>NC_090924.1:560512125-565512125 GCF_040938575.1 Ambystoma mexicanum
AGATGGTTGCAATGACATGGGCACACAGGGCAACGGATTTGTGCATACTTGTACACCATGCACTGGCAGTAGTCAATGAACAAATGTGCAATTATGAATGTCCACACCGGTTGAACTTTGCAACACCAATTGTGTATTGTGATAAAAAAAGGAAAACAAAATACTGCTTCCATCAGCAACTGTCCATGCCCCCTCCCCCCTCCCCCCCAACTCCAGAACAAACCATCACCCACCTCCCCCCCAACTCCAGAACAAACCATCACCCACCTCCCCCCTGCCCCCCAACTCCAGAACAAACCATCACCCACCTCACCTCTCCCCCCCAACTCCAGAACAAACGATCACCCACCTCCACTCTCCCCCCCAACTCCAGCGCAGTCGTCCCATGTAGGGTGTGGGACCCACATGTGGCAGGATTGGCGAATGGCTAATGTCTCTTGCCCCCCTTATCTGGGGGAGGCAAATCCCGGTGACGCAAGGAACGCCGAGTGCGTCTCTCCGGGCTGCATTGCGTGGCCTCACTTGTCGCGGATGTGCCCTCCTCGGTATTGTTTTGGCCTGCCTCAAGGGAATTTGCTATGCGATTCAGGACATGGCATAGCCGGGTCGTGTTGTCCGTCAGGGAGTCGCACAATCTGGTGGTGCAGTCAGTGAGGGACTCATGTAGTTCAGCCCGGGCCTGGCGATTGTCCTCAATATAGTTATCAATGAGATCGCTCAACCGGCGCACTTGGTGCTGGTCATGGGGAGGGGGACCATCTGAGGGTCGACTGGCATCAGCATGCCCTGCAGGGGGTGGTATGGGTGGACTTGGGGGAACGACGTCATACCCCTGCGGGTCAAGTTCAACACTGTGCACAGGTGATTGTGCATCCCCGGAGTCACTGCATGACGCAAGGGTCACGGGGCGTGGCTCCGGCATGTGTACGCTGTCCTGGTCGTCCTCCAACATGGGCCCCTGGATGGGTGGCGGGCTGGGCTCCCACTCATCCGGTGCGGTAGCAGCAGCCTCCCCTGAGACGCTCGACTGTGCTGAGCTAGGGGTTTGCACAGTTTCTGCCGCCGATGCTGGGTGGGTTGCTGGTCTGCCAGCTTCAAGTGGCCTTTCCGTAGGCTGGGGGTGGTTTTATTGGCTGCTGGCTTCGGCCTGGCCCTGCCAGTACCCGTGGAGGTGCTTGGACGGCTTCCTTGGGGCTCTGTGCTGTCATGGTCTGTGCCTGTGGGGGTAGGAGAGAGGGACAACTTTAGTGTATGTGCAATGTCCTATTTGCATACAATCGTTGCATGGACATTTCGGTCATTTACGGTTTGTTCTGTTTGGGGGGTAGCTATAGCAGTGGTACATGTGCATGGTGATGACATATACACATGTCTGGGAGTGATTCATTGTGCCCTGTTCATGTACATTTTGGCTGCTACTATGCCTACCACGCTGGACAATGTGCATGATGGCCTGTCCAAGTCAATGCACTATGGTAGATGTGCGTTATGTACTCGCACTTGGCCCAGCATTAGGCGGCACTTGCCTCAGCATTTGTTGGATGGGAGGAGGGCCACACGAGAGGGTGCCTTCGATGGCCCCTGGGTCAGTTTACATCATGCAATGGACATTGGCAGTGTACACTATCGACACTCACCTCCTTCTCCAGAAGTTGTTCCCCCGCACTCCATGGTCCCCACGCCCTCAATGGATTCCGTGCCAATGAGCTCCGCACAGGTCTCCTCCCAGGGCTCGAGTTGTACTGCGGTTCTTGGCCCACCTCCCGTCTGCAGGGCCTGGCTGCGGTTGCTGGATAGGAGACCCCGCACCCGCAGGTCGTCCCACCGCTTGCGGCAGTCCTGGGGGCTGCGGGGGGTGTTACCAACAGCGCTCACCCTCTGTGCCAGTTCCGCCCAGATGGTCTTCTGGCGGAGGGTCGATTCCCTCCGCATGTCGCCACTGAAGACTACATCAGCATGCTCTGCCAGGTGGTCTACCATGGCCTGGAGTTCATCAGGGCAGAATGTCTGCTTGCGGATGCAATCCGCCGCCCGTTTTGGTGCTTTCGGCATGTCCTGCGGTGCCTGATCCGGTTCCCAACTTTGTTTCCCTCACAGGGCTGCTGGCGGCTGCGGATGGCAATGGATTGTGTTTTTTAAGATGGCCGTCGTTCTCCTTCCCGTTCCTGTGCGATGTCGTAATTTCCGGTTCCTTTTTTTTCAATAAACGTAATTTACGGTCACCGTTATACTTGCTTACAGGCCGGTGTTGTACTTTACATTCGCTGCATTCCGGTAGGGGTTTTTCGGGGGGTTTTGCGGCAGGTCGTGCAGTCCTTTTCCGGCATGGCGGAAAGCGCATGTCCGAGAGCTCGGAATGGGTCGTAATTTTCGACCTACAACCAGCACGGTGTCAGCCTTTACGCCATGCAGGAAAATTCCGATACTTACCGCATGACTCGGAATGAGGCCCAATGACTTTAGGAGTCATGTTTTCAAAATTGTGCTTTTTGCCTGGTAAAAGCCCATTATGGCTTACCTTTGTGAATTTGTCCTGCTGTTGCATTCTCGCTTCTTGATGGAGTGTATATTCCTCTTGGTGGTCATGGAAATGCTGCTGAGCCTTGGTGGAAGGGGCACAGGGCCAGACAGAGGTCTTCAATGTCTCAACTAAGAGTGGGCCTTAGCAGCGGGCCTGCACCCCTTGCCGACTCCCAGGCTCTGGGAATGCTGTCAGCCTGACCTACCCTTACCCTATACCTGAGTTGGAGGCCACCGTCCTCCCCTCCTCTCTAGGAATCACCTTTGGTGCTCCTGCAGAGATTTCCTTAGTGTCCCTAGGGGCCTAAAAAGTACTGGCTACTATCACACAGAATACACATAGATTATGTAGAAGTGTCCTTATTAATGGCCAGGCTTCCACTGGTTTTGGAGATACTAGGGCTAGCATGAAAGTGGTGAACAGGACCCTGTCTGGCCAGAGGACTATGTAGGACCACCAGGGTAGCTGGTGTGCCCGTAAAATGTTCTCTTGTAGCCCTAGTCTCCAATCAGTTTGATGGCAAGACAGCAAAGCTTCCATCCTGGTTCAGGACAATCTACCTGTCAACATCTTGTTCGGGAATGACTTAGTAGGGATGGGGTTATTTTCTGATGGGTTACTGTTAGAGAGAATGTTCAGTTGAGTGCTAAATTCCTCCTACCTTAGAGACCCCCAGCTCTTTTCCTGAACTTTGGGACTTTGTATCTTTAATTCTATGTGTTTTCTCTGTGTTGTGGAGTTTGACAAACTCCATAGACATCGTCTTTTACATTGTGTCACACAGCTCCTTCAGTGGAGTGACACAGGTAAGTCTTTCAGATTTCCCCAAGGTTTAAATACCTTCTCTTGGATAAACTACTGTTTCCAAGAGCAGTGAAGTGAAATTAACTTTACTTTCATTGTAACTTTTTAGACCCAGCACACACTATCTTAAAATAGGGTGCTGGTGAGATTACTTAGCATCCCCTTTCTCTAGCTTCTCATGTAACATTGTTATGTTACCCTTTCCTCGATGAGTGGCTGGTGGCAATGGTTTATTTTTAACTACTGTAGTGTGCATTTACCGCAGACTCCGTTCGCAGCTGAAGTAAATCTCTCAAAGGTGCCATTTTTGTCAAAATGGCCCGGTCTTCTTTTTTCGCCATTTCTTTGTGGAAAGGTCCTTCTTGAGATTTACTTTGCGCGCCAAACCTGGTTTGGTCCCTTTTGTTTGCTTTGCCTTTGGTGGGATTCACTAGCGAAGCCCGCCTCTGCCTCCAGTGTGTCTGGTAGGGGCAGGAAGCGAGGGAGGTGGCCAAAACTCCCTGTGCTTAGTCTCCTAGGAGACAGAAATGCACTCTTAGGTGATTGGCCGGCTGGCTGTCCGACAAGAACAGCCACCCTGTTCGGTGACCGACAGCTAGGCTGGAATGAATGGAAGAAACTTGCATAAAAGGCAACAAGGCTTTTTGGCTTGGAAAGCAGAGTCGACCACTGGACGAAGGAATACGAAGAAGAGCTTGAAGAAGACGCCTGCTGCAACTCCTGGACAGTTGGTTTGCCTAGTGAAGCCCTGCTGCTGTGCTGAAACGCTAAATTCATTTTGACTAGAGGAGCCCTGTAAGGACAACTTCTCCCGTTGAGTTGGTGGGACCAACAAACTCCACAGTAAGCCATCTGGACATCCTCTCGGAGCTGGTTGAAATTCCACTGCAGTTGCTGCTGGAACCGATATCCAGGGAGAGGAACACCAGATCATGTGCGTTGCTTTTGAGTTGGCCAAGAGCTCCAGGAAGATCCTCCGGACTCCCAGGAAGCAGGACTGATCAAGCCTGAGCCACCTCAACAGAGTGCTGGATCCCAGATGCAAGGAAAGCCCATCTCAACAGCCAAGAGTCTGCGGTGGTGCTGTTTGCTTAGATGCGAGGAGCTGAAACCGCAAAGTGACACTGAATAGAAGTTGGTCCTTTTCTGTCACTAATCATCCCATTGCAGTGCAAGAGTCCTCTAGACGTCCTCTCTCTTGTCCCCACGACTGAGGCCCAAGAACACAGGATCTACAGAGCTGCACAGAAACAGAAGCCAGCCAAAGCCCTTTTCTTCTAACCAAAGGTACTGTACAGTCTAAGAGAACCTACCTCTTGTCATGTAACCTCACTTGTTCTCTGCTGAGACCTGTCTTGGTTGCTCTGTAGAGTGGTTAACAGCTTCTTTACTTAACTAGCCTAAACAGCTTGTGGCCCTACTTTGATGTCTTCTTTTCAACAAAGACTTCTAAAACATTGTGCAAGACTTTTTACCTACCTCTGATAAGTGCTTCAGCACACCTAGACTTTTGCCCAATTGACTTTGGCCTAGCCTCTCTCCCTGATTGGGGTTAACTTACTTTGCATTGGGGGGTTACAACAATACTTGCCTGTTTTCTGAATATTTGTGAGATCTCTTGTTTTGTCCTAATAACCTTTTCCTTTGACAAACTCTTAAGTCAGATTCTAAATACTAAGCGTGATATATTGATGTCCACAGTGTCCTAGCTACTAAAGTCACCTGAGGGTGTAGGAAGTGTCTGTGTGCCATCCCAAAAGGGTACTTACTAATTTATTAATATTAAGAGTGTGTATTTTGGAGTGTATTTGTGTGTTACTATTACATTGCCCCTTCTGAAGAAGGCTTATTCAAACTGACTGTTAAATAAATGAATAATTGTTTACTGAAGAAACCTTGTGTATAAGAGTTTATTTGAATAATTGTCACTGAATCTCTGTGTAACTCCCCTACAGCTCACATTGACCCCTCTTGAGATAAGCCTGGCTGCTCAATTTTGCTACTAACCTGTGTAGTACAAACTTATACCAAAGGTTGGGTTCTAATTTCCAGGAGGTCAGGGTTGTTGTAGTACACCCAAAGGGTACTGCATACAATCTTGCCTAACAGTTACCCCTGACTGCTGCTTTAGTCACTAGGTCACAGGACAATAAGGGTCTGTTACCCAGACAAAGGGGAAACTCAACGCTAAGAGGAAGAATACCACCTCTGTGAAGGGGGCTCCTTCCCCTCCAGCTGTTTCAGCAGCACCCACTGTGGTCCCAGTTCCTGAGGGACTAGGCCAACTGGTGACCTCAGACTCAACTACTGTGGGAGACGAGCCAGTGGACCCACAGGGAGGTACTTGGCTGGTGGTGGGCTTTCTAGGGCGGATTTCTGTTAGGGTCAGAGAGAATGCCACTCCCTTGAGGATCTAATAAAACAGGCCCAGGCCCAGGTGAAAGGTGAAGTGCCTAGGTTGTTTAAGATTTGTTGGAAAGGTGAGCTCCTTTACAGTGAGCCCACACAGCCTGAACCTGGTGCAGTCAAGAGGATGGTTGTACCCAAGGTATACAGGCCCTTACTTTTGCAGTTGGCACGTGAGGTGTCCTTAGCTGGTCATCTTGGCACTAAGACCAAGCAAAGGCTCTCAGCCCATTTTTATTAGACCAGGATGGAAGTAGAAGTGGAAGCTCACTGCAAGACCTGTCCTACTTGTCAGTTGTCTGGCAAAACTGGAAGCAGTGTCATTGCCCCACTTCAGCCTTTGCCAGTGGTTGACACAACATTTGAGAGGGTGGGCATTAACATTGTTGGTTTCTTAGATCCTCCAACATCATATGGGCGCAGGTTAGTCCTGGTACTGGTAGATCATACCACCAGGTACCCTGAGGCTATACCCCTTCGTACCATAACTGCCAAGGTATTCCAAAGTTGGTTTTCCTAAAGAAGTGATTTCTGACAGACGAACCAACTTCATGTCTAGTTACATGCAAGCTATGTGGAAGGAATGTAGTATAACATATAAGGTCTCTATCTCCTACCACCCTCAGACAATGGTCTGGTTGAGCGATATAACAAAACTCTCTAGGTCATGTTGGGTGCATTGGAAGAGCCCCTAAGTAGGAAATGGGATCTCCTCCTATCATGCCTGCTATTTTCCTATAGAAAGGTGCCACAAGAGGGTGTTGGTTTCAGCCCCTTTGAGCTCCTCTTTGGCCATCCAGTGAGGGGGCCACTTGCCTTAGCATAAGAAGGTTTGGAAGCCAACCCTCCAAGTCCTGCCAAGCAAGTGAGGGACTATGTGTTAGGCCTCAGAGGAGGATGGCACAGATGATGGGCCAGGCATCAGAGCAAGCCAAGAATTAAAGTACTGGCATGACCTTGTGGCCTCACAAGTTGATTGGACTCCTTTTCAGGAGATCCTTGTGATGGAGCCTAGCAAGCCTCGAGCTTTGGCAGATAAGTGGACTGGACCCTTCAGGATAATCTCCAAGATGGGTGACGTCTACTATCTGGTTGACATGGCTGTTCCTGGGGTATCCTGGGGTAGCCCATCAAGTCTTCCATGTCAGCAGGCTCAAGCCATTCCATGGGAGAGGAGAAACCTCATGCCTCTTGCTAGCTTCAGAGCAAGAAGAGGATAAGAGTGAACCCCTTCCTGATTTGCTGCTTAGCAACCCTCAGGGTGGCTCAGTGGAGAGAGTGCAACTCTCTCCTGATCTGACACCATAGCAGCAAAGGACCTGCAGGGCTCTGCTCCAGTAATATCCCCCTCTGTTCTCACTGACACCAGGCCTGACCCCATGGTGTAGCACGATATTGACACTGGTGACAACGTACCTATCAAAAAAAGATGCTACAGCATGTCAGACACTGTAAAGAACCACATCCATGCAAAGGTCGCCAAGATGTTGGACTTGGGTGTCATCTAACCCTCAACCAGCCCAGAGTCCATCCCAGTGGTCTTGTCCCCAAGGCAAGTTCCCAGGCAGGTATCAACAACTGTTCTGTGTGAACTACAGAAGAGTCAATGCTGTCACCAAGACTGATGCGCACCCATTGCCCCAGACTGATGAGCTTGTGGACAAGATAGGTGCTGCCAGGTTTGTGACAACATTTGACCTCCTATCAGGTTATTGGGAAATAGCTCTGACTGACTGGGTTATGGAGAATATGTCTTTCTCAATACCAGAAGGGCTTTACCAGTTTAGGGTTCTGCCTTTTGAGTTGAATAATGCCCCTGACACCTTCCAAAGGTTAGTCAATCATGCTCTCAGTGGACTGGAGGCCTTTTGTGTGGCCTACCTGGATATCATTGCTGTCTACAGTTCCACCTGGGGAAAAGATTTGCCACACTTGGATAAGATATTACAGGCCATGGAAGGGACCAACCTCCCTATCAAGGCACCCAGGTGCCAGATAGCACAGGGGAAGGTTACCTACCTTGGTCATGGGGTAAGAGGGGATCAAATCCAACCTCGCCCTAGTAACGTACAAACTGTACAAGACTGGGAGACTCCCTCTACTCAAACCTAGGTGAGAGCATTTTTGGGCCTCACTGGGTACTACAAAAACTTCATGGCAGACTATGGCTCCATAGCTGCACCTCTGACAACTCTGACATTACCCAAACAGCCTAAGAAGGTTCACTGGCATGAGGACTGTCAAGAAGTCTTTGAAGGCTTGAAGGAACATCTGTGCAGGGCACCTGTGGGGCCCCTGACTGCAGCAAATTATTTATTGTGCAAACTAATGCCTGTAAAACTGGAATTGTAGCTGTCTTGTCTCAGTTAGACAACAAAGGGAGAGAACACCCCATAATTTTCATCAGTAGCCAACTCAAGGGTAGAGATCATAGATGGGCCACGGCTGAAAAGGGGTGTTTTAGCATACTTTTGGCACTTAGGTGTTTTAGACCTTACCTTACAGGGTCTGTCTTCAAGGTCCAAACTGACCATACGCTCTTAAAGTGGCTTATGCAGATGAACGGTGAGAGCCACAAACTGCTTATTAGGCTGCAAGGGCTAGACTCCACCATTGAGCATAGGCCAGGGAAGAGTCATGACAATGTAGATGGCCTTTCCAGAAGGTATGTTGACTGTCTGGATGAGGGTGACAATCTCGTAGGAGATCAGTTGCCCTAACCTCAGTCTGGGTGTGGGCGGTGAATGTAATGCTGGAAATGCCTTTTGGAGGTGAAGGGCCTCCTACCACTTCTCTGTATGAGTTTTCTTTATGTTTTCTGTCACTGAGGTCTATCCTGGACCTCTGGCAGTGCAGCTCTTCATGTTTTCCTGTTGGTGAACAACACCCATGGGATACCCTTTTGGTACCCATGGTTGGGGGTACACCCTTGTACCCCTTATGTGTGTTTTTGGGTACCTGTATGTTGCCCACAGAGCAGGGTATGGGCTGGTGGTAGTTACATGCTGACCTCGCAGTGGCTTTGAGCATCCTCCATTTTTGGGACACCCAGTCCCTGCCATAGGAATCAATGGATTCCTAAAGAAAGGCAAGATGGCCACTCTAGCCTCTTGGTTCCTATTGCCTTTTACTTTGTTTCCCCAAGTCCTGGGAAGACCTGACTCAGCCCCTTCCTCCTGACTGGCTGTTGGGTGGAAATACCACATATGGCTCTGGGGCTGCCTCCTGTCAGACTGACTGGAGCCTTCCCAGGGGTTGTATGTTGTGGGTAAACCCTTGGGGTGGGATCTGTATGAATGGAGTTTGAAGGGAGATCACATTCTATGTTGTGGGTGTCTGGGTGTGATTGTATGACACAATGCCTGAGACAGCTCTGTCTGAAACTGGAGTGAATGCAGTATAGTGTGCTGAAAGGCTGGGTGCTTATCATTCTATGTTATGGGTGTCTGAGTGGAGTGAATGGCCTCAATGCCTGTGAGCCTGATTGGCTGCCTGCCTGAATGCACTGTGAGCCAGATTGGCTGCCTGTCTGCATGAATGCACTCGTGAATGATTGGCTGGTGAGCCTGGATTTGCCTGAGTTAATGGGGAACCAATGTGTTCAGAAGCAAATCTTGAAACTGATGTTCAGCAGCTGAAGTCAGAGCTGAAGCAAGAGGAAGTTGTTCCCTGAAAGCCAAGCTGGAGAAAGAAGTCTGCTGCTGCATTTTATTTATGTAACCCGAAAGCTGCTGTGTTCTTCCAAGGACTGATCCAAGAGAGGACCTGGAGATGAGACCTTTTCCCGAGATACAAGGGACTATCATGCACCTGTTACTCTTCATCAGAAGTACTCTGGAAGCAAGTCCTCTGTGCCTCCATCCGTAGAAGGCATCTTTGTGAGTCCAGAAGAGAAGCGCTTGGACATCTTGAGTCAAATAAGTCTGGTTGTGTCACGAGGGTCTGGAAGAGTGTTTGTGACTGCTTGAAGCCAAATTGCTGTCTACCACCCAGAAGAGGGGGTACTCTAGCATAGTGTTGCTTGACACCCGAAGCAGCAAAAGTTCCACCTGATCAAAGAATCCATCAAGAGATATCCCTGACATGACATCTGACCACTTTTTTCCACCTAAGAAAATTCCAGTTCACTGTGTGCAGAGGAAGGTTTGCCAATGGGTTTCCCACCACCAAAATCCAAAGAAGACGTCCCAAGGGTCCAGCATTGGTGAAAGTCCATAGTGAAGTCCTGTGGTGGAGTCCTGGTCACCAGAAGCCATCCAGACATCCGTGCTGTGGCTGCAGCACCGCAGATCCAAAAGATGGTGATCCGGAACATCCTGAAAACCAACACCTACTTCTGCCACTGCACCCATCATCACCGAAAGGCATTGAAGATCCCCAGTTGTCTTATATTCTTCAGCCAGTCCTTTTCAGAGTCCACAGCAAGTTTCAACTGGACTTCCATGAGCCGAGTAACCACAATCCAAAGGAGACCACCTTGAAGACCGAAAGTGCTGCCTTTCCAAAATCACCTGGTTCTTCTTTTTCTCTCAGCCTCCACATCCCAGTGACTCCTTCTTGCAAAGGGGTCCATCCTTCAAGGGTCCCATCAAGTAAAGCTAAGAAACTCTGCCACTTCACCTGCCATGGAACCAAAGGCACTGTGACGAGGAAGAGCTTCTTCCAGCCTCAGGAGTCATCCAGGGTTCCCAGATTTATCTTGGATCCTATTCTCCTGTGGCATCTCAGGTGCAAAGGGGTGATAGAACCTATAAAAAGAAAGCAGAGCATTATTGAACATTTGTGGACTGGGCTGCAAAAAGACAAGATAAGGTACTTCCATTTCAGGTAGCCCATGTTGGCGGATCCTCACACAGTATTACTATGTGAGTCTCACAAAAGTACACTGCCTACGTTTGATAACTAAGCTGCCTAAATTCCTTTATCTATGAAAGTACAACTTGCTTAATATTCCACATGTCTCCTTTAAACTGTCAGCATTTTTGCTGAATTTAAGTTGAATGTGGTACCACATAGAGTGTATATATATATATATATATATATAACCATAACGTCCCTTTAACAAAGTTTTTTCATTGAATATATATATATATATATATATATATATATATATATATATATATATATATATATATTCAATGAAAAAACTTTGTTAAAGGGACGTTATGGTTTCAAGTAAAACTGAAAAACCCCTGAAATTTGCAGGTTATGGTAAGCAAAGCAACCGTAATTCGTGACACCATGGTGCACTGCTAAGATTAACACCCAGGACATCAAAGATGACATCACAAATGTCATTGATGACATCACTGATGACATCACATGTGCATTTACCTTTCATGAAAAGTCTGTACATTGGATTCTTATTGTAATGTTAATAAAAGTAGTGACAAGGATCATTGGAATCAATTTCATGGGGTACATAGTGCATTAAGCAATGAATTAATCCAAATAGCATTGTAATATGAAGTTTTTTCCAATATACTAAGGTACACATGTAGTAACATAGGCATAGTTTGCAGGAGACATTATGGAGATGCAATATTAAAAATCTTGCCATGTTAAATACTACAATTATAAATGCTTTCTTATTAGAGTTTTGCATACTGTGAAACATTTAATAAGTACCTAATAAAACCCACTTACTACATTATTGCATTACTGCACACAAAACACAAACAGAAAACTACACATACAAATATGAGCATATACAGGGAACGTGAATTAACCTAACTGATTATCTTCATGCACAGAATTGATTGCTGTGTTCAAAGCTACTACTTCCCTATGTATAACTATCACATATTGTGACTAGGCCCTAAGGAAAGTAGTGTAAGTGCAATGTGTACAAATATGACCATATCCAGGGAAAGTACAGTAATAAAAAAACAACAGAGCTATAAGGCAGTGTTGATAACCTTACTAATCATCTTCATACATAGAAAGCATTTCTTTTTCCAAGTCTGTGTTTTCCCCTTTGTATATGTTTCATATGCTGTGAGTGGACACTAAGTGAATTACTGTAATTACATATTTGAAGTATAAGTCTACAGATATAGTACCTTTTAGAATTTTTAGCTCCTGACTGTTACTGGCCTAGATGTATCAGTAAAGGTAAAAAGAGTGAGCCAGACATGTGATGTTATCAGTGATGTCATCAATGACATTTGTGATGTCATCTTTGATCTCCTGGGTGTTAATCTTAGCAGTGCACCATGGTGTCACGAATTACGGTTGCTTTGCTTACCATAACCTGCGAATTTCAGGGGTTTTTCAGTTTTACTTGGAACCATAACTTCCCTTTAACAAAGTTTTTTCACTGAATTTCATAGGTTTTTAGTAGCGCAACTTAACCATAACGTCCCTTTAACAACGTTTTTTCATTGAATTTCATAGGTTTTTATTAGTTCAACTTAACCATAACGTCCCCTTAACAAAGTTTTTTCATTGAATTTCATAGGTTTTTATTAGTGCAACTTAACCATAACGTCCTCTTAAAAAAGTTTTTCGTTGCTTATAAATTTGTTCTTGGATCCCAAAGTTATAAGCCACTATGAGTGTGATATGCTGCGGTTGTTGCTCCCAAGATTATATGCCCTGGCCACAACAACCGCAGCATATCACACCCATAGTGGCTTATAACTTTTAGTCAAACATTTTAACTAAGCCATATGAGCACTTTTAATGTCCGCTGAGTGTTCTTAGAACAGTTTCAACTTACTTACGAAAAGTACGGACAGGCATAGCGTCCTCAGGACACCCCCATTTTGTTTATTTACGAGCATCCCAAGACACATGATGTGTTTTTAGAACACTTTCTACTTACCTGCGGACAAAACGGACAGGCATACCGTCCTCAGGACACATCCATTTAATTTATTTTCGAACATTTCAGGACACTGCGTGTGTTCTTAGGACAGTTTCAGCTTGCTTGCGAACAATTTGAACAGGTCTAGCGTCCTCAGAACACCCCCATTTATTTATTTACAAACATCCCAGGACACTTGATGTGTTCTTAGAACAATTTCAACTTGCTTGTGAACAGTACGGACAGGCATACCATCCTCAGGACACCCCCATTTCGTTTATTTTCAAACATTTCAGGACACTGTGTGTGTTCTTAGAACAGTTTCAACTTGCCTGCGAACAGTATGGACAGGCATACCGTCCTCAGGACAAACCCATTTAGTTTATTGACGAACATCCACCGTCCTCAGGACACCCCCATTTTGTTCATTGACGAACATCCCAGGACACATGATGTGTTCTCAGAACACCTTCAACTTGCCTGCGAACAAAATGGACAGGCATACCGTCCTCAGGACACAACCATAACGTCCCAGTAACCAAGTTTTTACATTGAATTTCATAGGTTTTTATTAGAGCAACTTAACCATAACGTCCCTTTAACACATTTGTTTTTTACTGAATTCCATAGGTTTTTATTATGCAACATAACCATAACGTCTTTTTCAATGGATGAAGACCACTAGAAACCTAGGTTCTCAAAGTGGGAACCCGGGGTGGTAAAAAAAAGATTTTTCTTCCCAAACCGGTATGCCTGTGGCGTACTGGTGTAGGAAGGAAAATCTTTTACCAAGATGGACACCATGGAAAGGGAAGGCGGGGTGTATAAAGAGAACACAACAGTGCATCGGCGGGGGGTGGGAGTGACCAGGAGAGAGACACGGGGCATGAGCGGCGGGTGGGGTGAACAGGAGAGAGACACGGAGCATGAGCAGGGGGTGGGGGGAACAGGAGAGAAACATGGGGCAGAGGTGGGGGGCAACAGGAGAGAGATACGGGGCATGAGCGGGGGTGGGGGGCAACAGGAGAGAGACACGGGGCATGAGCGTGGGGTGGGGCGAATGGGAGGAAGACACGGGGCATGAGCGGGGGTGAGAGGGACAAGAGGGAGACACGGGACATGAGTGGGGGTGGGGGGATGGGAGAAAGACACGGGGCATGAGTGGGGGGTGGGGGGAATGGGAGGAAGACATGGGGCATGAGCAGGGGATGGGGGATGGGAGAAAGACACAGAGCATGAGCGGGGGTGGGGAGAACGAAAGGAAGACACAGGGAATGAGCAGGGGGTGGGGGGTACAAGAGGTGAACACGGGGCATGAGCGGGGGTCGGGGGGACGGGAGAAAGACACGGGGCATGAGCGGGGGGTGGAGGGGAACAGGGGAGACACGGAGCATGAGCGGGGGTGGGGGGTACATGAGGGAGACACGTGGCATGAGCAGGGTGTAGGGGGACAGGAGGGAGACACGGGGCATGAGCAGGGGGTGGGGGGCAACAGGAGAGAGACACGGGGCATGTGCGGGCGGTGGGGGGCAACAGGAGAGAGACATGGGGCATGAGCGGGGGGTGGGGGGAACGGGAGGAAGACACGGGGCATGAGCTGGGGGTGGGAGGGACAGGAGGGAGACACGGGACATGAGCAGGGGTGGGGGGACGGGAGAAAGACACAGTGCATGAGTGGGGGGTGGGGGAATGGGATGAAGACACGGGGCATGAGCAGGGGGTGGGGGGACGGGAGAAAGACACAGAGCATGAGCGGGGGTGAGAGGAACGGGAGGAAGACACGGGGCATGAGCAGGGGGTGGGGTGTACAAAAGGTGGACACGGGGCATGAGCGGGGGTTGGGGGGACGGGAGAAAGACACGGGGCATGAGTGGATGGTGGGGGGGAACAGGGGAGACACGGAGCATGAGCGGGGAGCGGGGGGTGGGGCGTACAGGAGGGAGACACGTGGCTCGACCAGGGGGTAGGGGGACAGGAGGGAGACACGGGGCATGAGCGGGGGGTGGGGGGACAGGAGGGAGACACGGGGCATGAGTGGGGAGTGGGGGGACAGGAGGGAGATGCAGTGGGTGGGGGGCAGTAGGGAGACACGGGGCATGAGCGGAGGGTGGGGGGAACAAGAGGTAGACACGGGGCATGAGCGGAGTTTGGGGGTACAGGAGGGAGACACGGGGCATGAGCGGGGGGTGGGTGGGATGGGAGAAAGACACGGGGAATGAGCGGGGGGTGGGAGGGACAGGAGGGAGACATGGGGCATGAGCTGGGGGTCAGGGGGATGGGAGAAAGAACAGGGCATGAGCGGGGGGTGGGAGGGACAGGAGGGAGACATGGGGCATGAGCAGGGGGTGGGAGGGACAGGAGGGAGGCACGGGGCATGAGCGGGGGGTGGGGAGGGAACGGCAGGAAGACACAGGGCATTAGCGGGGTGTGGGGGAGACACGAGCACAACATGGGGCATGAGCGGGGCATGGGGGAGACACGGGCACAATACGAGGCATGAGCAGGGGATGGGGGACACGGGCACAACACGGGGCATGAGAGGGGGGTGGGGAGGATACGGGCACAACACGGGGCATGAGCGGGGGTGGGGGAGGACATGAGCACAACAAGGGGCATGAGCAGGGGGTGGGGGGAAAACAAGCACAACACAGGGCATGAGCAGGGGGTGGGGGGACACGGGCACAACACGGGGCATGAGCGGGGAATGGGGAGGACACAAGCTCAACACGGGGCATGAGCGGGGAGTGTGGGGACACAGGCAGAACACAGAGCATGAGGGGGAGTGGGGGGACATACAACACGGGGCATGAGCGGAGGGTGGGAGGGACACGAGCACAACACGGGGCATGAGCAGGGGGTGGGTGAGGACATGAGCACAACACGGGCCATGAGCGGGGAGTGGGTGGTACACGGGCACAACACCGGCCATGAGCGGGGGGTGGGGGAGGACACGGGCACAACACGGGGCATGAGCGGGGGGTGGAGGGGACACAGCCATCAGCAGGGGTGGGGGAGGACACGGGCACAACACGGGGCATGAGCGAGGGGTGGGGGAGGACATGGGCACAACACGGGGCATGAGCGGGGGTGAGAGAGGACACAAGCACAAGGCTGCTGGTGTCTTACTTTGCAGGCCGCAGATCCCGCTCTTCGGCCCTCCGCAGGCCTGATGCAAAGATAAACTAAGATGGTGGGCGTCTCTGAAAATAGACGCACTGCACGCTTCACCGCAGCCAATGGAAGAGCACGTCAGATGTCCGCGGACATCACGCAAGCCGCTTGCCCAATCCCCCAACCCCCATCCTGTCCGCAAAGCGAACAGGGAGGTATGTCCGCGAAGTGGACAGATATCACTAATTTTTTTCACTTACATTTTTGTCATTTTCAAAAAAAAATACTGGATGGATTTACACCAAATAAAATAAAGCACACTTTCGGGACCAAGCCGCCGCTCCTGCTGCACATTTGGTGTAAATCCGTCCAGCGGTTTGGGCTGTAGTCGTGATCAAAGTTTTTTCCCATTATGTCTATGGGAAAAAAAGTTTAGGGAACCCCCTATAACTTTGCCCCCCTGGACCAAACCTCACCAAAGATCGAGAGTGGACGTGCCAGAGACAGAAGCGTTTCCAGTGCATCCGCTCCCGAAGAGGAGCAACAAACCAGGTAAGTGGATGGAAGGGGGGATCTGTGGAGGGTGTCCGGGGGCAGAGCACTTTCCTCATTCTCCGGTGGGGTAAAATGGCAGACTCCAGCCATGAGGCAGCTCGGAGCGGGGGATTACAGTCTGGTAATTCCCCCGTTCCAAGCCTCCTCTTTGGCTGATACGCTGCCACCCCACAATACCCCCGCTGGGTAATAATAGGTGCTATAGCCATGAATATGCTTCAATAGCAAGTTATGGGGAGGAAAGTAGCACAGTGCTGACCTTAGCTTTGCCCTTCGGCTATATGTCTGCTTGACATTTGGGGAATAGGTCATATGAATTTTGTATGATGATTTCATTTAATCGTTTTACCTATTGTAAATTGCATTGTTATATGTTATAGGACATGTGTTATTATTGTAAAAAGTGTGGATTTACTTGTGAAGAATTTCCAACTGTCAAGGGTGTACATGCCCTGCATTCATTTATGTTTTTAGTTAATACAATGATGCAGCTATTTCCATTTCAGAAAGGGAAACCTGCTGATCAGATTTCCCTTTCATAACATCTATGCCAAAAGCATAGTGTACACATGCACCCTGCTGAATCAATACCCTTACCTACAGGCCTGCTCTTCAATGGCACAGGGCAGATGCAGGGGTTACAGGTGCCCTCTTGACAGCTGCAGTGACTGACAAGACCCTGCAGCACAGGGGCTGCATATAAGATATGTATCCCTGTAGCGGTGTAGAGGGGTTCCAACACATTTATTTGGAGACAGTTGTAGGAGGGCACAGAACTATACTTTTTGTCACACAAAAATATCACTTTCAAATACTTGACCCACCTCTTACCTCTCTCCAACCCATGCTTACCTGAGTTCTGTATCACCTCTTGCATCTCTGCAGGAAGTAGATGTGGAATGAAAAGGGAAAGGTTAGGATTTCCCAATTCCCTATTAACACAAAAAGAGTCAGGCAATGAGATGTTGTATTTTGGTCAGTTATTTCCCTTCTCCCAGCATTTTTTGAAGGATTTGCTATATACATGGAAATTACAAGACTCTATATGCATTAATACTCTACGTAAAATAGCTGCATTACTACAACAAGAATTGGCAATGCCAATAGATTTGGTGTTCACTGCTATTCTTGCATTTCGCATTTGAAGAAACAAAGGTGTAAGGAGGAGAGTGTAAGGTTTTAAAGGAGGATGCGTTAAGGGGTGCAGGTGTGCAATGGTATGAGAAGGGGAATCCAGCAACAAAGGAAGCCATTGATAGAGGGTGCTGATGATGAGCAAGAGGAAATATGAGTGAGAGAGGGTGAGAGAGTAAGAGCAAATGTTACTGTGAGAGGAAGAATGAGAGAAAAAGTAAGGGCTGGGATCAAAGGTGAGAGATGAAGAAGATGGAATAAGGGGATATGTGAGACAGCAATACAGAGAGAGGCGCTTTGAAACACAATGTACTTGTTGTATAAGCACCTAACACATGCACCTTTAACATAAACAGAGAGAAAGCGAAAGACAAAGAAAGACAGAAAGAGACAGAGAGAGACAGAGAGAGACAGAGAAAGAGACACACACAAAGAGGGAGACAAACACAGAGAGACAGCGAGAGAGCGACAGAAAGAGAGAGAGGCAGAGAGACAGCGAGACAGAGAGATAGGGAGATAGAGAGAGAGAGAGAGAGAGAGAGAGAGAGAGAGAGAGAGAGAGAGAGATGGAGAAAGAGACAGAGAGAGAGAGAGAGTGACAGGCAGGCAGACAGACAGAGAGTGGTAGAAAGAGGCATAGAGCGAGAGAGACAGAGACAGAGATGGAGACAGAGAAAGAGAGAGATAAAGAGACGGACAGAGAGAGATAGAGAGATAGAGACAGAAAGGGAGACAGAGAGAGACAGAGGGCCTCATTACGACCCAGGCGGTAAGTTACCGCCTGGGCCGTGACTTTACCACCATGGCGTAAACTACGTTTACGCCATGGTGGTTGGCGGATTTACCGCCCCATTCGGACCTTGGCGGGGCGGTAAGTCCCCAATCCCCATTTACCCTTCCCCATTCCCATTTTTGCCCCATAGGGCATAATGGGAGTGGGGAAGGCGTTAATTACGCCACCGTAAATTACGGTGGCGTAATTAACTCCATGGTCCCTTAGCGCCATGGATTTTAACACCCGCTAAAAGCGGGTGTTAAAAGCTCCATGGCGCTAAGGGACCTCGTAATTGGCGGTAAGGGGTCGGCGCAGCTAACGCTGGCGTAAACCCCTTACCGCCAGGGTCGTAATGAGGCCCAGAGAGAGAGACAGACAGAGAGATTGCAAGAGAGAGACTGAGATAGAGAGAGAGACCAAGGCTGAGAGACAGAGAGATAGAGGGAAAGGGAGGGAGAGAGAGGGGCGGAGACAGGGACAGAGAGAGAGAGGCAGAGACACAGAGAGAGACAGAGAGAGATGCAGACAGAGATAGACAGAGAGAGAGAGAGAGGGGCAGAGAGAGAGAAACAGAGACAGAGAGACAGAGAGGGAGAGAGACAGAGAGACGGAGACAGACAGAGAGGGATAGACATAGAGTGAAAGAGATGGAGAGACAGATACAGAGACAGAGATAGACAGAGTGAGAGACAGAGAGAGAGACAGAGAGAACTAAGGAGAGAGAGAGACAGCGAGAGACAGCGAGTGACAGAGACAGTGAGAGAGAGACTTAGAAAGAGAGAGGGACTGAGACAGAGACTGAGACAGAGAGAGACACAGAGACTGAGAGAGACAGAGAGACACAGAGACTGAGAGAGACAGAGGGAGCGAGACTGAGAGAGATAGGGAGATAGAGAGAGAGAGAGAGAGAGAGAGAGATGGAGAAAGAGACAGAGAGAGTGACAGGCAGGCAGACAGACAGAGAGTGATAGAAAGAGGCATAGAGCGAGAGAGACAGAGACAGAGATGGAGACAGAGAAAGAGAGAGATAAAGAGACGGACAGAGAGAGATAGAGAGATAGAGACAGAAAGGGAGACAGAGAGAGACAGAGAGAGAGACAGACAGAGAGATTGCAAGAGAGAGACTGAGATAGAGAGAGAGACCAAGGCTGAGAGACAGAGAGAGAGAGATAGAGGGAAAGGGAGGGAGAGAGAGGGGCGGAGACAGGGACAGAGAGAGAGAGGCAGAGACACAGAGAGAGACAGAGAGAGATGCAGACAGAGATAGACAGAGAGAGAGAGAGAGAGAGGGGCAGAGAGAGAGAAACAGAGACAGAGAGACAGAGAGGGAGAGAGACAGAGAGACGGAGACAGACAGAGAGGGATAGACATAGAGTGAGAGAGATGGAGAGACAGATACAGAGACAGAGATAGACAGAGTGAGAGACAGAGAGAGAGACAGAGAGAACTAAGGAGAGAGAGAGACAGCGAGAGACAGAGACAGTGAGAGAGAGACTTAGAAAGAGAGAGGGACTGAGACAGAGACTGAGACAGAGAGAGACACAGAGACTGAGAGAGACAGAGAGACACAGAGACTGAGAGAGACAGAGGGAGCGAGACTGAGAGAGATAGAGAGACAGAGCGAGACTGATAGAACGATTGAGACTGAGAGATGGAGACAGAGAGATAGACTGAGAAGCAGAGGCTGAGAGAGAGACAGGCGCTGAGAGAAAGAGAGAGTGAAAGAGAGACAGAGAGAGAGACAGACAGAGAGAGAGAGACAAAGAGATAGAGAGAGAGACAGAGACAGAGAGAGACAGAAGAGAGGGAGAGAGAGAGACAGAGAGAGAGAGACTGAGAGACCATTTAAAACTTTACATGAGCTTTCAGATGTTAGCCTGCTCAAATCACCAAAGAGGGAGGATACGGTCGATATAATAGTTTGGCATATAAGGCTAGCTTCCTCCAATCCGCTATCACCTTTAGTAAGCCCAGGTTATAGCATATGATTGTAATAGGTACTCCTGTAGGCAAGTTCAGAGACAGGACAGTTGATAGGTTTTACCAATCCCATCGCAACTACCCACGCGTAAAAGATGTGCACAGCCTGGAAAGAGAATACTGAAGATGCGCACTAACACATTACCCTCACCTTCCCCCTTCTTTCGTTGCATTTATTTGATCGCTGCATTTTGGCTTACTGCACAAAAACCCAGACTCATTTAAAAGTGGAAAAGGTCGCTTTAATGTGACAGGCCAAAGCTTACAATTAAAAGCTTACCTGGCTCCAGGGCCTTACAGACTAAAGAACTATTTTAAACAACCAATTAAATAATTAAACATTTTAATTTTCCACCAACAATTAATTAATTAAAAAAAACACTTCCTCCCTAACTATCCCTTGGACCCTACCGTCTCCTTACCCCTTCTCCAGGCGTCCCGCTTTCTCCCCGGGGCCATGCCCCCCGGGCTCAATACCTGTTCCCCCGCGGTGGCCCCCTTGTGCAAACAGCACCACCCCATCCTTTCCTGCGCCATTCCCCCATTGTGCTTCCCTCCCCCCACATCTAAAGGGGCCATGCCCCCGGCAACCGGAACCACTTCAAGACCCCTCATACTCCCCTCTACACCAATCTCCCCCTTCCTATGACCTGCAGCCAGTCTGACCTGCCATATCAGCAACAGAAATTTTACATTACAACTTCACTAGTGCCCCAACCTGTCACACAAAACTACCAGATAATAGCTCCTTAAACAGACCAAAAAACCCCTAAAAAACTTGACATGGAAAGTAAAAACCCCTGCAGAACACAAGTACATGCCCCCCCCCCCTTAGAAATAAAACCAGGTACCAGAACTAACCCAAAAGAAAGGGGGTGGAAGCCGGGTTAATCTCACAGACCAACCATCGCCTGCCTCCCGAACCTTCCCTGACAGCTTATATACCCCCTGGAGGTGCTCTACCCCCCACAGACACTCGCTGGCTGTGTGCAGCGCCAAAATACACCCCGGGGGGAAACGCTTCACGTTCCCCCCAGGGCCCACCTTTTGGCTTACTGCACAGAAACCCAGACTCATTTAAAAGTGGAAAAGGTTGCTTTAATGTGACAGGCCAAAGCTTACAATTAAACACTTACCTTGCTCCATGGCCTTGCAGACTAAAGAACTATTTTAAACAACCAATTAAATAATTAAACATTTTAATTTTCCCCAACAATTAATTAATTAAATAAAACCACTTCCTCCCTAACTATCCCTTGGACCCTTCCGTCTCCTTACCCCTTCTCCAGGCGTCCTGCTTTCTCCCCAGGGCCATGCCCCTCCAGGTTCAATACCTGTTCCCCCGGGGTGGCCTGCTTGTGCAAACAGCACCACCCCACCCGTGTTCTTTCTGCCCCACCCCACCTCCACCCTTACCACCAACTCCTTAACCAATTTCCCAGCCAAGAGCTCAAGTCTGCCAGATAATGATTATTCCCAAATACTGACAAGTGTACACCATCCTCTCTAAATCTCATGAGTCCTTCCTAAACTATCTACTTATGGTCCTGTGACAAATCTGTTGTAAAGAAACCCACAGAGATACAATCAGGCATGGGCTCTGGCAATATCAGGTCAAACAGGGCAACAAAGGGTTAAGATTGTTCTCCGGCCACAGGGAAAGATTGACAGTTTAATTAACCAATCCTTGACGGAATTGGGAGTGTTGACATTTCCTCTGTTTGTTTTTCTGGTTGCTAGGAAACTGAGGAGGAGGAAGCCGGAGATGACCGTTATACATGGGCGTATTGAAGTACGATACGGTCCGTGATGAAGAAATGTGCACCATTGTGCTGTTTGAAGAAGTTAATTGAGTGATCAAGGTGAACGTTGTCACCCTTTTGTTGATGTTTATGGGTGCCGTTGCACCCGTGTGTGTGAAGCAGAAAGGAGGATCGTTGTCGCCTGACGAGACCAAAGAGGGAGACCGCGGCTTCGGATAAGAGGCATTCCTGAGACTAGGGCTGCCAGAGACGGACGACCGACAGGTTGAAGGACCGCTGTGTTTCGCATGAGTGGTGCGAACGAAGAAGCAGATGCCCGGCGGAGGATCGGAAGAAGCAGTAAGTCTATGCCCGATCCGATACTCCCCAACGAAGGTGGGCGACCGTTAAGGGAAGTAAGACGACCAATCCCCGATCTTCCCTTCCCTAATAAAACTACATACGAACGGAAGGGGGACGTCGATCCGAAAGCGACCTCGATTTAAAGTTGTCAGAACGTACGGCCGAGGAGGGGAAATCCGAAGCCAGAAAAGCTAAAGGATGTGTATAAAGTTCTTAGGGCAAATGGGGGCGTGAACGCTTACACTAACATAAATAAGTGGAAGCCCAAAGCCCAGCTACGAGATAAAACTTAGTGAGCATGAATAAATATTGAATCCTAAGCCACTAAGCCAAGAGGGCGAGATTTAGTGGAGGAGACATTTAGACTGCCACATATCACCAATCCTCCAGAGGGTTTTCAATTCATGCAAGAGTAAGGAAAATGTCATACAATAGTTAAAGAGAAGAAAAAAAAAGATATATACTGTCAAATAAAAGAATTGGGTTCTCTTCTTAATCCAAACAACCTACTTTCATTGGCTCAGAGTTTTATTTATGCATTAAAAGACTAACATTTTCACAATTTTGGTGTCAGGAGTGGGATACAGTAGAACACCATGGAGGAACTCATCAAAACACTGAGTGAAGGCCAACAACTTCTCCAACATGCATTACAGATACAAAATCAACTGGCACAAGCTGACCGACAAGCTTTCCAACAGGCCATTCAAGTAAAATAAGCCCAACTATTGGAGGCAACCGCACTACGCAGGTATTCTCAAGTACCAGCTTCAGTGCTACAAAAATATTCCATTGGCGAAGATCCTGCGCATTTTTTTGTCAATTTTGAGAGGGTCGCCAGGAATGCACAATGGCCTAATGAAAGTTGGTGTCATTATATTGCGCCACTTATGACCGGCGAGATGCAGAGTGCATACCAGGCGGCCAATCCAACGGACGAGACGACTTATTCGGATATGAAAAGAGTTGGTCCTGGAGCGCCTAGGTTATGATGAAGAGGCCTATAGGTTGAAGTTCCATGAGGTCAAGTTACAGGCAGAGGAAATGCCACCACAACTCTTTTATAGGGTCAAGGAGCTGGGAGATAAGTGGTTACAGACAACAAACACCACAATTCCAGAGATGACCGAGAAAATTGTTATGGAACAATTCATTGAAGCTCTGCCTATTCCTATGCAACGCTGGGTCCGCCAACATCATCGACCCAGTTTAGTAGAGGCGGTAAACATAGCATCTGCATATCAAAAGGCAGGACAAGGTCCTGAACTAAACTTAATACTAAACCATCTACCAGCGCGAATAATCCCATGTCCAAAAATCTAGGCAATCCCCGATGGCCTAATTCGATGCTCCGGAAGACAGAGTGGGAACCTCCCAAATTACGACCTGTCAGTGAAAGTCCAACGGGGATGCGGGCACCAAGTGTGATTCCAAAAGGGATGCAATGCTTCGAGTGTGGGAAATGGGGGCACATGGCGAGGTTGTGCCCTAAAAGAGGCAAGATAGAACCAATGGACGAGGGGAATTTGGAGATTCCTAAAGAAGGAGTATTACAAGAACCAGCAATGGCCCCACGATCACCATATACCTACACTTGCGAGGCAGAGGTTGATGGAAAACCTACAAGAGCCCTGGTCGATACCGGCAGTTTACAGACTGCAGTAAGTACTGAACTAGTGGGTGGGTAATGTGGGAGTTTCAAATAAAAGGATTCCTATAAGATGTGTTCATGGGGATGTGAGAACTTACCCTACCAAGGAAATAAATTTAAAAGTGACTGGGGAACAGATGGAGGTCAGGGCCGCTGTAATGCCGGTATTGCCAGAGCCACTCCTTATTGGATCCGATGTCCCGAACTTTGCCAAGATAGTGAAGAAAGTGGAGGAAAGGTGGTTACAAAACACCCCATTTTCCCATTGTGACCTTCCCGTAGCTTTAGCTAAAGAAAACAAAACAAAAACGACAATCAGAAAATTAAAGAAGGACTGGGCAGAAAGGAATGTTCTCCCTGTTGTGGTGGATTGGAGAATCGATGAAGGATGCAATACTTTTCAATTGGCTCAAGAATTGGACCCATTATTGGCAAATGCTAGGCCAAGTGTTCAAGACGATATCTCAGGAAAAGGGCCCTGTTTCACGAAGGAGAAAGGGCTTTACTATCGGATCAGTAGAGAGTCAATTGGAAATCTCATAAAACAATTACTAGTTCCCAGCAAATATTACCAAACCGTTATGGAAGTAGCTCATGTACAGTTGGGTGAAGGACATTTGGGCACAGAAAAAACCATACAGAAAATCTTGGGAAGGGTCCATTGGCCAGGACTATATGCCCAAGTATCCCGATTCTGCCAGGCATGTTCCGAATGTCAAAAGAAAAATCGAGCAAATGTTAAAAAGCTCTATTACAACACATGCCCATTGTTTTGGAACCTTTCAGTAGAATTGGTATGGATATTATTGGACCATTAGACCCATCATCCAGAGGGCATAAGTACATCCTCGTGGTTGTTGATTATGCAACTAGATATCCAGAGGCTTTCCCTCTTAAGTCTACCAACGCCCAAAGCATTTGTGATGTGTTGATACCTTTTATCAGCCGAGTAGGCATACCAAAAGAAATTGTCACGGATCGTGGAACTAATTTATGACAGCGGTTATGGAGCAAGTGTGTGAAGTCCTGAAGATAAAGCATTTGAAAACGGCGGTTTATCACCCACAACCTGATGGTCTCGTGGAGAGATATAATCAAACGATAAAACAAATGCTACGCAAGTCAATAGATCCTGGAGATAGGGGTTGGGAGTGAATTTTACCATGGATATTACTTACCCTCCGCAACACGCCACAGTCATCTACGGGGTTCTCGCCATTTGAGTTATTGTTTGGGAGGCCAGTGAGGGCACTACTCGACATTTTAAAGGAGAGTTGGGAAGAAGACCTGGGACAAGAGATTTCTTTAACTGAGTATGCCTATCAACTTAGTGAAAGAATAGAAAACCTACAGAAGATTGCACGAGAAATTTGTTGCAGAATCAAATCAAGCAGGAACAATACTACAATCGAAATTCTAAATTGAGAACCTTCAAAAAAGGCATCCAGGTGTTGGTGTTGTTACCGACATCCGAAAATAAAATGTTAGCAACCTGGAGGGGTCCATATGTGGTAGAAGAGGTCCTTGGTCCTTTGACTTATAGAGTAAAGCAGAACGATCGAAGAATGCAGACACAAACGTATCATGTGAACATGCTTAAAAAGTGGACTGAACCCGTTACAAGCATAGCCATGATTAACACGAAGGAGGAACCCATGGAGCCGTTTCCTCGACTAAAAGGAGAGTTAGGGAGTGAGGCTTTGAATATAAATCAAGACTTGTCTGACAGTCAGAAGAGGGAGCTCCTAAACCTCATTAACGAGTATGCAGAAACTTTTTCCAGTCTACCAGGAAGGACGAACCTGGCCTACCACAAAATTAAGACCCAGCCTGGGGACGTAATTAGGATTAGACCTTATAGGATACCAGAGGCAAAATTAGAATCAATTAACAAAGAAATTCAAGAAATGTTAGAATTGGGAGTGATAGAACCCTCGAGAAGTGAATGGTCGTCACCCATAGTTCTAGTACCTAAATCTGATGGTACAACCCGTTTTTGTCTGGATTTCAGAAAACTGAATGAGATCTCAAAATTTGACGCCTATCCTATGCCTCGGATAGAGGATTTACTAGATAAGCTTGGGAAGGCTAATTTTCTAACGACCATTGATCTAACAAAAGGATATTGGCAAATAGCCTTACATCTTAATGACAAAAAGAAAACAGTGTTTGCCACACCCTCGGGTTTATTCCAATTTACAGTTTTGCCTTTTGGATTACATGGTGCGCCTGCAACGTTTCAAAGGCTAATGAATTCCATTATTCAAAGCCATGAGAATTATGTCGGAGCATATCTAGATGATATTATTGTTTTTAGCCAATCCTGGAATGATCACCTAATACATTTGCATACTGTACTTCAATTATTACAAAAGTCCGGCCTTCATGTAAATCCCAAGAAGTCTTTTATGGCTAACTTTTATACAAAGTATTTAGGTTATTTTGTGGGGCAGGGCATCATTAAACCCCAAGAAGAAAAACTGGAAGCAATACAACGATTACAATTTCCCGCAAATGCCAGACAAGTCAGAGCTTTTCTAGGCTTCATAGGATATTATAGAAGATTTATACCACATTTTCAACATTAGCTACACCTCTAACCAATCTCTTGAAGTCTACAGCCCTGCTGAAAAAGGAATGGCTTACAGCGGAGACGGAAAAGGCTTTTCAAGATCTGAAGGAGGCACTTTCAGAGAAAGCAATTCTACATTGTCCCGATTTTACATCTCCATTTTTTCTGCATACGGATACCTCGGGGACAGGTCTTGGAGCAGTTCTGTTCCAGAATCAAGGGGAAGCTGAGAGGCCAGTTATTTTTATAAGTAGGAAGTTACTTCCCCACGAGATGCATTATGCCACAATTGAGAAAGAATGTCTGGCTGTAAAGTGGGCTATAGAGGCATTACGATACTACCTGTTGGGACGAGAGTTCACTTTAATAACTGACCATGCCCCTTTGGTTTAGCTGGCTCGCAACAAATACACGAACCCCAGAGTCCTCAGATGGTTTCTTTCCCTTCAGCCTTTCAACTGCAAGACCATGCATCTCCCTGGAAGGCTGATGGCCCAAGCCGATTTTTTATCTCGGAGTACCACCCTTCCCAAGCGTAAGGGCCTAGAAGGGGGGGGTGTGTGACAAATCTGTTGTAAAGAAACCCACAGAGATACAATCAGGCACGGGCTCTGGCAATATCAGGTCAAACAGGGCAACAAAGGGTTAAGATTGTTCGCCGGCCACCGGGAAAGATTGACACTTTAATGAACCAATCCCTGACGGAATTGGGAGTGTTGCCATTTCCTCTGTTTGTTTTTCTGGTTGCTAGGAAACTGAAGAGGTGGAAGCCGGAGATGACCGTTATACATGGGTGTATTGAAGTACGATACGGTCCGTGATGAAGAAATGTGCACCGTTGTGCTGTTTGAAGAAGTTAATTGAGTGATTAAGGTGAAAGTTGTCACCCTTTTGTTGACGTTTACGGGTACCATTGCACCCGTGTTTGTGAAGCAAAAAGGAGGAGTTGAAAGGTGATCGTTGTTGCCTGATGAGACCAAAGAGGGAGACCGCGGCTTCGGATAAGAGGCATTCCTGAGACTAGGGCTGCCGGACAGCCGAGAGGTTGAAGGGCCGCTGTGTTTTGCATGAGTGGTGCGAACGAAGAAGCAGACGCCCGGTGGAGGATCGGAAGAAGCAGTAAGTCTATGCCCGATCCGATACTCCCTAACGAAGGTGGGCGACCGTTAAGGAAAGTAAGACGACCAATCCCTGATCTTCCCTTCCCTAATAAAACTACATACGAACGGAAGGGGGACGTCGATCCGAAAGCGACCTCGATTTAAAGTTGTCAGAACGTGCGGCCGAGGAGGGGAAATCCGAAGCCAGAAAAGCTAAATGATGTGTATGAAGTTCTTACGGCAAATGGGGGCGTGAACGCTTACACTAACAGAAATAAGTGGAAGCCCAAAGCCCAGCTACGAGATAAAAACTTACAGAGCACAAATAAATATTGAATCCTTAGCCACTAAGCCAAGAGGGTGAGATTTAGTGGAGGAGACATTTAGACTACAACATTTCACCAATCCTCCAGAGGGTTTTCAATTCATGCAAGAGGAAGGAAAACTGTCATACAATAGCAGCTCCTGACAAAGAAGAGGAACGAAACAAGGCACATAAAATATTGAAGAACTATAGCAGGCTAAAGGAGAGAGAGGCAGAAAATAACAAAAGAGAAACACTGAACTGAGACTGGAACAAAGGCTGGACGCCATATGTAATTTACCTGAACATTACCCGAAAGTAGTCCAGGAGTGCAGGAAGCTGAAACTTCGTCATGAAGGCGTATCCTTTTATCTAGTTAAAGAGAAGAAAAAAAAGAGATATACTGTCAAAGAAAAGAATTGGGTTCTCTTGTTAATCCGAACAACCTACTTTCATTGGCGCAGAGTTTTATTTATGCATTAAAAGACTAACTAAGAGCTCAAGTCTGCCAGATAATGATTATTCCCAAATACCGACAAGTGTACACCATCCTCTCTAAATCTCATGAGTCCTTCCTAAACAATCTCCTTATGGTCCAAAACCTGTACCGCCACAAAATTCTACCATCTCTCTGTTTATCCCCTTCCTTGCCCGCTCTATCGCTCCCTCATTCCTCGCTCCCCTCAAAACTCTCCGCGGCAACCACTTAGTCCCCACTACAGATGCTTGAGGCCACACTTCTCAGACCCATAACAAAATCCCTTTTTATTTTCCTAAGAAGAGCCACACCCGTATCCCTTACCAGATCATTTTCCCCACCATGAATAATCACCCCATCTGGAGGCCCATAGCTTTCCCTCAACCCAGCCAACATAGGAAGCAACTGATCCCAGCGCAGCCCCCCAAACCCGGACCCTCTTACCACAACATCTTTATAGCTGCAACCCAGTTGCCTGCCAACAACCCTTTTCTCAGCTTCTTCCCCCACCCACTTAACCATAGAATGTCCCACAAACCAGATTTTTGACATCTGACCCGACCTCCTAGCAGCATCTGAAAAAGAAATTCCAAAATCACTTTCAAATCATTAACATCCTAATAAATGCAACACTCCTGCTGCCTACTGAAACATTCTTCAAAGACATCCCGTTTGCCCAGGTCCGTGACATACCCTTTGTATCACCCTTACTTCCAGCGTCCCAAACTTTTCACCTACTCCTCTGAATAGCCTAGCCTGCTACCTTCAGATGCTGCACCCCTCCTAAATTAATGAGTCCCAACCTCCTAACCTTTCCCACACCGCTAGTAACAGCTTCCTCAGTAAACTATCCTTCCTGGCCATCTCCTTATCCCTCTCCGGAAACACCCCCGGACCTCTCCTAACTGTCCCCCTATATTTCACACCTTTCGCCTAACCTTTAAACAATACACCTAATCCCACTTAGACCCCCTTTCTCCTCTAACCTATTACCCTCCTGCTCACCCTTGCCCCCCACCTTCTCTCACCTTACTAATAATGGCCCTGCATTGCCCACCCTGCCCCGGGGGCCCACGTGCCCACCCATCCATGCAGGCCCTTTTCTTTATTACTCCTCTTTGCCACTACACCAGGGACCAAACCTGCACCCCCGTCCATGCAGTCCATTCCATATAACTAATCTTCAAGCTCCTTGCATCCATTTTCACCTGTTTCCCACCTGCACCAGGGGCCCTAGTGCACCCCCATCCATGCAGGCCCCTTTTCTGCCTCACTCCTCTCCACTGCTGCACCAGAGGCCAAACCTGCGCCCCCGTCCATGCAGTCCATTCCATATAAATTCCTCTACCAGCACATTGCTTCGTTGCTCCATTTTTTCCCCCAGCTGCACCAGGGACCCTAGTGCACCCCCGTCCATGCAGACCCATCTCATCACTTCCCCCTGCTGCACCAGAGGCGCTCCCGCAACTCCGTCCATGCAGCATAAAGCTTACTCACCTTGCCGTGCGGCAAGCGTGAGGGCTTCGCCACCGTCGTCCATGTCCTCCAAACGACGGCCACCACCCCTTAACAATTTCCACAGTTACATCCCCACATCCCCCCTGTGGCCCTCCCCTGCTCTACCTAAACATCTGCCTCCTCACCCCTCTCCTACCTCCTTTGTTTTGCCCCAAAACCTCTCATCAAACCTTGTGCCCGCCCTCTTTTTCCGATAAACTGAGCCCGACATACCAGAACACCCCAATTTACCTTGCATGCGGTCCTTCCCCCCCACCTCCTTGCCCCGCTCCTCGCCCTGACCCACTGTCCCCTGCCTGAAAACAATCTGTAATCGTGTTTAAGTTTGCACATCCACCTCGTGCAGCCTTCTTTATTGAACGCCCAACATGCTGCTGAGGGCTGTCCTCTGCCTCCTCCCCCCATCCCCACAGGGACGCGGCGACCAATAAAGGGCCGGTAAGGCACAGGCAGACCACTTGCTGTGTGCAATGTCGGGGCAGGCCTTGTTGAAGCCATCCATTGCAGCCAAAGATCCATGTCTATTTCCCCCTACACAGCCTGACTGTCCTCCGCCATTCTTGCTCTGAATTCCTCATCATAGCGTACCCAGGCAAAACCCCCAAAACTTGTGAAAGCCTTCCTAATTACATCCATATATTTGAGCAGAGCCACGCATCGCTCTGGGAATTTCTCACAATATACGCTGGCATAAATGATAAATGCCGACGTCCAATTCTCGATAGTCACTGGGACCCTTGGGCGCGACGCCAATTCCCTCTCTTCTTCCTTAGACCCCTCCTTTGCTCCCACTTCCCTATGGAGCAGCTTAAAAACATCTACAAATTCCCCCGCCTGAATCTTCTCCCTGGTCGCTGCCATCAAGTGTGCCCCCAAAGGTTTTGTTATACCCATGTACGGCAGTTTTTTCTCCTTGCCTTTCACTTCAACCTCCTTTTCTTTTGCAACTTGCCCCTCGAGCACCAATGCCTCCACCACCTTGTCCGTTTGAACCTCCACTGAGCAAATGCCCTTCTCATTCCCCAAGGCTCCAATGGCCTGTACACCAACTTCTTTCCTTACCCCTTGCAGGCCAGACCCTTCATTACCCGTCCCCATTCTCGTGACCATTCCCTTTCCCGCTCACCTCTTTCCACACAGCCCGTTTGTGGTCTGGCGTCCACACCGATGCTCCCCATCTCTTTTCTTAAGGGGCTCCTACTGCGGGGACAAAACATGTCAGCACACTCACCCAGCCAATTGTTCCCCGACCTCTTGCCCTTTGACCGCCCTGCACCTGTCTTTCCCATTCCCCCCTCAAACTTCTTCTCTCCTCCCCTGAAGCTCAGCATCGGCAGCATCGGCAGCTTATGAAGAAACACACACTAAATCTAGCAGCTCCTGACAGGGGCACTTCAAAGGATTATATGGCACCCCTACCCCCAAAGAATGGGCCCGCGGCCACCCATCGTGGAGAACTAACAAGAGAGCGCGCTGAAACCGCAGCTCTTATAACACCCTCATAAATTCCCCACAGGGCCGTAAAACAATTAGAAGCAATTAAACCTTCTGAAAGATGACCCGGCGACCCACACAAAGAAACAACTGCGCCCTGCCAATGCGGAACCCACCCTGCACAAGCGTTAGTGGCGGTACCTTATTTACGGTACCTCCGAATACATTTTTTTCTTTTCTTTTTTTTAATAACTAACCCACCAAATACTGCTTGCGTTTCCCCCTGGCCCTCCCTTATGGCACCGCAGTTTATCTCGCTGCGCCCGCACTCAGCATTACTTGGCCAGTGTGTGACTTCCTTCTGCTTCTCCTCCACCCTTTGTCTCATGCTTCTTTATGACGTATTATATATCTCCGGTGGTGTGCCCTTCTCTGCCGAGTGACTGCTCATTGTAGCGCTGGGGATCACAGATAACCAGGTGCCTGAATGTCTTCTATAACCAAACTGTAGCATTAGCCTCGAGCCACAGTGCACGAGTAGGCCGCTGACTCGTGCCTAGAGCATGAGGAAGAGCAGCAAGCTTTAAAGGAAAACTAGTGGGACGACGGTTGGCGAGAGAGAGCGAAGGAAGTGAGCTGCTGTCAGTGGGACTCGTATTATCTCATCTCCAATATTTCTACTTATAAATATGTATATTCATAGTTAGTAATAAAGTCTAGTCTTACTCACTCTGCTGCTTGCCCTCTACTTCATTACACAAACTCATGATTCATGCATTGATGTAATAACGCACAGTCGGACACCTATGTTATAGTAAGAGCAGATGGGGCACCAGGTGTCTGAGAACATGCAGCGTTGTGCACAAGGGTGACGTTAGCTCAGTGGGTTGGTCACCTGCTGTGGAGCACTCAAATTGCCATTAATAGATTATGCATCATTGTGCATAGGGGCTACGTTAAGTCAGTGGGTTTGTAGCCAGTTGTGGGGCTCTCAAGTAGCCATTGGCCATGTGCCTAGTATTTGTTTTATTTAGGCAGCAATGTGTGCTTGGTCAGCACCATAAGAGACAAAAGCAGGTCGGGCCTGAGAATTCATTTGCGGGCCCGAGGGTTCATTTGTATCACTGTATCAGCCAAGTGAAACCATTTTGTATGTATGTGTTGGTTTTGTGATTGCCCCAGGCCGCCCCTCACTTCACACACGCACCTGCACAAAGAATACTAGGACACATCAGATCTGTTCGGGGTCCCGGCAGCGAATCCCTCGCTCTGGTGCCTCTTTATGGTAACATGCATGCGCGAGCTGGAACGAGGCTTGCGCATGCGCATAAGCATTTACTACGTATCGTAACATTCCTCCTTTTCTTTAAATGAAAACATAACAACAACAACAAAATGCAGCAACTCAACATCAGTCAACTTGTGTTACCATCATCGCTGTCTAGTCATCAGTGTCCATGATGTAGTCCTTTAATTGGGTGGGGCACCGCCTCGCCTCCCAGCTCGGGTACCTCCAGCTGTTGTCAGTGGCCAGACATGGCAAGCCTATCGGTAGAGGATCCCCTCCACCGTCATTCCCTTCAGTTGTCGGGGTGGCACCTACATTCTCCGGCTCATGTACATCTTGGGTCCCTTCAGGCGTGTTGCCTTTGATCTTTCTGAAGTAGGACACGTTCCGGGTCACAGTTCCTCTTCCATCCGCGGCTGTTATCATTGAAACCTTCACATGTGTAACCCTGAGAGGTTGAGGTTCGTACGTGAGGGACATTTTCCCTTCCGGATGTCTATTTCGGATCAGCACCGTGTCTCCTACGGTGATGACTTTCCTTGTAGATTTCTTTGTCTGCTTTCTTTATCATTTCGGGCCTCCCTCTCTTGGACGTGGTCATTGTCAATAACGCCATTGTCAATAACGCCAGGTTCTCTTCCCTCCACTTCCAGTATCAGACCTCTGGGGCAGCATTTAAACAGTGCCTCTGCTGGCGCTACCCCCCATAGACTGGTGAGGGGTCGCCCTATACTCCCTTAGGAACTCAAACAAATTTTGGCGTAGCTCCCCTCCTCCATTCAGAGACATGCGGAAGATTTTATTTAATGTATGCATGAACCTTTCCGCTTCTCTATTGGCTCTTGGACAGAGAGGTGTCACCCTTCGATGTGTGATGCCGCAATCCTCCATGTACATGGCAAAATGTCTGAGCAAAGTTCATATGGGAACCCATGTGTGGCGACTATCTTCTCTAGGGCTAAGATGGTATGATCGCACGCTATATACTCCACCAACTCGATATCCGGGTATCGGGACCGCTGGTCCACTACCGATAGAAAGTACATGCCTCGTCCCGTGGACCGAAAATCGGCATGCACTGTTTCCCATGGCTGCTCGCTTCTTTCCATCGATTGTATGGCAGGTCCCCTCTCCACAGGGCTCGCAGCTTGACACGGAATACACAGGCGCACATACTCATCCACGTGCCTCTCCAGGTCTGGAACCCATGCCTTGGCCCTCAACCCTGCTTTTGTTTTCACCACACCTTGGTGCCCTTTGTGGGCCAGTTCCAATAACGTTGCTATCAGGGTGCGAGGTATGACAATTTGTCATCCCCTCAGCATCAGTCCCTCATCTGACAACAAGAGCTCATTGCAGGCTTTCCACAGCGCTTGAAAGTCCTGTCGGGCACCCGTCTCTCTTCTGGTGTTGTTTGTCAGAGTTTCTTTCCACTTTCCACTGTCCATTGCTGCCTGAATTATCTAAAACACCTCATCATTTTTCAAAGCCGTCACAATGTCTTCAATTGTACGGCCGGCCCATGGGTGGCGAAATAAGTAATACGCAGGATTGCTGGTGCCCGGACGGTATTGTAGTTTTACTCCATATTCAATTAGTGACAACATCTACCACTCGATCCAAGGGGGCGGCTTCGAGGATCCACATGCCATAATTGGTATTAGCGGCTTGTGATGCAGTGATGACAACCACAGGTTTCCTCAAAATATAATGGCCTCATTCCGGGTTTGGAGCTAACCATGGAGTAATTAGCTCCATGGTTGCATCCGAAACCGTCCCAAATCCGTCATGGTGAATGGAGTAATTTCTGGTCCATTCCAGGGTTGAAGGGACCGGTAATTCCCCATTCACCTTTTGCCCTTCCCCATTCCCCTTTCTGCCTCATACGGCTCAATGGCAATGGGGAAGGAGGTAATTACGGCACCATAAATTACGGTACCGTAATTACCTCCAAAGTACCTTTGCGGGTCCCGTACTTTAATCCTGCTAAAAGCAGGAGGTAAGGAAGGACCCGCAAAGGGACCTCGGAATACAGAGGTAAGGGATTACCGGCATCGGCACCCTTACCGGTGCCGGTAATTCCTTATCTCCAACCTCGGAATGACCCCCAATGTCTGAAGTGCTTACACCCCCATAGGATGGCCAGCGCCTCTCTTTCAATTTGTGAATATCTTCTTTCAGTGTCTGATACGGCCTTGCTGGCATTCTAGATGGGATGAATTTGTCCTTGGGAATCTGCTTGTAGTAGTACCGCGCCCAGTCCCACCAGGGTAGCGTCTACCGCGATCTCGGACTCCATCTCAGGATTAAAGTACGCGATCGTTTCACTGCCTGTTAGTGCAGTTTTAATGTTAGCGAATGCTTTCTGTTCTCGGGCGGTTCATGCCCAGACGACATTGTTCTTGGTAAGCGCCCTGGACAACGACGCCAGATCCCAGATGAATCTGCTGCAGTAGTTCGCCATACCTAGGAAACTCCTGACCTCCGAGGGTGTTTCGGGGGGACCACTGCTTCTTGTATGTCTCTCACTTTCTCTGGGTCTGGAGATATGCCCCCTGTGTGAAAAATAAACCCAAAAAACTCAATTCGGTCTTTGAAAAACTCACATTTGTCCTTGTATAATGTGAGGCCTAAGGATTTGATCCTGTGCAATGTTTTTTCTAGTCTTTTCAAGTGTTCTGCTTCTGAAGATGCAAAAACCAGGATATCGTCACTTAAATTTATGACACCTTTGAGTCCGGCCAGGGCAACACGAATGACGTTTTGAAAAACTTTGGCCGCTGATGATACGCCAAAACGTAGTCTTTTAAACTAATAGAGTCCTTCGATTGTAGTGAAGGTAGTGATATAGCGGGACTCTGGGTGTAGTTTTAACTGATGATATCCAGACCGGAGGTCCAATTTGGAGAACACCATGGCCCCTTGGAGTTCGCCCACTATATCGTCCAATGTCGGCGTAAGGTGCCTCTCTCGTATAATTGCCATGTTCTGTAGTCACATATCAACACAAATGTGCACAGCCCCTGGCTGCTTGGGCTTCAGTGCCACCACAATCGGGGACACCCATGTGGTAGGACCTTCCACTTTTTCATTAATGTCCATGTTCACCAATACCTGTACTTTCTTCTCAACTTGCGCCCTTAGGTGAAACAGTATTCTCCTGTGCTTCAGTGCCGTCGGTCTCACTGATTCGTCGATGTGGAGATGAATGGGGTCTCCCTTGACCTTGCCCACACCCTCAAAAATGTCTGCAAATTGTGCCAGGAAATGATCAACGTCTATTTTGTATACCGCCATGGCAAAATGGACAATGTCCAGTGCTTCTGAGGCCGCACAACTCAGTAGTGAGTGGTAGCTTATTTCAGTGACAAAGAATCTGGCCTTTATAGTGTTCTGTCCATGGGTGACGGATGACACAAATGTCCCTTTTATGGGTAGTGGCGTTTCTCCCCCAAATGTGTAAATTCTTGCTTTTCTGTCCTCAAGCCCCAGCGGGCCAGGTCGAGCCTCATAATGTTCTGTCACCAAAACACAGACCGAAGCTCCCTTGTCAATCAATACTGGGGTTGGTGTGTTCCCAATGTTAACCATGCAGGTAGGTTGCCTCCGCTTCCTTGCGCCTGACGCTATATTGGAAATGAAAAGTACTTTCTTTTCATCTTCCTCCTGTTCCGCAATGTCTAGGTCTTGTAGACCTTTTTCGATTGTCGCAACACTTTTTGTTTTTCTAGGGTTCCCACTGCCAACCCTGGCTGGGCCCCATGATGTGGCCACTGGTGTTGCCATCCGACACACTCTTGCGTAATGTCCTGGTACGCTACACCTGGCACATACTCTCACCTTTGCTGGACATTCACCCACATGAGGGAGGTCATATCCACAGTACTAGCATGCATGCAGGCTGTTGGCGCTTTGAGAGCCTTCAGTTTTTTTCTGTCACCACCTAGGCTTATTAAAGGCTGATCGCCCTATAGCGAAAGCTTCTTCACTTTTCCCTGGTCGGGCAGCTGCTTCCATCCGAGCTCCACGGCTCTCCGCCAGCTCATAGGCATGTGCAATGTCTAAAATTGGGGTTAATGTTAGGACAGGTTCCCGAAGAATCTGTCTTCTCAACTTCCCCGAGCTACACCCTTGAATAAGTTGGCTGCAAATCATGCTCCCACCTGCATGTGCTGGCCAATTGTCTCAACCTCCCACAGAAATGGTCTAATGTCTCATCACCCAACTGCTTCTCCACACACTGACAAAACTGTCATAATCCATGTTTGCTAGAGGTAGGAAATGATTTTGTTGGGCTGTTTTGACAACTGCATATGTTGTCGCCTGAGAGTTCAACGATTCAAAAATTTGGTGCACCTCCGATCCCGCCAAATACAGCATTGTGGCCAATTTTGCATCATCCTCCGTCTCTCCTGAGGCTATGAAAAACATTTCTAGCTTCTTTATCCATAACAACCACTTGGGGCCAAGTTTGGACGGGGGACCTGAGAGGTCAAATTTTGGCATTGGTGCCAAAACACCTTGTTGTCTGCGTGGCACTGGCGCAGGATTGACAGCAGCACCATCCCGTTCTCCCATGTTGTCAGACCGCACGAGCACCCCACTTTATTAGGCCGCAAGTCTGTCTCCTTCTTGTGATGGCACGCTCCCCACTCACTGTATTCGTTGGTGTACACTGCTTAGCGATCACCTTCTGCTGGGTTTCCCCAGCAGAAGGGTCTTCACAGCACCTTCTGCTGGGGCTCCTCACAATTGCAGATTCAGCACATGATGTCTTGGTCTTCACAGTTGTGGGAATATGGTGTAGTGAGATACCAAATATCTCTCTAAAAGTCATCAATCATGGCCATCAGGGATCTGACAGCCATGAAAGTTCCAAAGATTGAATTTGTAATCAACACGAGCGGCGCACGAGCACCCTTTCGGGTCGCAACCGTCGTGATGAATGAGCCAAAATGACGGTCAACTTGCCACGTAGCAAACACGCTTCGTGATCGTGTCGGATCACCTCATCCCAGGTTGATGAAATCCTTTGGATGATTCCGCCCACCCCACACAACGTTCTCCTCATCGCCAATGTTGGTTTTGTGATTGCCCCAGGCCGCCCCTCACTTCACACATGCACCTGCACAAAGAATACTAGGACACGTCTGATCCATTCGGGGTCCCGGCGGCGAATGCCTCACTCCGGTGCCTCTTTATTGTAACTCGAATGAGGATCACTCATGCGCATAAGCATTTACCACGCATCGTAACAGTATGGTCACAATGATGATGTGTTTGCCAGGGCAGTTATGCAAGTGGGAAGGTCGCTATTACTTCAAATATTTACATGGGAATATGGCTTGTATGTTCTACATCGGCAGGAGCAGATGGTTACGTTTGTTTACACCTGATCCTGAGCATCAGCTTGAACCCATGCCTTTGCCAATGGCAGACTCATGCACTGCCCATTGAGTTATTGGGATCACCCTGAGCACCACGCTCTCTAGATGCGCACCACACCTAACCCTGCAACATTATTCATATTGCAAGAATGCTGTGCACGTAAACACAAACCATTCAGCGTAAAGGAACAGAATTCACGCCCGCTTCAGCCCACATGGTCCACTCTAACCTACCACTGTCCTTTAATCTACATGTCTGCAGAGAAAACAATTCTCTCTCTTCAGAAGAGACAAAAGTGAACTTTAACACAGCAGCTCAGGCTCCCATTTTCACTCTGCACGTTCCAGCTCGATAATCAGCATATGCAAGTTCATGAATTCTTCACACACATATTGCACTGCTTAAACAAACTAAACAATACATTTATATACAAAAGGCACAGATCCTTAGTGAAACCCCTTCAAGGGGGTTTGGGGGGACCCACAACATCTAGCTGGATGCTACTTCACACAACACCCTTGCTGATTTGAAGCAAGTTCCTTTCATATTGTCCAATAACCTGAACAAAGGCTTGCATTGCATTAAAAAACAACAATCCTACACTGTCTTGCAGTAAGCCTCATGTACGTACTTCTTAGCGTGGGCACCCCAGTGCCTTGTCCTCCCCCCCTTCTCCATGACCTGGCCCCTCCCCCCCCCCTCCCTTCATACCACCCGGCATATGTCATACATCACATGTTGAAAAAACAACTCAGACACCTTGTAAAGTTGGAAGAGAAAAATGCCTCAGCAGCTTTATTTTGCATAAAGTCTTGGAGTTATCTTACAGGCGATCCGTAATTCACCACCACAGGTATACTACTCTGTGTGCGGCTACCTAGGTATCCCTTGCCCCCCCTCCCCCTTACCCTCCTCATCCGGGGGATGCCTCAGGTTGAGCCCGGCCCTTGCTATTAACCTCTCTCTACCCCTGGCCGTTTGTAGATTTCCCATGAGCGACTTTTGACATAGGCCCCCCCTTTTTCTCTAGGTTTTTGTTGGGAATCCCCTGCCCCCCCTTCCCCCGACATTTCACTGTGTCCTGTGTTTGGGTCTAGGTAAAACCGGCAGCCACGCGGTGCCTCGCTAGTGATCAGGTTCCTATACGGGCACCACCAAAAGTGCCCCAACGCTACACATATCCCACATCCGTACGTTAAGGCCGACACCGCCCTCCGGTGCCGGCCCACACCTTTCTGCCTGCCTATATGGTCATCGCTTTGCGATGCCCATCGATTTTGAGTCCTTCCGGTTCATAGACATAATTTCGAATACAAAATATTCGAAAGTCAAAAAGTCGAAAAAAAAACGTCGAAAAAAAAAATGTCGAACCCCCCTTTTTTTTATTTTTACCTATTTTTTTCACAGAAACTAGAGCCCAAAAAAAATATAAAAAAAAAAAACAATTCGACATTTTTTTTTTCGACATTTTTGATTCGACTTTTTTGACTTTCGAAATTATGTTTTCGAAATTATGACTGGACACCGTCCTTCCTACTCTACTCTGTCCCCCCCTCCGTCCCCCAAGTGCCGCTTGTACCGGAGGCCCTATCCTATCTATGCTGCCCCCCATGTCTCCCTTCCGTCTTGCCGAGCCCCTAAATCCTCCCAGTTCCCTCTCCCCCAGGCCTCCCTGTGGAGTCTGGCCCAGTGCCCCCCCTGCCAGCGTAATATCTCTTCGATGTACCCTATCCCTTCTCCTTCCTTCCTTTCCCTCGCTTGCTCCTCCACTCACCCGGTCCCCAGTTTTTAGGGTCCCGCCAAACCCCCCCTGCCGTTTCTGCCCCTCCATATCCTAGCTCCATTTCCCCCCAGAGGCAGACTTCCCAGCCCTGTTCTTCCATACCCCGTCTCCTGTCCCCCAGCTTTTGGTCCTCGCCCCCCCCCTTATTCCTTGGGGCTGGCTTCCTCCCCCCTGTTCCCTCTATTCGCCTAGCCGCCCTATCTTGGATCCTCCACCTCCCTCCCCCTCATGCCCCCCTCCTTCCGTGAAGACTTCCCCTTGCTGATTTTGTCACCGTTACCTGAGCCCCCGTAGTCTCCTCTTGCTCCCCCCCGACCGACTTCCCTCGAGGGCCTTGATTGTGAGTTTATGTTGATTCCCCCCCCCCTGCAATTTTGGGCTTGGAATTGGCTCCCAAGTCCCCTACGTCCCTCCCCTTTTTCCCAGGGCCTCCCCTGAGCCTAGTACTCTTGGGGCGCCGTAAGATCTAAACTGTTGGCTGAGCATTCCCCTATGGGCCTGCCAGTACTTCGCTACAGGGATCGACCTGTGACTCCTCCAAGACTCTCTGCTGGTTCCAGGCGGCAGAGAGTTCCCCCAGCCTGCACAGGTCGCTCCTATAGCCGACCCTTCCGCTTGCTCCCCTCGCTCCGTTGCTCCTTGGACCCCTGTCCTTCCAAGGCCTTGCCCGTTCCAGGTCCTACTAGGAAGTCAGCGCTTCCTGCCGCATTCTTCCCCGTGCCTTCCAGCTTTTCCTTGAACCGCCCTTAGTCCCTCCTTGTTTACCCCAGCCGAAGCTCCCTCCCCTGCCAGCCTGCGCACCTTACCCCAGGCAGCAGTGAAGTAAACGCACCGGGGGCGGAGGGGGTGTACGAGTTGGGCTGAGGATACTCAATTTGCTGCCATTGCCGGGTTGAGGACCTAGACCTAGGTCAGGTTGGTTCGTAAATGTGAGGGGGTAGGCAAATACCTAATTTCGTTCATGCAGAGAAAGGTTAAAGAGCCCTGTATTTTTTATTATATAATGCTCTAATTTGAAACTACTTCTTGGGGCAACCCTAACTTAAATACGCGATGTCCTTACATGTAGTTTGTTTGCACCTTGATTGGCTTCCTTACCATGTGTACTTAACTGGTTGGTTTAATTGAACTGTCTTACCCTACAGATCATGCTTGAATGTGGTATTTGTGCTCTCACCCTTGCCCCCCCCCAATTCCCGGTGTTTGGTTCTGTACCCCTTCATATTGTGCCCCCTTACTCCCCGTTTCGCAGGACCGAGCACCCCAATCCCCAGCCACTCTCCGCCCGGGGTGAGGGGGCTCGACGCGAATGTGTGGTGCTCCGTGTGGTCTTGCTCCCAACACTGGTCAAAACTATTAGCCGCACAGTGACGTAACTCGTCATCAGTGCCATGGAAATGGTTTAAAGTTGAATTCATATATAAAGAAATTGCGCTGTTTTAAAATATTATTTTGTACATTTCCTTTGGTTGGAGGTCAACTTAATTCAGTCTTAACACTTACCCACAAGGCATTGCAAGCTCTTTGTCCCCCCACCTCTTACCCTCATCTTCCCCCATGACATAACATTTTCCTACCCTCCTATACCCTGCACGTCCCTTAGCCCTCCATTCCTGGTGGGCTGGCTTTCGCCCCCCCGCCCCCGGCGGCCTGTAGCCCCCGGTGCGGCACCCCGAGCACCCCACTCCCCAGAGACTCTGCTCAGGGTGAGGGGGCTCGAAGCGTGTGGTCTTGCTTCCAACAGGGGCAACGCGTCCGCCAGCCGTGGTGTAAAACAGCGCGCGCCATTCCGTTAACATCCCACCATCTCGTTCCTTCCCACGGGTTTGTTGCTAAAATTAAGCGTTCCTGGCCACGAAATACCGAACCATCGGCTTCCACCATAAACATACTGCCACTTGTGTATACGCGCGTTATAAATTCCCTATTGCATAAGACCCGTGTGGCGTTACTAGAACCCATTGCCTTGCAAAATAAATGCCTCTTGCCACCCTGGTATGGATGTCTGCACAACTTCTTATCCCATCCAATCGCCCAAGGTGTTGCCCCATACTCGAACCACTCACTCACCGTGTTCCACATGGGTCTTCCCCCCTACTTCAAGCAACACGACTGCCAGGTTTGTGTGGCAAGCCCCAAACCATATTGGGCGTAATTTTAGGGGGGGACAGGGATATTTGACCCCCCCAACTTTCTTGGCACCATTTTGTCCCCCTTCATTTGGCTGAGGCACCTCTCTTTCCGATGTCCTGATCCCCCCAACGTTTTCAGCAAAGTTACTCCACTACCACATTCACTACCATAAATGGAACATTCCGTCATTCAACCCTGCAACCGCCTCGCCCCAGCGTGGGCCCAAATTCCAAAGGCCCCGCCAATGGCATTTCAGAATTGTAAAAGATGAGGCCATTCCATCACATTGAACTATAATTACAAACCATTTGTATTTAAAGCATGGCCACAAATGCCTTCCATCACACACCCACGAAGCAGTCTCCCAATTCCCCCCTGTAACCACTAAACATGTAATCCACGCGGCAAAGCCCCTGCATTGGGAAAACCCAAAGCGGTATGGAAACAGCATACACTTCAACTCAGCCCAACCTTCCCCCTGCATGCCGAGTGCCACATCCTTATAACTGTGCCTGACAATACGCTGCCCATATGAGGCTTGGCCTCTTTCTTGTGCGCATAATGGTGACCCACTCGTTTTAGAGCCATAGTGTGCAGACCGGGTAGCGGTGCAGGCACGTAAGAACACCTTCTTAATCAAATGCTTACCAGAACCGTGCTTTGCCCCTATAATGTTCCCACTCCTTTGACCCAACTTTGGCTTAATATCTAGCATAAAATGGCCTACTTTCCTCCTGTGCGGGCTGGTAACCATCCTCACTCCCAAGCCCTGCTCCAGAACATGCCCTCACTTTACCTTAATGTAAAGACAATACATAAGTAGTCACGCGCATCCATGTATGTCACGCCATCGCTACTATAGCCCGTCACCAAATCAATTACATGTATACAATTGGAACATTGTTAACTTCAAATGGATGCACTCCATTCCGTTGACCCCAAAAAAACCGCCTCCCGTCTCCCTGCCTGCTAGCATTGCGCCTTATTCCGCCCTTCTCAGCTGTGCGTGCATTGGCCAGCCATACCCCCATTTCCTGACCAACCTGTGCCTTACAGTTAAGCCGTCGCCATTCACCACGCGGACAGCACTGAACTGCTATGCTCCCCACCCCCCGCAACAATACATTCAGTGATATAAACCCACTTGGCCGTCCCTCCCCCGCTTTACAACCCTTGTTTTCCTGTTCCTAAACGAAAATCCCTGGACACCGATGTGCGAATGCCAGTTAACTCCCAATTTACGGCGTCTCGGGGGCTACTGTTACGAAAGCTACTGGACCCTATCCGTCTAAAAACTTTATACAAACACTGCGGCCGCCCCTCAATTTAACACGCGCAACACACCCACCCCTTTACCATCCTTAAATGCTCCCCTTGATTAATGCAACTCCCTCCGCCTGTTTAAAATCTTCCATCCCCCCTAACCGTCTGACACCATAACTTATTAAACGGCATGTCGCACGACATAAACTCCTGCCCCAGTGCTACTAGGCCTCTCAGCCACCTTCCATGTGCCCTGCCCCCGCCACATCCTTAATGCCCATAATACCCTGCGCGCCCTCCCCTACCTTACCCATCCCTCCATACACCGACTTTCCATCTCGAACCTCGAGCGTTTGCCGTTCATCATGCAGCAAACCCACTGCGCCCTTGCTGAACAAGTACTGCGGCCTGGGGCCGCTGGCCCTACCTCCCCAGGCATCGTTCCTGTTCCATTCCTTTAGAGCTTATGCCCAAGTGCTGGAACGTACCAACCCCATCCTACCCTGCATTCCTGATGTGCTACTCTGCCCCCCCAAACCTACTCCCACAGGTGCCATGTTTTACCCAAGAAACCCGACCTAATGCACATGACTCTTTCCCACTCACCTGTGCCTTTGGTTCGCTTTCTTGCTGTGAACCGAAACCGCTGGAACCGTAACTCTGACCCCAACATGCGAACTTCTCGCCAGGAACCACCCGCACAACTGGAACGGCAACTTCAACCACAACTGCAACAAACAGGAAGCGGCAACAACAAAAACCAGGATCAGCCCTAGTACCGCATTATTCGGTGTTGTTGGCTTTGACCTCACTTGCCACCCATTCCTTTCACTGGCCCCTCGGCCGTTGTTACACGCCAATGCCGAAGCTCCTCAGAAAAGCTGTCCAGATTTTCAACCGCCCCCAAAATTACAGGATACCAGTGCGTCTGATGCTTGCTTTTGTCTACAATTGCACGCACAATTCTCCGCAATGTAAGCAAAAACAGGGGGGGGGTGACCCCAACGTGCCTTATGGGCCCAACCTGCCCAGGAACCAGCTTGCTCCTTGCCCCTCCCCCACCAATACTCCAACAGCCCTTTTCTACACGCCCTCGAAACCCGTCGCCACTGGAAACATGACCCCTCTTAGCTGTACACCTCCTCAGCTGAATCACCTCCCTCTAGTGTCCTTGGAATTGACTGGCCAGAGATTATGGAATCAGAATGCCTACCGCTCATTTCTAGTGTAGTCACGTAACACTGCCTTCTTAATTGCTTTCATAAACACGTTATATGTAAACAAAATTACTGCTGGAAGTTGGCCACATGGCAGGGCTGCCTCAGTGTCCAGAGTGTGAATAATTGTGCCATGCAAGCCATAGTCATAGAATGAGTGGCACGACAAAATACCTTGCGCGGAGGCCTTATCTAGCATATGCAGTTTCCAAACTGGTGCCCCTACTCGAGGTGCGGGATGCAAATCCCGACTCGCAGCCCACACACTTTTACACGTAGTGCCTGTGCAATGCGCCCAAAGGGAGGCAAAGAACGTATCAACAGCATACCCCCATATATACGACCGAGATGCAAAATTAACCTCTATGCCGCCTCGACCAGCCCCGCCATAAAATCACCTACTGTATCTTAAAGCTGTATGCACAAACTTCTGCTAGTCTCGCAGAAGGCGTACCCGCCATGCATTTAGTCCCAGTAAGTTTTCCCCGCGGGCTAACACAGTGGTTAAACCCATCCAGCCTGTTACCCCCATGTGCTGATCTGCCTTGCCCCTCAATCTCCCAATGCCGTGTGCATGCCCGCCCATTCATGGATTGACCTCTTTGCTGCACATTAGCCAGAGAGCATATTGCTGCCCATTCTTGTAGCCGTAGCTGCGACCATACAGCAACTGAATGCCCTTGTGCATGTCACTATGACCGTGAGTTAAGCAGAGGGAGGGTGGGTGCTACCCGAGGGCCATATGGGCCCAACCCGCCAAGGAACCATTTCTAGTCCTTGCCCCTCCCCCACACGTACCTCTGACTGCACATTTCTCTCTGCGATTGATGCTCCTTCACTGGGACCCCGCTCCTTCGGCGCTGGAACCACTTCACTGGAACAGTCCTTTTACTGGAAAGCCACCAGAAACAGGAGCACGCCATCAAACGGGAACACGGGAAACCGAGCAAAAACGAAGTCCTCTGCTGGCAAGCGGGCGTCCCACTGCCAAGGCTGGATGCAAACAAAATCCAGGATCCGGTGGGGGCAGGAAACCGAGGGAGAATGTGTTTGTATCTGAAAACCTGTGCCTTTATGAGGCCTGCTTCTCCCTCGGCTCCCTGCCCCGCCCCTTACATTTCGCGCGCTCCCTAGGCGTTCCTCCCCCATCCCCGCCCCCCTGACCTTCTTGCGTAGTGGGGGGGAGGAGGCCGGCTGGTCAGCCCCCACTAAGGGGCGGTGCCCGCCATGCCACCTTCGCTGGCGCATTCGCCCGCCATTACTGCTCCCATACCGCCATTGCAGCACACCTCATGGGATGCTTGTGCCGCCTATCTTAGGTAAGTAACCCCTCTCGGTGCAGCAGACATCCGCCCATCCTCACTTACACAAGAAAACCAACCATTCTGCACTGTGCTTGAAGGTTACGATGGAAAGACAGAACAAGATGGAGGAGGCACCCGATAACCGGGGCATGGTCCTCCTCCTCCTCCTCCCTCTCCCCTGGGTAAGGGGGAGGGATAAGCATAAGCATGCCAAAGCACTGGAAAAGCCCGCAAAAGGCGACAAAAGAAAGGGGGTGGACAAGCCCCATATAAGCGGCGGGCGCGGGCTGCGTGGGACTTTGCAGCCCGCAGCAGAAGGACGCCCACCGACACAGGAAGGATTTTTTTTTTGGCAGCAGAAGGCCCCTCGCCAACACTGGAGGGCGTTGGTGGTACAACGTACACCATCGTAAGAAAGAGTCGAGGAGCTGGGGGCTTTGGATACAGTTGGGCCAGAGCCGTGAGAAAGCGTTGCAGCGTAGGTGGAAAAGGAGCTCGAGTGGCTGACTGCGAGTGTGCCACAACGAGATGCAGGGGAGGAGCAGCGGTGTGCCAGCGATTTCAGGCGGCGGAACCGCCGCTAGAACGGTGGACGTCGTAGGAAAAAGAAGCACCTTTGCGGGAGAAAATGCAGCGAGTCCCAGGTCTGTACTGTTACCGGGAGGCCTCCGTGGGAGGCTGAGCTGCAGGAGGCGTGGAGCAGCTAGCACAAATCGGGACAGCAGAACGGGCGAAGAATCATTCAGCGCAAGGCCAGTGACAGGAAGAGTTTCGAGTGGGTGAAAGCTGGCGATGGCGACATGCAGCAAGCAGGATTAAAAATAGTTTACTGGTTATGAGAATCTGACCGCAACGGGTGAAATCACCAAAAGACTTGAGCAATGGGGACTACGAATACAATCTTCAAGCAGACTCAAGCAGGATGGGAAGTTTATTGACTGTTAGGGACAAAGCATCTGGCTCTGCAGTGGGTAGAAGGCAACAAAGGTTGAGGAGATTGAGCGTAAGGAAGTATGAGGTGGACGAGGAGAACCAAATTTGGAACGAGTAGAGGGAGCTATTCGTCGTTGTGGGCAGCATAACCGGGCGGTCGTCAGGTTGCACTTGATTGGGGCTGTTTTGCTTTTGGCCAGCCTTTGAGTGAAGGTCAGCTTCAGGAGAAGGTTATCAGTGATGCAGGTCTATTGCTTGAAAGCGCCTTGTTCGGCTTTGATGCACGTTTTGTATGCCGCCAGCTTTGGGCCTCACAGGTGGTAAGGTTCAGGGGCCATAATTAAACTGGCGGCGGAATGTGAATTTTACAACGTGGTTCATCTGGATTAACGGTCTGGGTCAAAGGTTCAGGTTTGCTCGGGATCGCTGCCAGGGTAGCCGTAGAGGGAAAGGTGTGTGAAGAATCAATGTCCCTAGGAGGAGGGGTTTGTCAAGTACTTCAGGGACAAGCTTGCTAGTGCGGGGACTCAATGGCCGAGGAATGTATTCTTGTAGTACAAAATGGCACGATACACATTATTTCTGGGATCTTTTCAAGGTTGTGTGAGAGCGCCACGAAGGAGGTGTTACAAATGGCACTATACAAATTATTGCATGGTTCTTTGCATGGTGTGCGGGGGCGTCACGTAAGGGGTAGTGCATAATGGGGCTATTCACAATATTGCATGGCGCTCTCCAAGGTGTGTGGTAAGGTTAAGGGTTAGTACAAAATGGCGCGATACAGATTCTTGCATGGCTCTTTCCATGGTATAGGAGCATCACGTAAGGGGTGGTACAAATTGGCTTCATATGCATTTTTGCATGGCATTTTTCATTGCGGAAGGGAACGCCACTAGGAAGGTTTTACAAAATGGCGCAATACGCATGACTGCATGGCGCTTTCCATGGTGGTGGGAGCATCTCGTAAGGGGTAGTACAAAAAGGCGCTACACGCATTAGTGCATGGCGCTTTCCATTGTGATCTACACGATGAAGAAATTACTAAGGGGCGCTACACGCATTATGGCACGGCGGTCTTCCCAACCATAACGATGTTAGGTCATTTGTTCAGGCCATACGTAGAATGGAGGTGGGATCCGTAAGTTTTAATATGGATAATTATTGCAGTGCCGAAATAGATTGTAGACTCAATTGTCTGCTGAGATAGCACACGGTTGTGGGAACACAACACAAGTATTGGGTAGTGCTGCGCGGGTGGCAACAGCAGTCCACCGGTGGAGGCGGTGCCTTTGAGGTAGGTCACCACTCCACCTACCTTAAGGGTGGGTTAACGTGGGAGAGTGGCGGAAATATGGGGCATACAGGGAAAGCCGTTGCATGGCTTGGAAGGAGAAGTGTTATGTTGGGGGGTGATTGTAGGGGCATGATCAGAGTTCAGTTTGCCCTCACAGCCGGTTGGAGGTTACGGAGGGCGATGTTTAACGGTACCACTTTGGCATGGTAAAAGCCAAACACAGGCCCTGGACATCACAGCCACATTTTGGGAATATATGAGTGAAGACATTATGTGGCACGAGGGCTCTATGAACCCATCCATACCATGATACAGGATGGCGCAATTAGGTCACAAATATTGCATCTGTTTGGATAGGGTGTTTGGCAGGCCTCCATACTATGGGACAGGATGACGTGAGGGGGGCGCAAATATTGGAATTGGTGGATAGGATGTTTGGCATGCCTCCATACTACGATACAGGACGGCGTGATGGGGGCACACATATTGTATTGGTTGAGAGGTTTGGCAGGCCTTCATACTATGATGCAGGATGGCATGATGGGGGCATAAATATTGCATTTGTTTGGATAAGATGTTGGGCAGGCATATATACTATGATACAGGATGGCGTGACGGGGGCACAAATATTGCATTTGTTTGGTTAAGAGGTTTGGCAGGCCTCCATACTATGATACAGGATGGCGTGACGGGGGCACAAATATTGCATTTGTTTGGTTAAGAGGTTTGGCAGGCCTCCATACTATGATACAGGATGGTGTGATGGGGGCATACATATTGCATTTGTTTGGAAAAGATGTTTGGCAGGCCTCCATACTATGATGCAGGATGGCATGACAGGGGCACAAATATTGCATTAGTTGGATAAGATGTTTGGCAGGCCTCCATACTATGATACAGGATGACATGTTGGGGGCACAAATATGGCATTTGGTTTTGTTCACATGTTTGGCAGGCCTCCATACTGTTAGGGAGAATACTCCAGAATGGCTAATTTCCCTTATCTACTGAGTCCCTCAGCAGCTTTGCTGGATTGCTAGGATTTATTTTTTCCACCTGTTAAGAGTGTGAGCCTTTTTTTCCCACTCTTAAATGGTTTTTGCTGTGTGTTTAACATTTTTGTGTTCATAGACTGTGGAGCCTCACCTACTCCATAGGCATCATCTTTTTACTGTGTGTCACACACAGGGTTGTCTTTTTCAGACTTCCCATTTTAAACTCCATTTTTCTGGGACTGACTACTGTCTCCCAGAACATGTAAAGTTGCCATTGACTTTATTAGTCTTTTTAAATTCACAGACCCAGTACAAACTATCTTACATAGGGTACTGGAAAGATTTAATAGTTATCCCTTTTTGTCTGTCTTTCATGGAACATTATTTTGTTCCCCTTTCTTTAAGATTTGGCTATGTTTGTAGCCTCGAACTTTAATCCGCTGGACCCCATTTACTTTTATTTGGTTCTGGCTGGGTTTATTCGCCATTTCTTGTAAAGGTCTTTCTCGTGTTTTTCTCTGCGTGCCAAACCAGGTTTGGTTACTTTGTTCGCCGTCCTTTGGCCGGCTTCTGTACAGAAGCCCTCCTTAGGGGCCTGACAAACTAGGTAGACAGGATGTGAGGGAGGGGTTTTAGGCCCTATGCACAGGGTCTCCTTGGAGACCCAACTCACACTCTTGTTTGATTGGCTATGTGACTGCCCTGCCAGGACAGCCAACCTGCTGTGTGATTGACAGCCAGGCTGTGTGAATGTGGGAAAACTGCATAAAAAGCAGGTCTCTGGGACTTGGATGGCAGAGTCACCACTTCGAGAGAACCAAAGAAAAGCTGAAGGAAGAGGACTTTTGCAACTACTGAACGTCCCGGTGAAGCCCTGCTGCAGGTCTGAATCTCCTAAACTTCGACGACAGAGAAGATCTGCATGGAATCTTCTTCCCCTGAGCTGGTGGGACCAACCAGTTTGCCAAACACCAAGCAAGGCCTCCCTCCACTGGTCGAATTTGCTGTGCACCGCTGTAGTGAACTGGATAGCCAGGAGGACCGGACCCTGTTTGGGTTTTAAGGAGCGCACCTTTTATTTGTTGCTTTGCTCTGCTGCTGGTTTCTTCCCTGGGCAGTGCAGGACCCTCCAGTCTTCCTTCTGTGTGTCAGTCCGACAGTCACTTCAGGAACCATGAGCCTGCAGGATATGCCAGGAACTTCTGCCTCAGCTACAGCATTCTTCTTCTTCTAAGGTACTGTTCAAACACGGTTGTTCATTTTGTCTGACTGCGGTGAAAGTGTTTCTCTAATCTTTTAAATAACTTTTCCTTCGACCAACTTCGTTTCAAACTCTTGGCAAAGACTTAACCGCGAACTACTCTGAACTTTGTGATCCTCTGCAAAGACCATTAACATTGGCCCAGGCCTATTAATTTGAATCCTCATTTTAGTAAGCCTTTTCTACATTGCCCTGCCTACTTACTTGTTGGTGCTGTTTGATTTTGTATAACCTTGTCTTTCTCACCCTTCTTAAATTGCTGAAGTGCCATTTTGCTCACACTTCATTTTGAGCTTAACTTATCCAGAATTGATTGGGTGTTGTGTAGTATATTAAGATTGTGATTTTTCTGCTGCTTTACTTAGTGAACTGTTTTACTAATAAATGTATATTCTTTTTCTCAGAAACCTTGAGTCAGTGTCCTGGGGACGGCAACCGGGGGTGGATCAGAATCCCCCATCAAGCTTCAGGCATGGGAAGAAATATGTGCCTCCACCATTGGGATGGAGTGCATCGAAGGAGTCGGAGGGATGGAGAGAGGAGTCCCGACATCTGGAGATGCAGGTAGGTGGCCAAATCAAGCCATGCTAAAAGCAACAAACTTCAATCATGTGAAGTACCATGTTGACCCATAGTGCATATGCAACACATCGGCAGGAGAATGCCCACAGACACATCCGGAATACACCCTGCACACATGCAGCATGCACACCCTAACTGCTGGCACCCACATACCACCATGCAACTTTCACACAAAAGGCACAAAACCTGTATGCCCCTGCCGGAAATGTTCTGCATGTACCTTCTGTTAAGATGTCACTCGTCACAATGCACGGCCAATGTCCGCAGACCCATTAATAACAGTATCCCACCTTTGCTCCACCACAGGCTCTGATTCAGACCTCCAAGATGAGGACACCACTGCCTCCAGAGCCACCAAGAGGGCCAGGACAACAGTGGCAAGGCCGCAAGCCTCCACCTCAGCCGTCCCTGGAAAAACACACCAGCAGCCACAAACCCTGCCAGGGGAAGAGGCCAGGCCAGTGACAGCCACCACAACAGTCATCGGAGACGCAGCAGCAGCACCGCACACGTCAACAATTGTGCCCACCGAAGGGACAGGCTCCGCTGCGAGCAGCACCCTGGGGGAAATTGCTGCCATAGCAGCATCCTCAGACAGTGAGGCAGGGAGCATCGAGGACATCGATGATGGAAGCCCCACTGCCCACCCACATTCCCCCCACACATCCCTAAGCCCCCTGCAGGCGGATGCCACACAGGGGCATTCGGAGGCCGAGGATTGGCCAGCCACCCCATCCCTGCAGCCTGAGGCGAGCAGCCCAATGGACATGGCAATGCCACTGGGCATGAGCCAGCGCAACTAGCAGACCCTGCAAGAGATAGTCACCCGCCAGCAGCAGCTATCCACCCTCCTTAATGAACACGTAGCAGAGTGTGGGGGTGCAAGTGTTGCCATTGAGTCCTCCACAAAGGACATCTGTACAGAGCTCGCTGCTGTGCGGCACGTCCTCACAGAACTAGTACAGGCCATTAGGGACACGCGTCCAATCGTGCAGCCAGGACCCTCCTCATCAACCAGCTCGGCACAGAGCAGCCCCATCCGCAGATCTGGGAGGAATCTGCGCAGCACGGGCAGGGGTGCCCCGGTGGTCAGGAGAGGGGACTGTCAGTAGTGGCTGGACAGTTGAGCAGGACTCCTTCACACACTGCTGCACAGACCGTACCACACCTTCATAGGGATTCCAGGGGGGTGGTGGGAGGGTGGAGGGGGTGTGTTGGGGTGTTCAGGGGGGAGGTGGGAGGGTGGAGGGGGTGTGTTGTGGTGTTCAGGGGGAGGTGGAAGGGTGGATGGGGTGTGTTGGGGTGTTCCGGGGGGAGGTGGGAGGGTGGAGGGGGTGTGTTGGGGTGTTCAGGGGGAGGTTGGAGGGTGGAGGGGGTGTGTTGGGGTGTTCAGGGGGGAGGTGGGAGGGTGGAGGGGGTGTGTCATTCCTTTTTGAAATCACAATACACTTTTTCGTTTTGCACAAATCATATGTGTGGACATTGCTCATTGCGTATGTGTGCTTTATTGTTGAATAGTCCGCAGTGTGCATTTTCAAGACACACACATTGGCCCGAGTGCCCTCTCCATGTCACACGCACACGACGTGTGTGCTAGAAGCATTGGTCAATGAGATTCTGACGCATTTCACGCCCCTCCTGTGCATCGCTGCCTCCTTGAGGTGCTGCACCATCCCCACCCACATAATCCTCATCGCCAGGTGGTTGCAGGTCTGCGTCAGGGGGCAGGGGCACATTTCGTCTGACGCACATATTGTGTAGCATGACACATGCCATCAAAATCTTCGCAACCTTCTCATGGCGGTACAGGAGTGCCCCGCCAGACCTGCAGAGGCAGCGGAAACGTGCCTTCAGTAGGCCGAATGCCTGCTCAATCACCACACGGGTACGTGCATGGGCACGGTTGAAGTCCTCCTCATGCTGGTTCTGTGGGTTCCGGACTGGTGTAAGGAGCCACCTCTTCAGGGGATAGCCTGCATCACCTGTAAGTGGACAACAATGTATGTGTCAGGGATGAGAATGATTACTGAACATGACGTGACGCCATGCCTTGCATTAGACTGTTACTTTGCACCACTTTTAGTCGCACTAATGGATTCACACTATGCAACCGGTATATGTTCATGGCTCTCATGTACTGTTTTGCATGCCAAGTCACAATGAAGGGGTGACAAGTGCCTTGTGAGTGCACATCCACTGTGTCCATTCAGGCCGTATTTCAGGTGACCTGGCACGTGTCCTGTGAGGTCAACGCTCACATGATTGCAACATTGATGTCTGGCACATTATGACCCCAGTGAACAATACTGATGTCAATGTGGACAGTTTGTGGGCCTTGCTGTCTGAGTTGTGGTGTATTGATGTTCCTGTCCGTCATGTGCCTCCTTTGTGCGCAGTTATGGGGGACAGGCCTATCAGTAGATGGTGTTTGGTGACGTGCATGTAGCTGCTGTTCGTTGGAGTCAATGTTGTCACATTTTTTACAGTACACTTGCAGATGGTTGTGTCATGGTTGGGACACACCTTCATTCCCATGTTAGGGCTGCTTAGGTCAGGCATCATGTATACAGTTGTCAGATGACAAGTGCTGCCTCAGGGTATGGTCTGGCTACTGCTAGCCGCAGCCAGGTGAAGTATGCATCACCCCCCCCTTTCTGCCAGGTGAAGTATGCATTGGTACGTCGATCACCTACCCACTTTGAATTTCCATGGCCATGACATTAGACTCACCGAGTAGCCAGGATCTTGGGCCTGCATGTCGCTCCATGTAGCGTGGTATTGTGGAGTTCCTCAGGACCATTGAATCATGGGTTGATCCGGGGAATCGGGCACAACAATGTGTGAAGATCCTGTTGGAGTCACAGAGCATTTGCACGTTGATTGGTTAAATAGTTTACGGTTGCGGTACGGTACCTCGAAGGCATGTGGGACCACCAATTCCACATGGGTGCAGTCGATGGCACCAATGCAACCAGGTATGCCAGCTAGTGCATGGAAACCCACTTTGGTGTTAGCAATCTCCTAGGCAGACCGTGGCAATGAGATGTGGTCGTCTGTGTGCTTATGGAGGGCATCGAGCACTTGGATCAGTGCACGTGAGAATAATGGTTGTGATATGCCATGCAGGTGCCCCACTGTGTGCTGGTAGGTGCCTGTGGCCAGGAAGTGGAGCACAGACACTACCTCCAGTAGGGGGGGGGGTGGCGGTGGGTGTTTCAATCATGCTGACAATGTCGTTGTGTATCATGTCCACAATGGTGGTGATGGTGTCCCGGTCCAGTCGGTACAGGGTGTGGATCTGCTCAGCGGTGAGGTTGAATGGACTGGCTCTGATGCGTGGGATTGGGGGCTGCCTCTGTGGTGGCACTGGCTGTGCAGGTGGGGCTTGCTGGCCCTGCTTTGCCCTCCTTCTCCTCCTGCGTCTCCTCTGTGCAGCCTGTTGTTGTTGTTGTTGTTGTTGTAGTTGCAGTTGTAGCACTTGCATTGCTATCAGGTCCTCCTGCCCCACCATTGCTAGTCCTATTGGTATCATTGTGGAGTGTGACTGGGTCTGGGAAGGGGTTGGGTGTGCTCTTTTTCTACTTCCTGAGTCTGTATTGCCTCCACCTGTGCTGATTCTGTGCACCTGTGGCAGCTGGATTCACTGCACAAGGCCCTTTACGGTTGGTTCGCGATGGCGTTACTAGCGCCATGGCGGTAAGGTACTTTACGGGCTGGGTGATGGCGTTAGGTGCATGTCCGCTTGGGTCGGCATTCGCGTACCTTTCCGCCATGGCGGTGATTATGGTGTGGGATGCCGCGTGCGTGCGTCCTTGGTGCAGTTAGCGGAGCGTTAACTACGATGCCGCTAATGGCATCGTAGTTAACGGTCAGGGGTCATAATCGGACCTAGCGGAAAACGATGGCAGTAATCTTTTACCGCCATCGTTTTTCACTTAGCGCCAGGGTCGTAATGAGGCCCATAGTCTTAATTGTGTGCGGTGTTCCCAAAGGGTACTGCATATGATTCTGCCTAACACATACTATGATACAGGATGGAGTGATGGGGGTACAAATATCACACTTGTCTGGATAAGATGCTTGGCAGGCACAAAAGAGCTAGGTGCGGGGAATCAACAATACAGGTGCCTGTATGATTTGGCAGAGATTTCTTTACGCTGCACGTTATGCCATGATAAGGAAGGGATAGCTTGAGGTACCTTGCTATGGTATTTCTTGCAGCGGTATGCTTATGCTAGTACTGGCGGGCAGGCAGCCCTCTTTCGCGCCCCACGTTTGGTAGGATATGGCATTTATTTTGCACCTATTACACAAGTATTTCGTGGAGCACTGTTGCCCCACTCTCCATCAGCGCAAAGGGGTAGCAAGCATGTTTCAGTTGTGAGGCAACAGACTAGTTTAGCGTTTCCAGTCATGTTTGCTCCTTTCGGGACCAGGAGTAGGTGCCCACGGCCGCAATAGGACAGTTGGCCGGAGCCCTGAGACAACAGGGGGTGTCAATGGTGGCACATGCGCTAAGTATGGTTAAGGCACCATAGTGGGGAGAAGGTCGAAGGGAGGGCCAGGGCGCTCAAAGCCGGGGTTAGCAGAAAAGTATGATAAGGGTGCCTTTAGGGAAATGGCCAAGGAGGTTTGTTGGGATACAAAGGATTGCTTTGAAGGGATGTACATTAAGGGGGTGTGGCTTTAGACAGTGGTTAAAGGAACACTCAGGACAGTCTTGGCATAATTTTGAAAGGCTTCCGGCAAGGAGCACATGGGCGGAGGCGCTGGTTGCAGCGAGCAGCAGCGATACTGCAGTTGAATACCCAGGGAAATGGGTTTTGCAGCAAAGGGTTGGGACAAACTCAGCCTTTCATCCCACACACCGTGGGAATAATGAACAATGCTCAGATACCGGAGGGTTCACAGTCAATATAGAGAGGCTGATTTAGTACAGGTTTTAAGGGGTGCCTTCAGGTAAATCACAAGGGACGCGCCAGCTGTGGATCCCAGATTAGACATGGGAAGCCGGTAAAGGGCGGCTGGGCAACATCAGAAATCGCTAGCAGTTAGTGGTTGGTTACGGGGATGGAAGCAGTCAGTAGGGACTAAGCAGAGTTTTAGGTTAGTATTGGGTATGTGCCTCATTGATCAAAGAAGGTGGTGGGGTGTACAATTGTGGTAGTACGCATGTTATCACTACAGGTATAGAATTGAAGGGGAGGTGAAGCATGGGAAATTCTGAGTAAAGTTAACCCTCTTGACTGCCCCTGGGAATGGCAAATTGCTGGAGGAATGATTGGGGAGATGAGCTGAGCATGTCCGAAGCGGCTTTAGAAAGGGGAAAGGCACCGTTCTATAAAATAGGGTCTAGTTAAGAAGAGGAAGACTCAGCTCTGCATGGGCACGAGCAGCAATCATCCAGTCAAGTAGAACATTCGCGAGGGTAGACAATCCACCTGGAGTGGGGTGGGGGAACCTGGGGCCAACATGATGAAGGGGAAGAGAAACAAGGTCAAGCTCTGAGGGGCCGGGTTTGCAGACTGTTGGAACTATGGCTGGAGAGCTTTGACTTACAAAAGAGATAGAAAAGAAAGGGGAAGGAGGCCTATGTAAAAAAAGAAGATGGCACAGCTCCTTCCGGTCATGATCGGCACTCTGCCAGCTCGATGAAATTCCTGCAAGGGCTGGAAATCCACAAAGGATTAGAGTGGGGAGAAAGGCAAAGTTGGTTCTTGAAAGACTAACAAACGAATACAGCTCATCTTCACACGTCAGGAATGGCGCTCTCCCAACATGATAACTCCTGCATGGGCAGGCAGAGCAAGGATATATTGGTGAGGGGGCTTTAGCCTAATAATAGATGGATTTACTGCGGGTGAAGTAGGATAAACAAGTGGACCTCACAGCCGGGGTAAACCAAGAAATTAGGGTCTGGGATCAGGCCATGAAAGAAAGAAAGGTAGAAGGGGCAGGAGTGTTCCCCAGAACAGCCACAACCTGGTCAAAGGTGAAGTCCCTGGTCGAATCTGATAAGCAAAAAAAAAAAGGGAGTGCACTGGCCAGCATGGGGCAGGGAAGTGTACAGAAATTGTGCATAAAGTACATTAAGCTCCTGGAACTACAAAATAGGAAAGGGGGGAGCTGCGGTGGGCGGTAACCCACCTTTGGCGTGGCAGTGTTTTGGCAACCAGTGACAAGAGACAGACTCCAAATGAGCCATTGCAAAGCCGGAACGGTTTTCGCTCTTTTCAGGCCAGCACCTCCTGGGAGCCTAAATGGCAGGGGTGAGGGCTCAGATTCCCCTGAAAAAATGGCGCTCTCGCAGCCCAGGAACACCTGCAGGAGCAGGCGGGTCTCAGGCACGAAGGGTTGGGGGAGTTGTGCCTACTGTGGACTTCGTTGGAAAAAGGGGGAAGCAGGTTTTGGACACAGAGCAGTCGCCGCACCTTCAGAACTATTTTCACAATTGTTTGCTGTGTTTACTATTATGTGTGAAAATAAATCTGCAGCCTTTTTATGCCAAAACGTAGCCATGTCTCATTATGCACCTTACTGGTGGGAAAAGAAAGGGGCTAAGAGGAATGAGCAATGATAATGTATTTTGGCATAATAATGCACAAATGCCCAGGTTATCTCATATGACACTCACCGCCTCACTTGCCGATGCATTACCTCGCTCAGAAAAACTCTGTCCACCAGGCCCACATACTCCTCAAGAAGTGTCAGCCCCCCACAGGACAGGACTCAGAGATATAAATGCACTTCAGACTATAAACATCGTCCACATGACTACAACTGAAAAAAAAAGGATTGGTGGATAGAAATGAAAATAGAACGTGTATCTTCTTAAGTGCCGTCATTTTTCTCCTACTTCGGAGCGCACAAAGCTTCCAGGCAACAACAGCAGGCCGGCAGACGTGAGCGAGTGCGTGAAGGCCCAAATGGTGCTTTGGCCATTTCATCGCCAGGCATTGGCAAGTTGCCATGCCAATGCCATACACTGCTCTCAAACTGCTCTTTTTTCCTTTTTTTGACAGTTTACAATTCCAAAGTTTTTAGCGATATTGGTGGCTTATGTCAACAAGCACCAAAACCAAAATAAATTCTAAATACAAAAGAGTCTGTGCCAAAAATATAAAGGTCCTTTAAAAATATAAAATAGTCCTTAAAAATATATACAAAAGAGCTTTTATACAGCACACTGTAAACTATACATAAAATAACACCTTCCTTGGTAAACACCCTGGCCAGGGCTCTCTCAAGTTCCTTCTTTGCTGCAGTTTTTCCTTTATCTGCTTTAAGATGTTGGACAAGCAGTACTGCAGCAGCATCATGTGGGGGCCCCCAAAGACCTTTTAAACTGGGCTGCTTATACCAGTAGCAGCCAGGCAATCAGCAACAATGTGAGAAGTCCCTTAATTTGCGATGGCCATAATGCATATGCCAGGAGCATCCTGACATTCATTGTAGTGTGGCGGAAGATAACACTCAACCTGGGCTGTGTCTGCCAGCAGCAGTTTGGGGAGTCCACGTGGGCCACCTGGCAGAGGGTGGGGCTTTCCCAATTGATACAGCCTTTCCATCTCCCTCATGGGGAGTGCCTCATCTGCCAGCAAGTGACCCAGTAGGTGGCGGTGAAGAAAGGCACTTCCTGATCGAGGAGCGCCTGTGAGCCGTGCTTAGGCAGTAATGATGCTGAACCCATGTACCCAACACTAAGCCCTTTAAAATGAGGCATCAATACTTTGAGATAGATAGGGATGCAGAATATACTGAAATATCAATAATCAGACTGACTCAGGAAGTTGGCAAAGTAAGTCTGTTTTAATATCAATTGTTTAAAACAGGGAGTAAAACGAACATCAACGAACATCCGCTCGATCTTCACTTTATAAAAAAAGTAGGTCATATCATTGTTGATGTCAATATACGTGGCAAACTACAAAAACCTACTTGGGAAAGTGATTGGCTTAAAGGGAACATCTAGGTATACGTTCCATGCTTGTCTGGGAAAGTGATTTGGTCTCTAACATCAGTTGGGGCAACTAAGCCCTTCTCTAGTGCAAGTCACTACGAACATCATCAAATACACAATGTCCCATTGGTTATACAAACTACAGGGCTCTCTATTACGTGTCCCTCTACAATTGGTTGGAACCTTTGTAGCTCTCTGTACTATTCCGCACATGCTAGCAACACACAGGTTGGCGTCCAGGTGCTGGTGGGCTGGTCATAACCATAGCTTCCCACCTAATTAGCCTGTCATCTATCATCACTTTTGCCATCTGACAGTCAATTAGCCCTTTGAACATTGGCCTTGGAAATGTTCTCTGTGCCTGAGAATAAGAGGGAGTATAGGCACACTTGTCTCTTGGTTTTGATACAGCTCAGCCCAGTATCTATTTTCATCTGACCATGTGACTGCAGACCATGTTTCAGAGCTTTTCTGTATTTGAAATACTATTAAATGATGATCCTCTGATGTCTTCAATGTTCTTGCTACTCACCTCAGACATGATTTTGTACTTTTCACATGTTCTGTAGCTACTGCATGGACATCAAAGCCCACGGTGGCCTTGACTTCCTGGTCTTGTGCCAGCCAAGCCTTTCCTGAATTCACTTCCTTTATTAAGTTTTGGTTTCTAACTGCAACAAACTGAAAAAGCCTTTCTATTTACTGGTTCCAGCTCTGCTAAAGTGTGTTGTGGAATCATCCATAGTCCATACATTCCTATGCATATACATTGGCGCATTGCCGCAATGTATTCACTATGTAGCTGGCCTTTTAAGAATACTTTGTCTACTTGCGTTACTGCATCTGTACAATTGTAAAATGACTTCACGTTTTCTTCATCATTTCTGTAGCATGAGCATCTTCATCTCGAGCCCGAAATGCTGCTCATCTTTAACCTTCTTGGCGGCATTGGTATTTTCACTGGTACTGCTCTTGTCTCACACTCTGGCTCCCAACATATAGGCAACATGGGGCAGAGATTTGAGTGGTGGTACTTTGGCTGCACCTCTACACTCCCCTTTGGGCGATTCATCAACCGCTCTCTCATCAGTCTTCACATCTAGACATCCTCGTCTGAAGAAATTCTTCTTTGGGACCCACATCTTTATGACTCCTTTCAGGCATCCAGCTGATTTCACATCTTTATTCCAGGGCATAAGCATGCATTGTCCATTTGGACTGAAGTAAATCCATCTCCCCACATACTTCTTGTGGTTCTTTGGATACCGGAACTTCGCTCCCTCAGGTACATGAATGCTAGCCTTCATGTAGTCTCTGATTTCTTCATCTGTCAGCTCTTTAGTTTTCCATCCTGATTTGACATCAGTCATGATCTTCATTCCTACTGCCTTTTTTGTAGTCTTCTTACATTGTGAGATTATTATCCTGATAATACAGAATCCAAGCAAAACCATCACTACCAGGGCTCCAAGAAAATCTTGAACGTTTCTGTCAGCCATTGTGGAACCCATGAACAGATTGATCCAAACCAACTGTCAGCAATAACCTCCACTTCATCTATCATCTGGGCATGTAATTTTGTCCGCAACGTTATGGCCTCTGTCAAGGTGCCATTCTCGTCATCATGAGAAGATATGAACGTACAACATGATTCTCCAATTTTGGCACAAACACCTCCATCCATAGCTGTGATCATGTCCAGGACATATCTGTTCTGAAGAATCATCAGTCGTATGGCTCTCAGCTCTTCCTTGATAGCATTGAACCTTTTTATGGTAGTGTTAATCATCTGTAACAATTCCCACCTGCTTATCTGTAACCACTAGGTATTTGCTGCTGTCTAGATCCTTGGCATGGAGATTATTGTGAATATCAATGAGGTCTGACTGAATAATCTGTGTTCACATCGAATGGAATCAAAAGCTTCTATTGACTTGGCTGAGAAATAGTTTTGATTTATCAGCTCAGTAGATTTCTTCTTCTTTAGATGAGCATCTGCCTTTGGTTGGAAAGTCAGCAATATCCAAGTCACTCTTAGGAATCACCAATGCTGGAACATGGAAATTCACTATAGAACACTGTCCTCCCAATCTCTGGGCAGCTTCATGTAAGCTCTGGATCCACAAAACCAGTAGTGATCCATTATCACTGCTGTTTCAATGCTCATTCTTGGCACGTCAAAGACTCAACTACAATTTTGATTCTCTTCAACTTTTCATGTGTCATTGTTTCTGAAACACAGCTTTGCACTGTCCAGGGGCACTATCTTAAATGCCCTCCTTTGTCTTCAACTCATGTCAGTAGTTTAGCAAGTCTTGGGCATAAAGGTTTGCATCAAATTTCCACTATGTGAATGGCTGGTTTGTAACATCCAATATCTACCCATGATCTTCAGATGACCACACCTTCCTCCCATCCATCTGGAGAAAGTACTGATCCCCAAATCTGCATTTGGTCTCTGTCCTTCCATCTTCACATTATTTCTGCAGATTTTCCTGGACTTTCAAGTCTTCTGTTTACTTCCCATCTGATTCCAGCTAATTTCACTCCTGGTCGGTCATATCTTATCACATGATTTCTGGTAAATGTCTTTGATCTTGTCTTTAAATCTTGAACATAATCATCTTCCTCTGGAGCTGACCATTATGTTGCCATACCATAGATGCTGTTTGGCACATGAACTGACCTCTTCCTCCGCAGAGTACAATATGAGATAGGCAGTGTGCTGTCTGAACATCTATTTCAATGGCTATTGATATCTTACACTTCCCCTTACTATAAGGAAGGAGTGCACATACATAGCATTCCTCCTCTGAGGCCCTCCTTCCCACCTCTTTCTTGTGCTGATACCACGTGTTATTCGCCAAATGTGCTGTGCTGTCTAGGTAATCATTAATTTCATGATCATCCTCCCTTGCACTTCTTTTAGGTCTCTTTCTTCTTTCTCCACAAGCAGCTGGCTTATTGCAGGACGATTGAAAGGATTTCGAATGAACACAAAGGAATTGTCTTTTCGCCAGACCAAATGAGGATGAAATTCAAGCAAACAGTAAAAGATCAAGGCCGGTAAATTGTAAATGTCATCACTCGATAGTGTTAGGACACTCACCCGGGAACAGGAACGTCCGTATCCTCGTGGGCGGGGAGATGCCTGGCGGCTGTACACGTGGGATCGTCTTGGCCGAAGGTGTATTCTCCGAGGTCATCGCTCATTTGGGGTGCGTGCCCGCTCCGGGCGAGTCGGGGTGCATGCGTTCATACGCGGAAGCGGCAGGGAACAGGCTTGTGGTTCAAGCCTCGTTTCCATGAATACCTTGATTCCGCGCATGCGCCGACTCGGATTGCGGGTCAAGCCTCGCTTCCATGCCGAGTCTCTATAAAAGAGCTTCCTGGTCTTGTACTCGCCGCATCTCAACGCGGTTTGGTCCTGAACTCCCGCTCGCTACTGGATTACCTTGTCCATACTCGGTTACTTCGCTTGCCTTCCTTGTTCCCTTCCAGTTTGCCCTGCCTTCCCCTGTCCTGTTGGTCTGGTTCCTTGGTTGGGGGTCTGGCTTCCCTGGGTTGGGCTTAGTCTGGTCCTGGTCTGGAGCCTCTTGTCCCTTCCTTTTCCCTTCTTGCTGCCTTACCCCTCTCCTGCCTGCCAACCTTCCCTCGCCTGAATACTCCTCTGCTTTGTGCTTGGGTACCAGTGCCTCTTCGGTGCCTTTACTCAGCCTTTTCTGCTGCCTGCAGTTGCTGCCATACTACAGTCTCGGCTGCCTTCTTCCACCATCTTCGAGAGGGTCTCCGCAAAATCACAAGCAATGCACTCAAGCTTGCTGTTAACATCTACCGACCTTCCCTGTTCAGTGCTCGCACTGTTCTGGCGCCACTTAAATCCAGGGAAGTGTCCATCCGTGGTGTCAGGAATCGGACCCATTTTCAATCCTGCAAATCAGGACGGGACCTGGGCCAATTCTTGGCGTTACCCTGTCATCTTTCGTTCTACAATCAACGTCCTGGCGACCCCGGATGGCAAGCATTCAGGAAACACAGGTACGCAGCGTCCTCGGGACGCACATCTTGACAGATTGAGACGCCTAACCTCCGATTCGGACCCAGAGATGGAGGAATCCTCTGATCTTAGAGACGAAATCAGATCTTTAAGGGCTGAAATGACAGCGCTTCGTCTAGAAAATGAGACACTACGTCAGATGGTGGTGCGTAGGACTAGCACCACAACTCAGGTTGATTCTGCCATGGCACAGACGACACCCATGAAGTTTGATGGGGATTCTAGAAGAGTGGCCGAATTTTGTAATCATTGCAGGATTCAATTTTTGTTCCGGGCTTCCAGTTTCACCGACGAGAAGGCGAAGATTGGGTATATTCTAGGGAATCTAACCGGAAATGCGCTTGCATGGGCAGCTCCTTTGGTGTCCTCAAACAGTCTAATTCTGAGTGATTTTGCCGCCTTTGAGAAAGCGTTCCTGGAAGTGTTCCAGTCACCTAACTTGGCCACCACTGCACAAAATCAATTGATGGATTTAAAGCAGGGTTCAAGTGATCTGATCACATACATCGGTCGGTTCCGTCAATTGGCAGCGGATTCTTAATGGCCAGAAGTTACACAAAAGACGCTTTTTCGGCGAGGCCTGAGAAAGGAGTACAAGGATGAACTTCTTCATATACCAGAACCGGATACTTTACAGGTACTTCAGGAACAGGTTCTTCGAATCGATCACCGTTTGGCTGAACGGAAGGGAGAAAGACGTCGGTTGGAGAGGACGTACTCCAGGTCTTTTCCATTACCTGCTGGTGCTTCAAGTACATCAGAAACGGGTCCGGAACCCATGCAATTGGGGGCACTCAGAGGACCTTTGTCCGCGATGGAGAGGAAACGAAGAAGGGACTTGAACTTATGCCTGTATTGTGGTGCAGCCGGGCACTATTTGGGTACTTGTCAGTTACGACCACTCAGGAAGTCGGAAAACTAATAGGCCTGTCATGTATAAGGAAGGCAATGACAGGCCCACCGTTTAAACCAGTCCTTCCAGATACCGATGGTTTCTTACTGCCCATGTCACCCGTAGCCCTTTTGGTACTCCGAATTAAAGTACTCTGGCAGGACAAGTCAACTGTAATCATGGGTCTTCTAGATTGTGGAGCATCTGGCAATTATATCGATGTTGAGTTCGTCAAGAAGAACCAGATACCTCTACTTAAGAAGAATCAAGCTACACCGATTGAGGTCATTGATGGTACACCTTTGTCTTTTGGTCCCATTCAACATCACACCGGAGCTCTGCAGTTGTGGATCAATGAACATCAGGAAAAGATATCTTTGGATGTGATTAAGTCACCATCTTATCCGATCGTGTTGGGTTTACCCTGGTTGTTGTATCACAACCCTAAAATTAATTGGGTAACCTGTACATTGACATTTAATTCAGATCATTGTTTACTGGATTGTTCCTCCTCAGGGTTATCTGTTGGGATGTCCACAACTGCCACACAGACAGAAGTGAATGGAATATCTTATGTATGCCAGATATCTACCGTACCATCTGAATATGCAGACTACTCTTCTGTGTTTTCGGAACCAAGGGACATTCCTCTGCCTCCTCATAGAAGTTTTGATTGTGCCATAGATCTGTTGCCAGATTCTGTGATTCCACATGGACGAGTGTACTCCTTATCCCCACAAGAAAGAACAGCCTTACAAGAATATCTAAACGACTGTCTTCAGAAAGGGTATATCACCCCTTCCAAGTCTCCTGCAGGATTTCCGCTGTTTTTCGTCAAGAAAAAGGAGGGCACTTTACGTCCCTGTGTGGATTATCGGCAGTTAAATGATCTTACTCGGAAGGACAGATATCCGTTGCCTCTAATACGTGATATCCTGGAATCCTTGCACTCTGCCTGTATATTTTCTAAGTTGGATTTAAGAGGGGCATATCATCTGGTACGAATTAAGACTGGTGATGAGTGGAAAACGGCTTTTAAGACACCCTTGGGGCACTATGAATATCGTGTAATGCCTTTCGGACTATGCAATGCCCCAGCCGTTTTCCAGCATTTGATGGAAGACGTATTTTCGGATTTATTCGGGATATCTGTGTGGGTATATCTAGATGATATACTGATTTTTTCAAGAGATAAGAAGGAACACATTTTACATGTCAAAGAAGTTCTCAGCCGTTTAGGTCAGAACCACTTATACGCCAAGGCTGAGAAACGTCTCTTCAATCAAGACAAGATTGAGTTTCTTGGGTACGTGATTTGCCGTTCTGGCATACAGATGGACCCAACTAAGTTACGGGCAATTCAAGAATGGCAACAACCTAATGATGTGAAGGCCCTCAGCGATTCCTTGGATTCTTCAATTTCTATAGGCGCTTTATACCAGGTTTCTCGAATCTCACAGCACCTTTAACCAGTTTAACCAGCAGTAAGACGTCGTTTGTGTGGAATGAGAAAGCTACTAATGCGTTTGAACGTCTCAAGGAAGCCTTCAGCACCTCAACCATCCTACATCATCCCGACGAGAGTAGACCATTCATTGTGGAAGCAGATGCATCGAATTTCGCCGTTGGATCTGTTCTGCTACAGAAGGACCCGCAGTCAGATGTTGAATTCCCAGTGGCTTATTTTTCCCGAAAATTAACGTCAAGCGAACAGAATTATGCCGTGATCGAGAAAGAACTTTTAGCTATCAAATTAGCTTTTGACGAATGGCGCCATCACCTTTTGGGAGGCCGGTTTCCTGTTGAGGTCCGTACCGACCATAGAAATTTACAGTACCTACGATCTCTTCAATGTCGCACTTCCCGCCAGGCCCTTTGGGCGTTTTTCTTTTCACATTACGATTTCACAATCACTTACATACCCAATGCTCGGAATCTGAAAGCAGACGCATTGTCTCGCTCCTTGGAAGACATCAAGCAAGACAGCCAGAATCAGCTATTGCTAGCCCCAGAACATTTTTTGTTTTCCGTGTCTCATTGTCTGGATACGTTCTTACAAGAAACGTTGGCAGATCCCTACAGAACGGAACTATTGAAATTGCCCCAAGTTAGTGAGAACGAGGGGTTGCTCTTCTTCAGTGGGAGATTGTATGCACCTACCGACTCTCTTCGAATTGCCATTTTGCAAGCATTTCACAATTCGAAGATTGGGGGCCATCGGGGCATACGTGCAACACAAGAACTTGTCGCCAGACAGTTTTGGTGGCCAGGATTGGCTAAACAGATTAAACAATACGTGGAATGTTGTCCAGTATGTGCCCAAGTAAAGATACCCAGAAGGAAGCCACTCGGTCTACTCCAACCAATCGAGACACCGCCATATCCATGGCATACTATAGCTACTGATTTCATAGTGGAACTACCACCTTCCGAGGGCTTCACATGCATAATGGTAGTAGTGGACTGTTTTTCCAAGATGGCTCATTTTATCCCCTTGGTTAAAGTTCCCTCTGCTAGTTCCATGGCCCGAGCATTTCTGCACAACATTTACCGGTTACATGGACTTCCCGATAAGATCATCTCGAACCGTGGTTCCCAGTTCATATCATCTTTTTGGAAACAGCTGTGTCGTCACCTGGGCATACATCGGGCGCTTAGTTCCGGCTATCATCCACAATCCAACGGACAGACTGAGAGGACCAATCAGACGTTGGAACAGTATCTGTGCTGTTTTTCCAACGCCTCTCAGACCAACTGGGCATTGCATTTGGACTTAGCTGAGGTGGCTTATAATAACTCGATCCATTCTGCTACAGGATTAAGCCCCTTTATTTGTTCCTATGGACTCAATCCTAGACTTTTTCCGTTTGCTCCTGTACGACCAAGCACGGTTCCCTCTGCTGATCAACTGATTCATGAGATACGAAGACTGCATGCTCAGGCGACTGGTACCCTGGTTAAGGCACGTGAGGACATGAAGGCCCAGGCAGATAGGAGGCGTACCCCTGAACCCACATTTAGGGTTGGAGGGAAGGTGTGGCTTTCTTCCAAGAACTTACCTGTTCGCAACTTACCTATGAAACTTGCTCCCCGTTTCCTAGGGCCCTTTCGAATTACTAGACGGATTTCCCCGGTGGCATTCAAACTAGATTTGCCCCCATCCTGGCGGGTGCATCCCGTTTTCCATGTCTCCCTGTTTAAGCCTTACCTGGATGACCCCTATGGGCGCTCGGGCTCCCGTCCTGCGGCCATTGAGGTACAGGGTGTTCCTGAATATGAGGTCCGGGAAATCTGTGATTCTCGTTTCCATCGGAGTCAATTGGAGTTCTTGGTGGACTGGGAGGGGTATTCAGCTTGTGACCGCACTTGGGAACCTATTGGGAATGTCCATGCTCCTCGTTTGGTGCGTGAGTTCTATTTACGCCATCCTTGTAAACCGGGGGCCCCGGGTCTTTCTGGAAGGGGGCATGGTGTTAGGACACTAACCCGGGAACAGGAACGTCCGTATCCTCGTGGGCGGGGAGATGCCTGGCGGCTGTACCCGCGGTATCGTCTTGGCCGAAGGTGTATTCTCCGAGGTCATCGCTCATTTGGGGTGCGTGCCCGCTCTGGGCGAGTCGGGGTGCATGCGTTCATACGCGGAAGCGGCAGGGAACGGGCTTGTGGTTCAAGCCTCGTTTCCATGAATACCTTGATTCCGCGCATGCGCCGACTCGGATTGCGGGTCAAGCCTCGCTTCCATGCCGAGTCTCTATAAAAGAGCTTCCTGGTCTTGTACTCGCCGCGTCTCAACGCGGTTTGGTCCTGACCTCCCGCTCGCTACTGGATTACCTTGTCCATACTCGGTTACTCCGCTTGCCTTTCTTGTTCCTTTCCAGTTTGCCCTGCCTTCCCCTGTCCTGTTGGTCTGGTTCCTTGGTTGGGGGTCTGGCTTCCCTGGGTTGGGCTTAGTCTGGTCCTGGTCTGGAGCCTCTTGTCCCTTCCTTTTCCCTTCTTGCCGCCTTACCCCTCTCCTGCCTGCCCACCTTCCCTCGCCTGAATACTCCTCTGCTTTGTGCTTCGGTACCAGTGCCTCTTCGGTGCCTTTACTCTGCCTTTTCTGCTGCCTGCAGTTGCTGCCATACTACAGTCTCGGCTGCCTTCTTCCACCATCTTCGAGAGGGTCTCCGCAGAATCACAAGCAACGCACTCAAGCTTGCTGTTAACATCTACCGACCTTCCCTGTTCAGTGCTCGCACTGTTCTGGCGCCACGTAAATCCAGGGAAGTGTCCATCCGTGGCGTCAGGAATCTGACCCATTTTCAATCCTGCAAATCAGGATGGGACCTGGGCCGGTTCTTGGCGTTGCCCTGTCATCTTTCGTTCTACAATCAACGTCCTGGCGACCCCGGCACGCAAGCCTTCAGGAAACACAGGTACGCAGCGTCCTCGGGACGCACATCTTGACAGATAGACCCATCCATGTGTTCAAGAAGATGTGTCAGGCAGCAGATGAATCTGCTTACGAATCTCATGTAGCAGCCAATTGATTGCAGGTCAATTTCTGGGATATCTTATAAATACATAAGTGCTGGTCTGTCGTCCAACAAGATAAGGATGCTCATGAAGCAGAAAATAAAAGACCATTCCAAGCCAGTTTATGGGCGTTTTCATGAGACAGGATCATCTGTAATTTCTGTACAGAACGCAGGCAGCTGGAGGATCTGCTCTATGATAGGTGTGAGCAGTGTCCTCACAATTGGACCATTTTTAGGATCTTGCAGAAACATATGTATGTCACTAGTTCTCCCAACCAGTGCAGGATATGAATGAACAATGAAGAGGAAAACAGAAAAAAATGCTCCGATGAATGTTGCCATTAGAAACCAGCATGGGCACCTCCAAAGAGAAACTCAGTAAGAAAGGAATCGGGAAATTGCTCCCTCTTCCAGTCATCAAAGATAAACTCGAGGTCTGGCATTTCTTTTTTCTTTCAAGACTTCAATACATCTCAGTCCAATGTTAGCAAACTGCTGTGGCTCAAGAACAATATCTTTTTCACTCCTTGCTTAGCCTCTACAAAGAGTGTCTCGAAAGAACCACAGTCCATGTGCGCACTTTCCCTTTGTCTACTGGACAGTCTCTGCATCCTTCTACATCATCATCGATCTAGTCTGCATATGGTTAACTTCTTCTACGTGGATTGCTTCCGAATGGGGTGGGTGTGCAGTGGCATCTACAGTGTAGACTTTTACGTCTCCCTGGTGTAACCGAGCACGTCTTTCTATGACCTTCACTGCCGATGTGGTAAGGTCCTCCACTATGGAAGGACCGTTAAATGTGGGCTTGTGACATTTGCGAGTAAAGTTCTAAATCAGAACCTTATCTCTGGGAAACAATTTTGTCAATAGTAATTCCTTAGATCTGGCTGCTGTATGATCTTCATCTTTGTTCTGAGACTGGCACTCTGTCTGCTTCACTTGACCTGAAATGATACTTGTAGTCATATATGTTAAGTAGACATGTAGCTCATCTCCAAACAATTCTGCTGTTATCTGGGCATCACTTCTAGCCCTCGATGGAGAAGTGAGAGGTGTGCACATTCGCCTCCCCATTACTAGTTCATGCGGTGTGAAGTGAACATCAGAGCCTGGTTGATTCCTCAACACATATAATGCAAGGGGCAGGCAATGTAGCCATCCTTTTTTCAATGTTAGCTGTAGCTTGGCTATCCTTTTCCTTGAGCAGACCTTTGAGTCTCTCACATATATTCTGTTTGCTTGTGGTTGATAAGCAGAAGAAATATGTTTTATGCTGAGCAATAAGATAATTTGCTTGAATACCTCATTCACAAAATGTGGGCCATTATCTGATCTCAATACCTCACATATTCCCCATCTAGGAAATTCTTCTTGGACTAAAAACTTCAAAGCATCAAGTGGCATCTGGGTGTGTGCATGGACCAGCCTTGATCCACCTAGAAAAGGAGCACACCAACACTATCATATACCTATATTCATTACAAACCTGCAGCATATCAACATAATCAATATATAAATGTGAAAAGGACAATTAGGTCAAGGGATAACTCCTCTGACTGTTTGCAGCTTGTGCCCAGCAGTAAACTTTTGACATACAATGAAATTTACTACATAAAAAGTAACGTGTTCTAGTAAATTCAGTACAAACCAATCCTCTGCAATAGCTGCTGCAACGCTTTCTCTAGTGACATGCGCAGGGTAGTATAGCTGTTCCATTGCCACCCTTAATAAAGCTACATGCATCACCGGTTTACCAGTGCTGTCCTTTTGCCAGAATGCCTCAGAAGGGGATAAAGAACACCCTCTCCGTGTCCACAAGTCTTTTTCATCCTGTGGTGCTCCACCTTGAACTTCCATCAATTGTGTTTTCGACAAATGATTAAAGCTTTCATTCACAATCCTCATCACCATCATTCTCTCTTTCACATCAGGCGTATCAAAACTCATTATCTCAGGTGAATATGCAACTCTTTTTGCCTCTTCGTTTGTGGCTTGTTTTCCGTGTGAGATGAAGTCTGTTCTCTTAGTGTGCACTGCACACTTAGCTACTGCAATGGCTAATGGAAGTTGTAGTGCTTCAATAAGTCTGTCCAATAAGGCGGCATGCTGCAATGGAGTGCCGTCCACTCTGAGGTAGCCCTCCTTTTTCAACGTGCTAGCCCTGCGTGTACAGTTGTCACGTAGGCAGAGTCACTGTACATGGTTACTTCCTGGATTGTGTGTCTCTCGAGCGTGACAATCAGCACCACTAATTCGGCGGCCTGTGCTGAAAAGTGAGACCCTAGTCATACACTTATCATTACTTCAAAGTCCCCATTAGCCCTGTGTTTTACCACAGCGGCACCTGAATATCTCTGTCCATCAGTTTGATCAAACTTTGAAGAACCATCAATAAAGAGAATCACCCAAGCTGCTAGAGCATGTTCCTTCACCCTTGGGATTTTGTCATAATATTCCTCATAACTTGAGCAATCTTGTACCTGCTCGTCCTCTGCCAGTGGTTCACCTACAAACGCAGCAGGGTTCACTGTTTTACATCTAACTATTTTAATTGCTAGATTTGATGTAACCACCTCATAGGCAGAAGCCCCTTCAGATGTCAGCGTACCTTTAGGTTTTTCCAAAACAGCAAATAAAGCATGTTCAATAAATAACATCATGGAACACCCTGTTGCTTTGCTGGCGGACTTCTCAATAGCGAACACGGTGGCTGCCAACGATTGTTCGCAAGGGAAGTGACCCCTCATTACTGGGTCCAAAATCCCACTGTGATATGCGTGAGGCTTGTACCCCAACATGATTTTCTGTGTGAGCACTGCTGTCATGACTGTTCCATTTGTGTGAGAAAATAAAAATAATTCCTCCGAATAATTAGGAATCCCTAAAACTGGAGCTGTGCAAATTACCTTTTTTAACTCATCAAACCCTTCCTCCATTTCCTCAGTCCATACAATCTTTTCTTGATTCTGCTGTGCCGTTTTCAGAGCCTGATACAAGGCTCTTGTGTATGAACTATAATCAAATACCCATGCTCTAACATAATTGCACAATCCTAAAAACGGTTGTAATTACTTTATTGTATGCGATTTTGTTGTCTTCAAAATCACCTCAGCCCTTTCTGGTAAAACTTTCTTTCCTTCCTGTGAGATTAAGTGTCCTATGTATAACACTTCTTCCTGGCAATACTGTAATTTCTCTTTGTCCACTTTACATCCTTTCCTCTGCTAGAATAATCATTAGCTGAACTGAGTCACATCTACACTCTTCTACTGATGTGCTGCAGACTAAAATCTCATCTACGTATTGCAACACGACACTTGGCAAATGAATATTCCTTAATTCCATCTGTAGTACTCTATTGAAAATCGATGGAGACTTACAGTACCCCTGAGGTAATCTTGTGCTTTTTAAGTTAGTCTGACAGAACGTAAATGACGTCAGATCTTGAGAATATTTATGCAACAGGATTGAGACAAATGCATTTTTCAAGTCAATCACAGTGAGATATTGCCTCAACAGGGATACTACATAAGATCATCGCCGGGTTAGGAACTAGAGAAAAACTCGGCCTTGTAGCGGTTTTAGAACACTGCACAGTCCAGCCAGGGATTTCTTCAACTGACACTTAAGGTGGCGCACAATAAAATGCCTTTAGTTATTTTTATTTAAACCCTGGATTCTTACTTGAGAAGGCCCCAAAACGTCTCACACCCACCGTGACAAATACCCGTGTTGCAATCGACTATGAACCAGGCCGGTGTGTAACAATGAAATATTTATTAATTCTTTAGAAATTAATGAAAATCAAGCAAATAAAAATTAGGGCAGCAGCCATCACAGTGTGGCAGTATACATGCAACAATCCCACAATATAGTTACTTCACACTCCTAACATAAGATACATACACCTTTAATAGAAATGGAAGCAACATCACTTGTCTTCACAATCACAGATAGCACACCGGTTATGTTCTCCCCCTGCAACACTTCCCCCAAACACCTGTTAACTAAATTCTTTGGGGATGGAAAGCAGTGGCAAGGAGTTAGAATGAAGAGGGAAAAGTCGGATTTAGAATTAAGCCCACCATCCCAAGATGGGAGGCCAGGAGCGAAATTGAAAACCTTATTTAACAGCAAAATGGCATAGGGCCTCATTACACGGAATGCGGTAAGGGTTTATCGTCACCGGTAAGGTCACCAGTACCGGTAAACCCTTAACACCTTACTACGAGGTCCCTTTGCGGGACCCGACCTTAACGGCTGGTTTCACCAGCCGTTAAGGAATGGGCCCGCAAAGGGACCTTGGTGCTAATAACGGTACCGCAATTTGTGGTACCGTAATTAGCTCCTTCCCCATTCCCATTGAGCCCTATGGGGGCAAAAATGGGAATGGGGAAATGCCTTGGTGAATGGGGAATTACCGCCCCCGCTCACCTTGGAGTAGGGCGGTAATTCCGCCATCCACCAAGGCGGACACAGTAAAATACCGGCAGCAACCATGACGCTAATAGCGCCATGGTTACTGCATACCGTGTAATGAGGCCCATAAACCGAATTTACTGGCTTCATGCCTCTCAATTTACAATTGCGGTAGGATAGCTAGGACAGAAATTCGTGTGGCTGCACTTAAGAGAAAAGGGCCCTCAATAGGACCCTGGCGTTAAGGGGTTAACGGCACCGTGAAATGTGTTGGCGCCGTTAAACCCTTAATGCCTGATTACCAGGTCCCTTTGCGGGACCCAACCTTAATGGCTGGTCTAGTCCAGCCGTTAAAGTAGGGGCTCACAAAGGGACTCTCGATGTAAGTACGGTACCGCAATTTGCGGTACCATACTTACCGCCTTCCCCATTCCCATTATGCCCTATGGGGCAAGAATGAGAATGGGGAAAGGCGATGGTGGCATGGGGAATTACCGCCCCGCCAACCTTGGAATGGGGTGGTAATTCCCCATTCCGCCATGGCAGACTCCGGCATCGACCATGGTGCGAATAGCACCATAGTTTTCCGCCGGAGTCCTAATGAGGGCCAAGGAAGCTTACAGGCTACTCAGAAGGGCACCAAAGCAATGTGAACACAGGTGAGAACAACGATTTTGGGAGGAAAACAATGCACAAGAAAACACACATGACAGAATTGCAATTTCTTGTTTTACACACGCTTTAAAGTGACAAACAGCTCAGAACAGGGGCTTACCTGTCAAAATCAGAAATCGTTTTTTATGATCAGAGATACAGGCCCAGAACAGATAGGATACTGAGAGGAAGGGATGACTCTATATAGGATGATAGTGTAGGTTTCTCTATGGGAAATGCAATTTGGAATTTATAGAAAAACACAATACACAGGTAATTTTGGTTCTGTGAGCAGAATGACTAGGTCTACTGACACTATATTTTAAGGATGATAATTAGTAAAAACACTCGACAAAATTCTTACCTTCAAAGGGCAACAATAATGAATGTGAATTTTCAATGGGGGAATTAATTGATTTACTTCAAATGATACAAGGGACTTACACAGATAACTGAAAGAAATAGAAAATAAATATGCTAACAGATATAGGTGAAAACAGATTATTCTATGGAAATGGTAAACAGAGCATACTGGCAATGGATTTTAATAGGATGCATGTGTCATAAGAGCTGGATATGCAGTTTTTGATACTGGGTGGTATGAAAGCTTGGGCTTGGTAATTTTGATAGCCAGCAAGGTCTCTGGACAGCGGGGCCCATGGAATCTGGTCACTGGGATAGTGTCATGGTCATGAAGTCAAAGGCACAGGCATGCAGGGGTCGCATGCACAGGAGACCTGGGTGGACACTGTCCTGGTGCCTTTGGCACCAGGCTCATGAACAAAAGTAAACAAGAACATCCATTTAACACCAAAAAGCTTTTATTATGAACATAGCACTTCAGATGTATTAACCTTACATTCCATCCATTAAGCAGGATGCATTAACCTTGAACATTCCATACATTAAGCAGCCCCAAGTGTATTCTTGGGTGTGGATGCTAATGGATTGCCTTTGCATGTGCTCACTCTCTAGGAGTGGCAGGGTGTGGCTGGTAAGCCAGCCCTAATGGGCGTGCCCACAATCTCAGCTATATAAACTGCCCCAATCCTCAAGACAGACACTTCGCGTCATTCTGCACTTGCAAGCAGCGTAACGATCCTGCTTCCTGGACATCCTGCTTCCTGCCAGCATACTTACCAACTGAGCTAAGCTGTTCTTACCTGTGCATCTCTGCGGTGAACCAAGTATTCATCTTTACACTTTCTGGAATGCCGAATTCTTCATCTTGGCACCGCAGCACAACACGCTCCATCATCAACAGCAGCCCCTGCAAGGAAAAACAGAAGACAAGGTTAGACATCAAAAAAACAGTCCGTTTAAGGTTGCGCTTCGCCATACTTCGCTCTTTCCTTAAAATCACTTACCTGCTGTCGAACATTGCGGTAGCATTCATCTTCCATCCGGCTGCATCTCACGTCTCACAGCTGCATTGAGGCCGCATTTCCATCTAAGGGAAGAAAACAGAAAAGAGACATTATTGTTGGCATAAATAGGAGCAACATATAAAGACATTAAACAGAATGAACAGCATCACAAGAGCTCAAGAAAGACTTACCAATCATAAGGAGAAGCATAGTTACAGCTGGACTGGACTAATCCTTATCAGGGATCAGTGAAGAAACTAGATCCCATTTGACACGCCCCTGCCAGAAGTAGCAGGATGGAGAGCTTATCTTCCATAATTCACAGGAGCAGTATCACCACGTACCACTGCTCACAGCTTTTCTACTGAGGGAGAGGCCTGAAGGGGGTTTAGGGGAAATGACATCATGTTATGTGTGTGCATTTATGATTTTCTTTGTCTCACAAAGCCTATTTAAAAAAAAAATAGGTTATGGAGTAAAACTTCAAATCTATACTAGTTACTCTCATAAGAAACAGATATGAAGATCCCCTATTTCACAGGGAATCAGACAGTCCGATCGCCAGCTCTGTGTGAGGTATCATCGCCTTTTGGTGCAATTCTGCCATTTTTAGGAGAAACATAATATTTAAAATTCTGCAAATGGCTACACATATGCCCACTATTATTTCACATAATTTCATCAAGCTTTATGAATGTATAATTTATACTACACCCAGAAATTAATTATTCCTGCCATTCCAGTTCCCCCGGTGCTCGCAAAATGCACTGGGTCTCATTTTGCTTTTTTTAAAATCACATGAAATCTGTCATAATATCACATTACTGTTTATTCAGATTGCAGGGAAAAATGTCTTAAAGTATAAATGTCCTTTATTGTCAATGTGGTAGATTTGCCATAGGTGTGGCCGGTGCTGCCACTCCCACAACCAAATTGTCTTCCGCAGGGTCAGCCTGAACAAAGGGTTTCCATGACACCCTTGGAAGCCATCCAGTAGGTGCTGGGAATGGGTGTAGAAGGAAATCCCACACCTCGGTCAAAACACAGGGTTTACTCCCGTCTTTTGTCTTCTGGAGCAGTCCTGCTTGGCAGTCTGGCAGAACCAGTAATTATCACACTGTCAGTACCGGCACATGTCCTTGCAGCATCAGTTCACTTGTAGCTGAGAAAGTGGGAGGCAAGCCTTCCTGCCAAACTGGTTTGACTGGAATTCCTGGGCCTCAGCCAGGATGATTAAAGTCTTTTTGGGAGAAAAGCATAACGTACATGGCTTTTTCAGCCCCTCCACCCGCATATACAATCATGTTTCTTTTCAAGTACAGGGCGTCATTTAACATTTTCATTTAAAAAAGGCATTCTACTGCTTTTCAAAAGCAGATTTACACAGGTGTTCATTTTATTTCATGTTAATTTCATAAATGTGGTTTCTGCGGCACTCAGTTACTTTTGAATTCACCTTCTGGTGGGCTTTTAAAGACACGGTAAGTTTCGGGAAACAGAGATATGCTGCAAAGAGTTTCTTTGTAATTGACACGAGGCAAGAGAGAGAGCCCCACTATTGCTTCCCTTTGCAGTAATTTGCGTGCACTGGTTCATTTTAAAAGAAAATCATAGCTGTGTGGACTGAAAACAGAATTCTTACTCTAAATATGCTTTCTCAGTGAAAATAATGCCGTTCTTGGAGGTATTGCCTTACTTTATGGCAATAAAATGAAGTTAACATGCAGAGATGTGTTTAATGGAGCAAAACTTTGTGGTGTTTAAAATGAAAGGAGGAACAACCGCAATGCCGTCTTGAGTGCAGGTCATTTTCTTGTGCTTGATTTGAAGCAAAAACAAATGCAGCCATTCTCTGGGTTGGCAGTGTTCAAAGCTTGCAACACATGTGCCAAAGAGAACACAACACAGCCATTTCTGGGTGAATGTTGAAATGTGGTTTTGTGATGAAGGGAGTTTCTGTTGGGGCTGGTAAATGTACCCGACATATTCCCCCACTGCTCTGCTGTGACTTTTTGGTGAGGAAGAGTAGGGCAAAGTGGGGTTCATTTGGCAGAATCCTCCTTCCTTAGGGAGCGGCACTCCAGGATTTCCTTCCGTCTTTCGGTTGGAGGGTATGGAGCTGCACCCTCTTCCCTTCCTTCCCTTACAGATCCATGGGGCGGACCTCAACAGGCTAGGAGGTAATGGATTTAATCATCTAAGAGAAGATAGATAAAAACAGGTTTCAGGATTTTTCAATTATAGTATTCCCGGAAGATTTACAACAGTAGAAAAATGATTACAGTTACAATTTTTCTGTGATCTCTTCCTCACATCTTGACAAAACATCAAACAAATTAATCAACAGGACGAGGTCCACAATTTGACATTTACACCTTGGTTTCATTTTTACAATAACATCAAGCATCCTATTCAACAGGACCAGGACAGCAACTTGACTTTTAAAAAACCTTTTGTTTTCATTTTTACAATAACAATAAAGAAAAATACTTTAATACTCCCAGTTATATATATATACCTATGCACCTACATACTTCCTTCTGCTTTTTCTTTTTCTTTCTTCTCATTCTTCCAATGGTTACTCTGTTTGATTTTCCTTTGGCTCAATCAGCGCAAAGTGTGTCTGTGGTGACAACTTTTTAACTGATTGATGTGGACCCATTTCTCTTCTGACAGCTCTCTTTGGGGATGTAAACCTTGTAGGCAATAGGTGAAATGTTGTCTACTATTTCGAAGTGACCGTGCCAGGAAGAAAGGAATTATCTCTCCTTAGTTTGGTTCCTCTGAAATTTGTACAAGTAGACCCTGTCTCCTACTTGATATCATTGTTTAGTTGTTTTCAAGTCGTAGTGGGTTTTTATCCCCTCTGCCGATTTCTCCAGATTCCGCTGAGCGTACGCAAAAGCATGCTGAAGGTGTTTTCTTAGATTATCAACATATTCATCTGTTGTTGAGGCGTTAATCAGTGTCTGCTCTTGTGTTCTATAGAGCAGATGCTGATGTAGCACCATTTTCCATACAGTCATTAGCTCAAATGGAGACATTTTGGTTGCAGAAGATAGTGTAGATCTGATAGCCATCAGGACAAGTGGTAATCGGATGTCCCAACCTGGCCCAGAATCTGGCACAAACATTTTAAGAATGCTCACAATGGTTTTATTGTACCTCTCAACTCCCCCACAAGCGAATGGGCGGTATGCAATATGGAGTTTTCTCTTCACCCCAAGGATCCCCCACATCTTTGTCATCACTTTGCTGGTAAAGTGACTTCCTCGGTCTGACTCAATCATTTGTGGACGGCCAAAATGCGAGCAGATGTAGTTGATTATCAGGGCAGCTGCTGTTTCTGCCTTGCAATTTGGGGCAGGGAGAGATTCCACCCATTTGGTAAACAAGCATGTTACTGTCAACATGTACTTGTTCCACCTAAAGGAGCGAATCACGGGCCCAATTAAATCTTCTTGTAAATATGACCAAGGCAGTGTCATCCCCCTCTTCTGGAGGGGAGCTCGGTGTGTGAGTGAACTTGGCTGAAATTGTGCACACACACAACACCCCTTCAATTATTGGTCGAGTTCCTGCCCCGTGTGTGGCCAGAATGCAACTTCTGGCAAGATTTCTAAAGTAGTATGAAACCCCTGATGACGGGTGTGGCCACGTCATGGGTGTGACTTAGCATCATGCTTCGGAATGAGGTAGGTACCACCCACTTGTCACATCCAGAGATGGATCCCCGGACCAACAAACTGTCTTGGATTCGTAACATTTTGGGAAACTTCATCAACACCCGGAGATCCTCTTTCCCAATGTAATCGGTTTCCATCAGAGGAAAGTTCATGGGGTCCTCAATGTGTTGGTAACATTTTCCAATAATAGGGTCCCCATTTTATGCCATGATTAAATCAGCATCTGGGGCAGTTGAGAGTTCATTGTGAGCAAGTGTCTGGGACCCGGTGACAGCAGTGACCTAGATTTCCCCCAACAGGGACTCGATCTCAAGGAGATCCCCCTGGATGGCTCCTGTTTTGGCCAACTGATTAGCCAGGTCATTTCCAGTTTTTTCTGGTCCCTCTATTCTGGAATGACCTTTTAATCTTTTTTCAATAGATGGTCATCCCAATAAAGGTGACCAGATCATCAATATTTTGTATGAACTTGCCATGCTTGAGTGGTTTATTATTTGCACACAGCATGCCTCTTGTTTTCCAATTGATCAGGTGATCCACAAACCTGTTACGGACATAATCTGAATCAGTGATTATGACCAGTTCGTGGAGTCAGTGTTGCACTGCAGTGAGGATGGACTGGCGAACTTTCATCAACTCCGCCACCTGACTACTGCGGGGACCGATCTTGTACCCAGTGGAGGGCTCCTGGGCATCATTCACCCAGGCATTTCCAACACCGGCCACCAGTTCCTTTTCCCCATTGTTGTCAACATGGTAGGAGCATCCATCCACATAAACAGTGGCCATCCACTGACACATGTCTTCTTCACAGACTTTGTACTGGGAATTCAGATACGCCTTCATGTTGTCTTGGTTTTTGAGACTTTCGTCCTCAAGACAGTTTTCTCGGGCACAATCATGCAATTCTGGAATTACTTACATTTCCTACCCTGATTCTGTCACTTTGGAGGTATTGCAAAGGCTGGTGCACAGTCTCCACAATTATGTGCTCCACCTGGATAAATGGGCAGTAATTTTTCAATGCCCACACCAGTGCCAGGAGTGCCTTCTCACAATTATTGAATTTTTCCTCCACAGAGGATAAAGTCTTACTTTCATAGGAGATTACTTTATTGACCTTGTCATGCTTTTGATATAATACTCCTGTTAAGCATGTATTCGAGAACCCCATCTCCAAGAGGAACTCCTTGTTTTTGACAGGGTAATCTAGACAAGGCGCTTGTGAGAGGCTTCTTTTGAGTTGTTTCACTGGCTTAGCTTATTCAGGACCCCACTCCCACTTGATCGCCCCCTTTAACAGATGGATCAGCAGTCTTGTGACCTCTGCGTAATCCTCAATAAACTTCCTACTGTAATTAGTTAGTCCAAGAAGGCTCCTTGGTTCAGGCAGAATTGTGGGGTCTTTTAGTTTTAATAGTGCTTCCACTTTCTTCAGCTGGGGAAAAAGACCCTCAAGGGTGATTTCATGTCCCAAGAAGTTTACACGGGTCCTACACCACTGTGCCTTCTGGAAGGACAGTTTTGCTCCGGCAACCTTCAACTGGGTCAGAACATAGCTGATTTTCGCTATGTGTTCCTCCACAGTTGAGCTTTTAATCAGGACATCATCCGCACAGGCCAGGTTATCCCTTTCACCCAAGTTGGGCATGGCCTTATGTAGAAAGATGTTGAATTCATTGCCGGACTGTCTGTATCCGAAAAGGGAGTTCGGGTCCATGTGTACTGCTGCCCGCAAAGGTGAAGGCCAGCATGGACTGGTCTGCCCTACTTACGGGTACGGTCCAGTATCCATTTGTCAGGTCAATGGTGGTGTACACCTTTGACCCCTGGATCTGGGCCAGTCCCTGGTCAATGTAGAGAAGAGGCCATCGGGACATGTGGACCCGTTTGTTCAGCTCCCTAAGGTCTGTGCAAAGTCTCCATTGGCCATTTGGTTTTAAAATCCCCAGTACCAGATTATTTAAGGTACTGTGGGCTGGACGAATGATCCCATGGGACTCTAGGTTTTTTATGATTTCTGAAAGGGACTCCATAGACGCGAGAGGCAAGCGATATTGCCTCATGAATACAGGAGTCATACCGGCATCCGTGGGAATTGAGGTAGAATGTATCTCGCTGCGACCATAGTAATACGAGTCCACAGCAAAGATATCTTGAAAATCTAAAAACACCTGTTTCAATTTTTGCTTTTGTTCCTCGGTCTCACAGGCATCAACGAGGTTGACCCGTTCTTCAACCATCTGTCTGAAGCCTGGGAAGACCTCGGGTTTTGCAATCTCTGTGGCCTCCTCCAGCTGTGTGGAGATATCTCTGGTGAGGCTGTTGACCTGGACCGAGGGTTTCAGGTAGGAGAGGCAGCTATTGTGGACCTGGAATATCACCTCATCCTTCCAGATGTCGCAGGTCACCTCTTCCCCCACCGTAAGGGCAAGAAGAGTAAACCAAGAAATTCCCCCCTTGCTGGGTGAAGATCCTTTCTGGCGGTATGTCATTGTCACAGTGATAACTGTCATTGGGGATTGGTCCTATGATTTCATTACCTAAGTCCATGGAAAAATGCCATTCCAATATAGGTGTCTGCGCACAGAGTGTTACTCCTAGGGTCGCTGTTATTCACCAATATTGGAATGGTGTTTTGTTCTAAGCTAACTAATGGTGTTGGGTTTAACCCCAATCCCTGCTGTTGGAGATGGCGAATCAGGTGTACATACGCCTCTGGGTTTTGGAATTTCTGTCCTCTTTTCAGTTTTAGGGAAAGTGGGAATTTTCGGGTGCATCCTGGGATGGTGACCTCTCCAATTTGAACTTCAACTCCATATGGCAGCAATTGGGATGACCGAAATGCCTTTTCAGAATCATCAAAGTCCATTGGGTTGCTCCCTAGTTGGGACCAGGCCTTGCAATTTATGAGGTCCAAATTAATTGCGATCCGATTGAGAATGTCACTGCCTAAATAGAATGCAGCTGGGACATCTCAGACGACCCAATAATTATGCTCTATGCTTTTATCACCTATTGAAATTTTTACCATAAACCTTCTAAGCAGGAGATGTTTGGTATTGGGAGTTTCCAGGCCCATTTCCCACTTATCAACTAATCCAAATGCGGGAATTGTAGGCTCTTTTGGGAGTTTCCTGAACAACACTTCGCTGATGATTATTCAGGCACACTCTGAGGAGAAAAGACTCCCTGCTCTCATTTAACATCAGCAAAGCTTTGAGCTGGTTTTTCATCATTTTTAATACAGGACTTGGATTTTCAGATTGGGGATCAGTATAGAATTTCAAGGTATTTCCTTCAAGTGTGGAATGCCACTTTAAACTGGAAGGAAGGTTGATTTTCAGATATGTAGAGGAGTTCCCATCACCAGTTTGTTGTCCTACAGCAATTACTGTAATGTCAGGTATTTGATGGTTTTGAAAATGGAGCTCAATTTGGTCAGTCCTTTGTTCAACCATGTGGCATGTGCCTTAAGCTGACATAGTTGATGCTTTGTTTTAATTTTATTGGCCGGTTAGCCTGAGTCCAGAGTACCTTGTTCACACAGTCTATTAGGGGAGACAACCTCCAAAGGAGGTCATTCCCTAATAGACAAGGGGCCCCTCTGGAGTCATGGTGTTTCACCTTGTGTCACCCAATTTTAATCTCAAGATCTGCAGTCCCCTCAACGGGAATGTAATTCCCGTTGGAGTTCTGGAGTTGTCCAGGAAGATGGGTGAGAGGAATCTGGTGTTTCTCCCCTTCCTCAATTTAGCTGCTCAAAGGTTCTTTTGGACAAAAGAGTAGCTTGTGATCCGGTGTCCACCAGTACTAAAAATATACATTGCCCTTGTACTCGGACGGGGGCATAGAACCTACCTTCTTTCTCCTCCAAGGGGCAAAGGACATGAGCATTTTGGGCAAGCTGGATGATTAGTTTCTTTATTTTGGACTCCAAAACTGTGGGGTCTTGGACAGTTTTCTGTGGGAATCTGTAAAGGAAATTTGCCATCCTGAAATAGGTGGGATTTCGGAATCCCCTTTGTTGCTTAGCTCTGTGCTGTACCCATTTACCTGGAGACAGTCAATAGAACCGGTTTGTGGGGAGGATCACTCAGTGATTGTTATGTTCTCTGAATGACATTTCTGGCGTTCAGGGATTGGTGATTCTGAATCAGTCCCCACACCTACCCAGTCTGGGTTATGGTCTTTTGGAACCCATTTTTCTTTGGGAGGAATTCCCCCATTCTTGAAGGAGAAGACTTTCTTCCCAGAATCCTCCAAGGAATCTTCCCTGTTCAAACTGGAGGACACTGACTTCCCCACAAAATGGGTCTATTTGTTCTCTTTGTTTCTCTTTGTTTCTCCTACCCACCCTCTGTTCCCGGGGTTGCAGATTTTCAGGGGCAGGAGATTTAAGTTCTGGTTCCGGGGTGTCTAGGGGCTATTCACAGGTGAGGAAGGAAGCTTCCTCTAGGGCTTTGCATCCCTCTTCCTCCCATGCCTCCTCCTCTGCAACCAGTGCATTGTCAGGGTTTTCTCCCTGTCATTGTTCCGGGGTGCTAGATCCTTGGTTTAAGTTATTCTGAGCTGCCATGTTCATCTGAGGGTTCTACTGAGCCCTCAAAATGTGAGTCAGATCTTGAGTTAGGTTCTGCACCTGTCGCTCCAGTTGTGCCACCCGCTCTGGCTTGTACGGGAGTCTTGAGTCAAATTTGGATTGCTCTCGGGAAGGGTAACTGTCCCTTCTCCCGGAGTAACCTGGATATTGACGGTTTCCCTGGTAACCCTCCACCCTTGGCCTCCCTTCTCTCAGATTTGGTGGTCTAGACTCCTGAAAGTGGGGAGAGTATGGAGGGTTGTCCTGAATGTTGTGGTTTTGAGGGTACCTGGGGAAGACACTTAACCCAGAATATGAGAGATTACAGCCCTCCTGTGGGAAGTTTGGAGGGAAGTTTCCTGGGGCCGTCCTCACCTGATTGGATCCCCCCCGGGCCAGGGGAGTCCACACGTACCCCAAGATGGGTCTATTGCCCTTGTACCTGCGGCTGATATAATTGGCATAGTTATGGGGCACATTTATGAGGAACCCTACCTGACTACCACCTGTTTGTGATTGGTCAGAGGGTCTTCTCTGCTTCTGATTTGGTTGGTTTTGGGAAGGTTTTGGGAAGGTGTATGTTAAGGCCCCCCATTTCTACATCCACAATGGGGGTAACCTGCTCCTCCCCCACCTTAGGAGCAGCTGGGGTGTTGGCTGGCTTGGGGTTTTTGGTTGAATTTTTGTTTTCTATGGGCTTTTGGACCTCGTAGATTCGGTTAGCTTGCTGTATTGCCCAGTCCAGGGTCCTGTCATCATGGAAATTCCTTACCAACTTGGTCATGATGTACTTTGGGCGTGCATGAAAATAGGTATTTATAAATTCCCTACAATTGGTGCGCACCCGCTTAGTAGTCTGCGCAAATGCTGTTTTAATTCCTGAACAAATTCTCTTGGGGCCTGATCCTCTTGACACTGCAGATCGTAGGCCGCCTTGCGGACCTACTGGAGGTTTCTGTGCATGAAGAAGTGCTTCAAGATGGCCACCTCATAGGTGGACCACCTTAAATGGTCCTGGTTTTCCAGCCCAGCAAAGAAGCTGGAGTACTCTGGGGGGAACGTGCATTTTGAAAATTCTATACAATTCTGATCATTTTTAATGTCAAAAGATCATCTGTTTAGATAGCTCCAGATGCTCCTAGACAGAATATGTGGCAATTTTGTGGTACAAAGTCATGAAACTTGTTAGCCTTCTTTTGCTGCTGCACCTGTGTCCATTCACCCTCAGACTCAGAGCTGCTGCTGTTGGAGGTCCCGTTCCTATCCTCTAGATGCTCCCTAATTCTTTGAGCTTGGGAGTCTCTCCCAGATTGATAGAGCCTAGTCTCATCTCCCCTGTTGTACTTTGGGCTCTCTGGGTCACTCCCCTTGGACTCCTTCTTTCGAACAGGAGAGTAGTCTTCTGACTCCTCCCTGCTTCCAGGGTTGGTGGAGAATCCCCCCCACTTCCCTGATTTGGTGGAGGTTTTCAGAATACTCCTTTGGGGCCTCAACTCAGACTCCTTTTTGTCTGCAAAGCAAACCAAATGGTTCCTTTGTAGGTGATATTTCTGCAAGTCTAGCTCCCTGATTTTCTCGTCATGGGAGCTTTCCTGGTCAGATCCATCAGCCACGACACTTTTGAACCTGAACAGGGATTCCCATCGATCAGTCTCTGATGGACGCTGACCTGCCTGCTCAATCATGCTAGGCCTATTTAAGTCTGGCTGCCTTGTAGTTTCTGGCTCATGTTTACCTGTAGACATGAAGTGAGTGGTGTCTTGTGTATACACAGTGGTAAATGGGTTTGATGCCTTTAGTACAGAGGACATCATACTGTGATCAGGGGTAGCCCTGCCACTCTCTGCTTGTTCGGGGTCCCTCACGTTTTGATTTAATCTAGCACATTCTTTCTCTAACTTCACAAGTTTCTCCTTCTCAGCCCCTACCTCCTGATAGTAGGCAAAGGCCTGAGCAGAGCATTTTGCTCTGCTATCAGGACTTGACTGGCCTCTATAACCTTCTCTTGTGCTGCTACCTGGCTCTGGAGTCTCCTGTTCTCATCACAGAGGGCCTCTTGTATTGCTTGGGAACACGCAGACCATTTTTGTTGCAGGAGATGAATCTCCGGTCACTGCACATTTTTTTGCCTGGGTGGTCTCTTCTAGATCACCTTCTACTTCTCCCACATGCCCCATTAATTTTGCATTCTCAGTTATTAGGTCAGTCAGTTTCTGAAGGTCTGCCTCTCTTTTCTATAGGTCTGTTTTTAATTTGCACACTTCCTTACATAGAACATCTTTTTCCTGATACAGGGTGCCAACCTGTTCAGTCAGTTCATCTCTTTGTTGTCTCATAGCACTTCACTTCTGACCTTTCTGGTCAAATTCTGTTTGGGAATAGAGTTCCCTAATGATTAACTGATTACTCTCCTCTTCCGATTTCTGGATCTGATTTAGTAAAGGGGTTATCTGCTCTGAGTAGTCACTATTATATTTTACTTGTTGGTGGAATTTTAGTTGACTCTCTTTCAGGGAATCAACCTTTTCCTGAGACTCCTTTTTTAGTGTAGCTAATTGGGCCTCCTGTTCTGAATAAGTGTGTTGCTGTACTGCCAATTCCTCTTTTAACTGTTTGATTAGATTTCTTAACTCTGACTCCGAATTGTGGCTATCTTGCATTTTTTCTTCTACCTGTTTTAATTCACTCTGGGTTTGATTTAAGAGGGCACACTGGTTTTGTGCAAAGGTTATGCTTTCTTGGTATTTTTCCTCTATAACTACCATGTGGAAGTATATGTAGGCAGTGAGTCAGACCATTTTAAGCTTCTCCTCTTTGATATTTTGAGTCATTTAAAACTAAGTTAAGGGATGATGTAACAGGCCACCGTTCTGCCACACATCCATGTTCATGGAGCTGACCTGTTGCATCATGCTGGATGGCCAGACTTCCTGCTCCTGCTCTGCCCATTCCCTTCTAATGGATAGTTTGGACAGAAGGTGCTGCCAAGCTATATTAATCTCCACAGTGGTCCTTATGAAAAGTGTTCTTCCTTTATTTAATTATATATGCAAGGACAAATCTGTACTCTGCTTTTGTCTAGTTTAGGCTTAACTTTACATTATTTTTACACACAGGCCTGATACCTAGTTTATACGTTTTGGGATGGCACTTTTACAGTGTTACACCATGTTCTAGCCCCTGAAAATATCACTACCTTAAATGGGTTAGCCTGCTGTGCTAGACTATCATGGGTGGACACTCTGACTTCAATCACAGCACAAGCCCCCACTGTGTAGCGGTTTTAGAACACGGCACACTCAAGCCAGGGACTTCTTCCACTGACACTGAAGGTGGCGCACAATAAAAATGCTTTTTATTTATTTTTATTGAACCCTGGGTTCTTACTTGAGAAGGCCCCCAACCTGTCTCAGACCCACCTTGGCAAATACCCCATGTCCCGATGGACTATGAACCAGGCGGGTGTGTAACAATGAAATATTTATAAATTATTTAGAATTCAATGAAAATGAAGCAAATAAAAATGAGGGCAGCAGCCACCACAGTGTGGCAGTATACATGCTAAAATCCCGCAATACAGTTACTTCACACTCCTAACATAAGATACATACACATTTAATAGAAATGGAAGCAAAATCTCTTTTCTTCACAATCACAGATAGCACACCGGTTATGCACTCCCCCTGCAACACTTCCCCCAAACGCCTGTTAACTACATTCTTTGTGGATGGAAAGCAGTGGCAATGAGTTAGAATGAAGAGGGAAAAGTTGGATTTAGAATTCAGCCCACCACCCCAAGATGGGAGGCCAGAAACAAAATTGAAAGCCTTATTTAAGAGCAAAATGGCATAATCGGAATGTACTGGTTTCTTGGATCTCAGTTTACAATTGCGGTAGCTAGGACAGAAATTTGTGTGGCTGCCCTTAAGAGACAAGGAGCTTTACAGGTTACTGAGCAGGGCACCAAAGCAATGTGAACACAGGTGAGAAAATTGATTTTGGGAGGGAAACAATGCCCAAGAAAGCACAAGTGGCAGAATTGCAATTTCTTATTTTACACAGGCTTTAAAGCTCAGAAAAGCGGCTTAGCTGTCAAAATCGCAAATCGTTTTTAAGATCAGAGATACAGGCACAGAGCAGATAGGATACTTAGAGGAAGGGATGAATCTTTATAGGATGATAGTGTAGGTTTCTCTATGGGAAATGCAATTCGGAATTTATAGAAAAACACAATACATGGGTAATTTTGGTTCAGTGAGCACAATGACAAAGTTCAACTGAGACTATATTTTAAGGTCTATAATTAGTAAAAAAACTTGAAAAAAATGTTGCTTTCGAAGGGCAACAATAATGAACGTGAATTTTCAATGGGGGAATTAATTTATTCACTTCAAATGATACTAGGGACTTGCACAGATAACTGAAAGAAATAGAAAATAAATGTGCTAACAAATATAGGCAAACACAGATTCTTCTATGGAAATGGTAAACAGAGGATACTGGCAATTTGGGATATGAGTGGGATTTTAATGGGATGCTAATAGGATGCAAGGGTCAAAAGAGCTGGATATGCAATTTTTGGTACTGGGTGGTATGATACTTACAAAATAAGCTTGGGTTACATAATTTGGACAGCCAACAAGGTCTCTGGACAGCTGGAGCCAGGGAATCTGGTTACTGGGACAACGGGCCAAGAGATCTGGCCACTGGAACAGCTGGGCTCTCCTGAAGGGGATCAGCAGGGCAAGGTCTAGTCAGCTGGGCTCTACTATGTGGGATCAGCTGCCTTTCCTCCTTTCTCCCTGGATTATTGGGTAGGCCTGGCTCTGAATGGGTGGTTCTGCCTGGATGGAGGGATGGTTCTGCTTTTCTGGATCTTCAATGGATGTCAGGGGCCTGTCCGTGGATTGTCAGTAACTTGTCCTGAAGTGAGTCCCTAGTGTTTCTCTGTCTCCCGCTTATATAGGCAGAGTGACATCATAGAATTTTACAATCTGTGGGAAGTACTCTGCGGGTTACCCCTCTACTGGGATAGGGCAGCCTCCAGTGTTAACTCCTCCCTGGCTGATTGGTTCAGGGGAAATGACATCATGTTATATGTGTGCATTTATGACTTCCATTGTCTCGCAGAACCTATTTTTTTAAAAATTAGTTATGGGGCAAAACTTAAAATCTGTACTAATCACCATCATAAGAAACAGATATGCAGATTCCATATTTCACAGGTAATCGGACAGTCTGATCGCTAGCTCTGAGTTAGGTAGCATGGCTTTTTGGCACAAATTTGGCATTTTTAGGAGAAACATAATATTTAAAATTCTGCAAATGACTACACATATGCCCACTACCATTTCACATACTTTCATCAAGTTGTATGTCTGTATCATTTATACTTCACCCAGAAATGCATTTTTCCTGCCATTCCAGTTCCCCAGCTGCTAGCAACATGCACCGGGTCTTATTTTGCTTATTTAAAAATCACATTAAAACTGTCATAATATCACATTGCTTCTTATTCAGATTGCGGGGAAAAATGTCTTAAAGTATAAATGTCCTTTTTGTCGATGGGGTAGATTTGCTATGGATGTGGGTGGTGCTGACACCCCACAACCAAATTGTCTTCCACTGGGTCAGCCTGAAAAAAGAGTTACCCTGACGCACTTTGAAGCCATCTAGTGGGTGCTGGGAATGGGTGTAGAAGGAAATCCCACCTCTCGGTCAAAACACAGGGCTTCACTCACTTCCTTTGTGTTTTGGGGAAGTCCTGCCTGACAGTCTGGCAGAACCAGTAATGATCACACTGTCAGTCCCAGCACATGCCCTTGCAGGATCAGTTAACTTGTGGGTGCGAAAGTGGGAGGCAAGCCTTCCTGCCAATCTCATTTGACTGGAATTCCTGGGCCTCAGACAGGCTGATTAAAGTCGTTTTGGGGTTGGGGACATAAGGTACATGGTTGTTGCAGCCCCTCCACCCGAATATTCAATTATGTTTATGTGCAAGCACAGGGTGTTATTTAACATTTTCGTTTAAAAACAGCATTTTTCTGCTTTGCAAAAGAAGATTTACACGTGTGTTAATTTTCTTCCATGTTAATTTTACAAATGCGGTTTCTGCCGCACACAGTTCCTTTTGAATTCACGTTCTAGTGGGCTTTTAAAGATACAGTCAGTTTCTGGACACAGAGATATGCTGCAAAGAGTTTGTTTGTAATTGACACGATGCAAGAGAGAGAGCCACGCTATTGCTTTCCTTTGCAACAATTTGCGTGCGCTGCTTCATTTAAAAAGAAAATCATAGTTGTGTGGACTGAAAACAGAATTCTTACTCTGAATGTGCTTTCTCAGTGAAAACAATGCCATTCGGGGATGTTTAGCTTTACTGTTTGGTAATCAGAAAAAGTACACATGCAGGGCTGCGTATAATGGAGCAAAACTTTGTGGTGTTTAAAATGAAAGGAGGAACAAGCGCCATGCCGTCTTGAGTGCAGGTCATTTTCTTGTGCTTGATTTGAAGCAAAAACAAATGCAGCCATTCTCTGGGGTGGCAGTGTTCAAAGCTCGCCACACATGTGCCAAGGAGAAAACAACACAATAGTTTATGGGTGAATGTTGAAATGCGATTTTGTGATGAAGGGAATTTCTGTTGGCACTGGTAAATGTACCCCAAAGCCTCTACAATCTGATTGATTGGGCGCATGTCTTGCACTTAACGCCACAACCCCCCCTTCGATTTTTTGACCGGATACACTGCAGTATTGCAAAGTACTCTCATGTCACTACGATACCCTGATCCATCATGGCAGATATCATCTTAAAAATACCTTCATCTGTCTCTCGAGACATGGGATACAGCCTTGCTAGAGGTAAGATTGCTCTTGGCTTCAATTTAATCTTGACTTCTCCAACCCCCTTCTATAGGCCTATGTCATAGGGGCCTGTAGTCCATAAAGCAACTGGCACTTTTGCCATATCTTTATCAAAAAATGAGGGACATTGTCGTATTATCATCATTTTCTGTTGGATCTCGCGTCTTACTGCCGGGTGGTCTCCAAACAGATCCTCGTCAGTGACGTCAGTCAATCTGTAACACTGCCCAATAGCAATCACTGTACTTCATGATCTGCGTTATTATAAACTCCTGTAAGCATAGCCAACTCTCCTCGCCCTATAGCTACTTGTAATTCTAAGGGAAAGACTTGTCCCCCCTCTTCATCCATATGTATCTGTGGCCTGAACAAAAATTCACCGGGTATCCTCACAGTTTTGCCCATTAAATCAGGTAGCCATGTTAACACAATGTGTACCACATAGTGAAATACTTCTGGTTCTAATGGTACTCTTCATATGGCTATTTGCCCTGTAAATGCCATGATAAATTTGCTTACATTTAAATAATGTATTCCTGGCGTTGAACACACTATGCCTTCATCCGTAAAAGATGTTTAGTTTTTTCATAAAATCTCGGCCCAGTATGTTAACTGGTACCTGTCTTGAAAACAACAATGGGACAGACATATCACATTCTCCTATAGAGATTGGCAATTTTACTCTAAAAGAAACTCTACTTGTAGCTCCCGAGAAACATTGAGCATTTATGGCATTTCCTGATAATAAAATTTTTTGCTCCTTTATACATGAGTGTGTAGCACCAAAAAATAAAAAGATTTGCCTCCTATAGTGACGTCAACCCTCGGTTCCTCTTGAGGATTGGGAGTCACAGATAGTACTGAACACGTCAAGTCACCCAGTGAGCTGTCCTATTGTGGGTACATGCTTATTCCTGTGCCCGTGAAAGGATTCCCAACCTCGATAATGATATCCCCTATCCTAGGAGTCAGTAACTGTCCTGTGTTTGCGCTCTGCTGTATCTGCATGGGTGCATGATGTGACTGTACATGTGGTGGATTCAATGCTGTGGTTGCAAAGCCTGTTGAATTCTTAGCGCTTGTACTTGATGCACTGTCTGATCTTGGCAAACCTGTCTCTATTTTGTGGACTATATGCAGACGGATTAGCGGTTCCCCCACTTGCGAACTGCCTATTCTGTACATACCCTTGGCTCCCACACGTTTGTGCTATGTGCCCTTTCATTCCACATGTCCAACTTGGTATGTATCCACTTTTCCCTGATCAGACTGCCATTGGTTATTCACCTATGGCATGTCTGCTGCTTGCTGTGACCCTAGCCCTTCTCCAGTAGTAAATATCGCCCCTTCTATATCATATTTTGACAATTTCTTCGGTACTAACTTAACTTCCTCAATTTTCCTAGCATTTTCTTTCTTTCGATTTTTCTCCTGCAACAGTCGGCAATGATGCGCAATGGTTAGCTGTATTTCTGGGTACGGTTTTGCCTCCATACCCACCAGCTTTGTGAACTGTCTCTGCACTTAGTCTGGCAGACCCTGACATAATATATGATAGAATACAGGTATTGATTTTCCCCCTGGCTCCCTCGTTACCAAACACCACACTTCTTGAAAATTCAGAATATAAGCAAGAGGATCCTCTCCTTGCTGCATTTTACGTGCCATTGTAGCTCCCATATCTGACATATCAGGATACTGTACTCTAAGTGCTTTCCAGACTGCCGCTCTACAATTATTAAAATGTGCTCCATCGTGCGCTGTGTTCTGTGCAGTGACACTTGCATATCCTGCTCTCGACCAAATGTCATCAGCCCTCTCCCCAAGTATAGCGGCTAGAAGACCTTAATGTCTCCAGCGGCTAACGTGTTTCCTCCTATCATTTTCTCTAATTCATGTATCCATTTCCCAGCACCAGAAGTTGAACTGGGGAGTTTACATCTGAAAAGATCCTTATCCATCTGTGGCCAATGTATATACTGTGGTCTGGACCCTCCTTTTTCGAACAAGGGAAACTATGAAACCCCAAAATCACATTCATCTCCCAACGTCTGCCTGTCCATAGCAGGGCCAATGTGGCCATGGCATGAACATTTTATCTGCCATGCTCTTAACCAATTCAGCACTATACTGCTTAAGCTTGGGTGCGTGTTTTGGCCACTGTCTGCACAAGTGTATAAGCGGAGTAACATCCGCCATCATAACTAGTCACAATCGACTGTCAATACTTCTACTAATGTTATTTTACACTTATAAATACTTTTCAGAAAACAAATACAATATCAGCGTGCACCAATCGTCGCAACTCCAAGCCTCCACGTTTCACTTTACTTGAATCTACCTATTCAATAAACATTGTCAGTCATTTAAATAAATAAATAATCAAGTTTCAAATCTCAATGTTTCCACTACAATCTATTTCTTCCTTGTTTCTTCAATATTTCACATCTTTACCACATACACATGTATACAATAAACAGACAGACAGACAAACTGACAGACTGGCCGGCCCACATATATCTGCATTAACGCTCCTCGTGACTTACTCTCACCCCTAACAATGACTCTGATCGGAGTATGAATTATCCTCTTTAATGAGCCTTGATCATTCATAGCCTAGATACATCCACTTGGACTCTAGAACAATTCCTTCGAAACATCCTTGATGTAGAATTACGTGCTTATCATATAAATCGCTTCTCGTCTCTATACCTTAAACTATGAAGCTCTTCGTCATTAATCTAAACATACCCAATCAATCCTCCGTTATTCTTTCCTTGTTATCCTGTTATCACTTTCCCCACTAAGTGCCCATTCATTATTTGCCCTTTCTCTCAGTCTACTCAGCATTCGCGTTTTTGACTTCCAACCCTCGCGATCGTCTGCCTCCTCCTCAACCAGCCGCTTCAACCTTTGGTCCACTCAGCTGCCTGTAGAAACCGGGAAGGGATTCTGTGAAAGAGGGACCCGTCCCACCTATTTCTTTAGTGACTTGCATGTTTTTACTAATGGGCGCTATCTACAGGGAGCTTCACGTTCCTCCCGCTAACTGGTGGAGGACATTCAATATTTCCGAGACCCTCAAAGCATGCTTGGTCGATGGGTCTGAACCATCATCTCTGCTACCACGTGAACCCGTGTACGCAACACTAGGCCCTTTAAGACGAGGCAGTAATACTTTGAGATAGATGGGGATGCAGAATATACTCAAACATCAATAATCAGACTGACTCAGGAAGTTGGCAAAGTAAGTCTGTTTTAAGATCAATTGTCTAAAACAGGGAATACACAAACATCAATGAACATCTGCTCGATCTTCTCACTCAGTGAGTTTCATAAAAAAGTAGGTTATATAAAAAAACTCATCATCATTGATGTCAATAAACGTGGCAAGTGACAAAAATCTACTTGGGAAAGTGATTGGCTTAAAGGGAACATTTGGTATACATGCCATGCTTGTCTGGGAAAGTGATTGGGTCTCTAACATCAGGTGGGGCAACTAAGCCCTCCTCTAGTGCAAGTCACTGCAAACATCAACAAATACACAACGTCCCATTGGTTATACAAACTATAAGGCTCTCTATTACGTGTCTCTTTACAAGTGGTTTGCACCTTTGTACCCCTCTGTACTATTCCACACATGCTAGCAGCACGCAAGCAGGCATCCAGATGCTGGTGGGCTGGTCATAATCATAGCTTCTCACCTAATTAGACTATCATCTATCATCACTCTTGCTGTCTGCCAGTCAATTGGCCTTTGAAATGTTCTCTGTGCCTGAGAATACGAGGGAGTATACGCACACTTGTCTCTTGGTTTCGATACAGCTCAACCCAGTATCTATTTTCATCCTACCATATGACTGCAGACCATGTTTCTGAGCTTTTCTGTATTTGAAATACTATTAAATGATGATCCTCTGACATCTTCAATGTTCGTGCTCCTCACCTCAGAAAAGAGTTTGTTCTTTTCACACGTGCTGTAGCTACTGCATGAACATCCAAGCTCACATTGGCCTTGACTTCCTGGTCCTGGGCCAACCAAGCCTTTCTCGAATTTACCTCCTTTATAAAGCTTTCATTTCTAACTGCGACACACTGAAAAAGACTTTCCATTTACTCGATCCAGCTCTGCTAAAGTGCGTTGTGGAAGTCCATACATTCCTATGCATATAGGTTGGTGCATCACCACAATCTATTCACTACGTAGCTATTCTTTTAAGAATGCGTTGTCTACTTGCATTACTGTATCTGTACAACTGTAAAACGACTTCACGGTTTCTTCATCGTTTCTGTAGCATGAGTATCTTCATCTCGAGCTCGAAATGCTTCTCATCTTTAATACCTCATCCTTAGATCTTTATAGAATGTGTATGTTCTCTCTCCTCTTCATCTCGTCTGGGTGCATCACCCCTGCTTTGCATGACGTCACCAGTCTTCTCTTTTGCTAATTTCTCACACTTCTTCCGGGATTTTATTCAAATGGCCATCATATTGTCGTGAGTGCATGCATGGCTTTCTCAATGAGTACCTTACTTCCATGATTCTTTTTGGTATTAGTATTTTCACTGGTATTGCTCTTGTCTCACACTCTGGCTCCCAACATATAGGCAGCATGGGGGTGGAGCTTTGAGTGGGGGTACTAGGCTCCACCTCCACAATGCACACTGGGGAGGCAACAGTGAGTTTATGAGCCCCCCAAACAGGGGAGATTTACACTTTTAGCCTGGGCCACAGCAGTGACTTTGATCACAGTGCTGAATGGAGAGCCAGCTCAACCCTCCGTCGGACTAAGCAATTATATTTTCTATTATGTAAAGGATCCCCTGTATGGCATCATGCACCTTGGAGTCCCTCTGTTATTTCTTATTTTGTTTTCTTGCAGGAGATTACACCGCTGAACCAAACTACATAACTATAAGAGTTGCTATCCTGGTGGCACGTTAAACTGTAAACATAAGCCATATCTGAGTTTAAGGTATGTTGCTAGCATCTCTCATAATTCTTCGAGCCACATCAATGTGCCATAACACATGTGCTGGCCTTGTGAGCCCAAATCAGCTGTGGAAGGATTATATGTAATACCCCCAGACAGGATGTCGATACTGCTCCTAGCAATACTGTAGCCCTGGGAGTTGCCTCTCTTTGATGCTTTGTGAGGACAAGTAACACCCTCTCCAGTGAGACAGGCACTCCACAGGAAGCTGTTCTAGGATCAGGAATGAAAGGACACACCGTTCACAAAATGACTAGCCTCAGACAAGTGTGCTGAACAGCAAAAGGGCATTTTATGGTATTAGCAGGGAAGGGACCGGTCTAGTGTAGATAGAGGGAGCAGTGGAGGAACGTTCACCATCTTGTTTTATATCTTTACTTTACTTTGTTATATTAAGAATGTGCACCACTGACCAGGAGGCTTAAAGGTGCAGACACAAAGCAAACATCAAACCACCTAACAGGCTGAAATCATTGGATAATTATTCTAACGTAGCAGCAAAAACCAGAAAGTAGATCCTACTGGATCCAGATTGAAATAGATTATCTAAACAACAAGGTCTTCAGCTTTTTCCTAAACATTGCACTTGATCCTAATTCCCTCAACCCGCTTAGCTATCTTACCGGCTTGTAAAAATGCATAATGTTTGTCTGATGCTACGCAATGGGTAATACCCTCAATTTCATTGCCAAAGTAAATGAACAGTTGTGTGCCAAGTTATATGATACTTTCATGTGATTATACATGTTGTTCTTGCCGTTTGTGATGCAGCAGGACATGTTGGATGATGTGCATCCTCAAGGTAGTTTGATCTCATGTACTTAAACAGCAGCCATACCCAGCACTGTTCTAATCCCTCTAATCCCCACTAGATGCATGGCAGATTGATTTGGGACAAGATCATGGAGCCCGATGTAAAGCTGGGGAATCTTGCACAAACGTCCATGAAGAGCAATCCTGAATTGCAAACCATTAGCATGTTCAAGTTCAGCTGTGTGTGCCTGTTATTAAAGCTCTGCTCACTTGCATTGGGTGGTACAAGAGACATATATGTGCAGTTCAGAGCACCCACTATATCGGGAAGACCTGCTATGTCATTACAACTGTGGAGTGAATAGCCCTGAATGCCATAATTACAGGCCAGAGTCAGTATGAGGGGTCCCCAAAAAGAAAGCCCTGCACTGAAGTAACAAGGAAATAAGGCCCTGCAATTTCAAAGTGAAAAGGAGGAAAATCAAAACTTGGAGATGCCTAAAAATGTTCATTGCCTCATCGAAGGGAAAGACAAATGTCATAATTTGCCAATGTATGAGAAAGCTGAAATAATACCTTCCAGAACTACAGTCCACACAACCCTAAATGGGATGGCAGCATTGTGAGCTACAGTTACTGTAAAGCAGAGTGCATTTCGGCAGAAATATTAAAGGAAATGTACAAAGACGTGCTCATGAAAATGTGTGAAAAAGTGTAATATAGAAATTGTAAGTTTTGTCCATCATGAACCCATCACAAGAGGAAGCAATAATTTGCAGAATCTACATGGAGATGTTGAATTTCAGCAAAGTGAAAGCTATTCACAGCTGGAATTGGCAAAGGACATTGCAATTGTGCCTTCAAAATCAACACTTTAAGTATTCACATGTACAGCTAAAGTCTTTATATATATATTATTTGAAAGTGTGCCATTCTAAGAGTTGATTTAAATGTAAAATGTTCAGCAGAGGCATGCCGTAATCCTGGTTTAATTTCTTTGCTGCGGGTTCCCCAAGTGTGAAACTAGGTTTCAAAGCTCCGTTGTCAGGGGGGCGAGATGAGGAATTATCCTGCTCCCGAGGTTTTATGACTTAAACCACTTAGGCCGTCATAAAGTTGGCCATCAGCCCTTGAAACTCTAGGCTAATCTAAGCAAAAGCCTCCCTCTTGACTTCAGAGCCCAAACCAGATCCCTTCCAAGGGTGGGGGCAGAGCTGAGGAGTAGTTTCACAACCATTGCACAGAATGGGAGATATGCTGTTTATGGGATAACTTGGGAAATAGTAATAGTACACAATTCATGTTCAGATTTCTGAAAAGCTGTCAGCGGGCCGCTTCTGGCGAACCAAAAATGATTTTGTTGACACGAACATACCGAAAGTTATGAGGAAAACTTTATTGTGATCTCTGTGAAGGTGCGAACCATAAAAATGTGAGGAAATATGTAAAATGTTATCCATATTCCGCCCCCTGAGTTCCGTATGTTTCACTAATATAGTTCTGGCATAAATGAGAAAATACTGTAGCTTTGCACCAGTAGGTCATTCAGACATCAAACAAGTTTTATGCGATTCCCTCAAAAATGTAGTATTAAGAAATGCTGGCATATGTGTCATAATATGATGAGAAACGGTATTTATCATGCAGTGAGCATTCCATGTGCAAGAAAACAGCCCCAGCCCACTCCCCGAGGCAGATGATGGATGGGGTATCCTCCCTTGGCTTCCCAGAACACTCCCACTTTCTTTGGACCTATTGGCCCACAGACGAGAGGGAACCCTTAAACACTGGCCTATCAGTTCTGCGAGAACTATGACCCATCTTTGATGTCATTTGCCTTATAAATAGGTCACTCCGCCTCAAATCAGGACTCTCCCTACCAGGTCTTGTGGTGTGCAGCTGACCAAATCTGGAACCCTACTTGCAGAGTTGGGCCTAAATCTTGGAGTGAAGCCAAGAGCTGGAGTGGGACCTTTATGGAGGACAGAGAGAGGCCTTGACTGACCCCTTGATTGTCCCTGGCATGATTCCCTGCTGCCCGCTTGATGTCCATCAAGTCCTCTCCTGTCAGTATATACATCCCCAGCAATAGATCAAATAAGCCCTATCTTTTTCAGCATTGCCATAGAGATTCCCCCATGGAAAAATCCCCTATCTTCTTTGTTTGTATAATTCAGTAATTTTTCTATTGAAATATGTTTCACTTGCTTGAGCATAGTAGCATAGTAGTAATTGTTCCCATTGAACATCCTTTGTGTTTGCCTGTGCATTTCAGTCACTTCTCATTGTAGATACCTGGTATATTTTTTTCTTTAAATCAATTGATTTCCACATTATTTCACAGGATCGAGATAGTTAGAATTCAAAACTAACTATCTCTTCTGAATGTCTTGTGAGTTGTATATTTCTAAATTGTTATCCAAAGATTTAAATTCATTGTGAGCTAAATATGGATTTGTCCGTGTGTTTAAATGGTGTTTTATAAAACGAATTTCTATTTGCATCTGTCATTTTAAACCCAAACTGATTTCTTATTGTGAGTAATATCTTTGCCCAGAACCTACCTGTTATGTACCTCTGTCATTTGAACTAAAAAACGATTTTCCTATCGCGTGTTCCACATTGCTTAAAGCGTGTCTGTCATTTGCAGCCTTAGTAAAAACGAGGGTCATTTGCATTTTCATCTTCCTGGAAATTTCGCTTAACCTTTTAAAAACTGTTTGTACAAGTCTATTCCTCTTCCCCAACTATATTTTGATAACAAATTTCCAATTGCAATCTCTTTTTATTTGCCCATGTGTTGCATGTACTAAAATCGATTTTCCTATTGCGTGCTGGTTAGTCTGTTCTGAAGTCCTATTTGTCTTCTAGTCTAAGCAGCATGAAATACCCCTTTGCGCTGTCCCACAGCAGTTGTCCTAGGTGAAAACCCATTTTACCTAGTGCAGAAAAATAAATTGTCCCATTCATTGCTGGCTCCCATATAGGTTCTGAAAACCTCATTCAAAGCTGACAAGCCTAGTGGAGGTCTAGGAAGGGTGAGGGTTGTTGGGATTTAAGAATCCTTTGTGTGCACATGCACTATCCTGTGGGTTGCATTCAATTTCCTGGTGTTTTGAATTGTTGATAGTAGTGGTGAAATCAGGAAAGTAAATCCCTGTGCCATACATGGTTGAGTTGTCTTAGTGTGCCAATTGATTAAAAGTACTCTGAAGTTTGTGTTGCCACACCTTGGTGATTATTATAACTGTTTATCCAATTTTCCCATTAAATCGCCAATTAATAAAATATTCATTGATAACACACCGGTCTGGTTCCTGGTCTGCTGTGACACAGTGCTTGTGGAGGTTGGGTGCAAGACGGGTTGGAGGCATCTTTAAAAAAGAAGTGGGATTGTAAAAATAATAAAATGTGGTTTTATTGTGCGCCACATTGATTGCAATAGAAAGAGATCCCTGACTTGCTTGTGCTGCATTAGATATCGTGACACAACAAATATTTAATGTCATCAATTGCAACAATGTAAACTAGAAATGATATATGGTGATGCATCTGTCACATTATGTTGGTTTATACTTAGGAGATGAAGTGGGAAAAGCAGTACTGGGTGAAACCATGGGTCAGCACTACACTGGTCAATGAGCCTGTTGGCGGTGGATGTAATATTTTCTCTTTTGGGCTTTGGGCCATTCACTCATTAGTGGGCATGTTCAGAGTGTAGGTGTGAAGAACCTGCTGGTCTTGGCAGGACAACTGGGTCTTTACAGTCTAGGCATGTAAGGCTTGTATCCTCTCCTTCTGGCCTGGCACTGCAGCCATCTGTGTTGTGGGGAAGGCTGGTGGGGGCTGCTTCCCGCCCAATGTGGTAACTCTAAGTGGAGTTCCCTCATGGGAAGCAAGAGTTGCGATGATCCATTCATTTTACTGAAATTTATAAACAGTTGAGGTTCTGTCCTTTTTATGCCTCCCCACCACCTCCTTGGTAGCTGGGCCTGTTAAAGTAGTTTGTTTGGCTGATATTCACTTCCTGTGCAAATCTCTGAGTAGGTGAAACGTGTATGACTCGTTTAGACAGTTAACATGTGAGCAATCAGCCATCATTGTTAGGTTCAGCACAGAAGATACCTGCTGAATGAGTGCATGTTTCTAGGCTATGAATTTGCACATTTACCACATGCAAAACCCATTCTGGGATATGCCCTCTATTTTTGCCTCTACTTTCCATGAGATGACTCTGGGCATAGTGTGCCAGTATCTATGGAGTGGACAAACCATGTGTAAGGTGCATTTGGATAAACAGTGCATGATTTATCCAAATAGTTTATCTAAATCTGGCACTGTTCAATTGAACACGTTTGCTATTCTATGAATCAGACGAGTCCATAATGAATACATTCTGTTTAAAATCCAATCGAACCGGTTTTTCTATGATGCAAAATTCGCATTTTGACATATAGCTGAATTTTCCATTGCTAAAGTAAACTGTTGCCGTTGTGTTTATATCTATTTAGACTTCATCATGCGAGTGCTGCCAGTCTCTATGGCAACCAAATGCCTGAAGGTGTTTTTCTCTTTTTACTTTTAACTATAGTTTGTTGCCAATGGCAGCCTCCTGCCCAGCAGACTCATTCACTGTGTGTGAGAAAGAGAGGACTCTTCAGAGAAACCGCAATTGATTTTTAGACTGGAGAATGGATGTGATTTGTATCGCAGTGCCAAGGAGTGTAAGCAAATTCAAGGTGTAGCAGTCTGTAGTTATGACTATGTATGTAGTGTTAATTACTCTGGGAACAGGTCTCTGGGGGTGCGTGGGTTCGACACATGCCATTTGCAAACGTCAAAAAATATTCTTTTTGTATGTACGTCGAGATATTTCAGTGCTAGCAGAAGAGCAATCCTGGTTTGCCCAGTGCAATGTCTGATATGCCGCCACACTAAAGATAGCAATGACATAATTGAAAACCGTATAGATCTATGTTTTAGCTGAGACCAATCATAAACCTGACTGTAGCTCACGTGTGAATAGACAGTGCTATATGTGTGCATAGTATTGTATCTGTTAAGCGCAGTTACGCAGGGAGTGCACAGCCCACAGAAAAGAACACACTGTCACAATAGTTTGCAGAAAGCTGGGCCCCGCCAGAACGTTGGCACCCATTGTTTATTAACAAGCTGTGATGATGGGATGTATCATCATCAGACAGTACGTGGCCTCCAAAGGTTTGCAACATGTTTTCCCAGTCAGTCAGTTCACTTCGGATTAAGACAAATCCATAAATAATACATGTCAATACCCAAAATGCAAAAATACAGAACTAGCACTATAATACATTTAAAAAAAAACAAGCAGGCTGTTATAAGTAGAAGTTGTTGTTATAGTTGGGCTCTGAACATCCATACACAGACCAGCTGTGGAGCCATAGGGTTTTGTCCAGGTCATCTTTATTGTACATATTTACAATTGTACAGGAACCAGTTTCTCTTATATGTACAGTAGCACAGTAGACAGGACAGGAACATGAACAGGTAGTTATAAAGACAGAGAGACCCACCGGCCATCCTTACACACCCAGCTCAGGCCCCCAACTGACATTCATGGAACACTCACTCACAGACACACACAACATTCTGCTGAGCTGCTCATCATGTATGCATCGACATTCTAATGGCATGCACTCCTGGCCAGTGACAATATATGACTTACAATACAACATCTCCCTTTCATACCAAAGCACATGCCCAACACAACATATCTCCCTTCCACACTGGAGCACACACCCAACACTCATGACCACAACCAAACAACCTTCCTTCCGGATCTGCGACATCCAGAAACAGAGCCTGCCACACTCTGGCATTATACAGGTAACCATCAAAACACCATCAACCTTCCTTCTGGACCTGCCACATCCAGAAACAGAGCCTGCCACACTCTGGCACTAACAAAAGTAACCATCAAAGCACCATCACACATCCACAGTGGGGAAAGGAGGGGACTGCGGATTGACCCACAACAGACCCGGATGCTGCGCACAGCGACACAGCAGAGCCAAACGAAACCTAACCGTAAGAGTACAACTAACTGACCTGCAGGGAGAGTGGTGTTGTTCATACCAGGAACAACATAACAGAAGGGGCAATTCGTCCGCCAACTTCCACTCAAGCAATCACAGCACAATCATCTACAATCAGCTCCCACTTATCACCCATACAACATCCCACCAGATTATAACCATAAGAATTTCAAAACAACTTTCAACAGAAACGTCAATCCAGCACATAAACTTCATCACTTCATCACTACATCACCACCACCACACAACAACAGCATGCATTCAGTACTCAAACATACCCATGGGACGGTGGAACGAGGCAGCATTGCAAAACACACAAGCATCCTCTCACAACAGATGAGCAAATTTATACTCACCCGCGCCACGTACATCCATATTACTCATATCCACATGCTTGCATCACACATACCCAGGCAATACCACAATCATACACATAAAACAAATAACAAATGAGGTGCTCCTGGTAGCAGTGACATGTTCTACTAAATTCAACTATAACAATCAATCTCTAAAACGGTACAAATAAAACATGGCGGCAACATTTGTACAACCAAAAATAGGCATTTAATTCTTTGTACACTGTTGAATAACATTTTACTTTTACTTTAACATTGCAACTCTTATTAATTCACTTTTACCTTAAACAACTTTACCATTAGCATAACAACCTGTCTTGGCTGATGCATTTTACCTGAATTCAACTTTTACAATCATATTTACGCAATCAACCATTTCAGTTGATGCAGCAATCCAACCCTTCGTAGTTGAATGCTTGTACCACTATATACCCTGACACTTAACCAAACACCAACAACACATATGCAGTGTGGTTAACCTATTTCATTCAGTTTTAAGCTAAGCAATCAATCATTTTTATTTAACGTAGCATCCAACACCTTTTCAGTTGAATGCTTTCTCCCATTGTGGCTTGTGAGTGATGAACCACTACTTACACATCTTCATTGAGTACACACACTCCGTACTTCCATATATCCTGTTACCTAACCAGAAACCAACAACACATGCGGTATGGTTATCAATATCACCTAATTTCTTATACTGAAAGAAAATTAGGGGCCACAACACTTAATACATGACATGCAACAACGGCCCCACTCAACAACTCAAGGTATTACTAAGATTTCCATTTCAAAATACATTATAACATTGGATATTCCATTAACCCAAATCTGAATTAATAAATTCACTTTCATACTAAAAACACTTTTAAATGTCACATTAATTGTCTTCACATACATTACTTTGTAAAATCTTAAAAATGTTGCATTGTTTCGGCATGGTTACCTTTCCTTATCTATCCTACATAAATTACCTTTGTTACCTCGTATTTAAAAATGTATCATTTTAATTTCATACCAACTCTTAATTAAACCTGTGCTGCATCACATAACTTTTCATCTGAATGCGTTGGCATGATCAAGGCCAACACAACATTACTACTATTATTTATTATTTATTCTTTAATATGATTTAGTTTGAGAAACTCAAACTTTAAACATAATATATAGATATACATTTCAAACAAAAGAACTAAAAAGGAAAAGGGCAAATAAAAAGAAAAAAGAAAAAAGAAAAAAGAAATAAAAGAAAAAATATACCATAGTAATATACTATACATAAAGGGGGTAATTCATGGATTATTTGCGCCGAAAAAAACGGAATTTGTGCGCCATTCTGCCCGCAAATCCCTATTTAACAAATGGGGATTTGCGGGCAGAATGGCGCACAAATCCCGTTTTTTCGGCGCAAATAATCCATGAATTACCCTCAAAATCTTTAGCAATAAGAACATTTCAATTGGAAATAGAATAAACCTAAAAACATGCAAAAGTATCTTCTCAAATTCCATTACATCTTTGTCTCTTAAAATAAGATTCTTGCGTCCAGTTATATTCTACATACTATTCATGCGTATTTAAACTTCCCTCACCGGGTTCATGAGTTGATTACGGATTACAAATATACTTATAATTGGCCCCATAGCAATATCTAACTTTCTTAACGTTGCAACTCTCATATTTCTCATATCAAAAAACCCAACTTGGATTCAATTTTAAGCCATATATTATAAAGAGCGATAGACAGGTGCATGTTACAGGTGCTCGTGCAATATAGCCAGAATGACATTTCACCGATGGTTTCTGGATTGTGCACATATTTACCAAGGTGTAACAGAATTATACTGGTCAATATTTGGCATTCAGTTAATAAATGTTTGGCTGTCTCCAATGCTTCAGATGTATTACAAAGGTGACAGACTCGCTCTTCAACGGGAATATGTTCTCTAGTTCCCAAATTCATCCTAGTAGGTAATTGTTCCATTCTAAATTGGATGATGAAGCGTCTGAGTCTTTTGGCAGGACAAAGGTTCACACGTTTCCCAAGCACATTTTGGACTACCTTCGAGTAGGCAACACCTCTATGGGTCCAACCTATGTCTGCTAGGTACTTTGTCATTGATTTGAGTAACGGGGAGGTGGTATGTTTTTTGGCCACTTCCTGATATATCATTGACAACGGTGGATTAGTACTGCAACTAATCATCTTTAGGAAGAACCCAGTCCTCTTATTTAGCACTATCACTTTTAGTGATGGGAGTCCCAGTTCTAACCTTATAAGGGCCATCGGAAACCCCTGGGGGCAGCCCCAGTATCCAATGCCAGAATTTCCCTTCTATCACCTGGAGCCAAGTTAGATCAAAAGAGAAAAGGGCCTCAATGCCATATGTGATCATGGGGATAAACACATGAATATATAGGTGTCGTGTCCCCCAAAGTGTAAAGCCACCCTGCTTGCTCGAAAATGTGGAAATCCATACGGTGACTTGCACCACTCTGATTTTACGTGCTTGTCTGCAATTACAATAGTCACCATTGAGCTCAGTCTCCAGTCCCAGGTAGCGGTAAGAGGGCGCATATGGTACCCACCATCAGGTTAACTCGGGAAACTCTTTTACCGGTGAATCTCAGCACTTTGGTCTTGTCTAAGTTAATGGTCAAGCCATTTGTGCTAGCATATTCCCATAAAGCGGCAGCGGACCGTCGTGCTCCGCTAATGGTGTTGTCTAATATTACCAAATCATCGGCATATGCTAGCACTGCACAGGGCACCACACCAATTTTGGGCGGGCAGTTAGGGGCTTCTGCTATTACTGCTGGTATGTTCTAGACATACAGATTATAGATAAGGGGCACAGTGACACATCCCTGTTTAACCCCCCTATTTTGGAGCACCTTTTCAGTCATGTTGCCTTCTTGGTTTAATTTAAGTCGGACCGTGGTATTCTGATGCAAGAGTCTAAGATAGTACAGGAGTCCCACCGGGCAAACCATAGCTTCTATGTTAAGGGCATAAAGAAGATGCTGCCCCCTACTAATTGCTCTTGTGCGTAATATGTCCATCACCATAAGATTGTGAGAAGTAGAGTAGTCCTGCTGGAACCCACTTTGAAATTTGCTTAGTATGTTGGCATCATCTACCCATTTCTGTATTTCACTTAACAGCAATGAGGCAAAAAGCTTTCCTGTTATGTCCGACATAGACATAAGCCTATAATTATTGGCATCTAATCGGTTTCCCTTTTTAAAAATGGGTATGAGGATTGCTGTTTGCCAAGAGAGGGGGATTCTTCTCTGGGTTAGGATCTTCTCAAATAATACAGAGAGTAAACTATCCCAGAACTCTGGATAGTTCTTAATTACCACATTAGCCAGCCCATTAGGGCCTGGGGATCTTGAGGTCTTGAGATCTTTTATTTTATTTAAGATTACCTCAGAGGATACATCAAATGGTGGATAAGTTGGAGCTTTACACAATGGTATATTGACAGACTCATTGTCCCCTGAATTTCGTCCTTCTAAGAATTTTACCCAGTTCCCCCCACTGATAGGGTTGGCTAATTGACCTTTACCATTATCCATTGCCTCATTCAAGAGTTACCAAATGCTACACACATTTTTTGAGCAGATAGTATGCACTAGCCTTTGATAAGCGTTATTTCTTTCTGCCCCTTTTATGTTCTTAATAGAGGCTCTATATCTGTTTTTGACTTTGCTTGCTCTATCGCAGTATTGTACCACTGGCAAGTTCATGGCCTTAATTCTACAGAGTTCAATTCTCAGCCCTCTCTTGGCATCTCTAATCTCTTTATTGAATGGAGGTTTGTTACCCTCAGTTCTTACAATGAAACCCATTTTAGCCACAGCATGTTTCCCGAAAATGCCAAAATCCATTCTTCGATCGCATTAATGGACATGGCGTTAAAGTCTGGGAAACTAGAAGTATGCATGGATTCAAGAGCTTCCGTTGTCAGTCTTATATTCTTTTCTGACCAAATAATTCTTGACCTTGCACTATTGATGCTTATTCTGCCGATATTCATTATTGCAGGGACAGATCTAGGGAAGTGGAGGGAACATTGGAGTATCGCATGATCACTCCAGTTGTTGTGGATCATTTTCATGTCAATAACTTTCAACTGCATTATGGGGCACATAAATATGTAGTCTAAGGTACTGGAGGTTATCCCATTTGTCCAGTTATGTTTCCTCGGCCGATCACTGTGCGTACGGCCATTGATCATCTCTATTTCCCAGGATTCAAGCAGTTGTATCCAACCTAAACCCTCCATCTCCCTTTTCCCATGGGCCATTAAACACTTTTGATCTAGTTTAGGGTTAGATGAAATTACCCCCTCGCCTGTCATATGGTCCCCCATTACTACTACTGCAGAGTTGCCTGATTTTATTGTCCAAGATGACATTAAGTCATGGAATGCTTCTTGTAAGGATTCTCTAACTACTGCTCCTGGTGCATTAGAGAGGCTTAAAAGGAGGAATCTTTGAGGACTACATTCCTCTCCATACTCCACTCCACTGCCATGAGATTGTCCTGTTGATTACAGTTAATCCTTCTGGAGACCAAAGTGTTTGCCACCCCCATGAGTAATCCCCCAAATGGACGACCCCTTATGCCCCTTTTTGCAAATGTTTGATACAACACAAATCCATCTAATACCAGAGGGCCCATTGCCCAGGTCTCTTGCAAACAAATACAGCTATGTTTAGCCAAAAAGTCGACAGAAACCTCTGGTCTCCGTAGATGGGTGAAGCCTCTGCAATTCCATGTAAGGAATGAAACAGCTCAATGATTGAGTAAGGCCCCCGGAAGAGATTCCATCAACCATTTTAGTACTTGATCACTTCAGCGAGTTCTACATTTTTCCCTTCTGACAGCTTAAGACAATTTGGTTCAAAATCTGGAGTTGCCATATCTTCTTTTGAGATGCTAGGATCGATCTCATTTAGGTCCACATCGATGTCAACGTTGACTGCCCTAAGTTCCTCTTTGTATTTTCTAATCATCCGCGCTGTAGATAAGAAAGTACAATGTAGGGCAGAGACATTGGGATTAGAGCCTTTCAACGGTTCAACAAACAGGAAGCCGTCAGATTTCAATACTCAAAGTTGAGGAACACAGTTAAGTCTGAATAATAGCTCAGATCTTGCTAGCCAACTGTTTTTACGGCTCTGATATAGATTCTTAATAAGGCAAATATGATTCTCATTAGTATCCACAGAATCGTTTCCTAGTTTAGGTGATGTAAGCACCGGGCTATCTCCTTCGCCTGCAGATCCTACTGATTTCTCAGGGCGTACTGGAGAGCTTAAATCTTCCCCCTGGTCCTTTACTTCCAATAGTTCCTCATCTTCCACCAGATGCATCTGTTTCTCTTCCTCCGGTAGCAGCTAGCTAGTTAGGCAGCCTCTGGCCGTTGAGACCCTTGCTTCCGCTCTAGCTATTCTTTTCTTATTTTTAGCGTGTATCCAACATTATCCGGGGATCAGCTATAGAGGGAGGGGCACTTATTTTTTTGCCTTCCTTGCCAATCTACGCTGCTTCCATGAAAAGAATACTTGAGGACTTTTTTCTTGATCTGGATCAATCTTATTGTCTTGAGGTACATCGTTAGCTTCCACACCATGAATGGATTCTGAGGGATTTTCTTCAGCCTCTTCAGTACATTCCTGCTCTTCACTTTCTTCTGCAATGTGTATAGCATCAGCTAGTTGAACTTCCGCCTCCTCACGGTCTGGCTCCTTCTGTTCCTGTGCCATGGTGAGGATATTAGTATTTGCCAGAATGCGTCCGGACATTTGTAATAAGATCTTAAGTGCAAATTGTAATGCAGCAACTGATGACTGTAATTCAGCGATCTCATTTGAGCCAGGGTACTGACAATCAAAATCATCCACCTCTTTATCAGGTACATCCTCCATGGAGGCCGATACTAGATTATGGGAAGCTGTCAGTCATCCGCTGCTCCCAATGGAGTTATATAAACCATGCAGAACGCTCATATTACTTTCATTTGTGGGGTAGGGTGCCACTTGCTACCGTCGATGGTATTTGCGATGAAATCCCTCTTTGTATATTTAAACACAGTTCTAAAAGGGAGTTATTATCAATGTCATCAAAATTGGTAGAGCTCATTAGGGTACTGCCACTACGGCCTGGTACTGCTGTTTCCTCAATTGTTGTTGAATTAATTTCCGGAAGTGGATTCACAGGAAAGAACCCAGTAATAATACCTTGGTCTGCCGGTTTGGAGTACTTAGCTTTCTTCTTGGATTTAATCCCCTTCGTTTGAGTCTCCATGTTCTCATTATTGGGTTGAATCTTGGTTTTCTGCAAATTATATTTGGATTGTGTGGCCCTTTTCCCCTGCTGCATTTTGGCGGGGAAGTAGATGTCAAGATCAGCTAAGATCCTCTATTCTGCAATAGGGTGCTTTCCACCGTTTGGTTTGGTGGCTAGCACAATAATAAGTAATACATAGAGCTGATATTCCTTTTTATTGCCGGAAATAGGAAAGATTATCCACAATTTACTGTGGATTTCCTACTAATTTCACTCTGCAATAGGTGGCCATTGAAGTAATACAGCTTTGTTAAATGACCTTAGATGGACTCATCTAGCTGACCAGGATCAAAGGCCTAAGCCCACAATCTCTTTAGCACCTGTTTAAACACCAGTAATAACAGCCATCACCCTGCTCTAATAGGGATTGGGTGGTAGTAGGGGCTGATACTATGCCCATATATCCTCCAAGCGTTGCAAGGGTCGGGAGCAGAGACTTATGGAACCGTCAAGCGGTGGGAAAGCGGTGGGAGAGCCAGATGATTAAGCAATATAAACAGTCAGAATGAATATGACTGATAATATCTCCGCTGATGCACACTCTCTCCCCGCCTTCTGCACCACAAATGCCACCAACTGCATCCAGCACCAGCATCAGTCACAATGCGCTTGAGAAAGCACTAGGTTCGGGGCCCAGATTGTACTAGAGAAAATTGCTCCTAAGTCTCCTCTAGAGGGACAGGGGGGCGGCACTAAAAGTTCCCCCTCTAAATTCAGCTGGGTGAAACTGTCAGAGCACTCCAAGTCTGTACACTCAGCCCATTCCACAGTGCACAGTATAAAAGAGCCACAATACAAAATGGTTTCCCTCCCTGCGTACCTTAATCAGGCAGCTCCGAGTTTCAATTGACTCAGGGCAAAGTCAAACACCCATGTCACGTTATCCACTCGCCCCAGCTTGCATCACCCGATATGGAGACACCCTCTTGGCACCGCGATACCGCGGTTCTACGTTCTTCGGGCGTCCTCCTCGAGCCACATACAGCAGGGCCAGCGAGCGAGCCGGCAATGTTTGAGGAAAGAACCTCACTACGTGCTTAATGTTAGCTCACGGATCAAGCTACACCTCTCCTCTCCTAAGACGTATCCACACAGAGGCCGCTTCCGATCCGAATCCAAAACATTACTACAGTACGAAATTAAAATTCAACTTCAAGTCCTCTTAGACATCTCCGCAGTGAACAAGTTATGCTACTATCCACATTATTTTGTCACAAAAGTTGTATAAACTGTCATACATATTATAATATGAACTTCGCACAACATGAAGACCTATGGCATTGATCATAACAGCACTGAAATTCCGGAGCATAGCTAATGCCTTTAAACTCTTTGCGCAATAATATAACGTTCATTTCCCAATGGTCTGGGTCATAGCTTATTGACTTAGAATAAACAAACTCACGTGCATACCAGTTCACGCATCCAATGAATTTAAAGTACACATGCTGTCTTCCTCCTAATGTTGCCGGTGTTTATATTTGTAGAAAAAAATCAACGTTACTCTTCATGGATGCAGGGACGTTACACTTCCTGCACCACAGTACATATTCAAATCAGACCAGAATGTCCACCTTGCAAAACGCAATATTCGTGTGTCCCCTTGTCCAACACAAATCTGTGCTTGTGCCTATCAGAAGCTTTTCACTTCCTCTTCCTTTTTTCCTACACGTTAAATCTTGACAATGTGAAGACGGCACACCCTTCAAGCATTAGGGTGCTTTTCTTTAATCTACTGGGCGCATAATATCAATGACACTTCAACGCTCCAACTGCCGCTTCAAGACATGGCCTGCTATCGCCGTAACCTCTCGGGGATCCACCAACGTCATCATTTTCATGTCATACATCGTAGAGGCCAGATCTGCATCACTTATACCAACTGCCATTCGAATTCAACACTGCCAGAATTTCTGCTTGGGGAACCCCTCCACGTTGCTCCCAATGCCACAACACACTGGCCATTATCGTCTTAATGCTGGCAGTAATATCAACGTGGCATTTATTTATTTATTTATTTATTTAGTGTTTTTTTAACTGCTGGGACGCTCCTTCCTTTCTTAATGAGGCATTACCATCACTAATCGCTGTGTCGACAATGGACTTGTTTACTACACCAGCTGCCATTAAGTCACCTTTGTTAATTGTATTAATTTAAAAGCATATCTGGAAACATGTGTGCTCCCTCTAACAGGTGCGTTGTTGTTTTGTCTCTTGTCCGGACTGCGATTCATTTTACATGCAGCTGGATTATTTTCCAAACTAGGGATCCCTGGGAACTTCCTTGCTGATAGTGGCCTCCCTCTCAAGGAGAGAGATGCTTCCAGAGCAGGGTGTCTCCTCTTTTTTGTTAGGGGCTCGTTGGGAGACGACTACCAAACAGTGGGAAAACAAGGGGTCCACAACAAGCTTCCTACTGATGTCACCCTTTAGGTTGGAAATTCAAACTCACATTGGGTGAATGCAAAGTATCATCTTTTGTGAAACAAATGTCAAAAGATGAAAACAGGTCGGGGTTATAAACATATATAAAATGTTATTCAATAACACATAATAAAAGTTGGACACCATTGGTCCCATTTCTAAAAAAACACATATGACAATATATAACACAATGTATCAAAGAACAAAAGCTGGTTCTATAGCACAAATTTGCTTATTCATGTATTTGTGTCTCAGTAATGTACATCAAAACCCAAGTGATGTTAGTAATCTATGGGTGACTTCAAACAATATCGAATATGATTCATTTCAAGGAAAGTCCCCATATTTATTGTACAGACAGAAACTAGTCTGTTTCCAGCCTTAGGTTTTGGACACGAGTTTGAAAAAGTGTCCTCTAGTTTGACCGGACGCCTAATAGTCTGACTAAGGCTTTCGTCAGGAAACGTTTACCCCAGATGGAAGAGTTTGTAGATGTCGTGTTCAGAGAGTGTTTTCGTTCTTTACCAGCGTAGCTACAATATAATACACACATATTACCGACCTATTGTCCAAATTTATTATATTTTATTACATCACACAATGGATAAGGATATTACCAGCCTATGAACAGATATTAGTGCGCATCAAATCTATTTCATTCTAACATAAAGAATATTGAAATCTGTCTAACTTGGGCTGTGTTATTTGCCCATATGACACTGTAATTAAATAAGATAATTGCATAACATTTATTGTCATGTCATTTTTGTCCCTCTAATAGGGGACCGTTTTAGCTACACATTTCCACAGTGTGTGCAGAGCTGAGGAAGGGGAGAAAGGGAGGGAAGAGAAGGGAAAGGAGAGGGAATGGCGAGGAGGGGAAGGAAAGTGGAGGAAGGGGTAAGGGGTAAAATTAAGTGACTCATCATTCCATCACTAAATGTATAAAGGTGTACCTCATCAATTAGGTGGGAAGGATCTTAAGCAGTGAATGCCTCCAGATGGTTTTTGATAGTCAGTGTGTGATATTTTGCATAATCAACCAGACGCACACATTTTAGTTTGTGCAGGTATGGCTGTAAAACAAAGTAGAAGAAGCGGACATTCATTCCCGGAGTCTATCATGCGAATGTCTTATATATCTAAAATAGCTAATGATAGCTTGTGCCTACCTGAGAGTGCACGTGTTTTTTGGCTAGCCCGATGTGGCTGTTAGTCCATTTAAATGGTTTTTGAATATCTCGAACGGAGCAGTGAAGTAAAAATAGTCGTAAGTGCGTCACGACTTTTACAGGCTCTACACTCCAAGACGACAGAGAAGGGAAAAATGAGCGGCCTAGTTAATAACAAAGTGGTCCTTTGACTTGAAAACATCTGTTTCCCCGGGGAGCAGCGCTGCAGACTTACTTGTACTACTCAGCAATCCCAGCATTAGAAAGTCTGTTTGTTCGTAAGGACGGCGGCTGCTAGATCATGTGATCTAGCTTATAGAGGACTGATTACGTAATGGCGTATCTAAAGGCTGACCCGTCAGACTTACTGCGGCCAGTGTATGTCTTAATGTTGTGGCAGCCATATTGGGGCTATGTTTTCAGAAGCCCGTATTAACTGCGTGATAGTTTGTGTTTTAAAAGGATGTATATATATATATCCTGGTAATGCAGGGACAGATTATATCAGGGTCCATTTATAGAGGCTGCATACCAGCGACCCAATAATTTACAGGTTTTCAGCTTAAAATGAGACAAAACTAGCAACACACATTTAAATAAAGGTGTATTATGGCTACCAAGGGGTTGGTCTCGTATGATGTAGTCTTGTCAGCAAGATAAATAAATGAATTATTTCCGGATGAACAAGTTCCACTCAATATAAAGATTAAGTCCTGGTTTGACGGAATCTAATTTGTGGATCCATTTTTGTTCCAACCTGTGAAGTTTAAGGTCCCTGTCTCCACCACAGGGGGTGAGAGCTCAAGGTTTGTAGCACGCACCAGAATAAGTCATCATGAGAATGTTTGATTTAATCACAGTGTCATATGGGCAAATAACACAGCCCAAGTTAGACAGATTTCAATATTCTTTAAGTTAGAATGAAATAGATTTGATGCCCACTAATATCTGTTCATAGGCTGGTAATATCCTTATCCATTGTGTGATGTAACAAATATAATACATTTGGTCAATAGGTCGGTAATATGTGTGTATTATATTGTAGATACGCTGGTAAAGAACGAAAACACTCTCTGAACACGACATCTACAAACCCTTCCATCTGGGGTAAACGTGTCCTGACGAAAGCCTTAGTCGGACTATTAGGCATCTGGTAAAACTAGAGGACACTTTTTCAAACTCGTGTCCAAAACCTAAGGCTGGAAACAGACTCATTTCTGTCGGCACAATAAATATGGGGACTTTCCTTGAAATGAATCATATTCGATATTGTTTGAAGTCACCGATAGATTACTAACATCACTTGAGTTTTGATGTACATTACTGAGACACAATTAAGTGAATAAGCACATTTGTGCTATAGAAACAGCTTTTATTCTTTGCTACATTGTGTTATATGTTGTCATGTGTGTTTTTTAGAAATGAGACCAATGGTGTCCAACTTTCTTTATGTGTAAAGGAATAAAATGTAATATATGTTTATAACCCTGATCTGTTTTCATCTTTTGACATTTGTTTCACAAAAGATGATACTTTTCATTCACCCAATGTGAGTTTGAATTTCCAACCTAAAGTGTGACATCAGTAGGTAGCTTGTTGTGGACCCCCTGTTTTCCCTCCCTCTCAAGGAGCCTATATCCCAATTCTTCTTTTTCTGGGCAAGGATGGATTTATTTAAACGTGGGGGAACGGTGGGTCATGTTGCAGCTGCTTCCCCCTCCCACAGCTCTCCTTACTTTCATTTCCAGTTGCTGTAGTTATATTTCTAGTGCAGCCTTTCTCTGTCCTTTCTTTTTGTTTTCTTCTTCCTTCAGATATGGGTTCTTTCAGCTTTTTTTCAGCTTCATTGTCACCAATTGTTAGAAATAGAAGTTGTTGTTATAGTTGTTGTTATAGTTGGGCTCTGAACGTCCATACACTGACCAGCTGTGAAGCCATAGGGTTTTTTCAAGGTCATCTTTATTGGACATATTTACAATTGTACAGGAACTAGTTTCTCTTATATGTACAGTAGCACAGTTGACAGGACAGGAACATGGACAGGTAGTTATAAAGACAGAGGGATCCACTAGCCATTCTTACACACCCAGCTCAGGCCCCCAACTGACATTCATGAAACACTCACTCATAGACACACACAACATTCTCCTGAGCTGCTCATCATTTATGCATCAACATTCTAATGGCATGCTCTCCTGGCCAGTAACAACACAAGACTTACAATACAACACAGGCAGCAGTAAAAAGGAAATGGACAGCAATATTACATAGAAACCAACTCTAGCAGTGTCCATCTTCATTTGCAGGCTCCCTTTAAATAGCTAGCTAAGATGTAGGCAGCCCTTGTGTCTGACACAGACAACAGCAAAACGAGAGCCGGTGTCCACTGTCACCGAGATCTTTCCCTCAGAGAGCTTTGCAAAGCTTGTTTCCGTATGTCTCTGTCAACGGAACAGAACATCACAACATGAGGCAATGTTTCCTCCTCCTCAAAAAATCATGCAGCTTCTGATCTATTGTAGTGTCCAGACCACTTACATGTACTCATTTTGAGGGGAAGAACATTAAATCGTGCTTTATTTAGTAAGATCCAGTGTCAAAAATGTGTGACAGCCAGAAGATAGACTGCATTCCTGCTGAAGGGGAAAATACCTGACAGAAATCTTTGGGAGGTTGGCCTCTTCTCTTGTGTGCACCCATAGACTCCCAATCACCAGGTTAAGCACATGCCTTGGGACGTTTGACTTATTCTCAGGAGTCTCAAAGTAGGATCGCATACCCCCTTTCTGCATAGCCTTCTCAATATGACATAATCAGGCCATTTTGCTGCAATTTCCCAATTATAGCAGATTTCTGACTGACATTTGGTCAGTTCCCGTCCTCCCTTGACCATAGTGTATGGCATGGCAAAATAGGCCTTATGGAAAGTAAAACAGTGAGATACATGGCACCTGCCTCCAAATGCATAACATAGGACGATCTAGATGAGGGGACGCAAATGAGTCAAGCAAGGAAATTATTCTTATCTCCTTGTAGTGTTGCACGATTCCAGGAACCACACACCTCACTCCCATAACCACCAACATTAATTCCCTTTCTCTTACAAATTATCAGAATATGGTAAACTGAGTATTGCAGCATGGTTCTGGCAAATCGGAGGAAACCACCTATGACCTGCCTCATCTTTATTCCTTGTTTCCCAATTATGTCCTTCCATGTTTTAAATGCTCATTGAATCTTACCCCTAAGTAATCAAAGGGATTGCATGTCCATAAACCTTGACCTTCCATGGTAATCCGCATAGAGCTATTCTTTTTGCAGGAAAAACACATCAACTAGCATTTGGTTGCATTAACCTCAAGGCCATTAGATGACATATATTCCTCATATTTGTTCACCAACGACTGTAGGGATGTCGGGGTCCTAGCCACCAGTACAGCATCATCTGTGTAGCTCAGTACTGGAAGCCTCCTGTTTCCCCAGAAAGACACATCGGCCCCTGAGGCTACCAGAAAGGTTCCAGAGAGTTCACATAGAGGTTAATCAAAATGGGTCCAAGTATGCAACCGTGTCTAACCCCATTCTATGCCTCAGTGGGATAACTTAGCTCATCATCCTTGCCATATCGTACCCGGGTCTGTGGGTTTCCATAGAGGGACTCCAGCATTTGCAGAAGATGTTTCAGAACTCCCATATTATAAAAGGTACACCAAAGTAGACTCTTGTTGATGTGTTAAAAGGTCAAATGTAGGTCCATGAAGGCCACGTAGATAGGAGATCCCAGGTTTAAGGCATTTTTTGCTAGAATTAGTTACAGGTTGAGTCAGTGGTCTATAGTCCCCATGCCTGATAATAAGGGTTATTGGGTATCAGAGAGGATATATTGTTCTGATATCCAATCTTCTAATCTTCTTAATACGATCCCCAAAAAAAGTTTACATGTACCATCGAGTAAGTTTACTGGATGGTAAGAAAAATGAAGGGACCTATCCCCCTTTTCATAAATAGTGACAATAGTCCTGGATTCCCAGCTCAGAGTGGCACTCTGGTTACAATAATCACCTTACAAATCTGAGTCAGCAAGGGAGCCCAAAGTTCCCTAATCATAAAATCCTTCCCTAAAATATTGATAGCATATATTTAATTACATATGTGAAACAAACATATCCTTGCGGCCAGATCCCCTTTTTGTTATTCATACAGTAAGTTGTCATGAAGACATCTTGGGAATCTTCCCACCACCCATTCCTTTTGGGTGGCCATTGATAGTTCCCTTCAGCAACCTTCTATACTTGTGACATGCCATATAGTTCCCTTATTGCAGGGGACTGCAACCTACAATGTTGGCAGCCTTTTGTTTCTGAAATAGACAACAGCAAAAAGAGAGCCAGTGTCCACATTCGCAGAGATCTTTCCCTCAGATAGCTTTGCAAAACCTGTTTCTGTACGTCTCTGTCAAAGTGACAGAACATCATAAAATGAGGCAACATTTCCTCCTCCACAGTGAAGCACATAGCGTCTGATGTATTGCAGTGTCCAGACCACTTACAGATTCTCATGATGAGTGTAAGAACATTAAATCATTCTTTAGTTAGCAAGATCTTATGCCAAAAATGTGTAACAGACAGACAATACCCTGCAATTCCTGCTAAAGGGAAACATACCTGAAAGAAATCTTTGGGAGTTTGGTCTCTTCTCTGGTGTGCACCCATAGATTCCGAAACACCAGTTTAAGCACATGCCTTGGGATGTTTGGAGTATTCTTAGGCATCTCAAAGCAGGATCCCAGACCCACTTTCTGCACATTCTTCTCAATATGACATAACCCGCGCATTTTGCTGTAATTTCCCAATGATAGCAGATTTCTGATGAACATTTTGGTCAGTTCCCCGTCCTCCCTTGACCATAATGTATGCAATGGAAAAATAGGCCTTATGGAAAGTAAATCAGTGAGATACATGGCACCCACCTCCAAATGCATAACATAGGATGATGTAGATGAGGGGACGTCAAGGAATCGTGCAAGGAAATCATTCTTAGCTTCTTGTAGTGTGGCCAGATTCCAGGAACCACACACCTCAGTAATTCCCTTTCTCTTATAAATTATCAGCATATGGTCAACTGAGTATTCAGATGTTTCAGACTACAGGTCGCATGATATCTGGCTATTGACTATGCTTGTTAGGAATGATGGGAGTTGTAGTCCAAAACACCTGGCGAGCCAAAGGTTGCAGACCCCTGCTTTATTGGGTTGATTGTTATCTTCCGTTTTGTTGGGATATTCATCTTGCACTTTTGTTTCTTTTGTTACTCAATTTTATTGATTGTCGTCCTTCCCTCATTTTATGATAGTGCCCCCTGGAGTGATTTATGATCCTGATTTTCTGAAACAACGTATGTTCATTGTGACATGACTCCTTTTGTTTGTATCCAGTGAAAATGTTGCTAACTAAAATGTAGTAAGTGAAAACATTGTTGTGAAAACCCCTTTGCAGTGAAAAGGTCACCAAGGAGTTGAGGAGGGCTTGTGTTTGCCTGGTTTAGGGTAAGAATAGAGGTTCATATTAGAGTAAAAAGTATGGTAAGAATTAGGGTAAGGGTTAGGGTGGTTGCATAGAAATGGTTATGTCGGTGTTTAGTTAGGGGTTAGTGCAGAGCCAGTATCATGGTATTGGGGCAGGGTTATGTTAAGGCTTGGGCTAACAGAGTTATAGCGTGGGTTACATTTAAAGTAAGAGGTATGAAGGATGCCTAGGGCTAGTGCTGTTGAGGTACGAGAGGGTTAGGATAAACCCAGATGTTTTGATAGAGTAATGGTTAGGGTGTTAGAGTTTGGGTTAGGGTAAGGCTATGGTTAGTGTTGTAATGTGGCTTGCAGTAGAAGTGTAGTGATGTCATGAGCTGGTGGAATGTGAGGGTCGGAGTGTTCCATTAGGTGACAGTTGGACTGCGAGAGATAGCTGAGAGCTGAGAAGTATGGGTGTGGGGGTGCGCCCAGTGTTTCCCTTTTGATGTTGTGTCATCCGTGTCCCCTACCATCCCTGTGTTTACTGATGGAGTACAGGACCAGGAAATAAATCACCATAAACTTACCTTTGGTGTCCCGGATATCCCCTTTGTTACAGTTAGCATTAGAGCAAGGGTTTGGATTAAGGTAAGGGCTATGGAATTTGTGGAAACTAGTGATGGGGTAGGGTCAATTTTCATATTCTATTTATTTAGTTTGTGTTTTCTCACATGCAAGTAATACGCATTGAAACGTGAAGCGTTAGGGTTTAGGAAAACAAAAGAATTGGGGGTAAAAGAATGGCTGTAGTTAGTGTTAAGTTAAGGGATAGGGTGATTGTGGAGGGCTGGTGACTATCTTTATTTGGGTTTATGGCTAAAATCTTTTGACTGTTTAAAATTGCTTTTTGGTGACCTTGTTACGGCCAACATTTTCACACTTTTCATTTTTTGTATTGAGTGACTATATTTTAAATACTACATGTTACTGATCACTTGTTCACAATAGTACATTTTCCTGGCCACATTTTCACATAGAACCAATTGTTTGCTTGTTGTGAGCATTGGTCCTTTCTTGGCTACCACTGCCATTGGCTGCTGCTTGGAAACACAATTTACTTGTTGTGTAAGCGTATTACAAATGCACAATAAATAAAATAAATACAAAAAAACCTCATTTTTTTCATGCAGGTGTCTGTTCCATACCAAGACTTACCCCGATTCCCATGTCCTGACCCAGTATTTTCCACGGTGTGCTTTCTCGATTGTTTCTGTAATGGGTTACTATATCTTCCGGAGGTTAGGTGTCCTTCATTGATCCCTATTCACTCACTGCTCTCTATGTTTGTGGCTGCATTCCCTCAGGATCAGTCCAGTACTTCTTTTGTACATCAGATGTTTTGTTGAGAGTGTTTTCATTGTGGAAAGCTTCTGATACCATGCTTCAATCTCTCACACATTAGGCACTTCTAGTAACCATCTGACATGAGTGACGATTACACTTAGTTTACTCTCTCTTACTTAGCTTGTGTTCTACCTCTCTCCTAAGAAATGGTGTGGACCCAAAGGGTTCTGTCCACTAATGATTCAGAAATTCAGTTCAGTTTTGTAGTGACTTCTTACTGTTGCAACATTATCTTGATGAACAAGCCGTCCCCAATGTCCAGGCCCTGAAGAACAGCAATGTGTATCCTTCACATGTGCAACTTGTGTTCCATGGAGACTATGTCCAAATCTCAACTACAAGGACTATGTTGAACCCTTAAGGTCCTTAAATTCAGAAACACGTCATGCATGGTTGGGGATGCAGAATAACTCTTACACCAAATGATGAGACTGACTCAGAAAGTTAGCAAACAGTCTCAATCTGACTTTTTTTATTATCAATTGTCTAAAACAGGGAGTTACAAAAGACATCAACCGACGCTGCACAAGCTCGCTCGGTGCATTTCATAAGAAACACAGAATTTATACTAAAAGTTCATCATAAGTGACGTCATACTATGTGGCAAACAAGACAAACCTATGGGAGGTTGTGATATGCTAAAAGGGAACATCTAAGTATACTTTCTATATGGGAACGGGCATGTGATTGGGGTTTTACAGTCAGGTGAACACGTATGCCCACCCCTAGTGCAAGTCATGTTCAACACTTATTAAGTGCACAGGATATTGTTGGCTATCAAACTATGGGGCTCTTCATTATACGGCCCTCTTCAATTGGTTGGCAAACTCGTGCCCTTCTAGAACATTCAACTCACTAGCAGCGCGTAAGCTGGTACCCCAGGTGTCAGTGAGTGGACTTGACCATATCTCCCCACCCAATTAGCTCACATCCATCATCACTCATGCCTTCTGTCATGCAAATTGTCTTTGTACTTGGCCTTGCAAAGTATCCTTGCTCCTGAGAATATACGGAAGTGTGAACACGTTCTTTTCTCAAGTCTAGCGCTGCATGCCCAGTTTTATTTCCATCTAACCCATGTGACAGGAGACCGTGCCTTGGTTCCTTTTCTCACATTTAATTGTATTAAATGAATAAAACTTGGCAGACATGGTGTCTCTTCCTCACACCTTAACAAGGGATGGTTACGCTTCTCACGTTGACTGTTCTTTAAGGATAGATAACCAGTTCTTGGCCGCTCCAACCTTTGACTCCAGGCCAGACAGCCTTTTCAGTCTTTCCTCGATCTTCAGCTACTTTCTTGCTACAACACGGATTCCAATACTTCATTCTCTGTAGGTCTGAGCTTACTAAAATTGTGACATTGAATGTTCATTTTCTATATAGTGGTGGCACCTAATGCAGTATATTCACTATGTATAGCCAGCCTTTATGATTACTTAGTCTACTTGTGTTGCTACATCTGTACAGTTATAAAACATATTGCATCTTCTGCAGTGTACACATTCTCTTCTTCAGCCACTCTTCTTGCGATGTCGCCAACATGTCTTTTTCTCATTTTCATATTCCTTCAGAGATGACATCTCTACGGGGATACATCATATAGGGTTTTCTCAATGGATTCCTTTTCTCAAAGGCTCTCTGTGGAATGGGCACCATCACTGGTGTTGTGCATGTCGCGATCTCTGGCTTCCAGCATATAGGAAGGATGGGGGCGGGACTTCCTGCAGAGGAATTCAGCTGCTCCTCTAAACTGTGATTACATGTTTTCTCCTTCATATGATGCTAGTATTCTGTGTTAACTTGCAGTTCCATTCTTCCCATATGTGCAGACAACATTTTGATGTTATTGGAGCTAGTGGAGCACTACAGTTCATTGTATACAGTGCATTTCAGGATTCGCATTTGCATTAATATCCCATAAATAATGTTAGTACTTTTAGTACCATAGTTTGTGCAACAACAATGTTGTCTATGCAACTGCGAACCTAGTGAGCCAATAATGTGGATGTGGAACACTTGCCTTCCTTGCTTTCCTTTATTTTCTTGCAGGTCTAGAATTGCCAGAGACTTTACAGAGTATTGTTCTTAGAAAGTTGCACTGAAAGACGTTAGAAGACAGGAATCCTGGAAGATCCAGAATGCCAAGTACATGTGGAAGTGGACAGGCCCTTATATCGGCCTTGTTCAATGATGGAGGCAGAGAAATCCGGAGTCTCGTGGGAACCTTGAGTTCTCATGAGCTTTCAGGCCAGATCGCAGGCCTGGAGGAAAGCAAAGTCCAAATATTGTTTGCTCAGTTCTCACAGAGCCAGTGATGTATGGAGGCTGTTGGTTGCATCTCAGATATGTCTATTGTGTACCTACGCTACCCAACCTCCCCTCTGTAGTCTTTCCCACTCATCAGTACGTGTGAACACTCCTATAGCACTCACGTTCTCTCTCCTGAGCCACTATTATTTTCTTAATGTCCACATTATATCGTACACCCACAAATCCCAATGCATATGTTCTCCACTATCCTTTCACTTGCTGTCAATGCAGTGCCTCTCCATCAGCAATCAGGGTTGGTCTTGAGTGGTATGCTGAAAGTATGGTTTTCGTTTTCCTATTTGAGAAAGCTTAGACTGGAGAGACACCCGGGGAGGTATGTAGACTGGTCCTATATGCAATCTGGAACTTGAGGAGAGATGGAGGCAGTGGCCACCTCTGATCATGGCAAATCAGAAACAGTGTGTTAAGTGTCCTCAAAAATCATTCAGGATCAACATTAGCCATGGGTCAGTAGGGCATGATGTGCTTATGACTGAGCTCCAACCATGCCAGCAAGGAGTTGGAATCCACACCATGAAAGGGTGGCTGCTGTCTGACCATAGAGATTCTCATACGCAATGTGGAGAAAATAATCATTGAAGCGCTGGGATAAACACCTCCATTGCTCTGTACAGAATGAATTCCACTTCTAGAGACATGGAAACTATGTCAATGACCACCATGAAATGTAAGCAACAAAATCCAAGCTGATTAACTTTTATGGGTGTTCACTGTATTGCTGAAACTCAATAATGGGTTGTTTGCTTTGTTGTCCTGTCACCTGACACTACTGGCAGTGCTTTACTAAACCTTCAAACCTAGTTCACAAACCTGGAAACAAAACATGTCCTCAGTTTTGCCCTTCGTTCTCCCCTGTTGTGCAGTGTAGCAAAGGAAATCATATGGTTTATGGTGGCTGCAGTACTGCTATCCTGGAACCGTACACTATTATGCATTCACTGGATATCGATTGTGATGACGCCTCCACACGCCTTGAAGAATGTATCTCAATCTGTGCAGTGTCCCTTTAAGGCAAGGAAGCCCTTCAATTTGCCATAACCTCTAACAAATTGGAGGCATTGATGCTCGTTGGTGGCTATACTGAGTGTATCCAATGTTACAAACAATGGCAGTGAAGCTAGTGTGATGGAACTGAAATGCTCCTCTGGTATGGATTCCTTAACACATTTGGCACCTATTTATCCACTCGGTGATAAGATTGGTCATGTACAGGTTTGTCCACCCCCTGACCAAAAACACAAAATAACCCAATAGAACTGCAGCAGTCAGCTCTTAATGTGGGCCATGGACATGGCGCTGTCCCATTCATAATGGGTAAAAGAGGCTTTTGGTCTCTAACACCATGTGAAGGGGGACCATACATTTATTATAGGAACATGTTTTTAACCCAGATTACTGTTATCACTTCCCACTCAGTTTGTGAACATCACTGTTTTGCAGTGCTAAAGACCCTACTGACTCAGACAGTGGATGATGTACTATCATAGGTGCTCACTTGGATGAGCACCGCTGCTAGATGTGAGGACTCACACCACAACGGTTTGCATGAAAGTCTTTTGCTCCATCTCACCACACTCCCATGGACAGCCTTTTTTCCAATGAGGCTGTGTGAGATTTGGAATGAATCTGCCGCATAAGTTCACCATCCCATTTATGTTGTTTACTTCTAACAGATTGAAGGGCGCAGACGTATTTTGAATGGCAGAGGCCTATTCTGGGCCCACAGACAACCAGAGCTCTGACAAATGCACCCCAAAAATGTACTTTTTGCCTGGAGAAAAACACACATCGCCAACTTGTGTATCCAATTGTGTGCCTTCAGATAATGCAGTTGTCTACAAACTTGGGGGTGGGGGAGCTGGCCCCCCTAGTGGTGTCCAAAGGATGTCCGGCGGAGGGGGTCAGACTCTTTAAAAAAAAAGAAATTGAGATTACTGTTTTTATATAATAAAGGATTGAAGTGACATTTTTTTTATATATAAAAAGGATTGAGGTGACGGTTTTTAATAGAAAATATAAGCAGTAGACAATATTCTTACATTTTAAAGAGCCTGGGCTCCCCCTGGACATCCTTTGTGTACCCTAGAGGTACCAACCCCAGGTGGAGGGGCAGAAACAATATTTTTACACAAGGGGGGCACGGAATAAACACGTTTGAATACCACCCAGTTAATGTATGGCTCTGACCTGCTTTACAAGCACATATAATTATATATTTGCTCATATTTAACACCCACTAGAGTCGAGCTAGCCTGTCCCTGATGGTGCTCTGAAACCTCAATTTCAGAGGATACCATACAGCTTAGACTGTTATATCTGTGAAGACCCGCATCTCTAGAGAAGGTGGTTTTATTTGAGGATAGAATGGCACTTACTGAGCTGCAGCTTTATAGGCTGAAGCATAGAGTCAAACTATAGCCACGCATGTTTTCATTCCAGGCACACTATACCAGCAAATAGCTCCCTACGCTCTTTTAGGAGAGCCCCATGTTCTGCTGTGTGCATTCCATGCATAATATGCACACACCTGAACACGTTAGCCATACTGCAGCTGAGCAAGGTGTCCCTGACTTCAAAATGCACATAGAACTTACATTCCACGTGTCACATGGGGAACCTTTGCGACAAATGTGCCTTCCAAAGTCAACAGAGTAGACCTCCTGTAGGTGTATTGTTTTTATTTTCAGTTCTTGACTGGAGTATTAGAGCAGTGGGCGCTACATCTGTGCAAGACCTTCACATTCGCCAATGCCTTGCCTTTGTGCCCGCGCCTCGCATTTCTGTAGCACCTTTCCACCTAACCCTCACACACAGGCACAACAGCAAATGACATTCCCTTAATCCCTTCACGTTCACTCTCGGGTGCGTAGCTCTGGGGTTTTCCCGGAAGAGTAATTTACACCCTTTAATCCGTCCCCAGGTGGTTTTGCTAGACACCTGACAGGCCAAGGGCAGGTGTTACACAGACTCCCAACCTGGTCGCCCATGCAGGGCTAGAAGAGGTGGGCAAGTTGGGCAACCAACATCTCCCAAGTGAGCTGACAAATGCACCTGCGCACTACCTGCAACAGGAAGGGCCTCTGGCGCCTGGCTCAGCTTCCGCAGCTCTCGGCAATATCAGCGCAGGCTCCAGCGTGCTCCTGCCTCTCACCTCAGTCACAGTGCTATCAGATCAGCTGTCAGAGCTCAGCACAGACCAGGACTGAGAGGTCTGCCAGAGAGACCTGGTTCTGAAATGCAGTCGTCAAAATCGCTAAGTGAAAGCTATGTAGCCTCAGCTTTAGCTATGCCTTCAGGCCTAGCAGCACTTTTATCATTGAAGGCTTCTGCACGCTATCAGATCTGAGGGCACAGGTCTCGGTGCGGTGGCGCAACACCATTAACTGACCCGGCTTCACCTCCCTCTCCCCAAACATGGGCTATGTTGACTTGATCTGACTGACCTACAGAACAATAGCCGGACAGGACATAGAAACGGTGCCTAGGCGCCCCTGTTAACAAAAGCTCAGTAATAACTACCATAAAGCATTTCACTGTTAGTACCTGCATTCAAATGCATAATTGTTTTGAAATTGTGGTGTGGCTTTAGTACTTGCATGCCAGGGGCATGATTGGAAGGGTAAAGAGGGGACAAGGGACTGCTCTAACTCACAGCAGTCCTGAAGTGGGAGCTTTTAGACTTAAAGAAGAGCGTTAACTGCTTGTAACATTGAAGCTGCACCAGAATAGTCTCATTAGAATACATAAAGTAGTTAGATGCATACATAGATTTGCCCCTCAACCACTGTCTCTGAAATTAGCGCCTCTCCCAACATTTGAAGGGTTAGCCTCCCCAAACCCCAAAAATGTAGGTTTTGTTGCACCCCTCAAAGCATTGTCAGCGCTCAGTGAATGAATTGGCAGGCTATGAGATATTAGTGCAGGGCTCAGGAGTTGTCAGGCCCCGGTAAGTCCCCATGCTTTCCTCCCTTAATGGTGGTCTCTGAGCGCTATGACATCTCTGTGCAGGCCTCAAGGCATCATAAGATATCAGTGCAAGTATCGCAGTGCTCTCAGCGTCCCAGCACCTCCTCAGTGAAGGCCTCAGGGTGCATTCCTCCCTCACTGTAGTCGTCCCAGAGCTGTCACCTGTCAGTACAGGTCAGCCGCATGCAATTTGCACTTGGAGACATAGCTGTGACAAATCAATTCTGGGGTCATAGTGGTGAATATCAGTTTACAAACCATCAATCAGCCCCACACCTCTAATAGACCTGAAGGGATACGAACAGATTGGAATAACAAGCCAATTAGAAATCTCATTATCCAATTTTGGTAACGTCGACAGAACGGCAGGCTTATCTCCGAAAGGTTGTGGATCGTTGGTTAGTTGCAAAACAGCAAAAATACAATTATTACCCAATGATAAAAGGAATGTCCATTCAAGGTTGTATCAAAAATATCTACTTCATTTATATCAGATCAGACAGTTATAGCAGCACTACACAATTCAGCCCATCCTGTAAGGGAATGCAGAGGACAGTTTCAAAGAAGGAAAAGGGATGCCTTCTGGATACTGATAGGATGGTAGTCGTTATGGTTAAAACCAGACAAGTTTTAGGTTTCTTGGCTTCAGCACAAAGGGAGCCATGGGTCTTAAAATGCCTCTAGGGGATTTGTGGGAAGAACCAGCGGGATAAAACCACAATGTACCTTGTGCTGTAGGTGTTCTTGGTGCTTGACAGGGTTGAGTCAGGTTCAGGGTTCTTTGCAGGCTTCTGTGACAGAGTTTGAGATGGGAGTCAACAGCGGGTATCAGGCGGCAGGACGCTTCGATGAGTGAAGCAAAACGAACAGCTGGAGGCTGGCCTACATGGCAGCTTGGGGTTAGTTGACTCAGTACGTATCAGCGATTCTGAAGGACTGGTCAAGAAGCCTTGGATGTCTTTAAGCAACAGCGCCTTGACAGTGGTCAGTGGTGCCGTCAGTTGCAGCTAGAGGAACTCAACTGGCTAAAAAATTTCCTTTAAGGCGGACGTCGGTAGATGCTCGTCAAGGAACTTCTCCTAGCATCTTAAATGGGCTTGTGTCATCCTTCAAGTCTTACCACCCACAGCTGTGAAGTGTGTAGCAGACAGCGGCCCTGTCCTTGGTTGTAGGTTCATGGACCTACTGGCACTTACTATCCTAGCTGTGTGCTTGCTGGGTACTAGTTCTGGAGCAGTTGGAGGGTTATCTGAGATACTTATCTCCCTACGTTCCCTGGGAGATGTTTAGGTGAGGGATCTTGCTTCCCTCTTTCGAAATCCAGGCCTTCCTTAACTGGTGGAAGATGTAAGGCAGACTGTACCTTCAGCCATGGTCCAAGGTTGAGTTTGTCTTTCTTATTTCTTGTGAAGTCTTCACTTGATCTGCCAAAAGAGGGGCTCAGCACTCTTTTGAAGACAAGTGGGCCACAGTGTAGGCTAAACCTACCTTAATGAACCAATCCTGTGGTCCCTACCAACAATCTTGTGTATGCTTCAGGTCATAACCAGAATGCTTTGCCACATGAAAGGTAAAGGGATGAAAACAGGAACAAGTTGTGCCCCAGAACTAAAATGGTGGAATCCTTCTTTCAACAGAAATAGTTCTGGGCTCACTTTCTTGTGACACTCAGTCCCACCAATCTACCTGTCTATTGTTTTGAAAGAGTCTCTCTGGTTAATGGTTCTCACTGTGTGCTACCTGTTAAAGCGGCAGGTTTCCCTTGATGCTGTGGCAAGACCAGCCTATCTGGCTCCTGCAAACCACATTCTCGCACGTAATGAATAGGGCCCCTCTAGCAGAGTGTCCTACCGCAAGAAACAAACCCAAACATGATAGCTCACTGCCCTTGAAACTGAGAGGCAGGATCAGGTTGACACAGTTGCCTATTAAATGTTGGGTTTCCTGCCTCCTTTGTTATCCTCTGCAGCCAGGCCCACTGGGGGCCTATTTGAAGCACCCTATTTTTTTTATGTTAATCCCTGCCACCAGCTACAGGGCCTAACAAAAGAGCAGGTTAGTACCATGGAGCCTTTGTCTGTTAATCAAGCTGTCCATGGCAGAGTGAAGTTTGGCATCCCCCTTCCTGTGATGACATCGTGCCTTCCTTGGCTGTCACATTCCAACTAAATATGACAGAGTCAGAATGTGACTGTAGTCATTGTCCTGCCCAGAGTTAACAGGTCTGTGCTTTTGTTACAGTGTTAGCATAGGAAAATGTTTGTGGATTAGCCCCACAAATATTCCTATGGTCAATTTACCATCATTCCATTTAATTAAACATTTCATAAAGCCCAGGCGAGCACACGCCCACCATGCGGACGGTCAAATTCCTCACATGTGCACCAGCCTCAACATGTGAACCACAACCCTACAGAGGGTTTGCTTCATCATCTAGGTGAAAGTACCGCTTAGGCCATCTGCATTTTCATGCTGGGTGCCTGGTTTGTGCTGTTTGTCCATATTTAATCCCTGTACGGATATGGCCTGATGCAAAAGCTTAGGGTTCTCCATTGTAAGGCCATTAACTATCTAAGAGGCCGGTGGTCTGTTTGGATGAAGTGCAACCCAAAAATGTAGACTTATAGCTTCTTCACCACCCACGTGGCCCTGTAAGCAGCCTTTTCAATGATGGCCCAGTTCCTTTCCCTTTGTGTTAATCCATGGCCAATGTAGGTAATATGTTGCTCTACCCCTTGCGTGTTCAGCTGCAAAATCACCGGCGTCTATCTGGATAATGAACTCCTGATCATAGTATAGCACTTTCAGAACTGGGGCCAGCACAATCCATCCTTTAAATCCTGAAAGGAGATTTGACAAGCGGGGACCAAGTGGTATTAGCATACTTGATTGAAAAACATTTGATCTTGCCATTCGACCACATTTTTTTGATAGTTTTTTCAGTCAAATTAAATTAAATAAATGTATGGGGAGGCGTAAGGGAATAGGATAAGGTGAGGGGAAGTGAGGTGGGGTGTGCAGGGTCTCCCCCCACATTTTTTAACAAAAAAACAACTCCAGAAATTAGGTAAAATTGGAAAAGGTCAAATATTTTCGATCAAATAGATCTAAACCGTTCACATGACCTTCTTTGGCATTTTCTTGGAATTCGCATCATTCAGGTGCATGGCAATGGTCCCAAACCCCTTGATGAATAACCAGTAGTACCCAGTGAGACCTTGGAAGCCTCTCACCTGCATCTGTGTGGTGGGGATGATCCAATCCTTCACAGCCTGTACTTTAGCTTCCAAAAGTTGTTTCTTATCTCCACCGACCAGGTGGCATAGGTAAGTCACTGTGCCCTGCGCTATCTGGCACTTTGTGGAGTTGATAATCAGCAACATGCTTCAGGTGGGATAAGTGATCCTCCCAGGTGTGGGTGTACACAGCAATGTTGTATAAGTAGGTAACACTGATGTTTTTTCAGTCCAGTCAAAGCCTGGTTAACCATCCCCTGAAATGTGGCAGGGGCATTTTTCAATCTGAAGGGCATCTCATTGAACAGGTAATGTCCTTCTAGTGTTTCAAATGCTGAGCTCTCTCTTGCCTGATCTGTCAAGCGACATGCCAGTACCCTGCCGTGAGGTCAAAGGTACTCATGAACTTGAGCAGCTAGCTTGTCAATGAGCTCATCTGCCAGAGGAATGGGGTGACATCTGTATTTGTGACAGAATTGAGCCTCCTGTAGTCTACACAAAAGCAGACTTCTGTTTTTCCACCACTGGTATTTTTAGGGACCATTACCACTAGGCTAGCTCAGTGGCTGTGGATGGCTTTATCACTCCTAGGAACATCATCTTGGAAACATCCTCCTTGATGGTGTCCCTGACCTTATCAGACATTTGGTGAATTCTGTCTCCAATGTCCACATCATGGGTGCACCAATCTGCGTGACCTGGAGTCAGCAAAAACAGCCCAGCAAACTGTCTGTAGTATCCACATCAAGGGTGTTTTCAGGGGGTGACTTTGGAACTCACCAGTAAATAAATTACAAAAGTAGTCAAAAAGGAGTGTTGCCAGGCAAGAAGTAACACGGTTTTATTCAGGACTCAGCTCGGACGCAGCTGGGAGACAGAAATATTCAAACAAAATGCAGAACCGAATTGCATGAAAAGGTGCTGTCAAAGAAATGCCCCCAAATCAAAAGCTTTTATAATCATCAGTTACTTTGCAACATAAAAAGTCTCCTCATGAATAGCTGATTGATGATTGCATAGCAAACCCCCATTGAAGGCCATACATTACTTTCAATGAACACTTTCATTTACACCAAAGTGAGCAGCTGCTCGCTTTAAATGAGTGTTCATATACACCATATAGGTGTATATGAACACTTTCCTATACACCAAAGTAAGCAGCTTCAACATCCTGCAATGTTGAAGCTGATCACTTTGGTGTATAGGTACGTGTTCATCTGTGTTCTCTGCAGCATTTTTGTAAAATAACAAATATGTCGTTATTTTACAAAAATGCTGCTGAGATTGGATTGCGCCCTATAGAACTAAAAAAAGGTGCAATCCTCTCAGATCACTGTCATGCTCTACGAGGACACCCAGGCCCACTTGAGGATAGTAGTGGAGCCTGGGCGTCCTCTTTTGGCGCAGTGAATCATGCTGTTTAGCACCTTCACTGCATAAAGTTGAGAATAGGACCCTCAGAGTGCTACTCCTGCAGCTGGTACGTTTGTGCCTTTTTGCCACGCTGAACTTGCATTTTTACCAAAGGTGCACCAATCTGCACGACCTGGAGTTAGCAAAAACAGCCAGCAAACTATCCCAGTAAATGGCAACAGTCTGTCAGTTGCTGTTGTGACAGGTCAGTTGCAAGGTTGACTCCTTCAACTGACCCATCTGTGGCTCCAGTGTGAAGGAGGTCTGGGAGGAGATCGTTCTCGCCCTCGGTCAATAATGCCATGACCAAGTCATCCCAGCTATCATCAGGTTTTAGCCGGTTTACGTGAAAGACCATGCACATAAGTTTAAGCCCTTTCGTGTCAATGAGAAAATTCACCTCACTGACCTTTTCCAGCACACAGTAAGGCCCGGGTGCGCTTATCCTGAAGGCCACTGGGTTTGACAGGTTCCATAATCCACACCCACCGGCCTGGAGAATAAACTGTCACTGTGGCCTTCTGGTTGTGACAGTGCTTCATCAGCTCCTGATTGGCCTTGAGAATCTTTGTCGACTGTTCCATGTTCTTTGTCATTCTAAACCAAAGTCCAAATACATCATCCATCACATCTCATGTGGGGGATGAGGGTTGCCCTCCCATCCCTCTCTCACTAGACTGATGGGACCTTGTACAGGGTGTCCAAAGAGAAGCTCAAAGAGGCTAACCCCTACTCCCTTCTGTTGCACCTCCCTGTAGATTAACAGTGGGCATGGTAGGCAAACATCTCATTTTCTCCTCATGTGCTCTTCCAAGCCACGTATCATGACTTTTACAGTCTTCTTGAACTGCTCAACAAGCCTGTTCTTTTGTGAATGGAAGCATGTAGAGAACAGGTAAGTGACTCCACAATGGATATGAAGTTTGCTCCCCTGTCAGAAATGACTATATTGTGGAAACTAACATGGGGGAATATCCCAATCAGAGCCTTCGCAACCACGGGCGCGTTGATGCTCCTCAGGGTACCTTGTGACGTGGCCTACCACCACCAAGATGTATCTGTTCCTGGAGCTGGTTAGGGGATCCAACAGACCCACCTACAATGTCCATGCCTATTCTCTTGAAAGGCTGACCAACCATAGGTAGTGGATTAAGGGGGCATTTGCAGAGCTGCCTGACCTGCGAGAAGCCTGACAAGTCGGGCAGGACCGGACAAATTCCTTGATTTCTTAAGCTAAACTGGGACCACTAAAAGTGTGCTGACAACCAGTCCGATGTCTTAGTCACTCCAAGTGGCCCGCTAAAGGAATTTGGTGAGACAAACCAAAAAGTAACTTTATGTGGCATTGGAGAAAACCCCAACCTTCTGGTGCCCACAACCTCAGAGTTGCTGTTCAGCAGTCCATCCTCGAGGTACACTTTGAACAGTCCAGGGGCCTCACCCTTATCCTGTTCCTCCAACTGCTTCTGCAGGCCCGCCAGAATGAGCACTCTTTCTGGGCTTTGAAGAAGTCAGTCTGATCAGGGCCCCTAGCTGATTCAAACTCATCCAGCTTGGGCAGGCCCTTCAGATCTGCACTCACCTAGTCCTCCACCTCAGGTTCCCGTGCTGTGCCAGGCAACTCTGAAGTCATAAAGTACCCTGCTAGCAACGTAGGGTCCTCAGTGGCTACTGGCCCCTCTCCAGCAGAAGTAGGACTGGCTATGCCGGTGGAAGCACTCCAGGGCCTAAGGCACTGACATCTTTCAACTTTGGCTTTCGATGTGGTAGCTGCCCCGACTATCTTGTGGTAATTAAGATCATTGCCCAACAGACATGGGACAGGGATTAAGTCCTTCACTGCTACACTATGCTGGTTCATTTCACCTCGCCAGCTGAACTCCACTTTTGCCATAGCACACTTACTCTTTCAGTCAAGCCCACTGATGCTAGAATCAGGCCCATTAATATACTGGCCTGGCTGTACACACTGCCAGGTGACAGCAGTGATGCTAGCAGTGGTGTCTCTGACCGCAGGATTTTTGTGTTCATTGATATACACATGTTGTAAAACTGTTATTGGGAACTGGGATCTCTTCTGGAGATCTGGTACTGATCAGTGGGTAAAAAAAGAAACAAGAGTTCTCTTCAGGAGGTTGTTGCTTCCACAAGGCAGCAAAAGACATGTGGAGAAAACCAGATCCCAATATCGAAGACTGCATTGTGTTCCAAGGATGCCAGTGACCCTCCCGGGTGAACAGAAGAGTTGGGGAGGCGAGGCCAAGCCTCTGGTACTAACCTTGACTTGTGTATTGAAAACTGAAAAATCAAGAAAGAACCAGCCACAGCCGGTGAGCTGGCAAGTGACCTGAGAGTGAAGGCTGCATGCGTGTGGATGAGACGTGATGAAAGGCAGACCTGTGAATGAACTTTAAGATAAAAGCTGCTGTGGAATCAGCGATACAGAGTAATGAAGTGTTTGGGCGAAAAGAAGTAGCCCTCGTGAAAGTCTCAGTGAAACGTGCACTGTTTGAGGAGATAAAAGTGAATGAACTGTAAAATGAAAGGGAATGAAGTTAACCCTGAGAGAAGGTAGGATGAAAAGCAGAACATTACATTCTGAGTCAAAGTGGTCCACCAGTGATCTGTAAAGGCAGCCCACACATTCGCAAGTCTTCGACATTTGAAAAGCGGTCTGAACCTAATTGTGGGAGACATGAAGCATGAAAAACTTGGGGAAGAAAGCCTCAACAAGTGTTGTTGAACCATAGAAAGGTCTGAGCCTGGCAGAGGGGGACCAACATTGAACTGTGCAAGGTCTGAGCCCAGCAGAGGGGGACTAACATTGAAGTGTGAAAGGTCTGAGCCTGACAGACGGGACCAGTGTGAACTTTCCTGTTATTTGGAGAAGACTGGAAAAAGAGTCTTTAATGTGGTAGGCAAGGCGGGCCACGATCCACGTTCTGAACTGTTTCAGTGTTAAAGCTTGATCCAGATTGTCTCTTCCTGCCTAAAGAGATTGCCTTATTCCCTGCTGTTTAAATGTGGGGGGGAAAGCTGATTCAGTCAATATTTTTCTTTGTTGAACACTGACTTTCCTTTTATATACATACCTCCTTTTTGTACAAGAGATAGGGCAGGCATTAGGTTTTATTAGCATAGGCCTTTTTGATTTTTGACAGACATGACTAAGACTGTTTTCTTTATTATTTGATGGTCGAGACGACTCCCATCCTAGTTATTGGGCAAATTAGGAGTTGTTTCCAAACCCCACAAAGTTATTAAAGGTTTTACAAATTGCATCCCTTGTGTCAGTGTCATACTTGTGATACCATGCCTCCCCTACAGTGCTTTCAGCCGCCCTTTCTAGGTTTTGCTGTGCAAACGAAAATATGTGCTGCCAATGTTTTCTCAAATCTTCCACATATTCATGAATTGTGGATGCATTTACTAGGACTTGGTCATTAGTCCTGTAAATAAGTGTTGTGGCAAAACCATTTTCCTGCCTGTCATAATTTAATGTGGGCTGAGGCATGTGGATTTTGATGGCTCAGCTTCTGATCTGCTGTCTTCTCTTTTTGATTTTCTTCCTTTTACCCTTTTACCCTTCTGCTCAATGTGGCTCTTCTCATGGCCAACCCCTGACACTCCTCCTTCTCTGGCTTATATTCCTGTTCCTGTTTAACTACTCTTCCTTCTACATCCCATAAGGATTATTTACTTCTTTCAGCCCCTATTCTCATATCCCACTCCCATGTCATCATTCAATATTACCTCTCCTTTCCAGCCAATCCTACAGTAACTTTCCAAAACGCCTTTCCTGATTCATCAAAATGACCTTTGTACAGAACTCCTCTCAATCCCGGATGAATGTCCAATATACCACATCCTGACATGCTCTCTGCATTCCTGTTTAAACGAAGGACCTGTGTTTGCAAAAATGCATTCTGCTGTCTCATTGCACTCTTAGCTCTACTTCCCCCAAGCACACTGCAAATCAGCTTTCAATATTTATGTTAATTTTCTAAGACACCTTGCAGTGTGAAAGTACCTGCACCCCAAGCTTACAGCTGGGTTATGGCCTAAGCAAACCCCAGTTTATTTACTAATAGCCACTACTATTAGTTGTGTTATGTTTAGCCATTAGTGGGTTAGTTTTTAGTCATATTAATTGCTACAATACACTGAGTTCAGCTAAATCCCAAATCATGCCTTACATCAACACTAAGTCAAACACCTATCTTGAGATTAGCACAATTTGTGCAAAGTGTGCATTACCCCTATTGAAATCAGAGGCACTGTTAAAATTAGTGCACAGCTGAAATCTGTGTACTAATAATCCCTACAGTTATCAAAACTATGTAATAATGGTAACAATATCCATATACAGTTATACATATTACAGCAAACACAAGACTGTAAAAAACTCTTTCAATAAGTTAAACACATTACAAATGACTTCCCCCCATATCCATTCTCCAAAACCCAACCCAGAAGTACATACTACAACACGATTTTTAATTTAAGGCACAGCAGTTCAGACTACGACCATTCCCTATTTCTCAACAGAGGCATAAAGCATGTAAGTTCTCAAAAAAGGTTTTTACACTGACATGTTTGGTTCCTTACAGCAGGCTCGTATTGACCTGTAGTCCAGGGCCACCATGCTAGTGCGGGGCAGTTTTCCTTTGTCAAAGTGGATCTATTGTTTGCCCAAAGTTGGTCTGTTTGATGAGTTACTCACTGTCCAGATAGTAAAGACATGAGTTGCTATTTGCTACCGTGGGACACTTTTTCTTTGGTGTCTGAACCAATTGTTTCCCTGTCCACCCCTGCTTTACAGCCATTAAGAGAACGTCTTCAAGAGGACCAAAGCAGTGGATACAGAACACCTTGATTAATCTAAAGAAAAAGGACACAATTTTACAGGACACCTATCTTTATTACTAAGACTTTCACAAAATATTCACAAACATACTTTTAAGGGTGATACAAAAAGGAAGGAGAACATATATGTTCTTCCTGAGTCAGGCCAGTCGAGACTCTCATTGTTCATTAGGACACTAATTTCTGTATGCTATCCTGTTACTTAGAGAGATCTCCTAGGAGCAGGCTGGGGTCAACTGTACTTCCATCCTACACTGTGAGGAAAAGAAAGGGCAAAAGACCAATCTAACATGACATATTCGTTCATACAACTAGACATGGTGGAGGATGAAGCAATGGCATATTTAACACCAAATCATAAAAACTCAAACCTAGAGCAGTCAATTAATTGTCCCAGCAATAACTTATTGTGAGCATGATCTATTATCCAACAAATGGAAACCGGATTATATCTTGAGTTAAGCCTGAGCAATGTGCCGTTTCTGTAAACAATATTATAAACAATGCACATCTTATGTGAATTGCTATCAGAATGACCAAAATGCAGACTTTCACTACACATATAAGGAAATGTGGTGCCTCACAAACTGAAGAACGCATCCATACTGCAAGAAGCATCTCCATGTACAGAACACTGCATTCATCTGAGTACTAAAATACGAAACTTTGAAGACGACACTCAAGCAAGCCATTTTTCAGTGGGTGATGCCATTGGGTAACAATGTATGATGTCACAGGCGTGGCCTCTCAGGCTTTACAAATCCTTTGGTGATGATCTTAACTCAAATTGCAGACCCACAATAATGAGCACTTAGTAAAGTTACTTGTCTTGTAATGTTGTGTGCTTTGTTTTTATATTATTGCAGGGTGTTTTCTATCAGCTTCTTTTGGCCTTCTTGTAAGGCAATAAGGAGTCGTATTCGAAGGTGAGTGTGATAGTACATCATGTGCTTGGGCATGGGGGATGATTATAGTCTGAACTAGTTTCCCTAAAAATGAAAACCCTGCTGTAGTATTTACTACTAATAATCATTTTCTAATATTTAAAACTGCCAATATTTACAGATACGTCCGGCTTTCCAGGCATTGTAGAATGGCTGCAGTCAGAAGACATCTGTAATGGAATGAACTTGTTGAAAGAGTTTTTTAAGGATGTATATTTGTTGAAATATAGTATGTTTATGTGGATTTTGTTCAGAAGATTATTACACATTTTTAATAACTATGAAATATACTAAATAAAAGCGCTGTTGTAGAATGTCAAATGAATACGCATTATTGGCATGTCAAAGGATTTGTGAAACTGAGACATACTTCTCTTTACTGAAGGGATATTTGACTTGCAATAGGTTTTATGAATTCTTTGGATTTTACCAGATAGAGACTTGATTGTGATCCAGGTCAGTACCAGGGTTTCCTGCCTTTTGTTGTAGACCTTATAAGAGCTTGAAATTGCACCTAGGAGTGAATGAAGCAGGCCACACCTGACATGAGTTTGAATGAGCTCCTCTCCTCTCAAGTACATTCTGAAAATAAAGGGTCCTTGTGCTTTTGTTCTTTAGCACTGTTTTTCTTTTTTCAAATTGGATAAAAGTCAGTTCTATTTGCAAGCCGCTATATATTGGAATACTTGACAGATGCCACGTTCTTAAGATGATGGGTCTGCCCTAGTTCATACGAACATTTTTCTGCATCATTATATCGTACATGTTCAAGTCAGTAAAGACTCTGGTTAACATCAATGATACAGTGCTGGATACATTTGTGACTCCATCACCTGTAAAATGCCAATCAGAATTTGTATGGCCGCAGGATATATTTCTCCTGTTTTCAGTAATGTTCCAGGCATAAAATTACAATACCTTTAAATACCCTGCTGCAAATGCAGAACACAATATTGCCCTGGTTACCTACTGGGAATCTAATTTCAAAAATATCCCATTTCTTATCCCTCCCTCCTCTCATCTAAGCTATAAAACTCCATAACCACTGAAGAGGTTAACATACTCAGAATACTTGTTTTTCTTTCGTTCCTACTAGACAATGTATCTTTTTCACAAAACCCACGGAGCTTGGCTTTTGGGCACATCTTGCCATTTATTGAGTTCTGGCCCCCATGCCAGAATAGTGGCAAATAATATTTGAGTGATGATGCTCAACTGAAGGTTATATCAGGCTGCCATGCCAGTGTCATTTCACATTCAGGAAATTGTCTGACCACTTCCAGCAGTTCCATGTCAGTTTCCCATTGATGAAATTGTCATGCTATATCAATGGCTCCAGAGGACTAATACGCCACTTTCACATTCAGTCATAGCAGTTTCGGATCATCCACATTAAGAACATTAAGAGTCATTTTTGTATACGTATCTAAAGTAAAACATGCTAATTTCGCATCACCATGAGAAAACTGTTTTTTCAAATTCCAGCAGTGAAATGTCAGTTTGGGACAGTTAAACACAATTCCATGAAATTTTCTACATGCCATGCTCCCTGGAAGTTGCCAATGAGTTTGACATTTGCTCCAAAAAACTAACTAATTGAATATAATGCAATCTTGCCTGCTCCAAGTGAACTTCAGTTCAGAAAAGAACTGAAGACCTGACTCTACTGACAATAACTTGGTGTAGCCTAGATTCTGGCGATTGTTTGTACACATCAATGCTCAAAGTGTGCTGTTATAATTGTCATTACTGTTTTCTTGAAGACTTATTCTTAAATACCTGATACAACGGTTTTTCTCTATGAACCATCCAGTGCTATACACATATATAAGAATAGTAATAATGATAGTAATAATGGTAATTACAACTGTTATTATTGTTATATTTAGTGTCATCACTGATTGAATTTCCAGATTGCTGGGGATGGTATCTGATTGTAATGTTGCAGAGTGATACGCGGTAGGCACAAACTATGGATACATATTTCTACACAGTGGCATATATACACACATTGCTGATGTGAGCTAGGTGATGGATGTCACCTAATTACCCCACACAAATTACAAATATCAGACACATTATCATATGCTTTGTGCATCACTAATATCTCACCATACATATGGCAATGCATTTGGCATCTGGCCGCGCATAAGGACCCCCTGCCTGAATCCAACATAACTGACACACAAAGGGGGGTCCCCTAATTTAACCACTTAGATTAATGATTCAATAAGGATTGTGCATTTATGAGTTGGATTGACCTATATCCATACCCAACCACGTGTTTGTAAAATCTCACTGCTACCTACCTATAACAAATGGGATTTGTTCACCTGGTTTTCGACATTCTGTTAACAAACATACATACATGTTATTGATATGATATGATCTATGATATGATATGATATAATATGGCATTTATAACGCGCCTATACACAAGTGTTTCAAGGGGTGACAAGGCAAGGGAGGCGGAACAGAGGGAAGACAGACAACAATCCAACTAGGCCAGGTGTCATTCAGATCACGCACGTGCATGGGAAGGGGAAGGAGGAGAAATGCAGGGGCAACTGGGAGAGGACAGTGCAGTACATGGGATAAAAAATAAATAAATAATAAGTAAAAGTACGGCCAGCCGTTGGCACGTGAAAGGGTAAGTGCAGACGTCAGGTGTCAAATGCTGGTAGTGGGACTGTAGGGATACAGAAAACGGTGCCCAAGTGCGGGGGTTGCCAGGAAGGCAGTGCAGGAGTGTGACAGGCGGGTGAGTGGCCTGGGCCCGAGATCAGAGGGTGGCCAGGTAACCAGTGCAGTTACAGTGTCAGCCAGGAAGTCAGCAAGGGAGAGGAGGAGAAAAAGCAGACGCAAAGAGAAAGGTTTTGAGGTGCTTCCGGAACTGAAGATGATTCTCCTCAAGTTTTAGGGAGGCAGAGAGGCCCCAGCCGAAGAAAGAGATCTACCACCAACTTGTTGCTTGGAGAAGCGACTGACCCTGAGGGAGTTGGAGGCAGATGAACGAAGAGCTCGAGAAGGAAGGTATTTACAGTCAATAAAAAAATATTGGCTGCATTATTTATTTGTCAACATGCAATGTTAGGTTTGGGTCACAGGTTTCATGTGGTGATTTATGGTTTTGATATTCATTACACTCACAAAAGTGTTTCATCTGTACAATCGAAAACAGATTAAAAATATATTTTTTATGTGTTGTGTTGTAGGACTCAAGGGCCTACTGAATGAATAATTGAGTGTTTTATATTCAATTCTGTGCAGTCTAACAGATTTATTTGAAGTCTAGGTTTGATGGCCAGTCTTAGTAAGGACAAGGCCTTATTGAATCATTAATCTAAGTGGTTCATTTAGGGGACTCCCCTTTGTGTGTCATCTGTTCTACTCATTTGTCCCCTGCATGCCTTTTGAGTTCTTCCATTTTGTGATATACGTTTGGACAGCGGTTGCTGTCTTTAGGGACATTAAATAAAAACTGTTTGGTATTACATTTTTTTCACCCTATTGGGGGATTGTTTGTTTTGTGTTTCAAGTCTTTCTTTCGTCCCTCTACTGGACTGTAGTGGGGTTAGTTTTTCTTTACACATGCTATCACACTCCCTCTGGTTCCAGTTTCTATTTTACAATTTTACGTTTTGGTCCTTCTCAGCCACTATATTATGGCTGAAAATGCTAACTTGAGTTATACAGAGGATCAAATTACTGACATAGTAAAGGGCCCTTCCTTTTTTGATCCTACCAATGCGGACTCTCAATCCTTTCAAACATCATCGGGAGAGGAACTTTTGAAGTTAAAGAAAAAATCTTTCCGTACGGAACTACATGGACACTTCCTCCGGGACTATCTAAAGGTTAATATTATCCCGGCAGGCCTAGTGGTTAGAAACAAACCATGTTTGTTCCTAGAGGATGAGACCTATAAGAGTAACTTCAGCTATATTGCCACTAAATGTAGCAAGGACCTGATGGTTTTAACCATCTCAACGGCCCAACGTCTGGCAGCACAAATGCAACTCTAACTGGACACGGCAGAGGCGAAATTCCATAACAGCACCGTCATTACCAACATTCGAGAAAAACTGAATGAGATTCAAAAACAATTTGAGGAATTCAAAAATGCCACTCTGATCAAAAAGACAAAGCAAGTAGCCAGGGACACACAGGAATTTAAGGTAGAAACCATCTATCCCTATCTGACAGTGAACTATTTACAAGTCAAAAAAAGAGTAATAGAAATCAAACGGGTGGACCACAGCAAGGACAAGGACAGAGGGTCACTTTTTCAGATACCAGTATTAACTCCTCACAAGGCTCTAATCAAGGTTACAACTTTCCGCCTTATCCTTATCCCCCACCGCATTATCCTCCACCACCACAATCCCAAGGATATAGGCCTTTTTTAGGCAGAGGACCTATTCAAGGATAGGGATGGGGTCCACAATATCCGGCACCCAATTGGTACCCCCCTCCACAGCGTCCTCAAAAAGGAAGGAGGACAAAGTATTAATATGAATGGCACAACAATAGACATTGCCAGTATTCAATCTATTTCGCAAAACATTTTCGCTGGCCCAGAATAGTGTCCTTGGAAAGGGGCTATCTTTTGCCCCTATGACAAGTACTGACTGGTTTTCAGTCCAGACAGACATATGAACATTCCTAGGAAAGATTAGATTGTGGTCTTTCTTTAGGGACTCCATCCTGCCAGAAATTAGTACTTACACGGGCCTGAGATGTCCTTCAACCTTCACACCTGCAGATAATCAGGTACCGAAGAAAATTGTAACCTTTGAAAAATGTGTTTTGAAGGAAGTCAGGAAACTGGAACAGAATAAACAACATCTGAGATATAACCTAATGAAGGCAGAAAGGCAGGCAATTGGTTCATTATCTAATGACCCCGACCTTGTAATGAAACCAGTAGACAACTGAGGTGGGATAGATTTTTTTAACCAGTCTCAGAATCAATATATGGTCATGAATCTTCTCGAGGATGGTGAAAGCTACAAAAAATTGAGGAAAGACCCCCTTAATCATCTTGGGAATGAGATACAAACAGTAACATTTTTAGTCAAGGAATGGGGGTCGCTTACTAAAGATGTATTCGACTTTTTGAATGCATCAGATGCACACACTCCTGCATTTTATGCAATACTGAAGATCCACAAGGATGCGAAAATTCCACAAGGGCGCTCCATTGTTGCGGGCTGTGGTTCAGTTCTGGAGCCAATCTGAAAATACATTGATACGTTTTTACAGCCCCGCAGCCAGAAAACCAATACCTATCTACGAGATAGTACGTTGGTGAACCATTTAGTTGAAGGTAGACCCTTCAAAGTCAATGAAGAGATTTTGGTCACTCTATACAAGTATTCCACATGGGAAGGCAATTCAATGTATTTGCAAGGTATTTATTACCAAACAACCACCTCGGGATATCTCAGCCAAATTTATTTTGGAACTACTTACCATTGCTCTTAAAAAGAATTACTTCAAATATAGAGATCAATTCTTTCTACAGACCCAAGCATTGGCGATGGGCGCAAATTTTGTGCCAAGCCTAACCATTTTGTATATGGCGATGTGGGAGCATCATTTTGTCCTCACAAACGCCAACCCTTTCCTGGTCCACATTCCACTGTGGTATCAGTATATTGACAACATCATTATGATTTGGCTGGGCCCGGCAGATATCCTTCAAGAATGATTTTCATAGCTACATTTACGCCATATGCAAATAAAATTTACTATCAATACCAACATCAGTGAGATCCACTTTTTGGATCTCAGTATTTGTGTGAGGAATGTGACATTAGTGTGTTCTTTGTTCAGAAAGCCTACGGATAGGAATACCTTGCTTCATTTCGCCAGTTTACATCCTAGGAGTGTCAAGGATAATCTTCTGTATGGCCAATTTCTCAGACTAAGGAGAAACTGTACATCTATCTCTGATTATGCAATTCATGCTGAAAACTTGAAAGAATGTTTGATGGCAAGAGGGTACCCTACTAAACCGGTTACAAAAGCAGTCAAAACAGCTAAGTATAGACCTAGGGAAACCCTCTTAACTCCAGAAGAATCCTTCAAAGAAGACAAGTTGTTGTGTACTGCCATACACTACACACACCTATGTGGTTAAGAAGGTAATCAAAAAATTATGGCCACTTGTCAGATTGGAGCTGACGGATGAACCCTTGTCCTTGTTTGCCTTGACAAACCGAAGAAGCTCAAGGAGTTGTTTGTAGACTCCAAACCACAGTCAAACTGGAACAAATTGATGGGTTGGGACTTACGCCCACTAACAGGTCATTTTCCATGTGGTGGGTGTTCTGACTCTAGATACAGTAAAAGAATAAAGGAATTTGAAGTGAGAAGTATGAAATGGACCTTACGTGCACATACCAATTGCAAGACCTCTAATGCCATTTACTCTGTGTGATGCCCTTGCAGACTTAAGTATGTCGGACAAACATCAAGACCTGTCCATACAAGTATTGTGGAACATAGGCCTTGCATTAGGTGCAAGATATCAATGCACCTCTGGTATCCCACTATATGGAGTATGGACATTCAACTGATGACTTGACCTTGTGGGTTCTAGAAGCTCTATCCAAGAGCGTATGCACACCTAGACAATTGGATACATCAGAAGCAAGATGGGTGCACTGACTTGATACCATAGAAAAGGGCTTAAATGAGGTTAATCCACAAAATTGTTGAATTGCTTGAAAGCAGCACATCTTTTATCATCGGATGTAATGTAACCCTTCCACATTCATGTATCAATATACATCAGGTCTTCATTTTGCACTGTTTGGTTGGGCAATGTTGCCAAGGGTACAAGTTGTTGCCTGATGGCCCCCACAGTTGGGGCATGACTCCACTTTATGTTAGCATTTATGGCTTTGAGGCTCATTGCGACTGCTGGTATCAGAGTAATTGATATTATACATGGAGACTCCATCAAGCGCTATAGAAAAGATAATGGCATTCCTTGGTTTATGTCATGGTTTAGGCATTATCCATGTCATCATACATTATACATTATATGTATTGTTTTTTGTGGTCATTATGGGCCATTCCACCTTCAGATAAAATGGACTAAGTTACACGATTTCAGCCCTCCCCCTACATAGCAACAAACGTGAGATCTGAGGAAGTGCATATAGCAGATCCATTGCAACGTTGATATTCAACGGTCTGTGGTGCATCTGCGTTTTAAAAACAGTTTTTTCATTATGGGACATGGAGAGTGTGGTGTCGCCACCATAGAGTTAAAGAGAGGAACAGTCCTCTCTCTTTGTTTGTTAGTTGTTTGAGTGGGCTGCGCCCCATGCAACAGGAAAGGGAGGGGTTACCGCCCAGCGCGGCAGTTATGTTTGGAGAAATAAAGTGTAGGACGTGTTGCACCCCAGCTCCTGTGTCAGCCTGCTTCTTTGGGGCCGAGGGACGTAAGAGAGCGTGAGGAGGTCCACGCAGGGGACACTACATCTGGCGACGAGGCGGACACGCGCCCCGCTGTGCCCGCCACCTCAGGTCGCAGCGACCGACGCCCGCGGCGCCTCCGCCCTCCGACCGCCGAAGATAGAGGGTCGGAGCGTGAGTCTTCCCACCGCCGGAAGAGGCCCCAAGCGCGCATCCCACGGGTGGAGCAGGAGCTGCAGCTCCCCGTGTGCCAACATTCCGGGCGGAGGAAAGAGAAGTCCTTCTCCCGCCGACGGCACCAACGCCGGCAGGCGTGCATCCAGCGCCGCGGGTGGAGCAGCGGCTCCCCGCACCGCGCATCCGGGCGGTTGAGGAGCTCTGGCCTCCCGCCAACGGCAGAGAATCACCAGACACATCGTGCCCACGCTGCACTGCAAAAAAAAAAAAAAAAAAAAAAAGGGTAAGCAATAACCCCAGTCCAGGCAGTGAGTCCAGAGGCACATCTGCAAGGCCCCATAGGGCCCCACGTAGCCACCCATACCTGATTTGACACGAGGAGAGTGAATCCCCTCAGACACAGCGCCACATAGTGGCAGTCAGACGTCACCGCACTTGCAGACACTAGTCAACCCAGATCAAGCCCATGAGTGGCTCCGGTGAGGAATCACCAACCGCCACAGCGACCCCAGCCCGCAGGGCATCACTCACAGTCCCAGCAACACCAACACATGAGGAGGGATCCTCCGTCCCAGCGTCCCCGCACAGGAAAATGACGGACAGCCTTCTGGCCCAATTGCCAGCAAATTTTGACCTCACAGAGACAAGCACCCTGGGGTCAAGGTGGAGAAGATGGCTGAGAGACTTTGAAGTATGCCTGAAGGCAGCTGGTCCACTAGCAGATGAACAAAAACTAAATCTTCTAAATCATGCGGTTGGCTCCAATGTACGAGATATCCTTGAGGAAATGCCGGAAGACACCATAGATTCATACATCAAGCTAAAGACATCGCTCACAGAGTACTTCACACCCCACACAAACGTAGACTACGAAAGGCACATATTCCACACTACCAAGCAAAACAAAGGAGAGTCCATAGACGCATTTGTCATGAGACTGAAATCAAAAATGAAGCATTGTGACTTCAACAACTACTCAAATGAGGAGGCCCTCAGGTCACAGATCATAGTGGGGTGCGAATGTGCGGAATTCCGGAAGAGACTACTACAGCAGCCGAGGAGTCTAGAAGAGATCCTGCGCCTAGCGAGATCTGATGCTGCCCTTGCAGCGCAAGTGGAAGGCCTGGATGACATAAAGATCACGCACGGCAAGCAAGAAAGCATCCATAAGCTGGAGGCTATGGCAAGAACCAACCAAGACCCTTTCTGCTACAGGTGTGGCCACGAATATCCACACGAAGGAACCTGCCCGGCCATGGGACAGACGTGCTCCGCATGTGGTGGCGAAGACCACTACAAGTCTGTATGCCTTATTTTTCGCAGCAGAATGAGAGGCGCCAACAGAAACTGGAAGCCTTTGATGGAACCAGAACAACACCAAACCTCCCGCTACAATAGGGCAGCGCACCACTTCCAGGAACAAGGACGGCGCCATCCTCACGACGACCAACCGGAAAGAAGGCAAGAGAGGAGAGAATGGAGGGAGAGCAAAGCCACTCAGCCAAAAGCGAGGAGACGACCCAGAAGATATGTGAGATGCCTCATAGAACAATCACAATCAGAGAGTGTGTCAAGTGCATCCTCAGAAGAGAGATCCCGCAGGCCGGAAATGCAACAAGAAGCACCACGGAAGAAGGGATATCTATATGCTCTTGGAAATGACAAGGCCAAAGAACACAGCCCGATACTACGAATACGAATAAACCAAACAACAGCAGAATTCCTAATAGATACGGGAGCAACCGTGAACGTGATAAGCGAAGATGTATACCAAAGCATACCGAACGCCCCTCGCCTACAGCCAGCAAGAGCCCTCATCTATCCCTATGGCTCAAAGACACCCCTAGCCTGCAAAGGGTTCTTCATGGCATCATGCCAGTACAAAGAGCATGCGAAAAGCATCCCCATGCACGTGCTAGAAGCCGCCACCGAGAGTGGATGCATCTTGAGCTATCGGTCAGCCATAGAGATGGGGCTCATTCACATACTATACCGCCTCATGGTGCACAAGTATCTAGACCCAAAAGCAAGCATCGATCAAATATTCCCGGCGCTACTCAAAGGCCTAGGAAAACTAAAAGGAAAACAAATTGAACTTCACATCGACCCCCACGTCACTCCAGTAGCCCAGCATTACAGGGGTATCCCCATCAACATTCAACGGCAAGTTGAAAACGAACTAACTAAGTTACTAGAAGCCGACATCATTGAGCCCGCGGAAGGCCCTACACCGTGGGTCTCTCCCATAGTACCAGTACCCAAGCGAGACTCTCCAGACATTAGGATATGCGTAGACATGAGGAGACCGAATGAAGCCATTCTAAGAGAACGACACCAAGCCCCCCGGATAACGGACATGGTACATCTCTTAAATGGGGCGACAACGTTCTCGAAGTTAGACCTAAACAAAGGCTACCACCAGCTGGAGCTCAGCAAAAACTCGCAATACATAACAACATTTGCCACCCATCTAGGTCTATTCCATTACAAGCGACTCAGTTTCGGAGTATCCTCAGCGGCCGAAATTTTTCAAGAAGAGATCCACAATGTCATCAAGCATGTGCCCAACTGCTTAAACTACAGCGATGACATTCTGGTGTTTGGCCAAACTCAAGAACAACATGACGACACATTGATGAGAGTCTGCATGGCCTTAGAGGAAGCCCAACTAACACTCAACAAAGAAAAGTGTGAGTTCCGCAAGAAGACACTCAGATTCTTCGGACACATATTTTCAGAAAAGGGCATGACACCAGACCCCGAGAAAGTCAGTGCGCTCCGTGAAGCTGAACCGCCTACAACAACATCAGACCTCAGATCATTCCTGGGGCTCGCAAGCTACTGCACAAGATACATATGTGACTTTGCTTCCATCAGTGAACCCCTGAGAGCTCTAACCAAATTAAACACTGAGTTTGTGTGGTCAACCAAATGCCAAGAAGCATTCCAGACCATCAAGGACCGTATCTCAGATGACTGATACTTGGCGTACTTTGACCCCAAGAAGACAACAGAACTAGTTGTAGACGCCAGTCCCGTTAGGCTGGGTGCCATTCTCACGCAACTGGACGACAAAGATGGAGGCGGGAAACACATAGTATCTTACGCCAGTCGAAGCCTATCAGAAACCGAACAAGCCTATTCTCAGGCAGAAAAGAAAGGTCTGGCAGTTGTCTGGGCCTGCGAGCATTTTCACCTATTCCTATACGGAAAACCTTTCACAGTGGTGACGGATCATCAGGCACTCACTTTCATCTACGGCAACCCACAAGCCAAAATGCCACCAAGGATAGCCAGATGGGCACTCAGGCTGCAGGATTATCGATTCCCCATCATACACCGACCAGGGAAAGAACAAAACCCTGCGGGCTTTCTTTCTCGACACCCCAAAATAAAGAGCGAACCCGAACAATCTATTGCTGATCAATACATCAGATATGTCGTCCACAGCAGCACCCCGCAAGGACTCGACACAGAACAAATAACGAGAGAGTCCAACGCAGACCAGGGAATACAAACCATCCTGAGGTGCCTTGAAACAGGAAGGTGGAAACATGCAAAACAGATCCGAGAGACAATGAATGAGGAAACCAAACAAGACATTACGTGCTTTTTGGCCGTAAAAGAAGAACTTGCAAAATCAGAGGAAGGACTACTACTAAAGGGGACAAAGTTAGTAATACCACGAAGCTTACGCCAGAAGGTACTAGAGCTAGCGCATGAAGGACACCGGGGAATTGTGTCCACAAAAAGGATGCTGAGGCAAAAGCTATGGTTTCCCCAACTAGACGTCTCGGTGGAAGAACTATTAATTAACTGTCCCACCTGCGCCATCGTAAAGCCTCACACAGTCCCGGAACCACTACGAATGACCACACTACCAGAAGGAGTTTGGGAAGAGATCGCCATCGACCATTTTGGGCCCATGGAAGGAGGTGAATACATCCTAGTAGCCATAGACGAATACTCTAGATATCCCGACCTACAGATCATCCCATCCACCGCCGCACATCACACCATCCCGGCACTGGATCGAATGTTCACAACATATGGCATACCAAAAATTGTAAAGTCCGACAACGGACCACCTTTCACGGGACAAGACTTTCAAAGATTCGCAGAATACATGGGTTTCCGTCATCGCAAGGTAACACCGCTATGGCCTCAAGCGAATGGCACGGTGGAAAGATTCATGAGCAACATCAAGCGCACAACCCAGATCGCACGCCTCACAGGTGAACCTGTTGAAAAAATGCTGTATCGACTAATGCGTGATTATAGGAACACCCCACACAGCACACGGGTAAGTCACCATCAGAGGTAATGTTCGGACGAATGATTAGAACGCGACTACCGCAGGCACCCGATCCTGATGGACAATACGGAGAGGACGCGGAAATGAGAACAAGAGACTCCCTCATGAAGGAACACATGAAGGAAGCGGCCGACCGCAAGCGCAGAGCCAAAGAGAGCGACCTGGCACCAGGGGACATAGTAGTCCGACAGCAGCAACAGCGCAAGAATGTGACTCCGTTCAATGAGGAGCCACTCATCATCACTAAGAAAAAAGGATCGCTCATCACGGCCGAAGGAGATCACCGGTCCGTAACGCGAAACTCTTCGCACTTTAGAAGGATGCCTGGTTTTCATCATGCAAAAGGGCCAAGCACATGTGACTCGTTCTCCCACTGGGACGCCCCCTATGAGGGAGACAAGGAAGATTCCGGAGATGACGTGACACCAGAAGAATGGATGGCACCCTCTACAAGCATGGATCGCCGTCCACCGAGAACCAGGAAAAAGCCTACTCGTCTCATTGAAGAAATGGGCTGAGAACGCAACTGACTGTTTAGTGATGGGAGGGTGTGGTGTCGCCACCATAGAGTTAAAGAGAGGAACAGTCCTCTCTCTTTGTTTGTTAGTTGTTTGAGTGGGCTGCGCCCCATGCAACAGGAAAGGGAGGGGTTACCGCCCAGCGCGGCAGTTATGTTTGGAGAAATAAAGTGTAGGACGTGTTGCACCCCAGCTCCTGTGTCAGCCTGCTTCTTTGGGGCCGAGGGACGTAAGAGAGCGTGAGGAGGTCCACGCAGGGGACACTACAGAGAGTAGAAACTTACTGGTTCTATGCAAGGAAATCACACAAATAATCCTTCCATATAAGACTTGATCCGTCTTTGGATTTTAGTCCTATCTTTTTGTTTACACACAAACCGGACGTGCGTATATGTGACCCCTATGTTTTCCTTAAAATAAGGCAGATGGGTCCGCCCAAGCATTCAGTAATTTAGAAAAAAATAAGGCAGAATACATATGTGGAGTTTCTCGCACATATCGTAGGAGAGAGTTTGAGACAAGTATGGTCCGCTTTATCTACGTAAAGTGCCATTTGTATTTGGATAGTATGCGATACGAGGCCTGTGGTTGATGATTGACTACAGGCATGCTTTGAGATACATTCACTTTGGGCATAGTTCGATGACGGGGCTGTACTGCGCACATAGAAGGAACTTTGACATTAGTGCTGAGCATACCTTGCAGGCACGGTACATCGGGACCAGAGCGCTACATTTCTGACTGTTAGTGTGATTTGGCATATATTTGTAAATGCAGAGACTTGATGACGTTTTAACGCGGTATGCATTTTCTTTAGGCACTTGTTGTGTACACACTAAATAGTGGGTTACTAGTTGTCTTGTGCAGGATTGTAATGAAACCTGGAGCCCGAACATTGTTTGTGTGTTGTATGCGATGTGTTAGATCTAGTGACAGGCAGAACTCGGGTGTGGCTAATAGAGTCTATGCTTGTTTTAGAATATAAATACAGCAGCGCAAGCTGGTGCAATTACCCCAGGCAACGTGGTTCCGCCCATGTGTTGTTGTTGTTTTTTTCAGTGGGGCAAGTGCCAGTGTTCATCTATTTACCTGGACATTAAAGCAAAGGGATAGAAGATTTGAGCTTCCCTTGTTTTGAGATTCTTGAAAAAACAGGTGAGTGATTGTTTGTTTACTGTCACAGTAGAAGTCATCTTTGCCTTGTAGATCACTTTAGTTATATTCTAACGTAGCCATGCACAGCCAATTAATGGACATCTTAACTCTCTGCTCTCCTTTTTCATGTTCACAGTTCTGAGATAATTGCTTGGAACTGTGTTAATGTGCATTCGACACCGCTAATTCGGACTCTACCCAAATCAATGGACAAACCTTTTTGAGGCAGCACCCCTCTCTCTCTGTGTATTGGGGGTAAATAGGATCAAGTCCTTTGGTTAGGGAATTGTACGGAATAATTGACTCGCTAGGGCTACAATACAACAACTGGTATAGTTATATACTAGCGAGTATCATAATAAGCCTCTCAAATTTGGAGCTAAGAGATATACATAAGTATTCTCTTCATTTTCAGCATGTAAGCTCCAATATCACAACTGCTGTGAACGCACTTGACATTTCCATGGATACAGCCGTACATCCGTGAATTAGAATTCTCTTTGAGTGTAATACATTTTTTCTATTGCACAGTAAGTCCATATATATATATATATATATATATATATATATATATATATATATATATATATATATATATATATATATTACACAGCCACGGTAGTGGCTGTGCAGTTATGGTTAAGTTGCTGTTTCCATAGGAAGAGCAGTTTTTGGGCAGCTTATAACTGTGCTCCACCCTGGACGAATCCACACAAAACTTTGCAAAAAAAAAAGTATATGGCCCACTGTGATTTTTTTTTCAAATTTTGGTGATGTTTGGTCCAGGGGGGGGAAAAGCTATAGGGGAGGGACCCAAAAGATCTTTTTTTCCCATAGACTGAATGGGGGGAAAACATTGCGCACGCCTACAGCCCAAACCGCTGGCCGGATTTTCATCACATTTGCGGCAGGAGCAGCGGCTTGGTCCCGAAAGTGTGCTTTTGTAAATTTGGTGCCAATCCGTCCAGTAGTTTTCTTTAAAATGACCAGAAAGTGTGTCTCAAAAAATTAGTGATATCTATGTCTGCTCCGCGGACACACTTCCCTGTTCGCTCTGCGGACAAGATACCGATTGGCTAATCCGTAGTGTCATGTCCACGGACATGTGTCGCCTTCACTGATTGGATGTTGAACGGCGTGAAGTGCGTCAGATTCTTTCTCTACGCCCGCCATCTTTCATTTGTGTCTTGGTGTACGCGGACATCGCTGCTAACACATATAAAACAACACACCATTGCACTTGTTAACCTTAGGAAATACTGTTTCAGAAGGTGAGGATTAATGAGGCTGGGATGGGGTATGTGTTAGGCGGAAACCTGTGCAGTTCCCTCTGGGACCACTGCAAAAGATTTAGGACTACAGGCGTTTGGCAGTGAACCCACTTGGTAGCAGTCTGTACCACACAGATTCACTTGGTAGCTGTGGCTGAGCAGTCAGACTTCCCTCAAGAAGAGTTGAGCAGTATGTGGAGTATACAAGATAGGACAATTATTCCCAGTAAGACAAGCAAACACGCAACGAGGCTTAGTGTAAAGATTTTAAGGCATTTATTTATAACGAAACATCTATGAAAAACACTATGGAAAATTCACGGCAAACAAATCAAACACAATTACTCTACGAAGAAGAAACAATCAATCCCCCTAGCAATATTTCGACAAGTCTAGGTTCTACCGGTACCACTTATTTTCAGACAGAGGTGTATGCCTCAACCTAGATGACACTCTAATGTTTGTTAGGACGGGAGAGAAAAAGATAGGCAGGTTATGAAATCAACACAGTTCAATCCTACGCAGATAAAATGCAAGGCAAGAAGGCAAGAATCACAATAGATCGTAAAGTTCAGAGGCCAGGCCCACTCGGAGAGAGGCAAGGCGCGATGTCCCAAAAAGTCTCTAGTGGAGATGCATTCAAGTCTTTGTAGCAAACTGTTATCGGCAGATTGAACCCGTTCAGAACAAGGAATGAGAAAAGCTTGGAGGCGACCCAACGGAACGGAGAGGATTAAGACACCTCACTCGAACCGATCGAAAGGGAAGCCAGGCGGACACGGTACCTTGTTGTGGAGGGCAGCTCCGGCGGGGGCAGTTGTTCCTGGTGGTGGATGCACGTCGGGTCTTTGCCAAGAGTAGAGATGATCTTGTCGTCGAAGAAAAGTGAAGTCCGGTGCACCACAAGGGAAGAGACCAGTCGCGGAATGCTCCGTCACAAGGCACCACCTTTTGGTCGCGGTACAGTGGTAGTGGCTATCCGGTTGCCGAGGTGCTCTGCACGGGCAATTCGACCACTGCGTCCTGAGGCGAATAAAAAGCAAAGGTGACTGGTTGTTCCCACCAGTCAGGGGAAGAGACTCTCCGGCAGGGAGATCTCCTCTGTCGTCGGGAAGTGGTGAGTCGGTTCCGCAGGGCTCCACCGGAGGTGTCGTCGTGCAGGTCGGCTCAGTGTTACCATCGTCGGATTCTTTAGGTCCTGTGGCGACTTCTGAAGATCCAGTCCCAAAAGCCCTGCTTTTATGCAGAAAACCCCCATTCACTCAGCCTAGCTGTCAATCAACACATGCTAAGTGGTGAGCGGGGAGGCTCACCACTTGGGCCAATCACTCCAGAGTGCCACTGGAGTTGGCAAGGCAACTCAGTTCAGGGTGCCTAAACCCCCTCCTACACCCCTGTGGTAACCCAGACAGAATGGCACCACTTTGGAGGTTCTCTGTACAGAGCCCGCCAAAAGTGGAACAAAGGGCTCGACCTTTGGTTTAGGAGTCACAGAGACGAACACAGACGCCATTTTAAAAACCAAGTTCTGGCAGAAAATACCATCCGATAAACTTATTTAAGATAAGCAGACCGGTGGTACGTTAGAGATTAATGAGGAAAAGTATCAATCTCCAACAATGGGACGAATCCCATAGGGTTATGTTCGGGGTCGAACATAACAAGTAGTTTCCACTGCCACCAGCCAAAACTCGACGAGGGGGGACGGGACAGTGCCCCCTCGAGTAACAGATCCAGGAGTAATCGAATTACCCCTACAAGTACATCCACAATAAGATGGTTTGTACTAGTTCTGTTAGTAAATTCAGGTCTAGTAAAGCCAATGGTGACTTTACATGCCCGGGGAGACAGTAGTCAGTCCCTGGGTATGGAGTCTATGGTGGAGGTCCGCTAGGATGCCCCAGTGTTACGGCACGTAGGGTGCGGTGTAACACACATAAGAAAAACATATGAGACCTTATGGAGTAAAAGACCCCATAGCCCATAGAACACATTGACATTCAAAGGAATTACACACATACATGTCCAAGAGTGGGAGAAAAAGAGTCTCACTCTTGGCAGGATGGAAAAAACAACTCCCGAAATCCAGCAAAGCTGCTGGGGGACTCACTAGGTTAGGAAATTCAGCCTAAACAGAGAATTCTCCCTAACACTCGCCCCCCCCCAGACTAAGGGACAGGAGGATTTAATCCACTCCTGGATGAATCTCATACCTCTAGTCGATGACATACATCCTATAGAGACCATCAGCATTTTGGTGGTGGCTTCCTGACCTGTGCTCAATGGTGAAATCAAACCCTTGCAGGCAGATCGACCATCTCAGTAGTTTTGGGTTTTCCCCTTTTATTTGCATTAACCATCTCAGGGGTTGGTGGTCAGTCTGAATGACAAAAGTAGAACCATACAAGTACGGCCTAAACTTCTTCAGAGCCCACACGATAGCAAAGCACTCTCTTTCGATTGTTGCCCACCTTGTTTCAGGATCCTTCAGCTTGCGGCTCCCTACCTTTCCCATCCAGTTGACTGAGTATGGCACCTATTCCTACATTTGAAGCATCTGTCTGCACAATGAAGTGTTGGCAGTAATCAGGAGCTCTGAGTATTGGGGCTTGGCAAAGAGCCTTTTTCAGGTTTTCAAAAGCCTGATTGCACTCCTCGTTCCATTTAACCTTTCTAGGAAATTTGGGCGAGGAGATGACATTCAGTGGAGAAGCTATGGTCCCATAGTTCTGTATGAAATTCCTGTAATACCCAGTGAGGCCTAGGAAGGCTCTCACCTGGGTGTGAGTAGTCGGTGTTGTCCAATTTTGCACAGCTGCAATTTTACTGAGCAAAGGCCTTATTTCTCCACCGCCTACCTCATGCTCAAGATAGACTACCTAACTCTGTCCAATTTGGCATTTGCTCGCCTTTATGGTCAGATTGGCTCGTCCAAGAGCCTGCAAAACATCTCTCAGGTGGGTTACATGTTCTTCCCAGGAATTGCTGAACACTGCGATGTCATCCAAGTATGCCATGCAGAAGTCCTCCATCCCATTCAGAACCTGGTTTACCATCCGTTGAAACGTAGCAGGTGCATTCTTCAGTCGGAAAGGCATTACCTTAAACTGGTAGAGGCCCACGGGGGTAGAAAATGCAGTGTTCTCCTTGGCATGGTCTGTCAGGGCTATTTGCCAATAGCCTGACGTCAAGTCAAATGTGCTGAGGAACTTGGCGGCGCCAAGTTTGTCCACCAACTCATCTGTTCTTGGCAAAGGGTGGGCATCAGTCTTGGTGACTGCATTAAGAGCTCTATAATCCACGCAGAATCTAAGTTCTTTAGATCCTGCCTTTGGTACTAACACAACTGGGCTAGACCATGGACTAGTAGAGTGCTCTATTACCCCGAGATCAAGCATCTTGCTGACCTCACCTTTGATGTGGCTTTGTACGTTTTCTGACATGCGGTATCCTCTGCTTTTGACAGGCAGACAGTCACCAGTGAGTATGTTGTGCTGGCCCCAAGGGGTCAAGCCTGGTGAAAGCGAGAACAGAGAGGCAAACTGGTTCAACATAGATTTGCACTCTTCTTGTTGCTCGGGTGTCAGATTGGAGGAGAGATTTACTCCTTCAATTTTTTCATCTAAAGGTAAGCTTCTGAGGAGATCCGGAAGAGCTTCACTCTCTTCTTCTTCCTCGGATGATGCTAGAAGCAACGCTCCTACATCAGGTCGTGAGACATACGCTTTAAGTCGGTTGGTGTGGAAGACGGTCGGAGCCTCTTGGGGATTGCCCAAGTCCACCAGATAGTTAACCTCTCCGAGTTTACCCACTACTCGGAAGGGTCCCATCCACTTATCTTGCAAGGCCCTCTGCCCTATTGGGATCATAACGAGAACGAGCTGGTCTTGAGCGAACTCAACCATGTTAGCCTTTTGATCGTGCCAGTGCTTGACCAATGCTTGTCCAGCTTTCAAGTTATCGCTTGCTTCCGTCATCATGTGTGACATTCTCATCCGGAGACCTATCACGTAGTCAGTCACTCTGACTGGCTTGGGGGAAGGAGCACTCTCCAACCCCTCCTTAATCAGGGTCAATGGACCTCTGACGGGATGACCATAGAGTAGTTTGAAGGGAGAGTAACCTACTCCCTCCTGAGGGACTTCTCTATAAGCAAAGAGAAGGCATGGCAGTAGAAGGTCCCACTTACGCTTAAGGGGTTCTTCTAAAGCACCTATCATGCTCTTCATGGTTCGGTTGAACCGTTCTACCAAACCATTGGTTTGTGGGTGGTAAGCTGTTGAGAACTTGTAAGTAACTCCGCAGGTTTTCCACATGGCTTTCATGTAGTGGGACATAAAGTTTGACCCCCTGTCAGAGATTACTTCCTTAGGAAACCCGACCCTAGTAAAAATACCAAGGAGGGCCTTAGCCACAGCCGGAGCTGTAACAGTCCTCATAGGAATTGCCTCAGGATACCTAGTAGCATGGTCTACTACAACAAGTATAAACCTGTTGCCTGAGGAGGTTGGAGGATCAAGGGGACCAACAATGTCAATCCCTACTCTCTCAAATGGGACTCCCACAACCGTGAGAGGCACTAAAGGTGCCACATTCTTGGAGCCAAACTTACCAGAGATCTGGCAGGTGTGGCAGCTCCTGCAGTGTTTTTCTACTTCAGCCCCCATCTTCGGCCAATAGAAGTATAGAGAGAGCCTTTCCTTAGTCTTCTTGAAACCCAAGTGACCAGCCAAAGGAATCTCGTGGGCTAACTGCAAGAACTGTGGTCTGTTCCCTTGGGGTACTACGAGTCGTTTGTAGTCTCCAGGTGCAGACTCGGTCGGTTCACTGTAGAAGAGGCCATCTTCCCAGTGCAACCTGTATTTCCCAGGCTCTTGCCCTTCAGCCGGAGCTTCTGCCTGGTGGCGAAGACCTTCCAGAGTTGGGCATTCTCTCTGCCCTTTACTGAAGTCTGCCCTGTTGGGTCCACCTTCTGCCAGTAAAGACTGCAGCTCAGGATGGTCAACAGGATCCAGATCTTCAATGAGTTCCTGGCCTTCCATTAGCTCTTCCTCAGAGTCTAATTCTACCACGCAGGGTTGTACCTCCCTCTCAGCCTCGGCTGGAGGTGGAGTTACGGGTGTAACTTTGGACAACCACGGGGAAGTCCGTGTCGGCTGCACTGGAATGCTGGCTGCGGGTTTTGGGATAGAAGTCTTAGGTTTCCCTTTGGCTTCTGATGTCTTGGAGACAGCGGCCGACAATTCCAGTGGAGCAGGAGTGATTTCTTTCTTCATCATCTCCCCGAGAGTACCGCGCATGGTCCTCTCTCTTGCAGGTCTGGTTAGCTCCTGTAACCGGTTTACTAGGAGGTCTGGGAGTATGCGATACAACTCAGAGAGTTTTTAGATCATTACCCAACAGTACGCGTCCTGGTACCTCACTCTGTATGCTGACAGGTATCTTCACAGTCATGTCGTTACACTGGATGAGAACTGGTAATTGGGGAAGCATCTGCACAGGCCCTCCAGCTAACTTGGTGAGGCGTTTGGGTGCCTTAGCAACATCCTCAGCCTGAAAAAAACGATTTATCCACCACAGTTATGCTGGCCCCAGTGTCCCTAATGGCAGGAGTCTCCTGACCATTCACCTGGACACTGTCCTTAAAATACTCTTTAGTATTATCGGGGATAGAATTATAGACATCTAAATTCTGTTGTTCCCACAACCCCAGAGATACTAAAGAAACGCTGGCTGAGACTCCAATGGGTTCGTCAGCTAGCAGTAGAAAGTTTCCACTTGCCATTTGGACTTCCTCCTCTGGAGCGAAGGCTAAGGAGACAAGCTGGACCCCTGAAGGTTTACCCTTACATCTGGGATCTCCTTTCACGTGATCAGTCGAGCCACAAACAAAGCATTTACCAAATGCTTTCTGGAATGGTGGCTTGTTCTGACCTCCTTCCGGTTTGGCACCAGAAGACACACTATTCTGCAGTGGTTTTCCCTGTGGCTTACCTTTCTGGTTTTGTTTGGGGCCCTCTTTGGAATGTGAGTTATTAGAATTCTCTTTTGAGACTTTTTTAGGCTGTTTTCCCTCATCCTTTTTCTGAGTTGCCCCAGAATCCTTATGAGTAGCCCGGTTGGCAACCCACAAGTCAGCAGCCTTAGCTAGCTCCCTGGAATCCAATTCCTTCGAATCAGCCAAGTGCTGTCTGAGCTCAGGAGAACAGGCATCATAAATAGACTCAACATAAAAAGATTTCTCATACCCTCATAAGTGTTCACTTTGTAACCCTTAATCCATCCCTCTAAGTTTTTCAACCCTTCACTCACCCAGGTAGCCCAAGAAGTACCATCATGCTTTTTGAGGGTTCTAAACCTCTTAAGATACTGGGAAGGGGTCTTCCCGAATCTAGCTATTAAAGCTAGTTTCACACTTTCGTAATTCGTCTTATCCGCCTCCTCCGCCTCCCCCAACTCCATTACCACATCAGTCGCAACAGGAGGGAGCCTAGAGAACAACCAGGGAAGTAAAGCATTCCCGGTGATGTCCTGGAGCCCATGATTGTATTCAAACAGTTTCAACCAATCCAACACATCCAATCCCGGTTCATACATACCCACTAATTCCTTCGGCATCCGGGGTCTTTCGGGACTGGAGCTCCTAGAGGAACCAGAGGAGAGAGAAGCATTTTCCATAGACAACTTTTTCATCTCTAACTCGTGATTAAGTTCTATTTCTCTGAGTCTTAACTCAGCTTGCTTCTGCTCAGCCTGGGCATTCATCCGTCTGAACTCGAGCTCTTGGTTTCGTTCGGATTGAGCCAAGAACCGTTTGTATTCTAGTTCGAGCTTCATTTTTTCAAGTTCAAAATAAGCAGGGTTACTTGTGGGACCTGGTATGGGCCCCGTAGGCACAGTTGGTAAGGCGGGTAGAGAAGCAGGGGAGACAGTTTCGTTAGCCTCGCCGTCCTTGTCAGCCTCTGCATCGCTATCATCAGAATTACGATTCAGATCAACACCATCACTGTCATCTACATTTGCTGGAGAGATTGGTTCCTCTGAACCAGTACCCAGACTTTGGTTTGCCAGCAATCTCTCTATTAGTTCTAACTTCTTGCCTCTTACAGAAAGATTCTCTTGCCTACAGAGAGCTCGCAAACTCTCAGTATTTTCACCTGACAAAGACTCTTGACTGTAAGTTTCCATCGTAGACATGTTTTTTGAAAGTTGCTTTTGTGCAAAGTTTTGTGGTTAGTTATCCTACAGTGTCGAAAAGCACTCTAAACTGTATACTCGATACAAATCCCACCGCTGTACACCAGTGTTAGGCGGAAACCTGTGCAGTTCCCTCTGGGACCACTGCAAAAGATTTAGGACTACAGGCGTTTGGCGGTGAACCCACTTGGTAGCAGTCTGTACCACGCAGATTCACTTGGTAGCTGTGGCTTAGCAGTCAGACTTCCCTCAAGAAGAGTTGAGCAGTATGTGGAGTATACAAGATAGGACAATTCTTCCCAGTAAGACAAGCAAACACGCAACGAGGCTTAGTGTAAAGATATTAAGGCATTTATTTATAACGAAACATCTATGAAAAACACTATGGCAAATTCACGGCAAACAAATCAAACACAATTACTCTACGAAGAAGAAACAATCAATCCCCCTAGCAATATTTCGACAAGTCTAGGTTCTACCGGTACCACTTATTTTCAGACAGAGGTGTATACCTCAACCTAGATGACACTCTAATGTTTGTTAGGACGGGAGAGAAAAAGATAGGCAGGTTATGAAATCAACACAGTTCAATCCTACGCGGATAAAATGCAAGGCAGGAAGGCAAGAATCACAATAGATCGTAAAGTTCAGAGGCCAGGCCCACTCGGAGAGAGGCAAGGCGCGATGTCCCAAAAAGTCTCTAGTGGAGATGCATTCAAGTCTTTGTAGCAAATTGTTATCGGCAGATTGAACCCGTTCAGAACAAGGAATGAGAAAAGCTTGGAGGCGACCCAACGGAACGGAGAGGATTAAGACACCTCACTCGAACCGATCCAAAGGGAAGCCAGGCGGACACGGTACCTTGTTGTGGAGGGCAGCTCCGGCGGGGGCAGTTGTTCCTGGTGGTGGATGCACGTCGGGTCTTTGCCAAGAGTAGAGATGATCTCGTCGTCGAAGAAAAGTGAAGTCCGGTGCACCACCAGGGAAGAGACCAGCCGCGGAGTTCTCCGTCACAAGGCACCACCTTTTGGTCATGGTACAGGGGTAGTGGCTATCCGGTTGCCGAGGTGCTCTGCACAGGCAATTCGACCACTGCGTCCTGAGGCGAATAAAAAGCAAAGGGGACTGGTTGTTCCCACCAGTCAGGGGAAGAGACTCTCCGGCAGGGAGATCTCCTCTGTCGTCGGGAAGTGGTGAGTCGTTTCCGCAGGGCTCCACCGGAGGTGTCGTCGTGCAGGTCGGCTCAGCGTTACCCTCGTCGGATTCTTTAGGTCCTGTGGCGACTTCTGAAGATCCAGTCCCAAAAGCCCTGCTTTTATGCAGAAAACCCCCATTCACTCAGCCTAGCTGTCAATCAACACATGCTAAGTGGTGAGCGGGGAGGCTCACCACTTGGGCCAATCACTCCAGAGTGCGACCGGAGTTGGCAAGGCAACTCGGTCCAGGGTGCCTATACCCCCTCCCACACCCCTGTGGTAACCCAGACAGAATGGCACCACTTTGGAGGGTCTCTGTAAAGAGCCCGCCAAAAGTGGAACAAAGGGCTCGACCTTTGGTTTAGGAGTCACAGAGACGAACACAGACGCCATTTTAAAAACCGAGTTCTGGCAGAAAATACCATCCAATAAACTTATTTAAGATAAGCAGACCGGTGGTACGTTAGAGATTAATGAGAAAAAGTATCAATCTCCAACAATGGGACGAATCCCATCGGGTTATGTTCGGGGTCGAACATAACAAGTAGTTTCCACTGCCACCAGCCAAAACTCGACGAGGGGGGACGGGACAGTGCCCCCTCGAGTAATAGATCCAGGAGTAATCGAATTACCCCTACTAGTACGTCCACAATAAGATGGTTTGTACTAGTTCTGTTAGTAAATTTAGGTCTAGTAAAGCCAATGGTGACTTTACATGCCCGGGGAGACACTAGTCAGTCCCCGGGTATGGAGTCTATGGTGGAGGTCCGCTAGGACGCCCCAGTGTTACGGCACGTAGGGTGCGGTGTAACACACATAGAAAAACATATGAGACCTTATGGAGTAAAAGACCCCATAGCCCATAGAACACATTGACATTCAAAGGAATTACACACATACATGTCCAAGAGTGGGAGAAAAAGAGTCTCACTCTTGGCAGGATGGAAAAAACAACTCTCGAAATCCAGCAAAGCTGCTGGGGGACTCACTAGGTTAGGAAATTCAGTCTAAACAGAGAATTCTCCCTAACACTGTGGAAGCATGAAGTCAAAAAGTGGGGCTTATTGTCACCAAAGTCATACGGTAAATTGGAAGTTGCTGCTCCATATAGTGTCCACTAAGTACAGGCGAAGGATTACTGTGTCTGTGTTACAATGTATTTAAAATAATATTGCAGACAGACTGGCGTCCTAGAGTTTGAAATCTGAGGCAGCCACCTGCACTGTTTGATGGAAACAGCGGGTCTGCAAGTGTATGGGAGTACCAGTTCACATGCATGCATTCAGATATGTTGTTGCAAAATCAGAATGTATTTTAATTCTGAGTGAAGGTCACTTGGTTTGCTTTTTTGGTTGCGAGCTCAGTAGGCCCACGCATGTGACTGAACCCGTAAGGGTCAAGTGTTTTCTGACCTTGAGCCAGAGGGAAAATTCAGTAAGAATGCAGGGAGTGAAGGTTTGGAAAAAATACCATTTGATAAGGTTACGTATTCAAAACGTTTGTAGGACTCATGTTATATCAGTTCTAAAAATATTCTTTGATGCAGGTACATTGCTGTCTGGGTTTAATTAAGACAATGGGGACAGTAAATATCATGTACGTCTATTTTTGACGACTCTACACCAGAGCGAGTTTTCATTTTTTATTACCACAACAATAATTTGGCATTGTAACAGAGGTACTATATTTCTGTGTAGTTGACAATTTTTTTTTTGTTACTTATGGACAGTGCAGGTTAACCCATGTTCACCGCTATTATTTCTTCAAAATGTTGTGTATGACCACATCGATTTGTGTAGCAATTTCCACGTTATTCTTGTCTTTTTTGCAATTGTATGATGAAGGTTGGGTATTGATATGCATTTTCTGTTACGTTTTCCGAACAGCTACATTCTGCCGTACTGTGATTTCCATGGATTCCAAATGCCAAGTGATGGTTTCTTTCCACGCCAGATGCACGTACTCGTTACCGGCTGCCTAACCATTACGGTTTTGTGGGACGACAGGCCCAGACCCATTTGTCCATATGCTGGAGTGGCCATTAGGAGTAACATAACATGTTTTATGGTGGTGTAGGCCGAAGTGCATGCCGACGTCTTGGAAATCACTGTGTGACCAAAATGATTGCTTTTTCGAAAGCAAAAACTTTGCGTATGTGAAAAGAACAACATGTGCATCACGATTAACTTTTTCGAAGACGACCCAAGAAACAAAGTTAATTGATTGAAAATGGGAATAGTCAGATGGTGTTGAACAGTTTATTGTGAAATAAAAGTACTTTACAAAATGTAAAATGTTAATGTTTTCTTTTACAAAGCAATTTAATATTTCAAAATGTAACGTGCTACGTTGTACGTCGCTGTGTGTTCATTTTCAGGTTCTGCGTCACAGCACGTGGTTTTGCCTTTTGAAGGCTGCTATGGAAAACAAAGAGGGGCCATGTATGGAACAGCCGCCTTCCCTTTCTATGGTGGCCATCTTGGAAAAGGATTTTGTTTTGTAATACGGGACGCCACAGGCTTCCCGAATTATAACGCAAAATCCTATTTTTTAGTAGCACACGTTACTGCTTTGCAAATGTAGATTCTTAATTGCAAATCTTATTGCGTCTATTTCCTTTACTGAGAAATATAAAGTAGATGGAGTTTATGGGACTTTTTAAAAAAAATATGTTTACACTATGAAAGGTGGTTCTTACAGGAAAATTACTTTGTTTACAGATGGCTATTTTTTTTAAAGAACAGCTAATAAGGAAATTTGCGAACGGAAATGAGGAAAGAGGCACCAAACAGTAATATGGGGGGGTAGGTGGAGGGGGGAAAATGTAGTGCGTTTATTATTTGTAAGGTAGGGGCAGTGTTTCTCATGCTACTTCATTACAGCAGTGGTGCTGTTTTTTGGGGAGGAGGGATGGGCTTAGCTCATGTCGTTTTCAGATAACTAGAACTTTTGCTAAAAGTATGTAATGTGTACTACATTGCTAATGGCTGACTACGAATAAGTGTTGGAGCTGTGCAAGGGAAATGTTGAAGGTGGACGTTCCTACATCAATATAAAATGTATTTCCACACTGTCCACGAAGCATACATCTTATTTTTAAGTGTGTACGGATTCTCGGACACGTCATCGTCCTGTACGCCAGCATATGGTCATGTGGCATTCTCCGCAAGGTGTGCAATTAAGTCAGAAGTTACTTTACTTTATGGGTACGTGCCACTACTACAAAACAATGATCTTTAGCAAAAAAAACTTTGTTAAAGGGATGGTATGGTTAAGTTGCCCTACTAAAAACCTGTGAAATTCAGTAAAAAAACTTTGTTAAAGGGACGTTATGGTTAAGTTATACCTTCAGCTATCCCTCCGCAAATACCTCCCATCTCGAGCACTCCGCTCCTCTACCTCTAACTCCCTCAGGGTCAGTCGTTTGTCAAAGAAATGAGCTGGGGGTAGATCTCTGTCTTCGGCTGGGGCCTCCCTCTGGAACAGCCTCCCTGCCACTCTAAAACTTGAGGAGAACCATCTCCTGTTCCGGAAGCACCTCAAAACCTTCCTCTTTGCTTCTGCCTTCTCCTCCCCTCTCCCCTGTTGATTCTATTCTCCCTCGGCACCATGCACCTGGCCACCCTCTGTCTTCTGGGCCCAGGTACCTGCTCATCTTGCCACCCTCACGCACTGCCTCCGGGCCACCCCCTGCACTATGGTCTGTATCTGTACCCATACAGCCCTCCCCTTTTCTTCCTGCACTTTCAGACCTACACGGCCTGCTGCCATAAACCCAGCACTTGCCACTTGCTGGCTGCACTCCCATTGTTTGTTGCCTTTTTATTTATTATTTTTCCATTAGTTTTGTTTTTTTTTCCTTCTCGCTCCGCACTCTCCTTTTGTTCCCCCTTCCATGAACTTCTCCCCTTTCTCCCTCTACCCTGCACTTGCACGTTCTCAATGTCACTGGGCCTAGTAAGATCGTTGTTTTTGTTCTCCCCTGTTCCCTTTCCCTGCCTGGTCGCGCTCTGAAACACTTGTGTATGAGCGCGATAGAAATAAAATATCAATCATGCTGCAGACAATGCCTACGTTTCTTCATGAGGTCGTTCATGTACTGAAAGTACTCATTAATGCAATGGAATTTATATCAATGCATTGTTTAATGAACTATTTGGCATATACTTATCTGCCAATATTATAATGACAATCCCTTGTGGAGGCTGTGCATGAAAACTAAATGCACATGTGATGTCATCAGTGATGTCATCAATGACATTTGTGATGTCATCTTTGATGTCCTGGGTGTTAGTCTTAGCAGTGCACGGTTGTGGCACGAGTTATGGTTGCTTAGCTTACGATAACTGGTGAATTTCAGGGTTTTTTCGATTTTACTGCGAACCATAACGTCCCGTTAACAACCTTTTTTTTTGTGAATTTTATAGGTTTTTAGTAGTGCAACTTAACCATAACGTCCCTTTTACAAAGTTATTTTTACTGAATATATATATATATATATATATATATATATATATACTTTCTGTGTTTTCTGGTTTGATGGACACTGGACCACTGGGTATTGAACATGTTCTTTAGGCACTTACATTATAGTACACAAAATGGTTTTGTTTTTTTCTTTTTCTTCCTGGTTTGGTTTCCTTTAGATGTTTAATACTTTTTCACACATCGGAGGTCTCTAGAAATTTGGGTGATGGCACACTTTGCAGGTGATGTATTTGGTGTTAGGTTAATTCTCTGTTTCCTTAAATTATCTGCTTCCTTAATTATTTTTTAATCTTGTTTTTAATGATCTTCATTTTAATGTAATAGTAACATCCATTATATCACATCCACAGAGCTCCAACTTCCCTTGGAGACCTGAAGAAGGCAGCGAAATCCATCTTCTGGCGAAAACTCTTGCTTATGCAGCCGTGGTACTAAATACATCAACACAGTTGTTAACGTATTTGGGACGTAGACCTGGGATGTGTATCTGGTTCTAAAAAAATCTTTTTTATATATCATCCACGTGGCATTGCCATATATATAGTGTTTGTTACATATTAGTTAGATAGGGTCAGCAGTACAGGATTAAGATTGCACATTTATGAATTAGATTGACCTATATCCATAGTTATCCACGTGTTTGTAAAATCTCACTGCTACCTACCCATAACAAATGGGATTTGTTGCCCTGGTTTTCAACATTCTGTTAACAAGCATGCATAAATGTTATTGACTGTAATATTTATTTGTGAACTTGCAATGTTAGGATTGGGTCACAGGTTTCAAGTGGGGATTTATGGTTTTGATATTCATTACACTCACAAAAGTGTTTGTTGTATCTGTGCAATCAAAAACAGATTAAAAATATATTTTTTTACGTGTTGTGTTGTAGCCCCCATGGGCCTACTGAATAAATAATTGAGGTTTTATATTTAATTGTGTGCCCTCTCACAGATTTATTTGAAGACTAGTTTAGATGGCCAGGTCCCAGTAAGGGCTAGGCCTTATTGAATCATTAATCTAGGTGGTTCATTTAGGGGATCACCCGTTGTGTGTCAGTTGTTCTACTCATTTGTCCCCTGGATGCCTTTTTGTGATATATGAATCCAACATAAGCCACAGAATATGTTTAAAATTTTGCACATCACAGGACAAGATCTATTGGTGAGAGTACATTTGGAAATATGCTGAGAGAATTACTGTGTGAGCCACATATCTGTTGATGCATTATCACACTATGTGCAATCCTGCATAACACAGTCGGAGACTGGATGCAGATAAAGATGGGTATGAATATGAGAATGCAACAATACCCTCAGACATGTAGGATGAGCACATAGCAAGTGAGGAAAGACCAGGGAAGAAGGAAGAGACTCCAGCATGAATAACCAAGTCACAAGAAAAGTAATACTCAAACACAACATATACAAAAATTGTCAAACTAGACTGGCTTTGACTGATGATAACGAGTACACGCAAAGGAGAAAAGGTTCCCAACATTGGGAACTCCCGTCCCCTGCACACTATCTGTGGCCTGATAAAGCCAAATAGTACTGAAAAGATTAAATGGAGTTACGAATGATAAAATTAATAGTACTTGTATCTGATAAGAAGTCATCCAATTGATATAATGAAAAACTCATTTAACATCAAATTCATTGTCATACAAATGGAATTTTCGAACAAAAACAGCTGAACCCAACATGATTCAAGACCAAATTCTCTTCATCAGGGGAGTCAAATATTTACAGATTCTGAAAATAATCATAAAGAGACAATTATAGACAATATATCGTTAAAGTAATATAATGCTCACAAGAGACTCTTATGCAAATTTCAATAGTATAGAGTCGGCTTGATCAATCACCTCTTGTATTAAAAGTTCGGTCCAAATGTCGAAGCTGGGGTAATCTTCCCTGTGACAATGTTCTGCCACTTGATTGGAGCACAATAAGGTCTGCGGGTAAATGAGTGAAAGATGTAAGTCTATACTTAAATATCAAAGTATTGTTTACATGAGTCTTACCAATATCCATTCTTTACAAACAACTCAGTGTGTTCATTTTCATTCACCCAATAATAATCCGATCTGCAATCAAGTGTCCCTAAAATGTAAAGATAACAAAGCCTTAATGGATGGAAGGGTGGCCCCCAACAATGTACCAACCACAGGGCCGATAGCCCCTGTCCCGGTACAACCACAGTAAACACACTTAGTCATGTACCTTTTTTAGAAGGAGGAAGACCCGAAGAGGGAAGATGAAAACCAAGTACAAGAAACAAATAGGTGATACCCTAGTAATGAATATTTCATCCAAGACATTCACACCAGCTAAAATTGAGACATTGAACTTAGATTTATCTGGTATCCCTACGCTCAACAGTAGTCATTTTGAGGAGGAAGTTAATCAGGAAGATGGAACTTAAAGCATTCTTTGAAACAGAGGCATTTATGGGGAGGCTGGGGGGCTATAGCCACGGGACATTTGGTTGTAGCCCTGGATAGAAGCTCAGGAGCTACAACGAAAAGACTAGCTAGCCCCAAGTCTCGACAGTCACGAAATTAGTGTAGCCCCAGATCTTTTCCAGACCTAGCAACACCACTGCTTTGAAACATTAGCAGCAATGCAGGAGGGACTGAACACTTTTGACTTTTTGGAGATGAAATCCAAAAGTTCTTTTCAACCTCAAAGAGAACAATGCAGTCACTGATTTATTTAAATGGAAAACGTGAATCTCTGGAATTGCATACTAGATGTCCAAATTTATTTTCCCAGTATACAAGCCCAGAAGTCCCAGGTATGGGCAACAGATCATTAAACCGACCATTGGGGAATGAAACTGATCTTCCAGAAAACTCAATCTATATCCTGAACATGGCCCAATATTTGAACAAGTGACTACCCAAGACAAGGGTGGTACACATCCAAGCGCCGAAACATATGTCGAGCTTAAAGGGAATTTAATGTATCTTTCATATGTCCTATATGCATAATATATTGACTGTTATGCTTGAAGAAAAACACATTTAATTTACTCTGTCATTGTATAAATATATGCTGTATGAAAGTGAAGAATGATGATCAAAGGATCAAATGTGAAAACGTCTTTTTACATGTTTTGATGAAAATTAATTAAAGAGAATTTTTTCTGCAATGAAAGCCTTTCACTCAAATATCTACCTAGGTGATCCCTCTACTTATTAAAAAGGTAGACCAACATCACTCCATCCTGTTGAACATAAAGGACTTCTAGAGGGGGGTAGTCATTCTGTTCTTTGCTCTAATACATTGTACACTCTCCCTTCAATACAGATTTTACCCCGTCAACAAAAATGAGGGAGTACCCGATTCCATATTCCCAATATTAATGAGGGCACAACAATGCTTCTGTTGTCCCTGGATGTAATATCTGCATTTGATTTAGTGGATCACCCCTTCCTCCTGGATACACTGTTGAAAGTAGCAAATTTTATTGAGCAAGCAAGGGACTTGATACAGTCCTTTTTTGTGATGAGAACCATGCAGGTTTTCAGTAAGCAAGCTGAAAAGGACACTGTACTAGTTAGTTAAGGTGTTCCACAGGGGGCCTCACTTTCCCTGGTTTTATACATCCTTTTTACTGCTCCTTTCTTTCATATGGGAGTAGAAAAAAAGATCTGATTTTCAAACTATGCGGATGACTCGCATTGTCTCATCCCCTTAACAGACATCTACGAGAAGGATGCTATAGCAGTGTCAGAGGTATATGACCTTACACATGAGTGGATGGACATGAGTGGGATGGCACTGATTCATGGTAAAACAGAGCTTATTATCGTTGGCTTTAGACCCAGACTCGCTAAACTTGACTCAAATTATGAAGCTTTCCGCATTGCGGATCATGATATTCACATATTCAAATGAAGGAAAAATAAATATTTTAGGAGTGACACTTGATTGATTGATTGATATTTTATTTCTATCGCGCTCATACACAAGTGTTTCAGAGCGTGACAAGGCAAGAGAAAGGGAACAGGGGAGAACAAAAACAACAATCTTACTAGGCCCAGTGACATTGAGAACGTGCAAGTGCAGGGTAGAGGGAGAAAGGGGAGAAGTGCATGGAAGGGGGAACAAAAGGAGTGTGCAGAGCGAGAAGGAAAAAACAAAAATAATAATAAAGTAATAAATAAAAAGGCAACAAACAATGGGCGTGCAGCCAGCAAGTGGCAAGTGCTGGGTTTATGGCAGCAGGCCGTGTTGGTCTGAAAGTGCAGTAAGAAAAGGGGAGGGCTGTATGGGTACAGATACAGACCCCAGTGCAGTGGGTGGCCCGTAGGCAGTGCGTGAGGGTTGCAAGATGAGCAGGTACCTGGGCCCAGAGGACAGAGGGTGGCCAGGTGCATGGTGCCGAGGGAGAGTAGAATCAACAGGGGAGAGGGGAGGAGAAGGTAGAAGCAAAGAGGAAGGTTTTGAGGTGCTTCCGGAACTGGAGATGGTTCTTCTCAAGTTTTAGAGTGGCAGGGAGGCTGTTCCAGAGGGAGGCCCCAGCCAAAGACAGAGATCTACCCCCAGCTCGTTTCTTTGAGAAACAACTGACCCTGAGGGAGTCAGAGGTAGAGGAGCGGAGTGCTCGAGATGGGAGGTATTTGCGTAGGGAGAGCTGAAGGTATGTTGGACCCAGGCCCCAGAAAGCCTTGTGGACAATGCAGAGGGTTTTGAATTTAATCCTTGCATCCACTGGGAGCCAATGGAGAGATTTCAGAGCTGGAGAGATATGATCCCAGGGCTTGAGGCCAAGGACAAGTCTTGCAGTCCTGTTCTGGATAAGTTGTAAAGGGCGGAGAGTAGAGGCAGGTAGATTAAGAAGGAGGCTGTTGCAATAGTCCAACTTAGAGAGAACCAGAGCTTGGGAGACAGTGAGCTTCTGGGGAATGAGAGGAAGGAAGAATACCTCTGAGGAGGTGCAGTAGGATGTTTGACTTTTTGATATATCAGCGATGTGGACGGAGAAGGAGAGTGTGGAATCAAATGTGACACCAAGGTTCTTGGCCTCGCAGGTGAGGATAGGAGGAGGGCCAAGGGAGGCATGCCAGAGAATGAGGGGAAAGGAAGGTGATGGTGTGCCAATGAGGAGGATCTCTGTCTTGCTGGCATTAAGACAAAGATTGTTGGCGGCACACCAATCTTGGTAGGCAGTTAGGCAATCAGTGATGAGAGAGGAGGAGGAGGTGCAGAAGGCAGCCTGAAAATGAGTTGAGTGTCATCTGCGTAGCACTGGAAGTTTGAGCGGAAAATGGCAATACAGCGGGTGAGAGTTGCCAGGTATTGGTTGAAAAGCCAGGGCGAGAGGTTGTACCCCTGGGGAACACCACAGGTGGAGAGGAAGACAGATGACAGGAAGGACCCAAGTTGGACCTGGGAGGGTCGATCAGAGAGGAAAGAGGTCAGCCAGGCCAGAGCCTGATCTGTGATGCCCAAGTTATCCTGGAGCTGGTTGAGCAGGATGCTATGGTTGACCGTATCGAAGGCAGAGGAGAGATCAAGTAGGATGAGAACAGAGGGAATGCTAGAGTCAAGGTTGGAAAGCAGATCTTCACGGATGTTCAGGAGAGCAGTTTCCATGCTTCTGCAAGGTCTGAAGCCAGACTGATGGTCATGGAGACAGCCAACAGAATCGGAATGAAGGTTTAGCTGAGAGATGGCCAGCTTTTCAAGGAGTTTGCCTAAGAAGGGGGTAATGGAAATTGGACGATAGTTGGCTGGACAAGAGGGATCCGCTGTGGGTTTCTTGAGGAGAGGATGCACAGGGAGTGCTTAAGAGGGGAGGGGAAGGAAACTGAGGCAAAGTAGTGATTGCAAAAGTCGGCAAGGGCAGAGCGAGGGTATCAATGTGGTCCTTGAGAGTTTTAGAGGAACAGGGATGAACCTGTTTTGACGAGGCTTTAATAGATCAGACTTGTCTAGCGACCTCATCAGGGGAGATGAGAGTAAAGGAAGAGAAGGAGGGTGGGGGGGTGGCTAGAGGAGGGCCAGTGAGTACTGACGGAGAGGGGAGAGGAGAGGGGGTGGAGGAGAGTGTGGACAGGATGTCCTGGGTTTTTGAGATAAAGTGTGAGGCCAGGGCATTGCAAAGAGCCTGAGAGGCAAGGGGAGGGGTAGAGACTGCAGCAGGGTTGTCCATCTCCTTACAAATTTTAAAGAATTCGGCCGAGCTGTTAGATGCCGCAGAGACACAGGCTTGAATGTGAACTCTCTTCTTGGTATGGACAGAGAGATGGTATTGCCTTTGGAGAAGGCGACAGGCCAGTTTGTCAGAGGATGAGCAGGAATCCCTCCATTTTCCCTCAGCCGCCCTACACCTACGTTTAAGTGTAGCTAGGTCAGAGTCATACCAGGAATTGCACTTGGCTTTGGACTTCAGGCGGATCCTCATGGCAGGGGCAAGAACATCAAGAGTATCAGAAATTGAAGAATAGAGAGAAGACAGGGCTGTCTCAGGGTGTGAGTCAGCCAGAGGAAGAGGGGGTGGAGAGAAGGTGGAAGCAAAAGCCTCGACTGACACACGCTTCATGGGCCGGGTGTCCAGGAAGGTAGGTGGCAGTGTTGGGGTAGGCTTGGCTTGGGGGAAGAGAGAGAGAGATGAGAGGAGCGGAGGTAGTGATCACTCCAGGAGAGGTGAGTGGAGAGAGGGATAGATGGGGGGATGCTGGAGGAGATAAAGACATCAAGTGTGTGCCCTGCACAGTGTGTTGGGCCAGAGGGGAGGATAGAGAGGGAGAGGGAATCGCAGAGGTTGCGAAAGAGCAATGTTGAGGGACAGGGAGAATCAAGGTGAATGTTGAGGTCACCAAGGAGGAGGAGTTGAGTGGTCAAGGCCAGGAGAGAGGAGGAGAGGTCAGCCCACTCAAAGAGAAAAGAGGTGATTTGACCAGGGGGCCGGTAGAGAGTGGCAACAGTCAGAGAGTGGCTAAGAGAGATTGAGAGCCTGCAGACAAGGCATTCGAAAGAGGAGTAGATCTGAGTGGGAATTATAGTGGCAAGAATCCACTCAGGAAAGATCAAGGCTACACCCACTCCAGGGTGAGTGGATCTGGGAGCGGAGAGGATCTTGTAGCCATCAGGGAGGAGAGTGTCAAAGCTCGTGACAGAGCTGGCCGTGAACCATGGCTCTGTAAGACCAAGAAAGTCATGGTCAAGTTCTTCAAGGAGGTGGCAGATGTCAGAGGAGTGTTTGACAGCAGAGCGAGAGTTGAGAGTGGCAAGATGAAGAAGGTTGCTGGCCTTAAAGACCTTCCGGGGAGGGGTACAAATCAGAAGTACACCCTGCAGAGTTGTGGAGGTAGCCAGAAGATGGGCAGAGGAGGGAAGAGTGGGCAAGGTAGCCAAGGAATGAGAGGAGAGGACAGCCGGAGAAGAAAGGAAGTTGATGAGGTGAGGGAAACGCCTATCGAAGAGGAGGTGATTTGCCTGGGGACCTTGGACCATGACAGTGCCATTTAGGTAGACGTTAAGGATGACTCTGGAGGAGTCAAAAGAAGCCATGAGGATTTCCCAGCCAGTGCCAACATTTCTGGGAGAGGAGGCGAAAGGACAAAGCACAGAGATCATATGGGGGGTCCATAGATCAGGCGAAGGAACAACAAAGAGGATGTCGGTGAGGGTCTGTCTGGAAGAGGCACTGGTATAGGTATCAGCAATAGGGAGACCAGGGTTGGAGGCCAAGATATCCTTTTTAAACTTCTTCTTTCCAGATTTAGTGAGAAGGGAAGGATAGTTGCTAGAGAAGCAGTTGGAAAAGATGAGAGAAACAGACAGTGCCATGAGTATGAGGAGAGGAGGCAGGGGGAGGAGAAAGCAGGTGGAGCGGTATGGAACAGTCACTGAGCTAGCAGGATTACAATCAATGGGCAAAGTTAAATGCAGAATTACACCCAAGTTTGACTTTCAAGTTAAATGCAGAATTACACCCAAGTTTTACTTTCAAGTTAAATGCAAAATACACCCAAGTTTGACTTTCAAGTTAAATGCACAATTACACCCAAGTTTGACTTTCAAGTTAAATGCAGAAATTACAAGGAGAGCTGAAGGAGTACCAGCAGAGCAGGTAGTACAAAGGAAGTCAGAAAGGAGGGACTAACCACGGCAGAATGTGTTGTAAGAGTCATGGTAGTCCAATAGTCCAGGGGTAGCAGCCTCATGGAGGGTTTGGCTCTGGCAGAAATATCATGTTGCAGCCTGTAAAGCAGACAGGGAAGCTAAAGGGGGCCTTTGTGTGGGCCTTGGTGTACTGGGCCGGCTCCTGCCTCAGGGTTGCTGCTATTGGTCTATAGCGACCTCTGCAACCAATGGGTGGGGGAGACCAGTGCAGGCCCAGTGGAGTTTAGGCAAAGGGAAAATGAGCAGCCATCTTGGAGGCAGGAAAGAAACAATGGGCCCCAATGAGGGAGAAGCAGAAATAGAGTGGAAACCAGGGTTTTTCGAAGAAATGAGCCAGGCGGGGGCTCTCCAGGTAGTTCGTGCTTTGCCAGCAAGGTATTTTTCCAATTTAAAGCACAAAATGCTGAGCGCGCCGCATCAGGCGCAAAACACACCAAAAATGGAGCGCTTACCCATTGAGAGGTGCTGCATTTGCTGGGGTTCTTTGTAAAGCGGCAGGAGGTCTTCTAAAGCAAAAACGAGGGCTCCAGAGGTGCAGAGGATTGAAGGACAAATGAATGCTAGGGCCTCCTGTGAACCTGGGTGCACTGGGCAGGCTCCCGCCTCCCGGTTGCTGCTATTGGTCTATGGTGACCTCTGCAACCAAAGGAAGGGGGAGACCAGTGCAGGCCCAGTGGAGCTTAGGCAAAGGGAAAATGAGCAGCCATCTTGGAGGCAGGAAAGAAACAATGGGCCCCAATGAGGGAGAGGCAGAAATAGAGTGGAAACCAGGGTTTTTCAAAGAAATGAGCCAGGCGAGGGCTCTCCAGGTAGTTAGTGCTTTGCCAGCAAGGTATTTTACCAATTTAAAGCACAAAATGCTGAGCGCGCCGCATCAGGCGCAAAACACACCAAAAATGGAGCGCTTACCCATTGAGAGGTGCAGCATTTGCTGGAGTTCTTTGTAAAGCAGCAGGAGGTCTTCTAAAGCAAAACCGAGGGCTCAATCAGACCTTTAGCATGTCTGCCCAGGTTAATAGTCTAGTAGCAGCAACGGCTTACTATATTAGATTAATTTTGCATATCCTCCGATTTTCATCTCGGAAGAGCTGTGAAACGATTGCCCGAGCTATTGTTCCTGCAAAAATTGATTATTGAGACTCACTTCTCATAGGAGTAGGTAAAAAAAGAAATTGCAAAACTCCAAGTGGTGTAGAACAGCACCGTTAGAGCAATCATGGGTTTCATAAAAGTTTGCCCATGTGTCAGAGGTGAGAAGAAAATTGCATTGGCTACCCATTGCTGAGAGGATAGAGTTTAGGCTGCTCACCTTCACCTATAAGTCTCTTGACAGTTATTTTCCTGCTTATATTAACAAAAGACTAAAAGATAAACCAGTGGTGCGCGCCCTTCACTCAAATGATGAACAGAACCTGCAAATTCCAAAAACCACCTTGGAACTGGTTAGAAGGGGTGCCTTTTGGGCAGTTCCCCTGGCAAAATGGAATGCTCTGCCTTCAGCTTTGAGAAATTGCCCGACACTGGAAGTATTTTTTTTTAAAAAACTCAAAACACACTTATTCAAATAAGGATGGATGGTTGTTTACACCTGTCCTAAATATGCTTGATCACTATTGATTGTCTTCGGCACCCATATGCCTCCGTGCCATTTTGACAGCGCCTTATAAATAAACTAAAGTAAAGTAAAAAGTAAAGTTTTTCGAATACCTCAACTCTTGTCATGATCACATTAAGTTCACCATTGAGATTGGCAAGCCACCTTTGCATTTTCTGGATGTCCTTCTGACTTATTCAGTCAGTGTTCTCCTGACCAGCACTGATAGAAAAACCAGTGATGTGAGTAACACCATACATTATAGTAGTTTCCATCCAACATACCTTAAGGAAAGTTTACCCTATAGTCAGTTTCTCTGGTTGAAAAGAATTGTATCAGACCCTACCTCATTGCAGAAGGAATATGATCTCATGACCAGCAGATTCAAACAAAGAGTGCACGTCTGAGATCCTCGAAATGTTGGTTCTTAGAGCTGACTGACACAAGAGGGAGGACTTATTGAGATCCACCTCTAAGAATTACAACACTAGGATGATTCACACTCTACGTTACTCTGTCAGAGTCATCAAGTCTGTAGGATTATTAAGAAAATGTAAGCCTTATCCGACTAGATCCTCATCTTAATCAGCTCTTCCCAGAACCACTTATGTTGGCCTACAAAAGAGGTAATAACTTCAGGGACACTCTCGTTAAGGCACAATGTCCTAAGAAACAAGTTCAGAGAACATTGCAGAAGGTCGAGGTTGGGACATTCCCATGTCTTAACTGTCAACATTGTTCAACATTATAAAAGGAGACCACGGAAGACATCCCCGTTCTGGGAAAATGATGAAACTAAAACACTACGCCACATGTGAGATTCACAGTGTGATCTATACCCTGAGATGCCCATGTGGCAGTATTATGTTGGCCAAACTTTGAGAAAGGCAAAGGACAGCTGGACGAAGCACATGTCCAACATTAGGACATTTAACATCAGATCCCAGATCTATAGGCATTTTTCGGAAATGAGGCATACAATTGCATAAATGAGATTTGCGGTTTTGGAAGTGGTTCACGCACACCCACGCGGCGATACCTCCAGAGAAATTTGGCTCAAATTGAGCTTTTTTGGATAGACCAACTTGACTTAGTCTATCCATTAGGGATGAATGAGGACTTATAATTGGGTCCTTTCTTGTGAAAGGTCTTGAGCCATGCTATGACATACAGCATGACACCACATTGTTAGAATGTCATGCTTCTCTATATTATTGTGTAAGCAGAACATTTCAGAGTAAAGCGATAGTAAGCAGAATAGAGACACACCCTTGAGGTATCAGATTTTTCGGTTAATCTTGTCCACTTAGCATACTAAGGCATTGTACACACTGATTACCTCATTATCACTTAATATCAAGAATTTAGAATGACATTATTCTGTTAATTTAGTTGCTATATGGGCAACTATGTTTATCTAACTATTCATTATGGATAATCATGTTATGTTGTTTTGACATGTTAAAGCTTATGTTTAACATCTTTAAACATTATGGCACAGATGATCTTGTTGTATCATTTTAAATGACCATGTGGAACAAATTATACATTAAAGCATGTCATTCTGTATTGTAATTGCATGTGCAAATGAGTATCTAATGGTTACCATGTATACTTCATCTTAGCAATATACTGATTCAATGAGATGGAAATGGTAGGCTTGCTCAATGACCTTTTGATAGCCCTTACTCCGCCAGATGGACGACCCTCAGGTTTAGTAAATTAAGTGTGCCTAAATTTGTATTCACCATATCACTCTTCAAGCAGGTGATTTGATTCTATTGTTTCAATCTAAATAAACTTCTGAAGGGCCAGATAAGCATTCCCGCAGAAAAACATTTAATCAGGAGACAGCTACTGTTTTTTACTATTTTACACTTCACACAGATGACCATTCTTTAAAGACTGTTTCCATTATATCTTTTAGTGCTTCTTTAGCATTAGCGCAGACACATATTTACTCAGGGGGCCATCACTGATTAACCAGTGTTGCCCAGTCAGTTTCATTATTGTTATTGTCAATGACGTTACACGAATCATGCAATGATCTCATCACATCTAGCCACGAATTACCATAAAAAGGCAGCTATTTTTCTGCACAATTTGACAGCTGGATGACCATGATTACATCTGCTCTTACAGATGGAATTATTGGAGATGAGGGAAACATATAGAGGCTACTTTTTAAACTTTCAGTTACCTGTGAGGCGCACCTAGATTTATTGGACATTCTTCTTATATGCAGGTACCTACAATGAAGTTTGGTGTCTATAATTTGTGACTCACTCGATACCTTTGGGGTTATCATTCCCACGAGATAAGTAGCTTTCATTATCATTATCCTAATAAGACTGTTAGCCTTTTGTCATACTATGGGATTAGCTCTACCTTTGAAGTATTATTCTTTTATTTGAAGGCTTCACATAATGTCTTGATAATTTGGTGGAAGGCTATGAATTGCCTATTAATAGTACATAGTTACACAGTTGTATCTCTACTTTTATTATTAGGGCAGTCTTTGTTCCTCTCAGTGAGATGACTATCACCCTTGTACACATTATACTGAGACTTATCACCAGCATTAATATTGAGGGAGAGGTTGGACCGTTAATAGGCTACCATTTACTCTACCCTACCATCGATTGAGGCTTTGTTATCTTTACATTTTAGGGACACTTGATTGCAGATTGGATTATTATTGGGAGAATGAAAATGACCACACCAGGTTGTTCGTAAAGAATGGATATTGGTAACACTTATGTAACCAGTTGTGATAAACAATACTTTGAAATTTAAGTATAGTCTTAAATCGTTCACTCATTTACCCACAGATCTTATTGTGTTCCGATCAAGTGGCAGAACATTGATTACCCGAGCTTTGACATTTGGAATGCACTTTTAATACAAGAGGTGATTGATCAAGCCTATTTTATACTACTTTTATACTACTGCAGTTTACATAAGACTCTCTTGTCAGCATTAGATTACTTTAAAGATATATTGTCGATAATTGTCTCTTTATGATTATTTTCAGAAGCTGTAAGTATTTGACACCCTTGATTAAGGGAATTGTTTCTTGATACGTGCTGGGTTCAGCTGTTTTTGTTTGAAAATTAAATACAATTTGTATGACAATTAATTGGATGTTAAATCATTTTTTCATTATATCAATTGGATGACTTCTTATCAGATACTAGTTCTACTAATGTAATTACTCATAACTCCATTTAATCTTTTCAGTACTATTTGGCTTTATTAAGCCACACATAGTGTGCAGGGGGCAGGAATGTTGGGAACTTTTTATCCTTTGTATGTTGTTATAGGGTGCATGTCCCAGGGCCTTGTCTTCTCCTCCGCACCTTGACTAAGTCTCTTTACTCATATCTTTGATGAGAATTACCATTTATACCCCCACAGTTCTTCATCCATACTCTATTTAGAGAGAGGTGTGCCCTGTGTTTAAGTTTTTCCAACATTGATTCCACAAACATACATATTTACGGTGCCATCTATGCATGCAGTAAGTATTGCAAAGAATGTAAATGTGTGGGCACATGGGCTACTGGAACTTTCTTTTGCAAATAAACTGACGTTTGCAGTTGTTTACGACTGATGTACCACTCCGGATAATGGTCAGTCACTCTCAGGTGTAAGTATACTGCTTTAATGCATTGATGTATTTTCAAGTGTTTACAAACCTAGCAATGATGACATCTGTACTGGTCCCCTACCAACATCAGTGCGGCCCCTCACCATGCCATCATCCAGTCGAACAGTCCTGCTGATGATAGCAATGGTGGCTCTACTAAAGGAAATTGAAAGTGATGCTGTAGCTAGGATATACATCAAACAATCCTCAACCTCGCAACAAAATGACATCAATTTGAGTTTAGGTTACTAGGTGTTGCTTGTGACACCTATATGCCAAAACGATTGAATTAGAGTACAGATAGGGAGACATTGGCATATGACGAGGGACACGCAGCTTGTATGTGTTGTTTGGTTATTTGCCCACCCAATGACTGCCTGCGGCCATGCTAATCCCCATGACCATTCCCACACTGTTCTTGCCCCTCCTCGTCCAAAACACCTCCTCATGGGAACTCTTTGAGCGTGCTTTGATCAAGCCTTACCATCAACTTTTGCACTCAAAGTGCCTGCCAGTCTTTTTTCAAAGCAGTCTTCCGAGAGTTAATGACTTCATTTGAGTTGTAAACCTGCTACTGGTATAGTGAAAAGGTCTTAGACGTCTGCCTTAAACCTCTCGATTTATAAGCACTATGCGTGTCCTTCACTGAAGTCCTGTTAAAAACAAACATTTTCCATGCACTGTTATTAGATGGGTTCTATGGGGGTCATCACGGGCAAGAAGAGCAGTAAAAATTTGGCGGTATCCCGGCAAGGTTCTGATAGAGCCCTCTGTCATTCCATTGCCAGGGTTCTTTCATTTTTATTGCGATCGATTTTGGCTGAAAAAACAAATCCAATTTTTATTTTATTTTAATTTGGGGGGCTCCTCTGAACTCCCTTCCCAGTTGTTTTGCTACCTATTCCACATGCCTCCTTGCCCCTTATATCCCTTTACCCACCCCCATATTCGTGCTGAGTTTTTTCAGCCAGAAATGTGCGTCAATGAATGAACGTCATACCATTAAATGCCTAGGTACTCACATCATTTTACACCTTCTACCATCAATGGGCAGTTAATAGCACAATGACAGTGGCTGGCAGGTGACTTTTCCCATTCCAACACAAAAGCCCAAACTGTTTGCATTGCCATTGAGTGTTTTCAATGCTGTATTTTCTGTTCAGTTATATGTCTAGCTAGACTTCACATGGTGCACCAATATTCAGAAAGCTCTTTCTGACAAAATTGAGCTCCGACAAACCAAAATAGAGACCAAAAAACTAGTCTGGCCACCAACAGACCCCGTATCGCAACTCAAGTACCCTCACCTGATAAACCTGACCTGTTCAAGTTCTTCCTCCTCGCCACTAAGGATGTTGAGGACATACTAACGAGCCTGAAAGCATCTAGATGCTTGGGTGATGCCTGTCCAGCAATAATTATTAAAGAGACAGCGAAGGATCTTGCACCTTTTATCACAACTTTAATTAATGCATCTTTTGGAACTAGCACAGTACCAACTAATCTGAAGGACGCATGGGTCTTGCCACTTTTAAAGAAACCCTCCCACGATCTCAACAACCCGACAAACTATAGACCAATCACCACTGTACCCTTTCTCCTAAAAATTCTGGACAGAGCTGCTTACCTTCAGTTTCAGCATCACTTGGAAATCAAAAACGTACTAGGGCTCCGTCAATCAGGATTCTGACCCAGATATGACACGGAGACAGCCCTGTTAGACCTAGTAACACAAATCGAGATTATGAAAGACAAAGGCAACTTAACACTCCTCTTGTTACCAGATCTATCAGCAGCCTTTCACCTGGTGGACCACAAAATCCTATGCAACCGCCTCTCATCCGCACCCCACTTCTCTGATGAAGCCACCACCTGGATTCAGTATTTCTTAAACAATAGAACTACTTTGCCTCTGCTATACCAGTCCCTGTCACCTGCGGAGTCCCCCAGGGATCTTTTGTTTCCCCCACGCTCTACACCATTATCACCAAGCCCCTCTTTGACGACCTAGATTATTTGGGTGTCTCCTACACAAATTACGCAGACGACACCCAAATACTTATACTGATTTCTGGTGACTATAACATTGACTCCAAACGCCTAAACAACATCAACCTATCACTCACTTTCAAATGTCTAAACAATCTAGCACCCAAGTACCTGTGCGACAAATTCATTCGTACATCCTCGGATCGACCTGTTAGATCCTTACAATCTAAATGCCTCATCATTCCTAGGTTTATGCTCCAAAAGGCAGGAGGCAGAGGTTTCCCAGTCCTAGCGGCCAAAATGTGGAACTCCCTACCTGCGACCCTCAGAGCCGAACCCTCCTTCTGCAAATTCAGAAACAATGTAAAAACTTGACTCACACTGAATGAATCCCAAAATGTGCACTAAAGTTACCACCTCCTACTGCTGTAATCACCCTGTGAAATAATCTGTACACCTTGCCTGATTTGTAAATGTTTCTGTATCCTGTTGTACACTATGTCTAACCTGTAATTCAACCTGTAAGTTCTTGCAAAATACATTGCTTACCTCTTTAAATGTATTCTTACCGTCTTTTGTAAATACCTATCGCATGTAACTGTAATTTATTAATTCCCTGTAAAATGCAAGAAATGTGCCCAGATGCCTAAGGTGAGCGGCTGCTGCGGTGATTCAAGTACCATACTCATCCATGGTTCCCTTACTGGTTTACATCCACCACTCTTGGCCGTGAAGGAGATCTACACAAACACCCGCCACACAGTGTCTTTTGTGTGAGCAGAGGCAACTATTGCCTCCTCTACTGTGTCATTTGTGAAGGTAAAAGTAACAATGCATTATTGTGCCATTGTGTGTATTGCTTGGTTGAAAGTCCTAACAAAATGCACATGTTACGGTCTTGCAGAGACAGGAACAAATTCGATTTTGAAAAGAGTTGCTTCAGGCACACAGGTGTTTTCTTGGTACATCCATGCATATTGTGCAAGAAGTATTAAATGCGTACCCTTTTCCTGGACTGGGATAAGTCTATTTGCATCCAGTACCACATGCATTCGAAGACACGTGTATAGATGCTTATCATGGTTGTCAACAGGCCAATCATATTAAAGAGAGGGTCACAGGAATGCCCCTCTTGACAATTGTAACTATGACAACCAGAAGAGTCAGAGATGCAAGATGCTAGTCACAGTTTGGAAAGCCCCCAGTGACAACTAAATATGCAAACAGATATTCTCTCAGACAACCATTCAAACCCTATCCTGCTAACGTCATCATAGATGCAGGTGCCCCAACACTGATCATGGATCCAGGCCCCTCAATGGACATGATCGACTAATGACAAATATCCTGGGGTGCTGATGTCATTAGAGACACCATGACATTGTAACATTAGCCATAAAGCACACTCGCATTCCTGCACGAAGTTACATGGACACATACATGCACACACGAAGAACACGCTTATACAGTTCTGTACATAGTGGAAAAATACATATACATACTGTTGAAAGCCTTTATTATTTTTACTCATTAGCCAAACACACAAACACAGTAATGCAAAGCAATAAGAGATGCAGTGCAAGCTTGCAGATGCCCATTGTAACTAACCATATGGAACTACAGGATCATATAAGGGACCTGAAAGAGCCAAGATATTACTAACCTATGCAAAGAATAGCACAGTATAGACATATAGCAATTATAGCAAATCTATAGTAGCGTTATCTGAAGCCACAGGCCTCAGAACAAAAGATGAACAAAAGCAGAATTAGGCTATAGAAAGCACCAGGCCAGGGCTTGCAGCCAAGGTCAGAGACGAGCAGCACATACTTAAGCTCAGAGACAAGGAGCCATGCACATAATAGAAGAATAAATCCTCACTAATTGCAGAGCAGAAAGCTCAATTTTGCAGTGTTCATCTACGTGCTGCAGCGAAGCCGAACAATGACCATTTACTCGTGGTGAGAAGAGGAGCAGTTCCCAGCGAAACATGTAGCGACACCTGTTGTTTTACAACATTTAACCCTGCAGGCACTCTCAACGGCAAAGTGGTAATAGTGATAGCAACAATGAGGACACACATGGGCCTCATTATGAGTTTGGACGAGGAAAATCATTTGAAGTACCACCAAACAGATTTAACGTATTGCTAATTGGTCAGGCTGAATTTCTGCTTGATTACAAGTGGTGGTAGTGGTGTACATTTCCATTCATTTTGCATCGATTGGACCCAGTGGGGCTTTTTTGTGGAATTACTGCGGCGGAATTACTGCAGTGGTACTTCCACCAGTTCTGCTGATTCTTTTGGCATTCAGTGGCAAGATTTACCTCCAGGGTTTTGCTGGAGGCAAGTCTTCCACTGAAAGACAAAAACTCATAATTTGGCATAGTGGTAAAATTGGAGGTACCAGAGTTACCTCCAATTTTACCACTTACTCATCTTTCTCATCACCTTGAGAAGGTGCACTGAAAACAGAGCTGGGTCCCAGGCCTGGGGAGATCAACTCCAGCCAATCAGAGAACACAAATCCAGGGGTGGATGGCAGAGGGCAAGGGTCAATGGTAATCCTGCAACCCTGCAACAATGTAATAGATAGTTTTTGAGGAAGGTTCAGGCAACCCACCTGACATGCAAGGCCAGTAAAATAACCTCTATATGTGCCAGCTATAGGTGATACCACCACAATCACCCAATAAGGCGGGCTCATAGGTTCTTGGGGGAGAGCCCTGCTTTGTTATGTCAAACTGTAACAAAAGCCCCTGACAAAGGCTCAGGAGCTTTGATTGCTGGAGAATTCTGTTCCTCCTGTATGATCCGTGTCTGTTATGGAAAATACAGGACAGTTTGAACTTGCCCCTGGCTGAGTCCTCCGTTTGTATTCGGGGCGAGGGTTTGTTGGGCCTTGGGTGCTCTGAACATTGAAGGTGTGGTGTGAAGCCCCGGTCCTCTCTGGCATACCTATACAACATACTACACTTAATTGGTTTGTACAGCAGGTGACACTGTGTAGAGGAGGTCCCAGACATGGTCTGCACCCCTGCACCCCATTTCGAGGTATCAGGAACATACTCGCCAAAATATGTGACGTACGAGGAGCAATTGAACCAACAGAGAGCTGTACTGGGCCTATGCCCAGAGCCCATCAGAACAGCAATACCGGATGAAATGCCTATAACCAGACAGCCATGGGCTGCACGGTACCCTCTCAGACAACCGTACCCGCAGCTGACATGAAATGAAGACTACTTACAGACCGTCCCTGAAGAGACCCAAAGAGCCCTAATGGAGGGTAAATGGTGACGACATAAGAGCCCAGACAGACGTACAGATGAACATAAACGACGAACGAAAGATGACACACAAGGGCGAAATACAAGGAATAAAGATGTAATGGACGTGTAAGAAGAAACAATGTTGATACATAAAGAGACGTAAGAAAACGTAGCTGTGAAACAAGTTGGAAGCCTTCAACCAGCTAATGCTTGTAAATAGGCTTGAAACGCACGGAGCTAAGAAAGCGGAACTGCTTGCAATGCTTAGTAGAAGAATAGAGCGGCATGCGCCAAATATATATCTACCTCAATAAAAGCACACTATACAAGTGTGACTCTATTTTGTAAAAGCAGAATTACGCCCAGGCTGCAGAGGGCAAGCTAGGCCAAGATTCATATTCCAGCCAAAGCCAAAGGGAAGAGCGGAATCGAAACTCAGTAAGAAGCAGCTCAATGCCTGGGAATTCAAGGTCAACATAAGGAAGGGAGGAGAGCTGCAGCCTCAGAGAATCGAAACTTCAGAGCATACCAGCCAGCCAGTGAAGGTCGAGATAAAGAGGCCACAGGCAGGTGGCGATGCTGCGGAAGAATCAAATACGCGAATAAATGGAAAATGAAGCAGATTTATGGTGAACAGACACGTGACCAGCCCTGGGCAAAAGGTACCAACGCCTGATGTCACCCAGAACCCAGGCTGCCATAACATTTCCTGATAAGAAGCTACAGTTTCAAGACCGTCCTCAGCCAACTAAATGACACATAGCCCTAAAGGTACTGATTGATGGAAGGGAGGCAGGGTGAATCTTGGGGCACTCCGCATCTGGGTGTCCATTCTTCATGCTGCTAATTAAAGTGGAGATTTATGCCTAGGGGTGTAACCCACCCAATCACAATGGACAAAATAATCTAGGGACCTATAGCTTGTAGAACCAATAAGACGTCGTAGTTGTAGTGACGTCTATCATGAGTGATGTAGTGGGATGGGCGTAGACGCCCACCCGATAAGAGTTATCCAATCCGCATGCTCTGTTACCATATACAGATATAGCAGCTATACTTAAGTTACCTTTCCGACCGATAGAATTGCATGACAAACATGAGTTTTACACGTCAAATGATGACGAATTTCGCCCATAAAAGTGCTGTCTGAATGAAGAATTTGGAAGTTGAAGCGAGACAGGCGATTGCGACTCTGTTGATTACCATTTGTTTCCCCGTTTTTTGTACTTGTCATTAAACGGACTTCCCTTTGCCAAACTATTAAGTTGTCCTTATTGAATTGTATTGGAGCAAGAGAATCCTGCACCCCAACCTCCTCAAGGTGTAGCTATCTTGTCTTACAGGTACTTGAGGGTGAGCTCTGACCTATGGGCCCGTCAGAGGACGCTCCGCCCTCCTGTACACTTGGTACTGTGAGGATGGTTCGACCATCAACTATTGATTAATTAATACTAAGACACCCATAGACCGACGGCACAAAGTAACTCTAGGCCTTCGGCAATATCAAGAGTCCTTCGCCATTCGGCTGAGTAGACTGAGAAGCTTCCCGTGGACAATGATAGTCTAACTCAAAAATCTGCAGTGGGTCTGAAGGAACCTTCCTTTCAAAGCATAACCCTTCTCATTCCCACGGGCAGCGGATCGGACGAAAAGACCGCAAGAGGCAGGAGAAGAAAGGGCGGTGATCCCGAAGTTCCAGAGAGGAAAAGATGCGAGTGGTGAGTGAAACAATAAACTCATTACTTTGGCAAATGTCTTGTAGGCACTAGAACAAGTAAGAGAAAGGTAACAGAGGGTGGCGGGAGAAAAATAAAAATAGTCAGAAGTAGAGAAGACTGCATATATATAAGGGGTTAATGACTCGAGTATAATAGAGAAAAAAGTAGGTTAATGGGAGGACACCCGAGAGGAAAAAGTAGGTTACCGGGAGGACACCCGAGAGAAAAAAGTAGGTTACAGGGAGGACACCCGAGAGGAAAAAGTAAGTTATCGGGAGGGCACCCAAGAGAAAAAAGTAAGAGGATTTGCCTTGTTCCTGAGCTTTAATACAGCGTTCAGAAGAAATGTGAACACAGAGCCCACATAATGGGGGACGATTAGACTACAGTGACGATTAAAGACGGCACTAAAGTGGTTAGTTTAAACTCCATGTCGGGGTATTGATTAGAAGGCAGGTATATGTGTGTCCAGCTGGTGTCCGTCTACTCTGTCAAATGTCTGTCATGTGTGTCCTGTTATATGTCAAATGTAAAGAACTGTATCATTGATTGTTTGAAATGAAGTTTGGGCTTTACACAATTCCGTAACTAAGAGTGGATCGCCAATGGATTGATGTTCTTGAGTAAATTGATGATATAGAATTTTGCCGTGAAAGATTGGATTGGAGCTTGCGTATTTGGTGCTCGCTCATACTGTTGGACGTGTGAAGATTGCATAAAATATTGTTGGTAACGAAAGTTGAAAATGGAAGAGGTTACCCCACTTGCCCATTTGTGCAAGCAATTGCCCAAAAACACACCCAAGCTTGAGAAGTATAGTACAGAGTGGGTTAAGGATACCACCCACAAAATGTTTATGCCGTGGCCAAAGAACGGGTCCTTATCTAAAGCCGTCTTACAGCATATGACGACTTATCTACATGCCACATACACAGGCAAGAAACTAGAGAAGCGTCTTGCTGTTCTAGAACTGGGGAAAATGTTCAAACAGCCAAAGGAGGAAGAGCCTCCTGCAGACTGGATACTAAACGTATGCACGGAGGGGGGTGAGATGCCTACTGCGCCACCAGCCCCTCCTGAGCCAGAGATCGAAGGGAGTAAGTCAGAGGGACTCTACCCATTAAGAGAGCTTAAGGCAGCTACGGGGTATAGCAACCCTGCATATGAGTCACCTAAGTACAGTAGTGACGAAATCAAGGAGAAGGAGCAGGAAATGAATCTTACCTTTGCAGTCCCGAGGGACAAGGAGAGACGTGATGGTGAAAATAAGGATGAAGCACAGAGTTGTGCACCTCTTGTTAAGGAGAGAGAGGGAAAGAAATGGAAAAGAAGCGAAGGCAGAACTGATTTTTTTTTGTAAAGTATTTTATTGGTTTTTTCAAGAAAGTGAGAAACATTACAAACTTACAAGTGTGGTAATAAAGAAACGATACAACAAGAAAAAGTAACGTGAGAACAACCAAAACAACAGCAGTCTACATGTAGCGTTAGTTATGAGATGTTTGGTGGCAAGTAAAAATGATAGTTCCGATGTTACAAGAAGCGAGGGGAACAGATTCGGGTAATTCCATCTCTGTGTCAGTATGAAAAATCGGGTGTTGTAGTACGCTACAGTCCCTCAGGGAGGCTTATAGTCTGCCTTGAAGCGCATGTCACTCAGGAGGGCTTTCCAGGAGTCCAGGGTTCCACTTGTGGCTTCTCCGCTGGTTGTGATCCCGTCTTGCCAGGCCCTGGTTTCAGCAGTCGTCCATCTCGCCAGTTCGCTCAGCCACCGAGCATGGCTGGGGCCCGCTGGAGTCTTCCAGGCCATCGCTATTGTTCTCTTGACCAAAATGCATGAGACGTCCATTAGTTTCACCAAGTGTTTAAATTTGCCCGGTCTAGGATATATACCTAGTAGGCACTCTCCGGGCGTCCAGTCGTATCTTACCATGCCAGTTTCTGCGCAGGATTGTTTGGCTTTGAACCAGAGTGATTTCACTTTGATGCAGGACCAGAACATGTGGATCATGTCTGCCTTGTCATTTCCGCACCACGGGCACGTCGGGGGTATTTTCGGGTTGAATGAGGCAATCCTGTGGGGAGTCATATATGTCCGGTAAAGGACATTCAGCTGTATTTGTCCGAATCTGGAATTCCAGGACACTTTCTTGGGGTAGATCAGTGCTCTCTCTCATTCCTTGTCAGTAAGTGGTGATTCAAGATCTGCCTCCCATTTCGCCTTCAGTGCCTGACCTTTGGGGTTAGGCTTGTCTATGAGTCTGTTGTAAAGTCTGGAAACTGGTCTCCATCCATCTGAGAGGTCGTGCATTTCCTATAGCAGTGGGTCTGGGGTGGGCTCTTCCGGCCAGCTGTTCCACTGCTTCTTAGCGATCTGTTTGATCCTGTGGTACCAGAGGAACTGGCCCTTGGATAATCCTTCAATGTTCTGTAACGACTCGAAGTCCCTGAATTCCCCATCCGTGAACATGTCTCCCCATGTAGATATGCCTGCTTCCTCCCATCTCCTGGGAGTGGGAAGTTCTGCCTCCGACTTGCACACATCCACCATTATGGGGTTATCTGGTGAGTACGGATGTTTCACTTGCCTTATGTGACAGGCCCTGGCCCATATCTGCCTGCCCAGCTTGACAATCAGCGGAGTTTCGGGAGGTAGCCGAGGGGGAAACCATAGAGTTTCTTTGGGGATTAAGTTTGCGGAAGATTGCCTGAGTAGTTCCAGTTCGGCCGATGTGTCATCAGACAGCCACTTTGTAATGTGACTGAGCTGGGCCGCCAAGTAGTAAAGGTGAAGGTCTGGGAGTTTTATTCCGCCTTCCTTATGTGGGAGAGACAGCGTGGCCAGTGTGAGCTTGTGTCTGCGCGGACCCCACAAGAAGTCCTCGATGATGGCCTCTATTGTCTTGAAGAAAGGCGGGCGAACGTAGTGGCAAATATTGGCAAAGAAGTACAGGAATCGAGGAAGGATTATCATTTTGGCAATCGCCGCTCTACCCACCATTGACAGTGGTAGTTTGGACCAAAATTTGATTGAACGCCGAAGGCCGGTGACTGCTGCTATAGTGTTATGTTCGTGTGTGAGTAGCGGCCCTGTGACCCACATTGATACCCAGGTACCGGAACTTGTCAGGTTGCCACTGTATTCCGATAGGCGGGAGGTCGTCTACTGCAATGCCCCTCAGGCTAGCTAGGGGGAATGCAGTTGATTTGTGTCTGCTAAATCGTATCCCTGAGTACTTTGCATAATTGTCGAGAACTTCTAGCGTTGTGGGTGCGTTGAGCTCAGGGTTCCTCAAGTAGAGAAGTACATCATCCGCGTATATTGAAATTATGTTGTAAACGTTGCCCACCTTAATGCCCGCATCAAAAAACTGTTGGCGAAAGTATATGGCTATTATTTCTAGGCCCAATATATACAGCATGGGCGAGAGTGGGCACCCCTGTCTCGTGCCCCTTTGTATTGCCCAGGATCCCAAGACAATTCTGCCTGTTTTAACCCTTGCCATTGGCGAATTATAAAGTACCTGGATCCATCTGATGAAGCCCGCACCAAAGCTGAAGCCCCTCAAAACCTCCACAAGCCACTCCCAATAGATAGAGTCGAAGGCCTTGATGGCATCAAGTGACAGTATCGCCAGGTCCTCCTCTCGGTCGTGGGTTTCGGCCATGATGTGTTGTAGTCTCCTGAGGTTGGCCGTGGTGTTGCGTCCTGGGACGAATCCATTTTGATCTTCGTGAATTATGGATCCTACCACTCTGGCGAGTCTGTTGGCTAATATAGAAGTGAGGATCTTGCTGTCGTAATTCAGCATGGCCAAAGGTCGATAAGAATCACAATCGGTGGGTGACTTGTGCGGCTTGAGCATTGGAATAATTATGGTCTCTTTCATGGTGTTGGGCAGGATGCCATTTGTGTAGGCTTCTTGATAAACTTCATGCAGGATGGGGGTGAGAATGGGTTCGTAGGTCTTGTAGAATTTGGGCGGGAGACCATCACTGCCGGGGGCTTTGCCATTAGCGAGCGATCTGATGGCCGCTGTCACATCTTCGGAAGTGATTTCCGAGTCCAGTTCCTCCCTCTGCTCGCTGGAGATTTGAGGGAGGCCTATCTCCTCCAATGTTTCGATTAATTCTGCAGCGGGCACCTGGGACTCGTGGGCATACAATTTGGAGTAGAACTTAGCAAAAGTCTCGTTGATCTCCATCTGCGTCTTGTGTGTTACTCCTTTTTCGTCCTTTATCTCCGTTGGCAGGTGTTTAGGGTGTTCCCGCTTGCAGAGCCAGGCAAGCAATCTGCCGGGTTTGTCAGACTCGCTGTGGGATCTGGCGGTATGTGTTGCGAAGTCAAATTTCTCCAGTCTGACCCATGATTCTTGACATTTTATACGGGCTGTTTTAAGGATCTTCTCGGACTCTGGGGAAATGTCAGGGGCGGACTCTAGTCTTGCGATCTCTAATTCCTGGGCCTCAAGAGAGGACTGTAGTTGTCTGCGGGTTCCGCCCGCTCTTGAAATAATTTCTCCCCTGGTAACCACCTTCATGGCCTCCCACAGTGTGGACCAGGTAGCCACCGATCCCTTATTGATTTCGACATATTCCTCTAGCTTCTCAGCAAGGTCCTCTCTGAACTCTGGATCATCCAACGCTGCTGTAGGCATCCTCCACATGGGAATTGGAGGTTTGGGTCCACGCAGCTGCCAATGCATGGCGAGCGGGGAGTGGTCGGAGATCGATCTCCCCAAATATTCAGTGGATGTGGCCAGTGGAGATTGTTCCTTATCAACAAACAAGTAGTCGATCCTTGTGTGGACGCCATGTGGAGCTGAGTAGTGTGAGTAAATTCTGGCCTCTGGATGTTGCACTCTCCAGATGTCTACCAGGTTGAGCTGGTCGAGTGTTTCCGTCAAGGAGGTGGATGCGGGATTGCTTGGCTGAGGAGGAGGGCGCGATCTGTCCTTGCTCAAGTCCATGACGCAGTTGAAGTCTCCCCCCCACACGAAGGTCCTGCCTCGGTGTTGTGCCAGTCTAGCACTCAACGTGCTTAAGTATGACGGGATTCCATGCTGCGGAAAGTATGTGTTAATGAAGCACACTGGGGTTTGTTCTATGGTGCCCCACATTGATGTATATCTCCCTTCCTTGTCAGAATCCCAGCATTCTAGCTGGAAAGGCACATTCGGGTTCACCCATATCAGTACGCCTCTCGCATATTTGGAGTAAGGAGACCCCCTCGTGGTCCCATCCCATCGATCTGTTAACTTAGACATGGAGTCTGCTGTAAGGTGGGTCTCTTGTAATAGCGCAATCGAGACCTTCTTCCTCCTGAGGTAGGACTGTACGCGGTTCCTTCTGAGGTATGAAGCCATTCCCCTCACATTCCATGTCATCACAACAAGTTGTGACGCCATCGGATCGGTGTTCTGAATTCGTCTTGGAGTTCTGGCCCGCTGGCCCGGTGGCACAACGAACCACAGGTGGCGTTCTGCGGGCGGGGGGCCCCTGGTTCATGAAGTCTTGTGTCGTAACTTGCCACCATCTTGTACTTTACCAACATTGATGATTCGTAGACTGCAAAACCAACTAAACTAATAACATAACACAAACTGGTGCGCCCAGCGACTACAACACTGTCGCGGTGCTCAGGCGCTCTCGAGCCGTCTGAACCCATCCGGGAATCGGGTGTGAGCTGGGTCGGGCGGTGAACTGGCCCAATTGGATTTTCTGCTGGGGGTAGGGTTGGTGCGAGGCGGCAGGGCCGTGCGAGGGCCGCTTCCGTAAGTTAAACTGTTGTTTGGATTACCTTCTGGGGTCCGGTTACTGGTGGTGCGAGGAGACTCGGGACTTAATCATCATTCCGAGGAGGATCCTTGCCATCGGCTAGGTTATTATCTTCTAGCCACATATTGGCCGCCTCCGGGTTTTCGAGAAATATCGCTCGCCCATTATAAACAACTCTCAGGCGCGCGGGGTACAGCAGCCTGTATTTAATGTCCAATTGGCGAAGCTTCGCCTTGATCGGGACGAATGAGTTCCTTTCCCTCTGCACTTTCTGGGTGTAGTCGGGGTAAATAGTAATTTTTGAGTCCCCCCTTTCAATGGGACCTGCTTCCCTGGAGTGCCGTAGGATGGTTTCTCTATCTTGAAAATTCAATATTTTGGCTATTATTGGCCGTGGATGCGAGCCGGGGGGAGGTTGTCTCTGAAGGGATCTATGTGCCCTTTCGACCGCAAAGCCTTGGGTTAGTTTTACGGCCCCTATCTCTTGTAGCAGAAGGGTTTCGACATAGGATGTGGTGTTTAGGCCCTCTGTTCCCTCCGGGATACCCAGGATCCTGATGTTCCCCCGTCTGGCCCGTCCTTCGGCTTCCTCCGCCCTTTCCTCCAGGAAGGCGACCCTCCTCTTTAGATCGGAGACTTCGGACTTCAGAGTTGTGGTGGCCCCGGACAGCTCCGTTGTGGAATTCTCGACGGTCGTTACCCTCTCCGTCAAGTTGCGGGCATCTTGGCGGATGAGTTGTATGTCTATTTTGAACTCATCAATCTTGGAGTCAATGTGGGTTCTCAGTGAGGCAATGGCATCCAGTATCTGAGAGCGATTGTCGTTGACCTCCCCTTCGTTCGGATGAGTATTTTCGGAGAGGCTAGGTCTGGACTGGGTGGAGGTCTTCGCCTTGGTCGAGACAAAGGAGTCCATGGTGGCGGCCCTGCTCTTGTTCTTGGTGGCCATCTCGAAGCCGCTGGACGTAGATCGCCGAACATGCAGGGGCAAGTGCGTGCCCCGGGGCAGCCGAGTCGGGGAGCCAAGTGCAGGCGGCCCAAGGGTGCGGTGGTGGTCAGGGGCCCACCAAAGGGTATTATGTAGGCTCACGCACCTTGAGTTTCAGGGCCCCCGAGTGCTTCGGCTGGAATCAGGTCGTTTGGGTGATGGCCGTGGGGCGGGGTGCTGCTTCTCAGAGGTGGCGAGTTTCTCTTTATGTGATGCCATCCACGTGGTTCTAGTTGTAGTCCGCGTTGCATAAATTGGGCCAGCCCAGGGGTAACGGAGTCAGGGGCCTGGGGGCCTGTGTCGATTCCGAACCAGTGTCAGACAGGGGTCGCCCCCCCCGGCCTTGTTGCCGATCCCCAAAGCGCTCCGTCAGGGGCTGCGTGAAGCTGTGCCAGGCGCCATCTTGGATCAATGCGCGGCGGAGGGGAGGGTGGGATCCGGAGCCCGCTCTTCCTCACGGCGGCTCTGAAAATTCCAACACTCGAGTAATTCCTAATGGGGAGCACTTCCCCCACCGATGCGTGCTTTTCCGCTGGCTGCAACCACTCTTGTACCGGAGAAAAAGGATCAGGAAGCGGCGTCTCGGCCGGAGCCCGGCAGATCAGCTTCTGCCCTCCATCGGCTCCAAGCCACGCCCCCCGCGAAGGCAGAACTGATGAGGTAGCATTCGCAAAAGACAAATGGATGGGAGGACAGATATTGTTGAAACTCCATGGTAAAAGAAGTGATGATGTGAGACCAAGAGAGAAGTCTGATGAGACGCAAAGAAGGGAGAGAGAAAAGGAGAAGGTAATGAGGGACGAAAAGATAAAAAGGGAGGATAGGCTGAGACGAGAACAACTACATCACGAAGAGCAAGAGAAATAGCTCGATCGCAAACAGAAGGCAGCCTATGACCAGTACAGACAGAATCAGCAAAGGTTGGAAGAAGAGCAAAGAGTGCGTGAAAAGAGAATAAAGAGATGGGAAAATGAGGAAGTTAGAAGGGCAAAGAAACGTAGAAATGAAAGAAGAAGGGAAGAAGATAAGACTAGAGAAGACGCAAGGAAGCGCAAGGAAGTCGATGATGATATAGAATGCAAACGTAGACAGAGGGCACAGGATCTTGAATATTTGGAGCGGGAAGTTAAAAAACCCAATCCTGTTGTAGAATGGAAAGATATTGAAGAATTCTTCCCTGCAAATGAGCTAGTATCAGGCACAAGTGGGGCAAACATTGAAGATGACTTCGACACCAGAAGCATCGTGGAAATGATTGATGAAATATATGATGAAATGGGGCTGGAACAAATTCCCTCAGGGTGAAGGAAAGACGAGCGCTTGGAAAGCACTCAACTATATGACACCGAGGATGTCACCCGAAGTAGTGGGAGCAGGGGACTATCCCTGGACAGGCTAGAAATTAGTAAAAATGAAGATGCAAGGAGTTGGGTGAGCTAGAATAAATGACAGGGGGTGTCACGTTAGCTATAGGGGGCATTAAGGGTCTCCTGATCACCATACTTGGTGAGAGAGCAGACGATGTGTGGAAGTGGGCTGGGTACACTGGGGTAACCATAATTAACACTACCCATGACTGAGCAACATTCAATAATTGTAGAGCAGCAGTCTGGAAAGCGCTACGAGTGCTGTACCCAGACACTTCTGATATGGGAGCTATAATGACTGGAAAAATGAAAGAGTCAGAGGATCTGTTGATTTATATCCAGAATTTTCAAGATGCATGGGTGCTCGAAACGCATGAATCTTGGACGAAATCCATCCCTGTATTCTACCATATATTGTGCCAAGGGTTGCCTGAACCAGTGCAGAAACAGCTCAAGAAATTGGTAGGAGTAGAAGCTAAATCATGGGCCGAAATACAGTTGGCAATTGCACATTACTGTATATTGTTGCAGGAAAAAAATTGAAAAAAGGAGGCAACTTGTAAGGAGGAGGAAGCGATGCTGGTGCAAAAGAAACTCTCGAAGTATGCTCTCGAAGGAGCGATATTGACAAGCCCGGCTGAACCAAGTGCACAACAAGCGACTAACCCATCACAGAATAACCAGGGTAACGTGGGATTTTACCCGAGGGGAAGGGGATTTAGAGGAAGAGGATGGCAGAGTAATCAGGGAGGGTTTCAAAGTAATCTGGGAGGTTTCCAGAATAATCAAGGGGGTTTTCAAAGCATGCAGATGGGCAAACCAGATATGCCAAATGGACATATGGCCCGACCACCACTAGTGTGTTGGCTGTGTGGAATGACAGGACATGTGGCACGCACGTGCAGAAGCCAAGGCGTGTGGCAAAATGGACAAGGAATAGGAACAGGCATGGTGAATCAGCCTTCCTTCTCGCAACAGGGCGGTGCACAGAATCACACAGTGCAGCTGCAAGCACTGGACGTGCAGCAAGGAGCGCAGCAAGAGGTTCAACCCTCGAACATGGGGAACTTGCCACAGGGGCAATCCCAACAGGCACCGCCGCAAATATCACAGGGAACAAACCCTGGAGGGGGGGGTCAACCCTAGAAATGGAGAAAATCCACAAGTATACAGTGGACCGAACTTATCCATGAAATAGGACAGCTCGCTGGGAACCCTGATGTGTTCTATCCTATCAGTGACACCAGACCCTAACAGGGAACCTAGGGTAAATGTCGTCATAGGGGGGAAAGAAGATTCCTTCTTAGTTGACACGGGTGCAACACACTCGTGCATACGAGAAGGCAAGTTTTCCTTGTCCGGCCAGGCCATAGATACTCAGAGATTTACAGGAGCTCACAGCAGAGTTCCCTTTACAGACAATCTCCCAATCTCTTTAGGAGATTGTGAGATGCATGTACCCTTATTATATTCATGTCAGACCCCAGTAAACATTTTGGGGCAAGATCTAATGACAAAGTTGAATATGACTATATCGTTCACAGAGGAGGGCATGGTATGCTCCACTAGAGGAATGCATTATTCTAACGTGTGCGAAATGATCAGAGCACACTCCGGACGCAAAGCCATGAGAGCTATACCATTAGAACCAGAAGTATTCGCATATGGCGTGCGTGTGCTTATGGTGGGATTGCCAGGCCTCGCAGATAGAACTATGAGAACCCCTGATGAGTTACTGTTCAGGCCAAGAATATCTATGCATGAAGACGAGGGACAAGTATTTCCCTTATCGATACATATTGCAGCAGTACGAGGGAAAGTAGTATTGGTCGAAGGGTTCGACGATGAAGGCAGACAATGGTGTGCAATTATCGCCATTGAAGAAGGGTACTGAGTGACTGATGTCACTGATGACGATCTGTTCGAAGAACAACCTGACCTAGAAGAGGCGAGGGTGGAAGCACGACTCATATTCTGGGTCAAAATGATCAAACAGGAAGTGCTACAGAGAATAATGTTGGTGCTGGTCCGCCAAGCATACTTTCAGGATGACATGGCCCAAGTGCCTGTCTCAGTATGGACTACTGGACCTTATGACATAGGCCTCCTGAAGGAGGTAGGAGAAGTGAAAATCAAACTGAAACCAGGAGCAATTTTACCAAGAGTGCGACAATATCCCATGTCCAGAGAAGCGGATGAAGGGATTGCAAAGACAATTTCCACTATGATGGAACAGGGCATCCTAGTGACGTCAGAATCACCTTGTAACACAGTAATTTACCCTGTCAAAAAATCAAAGGGAGGGTCTTGGCGTTTAATCCAAGATTTAAGAGCATTAAACGATATAGTCAAAGCTGAGTTCCCTCTAGTCCCTAATCCATCTACGATCCTGTGTAACATACTGAGCGAGGCGAACTATTTCACTGTGATTGATTTGAAAAATGTTTTTTTTCTATCCCGCTGCACTGTGACTCGCAGGATCTGATGTCATTCACTTTCAGACAGATGCATCTAAAAAGTACAAGATTACCCCAGGGATATTGTGAGTCCCCATCCATTTTCAATAGAGTCCTGCAAATGGACCTAAGCAATATTGCGGTAGACAGTGTTGTTTTGCAGTATAAAGATGACATTCTGATCTCCAGCACCACTGAAGAGCAATGCAGGTGCGACTCTATCCAGCTACTGACTATACTAGCTGAGAAAGGATATAAGGTTGACAAGGAAAAGTTACAATACTGTCAATAAGCGGTGTTATACATAGGCCAGCTAATCTCACACGAGGGGAAGAAGGTAACCCCGGAAAGGGCTGAAGCTATCATGAACACGGTAAATCCGCTCACGATAAAGCAAATGCAGAGCATCCTAGGCCTGTGCAATTATGTTAGAGCATGGGTCCTCGACTACAGCTCGTATACCAAGCCCTTACTCCAGGCCCTAAAGAAGGCCCAGGTGACAAAGGAAAAAATTGAAAGGACTGAGGCTATGGACAAGGGGTTTACTGAACTCAAGAGAGCAATTTGCATGGCCCCAGTTCTCGGGATTCCTAATTATGCAGAGGAATTCTACCTGTTCTCTCACACAGATGGCAGAGTTAAGATGGCAGTGCTCGCCCAAAGAACCTCGTTGGGCTATAAGCCCCTGGCGTACTACATTGGGAACCTGGACCCAGTCATGAGAGGCCACTTTCCATGCCAGTTTAGCTGCTGCAGCGTTCGCCATAGAAAAGGCGACGACTATTGTAATGGGATGCTCCATGATGTTATACATCAAGCACTCATTATTTGCCATACTAGAGAAACTGAAAGGTACACTGACAACTCAAAGGGCCTCTGCCTATGAGGTGATTATATCAAATCCATTGATTAAAATACAGTTCAATGAAAAACAGTAAACCCAGCCATGTTCATAGCAGAGCCAGTCACTGAAGGAGAGCCGATACATGACTGCACAAAGTATGAAGAATTCTGTGATGAAATCCCCAGGGTGAAAGAAAATGCCCTGGCAGGTGGTGAAATTGTTTTCATTGACGGTCCTTCAAGAATCGACCAAGAAGACAGACAAAAATATACGGGTGTTGCCGTAATAAAACACATAGCAAACAGAGAATTTCAAGTACTTGTTAGTGCATGAATACCATTTCTTTATTCAGCACAGGCTGCAGAATTATTGGCGTTGATACTCGCCATTGAGAATCATGCAGACCAGGAAGTAACGGTGTACAGTGACTCTGCCTATGTGACGTCCACTTTGCATGCAGGACTAGCATGCTCGAAGAAGAGGGGCTACCTCCGAGCAGACGGCATGCCAGTGCAGCACGCAGCCTTATTGGACAGGCTGATCAAGGCACTACAGCTCCCATTGGGCATAGCGGTCGTGAAATGCGCCGCCCATACTCACAGGACAGATTTCGTGTCGCATGGAAATCATGCAGCAGACACGGAAGCCAAGCGTATGGCATCCAAAAATGAGACAATCATGGAAGTAGAAGTGGCACGCACCCATGAACGTATGATGATAGAGCGAGCCACACCAGAAGCCTATAGCAATATGGGGCAGACCCAACTAATGGAGCTCCAAGGGGAGGCACCTCAGGATGAGAAGAATCTGTGGAAGCGTCGAGGGTGTTCTTTGAACCCCTCTGACAGATTGTGGAGGCAACACAGCACTGGTAAACCAGTAATGCCTGTAGCTCTACTAAAGATAGCACTGGAGCAATTACATTACTCTTTCCATATGACAAAAGAAAATCTAGCTGCAACGCTCGCAGAAGAGTGGTTTATACCGAATTTAGCAGAGCGTGTTGCATTCTTTATGGTGAACTGCATAATCTGCTGGCAGCTCACCACTAGGCACACATTAAAAGTAGTGAGAGGAGTCATCCCCCAGCCAAATGGGCCTTTTCAGCACTTGCACATCGATAAGGTCGACATGATTCAAGTATGTAACAGGTACAGGTACTTAATTGTAGTGGTGTGTCCATTTTCCAGATGGATAGAAGCAGGTCCCTGTACACACCCAAACTCAACCTGTGCTGCCAAATTCCTGGTGAGGGAAGTGTTCCCTAGATGGGGGTATGTGAGGTAATGAGGTCAAATAATGGGGCTCACTTTGTTAATGCAGTATTTGAACAGATTGGCTTGCTGCTTTGTATAAAGCACAAGTTCTCATCAGCGTATCATCCAGAAGGTAACAGTATTTGTGAGAGGCTCAACGGCTTGTTAAAGGAAAGGATAGCCAAGTTGGAGCTTACTCTAAAGAGGGGATGGTTGCACTGCCTTCCACTGGCATTGTATTCTTTTCGGAACCAACCAGGCTCTGACCATCATCTTACGCTGCACTAGATTTCACGGGAAGGAGAATGAGGACCCCCCCTGAGGTTCCCCCTTACCCCTCGAGATGTGATGCCCATTCCACCCGAGAAGTCCTGGGAACCGAGTTGTCGGAATATCTGAACTGCATGACATAAAGCCTTGCTGTCATTTCAGACCAACTGCACGACGACGAAAAGGGTGCAGCACAACACCAGTCCCAGTGGGAGGTGCTGAAACAGACACAGCTCAAGGCCTATGTGCGCCAATCATCTTCCCTGGTGATGCAGTACTGGTGAAGAACCAAACAAAGAAAAGATGGGACGAGCCAAGATTCAATGGCCCGTTCAGCGTAGAAGACTGCACTCCCTCAGCCGTCAAACTGCAAGGGAGGAGAGCATGGATCTTCCTAAATGACATTAAACCTTATATCAGTGAGATCCCTTTAGCTGCACCCCACCGCGAAGAAACCACAGACAACGGGGAAGAACCTCAGCATGTGCAGACAAGATCCTTGGCGAGGAAGAAGTGTAAAATGTATTGTGAATGTGATGTGTTTTTTGATAAACATTAAAATATGAGTATATTTTTGATACGTACATGGTTTTTCGCCCCTTTTGTTTGGTTAAGAGGCGAGCATGAGCAAGTGTATATGCATCTATGGTGACTCACTCTGAACAGTAAGGGAAGGAAGCTGTATTGTGGGATCCTTTTGAATTTGTACTTTATTGTCCTCACCCACACAGCCCCTAAAAAGAGGGCATTCGTAGCTCATCAGAATTGATGAGAGTATTGTATCTGCAGACACAATTATTGACCAGGTAACACCAATTTTTTGTGAAATGCCTGGGAAATTGTCTAGCTGCTTTAGGGCTCTGTTCCGCAGCGATCGATAATCTTTGGAATTTAGCCGTCCGGCACCACAGGAGGGGTCGCCGGCATGTACTATGTACTGTAAGTATGGCATTGGTAGTATAGTATTTAATGATATTTGGCAAAGACAGACCAGACATGCCTCCGAATTTCAGTGGCCAATCAATGGCAGTTTTGAGATCCCCCGTATTAAATACCTAGAATCGGTCTTGCTAAAAAAGAAGGCTAGACCTGCAGCCTTTGATGTTTTACAAAATTGGAAAAAAGAAGCATTACAGCAGCTTAAAAGTAGGGATAAACATGCACGCCGTCATAAAACAAATGCTGAAAAAGCGTTGTTATATGATAAGGAAAAACATTCAGGATCAGTTAAAAATATGGATAGGGCTTTTTCACTCGGAATCCAGAAAATGTACCCTTCCATGTTTCTGAAGAATTTATTGAAAAATTGTTAAACGAACGCAGGCCTGGTGCCTCTGCGCCACCTCCGTATGATCCCTTTTTGGGCGCTCTGCCCATTCCTGCTGTTGTCCCTGCTGTTATTCCTGTTCCCCCTGCACAACTTATTGTTCCTATTCCTCTAGTTGTTGTTCCTCCACCTATTGCACCGCCCCTTCCTTCTGCGCCGATAGTTGCACCCTTATTAAATTTACCTGCACCTCCGCTCCCGAGTGGTCCCGTATTGACTGAAGTTGATCAAGGTGCAGGGTCAAAGATTGTCACTCGTAATACTGTTTCTGTAGATACGAAACGGGAATTGTTTGCATGGGCTAAGCACTGTATGGAGAAAGGTAATCAAGTTGATGTTTTTTCCACATTATCTAATTTGAACAGTTTTCCCGAGAAAAATGTTTTTATCGAAGGTTTGGGGACTCATTTATGTGTAACGTGGGGTAGATTACAAAATTCGGATCTTCCACAAAGGGTAAGAGATCTAAATGCTTTGGCACTTTCGAAGGACACAGAGCAGAAAGTACATGGTCATGTTGAAAGATTGTTTGAGTATAGGAAGGACTTTGAAAAGTCACGAGATGAGGATGATGAAGACGATAGTATGTATGTACAGAAACGGTTCCTTCCGTGTCGTAGATCGGCACCTGAGGAAGTACGAATTTGTACCAAAGATGCGATTCGATGGATCTCGGATTCATCAATTCCGCCAGATGAAGTATATGACACGTATAGTCAGTATACAGTAGAAATGCAAAGAAAGGTAATTCAGGTAATGGTACAGTACCTGCAAGAAGAATGTGTAAGAAAAAAGGTTAGTTGCCCCATAGAGTTGTTGGGGATTTGTAAAAGGGCTTTTTCGCCCGACACTTCTTTGGCTGCCTTAGCGCTCGACCTGGCTCTGTTGCTTAGTAAGCGGCCGGAGGTACCTATATCTCAGTTGCCTATGAGAGAGGTTCCTCCGACCTTCATCCCAAAGGTTGAGATTCGCGCTGGGACTGGTGCACCCGCTGTGGATATCCCTGCGCATTATGTATCACAATTTGTTCACGTCCCGTTCTCACGACAGGAAGTGAACACTATTTGACAATCAGTTCCCAATATCAGGAAAAACACGACAGGGTTTTACAAAGAGATAGAGTCCTGTACTCCTACCCGTAGATGTATTGGAGCAGGTTCGGACAATAGACGATGTGCCAGGGTTGGGAGATACGTGGGCTAATATAATTAGGGTTGATGGAGAAAGACCAGCAGGTGAGAGCCCACCTCAAGTAATACTTACTTTGCCTGATAGAATTGTCGCAAAATTAAAAACTATAATTCCAGAGAAAAGAATTATTTGGGACAAGCTTACGGCCTGTGTTCAAGGGAAAACTGAAGGCGCCACCGAATTCTTTAACAGATTCGAGCAGGTATTTTCTGACTTCAGTGGGCAGGACTTGGGTACAGAGTCTGGGAAAAAGTTGTTTGTGGACAAATTTGTACGTGGATTGTTGCCCGACATCCAGTCACAGATTATGTCCTCTGAGAGCGCTTGGCAGGCAAAATCTCAATCTGAAGTTTTGCACATGGCTCAGTATTATGAGAACCGTGTTAATAATGAGAAGGAGAAAATAGAAAAGAGGAAAGGAGATTTAAAAGCCAAAGTATTATTACAACAAATTGTTAGAAACCCCAGAGGAGGCACGGCACAGACCAGAGGTCAGTATCTCCCAAAATGAAATGTTCCTTTGGGTTCTGTGAATATTAATCAATGTGCTTATTGCCGCCAGGAAGGTCATTGGTGAGCACAGTGCCCCGTCCTTCGACAAAGGTCAAACAGTGCGTTTGGGAGTATGGGTAGATGACCTAGGGGCCGCCCTGGAGCAGGGGCCCTGATAGAGGACAATTTTTGCAAGATCCTCAGCAACCTTTTTCACGGGAAAATCAGACCTCGAGTGTGGACTCGAGGAACATCTTTGATCACCCTTCTGCTGCCTACCTTTCTGAAGAGCTTCCTTCCAACGATACTCTATTTCATTAGGACTGCCCGAAGCAGGGTTTGGAAACTTCACCTATTCCGGTTAATCAGAGAGGCCCCTACATTGAATTATTAGTAGGGAATAGGAAACTCCAGTTTTTGATAGACACTGGAGCACAGAAGTGCTCCATTGATCATTCTCAGGTTCCAAACATTCCACTGTCAGGGCAAACAAATGTTTCCGTAGGGTTTTCTGGTATACCAATTGTCTGTCTGGTTTCTTCACCGGTGTCTGTTTCTTTGGGTCCCTTTACGGACCATTGCCCTTTTCTTTTGACTTCGAACTGTGGAGAGAATTTGCTGGGGTTAAATATGTTAAAGAAATTGAATGCAGTAATTCATTGTTCCTCTGATGGAGTACGGCTGACGGTTTCACCACAGCAACTTCCTAATTCTCAGTTTCTGATTCGACCTTTGCCTCCTGAGTTTAGCATTGTTCCGGAATGTTTATGGGCGGTTGACGACAATGATTTCGGGGTACTACAGATTGAGCCCTTTAAAATAGTTTTGAAACATGGAGTTAAACTACCACGCATTCCGCAGTATAAAATATCAGTTGAGGGCGAGCGTGCTTTGAAATGCATTGTCTCCGATTTTGTGCATCGTGGGGTGATCGAGGAGATTACAGGTAGTTTGTGTAACAGTCCGATTTTGCCCCTATATAAGAAAGGCGACAATGCAATCCCATACCGGTTCATAATTGATCTTCGTGCTATTAACAGAGTTAATTTACATTTACGTTCATTTACATTTACTAGGGCACCTCAAGGGTATACTGAAAGTCCAAGCATTTATAGTAGAGCTTTGAAAGAGCAGCTCGACACCCTTGAATTGCCACCTACTTGTACACTGCTTCAATATGTCGATGATTTGCTTTTGGCTGCAGACTCTGAAAGTGCTTGTAAAGAAGGCACTGTACTGTTGCTTGTTCATCTAGCTAAAAATGGTCATAAAGCTTCGCTCAAAAAATGTCAATATTGTTGTCAGGAGGTCACCTATTTAGGCTACCTTCTGTCAAAGGAGGGGAGAAGATTGACACCTGAAAGAATAAAACACATTTCTGGCATGTCTGTTCCAAATACACAGAAGGAAGTCAGAGCCTTAATAGGTATGGCTTCTTACTGTAGGTTGTGGATCCTGAACTTTTCACTAGTGATAAAACCGATGTTGGCTTTGACGAAGAAGGGCATTTCTCTGCCACTGCCATGGAAATCGGAACATCAACGATCATTTGAGCTTCTCAAAACCGCGTTATGATCTGCACCGGTTCTGGGTACTCCAAATTATGACAAGGCCTTTGTGTTGTTTGTGCATGAATGTGATGGATGTGCTTTGGCTGTGTTAACACAGGAACACGGAGGGAAGAATAGGCCGTGCGGCTACTACTCCTCTGCCCTTGATCCTGTCGCATGCGCTTTGCCAAGATGTTTGCGAGCTGTCGCTGCTGCTGCCGCGTCTGTAAAACAGAGTGAGGGAATGGTCCTAGGGCATGATTTGATTTTGATGGTACCTCACTCTGTAGATATCCTATTGAACAAAACCCAAACGCAACACCTCACCTCTGCACGGTTAACAAGGTATGAATGAATTCTGTTTGCCCCTCACATTCAAATTAAGAGGTGTTGTGTTCTTAATCCGGCTGAACTCTTACCTTTCCCGCAAAACACTGTTTGCGGTGACGAAGAATTACATGACTGCCTGTATACCACTGAACAAGAAACGAAGGGCAGGATAGATCTTATAGATACTCCTTTGGACAATGCAGAAGGGGAGCTGTTTTGTGATGGCTCCTGCTTCAAACTTTCAGATGGTACATCTACAGCTGCTTACGCAGTTACTACGTTGAGTAAAGTTGTTGAAACTAAGAGAATTTCGTATAACTCAGCGCAGGCCGCAGAGATTATAGCATTGACCCGAGCTTGTGAACTCTCCGAAGGGCATATAGTAAATATATATACTGATAGCCAGTACACCTTTGGGGTGGCTCACAACTTTGGAAGGCTCTGGTCAGAAAGAGGGTTCCTGACCTCACATGGGACCAAGATTAAGCATGGCCCCTTGATAGTGCAATTGCTCTCGGCACTCTCGCTCCCTAGGCAGTTAGCGATCATGAAATGTGCAGCACATCGTAAGGTCATAGATGATGTGGGAAAAGGGAACGCTTTTGCGGACCTGATAGCCAGGCAAACGGCCACAGACCTTAGCACGGACATGTATGCTCTAAGGGAAATGAAAGATGCTTATGTAATGGATGAAGGTATTGGGTCTGTGCGAGATATTCAAACTGATGCCACAGTAGAAGAATCTAAAAGGTGGGCCGAAGGAATGGGGAAACTAGATGATGATGGGTGTTGGGTCGATACATCTGAAGGAAAATGGTTGCTCCCTGATTCATATGTACTGGCAATGGTTACGATGGCACACGGTCCTACACATGTGTGTGCTCAGCAGATCACGAAAATGTTAGAACAAGTTTGTGTGAATAACAAGATTCTGGAGACTGCACGACGTCATGTCCGGAACTGTATGATCTGCTTGCAGCACAATGTGGCCAAGGGGACAGTAACTCCAAGGGGAAGCTTTGGGCCCCCTTCTGTTCCCTTCGAGGTCATTCACTTTGATTTTATTTAGATGGAACGGTGTAACAATCTAAAATATGTTCTTGTAATTATTTGTGCTTTTAGTAAATGGGTCGAGGCTTTCCCCGTTAAAGATGCTACTGCCATGACCACTGCAAAGACTATGGTTAAAGAATTCTTTCCTCGATTTGGGCTCCCAAGGGTAATTTGGTCGGACAATGGTCCTCATTTTGTTGCAGCAGTAATTTTGCAGATATGCACAGCGTTACATATTGAGAAACGATTTCACTCGGCCAGACATCCTCAAAGTGCTGGGTTGGTGGAAAGACATAATGGTATCTTAAAGAATAAGCTTGCAAAAACATGTGCCGATACCAAACTGAAATGGCCAGATGCCTTACCTATTGTATTATTAGCTATGCGTACCACACCTCAAACTAAGACTGGGCTTTCTCCATTTGAGGTAGTGATTGGGAGGCCTGCTAACATTTGGGGTCTCCCAAAGCCTAAAGCCCTGAGAGAGGTGGAAAATGTATTGCTTGTAGACTACTGTAACCAGTTAACTAAAACCTGTATTTCATTTATCACCCTGTTTATTTAGCTTTACCTGTACGGTTCACGGGCCCAGGACACGATATACAGCCTGGAAGTTGGGTCCTAGTGAAGGCCTACGAAAGGTCTTCCTGTCTTGCTCCTCGTCAGAAGGGACCCTACCAGGTGCTGTTGGTCACTCGGACAGCAGTGCAGGTGGCTGGGAAGAAACACTGGATCCACGCGACGCATGTCAATTAACTTCCTCCTCCGACGCCACATGTTACAGAAGAAGCAGAACCCCTCGCTGATGCTACAGTCTCTGATCTTGGAGTAGCAAACAGCGCTGTGAGTGCGTCGGAGAATTTCTCTGAGCCCGTGGAGCTTGGGGAACAGTCCATTTCGTCTCCGCACTCTCTTGAAAAATCACTTCTGGAAAACACTGTTTCAAGTTCTGCGACTTCCATCGCCTCCGATACGTCGCTTCCCTCAGGAAGTGACGACACCTTATTTTCGGATCAAACAGTCTTGGGTACCACCAGGTACAACCTTCGACGAAGAAAATAGAACTACGGCACAGGTTTTTCCGTGCATTTGGATGAAGTGGTTGAAAGTTTTTCTTTTGTATAAGAAAGTTTCTGTTGAACAAAAGGGATTCTGCTGGCTAGGGTTGGGAAGGACTAAGAAATCGCGCGACCGTAGCGTCGCCAGCAACGAACATTGGGGTCGTCGATTGAGGAACTACAATGCCTGCCACCTCCACTGCTGCTCCCCGCACTGGACTTGTGAATAGGGGGGTGACAAACTTGGACAATGAACAATGTGCCTGGGCCCCGAAAACGTATTGCTGTGTTTTGATAATGATAATTGGTATTTTTGCAATTACTGCTGTAGGACTTTGGTACTTTGAAGAAATGTATCCTCTAAAACCTCTACTACCGATCGAGATTGTACCAACTGCTTTGACTCCCTCTGTACACCTTCACACTCTGTCCCCTAGAGACTCCCAACATAGACGAAAGTATCATAATAACACTTTAATGATAGTAATGAATGCAACGCATGCCATTTTTAATAAGAGTAACTGTTGGATTTGCACTCATTTACCCCAACATGGGAACTATGGGCTAGGATGGTATATTCACCCTTTACCTTTAACGACTGCTTGCTATGCCTCTCTTAGAGCACTATTCTTTGGCAGTTGGAATGATAGCATCTCAGGGAACTTTGATGGAACTAATTTGAATGATTTCGAGAAACGTGAATTGACTCCCCTGGGATGCTCGCTTTTTGCAAATAGAAGTAAACCTAACGTCGCTTCTATTAGGCTGTCTGATAAACTATCTCTTCCCTTTCAAACTCTAATTTCCTTTAAAATAGCTCCGATAGGCAATAAGGACGCCCTGCCTCCTTCCTACTCTATAAATCATAGCCCTGATTCAGTCCCCTTTTGTGTACAAAGAAATGGCACTTGGCCAATGGGAGATTTTGAAGGTTGTATGAACATTGTAAATTTGACTGGAGAAAACAGGCCTCTGTATGTAGGGGGGCCTGTTTATTTTGTTTGTGGTAGTTTAGCATTTCCCTGGTTGCCCAAGGATTGGCAGGGAACCTGTTATTTAGGAATCCTGTTACCTGGGGTATTTGTAGCTAGTACATTGGAGGTTTCTAAGGCTCGCCCACGGCGGGATGAGAACGGAGATACCCCAGGGCAAGTATTGGGAGATATAGCAAAATCAGTTGTGCCCTTTTGGGGAAAGATAACAAACTCTGAGAACATTAGGGGATTAGCAAGGGTACTGGAGAGAACGATCAATCGGACCACGGACATACTCTACAATATGACACTAGAACAAAAAGCAATAAGATTGGTAGCACTCCAAAATCGGATGGCATTAGATGTCATTCTGGCAGAACGAGGTGAAGTATGCACATTGGTGGGGTCTGCTTGCTGTGTTTTCGTACCAGATTCCTCGCCGACAATTTTTAAAGCAATACAGAACATATCCTTAGTTCTGAAGTGCATATCCCTGTAGGAGATTGGAATCTTAGCACCTGGTTTTGGGATTCTTTACGATCTTGGGGCTGGAAGGTGCTTTCTGTCATTCTGGTTATTTTGGGGATCCTGCTATTCCTTTGTTGCTGTTTTCAATGTCTTCCGAGTATATGTGGAATGCTAGGGGGATGTTGTGCTCAAGCAGTGAGCGCAGTAGGGCACAGAATATATGCCCCAGATACAGCATCTAAAGAGTTCGTGTTACAAGAGGTTCTGATGAACGACCTAATGGCTATAGACATTACAGACAATGATTCGGGATGTATGGATGACAATGCATGGAGTTATTTGCAAAAGTATTAGAAATGATATCAGCACTTGGCATAGGCCAAAAGGAGGGTCCTTTGGAATTGAAATAATATTATGCCTCCTGTCGCAGTAATTGAATGTGTATTGGCCTACGCCAGGTTGTCTAAAATATCATGTGAATACACTCCGCTGCAAGGTCTTGACCTTAACGAAAAGTAATGTAAGTCGCCATCTTGGATTTAGCCGCCATTTTAGGTTCTCTTGTAAATGTGGAAGTCACCCTGAACATCAAAATGGAGGCTGAATGACATTCTAAGTGAGATTTTGGCTGTTGTGACCTCTGCACACGCGAATAATTAATATGCCTGCAGGCCACTTGTCGGGGTCGCAAACTGAGACCTTGTCCTATTGCTGACCTATGTGTAAATGTACAACTATATCAGCGAAACTGATCAAAACGCATAAATTATAGGATTGACCTGGCAAGGAACCCTAGCCCTGATACCAAGAATGGTTAACCCACGAGAGGGTTGGCCAAGGGCTGGACAAACCATATAAAAGACCCAAATAGTCCAATGTACGGTCTCTCTACTAATGCATCGAACCCTTGTTGAAGTTCGTTACGTTACTCTGAGAGCCGAATAGCTATCCGTTTGTCAATTGACTTTGGTAACTGTTGTAGCTTTTAAATAAAGCACTTGTGTGTCCTTTGTAACCTGTGTTGGTGTGTTTCTTTTGGGATTCCCAGCCTCATATCAATTTTTATGTTTTCACACACTTATCACACGAACCTTTGAATCAAGCCATCCTTGAGCATTGCTGAAAAACAAAGACTCTGATAGACTGTGAGCGAAAGACTTTTCCGGTTATAAGCAAAACAGTGTCCTAAAGCAGCCAATATCAAGACTTTGTTTCACAAGATACATGGTATCTCCCGGAAGAAATCTCACATGGGATGTATTGACTTTCTTTCAGTTAGTGGTAATTTAATATCCGTCACTTGTAGGGAGAGTCTCCAGTGTCACAGACTTCATACAAAATCCAACAAATAGGAAAGTAATCTGGCAACTACTGAGTGTCATCGCGGAAGCCCTCGCTGAGTTGCCCGAATACAGGAATAAGGACACAAATGCTCCCACCACAAGTGATCATCGATGAACTGACATACACGCTTCTCTTTCGCATTATAGAGGAGTGCCCAGGACTCATCGGGAGAACCACGGATACACTAACATACATCAGAGATCCAAGAAACAATGAATATCTGAACCAACTGTGGATCAAGCTAAACTACGTTGTCGCAATCCACGCAGCAGGAAAGTGTAAAGACTGTTCACGTCAAAAGAAAGGCCTATGATCTAGAAACCAGAAAGACAGGACGAATGTCGTTGTCACCAGAAGACAGCAGATATGCATACCATGTCTTCTTTCACATCATTGAGAGCTTTTCAGAACTAGCGGGTAGACCAACCAATGTTGACATACTCACATTTCACAGAGATCCAGTGAAGAGTACTGAGCTAAACATGCTCTTGCATGCCATTATAGCTCAGACCAAAAACACTAATGTCCATCGGCTTCTTGGGAGATTCCAGTGAAACCTTCCGCCGAGGGACAGATCCAGGAGACAGAGACACAGTTCTTCATCTTTCCACCGAGGGACAGATCGAGAAAACAGAGAGACAGTACTTATCTTTCCGCCGTGGGACAGATCGAGAAGAGCAGAGAAGAGAACTTCACTGTTTTGTTTCATTTTTATGTTTATTTTTATTCTTATTTTTCGATTTTTCCATTTTTCCATTTTTTCAATATTTTCCATTTTTCAATTTTTTCATTTTTTTCCGCATTCAAACAGCTTCCAGCATGTCCTTAGGACTGAAGCAAGATTCGGGGAATTTATTGAGAATTGACCTATTTTGAATATGCTCAATGAATTTGGCTCACCAAAGGGGCTAGTCTAATCTTTTTCCATAGTCTAGCAAGGGAACTGCATCCCATAACCAGAGACAATTGTCACCCTCGAGAGGGGGGCACTTACGAAGCCCAAGACACTTTATGTTACAAACGTTCTGAAAGACAATAATGGAGTAAATTAAAATAATAGAACTTTATAGAACTTTAACAATTGATATGATTGAAATAGGTGCCCAGAACAGCAACCCAGTCCTCCCACAGGCGGAGGGGTGCCCCCACTTCCCTGGAAGAAAATGCTGAAAATTGTCATATCGAACGATAATGTGCATATGTATAGTGATTATTATTGTTTTTCTGTCACTAACTATCAGAACTGCATTCTTTATTGGTGAACGAAGTGTTCCAATTTCAGTGCACCCACCAGATAATGTATGTACGAATCCTACGAAAGCACCCAGACCCTATATAGTGATTCCGGTTACAAGAAAACCTGATGGTAAAGTAAACAAACTAAAATGTAATGTAATTAGCAGTGAGTCATACACATTTGAGGTAATGAATGACGAGAAAAGCTGGAGACAGGTTCAGCACGGAATGAATGAAAATGTAGCACTGACCACTACACGCACACACACAATGAATGCACACAAACAAGGGCAAGTGTCAATGGCTACAGAACCTCGAAAGATGACAACAGAAAGTAAGAGACTGCCTATCAAACAACCAGTTCCAGAAAATAGTGGAAGTGACCAAGAGGATGCAAGCGAAAGGCCAACTGAAGAAGATATAACCAAAGCACTCAAGAAGACAGAGACAGCTACACGAGAATTCACTGCAAAGACACAAATGCTGATAGACCATTTATTCCCATTTATAGTTAGAGTGAAGAAACTGCATGAGGAACTGAAAAATAGAACCACAGTGACTATCGCAGCAATCCCATCAGTTCCTACAAGCACCAGGCCCATGATGTGGCCACACGTTGAAGAGACGGTGCACAGGTGGTAGTTAAAGGAGCTCTACGAGAGAATATAAGAGGAGAAGAAGAGAAACACAAAACCTTCTCCCACCACAGCGATACAGGTAATGAAGCCTGCTCCTCCGACAAGCATAATTGAGAAACCCCCAGCATGGAAAAGCAGCACAGACGCATTTAAAGATATAGTTATAGCAAACTACAGAAAAACACTAAGAATAAAGAGAAGCCCACAAGAAGACAACAATGAGCTGAATGACTATCTGGATAGTACAGCACATCTGGGAAACAACATTTGGTACCAACACATGGAGGAGGTCGGAAGAAGAAAAGCTGAAGGAGAATGCTTCATCTGTGCACTTCTACCGTACAGCATGGGAAAACCCAAGATCTTTGTGGCTGTAGAAATCGATGTCCCTACAGCACACTGTATGTCACACGTAGCAATGTGAAACATAAGAGGACAGTTTATGGGAAGAGATGCCTCACTGATATGGGCAACAGAAACTGCATATCCCGATGAAGATGATTATGTCCAGGACATTAAGACAAGAAACAGAGCCCATACCAGGAATCATGTAATCAGGTATGCAAAGCCAGAAGCGCAGGGAGCAGGAACAAGATGGGAGATAAACCCAAGACTGAACGTCCAAGGAACAATTCCAGAAGAAGCCCAAATTTGGAAGAATAGATGCAAAATGCAGATCTGGGGAACCGTGGTTTCCCCAAATGGATGGGAAGAAGGAGTTGTAATCTGCTGAGCGTGGATGGTCCTTGGAGCCTGCAAGGAAGCAATAGAGAACTCACAGAGGTTATGCAAACCTCTATGGCTGAAATTGCTGAAGCTGCTGACATGGGTCGAAGACAGAGGAGGACCCTTGCCAATAGTACCACTGGAAAACCCGAAACTATGCTTCAGAAACAATGGCACAAGGAAGATGGGAGAGAATCAAAACTGCGGACGAATCTTTGAAGCCTCAGGAATGACGCAAGGGACGGCAGTGATTATGGATCATTACTGGGCGTGTGGATCCAAGGCATATATAAAACTACCGAAAAACTGGGGAGGGATATGCACACTAGTGAACGTCCATGTTCCTGCACTAGTGATCCCAAAAAATGACCTGACTATTGACTGTTTCCCGAAAGCAGATGCTCATCTAAGGAAGAGGAGATCTGTGGAACTGGTATCATGGTTGAAGAGAGAGATCTACTTTTCTGCCAAATCAGAAGAAGCATTCTGTGCAATCCCATATGAACACAGTCTGTGTAGCCTCACCTCAACAGTATTCACAACACTACTCTTGCCACACATCCAGGTCAGAGTGAATGCTAAATGGTTGCAGGTAACCAGATGGGAGTTATTGCAGACCATCAACACCACCATAAAAGGATTTAACACAATTAAAGAGGAATGAATGAAAATGTAGCACTGACCACTACACGCGCACACACACTGAATGCACACGAACAAGGGCAAGTGTCAATGGCTACAGAACCTCGAAAGATGACAACAGAAAATAAGAGACTGCCTACCGAACAACCAGTTCCAGAAAATAGTGGAAGTGACCAAGAGGAAGCAAGCGAAAGGCCAACTAAAGAAGATATAACCAAAGCACTCAAGAAGACAGAGACAGCTACACGAGAATTCACTGCAAAGACACAAATGCTGATAGACCATTTATTCCCATTTATAGTTAGAGTGAAGAAACTGCATGAGGAACTGAAAAATAGAACCACAGTGACTATCGCAGCAAGCCCATCAGTTCCTACAAGCACCAGGCCCACGATGTGGCCACACGTTGGACAGACGGTACACAGGTGGTGGTTAAAGGAGCTCTACGAGAGAATATAAGAGGAGAAGAAGAGAAACACAAAACCTTCTCCCACCACAGCGATACAGGTAATGAAGCCTGCTCCTCCAACAAGCATGATTGAGAAACCCCCAGCATGGAAAAGCAGCACAGACGCATTTAAAGATATAGTTATAGCAAACTACAGAAAAACACTAAGAATAAAGAGAAGCCCACAAGAAGACAACAATGAGCTGAATGACTATCTGGATAGTACAGCACATCTGGGAAACAACATTTGGTACCAACACATGGAGGAGGTCGGAAGAAGAAAAGCTGAAGGAGAATGCTTCATCTGTGCACTTCTACCGTACAGCATGGGAAAACCCAAGATCTTTGTGGCTGTAGAAATCGATGTCCCTACAGCACACTGTATGTCACACGTAGCTATGTGAAACATAAGAGGACAGTTTATGGGAAGAGATGCCTCACTGATATGGGCAACAGAAACTGCATATCCCGATGAAGATGATTATGTCCAGGACATTAAGACAAGAAACAGAGCCCATACCAGTAATCATGTAATCAGGTATGCAAAGCCAGAAGCGCAGGGAGCAGGAACAAGATGGGAGATAAACCCAAGACTGAACGTCCAAGGAACAATTCCAGAAGAAGCCCAAATTTGGAAGAATAGATGCAAAATGCAGATCTGGGGAACCGTGGTTTCCCCAAATGGATGGGAAGAAGGAGTTGTAATCTGCTGAGCGTGGATGGTCCTTGGAGCCTGCAAGGAAGCAATAGAGAACTCACAGAGGTTATGCAAACCTCTATGGCTGAAATTGCTGAAGCTGCTGACATGGGTCGAAGACAGAGGAGGACCCTTGCCAATAGTACCACTGGAAAACCCGAAACTATGCTTCAGAAACAATGGCACAAGGAAGATGGGAGAGAATCAAAACTGCGGACGAATCTTTGAAGCCTCAGGAATGACGCAAGGGACGGCAGTGATTATGGATCATTACTGGGCGTGTGGATCCAAGGCATATATAAAACTACCGAAAAACTGGGGAGGGATATGCACACTAGTGAACGTCCATGTTCCTGCACTAGTGATCCCAAAAAATGACCTGACTATTGACTGTTTCCCGAAAGCAGATGCTCATCTAAGGAAGAGGAGATCTGTGGAACTGGTATCATGGATGAAGAGAGAGATTTACTTTTCTGCCAAATCAGAAGAAGCATTCTGTGCAATCCCATATGAACACAGTCTGTGTAGCCTCACCTCAACAGTATTCACAACACTACTCTTGCCACACATCCAGGTCAGAGTGAATGCTAAATGGTTGCAGGTAACCAGATGGGAGTTATTGCAGACCATCAACACCACCATAAAAGGATTTAACACAATTAAAGAGGAATGAATGAAAATGTAGCACTGACCACTACACGCGCACACACACTGAATGCACACGAACAAGGGCAAGTGTCATTGGCTACAGAACCTCGAAAGATGACAACAGAAAATAAGAGACTGCCTACCGAACAACCAGTTCCAGAAAATAGTGGAAGTGACCAAGAGGAAGCAAGCGAAAGGCCAACTAAAGAAGATATAACCAAAGCACTCAAGAAGACAGAGACAGCTACACGAGAATTCACTGCAAAGACACAAATGCTGATAGACCATTTATTCCCATTTATAGTTAGAGTGAAGAAACTGCATGAGGAACTGAAAAATAGAACCACAGTAACTATCGCAGCAAGCCCATCAGTTCCTACAAGCACCAGGCCCACGATGTGGCCACACGTTGGACAGACGGTACACAGGTGGTGGTTAAAGGAGCTCTACGAGAGAATATAAGAGGAGAAGAAGAGAAACACAAAACCTTCTCCCACCACAGCGATACAGGTAATGAAGCCTGCTCCTCCAACAAGCATGATTGAGAAACCCCCAGCATGGAAAAGCAGCACAGACGCATTTAAAGATATAGTTATAGCAAACTACAGAAAAACACTAAGAATAAAGAGAAGCCCACACAAAGACAACAATGAGCTGAATGACTACCTGGATAGTACAGCACATCTGGGAAACAACATTTGGTACCAACACATGAAGGAGGTCGGAAGAAGAAAAGCTGAAGGAGAATGCTTCATCTGTGCACTTCTACCGTACAGCATGGGAAAATCCAAGAACTTTGTGGCTGTAGAAATCGATGTCCCTACAGCACACTGTATGTCACACGTAGCAATGTGTAAAAAGGATTTAACACAATTAAAGAGGAACTAAGAGCAATCCGATAGATGACTCTCCAGAACTGATATGCACTTGACATGATCACAGCGATGGATGGAGGTGTTTGCACAAAAATTGGAGAATCATGTTGCACATTTACACCTTCGCATGATGAGGAAAATGGAATCTTAACAGAAGCCATAAGTATGTTGACAAACCTGAAGAACCAGATGATTGACAAAACCGATGAAGTGGATGATGACAGCTGGTTTGGAACAATATTCTCATGGGTACCACAATGGATGGCAGACATATTCAAGTTTCTGGGAGCCTTACTAGTAATGATACTGCTAGGATTCTGTGTTATCAAGATAATCATCACACAGTGCCTGAAAACTGCGAAGGAAGCCATTGGGATGAAAACCATGGTCGATGTCGAACCAGGTTGTAAGCCCAGAGACCTGACTGATGAAGAAATAAGAGACTTTGTGAGAGCCAGCGAATTTGCGCCAGAAGGAATGAAATTCACGTATCCCAGGAAAGTATGAAGGGAAATGGATCTATTGCAGCCCAAATGGGCAAGGCCAGCTAATGACCTGGAGCAAAGATGAACACGTAAAAAAAGGAGTATGTTTGAAAGGTGTGATAAAAATATGGACTCCAAAGATACACACGTGCACACCATTGTGTACAAACCCTGAAAACGACAAACAGGACACAGAAGAACCAAGCAAGATGAATCCAAAGGAGGAAGTAGAAGTGGTTGAGAACCGGCCAGAGGAGGGAGTGTAGAGGAGGTCCCAGACATGGTCTGCACCCCTGCCCCCCATTTCGAGGTATCAGGAACATACTCGCCAAAATATGTGATGTACGAGGAGCAATTGAACCAACAGAGAGCTATACTGGGCCTATGCCCAGAGCTCATCAGAAGAGCAATACCGGTTGAAATGCCTATAACCAGACAGCCATGGGCTGCACGGTACCCTCACAGACAACTGTATCAGCAGATGACACGAAATGAAGACTACATACAGACTGTCCCCAAAGAGATCCAAAGAGCCCTAATGGAGGGTAAATGGTGACGACGTAAGAGCCCAGACATGCGTACAGATGAACATAAACGACGAACGAAAGATGACACACAAGGGCGAAATACAAGGAATAATTATGCAATGGACGTGTCATAAGAAACAATGTTGATACAAAGAGACGTAAGAAAACGTAGCTGTGAAACAAGATGGAAGTCTTCAACCAGCTAACGCTTGTAAATAGGCTTGAAACGCACGAAGCTAAGAAAACAGAATTGCTTGCAAAGCTTAGTAGAAGAATAGAGCGGCATGCGCCAAATATATATCTACCTCAATAAAAGCACACTATACAAGTGCGACTCCATTTTGTAAAAGCAGAATTAATCCCAGGCTGCAGAGGGCTAGCTAGGCCAAGATTCACAATCCAGCCAAAGCCAAAGGGAAGAGCGGAATCGAAACTCAGTAAGAAGCAGCTCAATGTGTGGGAATTCGAGGTCAACATAAGAAGGGGAGGAGAGATGCAGCCTCAGAGAATCGAAACTTCAGAGCATACCAGCCAGCCAGTGAAGGTCGAGATAAAGAGGCCCCAGGCAGATGGCGATGCTGTGGAAGAATCAAATGTGCAAATAACAGGAAAATGAAGCAGATTCATGGTGAACAGACACGTGACCAGCCCAGGGCAAGAGTTACCAATGCCTGATGTCACCCAGAAGACCAGGATGCCATAACTTTTCCTGATAAGAAGCTACAGTTTCGAGGCCATCCTCAGCCAACTAATTGACACATAGCCCTAAAGGTACTGATTGATGGAAGGGAGGCAGGGTGAATCTTGGGGCACTCCGCATCTGGGTGTCCATTCTTCATGCTGCTAATTAAAGTGGAGATTTATGCCTAGGGGTGTAACCCACCCAATCACAATGGACCAAATAATCTAGGGACCTATAGCTTGTAGAACCAATAAGACGTCGTAGTTGTAGTGACGTCTATCATGAGTGATGTAGTGGGATGGGCGTAGACGCCCACCCGATAAGAGTTATCCAATCTGCATGCTCTGTTACCATATACAGATATAGCACCTATACTTAAGTTACCTTTCCGATCAATAGAATTGCATGACAAACTTATGAGTTTTAAACGTCAAATGATGACGAATTTCACCTATAAATGTGTGTCTGAATGAAGAATTTGGAAGTTGAAGCGAGACAGGCGATCGCGACTCTGTTGATTACCATTTGTTTCCCCGTTTTTTGTACTTGTCATTAAACGGACTTCCTTTTGCCAAACTATTGAGTTGTCCTTATTGAATTGTGTTGGAGTAAGAGAATCCTGCACCCCAACCTCCTCAAGGTACAGCTATCTTGTTTTACAGTTACTTGAGGGTGAGCTCTGACCTATGGGCCCATCAGAGGACACTCCGCCCTCTTGTACAACTGGTTAAATGTAGGCTCCTCAATGATCATCCTTTATGATCTTTTACGATCTCTCCACATCTATTTTCTTGCATACATATACTCTTCTATGCATCCGTCCATTATTTTCTATTTTCAGACCTTTCCAGGAACCTATTTATACCCTGAGTCATATTTTCCTATACAATTTAGGAGGTAAGTCATATTCTCATTTTACGTGGTATTAACTATTGTCCTCCTCAAAGATCCATTTACGATCCCTTCATATTAAACTTTGTACTTCCATAGACCATATAAGGTATCATATGAGAAAACCATTTGATCTGCTATTGTACTCCCACAAGGTATTTATCGTGAACAGTTTCCCTTTATGACATTTAGTTTAATATGAAATTACTTCAATCTCATGAATATATGTCCCGAATACCTTCTACCCATTCAGAACGTGTTCCTGTTCCTCAGCCCCATCACAAAGGTGGAATTATTTTTGCCTAAAGTAAATTAACTTATTATTTCACACGGGAGGATTGATTTGAATCATGTGCTTAGAATATCGATTTCTTTATACAAAAACATGTTTCCTTAGCTTTAAATCATTTATTTTCTCTAATTCACACTTAACAGGCTTCAAGAATGATGCTCCTGATGAAGGACCAGTTAGTCCGGAAACACAGTGAGCCATGGATATCAAGAATGTATTAATATGAACAATGGACTGTTATTTCTCTAGCAAAATGCATGTCTTGGTCAAATTAAACTATACAGTGTATTATTTATAATGTATATCGATGTAAATTGCCAAAAAAATGCCTAGTTCAATTCATAACTTTGCATGGTGTTTTCTATTCACATTTTTGAATGAATTAAGAAATAACTAAACATCCTAAACATTTTGCTGTTTTCAGGTTGACAGTGTGCAGGGGACGCAAGTATCCTCAAATTTAGGGTGCTCATGTTGTTACTGGTTAAATGAATGTCCGGTGTTAGGGACATATGCCTGTAATCATTCACTTACAACCACGTTAACATGTGGAGGGCACATTTCAAGTGACATGAGGACACTCACATTAATGTAATCCAATGTGGTTGTCTCTCATGGCAGAGGTATTGATGTCAGACGTGCCATACTTTGCCTAGCAGCCAAGTATGCACGCCACCGGGTTCTCTGTTCCTCTGTTGCAGTTAGTGGAGCCATGTTGGGGTAAGGAGAGTTCCTCCGCCAGTTACACGGCCCACATGTAGTAGTTAACAATTTTACAATGTTTCCTATGTAGATATTTTGACATCATACTAGCACGTCTGCAGACCAACCATGTATGGCTGCCACTCCCAGGGCAGTTACCATTGTAGGGTTGTTTGTCCATCTGTGTCTCGTGTTCTCTGGCAGCCTATGTGCTTTTTTCCAAAACGTTTCGTATTCGCATCTTTGAACTCCTTTACTACAAGGTCATTTTTTTTCAGTCTCTTCTCCCTCTTCTCTGTCTATTCACTGAGCTCTCATCCCTCCTGTGGCGCATTTTCCACAGAAGAGTGCAGGCTTGTGTAGTGCTAAGGCGTATTTTCTCAGCACAGACTGTCAGTCACTCTCTCCATTTCTCTTTCTGTAGTTTTTGCAAATGCACGGGTACATTGCGGGGTCATCTAATCATTGGGCCTCATTACGACCCAGGCGGTAAGGGGTTAAGGGTGCCGTAAAAGGTGGCAGCGCCGTTAACCCCTTACCGCCTAATTACGAGGTCCCTTTGCGGGTCCCGACCTTAACGGCTGGTTTTTACCAGCCGTTAAGGATTGGACCTGCAAAGGGACCTTGGAGGTATTTACGGTACCGCAATTTGCGGTACCGTAACTACCGCCTTCCCCATTTCCATTGAGCCCTATGGGGGCAAAAATGGGAGTGGCGAAGGGCCAATGGTGAATGGTGAATTACCGCCCTGCCAACCCTGGAATTGGGTGGTAATTCCGCCATTCACAATGGCGCATTCGGTAAAATACTGGCAGCAACCATGGCGCTATCGTTAGCGCCATCGTTACCGCCTGGGTCGTAATGACCCCCATTGTTTGACTTGTCGATATGTGTAAACATTAGAAAACCACTGACTGTTGTTTTCTATGAGTGGGTTGCTAAAGCAGTAAAACACATTAAATCACATGGATTTTCCCTTTGCAGTGTTTAACGCCGTTCACATTTCTTCAGAATTGCGAATCGCTAACTTTCACAGGCCATGTGCTTTGATTGTGATTTTATTTTTAATAGCCTGGGGCCCATTGGTTCAGCTTTGTTTTGTGGTCGTTGTAAAAGATTGACAAAGCCTTAGTGAATCTGGTCAAGCACATCCGAAATTAAGACGAACCACCTTGGCGCGCTTTCAACAGAAATCATTATCCAACAAGTACCATTTTGTATCAGAAAAACAAATCGAAAGCCCTTTCTGCAAATATCACAGTTGTGACTCCCTGACCTGGTTTCTTTGTCAATAGGTAAGTTGTACAAACTGGCCCTAAGCATGATCAGGCAGAATATCTGACTTTCCCAGACACTCAAGGAGAAGCTAGTAATTCAAATCCCTTTATAAAGGCCAAGACAGCAGTGAAAGGGAATTTCGGAGTGCAGAGCTGTTAAGCTATAATATGAGAGCACTGGAGAACTGTTGGATAAGAAGGCAAGGACTGTGGAGTGGACCATTTTAATATCAGATGATTGATGAGGTGGCATACTGGAAGCCCCTGAGAGGTGATAAAAGCGAATATATTTATTTATTTGTCCATTTGCCTAGCGCACCAAACCCTAGGGTATCTTGGCGCTTTGCAAGGTTTACATTTCGCGACATTGAGATTACATTTCCGAACGTTACATTATGTTATGAATCAAATGGTTATTTCTAGACAATACAGTTCATACGTTTACAATAATCAGTATGCAGCGTCATTCGTATACAATTATTTCCAAGAGAACTTTGGGCTAGCTAACAATTCAAGAGTCAGGCTTCATGTGTGAAAAACTACTTTTCACCTTTTTGATGGCGAATTCACCTTTGAATTGATGGCGAATACCCAGAGCGTGAAGGAAGGCAAAGAAGAAGAGAAAAAAAAAAGAAAGTACAGAAAGTTTGAGTGAAATACAAAACCTTGGTACTAGAGGAAGGTTGACTTTTAGAGTAAACCTGAGCATGCAGGTAGATGAAGAGAATGAACAACACAGAGTGTGGAGGAAGGTAGAGAAAACACTGAAAGTCCATGAAGGTGGAGTGAAAGAGAAGACACAGAGTGGGTAAGGTGGAGAGGAATAGGAAAAGCAGAGAGTGGCGGAAGGTGGGGAGGAATGGTCATTCTGTCAGAAACAGAAGACTGTAATCTGGGCCACTTTCGCCAAGTAGTGAAGACAGTGATTGTGCACTGTATACCAAGAGAAGAAAGACAGAGGGTGTGACCTATTGACAGATGGAGGCTGTGGCCTTTGTAAAGCTAACTAGAAGGTGATAGTGACCCATTATACCAAGAGAAGAGAGAGACTGTGACATATTAACAGACAGATGCTGTGGACTTTGTAAAGGTAGGGAGAACAAAATGGGTGTGACACCTTATATCAGGAGAAGAAAGAGAATGTGACCCATTAATGGACAGAGGCTGTGGCCTTTGTAAAGGTAAGGAGAAGATGATGGGTGTGACAATGTATACCAAGAGAAGAAAGAGAGAGATTGTGACCAATTAACAGACAGAGGCTGAGGGCTTTGCAAAGGTAGGGTGAGGAAGGTCAGTGTGACACATAATAGCAAGCGAAGCAAGATAGAGGCTGTGTAGACTGCCAGGGAGAATTCTCCAGAGTGGCTAATTTCCCTTACCTGCTGAGTCCCTGAGCAGCTTTGCTGAATTTCTGGGATGTATGTTTTCACCTGGTAAGAGTGTGAGCCTTTTTTCCCACTCTCATATGTGTTTTTGGCTATGTGTTGTACATTTGTATGTGTTCATGGACTGTGGAGCCTCACCCTTCCATAGACATCATTTTTTTTACTGTGTGTCACACAGCACCTTTAGTGCAGTGGCACAGGGTTGTCTTTTTCAGACTTCCCATTCTGAACTCCATTTTCTAGGACTGACTACTGTCTCCCAGAACGTGTAAAGTCGCCATTGACTTTATTAGTCTTTTTAAATCCACAGACCCAGTACAAACTATCTTCCATAGAGTACCGGAAAGGGTTAATAGTTATCCCTTTTTGTCTGTTTCTCATAGAACATTATTCTGTTCCCCTTTCTTTAAGATTTGGCTGATGGCAGTGTAACCTATCATTTTTTCCCTACCGCGGACTATGAAAATAGCCCTGGTACTGTTTTAGGCTAAGTTAGTAGCCTCAAACTTTAAACCCGCTGGACCTCTTTTATTTTATTTTGGTTCCGGCTGGGTTTATTCACCATTTCTTTTTGTAAAGGTCTTTCTCGTGTTTTACTCTGCGCGCCAAACCAGGTTTGGTTTCTTTGTTTGCCGTCCTTTGGCATGCTTCTGCACAGAAGCCCTCCTTCGGCGCCTGAATGTCTGAAGGGGACAGTATGTGAAGGATGGGGTTTGAGACTCCCTGCACAGGGTCTCCTTTGAGAACCATGTCACACTCTGTATGATTGGTGAGGTGACTGTCCCGCCAGGACAGCCACCCTGCTGTGTGATTGACAGCCAGGCTGTGTGAATGGGGGAAAACCTCATAAAAAGCAGGTCTCTGGGACTTGGAAGGCAAACTCGCCACTGGATCGAGAGAACCAAAGAGAAGCTGGAAGAAGAGGACCTCTACCACGACTGAACCTCCCGGTGAAGCCCTGCTGCGGGTCCGAATCTCCAAACTTCGATGACAGGGAAGATCTGCAAGGAATCTTCTCCCCTTGAGCTGATGGGACCAACCAGTTTGCCAAACTGTAAGCCAGTCCTCCCTCCTCTGGTTGAATTTGCTGTGCACAGCTACAGTGAACAGGATAGCCAGGAGGATCGGACCCGGCTTGGGTTTTAAGGAGCCCACCTTTTATTCGTCGCTTTGGTCTGCTACTGGTTTCTTCCCTGAGCAGTGCAGGACCCTACAGTCTTCCTCCTTCTTGTCAGTCCGACAGTAGCTTCAGGAACCGTGAGCCTGCAGGATCTGCCAGGAACGTCTGCCTCAGCTATAGCATTCTTCAGCTCTAAAGGTACTGTGCTAACCTGGTTGTTCGTTCCCTCCGACCGCGGTGAAAGTGTTTGAAATCTTTCGCCAATCCGAGGGCTTGTCCTTCTCTACTCTTTTAAGTAACTTTTCTCCCGACCAACTTCGTTTCACTTGGCAAAGACTTAACCGCAAACTACTCTGAACTGTGTGATCCTCTGCAAAGACTCTGGTCCATTGACTTTGGCTCAGGCCCCTTGATTTGATTTCCTCACCGTAGTTGCCTTTTCTAGATTGCCCTGCTTACTTACTTGTTGGTGTTGCTTAATTGTGAATAACCTTGCCTTTCCCTCCCTTTTAAATTGCTGGTTTGCCATTTTGCTCTCACTTCATTTTGAGCTTTACTTGTGGAGAATCTATTGGGTGTGGTGTAGTGTATTAAGAGTGTAATTTTTCTACTGCTTTACATTAGTGAATTGCTTTATAAATGATGTGTAAATAAATGTATATTCTTTTACTCAGAAACCTTGAGTCAGTGTTTGCTTGAACCATAATAAACTCTTGTCCTTTGTGTAACTTCTGATACTGCTCACTTTACTCTTGAGATAAGTTTGGCTGCTCAGCCATCACTACCACTTTACTGTGTAGTACAGGCTTGTACCAAAGGTGAATTTGTAGTGTCACTTGTAGTCTTAATTGTGTGTCATGTTCCCAAAGGGTACTGCATATGATTCTGCCTAACATAGACAGAGGCTGTGGCCTTGTAAAGACAGAGAGAAGAAGGTCAGTGTGATGCCGTATACAAAGAGAAGAAAGGAGTCTGTGACCCATTAACAGACAGTGGTTGTGGTCTTTTCGAAGGTAGCATGATGGATTTGAGTGTGACGTTGGGTACGCAAATCTGCTCTTGCCTGAATTATATTCCAGCTTTAAGGTCATCTTTTAAAATCACTTGGAAAAACTCAGACCCCACCACTCTCCCTGTTGGTGATCCCCAAATATCAGTCCTTTGACCTCTACTCTTCACCTTCCTATACCCTGGGAGACTTATCTCATCCTTTTGCTTTCACTAACACATTTTTGCTGATGGCACTAACTATTCCCTCTTTCACCCCAGCCACATCAGAACAGATTACAAACTGCCTCACTTCCATTCAACATCAGCTGGCTCTCTTCTGCCTCTTGATGAACTCTTATGCCCAGCAAACGACGATTGCACAAACCTACTTATTGGCCTTCCTCTCTAGTTCTTTCTTCTTCTAGATAAATTCCTCAACCTTGCTACCCACACACTCTACAACCTACTTGATCATCTCCCACTTCTACCTACTGAGAACAAGCTGGTTTGCTCTCCATGCATGACCACTCTCTTTCCATGTTCCTCCGTACATTCTCTGATTGTATCTCAGTTAACTCATCATCTTGTTCCCTCTGATCCTCTTCTGTACTCAACCTCACCGTCCAATTCCCCTGTGTGCTACCTATCACTTCTACTCTTTCTCTCTAATTTCCTCACTACACTGAATCCCACTTCCCATAACAATCAAATCCAATGCAAGTCGGAACTTTTCAAATCATTGCTTGACTGTCAATTGATGGTTAAAGATGGAGCTCTCCCTACCCTTCACCACTTCCTCCAGTGATGCTTAATAATGTTATCTTGAATATTTAAATAGTACTCCTTTTTAGTTTGTAGCAATTGCCGCTTAGGGTAATGTTACCTTTGTAAATCCCCTCTTATATATTTTATTTTCTGTTTGTTTGGTTTGACCCTGGTATAGCTGAGTTTTTTACACCTTCATAAACTGACTCACCACTCGTTCTCATCTTTGAATTATTGTACAGGCAAGATACGTTTCAATGCTTCCTCCATCTGTAAATGTGTTAGTGTAAGTCATTTCTGATTGAAATTGACATCCCTGTTCTTCAAATAAACACAAATATAAAAGAAAATACATGGTGTCTAACAAACATTCTCAAAATCTCTAGACTTCACAATTCCTTAGTCTACTGTCTACCCCATTTTAAGGACTGGCTACCAAAAGACTACAATAATCGTAAACAACAAATATCTAGTTCTGAACCAATCACAATCAAAACAAAAAACTGTTACTGGTATGGCTCCATCAGGAGTTACAATCTGGCGGTTTTCACTCTCTCTGCTTTCAACCCATGTCTTAGGACCTCTCCCAGGTATTTAGTTCCACAGCCTCTTCAGGTCCTTACAGTATTTGTTCTTAGACTACCCTCCACACCTGAGTCTTCCACATTCATGGGAGATCCCTCCTACAGCCAGGGCTGCTCAGTTTTCATTTCAATTCACTCCTAGACATTAGGTTACAAGATTAACAACAGTTCCCTCCAGGACCATGGGTTTCCATCCTGGACCTTGGGTTCCAGAATTTACAACACGTCGATCCTTGACCTTGGATTTCAGGATTCAGAACAGAACCCTCCTGGATGTTGCCTTTAATCGGTAGATGTGCCCCCTCAATCAGTCCTTTCTGTCACCTGATATCCATCCTTCCACCGGAATTTGTCTACTTCTTTCCATCCCTCAGGGGTTACTCGAGGAAAGCCTCAAGTTGTGGTTCTAAGGTTTCACCTATGAATTGATAGGTACTTCAGGTCACCCTCTCCTTCTCCAGGATTCCCAACGTTTTGCAGCTCTGCAGTTCTCCTTCCAGCTTGCAATGCATGTACTGCCTTCCTCCAAGCACTAGCTATCCCTGTGGGTCTTTTTGATTGCCCACATATATTGCATGGAGAGGGCCACCCCTGTTTGCACTTTGGCAAAAAATCCCCTCTTTGCAATTTTCCTCATTTCCACAACATCATGGAGAAGTGAGGAGTAAAACAATGTGTGCCGTTGCTCTTCACTTTTAGACTACATGGTGGAATAGTGCAAATGTCACCTGCAATTAAGGATTGTGAGAGGTTTGTACAAGGGATTCCTATGGAATCTGAGGGCTTTAACCAGAGGGTAATTTCAGCAGGATTCTATAGGCATCTATTGCATTTGTATGGTGAAGTGGGATGGTCGAATCCCATAAGGCCAAACATGAGGAGCAGGGGTTGGATGGGTTTCATTGGACGCGGAGGACAATAAAGTAAAAAGAATAGAACAAAGGATCCTTCTCCACCAGCTCCGACCCATGTTAGTGGGAGGGAACTGATGCTGCATGGAAAGAGGGGGGTTGGCGGCACACATACTGAAGTGTGCCACCGCAAAGGTAAGATGGGGACGGGGTAAGAGGATGCAGGATACTGGGGAAAATTAACGTGAACACTGCGTGGCGCGATTTTGGAATTTGATATTTTCAGATTCACATTTTCACGCTGTCCAGTAATCATGTGGGAAATGTGTGCGGACATAGTATGTCTATCCCATCATACAACTCCACCATACAAAAGCACCAAAATAAGGGGGATTAGAATCATGGAGGTAATCACATTTACCACTACTTACTTCTGTCTGCCTCAGAATGAAAATGACCCCCTTAGACTTCCACTAAACAGCAGTCTCTCCTTGCAACATCATCAAAAATATATGCTTCGGCTAAGACACAGAATGAACCTTCCCAGCCTATTTTGTACACATGAGGCTGTGGAGTATTTTGTAAGGTTGACTCTGGTTGGTTCTTTCCCATTGCCCCAGCGCAGGATTTGTTAGTTCTTTCAGGAGTCATAATTCCCTTTATTGTAGGCTTATTGGCTAAGCTCAGTGATTGGTTCATGTGATGAAAGATCCTATTATGTGTTAATCAGAACTGCAAGGATTCATAACTGTGTGTGCCACGTGATGCCATTTTGCAAATTCCTTACATTGGGCCTCATTACACGGATGGCGGAGAACCATGGCGCTATTAGCGCCAAGGTTCATGCCGGTAAAAGGGGAATTACCGCCCCATTCCAAGGTTGGCGGGCGGTAATTCCCCCTTCCACCATTGCCCTTCCCCATTCCCATTTTTGCCCCATAGGGCATAATGGGAATGGGGAAGGTGCTAATTATGGTAACGCAAATTGCGGTACCGTAATTAGCTCCCTGGGTCCCTTTGCGGGTTGGTTTTTAACGCCTGCAAAAAGCAGGCGTTAAATCCCCCAACCCGCAAAGGGACCTCATAGTAAGGCGGTAAGGATTTGCCGGTACCGGTATTTTACCGTTACCAGTAAATCCTTACCGCCATCCGTGTAATGAGACCCATTGTGTTTAGTGGCTATGCAGAATGGCACAGTTTCGGCTGCCAGGTGTAGTATTTGCCATAGTATGGATGCTGAAGTTCATGTTCGAAAAGAGCCGCACTGCTTGTTTCTGTGTTCCATTTCTTAGACTGGTGCTATTTTCTGGGGAAGGGAGTTAGTGGGTGTGAAACTGCACTGGGCTGTTCGTGAGGCCAAGTTACCACATGTCTGTGGACACAACGAGCCAGCAGGGATCCTTCTCATCCACCGTCTTGAAGACATATTGGATAGCAGCAGGTTCAACACTGACCCCTGTAAATGTATTCGCTCATAAGAGAGTGTGGGGAGTTCCTCCAACTCAGTGCATATGTTGCTGGAATTTAGACTATGGGCCTCATTACGACCCTGGTGCTAAGTGGTTAACGGCGCCGTAAAAGGCTGCGGCGCAGTTAACCACTTAGCGCCTTACTACGAGGTCCCTTTGCGGGACCCAACCTTAACAGCTGGTCTGGACCAGCCATTAAACTAGGGACCCGCAAAGGGACCTCGCAGGCAATTACGGTACCGCAATTTGTGGTACCGTAATTGCCGCCTTCCCCATTCCCATTCAGCCCTATGGTGCAAAAATGGGAATGGGGAAGGGCCATGGAGGAAGGGGGAATTACCACCCCGCCAACCTTGTAATGGGGTGGTAATTCCCCCTTTCTCCATGGCGGAGTCGGTAACTTACCGGCATGGACCATGGTGCTAATAGCACCATGGTCTTCCGCCACGGTCGTACTTCTCTCTCTCTCTTTCTCTCGACTTCTCTCTATGTATGTCTCTATATGTCTCTCTAACACATTCTTTCTCACTCAACATCTCTCTTACTCTCTCTCTATATGTTTCTCTGGCTCTCTCTTTGTCTCTCTTTCTCTCCAGCTCTTTGTTTATGTATTTTTTCCTATTTCTATTTCTATTTATCTTTCTTTCTCTTTCTCTCACTGGCTCTCCATCTCGCTCTCGCTCTCTCTGTATCTATGCCATTCTCTTTCTCCCGATCTCTCTCTGTTTCTCGTTCTCTTTCACTCTCTCCCACACTCTCTATATCAACATATCTCCAACTCTTTTGTTGATATTTCCTTACATAAGCCACATGGTTTTGCAGCCTTGAACAAGAGAAGGAGTAGCTGAACAGCAACAGAGTGGGTGGGCCCCTAGCCCAGGATTTTCCCAAAACTCCAGAATGCCAAGAACCGTCAAGCTGACCAAAGCTGTGCCTTTGCCGGCACTTCCCCAACACACAGCACTCGTTATTGGGCTATTGTTTGCCGATCTGTCAGATTACAGGAGGGTTTTGTGTTATCTAATCCGCAAATTCCATTGACTCAGTAAGACTTTGGAAATGGGGTATCTAATCCCATGGTTTAATTTGATTGTGTTGAAGAGCACCACGAGGTTGACACTGGAGTGGGACTGCACTTGAACTGATTCTAATGCACAATGACAACCAGATTGACATTTCCCCTCCCACAAACCCCAGTAGGCCCCACTGGCCCGTGTCTAGTTAGCAGCCATTTGACACCTGGCTCCTCCATGCACTTTTTCTCTCTGCTGCCCCATTTACCTGCTCGCGAACTTGAGATTGATTTTGCTGTGGAGCATCAGGAGTGTGATAATGAAGCAATGGCTGTAACAGACCTGGCATGCCCAATAGCAGCAATATTGATAACTGTATTCCACGGACCCAGGCCCACGTGGGTTCACCCTGTCTTAACTTCACTCATGCCTTTTGGGGTCCCACTGGCTTCTTGCCCCATTGCAAGTCCTTTGGCACCACAGACTTCCAACTGTAGTCCAGTTTTATGCCACAATTGCCATGTATCCTCTTTCCCCATCCCAAGGCTCACAGGAGTAAGAGTTGAAGTACACAGTGTTGCCATATAAGATTATTCCAGGCTGCCCCTCACATCACACACGCACCAGACAGAATAAGGCACGGACACGTCTGCTCTGTTTGGGGTCCCGGCGGCGAATGAAGCCTTCCGGTCCGTCTTTATTTTAACCCGCATGCGCGAGCCGGAACAACGCTCAAGCATGCGTATAAACAGTAATACTCTACGTAACATCCCTCCTTTTCTTTAAAAAAAAAAAGGACAGCAACTTATCAACAGTGCAACAATTCAACATGAGTTAACTCGGGTTACCACTACAGCTGTCTAGGCATCGTGTCCATGATATCGTCCTCGAATCGAGCTGGACGCCATGACGCTTCTCGGCTCGGGTATCTGCGGCTGTCGACATGGGCCAGGCGTGGCGTTTCCCTTGATGGGGAGTCTCCGCTCCCCTCCTGTACTTCAGTTGTCGGGGTAGCCTCGAGGTTCTCAGGCTCCAGTGCCTCTTGAGTTCCTTCTGGTGGGTTGACTTCGATCTTTTTGAAGTAGGACACATTCCGGGTCACAGTTCTTCTCTCGTTAGTAGCTGTTATCATTGAGCCTTTCACATGCGTCACCCCCAGGGGCCTAGGTTCATACGTGAGTGACATTTTCCCCTCAGGATGTTTGTTTCTGATCAGCACAGTGTCTCCTACGGTGATGTTCTTGTCTTGTAGATTTCTCCGACTGCTTTCTCTCTCATTCTTGGCCTGTCGCTCCTGTCAGACGCGATCATTGTCGATTACCCCAGGTTCTCTTCCCCCCACCTTGGGTATCAGACCTCTGGGACAGCGCTTAAACAATGCTTCCACCGGTGCTACTCCTGTGGATTGGTGTGGGGTTGCCTATACTCTCTCAGGAACTCCAACAAGTTCTGGCGTAACTCCCCTCCCCCATTTAGTGAAATATGGAAAACTTTGTTCAATGTCCACATGTACCTTTCTGCTTCCCCATTTGCTCTTGGCCAGAGAGGTGTCACTCTTCAATGTCTAATGTCGCGGTCCTCTAGGTATTTGGCAAATTTCTGCCCCTGAAACGGTGAGCCATTGTCTGAGCAGAGTTCGTATGGGAATCCATGTGTAGCAAAAAGTTTCTCCAGTGCCAATATAGTATGGTCGCCTGCCGTCGACTCCACTAACTCGATCTCTGGGTATCTGGACCACTGATCCACCACTGCTAGAAAGTACATCCCCCTTCCAGAGGACCCAAAGTCTGCGTGCATGGTTCCCCATGGTTGCTCACTTCTTTCCATGGATTGTATTGTGGATTCCCTCTCGACTGGGCTGACAGCTTGGCATGGGATGCACATGCGCACACCTTTGTCTACATGCTTCTCTAGGTTCGTAAACCATACCTTGGCTCTCAACCTTGCTTTAGTTTTTGCCACACCTTGATGCCCTTTGTGGGCTAGCTCTAACACCTTTGCTACCAGGGACCGAGGGATGACAATTTGCTGTCTCCTCAATATGAGCCCTTCTTCTGACATAGGGAGTTCGTTTCGGGCCTTCCACAGTGCCTGCAAGTCTTGTTGTGCCCCTGTCTCCAGTCTGGTGCCGTTAGCTAACATGTCTTTCCACTCCCCGCTGTCCATGGCTGTCCGAATGATCTGAAATACCTCATCAGTTTCCGAAGCTGCAACAATCTCTTGAAGTGAAAGTGCCATGGGCATGGCGGCCTCTACGACATTGCAAACCATTTTGATGCAGTCAAACACCTCTGGGTTTTCTTGCATGCGGCCAGCCCCTGGGTGGCAAGACAAGTAGTCTGCAGGGTTGTTGGTGCCTGGACGGTATTGCAGTTTTACCCCATATTCAATCAGGGACAACATCCACTGCTCAATTCGCGGAGGTGGTTTCGAGAATTTACCTGCCATGATGGGTATCAGTGGTTTGTGGTCTGTGATAACTACCACCGGTTTCCCCAGGATGTATAGCCTGAAGTGTCTATACCCCCACAGGATGGCCAGCGCCTCCCTCTCAATTTGTGAATACCTCCTTTCTGTATCCGATAAAGCTTTGCTGGCTTATGCAATGGGGTGCATTTGCCCTTGGGCATCCGCTTGTAGAAGAACTGCGCCCAGCCCTACAGGGCTGGCGTCTACTACAATCTCAGACTCCCTCTCTGGATTAAAGTATGCCATTGTTTCCTTGCCCGTTAGCGGCCATCTTAATGTCAGTGAATGCTTTCTGTTCTCTGGAGGTCCATGCACAGACCACATCGTTCTTAGTCAGTGCCCTCAACGGCTCGGACAGAGACGCCAGGTCCCTAATGAATCGGCCACAATAGTTCACCATACCTAAGAAGCTTCTAAATTCCGAGGGTGTCTCTGGGGCTGCCGCTTCTTGTATGTCTCACATTTCTCCGGGTCCAGGGATATACCCTCTGCGTGGAAGATGAACCCAAAGAATTCAATGCAGTCCTTGAGGAATTCACACTTTTCCTTGTGTAGCATGAGACCTAGGCTTTTGATTCCGTCCAGAGTCTTTTCCAGTCTTATCATGTGGTCAGCTTCTGAGGAGGCAAAAACAAAGATGTCATCGCTCAGGTTGATGACCCCTTTTAGTCCTGCCAGGGCACCACGAACAACATTTTGAAAAACTTCTGCCGCTGACGATACGCCAAAACTCAACCTTTTAAATTGGTACAATCCTTCATGGGTGGTGAAAGTCGTAATGTAATGGGACTCTGGGTGGAGTTCCAACAGACGATACCCAGAACGGAGGTCCAATTTGGAGAACACTCGCCTATTATATCATCGGCGTAAGGCGCCTTTTCTGTTTAATTGCTGCATTGGGCAGTCATATGTCGATGCAAATGCGTACGGCTCTGGCTGTTTCAGTTTGGCGCCACCACAATTGGGGACACCCATTGGGTAGGGCCTTCTACCCTTTCGATGATGTCCATATCAACCAATGTCTGTAATTCCTTCTTGCCCTGCGCCCTGAGGTGAAACAGTATTCTCCTGTGTTTCAGTGCCGTCGGCCTCACTGACTCATCGATGTGAAGCCTAATCAGGTCTCCTTTTAGCTTACCCACCCCACGGAAGATGTCTGCGTATCGTACCAGGAGGCGATCAATGTCTGTTTGGTACACTGACATGTTAAAGTGTACAATGCATTGCGCCTCTGCGGAGGCACAGCTCAGTACAGAATGAAGGCTCACATCTGTGACAAAAAATCTGGCCTTTACTGTATTCTGTCCGTGTGTGACGGGTGCTACAAAGACTCCTTGTATGGGTAAAGGCGTGATCCCCCCAAAAGTGTATATCCTTGGTTTGGTGACCCCCAGCCCTGGAGGGTTTGGGAGGGCCTCATAATGCTCTGCCGCCAGAACACAGACTGACGCCCCTAGGTCAATCAATACAGGCATTGAGGTGTCTCCTATGTTGACCAGGCAGGTTGGTTGCCTCGGTTTCTTTGCACCCATCACAATGTTGGAAATGAAGAACACTTCCTCATTATCCTCCTTCTCCTCTGCAATGTCCAGCTGCTGTATGCCCTGTTCTATCGCCGCTACATGCTTAAATTTTCTAGGGCTGCCACTGCCAATTCTCGCTGGTCCCCTGGATGTGGCCACTGGGTTCGCAGCCCTGCACACCATTGCATAATGTCCGGGTGTGCTACACCTGCCACATACTCTTGTCTTTGCTGGGCATTCACCCACATGAGGTAGATCATACCCACAGTAGAGTTATTGGAGTTTGTGGGACCATAGGGTTTTTTCTGGCCCCACTGTGTCTTCGTAGGAGTAGACCAGCCAATGTCGAATGCTTCTTCACTCTTTCCCGGGCAGACAGCTGCGTCCATCCGAGCACCCCTGCTCTCCGCTAACTCATATGCACGTCCAATGTCCAGAATTTGCGCTAGCAGAAGGCCAGGCTCACAGAGGATCTGTCTTCTCAGCTTTCCCGAGCTGCACCCTTGAATCAGTTGTTTGCGTACCATGCCTTCCTCATTCTCCCACCTGCACGTGCTGGTGAAATGTCTTAACCTTCCACAGAACTGGTCCAGTGACTCATCTCCCACTGCTTCTCTGCACACATGACAAACCTGTCATAATCCAAGTTTGCTAGAGGTAGGAAATGATTTTGCAGGGCCAACTTGACAACCCCATAGGTGGTCGCCTGCGAGTTCAATGAGTCAAAAATCCTGTGAACCTCTGATCCAGCCAAATACAGCATCATTGCCACTTTTGCATCATCCTCTGTCTCCCCCGTGGCTCTAAAGAACTTTTCCAGCTTCTTCACCCATGACAGCAATTTGGGTCCAAGCTTAGAAGGGGGCCCCGAAAGATCAAACTACGGCATGGGCCCCAGAGTACCTTGTTGTCTGTGTGGCACTTGTGCTGGAGCAAAGGTGGCACCATCCTGTTCTCCCATGCTTCCAGACCGTACGAGCACCTCACTGTAGTATTTGAGGCCGCAAGTATGTCCCCTTCCTCAGATGATGCACTCCCCACTCACTTGGTTACTCTCAGCTTGTCAGCATGGGTGGCACCATCTGTTTGTGTTCCTCCCACAGGCAGGCACAGGTAGGATGGGTCTCTGACGCTGCTATGTTCACAGTTGCAGGAATGTAGTGAAGTGACTTCTGCTGCCACCCTCACCTGGCATAAAACACTGTCTTCAGAGCGCCTGAAGGTGGTATTTTCCTTAGGGGTGCCTCCCCTTTGCAGGATTAGCACACGCATCTTCTCTCCTTCTCTCCTCTTGTTTGCAGGAGCAAATTTGGCTGAGGTCTCCAAACCTCATGTACAGTCAATGAATCATGGCCATCGTGAGACTGATGGCCATGAAGGTTCCAAAAATTGTTCTATTGTTTAGCACGAATGGCGCACAAGCACCCTTTCGAGCCGCAACCGTCGTGTACAATATGCCAAGATGGCAGCCAACTTGCCACGTAGGATTCGGTACTGCGGAGCGTGTTGGAACACCTCGTCTGACGTTGAGAAACACTTTGAAGATTCTGCACACTCTCACGCTGACTTTCCTCGTTGCCAACGTTGCCATATAAGATTGCCCCAGGCTGCCCTTCACATCACACACGCACCTGACAGAATAAGGCACGGACACGTCTGCTCTGTTTGGGGTCCCGGCGGCGAATGAAGCCTTCCGGTATGTCTTTATTTTAACCCACCTGCGCGAGCAGGAACAAGGCTCGCGCTTGCGTATAAACAGTAATACGCTACATAAAAAACAGTAGTCCAATTATGTTCTGAAAACCACTTCACCAGAGGATGAGGAAGTCAATTATTAATAAGTATACACACTGTCCCTGTAGTATTCTCAGCATACTATTCTGAAGTGTGGTCACTTTTGAGCAGTGATGGTTGCTGCTCTTCTGAGGACCCCCATCCTCACATTTGTTCATGCAATGTTTAAAGGTGACCAGCTTTTTAAGACTAAAATTAACAAATGCAAATGTATGCTAAGGCAGGACACATGACACAGGACACTGCTAACTAATCCCCTCTTTTTCCCCTCAGACAGTGGCTGATCCACTGGTGAACGAGCAGCCTTCGCCCCCCCTTATCCAACGACCCTCCCCACCTCAGTACCCCAGACCAGTGGCATAAAATGCTGTTCAACTGTTGCTGTCGTATTGGACTGTCATGTGGTATGACCCATTTTGCCCAGAACGGGGGTAAAAATGGCACATGAGACGCCATTTCATGTCAGAATTTCCCTCACTCCCCTAACCCTCCAAGAAGGTAAGAGAAAATTGGCCTAGGCCTGAAAAAATCTAATGACAGGTTATTTTGCCTAGAGTTGTTTAGCTGCTAATTGCTGAAAGCGAAATGCCTAAATAAGTGCCTAGCATAAGCAGGACCTACTGGAAAGTGCTACACGATGAAAGGTAATCTGAATGAGTGTGCTTTACCTTAGCAATACATCCTCTAAGTGAGGTATGTTCATTTAAGAATATTCTTCATTTTGAATGTAATTCTGCGCAGAATTGTAAAACATGTAAAGTGAAATCAGCATCCAGCAACTAGAAAAAGAAAAACATATACTTTGTATTGCTTCCAAAAGGAATTTGTATAGTAGCTCTCAAGGAAAGCTATGCAACATGTCCTTGTCCTTTGCACAGGGAAGAAACACATGGTTGGTGAATGTAGAATGATGCCACTTAATCACCAACTGAATCCTTCTAGGTACATGATAAAGTGTTGGTCTTTAGCTTCCTCCTAACTGCAGAGTAAAGAGTTAAACTGGCATAAGTTGATATGACATCACTAATTGTTAATTGTTCAACAAACCTACAAAGTTGGTGAACAACTTATAAGATTGGGAGCGTGACAATTGAACAAGCACACCTTAGGGGCAGGGTTTCAGAACTCTTGCTTCATAGGATTGCATTAGGAATGCCAGACTCAGATGGATATCCATCAAGTCAGATTCCTGGAATTTTTCCTTCAAATAAGTATATAAATCGTAGGCAAATCTCCACTAAGGTGGACTGGCAAGCAGACAGATTGGAAGCTGACATGCTGATTGACCTGATGGGGAACTGAGAAAGCAGTCTGAAGAACCTCTCCTTTCCCTTGACAAGCCCCAGCTTTGACAGGGGATGCCTTGCTTGACTTAAAGCAGACATTCAATAGGTTGCTGGTATTAGCATTGCTTGAAGAATAGCTTGGTGGCAATGCGTGTGTCTCGGAAGCAAGACAATGCATAGCAGCACAGGTTTGAATCCTGGGCTTGTGTTTAGAAACTGGTCTCCAGTATTAGGCGCATTATAAAAGAACAATTATACATTATTATTTAAAATGCTTTAAGCTTTTATTCAGCATTCACTATTATTATGGTCTTCCTTTATGGAATTGCATTCTAGCATTTACATTTTTGAACTGAATGCTTTTACATTTCATTTTTGCTTTGTTTTAGTACAGATCTGAAATTTTATCTAGTATTTTACAATTGGCTATTATTGCTTACACCTTTAGGGTTTTATGCAAAGAAAGAATGATTCTTTAGCTATTATTGATTTTGCATTACAAGATTGCATTTCTCCTGCATTGAGAGAAAGATACATGGTTTCAGTTTAGTTCACATTTTGATAGGTTACACACAGCATTTTGCAGATATTCTGGTGTTTGAATTAACAATGGTTTGATCTTGGCATTTCAAAGAGAAATTGTGCTTTGCCTGTAAGAGGCATCATCAACGGAACAGTTATTGGTTGTTGATGATTTGAAAAGTGTTTTTCTTTCACCACCTCCTCATAATAGAAATGTGAATTGTGAATTATATACTGTGAAGGGATTGATCAAGATTTTTGATATTGTGGCTTTAAAGAAGTGAGCTTTAGATATAACATATTTTGTAATAAAATGTATTAATTTATATATTAACAATATTTACAATTTACAATATTACATATTTACAATTTATATATTTACATATATAAATTATTAATTATATGATGGTCAGTGCATTCATTTGACTCCATATTAATTATGGCAATGTTATGCCAATATGCTATGCTATTTATGCTGTTTGGTTTCTGCTTTGCTCTGCTCATAACAATCACGGCGTATGAGGTATCACTTTAAGGTTTCTCTCACACACTGACATTTCCCATTTAGGGTTGAATCTATGTGCTAAAATGGATGAATGACAGAGGGCGCCTAAATTGAATCCCATGAAATAAAACTAGCCATCCACAAACCCACATTGCGCTATATCTCTTAATCATACGTAACTTTGTTGCAGGTACAGTAAGGGATGTGCACTAAGACACAGTAGAGACGTCTACCTAGCTTCTAAGTGTCACAGTCCTGTGCTACGTGTGGCTTTTACAGGGTTCTAGGTTCTTTCTATTCAATCACAGGGGTGAACTCCCCGTAAGGACCAGCATTCCCTAGCTAGCCATTTAATTTCATGAAAATACACAACAGGACTATTCGTCAATCATGGAAGCAAGTATGTTCTACAAGACTCATGCTATGGCATATAAACTTCGATTTGAGTGCCCAGATCTAAGAACGACATGAGGGACCCAGACTCCAAAGCAATCTAAATGACTGCCCACCGAACCAGCACCCATGAAACTGGCATAAAAGAACAAGGTGCTCAGCAGTGAACTTGGTAAAATCCAATAAACGGTCTTTCTTTCTTTTCACCTTACTCCAGACTACTTTTATAATATTAGGGTACTGGGGTTCATAACTCACACCACTGGCATTTCCATGGCATCCAGGCATCCCGGTCCCTACTGTGCACACTTTGTCTCACTCTCTATTCTTTCTTTCTCTTTTTCTGCCTCTGCCCCCTGGTGTGGCCTACGTCATTTCAGCGTTTCTCTCTGTCTAGCTCTTACTCTCTTCCTCTTACTAAACTATCTCCCTTTCTTCTTTACATTTCTCCAATCCGCTCTTCGTGTCGTCTGCCTGATGTTATGTTACTGGTATGTATACTGTTCACTACTGTAATTTGCATGTGTTATCTCTCTCTCTCTCTCTCTCTCTCTCAGTCTCTCTATGGTGCAGCCTTTCTAACCTAAGTCTCTCTCTCTCTCTCTTGCTTGCTTTCGCTTGCTTAACTGTCTTCATTTCTTTGGTATATTACTCCAATGTGTCCTGTAGGGGCTAATGAGCTAATATATTAACATATGATATATTCTTTCTTTACAGAAACACCCCAAGAGTCAGCCACTGTCCGTCTGCAGAGAAATGGCATAAACACCACCATTGAGAGTGAGGACATAGTACATTGTAGGCATATAAATTCCTTGGTGAAATATGCAGAAAAAAAGGCAATGGGCATCATTACGACCCTGGCGTTAAGGGTTTAACGGCGCCGTAAAAGGTGTAATGAGGCCCGTTGTATGTTATAATCTCATCGGCAAACTGTGTAGTGTTTTATTGCTGCCCATTTCCTCCATACCTTTTCCACAACTTTATCAAAATAAAATGGCCCACTTGGATTGGCAGCAATGTAGAAACCTAACTAATTAAACTCAGTGACACTTGACAGTGATACATTGTTAATACACCAAGTTAAGTTTCAGTGCCAATCTTATTTTTTGCTAAGATACATTGGGCTTCATTACGACCCTGGCGCTAAACCATGGTGCCATTAGCACCATGGTCCATGCCGGGGTCCCTTACCGCCTTACTACGAGGTCCCTTTGTGGGTTGGAGACTTTAACGCCTGCTTTTTGCAGGCGTTAAAAACCAATCCGCAAAGGGACCAGGTAGCTAATTACGGTACCGCAATTTGCGGTGCCGTAATTAGCACCTTCCCCATTCCCATTATGCCCTATGGGGCAAAAATGGGAATGGGGAAGGGCAATGGGGGAAGGGGGAATTACCGCCCCACCAACCTTGGAATAGGGCGGTAATTCCCCTTTCCTCCAAGGCGGTGCCGGTATTTTACCGACATGGACCAAGGTGCGAATAGCACCTTGGTCCACCGCCGTCCATGTAATGAGGCCCAAAGTCTGATAGAGATATACAGGACAAGTATAATAAGTACAATAGTGTACGGGATAGTCGTATTGAACTTAGAACAAACTGCAAGGTTTGAACAACGTGAAGGAAAGATCTGGCGATCAGTAATTAACGTACCACAAACTGTACCAGTAGATGCGCTTAGTTTGGAGTACGGTGGGACAACATTACGTGTGCCATGATACGTACAACAAACCTTACTCTATGCTAAATTCTTAAGTAGTAATCAGGAATCCAATTTCTTACTCCTTTTAATGGGAAGTAATACGGGAAACTAATATAAAAATACGGTTTTGGTGGAGTTGAAAAGGTCAGCCATTGCCTTTATCGAACTGCTAAACTTGGAGACAGACGTACTAGAGAATGATCCAAACTATGAGGTTAAAATTAAGATCAAAGCCAGAGCTTGGGATATTAGTAGAAATGTGGATAACCTACATGAGAAACCCTGTTATCATGAGTTTGTTAGGCAAGGATGGAAAAGACAAACGTTGGGTCCTTATTTGACGAAACTAAGTGGAATAGACCTTAAGTGCTTCGTTTGGTGCATGCACTTGAACATACGGCCTACGAAGGAATGTATAGGTTCCTGGATTAAAATTCCATACCCAGAAAGATTATGTAGGATGTGTCACGAAAAAAATCGAAACATGTCGACATGTACTAACAAGTTGTAAGAAAATGTGACAACAATACATAAATGGATATGGTACATTTGTCGATAACATTGAGAACTGTTAGGAGACCAATTTTGGTTGAGTATATGTGGTGGAACATCCATCCAGAGTAGTATGTTCAACTGCACTAGATATATGGAGGCTGTTTCTTTAGTACACCAATTGTAATCATGTAGAATGTATAAATGCTGGATGAAAGTATGTGGAAGTATATAAAATGTTGTTTATTTTAATATTATAGAATGCTTAAGAAGTGAGGGGAATGGATTTTCTTTTTAACACTGTTATAAGAATGTTCCTTTTTAAGTGCCCATGTTTAATGAATGTTGTTTTCTTGTAATGTACTTATTTTGATAATGATTTTTTTGTATAAATGTGCTTAAAGTTTTTTTTTCGATTATGGAACTAAATGCACAATAAAAAAAAATAAAAAATAAAACAGTGTAGGCATTTGTTGTTTAGGTGCTAATTACAGGTTTCTTTCTTTCTTTCTTTCTTTCTTTCTTTCTTTCTTTCTTTCTTTCTTTCTTTCTTTCTTTCTTTCTTTCTTTCTTTCTTTCTTTCTCTCTGCGTCTCTCTCTCTCTCTTTTGCTCTCTGATTTTATCTCTCTCTGCTCACACTCTCTGTTCCCCTCTCTGTCTCTCTCAGTATCTCTGTCTCATTCTTTCTCACTCATCTCTCTCTCACACTCTGTCTCTATGTCTCTCTCCTTGTCTCTCTTGCTCTCTGTGTAGAACGTTCCCTATTTCTATATTTATCTCTCTCTCCCTCTCTTTCTCTGTCTCTCTATATGTCTCCCTATATCTCTCTCTACCACTTTCTCTACGTCTTTATATTTCTCTGACTGGGTCTCCCACTCTCTTTGTATCTCTGTAATTCTCTGCCTATGGCTCTCTCTTTCTCATTCTCTCCCATTCTCTCACTTAATATATTGACATCTCTCCCACACTTATGTTTACATTTCTTTACAGACGCCACACCATTTGGCAGTCTTGAACTGGAGAAGGAGTAGCTGAACAGCAACATAGAGTGTGAGGACCCCTCACCCCATCATGGTCCCAAAACTCCAGAATGCCAAGAACTATAAATCTGACCAAAGCTATGCCTTTGCCACTACTTCCCCAACATGTTGCACTCATTATGCGGCCATTGTTTGCTCAGCTGTCGGATTAGAGGAGAATTTTGTATTATCTCAGTAAGATCTTGGACATGGGGTATCTGATCTAATGTTTGAAATGTATCGTGTTAAAGAGCATCAGGAAGGTGACATTAGATTGGCAGGACAACTGACGCCATACACAATAACAAGATTGACTTTTCTCCTCCCCCATATCCACACAGATACCAGTCCTTTTTGCACCTGAGACTGCCAAACACTTTTCCTCTCTGCTGCCACATATACCTGCTCCCAAATTTGAGCTTGTTTTTGTTGAAGAGCATCAGGCAGATGATGACGCTGGGGCTTTAACAGACCTGGCATGCCCAATAGCATAAAGATTGAACACTGTATTCCGCTGATCCAATCCCGCCCTTGTACACTCTTTACTCTCCTCACTCATGGCTACTGTCATCCCACTGGCGTCTTGCTCCATTGCCAGTCTTTTGGCACCACCGACTCTCAACCCTATGCCCAAATGCCATGTAGCCTCTTTCCCCATCCCATGGCTCACATGAATAATAGTCTAGGTACACCGTTGTGAAATTATGCTCTGAAAACCAATCCAACAGAGGGTGGAATATTCTCAGCATACTGTTAAAACATGTGGTCACTTTTGAACAGTGGTGCAAGCAAGTGAACATGTGTTTTCATGTGGTTCCCCAGAGTACCCACATCCTCACATTTGTCCATGGAGTGTTTAAGGGTGACATGCCATGCTTTTTGAGAATAAGATAAACAAATACGAGTGGATTCTAAGCTGTAACACATGGCCCTCATTTTGCACTACTCTGACCCCTAACCACTCCCCTCTTTTTCTCCCAGACCAGTGGCTAGTGCACTGGCAATGACCAGCCTTCACTCACTTTACCCGAAAACCCCCCTCCTTGGTCCCCAAGACTGATGGCTTAAAAGCCAAGGCAATGGTCTGCTGTTCCACTGTTGCTCTCGGTATTGGACTGCTTGTCAATTGTTGAAGCAAGTACGTTGTACAAAACACATGCCATAAATGCAAACTTAGGTTTGCATGCTTATGTCTAAGAATGACATGCTGGATCCATAAGAGAAATGAGGTCTGACTACAATGCACTCTGAAAAACTGCCCAACAAGCCAGTGCCCGTGAAAGTGGCATGGCAGAACAAGATGCTCGACATTGAACTTGGTGAAGCCAATAAACCATCTTGCTTTCTTTTTCTTAAAAAAAAAAAAACTGTATTTATATGCTTGACATGTACATCACATGTTGCTGTTCTACCTTTCACAAAACTGCCACAAATAATCTAGATATTCACACCAAAGGTAATCACCTTAGAAGTCCCAAGCATTAGTGCGCTGCCCCCATCATTTCCTTCCGATGCATTTCTTCCCATATCAGACTCTTCTCTTTACAGATATCTTCTAAAGTCTCCCCATATGTCTTTGGGTCTGGACATTATTGGTAACAGTGAAACAAACACGCTGCCATTATTATTAGCCCACAGGACACTCCTCAATCATTCCTCAAGTGTTGGCACCATGTGACCAATCAACTTCTTTAAGATATATCTCTTCGCTAGTAGGCACCCCAGGTTCAGAAATCCCTTCTTGCATTCTGGAACTCCACCCCCACAGTCCAACAAGCACCCCCTAGGCGTCAATGGAACAGGTGTTTTCATTATTTCGTACAATTTGTCAGTTACACGTGACAGAATCTAGAGAATCTGGAGCAGTCACATAGCATATTTATATAGCCATCATTTACTTTGTTACATTGGGGCAAAGCTTTCTGAGTTTTGTGGGTGTGTAGTGTAGTCTGTTAAATATTTTAAATTGCATACGATTTAACTTAGTGTTAAGTGAGACCTTACATGATATACTGTAAATCGTGTGCTGGTCATTATCCGTTATTACTATATTGAAGTCTGTAGCCCATTTGTCTCTCACTTCGGCCAATATGTCTGGTGTTTGTTCAATAACTTTCTTATATGTATAGAATCCATATGAGTTTGCATTGTATGCTACGCACAAATTCTCCGCTGGTTCTAGGGGCTAAGTCTGCCATTTCTTTGAGAACACCGCCCTCAGACTATAGCACTGCAGAGTCTCGATGGGTTTGCCCCCATGTTCTTCCTTCTCGTTTTGCATTGGTAGAAATTGTCCCTCCAGATACATGTCGCCTACATTATAATAATCTAGCCGATCCCAGTGTGTCTCTACGGCCTTATTCCAAGTTGGTCAAATGTCTGGCTACCTCCACAGTGGTAGCTGTTAAGGATTTCAATCAGGTGATACACCCTGGTCTCAGCCTAGTATGCAGAGCACAACTGAAATGCTTATTTTATTATACATACAGGTTTGATATTTGAGAGATACACCATTCATATCACACACCCTTTCCAAATGCCCTGGGTCACAGTGGACCAGGAACCAGGCTGGTAGGTAAAGGTATTATTTATTTATTTATTTAGATAGAAACTCAAGAAAATCACACACTTTTTAATATATGGGGCAGCAATCACCAATGTGGTGACAATAACAAATAGGAATATGAACAATGAATTTAAATTAACCCTTTAGCACCACAGATAGAAAACATCAGAAAATAGAGATACTTTTGAATTTTGGAAAAGATAGCACTCAAGTTAGGAATTCCCCCTGCAATATTCCTCAAACCACAAATAATAAATTCTAAATAGATAAAAGGAAGCATCAGGTAATCAGGAATGAGGAATAATTCAAATCCAACCTTCCCTTCCCACACAAGAGAGAAAGATGGATTTGAACCCATGCAATGTTAAAGTGACACTCGGAAATGGCTGATTAAAACAATGAATGTGTGCAAACATCCTTAACTAAGTACAATTCTCTACAGGAACAACACTGGGAGGTTACAAGCAATCATAAGCAATAGATTGAGCAAAAGCATACAATTGGAAAACGAATGTAAGGTTTAAAACAATTGATAGTAAAAAATAACACGTGTAAAACTTTGCAAAAATGCCATTCCCGCCTGAAATTAACCAAACGTTTTTTAATAAAAACGATTGAAATATAGTAAATCTGGATTTGGGTTGGGGGTTGCTATAGGTCTTAGGTACAATAGGAAAGTGAAATGTGGTCTCTAGCTGTTAAATTGAATGAGTTATGCAAGATCTGGTGAGGTGCATTTTTGGAAAATAAAGGTGCGAAAAAGGAACAGAAATCATTTTTTTACAAGGTCAATTTTACTTTACACTAGGGCATTCAGGCTAGGTGACCAGATTCAGACACAGTAAGCTCCAGAGGTGATCCGCGGAACCAACCCCAGCTGCTCCGCGCCCCCCCTGGCTGACCCAGTTCGATTACCCGAGGGAGGATTAAGGGTTTAGGATTTCACAAGACAAAATTATTAAAGATAGTAGCATTAGCACAAGGAACCAAAAGCAGGGTTTCAGAATGATTGTGACAATATTATAGTTATCAGGATCAGTATTGGAAGACTTAGAGATTGGGATGGAAAAAAGCAAGGCAAGGTTTACTATGTTTCTATAGTTCTTATTGATACTCACAGTCCCCTTTTGGTTTGGATTTTGGACAGTCAGTGCTCTGGATCACCACATGGATCTGGTCTAACACAGGGCAGCTGGACAAGCTCAGCGGGGCAGAGTCAGCTGGGCAGGGACTGGATACCAAAGGATAGTTCTTCTGGATTGGCAGGTCTGGTTACTGGATACTATAGGACATCAGGATAGCAGGATAGCAGTGAGTGGCAGCAAGTCAGGTAAATTCAGGATGCTTCCCCAAAACACCACAGCTTCCACTTTGATTATTGGGAAAATTTTAGAATTGAGGCCTAACTGAAGCAGGATCAGCAATTGCTTGGCCTTGTGGTTGGGGTCTGGAGTTTAGATGGATAGATGCAAGATGAAGACAGGAACAGACAGGAACAGGACGCCGGAGTAGGAATCAGGAAATCAGTGTGTGTCTGTGTGTTAGTCAGGGGCCCTTATTTATAATGCCAGATGATATCATTACAGTATATGACAGGGGCAGGATTCACTACCCACGCCACTACAATAGGATTGCGCAAGGGCATAATCTCCGCCTTGCTCACAATTGGTTGTATATCAGAAAAGTGATGTCATGTTTATGAGGTGATTTTTACTGTATCTAGAAACTCCCACATTTCCTTTACTGGAAATCCGATTTTGCCAAAAACAGATGTATATGCAGTTACCATCTCTTAGTCAATCAGATATACAGGTTACATATTTGGAGCAGCACAGATTAGACCAAACCTCCAGTCTTTGCGACCTTGCTTCACCTTTCTGACACATTTTGGGCATTTTATACATTAAAGATTTGGGCCACAATTCCCCAATTTTATACGCAGATGTAAATTGTCCCCATGGATGTATGTACAAAATTTTACATTTGCAACATGGATGCTTTTCTGGTGATACAACATATATCACCGTTTCTGTCCAGAGTGTGTCCCAGCGTTCTACCAGGTTTTCAAACAAAGCCCACAATTCCACTTTCATGCTGTAAAAATGTAACCTTTTTACCAAATTTGACAACTGAGATAGAAATCTTTTTAAAGTTCTTTCTACAATAGTCTTAAGACAAATGAGAGTCATTGTCAGTCATTTTGTTTCTTCCCAGCTAACACCAACTGGCAGTTTCTTTGAAGCAGGATAAGGGCCTCTCTCTTGATTGAAGGTTTTATTGCCCTTCACACTTGATAGGGGAGAGTCCAAGGACTGCCATTGTCCTAGCCTGGAGCTTGTGGGATGTTTTTACCCATACACCCGAGCCCTACCTCAAAAACTGTGCAGTACTGACATGGAAAACATCATGATGGCCAGAGCTTCCCAAAAAAAATGCACAGGGAAGTGCATGAAGAATAGGCTGCCACTCATTTTTGCCGATGTTATGGGCACAGAAGGGCACTGCCTAAAACCACCATTGGACTACCCACACAGTAGTCTGAAACCATTGGGAATGGCAATGCTGATTGCCAAAAGCAACCTAGAATTGTGGGGAATTCATTTTCTTAAATCCCAAAAAGGGGTGCAGTACCAGTACTCACCACTATCAGAAAGCCGGCGTTTTAAAACCACCAGATTTTGTTTAGAACTGAATAAATGAACCCAAGGCAAGCCAAAGAAAGACTTACTGAGAGGTGGATACAATCTAAAGTTATATTCTGAAGTGACTTGAATGTTCATAACAAGACTGGCTGAGCTCTGCAGGTCTGCAGCAGCCTAACTGAAACTGGATTTAAAACTACCAAAAATCTAAATGTTTAAAAGAAATGAGTGACCTACTTTTGAGTGTCACATAGGTTGCAATTGTTTTAATGTCATAGTTTTAAACTTAGAATCAGCATTCTAGCTGCATATGTAAACATTGTCTTGACTTAAACTGGGTAACAAAAAGTGACATTTTATCTGAAGCCTGGCTTAAGGAACTGAATTCTGCCCACCAGCTACCCCCGACAGGAGATGAGACTTGCACAACAGCTGTGTTCCCAGGCCTAGCTGTCCTTTTGCTGCTCCCACCAAAAGGGATATGACACTTCTCTGATTGAATTACCTGGGCTCTGCAGGAAATTGAACAAAGCCCTGTCCTGACTCAGGCAAATGTTTTATTACGGGGGCCGTAAAAAGTGGCTTCCTCCTGGAAGTAAAGGGGAGGAGCACTGCCTGTGAGAGCAAGCTGGCTTGGCAGAACTGGAAAAACCAGAAATTCAACCTTGTGCTGGGGGGAAACCACACCCCTGTAGCCAGAATATGGTTTTAGAAAAAAATGAATAACTCATAGTACGGACTTGTCATAATTATTTAAATGATACCATAATTCTTGTGATTTTTCTGCCCACATTTTAAGAGGTTTTTAGAACCGGTGGCATGATCTGGGGGCAAACTAGCAGTTAAGAGGGTATTACTTAAAATGTATGCATGTTAAAAATCTGACACTTCATCAATTAATGTCCATACTCCTTGCGCACATGTGTGTAAATTTGGGGTAATGTCCGATATTACGAAATCAGTTAAAAAGTGCAAATGTCGCCATTTCTGAATGCAAGCTCCCAGGAAGAGCAGATTTGGACAGGGGATACCTCCTGTGATATGTGATGGGTGCATGTAATTTTAAACAAATGGGTACCTGTGCAAATATGTCTTTTGGGTCAAAATATAGATTGTGTGTAATTTGACAGGGGTGGGTTCTCTGTACCATAAACAGACCTCATCATGATGACACTTCATTTCATTCCCCCAATCAAGGGGAAGAGGAGGAAGTGGCCAATGAAAAGGGGAGAGGGGTAGGGCCTAGGAAGCTAGCCTCTCCCCCCATTTTAAAAACACATAAAAGCAGACAGTCAGGACAGATAGGGACCTTCAATTCCATTTGCTGCAACGCGCTCTGCCGGACCATACCACATCCAGAGATCCAGACTTCAAATCCATCAATCTCCAGAATCCAGAGAGGCTAGAGAGAGAGCAGAGCTGACCCAGATCACTTTGAAGTGCAGAGACCAGACCAGAGTCCAGTCTAAAACCTGACCAGATCCATGGCGAGGCCCATTTAATTCAAGAATATAGTGTGAGTACCTAGCAGAACTGTGCAGAACCAATCTCTTAGTTAAAATATTCTAATCCAATCTATTTTAATCTAAGTAGAACTGCCTCCCAACTGTCACCTGTCATTTGCAAAGCTGTCACCTGTCATTTTCTAGTTGCTAGCTGTCACTTGTCTTTTTGAACTTTAACATTTCAAATCTGAAAAACGACCTTTACCATATCGCTCATATCTCCGTGACCGTTTGTCTTAGAGACTTGCAGTAACTTTCCTCTGAAAGCTGGGAATCGTGGCTTTTCTACGAACCTAGAACCGCATTCCTACCCCCGATACTTTTGCCGCAATCGCGAAAAATGCACTCGCGAATTTGCCGCGATTTGCAAATTTCTCAACGTGTGAAAACAGCAGTTTTCTTGCTTTCAGTTGCCAAAAATTCGTTTAACCTGCTAGTTACTCCTAGATCCTTGCTAAAGTGAGCCTGGACTAATATTAACTTGATACCACTCATATTCAATTATTAATTTATTATAAAGTGCGATATATATATCTATTGTTTAAATTATCAAATAAACCTTTTAACTTGCAAAACAGAACTACTTCTTGGCTCAGTGTGGTCAGGGTTATTCAAAGAGAGGGGTGTTATATAGGGGTAGTCATCCAGAACGCATGAACTGGACATAAAGATATATTAATAAGGGTTTCCATTCAGTATCCCAGACTAGGCATTGACTTAGCTGTAGTGTTGAATTGAATCCTCCTACAAATTGGGGGCTCGTGCCGGACGTTTGGATTAGATCTATCACTTGTGCAGATTAATACAGCGTGCCAGCTGACCAGATACACATATCCGGTCGGATCACACGCTGTGTTACGCTGTAAAGCACTCCTCAAAGGAACGCTCTAAGGAAAAGGTCTGTTTTGCAAGAATAAAATACTAATTTCTGTAAGTCAGGACAGAGACCAATCTCTAGAATGACGACCTTAGTAGACATGAAAATAGCCAGAGAGCACTTCTTACATAAGTTATTTGTGAGAGGTGAGTGGACTCACCAGGACCGCACGGTCTGGCTGCAGGCCATCACGCAACAGGTCACTGAAACAGGGTCAGATATATGGGGAGATCAGGGTCCCCTACATGTGGCCCTGAGTGAACTATACATGGCTCCTAAAGCTAAGGATGAACAAGACAAGATGGTTAGGATAGCCGCATACCTGTACCTATATATGGGAGACATGCAGGATAAATGTACTGAAAGCCAAGATCTGGCGAATAAGCGACAGATGGCGTTAGAGAAGGTCCAATCTGACCTGGTCTCTTCTGAGCAGAGGCTGCAGGGGAGCCAGGAGTCAGAAAATGAGAGTAGACAGCACATCATTAAAATAAAGAGGGATATGGACATCCTGCAACAGGAAAAGGCTGACCAGGATACCAGATTTCTGGCCTTGCAGAAGGAGTACCAAGAAGGTTTGGACTCCCTACTGCAGAGCCAGAAAAAGCTGGAGCAACAATTAGACTTTAACAGGGCATGCACGGAGCAGGTAGCCACCCTGCAAAGTCATCTAGATAAAGTGAAGGCAGAGAGCAACAAGCTGATTTTGAAAGACCTGGATACCCAGGCAGAGTTTGATGAAGAACGCCAGAAAGCTGTTGCCTTTCAAAGGCAGAGGGACGACCTGGCGGCACAAATGCAGGCTCTTAGTCAGGAAAGGGATACCTTAGGCCAGGAAGTCTGCCACTTAAAAAGGAAAATGGAAGAAAATCAACTGGCCCTCCAGGGACTGGGTGACCTCCAAAAAGAACACCAGAACTTGTTATAGCACACCAGGAAGGTGGAGGATGCTCTGGCAAGAAAGGAGCAGGCCAATAGGGACACAGCTCAGGAGGTAACCCTCCTGCAGCAAAGACTGGCCCGGTGCTCCAGGACCAATCAGGAAACGCAGAGAGAGAATGAGGCTCTCTTCCAGCACAATGATAGGCTCCAACAACAGGTAGCGATGCAGGAGAGACTGATAGAGTCTAGTAAGGCCTTAACTGAGGAACTGAAGGCGCAGGCTCTTGCATTGCAACAGGGAGCAGGGGCGGAAAGAGATGAGGTTCGCTGGGAAAGGGAAACTCCTGAGCATAACCTCAGGAGCCCTAGTACCAGAGGCCTTTATCTCTCTCAGTCCCTGGACTCTGCCACCCCCATGTCCTCTGGCGCACATGAGCACAGGGCCACAGGGATGGCAGATTACTATCCAGCCAGAAGCATGGGGCTCATAGGCCAGTACCACCCAGGAATGGAGGGGCGGGCATCCGGGTATGGGCACCCAAGCACAGTGCAATTTAATGGGGAACCCCAGGAGAGTAGGCCCATTAAGGGCATCCTGAAAACCTCTGCCCAGTTAGGTCAGTGGGGGGTACCCATCAAATCCTGGCAGCAAGGAGGGATCTGAAGACTCCTCTGAGCGGTACAGGACACAGGAGACCAGGTCCCCACATTCTGCCAGCCATTCCCAGGCTCGCAGAATCCGGGAAAACCTGGAAGAACAGACGGGAACCTCTGGGAGCAGTGCCTCTGAGTCAGAAGATGAATGGACCAGGGTTACCCGGACCAAAAGGGCCAATAAGACAAAAAGGGCCTTGCTTAAGGACCCCTTAAAGCAGATTAAGGCAATCAGGAGCGTCATCACGCCGTATCATAAGAATGCCAAGTATTCTGTTTGGGAGCACTTAGAGTTGTTTGAGCAAATGATGGAGACTTTCCATTTGAAGGACAGCCAAAGCTGTATCCAATATATAAAGTGGACATTCTCCCCAGAGTACTCCAGTTTCTTTGCAGGGCTGGAGGACCAAAATCATTCCAGGTGGTCCACCTATAGGGCGGCCATATTAAAACATTTTTCTGTTCACAGAAATCCCCAAGAGGCTCGCAAGGCAGCCTACAATTTACAATGTGGGGAGGATCAGGCCCCACAAGAATTTGTGCAGGAGTTAAAGCGTGCTTTTGAACAGACCACAAGAAGGGTGCGCACGGATAGCAGAGAATTTATTAATACGTTTTTCCATGCCTTGCCCAAATACATAATGACCCAGCTCGTGAGGGATTTTCACGAGAAAAGATCTTTAGACTGGGTCATTGAACAGGCGACCCGGATCTATGAGGTGCAGAAGCCAATAGAAAATAAAAATAATGCGCCCAAAAACCCCAAAGTCAACAACACCCCTGCTGCTGCCAAGGTGGCAGAGGTAAAGGTCACCCCCGTTTTGGATTTGGAGATGGGGGGGCCTAAAAACCTACCTGCACCTAATAATGCTAGGCCCAGAAGGTCCTCGGGCCAGTCACAAACAGGGAGTCAAGGAGGTAGTCCCACAAATGGGGTCCCTCGCTCTTCTGACTATGTAAGTCCCCGTTACAAGGGAAGTCGACCCATCCTGGGTTATGTGTGGACTCCTCCAGCCCAAGGGGGGGATCCAGCCAAGCACCTAACCCAGGGAACTTCCCTCCTAACTTCCCACCTGGGGGCAGAAATTCTCCAAATCCTGGGCAGAACTTTTTCCCCAGGTATCCACCCAATTTCCAGCCCCAAAATCCTCCACCCTTCTTTCCCCAATTCCCTGAGCCCAGACAACCGAATCCGGGAGAGGGGAGGCCAAGGGCGGAGGGGTATCCAAATCTTCCCAACCAGGGGTACTACCAAAGAAGGGATAGCTACCCTTCCCGGGATCAGCCCAAGGGAGAAAACAGGGCCCCGTATCAGCCTGAGCGGGTTTCCCAGTTAGAGCGCCAGGTCCAAAATATGGCACGGGATCTGGGTCACATACTGAGGGCTCAACAGAACCCTCAGATGAGCGTGCCACCGCAGAATGCCCCAAACTCTGGACCTGGTGCTCCAGAACAATGACGGGGGCAGCACCCCGATAACTCACCGGTTCCCAGGGAGGAGGCACAAAGGGAAGGGGGGTGTAAAGCCTTGGAGGAAGCTTCCTTCCTCACTTGTAAACAGCCCCTGGAAACCCAGGAACCGGAAACAAAATCTCTTGCCCCTGAAAGTCTGCCTCCTAAGGAGCAGAGGGGGGGTAGGAGAAACAAAAGACCCAAACAGACACAGTTTGAGGAGGAGGTACAGATCTTCCAATTTGAGGGAGAGGGATCCTCAGAAGATCCTGGGAAAAGGATCTTCTCCTTCAGAGATGGGGGAACTCCTCCCAAAGAAAAATGGGTCCCCAGGGATGCAAATCCAGACTGGGGAGATGGGGAGACTGAGCTACCGCCGCCCACCATCTCATCCCAGAACCAACAGCAAGAAAATCCCCTGGTTCAAACCCATCCTGGTGACTGCCTCCAAAAAGGGGGGGGCGGCCCGGAACCGGAGCCAGGGGAACCCACAATGGCTCTGATCTCCAGTTGCCAACTTTTTCTTTCAGATTCCCAAGGCTCTCCACAGAATTCTGCCCAAAAATCTTCGCTAGCGATGTCCAAAACCAGAAAGTTAGCCCACCAGTTGTCCAAAAATGTGCATTATCTGTGCCCCCTTGAGGAGAAGGAGGGAAGATACTATGCCCCGGTACAAGTACAGGGGCAGGGTACGATTTCAGTGCTGGTGGACACGGGATCTCAAGCTACCCTTCTGTCCAGAAGGGCCTTTGATGAACTGAATGCAGGAAGGGGAGGGAATTACCAAATTCCTCTCACCTCACTTCCTGGACAACTCCAGAACTTTGACGGGAAGGAAATTCCCGTCGAGGGGACGGCAGATTTGGACATTAAAATTGGGCAACACAAGTTGAAACACCCGGTCATAGTTGTGACTCCAGAGGGCACCCCTTGTTTACTGGGGAATGACCTCCTGAGGAGGTTGTCACCCTTAATAGATTGCGTAAACAAGGTCCTCTGGACCCAGACTAGCCGACCAATAAAATTAAAACAGAGTGTCAACCATGTTAGTTTAAACGGCACCTGCCACATGGTTGAACAAAAATCTGACCAAGTAGAATTTCACTTCCAGAACAACCAAATTCCAGACGTGACAGTAATAGCAGTAGGACAACAGACTGGTGATGGGGGGTCCTCTCTATTTCTGAAAATCAACCTTCCTTCCAGTTTTAGGTGGTATTCCACACTGGAAGGAAACACTCTGAAATTCTATACTAATCCACAATCAGAAACTCCCACTCCTATAGTCCAGAAAGATGTGAAATCAGCTCAGAGCCTGGCTGATATTCAGCAAATTGGAGAGCAGTTGTTCATCCCTGTTCAGTTAAATGATGGGAAGGACTCTGTTCTCACTCGAGTGTGCGTGAACAATGGTAAGAGCTTCATCAGCAAAGCCATGTTTCGCCAACTCCCAAAAGATCCAGCCATTCCCACATTCAAACTGATAGACAAATGGGAAATGGACCTGGAAGCACCTAATTCCAAACAGCTCCTGCCAAGCAGGTGTATGCTCAAAATCTCCATTGGCAACAAGAGCATAGTCCATAATTGTTGGGTCGTGCGAGACGTCACTGCCGCCTTTTACTTAGGCAGTGACATTCTCTATCGCTTTGCCATTAGTTTGGACCTAATAAACTTCAAAGCTTGGTCCCGATTAGCGGATAATCCCATGGGCTTTGATGATCCAGAAAAAAGCATTTAGGTCAGCTCAATTGCTACCTTATGCAGTTGAAATTCAGATCAAAGAGGAAGTCACCATCCCAGAAAGGACCCGACAATTCTCCCTGGAAGTGAAAGTTAAAAGAGGACAACATTTAAAAAACCCTGATGCTTACATACATCTAAACGCTTCTCTCCAACAGCAAGGGTTGGGGGTAAACCCAACACCATTAGTCAACATAGAACATGACACCATTCTAATAGAGGTGGATAACAGCGACTTAAAGAGTATTACTCTAGCCGCAGGCACCATTATTGGAATGGCGGTTGATGACTGACATTTTTCCATAGATTTAGGTAATGAACTGTTAGGGCCAATCCCCAAGGACTGCTTTGACAGTGACAGTGATGACAATACAACACCAGACAGGATTTTTACCCGGCATGGGGGAAACTTCCTGGTGTACACTTCTTGCCCTTATGGTAAGGAAGATGTGACTTGTGACTTCAGAAGGGATGAGGTGATTTTCCAGGTCCATGAGGGCTGCCTTTCCTACCTGAAGCCCCCAGTCCAAATCAGCACTCTGACCAGGGACTTCTCCACCCAGCTGGAGGAGGCTGCTGAAATAGCCAAACCAGAAGTCTTTCCAGGCTTCAGGCAGATGGTGGAAGAGAGAGTCAACCTAGCTGATGCCTGTGTGACTCTGGAACAAAAGCAAAAGTTGAAACAAGTTTTCTTGGATTTCCAAGATCTCTTTGCGGTAGACTCATATGACTGTGGTCGCACTGACATCCACACAACAACAATCCCCACGGACCCTGGCATGACTCCTGTGTTTGTGAAGCAATATCGCTTGCCTCTCGCATCAATGGAGTCCCTTACTGAAATAATTAAGAACCTTGAGTCCCGGGGAATAATCCGTCCAGTCCACAGCACCTTCAATAATCCGGTGCTGGGAATATTGAAGCCAAACGGCCAGTGGAGACTCTGCGCTGACCTTAGGGAGCTCAACAAACGGGTCCATACTTCCCGATGGCCTCTTCCCTACATTGACCAAGGGCTGGCCCAGATTCAGGGGTCACAGGTATTCACTGCAATAGACCTGACCAATGGATACTGGACTGTGCCTGTCAGCAGGGAGGACCAATACAAACTGGCTTTTACCTTTGGGGGCCAGCAGTACACATGTACCCGGACTCCCTTCGGATACCTCAACTCCGGCAATGAATTCAACATTTTCCTACATAAGGCCATGCCCGACCTGGGTGCGAGGGGTAACCTGGCTTATGTAGATGATGTCCTCATCAAAAGTTCATCTGTGGAGGAACACATAGCGGAGATCCGTTATGTTCTGACCCAGTTGAGGGCCGCCGGAGCAAAACTTTCCTTTCAGAAAGCACAGTGGTGTAGAACCCGTGTTAATTTCTTGGGGCATGAGATTACTCCTCAGGGTCTCTGTCCCCAGGAAAAGAAAGTGGAAGCACTTCAGAAACTGAAAGACCCCACAACTCTGCGGGAACTACGGAGCCTCCTTGGACTGACTAATTACAGCAGAAAGTTCATTGAGGGCTACGCAGAGATCACCAGACCCCTGATTCATCTCCTGAAGGGGGGGGGTCAAGTGGGAATGGGGTCCAGAACAAGCTGAGGCAGTAAAACAACTCAAAAGAAGCCTCTCACAAGCGCCTTGCCTAGCTTACCCTGTCAGAAACAAGGAGTTCTTCCTGGAGACGGGGTTCTCTAATACATGCTTGACGGCAGTATTATACCAAAAGCATGACAAGGTCAATAAAGTAATCTCCTATGCGAGCAAAACTTTATCCTCTGTGGAGGAAAAATTCAACGATTGTGAGAAGGCACTCCTGGCAACGGTGTGGGCATTGAAGAATTACCGCCCGTTTATCCAGGGGGAACACATCATAGTGGAGACTCCACACCAGCCTCTGCAATATCTCCAAAGTGATAGAATCCGGGCCGGAAATGTGAGTAATTCCCGAATTACTTCCTGGATTCTGTCAATGCAAGGCTTTCCTGTGGAGGTCAGATATGGCCAAAACAAGAAGAGTCCCCTCGCGCAAGGTCTGGCTGACTTGCATGATTGTGCCAGAGAAAACTGTCTCGAGGTCGAAAGTCTAAAAATAAAGGACAACATGGAGGCATACCTTAATTCCCCCCACAAAGTCTTTGAAGAGGACAAGTGTGAGGGAATGCCCACTGTCTATGTGGATGGATGCTCTTACCAGGTTGACAACAACGGGGAGAAAGAACTGGTGGCCGGCGTAGGGAATGCATGGGTGAATGAGTCCCCAGAACCCTCCGCTGGATACAAAATTGGTCCCCGAAGTAGTCAGGTGGCAGAATTGATGGCTGTGCATCAGGCCATCCTCACTGCTGTCCAGCATCAACTCCACGAACTGGTCATAATCACAGATTCGGATTATGTACGGAACGGGTTCGTGGAGCACCTGGTTAATTGGAAAACCAGAGGCATGTTATGTGCTAACAACAAACCCTTGAAACATGGGAAGTTGATCCAAAACATTGATGATCTGGTCACCTCGAATGAGATGACCATCTATTGGAAAAAGATCAAGGGTCATTCCAAAGTAGAGGGACCAGACAAAACTGGAAATGACCTAGCTGATCAGCTGGCCAAAACCGGGGCCATCCAAGGGGATCTAATTGAGATTGAGTCCCTGTTGGGGGAAATCCAGGTCACTGCTATCACTAGGTCCCAGACAAATGCTCACATCGACCTTTCAATTGCACAATGGAGTAAGGAGACCCCTGATGCTGATTTGATTACAGCTCAGAAGGGGGATCCAATTATTGGTAAATTTTACCAACACCTTGAGGACCCTGAGAACTTTCCCCTGACGGATACCGATTACATTGGGAAAGAGGACCTAAGAGTGTTGATGAAATGTCCAAAAATGTTCCGGATCCAAGACGGTTTGCTGGTAAGGAAATCCAAAGCTGGCCACGATCAGTGGGTGGTTCCTACCTCATTCCGAAGCCTGATGTTAAGTCACGCCCATGATGCGGCCACCGCCGGTCATAGGGGGTTTCACACAACATTGGAAATCTTAAGAGAGGTTGCATACTGGCCACACATGGGCCAGGACCTCAACCAATACTTGAAGGGGTGTCTTGTGTGTGCACAATTTCAGCCATCATCCCTCACGCACCGTGCGCCTCTCCAAAAGAGGGGGATGACACTGCCATGGTCAGATTTACAAATCGACTTTGTAGGCCCCGTGATTCGCTCGGCTAGGGGGAATAAGTACATGTTGACTGTGACATGCTTGTTTACCAAGTGGGTTGAATGTCTCCCAGCCCCAAATTGCAAGGCAGAAACTGCAGCTGCCCTGATGATTAACCACATCTTTTCCCGTTTTGGTCTACCTCAAAGGATTGAGTCAGACAGAGGTAGCCACTTCACTAGTGAAGTAATGACAAAGATGTGGGAGATACTGGGAGTCAAAAGGAAGCTACACATTGCTTACAGGCCAGCTTCTTCTGGGGCAGTAGAGAGATATAACCGAACCATTGTGAGCATATTAAAGAAGTTTGTGGCAGATTCTGGGCCAAGTTGGGATATCCGATTACCTCTGGTCCTAATGGCCATCAGATCTACCCCTTCATCTGCAACCAAAATGTCCCCATTTGAGTTGATGACTGGACGCAAGATGGTGCTTCCTCAGCATTTGCTCTACAGAACCCAAGAGCAAACTTTGATAAATGCCACCACAACTCATGAGTATGTGGAGAATTTAAGGAAACACCTTCAACATGCTTTTGCTTATGCTCAGCGGAATCTAGAAAGATCAGCTGATAGCATGAAGACCCACTATGACCTGAAAACTTCCAGGAAGGAATATCAGGTGGGGGACCGGGTCTATCTATACAATTTCCAAAGGAACCAGGCCAAACAGCGAAAATTTTTGCCTACGTGGAAGGGACCCTTAGAGATTATAGACAAAATCTCCCCTGTGGCCTACAAGATCCGCATCCCCAAAGGCGGTTTGGCAGAGGGGGAAGACAAGTGGGTCCACATAAACCAGTTGAAGTGTTGCCATCCCAGGCACACTCTGCAACAACTGGAGGAATCCTCTGGAATCCTAGAGGGTACGGTCTCAGATTAATTCAGTTCTAACTTAAAATATCCGACATATCGCCAATCAAATTCTGAGTTTCTCAATGTGGGTGTTTTCGTTTTTGAATGCAAAAAGAAATGTGCATGTTCATATGTTTTGACTATAAATTTATATGCCACCCCACTATATCAATGGTGGGGGAAAAATGTCTATGAATAGGTATTGCCGTTCTTCCTTTGTCGTCCTAGGAGAAAGAAAACCTGGAGACGGGCCAAGGAGGACGATCCGGAGACCGGGAGCAGAGACGCGAGGGGCCCGGGGTACCGCCCAATATTCCCATCAGGACCGGCGAGGAGAACCGATCGATCCGACCGGATGGAGGAAAAGATGCTGAACTGTGCAATCTATTGGAAGAAGATGAGGAAACATCCCAGGTCTTGCGAGTCCCATCAGTGAAACAGAATGGCCATCGCAAGAGGGGGGCTTGTGGGATGTTTTTACCCATACATCCGAGCCCTACCTCAAAAACTGTGCAGTACTGACATGGAAAACATCATGATGGCCAGAGCTTCCCAAAAAAAATGCACAGGGAAGTGCATGAAGAATAGGCTGCCACTCATTTTTGCCGATGTTATGGGCACAGAAGGGCACTGCCTAAAACCACCATTGGACTACCCACACAGTAGTCTGAAACCATTGGGAATGGCAATGCTGATTGCCAAAAGCAACCTAGAATTGTGGGGAATTCATTTTCTTAAATCCCAAAAAGGGGTGCAGTACCAGTACTCGCCACTATCAGAAAGCCGGCGTTTTAAAACCACCAGATTTTGTTTAAAACTGAATAAATGAACCCAAGGCAAGCCAAAGAAAGACTTACTGAGAGGTGGATACAATCTAAAGTTATATTCTGAAGTGACTTGAATGTTCATAACAAGACTGGCTGAGCTCTGCAGGTCTGCAGCAGCCTAACTGAAACTGGATTTAAAACTACCAAAAATCTAAATGTTTAAAAGAAATGAGTGACCTACTTTTGAGTGTCACATAGGTTGCAATTGTTTTAATGTCATAGTTTTAAACTTAGAATCAGCATTCTAGCTGCATATGTAAACATTTTCTTGACTTAAACTGGGTAACAAAAAGTGACATTTTATCTGAAGCCTGGCTTAAGGAACTGAATTCTGCCCACCAGCTACCCCCGACAGGAGATGAGACTTGCACAACAGCTGTGTTCCCAGGCCTAGCTGTCCTTTTGCTGCTCCCACCAAAAGGGATATGACACTTCTCTGATTGAATTACCTGGGCTCTGCAGGAAATTGAACAAAGCCCTGTCCTGACTCAGGCAAATGTTTTATTACGGGGGCCGTAAAAAGTGGCTTCCTCCTGGAAGTAAAGGGGAGGAGCACTGCCTGTGAGAGCAAGCTGGCTTGACAGAACTGGAAAAACCAGAAATTCAACCTTGTGCTGGGGGGAAACCACACCCCTGTAGCCAGAATATGGTTTTAGAAAAAAATGAATAACTCATAGTACGGACTTGTCATAATTATTTAAATGATACCATAATTCTTGTGATTTTTCTGCCCACATTCTAAGAGGTTTTTAGAACCAGTGGCATGATCTGGGGGCAAACTAGCAGTTAAGATGGTATTACTTAAAATGTATGCATGTTAAAAATCTGACACTTCATCAATTAATGTCCATACTCCTTGCGCACATGTGTGTAAATTTGGGGTAATGTCCGATATTACGAAATCAGTTAAAAAGTGCAAATGTCGCCATTTCTGAATGCAAGCTCCCAGGAAGAGCAGATTTGGACAGGGGATACCTCCTGTGATATGTGATGGGTGCATGTAATTTTAAACAAATGGGTACCTGTGCAAATATGTCTTTTGGGTCAAAATATAGATTGTGTGTAATTTGACAGGGGTGGGTTCTCTGTACCATAAACAGACCTCATCATGATGACACTTCATTTCATTCCCCCAATCAAGGGGAAGAGGAGGAAGTGGCCAATGAAAAGGGGAGAGGGGTAGGGCCTAGGAAGCTAGCCTCTCCACCCATTTTAAAAACACATAAAAGCAGACAGTCAGGACAGATAGGGACCTTCAATTCCATTTGCTGCAACGCGCTCTGCCGGACCATACCACATCCAGAGATCCAGACTTCAAATCCATCAATCTCCAGAATCCAGAGAGGCTAGAGAGAGAGCAGAGCTGACCCAGATCACTGTGAAGTGCAGAGACCAGACCAGAGTCCAGTCTAAAACCTGACCAGATCCGTGGCGAGGCCCATTTAATTCAAGAATATAGTGTGAGTACCTAGCAGAACTGTGCAGAACCAATCTCTTAGTTAAAATAATCTAATCCAATCTATTTTAATCTAAGTAGAACTGCCTCCCAACTGTCACCTGTCATTTGCAAAGCTGTCACCTGTCATTTTCTAGTTGCTAGCTGTCACTTGTCTTTTTGAACTTTAACATTTCAAATCTGAAAAACGACCTTTACCATATCGCTCATATCTCCGTCACCGTTTGTCTTAGAGACTTGCAGTAACTTTCCTCTGAAAGCTGGGAATCGTGGCTTTTCTACGAACCTAGAACCGCATTCCTACCCCCGATACTTTTGCCGCAATCGCGAAAAACGCACTCGCGAATTTGCCGCGATTTGCAAATTTCTCAACGTGTGAAAACAGCAGTTTTCTTGCTTTCAGTTGCCAAAAATTCGTTTAACCTGCTAGTTACTCCTAGATCCTTGCTAAAGTGAGCATGGACTAATATTAACTTGATACCACTCACCCTGAACCTCTAGAGGGAATTAAAAGCATTTTAGCATATTTTTCACTTCATTGCCAGCACATATAAAAGCATTTTGGGCCTGTGTTTCCAACTTCTGTAGTCTAAGCTTGCTGGGGTGAACTGAATTACAGTTGATTGCATTTCTGAGAACTGTGTGCTTTTCTTCCATTTCCTTGCATTGCATAAAGGGGGGGGGGGGATTGCCAGAGAAAAGTGATTACATTGTTTTGTTGAAATCATATTGAGTATTTTCTGTATTGCATTTTCATTCAACATTACATCCATCTGAACTTATATAAAGCATTCTATACCACCTTATTCTTCTATTCCTATTCACAAGTGTGCCAGCGCCAGACTATCCATTATTGATTACTGCTCAGATTAAGTGTCATATTCAATTATTAATTTATTATAAAGTGCGATATATATAAATCTTTTGTTTAAATTATCAAATAAACCTTTTAACTTGCAAAACAGAACTACTTCTTGGCTCAGTGGGGTCAGGGTTATTCAAAGAGAGGGGTGTTATATAGGGGTAGTCATCCAGAACGCATGAACTGGACATAAAGATATATTAATAAGGGTTTCCATTCAGTATCCCAGACTAGGCATTGACTTAGCTGTAGTGTTGTATTGAATCCTCTTACAAGCAAAGACGAAAGTCTGATGAGCATGTGAAATCCCTTTGTCCTGGTCCATTCAAAGTCTTTGAAGATGGCAATTAGTGCTTTCTGTCATGATGCCTACCTCCAAGGAGCCAGGTCCGACCCAGCGACCACAGAGGCAGGCATCATTTCCCCCAGGGGAGTGCCAGCGGGCCCAAGCTGGGGCCATTTGGACGCAGTCCTGGCGCCTTTGGCGCCAGGCTCATGTTGGACCCCTGTCCTGGCGCCTTAGGCGCCAGGCTCATAAAGCTAGACATGTGTTCAAGTGTTTTAATGTGCACTTACCTGATGCAGACCATGCTGCTACATCCAGGCCCTCTTGAGGCCTGAATGGAACTACTTTACCTGTGGGACTACTTTCCACCCGGGTGTGGTCGGGGAAGGATACATACCTGATCGGTGGAAGGATACACACTTGGAACTTCCTCCAAAGCTATTTAAACCACACCCGATCAGCAACTCACGCTTCGCGTTGTTCTGCTCCTCGCAGCTGGACGCTCACCGTGTCAGCTCCTGCATCTGGACCTCAGCCACGCCTGTCAGTATCCTGGGTCACCTGCAAAGGGAGACAAAAGACCTTACCTGCTAAATCAGCACCACGGAGACATCACACCGACGATCTTGAAAAGGAAGACATAATTTTTAAAAGCATTTCGCTACGATCGCTGCAGCTCTGCATTTCACTCACCTATCCTGGACGCCTCCATCTTCAGCAGCGATCATCCGGATCCACAGCCACTTCCCAGAGCCTAGAGAGAAAAAGACAAGAACAAGGTGAGAGAAGGAAAGGAATAGGAAAAGCTCAGTTTCCTTCTAAGACTTCCCTGTTGGGTCATTCCCATTTCATTTCGGGTCTTGCCACTTCCAGGCATTTTCCGGACCCCGGCCCCTATGGGGAAAAAAGACAAAGACATTGAATGAGCGAATGCAAAGACATTACCCGAGCGCTCATCCAGAACTTACCTGTCATTTACTGGAACTGCACGTTTCACTTCGGGTCGGCGCCATATCTCCGGCATTCCGAACCCCGGCCCCTAAGGGGAAAAAGACATAAGCATTAGCGCTTGCTGCAACAAGACAATGAACATTATTATTAAGCTTGGACTTTTGAACTTGCAGCAGAACTTTTACAGCGCCTTACCTGAATAGTCAAGCTTACCTGAACTCCCATCAATACTCAATCCAGTGAAGTAACTGGGTTTCAACGCGCCCCTGCATCAGAAGCAGGATGGAGAGCTCATCCTTCCTGACCCTAAGGTGAGACTTCACGGGGAATCGTGGAAGGGTATCGTCGAGGGTTTGAAGAGAGTGGGAGGCTTGAGCATAACTCAGTCAGTAGGTAATACTCCCTTTTCACGCACAGGGGAATATTCCTGCGAGCCAGAGAAGCCAGAGTAGAGGGGCCCTTCCTGTCCATCTTCAGAGTCCTGCGCTTCACCATTGAAGAAGCATCAGCACCCGAAGCCAGACCTGCGCCTCCGTGGGAATCAGGTGAGCGTTACAGAACGCGAAGCCTACCCACAATTTCCCACCCGGGCGCTATGGAGACTTCCGAGACTGACCAGCTGGCCCAGCTTTTGGGGGAATTACGGGCAGAGGTGCACTCAGCCCGCCAGGAGACTAACGCTCTCAAAAGAGAACTGATCCTGTCCAAGGAAAGAACAGATGACCTAGCCAAAAGGTTATTACAGGCCCAGGCAGGGCACACTCCTTTACCTAATTCCGGAGACATTTCCACATCAATGGGTTTGAATAACCCGGTACAAATCAATCTACCTGGACACATGCCTTTGGCCCCGCCTGAACGTTTTGCGGGGGATCCCAAGAAATATGCCGTCTTTATGAACCAATGTCGTTTACACTTTCTAGGCAGACCCGGAGCCTTCCCTAATGACCAGACCAAGGTAGCCTTTATACTATCTTACCTCAGTGGCAGTGCTGCCGATTGGTCTATTCCATTGGTAAATCAGGATGATCCCATTCTCCAGAATTTTCAGGGCTTATAGGCCAGCATGGAAAGATTGTTCGCTCGACACTCTCAAGGACAGGCCCTTGATAATGAACTGCTATCCTTACGACAAGGTAATCAGGATCTTCTGCCCTACATTGCCACCTTTAACAGACTGGTTGTGGAAACTGGATGGCCAGAAAACAAAAGGATCACATTGTTTCATCGAGGCCTGCGCGGAGAGCTTAAGGATGTTCTATCTCAGATAGTAAACCCACCCCAGGTCTGCGCAGACTAAATAGACTTGGTGGTTCAACTTGATCACAGACTTCAAAATAGAAAAGCAGATCGGTTCAAGTATGAAATCCGAATATCGATCAAAACCCACGCTAACTCCAAGAGTACCGACGTATCCGAACCTATGCAAATCGGTGGTGTTAAAGGACCATTAACGCAGAAAGAACGAGAGAGAAGGCGGCAAATGCAACTTTGTCTGTATTGCAGGACTTCCGGTCACTTTCTTCGAAATTGTCCAGCTAAACCACCTAAGAAGGTGGTTGGAGCTACTGATAACGAATTATTGACACCTGATTCGGGAAACGACCTAGCCCGACAAGCGTAGGGGTCCGCTTGCCGAGCTTGAAACTAACTCTTTGACCTCGCATTTTGTCATGCCAATGGTGCTCGTGGACCCAAAACAGCCTCAGCAGTTGCATGCTATAAAAGCATACATCGACAGTGGAGCTATTGGAAATTACATAGACCGTGAATTGGCTTCCAGGATTAAGCTTCCTCTCCGCCCGAAAGTAACCCAAGATGTCATTACTACAGTAGATGGAACCGAAATAGCCTCAGGGCCTGTAACGCATTCCACTGTTGAAGTGACACTGGTGGGTCAGGATGGACATCGGGAAGCAACCGTGTTTGATGTGATCAAGGCCCCTCAATTTCAAGTGATTCTTGGAATTCCTTGGTTAGAAACACATAATCCCAGAATTGACTGGCGAGCAAAGAAGATAAGTTTTCCTGATTGTGAACCAACTTGCTATCCAAGAAATCCAGCTATGGGTCTAGCCTCAGCAACTTCCACCCCTGTACAGTTACCGTCTGAATACCAAGAATTCCAAGACGTTTTTCAGAAAGAACAGGCTAACACGTTACCTCCCCATCGGTCTTATGATTGCCAAATCGATCTGGTACCCAATGCTCAACTACCTTGTAGTAGGATTTATGCTCTTACGGAACCTGAGAACCTGCATTTGCGTCAGTATTTAGATCAGTACCTAGCCAATGGTTTTATTCGCCCGTCCAAGTCTCCTGTCTCTTCAGCTCTGTTCTTCGTGCCGAAAAAAGAGGGCGACCTTAGAACGTGTATAGACTATCGCGCCCTAAATCAAATAACGATTAAGAATCGTTATCCTCTGCCCTTGATCCCTGAGCTTATCGACCAGGTGAAAGACGCTTGTGTGTACACCAAGTTAGATCTCCGAGGAGCTTATCACCTGGTGCATATAAAAGAAGGCGACGAATGGAAGACTGCATTCCGCACCAAGTTTTGGCTCTTCGAATATCAGGTGATGCCCTTCGGTTTGTGCAATGCACCTGCCGCCTTACAGTACTTTATGAATGATGTTCTTCAGGAACTTATCGATGTCTGTGTCATTGTTTACATTGACGACATCCTGGTGTACTCTTCTTCAGAATCTGATCACAGAAAACATGTTAGGGCAGTTCTTGAGAAATTGTGCCAGCACAGACTATTTGCAAAACTCGAAAAATGCGTTTTTCATACCACAGAAGTTGAGTTTCTCGGATTCATCCTGACACCTCAAGGAGTCCGAATGGACTCGCGAAAGGTGGACGCCATTCTCAAATGGCCATCTCCTAGCTCGGTGAAGGGAGTTCAGAGCATGCTCGGCTTTGCCAATTTCTATCGAAGATTCATCCAGGAATTTTCCCGAACAGTCCAACCCATCACAGCTCTCCTAAAGAAAAACAAACGCTTCGAATGGACTCTTGAGGCCGAACAAGCCTTTCAGGACCTGAAAACCAAATTCACCTCTGCACCTGTGCTGAAGCACCCGCACCCAGAGCTCCCGTACATTGTGGAAACCGACGCATCCAGTTCGGCCATAGGAGCTGTCCTGTCGCAAAGAGACCCAAAAACTAACCAACTACACCCAGTGGCCTTTTGGTCCAGAAAATGTTCTCCTCCTGAAATCAACTACGCAATTACTGATAAAGAGTTACTGGCCATCAAATCTGCTTTTAAGGCTTGGCGTCACTACCTTCTCGGGGCAAGACACACCATCACCGTAATTACGGACCACAGAAACTTACAGTATTTAAAGACGGCCAAAGCTCAATCTTCACGACCACTCCGATGGGCTCTATTCTTTGCGGAATTTGATTTTGTTTTTACCTATCGCCCTGGCTGCAAAAATGGAAAAGCGGACACCTTATCCCAGATTGGCATGTAAGAACCTAATTCGAGCTTAGAACCTGTGCCCATCATACCTGAGCAAAGAATCTTATGCTTAACTTCATTGCCAACTATTGAGGACATCCAAACGCAAGTAAAACAACTTCTAGACTCTTCAACCTTACTGGAATGGAGTCAAAAGGGTCCACATTACACCGTTAAGGATGACTTACCCTACTTCCAGGAGCGGTTGTTTCTGCCAAGTAAAGAATTGCAAGAACTTGTTATTGCCCATCATCATGAATCTTTAATGGAAGGACACCCTGGTATTGCTAAAACGGAGGAAAAAATCAAACGCCACTTCTGGTGGCCTTCTTGGAGAAAAGACATAAGGTCTTTTGTTCTGTCTTGCGGAATTTGCGCCCAAAACAAAGCTAAAAAAAAAGGCCAGCCACCCTACTTCAACCCTTGGATATTCCACAGGCACCATGGCACACCCTGTCAATGGACTTTATAACCGACCTGCCTCCTTGTGCTGGTTACAACACAATCCTTGTAATTGTGGACCTATTCTCCAAAATGGTCCACTTTATCCCTTTAAAAGGTTTGCCTTCAGTTTCCACCTTGGCCAAGGAATTCCTGGAGAATATAGTTCGCATACATGGTTTCCCTTCCGTATTAGTTTCAGATCGTGGAAGTCAATTTATCTCCTATTTTTGGAAGAAGTGTTGCCGATTAGCACAAATAGATGTGCGGTTATCCACCAGCCACCACCCCCAGACCGACGGACAAACCGAGAGAACCAATCAGACTCTCGAGCAATATCTTCGGTGCATGTTACACCAATCTGAGTTGAATTGGAAAGACATTCTTTGGATCGCAGAATATGCATACAACAACTCAGTGCATTCTGGAACCAGACAAACCCCTTTTTATACTTTGTATGGTCACCATCCTCGGACCTCGGACCTAGATCCACCTCTGACCCTGGAAATGCCCGCAGTAAATCATCTGCATTCCACAATAACCCGAGCCTTCAAAGAAGCTGCAAGTCATTTACAGCAAGCCAAGAAAAAGTATAAAGAAAACGCTGATTTGCACCGAAGTAAAACTCCTCCTTACCAAGTAGGAGACCAGGTATGGATAGCAACTAAACATTTACCCCTCAAGGGCCCGCAAACCTTCAATCCCAGATTCATAGGACCTTATCCCATCAAGGCTATAATCAACCCAGTGGCCTTTAAACTGGATCTACCGTCCAACATGCGTATTCATCCAGTTTTTCATGCATCACTTTTGAAGCCAGTACAACCAGGAACCCGATTGTCCAAGCCTTCAGATCCAGTTCAAATTGAAGGGGAATTAGAATTCGAAGTTAAAGACATTTTAGACTCCAAGGTGGTAAAGTCGAAACTCTTCTATCTTGTTGACTGGAAGGGATATGGACCTCAGGAAAGATCGTGGGAGCCTAGTAACCATGTCCACGCACCTCGATTAGTACAAAGGTTTCACCAGAGATTTCCGAACAAGCCAAAACCCCCGGAGGAAAGAACCTTGGGAGGGGCCTTGAGGGGGGGTACTGTCATGATGCCTACCTCCAAGGAGCCAGGTCCGACCCAGCCACCCCAGAGGCAGGCATCATTTCCCCCAGGGAGTACCAGCGGGCCCAAGCTGGGGCCCTTTGGACGCAGTCCTGGCGCCTTAGGCGCCAGGCTCATGTTGGATCCCTGTCCTGGCGCCTTAGGCGCCAGGCTCATAAAGCTAGACATGTGTTCAAGTGTTTTAATGTGCACTTACCTGATGCAGACCATGCTGCTACATCCAGGCCCTCTTGAGGCCTGAATGGAACTACTTTACCTGTGGGACTACTTTCCACCCGGGTGTGGTCGGGGAAGGATACATACCTGATCGGTGGAAGGATACACACTTGGAACTTCTTCCAAAGCTATTTAAACCACACCCGATCAGCAACTCACGCTTCGCGTTGTTCTGCTCCTCGCAGCTGGACGCTCACTGTGTCAGCTCCTGCATCTGGACCTCAGCCACGCCTGTCAGTATTCTGGGTCACCTGCAAAGGGAGACAAAAGACCTTACCTGCTAAATCAGCACCACAGAGACATCACACCGACGATCCTGAAAAGGAAGACATCATTTTTAAAAGCATTTCGCTACGATCGCTGCAGCGCTGCATTTCACTCACCTATCCTGGACGCCTCCATCTTCAGCAGCGATCATCCGGATCCACAGCCACTTCCCAGAGCCTAGAGAGAAAAAGACAAGAACAAGGTGAGAGAAGGAAAGGAATAGGAAAAGCTCAGTTTCCTTCTAAGACTTACCTGTTGGGTCATTCCCATTTCATTTCGGGTCTTGCCGCTTCCAGGCATTTTCCGGACCCCGGCCCCTATGGGGAAAAAAGACAAAGACATTGAATGAGCGAATGCAAAGACATTACCCGAGCGCTCATCCAGAACTTACCTGTCATTTACTGGAACTGCACGTTTCACTTCGGGTCGGCGCAATATAACTTTTACAGCGCCTTACCTGAATAGTCAAGCTTACCTGAACTCCCATCAAACCTCAATCCAGTGAAGTAACTGGGTTTCAACGCGCCCCTGCACCAGAAGCAGGATGGCGAGCTCATCCTTCCTGACCCTAAGGTGAGACTTCACGGGGAATCGTGGAAGGGTATCGTGGAGGGTTTGAAGAGAGTGGGAGACTTGAGCATAACTCAGTCAGTAGGTAATACTCCCTTTTCACGCACAGGGGAATATTCCTGCGAGCCAGAGAAGCCAGAGTAGAGGGGCCCTTACTGTCCATCTTCAGAGTCCTGCGCTTCACCATTGAAGAAGCATCAGCACCCGAAGCCAGACCTGCGCCTCCGTGGGAATCAGGTGAGCGTTACACTTTCCTGTGCCATGAGTTTATGGTGTGCCTCTCTTCCTGAAGGAAGTTACAGTGCTGTAACGTGAAGAGCAGTTTTTTTTTTATAGCTTGCCAACTTAGCCTATGAGTTTTAGCCTTCATTCTCTCATTTTAAAGATTGACTTAAACACATGTGGAATCAAAACAGCTCATAGGTGTACTTTTACCAGCAACAAATCCTTTACATTACTAAGTAAGCAGGCCTTCACCCACCAATGTACTTTTAAATAGGCCAAGTTTTCTTCAATCAGCAGAAGCCCCTGTTACCACATGTGTTAACAACTAATAACATTTCTTTATTTTTAAATTCGACTTGGCAGTTTCTGCCTTTGCAAACACTGCATTTACAACCAAGGTCATTTTCCTGGAGCATGAGTTTTAGCAGCACAATGATACATGACACTAACCAGGCACAGGTAGTTAGAAGTTCTTTGAAGACAGCTGATGTTTGATACATGGCAGAAAAGTATGTGCGCTTTTCCGTGCAAGTGAAATCAGAGTCCTTGGTTGATTTTTCAAAATTATTTTTTGACTGGAGCTCTGGTTCCTCTGAGAAATAATGAATGATCCTGGACATGGCAGGGCTTTTTCAATCACAGTAGTTGCATAAGAAATTGATTAATTTAGCGCCAAGCAGCACTTTTAAGGTTGAAAATGTCATTTTTAAATGTGAATTTAGAGATTTCCAGCAAGGCAATACTGCCTCTTTCACTTAATTTGTAGAAAAATATTGCAGAGCACACTGGCACACTCCTGCGGTGTGTACTCTGTTCCTCCCTGCCTGATGTGTGTGGCAGGGTGATGCAGCCATTATTTTGATGGTTGTAAAAACACAGTTTTGAGATCCTGGCACGCACAGGAGTTAGCACAGTAAGTTTGCTGTTTCTTGCACCATTGCAGCATGTGATGTGGTAAGGCACATCTGAGTGGGTCAATATATCCCACAGATTCCCCTCTCTGACTTTGTCTGGACTCCCAGTCGTGGGGGAGTCAGGCAAGTGGAATTTTTTTTCTTAAAAAAACAGGTTCTGTCGGGTATGAGTCCTTCTTCCATCAGCAAACAATGTGACGCGCTCCCCTCGCTGCCTCTGGTTGGAATGTGGAACAATACCCCCAGCCTTCTCTCGGGTTTTCTTTTCTGCTGTGGAGTGACCCCCCCGGATTTCCTTGCATTTCTCCTTCCCGGTCGCAGAGGTGGTCCTCCTTTGTAAGGACGGTGCAACCAGTACGAATCTAGAAAAGAGAACACAAACCGGTTACGACAATTTCCCACTAACTGTCCTCCAATCGGGATGACAGCAGTGGGATACGCATGCATTCAGTGACAATATATTCCTATGCTTCAGATGTATCCCCCACTGCGTTTTCTATGACTCCTCTATTTGTTGCAAAGTGTGCCTGGGGTGGCAACTCTTTAGCTACTTGATGTGGACCCACTTCCCTTCTGTCAAGTTACCTTTGGGGATGTGGTTTCTGTAGGCAACAGGTGATATTTTGTCTACAATTTCAAAAAGTCCTCGCCAGCTAGGCAAAAATGTGTGTTCTTTGGTCTGGTTCGTTTGGAAATTGTACAAGTAGACCCTGTCTCTTACTTGGTATTCCTTTTGGTGGTTTTTAGATCATACTGAGTCTTCATGCCCTCTGGAGATCTTTCTAGATTCTGCTGAGCATACGCAAAAGCCTGTTGAAGGTCTTTTCTTAGATTCTCGACATACTCATGGGTTGTGGAGGCATTTATCAGCTGCTCTTGTGTTCTATAGAACAGATTCTGGGGTAGCACCATCCTTCGTCCAGTCATCATTTCAAATGAAGACATCCTAGTTGCAGAAGAAGGGGTGGATCTGATGGCCATCAGGACAAGCAGTAATCGAATGTCCCAACTTGGCCCAGAGTCTGCCACAAACGTTTTTAGTATGCTCACAATGGTTTTATTGTACCTCTCAACTCGACCACTAGAGGACTGCCAGTAGGCAATGTGTAGTTTCCTTTTTACCCCAAGTATCTCCCACATCTTTGTCATCACCTCACTGGTGAAATGACTATCTCGGTCTGACTCAATCATTTGGGGTAAGTCAAACGCGAGAAGATGTGATTGATCATCAGGGCAGCTGCTGTTTCTGCCTTGCAATTTGGGGCCGGGAGACATTCCACCCATTTAGTAAACAAGCATGTTACGGTTAACATGTACTTGTTCACCATAGAGGAGAGAATCACGGGCCCGATGAAATCTACCTGTAAATCTGACCAAGGCTGTGTCATCCCCCTCTTTTGGAGGGGTGCACGTTGTGTGAGTGATGTTGGCTGAAATTGTGCACACACAAGACACCCCTTCAAGTATTGGTCGAGGTCCTGCCCCACGCGTGGCCAGTATGCAACCTCTCACAAGATTTCTAAAATAGTGTGAAACTCCGGATGACTGGCTGTGGCCGCATCATAGGCGTGACTTAGCATCAGGATTCAGAATGAGGTAGGGACCACCCACTGGTCAGAGCCAGATATGGATCTCCTTACCAACAAACCATCTTGGATTCGGAAAGTTTTTGAACATTTCATCAACACCCTGAGGTCCTCTTTCCCAATGTAATTGGTATCCGTCAGGGGAAAGTTCTCAGGGTCCTCAATGTGTTGATAAAACTTACCAATAATGGGATCCCATTTTTGTGCCGTGATTAAATCAACATCTGGGTATCCTTACTCCATTGGGCAGTTGAGTGTTCATTTTGAGCATTTGTCTGGGACCTAGTGATAGCAGTGACCTGGATTTCCCCCAACTGGGACTCGATCTCGGGGAGATCCCCCTGGATGGCTCCAGTTTTGGCTAGCTGATCGGCTAGGTCATTTCCAGTTTTGTCTGGCCCCTCTATTCTGGAATGACCCTTGATCTTCTTCCAATACATGGTCATCCCACTAAAGGTGACCAGATCATCTATATTTCGGATGAATTTGCCATGTTCAAGCAGTTTGTTGTTAGCACATAGCATGCCTCTGTTTTTCCAATTTACTAGGTGCTCCACGAACCCGTTCTGGACATAATCTGAATCAGTGATTATGACCCGTTTGTGGAGTTGGTGTTGGACAGCAATGAGGATGGCTTAATGAACTGCCATCAGCTCTTCCACCTGACTACTACGGGGACCGATTTTATACTCGGCGGAGGGTTACGGGACATAATTTACCCAGGCATTCCCAACGCCGGCCACCAGTTCCTTTTCCCCGTTGTTGTCAACATGGTAGGAGCACCCGTCAACATAAACGGTGGGAATTCCCTCGCACTTGTCTTCTTCATAGACATTGTACAGGAAATTCAGGTACGCCTCCATGTTGTCCTGGGTTTTAAAGATTTCGTCCTCGAGACAGTTTTCTCTGGCAGCATCATGCAAGTCAGCCAGACGTTGCGTAAGGGGACTCTTCTTGTTTTGGCCATATCTGTCCTCCACAGGAAAGCCTTGCATTGACAGAATCCAGGAAGTAATTCTAGAATTACTCACATTTCCGGCCCGGACTCTGTCACTTTGGAGATATTGCAAAGGCTGGTGGGGAGTCTCCACTATGATGTATTCCACCTGGATGAACAGGCGGTAATTTTTCAATGCCCACACCATTGCCAGGTGTGTCTTCTCACAATCATTGAATTTTTCCTCCACAGAGGATAAAGTCTTACTTGCATACGAGATGACTTTATTGTCCTTGTCGTGCTTTTGGTATAATACTGCGGTCAAGCATGTATTCGGGAACCCTGTCTCCAAGAAGAAATCCTTGTTTTTGACAGGGTAAGATAGACAAGGCACTTCTGAGAGGCTCCTTTTGTGTTGCTTTACTGCCTCAGCTTGTTCTGGACCCTACTACCACTTGACCCCCCCCTTCAACAGGTGTATCAGGGGTCTTATGATCTCAATGAACTTTCTACTGTAATTAGTCAGTCCAAGGAGGCTCCTTAGCTCACACAGAGTTGTGGGGTCTTTCAGTTTTAGGAGTGTTTCCACTTTCTTTTCTTTTCCTGGGGACAGAGACCCTCAGGGGTCATGCCCCAGGAAGTTGACATGGGTTCTGCACCACTGTGCCTTTTGAAAGGAGAGTTTTGCTCCAGCAACCCTCAACTGTGTCAGAACATAACAGATTTCCACTATGTGTTCCTCCACAGTTGCGCTTTTGGTTAGGACATCATCTACATAGGCCAGGTTACCCTTTTGACCCAAGTCGTGCATTGCCTTATGCGATAAGATGTTAAATTCATTGCCGGAGTTGATGTCTCCGAAGGGAGTCCGGGTCCATGTGTACTGCTGCCTCTGAAGGTAAAGGCCACCTTTGACGCCTGGATCTGGGCCAGTCCCTGGTCAATGTAGGGGAGAGGCCATCAGGACATGTGGACCCATTTGATCAGCTCCCTCAGGTCCACACAGGGTCTCCGCTGGCCGTTCGGTTTTAAAATCCCCAGCACCAAATTATTAAAGCTGCTGTGGACTGGATGAATTATCCCACGGGACTCAAGGTTTTTGATTATTTCTGTGAGGGACTCCATGGATGCACGGGACAAGCGGTATTGCTTCACAAACACTGGAGTCATACCAGGGTCCGTGGGAATTGTTGTTGTATGGATTTCGGTGCAACCACAATCATAGGAGTCCACTGCAAAGAGTTGTAGAAAACCTGCTTCAACTTTTGCTTTTGCTCCAGAGTCTCACAGGCATCAGCTAGGTTGACTCGCTCTTCAACCATTTGCCTGTATCCTGGAAAGACTGCTGGTTTGGCTATTTCAGCAGCCTCCTCCAGCTAGGTGGAGAAGTCCCTGGTTAAAGTATTGACCTGGACAGAAGTTTTCAGGTAGGGGAGGCAGTCCCTGTGGACCTGGAAGATCACCTCATCCCTCCTGATGTCACAGGTCACCTCTTCCTCACCGTAAGGGCAGGAAGAGTACACCAGGAAATCCCCCCCCTGCCGGGTGAAGATCCTGTCTGGTGTTATGTCATTGTCACTATCACTGTCGAAACAGTCATTGGGGATTGGTCCTATCAGTTCATTACCTAAATCCATGGAAAAATGTCGGTCATCAACCGCCATTCCAAAAATGGTGCCTGCGCCCAGAGTGATACTCCTAAGGTCGCTGTTATCCATGATTATTGGAATGGTGTTGTGTTCTACATTGACTAATGGTGTTTGGTTTAACCCCAACCCTTGCTGTTGGAAATGGGCGTTGAGGTTCACATATGCGTCAGGATTTTGCAGTTTCTGTCCTCTTTTAATTTTTAATTCAAGTGGGATTAGTCGTGTCCGTCCTGGGATGGTGACCTCCTCTCTAATTTGAACTTCAACTGCATACGGCAGCAATTGGGCTGACTGAAATGCTTTTTCTGAATCATCAAAGTCCATGGAATTACCCCCTAATCGGGACCAGGCTTTGTAATATATCAGGTCCAAATTAATGCAAAACGATTGAGAATGTCACTGCCTAAATAGAATGCAGCAGGGACATCTCGCACGACCCAACGATTATGTACTATGCTCTTGTTGCCCATAGAAATTTTGAGAATAAACCTGCTAGGCAGGAAATGTTTGGAATTGTGAGTGTCCAGGTCCATGTCCCATTTCAATTAATTTAAATGTGGGAATGGCTGGATCTTTTGGGAGTTTTCGGAATATGGCTTCGCTGATGAAGCTCTTACCGTTGTTCACACACACTCGGGCGAGAACAGATTTCCTTCCCCTCATTTAACTGAATAGAGATGAATAACTGTTCTCTAATTTTCTGAATGTCAGCTAAACTTTGAGTTGGTTTCTCATCACTCTTGACTATGGAGTTGGGATTTTCAGATTGTGAATTAGTATAGAATTTCAGAGTAATTCCTTCCAGTGTGGAATGCCACTTCAAACTGGAAGAAAGGTTGATTGTCAGAAATGGAGAGGAGTTCCCATCACCAGTTTGTTGTCCTACAGCAATTACTGTCACGTCAGGTACTTGCTTGTTCTGAAAATGGAACTCAATATGATCAGGTTTTTGTTCAACCATGAGGCATGTGCCATTTAAACTATCATGGTTGACGCTATGTTTTAATTTTATCGGTCTGTTATTCTGGGTCCAGAGGACCTTGTTCACACAGTCTCTTAGGGGGAACAACCTATGCAGGATGTCATTCCCAAGTACACAGGGTGTGCCCTTCCAGAGTCACGACTATGACCGGGTGTTTCACCTTGTGTCGCCCAATTTTTATTTCCATATCCGCAGTCCCCTCGACAGGAATTTCATTACCATCGAAGTTCTGAAGTTGTCCAGGAAGAGGGGTGAGAGGGATCTGGTATCTCTCCCCCTTTCTGAATTCAGCTGATCAAAGGCCCTCTTTGACAGAAGAGTGGCTTGCGATCCAGTGTCTACCAGCGCCAAAAATGTACATTGCCCTTGCACTTGGACTGGGGCATAAAATCTACCCTCCTTCTCCTCCAATGGGCAAAGATAATGGGCATTCTGGGCAAGTTTGGTGGTCAATTTCCTTATTTTTGACTCTGATGCAGGGGTAGTTTGGTCATGATTCAGTGTTGGAGTTTGGGGATCTGAATGGAGAACTTGACATTGGGATATGTGGGGAGTTTTGGACTCCCCTTCTTCTGATTCTGGGCTGCCCCCCCCTTTTTGGAGGCAGTCCCTAGACTTGGTTCTGACAGAGATGCTGATTCTGGGGTTCAATGACGGGCGATTTTGACTCAGTCCCCACTTTCCCTCAGTCTCTATTCTGATCTCTCAGGACCCATTTTTCTTTGTGCGGAGTTCCCCCGTCCCTGAAGGAGAAGAATTTCCCCAGAATCCTCTGAGGATTGCTCTCCTTCAAATTGGAGGGCACTAACCTCCTCCACAAAATGGGTCTTTTTGGGTTCTTTATTTCTCCTACCCGCCCTCTGTTCCTTGGGTGGCAGGTTTTTGGGGGCAGGAGATTTTGGTTCCAGTTCCTGGGTGTCCAAGGGCTCTTCACGGGTAAGGAAGGAAGCTTCCTCTAGGGCTTTACACCCCCTTCCCCCGTCATTGTGCTGGAGTACCAGACCCTTGGTTGGTGGGATTCTGAGCCACCATGTTCGTCTGAGGGTTCTGTTGAGCCCTCAAAATGCGACCCAGATCCTGGGACAGGTTCTGGACCTGGCGCTCCATTGAGACACCCGTTCTGGCTGGTACGGGGGTCTCTGGTCAACCCTAGGTGAGTCAGGGGAATGGTAACTATCCCTTCTCCCATAGTACCCTGGGTATGGAGAATTTTGATGACCCTCCACCCTTGGCCTCCCCTCTCCTGGATTGGGCTGTCTGGGCTCCTGAAAGTGGGGGAAAGAATGGAGGGTTGTCATGCAGGTTGGGGTTTTGTGGGTACCGGGGAAAGAAACTCAACCCGGCATTTGGGGGATTACTGCCCTCCTGGGGAAATTTAGGAGGGAAGTTTCCTGCGGTGGTACCTACCTGGTTGGATCCCCCACCTCGGCTCGGGGATTCCATACATACCCCAGGATGGGTCTGTTACCCTTGTATCGGGGGCTAATGTAATCAGGGGAGTTAGGGGTCCCATTTATGGGATTACCTCCCTGACTACCAACTGTCTGGGATTGGCCCGAGGGCCTTCTGGGTCTTTGATTGGATGGATTTGATACAGGTATATTTTTAGGGCTCCCCATCTCCAGATCTAGAGTGGGGGCAACCTTCACCTCCGCCACCTTAGCAGCAGCAGGAGTGTTGGCTGGTTTGGGGTTTGTGTTTTTGTTATCTACAGGTTGTTGTACCTCATAAATGTGGGTCGCCTCTTCTATGACCCAGTCCAGTGATCTTTTCTCGTGAAAGTCCATCACCAGCTGGGTTATTATATATTTTGAGAGAGAATGAAAGAAGGTGGTAATAAACTCCCGACTATCTGTTTGCACCCTCCTGGTGGTCTGTGCAAAGGCGCGTTTGAGCTCCTGCACAAATTCTTGTGGAGCCTGATCGTCCCCCCACTGCAGATTGTAGGCCGCCTTGCAGGCCTCTTGTGGGTTTCTGTGAGCAGAGAAATGTTTTAAGATGGCTGCCCTGCAGGTGGACAATCTGGAGTGGTTCGGGTTCTCCAGGCCCACAAATAAACTGGAGTATTCAGGGGAGAATGTCCATTTCACATACTGTGTGCAATTCTGGTTGTCCTTCATATGAAAGTATCCATCATGTGTTCATACAATTCTAGGTGTACCCAGACAGAATACTTGCCATTTTTATGATATGGAGTTATCACACTTCTTCTAATGGCTTTGATCTGCCTAATGGGATGTTTTTGCATAGCTCTCTTAATTTTGTTATCCTTCTTGGTTCTAGTCACCCGAGTTCACGCATCCTCAGACTCAGAGGCACTGGTAGTGGAGGTGGCTTCTTGGTCCTCTAGGCACTCCCTGATTCTGTGAGCTTGAGAAGGGCTTGCAGAATGTGGGGGGCTAGTTTCCCTATTCCTGTGGTGCTCAGCAGAGTCTTCTGACTCTCCCCTGCTTCCAGGGTTGGTAGAGTACCCCCCCACACTGCCCTAACTGGGTAGAGGTCTTTAGGATGCTCTTTTGGGGCTTTATTTCCTGGGGTTCCCCACCAAATGTCACAAACTGGTCCCTTGGAAGTTGGTATTTTAGTGGATCTAATTCCCTGACCCTCCCCTCATAGGAGTCTTCCTGGTCAGAGATACCAGCCCTAATATTTGAGTATCTGTACAGGGATGCCCGTCCATCAATATCTGGGGGGTGTGGATCTGTCAGTCCCATTTTACCAACCATATTGAATTCTGCCATCCCCATGGCCACTGGTTCATATGAGCCAGTAGACATGAAACTGGCAGTGCTCATGGTATTGAAGGAGTTTGAGTCCCTGAGTACAGGGGTCCTTATGTTATGATCAGGAGTTGCTCTGTCCCTCTCCACCTGTTCAGGGTCCCACTAGTTAGAATTCAGTCTATCACCCCGTTTCTCCAATCTTGCTACCTTTTCATTTTCAGCCCCTATTTCCTGGTGATAAGCAAAAATCAGAGCCTTATGTTCATCTATCAAGGCCTTACTGGTCTCAATGATTCGCTCTTGCACTGCTACTTGTTGGTGGAGTCCATCAATCTTTTCACTGAGGGCCTCATTATCCCTCTGCGCTTCCTGCATGTTTTGGGAGTACTGGCACATTCTCTGTTGCAATTGATTTATCTCCTGGGTTTGTGTGTCTTTGGCTTGGGTGTTCTCTTGCAAAGCACCTTCTACCAGTCTGGTGTGCTCTAGCAGCTTCCCATGCTCAGTTCTTAGGTATTTTAACTCCTGGAGGGCCAACTTACTTTCCTGTAACTTGGTTTGTAACTCGCTTATTTCCTGGCCTAGGGCGTCTTTCTCTTGATTTAGGGTGCCCCTCGCCTCGCCAGGTCATCTCTTTGTTTCTTAATAGTGTGGGATTTCTGGCACTCCTGATAGAATTCCTCTTGAGAGTGGAGGTCTTTCACAATTAATTTATTATTTTCCACTTTCAAAGTTTCTAATTGGTTTTGTAGGGTAGCTATCTGTTCTGTGCAGACTCTATATAATTTCATTGTTGCGCCAGCTTGTGTTGACTCTCTTGCAGAGAGTCAACCGTTTCCATACACTCCTCGTTCAGTGCCTGTACTTGGGTGTCTTGCTCTGCATTATCCTGCTGTTGGCTAGCCAAATCCTCTTTTAATTTTGTGACATGATCTCTAGATTCTGCCTCCAATTCTTGGCTCTTCTGTAGCCTTTGTTCTACTAAGTCTAGATCATTCTGGATATTTTTTTAATAACTCAATTTGATTCTGTGCCAGAACTGTGTTTTCAGCATGCTTTTACCGTATCACTCCTAGGTGGAGGTATAGGTAGGCCGCAAATCTGGCAATTTTGCCTTGCTCCTTTTTAACTTTTGGGGCCATGTATAATTCACAAAGAGCTAGGTGTAATAGGGCATTGTCCTGCCATGTATCCATGTTCATGGCAGTGACCTGTTGGGTGATTTCCTGTAGCCAGACATGTTCATCCTGTTCTGGTCACTCACCTCTGACAAAAAGCTTGTGCAGGTGGTGCTCCCTAGACATCCTTATTTCTACTGGAACAGCCATTTTGGAGATGTTCTTTCATTATTAATTATTTCGGGGTTGATTTAATTTTACTTTTAAAGACAGGCCTGGTTTTGGAATATTTGTTTTGGGAGGTGCTTGTACAGTGTAACATAACATTCCAACCACACAAAGTTTTATTACTCTGCAGGTTAGTCTGCTGTGCTAGACTGTCATGGGTGGTAACCAAACTCAAAATCCCGGACGAGCCCCCAAATCTGTTAAGGATTTCAATCAGGCGATACACCCTGGTCTCAGCCTAGTATACTGCATACAAGTGAAATGCTTATTTTATTTATATATATATATATATATATATATATATATATATATATATATATATATATATATATATATATATATATATATATATATATCAGTGAAAAAACTTTGTTAAAGGGACGTTATGGTTAAGTTGCGCTACTAAAATCCTATGAAATTCAGTGAAAAAACTTTTTTAAAGGGACATTATGGTTCAAAGTAAAACCGAAAAAAACCCTGAAATTCGGCAGTTATGGTAACATAAGCAACCATAACTCGCGCCTCCGTGCACTGCTAACACTAACACCCAGGACATCAAAGATGACATCACAAATGTCATTGATGACATCACTGATGACATCACATGTGCATTTACTTTTCATAAAAACTCTGTACAAGGGATTCTTATAATGCTGACCAAAAACAGTCAAGGATCATTGGGATAAATATCAATAGCTAATTAGTGCATTAAGCAATGCATTGATATAAATAGCATTCTCTTATGAAGTTCTATCCAGTATACTAAGCTACACATGCAGAAACATAGGCAGTGTGTGCAGCATACATGATGAAGGTGCCATATTCATAATCTTGCCATGTTGAATACTGAAATGATAACTGCTTTCTTATTAGAGTTTTGCGTACTGTGAAACATGTAATAAGTAGATAATAAAACCCACTTAATACATAATTATTACAGACAAAACACAAAGAGACAACAACACATACAAATATGAGTATATACAGGGACAGTGAAGTAAACAAAAAAGCAGAAGTAGTAGCAGAAAGAGTTCATAACCTAACTGATTGTCTTTATGCAGAGAAACTATTGCTCTGTTTCAAAGATGCTACTTATCATATGTATGTGTATCACATGATGTGACTGCACCCACAGGAAAGGAGAGTGAGTATAATGTATACAAATATGAGCACATACAGGGAAGGTAGAGTAATAAAAATAAAACTATGAGAAAGTGCTGATAACCCTAATGATTATCTTCATGCACAGAAAGGATTGCTCTCTTTCAAGCCTGTGTCTTCCACTATGTATATGTTTCATATGATGTGACTTGACCCTAAGTCTACAAATATAGTACCTTTTCAATTTTTACTTCCTGACTGTTACTGAAGAAAACTATGTTGCTTCGATATGTCAGTAAAGGATAAAAAGGGAGAGCCAGCCATGTGATGTCATCAGTGATGTCATCAATGACATTTGTGATGTCATCTTTGATGTCCTGGGTGTTAGTGTTAGCAGTGCACGGCGGCGCGAGTTATGGTTGCTTATGTTACCATAACTGCCGAATTTCAGGGGGTTTTCGGTTTTACTTTGCACCATAACGTCCCTTTAACAAAGTTTTTTCACTGAATTTCATAGGTTTTTAGTAGCGCAACTTAACCATAACGACCATTTAACAAGGTTTTTTCACTGAATTTCATAGGTTTTTAGTAGCACAACTTAACCGTAATATCCCTGACTTCATATACATGTAACATAGAACATACTAACCCCCTCGTAGTGATTTTCATGTCCGCGGACATATCGAAAATCTGAGCATGGTGAATGTAAATTTAAAAAGTGTGCCCCATTTCCCCTTTGAAGTTGGCTCTGAAAAGAGCTGTTTTTTTTTTTGTTTTTTTACAGATGCTTAACAGACACCAGTTATTTTGTATTTTTTTCTTGTTTTTTTCTTACTTTACTCCTAAAATCTTCACATAACCTTCTCCAAAGCAACCCTTACATTCCAAAATAGAAAGGCATTTCCTGTAAAAGATAAAGAAATGCCATCTTTAAAATTAACAGCATTACTGGCATCAATATTCTCATTATTACAGAAGAACATACCAGCTCTAAGCATGAAGGCACACATGCCTCGGTTGATGACACACCTAGCAATGTTTTGCTGAGTACAAAAAACGGAACTATTGTCCCATATTGCTCTAGGTAGTAATCCAGAAAAAATGACTTTTGCATTTGGAAGGATCTTCATTACGGCTTGAACCAAGTGTTCCAAATCAGCCAACAAAGTAGGGGCACTGACCTTGCCCAAATGGAAAGCACCATAGTGCAAAACTACCACATGCGGACTGTTCATCGTGGCCATATCTTCACAAACTTGTACAATTCCCTGTACATTGCAATCAGGCACAGTGCTCCACACCACCTCCACTCCTTTCACATCAAAGTTCTTTGCAACATGCCTGCCTTGAGCGTACTGTTGTAAACCATACACAAACATATCTCAAACACCAACACCCTGAGTTTCTCTACTTCTGCCATCTTCACCACACACAGTCTCTTTCAACACAAATCCACAACCTCGACATCTGATTGGCTGATCCGTACAGTCTTCTTTCCATGTTGGATTTCCTGGAAAAACCTGTATGTAGCATGCCCTGTCCACGAACAGCCGCGGTGTCCGCGGACGGCGTCCACTTTACTCTCTGTGCCATTCCCTCATTGCATACAGCTAAGCAATCACACAATACGAATAACGTCCTCAGAACACCCCCATTTTGTGAATTTTCGAACATTTCACGACAATTATCATTTCATTATTCAACATATTAACATTACAAATATTATACTTTCATCTTGTACTCTGCACACAATGCTATGTTTCTCCATTAGTAGCTCAGTATACTAGATAGAATCCCATAATACAATGCTATTTATATCAATGCATCGTTCAAAGCACTAATAACGGTATGATATTTATTGCAATATTTATTGCAATATCCTTGACACTTTTTTCGCAACATTATAATAAAAATCCCTAGTACACAAATTCCATGAAAAGTACATACACGTGATGTCATCAGTGATTTCATCAATGACATTTGCGATGTCATCTTTGATGTCCTGGCTGTTAGTCTTAGCAGTGCACGGTGGTGGCGCAAGTTATTTTTCATAGCTTACCATACCTTGCGATTTTCAGGGGTCTTTCGGCTGTACTTAGAACCATAAACAAACTTTTTTTAATATCACGCAAACAATATACAAACATGGCGTGCAAAAACCAACTTCTCACAGATGGCTTTACACAGAATGTTGCAAAGTAAGAATTTATGCTTGTTCACAGTGAAGGTCAGCTGCTTCCATTTTTTTCTCGGGCCCCGGAGAGGCTCACGAAGCGGACTATAAGGTTGTATTGTGTTTTGACCTTGACAGACAGAGATTGTGATGAAAGACTTCTCTTGAAGGAGTGTTGCTAAAACGTAAGAGACGATAAGGATGAAATTTCTGAAACGAAACCACTTTTATATATAATATCACTATGCGAAAGATCGTTCGCACACGCGGAGTCGTATTTTGGGACTGCACTACTCGTAGACAATGGAAATTGCAATTGTACTGTAAGTAACCCTTTAGATTATTTTATACCAAATATAATTACAATAGCCTAGCACTAAAGACCGCTCAAGTTAAACTTGTTCGTTGAAAGTGGCATAATGTTTTCTACCATGCACTATCACCGCCGATTTGATCCCCTGTCGTTTAGAGGGCTCTGAAAAAGGCAGATGACACAGGGTGGGTTAATAGAAATAATTTAACCGGGCTATAGGCGGTCAAGCGCTCTACTCGCTGTGCCACTTCACTGTAGCCTATCAAGTGGCACAGCGAGTACAACGCTCGATTTGACATCCGTGCACAGTTTGCTAACGCAAGTTCGAATCCCGGCAAGGCCAAACTCAGCCTTTCATCCTTCCGTGGTCGATAAATGAGCACAACACACCGTGGTTAATAATAAGCACCACTTAGATACCTCACGGTTCTTAGCGCTATATGAATGGGAAAATATTATTATTTTATTATTAACATACTCCGTTGCACTATCTTCGATAGCAAATAGTTTCACGCCCTAATAAATAAAATGATGATTTTTAAAGAAGATCGGCTGGTGAGACTAATTTATGTTTTTTAAAACAGGTATGTGGCCCCATTTTGCCTATGTCACGATTTACAGACTCCAGCGGATGGGGTCTTCAACCGCCAGGTGCAGGTCCAAATATGCAACTTCATGACCCTCACCATTTTATGGGACAATCGCCAAGGACCAATATGCCCTTACGCAGTACTAGCGGCTGCAAACAACATACCAACCAATAGGGTGGTCTAATGGCTCGTTGTCGGAGCAACCTTCCGATTATCAGAGCGACCATTTACTGCTTTTATCATAAACCAACAGCCTATCTACCGCAAAGGAACAACGCGTGCTTCAAAATAAACTTTTGCTGATCGACAGCAGAGACAATAGTAAATCGCAGAATATTCACTATATATTTTATGTGAAATAAATGTACTTTACCAAATGTAAAATCCTGCTGTTTACTTTTAAACCACAGTTACATATTCCGAATTGTGGCGCACTTAGTTGTAAGCTGATCTAACACCCTCTGTACCGCAAAGGAACATCGCGTGCCTCAACATGAACTTTTGCGGATCGACAACAAAGACAAATGCAAATTGCTGAATATTCTCTAAACATTTGATATCAAATAAATGTACTTTACAAAATGTATAATCTTGCTGTTTGCTTTTAAATCACTGTTTCATATTCCGAATTGTGGCGCGCTGTGTTGTCACATAATATGTGTTGTCTTCCGGGTTCTGTGTAAAGTCACTTAGGACTGCAGAGGACTGGGCGCATTTGATGACGCACCCTGTAACGTCATAGACAGAGGCGGGGAATTTGAATGCTTTGATAATATCAGGCTTAGGGGCGGGAGATATGATTTAGTGTCGCAAAAGCAAGTCAGCCAGGTCAATAGCGCCAGTCATAGGATTATCACATATTGTCAGCGCACACCAGCCGTATTTATCGTTTCTTTAGTGGACAAAAAGTCGGTTGACGCCCATAGGAAATTGTACTATTAGCGGACAAAAGGAGTGGTCTTAAAACACTTTCACCCTGACAACGAACAATACAAACAACGTTCTCAGAACACCCCCATTTTGTGTAATTGCAACCATTTCGAGACACCGCGAGTGTTCTTAGAACACATTCAACTAGACAGATTACAATATGGACAGAGTCCTGAGGACAGCCCCAGTTTGTGTATTTACGAACAATTAAGTACACCGCGAGTGTTCATAGCTCATTTTTACCTTCCTTGCGAACAAAAATGACACATACTCCGTCCTCTAAATACCCCACCATTTAGTTTATTTACAAAATGTCAGAACAGCAGTGTTCTCCGCGGACAAATCGAACGCAACAAAAACGTCTAGCACATAAAAAAACAAAACATTGAATCTATCTCATACTCCCCCACCTTCCCCAAACACTCTTACACACCAACACACGGCACTAAATACAATTTTTATCCACGTTTCACCGCGCTGTACGCGGCCGACGGCGAATACAAGATGGCGGGCGCCACAGAAAATCTGACGTGCTCCACGCCCCTCGCCTTCCAATCAGCGAACACGTCGCATGTCCGCGGACATGATGCATGGCTATGGGCCAATCAGGGTGCTGTCCGCGGAGCGAACAGGGAAGTCCATCCGCGAAGCGAACACAGATATCACTAATTTTTTTGCCTTACGTTTTGGTCATTTTTTAAAAAACGACTGGACGGATTGACACCAAATGTGCAAAAGCACGCTTTCGGGACCAGGCTGCTGCTCCTGCCGCAAATTTGGTGTAAATCCGTCCAGCGGTGCGGGCTGTAGCCGTGCGCAAAGTTTTTTGCCATTCAGTCTATGGGAAAAAAAAAAGTTTTGGAACCCCCCCTATAACTTTTCCCCCCCTGGACGAATCCTCACCAAACTTTGCAAATAAATTCAGAGTGGGCCATATACTGTTTTTGCAAAGTTTGGTGAGGATTCGTCCTGGGGGAGCGAAGTTATAAGCCACCCAAAAAGTGCTCTTCCTATGGAAACACCAACTTAACCATAGCTACATGGACGCTACCGTGTCCATGTATATATATATATGTATATATATATATATATATATATATATATATAGGTTCAATATTTGAGAGATACACCACTCATGTCACACCCCCTTTTTAAATATCCTGGGTCACTGCGGACCAGGAACCAGGCTGGTAGGTAAAGTTAATATTTATTTATTAATTTAGAAATTCAAGAAAATCACACACTTTTTAATATATGGGGCAGCAATCACCAATGTGGTGACAATAACAAATAGGAATGTGAACAATGCATTTAAATTAACCCTTTAGCACCACAGATAGAAAACCCCAGAGAATAGAGATACTTTTGAATTTTAGGAAAGATATATTCCTCAACCCACAAATAATCAATTCTAAATAGATATAAAGAAGCAGCAGGTAATCAGGAATGGGGAATAAGAAACAGAATTTGTATCCAACCTTCCCTCCGCAAACAAGAGAGAAGGACGTATTTGAACCATTGCAGTGTTAAAGTGACACTCGGAAATGGCTGAATAAAACAATGAATGTGGGCAAAAATCCTTAACTAAGTACAATTCTCTACGGGAGAAACACTGGAAAGTTACAAGCAATCATAAGCAATAGATTGAGCAAAAGCATACAATTGGAAAATGAATAGAAGGTTTAAAACAATTGATAGTAAAAATAACACGTGTAAAACTTTGCAAAAATGCTCATTCCAGCCTGAAATTAGCCAAAAGTTTTTAATAAAAGAAATGAGTGAAATATAGTAAATCCGGATGTGGTAGGGGGTAGCTATAGGTCTTAGGTACAATACGAAAGTGAAATTAGGTCTCTAGCTGATAGACTGAGCGAGTTATGCCATTTTTGGAAAATAAAGGTGTCAAAAAGGAACAGAAATTCAGGCTTGGTGACCAGATTGAGATACAGTAAGCTCCAGAGTTGATGCGCGGAACCAACCCAAGCACCTCCGCGCCCGCCCTGGCGGACCCAGTCCGATTACCCAAGGGAGGATTAAGGATTTAGGATTTCACAAGACAAAATTATTAAAGATATTGGCGCTAGCACAAGAAATGAAAAGCAGGGTTTTAGAATGATTGTGACAATATAACAGGTATCCAGATGAGTATTGGAAGACATAGAGATTGGGATGGAACAAAGCAAGGCAAGGTTTACTATGTTTCTATGGTTCCTATTCATACTTATAGTCCCCTTTTGGTTTGTATTTTGGACCGTCAGCACTCTGGATCACCACACGGATCTGGTCTAACACAGAGCAGCCGGACAAACTCAGAGGGGCAGAGTCAGCTGGGTAGGGACTGGATACCAAAGGATAGTTCTTCTGGATTGGCAGTTCTGGTTACTGGATACTATAGGGCATCAGGATAGCAGGATAGCAGTGAGTGGCAGCGAACCAGGTAAATTCAGGATGCTTCCCCAAAACACCACAGCTCCCCCTTTGGATATAGGGATAATTTTAGAATTGAGGCCTAGCTGAAAAAGGATCAACAATTGCTTGGCCTTGTGGTTGGGATCTGGAGTTTAGATGGATAGGTGCAAGATGAAGACAGGAACAGACAGGAACAGGACGCCGGGGTAGTGTACTGGAGAGACCCCCGGCCAGCCCATAGAGTCAGGGTTTGCTCTGCAGTACTTTAAGACAAGATAGCTGCACCTTGAGATGGATGGGGGTGCAGGGTTTCTTACTCCAACACCAATCAATAAGGACAACTCAATTGTTTGACAAAGGGGAGTCTGTTTAATGACAAGTACAAAAAATTGGGAAACATGGAAATCAACAGTGATGCGATAGCCCGTCTCGCTTCAACTCCCAAGAAGTTCATACAAACAGTAATATTTATACCAAAAACTCATTATCATTGAAGTGTAACACTCGAAAAGTTAATATGCAATTCTATTGGTTGGGAAAAGGTAACTTTACTATAGGTACTATATCTGTATTTGGTAACGGAGTAAGAGGATTGGATAAACACTATCAAGTGGGCGTCTAAGCCCTTCCTTCTAACATTACTCTAATAGACGTCACTATGAGTACGACATCCCATTGGTTCTATTATCTATAGGACTCTAGATTATTTGGTCCATTGTGATTGGGTTGGCTTCAACCCCATGCATAAATCTCCACTTTACTTAGCAGCACACAGAATTGTCAACCAGGTGCAGGGTGCCCTAAGATTCACCCGGCCTTCCCTCAATCCATCATTACTTTAGTGGCTATGTATCAATTAGTTGGCTGTGGTCGGCCTCGAAACTGTGTCTTCTTGTCTCAGAAAAGTTCTGATATATCTGTCTGGGCGGATGGCAAGCGTAGGTGTGAAACTGTGCCTCTTCTCGTTCCGCTGGTCATGTGCGAGCACAACATTGATTTACCTCGTTTCTTTCAATGTGTGAATTTGATTTTCATTTCACCGTCACCTGCCTCTGCCTTCTTATCTCAATCCTTCAGTGGCAGGATATTCTGGTCTTAGCTTCAATTAAAAGTAGCTACTGTTCATAGCTTCTATTGATATGACATTGGCTTCCCCGAGACAAGCTGCCTCTGTCGAGTTTCGATTCAGCCTTTTTCCTCGTGTCAATAGAATATGAAATTTCTTGCGTTTCGCCTATAATAATGTGGGTTGGTTCTGCTTTTTGTGCAAAGTAAACTCGCACTTGTATAACATGCTTAATTTTGAGGTAGATTGTGTACATTGGCTCTTGCCGTTCTATTCTTCTATTTAGCACAGCAAGCCACACTGTTTCCTTAGCTTTCTTGCAGTTACAAGCATATGTACAGGCGTTAGCTGGTTGGATATCTTCATCCTGCTTACAGCTTAAGCTCCTTTGTATTCTAACATCGCCTTCTTCTTATAAGTTCACGACATCCTTATTCATGGCATTTCGTCTCTTTCTGTCATCCTTGGGTCATCATATCTTCTATGGGTGTGTTAGTCCAAGCCCTCGTGACGTCACCATTCGTCTTCCATTAGGGATTTTTTAGTTTCTTCCTGTACAGTACTTAAGCAATCTTCATTTTTGTTTCATTTGCTGGTAGGGTTTTCTTAGTGGATACCTTACTGTCCATGGTTGTCTGGTTCTTGGTACTTCAATAGGTATTGTTCTTCTGATAGGTACTGAGCAGAGCCCTACTGCGGCTCTCTGCTGGTTTATTTCCTCCTCATACATCACATATTTCAGTGTGAACATTCCTGGTACTTCAAAATGGGCGCTGGAGTGGAGGCTTTATTTGGGACCTCCTCTACACTCCCCCCTCTGGTTGATTCATCGACCACTTCCTCCTTTGGATAAAACTTACTTGGTTCCTCTGTATTCATCTTCACTTCGTCGTTTGGATTTGTTCCTTCTTCATCTTCTGGGTCTGTACATGATGGTTTGAAGAAGTGTGTCTTTGGAGTCCATATTTGTATTACTCCTCTCAGGCTTTCTGCTGTCCTTCCATGTACGTCTTTGTTCCATGTCATCAGCTGACATTGTCCATTTGGCCTGCAATAAATCCATCTTCCCACATAATTTCTCCGTTTCCTGGGATACAGAAACTTTTTTACCTTCTGGTGCGTGCTTGCTAGCCTTCACAAAGTCTCTTATTTCTTCATCATTCAGATCTCCGGGCTTCCATTCTGGTTTGACATCAATCATGATTTTCATCCCTATGGCTTTCTTCGCAGTTTTCTGGCATTGTGAGATTATTATCTTGATAACACAAAATCCTAGCAATATCATCACTAGCAAGGCTCTCAGGAACTTCAATGCCTCTGCCATCCATTGTCGAACCCATGAAAACAGTGAGTGAAACCCGCTTCATCATCAACTTCGTCGGTTTCATTGATCATCTGATTCTGCAGGTTTGTCAGCATACCTATAGCTTGCGTTAAAGTTACATTTTCTTCGTTGTGAGAAGGTATACATGTGCAACATGATTCTCCAATTTTTGCACGAACTCCTCCATCCATAGCTGTGATCATGTCAATTACATATCTGTTCTGGAGAGTCATCAGTCGGATGGCTCTTAATTCTTCCTTGATTGCATTGAATCCTTTCATTGTCGTGTTGATGGTTTGCAGTAACTCCCATATGTTTATTTGCAACCATTTAGTGTTTACTCCAACTTGGATTCTTGGCATAAAAATCGTGGTGAACACTGATGAGGTGAGGCTGAACAGCCTGTGTTCATATGGGATTGCATGAAATGTTCTCTTTTCTTTCGCGTCTGTAGTACCACGGATCGTTTCTTCCTCAGGTGAGCATCTGCTTTGAGGAAACTGTCAATATTCAGGTCACTTTTTGGGATCACCAATGCTGGAATGTGAACGTTCACTATCGTGCCTTTGCCTCCCCAGTCTTTCGGCAGTCTGATGTATGCTTTGAGTCCGCATGCCCAATAATGATTCATAAATACTGTCGTTCCATGATCCATTCCTGGAGCATCAAAAATTCGGCCACAGTTCTGATTCTCTCCCATCTTTCTAGTGCCATTGTTCCGGAAGCACAATTTCGGATTTTACAGTGGCACTATCAGCAGGGGTCCTCCTCTGTCTTCGACCCAGGTCAGTAGTTTTGCAAGTTTAGGCCACGCTGGTTTGCACAGTCTTTGTGAGATTTTGATGGCTTCCTTGCGGGCTCCAAGGACCTCCATGCTCGGCAGATCACTACTCCTTACTCCCATCCGTTTGGTGAAAGCACTGTTCCCCAAATCTGCATTTGTCCTCTGTTTTTCCAAATTTGAGCCTCTGATGGAGTTTTCCCTTGGGTATCCTTTAATTCCAGGCTTCTCGTACCTGATCACGTGATTCCTAGTATGAGCTCTGTTTCTCGTCTTAATGTCCTGGACATAATCATCTTCATCGGGGTAAGCTGTTTCAGTTGCCCATATCAATGAGGCATCACTTCCTCTGGTCTTGCACATTGCTAAGTCTGAGAGACAGTGTGCTGTCTGGACATCAATTTCTACAGCTACAAAGATCTTGGATTTTCCCCATGCTGTACGGTAGGAGTACACAGACAAAGCATTCCCCCTCAGAATTTCGTCTTCCAACTTCCTTCATGTGCTGGTACCAAATGTTGTTACCTAAGTGTGCTGTGCTATCCAGGTAATCATTTAGTTCATTGTCATCTTCATGAATGCTTCTCTTGATTCTTAAGGTTTTCATGTAGTTTGCTATTACTACATCTCTGAATGCATCTGTATGGCTCTTTCTCGCTGGAGGATCTTCAGGTATCCTGTTCCATGGTGCAGGCTCCTCATCTGCGCCATTTGAGTGGACAGGAGTCTGGCAGCTCTTTTCTTTTCTTCATGCATTTTTCTCTGTTGCTTGCAAATGCCCATCCCAACCAGCCTGACACTGGTACGGTATATGGCTGCATTGTGGTCTCTTGTGTTGGAACATATATACTGGATAATGCAGTCTCTGTGGTTTTAGTTTTCAGTTCCTCATGCTGTTTCCTTGCTCTGTCAATGTGCAGGAATAGTAAGTCTACTAACATTTGTGTCCTTGCGGAGAGTTTTTCTGTGGCCGCTTCTGTTTTCTTAAGAGTTCCTGATGCGACTGCTTCTGTTGGTCTTTCTCTAAATTATTATTGTTTTCTCCCACGTTCCTCTGTGAAGGTTTTTATGGCAGGCAGTCTCATCTTCTCTGCTGTTTTCGTTTGTGGTTCTGCGGTCATTGACAGTACGCCTGTCTCATGTGCATTCAGTGTGTGTGTATGTGTGTGTGTGTGTGTGTAGTTGTCAATACTTTTTCTTCATTAATTTCATGCAGACCCTGTCTCCGGCTTTCCTGCTAGTTCATTACCATACGTGAGTGTATATCGCTCTTAATCACGTTCATTTCAAGTTCATTTACTTTACCATCAGATTTTCTAGGGACTGGAATGACTATATAGGGTCTGGGTGCTTCTGTGGGTTTCATGCGTACATCATCAGGTGGGTGCACTGAAATTGGAACGCTTCGTGCACCAATAAAGAATGCAATTCTGATCATTAATGACAGTAAAATAATGATAAATACAATGCATAAGTACATTATGGTTCGATATTTAAGGCAACAGCATTTCCTTCCAGAGAAGCGGGGGTGCCCCTCTGCTTGTGGAAGGACCAGGTTGCTGCTCTGGGACCCCATCTCGATCATTCGCCAAATGTCAATGTTATTATTTCCTTAACCAATATCGTCTTCCCAATACTGCGTTTGCGAGTGTTAGATCGTTCACAAGTGTCTCCCCTCTCGCGGGCGACGGATTGTCTCTTATTTCAGGATACAGTTGCTTTGCTAGACTATAGGAAAAACAGATTATATAACACTTCAGTGAGCTCTTTTACTGTGCATGTTCAAAGTAAGTCAGCTCCCAGTCCACCTCTCGAATTTGCTTCAGTCCTGAGGACATGTTGGACACTGGTCAGTATGAAGAGATAGGGAAAAATAACAACAAATGTAACAAATGGAATTGTTGACTCTGCTCCCTCGATCTGTCCCTCGGCGGAAAGCCTTACGGTCTTCCCCTAAGGATTCCATGGAGATTGTAAGTTTTAATTTGAACTATAATGGCATGCAAGAGCATGTTTAGCGCAGTACACTTTCCTGGATCTCCGAGAAATGTAACAACGTCAACATTGGTTGGTCTTCCCACTAGCTCTGTCCTGTCTTGCTGGATTCAGGATTATATGTGTTTTCCTTGATATAAACAATGTCTGCACTCTCCGGTCATGTGGAGTGCGACCAAAATAATGATCTTATTCAAAAGATGGCTTAAATGTTCAGTGTTTGTTGGCTCTTGAAGAAAGGTACATGTGTCAGTTGTTCTCCCAACAAAGGTTGGAAAGTCTTCGATTATGCGAAAGAATAGTGTGTTGACAAGCTCAGTTATTTCCGCCTGTGTTGGGAACATTTGCTTCTTTCTCACTGTACTCAGGAAGTATAATAAATTGTTCGGCAATGACAGTAAGCAGTTGTCTTATTATTTTTTCATTTTCAGGATCTTGAAGAAAGTCTGTGACACTGGTGAGCCTCCCTACCAATGACGGATATGATCTTAACACTAGGTTGAAATAGGTGACCATGTCTTCTGTGATATCTCTACTGTGGGACACCATAGGTGATTCCAAATAGGGTTTCGGTGTGGAAGGAATCAGGGTACTGTATCTTCTTCCAATTTATGTGTCATCTATCAAAATTTGGCATATCCTTCCTAATTAAGGCTTCAGCATGCCTCAGGCCAAAGTTCAAAGTCAACAGACTATGTTGTGGCTTACACGTGACATTTTCTTCTTCACCCTGCAACTAGGATGCACAGAGTGTCAGTTTTATGTCCTTATCCCCTTTTCAGTTTAGAGGAATGTCCAAAAGAAGCCACAACATTTTGCACAAAAGTTCTTTGTCATTAGTTTGCTGGTCATGTGTCCTTCTTCCTTGTCATGGATCTCGTCTGCACGTGCTGTGGTTCTTCCCCGTTGCTCGTCGATTCCTCTCGCTGGGGTGCAGGCAGGGGCCTTTCTTTGATTTAGAGTTTGAAAAATCCATGCTCTCCTGCCCTTTAGCTTCACAGTGGATGGAGTGCAGTCCTCTATGATAAAAGGACTGTTGAATCTTGGCTCTATCTCGGGGTGTTAGGGGGGTTCTCATTCTTCTTCCTGTGGCTATCTCGTGTGGCGTAAGATGATGGTCGGAGCCAGGTTGGTTCCAAAGGGCATACAGTGCGAGTGGAAGGCAGTGCAACCATCCCCTCTTTAGAGTAAGCTTCAACTTGACTATTCTCTCCTTCAACAAGCCGTTGAGCTTCTCACAGATTCCATTACCATGTGGATGATACGCCAATGAGAACTTGTGCTTTATACCAAGCAGCAAGCTAATCTGCTCTAACACTCCATTGACAAAATGAGGGCCATTATCTGATCTCATGACTTCGCACACCCCCCACCTGGGGAACACTTCTCTCTCAAAGAATGTGGCCGCACAGGCAGAGTTTGGGTGTGTACATGGACCTGCCTCCATCCATCTAGAGAATGGACACACCACGACAATTAAGTATCTGTACCTGTTACATACTTGAATCATGTCGACCTAATTGACATGCAAGTACTGAAAAGGCCCATTTGGCCTGGGGATGACTCCTCTCATTACTTTTAATGTGTGCCCAGCGGTGAATTGCTGGCAGATTAAACAGTTCAAAATAAAAAATGCAACGTGCTCTGCTAAATTCGGTATGACCCAGTCTTCCGCGAGCGTTGCTGCTAGATTCTCTTTTGTCATATGCGCTGGGTAATGTAACTGCTCCAGCGCTATTTTTAATATGGCTACAGGCATTGCTGGTTTACCAATGCTGTCTTGTCACCACAAGCTGTCAGAGGGGTTTAAAGAACACCCTCAACGTTTCCATAGGTTTTTCTCTTCCTGTGGTGCCTCCCCTTAGAGTTCCATTAACTGCGTTGCCCAAGATTGTTATAGGCTTCAGGTGTTGTTCGTGCAACCAACATTCGTTCATTGGTACAGGCGACTTCCACTTCCATAACCGTCTCACTTTTGGATGCCATACGCTTGGCTTTCGTGCCTACTGCTTGGTTTCCGTGTGAGACAAAATCTGCCCCCTTCGTATGGACGGCGCATTTCACGACTGCTATGCCCACTGGGAGCTGTAGTGCCTTGATCAGCCTGTCCAATAAGACTGCGTGCTACACTGGCGTGCCGTCTGCTCGGAGGTAACCCCTCCTTTTCCAGCGCGCTAATCCTGCATGCACTGTTGACATCACATAGGCGGAGTCAATGTACACCGTTGCTTCCTGGCCTGCATGATTCTCAATGGTGAGTATCAATGCCAATAATTCTGCAGCCTCTGCTGAATAATAAGATGGTATCCGTGTGCTAAGAAGCACTTGAAACTCTCCATTTGCTGTGTGGGAATTCCAAGAACTGGAGCCGTACAGATCATTCTCTTGAGTTCAGCAAACCCGATCTCCATGGCTTCAGACCATTCAATCTTTTCTTTCATCACTTGGGCCTTCTTTAGGGCCTGAAGTAAAGGCTTAGAATAAGAACTATAATCAAAAACCCATGCACTAACCTAGTTGCACAGGCCTAGAAAGCTCTGCATTTGCTTTATCGTGTGTGGCTTAGCCGTGTTCAATATGGCTTCAGCCCTTTCTGGGGTCACTTTCTTGCCTTCATGTGAGATCAGCTGGCCTATGTACAATACTTCCTGTTGACAATATTGTAACTTTTCTTTGTCAACCTTATAACCTTTCTCAGCCAGTATATTCGGTAGTTGAATAGAATTGTGCCTGCATTGTTCTTCTGTTGTGCTGCAAATTAGGATGTCATTTGTCTGAACGTGAATGACGTTAGATCTTGTGAGTCACGGTGCAAATGGATTGAGAAAAATGCATTTTTGAAGTCAATGGGCCTCATTACACGGTAGGCGGTGAGCCATGGCGCTATTAGCGCCATGGCTCATGCCGGTAAAATACCGGCACCGCCTTGGTGGAAAGGGGATTTACCGCCCCATTCTAAGGTTGGAGGGGCGGTAAATCCCCCTTCCACCATTGCCCTTCCCCATTCCCATTTCTGCCCCATAGGGCTCTATGGGAATGGGGAAGGCGCTAATTACGGCACTGCAATTTTGCGGTGCCGTAATTAGCTCCGAGGTCCCTTAGCGGGTTGGATTTTAACGCCTGCAAAAAGCATGCGTTAAATCCCCCAACCCGCAAAGGGACCTCGTAGTAAGGCGGTAAGGATTTACCGGTATTTTACCGGTACCGGTAAATCCTTACCGCCATCCGTGTAATGAGGCCCAATGACTGTGAAATAATTTACCTCGACGGGTATATTACATAGAATTTTAGCCAAGTTAGGGACTAAAGGGAACTTGGCTTCAACGAGTTTTCTCGATCCATGTGTGGCCATGGAATATATTGTGGTCTTACTCCCCCCTTCTCTAGCAGTAGAAATTGGAATGCGTAGCCCCCTTTTTCTTATCTCATTGTTCTCCTGTCTATTGCAGGGGTACTATTCCCACATCATCGTCTACCTGGCAATGTCCTTAGTCTGTCTACATAGGGCGGTGAAGACACCCCCCTCTAACCATGTGATACTCTTTCATGTCGGTCAGACTGCGTGGCTGACTCTGATGCCCTTGATGCAGACTTACTGGTGTCTGACCATTATATCCCTTTTTTCCCTTGGGAGTCGTCTCTCGCTTTGTCCCTTTTCCTCTTTCTCCTCGCCTTTCTTCCTTTCGAAGTCAGACATTGTCTGTCCCCAACTAGTGCAACTTCTAGTATCCTCTTTGTTCCTAGTTATTTCTAGCCTATCCAGGGATAGGTCTCTATTTCCACTAATTCGGGAGACATCTTCAGGGTCATACAGCTGAGTGCTCTCCAAGCGCGCGTCCTCCCCCTCTCCTTGGGGTATTTGTTCTAGCACCATTTCATCATATACTTTATCAACCGTTTCTCCGAAGCTTCTAGTGTCTGAAGTCGTCTTCAATATTTGCCCTAGACATACCTGCTACTGAATTGTATGCAGGAAAGAATTCTTCAATGTCTTCCCAGTCTACAACTGGATCGGGTTTTTTAACTTCCCTCACCAAATATTCAAGATTGCATACTCTATATGTCTTTGCTTAGGTTCGATATCATCATCAAATTCTTTGCACTTCCTCGCCTCTTCTCTGACCCTATTTTCTTCCTTTTTCTTTTCATTTCTACATTCATCTGGCCTTCGCATTTCCTCATCTCTTCGTCTCCTTATCCTTTTCTCACGTATCCTTTTCTCTTCTTCTAGCCTTTACTGTTTCTGTCTGTCTGGATTGTAGACTGCTCTTGGGTTGCGATCGAGCTGTTTTTCTTTCTCCTCGCAATGTAGCTGTTCTCGCATTTGTCTGTCTTTCCTTCTTATCCTTTCGTCTCTTAACTCCTTTTCTTTCCCCTTTCTCTGTGTCTCATCTAGCCTCTCCCTTTGTAACTTTATTGTAACTTTTCCTTTTCAAACTTATAACCTTTCTCAGCCAGTACAGTCAGTAGTAGAATATAATCGTGCCTCCATTGTTCTTCTGTTGTGCTGCAAATTAGGATGTCATCCACATATTGTAAGAGAACACTTTCTAGTGCAACATTGCTCAAGTCCATCTGCAGGACACTGTTGAAAATAGACGGAGACTCAAAGTATCCATGTGGCAGCCTCGGCTTTTCAGATGCATTTGTCTGAACATGAATGACGTCAGATCTTGTGAGTCACAGTGCAACGGGATTGAGAAAAATGCATTTTTTAAGTCAATCACTGTGAAATAATTTGCCTCAATGGGTATATTACATAGAATTGTAGCCAGGTTATGGACTAAAGGGAACTTGGCCTCAACAATATCATTTATTGGCCTCTCCCTTTGTAACTTTATTGTAACTTTTCCTTGGCAACCTTATAACCTTTCTCAGCCAGTATAGTCAGTAATTGAATACAATCGTGCTGCATTGTTCTTCTGTTGTTCTGCAAATTAGTATGTCATCCAAATATTGTAAGTCAACACTTTCTAGTGGAATATTGCTCAAGTTCATCTGCAGGACCCTGTTGAAAATAGACAGACTCACAGTATCCCTGTTGCAGCCTCTGCTTTTCAGACGCATTTGTCTGAACGTGAATGACACTAACAACACAGAGAGGGAGGTAAGAGGATTATTAGCCCTATTCCTAGCACATCCTCAAAAGTTTTAGGTGAAGCCTTGAACAGAAAACACAACAGTGCTAGGGAGCTTGTCTGTTCTATTTCCAGAATGAGTCACAATACCTAGAGCACCAATCAAATTATACAAATCAGGTTCCAAACAAATTTACAAAAAAATATATACCATTTATTAATTTTCATTAAAAAATGCTAAAAATGTGTTTTCGATGTCAAAAAATGTTTCAAAATTAAACAACCAGATCTCTGGAAAAAGTGCAAGTGCAGGAAAATAGCACCCATCAAAATTTTAAGGTAAAGTAGCAGAATGAAACACCAAGAAATAAATAGTTGTGTGTGAACCAAGAGTAATCCAAATGTAAGATTTCTCTAAAGTAGTGTTGTGCAAATACCACAAAAATAAACTTCTTCATGCACTACATTCATTCCAAACTCAATTCAAACATACTCATTTTCTCACGCATTGCCAACATGTTTCTTTCTGATTATGTGTGTGAACAGTGTAAACAGAAATTCATCAGGGGTAGTCTGCCGTCTACCGAAACTACTATAACCAAAGATAGTTTTTTATAGAGGTACAATTCCTCTCATGTTGTACAATATTAACAATTTTGAACACAACATTTTGAGGCAAAGCAATATTCCTATGCTTCAATTTTGTGAAAGTTTAGGCGAGTGTGGATTCCAAACTTTAGGGTCCTGTAAATGGTCCATGATTTGTTTGGTGCACAAACAGCAAGGAGACTCTGTATCTGAAAAGGGGAACAGATCAGGATATAAATAATGGCTACCCTGGTTACTCATTCTATACATATGCAATTAGAGTGATTTTACTCTGGCCTAGTAATTAATACTGGTTGGTAAACTAGTGCCCAATCACTTGATGGCGAGGACACTTATTTATTAGTCCAATGACAATCTTGACATAAGTTTCAAATTAATATCTACTCATGTGGAAGATAAACAGTAGAAAAACAGTAAAACCAAAGTACATACTAACAAAGGTGACAATATTATTGATTAGTCCAACTAGAGATTAGGGAAGAAGGAATTTCTAAGATGTATATAATTAGATAATTGTGTGTAAAGCATGCAACTCACCACTTGTTTATAAGTGGATTTTCCCGGGTGCAAGCCAAATTTCAGTCTCAATGGCCCCACGTCCCTCAATCATGCGTATTTCACAACAGTCCTTAATTGGATGGAACTCCCTTTCTTATTTGATTCATGTCACGTAATCATAAATCTTACAGTGGCTGCCAGTGCTCAGACTACGAAAAGCTAGAGAAATCACAGTTGGTGTTTTCTTAATGTGTGTTCAGTTGTGACTTCAGCAGTTATATTCTTATTTGCAGTTAAGCCTTACCACTTATTGAATGTGTGGAGTCATAAAAGTGGCATACCCGCTGGAGTCTGGTTTCAAAAGACCGCACCATGTCTTGTTCTCTCGAAAATGAGCAGAACGGGAAATACGGCCACTTTGCGTATCAGTCAAACATCGATCACATGCTGGGGTTAAAGTGCCCGGCGGTTGCCTGTGCAGTGAGGAAGCAAAGGGGACGACAGTGTACTAGCTTGAAAAACCCATAGTTGAAAAACCCATAGTGGGATTTAGATTAGCACCAAGCCTTATTTTAATCAAAGCACCGCTAGAGACCGACTTACTTACGTAAGGCGTTTCCTCGAGGATGCATGCATAAAAGGGCCATAGCTAGATTACGTCTGTGGAAGCCAAACAGATTGAGAGGTCCATCTGTGTGCTGATAGTTGAGTCTTCAGTTACACATACTCATGATGGCGAACTACTGTCATGTCTATAAGACGAGAGAGAGCGGTTTACTCCTGGGAGCGTGTTGGGGCTGAAAAACACCCTTTAAGGTAACAGCAAAACTTCCTGATTCATCCATGTGCTGGAATAGCATTATCTTCCGCCAGTGCTCCCACACCTCTGCCGAATTCTTGAGGGAGTCACGTGATCTTGTACTTTACTAAGTACGTCTCTCAGCATCGTACAGGCCCTGTCATTGGTGCACGGATTCCAGGGGCTAATTTCCTTTCAGGTATTGTTGCTGTGTTTTTTATAATCTGTGTAATGCGTGTAATGTTGGTGTCTATTGTCAAAAAGGTAAATAAACATTTACAGGACTACACGTGCTGATCATTGGGTCATATCCAGGCGGCACACTTCAATACCGGAGAGTCTTGATATTTCTGTCTCCATTTCCGTAATTGCTTTAATCCCAGAAGTGTATTGTGTGCTTATGTATTCCAGTCCATTTTGAACGTGAATGACGTCAGATCTTGTGAGTCACGGTGCAACAGGATTGAGAAAAATGCATTTTTCAAGTCAATCACTGTGAAATAATTTGCCTCAGTGGGTATATTACATAGAATTGTAGTTAGGGCCTAAAGGGAACTTGGCCTCAACAGTCATCAATGTCTTTACCATCGAATTTCAGTAACATTTGTCCTCCCATCCATTCGTCTTTGACGAATGCTATCTCATCAGTTCTGTCTTCTATCCCTTTCCATCTCTTCCCTTCTCTCTCCTTGTCGAGAGATGCACTTGTCTGTGCTTGACCTCTTCTTTCATCATCGCGTCTCCCCTTGTCCCTTGGCACTGCAGAGGTAATATTCTTGTCCTTATCTTTCCCTTGATTTTCTTCTCTACTATGTATAGGTGACTCATATGCGGGGTTGCTGTACCCCGTGGCTGCTTTAAGTTCCCTCAATGGGTATAATCCCTCATCCTTACTTCCTTCAATTTTCGTTTCGGGCGGGGCAGGTGGCGCGGTAGGCGTCTCACCTCCGTCTGTGCATACATTAAGTATCCAATCTGTTGGCGGCTCCTCCTCCGTTACCTGTCGTACATTTTCCACAACTCGAGAACAACAAGGTTTTTCTAACTTCTTGCCTGTATATGTGGCGTGAAAATATGTCATCATATGTTGTAAGACGGGTATAGATAAAGATCCGTTTTGTGGTCAAGGCATAAACATCTTGTGGGCAGTACCTTTAACACAATTGGTGCTATATTTCTTTAGCTTGGGTGCATGCTTTGGTAATTGCTTACATAAGTGTGCTAATGGAGTTATGTCTTCCATGCTTAAATCTGTTCCCTTCCCTTTTATATAACACTTAGCAATGCTTTTTGTGTGGTTAAACAGCTTCTAACAATATGAGCAAGCACCAAACACTACTTTAGTGGCTATGAGTCAATTAGTTGGCTGTGGTCGGCCTCGAAACTGTGTCTTCTTGTCTCTGAAAAGTTCTGATATATCTGTCTGGGCTGATGCCAAGCATAGGTGTGAAACTGTGCCTCTTCTTGCTCGGCTGGTCAAGTGCTAGCACACCATGGATTTACCTTGTTTCTTTCAATTTTTGCATTTGATTTTCATTTCACCGCCACTTGCCTCTGCCTTCTAATCTCAATCCTTCAGTGGCAGGATATTCTGGTCTTAGCTTCATTTAAAGTAGCTACTGTAAATAGCTTTAATTGATATGACCTTGGCTTCCCCGGCACAAGCTGCCTCTGTCAAGTTTCGTTTCAGCCTTTTTCCTCGTGTTAATAGAATATGAAATGTCTTGCGTTTGGCCTATAATAACCTGGGTTGGTTCTGCTTTTTGTGCAAAGTAGACTCACACTTGTATAACATGCTTCATTTTGAGCTAGATTGTGTACAATGGCGCTTGCCACTCTATTCTTCTACTTAGCATAGCAAGCTGCACTGTTTCCTTAGCTTTCTTGCAGTTACAAGCATATGTACAGGCGTTAGCTAGTTGGATATCTTCACCCTGCTTACAGCTTAAGCTCCTTTGTATTCTAACATCGCTTTCTTCTTATAGGTTGACGACATCCTTATTCATGGCATTTCGTCTCTTTGTGTCATTCTTGGTTCGTCATATCTTCTATGGGTGTGTTAGTCCAGGCCCTTGTGACGTCACCATTCGTATTCCATTAAGGATTTTTTGGTTTCTTCCAAACTTCCTGTACAGTACTTAAGCAATCTTCATTTTGTTTCATTTGCTGGTAGGGTTTTCTTAGTGGATACCTTACTTTCCATGGTTGTCTTGTTCTTAGTACTTCAATAGGTATTTTTCTTCTGATAGGTACTCGACAGAGCCCTACTTCGGCTCTCTGCTGGCTTATTTGCTCCCCATACGTCAAATATGTCGGTGTGTACGTTCCTGGTACTTCAAAATGGGCGACTGGAGCACAGGCTTTATTTGGGACCTCCTCTACAGTAGGAATTAGGAAATCAGTGTATGTCGGTTTGTTAGTCAGGGGCCCTTATTTATAATGCTAGATGATATCATTACAGTATATGACAGGGACACGATTCACTACCCATACCCCTACAATAGGATTAGGCAAGGGCATAATCTCTGCCTTGCTCACAATTGGTTGGATATCAGAAAAGTGATGTCATGTTTATGAGGTGATTTTTACTGTATCTAGAAACTCCCACATTTCCTTTACTGGAAATCCGATTTTTCTAAAAAACAGATGTTTATGCAGTTACCACCTCTTAGTAAATCAGATACACGGGTTACATATTTGGATCAGCACAGATTAGTCCAAACCTCCAGTCTGTGCGACCTTGCTTCGCCTTTCTGACACATTTTGGGAATTCTACACATTAAAGATTTGGCCCAAAATTCCACAACTTTATACGCAGGTGCAAATTGTTCCCAGGGATGTATGTACACAATTTTACATTTGAAACATGGATGCTTTTCTGGTAACAGAACATGTATTACAGTTTCTGTCCAGAGTGTGTCACGACGTTCTACCAAGTTTTCAAACAGCCCACAATTCCACTTTTATGCTGTCAAAATTTCACCTTTTTGCCAATTTTGACAGCTGAGATATACGTCTTTTTAAAGTTGTTTCTACAATATTTTAAGGCAAATGGAAGTCAATGTCTGTCATTTTTTTCTTCCCAGCTAACACCAACTGGCAGTTTCTTTGAAGCAGGATGATGGCCTCTCTCTTGATTGAAGGTTATATTGCCCTACACACTTGACAGGGGAGAGTCCCAGGACTGTATTATCCTAGCCTGGAGCAAAGACAAATGTCTGATGAGCATGTGAAATCCCTTTATCCTGGTCCGTTCAAAGTCTTTCAAGCTGGCAATGAGTGCTTTGCTGTGCCATGAGTTTATGGTGTGCCTCTTTTCATGAAGGAAGTTACAGTGCTGTAACTTGAAGAGCAGTTTTTTTTTTAATAGCTTGCCAATTTAACCTATGAGTTTTAGCCTTCATTCTCTCATTTTAAATATTGACTTAAACACAACCTGTGGAATCAAAACAGCTCATAGGTGTACTTTTACCAGCAACATATCCTTTACATTATTAAGTAAGCAGGCCTTTGCCCAACAATTTACTTTTAAATAGGCCAAGTTTTCATCAATCAGCAAAAGCACCTTTTACCACGTTAACAACTAATAACATTTCTTTCTTTTTAAATTTGACTTGGCAGTTTCTGCCTTTGCAAACACTGCCTTTGCAACCAAGGTCATTTTCCTGGAAGCATGAGTTTTGTCAGCACAATGAGACATGGCACTAACCAGGCGCAGGTAGTTAGAAGTTCTTTGAAGATAGTTTATGTTTGACACATTGTAGAAAAGTATGCACGCTTTTCCGTGAGAGTGAAAGCAGAGTCCTTGGTTGATTTTTCAAACTTGCTTTTTGACTGGAGCTGCCATTTAAATGAGGCCCGGTTCCTCTGAGACATAATGAATGATCCTGGACATGGCAGGGCTTTTTCAATCACAGTAGTTTCATGAGAAATTGATGAATTTAGCGCCATGCAGCACTTTTAAAGTTGAAAATGGTGTCATTTTTAAATGGGAATTTTGAGATTTCCTTCTAGGCAATGCTGCCTCTTTCACTTAATTTGTAGAAAAATATAGCAGAGCACACTGGCACACTCCTGCAGTGTGTACTCTGTTCCTCCCCACCTGAAGTGTGTGGCAGGGTGATGCAGCCATTATTTTGGTGGTTGTAAAACTGCAATTTTGAGATCCTTGCGTGCACAGGAGTTAGCACAGCCATTTTGCTGTTTCTTGCACCAATGCAGCAAGTGATATGGTAAGGCACATCTGAGTGGGTCAATATATTCCACATAGCTTTTTGTGATAGGGGTTAATTACTCCTGTTTTCAGGAATATTTTGTGCCACGCTAGTAACTTTATTCTCATGGGGTGGAACTGACATTCATCAGAATATTGCCCACTGACCAATAATGTTTTCGGCTCTGCTTCCCCAGCCGCATCACATTCCAGTTTGACATGAGGCACCCTCACCCCATACCAAACCAATAGGAGTCAACATATGTCTGGGCTGCTATCCAATATAATTCAAAGTTCGGACCCCTGAACCCCCATCTGAAATGTGGTTGTGCTATGTCTTCCCATTTTTTCTGTATGGCCCCGGAGGGCCATAAGAACTGCAATCATACCCCTTGAAATGTTGAAGAATGTCTGACCTGGCCAAATAGGTATGTTTTAGAATAAGCAAAGTAATTTGGGCAAGATCAACATCTTAATAATGGCCATTTTGCCCGGCAGCGACAATGGTATGTGTTTCCATTTGCTTAGTTTGGCCTCCAGTTGTCCTATGTACGTATCAAAGTTATATTCATACAAGAGTTTCCTGTTGCTGAAAACCACTACTCCTAAGTGTGCAATACAGTTTTGTGCCCATTTTAGCTGGTATTTACAGCAGGGTTTGGCTGTTTTTCAGGTCAGGGAAAACATCTCGGACTTAGTGAAGTTAACTGTAAATCCTGAGAGTCTACCAAGGTGTGTAATATCATCGATAATCAGATCCAGGCTGTCCTGTGGGTTTTTTATAAAAAAGGAGTAAATCATCTGTATACAAGGAAATGATGTCTGGTGTGCCGTCAATTCATATCCTGAAACAAGTGTTGTGTTCTTATCAGATCTGCCAACGAGTCTATGGCTACTGCAAATAGTAAGGGGGATAAGCGTCAACCTTCATGCATCCCACTCCCCAATGTGATGGGCTTAGATACTGCCTGTTCACCAGCACCCTAGCTGTGGGCTCTGGATACAAATTCTATGAACTGCTAACCAAAGCCACCCCTGGAAAGAGTTAGTAACAGAAATTTCCAGGACACCATGTCAAATGCCTTTGTGTAATTAGTGAAATCACCACTTCTGACACTTCTGGAGAGATCTGGGATAGAATGGCCAATTTATGTTCAAAACCATAGACCTTGCTGGTATAAAACCAACTTGGTCGGAGTAGACTATATGAGACAAGGGGAGCAGCCCGATGGCTATTATTTTAGCCTCTAGTTTGGTGTTGACATTGATAAGGGATAGCGGCCTGTGCGATCTACAGTCCTCAGCGGGCTTACCAGGATTGAGGAGTAGCATTATAGCTGGAAGTTTCACATTTTCTAGAGACTCCCCCATACTCTCTGCAAGTATGGGGCAAGAATGGTGCCAAATGCTTTGTAAAGGTTTGAGATAAGACCATCTGGGCCCGGGGCTTTGTTTATAAGAAGCACCTCTATAGCTTGTAGGATTTTGTCTAGAGTGAATGAAATGCTAATGTGATCTCTAGAAGCCCCAGATAGCTTCAACATGGGAATATAATCAATTAGAGCTCATATTTCCTCTTGCCTCTCATTGACCTGTGCCCAGTAGAGGATACTGTAGAAGACTCGAAACATAGCACATATCCATGTGGTGTATATTCCCACTTTCATCCTGTATAAGTGGTATGCAGATTGTTCCACTTTCTAGCTGTATCCGGCTCAAAAGTCCCCTATCCGGGCACTCCTTCCCACCATATTTCTTGGCAGCCATGAGCCTAGCAAAGCATTTATCCAATCAATCTGCACGTTCCCTAAAATGGTCCAGTGATATTTTAATGTCTTCTAACAGGGACTGGTTCAGGGCTATTGCACAATGTATTTTCCAGTGTTCTAAGTTTTGTTTTGCTTGCTGTACTGGCCATCCTGATGGTTTTCGGGATTCCCATTTCAGTTGATTTGGCTATGCCCCTAATGTATGCCTTGAAGGCTTGCCTGTCTACTCCCACGGATATCGCTGCATAATCATTATATGCAAAGTATATCTGTATATGGTTCTGGATGTTGGCTTTAAACACAAAGGGCGGCATTACGAGTTTGCCGGTCCGGAAACAAGGGTGCCAGTAAACTCACTGGCACCATTGTTTCCTGACTGGCATATTACAAGTTTGCCTGCTGGAGCTACTGCATCCAACAGGTCTGACCCTGCCGGGTGCAGCGGCCACAGTAGGCAGACTATTCACAGAAGAGCCGGCATCATTAGGAATGGTGCCAGCGCTACCGTGAACCCATTCCCATGGATTCCTAAAGGACTCCATGGGAATGGGGACTAACATTTTACTGGCACCTAGCTCCCGGTCTGCTGGGACTTCTAATGTCCCGGTGGCACCAGGAAACTAGGTGCCAGTAACATGTTAAGAGTCCGGTGGCAGCGGTAGGGTTACCACCGGACTGGTAATGAGGCCCAATATCCTGTTGCTCAGCCGACTTAAATCTGTATGAGACCTGTCTTTTAGGTGGTTTCTTCAGCGTCATTTTCAATTTAACAGGCAAATGGTCTAAATCCATACACAGAAGGATTTTCATTTGCCTTATGGGACTCACGAGTAGGCGTTTTTATAAAGTATAAGGTCTTTTCTGGAGGCCATGTTGTGCACTGTAGAGTAGTATGTGTATTCTTGTGTCGTGGGATGCAGTGTCCTCCAAACATTGCAGAGCTCTAGTTTTCCAATCCCCTTATTAGCACCATGCGGCCGTGGGATGGCTCCGCAGCCCGCAATCTTCCCCCACCCTCTGTTCACTTATTTAAATGTTTTTATTTTCATTTATTTTTTAAATCCTACCTGATTGTGGTGGCGGTGGCCCATTCAGTGAATGACAATGCTTTTTTTATTAACAATGCTTTAGTAAACCAGGGTGCTAATGGTGTTCTTAACCAGTTCCATAGGCTATACCGGGGGTTACGCCCAGTGCCCTCGGTAACTGGCCTTTCTTCGCTCGGGCCGTTAACTCGGGCTGTTACTGGCCATGGACCGGATTAAGAATGCCATGTTATACTGTTTGACACTTTGATTAGTGGCCTAGGTGCTGTGCCCATGCATTTAGGTCCACAATAGTGTTCATATCCCTGCCTCAGATTGTCAGTACCAGAGGGTATGCCTTGCCTCAATGAAATCATGCACTGCATTAAGGAATGTGGGATCATCTAAGTTAGGACTATATGTGTTTACTAGGAGGATTTCAGTACCCTGCATTTTGCAGTGTACCACTACATACCTCCCATCTGGGTCTATGTGTCAATTTATATATTCACATTTTAACGATTTGTGTATTAAGATGGATACACCCTGAGATTGAGTAGAATAGTTAGTGTAATAGCTGTTGTCACCCCATGATTTGGCAAAATGTTTCTATAGATTGCTGTGGTGTGTGTCTCCTAACTTTGTGTCCGTTCAAATGGGCCATGTGTTTACGTGATTTTGTGGCGTGCCCGATGTCCCTGATATTTCATCGCAATACGCATTTATCAGCCATTATCCGGTAGTGTGTGTTTGTAGCAGCAACATATTCCTGCCATGTGTACTGTGTGTCAAGTAGAAATTTACCATCTATGATCATATCATCTGTCAAGCAAAATGTTTGATCGTTTTTAACCCCCTATACCTTTCCACCCCTCCTACATCACTCTCCCAATCAGCGCGATGTAGTCCAATGAAACACGCATTAAACCTGTCAGCAAAGGCCTGCACCCTACCATGGGGAGGGGAGGGTTGCTGCTGATATTTATGGCTCTGTTATGTTACCTTTGGCACCCGCTCACCACAAGGATCTCAATTGTATCAATAGTTTAACTATGTCCATTTAAAGCAAGAAGATGATGTTCAGTGTCCAGCATTACATTGCTATATCTTTGCTCAAGATTACAACGTTTCCATTGAAGAGTCTCCCTGATCTTCAGTGTGGCTCACTGATGGACTTTGCCCTCCATTTCGACCAAATAATGCATCGCCAGTGTGCCCTTCTCTCCTTGTGGGCAGGGTATATTTGACTCCATAAAGTTTGCAGTATCATAAAGAAAAATGGTTTATCTTTTCACTGTATTCACAACCGGTCCGGCAAGATCATAGCATATTGGACGGGCCTCTCTCTTAACCCCAGAAAACCATCTATGCTTTGCCTGTACTGCCGTCGAGAAATCAGGGTATATATGGACTTTACCTGACTCATACTGCAATGATCCCTTCTCCTGTGCAAGCCGCAGGGTCTTGAGGTTATATCTGTAATTTAGCAACCGGGTTGTGCTGGGCCATGCTCCCAGTCTCAGCTTCATGGTGGGTGTGCAGTGCGCTTGCTCCATAAGACAATTGGAGGAAAATGTTGGGTCATCCTGAATTTGTCACAGTAGGTGTTCTAATAGTTCTTCCATTGATCCTATATTCTCTGGGAGCCCAATTATGCAAATATTGTTCCATTTGATCGTGATTCCAGATCATCACATTTGTGTAGTACCATCTTAAGATCTTTGGTAGTTTTGGCCATTTGTGCTTTGATATCTTGTATATCATCCTCGGTCGTGCTAATTCTGGTCTCTGCTTGATGATCTTGGTGCTCTCTTTCATGTTGGCTTTAAGGGACACAGTACTGGACGTTATGCATCTAGTTTGGTTTTAATAAATGAAAACCTGGTCTACATGCTATGAAGTATTTGGCACAGGTCTGGGTTATACTGATTCCTATGTGAGGATGACTTGCCAGGCACTGCTTTGGATTCAGTAAGTGGTTTATGTGCCTGCCTCATGAAGGCCTCATTGTTGCTCTGCTTCTTGAAGCCGCTTCCCTTAGTCATGGCTGCTTTACTATCAGGAGCCTAACAGCCTGCCCATCTGTATCAAGGCTGATACTCTCGATGGTCCCGTAGCTCCACTCCACCACCTGTTGGGTCCCGGCACCTGCCATCAGTTCTTTTGGGTGGTGTGGAGGGGGGTGCTTGCCCCTCTCACCTTGTTGTCAATTCCTCGAGCACAGAAGTTCAGAAGGCACCTTGGGACTCACCGCAGGCTGAGTGTGGCCTTTCCTTGTACCGGCCCAGCAAGTCCTTCACGCCCACTCCAGGGGACTCAAGTATTACATTTTCAATTGGCCACAGATGAACAGCCATGCTAGTGTCGACCTGATCCATCTGTCACCGTGTTCTGGGGCATCTTTCAGGCTCCTAACAGAAGCCCTGCTCTCTAAGGGGCATCAGAGCCTAGCGTTGTTCCCAGCCCAAGAGCTTGCAGCCAACAGGCACATGATGTCCTTCCCATGGACCGCAGTCTATTCACCAGCTAGTTCTGGTGTCTAGGTGGTGACGGGTCCTAGAATCCCCCGCCCCCCAACAGTGGTGCCTTGTCTTACATTCCTTGGCTTCTGCCACCAGGCTCTACAATCGCATTTACTAGGACATATCTGTGCTCGATCAGACAACAGGAATGGAGGCTCTGTGCAAGTCAGCCCTTTTGCAGGCTGCCCCCCTCTTGCTTTCTTTTTCAACTTACTCAAGATTGCTTTTATTATGTTATGTTACTGGGATTTACAACTCACAACTCTGCCATTTGCATGGTGTCAAGTCATCCTGTCATCCTCTGTGTACACTCTCTTTCACTCTCTTCTCTTTATTTCTCTTTATCACCCTATCTCACCTGGTTTGGTGTGGTCATCACATCTGTGATCTGCTCTGTCTAGCTCTTTCTCTCTCTCTTTCTCTTACTGAATTCCCCTCTTTCTTCTTTACATTTCTCCAATGAGCTCTTTGTGCATTCTGCCTGATTTTATGTTACTGGGATTTATACTGTTCTCTACTTTCATTTGCATGCTCTTTGTCTCTTTCTCTCTCTCTCTCTATGGTGCAGCCTTTCTAATTTATGTCTCTCTTACTTTCTTGGTCTCTTTATATATATATATACCTGTCTAGCTCTGCATGTGCCTCTGTGTGTTCCTCTTGCTATATAATATAATATAATATAATATAATATAATTTGGGTTTACAGAAGTCCAAAAAAGGCATTTGTTTGCAGATGGAGCACATTTACAGCAGATCTGCGGTTAAGGATTTGAGGTTCTCTCACTCTCCCCTCTCTCAACCTATCTCTCTCTCCACCTCTCTCATTGTCTCCCCCTCTCTATACCTCGTCTTCCCTCTGTCTCCCTCATGCTCTCTCTACTGATATGTTTCTCCCTTTGTCTCTTCCACACTCTTGTTTAATTTGTAAAACTTGGGGTTTAGCCCTAAATTGCCAATGGTAATACAGATGTGGACCCTTTGATCACTGTGCCTTCGAGAGGTTCAGTTTCACCTCACTGTGGACACCCAAAAAGGCAAAAATGCACGTTTGGGTTTGTTGATGGTACTCTTGTTCAGAGGAGAATTTCCTACCATTTTGGTGCTGGCTTGCTCTTGTGGGTGGGACCGGGCTGATATGCAATTGGATATGTCTCCTCTGTGAAAGGTGCAGCGAACCAAACATGGTTGTAGACCCTACGGAGTGGAAGAAATTCCATAGAACAGGTTATTTGAACCATGTTCGTCCTCAGTAGAGGGGCTCCCACATTCTTGCATAATGCAATAAGCATTCAGTAAAGGGGCAAAGAATCCAATCACATACTGACCAGGGCCCTAGGTTGCTTCATGACTATGAGGAACATCCTATTACTGTGGTTCATTTTCCTTGAACGGGTATCTGGGTCAGAAACTGTGACCATAACTTTGAGATGACCTGCAAGAGTTGTACCTTGTTGCTGGGCTTGTGCACATGCTTGATGAATCCCTTAAATTGTACACTGATCAACTTGATAGGATTTTGGTCATGAGATTATGATTGATTTTCAATCCATGGGAAATTTAGTTCTTCTATTCAAGCATTCTGAAGAGGAGTCCTCGGAGTAATTGTCTTGTGTGAAGAGTAATTTGTGGATATCCTTTAGGTAATGCAACCTCACATATGGCAACAGCCCTTGCATAATTATATGTTCAGTATGCCAATACCTGTTGCGACCTGATAGGATTAAAAGAGCTGATTGACTCTGAAAGCCATTTCTACCCCGAAACCTAATGTGGTCATAATTGAAAGTGAGTAGAACTGCAAATAACACTACCAATGTTCAGTGCAAGCTTGACAGACTCATGAAGGCTTCCATGCATACCTGACACAGCATTCCAGGAGTGTCTAAATTGTCTTCAAAAATCACACAATTGATTACTGTCTCCTAAATTCTCATGGACAAGCAGATACACGAGCACAGGATGTCACTAACCACATCATCAGAGAAATGTAGAACATACAAAGGTTCCCTGGCAAGAGGGAAAATCAATATGCAAACGGTCTGCAGACAGCAACGCATTTCTTTTCACTTTACTTACTTCTGTACAGAGGGCACGGCTACCCTATATTTTGCGCAAAATGATAATGGTCAGAGATGAAGATGACCAAAGGCTGGCCTGTCACAAATAATGATCTTGCCAAACTCTCATCCTGGTTGAGGAAACTGGAAAAATAGTAGTAAGTAGTTGGGCAAACAGTTGCAGATTATGCTGCACACGTGGGATGCCACGTGCCGAACTCTGCAAGAATGCACAGCAAACTGAAACTGATAAATAAGAAAGATTACTTCATTCGGGACTTGTCTGAATGGCTTAATCTATATTCAATAAAATAACACATAGTTGCTACCTGTACTTTGAAACCAACCAAGACAAATGCTGGATTAATGAAGGACAGATGTGTTTGGTGCAACTAGCACACTAACAACAGGAACAGTATATGGATGCTTCCCTACACAGCAGAACCATGATTGGTTATTAATCATGCATACATTTATGTAAGCCTTCTAAAGATCCAAGGGGTTGTAGCATGTGTTGGCTGGCTTTCAATTTCTACTATGCATGGATGTTGATGGATCTTTCATTCGCATTAAATATGCCTTTCTTTGTTTTGGATTGTACGAGCAATGTTTATGTGCCATTATGTTGTATGGCCTACAGGCATTAACAATGTGGGATCTCACATGGTTGAAGGTAATTGAGGGAACATTTTGGAGGCGTATGCTTGGTGTGGGTCAGTGGGTCCCTGTTCAGATATTACGATTGGAACTTGGCTTGATGTCACTGCCTGCTATGGATTTAAAAAGGATCGAGAAACAACCCAAAATGTCCCTTGTTAAAACTCTTGGGACATGCATCTGAAGTGGGCCAACCAGATTGCTGTACGTTATCAGGTGCGAGCCATTTTAGAGCTGATTAATTGGTGTCCTAAATGGGGGGTGGGGGTGAACTATTTGAGTTAGACAAGCAATTCACCCATAAACTAGAAAAATGGGACTGGATGAATAATTATGGTCACATGGCTAGCGGAAAGACATGTACATATCTGCTAAGAGTAGTCCATACATTTAGGAAAACCCAGAGGTATCTTTTGATTTGTCCGGACCCTAGTATGCACAGATTTACACTAGACTGTCAGTTTTGACAGTGACAAGGTCCGAAAAAGGTATAGCTAAATCGGAAAGAACACGCTGTATTTGTAAATTAAAAACTTTTGTAGAAACTGTGTAGCATGTGTTAAAGGAATGCAGGACAATGGGGGCTTTGTATATGTCGCTACTGGGAAGTTTGGTACATAGTCATGATGACATTAGAGATCATCATTCCTGGCAGTATTGCTTGAATACGGAGATTAAGGCATTGTACATTGCACTATATTGTAAATGGAAGCAGATAAAGTGTTGTTCGATGGATGAAGAAAATAGTAGATACAATGTTAAGACGAATGTATTTTATAATATAAATGCATTTTAAATGTTTATGAATTAAGAACATGAAGTATCTGAAACAAAATGGGTATGAGTTTGATGTATTATATGTATTCTAATTATTAGGTGTGTATGAGCTAATCACATTAATACACAATGAAAGAAAAGTTTTTGATTTTTGATTCTCAAGTTAATTAAATCAGAGATGTTTTCAACTGAATTAGGGGGATGGATGGGGGTCTTTGTGCATTGGTAACACCATTAAGAAACTGCGAAACAGGGTCTCCCTGCCTCTAGAAGTGGAAATAAGACTCCAGGAACATATTCAACCATCTTGGTGAGATCAACAAGCTCACATCACCCTCAAACACCGAGGCTGAGCTGGGACCTGATGGAGGCAAAAAGTCCTGTTTTTCAGAACTGGAAATCTATGGTCACTTTGAAAATTGAATGTTGGCTGGTTTCAGTGAAGGTGGCTGCCTTTAGAATACACGGCAGAGAAAAGTCCTGGAACTCTCTGACTAATTAATGTATCACCTCTTGTTGTCTCTGAATTTCTGATGTCAAGCCAGAGCATGATGTTCCATGATGCCACACTGCAAGCAGATGTAGACAATGGCGTTCTATTTGTCTTTGTGAAATTATATGAAATACACGAAGGCAGTGTTTCGGACCTCATACACATATATACTTCAAGATGCACCCTTAAACATCTTTTTTATGGCTATGCCCATGAAATGTTAATATAAATATTTCCTTTAATTACCGCGACTGGTACACACTTTAAGGTCCTGAATTCATATGCCATAATAAGAGATATATTCAGACTTACTTTACGTGGTCGAATGTTGAAAGGCCATACAAACATATACACACAATCATACACAGTATGACCCAAAAAGATCATAGGATATGATATTTTTTTCGGGGAGCATCCGAACCAATTTTGACCCATTCTTATAACCCAAGATGGCAGCTGTTGTCATAATTCGGTTCTAATATGTATTCCTGCATTTTGTGCCTATTGTTATTAGATTAGTTTCGTGGACTACATTGTTTAGTTTACTTCGGTTAATGTTGTTCAAGTGAGGACAGTGCAGCATGAGCCCTGTTTAAGGCTTGACATATTGCAGTTCACAAAGCCCAGCTCTTCAACGTGCCATGTTTAATCCGGGTGGAGTCCCGTTTTATTGGTCGATTCATGTAATTAATGTGTGCCGAAAATTCCCGCGCAGAGGTGCCAAAATGTGCGAATCGCAGTAAAAGTGCGAAAATCGCAGTGCAACTGCGAAAATCGCAGGGAAACAAGCGCACATCGATTCATGGAAGTCCGTGCGCGAGAAAAACATTGGATGTGCGCTGAAAAAGTGCGCAGCGCACGCAGGCGCACAGGTCATCCAACAGCGTGCGCCACGGCCACTGCGAAATCGCACATAGCGCGGCGCACATCACAAAAGTAGGCGGAAAACGGGGCGTAACACTCTCGGAATGGGGAACAACGCATGAAAATATGGGCGTCACGGGGGAAGTACAGGAGGCAAGTGCGCGGAACGCCCACACGCTCGCCTACAACCCGTATTCATGGAATCGAATAGCGCAAACCAGTGCACGGTGAAAGACGCGCACAGGGCCAAACAAGTACGCCACAAGAAAGCAGGCAGTAGCGTCCCTGCGCCTGAAATAAATGTGCGCCAAAATGTGCGCCAACAAAAAGCACCCATATACAGCCATGATGAATGGTCCATACAGTGGCCCTCTAGGACAAATGAGGTGTAAAGCGGTACCGACAAACACGGACACCCGCTGTGTGAAAATTAGCGTGTGTGTGTATTACAGGGTTCGCGGGAAGTTCCACACACGATTGGCCTGGGAACGTGTATTCCGGGGTGTGCGGGAAGTTTCACACGCGAATTTGCAGGGTACGTGTATTACGGGTTCGCGGGAAGTTCCACACGCGATTGCCCTGGGTCCGTGTATTTCGGGGTGCGCGGGAAGTCTCACACGCGAATTAGCAGGGTACGTGTATTTCGGTGTGCGCGTGAAGTTCCACACGCAATTTCAGCAAGGTACGTGTACTCCGGGTGCGCAACAAATTCCACACGCGAATCCAGCCGCCTACGTGTATTTCTGGGGTGCCGGGGAGTACCACACGTGAATTGGCCATGTGGGTCCTCCCAGCTGTTCCCTCTACACCCTCCACGGCCGCTGCAGGCGGCCCACACCACAGGGGACTACCCTGCACCCCTGCACATGTCCCGCAGGCAGCCCATCCACCATGGTCATGACCCCCAGCCAACCCACATGTCACCTTGCACTACTGCCCACCAAGGCATGTCTCCCAGCACCACCACCCCCCAGCATCCAGGGACACCCTCCACCAGGCCCCCACTCATGTCTCCCAGCACCCCCACCCCTTGCATCCAGGGGCACCCTTCACCAGGCCCCCACTCATGTCTCCCAGCACCCCCACCCCCCAGCACTGTGGGGCACCCTCCACCAGGCCCCCACTCATGTCTCCCAGCACCCCCACCCCCCAGCACTGTGGGGCACCCTCCACCAGGCCCCCACTCATGTCTCCCAGCACCCCCACCCCCCTGCATCCAGGGGCACCCTCCACCAGGCCCCCACTCATGTCCCCCTGCACCCCCACCCCCCAGCACTGTGGGGCACCCTCCACCAGGCCCCCACTCATGTCTCCCAGCACCCGCACCCCCTGCATCCAGGGGCACCCTCCACCAGGCCCCCACTCATGTCCAACTCATGTCCCCCTGCACCCCCACCCCCCACCAGTCAGGGGCACCCTGCACCAGGCCCCCACTCATGTCTCCCAGCACCCCCACCCACCTGCATCCAGGGGCACCCTCCACCAGGCCCCCATTCATGTCCCCCTGCACCCCCACCGCCCACCAGTCAGGGGCACCCTCCACCAGGCCCCCACTCATGTCCAACTCATGTCTCCTTGCACCCCCACTCCCCAGCATCCAGGGGCACCCTCCACCAGGCCCCCACTCATGTCTCCCTGCACCCCCACACCCCACCAATCAGGGGCGCCGTCCACCAGGCCCCCACTCATGTCTCCCAGCACCCCCACCCCCCTGCATCCAGGGGCACCCTCCACTGGGCCCCCACTCATGTCTCCCTGAACCCCCACCCCTCACCAGTCAGGGGCACCCTCCACCAGGCCCCCACTCATGTCCAACTCATGTCTCCTTGCACCCCCACCCCCCAGCATCCAGGGGCAGCCTCCACCAGGCCCCCACTCATGTCTCCCTGCACCCCCACCCCCCACCAGTCAGGGGCACCCTCCACCAGGCCCCCACTCATGTCTCCCAGCACCCCCACCCCCCAGCAGTCAGGGGCACCCTCCACCAGGCCCCCACTCATGTCTCCCTGCACCCCCACCCCCCACCAGTCAGGGGCACCCTCCACCAGGCCCCCACTCATGTCTCCCAGCACCCCCACCCCCCACCAGTCAGGGGAACCCTCCACCAGGCCCCCACTCATGTCTCCCTTCAACCCCACCCCCCACCAGTCAGGGGCACCCTCCACTTGGCCCCCACTCATGTCTCCCTGCACCCCCACCCCCCACCAGTCAGGGGCACCCTCCACCAGGCCCCCACTCCTTCCTACCATCCCTCCCACCCCCCAGCAGTGCGATTCGCCTGTGTACGTGTATATCAGGGTTGCGCGTGTAGTCTGACACGCGATATCAGCAGGGTACGTGTATTACGAGGTTTGCGGGAAGTTCCACACGCGATATCAGCAGGGTACGTGTACTCCGGGTGCGCGGCAAATTCCACACGCAAATCCAGCAGCCTACGTGTATTTCTGGGGTGACGGGGAGTACCACACGTGAATTGGCCGTGTGGGTCCTCCCAGCGGTTCCCTCTACACCCTCCACGGCCCCTGCAGGCGGCCCACACCACAGGGGACTACCCTGCACCCCTGCACATGTCCCGCAGGCAGCCCATCCACCATGGCCATGCCCCCCTGCCAACCCACATGTCACCTTGCACTACTGCCCACCAACGCATGTCTCCCAGCACCCCCACCCCCCAGCATCCAGGGACACCCTCCACCAGGCCCCCACTCATGTCTCCCAGCACCCCACCCCTCTGCATCCAGGGGCACCCTCCACCAGGCCCCCACTCATGTCTCCCAGCACCCCCAGCACTGTGGGGCACCCTCCACCAGGCCCCCACTCATGTCTCCCAGCAACCCCACCCCCCAGCACTGTGGGGCACCCTTCACCAGGCCCCCACTCATGTCTCTAAGCACCCCCACCCCCCTGCATCCAGGGGCACCCTCCACCAGGCTGTCATGATGCCTACCTCCAAGGAGCCAGGTCCAACCCAGCAACCCCAGAGGCAGGCTTCATTTCCCCCAGGAGAGTGCCAGCGGGCCCAAGCTGGGGCCCTTTGGACGCAGTCCTGGCGCCTTAGGCGCCAGGCTCATGTTGGACCTCTGTCCTGGCGCCTTAGGCGCCAGGCTCATAAAGCTAGACATATGTTCAAGTGTTTTACTGTGCACTTACCTGATGCAGACCATGCTGCCACATCCAGGCCCTCTTGAGGCCTGAATGGAACTACTTTACCTGTGGGACTACTTTCCACCCGGGTGTGGTCGGGGAAGGATGCATACCTGATCGGAGGAAGGATACACACTTGGAACTTCTTCCAAAGCTATTTAAACCACACCCGATCAGCAACTCATGCTTTGCGCTGTTCTGCTCCTCGCAGCTGGACGCTCACCGTGTCAGCTCCTGCATCTGGACTTCAGCCACGCCTGTCAGCATCCTGGGTCACCTGCAAAGGGAGACAAGAGACCTTACCAGCTAAATCTGCACCACGAAGACAGCACACCGACGTTCCTGAAAAGGAAGACATCATTTTTAAAAGCATTTCGTTACGATCGCTGCAACGCTGCATTTCACTCACCTTTCCTGGGTGCCTCCATCTTCAGCAGCGATCATCCGGATGCACAGCCACTTCACAGAGCCTAGAGAAAAAGACAAGAATAAGAGGTGAGAGAAGGAAGGGAATAAGACTTACCTGTTGTGTCATTCCCATTTCATTTCGGGTCTTGCCGCTTCCAGGCATTTTCCGGACCCGGCCCCTATGGGGAAAAAAGACAAAGACATTGAATAAGCGTATGCAAAGACAGTTCCCGAGCGCTCATCCAGAACTAACCTGCCATGTACTGGAACTGGAACTGCACGTTTCACTTCGGGTCGGCGCCATATCTCCAGCATTCCGAACACCGGCCCCTAAGGGGAAAAAAGACATAAGCATTAGCGCTTGCTGCAAAAGACAATGAACATTATTATTAAGCTTGGACTTTTGAACTTGCAACAGAAATTTTGCAGAGCCTTACCTGAATAGTCAAGCTTACCTGAACTCCCATCAATCCTCAATCCAGTGAAGTAACTGGGTTTCAACGCGCCCCTGCATCAGAAGCAGGATGGAGAGCTCATCCTTCCTGACCCTAAGGTGAGACTTCACGGGGAATCGTGGAAGGGTATCGTGGAGGGTTGGAAGAGAGTGGGAGGCTTGAGCATAACTCAGTCAGTAGGTAATACTCCCTTTTCACGCACAGGGGAATATTCCTGCGAGCCGGAGAAGCCAGAGTAGAGGGCCCTTCCTATCCATCTTCAGAGTCCTGCGCTTCACTATTGAAGAAGCATCAGCACTCGAAGCCAGACCTGCGCCTCCGTGGGAATCAGGTGAGCGTTATACAGGCCCCCACTCATGTCCCCCTGCATCCCCACCCCCCAGACTGTGGGGCACCCTCCACGAGGCCCCCACTCATGTCCCCCAGCACCCACACCCCCCTGCATCCAGGGGCACCCTCCACCAGGCCCCCACTCATGTCCAACTCATGTCCCCCTGCACCCCCACCCCCCACCAGTCAGGGGCACCCTCCACCAGACCCCCACTCATGTCTCCCAGCATCCCCACCCCCCTGCATCCAGGGGCACCCTCCACCAGGCCCCCACTCATGTCCCCCTGCACCCCCACCCCCCAGCACAGTGGGGCACCCTCCACCAGGCCCCCACTCATGTCTCCCTACACCCCCACCCCCCACCAGTCAGGGGCACTCTCCACCAGGCCCCCACTCCTTCCTACCACCCCCCCAACCCCCAGCAGTGCAATTCGCCTGTGTACGTGTATATCAGGGTTGCACGTGTAGTCTGACATGCGATATCAGCAGGGTACGTGTATTACGGGGTTCGTGGGAAGTTCCACACGCGATATCAGCAGGGTACGTGTATTACAGGGTTCGCGGGATGTTCCACACGCGATTTCAACAGGGTACGTGTATTTCGGTGTGTGCGCGTGAAGTTACACACGCAACTGTGCCTGTGAGAGTGGGGTACGTGTATTCCAGGGGTGGGCGGGATTATTTACTCGCGACTGGGCCTGGGAGAGCGTGTTACGTGTATTCCTGGGGTGGGCGGGAAGATTTACACGCTCGCCTACAACGTGCCAAAAAATAAAAGGACCAATCCTGAAACACGTACGCCAGCATGAAGCAGGCGAACGTCCCACGCAGCATAAAAGAGTGCGCAAACAACAAACAAGCTCAGACGCCAGGATGAATATACCATTCCTAGCAGCAGGAGGAGGAGGAGAAGGATAGTCAGGGCCAGAATCTTCACACCCAGAACCAGCCTATTTGGTATGCCAGATGACCAGGTGTATGGGAGGTACAGGCTTCCACCACACATAATACTCGACCTGGTCAGTGAGTGGGAGGATGACCTCACATCACCCACCCTGTGCTCCCAAGCACTCAGCCCCCTGGAGAAGGTCCTCAATGTACTGCACTTCTTGGCTACCGGATCATTTCAGCGGACAAGTGCCATAGTGGGGGGGTGTCACAGGCCACGCAGTCACGGTGCCTTCACCAGGTGTTGGCCATCATCACTGCACACCCATCAGTCCGCAGGCACATATACCTGCCCAGAACACCTGCAGAAAGGCAGGCTGTCAGCCAGGATTGCTACAGGGTGGCACAATTCCCCAAAGTGCTTGGTGCCATTGATTGCACCCATGTGGCTCTACGTCCCCCCAGGGCATCTGAACACATCTATAGAAACCGCAAGCACTGACATTCCATCAACATCCAGGTAGTATGTGATTCCAAGGGAATCATCACCTCAGTATATGCCAACTATCCAGGGTCCACCAACGACAGCTTCATTTACAGGATGTCAACCCTAAACCGGGACATGGAAGCTGGGCGGCATGGCGATGCATGGCTGCTTGGTGAGTAGAAATGCCACAGCACACGCATGCATGACAGATACAGAGTAATGCCAATACCCCACTAATGATCCCCATCACCACCTCCCCAGGGGACAGTGCCTACCCTCTGAGCACACACATGATGACGCCAATTCGGAAGCCCATCACGCCTCCCGAGGTAAGATACAACACAGCCCATATTGCAACAGGGGGCATAGTGGAGCGCACATTCGGAGTGCTCAAGTCATGCTTTCTCTCCCTTGACCGTTCTGGCGGGCAGCTGTTATACGCTCCCCCAGTAGTGTGCAGGATCATAGTGGCAGCATGTGTCCTGCACAATGTTGCAACACGCCGGGACCTGGCTGTGGACATGGTGGTGCCCCCACATCCCCAACCACATGCACGCCCGCTGCGCATGGGAGGGGAAAGGGCACGGGGTGAGGCAGCCCGTACGCAGCTGGTGGCTAATTACTTCACATAGAAAGCACACCCCTGTGGAGTGCACACAGCCCTGGCACATACCATCTGACAATCAATGATGACTCAATCTGACAATTATGATGAACAAAGGGACAGTCAAATGTCAGAACCATAGCAGCCTGAGATTGTTCATCTGGAAGTGTCACAATGTGTGCATCCCTACCTACACAACCACCACCAATGCAGTGCCATCAAATGACACACTTCCATGCAGCAAAAATGAATACCCACTTGCAAAATACAACATGAGAACAGTGCCATGTCACCCAACCCCTCCCCGGCACGGCCACACAACACACCATGGCATGTCATGCAATGTGAGAGCAAACAAATTAATCCCCACAACATGCCCCAAGTGTCACCAACTACAGTGTCCCTAATGGAAACTGGCCACACATGAAATGCTCACAGTAATGCAGGACCAACAACACACATTACCAAATACTTACCAAGAATACCAATCACCTACACAACCTCCAACCTACCATAAACATGACAGTACAGACTTAAAAAATTTGTAGCCTCACTACCTGATAATGGCAGCACTTCGAACACTTCCAAGTATACAGTGTTAGCGCCACGCAAGAGTGTAGGTGCACTGCTTACAACATGGACTCCAGTCCCAAAGTAGACTGCCTTGTGAAGACATGAGAAATGGACCTGCAAATTAGGAGGATGAGATGGATGCAGAGGCACATATCAATACACCATGCAGTGTACAATACAACAACAATATGCACCAGGAATGTATACACAGTATTGACTACAGACTGCCCACACATCAAATGGGAGTCCAACGTCACCGTGTACGTCAATGTCACTTGGGCACACCCTTTGCAAGCTAATCAAAACGGGAAGCAGGTGGTGTGTGTGTCACACAAACCCAAGCATCTGACCCAAATTCAGGACAAGCCTGCATGTGCCCAGCCACAATACAGCGTATGCCCACGGGAGCGACAAAAGGCAACACACTGTCCAAAAAATCAATAAAAAAAGAAAAAAAAAAGAAAAAAAAATGGCCATTAATGGGCCCTGGGGGGGGGGGGCACCCAGGAGGTCCGAGGACAGGGTGCACACCAAAACCCACCTGTGTGGATCTTGCGGAAAAAAAAAACACCTCCATGGGCTCATGGCTTGCACGGCTACCCTATTGTGAGAGATTAGCTGCTGTCGCTCTCCTCACCCTCTGCAGCTGCATCAGGAGGTGGTGGCACTATGGGAGGCAGCCCACGCAAAGCCCTAGACTGGTGCTCCATGGCAGCAAGCATGCGGGTGTGGAAGGTCTGGTTCTGGAGGATAATTGTGCGGAGGGCCCCATGCAACAACTCACGGGATGCCTGGACCTCCGCCCTAGTTGCCTGCATCTCAGCTGAGAGCGTACGTGTGAGCTGCTCCAGCTGCTGTTCTGTCCTCGTGTTAGCTGAAGCCTCAAGCTCAACCAGAGTTGCCCTGAGCTGACGGAGTTCCACCCTCAGGGCTTCCCTGTGGCCCTGGGACTCAATGGAAATGGCTTCTCGCAGAGTCTCCAGTGCTGCCCGCCTGTCCCTGTTGGATGCCAACATGTTGTAACGCTCACCTGATTCCCGTAGAGGCGCCGGTCTTGACTGGGCGTATACCGTATCTTCAAAGGTGATGTGTAACACACGGCTGGCTCTTTGGGCTGGACCTCTGTGCACTGTATGTCTGACTCGAAGGGTAAGATGTCTGCAGATAGAAAATATGGGATTAATGAACTGGGTTATTGAATGTCTCTCTCTTCTTCCCTTTCTCTTCTCCTGTAGAACCCAAAGGTTAACGCTCTCACCTTAGGTAAGTGAACGCCGTGCTCTCCATCTGCCTCTGGGGAAAGGTGCTGTAACCAGTTTCTTCACTGGATAAGGGGAGCAGGCCTCTTGACTTCAGAGGACTGCTGTCCGTCGTTTACTGCACGAACGGTAAATTTCGAGTAATTCTAATGTCTTTAAAAGTCCTTAGGAATGATGTCTCTTGTTTTGCAGGGTTCCGGCGATGGCGGATGACTGGCTGAAGTGAGTTGAAGATGGAGCCCGTGTGATGAATAGAAGCGCCTGGAAGCACGTAAGTAAGCGCTTGTTGCCTGCTTCACGATACGCTCTAACTGTCTTTTTATCTTGCAGGTACAAGTTCGGAGCGGCTGCAGGGTGCCGGAATACCCACTGGTTGGATGTGGAAAGGAGTAATGGCACGTGAGTATTAAAGTTCCCCAATGTCTTTAAACGCACCTTGTTTTGTCTTTCAGATGCCGGAATGCAGTGTGAAGACCTCCGGAGCGCACGAAGAGTAGGTAAGCCTTTGTCTTTCAGATGCCGGAATGCAGCGCGAGGCGTTGGTGACAGCCGATGGACCAGGTAAGTGAAGAGCTGTCACTGAAGACCGTAATGCTAACCTGTTCTTTCTTGTCTTTATAGGTTTTGCTGAAGACTGGATTCAGGATGGTAAGCCTTTTTCCTTAGGCCCAGGATCAGATGCAGAAGACACGATGAGCGTTCTGCTGCAGAGGATGCAGAATAACGCAAAGCAAGATTCATCCATCGGGTGTGGTTTAAATAGCCTCCTGTAGTGCTTAGGTGTCTCCTTCCACAGCCACGCCTAGGTAAGAAAAGAGTTCCTGCTTTCCAGAAGAGTTCCAGTGTTCTGAATCTAGGGAGTGGCTCCTGCCCCACCCAACAGGAAAAGTAGTTCCAAACAGAAGAGGATCAGAGGCTCAACTGGCAGGCAAGTAAGCAGCATGGTCTGCTGCAGGTAAGTCCACCCAAGCATTATGAGCCCGGCATTTCCAGCGCTGGGACTGGGCATATTTATGAGCCTGGTGCCACTGGCGCCAGGACTGGGTCCAAAAGGTCCCAATTGGGACTGGTTGGCACTCAGAACCTGCGTTATGGATCTGCTTCCAAGGGAGTTGGGAAAACCCTGACCTTTTGGAAGCAGAGATCATGACAGTACCCCCCCCTCAAGGCCCCTCCCAAACCCGGCTTCTCCGGGGGTTTTGGCTTGTCAGGAAATGTTCGGTGAAATCTTTTGATTAGGCGAGGAGCGTGGACATATTCAGCAGGTTCCCAGGATCTCTCTTGGGGGCCGTAGCCTTTCCAGTCAATTAGGTAAAATAGTTTAGATTTGGAGATCTTGGAGTCCAGAATGCTTTTGACTTCAAACTCGAGTTCTCCATCAACTAGGATAGGTTTTGGAGATTTAGTTAGTCGGGTTTGAGGTTGCACGGGTTTTAATAGAGAGACGTGGAAGACCGGATGTATGTTCATGTGCGGGGGCAAGTCCAACTTGACCGCTACTGGGTTTACTATGGTAGTGATGGAATAGGGACCAAGGTATCTTGGGTTGAATGTGCGTGGCCCTTTTAGAGGTAGATATTTGGTGGATAACCAGACTTGATCCCCTACTTGATATTGAGGGGCTTCCTTCCGATGTTGATCTGCTCCTTTCTTGTACTGTTCTTTAGCCCTTTGAAGGTGAGAAACAGCTTCCTTAAAGGCTTGGGTGATTGTAGAATGCAGGTAGTCTACTGCTGGTGTTTCAAGATCTTGGAGGGGATCCAACTCCGAGGTTCGAGGGTGACTGCCGTACAAAAGAAAAAACGGGGTTTTCCCAGTTCCCGAATGGACAGAGTTATTGTAGGCATATTCGGCTATCCAAAGGATGTCTTTCCAAGTTTTTTCAGTTTGTTGCAGCATGCAGCGTAAATACTGTTCCAGAGTTTGATTGGTCCTCTCGGTTTGTCCGTCGGTCTGAGGGTGGTGACTGGTCGATAGTCTCACATCAATTTGAGCCGACAGACAGCAACTTCGCCAAAAATGAGAAATAAATTGACTACCTCGATCCGAAATCAGAACCGAAGGAAAACCGTGCAGTCGGACGATGTTCTCGGGCCAGAGTTGCTGCTGTTGGCAAGCCTTTGAGCGGAATGAAATGCGCCATCTTGGAGAATAAGTCCACGATTACTAGAATCGTATTGTATCCGGAGCATGGAGGTAGATCGGTGATGAAGTCCATAGAAAGCGTATGCCAAGGGCGAGGTGGGATGTCAATAGGGCGTAAGAGGCCTGCTGGTCTTTCCTTTTGACTCTTGTTTTGGGCGCATACTCCACAGGACATTATAAAGTCTCTGATATCTTTTTTCCAAGACGGCCACCAGAAGTAGCGCTTGATCTTTTCTGAGGTCTTGGCCATACCGGGATGTCCTTCCATTAAAGAATCGTGATAACAAGAGATTACTTTTTTCTGTAAATCTGTGCTGGGTAGGTATAATCGTTCTTGGAAATACAATAAGTTGTCCTTTACTGCAAAGTCCTTTCCCTGCAGATGCCAATTCTGTATGTCTGCTGGAGTTACAAGTTGCCTGGCTTTATCCTTAACTTCCTCTATGGATTCTGTGGCGATTACACCCAGAATTCTTTGTTCGGGAATGATTGGTACAGGTTTAGGGGTGATCAAGTGTTCTTCCACTCCCATCCGAGAAAGGGCATCAGCTTTACCGTTCTTTGTACCAGGTCGATAGGTAATTATGAAGTCAAACTCGGCAAAGAATAATTCCCAACGGAGTTGTCTAGAGGATTGGGCTTTTGCGGTTTTCAAATATTGCAGGTTTCGGTGATCCGTAATCACAGTAACGGTGTGTCGGGCCCCCAGCAGATAATGCCGCCAAGCCTTAAAGGCAGACTTGATAGCCAGAAGTTCCTTGTCAGTAATCGTGTAATTGATTTCAGGAGGCGAGAATTTGCGGGACCAAAATGCCACGGGATGCAACTGATTGGCTACCGGGTCCTTTTGTGATAGAGCTGCCCCCATGGCAAGGCTTGAAGCATCAGTTTCCACGATGTAGGGGAGTTCGGGGCGAGGGTGTTTTAAGATTGGTGCAGAGATACATTTAGTCTTCAAATCCTGGAAAGCTTGTTCCGCCTCGGTAGACCATTCAAAACGTTTGTTTTTCTTTAACAAGGCAGTGATGGGCTGGACTATTCGAGAGAATTCGGGGATAAACCTGCGGTAAAAGTTAGCGAAGCCTAACATGCTTTGCACACCTTTTACGGAGGATGGTGATGGCCATTTGAGAACTGCATCGACCTTCTTTGAATCCATACGCACTCCGCCAGGTGATAATATGAATCCCAAGAATTCAACTTCAGTCACGTTGAAAACACATTTTTCCAACTTAGCGAAAAGTTTGTGTTGACGCAATCTTTCGAGGACCATTTTCACGTGTTTCCGATGTTCAGATTCCGATGAAGAATAAACGAGGATGTCGTCAATGTAAACAACAACACACACATCTATGAGCTCTCTGAGGACATCGTTCATAAAATATTGAAAGGCGGCCGGGGCATTGCAAAGTCCGAAGGGCATGACCTGATATTCAAATAGCCCATACTTGGTGCGGAAGGCCGTCTTCCATTCATCGCCCTCTTTTACTCGCACCAAATGGTAAGCTCCTCTAAGATCCAGCTTTGTATATATGCATGCTTTTCTGACTTGGTCCAGGAGTTCAGGGATCAAAGGTAACGGATATCTATTCTTAACGGTGATCTGGTTCAGGGAGCGATAACCTATACAAGTTCTAAGGTCTCCTTCCTTTTTTGGAACGAAGAACAAAGCTGAAGAAGCAGGGGACTTGGAAGGACGAATAAACCCATTTGCCAGGTATTGATCCAGGTATTGTCGAAGGTGAAGGTTCTCAGGCTCGGTGAGGGCATAAATTCTACTACAAGGAGGAGTAGATCCAGGTATCAGGTCTATCTGGCAGTCATAAGACCTACGAGGAGGTAGAGAGTTAGCCTGATCCTTCCGGAAAACATCTTGGTATTCTAGGTATTCGGGAGGTAACTGGGGAGTCTCTGAAGAAATTGCTGCCAGTGCAACACCAGGTGGAGGGTGACAAGTAGAGACACATTCTGGAAACTGGACCGTTTTGCTCGCCAATCGATCAGAGGATTGTGTTTCTCTAACCAAGGTATTCCTAGAATAATCTGAAACTGAGGGGCCTCGATCACATCGAACACGATCTTCTCATGGTGTCCATCTTGACTTACTAGCGTCACCTCTTGAGTGGTATGCGTTACTGGCCCGGAGGCTATCTCCGTACCATCCACCGTAGTAATGACGTCCTTTACAGCCTTGGGACAAAGCGTTAGATTCATCCTCAAAACCATTTCATGATCCACATAATTGCCGATGGCACCGCTGTCGACGTAAGCTTCAATTGCATGTAATCGATCCGGATTATCAGGGCTAATGAGGACCATAGGTATCACGAAATGCGAAGTCACGGAACTGGTTTTCACGCTCGGCAAGAGGACCTCTATTCTTGTCGGGCGAGGTCGTTTCCCTGCTCAGAGTTTGTAACTTTGGTAACTGCAGCTCCTACTGCCTTCTTGGCAGGTTTCACCGGACAGTCTGGAAGAAAGTGCCCTGAGTTTCCGCAATAGAGGCATAATTGCAACTGTTTTCTCCTTTCCCGCTCCTTTTGTGTTAGAGGACCTTTCAGGCCCCCTATTTGCATGGGTTCCCCGGAGTCTACTCCTTTGGAAGGAGTTGGCAGTTTGGAAAATACTCGAGCATCAAACTTGGAACGATCGGCCTTCCTGTTCTGCAGTCTGTGATCTATTTGAACGACTAAGTCTATATAGTCCGAGCAATCTTGTGGGGGATTCACTACTTGGGCTAACACATCTTTGAGCTCTCCACGTAGACCTCTCTAAAACAGCGTAATCCTTTTGTCCTCAGGCCATTGAGTTTCCACTATCAGTCTGTTGAAAGACGCAATATAAGCCAAAAGGTCTTGATTACCTTGTCGCAACGAAAGAAGCTCATTGTCCAAGGCCTGCCCCTGTGAATGTCTTGCGAACAGTTTTTCCATACTGAGCTGAAAAGCTTGAAAATCATGGAGGACCGGATCATCTTGATTTACTAGAGGGATCGACCAGTCTGCCGCATTGCCACTAAGGTACGAAAGCACGAAAGCTACTTTAGCTTGATCAGTTGGAAAGGCTGCTGGCCGGCATAAGAAATGCAACCGGCACTGATTGATAAATACTGCAAACCTCTTTGGGTCACCAGAAAATCGTTCGGGCGGAGCCAGAGGTACATTCCCAGGTAGGTTGATCTGCACTGGATTCATAGAGGATGTAGAAGGAAGATTTCCCCCAGATGCGGGTAACGGGGTCTGTCCGGCTTGTGACTGTAGCAATTGTCTAGCGAGATCATCTGTTCGCTCCTTGGAAATAATCAGTTCCCTTCTTAGAGCGTTCGTTTCCTGACGGGCTGCATGCACTTCTGCCCTTAGTTCCCCAAGTAACTGGGCTAGCTGGTCGGTATCCGAGGTTTCCATAGCGCCTGGACGGGAGTTTTGCGGTAGGCTTTGCGTTCTGTAACGCTCACCTGATTCCCGTAGAGGCGCCCGTCTTGACTGGGCATATACCGTATCTTCAAAGGTGATGTGTAACACACGGCTGGCTCTTTGGGCTGGACCTCTGTGCACTGTATATCTGACTCGAAGGGTAAGATGTCTGCAGATAGAAAATATGGGATTAATGAACTGGGTTATTGAATGTCTCTCTCTTCTTCCCTTTCTCTTCTCCTGTAGAACCCAAAGGTTAACGCTCTCACCTTAGGTAAGTGAACGCCGTGCTCTCCATCTGCCTCGGGGCAGGGTGCTGTAACCAGTTTCTTCACTGGATAAGGGGAGCAGGCCTCTTGACTTCAGAGGACTGCTGTCCGTCGTTTACTGCACGAACGGTAAGTTTCGAGTAATTCTAATGTCTTTAAAAGTCTTTAGGAATGATGTCTCTTGTTTTGCAGGGTTCCGGCGATGGCGGATGACTGGCTGAAGTGAGTTGAAGATGGAGCCCGTGTGATGAATAGAAGCGCCTGGAAGCACGTAAATAAGCGCTTGTTGCCTGCTTCACGATACGCTCTAACTGTCTTTTTATCTTGCAGGTACAAGTTTGGAGCGGCTGCAGGGTGCCGGAATACCCACTGGTTGGATGTGGAAAGGAGTAATGGCACGTGAGTATTAAAGTTCCCCAATGTCTTTAAACGCACCTTGTTTTGTCTTTCAGATGCCGGAATGCAGTGTGAAGACCTCCGGAGCGCACGAAGAGTAGGTAAGCCTTTGTCTTTCAGATGCCGGAATGCAGCGCGAGGCGTTGGTGACAGCCGATGGACCAGGTAAGTGAAGAGCTGTCACTGAATACCGTAATGCTAACCTGTTCTTTCTTGTCTTTATAGGTTTTGCTGAAGACTGGATTCAGGATGGTAAGCCTTTTTCCTTAGGCCCAGGATCAGATGCAGAAGACACGATGAGCGTTCTGCTGCAGAGGATGCAGAATAACGCAAAGCAAGATTCATCCATCGGGTGTGGTTTAAATAGCCTCCTGTAGTGCTTAGGTGTCTTCTTCCACAGCCACGCCTAGGTAAGAAAAGAGTTCCTGCTTTCCAGAAGAGTTCCAGTATTCTGAATCTAGGGAGTGGCTCCTGCCCCACCCAACAGGAAAAGTAGTTCCAAACAGAAGAGGATCAGAGGCTCAACTGGCAGGCAAGTAAGCAGCATGGTCTGCTGCAGGTAAGTCCACCCAAGCATTATGAGCCCGGCGCTTCCAGCGCTGGGACTGGGCATATTTATGAGCCTGGTGCCACTGGTGCCAGGACTGGGTCCAAAAGGTCTCAATTGGGACTGGTTGGCACTCGGAACCTGGGTTATGGATCTGCTTCCAAGGGAGTTGGGAAAACCCTGACCTTTTGGAAGCAGAGATCATGACACATGTCCTCCCTGTGTGACTGGCTAATGGAGTCTGTTGCCTGCTGTAGTTGTTCAATTAGCCTTTCTTGTGGGACAATGGAAGTGGCCACCCTATCCATGGCCTGAGCCATCATCTCAGTTGATGCTGCCTGTTGGTTTGCCATACCGTATATGGATTGCTCCCATGCTGTATTGCCTGGTGGCGTACGGCCACCACGTCGGCGGGCACCACACCTGTCTGGGGCAAGGCAAACTGCGCCTTGCTGTGCCGGCACTGCCTGAGGCTGCAAGAATGCATTCCCCCTCTGATCTGCTGGCCCAGGAACAGGATCAGATGTAGCGGAGTGTGACCCTGCATACGTAACCACCAAAGGCTGACCTACCAACACTGACATCCCCATTGAGGGTTCGACCCCTGGTGCAGGTGGGTTGGACAGTACAGAATCCCTCCCAGAGACAGTTACCTGCGATGGCACATAGGTCTCATCATCCAAATCGACACCTGAATAGAGCTCGGGGGAGGTGCACCCAGAGACACCCCTTGAGATGACGGCCTGCAGCAAGTGTGGGTTCTCACCCAGCACCACACCACGTCCCTCATTGGTGCCCGGTCGGGCCCGAGACCCCTCCTGGGTCTGCACCATCTCCACAACCCCAGCAGTATCAAGTGCGTCATCCCCTGCAAAGACATTAAAGAAAAGAAATGGGAACAGGCATTAGCAACATGGAACACAATTAGGGCTGAGAAGCAACAGAAACAGTACTTCATTGACACATGTCCCACATGACTATAACCCTCCCATGCATGCACTGTCACTGCGTATGAAGGGGAGGCACATGGCACACATTGATGACACCAAGATGGAAGACCAACAAATTTGCTGCATGCTGCCTAGCAGTCCCATCACACATTGGCCTGTGATTGACATGTCCAATACACATACATGACACATGCCATCACACAGATGGCATGTACCCTAGCCATGTCACACATGTGAAGATAGGACTGAGAAATGCCTAGTGAAAGTGGTGGAATGCAGGCAATCAGCCTGAATGAACACAGAATAACATGCAACTATGTTGTGGCAAGATGACAATTCAAGGGCAACTGGCGTGAGGTTGGGCTGAATGTCTACTGTTGCCAGAAGGGATACTGCAACACCCAAATCCTGGTGTGCAGAATGTTTTGGATGAAGCACATGGGTGACCCAAACCACTCAGGCACACACCCCCTCACCTGGCACTCAATCAGAAGCACTCACACACACGCCATGCACATGGATGACACACACATGCATGTGCACTCACTGGACAATGCCTCGTAATCTGGCAGGTTTCCCACGCCTTGGATCTGTTCCTCCATGACGTAGGACCCAGCAACATACTCATGTGGAGTGAGTTCTATGTCCTCTGCCGGAGACCCACCTCCAGTCACTATAGTTGCGGCATGACTTGACGCCAGCTTTTTCTTTGCCCTGCGCTTAAGGTCATTCCAGCGCTTGTAGCAATCATTAGCTGTGCGCCTCACGAATCCAAGGGAACTTATGAGCTCCGCAATGGTCTGCCAGTGTGCCTGACGTTGTGCAGGTGTGGTCTTGCATCCTGCAGTAATCACCATTTCATTGTCATGTGCGGACACATACTCCACAAGTGCATCAAGTTCGACTCGATTGAAGCAGGGCTTCCTTGCTGGGCTGGACTGTGTAGCCGTGTCTGGGGCATCAGCCTGTACTGGACGAGCACTCTTCCTCTTCCGCTTGGAAGGTGGTGGTGATACTGAGTGTCCCACGCCGCTGTGGACACTAGGGGCAGGAGCCCCGGTGGACTGTGGACTAGGAATGTGGGAATGAACACTCACCATGGGAGTTGGTGCAGGCATTATCTGAAGTGTGATGTGGTCAGGGGGAACGTCAGCAGGATGGACTAGGACCGACACTGTCCTGGCTGGGACAGTCAGAGCTGGGGTGGATGGAGCCGCAGCTGCCCCTGCAGCCTCCACACCCTGCCTACTCGGGGCAGCAGATGACATAGCTGCCCCTGATCCATGTGGGCTGGTGACACCAACGTGCACCGCCACACGTGACCTAGACCTGCTGACCTGGAAGTCAGCCATGGAGTCACCCAGTGCCAGGTCTGGTGCCACAATGGGCTGGTCCAACAAGGGCTGAGCAGGGATGGTGTCAGCCACGTTACCCTCAACCAGGGGGGGGCATGGGTGTCCATGACTGGTCACCCACACATGGGGGGCTAGGGGCACCCTGCAAGTCCTGGCCATGTTCCTTACCGTATCCACTACGGCCACCTCTTGTGGCTCGCCCACCTTTGCCACCCTTACCGCATGCTCGCCTCCCAACCATGGCACTGATGTTGTTGTGCGTATGGGAGTCACAGTAAACTATTGTCCTGGGCAATTGGGGGTCAAAGGGGTAGGGTACTAGATGGAATTCGTACCCTAGTGCTCTAGCAAGGCTGTATGTGACCCCTGGGGGAAGATGACGGGTCACGCAACGCACAGGCACCCCGAAAAAGGTAGATAATGTGCACACAACCCCTCCTAGACCACGTGTGCGGAAAAAAAAACCTGCACTACGCTGTGGCACCCAGAAACACAAAAATGAACATATGCATGTCACACGCAGCCTAGACTGACCTCTGAAGGGGTAGGGAACACACGGGGCAAGCACAGATGTCAAATATGTGCGCAACTCACCGTCTGCCAGGAAAAATCGCGTGTAAAATACACGCGTGTGCGCGTTGGCAACACCCCCGCCAAAAGAAGAATTGTACGCTGTCTGAGGAGACAGGACAACAGGAGAAGTGAACGCTGTTTGAGGAAACAGGCCCAGGAAAAAGACAAGAAGAGAAAAAGCTGTCAGAGGAACTTGGAACGCTGTGAAGTAAATCGCGTGTGAACCGACAAGAAGTACAGATTTCACCCACTCGCTCTCTACGAAAAGCACGTACAAGGAAATACCGTTCTACACGTACCTTTTAAACATGCCCGCACGTCCAGCGTCACTTCCGCGTGTACGCGCTAAGGCACTATCCTCCAATTACACGCGCTGACACTCTGACGTGCAGTCATTGGACGTGTAACATGCACCCGAGTACAGGAAAATTCCCGCGCACGCACGTCACAGACGCGCATACGCGCTGTTGGCCTTTGGGCCAATGAATTCGTGTACGTGTGCTGACGCGCTTACGCGCTAAGGCCCTTTCCTCGAATTACACACAGACGTGCTAGATTTTCACGTGCCAAATCGCTCCATATCAAGCTGGCCCCGCGTAAGCACACGAAAGACCACGCTCCTGCCCAGAAGGCCGAATTACTGCCCCCCAGACCCCCGAGCATGCTCCCACCTGCCATCTGCTGCTGCCTGATTGCCTGCTGCCCACGTGCCCTGCCATTTGCAGCCTGCACATCAGCCAGGGGTGCTGTTGCTATGACCACCCCTGCTGGAACTGAAGACTCCCGACTGGGATTCCATCGTTCCACAGCCCAGCCCCAGGACCCAGTTGCCCACCCACTCCTGCCTCTGGGGTTGTCATGTCGGGCACTGCAACATCTGGCACCACTGACAACCCCCAGCCAGAGAGGCAGAGGGGCACCAGCTTCACTGCCACCGAAGTTGGTGTCCTGGTGGTGCAAGTCCTGGGGCAGTATGATGCCCTCTTCGGAAGTTCCTGCGCCGACAAGGAAGGACGGACTCGGATCTGGACGGACATCGTGACTGCCATCAACGCGGAGGGGGTGGCAGTCCGCGACTTCCAACATGTCAAGAAGCGCTGGGAGGACTTCAGGTCCAGGACCCTCAACAAGGCCTGGCGCCTCTTGAAGGCAGCGGATGCGAAGGGGCGCCGGGGCCACTTGTCGGAAGATCAGATGAGGGTCCTGGAACACATATCCCCATCGCTCCATGTCCAGGTCCTTGAGAGGCAGACCCGTCTGGAGTCGAGCGGTAAGTGTACATGCATCATGATTTTAAGCTGTGCGTGTGGTGATGTGCCAGTAGTGTGCAGGTTGCACATCTGTTTGTATGGGGCCGAGTATGGGTGGGGGTGTACAGGGCCGTGAGGCTAACACATGCGAGGGCTGTCATGTGTGAGACATGGATGGTGCTTGTGTGTGTAGGCTTGCATGCCAAATGCAGTTGTGTGGGCACACATGTTTGGATGAATGTGTATGTAAGTAGGCATGTTCGTGATGTCACGCATGTATGTTGTTTTCAGCTGCATGTATCAGCACTGTGTACATGTGCATGTGTGTGTATTTGACAAGGGTGCAACAGTGATGCAACATGGACGCATGTGACAGCGGGATGTGGAAGCCTGATTGGCAGATATGACATGGATGCCCATCTGAACACTGCGACAGTTGGCAGAGGTGTACACATGCATGCAAGTGTGGTGGTGTGTGTGCATGTGTAGTGCACTCCCTGTGTTGCATGTGATGTCTGGCTCACCTTTGCCTGCTCATGCTGTTGTATGTGTATGGATGGTGCTGGCAGTTGCGATATGGCTGTGGTATGGCTCATGTGTGCAAGTTGAAATGACATGTGTGTTGGCGATTGTGATGCCATGTCTGAGGTTTGCCAATGCCACTCATGTACAACTGTCATGTGTGTATGTGTCCATTGTACAGTGCCCTGATTCCTGTGTTTTATTTCTCCCTGTCTGCAGCGTCAACTGATGAAGAGGGCGGAGAAGGTGCTGTGGAGCACAGCGGCGGGGATCGCACCGCCAGCTGGAGACGCAAGGCCCGGCTCCCCTCCCAGGTTGTGATCTCGTCGGGGAGTGAGGAGTCCGGTGCCACGTCCCAGGCCGCAGCTGCTGGGGGGAGGTCCAAGAGGCGGAGGTTGGAGTTGGACTCCTCGGCAGCAGAAGGGGCAGCTGGGACCCCACAGGGCCCAACGGGGGAATATGGCACGGAGTCATCCAGGTTGGTGGGGGGTTTGGTGGAGGAGGAGGCCGTGCAAGCAACAGAGACGGGGTCTGGAGGTGGGGATTCCACTGGTGCTAGTGTTGCATTGCAGGACCAGGGACAGGAGGCAGCACAGGCCGCCGCGGAGGTGCCTGTGTGCAATCCTGTCCCTGATCCTGTCACTGCATCATCTTGCACCAGCAGGGATGCCTACGTCCATACCCGATTTCAGGCAGGGGATGAGCTCACAACAACTGGCCTTCTTCTGCCTGTGGACGTGGCTATCCGGGTCCGGGTTGAGCCTGTCCTGACTGGTGTGGTGTTGCGTCAACGGGCCATGCGAGGTGACCTGCAGTGTTTTCATGAGGAGACTGCACGTCATCTCGAATGGCTCGTTGACTGCGTCGGCCTACTGGGACAGGTCACCCAGGCCGGATTCCTCCGTTTGATGGGGCTTGCTCAGACCCCCTCCTCAACTGAATCCCCTATGCGTCAGTCGTCCTCCGTGCCATCTTCCCACCCATTAGACACCTGGGTGCCCTGTGGAGCTGCCTCTGATGGTGCGGCCAGGCTGGTGGAGGAGGCATCCCTGCCACAGTCGGGAGTCGGACGTCCAGCAGGGGTGGCCACATCAACGACTGCACCCCAGCCAGTGGAGGATGTGCAGGCAGCAGGAGGCAGTGCACGGGCAGAGGCACAGCAGTAGCAGCAACGTGGTGGGAGCCATGATGGCTCGGGACCTTCGACATCGGAGGGGCAGGCATCGGCCGGAGGGCAGGAGCACCCAGGACGGGAAGTGTCTTCCGTGTGGCAGCAGTTGGGCCACGCCATAGATGCAGAGCGGCAGCGGGCGAAAGAGGGACGGCTCACGATGGTCAGGGCGGAGAACCCCATGCGGAGGGCCCTGAGGTGGGCCGAGTGCCTCGAGGCAATCCGCAGGGAGTTGGAGGTAAACATGTCGACGGCCCTGCTGACCCTCGGGGCCATGGAGGAGGACCGCCTCTGGGACATTGAGCAGGAGTTTGATTATGCCCTGGCCCGGATCATCCCGAAGTGAGCCGTCGGACTAACCCGCTGCCCTTGTAAATAGTTCTGTAGTTAGTGTTAGGTTTCCTTTGGTTTTGCATTTTTTTTTTACCTTTTGGACAATGGGCCACATTTTTGTATATAGTTTTTTTTATTAGGTAGTGTTGTTAGATAGGTTTCATTTCTTCTGTTGGGATCATGGACCCTGGATTGTTTATCTGTATATAGTTGACTGTTGGATTTTCATTTTTTTTTATGATTTACCCATGGAGCAATGGTTTTCGATTTTAATTTTCCATTGGATTTACTTTTGTGGACTGTGACTTTGGACACCTTTCCTTTGGATTATGATTTGTGGTTTTGCATTATTTCACGGACATGCTGTTTTTTTTTTTTAATTCCCATTTTTGTTTGTTTATTTTTGATTCAATTTATGTTGCTTTTAATACATATTTTTTCTTCAAACTTCAATGTGTAGTATCCTCTCATTGGTTTCATGCATATCATGATATGGGTTTTGACATTCACTGACAACCATTGGGTGTATGTGAGGGACGTGTTCATTTCCAAACTTGCAATTGGGGTTCTATCATGTTATTGCCATTTCTAAGTGGGTGGATGCAATACTCGGGTGGGTGTTTGGCATTTGGAGGCTGACCATAAGGGCCAGGGATCTAGATTGTGATGACATGTTGGCTGGGGGACATGTGTGGGGGCCTGGTGGAGGGTGCCCCTGGATGCAGGGGGGTGAGGGTGCAGGGGGGCATGAGTGGGGGCCTGGTGGAGGGTGCCCCACAGTGCTGGGGGGTGGGGGTGCTGGGAGACATGAGTGGGGGCCTGGTGGAGGGTGCCCCACAGTGCTGGGGGGTGGGGGTGCTGGGAGACATGAGTGGGGGCCTGGTGGACGGTGCCCCTGGATGCTGGGGGTTGGGGGTGCAGGGGGACATGAGTGGGGGCCTGGTGGAGGGTGCCCCTGGATGCTGGGGGGTGGGGGTGCAGGGGAACATGAGTGGGGGCCTGGTGGAGGGTGCCCCTGGATGCTGGGGGTGGGAGTGCAGGGGGACATGAGTGGGGGCCTGGTGGAGGGTGCCCCTGGATGCTGGGGGTGGGGGTGCAGGGGGACATGAGTGGGGGCCTGGTGGAGGGTGCCCCTGGATGCAGGGGGTGGGGGTGCTGGGAGACATGAGTTTGACATGAGTGGGGGCCTGGTGGAGGGTGCCCCTGGATGCTGGGGGGTTGGGGTGCTGGGAGACATGAGTGGGGGCCTGGTGGGGGGTGTCCCTGGATGCAGGGGGGTGGGGGTGCCAGGGGAGATGAGTGGGGACCTGGTGGAGGGTGCCCCACAGTGCTGGGGGGTGGGGGTGCAGGGGGACATGAGTGGGGGCCTGGTGGAGGGTGCCCCTGACTGGTCGGGGTGGGGGTGCAGGGAGACATGAGTGGGGGCCTGGTGGAGGGTGCCCCTGGATGCTGGGGGGTGGGGGTGCAAGGAGACATGAGTTGGACATGAGTGGGGGCCTGGTGGAGGGTGCCCCTGACTGGTGGGGGTGCTGGGAGACATGAGTGGGGGCCTGGTGGAGTGTGCCCCTGACTGTTGGGGGTGGGGGTGTTGGGATACATGAGTGGGGGCCTAGTGGAGGGTACCCCACAGTGCTGGGAGGTGATGGTGCAGGGGGACATGAGTGGGGGCCTGGTGGAGGGTGCCCCACAGTGCTGGGGGTGGGGGTGCTGGGAGACATGAGTGGGGGCCTGGTGGACGGTGCCCCTGGATGCTGGGGGTTGGGGGTGCAGGGGGACATGAGTGGGGGCCTGGTGGAGGGTGCCCCTGGGGGGTGGGGGTGCAGGGGAACATGAGTGGGGGCCTGGTGGAGGGTGCCCCTGGATGCTGGGGGGTAGGGGTGCAGGGGAACATGAGTGGGGGCCTGGTGGAGGGTGCCCCTGGATGCTGGGGGGTGGGGGTGCAGGGGAACATGAGTGGGGGCCTAGTGGAGGGTGCCCCTGGATGCTGGGGGTGGGGGTGCAGGGGGACATGAGTGGGGGCCTGGTGGAGGGTGCCCCTGGATGCTGGGGGTGGGGGTGCAGGGGGACATGAGTGGGGGCCTGGTGGAGGGTGCCCCTGGATGCAGGGGGTGGGGGTGCTGGGAGACATGAGTTTGACATGAGTGGGGGCCTGGTGGAGGGTGCCCCTGGATGCTGGGGGGTTGGGGTGCTGGGAGACATGAGTGGGGGCCTGGTGGGGGGTGCCCCTGGATGCAGGGGGTGGGGGTGCCGGGGGAGATGAGTGGGGACCTGGTGGAGGGTGCCCCACAGTGCTGGGTGGTGGGGGTGCAGGGGGACATGAGTGGGGGCCTGGTGTAGGGTGCCCCTGACTGGTCGGGGGTGGGGGTGCAGGGAGACATGATTGGGGGCCTGATGGAGGGTGCCCCTGGATGCTGGGGGGTGGGGGTGCAAGGAGACATGAGTTGGACATGAGTGGGGGCCTGGTGGAGGGTGCCCCTGACTGGTGGGGGTGCTGGGAGACATGAGTGGGGGCCTGGTGGAGTGTGCCCCTGACTGTTGGGGGTGGGGGTGTTGGGATACATGAGTGGGGGCCTAGTGGAGGGTGCCCCACAGTGCTGGGGGGGTGATGGTGCAGGGGGACATGAGTGGGGGCCTGGTGGAGGGTGCCCCACAGTGCTGGGGGTGGGGGTGCTGGGAGACATGAGTGGGGGCCTGGTGGAGGGTGCCCCACAGTGCTGGGGGGTGGGGGTGCAGGGGGACATGAGTGGGGGCCTGGTGGAGGGTGCCCCTGACTGGTCGGGGGTGGGGGTGCAGGGAGACATGAGTGGGGGCCTGGTGGAGGGTGCCCCTGGATGCTGGGGGGTGGGGGTGCAAGGAGACATGAGTTGGACATGAGTGGGGGCCTGGTGGAGGGTGCCCCTGACTGGTGGGGGTGCTGGGAGACATGAGTGGGGGCCTGGTGGAGTGTGCCCCTGACTGTTGGGGGTGGGGGTGTTGGGATACATGAGTGGGGGCCTAGTGGAGGGTACCCCACAGTGCTGGGAGGTGATGGTGCAGGGGGACATGAGTGGGGGCCTGGTGGAGGGTGCCCCACAGTGCTAGGGGTGGGGGTGCTGGGAGACATGAGTGGGGGCCTGGTGGACGGTGCCCCTGGATGCTGGGGGTTGGGGGTGCAGGGGGACATGAGTGGGGGCCTGGTGGAGGGTGCCCCTGGGGGGTGGGGGTGCAGGGGAACATGAGTGGGGGCCTGGTGGAGGGTGCCCCTGGATGCTGGGGGGTAGGGGTACAGGGGAACATGAGTGGGGGCCTGGTGGAGGGTGCCCCTGGATGCTGGGGGGTGGGGGTGCAGGGGAACATGAGTGGGGGCCTAGTGGAGGGTGCCCCTGGATGCTGGGGGTGGGGGTGCAGGGGGACATGAGTGGGGGCCTGGTGGAGGGTGCCCCTGGATGCTGGGGGTGGGGGTGCAGGGGGACATGAGTGGGGGCCTGGTGGAGGGTGCCCCTGGATGCAGGGGGTGGGGGTGCTGGGAGACATGAGTTTGACATGAGTGGGGGCCTGGTGGAGGGTGCCCCTGGATGCTGGGGGGTTGGGGTGCTGGGAGACATGAGTGGGGGCCTGGTGGGGGGTGCACCTGGATGCAGGGGGTGGGGGTGCCGGGGGAGATGAGTGGGGACCTGGTGGAGGGTGCCCCACAGTGCTGGGTGGTGGGGGTGCAGGGGGACATGAGTGGGGGCCTGGTGGAGGGTGCCCCTGACTGGTCGGGGGTGGGGGTGCAGGGAGACATGATTGGGGGCCTGATGGAGGGTGCCCCTGGATGCTGGGGGGTGGGGGTGCAAGGAGACATGAGTTGGACATGAGTGGGGGCCTGGTGGAGGGTGCCCCTGACTGGTGGGGGTGCTGGGAGACATGAGTGGGGGCCTGGTGGAGTGTGCCCCTGACTGTTGGGGGTGGGGGTGTTGGGATACATGAGTGGGGGCCTAGTGGAGGGTGCCCCACAGTGCTGGGGGGTGATGGTGCAGGGGGACATGAGTGGGGGCCTGGTGGAGGGTGCCCCACAGTGCTGGGGGTGGGGGTGCTGGGAGACATGAGTGGGGGCCTGGTGGAGGGTGCCCCACAGTGCTGGGGGGTGGGGGTGCTGGGAGACATGAGTGGGGGCCTGGTGGAGGGTGCCCCACAGTGCTGGGGGGTGGGGGTGCTGGGAGACATGAGTGGGGGCCTGGTGGAGGGTGCCCCTGGATGCTGGGGGGTGGGGATGCAGGGGGACATGAGTGGGGGCCTGGTGGAGTGTGCCCCTAGATGCTGGGGGGTGGGGGTGCAGGGGGACATCAGTGGGGGCCTGGTGGAGGGTGCCCCTGGAAGCTGGGGGGTGGGGGTGCAGGGGGACATGAGTGGGGGCCTGGTGGAGGGTGCCCACAGTGCTGGGGGGTGGGGGTGCCGGGGGACATGAGTGGGGGCCTGGTGGAGGGTGCCCCTGGATGCTGGGCGGTGGGGGTGCAGGGGGACATGAGTGGGGGCCTGGTGGACGGTGCCCCTGGATGCTGGGGGTTGGGGGTGCAGGGGGACATGAGTGGGGGCCTGGTGGAGGGTGCCCCTGGATGCTGGGGGGTGGGGGTGCAGGGGGACATGAGTGGGGACCTGGTGGAGGGTGCCCCTGGATGCTGGGGGTGGGGGTGCAGGGGGACATGAGTGGGGGCCTGGTGGAGGGTGCCCCTGGATGCTGGGGGTGGGGGTGCAGGGGGACATGAGTGGGGGCCTGGTGGAGGGTGCCCCTGGAGGCAGGGGGTGGGGGTGCTGGGAGACATGAGTTTGACATGAGTGGGGGCCTGGTGGAGGGTGCCCCTGGATGCTGGGGGGTTGGGGTGCTGGGAGACATGAGTGGGGGCCTGGTGGGGGGTGCCCCTGGATGCAGGGGGGTGGGGGTGCAGGGAGACATGAGTGGGGCCTGGTGGAGGGTGCCCCTGGATGCAGGGGGGTGGGGGTGCCAGGGGAGATGAGTGGGGGCCTGGTGGAGGGTGCCCCACAGTGCTGGGGGGTTGGGGTGCAGGGGGACATGAGTGGGGGCCTGGTGGAGGGTGCCCCTGACTGGTCGGGGTGGGGGTGCAGGGAGACATGAGTGGGGGCCTGGTGGAGGGTGCCCCTGGATGCTGGGGGGTGGGGGCGCAAGGAGACATGAGTTGGACATGAGTGGGGGCCTGGTGGAGGGTGCCCCTGACTGGTGGGGGGTGGGGGTGCTGGGAGACATGAGTGGGGGCCTGGTGGAGTGTGCCCCTGACTGTTGGGGGTGGGGGTGTTGGGATACATGAGTGGAGGCCTAGTGGAGGGTGCCCCACAGTGCTGGGGGGTGATGGTGCAGGGGGACATGAGTGGGGCCTGGTGGAGGGTGCCCCACAGTGCTGGGGGTGGGGGTGCTGGGAGACATGAGTGGGGGCCTGGTGGAGGGTGCCCCACAGTGCTGGGGGGTGGGGGTGCTGGGAGACATGAGTGGGGGCCTGGTGGAGGGTGCCCCACAGTGCTGGGGGGTGGGGGTGCTGGGAGACATGAGTGGGGGCCTGGTGGAGGGTGCCCCTGGATGCTGGGGGATGGGGTGCAGGGGGACATGAGTGGGGGCCTGGTGGAGTGTGCCCCTGGATGCTGGGGGTTGGGGGTGCAGGGGGACATCAGTGGGGGCCTGGTGGAGGGTGCCCCTGGATGCTGGGGGGTGGGGGTGCAGGGGGACATGAGTGGGGGCCTGGTGGAGGGTGCCCCACAGTGCTGGGGGGTGGGGGTGCCGGGGGACATGAGTGGGGGCCTGGTGGAGGGTGCCCCTGGATGCTGGGCGGTGGGGGTGCAGGGGGACATGAGTAGGGGCCTGGTGGAGGGTGCCCCTGACTGGTGTGGGGTGGGGGTGCTGGGAGACATGAGTGGGGGCCTGGTGGAGGGTGCCCCACAGTGCTGGGGGGTGGGGGTGCAGGGGGACATGAGTTGGACATGTGTGGGGCCCTGCTGGCAGGTGCCCCACAGTCCTGGGCGGTGGGGGTGCTGGGAGACATGCGTTGGTGGGCAGTAGTGCAAGGTGACATGTGGGTTGGCTGGGGGGCATGGGCATGGTGGATGGGCTGCCTGCGGGACATGTGCAGGGTAGTGCCCTGTGGTGTGGGCCGCCTGCAGGGGCCGTGGAGGGTGTTGGTTGAACAGCTGGGAGGACCCACATGGCAGATTCACTTGTAGGACTGGCCGGCACCCCCGGAATCCACGTAGGCTGCTGGATCCGCGTGTGGAATTTCACTTGCACCTTGGAATACAGGTACCCTGCTGAAATCAAGTGTGGAACTTCCCGCGCACCTTGGAATACACGTACCCTGCTGAAATCGCGTGTGGAACTTCCCACACACCTTGGAATACATGTACCCTGCTGAAATCGCATGTGGAACTTCCCGCGCACCCCGAAATACACGTACCAGGGAAATCGCGTGTGGAACTTCCCGCGAACCCCGTAATACAAGTACCCTGCTGATATCGCGTGTCAGACTACACGCGCAATCCTGATATACACGTACACAGGTGAATCGCACTGCTGGGGGTTGGGGGGTGTGGTAGGAAGGAGTGGGGGCCTGGTGGAGGGTGCCCCTGGATGCTGGGGGGTGGGGGTGCTGGGAGACATGAGTGGGGGCCTGGTGGAGGGTGCCCCACAGTGCTGGGGGGTGGGGGTGCTGGGAGACATGAGTGGGGGCCTGGTGGAGGGTGCCCCTGGATGCTGGTGGGTGGGAGTGCAGGGGGACATGAGTGGGGGCCTGGTGGAGGGTGCCCCTGGATGCTGGTGGGTGGGGGTGCAGGGGGACATGAGTGGGGGCCTGGTGGAGGGTACCCCTGGATGCTGGGGGTGCAGGGGGACATGAGTGGGGGCCTGGTGGAGGGTGCCCCTGAATCCAGGGGGGTGGGGGCGCTGGGAGACATGAGTTGGACATGAGTGGGGGTCTGGTGGAGGGTGCCCCTGGATGGTGGGGGGTGGGGGTCCTGGGAGACATGAGTGGGGGCCTCGTGGATGGTGCCCCTGGATGCAGGGCGGTGGGGGTGTAGGGAGACATGAGTGGGGGCCTGGTGGAGGGTGCCCCTGGATGCAGGGGGGTGGGGGTGCAGGGGGAAATGAGTGGGGGCCTGGTGGGGGTGCAGGGAGACATGAGTGGGGGCCTGGTGGGGGGTGCCCCTGGATGCTGGGGGTGGGGGTGCAGGGAGACATGAGTGGGGGCCTGGTGGAGGGTGCCCCTGGATGCTGGGGGGTGGGGGCGCAAGGAGACATGAGTTGGACATGAGTGGGGGCCTGGTGGAGGGTGCCCCTGACTGGTGGGGGGTGGGGGTGCTGGGAGACATGAGTGGGGGCCTGGTGGAGTGTGCCCCTGACTGTTGGGGGTGGGGGTGTTGGGATACATGAGTGGAGGCCTAGTGGAGGGTGCCCCACAGTGCTGGGGGGTGATGGTGCAGGGGGACATGAGTGGGGGCCTGGTGGAGGGTGCCCCACAGTGCTGGGGGTGGGGGTGCTGGGAGACATGAGTGGGGGCCTGGTGGAGGGTGCCCCACAGTGCTGGGGGGTGGGGGTGCTGGGAGACATGAGTGGGGGCCTGGTGGAGGGTGCCCCACAGTGCTGGGGGGTGGGGGTGCTGGGAGACATGAGTGGGGGCCTGGTGGAGGGTGCCCCTGGATGCTGGGGGATGGGGTGCAGGGGGACATGAGTGGGGGCCTGGTGGAGTGTGCCCCTGGATGCTGGGGGTTGGGCGTGCAGGGGGACATCAGTGGGGGACTGGTGGAGGGTGCCCCTGGATGCTGGGGGGTGGGGGTGCAGGGGGACATGAGTGGGGGCCTGGTGGAGGGTGCCCCACAGTGCTGGGGGGTGGGGGTGCCGGAGGACATGAGTGGGGGCCTGGTGGAGGGTGCCCCTGGATGCTGGGCGGTGGGGGTGCAGGGGGACATGAGTAGGGGCCTGGTGGAGGGTGCCCCTGACTGGTGTGGGGTGGGGGTGCTGGGAGACATGAGTGGGGGCCTGGTGGAGGGTGCCCCACAGTGCTGGGGGGTGGGGGTGCAGGGGGACATGAGTTGGACATGTGTGGGGGCCTGCTGGCAGGTGCCCCACAGTCCTGGGCGGTGGGGGTGCTGGGAGACATGCGTTGGTGGGCAGTAGTGCAAGGTGACATGTGGGTTGGCTGGGGGGCATGGGCATGGTGGATGGGCTGCCTGCGGGACATGTGCAGGGTAGTCCCCTGTGGTGTGGGCCGCCTGCAGGGGCCGTGGAGGGTGTTGGTTGAACAGCTGGGAGGACCCACATGGCAGATTCACTTGTAGGACTGGCCGGCACCCCCGGAATCCACGTAGGCTGCTGGATCCGCGTGTGGAATTTCACTTGCACCTTGGAATACAGGTACCCTGCTGAAATCAAGTGTGGAACTTCCCGCGCACCTTGGAATACACGTACCCTGCTGAAATCGCGTGTGGAACTTCCCACACACCTTGGAATACATGTACCCTGCTGAAATCGCATGTGGAACTTCCCGCGCACCCTGAAATACACGTACCAGGGAAATCGCGTGTGGAACTTCCCGCGAACCCCGTAATACAAGTACCCTGCTGATATCGCGTGTCAGACTACACGCGCAACCCTGATATACACGTACACAGGTGAATCGCACTGCTGGGGGTTGGGGGGTGTGGTAGGAAGGAGTGGGGGCCTGGTGGAGGGTGCCCCTGGATGCTGGGGGGTGGGGGTGCTGGGAGACATGAGTGGGGGCCTGGTGGAGGGTGCCCCACAGTGCTGGGGGGTGGGGGTGCTGGGAGACATGAGTGGGGGCCTGGTGGAGGGTGCCCCTGGATGCTGGTGGGTGGGAGTGCAGGGGGACATGAGTGGGGGCCTGGTGGAGGGTGCCCCTGGATGCTGGTGGGTGGGGGTGCAGGGGGACATGAGTGGGGGCCTGGTGGAGGGTACCCCTGGATGCTGGGGGGTGGGGGTGCAGGGGGACATCAGTGGGGTCCTGGTGGAGGGTGCCCCTGGATGCTGGGGGGTGGGGGTGCAGGGGACATGAGTGGGGGCCTGGTGGAGGGTGCCCCTGAATCCTGGGGGGTGGGGGCGCTGGAAGACATGAGTTGGACATGAGTGGGGGTCTGGTGGAGGGTGCCCCTGGATGCTGGGGGGTGGGGGTCCTGGGAGACATGAGTGGGGGCCTCGTGGAGGGTGCCCCTGGATGCAGGGCGGTGGGGGTGCAGGGAGACATGAGTGGGGGCCTGGTGGAGGGTGCCCCTGGATGCAGGGGGGTGGGGGTGCAGGGGGAAATGAGTGGGGGCCTGGTAGAGGGTGCCCCACAGTGCTGGGGGGTGGGGGTGCAGGGAGACATGAGTGGGGGCCTGGTGGAGGGTGCCCCTGGATGCTGGGGGTGGGGGTGCAGGGGGACATGAGTGGGGGCCTGGTGGAGGGTGCACCAAAGTGCTGGGGGGTGGGGATGCAGGGGGGCATGCGTTGGTGGGCAGTAGTGCAAGGTGACATGTGGGTTGGCTGGGGGGCATGGTGGATGGGCTGCCTGCGGGACATGTGCAGGGTAGTCCCCTGTGGTGTGGGCCGCCTGCAGGGGCTGTGGAGGGTGTAGAGGAAACACCTGGGAGGACCCACACAGGCAATTCACGTGCAGTGCTCCCCGCGCACCCCTGAAATACACGTGCCCTGATGGAATTGCGTGTGATACTTCCCTGCGCACCCCTGAAATACACGTACCCTGCTGCTTTTGCTTGTGATACTTCCCACGCACCCCTGGAATACACGTACCCTGATGGAACCGCGTGTGATACTTCCCGCGCACCCCTGAAATGCACGTACCCTGCTGATTTTGCATGTGATACTTCCCGCGCACCACTGAAATACACGTACCCTGATGGAATCGCGTGTGATTCTTCCCGCGCACCCCTGAAATACACGTACCCTGCTGATTTTGCGTGTGATACTTCCCGCACACCACTGAAATACACGTACCCTGATGGAATCGCGTGTGTTACTTCCCGCGCACCCCTGATGTACACGTACCCAGGACAATCGCGTGTGAAACTTCCCACGAACCACTGAAATACATGTTACCCGCTTGGCGTTTGCTGTTTGGCTGCCCTGTGAACTGGTCCAGGGTTAGCGCAGCCCTTTGCGATGATTTGGGAATTTTGAAGGCTTTTCCTTGCGCAAGGGCGTTCTTGGGGGCGTAACTGGCGCTGCTGCAGGGTCGCTGCGCCACTCTGCGCCACGGCTGGTTTTTGAGGCTAAAATCCATGAATATGCTGTGCGATGAAAAGGATTTTATCGCACGCGGCTGGCGCAGTGTATCGCACAGGGACACTGTGCGCCAGCCGCGTGCGCCACTTTTGTGCAAAATTCTATGAATTACCCTGTTGATGTTAGCTGCAGCTAATCCAGCATGTTGGGAAAAGAAAGAGGGGCTGAGTTAGGCAGCATACAGTCTTTCCTGTATCTGTACGCCTATCTTCTGAAGTCTGCAATGATAATCTTGTTCATTGCTCATTGCTAATATTGATTCGAGGAATTATAGAAAAACATGACAAAAGAATAAATACTGAAGTTTTCTTTTTTTTTTTTTTGCGTTTTCATAAACTCAGTGTCTATTCCTGGCCGATTGTCAAAGAGGTTGTGAACTATTTCATGAAATAATTCTCATTAACACAGTGCATTACTTGTTTTCATGAATTAAGATGGTGACATGGTTTGGACTGCATTTAATGTTTTGAATTTGCTCCATGATAACCCTTTCAGGTTGTAAACATTTAAGTCATTTTCAATATGCTGGCTTGTGCAGATTGTGTCTGTTTACATGCTTTCATGTTCCCTCCTTCCTTTGACTCCTTTTCCCATGTCATGAAGCAGCTTTTACAGCAAATAAATAATTATGTAACTAGACCAATACAATTAAATTAACTCGAATTGAAAATGTGAAACTTCCATTACATTTCCACACTTTAAAATGGGAGTGTATTTCTTGACGGTACTTATCTGAAGAATCCTTTTGTTTTCTTCACAACTCCGTTCTTTTCTTTAAAAATACATAGCTATGTTATTTTCGGATTTTAGATGTCAATTCGTCAGGAAAAATAGATCAAGCAATTTCACATTAATGGCACATCAATTTTAGAAGCACTAGCACCTGAACCACATGCTTTAGAACAAATAAAGGGCATCCTAAAAATATGATTGTTTATGTTAGTAAGACAGATAACATGGTTTTCTGTTTTGTTGGTACTTTGGTAGAAACGCAAAAAGATCACAGAACCTGCTTCTGAATTGCATACGGTTTGGGAATGCAGCATAAGGCCCTGCATTTTTGATTTCCTATTTTGCAGACATGTGGTTCAGGGAGATTGTATTGATCAGCAATCGCTTTCCTCTCTTTGCAAGTTGTAAATCACAAAGGACCAGAATTGGATTAGCTTAAGGGTCAAGAAAGTGTGCGTCCATTCAATGCACTGATCAGCTTTTCTCGCCGTTTTAACAAGGATCCCGCACGCAGGTATCTCTGTTTGCAAGCAAAGCTGTTCATTTGAGCTATTTATACTGCAGGGCCTTGTGATATTTTTTATCTGAGGTTGAAATCTATGTGGCTTTCAAATCGTTTACATTATACACAGTTGGTATTATATAATTGCATCTGTTCAGTAAAAGTTAGCACAATCTTGTCCTAGGACATAATTATGTGGACATGTTTTAAATGAACACAACTGGTGGTATTTGGGAATAGAGGTGGAAGGCAGCTAGTTGGTAAGTGTGGGTGATATTCAGGATTTTGTTGGACACGTCAAGATTCTTTGAAAGGGCAAAGTCTCGCCCATGCCTGCTCGTGAGACGATCCATGGCATCTTTAAGTTCAGTGAGCCAATCAGAACCACCAAACCTCTCGGAGAGATTAGACAGCCAAATCAGACCACTGGAATCTCTAGAGAGGCGTGATGGGCGTTTACAGGGTATACATAACATGTCCAGCTCTCTTTGTGGTTCTCTGCGGGATCGGTGGGGAGAAACATTGCTGATTCACACAGGTAAAGTAAAAGAACTGTGCTGTAGCCTTCCAGAAGATTGTGGTTTCTTTTCTTAGAGATTGTTTTAAAAATCCCATTGTCTTTCCCTTCCTTCTTCCACACCAAAAAGAACAAATAAAGATAAAATAAAACCCTTTGTGATTGTCTTTTTGGAAACCCTTTTCCTTAACACTCCTCCTTTTGCCAAAAAATGGAAGAAAACAAAAGGAAATCATTGGATTTACATTCTTAGGAAAACATGTGTATGACAATCACTTTTTGATTTTTTGGCCAACCTTCGTCCTTCCAATGAAAACAGAAAAAGAAATAAACCTTTTGTGACACCGTTCCTTTTGTTCTTATGTGTAATGCCATAGGGAATGAAAAATGTTGTTTGTTTGTTTATTTATGTTTAATGTGTGCCAGACCCAGAGGTATCAGGGTGCGGAAAAAAGAAAACTTTAAGCTTACAAAGTCATAAGGGTTACAAGTCAAATAGGTTGCAAAGTCAGGGACTAGGAGTAGCAGGTAATGCAAGCACTACAGATCATTTTCTTTGAACCACTTGATGATGTTTGATCTAAACTGTGGGTATTATTGGTCAGTCCTTAGGGTGGATGGGAGGGAATTCCACAGTTGGGCCGCTTTGAAGGGGAAGCTATTACCTCCGATAGTAGCCCCTTTGAAGGGGGGGACTGATAAGTAAATTAGTATATGCAGCTCTGGTGGGTCTGGCTGTGACTTTTCTTTTGAACCTCTCTGTCAAGTAGCTAGGTGCTGAGTTGTTGAGGCATTTAAATGTTATGGAGGCAGTTTTAAGTTTGATTGTGTCACTAGTAGAGAGCCAGTTAGATTGTCTTCTAATTTTGATTTGTGTTCTCTTTTAGCAATTCCTAGTGCTGCTCTCAGAGCGTTATTTTGCAGTATTTGGATTTTCTTAATAATGTATTAATTAGATCCCAAATAGAGGGCGTTGCAGTAGTCCAGTTTGGAGAGCACAAGTGTTCTTGCCAAGATGGTGCACCTGATTGTGGAGAGGTATGGTTTTGCTGATCTGATCAACTTGCAGGTATATGCTGTTGAGGATGCCATGGCGTTTCTTTCTTTTGCTAGGATAAGACTGGAATTGAGGTAAAAACCTAGTGTTTTTACCTCCTTAGTGACTTTGATTATATGGCCATCTATAGCAAAGGATGTGTAGTCCTGAATGAGTTTCTTGATGTTCGGTGTGGTCCCCAGAATGATTAGTTCCGTTTTGTCATCATTCAGGCATAAACCGTGAAGTGCCATCCATGCCTGGATGATGAGGTATATCTTATTCAGCAAGGCCAAATACTGTTTGTAATACCCCGAAAATGGGATGAGAATCTGAGTGTCATCTGCATAGTTAGTATAGGTGACACCTAGAAGGTCCAGATCATCAAACAAGGGCTTAGTAAAAATGTTATACATGGTAAGGGAAATGCAAGATCCCTGGGGTACACCACACGTGATGGGAGCGGGGTCTTCAGCTGCTATGGTGGAGAAGACCCTCATAGTTCTCTCGCTTAAAAATGATTTAATCCAAAGATATGGCTTGGGACGAGAAATGGGCTGATGAATCTAAGTGGTTGCAGAGTACTTTATGGTCCACCAGGTCGAAAGCTGCTGAGAGATCCAGGAGGAGAAGTAAGAAAGTTTTTCCCTGGTCTCTAAGCTCGTCGACCTGGATCTTAAGATCAATAAGTGCAGTTTCAGTACTGTGCTGTGGTCTGAAGCCTGACTGTCTGGTGCCAAAGAGTTGGTGCAGCTCTAGAAAGTTCTGAATCTGTAATTAGGCCACTCTATCTAATATTTTTAGTAGGAATGGCACCGTGCTGATTGGCCTATAATTTGTGTGTATGCCGGGTCCAATGATTGCTTCTTGAGTAGAGTGGGGACCCAAGATTCCTTAAGATTGCTAGGTATGGTCTCTGAGGTAAAAGAGGCATTAATAAGCTTGGAAATAAATGGAGATAAATCTCTTGCTGCGTCTTTTAATATTTGGGCAGGGCAGTCATCGCCTCGACAGTTTGACGATTTAAGCAATAGTATTATTTTTTCAACCTCCAGTATAGATACGTTAGTGAAGATGAATCTCTGTTCTGGTTTGGCAGTAGTTTGTGAGTTGTCTATTTGAGTGGTGGTAGGTGGTATGTTTAGTTTTTTCTTATCTATTTTAACTTGGAGAGTGGACATTTTGTCACTAAGAGCCTTGTGAATGTTGGAGCACCATATTATATTTTTTGTCACAGTTATCAGGTACTGGAATGGGGTTCTCCAGTTCTTTTAGTATTGTAAAGAGCTCCTTAGTGCCTGATTTCACTTGTTTTATTCTGTTGTCAAAGCTTTCTTTTTGGCTCGACGTATCTCAGTTTTTTTTTTGTAGGTGTATTAATAAAGATGGCTTTATTTGCTTCTGAAGGTGAAAGTCTCCAGGTGGATTCACACTTGCGTTTTTCTTTCCTTGAGGATTTTAGGTAAGGAGTATACCAGGCGTTTAGGTGTTGTAAGGATATATATATATATATATGGGGATTTTACTGCCAGTATGCAGTATGGAAATGCAGCATGGCCCAGTTTTTCAAACTGCAGGCGTTATTTTAAAGGCAATTAGTCTGTGGGCAGTATGCAATATCTAAATGCAGCCATTTTAAAATAGATGCACCATAGGTGCACAGCAGTTTTCTAACAGCCAGCAGGTATTTTTTTTCAGAGCATTTAGTAAAAAAAATGTTTTAGCAGAGTGTGCTGTCATTTTAAAATGAAGAGGTGCACATTTTTACAAATTGGATGTTTTCATGTGTGCTAACTGCATTAGAAATACATAATTAAGTAACCTTATACTAACTGCCTTACTAATATACTAGTTTCAACCCCTCTAACATTATTAATGCAGTTTTTGTGCACAATGAAATGCATTCTATGTTTTTACATGCATGGTTTAAAATTCACTTTATTTTCCATGAAGAGCTGACATTCAGTAAACTCAAAAGTGCCTATCTAAATGGGTATCCTAGCTGGCAGTCAATACCATTCCATATTTTTCATTGATATATACTTCAAATTGTATTACTCACATACAATACAAGTATTAATAAAAATACTATCATAAAAATGATCATATCACATGAAACAAATATGAAAGTAAAAGACAACAACACAAGTGTATCTATCTGAACGTTTTTCTGGGTGAGCCATGCTGCTTAACACATAGACTGCACAGGTCTACATAAAGAATCAAATCTGTATACACACCACAGAGAATACATTTTTTTCCAGTTGGCCATAACAGAACCGAAATGTTGATCTCGAATATGGAGAGATGGGTTCAACACAGAACACATTGGTTCCAAAAGTAGGACTACTTACTGAAGTGATTTTACATTGTACTCCTTAGTACTAGGATTTGGGTCTCATTTCTATATGTTATAAGCATGCCCTCTAGGCATCCCATCTGGACTGTTTTGGCCCCCTGAGCGCAACCACCTTGGAACCACAGTTCACATGGGTCCATAGGCCAGAAACGTAATTCTGCAATCGCAGCAGACATTTCTTCACGTTATGACACACACATGATGTACACGTGATGATGTCATGAAGCAAATTGTGCAGTGAAGTCACGAAAAGCGCCGCATTTACTATCGCTGGCTTTTTTTCAAAAATAGAAAGGGTTGATTGTAAGGAATTTGATTCTTTATGTAGAGCTGTGCAGTCTATGTGTTAAGCAGAATGGCTCACCCAGAAAAACATTCAACTCACAATGTGTAGCTATAATCTCATAGGGCATGTGAATGTAGATCTTATATTACATCCCCCAAGGCATGCTATAATAACATTGGTTTCTTCTGATTTAGATCTTACATCGCCTACCTCAAATGGCATACTATAGTCACATTGGTTCCTTAATTTTGACCTAAGAGAAATCATATTATTAGGACCCACTTCTATAGATACACTTGTGTTGTTGTCTTTTACTTTCATATTTGTTTTATGTGATATGATCATTTGTATGATTTTTTTAATTGATAATTCTATTGTATGTGATTAATAAAATTTGAAGTATATATCAATGAAAAATATGGAATGATATTGACTGCCAGACAGCATACCCATTAAGATAGGCACTTTTGAGTTTACTGAACTTCTTTTTGTATAATATAAGTACTTCTCCATGGAGTAAGAGGTTGTGAATCCCCCTCTGTGGTTTAAGCCAATTTGAGAATAGAGATGAAATTCAGTCCATGTGAGTGTTTTTTATTTTTGTCCGTGGAGAGCAGAAATATACCACTGGAAGGAAGGAAAACAGAAACAGTTGCTTTGCAGAGCTGAAATCTTCATTGTCTTGAAAATCGAGGGCTGATACAGGACACATTCTGTTATTCTGATTGATAGAGATTGAGGGTTGATGGGCCAAGTCAACAGAGGGCTGACCTCGGGGTAATAGGCAGGAGGAGTTTTCATAAGGAATAACTAGGGGGAAGAGTTCAGATCGTGATGGGACAGAGAGACAGATGGTGCTACACAATAAATGCTGCCGGACTCCATGTGGGTGTGAGCGCCAGCTACGAACTTACACAGCTGGGAGCTTCCCACACAAAGAGGTCGATTTACTGGCTTTGATGTGAAGGAGTCCTTAGCACTGGATCTGTGGAACGGCGAGGTTGTACAGATAAGGCCCTGACAATGAGAGTTTCAGACTTCACTGGCCTGGGTGAGTTAGTGCCAAGTGAGGAAAAAGAATGAATGGAAGATGACATAATTTGTTGGCAGTGCAGGGAGTTAAAAAAAAATATAATACTGCATGTTTATCTTTCTCCATGTTTAAAAGTGCTGAACACCAAATTCATTTTTTACAATGTGTCTTTCGTTTTCTCTTCTCTTTTTTTTGTAGGCGATGCTGTGATATCATGTGGTAAGATGTATTTCTGTTTATAATTGCTATATAATACAGAGTGTAAAAAAAAAAAAGGCTGGGATTGTGGTGTCATTCATGCGTCTCTGAATCATTTCTATAAAGGAGAATCACAAGGGTTTGATGGTTGTATCAGAGCGGTAAATCATTTGCTAATTTATCACTGTAGCTAAAATAGCAAGCAAGGAAAAGTGAATAAATACCTGTAAGATAGGAAGGTGTGTGTAGGTGTTGTGAGTGATTCCTTCTTTGCATGCTGAAAAGAAGGCAGTTTCAGATGAGACACATAGATTACTGGATGTACATAAGTCAGTAATACCAGTCACAAACCATAGGTGTCATTCTGAATAAACGCATTGGGTTCTCTGAAGGGTGATAGGTCTGGGGGTTATCTACAGGCGACCAAAAGACATTGTAATAGAGAGGAAAGGTTTGTTTTAGGATGGGGATGTATTATAAAAGACCATGCTCACCGCTATACCACAAAAATAAGGTAAGTCTGAAAATACCACAAAGTAAGATACCACTAAAATTACCACCAACACAACACACTATATTATCACCAAAATAAGGTAATACTAAACTATCTCTAAATGTAAGGATTGTTTATTGCCAGTTTACCACCAAATTATCACAGTAAGAAAATACCGCCAAATCCCAAATTTGCCCCAATCAGATAACAACTCCTACAGTGTGCTCTAGGTTTGCTGTTTCTCATGTTTAATGTGGCAATAGTATCCAAGGCATTGGCCATGACTGTATTTAATTCTTTATCTAGAGTGGATGGATCTAGTGAGTCTGGCAGCGAGTTTAATGTAGGGAGGATTAGTGGTAAAAGTCTGTCCATGGTTATATTCTTTTTATTCCTTGTTAGAGTGGGGAGTGCTGACAAGTTATTTTGTGACAAGACAATTTTAGCATCTATGGAGAAGGCTATGAGAGCTTGATCTGTCCATGCCCGTCGAATAATGAAGATGATAGTCGTATTGCAGTTATGGTCTGCCACCCAATCAAGAGTACAGACTTTCTCATGGGTGGGTTGAGTTACTTTTTGGGTGAAGCCAAGCTCTGTGAGATTATTAGCTATGTTTGTAGATTGTACATCTTTGTGATCATTGAAGCCCAAGTTCATATCTCCTAGTAGAAGGGCATGTGAATGAGTTTTTTAAGTTATCCGAGAGGAGCGTGGATATATCCTCTTCAAAGGATCAGATGGGGCCAGGTGGCCTGTATGAATTGTATGGTGCTAGTTTGTGAGTCAGGTGTGAGCATCTTGATAGTTAAGGGAGGTCATTCTGAGGTTGGAGGTAAGGGAAAAAACGATGCCGGTAAAGGATCACCAGCATCGCTTACCGCTACGGGCTATTCCGACCAACCATACCACTATTTACGGTACCGTAAAGTACGATGCAGTAAATAGCGGTCTTGGGTCGCGCATGCGACACACCATGCTGATACTAGCGGCATGGCATAAACAAGAGCTGATCACAAGTAATGTGCACACGTAAATAACGGCCTCCTTAAGGCCGTAAAGTACCTTACCGGCATGGAGTACATACAGGCATCTCAGAGAACGTGTAAAGAACCCTGAGCAGTGGTTCCCAGAGCCACAGGTCCACACAATCAGCACAGGTGTAGGCAATGGAGTCTGCCACAGCAGAAAAGGATCACACCCACACACCACACCCCCTCCCACACCAAGATTATACCAATAGTGGTAGCAGTACATGAAGCAGGAGGCCCTGCTTGCTAGGCCACAACTACAATAACAACACCAATAACACCAGGCCTCACCGCAGAGGAGACACAGGAGGAGAAGGAGGGTCAGACAGGCCCAGCATGCAGCACCAGTGCAGCCACCATCACCATCCCAGCAGCCCCCACTCCCATGCATCAGGTCCGGTCCCTCAAGCGAACCCCTGAGCAGATACTCACCCTCTACTAGCTTGACTGTGCCACCATCACCACCATAGTTGCCCTGATTAATAACGAGAGATAAGTGAGCATCATACAAATACACACCGCTATCCCTGCTCAACTGAAGTGGTGCCTGTGCCCCACATCCATGCCACAGGCACCTACCAGCACACAGTGGGGCCCATGCATGGCATATCACAACTGTCCATTTCACGGACGCAGAACCAAGTGCTGGATCACCTCCACAAGCGCACAAGGGACTACAAATCCCTACCATGGACTACCCAGGAGATATACGACACAAAAGTTTCACCCCATGCATTGGCAGGCATGCCAAATTGCATGGGTGCTCCTGACTGCACCACGTGGATTTGCCAGACCCGCATGGCAAGCAGGTGGCGTATCGCAACTGCAAGCAATACCATTCCACCAACGTGCAGACGTAATGCAACGCAAGCAACACCATCACACATGGGTGGGCCCGACATCCAGGACCAACTCATGACTCAATGGGCCAGATGAACCCCATGCTAGCCTGCCACATGGGGTGACATGCAGGACGACATGCCTGTCTGCTTGTTGAGTCGTCTGACTGTGTCACCAGAGTACGGATAAGAGCAGTATGATAGATATGCCACTGACTACAGCCAACACACCCAACTACGGAATCACACAGTACACTGCAATTCATGGATCTAACCTCAAGAATGCTGCATGCATTAATGAAGCACGTACCACGAGATGTGCGGGCCACTGTTCATAGACCATCTCGAAGACGCTCCCCCTACAGCACCCCATTGCCCAGGACACATATTGGAGCCATCATTGGGGTAAATGCATCCATGGACATGTGCGTATGGGCATCAATGACCTGCTACCATGTAAGACAAGTTCAGTACTCCACCATGACAGTCAAGACACTTACCTTCATTGGCTAGACATACAGGTGTTGGTGGCTGTCCCTTGACACCATGGTACAGGACCCCTGTCACAAACCCACAGAACAGGCCCAAGGAGGTGACAATACTGCCCATACCCGTGCATGCGTGCAGATGAAGCAGCCACTTGGCTTGTACAGTGCACATATGAGTTGCCTAAACTGGTCCGGTGGGGGACCCAGCTACTGCAATGAGTAGGTGTCCAAGAGCCCCATGTCATGTGTGATGCTGTACGAAATTGTGCACCCCTTGGGACGTGGCCCTGTCCCCTGACATGGGACTGCCAACACCAGATGAAGTTAGAGTGAAGGAGGAGGAGGAAGGGGCAAGACAGCATCATTGAGCCGGTGCACAGGAGGGACATGTTGTGTGGAAAACATTGATTGGACAACAAAACCGAAACTCAAGTCAGCAGAGGGTGCCACGACATGGGCACACAGGGCACTGGGTGTGTGGATACTTGTACACCATGCACTGTCATACATCATAATACGCATGCACAATGATGCATGTCCACACATGTTTAACTTTGCAACTCCAACAGTGTATTGTCCATTCAAAAGCATAAGTGTGAACATCTAGGCTACCCTAGATCATTTCTGCAAACCAGAATTCAGAGAGTGGGAGCTGGTGGTGCACAGGCAGGAGAGTCTGGGTACCGGAGGAGGGACTTTGGAGCCACTGTTACTGACCGCATGTGAGCAGAAGTGTAACTCGGTGCTGGACATGCAGTGCATCGAGGGAGTTGGAGGAGCAGTGGTGGGTGCCAGCAGCCAAGATGTAGGATGTAGGATGTATTGACCCACTCAGCAGTATTTCCCACATCACTAAACTGCAGTTGCGCAGAAACCACAAAATGGTTGTGCTGGCTCTTGTGCTTGCCAACAAAAATGGCTGCACTGTCCTTCCAAGCACACATCGGGCAGGATGGAACAAGGGGGCACATTGAAGGAGATTGCCAGTGGGTTCTGACATAAACAAAAGGAAGAAAGCCAAAATCTCCATTGAAAAACATGCTGATGTGACGCTAATTCCCTCTGTTCCTTAAAGCCACTGTGATTAATAAGCCCTACCAAGCCCTGTGTGTCTCACTGTGCCTCAGCAAAACCAAGCAGGATTCTGAATTGACAAGCCCTGTCAAACGAAACTCTAAAACAAAAAATCAACCAGGAACTTTACTTTTACTTATACTTACATGGGAATCACGTTCATTTTCTTTGCAAAAGTATCCAAAAATCAGCTCTTCAGAGAGAGACTCTAACTAGCCGAGCCATGTCTGTTTCAATGTATCCATGCCTCAGACCAACTCCAGCATTCAAGAGAATAACTATAGCTGCAAGACACTGTCTGAATTTGCTGGAGATGACAAGTTGAATTTAAGAACGGAGGCCAGCTGCACCACGTGTAAAAAAACAATTAAAAAATGGGTTGTTGCAAACTAAAGAAAAACAAATGCCTGTGTGTTGGAACAGTACACTGGGGAATGAAAGTCTGCCAATCTTAAGCAATATGAAGGGGTTTGTTGCTGGTGAGACTATATTACATGGGTTATTTTATGCAACAGGCATGTTTTAGTTCTGGATCCAAGATCAGAAAATATAGGTTAAAACTGTGGTGCCTGGAGTGGCAAGTTGAAAACAGGTTTTCTGCTTGGAAGGGTGGTACCAAAAGGAGGGCTCGCTCTCAGCAGATACTAACAGCGCCCTGTTAATTATGGGGTCGAACAGACTTTCGTCTCTGCTGGGACCCTGACAATGAAGCTCCCAGGGAAGTATGTCTGAAGTGTGAAGGGGCAATCCAACTTCAATCAAGGGAGAAACCCCCACGGTGCTCTGAAGGAAATGACAGTTGGCAGCAGTTGAAGGAAAGACAAAAAAATTACCCAGGGACAAAGGGAATGCCATTTGTTCTCAATGACTATTTCAGGAATAAACTTTAAAGACTTTTATCTCTGCATCAAGACTTTGAAAAATTGTAAGAATGTCGCAGTTTAAAAGTGATTTTTTCGTGCTTTCTTTTGAGACATGGTAGAATTCACTCACACCTTGGGGACAGAAAGGACAAAGTATTGAGGATAAATATAAATGTATGAATGATGCAAACATAAATTTTTGTACATACATCCCTTAGAATAATTTGCATCTGTGTGTAAAGTTATGGAATATTAGGCCGAATCTTTCATGCTCAAAATTACCAAAATGTATCAGAAGGGCGAAACAAGGTCCCACAGACTGGAGGATTTGACTAACATATGCTGCACAAAATATGTAACCTGTGCAAATAATTTATGAGATTGCAATTGTATAAGTGTATGTTTTTGGCAAAATCGGATTTTAAGTAAAGTAATTGTGGGAGTTTTTGGACATTGTAAAACTCCCATCATAAATCTGACATCATTCCCTTGGAAATCCAACCAGCTGAGAGTGAGGTGGAGACTAAAACCCCAATCCAATCCAAGTAGTTTAGAGGTGTGCTTAGTTAACTCTGCCCAACCTATACTTTGATGATGTCACTAGGCATTATAAATAAGGGTCCCTAACAAGACCCTGGACACACAGACGTTCTTCCTGATTTCCTGCACTGCTTTCCTGTTCCCATCATCTTCCAGATCCAGACTCCAACTACAAGGTCAAGCATTGCTGATCCTACTCCAGGGCCCACTCCAAAACCCAAGCAGTGCTGATCCTATTCCCAGCAAGGCCTCAAATCTAAAAATCCACTAAATCTCCCATTAACAAGGGGAAAGCTGTGGTACCTTTGGCATCCTGATCCAGTCTGGCTTGCTGCAACTCACTGCATGCTGCTGCAATCCTGCTACCTTGATGACCTTTAGTATCCAGTGACCAGAATTGCCTGTCCAGTCCTTGCAAGCCAGTGACTAGAACTGCACAGATGTTTGCCAGGTGCCCTGCCATGTAGTGACCAGACCCGGTTGACTGTCCAAAAAGCCCAAAACTAAAAAGTGGACTGTGAGTATTTCATCACAAATTGGAGATCCATAGTATACCTAATCTTGCCTTGTCCTTATCCCACTATATAAGCCATCCGATCCTTAACCTGATAACTTGTCCAACTGTCAGAATTCTCTGTGCATTTTGTCATTAATCTCCAAGCATTAGCACTACTTTTCTTTTCATTTCTGTCGTGCATAGATCATATGTCATTAGCAATATTTTGGTTAAATAAAGTAATTTCCTTAAAGAAAAGGGGTACACTGCATGAAGGGTTACAACTGCAGATTAAATTCGAAAATTCACAAGTGGCGTTCCTCTTTTCTTCATTCATTAAATCTAGTTAAAGTAAAACTGTCCTTTTCACAAACTGATTTCCTTAGTAATTTCACCCTTCATTTTACTGAAAGTGCACCTCCTTCAATATTGCATAACTCTTTCAATTTACCAGCTAGAGACGTACTTTCACTTCCATTCTGTACCTGTGATATCTACCTATCCCCCAACATAACCCCACTCCAAATCAGTGTATTTCACCCGTTTTTATTAAGACTGGTTTTGGGTAATTTTATGGGAGAATTGCAAAAGTGTACATCTTAAGCGTGCTATTTGACAGCCAGCTGTGTTAAACGTTCCACTAATTTCTGAACTGTATGCTTATGGCAATCCATTCTTTGTGATTGTTAGTATCTTTGCATTGTTGCTTTAGTAAGGAACTGTATTTGCTTCAAGGTTTTTAACAAACATTAATTATTGATTTATTTATCTCTGAGTGTCAATTCACAACATTGCAATGGGTTTAAAATCAGGTTTTCTCCCTTATTTGGGCAGGGAAGGTCAGATTAGATTCTGTTTTCAGTTTCTTATTCCTGAGTACCTACTGCTTCTTATATCCACTCAAAATGGATTATTTGTGGGTTGAGAGAACCTTGCAGGGGGAAATTCTAACTTGGGGGCTATCTGTCCTAAATCCAAAAGTGCTCCTATTCTGCTGTGCTATGTATATGTTCCAATAAAAAAAGTCAAACCCAGTGTTTTGCTCACCTTCTCAGTGTAACTATCACCCCATTGGTGATTGCTGCCCCATATTAACAAGTATGTGATCTCTCTTGAATTTTAAATAAATAAATAAATGAATAAATATTGCATTTGACCAACCAGCCTGGTTCATGGTCCATTGTGACCCAGGGTATTTGAAAAGAGTTTGTGATATCATCCCAAAACTGAATCCACATAAATAAGGAGAAAAGCACCTCAGTTAGGTGCTACATACTAGGCTGAGACCACGGTGTTCGTGTCACCTGATTGAAATCCTTAACAAACCAATCCCTCACCACATGTGCATGCATCATTGACAAACTAGCTCAAGATGCCCCAGAGGACAGACATCTGAGCCGGGCATTGCGCAGGGTGCAGTGAGCGGGTACCACAGCCACCACCTAGCACAACAGCCATGTGCCAGTGCACCAATGCCACCCCTGTGAGTCAGAGCAGTGGGGAGGGGAAGGCAGCCAATGGACGCATCCAAGTGCTATGCACCACACACCCATGGCGGGAGCACATCAGTGCCCCATAGTGAGCTGCCAGTGCCATGTAGCCAGCCAGCCCCCAATCCAAATGCCACTCATGGAGGTGACATGGGTGCATGGGTATCAGAAGCATGCATGCCAGACAACAGCTGCCCCAGCAGAGACCTCTTGCCATCCAAACACACAGGCCAGATACAAACTGCCCATGTGACACACCCACATATCTGCATCCGCCCCCATCATTGTGAACCCACTTGCAAACACCCCTGACCAACCATGTCCTTCAGCCCAATTGCCTGGGGTCCTACACAGCACCATGTAATGAATGTCATGCATGCCAAATCATGTGGGAGAATGAAACCTGACCACATCTCCCATGTCCCCTCCCAGCAGACAAGCAACACCAGAGGCATTTGTGCGGCAGCAGGAGTCAGGACAGGGGGACGCAAAGACTGATGTAAAGCAGAATGCATCACATATTCAGAAGGAACAGAAGGATGAAACCGAAGAGGCAGTTTTGGGGCAGTATGAACAGGTAAACAAGCAGGCAAATCTGGTGGAGCAGATGGAACATAGAGAAGTACATTTGGTGAAGCAGATTGTAAACAAGGAGGCAGTGGAACACAAGGAGGTGGGCATGGGTTATCAGGTCTGGTAGGAGAAGGGGAGAAATATATGTGAGACATGTGGAGGCAGATAATGGGCAGGGGGAGCAGGAGCAGCAGGAAGTGGAAGACAAGGCAAATACAAGGGAGGATGAGGAAAGCAGGGATGCAAATGTTGGGGATGAGAAAGAGGGGTAGAAGAAAGACATGTTGCAGTCAGAGGAGGGGAGCAGGAGGAGGCTGACAGAGTAGATGCTATTTGTGCCCACCCTGCACAGTGAGCAAGGATGACTAAAGGATTGGTGAAACAACATAATGTTGTCCACTTTTCATAGCTGCCTCTCATGGCTGTTGCAATACTATCCTATGCGTTAGCAAAGGTTTCAAGTAGAGGTGTGCACAACACTATACAGAGAGGGAAGAATAGTAAGTGTTAAACATTGACCATGACTGCAGTGGATAACCATGTTTGGCTGAGGCATGGAGTGAGCTTTAAACACCACAATATATTGACTGCCATGCCTCAGGAGATGTTCAGGGGCAAGGCTGCCCAAGATCGTATCTGCAAACCAAAATTCAGTGAGGGGGAGCTGATGGTGCTTGCTGACACAGAGGTTGCACACCATGATGAACTCTATGGGGCCAGGATGGGGAAGACTACCGTAAGCGCAGGTCAGTGTCCGCGGACTGCTGTACCAGCACAGACAGGAGAGCATGGCTACTGGAGGAGGGACTTTGGAGCCACTGTTACTCACCTCATGGGAGCAGAAGTGTAGCTTGGTGCTGGACATGGAGTGCATTGAGGGAGTTGGAGGTGCAGTAACGGATGCCTGCAGCCAGGATGCAGAAGGTGATTCAACTCGTTAATCCCCCACCACATGTGCATGCATCATTGACATGCTAGCTCAAGATGCCCCAGTGGACAGACCCATGAGCTGGGCATTGCGACAGGGTGCAGTGAGCGGGTGCCACAGCAGCCATCTACCACAACATCTATGTGCCAGTGCACCAATGCCACCCCTCTGAGTCAGAGCAGTGGGGAGGGCAGCCAAGGGACCCATCCAAGTGCCATGCACCACACACCTATGGCGGGAGCACATCAGTGCCCCATAGGGACCTGCCAGTGCCATGTAGCCAGCCACCCCCAATCCAACTGTCACTCATGGAGGTGACATGGGTGCATAGGTATCAATAGCATGCATGCCAGACAAAAGCTGCCCCAGGAGAGACCTCTTGCCATCCACACATACAGGTCAAATACAAACTGCCCATGTGACACACACACATATCTGCATCCGCCCCATCATTGTGAACCCACTTGCAAACACCCTTGACCAACCATACCCTTCAGCCTAATTGCCCAGGGTCCTACCCAGCACCATGTAATGAATGTCATGCAGGCCAAATCACGTGGGGGAATGAAACCTGACCACATCTCCCATGTCCCCTCCCTGCACAAAAGCAACACCAGAGGCATCTGGAGCTGAAGAGGCGGCAGGACCATCTGTGAATGTGACATCCCGGCACTCAGACACTACCAGTACCACCACAATGCAAAGGGGCAGACAGGCCACACAAAGGCAGATGTCACGCCATGACACACTGTTTCACAGCAGGAGCAGGCCCACAACCCCCCCACAGCCCACCAGGGGCAAGCCAATGCCAGCTGCTCCCACACCTGCAGCTGTGTACACAACCACAGAAGACAAAACAGCTAGTCCAGTGCTCTCAGAAACACAGGGGGACAGAAGCCCTGACACAGCTCATGCAGTAGTGCCACCAACCCCTAAACACAGTCTCTGCCAACAGTCCTCCACCACACCTGAGAGCTCACCCCATAGGCAACAATGTGGACACAAGACCACCACACCACTGGCACATGCATACACTGGAGAAGGACACGACACATCATCAGTTTACTCCCCTGTCGACAGCCCACACTGACAGTGCACGCCCTCACCAACGCAGTATACGGCAACACTCAGCATGCTGATTCAGAGGCTCAGGGACATGGAGTAAAGACAGAGGGAGATGGAGGCCCTCGGGTACACCCGCTATGGACACTTGCAGGCAATATGCAACAGTATCCAGGGGGCCACACCCAGGATTGCATGGGACAATGCATGGACCCAGAGGGTGACACTGCCAGTATATTTGCACTGATGGCATTTGGTTACAGAGTCAGAGAGATGATGGAAGGTGTCTCTGCTCTTGAAGAGGTCATCCACCAAAGCAATGTACTGGTATGCCAACAGCTCCTGGGTGCCCGTTCCAACCCTTCTAGATCGTCAACACCAACAAGGGACTACCAGGAGAGCACACATAGGTGCCAGTCCTTGAACCAGCTGTATTCTAGATCGCTGGCTGCTGGGAGTGGGGGGGGGAGGCTACGGATATAGACAATGACGTGCAAACATTTGCCCAGAGCAGCCATTCTGTGGAGTTGGTGGTGGGCAGGGGGAGGGGAAACATTGTGCGGTGGAGTTGGTGGTGGGCAGGGGTAAGAGGGATAGTGTGCTAGGGAGTTGGTGGTGGGTGGGGGCAGGGAGGATAGTGTGCTGGGAAGTTGGTGGTGGGCAGGGGAAGGGGGATATTGTACTGGGTAGTTGGTGGCAGGTGGGGAGGGGGATATTTTGCTGGGGAGTTGTTGGAGGGTGGGAGAGAGGGGATAGTTTGCAGGGGAGTTGTTGCTGGGCGGGGCAGGGGGATGGTGTGCTGGGGAGTTGGTTGGATGCGGCGGAGGGGGATAGTTAGTGCACAAAGTTACATTACAAATTGTTGAACATCATTTATGCGAGGACATTCCTGATTGTGCTCATGTGCAGCGTATTGACAGTACTGGAAGTGTGATTGAGCCAGTGTGCTGTACTAGAAGAAATTGTCTATTTGTGCCTGCAGGGCCAGTTCCCCATCCCTCATGTCTTTCCTGGAAGCGGCTGCTCTGGCTCATGCCTCATGCTGTTCATCTGTGTCTTCCTGTGGGTGTGGCATGTCAGCGTCTGGGGGTAGTGGCATATTCCTCCCCAGGCAGAGGTTATGTAGCATTACACACACTAGCATGATCTCCCCAAATTTGCCAGGGGCATACATTGGGGCACTGCCAGTATGATCTAGGCACCAGAATCATGCCTTGAGGAGAACAAAGATGTGCTCAATGCACACGGGTCCAGATGTGGGCATGGTTGTAGGCACTCTTGTGCAGTGTATGTTGGTCATGCACAGGGGTTAACAGCCATGGCAACTGCAGCTATCTGGATACCTGCATGGGGTGGAGCACAAACATTAGCCACTTGTGTCATGCCTGAGAATAGTTCCACACAGTATCAGGGCATTGGTCACCATATGAATGCATGTGTACATCCCCCCACGCTACGTGTATGTGTGATGTCTGTGCAGCCTTTGTCAATGGTGACATGCATTCCTTTGCCTGTACATGCACCCTGTGGTGTTGCAGCGGTTGTTCAGTGATGTGTCCCTGGTGGCTGTCTTGTGACTGTCTGCTGCTCTCGTGCATGGGGCATACTGGGTTGCCTGGCATTCTACCCACTCTTCTAGGGACAGTTGGTCTACATTCCCAGGTGGCATCACATGGGCACATGGCTTTAGCACTGGTTTGCCTGCTGTTGGGTGCTGCAGTGTGGATCTGTGCTCTGCCTCATTTCTGTTGCATTGTTGTACAAGTGGTCATGTGTGTTGTTGTCATTGCTGTGGTATGTGTATGTCAGCGTTTGGGTCCCGGTGTGTCCAACTTGTGCATGCTCCCTTGGATATCACCTGAACTTGGTGCAGGTGCTGGCCGGTTGCTGCTAGTGCATCTACTTGTCATACCATGCTTAATGTCAGTGTTAACAAACCCCCCATGTTCACTTTTGCGCTTCACTGTGCATATGTGGTGGAAATTGTACTCACCCACTAGCCTTGTCCATTGTCCTCTGAGCCTCTCCATGTATCCTGGCAGTGTGCTGTTCCTTAGGACCATGGTGTCATAGGTGGAACCTGGGTACCGGGCACAGCAGTGGGTGGTGATGAGGGAAGGGTTACAGGCCACCTGCACGTTGAGGGATTGGTAGTGCTTCCGATTCCTGACAAGGGCCTCATGGGCCTGGGGTGCCACCAATGCATCATGGGTGCAGTCAATGGCTAAAATGACATTCGGCAGTCGGGTGGTGGTATAGAAACTTGCCTTTATGTTGTTGACCTGGGCCTGGGTTGTGGGTAGTTTAGTATGGTGGTTCACTTGCCACAGGAGGACATCCAGCACCTGGGCCAGGAATGCACAGAATGTGGGCTGTGCCGTGCCATGCATCATGGCCACAGAGTGCTGGATGGTGCCTGTCCCCAGGAACTACAGGACTGCCACCAGCTTCACCAGTGGGGGTACATCTATCAGGATGTTGATCCTGCTCCCTATGTCTTCCAGGATTGTGCCCAGCAGATCGTTGATGGTCTGCCTGTTGAGGTGGTACAGGGTGATCAACTGGGTGTCGATGAGGGAGCAGGGTGATGGCCTGGCCTGAGGATGGGTGATCACCCTGCTTTGACAGTTCTCCTCTTCGTCCTCCTCCTCCTCCTATCCCCCATATGCTCTCTGTGCCTTGGCCTGGTTATCCTGCATCTCAAGATCCAGGTACAGCATGAGCAGCTGCCTGTCCCACCTGGCAGCGTTTAATGGCAGCTTGGTGTTGGAAACAGTGTTTGGTGTACGGGTGCGCCTTATGTAGCCCTCTGGGGGTAGGTTGGATGCACCTGTGGCTTCATTTCTGGCACCTGTGTTCATTTACCCCCAGCTGGAGGCATTTCTCAGCTGTATTAATGCTGGTTTTCAGCACTAATACCACCATACATGAACTTGGGATATGGCTGTAATTGTGCTTTTGTGTTCTCTGTGCCATTAGTGCCGACTGTAATTTGCTCTGGCTGTAATAACACTGCTGTAATAGCACCGGTATATTTGTTGTCCGATGATATTTGCGCTGACTCGTAATCTGGCAGAGCAGTATTAGTGGGGCTTATTCCATTACCGCCAAATTTAAGGGCCACCGCCCTACTCCTGATGAGGCCCCAAGTCTTGTTTCTTTTCTTTGCATTGAGTGACTTGCAAATCCACTTCTCCTATTATAAACTCGGACTACAAGTCCCAGAATGCAAAGAAGAAAACCATGACTGGACTGAAAGATTTGAAAGTGTGACATTTATATGGAATGAAAAATGGAAAATGCTGTGTGTTTAAAAATGTTTTTTTAGGAGCATTTTGATGAAAGTTAAAACATGCATATGTGCATTGATAGCAGCGCTGTGTATAACTTTTTTCTAAAAGAAAGAAAAAGCAGGTGCAAAAGATTTATTGAACATGTGTAAGTTCCATTTGGTGTGTGGAAGTTTAATATAATGGCAGTATATGCATACGTGCTAGCATAACCCCTTCCTATCTGTAGGTGCTTATCCAGTCCTGGTGTATTCGATGCATTATGGGACTTTTACTCCAGGTTTTGTAATGGAAAAAGTGCAACTACAAGCCCAAGAATGCAAAGAAACACCCATTGCATGGTATAATACCCCTTCAGTGATGTCATTTATGACATTTGTGATGTCATCTTTGATGTCCCGGGTGTTAGTCTTAGCAGTGCATGGTGGTGGCGCAAGCTTTGGTTGCTTAGCTGAATTTCTAAGGTTTTTCGGTTTTACTTGTAACCATAAGATCCCTTTTTAGCAAAGATTTTTCAGTGAATTTGAAAGGTTTTTATTAGTGCAAATTAACCATAATGTCCCTTTAACTAAGTTTTTTCAGTGAATATATATATATATATATATATATATATATATATATATATATATATATATATATATATATATATTCAGTGAAAACACTTTGTTAAGGGGACGTTATGGTTCCAAGTAAAACCGAAAAACCCCTGAAATTCGCCAGTTATGGTAAGCTAATCAACCATAACTCGCACCACCACCGTGCGCTGCTAAAACTAACACCCAGGACATCAAAGATGACATCACAAATGTCATTGATAACATCACTGATGACATCACATGTCTGGCTCACTCTTTTTTCCATTACTGATATATCTAGGCCATCAACAGTCAGGAACTAAAAATTCAAAAAGTACTATATTTGTAGACTTGTACTTCAAACATGTTCTTACAGTAATTCACTTAGGGTCCACTCACAGCATATGAAACATATACAAAGGGGAAAACAAAGACTTGGAAGACAGTAATGCTTTCTATGTATGAAGATGATTAGTAAGGTAATCAACACTGTCTTATAGTTCTGTTGATTTTTTATTTCTGTACTTTCCCTGGATATGCTCATATTTGTACACATTGCACTTACACTACTTTCCTTAGGGCCTAGTCACAATATGTGATAGTTACACATAGAGAAGTAGTAGCTTTGAAGCAGAGCATGAAGATAATCAGTTAGGTTACTTCACTTTCCCTGTATATGTTCATATACCCTCCCAAGCATCTTGGGCAGCTGCGTTCCACATCACAAAGAAGGTAAGCACTGATGGGCTTTTTTGGAAGATTTAATTAATGCATCTCTTAATTGAGTGGCAAACGCTTGATCACACAAATACTTCTACAGCTTTTAAAAAGAAATTGCTGCCGTTGCACCGCTGAAGGGCATCTTTGTGCTGGGAGGGAATTTTATCTCTCAATGCCATTATTTCAAATTGAAAAAGAACTTTTGAAATGGCCGCTGCATCCACGTGTGTTGTGTTGTAGCCTCAGTGGTGTACCTGCTGCCTACCTGAGTGGGCAGCATGTGGCCTATTTGTCCAACCCGAAGCCACAGGCAGGCATTAGCCAGCCCCTCATCGATCCACCACAGTAAGGCCCCGTCTGTGCCTCTATGACCACCTGAATCTGTGAAGTCAGGACGCCAGCATTGGGTGTTGAACTCCCCCCCACCACCGACCATCTTGGGAAGCTGCTGGAGCAGCAAAGCATATCACAAAGAAGGTAAGCCCTGATGGGCTTTTTTGAAAGCTTTAATTAAGTAGCAAACACTCTATCACAAGAGTACTTCTAAAACTTACATACACAAAGTCCTTCGTTGATCTCCATACTTCGCATTGGACACGAAGGAGCTAAACGGTGCCAGGAGGCGCGCTAACATCTGCCTCTGTGACCATCTGCATCTATGAAGGCAGGACGCCAGCATCGGGTGCTGAAACACCGCCCGGACCATTTTGGGAAGCTGCTGAAGAAGCATTCAACATCACAAAGAATGTAAATCCTGATGGGCTTTTTTGGAAGCTTTAATGAATGTATCTCTTGATTGAGGGGCAAACACATGAGTACTGCTACAACTTTTAAAAAGAAATTGCTGCTGTCACATTGCTGAAGTGAATCTTTGTGCTGGGAGGGTTTTTATCTCCCAATGCCATTATTTCAAATTGAAAAAGAACTTTTAAAATGACTGCCGCATCAGCATGTGTTGTGTTGTAGCCTCAGTGTGCCTGCTGCCTCCCTGATTGAGCAGCCCATGGCCTATTTGTCCAACCAGAAGTTGCCAACGTGCATTAGCCAGCCCCTCACTATCAAGGCCCACACAGTAAGGCCCTGTCTGCGCCTGTCTGGGCCGAGGAGGGCCTGGAGAGTGTTAGGGAGAATTCTCATCTATGGCTAATTTCCCTCACCTAGTGAGTCCCCCAGGAGCTTTGCTGGACTTCTGGAGTTTATTTTTTTCAACTTGGTAAGAGTGAGAGCTTTTCCCCCACTGTTACCTGTGTTTTGCTATGTGTTTCCACATGTTTTTGTGATTGTGGGCTCTGAAGGACACCACTTCAGTACCCCCTTCTTGTGTGTGTCACACAGCACCTTTTGTGCAGTGGCACTGGGTTGTCGTTCAGACTCCCACCGACTCCATTTCTGAGGCAACTACTGTCCCCCAGAAAAGGGTAAAGTTACCATTAACTTTACTTAGTCAATCTACCACATATCCAGTACACCCCATCTTCCATGAAGTACTGGAAAGGGTTAATTCGTATCACTTTTGATCTGTACCTCCTAGAGCATTGTTTCTCTCTTTTAACATTTAGACATGGCTGGTGGCAGTGGTATCTACCCTAGCTTTCTACCGCGGTTATCTTATATAACTGTGGTAATATTGTAGGCTATTGTATTAGCCTAGAACTTAAACCCGCTTGACCAAATCCTTTTTCATTTGGCTCCGGTGTGGTTTATCCGACATTTGTTTTTGTTAAACTCCTTCTTGTATTTTGCTTTGCGCGGCAAACCAGGTTTCCCTTCTTTGTTCGCTGTCTTTTGGCGGGCTTCTACCTAGAAGCCCTCCGCAAGGTGCCTGGGTGGGCTGAATGTGAGGGAGGGGTGTAGTCAACCCCTGCACAGGGTATCCTAGGAAACCCAAGTCGCACTTTGTTACGATTGGTCAAGGTGGTTGTCCGGGCTGGAGAACCCCCCTGCTGCATGATTGACAGCCAGGCTGTGTGAATGGGGGTTTTGTGCATAAAAGGCAGGTCTCTTGGGCTAGAAGTCAGAAAGTCACCACTGGAACTACAAGAAACCGACGAGAAGCTGAGAGAAGGACGGTTGCTGCAACTACCCCGTCCCGGTGAAGCCCTGCTGCAGTCCTGAGCTATCTACCTTCAACAGTCCGGAATCTTCTTCCCTTGAGATTGGTGGGGATAACCAGCTCATCTTCCACAGCTAGAGGATCCTCTTCCTTGGTCGAATTCGCTGCACACTGCTGTAGTGGTCCGGATAGCCACCTGAACAGCCTCTCCTGTTTTTAAGGAGCGCATCTTTTATTCCGTGTGGCTGCTGCCGGCCTCATCCCTGTGTGGTGCAGACCCCCTTCAGACGTCCTCCTTCACAACAAAGATCCAGGAATCGTGGGTCTGCGGGAAACCACTAGGAACAACTGCCAACGCACCAGCTGCACCGTTGGAACAAGGTACTGTGTTCTGCTTGAGGAAACTGGGTGAATCCCTTTTCTTCATTTCCAAGGCTTGCACTTGTCTTCCCTCCTTCTTATAACTTTTGCTTCCGAACATTGACAATATCGAAGTACTTTTGGCTATGTTGAATCTCAAACTATCTGACTGTGTGATCCTCGACAACAGGCTCCGGTGTCTCTCAAACCTGGCTTTGAGTGTTTCTTGATTTGCCTGCCTAACCAAAATATTGCCTGTGATTTTTGCCTCCAACTCCCTCTCGGTATCTCAATTGCTAAGTGTGTTTTTACCCCGGTAGCATTTCATGTCACGGATATGCGTTTATTTAGTAGACCGACCTGTCAAAAAGTGATCGCAATTGTATTTGCGGTAACATGTTTTGTTCTTAACACCGGTGCATTCAACACAGGGTACCTACCTTGAGACTTACTGTACAAAGTGAATTGGTTAGTTGTAGTATATTTAACGTGTGGTTTTTATTTAAGTTTAATAGAAGTGTTGTGTTTATAACGAATGGTTTAAAAATAAATGTATTTATATTTTTCTACCTGAAACCTTGAGTCAGTGTTTGCTTGAGTCACAGTAATTGTGGTCCCTTTGTGTAATCTCTGCTACTGCTCATATGCTCTTGAGATAAGCCTGGCTGTTCTGCTAGTGCTACCACTATAACTTAGTAGTACAGGCTTGTACCAAAGGTAAAACTTGTATTGCCACCTGTGGTCTTAATCGTTTGTAGTGGTCCCTAAGGGCACTGCACAGGATTCTGCCTAACAGAGAGCCACATACTTTTTTCTCATACTATGATCATACGCCTAAACTAATTCCTGGACTGCTCCACTGCTACTCTTCAGAGGCCACCCTCACAACCTGTATTCATGAAAGTGAGATTGGTTGAGCTCCATATCTAACTTTTATGAGGCATTTACTGTGCCTTTGACATACTCCAGCCTCACCTTAACTAACTTAACTCCTTTCACTGCATGTATTACTCTTGTTTTGTTTAGCAATACCAATTCACCATCTGCATGGCATTGTTTGCTGCCTCCATTTAAAGTTGAATTTGGGGTGTGCTTTTATAATCAAATTTGGTTGTATTTGCACTACCTGTGCACCATCTGCATTGCACTGTTTGCTGTCTACAATTAAAGTTGAATGTGAGGTGTGCTTTTATAATCAAATGTGGGTGTTTTTGCACTACCTGTGCACAATCTGCATTGCATTGTTTGCTTCCTCTATTTTTAAAATCATTTGTATGTGTGTATAGTTTTTACATCTATGTGTCACTCTTCCATTGTAATTCTATTCTTCCTGGATTTCACTTATTCTCTCCAAATCAACATACTAGGCCTCCTAGTGAGTTTACATAGAACTGTGCAGTGCTGCCAGTCCTGCCTCGTTCCTTGGCCCTCCTATGGCTCTCTCCATCTCTCCTATATTCTCTAACTCTCTAACTTCTATACTATCACTTATCCCCCCCATCTGTATCCAGGTCCGGTGGAAAAAGTACAAAAAAAAAATCCTGCATGCAAACATTTGGTCTTCCCATTGCAGACACCTATGTCAGAACCTCCTCTAGAGTGATTTTCACTGATATCGCTTTCTCCGTCCCGCTCCGGATTTCTGGACCTCCATCTCATCTCCACTCTCTCTCCCTCCTCACACTCCTCTATTAACAGTGGCACCAAGAGGGAAGCCCTCTTGGCCAGTTTCATATCCGCATGTTGCTTTTTTAATATTGATCACGCTGGTTTAGGGTCCACAACCCAACCTCCTTCTCTTTAACCGCATCTGGCCTTCTCTCATCAACTTCCTTCCTTCACCTGCATGTTCCCCTTCTACTCTCTCCCTCCCTCCTTTGAATGGTTTACCACACCCCTATACCCCAATTCAGAAAACCTTAAAAGGCACTGACCATCTCCACCTGGCGAGTCTTAACTCCTGCACAGCCAAATAACACTCCTCTGACATTTGTCTCCTTCTTGAAGACAGTGACCATGACATTCTCGATCTTACCGAGACTTGGTTCAATGCCAGCTCAGTCACTGCCTTTGACTCCCTCCTCCCTGACGGCTTCAAGATCATCTCCAAACCTTGACCTCACCGCACTGGCAGTGGGGTTGCCTTAATCTTCCCTGAGTGGGTTCCTGCTTCCATCTTACCTACCCAGACCTATTCCTTATTCGAAATCCTGGTTTGAAAGTTGGTCACCTCTACCCTGACCATTGCCACCATCTACCGGCCTCCAGGTACCACCTCCCTATTCCTCTCTGAATGGGCTGACTTCTGCTCTTCTTTTCTTTCATCTACTTCTAACCTCGTCCTCCTGGGTGATTTCAACATTCAACTGGGCTCATCTGGCTCTGTATCCACTCTGTTCATTCCCCTCTGCTCCTCACTTTCTCTCTCCATCCTCCCTTTTGGGGCAACCCACACAGCTGGACACACCCTGCATGCCACCATACATTCTGTCCTCTCTCTTCCACATTAGTCACCCCTCTCTCCTGGTCAGACCACTCTCTCCTCTCTTCCCACCTGGGTCCCATTGGCCCCCTGTCTGCCCCTCTAAAGTTGCACCTACAGTGCTCACTAACACCCGCCTGATGAAATGAGTGACTGTGGATGCCTTTGCCTCGACTTTCACTCCTCCTCTACCCCTCACTTCTTACTCTTCCTCTGACCTCAGCAACCTCCACCATACAACCTCCACCAAGCAATCACCAACACTCTTGAAACGTTTGTCACAGTCATGATAATCCGTCTGATGCCTGCCTCAAAGCATAACACTTGGTACAACGCCAAACTTGCAGTCCTAAAATGAAAGTGCAGGGTAGCAGAATGAAAGGGGCCAACCTCAGGTTCATCATCTGGCAAACTGGCCTGCCAACTGCTCCAGAGACAATACAGACTCGCCATCCTTGCAAAGAAAAGAGCCCACATTGAGGCATGGGTCACTGGCGCATCCAATAATTCTGCTGAACTTTTCAAAATCTGCAGGGAACTAGCCAACCCCTCCATAGTCTCCTCCTCCACTTCTCTTTACCAGGTCTTCTGCAATGCACTGGCCTCACACTTTGTCACCAAAACTCAGGACACTCTGTCCGCCCTTTCTACAGTCACTCATAACCATCCCCCAACCACACACTCCCCCCTTCTTCCTCCTTCTCCTCCTTCTCTCCTGTCACACCTGAATAAGTTACCAGAGTTGTCCGCTCCATGAAGGTCTCTTCTAAAGCTATCTCCTCATGTTCATCCAGGACCATCAATGATAACATTGGCTCTCTTGTCCCTGCCCTCGCTGATTTCTGGAATCTCTCTTTTGTCACTGGATCTTTCCCCTCCCCCCTTAAGCGCTCCGTTGTGCGGCCACTCTTGAAAAGAATCTTCTTCTGACCCTACTTGCCCTGCCAGCTATCTCCATCACCCCCTTCCTGGGGAAGCTACTTGATAAGCTGGCCCTTCCCCAACTTAACTCTCACACGAAACTTGTTGGTGGCCTCCACAACCATCAATCTGGATTCCGAGCATCCAGGGGCATGGAGATGGCTCTTCTGAACACCCGTGAAGAACTGCTTGCATCTCTGGACTCCAACTCCCCAGCTGTCCTTATCCTTCTTGATCTCTATTCTGCATTTGACACAGTTAACCATTCCATCCTCATACAAAGGCCCCACAATACACTTGGTATCTCGGAACAGGCACTGGATTGGCTGTCTTCTTTCCTCACTAACCGCTCTTCCTAAGTCATCTAGAGACTTGTGAAGCAGGAACCCCAGCCGGCTCATAGGACTGAGGGTTTCCCAAACAGCACTTTAAGATGAGAAGCAGCACCAATGAGATGGATGGGGATGCAGATTAATACTCTCACATCAAATCAATAATGACAACTCAATAGTTTGGCAAAGGGAGTCCGTTCAATGACAAGTACAAAAAAAGTGGAGTTCATGAATACCAGCAATTGCTCGATCTTCCTTCTCATTTCAACTCTAATTAATTTCAGAAAAAAACATAGTATTTATACCAAAAACTCATCACTACTGATGTGTAACTCTCAAAGTTTGGCATGCAACTTGATTGGTTCTAGGAAGGTAACTTTAATATAGCCACTATATCTGTATATGGTAACGGGGAGAGGGAATTTGATAAACAATGTCAGGCAGGGTAATTAAGCCCTTCCTTAAAATGGCTACTTTAAAAGCCACTAAAAGAATGATGTCTCATTGGTTCTACTAACTATAGGACCCTAGATTACATGGTCCATTATGATTGTGTTGGCATCAACCCCATTCATGTTTTTCCACTTGCTTAGCAGCGTGCAGAATAGCTGGCCAGGTGCTGGGAGTTTGTCTGCACCCTCAGCTTCCCTCCAATTATTGCTACAATCAATCATCACTTCAGTGGTCATGTGTCAATTATTTCTTTGTGGTTGGCCTTGAGTCTGCTTCTTGGCCTGGGAAAGTTAAGACGTCCGTGCATACCCTCAGCTTGCCTGGTCACGTGATTCCGACACCGTGAAATCATGTTATTCTTCATGCAATTTCATGTATTTGATTTAATTCTGCCAGTCGACTGCCATCTGTGGCTTACCTTGACCTTTCTGAACAGGATACTCTGTTCTTCTTCTCATTAATTGTATCCACTGTTGGGCTATTTCAGCCGATACCACCTTGGCTTCTTGGCATGATTGTCTTCATCTGAGTTTCTCTCTGTCTTTAATTCTCGATTTGTTTGCTGTGAAACTCTCCTCTTGAGACCTTTAGTAACCTTTGGTTGATTCTGCTCTTGTGCATAGTGTAAGTTTACTTATATAAAGTGCTCCTTGAGGTAGATATATGTATAGGTGGCGCTTGCTGCAATCTATCTTACTACGAAGCATAAGCAAGCCTCACAATGTCTGTGCTTCTTGGGTTACTTTGCATATATACACGTTTAAACTAACTGAGTATCTTCATGTGGCATAATTTCTGACATCTTGACATCACTTATTTCACTTTTAGGCTCAGGATGTCACTTATTAATGGAGTTTTGTCTCTTTTCATCATTCATAGGTCATCATATCTTCTATATGTGAGTCATTCCGGGTTCATGACGTCATCATTCGTCTTCCTTCTTTTTATCATCTTTTTAGATTCTTCAGGTATTACATTCTGACAATTGTCATTCTGTCTCATTTGTCGATATGGTTTTCTCAATGGGTACCTTACTGTCCAGGTTTTCTTAGGTGTCGGTACTTCACCAGGTGCTGTTATTCTGATAGGTACTGGGCAGAGCCCAACTGCGGCTCTCTGCTGGTTTATTTGTTCATCATACGTCACATATTTCGGCGTGAATGTTCCTGGTACTTCAAAATGGGCGGTTGGAGTGCAAATCGTGCTTGGTACCTCCTCTACAGCCTCTTCTCCTCTTCCTCTTCCATCTCCACCTATGATGTGCCCCAGGCCCCTATACTACCCCCTAGCTCTTTAACATCTACCTTGTTCTGCTTTCATGCCGCATGTCCTCTTTCTCCTCTAACCTCCAGTGTTACGCAGGCAACTCAAAGCTCTTTTCATACTCCCTGCTGACCCTCTTGCACATTCCATCATTCTGTCTGCCTATCTGCCATCCAGTCCAGGTGTGCATCCAATGATCTATGCCTCCATGCCTGTAAAACTGAGATCCTTTCCATTGGGACCCCTGCTCCCTCCTTCTTGTCCTCACTCTGACCTTCCTCCTTGGCTCTCCCCCTGCGCCTTCAATTGAAGACAGAAACCTTGGACTCATCCCCGACTCCTCTCTCCCCCCCCCCACAGTCAGAACATTGCTAAAAAGTCCAACTATCAGCTCTTCCTTCTCAAAGGAATTCTTTCCTTTTCTCATTTTCCCTCAGAGGCTCAATGTAACTCGGGCCCTTGTTCTCTCTAGACTTGACTACTGTAAAAGCCTCCTTCTAAATCTTCCTTGTTCCGCTCTGTGATCCCTTCAGCTTATCCAGATTAGGGCAGCCATACTTATCCTTGGCCTAAAGCCCAGGGGCTGCATCTCTTCTGCACTAAAAAGTCTTCACTGGCTCCTGGTTGCTGCAAGGATAAAATTCAAATCCTTCTGCATCATCCACAAGACTGTCTGGGGCCGGGGACAGCACTATCTTCCACTCTATCTCACTACATATTCTCCTTCATTACCTCTTCAACTCCTCTGGCACCAACTCGTTGTGTGTAAAGCGCTTCGCTAAACAGAGGGCAGGGGGTCTCTCACTTTCCTCTGCGGACTCCCTCCTTTGTAACAGCCTCTCCCTACGCCTGCACCTTGAGCAGGATTTTCTCAAATTCTGGAAACTCCTTAAGACTTTCCTCTTTTTCTCTTCCTTCCCCCCTTCTCTCCTCTGCTAATCCTACAGTTGCTGAATCAGTGTCCTTGACCCTTATTCATCCTCTGGGCCTTGACCTCCCACACCAATTCTTCCCAGCGCCTGTATTTTCACAGCACTTTGCATCTGCACACCCTCCGCTCTGGAGACTCTCACACCTAATGCGGCCCAGGCCGTATAGCACTCAAAACTCCTAGTACTTTGTCCATGGCTCACACACGAGCGCGGACTCCCCAGCACTTAGCGCCTCTTCACTCGTCCTTCTGCACTTTCATGTTCTGAATAATCACAAGGCATAGTAGGTTTGTTCCTTTCCCTCTTCCCCCTCTGCTGTTAAATATTGTGTTTTAATGTATTTACAAGGCAGGCTGAAAACTATGCTCTTGAAGCAGGGAACTGTAAGGATTTTTTATGCCACCATGTTGCAATGCAATAATGTGCCTAGCCTTTTTTTCTAAAGAATGCATTTAAACATAGGAAATGAGCTCCCGTTATTTCCTTTTATTCGGGTTCTCTTTGGCTACACTCATTTTATCACTGACCGTACTAAATGCCCCAAGCTTACACTCTATGCCTAACAAAATGAACAGCACACAATGACAGGCCACACATTTCTTTCTCAATAGCGCTCATTGGCTTTTATATGAATTGTATGTACCCACGTTTTAACTGCCTTGCAAAGGACTGAGTCGGGCTGCTAGTACTTTTGGATTTATTGGCAGCTTTCAACCTCCTAGATCTTAAATAGCTGTTAAAGACATTGATTCTTGCAAGCCACTTCTCAGAGGAAACCACAGTATGGATGGAGTCTTTTCTTTGTGGTCCTAACTCCAGAGTATGTTGGGGGATGCCTTATTTGACTTTGCTCCAGTCTCGTGTGGTGTCCCACGGGGGGCCTGTTTGTCCCCATATTTGTTCAATATCTATATCAATCCCCTATGTGTTGAAATAGAAAAACTAGGCGTTTTCTTCGCAAATTATTCTGATGACTTCCAGTTGTCTATGGAGCTGAGTGGGAACCACAAAATTGATCAGGAGAACCTGGAGAAGAATTACAAGCTCATCGAAAATTGGATGACCTCAAATTGGCTATGCTTCAATGCAGCCAAGACATGAACATGTGGTTTACGGATCAAAACAGGCCAGTGAAAACTTTAGATGGGCTTGCAATAGTTTCAGTATAGATGGAGGCTGCATTTCTGTGGTTGATACAGTTAAAAACTTAGGCATCTTTATGGAGGCATCACTCAATGTGGATGCCCATGAAAATTATGTGGTGCAAAATTGAAATTACTACTTGAGAGTTCTGAGACAGATCTGCCCCCTGGTAACTCAGAAAAACAGTTGAAACAAGTTTGAGCCATTGTCTTACCCAGGCTTGACTATTGCAACTCCTTGCTAAGTGGGGCAAGCACGGATTGTCTGGGTAAGCTCCAAAAGATCCAAAATTATGCAGTTCGAGCAGTCTCTAATATTGCTCAGGGAAAATCTGTATCCGGGGCTGGCAAGGACCTCCACTGTCTCTCTGTTGTTGCAAGGGTCCAGTTTAAGATACTCACGTTGGGCCATGAATGCCTTTTCGCAAATGCGCCGTCTTCCTCGAAGGAGAAACTGGAAGTTTACAAATCAGCTCGCAACCTCCAGTCTTCTGATGCACATTGTCTTACCATGACACGCTTCAAGAGAATCAGGGGAAATGGTTTATCCCCATTCTGTTTGCTCAAGCTTGAAATGAGCTGCCTGTTAACTTGCAAAAGGAACAAAATCATCTTGTTTTTAGGAAGAACTTGAACACTAGATTATTTTCTTTGGTAGGGTTCCGTCATCTATGTTCCCTGTATAGTTAATTTTGTCTTGTGTCTGTGCGGCACCTTGATTCCTAAGGGCTTTGGCGCTTAACAAATGTATAGAAATAGATATAGAAAATAGAACAAGTTCCAAATGCAGTTTATCAAACACAGAAAAACTCGGAACAGCATAAAACACTCATGTACACGGAAAAAAACATTAGAAAAATACAATTGCAGAAGTCTCTTTTCTACCGAGAAAAAAACATGGAACATTTCACCTTCATGCATTTTTAGGCATGCATTTTTAGGCAGCTCAGCAAATGTGGACACTCTGTAAATCCCTTGTTTTACATTCCCTCTCCCACGACAAAAGCTTCCTTCTACCTTAGAAATGTTATTTAAACTTCATCATTTGGCTGGAAACGCACAGCTATCTATAACCTTGAAATGTATTAGACACTTTGGCAGGCTTTCAGGCCCTCAGTTTTCTCATAATATCAATGACTTTCACATGCAAAATAAAACACATTGAAAATATTTATGAACTGAGTCGAGGTATGCCAGTTGTGAGAGGCGCTGGGGCTACAAAATAATAAAAACACACTGATATGAGCCCATTCAATTGCAATCGGATAAGGGCTGCTGCACCCAGGAGGGACTAGAAGTTACCTCAAAACTACTGAAATTGGTAAAGCGTAAAAGAGGGGGGTGTCGCCTCATTCACGGTGCGCTGCACAAACTGTAGGTAGAAAGAGATGCAAATAAAAGAGATATGTTACCAAACTTTTTTCAAAAGGTATGATTCAAGCAAGAAGTCAAGTTCATGAACCCAATTAGTTACATGTTAAATAAAATGTATAGTGGAATTTTGAATAGATCTGCCGCCACGTGTTTCGACCCCAAAAACGGGTCCTTTTCAAGGCAAAGATGTGTATAATTCGATCAAGTAAAGCACATAGGTAGCATAATATCACAAAGCAAAAAAGTGAATCATACATCAAAAATCATGAAAGCCCCCAACACAAACCAAAAACATCAAAAAAATGGGGAGGAGCGGAGTGCGGGTGGTGAGGGAGCATGTGGTTAATGCAAACAAACATGTGAAGACCATATATTAACATCATACACAGTTCATGAGGGCAGGGCCAAATGCAAAAGGCAAAAACACAGCAGAAAGTAAAATCAACAATGGAGGATCAAAAACAGACCAAATATTGACACATACAGTGGAACATTACCAATGGAGTTGAATGGTTCAGTATCCAAGATATAGCATTGTGGCACCATTCGACCCAAACATATAAAAAACCGAAAAAAACAGGATAAAAGAAACACAATGAGGGGGAATCATATTTTGACAATCCAAAGGCAATGAAACAGTGTCTAGTCTTGTAGTTAAGAGAGTACCTTCAACAACTAGTGCCACACCTGGATAGTGTGATAGTAAGGAGAACATGCATGCGAGCAGCGTGTCATGCATGCATAAAGAGAATGTGTTGTTGACAGGGGAGATGGTGTGGTGTCCAGTTATAGAAACCCATCCCAAATACTAGATAAAAGAATATGCAGGAGAGAAGTGTTGCGAGCAGCAGCGAGGAGAAAGAAAAGATCCAGACCTTCATATTTTTGGAAAAGCACAATACAGAGTAATTCTAATGTATGCCATGTCATGTGACACCACTAATTGAGGCTATGAGAAATCTTATTTGGTTACGTAGATATTGGGTGGAAACAAGGCACTTCAGGGCCTGAACATAGTTAGAATTCGTGCTAATGTGCTGTGGAAAGGCGAGCAATTCTGTGAAAAACAGTGAAAAAAGGATATATCAAGGGTCACGATTATTGCATGTTGCAATCTTGTCAATAGAGAAATGAAACAAGGTGCAGAAACAAGAGCAAATTACCTAGGATAGTATGCAATGCACATGTTAGTTGGTCAAAGTCACTACGTGCTCTCAGTGGAATAAAATTGGTTGCCGTGTCCAAATTGGTTATGTCATGCCGAAACCTGCACAAATAAACAGGAACAAGTATATGTGCATGGGTTGAGTCAAAAAGTATACAAACTCACTAGGTCATGTTAAAATGGTGTGCGTGGTTGTATGAATATTTTGCATACCAGATATAACGGGTTTCAACCCACTGCGAGAAAGTGGTCCAAGTTCGGGGGCGCTCAAGGTTGTTTGAACAACTGGCGTCTTCTCTATGCATTTGGGAAGTACCTGAAGTTGCGTTACGTGCCGGGATCACATGTGTGTTTGGAATCACGTGATGCTGCGGCAGCATGCGTGCGTGGTCAGCAGACCAAATAACAATACCGATAGGTTTATGTTTGTCATTTCCAGGAAGACATTGCAAACTCGAAGAATTTAATATTATTGTGGACATGTGTGAACACAGTGTACATTCAAATAAAGAAGAACCTTTTTTCCGAGATGGATGTGTTACTAAAAAAACGTTCATTTGTATAGATGTTATTGTCTTACAAAAAAGAGAAAAAAAAAAGAAAAGGAAAACGGAATGACAGAGGGGCGGATCCTATAATGGCATAGGTAATAGAAGAAAAATGAGTATAAATAAGTGATGTACCACGTTAGTGTTGAAAATGAAACTGCAATGAAATTATGATGATAAGTGTGAGTACAAGAGTAATTAGGAAATGGGATGGGAAAGACCAAATTAGGCACCTTTGATGTGCTGACTATTCAAGTGAGCAAGAAGAGATGAAAAATGATAATAATGAATGTGAGAAATAAGTCATAAAAAGGGTGAATAAACAAGAACAATGAAAACAAAGGTAGACTATACCAACATTAATGCATGATAAATCAAGATGCAGCATTAAAGAAAGACATTTAGTTTGGTATCTTTGTTAAGTCCCAGGCTGATAAATCTAAGTTTGTCAATGGTCCGTGCCTCAAGTTGCCACAATAAGAGTTGACGGTCGTCGACTCTAAGGTGGGCATGTGCTTGTATAAGTCCAATGAACCTGAGGTCTTTGACTGAGTCCAATTGATGATGTTTTTGCCAGTGATTAGCAAGAGGTAATTTAGGATCCTGGCTTTTCAGGTGGGCAAAATGTTCGCGGATACGGACCCACAGTTCTCGAATTGTTGAGCCAACATAGACCTTTTGACACACACATACAATGGCATCAGCTATGTACTTGGATTTACAATTAATGAAGTCACAGATCTGTATTTTGAGACCTTGATGGCAAGTGAACACATTCTGGTTGAGAGTAAATTGACAAAAGTTACATGAACCACATTTGAAAAAACCTGAACGTTTTGTATGGAGCCGTGTATGGAGATGTATACAAACAGGCTTTGGTTGGAAGAACGAGGGGCAGAGTTGATTTCTCAAAGTTTTGTTCCGAGCAAAAACTAATTTAGGTCTTTTGGAAATGTAAGATTGTAAGTCAGGATCAAGGCACAGTAAATGCCAATGCCTGTTAAGTAGTTGGTAGAGATTGTCACTGTCCTGGGCATATTTGGTAATAAACTGAACATTGGTATGGTTGGCAGTATTTTTAACTTTGTGAGTACCCAAAATCGAATCTCTGGTAATCTTGTTGGTGTCTTCCAACCCTTCGTTAATGGATTGGGCTGAGTAACCTCGTTCCGAGAACCTCTGCCTGATCATGGCACACTCCTGTTCATAAGCTGGCTGAGAACTGCAGTTACGGCGTGCACGATGAAACTCTCCAAATGGAATGTTGTTAATAACAGATTGTCTGTGACAGCTTGAGGCATGGAGAATGGCATTCACAGCTGTTGTTTTACAAAATGTTTGGGTATGCAGCATACCATTGATAATTTGAATCTTGAGGTCTAAGAATTCCAGCAGATCGGGACTCACATGTCCAGAAAATTCAATGCCAAAGTTATTCAGATTCAAGTAGTTTGAAAAGTCTGTAAATCTTTCAGTCGTCCCATTCCAAATGACCAAAACATCATCGTTATACCTCTTCCAGACAACAAGATTTTGATTACATTCCTGGATTCCAAATATATACTTGTCTTCAAAAAACCCCATAAAGAGGTTGGCCAGGGATGGAGCATACTTTGCACGCATGGCCACTCCTTTCGTTTGCACATAGTATTTTTGATTAACTATAAACTGGTTGTGTGCCAAGGTAAATGTCAAAAATTATTTAATCATTTGAACATGTTGCGTGCGCGAAGCTGAATGATTGTGGAATGTGAAGTCAATGGTGTCCAATGCTAGGTGATGCTGTATGGAAGTGTAAAGTGCTTTCACATCAAAGCTGACTGAAAGGTAATGAGAGCGCCACTCAATATTTTGTAAAATCTGAAGAGTTTGTGTGGAATCACGTAGAAAGGCAGGTAGAGTTGGTACAATATCCTTGATTGCAGTGTCAATATATTGGAGAGACCCTCGGTGGCTCATCCAAGACCACTCATAATTGGTCTAACCTGAGGTAGTGTAAGGAAATATTTGTGAACCTTGGGAAGAAAGTACACTGTGGGAATGACCGTGCATGGCTGGTATAAGAAATGTTTCTCATCAACAGTGAGCGTACCACGTGAGTGCCAGACCTGAATAAGGGTTTTGAGATTAGAAAATGTTTCTTGAGTCGGGTTACTTGGTAATAGTTGATAGCAGCCTGGAGTGGTGAGATGGTCATTGGCCATGCTAATATAGTAATGGGTGTTAAGAATCACTAGGTTCCCGCCTTTGTCAGCCTCCTTAATGATAATACTGGAATCCTGTGTAAGGTTTTTGAAAGCAGTTTTTTCTGAAGGTGTTAAGTTACATTTGAAATTATAAGTTTTAGGATGGTCCATATACTTATGGATGTCCTGCATCACAGCTTGATAAAAAGTGTCAATCACATAGATGGTACACATTTAAATCTACTTTTATGTTCCAAAAGTTGGAGATTATTGAATACCCAATTCCTGTTGGAGTGAGGTAGATGTAAGATGTGGGTCATCTGTGAGTCACATAAGTAGTCTAGTGTCTTCAGTGTCTGCTATTGTTAGGTGACTAACAGGTTGTGGTGCCTGTTTTGGCATGTATGTTGTAACCTGGTTGTGGACAAACCTTTTTAATTTGAGCTCTCGAATAAATTTGAATAAGTCGATCGGAAACAGAAAACAATCCGATTGACAGCTTGGTCCAAATGATAAACCTTTATTCAGCAAAGACAACTCAGCTGTGGGCAGTGTTTTACTGGATCGATTGCAGACTAAGTTCTGAGAATGGACTTCGATGTGAGATTCTTGAGACTGGAGCAAGTTTGTTGCATGTTTGCAGATTTCCTTTTGTTTGGTCCTTGATCTTCTTCCTCTTCCTCCTCGGAGGATGTGGTAGGAGTTGAGGTAGTTTGCCCTAAAGGGACACTAAAACGTACTTGTTTGTTTGTTTGTTTGTACAGTTGGGTTGTGGATGTTACCCTTCTTGTAGCATTTAATTTCGGCCAAAAAACCTCTTTGATGGGGAGTTAGTCATGGTGTGAGGCTACCCTCCCCTTTGTCGGAAGTCACAGGTTGTTCTTCTTCTGATTCGATTTCAGAGGAGACTGGGGTAACAGTGGGGGTTTGTTTTAATTACAGGCTTCATGTTATTATGGTCAAATTTAGCCTGAAGCATGTACACACGGTCATTGTTATAATCTCTTTCATTACGGAAAAAGTTTGCAAAATTTCCGGATCTTAATTTCATCCTGGTATTCTTTAAGCAAAGTATGCATTTTAGCATAATTCTTGTCTTTGACAGCACTAGGATTGTTCATGGTTTCTATTTCTTTCTGCAGAATGTCAATTTTTGTTGAGATCTGGGCGTATTCACGTTCTGCGTGTGTGACTAAGAGTTTAAGCATCTTTTCAGAGCTTAAAGTGAGATTCTCTTCCCACTCTTGGGCAAAATCCTGGTCATCATCCTGAGCGATATCTGGGAAAATAATGATTCAGAGACCCCTGTGTATCATATTGTCTTCTATGTAATTAATTAGTGACACCTTTTCTCAATATTTGTTAATTTCTCGCCTGAAGAGGCGTTCCAATCGTACACATTTGTTGGAAAGTGTTTCAGCTGCTTGTCCATTGCTAGTAAATGCATTACTCAAACTTCCTTTGGGTGAGAATAGAGCCATTCTCTCTCTTTTGTGGTTGGCCTGATAGTCAGCCATAGTTAGAAACAGGAGAGAGGAAAGGTTATAATTAGCAGTAAGTTAATGCAAGATCCCGGCGAGTTACAGCCGGCAGTACTAAAACATGAACTGAATCGAGGTATGCCGGTTGTGAGAGGAGCTGGGGTTACAAAATAATAAAAACACACTGATATGAGCCCATTAAATTGCAATTGGATGAGGGCTGCTGCACCCTAGAGGGACTAGTAGTTACCTCGAAACTACTGAAATTGGTAAAGCGTAAAAGTGGGGGTGTCACCTCATTCACGGTGCGCTGCACAAACTGTAGGTAGACAGAGATGCAAATAAACAGATATGTAAGCAAACGTTTTTCAAAAGGTATGATTCAAGCAAGACGTCAAGGTCATGAACCCAATTAGTTATATGTAAAATAAAGTTTATAGTGGAATTTTGAACAGGTCTGCCGACACGTGTTTCGACCCAAAAACGGGTCTTTTTCAAGGCAAAGATGTGTATAATTCAATCAAATAAAGCACATATGTAGCATCATATTACAAAACAAAAAAGTGAATCAAAAATCATGAAAGCCCCCAACACAAACCAAAAACACCAAAAAAAGGGGGAGGAGGGGAGTGCGGGTGGTGAGGGAACATGTGGTTAATGCAAACAAACATGTGAAGACAATATATTAACATCATACACAGTTCATGAGGGCAGGGCCAAATGCAAAAGGCAAAACACAGCAGAAAGTAGAATCAACAATGGAGGATCAAAAACAGACCAAATATTTACACATACAGTGGAACATTACCAATGGAGTTGAATGGTTCAGTATCCAAGATATAGCATTGTGGCACCATTCGCCCCAAACATAAAAGAAAAAAAGAAAAAACAGGATAAAAGAAACACAATGGGGGGGATCACATTGGGACAATCCAAAGGCAATGAAACAGGGTCTAGTCTTGTACTTAAGAGAATACCGTCACCAACTGGTGCCACACCTAGATAGTGTGATAGTACTGAGAACATAGTACTACGCCTCTCATTGTTTGGGTTCTACTCCCTCTCTTGACCTGGAAAATTAAAAGCAGTACTATCTTACATGGGCTTATGTTAATTGTAGTTCTCAGACTGCTGCATGGGAATATCCAGGTATCAAAGAACAGCACTGACAATAGTTGTGTTGTGGGATATGTAGTTTGTGCAATGTAATGTGTATGTTTCAAAGCCCTGCAAAAGAAATGTAATGTTAGAAATATCAATGGGTATTGTTCAGTGTGGATTGTGATGATGAAGTTCAAGTCCCAGTAGGTCCACAAAGGGCACCCCATGATGCTCTAGTGGCAAAGTGATGACACACCCATGATGCACACAGCAGGTGGTGTGTGCAGCTAGGATGTGCCTGATGTAAAATAGCTTCTAGCTTACCTTGGCTCCATAAGGTGCACCAGACATGTTGGCACTCAAGCTAGTTATGTCTCCTCCCATTGACAATACATGTAACATACATGTTTATTACATAAGGACGACATTGACATTCTCTCTCCCATAGTATTTTTTTTCCCCTTGCTTCCGGCATTCTGTCAGGGCAGAATAAGCAGGGACACTTAAATGCATGAATGGATCACATCTACTAAATCGAACTCTTGCTTCCAGACAATGCAGTGATTGTGTCTTTGTTAATAGTATTATTTATCAGCATCACAAAAAAATGCATACTCATTTAAAAAAAAAAGAAAAAACTTTTTGATCGCCTGCCTCAAACACTTGGCTTATTTTCTTTTAGGTATTTGGTATTAGAATTCTGACCTCATCGCAAAAAGATGACACACTCAATGTCACAGCCTCCACATGTTATTGCATGTATCCATACACCTCTTGGATTTTCTCTCTCTAGTATTATTTTTGCTACTCACAAAAGGATGGCACCCACAGAAAATCCCACTGGCTATAATCTCGTAACTCATAACAATTGCATGATATGTTTCTTTGCTACTGTGATTATTTCTTGTAGTCACAAAATAGTGGCATACTGCATCGTAGCCATGGTGGGTAATCTCCTGCCTCAAAACAATTGCATTATTTTCTATTGGCTGCTAGTTTCCTTCATCATTGTCACAAAAAGTTTGCACCCTTAGTCACAGCCACTAAAAGTAATAGCCTTCATTGAAACAATGTACTCTCTGTTACAACTAGCCTATTTCATCACAGAAAAATGGAACTCTCAATTATAGCACAGATCAATGCCAGTGTATATGATTCACTCAGTACCTCACAGGCATCACTCATCACTCTTTAGTTTAGCAAAAGCCCACCGAGTCCGACTGTTTTTCCAGACATGGCTGCCAATCTTGCTGAGTCTAGAAACAAAATGTTGTCTCATTTAAAAGGCATGTGACCTAGCAGTTTTGCCTGCACTGCATCTTTTGGGAAGGGAGCAATCATGAATTGCATGTGGTCTTTCCACTTGTGAAATGGCAAAGCAGCCTGAAATGTAACAGTCTGTGTTGTAGCCCAGATTAATGCCCGATTCTATTATTAATTGAAAACCTTCCAGTCGTACCTCTTCAGTTTTGCAAACGTCACCTGGAGTGGGAAATGGATGCCCAGACGTAGGTCCTTAGCTGTCTATTCCTAGAGACATATGTTGTCTGAGGAGTCCGAACTATGTCTGGGGTTGCTTGTGGTCTCATGTAGAAGGTAAAGCAACTAGCAGTTTGGTCTGAACTTCCACTTTTAAGTAGGGCCAAACTTAATTAGCATGTGGTATTTGATCCTTCTTTAAGAGCATGGGCAGCTGAAAAAACAATGTATTCCTGCTTGGCAAGAGCAATACCAGTGGTTTTGTTTCATTCAAAATCTTCCACTTATCAATCTTCAATTTTGAAATGTTCACCCGAGCAAGACTGGTATGACAATGTGTGTGTTCTGAGATTCCCAGGCCCAATAAGGCTGAAACATGTCTGTGTTTCTTGTGGTCTTGTACAAAAGAGATGTACCCTGGCAATTCAGGCTTCACTTCCCATTTTAGGGTCTCACTCAACTGATTTCCTTATTGCCTTTTCTATCCGGTAATGGTATGGCAGCTAAACAACAATAGTGCAGACATAGCCTTCCTAGGAGTGTGTCAACAACGGACCTTTGCTCACCAACCTCTTTATCACCCGCCAGCACTGCGAGTCACTGGGGACTCTTGCTGGGCTCACGTTCGCGCTCGCTCACCTTCAGGAGGAGGCGGAGCTTGACAGCGCTCACGTGACACATCACGTGCCAGGAACCGCATATTACTCGCCTCAGGCGCCCGAGTGGTGCATTGACATAGCCTTCCTAGGAGTGTGTCAACAACGGACCTTTGCTCACCAACCTCTTTATCACCCGCCAGCACTGCGAGTCACTGGGGACTCTTGCTGGGCTCACGTTCGCGCTCGCTCACCTTCAGGAGGAGGCGGAGCTTGACAGCGCTCACGTGACACATCACGTGCCAGGAACCGCATATTACTCGCCTCAGGCACCCTTGCGGCAATAAGCCCGGTGGAGTCAAGCCCGCTGGCTGTTGTGTGGCTGTTAGGTGGATGGTAGTGAACTATTTAATTCAATACAGGTACTGTTTACTCACGCTGCCATCACCTAGTCAGTCACCATGCAATAAGGTTCTGCTTGCTTGAACTTACCCCTCTTATTCTGTCCTCTTAAACAATTGAGTGTCTCTGTTGTACACACAAAGCGGAAACCTCCACTTACTCTTAGTATTTGTTTTGTAAACCACTTATGTTCACCTTGAAAACAGGTATGCCATCGGAGATCACTAGAGATCCTATGAACATTCCCCCATTTTCAACGCAAAATCTACCGGATCACGAGTGCCTCCCACAAACTCCTGTGAATTTGAATATATCGAAACCACAGATTAAGTCTAAAAGTCGTACTCGTACTTCTAAGAAAAATATCATTCTGACACCTCCTATCAGAACCCCCATTCAACATGATATTCGCAAATTTTATGAGAAAACACCTTGTGTTAGAGCAGTGGTCTTCAAACTTTTTTGGCCTGGACCCCCCCTGAGCAAAGTATGGGCAGGCCGGGCCCCCCCAAAAGTGCCAGATGGACAGTATGTAGAAATCGCTATGAACTTTTGCGCGCCGTCACCGTACCCTACTCCCAGTACAGACCCTGGGCTCTCCCCACCCTACTCCCACCACTATCCCAGTGCTGCTGCCCATCCTGCTCCCACCACAGTCCCATAACACAAGCATACACACATCCATACGCATTTAAATAAAAAATAAATCGCCATAAACATACCTCGCTTGGTTGCTAAAATGCCCCGCTCCAGGTTGCTCTGCTTGTATGTGCGAGGAGGCGCAGGCGCATCCCCTCGCACATACATACATGCAGTGCCCCAGCCAGCATTTCCAATGAGCTATGCAAGGCTGGCGAAGCAAAACACCCCCAGGGTTGCATGGATCAGTGATCATGTGCGGCTGGGGAAATGATATGATATGATATGGCATTGGTAACGCGCCTATACACAAGTGTTTCAAGGCGCAAACAGAGTTTCCCTTTGACAGTTCAGCCAGCCCAGGAGCACTCCCTCAGCTGGAAAAAGCAGCTGAGGGAGTGCTCAGTGTTTCACTGGGCTGGCTCTTCGGCTCCTCCGTAATGGGTGAGGTGGCCGGTGGGTGGACGCCCCCTCACCCATTATGGATGAGCCGGAAGGCTTGGACTGGCCTATAGAGCAATAGGGCGATGACGTACCGAAAATGCAGAATGCTAGTGTAGGCCAGTAAAAATGGGCCACTTTTTTGGCCAATGTGGGCCATTTTGAGGAGTTACTTCACTATGCAGCTAGTAGTTTTGATCATTGTTGCTGAATAAATATTCTTTAAATATCACCATCTGTTTACATTTGAACAAAAACAACCCCTTGGGTACTGTTCAAACAGTCTGTGACTAGACACTGAATATCCATTTGCAACTGCTGGACATTTTTTCATTGGTGCCTAATACCGTTTTATGGCCCAGTCTGACCATGTGAGCTGGCCCTTCCCAGTTCCTCCAATCTAAAAAAAAAAAAAAAAAAAAAAACAATTTTTTTTTTTTTACATTTCATGCTGGGCTCTGGCGCCCCCCCTGGGATGCGGCCGCGCCCCCCTGGGGGGGCGCGCCCCACAGTTTGAAGACCTCTGTGTTAGAGTGACAGCTGATCCGATCGATTTTGCATCTTTAGAGAACACAACAACTGACTCGTCCTCACTCCAGGCTCCTCAAGGTGTCTTGAGTCTATCAAATCTCCCTATCACTAATAAATGCCCTCTTATTCCCCCTTTGAGTATTACCATTTCAGATCAAACCCTACTAACTGTACCTCACTCTCCCAACAAAACTATTAAACCTTTTCCAATATTTGCTACAGTTTTAGAAGAATCCACTCATGATAGTGAAGAGTTATTACTAGACAACAGTAAATTAGTTTGTGATAAATCTGTTACGAATATCTCGGTGGCCTCAGTACTTATTGAAGACGTGGGTCAAGTTAGTTTAAACAAGTCCTTGCCATCTCCCTGTCTCATTCCTGCTGAGTGTAGAGACCTAGAAAGTTCAAGAGTCTCAATTCTGACTGATTATGAACAACCATGCTCTATGGACTCCACAAGACAGGAGGATGAGGTGTCCTTTATTCAACTGACTCCTCGTCGCTGTCCCATGACTGATAAGAAAAAACAAGTTTTCACACCCTCAGCTAACCCTGCTTTATTAGAAATTACCCTGGGGGCTATCAATACTACTATTTCTAGTCTATTCAAGCTTTTTGATACTTTAGAACAGAAAATAGTCAATCAAACCACACAACTAGACCTTATAAGCAAATGGATGAGTGATAAACCGCCTAAAAACATTAAAAGCCTCTCTTTAGAGAATTTGGAGCAAAGAATAACCACCCTTGAATCTTATTGGTCTTCCATTCAAAGCTCTCATGATCAATCTGGAGCTACCATTACACAACGTCTCTCAAATTTAGAAGCACTAAATAAAGTTCCCCCGTCTACCTATTCAGTGTTACCTGCTTTTTCAAGGATCATTCGACCGATTGAATGTGTAGAAGATGCCTTGATCTCAAAACATAATGAGTCTTGGATTAGTGTTGACTCCCCGGTGCAAACTGCTGCCAACCCCAATTTGCCTATTTGCTTAAAACAAAATTCACAAAAAACTGGTCGCACATCTGCAAGCACTGGCAAAATAAAAAATGTATCATCTAAGGCCACTCAAAGACACAAACCCTCGGGTGGCATGAAAAAACAACATCAATTGAATCCCCCCGTGGGTGATACAAACACTTCTGACAACTCCCCTGCGGCTTCAATACACATAAGTAATGAAACTACAAACAATGACACGGCCGGTATGTCAGCAAACCTAGTGTTGCCGTGCGATCCTCTTCCACTTCAAATTGCCCCCAAGACGGTGTCTAACATTTCATCTAACTATGACCCCTTGAATGAGCTGGTACACTTGCTAATGGCTAAACCTGACAATGTGCAAATTATGCAACCTTCTCCAGCTGTACAAACTCTGACTGCACACTGTGACGTAATCTCTTCTAGCGCTGGTAAGCTACCCACATCTACCATCTCCACAACAGGGGCTAATGACCGATTAGGCTCACTAAAAGCAGCAGTTGACACTTACCTATTCAACAGAATCTCTGAAGTATTGCCCGCAGCTGTAAAGGTTAATACTCAACCTTCTCAAACACTTAACACTCAACATATCACTGGAAATGAAATTTCACTCCCAAAACCCCAAATAGACACTTGTACCAAAACACCTAATTTCCATTGCAATCAAGCTCCTCCTAAACAAAAGAGCAGGAAGAATTCAGATTCCCGCAATGGTGGCACTAAACCTTGTACAAATGATGCCAGTGTTGCACTATCAAAAAAATGTAATTCGTTATACAGTTTGATTCTGAAGTGTCGAGATGGGCCGTTCCCAAAATATGATCTATGCCGTGCCAGTGTTCTTAATATTTTTGGGGACATAGAACGACTGGACGCCATTTCCTCTACTGATTTAGATCAAATTGAGTTCCTATGCGATCAGAACCTCTCCATTGTTAGACTATGGATAAAGTCTGGAATCGTACGCAATACCATTTGGGATGCCAGAATGGATTTATTCAATCTTGGCTTTCTACTAGCACAAGATCCAGCACGTCAGCAAACCAAGAAGGTTGATTTTAATGAATCCACGGCAGGCACGGCCTCTAAACCCTTGTGCTCTTGCAATTTCTGCACTCTAGAATCATTTCCTGATTCCCTGTTTTCCACTAATTCTCACTCATAACCACGAATGTGCACCAACCCAACTGAAATTTCCCTCGCTAGTTGGAACACGCGTGGTTCATCTCACCTGCAATGGACTTTAAACACGCAATTGAATACATATGATATAGTAGCCTTACAAGAAACGTGGCTCGTAAACCCTCCTACATGGGATGATCACGAACTTATTCTACTCCCAGCAGAACAAGGTGATAAAGGGAGACCTACTGCTGGTTTGTTAGTTGCTGTAAAAGCAAGCAAAGGTTTCAAAATCACCCCTTGGCAGGCCCCAAACAAATTCATGCAATTGGTAAAGATTTCATATAATTTGCAAACTTACGCTCTTATCAACCTATATCGTAATCCACTAGGTATCATCGATGATAGCTTTTATACGGCTCTCTCGACTTTATTTGAACTTATCTCTACTCAGGGCAATATTGCTGGAATTTTAGTAATGGGTGATTTGAACTTGTCTTGCTTTGAGTCTAGTACAAACTCTAAGAATCGTGAGGGATCGAGGTGGTTGTCCTTTATGGAAGATCTTGATCTAAAAATGGCAAACGGTGCGATCATAGGTGACATACCTCCCATGAATACCTGGGAGAGAGGCATTTCTAAATCGACTATCGATTATATCTTCATGTCCAACAGTATTTTTATGAACACTAATAAGTTTGTTGTTGTAAAACAGACAGCCAGTGATCACCATCTCCTAGCATTATTTTGGTCGGTCCAAATTGAAAATCACCATAAACCTGCCCATTGGTACAAACAGACCTTATTAATCAACAATGCCAGAAATCGCTTTAAATTGTCGACTGATAAACTTTTAGCTCTGAACGATGCCATCTTGATCAATCAAAAGTTACTCAAAGCCGACTCTTATATAGACGTTTTGAACACCTTTGCAAATCTGCTTCCTGTTCCCAAAAACCCATCTAAGAGACATGTTCATGGATTTGATCTAGCTCTCTGTGAGAGAAAAAAAGCTTATAGAAAAGAAATTAGAAATCTTCGAAAATTACCCTTAAATGACCAAGTCAAAGCCGTCAATATTGCTAAAGCAAAATACCGCCGCTGGATCCGGTCCAGAAAAGCTGCATTGTATCAAATAGATGGTGAAAATTTTCTTGCAGCCTGTTATAATAAAAATTCCGCAATAGTGTGGGAACTACTGAACAAATGTAATACAGCTCCCCAAGTCCATTTGCAACTCAATGGAGTATCTGAATCTGTGTGGGTCACTCACTTTACTTCACTGTATGAAGATTGTAAGATGAGTCATTATAACTACAACAGCAGCTCTGTGAAATGTTGGAGCTTGCGTTGCACACAACACATCATTCAGAACTTCATTAAGTCATCATCCTCGTCAAGAGCGGCAGGCCTCGACGGGCTTACGAATTGGATGTTTAAACAGCATATAAAGGAATGGGCGTTAATTTTGAATAATGCTTTTCACTATATTTTGCAAACTAAAACCATTCCTGAGTCATGGCGTTCATCTGTGATTATTCCGGTTTACAAAAAAGGTGATCGTATGAATGCTAAGAGTTATCGTCCAATAGCAATTCTGGATGCTCCAGGAAAAATATTCTCTAGATTGGTGCTCAGAGACTTTAATGACTGGTCAGTATTGGCTAGTCAACGAGATCCAGCCCAAACAGGTTTTGTGGCTGGCTTGGGCACTAGTGTCAACTTAATTACCTTAAACGCCATAAAACAACAAGCACAGAATAAGAGACAACCTAGATATTTTGCATTTGTGGATCTTCATTCCGCCTTTGATTCAGTTTCAAGACCGAAACTCATAAATAAACTAATTAGGGCGGGATGTCCCTCCACTCTTGTTGATATTATTTACGCTCTCCATTCAAAAACTAAGGTCTACATAAGATTAAATGCTGAGGGCCTCTTATCTTCTCCAATTTGCACATCTAGAGGGTTAAAACAGGGGTGCATTCTAGCGCCAGCCTTGATTAATTTCTTCATTAATGATGTGCGCTGGATTTTTGATAAAATCACAACTGATGCACCCAAATTAAATGGCGTAAAAATGTGTGCCTTGTGGTATGCTGATGATCTTGTTTTAGTATCAAAAACACCTAGTGGCTTACGTAACCTTCTGTCAGCTCTTTGCCATTACTTTAAAGAAAATGAACTGATAGTAAACACTGGTAAAACACAGATTGTCACGTTCGTCCCTAAAGGTTTACACAAGCATTTGTTAAATTGGCAAATTGAGGGCATTTCCATAAAGATGGTTCCAAATTATGTTTATTTGGGTCTCATTTTTGATGGCTGTCCTGCACTAGAATCGCACCTGAACAAAACCAAACAGATGTTAACTATAGCAATTTGTCAAACACGCTTGATTGTTTCAAAATATGGTAAGTTCTCGATCAAGGCTGCCATTACTTATTGGAACCAGAATGTTGTAGCAACTATTCTTTATGGTCTTGAAACGCAAATCATTCCTAAAGATTTTCTAAATTTATTAGAAGCCAAGTTCTGGCGAGCAATTTTTCATTTACCCTAATGTGTCCCTGGTGCGTTGCTCCGCTATGAACTAGGCTTAATATCCTTATTGGCCCTTCACAATTGGCGACTATGTGCCTTATTTCGTAAATGCTTGCTATCTACATGTGACAACTCCACACTATCCTTTATTTCTACTTATCTACTCAAATCATCAGAAACTTTTCCTAAAAATTGGTCCACAAATATTTTGAAGATCATGGTGAATGCTGATATATCACTTGATCTTCTCGTGTTCCATCCGGAACAAGCAAAAAAGAAGGTGTATATGATGGACTGGATTGACACTAGAACCCAATGTTTGACTTACAAAGACTTTGATCCCACAATATTTGGCCCTAAACGATACAGAGAAACTGCATCCTATCTATGTTTGGCTCCATCTGCAGCTATTAGATATGCTACCTTACGATTGCGACTCAACATCTGGCCCACTCGTCAGGTTAAAACCAGAAGGAAGCAAATCTCCCCAGATCTCAACTGGTGCAGATTTTTTAAAAACACCACTATTGTTGAAACTCTGCAACATATAATATTGGACTGCCCGGCTCTCATGAACACGAGAAGTGTCCATTTTGTGAATCATTTTGCGTATTTTGCACAAATCGATCCAAGTAATAGATGGGCTGCCTTGGCTGCAACTGAATGTATGAGCATAAGAATTGCTACTGCTAACTTTTTAAAAGCTTTGAACATGGAATGAATTTGGTGCTTCACTATCTGTTTTACAATGATGAACTTGTCTGTAGATATTTTATTATATTATGAAATATTTTATCAATATTTTACCAATTTTTCTCAATTCATGTATTTAACTGGCTGATACTTTCTATTTTCTATTGCAAATTAGTTGTATTTTTCCATTGTTGTTGACTGTCTATGAATTTCTTTTTTCTATGTAAAAAAAAAAAAAAATTGAAAAAGTTGATATAAATTCAGCTATATTCAATAATAAATAATAAAAAAAAAAAGTGCAGAAGGTTTTGTAGAGGAACCTCAGTCAATGTTATTAATTCAAGAGCTTCCTGTCACTATACTCAGTTACAGCCATTAGGTGTAATCGCCTGGCTCCAAACAATTGTACAGGATTCTCATTGCTACTGGTATTTTTGCATAATCACAAAAAGATGACACATTTAGTTACAGCAACTGCACGCAATTGCCTCTGTCCCATAAAGCCTTTAATTTTCTCTTCACTATTAGTATTTCAACTCATCATCACAAAAAGAACTCATACTCGGTTACAACTGTGCTCCAGCACTGTGAAGCGTACTATATTCGCTAGATGGAATTACCAGTAAGTATCTCAGACCAAATTACTGGACAGACCCAAGGAAGATGGTAAAATACTGCTTTAATCTCAATGAAAGAAAGCAGGGAGATATAGCAGCTATCAGAATAGATGCATGAATATTCACTCTGTCTCTTGCTTGTACATAGTTTATATACTTTTTGATAGGTCATTTGTAATGTCATCCTACGTGGCATTTCGTAAAACCTATTCGAGAGACGGATTGGATTAGTGGAACATGTCTACTTATAGAATTATATGAGTTAATATTCCATTGGCTGCCCTTGTCCTTAGGACATGCCCTGAACTACTTCTACACACGTCACATACCGATCATACCAGATAATATGGTAGTGGATGAATAAATGCAACATTGTATGTAAAAGTGCATGGCAGGCTTATGATTGGTTAGCAAACCCATCCAACCTTGGAATTTCGGCTTGGCTAGCAGCATGTGAGTGAAATCGAAGCCTAGGTGTTCGAGCTGCGTCAATTTGTTCTTTGTTTTCCCAATTAGTCCATCACATTTCATTGACCAGATTTTTTGCCCAGGCCAACCGTTTGTAGTTGACCTCGTAGTCTGCTCACTGTTCTGGAACAATGGGGAGTATGGGCATGCTACTGTCTCAATCTGGCTTTAATGAATAGCCCTTGTCTTCGACTTCTAAGTGATGTGTTAGGAGACAACAATGTTGTCCATTTCAGTCTCTCAATTACTGCTATTTGATTATATTATGCTCCTCCTAAAATAGGCTTTTGCCTTTGTGGTTGTTCAGCACTTGCCACCTGCAAATGTCGTTGCTTAGTATTTTAGCAAAAATATGTCTTTTGCACATGGTCTGTTAATTCGACTCCCTTTGTGCCTTGCACCCATCTCTTGAAATAGCCTCCTAGATTCCAGGCCAAGGTACTCCCTTACTTTGCACACAAAACCAGTGTCTTCATCAGTTCTTCGATTTGCAATCCTAGGCTTGTATTTTGACGTAGCAGTGTTGATTTGTAACACAGGCCTTCGTCCATTTTCTTCCAAGGGCTGTCTTAAACGTTATGTATATACATCTTTTTTAGAAAGCTTCTATATGTCTCTTCTACCTTGCATTACAGTGTATTAACAGTTATTGGTCAGCAGGTTGCTTCACCTTCTTATATTCACGATGACTTCATCTTTAGGTACATGTCTCTCTTAATGCTTCAGTTACATCATCAATCTTGGGTTTTTTCATATTGTTTCGGCATAGGTTATGATATGCTATGATAGGTTATTTATAACGTGCTTAATACCCAGAGGTTTCTAAGCATGGACCCGGGTTTAAACTTGTGTTGCTCCGTGTCGTCTTGCTTCCAAGGCGAGCACATTGCCCCTAAACTATCCTCCCGAGATGATACATCTTCCTTATGACATCATTAGTGTACCATCCTTTTGTTGACATCATTCTGTTGTCGTCAGACTTTACTTAGAGTTCTTCCATATTACCCATAGCCACATTTTGCCATCTTGGCAGTGGGGCATCCTTCGTGATAGCAGCCTTCCACTGTCTCAACTTGAGGGTATATTCTTAATGATAGCCTGAGTGCATATTGTCTCTAATACACTCAACGCTGTACAGGAATATTGCATGGATTCATACATGGGTTTCCAATTGTAGCTCTTCGTCTGCTATTCCAATATGACGGTGGTGAGGGGGTGGACACCAGGGGAAAAGTGTTCACCTGCTCCTCGACATAACCATTGCATATAACAGCCTGTCTCCTAAAAATGCTGTTATATGTTTTCATTAATAGTAATCAATTTCATCACAGAAAAGTGGCACACTCTATGACAGGTAATGAGCCTAATTTCTGCCTTCAATGCCTGTACACATGTCTCTTTGCAAATACATTTTTGTCTGAACATAAAAAGTTAGCACACTCAGTTACAGAGACTGAATGCAAGCAAGCTGGTGCCCGCAAGGGAGCATATGATTTTCTCTTGAATGCTACAATATTGTCTCATCATATGAAAAAGAAAGCACATTCAGTTCCATACAGCCAGTTAATTTGATTTCTGGGCTGCAAGCACATTTATGATTTTCCTTTTGCTAACAATATTCTGTCTCATTACAAAAGGATGGTACACTAAATTAAAGCCAATAAGTGCAACCAGCTCCCTCCAAACAAATATATATTTTCCTCTTGGGTGTTATTCCTTTGTCTCATCACAAAAAGATGGACCACTCAGTTGCAGCCACTGAATGTAATATCTTGCATCCAAACAATGCAATACTTTTCACCTCACTCCTAGTATTCTGTCTCCTCCCCTCAGAAAGATGTCAACTCATTTACAACTAGTGAGTTTAACTTCTGTCTCCGCTATTATTTGTGCTTAATTACAGCTATTCTGTCTCATCACACAATAGCAAAATAAAATGCACCCACTGAATGTAATCCCCTACCGCCAAACAATTAAATGATATCGTTTTTGATTCCCTGTCTCATTTTCACAAAGTAAATTCACACTAAGGGCCTGATTCATGGAATTTTAGCCCAGTGCAAAGGTACTTTGCACTGTTAAAAAAGTCACTTTTCACTGCCAACAAACACACGGATTCACAGAGTAGGGCAAAGTGTGTTTTACGTAGCACAGTTACTTTGCACCAGTGCAACGTGACTTTGCACTTAAATAATACACTTTGCACCGCCCTGTGAATCAGAGTGTTTGTTGGCAGTGCAAAGTGACGTTGCACCCTGTTAAACGTTTAATGAATCAGGCCCTAATTTACAGTCACTGTGCATAATTGGCTGAGTATGAACAAGTGTATGATGTTCGTTTCCCTCCTAGTAATCTTTATCATCACAAAATATTGCAACCCTCAGTTAAAGCCACGGAATGTAATCTTCAGACTTACATGTATTATTTGATTTTCTCACTCCTCCCTACTAGTTACCTGCAAGAAATGTCACAAGCATACATGTCATCTAAAGTGGTCACTGATATTCACTTGCCCCTAGGAGTCACAGGTGTATGGTCTGTCTTATTTCCGTTTTCTAACACACTCGCAACTAAACCCTAAATTATGAACTAGTTTTAATTGAACTGAATCCTTTTTCCATTTTCGAGCTTTTTCTTAACTAAATCACATTTTACTATGTTATCTCTTCCTCAATCGTTCTAGGATACTGCAGCCTCTGGCTCTGTTTACAAGACAGATCATGAACTCCACACTGCCATGCCTTACTTATAACCAGGCTGAACTCTCCTTTCTGTACCAATACACTTATTTTTCTTGAACGGTGAAGGAACTTGCCAAGTACGTTCACACAGGATTGCTAATTAAAGAAGAGGTGTTATACCGCATGATGGTAAAATTCACTGTGTTGGTATGCAATGTCAAATCACCCAAATGTCAGTTGATTGGCCAGGTCAAAATTAGGACTAGACCAGGTCAAAATTAGGACTAACCTTTTGAAAGGTTTGTCCAAAATTTGGCCATAAGAGGGACAAGTGTCCTGAACTCCCTTTCAGTCTCAGGCACCTTTCAGATCAGGAGGTTGTAGTTATAGTCAGGCTTAAGCGATTGAGGAAAGGGTTAATAAACCAGAGTGGAGTCAGTCTGGTTAAGTAGGAAGAGGGATAGGGGGAGGTAGTTAGTGACTGGGAGCCAGTCAGCCTGTTTGGTTTAGGGTTATTTTGCAGACACAGTGCATTGGGATTCATTTACTGATTTGAGGTGGGTGTACATAAAATGTGCTATCAGCAGAGATTTGTCAAGATGGTTGACACCCCAGTGAATGTCTGTCTTTTGAAGTGAGTAGACAAGACGCGTGCTATTGGGTGATACCTAGAAGATGAAGTGAGTAAGCTGTGAATTGCCTAGGACTGCTTGTATGAATGACACACTTGCCCTTGATTTTGTGGCAGGGAGAAGCTGAAATTTGGGGAGCTGGGTGAAACATTAGTCATTTTCCGCCCCTGGAAGAAAGTGAATGAGACATGTGTCATGGGGTGACACCAGGTAGGAGGAGTGAGATGATTTGGAACTTTTTAAGGGCAGTTTGTGGGAGAGACATATTCCCCTTATTTTCCTGGGAGGGGGAGCTGAGATTCGGGAGGTGAGTGACACACCAGTCACCATCAGTTTTTTGAAGCAAGAGAATGAGAAACGTGCCTGCATGTGACACCTGTGAGAGGGATCAGGAGAAGCTGGCAATTACTGAGGGCAGTGTCTGGGAGAGACACGTTTACCTGATTTTGCATGGGGGGAGCAACACAGATTCTGGAAGGTGGGTAACACACCAATCAGTGATGTCTCTTAAAGCAAGTTAAGGAGACACATGCTCATGGGTGGCAACTGGCAGGTGGAATGGAAGGAGCATGGAATCCCTGAGGACCACTTGCTTTTTCCGATTTTTGGTGCGAGGAAGCAGGAATGATTTTGGGATTTGGGTGAAACACAAGTCAGTGAGTGTAAGACCCATTTCGAACAGCAGGTCAGTACCCAAAAGAACCAAGAAGGGGAAATGTGCTGCTAGGGGTATTTTCACTGATGTAGCAACAATTCCTGTGTCCACTGGGGGGCAGAATTGTGTATGGGAATTTCAAGGTACCATCCAACTCCACACCATATCATGTGTCCTTCTAGGGTACATGCACTAGTACGAGTCATTTCACAGGTATTGCAACACGATGAATATCCACTCAGAGCATCCGAGGAGGTGGCACATCCAGTTTAATCCCTTTCTCAGGGACAGATGTGATTGATGTGCAGATCATAGCTACCAAAGTCAGGAAAGAACAAAAAACATGGGAGTTAGAAAACCCCAGGATTCAATCTCTGCCAGCCCATCCCTAAAAATGATGATTATGAGATGTATGATGATCATGTCAGAGCTTATGATTCAGCATCCAGCAGAGTCCAGATGGATGGTAACTAGCATGACTGCTGATAAGAAGGGATATTGAGAAGGAGGAACAATACTCCACAAATGCATAGGTTGTAGTATCAATAGACACTCATCGACCACCTGTGCATATTCTCTTTGGTAATCAAAGTTTCTTTACAAGATGACAAAGAACATCACATTAGGTGACATCCAGAACACCACCTGCACCGCCAGTACCATCACTGCCAGTAACATCTTGCCCGCATATGCCTATTCTGCTCACAAACTCGCAAAACCAAAGTATGGCAGTACTTCACACAGTGTTAAGAGTAAGAGGATCTGGAAAAATGCATATCCCGTCAGGGAATTGTGTGCTGAGCTGTAGGCAAAGACCAGCGTGGGTAACATATCTATGCAGCCCAAAATGCATTGGAACAATGCACAGTAGTTGGAAGAAGTCAACATTTCTGGGGTACATCCCTCCCCATACCATAAGATAATTAACCAACCAGTCTCACTGGTTCTCTCACAGAGTGCGGCCACCCAGTAAGGCTCTTGGATACTCCCATAGGGAAAAGCCATCCCTTAAATATCTTAGGTTCTGTTGCATAACACAGCCCTACAAAGATTTTCCTACAGGAGGCAGCTGCCCCTTAAGTTTCTTTGGATTTACCACAAGGCACATTAACCCTATTAGACTCTCAGCTTCTCTCAAATGGTTCAGTCGCCAAATGAAATTGGAGGGTTCTCTCAAAAGTCACAGCTATTCAATACGGCTCTCAGGTTCTCTCACAAGGTTTCAGCCACCCACTAAGGTTCTCCCATTCTCCCACAGCGAGCAGTCACTCCTTAAGGCTCCTGAGCTCTCTCACAGTATGCAGAAGCCCACTACAGTTCTCTGTTTTCTTTCCACAGGGAACAGCTGGCCACTAAAGATCTCAGATTTATTTTGAGGGTACAACTCCCAATTAAAGTTCCTGGGGTGTTTCACAGGGCAGATCTTCTCACTCAAAGTCTCAAACTCTTCCACCAAGTGTTTACTAAAGTTTTCTAGTTCTATCACAGACCACTGCCACTCCATTGGGTGGAGAGTGCCCTATGGCTGTCTCAAACCTTCCCCCTGCATAAGACCCTAAAGTAGGGAAGTATGGCAGAGCTCCCTCTTTGTCCACACGTTGTCCACCAGCAGTATGTTGTCCAGATCCCCCAGCCTAACTGACTTTTCTCTAGAAAGAAAGTAACTGCCTCCAGAATTCAAGATCTAGTCAAGGATACCCTGCCAAATGGGGGCACTGACAGTGGCACACCACCCAACTGCTTTTTGAAGCATTACTAGCAAGTGGGGTCTGTCGCTGACCACAGCTGCCAATGCCACTGGCACCATATGGACAGGCTGGACTGCTGAGAGGGTTTTGGCATGATGTGCCTGACATTAGCACCATCATGAACCATGGCCCTTGGAAGTACTACAGCCTTCTCATTCCTCACCACCACTGGATGGGGTGGTGGTGGGGGCAGCTTTGTCACTAGCAGAGTTCATCTAATTTAATTTCTTGTGCCATCAGCATGGTTCTTCATTTCCACTGTCCCAAGTACACAGCTTTGACTCCTTCCTTTCTTCCCTCTGTCACCCTCTTTCCAAATGTCTACACCATGCAGAAGATCTCAGGCTCCTCCCTCCCAATGGTCTTCTCTGGTGGCATGTCAAAAGAGTCTGACAACCAGGACCAGGTGGGCAATTTAGGGGACTAATACCTGCTGCAGAGTGATTGCTGCCACCAACCCTTCCTCCCAAATGAGGATCATGTCCTTATGCTCCTCAACTGGCCCTGACTGCAAGGGCAGTAGGTAAGAGCAAGGGAATCGTGAAGTGTGTGTCTCAATTAACCACTCACCTATACTTGAAAATGTTAAACTCTAATCTCTACACTCTAAACTCTGAACTAGTCTGACGCAAACTATAACTATAAAAAATACTATTGACTACACTATATTGAACTATAATATATTATACAAAATGCAATATATTGTACTATATGCTATATTTAAATATTTACACTAAATACTAAATAACTGTTTTTAATTTAAGACATAAACCAGTAGGAGCCACAGTCAGGATCTTCCAGTGGTGCAGGGGAGTCATTGCCAGGAAGAAAGATGCAGGAATAGTACCTCAAGAAGAGACATCAGCCTGGAGTAACCTCCCTGAGAAGGAGTACGAGAAGCATGCCCCTACAATTGTGTCCCAGCTCACCAGAATATCTCCCCAGACGGCCCACTTCTGCCCACACCACCAACAATCCAGCCCCAGTCTCACCCACCACACTGACAGTGGGCCCTAACCGTAGAATAATAAAACAACAGTACTCACTTAACGTTGCAGCTGCTCACATAGAAAAAGCTGTAAACAAAACAAAAAACATTTGTTACCTATGGTCACCCCAGCAAAAACAAATCAACACTAGTACTCTCTGATCACGGCCCCCCTTTCAAGCCATCCCTGGTGGTCAACTGAAGGTGCCCCCATCGACTTGCTGGGGGAAGAGGGCCACCCCCTTTCCATTACAAAATTTCCTGGTGGTTTAGGGTGCCTCTCAGCCCCCCCCCCTTAAAATACACCCTAGCCTTTTCGATTTGTGTTTTTGTTTACCCAACTTCCCTTGGGGCAGATGGGCACATTAGTGTGCCAATCTGCCCCCAAGGTGTCCAACACCTACTGCCCATCTGCCCCAAGGGATGTTGGGTAAACACATGATAGGATGCATTTTTGGGGGGGGGCTGAGGGGCACCCTAAACCACTGGGGAATTATGTAATGGAAAGGGGGGAGCCCTCTCCCTCCATCCAAAATGAAGGGGGGGCATCTCATTAGTGTGCCAATCTGCCCCCAGGGTGCCCAAAGCCTACTACCCCGTGCATTGGGGGGCCTGTCCCACATTTTATGGTGGCCCCTATGGATGGGGGCATCTCATGCAGCCCTCCCTGGGGTCAGATGCCCCTTCCTAGGAGCAGATATCTGCACCCAGGGAGGGCTCCATTAGATGGCCCCACTCCATTCTGGGTGGTGGGGTTAGAGAGCCTCCCCCCTTTTGATTACAACATTCTCTGGTGGTCTAGTGGGCCGACTAAACAGCCCAAAACCACCCATTGTTTGTTTTTTACTTATTTTATGGTTGGGCCCTTCCCTATGGGCAGATAGGCACCCATATACCCGTGGGGGGCCCAAACCTGAAGCCCCATCCTCGGGGGTCCTGCCCACACTTGTCTGGTGGCCCTCTCCCCACCCCAAATTGATAGGTGGAGTCAGTGCAGAGTCGTGTGAGTCTCTGGCACTTTGCTGTACCAGTTTCAACCCTGCTGGATTGCGTGTGTTTCAAGTCCTCTTTCTATTGTCATCATCTCACAGAGGGGAGTGAAGCTTAAAAACCCCTTGTACTCCACGGAGCGGCACGGAGTCGGTGCAGAGTCTCGTGAGTCTCTGGAGGCTCTCGAGGCTCTGATAGCACCCTTCTCTATGGATCGAGGTAAACTGCCAAGACTGCCAACAAAGAATATACAGCATCCCCTCACACGCCTGCAGCTAAAACACGTGGGTGACGGAGCTGATCTCAAGCTGACTGACTGTTCGAATTGCGCCGAAGCAACAGCCGAGTGTGCAAGTAAGGAAATCTAATATTAATTCCTTCCTGGCCGCGCGAATAATTTTGTTGCCGCGAGCATATATGGATAAAAGCTGCGCCAGCGAAATCAGCCACACGTCACACACACATCAGGCCGGCCCCCACACTGCCCCCGATTTAGACTGCTTGTCCGATAAAGTCGAGGTTATAAATGAAAAGGGAAACCTACCTCCGGATTGTGGCAGAGTGGAAGTGGGTGGGCAGTCTTCTGGCAATACTGAAAATAGCGATGTGTTCCCCGAGCCTTTGGCCGTGTCTGCAGGGGAGTCTGCCCAACTGGGTGAAGCCGCAACGGGAAATGTTGATGCTTCAATTCAGTTAAAGGCGTCAGGTGCTGATGGCGAGGTATATTCCTCGTTTGCTCCTTCTAGGGATCTGATTGTTCCATCTAGCACGTCTGCAGGTTCCCTTCAGGGTACCGCAGACCACAGACTTCAAAGGCTAACTTCTGAATGTACTGGCGCATGGCTGGAAAGTGCAATGGAGTCATGCAGCATTCCGGTATTCGCCCGAGAGACTGAATCAACAAATACTTATTTGGGAAAGCATTTCCAGCCAATTATGGACCACTCTCCTGTGCAGAGCTCCCAGATTTTTATGCCAGCTTTTCTACATCTTTGACTGAGGGCGAAGGTGAAGTCTTTTCAAACAGTCTGTCCACCGAACCCAGAGAATGTGTCGAAATCAGCTTAATGGAATATAATGCCCACCATGAACCCGTCAAATGTTTTGACTCCAAAGGTTTAGCATTGACTCCTGATAAAAGGCATAACTCCTTGGCAATAGTAAATAAATTACTACTTGAATTGACAAAGATGAATGGCTCCTTGAATGCTAAACCTTCTACTAATGATTCTGAACCTGATAAGGAGAGTCTGGATGCAGAGCTTTGCTCAAATTTGGGGAAGTATGAATGGCCTCCATCTAAGAATGTACCCAGTAACCTATGGCCGATGGGTGTCAGAAAAAGAAGACGAGTGGCTTCTAGTACTTCTCCCCAAATGTTCCCAAAATAGGAAGACCCTGCATCGAACTCCCTTGGCGCAAAACTCACCATCGACTCCGTTGAGTTTAAAAAAGCCCAACATAAGGTCTTCAGTTACCCTAAGTGTTGATGACAGGTCTGAGTCCTCTTCTATGGACAAGTCGACGCAGGATTCATTTATCAGACCTCGGCATGTTAAATCAAAACTTCACCACCACAAAGTAAGTGCAAACCAAATGCTGAGAGACGCTAACATTCAGAACCTTCTTAAGGAATCTCTAAATGACCTTAGACCATGTGTTATGTCGTCTTTCACTATTGCAATAGCGCCAATGCTCAAGCTATACAAGCAAATTAATGAAAATCTAAAAGATTTAACCACTCTGACTGCACTTACAAATTCTAAACTAGCCTTCGTAGATGTGCACCCTAATGAAGGAAATTCCAAAGTCTGGGAAAACATCAGAAGAATTGATCTTTCGATAAAGGAGCTAGCTGACCAAAAGCGTTCTAATAGCGATGATTAGAAAGTACTAGCTGAAGTAGCAATAAAAGCCTTGAATCTTCTCAAATATATTCAGAAACCCAGGAAAGTTGATCAAGAGAGTTACTCACCTTCTCAGCCAGCCATGTCTATCAACCAAAAATTGGATGGCGCCATTATCGCACTGAATGAAAATTCAACTCAAAGCAAAGAGATTGTAAGGACGACATTACCTTGCGTTACACAGCTGATAATGAACAGATCAACGGATGTGTCCTCATCTACATCCGCATCGCAGCAGGATCATTTGGCTAAGCCTCAAGGGTAGCCTCAAAGAGGCGAACTCACCGCAAATGAGGTCTGCAGTATACAGTATCTGCAGCAGCGAACATCACCTATAAGCCTGCAAATTGAATCAAATGACTGTGGGGTTAGCATTGTGCCTGTTTTAAATAATCCAGTGCCATCTACCTCAGCTAATGCAGAAGCCTTGATTGGCAATCCAGATGAAAAGGAGAATACACCCATTGACCAAAGTGATAATACATATGAGATTTTTCAAAAACCTTAAATTTCAGATTCAAACAAACCTCAGGAAAAAAAAAAAAATGCAAATGAAAATGCAACAATACAGGCTCAAGAAAATGTCTACAAAATTTAAAATCAGTTAATGTCTTCATCAATACAGAGAAGGCTAATTCAATGGTCAAAAATGCCAAACAAATGGATAAGATAAATGAAATATCAACAACTGAAGCTCCAATTGTTCTTAACGAAAGTGCAGAAAATGATCAGCATGAGCTTATGGACTTATCAATCTACGAAGATGATATAAGCTTGGAAAGCAATGGTGAAGGAGATGAGGAAAAAAATGAAATTCTTGATGGTCCTCCGATTGAAAATCAACAAATTCCTCCGAATGCAGGAACTCGCCAAAAATATTGGAGAGTCTGTCCACTGGTTCTACCTCCAGTTTAATCTAAGCCATGCCTGCGTGATGAGAAAGAAAACAAATTTGTAACCATGGCAGAAAAAAGAAGGCGATTGGGCATTATGAATGAAGCCCTAAAATCTGCAAATGATAGCAGCTCTGCAGGAAGGTCCTTGAGCAACAAAGCTCCACAAGAGCCAATGACGAAAGGTGTATTCATTGGCTCAAGTATGGCAGACATCAGACATCCCGATACGCATGAAGACAAACTCAAATAAATAATAAGTAAAGATAACAAAAAACGTGGAAGGCCGGTGCAAAAAGACCTCCTAAAAGTGGAGAAACAGAAAAAAGCAGCAAAATATACGCTAATCTTGGAGCGAATTTTAGATACAAAGGATGGGCTAAATTTAAATAGAAATAATGTCCTTCGGCTCTTACATTACCTTCCAGGACTCGGCTCTATTGAGTCAAATGACATACAAACGGTGGACTTTTTCAATGAGCTCCACAATGACAAAGTCCGGCTACACATAGACTCCAGATTAATCTGCGAATCTTATTGAATGCCGTTCTCTTCTTGCTATCATTGGGGTTCGATATTCATGAGGAATCTGTAGTCAAAGTTTCAGCTCGCTCATTAATAGAGAGTGAACAAGAGTTGGAAGGAAACATACCGATCAAGTGCAAGGTAACTTTCAAGAGCGCTGACATTAAGGACCAGTACATTAGAGAAGTTACATCAAAAGAAGAAAAAACACTTCAAACCGACATCAGAGACTACAGTGTGAACCGTGAAAAAATTATTTTGGGAGGAAAGATCAAAATCACGATTCAAGGCAACACAAGCCCCCTGAGAAAGGAAAACCCTACTCTGCATAACACTGCTGAAAATGCTAGCCCTAACAACTAGAATTGGCTTGCAGGAGTCCTAGGGGGACCTTCCAGCTAATGCCACCATGGGCTGCATGGCCCAAATATGAGCATTCTATCATGGAACACCAGAGGTTTCACTCATTTGTTTAAAGACTCCAGAAACTGGTCGGTTGAGCAAACGTTCATATGCTTACAAGAAACATGGTTGACTTTGTGCCCAATTTCCGACAACTATGAGATAGCAATAAATCCAGCCTTAACAAGAAAAAAGGGATGTCCATCTGCTGGTTTACTAGCGATGGTTAAGAATAATTTGGGCTGGAAATTGATAAGTGCAACAAATCATACACCTTATATACAGCACATCATAGTCGAAGCGAAAAGTAAGGCTGAAGAAAATAAAAGTCAGCTTAACATCTTCAACCTCTATTGGCACCACAAAGAAGCTGGCAAAAATACATTTATGAAGTCAGTTTTGGATCTAATTGATGAGACCAACAGTGTGCAACAATCACCTAATACAATCTGCTGTGGTGATTTGAACCTGTCTTGCATAAAAGACGTGAAAAATCACTCTAACTCATCAGACGCTTTGCAAAAAAATTGGCCTCTAAATGCTGTTTGGCTCTTGAAGAAAGGAACATAACGATAGCAAATGGTAACATACCTGGTGACATTCCAGCTCAAAAACATGGAAAAACAGGAACCTGTCATCTACCATAGACTATTTCTTAATTTCAGAAACCTTGCATTGTCACTGGTAATAACTGATGACCCTGATGACCCTGATGACCCAAGCAGTGACCACAGCAAGCTAATACTAACTTTCCTATCACCAGTAACCAGTATCACCAGTAACTGAAAAACCAAAAAATTGGCCAAATCAAGTCGAAGTAGAGCCAAATAGATCACGTCTGAAAATAAAGTCTTTTGAGGTAAAAACGCTTACCGACTCATACCATAAGTACTCAAACAACTCTACAGACAACAAACTTGAGTATACCAGCTTATTACAGCAGTTTATGTTTGCTGACAATGGTCTAAGAAGATTCACATTCAAGCCCAGACACTGCTATGACCAGGGAATTGTCATAAGGAAATGTCAATTACGTAAAGAACTGCGACAACACGCCAATCTAGAGATCGGCCAGCAACAGTGAGCAAAAAAAGTGAGCAAGCAAAAATACAGAAATTGGTTAATTTCTCATAAGTCCATTTTATACCAGCAGGATAGTGAAGCCATGCTTGCGAGTCTCAATAACAAGAACTCATCTGAATTCTGAAAATTAATAAATAATATGAATTGTCAGCAACACGCAATTCAAACAAATATGGTGAGTGAAGCGGATTGGATTAAACATTTTGAAACTGTGTACAAAAAAAAAAGTCTCACACCCGATCCCAATTTACCTCGGCTTACGAAATGGGACCTACACTTTGATAAGGAAAGCATTGTACAGAGCATCCAACGGTGTTCATTATCAAGAGCTCCCGGACCTGACGGTTTGACAAACTTCATAATGAAACAAAATCCCGAAGCTTGGTCCGAATTCCTTATGATACTATTTGCAACAATAGCAAATGAAGCCATGATTCCAGCCAGCTGGAAATCAGCGATAGTAATTCCAATATTAAAAAAAGGCAACAGAGCAGATCCCAGGAATTACAGACCCATCGCTTTATTAGACGTCCTTGGCAAACTCTTCGCTATCCAATTACAAAAACAACTAATGGAATGGATCAAAGCGAACAACCATCTGGATTGCTGACAAGCAGGTTTTGTCAGAGGCGTAGGATGTGGTCTGAACCTGTTGATCCTGAATATACTGAAAATGGATGCCATAAGAACGAATAAAAAGATCTACCTTGTGTTTGTGGATCTTTCACAAGCATTTGACAGCATCAATAGAGAATTACTATGGGAAAGATTGATGGGCTGGAAGTGTCCAATCAGTCTCTTATTGGCCATAAAAGCCCTGCACACAGACCCTGCAATAAGAATAAGGTTGGACCAAAAAGGATCCCTGTCTGAACCAATATAAACCAGCCGAGGAATTAAACAGGGTTGTCCTCTTGCTTCAATAATATTTAACTTGTTCATTTCAGACCTGGGTGAAGCATGCATGAAGGCAAATACATACCCTCCAGAAATTAATGGGAGAGAAGTGAACTGGCTTTTGTATGCAGATGACTTTGTTCTTGTAGACCTAACTCCCATAGGACTTCAACGTAAACTAAGCATATTAGATCAATATATCCAACAAAGTGGTCTAAGTGTCAAGTTAAGAAAATCAGAGATTCTGACTCTGCAAAATCTCCAAAAAAACAAAATCAGCATGGGGAGAAAAAAATGTATCTGGAGAATTGGAAAAGAACCAATAGAGGTGGTAAATCAATCGATGTACCTTGGCATGTGCATCAGTTCCAGCATTACTGATACTCCATGGGTCCTGAAAGCAAAGAACAAATGCAAACAATTGACAGCTCAGGCATGCATTATAAACAGAAAATATGGTAAACACTCCTTAAAACCAGTTATGGACTTTTATAAATATGAAAGTCATCCCAGCAATAACACATGGAGCCAACTGTGCCCTGGGATGTCCAGAGAAATTGTGGTCATCACTAGAACATTAATTCTGGTCCAAAGTATTGTGGCTTCCGATGGGAGTACCCACCGCATGTATAAAATACGAACTTAGCCTTGTGTCTATCAATGCAATAATAACGTGGAGTACTCTAAATGAATATCGCAAGATGACCACTGAATCAACGGTTCCCCAATATCATATTCTAAGAGAGGTATGGTCTGGTAATGCTGATAGTGTCTTGACACAATGGGCTAACCATTGCGAAAAAATCTTGAGTGACATAAGTGCGAGCAGAGCAGATTTCTATGCAACTCAGCCCACAACTGTGGTATCATGGAGCAAAGTGTGTTCTGTGCATTACCAACATTGGCATCTATTAGATATAACCCAAGTCTCATAACCTTGAGTCTCACACCATTGGACCTAATTAAAATTCAGACCGTTGCTAGAATGTGGATGAGGAAATGTGGAGCTAGCTACCTCGTTGAAATTGAGAATATGGGAAAGTATTTCGCTGCAGTGTCAAAGATGACAAATTACAGAAGTCACCTAAATCATCAGATTAAAATTTAAAATCACCTATGCCAAAAGAAGGCAATTCCCTGACAAAATAATAGAAAGAAAAGAAAAATAGAAACATCAATGTTACCATTGAAGGTACTTCCTAATAAAAGAAACATATCTAGTCTAAGCAAAGGACAACTAGTAAATATGATAACTAAACTGTAATCCCCACTACATTGTCTGAGACCTTTCCAGAATATGGCATGGACAAAAGATTAAAATTACAAGAAAGTTTATTGACCAGCCTGGGTAAAAAATGAACATAGAATAAAGACTAAAATAGCCCAAATTAAGAACCAAAATCATTAGTCGTCATTTGCAGTAAATCGACAGTAAACCCACTGATTGACCAGCAGCATTGTGTATTGTTACTACCACTATGGCCTTAACACAGAATAGCAAGTGGCGGGATGCTGTTCTTAATTTTCCATTTTTGGAGTCCACAGCATTCCATGGCAATTTTTGCCTAATTTACAATGAGCGGTATTTCTAAATGGTAAATCCATTCTTTATTGAATGTGAAATGGAAAATGTTCCTCCAGAATTGTGATGGAGGTGAATCCTCCATCTCACCTCCAAATTCACAAATCAGCTCTGCTGTAAAATTGTGGTAATTATGTTACCTCCAGAAAATTGACAACACTGGAATTACAGCCACTTTTTTTTATTCCACAGCCAAACTCATACTGAGGCCCATTGTCTTTAACACATGAAGAAACATCACGAGATATAGTAGGAAACAGACAAAATAATGCTGGAAGCAAGTAGGAATTATTACTTAAGTGTTACTCTGCCCCGACACACAACAGTAGGGATCAACTGGGAGGAGCTACCAAAAAGGAGAATGGAAGAATGGCTATGAAAATCCCTTTATTGAATCCCCAATCAATTTACGAAAAAAGCAAACAAACAACATATAGGTGAACACCTATGTTGACCCCTTGCAGGCAAAACGACTAGAACTAATATTAACAAATGTCCACCTAGGAATAACACAAAGCCAGAAAGTACAACCTTTCCAAATCTTAAAACGACCCATTACTTGAATAGTGACTTTAAATGTAAACTTGTGGTCCATAAAATAATCTTAATGATCAGAAGGGTCCCTTGGGTGGGTCTGGGGTAGGAGAGGAACTGTGTCACACTTACGTTAGCTAATACTGATGTATTATCCATATGCTGGGTCTAGTGGAGAAACAAACAATTAGTAAAACTAATATTGATATATCTCATCTGGGATATTTTATAGATCTAGTTGTGGTATCCTGGGGCTTGGGTGTGATGTACAGAGGCAATGTCTATTGTCTGTGTACAGAGGCCCACATGCTGGTAGAATGATAGTGCCTTTGGGTAAGTGACCGTTTAATATTAGAACTTTTAGGAAAGAGGGGAGTCAATTGAAAGATGGGATTCAACTGCATTGGTTGCATTCTGCATAGCTATAGGAGAAAGAATAATCTAAGGTTCTGTCCAGGGGATTGATTGCAGAAAGAATCCCAAAGCAGAGCAGATGTCCCAGACAGAAGGGACTTGATATCTGTATCCTGGGACAGGTACCCAAAGGGGGAGAAGTTTACCTGACGCCAGATGTGGTCTCTGCCTGTGTGATTGAATTTGAGAGAGACAGAAGAAAAGTGTGCATACATGTTCTGAAAAAATTATTTTATATATTATTTATTTATTTTCTACAGAATTGCAATAAATCCCATATCCCTTTCATGGTTAGTGGTATATGTTGGCAAGCATGATAAAACTATTATCACTGGAAATCAGAATAAAGTCCAGTGTATGAGCTTTGGTAAATTGGAATACATAAAAATGAACCTAGTTTGTGTGAACATTGTAGAGGTGCTCTGCCTGCACTCTGATATCTGGGTGCTTTAGGTCACACAGATTTAGGGCCTCATTACGACCCAGGCGGTAAGGGGTTTACGGCAGCGTAAACAGCGCCGACCCTTACCGCCTGAGTACGAGGTCCCTTAGCGCCATGGAGCTTTTAACACCTGCTTTTAGCAGGTGTTAAAATCCATGGCGCTAAGGGACCATGGAGTTAATTACGCCACCGTAATTTACGGTGGCGTAATTAACGCCTTCCCCACTCCCATTATGCCCTATGGGGCAAAAATGGGAATGGGGAAGGGTAAATGGGGATTGGGGACTTACCGCCCTGCCAAGGTCGGAATGGGGCGGTAAGTCCGCCAACCACCATGGCGTAAACGTAGTTTACGCCATGGTGGTAAAGTCACGGCCCAGGCGGTAACTTACCGCCTGGGTCGTAATGAGGCTATTAGAGATGTGATGTAATGTGACTGCCAAAACAATTTGTCAAATGAATCCTATTTTCCTGTCAGCCCAATCAAACTGGTTTGATAAATGTTAAAAAAGGACTGATTCTCTAAGAACAAAGAGTAAAATTGTTTTATTTGAACAGCCCAACATTTTAGACAATGCATAAAAACATCATGGAGTCAGTGAATAGGACTACCTAATAGTCATTTAACACTATGGACCTCTGTTTGGAGTCTCCCTGGGCATACATGGAATGGCTATAGACAGGTGTAATACTGTTAAGCATGCCTTAAGATGTGTTAAAAATCTGCAAGGAACTCCCCCATCCTACTGCAGTCTCTGTTTCTCCTCTGCCATCCCTGACTCTATGCACTGGCCTCTCACTTCATTACTAAAACTCAGGACATCCTGTCCTCACTCCCTTCTACACCACTCCCTACTCCCTCACATGCTGTAAGGGCTCCCTTGCCCCCTCTCCCCCTGCCCCCTTCTCCCATATAACCTGATGAGGTGTCTAGAAAGGTTTGCTCTATGAAAGTCTCATCCAAACCGATGCTCACCTGCTGCTCCAGAGCTACCAAGGACATGTACACCGTTGCTCATGCCTTGGCTGATTTATGCAATCACTCCTTTGTCACTGGCTTCTTCCCCTTATTCCTCAAGCACTCCCTTGTGCACCCTCTCCTTAAAAAGTCTCCTGCCGACCCTTCCTGTACACTAACTACCACCCTATCACCATTAACCCCTTCCTGGCAAACTCTTGGAGATGCTGGTCATCTCCCAGCGGTTCCACCACAGTGAATCTGTTGGTTGTCTCCATGACCACCAGTCTGGCTTCAAAGCAGACAGAGCCATGGAAACTGCACTCCTGAACACCGATGAATACTTGCTGTCTAATCTCACTTGCAACTCTCCTTCCATTCTTATCCTTCTTGACCTTTCCTCTGCCTTTGATATGGTCAATCATGCCACCCTTTGCTCTGTGATACAATTGGCATCACAGACCTTTCTCTGGACTGGTTGACCTCCTTCCTCTCTGACCAACCTTCCCTGGTTCAACTGGGATGTTTTCCCTCATCCATCTCACTCTCCACCTGTGTTGTCACTCAGGGCTATATCCATTTGCCGTGGCTCTTCAACATCTACTTTGCCCCTCTAGCCCATTTGATCTCTGCCTTCTTTCATAAAATTCCAGTGCTACACGGATGACATGCAGCTCTCCTTCAAGCTTCCCTCCACTGCCGCCACTTCCTCCTCTCTCATTCCTGACTGTCTTTCTGCAATTCAGGCATGGTGCACTACTAACGATCTCTGCCTTAATGCCAGTAAGACTGAGATCCTTCTCATTGGGACATCACTCCCTTCTTCCCTACGACTCTCTGGCTGCCCTCCATGCGCCCCCTCACTCATCCTCCTTTGAGGCAAAAACAACTTGGTGTCATCTTTGAGTCCTCTCTCTCCTTCTCTCCTCACATCACAGACTTTGCCAAGAAGTCCTACTTTCAGCTGCACCTCCTCAGAGGCATTCTCCCTTTCCTCACCTTCTCCCAGAAATTCAATGGGCCTCAATATGACCCTGCCGGACCGGAAAGAATGGTGTGGGTAAAACCGCTGCCACCGTTGTTTCTGAACTGGCGGATTCAGAGTCCTGCATGTGGGAGGTGTCACTTCCACCAGGTCTGACCTGGCGGGTTTAACACCACACGCCTGCAGGCGGACATGGAAACACTGGCTCTGTCATAGACGGAACCAGAGTTTCCATGGTCCCCATCCCCATGGAGTCCTGAATGGGGATTTACAGAATTCCACCTCTGCAATTACCGGGTCACCGGGGTTGTAATGCCCCGGTGATTCCGGCAATCCTGGAGGTGGAATGGAATTACTGGGCCAGCGGTAGCCTGCAAGTTTTTCCGGCACGGCTACCGCTGGACCCTTAATGAGGCCCAATATCTCCAGAGCTCTGGTCCTCTCAGGCTGGACTACTGCAACAGCGTCTTCCTCAATATGCTCTACTCCTCCCTTCAACCCCTTTAAATAATCCAGAATAGGACTGCAAGACTGTGGTCTAGTTCAATTTAGAAAGTGTGCCTAATAACCACATTGTGCCAAAGTTGAATTTAGAAGTGTGCCTAATAGCGTAACGGTGGTCTAGTTCCATTTAGAAAGTGTGCCTAATAACCACATTGTGCCAAAGTTGAATTCAGAAGTGTGCCTAATAGCGTAACTGTGGTCAAGTTCAATTTAGAGAGTGTACCTAATAGCGTAACTGTTGTCTAGTTCAATTTAGAAAGTGCGCCTAATAACCACATTGTGCCAAAGTTGAATTTAGAAGTGTGCCTAATAGCGTAACGGTGGTCTATTTCAATTTAGAGAATGTACCAAATAGCATAACTGTGGTCTAGTTCAATTGAGAGAGTGTACCTAATAGCGTAACTGTGGTCTAGTTCAATTTTGAGAGTGCACCTAATAGCATACCTGTGGTGTAGTTCAGTTTAGAATTGTGCCTAATAGCATAACCATGGTCTAGTTCAATTTATAAAGTGTACCTAATAGCATAACTTAGGTCTAGTTCAATTTAGAGAGTGTGTCTAATAACCTTATTGTGTCAAAGTTGAATTTAGAAAGTGTGCCAGTAGCGTAGCTGTGGGCTAGTTCAATTTAGAAAGTGTCTCTAATAACCTCACTGTGCCAAAGTTGAATTTAGAAGTGTGCCTAATAGCATAACTGTGGTCTAGTTCAATTTAGAAAGTATACCTAATAACATAACTGTGGTCTAGTTCAATTTAGAGAGTGTGTCTAATAACTTCATTGTATCAAAGTTGAATTTAGAAGTATGCCAGTAGCGTAACTGTGGTCTAGTTCAATTTGGAGAGTGTACCTAATAGCGTAACTGTGGTCTAGTTCGAATTAGAAAGTGTGTCTAATAACCTCATTGTGTCAAAGTTGAATTTAGAAAGTGTGCCAGTAGCGTAGCTGTGGGATAGTTCAATTTAGAGAGTGTGTCCAATAACCTCATTCTGTAAAAGTTGAATTTAGAAGTATACCAGTAGCGTAACTGTGGCCTAGTTTAATTCAGAGAGTGTTCCTAGTAGCATAACTGTGATCTAGTTCAATTTAGAAAGTGTGTCTAATAACCTCACTGTATCAAAGTTAAATTTAGAATTGTGCCTAATAGCGTAACAGTGGTCTAGTTCAATTTAGAGAGTGTGTCTAATAACCTCATTATGTCAAAGTTGAATTAAGAAGTATGCCAGTGGCGTAACTGTGATCTAGTTCAATTCAGAGAGTGTGCCTAATAGCATAAATGTGATCTAGCTCAATTTAGCAAGTGTGTCTAATGACCTCACTGTATCAAAGTTTAATTTAGAATTGTGCCTAATAGCATAACTGTGATCTAGCTCAATTTAGCAAGTGTGTCTAATGAGCTCACTGTGTGAAAGTTGAATACAAAAAGTGTGCCTAATAGCATAGCTGTGGTCTAGTTCAATTTAGAGAGTGTACCGAATAGCATAACTGTGATCTACTCCAATTTAGAAAGTGTACGTAATAACCACACTGTGCCAAAGTTGAATTTAGAAGTATCCCTAATAGCGTAACTGTGGTCTAGTTCAATTTAGAGAGTGCACCTAAAAGCATAACTATGGTCTAGCTCAATTTAGAAAGTGTGCCTAGTAACTACATTGTGCCAAATTTGATTTTAGAAGTATGCCTAAAATAGCGTAACTGTGGTCTAGTTCAATTTAGAGAGTGTACCTAATAGCATAACTGTGGTCTAGTTCAATTTAGAAAGTGTGCCCAGTAACCACATTGTGCCAAAGTTGAATTTAGAGTTGTGCCTAATAGATTAACTGTGGTCTAGTTCAATTAAGAGAGTGCACCTAACAGCGTAACTGTGGTCTAATTCAATTTAGAAAATGTACCAAAGAGCGTAACTGTGGTCCAATTCGATTTAGAATGTGTGAATAAAGTGTGACTAATCCAACCCCATGGTATAGTTGAATTTAGAAAGTGTGAATAATATCATCCTGTGTTATAGTTGACTTTTAAAGTGTCAATAATATCTTCCTGTGCTACTGCCAGATTAGAATGGGTACCTATGTGCGGTATAGGTAAACTCAGAAAGTGTGAATAATATCTTCCTGTGGTTCAGTTGAACTTAGAAACTGTCCCTAACTGTGGTATAGATAAACTTAGAAAGAGTGAATAATATCTTGCTGTGGTTTACGTTGAACCTAGTAACTATCCCTAACTGTAGTACAGGTAAACATAGAAAGTGTGAACAATCAACATCTGGTGGTATAGTTGAACTTGGAATGTGTGAACAATATCATCCTATGCCAACTGTAACACAGTTCAAACTTAACCACACCATGAGTCCACCCAACACACCACGGTCTGCCGAAAGAGACCCACTCGCGCCCACCTCCTTTCCCTCTCGCACTACTTCCCATCCCCCCTCCCCAAACCATCCCGCCCTCCAGCACATCCTCAGCCCACTCCCTATCCAACTCACAAGACAGAAGAACCGACCCATCCCAAACCAGCTCACCCACCACCACATTCTCAGCCCACCCACCAATGTGTTAGAAACTGCTCATGTCAAGCCCCTTCTAAAAAACCTTCCCTCGACCCTCACAACCCAAAAAATTACTGCCCCATCTCAAACACCAGGTTCCTTGCTAAACTCATCGACCGAACCGCTAACTCCCAACTAAATGCCTTTGTCGAAGCCAACAATCTCCTAGAACCCGCTCAATCAGGTTTCAGACCCCGACACAGAACCGAAACCACCCTAACCTCAATCTGGGATGACCATATAAACACTGCAGACTCTGCGGGATGCGCTGCACTAATCCTTCTTGACCTATCCACCGCCTTTGACATAATCAACCACTCAATCCTCCTCGACCGCCTCCACTCCCTAGGAATATGTGGAAATGCTCTCAAGTGGATAGCATCCTTCTTCAACATCAGGAACCAAATAACCCTACTCTCCTGCTTTACTTCTGCCGCCCGACCATTCAATACCGGAGTTCCACAAGGAGCGTGTCTATCAGCCCTCCTGTTCAACCTCTAAATGTCCACCTTCCCATGAATAATCTGCTCGCACAACTCGTGCTACAACTACACCGACGACACCCAACTAATCCTAAAACTCCTTAACTCAAACCCCAGCTGCCAACCCGACCTCGCGGCCTGCCTCCCTGATATTGATCACTGGATGACAACAAACCACCTCCTTTTAAACCCCTCCAAAACTGAAATCATGGTGTGTGGCAACACCAAACTTCTTCCGCACCCTGTACCCTGGCCATCTGCCATGGGCAATTCCCTGACAACCTCAACCTCAGTAAAAAACCTTGGATGCACTCTCGACTCTGACCTAACCCTCTCACACCAAGTCAACAACGTCTCTAAGTCCTGCCACTACCACCTAAAAATTTGTATTTTTCCATACCTCTCCTTTCCCAACAGACTCACTATGGTCCAATCAACTGTAATGTCAAGACTAGACTATGCTAACTCCCTCTACCTCGGAGTCCATGTGTACCACCTGACTAAACTACAAAGAGCACAAAATGCTGCAGCCAAACTGCTACTAGCACTTGGCCCAAGAGATCACACCTTCCCAGCTCTCAAAACTCTGTACTAACTCTCGGTTGACAGAAGGGTGACCTTCAAAAACATATGCATCTCGCACCGAGCAATGCATAAAACCGGACCTCAATATCTTCAGGACAAACTAAGACCCTACCATCCACCACGCACTCTAAGATCAAGCTCTGCCCGCCTCCTAGTGATACCAAAAACCAACTCACTTAGGTTAGGTGGATCATCTTTCTCAGCCCTGGCCTCACTCTGTGGAACTCACTTCCACCCCACATCCGACTCACCGAAGACCTCATGTCTTTCTGCAAATTAGTGAAAATATGGCTCTTCCCTAAAAATCGACTCTTAACACAAACAGTATAAACAGCGACAATAAACAGTAACCCAAGGTTGCTGAATCAAAAATAACAATCCAGCATTAGGACCCAATCGAGAAAAATGGAAAACTAAAACTGCCAGTGTAAATTAAAACGGATGAACTGAACAGAACAAATGAAGTGGATGAACGGAATGAAGTGGATGAAACGAATGAAACAGATGCAATGGGTAAAACGGATGCATTGGATGAAACGGATGAAATGAATGGAGTGGATGAAATGGATGAAGCGGATGAATCAGATGCAGTAGGTGTAACAGATAAAGCGGATGGAAGGAATGAAGTGGATGGAACGTATGAAGTGGATGGAACAGGTAGAGTGGATGAAACAGATAGAATGGATGGAACAGATGGAGTGGATGGAAGAGATGGAGTGGATGGAACAGAAGGAGTGGATGGAAAAGATGGAGTGGATAGAACTGATGGAGTTGAACAAAAAGTTGGAATGGATAGCACGGAAAGAGCGGATGGAACAAATGGAGCGGATTGGAGTGGATGGAACAGATGAAGTAGATGGAGTAGATGGATCAGGTGAAGTGGATAGAACAGATGGAGTGGATGGAACGGATAGAGCAGATGGAATGAATAGAGCAGATGGAACAGGTTGAGTGGATGGATCGGATGGAGTGGATGGAAAGGATGGAGTGGATGGATCGGATGGAGTGGATGGATCCTTGTAGCTTATAAGGCAAGCCGTATGACTGTATTATTCATAACATATTACGGTGAGCTTGGATTGTCAACAGTATTTACACACACTGTGGGTAATAATAAGCAGCGCTCAGATGCCCGAGGGTCTGTAGCGCTATATAAATGCTATTATTATTATTATTATTATTATTATTATTATTATTATTATTATTATTATTATTATTACATGGCCTGCAGTAGCGGCCATGTAGTTATGGTTAAATTGCTAATGCCATAGGAAGAGCACTTTTTGGGTGGCTTATAACTTCGCTTCCCCTGGACAAATCCTCACCAAACTTTGCAATGAAAGCATATGGCCCACTATGATTTTTGCAAAGTCTGGTGAGGTTTGGTCCAGGGGGGGCAAAGTTATCGGGGGGGTCCCAAAATGTATTTTTTCCCATTGACATATAGGAAAAAAACTTTGCTCACGCTTACAGCCCAAATCGCTGGACGAATTGTCACCAAATTTGCGGCAGGAGCAGCGGCTTGGTGCCGAACGCATGCTTTTGTTAATTTGGTGTAAATTCATCGAGTAGTTTTTTTTTAAATGACCAAAACATAAGGCAAAAAAATGTGTGATATCTATTTCCGCTCCGCGGACACACTTCCCTGTTCACTCCCTTGTTCACTCCGCGGACAGGACACCGATTGGCTAATAGACTTGCATCATATCCGCGGACACACAACGTACACTGATTTGTTGGTGTGAAGCATGAGGTGCGTCAGATTTTTGGAAACACCCTCCATCTTGGATTTGCGGACATCGGCCGGTGTCCGCGGACATCATGGTAAAAACAGATTAAAAAACACAACATTGTACTTGTCAAACTTATCATATAATCTCTGGGGAGGTGAGGGGTGATGAGGATGGGATGGAATATGGCTGCAAGAAGCAAAACAAGTGGTGGTTTCCCCCAACAGTTCGGATGCTCGCGAACAGTCCTGAGAAGTTCGGGGACACTTCAGATGTTTTGGGCCAGTTTTTGGATGGCTTATAACTTTGGCGCTACTTAATGAAAATGCATGAAATTTTGCATTTATATTCCTGACCTCATCCCGAAAAGTATGACGGTTGTATGTGCATACATTTGACACTTTTGAAAAAATAAAACATGGGTGGATTTCCAGCAAACTTGTGTAAGGAGCATTGGCAAGAACCTGAAAGCATGGTTTTGCAAATGTGCCCGTGTTTTATTTTTTGACAAGTGTCATAACGTAGGTACAAAAAATAGTGATATATCTTTGGTGACTGAGGTGTAGCCTGTGGCCATGGGCAGTGGCTAGATTGTCCAGGTCATGGAATAAGGTCATGATCTGGACAATCTGGCTACTGGCCATGACCATGAGGGACAACGTATGGGGTTAAAGTGGCCATGTCCACCTGGTACTGGCTTTGTGGTGAAGTTGGGATAGATTTGATAGGGAAGAAAAATGTGCTCATGGTAATAAGGTCATAGGGTTCTCTTTTCGCCTTCTACAGGCTTCCATGGAAAGCAAAGCAGGGCCCTGTATGGAACCCCATCTTCCCTTTCCATGGTGGCCATCTTGGAAACAGGCTTCCATGAAAAATGAAGAGGGGTCCTGTATGGAACCCCGCCTTCCCTTTCGATGGTGGCCATCTTGGAAAAGGATTTTCCTTCTTACACCGGGACGCCACAGGCACCCCGGTTCTGGCTTTGGGACCATAGGGTGCTAATGGCCTTCAACTCCCATTACAGGGGCTGGAATGGGGGGATAATGGTCCAGAGACCTCATTATCCACCCTTGCCTCGCTTGGGCTGATAACATGGGCTGCCGGCCGGTATCCACCGTTGCAGCCCTGGAACGGAGGATGAACGCCACAATATTCCCATTAGCATAACACAAAATGCAAATGGAAATGTTGCAAAATCTTGTTGAGTCTATGTACTTTACTTAGGAATATAAAGTAGATGGAGCCTATACTTTTTTTTTTAGTTCTATTTTTTAACTGTGAAAGGAGGTTCCGAAAGGAACATTTCTTTTGCTGTTTTTGGATGTATTTTTTTTTTGTTGGTAATAGAGCTAAGAACGAAATGTGCAGAGGTAATGAGGGAAGAGGCACCAAACACTTATATGGAGGGGTAGGTGGATAGGTGAAAATGTTGAGCGTGTGTTATTTCTAAGGTAGGGGGCAGTGTTTCTCATGCTCCTTGATTAAAACTGTGGTGGTGGTTCTTGGGGAGGAGGGATGACAACAGCTGATGCCATTTTAATATAAATAGCAGTTGTGCTAAAAGTATGTACTGTGTACTAGATTGTTAAATGGATAATGAGTAGGAATAGGTGTTGGAGCTGTGCAAGGGAAATTTTGAAGTTGAAAGTTCCTAGATCAGTAGAAAATGCAGTTCCAAACTGTCCGCGAAGCACGGATCTTATTGTGAAGTGCAGACGGGTTCTCGGCCACATCATCATGCCGCACACCAGCGTATGGTCATGTGGAACTGTCTGGAAGGTCCGCAATGAAATCAGATGTTCGTAGATGTCCACGGATGCAAAACTAGTTGAAATAGTTGCAGAAAGTGTATAGACATGTTAAAAATGATTCTAGAAGGTGGGAAATGGCAGAGTTTTAAGGTGACACTTTGTAAATTGGACACACATTTCTATATTGGGTAAGCATGATATTAGTAAGTTGTAGGAAAAATAGCACGCACTGGTAAAAACCCATGAAGTTCAATGAAAAAACGTTGTTAAAGGAACGTTATGGTTAAGTTGCATCAATAAAAACCTGTGAAATTCAGTGAAAAGAAGTTTTTAAAAAAGACGTTATGGTTACAAGTAAAATCGAAAAACCCCTGAAATTCGCCAATTATGGTAAGATAAGCAACCATAACTCACGCCGCCACCGTGCACTGCTAAAACTAACACCAAGGACATCAAAGATGACATCCCAAATATCATTGATGACATCACTGATGACATCACACGTGCATTTACTTTTCATACAAGGGGTTGTGAATGTAATGTTGGCAAAAAAGTATCAGAGATTATCGGGAGATGTGTAATAAATTACATACTTCATCACGCAATGTAGCATTCTAAAGAACATTCCATTGCAGTGTTCTTTCTAGTACAGTAACCTACTCATACAGAAATGTAGGTATTGGCTTCAGCATACACCACAGAGGTGCTATATTTCAAATTTTCCAAAGTTATATAATAAAACGTTGAATACTTCTGCATCAGACTTTTCCGTACTTTGAAACATGTACTAAGTAGCTAATAATGCATCACTTATTACATATTTCTACTAATACACACAAAAGATAAATAGACTACAATGCATACAAATATGGGTCTTATATATGGAGAGTAAAGTAAGCAAACAAGAGGCAGTATCATTAGAAACTGTGTATAATCTACATGATTTTATTTACGCTCAGAAATGATTGCTGTGTTTCAGGCCTGCTTCTACCCTATACATGAACATCATAAGATGTGATTAAATTCTAAGGAAAGTAGTGTAAGAATATGTGAGAATAGCAACATCTATAAATGTAATACCTTTTGAATGTTAAGTTTCCGACTGCCAGTAAATAAAACCACCTGACCTAGATATGGCAGTGAACAAAAAAGAAGGGGCTAGACATGTGATGTCATCAGTGATGTCATCAATGATATTTGTGATGTCATCTTTGATGTCCTGGGTGTTAGTCTTAGCAGTGCACGGTGGAGGCGTGAGTTATGGTTGCTTAGCTTACCATAACTGACGAATTTCAGGGGGTTTTCGATTTTATTTGTAACCATAACATCCTTTTAACAACATTTGTTTACTGAATTATTATTATTATTATTATTATTATTATTATTATTATTATTTCGTGCGCCAATCTCTTCCCTTGTGAGTGGGGATCACCAGTAAATTCCATCTTTCTATATTTAAAAAAGAAATTGCAAACAAGCCCATTTCTTGTCTGTGAATCTGGGACGCATAGTGTAGCACATTAACACTGATAGATTAGGGTTTACAATGTTTGTAAAAAGAACCTAAAAATAAGGTTGATAATTGTGTGTGTCTCAGTTGTGGGTATTAAATTGCCCTGAATCTGGTGTCACTCTATAAATAAACCTTCATTATGTGAGTTTGTAAGATCACCATAAGCAGCTGCTTGAATTGGCATCCTGGATAAGCATGCTCGGCTGTGTTAGTATGTGGATGTTCATTGGTGTGCCTTGCAAGTTTAACATCCCTTTTGGCAGTGTGGAAAGGAGAGTGGTGGGTGGTATCCTGTGTTTGTGTTTAGTGATGAAATACGCTGTCAGTTGTCTGTGTCGTGCTGTTCATCAGGGCAAGCTAATAAAATGTCAATGCCTGTGAGTTATTGATAACTCAGGGAGTGTTGGATGAGTGATTATGTGTGAATGTTTTGTGGATGTCAGTTGATGCTTGAGCTGTGGTGAATGAGGATGGATCAGTGGGTTTTCTAAATATATAAAAGCAACTGGAACCTGGTAACTATGTATCAGTAAAGCTGTGTGTTTTCTACTGTACCTAGATCTGTCCCTTCTTTGCCTGGATGTGCCAACGTTCAGGACCACAACACTATTCTCAGAGGGCAAGAGACAAAAAATATCTTGAAGATGCTAGATATAACAAAGCTTGGCATGCATAAAGGTCTCCATATTCAGTCCTGCTTAATAGCGATAGCAGGTGGTACCCAAATGGGGATTATAAGCAACAAAAAACAAACAGGCAGACACATATTTCAAAGATGATGACCGGTTACCACTAAGGAACAGGTTTGAGTCATTGTGATCCGTTGATAATGTAGAGCGACTATCCCAAAGTTTGAAGCAGGAAGGATTGCAGAATTATTAATAGGTAAATTAATTGGAATCTCCAAGTCCCACCAGCCCTGAGAGTGGAAAGGTAGCTGAAAGTAGATAAGGTAAGAGGTGGCAAACTTGGAGGGACTATAGAAGGGGTAACCAAATATTTGTTTTAATTTTTTATTTTTTATTTTTGCATTTAGCTATTGCAAGCCTTGAGCAGTACAACATACAAGAATGAAGAAGGAAAAGAAAAGAAAAACAACCAGTAATAAACAATTAGTGGGTATCAATATACCCGGTATCAATAAGAAGTACATCAAACTGTGCCGATATTGAATTAAAACCCTGACAAAACATATCAAATTTCATCCACAAAATGCACTGGCAAGATCTATAGCAGTCACTCACAGGAACTGGTATACAGGAGGTTGTATACCCATCCCTCAAATAGATTGAACTGAAAAAATACAGATCGCTTAGCTTTCTGGCCCACCCTTGTGAAGATGGGCCTATGACAGGCAAATGTACGATTTTAAGGACACAAACCAGGTAATTATACTTTCAATAATGGAAGAAGGAAATGTATCATTGACAACATACTATTACTCATAGAATACTGGGCGAAAATAATAGATTTTGAAGCTACCGAGAACTCTGAACGTGTTCCCAATCCCCTAATTCTAACTTTAACAATAAGATCGGCAAGGCATGCCAATAGTCAAATAAATGAAAGTATATATTTGGTTCTCACATCTGGTAACAGGAATATTAGATGGAGTAGAAGTAATCAATTAGATGTGCACAATAGAATACTTGCAAAAGAAAATAACTTAATTGAGTAATGTCAAAAGGGTGATGTTTCAAATCGGACAAAGGAAAATGTCTCAGAATTGACAGCAGTAATAAGTACTAGTCTCCCATGAATCATGGTTCTGTGCACTCTGTAAGCAGACGAAAACAGATTTAATAAAAATCATCAGGAAGAAAATCATGCTAGACTTTGTGAAATAAGAAATGCTTAAGTCAAATATAAATAAGTCTCACTATGAGAAAACAAACATTAATAAAAGATGTTATGTTATGTTACTTTGCATTTATATAGCGCCTTATGTACCATTGGTATGGTCTGAAGGTGCTGGTAGGTTGAACGCCCTTGGGAACCGGAGTTCATGTCAGTAGAGAGAGTTGAGAGTTGAGAGAGTCAAAGGTGCGTGTGAACACCGGATATGTGTGCAGCTGGTGTGGTATTCGTGTAATAGCTGCTCCTTAGCGGTAGGTGTGGTGGTTGAGGGATCAGGAGTATGTGTTCATTCTGGCAGCATTTATCCAGACCGAATGTGGCTGTGTTAGGCCTGAGGAGAACGCCTGGCTGGGGGGTGTGTAACCAGCAGTGTTTGGGGAGTATGCGGCAGATGTTGGTATGAGAACAGTTATACCGAATGGTGTCATAGTATCTCTGTGTTCTAGTTGAATGGTGGTGTAAAGAAGAGAGTAAGCATGGTGTTGTGATATGATGGGTTACATGCTCTTTCAAACATTCCATGCACTCCAATCGGTTCCATGCACTCCAGTCTGCTCCATGCACTCCAGTGCGCCCCGCGCACTACAGTCCACTCCACACACTCCAATCTGCTCCACGCACTCCAATCTGCTCTACGCACTACAATCTGTTCCACGCACTCTACATACTTCATCCGTTCCATCCACATATTTCACACGTTCCATCCACATACATCACTCGTTTCATCCACATACGTCGCCTGTTCCATACACATACGTCGCCCCATTCCATCCACAGACAACATCCGTCTACATACATCAACCGTTTAATCCACATATGTCATGCGTTCCATCCAGCTACGTCATCTGTTCTATTCACATACATCACTCATTCTATCCATATACGTCACCCATTCCATCCACATACTTCACCTGTTCCGTCCGCTTTACGGATTCAGCGGCTCTATGTACTCATCTGCTCTACGCAATCATCCGCTCTATGCATTCTTTCGTTCTAGGCACTCATCCGATCTACATGCTCTATGCACTCATCCACTCTACACAACTCGTCCGGTCTATGCAACTCGTTCGCTCTAGGCACTCATTCGCTCTAGGCACTCGTCCGCTCTAGGCACTCATACGCTCTACGTATTCACCCGCTCTACTCACTCACCCACTCTACGCACTCACCTGCTCTACGCACTTACCCGCTCTACGCGCTCACTCGTTCTTAAGCACCCCTTCTTTCTTATGCACTCATTCGCTCATATGCACTCGTCTGTTCAAAACACTCGTCGGCTCTACACCTTCCTCCATTCTTACACACTCCTCCGCTCGGCGCACTCTTCTGCTCAGCGCACTCTTCCGCTCTGCTCACCCATCCGCTCCGCTCACCCATCCGCTCCGCTCACCCATCCGCTCTGCGCACTCATCCGCTCCATGCACTCATCCGCCCTATGCATTTGTTCTTTCCACACATTCCTCTGCTATATGCACTCATCAGCTATACAAAGTCGTTCACTCATACGCAGTCATCCGCTCTATACACTCATCCGCTCTATACGCTCATCCGCACTAAATACTCATCCGCTCTATTAACTCATCCGCTCTATACACTCATCTGGTCTATACACTCACCTGGTCTGCACATTAATCTGCTCCAGCGTTCCACAGACTCTTCTGCACTTCTGCACTCATCGGCTCTACACACTCATCCGCTCTACACACTCATCCACTCTACACACTCATCCGCTCTACACTCATCCGTTCTGTAGTCATCCGTTCTGCACATTAATCTGCTCTACGCACTCCTGCGTTCTACACACTTCTCTGCACTTACGCACGTATCTGCTCTACACACTCGTCCGCTCTACACATCCAGCCGCTCTACACACTCATCCGCTCAACATACTCATCCGTTCTATACACTCATTCGATCTACACAGTCATCCGATCTACACTCATCCATTCTGTACTCATCCGTTCTGTACATTCATCTGTTCTATGCACTCCTGAGTTCTACACACTTCTCTGCACTTACGCACATATCTGCTCTACACACTCGTCTGCTCTACACATCCAGCCGCTCTAAACACTTATCCGCTCAACATACTCATCCGTTCTATACACTCATCCGATCTACACACTCATCCGATCTACACACTCATCCGATCTACACCCTCATCTGCTCAACACATTCATCCGTTCAGCGCATTCCTCCGTTCCACACGCTTCATCCATTCTAAAGATTTCCTCCACTCCATTCACTTCGTTCATTCATCATGCATTACATCCATTTCATTATTTAAATCTCGTTACTGTTTTCGTACAATTTATTCTTATTATCCACTTCACTGCTTTGATCTACTTTACTCGTACTATTCTGTTTGTCCTTTTATTTTGTATTAACGTTTATTAGATGTCAATTTCTCGCATCTAGTAGTTTGTTGGATTGGTGTCATTGAGATGCTGTTATTCTGTATGGGTTCATTTGTGCACAGGTTGGTTTTAGGGGAAGAGCCAGGTTTTCAGTAGTTTGCGGAAAGACATTAGATCTTCAGTTAGGCGGATGTGGGGTGGGAGTGCGTTCCACAGCGTGGGGGCCAAGGCTGAGAATGATGATCCGCCTAACCTGACTGCGTTTGTCTTAGGTATGACTAGGAGGCCGGCTGAGCTTGATCTTAGAGTGCGTGGAGGATGATAGGGTTTTAGCTTGTCTTGAAGATATTGAGATCCGGTTTTATGCATTGCTCAATGGGAGATGCATAGGGTTTTGAAAGTCACCCTTTGGGCCACTGGAAGCCAGTGCAGAGTCTTAAGGGCTGGGGAGATGTGGTCTCTTGGGCCGAGCGCAAGTAGCAGTTTGGCTGCAGTGTTTTGTCCCCTTTGAAATGTATTCAGTTGGTAAGCGTGGACTCTGAGGTAGAGGGGGTTTGCGTAGTCCAGTCTTGATATAACAATTGATTGGACCGCGGAGAGTCTGTTGGGAAAGGAGAGAAATGGAAAGATGCGCCTGAGGGTTTTAAGGTGATAGTGGCAGGACTTTGAGATGTTGTTGACTTGGCGTGAGAGTGTTAGATCAGAGTCAAGGTGCATCCAAGGTTTTTCACTGAGTTAGAGGGGGTCGTTGATTTGCCCATGGCGGATGGCCAGGGTAGTGGGTATGGAAGAAGTTGGGAGTTGCCACATACCATGATTTCAGTTTTGGAGGGGTTTAACAAGAGGTGGCTTTGGGTCATCCAGAGCTCTATGTCAAGGAGGCAGGATGCGAGGTCAGGTCGGCAGTTGGGTTTTGAGTTCAGGAGTTTTAGAATTAGTTGAATGTCATCAGCGTAGTTGTAACACAGGATGTTGTGTGAACAAATTATTGGTGGGAGGGTGATCAAGTAAAGATTGAACAGGAGGGCAGATAGGCATGCTCCTTGTGGGACTCCCGTGTCGACTGGTCGGGTTTGGGAGGAATAGGTGGAGAGTATTTGTATTTGGTACCTATCTCTGAGGAATGAGGCTATCCATTTAAGAGCGGTTCCACGAATTCCTAAGGAGTGGAGGTGGTCAAGGAGGATTGAGTGATTGATGGTGTCGAAGGCGGTGTATAGGTCAAGAAAGATTAATGTGGTGCATCCCGCGGAGTCTGCTGTCATTTTAAGGTCATTCCAGGTTGAGGTTAGTTCCGTGACGGGCTCTGAAACCTGATTGTGCGGGGTCTAGGAGATTGTTGGCTTCGACAGATGCATTTAGTTGGTAGTAGGCGGTTCGGTCAATGAGTTTGGCATGGAACCTGGTGTTTGAGATGGGGCGGTAGTTTTTGGGCTCGAGAGAGGATTTTTTTTTTTTTTAGAGGTTTGACATGAACCGTTTTAAATGCGTCGGGAAAGATACCCGAGGAAAGGGAGTCATTTATGATGGATCTTGCGTGTTCTCCTGCGCAGGTGGAAGCAAAACATTTCTTTGAGGGTTGTGGCCGGGCAAGGGCCTAGCGGAGAGCCGGATGGTTTGTGGGCAGATAGGAGTTTGAGAAATTGCTCTGGTAATATTGGACTAAAGGATTCGAACGTTGGTTGTATAGTGGTCGCAGGCGGTGGTCGGTATGGGGGAGGGTTGCCTGGTGGATGTAAGAGAGCCAGTTTGGTTGTTAGAGCATTTGTTCTCTCGAGAGCCGTGGCGTAAAAATTGGAGAGAGAGAGAGTCGCACAGTGATTGTGAGGGGGTCAGGACGGTCGTTTTGCATGCCAGTTTGGTGAATTCGGAGATGATTTCGTGAAGTTCTTTGCTGGGGTTTTTGCAGTTTAGGATTTGTGAGTTGTAGTGGGCTTTTTTTGCTTTCTGGATTTCGGCCTTGTACTGATGGAGGTGTTGGGCCAAGGTGGCTCTGCTCTTCTGGGTTTTGACTTTCTGCCATTTGCGTTCTAGGTATTTATATAGTTGTTTAGTGGTCTTCAACTCAGGTGTGAACCACGGTGGGCTGATGGTTTGCAAGAGGTTGTGAGCCGCATTAGTAAGGTGTTGAGCCATGAGTCAAAGGCGTTGGGGGTTAGTTGTTTATTGAGTTGTTTTAAAAATGGCAGCAGGCACTCCTCTCCAGAAAGAACATGGCATGATAACCTGTTCTGAGATGAGAGTTTGCAGCACACACTTTTTGCTCACTGTACCTTTCACAGATGGGAAATACCCATTTGCATATCAGTCTTTGTCCCGCCCACATGGGCATTCCAGCACCGAAATGCTATGGCAATTCCTCTCTGAACAAGAGTACCACCAGCAACCTCATACACGTGTTTCAGCCTTGTGGGCCTCATCAGTGAGGTGAAGCTGTGCCTCTCTGAGCACAGTGAGCAAGGAGTCCACGTCTGGTTGCCCCCAGGTAACTCAGGGTGACCAACCCCAAGTTCCTTGCAAATATTTTAAAAACGGCAGCAGGCGCTCCTCTCCAGAAAGAACATGGCATGATAACCTGTTATGAGATGAGAGTTTGCAGCACACGCTTTTGTTTATTGAGTTGGCAGGTAGGAGGTGGAGACTGGAGGAGTGCATCGGCTAGGTCAGGAATGATTATTAGGTTTTCCAGCATTTGCGAAGCTTCGGAGGTTCAGATTGAGTACGGGAAGGGGGTCGGGTGAGCGAATGGCGAAAGAACCAATGAAGTGATCGGACCAGATGATAGGGGTGGGGGGTTTAGATGTATCCGGTTGTGGGAGCTAAAGATGGCATCAAGAGTATGTCCTTTATAGTGAGTCGGGCCGTTTATGTGGGCTTGGAGGTTAATTGCATCTAGACCGTCAACCAGAGAGTTTGTCATAGGGTTGGTGGGGATGTTGAGCCATATGTTGAAGTCTCCAAGGAGGGGGAGGTTGGGATGGTTTAGTTGAAGGGTGACAATAGAGTCGCAGAGGTTGTTTGAGAATTGTCTATCGTAGCCAGGGGGTCTGTAGATTATTAGGAAGCTGTGTGAGAACGACGGGGAGAGGGATTGTTTAATGAAAAGTGATGCGCAGGAAGGAATGGAAGGTTGGTTGTCGATGATTGAGGCATGGAAGTGAGACTTTAAGACGAATGCTGTTCCCCCACCTCTAGATGGACGGTTCAGTGGGATGAGGGAGTAGTCAGGGGGGAAGGCTTCATTCGCGATTGGGGTGAAGTCGTCAGAGAACCAAGTTTCGGTGGTGAAAACCAGGTCTGGTTTGTCAGAGGCGAGGAGGTCAAAGATGCAGTGTCTGTTTTTTGCTACGGACTGGACATTAAATAGGATGCAGTTCACTTCGGTAGGTGAGGTTGGTGTCGGAGCTGGAGCGGAAGGGGGTGGGGGGAGAGAGTCGAAACTGGAGAGGGAGAGGGGTAGGGTGGTTGATGATCATTGGGAAAAGTGGGCGAGCAGAAATGTTGGTGGGTTTTGGGTGGGAGTGGGTGGATGCATGTGTTAGGATGATTGGCTTTGGCCCGGGGGGTGGGCGGTCAGGAGTTTCAGTTGCAGTTGGCGAGAAATCGAGGGAGAGGGGTTTCAGGAACTGTGAAGCGAGGGGGGAAGGTGGTGATTGGGGCAAGAGGTGGTGGGTCGAGACAGGGGAGGCGAAGAGTGCTGAGAGATTGAGGGGGACCAGGTACGTTTCCTCCTTAGTGTCTTTGTTGCGATTAGTGTGTGAGAGAGGGTAGGGGGTCGGAGGGGGAGACGGATGAGGCTTCTGTTCCTGCTAGGGCTAGGCGTGCAGTTTTTAGGGAGGAGAAAGGGTGTGGTCAGGGGGAAGATGGTGGGGGTTTGTGGGAAAGGCAGGGGGTGGATGATTGCAGGGCGGGGTGTGCCCAGTATGATAGTGAGGGGAGCAGCCATGATCAACGTAGGCTGGTCGGTGGTGGGGTTCGGGGGAGCAGTCGGGGGACCTCTTGCTTGGTGTTTGGAAAGGGGAAGATTAGGGAATGTGAAGGAGGGTGGGATGATTTGGGAATGGAGGGACGGGAGGCAAGGAAGACCGGAGAGTGGAGGCAGTCCAAGGTGGTCGTTTCCAGCAAACCCTGGTGGAGTGGGTGCACTCATGGTTAGTACGAGCTATTAGGTGTAGTTTCAGGTGCAACTTACCCTTTATTGGACTTTATAAGTTCGGCTATATCACTGGATGAGATTAGTCTTGGTTACAGGGTTCCACTGAGCCGGGTGATATTATTAATTTATTCTAGGTTTTAGTGTATTAGTTGTACTAGGTTGCAGATATTAGGCCGTTTTGAAGTGTAGCTAGACTTTAGGATATGCTGATTAGGTGGCCTATTTAGTAGCAACTACAGCACAGTTGTGCTGTTGGGTAGGCTTTCTTCTAGTAAGCTGGAATACAGGTAACCTACTAGGGCGCAATTGAATGTAGCAACACCACAGGTATGGTTTTAGGTGGAATTTAAGTGCAGTTTAGGAGGGGTTTCTAATGGTAGTTCTAAATTCAATGGGGGCACGCTATTAGGCACACTTCTAGATTCGAGCAAGGGGCGCTATTAGGCCCACTTCTAAATTTGAGTTTTGTACAGATAGGATATTAGGGATGCTTCTATATTCAGCTAATGACTCAACGCTACTGGGCACACTATTTCGGAGAGACGGATATTATGTACACTGAGAGGGTATTAGGCATACTTCCGAGTTCAACGTACACAGAGAGTATATTAGGCACACTTCCAAGTTCAATTTGCACAGAGAGGGTATTAGGGATACTTCTGAATTCAGCTTGGGCACGTTATTAGGCACACTTCTAAATTCGGGCAAGGTGCGCTATTAAGTCCACTACTCAATTTAGCTTTGCACAGAGAGGATATTTAGGTACACTTCAAAATTCAATTTGGGCAGAGGGGATGTTTAGGCACACTTCTAAATCCAAGTTTTGCACAGAGATGCTTTTAGGCACACTACTAGATTCAACTTTAGATGATATTAGGCTATTGGGTACACTTCTAAATTCAACTGTACACAGAGATGATATTAGGCCTACTTCTAAATTCAATTTTGTACAGAGGGGAATTAGACTATTAGGCACACTTCTAAATTCTACATTACACAGAGATGATATTAGGCATACTTCTAAGTTAAACTTTGCATGGAAGATGCTTGGATAGATTTAAGAACAGCTGCAATAGCAAAGCTATGAGGCTTTTATGGAAATGTGCTGCACAATACACCTGCATTCACAAAATGGATGCCCCCTAGTGCTTACAATTTTAAAATTTGAGCTTCATTTGCTCGAAAGTTTGCATAGGGACTTAAAAAAATATATATATTTTAGGTATTTGTTTTATTATTGGCCATCTTTTTGGCCAATAATATTTCTGAACAAACTATTCCTTTAATGACCTGCCAAATAAATTGCATGCATGTTTCATGATTTCCCCACGCGGAGCCCGAGAGCTCCAAAGTGAAAGCTGCTGTAGGCAGAAACACCGCGGCATGGAAACACAACCGCGTTGTGTTTCTGCCTGCCTTGGCTTTGACAGAGGGCTCCAAGCTGAAGCTACCGCAAACATAAATACAACGTTTTAAAAGCTGCGTTTTTATTTCTAAGTTTTCCGGGCTCCTCCATCCCGGAAAACCTAGAAATAAAACACAGCTAGTGCTTATTTTTTTTAAAAAATAGCACTTACCGAGATGCAGCTGCAGCTTTCCTGCCTGTAGTCTCTGGTCCCCGTCCTCCGAGTCCGGCACCAATGATGCAAAAGCCACCCAGTGGTAGCTTTTGATTTACTAGAGCTGGCTGGCTTTTGCTTGATTAGTGCCGCAAACGCAAGCACAGGCGGCATCCATTTCACAAAATGGATGCCCCCTAGTGCTTGCAATTTTAAAATTTGAGCTTCATTTGCTCGAAAGTTTGCATAGGGACTTAAAGAAAATATATATTTTAGGTATTTGTTTTATTATTGGCCATCTTTTTGGCCAATAATATTTCTGAACAAACTATTCCTTTAATGACCTGCCAAATAAATTGCATCCGTGTTTCATGATTTCACTGGTATTGTAAAACTATATATGTTTGCAATGTCGCAGAGTGCTTTCCGAGAGTCATAGGGCAGAAACAGGTTTCAGAAATATACAACAAGGAAGAATGGAAAGTGGGGCGGGATGAGAGGCACTGATGGAGAGAGCCATGATGTGGAAGTGTAGTGGGAGGGACAATAATCAACACTGAAACTTTCTTCATAAAGGTTCAGCAGATGAACGAATCCGTAAATCAGCAGCGGATCCAACAGAAAGCATTTGTAATTGATTGAATGGTGTATATATACAGCTTTTAAGTCAAAATAATGAGATGTCAAAGGCTGGTTACAACAGCGATGGGATAGTCCAAGCGGTCCCAAGTCCGCAGTTTACTTATGATTCTGGAACTTCAGGATGACATTTGAGAAATAGTTTCTACTGGATCCAGTAAAAACACATGGAATTTGAAGCTTTCAGCTATATGCATATTAGTAGTACCACCCGGCGTCGCAGGGGTAGGAGGGGTCTGTAGCTGACATGCACGTGAAGGTCTGCTATAGTTTTTGTATGTTTTATTGTGTCATAACTTGCTATCTGCAGGGCGGATGGGTGGGGTTGTTCAAATGTCACTATTGCCAGTACACCCCAGACTGGTATGCCGACCTTGTTTCCAAACTTCCTGTTTTTGGAAAAGTCACAACATCAGCAATCTCCCGGAATCGCCTATACTGATAGCACAGGCCAAATGGGGTGCTTGGTCAGATTTCACCATCGCCAGTACACCCCAGACTGGTACGCCGAGCTACGCCAAATTTTCAGTTCACCAACTGTTGTGGGGTTGGAGCCAACAATTGGAAAACATCAGGACATCATTTTAGAGGGAGAGCCAGAGCTTGCAGTGGCAAAAGCGGAATTACAACATGAAAGGGTCAATGTCGGATGTTTTCCAGGTCTCGTTGTACATTGGATATTGTCTATTCTTGGGCCAAACAATCCAACCTGCGTGACTTTGTTGATGTTTTATTGCATCATTTCTATCAGAAAATGAATACACATATTAAAGGGGAAAAAAGAAAGTGGCTGTTAGACCACACACTTCGGTTCTAGTTTTCTTCTTCTGTAAATTGCATGAGCGATTTACAAAACCTTTTCAATTCGGATGTTGGTTGCATTTAAAAAATGCTGCATAGACTGATTCACTGTAAATCTTAAATTGGTAAATTGAACACCTACAGAGTGTCAGTCTTTCATTATGTGCACCATTAATTTAAGGACATCAAATGACCTAAATGCCACATGTAGTGGAAGTGACATCATGCACATCATGACATCACAAGCGGCGAAATAACATGGGCTACGATTACAGTGTCATCTCAGGAAGGGAAGTTATATAACGTTTGCTTTAACAATTTGACAGTAAGTGGCATGGTTGTAAAAATTATAATAATCCATGTCAATTAAAACAAATAAAAAGTTAGTGTGACAAACCCAGTACACTGATAGACCACAGAAGAGGATGGTAGCTGTTCAGAGGACACCAAATCCTGCCACCCACACACCCCTGGCACTCTGTTTCTAAGTAGTTCCGAATTTGATCAATCCATGACTCTAAAACAAATTGCTCACCAGGGATTTTTTTTTTCTTTTTCTTTTCCAGATCCGGTATTAAGCACTCCTCATTGAGAGAAATCAGAAAAGAATGCAAAGTCCATCAGTGCTTCACGCTGATCACACGGCAATGCCAAACCTCATGAAGTCATAACCACAGAGAGAGAAAAGGTAGAGAGCCTCGGAGCCTACACGGTCGCAGGGCATGCCCCACATGGCTCTGGTGGACAGACATGCTCTACAACCTGTGAGTCACCAAACTCCAAGACCCTCAGGGATGATACTCGACACTACAAACCCTGAGAGGAACCTCACTGACCTTACGGGAAACCATCCAAAAAAAACGAAAACGAACTGGGACGCTTTCAAGACTGAGCTGTAATAATCAAGGTGCTGCAGACCTGTATTGGGGAAAGGGCTGGGGCTCAGCCCTCATTTTATTATCTCTACCACTTCTCACATCTCCTGCATGGGGAAGGCTGGTGAAAAGGACCAATGTGAGAAAGGTGGAAAGTATATGAAACGAGACAGGAAACAGAAAGGTGTGGTTGTTCAGATGAGGTCAGAGGAGGTGGATGACCAAGAGACCAGAGGAGATAGGAGAGTGGAGAGGATTTTGGGGGCGTTTCTGGAGCAGATGAGGCATTGGTACTATGTTGTGAGTGTGTGTGAGAGAGTAACGAGTGTGACTAAGAGAGCAAGTGTATGGAGTGCCTGTGAAGTATTTGTGCGTTTGAAAGGTGAGTGTTTGAGTAGGAGGTGGGGCAGAGTGGTTGTAGTAGTGTGAAGGAGTGGTAGTGCTAGTAGTGTGGATGTGAAGTACTAGTGTAGAGGGATGAGTAATAGTGTGGAGGAGGGAGCAGTAGTGTGGATGAGGGGGTAATAGTGTGGATGAAGGAACAGTAGTGCTGGCAGGGATTATTGGTATCAGAGAGGATCTAATAACATCAAAAGGTGGAGGGGAGGCCTAGAAGGAGTGAGAGACATTGGTGTGACAGAGGAGGAAGACACGTAGACTAGTGAGAAGAGGGTGGAGTTGGAGAAAGGAGAGTAATGTGAGAAGAACATTGGATAGTGAGAGGGAAAGGTGTGATAAAGAGAAGACAAGAGTCAGGCAGAGTGTCTGTAAGGCAGATTACAATACCCCTTTAGAATTACCGACCACTGGGTAGTTAAGGGGCAGCCTATGATGTGATGATGTGCCTGAAGGTGTTTATAAAGAAATGCAAATAGCCTTTAGGTCTTCATCGCCATCATCTGCAGCGTAAGTCAACATCTAGATAGTAGATGACAATAATCAGTATGTGCTGACCAAGTATTAGGGACTCCTGGGATAAGGAGGAGGTTCTTTCTCAGAAGGGGGGGGGGGGAGAGAGAGAGAGAGGGAGAGAGAGAGAGAGAGAGAGAGAGAGAGAGAAGAGAGAGAGAGAGAGAGAGAGAGAGAGAGAGAGAGAGGTGTGACATAGGATTAATTTTAATCTTAATATAAATCCAATGTACCGTATGTGAGACTTGTAATATTTGTATTTTATTATTGTTTTATTGACATAAACATTTCCAAAATGTGAAACATACCGTGTCATACCAGGAACCATAAAGCTATTAAGTGTGTAATCGGCAACAGCGTATTATAGAGATTTTATGAAGTCTTCAGACACACATGCTTTCTGGTAGTCATAAACTTTCTTCCCCTGTAATTTCCCCAGTGTTCCGATATCATCACAAACATACTGAGTCACCCCCGACCATTATATACTTGTTCCTCAGCCAGCAAGGACCCCCTCCTATTTAGAAACCTTTGGCAGAAACTTAGCACCCACAGTTCAAAACGATGTATCTTTTTGCCACTGGCGTTTGCTATAAATAAGTTTAGTGTATCTGTTGTAAGCTGTTCCACTCCATATCCCAATATGGGGTAATCTCAAACAGTCTGGTTGAGTGGGCCAGAGATCCGTCTTTTAACTGCAAGCCAGAATCAGTGAATCACAGTGTTGAGGAGGAGAGGTAATTACTGACTGGCCCATTGGTCAGCACTCACCCTCGAAAACTAGTAATACAAGATAGCTGCACCATGCGAGGACAGAGTGCAGGATTCACATACTCTGGCAAGGTTCAATAATCAGGACTCAATAAATTGGCAAAGGGAAGTCTGTTTAATGATACATACATCAGCGAATGGAAATCAGCAGCATCGCAAACACCTGCCTCACCCAGACTTCCTCGAACATTAGTCCAACAGCCTCTTTTATGGGCAAAATCCGTCATCATTGACATCTAATTCTACAAAAAATCATCATGCAATACAATTGGTTGGGAAAGGTAACTTATGTATAGGTGCTATAACTGTATATGGAAATAATGCAAGTGGATTGGATAACTCTTATCGGGTGGGCGTCTACGCCCTTCCCTCTACACCACACGTGATTGACGTCACTACAAGTGCGATGTCTCATTGGTTACAGTGTCTATAGGACCCTAGATTACATGGTCCCTTGCGATTGGGCAAGTTACACCCCTAAACATAAATCTCCATTTTAATTAGCAACATGCAGAATAGACAACCAGGTGCCTAGTGTCCCTAGATTCACCCTGCCTCCCTTCCATCAATCAGTGGGTTAGGGCTATGTGTCAATTAGTTGGCTGGGTACGGCCTTGGATCTGTATTCTCTCATCAGGAAAAGTTATGGCACCCTCTGGTTCTGGATGACATCAGGCGGTGGTACATCTTCGCGCCTGTCTGGTCATGTGTTGGTCCACAGTGAATCTGCTTCAGTTTCCAACCTTTTGTGCATTTAATTCTGGGTGCGTTTGGCCACCTGCATGGGCCTCTCTTCTCTTGACCTTCACGGGCGGGATGGTAGGCTCTGAAGTTGGAGCCTCGTGAGCTCATGCTCACCTCACCTTCTCTGGTTGACCTTGATTTCCCCAGTCCTGAGCCATCCTTTGTTAGGTTTCGATTCCCCTCCTTTCCTCGGCATGGGCCTGGATATGAAACCTGGCCAGTCAGGCCTTGGCCGCCTGGGAGTACTTCTGCTTATACAAAATGGAGTTGCACGTGTACATTGTGCTGTATTGAGGTAGATGTATACAGTTGGCGCTTGCCGCTCTAACTTCTACTAAGCATTGCAAGCAGAATCGATTACTTAGCATCTTACGTTTCAAGCTTATTTACACACGTTCAATAAGGCGGTTGCTTCCATCTTGTCTCATGGCACCATTCTCATACGTTTTTCACAGTGTCTCTCCCCTTTGTCGATTACAGTTATCCTCGCAGTTGTCAGTACTGGCATGCATGCTTTCAGTACTCCTTCAGTTCGTTCTTGGAGCTGCTCTGGTCCTTGTTTCATCTCCACTGGTCTTCCATTATGGCTTTCTGGGTCTCCTCATGGACCGTGTGTAGTCATTCCTCATCGTTCCGTATCAACGGCTGGTATAGTTGTCTGATTGTGTACCGTGCTGCCCAGGGTTGCCTGGTTATGGGCATTTCAACAGGTATTGATCTTCTAATGTACACAGGGCAGAGGCCCATTGCAGCCCTTTGTCGGGGGGAAATTCTGCCGGGGTCGGCCGGGCCGTCCGCAGACCTCCGGGCAGGGAGGCCCCAACTCCTCCCGTATATCCCAAAAGAGATAGAGTATGAGACACACGCAAGAAGCAAGGTGACTCTGCTGTTTATTAGACAAAAACGGCAGGGATGGGTCAAGGATCGTACGCGTCCGTCCTGACACACACACAATCGTGGGGCTCGCAGGCCCTTTTTACCTTAGTATGACGCGCTACTTGCGTCACCTTGGAAAGTTAGCAAAAAACCTATCGCCACTCTTAATTGGTTGCTCGAGTGGTAGGGTTAGTATAGCATACGTATAGAGAACAATGTTAGTGGTCAAGGGTTAGTCAGGTGATATATCTGGGTTGTCCCTACAATTAGATACATGAGAATTGTTACGTGAAGACCCCTGATGATTGGTTAATGTTAATGGCGTCAGTGATAAGAGCCCCATGTTCTGATTGGTGCGCCCGCGAGCTTCCCAGTCTGGGACCATCGCTGTTCCCAGCTCTCGGTGTACCTGTCATTTGCAACAATGTTTCACTATGAGTACGTGCAGACAATGTGAGGACTTATTCATAAGCTGGAAGGCCGACTACTCCCACTGTCGCAGATGTCCATTGAGCCTTTTAATTGTATCTGCCTGTGTCTTGTAACGAGGGATCCAGACGCCTTTTCTGGCCTTGGCATCCTGTCAGGTTCGGCTTGGTCACGTGAGGTGGGACCGTGTTTGAGGCAGAATTCTGCACAATTAATATTGTTTTTCCACTGTGTGCCTGGTTTAATTTGCAGGTGTGACTTTGACGTTGGTGTGCGGCGTGCGAGGTTGCAACATCGTGCCCTTGATGGTCTGCTTTCGGAATGTGGGTTTGCAACATTGCGACCTTGGCTGTCTGCTTTCGCCGGGCTCATTCTGCAGGATCAGCAACCTGACTCTTGTTCTTTTAACGTCCATGGAAGCTCTTGCTTGCGGCCTACTTAGGCCTGGTGTATAGGTGGAACCGTTTGGTGCACAGGCGCTTTAGGTTATAGTATCATATTGTCTTATGACCAGTATCGTGTCTTTGTTATATTTCTCATTATGGCACCTGGTTTTAGGAGAAGCGTAAGCAAGCTCTTTAGAGGGGTTCATGATGCGTCTTGCGTTTCTGCATTTTGAGAGCCTATGTGGAAAATAATAAAGATGCACGTCCGTGAGTATGTCTGTCGCCTACGTCATAGCACTGAGTATATTCTTCATGTAGATTGGTGCGGGAGTGTCCGGTGTGTATATTTGCACAGGTGTGCTGACCGTTGGCTAGGTCGTCATGGCATCTCTAACGACGTGTAGGTTTTAGTCTACTTGATCCGTGCCGCAGGTGTCGGCATGGCCAGGGCGGGCTGCTGGGCAGGCAGATGGACACATCCGTATGTTCCTGTACCAGGGTATTTGGTCGTCTGGTAGATGGGCAAACTCTTCTCGTGGCGGGTGCCTGGGCCGTGATCCTTTAGGCCAAGCGCGAGAGGGGAAGGTCGGGAGCCTGGTCTTCCATTCTCCCACTTCAGTCCCCCCTCTGGTCGACTTGTCGACCACAAACATATCCTTTTCGTTATCTCCTCTTACTCTCCATATCTTAGTTATTCCTCCTAAATGTCCATAGTGGTTAACATGATCTTCAAATGACCAATACATATATTCACAGGTTCCTCCAGGAGTACAGTATACCCATTTCCCTATGTAGCTCCTGGGGTTTCTTGGGTTCTCGATCTTCACAGATGGTGGGTCCAGGTGGTTGGTGATGATCTGGTTGCGCAACTTCTCTCTCTCTTGTATGATTGTGCCTGTGTGTTGGCCGTCATCTGCTGGCATCAAGGGGTGCATAACGACCATTTCAAGCAACTCGTCAGTGGTGCGTGCCTTCCGGGCCTTCCAAAATCTTATTATGATCAGTGTAGCTCCAGCCAAAATAGTACAACCAACTATAATTTTCAGTCCATCTAACAGCCAAGATGGCATCCATGACCATAATATTGAAAACCAGCTCTCATCCTTTTTCACACCTTTACTTTCATCCATCATTTTGGAGTGCATCTGGGCCAATTGTGAAACTGCTTCTATCAGTGTACCATTGTCAGCATCGTTGGCAGGAATGAACGTGCAGCATGATTGTCCTATTTTTGCGCAGACTCCTCCTTCCATGGCTGTGAGGAGGTCCAATACATATCTGTTCTGAAGTGCTACCATCCTTATAGCTCGCAGCTCCTCTTTTATTGTGTTGAATCCATTTACTGTAGAATTGATGGTCATCATTAGTTCCCATCTAGTTATCTGGAGCCATTTTGCGTTTGCGTAAGCCTGCAGTCCCGGATGTATTATTGAGGAGAAGAACATTGCTGCTCTGCTGAATAGTCTGTGTTCTGGCGGAATTGAAGTGAGTGCCGTTTCCGACCTTCCCCATAGATAATTTCCTGTCAGAGGTTCTCCTTGTCTTTTCCTTCGATTTAGGACAGTATCATTGCCGTTGTTCCTGTTCCCTGGCCCCTCCTGAGGTGGTGCAGATCTCTTCTTCCTCTTGTCCCCTTCATCCATTTTGGGAAAGTTCGCCACATTCACATGCTTCTGGGGTACCACTAGTGATGGTACATTGACGTGCACCATCGTGCATACACCATTCCACAGAGGGGGCAGTGTGTGGTATGCCTTTTCTCCACAGGCGCAGTAATGGTCCATTATCACTGCTGTTCCTGCTCCCCCCTCAGGTAACTCCATCACGCTTGCACAGTTGGTGTTGTATCCTACGTCCACCTCTCCTTTATGTTGGTAGCATACCTTAGGCGCAGTCAGCGGCAGTATTGTTATTGGGTCTTCATCCGTCTCTATCCACGTGAGCATGGGTACGTACTTGATCCAAGTCGTCCAACATCTGTGGTTGTGTGCATCGATAGTTGAAATAGTTTCTTTTGTTACCATGTTGCTGCCAATCACTCCTATCTCCCATTTGTTGTCCATGTACACCTTCCCCGTTATCGTCACCAGTGGCCTCTCCCAACATCCTGGTTTACCAGGAACTTCAGTGGCGTACCAATCACATGGTAAATACTGCAGTGTTACTTTCTTTGTTTCCCCTTTTTCAGGACCACTTGTTATGTATCTGAATGCTTCAGCGTGTAAACTGCTCTTGTGGTAACTCAAATAAGTCTTGAGGAAGTTGTTTTCATATGGGTATGAGTCTCGTGTTTTCCACACCATATGCACCACTGTCCCTTGAAATCTTCCTTTCGTTTGGAACAGTGCCAAGTATATTATGCATCGTGCTGTCTTTTCATCTATTTCTGTGGCAACGAATGTTCGAGAAGCGCTCATGGCGTATGGTATTAATGAGCAAACGTAGCAGCTGTCTTCTGTTGTCTGCTTACCGATGCAGGTCATGTGTTGGTACCATATGTTGTTTGAGATGTGTGCTGAATCTTGTATATAATTGTCTGAGTATGTGCTGTGTTGAACTCTATTTTGCTTGTGTGCAATTTTACTAGTATCACCTGACGTAACACCTGTTGCAGCTGGGGATGGGGGTGTATTAGGTTTGGGTACAGCAATAAGATTGATAGCATAGCTGTACTGCCATACAGAGGCAGCCAAGAACCCGGTGATCATCAAAATCCCTATTATTTTTATTACAAATGCTAATTTCACCGGCATTTTTCTCTTACCTTGCTGCAGTCCGGCAGCGTATTCTTGCGACGTTAAAGTTGCCCGCCTGAAAATTCTCAATATGCTGGTTATTAAATGTTAGTTGTTGTTTTTTAAGCTCTCCCTATCAAATAGTCATTCAGTGCCCAGGCGAAGAGCTGTTCCCACGCTAATCTAAGCGATCTATCTCTTAGGACAGGCAAGTATGGGTGGAGGTGGGGCATTGAATATTCTATGGCCAAGAGGAATGCTGTGTAGTAGACACGTACCCTTCTTCTTTTCAGGTACGTTGGCCTTTTTATTTCATATACAAATTGGTGTGACAATTCTTCTGGGTAGTTATCGTCTGAGGGTACCATCTACTCCTGGGCAGTGAATTTGTTAGTTATCTATTTTCTTAGCAGTACAATAATACGCAGTTCCTGCATGTGCGAGAGAAAAGAAAAGAGAGCATTCACGTGTTTACATGTGTACGTGTGCAAGACAATGTCCTTCAGTTCAGTTATTACTGCAGTGGGGGTAGGGGTCAATGGGCAGGGGGTTTGGGGCTCAACTGGCGGAAGTATCTTTACTCTTTGAGCGTGTGACCATGGGGTGGGCAGTATGGGGATCACCCCTTTCTTCTTCAGTTATTGTCTCTGGGGAATCTGGGGAGTGACAGGGTATGGGAACACTTAGGCCGTTAGCTGTGGTAGAACTCTCTTCCTCCGTTGGTGATGTTGTTGTTGTTCTCCCAATGGACCTGTCGGTGGCGCTGGGGCGGGTCTGGAGTTTGTAGATCTTTACATCGTGTAGGTGGTTCCAGGCACGCTTGTCCTGTAGCTTTACTGCTCTCGTTGATACCTCCTCTACCAGATGGGGGCCAGTGAATCGTGGACTGTTCCACTTCCTGTTGAAATTGCGAAGTAGTACGTGGTCACCTTTAGCAACTTTACACAGTCTTTCCTTTTCCAATTCTTTATCCACGTCTTCTTGTTGATTGCTGTTAGACCCGCCCCGCGTGCGCTCGAGCTGTTGAGACACAAACACTACACTAGTAATCAAAGAAGACACATATTGGTACATTTTATCACCAAGAACACTCGCTGTACTCTCGTGGTCGGTAAATGCTCTTGATGTTGGCGTTAGGGGAAGGCGCATTTGACGTCCGTTAACCACCTCGTGAGGGGTGAGGTGGTGGTCGGACCCTGGTCTATTCCTTAGCTCAAATAGGGCTAATGGAAGGCAATATAACCAACTCTTCTTTGTTGTTTGCTGTATCTTTGCAATTGCCTCCTTTAATAGGCCATTCAGGCGTTCACATACACCGTTGGCCTGTGGGTGGTATGCACATGCAAATTTATGCTTGATGTTCAGCAAGGATGTGATGTGCTGGAACATTTCGTTTGCGAAATGTGGGCCATTGTCTGACCTTAACACCTCGCACACTCCCCACCTGGGGAAGACCTCCCTCACTAGGAATTTAGCTGCTCTAAATGCATCTGCGTGTGAACAGGGCCCTGCTTCAATCCACCTCGAGAATGGGCATACTACTACAATCATATACCTATTTCCTTGACATATGTCGATCATATCAACATAGTAAATATGGAGATGCCGGAATGGTCCCTCTGGCCGGGGTATAGTATCTCTTATCACCTTTAGAGTATGGCCGGCCGGAAACTGTTGACATGTGAGACAATTGCTGATAAAATTTGACACATGAGAATTTAACTCGGGGCAGAACCAGTCTTCCCTAATTCGTGCTGCAATTACTTCCTTCCCTGTGTGGGCTGGATAATGTAGTTGGCTCAGGGCGGTGTTCAAAAGTGCCAATGGTATTACAACCTTTCCAGTGCCACCCTGGCGCCATAGTGCGTCGGTTGGTGACATTGTGCATCCTCTTTTTACCCATATTTCTTTTTCGGCCATTGGTGCAGCCGCTTGTAGCTCCATAATCTGTGTGGCTGGGAGATGGGTGTACCCTTCTCTTATCAACATCTCCTTAGCCATTCCCCTCCCTCTCCCTCTCTGTGACTCTGGGGGGTTCCATATCTCACCAAAGTATGCAGCATACTTCGCATGTGCGTCTGCTGCTGCATTCCCTTTCGAGACGTGGTCTTCACCATTGGTGTGTGCGGTGCATTTTACTAAAGCTAATTTCTGGGGGTCATTTATTACTTCAATTAGTTCAGCCAATAAGAGGGCATGTTGCACTGGAGTGCCATCAGCTCTCCTAAACCCTCTTCTTCTCCATTTTGACAGCCCTGAGTGGACAGTGGATGTAACATATGCGCTGTCGGAGTATATGGTCACTCGTTTGTCAAAGCTTTCCTTCAACGCCAAGATCAGTGCAACTAATTCCGCTGCTTGAGCGGAGTAATGCTGTGGTAATTGTACACATTTCATGGCCACACACACCGGTACCTCCATCATTTTTACCACTGCTGCCCCAGTCCTCCTTATACCATCCCTTTGGTCGATAGTTGATGACCCATCAATAAACAGGAGCTCACCTCCCTCCAGTGCGTTTTCTTCAACTTTTCTAGTACATGAGTACATTTCAGTTATTTGCGTACAATCGTGGGCATAACCTCCTTCCTCAAGTACTTCTGCCAGGAACCTTGCAGGGTTGACCGTGCTACATCTAACAATTGATAGTTCAGCTCTGGATAGGATGATCTCATAACCTGATGCCCTCTACGTGGTTAGGGTGGACTTAGGTTTATTCAATATTGCAAATAGTGCATGCTCCACAAACAGTGTAGTTGGGCACCCCATGGTTATTGCTGATGCTTTTTCCACCGCAAAAGCAGCTGCGGCGAGACCTTGTTCGCAAGGGAAATGACCTAACATCACAGGATCTAAGTGGCCACTGTAAAATGCTACTGGTTTGTAGCCCATGCTTGTTTTTTGAGCCAACACTGCTTTCATTACTGCTGAATCGCAATGTGAAAATATAAAAAATTGTCGCTCATAGTCTGGGGATGCCAGTACCGGAGCAGTTGATATCGCATCTTTTAATTCATCAAAAGCCTCTTTCATTTCCATCGTCCACCCCAGCTTTTTCTCCCCTTTATTAGCTTCCCTTAACGCCTCAAGCAGGGGTCCTATGTACGAACTGTAATCAAATACCCATGCTCTACAGTAGTTGCACAGCCCCAGGAACTGCTGCAGTTCCCTCACTGTTTGTGGCATTGGAGTGTTTGAAATGGCCTGTGCTCTTTGTGGTGCAATATTTCTTCCATGTTGGGATATAAGCTGACCAATGTACAGTACCTGTTCTTGACAGTACTGTATCTTTTCCATGTCTACCTTGTAACCTTTTTCAGCCAATATTGTCAACATCTTTAAGGAGTCCTCTCTGCATGTTCTTTCGTTTGTACTGCAAATTATTATGTCATCCACATACTGCAACACTGTGCTTTCCACTTCAATGTTACCCAAATCCATCTGTATTACTCTATTGAAAATTGAGGGTGATTCGCAATACCCTTGTGGCAATCTGGTGTGCTTCCACTTTGTGTTTCTGTAAGTGAAGCTTGTCAGATCTTGTGAGTCTGGGTGCAATGGTATTGAGAAAAAAGCATTTTTAAGGTCGATCACTGTAAATCGTGATGCTTCTGCTGGAATGCCACAAAATATTGTGGCCGGGTTTGCTGCTATGGGATATTCTGCTTCTACTATGTTGTTCAAGGGCCTGAGATCCTGTATGAAGCGCCAAGACCCCCCTTTAGCCTTGCACACTGGGTATACAGCCGTGTTACATGGTGATTCTGAGGGGACCAATATGCCATTATTTATAAGGGCCGTTATGGTTTCATATATGCCCTCATCTGCCTCTTTTGATAGTGGGTACTGTTTCACTCTGGGGAGTATTGCACCTTTTTTCAATTTTATCCTTACTCCCCCTATACTTTTTATGCACCCCACGTCATAGGGGCTAGTAGTCCACAATGATGTGGGTACCTTTGACATATCCTCCTTAAAGAAGGGGACTGGGGTGCACGCGGGTGCCTCAAGTGCCATTGCAATTTTCTGTGCTACTTGTTTGTAAGCCACTCTTAGCCATATTTCCACACTCATCATGAACACCATTTCACCTTCCTCCTTTTCCTCTGAGAACAGCTCCTCATCTGACACCTGGGTGAGCCTACATCCTTCTGCTAGTGCTATCACTGCCCTCCATGCTCTTCCTTCTCTGTCTTGGGCATGTACAGCAATGTAATCAGCTGTTGCAATAATGCTCTCAATGTCCATTAGAACCACCTTTCCTTCTGGTTCATTAACAGGTGTTTCTGGTCTGAACAGATAGGCTGCTGGCCTCCTCCATATTTTCCCTTCTATCCCTGGCATCCATGCAAATGCCATATCTGTCCCATACTGGAATAGTTCGCCATCTACTGGCTCCGCCCTAATCGCTGTCTGTACGCAGTATGCTTGCATAATCTGTCGTGCTGTGAGCATGTTAATCCCTGGAGTAGAGCAAATTATGCCGTCCTCAGTAAAGGAGATCGTCATATTCAACCTGTTCATTATGTCTCTCCCCAGTATATTTACTGGTGAGGCACTATAATATAGAAGTGGAACTGACAGGTCATAATCTCCAATAGATAAGGGAATGTTATCAGTAAAGGGAACCAACCCTCTAGCCCCAGAGAATCCTTGGGTGTTCATGGCTTCGCCTGACATCTTAAATTTACCTTCCCTTATGCAAGACCGGGTCGCCCCGGTGTCAACAAGGAATGATAATTTTTTGTCACCTATCGTTACCTCTATGCGTGGTTCCTCCGCACTATTAGGTGTTACTGACAGGATGGGACACACCAAGGCCGTCTGTGGGCTGTCCTATTGAGGGTACAACGATTGGCCATTTCCTGTGTAAGGGTTGTGTCCCAAGACCGTCACCCTACCCAGTTGTGTTTGTTGTGCTTGGGGTTGTTGTGTCATCGCTACCTGTTGTTGTGGCAGTGAATATGTCTGTGGCTGTTGTTGTGTTATTAGTTGTTGTTGTTCATTTCCCTGTTGCAACGTCTGCTGTTGCTGTATGCCCTGCTGTTCCTGTGAGGGCCTTGATTGTCCCTGTGCACTCCATGATGGTGTTCCTGGTCTAACTCTACACGTGCGTGACATGTGCCCTAATAGTCCACAACTCCAACACACCGGTGGTTCCCTACTCTGCCATGGGAAGCTCCCTGTGTTGTCCTGGTATACTGGTTGCCCTGTGGGGTAGGAATTTCTAAGTCCTCCCACCTGCTGTTGGGTGTTATATCTGTATCCTCTCCCTCTCATAATTCCTCCTCTCCCCCTGTTATAATTATAATACCCAGCTCCTTGCATTGGGTGTCCTCCTCCCATGTTGGTCGTGTATGGTTGGAGTGGCGGCGCCTGTTGTGTTATAGTCTGTGAAGGTGGTATTTGGGAGGAATCTTGTGCAGCCACTACTTGTGTGGGGCTTTGGGTCATTGTTGTAGGCGTAGTTATTAGTGCCCCTTCCATTGTGTATTTAGTAAGCTTTTTCTGTACTAGTTTAGCCTCTTCCGTTTTCCTGTCCTCTTCCTTTTGTTTCATTTTTCCTTGCCATGTCCTGCAATGATGCACTATAGTCAGTTGTATTTCTGGCCATGGTTTTGCTTCCATTCCCACTACTTTCTTTAGTTGTTTCTGAACTCCTTCTGGGAGCCCTTGTACTAGTATATGATAAAATATTGCTGGTGTTTTATCCCATTGTTCTCTAGTTTCCATGCGCCACTTCTCTTGGATTTCCTGGATATAATCAACAGGATCTTCGTTCTCACGCATCTTGCGTGAGGTAATTGCTCCTATGTCTGATGTGTCTGGGTACTGTACCCTCAGTGCCTGCCATAGTGCATGTCTGCAGTTTGCGAATGGTGCCCCATCATGCGATGTGTTTGTTATTGTTACCCCAGGGAATCCCGCTCTCTTCCAAATGTCATCCGCTGTATCCCCTAATATCGATATTAGAAGGCCCTTTACATCTCCTACTGCCAGTTTCTGTCCTGCGGTGTGTTTTTCCATTTCATATATCCACTTACCCGCACCTCCACTTAATGATGGGAGCCTGCATTTTATATTTTCTTTATCTGTATGCTTCCAAGGGACATACTGTGGTCTAACCCCTCCTCTCTCCAGAAGTGGCATTAAGTTATGTCTCGTTTTACCCTTTGTGTTCCATAATATCGAGTCCTCACACCCTTCCTCCTCTTCCCTTTCTTCTACATCGTCAATTTCGTCCGTATTTCCCCTGCTCGTAACTCTTTCTTCTCCATCTTTTCCCCTTCTTCCATCATTTCCTGTATTTAATGTGGGCATGTGTATTCGTCTTTCCTGCCTGCGTCTAGGGAGGTCCCTAAGCCGACATGCATAGGGTGTCAGTTCGTCTGTGAAGGGCGCGAGTTTTACTGTGCGTAACAAGCGTGAGGTGGTTGAGCATGTAGGGTGCGATGGGGGAGGGCGTGATGGGGATGGTGCGGCCTCATGTGTCTGTCTTTCCGCTATTCCTTGCTCTCCCTCCTCACTTCTCTCCAGCTCATCCTTTCTCCTACGGATCCATGGTGAGTCTGTGTTGGTCCGGGTGATGTATAGTTTATCTAAGCTTTCCCTTTCACTTTTTCTTCCTTCCTTCTCCACTCCTTCTTCTTCCTCACTACAAAAGTCAGTCATAAACGGCACCCCCCACTCGGTCTTTTTCCCCTTGATTGTTACTGTTTGTAAGTCTATTAGGTCCAGTTCTCCTTTTTCTCCTTTATCAACCGCTCCCCTTTGTGCTGATGTTGTTGCTACTTCTGTGTTTCTATATACATCCCCCCATGCTTCACTCTGCTTCTCCTATCTTCTCTTTCTCCTTCATTTCTCTCCTCCATCTCCCTACTATTTTCCTCCCTTTTCCTTTTTAATTCCTCCATCACTTCACTGCTCATCTGTTCCAATATTCTTTCATCCTCTTTCTTCCTTTCCCATTTCACCCTTTCCCTTTCTACTATACTCTCTATCACCCTCCCTTCTTCGTATTTCTTAGTCGTTTCTGATAGTAATCTCCTCTTCCACATTGCCATTTCTTTTTCTTCTTCTTCCCTTTTCTTTTCTCGCAGCACTACTCTTTATACCCTTTCTGCTGCTGCTTTTACCCTTTCAGCTTTTCTCCTTTGCTCCTCAGTTCGTTCCCTTATTTTTTCCAATTCGTTCTTACCTTCTTTCCTTTTCCTCGCTCTCTCTCTCTCCTCCCTCTCGAGCTGTTTGATCAATACATTCTGCTCATCCCTTAACTTTGCTAGTCGTTCCTCCAAAATCTCTTCCTTTTGTCGTAACAGCTCTTCCCCCCTCATTTCACTCTCCCTGGTATTATCCTCGTTTGTTTTCTTTACTACCTCCTTCTCTTCTCCTGTTAATGAACCTCGTAATTTTAATAATATCTGTGCAGCTACCCACTCATCATTTCCTATTTCCACAGTCTGGTCTTCTCCAGTCCTCCCTTCCCCTGCTGGCATCTTCCTATGAGCCACATATGGTGGAGGGCTGTATGCCGGGTTCGAGTATCCCTCAGCCGCCCTTAACTGTCCTCTTTCTATTTCTCCTAATTCTCTTAAAGCGTACAACCCCCCTTCCTCTGTTTTCACTCCTTTGCTAGGGGTATATCGTTGCTCGGTTCCTTTTTTATTTCATCTGATGTATTATTCTTTTCTCCTCCCTCTCGTTCGTTCCCCGTGTTCTTTGGGTCTTCACTCCCCTTTTTCCCATCCTCTCCTTCCTCCTTAATCTCTTTTTCTTCCGGTATTTCCCCCATAGTGAACATTCCGTTTGGTCCTGGTCGGGACCCTTGGAACATCCTCCATAAGTTAAACACCTCCACGTGGTTTGCCAACTTCTTCCCTTTGTATGTATTGTGCAGATGGTTGAATAGTGAATGTTGGGCATATGGATCGAAGCTACCATTAGGCGGCCATGGTGTTATCATTTTATTATCCGTCCCCTGGGTCCATTCTATGCTATACTTAATCAGTTTCTCCCTATGGGGTGGCAGTGTTGTACATATGTGTTGTAGTGGGGTAGTGAGGGTGTTCCCCCACCCTCCCGATCCTGTCCCGTATGACATGGTAGCGCTCCACTTGTTACCCTTCCCCTATCTGGTAGTGGTTCTCTCACTAGCAGTTTACAATATACAGCCTTATATCGTTACCTGGCCCCGTAAGTTTGGGGACTTGCGATAGTCCGCTAAGGAAAATTATAAAAATATAGTATTTTACATTTGTATATATTCTTCTGTCTTTCTTTCTTTATACGACACCCTTACGGCCCCCTGCGGCCGAGGCGCACGTAGCCCCCTGCGGCTGCGTACCCCTTATGACGTTCTTATACAGTCGTCCTATTTTCACTTGCTCCTCCTCCTTCTTCTACACTTGCCGTGGCCGGCGTTCTCCGTGCGCAGCCACGTCCCCCGTTTCGCCTTTCCCCGATCAACTCATTTACCGTTTATCTCCGTTTCCACTCCCTTACCACAGTTCTCTTCCCCACCACTCTCAAAACGAAGATGCCTTGTGCTCGCGACATCCTATGAAAGCCCTACTGGTGACGTCACTGATCTCTTCGAGCTACTGGTAAGTTCTTCATATATTCTTTAAGTTCAAAATACACTTGCAATCTACCCCCGTTAACCTTACAGCTGTCTTCCTGTCACTCCTGGAACAAGGTAATCAATAATATAATCGGACTGCGCACGCTGCGTCGCCTCGCGTGTGATACGCCCCTCGACAGGAGGGCTTAACCAGCCAATTATCTTCCGTATTGGGCAACTAACTAGCTACCGCCTACAGGGAAACGTCATCTACCTATCGAGTTTCTTGCTCGAACAATAGGGATCCTCATCTACTCATTGATCAATAAATGCCAAATCGTAGGAAACCACACACACCCACCCTTACACGTAGTCGCGACCTAGGCCAATCAGTTTCTACGAGCGGCCGCACGTGATGTTTTCGTGCTCCGCCCCCCCTCGCGTAACGTAGCCGACTGCTCTCGCACTCGTTCGGCTACCATTCATTCCATTGCCAACACTAAATTGTCAAACCTTCGCCGCGCACCTGTGCAACACCTCCCACCTCCCGTATTTAATTCCTCCCACCTCCCTCACAATCTCACATTGCTTGTTGTGCGTGGCATGCTCACCAAGTTCTCTTGATGCGGGGCCGCTCGACTGCGTGCACCCCTCCAAGCGGCTCGCCACCTCCCCTCGTCTGGACCACGTCTGGACACTCGCCAACCGCGGGCGGGATACTTCTCAACCGGCTCCCGAGGGCCAATATCCGGATTGCGCTGTCCGGTCTTCTCGCAGCTCCGCGATGGTCCTGTAGTCCTCAGAAGGGAGCAACGGCAGAGGGGGCCGCGCCGCCGGGCCTCCTCGCAACGGGAGTACCTGGAAAAAAGTAAAAATAAAAAAGCAGATCTTAAACAGATCTCAGCAGTGCCTCCAACTTGTCGGGGGGAAATTCTGCCGGGGTCGGTCGGGCCGTCCGCAGACCTCCGGGCAGGGAGGCCCCAACTCCTCCCGTATATCCCAAAAGAGATAGAGTATGAGACACACGCAAGAAGCAAGGTGACTCTGCTGTTTATTAGACAAAAACGGCAGGGATGGGTCAAGGATCGTACGGGTCCGTCCTGACACACACACAATCGTGGGGCTCGCAGGCCCTTTTTACCTTAGTATGACGCGCTACTTGCGTCACCTTGGAAAGTTAGCAAAAAACCTATCTCCACTCTTAATTGGTTGCTCGAGTGGTAGGGTTAGTATAGCATACGTATAGAGAACAATGTTAGTGGTCAAGGGTTAGTCAGGTGATATATCTGGGTTGTCCCTACAATTAGATACATGAGAATTGTTACATGAAGACCCCTGATGATTGGTTAATGTTAATGGCGTCAGTGATAAGAGCCCCATGTTCTGATTGGTGCGCCCGCGAGCTTCCCAGTCTGGGACCATCGCTGTTCCCAGCTCTCGGTGTACCTGTCATTTGCAACAATGTTTCACTATGAGTACGTGCAGACAATGTGAGGACTTATTCATAAGCTGGAAGGCCGACTACTCCCACTGTCGCAGATGTCCATTGAGCCTTTTAATTGTATCTGCCTGTGTCTTGTAACGAGGGATCCAGACGCCTTTTCTGGCCTTGGCATCCTGTCAGGTTCGGCTTGGTCACGTGAGGTGGGACCGTGTTTGAGGCAGAATTCTGCACAATTAATATTGTTTTTCCACTGTGTGCCTGGTTTAATTTGCAGGTGTGACTTTGACGTTGGTGTGCGGCGTGCGAGGTTGCAACATCGTGCCCTTGATGGTCTGCTTTCGGAATGTGGGTTTGCAACATTGCGACCTTGGCTGTCTGCTTTCGCCGGGCTCATTCTGCAGGATCAGCAACCTGACTCTTGTTCTTTTAACGTCCATGGAAGCTCTTGCTTGCGGCCTACTTAGGCCTGGTGTATAGGTGGAACCGTTTGGTGCACAGGCGCTTTAGGTTATAGTATCATATTGTCTTATGACCAGTATCGTGTCTTCGTTATATTTCTCATTATGGCACCTGGTTTTAGGAGAAGCGTAAGCAAGCTCTTTAGATGGGTTCATGATGCGTCTTGAGTTTCTGCATTTTGAGAGCCTATGTGGAAAATAATAAAGATGCACGTCCGTGAGTATGTCTGTCGCCTACGTCATAGCACTGAGTATATTCTTCGTGTAGATTGGTGCTGGAGTGTCCGGTGTGTATATTTGCACAGGTGTGCTGACCGTTGGCTAGGTCGTCATGGCATCTCTAACGACGTGTAGGTTTTAGTCTAGTTGATCCGTGCCGCAGGTGTCGGCATGGCCAGGGCGGGCTGCTGGGCAGGCAGATGGACACATCCATATGTTCCTGTACCAGGGTATTTGGTCGTCTGGTAGATGGGCAAACTCTTCTCGTGGCGGGTGCCTGGGCCGTGATCCTTTAGCCCAAGCGCGAGAGGGGAAGGTCGGGAGCCTGGTCTTCCATTCTCCCACTTCACCTTTGTTGGTTCAGCTTCTCCTCGTACATCACATACCTTGGCAAGTACTTTACTGGCACCTCGAAATGAGGGGCAGGGGTGCAGGCCATGTCTGGGACCTCCTCTACAACAGTGCTAGCCAGATCATATGAAAGAAAGTGCTGACCACACTATGACGGCATAAGCAATTAGGGTTCGTGACACAGACACATTTAAACAACAAGTCACAAGTGCAATAGATCTGATGGAGAACTTTCAGATGGATTAGTCAAAGTCAGCCGAAATAGCCATTTCACATGGGGCCATTAAGGCTTCCTGACAATCTTTGGCGTCAATGGGGCCAATATCGAACTCCCATTTTCTCTTGCGATCTGCCTAGGGATGTCGGAAGAAGTTAAGTACCAATTGATATAAGGGCTAGATCGCCTTTTTGGGAATCAATTCTGTGTTCAGGTCAGCATCTGAGGGGTTCTGTTTTAGGCAGTCTAGAGTATTACCTGAAAGGCATGCCAGAATCTGACGTAAAGGAACCCATCTGATGGCGGCGATTGAAAGTTGCTTTGCAGTTCCGGAAATGCTAATAGCCATCACTCGGACAGAACATCTCCTAGAAGTTGCAAAATGATTCCCCACCATCGCTTTGCTATATCAAGTGTCTGGAGTTCAGGCAGGTCTACATTATCCCAGAGGGGAGTGCATTTCATCTGTATAGCCTCCCAACCCATCACTTTGGTGGCCACCTGGATAATAAGAATGAGCTGTTGAGTGGCTAAAGGCATCTTCGCAATATTAGTTCTGGTGCGTAGTGCGAAGAGATGATCAGTGTGTCTCAGTCATTGTAGCTCTATTTAAACATGCAGGTAAAGAGGATGGCCATGCAGCCATTCATTGGTACAGCCAAATGAGAGGCCCATTAATATTCTTTGGGCTCAGGGAGATCGATCTCACCCTCCCAGATTGAATTGTAGAGGGTGTGTAACACAATCCAAGTTTGACAAATCTCAGGACTCTCTCTAGCCTAGCAAATTCACTATTGGTGATTTTTACCCCAGCGTTTTGAAGAACATATGCAGACCTGGGGATAGCCATCATCTTAAAGATGGCAGCCTGTCCCAACAATGAAAAAGGTAGAACTGACCAAAACTTGACATCAGCATGGAACCTGTGAGCAATCGGAGTGAGATTACATTTAAAGAAGGTTTCAGGATCATGACATTTATGAATGCTGAGGTATTTAAAGGAGTCCAAGGCAAGTTGAAGTCTGGAATCTATGGAAAATGCCTCAGAACCACCTTGGACTGGACTGGAAAAGGTACAATGTTCATTCATTGCCATTTTTTTTTTTTGTCAAAATATTTGGGTCGAAAAAACTCAACGAAAAATATGGAGGTGGGTGGAGTGGGTATGGGCATATATGGTATATAGGGAATAGTGAATATATAATAAGGGAAGGGGGGCTGAGGGGGAACCCCGAAAATATTTTTTAAATGCTGATTCATGTTTTTCAGACAAACTAGTTGGGCAAAAAACTATTTCAGAATAAAATTGTGGATGAATGAACACAGAACCTTGGAGAAAGGATAGATTACAAACCCCTTCAGTCGGCGATCCCTTTGCAGCCAGATTGCTAGATGTTTCACGGCCAGGATAAAACTAATTGGAAGATCAGACAGCCTTGGCATGTCCTATGTTCTAGAGGAAACTGCTGGGAGGATACGCCATTAACTTGGACCGCAGCTGTAGGGTGTATATATAATAGCAATGAATGAAAGTCAGTCAAAGACTCATTTTAGTCAACACTGCCCAGACAAACCCTCACTAGATGGAATTGAACACTTTCTCAAAATCAGTCCCCAAAATAGCGAGGGGATCACCGATCAGTTTAGCCCTATCCAGATCTATATGAAGTTGACGATGTTCATCCACGTAGCCCTTTTCGGCAAGAAGGCACATTGGTATGGGTGTATCAGCTCGAGCAGAAGCTTTACCAGTCATGGAGCTAGAATTTTGGCCATTATCTTTGACTTATTATTAATGAGTGAGATAAGCCTATAAGCAGCACATTTCTCAGGTGGCTTGCCCTTCTCAGGGATAACAAATATGGTACCCGGTTGCAGGTCAAGGGGAAGTTCATCTTTGTCTCTACTACTTAGCATGGGTTTAGAAACCTTATGTTGCAAGTGTTTCCAAAATTCAACTGGAAATCATTAGTTCCAGGAGATTTGCTTGTCTGGAGCGGGAACATTGACATCAGCAGTTCCTCCTCTGTAATGTATGTGTCTAGGGTATCTTTCTTGTGTATATAGTAAGAGTAGGAAGGGAGTACTCATGAAAGATATATGCATACCTTGTGTTGTAGCCATGTAGCCACGAAATAATCAATACCCATGTTTTATAAGGAACATGTCACAAGTTTATTATATCAAAAAGACCTCCATGCTGATTGTGAACCAACAGAGGAATAACTGTCCTTCGGTGTGTGCACAATGGCACTCTATAATGGAACACAGAATGCCATTGTGAGCACATTGCACATGCCATAATAAATTAATAGATATGACACATACACTGAATGCTTTACGTGCATATTGCACACACCACATTAAATGATTGGATATGACATATGCCCCTCCTTATGTAATGCTGGAGAGTACACATAACAAAACACCCAGGTAATTAACATTGAAGAATGAAAATAAACATGGGAATAACATTAAAAATGATAAACCATCAAAAACATCTGAACAAGTTTCAAAATTTCAGAACAGAGTTAAGCTGTACACAGTAAAAGAAATACATGTATATATATAAAACTATGGGCAATGTATATGTGACATTTCATGGTCACAAAATGTCCTCTGTGCTCTCCTTGCCTGCCCATACCTTGCACTCTCCACCTCTTCAACTTCCTCCCACCTTCCTCACCATCCAGATCTCCTTCACTACCAGCCTCAGGAATGTATAAGCCCCCACTAACGAGCCCAGAGCTTTCATCATCACCACGATCTTGGTACCATTTGGCACTGACTACCCCTTCAGAGATATGGTGACTCTCACTCATTTTTAATGTCATACTGTCCACACTACGATATAATGAAACCCTGTCCATACTCCATGACCTTCCAATGTTCACCACAATTTGCTTATTTCCAACCTTGAGTAGTCTTATTGGATCAAAAAAACATGAACACACTTTCGGGATCCTAAAGGTTTTTTTTCATACTTACTAGGTCATCAACAGACAACTGACCCATACTACTAGGAAATCTACATATATGGACAGACCGTTCTTCTTCATACAACCACTGAGGACACATTTGTGAGCACATCATCCTGCCTCTCATCTTCTCAAAAAGAGAAACCCCTTTTAGCACATGAGGGGTATCTCTAAATGCCTTAAACATTTCCTGCACACAACCCTTCCATTCCATGCTATTTGGAAATGCTAGCTGAATCATCTCCTTGATAATACCGTTCACCCTTTCAACTAAACCATTGTCCTTAGGATTGTATAGCACTGTTCAATGATTCTCTAAATGATGACTCTTCAAGTAACTGCACATTTCAGAAGAAGCCAACTGTACTTGGTTATCTAAAATAATAACCTTAGGGTGTCACTCTCTTGAAAAAAAGATGCCCATGGAATCTATGACACACTTGTAGAAATGGTAGGGACAAATTCAACTTCGAACCATCTTGAGGCATAGGGCCTCATTACGACCCAGGCGGTAAGTTACGCCATGGTGGTTGGCGGACTTACCGCCCCATTCCGAGGTGAGTGGGGCGGTAAGTCCCCATTAACCCATTTACCCTTCCCCATTCCCATTTTTGCCCCATAGGGCATAAGGGAAGTGGGGAAGGCGTTAATTACGCAACCGTAAATTACGGTGGCGTAATTAACAACAAGGTCCCTTAAAAGCAGGTGTTAAAACCTCCATGGCGCTAAGGGACCTCGGAATCAGGCGGTAAGGGTCGGCGCTGTTTACGCCGCCGTAAACCCCTTACCGCCTGGGTCCTAATGAGGCCCATAGTCTACAATGACAACCTCAAATCTATATTCAGGACCCAGAACACTTATAGGGCCCACAAAATAAATGGCTACCCTTTCCCCGTGCTCGTTCTGGAATCTCTACAAAGCCCAACTCTATTTTCTGAGTCTTCAGTGACTTGTCACTGGAGGAACATAGAACACGGAACACAACAAAGTACTTCACTCTCAACCATAGAGTCCATACTTGGCCACCAAAACATCTCCCTTAACTTCCTATTGGTCAGACTCTTCCGCAAATACCCTGCATGAGTGCGTTCAACAAGTTCACTGCATAGCGATAAAGGAGGAATTATCCTTTCCCCTCATCAAACCTCATTGCGAGCTGCATAACTCTTTCCTTATTTTGTAAAAAGGAGAACCAACCCCCTCACCAGAATGCCAACCAAGTTAAGTCCTAGTGGTGACATTCATCAGTTCAGCGTTATTCTCAATGCCTTTCATCCACAAATCCTTTGAAAATGCATAATATACTGTATTCCCTATCTGGGCTACCCATTAATCACCAAAAACTTCCCCAACAACCACCCTGTCACTAGGAGACCTAGACAAACACTCTGCTACCAGGTCACGATATCCACGGACAAACTTAACCACTTAACAAACTTAGCCACAAAACCCTGCAGAACTGACAAACACCTAGCACTTCTAGGACTAGCTAACCCCTAGTGGTAAACAAATGAGCTACAACAAGTATGTTTTAAAATAGTTTTATGCCCAATAACACATTGGGCTCTCTCTGTCAAGAGAATAAAACCTTGATTCCACAGGGCACAAGGTCCATGAAGCAAAAGCCACAGGCACCTCAACACCTCGCCTACACTGAGACAGGACTGCCCCAATGACCCTGGAACAGGCATCCACAGTAATCGTAGTTTCAAAAAGCAGGATCAAACTTATACAGAGTGCAGGCATTAGCAAGCTTTATCTGTTTAAAGCTATACTCTTGTATCCAACTCCACACAAACTCTCTCTGTCCTTTCAACAAATCTCTGAAAGGTCCACAACACCTAGAAAATACCTTAGCTTATACCTATTCTGCAATATTGCATCCACCATTTCCGGCCAGGTCTCTACACCGTTGTTAGTCAGCGTGTGTCCCAAGAACTTAACTTGTTGCACTTTAAACTGACACTTCTCTCTTTTTATTGTCAAACCAGCCTTCTCCAGCCTCCTGAAAATCTCCACCACCTTGGCGTCATGTTACAGTTCGCTCTTTACCCCCACTAAGATGTCATCCTGGAAACTTCAGACACTCTCTAAGCTTATCAACAATTATTCCATGATTTCTTCAAAAACAGATGCGGCAGAAGCTACCCAAATGGTAATCTCTTGTATTGTAGAGCCCAGATGGGAGTAATGAATGCTGTGAGAGCTTTGGAAGACTCATCAAGGTCCACCTGGTTGTGTGCAGGTGATAAATCTAGAGAAGAATAACATTCAGCTCCCTCCATGGTAGATATAATTTTGCTCACTTTAGGTAAAGGGTGTCTGTTCACAAGAATATTCTTATTTAAATCCTGCAGTTCTACACATAATCTAATCCTGCCATCTGGATGTTGCATGACTACTATCAGCGATAGCCATGCACTACTTTCTATGGGTTCAATAATCCCTGTTCACAAAGGTTTCTTAACTCCAGTCTGACCTTTTCCCTCACACTCAAGGGAAGATACCTCACCTTCTGTACACTGGGAGTTGCATTTTCCAATAACTGAATTCTATGCACATAGCCCCTAACTCTCTAACTACCACTACAAAAACCATTATCAAACCTTCTACCCATGTCATCACTGAACTTCTCAGATATATTCCTTCCCATTGTACATACTTGCCACTCCTTACCAGGGTGCAATGCTAGCCCCAGCTTTCCTTGGTTTTTCCAGCCTAACGGACAGTCCCCTTTGGTAGCCGAATACACCTTAGAATGAATATGTTTGTCATTGTGTGCAATATCACACCACACAAAACCCAGTAGATCTATTTTCCCTTCCCCATAAGCTCTGGGTTGGATACCTGTGCTGTGTAAAATGTGCTTTTTCTCACCCCAAATCGCCTTGTATTTTGCCTCAGATATGAGTGTAATGTGACCCTGAGTCTGCCAAAGCTCTGATAATGTTGCCTGCCACCACAATGTCTTCTTCTGGAGGAATGTATGCACCTTCTTCATCACCACCCAATTCCCCCACAAAGTGAACCACCTTGTTAGACCAATCATGTTTGTCATCTACCTCACCCTTCACACCAATTTCCCCCACAGTCGAATTGTGATTGATTAGCAAAATCTGACAAAATGCCCTATTGTACCACACTTTCTACATCTTTTTCTCATTGCTCGGTATTCTTTTGGATTAAAGCCATGTTTTTCAAACCCACCCCGGGGACAGAGCTCTTACACCATCCTTGTTGGGTATTGTTAATATTCCTCTGCGGTCTGCTGACCTTCTTTAACTCACAAACCTTTGGATCTTCCCTAGGCATCTCCCCTTCCACATCCCCACAGTTCACAGACTGAACATTTTCTTTCAAACATTTGTTTGTCAGCTCTATACCCTTTGCAATAGACAGAGCTTCAAGAAAAGGAGATGTTTTGGCTTGCCACAGCCTTCCCTTGTATTTTAGAGTTGGATGTGTGCATCATAAATTGATATCTTATATAGTCGTCCTGCCTTCCTGTAAATTCACAGGAAGATAATAATCATCTTAAATCAGCAACAGAACTGTCTATATTCTTTCCAACTCCATGTTTTCTAGAAGAAAGAAAATGTCTATCTCTCAAATACAATATTAACTTGATTGCCATATTGTGACTCTAATTTCTTCATTGCTTTGCCATACAACCCAACCCCATGTATGCAACCCCCACCCTGCCTTCATAATCTTCAACATCTGGTAGTTTCTTGATTACCCTCACATCCCCAACACCCGCCCAACATGTTAGAATGGAGAATTTATCTCATTTGAAACCCCAGATGCTATGAAATAAAACTTAAACAAGTCTTTCCAATCCTCACAAGGGATTGTAGGATCCCCAGGAGTTGCCAAACATGTTGGGAGCTGAATTTAAACTCTGCATGATTAAACCAGGCAATGCAAAAGAACCAAAACAAGCAACAAGAGAAGCGAATAAAAGAAAAACATATTTTTCTGAAGTCCATGCAGGATCAATCTCCCACTGCTCTAAAAATAACTGTTCCCTTAAAGTCTGTGCAGGATCGACCTCCCACTGCACAAAAACCGTGAAGATTGTAATGCACTCTTTAGAGGAATTAATTCAATGCAGTACTATTTTCTTCCAGTAGATGGTGCTATACTCTCCAGACGCTTAAAGAATATCAATGCAGTGCCAACACCAATAAATTATGTCAGTCTTCCGTTGACGTAGATCATCCAACTTTAAAAGATCTATGGGAAAGATCCAGAAATTCCTTCCCCGACGCCACAAAGTACGCTGAGCCCACAGAGCCTCTAGTAACTCACAATGCCAGCTTGGCCGCAGCACTGAAACTTGAACACACCTTCCAGGCTGACACAGTCGCTGCTCCAGTGTGTACCCCGAGCCCCAAAATGAGCCATGATAGGATGAAATGAAAAAAACCTTGCAAAACTACAGTTATACAGTGTAGCGTAGTAACTGGCTCATGTCGAGATTAATATGATCTCGCTCCCACCTCCAAATGCCACTCGCTACAGTAGATAGTACCCTGACCTCCAAAATGAGCCCCAAATCGGGTGAAGCAGGGAAACAAATGAATTTCCCCCAGTGCTGTGAACTGTCACACGCTGTGGCATAATGTCATTGACATGCGTTACCAGAAACCCTGAAACAGGCTCCGATTGCCTCGCTCCCAACTCCAATTGCTGCTCACCACAATTTGTGGGTAAACGTGGGTCATTTTATGGCGCACCAGATCCACGCTCACAGTTCGCCATTGTTAGGCAGAATTATATGCAGTACCCTTTGGGAACATCACACACAATTAAGACTACAAGTGACAGTATGCATTCACCTTTGATACAAGCTTGTACTACACAGTAAAGGGGTAGCGATGGCTGAGCAGCCAGACTTATCTCAAGAGTAAGTGGGCAGGATCAAATAGTTACACAAAGGACAGCAATTATTATGTTTAAGGCAAACACAGACTCAAGGTTGTCAAGTAAGAGAATATGCATTTATTTCACTCTTAAATTGTATAACATTACACTATTATAAGCATTTTAAAAATCACACTCTTAAAACACCACACCACTTCCCTTAAATCCCAAACAAGTTAAGCTCACAAAATGAAGGAGGAGCAAAATGGTACTCCAGCAATTTAAACGGGAGGGAAAGACAAAGTTAATAGATATTGAACCACACCAACAGGTAAGTAAAGAGGAACTACAGTGATAGAATCAGGTAGAAAAGGCTTACGGGCAAAGTCAATAGGGCAAAGGTATTTTGCTCAAGATCACGCGGTTCAGAGTAGTTTGCGTTAAAGTTAATGCCACGGATTTCGGATGAGGTAGGTTGGTAGAAAAGTAAGTTCAATGAGAAGAGAAGGACAAGCCCTCAGATTGGAGAAAGATTTCACACACTTTCCCCGCGACTTAACGAAACGAGCAACCGGGCTTGCACAGTAGCTTAAAACGGAGAGGAAGCTGTAGCTGAGGCAGACGTTCCTGGTAGTTCCAGCAGGCTCATGGTTCCTGAAGAGAATGTCAGACTGACACGAAGTAGGAAGACTGGAGGGTCCTGCACTACCCAGGGAAGAAACCAGCAGCAGAGCAAAGCAACAAATAAAAGGTGCGCTCCTTAAAACCCAAGCAGGGACCGACCTTCCTGGCTATCCGGCCCACTGTAGCTCTGTACAGCGAATTCAACCATAGGAGGGATCCTGCCTTGCAGTTTGGGTGAACTGGTTGGTCCCACCAGCTCAAGGGAAGAAGTTCCTGGACGATCTTCTCTGCTCTGTCAACAGATTCTGAAGATTTGGACCTGCAGCAGGGCTTCACCAGGCGGTTCATTCATAGTAAGGGTCCTCTTCCATCAGCTCCTCATTGGTTCTTTCGTTCCAGTGGCGACTCTGCCTTTCCAGTCCCAGAGACCTGCTTTTTATGCAGCTTCCACCCATTAATTTAGCCTGGCTGTCAATCAAACAGGAGTGCGACTTGGGTTACCAAGGGAACCCATGGCAGGGGTCCTAAGACCCCTCCCTCACATCCTGCCTACCCAGACTTTCAGTTGCCTTAAGGAGGGCTTCTGTGCAGAAGCCCACGAAAAGACGACGAACAAAGGAATCAACCCCAGTTTGGCACGAAGAGAAGAACACAATAAAGACTTTAACAAAAAGAAATGGTGAATAAACCCAGCCGGAGCGAAAATAAAATGTATTTGGTCAAGCGGGTTTTTGTTCGAGGCTAATATGATAGCCTAAAACAATACCATGGTTACATAAGATAACCGCGGTAGAAAAATTAGGGTAGTTACCACTTCCACCAGCCAAGTCTTGATGTAAAGGGAGCAAAACAGTGCTCCAAGAGGAACAGACAAAAGGGATAGAAATTAACCCTTTCCAATACTCCAAGTAAGATGGGGTGTACTGGGTCTGTAGTTTAAAGAGACTACATAAAGGTAGTGGCAAATTTACATGTTTCTGGGAGACAGTAGTGAGTCCCAGAAAAATTGAGTCAGGGGGAAGTCTAAACCCTCTGTCACTGCACTGAAGGTGCTGTGTAACACACACAAAAAGGGTGCTCATGGAGTAGGTGAGGTTCCAGAGCCCAAGATCACACAAATGGTAAAAACATACACAGCCAAACCCACGTAAGAGTGGGAAAAAGGCTCAGACTCTTACCAGGTGAAAAATAAAAATCCAAGAAATCCAGCAAAGCTGCTGAGGGACTCATTAGGTAAGGGGAATTAGACATTTATGAGAATTTTCCCTAACACTTGGCCTCCCCAGACTAAGGTACAGGAGGATTTAATCCACTCCTGGATGAAGCTCTACCTCTAGTCGGTTATAAACATCCTAGAGAGACCATCAGCATTTGGTGGTGACATCCTGCGCTGTGCTCAATAGTGAAATCAAACCCTTGCAGGCAGATTGACCATTTTAGAAGTTTTGGGTTCTCCCCTTTCATTTGCATTAACCATCTCAAGTGTTGGTGGTATCTCTGAATCACAAAGGTAGATCCATACAAGTATGGTCTAAAACTCTTCAGAGATCACACAATGGCAAACATTCACACTCTATGATTGCCCACCTTGTTTCTGGTTCCTTCAATTTCCTACTGATGAAGCAAAATGGGGTGCTCCCTACCTTTGGAGTTGAGGTGAGTGTGCACTACCTTTGGTGGTTAATCAATTTTCTTCTGTTATTCTTAATCTATTTGTAATATTCAGGGTGCAAACCCGCTAAAAAAAGTGCCTCCGTGAAGTAGCACTGTAAAAGACTATCGTTCCAATACCTTGGCTGTGAAGCCAGAGGTGCGGGCTGCACTCCAGTGTCCACTACTATGTAGTTTCTTTTAGTTTATGGTAAGTATATATCCAAAGTAAGAAGAATCATGTACTCTGTTTGATCTGCTTTTACTGAATATTTATTCTTAGTAGTCTGAGATTGTAAATCTCTATTCATGCAGGTGCCATAAGGAAGGCCAATGCATCTCCAATGCATCTCGGAATTAACTTCCTTCATCAGGGCCTTATTAATCTGGTTTCAATAATTATAACACAAATTAAGATACGTATACATTAGCGTCATTCTGTGGTGAATCTAACAATTGATTTAATTAATCAAGTTCCCCTCAACACACACTTGCAGTGTTGAGTTTCCATAGGTCAATATATATATTGGAGATTCTTTGAATTTCAATGTATTTGTAGCGGTATTACACGTGTTGTCTTTAAATTTTTCTTATCTTTGAGATTAGTACGATGTGTATACACACGAGATAATTTGCGGTAAATTCAAGAATTGATTTTATTAATTAATGTCCCTACAACACTGACCTGCAGTGTTGAAATTTCCCAATGCAACATTACTATCGGAGACTCTCTGAATGGCATTATATTTGCACTGATACTTCACGGGTTTGCTTGTAATCAGTACACCATGCCGCACAGTATTTTCATTCATGTTATATACTTTAGTACATCTCTTTACGTCTAATCGTAATAGTATGAGCCACCAAAGACTTCAGGAATTGCGCATATCATTATTTTTATCTTTTGACCATTGTACGTCTTTTCATGTTTTTCAACTATCTGGCGTTGCTTTATTGCTGACAAAACATATACTTTCCTCACATGTAATCAGAAGAATAGATGTACAGACTACCATCCACTTTGTGTAATTAGTACGGCTACTTCTATGGTCCGTGTGCACATTGTAACTGGGCCGCCACTTTTTACCCATAGCCAATTCTGCCTTCAAGCGTTCCCATAGCAACCTTAAATCAACATTGAGACTCGCTGTGCAACGCGCATCCCAGCAGTTTCACGGCGGTTCAGTGCGAGTCGTTACGAGAAACAAGGTAAGCACCAGATGATTTTAAGACTTGGCAAGCAGTCTAGAATTATCACAGTTAGTGACCTTCCGCCGTGTTTACAACCCTTGCAAATCTACTTTGAGAGATCGCGCCTCATGCTTACGGTTGCATCAGGCAACACAGGGAGAATCCCCAGCCACGTGATACAGGTGCAGAAGCCATGTAACTGAGAAAAGAGTTCAGTTTTAACTGCATCCTTCTTTTACATCTGAGTTTTGTCTGACCCTAGTGCCACAAGTAACATACCATCCCTTTTCTTTATTTTTCTGCCAATTCCGCGATTTCATCACTCAAATTAATCATACCAACCAGTATGTATACTTATCTATTTCTTTCACTAATTACTTCAATGAATGTTGTGTATATTCTTTTTTTGTGTAGTACGTATGACTACATGGGACTAATACATTTATGTATGGGGACTACTTCACTCCCGCATTATCTATCAATGGGACGTGATAACAAATGCTACCACAAATGCTAATGTTTGGAATGGAAAATTTACGTGGAATGAATGTGGTTATTGCTGCACTTATGTAACATTAATTCATGGACTGTGGCCAAAAATGGTCATTCGAATATTGTTTTACTTTGGTGATTTTTAATTTGTGTTATAATTATTGAAACCAGATTAATAAGGCCCTGATTAAGGAAGTTAATTCCGAAATGCATTGGCCTTCCTTATGGCACCAGCATGAATAGAGATTTCCAATCTCACACTACTAAGAATAAATATTCAGTAGAAGCAGATCAAACAGACTGAGTATATGATTTTTCTTACTTTGGATATATACTTACCATAAACTAAAAGAAACCACATAGTAGTGGACACGGGAGTGCAGCCCGCACCGCTGGCTTCACAGCCAAGGTATTGGAACAATATTGCTGCCTACCTTTCTCCTCCAGTTGACTAAGGACTGCACCTATACCTATATTGGAGGCATCTGTCTGCACAACTAAGGGTTCTTGATAATCAGGAGCTCTTAGGACTGGAGCTTGACAAAGGGCTTTCTTCAGGTTTTCAAAGGCTTGATTGCACTCCTCATTCCATTTAACCTTTTTAGGGAATTTTGGAGAGGAGAGCACATTCATGGGAGAAGCTAAGAACCCATAGTTTTCTATGAAATTCCTGTAGTACCCAGTGAGACCTAGGAAAGCTCTCACTTGGGTTTGAGTAGTAGGGGTGGCCCAGTTTTTCTACAGGTTGTACTTTGCTGGGCAAAGGCCTTATCTCACCTCCTCCTACCTCATGACCAAGGTAGACCACTTTACTCTGACCAATTTGACATTTGCTTGCCTTTATGGTCAGATGGGCCTGCTCAAGAGTTGCAAAACATATCCCAGGTGATCAATATGTTCTTTCCATGTAGGGCTGAACACTGCAATATCATCCAAGTATACCATGAAGAAGTCCTCCATCCCATTCAGAACTTGATTAACCATCCTTTGAAATGTAGCAGGTGCATTCTTTAGTCCAAAAGGCATAACAATAAATGTATACTGGCCTGCTGGGGTAGAAAAGGCAGTTTTCTCCTTGGCATTGTATGTCAGTGCTATTTGCCAATAGCCTGAGGTTAGATCAAATGTACTGAGGTACTTGGCTGAACCAAGTCTATCCACCAGTTCATCTGTCCTTGGCAATGGATGGGCATCAGTCTTAGTTACTGTATTTAGAGCTCTATAGTCCACACAGAATCTCAACTCCTTGGATCCTGCCTTTGGTACTAGAACAACTGGCTCTATAACCCCGAGATCAAGCATCTTGTTTACCTCTCCTTTGATGTGGGATCTCACATGTTCTGACATTCTGTAACCTCTGCTTTTCACAGGTAAACAGTCACCAGTGAGAATATAAAGCTGGCCCCAAGGGGTCAAGCTTGGTGATAGTGAAAACAGGGAGGCAAACTGATTCAACAGAACGTTGCACTCCTCCTGCTGTTCAGAATTCAGCTGAGTAGAGAGATTAACTCCTTCTATGTTTCCATCTAAAGGTTGGCCTCTGAGGAGGTCAGGTAGAGGTTCACTCTCCTCTTCCTCTTGAGCTGAAGCTAGAAGCAATGCTCCCACTTCTGGTCTCGAGACATAAGCCTTTAAACAGTTGGTGTGAAAGACTCTGGTAGCCTCCTTAGGTTTGCCTAAATCCACCAAATAGTTCACCTCTCCAAGTTTGCCCACAACCTTGAAGGGTCCTATCCATTTGTCCTGCAAGGCCCTCTGCCTTGTTGGTACCATAACTAATACAAGCTGGTCTTGAGTAAACTCAACTGGTCATGCCAATGTTTGCCAATGTTTGACTAGAGCCTGACCTGCTTTTAAGTTATAGCTTGTATCTGCCATCATGTGTGACATTCTCCTCCGGAGACCTATTACATAGTCAGTCACTCTGACTGGCATGGGAGAAGGAACACTCTCCAACCCCTCCTTGATCAGGGCCAATGATGGCAGGATGGCCAGAGAGAAGTTCAAAGGGAATGTAACCAGCTCCCTCCTGAGGGACTTCCCTATATGCAAAGAGAAGGCATGGCAGTAGAAGGTCCCACTTTTTCTTAAGGGGTTCTTCTAAAGCACCTATCATGCTCTTCATAGCATGATTAAACCTCTCTACCAGTCCATTTGTCTGTGGATGGTAGGCTGTAGAGAACTTGTAAGTGACACCACAGTTTTTCCACATGGCTTTCATGTAGTGGGACATAAAATTGGATCCCCTATCGGATATCACTAATTTAGGAAACCCTACTCTGGTAAAAATACCAGCCTGATTTGCATATGGTTTTTCCCCTTTTGTAATGGCTTGGCAGGCGAAGAACGATGGTCTGGAGGGTTGCCCAGAGCAATGCCAGAGGTCAAGATTTATTCTAAACCTTCCAGCCATCAACTCTTTTGTTTTGCTATTGTCACCCCGAGTGGGAAGGGTATGCCCAGACGTGGGTCCCTTGCCTGCTGGGCCTAGAGACCCAAGCTACTCCTCACTGATGACGCCCAACAAGGCTGAAACATGTCTGGGGATGCTTGTGGTCTCGTGCAAAAGGGATGTGACCTAGCAGTTCGGGCTGGACTACCCCTTTGGGGGTGGGACCAAGCCTGATTTGCATATGGTTTTTCCCCTTTTGTAATGGCTTGGCAGGCGAAGAACGATGGTCTGGAGGGTTGCCCAGAGCAATGCCAGAGGTCAAGATTTATTCTAAACCTTCCAGCCATCAACTCTTTTGTTTTGCTATTGTCACCCCGAGTGGGAAGGGTATGCCCAGACGTGGGTCCCTTGCCTGCTGGGCCTAGAGATCCAAGCTACTCCTCACTGATGACGCCCAACAAGGCTGAAACATGTCTGGGGATGCTTGTGGTCTTGTGCAAAAGGGATGTGACCTAGCAGTTCGGGCTGGACTACCCCTTTGGGGGTGGGACCAAGCCTGATTTGCATATGGTTTTTCCCCTTTTGTAATGGCTTGGCAGGCGAAGAACGATGGTCTGGAGGGTTGCCCAGAGCAATGCCAGAGGTCAAGATTTATTCTAAACCTTCCAGCCATCAACTCTTTTGTTTTGCTATTGTCACCCCGAGTGGGAAGGGTATGCCCAGACGTGGGTCCCTTGCCTGCTGGGCCTAGAGACCCAAGCTACTCCTCACTGATGACGCCCAACAAGGCTGAAACATGTCTGGGGATGCTTGTGGTCTCGTGCAAAAGGGATGTGACCTAGCAGTTCGGGCTGGACTACCCCTTTGGGGGTGGGACCAAGCCTGATTTGCATATGGTTTTTCCCCTTTTGTAATGGCTTGGCAGGTGAAGAACGATGGTCTGGAGGGTTGCCCAGAGCAATGCCAGAGGTCAAGATTTATTCTAAACCTTCCAGCCATCAACTCTTTTGTTTTGCTATTGTCACCCCGAGTGGGAAGGGTATGCCCAGACGTGGGTCCCTTGCCTGCTGGGCCTAGAGACCCAAGCTACTCCTCACTGATGACGCCCAACAAGGCTGAAACATGTCTGGGGATGCTTGTGGTCTCGTGCAAAAGGGATGTGACCTAGCAGTTCGGGCTGGACTACCCCTTTGGGGGTGGGACCAAGCCTGATTTGCATATGGTTTTTCCCCTTTTGTAATGGCTTGGCAGGCGAAGAACGATGGTCTGGAGGGTTGCCCAGAGCAATGCCAGAGGTCAAGATTTATTCTAAACCTTCCAGCCATCAACTCTTTTGTTTTGCTATTGTCACCCCGAGTGGGAAGGGTATGCCCAGACGTGGGTCCCTTGCCTGCTGGGCCTAGAGACCCAAGCTACTCCTCACTGATGACGCCCAACAAGGCTGAAACATGTCTGGGGATGCTTGTGGTCTCGTGCAAAAGGGATGTGACCTAGCAGTTCGGGATGGACTACCCCTTTGGGGGTGGGACCAAGCCTGATTTGCATATGGTTTTTCCCCTTTTGTAATGGCTTGGCAGGCGAAGAACGATGGTCTGGAGGGTTGCCCAGAGCAATGCCAGAGGTCAAGATTTATTCTAAACCTTCCAGCCATCAACTCTTTTGTTTTGCTATTGTCACCCCGAGTGGGAAGGGTATGCCCAGACGTGGGTCCCTTGCCTGCTGGGCCTAGAGACCCAAGCTACTCCTCACCGATGACGCCCAACAAGGCTGAAACATGTCTGGGGATGCTTGTGGTCTCGTGCAAAAGGGATGTGACATAGCAGTTCGGGCTGGACTACCCCTTTGGGGGTGGGACCAAGCCTGATTTGCATATGGTTTTTCCCCTTTTGTAATGGCTTGGCAGGCGAAGAACGATGGTCTGGAGGGTTGCCCAGAGCAATGCCAGAGGTCAAGATTTATTCTAAACCTTCCAGCCATCAACTCTTTTGTTTTGCTATTGTCACCCCGAGTGGGAAGGGTATGCCCAGACGTGGGTCCCTTGCCTGCTGGGCCTAGAGACCCAAGCTACTCCTCACTGATGACGCCCAACAAGGCTGAAACATGTCTGGGGATGCTTGTGGTCTCGTGCAAAAGGGATGTGACCTAGCAGTTCGGGCTGGACTACCCCTTTGGGGGTGGGACCAAGCCTGATTTGCATATGGTTTTTCCCCTTTTGTAATGGCTTGGCAGGCGAAGAACGATGGTCTGGAGGGTTGCCCAGAGCAATGCCAGAGGTCAAGATTTATTCTAAACCTTCCAGCCATCAACTCTTTTGTTTTGCTATTGTCACCCCGAGTGGGAAGGGTATGCCCAGACGTGGGTCCCTTGCCTGCTGGGCCTAGAGACCCAAGCTACTCCTCACTGATGACGCCCAACAAGGCTGAAACATGTCTGGGGATGCTTGTGGTCTCGTGCAAAAGGGATGTGACCTAGCAGTTCGGGCTGGACTACCCCTTTGGGGGTGGGACCAAGCCTGATTTGCATATGGTTTTTCCCCTTTTGTAATGGCTTGGCAGGCGAAGAACGATGGTCTGGAGGGTTGCCCAGAGCAATGCCAGAGGTCAAGATTTATTCTAAACCTTCCAGCCATCAACTCTTTTGTTTTGCTATTGTCACCCCGAGTGGGAAGGGTATGCCCAGACGTGGGTCCCTTGCCTGCTGGGCCTAGAGACCCAAGCTACTCCTCACTGATGACGCCCAACAAGGCTGAAACATGTCTGGGGATGCTTGTGGTCTCGTGCAAAAGGGATGTGACCTAGCAGTTCGGGATGGACTACCCCTTTGGGGGTGGGACCAAGCCTGATTTGCATATGGTTTTTCCCCTTTTGTAATGGCTTGGCAGGCGAAGAACGATGGTCTGGAGGGTTGCCCAGAGCAATGCCAGAGGTCAAGATTTATTCTAAACCTTCCAGCCATCAACTCTTTTGTTTTGCTATTGTCACCCCGAGTGGGAAGGGTATGCCCAGACGTGGGTCCCTTGCCTGCTGGGCCTAGAGACCCAAGCTACTCCTCACTGATGACGCCCAACAAGGCTGAAACATGTCTGGGGATGCTTGTGGTCTCGTGCAAAAGGGATGTGACCTAGCAGTTCGGGCTGGACTACCCCTTTGGGGGTGGGACCAAGCCTGATTTGCATATGGTTTTTCCCCTTTTGTAATGGCTTGGCAGGTGAAGAACGATGGTCTGGAGGGTTGCCCAGAGCAATGCCAGAGGTCAAGATTTATTCTAAACCTTCCAGCCATCAACTCTTTTGTTTTGCTATTGTCACCCCGAGTGGGAAGGGTATGCCCAGACGTGGGTCCCTTGCCTGCTGGGCCTAGAGACCCAAGCTACTCCTCACTGATGACGCCCAACAAGGCTGAAACATGTCTGGGGATGCTTGTGGTCTCGTGCAAAAGGGATGTGACCTAGCAGTTCGGGCTGGACTACCCCTTTGGGGGTGGGACCAAGCCTGATTTGCATATGGTTTTTCCCCTTTTGTAATGGCTTGGCAGGCGAAGAACGATGGTCTGGAGGGTTGCCCAGAGCAATGCCAGAGGTCAAGATTTATTCTAAACCTTCCAGCCATCAACTCTTTTGTTTTGCTATTGTCACCCCGAGTGGGAAGGGTATGCCCAGACGTGGGTCCCTTGCCTGCTGGGCCTAGAGACCCAAGCTACTCCTCACTGATGACGCCCAACAAGGCTGAAACATGTCTGGGGATGCTTGTGGTCTCGTGCAAAAGGGATGTGACCTAGCAGTTCGGGCTGGACTACCCCTTTGGGGGTGGGACCAAGCCTGATTTGCATATGGTTTTTCCCCTTTTGTAATGGCTTGGCAGGCGAAGAACGATGGTCTGGAGGGTTGCCCAGAGCAATGCCAGAGGTCAAGATTTATTCTAAACCTTCCAGCCATCAACTCTTTTGTTTTGCTAGAGCCTTATCCACAGCCTGACCCGTAACAGTTCTCATAGGTATGGCTTCTGGGTATCTTGTAGCATGGTCTACTACAACCAGGATAAACCTGTTCCCTGAAGATGTGGAAGTGTCAAGGGGACCAACAATGTCAATGCCCACCCTCTCAAAGGAACTCCCACCACTGGGAGAGGCACCAGGGGTGCCACATTCTTGGCTCCACTCTTGCCAGAGGTTTGGCAAGTGTGACAGCTCCTACAGAACTTGTCAACTTCTGCACCCATCTTAGGCCAGCAGAAGTAGAGAGAGAGCCTTTCCTTAGTCTCCTTGAAGTTCAAGTGACCAGCCAAAGGTATCTCGTGGGCTAACTGTAGGAACTGGAGTCTGTTGGTAAGGGGCGCTACAATTCTATTGCAGTCCCCAGCAATAGACTCAGTTGGTTCACTGTAGAAGAGGCCATCTTCCCAACTTAAACTGTGCTTTCCAACTTCTTGCCCATCAAGTTGGTTAGCAGCCTGTTGTCGAAGACCTTCAAGAGTAGGACACTCTCTCTGTCCTTTGCTGAATTCTTCCCTGTTGGGTCCACCTTCTGCCAGTAAAGACTGCAGCACAATGGTCAAAAGGGTCAAGATCTCCAACTAAGAAAGTGTCTTCTTCCAGATCTGATTCTTCAGATACTGGCTCAACCACACAAGGTTGCACCTCACACTCTGCCTCAGCAGGTGGAGTAGTCACAGGTGTGACTTTGGAGAATCTTGGGGATATCCTTGTTGGTAGCACAGGGGTGTTGTCTGACGTTTTCCTGGAGGTCTTGGGTTTCCCCTTTGCCTCTGTTTTCTTAGAAATAGCAGTGAGCAACTCCTGTGGAGTGGAAGTGATAGTTTCCTCTATCAACTCCTCTGGAGAGATTCTCTAGGTTCTCTCCCTTGCAGACCTACTGAGCTACTGTTCCCTTTTACTGGGAGGCACGGGGGTGCTTCACACAACTCCAAGAGTTTTCAGGTCATTACCCAACAGGACTCTCACAGGCACTTCACTCTGCACACTAACAGGTATTTTGACAGTGATATCATTACACTGGATGAGAGTGGTAACTGGGGAAGCATTTGCACAGGGCCTCAAGCTAACTTGGTGAGGCGTTAGCATTAGCAACATCCTCCACCTTGAAAAAGTATTCATCCACCCCAGTTATGCTGGCTTCAGTGTCTTTGGTGGCAGGGGTTTCCTGACCATTCACAAGAACACTATCTTTATAATACTCTTTAGTATTATCTGGGATGGAATTATAGACATCTAAATTCTGTTGTTCTCACAAGCTCAGGGACACTAAAGAAACACTAGCTGAGACTCTCATGGTGTCATCAGCCAGAAGGTGAAAGTTTCCACTTGCTATATGCACTTCTTCCTCTGGGGAGAAGGCTAATGAGACCGTTTGGACCCCTGAAGGTTTACCCTTACATCTGGGATCCACTTTCACATGGTCAGTTGACCCACAAACATAACATTTCCCAAATGTCTTGATGAATGGAGGTTTGTTCTGACCTCCATCTGGTTTGGGTCCAGATGGTGCACTAGCCTGATTTGGTTTCCCTTGTGGTTTACCCTTATGTTGTTGTTTGTGGTCCTCTTTGGGACTGGAGGTATCAGAATTCTCTTTGTTGTCTTTCTTTGGCTGTTTCCCCTCATCCTTTTTCTGAGTAGCCCCAGAATCCTTGCCAGTAGCCCTGTTGGCAACCCACAAGTCAGCAGCCTTAGCTAGCTTCTTTGGATCTATCTCCTTAGAATCTGCCAAGTGCTATCTGAGCTCATGAGAGCAGACATCAAAAAGAGACTCCAACATAACAAGATTTCTCATTCCTTCATAAGTGTTCACTCTGTAACCCTTAATCCAACCATCTAAGTTTTTCAAACACTCACATACCCAGGTATGTACCATCATGCTTTTTGAGGGTCCTATACCTCTTAAGGTACTGGGAAGGGGTCTTCCCAAATCTAACAATTAAAGCTAGCTTCACACACTCATAATCCATCCTATCCACCTCCCCAACTCCATTACAACATCAGATAAAACAGTGCGTAGCCTAGAGAAGAGCCAGGGAAGCAATTGATTCCCTGTAAGACCTTGAATCCCATGGTTATATTCAAACATTGGAAACCAATCCAAAATATCAAGCTTAACCTCATACATACCCACAATTTCTTTAGGCATAAAGGGTCTCTTAGGACTGGAAGACATAGACGACTCTGGAAGAAAGAAGCATTTTCAAGAGACAATCTTTTCATTTCTAGTTCACGATTCAACTCCATTTCTCTGAACTTAAGTTCTTGGTATTTTTGTTCAGTTTGAGCATTTAAACGTTTGAATTCCAGTTTAAGCCTCACTTTCTCTAGGGCATTGAATTCAGGAATGACTGTAGGACCTGTGGGGGTCCCAGTGGACAAGGGTTGAGGTTGCTGATCAGGCACGGGAGCAGAGAGACCTACATTAAGAGACACATCTACTTCTTCGAACTCATCATTAACAGACATATTATCATCCTCAATACTTTCCACATTTGCTAGGGGGTCAGGCATTTCAGACCCACTCCCTAGACTTGGGTTCTTTACCAACATTTCAATCAATTCAGTTTGTTTGCCTTTGGCAGAGAGTTTCCTTTCGTTACACAGATTTCTCAGATAAACAGCGGTGTAACTCAGGAGGGTCTCCTGACTGTGGCTTTCCATATAAGACATGATTAATATTGCTTTTTAGGGGATGTTAGCCTTGTGGTTAGTTGATCCAAGGTAACAACAGCACTCTGGGTAGGTGCAATTACTATACTTTGAACCTCACCGATGTACACCAGTTTTAGGCAGAATTATATGCAGTACCCTTTGGGAACACCACACAAAATTAAGACTACAAGTGACAGTACAAATTCACCTTTGGTACAAGCCTGTACTACACAGTAAAGTGGTAGCGATGGCTGAGCGGCCAGGCTTATCTCAAGAGTAAGTTGGCAGTACTAAATAGTTACACAAAGGACAGCAATTACTATGATTCAGGCAAACACTGACTCAAGGTTTTCAAGTAAAAGAATATACATTTATTTCACTCTTCAGTTGTATAACATTACACTATTATAAGCAGTTTAAAAATCACACTCTTAAGACACCACACCACTTCCCTTAAATCCCAGACAAGTTAACCTCACAAAATGAAGTGGGAGCAAAATGGCACTCCAGCAATTTAAAAGGGAGGAAAAGACAAAGTTAATAGAAATTGAACCACACCAACAGGTAGGTACTCAGGGCAATAGAGCAAGAGGAACTACAGTGATAGAATCAGGTAGAAAAGGTTTGGGGCCAAAGTCAATAGGACAAAAGTCTATTGCTCAAGATCACACGGTTCAGGGTAGTTCGCGGTAAAGTTCGTACCACGGATTTCGTACGAGGTTGGTTGGTAGAAAAGTTAGTTCCAAGAGAAGAGAAGGACAAGCCCTCGGATTAGAGAAAGATTTCACACACTTTCCCTGCAGCTGAATGAAACGAGCAACCTGGTTTGCACAGTACCTTAAAACGGAGAGGAAGCTGTAGCTGAGGCGGACGTTCCTGGTAGTTCCAGCAGGCTCATGGTTCCTGAAGCGACTGTCGGACTGACATGAAGTAGGAAGACTGGAGGGTCCTGCACTACCCAGGGGAGAAATCAGCAGCAGAGCAAAGCAACAAATAAAATGTGCGCGCCTTAAAACCCAAGCAGGGTCCAACCTTCCTGGCTATCCAGCCCACTGTAGCTCTGTACAGCAAATTCAACCAGAGGAGGGGTCCTGGCTTGCAGTTTGGTTGAACTGGTTGGTCCCACCAGCTCAAGGGAAGAAGTTTCCTGGAGGATCTTCTCTGTCGTCAGATTCTGAAGTTTCGGACCTGCAGCAGGGCTTCACCAGGCGGTTCAGTCGTGGTAGGGGTCCTCTTCCATCAGCTCCTCGTTCTTTCGTTCCAGTGGCAACTCTGTCTTTCCAGTCCCAGAGACCTGTTTTTTATGCAGTGTTCCCCCCATTCATTCAGACTGGCTGTCAATCACACAGCAGGGTGGCTGTCCTGGCAAGGACAATGACCCAGCCAATCAAACAGGAGTGCGACTTGGGTTACCAAGGGAACCCATGGCAGGGGTCCTAAGACCCCTCTCTCACATGCTGCCTACCCAGACTTTCAGGCTTCTTAAGGATGGCTTCTGTGCAGAAGCCATCGAAAAGACGCAGAACAAAGGAATCAACCCCAGTTTGGCGCACAGAGAAGAACACGAGAAAGACTTTAACAAAATGAAATGGCGAATAAACCCAGCCAGAGCCAAAATAAAATGTATTTGGTCAAGCTAATATGCCTAAAACAATTCCATGGTTATATAACCGCAGTAGAAAAATTAGGGTAGTTACCATTGCCACCAGCCAAGTCTTGATGTAAAGGGAGCGAAACAGTACGCCAAGAGGAACAGACCAAAAGGGATAGGAATTAACCCTTTTCAATACTCCAAGTAAAATGGGGTGTACTGGGTCTGTAGTTTAAAGAGACTACATAAAGTTCATGGCAACTTTACATGTTTCTGGGATACAGTATTCAGTACCAGAAAAATGGAGTCAGTGGGAAGTCTAAAAGACAACCCTGTGTCACTGCACTGAAGGTGCTGTGTAACACACACAAAAAGGGTGCTCATGGAGTAGGTGAGGCACCAGAGCCCAAGATCACAAAAATGGTAAAAACACACACAGCAAAATACATCTAAGAGTGGGAAAAAATGCCCACACTCTTACCATGTGAAAAAAATAAATCCTAGAAATCCAGCAAAGCTGCTGAGGGACTAATTAGGTAAGGGAAATTAGCCATTCATGAGAATTCTCCATAACAGCCATAAAGAAAAAAATCCTTTCCAGTGTTGGGGTCTTTGACATCCTTCCCAACCGAATGTCCTTGTATGCTCGTTGCCATACGAATGTTGTAGCCACGAAATAATCGATGTTCATAATTTATAAGGGCCCTCATTACGACCCTGGCGGAAAGTGACTGACCTGACCGCCATAGCGTAAATAGCGTTTCCGCCATTGCACGACGGAGCAAAGTGCGGCTAATTCCGACCCATCGGGCACGAGCACTACGCCATGGCGGAAGTGCAAAGTCCGCGATGGCGGAAATGTCCCCAAAACGCCCCTCACCGCCGCCGTACGGCGCCCTAGGTGCAATTCCGCCACCCATCTTAGCGGTCACCGTAATGAGCGGCAATCGGAAAGTACGGTGACCGTAAATATACGGAAACGGAAGTAAAAACATGGTCCCGGAACGGGAAACAGCACGCCGTACACCTATAAAATCAGAATTCCCACACAACCATTAAAAATACTACCCTGAGACACATCCCAACCCGTCATCCACCCTAGTGAAAGCAATAGAAATGGGAAAAGTAGCGAAAAAAGCGTGCGACCGCAAGCGGCAGGTCCACTTCTCCCGTGAGGAACTCACCGTGCTCACAGAGACCCTCCAGGAGAATGCTGCCGTCGTCTTCTCGACGCAAATGACCAGGACGGCACTTGCGAACAAGAAGGCCATATGGGCCCTGGTGGCACAGCGGGTAAGTGCGGTGGGGACCGCACCCCGCAACCCACAGCAATGCAGAAAGCGATGGGACGACCTGCGGATACGCGTACGGAGCATACTATCTGCCAACCGTAGCATTGCCTCAGCTACCGGGGGAGGATCGGAATCACCCATCAAGTTGACCCCCTGGGAAGAAATCTGTGCCTCCACCATTGGAATGGAGAGTATAGAGGGAGTCGGAGGGATGGAGAAAGGAGTGCAGACATCCGAAGAATCCGGTAGGTGGGCCAAATAAAACAATGCTAAATCCACAATGTCCAATCATGTGAAGTACCATGTGTCCACATAGTGCAACAGTAACACATGTCCAGGAGAACGTCCACATACATTGGCCTGATAGCGCACTTTAAAACTCACATTAAATATATAAATAATTAAAAATCCTAAAAACACCCTCTACACGTGCAGCAGGCACACCCTAACTGCAGGCTGCAAAACAACTGCATCCTCAATCCACACAAAAATGAAACCACCTCCAAGGCCCCGACCCAAATCACCCTCAGGTACCACCCCAATGCATGTGATACATTGCCATTCCAATTTCAACAGACCCATTAATAACGCTCGCCCTCCTTTACTCCACCACAGGGTCCGATTCAAACGACAAGCTCCAGGACACCCCTACCAGCACACCTGCAAAGAGGGCCAAGACCAACGGCCAAAGACCCTCCACCTCAGCTGCACGCATCAAGACACGGCAGCAGCACAAATCAAGTGGCAGCACACAGGAGGGAACTTCAACAGGCACCCCAGCAGCCAGCATGCCCACAACAGCAGCACCACAGGTCCCCCCAATGGATGCCACAGAAGGCACTGCTTCTGGTGGCAGCAGCACCATAGGTGACACTGCATTAATGGCAGCATGCTCCGACACAGAAAACGGGGATGTCGAAGTAAGATCCATCCATGACCTGTCTCAATCCCCCTGTTTGTTTCATCCCGTACACCATGAGGATACCACGCAGGGGCACCCACAAGACGACGACTGGCCATCCCCCACAAGCCCTGTGGCAAGGCAACATGAGGTGACCAGCCCCTCTGTGACACCACCGCAAATGGCCATGGCACAGTAGAGGCAACAGTCCCTCGACCAGGTGATCGTGCAACAGCAGCAACTGGCCACGCTCCTCAAGGACCATGCTGATGAATGTGGGGGTACTAAGGCAGCCATAGAAACATCAACTGAGACACTTAGGGCAGAAATGGAGAGAAGCACCGAGAGCCTGAGAGTACAAATGGAGAGAAGCACCGAGAGCCTGAGAGTACAAATGGAGAGAAGCACCGAGAGCCTGAGGGGGGAACTGCATGCGACGTCCAAAGACGTATGTGCTGAACTTGCCGCTGTGCGCCGTGTGCTCACTGAGCTCTCACAAACCCTTAGGGACATGCATGGACGTGAGCAGGCAGAGACATCATCCGTTGCAAGTTCCGTCCAGGGCAGCCCCCAACGTAGATCTGGGAGGAACCTGCGCTCCACAGGCAGGGGTGCCCCTGATACCCGGAGAGGGGGCTTGCAATAGCGTCTGCCCACTGACAATGAGCATCTTCGGACACTGGTGTTCGGGGGGGAGGTAGGAGGGTGGAGGGGGTGTGTTGGGCTCACTTGGGTGGCGGGTCGATGGGGTGTGTAACATAATTTCACATATGCTATAAACAATGCACGATCATCCAATGAGATGTGTGGACATTGATCTTTGTGTACGAGGCCTTTATAGGCGTACAGTCCATATTGTGCATGTTCCAGACACACACAGTGCCACAAGTCCCGTGTCCATGTATCAGCCACCAGGCGTGAGTGCTAGAAGCATGAATCAATGAGAATCTGACAAATGTCACGGCCCTCCTGTGCCTCGCAGACTCCTTGAGGTGCTGCCACATCCCCACCCTCATCATGACCATCTTCAGGTGCTTGCAGTTCTGCGTCAGGGGGCATGGGCACATTTCTACGTACGCACATGTTGTGTAGCATGACACATGCCATGACCATCTTTGCAACCTTCTCATGGCGGTACAGGAGTGCCCCGCCAGACCTGCTGAGGCAGCGGAAACGAGTCTTCAGTAGGCCGAATGCCTGTTCAATGACTACACGGGTACGTGAGTGGGCATGGTTGTAGTCCTCCTCATGCTGGTTCTGTGGGTTCCGGAGTGGTGTAAGGAGCCATCTCTTCAGTGGATACCCAGCATCACCTGTATGTGGACAATAAAGGATGTTCGTGGAATGACATTGCTACGTACGCACCCCCCCCCCCTTCCTGCCAGGTCATTGCCGCATCACATACCCCACATTATCATGCATGAAATGAGACTCACCGAGTAGCCAGGATCTGTTCCCTGCGTGTCGCTCCATGTAGCGTGGTATTGTAGAGTTCCTCAAGACCATAGAATCATGGGTTGATCCAGGAAATCGGGCACAACAATGTGTAATGATCCTGTTGGAGTCACACACCATTTGTACATTAAGAGAATGAAATTGTTTTCGGTTGCGGTACTGGGCCTCCATGGCATGTGGGACGACCAGTTCCACATGGGTGCAGTCGATGGCACCAATGCAACCCGGTATGCCGCCAAGTGCATGGAATCCCACTTTTGTGTTCGTAATTTCCTGCTCCGAGCGTGGTAGAGAGATGTAGTCGTCTGCGTGCTTCAGGAGGGCATCGAGCACTTGCAATAGTGTCCGTGAGAACACTGGCTGTGAAATGCCATGCAACTGTCCCACTGTGTGCTGGTAGGTGCCTGTGGCCAGGAAGTGGAGTACAGACACCACCTTCAGTAGGGGTGGGATGGCGGTTGGGCTATCTATCATGCTGACAAGGTCAGCCTGTGTCATGTCCACAATGGCGGTTATGGTGTCCCGGTCCAAACGGTAGAGGGTGTGGATCTGCTCATCCGTGAGGTTGAACGGATGTGCTCGGAGGCGTGGGATTGCGGGCTGCCTGCGTGGTGGTAGTGGCTGTGCTGGCGGGCCTTGCTCGCCCTGCCTTGCCCTCCTCCTCCTCCTGCGTCTCCTCTGTGCGGCCGGTTGTTGTAGTAGTTGGTGTTCCTCTTCTTCTTGAAGTTGGAGTACTTGCAGTGCTATCAGGTCCCCCAGGGCCAACATCGCTAGTCCTGCCTGTAGCATTTTGGAGTGGGTGTGGTTGTGGGAGGGGGTTGGGTGTGCAATTTATGTGTTTTCAAGCTGTATTGCCTCCACCTGTGGTGATTCATTCCACCTGTGCAAGCTGCAATCCCCTTTGGGCGAGCACGTCCCGCACACAACGCTGCAATTCGACGCATGGCATCTTGCCATTACAATCATGTATTTCATCCCGATGGCAGTGAGATATTGGTTCATATGTTCATTCTGCTATGGTCCCATTGCTTCACATACTATCTTTGCAGTCGCGAACAAACTTGTGAAGGGTCAGTGGAATGTAGTACTCGATTAACGGTGGACCCTCATGCAGCACTGTACCGCGGTTCACCGACGGGCGGGGCGTCCCATTTGTGAGTGAAGCCAGTTTGCATTTTCACACATTGCCGCACTACATGGATGGATTTGTGATTTCAAGCGGTCACAGATGCCTTTTCGACGTGATGTTGCAAATGAGGAATTCGAAGGACAGCGTTTTCGGTTTTCAGCTAGCGGCGAGGAGACGCCCACAGGTCTGACTGCAAATATAACGTTCTATTGTTTAATGTCCTTGGGACAGGGGCCATGGCGAGAATGCTATGATTGAAATGAATAGTATGGGATGCGCAATAGCGTAGTGGACGATAAGGCCGGACGTTCCCAAATACATGTTACTTCACAACACTGGAATTCCGGCCTGAAGCACAGTGGATTTTGCAGACTGCATTACGCACAGACTCAATGGAAATTTCACATGTTATGTGAGTAAATAATCAGGCGTTTTCATACCGGGATGAGGGAATGATGTATGGATGCATGGACAGATGATTTGATGGAGAGTTTGCCATGTACAGGGCTTTTTGGAATCTATCCACCTCCCCTGCGCTATGTGATGCAGAGCTGCCATAGTGGGACCATCGTCTTTTTGCCCTTGTTGAACCCTCCCTGTCTCGACGCGCCTTCAAACACTTGTGTCTATGCACGTTACTAATCCCATCTAATGGATTCTGTCTTAACAGACGCATGCACACAAACACTCGTTTGTAATAGTGTTTTCACCTCGATTTTTATAGTTGTGATTCGCAAGTGATTTTTGGGTGGGAATAATCCTTTTGAGTGGGCTAGCATGCATATGGCTGTAGATTTAGTGTGATCATTGAAGTGAGTAATACAAATCAAGTTCTGATGGCCATACTATTCTTTTTCTTTTCATTTGGGTGACAGGTATCTCCTCCCCTTTTGCCGCTGCCATCTGTATGCCACTCCTGCAGATGGCTTTTACTCCCGACACCTGCTGCTTCGAGTTAATCAGTGGAGCACCATTACGATCTTATGGGACGATCGCCAATGGGCCACATGCCCTTACGCAGTACTAGTGGCTAGGAGCAACATTTCGACCTTTCAGCTGGACTAGTGCCTACCTAATGGGACGGCCCTGCGGTTCTAGGCGCTTCCATGTTGCCTTTTTGAACGTGAATGTAGCCCCTGTGTACCATGAAGGAACAGGGCGTCACACAAGCAGAAGCTGGTCATTTATTGCGGATGCAGCCCACAATACTGAAATGTATTTTGGAGTTCATGACCTAATGGCTGTATGGGCTTGGTGATTTTGTGGTGCATTAAATTTCTATTCTGATATTAACCGTGTAGCGTTATTCTTTGCAAGTAATGTAGCATATTCCTATTTGTGGAGCGGTGTATTGTGAGGAGATCTGCATTGGGTTCCGGCTTCTGAGTATAGTTGCGTGGTACTGTACTGGCCGCGTTTGCCTACGAAGCCCAGTAAGGTCAGGGATGGGGCCTGCCATTATGACTGTTTTGATGATGTCATGCTCAGGGGCGGGGGATTAGCTTTTGTGTAACAGATGCCGGTCAGCCAGGTGGATTGGTGGAATGATGTGATTATCAGACTATGGCTGGTCACAGGTGCCTGTGTTTGCGTGCGTTTCTTGGAGGGAGACTGAGGTCATGTCCATTGGAATAGCTTCTGTATTCGTGCCATCTGTGCCCTGCAGCTCCCATTGGCCCCTCTTGAGATGAGCCTGGCTGCTCTGTCACTCTGCCAACTTGTGTGGTACATGCTTATGCTGATGGTTGGTTTGTTTACTGGCAGGAGTACAGGGCTGGTGCAGTCTCACTCAGGATACTGCTTTGAATGTTGCCTTACACTGGTGTCAGTCGATGGGGGGGCCTGTTTTTGTTTGTCTCATTTTTCTGCTCATGTTGCTGTACTTGAACCTTCACATGCCTGTGCTGCATCAGTGCGGCAATGGTGCCATGGCAAATATGGATGCCCACTCACAAGGCACTTGGAGCCCCTGGATTCATTTGTTCGTTGGCATGCATGGGTGACTTGTACATTTCACTGGTTGCATTGTGTGACTTCATTGCACCTACGAGGAGTTGTGCAATGTGGCCAGGGAGTGGTGTACAGGTACTCAGTAGGGCCGTTTACGGTTGATTCGCGATGCCGTACTTCTCACCATGGCGGAATGGTACTTTCCGCCATGCTTGATGGCGTTAGGTACATGTCCGCTAGGGTCAGAATTCGCGTACCGTTGCGCCATGGTGGTAATTACGGTTTGGCATGGCGCGCGTGCGCGTACTTGGTGCAGTTAGCGTTGGCGTTCACTACGGTGTCGCTAATGGCATCGTACTTTACGGTGACGGGTCATAATCGCACCGAGCGCTATTCGATGGCGGTATTGCATTTCCGCCATCGTTTTTCGATTTCCGCCAGGGTCGTAATGAGGGCCAAGGAAAATGTCCCCAACATCTAACTGCGCTGATGGTGTACCAATGGAAGAATAACCATCCTTTGGTGCGTGTGCGATGACAATCTATAATGGTAGACTGAATGCCATTGCGTGCACATTGTACATACCACAATAAATGAATAGATATGACACATACACTGAATGCCATTATGCACAAATTGCACACACCACATTAAATGAGTGGATATGACACGTTGGTTCGGTGCAGTCTGGAGGGGCCGTGTAGACTTGGAGTGTTCCTTGAATCATCTGTGTCATCAGACAAAGTGGCGAGTCTAATTGTCGACGATATAGCATGTTAAAACCAAATACAACGAATACCTGCGGAAACACGCAGTATTAGAGGTTCACTATGTATCCCATAGTAAAACGTTTAAGAACAAAATGCATTTAATTGCAGATTACTTCAAATTTAAACAAAGCAAACATGTTCTAGCAATTTAGCATTTCAAGCAACAAACGCACTATTTTTCCAACACAAAATAAGTTTTCTTCTAAATGGAGTCCGCATTTTCTAGCATGCCATCACTTCCAAGAATCACATGTTTTTGACTACCACCGACAGTGCCTCTATGACGCATGGCAGCAGTGGCACAGCCTTGGTAGCAAGACAATTTCCAGGGACAGCAGATGACACCGACGGGAACACCTAGTTGGCGTCCATGAAGTGATAGTCATGAAACCACTGCAAAACAGAGGCTGCTTAAACGTGTACCCAGGCACTGTGCTTATTTTACATCCCAGCGACACTGAAACCTATTTCCCAGAATGCATTGAGTTTTGTTAATTTACAAACATTGAGAAAAATTTGAAACACAAAAGGTTTTACGAAACTGCTGTTTGAACTTGCAGCATGTTAAAGCGTTTAAAAATTAGTTACAGGAAAACAAAAAATAAATTAATTTCAACCTGAATTCCATTTCATGAGTCATTTGGAGACATTCCAGGAGCGCTTGTCAGGAGTGGGATTCGGTTAAAAAAGGCATGTACAAGCCCGTTCATTATGAGTAAAAAAACATGTTGGATTGTGTTCAATTTGCACAAACTAATTTAAAACAAGCTGGTTCATCACAATTACAGGAATGTGTTTTTTTTTAGATCCGCATAACCGGTCTCAATGCAATGAACCCTCCAGGTAACAATCTTCCAACAAGTAAGGAAAACATGAAAATCATTATGACAAATCGCATATGTGGTTCTAAAATTATTATATTATATCCTGGTCTACATGAAGTCATGTTATCTATTGATTCCGAATCACAGACTTTACCTATTGAACGAGCTTGTCTGAAAAGCCTGGCTATCAGTACACACCAGTGCATTTAATCATTTAAGAAATATTATGTCACAATATTTTGAGAAAGAAAGGGCATAGACATGTATATTGAAACTGGGGAAGGGTGCTCTGGCAATTACATGGCTTTAAATCCAGGCAGAAACTGCCAGTGTCCGCCAGCTTTCCACCAGCTCCCCTTCCCTAGGTGAAGCTATTTGTTCCATCATTGCCTAGGCCACTGGCAATTCCTCCAGCTCCCTCAACCCCACCCACTACCCATGTCACACCCAACCCCCCCCTCCACGTCCACTGACACTTTATGCATCTGCCAGTTGCCACGTGGTGCAAATAGTATTCTCCCTCTTGTCCAGGGACATACAGGGTGTAAGGCCCACGCTTTGCTTAGGTCTACCTAGCCCCTGTATGCCCCTAGACACTGGTGATAGCTGCAGTGGCACACTATAAGGGATAAAGGTATTCCACAGAAAGGACCACATGCCTAATTCATAGAAAAAGGGCTAAGGTCCAGCAAACTACTTAGCACCATAAACAACATTGCTCCTACTTTGCATGTGCAAAATGTTTGGTGCAGTCTGCGGATACATGGATTCTAAAGGGCAAAGTAACCCGCTGCGCAAACAACAATGAGTTGCGCATGGAACAACCACAACATGCCCCCTACACACACAAAAACTAGCAGCAACATACAACCTTTGCTCCTACTTTGACAGGATACTTTTTCCTCATGCGCTCTGAATATCACAGAGGTGTTCTATTGTCCCCAACTAAACACAAGGCTAAAGAAGACGCCGTAACCTGCACACAAGCACACTCCAACAGAGACCAGCACAAACCAGCCTCTGTCTAGTTAAAGTGCCGTAGCTGTCGCACTGTTGTGCGTTTAAAAACCCTGCAGCACTACACACCTTCTCATATAAAATGCAGCCCTACCAAGTCCCTGCGTACTTGTAATTACGACAAAAACGCTATTTTTACAGTTCTGAATATGTAGAATGGTCACTCCCACTATGAGGGTCCACTAATTTATGAGTGTGGGTTTAAAGTTTAAACAATCACAAAACGTGATCTTGTTTAATGACTGTTGGTCAAGGGTTACAGAAAATGGATTAAATACTTATTTTGTTCAGAATTTGATTGCCTAACTAGTTCTTCTAAATTATGCTATTGTCGGTCATCTTGATGTATGTCAGTAAGTACATCCTGAATAGCTAGTCTGGCTTAATTTCATTGAAGCCGCTGTGCTGCTGGGTTCATTACATTTGAATTTGAATCAATTATAGGTTTTTCAGTTATCTTTGCCTAGTGTTTTCAAGCATGTATTTTCTTTTTCTATTTCTTCTTCCAACATGTTCATATAATTTGTAGAGCAGCATATTTAATGTTATCTTTGTAATTGAAAAAAATGATGCTTCAACAGTATTCCAATTGCTCTGTATTACAGATTCCTGACACTACGGCAAAAAGAGCTGAAGTAAACAATAAAAAAGTATTATTTCTTTCCGGTGACCCACATGCTAGCTTACGATGCTTTTTTAAGTTAGGTTTGGTGTGTTTTACCATTTTTAGATATACTATTAAATAAACTCTTCTATGTTTTCTTCAACATCCACTTGATAGTTGTACTATTGCAGAATTCCAGATAAGCATACATTCTCCAGGTGGTCTGAACCTTCTGAGTAGTGGTTATCTAGCATGATTATTGTGTGTCCCAAAGTTACCCATTTCATGTCTTCACTTTCAGGGTTGTTGCTGTTAATCTGTATGCAGCTTTATATGTACAACATTCATGATGCAAAGGTCATGATCTAATTAAAAAAAGCTGATAATAACTTATCACTTGTCAGTTGTTCCCAAAGATCCTGTAGTCATAATTTTTCAGCATTAGTAATGTGTGAGTACTGGTCATTTAAGTGTCTGCTAAAAATCAGCGCTTGAACCATTGCTCTTTACTCTCTATACTTTTGCCGTAGAAAAACGTATCTCATCATTTGTCTTTCACTATTAACTCTTTGCTGATGAGACACAAATATTTTTCTCATTTCCCTCCTTCACCCCAGCCATCTCGGTACAGATAATGAATACTACAGCAATTCATCATTGGGTAGATCGCTGTTGCCTCATGCTGAACTCTTCAAAATCGGAAATTCCATCTTTCTCCTGGCTTCGAATTACATCCCAGCCTTCCCCTCTCCTGTCTCCTTCCCATCTGTCCTTCTGGTGCATCATCCAAGGTTTGCAATCTTGGCAATCTTGCAGTCCTCTTTTAGAACTACCTATGAATGCAATAATTCAACACTCTCACTGCTTCTTCTGCTTATAATAAGCTCTATACATTCAGCAAATGTGTCCTTTCCTTACTAACCATTCTACAAAAACTACAATTCCCACTCTCATTCTCACCAAACTTGATTACTGCTCAAGCCTACTCCTTGACTTTCTTATCTACTCCTTTCTCTGTCTGGAGAAAGTCTGAAATTTTGCAACCAGCACTTTCTAAAACCTACTCAGGTTCTCTCTGACGTCTGTCTCCCAACAACTTGCACTACCACTCTCTTTTCAGGTTCCTTCTCCTAGTCTACAAAGCTATCAATGAGCTTGCTCCTCAGTAGCTGTTTCATTCTATCTCTGTTCACTTCCCATCTTGTGCCCTTCTAAGCTCCTCTGCACTCCAAAACACCATAATATACCCCCTCTGCCTTCTCTCACTCTGCCTTTTCACTATACTCACTCCACTCAGCTAGAACCAACTGCCCACAGCAATCAAAGCCAAAATAATGGTGGATCTCTTCAAAAATTTGACTTAAACTTCACTGGCTTGCTGAAGAGGGAACTTCCCCTTCCATGAACTCCAACCTCCATGCCTGAACCTACTACTACCTCCCCAAATGCTTAATAACGTAGTTTTGCAAATTTAAATTGGACTCCTCATTGGTTTGAAGTATTCCCCCCCTAGGACAATGTTACCTTTGTAAGTCATCTGTATTCTTATATTCAAAATGTGTTTGGTTTGTTTTGTATATATCCCACTTTTTGATACACTCATAAACTGGCTTACCAGATGTTCTCATCTTTTTGGGAATGCCTCTGCCATCTGTTAATGTATTATTGTTAGTTATTCCTGTTCAAAATTGACATCCCTGTTCCCCAAGTAAATACAAATCTCAAAATACAGAAACATATGCCTATTTCATGTTTCTGCATACTATCTAGGCCATCAGGACGTTGCCTGCTTCTCCTCTCTACCTACGCATCAGTGTGCTGGCTTTATCAGCCTGCTTTACCTGATTCTTTTGGGCACCTGATGTGTTTGGCTGCTCTCTGTAAAGCACCACGAAGGCTCTGCCAGTTTCCTTTGACACTGTGAGATATAGATACCCACTCAGCCGTACTTCCTTTCATAAGCAAGCTGCACCTCAGCAGAAGCAGCAAAATGGCTGCACTAGCTCCTGTGGGCACCATTGCCTCACACCAAAACCGCGTTTTTCAGCTACAAAAAGATGGCTGCACCATCTTGACAAGCACATATTGGGCAGGATGGAACAAGGGGGCACACTGAGAAAGCCTGCCAGCGTGTTCTTACATGTACAAAAGAAGGGGAGGGAAAAACAGCACTGCTTTGCTGCAAGTCCAAAGTTCCCATTGAAAAAGGGAAATATTTACATTTAAAAATGATGCAGCTCTGATGCTCCTTTTCCTCTGTTCCAAATCACAATACTTGTATTAATGAGACCTTGCCATGCTTATCCACATTCACATTGTGCTCCAGCAGACAAGAACAGTATACCTGAATGACAGGCTGTTGTTCAGATCTGAAGAAATCAAAAGAAGCTGTACTTCAGCTACACGGGAAACACTTTACTTTTGGCTACAAAATATCAAGGATTTATGCGTCAAAAAGGCCGTGACTCTCTGGGTCTATGGCCCTCATTCCGAGGTTGGTGGTAGTCATGGCGCTATTTGTGCCATGACTGCGACCAATAACGGGTCCGTCACCGGTTTAGTTCAATGGGGACTTACCAGTATAGTCCGACCTTTGCGGAACCGGTAAGTCCCCATTGAAAATGCCATTCCCCATTCCCATTTGAGCCCCCATAGGGCTCAATGGGAATGGGGAGGGCGCAAATAATGGGCTCGCGAAGGGCAAGTCAATTGATATGATATGATATGGCATTTATAACGCGCCTATACACAAGTGTTTCAAGGCGTGATGAGGCAGGGGGGGAAAAGGGGAGACAGACAACAATCCTACTAGGCCAGGTGTCATTCAGATCACGCAAGTGCAAGGGTAGAGGGGAAGGGAAAAAGTGCAAGGGGGAAAGGGAGAGGGGAAGTGCAGTATATGGTTAGTAGCAATAGCAAAAAATAAATAATAAGGGCCAGCTGGTGGCAAGTGCAAGGGAAGTGCAGACAAGTGCTGGGAAGGGGGGCTTTAGGGATACAGAGACAGTCCGACAGTGCAGGGGTTGCCAGGGAGGCAGTGCAGGGGAGAGTGGCTGGGCCAAGGACCGAGTTTGGTGGGTGGCCCAGTAGCAGATTCAGTGCAGTTTCAGTAATTTTAGCAGGGGAGAGGGGGAGAGAAAGCGGAGGCAAAGAGGAAGGTTTTGAGGTGCTTCCGGAACCGGAGATGGTTCTCCTCAAGTTTCAGGGAGGCAGGAAGGCTGCTCCAGAGCGAGGCCCCTGCTGCGGAGAGAGATCTACCACCAACTCGTTGCTTGGAGAAGCGGCTGACCCTGAGGGAGTTGGAGGCGGATGAGCGGAGAGCTTGAGAAGGAAGATACTTTGGAAGAGAGAGTTGAAGGTATTTTGGCCCAAGGCCCCAGAAGGCCTTGTGGACAATGCAGAGGGTTTTGAACTTATTCCTCGCAGCCACTGGGAGCCAGTGTAGCGATTTCAGTCCTGGACAGATACGGTCCCTGGGCTTGAGGCCAAGGACAAGTCTCGCAGTCCTGTTCTGGATGAGTTGTAAAGGGCGGAGAGTAGAGGCAGGCAGATTTAGATAGAGGCTGTTACAGTAGTCCAGCTTCGAGAGAACCAGGGCTCTAGAGACAGTGAGCTTCTGGGGGAAGGAGAGGAAAGGAAGGATACCTCTGAGGAGGTGTAGCTGGTAGTGTGACTTCTTAGAGACGTCAGATATGTGAGGAGAGAAGGAGAGTGTGGAGTCGAAGAAGACCCCGAGGTTTTTTACCTTGCAGTTAGGAGCAGGAAGAGGGCCAAGAGAGGTCGGCCAGAGAGCTGCATGGAAGGAGGGAGTGGGTGTGCCGATGAGTAGAATCTCAGTCTTACTGGCATTAAGGCAGAGGTCATTGGCGGCACACCATTCCTGGATAGCAGAAACACAGTCAGAGATGAGGGAAGGAGAAGAGGAGGCCAAGGGTAGCCTGAAAATGAGCTGGGTGTCATCCGCATATCACTGAAAATTGGGGCAGAGAGTGGCGATGCGGTGGGCAAGAAGTGCCAGGTACTGGTTAAACAGCCAAGGAGAGAGGTTAGATCCCTGGGGGACACCAAAGGTAGAGAAAAAGATGTCGGAGAGGAAGGACCCCAGTTGGACCTGGGAGGGTCGATTGTAGAGGAAAGAGGTCAGCCACGCCAGAGCCTGACCATTGATACCCAGGTTATCACAAAGATGGTTGAGCAGGATGGTATGATTGACAGTATCAAAGGCAGAAGAGAGATCAAGTAAAATGAGAACACATGGAGTATTAGAGTCAAGGTTCGAGAGAAGGTCCTCACGGATGTTCAGTAGAGCAGTTTCCGTGCTTCAGGCAGCTCTGAAGCCAGACTGATGGTCATGAAGACTACCAACAGATTCAGCATGGAGATTAAGCTGGGAGATGGCCAGCTTCTACAGGAGCTTGCCCAGGAAGGGAGTGATAGAGATTGGGCGATAGTTAGCCGGGCAAGAGGGGTCGGAAGAGAGTTTCTTAAGAAGGGGGTGCACAAGGGAGTGCTTGAGGGGGGAATTATTTGCGCCCTGGTCCCTTAACGGGTCCCGTCCACAACGGCTGGTCAGAACAGCCGTTAATGGTGGGACACGCTAAGGGACATTGTAGTAGGGTGGTAAGGGATTACCGGCACCGGTCTCCTTACCGGTGCCCGGTATCCCTTACCTCCCACCTTGGAATGACCCCCTATGTCAATTTCAGGACATCTGTGTTTTAACCAATTGCTGCATACAAAAAGCTAACTCTGGCTACAAAACAATGTGAGAATTCAGAGGGAAGAGAAAAAACAGATTTGCAAGAAAAATGTCAGCAGTCACCACACATGTAAAATGTACTTTTGCAAACTAAGAAAAATACATGTTTTAAAAGTGTATGTTGGATAAGGACCTGCCCTTATCTAGCAATGTGAAGGGGTGTTGTGCTATGAAACAGCCATGGGAGAGCATAGTCAACAGGCTTTATTCTGATTTATAACACAAATAAATAAAATAAGGAATTAAATAGCATCTGCTACATGGGGGAAATCAGCCCCAAACAGGTTTCTGCTTGGCGGTTGTCAGCAATTGAAGGCCGCTCACAGTAGATGCTAGAACACACAACCTTTTGTCAGAATTTCGTCTGGGCTGAGGCCTCTTACAATGGAAGTTCCAGGACACCAACCTGTGAAGTGGAAGCGGCCATAAACCTTCAATCAAACTGGGAAAACCCCTCCCCACACTGGGCTGAAGTGACAGTTGGAGGTAGCTGAAGAGAAAAAAATGGTCACAGTGAATGACAAAGGATGCCCATTTGTTTCAAAAGACTATTTTATTAAGAAAATGTTATGATGGTTATTTTTGCAACCGAAATTCGCAGGAATGTAAAAAGTTAACAGTTTTAATGTAGTTTTGTGGGTTTTAATTTAAAACGTTGTAGCCTTCACGGCCACCTTGGGAACAGAAATGTCAGAGAATTGGGTATTCCACGGAAAGTGTACATGATGCCAATGTAGAATTCAATACCAACATGCCTAATGATAATCCATACACACGTGTAAAGTTATCGAATTTTAGGATGAATATTTCACAGTAAAAATGACTAAACATTATTAGAAGGGCAAAACAATGTCTTAAAAATTGTAGAGTTGGACTGGCATGTTAAAATAAAATATGTAACCTGCTTATGTAATTTGTTAAAAGTCCCCAAATGTCCAAATGTGCCATTTAGGGCAAAACTGAATTGTAGCTAAAGTACCTGTGGGAGCTTCTGGACATTGTAAAACTCACATCATAAATCTGACACCATACCCTTGAAACCCAACCAGCTGAGAGGAAGGCGGTACCTATCTCCCCTGACCAATCCAGTTGTTTAGAGGCGTGCTTAGCTAAGCCTGTCCTGCCGTATAATTCTATGATGTCACCATGCTCTTCAAAAAGGGTGGCTGACAAAACTCTAGAGATGCTTTCGTGAATTTCCTGCGCCTGCGTTCCTGATCTTCTACATTCATCTTGCCAGATTCCAGATCCCACTGCAAAGCCAATGCATGGCTGATTCCAGATCCCACTGCAAAGCCAAAGCATAGCACATTCCATACTCCATTGCAAGGCCAAAGCATTAATGACCATCCCAGCAAGGCCTCAATCCAGAGATCCCACTAAAAATAATCCCATTAACCAAAGGGAAAAGCTGTAGTGTTCTTTTGGGAAGCATCCTGAAACCAGACTGGCTTTTTGCCCACTAACTGCATGCAGCCGCAACCCTGCCATCCAGCTGTCCTGATTATCCGGTGACCTGACAGACCCAGCTGTTGAGAGTCCGCCGCCACCTGGTGACCCGAGCCCTGGAGTCCAGAACCCGGTTGACGGTGCCTAATCCCAAATTTAAGAGCGGACTGTGAGTATTCCCCACCCCATAACACATAGTCTACCCCATCTTGACTTTTGTCATTGTGCCACTCTCTAAGCAACCCTATCCATACCCTGATAACTTGTATGACTGTTCCAATTTTCTGTGCACCATGCTCTTGTTTCCTAGTGTTAGCACAACTCTTTTATTCACCTGACCTTGTAACTCATTAGTGATATTTGGAGTCATTTAAATTAATTCCCACATAGATCAGAACACGGCGGGAAAAGGTTGACGTCAAAAATCAATCTTTGAACGTACTGTGGCTTTCTTTAACAACATAGTCTAACAAATTTAGTTTAAGTGAAATTTGACTTTTTTTAACCGATTTTCTCTTTTTCACTGCTTATTTTCCTAAAAACGAACCATATTCTACCTTCCAAATCTCTCTAAATTCTCCAGCAATAGCCCGCCTTTCACTTCTATATTGTCCCTGTGCTGTGCATCTATCCCCCTGCCCAAAAACCATATTCCGATTCAGTGTTTTTCACCCATGTTGTAAAAAAAAACATTTTTGCTTTTAAAACTGCAAACCAAAAAAAAATCAACTCTTCCATGTGTGAATTCGGCTGCACTGGGTTTTCAATTTCAATCTCTTTTGTGAAATGTATGTTTTTGTGATACCTTGCCTGATGGTTAATAGTGAGATAACATCCCTAATACTCTGATAAAACATATGCATTTCATTATTTCAGCACACATATAATTAATTATTTACAAAATCCGAGTGTCATTTTAGGCCTTTGCAAAGGGTTTGCCTCTTATTTTGTGAGGGAAGGTCAAATTTTGATTCTATTTGCTGCCTTTTATCCCTGACTACCTGCTGCTTCTTTCTATCCCCTCAGAATTCAATTTATTTGTGCGTTGAGGGAACATTGCAGGGGAAAACCTTACCTTGGGTTCTATCTATCCCGATTCAAAAAGTGCTCCTATTCACTTGTGCTTTGGAAATGTTATACTAGAAGGCTAACCAAGTGCAGTGCTTTCATATTGTAATTATCACCCCATTGGTGATTGCTGCGCAATATTAAAATGTGTGTGATTTTTGTGAATTCTAAAAATAAATAAATATTGTATTTTCAGCAACCTGTCTGGTTCATGGTCCATTGTGACCTGGGGCATTTGTAAAAGGGGGTGTGAGATAGGTCAGGTACCGGATACATTTGAATTTATTCAAATGAAAGAAAAAGCATTCCTATTAAGCACCACATCCAAGGCTAAAACCAAGTGTCCTGGTCCAGTGTGTGGTGCCCGATTGGAATCCTCAACAACGCAATGGGACTACCTGATATGAATATTGGCAATTGGAATGGAGGCAATTGGCAAACATATTTATTAATTATAAGAGTTGGCTTAGAGCTCATAATCATTCTGTTTCAAATGCCAATAAGAGGTTGTTATATAAATGATTGCGTAGTAACGACAACAAGACAGTTTGGCATTATTTAGGAACTTTACAATGGGGCAAACTCTGCAAGGAAATAATTCAATCTCAGAGGCCATTTGGATAAAAGTGATTTTAGATTTCTATTATGACACTGAACTCATAGCCTCTGAAAAATAAATGTACCCTCTATTTCAGGCGGCAGAGTTTAACTTCGACAATGGCGATATCCTGGAGATCATTAAGAAACTTAAGTGCTCAAGGTCCGCCGGCCCTGACTGTATTGCTAATGTGGTTATCAAAGCAAATCTTAATTTCTGGGCATGACACTGGAGCGACTGTTTCGGAACATTATGATATTAGGAGCAATTCCAGCAAAGTGGCGGGAGTCCATCTTAATGCCAGTCCTCAAGAAAGGGAACTTGAGTGACCCTGTTAATTATAGGGTTCTGGCCATATTAGACACTAGCCAAAAAATGTCTCTGCCGTGTTGTTAAAATGGCTTAGCGAATAGGCTGAAAAAAAAAGGATTGATCCACAAGTTTCAAACAGGTTTCTACAAAGGCCATGGCACTATTCATAATATGAGTGCTCTTCATTGTGCCATGGCTGAACTCTGGACCTTGATTGTGGAATAAATTAAAATGTTTCGGAATTGATCCCACGTTAGTATATTTCATCAAGGCACTATATACTGATACTTCGGTAACAGTGCAAATTAACCAAGAAGGCTTAGTAACCCAAAATGTACCTAAACATAGAGGCCTTAAGCAGGGGTGTGTGCTCACACCCCTGCTTTTTAACTTATATCTCTCAGATTTGCATATCTCTACTTTAGCAGCCCACAACTTTCCACCTTCAATTGGGGTGTGCCAGCAGCACAGCTAAGGTATGTGGATGATTCAGCCCTGCTTGATTTTACCCCAATTGGTTTAAAACATTCCATCAATGACTTACTGCCATATACAACGAAGACTAATCTCAAAATGAACATCTCTAAAACTAAAGTGGTAATTATAAGTTATAGAACAAGAATAATCCCTTTTATATGGACCATCAATCAAGTTACAAGTTCCTTTGTGTTCCCTTATCCGCACTGTAAAGTTTATGGTGACATTACTATGCCCAATGTTTTAAAGAAATGGCTAGTTATAAAAAAAATCATTTGTAATAAGGGAGGTTATAACGTTGAATGTCTCATCACTGTTTATATGACTAGCTTAGTCCAGGCACTCACTCTGGCTTAGCAGCACTGCCTGACTCTCGACTGATGTGGGTAGAGAAGGTGGAGGGGAAGCTTCTACGTTCTATACTTGGTGTACCTTTGTCTGTACCAGTGGAAGCGCTAAGATGTGAACTTAGCCTTCCCTCGCTGAGATCTCGATGGCTTTTACAACATTGCAAATTATAATTTTCTATATATTCTACTAAATTGTTGACAGAATATACCCACATTTACCATGCACATACCTTACTAAATTATGTTCTAAGGAGTTGAGAGTATTTATTACCTATATGAGGTTCAATATTCTTGCTACTCGGAACTGGAAGCTGTGTTGGGACCACATATAAGGACAGACACTGCTGTTTATTTAATTTGACAGCAGAGACCTCCCACCCCCAAATTTAAAAGCAAATATTTGAAGGGTTACCTAGCTCTCACCCCAAAAACAGAATTTATAGAGACAAAGAAATTTTGGCATAACATATATCGAGCAGAATCGCTTGTAATAACAGCTGCAGGTTTTTTTATATTTGGAAGGAGGCTCTACGATTATTCCAACTCCTTCCAGAAATGAAGAACTAAGTTATGAGGATGAGTGTGTGGGCTTTTTATTGAGGTCAGCACATGCTTTATAGGTTTTAAAGTTTAATTGGATGTCAATTTTATTGTAATACATTTTTGTTAATGTTTAGTAATAATGGATGTAATCTCTATATTTATGGAATATTTATTATATGTAATGTATTTTTATATATATGTGAATGAGGGTTTTCATGCATGTGCTAAAGGTTTTTCATTTCACCAAATGCACTAAATGAAATAAAAAATAAAAAAAGATATGAATGTTTCTAGGTAATTATGAGTTTTCAGTAGATGTATCCTGCACCACTTTCCCTGTAGGATTGTCCTCAACATTTTGTTAGGCAGCTCATTGCTGTCCCCATGCCTACCCTTACTAGTAATCTCTCTTACCCGGTGTTGCCTTTACCTGCTCCCATGTGTAGCACCCTAATGGATTTTTTCTGATGGAATAATGTTGTCCCTGCATGTTTGCAAAGATTCAGTCTCTGCATTTGTGGTTTACAGTTTTCCAAATCAGTGTTCAAGCATTGCATATCCTGTTTTTCCTTCCAGGGAAATGTTTGCCCTGGTGCTAGTATTGCACATTGTTTTTTAACAATGTAAAGGGCTATCCACATTACTGCACAGAAACTACAACACCCTTTCTCAAATGGGAATGTTCTGCCTATATGGTTTCAAGTACACATAAAACGTCCCTGGATTGCTGTCAAACATATGTCAAAATAAGGGCTCAATGTGCTTCATTTTTAGAAGGTGGTTGCTGTATGCTGGAGTTTCTCACAGTACAAGCCTACCATTCTTCTGTGTTACATGCTGCATGTTTGGTTTGCTTCCTTTGACAAAATCCTTAATTTCATAGCTTTTCCATCTTTGCCATTAAATATATTACACCCTTTGGACTTTTTTACTCGTATTGTCCATTAATTTCTTTGCCTCTAAAGCTCTTTCAGCTTTGCAAACCTTACCAAGAGCAGTTTACTGCTTGCCAGCAGAGAGGTGTCTATCACTGCTCAGGGGGTCTCTGTTGAGGTGGCAGACCCAGTTCCATTTCCCATTGTAATCGTGGCAGGTCCCCTGACAGTAAAAGATGATACCCTCTTCCTATTCATGGACAGAACTTGATCAAGAGTCAACCCAATCCCAGTTTCCAATGGGTTAGGTGCCCTCCTAGATAGTAATGTCGCTATTTACAAACAGGTGTCAAGCTAAGATTAAAGGCACATGGTGGGCACACCCCTTCGATCCTCCTTCCTGACCATGGCCTTACAACTAATCGGGACACAGGGATTTCTTTAGAGAACAAGCTAAATACAAAAATCCACTGCATGGTTTCTTCCAGTCTGAAATCCACATTCAGTTTTACTTTGTGTGATGGCTTTTACTGATAAGATGGCACCAAGTGCTGTATACATAACATAATAGATGTGAAAGGCCCTCGACTGGCTATATACAGGCAAGAAAGAAGTTGCTGGTCTGACTGGCTTAGCCTATTTGGTTTCAAGTACACATAAAATGTCCCTGGACTGCTGTAGTCTACATGTCTTGTACAAATGCTTCCTTCACCTCTGGGACTCTCAATAAGTGAAAGCCCACTCCAGTTTACCCAACCACACAGTGAAGAGTTTGTTTCCCTCATCCATTTGTGATCACGCAACATCTTCTTGGGCCACCAAGCCTTTCCCAATCCTCAGGCCTCTCACAGACACTGAGACTACATAGATATTAATGAGATGTAAAGAGGTAGAACGTCACCACTGAGGTCTTGCATTGTTTGATTGTAAAGAAAATTCAGATACAAGTATCTCCCACAGGTTGACGACAGCTTGAAGCCAGCTTTCCCAGTTATACTTTGGGAAAACCCATCTGGTTTGTCATTCTTGCAATCAGAGTGTTGTATGTGTGATTTTTTACAATGCTAAAGACCACTAGAGGTGTCTCCCATATGCTGGTACCAGAAAGTGCAACAAGTAAAGTCTTTTGTGGTTCATCTGTACTATGAAAGATGTGTCAAAGAATTGTGGCATTGGTTTTGTCAGTTCCAAGATTTTTGCAAAGAATCCCCTGTCATTGATCATATTTGAATAAAATAATTGAACATGTGGGATACAATAGGCCGATTGAACATATCTTTCTGGCTGACAACATTTTCCACTCTGAAATTGCTTTTATGGGTCATGCCTGGTTCTTATCTTGGTTTGATACAAGACCCTCTTCAGAGCATCAAAACGGTCCTTACTCCACTTTGCATTCCTGTGCATCTTCACCTTCAGCATTGCAACCCAGCTAATGGTAGGGATGAACCTTTGCTATTAGCTTGCCAGGTTGAAAAAGGGTATGACCTACTTCTGCATGGCTGACCCTAGACAGGTGGAAATGCCCTTCACTGGTTTCCTTGATGCTCATAGTCTCCGAGTCTATCTACATTCTGGCTTCCAACCTCTGCATTTTACCGAGACAGATCTCCCTAATGCCAGCAACTTCATCTCTTCTACATGTCATGAAAATTGTTCATTTATTCTTATTCTTCTCAACCTCTATGCTGCCTTCGATATTGTCACCCATTCTGTCCCTCTCCTACCTTATCTTTCATTGGCATCAGAGATAAGGCCCTTGCTTGGTTTGCTTCATGCCTCAGACACTTTCGGATGTCCTTGAAAACCTTACTTCCCCACTCACCTCTCTTACTGTTGGATTTTCCAAAAGGGTCTGTCCTTGGCCCTCTTCTCTTCACTCTCTATACTTCGGCTCTTGGTGCCCTGATCTCCTATTACCGCTTTTCCTATCACCTCTTCACTAATGACAGTTAGATCTTCTCCTTCCCCTCCTTATCTGTTGCACTGTTGTATAAAAATGTCAAACTGTCTATCTGCCATCAAATATTAGATGGCTTCTACTAGCTCATGCTCAACTCTACTAAGACTGAGGTTCTCTACTTCCCAGCCAAACAGACTATCTCTTCCACTCCCCCTCTTCTTCTCTTCTCTCCAGAATCTATTCTTTACTCTGCTTCTGCTGGTAGTCTTGGTGTCATCTCCAACCCATCTCAAAACGTCTTGCTCCTTATCTCCAAATACGCCACATCACCCATATTCAACCTCCTCAATATCAGAAAAATCCTTCATAGACTTCCTTTAAATCCTGCTAAGCATCTAGTCTCCTCCTTGGTCCTTTCTAGATCTGACCACTGTGCAGTCTCCCATATGGCCTTCCCAACTATGCCTTTCCACATCTGGACAAAGTCCTCAACTTCATGGTGCTTGCACTTATCAGACGTTCTCGCTTTACCTCTACCTCCTCTGAGAATCACTAGATTTACTGGTTATCTATGAAACAAAGAGCTAAGTAACTTCTTCTCATCATCTTCAAAACTATCCATGGACTTGCCCCACCCTACATATCTGCTCATCTTACTCACTACTCTGCCCCTCACTCCATACGTAGCTGCTTGTACTCACTCTTGTTTCTGCTTTCTCCCTCTCCTTGCTTCCATCCTCTGGAAAGCTCTTCCTTTCCCTCTCCATACTAATCAAACTCTACCACTATTTGAATCCAACTTCAAAGCCATCTTCTTTTCTGAAGAGCCTGCTTCCTAGCAATCTACATTACTCCATTAACCTGCTTCCCTCTTTCCCTACCATCATGGACAACCTTGCAGCACTTTTCCATCACCATTTCATCCTTCATTTAGCACTTCCTGCACCATTCAGTTCCTATCTTATTCTGTCCTGTTCCCGTCCCGGGTTGATGTTTTAACTTTCCCCTGCAACATGTGGTTTTCCAAGCACATTCCCTCACCTCATTGTAGAGGAAACATGTCCTCTGCTCTGGTATCAATGTTACATTTTGTAAGCGTTTTTTTCCCCAAAAAAACATTACCTGACTGTTATTTCTAAAAATAAATAAATACACAAATAAAATAAAATAAACATTTACTTGCACAGGCTTCAGATGGAATATGGCCAATATATCTCAACCAGAACTAGGAGAACCATCACTTCACTACCTTCAAAGTCAACCACATATCTGTGATACACTCAGGGCATCCCATTGTTCTCCAGGTGGGACTTTGAGTCAGAAATTAACATGGTATTATCACCGTGAGAAGTCAATGTAATCAGCTCCAGCCCACCCTGTACTTGATTCACAATGTTCTAGAAAAACACAGAGGTGTTTTTCATGCTGTAAAACAAGAATGTACTCCATCATCTACAGTCCTTTTTGCACTCCGAGAAAGGGCCGGGAAAATGAGAAAGAGGTGGAAGTCTCTGTTCCATTTCTGGTTTAGACATGTACTTTCTTTCCTATGAAATCTTGACCAATTTACCTGAACTTGAGCTTAGGAAAGATGCCCGGAAAGTGGCAGCCCAAGGTCAGGTTAATGAAACCTCAAACAACAGAAAGATGCATTGATAACTGTCCACAAATTCTCACTTGCTCTATAAGTTGATAATGAGAGATGCCTTCCAAAGGTCCGCAAGAGTGTGTTCTGTTGGCGCTCAGAGATACAGGTTCAAATGTGTCCTTGATAGCTCAAACATTCTTTGACATTTTAAACCGAGGAAGAGGGGAACATTATTGTATTGCACTCAGACTGTTCCTTGGTATTCTACACCATTTTGATGGATAGTGGATTTAAGTTAGACAGGTTTACTGAAGTAGAAATCAAAATAGGGCAACAGCGACTCACCCACCCAGTGATAGCCATGACTCCTCATGGCTAGTCAGAGCACACATGTCTTTCTGAGGAATGATTTAGTGCCAATTATTTCACCTTGAACAGCATTTGTTACTTGGTTGAGAAGCATCCTGTTAGTGGAAATTTGTTTTCAAAATACTGACATCACTATCATATCTGCAAAAGAAAGAAGATCATAGTGAATAGGCTTCAACTGACCCTTCAGAAATAAATCTTCAACCAGATAATGCGTGGCTTTCCACTCTAGATGGAAACAGAGAAGTTTTATATTCACCAGACATGCAGTGAAAGTCTCTCTCAACCAGTCAATAACTTAGGAGTTGAAATAAGAAATCTAGCTAAGATTAAGAAGAGGAGAACTCTTATTCTTCCCCATTCAAATTAATGACGATAATGATCCAGTTCTTGCCACGGTCTGTTTGACACAAAAAAGCTGAGAAACAGCATAGACAACTAGATAATATAAGATGATTCTCACATTTAAGCAAATAGATACATGGAAGTCTGCTCTTAATTCAAAACACCTGACTACTAGCCAGTGTATGCTTAACATTACAAGTGAAACCAAATCAATAAACTATCATTGCTGGGTCATAAGCGGTAGAGATGTAATTTCTGATTTGTATATCAGTAATGACATTATACATTGATTAGCAATGAATGTGTATATTATTAACAAAGAAGCATGGTCCAGAATGGGAGGAGACCCAATGGAATTCACCTACCTTCAAAAGGCATTTTAAGTCAGCTCAATTGTTTTTTTATGCTGCTGAAGTTCAAATCAAAGAATATAGTCCTGTAAACACTCCACAAAACCCATTGGGAATCAAGATTTGAAATTGACAAACCTTGTTTGATGATGCTTTTATTAATTTAAATCAGCAGCCGTCTAACTAGGGTGCTGGGCTCTCTAGGTGCACCTGAAGGATGTCTGGGGAAGGGGAGAGGGGGGCAGGGATTATGATTTCTGTTTGTATATAAGATATAAGCAGATTTTCAACTACTTATATTTTCAATTAAAATCAGTCACCTAAATCTTGTTTTTAAAGAGCCTGCGGCCACCCGGGGCTTCCTTTGGGCCCTTTAGGGGGCCAACCCCTAGTTGGGGCAGGGAAGAAGTAATATTTGTCCTAATGGGGATGCAGGAGACTCGGCCTGAAAAAGTTGGAATACTACTGATTTAAATAGTATTATTTAGCAACAAGAACTACATCCAACTTCATGTGAAGCTTTTGAAGATGTTGCAATTCAAATATTGGTTGACATTAATAACCCTGAAGTGTCATGTTGTCTCAATAGACCTCTTTTGGAAAGACAGTCGATTTTAGACACTTTTAAGTGTACCTAACCAATCCTATGATTTGTCCCATAGCTGGAGATTTTTATAACAATACTTGACAAGGGGGAGTTTTATGGTGTATTCCTAATGACCTTATGCGATGATGACCTGTGATATGTTGGAAGAAGAACTAGTGTATCAAGTCACCAGTAAATACCTTGATATCAATGAATCATCCATCTAGGAAGCACCATGAATAAAAATTGCTCTCACTAATTTTGAAGATACCGACAGAGTGGCTGTGTGGCGGGCTGTTGACCAGCTGTCACTGGCCGCACACACTGAAGTGGTTCAACGAGGAGGCGGGCAAGCAGGAGAATGAGAGAAAAAGCTCTGGTTGTCAATTGCAGTGGAGAGCTGATGGAGCAGCTGCAAGGCAGACTGTTGCCAACCTGTCACAGGTCTTGCACACTGAGGTGGCTCAAGGAGGAGGCGAGCTGAGCAGGAGCAGGAGAGAAAAAGCTTCAGTTTCAAGCGCAACAAAGCGGTGATGGAGCAGCTGCGGGCCAGGTTGTTACCCAGCTCCATGTGGCTGTTCCCCTGCAGCCAGTGGTCGAAGTGAGCGGGAGCGGTCAGGAGGGGTGCTCCTCTACTTTTTATAATTACCTTGTACAGCTCCTATACTTTTATTTTAAAAAGAAACTGTTCCGGAATGGTTTCGTTTTAAAATAAAAGTGTAGGAAGAAGTTGGAGCTTGCACTTTCAGTGCACTGCACTGAACGTTCCCTTAAACAGCAGGTGCAAGTGTTTGGGGTGTGTATTTTGTGTGGGAGGGGACGTGGTGATGGGGTTTGTGGGGAGTGGGTGCAGGCCAGCAGGGAACATAGTTCCACTACTTCTTTTCGTACACTTCGACCACTGCCTGCAGCCTCCTGGGGCCATTCTGGGCTAAATGTGTGTCTTTAGAAAAGAAGCCAAAAGCGGGGGTGTAGTGCAAGTAGAGCCAGAGGAAGCAGCCTCAGGAACCAAAAGTCTGAAATCCCAGAAGCTATTTTAGAAGCAAGGGAGCAGTTGTTGGACGCCTGTAGGGGCGTTTTGAATCCCCTGGGATGTGCTGTATCATGGTTGCAACTTGGGCACTCCCCCTGGAGTATTAGAGTGCTGCAGTCACCTGGAATTCAACAGAGGAGTGGAAGTAAATCAGCCAGCCCATTCCAGGCAGACAGGGCAGAGACTTCACCAGACTTTCAGATGGCGGAAGAGGTGACATGCTGGGCGAGACTGGCAGGGTGCATTAGGGGGAGTGCAAACTCCTTCTGTGCTCCTATGTAGACATCGAAATAGTGTTGCTCTCCCGAGCTAAGTAGAGCCTAATTTCTTAGAGATCCTCCTTTCAATGCCTTTTAACGCCCACTGCCAAGCTTTCTACTATCATGCCATCTGCCATAGCCAAGCAAAACATTTTAACAGTCAAACCGAAACTCTCTCCAGAACTCCCTTTGTCTAGCAAAGCCAAGAAGCGTCCTGACACCCCTTTTAGACCAACGGCAGAGACAAACATTTTGATACAAGAAATACACCAATGATACAAGCTTTTACTGACTTGGAAACCGGAAGTGAAATCGTTAAAGTTAACAATGCTAAGGATGACCTACACATCGAGAGCAGGAATAGTGACATGTATATCACCGCTATGTGCTGGGGATAGAGGACCTGGAAGTCTTAGTAGGCATTGCCTCCTCCCTAGACAGATACGGTCTTACACTTGGAACTATCTCATGCAATGCCTTAGTGGACGCTATGGATACCATGATGACTACTGCCCCCTTGATGCTCTGACCTTAATTAAGGGCCTGCCTACAACCATTGTCAACCCTGTCATTTACTAGCGTGGAGGAGATGAAGCAGCACCCACGGCCCTGATGGCCTCCCTGGTCTTGACCCCTTTGACTCTTTTGAACTCTGCCCAAGAAGGTGGAACACAGGGTGGGGTTCCATTGGATAGCACTGGCCCTAAGAGAGACACAACCGACTTGAATGCAAGCTTGCTGAGCACATCACAGAGGTGTGCAATCCCCCCTCACCTCAACTCCCCAATTACTTCAGCCCTGCCACGGAAAAAGGAGAGGGAAATGTAATTGTTGTGTTGTGAGGGTCATACTGAGTGTGCCAAGAGTAGTCCCCCTAGGTTCATTCACAACAGCTCCACTGATCAAAGGGGGTAGCTGTGACTAGCGGGTGTCAGTGTAGCATGGTTCTAGTAGAGCTAGCAGAGTGCTTCTCTCCTAGTTGTTTATGGAAGGGGAGGAGCCATGGTGGAGGCACCTACCAATATGGAGGGTGTCACGGGGGCACAACACTGTTGTATGCAACAGCCAGCCTAACTTAGATTTTTGTATGACTTCAGACTACATCAATAAGGCTAGATTACAGCCTACTAGGGAAAACAGAGGGAGTGTTAGGCCCAAAAGTTATTTGTCTGGAAAAGGGACCCAGGCCAGAACTAATGTAGGCTCCTCTGTTTCCCCTGTACCCATTCGAAGTACACAGAACCTCATAGCACCCCCACCCCCTGCCAAGGTCCATTTGGTGGGTAGACATTGTGCCAACTATCAATCTTGGGGTTAGTAAGCCAACCAGTTGCGATGGCCGCGCCAAACCCAAACCCTCACCAGTATGATTCCACCAGACACGCCCGATCACGACCACATTCTGGGATGGACAAGAAAGTTAGCAAGGTGGCCGGGGGGCTCATTGCATCAGTTCTATTCCTGGATAGAATGCCCAAATTGCCCCAAAGCCACTACAAAAACAGGGAAGCCCCAACTAACAAATGCATCCTTTGGCTCTGCGCTGTGCACAGCTACAGATTTGTAGTCCACAATGAAATCCTAAAATGCAGTTGGTTTCCTTCCCAGGGAGACATTGATGCTGGTTCAATATTAATTGATCTAAGGGAGTGGAGAGTGGCCAAAGCCATATTGGGGATGGGCACGAGATCCCAGCTACCACCAAATAGCCCAATAGAAATCAGGGAACATGTGTAACATAATGCTGATCACTCCCTGGAAATTGAGTCATATCACCCTGTGCTCTCCGGCCCAAATGCACTTCCTCTGGGAAAAAGGATAGTGAGAAACCCCATTTGGCATAAACCATTATGGAGAATACATGTGGACGAGGGATTGGGATTTGCACAAGGCCTCTACTATGGCATGCCCCTAGTTGAGGACTAAGTAGATTTCTGTCACTTGGGTATATCATGTGACTCACTGTGCAACCCCATATAGCGGTTAACAAGAGAACTTGTTAGTCTGAAATAGCTGCTGCATTAGCTCCTACCTGCAGCTATGGAGATCTTGACTGGGAAGCGAGTTAGTGGGCAAACAACCGTGTCACGGAGTAATAGCGGTTGATCTGATAATAATGTGGATGGGATGTACATTCATTTGTTTTACTGTTGTTTTATGTGTTATGATTTACTTTAATGGCCTCATGGCCAAGTAATTAATTGATTGATTCTGCAGAACTTGGTACCCAATAAATATTTCCAGGCTTCCATCAGATGATCAAAGAAGAGGTCACAATGGCTGATGCATCTGAGATGGAAGAACAACTGAGAAAAGTGTTTTTTATTTTTTAGAAAATTATCTCTGTCTATTTATATGACTATGGACATGAATCTTTTTATTTACAACAATAAATACAGGGAATAACATGACTCTGGTATTTGTAAAACAGTACAGGTTGCCTCTTGCGTCCATGGAATGATTCATGTTCCCTGCCTGATGTCACAAGTCACCTCTTCCTCTCCATAAGGACAGGAAGAGTACACCAGGAAATTCCCCCTTGCCGGGTGAAGATCCTGTCTGGTAGGATGTCATTGTCACTGTCATTGTCAAAGCAGTCATTGGCGATTGGTCCTATAAGTTTGTTTCCTAGATCCATGGAAACATGTCGGTCATCAACCGCCATTCCAATAATGGTGCCTGCGCCCAAAGTGATACTCCTGAGGTCACTGCTATCCACCACTATTAGAATGGTGTTGCGTTCTACATTGACTAATGGTGTTGGGTTTAACCCTAAACCCTGCTGTTGGAGATGGGCATTGAGGTGTACATATGTGTACATATGTATAAAGACTGGAGGGGGGTGTCTGTACTCCTGCTCTCTATACGGCAGAGGAGAGGCACAGAGGACCCCAGCCAAGATTCTCTATAGGGTAGTGCTGGTTGAGCAATCCAAGCCTAGCTTCTCAGGAGGTGATGCAGGCTGGTTCTAAAGTACAGTGTAGTCCCCAAGCCCCCACAAAGGAATGTCCACACACTGTATTAGTTAAAACACAGTCTTCATATAATTAATATTCAATGTTATGTACACTATCACAATAACTCACTTTGTGCACAGAAAATCCACAATGGCAAATGTATACAGTTCTAAAGTGGCAGCACAATTATTATCAGATCTCATTAAAGTGCATCAAATATAACCTGGTCAAAAGTCACACAGATCAAGGAATAAAAGTAACCAACAATAGATATAGGAAGAAAGCAGTTGGTTAGAACAATGGGCAGAATATTGACCCTACCAACTAGGCACAATTCTGTGTGGAGATCTCCCTACCTGGGCAACCTGTAAATTAAAGATATATCACAAGCCCCATCCATATATTGTTCTATAAGTGTTATTTCCTTCTATAAGGTTGCTACCCCCCCAATGTACCTGGTAGAGCAGTGTTCTTTGATGAGGCGTCGATAGATCCTCCTTGAGTGACTCCCTTTAAAGTAGGAGCCACGGATCGTCAAGAGGCGTCGAATATGATGAACTTGGCCTTGACGGTGTCGATGAAAAGTTCGATGGTGCCGAGACCACAGCGACGTTCTGCGAGGATGAGGTTTGCAGGGCACCTCAGTGTTTGATAGTTCAGGATCACAAAGAGTTTCTGAAGAACAGTGGCCCGACAATGCTCCTCGGTGCGTCAACGGCCTGGCCTTCTCCGTTGGGATAAGGCAGGCAGCGGTGCGGACGAGCGTGTCCGTGAATCAAAAGTTTTAGGCAAAGGCACGTGCGGCTCCGGTCATCAGCGGCACGGCATCAAGTGGTCCCCTCTTCTGGGCAACCCGGCTTTGACGGGCCTCCAGTGGTTACGGCAATACTCCGAACACTGGTTGACAGCAATGGACTTCAACGGCATTGAGGTCCGGGTGCTTTTCTTTGTTCTCCTCGGCGGCCCCCGTCTCCGTTCGGCAGCCTTTCGAGGGTCTGACTTCCAGGGAGCTTCGGCAAAGGTTAGTGGTGCTTGATGGTCCCTCAGAGCACGGGAAGAGGGTGCCTAACCAGGTCCTTTCTCGGATAAGTCCTTGATTAACTCGACAGCTTTTGGATCGTGTCGAAACAAATGCAGCAGCAGTTCTTCTTCTTCCAGCTGGGTGTCAAGGATAAGCAGTTCCAGATACTCTTCAAGTGTCAACTCATCTTGTGAACAATTTCCTGTGGTGAGAGGTCCCCAGATATACTATTCTGTCTCTCATCCACACTGCTGGGTCACATTCAGCAGCCAATCATACAGAAGTGCATTCATGCAGTCAGTCAGCCAATCAGGCATACAGTGCATTCGGGCCATACTCCTCCCTCTGAGACACTCACAACAAGGAATGTGTATTGGGACAAGTGCCCAGCCATTCAACACTACACAGTGCACTCATACCAGTTTAGGGCAGGTCTGTCTCAGTCATTGTGTCATACACCATAAACCAGACATCCACAACAAGATGTGCATATCGGTCACACACTCCATTCACCCAGGTCCCACCCACAGGGTGTACCCACAACATACAGTCACTGGGAAGGCTCCAGCCAGTCTGGCCTGGACTTCACAACAACACCATATATGGAATTTCCACCCAACAGCCAGTCAGGGGGAAGGGACAGAGTCAGGGCTTCCCAGGACTTTGGGAAAACAAGGTAACAGGCAATAGAAAGCAAGAGGCAACAGGGGACATCTTGTTTCCTATCAAGAATCAACTGATTCCAATGGCAGGGCCTGGATATCCCAAAATGGAGGATACTCAGAGCATCTTGTGGGCCACACACAGGTGCCCAAAAACATTCACTAGGGGCACAGGTTTACATCCCCACCCATGGGTGCCATAAGGGTATCCCATGGGTCTGTACACCAAACAAAAAACAGGAAGAGCTGCACTTCCAGGAGTCCCATATGGACTCCTGTGCAGAAAACAATACAGAACTCAAATGAAAATGGACTTCAGGACAAGAACAGGGACGCCCTGTCCCTCCAATGCATTTCCAGCATCACAATATGCGTCAGGATTTTGCAGTTTCTGTCCTCTTTTAAAGTTTAAGTCAAGTGGTAATTGTCGAGTCCGTCCTGGGATGGTGACCTCCTCTCCAATTTGAACTTCAACCGCATATGGCAGCAATTGGGCTGAACAAATGTTTTTTTCTGAATCATCAAAGCCCATGGGATTGCCCCCTATCAGGACCAGGCCTTGTAATTTATCAGGTTCAAATTAATTGCAAACCGATTGAGAATTCTACTGCCTAAATAGAATCCAGCAGGGACATCTCGCACGAACCAACAATTATGTTCTATGCTTTTGTCACCTAAAGAACTTTTTAGCATACACCTGCTAGGCAGGAGATGTTTGGAATTGGGAGTTTCCAGGCCCATTTCCCACTTATTGATCAATTTAAATGTGTGAGAGACTGGATCTTTCGGGAGCTTTCTGAACATGGCTTCTCTGATTAAGCTCTTTCCGTTGTTTAACTGACCTCCTTCCCCTCATTTAACTGAATAGAGAGGAACAACTGTTCTCTACTTTTCTGAAAGTCAGCTAAACTTTGAGCTGGTTTCTCATCACTTTCGACTATAGAGTTGCGATTTTCAGATTGTGAATCAGTATAAAATTTCAAAATATTTCCTTCCTGGGTTGAATGCCACTTAAAACTGGAAGGAAGGTTGATTTTCAGGAATGGAGTTCCCATCACCAGTTTGTTGCCCTACAACAATTACTGTAACATCAGGTATTTGATTATTCTGGAAATGAAACTTAGTATGATAGGATTTTTGTTCAACCATGTGGCATGTGCCATTTAAACTAACATGGTTGACAATCTGTTTTAATTTTATTGGCCTGTTAGTCTGCGTCCAGAGGAACATGTTCACACAGTCTGTTAGGGGAGACAACCTGCAAAGGATGTCGTTCCCTAGTAGACAGGGTGTTCCCTCTGGAGTCACAACTATGACAGGGTGTTTCACCTTATGTTGCACAATTTTTATTTCCAAATCCGCAGTCCTCTCGACAGGAATCTCATTCCCGTTGAAGTTCTGGAGTTGTCCAGGAGGAGGGGTGAGAGGGATCTGGTGTCTCTCCCCCCTTCCGGAATGTATCTGCTCAAAGGCCCTTTTTGACAGAAGAGTGGCTTGGGATCCTATGTCCACCAGTGCGGAAATTGCAAATTGCCCTTGCACTTGAACGTGGGCATAGAATCTCCCCTCCTTCTCCTCAAGTGGGCAAAGGTAATGGGCATTTTGGGCAAGCTGGGTGGTCAATTTCTTTATTTTGGACCCCAACACGGTGGCGTTTTGGACAATTTTCTGTGCCGGAGTCTGGGAATCTGTAATAGAAATATGACATCCTGAAATAGATGGGATTTTGTAATCCCCTTTTCCCCTAGCTCTGTGCGGCCCCCTTTTACCTGGAGGCAGTCACTAGGACCAGGTTGTGGGAAGGATCCCTCCTTTACTTTTTTTTTCTCAGAATGGCAATTCTGGGGTTCAGGGATGGGTGACACTGAATCAGTCCCCACACCCACCCAGTCTTAATTCAGATCTCTTGGGACCCATTTTTCTTTGGGAAGAATTCCCCTGTCCCTGAAGGAGAAGATTTTTTCCCAGAATCCTCTAAGGATTCTTCCCCTTCAAATTGGAGGACCCTAACTTCCTCCCTAAAATGGTTCTTCTTGATGCTTTATTTCTCCTACCCACCCTGGGTTGCAGATTTTCAGGGACAGGAGATTTTAGTTCCAGTTCCGGGGTGTCCAGGGGCTTTTCACGGGTGAGGAAGGAAGCATCCTCTAGGGCTTCATACCCCCCTTACCCTGTGCCTCCTCCTCTGGAACCGGTGAGTTATCAGGGTTCTCTCCCTGTCATTGTTCTGGGGTGCCAGACCCTGGCTTTGAGGGGTTCTGAGCCGCAATGTTCATCTGAGGGTTCTACTGAGCCCTCAACATGCGACCCAGATCCTGTGTGAGATTCTGGACCTGGCGTTCGAGTTGGGACACCCTTTCTGGCTGGTACGGGGTCTTTGTTCATACCTAGGGGTTTCACAGGAAGGGTAACTATCCCTTCTCCCGGAGTACCCTGGGTATTGGGAATTTTGTCTTGTGGATACCAGGGAAAGAAACTTAACCCAGGATTTGGGGGATTACTGCCCTCCAGAGGGAAGTTAGGAGGAAAGTTTCCTGGGGCTGTACTTACCTGTTTGGATCCCCCCTTGGGCTGGGGAGTCCATACATACCCCAAGATAGGTCGGTTGCCCTTATATCTGGGACATATGAAATCAGGAGGGTTAGGAGTCCCATTGGTGGGATTACCTGCCTAACTGGCACCTGTTTCTGATTGGCCAGAAGGCCGTCTTGGCCTCTGATTCTGCTGGTTTTGGGTTGGTACATTTTTAGGCCCCCCCCATTTCTAGGTCTAAAATGGGGGCAACCTTCACCTCACCACCTTAGCATCAGTGGGTGTGTTGGTTGGTTTAAGGTTTTTTACCTGGTTTTTATTTTCTGCAGGTTTTTGGACCTCATAGATGCAGGTAGCCTGCTCTATTTCCAAGCCCAGGGTCCTGGAAAATCCCTCACCAGCTGGGTCTTAATATATTTTGAAAGCTCATGAAAGTAAGGAGTTATAAACTCTCTGCTTTCCGTGAGTAGCCTCCTGGTGGTTTGTGCAAAGGTGCATTTTATCTCCTACACAAATTCCTGTGGGGCCTGGTCTTCTCCGCATTGCAAATTGTAGGCTGCTTTGCGAGCCTCTTGGGGGTTTCTGTGGGTGGAAAAGTGTTTCAAGATGGCCGCCCTGTAGATGGACCATCTTGAATGGTTTTGGTTTCTCTGTTCAGCAAAGAAGCTGGAGTACTCCAAAGAGAACATCCATTTGGCATAATCTATGCAATTCCGACTATCTTTAAGGTGAAAAGTGTCAATAATTTGTTCATAGAGTTCCAAATGCTCTCAAACTGAATATTTTGCGTTTTTGTGGTACGGTGTTATGAAATTCCTAATGGCCCTGATTTGCCTAATGGGGTCTTTCACCAGAACTCTCCTTAGTTTATTTGTCTTCTTTTGCCGCTTCACCTGAGTCCACTCGCCCTCAGACTCAGAGTCGCTTCTGTTTGAGGTCCCCTCCTGATCATCCAGGTGCTCCCTGATTCTGTGAGCTTAAGAAGGGCTTGCAGAATTTTGAGGCCTAGTTTCTTCTCCCCTGTGGCGCACAGGAGAGTAGTCTTCTGAATCCTCCCTGCTTCCAGGGTTGCCGGAGGATCCCCCCACTGCCCTGATTGGGTAGAGGTCTTCGGAATGCTCTTTTGGGGCCTAATGTCATGCTGTTTTTATGCAAATTGAACCAACTTGTCCCTTTTGTGGTAGTACTTCTGCAAATCCTATTCCCCGACTTTCTCCTCTTAGGAGGCTTCCTTGTCAGAGACATCAGCCCTATTATTTTGGCACCTATACAGGGATGCCCGTCCAGCACTGACCTGTCAGCTCCATTATGCTAGGCCTATTTAATTCCGACGGCCTCATGGTTTCTCTCTCACGTGAACCGGTAGACATGAAGTCAGCAGTGTACAAAGTGCTAAATGAGTTTGAGTCCCTTAGTACAGAGGTCATCATACTATGATCAGGGGTTGCCCTGTCCCTCTCTACTTGTTTGGGGTCCCTCCAGTTTGGATTAAGTCGTGCATACTCTTTCTCCAACTTTGCTAGTTTCTCCTTCTCAGCCCCTACCTCTTGATAATAGGCAAAGGTCCGGGCCTTTTGCTCAGCTATCAGGGCTTTACTGGCCTCTATGACCCACTCTTGAGCTGCCACCCACAGGTGGAGCACATCTTTTTCCTCACAGAGGGCCTCATTATCTTTTTGTGCTGCCTGTATAGTTTGGGAACACTGAGACAATGTCTGTTGCAGGAGGTGAACCTCCTTTTTCTGCATTTTTAGAGTCTTTATGGCCTGCTCTAACTCGAGTTCCATTTGTCTCCCATGTCCCATTAATTTTTCACATTCTCCTTTTATGCCAGTCAGTCCCTGGACGTCTGCTTCCCTACTCTCCAGATTGGTTTTAAATTACACATTTCCTGGTATAGGGCCTCTTTCTCCTGATACAGAGCGCCCCTTTGTTTGTATTTGTATTTGGTTTATTTATAAAGGGCAACCAGGCCCAGGGGTATACGGGCATGTACGTTTTTTGATCATGTTACATAAGAGTACAGTTACATTAGCAAGCAGTAGGCAACAGTTACAATAGTTCCAGTTATAAATAAATACATACATTGGTATTACAGGTACAAGTATACATTTTGCAATTAAGGCGGTGGGCCGAAGGTGAGACATATATTAATATTATTTACATTATGTACAGTGGGTAGGCAGTAAATCTAAGTTCTAGGATGTTAAGCTGTCAATGTGTCCAGGTCATGAAGCCAACGTTTGGTGTTGCGTTTAAATAGGTTAAAGGAGGTTACAGACCTGATTGGAACAGGTAGTGTGTTCCATATCTTTGAGGCTTGTACAGGGAAACTTACTCCTCCCGAGTTATGGAGTTTGAATCTTGGTATAGTCATAGTGTTAACTTGAGCTCTTCTAAGTGGTCTTGTAGATGTGTTTGGGGTAAGTTGGTTAGAGATGTAGGATGGTGCAAGGTTAGCCCTGGCTTTGTGGGTAAGGACAAGAACTTTGAGGGATATTCTGTGCTCTATTGGGAGCCAATGCAGATAACGTCTAGTCTCAGAGATATGCGACTTCTTAGGGATGTTGAAGGCTGCCCTAATGGCGTCATTTTGAGTTACTTGTAGTTTGTGAATATTTTTTCGGCTAGTGCCTAAGTAGAGGGCATTACAATAATCTACTTTGGACAAGCCTAACGTTCTAGCAAGAGTAATGCAGTTCGGAGTGGAGATAAATGGCCTACATGCGGTAATAAGTTTACATGTGTAAGCGGCTGAAGACGCTACTGCATTGGTTTGTTTGGTGAAGGATAATGTGGCATCGAGGTAGATACCAAGGGTTTTAGTATTATTAGAGGCAGGGATGGGGTTACCATCAATAGTGAATGATTTGAAAGCATTATTTAGTTTTTTTAGTTTAGCGTGAGTACCAAGGATAATCAACTCAGTTTTTTCATCATTGAGAGAAAGTCCATGGTGTGCCATCCACGCTTGTATTACTGTGTATATTTCATTGAGGGTTTTGCTATCAGTTTCATAGTTTCATAGTTTCATAGTCGCCAGAGATAGGAATGAGGATCTGGGTGTCATCCGCATAATTAGTATAATTAGTATACGTGACACCCAGATAGTCAAGGATATCGAAAAGGGGCTTTGTAAATACATTATCGAGCGTTGGGGACACGCAAGAGCCTTGCAAGAGCCTTGCGGGACACCACACAGGACTGGTGAGGGTTCAGCCGAGTCAGTAGGAGAAAAGACCCTCATGGTTCTGTTAGCCAAGAAGGAGCTGATCCAAGTATTGGCTGAGTCAGAAAAGTGAGCTGCAGATTTCAGGTGGTGGCAAAGCGTTTGGTGGTTGACAAAGTCAAAAGCTGCTGACAGATCAAGCAATAAGAGCAGTGCTAGTTGGCCATTGTCTTTTAAAATTTGAATCTGAGTTGTGAGATCTATTAGGGCAGTTTCCGTGCCATGTCTAGGTCGGAAGCCGGATTTCTAGATAAGCATGTATTTGCAGGTATGCTGCTCTATCTAGTATCTTTAGTAAGAAGGGTACAGTTGTTTTCGGCCTATAGTTAGACGGGTTGGCTGGGTCAAGAGTGGGTTTTTTGATTAGCGGGATGACCCAGGCATCTTTTAAGTTATCAGGCACTACTCCCGTTTTGAAGGAGGCGTTGATAAGGCTAGTAATGAATGGTGCCAGTTCATGAGCTGCTGCTTTGATAATCGGAGCAGGACAAGCGTCGCCTTGGCAATTCGATGGTTTAAGTTTCCTAACGATGTTTTCTACTTCCCAAATTGAGAGGGGTGAGAGACTAAATGGTTTACAGGTTGGCTCAAAGGTAGGTGACTTGTTAGGAAGTTGTTTGTGATCAGGGTCAGCGAGTAACAGGTCTTTTTTCGCATCGATTTTAGATTGTAAACAGGCTATTTTATCTAGACGTGCCTTCTGGATGTTGCTGCGCCATAGTGCATCTGTGAAACATTTATCAATAGAGGCCATCAGGGATTCTAATTCTTTTAGGATCTTAAAAAGTTCTTCTGTGTTAGATTCCGCTTGTTCGATCCTTTTGTTATAGGTGTCTTTTTTGGCAAGTATAATAGCTTGTTTATAGCTAGAAGTTGCTAGAATTAGTTCATTTTTATTATTTACTGAAGGGCACTTTTTCCAATGTGCTTCTGCAGTTCTCTTAGCTTTACGTAGTTCTCTAAGATGCGGCGTGAACCATGTATTCAGGTGACGTTGTGGTTTAGGTTTCCGCAATTTTAGGGGGGGCGATGGTATTCAAGGCTTTCAGTATTGCCTGATTGTAAATGTCTACTAAGACTGTGGGGTCGGAGGTGGCCACGTTGTCAAGAAGGGGAAGTAATAGCGGTAGGAGTTTATCTGGTGTAATGTCTTTCTTATTTCTAGTGTGCGTGGCTGGAGCAATGATAGGAGCAGGGTGTTGTGTGTTGGCTTTGATGGAGAAGGTTATTTTAAGATGATCCGACCAAATACATGGATCATTGGATAGAAGATCGATCGAGCAGTTAAGGTTGGTGAGCCAGTCCAATGTTCTTCCTTTGATATGTGTGGGCTCATGAATAATATGGGCATGACCCAAGTTTGATCGGGCATTAGCTAGATCACGGGCATTATTAGTGTGGGGTCATTAAGACCAAGGTTGAAGTCCCCTAGTAGGATAGTTTGTGAATTAGGTTTAGTGTTGGTGGATACAAGGGATACAATATCCTCTATGAATGAAGAAATGGGTCCTGGTAGTCGGTAGATAAGGTGCACTGTTGCTGTGTGGTTAGGTGATAGTGGCAGTTTGATGGACAGGGATTCGGCAGAGGGAATTTGAGCGTCCTGAATGACTCTAATGTCGTAGGTATTTCTGAAGATGAATGAGGGCAAGTCTGCCTCCCTTCACTTGGTTGGTGTTTCTATCGCATCTTATGATAGCATAGTCATTTGGTATCGCAAGGGCCAGAGATGGTCCGGAGGCTGTATTAAGCCAGGTTTCCGTAACTGCGAGGAGATCAAGCTTTACATGAGTTATGAAGTCAGCGATGTCCAGTGCGTGGGCGGATAGGGACCTAGCATTCACCAAGGCTGCTTTGATGAATTTGTCTTTTGCAGGAGTTTTTTTGCCATGGTAGAGATGGGCCATGTATGGTGATGGGGGCTAGCTTGCTGTCTAAATCAGTGCCCAGATTAGCTAAAGTATTGTTACTGCGCCGAAGTTTGTTGCTCTTATGGGCGTGTGGTTGGGGGTTTTTGAATCACAATCGTGCTCCTAGTCTGGAGTTTCTAATTGAGATGCTTGGGTGGTAAGAGCATGGTAAGGTTGGGGTGTAGTTGTTAGTGATGTTGTTACAGGATAGGGATGAGCTATTATAAAGCTTCAAGTATGGACGTTGTTTTAGTGGGGTGGTTCTAGAATTGAGTCTGAGGTTTCTATTAGTAATAGCGCAAGGTTGATTGGGAGTTGGTCTGGTAGCAAAGTGACGTATCCAGAGTGCTGGATCATCCAAGTAAGGGTTGGCAGTGTCCATAGTGGTAGTCCATAAGGTGTGGGTAATAGCTAACTTAGGTGTGCTAGTGTGTGTGTGTTGGTTAGTATGTAGGTAGGGCTGGCCTGTCCAACGTCTAGTGTAAATGTACATTAGGTGGAGGAGTGTGGTCAGGCACCAATACATGGTGGAAGTAAGCTAAGCCAGTGGGCAGGGATGGAGAACTCAGAGTGTATAGTCAGTACTATGTCTGAATGAAATGGATAGCATCAGGTGATGGCATAAGGATAGTGGCACAGGCAGTACATTGTTCAGCCAGGTCATCCCTTTGTTGTGTTATGGCGACTAATTTCTGGCATTCTTCATCAAATTCTGATTGAGAGTGGATGTCTCTCATAACTAATAATTTTCCTCTTCCAAATTTTTTTATCTGTAAATTGACCCTTTGCTCTGCGCTGGCGTTATTGTATCTCACTTGAAGTTTTAATTTATGTTGCATCTCTTCAAAAGTGTTAACCCTTTCTTGACACTCCACGCTTAAGGTATTTCATTGGGGCTTTTAGTCTACATAATTTTGCTGTTGTAGAGCCAAGCCCACTTTTAACTGTATGATATAGTTCTCAACTTGGACCTCAGAATCTTGGCTCTTTTTCAATTTTTCTTCCACTAGTTTTAGATCTGTATGGATTTGAGTTAAGAGTTCAGATTGGTTTTGCACCAGAGTTCTATTTTCCTCAAATTTTGCCTGCATCACCCCCATGTGGAGATACAGGTAGGCTGTGATTTGGTCCATTTTAATCTGCTCTTCCTTTAGATTTGGAGTCATGTAGAACTCACTTAAGGCTTGATGTAACAGGCTACCGTCTTGCCACACATCGGTGTCCATGGCGGTGACCTCTTGCATCATGTCACCTTGCCAGACTTCATCATCTTGCTTTGACCTTTCCCCTCTGACAAATAACTTGTGCAGAAGGTGCTCCCTGGACATATTGATCTTTAATGTGGCCATTTTGGAAAGTGCTCTTTCTTTATTAATTTATTTGTGTACGGGTAATCTGTATTCTGTTGCTTTTTGTCTTTTTTTGGGGTTGATTTATCTTTAATTTTATGCACATGCCTGATACTTAGGGTCTTTGTTTTTGGGAGGTGCTTTTTACAGCGTAACACAGTGTTCCAACCACACAAAGTATCACTACCTTGAAGGTTATTCTGCTGTGTTAAGCTGTCACCGGTGAATACACAATCCCAATTCCCGGCACAACCCCCCAAGCTGTAAAGGATTCCAATCGGGCGTCACTCACTGGATCAGGACTCTTGCCCTTAGCACAAAATGTAGCGCTCAATTAGAATACTTTCTCTTTATTTTTTATGAATTCAAATGGAGCGGATACCCAACCTGTCTCACACCCCCTTTTACAAATACCCCAGGTCACAATGGACCATGAACCAGGCCAGTTGGTGTGAATACAATATTTATTTATTTAAATTTCAAATAAAATCCCACAATGTTTATTTGGGTCAAAAATCACCAATGGAGTGAAATGTATAATGCAAACCACTGAAATACACTTGGGTAACCTTCTACAAGAACAAATCCAAAGCACCAATGAATTGGAGCACTTTTTCAATTAGGATAGATAGCACCCAAGTTAAGGTTTCCACCTCAACACGTGAATTCTGAGTGGATGAAAAGAATCAGTCGGTAGTCGGGGATATGAGGCAGTAAACAGAATCAAAATCTGACCTTCCCTCACAAAATAAGAGGCAAAACCTTTGCAATGCCCTAAAATGACACTCGGATTTTAACAAATAATTAATTATATATGTAATTAAATAATGATGTACATATGTTTTATCAAAGTTTCGCTGGCAACTATAAGGTAAGGTATCACAAAAGGCATCCAGTTCAAAAAGCGGGTTGGAATTGAAAACACAGAGCAGTCAAATCACTAATGGAAAAGTTGAATTTTTCTCTTTTTCAGCTTTAAATGTAAAAAACGTTTTTTTTTAAAATGGGTGAAAAACACAGAATCGAATGCGGTTTTTAGGCTGGCCAATCGAAGCACATAACAGGGACAATATGAATGTGAAAGGGTGACTATATCTGAAGAATTGAATGAGATTTTGAAGGTGGAATGAGGTTCGATTTTAGGAAAATAGAGCAGTTGAAAAGAGAAAATCGGTTTTAAAAAGGAAAGGTAAGTTTTACTTACACTAGATTTAATGGCTAGAAAAGAGGAACGCCACCCGTGAATATAAAAGTTACTCTACAGTTGTAACCCTTCATGCACTGTACCCCTTTTCTTCAGTGAAAATTAATTAATTTAATCAAAATATTGCAAAGGACTTATGATCTATGCGCGACAAAATTAAGAGAGAAGTGTCGATAACGCTTGAAGATGAAGGATAAGATGCACAGAGAATTCTAACAGTCTTAAACAAGTTCCTGAGGAAAGGATAGGATTTCTTAGAGAGTCGAACAAAGACCAAGGGGGTAATTCATAGAATTTAGCGCAGAAGTAGCGCACGCGGCTGGCACACAGAGGGAGTGTGCGCCAGCGTGCGCCAGCTGGGTGCGCCAAAACCCATTTTCACGCACAGCATATTCATGGATACTTACATCCATCACCAGCCATGGCGCAGAGTGGTGCAGCGACCCTGCAGCAGCACCAGTTACACCCCTAGCCCCGCCCATACGCCATAAACATTGCACAAATCGCATAAATGGCGCAAAGGCCAGTGGACCAGCCCCTCCAACCATGAAAACGTGCTAAAAATGCCACTCAGCCCTCACGTGCCAGCAAAATCATGTGTAAAACTCACCCCGCACCACTCGGAATACACGTAACCCGCTCGTGCCAGTGAAATCGCGTCTAAAATTCCCTGCGCACCCCTCGGAATATGCGTACCCCGCTTGCGCCAGCAAAATTGCATTAAAACTCCCCGCGCACCACTCGGAATAAGCGTACCCCACTCGCGCCAGCAAAATCGCATGTAAAACTCCCGGCACAGCCCTTGAAATACACGTACCCCGCTCGTGCCAGCGAAATCACATGTAAAACTCCCTGCGCACCACTCGGAATAAGCGTACCCCACTCGCGCCAGCAAAATCGCGTGTAAAACTCCAGGCACAGCCCTCGAAATACATGTACCCTGCTCGTGCCAGTGAAATCGCGTGTTAAACTCCCCGCGTACCCCTGGAATACGTGCACCCCGCTCGCGCCAGTGAAATCATGTGTAAGACTCCCCGTGCACCCCTGGAATACGCTCACCCCACTCGCGCCAGCGAAATCGCGTGTAAATCCCCCCATGTACCCCTCGAATATGCCTACCCCCCTCGTGCCAGCGAAATCACATGTAAAACTCCCCGTGCACCCCTGGAATGCGTGCACCCTGCTCGTGCCAGTGAAATCACATGTAAGACTCCCCCTGCACCCCGGGAAAACGCGCACACCACTCGCGCCAGTGAAATCACGTGTAAGACTCCCCGTGCACCCCTGGAATATGCGCACCCCACTTGCTCCAGCGAAATCGCGTGTAAAACTCCCCATGCACCCCTGGAATACATGTACCCTGCTCGTGCCAGCGAAATCGCATGTAAAACTCCACGTGCACCCCTGGAATACGCATACACCACTTGCACCTGTGAAATCGCATGTAAAACTCTCCGCGCACCCCTCGGATTACACGTGCCCCGCTCTCGCCAGCCCAATTGCGTGTAATTCTCACTCCTGTACCCCCAGATTCACGCAGCAGTGTGGTGAGAAGCCACATGCACCCCCTGCAGCCAGACCACGCCACTGGAGTCCACCCTACACCCCTCCCCATGCCCCGCAGGCAGCCCATCCACCCTCCTCATGCCCCGCAGGCAGCCCATCCACCCTGACCATGCCCCGCAGGCAGCCCATCCACTCTGACCATGCCCCGCAGGCAGCCTATCCACCCTCCCAATGCCCCAAAGGCAGCCCATCCACCCTGACTATGCCCCGCAGGCAGGCCACATGGCACCATGCCCTTGGGAGCCCTGACTCATGCCCCCCAAACCCCCATAAAGAGGCACCTGCCAGCAGGCCCCAACTCATGTTCACCCACCCACCCGCCATTGACGGGCACCTGCCAGCAGGCCCCAACTCATGTTGCCCCCACCCACCCCCCCATTGACGGGGACTTGCCAGCAGGCCCAAACTCATGTAGCCCCACCACCCCCCAATGACGGGCACCTGCCAGCAGGCCCCGACTCTGTCCCCTCACCGACCCCCCAATGACAGGCACCTGCAGGGACCTGCAGGCAGGCCGCGACTCATGTCCCCCCCACCCACCCTCCATTGACGGGCACCTGCCAGCAGGCCCCAACTCATGTCCCCCCAAACACCATGTCATTACAATACAGGCCCATGGCCCTAATGCCAACCCAAATCCTACACCCCTACCCCCCAGTACAAACACCCAATGATCCACTGCACCCACCCCCTACTAAATTACCCATTCAATGATAGTCTGAAAAGAACCAGCATGCCCATCAACACATGTCCTAAAGAGCCACACAATGTCAACACATGACTGTGCCAATGCTCATGGAGACATGCACAAAAGAAATCATAGTAGACCACACCAAGAATGAAGAATAATGAAATGTATTAAAAATAAAAATAAATGACAAAATGAAAATCAAACATGCAAATAAAGAAATAATGATAGAAATATGAAAAAGAAAGTGAAATTCAAGGAAAAATAAAAATCCAAAACATGAAAAAATAAAAGTGGTCCATCCTCAAAGTCCATAGAAATAAATCCCAAGATGAAAAGCATAAGAAATAATTACTCTATATGCCTCCGGGTAGATGGCAACACCCGGGGCCATCGTGCAAGTGCCCTGCTTGTATGTGCCTGCACATCGTCAGTTGCCAGGGGTCCAGTTGCTGGGGAGACCACCTGTGCTGGAGCTCTGACTCCCGACTGTGGCAGGGATGGGATCTCCACCAGCCTGGCTGCCTTGGTTGGGGCAGGCCCACAGTGGGCCTTGGTGGCATCTGGGCCGGAAACCAGTACAGTGAACTACTGGCGTATAGGGTGCACAGAGGAGGAGATGCCCGCAAGACAGAGCGACACATGAAGGAAACCCCCAACCATGAGCCCCCCCAACTGGGCCACGTTGGCACACATCTCTTTGGGATGACGTGGGTGGTCCCCCCAGGAAGCACGCACGTAATTTCAAATGACATGTGTGTGCAACGCGACACCAATCAGGACGGACTCAATCCTGTCACAGGTCCCCACGTCCACAGGTAGAGGAGTGCCAGATGACGTGGACCTCCCTCCTACCTGCAGATGGGCCTGGGATGGGGCATCCCTGCTGATGCATGGTGATGCAGTCACAGTGTCAGGGACAGTGACATACACAGGCCCCTCCACAGCAACGTATGCTGCCTCCTGCCCCTGCCGCTGGACTGCACCACTTGCACCAGTGGGACCACCCCACCAGGCCCCATGTGCAGCTCTGAAGTGGCCTCCTCGTCCTCCGTACACACCACCAACCTGGATGGCTCTGCACCGTCTTCCGCCGTTGCCAGCCCATGTGGGGGTTCACCCGCCCCTTGCTCTGCAGCCATAGTGGTGGACGCGGCGCCAGTCTCCTCGCTCCCGGATGATGGAATTTCCTGGGAGGGTGACTGGGCCTTGCGTCGCCGGCCAGTGGAGGCATCCCTGCTGCTTTCCTCCACAGCGCCGTCTCTGCCCTCTTCTTCACTCGCCGCTGTGTAAAGGGAGACATTGAACACAAGCATCAGGGTACTGTACAATAGTCCCCTGGACACAAAGCAATAGCAGATGAGTGGCACGGTCAAACGTCACTTCCATCATGTCCCTCCACAACACACGGGTCAGTGCAGGCAACACACATGCAGGAACAGGCATGGCACATGCAACAAACATTTGCATCCATGTCCAGGGCACCGTAGAAACATCCAATGGTGTGCTAAAACTCACATGCATCATAGGACATGCTGATCACATGCACACACATCACCGGAGGGTCATGCATCTGGCCTCGTATACCCCCAGACACAGTGGATACAAGGATGACTCGGCTGTATCAGTGAAACAACACATCATCATGGACCTGTGTCATCCATTCCTGGCATTTACCAGTCACTCACACACTACTCAGACACACTGACATGTACGCCATGCATGTCCATGACAGCAGCACACATCTCTCTCACACCCTAAACATGTCCAGGTACAGACACAGGCATGCATACATGTGTGCATTTCACATGCTGCTGCACATAATGCATTGTGACACATACACCACCCATGTGGGTCACGCCTCACTGGACTCACATGCAGCACCATCATGTCCATGCACACACATATCCATACATGACCCATGTCACACATACAGCCAAGTAGCTAAGTACCACCACCCTGCAAAATGCACTGTTTTAAACGGGAATGCATAGGCACTTACCGCTCGACGTCAGACAGGCCTGCATCCTGAGGATCTGGTGGTGAAGCACTGGGCGAATGTGCTCCAGGACCCGCATCTGCTGGGTGGTAAGGTGGCCCTGGTGCCCCAATTCATTCACTGCGTTCAAGAGGCGCTTGGGTCTTCTTGAGGGTCCTGGACTTGTCCTCCCAGTGCTTCTGGACGTGTTTGATGTTGCGTTGATGGCGCCCACTATGTCCCACCAGATCTTCTTTCATCCTTCTTTGTCGGTGCGCAATGGTGTGAAGAGGGCATGATAATGCCCCGGGGCTTGCTCCACCAGGATGCTAACTTCATTTGCACTGAAGCTGGCAGCCCTCTGCCTCTCTGCTGGAGGATTGCCACTGGTGCTGGATGGTGTTGCGTCAGACATGGCAACCCCTGAGGCAGGTGTGGGTGGGCAACTGGGTCCTGGGGCTGGGCTGTGGAGCAATGGAACACCAGTCGGGAGTCTCCTGTTCCAGCAGGGGTGGTCACAGCAACTGGACCCCTGCAGATGGCTGATGTGCAGGCACCAAATGCAGGGCACTGTTGGCAGCAGGCAGGCAGGAAGGCAGCAGAAGATGGCATTTAGGAGGCTCCCCAGGGTTCTGGGGGGCAGGAAAATGGTCTTCTGGGCAGGAGAATGGTCTTCCGTGTTTTGTCGCATGGCCAGCTTGATGCAGAGTGAATTGGCACATGAAAAAACAGCACGTCAGCGTGTAATTCGAGGAAAGGGCCTTGGTGCATAAGCGCATAAGTGACGTAACGCGCACGGGCATTTCAATCTGCACGTGTTAATGGTACGTGTGGGTCTGCAGCGCGCTGTACCTGCTTTCAGTGGAAACCGACTCGTGTGTTTTTCTACTTTGGGGTTCACAGGCGATTACTTCACAGCAGTTACAGTGCTTACACGTATTTCTTTTCCACGCAAGGCAGACGGTGAGTCGAGCGCACTATTGCACGATATTTTTCCCACTGCGGGTGCCCCTGTTTGTCGAATACCCCATTTATTGAGGTCATAGTAGCCCGCGTGTTAATCGCGTATGCTTTTTTGTGTTCCTGGGTGCCACAGCGTACTGCGTAAGGTCCTTTTAAACGCACGTGTGCTACAGGGGTTGCATATACATTTTTCTTGTATGTTTGGGGTGCTTGAGCGTTGCATGACCGTCATTTATCCCCAGGGTCCACAGGCAGCCTTGCAGGAGCACAGAGGTGCGTCTACCATCATGTACCCTGCCCCCTTCACCCCAATTGACCAGGACAATTGTTCAGTGCAGCTCCCATTGGCATTAGTACATCAGTGCCATGGTTGGGAGGCACCAAAGGTTAAGAGGGGCTCAGCTGGGCGTCCTGCCAGTGTTGGGAGTGATCGGGCACATAGCCGGGGTGCCCAGGGAGTGCGTGGAGTCCAAGGTGGCCAGGGTGGCCGTTAAGCGGGAAGAGGCAGGGGTGCACCACAGGGACAGGATGCCCAGCCACATGCGGATGCAGCCATGCCACCACCCCCTGTGGCTCCAGGTGATGCTGCTGTTGCATCTGACCCCAGCACCCTTGTGAGCTGACAGTGAGTAACATGTGCTGACATGGGCCCACCGGTAGTGGTAGCTGCAGGTTCAGCTGTGGCGACCACCACACAGCCCACCACCCACCCACCAGGGTTACTCGCAATATGGTGGTACGGTATAGACGGTGCCAGTGACAGACTGGCATGGAGCACAGGGGTCATGGGTTTTGGGAGGGTTTGGGTGACATAACAGTGATTTACATGGCCTGTTTTGCAGTGGGTGGTGGGATATGCACCTTGCATGTGTTCCTTTTGGTCACACCAGATTGGTTATGTTTAGGTAGCTAGGGATGCTCACAATGTAGCACTTCCGTGAATACATTCTCAGGGTGGTAAGGTTGTGACAGATGACTGTCTCTTTGTCATCATCAATTGTCACCTGGTACATGCCAGGCGTGTGTGCACTCTGCAGGGATGGGAGGTTAGGTAAAAAATGTGGCCACAAGCTGGGTCCGGCTGCCTCACCACGAACCCTTTCCCCTCCCATGAGTAGCGCCTGTGCATGTGGTTGGGATGTGGGGGCACCACCATGTCCACCGGAATGCCCCGCCGTGTTGTGACATTTTTCAGCGCACATGCTGCCACAATGATCCTGCACACTACTGGGGGTGCATATAGTAGCTGGCCGCCAAAGCGGTCAAGGGAGCGTAAGCGTGACATGAGCACCCTGAATGTGCGCTCCACTATGGCCCTGGTTGCAATATGGGCTGTGTTGTATTTTACCTGGGGTGGTGTGGTGGGGTTCTGTATTGGTGTCATCATGTGGGTGCTCAGAGGGTAGGCACTGTCCCCTGCGGAGGTGATGATGGTTGTCATTAGTTGGGTTTGTGTGTTTGTCTGTGTGTGACATGCATGCATGTGCACAGGCATTTGTACTCACCTATGAGCCATGTGTCGCAATGCTTCCCAGCTTCCAGGGCCTTTCTCAGGGCGGACATTCTGTATATGAAACTGTCATGGGTGGACTCTGGATAGTTTGCATACACAAAGGTGATGATTCCCTTGACATTGCATACAACCTGCACGTTCATGGAATGCCAGTGCTTGTGGTTGTGGTAGATGTTTTCAGTGGCTCTAGGTGGGCGTAGGGCCACATGGGTGCAATCTATGGCACCAAGCACTTTGGAGAGGTGTGCTACCCTGTAGAAGTCCTGGACCATGGCTTGCCTTTCTGCAGGTGTTCTGGGCATGTATATGTACCTGCGGACTGACGGGTGAACAGTGATGATTGCCAACACCTGGTGTAGGCAACGTGACTGCGTGGGCTATGAGACACCCCCCACTATGGCAGTTGTCTGCTGAAATGAACCAGTGTCCTAAAATTGCAGTACATTGAGCACCTTCTCCAGGGGGTTCAATCCTTGGGAGCACAGGGTGGGTGATGTGAGTTCATCCTCCCAGGCAGTGACCAGGTCTAGGATGCTATGAGGTGGATACCTATACCTGCCATAGACCTGGTCATCAGGCATCCCAAAAAGGCTGGTCCTGGTCAAAGAAATGCAGGGCCTGGCTATTCTCCTCCTCCTGCGGTGTCCCATGATCACTGCTGCGAGAAATGAGACATTCACCGTAGCTGTATATGTTTGTTTGTTGTTTGCGTGCAATTTTATGCTGCGCGGGGGCGCTTCCGCCTGCTTTCATGTGGCGGACCTATTTATGCATGTGCGTGTGTTTTGACTTGCGCACGTTTTCCATATTCGATTCCATGAATACGTTTTGTTCACTAGGGTGTGGGTGTTGCGTGTGTTTCCCAGCAGTACTTCCCACGTTACGCCTACATTTTCACGTGTTGTTCCCCATTCCCTGCGTTCCGCCCCCTTTTTAGGTGTTTGCGTGAGAAGTTGTGCGCTTTCCCTGTTCTCGTCACGCGCACGTTTGGAAAGTCACAGTGACGTGTAAGGTTAGCGCATATTTGGCGCACATCCCGGGAAAAACACGCACAGGGCCTTCCATGAATCACCCGCGTGTGATTCGCACGCATGCGCTAGCTTTTTCACGCTTGCGCCACAAATTTCGGCGCACATTTATTCCATGAATTACCCCCAAGTATCAAGATGGGGTAGACTATGCGTGGCTATGTGATGGGGAAATACTCACAATCTGCACCTGCGTTTGGGGATTTGGGCAACCAACTGGATTCGGGACTCAACAGATTCTTTTCACAGGAAGGCTGTTCTCCTAACAGTAAACAGCTGGGAAAGTCTGGTCACTGTATGATGGCAAGGGTACAACGGGCATGCAGGTAGTGAGCAAAAAGGCTGGTCTGGTCACAAGATGCTTCCCAAAAGGGTACCACAGCTTTGCCCCTTTGTTATTGGGATTTTAGTGGGATTTCTGGATCAATGGCCTTACTGGGATAGGATCAGCTAGCTGTGCTTTGGCCTTGCCGGGATAGGATCAGCTATGCTTTGGCCTTTCAGTAGAGTCTGGAATCTTGCAACGGTGGATCTGGAATGTCAGGATACGCAGGTGCTGGAAATTCAGGAGAGAGCGTGTCTCCTGTTAGCTCCCACCCTTTATATAAATGCGGGTGACAACACTGAGTTTATTGATGGGCAGAACTGAGCTAAACCTACCCCCAAGAACCGGATAGGTCAGCCAATGTTGGTTGCCTCCTCTAGGAGGGGACTCAGTTTATGGGGTTGTGTTTTTATGAAATGTAAAGCCTTCCCACAATTCTTTTTGCCAAAATCAGTCTTTAACATAAATTACACATTTGTACAGTTGTGGCACTTTAACCAAATACATAGGCAGATTACATATTTAATGCAGAACATTTCAGTCCAATTCTCCCGTTTGTAGGAATTTGTTTTGTCCGTCTAATAGTTTTTGATGGTTTTTCAATGAAATTACTTTACCTAAAATTCTATAACTTTATACATATGTATATATAGTCATAGGGGATTTGAATATTGAATTACAAAGTGGCATCATATACACTTTCCTCAGAATGTCCAATTCTTTGCCATTTCTGTCCACAATACACCAGTGATGGCTACCACGTCTTGTTTAAAAGCCACGAAAATTACACTTAAACTGTACAACTTTTACATTTCTGCGCTATCCGGTTACAGAATTAACAGTCTTAAAAGTGTATTCATCAAATAGTATTTTGAGACAGATGGGGCTGCCTTTGTCCTCCAAATATGGTCATCTCATTCCAGGCTACCACCAACTGTTAGTTCAGCCCATGGTGGCCATTGGGGGTTTTCCAGTTTGATTGATTGTTTATTGCCACCTACCCCTCTTCACACGTAGGTGTCCCAGATCCATTGTCTCAAGCTGAAGCTCAGACAAACGTCTGACGACCGTGTCATATTTATTTCACTTGGTCCATTCAAAGTTTTCAAAGGTAGTAATTAACATGCAGAAATGTATGGTGCCTCCTTTTGGGGGAAGGTCTAACTTTAGCCAGCTGAAAAACCTGTTCTGGAGCTTCCACAGTCCAGCCACTGCATTTAATTCTTTATTTTATTTAATTTTGTTATGAATCAGAAGCAAGCCTATTGAAATAAAACATCCCATATGTGTTTCCCATCAAAACCCCCTTTACATTGCTAGGCCAAGACAGGGCCTTCTTTCAACATTACACTTTTAAACCAGGCATTTTTCCTTATTTGCAAAAGCACATTGTAACCCATGGAAGTCTGCTGGGCTGACCATTTCAAAATGTTTTGTCTTCCTTCTGACTTCCCAACATTGTTTTGCCCTAGCCAGTTTGACTTATAGATCAATCTGTTTAAGGACATGCCCACTGAAATTGACATATGCCCTTACAGCTTGGGTTTCTTTTGAAGCAGATATTTTTTACATTTTGTAGCCCAAATGTTGAGCGTTTTTCCATGCAGTTGAAAGTAAAGCTTCTGTTGATTTCCCAGACTTGGTCTGACACAGTCTGCCATTCAGGAATAATGTTCTCTTCTGCCAGGGCACAATCTGAATATGGATGGGCATGACAGGTCCTCACTGATAAAAGCCGAGTACTGTAGAACAGATGAAAAGAGCATCAGAGCCTCATCATTTTAAATGAGAAATATGTACTTTTTTTCAACGGAATACTTTGAGCTAGCAGCAAAGCAGTGCTGCTTTTCAATTATCTTCTTTGGTGCACCTAAGAACACACACTGGCAGTCTTTCTCTGTGTTCTCCCTGTTTCATCTTTCCCACTAGGTTCTAGGCAAGACAGTGCAGCTATCATTTTGTAGCTGCAAAACGCAGTTTTGATGTGAGGCAATGGTGCTCAAAGGAGCCAGCGCAGCCATTTTGCTGGGAACTGCTGAAGTGCAGCTTGGTTATGGAGGCGAATTCTGTTGAGTGGGTAAATGTATCCCACAAATGGTATCAGGGTGCTTTTACGAGAAGTGTTACAAGTATGCATTAGCGTAAGTTACAATGTTACAGTAAACATAAACAAAGCTGATACAAAGTAGAAGATGTATTGAGGTAGAAAGTTACAAAGGTTACAGTAAATATATACATGATAATACACAAGGATGATAAATTATTGAACACAGAGGCAAAATTGGAAGTCAGTGGCCTTGGCTAGTTAATGGGACAGGAGTCTTGAAGCAACATGGCAGGTTTAGTCTATCCCAGGTATGTCACTGGGCCCTTGCTGCTTGCCAGTTTATGGTATTGCGCCTAAATGCTGGGAACGGTTGGTCAACAAGAGCAGGAGGGAGGGAATTCCAGTATTGTGCCGCCATAACAGGAAAATTGCTTCCACAAGCTTTTTTTAGCTTGTATCTAGGTACTGCCAGACAGAAAGAGTTAGCCGTTCTAGTGGGACGTATAGAGTATTTTCTAGTGATTCTCTCAGAGAGATACAGATGGCCAGCATGATTGAGACATTTGTGGGTTAATGAGACAGTTTTAAGGAAAATGTTGTCCTTAATTGACAGCCATTTACTTTGTCTCCTTATCGCTGAGATATGCTCTCTCCTAGGTATGCCTAATGCTGTTCTCAAAGCATTGTTTTGGAGAATTTGGATTTTATTGATGATGTACTTACTGGCACCCAGGTATAAGGCATTGCTATATTCCAGATTTGATTGTATGCATGCTCTAGCTAAGATGGTACTGCTTTCATTGGAAAGAAGGGGTTGCATGCCCTAATCAGCTTACAAGTATATGCTGTTGAGGAGGCCTTGGCGTTAACTTCTTTACTTAAATTGAGAGCTGAATCTAGGTAAATGCCCAGGGTTTTAGCCTCTTTTAACACTTTGATGTTGTTCCCGTCAATGTTGAAGGAGGTGTATTTGGTACTGAGTTTGTTGAGGTTTGTTGTCGCTCCTAGTATCAGAAGCTCGGTTTTATCATCATTCAGGCAGAGGCCATTGGAGGCCATCCATACCTGGATGATTAGATACATTTTGTTCTCTATGGCCATGTCCGTATCGTAATCTCGAATCAGAGTATCTGATGTCATCTGCATAGTTAGTGTAGGTGACACCAGATGGTCCAAGCTGTCAAACAGTGGCTTCGTGAAAATGTTATACATTGTTGGAGAAACACAGGAGCCTTTTGGGACTCCATGTGTTATTGGTATAGGGTCTGCAGCAGCTGAAGGATAAAAGACAGTCATGGTCCTATTGTTCAGAAAGGATTGTATCCATTCTAAATCGTCCTGGGAGAAGTGGGCTGCTGAGGCCAGGTGTTTACTCAGTACTTTGTGGTCCACCACATCGAAAGTGGCGGACAGATCCAGGAGTAGTAGTAGGACCGATTTCCTTTTACTTTGAGTTCGTTGATCTGGGTCTTCAGGTCAGTCAGTGCAGTTTCACTGCCCTGTTGTGGTCTGAAGCCAGACTGGCGGACTCCAAGAAGGTGATTCGTTTCTAGGCACTCCTGTATCTGGAGGTAGGCTATTTTGTCTAAAATTTTTAGTAAGAACGTGACTGTTGTAAAGGGCCTGTAATTAGTGGGAATTGTAAGGTCCAGCGATTGTTTTTTTAGGAGGGGTGAGACCCATGGCTCCTTTAAGTTGCTGGGGACAGTACCAGATGAGAACAATGCATTCATTAATTTGGAGATAAATGACGCCAAGTCTCTTGCAGCATCTTTAATTATCTGCACAGGGTAACTATCTCCCTGGCATCTTGAAGGATTGAGAGATGCAATAATATTTTCTGCCTCACGGGTAGAGACTTGGGAGAATTTGAATGGTTGATTAAGTTTAGTGGTGTGAGCTGGTAGGGTGTTATGTATGTCTAAATTAGGTAAATTTGCTCTTTTGATAGCAATTTTATTTTGGAGCATGGCGATTTTATTAATTAAGGCAGTCTGGATATTGGTACACCAGAGTTTATCTTTCAAGCAAGTGTCTGTCGAGGGTAAGGGGGCTTCCATTTCCCTTAAAATAACAAAGAATTCCTTGGTGATGGAATTAGCTTTGTTAATCTTATCGTTGTATGTTTCCTGATTAGTACATGTTATTTTATTTTTTTATATTTTGTGGGAAATACTCAGCAGATTCATTTTATTCTCCTTCGTGGGTAGATTTCTCCAGAGCACTTCCAATTTCCTTTTTTCCTCTCTCAATAGTTTTAGTTCAGGAGTAAACAATGAGTTGAAATGGGTTCTCAGTTGACTTTTAAGTGGGGCAATTATGTCTAAGGCTTTGGTCATCGTGGTATTGTATATGTCTACTAATGTGTCTTGATCAGTAATGTCTGACAGTAAGTTGAAGGTAGGGATTATGTGTGGTAAAATCTTGTCCACAGTGATATTCCTTTTGTTCCTGGTGAGGAGGGGAGGGGCTATAGAGTTAACCTTAGACATGTGGATGTTGGCAAAAAGGGTGAAGGACAGAAGGAAGTGATCTGTCCAGGATTGAGGTGTGATGGAGGTGAATGACACTTCACAATTGAGATCGGCCACCCAATCTAACATTCTATTTTTAACATGGGTGGGTTGGGATACTCTTTGGATGAATCCAAGATCGGTAAGCACATTGGACACTGCTAACACATTTTGGTCATTAGGATCGTTAAAGCTGAGGTTAAGATCCCTAAGCAGTAGTATTTCGGAGGTGGCTTTGGTATTCTCAGATAATATGGTGGAGATAGCGTCCTCGAATAAACCAATAGGTCCAGGTGGCCTATGGATTAGGTGGTCTGTTAAGGTGTGGGAGTTAGAGATCGTTAATTTAACTGTGAGTAGTTTGCAGGACGTGACATTCGGCAAAGGGGCTATTCTCATGTCTAGGTTGGATTTGGAAATGAAGGCAATGTCTCCGCCTCTGTCTGCTCTTATGATATTGGAGTTATCAGGCACTGCAAGTGAACGGGCAGGGCCTGCCGCTGCATGTAGCCATTACTCTGTTATGACTAGGCAGTCAAGGTTTTCCTCTATGATTAAGTAAGCTAGTTCAGTAGCATGAGCAACCAGTGATCTGGCTTTGATTAGTGTGCACTTGATGGTTGGGGAATTGGTATTAGATAGGCTAACTTCAACGGCTAATTTGAACTTTTAAAGATACAATAAGGAACGAGGTGGAAAACCAGCAACAGAGGAGGCCGGCACCACGTGATTACCCGATGGTAGAAACTACTGCAACCAGAAGCCCTTGAGAAGAGGCAAAAAGAGGTCAAAGAGGTCATACAGTGGTCTTGTAAAATCCTCCATAGTGTCAAAACTCTTTGACTTAAAGATGATTGCGAAACTGAGGGAAATGTATCCCGCTCGGTGAAATGAACATATAGACAGTGTGTTAAATTTGACAAGAAGTGAACCTGGCGGAGGCATGCTAACGAGGCAGGGCGAAGTCTAAAGTCTCATAGTGAACTCTATGGGAAAAGGTTGGCAAGAGTGAACCCGATGGAGGGATGCTAATGAGAAGGGGTGAAATCCAAAGTCCCGAAGTACAGTGAACTGTTGGTAGAATGTTGGCGAGAGTAAACCCGAAAGAGGGAAGCCGACAAGCCGAATCAAAGCCTGAAGTACTGTTTAAAAAGACTTTAAGACTCATGAAAGTGAGAGGTAGTAGAAGACATGAGGAACTGAATTGTACCCCTTGTCAAATGCGCCTGAGCCCGGTCAAAGGAGATCCAGGGGTGAAAAGTCATAATCCAAAGTTGATTGAGAAAGGAACTGTTCAATTGATTGGTTGAATATGATACATGGGGGGTCAGCACCCAGTAGAGGGGGACCCATGGGTGATGCCATCATTCAATGTGAACTGTGGAAAATAACATTTTGTTTGTGTTTGTTTGTTGAATACAACAGGCCTCGAAGGCAAGATACTTTTTAATGCAAAGAGACATTACCATCGAAGAACCTGATAGGTAGATCAGAACTGTCAGCTTGTGCTGAGAAAGCGTGTGCTGTGCCAGCTGGAACAAAACTGTCCACTCGTTATGGGAAGGCTCAAGCATGTGCTGTGCTCCAAAGTCTCTTGTCCCGTGCTAAAAACGTGGGACTGGGAGACCTCAAGGCAATCACATCTTGGCTTATTATTTGAACACGGTTTCCTTTATTTTGATACCCTATCCCACACTCTTTCTGTAATTAGTTGTAAGGAATTGTTAATAGTTTTTTCATAATATAGGCCCTTTTATTTTGACACAATGCTACTGAGGCTACCTTATTTTTCATTTGATGGTCACCACTTGCTCCCATCTTAGATTGAGGTTTAATGTAGGTGTTTTTTCCACCCTGCATTCATTGTTCAATAAACGCCCTTGAACTGCGATCATCTGTGTCTGTCTTTACTTTTTCCACCATGAGTTTGTTACATATGGTGGCAGCAGTGGGATGTGATTCAACTGATTAAAATTGAAACCCATGCTAATATTTGGGGTACCACCGGAAGGGGAAAATATAATAGTTGATCTCGTAGATTCCGACCGTGTATCAATCTTAAAAGAGGTGTTGTCCTCTCAGTTACATATTGGCTCTAGTCAACTGGATCTGTTCTTTAACACTCAATTCTTACTAGATACCCTCCCACTCTCTAATTAGAAAATCCAACTGTGGGACTGAATAATTCTAAAAATACAGACGGTCTTTACTTTCATCAGACCCAGTGCTCTAAATCCTCCTCCCGCCAACCCTTTTTTTCCCATGATGTTCAGAGTTAAAACCTAACCCCTCCCAGTCCACTCCTTCAACAGACTCAAAATCAGACAACTCCAAGGATTTTGAAACTTTATCTGAATGGGTTGAGAGTTGTTTTTTTCTGATTCAGACAACCCAGGTGGAACCCTTACACCCCCGGAGGAAAGGGCCAATCTAGCCAGTATTATTGCCCAATAGGCAGCCCATCAGATACAAGCCGAAAACCGACTCCAAGAACATCTAACTAGACTAACTGAATTGCAAGCAAGGCTATACCTACTACAAGGCATACTTCAACCATATCTCGAAGGTGAAAATGTCCTAAACATCGAACACCTGGCCGAACAACTTTGTTGGGGAGAGAACCTTAAGAAATGCTATTTGGGACCCTTGTTAAATGGGTAACTCCAAACCTCTTATCAACTACTCAACCTTGCAGCGGAAGCCTCCTTCCTATCCATCAAGGAAGGTGTTTTTGAAAAGAGTAGGGCAAACCTGCAACTTTTATCGGCAGAAATTACTAGCCATTAGGTTGAACATGGGAGAAACTCCCTTGGAGATGGGTGAACGGATCAAAAACACAGTGACTCTATGGACTAATAATAAAAACCTAGGCAAACTGACCAAGGTGATTACCTTGGAACAATGTATAAACTCCTTATCCTCATTTCTGCAAAAATCTGTAATTCAATTAAATAGACCTACCCTAGCAATGGCCATTGAGACTGTACAAAACCATGCGATGCGGCTAAATACTTCCAGCCAGCCCATCCGTGGAAAGATCGAAGAGATCATAAATCCATGCATTGCCCTCGACCCAAGGGAATAGATAAACAAGGGGGGTCATATAGAGCCAAGGACGGGATGCCTCGAGAAAGAGTAGAGATCAAGAAACCTGATCCAAGATCTAAAGATGAAAGCAGAAGGGAGTAAGCAAAATGATGCAAACCACCTCCATTGGTCTGTTTTTCCTGTAGCAAAACCGGACATCTAGCTAGACACTGCCCAAAGAATATAAAAGAAGAACCTATGGAAATAGGCTGCTTGAACAGTGAAGAGTCGGAAGAAGCCGAGGAATAGCTAGAGACCTTTAGCATCTACTTATTTCAAAACCCTACCGAATTCACCTATGAAAAGGCTTGGGTAAATGGGAAAAAAGTCAAGGCTTTAATGGCCTCGGGTAGTAAGCAGACCACTATACGGGCCAATGTAGTTACACCACAAGAGCCAAACCATGCAGCCCTGGTTCGAGTAACTTGTGTACATGGAGACAACAAAATCTATCCTAAGATCCCAATACACATAGAAATCTAGGGCAAAACCTGTGAAATACTATCTGTCATCATTCCAGGACTCCCTGAGGATGTTATTATGGGGCAAGACTTCCCCGTCTTCTCTACTCTGTTAAAGCAATCTCCACCCCCTTCAGAGACTTTCTGCCCCAAAGATCCTGGCAGGAAAGTCATGATTCCCAAAATTCTCCAGTACAGGATTGGGAAAACTCAGAAACCATGAAACCCAAGACGGCCTTCGAGACCCAATTCGTAGGTTATTGTAGAGAGGCAGATAAGATCCCTTCACCTTCAGCTATTAAAATCTATCAGTGGAATATGGGATAGTGCCTGGAAATTTCTCACCCCTGTTCTTTGGCCAGTCTTAACAGGAAATCAAACCAAAAACTAGGTATATCCACCTCTCCACATTGCCACTCTTAACTCTCGCTCTGCCATCAAGCATTCCTCTGATATCTGTCGCCTTCTTGAGGAACTGGACCTTGACGTCCTCGGTCTCACTGAGACATGGTTCACAGCCAGCTCTGTCACCAGCTTTGACACACTCCTACCTGACGGTTACAAGATCCTCTCCGTGCCCAGGCCCAACTGTGCCCTTATCTTCCCTGAGTGGATTCCTGCCATTGTCACTCCTACGCAGACCTACTCCTCTTTTGAATGTCTTGTCTGCCGATTCTCTCTCTCTCCTAGCCATTCCCTTACCGTGGCTACTATCTATCGGCCACCTGTTCAAATTTCCTCCTTCCTCTCTGAGTGGGCTAACCTCTCCTGCTCACTCATGTCCTCAACCACTCAACTCCTCTTTCTTGGTGACTTCAACATCCACCTGGATGCCTCCTGTCCCCCCACTGGACTCTTTCGTGACCTCTGCGACTCTCTCTCACTCTCTATTCTCCCGTCTGGGCCTACTCATTCTGCAGGGCACACTCTTGATGCTCTGATCTCTTCTGACCTTCCCCTCTCCGTCACTCTCTCCACTCCTCTCTCCTGGAGTGATCACTTTCTCCTATCCTCCAACCTCACCCTCCCTACCCCACAGGCAAAGCCACCCTCATCATTGCCACCCACCTTCTCGGTCATCCGACCCATGAAGAGCGTGTCAGTTGAGGCTTTCGCTGCCACCTTCTCGCCCCTCCCTCCCCCTTCGGCTGGCTCCCACCCTGACACAGCCCTCTCCATGCTCCACTCTGCTATATCTGATACTCTTGATATCCTTGCCCCTGTCATGAGAATCCGCCTGAAGCCCAAAGCCAAATGTAACTCCTGGTATGACTCGAATCTCGTCACCCTAAAACACAAGTGCAGGGTGGCAGAGAGGAAATGGCATGCTTCCTGTTCATCCTCTGACAAACTGGCCTGCCGCCTGCTCCAAAGGCAATACTGTCTCTCCGTTCTCACCAAGAAGAGAGCCCTTATCCAAGCCCGCATCTCTGCGGCATCTAACAACTCGGCTGAACTCTTTAAAATCTGCAAGGAGCTTGCCAACCCTGCTGCAGTCTCTACCTCTCCTGTCCCCTCCCAGGCCCTCTGCACTGCACTGGCCTCTCACGTCATCTCTAAAACTCAGGACATCCTGTCCTCACTCTCCGCCTATCACCTCCCTCCCTCTCTTCGCGGCTCTTCCTCTGGCCCTTCTGCAGCCACCCCTCCTCCCTCCTTCTCTGCCTTTCCCCTTTTTTCTGCTGACGAGTTTTCCAGACAAGTCCGATCTATGAAAGTCTCGTCTAAACAGGTTCACCCCTGTTCCTCCAAAACTATCAAGGACCACATCGACTCCCTGGCTCCTGCCCTGGCTGACTTTTGCAACCACTCCTTCGCCTCTGGAGTATTCCCATGTACCCTCAAGCACTCACTTGTGCACCCTCTTCTTAAGAAACCCTCCTCTGACCCCTCCTGCCTGGCTAACTATCGCCCAATCTCCATCACTCCCTTCCTGGGCAAGCTCCTGGAGAAACTGGCCATCTCCCAGATTAACCTCCATGCTGAAACTGTTGGTAGTCTTCATGACCATCAATCTGGCTTCAGAGCGGCCAGAAGCACGGAAACTGCTCTCCTGAACATCCGTGCAGACCTGCTCTTGAACCTCGACTCCAACACTCTGTGTGTTCTCATTCTGCTCGATCTCTTTTCTGCCTTTGACACTGTCAACCATGCCATCCTGCTCAACCGTCTCCGTGATAACCTGGGTATCACTGGTCAGGCTCTGGCGTGGCTGACCTCTTTCCTTTCCAATCGACCATCCCAGGTCCAACTTGGGTCCTTCCTCTCTGACATCTTTTTCTCCACCTGTGGTGTTCCCCAGGGATCTAATCTCTCTCCCTGGCTGTTCAACCAGTATCTGGCACTCCTTGCCCACCGCATCGCTGCTCTCTGTCCCAACTTTCAGTGCCATGCGGACGATACCCAGCTCATTTTCAGGCGTCCCTCCGCCTCCTCCTCTCCTTCCCTCATCTCTGACTGTCTGTCTGCTATCCAGGAATGGTGTGCCGCCAATGACCTCTGCCTTAATGCCAGTAAGACTGAGATTCTACTCATCGGCACACCCACTCCCTCCTTCCCTGCAGCTCTCTGGCCAGCCTCTCTTGGCCCTCTTCCTGCGCCTACCTGCAAGGCAAAAAACCTCGGGGTCATCTTCGACTCCACACTCTACTTCTCTCCTCATATATCTGACGTCTCTAAGAGGTCACACTACCAGCTGCACCTCCTCAGAGGTATTCTTCCCTTCCTCTCCTTCCCCCAGAAGCTCACTGTATCCAGAGCCCTGGTTCTCTCGAAGCTGGACTACTGTAACAGCCTCTATCTAAATCTGCCTGCCTCTACTCTCCACCCTCTGCAACTCATCCAGAACAGGACTGCGGGACTTGTCCTTGGCCTCAAGCCCAGGGACCGTATCTCTACACTGGCTCCCAGTGGCTGCGAGGATTAAGTTCAAAACCCTGTGCATTGTCCACAAGGCCTTCTGGGGCCTGGGGCCTAAATACCTTCAACTCTCTCTTCCTAAATATCTTCCTTCCCGAGCCCTTCGCTCATCCGTCTCCAACTCCCTCAGGGTCAGCCGCTTCTCGAAGCAACGAGCTGGGGGTAGATCTCTCTCCGTGGCAGGGGCCTCCCTCTGGAACAGCCTTCCTGCCTCCCTGAAACTTGAGGAGAGCCATCTCCGGTTCTGGAAGCACCTCAAAACCTTCCTCTTTGCTTCTGCTTTCTCTCTCCCTCTCCCCTGCTAAATTCTTCACTGAAACTGCACTGAATCTGCAACTGGGCCACTCTCACTGACCTCGGTCCTGGGCCCAGCCACTCTCCACTTGCACTGCCTCCCTGGAAACCCCTGCACTGCGGGACTGTCTCTGTATCCTTACAGCCCCCCCTTCCCAGCACTTGTCTGCACTTACCTTGCACTTGCCACCAGCTGGCCCTATTTATTTATTTTTTTTCTACTTACTTTGTACTGCACTTCCCCCCTCTCCTTCCCCTTGCACTTTTTCCCTTCCCCCTACCCCTGCACTTGCGCGGTCTGAATGACACCTGGCCTAGTAGGATCGTTGTTTGTCTTCCCCTTGGTCCCCCCTCCCTGCCTCATCACGCCTTGAAACACTTGTGTATAGGCCATTACAAATGCCATATCATATCATATCATACCTCGCATAGGGGAGGGATATGTGAGAAACCTGAATATGTCTCCATGGCTATTCACAGAGATCTGTCATCCAGGTAGCCAGGACACAGCCATCGCTATTGTATCCAGTTCCTGGGGATGGACTAGTGAGGGAGGGTCATCTGGATGAGGGTTCCTTGGGGAGTAGAAGAGGGACACTGATGTGTGAGATGCGGTATCCCCCTTCTTTCAACAACTTTTTCCAAACTTACCATGTAGGATATTCCAAAACACTGCCCCCACCGCTTTCCGAACATGAACACTTTTTCACAACACAGAATACAACAGGCTAACACCAGAGCCATTTACCTGACATGTCCCAATAAAAGGTGCTTTCCTTTCCCCACAGGGATAAAAGGTGGAGCATGAAGACACAGGACGAGCAAGGCAGACTGCATGACATGAGAGCTAACTCAGCAAAGCAGTTCAAGAGAAGGACAAATATGGCGAATACTGAGAAGGTGAAAAGGAGAGGAGTAAAACATAAGACTGTGAACAATAGCCAGCGTGTGTTGCATCAGATGTCTACAGTACGCAAGACCCTCCTCAGCTGATAACCATGCCGTGGAAGGATGTCGGTCTCAGCGGTACCAACCTTGACTCCAAGGACAAAGAAAGGCAAGCTTTTCATCACAGCTGGTGAGTCGAGGGGAGAATCGATAAGAAACTGAAATGTGTCAAATGAAAAGAAGCCAATGGCTAATTTTAACTTGATTGAGGAACGAGGGGGAAAACCAGAAACAGAGGAGGCCAGCACCATGTGGGTGCTCAGGCACGAACCCCTGGGCGATTACTTGATGGTAGAAACTACTGGAATCAGAAGCCCTTGAGAAGAGGTGAAAAGAGGTCAAAGTGCTCATACAGGGGTCTTGTAAAAACCTCTGTAGCGTCAAAAGTCTTTGACCTACAGATGACTGCGAAGCTAAGGGAAATTAATCCTGCTTTGTGAAATGAACGCATGAACAGTGTGTTAAAGCTGGCATGAAGTGAACCCGGCGGAGAGATGCTAACCAGACGGGATTAAGTCTAAAATCCCATAATGAACTGTATGGTAAAAGGTTGTCAAGAGTGAACCCGGTAGAGGGATGCTAACGAGAAGGGGTGAAGTACAAAGTCCCAAAGTGTAGTGAACTGTTTGTAGAAACTTGGCGATAGTGAACCCGGAAGAGGGAAGCCGACAAGCAGGAACAAAGCCTGAAGTACTATTTAAAAAGACATTAAGACTCATGAATGTGAGAGGTATTGGAAGACCAGGGGAAGTGAATTGTCCCCCTTGTCAAGTGGGTCCGAACCCGGTCGAGGGAGATCCAGCTGTGAAAAGTCATCACTCAAAGTTCATTGAGAAAGGAACTGTTCAATTGATTAGTTGAATACGATAGGTGAGGGTCAGTGCCCGGAAGAGGAGGACTCAGGGGTGAAGCCATTACCCAACGTGAATTGTGGAAAATAATGTGTTGTTTGTGTTCGTTTGTTGGATACATTAGGCCTCGAAGGCAAGACACTTTTTAACGCAAAGAGACTTTACCATAGAAGAACCTGATAGCTGGAACGGAACAGACTGCTCTTGCTGAGAAAGCTCCAGCATGTGCTGTGCAAGCTGGAACAAAATTGTCCGCTCGTGCTTGGAAGGCTCCAAAGTCCCACATTGTCAAGTTCTAAAAACGTGGGGAAGAGAGACCTCAAGGCAATCACATCCTGACTTATTATTTGAACACTGTTTCCTTCATTTTGATACCCTAACCCACACTCTTTCAGTAATTTGTTTTAAGGAATTGGTAATACGTTTTTGTTACTATAGGCCCTTTTATTTTGACACAATGCCACTAGGATTGCCTTATTTTCATTTGATGGTCAACGCTTGCTCCCATCTTAGATTTAGTTTTAGATTAGACGTGTTTCCACCCTGTGTTCATTGTTTGAATAACACCCTTAAACTATGATCACTTGTGTCTGTCTTTACTGTTGCCACAATGAGTGCCTTCCAACACCCTTCTTGAGTGCATATTCATCAATCGGCCCACTTTACCACAAAAGGCAAAGGAGATATATCTCTTAATTATACCTGTTTTAACTCTCCAATTTGGATCACTCTTCGTTTGTAGCAGTTTGAGGGGCGAGCAGGAGCTTTAACCACTACTCCACCTTGTACTCCTGCAGAGCACAAGTAATTTGTTCACACAGAACAATTAGTTACAAGTCAAGTTCTCCAAACGGAATGCATTGATATGGAACATCTCCTCAGATACATACAAGTAACACCAGTGACTAAATCACAAACTCCTGCTGAGTGTGAGCTTCACTCTCTTCATATTTTGTTTTGATTACTTGTCCAAAATACTATCAATCCTTGTCAAATGTTATCAATATCTACAAGATCCAGAGAACACTCCTCTATCTGAACAGAATTATCAGGGAAAGGAAGATTTTCGAGTTTTAATGAAGTTTCATAAAAGTTCAAGATCCAAGATGGACTGTTTTTTTCAGAAATGCTAATCTGGTTACAATCAGTTGATGGTCACTACATCATTCTGAAGCATTATGTTAAATCATGCCCATGATGCAGCAACAGCTGATCATTGGGGAATTTAAATAAATAACGCAGATGCCAAGTAAGGTTGATTATTGGTAGCACATGGGTCAGGATCCAAATATATATTTAAAAGGGCTCCTGGTATGCACTTAGATCCAAACCGAGCCCTCCAACTCACTGTGCTCCCTTACATAAAAGAAAAATGACATGACCATGGATTAATCTTATAGTGGTTATTTGTTCTGCTGGTGGCGGCACATATATGTTGACTGTTGCTTACCTATTTCCAAATGGATTGAATGACTTACAGACCTAATTTGTAAAACGGAGACTGCTGCCAGTTTTTTAATCCACCACATCTTTTATCATACTGCCCTTCCTAAAAAGGATTGATACCAACCGGGATAGTCATTCTACCAGTGAGATGATGACTAAGATGAGAGACATTCTTGAAGTCAAAACATAGTTATAAGCTGCCTACCACCAGGTATGAAGTTGAGTGGTAGAGTGATATAGAAAGATAATTGAAGGAATTCTGAAAAGTTTTGTGGTGATATCTGGATTCATTTGGGGCTTTCGGCTACCAGCAGTTCTGTTGACTCAGAAATCTACCCCTACTTCAGACCCCTAATGTACCCTTTTGCACTCATGACTGGTAAAAATTGTATAGCTTCAACATCTGTGATTTGGAACACACAAACAGATGTTGGTCAATGCCTCTACTACTCATCAATATGTAAACAATGTTTTCAAACACTTCAACACATATTCCTCTATGCTCAATGACACCTGGAAAAGTATGCAGTAAGTATATTCGCTTACCATGATCTGAGGACCTCAAAAAGGGAATATGAAATAGTTGACTGAGGTTATCTCCATAATTTCCAAAGGAACTAATCTAAAGAGCAGAATTGCTGTCATTTTGAAGGGGGCTTTCTAAATTTTAGATACAATTTCTCCAGTTACATACAAGATAGAAATAGAAAAAGGCGATCAGACAGAGAAATCCTGGGTGCACATCAACCATCTGTAAACCTGCCATCCCCTTTTTCAATTCTCAGCCAAATAGAGAGATCAACTAGCCCTATGGATGAGGAGACCTCTGAATAACAATTGAATGGTTAGAAGTGCAAAAGTGCAAGTAAAGATGTTTAGATGAAAAGATTAATGCCTATATAAATCTATTAAATAATAGATTGTTACAGGAAGAAAGAACAGGGTATGACACCTAAATATCCTATGTAGCCATGCTTTGTACTAAACCAGCCTTTCTAGCCCTACTTCTTAGTTAAATAACTAGAAGTTATTTCCAGGTTGCATACAAAATAGGTGAAGATGGGTGAAGGAGGAAACCCATTCCCCAAGGAAGAGTTGTATGTAGGACCGTAAGAGGACATAAAGACAAGAGGATTTCTATTTCCTTGTGCAGTACATTTCTTTTTTACAGAAATAAGGGACCCTGACCATAATGATTTTCCTGCTGGAATATGAGATGGGAAGGTGCGGGCATCACTTAAATCATTCCATGTAACTAAAACATGTATTCATTAAATATTATGTATTGTGTATGGCCTGTTCTTCTCTATTAAGTAACTCTCGCAAATGTTAAATGTGAACAGGGTTCCTTTTGTGCAGCCATATTACAAAAATGACATTAAAAGTGTACTTAAATGCACAAGAAGGCTAAAACTGCATTTCATAATGCCATTTATTTAAGTGAAATTGCACAAATACCACATGCTTAAATTAAGTAAAAAAACAGGCCGGTACACTTTGCTGCTCGGCCCCCAAGACTACATGTCAGCCTTCTGGCACAGCAGGGCACATCTTCAATTAATAAAACCCATTCGCTCAACACAACAGAAACAGGTGAAGTATTTAGAGCACATGATGGTTTTTATAAGTATAATGAAAAAGGGCCTTTTGCATTACACCAATTTCACTTTTACAGTGTCTGAAACGTTTTATGATAGAGCTGGACTTCAACATTGTTTTTATTTATTTTTACTTGGTTTGCAAGAAACCTTCACAATTTACAAAAAACAAAGGATGCTTTATAATGAAATATCACAATATACAACACACTTTTTAAAAAAAAATCACTTTTCACATCATGTATTACTAAAAGAATGTACTATTTACAACATATCTACAACGTGAATAAAACATTGCTCACAAGAATTACACAAATGAAACTAATGCCTCAAACTTAATATAGTAATTTTCCCTTTTTTATTTATTTGTACTTGGTTTGCAAGAAACCTTTACAATTTACAAAAAACAAATGAGGCTTTACAATGAAATATCACAATATACAACACACTTTTAAAAAAACAATCACTTTTCACATCAAGTATTACTAAAAGAATGTAATATTTACAAATAAAACATTGCTCACACGAATTACACAAATGAAACTAATGCCTCAAACTTAATATAGTAATTTTGCTTTCAGTGCACTTATAGCACTACCCATGATTGGCAGTTAGACATTGACACACACTGTCAGCATTATCAGCATTTGATATAACCATATTAACATAATGTCATTTCCATTTCCAACAAAATGTATGTTTTATGTTTGGTTCATTGATGTGCATCCTAGTGGCTTCGTTTGTTACAAAGTCCAGTTGTATCTTGTTACTAATTACAGTTATATATTCACATAGCTAACATAGTCAAAAACTGTACCTCTATTTGTGGGGCTGGTTGTCTCTAACATTATTTTGAAATAAGGTTCATCAATACATTACAATGAGTAGTTCTACTGGAGTATAAATGAATTTAAATTAAATTAAAATAAAATATTCTACACCATGTTTGAAAAACAATACTTCCATTCATGTTGACTGCAAGAGATTAAATAAGTCAAAATCAATTGTTGTCAACAAGCGCCCTAGCCAGAGTACAAGAGATTTATTTGTGACCCACATACAACTGGACATCAAGAATTCCCTCGAGAAAGTCGTGTTCCCAATGTTACTTTTGGCCAGATGACAAATTCTCAAGGTTTCATAATGTGTACAGTAAATCACAAGGTGCTTAATAGTTTCCCGTTGTTGCATATTGTGACAGAATCTACAAGTTTCAATGGTGCCTTGTTGCCAGTGTTTAATACGCTCCCGAGTATGTAATTGATTCAATCTGAATTTCATGTGCATTGTACACATATTTTCAAAGGGGAAACAGTCTGTATACATCAGTCTAGGAAATCTTTTGTGCGTAAATTGTGCATATTCTTGATTAATGAAAAACCTTTGTTATAGGGACGTTATGGTTAAGTTGCACTAATAAAAACCTATGAAATTCAATGGAAAAACATTGTTACAGGGACGTTAAGGTTACAAGTAAAACGGAAAAACCTCAGAAATTCACAAGTTATGGTAAGCTAAGCAACTATAACTCGCGCCACCACCGTGCACTGCTAAGACTAACACCCAGGATATCAAAGATGACATTACAAATGACCTTCTGGACAGTCCATGTGACCATACGATTGCACGCGGCATGGTGACGTGTTTTCGAAGGCGTCTGCACTTCGTGATCAGATCCATGCTTCGAAGACAGTTCGGAACTGCATTTTCTACTGATCTAGGAACTTTTAACTTCACAATTTCCCTTGCACACCTCCTTCACCTTTTCGTGCTGATTATCCATTACCAATCTAGTACACAGTACATACTTGGAAGAATTTTATCAAAAGTGCTATTTATCTTAAAAATGGCATCAGTTATTGGCATCCCTCCTGCCCAGGAGCCACCACCACCACCAGCTGGAGCACCTTCACAACAAAAAAAGCGCAATACTTTCAAAGACAATGAAGAGGACCAAGAAGATGAGGTAGAAGAAGTGCCTACTTCTAGCACCAAGATCGGATCAGCGGTGTGCCAGTTGTTTGCTACTGTTGGGAGTGTACCAAAGGCTAAAGCTACCAAAGTGAAATGCACTGAGTGGGATTTTGGTACTCAATCGCAGACTACCTGGACAGTACCCCTAAGGGATCACCTCGATGCGCCGCCACACCAAATCCAATGACCGCAATGCTCTCAGAAAGGTTGTTCCCTTATCAGCAAGTAGTAAGCTGTCTTCCTCCACCTCATCTTCCTCAAAAAATACTGTAACCACACAGCCGGATGTCTGCAGGCTTTGGCGCGTTATAAATAAATAAATAAGGAGGGCTATGGACCATTATCATCCATTGCAGCCCCTGAAATGGGGGATAAAGGCCATTAGCACCTCTGGTTCCCAAAGCAGGAACCCAGGGTGCTAAAACATAGATTTTTCTTCCTATATCGGGATGCCTCTGGCGTCCCACCGTAAGAAGGAAGGTTTATCCTTCCTACTGCGGTACGCCTGCAGCATCCTACTGTAGGAATGAAAATCCTTTTCCAAGACAGCCAACATGGAAAGAGAAGGCGGGGCTCTGTACACAGCCCCTCTTCCCTTGCCATGGCAGCCTGCAAAACCCTATGAACATATTACCACAAGCACTTTTTTTCCCTTTCAAACCTATCCTACCTTTGAATACCTTTACTGCATAGCTGGTCCCAGGTAGACATAGCCACTTTAACACCATTTTTCATCCCTAGCGGTCATGGCCAGTAGCTAGATTGTCAGCATCATGACCTTATGCCATGACCCAGACAATCTGGCTACTGTCCACGGCCACAGGCTATACCTCAGTCACCAAAGTATATGACTATTTTTTGTACCTACATTATTACACTTGTCAAAAAATAAAACACGGGCACATTTGCAAAACCATGCTTTAATGTCCTTGCCAATGCTCCTCACAGGTTTGCTCGAAATTCACCCATGTTTTATTTTTCATAAAGTGTCAAAATGTATGTACATACAATAGTCATATAACTTAGCCCCCACTTGACAAAATCCATTCAGTCTTTATACAAACATTGAAGGTTGCGTCTATAATCTTTCTCAAAACTTTTGTCCACATTCGTCAAATAGCAACAAAGTTATAAACCATCTAAAAATGTTGATACCCCCATCTAATTTCGCCCCCTCTTGAGAAAATCCCACCAAACTTTAGAAAACCATTTATATCTAGATCCAAAATCGTTTTGCCAAATGTTGTGCAGATTTGTCAATGACACCACATTTATAGGCCTTTACAATATTTTGGGACCTCCTCTAATTTTGCCCCCTCTTGAAAGAATCCCACAAAACTTTGCAAGCCCATTCAGGATTAGTTCCAGAATACAATTGCAAAATTACATGCAGTTTCGTTCAGTGGCACAAAAGTGAAAAGCCATCCAAAAAGTGCTTTTCCCCAACCCTGTAATTCAGAAATAGGTACAGATATCCCAGGACATCTGAAGTGTCCGTGAAAACCACAGGACTGCCCCAGGACATCTGGAGTGTTTGCTGACTGTCAGGGGGGCGGGGGTGAAACAAACAGTTTTTTGCCTTGTTATGGCCATTTCCTATTCCCATCCCATCCACATCCCCCACATATCCCTAGAGATTGTTTGTTGAGTTTGACAAGTGCCATGTTGCTTTTTTTTATGTTTTCACCTCGCTGTCCACGGACTACAAAAAAGTCAGCAAATCCAAAATGTCAGGCATTTCAGGAAAGCTGATGCATTTCACGTTTTCCCACCACCCAATCAGCCGCCGCGTGCCGATGACGCAAAAGTCTGCGAAATTTTTCGGGCCAATCAGAGGCCAGTCTGCAGACCGGACAGGGAAGGGAGTCAGTGGAGCAGACATAGATATCACACATTATTCTGCCTTATGTTTTGGTCGTTTAAAAAAGAACCACTGGACAGATTTAAAGCAAATTAACAAAAGTACACTTTTGGGACCAAGCCGCCGCTCCTGCCGCAACATTGGTGAAACCTTCCAGCGGTTTGGGCTGTAGGTGTGACCACTGTTTTTCCCATTATGTATATGGGGAAAAAAAAATTGTGACCCCCTATAACTTTGCCCCTGCTTGTCTTGACCAAACGTCACAAAACTTTTCAAAAAGAATCAGAGTGGGCCATATACTTTTTTTGCAAAGTTTGGTGAGGATTCGTCCAGGGCGAGCAAAGTTATAAGCCACCCAAAAAGTGCTCTTCCTATGGGTTTAGCAACTTATCCATAACTACATGGCTGTTGCCGCAGGACATATAATATAATTTGTAACTATCTATTTCATCTATGGTGTGTGCCCAGTCCCATTGATATATATATATATATATATATATATATATATATATATATATATATATATATATATATACATATATATATATTCAATGAAAAAATGTTGTTAAAGGGACGGTATGGTTAAATTGCGCTACTAAAAACCTATGAAATTCAGTGAAAAAACATTGTTAACAGGACGTTATGGTTACAAGTAAAATTGAAAAACCCCTGAAAGTCGCCAGTTATGGTAGGCTAAGCAACCATAACTCACGCCACCACCGTGCACTGTTAAGACTAACACCCAGGACATGAAAGATGACATCACAAATATCATTGATGACATCACTGATGACATCACATGTCTAGCCCCTTCTTTTGTGTTCACTGCCATATCTAGGAGAGGTGGTTTTATTTACTGACAATCAGAAACTTAACATTCAAAAGGTATTACATTTATACATGTTGCTATTCTCACATGTTCTTACACTACTTTCCTTAGAATTTAATGGCATCTTATGATGTACATATATAGGGGAAGAAGCAGGCCTGAAACACAGCAATCATTTTTGTGCGCGAATACAATCATGTAGATTATACACAGTTGCTAATGATACTGCCTCTTGTTTGCTTACTCTACTCTCCATATATAAGCCCCATATTTGTATGCATTGTAGTCTATTTATGTTTTGTGTGCATTAGTAGAAATATGTAGTAAGTGATGCATTATTAGTACGGAAAAGTCTGATACAGAAACATTCACCGTTTTATTATATAGCTTTGGAAAATTACAAATATTGCACCTCTATGGTGTATGCTGCAGCCAATACCTACATTTCTGTATGAGTAGGTTCCTGTACTAGAAAGAACACTGCAATGGAATGTTCTTTAAAACACTACATTGCGTAATGAAGTATGTCTTTTATTACACATCTCCCGATAATCCCGGATACTTTCTTTGCCAACATTACATTCACAAACCCTTGTATGAAAAGTAAATGCACATGTGATGTCATCAGTGATGTCATCAATGATATTTGTGATATCATCTTTGATGTCCTGGGTGTTAGTATTAGCAGTGCACGGTGGTGGCGCGAGTTATGGTTGCTTAGCTTACCTGTTCTAAGAACACTTGCGGTGTCCTGAAATGTTCGCAAATAAACAAAATGGGGGTGTTCTGGGGACGCTGTCCGTATTGTTCTGTGGCAAGTTGAATGTGTTCTAAGAACACTCGAGGTGTCCTGAAATGTTTGCAAATAAACAAAATGGGGGTGTTCTGAGGACGCTGTCCGTATTGTTCGTTGTTAAGTTGAAAGTGTTCTAGGAACTCTCGCGTTGTCCTGAAATGTTCGTACATAAACAAAATGGCGGTGTGTTCTAAGAACACACGCGCTGTCCTGAAGTGTTCTAAGATCTCTTGCGGTGTCCTGAAATGTTCGTAAGGGGTGTCCTGAAGACGCTGTAAGAACACTTGTGGTGTCCTGAAATGTTTGCAAATAAACAAAATGGGGGTGTTCTGAGGACGCTGTCCACATTGTTCGTTGTCAAGTTGAAAGTGTTCTAAGAACTCTCGCGTTGTCCTGAAATGTTCACAAATAAACAAAATGGGGGTGTGTTCTAAGAACACACGTGTTGTCCTGAAATGTTCATAGGGGGTGTCCTGAGGACGGTGTCCGTATTGTTTGTTGTCGAGTTGAAAGCGTTCTAAGAACTTTCGCGTTGTCCTGAAATGTTCGTAGGGGGTATTCTGAAGACGCTGTCCGTATTGTTCACTGGCAAATTGAAAGAACACTGGTAATGTCCGCGGACATGAAAAGTTTCCATAGGCCATAGTTGAAATGTTTTACTCTTTGGCCATGCACCCAACACTCTATGCCCTGGCCACAACCACCGCAGCATATCACATTTATAGTTTCTTATAACTTTGGGTCAAAACAAATTTATAAGGAACAAAGTTATAAGATACTATGGGTGTGATATGCTGTGATGGTTGTGGCCAGGGCATAGAGTGTGTAATATACTTACTGTTTGGTTTAGTAACTGAGTACATGTATTTCTTGTTAATTTCTGTGATAAAAGAAAATAGCATGTTAGTATTAGTATTTTGTGATGACTTTTTACATTGTATAATCAACATTTTTTTTTTTGGACCCTCAAATTTAGTGGATTACAAACCAGAATACTGTGCAAATTGCTCAGTTTCTGTGTTCGTTGCTAAAATCATTGGGTCTGTGGGAGAAAATAAAATCCATATTGGATTAAAAAAAAAAAAACCTTTTCTGTTATGCTGCAGTTTATTTGTTTGTTTGTTTTCAGTGTTCATTTGTTGTTTCTGGCTAATGCTTTATACATTGGGTTGTTGCATTTTTTTTGGAGCAGTAACATATTATTTATTTGTTTGGATATTATGAAATTTTGGAGCAGTTAGATACCAGCAGGCGTATTCTAACTGTCTATTTTTTTATATATTTTAGTGGTATTGATTTATCTGTTTGGATATGGTTACATTTTGGGACAGTTAGATACCAATTGGCGTAGTCTAACTGTCTATTTTTTTATATATTTTAATGGTATTGATTTATCTGTTTGGATATTGTTAAATTTTGGGACAGTTAGATACCAATTGGTGTATTCTAATTGTCTATTTTTTGCTCTAATTTAGTGGTATTCATTTATGTGATTAAGTGTTTTAGAATCTTTGGGCAGTTAGATAGCTTTTGGAATATTCTAACAGTTTATATATATATATTTTTTTTATTTGGTTTTATTGAAATTTTACAGTTATGACATAATTCAAAACATAATACAAACATCTATATGTATCAAAGTGAGGTCACAACTTTCCCCTCCCCCCCACCTCCCACACCCCCCCTTGTCCCACGCCATGATTTAATGGTAGATAACAACAACAGAGTCCAGCATTTCATCTGAGGATACATTGCGAGCATAGGGTTGCTTCCGAGAGAGAAACGGTGCTCAAAAAATAAGGTTCAACATATAAGAGTCACATGTCTTGTAACAATCGATCTCCACCGACTCCAAAAGGGTTGCCCCACTCGTGTTGTTCCCATCGGGAGAACCGCCTGAGATTGCTACTCATGCCTCAGTCTGTTTTCCCGTATCTGTCAAAAAATGGCAGCCATAGGGCCTCGATGTTAGATTTGGATTCATCGATCAGGTGGGTCAAGTACTCCATGTCGTAGATTGCTCATGTTTTCGCTACCCACTCCCCCTCCCTCGGAGGTCAGGGTGATTTCCATTTCTGGGCCCAGCAGCATCTAGCCGCAACTACCATGACCTGCAACATGTGGTCGTGTTTTACCTTGGGGCCCCCTTCGACCTCAATACCGAACAACACCAGCCAGGGGGACAGAGTTCTCGCCAATCCGTCCACTCCCCTTATCCATGACAGGACCTCACTCCAATAGGTTTGTGACACCTGGCACTTCCACCACATATGAACATAGTCTCCCTTTTCAACATGGCATTTCCAGCGGTGGGGGTCGTAGCCTTTTCTCATTCTGGCTATCCTTTGTGGGGGGTAGTGCCATCTGTGTATCAACTTCAGGGCCTGGTGGCGGTATTGGGGTGCTGTTGTGGAGCGGTGTGCCTGCCTACAGATCTTGGTCCATCTCTTTTCTGTTATAGGGGTGCCCAGGTCCCTTCCCCATTGCACTTGGGAAGATGGGGGGTCCCGTGGGGTAGAGAACAGCAAGAAGCTATAAAGCCGCGATATCACCCCCTTGGTGCCTTTGTGCTTTATGAGGAATTTCTCAAAATCGGTTAGGTCCCGCCTAAGTGTGTTTCCCCTTCTGCTCTCGGTGAGGGCACCCTTGAGCTGTAGATATGGAAAGGGGGAGAGGTCAGGGAGGCCCAGGGCATCCTTCAAGACACCTTGAGAAATAAACACCCTATCCACCCAGAGCTGTCCGGCTCTACAGAGGCCCACCTCATACCATCGCTGGATGGCCAGTGGTTCGTTGATCCCTTCCCAAAGTGGTGGAGCCCAGATGCAGCTCAAAGGTGAGGGCCACGTTGTGAGCCATCTCAGGTAACCCCCTTCCTTCCAAATGGACCACAGCACTCCCAACACTCAGAACCCTTCTTGGGATAGATGTCTTGGGGACCCATAGCCATTCGTCCAATGTGACTGGCGAGAAGAGCGTGTTATCTAACGTTACCCATTGTTTCTTTGGGCCAGTCATCAGGTGGTCAACAAGGACGTGCAGTTGTGACGCCTTATAGTAGGTGTCAAGATCGGCAAAGCCCACCCCACCCTCATCCTTGGGTCTTGTGAGAGTGTCGTAAGCAATTCTATGGGATTTACCAGCCCATAGATAACGGAGAAGGGCCCGTTTGATCTCCAGGAGGAATGGGTTTGGTATCTGGGTTGGCAGCATTTGAAAGAGGTACAAGAATTTGGGGAGGATTACCATTTTGATGGAGTTGAGGCGAGCCATCCATGAGAGGCCGGATTTCGACCAGCATCCCAGGTCGTGTTTGATCGACCTCCATAGGGGCGGATAGTTTACTTTGAAGAGATCCCCTAGGTCTGATGGAATTTGGATCCCCAGATGGGAGAATCCCTCTGTACGTTTACAAAACGGAAGGTTGCCGATATATTGTCGCTCGGTCTCGTTGAGCTGGCCTGCCGGGAACGCCACTGACTTATCTACATTGACCCTGTAGCCTGCCAGGGAACCATATCGCTCCAGACTGTTCAACACCTCCGGGACAGATTGGGATGGTTTAGAGAGGTACAGGAGGACATCGTCGTCAAACAGGGTTATTTTGTAATCGGTTCCCCCCATCCTGACACCCTGGATCTGGTTGTTAGTCCTAATTGCTATGGCCCAAGGTTCCATCACCAGTGCGTATATGAGGGGGGACAATGGGCATCCCTGTCTTGTGCCTCTCTCTAAGGGAAAGGACTCCGACTCTCTTCCATTGACCACCACTTTAGCGGAAGGGCAGGAGTAGAGGGCCGTCATCCATCCCCGCCACCTGGGTCCCATCCCCAAGGACGATAGAACCCCCTCCATGAAGGCCCAGCTCACCCTGTTGAACGCCTTCTCCACGTCTAGAGACAGGAGAAGGGCACCATTGGATTTTACTCCATTTGAGCTCAATACGTGCAGGGTTTTGCGCATGCTATACGCTCGCTGTCTATTTACTACGAAGCCTACCTGATCGGGGTGGATCAGCCGGGGGAGACACCGTTCTAGCCGTGTCGCCCGGATCCTGGTAAAGATCTTGGCGTCTGTGTTCAGGAGCGAGATGGGCCTGTATGAGCCACACTCCACTGGATCTCTGCCCGGCTTAGGGATGACTGTGATTATGGCCTGCAGGAATGTTGGTGGAATGGTTTCTAAGGTCTTGATGTGGTTGAATAATTTGGTCAGCGGTTGGGTTAGTTCGGACTGGAATTGTTTATAGAAATCCGCTGTGTACCCGTCTTCCCCCGTGGTCTTGCCTATTTTAAGCTTTTTGATGGCCTCGTCCAACTCTTCCTCCGTTATCTCCTTGTCCAGTGTCTCACTCTCTAGGTCTGTGAGCTTAGGTAGGGGGTGGTCATCAAGATATTTTTGAATTTCCTCCAGTGATTCACCCTCTTGTTTGGTGTAGAGGGCCCTATAAAAGGCCGCGAATGATTCTGCTATATGTTCAATTTTTATCTGGGTGTTACCCGCCCCGTCCTTGACGTTTTCTATGTGTCTGTCCGCCCTATTTCCCCTCAGTCTGTGTGCCAGAAGAGTCCCAACCCTGTCGCCCCTCTCGTAGTATCTCTGCTTCGTGTATCTCATTTTTTTAACTAGCTCTCCAATCAGGATTGTATGTAGAGCCTGTCTCTTCTCTCTCATTTCACTCAGGAGGTTTTCGCGGTCTATGTTTCCCTTGGTGAGCTGTGCCCTCATGGCCCGCAGGTCCTCGCGGAGTCTGGATTCTATCAGGGCCCTCTCTCGCTTCTTGCTTGCACCCTCTGCGAAGACGAGACCCCTGAAGGTGGCCTTTGCTACCTCCCAGACTGAGACAATTGGGACCTCCCCTGTGTCGTTCGATAGGAAGAAGGCCTTCATTTCATTCCTAAGGAATTCCCTAAACACCTGGTCCCTCATGAGGGTACCGTTACAGCGCCACCTACGTGATTTCACGGTGGCTTGCAAACGCCATTCCATAACGAGGAGCTCATGATCTGACCAGGTCACAGACTCGACCGTAGGGTCCCCAACCTCTCCCCTCCCTCCTCTGAGACCAGCAGTAAGTCAATTCTAGTGTAAGTTTGGTGAGGAGGGGAGAAGAACGTGTAACCCCCAGGGGTCTGCCAGCATTTGCGCCATACATCAACCCAGTAGTATTCTTGTATGAGGTCCCTCAAAGCGAGATTATCTTTTGTGGGGGCTCTTGGTCCCATCCCTTTGGCCGACCACCAGTCCAGATGAGGGTCTGTAATGAGATTGAAGTCTCCGCCCAGGATTGTGGCTCGCTCGGCCCACCCGTCCATAACCCCAAAGACCCTGCGAATAAACTTGACTTGGCCGGTGTTGGGTGCGTATATTGTGGCTAGTGTGACTCGTGTACCCTGTGCTAACCCCTTGATCACCAGGAATCTGCCTCCAAAGCTCCTCTTAGTCTCCACATCGGTGAGATGCAGCGATTTACTCAAGAGGATACCCACTCCCTCCTTCTTAGAGGATTTGTGCGAGGCCCAGAAGTTTCTGCCTATCTCCTTTCCCTTAATCGTTGACTCGGCCCCCCTTCTATAGTGGGTTTCTTGTAGAAAGAGGGCAAGTAATTTCTGTTTGCGGAAGTTACTCGTGAGAGACCGCTTGTTCTGCGAGTTGAGACCCTTAACGTTGAGCGTACCGATCCGACCTTCAACCATGATCGTCGCTATCCTTGCCCTGTGTAACCTCAGTGAGTGCCCCGTTATCATCTGTTGGCTTGGACCCCAGAACCATGGTGTGGCGTTCCCTATTACTTTCCCCTTCCCCATCCCCTCCCCCCTCCCCCCTCCCTGGTTCCCCATTTCCCTTACCCATTTTGGTAGGCGTCCATCTCCATCGCCCGACAGACATCGGGTTTAGTCAACGAACCACCAGGGCCGCTGCCTGGGCCCCGAGAGATAAATAGTGTGGAGCGTATCGTCCAACTTTTACCCTTAGGAACATTCAACAGCTTTAGTCGGGGTCCAATACCTCAACAAGACCTCATCTACCCACGTCTCCTCGGCTCCCGCCACGTGTCTCATAAGGGCTGGGTACAACTGTGAACTAGCTTCCAATGTGGGTTAGAGGGATCTTTAAAGGCCTCGGGGGATGCAGCTGGCCATCTTCGGACGACCGAGATTTCAAACAGATGGGACCCGAAACCTTCAGCCCTCAATTTTAGCCGAAGCCTCGCCAACCGTGGCAACATCACAACACAACATAAATCGCCTCAAACAACAACAAAACAACATCACATTTCTTTAACTTTCCCCCCTTCCCGCTCAGTCACTCGGATCCACCGCGCATGCTTTGGCCTCCGCAAAAGTGGAATAAATGCTTCTCCTCAATTCGCCGGGGCGGGCGAGTGAGTGAACCCCAACCGATCAGTACTGCGTTCCGTTTCTCCTCTCCTCTATCCCATAATCATGTGGGTCCTCCACGTCCCTCCGAGGGGTGTCTGGTTTTCCTGAATTTCCGGGTGCCCTTCACTTTGTGTTTCCCCTGGCTGTGGTCGGGGCCCCGTGGGGCCCGACTTAGGTCTCTGTCGGGTCCACCGCACTCCCCCGAGGGCCCCAGAGGGTCCCCGATCAGTTCGTCGATGCCTCTTTGGATGTCTTCTTCAGTAACAAGCTGAAGGTTTTCCCCTTGCCACTCAAAGGATATGTAGAATGGGTGCCCCCAGCGGTACCGGACCCCCTTTTTCTGGAGCCACCTGGTGATCGGGCCATATTTTTTCCTCATTTGTAGCGTGAGGGCGGACAGGTCCTGGTATATTGCCACCCTGGAGTTGTCGAATTGTATCTCTCTCAGGGTTCTGGCTCTTTCAAGTATTTTTGCTTTGTCCCTGTAGTAGTGGAACTTCGCAAGCACGGAGCGTGGGCCCCTACCGCCTCCGCCAGCTCGGTGAACCCTGTCGATCAGGATGGTTTCTCTGGAGTCGGTTTCCAGGACAATCCTAATGATCTCCTGCACTTTGCCCTCCAGGCCGGTCTGGGTCTCCACCTCCACCTCCGACAGGCCGAATAAATCGCAGGTTGCATCTCCGTTCACGATTTTCCAAATCGTCCACTTTGAGACAGAGCTCTCCCTCACGCCGCTGCATCTCCTTGAACCTCGCCTCCATCTGAACCTCCAGGAAGACGGTGGATGCCTGATTGTTCTCCACCCCCTCCATTCTATCCTCCAACGTGGAGACCTTGGCGGTGAGGTCGGCCAGCTAGGCACCCATGTCCGTTCTCATCCCCCTGATTTCGTCTAGAATTGACTGGATGTTGCTCTAGATAGTGTTCATGTTGGGGTCGGTGTGGGCGGCGAGTTGGTCTCCATCTCTTGTTCTCGGGGAATTAATTGGTATCTCGCCAGGGTTCCTTTCCAACTCATGTGGTGTCTCCCCCTCTAGGTCTTCGTGGTTCCTCAAGATCTCCCCCTGGGGCTCGGGGAGACGATCCCCTCGATAAGGTGTGGCAGTTGGGACGGGCACCAACCCCCGGACAGCCACTACTCATGGCTGCTCCGACGTGGGGCCGGTGGGTGACTTCAAAGGTCGCAAGGGGCCCAGGCATGCTGCTGCGTCGGCCCGGGCCTGTTCGGTGTAGGCCTCTAAGAGTTGTGTCGCAGCAGCAGCCGGGGGGGGTCCTTATGTAGTGGTTGCGAAGATGTTCCCCAGCGCCTGGGGGGTGAGGAGAGGAAGGAGCCCGGGCACGCTCCAGCGACGGCCTGGGTCGAGATACACGGATGTGTGTGCGGCGGGCCGGGGTCCGGCCGTGGAGGCCCAAAGTTTACGAACATCCAAGGCCACCACAGCGGGAGCCAAAGGTGGGCTCGTCTGAGGAGGCCCTTACGGGGAGGGCCCCGGTTACAGAGGGACTCCCACAGGCTTTCAGTGGTGCCTGCAGAGATGCAGGGTGTCGATTCCTCAGATTGATCCCAGCAAGATGCTCATCCGCGGAGAGGAGGAGCCCGGCCACGGAGCTTCACCTCGTGCGTTGCACAGGCCCGGAGGGGGGAGGGGAAGCGCGGACGGTCCAAGTCAAATATCTCAGGGACCCAGGCATCCCCAAGACTCGGGAAGGTATCTCCGGAGTCCCCAGGAGTTCCCCCACCTGGATTCGGCCTTTATAGGAGGATAACGTTCCTTTTATTGCAATTTACTCCACAAATCTCTCGGGGCTTCAGGGGAGCCAAGCGATCAGGCGGCCATCTTGCCCTCGCCCCCTGGTGGCCTCAGTTTATATTTTTTACTACAAGTTTACTTGAGGTTTAAGTACAGTTTAGTTATCAAATTTTGGTTTTAAGAACATTAAATAAGCGTTTGTAAGATTTGCTGGTAATCTCTGCTTTAGAGTAATGGTACTATCATTACATTGAAACCATCCACATTTCTTTTTTATATATGCAGTGTAGGGCCCTGAATTGGTTGTGGCTCCTGCGTGGTAGATTATACCTATTGTTGTGAAGGTTTTCTTAACAAGTGATATTTGACCATGTGTGAATCCAGTCATTTTGCAGTTGTTTTGGTACCATCTGCATTGTAACGTAGAAGCATTAGTATTACGTATTTACTATGTGTTTGTATTACTAACGTAGAACGATTATCTGAATTGCAGGTAGAACATAATCTACCATGGTTTGCATTTTGTACAAGTTGCTGAAATGGAATGGATTCACAATTAGGTATTGATATATATACGAAGTGTTCATTGGGGATTTCTTTGTGTGTCACATTGTTGCAGAGAGTGCATGTATGTTTCCACATGTATGAAATCTGGAAGATTTCATTTATAGGTATGTTTTTGTTTTCCAGTACTTGTAGTAAGTACATTAGAAATTCTTGTGGATCTTCCTGTGAGTTTATAGTGAATTTCACCATTCCAGCATAGTAGTCCAATTGTTGTCTTTGTCTTATTCCATAAACACTATATGTGTTGTCAGGATTGTTTGCTGCATTTCTGTGAAGTACTAACATTTGCAAACACCATGGGTCTCTACTGGGTAAGTAAATGTTGTCAACAATTGGTGGTAATTGAAATAGAATATTCATTGCTACATTTGCGTAGCAACTTACACCAACTATATTTGAGAGTTTAAATGGACCAGGTAGTTCTGTATCTGACTGCTTTTTTTGGAGTTTGTCTTCCTTCTTTGAAGAAGAACCTGGTTTACTTTCCCTAATTGATTATTTTTTGCTTGTGGTACTTGATGAAGTATTACTTTCTTTTACTCTCTTTGGAGGATTTGCAGTGACATCCTGTTGCTTTTCTGTTTGATTTATTTTTCTTTTATAACGTTTTACTTTTTGTGGAACAGAATATGTGCTTAGATGGGGAGTGTATAGTGAGCGAAGTCTATTGTATTCTAAAATGCAAGGAATATCAGTGTTTATTTTACTTGCATCAAAGTTGATTAGAAATACACCGTCAAGTGTATGTAAGTGTGATAGTGCTACGTAGCTCATGCCTTCTTTAAAGACTGTGTTACCAATATCTATCATTGCTTTGTCTAGTGTAAGACCTTGTGATTTATGAATCGTGACTGCGTATGCAAGAGTTAGAGAAAATTGTTCTCTGTGTACATACATGTCTTTGAAGAGAAGGAATCGAGCTGTTGAGTGTCCTATCCTTTTAACTTCTGAAAGTTTGTCAAAGAGTATATTGACAAACTGAATTTTGTTGTTACGTGGATATGTTTGAAAGCCAACAACTGTACCCAGTGCTCCATTAACTAGTCCTTGGTCCACGTAAAGGTTACGTTTAAGCATTACTCTGCAATTTAAGGATAATTTTAATATCTTTTCTAAGCCTGCTGTGTTTAAGATTGATTTTTCCAAACTATTTAGTCTTGTTGTGGCTTGGTCACGCATAGGTAGTGTCATACCATGTGCATCTAGTTTGTCTGTGGCGCTAATTTCCATTATTGGTTGCATTTCTTTACTTAACATCATTTCATTGAATTTGAAACAGCTTGCAAGAGTTGGCATTAAGGCCATACAATTGACATTTTTGTGGGCTAATTGTTCCATAACATCTGTAGCACATGCATTATCGCCATAAAGTGAATTAATTTGCCGGGTTTTCAATATTGTTTCTGCTTCTTTAGAGAGTATACCAACTCTGATACTTTTTAAGATGTTGGCATAAGTGAGATCTGCCGATTGCTGCATGTTTTCTGTTAATTCTCTGTATTGGAAATGTTGCCAATGGTTGACATTTCCAATGCTGCCAACAGTTTTACGGCAGAGTGTGTGTCCTAATGTTTTAAAAATAGGCTCACCTTTTACTGGTGTCAATTGAAGATCTCTGAAAACAATAATGTGTTTTCCTGCAAAGAGCTCTTCATAGTTTGTTTTCAGTATTTCTTGTAATCAGAGATGAATCAAAGCCAACATTAGGTTGGAGACCATGCTCGCTTCATCTATTAGTAGCATTTTCATTTGTTTCAATAGTCTGCGTAGTTCCATTGCAGCTTCTGCAGAAAGTTTGTAATAGTCTCATTTGTTCTGGTGTTCTACTGGCAATAGTAGTAATTGGTGTAAAGTGACACCACCTATATTGTAGGCAGCTAAACCTGTGGGGGCAGTGACAACAGCTGACAGTTTGTTTTTTGTCAATTGTTGAAGGAATTTACTAATGATTTTGATTAGGAATGTTTTGCCAGTAGTATAGGTTTATAATTATGGCAGGAACATTCTTTATTTTCATGTTGTACACCATGTGCAATTTGTTTTGTTACTTCTTCAAAAATGCTACGTTGTTCGTTGTTTAGTTTTGATTGTAGTATAGTTAAGTCTTTTTTAACTTCATACTGACACATGGTGTTTTCTACTCCTCACATAGCTAATTCTGCCTCATTTATTATTAGTGGTTCTCCCAGTGGTTCTTGGCTTCCTGTTACAAAAGGTTGACTACTGTCAGGAGTGTCTTTATCTAGTTGGGCCTGGAGTTCTTCTTCGTGTTGCTGTTCATTGTGCAACATTGTTTTGTATTGTGTAAAGTTTACATCAGTTATAGTGCTTTCATTTGCTTTGAAAGCATCTTCATATGAGTCATAGTTTTCTAGTATTTCTTCTTCTTTTTTCCATGATTTAAAGAGTTGTAGCAGGGATATGTATTATATTTCTTTATGTTGAGGAGTCTTCAATGACAATTTGATATGATTCATTAAATTTGGTTTAGTGAGTTTAACTAAGCTGCCTTCACAGTTTGTCACTCTGTATTTACCTTTTTTTTTCATCAGGTGTTATATTATTTTTGTATGTGTAGTTTTGGGCTATGTGGTATAGACACATGGTTTCCAAAGTATTACTTCTGTTTGGGTGGAAAAAACAGAAGTAAATATGTTATGGAAAAATATTGTGGATTACTCGAAAATGTACTTTTAAATTGTTTGGGGACACAGACAGTGTCCGCATTCAGAACACGCGATCAGCATGGGCGTGGTCACATGATCCCTTTCCGAACAAGTCCGCGAAGGAAGCTCCTGTCCACAGGACACCAAATGCACAGACTTTGGTTTGCGCATGCTTGTTGATGTTCTACGGACAGTGTTCGGGTCCTGAATTAATGAAAAGTGTGTCACACATCAAACGAACATTTCTGGACATCGCGTATGTTCTAGAACCGTTTAAACTTGCTAGCGAACACTACGGACAGATATAGTGTTCTTTAGGACACTTCCATTTTCGTTTGATTACGAACTTCTCAGGACATCGATTGTGTTCTTAGAACAGTTTAACTTGCTAGTGAACATTACGGACAGGTATAGTGTTCTTTAGGACACCTCCATTTTCATTTAATTACGAACATTTCAGGGCACCGCTTGTGTTCTTAGAACAGTTTCAACTTGCGAGCGAATAGTACGGACAGGTAGAGTGTTCTTTAGGACACCTCCATTTTCGTTTAATTACGAACATTTCAGGACACCAATTGGGTTCTTAGAACAGTTTGAACTTGCTAGCAAACAGTACGGACAGGTATAGTGTTCTTTAGGACACCTCCATTTTCATTAAATTACGAAGATTTCAGGACACCGCTTGTGTTCTTAGAACAGTTTCAACTTGCTAGCGAACAGTACGGACAGGTATAGTGTTCTTCAGGACACCTCCATTTTTGTTTATTTACGAACATTTCAGAACACCCGCGCTGTCCGCGGACATCTACATTGTTTTTAAAAAAATAAAAAATGGGAAGTAATTACAACACAATATAAAAATGTAACTTTATTTCACATATATTAATAATTCATGACAGAGAAGGTGAGGCAGAAACAAAAACAGGAGAATTAGGGGTTTCAACATGATTGGTATCAGGTGAAGAAGGGATGGAAGTCTCATCAAAACGTTTTGGATTATGGAGAGGGTTTGGGGATAATTGACTGGGATATGGTGAGGGGGGACAAGTACATGTGGGACAATGGTATGAGGTTTTTGTTTTAAAATGATCCTCAACAAAAGTTTTCAAATTATTAAAATTGCTCAATAATAAATCCATTTTTTCTTTTAAGCTGTCAAGCGTGTTTTCCATAACAGTTTCTTCAGACATATTTTCTATTTTGGTATGCTCTGTACAAAAAGAAATATATATGTTAAATATATATATAACATAATAACAATTAAATGGTTTATATTGTAAAGTGTGTCCCATTAGCTTCAATATTTTCTGACATTTCGTCATGTGGGAAGTGCTCCTCTAGCCATTCCAGAGTACCAGACATTTCTGTGAGAAAAAAAAATAATATTTTTTTTTAATCTAATACAGAAGTTTATAAAGATATGAGTAAAATGATGTACACCTACTATTTCAGGTAAGATATGTTCTGAGTACTCTAGGTCTGGTCTTGGTCTTAGTTGTGGAGTGTCTGTGAGGTAATTATGTTGGAAGCCTATTTATCTTCTCTTGGTATATTCCATTTTAGAATATATTGTATTTAAATGAATGGTTACTGCGGTACATATATGGGTTACATTTCTTATGTATTACTACATATAATATGTATCTGTACTACTTTGTGAATTTTTTAAATGTTATCATGTTGTAATATAACAATTAAACATACCCCCCAGACTTTTTAGGTAGTGGTACTGTTGTCCGAATATGTCCGCGGACATCAAAAATGTTCGCGGACATTACATTCAGTAGAAGTGGTTCAGTATGTTCCATATTACATGTACATAAAGTCAAAGTTACTATTGTTAAGCTTTGCTACTAAAAACCTATGAAATTCAGTGAAAAAACTTTGTTAAAGGGACGTTATGGTTAAGTTGTGCTACTAAAAACCTATGAAATTCAGTGAAAAAAACTTTGTTAAAGGGACGTTATGGTTCCAAGTAAAACCGAAAAACCCTTGAAATTCGCCAGTTATGGTAAACTAAGCAACCATAACTCGTGCCTCCACCTTGCACTGCTAAGACTAACAACCAGGACATCAAAGATGACATCACAAATGTCATTGATGACCTCACTGATGACATCACATGTGCATTTATCTTTCATGAAAAGTCTTTACAAGGGTTTCTTATTGTAATTTTAATTTAAAAAAGTGTCAAGGATTTTTGGAATAAATATCAAGTGCTAATTCGTCCATCCAGTATACTAAGGTGCTCATGTAGAAACATAGGCTTTGTGTGCAGCATACATGATGGAGGTGCAATATTCATAAACTTGCCATGTTGAATAGTGAAATGATAACTGTTTTCTTATTAGACTTTTGCATACTGTGAAACATGTGATAAGTAGATAATAAAACCCACTTACTACATAATTGCATTATTATAGACAAAACACAAAGAGACAACACCACATACAAATATGAGTATATACAAGGAAATTGAAGTAAGAAAGAAAACAGCAGTAGTAGCAAAAAGTGTTCATAACCTAACTGATTACCTTTATGCAGAGAAATGATTGCTCTGTTTCAAACCTGCTACTTACCCTATGTATATATATATATCACATGATGTGCCTGGACTCTAAGGAAAGTAGTGTGAATACAAGGTATAAAAATAGGAACATATACAGGGAAAGTACAATAATAAAAAACAACAAAACTATCAGAAAGTGCTGACAACTCTACTGATTATTTTAATGCACAGAAAGGATTGCTGTCTTTCAAGCTTGTGTCTTCCCCTATGTATATGTTTCATATGATATGACTGGACCCTAAGGGAATTATTATAAGAACATACTTCAAGGATAAGTCTACAAATATACTACCTTTTCCAATTTTAATTCCTGACTGTTACTGAAGAAACCCATGTGGCCTAGATATGTCAGTAAAGGAAAAAAGGGGGAGCCAGACATGTGATGTCATCAGTGATGTCATCAATGACATTTGTGATGTCATCTTTGATGTCCTGGGTGTTAGTCTTAGCAGTGCATGGTGGTGGCGTGAGTTATGGTTGCTTAGCTTACCATAACTGGCGAATTTCAAGGGTTTTTCGGTTTTACTTGGAACCATAACGTCCCTTTAACAAAGTTTTTTCACTGAATATATATATATATATGTTAAAGGGACGTTATGGTTAAGTTGCGCTACTAAAACCTATGAAATTCAGTGAAAAAACTTTGTTTAAGGGACGTTATGGTTAAGTTGCGCTACTAAAAACCTATGAAATTCAGTGAAAAAACTTTGTCAAAGGGACGTTATGGTTCCAAGTAAAACCGAAAAAGCCTTGAAATTCGCCAGTTATTGTAAGCTAAGCAACCATAACTCGCGCCACCACCGTGCACTGCTAAGACTAACACCCAGGACATCAAAGATGACATCACAAAGAAAATAAATTGGCTTCCAACATAATTACCTCACAAACACAACAGAACTGAGAACAAGAGCAGACCCACTGAGTACATGGGACATATCTTACCTGAAATAGTAAGTGTACTTAATTTTATTCATATATTTATAAACTTTCTGTATTAGATTAAAAAAAAATATTATCTTTTTTCTTTTCTCTCACAGAAATGTCTAGTACTCTGGAATGGCTAGAGGAACATTTCCTACATGAAGAAATGTCACAAGATAGTGAAACTAATTGTAAACACTTTATAATATAAACTATTTAATTATTATTATTTTGTATACATTTAACATATACATATTTTTTTTGTAAAGAGCATAACAAAATAGAAACTACCTCTGAAGAAGCTGTTCTGGAAAACACGCTTGACAGCATAAAAGAAAAAATTGATTTATTGTTGACCAATTTTAATAATTTGAAAACTTTTGTTGAAGATCATTTTAAAACAAAAACGTCATACCATTGTCCCACATGTACTTGTCCCCCCTCACCATATCCCAGTCAATTATCCCCAAACCCTCTCCATAACCCAAAACGTTTTGATGAGACTTCCATCCCTTCTTCACCTAATAACAATCATGCTGAAACCCCTAATTCTCCTGTTTTTGTTTCTGTTTCTGCCTCACCTTCTCTGTCATAAATTATTAATATATGTTAAATAAAGTTTAATTTTAATATTGTGTTGTAAATAGTTTCGTTTTTTTTTTTAAAACAATGTAGGTGTCCGCGGAGAGTGCAGGTGTTCTAAAATGTTTGTAAATAAACGAAAATGGAGGTGTCCTGAAGAACACTATACCTGTTTGTACTGTTCGCTAGCAAGATGAAACTATTCTAAGAACACACGAGGTGTCCTGAAATGTTCCTTAAAAAAAAAAATTAAAGTGTCCTAAAGAACACTATATCTGTCCGTAGTGTTCGCTAGCAAGTTCAAACTGTTCTAAGAACACACACGGTGTCCTGAATTGTTCGTAATTAAACGAAAATGGAGGTGTCTTAAAGAACACTATACCTGTCTGTACTGTTCGCTAGCAACTTGAAAATGTTCTAAGAACACAATTGGTGTCCTGAAATGTTCGTACATAAATGAAATTGAATGTGTCCTGAAGAACAGTATATCTGTCCTTACTGTTCGCTAGCAAATTTAAACTGTTCTAAGAACACACGCAGTGTCCTAAAATGTTCGTTTCACGTGTGATGCAATTTTAATTAGTTCAGGACCCGAACAGTGTCCGTAGAACATCAACGCACATGCGCTAGCCAATATCTGTGCATTTGGTGTCCTGCGGACATGCGCTTCCTTCGCAGACTTGTTCGCGAACGGATCATATGACCGCGCCCACGCTGATCGCGTTTTCTGAATGCGGACACTGTTCGGGTCCCCGAACAAATTAAAAGTACATTTTCAATTAATCCATAATATTTTTCAATAAAATCTCACCATGGCACAAGTCCCACATAGTAATCCTGAGTTTCTACATACCTTTTGAAACATTCTTTGTGTTCGATCTGTCCGCGGACAGCGCGCATGTCCGTGAACCGCGCACAAGCACCCCTATAAAAGACCACGCCCTAGAGCTTATTCTCATTGTTTTTCTGGCTATTCTTCAGAGCACAGCCATTTCTCCAGCAACTTGCTGATTACACCATCGAGATGGCATCCCTGGCTGCAGAACTGCCACCTGGTCCTGCTCCTGCTTCACCACCACCCCCTCCACCACCACCACCTCCCCATGGGCCTGAAGAGGGGAACAGGAGCGAGGAAGAAGAGGATGTTGAGAATGAGATAGAGGAAAACCCTACTACCCGCACTAGGCGTGAGTCTTGGGTGTGGAGGTTATTTACCATTCATGGTAATGTTCCTAAGGCTCGTGCGAACCGTGTTACCTGCAATGAGTGCAAAATGATTCTCAGTCATGGGAAGCACAGTAAGTACAGCTTTGGGACCACTACTATGAAGCTACACCTGAGGTCATTTCACTTTGGGGCTATTTGCAGGGTTGTACCTTGCGAGGAACGTAGCAGGTTGATTTCCTCTACTTCATCCTCTGTTTCTGATCCTGTCACCACAAGGACCACCTCTGTGGGACAGCGTCTTCCTCAAGCTGCCTCACAGGCCATACAGAATGCTGATGACCCTTACCTTTCGAGGGTCACAGTTGTATGTATGTACTGTGACACAGTACTCTGCAGGGGGGAGTGACTTCGTAGTGCTTTTGAGACTATCGTCTCAGAGCACGAGAAGATCTGCTCACTACCCAAATAAAACCCACTCTACATCTTCCTCTCTCAGCTCGCCCTTTCTTATCCCTGTGGTCGGTGTCCCCCCCTTTACCTTCCTTTCCCCTCCTCTCCTAGTGTGTCGTGTATAAAAAACCCAAAAAAATACAAAATATCAACAAAAAAATAAGGCTCTTTTCAGAGCCGCCTTTCACAGTTAAAAAATAGAAGTGAAAATAAATGAAGCAGGGCCCTTTGTATTTTTTAGAAGTCTGCGAACATTTAAAAAATTGGGTTGCTACCCCATCACAAACATTGCAATTTTCTCTGGGAAGAAGTGGTGGCTCTGAAAAGAGCCTTTGGGTGGTGTTTGTAAGTCAAAAATTATAAATGCTTAACACCTACTTCAAAATAGTTGTAATTTCAAAAAAGGTCGCAATGCATTTTGTACATTTCTCAGAAAAATCTGATTGCCAGAATAAGTAAGATGGAATCCATCTCTGCGAAAACTGTATGTACTACGAAACATAATATTTTCATTGTGAAAAGAGGACATGCCAAAATCTCTTAAAAAAGGCACAAACAGCCTTATTAACATTGCGCCTTGCTTTTTCCATTTGTGGACCAAATGAAGAAGAACGAAGCCACATTTGTCTCTGCGCAATCCGTGAAAATATCACCTGAGAATTAGGAAACATGTCCATAACCTTCCCAAGTCCTTCTTTCATAGCAAATTGCAAAAATAATCCAGTCACATGTCCTAAACGGTTCCTTCCACAATGAATTACAATTATGTCTGGATGTTGCTCTGTCTCCAAAGTAGCACAGAGAGGTAGCAAGTCCAACCACTTCATTCCACGTACTCCATGCCAGTGTACTTCCACATGTGGGAATCCAAGATCTACAGCTACTCCACAGCTTTCTGCATGCACCTTCAACCAATGTATCCACGAATCTCCCAAAATCCAAACAATCTGTTTTCTGAAACACACAGTCATAGCTATCTTTTGTCCTCTCAGCAAAAAGAGTATCTGAGAAACTCTCTCCTGGCACAACACACCCACTAAACTTTCCTGACCAATCCCTTTCAGTGCTTATTCTCATTTGCATGACTTCTGAACCCAAAAATCCCCGGATGTAACTCCTGATGTCCGCGAACTACTGCCATGTCCGCGGACATATCGTAACATGAACAGCCCTTCTACCATTTCCAATTCACTCTCTCTGCCATTCCCTCATTGGATGTAGCTAAAAAATCACATGACCATGCACCAATCACATTCAAGACCTCTACATCTAACTGCATCATCATATATCAGCACTGCAAATGTACTGTGAATCTCTCTGAGTACAAGTGTCAAAGCATTGGCAAGCACCATCTACCCGAAATACTGTACAGGTTTCCAAGATTTCTACTTGCAGCTCCATGCATATCCATATGCATGAACACAAACTTCAGGTATGCATATTTTCTGTACAGTAGATGAACACATTTTCAAACAGACTTTTAGCTTGTGTAATCTGTAAAATGAATTTACTGTATTTTTTTCAATATCCTAAAATCAACTATCACTTATAAACCTTTATACTATTTACTTTCTTTATACACACACACTCAAATCATGTTAAACTAACATTTTTTAAATGAAATATATAGACTACATATATTCAAACAAAATTGCATGCAAGCACAATCTATGTTTAAATCTTTAAAATATACTTATACAATTTCATATTTTTTTGTTTTTATTTATTTATTTACTTAATTACTTTAATTTAGACATGACATTGAGGCACTATTACCTAGATCATCTTACATACAGAAATAGTAGTATTCACTGGTATATTATGAATTTCACAAGACATAGTAAAGATATTTTTTTTTGCTACAGTTAGTCATTCAATGAAATTTGTTCATTTAGAACATATCATATGTACTGAACTGATGCAATGTATCTTATGTAAATAAATTAGTTTAATGGTTTTAAAGAAGGCACTGAGGATTTCAATTAAAAAAATCAATATCTAAATTAAAAACAGCACTATATACAAACAAAGTTACTAATTTGAAGCTTTTACAATTGCAGTGAAGACCAGTCTACTGAAAAGAAGCAGCCGAATTCGAAGAACAAAGAACTAAGAAGTTACCTCTTAATTTAAGAAAAAAAGTAAGTAGAATATCACCATAATATCTGTATTATTAATCAAACATACTATAACATTAATACAAGCTATTTTGGTGCCTAAAAATAGAGATTGTGTACCATTTTGTCCAAAGATCTCCCTGTCTTAAACCGCGATTTACAGCCAGAATGGCCCACAAATTCCTATTTTTGGACACACAAATTACCCAACTGAAGCGCTACAATTTTCATATTATAGAACAAACAACTGTTTTAATTGTATACATTAGATTTACTATTTGTACTTTTCCACACCACTAGCTTACTTTTTTTTTGTCATCTGAACCCCAGTTTAGTAACACATAAATTCAAGAATACCTATCCCTACTAGTTGTAGTTCCCAATCATCTTACTCAAACACACAGCACACATACATTCCAGAACACCCCAACCCATATCTTCTTTATTTTTTTAACAGACCCTAAAGAATGCCTACCAAAAGTCAAGTCCGTAGAAAGCAACGCAAAAGTAGAGCAAATGAAAATAAAAGTGTCCAACATAAGCATCCATCTCTAGCAGAATTTGTAAAAAAAAGTTGAAACAAAACAGCTAATACAGTCATTTAGTGAAACACAAGAAGTTTCAAGTACAAAAACTTTGCCTCCTCTATCAAAATGTAAAACAAACCAAAATAACAATTAACAGAAAATCAGCTATCACTACAGATAAAAATACTTGTTCAAATTTTAATATAGTGCAAAGTAAGCATACCAAGAAAAGTATTTTAGCCAAAATGTACTGTCACAAAGTCCTTCAAAATCTTATAAAAACAGGAGAGAAATCAGGTTCAATGCTTAAAACCTATCGTAGGAAATTAATTTTAGAATCGTTGATGGACAGTGCAATTCTTCTGAAAAGAAAGTTATTTATTTTACTGTTAAACAAAATGAAACCACTAACAACACTAAATTACAAAAAAGACTTCTCAATAAGCGAAATGTCAACAGAAAGAACTTCTTAAGTATCTGTGGAGGTGAATGGAATCACACTACACGCACAGAACCATATTTTAATAAAGAAGCGTACAAACAAAAGCAAACAAATACAATTGCCATACATAGCAGTGGTCGAGGTTATGAAAAAGTGAATAATACCGTAATGCAACAAGAAGTACTCCTTACAAAAATATGCCCTGAAAACTTAAGAGTTACCCCTCCAGTCAACTGAATCAGAATGTCTAGTGTACAAATGGCCATGCACGTCAATGTGTAACATTCCCAAACAATGTTTCAAATCTTTACGCCAATTCCTCAATAAATATGTAAAAAGCAAAGACAAAATCAAAATTAAATTACTGCAAAATTTGGATACCTGTCCAGTGCGCAAGTACACAGGACTACAAGGACATTCATTGGCCTGCATTACAGGACCTACTTGTAAAACCACTTTCCATAATATCAAAAGGATATCAACACATCATTCAACTATAAGAAATCTAGTCTATAAACTGTACTATGCTAAAAGTCCTGCTTTAGCACTAGCAAAGTTAAATAACATCCTTCTACATGGTACAGCAAAAGACCTACTTGAAGAAATTCACTATATCCAGAAAATATATTTTGGAAGTGAAAGCCATTTACAGAATGAAATAGCTTTAAACCAATTAAGCAACAATTCTACACATGGCAACTTTTTGCTAAACACATACAAAAAAGAAATACTAAAATGTAAAAGTACATCAGCTGAAGTACCAAACCATGTATGTGTATGTTGCCGTAGAACTTTTTATAAAAGTAACACAAAAACTGTAGACCTATCATACAAAATAGAAGACAATGAAGATTCTATATGGTTTGAATTAGCTCTCTACCTTGTAGCAGAAAACACATACGAAATAACTGATACCTTAATACTTTGCAGTTACTGCACTACAAAACTTGACAACAACCAAACTCCTTCACGTGCTATCACAAATAATTTGGAATTATACCCAGTACCAAAACCCCTACAACAACTTAATTTATATGAGAGCATCATAATTCAAACAGTATACCCATTTCAAGCAATAATATGCCTTCAACCAAAAACAGCAAAATTACCTGCTTCTGAATTGGTAAAAGGCATTTGTGGAAAAGTAGTTTATTTACCATTAGATCTAAAAGAAAATGTGCATACTCTAGGAGTGCAACGTCCAATGCAGCAATCTTTAATTATCTTAGTAAATGGAGTACCTACAAAAGACAAATAAATATGGCAACAGCTGGTAGATTTATATAAAGTTAGACAAGCCTTCCAATATCTTAAAGAGAGTAATGAATATTACAAAGAAATTAATATTGAAGAAAACTTGAAAGATACAACTGAAATAATTCAAGAAACACAAGAAGCTGGTCAATTTGAGCTACTAGATCCTGCTACAATATCAAATACTTTAGACCATTATACAATTCATCCTTTGCACTGTAGTGACACCGTAGAAGATGCACTGGAAACTTACCAAATGCGTCAAACAAAAGGATCGCCAATCAGCATATGGGAAAAAAGTATAGAAGCACGTGCTTTTCCTCTACTCTTTCCTACTGGCAAAGGAGGAAGGTATGAAGATAGACCTATTCAAATATCAGCTTCAGAATAACGCTCATGACGGATGTATTCTGAAGATCCCAGATTTAGACAAAATGTGGAATACATATTCCACCTACTCTTTGAAAGTGAACTAGCAACTTTATGTTACGGAGTTGCACACATATTAGAATCAGGATCACACTTTCAAAATATGACAGCTACACAATTATTAGAAAAAGTGCAACAAAAGGATGAGGTTTTACAATCAAATATTACAAATCTATTAGCAAATATGCGTGGTACTAAAGAGTACTGGTTTCGACGTCATGGAGATGTACGTTGTATGATCAGAAACCTTGGCCAACCCACTTGGTTTGTTACAGTAAGTTGTGCAGAATATGCATGGGAAGATTTACATGATTTCCTACGCATATCAAATAAAAACAAAACAAACATAGATACACTAGCACCTGGAGAACTTTGTTCTTTGGATCCTGTTAATGTTTCAAGATATTTTAACCATCGCTTCATTGCTATGCTACATTTTATTTGTAATAAAACCGTTCCTCCCCTTGGAGAAGTGCAACACTTCTTTTGGAGAAAAGAATACCAAGCCAGAGGAGCACCACATATCCACATGCTTTTATGGATTAAAGATGCTCCTAAATTTGGTCAAGACAGTAATGCCACTGTTTTACAGTTTATTGAAAAATATGTCACTTGTGAAATTCCATCAGAAGCCACAAATAGTGATTGTCATGCACAAATTTTACAATTTCAAAGACACAAATGTGGAAAATATTGTCGTCGCAAATACAAAAACAAAGGGAAATACTACACCAAATGCCGATTTGGTTTCCCTAGACCAGTTACAAATGCAGGTTAAGTGAACAACCTCATGTCTGCAGTTAGACATAGTGTTAAAGGTAAGTCACCTAAAAATACATATTACATAAAAAGAAAAGAAGAAGAAAAATATATCAATGATTATATGCAATCATTGCCCACTTATGGAATGCAAATATAGATGTGCAGTACATTGCAGACAATTCTACTGCAGTTGCACGATATGTCACAGCATACTTAACTAAAGCAGAAAAGACAGAGCTCAAAAACCTCTAGAATGACCTGTCATCAGATAAAAAAGTATCTCAGAAATTATTCAGCTTGGGCATAAAAATGCTCACCCATAGAGAATGTGGATCATATGAAGCAGCTGATTGTTTAACTGGTACTGCATTGTATGGTAAATCTGAAAATATAGTATGGCTAAGTCTTGGTCCAGCTAAATCTAGAAAAAGAGTTCTAAAATCATATGAAGATATAGAAACAATAGCCAAACATGATCCCAACAGCCAAGACATTTAAAAAAACAATTTATTGGACACATACTACCCAAACAGAAGTAATACTTTGGAAAACATGTGTCTATACCACATAGCCCAAAACTACACATACAAAAATAATATGAAACCTGATGAAAAAAAAGGTCAATATAGAGTAACAAACTATGAAGGCAGCTTAGTTAAACTCACTAAACCACATTTAATTAATCATATCAAATTGTCATTAAAGACTCCTCAACATAAAGAAGTATATTACATGTCCCTGCTACAACTCTCCAAACCATGGAGAAAAGAAGAACAATTACTAGATAACTATGACTCATATGTGGATGCTTTCAAAGCAAATGAAAGCACTATAACTGATGTAAACTTTACACAGTACAAAACAATGTTGCACAATGAACAGCAACACGAAGAAGAACTCCAAGCCCAACTAGATAAGGACACTCCTGACAGTAGTGAACCTTCTGTAACAGGAAGCCACGAACCACTGGGAGAACCACTAATAATAAATGAGGCAGAATTAGCTATGATAGAAGTAGAAAACACCATGTGTCAGTATGAAGATAAGGAAGACTTAACTATACTACAATCAAAACTAAACAATGCGCAAAGTAGCATTTTTCAAGAAGTAACAAAACAAATTGCACATGGTGTAAAACATGAAAATAAAGAATGTTCCTGCCATAATTATAAACCTATACTACTGTACGTCAGTGGTGAAGCTGGTTCTGGCAAAACATTCCTAATCAAAATCATTAGTAAGTTCCTTCAACAATTGACAAACAACAAACTGTCAGCTGTTGTCACTGCCCCCACAGGTTTAGCTGCCTACAACATAGGTGGTGTTACATTACACCGATTACTACTATTACCAGTAGAACACCAGAACAAATTAGACTATTACAAACTTTCTGCAGAAGCTGCAATGGAATTACGCAGAGTATTGAAACAAATGAAAATGCTACTAATAGATGAAGTGAGCATGGTCTCCAACCTGATGTTAGCTTTGATTCACCTCAGATTACAAGAAGTACTCAAAACAGACTATGAAGAGCTCTTTGCAGGAAAACACATTATTGTTTTTGGAGATCTGCTTCAATTAACACCAGTAAAAGGTGAGCCTATTTTTAAAACATTAGGACACAAACTCTGCCGTAAAACTGTTGGCAGCATTGGAAATGTCCACCTTTGGCAACATTTCCAATATAGAGAATTAACAGAAAACATGCGGCAATCTGCAGATCTCACTTATGCCAACATTTTAAAAAGTATCAGAGTTGGTATACTTTCTAAAGAAGCAGAAGGAATATTGAAAACCCGGCACATTAATGCACTTTATGGCGATAATGCATGTGCTACAGATGTTATGGAACAATGAGCCCATAAAAATGTCAATTGTATGGCCTTAATGCCAACTCTTGCAAGCTGTTTCAAATTCAATGAAATCATGCTAAGTAAAGAAATGCAACCAATCATGGAAATTAGCGCCACAGACAAACTAGATGTACATGGTATGACACTACCCATGTGTGACCAAGCCACAACAAGACTAAATAGTTTAGAAAAATCAATCTCAAACACAGCAGGCTTAGAAAAGATATTAAAATTATCCTTAAATTGCAGAGTAATGCTTAAACGGAAACTTGACGTGGACCAAGGACTAGTTAATGGAGCACTGGGTACAGTTGTTGGGTTTCAAACATACCCACGCGACAACAAAATTCAGTTTGTCAATATACTCTTTGACAAACTTTCAGAAGTAAAAAGGATAGGACGCTCAACAGCTAGATTCCTTCTCTTCAAAGATATGTATGTACGCAGAGAACAATTTTCTCTAACTCTTGCATACGCAGTCACGATTCATAAATCACAAGGTCTTACCCTAGACAAAGCAATGATAGATATTGGTAACACAGTCTTTAAAGAAGGCATGAGCTATGTAGCACTATCACGCTTACGTACACTTGACGGTCTATTTCTAATCAACGTTGATGCAAGTAAAATAAACGCTGATATTCCTTGCATTTTAGAATACAATAGTTTTGCTCACTATACACCCCCCACCTAAACACATATTCAGTTCCACAAAAAGTAAAACGTTATAAAAGAAAAATAAATCAAACAGAAATGCAACAGGATGTCACTGCAAATCCTCCAAAGAGAGTAAAAGAAACTAATACTTCATCAAGTACCACAAGCAAAAAAGAATCAATTAGGGAAAGTAAACCAAGTACTTCTTTAAAGAAGGAAGACAAACCTCAAAAAAAGCAGTCAGATATAGAACTACCTGGACCCTTTAAATTCTCAAATATAGTTGGTGTAAATTGCTACGCAAATGTAGCAATGAATATTCTATTTCAATTACCACCAATTGTTGTCAACATTTACTTACACAGTACAGACCCATTGTGTTTGCAAATGTTAGTACTTCACAGAAATGCAGCAAACAATCCTGACAACACGTATAGTGTTTTTGGAATAAGACAACAATTGGACTACTGTGCTGGAATGGTGAAATTCACTATAAATTCACAGGAATTTCTAATGTACTTACTACAAGTACTGGAAAACAAACACATACCTATAAATGAAATCTTTCAGATTTCATACATGTGGAAACATACATGCACTCTCTGCAACAATGTGACACAAGAGGAAATCCCCAATGAACGCTTCATATATATATATATATATATATCAATACCAAATTGTGAATCCATTCCATTTCAGCGACTTGTACAAAATGCAAACCATGGTAGATTATGCTCTACCTGCAATTCAGATAATCGCTCCACGTTAGTAATACAAACACATAGTAAATACGTAATACTAATGCTTCTACGTTACAATGCAGATGGTACCAAAAACAACTGCAAGCTGACTGGATTCACACATGGTCAAATATCACTTGGTAAGAAAACCTTCACAACAATAGGTATAATCTACCACGCAGGAGCCACAACCAATTCAGGGCACTACACTGCATATATAAAAAAGAAATGTGGATGGTTTGAATGTAATGATAGTACCATTACTCTAAAGCAGAGATTACCAGCAAATCTTACAAACGCTCATTTGATGTTCTTAAAACCAAAATTTGATTACTAAACTGTATTTAAACCCTAAGTAAACTTGTGTTAAAAAAAATAAACTGTTAGAATACTCCAAAAGCTATCTAACTGCTCGAAGATTCTACAACAACTAATCAGATAAATGAATACCACTAAATTAGACCAAAAAATACACAGTTAGAATATGCCAATTGGTATCTAACTGTCCCAAAATTTTACAATATCCAAATAGATAAATCAATACCACTAAAATATATCAAAAAAATAGACAGTTAGAATACGCCAATTGGTATCTAACTGCTCCAAAATTTTATAATATCAAAACAAATAAATAATATGTTACTCCTCCAAAAAAATACAACAAGCCAAAGTATTAAGCATTAGCCAGAAACAACAAGTGAACACTGAAAACAAACAAATAAACTGTAGCATAACAGAAAAAGTTTTTTTTAATCCAACTTGGATTTTTTTTTCTCCCACAGACCCAATGATTTTAGCAACAAATACAGAAACTGAACAAATTGCACAGTACTCTGATTTGTAATCTACTAAATATGAGGGTCCAAAAAAAATAAATAAGTATATTGATTATACAATGTAATAAGTCATTACAAAATACTAATACTAACTGCTATTTTCTTTTATCACAGAAATTAACAAGAAAAACATGGACTCCCGTTACTAGACCAAACAGTAAGTATACAATAATAAGGAGAACCATAGCAGCATATCACATCCATAGTATCTAATACCTTTGTTCCTTATACATTTGTTTTTCACCCAAGGTTATAAGCAAATATGAATGTGATATGCTGCGGTGGTTGTTGCCAGGGCATAGAGTCTTGGGTGCATGTTCAAATGGCCATGCACCCAAGACTCTATGCCCTGGCAACAACCGCCGCAGCATATCACATCCATAGAGTCAAACATTTCAACTATGGTCTATGGAAACTTTTAATGTCCGCGGACATTATGAGTGTTCTTAGAACACTTTCAACTTGCCAGCGAACAATACGGACAGCGTTTTCAGGACACGCCCTACGAACATTTCTGAACAACGCGATAGTTCTTAGAACACTTTCAACTTGACAACGAACAATACGGACAGTGTCCTCAGGACACCCCCATTTTGTTTATTTGCGAATATTTCAGGACACTGTGAGTGTTCTTAGAACACATTCAACTTGCCAGCGAACAATACGGACTACGCCTTCAGGACACCCCCTACGAACATTCCAGGACACCGCGAGTGTTCTTAGAAACGTCTTCAGAACACCCCCATTTTGTTTATTTGCGAACATTTCAGGACACCGCGAGTGTTCTTAGAACACATTCAACTTGACAGAGAACAATACGGACAGCGTCCTCAAGACACCCCCATTTTGTTTATTTGCGAACATTTCAGGACACTGCGAGTGTTCTTAGAACACATTCAACTTGCCAGCGAACAATACAGACTACGCCTTCAGGACACCCCCTACGAACATTCCAGGACACCGGTAGTGTTCTTAGAAACGTCTTCAGAACACCCCCATTTTGTTTATTTGCAAACATTTCAGGACACCACGAGTGTTCTTAGAACACATTCAACTTGACAGAGAACAATACGGACAGCGTCCTCAGGACACCCGCTACGAACATTCCCCGGACAACGCTAGTGTTCTTTTGCAGCGTCTTCAGAACATCACCATCTTGTTTATTTGCCAACATTTCAGGACACCGCGAGTGTTCTTAGAACACATTCAACTTGACAACGAACAATACGGACAGTGTCCTCAGAACACGCCCATTTTGTTTATTTGCGAACATTTCAGGACACCATGAGTGTTCCAAGAACACATTCAACTTGACAGAGAACAATACGGACAGCGTCCTCAGGACACCCCCATTTTGTTTATTTGCAAACATTTCAGGACACCGCGAGTGTTCTTAGAACACATTCAACTTGACAGAGAACAATACGGACAGCGTCCTCAGGACACCCCCATTTTGTTTATTTGCGAACATTTTAGGACACTGCGAGTGTTCTTAGAACACATTCAACTTGTCAGCCACAACCCCATTCATATTTGCGAACATTTCAGGACACAGCGAGTGTTCGACAACGTCTTCAGAACACCCCCATTTTGTGTATTTGCGAACAATTCAGGACACCGCGAGTGTTCTTAGAACATATTCAACTTGACAACGAACAATACGGACAGCGTCCTCAGGACACCCCCATTTTGTTTATTTGCGAACATTTCAGGACACTGCGAGTGTTCTTAGAAAAGTTTCAGTTTGCTTGCAAACAAAAATGACACATATTGAGTCCTCAGAACACCCCCCATTCAGTTTATTTAGAACATTTCAGAACACCCGTGATATCCGCAGACAAATTGAACACAAAAAGAACGTCTAACACATAAAAAACACAACTTTCATCCTATCTCATACACTCCCACCCTCCCCAAACACTCCTACACACCAACACACTCTACAAAATACAAATTTTGAACAAAGTTTCACCGCGCTGTCCGCGGACAACCGCGAATCCAAGATGGCGGGCGCTACCGAAAAATCTGACGCGCTTCACGCTCCACGCTGTCCAATCAGCGAACACGTTGCATGTCCGCGAACATCACGCAAGCCGATTGGCCAATCAGGACACTGTCCGCCGAGCGAACAGGGAAGTCCGTCCACGGACCGAACACAGATATCACTAATTTTTTTGTACCTACTTTTTGGTCATTTAAAAAAAAAAACTACTGGACGGATTTTCACCAATTTTGCAAAAGCACGCTTTCAGGACCAAGCCGCTGCTCCTGGTCCAAATTTGGTGAAAATCCGTCCAGCGGTTTGGGCTGTAGACGCGAGCAAAATTCAGTCTATGGGAAAAAAAAAAGTTTTGGGACCCCCCCTATAACTTTGCCCCCCCTGGACGAATCCTCACCAAACTTTGCAAATAAGTTCAGAGTGACCCAAATACTTTTTTTGCAATGTTTGGTGAGGATCCGTCCAGGGAGAGCGAAGTTATAAGCCGCCCAAAAAGTGCTCTTCCTATGGAAACAGCAACTTCACCATAACTACATGGCCACTAGCGTGGCCATGTAATACATATATATATATATATATATATATATATATATATATATATATATATATATATATATTTTTTTTTTATTTTTTTTTATTTTTTATTTTGCATAAGCAGGGCGAATCCAGAGATCAGATTCTGTGTTATTGATCTTGTCCAAGATTTTGTTTTATTTTATTTTGAAAACAGACTTCAAACTTTTCAATCTTTAACAGAGTCAATAATGACCATCTGTTTCCATCCTTTTAATGGCTGGGAGCTTAAGCCAGCTCTGTAAGCTAATAATGAGCATAGATGAGGACCTCCAATGGACATCAATTGAATCTCCTTTTCAATCATACTTCTCAATTGCTTGTTTGTTTTTAAAGAAGAACACATATTTTAATTCAGTAAAGTGTTCATCTTAATATAAATCCAAATACGATGTATAATTATGGATTATTGACCCTCTAATTATGGATTATTGACCCTCTAATTGTACAAGTTATTGAAACATGCAGAATAATTCTGGATTCAAAATTCTCTTGGATTTCAAATATGTAGGCATCAATAATATGACAACTTCATGATACAGTTATGAGGGAGCCCCAACTGACACAAAACTTCAGATTGGAGGTGAGAAAAGTTCTATAGTGGCATTAGCAAATACACTGGACCAATCAAAATAAAGGTGGGTCAGTGGGGGTCATTACAAGTATGGAGGTAGCCATGCCACTTATAGCGGCATGGCTACCGCCACATCGGGTACCGGGTCTGGGTTCCTGGAATGGGGAAATACGGGCCATTCTGACCTTGGAGGGCCTGGTATTTCCCCATTCAAGTAACCCAGACCCGATACATCCTCATTCCCATTTGAGCCCCCATAGGGCTCAGTGGGAATGGGGAGGATGCCAACAATGGGCCCGTTAATGACGGGCCCGTTGTTAGCATCCTGGTCTGCTCACGGGACCCACTAAGGACGCCTGGTCTTAGCAGGACCCGCAAGCAGACCTCGTAATGAGGTGGTAGGGGGTTAACGGCGCCGCCAGCTCCACTGGCGCTGTAAACCCCCTACCTCCTGGGTCGTAATGAGGCCCAGTGTCTGAAGGGAACCAATGATACAACACATCCTATGAGAAACGGTTGCATCAAATGGCTGCATGGATGTAATTTATCAGTTTAGACCCACATACACACAGTACATATGGACATTTTTGGGGAAAATTGTAGATGAGGGGACTTGTCTAACCAAAAAGGTGCTGAGTGGGATTCAACCTTTGTTGCAACTAATTGAAATGACTTTAAGAAGGCTATCTTTCCAGAGGAGACTGGTGCAGAAACATTGCACAAGACAGGACCACATTGTGTTAGAGGGACTTTTTAAGCATTTTAGAGATTGAGGCTCGGGTTTAACTGGCAGAAATTGCCTGGAAATTTAGATTGTCATACCTGTCCCTGGCCTTTAAAAGACCAACCAAAAGTTAGTGCAACAATCTCTGTGCATTTAGATATATGTACCAGGAATTAGTATTAAAAAAACTAATAGTAATTGAATGTCTTTTAAGGGGAACCCATTGCCACTTTGATCACTAGCTGGGGGCTGCACTATACGGGAAAATATGTGGAGCTGAATTTAAAATGTACCTCAGAGTCTTATTTGTGCCGGGTACATAATATTCTCTGACAGTACTCAATAAATATATTCACACATTTTCACAGGCTTAATATATACCTGGATTTTTGAAATGTTGTACAATTTATTCACAGATTTGAAGTAAATTATTCAGCTTCTTGACAGGTCAAAGCCATAGCTTACATAAAAAGAGATATCCTGAGTAAAGCTATATTCTTAAAGTGAAGTGGCAGGGAGGTTGTTTTGTCCACTTTATTCTCAGAAAAATGTCAATTTAAATGTCAATTGTTACTTTTCCAAATGGCAATGTGCATAAAAGAAAGGACTTCCAATGACAAGAGGAAATTGAGTATTGACTGCTGTTTTATCACAACCTTAGAATGTCATGCTCACAATCGGTAATAATTGTACTGTTTATCCTGAAGTTGAATATATGGTCTGTCCAGAATAGTTATTCAAATGTGTTTTATATGAATGACTGTTTCAGTGTATTCGGAAACCAATTAGTGAGACAATACCAGGTATGATGTTTTCCTTCTTTTTTGTAGGTAAGCTGCCTGTACATATGTGTAAAGAATATTGTTGGTGTTTTCCCCAGCATAAAGTTAGGGGACCTTTTTTGATTTTGATTTACCATTTTAAATAAAACTGAATATTCAGATCAAAAACAGCATACTTCTTGTTCCAGAATGTTGGTGGAATTCATGGGGCTACAATAATCTCTCCAAGTGGTTTGCTTCTCTGCTACCTTCCCAAATGCATAATGTTATATTTTTTCAGGAAACTATGACAACCGATCTTGATTCTACAGGGCTTTAGAACGTACTGCTTACAAGCCTATACGGCTTGGGAGGGCCGTCTCTCTGGTGGTTTAGCTGTAGCCATTAATAACACCATGGATTGCGATAGTGGGCTTATCTATTCATCTGAGCATATATTAGCTGTTGATACGACTTCAAAAGAAAGAGTACGGAAAACGTACCTACTAATGAGCCTTTACTGGAACCCGTTTAAAGTTGCACTCGACACCCTACTTGACGAACTAGACAATATTCTAGAAAATGCTGTGATTTTAACTCCTCTTGCCTAGAAAAGTTCAAAGAGGCAGCGATTTCTTTGAATGCTGGTGCGACGAAGGCTAGGGTGAGAGGGAATAGATGGCCGGTTTATTTTGATGACTGCGACATGTCCAAACCTCAAGATTGGGTCCTACCTTTTCATGGAGGCATGGGTTGGCAAGCTCTATGATAGATTTTTTCTGTGTTTTGCAATCATTTGGAAACATAGTTGATCCAGTAATTGTTCACAAGATAAATTATAGTGACCACGCGCTGTTACAGTTGAATATTAAAATTTCCGTCACTATGCATGCTGTGGTTGAGGAACTACAATTGTTGGAAATTGATTGTCTTCCCATCTCCTTAAGATGGAATTTAATTCATCAACTCACAGGCTTGGTTTCCCGTGAGTAAGTAAACCTGGGGGAATATTTCTACCAGTGTACTCCCCCCAGCAATATGACACAATCGTTACTAAAATAGGTTCACAAGCTTTATTCTATTTTACCCCTAAACAAAAACTATGCTGAAGTCAGGACAAGTATCCATTTGACTATAACCTGAACATGTTAAAACGATTGAAGAATAGAGATCTGAGCATTCTTAAGACTGACGGTTTATGTAATTCTCAGTATCTTTTTCTCAGAAAAAAGTATTCTTCAAATATATACAAATAAGGTGAAAGATATCAGGATTTATAATCATAATAAGCAGAACTGTGAAATGATTAGATTCATCTGTCAATGTGATCCTAAATCAATTTTGTCAGTAATTAAGCAATTGGACTTCCGAAGTAGAGATACTTCTTCCAACACGATTCCGGCAGAGGTATGCAAAGTTCATATTGAAAGCAAGTTTCAACTTCCACCTTATTTTAAAGACATCAGATATCAGAAATTGCGAAACTCTGAGATGTTATGCTTCAAGTGGTCAACTCAAGATATCGAGTGGGCTATTGGCCCTTCTAGAGCATCCGGTCCAAATGGCATTCCACAGTGTGTATCTAAAGCGGATCCACTGTTATGCGCCTCCATCTTAAAGCCTAAATTTGATCTTATTTCTTCAGCCTTTTCTCTTCCGGAAACATGGGTGGCCTCTAGCATAGTACCGATTTACAGAAAGGGTGATCCCGCCACTCCTGATAACTATCGTCCCATTGCGCTCACTGATGCTGCTGTTAAAATCTTTTCCTTTCTTATTCTATATGAATTGGAAAAACATATTTCCTTACGTGACATATACTCTAAATATCAGACTGGCTTCCACAAAGGAATGAGCATGTTATTAAATGCAACTACAATTGCACATATCTTGGCTGGTACTAAGACCAAGGGTTATATTCCAGTGTATATGGCTCTCATAGATATGTGTCACAAGTCTAGGCGGAGTGTACAGGGCAGAGGCTATCTCTCACTGTATGCAAGTAGATTATGGAATATTCCGCGGACAATGCTAGCATATAACAGATTAAAGGTACATACCAAGCTGTTAGTTGAAACAGGTATTCACAGGAACTGCAGGAGCAGGCTGTAAACAAAGAGACAGAGAAAAGGCAAAGACAAGCAAGTACACCGGGCAACACGGATTGATCAGAAATAAGGGTGTACTGGAATATGATAAGGAGTCTCTAGGGATTAAGGAAAGCCCTTGGGATAGGTGCCAGCAGATTACTCTTAACAACAGTCATACAGCAACGTCATGACTTGGGCGTGCCGAGGAAACGGTTGTACTCAGTGCAAGGGTAAAACTGAAAGACCATATACTGAGGCAGGTATGACTTCAACGGACTACAGAAGTCGTCCCTTATCTGATCTAAACGGAGACCAACCCAGGGTCACACTGTAAAACGGATTAAAGTGGAGACACCACAGTGGACCAAGATGTACACAAGTAGAAAGCAGCGTTGAAAGAAATAACCAGGTAGAAGGCAGGATAGGATATCAGAAGCTAGAACAGGCAGGTTGCAAGGCAAGGAGCCCAGAGGAACAGGGTAGAAGGCAGAGGAGTGTGGCAAAGCTGTCAAGCGGGAGCCCAAAGAGCAGGGCGGAAGGCAGCGGAGTGCGGCAGAGCCGTCAGGCTGGAGCCCACAGAAGCAGGACGTAAGGCAGTGAAGTGTGGGAGAGCTGCCAGGTGGTAGCCCAGAGGAGCAGGGCGGAGGGCATTGGAGTGCGGCAGAGCCGTCAAGTGGGAGCCCAGAGGAGCAGGGTGGAAGGCAGCAGAGGGAGCAGGGCGGAGGGCAGTGGAGTGCGGCAGAGCCATCAGGTGGGAGCCCAGAGGAGCAGAGCGGAAGTCAGTGGAGTGCGGCAGAGCCGTCAGGTGGGAGCCCAGAGGAGCAGGCTGGAAGGCAGTGGAGTGCGGCAGAGCCGTCAGGTGGGAGCCCAGAGGAGCAGGGCGGAAGGCAGCGGAGTGTGGTAGAGCCACCAGGTGGGAGCCCAGAGAAGCTTGGCAGAAGGCTGCAGCAGACTGAAAAGGGAGCTGCAAGCATCAACAGCAACAGGAATCAAAAGGCCAAAAGAGGATTTCCAGGAAAGGTCAAAAACTGGTAACAGGAGCACCAGCACAAACTCCCAGTGGAAGCAGTTGACTGACAACTGCTTCTGTTCAAAGTGAGCTTATAAATGCCCTCCCAGCCAGCAGGCCAGCAGGGTGGAGCTGATTGAAGACTCTGGCAGCTGTGTTCAATTAAGTACAGCCCTGGCTTCAGTAGCCTGCAGCATTAGTAGCAGTGGTCTCTAATCAAGTGCTCTCCAGCTCTCTGCAGTCTAGCCTGCCGTAGCTTGGAACAGGTGTATGCAATCAGGCACTCTGCAGCTCTTAGTAGCTTGCTGCAAACAAATGTATTTAATATGCCTCCTCCAGTCCTCTGCCTTTTGGACAGCCTACATGTCCCAGAATGCATCTGCTGGTTTAATCCAAAATCCGGAATGGAACATGCAATTAGATTAGTCCAAAACTGCAGTGATAAAACAAGGAAATAAAGGAAGAGGCACATGTAGTGGTGCTGGGTGGCAGGAGAGCAGGATCGTGACAATATGTCTGCCACATTTGACATGGTAATAAGGAACCACTTGTGGAATAAGATGGCCACTTTGGGTATTCCAGCAGCTTTCATCTATTGGATCTCATTGCTCCATACCAATACTACATATAAAGTTAGAAACTGGGTTCCTTGCGTCTGCATTGTTTAGCATTTGCAGACAACATTATTCTATTGGACCCTACCCACTTTGTCTCCAAAGAAAGTTGCAAATATTTGAAAAATTTGCATATGTACACAAACGCCGACCCAACTCAATTAAAACTAAGATGATGTTTTTTTCTGCAGGAAAAAAGCTGAAGCATTGCAGAGGGGTGATTGGTGGAGCCTTTATCGAGCAACCATCAGAAATAATTTATCTTGGATATCACATTGGTAATGCCTCATTTGTTAAATTGTGGATGGACATTCTTAACATGAAATCTAGAGCCTGGTTGTGTCAAATGAAGGTGATGTTTTCTAAATTTTGTAAATTCTCTTTGGTTCTGTTGTTAGAATTCCTCACCGTGAAAATGGAATCTATCCTTCTTTACAGTCTTGATATATGCTTGTTCAATATCAACACTCTTCTGAACTCTTTATAGGGTCGCTTATTGAAAACGGCATTGCATCTCTCATTATCTATCCCCAATTGTATTATCCGGCACAAATTCGGCCTAATTTCATTGGCATGTAGATTTGAATGGAGATCCTTACGTAATTTTGCCAAAATACTTGATCCTCCGAGGAACTCCCTGTATCAGGACTTTCATGATATGCTATCTGGAAATGGGCCTAGATCTTTTATTCTGTACCAACGGAGGATGCAACCTTTACTTGAGGAAATTGGGGTTACAGATAATTTTTGATATACTCGTCCATCTTATGTTTAAAAAAAGCTATATGAAAGGGACTGGATCCTTACAATTGAGGGACTAAGTACATACAGTATTTACAAGGAGTATGTGAAACACACTAGAAAAATAGATTTGTGATGTTCCTATCTAAACGTGTTCCCTTGTAATTCTACTTGTATGTGTTATATGCATTTTAAACTTAATCAAATACACACCCGAGAGAGGATCAGCCAATGGAGATGTGAATTAGGCTAAGAACCGGAGGGGCATTGTAGATTCCCGAATTGTGTTGAACCTAAGGAAACACTTAAACATTTGGTTCTCGAATGTCCACAACAGTGAGAACAAATCTATTAATGAGATTCATTAATATTGAATTTGAAGACACTTTCAATCTTCTTTTGTTAAGAATGATGACTGGGGAGCAGAAACCCCTCATTTTTGCATTGGTACAATTATTGAAGATAATTGACTCTGAACTATTGATTCAGAAATGAATTGTTGGGCAAAGTAGGACTATTCGCTCTATGACTGATCTTCAGTTACTTCATATGGGAGATGCACACTGATATTGTCAGTGATCTGTTTACAAAAATCTGTTTGAGGCTGCTTTCCCACCCATTTTCATTCATTTGATTGACTTCCTAGAACTGGTTTTGAGCTTCACCTTGAATTACCCAATAAAGTGTTATTTTATGTTTTTAACGTTTCATGTTTATTGTATTTTCTGTGATATTTTAATGTTTTTAAATTTCTGATTTTAGTGGCAAATTGCACTTTTGCGTAATTTGCACAAATTATATCAGATGGACTTTTGCACTTTTGTGTGATTTGTACAATTTGTACTATATTGTTCTTATTGGATGGATTCCTGCATTTTTGCGGGATTTGCACAATTTGTACTGTAGTGTTCATATCACATCTGCAGTATTTGCTCGTATATGTTCTCAAACGTATGTGAAATGTCTTAATATGTTCTTAAACTTATGTGAAATGTTTTGTTTTATTCTGCTGTTTGTTTGCACATGGTTGTACTGAATATACTTGAATTATTCAAAGAATTGCCACACACCAGTATTATATGTGCAACATTTCCAACTGGTGAATACTGACTTGTCAAATCTTATCTATATATGTTCTATGTGTGGACTTCATAAATGTCAATTGTCATATTTTAAATGAAGTACATAGCACTTAAACAATGTTTTGTAAAGGTTTTTTTTGAAACCATAAACACATTTTTTTTAAAGAATGTTGGTGTTGGGATGTAGGGTGTATCATATTCGGAGGAGCTCTACTGCATGGATATGTAAATTAGACAGAATCACTTAGAATATGGCGCAGACACAGCACACCACAATTGGCTAATTCTTTAACAGAAGCTGGAGCGCACCTTTCAGTAATATTAACTGTTAGACGTTGGCAGTCTCAAACTACCCCTGACAGACTGGCAACTGGCATTGTGACCTTGTGGCAGATGCCAACCGAAACACGCATTGCATTATCCTTCTGATTTCATGTCATAGAATAGTAGAAATGATATTTATGAAACAGTTCAGCTGTGGAAAACGATTGCTTCTAACAATGATTATTTAGTCCTGCCCTATACGGTTTCTTTTTAGATTCTACGTTCAATTCTTTATTTTTTAATTTTCAATATTCAGACACTAGTTGGATAGCTCAGTGGGTACATGTAGCTGTTTTTTGATGTGCAGTTGAGAGGTAGTATGTTCAATCTAGGAGGTCCTATGATGATTCGTGTGACACCTGAGGTGGGATTTTAAAGTGCCCCTTTAAAGGCAGGGGTGTTGAATTGCACATCAAGGTCAACCTTGTTCAAATTCGAGATCCTAATCGAAACTGGATTACTTAAAGCTTCACTGTCTGGTTCACTATCCCTGCGACTGGTATAGTTGCTTCGCAGGAGTGCCATGACCAGGGCTTTGAGCCAGTGTCACCGCGATGCAAAATGTTGTCCCGGATCGGCGTTGCCGGCTCTTTCTAACCATGCAACCAACCCGCAGTCCATCAATATTTACTCTTGTTCTCAGTCCCTTCAGAAGTGAGGGCGACTAGAGGGCGTTCCAGAGCGGCGATGTAACCCCTCCCGCTCCAGACGGCCATTGGCTGTGGAAACCTGATGTATATGTATGAGGCGCTTGAAACGGAGGGGGGGGCAGTCCCCGAGTCTGTAGCATTGTAAAGGTTAGGAAGGGGAGGGCGAAGGGGGAGGGGAGAATTTGCTGCTTAACAGCACCAGTTCCTATTGCAGTATATTGTCTTGTCAGGATCAAATGGGAGGGGGGTGGGCATTGATTTTCCAAGAGGAGAGCAGGTCTTGACTGTAACCTACATTGCCAGGAATAATGCGCCCTGCTCGGTATTCTTGTTAAAATAAAGAGTCTGGGTTTGAAAGAAAAGTTTGGGGTACGGCGCAGGGGTGCAGACGCATTCCTCCATTGCCGCGGCGCGGGGGAACGCTCGCTGTGCGCCTGGAGTCAGATGTAGCGAAGTAGTGGCCCCCCTCCCTCTGGCCACCAATCCTCTGTTAGTAGGAGGAGATGCGATGTGTGACTAGGGCTGCTCGGCTCCTCCGCGTGTGATATTCCAGCGACCCTTTGATGAATTGCTTCGCACACGACCCGCACGCCCGCCGTTGACCTGCACCCGGGGGTGGTGGTGCATGCGGTGGCCCGGTCCCCACGCCGGCGACAGATTCCACCTGCAATGGTAAGTCGCAGCCAGCGTGCCACCACCAAATTACCCCCTTTTTTTTCTTTCATCTGCAATGCATACCTTTAGTCGTGTGTCTGTATCCTGCCCGCAGAGCGTGGCTAAGGAACATACAGCGGCGGCACCGCATGCGAGACGCGGTAATATATTGTGTTGCGGTGTTACATGTGTTGAATGATTGGCAGTTTCAGAAATATGTGTGCACTGGAGGCTCCTTCTGTGAAACCGTGCCCAGGGCAGTTCTCGAAATGCTTCAGCTGTCAGCAGCCATAACTGCACTGCGCCCCCTTTCCTCCTTTGCCATCAACCCCGGTAAGTGGCCATCACGCAGCAGCGCCGGATCTCACCGCATAGCCGTCCGTGTTTAGGAATGAGGCTCACGTCTGGCGAATACCCGGGGGCGCTGCTAATGGCTCTGAGCTTCCGCGTCCACCCTGGGCGCCTCCTGCGCCTCACAGCACGGCAGCAGACTGGAAGGGGCGACTTACCTGGGAGAGAGGGCCAACCCTGCTCAAAAGCCAGGCAATGCGGCGAGCAAGTCGCGAAACTGCTGCTGCAGTATCCCGCCCGTTGCCTTAGGAGCTCCTGCAGGGGGGTGAGCTATGTTGCATGTGCATTCAATGCACATACAAAAAGCCTTTGACACTTTGACAGGGACTGCATTCAGAGTGACGGGGTGACTGAGGAAATGCAAATGGCGGGAGCCCCTGAGCTGCGGCCGCCACCATGACAAATTGCATTTCTGAGACAAAAACACACATGTCCCGTTTGCCGTAATTTAGGGCAAAGACTCATCGCTGCTCTGTGCCAGGAACGCGCATTACACATACTGGGCGAGGGGGTACCTTCTGCAACCCGGACTCTTGCACCTTGGACCCCAAAATAGTTGCATTTTAGCACGGCTGCGAAGGGCCTACGTGTTGGTGAGGTGGTTTTGTGGTTCCAGCTCGCCCTAATGAGATTTGGTTGTGCCCCCTTCCCGTTCTAAGTCGCTGGTTCGAGTCACGACACGCTCAGCGGTTTTCACGTCGCGTCTTTAAAAAATGAGCACAGCCACCGTGGTTAGTGATAACAACTATTACCACGCCGTCTTTAAGATCCGATCTGACAACGGGTAGCCTACACCTGGGTAACCTGTGACACGTAGCAGTGATGCAATAGAGGGGGGTTCATCGTGACCAGCATGGCATGAGGCGCCTAAGCGGCAACAGTGAGAACATACATGCCGTGTATTCCTCACCTGTGCTCCTTAATGGTAGTCTGATAAAAAAAAGCGCGCATGGTCACAATCACATCAATTCATTCCACACAGCCATGCCATGTTGTGCCACACGGCGTGTACTGATATATGTGTGCGCACATAGTATAGGCTATGCGTTGCATTCCAGCTGTTTCAAATGGTTTTTTTATGCAGTTTTCCCAAGAAAAGCTGGAGGGCAGTGCATGCGGTGTGTGCAAGTGCCATGGTGCGATTAATCGATTCCAGTTGTCCTCTAGATCGCAATTTGCTAGCATCCAACACATGGAACATGACGCAACGGGCCAAAAGTGTAGCACCGAAGGCTGCTAACCACAGCGGGGCCAACACTAATCCTGCGGGCGTGGAGCTGCCATTTCTCTCTGGATGGCAGTCCCTGGTGTGTATGGAAGGCTGCTCAAATATGGACGTCTAGTATTGCCAGACTAGCCGCACCTTCTGGGGCTGACAGGCCCCATCAGCGCGTTCCCGCAGAACTTCACCACTCTGCTTAGTTTATTCTCCTTGTTTGTCTGGCACGATACCACCATCCCGTGGCATTGGGATGACAAATGAGGGTCGATTTGGGTTCGCCACAACTCTTGCAGCACTTCCGGTATAGAAAATGGCAGGGAGCCTACCCTCAGCAAGTAGATTTCATAATAATGTTTCCTCGTTCCAAGTTGCGCACTTACTGCTGAAGACCGAGGCATATCTAAACGCGATAAAAAGACTATTTGAATAGAAAATGATTAATTTTATAGGAGACAGGGCTCTATAACCACCAATGAGATTTGCATCAAGCCACTTTTTTGTGTATTGACATTCTCCGAAGCTACACATTTTGAAAAAAAAAAGAACTCTATTCTTTCAGGCTTGGGCTGGACACCAGCTGACGCAGGCAGGGATATATAGACCGTAGATACACTGCCACATGAAGAGGGCAAGGCATGTGGGATGGAGATAAACAGATCGAACCAACTTGAAAGGAGCACAGAGGGGCAAAGAGTAATGCAGACAGATATACAGCAATGCACAGAGAAACATACTGGGCACGATAGCACGTGGCAGGGGCAACGACAGCAATGCAGGCAGGCCATCGAGGCGAGAGGAGAGAACAGAAGAGGGGGTGGGGAGGGTCAGAGAGATGCATACAGACCAACAAGGAGACACGTAAAGAATAATGTAATGCAGAGCGGCCGAAAAACACACGTCACTTGAAAACCAGAGGGAGGGAGGGAGAAAGACAGAGCGAGAGACAGAGAGAGAGTGACAGAGAGAGGGTGTAGAGAGACAGAGAGAGGGGGGAGGGAGAAGCGAGGGAGAGAGAGGGAGAGACAGAGAGGGGAGTGAAAGAGAAAGGAGAGACAGAGACAGAGAGAGAGAGAGAAAGAGAGAGAGGTGGGAGAGAGACAGAAAGAGTGAGGGGAGAGAGGGAGGGAGAGAGTGAGAGAGAGAGAGAGAGAGAGAGAGAGGAAGAGGCGAGGGAGAGAGAGGGAGAGACAGAGAGGGAGGAGAGAGACAGAAAGAGTGAGGGGAGAGAGGGAGAGAGACAAAGAGAGTGTGACAGAGAGAGGTGGTAGAGAGACAGAGAGAGGGGGAGAGAGAGGCAAGGGAAAGAGAGAGGAGAGACAGAGATAGAGAGAGAGAGAGAAAGAGAGAGAGGCAGGAGAGAGACAGAAAGAGTGAGGGGAGAGAGGGAGGGAGAGAGAGAGGCAGAGAGTGAGAGAGAGAGAGAGAGAGAGAGAGAGAGAGGGGGGAGAGGCGAGGGAGAGAGAGGGGAGAGACAGAGAGGGAGGAGAGAGACAGAAAGAGTGAGGTGAGAGAGGGGGGGAGAGAGACAGAGAGAGAGTGACAGATAGAGGGGGCTAGAGAGACAGAGAGAGGGGGAGAGGCGAGGGAGAGAGAGGGGAGAGAAAGAGAGCGAGAGTGGGGGAGGAGAGAGACAGAAAGAGTGAGGGGAGAGAGGGAGGGAGAGAGAGAGAGACAGAGAGTGAGAGAGAGGGGGTAGAGAAAAAGAGAGGGGGTAGAGGCGAGGGAGAGAGAGGGAGGGAGAGAGAGAAGGGGCATAGGGAGAGAGGTAGACAGCGAGAGAGAGGGGAGAGTGTTAGGGAGAGATAGAGAGAGGGAGAGAGACGTGGAATATAGAACACTTCTCATAGAAGAAGAGGAATAGGACCAATACGTTGAAAGACAGTCAAGGAGGAAACCAGGCGGGCATATATGAAGCGACAGAGGCATGCGGAAATAAACATATAGAGACAGCAGTAAGTTAGATAGAGATAAAGACGGCATGAAGGAAACACGAAGCAGCAGAGGGCCACATCTAGCAGACAGAGAAGAGGAGAACGAAGAAGCACTGATGCAGACAGGAAGATCAGAGCTAGCACTGTCTAGACAGCAAGAGAGAAAGGCAGACCGCCAGAAAGACAGGTAGAGACAGAAAGAAAGAAGAGCGTGCATGGAACGGCGTCTTCTGGCACACTAAAGTGCTGCTAACGCACATGCCCCCTCACACAAACCCACGCATGCACAAAGACAGGCGGTACAGCCTGTGACATGCCACGACCAACAGATACAAACATGAGCTTCTAAGCACGAGCTTGCGTTCACGAAAGGGAAAGGGCAGTGTGGAATGCACAGGAGAAAGGAAAGGCGCAGAGACGCGTTACACAGGCAATCAGACAGACACAGAGGGAAAGGTGGACAGATGTGGGGCATATGGGCAGCGACGAGTCATAGAGCCAAACGCAGACAGACCGGTGGGTGCCCAGGATTACATGGCGGGATGTGGCTATGGCCATCATTAGCTATGCATGGAGGACGTAGGTCATTTGGGGTCTAAAACATCCTCTTCACCAAGTAGTTCACACGATGCCCTCCCCCCACCCCCCAATTACAATGCTGCTTCCCTACAGCTGGAATAAAAATAAAACAAAGCTTCTGAGATGTTTGTGCTTCTAATATATCAGCAAAGCAAAGAAGAATGTGTCATTTCTGTCTACTGTTACATTCACAATACATTATAAAGACTCAAAGCGTGAGCTTTTCAATGTTGAAATTCTGTTTTTGTCAATTTCTGGGTTTTGCAAACACGGTCTTGTAAAGAGGCAAAGTCGATCAAATGTATGTTTGGAAAAACGTTTTATTTTTAAATAGGCTTCATATGACTATGTTCTAAGTTAGAGGGATGGGCAGAGGAACAGGAATGTAAGTAGGTTTTTCATAAAAAACATGATTTGGATTGGATTATTGTGGTTTTGGAATATTCAGTATGTAATGTACACCCGTCTACAGCATAGCAAACCTCAATGTCTATTATGTATTTTCACTATACTACACACATGTTTCAACATGTTGACATACACCTCTCACACCTACAGCCTCAGACTGAGGCACACCCCAGGCAACCATGTTGACGCCAGTGCCCTTCCACTTTATAACAGCATCCACGCTTTGACTTAATAGATAACACGAACAGGTGTTATCAGTGCATTTGAGGGCGTTTATTTCTCTCATTCTATTGTTTTTCTTATGCATAAGATTATATAAAATGCCCTTCCTTAGCCTCATTCATCAGTATATATAAAATAGCCTTATTCTTTCCCTTAGCCTTATACATCAGAATATATTAAATGCCCGTACACGTTTTGTTAGCCATACGCATCAGATTATATAAAATGCCCTTAGCCTTATACCGTAGAATACACAATATGCCCTTACACTTCCCCCCCAGTCTTATGCATCAGAAAATATAAAATGACCTTATGTTTTCCCTTAGCCTTATTCATCAGAATATATCAAATGCCCTTGCACTTTCCCTTGGCCTTACGCACTAGATTATATAAAATGCCCTTGGCCTTACACAGCAGAATATACAATATGCCCTTACACTTCCCCCCAGTCTTATGCATCAGAATATATAACATGCCCTTGCACTTTCCCTTAGCCTTATTCATAAGAATATATAAAATGCCCTTACACTTTCCCCCAGTTTTATACATCAGAATATACAAAATGCCCTTGCACTTTCCCCTAGCCTTATGCATCGGAATACATAAAATGCCCTTATGCTTTCCCCTAGCCTTATTCATCAGAATATATCAAATGCCCTTGCACTTTCCCTTAGCCTTACGCACTAGATTATATAAAATGCCCTTAGCCTTACACAGCAGAATATCCAATATGCCCTTATACTTCCCCCAGTCTTATGCATCAGAATATATAAAATTCCCTTGCACTTTCCCTTAGCCTTATTCATAAGAATATATAAAATGCCCTTACACTTTCCCCCAGTTTTATACATCAGAATATACGAAATGCCCTTGCACTTTCCCCTAGCTTTATGCATCGGAATACATAAAATGCCCTTATGCTTTCCCTTAGCCTTATTCATCAGAATATATCAAATGCCCTTGCACTTTTCCTTAGCCTTACGCACTAGATTATATAAAATGCCCTTAGCCTTACACAGCAGAATATACAATATGCCCTTATACTTCCCCCAGTCTTATGCATCAGAATATATAAAATTCCCTTGCACTTTCCCTTAGCCTTATTCATAAGAATATATAAAATGCCCTTACACTTTCCCCCAGTTTTATACATCAGAATATACGAAATGCCCTTGCACTTTCCCCTAGCCTTATGCATCGGAATACATAAAATGCCCTTATGCTTTCCCTTAGCCTTATTCATCATAATATATCAAATGCCCTTGAACTTTCCCTTAGCCTTACGCACTAGATTTATATAAAATGCCCTTAGCCTTACACAGAAGAATATACAATATGCCCTTACACTCCCCCCCAGGCATCAGAATATATAAAATGCCCTTACACTTTCTCTTAGCCTTTTTCAGCAGAATATATAAAATGCCCTTGGCTTTCCCTTAGCCTTTTTCAGCAGAATATATAAAATGCCCTTGGCTTTCCCTTAGCCTTTTTCAGCAGAATATATAAAATGCCCTTACGCATTCCCTTAGCTTGCTAACAGAGATATTCTGTGTTAACATCACATAGACACTTATATTACAGGCATTCTCCAGCTTTAGTGACCATTTCTGTATCCTCCGCATGTATTGATTTTGTTAGGCTACTAACGTCCCCCGCCTATTCACAATCGATAACCTATTGCAAAATTGATACAATATTGTGATTGTAATACTCTGGTTGTACCACTGTATTTGATTGACATTCACAGATGCACTCGCCTTGAAAACACATGCAATAGCTTTGAAGTGCACTTGTGTGGTGAAGTAGCTTTGCTATCACATTTGTTCTCTTACGCATGACACGTTCCTTAGCCCCTTAAAATATACGCGGTAATACATTTCCAGAATTATTAACAGTATTCTGACCAGACCATATATATATATATATATATATATATATATATATATATATATATATATATATATATATATATATATATATATATATGTATAGGCAATTAATAAAACAGGTTTGCCTGTGATCCACAGACCGTATTAAAAACATGAACTACATTGCAATCCTAATCTTAATAGGCACTGTAAGAAAATGGCCGCCCTGGACTCGGAATGTTGTCTATTGCACATTTCTAAGATAGAGGTTGGGCGTCCTCTGATGTTATTCAACACGTACTGTCAACAGTGGCTTCTAGTGCTTGCATACATACATGGCTAATTTAAACAAGGGAAAAGCTCAGAACACATGGCAGGGTGCCAATCACCGCATCGTCAGGGTGACAACTGGACAGGTCTTTGAATAGGCCATTACAGCCAAGACTCGGCCCTGGATTTACCCATAGGCAAGCACCATTATGACTGAGGAATTAGAGAGTCAGCAATGAACGTTAGCTAATTTGACTTTACAATTGGAATGATTTAGAACATGTTTTTTAGTGTACACCTTCCAGTTGAACCAGAGGCAGTTCTGCTCATGCAGGCCGGTGCTTGTTGCAAGTGGTGTTCAGTCCCGGCTTAACGTTAATGAAACACGGTCTTCACAGCAGTCAGACTGCAGGTTAGTTACAGCTGCCTTCATAGATACTCCTGCATCAAGTTCTCCCCTCAGGGCTTACCAGACTCAGATTGTTCTCGAAATGTGATCTACTAGGATAACATTGCTCATAGAAATTAGTGCATGTTTTCATCTGGGAATAAAATATAAACAAAAATGCCATTACACAAATGAAATTGCCAAGACAACCGATATTCTGATTGGTTTTACAGGCCTACCGGGCAGAGGCAGATTTTGGTGTGGAAGGCAGGGGGGCAGGGGTGTTGCTAGGTCTGGAAAAGACCCGGGGTTACGCTGATGTCGAAACTGTCGGGACTGGGGGTTAGCTAGCCTTTTGGTTGCAGCCCCTGAGCTTCTATCCGGGGCTACAACCAAAAGACCAGGGGCTATAGCCCACTTAGCCCCCACTAGCAACGCCTCTGTAGGGGGGGTTGGCTAGCTCTACAAGTGGCATCTAGATTCTAAACAATTGATGGGTGAGACCTCACAGGGGTGGTGAATGTTTTCAGTGAAGGGATCCAAATGTTTCCTCTAATTAATGCGAGCAACCAAGCGTAGCGAGGGAACCCTGAATTATTGAGGGGTGTTTGGGGAGGCAATTTTTTTAAAATAATGTGCTGAAATGATGCATATCGGAGCACCATTTTTAAGAAAAATGGGATGAAAAGCAATACAATTCATAATTGTTTCTCTACGGAAACAACAGAAATATCAAGTAAATGTCATGATTCATGGCAGTCATGCCTGGTCAATATTTTGTGTGGAGTGGCCTAAAAATGTCCTCAAAATTAGTGCAAGCGACATGCTGAAATAATGCGTTTCCAGCACAATTTTTGACAAAAGATGTAAAAATCCATACAATTTATTGTTGGTTCACATGAAAAAATCCAGGAAATGCCATATCAACAATAGTACACTGAATAGGAGCACTTTCAATTATTTCCATTAGGCTGCTGCCACAACCTAGCTACGTCAGTAACAGCCACTTTAAAGCACTTGCATGAAGCGCTTGATGTATTTCATTTAAAATGGCCATTACTGGCAGAGTCTACAGCCGTAGCTATACCTGTACCAACCAAGGGAGTTCAGGTATGGGGGATATAATATTGGGTTAAAATGTATTTGCATTATTGAGCCACTTTCTGTGGAAAAACTGGGTAAAAAGCAAAACAGTTTGCAATTGATTTTATATGTTATCTCCAATACAAACATGCAACAGATGTAAGCTGCCAAGAGGGAACAGGAACATTTCATGATGCCCATGATATATGCCAGTATAAAAACATTTTTGCACTGGCTGTGCCAATACACATCCATGCCTGATATGCCAATATTTGACAGAATTACTATATAACGACATACTCATGTTTGCTTAGCACAAAATGCCAGCAGTTATACTATAAGGGAACATGTCCACACTGGCTACGCCAATGTATGGCACTAACCCAAGAAAACAACATAAGCCTTTTGGCTTTAAAAAAAAAACATGTCACAATTGTAAAATATGTCCAAACTGTCTGCACAATGTATTCCAGTCTAGACACGAAATATCACTTATCAAGTCTGTTTTATCATTGTAAAAAGTGTCATGCCACAGTAAGAAAGGGCTGGGCTGGCTTCCCTGAAATGCCAGTGTAGCCAAGTTATAACATATACCATGCTTGGTTCATTAAAGATGCCCAGTATAAAACAAGTAATGCCACTTTAAGAAAGGGCTGGACTGGCTGACTCAAAATGCCAGGCTAGCCAAGTAATAACACTTAACATGCTTGCATTATCAAAGACAGTAAGAAAGGTGCAGCCTCTCTGCCCCAAAATGCAGCCTAGCCATGTAATAGCACTTAACCTGTTTGTATTATCAGATGCCCAGTACACAAAATCAAAATGTCATGCTACAGTTAGAAATGGTTAGACTTCCTGTCCCAAAATGCCAGTCTAGCCACCTATTAACACAACATTCTTTCTTTTATCAACCAGCGGTTGATAAAAGAACGTATGATGATTTTATAGTAGGTATCAAAGATAGATTCCCAGTAAATAATTTGTTGTTAATTCACCCCACCCTAGACACCTACTCCCCAGCCATGCACAAACAAACATGTGCATTCACACAACACATTCACACACACCATTCACACATGCACCCATATGCCATACCCTCACTCATTCACATGCATAAAACAATACAAAAATCTTACCTGCACGCAGCCCCAATCCTCACCGACCTCACCGTCACCTCCAGCTCCAGCGCAGCAAGAACAGGAACCAGGAAGCGGACTTCCTGGTTGCTGCACGAGCCGGAGCACTGATGACGTGGCTCCCCATTCTGTTTGTGTGTGCAGGGAGGTGCAGGTGCACAGTACCCCCTCATATGCGCAAATGTGCAGTACCCCAACACTTTAATCCCCAAAGGGCCATGCAAGGCTGGGTAAGCACAACGCCCACCCTTGCACAGCCAATTGGACATGCACAGCTGGGGTGCAAACTGTCAAAGGGATTCTGAGTTTCCCGTTGATAATTCAAACCAGCTCACTAGCGCTCCTCAAGCTGCATCAAGCAGCTGTGGGCGCGCTTCTGGGCTGGCGTGGCTCCTCCATAATGGGTGATAGTTCTGATGGGTCAGCGCCCTCAAGCCAATTATGAATGAGCCATCCCAGGCCACAACCAACAATGCCAGTAATGGTCACTTGAAATATCATGCATGAAGACTGCCGCACTTCATGCATATGATTTACAGTGACCTTTACTGGCATAGATGGGACCACTACTGGCATAGATGGGACAACCTAACTATGACACTAATGGTTATTTTTAATCAAATGCATGAAGGCTGAAGCATTTCATGCACATGAGTTAAAGGGACCATTACTGGCATAGATAGGACAACCTATCAATGTCAGTAATGGGCACTTTAAATCACATGAATGAAGCTGGTTATACAACCTATCTATACCAGTAATGGTTACTTTAAATCACATGCATGAAGGCTGAAGCGCTTCATGCATGTCATTTAAAGTGGCCATTACTGGCATAGATAGGCTATGGCAGCAGATTCTTGCATGTGATTTACTTACAGTGACCATTACTGGCACAGATATGTTGTCACACCCGATCTATGTCAGTAATGGTCAAGGTAAATTACAATTCCAGCAATCTCTGCAAGGCATTTAAATGCCTTGCAGAGATAATTCAAACACATGCACATGCACACACACACTGATCCAACATACACATGCATTCATACATACATGCATCACTAGGATCACTCAGTCATTCATGGCATGCACACATGCAGATAATGCATTACATTCAAACACATTCATAAATACCTAATACATATGAACAAATACTTAATATACCTGCATATAAACACATACATCCATAAAAAATACATAAATACATTATAAGTTCTTACATATCATGAAACAAAACAACTACCTTTTCTTACGGACAGGGGCACCACACATGGGCAGACAGCACACGCAACGAATGCAGGCACATGGTGCTGCCATGCCCCGGTTTTCCTGGGCACGCCAGTGCCATGTGTAGCAGCGTGGTTGCCACAGCAACCCTCTGAGTGGCACGCTGCACTCGTCGGCTCATCACTCAGAGCGTGTTTTTTTTTTAAATATCATCAGGGCTAGCAGTCAGCGCAGGCACAACTCAGAGTGTAGGTTTATTAAAATCAGGATGGCAAGCATTGGGGGGATGCTCCGGGCACCAGAGGGGAGTGAGGGGGTGCCCGACCCTCCTGCTCTCCCCCTGGATGCACCACTACTACCGGTGTGTACATATAGGTCAATCGAGGGAACGGAATCTCTCTTAACCTCAGAATGTTCCGGTGCTAACTTGCTTGCTTCAACTGTGTGAGGTTGAAGACTGGAACATTATTCAGCTCTATCCAGCTTTGGTTTTTTATTTTAAATTCAGGTAGAAGTTCTACGCTAATCTCGCTGCTTCCTCTTCAAAGTGGTTTTCAAACATAGGGTCTCGCTATATATGATATTTTGAATACCCCCATTTTAATAATACTATCTTTTATGAGTAGGGATGTCATGGGAATATTTACTGATTTGTTGGGCATGAACTCCCAGGTAGGTCCGAGTGCTACTAGGAGCTCGCTAACTCATGGAAGGCCCAACACCTTCCCCAAAAGGAATGTAGACCCATCCAGAGAGCTAGTTCAAACTGTGGTTTATTACAGCCAAAATCAACAGAGATCAGGACACGGATAGACAAAAATCCTGGAACATCTCAGTAAGCTCTGGCTAGCAGGCCAGTTTTGTATGCAAATTATATCATGAGGACGTCACAACCTGGGCCTCTCTCCAGAAAACCTATCGCCATCTGGGATTGGGTGCTGGGTGGTAGTTTTCCTATATCAGACCCAATACATTTTAGTTTTCTGGCTCTCCCATGTCAGGTGTCGGGCCTGGGTCATTCCGATATTGCTATTACTAAACAATGTTGCATTGTGAGGGTCTTACCATTGGTTCTTGCCCGTTGCTACCCACCCCTAGGATACTGAACTGTGATTGGCTAGATTTGACGACCCATGCCTGGGATCCAAGATGATTCTCCACTCGAGATGAACCTTTTTAAGGTAATATATACAACCATGTGTCTGCATTGTAACGTGTGTGTACCACCATAGTCTATGAGAGTGCCCATTCACATTGTGCAACACTTGTCTCCTGCTGTAACGACTTTGTTTTAAGCTTCTGTCTGGCGGCATGGGATCACTCCTCTTTCCCAGCGCCGGTATCGATTCATCATCCAAGCCGGCCGAGTGACGTGTTCGGAGACTGTGTTTTGGGCTCATGGATCTCTGAATTTCTCAGATTCCTGAGGAATTATTCAGATTTGCTGCAGCTGATGTTACTGTAGTCCAGGGAATTGAATTTCACTTGTATCTGATGGCCTTGGCAGGTGGCCCCATCCCACAGTTGCTCTGCTGTTCAGTCTGAATTCAGCTTAGCTCAGCTCTTACTGAGATGCTTGTGGCCTACTGTGGTTTACCTAAGCCATGGCATGGCTTCTACATGTTCATGTTATCCTCTAGTCTCCATAGGCTAGTTATGCATGGCTCTGTCAGGTCTCGTAGGTGCTCCTGCAGCTCCATAAGGTTAATTGCATGTAAGCATCTGCAACCTTGCTCAGGATCTCTTGCCTCTTGCGCTTTCTGTGTTGCTGAGGTTAAGCGAATGACAAAATAATAAAAGAAAATACAAAGTGTGTGTGTATCTGTCTTCTAACTTATCAAACTGTTCTGCACATGTTCTTCATGTATTCTGGTGTGTTTTTTGTGTTCCGATGTGCAGATGACATGTTTGCTTCCTGTCTAACGCTGGTGTCTTTAACAACATCAAGTATGGCTTCTTGGCACTTTAATCAATGCTGTCAATTGAAGTCTCCTTAGTGACACCCTGAGGCTCCTCGTCCACTGTAGGTAGCGTTTGTACTGCTCCTGAGCTGTAGGGTTGACTGAGTGGGTACCACTCAATGTACTTGTCTATCATAGGAGCACTAGGGATCGGTCCGAAATAATATGGGTGATCGCAGTATCTTTGGTTCTTCTTCCGGGCCATGTATCTTATGGGATGGGGAGCAGGGGTGGAATCCGTCCATCCCTCTTCAGTCCCCCCATTGGTCGACTTTGTCAACCAAATCTCGATATGTCCACCCTTTTTCACTGGACTGCCATATCTTAGTTATTACTCAGAGGTGTCCATAATAATTTGTGTGATCATCAAAAGACCAGTGCATGTAGCAGCATACTCCTTCAGGGTTGCACCACACCCACTTCCCTTCGCAGAATTTTGGATCCCGGGGATTGTGATTGTCCAATTTTATGATCCATGCTGGGAATAAATCACACTGTGCAATCTATGTTCTTAGCCTGTCTCGTTCCAATAAAATGTCATCCTTTGTTCACCCTATGTTTACGTCCATTAGTATCTGCATTCCAATGACTTCTTCTGCTGTTTTCTTGCACCTTCCAATGCATATCTTCACACCACAAACTGATGCTGCTCCCAGCACGAGTGCTCTGGCTATCACCTTCAATCCATCTGCCAGCCATGATGGCATCCAGGACCATATATATGCCAGCCAGCTCTGGTCCTTCTCTGCTCCTCGTGCTTCGTCCTCCATTTTTGCATGCATCTGTGCCAACTGTGCAACTGCATCTGAGAGTGTTCCATTATCTTCATCGTTGGCTGGTGTGAATTGCGCAAACTCATCCTTCCATTGCTGTGAGGAGATCCTGAACATACCTATTCTGAAGCACCACCAACCTTATTGCTCTGAGCTCTTCTCTTATGGCATTGAACAATTTTACTGTAGAATTTATAGTTACCATCAACTCCCAGCGAGTGATCTGTAACCATTTGGCATTGATGTACATCTGTATTCCTGGTATCAGTGATGCAAAGAACATTTGTGTTCTGCTAACCAGTCTGTGTTCTGCTGGAACCTCATCCATTGCCGCTTCTGATGCCTCTGAAAAGTAAGCCCCCTCCCCTCTTTATTCTGCTTATTCCTTTTTGCTTCACAGTCTTCTCTATCTGGGCAGGCAGTGCTATGTCTAGTGACCTCTTCTTCCATTTGTCATTGTCCATTTCGGGAACTGATCAAGCTTTACATCTTTCTTGGGTGGGTACCACCAATGAAGGCATGTTGATGTGTACCAGGGAGCATACCCCTCCCCACTAAGGTAGCAGCTTCTCATATGCTTTAGATCCACATGCCCAATAGCGCTCCATCAGCACTGCCGTTTCTGCGCTCATTGCTGCAATACTTTCAATTGTTTTGCATTCCACGTTCTCACCAACTTCGACATCACCATTGTTCTGGTAGTGCACAGCTGGTATCTTCAGGGGAATTATTGGCATCAGTCCAGCTCCGTTTTCCACCCAGGTCAGCAACTTTGCACTTTTGTTCCATTCCTTCAGGCACTTGTAATTTCCTCTCGCTCGTTTTTCACTGCCAATTGTGCTAAGGTCAGTACCTTGCTTCCCACCACTCCATCTTCCCAGCCACCATTATTGTATACTCGTCCGTAGATCATTATCTGTGGTTTCTCCCAGCAACCAGGCTCTCCTCCTATCTCCTTTACACTTGTCCATGGGCATGGTAACTCCTTCAGTGTGATAGTCTTTGTCTCTCCCTTCTCTGGTCCATCAGTAATGTACTCTAACCCTTCATCGAGCTGCCAATGATTGTTCATCATGTCTAGTATCTGTATGTAATAATCTTCATATGGGAAGGTTCCCTTGGACATCAATATTAAGGTGGCTTTCTTCCCTTGGAATCTTCCTCACGTTTGGACGATCGCGAGGTACATCAAGCACTGTGCTCCTGCTGTGGGTATTTCAGTTTCAATGAACGTTCTAGAAGCACTCATGGCAAAGGGGTTTAAAGAGCAGACCTAACAGCTCTCCCCAGTGCTTTCCCTGCCTACTTTGGACATGTGTTCATACCACATGTTGTTGGATACCCGTGCTCTGTCTGTGAGAAACATGTCAACTCCCTTCATGTCTGCATCAGCACTGTGCTTACCTCTCCTTACCTTATACGCAGTGTCTTCTCTTCCAGTCTTTATGGTAGTTCCACCTACCGGGTCAGGGAAATGTTAGTAGAGGGTTCTACTATTCCCATTACTCCAGTGGGAATTAATAAACACACCATTATTAAAATATTTTTTGTTGTCTCTGTCATGACCACTTACGCTGCTTGATCCTTGCAGCCTGATGAGATGATAAAGATGCCTGCCGGAAAATCACAAGAAAGGCGTTATTTTGTTAGTATTGGTCAGTATCCTCAAGCTCCGCTAACTAAATATTCACTAATGGCAAAAGCAAAGACCTCCTCCCAAACCTTCCATACTGAGGGATTTCTTAATGTGAGCAGAACCAGGTATGCACTGTGTTCAGGTTGTGGGTATGATTGGGCCAAATAATCTATGAACATGAGGAAATATACTGCAGGGAATGGGGCCCTAAACCTCCTTGGTCTTCTTATATAGTGTACACATTGGTTAGAAAGGGATTCTGGGTTGTCAGTGGGAGATAGCATCAGGACAACCCCTATACAATTCTAACAACATTTGCATCAACCTGCATGTGCGAATGGAAAAATAACAAATAGACAGTCTTTTAATCGTCAATGTGCACTAGTATTTCAGTTGCCAGGTCAGCTGCTTGAGATCGTCGTACCATAGTATGGCCTCCTCTCCCTAATCCAGTGATGTCTGCACGCACTTGTTTTTCATCAAGATCTTCAATGTTGGCCCTGTCAGTTACCTCAATTCTGTTGCCAGGTGAGGCCACTGCTTTGTAGGGCTTGACGTCTTGAAGATGGTTCCACATTGATTTCCCAATGAGCCGCAACGCTCTGTCGGTGATGGCCTCAACTACGCGGGGGCCTGAAAAAAATCTGGGCGAGTTCCAGTACCTCAGGAAACTGTGCAGGAGCACTCTGCCCCCCACTTTTACTGAATGTTTGCGTTCACCATTTATTTCAATTTCACCAGAATCTGTTTCTTTGTTGTCTTCAGGCTTGCCCCGGATCTGCTGTATCTGGTGAGAGATAAAGGAAGCACTATAAACCAGGGAAGTGATACATGCATACATTTCTTGACCCAACACTTCTGCACTGTTCTCACAATCTTTTAATGCCCTAGTGGGAGGAGCCAGGTTTATTGTGTAATTCAAACAATGGCAGAGGCAAACAGTGAAGCCAGTTTTTCTTGGTGCTTTGCTGAGTTTTGGCAGTTCACTCTTTGAAGAGCCCATTCAGACGTTCACATACTCCATTTGCTTGTGGGTGGTACACACAGGCAAATTTGTGTTTGATGTCTAGCAGGGTTGTGATGTGCTGAAACAGTTCATTGGCGAAGTGAGGGCCACTGTCAGACTGCAGAACCTCACAGTTGCCCCATGTTGGGAAAACCCCCCAGACCAGTAATTTAGTAGCCCTGAGGGCATCAGCATGTGAACAGGGCACAGCCTCTATCCACCATGAGAAAGGGCAGACAACCACGGTAGCAGTAACCTTGACAAACTTGGATCATATCCACGGAATCCATGTGGAGATGCAGAAATGGACCTACAGGTCTTGGTATGGGTCCTCTCACAACTCTTTGCATATGTCCTGCTGTAAACTGTTGGCAGGTCAAACAATTGCTAATAAAGTCAGCTACATGTTCATTCAAATTTGGGCAACACCATGTTTCTCCAATGCGTGTAGCAATGACCTTCTTCCCTGTGTGTGCTGGATAATGCAATCGTGATAATGCTGATTTCAGTAATGTCAGCAGCATGACCACTTTCCCTGTGTTGTTCAGGTAACATAGGGTATTTGATAGAGACATGGAGCCCATAGATCCTTCTCCTCTTGTGGTGCAGCTCCCTGCAGTTCCATAATTTTTGTCTCTGGGAGTGTATTCTACCCCTCCCTCATGACCATGTTCCTCAGACCTCCCTGCTCTCTTTGTTTCTCCTCCAGTTCCCATAGTTATCTATAGTATGCTGCACACTTTGCCTCATAGTCTGCTGATTTGTTTCCTTTTGAGATAGGGTCTTCCCCTCTTGTATGGGCCTGGCATTTCACAAAAGCAAGCTCTTTTGGATACTCAATTACGTCAATTAATTTTCCCAATAGTAGTGCGTGCTGCACTGGTGTCCCATCTGCTCTTCTGAACCACCTCCTGAGCCATTGTGCCAGTCCTGAATGCACTGGTGATGTGACGTAAATTGTCACATACCTATCTATGCTGTGCTCTAGTGCTGATATTAGAGCCACTAGCTCTGCTGTCTGTGCTGAATCATTTGATGGTAGCCATGCACTCAAAACTACCTCACCTGTCCCGTCCTCCTTCCGTCTTACCACTGAAGTTCTAGTCCTTCTGACCCCGTCACTTTGATCAATGTTTGATTAACCGTCAATGTACAGCACGTCTCCCCCTCAAGTGCATCCTCTTCTACCTTATGTGTCTCACTGAACATCACAAAGAGGGCATGCTCCACGTAAAGACTTGTGGTGCAGCCCATGGTCACTGCTGATGATCTTTCCACTGCGAAAGCTGCAGCTGCCAATGATTGTTCACATGGAAAATGTCCTCTCATCACTGGTCAAGCTGTCCACTGTAGTAAGCAATTGGCCTTTGCTCCATGCTTATCTTCAGAGTCAGTACCACCTTTATCACCACATCGTCAGTGTGTGTGAAAAAGATGAACTACTTTTTGTAGTCTGGGGTCCCTAACACTGGAGCTGGACACGTTGCCTGCTTCAATTCCTGAAAGGCGTCAATCATTTCTGCAGGCCATGTCAATGTCTTTGTCCCCTTCTGGGCCTCTTTCAATGCAGTCAATAGTGGACCTATGTATGTGCTGTGTTCAAATCCCCATGCTCTGCAGTAATTGCACAACCCCAGGAACTGCTGCATTTCCCTCACAGTCTTTGGGTGGAGTGTGGTGTGTATTGTATCTGCTCTTTTAGGGGAAATGTGCTTGCCATCCTTAGATATCATCTGTCCAATGTAAAGCACCTCCTTCTGACAGTACTGTAGTTCGGCCTTGTCTACCTTGTACCCTTTGTCAGCTAACACTGTTAGCATGTGCACTGAGTCCTTTCTGCACTCGTCTTCTGTCTCACTGCAATCAAAATGTCATCAACATACTGTAAAACTGTGCACTCTGTATGTTGCCTAGATCCATCTAAATCACTCTGTTAAAGATAGATGGTGATTTGCAGTACCGCTGTAGCAAATAGGTATGTTTCCACTTCTTGCTTCAGTACATAAAACGTCTGCAATGCGTCTACAATGTGGTTAAGAGGTCTTTAGTCCTGAATGAAATGCCACAACCCCCTGTTGGCCTTGCGCAAGGGGTACACTGCCATGTTGCATGGAGATTCTGATGGTACCAGAATGCTTCTCTCAATGAGGGCATTGATTGTCTCATAATGACCCTCATCTGCCTCTTTGGTTAGGGGATACGGTTTTACTCTTGCCAAAACTGCTCCTGGTTTCAGTTTTATTGTCACTCCCCCTATGCTCTTTATCACCCCATGTCATAAGGACTTGTGGTCCATAAACTGTCTGGTAGCTTGCCATTGTCCTCCTCCCAGAAGTGGGTGGCGCCTCCAGTGCCATCGCCATTCTCTGTGGTACCTCTCTGTAATGAATCTGTAACCAAAATGTTACACTCATTTCAAACATAATCTCCAGTTCCAGTCTTTCTTCTCCAAAAAGGTCATCATCTGTCACTGTTGCTACCCTGCACCCTTCTGCAACTGCAATTACTGCTCTCCATGCCCTCCCAGTATCATCTGTTGCATGTACTGCAATCCAATCCTCTCTTTGCCAATACTTCCTCTGTTTCAATGGACACTATTGTTCCCTCTGGCTCATCCAATGGTGTCTTTGGCCCAAATAGGTATCTGTTTTGTACTCGCCACACCTTTCCTGCGCTGCCTGTCATCCACGCAATGGCGATGTTTGTCCCATATTGAAACATTTTGGGGTCCACTGGCATCCCCCTCTATACTGTGCACCCGCAATATGCCTGGAAGATTTGTTTTACATTCAACACGTCTATTCCTGTTGTTGAGCACACTATGCCATTGTCTGTGAATGAAATGGTCATGTTCAGCCTGCTCATGATGTCACGTCCCAATATGTGTACAGGTGTCTGTCGTGATAAAGTTGGGTTCCCCTATAGATAGTGAGATGTTATCAGTAAAAGGAACAACTTCCCGAGCCCCAGAGAATCCTTGAGTGTTCATGGCATCATCTGACAACACAAATGCCCCTTCCAGGATGCATGACCTAATCACCCCAGTGTCAACAAGAAATGAAAAAGTTTTGTCACCTATTGCCCCCTCCACCCTGTATGCGAGGTTCCTCTACAGGGTTGGGTGTGATTGACAGGATGGGACACATCAAGTACGTCTGTGTGCTGTCCTACTGAGGATACATTGATAACCTGTTCCCTGTAAAGGGGTTGTTCCCTACCATTTTAACTCATCCCAAATCTAACTGGTACTGTCGCCACTATGTCCATGTGTTCAGGTGTCTCGTCTCCTCATCATGTAGTTGTTCTAGCTTTTGTGTTTTTCCCCTGATCTGTGGTGCTTGTAAATACTGTGTCAGTGGTGCTGCAATTTGTGGTGCCTGCATCTGTATCTGTGATGGTGCTTGTGCTTGTGTTTGTGCGTGTGGCATCTGCTGATATGAGCCTTGCATCTGCCCTTGTTGCTGTGGGCCCTGAGCATAATAATCTTCCTGCCCCCCTTGATAGTGTTGCGGCCCCTGATCTCCCCAATTCTGTTGTGCTCCTCTAAATCATCACGCTCTCGAAATGTGTCCTATCTGCCCACAGGTCCAGCACTGTGGTGGCTCCCTGCCCTGTCCTTGGAAACACTCCGAAAAGTCCCCTGAGTTCTGTTGCATCTGCTGCCTGTACCCCCCAAATCTCCCTGGAAATCCCCTTGCTTGATGTGCCTGTGGCCCAAAGCCTTGCCCGGTCTGGAACCCTCCCCTTCCTCAGAATCCCTACTGTGGGCCGCCCCACCCCATGTACACTCCTCCCATGGTTATTGCACATGGTTGTGGTTGTTGATACCGCTGCTGCTGCTGTGTGGGTGCCTTTTGGGGTGGGGCTGGTTATAATCACCCCTTCCATTGCATACTTCTTTTTCTTGGCCTAATCTGCCTTTCTCTCTTCCTCCTTTCGCTGAACCTTTTCCTGCCATAATCTACAATGGTGCAATATTTTGAGCTGTATTTCTGGCCATCGATTTGCTTCCATCCCCATCAATTCTTTCAAACTCTTTTGTACTGGCTCTGGTAGCCCCTGCACTAAAATAAGGTAGAATATAGCTATCGTTTTGTCCCAAGGCTCTCGAGTTTCGAGGCACCAAAGCTCTTGAATCTCCTGAATATATTGAATGGGGTCTTCGTTTTCGCTCATTTTGCATGATGTAATCGCCCCAATGTCTGACGTGTCTGGGTATTGTGTTCGTAACTCTTGCCATACTGCTGCTCTACAATTTGCAAATGGTGACCCATCATGCACTGTGTTCTGTATCGTCACCCCTGAAAACTCACCCTCTTCCATATGTCATCAGCTACATCACCCAGTATCGAAACTAACAGTCCCTTTATGTCGCCCACTGCCAACCTGTGACCGCTGTCAGATTTTCCATCTCATAAATCAATTTCCCTGTTCCCACGCTTAAGGATGGTCATCTGCACTTGACATTCTCCTTGTCTGTGTGTTTCCAAGGCACATATTAAGGTCTGACCACTCCCATTTCTAGTAATGGCATCTGATCTGTGGGTATGCTGCCCTCTCTTCCTGTGTACTTCGGTACTGTCTAAGTTGTATAGGCCCTCTCTTGTCTTCGATGCCTGTGCATACATCTGCTGGTTCTAGGGTAGGTACTTGTTTGCTTTTGTCATAAGCCCTAGACAACCATCCTCTCGAACATGCTAGCGCTGTCACCTTCCTCCTACTTCCGGGGAGATTCCTTAGTCCATTGACATATGTGTAATGTGTGGTGCCCCTGTCATTCGCTTGCTGTGCTTGCTCGTCTGCATCGGCCCCTCCTTCTCCTCGTCCGTGGGACCTACACTTCCATGAATCTCACTGGTCTGTCCCTGTGGATCTTCGTTGTGTCTTGACTGTCGTGTAGCCGAAGGGTCCTCTGTCCACAAGTGCCACACAGAGAGAATCAAAGTCACTCTCTGTACAGCCCTTGAGGCCACATGTGGGAGATGTTCTTCCGGAACTGCGGTACTCATGGAACCCCAAACCACTGTAAAGGAAACACCGGTTAAGTGTCAAGCCAAAACAGAATCAACAACCAATCAACAAGTAAGTGGAACGGTCTTACCAAGAGGCACCTGTGGAGTAGCGGTTGTACCTATGGGGAAGATTCCAAGACCCAGCAAGGCTGTTCTCTCAGTATGTAGCGATCCCAGCAGCGTTGCAAGTGCCAGGCCCACCTGATGCCAGAATCCACACAAGAAGGGCGGAACGTAGTAGGAGTCCGTGAAGCAGTCCGTGGTCGTAACAATGATCCAAAAGCAAGTACCAAAGCCAAGGGTTATCTGTTTGCCAGTCCGTGAAACAAATCCGAGGTCAAAATCCAAAAGGTGAGACAAAAGGTAAGTAGCGCCATACAGGAATCCGAAGAAACAGCTGTGAAGCACCGAAGCACCGCAACACAGCCGTTTAAATACTGGCGCTGCTATTTCCTACCGGTCACATGACCCGTGAGTGCATCATGTGAGTGTAGTCCAGAAACACGTGAGCGGAAGGCGGTGGTCATGTGACGCGGAAGAAGCCGGTCTAGAAGCCGCCACGGAAGACGCCAAAGGGGTAGACGTCTCCGCTGGCAAACAGCATGCCGACCCAAGCTTTGTGGCAATCGGCGCTGTGGCAACTGGGGCGAAGAGAGAACCTGTGAGTCCCGGAACCGGGCAAGAGGACGAGGGGTGTTCGAGGCACGGGGATGAGGAATGGGACCCCCAGAGGGACGAGTGGAGTGCGTGACAGAGCCCCCCCCAAAGGCCCATGACCCTGTGGGCACGGAGGATGGTCCCTATAGAACCGTGCCACCAAACGGGGAGCCTGGACATCAGCAGCCGGGACCCAGGACCGCTCCTCGGGGCCATACCCTGACCAATCCACAAGGTACTGGAGACACCCCCTAGAGACACACTGAACCCAGAATGGCAGAGACCTCAAAAACATCCGGAGTGGACAGAGACACCGGGGCCACAGGAGAGCGAAGCCGTGTGGGAGCGGGGCAGGGCTTGAGCAGAGAAACGTGGAAAACAGGGTGAATCTGCCAGGAACCCAGGAGAGCAAGTCGATAAGACACAGGGTTGATAACACGAGTAACTGTATAGGGACCCACAAAGCGAGGTAGAAGCTTGCGACAACCCACCAGGTGCAGATGTCGGGTGGATAACCAAACGCGGGGTCCCACAGTGTACAATGGGGCCACCCGTTTCCTGTCCGCCTGCGCCTTCATGGACACCTGGGCCTCGACAAGATGAGTCGAGACCTGAGCGTGGATGGAGGCCAGGTCCCTAACGCATGCTAGGGCAGCCGGATTGGCCGAAGTAGGCAAGTCTGTGAAGGGCAGAACACGAGGGTGCTGACCATAAAGTACGTAGAACGGGGAGAAACCAGTGGCAGAATGGACAGCGTTGTTGTACGCGAATTCCGCAAGATGCACAACGCTCAACCAAGAAGATTGCAGCTGTAGGGTCAAACAACGTAAGTACTGCTCCAGCGTCTGGTTCAGTTGCTCGGTCTGGCCGTCCGTCTCAGGGTGATATGCTGAGGAGAAGCGGACGTACATCCCGAGCAACCTAGTCAGGGCCCGCCAGAAACGTGAGGTGAACTGCGAACCCCTGTCCGAGACGAGAACCAAGGGAAGCCCGAAAAGACTGTGAAGCCATCCTGTCGTGTAGCTATGGAGGGAGCTGCGGATGACCCCTTGACCACTATGGTTCAGGCCATAACCGTGTTACGTGCGGACATGGCCGCAGCAAATACAGCCATTCACCAACGCTTGGATACCATCCAGAGTGCCAGACACCCTCTACCCTCAGATGCTGAATTTGGGGACACACCACCAGGCCCCCTGCCGTCCAACCTCCCGTTCCACCCATTCCTAACTCCATCCCCTTAGTACTGCCCTCTCCTTTTCCTTTGGCCACCCCTGAGAGGTATCATGGGGATCCCGGAAAATTCAGAACCTTCCTGAATCAATGCAAGTTGCATTTTTTGTGTAGACCCATGGCCTTTCCGGACTCCACCTCCAAGGCAGCCTTTACTCTTTCTCATTTAGCAGGCACTGCTGCTGCCTGGGCCAATCCACTCCTGGAAAATGACAACCCAACCCTTTACGATTTTGACTTGTTGGCCACTGAGATGTCCCGAGTTTGATACACGCCATAAAGTCCAGTCCCGAGACCTGGAACTCCTGGACCTGGGGCAGGGTAGGGGGTCTTTAATCGAATACATTACTAAGTTCAATCAGTATGCAGCCGAGACTTCCTGGCCTGAAACAAAGAATCCGTTGTGTATTATCGCGGCTTAAACAACGCCAGGAAGGATGCCCTTGCGGTTGTTCCCTCCTTACCGACCTCTTACCATGATCTAGTCGATTTAACTCTGCAATTGGACGCCAGACGTTCTGAGCGTAGGGCTGAGGCCGGTTTCATGCACACCACTGCCCCATCTCCTTCCACCTCGGCCCCCTCAAACACCAGTTCCGAACCCATGCAAATCGGGGGCATCAGGATCCCAATCACACCCATAGAAAGGGAACGTAGGAGGGTGGACAATGCTTGCTAGTATTGTGGTCTAACTGGTCATTACGTGAAGGAGTGTCCCCGTCACCCCAAGCTGAAACCATCGGTTTTCGGAGTGCTCGACCCTAAACTCGGGGACCGGGTTGAGTGCTCCTTGTTATACCCCGAACCCTGTGTTTGCTTTCGGTCGCATCAGACCCATATATGTGCAGGCCATTCTACAACCCACACCTGACACCACACACCCGGTTACGATTATCATAGATTCCGGAGCTACAGGTAATTACATGGACATCACGCTGGCCCAAACCCTGAACCTACCTCTTCTAGTCAAAACCCGGCCGGAGCCAGTACAGGCAGTGGATGGGACTACTCTGGTTTCCGGACCGATCAAACAACGGACTGCCACGATGCTCTTGACCATACAAGCAATACACGGGGAGACCCTGAGTTTCGACCTCATCTCAATGCCCCAGTTCGGTGTTATATTGGGAATACCCTGGCTACGGGAGCACAACCCCTTAATCGACTGGAAAGAGGGTTCAGTGCATTTTGAATCCGATCTCTGTCAACACTTCTGCCTAACCGCAGCCACCAGCATTGAGACACCCGCTCAAGCATTGGGAGTCTTGGCTCAATTATCTCTACAGCAACCCATTGTCCCCTCCACAGAACACCACACGGTTGGACTAGTCTCCACACTCATTCTGGCCCAATACCAAGACTATCTGGAAGTGTTCGACCATGGTTCATCAGAAGTCCTACCGCTACATCGCACGTACGACTGCCTGATACATCATCTGGTTCCGGACAGCGCTATCCCCACAGGTCGTATCTACTCCCTGTCTCCTACTGAGGATCTAGCCTTCAAAGAGTACATCCACAAGTCCCTCCGTCTGGGCCAGATACGTCATTCTACATCCCCGGCGGCGAGTACCATTTTCTTCGTTCCTAAGAAGGAGGGTGACTTACGGCCTTGTGTGGACTACCGCAGACTCAATGCCATCACCAAGAAAGACCGCTACCCCATTCCACTAATCACGCCCCTGTTGGACGTGATGTCATACACGCCACTGTGTTTACCAAATTAGACCTCCGCGGTGCCTACAATCTGGTTTGTGTGCGTTCCGGGGACGAATTGAAGAATTGTATGAGTATACGGTCATGCTGCTCGTTTTGTGCAACGCTCCGGCCACGTTCCAGAGGTTCATGAACGACATCTTCTCTGACGTCCTGGACGTTTTTGTGGTGGTCTACTTGGATGACATCCTGATATTTTCCCAGACCATGAAGGACCACTTACAGCATGTCAGGGAAGTGTCGTCTCGTCTATGTACGCACTCCTTGTTTGCCAAACCCGAGAAGTGCCAGTTTCATGCCGACTCTGTAGAGTTTCTTGGTTTTCACATCTCGTCTGGAGGGCTAGCCATGAACAATTCCAAGGTTCGTGTGGTGCTGGATTGGCCGGTCCCCGATTCTTTGAAGGCGCTCCAGTCTTTCCTTGGTTTCGCTAACTTTTACAGGCGATTTATCTCTGGGTTTTCTTCTTTGGTGGCTCCCCTCACTTCTCTGACTAGCCCTCGCACACCCTTTCTATGGACGGACACACATCAACAGGCCTTCGAGGCTTTAAAGACAGTATTCACTACTGCCCCCATCTTGCAGCATCCAGACCCAGAACTGCCATTCATAGTGGAGGCTGATGCCTCATCCTTTGCCCTAGGTGCTGTATTGTCACAGACTTGCCCTACCTCTGGTCGTCTTCACCCTGTGGCCTTCCATTCCCTTAAATTCACAGATGCCGAATCCCACTATACCGTGACCGAAAAGGAACTACTGGCGGTCATGGACGCATTCCGCTTTTGGAGGCATTACCTCTTGGGTGCTAAGAACCGTGTCACGGTTTATTCCGATCACCAGAACTTACAAGACCTGGCATCTCTGTAGTGTATCAACAGCAGGCAGGTCAGGTGGCATCTCTTCTTTGCGGCCTTCGACTTTGTAATCAAACATCGCCCGGGTAATACCCATGGCAAAGCCGATGCCTTATCGCGTTCCTCTGGGGTGGTGGCCTTGCAGACGTTTCCAGACACCCTTCTAGATGTCGGCAAGGTGGTTTGTTTGTGTACTCCAACCCTGCCCTTACTTGACGCGATACGGGATTGGGTTACCTCACACCCAGGCCAGTTGTCCGATTGGGATTTGGTGGTTCACGATGGTCTCCCCTTTGTTTCTGATCGTTTATTCATGCCCACGGTAGACACCCGCAATATGGCCTTGGAATGGTCTCACGACGCCCCGGTTCATGGTCATTGTTAGGGAGAATTCTCTGTTTATGGTGAATTTCCTAACCTAGTGAGTCCCCCAGCAGCTTTGCTGGATTTCTGGAGTTAGTTTTTTTCCATCCTGCCAAGAGTGAGACTCTTTTTCTCCCACTCTTGGACATGAATGTGTGTAATTCCTTTGAATGTCAATGTGTTCTATGGGCTATGGGGTCTTTTACTCCATAGGGTCTCATATGTTTTTCTATGTGTGTTAAACCGCACCCTACGTGCAGTAACACTGGGGCATCCTAGCGGACCTCCATCATAGACTCCATACCCGGGGACTGACTACTTTCTCCCCCGGCATGTAAAGTCACCATTGGCTTTACTAGACCTAAATTTACTAACAGAACTAGTACAAACCATCCTATTGTGGACGTACTAGTAGGGGTAATTCGATTACTCCTGGGTCTGTTATTCGAGGGGGCAATGTCCCGTCCCCCCTCGTCGAGTTTTGGCTGGTGGCAGTGGAAACTACTTGTTATATTCGACCCTGAATGTAACCTTATGGGATTCTTCCCATTGTTGGAGATTGATACTGTTTCTCGTTAATCTCTAACATACCTCCGGTCTACTTATCTTAAATAAGTATATCAGATGGTATTTTCTGCCAGAACTCGGCTTTTTAAAATGGCGTTTGTGTTCGTCTCTGTGACTCCTAAACCAAAGGTTGAGCCCTTTGTTCCTCTTTTGGCAAGCTTCTGTACAGAGACCCTCCAAAGTGGTGCCATTCTGTCTGGGTTACCACAGGGGTGTGGGAGGGGGTTTAGGCACCCTGGACCGAGTTGCCTTGCCAACCCCGGTCGCACTCTGGTGTGATTGGCCCAAGTGGTGAGCCTCCCCGCTCACCACTTAGTGTGTTTTGAGTGACAGCTAGGCTGAATGAATGGGGGTTTGCTGCATAAAAGCAGGGCTTTTGGGACTGGATCTTCAGAAGTCTCCACAGGACTTGAGAATCCGACGAGGGTAAAGCTGAGCCGATCTGCAACGATGACACCTCCGGTGGAGCCCTGCTGAACCAACTCACCACTTCCCGACGACAGAGGAGATCTCCCTGCCGGAGAGTCTCTTCCACTGACTGGTGGGAACAACCAGTCCCCTTTGCTTTTTCTTCGCCTCAGGACGCAGTGGTCGAATTGCCCGTGCAGAGCACCTCGGCAACCGGATAGCCACTACCCCTGTACCGCGACCAAAAGGTGGTGCCTTGTGACGGAGCACTCCGCGGCTGGTCTCTTCCCTGGTGGTGCAACGATCTTCAATTTTCCTTCGATGACGAGATCATCTCTTCTCTTGGCAAAGACCGGACGTGCATCCACCACCAGGAACAACTGCCCCTGCCAGAGCTGTCTCTCCACAATCAAGGTACTGTGTCCACCTGGCTTCCCTTGTTGCCGGATAGAGTGAGGTGTCTTAATCCTCGCCTCTCCATAGAGTCGCCTCCAAGCTTTCTCTAGCGTGTTGTTCTGAACTGGTCCAATCTTCCAGACCTGCAATATTCAAATACCCTAGGACCTCTGGCAATGCTACAGTGTATTGTCTCATGAAGTGCAGTTCTGGCTGCAAACCTGTGGGCATCTGTCTGAACCTACAGAGACTCCATCCCAATCATAGAGGTCCCCTCAGCAGAGTTGTCACCTGAGAGAAGGAAGAAAGTTTGCTGGATGATAACCATAACCGCTACAATGCCTGTGTCGAGCCTCCACAACCTGGTGACATATAGATCATATGCTGGGCATCCCTGTGACTGAGTCTGACCATCTGCTCCCACCAAAAGTTTGTCCTCGAGCACCAAGGCCAGAGACCTGAAATTGAGCTGCTGTCGTCTTACCTTGGGCACCCGCCAGTGACATTGCTGTTCTTCATCAAAGAAGGTACTGTCTCACTCCTGGGTACTTACTTGGGCAGTGCTTGTGTTACTGTTCACTCCTCCTGAGCATCTTGAGTTACGTTGGGGTGGACTACCGAACCATGTTCTCCTGTGCCTTATGACATCTGCCCTAGAGGTAGAAATCCTTCAACTGGCCTACCGAGTCCCCTTGAACCCTTTGAATCCAATTCCATTACCTACTTGTTACAAAAAGCATCTCCTGAAGATTTGACAGCACCCGCCTTTTTTTGTTCGGCCACCCACGGGTCACTCATCCTCCAATGTTCCCATCTGACTTACGAGACATCATTCCCCAGATATGGTTGGACTTATAAAGTCTAGGCCTACACAAAGTTATTCCTACCAGTATTGCTATTTAAGTAAATGTTGGTTGCTGAATGATTTGCTAACCTGAGGCTACTCTTACACTCACCCGATTCTCATCTGAAGGTCTACTATTGAATCGAGTATTGCAACAGCAAATATCTACTGTATATATCCATCTGTGTGATCTATTTTTACTTACCTGAACTGCCTTGATGCTAACCGCACCTTATTATACACAATAAATGTGTGCTCAAAGGTGACCAAGATGCAGCAGCCTTAGACAACATCTACACAGCCATTCAGACATGGATGGCAGCGAATGGTTTATGTCTCAATGGAGATAAAACAGAGATCCTCCCTGTAGGTAACAAAGACACACTCAACAAACTCGACCCGCAATAAAAGGATTCTACATTGAAAAGATACCTATTACTGTATCATCAGCAGTCAAAACTCTAGGGGATTTTATTGACTCCTCGCTGTCTATGATGCGCCAAGTCAGTGCCATTGCATTCTCTGCAGCACTCACCACAAAAATCAATGCAGTCAAACCTTACCTGTCAACCACCAACCGCCTAGCAATAGCAAGAGCCACAGTTGGGGCAAAACTCGACTATTGCAATGCCCTCCTCAATAAACCTACATAGGGTAAAAGTTACCCAAAACAATGCCCTCAGAGCGGCTCTTGGCATCCTTAAAAGGGAACATCTTTCACAGGCCAGGAGAGATGCACACTGCCTACCAGATAAAGAGAGTATTCTGTTCAGAACCATGGCCATCACACACAAGTGCCTCTCCCACACTGCCCCCTACCTTTTAGAGAACATTTTTCCTATCAAATAGTCTAGACCCATTCGCTCACACCATGCTAACATGATGCACGTTCCCATCTACAAAAGAACCAAAGCTGGTGGCTCCAGTTCCGACATCTAGCGCCCAAACACTGAAATGCCTTGCCCATATGACTCTGAAACAAAGCATCAAACACTATTTTCCGCAAAGCCCTTAAAATTAAACTGTTTAACTAAACTGTAACTGATCAACAGATTTCACACTGTTCCACTGTAACCAGGGAACACACTGCCAACCCACTCTGTTAACATATATCTCGAATCCATGCCTGTTTTCATGAATGTCTACTACTATCGTCACTGTCAATTCTTCTGTACTGCTTTTTTGTAATTAAGTAAGCCTACTGAAACAACACCACAATGCCTAAGGGCCGTTTAAGTGCTTTATAAATGGTAATAAATAAATAAATAATAAATACATGAAAATAAAGTTCTTTGTTCTCATCTACAGCCCTTCTCCCTCCTAGAATAATCCTGGCTGCTTCGCCATAGCCATTCCACAGTAAAGTATGCTAAAGTAAATTACATTAACTCCTCATTCATAACATCATATAGTAAAATGAGGGCCCTGCAGCAGTGAGATCCAATATGCAAAGTAGTGCAGGAAAGGTATTTTTCCCTTTGTTAGAAAATCAAACAACTATATTCCAGTGTTGAGCGAATGAACCACTGCGTATTCTAAATTGATAGCACAGTGTCCATAAACACATGCCTAAAGAGTCTGATGCAACGTCCATGCTTATTCTAGAAACCCGCAGCACCAAATATACACCTATTGGGGAATTCATTTCAAATGCGTTTTACATGAATGACATTTTTCAATGCAACCATTCTCTGATAGCTATACTGGCAACTGATATTGGAGATAATAAGGCGTTGCTATGTGATATAATATTTTATTGTGATGGGTTCCCCAACATAACGTTAGGGGATGTTGGGTGTCCTGACCCACGTTTGAGCTATCATGCTGCAACATTTGGTGCTGTGGGCTTAGAAAATCCAAGATGGCCAAAAAGCCCACATGTGCGCCCGAATCCAGGAGAACCACGCAGTTTGCGCAAACCAAAATGGTTGCCTAACTTGCCACCCACCAGTGCGAGCAGGATGGGCCGGGGTGCCATGAGTGAAATGTGTGCCAAAGGAAAAACCGCACTTTAAAATGACCTTTTGTTTCCCTGAATGCCAGCTCAAAATGCCTATTTCAAACATTGCAACATATCCAAAAATCTAACTGAACACCAGTAGACATCTGGCAGAATGAAGTATGTGTGCATACAAAATCTGGGAAGTTGAAGAGCCCCAAAACAATGTTCATTACAAGACTGGCTGAGCTCTGCAGGTCTGCAGCAGCCTAACTGAAACTGGATTTAAAACTACCAAAAATCGAAAATGTTTAAATTAACTGAGTGACCTACTTTTGAGTGTCACATAGTTTGTCACTGTTGAAATGTCATAGTTTAGAACTTAGAATCAGTGTTTTAGCTGCATGTGTAAAAATTGTATGTTTGATTTAAACTGGGAACAAAAAGTGACATGTTAGCTAAATTCTGGCTTAAAGGAACTGTATTCTGCCTGACAACTTCCCCCAACTGGAGTGAAACTGGATCCACAGCAGTTCCTAGCTGCCTTCTGCTGCCCACACTAAAAGGATATGCCATCTCTCTGATAATTGGATTAGGGTGGAGCACCTACAGACTGCAGGAGGTTGAACAGAGCCCTTCCTTGACTCAGGCAGATGGTTTATTGGGGGGCCGTAAAATAGCTTCCTCTTGGCAGAAGCTGGGAGGGGCAGGGTCTCTGAGCTTGGCAGAAACTGGATAAACTGGTTTCTACACCATGTGACCTGAAAAGACACACCCTTGTTGGCCAGAATATGATTCTAAGAAAGATGTATAACTCACAGTGCGGACTTGTCAAAATTATTTAAATGATACCATAATTCTTGTGATTTTTCTGTGCATCTTTTAAGACGCGTTGGAAAACTGTGCAATGTCCTGAGGCAAAACCCCGCTATTTATTGATATTGTAGACACTGCATTTAAGCTAGCGACCTGGAAAGTTGCTGAGATATGTGTGGGAGGGGGGTGTATATGTGTATAAATCTGGAGAAAAATCTGATGTTGCAAAACCCACTAAAAAGCACAAAATGTTTCCATTTCTGGATGCAAGCCCCCAGGAAGAGCAGAGTTTCAACAGAGTATACCTCATGTGATATGTGATGGGTGCATGTAATTTTAAACAAATGTGTATCTGTGCAAATATGTCTTTAGGTCAAATATAGATTTGTGTGTAATTTGACAGGGGAGTGTCCTTTCTGCAGGCCATTAAATGACATCACTATGACACACATTTCCTTCCCCCAATCCAAGTAGTGCGGAAAGCTTGACCAATGACCAGTTGAGAGAGGGGCCGGCTTAGTGATGCTGCACACACACCCACTTTCAAAAGACATAAAAAGAGCCACTGGAAGCTAGAGAGGACATTCAAATCCAGTTGCTGCAACGCGCTCTGCCGGACCACACAACATCCAGAAGATACCAGCTCCAACACTTAGACTTTAAAACTCCAAAGAACTTGATTCAGAACTCAAAGCAAGGGCCTAAACCCACAAACTGAGAACTCTTCTCAGCAGGCCTCAGCATCCAGCAAACCTAACAACGGTAGCAGCATCCAGGAGCCGTGCATATCAGCGATGTGTCCAGAGAAAGCTGTGCAGAAAGATCCAGGAGCTGTGCACAGACGCTGTACCCAGAGATCCAGGAGCCGGGCCAGGAGCAGTGTCAGACCAGACCAGCAGAGCAGAGACCAGATGCTGTGCGCAGAGACCGTCCGGGGCGAAACCAGAACCGAAGACATCTTGACCCGATCCGTGAGACCTAGACCTTCCAAATACATTGTGAGTACAGCTAGGACGGTATGCAACCAAATCTCTTAGTTTCCAGTGATATAATTCAATCTATTTAATCTAAGTAGAACTGCCTCCTAACTGTCACTTGTCAATTCTGCAGCCGCATAGCTGTCACCTGTCATTTTTACAGCTGTTACCTGTCAATTTGGGTTACTTTAAATTCGAAAAACGACCTTTACAAAATCGTTCATATCTTTGGAACCGTTTGGGCTAGAAACTTAGTTTAACTTTCCTCTGAAAGCTTAGAATCTTAGTTTTTCAACAAACCTATAACCGACTTGCTCCTCCTTATACGTTTGCCGTAATCGTGATTCACGCATTCGCAAATTTTGCCGCGATTCGCGATTTGGTTAAAAATCCAGCCACGTGTGAAAACAGCAGCTTCCTTGCTTTCCTTTGCCAAAAATTCGTTTAACCTGCTAGTTACTCCTAGAGCATTGTTATAGGGAGCCTGAGCTCATCCCAAGTATCTTTCACTCACCCTGAACCTCCTAAAGGGAATTAAAACCATTTTCAGCCTATTCCTCACTTCATTGCCAGCACATATAAAAGCATTTTGGGCCTGTGTTTCAACTTCTATCCGTAGTCTAAGCTTGCTGGGGTGAACTGAATTACATTTGATTGCATGTCTGAGAACTGTGTGCTACTCTTCATTTCCTTACATTGCATAAGGGTGGGAGTGGATTGCCAGAGAAAAGTGATTACATTGTTTTGTTGAAATCATATTGAGTATTTTCTGTACTGCATTTTCATTCAACATTGCATCCATCTGAACTTATATAAAGCATTCTCTACCACCTTATTCTTCTGTTCCTATTCACAAGTGTGCTACCTCATCCTTATATGACTACTGGGTAACTAAATCAGTTTACTAGTAGGACATTATTCACTGTGGATCACTGCTCATGTTTTAAGTGTGATATTAATTATTAATTCATTATAAAAGTGTGATATATATATACTGTTATTTTTTTTTCAAATAAACCTTTTAAACTTGCAAAACAGAACTACTTCTTGGCTCAGTCGGGTCAGGGGGATTCTAAGAGAGGGGTGTTATATAGGGGTAGTCATCCAGAACTCATGAACTGGACATAAAGATATATCAATAAGGGTTTCCATTCAGTATCCCAGACTACGCATTGACTTAGCTGTAGTGTTAAATTGAATCCTCTTACACGGACCACCTTTCAAGTGATTGTATTTTGATAATACATACTTTTGATTCCTACCACAGACATTTCTTGCACCAGCATTGCGGGGTGGGATTAAATATTAAGGGGTGTTAATTTAGGGGATACCCCTTAGCAATATCTATAATTGAATTCACAAAAGATCTGACACCCAAAGCAGGCCTGCTGTAAGCAGTCAGATCCAGGGTGTTGTAACAAGAGCCCTTTGCCTGCAGGAAATGAGGGTTACAGGCAACGGGCCAGAGCCCTAACTGAACTGAAGATGCTGGGAACCGTTGCCTACCTATCCCTTTGGCTACTGTAAATCCCCCCTGCCAGTGCCTGCTGATTTCAAAAGGACTCTAGTAGTCAGAACCCTGCTGTAAGAGAGGCTTTGCTGCCTCAGAAGCACTGGTTCTCAGGAGACATCCTAGGAAATATTCCTATGCCCTGGGGGAAGACGTCCCCCTTGCTGCAAGAGAATCAATGGGAGAGCATTGTGACTATTGTTCGACGTGGCTGTAGTGTAGTCGGCCCAGCCATTTATAATCATAATTCCTGTCAAAGCTGATCCCTGTTCACAGTGCTAACACTAGTGTGACATCAATGTCAGGTGATGTTTGCACATGCTTTGTGCCACTGCAGAACTGCAGCTGTACATGGAAAGAGACAGTTTTTTCTGTTGGGCCCACTTTCACAACAGATTCCAAACAGGCCGCCTTTCCCAATCAGTGCATACATGCATTTGTGCATGACGGAGCGTACCAGAAAGCGAAGGTGTCGGTACTACCAAAGTAGGGAGGGGTAAGGCTGAGGTCAGGGCTAGTAAGAAAGCATGGATATATGGGAGAATGCAGAAGAGGCAAGAGCTATGGGTAGAGTCATGTAGGGAATGAAGTAGGGCCTAGCGGGAGAGCCAGGGTTGCGAAGATGTCCTTGCTTAAGACGAGGGAGGCTAGTCAAGGTGGTGTGGTGATTATAGGATTTGCAGGCGTGTCCACTGCATAAAGGAGGGTATGCTGCCCAATAACGGGGTTTCCTACAGCACCAAAGTGTTGCCTCTGAAACTGGGCTTTGGGAAACCTGTTCTGTGGGAAAAAAATATAGATCCTATTTTCCAGCTTTTGCCATTCCCATGCTTAAGTCTCGCGAGGATAGCTCACTGGCAACGTGCTCGCCTTGGAAGCATGACGACACGGAACAACACAGGTTCTATCCCCAGGTCCGCGCTTAGAAACCTCTGGGTATTAAGCGCGTTATAAATAACCTATCATATCATAACCTATCATGCTAACCAGGGTCGGACTGGGCCATAAAATTGTATCGGGCATCATTGAAAAAGTGGCCCACTGTTACAAATGGCTATTCATTCCTTTTGTGACACTTTTTGAATAGTACCCAAGGGGGAGTTTTTATTTAATAAAATGTGATGCAAAATGTGCATTTTAAAGAATATTTATTCAGCAACACTGGTCAAAACTATTAGCTGCATAGTAGAGTAACTCATCAAAGTGGCCTACATTGTCCAAACAAGTGGCCCAGTTTGACAATAAAAAAACTGCCCACACCAGCATTTTGCGTTTTTGGTTCGGCCATGGGCCTGTTGTCCTAGAGGCCAATCAGACCCTGATGCTAACACAACCAAAACTGTTAGTTTTGCCAATGCTTGTTTCATGTATAGGCAGCTGGTGTTTCTGTTAATTGTCTCGGTTCATTTTTCAGAGAAAACGTTCCTCATGGACATGGGGCATAAGGGAAAGAAACATGCGATTTCACTGTTGGACCTTCTCAAAGGGAGGCCTCATTGCTATGGTTACCAGTTAATATGTAATTGCTGGAATCAGGTTAAGACTGCTGCAGATATTATTGTCAGTCCTAACGTGGCTTGTCGTTGCTGTTAGATATGTTTTTCTTCTCACATGTACAAGCAGAAAAGGTCACTAAAAATTGTACAGGCATAAGGATGTAGGATGCTCTAAATGTTTTTACTATTAATTGATTATTTTCTGACATCCGGGGTTTGAAGTGGGGTACATACACACCACGCCCTCACATATCAGTCTCTGCGAGCAACAGAAGGATATTTAAGACTTCTGCTTGCCCGGTTCCAAGATCAATGCGTCCAGTGACAGACATCTTTGTAGCTTTAATTCCGCTACCTTTTCCAATTCCCTACATTTAGCCCAGCACCTGGAGCAGGACACTGAATCACACAACAGTAATGAATACCTTTGTGGTGTTAAACTAGCTTTTTATTCCCTTGGTCCCCACAGGGGGAAGAATGTTCTGTTTATTTATTTGATTTAGGAGACAGAGCTAAAAGCCCAGAACAATTATGTTGGCAATGGCACAATGTGGTAAAGGCCTAAACTGCATAAATCTGGGTTGCCATGGGCGCCAGATGTTCAAATTGGCCCTAGTCACAGCACAGTACTTTGAAAACATAGCGCTGCTGCGTCAAACGTTGCCATGCGCCCAATGTACAAATCAGGTGCATGACAAAGGCTTGCTCAATTTGGCAACGAAAAGCCACATTATAACTATAAATAAGTCAATTTTAGCGCGCGCTTTACTACGCATAGTTGCCAATGCAGGAATGGATGCCTGCAAAGGACAGTAGTTCCTTGTACCTCTATTGGCTTAGAAAAAAGAGCCAGGATTGGCACTGTGGCCCTTTTGCCTAAAAATGGATCACTGGGAAACAGACTCTCTAATGTGCAGACTGCAGAAAGCTCACTCCACACCTGCCGCTGCCTGCAGCTGCATTCAGTGAGGAAGTGGTCCTCCGCGGACAACTGGCACTTGGCAAATGGCTGACGTCTGTCCTGAGATGACAGCAGCAATCCAATGCTTTTCAATCATATTAGTTGTCACAAATCGCAGCAGCATTTCAATGTGTGTCACAAGAAACGGCAAAATGCTTAAGTCAGTCTCCCTTCCTCGTGCGCCTCACATTGCAATCCGCATAGCTAATTGGAGATTGTAATTTGATGCGCATTCTAGTTCAACGTTTAGGAAATCAGCACGTTTGCATTTTAATTGGGTTGCAAGCACAAAACAAGCTCATATGCTTAGTCCAATATGTTGTGACCTGGGGAAGCCCCGTGATGGCGTGCGGGCTCCCCAGGGTCTGAGTACCAGCGCGCGCGGGCGGGTGCGCAAGAACGCACGCCGGAGACGTCTGTGTGTTCCGGTGCTCCGGCGCGAACTGCCCGGGCACCGCCTTTATTAACCCAGCGCGCATGCGCCGGCCTGGCGGGCCGCGCATGCGCACTTCGTGTACCATGTACACAACATCCCTCCTTTTCCCCCCAAACAACAAACACATTAAACAGGGGAGCCAACGTGGCTCAAATCAAACTGTACTTAACAGGGCTTGTTACTCATGCTGCTGAGTCCATGATGAATTCCTGGAATCTCTGCGGTGGGCGACGTCCTTCCCTGCGCGGGTACCTGGGCGAACCTCCCTCGCGGTCCTCTGGTCCCCCGGGGTCCTCTGGCAGTTCACCGCCTCCACACGGCACTTCTGCTGCTTGTCCTTGGTCCGGATTGGTTTCTTCTTCCGCCGCCACAGGTCCTATGCGCTTGAAGAAAGATACGTTTCTGGTTACGGTACCCCGCGCATTCGCAGCTGTGACCATTGACCCTTTGACATGAGTAACTCCCATTGGTTGGGTTTCGTAAGTCATCGAGAGTTTTCCCTCCGGCTTCCTGTTCCGGACTAGGACGGTGTCTCCAACCGATATCTCTCTTTCTGGCAGCCTCCGCCTTGTTGTTTCGTTCTAGTTTCTCGCTGCTCTTTCTGCTGTCACCCGTGCGCTATCAATCACGCCTGGGTGTCTGTCTCTCGCTTCGGGTATCAACCCTCTGGGTATTCGCTTGAACAGCGCCTCGGCGGGTGCGATTCCGGTGGATCGATGTGGGGTGGACCGGTATTCACGAAGAAAGTCAATTAGATTGTGTCGTAGGTCCTCCCCTCCATTGACAGAAATTCGAAAAATCTTGTTCAGTGTCCGCATGAATCGCTCAACCTCTCCATTGGCCCTTGGCCATAGCGGGGTTACCTTCCGGTGCTTTATGCCTCGTTCTTCGCAGTACCTAGCAAACCGCTGCCCTTGGAACGGTGCTCCGTTGTCTAAGCAGATCTCGAGGGGGAACCCCTGGGTGGCGAAAATTTTGTCCATTGCCAGGATGGTGTGATCACTGGCGGTGGATTCCATGAGCTCCACCTCCGGATACCTCGACCACTGGTCCGTGACCACCAGGAAATATAGGCCCCTTCCGGGCGAGCCGAAGTCTGCGTGCACCGTTCCCCATGGTACGTCACTCCGCTCCATGGCCCGGATGGGTGGGCCCCTTTCCACAGGACTCGTGGCTTGGCAGGGAATGCAGGTCCTCACGAACTCGGCCACCCTGTGCTCCAGATCGGGGAACCAGACCTTCAGCCTGAGGCGTGCTTTCATCTTGGCCATGCCTTGGTGCCCAGTGTGGGCCAACTGGAGGACTCTCATGACCAACGACCTGGGTATCACGATCTGGTGCCCTCGCAGCAACAGACTGTCCGTGGACACCGAGAGCTCGTGTGGAGCTTTCCACAGCAGTTGAAGGTCCCTTTGCACCTCCGGGTTCCTCCTGGCGTTTTTCAAAAGGACGTCCCGCCACTCTCCTGTGGCCACCGCCCTTTTCACCCTCAGGAACGCCTCGTCGGAGTTCGAGTCGTCCGCAATGTCCTGTCTCGATAAGGCCATGGGCAGGGCCGATTCAATGACGAGGTGTACGGCGTCCCCAGTGTCCGTCATCTCCACGGGACTCTGGGTATCCCTCGTGCCTGGATGACGAGAGAGATAGTCGGCTGGGTTGTGTGTGCCTGGGCGGTATACTAGCTTGACGCCGTATTCCATGAGGGATAGCATCCATCTCTCGATGCGGGGTGGCGGCATGGAAGATGTTCCTGACAGAATAGGAATCAGGGGTTTATGGTCCGTTATCACGACGACAGGTTTGCCGAGGATGTAGATTCTGAAGTGTTTGCACCCCCACAGGATGGCGAGGGCTTCCCTTTCTATCTGGGAATATCTCCTCTCCGTGTCGGTGAGGGCTTTGCTGGCATATGCTATGGGCCTCATGGCCCCTAGTTCGTCTGCCTGCATGAGGACTGCCCCCAGTCCCACAGGGCTGGCATCGACCACAATCTCCGATTCCCGGCTGGGATTGAAATAGGCCATTGTTTCCTGCTCTGACAGGGCTTCTTTGATGGCCTTGAAGGATCGTTGTTCATTCTCAGTCCACTGCCAGGCTACGTCGTTCCTGGTGAGTGCCCTCAGAGGTTCCGACAGAGAGGCTAAGTCCTTGATAAAACGGCCGCAGTAGTTGACCATCCCTAAGAAGCTCCGAACTTCTGCCGGTGATGTGGATGGAGGTGCATCTCTAATGTCCTTCACTTTCCCAGGGTCCGGGGATATGCCCCCAGCATGGAAGGTGAAACCAAAGAATTCTAGTCGGTCTTTTAGGAATTTGCACTTTTCTTGGTGCAGGGTTAAACCCACCGCCTGTAGCCTCTCAAAAGTGTTCTCTAGCCGTTTCAGATGTTCAATTTCCGACCTGGCAAAGACTAAGATGTCGTCGGACATGTTTATGACTCCTTTCAGTCCGGACAGGGCTCCTCTGATGGCGTTTTGGAAAACCTCCGCTGCGGACGATATTCCGAAATTTAGTCTCTTGTACTGGTACAGCCCCTCGTGAGTAGTGAATGTCGGTAACTCTAGCTGGTGATACCCAGACCTGAGGTCCAGTTTAGAGAAGACTTTGGCCCCTTGGAGTTCTCCGACGATGTCGTCTAGAGTGGGTGTGAGGTGACGCTCCCTTTTGATGGCGGCATTTTGGAGTCTCATGTCCACGCAAATGCGTACTGCCCCCGGTTGCTTCGGCTTTGGGGCCACTACGATGGGCGAAACCCAAGGGGTGTGGCTTTCCACTCTTTCAATGATGTCCCGGTCGACCAGCTGCTGCAATTCCTTCTCCACTTGGGCTCTCAAGTGGAAAGGAATCCGGCGATGTTTTAGGGCCGTTGGCCTCACGGACTTGTCGATATGTAGGCGTATGGGCTCTGCTTTCAGCTTTCCAATGCCCTTGAAGAGAGTTTCAAATCTGTGTAGCATGCTTTTCAGATCGGCATGGTATACTCCGAACGAGAAGTGGACGATGTCGAGTGCTTCTGATGCCGCACAACTCAACAGGGAATGTGGGCTGATGCTGGTGACAAAGAACCTCGCTTTGATAGTGTTCTGTCCATGAGAAACCGGTGCTACAAACACCCCTTGGATGGGTAGAGGTGTCTCCCCTCCGAAGGCATATATTCGCGCCGTGGACGCTGACAGCTCTGGTGGGCCTGGCAGGGCTTCGTAATGTTTGGTGGCCAGCACACAGACCGAAGCCCCAGTATCTATGAGAATGGGGGTGGGGACGTCATCGATGTTAACAGTGCATGTGGGTTGGCGTCTCGTGCCAGGACTTTTCACAATGCTGGAAATGAAGAAGATCTCTTCCTCCTCCTCCTCCTCTTCTGCGATGTCCAGGTCCTGCAGACCCTGATTGATCGATGAGATGCCTCTCACTCTGCGAGCGCCTCCACGTCCCACTCTCTCCGGTCCTCTTCCTGCCGCTACAGGGGCGGCAGCCCGGCACATCCTTGCATAGTGCCCTGGTGTGCCCCACCGGCCGCATGTCCTCGACTTAGCTGGGCATTCTCCTCCGTGGGGAAGGTCATATCCACAGTAGGAGCAGAATGAGGCGTTGCCTAGTGTGGGCGGGGCATCAGGCCTTCTCGGCGCCCATTTCGACCTTCCCGTTGCTGAACGTCCCACAGCAAATGCGTCTTCATCATTCTTCGGTCGCGTGGCAGCATCCATCTTCGCACCTCTGGCTTCTGCCAGCTCATGTGCTCTTCCCAGGTCCAACATTTGCTGGAGGGTCAGACCAGGTTCTCTCAGTACTTGCCTTCTGAGTTTGCCGGAGCTGCACCCCTGCAATAGCTGGTTGCGGACCATATCTTCCTCATCGACCCATCTGCAAGTGGTCGCCAGGTGCCTCAGACGGGCACAGAATTTGTCTAGGGGTTCGTCATCTAGTTGCCTTTCGGCGCCCATGACAAATCTATCAAAATCCACATTTGCCATGGGGAGAAAATGGTCTTTGAGTGCCTGTTTGACTGCGTCATACGTGACCACGGGGATGACGAGGGAATCGTAGATTTTGTGGACTTCCGCGCCTGCCGAGTAGATCATCGTCGCGATCTTGGTCTCATCATCGTTCACCCCAGATGCCCTGAAGAACATATCTAGCCTCTTGACCCACAGCAGCCACTTCGGGCCCAGTTTGGAAGGGGGGCCGGTAGTATCGAATTCAGGCATGGGGGCCAGGGAGCTGCTAGATCTGCGCGGGATTGGGGCTACGGCACCTTCATCATCAGTCTCATCGCCCATTTCTGCGTTACGTACTCGCAGTTGTCTATTCCTGGAATGATGGGCGTCTTGTCCCGGGCTTGTAGTGGAGCTGGGGTGTAGAAACCCACTTCTTTCTTCTTTAATGCCACAGCCCTGCGCCTGCAGGACTGTGGAAGTTCCAAAAATTAGGTTATCTACTTCAAAACACAGCTGGCAGGTGGCGCACAAGCACCCTCTCAGGCCGCAACCACTGCAGCTGTGTGTGCGAGCGAAAACAAAATGGCCGCCGGCACTCCGCGGGTCCGTGATACGGAAGCGCTTTCCTCTCTCCGAGGCTGTCGGAGCAGGGAAGTGATCCGTACTTCCTCGTCGCCAGTGTTGTGACCTGGGGAAGCCCCGTGATTTCGTGCAGGCTCCCCAGGGTCTGAGTAACAGCGCGGGCGGGCGCGCAAGAACGCACGCCGGAGACGTCTGTGTGTTCCGGTGCTCCGGCGCGAACTGCCCGGGCACCGCCTTTATTAACCCAGCGCGCATGCGCCGGCCTGGCGGGCCGCGCATGCGCACTTCGTGTACCACGTACAGAACACAATATACCGTTTGTTTTTAGCTTTAGGAATCCTTTTACACAAGCCTATGGTCCAATGAGTGTCCTTCCTAAATACAGTTCTGAAAGAAAAGGAGATTTTCGTTGTTAAAACATAGATTTACCATTATAAAATTAAAAGAAAATTAGGATTGCAATATACACAAGTAACATGGTGTGAAATTATGTTCGCTCATTTTAATGAGCCCCGCAGGGTACCATCCATGAAAACATGTAAAAAGAGATGTTTTGTTAGTGATTAAAAAGTGTACTGTGCTTTTTGAAATGTGAAAGTCGTCTTGAAATCATGTTAAATGATATAAAAGAAACAGCATTTAGCGCCTGATTCATGGACGTGTTTTATAATGGTGCAATCCATAGGAAAACGTTCCATGAATCAGGTCCTATATCTATATAATAAACTTGTATAGGTCACGGTAAAGATGTGGTAGTGGCTGTTAGTCATGCTTTATGCTCTTTAGTAGAATATGGTGTAATTAGCAGCAGGGTCATCCATGTGTGTGCTGGGTATCCAACCTGTTTCCAGTATCAGGAGGAGCTTGTGGAGAACTGCACACGTTCAATTTTACATTGCCCTTGTGGTAATTTTGTACTTGTGTAGTAGGATATCTCCTATATATATTGGCACATGCCCTATATATGGTGACATATATCCATATGCAAAATAGCGGACAAGTTACATGCTTGAGTCAACGCTTTTACAGGGCTTTTATATCTTAGATTGTAGTTTCTTGTGGAGTTTGTTGTGGCGATACTACTCAAAACAGCATGAGCGTTTTACTTGCAAGCGCTGCGGGGGTGCACACCAAGATTCGTATTGGCTCGCACTCAGCTGCATCTGGCGGAGAAACTGCAAGTGTCTGTATCCAGCACTGCTTCATCTATGCCAAGAGCACTGCCTTAACATGCCATCGTAGCCTCGTGTGGCCAATTACTACCACTCTATGGAATTTATAGCCACGCATTCCAGGTATAATCACTTTATGGAAGGTACATGTGCAACCTCAAAATCCCCAGGTCTGCACTCTTTTGCCAAGTGTTAGGTATTGTTTTATTGAATGCAATGCTTTCGATTAAACAATGTGAATTCACAATGGCTCTGTACAGACATATCTTGTATTTAATGTTAAACATAACAAGACCAAATGTTTTACTCAAAAACAAAATGAGCTAAAGCAAAGGGGCTCTCATAAACCGTGAAACTTGTTTTTTATAGTTTTATAAGGAAATGATGGACAGAATGTTAATCATGTTACCTACTGTTATCCCACGGAATTGATAATCCTAGAATATCTATGTTTTCCTTTCATTCCCTTTTCTTTATGCACAATTCACGTCATTGGCCTTTTTCATACTACATGGTATACATGCCATTAAAACATCAGTGTACATACAACTATGCCCCCATCCTTTGTGTTTTCATGCTGACCGCTTATTTTATTTTATTTATAGACTCTTACTCCCTTGTCCCTATTCCTATATATTACAACAACGCCATGTCTGCTTTACATAATACTACAGCTTAACTCATGGATAACACATCTGGTACGTATCCCCTCGATCATCCTTGTTCCAAGAGCCTTTGCTGGTCCTGGAAATTAATGATCATTTCTCCTATATCTGCACAGACTTTCTTTCTGCGTACCCGCATTCACCTTTATCACAGCCAACTCTTGCTATTATGAACTTTTATAAAGCAACGTTTAAGACCATAGATTACTTCTCTGCGAGAACATTGTGTATCCGACAATGCCTGTTTAGCCTACATGCTGATAGGGAATGCCTGAGTGTTCTTTGGTCCATCATGGATCCTTCCTAATCTGGATCCTTCCTAATCTGGATCCCTCCATTCCTTCTCATGTTCAGCCTATCTCTCTTCTCTCGTTGCCCATGAAACATCTTGAAGCCTTGGTTATCCCCTTCTTCGCTCCTTTTTGGAGGACTCTGGTTTCCTCTTCCCTTTTCATTCCGGGCTCTAGCCCGGCCAGGGAACAGAATCAGTCCTAGTGTCTGAAGCTGATGCTTTAGCCCAGATTGTGGATGAGGGTAGTACTGGGGCCATGATCCTGCTGGACCTCTCTGTCACATTTGACACAGTGGAACATGGTATCCTCAGGGAGAGGCTATCCTCCACGGGCATCTCAGGCCAGGTTCTGCATTGGTTTGGGTCTTTCCTCTTGGGTCATTCTCAGTCTCTCTCTCGCCCCCTTTTTACTTCAGTGGCTAGGCCCCTCACCTGTGGTGTTTCCCAAGATTCTGCTATTTCCCCCCTTCTCTCAAATCTATATATTCAACCACTAGTTAAACTGATTCCCTCTGGTGGTTTTCAGTGGTTTTCTTATGCTGATGATACACAAATTCTATTGCGACTCAATCTTTCTCTGCCAGCTACTGCTGAGCGGTGCCACTCTTGTCTCTCTCCGGTTCATCTTTGGAAAGGAAAACATTGGTGCTGCCCCAATGGAGAAACAGAGGTGCCCATAGTTGGCTCCATGCCTGAATCATCTGGGCAGTCCTCAGCCTTTTGGCCCTCAGAACTTGGCCCTGCTCCCTTGCCTTCCCCAGTTATTAAGAACCTGGGCATGAAGCTCTCTGTGCTGTCCACGCAGTACCAGGGCAGAGCAGTCTGCCATACAGTTCAATATACACTTCACATTCTTTGTAAGGTTTTACCTTGTCATCCCTCTCCGCTCCGCTCTGCTCCCTGGTTGTGTCTTCCTTAACATTTGGATGTTTGGATATTGCAACGGGATGTTTCTCGCTCAACCTGCTTTTCTCCTCCAGCGGTTTGTTGGGTAGTTCTCCCAGGTATACCAGAGGATGGCTGGGGGTCTAGCCTGACCTCGAGGGCCCAACACCCTCCCCAGAATAAACAGAGGACTCAGCCAACAGCAAGTTAGAACTGCGGTTTATTGCAAATAAAACCAAAAGGGATCAATACAAGACAATGAGAATGCTCTGGTACTTCTCAGCTCTCCATGGTGTGTGGCCAGTTTTGTACATGCATGGTGTCATTACCTGGGCCCTTCCCTGAAAAACCTATCATCGCTGGTGATTGGGTATCGAGAGTACTATTACCTTTAGAGGATCCCTACACAGGTTATTCTACTGGTCTTTGCATGTCAGGTGGCTGGCCTGTCCCATCCCCAAGAAACTATCTATTACATTGTTGCAGAGTAATGGGCTTACCATTGGTTCATACCCTTAGCCATCCACCCCTGACTTTCTACCCTGTGATTGGTTAAGGTTTGGTTCTCAGCCCTCTGTGCTCCTCTTCAAGGTGATGTGAACGATTAAGTGTCTGCATTGTAACTTTTGTATACCACCTTTGCCTATGAGAGTGCGCTCCTTACGTTGCAACACGTGTTGCCGTCTGTGTCTGACTTGCTGGGATTGACTCTGCTTTCCCACCACAGGTGACTGTCCATTGTCTTGCTTGGCTGCACAACATGCTTAGGGGCCACATAATCGAGCTCTTCAGCTTGCATTTATGAGGATTTATTCAGTTTCTCTGCAGCTGGTCCCCTTGTCGTCTGAACATTGGAATGTGTCCGAGTATCTTTGACCTTGGCTGTGAGCCTGCTTCATGCTCAGGGCAGCCTGAATCAGCTCTCCTCATCTAACACTCTGTGGCTTAGGGGCCTTCTGTAATTTTCCTTAGATGTATAATCAAAATTTTACATGTTCATGTTATTCTAAGTACTCTATACATTAGTCACACATGGTCCTATCAGGTTCCATATATGTCCCTGCAATCCCATAGAGTTGTTGGAGTTAAGCATCTACAAGCTTGCTCAGGATCTCTTGTGCCTTGCCGTTCTACGTTGCTGCATTTGGCTAATGAAAAAACAATAAAAGCATTGACAGTATGTATATGTATCTGTCCTCTAACTATAGAACTGTGTAAGCATATTCTTCTTGTATGCAAGGTGTGTGTCTGTGTAATGCGCTGTAGGACTGCAAATATGCTTCATGTCTAATGCCGCTACGTTGTGGTGTCACTAATGATGTCAGCATCATGGCTTCTTGGTGCTTAGTTGAGACGGTCCATATAGGTGTTTCCACCAAGAATATCTGTTTCTTCTCCTATACCTGTGAAGATGTATATTGTATTTAATCTGTATGGCTGGCTAAGAGGGTATCTTTCTGTGTACTTGCCAACCATTGGTGCACTCAGGATTCGTCCGAAATAAGATGGGTGGCTGCAAGTTTTTCTGGCTCTTTATTTCATCATGAATCTGGAGGTGAGGAGGGGCATTCTTGGGACCCTCTCTTCAGGTTGTTCTGGAATACTCTGCTGCCAGTTTGGCCGTTGGGCTGCCTGTTATTCCTCCTCCTCTCTGATTTTGAACACTCCGCATTGGTTGCCTGTAGCCAAGCGAGTCAAGTTTAAGGCCTTGTGCATGGGACATTGGGCCTTTTATGGGACAGTGCCTGAATATTTGCAACACAATTGTAACCATTATGCCCCTTTCCATTTCCATTATTTGCACTCCTCCACCTCCTTGCATATCATTGTGCCCCGCTTCAAATACGCTTCTGTGGGTGGCTGCATGTTTTCTGTTGTGGTGGCCCGTTATGGAATTCCATCCCACTGTCTCTTTGTGAGACCGTCAACCATCTTTCCTTCAGGCGGGCACTGAAGACGTTCCTGTTTATAGCCTGAGCTTTGTTTGTGTTTCACTGCAGGGCTCCTTCTAAATTTCTAACCTCATTGGCACCATGATTGCCTTGATGGTGAATGTGCGCTCTACAAATGCAATTAACATAACATAACATTGTGCATTCATAAGCCACTCATTTCACTGCCTCACTCCTAATTTCAACTAGAACATTCTTATGATTATTTTAGACCCCATGCAACTTTGATATCACGGCATATAATTACAAATCCACACCCATGCCCCTCTTGTTTCTTCATCCTCCTCTACGCCTTTCCACCAGGGTCTCTGTTCTGCCCCACAGCCCTGTTTTTCGTAGCTATGTTGTCGCCTTTCTAAGTCACTTATGCTAACTGCAGGCAGTTGCATTGACAATACACATACATTCAGACAAGGAATAGTTGCCATAAATGGCATGGTACTCAATTGATATAACAAACATAACATGAGAGCTTTAGTGCATTTATGACCATATCCATTAATTATTTAAGCGTAATTATTATAAACTAAGACAGGGTGAAGAGCACATTTGTGTTACATGGTACAGAATCTCTCATGTAACATTTATGTAATGTGAAAAGACGTTATGTGTTTTTGCAGAGCCTAGGTCCTTTAAAACAGGCCCAATTACCAACACTGGTGTTCAAGGCATTGAATAGGCTAATGGCACTGCTGTGTGTGTCCAGGACAAAGGCCTGTGTGAAAAATAAAAGCGAAATGCATCCCAAATTCAGGATTTTCATGGCCCTATTTCTTTTAAGCTTAGCTGGAATTCCACCTTGGTAAGAGATTGATGTATTCATGGTCGGGCAATAAGGGTAACTTCTACATAAACCCTGACATCCGACTTGGGAGATCAATAAGGACTCATGCAGAAAAGGTCTGTCTCATGAAAAGCAGCCTTTTAAAAGAACCCTTTGTTTGTGGCAGCACATTCCTCTGTTTTTAATAGGATGCTAGCAACCTGTCTAATTAAAATTAAAAACAATGGGCTGCACAAACAAAAGTATGTCCAGACGTGGGTCCCATGCCTGCTGGGCTTAGAAACCAAAAGCTACTCCTCATTAATGAGGCCAAACAAGGTCGAAACATGTTTGGGGATTTTTGCGGTCCCGTGCAGAAGGAATGTGACCAAGCAGTTTGGGCTGGACTGCCCCTTTTGGGGTGGGACCAAGCCTGATTTGAATATGGTCTTTCCCTTTTATAATGGCTTGGCAGGTGAAGAATGATGATCTGGAGGGTTGCCCAGGGCAATGGCAAAGGTTAGGATTCATTCTAAACCTTCCAGCCATCACCTCTTTTGTTTTGCTGTAGCAAAAACAAATGCGTCTTAATGTGACAAGTGTGAACTACATTTTAGGATACAATTTGTTATAACTCTTGCTAGATACAGGTTTAGATTAATGATATGCCCAGAATTAAAAGGCAAAAAAAACATGTCATTCCAATTTTGATTTTACATTCCTAAAGAGAGGTTTCCCTCATAGCTAACACATCCCTTATGACATAGAGAATTCAATCAGCCAATCAAAGTACGTAGGAGGACTCTTGTCGGCGTGAGTAAGTGAAGAGAACCTATCACAGGCTCTATCAAGTCTACAATTGCCTGGTGAAGTGATGCTTCATCATTGGAGTTTGCTGAGTATTTAAAGTGAAACACACAGGAAGAAAGAAACATTTTGGAACAGCAGAAAATTGAATAATCCAGTTCAGGAGATAAGTATATTGTGGTTCTACATGGAAGTAGCTAATGGAAAATCTTCAGCCCTTTTGTAATTGTAATTGGTTATTTATAACATGGTTAATGCCCAAAGGTTTCTAAAGCCCTCCCCGTGATCGAACCTGTGTTGTCTTGCTTCCAAGACGAGCACGTTGCCCCTGAGCTGTCCTCAAAAGACAAGATGGGGCTGAATGCCCAGGCCTGTCCTAAAACAGAACTAGATTACTTGTTAGGGATATTGGGAGCAAGAGGCCAGGCTGAAAGAAGGAACCTAGCTGTCAGTGATGCCAGGAGCAAATTGATGACTCTACCTTTCGTGGGCTTTTAAAATAGAAACCAGAAGTTAGTATAAATGCCAGATTACAATTAAGCATATTGTGGAATATTTAAAATAAAATCTCCTAGAATCTATAATTGCATGGGGCACATTTTTCTCTGACAGTAAAGAACTATTAACTAATTACTTGCTTTAACACAAGATTATATTCTATCCTGGTTTGCAAGTGCAGTGTAGAAAGTATCTGATAGATTTATAAGGATTTATACAATTCTTGTCCAGTGAAAACCATACATGACATACACATCTGAATAGATTTTTCTTTGGACTATGTCACGTGAACATGCGCGCACACGTGGCATGATGACATGTCCGAGAACGCATCCGCACTTCGCTAATGGGTCTGTGCTTTGTGAACAGTTCGGAACTGCATTTCCTGCTGGTCTAGGAACTTTCAAACTCAAAATGTACCCTTGCACAGCTCCTACACGATTCTTATTCAGCATCCATTAACAATCTAGCACAGTGCACATACTTGAGGAATATTAGCTAAATGCTATTTATCTTAAAAATGGCATCAGCTATTACCATCCTTCCTCCCCAAGAGCCACCACCACCACCACCAGCTGGAGGACCTAGACAATACAAAAAGAGCAGTACTTCCTAAAACAATGAAGAGGACCAAGAAAATGAGGTACAGGAAGTGCCTACCTCTAGCACCCAGAGAGAATCATGGGTGTGGCAGTTCTTTACTACTGTTGGGAATGTACCAAAGGCGAAAGCTAACAAAGCACAATTCACTGAGTGCAGCGTTGTACTCAGTCATGGCTACCTGGACAGTACTCCTACAGGACCACATGCATGCACCGCCACACCAAATCCAACCACCCCAATGCTCTCAGAAAGGTTGTTCCTGTTTACTGTCTTTCTCCACCTTATCTTCCTCAACCAATACGGTAACCACATTACCTACTTCTGTGGGACACAAAATCCCACCAGCTACCTTGCAAGTGATAAAAGAGGCTGTTGATCCATATCTTTTGAAGACAACAGTACTCTGTTTATACTGCAAAACACCACTCTGCAGGGAGGAACAATTTCCGAGAGCTTTCAAGCTGCAATCAAGGAGCATGAGAAAAACTGCCCCGTACCTTAGATGCAACATATGCGCAGCATCTTCCCCTGTCCATCTGCCCCTCCATATTAGTAGTTGGTGCCTCTTCCCTCATTTCCCTCCTCACCTTACTTTCTGACCTCTCCTGCAACAAAAAAGGTTCCTTTAGGAACCACCTTTCACAGTTAAAAAAAATAACAACAAAAATCTTATAGACCCCATCCACTTTAGATTTCTCAATAAGATTCTCTAACATTTTCACTAGCCTTTTTGTTATGCTAATGAGAATGATTGCCCGGCAGCCCAAGTTATTGGCCCAAGTGAAGCGAGGGTGAATAATAAGGGCTCTGGCCTGTTATGTCCCATTCCAGCCTCACCGCCAAGATGGCCACAATGGAAAGGGAAGGTGGGGCTCTGGAATGGAGTCCCTCTTCCCTTACTATGGCAGCCTGCAGGAGTCGAAGAGAAGGCGAGAGTGAGGTGTGGGGGGTGAAAAACAAAATAAATGATGGGACAGAGGGTGTGGGAAGATGGCAGCGGGGAGAGCCAGCCATCAGGGTTTTGGAATGCAGGCTTTTACCAGGGTGCTAACAAAGAATTGTATAGTAGAGAAAAATATAAAAGGACAGAAAAAACTATTTTCTGTCCCAAATACTTTTCTCTAGCATACAATAAGGACCATAATCGATTAACCTCAATATCTATCCATGGTCTCCACAGTCTCCTTTCCAGGCCATGGATTATTCAAAGACCCCGATGGCAAGTGCACACCATCACACATGGCAGCCCTTCTACCCTTTTTAATTTTATATTTGTAACACTCCCTCAATGCTTGCTTTCAGTCACACATCCATCCACCAATCACTTCCAATCACTTCCAAAAGCTGTACATATCACCCTATGACCATATTAAGCTTCCACACACCAACTACCACTTAACAATCTTCCACAAATCCATTGCATCGGCATTTCCCTTACTTATACAAAACACATGTAGACAATGCTCCTATAAATGCACATATACATTGTGCAGTGAGAGAAGTGCATAAATAGAAGGGGCAGTACGAATGGGCAAGTGCTCATGAGAACCCAGGAGGGAAATGCCAAGGGATGCCAAGGTGGGACACCACTGGATAACTACTGGAGCAGAGGAGTCCCAATGATGCCATGCATCTTAACTGTAACATCCCTTTAACAACGTTTTTCTGTCAATTTAAAAGGTTTTCATAACTCAAACTGTTTCATGGTGTTACATGATATGATAGGTTATTTATAACGTGTTTAATACCCAGAAGTTTCTAAGCGCAGACCCACGGATCAACATGTGTTGCTCTGTGTCGTCTTGCTTCCAAGGCGAGCATGTTGCCCCTGTGCTATCCGTCCGAGACAGTATAGTAGTGAATAATTATTCCTCTTTTCATATAGATATGAAAGAACTATAAATCTCCTTTAAGAAACATAATTTTTGCAACACATACGTATGTCTGTTATTATCAGCAGCGCATGCTGGGGATGGAAATCATCTTTCAATTGCCTATGGTGTAAGGCTCCACCCTGATCCCAGTCAAACCAAACCACCCCTATTATTCACTGCAGCTACCCTGCATCTCAGATCAGTTTCCACTATACCCTAATAATGTAAGCAATTGGCAGTGCTCATGACTTGCAACCATGGCCAGTCTCCAAAATCCATGGGGTACAGGCTTCAGCCATGCCGCATTCCCCTATTAGCAAATCAGAGTACACATTTGTGTTTGCCGAGGGCCAGGCCCACTACCCACACACCAAATGTATATCACTAGTTTTTCTACTTACATTTTTACACTTTTGAAAAATGAAACATATTTCCAAAAACACGCTTTCAGATCCTTGCTCATGCTCGTTGTGCAAGTTTGTTGTAATCTAGTCCACCACTTCACGCTGTAACCGGAAGCAGAATGTTTTTTCCCATTCAAACCAACCGCTTTGACCATGCTGCATGCCCCAATAGCCAAATTACAGTACACATTTCACCTTGATAACAGCCTGGCACTTTGCCCAGACACTAATGTTATATCATATTATATCACTCTGTTGTGTACTTACATTTCACACTTTTGAAAAATATAAAACACAGGACATATTTGCAAAACCATGCTTTCAGGTTCTTGTTGACCCTCTTCGTGCATATTGCTGTAATCCCATCCAGCCCTTCAACCTGTACCCACAGGCACATTTTCTTTTCCCATTCAAACCTATCGAAAAACTTTACCACATATCCGGTTCCTGGAGGCCATGCCCACTTTAACCCCATTGCTGGTCCCTCTTGGTCATGGCAAGTAGCTTGATTGTCCGGGTCATGGCCCTAGGTCATGCCCAGACAATCTGGCCACTGCCCATGGTCGCAGGCTATACCTCAGTCACCAAAGGTACATCACTATTTTTTGTGCCTACATTTTGACCCTTTTCAAAAAATAAAACACAGACACACTTGCAAAAGCATGCTTTCAGGTCCCTGTCAATGCTCCTTACACGAGTTTGCTGCAAATCCACCATGTTTTCTTTTTCCAAAAGTATCAACATTTACATACATATGATAGTCAAATGACTTAGCCCCACTTGACATAATTCATTCAGACTTTACACAAACATTCAAGGTTGCATCTATAATCTTTCTTGAAACTCTTTTCCACATTTGTAAAATAGCAATCTAATAAAGTCGAGACCCCCCTCTAATTTTGCCCCCTCTCGAAAAAATCCCACCAAACTTTGCAAACCCATTCGTATCCAGATCTAAAATCCTTTTGTACAAGTGATGTGCAGATTTGTCAAATGGTGCCACATTTATAAGCCTTTAAAATATTTTGGGACCACCCCTTTAGTTTTGTTCCCTTTTGAGAAAACAGAACCACACTTTGCAGAACCATTCAGAGGCAGGTCTAGAATGATATTCCAGAATTCATGCTGTTTCATTGAGTGGTGTCAAAGTTATATGCCATCCAAAAACTGATTTTCACAAACCGTGTAATGCACAAACAAGCAAAGATGTCCCCGAACATCTCCAATGCTCGTGAAGATCACAGGACTGTCCCGGACTGTTCGCGGACATTGGAGAAGAACAATTTCAGTTTTTTGGATTTTTAAGGCCATATCCTATCCCATCGTCATCGCCCCTCACTGCCCCAAAGATTGTTTCATTAGTTTGACAAGTGCAATGTTGCGTTTTTTTATATGTTTTACCGCGTTGTGCATGGACAGTGGGCGCACACCACAAATCCAACATGGCAGGTGTTTCCAAAAATATGACACGCCTCACGCTTTCCACCATCCAATCCGCGGGCGCCTGGAGATATCACTATCTGGCAAGTGGAGCAGCATCTGCTCCACTTGCCTTTTCTCCAGTCCCCCCACCATATTCCTGGTGAAATCAGTTCTCGGGCCACTCACAAGGCTTTGAGGCTGGGGGTGGGCAAGAGGTGTCAACTGCAGAAAAGTGACACAGCCAAGTTTGTTTTATTTTCTTGGAGCTTCCATACTACTGTCTGAACAAAAGATCACAAACGCAGGACCTGAGTTTCTAAGATAGTTCCATGCAAACCTTGCCAGCCTATGGTGTTCTCCCTCACCACTACATTTCTGGTTGATAAGCATTGCTCGAGTTTGCTTAAGCAGTTTTGTTTTGCATTTGGGCATGGTTCTTTTTAGGTCTGAAAGCTGCTTCATACATAGGTAATGGCAATGGAATGCTTGCATTGGCCCAACAAAAAAATCATATCCAGCAATGCCATATGCCAATCTGAAAACACAAATGGCGCAATAGAGTGTTACCGAACAAAACACATCATATTTTATTTTACACCTCATCTTCCACTGTACGTGTAAGAGACTAGGCACTGATTTGCAGAACGATGCCACTGCTGCTAACAGTGAATTGAAAGGGTTCCCAGATGCTGTGTAAAGAAATGAAATTCACATTGCTGAATGCTTCCGTCCTATAGTTTTTTCATTACATTTTCATTATGGTGATCTATTCCAGGCAACAAAAAAGGATGTTTTGGAAACTGTCAATTTGTTCTGCTTGCGGACCCCCGTCTCTGCAATTCATAACCAGCTGAGGAAAAGAAACAGAACGGAGATAAGAACAGTGTGTCTGTACATTCGCATCACTCAGTGAAATGCCAAGACCTTTCTGTGGGAAATGTGCTCTAGAGTCAGATCTCACATCACACACGCAAACACTGCCAATCAACACTGACCAGCCATGCCAATCAAATAGTTAAGGAACATCTGTGGAGACGGGTGCACATTAAACATGTGTGTCATTATGGTCCGACTTTTTCATTCTCGTCCGACTTTTATAAATGAACGATTGATAGATACATATGTTTTTCAAAACAGGGAGTTTGATACGTATTTGTGCCATACATTTTTACATTCTGCTTTACATTAACATTATTTTGTATTTTCTTGTATTTTCTTTTCATTTCTCTATCAACATACTCCATACAGGATAGCGTTTGAGTAAAACCTGCTCAATGCTATACATGACACATACTAAAACTCTTGTGTACATGTTATGTGATTTGGAAATTAAGAAATTAGATTTCATAGAATGAATGTTTTATTTAAAGGAAACACTAAGGACCCAATTCCCAATTCACTGAAGGTGCAGAGGTGCAGGTGGACTTTACCCGCACACCTGTGACCCACACATGCGGTCTTGCTAGTCCTCATTTCACAAGTGGTATATGGAGGTGAAGGAGAGGCTGACTGTGGTCTAATATTGCCCACAGCAGACCTTGGGCCTCATTACCCGGTAGGCGGTGAACCATGGCGCAATTAGCGCCATGGTTCATGCCGGTAAAATACTGGTACCGCCTTGGTGGAAAGGGGAATTACCGCCCCATTCCAAGGTTGGAGGGTCTGTAATTCCCCCTTCCACCATTGCCCCTCCCCATTCCCATTTTTCCCCATAGGGCATAATGGGAATGGGGAAGGCGCTAATTACGGCACCGCAAATTGCGGTACCGTAATTAGCTCCCTGGGTCCCTTTGCGGGTTGGTTTTTAACGCCTGCAAAAAGCAGGTGTTAAAATCCCCAACCCGCAAAGGGACCTCGTAGTAAGGCGGTAAGGATTTACCGGTACCGGTAAAATACTGGTACCGGTAAACCCTTACCGCCTACCGTGTAATGAGGCCCCTTGTCATTCACACAAGTGTTGGATGTGGTTGTGACACAAATGTATCTATTTCCCCGACGTCGCCTATGTGGGTGGAGGGCACGAAACAGTCCAGTTGCTATAACCAGACTTAAAGAGCATGTCGCTGAAAATGCATGCCCCTATTTCTGCCACGGCTTTGGAAGTCAACTTGCGTAAACACATACAAATGCGCCTTGGGTGGATTCAAGCTGCCAGGGGCCTGTACAGACTAGAGGCAGCGAAGGCCATTCCGTTGTACATGTTGCTTGACAGGGAAAAAATGGTACAAGAGAAAACAGAGCAGGGCTGAAGTATTTCAAAGCACCCCCCCCCCAAATGCACTGACACAGTTAAGGTGTGTGTGCACAGGCAGATCAGGAATGTAAAATGCCCCCTTAACATGTGAAATGTATCACCCTTTGCAGACGTTGCCTTATCTAAGGCAACATTGTTACGGTGCATTGTGCAAATGTTTGTCTTACAAGGACAACATGTAGATCGGTGGTGCTGGTGTGTGTGGGTGTGTTTGTGTGTAACCAACGTACAAGGCTGGCTCATGGTCAAGGAAATAACAAACATCTGTCAATTGCATTACCAGTAATCAACAAATGAGGCACATAGCTTTGGACAGTCTGCCTTGGAAGATTAAAGCTAAGGACACCCTTTTCACTTTCGTAAAGCACGGAAAACCTTCTTATTTAAACAACTTTTTATAGGTGTTACGGAATCCCCTTTCTTCATGTTGCGCTGTATTACAGCATATGTGGCGTTCTTTGATTTCTCCTGCACCTAGACACGGTTAATTCCGCTCAGCTTGCGTATTGCAAATGCATCACATCAAATACAATATGCAGAGGGGCGCAAGAGAGTTACATTTTACTCTACCTTGGATTACAAAGGATCTGCTTGAAATAGTCTTGCCAGCATCGCATAATAGAGCGTAACTCCTGAAAGGCAATGATTGGTGGTCCTGTCACCTTTTGACCTGCCACACACAGGCCGCTGCTGCTTCCTCTCATTTACACAATCTGACCTCTACATCTAAACGGTCACCTGATAGAATCGCCTCCAAATTCCCCCTCAGCTCTAGGGGTCACTTATTTTTTTTAAAAAAAAAATACTTTGATTTATTATTCATTTGCTTGTCTTTGTGCTTGATTTTACGATTATGTACTATGCATGTCGTCCACATAAAACAATGGTTTTCCTTCAGATATACTATAATTGTTTCAGAATTTAGAGGAGGTAACACCAGTTTGATCTTGAGAGATAAACACATTGCTGGCATGGATTAATCAATCTGCTATCGAAACATTTGTTTCGATGTTGGCATTAGCATTGCCATTACCCACTTTACCTATTAAGCACCAGCATTCTCTTGATACGTTGGTATTTGAAGAAGAAGGGGTTTCATCTCACTTTTTACAGCATGATTTTGTTTGCTGTTTTCACACGTCTTCCTTCGGACTGAAACCCCCACCCATAAGTTCTTCCTGGCGTCATTATATGATCCATGACACCATCCGATGGGGTTCGGGGATTTTCTCACTTTGGACATTTTTTCAGAGGTTTTTCCAGTGATAGCCAGCTACTTAAGACTCTTCGAGGGGCATTTTCTATTTTTGTGGATAATTTTGCAGTAATTACTAGCCGAACGGAAACATTGACTTGAAATGGACCTATCTCATTGAAGGGAATATACAAATAATGCCCAGTTTCATAAAGAATCATATTTACCTCCTAACAAACACCAATCTAATTTTCTTCATGGGGGACTCTAGCCATTGAGCTTTAAGAACAAGATTATGGTTTGTTTCCATAACTTGTGAATAATTATCACATTAATAATGTAATAAACCTCGAACAAAAAAATCGAACTGGCATTTCAGCAGATAAAGATACCTTATTAAGATCCTGTAAGAGAAGAATACAGCTCTTAAATGGAATGCATGTCCACCCATTGAATAGATTGCACAGCCCAACCCTTGAAAATCTAAAATTCTAAAAACGTTATTTCATTATCTGGCATACTAATCAACAAACGTGAACTAAACAAAATGTATATTTCTGTTTTGATTTTTTACTATTTTGAAATTCCTCCTGACAGAGCTCAGCTATGCACCATTAAAATACGAGCTGATCAAGACATTGAATTCAATTAAAATAAAACAGGATTGGCCTTATAAAATTGCTCCCACATAAAATGTTAGCCAGAAAAATGTCAGTTTAAAAGCTCCTTTAATGTAAAAAAAGAAATAACTACTAATATGTAAGCTTTGGAATCTCACTGTGAAACACTGGAATCCTGGTATCCCATCACTGATCAAATAATATCAACTGTTTTTTTAACCTTTATTTTTCAGTGCAGAGATTTCTTTATCGATATGTGACAAAGTATTGTTGCCAAGGGATTATTTATCAGCCACCACAATGCACAATTATGAGTTTAGCAAGGTCTGCGTAGTGTCACTTTTTTCAGGTTCTCATTATTATTTTATTTACAGTGGACATGGGATGACAAGACTAGTATCTGTATTCTCATATCGCTGGGTTTCTGCTGACCTCTTTAAGAGCAGTGATTAGTTCTGTCAGAGTTTTGTTACTAATCTATCTATCTATCTATCTATCTATCTATCTATCTATCTATCTATCTATCTATCTATCTATCTATCTATCTATCTATCTATCTTTCTATCTATCAAGCATTTATATAGTGCAAATTTCACCATTGGCATCAAGGCGCTTTAAGATGCATCATGAGAGCGCCTTGGAGTGCTGATCGGCTGAGTAACCACATGCTCTAATGCTATTTTCAGAGGTACATGTCAAAGGTACAAAGAGCAAGTTACAAACATAAACATTCATTTCACAACATCATACAAAATGCTAAAAAAAGCTAAATAAAGACATATGCAGGGCAAAATTAAGTATGGATATCAATACCAAACTGAAACTGAGACAGCTGCGTACAAAATAAAAGAACTTTCTGGTACAACACAAAATAAAGGTTAAACAAGAAAGGAATGAACAAATGGCAATGAGATTAACAACTAAATCAAGCTCCATGATATGGAAATTGCTAAATGAGGCACCTAAAAAGAGCATAGAACCATTGATGCTAAATCCGAAATCAGAAGCTGACCGGATAGCATATTATACAGATATCTATGGAGACTCTGACCAGATAACAGAAATGGCTTCTATTCAGACAGAGAATAAACAACTACAATTTGATTGACTTGATATCTTGACCCCAATCAAAGGATTGAGTACCACATGTGTGCCGGGACCTGATGTTCTTTCAAACGTGGTACTCAAAGCCAATCTGCATGAGTGGACAGAAATTCTGTGTGTATTGTTCACAATAGTTACTAGGACAGGACGGATACCTGAATACCTGGAAGAAATCAATCCTAGTACCAATTTTTTAAAAAGGCAACAGGAAGCTCCATGAGAATTATCAGCCTCTGGCTCTTTTAGATATTCCGGGCAAATGATATGCATGCCTAATACTAAGAGATTTAACTAAATGGATCACAGAGTCTAAGCTTTCAGATCCACATCAGTCTGGATTTATAGCGGGACTGGGGACATCTATTAATCTTACAATACTGTCAGCCCTAAAAAACAAGCAGAGACAAACAAATACCGGATTCGTCTAGCTTACATTGATTTTTCGAGTTGCATTCGACTCAATTTCTAGAAAAATGCTATGGTTAATATTATCACAGTCAGGGTGTCCCAAAAATATATTACAAGCTTTGCAGCAGTTCTGTATGAACACAACCATTTGGGTCAAGCTGACTCAAAGCAGACTGTTATCTGAAGCTATACCCACCAACCAAGGCCTTAAACAAGGCTGCATATTTGCTGCAACTTTGTTCAACTTTTATGTAAGAGACATGTATTCGATATTCCATAACACCATATCTTTTCCACCTAAATTAAGAGCCAAATCAATTCTGCACTTGTTATACGCGGATACCTGGTCATAATTGACCGGACTCCAATAGACCTGGAAAGGCAGCTGGATAAGCTATCTAACTATGCTAAAGAAAACATGCTATCAATAAACATCAGCAAATCTAATATAATGAGATGTCATATCTCCAGAAAAAGAACAGAGCAAGCTTTCAAATGGGTGGTAGAGAACAAAACAATTGAAAAAATAAAGCAGTACAAATACTTGGGTGTAGTTATAAATGACACAAAGAATGAAGGCCCGTATAAACTGAATTTAAGAAACATAATTAATGCACTGACATCACAAGCTAAAGCTATACAAGCAACATACGGGACATTTTCCATTGCCCCAGTGTTAAATTGTTATGGGGGAAGGTTGTCCTGGCAATCATCTATGCAGGAAACACTAAATTGCCTGAAAACCAAATAGACTGGAGCTTATTAGAAGGTGTTTTTTGGAAGGCATTACTGCCTATTCCAAAATCTTATCCGGTACAGATCGTGCGCTTTGAATTAGATTTGACTTCCCTTAGTGCTGTATTGGTATTGAATATGTTGATGCTTTATGCAAAATGTAAAACAGCGTATGCATATACTCCTTCATTGCTGTCTGCCCTGGGCGCGAGTATGGAAGGACCCAGCTCCCTTGCCTCTTGGCAGAACGCTTGTTGTACTTCTAGGACCAATAACAACATTGATTTAGATCTGTTGGTAACTAATCCTGAGAGGCCGAAACAAAAACTGTGGATCATGGACTGGTGTAAAACTAATACTGATTGCAAGAAATATAAAAACTTCATACGAGGAGAGTTTAGAGAGAAAAAACGTAATACTGTCCCAATGTAGCTTATGAAATTCCCCGATCAACAATATAGAGCAGACATCATGAGAATGAGATTCGATTTGTGGCCTACGAACACTCTAAATGCCAGAAGGGATAATACTGTTATTGATGTCTTGTGCTGTTTCTGCAATAATCCTGAATACCCCGAAACATTGAAACATCTAGTTGCGGAATGTGATAATTAACCGAGGTTAGAAGAGAACATTACTTTAAGCTCTTTGGTGATTATCATACGTGAATATGCGGGAAGTGGTTTTTAATGCACAGATAATTGCTGTGAATTTAGCAACTGTAAGATTTTGAAGGAACCTAGACCTATAATTGTTATAGGTTTAAGATGTGAAGAAAGATTGTCGTGAAGTTGGTGCAAAATGTGTGTAATGCTATTTTAAGTGATAAATGTTATTACAGGATGACCACTTTGTTGTCTAATATTGTATTGTTTTGCGTGTTCAGTTTATTTTGATCTGTTAGTATAAGTGAAAACTGTGAATGTGATAACGTGTCTGAACAGACGGTTTTAAGATTGAAACACCTGCATATATCAGATTTGATGTCTAAAACTGCTGAGATAATCGTATGATGTGAAAACTAAAGGATCAAATCTATTTGAAAAAGTTGTATTACATCTATTATAACTAAACCAAATAAAACCAATAAATAAATTTAAAAAAGATGCAGTTGGATACAATAAAGATTACAAAAATACATGGGGTTATCTATTGGTCCTTGAATAATTAAAAATCACGGATACTTCAGAGAGATAAGTGGAGCAAGTTCCAAAGTTTTGGGCCGGCCACAGAAAAAGCACACCCGCCACTACGTTGGAGATGATAAGATGGAACAACCAAAAACAATGAAGAGGCAGATAGTAGTCGACCAAGGTTATAAGGCATAATTTAATCCTGTAGAGATTGATAACCTTTTCCATTATAAGCAGGATAAACAATACAGAGTGATTTAAAATGAATATGAGCTGTAATGGGAAGCCAGGGAAGGTCATGTCTGCCTGAGGATATTGCGCCTGTCTCACAGAAGCGTTTTATAATGCCAAAATCCCATTGGCAATCATTCTGTGAATCAGGCCCATTGTTGCTTTTGTGGGATATTTTGGGACCAGTGTTAGATCTTTAGTTGGTCCTGTTTAGAGCAGTGATGAGTCACTAACCGTATCCAGTTTTCTCAGAGACACTGATTGCACCAATGGGTAGATTTCAAGTTTTAAATCTCCTGTTTCTATTTTCCTCTCTCATTCATGTTGCATTGTCTAACACCCTTGTCTCCTTTTTTCTCCTCATTGCTCTTATTGTCTCTAACTCTTTTCATCACATTTTTAAATTGTTTCACCTGTTCACTCTTTCTTTTTTTTTAAGCAATAACACCCTGCCAGTGGGCCGGTTCGGGTGGTAATGCTCTGGGCCCAAGGAATAACAACAGGCACCAGTGCTGCTGGCACCCATGCGGCCTTCTAGCAAATGTTTTATTGCTATTAACACCCCAGGTTTTTAATTAGGGGTGCTGATAACAATCGATTACTTTGTATAAAGGGGTCATTCATTCAAACTACTACTCACCTATGATGGCAGCCATGGAACTAGAAGCACTTCTTCCATTTCCATGGAGACCCGGAATGCAAGAGCATTGGTGGCAGTAATACCACTGCCAGAAGAATCAGCTAAATAGGGTGCAGTAGGGTGTAGGAGGCATAAGGTGGGAGGAGTGGAGAACAGAGGGGAGTTGGGGGAAATGGTGGGGCAGGTGTGAGCAACCTCCACGTTGATCGGACTGAAGGCTTGGATGCTGGGATTCAGCCTATGATCCAAGCAATCTTACTGGGTGTGGCGCCTGTCCCAGATGCTAATTTGAATTGCATCCCTCTTGCCTCTCGCCTGTTTATCCCTCCTCTCTCTCTTTCTCCTTCACTGTTTCACTGTTTCTCTCCCTGCATATCTCCCTCACTCTCCATGTTCTGTGTCTTTCAGAGCGCCTTTGATTGCCTCTGCCTCTCTGTCAACATATAGTTGTTGTGTATATTACAATCTCATGCACATTTACAATCACGTTTAAAAGGGGAAGTAGTGAAGAGTGGACATGAAACTTGTAATAAAGCAGAGTGTGATTCCCTTCAAAAGTACTCATCTTTACTGATGTGCCTTTAGCCGTATCTGCTTTTTTCACTCTTCCACCTCTGAGTTTCTTCAGCCTTTTACTCTCTCAACGAGTGGCTCTCACGTTCCTGCTGAGATACATCTGCTTTAGAGCAATAGATTGTGTTGTGACCACAGCTATTGGGTACACATAAGCTTCCCGATGCCTGGAGTAGCTCTGAGTAAAAAAATAAATGGCTGATAAGAGCAAAAATTCAAAAGCGGCATGCCACTGCTAAAAGCAAATCATTGTAATACTAGTGTGAAAGCCCGTGTACACAGGCCAAAGTACATGAGGAGAGACAGTTTTAGAGTGTTAATATGGTATTGCTAAGGCAACAGCTCCCTCTAGCGGTGTCAACAAGCGTAGCAGGCAGTCTCTTCTGCGCATGACTGCTTCGGACAAACATACATCTGGCCCTTTATTATTTTGTGTGATGATTAGTGCTCCCAGCCATGTCAAGAATCTTGCTGTGGCCTTCTTGTTTCCATACACAGCACTGAACTAGTCAGGGAGTACATTACTGAGACAGCAAATAACAGGCAAAGCATCAAAATGACCTGGAAAGAAGCAACCAAAAAACAAACAGATGTTCAATAGCTAAACAATAGGACATTGCCATGGAGAATTATTCATTCGAGGTTACTTTCAACTTCTTCAGAGAAATGACAGTCTTCAGCATTTCTAGACAATGTGCTAGTAATAGGTTACTTTCCATCCGAACATATGTTTGCATTACTCGGACACACAAACACTTCAACCCCTATTCTGCTGGAAATAGTAAATATTACCATGTGAAATAAGACTTGTAACAGCTCAGAATCCAATGAATTCCATACTTTAGACAAAGGTGTTCATTAAATGCGTTATCCAGTCGGTATATTAGACTCCATGTGATTTTTAAGCCCTATACCAAAAAAGTGGCAGGGTGTGTGTGGAACTATTACCGCCACTTACAATGGTGGTAATAATGCCGGTGGAATTACTTGATGGAACTCTAAAATCGGGAATAGATACAAGCCTAAATGGGGCATTGAATTACTGTTAACGTGTGCAATAATGGTTACTCAATGTGAGGCCCTAAACCGGCCTAAGTCTGCACATGTCAATTCAAAATCAAATATTTTCATTTTCTGAGCAGTTCCTTTTTAGTCTCAGCAATCTCACTGCTCCCCTAAATACATTGTGCGCCATGTTTGCTCTTTGAAACCTTAAGCACTCCTTGATATTCCAACATTGGCAGCTCCTATAATTAATGAATGTACCATTTGTGCTATTTGAAACCCTAAGCACGCAGTGGGTTCCCCTTATTGGCTACTGCATACCTTAACGTTGAAAATCAAAAGAAACTGTTAACACAAAGACATTATGACTTTGCTAACATGATGGGTAGGAATGGATGTTACTGTTCATGTGTGTGTACTGTCAGGGGGTGTATCCACTCCCTGTGCCCGCTGATGGGGTCACCTGACCCTTAATGACATAATGGACGCCTTTATCCAGCTCAATCAGTGTATTCCAATAGATTCTTTGTCCACTTTTCTTTATCACACAAGTGCTTGAGGTCTACATCACCAGACTCCCAAAACACAGACATTATGCCTGATTGCAAGCATCACCTTGACAAACCTCCATTTGACGAAATATATTGAGCAAAGAATGCGTAATTCCAGGAAAGCATCTAAGGCAGGGAACAAACACGTGATGTATTTTGCTCCATAATAAGTCAATGATTCTCACCTCCTCACATAAAAATACCGTCTGGCAGGTCTGTTGATATTTAATTCTGCCACTGCGAAAACATATTTTTCACCCAGCAATGTCATGCTTGCTGGTGGGGCACAAGGAGAATATGAGGGAGTCTGTACCACTGGTGAGTGTGTACCCCCCATTCTGCCATGGTGAGAGCCTGTTTAAGACACCCAACGCAACAGACTTAGATGTCTGAGTCTTTACACGCACATTTTTGTCCAGGAGACAAATGGGTAGCACACCGGTACAATGACCGTGCTATGATCTGCTCCTGGGCATTTTTGGCTGTGAGACCGACGATGAGGCCACGCATGATACAAGGAAGGTAGTATCATTGCAGTGGGAACCATGGTTACCGTGAAGAAGCTAACACCACCAGGCATGGTTACTGCTGGGATTCTATCAGACAAACATGCAGTATTGGTCTTTAGAAAAAAAAAGATTACACATCAAGACCAACCATTTCCTGTAATTGTTTTAAGACATATCAGTCTACTGAAGGAGCCCACCTAAACCCAACACAGACACAAAGATGCAAAAGCACCTGCCTTTTTTCCTGCTTGGTTCTTTTAAGTTAAAGACCATTCTCACTAAGCAAATTCAATTACAAGTCTTCCTTATACAGCTCTCAAGTCGAATTAATTATGACATTAATTGCGCTCCATTGTTTTGACATCTCCCAAGTTCTGCTGGCCCAGTGACAGTCATCCTCGCACATTTACAATTGGAAATTAAGGTGTACAAATTGAACTCATGTTATGATATTTGATGGGGTGTGACCTGCAAATTCAGTGAGCACAGAGGACAAAATAAGTGACTGCACACCATCTCACGTTTCAAGACGGCAAGGAATTCCATTGGAGTTCTAAGCACCTATGGGCCCGATTCTCCCAAGTGCCCAAACTAGTCATATGGCATTGCAAAGTACAGCACACGTATAACAGGGCACGTCATACGCTTACAGTGAAATTCTCACCATGGCTTGCGAACAATGTTGTACAGTACGCATACGTGCATTTAATCGGATGTATCTTCACTGAACACAGCCTCACCTTTTGCACATCTGGCATTGTGTATGTGCACACGTGAAGAGTACACATTTGCCACATTGCATTTTAAAGGGATTTCAATTAGACACACACCCAAGTCTCGCCCAGCATTTAGTGCGCAAATGAAACTCTTATTTATTTTTGTCTATAAATTAATTATTCTGAATGATATACCACTGATATAACACCCTTCTCAAAATACCTCCCTCACCTAAACCCCCCCTCCCCCCCCCCCCCCCCCCGGTCACACTGAACAAGGAATCAGGCTAGTTTGGAACGGTAAATATTTATTTATTTATTTAGAATTTTGGGTTGTATGTTAGGTATCAGTGGGAATTGAAATGTCTTTCTATCTTTAAAACTAAAGGAGTTAATGAGGTTTTCGAAAATAAAGAAATAAAGACACCAATTTGGACAAGAACTTCAGAGAAACAAAATATCGAGGCCGAGTACACCAAAAGGAAATACACCAAACACAGGTTTCAAAGGAACATACAAAGTACTTTATTCTCTATCGAATACAGTTACAAAACAATGCAAAGTCAGATAGCTATCGGCCCTCAGTATAACACAACAAATTCCAGCGTGGTTCAGTGTGTTCAGTGAGAGACTGTACATTAGAATGCATTCACTTTTTATACATTTTGTGAGTGCTATGGCCAACCCCTCTTTGGGTTAATATTCTACTTTATCAATCACCAATTCTAGGGTCCATTGCCGAGTCTCAAATAACCGCATCTAACTGGTTTGTTCTTTATTACATGTAACAATAAGTGTATGCATTAACTGTGTATTCTAAGTTTCATATTGCAGGCCTTCTTAAACATTTCTGCGATATAGTAAAACAGATGGTCTTTGTCCAATGTGTAAATACATTATCATAATATATACTAGTGGATTAGTTTCATTGCACGAGTAATCCTTTTACACATAGGTCAACGTAGGACGAGGTCTCAGTTCATGAACTCAACAAGTAGCCTGCAGGCAGATTACACATTAGCGATGTACAGAGGTCAAGACGGCCATGTTGTATTTTGCAATGACATCGTCCACCATTTTAACTCACAGGGTGACTTTTCCACATAATCCTAAAGATGGCGGTATGACCTAAAATGGCGGCCTACATGGATTAAAGTTCAGGACCTTGCAACACAGATCTCACAAGTGACTTTCGAGCAGCTTGGCGTAGGCCAATATTAATATATTTATTACAATAGGAGGCAAAATATACTTTTTATTCCGACACCTTTGGGCAGTTGAGAGTTCATTGTGAGCATTTGTCTCGGACCTAGTGATATAAGTGACCTGGATTTCCCCCAACAGCAACTCGATCTCAAGTAGATCCCCTTGGATGGCTCTGGTTTTGGCCAGCTGATCAGCTAAGTCATTTCCAATTTTGTTTGGTCGCTCTACTTTGGAATGACCCTTGATCATTTTCCAGTAGATGCCCATCCCATTCGAGGTGACCAGATCATCAATATTCTGTATTAATGTATGATTTTTTAGTGGTTTATTGTTAGCACATAGCATGCCTCTAATATTCCAATTAACCAGGTGCTCCATGAACCCGTTCCGTATATAATCTGAATTAGTGATTATGACCAGTTTGTGGAGTTGGTGTTGGACAGCAGTGGGATGGCTTGATGGACAGCCATCTGCTCTACCACTTGACTACTATGGGGACTGATTTTGTACCCAGCGGAGGGCTCTGGGGCATCATTTACCCATGCATTCCCCACGCCAGCCACAAGTTCCCTTTCCTTGTTGTTGTCAACATGGTAGGAGCACCCATCCACATAGACAGTGGGCATTCCCTCACACTTGTCTTCTTCATAGACTTTGTGTGGGGAATTAAGGTATGCCTCCATGTTGTCCTTGATTTTAAGACTTTTGTCCTCGAGAGAGTTTTCTGTGGCACAATCATGCAAGTCAGGCAGACCTTGTGCGAGGGGACTCTTCTTGTTTTGGCCATATCTGGCCCCCACAGGAATGCCTTGCATTGACAGAATCCAGGAAGTAATTTGGGAATTACTCACATTTCTGGGCCAGATTCTGTCACTTTGAAGATATTGCAGAGGCTGGTGTGGAGTCTTCACTATGATGTGTTCCCCCTGGATAAACAGGCAATAATTCTTCAATGCCCACACCGTTGCCAGGAGTGCTTCTCACAATCATTGAATTTTTCCTCCACAGAGGATATAGTCTTTCTCGCATAGGAGATTACCTTATTGACCTTGGGCCTCATTACGACCCTGGCGGAAATCGCGGTGCTAAATGCACCGCGGAGCACGGCGGAAAGCTGCCGATAGCGCCATGGGGGTTGGCGGATTTTCCGCCCCATGCCGACCTTGGCGGGGCGGTAAATCCCGATTCCCCATTTTACCCTTCCCCATTCCCATTTTTGCCCCATAGGGTATAATGGGAGTGGGGAAGGCGTTAATTGCGCCACCGTAAAATACGGTGGCGTAAATAACATCAAGGTCCCGTAGCGCCATGGATTTCTCCGCCCGGAAAAACCAGGCGGAAAACGTTCCATGGCGCTACGGGAACTCGTAGTAGGGCGGACGGGTCCGCCGCGAATAACGCTGGCGTAAACCCACTCCGCCAGGGTCGTAATGAGGCCCCTTGTCATGCTTTTGGTATAATACTGCAGTCAAGCATGTATTTGAGAACCCTGTCTCCAAGAAGAACTCCTTGTTTTTGACAGGGTAAGCTAGGCAAGGCGCTTGTGAGAGACTTCTTTTCAGTTGTCTCACTGCCTTGGCTTGTTCTGGGCCCCACTCCCACTTGACCCCCCCCCTTCAACAGATGGATCAGTGGTCTTGTGATCACTGCTTAACCCTCAATGAATTTTCTGCTGTAATTAGTCATCCCAAAGAGGCTCGTTAGCTCCCGCAGAGTGGTGGGGTCTTTTAGTTTGTGGAGTGCTTCTACTTTTTTTTTCCTGGGGACAGAGACCCTCAGGAATTATCTCATGCCCCAAGAAGTTGACACGGGTCCTGCACCACTGTGCTTTTGGAAAGAGAGTTTTGCTCCGGCAGCCCTCAACTGTGTCAGAACATAACAGATCTCTGCTATGTGTTCCTCCACAGTTCAGCTTTTGATTAGAACATCATCTACATAGGCCAGGTTACCCCTTTCACCCAAATTGGGCATGGCCTTGTGCAAAAAGCCATTAAATTAATTGCCGGAGTTGATGTATCTTAAGAGAGTCATGGTCCAAGTGTACTGCTGCCCCCCGAAGGTAAAGGCCAGCTTGTATTGGTCCTCCCTACTGACAGGTACAGTCCAGTACCCATTGGTCAGGTCAATGGCAGTGTATACCTTGGACCTCTGGATCTGGGCCAGCCCTTGGTCAATGTAGGGAAGAGGCCATCGGGAAGTGTGGACCTGTTTGTTGAGCTCCCTTACGTCAGCACAGAGTCTCCACTGGCCGTTTGGTTTCAAAATCCCCAGCACCGGATTATTGAAGGTCCTGTGGACTGGACAAATTATCCCACGAGACTCAAGGTTCTTAATTATTTCTGTAAGGGACTCCATTGATGCGAGATGCAAGCGATGTTGCTTCACAAACACTGGAGTCATGCCAGGGTCCGTGGGAATTGTTGTTGTGTGGATTTTGGTGCGACCACAGTCATATGAGTCCACCGCAAAGAGATCTTGAAAATCTAAGAAAACTTATTTAAATGTTTGCTTCTGCTCCAGAGTCTCATAGGCATCAGCAAGGTTGACTCTCTCTTCAACCATCTGCCTGAAGCCCGGAAGACTTCTGGTTTGGCTATCTCAGCGGCCTCCTCCAGCTGGGTGGAGAAGTCCATTGTTAGAGTACGGACTTGGACTGATGGCTTCAGGTGGGCAAGGCAGTCCTGGTGTACTTGAAATATCACCTCATCTCTCCTGAAGTCACCGGTCACCTCTTCCTTACCATACGGGCAGGAAGAGTACACCAGGAAATCCCCCCATGCCGGGTGAAGATCCTGTCTGGTGTTGTGTCATTGTCGCTATCACTGTCAAAACAGTCATTGGGGATTGGTCCTACCAGTTCATTACCTAGATCTTTGGAAAAATGTCAGTCATCAACCGGCATTCCAATAATGGTGCCTGCACGCAGAGCGATACTCCTAAGGTCGCTGTTATCCACCACTATTGGAATGTTGTCATGTTCTGTATTGACTAGTGATGTTGGGTTTAACCCCAACCCTTGCTTTTGGAAGTGGGCATTGAGCTGAACATATGCGTCAGGATTTTTCAGTTTCTGTCCTCTTTTAATTTTTACCTTTATTGTGGATTCTCGGGTCCATTCTGGGATGGTGACTTCCTCTCCAATCTGAATTTCAACTGCATATGGCAGAAATTGAGCTGACCGAAATGCTTTCTCTGGGTCATCAAAGTCCATGGGATTACCCGCTAATCGGGACCAGGCCTTGAAGTTTATTAGGTCCAAACTAATGGCAAACCGATTGAGAATGTCACTGCCTAAATAAAATGCAGCAGGGACATCTCGCAGGACCCAACAATGATGGACTATGCTCTTGTTGCCTATGGAAATTTTTAGCATACACCTGCTTGGCAGGAGATGTTTGGAATTGGGTGTTTCCAGGTCCATTTCCCATTTGTCTATCAATTTAAATGTGGGAATGGCTGGATATTTTGGGAGTTTTTGGAACATGGCCTCGCAATGAAGCTCTTACCATTGTTTACACACACTCGGGCGAGAACAGAGTCCTTCCCCCCATTTAACTGAACGGGGATGAACAATTGTTCTCCCATTTTCTGAAGGTCAGCCAAGCTTTGAGCTGTTTCTCATCATTTTGGACTATAGGAGTGGGATTTTCAGATTTTAAATTTGTATAGAATTTCAGAGTATTCCCTTCCAGTGTGGAATGCCACTTGAGATTGGAAGGAAGTTTGATTTTCAGAAATAGAGAAGACTTCTTATCACCAGTTTGTTGTCCTACTGCAATTTCTGTCACGTCAGGGATTTGGTTGTTTTGAAAATGGAATTCAATTTCGTCAGGTTTTTGTTCAACCATGTGGCATGTGCCATTTAAATTAACATGGTTGACACTATGTTTTAATTTTATTGGTCGGTTAGTCTGGGTCCAGAGGACCTTGTTTACACAATCTATTAGGGGAGACAATCTGCGCAGGATGTCTTTCCCTAGTAAACATGGTGTACCCTCTGGAGTCACAACAATGACCGGGTGTTTCACCTTATGTCGCCCAATTTTAATATCAAAATCCGCAGTCCCGTCGACAGGAATTTCCTTCCCATCGAAGTTCGGAATTTGTCCAGGAAGAGGGGTGAGAGGGATCTGGTATCCCTCCCCCTTCCTGAATTTAGCTGATCAAAGGCCCTTTTTGACAGAAGGGTGGCTTGGGATCCAGTGTCCACCAGTGCCAAAAATGCACATTGCCCCTGTATTTGGACCGGGGCATAAAATCTTCCCTCCTTTTCCTCAAGGGGGCAAAGATAATGCGCATTTTGGGCCAATTGGTGGGTTAATTTCTTTGCTCTGGATTCTGACAAAGGGGTAGTTTGTGTAGGATTTTGTTTGGGAGCTTGGAGACCTGTAAGAAAAAGGTGACAGTTGGATAGTGGGGGAGTTTTGGACTCCCCTGATTCTGACTGTGGGCTGCCCCCCTCCCCTTTTTGGAGGCAGTCACGAGAATTGGTTTGGGCCAGGTGATTTTTTGGCTGGTCATTCTGGGTTTCAATGATGGGCGGTTTTAACTCAGTCCCCACATCTACCCAGTCGGGATCAGGATCTCTCGGGACCATTTTTCTTTGGGAGGAGTTTCCCCATCCCTGAAGGAAAAGATCCTTTTCCCAGAATCCTCTGAAGACCCCTCTCCTTCAAATTGGAAGATTCTAACCTCCTCCACAAAATGGGTCTTTTTAGACCCTTTATTTCTCCTACCCTCCCTCTGTTCCTTAGGTTGCAGATTTTCGGGGGCAGGAGATTTTGGTTTCGGTTCCTGGGTTTCCAGGGGCATTTCAGAAGTGGGGAAGGAAGCTTTGTCTAAGGCTTTACTCCCCCCTTGCCCCTGTGCCTCCTCCCTGGGAACTGGAGGGATGTCAGGGTTCTCTCCCCGTCATTGCTCTGGAGTACCAGACCCTTGATTTGAGGGGTTCTGGCCGCCATGTTCATCTGAGGGTTCTGCTGAGCCCTAGCATGCAACCCAGATTCTGTGACAAGTTCTGGACCTGGCGCTCCAGTTGGGACAACCGCTCTGGCCGGTACGGGGTTCTCTGCTCCATCCTAGGTTGATCACGGGAAGGGTAACTGTCCCTTCTCCCATAATACCCTTGGTTGGAATAGTTCTGGTACCCCTCCACCCTTGGCCTCCCCTCTCCCGGATTGGGTTGTCTGGGCTCAGGAAACTGGGGAAAGAAATAAGGGTTGTTTTGGAGGTTGATGTTTGGCGGGTGCCGGGGATAGAAACTCAACCCGGCATTTAGGGGATTACTGCCCTCCTGGGGGAAGTTACGAGGGAAGTTTCCTGGGTTGGCAGCTGCCTGGTTGAATCCCACCTTGGGCTGAGGTAGTCCACATATAGCACAGGATGGGTCTGATGCCCTTGTAACGGGGGCTGATATAGTCATAGGAGTTAGGGGTCCCATTTGTGGGATTACCTCCCTGACTACCTGTTTGGGATTGGCCCGAGGGCCTTCTGGGTCTTTGGTTAGGAGGATTTTACACAGGAATATTTTTAGGCCCCCCCCATCTCAGATCTAAAATTAGGGCAACCTTCACCTCTGCCACCTTAGCAGCAGCAGGGGTGTTGGTTGGTTTGGGGCTTTTATTAATACTTTTATTTTCTACCGGCTTCTGCACTTCAAAAATGCGAGTTGCTTGTTCAATGACCCAGTCTAGTGATTTCTTCTCATGAAAGTCTCTCACAAGCTGGGTCATGATGTATTTAGGAAGTGCCTGAAAGAAGGTATTGATGAACTCCCTACTGTCTGTGCGCACCCTCCTGGTGGTCTGTGCAAAAGGCACGTTTTAACTCTTGTAAACATTCTTGTGGGGCCTGGTCTTCCCCAAATTGCAGATTGTAGGCCGCCTTGTGGGCCTCTTGAGGGTTTATATGTATGGAGAAATGCTTTAAGATGGCAGCCCTTTAGCTGGGCCAACTTGAGTGGGTTTGATCCTCCAGCCCCGCAAAGAAGCTGGAGTTTTCAGGGGGAAATGTCCACTTGATATATTGAATGCAATTTTGGCTAGCCTTCAGGTGGAAAGTATCCATCATTTGCTCATACAACTCGAAGTGCTCCCAAACTGAATATTTGGCATTCTTATGATCGGGAGTTATGACGCTCCTAATGGCCCTGATTTGCTTCAGGGGATCTTTCAGTAGGGCCCTCTTAATTTTGTTGGCCTTTTCAGTTTTGGTCACCCCTGTCCACTCATCCTCTGACTCAGAGGCACTGCTACAGGAGGTGGCTATTTGATCCTCTAGGCTTTCTCTTATTCTGCGGTCTTGGGAATGGCTTGCAGAATGTGGGGGCCTAGTCTCTTGAGACCTGTTGCGCTCAGAAGAGTCTTCTGACTCTCCCTTGCTCTCAGGATTAGCTGAGTACTCCCCCTCCCCACTGCCCTACCTGGGAAGAGGTTTTTAAGATACTCTTGGTGGGTCTAGTTTCATGGAGTTCCCCACCAAATTTGACAGACTGATCCCTTGGTAAGCAATATTTTTGAGTATCCAAGTCTCTGATTCTCCCCTCACTGGAGTCTTCCTGATCAGAGAGGGTAGCCCTCACATTTGGCAATATGTACAGCAATGCCCACACATCCATTTCTGGGAGGCGCTGATCTGTCAGTCCCATATTTCCCATTGTTATGTTATGTTATGTTATTTTGCACTTATATAGCGCCTTATATACCATTGGTATGGTCTGAAGGGACTGGTAGGTTGAACGCCCTTGGGAACCGAAGTTCAGGTCAGTAGAGAGAGTAGGGAGAGTCAACGGCACGTGTGCGCACCGGGTATGTGTGCAGCTGGTGCGGTATATATGAAATAGCTGCTTCTTGGCGATAGGTGTGGTGGTTGATATCAGGGGTATGTGTTAGTTCTGGCAGGATTTATCCGGACTGACTGTGGCTGCGTTAGGCCTGAGGAGAACGCCTGGTTGGGGGGTGTGTAACCAGCAATGTTTACTTAGAGTGATGGGGAGTGAACGGGAGGTGTTGGTATGAGAACAGTTATACCGAATGGTGTCATAGTATCTCTGTGCTGAAGTCTACCATCCCCGTGGACCTTGGTTCATGTGAGCCAGTGTACATGAGGGTGGCAGAGTCCATTGAACTGAAGGGATTAAAGTCCCTGATGACAGGGGTCCTGAGGATATGCTCAGGGGTTTCTCTGTCCCTTCTTACCTCATCTCTTTCCGCCCCTTATCCCTGGTGACAGGCCGAAATCTGACCCTTTTGCTCCTCTAGTAAGGCCTTACTGGTCTCAATGATTTCTTCATGCACGGCTATCTGTTTATGAAGCCTGTCATTGTTTTCACAGAGAGGCTCATTGTCTCTCTGTGCTTCCAGACAGGATTGGAAATATGGGCCAATTTTTGTTGCAGGAGACTCTCCTTCTGAGTTTGGTCCTTATTGGTCTAAGTGTTCTTTGCCAGACCGTCCTCCACCTGCCTGGTGGGCTCTAGTAGCTTTTCATAATCAGTTTTAATTTCACTAAACTCCTGAAGGGCCCGCTTTCTTTCCTCTAACTTAGCTTTTACTTGGCTGACTTCCTGGCCTAAGGCATCCCTCTCCTGACTTAGAGTGCCCCCCTGTGCAGCCAGGTCATCACTCTGTTTCTTTAATGCACTAGATTTCTGGCTCTCCTCATCAAATTCCTCTTGAGAGTGGATGTCTTTAATAATTAATGTATTGTTTTCCTCTTTTAATTTGTCTATGCGTTCTTGTAGGACAACTAACTGTTCTGTGCAGACTCTATTAAACGTTAATTGCTGCTCCAGCTTGTGTTGACTCTGTTGTAAAGAGTCAAGCCTTTCCTGACATTCTTTTTGCAGTGTATGTACTTGAATATTTTGTTCTGCATCCTCTTGCTCTAAGAGAGCCAGATCTTCTTGGAGTTTGGTGACATACTGCCTAGCCTCTGTTTATGATTCCTGGCTTTCCTGGTTCCTTTGCTCTGCATAGTCCAGATTAGTCTGGATTTTCTGCAGTGCTTCCCCTTGCCTCTTTGTCAAATCTATATTGTTTGCATGCTTTTCCCGTATAATTCCTATGTGGAGGTACAGGTAGGCCGCTATTTTGGCAATTTTACACTGCTCCTCTTTTATTTTTGGGGCCATGTATAGTTCGGTAAGCGCTTGATGTAATGGACCCTTGTCCTGCCAGTTATCAAGGTTGATTGCGGTGAATTGTTGTTTTATTTCCTGCAGCCATACCTGTTCATCCTGTTCTGGCCACTCACCCCTGACAAACAGTTTGTGCAGGTAGTGTTGCCTAGCAATATTAATTTCCACTGGGGTCGCCATTCCAGAAATATTAATCTCAGGGTTAATTTACTTTTCCAAACAGGCCCAATTCCTTTGAGTATTTCTTTTGAGGGGTGCTTGCTAAGTTTAGCACAGTATGCCAACCCAACAAGGTGTATGTACCTTGCCGGCTAGTATGCTGTGTTAGACTGTCATGAGTGGTAGGTCCAATTCAGGATCCCGGACATGAGCCCCCAAGCTGTAAAGGGATTTCAATCAGACAAACACCCAAGTCTTGCCCAGCATGTACTGCACAAATGAAACCCTTATTTATGTTTGTCTATAAGTTCAATATTCTGAATGATATACCACTCATATCACACCATTCTCAAAATACCCCCCCGGTAACACTGAACCAGGAATCAGGCTAGTTTGGAACTGTAAACATTTATTTATTTATTTAGAATTTAGATCACAATATATTTTAATAGGTAACAACAACCACCAATGGGGTGACTGAAAACTGAATAATATCTTTAATGCACTGGGAATCAGGCAATGAACACAAAAAGAATGCAGCACAGAAAAGGATATTTTTGGGTTGGTTCGGAACAGATAGAGCTATGGTTAGAGGTTCCACCGGCAACACCCCTCAAACCACCAATAAGCAATTTAAATAGATGTGAGGCGAGAGCTGGTACTCAGGAATAATACAGATCAAACAGAATATCAATCCCACCTTCCCCCCTTAAACACAAAAGAGAAAAACTGATTTGACTTTTCAACTGTCAGGATGGCTTTGAAACTGGCTGAGCAAAAACACCAAATGTGGTCAAAAATGCTTAAATTATTAATACAAATCTACGGGAGCCGCTTTGAACAGATGCAAGCAAAGACAAGCAATGATTTAATCAAAAGAAAACAATTGGAATCTCAAAGGCAAAGTGGGAAATAATTTAAAGACAATTTACACGTGTACAACTTTTGGAAAATGTAAATTTGCAGCAAACTTTTACTATGCGATTTTTGATTAAAAAGGGTCAACCGTACTGTTTCGCAAAAACTGAGGGAGTTATAGAGGTTTTAGTGAGAGGTGTTTTTAAAAAATAAAGACACCATTTTGACAAGAACTTCAGTTTCAAACCAGAAAATATGGGTTATGCTTTTACTCAAGACTAGAGCATGCAGGCTAGACAACCAGGTTGGGACAAAGTAAGCTCTGAGAATGATGCATGACTTCAGTAACAGATCCCCAGTGCCTGCCCCGGCAGAACCAGTCCAAACACTTGAAGTGAGATTTTTGGAGAAGAGTTACATAAATAAAAATGACTATGAAAATGACGCTTTAGCAAATAGACAGGGTAGATAGCACTAAATATCTTGACACTTTTACTGGTTATGAAATTAAGAATAGTTCAGGGATTTAGGGTGAGACAAGATAATGCAAGGTATACAATAGTTCTCTAGCGTCCTATTAATACTTGCAATCCACTGGGATTTAAGATTTTAGGCCCGTCAAGATTCTGGTCGATGGATCGGGTCTATCAAGGAAAGAGAGCACATCAGCTAGGATCAGCTAGGCCAGTCACCGGGACGGCACGGGATCTGCCCTTCTTGTTTCTGGATATTTCAGATCAGCGGAATAGCGAGTTCATCAGTCAAGCATTATGGTAGCAAGCCAGATAGTTTCAGGATGCTTCCCTACACCACAGCGCTTCACTGGGTTGTAAGGATTAGTTGAGGATTTGTTGATGATAGAGGCATAGCTGAAAATGGTTCAGCTACTGCTTGGCCTGGTCCTTGGCATCTGGATCTAGAGGGATGTTGAAGGCTGGATGTTGAATGCTGGACCAAAGTACTTCGCTGGAATCAGAAGAGAGCATCTGTCTATGTGTAGTCAGCTGTCTCTATTTATCCTTTCAAATGACATCACAAAAATGGGTGTATGGGCTGGCCTCTGTAAATTGGGATTGGTTCAGAACCTCATCTCCGCCTTGTATCCGAGCGATTGGATCAAAGACAGATGATGTCAAGTTTACAGTTTGGTTTTTACAATACTTAGAAACCTCCCTAGCTACTTGTATCAAAATCTAATTTTGTCCTAAATACATATTTATACATTTGTAACCTTCACGAAAATCACATGCAAGGTTTACATATTTTATGGAGTATCTATTCATCAAACTCCCACAGCTGTGAGATATTGTTTTGCCTTTTTGCAGCATTTTGTCCATTTCACCCTGAAAACATTTTCCAAACTTTCTCCAAATTTCCACAAATATGCATGTTTGCCATAAGAATGTGTGTTCAATGTTTAACAATTCTAGCATAAATACAGTTCCCATAAAACCACATTGTCTTTCCTGTTCGTAATATGCTAAACTGTTCCACCACATTTTGAAATGGAGGGCCAAACATGAGCTTAACAAATCTGCCCGTTTCATATTTTTCACCACATCTGACAGCGAGTTATACATCTCTAAAAAATGTTCATTACATATTCTTGGCAGCAAATGGTCACCTTTTGTCTGTCTCTGGAGTCAAGGAGCAGTCCCCACCTTTGGGATTTCCTTCAAGGAGCAGCCCCCACCTTTGGGATTTCCTTCAGCAAGCGTATTTTTCAACCTTTTCACATGTTCATTTCCTGGCCTGGAGAATCTGCCATTGTTCAGTCCTTGGTAGCAGACAAAGGTCTGGCCTACCCCACAATTATCATGTGTCAGAGAGCATCTGCTGAGAGGAATGCCCTCCCCTTGGGTGGAAACCTGTTTCTCAACCTCTTGCAGGCCCGGCCAGCCTAAAACAAACTTGTTGCATCAGATGACATAAATAGATTACATTCTTAGATTTAAACCTGTGGGATCAAAACAACTGAGATCCGTGTTCCTTTCAACAACAATCATTTTATATTTGCTAATCCGGCAGATCTTTAGTTTTAGACAACTTTAAAGTTTAATCAGGAGAGCCCATTTGACAGGGGCAGTCACTCAGGTAGCCCAGTGTGGCTGCACACAGATTTTTGACAGGAATTGCCATTCACAGGCAATACAGTTTTGCTGAGAAAATGTTTTGCTCTTAACATTTCAGGACCTTGTCTATTCACAGTGCTACATTAGATTAAATGTATTTTAGTGGCAAGCAAGATTTTGAGTGTTGGAAAGTGTTATGTACAGGCATTTTGAAGTTTCAGCAGCAAAGTACATGCCATTTACAGGCAAAATTTGGAGTTTCACTTGCAAAGCGCTGCTGCTCACTCTGCACTCTATTCTTACTTGTCATGGAGCCCACTGGCACTTTTTCTGCATCGTGTGCTCTGTTCCACCACACATGTACCATGGGTGGCAGGTTGTGCAGCCATCTTTTTGTATGTTGAAAAATGCGGTTTTGGAAGTTTTGGCACGCACATGGGTTTTGCCGCCATTTTGCCGTTTCTCGCACCATAGATGGCAGAGTGAGGCCACATAGTATAACAGAGTGGGTCAATACATCCCACAGCATCCACAGACTACATGAGCGTATTCCTGGGAGCCCAAGCTCAGAATAGTACTGCGTTGGCCTCATGGTGGAACACATGAACATGTCCCATTTCGTACGTATTTGAACACCCCAACAAGTACCACACCTAAATACATAATGAATGCACACACAGGTGAACCCAATCAACAACTCTAAAAATAGATACATATCCAGCATTTCAACATAATCTACACCCTACACAACGGTGCAGGGAGGCAGTGGGAACATTTTGCTCAATGAAAGCAAAAGGATGCCCAATTACACTGAGGCAGAAATTTGATTGATAGAAAATATCAGCATCAAGTGCAACAATGTACCTCAGAGCCAGCATGTCCATGATACCACCCCGACAGAGAAGGCTCACCTGTGGCATAAAACCACCAAGTGAATGCCTGTGTACCAAAATCTACACAGTCCAGGAGATCAAGAAGCAGTGACAGGATGTAAAAGGCAGGCGTGAATAGGTAGATGGCCATTTATTTATTGAGCATGTGTTAGGCGCCTATACAACACATTTGTTGTCTTAAGGCGCCACAAGGGAAAGTGGGGAGGGAACATAGGAGTAAAATCAGTGGTAAAAACAGTAAATATACAATTGTGGTCGTACTATGCCTTGTGACATTCGGACATGCAAGTGCATTGAAGAGAAGTGCAGGAGTTAGGGAAGGGTGGGGCAATGTATGGATAAGTGCTGGTGGGAGCCCAGGAAGGAAGTGGAAAGGAGAGCCTTGGAGGAGGCCACGGGCTAAGTCCTGGGGTGGATGAGTCCCAAGGAAGGATGCACAGCCACCAGGCAGGGGGCCCGCACGGGCAGTGCTGAGGGGGCATGGTGCTGGTGTTGCCTTGGTAGAGGGCCTGGTAAACTGTTAGATTCATGAGGGGCCAGGCCACCAGTCTCAGCTGCAGTGGGATCTTTAGTAGGGAAGGGAAGGAGGTAGAGAAAATCAGCATTTTGAGAAGTTTCCAGAACTCAAGAAGGTCCCAATTCTGAGAGGGGCAGGGATGCTGTTCCAAAGAGATGTGCCAGCCAAAGAGAGAGATCTGCCTCCCAATCTCTGCTTGGAGAAGCATTTGACAAGCAGAGAGTTGGACTTAGAGGAGCGGATTGTTCTAGCAAAGGAGTATTTAGGGAGTGAAAGTTGGAGATAGCGTGGTCCAAGGCCCCAGAAAGCCTTTTAATGATGCAGACGGTCTAGAATTTGATCATGAATGATAACATGGTCAAAGCTATAGCAATTAAACCAAGCTCGCAGATATGGCACCTCTTAAAAGCAACAACGTGTAACGCGAACGCATCACTATTGCTCAAATCAATAAGCAGACAAGCATGTGCTGATCAGTATACAAAATTGTTCTTGGACCCAGATGTAACTATTGATCGGGAGAGCGAAAATTAGGTAGTCACATAAAAGAACTAAAATGTGATTTGGCAGACATTACAATTCTAATACAGAAACTAAGCTCATCACGTGCCCCTGGGTCATATGGGATAACAAATGTTGCTCTTAAGAGCACCCTGATCAATAGTTGAATATCTTGAATATAATATACTACTCAATTCTGCATACCAAATGTATACCTCCATCATGGCAACAATTAATCCTCTTCCCCATCTTTAAGAAGGGCGACAGAAGTGATCCCAATAACTATAGGGCTCTGGCTCTCGTAAACTCGCTTGGCAAAATATATGCCAGATTAGTGCTAAGAGATTTGCCGAAGAAAACACAACTCTGAGAAAAGATCCTCAGCAAGCCGGCTCTATTCCCGGCTTAAGGACAGGCATACATTTATTAACAATATCCTCATAGCAAGAACAATCTATAATACCCAAACAACCACTGTTTCTTGACTTCATTGACTTCAAACAAGCGTTTAACTCTGTATCACGCCCCCTATTATGGGATAAACTAATAAAGGCGTAATGTCCAAATTACATCCTTAACTTGATGCAGCAATTTTATACCAACACATCTATCAGAATCAAGTTGCACCAAAACAGCCTTTTGTCTCCATCTATCCAGACATATCGTGGATTAAAGTAAGGGTGCATACTTGCAGCCACATTATTTAACTTTTACAACTGCAACAAATGCAACCACCTAAAATTAGCCAGATCCTTTCCTTCCAAATTGGGTACACATTCTATAGCGTGGCTCCTATGCGCGGATGATCTGGTGTTCATTGATCAGACACCTATTGGCCTCCACAGGCAATTACAAGCCCTTAGCAAGTATGCAATCAATAATACATTAGAGATAAAAACAAAAAATACTAACATTATGAAAATGTCATGTATAAATGGATCTTACAATGTTTCTGAGTTCAGGGGGTTTATTGAAACAACTCAACTGATGTGCACTGAAGAGTATAAATATTGGGTGTAAACATCAATAACAACACATTGAATGCACCATTTAAGCCCAGCGTCAAAAACAAAATACATTCTCTAAGCTCTCAAGGAAAAATCATCCATGCTAAATATGGAAAATCCTCTTATATCTTTGCATTGATTTATTATAAGCAGAAAGTTATGTTATGTTATGTTAATAAAATTTCTCAAGTGTGCAGTCTACCTAAGGTATCTTGGCGCTAGAGGGCGAGGCGCAGCCGTAGCCAGAACTTACTCCACTAAAACAAGTAGGTCTTTACGGCCTTCCTAAAGGCCATATGGTTGGGTAGTTTTTTATTAAAGCTAACACTAGCTCACTCCATGATAGAGCTGCTGCTTTTGAAAAGGCATGGCCTCCAATAAGCACACGTCGAAAGGAAAGCACACAAAGCTGATCAGCAGAGGTGGAGCGGAGACAGCGCACCGGACTGTAGCAGGTGAACTTTGCTCTGAGAAAATCTCCACCCTGGTCATGAATGATACATAATGCTTTGAACTTGATGCGTTGGGCAACCGGGAGCCAATGAAGGGACCGGAGCACTGGAGAAATATGAGACCCATAGGGCATACCTGTTCCCACATGAGCTGCTAGGTTTTGTAAACAATGCAGCCGCCAGATCAACCTCTTCGGCTGGGCAAGGTAGAGGGTGTTGCAATAGTCCAGCCAGGATAGGACCGTAGCTGCCACCACCGGCAGACAAAAAGAGGCTGGGATCATAGGAAGCACTTTATTTAGCACTTTAAGCTGAAAATGACCAGATTGACAGACAGCTACTGCTTGGTTGTCCATAGATAAAGATGCAGACAGGACTACACCCAAGTTTTTCACCTTCGCTGCTGAAGCCGGGAGGGAGCCAAGAGAGAAGGGCAATAAACAGGACACCCAAAGTGAAGGATCAATGGGGACAGCCCACCACCAATACCTCCGTTTTGTCTCCATTCAATTTTATCCAGTTGTGGTTAATCCAATCCCCCATGGCTGCCAGGCACTCCCGTAAGCACGAAGACACCTGAGCCCGATCCATATCTAAAAGGATCAGGATCTGGGTGTCATCAGCATAAGAGTAGCACCTGATGCCGAAGGAGTGGATTAGACACACAAGTGCCCAGATGTAAATGTTAAATTGAATCTGAGACAAGGAGGAATCTTGCAGCACCCCACAGCTGAAAGAAAGGGCTGAGAGAAAAGCGGGCATGGTGAGGGTCTGGGTGGGGTCCACCAGGAACAAAGTGAACCAGGCCAGCACTTGCTCAGATATACCCATCTGGACCAGATGGGCCAGCAGAATGGGTTGGTCAATGATGTCAAATGCAGCAAACAGGTCTAATAAAATCAGGGCACCAACACCACCTGCGTCCACTAGCCTGGTCATGTCCTCCTGAACGGAAACCAGAACACTCTCTGTACCCCTGCCAGGTATAAAGCCAGACTGAGCAGGGTCCAGAAGGTGAGAAGACTCAAGAAATGTGGAAAGTAAAGGTGACACCAGGGACTCCAAAAGCTTAGTGAGAAAAGGGAGAAGAGATATGGGGTGACAATTGGACAGAACCGAGGGATCGAGTGAAGGCTTTTTCAGAAGAGGGATAACTCTAGCAGCTTTAAGCTCCGGCGGAACCAACCCTGCCTGACAAGAGTCATTGATAGCAGCTGTGATCTCCATAATAATCAATGGGACTGCATCAGACGGGGAGCTAGACTTATTCTTTTGGATGGCAGCCAACACCATCTCTTCAGAGATCCTCGGGAAGGACAACCATCTCTTAGGACCAACTGGGTCTACAATTTCAAGCAAGTTTTTCTCACTAATTAGAGAGGTGTTCGCCACCATAGAAATGTATGAGTGAATAGTCTCAATCTTGGTGATGAAATATAGTGATAAAGCATCACACAATTCCCTGGAAGATATAATATTAGGAGTATGTTTGGCAAATGATTTAACTACCGAAAAAAGGGCATTCAGTTGGTTTCATGAAGATGCAATCTTCTTGGTGAGATACAGTGTTTTGGCTGCTTTGATGGTTGAAGAATATGCAGCCGAGCAGACCTTGTACTGTACCTTGAGAATAGGGTCATAGTTCTTGCACCATTTGCACTCTTCCTGTCTCAATTTAAGCCTTGCAGCCTTCAATAGGTCAGAGAACCAGGGCTGAGATGGCAATCTGCGGGGATGAATAGAAAAAAAAAGACATAAGGGAGCCACAACGTCAACTGCCTGCGGTACGCCATGTGTGCTGCCATATTTTGCTGACAGGGATATTAAACTGCAGCCCTACTACTTCAAACACAAAGGAAACAAAATGGGGCCTGTCCACAATACAGGTTCAACTGACTGAAAGGTCAGTAGATTTTCTGTAGCCAGAATCATATCTAATGTGTTGCCCAACTAATGCGTAGGATCTATCACAGGTTGGTGCAGCTCAAAGTCTGCCAAGCTATCAAAGAAAAGGTTCAGAGCTGGGGACGAGGATGGTTGAACTTCAAATTAAAATCCACCAAATGTGTATCTTGTATTTGAAGATCTACCAGCAAGTCAGTAAAAAGTTCCAGAAAATTCCCCTGAGGGCTGGGGGGGTTTGGGGGCGGTAAATGAGCAATACATGACATGTAAGGCCAGGTGAGACAGCACATCTAAAAATACAGCCTCCATGGCCAGATGGTAGGGGCAGCTAAGCAGGGTAACAGTGAATTCTGATTTAAAGATAACCGCAATCCCGCCCCCATGCTGGGGTGGATGTCGGTCCAAATAAATAATACTATAATCTGGAGGGATAGCCTGAACAAGGGCAGGTTCAGAAATTGCCTAGAGCCATGTCTCTGTGAGGCATAAGAATGCCGGGCGGCGGTCTGATAGTAAATAACAAATTTCATGAGCATGCACTGATAGGGAGCGGGACTTTAACAGCGGCAGAGAAAAGGGGGGAATGTTTTCCACATCAACCAACCTTTGCTGCACAGGGACTGTCCAGTCATCAAGTGCCCTATTACTCCAGTCGATGGGGAATATAGTGTGTATAGGAGCGAGTGCCTAGAATAGTGCCAGTGCCCATCCTCCTCGTCCTCAGCATGGACGGACACAGACGGCCTTGCTTTAAGTCGCCTTTGGCATGCTGACGGTGTGCCCACTGCACCTGTCCACTGCGCGGGCAGTTGCTACGGCACATAAAAGCTGAGCGCGATGAGGGAGAGGCAGTAAGTCACGCCCCCACTTAAAAGGAAAACAGGACAAGTCGAGCCGCAGCGTCCTGATCATACAAGAAATTATTGCACAGCAAGTTAAAAACACACATACAGCTGTAAAGTAGTAACATTGCCCACAAGTTAAGAAACACGTTCAGAAAGCATTAAAATGGAATGTCTGGCTATGGACCGCCTCACCTCTCACAAGGTGGCAAAATCAAAAGCCTGGGCTATAAACCAAGCGCGATGAGGTAGAGGCAGTCAGTCATGCCCCCGCCTTAAAAAGAAAAACAGAACAAGCTGAGCCGCGGCATCTTGATCATACATTCAGATTATTTTTGCACAACAAGTTAAAAACACATGGACAGCTGTAAAGTAGTAATATCACCCACAAGTTAAGAAACAAGTTCAGAAAGGCTTTAAAATGGAACGTCCGGCTATGGGCCTCCGCACCTCTCACTAGGTGGCAAAATCAAACGGCCAGGCTATAAGCCAGTTGAGAGATTTTAGGGCTAGAGGGATATGGTCCTTGGGCTTGAGGCCAAGGAAAGGTCTTGCAGCCCTGTTCTGCATTAGCTGGGGGGAGACTGAGGAAGAGGCTGTTGCAGTACTCCAGCCTAGAGAGGACCAAAGCTCTGGAGATGTTGAGCTTCTGGGTAAAGATGAGGAAAGGAAGAATGGCTCTGAGGAGGTGATGCTGGAACTGGGCCTTCTTGACAAGGTCCAAGATGTAAAGGGTGAAGGAGAGAGCAGAGTGAGATTCTACTCATCGGCACTCCCACTCCCTCCTTCCCTGCTGCTCTCTGGCCGGCCTCTCTGGGCCCTCTTCCTACTCCTACCTGCAAGGCAAAAAACCTTGGGGTCATCTTCGACTCCACACTCTCCTTCTCTCCTCACATATCCGACGTATCTAAGAAGTCACACTACCAGCTACACCTCCTCAGAGGTATCCTTCCTTTCCTCTCCTTCCCCCAGAAGCTCACTGTCTCTAGAGCCCTGGTTCTCTCTAAGCTGGACTACTGTAACAGCCTCTATCTTAATCTGCCCGCCTCTACTCTCCGCCCTTTGCAACTCATCCAGAACAGGACTGCAAGACTTGTCCTTGGCCTCAAGCCCAGGGACCGTATCTCTCCAGGACTGAAATCACTACACTGGCTCCCAGTGACTGCGAGGATCAAGTTCAAAACCCTCTGCATTGTCCACAAGGCCGTCTGGGGCCTTGGGCCAAAATACCTTCAACTCTCTTTTCCTAAATATCTTCCTTCTCGAGCTCTTCGCTCATCCGCCTCCAACTCCCTCAGGGTCAGCCGCTTCTCCAAACAACGAGTTGGGGGCAGATCTCTTTCCACTGCAGGGGCCTCCCTCTGGAACAGCCTTCCTACCTCCCTGAAACTTGAGGAGAACCACCTCCGGTTCCGGAAGCACCTCAAAACCTTCCTCTTTGCCTCCGCTTTCTCTCCCCCTCTCCCCTGCTAATACTACTGAAACTGCACTGAATCTGCAACTGGGCCATTCACCGTTCTCGGCCCAGCCACTCTCCCCTGCACTGCCTCCACGGCAACCCCTGCACTACGGGACTGTGTCTGTATCCATACAGCCCCCCTTCCCAGCACTTGTCTGCACTTACCTTGCACTTGCCACCAGCTGGCCCTTGTTATTTATCCTGTATGCTGTATGCTTATAACCCTGTACTGCACTTTCCCCTCTCCCTTCCCCCATGCACTTTTCCCTTCCCCTCTACCCTTGCACTTGCGCGATCTGAATGACACCTGGCCTAGTAAGATCGTTGTCTGTCTCCCCTTGTTCCCCCCCCCCTGCCTCGTCGCGCCTTGAAACACTTGTGTATAGGCGCGTTACAAATGCCTTATCATATCATATCAGAGTCAAGATGACCCCAAGATATTTGGTCTCAAAGGATTGTGGCCAGAGGGTAGGAGGGAAACAGGGCCCAGGTGTCCCAATGAGAAGGATCTCCATCTTACTGCCATTAAGACAGAGATCATTAGCAGCACACCATGCCTGGTTGGTGGTCAGACAATCAGGGATGAGAGAGGAGGAAGAGGAGGTAGTTGAGGGACATTTTAAGAAAGCTGTGTGTCATCAGTGTAACACTGGAAATGAGGAGAGAAGGATGAGATGAGTTGGGTAAGAGGGGCGAGATAGATATTAAAGAGCCACGGCGAAAGGAGACCACTGGGGGACACCGCAGGTGGAGAGTGAGGTGGAGGAAGAGAAAAGGCCCACTTGCAACTGGGAAGGGTGATTAGTGAGGAAAGAGGTCAGCCGATCCAGAGCTTGGTCCATGATGTTGAGGATATCACAGAGCCGTTTTATGGTGATAGAATGGTTGACTGTGTCAAAGGCAGAGGAGAGGTTGAGCAGAATGAGAACAGCTGGAGAGTTAGAGTCAAGATTTCCAAGCATGTTTTCACAGGTGTTCAGGATGCCCGGAATCCAGATTGATGGTCATGGAGGTAACCAACAAGTTCAATGTGAAGCATCAATTGGGGAGGACCAATTTCTCCAAATGTTCCCCAGGAAGGGTTCGTAGAGATAGGGCTATAGTTAGCCGGCAGGAAGGGTCAGCAGATGGCTGTTTTAGGAGAGGATTCACAAGGGAGTGCTTGAGGGATAGAGGTGAAAGAGCAAGTGGTGAGGAGTGGTTACAGAAGTCGACAATAGCTGGGGTGAGAGAGGAGATGTTGCCCCTAATGGTTCTAGAAGTGCAGGGGAGCACCTGTTCGGATGAGACCTTCATAGAGTGGACAACTTTAGAGGCCTCATCAGGTGCCATGGGCAGGAGGGATGAGAGTGAAAGTGTGGAGGGAGGGGAGCCAATGGAGGAAGGAGAGCAGGAGCGGGAGTGGAGATGGGGTGGGGAAGAGTGAGGACAGGATGTCCTGAGATTTAGATGTGAAATGGGAGGCCAAAGTGGTGCACAGAGCCTGGGAAGTAAGGAGAGAGGTGACGACTGCAGTTGGATTGATGAGTTCCTTGCAGATTTATTAAAGTTCTGCTGTGTTGTTAGGGGCTCCAGAGATGCAGGCTTGGATGTGGGCCCACTCCTTTGATCGGATAGACAAACAATATAGCCTTTGGAGCAGGTGGCAGGCCAGTTTGTCAGAGGATGAACCTGAAGTCTGCCACTTCAGTTCAGCAACTCTGCACTTACATTTCAGAGAAGCTAGATCAGAGTCGTATCATCCGTTGCACTTGGAGGCAGGCCTCAGACAGATCCCCATGACATGGGCAAGGATGTCAAGGGTGTTAGAGATGGAGAGTTGAAGTTTAGCAAATGCAGGGTCAGAGGGACAGTCAAAAGCAGGCGTGGCAGGGAGGATGAAAGTGGAAGCAAAGGCAGCGACTGACATTCACTTTAATGGTCGAATGATGGCAAAGGAGGGTGGCAATGTGGTAGGTGGCTCAGATGGAGGGCAGAGGGGCCTCAAGTGGGAGAAGAGGAGAGAATGGTTAGAATAGGAGAGGGGTTATGGACCAGGTTAGAGATAGGGATGTTGCCAGAGATGAAGGTCCAGCGTGTGTCCGACTGAGTGGGTTGGACCGGAAGGAAGAATAGTAAGAGAGAGGGAGTTACAGAGGTCACAGAATCCTCAAGTGGCTTATACAGGTGAGTTGAGGTGGATATTAAAGGCACCGAGGAGGAGTTTGGAAGTGGAGGTCAAGAGGGAAGAGGTGAGGTCAGCCCATTCAGAGAGGGCAAAAGGGATAGGGCCAGTGGGGCTGGAGATGATTGCGAGAGTGAGTGAGAGAGTAGGTGAGACCCCAAGCCTACAGATGAGGCATTCAAAAGAGGTGTAGGATGGAGTAGCTATTACAGAAGCAGGGACCCACTCTGGGAATCTCAGGGCCACTCCACCTCTGGGCTGGTTGGGCCTGGGTTTGGAGAAGAGTTTGTGGACCTTAGGAAGGAGAGTGTCAAGGGCAGTCACAGAGCTAGCATTGAACCACGTCTCAGTAAGTGCAAGGACATCAGGGTCAAAGTCTTCAAGAAGGAAACAGATGTCAGAAGAGTGTTTGAAAGCAGAAGGAGCATTCAAAGTAGCTAAGTGAAGCTGACACCACCTTTGAACGTTTTACGAGAGGGGTACAGAGGCGTGGTACTCCAGACAGTGGTGGTGGAGAGGTTAGCGAGGAGGAAGCTGGAGAAGCAGGAAAAGAGAGGTAGTTAATGAGAGAAGTCAGGCGCCGGTCAAGGAAAAGAAGGGTAGGTCGAGATTCTTGGGTTGTGATAGTGCCATTGTGATAGACATTAATGATGAACCTAGAGGATGAGACGTTTGCCAAAAGTACTTGCCATCTAGTACCACCATTAATGAGTAAAGAGGAGAAAGCGAGAGAATGGAGACCAAGTGGGGAGTCGATTGGTCTGGGGAGGGGACAGAAAAGAGGATGCCAGTAATAGCCTGCCTTGTGTAGGTGTCAGCAATAAGTAGGCCTGGTTTAGAGGGCAGGAGAGCTATTTTAAACATTTTGCTTCCAGACTTCATAAGAGAGATAGGATAGGTGATAGCAGTTAGAATAAATAGGGGAGATAGAGAGCGTCATGTGAGTGGTGAGGTAGGAGGTAGAATAAACTTATCATGCGGTCTAGCAGCCAAGCAGGCAGAGATGGAGGGGGCGTTTTGAACAGGATGTGCAAAGGTAGCAGGATTTTAAGCATCCAGACTGAGTGAGCACTAAAATGCAGCAGAAAACAATTACATTGAGATGCGATTTCCCAACAGCATATTAGCAATGCAACGCCAAGGTTGTAATTAGAAGGCAAGGATTATCAAACACACATGTAGAATGGAAGCAATTTTCAGGGCAAGAGGGTTATAAAATGCCCACTATGGTGTTTCCAAGCAGTAACAAGCAGATGCAGCAATTCAAAATGGGAAACAGGTGAATTAAAAAAAAACACCAGGATTTGAAAATCAAACACAAATGTAAAATTTGAGATTCACAGATGCAGGTAAATATCAATATTTAAACAGAGCATTAGATGTTAAGCGTGCCCAGATATTAGGTCCACAGGTGGGAAAGTGACAGTAATTGAGGCGGGGGAGGTGTAAAGAGCCAGCAAGAGGGTGAGGGCAAGATATGTTGAAGCAAGGGCACAGTAGCGGCTACAATTTGGTTGAGCAAGCCGATTTCAAAATACCCAGCTTCAACTTTCTGCAGTGAAAAGAAAAGCAACCAACATTTAAATGAATAGGCAGCAATAGAAATGCATGGGTTAATTTTTCACAGAAAATACTATGCAGGTAGACCTGCTTGACTCTACAGTGAAACATGTATACACTTTGCAGATTACAGAGAAGGAACTAAGGGATGTCTTGGACATGAGAGCAGGCAAAGGATGATGGCAGGAGAGACAAGGCTACAGTGAAAGTAACAAATAGGACATGTGGAGTCAGATGGAGAAGTGCAACATAGATGTTGCAGGGGGAGATAGAAGCAGACTTACAGTTTACTATAGCTGCATGTGGCGAACAAAAAATCTGGTGCTACTAGCAGTGTCTGAGGCTGGAGCCACCACTGCCACGAGTAGGCACAGTGTCAAGATAGCATAGGAGGCAGTCAGAGTTAAAGTACCGAGTCGGGAAGGCCAGTAGATTAGTGCAATGCCACGGCCACGACTGTAGACCAGCCATGACCGTCATGCCCAAACAGGCCAGACAGAGAGATAAAGGGCCTTCGGAGTTGGCCTTGTGTAAGGGGCCAGCTAAGCTAGGCGGCTCCGTGTATTGACTTGAAAAGGAAAGGCAGCAACAAATGGGTAGTCGGGTGGACAACAGAACTCAAAGGAGACCGCAAATGGAATCAGAAAAAGGCAGTGGCAGTGCCCATGTTAAAAATTGCAGGACAAGCTCAGGAACACTGATGCCCAACTGGGCATATATTATGCAATCATACAATGTGCCGTTTTTTCTGAACACAGGCGGGATCAGTTATTACAAAACTCAAATGCCCTTCATAGGTGTAATTAGGGCCATTCTGCTGCAAATCACCTACCACTGTGAGCAAGTGCGTGACCACCACCACTCACTGCAGTAGAAGCAATCTCCAAGCTGATACACCCATAACCCACAAACGGACAGCGATGTTGGAAAATGTAGCATCCCCTTCAGTGTAGTGAAGGGAAACAAAATGGCAATCACATGTTGCTACTATTACCATGGGTGTTAACATAACAAATATGCATATAAGCTCATCTCAAAAGAATGAAAATGAAAAAAAGCATTATGCATAGTACAGAGGAATGTTCTGATACAGTGTGGCTAGCTTACACATGTGATGGAAATCTTCAGAGGAGTAAAAGGGCATCCCCAGTGAGTTCTGCACCAAGCACTGACACAGTCCCTGCACAAACCTAACACAACACAACATATCAATGCACACAAACCTCATCATTACCACTAGATAAAAGGGGTCATTAATGAGAACAACTCACACCCCGATCACAATCATGAATCTACCTTCAGTGCAGACAGGCCAGACCGAATCAGTTCTATAAAATACTGTCCCCTACTCATGCAAAACACCAAGTAAACCCTTCACCAACCTCCCCACTCGACAAAGTACAGAACATTTCTACATTAATCAACTACACCCTTTCGTACACCACTAGCACTTATGTTAGCCACCCCTCATCAATCTTATGCAGCCACCTTTGTGACATATGCATGACTTTGACCACCCAACACCATCTGCAGTAGCTGTTCCCCCAGATGCCTCCCCGGGCATTCAATATGCCATGGTACAGGTGACAAAAACACAGTTCTGCTGGTGTGTCCTGCACTATGCCATTCTATTTGGTGTAACACAGCAAGCACCCTCTCCATAGTCAACCACACGCTACTATAGGTCAATTAAATCTTAAAGATTGCTGTACCACCTCAGTCTACAGTGAGCTACTGGTACTCACACACACCCATATATCAGCAGATGTGCGCATGCACGCACACACACACGCATAGCACAACCGTCCTCGATATGTGGCAACCTACACCAGACTACACACTACACTGAGTAATGGGGCCATATGGAATCATTTAAGAAGTGTGCTCTGTCCTCACAACCCATGCTTGCTACATGTCACTTGTCGTCCATTAGTCAGCTGATGTTGACCTTAAACACTACTGGAATGTAGCCTACCAGCCATAGCCCCCTTGGTGATTGTTTCAAGGCCCTATATATCTGTATCTGATACAAAAATGCAGTACCCACAATTGGTTTAGGGATTTCCATAGAATGTTACCTCTGCAACACCCTACAAGTCATCCAGATGAACACCATCACACCAGAACAGCATACATCATTATGCAGAGGCACAGAGTGCAACCTTGCTGCATGTCACAAGCCATAATTACTCAGCCCATTTACATTAAACAATCACATGGATGAATCACAATCCCCTGAAACATGTCAAATGCTCTGTGCCTCATAGGAGATCCACCTAGAGTACATCCATGTTCTATAATAAGAATTGAAAATCACATAGCTGAGTGTGGCAGTCCACATGGCACACAAGTTGAGTCTTACAGAAAGAAACTTGAGGCACCCCATATACTGTGGGTTATAATCACTATTTCCCAATGTTCTACCTACTCACAGCGACAATTCTCAGCAAAAGTGACGGGCTATAACTGTGGAAGAACTCAGGAAACAAAGGCAGCAAATAAGCAGAGAGCAGGTTGCACAGACAACAGAGAATATTGTGACCTGGTGGCATAATAGTATTACCATGTCTGAAGTATCAAAAGTGTTGTACAGTGCATTAAGTAAGTATAGCCAATACATCAGTGGGACAAATCGGATTTTCTCCATCACATGAGAGGTTCAGCAAAGTAGGTCCAAGAAGCAAATGCAAGGATGTTGCACAGCGGAACAAGCCACACCACAACAGATGCATACTGGCACTGCATATCTACCATCATGGACACACATTTGCCACTTAGGTACTAGAATGTGAATGGGCATATTACCCTTTATAAGGCACACATTATCCCAAGAAGTCGCCGTATATGAGGTGTATGGGCTGCAAACCTCAGGTCTGCTTGTCCATTGTAAAACACACAAGCCTTTGTTGTAACTGGAAGGCACAAAGGAACAGACCATTTGCACTTTTAATTGATAGCACAACAACAGCACATCCATGCACTGTGTTCTCAATGTACAATTGGGAAGTGACATTTGACTCACCTGTGCCTGCAATCAGCTAAGACATATACATCCAAGTGGCTGTTTAAGACACCTGCCAATTTCTTGTGAAGCAATACCATTTGATGAATGCCATGTAGTTCCCACTTCCTGCCTTTGCTTGCGAATCTGTGCATCCCTACACAATCATCATGAAAGTGAGGCAGTCAAGACTGTGCGACCTTGAATGTGTGTGATGGACACAGTCACTCCTTAGCTATACATATCCACAAAAGATAATCCAAATGCCCAGGCTATCGACACATTGTGCAGTGAAATAGCCCCAGGTACCATAAATAAAGAGGGCAGAGTCATGGGGGACATGCCGCTAAGTAAAACTGAAATTGGCCTGCCCTGAAATAATGTGGAACATAAGGCCTTGTACTCTCAAATCAAAAGGAAAGGAAATGTGCTAAATTGCAAAATATGGAAAGATGCCAACTGCAAAAGACGCATGGCAAGGGTAGTTTGACTAATCTATGAAGAGCTGGGCTGATATTCCACAAAACCACAGTGCACAGAACCACAGTGAACTTCAAGCAGCTGCAGTAAAATGAGGTTTCTCTCATGTGTAAACTAAAGAAAATGTCTTTTCGCGTTTCCTCAAAGTGACATTCTGCAAAACAAAATGTTCACCAAAGCCACTAAAAGTGTGATTGTGATGCACTCATTTAACCATCGTATACAGGGGACAACTTTTTAGTGACACTTATACATGTAAAATTACAGGCCTTCCAAGAGTTCATTTTAAAGGGAAATGTGAAGTTAAAAAGTAATATATGCCGAGTTTGGAAGGCCTTCTGCTCCTTGCCATTTTTTTTTCCCTCTTTGCTCAAAATGTGAAACTGCATTCAAGGGCGTGGGTCAGAGCCAAGGACTGGTATGGCTGTCCATTGTTTAACAGGGGAGAAATGCTTTTTATCATGTACAATTGATAATATTGATAGAACAATGGTTCCTGTGGGATTGCTGGAAAGGTGACAGTTAACCCTTTCTGGACATCCCAAAAAGATTTTTGTGAGGTAAACACAACTAAAGTTATTCAGTAAAATTTGAATGGGGCCTTATTGCGTTTACTAGTGATGCGAAAAATTGATAAAGCAAGTAAAATATGATCAGTATGGCGCCCATGAAGGACCATATTTTTCACTGATATGAGTCCAGAGTAAATGAATAAAAACTGTACCTCTGCACAGGAATGACATACAGACTCCTGAGTAAGGTTATTTGACTCGCAGCACAATGTAGTTTTCATAAATGTGCTAACATATGTCAAAACGTGGAAGTTGAGGGTATTTGCAAGGTAGTGAGATTTTAAGTGCAAAAACCTGACCAAGCAAACTTTCTGGACCTATTAGCACACAGCTGGGAGTGGGATATTGGAGCATTAACTACTCCCTTCTGCGGGAACTATGACAAGTCGTGGATGTCATTTGCACTATAACTAAGCCTGCCCACCTCAGAGCAGGACTTTTCCCACTAATCCCATGAGGTGATCTGCTGTCAAAATCTGGAGAAACATCCCAGCAGTGAGTGGCCTAGATCTTGCAGAGGAGCCAGGAGATTAGAAGCTGACTTGGGACCCCTGGGAGGACTCAGCAGAGAGCTTGAATGGCCCCCATGTATACTGTCACAGCAGTGCCCTGACGCTCCCTGATGTCCAGTCCAGACCTCTCCTGTACATAGAACTAAACCACAAAAGGCAGAGAGTGTATAGGCCCTGTATTCTTGTAGCATTACCTTACATAAATCCCCATAGGAAAATCCCCATTTGCCTGTATATTTCAATCCTTTCCCCATTACAAAATACCCAATTGCCTGTGCATTTAATTAATTTCCCCATTGAAGACTCTCCCATTTGCATGTGTAGATTCTTAGTCTATTTATGAAAGTAAATCAATTAATTCACCCATTGAATCCACATTATCTGTATTGGTGGAATTCAAAACCAACAATCTTTTCCCAGTGTTTTGTGAGCCATTATAGTCCTAAATATTTGCAAAAAAAAAAACTTCAAAAAGCCCTTTTGCCATTTGTGTCCCATTGTAATGTGAAAAACAAAATTGTTCGCATGTTTCCATTATGTTCTTATTTCCCCATTATAAGGTAAACACAAATTCCCATTTGCATTTTCTTTCCCATTTGAAATTGTGCTAAACATCCCAAAATCGGTTTCCCCATTCTGTTCTGCTCATAGACCTAAAGCCCTGTGTGTTATTTTCAGGTGTGGCAAAACAAATGGTTCCCCTTGCATCCCTGTCTCCTCTTTAATGTTGTTGTGATTAAGGCTTCCAAAATCCGATTTTCCCCTGGTGTGCTGACTAGTATTCTCTAAAGCACTGCCTGTCTTCCTAAGTATAAGCAGAACAAATTCCCTTCCTTTCTTTTCTTTCCCATAGCAGTGGTGATAAACCATTTAAAAAAACAATTTTTCCCTTGTGCTGTGCCAAACCAATTTCCCATTTCCTTTCTGTCTCCCATATTGTTTCTGTGAGCAACACTCAAAGAACGCTTTTCACCCTGCATTCCTACTCCCTGCCACTGCCTTCCATTGAAAGGAATTAAGCGCAATTGATGCTTGGGGGGTGAGGGTCGCTGGGGGAGTGCTTAACCATTGTGCTATTGTGTGTTGAATTGTTCTTCTTCTGTCTAGTAATTTAAAAGGAAGTAGTTGTGACAGTATATCTCAACCTGGTCGCTATACGGTAGGTGTTTGTGTGTTGCCCCAACATTGGTGGCTGATGCACTCTGTTAGTTCTAAATTGATTTTAATAAATATATTAATAAATATCTTATTAATACAAACCGGCCTGGTTCTAAGTCCATTGTGTCACTGGGTATTCATTGGGGAGATGGGTTGGAGGCCTAATAAAAAAAAAAGAACCTGAAGTATTGAAATCAAAGTGTTTTTATTGTCGCCACATTCATTGTAGAGGAAGGAGATCCCTAGCTTGCAAGTGCCGTGTAATAAACAGTGACAACCTAATGGCAATATACCGAACAGACCATGCATTGACTCTAGACACACAACCCTCCACACTTACAGCAGTCCAACTACCAAGTTATTCATGTGCTGATCACAAGTTTAAAAGATGCAGTTGCTTGACCCAGAAGTACCTCTTGGTTTTCACTGCCGGGTAGACAGGCTGATTCAGGAACAGTAGCAGTAGGAATAGCACCTGTGTGTCCCTGTGTCTGCGTCAAAGAGTGAGGCAACATCATGCTTGAGCACCCATCCATGTATGTGCGTGCACAATGACCTTGATGCCTATCAGTTATACTGTCATCACAATGGCTCGATAAAGGAACACTTTGCCATCGTTTTTCAATGGCTGTAGTTGTAGTAAGCCTTGCTTCCATGGTTTGCTAGGATTACTCCTGTCTCTGAGTAGGCATACCTCACACCTGCCTGAAGGTGCGGTTCAAATTGCACTGAGGCGTACAGAATTCCCTTTTGCTGGTGGCAGCCTATCGTTTTAGGGGTTTGTCACATGGGTTTGTGATATGTCTGCTGCCACTCCCGATTGTGAAGTGGCGATCCTCAACTTGCATTGTTTTAGGGCTGTTTTGCATGGTTCTTGCCATTTCTCCACCCACTTGTTTTTGTTATTCTGGTAGACGTTTACATACATGCATCATACATGCACTGCCCGATTGAGCACACGCTGGCCCTGGTGCTTTGTTATGTACTGTTGCTGTACGCCACGGTTGCACATACTAGAACGGCCGTGTCTCACGTCATGTGTACCCTGACGTTCTGGTTGCTAGAATCTGACAACATATATTTGTTTTTAATGTTTTTGTTTCATGTTTTGTTTTTGTTTTCACTCCTTCTCTGAAAGGGACGACGGCCATTACCGTTCATATCCCGTCTCTCCGAGCGCGTGGCAATGCAATTTTGTTCTGCTGTTGATTTGCAGCTAACCTAGATGAACAAAATGATGGCGAACATTGGCGGCAGCAGACACATCCAAATCTGCATTTTCATTCATGATTGGCCCAAGAAGACCGCATCCTGGGACATTGATGGCGCAGATCGGCATTCTTTGAAATCATGGCGCGCTCGAGATGACCCCGCGTGGGATAGGCCCTGCTTACTAACGAAAGCCAGGGCTGCTGCTTGAATGAGGTTGAGCGGGCTAATGCGGCCTTTAGGAATGGCTGCCGGATGATGAATTAAAACATCTCCGCAGAGCCTTTGTTCTGCGGTGGCCCTTTATCTAAAAAAGGTGAGAGGAAAACTGTGTCCCACCATTTAGCAGAAATGGAATGATGTTTCCCTGGGCCTTTCTGGGGCGGCTGGAAGTGCTAATACTCGGCTCTCCTCTCCGGGGAGGGCCCTTTACCGTCATTAGCGAAACAGGATGCACGAGAGAACGATCTTGCTACTGAAACACAGGAACACGAATTAACTACACCGGGCGTTTAAGAGCAATCTCGTCCAACCAATTTCGTTATTTTAAACATGCACCCATGGCAGTGTCGTGCTTTTAAAAATGCATTTTCTTTTTTTAGTGAGCGTCTCGCTAATGAATACATGTGACGCACAACGTTTTACAGTGCTAAATATGTGCTTGAATTAAAGTGAAACACAACACAATAACAAGTGTATTTGAGAAAAAATATGAGAGAAACACAGACACGTACAACATAGGGTTTGTGTTGTTAAAAGGAATGCAATCGTTTTTCTTCGTGCTTTGGCTTCATTAGCATAAGCTCCTACACTGGAGTTATAGTGCCGGATGTACATACGCGGTTTGAATGGGAACTGCATGCTTTTGAATATAATCCTCTAAATTCACTTGTGGGTGGGGGAGGGGGAAAGAGTGACTCAATGAAAATGTGGCACATGTTCAATGAAATATATACATTTTTTTTTGTTAAACCTGCATTTATGACCAATTGGGGAAAAAAATACAAGAGGCTAAATAATGCCCTTTTTTGTTGATACCAGCGGGGGCAACGGGGAGCCGCGTGCATCATTATGTTTCATTGGATGCAGCGTTCCTCATCTAGCCGCCCTTCCTCGTCCACAGGAGGCTGGCGCGCTGATAACCTACAGCAGCGGCATCCTCCACCACATCCCCACAAAGGGACGCAACCGATGGCGCAGCACACAATTTACCAATTCTGCTGTGGAATGCGCCCTTGGCATATTGGTCATTACAAAACACAGAAATAAAGAATGAATGCATGCGCTCCTATTAGAGGCCTTTTCAGTCGCACTAATTAATCTTCTAATGATTTGTGTCTGCGCTGGGGGAATCTTCCTTCCTGTCCCGTGGGTTGGTTCTCCCTTGTTTTAATGTCCCTCTATGGGGACCTGCAGCTTTGCTCAGTGTGTCTTCCGAATGTTCCTCAATCGTCCCTCTTCCAGATTCTCTGGCTTCGTTCTTTCTAATCTGTCATTACCTCTCTTGTGAGGTCTACATTGCTATTCACCTCGTTTCCCAACCGCTCTGTCCACTTTTCTGTCTAAATGACCACTTCTCGGTCTAATGCTAGACTTTTCTGTCTGAAGTAACACTTTTGTGTGCAACTCTTTCTTTTTGAGCCTGTTCGTTTTTTTAATGTTTAATTATTGCCTTTGAAACTTAGTGCCAAAATCTCACTAACTCCGGTCTTCCTGCTCTATTATCATAGTGACTGGTCCGACGGATATCCAGGTGCTTGCTTTCAAGGTTGTGGACTTACTTTACACCAGTCCTCCTTATTTGGTCTGGTCAGAGGTTGTGTCTGCAGAACATTCTTGAATGGCCTTGAATTGTCCTTCTTCTTAGTCTCCCTCTTCGAAGGAACACATCTGTGGAGGGCCCACATTCTTGCCTGTAGTAGTAACTTTCACTGAATTCACAGCATAAGACCACGAGCAGCATGTTTCTTTACTTCCAAACATTTGTGGATTGTGCATAGTTCTCAGTTCACTCCATGAGTGTACCCAATCAGAAAGAGGTGACTTCAATGATTATGTTTGATGTTTCCTTTGCTGGTCTGTGGCAAAGTGGGTTTGCAATTAAGAGGAGGGAACATTTTGTTTCTCATATTTGTTTTTATTTATTTTTTAATTTGTAGAGCGTGCACAAACCTGTGGGCACCAGGGTGATTTACCAGTTTCATGGGGCCCGGGATTGGGCGTAAGCATAGGTATGGATAGATTATTTCAGGTATGGCAACAGAAATACAAGTGCAATTCTAGACATATGTCATTCATGGTTCATAGGGGTAAGAAGGTCAGTGTTAGGCGAACAGCCAGGTTTTGAGGGCTTTGCGGAAGATCCATTAGGATTCTTCTGCTCGAAGGGCTGGTGTGAGAGAGTTCCAGTATTTGGCTAGATTGGACTTTGGCAACGCTCTGAACTAGGTAGGGTGGGGCTACATTGGAGATGCACTTGTGGGTGATAGATAATGCCTTGAATAGGGTTCTTTCATTGGTGGCTAGCCAGTGAGCAGCTCTGCAGGAAGCCGAGTTGTACTCAGATTGTGGGATATTGAAAACAGAGTGCAAGGCATTATTCTGGATAGTTTGGAGTTTTTTATGTTACGTGTGGATATGCCAGCAAAAAGGACGTTACAGTAGTCTACCCTGATGCCGATCACTGCCCGGGCGACTGATAGAGAGTTGTCTCTAGATAGGACTGGCCTGCCGACGTTGAGCAGTTTAGTTGAGAAGGCTGCTGCAGAAGAGATGGCATTTACTTGCCGAGATAGGGAGAGAGACTGCAATGTATACAAACTGTTCTAAGAAAATATTAAACTACTGTCATTGACCTTTGAATGACGACTACCATTTGCTCCATACTCTATTGATCTATTTCAGTTGTAAAGATGAGACAGATTGAAGTGAAAGAGCCAGTTACAATGAAAGATACAAAAAACATAGCCAATCATAATGCAGTGGGAGTCACCTCTTCCAGGTATACTTCTTATTCTTATAATTGTTGTCAGGTTCAGAAACACAACTTGCCTCATTTGGAGTTAAGGGTGGGTACACTGACTGTTTTCCTTCCCGCTTCTTCTCATCTAAAAGAGACTCAATATCACAGCCTCATGCTCTCTCTTGTAGTTACAAAGTAACATTTTATGTCTATGTGAAGAGTGTTAACGTTTGAACAGATCTATTATATTTCAAGAAGAAACAGAAACAATCAATTTAATAAATCTTCTGTTCTAAAAAGAGATGTTTGTTTAATGAATGCAGCTTCTCTAGCATCAGCTTTGGATGAGATCACTATTGTGAGTGAGGAAAACCTTTCTATTGATACTATTTTTAGTAATTATTTAGATGATTTGAATCATACTATTGCTAATATTGCTAGTGAAAAAATATTCAACTGAGAGCCTGAGCACCCCAGTTTTCACCATATTTAAATGGCCAAAGTCAAAACATTCAAATACTTGCAGAAACCTGAACAGTGCACACAGATAATTTAAGAAAGGGTAATGTTGTTACTCCAATGAGATTTCTAAAGCAAAACCTGAGTTGTATCACAAGACTGTTGTTTCTGCATCTTAGTCCAATACTGAAGGCACAATCTCTTGTGTCAGACATTCAGGGCCTAATTCACAGGGTTTGATAACGACAAAACCCAATTGGAAAACGCTCTGTCAATAAAGGCCTAAATGTCAACATGTTGCATTGTTTTTCTTTGCTAAGATAAAGGATATTCGGAAAGATGTCTCCTTATTTTCCTACAGTTTGCCATTATCTTGTAAAACACATATAAGGTGGGATTCTTTCAGGCTTCCTGATGAAGCCACACTCACTCAGCTAATGCAAAAGACTAAAGACATTTTGCGGATGATCCATGTCCAGCTAATATATTGAAATACCGTTTTTTAAATCTTCCAGTTTTTTTATACAATTGATACATGAGTCGCTAAAGTCTGGTTGCTTCCTGGACTCTCTTAAAACAGAGCATGTTTCTCTCCTATATAAAAAAAATACTTTGACATGACTTTTTTGGCCAACTATAGGCCTGTTACTGCTTTACCATTCCTCGATAAAGGTATTGAAAAAGTTTTTTCTGATCAAATGAGCAGCTGGATAACTAACCAGAACTTACGGGCTCCTTTTCAGTCCGTTTTCCGTTTTCTGACCGGGTTACTGTATGGAAACTGTTACATTACCTTTTTCTGGATCCAGTTTGTTGATGCTACTGGACCTGTTGGCTGCATTTGACAAAATCGACCATGAGATTGTGGTTGAAACTTCAGATTGTCAAATGGGGATTGGAGGTTTGGTATTGGATTGGGTTCACTCATTTTTGTTGAATACAAAGGAGACTGTGATGATGGAGACCACGAAATCCGAACCATATGTAGTCACTTATAGAGTCCTTGTGGGTCCGTACCTTCCCCTTTGCTTTTCATATTATAAATGGAGCTGGTAGGGAATCTATCCGTAAAATATTGCGTTGACATAAACCAATACACCTATGACACTCAGGTATATTTTAGAATGTCATATGAAGCAACTACATGATTGTTTAGTAGAAATTGAACAAAAGAGAAATGAACACAGGCTACCCCGCCCATCAACACGTCGTGTCTCCTAGTAAACAAACACTGAACACACATAGATTCATGATGTGTGTGTATAAGCAAGTGGCCCAAGACACACTGAAGAAATGGAAGGTGGGTGGTCAGTTGTGGCATACAGGTTGTATATACAATGAAACCTCCCATGGTCAGTTCCTACATTTGATCACGTTTTTGTTTGTAGTGGTCATCTGGAATTGTTCTCCATAACCGGGGAACTAAATACTAAATATCTTTAAATCGCCTTGAGCTGGGTGTTCTGAGGAAGGCTTGGAGGGATGCATTAAATCCTGAATTGATGCAAGACACAGTCTTCTCTTTTAGCTAAAAACACAATGTGTCGACCTGTTTAGTGGAACGTTTGTCACACTGTTACTAACCCCACGTCGACACAGGGCATATACACAATGTTCTCTAAGCCCACGAAAGAGGCATTATTGATCATTGTGTAGTCTATGTATGATATGTGTTTTTGATACTACCATTTTTTGCTTCTTTTTGAATATATTATTTTAAGTCTCCTTACAATGAGTATTGTTGAGTAAACCTTTGGAGTTAATACCATACCTGTAATCCACCCACTTACATGTGGAAGGGTGGGTTAGCCTGTGTTCATTTGTGAATTAATTTTGACTACTACGATTTAAAATACTGTGCCTTACTTGGTCTTGTAGCAGAGCAATAAGAACTTTTGAAAGTTTTTGGAATAATTAATAATCTCAAATTATAGGTACTCACCTTATCGAATATTTTGTTTGACACAAATGGTCTACTGTAATTGATATTAGTGACTCATTGAGTTATTTCACAGAACATTAATCCAGGTATGGATATAATATTTGGAAACAAACGTTTTCTGGGAACTGATGTGGTTTAATAATGTTGTGAATATCTTAATGTCAATTGCAATGACTAATTTTCATGACAAACATGTAAGAATACCTATATTTGCTGTAGTCATCAAAGCTAAGATGGCCAAATACAGGGATGTCATTACTTATCAGTGCTCAAGCTATTGGGAGATTCGCCATTGCTATGTACCCTGTACAAGATGGAGAGAAAAATGTAGTGCATGGGTAATCATTTCAAGTGGAATATACCAAGAATGGTATTAATATAAGAGATTGAGGTAATGTAAATTCAAGTTATTGTCCAATGTCAATTTTGTGTGAAAAGTGGAATAAGACCAACATATTTATCAGCCAATTGTACAACAGTTACTATGTTATTAGTATCAAGATTATATTTGATGGGGTGTCAGACAAGTAGCAATACGAACGTGGAAAGCAATTGGGAATCCACAATGGATAGAAATAGGAGTGCTAACATCCAGGAAAGATGCTATGGTGTTTGTTTACTAAATGCACACTATCGGAAGTGACGTCATAAATACATTACGTGTGATGTCACGGGATCAATAAAATACAACGTACTTCAAAATGGCGCCCACGATGCACCACACGAGGGACGCCGGACATATGGATCCATCCATATGTTGAAAGAATTCAGCACTTCAGGCATTTTAATGACAACAATTTATTACTTTAATCTAAGACAGACTAATCAGCTAGAGAGAAAAAGTATACTCTAGCAATTTTAAATATGCGGTAACAGAACTCTTGATGGATACCTTGTAATTAGGGGCTTTATATTGCAGTATTCATTTTGGAAAGTGGTCAAGGTTGACTGAAAAAATCTAACATTATTTTTTGAAGGCCAATGAGAATATACATGTTGGGTAAGTGGAAAATTTGCCACAATGGATAGTATATTACCCAACAGTCCGACTGGATGCATAAATTATGCCTAACAATAACTATGTCACAATATATTATTCAGATTGTATTTCGCAGGATCATTTTGAAAATGGACAGGTAGATATGATTTGTTCCATACCTGCAGCCAACAGTTTGCAATTAGGGTAAGGAAAGATTAATGATTGCCTTGGAGGAGGGATAAACCCCATTAGCCATGCAATTTAAGAGTGACTTCACTATTTCTAGTGTATGAGTAGGGTTAACAATCCAAGGCCATCTGTGGCTCATATGCAGATGAATTAAATGGAATGGGTACTAACTCATAACAGTTAAGCACTAACTAGTCACACCAACTGAAAGTGCTAGAATTGAGATGGTCTCACAAAGCTTGACATGAAGTTACTATATGACACAAAAGGATACACATATTTATAATGCATGTGAATTGAATGAAGTAACAGCAGTAGTCTGTTGGTCTGTTTGCTGTGTACATAAAGCATGGAATTATGTATTCTCATAATCTTAATTTATCAACAAATATGTGGTATCTTTTCTGTTTTCTGTGTTTGTCTGTTTTTCCTTTTTCATTTGCTCCCCGACCTGCCAATTTGTACTATTGTTATGACCTGGCAGTAACAGATAGAGATTAGGGAAGAGTTTCATAGCTATTGGACTGATTAGACTAATAATTGTGAATGTTTTCCAGCCTTGAGGGTGACCTATGGTTGAAACACCTGTCGGCTATTTTGTTGATAATACATTTGTTTGTTGAATTATCATGAAACATGTCAATTCATTATATGTAAAGACAGATGTGTATGTTAGAAATTACTGTCATAGTATTTTGGGGATGAAGGTCATAACTTTATTGGCCTTCAGAATCAGACTATGTTGAATTTAATTGGATTGAAATATAATCAATGATTGCACAAATGTTTTCCATTTGACTATACTGGTTGGGTGCAGTTTTACAGTTACTTATTATAAACTTTCAATACTGTCTAGGGTCTGGGGTACGGCTCTGTGTCCCTGAGACCGCAGCCAACTATACTTGCATGGCAAGTGATCACATTTTACATTCAAAATGTACTGGCCAAGCTCACCCGGGACACAGATACCCCAATACATGTGTTGCATTCTATCGCTCGTTCCATAATTATGGTATAGATAGGTCCTCTTCCAAATGTTCTTCCTAAACTAAATCATTAGGTTTTTACCTGGATTCTAAAATGCAGTTTATCCCCATATAATTATGGTAATAAGATCTGCCCAGTTTCAGTTATTTGCATTAAGAGCAGTGAAAAATTATGTCTCTCCCAATCATTTTCGGCTTTTGATGCAATCCCTGGTTCTTTATCATGGGTTGATTTTGGCAACCTCTATTTTCATTGGTATTCCACAATCATCTATGGCCCCTTGTAGGCTGTGTTTCATGCAGATTCACTTTCGGTTCCTGGGGCACGGTTGAAAGACCAAAGAAATATTGAGGCTTAGTACCACAAAATGAAATACACCAATCACGGGCTGAAAAGATACAAGTATATTTTATTTCTGTACAGTCACACCAAAACAGATTGCTATCTGGCTCCCAACACCTCGCAGTGTGTGCCAGCCGACACAGTGAGGGTAGAGAGTGCTGGACATCTAAATACAGACATATTTATACTATTTCTGAAACATTGTCCAGCCCAACTCCACACTAATAACTTACTGACTAGAGTCCGTGCCTAGTTCACATGTCAAATAATTCAATATTGTACAAGGGATTAGACACGTTTGCATGTCCATGAAGTTACTATGGTGCTGTTGGTTGTCTAATCCATGGTAAGCCTTGTTCCAAGAATTGCTACAATGCAGTTCAGCCAGACCACACAGCCTTAGTTTGTTTTCCATTGTCTCTTTGTGTATTCGAGGATGAGGCTTGTGAGCGCAGACAACACTTAAATGGCAGTTTGTATGAAGCACAAGGTTTCTTTACATAGGTTAAACAGTCTGCTCTCGGTCAGCCTAAACATCAACAGAACTCAAAGGTCATTCAGCTTGGCTGCAAGTTTAAAACACAGTCCACCATTTTAGAACATAGAAACAAGAGTTGAAATCAAAATGGCAGACGATTCTTAAAATGGGGGCGACATCGATCAAAAAAATCGGAACATTTCAGATGCGGTTTTCTGTGTAACGCGAAAGGGCATAGGCCAATATTCATAAGAAGGCGGTAATATGCAAATATGGTTTAACACGGCGGTTTGATCACATCACACCTATTTTGTTGTCCCTCCATTGGTTTACTCAGGAAGCAAGGATTCTTTTTTAAACTAGTATGTATAGTTTACAGAGCAATATAGCAATCCATCTTCAGAACCCTGTCTACTTAGCAGATAAACTAAAAATATCAGGTGGGTCAAGAGGTCCATGCAGTCGAGACTCCCTACTTCTTGAGGAACCAAAGTGTAGACATGCAACTTTTTCAAAAAAATATTTCTCCAATGCTGCAGTGTTTTATTGGAATCTATTACCACTGGACTTGCATACAATTCTGTTCTGGAATATGTGGGATACAGGAACATTTTGAAATCATGGCTATGGAAGTTTCCTATGAAATAATTTGTCTACTGCTATTCATTTTTTGGTTTTATTGATTTTAAGGTTTTAAATCTTGAATGTCATTGGTTTGTATTCTAATTTTTATTAGAATCCAAATGTCTGCTCCACAAATGTTGGTAAATCTCCAAGGCTCTCATTACCTTAGGTGACATCCTCTTGTTGGTGTACTTACAATTTTTTGACCCTATGTCATCATTTTCTACACATCAGTAGTTGGGCTCATTCTGATCATGACATTGTTTGACATTACATGATTGTAATTTACAGGTATGCACTATTAAATTCAATATTTTATTCTATCTAGAAATCTTATGATTAGTCCAACTATGTTTCTTGATACACAATACCTTTTGGTCTTTGTTTATTACAGCAATTGACACGGACTGAATCAGTAACAAGACAGGCAGGTAGGATATGTAGATATGTGATTACCTTTCAAGAAACTTTGAAACTTAATATGTGATTTTGCTATTGGTTACAATTGCACTTTATTGTTTTTACTTTCCCTTAGTTTATGGTCCCTGAAGAAGGACTCCGGTGTGAAATGTATTGGACCATCAAATTTGCCTCACTCTCTGCGATAAATCATTTTCTATAAAAATACAGATGGGCAGCGTGAATTTCTTTAAAGATTTCTTTCTCACAGAGATTTAAGTACACTGTTGAGAAATGATATCAAAGGAACTACAGACTACATGATGGACATATTCTTGTGTATTTACACATGAGGTCCTTCCAACTTCCTTGATCACTTAATCAAGGATCCTGCAGTTCACATGTTTTGGCCTCTAGTGCAAGAGTAGCCTCACTTGGCAACAGGACCACAAACAACATTTTACATGCACAACTAATCAAGTAACTTCAACTATACAAGAGTGGTTCCCACTTCCCAGTGTTTCTTACATATGCCAAAGTAAGAAAACATGTCCACTCTGGCTTCAGCAATGTATGACATCATGGCCACATAAGAACACACTTCATGCTGGCTTTATACTTGATGCCAGAAAAACATGCCATAACGTCCTGTGCCACAGTAAGAAGACATTTACAGACTGGCTACAGCAATGTAGGCCAGTATGACTATGTGAGAATACTATTATATTGGCTTTGTCCTTAATGACAGTACAAAAATGATACGTCAGTAAGAAACGATGTCCAGACTGACTACGCAAAAGTAGGCAAGTATGGCAATATTTGCTGGCATGTGTGGCACTTTATTTTCAATAGAAAAATGATCTAGGTGTCTTTTAGTGCTTGACTCAGTGTGCAGGAAGATAAGGTATGTGGTATGACAGAGCAGCTTCTGGTATCTAAATATTACTAGCTGTGGTAACCAGCATTGCTCGTTTCTCTTGTCGGCAAGTCTTGCTTCAGTTTGCTCCGGTGTCTCATGTGCCCTGGAGGATGTTGCTCTTGTCCTCATGTCAGCAAGTCTTGCTTCAGTTTGCTCTGGCATCTCATTTGCCCTAGAGAATGTTGCTCTTGTCCTCTGGCCAGCAAGTCGTGCTGCTGTTTGCATGTTGTGTTTCACACGCTCTTGATATTGATTTTCGCTTTGCATCAGATGGAGCTTTTCCAAGTATTGTTTATTTTTGTGCAGCATGTGTCAGTCACTAATTGGCTTCATCACATTTGAGAAAATGTCCAAGAAAGATTGATTGATTGTGTTCTCTTATAGTGAATGAACTTAAGTAAACCATAACCTTGTTATTTCCCATATTTGGAGTGGCGTGAACATTTTTATTTTTATTTTGTTCAATTCCCTTTAAACATACTTTAATAAACACTTTCAAACTGTATACAGTAGTAATACATTTCAAAGGAATAACAAACACATCGGACATTTTGCCTCAGACATTTTCCAAATGGTGCCTTTTTCTAGTACCTACTGTAGTGAATCGGGGTCAGCATCAGTAAATGAGGGTGCTTATGGAGTGAATTGTTTGCATCCAAACATAGACTACAATATTGCCCCAGATAAATGAGGAATCTTTGCAAAATCTGGTAGCAGTGGGTTCAATGGTGTGGATTTGTATAGCCGGACAAACATACACACACACCCAACATTTTATTTGCATATAAGATTTTTGCATCCAAACATAGACTTCGATCTTGCCCGAGACAAAAGAGGAATCCACGCAAAATTTGGTAGACGTGGCTTCAACTGTGTGGATTTGTATAGCTAGGCAAACAAACACACATACATACATTCAGCTTTATATATTAGGTTGCATTTGATTTCATGACTTAGTAAGATCTCGCCTTGCGAGAAGTAGCATACCATAATGTAATATCACACTATTATATTGGTTGAGGCTCAGGAGTGCAGACTGGAAACACTTGTTAGATTTCTTTCACAGCTCAATACAAGTGAGATTCATAAGTGCTGCAAAGAGTCATTGTAATAAGAGCATTTCCTGTTTGGGTAAGAGAGGTATTTGATTCCTATTCGAAAATTGAGTATATAACTGCCATCTTCACATTATCGCATACAGCCTTGAAGGATATTGGACAATACACATTGCTTTTTCATTTGAATAGGCCAAATAAGGACTTCATATTTGGCTGTAGACTAACTGAAACATCGCACACTGATTTCTTTCCGGGAATCGTACAAAAATGTCGACCTGAGAATTGCGACAGCCAAAAATGCCGAACTTCTTTTTTTTTATACCCCCCTTACACCACATGTATATGTGGGGGGGTATGGGATATTATAGTAATATGGGGGGTTGCGGGGTGTCTCCTCCCGCATATCTATGTGGTGCAAAGAGGGTTTAATAAAAGAAAAGTCGGCATTTTCGGCCGTCACAATTATGTGTGGTCTCAGTGATAACATAGATCCTTCGTTTATAGGGTCTTTATAAAAAATGTTTATGTTCTCATTCATTGTTCATGTTTACCCCTTTCAGTACCCACCTAGCCGTTGTTACAGTACTGTGGTTCCATGTGTTTATAACGAATAAATAAATAACGAAAACTTCCAGTGAATTAAACATTAAAATAAAATGTCAAATGCATTTCTCCTTTTTATTTACCCCACCCTTTTTAATACCCTTACCCCACACCCCATATATACTTTCAACCACAAATTTGACATTTGTTTCGTTATTTACTTTTCATTATAAAAGATATTTGTTATTTATTTTTCGTTATAATCAATGTATACAGGGTACTGTGCATGCAGACCTCACAATGGTAAAATGAAACATATTTGGAGGACCGAAATAGAGTTTAGGGCACCCTACGGACAATATATGTATTCGCTCATCATATGGTGACAGTCAAGCTTCAGGTCTAGAAATTGTTTTTGGGAATGGCTGAAGAGAGGTTTAGCTCACACCTAGAGTGGTAGTGACAGGAATCAGGGAGACGGTGATAACGCAGACTTAATTGACACAAAGTTGACGCAACACAGAAGTTAAGTTAAGTAACACACATTGCCTGGTTGAAAACCTTTAGCACCAACAGGCAGGGGCTAGTCTACTCTTAATTGTGTAATGGGGATACATCATCGTGCATTTAGAAAGCCCTTCTTACAGATAAGAAGCTGCAGGTAATCAGCAGCACCATAAGGTAGACGATTCCCCAAACATGTCACACTGGAGGGGAAAAAACATGGAAAGGTTGTCACAAAAATAAGACCCGGCATGAGGCAAATAGGCACCGTTGCTGCAAAGCTGTCTCTGTTGAACAGTTCTTCTACACAGATAAAGTATGTGCCGAGTTAAATAGCCACCAAGAACATGCTGCAGACATTCGATACTTGCTACTGGAAACTAGCCATTGTCAGGTTGTGATTTCTCCACAGGTAACACAGAGAGGGGCAATTAACGCATTTCAGCGATAAATAACATTCTCTGCAGGGATATCTGCCATATGATCACTGCATCTAGGTACATGAGGACCTTTTCTTTAGGTCTGCATACCACCTGAAAGCTCAACCTGTCTATGTGCAGCTGCATCTAGCAAACGATGGCCACACTTGGAATGTTGGGCTGAACTTGGCACACTATGGAAATGCCTTTTAGTTGAACCTACAACTTGCTACATTCAAAGAGGGGGCAGGAATTTCTTGGTTCTTTGTCCTTGCCTTCAGAACTCACTACCTATTACTCTCAGAACAACTAATTCTTCAGGAAGACCCTTAAAACTGACCTTTTTCAATAATCATGTTCTCACCTGTTTGAAGCATGTCGCTCATTAATGGTAACATCTGCGCCTAGATGCAGTTTAATCTGCTTGGTTTCCTTCACCTAAATGTGTGTGTTGCAATTATATAACATTGAACCAAATGTGAGGCTACATATGGAAGCATGTGGGCATTCCTGAGCATCTGATGACTCCAGCATGCAGTTTGTTGGCAATAGCAGGGGACAAAGCTATTCTTCTACATATGAGGTTTTACATGTTGCAAACTGACAGATCATGACCATGTTAGACTAAACTTAGCTATTTGCAGCTTGATCTAGGATGGTGAAACCTTGCCATGTGATTCCTGTGTCTTGGCAGATATGGCAATTCATATGATTATGGTAATGGGATATGTGAGTCTGCAGTTAGACTATGAAGGCCTTGCATACGGTGTTGCTACCTGGCATTTTATGCTGGCATATTATGGTGTACCTTGACATATAATGGCACTACCTATGCAAATGAGGCTCATGGGTGGTAAGGCTGCCCCTAGCACTTTCTATGCGTTGTCTTTATCTGATCATATTAGACTGTCATTCTGCACAGAAGACTGTGCCTGGCCATGTAAGGTTTCCATTGGCACATGTTAACGGCATCACAACATACAAGAATGCTTCTAGCAAGTGCCTACTTGGATAATCAATGTCATACTTGGTGTAAAATAGCAGTACCCAAGCCTAGGAATCAGTGGTAGAAGTGTACCAAAAACAGCAGTGGAGCTGTGACCCCAGCAGAGGACAGAGTAGGCAGGAAGGGAGCAATGTGCAACACATTTTTCAAGGGTTTCAGCCATGCTCGTTGACAGCCAATTAAGTTGAAACAGATCTCATTTTAGCTGTAACTTCTATTGCGTGGAGAAGTGTGAAAAAAGTAGTGGAACTGTTAACAGTAAAACATAAAAGTAGTGGAACGCTGTTCCTGACCGTTCCCGCTCACTTCGACCACTGCTAGGAATCTGACCAGGCATGACATTATTGCTCCTCAATATATGATTGTACACTGTGTTTGACGCCACACGTGACACGGCGGGTTATGAGGTTGTACAGAGGTTATGGTGTGGACAACTTGGCATGTCATGTCTGAACCTCATCAGAATAAGCTCTACTTAGGTATTTAAAGCGGTAACCTCAAGTGCGGTGTTACACGTAGCAATACAAGGCTGGGCATGTGATTCTCTCCCTGGCCTACATTGGGCATGTGAGGCTGCATATGAGACTCCTGATGGGTATATGAGTTTGTGACTGGCCCCCCTTAAAATCATGCTTATTCATCTGGGGTAGCATATGGTAAAGCAACAAAAAAAGCCAGCTCGTTTATATCGACAATGCTTAATCTGTGTGTGTTGCTTGATTTTTCCCAGCATAAACAGAGACCATGGGACTTATTTACAAAAGCATTGAAAAACGTTATGTAAATCAGGCCTCACCGGAGAATTAAAATGTTTACTACTCAAAACCAAGCAGGATGAAGTAAGTTATTCGTCATGGCAAATGTAGAACGTGGATGCGGGAACAGCTACGGAACTCTCGTGAAACAATATTGTGAAGAGAAGTGAAAACAGGTGGTGCACGCACGGCCGATGTCCTTTCCCACCAAGCCATTCAAAGGGCACATTATAGCGTGGAATTATTTCCCAACTCCAAACTTGGCAATACAGAGACTCATGTTTTTTCTTTCTTCTCACAAATGGATTTCACGTGCCTATAATTGCTCGAGTAAATATATATTTGTTCTGCCTGTGTTCGCTAAGTAAAATGACCTTTGACTTGAAATATAAACTTTTCTGATGAGTTGCCGAAGCGGATCTTACTTACATCTGGTGCATTTTAACAGAGTATGGAATGCTTCAAAAAGTGGATGGTGCATGTTATTGTGATGCTAAACATGTTCCCACTGATGACTTGATGAGGTTGGCATTTGTATATTGAGAGTCATGTTTTTATCATAAAAGTACGTGCCATGCAGAAATTTGAAAGAATGTTTTTTTTTTTTTTAACACTGTTTATTAAATTTGTATACAAACGAACAACATAAACATACACAATACGTTTTTTAAAATCAATTTTTATTATTTTCAATAATAACCCCAACAATAGCATACAGACATCACACATAACTGTCTACGAAACTACATATTATTTAGCTAATTGCTTGTCTGTGCAACCCCCCACTACCACCCACCTCCCGCCCCCCCCCCAGCCTATTTCACTATTACAGTGTGAGGGACTGCGGGAGATATTTGCCACCTTCTATTACACCAATTGTGTTGACACCTGTGTCTGCATCGGGGTCTCATCTTGTGCAGGGGATATTAGTTCTTGTAATATTTGTCTGCAGGCTGCAAGGTCCAAGTTTTGGTCCTCTTGACCCTGGCGTGACACTTCCTGCCACACTGCAGTTTCTGCCTCTGACCATTGTTGAAGGTCCCTCAACCACCCTTCAACTACTGGACCATTCTATGCTTTCCATCCCATTGCAATCCAGTGCTTTGCTGAAATGTATGCTAGGTCTTTCATTTTGCTTACATGTCTCGCGTGTTTTGGTCTTGGCAAAATCCCCAGCAAGCATGCTTTGGGGTGATCATCACTGCTCGTACCCCCACCTTAGCTAGGACCTGAGCCACTCCATCCCAGTATCTGTGTTTGTCTGCACAAGCCCAGAAAATATGTATCAGGATTTCGGACAGGCTTGGTTGCCTGCGGCACCAAATTTTGCAATCCTCCCTGGGGTCAGATATGCTCTGTGAGTGACATACAGTTGGATCAATTGTAGTTTTGCATTTCTACCACACTCTTTTGTGATATCCTATTGCACTGTTCCAGGCGGCATCCGAGAGCTGGTCCTGCTGATCTGCTTCCCACATTTGTCTCATGTGTGCAAGATTGTAATAGGGCTTTGCCATCAATAAGCGTGACACTGCATGTCAACCTTCAGAAATATCAAATAATGTTTCTATTGTGGCATCTTCAACCAATACTCTCTCTTGTCCTGGCCACGTAGCTTTTACTCCATAAATAAGTGAAGTGTGAATCATATGTTGCCCTCCCCGTATTCCTAATTCTGAAACGACCTCACTAAAGTCTCCCACTGTAGCCACCCCATTGGGCTCACAGTATTTACTTACATAACATTCAGCCTTAATTGCTCATCTTCACTTTTTATGGGAACTAGCGGGATCTGTGGGGAGTATGGCTTTTCCTTGCCCAGCAGGCGGCAGGCCCTTTGCCACATCGTCATGCCCAGTCTCAGCAACAAAGGAGAGCTGGGGTCTTGTGGCATCTTGGCCCACACCATCTCTTTTAAAAATAATGGGGTGCATGCCGGTTACAATAACACAGCATCTTTTGTTTGTTCGTCTGACAGCCAATGTGGTGAATTCTAATTGGCTGGTTACAAAATACCCCTCAAAATCCCGCACCTTTATCCCTCCCTGCTCGTGTGGTCTCTGCAGTTTCTCCAATGACAGTCTACGTCTCTTATTATGCCACAAAAACTCTAACAAGTGGCGTTCAGCGTCTTAAAGAAGTTTCTGGGTATGTTATATGGGACCTTTGTGAAGTAATGCAACAGCCTGGGAAGCACCACCATTTTCAATAACGCGGCCTGCCCCTTAAGTGAAAGCAGCAACTTGTTCTAAAACTTCATGGAATTTTTTATTTTGTTTACCGCATTCACCGTTTTCTCTACATGTTCTACTTCAGGGTCATGAAAGATGTCTACGCCCAGATATCTAAACATGTCCATTTCCCATTTGACCGATAACACTGGTATTGTTCCACAGGGCATCCTCCTATACCGAGCTAGGGGGAATAAACAAAACTTTGTGCATTGATTGTGATTCCAGAAAAGTTCACATAGCGCTCAAGCACTTCTAATATGTATACAAGGTTGGCCTCTGGTTGCTGTAAATACAGAAGCATATCATCTGCGTATAGGGAGATCAGGTGTGTACTACCCTGTATGTTGATGCCTGCCTCATGGTATTCTTTACGTAAGTATACCGCTATCGGCTCCAAGGCTAGTATAAATAACATGGGGGACCAAGGACAACTTTGGCTCGTCCCTTTGCTCAGTGTCCATTGCTCCAATATCGTAGCACCAGCTTTGACTCTCACTGCTGGGTTGCTGTATAGCAGCTCAACCCATTTTATGTACGTAGGGCCCATGCCGTAATCTTTTAACACCGCCAGGAGCCATGGGCATCTGACTGAGTCAAATGCCTTGACCGCATGCAGTGAGGCTATTACCATAAGCAGGACGCTGTCCCGGCTCTGATCAATGCCATGGTGGAAAACGTCTCAGATTACAAGTGATATTCCTGTTTGGGACATAACCTGTCTGATCCTGGTGTGCTCATTCATGAATTACAGGATTCAGCCTATTAGCCATCAATGCCATCAGTATTTTCCCATCTTGATTGAGTAGCGAGAGGGGCCTTTAAGAGCTTCACTCACTATCAGGTTTATCAGGCTTAAGCAATGGGACTATGATAGACTCTCTTAATGTCGGCAGCAGAGTGCCTTTTTCCAATGATTTGTTTAGCATAGCCAGCAATGAGGGAGCAATTACCGCTACAAACTCCTTGTAGAACTCACTTGGTAGGCCGTCCACTCCCAGAGCTTTACATGACAGCAACTTTAAAGATTATGGTTAAAAGAAATCTGAGTATTCTATGCAATGGCGGACATTAGAGAGGAGTGTTTGATCCCCTTTCAACGAACAGAGATTCAATCCAAGCTGACAAGCACTATTAGGAGGAGTTACACCTGCGGAGTAATGACAAACCCCAAAAAAGGAAACTGAGTTGGGGTGTAAGGTAAATGCAGAGGTAGCTGGATAGGTATGCGAGCGAAAAGAAAGGAGGTATGGGGAACCCCCACGCAAGCTGGAGGTAGGGATAACGAAGAGGGGAAACAATAGTAACAATGCCTTCGTTAGAATTACAGTCGGCAAAGAGGTGGTCGGTCTCCCCTATTGATCCGGGTAAGTGGTGGGCACTTGGTCCTTTTAGACCCAGTTAGACTTCACTGTAAATAGCTTGTGTTAAACACCAAGTAATATATTTAGGGCTCGCATACATCACATAAAATAACTTTCTTTTGTCACTTGGAGAAAAATGTGCTGTAATATTTGAAAGACTGATATATATGTACACTAACTTGCAAATAATATTCTTATCGGTCATGGGGTGACATTAGTTTTCACTTGCATTAAGTGAAATTTACCACTTCCCCAAATGTATTGACTTATTAAATTTGGATCATTACATTACAAAGCCGGCTGTCAATCCAAGCTGCCACTAACGCATTTAATGAAAGGTGTGTTCAGCTTTTCAATTTAATTTCTTCTGAGCAGCCTGTGGGGATTCACAGCTATTAGTTATGATATGATAAATCATTCATAACGTGCCTGGACACAAGTGTTTCTAGGCGCGATACTTAGACATTTGTGGTAGAGCGCCTGATTTACAAAAGCATGTTTGAATGGAAAAACCTTTGCCTTCGTATCTCTATTTGGTCACAGTGCTCCTCTGTGACTTGCACTGTCTTGCAATATTTAGTAGAGGCACTGGCCCTGATTTAGAGCACGATTTCAAATGGGATTTACCCATTAGAAACCCCTTTTGATTCAGACCCATTATAATACAATGTGCCGGAAAAGATGAACGGATGAGCCACCTTTGCCGGCCTTAGGTACTGTGATTTGCCGGACTGTGCCCAAATCGTTGTTGCACATGGCCATAACTGTGACCCAAGTTACCAGCTTATCCAGGCGGCAAATATCCATCCACTAGGAAAGAGTACAATGCCGTATTTCAAACGTGAAGTAAATGAGGAGAGGCTTTTGTTTACTGTCCCAGGAATCCCTTTTAAAGCTCTCATAATTTAGCTTTGGGTAAAGGCTCTCAGGCTGCACAGGCTTTATTAATAGACATGGGCAGACATTCCACCACTGGGAGCAATCTGTCCAAATCCACTTAACTTAAATGGCGTGCCGTGGGGAGGCAGATACAGTAGAAGAATTAATGCTCTCTGAAATATTTCAGAAAATAGTGTATAATTAAAAAAAAAAAAAACAAGCCATGTGCAAAAGTAACTGCGAAAGCAGGTTATCGTTCCAATGCAATCAGAAACCACTGACACTGGCACTGACAGGATTGAAGGTTCCTTATTATAAATAATTCAAAACAAGGTCCACAGTTCTCAGTTTAAAGTGGAGGAAGGGATAGAATTGCAAAAACACGTTGTTCCCCCAAAGGATATCATTACAATGGGTTACAATAAAGGAACCTTTCTAGGATGTGCTTGGAAATGTACCCATATCGCTTGTTCTGTGCATTTTGACATGCCCTGCTGAAACATGCATGTATATACAAAACATGTATGCAGTCACAAGCCACAGAGAAATATATGTGAATGTCCATGCCCTCAGCCTTGGTGCAGTTTGTTCCTCCTTTAGCTATTTCTGTTAGAGCAGGGTTGATCCCACTACTTCAATTGGGTAGATGGAGCAGTTGCTGTGTTCTTCGGATGACAGGATGAAGATGCGTGGGGGCCCCTTTGAAAATTATGTTTGGGGGACCCCTTGGCTTGCAACAATTTATTCGACGACCACCCTCAACACGGGTAGTTTCTTCCCTCCACAACCAAGGTGTTGCCCAGCAAAATGTTAACAGATTCCTATCTAGCCCAATCCCAGACCTGTATAATACCAACCAGCTCCCTCCCCCTGTGGAACCAATGAGCCAGGAACCGACCCGGTGTATAGGAAAATATATATAAATGTATTTGAATTAGGAGATTAATAAAGTTACAGTAAAAATGACACAACCCACCAAACCCGGGGCACATTACAATAACTGCAGCACATAGATCTCTTATAGCAATAGCAATGAACTGTCAAGTATTTCATTATAATCTTTCATATGCAACAACAAAACACAGGTTGGATTTAAATCAGATCACACATGCATTTCCTGTGTTTTACACATGGGTTTCTATGCACATTAAACATGAGCAATTTTGAAACACACAGTCATTTTGAATCAACATCTTTGTTCCTTCTTCACCTCAAAACAAACCTTTCTGCTATGGGTGTCACTTGCCCACCCTCAGAAGAGAGTGGATTTCTTTAACTGGAGAATCAGGCTTGGTTTAATTTAGACAGCAGCAGTCTCTTTTCTTCCTGCACCCAACCCAGGCATCAGTTATGTGTGACATCCCCCGCTGGGTTAAAGTCAAGGTTTAGTGAGTTGACACAAATTGGAAAATTAATTTTGGGACAATGGCTCATTAAAATGAAAGGCATGGTTATAGGAAATTAAATCAATGGGAAAAGGTGATTTGGGACATAGCACATTTAAATGAAAAGCAGGGTTTGGGGATTTTGGTTTTGGGACCAGAGACACTGTGCTTCTGTCAAGAAGTCGGCGCTTAGCGCAAAAATAGGCTTACCAAATTACTTTATAGGCTATACTGGTAAACATACCCTGCTAATAAGATTTGTTAATTTCAAATTTGAACAAGAATCAACCCGTGAACTTTTCTAAAGGGGATTTAATTAATTATTTGTAATCAACTATACTAATGGTCTACACAGTTCCCCTGCACGCACAGTTAAGGACACGGATTAAGGCAGGTAATTTGCCCACACATTTAATAGCATTAGGATATGTGACCGATCTCTGTTGTGAGTGCTGGAGGCAGCCAGGTATTAGGACCCTCTGGTGGGAAAAGGTAGGAGTCAGATCACATCTCAGGCCAGGAATTTTGCGGGATGTATTGACCCACTCCGCTGTGCTATGCGGCATCACCCTGCTAGTTATGGTGAAAGAAACTGCAACAATGAGGGCAAAACCCTTGTGAATGTGAAGCACAAACAAAAAACGTGTGCTTCAGCACACAAAAAGAGGGATGCACAACCTGCCACCCATGGTGCATGTGTGGTGGAATAGACCCCACACTGCAGAAAATGTGCCAGTGGACTCCATGACCAGCCTACAGAGGGCAGAGAAAGAAGAAGCGCTTTGCAAATGAAACTTCAAAAGGTGCCTATAAATGACATTTGCTTTGCGCTAAAAACTCCAAAATGCCTATAACACAACACTTCTCAACATTCAAAATCTTGCTTGGCACTAACATTCATGTAATCTAAGGAAGCATTGCGAACATACAAAGTCCTAATGTGAGGAGCAAAATATTATTCAGAAAAACTGGATTGTCTGTAAACTGACAGCCCCTGTCAGAATCTGGGTGCTGTAACCTGGGCTACCTGAATGACAGCTGTCAGATGATTTACTGATGAAACTTTAAAGTGATCTAAACTAAAAAGTCTGCCCGATCAGCAAACATAAAAAGGATTGTGGATAAAAAGAATACAGATCTCAGTTGCTTTTTATCCCACAGAGTTAAAGCTAAAAAAGTAATGTGTTTATGTTTGATGCAGCAACTATGGTTTTTCCTGGATTTTAATTAAGAATAAATTAGCTTGGCTGAGCTGCAACCCTTTGGAAGTGGACAAACAGGTTTCTCCCAGGGGGAGGGATATCCTCTCAGCTGAAACTCACGGGGAGATTCTAATCGCGGGTTAGCCCAGACTCTTGTCTACAGAAAGAGAATGAACAATAGCAGGCCCTTCAGCCCAGGAAATAGAGGTGTGAGAGGGTTGTAAATGGCTCCTGGAAGGAACAAAGAAGGAGGGGGATGTTCTTGGACTGCAGAGAGAGAAAAAGGGGCATACCATTTGCTGTTAAGCATGAACAAAGAACACTTTTTAAAGACTCATACCTTGTGATTCAAAATGGTGAAAAATATACCAAGGACATATATGTTAGTCTAATTTTTGGCTGCACGTTTTAAGAGGCGGCAGAACCATGTAACATGTTCTGGACAGGAATGGTAATATATGTTGTTTTATGTAAAATGTATTAATATTAGAATTGTGAAAATGTACACACACATCCCTATGTTAAACACACACATTTGTGGAAATTTGCATAAAGTTTTGAAATTGTGTTCATAGCAAAAAGGACAACATTCTGTAGAAAGTTGAAACAAGATCCTACAGTTGCGAGATTTTGATGAACAGCTACTACATAAAATATGGCATCTTTGTGTGTGATTTGTGTAAAAGTGACCAATGCAGAAATGTGTATTTAGTATAAAATCCGATTTTGAGACCAGTAACTAATGGGAGGTCTCTGAGAACTGTAAAGCAAACCATAAAATGTGACAACATCCGGCCTTGACCCAATCACTCAAATGCAAGGTGGAGATTAATTTTTGATCCAATCCCAGCTCACGGGGGCAAGCTTAGCTAAACCGGCCCATACACCCACTTTGTGATGTCGTTGGAAAGGATACATAGAGACAGCTGGCAACACATAGGGAATGACTGATTCACTCACTTTCCTGATTCCGACGAAGCACTCTGATCCAGTATTCTACATCCAGCTTGAACACCCTTCCAGATCCAGATGCCAAGACTCTTGCCAGCAATAGAGAACTATTGATTTTCAGCAGGGTCCAAATCCTCAAATTTATTCTCACCACCCAGTGACACGCTGTGGGGTGGGAAGGCCTTTTGAACTAGTATCCTGAATTTCTCTGGCTTGCTACCTCAAGGCTTGCCCGAGGAACTTGCTATCCAGCTGATTGAACTACCCACAAACAAGAAGGGCAGATCCTGTGCAAAACCGGTGACTGGCCTAGCTGATCCAGTCACCTGCCTGATGTGCTGTTCTTCCTAGATCAGATCCAATCCATGACCAGAACTGACAGTCCAATTTGATAACGTATTCTGTGAGTGTTAATAGGAAGAAAAGTGACCCATAGTATATTTGCATTGTCTTATCCCAATCTCAACCTAGTCTATCTGTAAATTCAGAGTCATAGTACTGTCAGAACCTTTCTTGCGCTGATTTCCTCTCATTTGTTTTATAAAATCATAAGTCATTAGTGATTTTGAGTAACTAAAGTGAATCCCAGAAGGAATCGAGTATCCACCACGTGAAGGGTTACGCTGGTCACGTAACTGTGGTGATTCATGTGTGGCATCTTCGTTTTCAGAGTCATAACCTAGTGTAAGCAAACCCTGCTGACATTTTCAAAGTGCATTTCTGTTTTCCATCTCGTGCCTATTTTACAAAAACAGCCTTTACTAAAACCTCTATAACTCCCTTAGTTTTTGTGATAGAAACACAATTTCAACTCCTACTTGTACCTAACATCCTTAGCTATCCAAGGAACCAGTGTGATTCTCCCTTTACCGTGAATATAGCATAAGGAAAAGTTTGCCGTGATTTTACATTCTGAGAAATGTTACATGTGTGAAATAGCTTTAATTTATTTCCAACTTGGACTTTGAGATTTCAAAAGTTTTCTTCTGACTAAATCATTGCTGGTTATTGTTTGCATCTGTTCAAAGTGGCTCCCAGAGGAATTTATAATAATTTAAGTATTTTTGACCACATTTGGTGTTTTTGCTCAATCAATTCCAAAGACAATTTCCAAGCCAATCTGACAGCTGAAAAGTCAATTCCGTTTTTCTATTTTTGAAGGGGGAAGGTGGGAGTGATATTTTGTTTGATTTGTGCTATTCCTGAATACATGCTCTCTCCTCACATCTATTCCTTGCTTATTGGGACATTGAGGGGTGTTACAGAGGGAACCCCTAACCATAGTGCCATCTATGCCAAACCAACACAAAAGTTTTATTTTCTCTGCTGCGTTTGTTTCATGTGCATTACTTGATTCCTAGCGTATTAAAGATATTACTCAATGTTCTGTCACCCCATTGTTCTTTTTTTTTTTTAAATGGACCCTCTGATTAACATGAATGCCATTTCAATGAGGAGTTGTGATGTCCTACAGTACATCACATTGGACAGGTGCCCCAGTCAGAACATCAAGGATATGGACCTGATTCTCAAACATTTACAGCAGAACAAATGAGGAAGTGCCAGTGAGCAGCTTAGATTTGCACTGGATTTTCAGATCCTAATGTTAGCCAGACTTGAGCAGTCTGTAGCATGTTTGAGATGCTCACTTGCAAATGTGATTGACAAACATTTACTCAAAGGCATCTCTGAGATGGTCCAAACAACTACAGGGAGTCTCCAGTTTTGCAATGTGTGAATCATGTATAAGGTCGAAGGTGTACCTCTGAGATCCTCACAGGCATCTACCCACTTGATACACTGCACATCTTTGAGAAAAAGGCGTAAGACATCGAAGCATAGGAATTTGCAAATAAAAAATGAAATCCAAATCATGACCATCACCTCCCTTTTATCAGATCCTTCTCATTACCTCTCATAAAAAAAGAGCACTGGTCAATGTTAGGAAATATTTCCATTTATATGTAATTTTCCCTCCAGTTGTGAACCCCACAACTTTGTTGCTGCAGTTTAACACCATAGTCTGACTTTGCCAGGGGAGCACAGCCTTCTGCTGCACTCCTCTGGGCTTTTGCTCACTTCTTATGGGGAAACTGACATGCCCTTAAGACAGTCAGTACTGGGTGACTTTGTTTCCCTTGGTCCTTTTCCAATGTTGCAATGTTTCTGCAACATGTAACGAGTGTACAATGTACCTTCCAGTACAGTACACTTGGGTCTCTTAGTCATTTCCAAAGGCCCTAGATACTCTCAAAGATTATTTCGGAGATGTGAAGATGTGTCATGGACAGGGCAGGTGGCAGCTTATCTTTTCATGTAATTTTAACCCTTTCCTGCCAGGCAAATCGTGATTACCGCATTTGTCACAAATAGGTGGCCTGGCTCCACAATGGCCATGCCACAAGGTTCTTTGTCCTGTCCTTTGGCCATCTTGCCCTTTCACCTTCCCCGGGTCGAGCCGAGTCAGTCCTTATTTGGACTTATTTGGCAAAAACTTTTGCGGGTTTCTGCATGCCTTTTGTGTGTGCCTCCAGGATGTGGACTGGGGTGTGTGTCCCCAATACACATCCTGGGTGCCAGAGAGTCTGGAGTGCTGTGAATGCCTGGGACCACAGTGGTCCATGATTTATCCACATATGGTATGCCTGTATGTGAGGAGATCTCCCATTGGGTCCTCTTCGTTTTGGCCAAAGGAGATTCTGGATAACAGAAGTCCCCAAACAACCATACCATGTTGATCTCTAGAGATCTCACTGAACGAAGAATAGGATCCAAGTATCCTGATGCTAAGAAGCCGAGTCGAGGAACTGCTTGTGACCCGAAGAAAGGTTTGGCACCCTGAGCCCACTGTCGTCCCATGGGACCCCTATGCATCTGGTCGTCGTAGAAGGTCTGTGAAGACGCTTCGACCCATTGGAATAGTGGGACCAACTATTCTCGACACCTTCATCAAAACCTGCAAGTGAGCCTTCTCTGAAGTGTCCCTGGACCAACCAATGGGCTGACCAGTTTGCGCAGGACCTTTGGTCTTTCTCCGCCACTGTTTAGAGAAGGATGTCAAAACTTGGTATAGAGTCAAGATTCAAGAGAAGTTCTTCACGGGTGTTTAGGAGAGCAGTTTCTGGATTCTGGCAGCGCTGAAGCTAGACTGGTGGTAGTAGAGACAACCAACAGATTCAGTGTCAAGATTTAGCTGGGTGATGGCCAGCTTTTCCAAGAGTTTGCCCAGGAAAGGAGAGGTGGAGATCGGGTGATAGGTTTTTTTCAACAGTTTTTTAAATACATTTTTTAACAACCAATCAACATACAAAAACAAACTTAGCGGTGCATATTATACATTATTGAATATTTTGTATCGTGTTAAACTATAACCGCTACCTACCCTTTACCCTCCCCACTTAAGTTGAGCCTACTCCATTTCGCCTTCCGCCGTCATATCTTCTTGGGGTGTTCCCCCTTCGTTTTCTGGGAGGTATCATCCCAGCTTAAACATACCTGGGTGGACCCAACTAATGTGGCCACTAAATGCCTCCAGGCAGTCAATGTATCTGCCTCCCCCACCCCCTCTCTATTGGCTGCTTCAATCCATACCACTGTTTCAGTTACAGCCCACCTTTTGAGGTCATTCCACCACACCTCTACCTTTGGCCTGTTATATGCTTTCCAGCCCATGGCAATCCTGTGCTTGGTCAGTATGTAAGCCAGGTCTTTAAGTTTGCTCACATGCTTCAGCTTGCGTGGTCTGGCGAACCCCCTCCCTAAAATACATGCCCACACCGATTCCACATCTAGCGTGATCCCCTTTTCTGTCAGGCGGTGGGCCACGTCTTTCAAGAATTTACTAATTTCCAGGCATGCCCAGAACATATGGGTCATTTCCGCATTCACTTCTCTGCATTTGGGACATGTTTGTATTTCTGCATTTTTAAATCGGGCTATGCTCTGGGGGGTGATGTACGCTGGAGATCAGGTAATAGTTAGCTGGAGAAAAGGGATGGGCAGAGGGCTTCTTAAGAAGGGGTTGCACAAGAGAGTGCTTGAGGGGGGAGGGGAAGGTTCCAGTGGCAAAGGAGTGATTGCAAACATGGGCCAAGGCTGGAGCAAGGGTTTCAATGTGGTCCTTGATGGTTCTGGATGAGCAGGGGAGAACCTGCTTTGACAAGACTTTCACCAATCAGACTTGTCTAGAACCATCATCTGGGGTGATGAAGGGATAGGAAGAGAAGGGAGGAGGAGGGACAGCCAGGCGGGCCAGGAGTGGAGGAGGAGGAGGTAGAAGAATAGAGGGTGGACAGGATGTCCTGAGTTTAAGTGATGAAATGAGAATCCAAGGCTGTGCAGAGGGCCTGCGAGGGGCAGGAGAGGTAGAAACTGCAGCGGGTTGGCCAGCATCTTGCAGATTTTTAAGAGTTTGGCTGAGTTGTTAGATGCTGCAGTGACACAGGCTTGGATGTGGTCTCTCTTCTTGGCGAAGACAGTATTGCCTTTGGAGCAGGCGGCAGGCCAGTTTGTCAGAAGGTGCACATGATGCCCTCCACTTCCTCTCAGCCACTCTACACTTGTGATTAAGGGTGACGAGGTTGGAGTCATACCAAGAGTTGCACTTGGATTTTGGCTTGAAGCAGATCCTCATGACAGGGGCAAGGACATCAAGAGTGTTAGAGATAGAAAGATGGACCTTAGATAGGGCTGTGTCAGGGTTGAAATCAGCCAAAGGGGCATAAGGAGGAGAGAAAGTCGCGCCGAAAGCCTCAACTGACACATGCTTCATGGGTCGGATGACCAAGAAAGTAGGTGACAGTGCTGGGGCAGCTTGGACTCAGGGGTAGAGAGAGAGGTGGAAGGAAAGGAGGAAGTGATCAGTCCAGAGAGGGGGAGATCTGAGGAGATCAGAACATCCAGGATGTGCCCTGCAGAGGGATGAATAGAGAGAGAGAGAGAGAGAGAGAGAGAGAGAGAGAAAGAGAAAGAAAGAGAGAGAGAGAGAGAAGAGAGAGAGAGAGAGAGAGAGAGAGAGAGAGAGAGAAAGAGAGAGAGGGAGAGAGAGAGAGAGAGTTGCAGAGGTCGCAAAAGAGTCCCAAAGAAGCGCAAGTAGCATCCAGGTGGATGTTGAGGTCTCCGAGGAGGAGAAGCTGAGAGGTAGAGGTGAGGAGGGAGGAGGAGAGGTAAGCACACTTGGAGAGGAAGGCAACCTGTATGTAGTGGTCACAGTGAGAGAAAAGCCAGGAGAGATAGAGAGCCTGCAGACCAGGCATTCAAAGGAGGAGTAGTCCTGCATAAGAATGATGGAAGCAGGGATCCACTCTGGGAATATCAAGGCTACACCCCCACCGGGATGGCTGGTTAATGATTATGTAAGGATCTTTTAGCCAACCCGGAAGGAGAGTGTCAAAGCTTGTGACAGAGCTGGCCATGAACCACGTCTCAGTGAGACTGAGTATGTCCAGATCAAGTTCTTCCAGGAGATAGCAGATGTCAGAGGAGTGTTTGACAGCTGAGCGAGAGTTGAGTAGCAATGTGGAGCAGGTTGCCCCCTTTGAAAGACTGCCATAGAGGGGTACAGGTCAGAGGTATGTCCTGCAGAAATCTTGGAGGTGCCGAGGGTGGGCAGAGGAGGAGAGAGGAGAAGAAGGCATGGTAGCCAGAGGGGAGAAAGAAGGTTCCAGAGGGGTGGCAGAGGAAGGAGGCAACAGTGTGGCCAGAGAAGCAGCAGAGGGAGCCACGGAGGTGGCAGAGGAGCCAGAGAGGGGTAATAAAAGATAGCAGGAGAGGAAAGGAGGTTGATAAGGCACGGGAAATGTTTATCAAAAAGGAGGAGGTTGGCCTGAGGGCATTGAACCAAATGGTGCTATTTTGGTAGACATTAATGATGGTCTTGGAGGAATGGAAGGGAGCCAGGAGGTCATCCCACCAGGTGCCACCATTAATGGGAGAAGAGGAAAAAGGAGAGACTACAGAGACCATATGGGGGGTCCATAGGCCCGGAGAGGGAAGGACAAATCAGCAATAGGGAGGCCTTGGTTGGAGACCAGGATGTCCCTTTTGAACTTTATCCTGCCAGACTTTGTGATAGGATAGTTGATAGAAAAGCAGTTAGAGAAGATAGTTGAAACAGAGAGCACCATAGAGGGTGCAGAGAGAAAGAGGGAGGTGAATAGAGGGGAGTTGAGGGGGTGGGGCATGCTGGGGAGCAGGCAGGTGGGAGGACTGGGGGGGCCACAGTGCACAGGACAACGGAGAGGACAAAGGACCGAAAATTAGATGCAATGCATAGACAACAGCAACGTACAGCACAGAATAATGAACCTAAGAAGAAGGATGCAGCAGTAGGTAACGAGCAACAAGGCACAGAACACAACAGGGGACCAGGGGGCCAATAACAGAGCAAAGAGTCACAACAGGGGACCGAGATTTGAGGAAGCAGGCAGTATAGTTAAGCACAAACTGAACAAAGGAGGACAAAAAAGGCAATCACTGAGGCAACCTAGAGGTAGAGGAGGAACGCAGCAGGAATGCACTAAAATTACTTCCTATATCTCGAAGGAGCACATAGAGCCCAAGTCTGAATGCATTTATATAAATGTACATATTTTAACTGTAAGCATACATTAAATAATGTAACACACGTACATGCATGTTTCTGCATATAACCAAACTGTTAGTATGTACATCCCCTTTAAAGTTATCCACATTCCCCTTACAACTGATTTATGTTTAGTGTGCATTTCGCTATCCGTCTATTGCTAGGTACCATGCGATAGCACTGATATGCTTACGTATAGCTTTCTGGAAACGTTTATCTGATCAGAGCACTGTGCTACCTCAAAATAATTAAAAAGAATACAAGCACATGGCTGATTTTGAATTTGCATGGTACAGTACCGTGGCATTATGGTAGCAGGCAGCATGAGGTTTAGATATGTGTGGTGAATATGTCACTTGCTAACACAAGGCAGCGGTTTTGCCACATAGTATAGTTGGATTCATGCATGTTTGCCAGTTTTGATTTTGCCAAAGAAAAGTTTGCAACCTCGTTTTCACAAAGGATGTCGCAGGGGAAACGCGTTTGTCTGGGAAGCAAGACAAGGCATAGCAACGCAGGTTCGAATCCTGGTCTCGGTATTAAGCCCATTATAAAAGAACAATTATACAACCGGGAAAGTTTTTGGGGTACACTTTGTTTACTATTACTTTCCCTTTTCACATATTAGATCTCCCTTTTCACTCCCTCTTTTTTTTTAATAGTTTATGTTAACACAATGTATTTCCATGAACGTGTGTTGCTTACATGCAATTCACTAATATACATTAATTGAAAAAGATACCTCCTGTAAAGTTAGCAATGTAACTGCTGTTGGGATATCTGTGAGGTGGCATTGGGCATTCGGATGGGAGATATCAGCCAATTGAGTTCATTTTCTGTGCCCTAAATGTGCTCTATCACATTATGACTTCGCACAGCATCAGGTAACCTAACCTTTCACAAAATAGTCTAATATCAATGCATGGCAAGGCACACAATGTATAAAAAGCCATGCAAGGCATAATCGGTTATGACAAGTTGTAACAAAGCATAACAAAACACAACTCTCATGCCACTGGCATCTGTGGCGAAAAGAAATGATAACGTATCACATGCACATGTCTTTTAAGCCAAGCGTTCATTTGTGTCACTGCTACATTAGATGGTGACATAACTGTAGATGAACTGAAAAAGACTTCCAATACAAGTGAGATTTTGAATTTGAATACCTGAATGTTTTTGTTCCCACGGAAAGGCAATTTCTCTCAGCTTCAATTTGCCATTTTCTCAGATTTCTACAAAAAAAGGATGTGCTATGAATGAATGACTTATCAAAATGCGATTTTGTGAAGTGTTGTATTATAGATATGGATTGTATGTAGCCCCTTCCAATTTGCCACATTTTGTGTAAGTCCTTGTGCTAACTAAAGACTAACATGAGACAGTTGCACTTGAAAACTACTACGTGTCCTCTTTCTCAATTTGCTGTATACATTTTAAATACACAAAATAACAGAAAAACGTAACTTTGAAGGCTTAGATCGGTTATTTAATGCAACAGACGTGTGGTTTATGCCCTCATACCCTGAATTACTTCCTGCTACATTTATAACTTTTTATAGAATAGTAATACTAGATTAGTCTATTCAAATGTAGCATTCTTTATTTTGAATTAGTACCCAGCGGGCGGCAAAATGTCAATGTAATAAACACACTGATTGATGCGTTTAGGAGCCTTACCTGATGGTATTCCCAGCGATGTTGCAGCGTGCATCTTGCTACAGGGACTACTACAGGTAGTCCCTTCTCCCTGTTCCTTTAATTTCAATGATGGCCATGCAAAGGGAGCAGGGACTACGTGTAGTCCTTTCCCCTGATTCCCAGTGGCCATTTTTTTTTGCTTTTTTTTTCTCGAGTCGAGAAACGGTTGCAGTGCCATTTCTCGATTTGAGAAAAATTCCAATTAGCACACCAGTATGACGTGCCAGGGTACTAATGACAATATGACCCTCGGAGAGGGGCCAATACCGGTCAGGTAATACCCCTGGGGTTCCATTAAAGCCCTTGCTTCACTGAGGCTTCTAACTATGGCCTGGGGCATTCCCAGCCACTAATGGCCCCCTTCCTCAGGTCATATTGCCTAAATATACAACAAACATACATTATTTGATCTTTGAAGAATTATGTTTAATGGCTGCAGAGCCCATTGTTTAAATAATGACACCTTATATATCCTCTAGATTCGGTGCAAACTCCTGGTGAAATAATGTTAAGCAAGCTTTATGAAAAGTGCGTAATTAAAGAAAAGCACAGGTATATGAATAATTACATGAATGAGACCATAAGCATGTACTTCCCGTAAGAGACATTTCCCTCATCAAAGCACAGTTAATATGCCCTGTTCCAAAAAAGAAAACCTACACTGTGACAATCCTGCTAATAACAGCCTTATAACAACCCTCTCCTTTGCTAAAAAGAAATAATGTTTGAAAAGACGGTATACCTTCAGCTACAGCAGGGGTCAGCAACCTTTTGGTCAACATATACTCTGGGCTACAAATTCCATCAGCCCTATCGAGCATAGTGAATGGTGAGGGATCATGGGATTTGTAGCCCAAAACCTCTGGCGAGCCACATCTTGCAAACCTCTGAGCTACAGGTCAAAGCAATGAAATCTGCTGCAGCGCTACCCGTTAAGGTTTAGAGACATATCCTGTAGGGGAACAGCTACTCTAGAGAAGGTTGAAGATGCATTACTCATGACTGACAAGGGGGTGTCATATCTCCATCTCCTACTCGACCTTTTAGTGGCTTCAACTATGTCACCCAATCAACTCATCCGGACACTCCACACTGGTCTGGGTTGCCTCCGACCTCTTAGTAGACACCACATGGCTTGGATGGGAATCCTGTCAACAGACAAACTAAACCTATACTTGTAACCTCAAGTAGCTAAAATGCTGATAGACACTCATCCAAATCATGCATAATGAGGACATCGATAAAATTCAATTTACAAAAACAGAGTTTACGCTTCAAAGCAACTCAACCAAGCAATATATCAATCATACACACATGGTTACATTAAATAAACGTCTAAGGTTTCACGCTGGCTCCTGACCTGACTGCCAAATGTCAGGGCTTTACCAGTGATTGCAATTTGTAATTCAAACAGTACATTACCCATGAAAAAATAAAAAACTTAAATGGCTTGATACCATCAATCCTTACTGTGCAAAAAAATAACCTGTCTTCCCAAGACTGCCTTCATGACAGATGTTCTATTTCTATCTGTACTAGGTGGGGAACCATGTGTCTGGCTACAGTCCAAGCCTCAGCCGTTGCTCCATCAAAGGTGGGGTAACTCGCTGCCGCAAGGCTAACTTCTGGAATCCGTGCGTACATAGTATGATGGGCTGCTGATACCATCACAAATTAACTTTAATATCAAGCGAATCTCGTGTCCAACACCATTGTACCTGGTCTAAAAACGAGTCCTTTCTGGATAATACCATAATCTGCAGGATTGTGAGACTGGAAACCAAAGGATTCTGGTAAGAAAAGGCCAGGGAAGAGACATTCTCCTGTAACACACATGCATTGTGAACAGAACAAAACATGTCTTACCTTTTTTGGATTAAGATTCCCACACGGTAAAATGTGAAACTTTGGGATGCTTGAAAAACCTTTCACTTGATTTTAGGAAATCTGCAGAAGTAAATCCGGACAATTCTCAACCCTGTAAATTGTTTTTGTTATTCTTGGTCAATTGCATGCTAATGCTTAATGGGAAAATGTGTTTAGACCCCTGTCTTTCAAGTTCTGAGTTAAATGTTGATTCTTCAAAGTGAGTTAAGTAATGGCCTAATCAGTAAGCAGATTTCTTATGACGCCCTCTAACATTTAAATGACTCATCATCCTCATCATAAACTTTTATTAAGAAATATATTCAATATAAATTGTACAAGGTCATAAAAAATATAAGTGGTTCATAAAAAGAAGTCAATGAAACATGACATGTGAAAGGCGCCTAAAATAATAGAAATAGACATGTCCATGAATTAATGCAATTACATAATGAGTGCATCGGTCACATAAATATAAGCACAGAAACTCCATATGCAATTTTTCTAATGAGGATTTCAAACCTGAATATTACTAGAGCAAAGCCGATAGTGTATTACATTCTGTGACTATCCAACACAGCCTATGTACGAAATTCAAGGTTAAATGTCTCAGGCAATCAAGTCATTCATCTAATTCAACTCTAATTTGGTTGACACAAATCTCATCAAGGTGGTTAATTTCATGTGTGAGCTAGCCAATGCACTTTACGTTTACACTGGAAATGCCCAGGAGATTGGCTTTTTCTCTTATGAAATGTTCAGGTTTAATACAAATATTGGGCAACGGCAAACTGGAGGGGAAGTTGAGTTGTTGGATTGCATAGATCATGTGCTTGTACCACTGCTCTTGTTCCTTTGCATGCATTGGTTGGGAACAGCCACGTTTTCTGCAATATTTTACCGTCGACCAAAAGAGCAGCCATTAAATAACCAATTCCATGGCATGGCATGGCTTTGGCGGTGGCGAAGTGGTTTGAAACAGTAAATCACCCAGTAAATCACCCAAATAAAAACCCTGTCAACGGCAATCAATCAAGGGAAACTTGGAGTACACAGAGAATGAAGTGCTGCATGCACGGATTCTTGATAGATATTAAAGTTTAAAGTTTAAAGTTTCACAGTATATCTGGGCACAAGCTCTGGCAGTTTCCATTTTGCTGTTTTCTATCCTGGATCAATAATAAGACTTGGAAACCGAGAAATCTTTTCTTTCCAAACAAAAAGGTATTTGTTCCAAGATTTGATAAATCAATATAGTTTTGCTTTTCAAACATAATTACATATTTGTTTATGAGGCCACCATTTGATTGATAGATAGACCTCCCTAATGTTCTCCTGTGTAGGCAGCGTGTGGCCTGTGACCAACATTTAACTCAGGAAATATAAGGGGGGCAATGAGGCGTTTTGAGCAAAGGTAGTCATCCCCGCTCTAACCAGATGAACAGCAATGGAGTATAGTGAGATATGTTGTGTAAGGAGGGGTACAATGCTATTTTTGGAAGATACATAGCCGCAAGGGTACTGCAGCCCCAGATTTCTGACCCATATGGGACAGCACCCATAGCCTTTGATCGAAGTACTTCAAACACTCGGCAAATGACAGAAACACCACATCTTTGTATTGCTAGAATATTTGGGTTTGACACATTTTTTGCTTTTCACGTGCTACGGTGACCAGGATACTTTACTTGAAAATCAAACTCCTAGGTACTCAACGGTTATGCACCGGTCCACAACTGTACCATTAGTGGGTACTGCAATTGCATCAAAGTGCCCTGGCTTTACACTGATTCCACTGTGAACACATATTAATAAAAGTCATGTTTTTCATGCATTTAGCCGCACATCTTTGCACTATTGCTTTACGGTGCAGACCATCAACATCATGTCACCCAAAAAGAGCAGGGTACTTGAATCCGTTAGTATTGTGAACATGAATTCAATTCTAAGGTTTACATATTTGAATACTATTTGAATACAGAAACACTGTGCCAGATTCGCAAAGGTGTTCACTAGAGCAAAAGAACAGTTGTCCTTAATTTCAGACTTGCCCTTGATATCTTACCACTGAGTCACAGAGCATAACTCTAGACAATGATCTGAAGATGCTTGGAGAATCTCCTCTGAGATGCCCGGGGCCAATTAGCCCATTTGTGTGACTCACCTGTGCCCATGAGCATTGGAAAGATGTTCCAGATTTGCTCCAGTCCAATGCAGTGCAAATGAGGTATTTGATAGCCATTCTGTGGTGCGCCCAGTCATCTACTGATTTGCTGTGCTGCAATTATGTGTGATTCAAGGCCGCTGTCAGGTGTTGGATTTTTGCCATAACATTGTATTTTGGTGCGTTCATTTCAAATATTCATTTCAAATAAAGATTACCATGCAGACATGTTCCGCTAAATACATTCATCTGACAAACACATTACTTGTATTTTGCAAAAGTAAAACGGGTAACCCATTCTCTAAGTGAAATATTATATTCCCTTAATTCTAATATATGAAGGGCCTGATTCACAGAACGTTTTCCTATGGGATTGCACCATTATAAAATGCTTCCCTGAATCAGGAACTAAATGTAGCATTCCAGCTTCACCATGTTTCCTTGGTATTTGCACTCTTGAAGTAAATGTCTGGTGGAGATGAACAGATGCAGTGATTTCAGTCACATTTTCATAAAATCAACCAATTCGTATTTTTTTGTCTATTTAGCAGAGTGAAGGGACAGCAGAAAGAATATATTTATTTATTTTATCTTAGTGTAGTAAGATAATAGTTGAGAAAACACACATTTCAAGATATTGTTTATTGTGTGTTGCCATGGACACATTTGTTTGTGAATACATGCAGCACGGGGCATTGTGTTCAGATGCACTAATGTGTGCCTGTCTAATAACTTGTAGTGTTAAGAAGTGTCAGTGGTGTGGTTCATTCCTCACCAGGAGCAGTCGGGGACCCTTTGCAGCATTTTGTGGTTCACAGTTTAAGCGTTTGAGTGAACGCATGCTCCCAGAGATCACTTTATAGGGATGAAGTGTGATCAGTAATTTTCCTGTTCAGGCTGCCACCTCCTTCCTTTATTGAATCCTGGCACATGCACATTTAATGAGTCATTACATTAATTATAGGGAAGCATCACTGCCGGGATAGAGATGGGACTTTCAAGTTCAACAGCGAGAATTTGGAGGACTGCGCATGCACATTTATGAGCATGATCACAGGTAAATTGGTTGCTGTTCATGCACACGGATTAGCAATCATGGGAATGATAGGACAGATGTCCTCTGCCATGAAGGAAGGTGGCTGAGGTGAATACAGAATCATACAGTGAAAGAGGCCCAGGTTGCTGCTGTGTGATTTATGCTAATGCAGGCAGGGAAGAGCAATGTTGGCTAAAGTGAAGAAAAAAAGCTCACATCTATATTTGTATTCATTTATTTGTGGCACAGACATAGACATGCGGGCTCAGTGTTCCTTATGAGAGAGGTTGGAGCATTCACAGGATATGGTGCTTTACATAGGTCCAAGGGCTGAGCAATTGACAAGGGTTAGAACTCTATTTCCAGAAATGAAATTCAGCAACAGGAAAAACTCCCTAATTCTTTCTAAAAAAAAGGTCAGGATTTATTAATTTTGAATGCCCCCCTCCCCATAGGGCACATGCATTCTGGAGTAAGTATCAAAGAGGGGTGGCACGCCAAGTGGGATATCGGAAACCACCCAAAATTGGCAAGACGGGGGTTAATACAGCAATTAAAAAGACATCAAATTAGAAAAGCAAGGTTGAAAAAAAACATTTGGTGATTTCTCATAGAACTATTTGTTAGAAATCTTGCAGTGCAGGGACACATTGATGGGAGCATTGGATAGTGACATCAGTCTTATTTAGGGCAATGTTGAGTGTGCAGGAACATCACACAATACTCTGCTAGAATACACAAAAATCATATTACATGTTTTCAATTGTCATAAACAATGTCCTTTTATGTGCCTTGGACTATGCTGTTATGATAATCTAAGCGGCAGAAAGTTTGCAAACAAAAGCTTTTGTTAGCCCCATTACGAGGTGTGCAGGAAAAAAAGCACCTAAGAACAAATTAAGAGCCCAGGGCAAATCATCAAATCAAATGTTCCATACTAAAACACAGAATGCCATTAAACATCTGAACACATCCCTGACTTAGATAAAAAAAGTGTAGCCTACAAAGCGATGGGTGGAAGGTTTTCAATAAAGCTGAACCACTGGCACTGCTCTGGGCAACCTTCCACACCACAGTTTTTGGCCATTCTGTGCCATTACAAAGGGGGTATGCTAATCATTCAGGCACTGCCACCAATGGAAGCAAGCCAGCCCGAACTGCTAGGCCTGGTCCCCTCTTCACGGAAATACAAGCAACACTAGGCGTGTTGGGCCTTGTCGGGCCTCATTTGTGAGGTGCAACTTGGTTGCCTCTGGCACAGTGAGCAATGGACCCATGTCTGTGCATACCATCTCTCACAGAGGGAGACAAACTATAACGAAATGTGATAGGTGGATGGTTTTAAATTAATTTTAACCACTGCACCATTTTTTAGCCCGCCTGCGCCATTGCCAAGGGGGTTGAGCCATATGCAAATCAGTCAGATACTGCCACCAACGGGAGCAGCCCAGCCCATACTGCTAGTCCAGGTCCCCTCTGCACAGAAACACAAGCAACCACAGACATGTTACGGCCTTGTTGGGCCTCATAGTGACGTGCATCTTGATACTCTATGGCGCAACGAGTAAGGGACCCACGTCTGGGCATAGCCTGTCTCACAGATGGAGACACACTATAACCAAAAAAGTAATAAGTGGAAGGTTTTGAATACATATGAACCACTGACACTGCTCTGGGCAACCTTCCACACCACTGATTTGTAGCCCATTTGCACCATTACAAAAGGGGTCCAGTCATGTGCAAATCAGTCAGATACCACCAACAGGAGCAGCCCAGCCCAAAATGCTAGGCCAAGTCCCCTATGCACGGAAACACAAGCAACCCCAGAAATGTGTTGACCTTGTTGGGTCAATCAGAGTATAACATGAATGAATATAGGTCAGTCAGACAGTCACAACAGCTTTATTTCAGCCTCAGCCATAGAAGCACAGCACAAAAAAACAACAAAAATGTATATAAAGGACAAATAATGCAGAAACTATCAATTATAAACCAAGTTTAGAGTTTCCTGCCCTGCTACTTGAAAGTACTAAGTGTGGTGAGATGTACTGCAAATACACATCTTAAAGCAATTGTTAAACCAAATACATCATCAAAAAGATGAACACAGTATTAAAAGCCCATTTCCTGATTGAAAATACAAACAGTAAGAATTATCCAAAGACAGTAGTGCTTTATTAGAAAATGCTGGGGTAAACCCCTGTTCTGCTTTACTCTACTAAGCTGTGTAATAATTAAATACTGCATGACATCTTAAATCTTCTCAGCCAAATGAACCCTCAGCATACACTAAGTGCCTCCTTGAGTCTTCAAGTGTTGCATTTGTGAAAGAGTGGAACAAGAAAATGTCTCCTCCAAGAAATGCATCTCGGGCAAAATATTAGAACACATGTCAAATCCTCTGGGCAGAACTTGCAATACATATTGCTAATACCAGAGTATTCCCATTCGCTATATTTTCAACAAGTGACAAGGTCCAAACTGCATCTTCATAAAAAGATTTGTGGATGAGAAATTCTCCACCTCCCCCAGATACTATTCTAGATCCATCCTGTATTTCTTTGTCAGGTATAATTAGAGCAAACCCCTAGATTCAGATTTCATTAAGCAAATAACAATAGCACCTTCATTATATTGCTCCCTAATTATTCCTTCTGTAGTTTTACTAATTCTACATCGGTCAACCCTTAGATGAGGAATGTCCAGAGCTATGCTCATCTCTCAGATAAACGCTAAGCATGGCAATGACCTCACCTGTGGGACACTGCACACATCTTCCATGGCCTCCCTACAGGATGCTAAAAATTGTGAGCTCCATAATTTGGACCACTAAAGGAGGGCTTTTATTCGAGCCTCAACTCCAATCTCTCGGATGCCCAATTCCAACCACATCACCATTGTGGGCATTCTTGTGGGAAGGGATAACAATGATTTTAGAACCTTTTTTTATGCTATTTGCAAGAAATGCAAAATTGCCACCTGCCAAATCTCGGATGCAAGCAATGCCGCAGACATGTCTTGTCAGCGATAGACTTTAAGTAAGGCGGTAACTGCACGACCCAAAATCTCTTTTAAGAGAATCTCATTATGATTTACCACCCCCATCCATGCATTGCCTTGCTACAATTACAACATTCTTCTCTACCAGGCAAACCCAGCTTCCATTTTGGAATTTCTTAACTCCCAGATAATAAATAATGCAATTTCTTTAGTTTGGTTAAGGAGCGAGCAAAAGTATGTTATTCTGCTTTTTCTTCATTCCACAGTTTGTGAATTTAGTTTTCTATCGACTAATGTGTAACCCCTTCTCCACACAACAATGTTTAAAAAATGTCAGCAATGCCTGACGCCCAGATGGAATTTTAGAAATTAAAAAAAGCAACATCCGGTAATAAAGGAGCCCAGATATTAGGTTTGATTTTAAAATAAATTTCTATTGGAACCTGGTCGTGTCCCGGTGCTTTATTCGATTTATGGATAATCATTGCTAAGTTCACCTCGCACTCTGTAAAAATAGGCTGGTCCACATCCTTTGATTCATTCGAATCTTTATAGGAGAGGGACCACAGTAAGATGGAATTCCTTTAGGCCTTGGAAATGTGGATACTAGATAGATTCTGAAGTTAGATATAACTTAGCAGTGTGCTCTGTTAGTTGCCAAGCAGTCACTACCTGCCAGAATCTGTGTGTGCTCCTTGCCTTTACGATGGACGTTAATATTTTTTGTGGTAGGAATTTCTACTGGATACCGTTTTAACCTCGAAGTTACTATCTGCATTCTCTTTGTTGCACTGCAATCAAAACATTCCACATTTTAACCAACTGTTCTACTGTCCATCCTACAGCCAGTTGTTGCATATGGTTTTATAGGGAGGGATAGAATACAATGTAGCTCGCTACAGGACACAGGCAAAGGGCCATGATTTGATAGATAAATAAGCAAAACAGTCAAATGGTTTTATTGACAGTGATGCTTCAATTTTGTCACAATTGATCATCCTTCTTGCTATCAAGACATTTGTAGATGCCTAGGGGTCAAACCTACCATCCATCAGCCCTGGCTGAATAGCAGTATCCAGCTAAAGGACAAGCTGGCGGTGATCGCTCATTTTATATATCACCCGTAAATCGACCATGAGCCACCAGCTGGACACAGGCCGCATTATATAGTCAATAGGCTCTTGTTTGTGTGAACCCCTGAATGTGGGTGCTGCTGATGTATCTCTCTCCGAGCTCCCATTGCAACAATGTAATCCGAGTACATTAAAAACGATGGCTAGCTTCTTGGCAGGTCCATCTTCATCATGGGAATTTGTTTGATCTGGGAGTTTTAGTTTCCTAGCAGGATGAAATGGTTAGTCTTATTATCTTGTACGCACTTCCATATACATACAAGACTAATCTTCATGATAAACATTTCATTTGAATTATGCCTCAAGTAAACATTGTAGATAACCATAGATAAACCATCTCTTTGGATAATTTGGACAGCCAATATATCAGGAGAGTCAAGATTTGGTTTAGTAGACTCTTGGATAATGTTGTCCAGTACCCATGGATGGAGCTCCCTGTTTTTCTACCCCATGGCTTCTGGTGGCAGGGATATGAAAAGTTAAATAATCCTGCAGAAACTTAAGTTGCCCATGTTTCCTGGAAACAGATGATACTATAGGTCTTAATAAACAAATACCACTTGTCATCTTCTAGGTTATTTCTGAGGGTTGCCACATTCAAAGACACTATTTCCATCTTCTCAAGTTTTGCAATTGGATGAGGAACGATAAGATATACTTGCCAATTACTGGACTCACTTCTCACCCCAGAACAATCAAATAACTCTCAATTGGAATACTTAGGGGTATTTCCTTGTTATGTAAATTAGCTACCTTGGTGGCAAACCTAACCGTCTCAAATGATATCGAGTGTACCTCACTGTTGCTATTAAATCAAGGTAAAGGTCTTAATTCAATAATAATTAAACTCACCACCAGATCTGGGAACATCTACCACAGTTTGATAATTTCCAGGGTCTCATCTGTTTTATCTTCCAGCCTTACAACATTTATAATATCTTGGCATATTATTGAGAGACATAATTTCTTGTTTCAAAGACAGTAGATAACTTTGTTAGACATGGACCCTTTTGTTTCCCATGCTCACAGCTGTAGTTTTGGCAAGCTCACCATGCTAAGATCACAGCAAGGGGTTGTTAATCATAATTCTTTGGGCAGACCCCAGTGGAGGTACCCATCATGTTTTACTTTAGATTGATCAGAATCATTCCAGACCAAGGGGCCAATTCGTAGAATTCAGCGCACAAGTGGCGCACGCGGCTGGCGCGCGTGAAAAACTGCACGTCCGCGTGTAATAGGAGGAAAGGGCCCATGCGCGTAAGCGCGCGTGGAAACTGCACGTCCGCGTGTAATACGTGGAAAGGGCCATGCGCGTAAGCGCGCGTGGAAACTGCACGTCCGCGTGTAATACGTGGAAAGGGCCATGCGCGTCTGTACGCATCACGTCACAGGGGCGCTTGCGCTTGAGGGGCCTTCTGTCCAATGAAAATGCGTATGCGTGCAGACGCGCTTACGCGCTAAGGGCCTTTCCTCGAATTACACGCTGACGTGCAGATTTTTCACATGCCAAATCACTCCGTATCAAGCTGGCCACGCGTAAGCACACGGAAGACCACGCTCCTGCCCAGAAGGCCGAACTACTGCCCCCCAGAGCCCCGAGCACGCTCCCACCTGCCATTTGCTGCTGCCTGACTGCCTGCTGCCCACGTGCACTGCCATTTGCTGCCTGCACATCAGCCAGGGGTGCTGTTGCTGTGACCACCCCTGCTGGAACCGAAGACTCCTGACTGGGATTCCATCGCTCCACAGCCCAGCCCCAGGACCCAGTTGCCCACCCACTCCTGCCTCTGGGGTTGTCATGTCGGGGCAAACACCATCTGTGACCACTGACAACCCCCGGCCAGAGAGGCAGAGGGGCACCAGCTTCAGTGCCACCGAAGTTGGTGTCCTGGTGGAGCAAGTCCTGGGGCAGTATGATGCCCTCTTCGGAAGTTCCCGCACCGACAAGGAAGGACGGACTCGGATCTGGACTGACATCGTGACTGCCATCAACGCGGAGGGGGTGGCAGTCCGCGACTTACAACATGTCAGGAAGCGCTGGGAGGACTTCAGGTCCAGGACCCTGAACAAGGCCCGGCGCCTCTTGAAGGCAGCGGATGCCGAGGGGTGCCGGGGCCACTTGTCGGAAGAACAGATGAGGGTCCTGGAACGCATTTACCCAGCGCTCCACGTCCAGGTCCTAGAGAAGCAGACCCGTCTGGAGTCGAGCGGTGAGTATACATGCATCCTGATTGTGAGCAGTGCGTGTGGTGATTATTCAGTAGTGTGCAGGTTGCACATCTGTTTGTATGGGCTCGAGTATGGGTGGGGGTGTACAGGGCCGTGGGGCTGACACATGCGAGGGCTGTGATGTGTGAGACATGGATGGTGCTTGTGTGTGTAGGCTTGCATGCCAAATACAGTTGTGTGGGCACACATGTTTGGATGAATGTGTATGTAAGTAGACATGTCCGTGATGTCACACATGTATGTTGTTTTCGGCTGCATGTATCAGCACTGTGTACATGTGCATGTGTGTGTATTTGACAAGGGTGCAACAGTGATGCAACATGGATGCATGTGACAGCAGTATGTGGAAGCCTGATTGGCAGATGTGACATGGATGCCCGTCTGAACAGTGCAACACTTGGCAGAGGTGTACACATGCATGCAAGTGTGGTGGTGTGTGTAGATGTGTGGTGCACTTCCTGTGTTGCATGTGATGTCTGGCTCACCTTTGGCTGCTCATGCTGTTGTATGTGTATGGATGGTGGTGGCAGTTGCGATATGGCTGTGGTATGGCTCATGTGTGCGAGTTGTAATGACATGTGTGTTGGGGATTGTGATGACATGTCTGAGGTTTGCCAATGCCACTCATGTGCAACTCTCATGTGTGTATGTGTCCATTGTACAGTGCCCTGATGCCTGTGTTTTGTGTCTCCCTGTCTGCAGCGTCAACTGATGAAGAGGGCGGAGAAGGTGCTGTGGAGCACAGCGACGGGGATCCCACCGCCAGCCGGAGACGCAAGGCCCGGCTCCCCTCCCAGGTTGTCATCTCGTCGGGGAGTGAGGAGTCCGGTGCCGCGTCCCAGGCCGCAGCTCCCAGGGGGAGGTCCAAGAGGCGGAGGTTGGAGTTGGACTCCTCGGCAGCAGAAGGGGCAGCTGGGACCCCACAGGGCCCAACAGGGGATGATGGCACGGAGTCATCCAGGTTGGTGGGGGGTTTGGTGGAGGAGGAGGCTGTGCAAGCACCAGAGACGGGGTCTGGAGGTGAGGATCCCACTGGTGCTAGTGGTGCAGTGCAGGACCAGGGACAGGAGGCAGCACAGGCTGCCGCGGAGGTGCCTGTGTGCAATCCTGTCCCCGATCCTGTCCCTGCATCATCTTGCACCAGCAGGGATGCCTACCTCCAGACCCGTTTTCAGGCAGGGGATGAGCTCATATCAACTGGCCTTCCTCTGCCTGCGGACGTGGCTATCCAGGTCCGGGTTGAGCCTGTCCTGGCTGGTGTGGCGTTGCGTCAACGGGCCATGCGAGGTGACCTGCAGTCTTTTCATGGGGAGACTGCACGTCATCTCGAATGGCTCGTTGACCACGTCAGCATGCTGGGACAGGTCACCCAGGCCGGATTCCTCTGTCTGATGGGGCTTGCTCCGACCCCCTCCTCAACTGGACCCCCTATGCGCCAGTCGTCCTCTGTGCCATCTTCCCACCCTGTGGAGCTGCCTCTGACGGTGCGGCCTGGCTGGTGGAGGAGGCATCCCTGCCACAGTCGGGAGTCGGACGTCCAGCAGGGGTGGCCACATCAACAACTGCACCCCAGCCGGCGGAGGATGTGCAGGCAGCAGGAGGCAGTGCACGGGCAGAGGCACAGCAGCAGCAGCAAGGTGGTGGGAGCCATGAAGGCTCGGGGCCTTCAACATCGGAGGGGCAGGCATCGGCCGGAGGGCAGGTTGACCCAGGACGGGGTGTGTCTTCTGTGTGGCAGCAGTTGGGCCAGCAGATAGGGGCGGAGCGGCGGCGGGTGGAAGAGGCACGGCTCACAAAGGTCAGGGCGGAGAACTCCATGCGGAGGGCCCTGAGGCGGGCCGAGTGCCTTGAGGCAATCCGCAGGGGGTTGGAGGAGGAGACGGCGTCGTCCCTGCGGACCCTCGGGGCCATGGAACAGGACCGCCTCCGGGACATCGAACAGGAGTTCGATGATGCCCTGGCCCAGAACACCACGGAGTGAGCCGCTGGACTTGCCCGCCGCCTTTGTATATAGTTCTTTAGTTTTAGGTTTCCTTTGTTTCTTATTATGATTTGGAATCGACGGACACTGCTCCACTTTTTGTATATAGTTGCATTTTAGTTAGGGTTTTTTGTAGGTTTCCTTTGTTCAGTTGGGCTCATGGACCCTTGGATGTTTTGTACATAGTTCTCCATTGGATTGATTTTATTTTTGATGTGACTTTGGACAACATTGTTTTGGATTTGGATTTGTAGTTTTTATTTTTTTAGACGGACATGCAGCTTCTCTTTTTTTCTTTGCCATTGTAGTTTGTTTCATTTCATTTCCATTCTTTTTTTTTTAATACAATTTTGTTTTCATACTTCACTGTGTGGTATCATCTCATTGGTTTCATGCATTTCATGTTGGGTGTTTTCCCATTCAATTGCAACCATTGTGTGTGACGGACATGGGTTCAATTGCTTTATGAACATTGGGGGTGTAACATGCAATTTCTATTTCCATGTGGGTGAATGGGTTACTTGGTAGGGCTTTTTGGCTGTGGAGGCTGACCATAACGCACATGATTGGGGATTGTGAGGACCTGGTGGAGGCTGCCCATGGTGGCTGGGGGGTGGGGGTGGTGGGAGACATGAGTGGGGGCCTAGTGAGGGCTGCCCCTGCACTGCTGGGGGTGGGGGTGATAGGGGACATGAGTGGGGGCCTGGTGGAGGGTGCCCCACAGTGCTGGGGGGTGGGGGTGCAGGGGTACATGAGTTGGACATGGGTGGGGTCCTGCTGGCAGGTGCCCCACAGTGCAGGGGGGTGGGGGTGGTGGGGAACATGAGTTGGACATGGGTGGTGGCCTGCTGGCAGGTGCCCCACAGTGCTGGGGGGTGGGGGTGCAGGGGTACATGAGTTGGACATGAGTGGGGTCCTGCTGGCAGGTGCCCCACAGTGCTGGGGGGTGGGGGTGCAGGGGTACATGAGTTGGACATGAGTGGGGGCCTGCTGGCAGGTGCCCCACAGTGCTGGGGGGTGGGGGTGGTGGGGAACATGAGTTGGACATGGGTGGGGGCCTGCTGGCAGGTGCCCCACAGTGCTGGGGGGTGGTGGTGGTGGGGAACATGAGTTGGACATGGGTGGGGGCCTGCTGGCAGGTGCCCCACAGTGCTGGGGGGTGGGGGTGGTGGGGAACATGAGTTGGACATGGGTGGGGGCCTGCTGGCAGGTGCCCCACAGTGCTGGGGGGTGGGGTGCAGGGGTACATGAGTTGCACATGGGTGGGGGCCTGCTGGCAGGTGCCCCACAGTGCTGGGGGGTGGGGGTGGTGGGAGACATGGGTGGGGGCCTGGTGGAGGCTGCCCCTGGTGACTGGGGGGGTGGGGGTGGTGGGGGACATGGGTGGGGGCCTGGTGGAGGCTGCCCCTGGTGGCTGGGGGGTGGGGGTGCTGGGAGACATGAGTGGGGGCCTGGTGGGGGCTGCCCCTGCACTGCTGGGGGGTGGGGGTGGTGGGAGACATGAGTGGGGGCCTGGTGGGGGCTGCCCATGTACTGCTGGGGGTGGGGGTGATAGGGGACATGAGTGGGGGCCTGGTGGAGGGTGCCCCACAGTGCTGGGGGGTGGGGGTGCAGGGCTACATGAGTTGGACATGAATGGGGGCCTGCTGGCAGGTGCCCCACAGTGCTGGGGGGTGGGGGTGGTGGGAGACATGGGTGGGGGCCTGTGGAGGGTGCCCATGGTGGCTGGGGGTGCAGGGGGGACATGCGTTGGCGGGCAGTAGTGCAAGTTGACATGTGGGTTGGCTGGGGGGCATGGCCATGGTGGATGGGATGCCTGCAGGACATGTGCAGGGTAGGCCCCTGTGGTGTGAGCCACCTGCAGGGGTCGTGGAGGGTGTAGAGGGAACACCCGGGAGGGCCCACACGTTCAATTCACGTGTGGTGCTCCCCGCGCACCCCTGTAATACACGTACCCTGATGGAATCACGTGTCGAACTTCCCCCGCACCCCCCTGATGGAATCGCGTGTGGAACATCCCGCGCACCCCTGGAATACACGTACCCTGCTCGCACGGGCCCAATCGCGTGTGGAAATTAACGCGCACCCCTGAAATACACGTACCCTGCTGAAATCGCGTGTGGAACTTCCTCCGCACCCCGAAATACACGTACCCTGATGGAATCGCGTGTGTAACTTCCCCTGCACCCCGAAATACACGTACCCTGATGGAATCGCATGTGTAACTTCCCCTGCACCCTGAAATACACGTACCCTGATGGAATCGCGTGTGTTACTTCCCGCGCACCCCTGGAATACACGTACCCTGCTCGCACGGGCCCAATCGCATGTGGAACTTCCCGCGCACCCCTGAAATACACATACCCTGCTGAAATCGCGTGTCAAACTTCCCCCGCACCCCGAAATACACGTACCTGATGGAATCGTGTGTGGAACTTCCCACGCACCCCTGGAATACACGTACCCTGCTCGCACTGGCCCAATCGCGTGTGGAAATTCCCGCGCACCCCTGAAATACACGTACCCTGCTGAAATCGCGTGTGGAACTTCCCCCGCACCCCGAAATACACGTACCCTGATGGAATCGCATGTGTAACTTCCCCTGCACCCTGAAATACACGTACCCTGATGGAATCGCGTGTGGAACTTCCCGCGCACCCCTGGAATACACGTACCCTGCTCGCACGGGCCCAATCGCGTGTGGAAATTCCCGCGCACCCCTGAAATACACATACCCTGCTGAAATCGCGTGTGGAACTTACCCCGCACCCTGGAATACACGTACCCTGATGGAATCGCGTGTGTAACTTCCCCTGCACCCTGAAATACACGTACCCTGCTGATATTGCGTGAAAAAGTTCACGCGAACCCTAGAGATACACGTAGCCCGCTCCCCCAGGCCCGATCGCGTGGAAAAGTTCACGCGAACCCCTGAGATGCACGTAGCCCTCTCCCCCAGGCCCGATCGCGTGAGAATGTTCACGCGAAACCCTGAAATACACGTAGCCCGCTCCCCCAGGCACTATTGCTGTATGTTGCCACTTTTGTAATGCGCAGGGACGCTACCGCCTGCCTTTGTGTGGCGGACGTGTTTGGGCTTGTGGGTGTCTTTCGCTGTGCGTGGCTTTGCCCTATTCGAGTCCATGAATACGTGTGGTTCGGGTGCGTGTGGGCGTTCCGTCTGCTTCCCTGCAGTACATCCCTAGTTACGCCCTTATTTTCGCGAGTTGTTCCCCATTCCGCGCGTTACGCCCCGTGTTCCGCCCACTTTCGAGTGTATGCGCCGAGGTTGTGCGCTTTCACTGTGCGCGTCGCGCACGTCTTTCGGGATGTTGCAGTGACATGTGCGCCATGCACGGGTTTGGCGCACATCCCGAGGAAGACACGCGCAGGGACTTCCATGTATCGCACGCGTGCACGTGCGCCTGTTTTTTTCCGCTTGCGCCTGCTTGGGCCTGCTTGCGCCTACTTGCGCGTAGATTTTCGGCGCACGTTTGTTCCATGAATCGGCCCCTTAATTTCTTGGGAGGCTCTCAGGGGGGCTTTTGTTTGTTCTCATTGGAGTGTTCATTTGTGTATAGTGATACATTATTTACAACATTTTCTTATTACCAGACCCCCGGCTTTCATCCTTGCTGGCCAAGATTAAACTGGAGTCTAATTTGACAGGTGGTTTATGAGCTCCTTCTTTCTTCTTATGAAACCTACATCCTTGTGGTGGATACATGTCAGCTAGATAGATTTATTTACCTTTACAAGATTGTTCAGGACATCAAACCTTGCTCTTAAAAGATTCACTAGCTCTTTCGAACTTGTGTAACTACATCTGATATAATTGTACCCTCCTTGCAGCTGATAGACCCCCGCTCATCGTGCTTGCTGTCTTGGTAGATTTTGCTTGTGATGGAATTTAATAGGGCCTGTGCACACATCTTCCCATCTTCAGGAATGAAAGCTAATTCAGCCTTGCTCACATTGTCCTCCGGCACGGTGTACTGTCTTTGATGGGCTTGACTTTGATAGGGTCGGCAATACTCTCTCCCTTTATCACTTTCAATGGATCATATATATATGAGGAACTCACTTCCTTCGCCTCTTTACATAGGATCATTTTGGGAGCGCTGTCCAGAGTTACACAGCTTCAAACTTGAACTTTCTATGTGTAGCATTTGGAGGTGCCTATGTGTCCTGGTCCTTCTTCTCCTGCCCCTTCTTTTTTGGGAAGAGAGCAAGAAATAAGTGTTGCCTAGTTACTATAGTTTAGGGTCATTCGTTCCTCTGCTGGCAACTTCTTTCACCTCAATTGCTGTATTATTTCTTGGGACTAGCTTGTTAAAGGGCTCTCTTCCATTGACTGAGCACCTTTGCTACACTTTTTCCACTTAATAGGTTCTTTATAGGTATGGTAGCCTTGGGTACCTTCCTCTTCCAAATTAGTTAAGTGGGATTCTGTTTCCTAAATAAGGGAATTAGACACCATAAGGTCTGTACTGGGCAATCTTAGTGAGTGTATCCACTTTCGCATGCCTAATGGGATGGGATGGGATGGCCAAATCGTGGCATTTCGTTCGTTCAAAACTAGCCCCCAGATAGGAAGGTTTCGATAATGATCAATGTTCCGAAACCCTCTGAATCACCCTCTATGTTTCTCTCCCTATAACTCTTTGACTCTATTTTATTTCTCTCACTGATGTTGGACATAGTGTAATGGCAAATGGGTAATTATTAACAAATGAAAGCAACTCAAGGTAAATGCACTGATAGAACAAAGCAGTGTTAAATGATAGTGTCCTCTGATGAATAAAGGGCAAGATGAGGAAGGGCGTGATAAACAGGGGGAAGGGTCAAGGAAAGTCTGAGCCAAGCTGAATCAGCAGCAATTGACATAAAACTACATAGGTGGTAACTGACTATAAGTGGCAGCAACTATAGCAAAAACAATAGCAACAGCAACTATACTGCCCAAATGCCCTGTGTGATACCACCTTTCTCATTTACCTCACTTCCTCGCCCCATCTGCACCAATGCTTCCACCAATGTTTCAGTACTCCAGCGCTCCACGGGCTTCAGGAGCCCCAGCTGAGATGATAGAGAACACACACAGTGGTCAACCTCCTTACTCTCCAGTTATCAGACTACAAATTCGGATGACGAGTCTCCGCAGTCACCCGGTCACCTTCACTGCTTCCACAACTCCAGACCAGCAACTGATGGTGATCAAAGCACAGGTAATGTTCAGAGGTAAGTACCCTCCGGTATAAACTAACGTCAAGACGCACTGCTTAGCAACATTTCAAGCTGATCAGCACTATGTTTGCAGTCGCGTCTCAGGAGGATAACACAGAGACAATGCCCTCACCTTGGAAGCAAGACGATGCAGAGCAACACAGGTTCGATCCCAGTCCGTGCTTAGAAACCTCTTGGTATTAAGCATGTTATAAGTAACTAATAATAATTACTCAGCTATTGTCTGCAACTTACATCCGGAAAAAAGACCACCATCTATATGGGTAGCATACAATACATTGCAATTGTGCATAGATCCCTGTGCTACTTCAGAGTTTTAATAAAAATCACATTATTCCTTTAAATTCTGTCAGAAATGAATCGTGCTGTTTTGGCCTTCCGATTGTAGACACATCCCACATCTTTAATGCCTGATGGTGGTGGTTCTTTTTATGTCTGGGGTTTGCTGGGCCCCGGGTTAGAGGTATACTTTTATAGGGTTACTCTATCAACTAGATAGTGAGAAATAACTTTTGGAAGTGTTACTGTAGTTAAGAAAATATTGTAATCCTACCTAGATCACTCATTTTGGTTTTTTCCAGAGAAGAGAATATAGCACCAGTGAAGCTGCCAATTCCGTTGCTCGTGGGATTAAGCGATCCCTGACATCACGCATTGTTCCTGCCTGAACCAGAGTCTTGGAGTATACTTGGTGACATGTGTGTTACTTTTGAAGGACTCCAATATATGTGTTCAGGTTCTTTGTCATAACTATAGGGTCACATTTAGAATAATATGCCTTCTACGATGCAGTTAAAGGATATTTATTATACGTAAAGAACTCTCCCATGACAACATTCTCAGTTGTATAGCACGCATATGTGCTTGTTAATCGGAAGTATCATTGTCTTCGTGAATACACCCTCACATTCTGCACAAATTATGTGACATACTTACACAATTTAAAAGGGCAGGTATGCCACACTGAGTCCACAGCTGTGATAGTATTCTCGGCTGTCAAATCTCAGCGTGAGAATGCATTGGTGTCATGATCTATCATTGCGTACTTACACATATGCCCACCAAGTACCCGACCCACACACAGGTGACATGAATTCTGGACACACAGGTGAAGCCAATCTACAACTCGAGAAACATATAGATATCCAGCATGCCAGGAAACTCTTGGCACCACACAGTGGCAGAGGGAGGGAGCTGGGACATATTGCTGAAGGAAATTAAATGGAAGTCCAGTTGCACAGAAGCAGAGGCTCTTTTCATAACACAAGTCTGTCTCAAACACAGTGATGGATTTCAGGGCCCACATGGTCACAGTACCACTCTAACAAAGGAGCTTCACCTCTGGCAGGAACTCGCCAACAATGTTGGTAATCATGTTGGTGCTATTTTTCATTGTTTCCCAACTCCCATGACAGAGTGCCAGTTCGTGGCATTGTGGGATGTGTTTACCCATGCATCCAAGCCCTACCATAAAACTGTGCAGTACTGGCATGGAAAACATCATGATGGCCTGAACTCCCCAGAGAGTGCACAGGGAAAACATGAAGAATAGGCTGCCATCCATTTTTGCCTATGTTGTGAGCGCAGCAGGGCACTGCCTAAAACCACCATTGGGCTACACACACAGTAGCCTGAAACCATTGGGAATGGCAATGCTGATTGCCAAAAGCAACTCAGAACTGTGGGGAATTCATTTTCTTAATCCCAAAAATGGCTGCAATACCGGTACTCACCACTATCAGAAAGCTGCGTTTTAAAACCACCAGACTTTTGTGTAAAAATGAACAAATGAAACAAAACCAAGCCAAGGAAAGACTTGCTAAGAGGTGGATACAATGTAAAACTATATTCTGAAATGACTTGAATGAAGTCATTATTTAATGTATATGTAAAAATTGTAAGTTTGATTTAAACTGGGAACAAAAAGTGACATTTAGCTGAAACCTGGCTTAATGAAACTGGATTCTGCCTGACAACTACTCCCGACAGGAGTTGAAACCTGCTCAGCCACTCTTCCCAGGCCTAGCTGCATCCTGCTGCCCCTTGCCAAAAGGAGTTGACACCTCTCTGATTAGATTAGGGGAGGGGCACCGCAGGTGGTTGAACAAAGGCCTGTCCTGGGCTCAGGCAAATGTTATATTGGGGGGGCCGTAAAGTGGCTTCCTCTTGGGGGAAACTGGGAGGGGCAGTGCCTCTGCTAGCAGCTGAGCTTGGAGGAAGTGGATAAAACAGTTCTTCCACCATGTGATGTGGGAAGCCACACACCCTTTTTTTTGACCAGGGCAAAAGTTAAAAAGATAGATAACTCATAGTGCGGACTGGTCAAAATTATATAAGTAGGATCAGAAATAGATTTGTGTGCACATTGACCAGGGGAGTGTCATTTCTGCAGGTCATGAAATTGACATCACTCTGACACACTATCCCTTCCCAAATCAGGGACCAAAGAATCTATTGACCTATCAAATCAAGAGAGGGGCAGGCTTAGGGATGCTAGCCTCTCCACCCACTTTTTAAAACACATAAAAAGAGACTGCTGGACAGGTAGGGACATTCAATTCCATTTGCTGCGGAGCATGCTGATCGACGACTTCACATCCAGAGATCCAGACTTCAAATCCATCAATCTCCAGAACCTGTAGCAGAAATTAACTCCAGAATTTGTAGCAGAGAGGCCTGAATCCACCAGCTAAATCCTCTTCAGCAGGCCTCAAAACCAACCAAACTATTCAACAGCCGGGCGAGCTGTTTGAATTTTTGCCAATAATTTTTGCAAGAACCTGTAGCAGTATCCAGAAAGCAGTGCTGTATCCGGAACCCGAGAGAACCACAAACCAGACCGTTGTGAGCAGATCCGGTGCTTGACAGACCCAGAGAGCAGAGCTGACCCAGATAGCCGGCACTTCAGAACCACCCGCCGGAAGTCCCGTCCAACCTGACCAGACCGTGACGAGGCCTATTTCAAATTGATATTTTGAGTACCTAGCAGAACTGTGCAGAACCAATCTCTTAGTTAAAATAATCTAATCCAAACTATTTTAACCTAAGTAGAACTGCCTCCTAGAAATTGTGTCATCTGTCATTTTTAAAGCTGCACAACTGTCACCTGTCAATTCTGCAGCTGCAAGCTGTCACCTGTCATTTTGAGTTTTACTTAAATCCGAAAATCTACCTTTATTAAATCGTCCGTATCTCTTGAACCGTTTGGGCTAGGAGCGAAATTTAACTTTCATCTGAAAGCTTAGAATATAGGCTTTCCAACGAACCTAGAACTCCCTATACTTTTCCGGTAATCGCGAGACACGCACTCGCGAAATTTACCGCGATTTGCGATTTGGCCCGATTTCTTCATCTGTAGAAATCAGCAGCTTGTTGCTTCTCTTTGTTAAAATCCATTTGCAACCTGGTAATAACTCATAGGGCATTGCTAAAGTGAGCCTGAACTAATACCAACAAGCATCTCTCACTCACCCTGAACCTATAGAGGGAATTAAAAGCAATTTTAGCACCTTTTCACTTCCTTGCAAACCACATTAAAGTAATTCGCCTGTGTTTAAAACTCATCCCTGTTTTCTCTAAGCTTGCTGGGGGAACTGGAACTGTGTATTGCATTATAAAGTGTGATTTGTGGGATTCTTGAAGACTGTGTGCTCTCCTTCCATTTCTTGTATTGCATAGGGGGGGGAGTGAATTGTCAAAAGAAAAAGTGATCATATTACCTTTTGCTAAAATCATAACAAGTTATTTCTGTACTGCATTTTATTCCACCTTGCATTTCCTTGAAACCGTCAAGCATTTTCAGCTACCTCATCCTCTTCACTACTCCTAAGTAACCAAATCAGTGTACCCCTGTAACATTATCCATTGTTGATCACAGTCGTATTCTGAAGTGTGATATCAGTTATCAATTTATTTATAAAGTGTGATAGATATATATTGTTGAATTGTCTAAATAAGCCTTTTAAATTTGCAAAACAAACCTACTTCTTGGTTCAGTGGGGTCGGGGGGATTCTAAGAGGGGGGTTTTATACAAGGGTTGTCATCCAGAGTACTGAACTGGATATAAAAAAACATTAATAAGGGTTTTCCTCAGCATCCCAGACTAGGCATTGACTTAGCTGTAGTGTTGATTGAATATCGCTTACAGCATACTTGAAGGTATTTTGATTTTGCTATGACAGTACACCGTCCTTGTACCATCTCTGCATTGATGCTCGCGTGACATCATTAATACTCAATCCCTGAATATTAGGCCATATATGAGATGCAGGTAAGGGCAGCAGAGTCAATTTCATGACGTTGTAGCTCCTCTGATATGAAGCATGTTGGCTTTTGTTTACAATTTACAGTTCTTAACATGCATTGACTTTGGCCTACTTTGAGATACCCAACGTATCCTACTCTTTGTCCTTCTAATCATTGGTGGTGGAGTCATTTCCTCCACTACCATACCTTTGTATTCCTTACCCTTGTTAGTGGTCACTAACTTTAACTGACTGCGAGTCCTTCCCTATATCCTACTATTAGTTGCCTCAATTTATCATGGATGCAATCAGCCCCCATTGATGTTAGAAAAGTGGTCAAGTAACAGGCAATATAGACATATGCATTTGGAGGAACTCTCTGAGTCTTCTGTCTTATGATGTACAGGTGATGAATGAGCAATCATGTTTATATTTTGTATATGGGTTGCCTGATGCATCCTATTGTGCTGTAGTAAATGCTCGGTCAGGTGAAGGTTAGCTTCTGCCTTCTGTCAGCTCCCGTGTTTCAGGTCCTCCAATTTTTATTTTACATGTTCAGGCATGCAGGCATTAATGTTCTCATAATTTACATTATCCGTTCTCTCATGTCAGTTTTTGGCCTGATCTAGGTTGTCATCCAGAACTTATTTAGACCTATACAATCTGTGGTAGTGGGGTCATGCAGCCCTTGCTATCGTGGGTAGACTGGCCTATAGGAGTAGGCCACTGCACCCTAGTCCTCTTTTGTGTGATATTTCCACATTTTATCATAGGAAAAGTGCTGGGTTTCCAGAAAATGTGTAATTCCGGGACACTTTGAAAATTATTTCCAGGGTTTCTTTTGGTTCCCAGTCGACCCCTGGTTGCTATTTCTGTTACCGCTCACATGCAAAGTTGGAGGCCCTTCAACCCCCTTTGATTCACTGCTTTCATGCGTGGAAGACATTGTAAGGCATGTATGGCCGTAAGCTTGGAAGGATTGATGACCACATCCTATCTTTAGTTTTTTGGAGTTTCCAATGAAAAAACTTGAGGGAAACATTGTATCATGCATTGTGCAACATGCAGTGGCATACAGATCTATGTAATTTTACCAAACCGAAAAGTTTGACTCCCAAAAGTCCCTTTTTTGTTTCAATTTTCCACAAATATATATGTGGGGGAGACCCCTCTCACAGCCTCCCCACCTTACCCCTATACATTATTTATTCACTTTACCCCCACACATATATATATATGCTGAACATTGGGGTTTGACCTTTTGGGGGTCGAACCTTTGGTAGTAGTTAATTTTGTACAATACCATGGCATACAGTTGACATATGTGCAGCATACATGAGTGTGCATTGGAAGTTCTTGTAGCAAACTCCTTGGCTTGGCACACACTAAGTGTACAGGCAACATTCAGTATGTGTGACACCAAAGTTTCCATTGCATATGGGGCATGTTGCTGTTTGATGTATACTGCTTACTGTGTGGTGTTGTTTTTGTAGATGTGTTGTACTCATGTGTGGGGACAGTACTGATTAATGATCCATGTGTGCATGCTACATTGTGTGCCATGTGTTGATGTGCATTTTACACTTATGCTCTTTGGGTGTCGGGCCAGGTATGTCTTGGTTCGCTAGCAGCCGGTATCTATGTCAGTTGATTCATATTCTGGCATATAGGCCATTGCAGTACACATATGCTATTGTGTAGCCAGTGACATGTCCACATATCAGGCTGTTACCAATATTCAAGCCGCATCTCATCACTGATGGTCCAAGCCATTTTCTTTTCTGTTTCCACTATCTGAAATGGGCGAAGAGCAGGCACTCACTTATTGTTGCTGACTCAAGACTCTGGTCTGCTCCTCCTGCAGAGAGGGGTTGGTGTGTGTGTGTGTGCAAACCAATCATCAGGTTCTATGCTCAATCCATCCCAGACAGACTTGTTGAGTAAGATTCAGCAGGCCAGCCAGACGTTTTGGGGTTGGTTGCAAGGTACCCCTCCACTCCACTGTGGTCTAGAGAATGAAAACCAGAGCTCCGAATTCCATGCTCAATAACTCCATTCCTGTGTGTGTGTGCCTGGGTGTGTTTGCGTGTGCAGAGTTGTATCTCGTCGCAGCATGTATTTTTGGCTTTTGAATGGGTGTCATTGGGGTGCATCAAGGAGTATCCAGCATCACCTGTAGAACATAAAGGATATTGGTGAGGGTTCAATGTTTAACTCAAAATGATGATTATGTCCAGAATGGGGAGTGTTTATACATGCAATGGGGTGGAGAAATAGCCCACATTGTTGGAATTAAAAACATATGTCAAAGTAATAGTGGAAATGTAGGCCCGTAACGAAGATACATATTCACTTACAAGGAAAACATTGCGTCATTATCATTTTTACATCAGCAACCAAGTGGTAAATAAATTAATTAATGGCAACATTACCTTTGAAAAATATGCCTTAGTCATGTCATTGACCAGCCCCTGTATTTCGTGTTACTGCCCCACTTTACCATTCCTCATCATAGCCAAGACAACACGATTGCAGTATTTGACCTTAATACACACACTACCTCTTTTGTAGTTTTATATTAAGCTTTTGAATGTATATGGGCCTCATAAGGACCCTGGCGGAGTGGATTTACGCCAGCGATATTCGCGGCGGACCCGTCCGCCCTACTACGAGTTCCCGTAGCGCCATGGAGCGTTTTCCGCCTGGTTTTTCCGGGCGGAGAAATCCATGGCGCTACGGGACCTTGTTGTTAATTACACCACCGTATTTTACGGTGGCGTAATTAACGCCTTCCCCACTCCCATTATACCCTATGGGGCTAAAATGGGAATGGGGAAGGGTAAAATGGGGAATGGGGATTTACCGCCCCGCCAAGGTCGGAATGGGGCGGAAAATCCGCCAACCCCCATGGCGCTATCGGCAGCTTTCCGCCGTGCTCCATGGTGCATTTTGCACCGCGATTTCCGCCAGGGTCGTAATGAGGGCCTATGTGTTTTAAAACGAACTCAGTGTATCATACAACATTCTCCTCCTATCTCTCTCTCACTCCTCTCTCTCTGGTGCTTTCTCTTTTCACCCTCGTTCACTGTGTCTCTGTCTCTCTGTCTCTGTCTCTCTCTCTCTCTATATGTATATACCCTCTTATTTGCAGGACACTAGGGATTTTTTACAACATATTAATGACACCCCTTGGGAAGAGGGCCTTCTTTTGGCTACCCTTGATGTTGTTTCCCTTTATACATCTATTGACCATCAAGTTGGAATACATGCCTGTCAATTCTTTATGGAGACACGTTCATTGAATCATCATGGACATAGTTTGATGATCCTGGAGATGTTGCTCTTTTGCCTTACTAACAATGTCTTTTTGTTCGATGGTGCCTATTACCGACAAGTTAGGGGAACTGCTATGGGTAGTACCTTTGCTCCATCATATGCAAATTTGACTATGGGTTGGTGGGAGGCTACATTTCTATGCAATTTGTTTGCATCTAGCTTCCCTACTCAAATTGTGGCATGGTGGCGTTATATTGACGACATCTTTGTTATTTGGAAGGGCAGCGAAACTGATTGGCAATTGTTTGTGAGAAGCATTAACACTAATGTAAGCAATCTATGCTTTACAGAATGTCACAGCACCACCGAGGTGATTTACCTTGATGTGGTAGTTAGTTTAGATACAGCTGGCTTCCACACTGTCTTACACAAGAAACCCTCAAATACTGGTTTACCCCTACATGCTACTAGCTGCCACCCAGTACCGTGTAAAAGAAGTATTCCGTACGGTGAATTTATCCGTTACCGTAGGAATTGTACTGATTTGGCATCTTTTGACCACCATTGTGCTCGCATGGCCGTTGATTTTCTGCAACAAGGTTATAGCAAACGCATCATTGAAATGGCCTACATTAAAGCCCGAGGATTGTCTAGGGACAAACTATTGTAAGGCACTAAAGCTAATAAGCCCTTAGCAGATGATGAACCCAGACTCATTGTCTCCTTTGACAATGCTTCTCACAGTGTCCGTAAGATCATTGAACGACACTGGCGGGTGTTGATCTTAGATAAAGATTTATGCCCTTTACTCTCTAAACGTCCTACCATTACGTACAAAAGAGTTTTTTGTCTCCCAGTGTTTCTAGTCCTCCCTTTTCAAATTGGCTGGCTGTGTCCCCTATTGGTTTTACCAAATGTGCCAAATGTAAAGCATGTGCACATGCCATCCCTTGTAAATCTTTTTTGCATCCGATCACTAAATGCAATCGAATCATTAACCATTCCATTAACTGTGACACTACTTGTGTTGTTTATGTCCTCTCGTGTCCATGTAAGAAGTGGTACGTGGGGAGTACTACCTGTAAGCTTAAGCTCAGAATTCTCCAGCATCTTAGGGCCATCAAAAACTTGGATCCCGCGTACCCCATGGCCAAACACTTCCAGCAGGAGCATGAGAATGATGTTAATTTGCTTACATTTTTTGCGGTTGCACACATTCCCATCCATCCTAGGGGTGGAGACCGCGTCCTAAAATTGAGACAACTGGAAACACGTTTTATCTTGGATCTTGATACCAAGTCTCCCTATGGACATAACCTTGATGAGGAGCTTTATACATTTTTGGGGACTTAAATTTGGTGGTTATGGTTTATGTTTATGTTATTTCTTCTTTTGTATTTGTTGTCTTTGCGTAGGTTTCCTCTGTTGGTAATTTTTTCTCCCAATATATTATATCCTTGGCCTGCCTGTATTACTTTACACCTTATCTCATCAGTGTTTTAGTGTCCAGATTGCTTATGTTCAACTATTTTATTTCTTGCTGTAGCACGACCCTTAGGGACTTGAGCTCTTTACTGTCCTTGTTTATATTTATTTTTCTTTTACTTTTCTTTCTCTTGTCTATGTAACTCAGCCTTTCTTGTGTCAGTAGTGCTGTAGTGGATTATGGTTTTTGAGTTTTGCTTTAGTATTTACTACTATTTTTGATATTGGCCAATAGTAGTTAATCCCTATTCTTATAGCTTGTGTTGGATTCTTGATCTCTAGGTGTACACAATGTTTTTACATCTTTTCCTCTTAATTGGTTAGCCATGGACTTTGTCATTTTATGCAATTTTATTGTTGTCACTCTGGTTCCTGTACAATTGCATAGTATTAAGGTTGTTAGATAGGTTTTAATGATGCTGACATTCTGCATTTTAGGCCCGGCATGTTTGCACAGTATTATACTATTATGCACTTGCACTTTATTTCATCTTTTAATGGGGCCAGAATACTATATCATGTATTTATTTATCTTTCAACCATTGTATTTGTACTTCATTATGTCGTTACAAATGTATGCAATCGCATTTTATTCCATCAGCCAGATTGTTCAAAATTTCTTTCTGTATATGCAATTTTACTGTGACTGTGGCTATGCATTTTTGTACATTACCTTGCTGCTACAATTGTGTGTATATGCATCCTGCATTATTTGCACTTTAATTTGCACACTACTTTGCTGCTATTGTTGCCTATGTATGCACTTTGCAATTTTTGTACTTCTATTTTGCTGCTATAACATCTTGCATTTGCACTTTATTTCCAGTTAAATGGAATTACACATTTATACCCTTTTTTGAAGAGGATCAAGATTTATGCCACTCGTTTTTTTTTTCATATGGCTATTTAATACATTGCGCTTCCACTTCGAATTATGTTTTCCTATATACACTGCTTGGCTGCTACTGACATTGGAATTATGACCTTGCTTGCAGCGCTTTCAATTGTTTATGTGCTGTTTGTTTGTTGGTGTTTTACTATAGCATTTCATTCCATCATGACCGCTGCTCTTTCCATCTGCATAGGCACTTTTTTGAGCTTCATGGACATAGTTAAAGGACTATATTGGTAATCAACTATTAAGATGTTTTAGTCCCTTGTCTTTTCATGTGACCAAGCACTCAGTTGAGTGTGAAACGCGTTGTGTGCGGGCCGTTTTGACAGGCGTCCTGCCTCTGTTTTTGCTACTGTTCCAGCTATATTTTGTATTTTTTGTTTTTTTAAACAAATTTCTTTGTGCAACATTAAATAATTTTTTATGACCTTCCCAGTGTTGTGCGCTGTGCTTTTTCCGTTTTGGAAATTGGGCATTTATTGTTTTATTTTGACTGCGGAGAGTGCGGTTCATTTTCCTCTTCTCTTTCGATATATATATATATATATATATATGTGTCTTTCTCTACCGTTCATTCTGTCTCTCTGTGTCCCACACGGTCTCTCTTTCTCTTGCTATTTCTCACTCTGTGTCTCTGGCTTTCTCTAGGTGCTGCATTGGCAGGTGAACATTTTCTGGAACAAACCCGGCCTTTGCTGACAGCAGCAGGGCCAGACAAAAAAACATAGATATATGATGGATTTTATTTTTGAGTGCAAAAGAAGATATTTTTTTTTAAAAAAGATTGTGTACAAACTATGCAGATTACACACCTTTTAAAGCAATGTAAATTTATAATTGTCACTACCAGTGAATACTGTAGTCATTTTTATTTTTTTATCTTTTTATTTTTTGTGCTTTTGTTCAACATGTGAACTTTTACACATCAGAAATACACCTTACATAATTCATACATCTCTAATCAATATTTCATTACTAAAACAAAAACTTAAAATTACAATTCCATTTTTGAAAAACATGATATAATTCTATTAATATAAAAATACAACATAATTCTAGAATCAATACAATGTCATAGCATTTACAAATGCAATTTCACAATTTCGTTGTGAGCCCAAGTTCATCCAACATGCTAATGACTTCTGCAGGCAAAAAAACGTCATGACCAGCACTCACTCTTTTCCATACTACTTGTGCTATGTATTCACTAACTACTGAAAAGAATCTGCTAAGAAAACGCGTTCTCATTTCTTTAAGGGACCCACATACTGTAGTAATGAGAATGTTACATTGATTTGACCTAAAATAGAAAACTATCAAGGCAAACAATACACAACTAAACTATTTTCTGACAAAAAGTTATTATTCAAATAGAGTCTTGCGCATGCCTATTGTACTCATTTAACACCCTATGCTCACAACCTCCTCTTACCTAAAGGCAGAGGAGCTAAAGCCGGATGTTCAAGCTTTCCATACAGCGCTGTCAAATAGTGGAATTCCAGTGCTTTAAATCATCGTAATCTTTTTTAAATTAGAAACAGTAAACTTAATCCCTTTTTGAAGAGTCTGGGGCCCACCCTGCACATCCTGCGGGCCCCTCTAGTGAGACCAATTCCCCAGTTTGAAAAGCACTGGTTTAGGGTTTAGGGTATGTCATCAGTTTACCAAAGTTTCTATCAAAATAAAGGCATACTGTTGTGGACTTTGACAGCTCAGGGCAAACATATGTCATTTTCACATATAATTATGATTTTCGTGTGTGCTTCATAGATCACTATTTCTTGAAGTCCTGTCTTTATAATGTGCTATACACCAAGTCAAGTGCTGCGAGGTCAGAGGTTGAGCTGTCTGGTCTCTTCCAAAATCCTTTTTTCGTTTTGACATATTTCGTGATGCTTGCACCAACCATGGAGTACATAATTGGGGCATGGAGAAAACACTGCTGAAAATATACAAGCGGGTTTGAGAAGCAGAGTAATGAAAATGGTTTGTTATTTATATAGCTTTTAATAAAGTGCTGTACATAGAACATATGTACGTACAAATATCACTCAACCAAAGTTAGTACTAATTTATCAACCTCGGAAGGGTGAACGACTAAGTTAGCCTTTCTGAAATTTGATCCTGCGATCAACAGAACACACACACACACAATGCAGCAGTGAGCACTCACCCCGGTGAGCTATTTTACCAGCTAAGGATATTTGGTTGGTATGGCAACTGGTAACACTTGTGGCACACATCAATTGAGCTCCATTTAGTTAATTCATGATTTTCCTGCCATATCATTTGATAAGGGGTTGACCCACAAGGTACACTGATACAGTGAGGGAAGATGTTTGCTGGTAACGTGCCTCAGGTAGACCTGATAAGAGCGCAATGCTTGGCATTTTATACGCCCAAGTCACCTTCCTACTCGCTTACTTCATCACTCTTGAAAAGCATGTAATGGTCTATTTGGACTGTGTTTGGATTTGAACTTTGTAGATACATGTAGATCATTGGCAATGTCATATGTGATGTGATGGGGGTGGGGGTGGCGAGGGTGCCAGTTATATGTGCTTAGCCAGCAATAGCTTGCAAATGTTAGTGTTTTTTTTTTTAGGTTCTGCATTGAACTCATAACACAATAGATGTTCAGTTGAAGTTTTAAAGTTTTTCAATCAGAAGGTTTAATCATTGCTTTTTTGCAACTATATTCGTCTTTAATGTTATAGTATAGCAATATGTGTTCTATGGTAGTGGTCATTGTGCCCAGAGCTCAGTTTTCAGCTGTGCTCCGAGTACAGCAAAATTCCCTGCCCTGCCTGCTGGACATGGCCTGCAACTATGCCTAATGTGAAACACATTCATGTTCCCAGTACATAACCAATGTGTTTAAAGCCTACTAGGAATGTCATGGTCACAAAACCTTGGTGTGAACAGTCTGTATGATCACTCTGCTTTAGCCATGTCCTTAGCACAGTCACATGCCAAGAATGTGCGCTAGGCATGGCCTATGCTCATGCCCAGTAGTGGACACTGCACCCGGGGCATGTCGTTTGGGCATGCTTAATGGGCTCTGTTATTATGTTCCCTATTTCGGGGCAGTGAAGATACCAATAGTGCCTGTTTGGAATGGCCTATTATCATAATGATCATAACTTCATTTTTATTGGAATAAGACTAGTTTACCTATTCAAAATGACAGTTCACATCCATATCACATTTTCCATTATATGATATATATATATTTATTATACCAGTCACAACCGAAAATCCAACTTTTCAATACCCCTTTATAAAAAAAAGTGGGCTTTGAGTACAGAAACGCCTCTTGATCAATTCTCCACCTTTTGACATATACAACTTCCTTCATAGAATTGTTAAAAAATCATATCTTATAATGTTCCGAGTTTTAATGTATACAGTTGTGAGAACCTTGCAAAACAAGACATAGAGACAATTCCCTTTTCTCCAATCACAGGCCGTGGAACAATATCCGTGGATGCTTCAGAAAAGGGCAGGTACAATGTTTCATCTTTGCCACTATGCCCTGCAGAGAAAATGGCAAAGAGCAACTCTACCGGCTGGATTTACTTTTCACTTACAAAAATTGCATGCAACCATCCGATCTCAGACGTCATATCTGTCTAACAAAGGCTGAAATTAAAAACATTCAATGTTGTCACGTGGAACAACAGAGTGCAGCAGGTGGCACAATCTTCAATGTTACGTTTAGGGACAAAACTGTGAGAAAATCTGGAGGTGAAACTTGTAAAAGAGCACCCGTTGCAAATGTGGGTGCACATCATCCAGTTTGTTCAAAACCTAAAAAAGTATTTATAACCAGATACCGATAGCAAGGAGAACATTTTTGCGCATTTTCATGGAGATATTCTGTCAGTGGAATGCTCTTTCCCCAAACGCCCTGTCTCTCTCCCATCCAGTACGTCAACAGGCCACGATGGTTAGATTGCAGTTCAGCATGTCCACGTCATGATCCGCCTTAACCTGCAGTATACAGGGATCCCAAATATGCATCCAGTCCAGCAGTGGCCTACATACAACCAGGCAGTTCCTTAGTTCGTTATGCAGCTGTATGGTTGAAGTAGATCATGCAATTAGCATATGATTCAGGGGAGGGTTCGCAGGTGTTACTAAGGAGGCTTATTTAGAGTAACCCCACATCTCTGATCCATAGGTTGCCACTGAGTTTGACAGGATTTTGGAGGCTGCAGGGATTGTTTCCCCAGTTGGATGTGTGTTCTCTTAATTGCACCAGCCATATGGGTCAACAAGACTTTTGTTAGTTTATCATGTTGGATCCGGGTTGGATCCGGACCCCATTAGCCTCAAACCAAATATCATATAGTCCTCATATATAATTTCTTCTAACCAATTGTTGACAAAATGAAACGTATTTTAGAGAGGATTTTCGTGACCCGATTTCATTATTTGTGATGCTCCTGTATTTATACCAGAGACACTTTGAAACAAAGCAAATCAATGGTGGCTATAGTTGCAGTAGATACAACCCGTTTTGGGTCATTGCAATTGCACTGCCTGCATGTAGCAACACAGGCCAGCGTCATGTATATATCATATTACCCTGCCAAGAGGACACAGTGACCAGACAATGCTCTTCAGCCATGCAAATAAGAACCATGCATTGGCACAGAGGAGTGAACACTCTACTGGGATCATATTTGCTTTAGGACTCTTCTAAGTCAACTAATTAAACAATACTACAGGTATGGATCAAAACAAAATGCTTGTCTCTAGAGTGTAGTGGTGCGGATTACATATAATTCAAGCCCGCGCAGAAGAATTGACAATTTTGGGCACCAATGAATTCGGGAAATGTGGATGTGCACAGGGTGAGAACATAATGCTTGCTCATTTGTCTGAACATTCCCAAAATATCAAAGTTGCCTACTCAATCTGATGGCAACGTTGTTGCTCTTCTATTTCTGAGATGAAAGAGGCAGACATGCAAAGTGCACAACAAAGTGCACATTTTCAGAATTTCTCTTTTTTCATCGGGGTGAACAAGAGGTTTTGTTCTGGTTGCAGCCTTTACCGAGAGGGAAGAAGGCTGCTTTTTATTTTAGATCAATAAAAGATACATATAAGTGTTAAATGGGGGTTAATTCCTGTTGTAAAGTGTGCACTTATTTTTTGCACATTTTACAGAGTTTTATAATCAGGAGTCTCTGCCTTAAATAACCACATATCTGTTGGGCTGGTATTAATAAAAGAATGCCAACACGTCTTTATTGGCGCACAAACAGTGTTACTACAGATCAAGTTGCATGGCATGACAGACCATGGGATGTGTGCCATGGATGGTTTTTGCATACTCTTTGGGCCATCAAATATAAATTGCCCCACTCCAATTACATGTTGCATCACTGAAAACATGAAAATTATATTTTGGCACTGGTCATTGTGCCGAAATATCTTTTTTTGCACTGGTCAGTCAGTGCAAATGTCTGTTAACTATGATATCTGTGCTAATGTGCTAAACACCACAGAGCACAATTGCATTATGTGTTGGGTTGGAACACAAACGGTACTAACCGGTTCTGCACCAAAATGTGCACTTTGGCAAAAACCACATTTACTCTACATCTGTTGCAAAAAACCATTATGTCCCAATGAAACATTTGGTGCAAAATCCCCTCGCAACGGGGCAACCCAAAGGGTTATTATTATTAATTCAACTAATGTGTCTTTTATAAGGCGCCTACTAGCAGGGAGCAGTCTCTAAGCATGGTGGCGGGATTCGAACTTGACTTGATCTGTACTTTCTTGCTTCCAAGACAAACACGTAACCCCGAGCTATCTTCCCAACCCCTGAGTGCCGAATTAACATTTGCCACCCTGCCTTATTATGTTGGAAATGCTGTCTGCACTGAACGCGCATTTTATTTGGTAGAAATAATGATGGAATATAAGAAGCCGTAGAACAAGTCTGTCTTGTACCAAAGAAAATAACGAGCGTCTTGGAACTGGCATCCCCCTGTGCTGCTTTTTGAGGCCGTCTTTTGTTTGTTATTTTTTTTCTAAGTCTGCAGGCAGGAAAATCAATCTTCTGTAGAAATAAAGGAGAAATAAATAATGCGCGCAGGGTATTGATTTCAAAGGCTGCGGAGGAGGTGTGAAATATTGTGTGGATTTTTAAGATGAGTGATTGTGTGGAAAAGCACTGGGTTCCTTGAGTTCGCTAATGACCTAAACGGCTAGCTTTGCTGCTGCCTGCGCTGGTTTACCTGTAAACAGAGTCCCTAATGAAGGAACTTCCATTTCCCTCCTTCAAAGCAAATGTCAGAAATGGCATGTTCTGCTCTGGTCTCGGCACATGTTATCTATCTCATTATTTGATAAACCATCAGAAATAAAGTTAGGGCATAATAAGATTCGGTAGCAGAGTGTAATGGCGTGCTCCGGGGCACCAGAGCAGGCCACAGGACCCCAGGATCACCTGGGTGCACAGTGGACACGCTGAGCAGGATGCAGGAGGGATCACCCTAAGGTCGCGGGATCACCCACTGCTAATGTAACACTGGGGGCACCTAGCACACAACGCCTGGGCACTGTGGTCACACAGGCCCAAGCAGCCACAGTAGAAAACAGCACAAAGACCACAGGAGCCAGGAGTTGCCACTAACTGGGTCTCCACTGCAGTGGCCCATGTGTCTGCAGTGGCCCTTTTCATTAACATGGTGACGCGGTGATGATCGCCACGCCCCTCTTAAAGGGCCACTACATTACACAGAGGAGAGGCAGAACAAAATGCAACTTTGTGAATCTCTAGTTCCTCTTTCATTTGCTTTCATCTGGATTGAAAAGGTACCTAAGGAATTATGGAACTGCTCTGTGATGGCTACAGGTGCACACGGACTACAGTGCTTATTTAAATAATGTGATTACATTGAGATCTGCCAATCATATTTAATGTTTTACAATTTTACAATTATAGGGTACCGTTTTGATTGATATATTACCTATTCACATCAAGTTTGTAATAAAAGCATATCATTAGGTTAGTTAGGTGTAGTTGACAGGATATAATTGGAAGTTTCGTGGACAAAAGGCCAGATTCTCAAAACTGAGTGCAAATGAAAGGAGCACAGGGAAAGTTCTCGTTTCATTTGCGCTCATGTCTGAAATGCTCAGGTCACCTTATTCTCAAATATTTCAAAAAGGTAGCAGGCGCTCCTCTCCAGAAAGAACATGGCATGATAACCTGTTCTGAGATGGGAGTTTGCAGCACACACTTTTTTCTCACAGTACCTTTCACAGATGGGAAATATATGCATTTGCATATTAGTCTTTGTCCCGCCCACATGGGCAGTCCAGCACCGAAATGCTATGGCAATTCCTCTCTGAACAAGAGTACCAACAGCAACCCCATACACGTGTTTCAGCCTTGTTGGGCCTCATCACTGAGGTGAAGCTGTGCCTCTCTGAGCACAGTGAGCAGGGAGTCCACGTCTGGTTGCCCCTAGGTAACTTAGGGTGAACAACCCCAAGTTCCTTGCAAATATTTCAAAAAGGTAGCAGGCGCTCCTCTCCAGAAAGAACATGGCATGATAACCTTATTCTCAAAGGTGACATAACAAGTTTAGTTGAGTCTGAACAGTGGCGCAAAGTTGCACTGCCAGCCCCCTTATGTGCTCCTGACACTAATGTATGACAAGCCTCCAGCAACCACATGGTTGCTTGGTGTGCATTTCACTGCCTATTGCGGTGAAATGCTCGAAAAAATAAAAAAGCATTTCCATCCCTGTTTGGGGGATGGACATGCACGTGCGAAAGCCGAGGTTAAAACAGCAGCTTTCACACTTAAGCAACAAATCATGAGAAGGTTTAGAAATTACCCTGCCATGATTTGGGCTTCCCCCTGCACTTGTTTCAAATGGTGCAGGGAGATGACTAATTTCTGGGCATTGTGGCAAACCAGAAGAATGAGTTGGATGCAATGAGGAGTAACTCCCAGTGACGTCCCACTTTCCTAGCCCCTTAAGGAGGGTCTTACTTAGCGAGCTTACCTCCCTAGCCTCAAAGGTGGTGGCACGCTGTTAAGTATTTTAATTAGGCGATACACCCTGGTCTCAGCCTAGTATGCAGCGCACAGCTGAAATGCTTATTTTAGTATGTCTATAGGTTCAATATTCTGAGTGATATCCAACTCATATCACACCCCTTCTCAAATCCCCCAGGTCACGATGGAGCAGGAATCAGGCATGTTGGTAAAAGTAATATTTATTTATTTATTTATTTAAAATTCAAATCAAACATATACTTTTAATAGGGAGCCACAATCACCAATGTGAGGACAATAAACGATAACAAGGTATGTACTGCACTTAAATTCACTCTTTAGCAACACAGAAGAAAAACAAAAGAGAAAAGAACACTTTTGGCTTGTTTGGAAAGATAGCACTTAAGTTAGGATTTCCCCCTGCAAAATTCCTCAACCCACAAATATGCAATTCTAAATAGAGATAAGGAGGCAGCAGATAATCAGGAATAAGGAATGATAAACCGAATTTGAATACAACCTTCCTTCCCCAAACAAGAGAGAAAAACAGATTTGAAATCTTACACTTTAAAATGACATTTCAGAAATAGCTGCGTAAAACAATGAAAGTGTGCAAAAATCTCTAAATCAGTACAAATCTATGTGAGAGCAACATTGGAAATATACTAACAATCATGAGCTATATTATGAGCAAAAGTAAACACTTTGAATCTGAATGGAAGGTTGAAAATAATTTAGAACAAAAATCACACATGTAAAACTTTGCAAAGAAAACGCGGATTCCCGCCTAAAATTAACGAAATGTTTTTTTAAGAAAAACAGGTGAAATGATTTTGAGTGTGGTTTTTGGGTTGGGATGTAGCTATAGGTTTTAGGTACACTCTGGAGTTGAAATGAAGTATCTAGCTCTTAAACTGAGGAAGATATGCAAGGTTGAATGAGAGGCATTTTTAGAAAAATAGGGCAGTGAAAACAGAAAAGAAACTCAGTTTGGACAAGAAAATATTTACTACAGTTTTACTCTATGACTAGAGCATTCTGCCAGAATATCAAGGTGGGACACAGTGAGCTCTGGAGATAATTCATGACTTCAACACCAAATCCCCAGTGCTCGCCCCGGCAGAACCAGTCGGATCACTCGAAGTAGGATGGATAACTTAAGATTTACACAAGATAAAAAATGACTAAAGAAATGGCGCTGAGCAAAATAAATCAAGACAAATGGCAACAAGGATTCTGACAATGTTACAAGTTATTAAGGTAAGGATAGGATGGTTTAGAGATTGGGATGACACAAGGCAAGGCAATGTATGCTATGATTTTCTATGATTCCTATTAATACTTACAGTCCACTTTAATTTAGGATTTTGGACCGTCAAGGGTTCATCACACGGATCGGGTCTAACCAAGGACAGCTGGGCAAATCGAGCGGAACAGGATCAGGTGGGCAGTTCTGGTCAACGGACTGAACTGGACTGCACTGGACTGGCTCTTCTGGTTACTGGAGACTGGAGATCAGTGGGATGGCGAGTTTGCAGGCATGCGGCTAGTAGTAGTAGCAATTGTGAGGAAGTGAGGACGAGGCACTACTGTAGGTTTTAAGTTAATGAGGTAAATAAGGTAAATAGGTGTGCAATCACTGCTTAACTGTTAAGTTGCCAAGCAGTTGTGTTTTCCTTTTTTGATTCACTTCACAGAGTTTCACAATGCGTATATCAGTTCTTTGATGTAAAACAATACAACTTTGGGAGAAGTAGAAAGACCCATCATGGGTTGTTTTAATCAAAATATGTAATTTTTTCTTTCAAAATCTATCAAAATATATAATTTGTACACTTTTTACGAAACCTTATTGTTAGATACACTCTAAACCATAAGATTCTTTTTCATACATAAATTCACAAAATCCCTTTTTAGGTAACAACAAAAATGAAGTCAAACAAATTTCTTGGTTAAAGCCACCTTGGTTAAAATCATCCTCAAAGAACACTGGATAGTGTACCGTTGAGCCAATTCTTACGGTACAGGCGAAACATCTCGGAAATGTCAGAATTCTCTAGACAATCATCAACCTTACAAATGGATGAACTTAACGGGCAATATTCCTGGATTTAAACCGTTCTCACTATATAAACATTGTGTACACTTTAAGAGGCTAGACTGAACTATCGTCTGACTAGTATGTTACAGCCAGACCATTGGTCTGGCTAGCATGATACAGCCAGACCAACAGCATGGGGGAGAGGCACCCCCCTTGTTTTACCTCCCCAACACATAGCGGTTTACTTTGATTATTTATAAACACACTCCGGAGACAAACACACTAAGCACACAACTATTTTCCCCTGTTGTTTTCTCTAGAAACTTTTTGAGAAGAAACTTCCATGAAATAAGATTGTCCATATACAGAGCAGATTAGGTGCAGCTATACCTACCAATAAGAGGTTGTCCAAGAATCAGTAAGCAAGGTGCCAGTGGCATTAGAAGAAGGTGTGTTAAGAGTAACGTTTTGAATTGTCTGATATGTAACATTTCAAGCCATAATTTTTTACTGTTGAGTTTTCTAATTTTGAACAAGTGTTGAAACACTAATAGTGAAATACTGTCTATATGTTTTACCGTAGGAATTGAATTCAAGAACATATGTATTGTTGGAACAAATAGTATCATTAGCCCTGAAGATGGACTGTCAGAAAAGTCTGAAACGCGTTGGCAACAAATTGACAAATCTTGATACTATTTTGGTTTGGTGACTTTAACCAAGAAATTTGTTTGACTTCATTTTTGTTGTTACCTAAAAAGGGATTTTGTGAATTTATGTATGAAAAAGAATCTTATGGTTTAGAGTGTATCTAACAATAAGGTTTCGTAAAAATTGTACAAATTATATATTTTGATAGATTTTGAAAGAAAAAATTATATATTTTGATTAAAACAACACATGATGGGTCTTTCTACTTCTCCCAAAGTTGTATTGCTTTACATCAAAGAACTGATATACACATTGTGAAACTCTGTGAAGTGAATCATAAAAGGAAAACACAACTGCTTGGCAACTTAACAGTTAAGCAGTGATTACACACCTATTTACCTTATTTACCTCATTAATTTAAACCTAGAGAAAAGAAATCGATATTCTCAGTTAAACTCAGAACTGCAAGCAGTGAGGATCCCATTATAGCTCAAGTGCCTGCAACATTAACACATTTTGGGATTATATTCCCTTCGGAGTGCACTTAGGGTCGGCAGGTAGTAATACATGCCTTTCTTTCTCCAGTAGTAGTAGCAAGCCAGGTTGGATCAGGATGCTTCCTTTGGGTTTTTGGGATTTTTAGAATTTGAGGCTTAGCTGAATATCTGGAATCAGGATCAAATAGGATGAAGAAATCAGGAACAGGACACCACGCAGGAAATCAGGAATAAAGTCAGGAATCAGTATCTGTCTCTGTTGTCAGGTTCCCTTATTTATCATGCCAAATGACATCACTAAAGTATATGGCAGGGGCAGGTTTACTGTCCACACCCACAATGCAAGGATTGGGCAAGAGCATAGTTTCCACCTTGCTCTTCGCTGATTGGATCACAGAAAATGATGTCATGTTTATGGTGTTACTTTTACAATGTCTAGAAACCTCCCCTAGCTCCTAGAACCAAAACCTAATTTTACCACAAATACATATTTATACAGTGATAATCTCTGAGAAAATCAGATACACAGGTTACATATTTTGTGGGTCATATTTCAATCCAAACCCCAAGTCTGTGGGACCTGGTTTAGCCTTTCTGCTACATTTTGGCAATTTTACCCATGAAGGATTTGGCCTAAACATTCCCATTTACGTACATAGATGTGCATTTACCCCTGGGATGTGTGTACAAAATGCTATGTGCGCAATATCAATACTTTCCCCACAATCTGTCATTCTTTACAACTTATGTTCCTTATGCAGTCGTGAGTTCTACCAAGTATTCACAGAAAAAGCATAACATTAGATTTAAAACTATCAACTTTCATATCTTTCCTCATTCTTGCTGCAAAGTTAAATGTCTTGAAAGTTCAGTTACAAAATAGGCTTTTCAAAACCAAAAGGAAGTCTATTGTCACTTACCAGTTCTTTTTTCTTTTCCACAACTGTAAGCAAATGTCAATTCCTTTGAAGCAGGATGAGGGGCCTCTCTCTTGACTGAAGTTTACTGCCCCTCCCACTTGAAAGGTGAGATTCCTAGTCTGCTATTGTCTCAGCCTGAAGCAAAGTCGAATGTCTGATGACGACTTGGGAAGTCCCATTGTCCTGGGTATTCAAAGCCTCCAACCTAGCAATTAGCCTTTCCTGTGCCAGCAGTTTATGAGGTGTCACCCTTTGCCAGGGCTAGCACTGGCAGAGCTTTATTTATTTATAGTTTACCAACTTATCATGGGTTTAGCTTTTATTTTCTCATTTTAAATATTGACTGAAACCTATGCAATCAAAACATTTTATAGGAGTACTTTTACCAGCAAGAAATATTTTTACATTTCTAAATGAGCATGTCTTTACACAACAATGTACTTGTAGGCGATTTTGCTCTTCATTTAGGAAAAAACATCTTTAACTTATTTCTTTAAATTCGGTTTTCATCTGCAGCAAATACACACTTTGTACAGCTCTAGTTCTTTCATTGAGTGCTGGAGTTGTTTGCAGCATGGATACATGTATCAGGCATCTGTTTAGAGTCTTTCTCTTACAGCTGATTCTTTAGATACACTTGCAAAGCTTTAGCCGCGTTTCCCATGTAAATGAAAACACAGTCCCTGGTTGCTTTTCCAAAGATACTTTTGACAGGAGTTGTCATTCAAATAAATGAGGCCTGGTTCCTCTGAGACACAAAGAATGATCCTGGGCATTGCAGGGCCTTTTTAATCACAGTGGTTCATGAGAAATGATGGATTTAGTGCCAAGCAGCTCTTCTAAGATTGGGAAAGTGTCATTTTAAAGAGGCATTTTGGGTTTTCAGCACAATGATGCTGCCTCTTTGACTTCACTCCATGTTAAATTTTGCAGAGTACACTGGCACATTCCTGCAGTGAGTACTCTGTTCCACCCCACCTGAAATGTGTGTTGGCACAGCGGTGCAGCCATTTTCTGGTTGTTAAAAACACAGTTTAGAGAACTAGGAGTCAGCACAGCCATTTTGTCCTGTTTCTTGCACCTATGCAGCAAAGTGATGTAGCATGGAATTGCTGAGTGGGTCAAAATATCCCACAATGCCCCCGGAGAGAAGGGACAAATTACCAACATTTGTCACAGCCTTTAAAAGTGCATCACGGCTGTGAATTTAGGATGCACTTTCCAATGCCCAGAAACTCCCCCTTATGTGTGTGCATGCAACGGCTCAATGTGGGAAAAAAGGGCATCCTAGTGGTAGGAGGTCCTCCTACCCCTGGCTACTACATCCAACATGCCTGGAAGGGCTTGAGGCCAAGTGGCAACCATCGACAGGAGCGATTGACCATGCTCCATTATCCCCTCTCGCAGAGCAAGCCCATTTGAACCACTCACCTGCCAGTTCCCTTTATGCCACAAGGAATCCATAACCTTCCACCTCATCTACACAGCACCTCAAGTGAGTGAGTCTTTCATTGCTGACAACTTACAATCCTCTGTCAAATTACCACACAGTAATAATGTCTTCTGGAGAGATTTGAATGCCCTCGGGTCTCACGTCAACAACCACACATGAAGCATGCTTTTTGCAATGACCTAATTCCCATACCTTAAGCAGATTTGCCTCTCCACTACACACAACAAAGGCAACACCCTAAACTTAGTCTTTACATCATCCCTCCTCATTAGCTGTGCAGACCTCATCTCACTCGATTGCTATCCCTCTGTCGATCACCAACACGACCATGCCCCATAAAGGTCAGCTAAATGACCCCCCCTTAGCATCACTCATTCCAATAAGCTGGACGTAAACTTCACAGACCCCCCCCACTATAGGGAGTGCCTCTGTTTTCCGAGAACCATTCCACAGTTCTGCTATGATCTGGTTGCCCGGCATGCCCCCACATAAAACATCCATGGTAAGACCAAACCATCTGGCCCTTGGTACACCACCAAACCTGCCTCCAACAAATGCTTAATCCAAGCCCTAAAGAAGCAGTGATGCAAAAACTGTAACCCTAGAGATTTCACCAACTTCAAAGCTGTCTGTGCTACCATAGGATTTGGATTACCAAAGCCAAAGCTGCTTACTGCTCACACAATAGCGGCAGCCTCTAACCGAAGCAAATCACTCTTTAAAGTACGAAAAAACTGCACCAAACCCTCACCTGGCCTTGAGGTGCCAGCAACAAAAATGTGACAGAATCAACTACATTTGTATTAAAAAAATAGACAAAATCTGGCATCACCACACAGCATTAGTTTCCTCCCCATAGCCCTGCCTCTGTGCTCCAGCACCCACACTGCCCCTCTGGGCAGATTTCTCTCACCTATTTTCCTCAGACTTTCTAAAATCATTTGCTTCCCTCAAACCTACTACCTACTCTGAGATAATATTCCAGCCTCCATCATTAAACAATTGATGGGCACAATGTTGCATGCCCTTCTTAGCATCATTAATGCTTCCCTCACAGAAGGGTAATTCCCAAACATCCACAAGCCTGATCTCATACGCTCTCCTTTGAAAAAAATACCTGGACCCAGATGACCTGGCCAACTACCGGCCCATTACGAATCTCCCGCTTGTTAGCAAGATCTTGCAAAAAGTAATAACTACACCTCTACTACCCAGAATCGAACAACCTCATCCCTCTACTCATCCTCCTTGACTTATTAGCTGCATTCATCATCATTGACCACCATATTATCCTCTCTTCCTCATGAAAAGGATTCTCTGGCCCTGTCCTGAACTGGCTTACCTCCTACCACTCGGGCAAACATTAGTCCGCCCAGATGAACATGTTGCATTACAACCAGCTCCGAGTATCCTGTCCCCCAAGGCTCCATGCTCTCACCACTCATGTTTTTCTTTTCCCTGCAGTCTCTGGGCACACTCTTCCAATATCCCAATACAGCCATCCATCAATACACAGGCAATACTGAGTTGTATATGAGAGTAAATGCCTGCAGGACGTATGTTGTCTCTGCGATGACCTTTCCATCATCTAGCCCTGGAGCTCGACTGCCTGCTTCAAACTTCAATCATTCAAGACCAAATTGGTACTCATGGGCCCCCGTTAAATGCCAAACTGTCTAATAGTGGCTCTATGATATGCACCTACAAAGATTTGGCCAGCGACTGTCAGATTCAGCAAAATCCTTTGTCTTCATCATTGACAGCAGTCTGTCCTTCCAAGAACACAGAACCAAGAAGGCCCAAATGATCTGGCTCCAAAACTTCACCCTTCACAAAATCAAACCCTTCATCCTGCTGCAGGAGTTCCAGACCGTATTGCAGGCCCTTTTGGTCTTGCACATTAATGGGGGAAATGCCGTTCTGAATAGGCTCCCAGCTCTTCACTTGAAGTCCACTATGCTGAAGCACGTCATTTTACAGGTGGGCATAACTTTGACCAAAGCACCCGCATCCTATGTGAACTACATTGGCTTCCTTTCCAAGCCAGGTTACTGTTCAATGCTGCATGAATCATATACACATCAGTCAAGAGTAGCTCACCAGCTGACCTGGTGCCTAAGCTCCAAATATCTGGTGGCACATGGTCCTCAATCAGCAAATCGACCAATCCGCTCAAATCATAATTCACCAGCAGAAAGAAGGCCTGCTGACAATCCTTCTCTTGTTAAACAACCACCCGTTGGAGCTCAGTATCTGCCCCACAATCCTCCAATTCTGCAAACTTCTCAAAACTTTGATTTTTCAACAACACCTGACGACGGACTAACCCCTAGGCACAGACTCTATCTCACACAGTATTGCGCTACTGTTAAAAGATGACAGCCCATAACGCTGGCTACCCTAACCCTGTACAGCACTCCACTGCTCTCAAGCTACGCTCACGCATTCACCAATAAAAAAATAAACAACAAATAAATGTACAAATAAATCTGAACTGAGCTGCTACTTTTTTGGGTGAGTACGGAAATGTGCTTTGGGAAACAGGTCCAAAGTTTGGAATTATGCAACCTTTGCAGAGGATTTAGCACTAAGGCAGAAATGAAAAACGTGCAACACAAATATTCCTTCAATGCATTTTGCATCAGGTCAATTGATACGGACTAGGCCACACATTGTTTTTTGTGCAATGGCATTTTTGCACTCATCCTCGATGGATATTTTTGTTATACTGTTCATTATATTTCTATGTACAGTAACATCATTGTATACGTGCTTGTGTTTTAAAAAAAAATATTTTCCACCTTTGTACTTATTAGTTTTACATATAAATACATTGCAGTAATTACAACATACACAACAAACACAAACAGAGACATCTCTGCCATAAACATTCATAAAAATCCATATTTATCAAATATCTTATCAAGGATCAAACTATTTTACCTCAGTTTTGATCAACCTTTAAATACTCTAAAAGCAGAAAAAAATTAGACAACCAGATAGAGGACGAAATTTGAAAACCAACACAAGATTACATTTTCATTGCAAGAATTTCAAAACCTTGCAGCAGATGGCCTCGAATGTGTGTTATTTTTCTCTTTCAGCTTGTAGGCCACCTGATCTAGTGACGCTTTTCCAATTCACTTAGACACACTTCAGAACTCAGTCTGCAGTATGTATTACAGTTACGCAGAAATCTCTTTTTAGCCGTCATAGCTCTCATAGGCCACATCTTGATCAATTGCACAAAGGTTCTGCAGTGTTTGTCATTGAACAACGCTGTCCCTCTTGATACCAAAATCCCTTTGTGCTTTATAAGTGAGATTTTCTGGCCTACCCCTTTCTTGTGTCTTCACTCTGCCTTTTTGGAAGGTAATTAGGCTTTGTAATTAGATGCATTGTTAAAACAAGTTTCCATAGCTAATTGTAAGCTTATTACATTTCGTTTGTCAGGTTTTTTAATGAATAGCTGTATTATTCATTGTTATTCCATGTGTTTATTTTTGGATGTTGCATTTGTTTTGCTCTGACACATTATGATAATTTTGGGTTTGGATAACACTTTTCTTTTCACAATATTTGACCTTGTAACTCAGCTGCTGACTGAGAAAAGAGATTTAGTTTTGAATCCCGGCTTCTGTACTTGACCACACAAAGTATGGTTCTGAGCAAATGCCTACATTGCCCTATGTTATTTACATAAAACCTTAGTGTATGGTGTGCCACGCATGGCCCTCCAAATTACATGTTACAAAACCACCTTACCATTGTGTCCTGTGGAACTGTAATCTGGCCTCAACCATTATGTTCTTGACCCTGCACCACCTCTCTTTGGTGTTTGAGCGGCCTTGTCTTGCATAGGACACTGTGCCTGGGGTACGCATTTTACCACCTGTTTTCCTTGTTTCTTATCACTGTGGTATTTTCCAAATGTTTGATTACATTGCTTTGCTTTGTTGCAGAGCTGTGAGTTGGTGCCTGAAGATATTGTTTCTTGCTCTTCGCCACTGTGAATGAACTGGAAGTGAAACGCGGAGTCCCTCCACATCAACTAAGCATTTCCTGCAAGAAGAGGACAGCAACCGCCATGCATCCCCTACTGCCTTTTCTCCTGGTCCATCTGGTAAGGAAGAACACATTGTCCTTCATTCTGCTGAGTGCCCAAGACTGTTAATCAATGACTTGTAACCTTTAGATGGGGTGGGAGTGAGGAAATGAAACATTGCTCTTTTGGTTGCAAGTTGATACTGGAAAATTGACATCATCAACGATTGAATGCCACCATGATGTTGACTCAAGTTGGCATTTAGAAATGTGACTTCTTTTCTTTTAATCTTTTAATCAACGTGTAATGTAAAGCAAGTATCCTATTCAACGCGGAGCTGAAATCCAGTGACAATTAAATAATGCATAAATGCTAAAAGACCCATCTATAAAACCAGAATGCGTCAAAACACAAATCAAAATATATTCCAAATCACATAAAAAAATAAAGCACTCTTTCTAAAAAAAACATACATTGGAATGAAGGTTAGCATTTCATAATTTGATTTCATCATACTGGCTTCCAAAGACATGCAGTGGACATGTGAGCAATATTAGAAGAGTAGTTTTGCATTACTGAAAAAGTAAGAGTGAAGATGAAAGTTATCCATGAATGGGATGGACAACAAGTATGAATGTAAAAAATATGCAGCACAAACACCGGTGCGGGTGACAATGCGTGCCTCAACCTGGCACACAAACCTCTGAAATAGCTCATATGGAAACTTTCCACCCCATCACACCTAACCACTAGACAGACAAACTACAATACCAACTCTAGAAGACAATCAGAGTCGTGGAACGAAGAAATGCAAAGACTAAGAGGCAAAAAACCCACTAACCCAAAAACACAACTTTCCACATTCATCTCTCACACAAAAACCCCTGCAACCACTTCTCTGCACAACAAATCACAGGTACTTCACCCCACTGCAACAACAAACCAAACAACACATAACTCACACCAACAGCGCATGAGGAACCAAACAGATCAGATAATCACACCCAAGCTCAGGGCATGGTGAAAACCGAACTGAAGCTGCCAACAGGACACCACCCTTCTCACTTTCCTACTCCCACTTCACCCTATTATCCTCCACCCCTCCTTTTCTGTTTGCAGATCAGCCAGAGCACCTGCGGACCAATTCCGTTGGTGATGATGCGCGGTACAAATATCTTTAGCATTACCATTAACATTATAGCCAGACAGAAATAAGTGGGAGGATCAGTAGTCTGAGTGTTCAGCCCAATTGTTTCTGAGAAAAATATTCCATCACCTCAGACATTAAATGGACCCTATTATCTGTGAGTACAATATTGGGATCCCCACCCCTTCTGAAAATGTGTTTTAGTAAGTTTATAACATCTTTAGTGCACATATTCTGGACAACCCCTACTTATTCCCATCTAATAAGTAGGTCTAAAAGTATCATACAATACCAGTGCATGGTGGTGCTTTTAGTGGGTCCTATCATATTAAATGCTGGGTATGGTCATTGAGGTCATAGGAGTAGTATGTGATTGACTTGCCTTTTCACTGTGTTCACATATGAGACATTCCCTGACCACACTCTCCACATCAAAAGCAGGCCACCACAGTCGTGTCTGCATCTTCACTTGGTTTTGGTGACATTTATGTGACAAATGAATTATACCAATGCATATAACTTCAGGTGGTATGATTGAATTGCCTCTCATTACAAATCCTTGTTCACAGTACAGTTCATCCTCGAGTCTCCAAGGGATTCTTATCCCAGTTATTCAAAAAGCTTCAATCGATTGATAGTTGGTCAGATAGCACAGCGAGATGAGTGCTCGCCCCTGATATCTGTGTGCAGCCTACTGTGGCAGGTTTGATTCCTGGGAGCCTCAACTTATCCTTTCATCCTTCCAGAGGTCACTAAATCGAGTACCACTCTGTGGGATAATAATGTCTTCTGTTACTTCAGTACTATCAGACCTATGGGTGTGTAGCGCTATACAAGAAATGAATTATTATTATTGCCTTGGCATACTCCCTACCTATAATGTCAAATGCCCATGGGATTGCTTGTGTGTACTGCTCCCACCTACAAACTTCACCTTTCACTTCGAGACTTGTTTGGTGTTCTCCCCACCAACAAAATTACTATATGCTTAATTTTGTTTTTGTGTACTCATACTCCTACAAAATGCTGATGGGTTCCCACTGCTTTGGCCTTCTTCTGATTTTGTGTCTTGCCCCTCACCCACAAGTCATGTTCCCAAACCACCACCAGAATTCTAACCTGATTCCCTACCTCTAGATAGGCCATATTTTCCATGTACTACCACTCTTACCTACACTACAACTAATCCTATCTACCCTTAATTTCATTAAGTCTCTTCCCTAACTATTAAGGACTATAGGGAATTGCTCCTGCCTTTTCAAAAGCTAACTGCTTTGTGTTTCAAAGAGTGTTGTATGTTGCAGGTTGAGGATAACAACATTGCAGTGCTCATTCAAAAGAGACAAATACAAAGAGACATGATTTTAGGTAAAAACAAGCCCAATATTGCTTACAGTAAACATACCTGGCAACAGTGGTTCAAAGTTTGCACTTGTCTACCTTCAAATCGAAGTCAGATCCTGGACAGGTTAACCTGGCCAGACCTGGAGAAATTCGAGGAGTTTGAGGTATTATATGAACCATCCCATCTGTGATTATTGCAGGTTTAGTGATGCCGTGTGGTCTAAATCTGGAATTATAATCTATTAGTTGATTGTGTGTGTTCAAGTAGGCTTGTAGATGGTTGGCTGCTCTCTGGTAAAATATTTTACCCACCAAGTAGAATTGGGTAAGGGGATTGATGTAAGTATGGTCATGGCTTTATAGAGGTGGGCAGAATATGGTTGGTTTGCATGGCTAATGGGAATACCACTTTCAATAGGAAAGCATTTAAAATGTAGATCTTGGGGAGTAATATAATGTCTGGCCGCTTTGATGCCTGGGAATTGAAGGATGTGTTTGAGGCCCATTCTAGCATGGTGATGGTGTCTGTTGGATCTAGGGCTCAGAGGGATTGGAAGAGGATGAAAGCCCATAGGCAGAACATTACTTTGGGTTGTATTACATGAATAATGGATTTGTGTTTATGCTTGTATATATTTATGACTGTGGATTTTTCTAGGGCTCATGGAATGCAGGATTTGATTTGGGGTTAACCAGAAACAGGTAGTTTTAACTAAAGCCTTGATTGTGATATCATGTATGAGATTGTTGAAAGTCAAGGGGCATCTTTGACAAGGGGCCTCATTAATATTATGGTGGTAAAGCCAAATTAATGTACTGTTACTGCCACTCGGTCCCGTGAATTTGGCTCTAACTAAATTACTGTCAACCATATGCTGCATTGTTGAATTTGTAGTGAGGTCCCATATATATTTATGATAGGTCTGTGTGCATATTGTTTTTGTCATTTAGTTTAAACCCAAATTGAGACCAACATGTCTGGTCTTAAAAGTGTCAATCCGCTTCAATTCACAATGCAACACCAAAATTCACGTAATTTCTTTATTTCGGTGAGAACAATATTCTCTACATGTACATAGCAACATTTTTTTTTTACTTGGAAACAAGAAAATGAAATGAGAACAAAATAAAATATACTAAAACATTAAATATGCCAAAAGGTGAGCAAGAGATATACACCCATATAACAGACATTTTCACATGCATGCACACATCTACGAGGAACTGTCACCCACTCTATACTTTATCCCGCATTGCGATTCATTTGTCTCCTGTTTTCAATGTGCCCAAGTCGTATCTCTCAACAGCATGGCAAATTAACTTATTCTTATGTAACTGAAGTCACATTAGTGGTGGCATGCATTGGTTAAAGTGAGAGGACATGGATACCTGTTTGCTTTCTCAAATGAGTATAAAACGGATGAAAAAAACATAAAATTCAATCGGTCTCCACCTATATTAGATTTACAAAAGCACCCCTCTCATACAGTTCTCCCTCAGAGTCCATGCAACAGTAATGGCATTTAAGGGTAGCATGTTTTTAAATTTGAATAGGCAAGAGTGTAAGTACACATTCTTTCCTATAGTAAGTAGGGCTCAGAACCGACAGGCATCTGCACCGTTAAGAAAGTTTGGCGGGAAGTTTTATCATAACTCATTTTGGGGAGGCCTTGAGAATTAGAGTCTACCATCACTGGCTATAGAAACCAAGAGCCCACGCCTGGTGGATCTAGATGTTCCTTCACATCGCATAGCCAATCAATCCCATTACTTACTCCACTTTTCAGCAAGCTACTCAAGATACTCCTCATAAGTGATGCTGCTGGAATAGTTCAAAGTGAACACCATATAAATAATGGTTGCAAAGTTAGAAATCACTTGAAACGCCTACCCCTCACTCTCAGCAAGCAATGCAAACACTGGAGTTGCCTGTGGGAGTTGCAATACTTTTCTAAAAAAAATACGTTTCCTTATAAGCTAAACATCAGTTTTGGCATGCCCCAATACACCTGCCCCAAATGTGACAGCTTCCACAGTTTTGGCCCGATAGGCTAGCAACATGGATTGAATTGGGTGGCTACTTTGAAATTAAAACAAAGATACAACTATTTGTTTATTTCTTTTACCTGCTTCCTGACATGATCAGCCCATTTTAGAGAAAGTAAACCTCGATAAATAATCATAGTTATCAAACGTCTCAATTTTAGTGTCCTTACATTTAAATAAATAGCAAGACTTCAGGTTTTCACTTATCACTGTAACCTCATATTAGGCAGTATTCACTGATAGGACCTTTGATAGAATGAATACAGTTTATTGATCAAGCAGTGGCTGCAGTGCAAGGGGTGTCTGAGCCGGTAACACTGCATCTTCAGGCTAAAGTAAGATTGTTAATGAATAATTTCCTGCTTGGGTATGCCAGTGACCAATGTATAACCAATGTATGACTTATACAACAGGGGTACCAATACACACCAATACACACCCTTGCAGAACATCCTAAATCAAACATTCACCACCAGATCAAGATGGAGTTTCTTTAAAATGTGAGCAAGATGTTCAGATAAAGCATTCTCTTTTAGGTGTTCACAGAACTGAGTCCTATAAACACAATGAAATGTATTTCATATATTCATTAAGGCAAGGCATCTGCAGCATTATACCCATTTGATACCCATATACCCAGTACATTTCTTGACAATTTAAGATTCAAATTAAGTGCTTGCTCTGTTGTGCCCATCCCTCACAGAACCCACACTCAACATCAAATATTAGGTGGCAATCAGCTTCACTTAGCTACCTTGAATGCTCATCTTGCTCTCAAACACTCCTCTGACATCTCCTTCTTGAAGGCTTTGACCTCGACATCATCTCCCTTACCGAGATGTGGTTCAATGCCAGCTCAGTCACTGCTCTTGACACTCTCCTTCCTGAGGGCTACAAACTCCTCTCGTAAACAGGCCCAACCAGCCCAGAGGTGGAGTAGCCCTGATCTTTCCTGAGTGGGTCCCTGCCTCTGTCATACCTACTCAATCCTACACCTCTTTTGAATGCCTAGTCTGTAGGCTAGGGTGTCTCACCTACTCTCTCATTCACCCTCAATACCTTGGGCCTATCCCTCTCTTCCTCTCTGAATGGGCCAACCTCACCTCTTCCCTCTTGAACTTGACCTCCAAACTCCTCCACCTTGGTGACTTCAATATCCACCTCAACTCTTCTGAATCAGCCACTTCACAGTTCTGTGACCTCTGTGACTCCCTCTCTCTTACTATCCTTCCTTCCCGTCTGATCACTCAGCGGGACACACTCTGGATGCCTTTATCTCTGACATCCCTATGACTAACCTGGTCACCACCCCTGGTCTGACCATTCTCTCCTCTCCTCTGACTTGGAGCCTCTTGGCTCTATGTCCAAGCCACCTTCCGCACTGCCAGCCTCCTTCACCATCATTTGACTGATGAAGCGAGTGTCAGTCGCTGCCTTTGCCTCCACTTTCATCCCCGCCCACTCCTGCATCTGACTCTTCCTCTGACTGTCCTCGCCAACTTACAGCTCTTGATCTCCATCACCCTTGACATTGTTGCCCCTGTCACGAGGATCCGCCTGAAGCCTGCCCACAAGTGCAACATTTGGTATGACTCCGATTTAGCTTCTCAAAAACATACATTTAGAGTTGCTGAACGGCAGCTAGCTGCACTGTCCAACAAACTGGCCTGTCGCCTGTTCCAAAGGCAATATCGTTTCTCCATTCGCTCCAAGAAGAGGGCCCGCATCCAAACCCGCATCTCTGGAGCCACTAAAAAAATTGCTAAAGTTTTCATATTCGGGAAGGAACTCACCAATCCAATTGCAATCTACACCTCTCCCCTTCCTTCCAAGGCCCTCTGCAACACTTTGGCCTTCCATTTCGCTTTTAAGACCAACCCCCACCATCTCCACTCCTGCTCCCCTTCCTAGCTTGGTCCCCTTCCGTCAAGCCCCTGCACTGTCTTCCCTCCTGCCCATAACACCTGACGAGGTCTCTAAATTTGTCAGCTCCATGAAGGTCTCTTCCAAACAGGTGCTCCCCCACTCCTCTAGAACTATCAAGGACAACATCGCCACTCTTGCCCTGGCTGTTGTGGACTTCTGTAACCACTCCTTCACCACAGGCTTTTTCCCTCTATCCCTCAAGCACTCTCTTGTGCACCCCTCTTGCCCTGCTAACTATCTCCCTATCTCCACCACCCTCTTCCTAGATAAACTCTTGGAGAAGTTTCCCCTTCTCCAATTAATCCTTCATACTGAACTCGTTGGTTGCCTCCATGACCATCAATCTGGATTCCCGGGCATCCAGAGGCATGGGAACTCCTCTTCTGAACACCCATGAAGACTTGCTTGTAAGTCGTGACTCTAACTCTCCTGCGGTTCTCATTCTCCTCGACCTCTCCTCTGCCTTTGACACGGTCAACCATTCTATCCTCATAAAACGGCTTTGTGATACCCTCGGTATCACAGACCGGACACTGGACTGGCTGACCCCTTTCCTCACTAAACACCCTTCTCAGCTGCAACTGGGGTCTTTCTCTTCAACCACCTCACTTTCTACCTGTGGTGTCCCTCAGGGCTCTATCCTATGACTGTGGCTCTTCAATAGCTATCTCACCCCTCTTGCTCACCTCATCGCCTCCTTCTCTCCTCACTTCCAGTGTATTGCTGATGGCACACAGCTCTCCTTCAAACTTCCCTCTTCTACCTCCTCCTTTCTCCTCCCTGCCTCTCTGACTGCCATACAGGCATGGTGTGTGGCTAACAATCTCTCTCTTAATGGCAGTAAGACAGAAATCCTTCTCATTGGGGCCCCTGTACCCTATTTCCCTCCAACTTTATGGCCACCCTCTTGGGCCATCAACCCTCACCATCCTCTAAAGCCAAAATACCTGGGGTCATCTTCAACTCCACCCTCTCCATCACCCCTCACAACTTGGACCTTGCCAAGAAGGCCCACTTCCAGCTTCACCTCCTTAGAGGCATTCTCCCTTTCCTCACCTTTCCCCAGAAGCTCAACATCTCTGGAGCTCTGGTCCTTTCTAGGTTGGACTACTGCAACAGCCTCTTCCTCAACCCCCCCTTTCTTCCCCATGACCCCTTCAGCTGATCAAGAATAGGGCTGCAAGACTTATCCTTGGCCTCAATTCCAGGGACCGTATCTCTCCAGACCTAATATCTCTCCACTGGCTCCCGGAGGGTGCAAGGATCACATTCAAGGCCCCCTGCATCGTTCACAAGGCTTTCTGGGGTCTGGGACAATGCTATCTCCAACTTTCCCTCCCTAAAAACTTCCTGCTAGAGCCCTCTGCTCCTCTAGCCCTAACTCTTTGATTGTCAGATGCTTCTCCAAGCAGATAGTAGGGGCCAGGTCTCTCTACTCTACTGGTGCCTCTCTTTGGAACAGCCTCCCTGCCCCCACAGACTTGAACTGGACCTCCTTAAGTTCTGGAAACCTCTAAAAACTCTGATTTTCTCTACATCTTCCCATTTTCCTTTCCCTGCTAATCACCCTACTGCTGCTGAAACTAGCGGACTGGCCCTTCATGAATCTCACAGACTACCAGGCCCTCCAACCAGTCAACACCAGCACCCTGCCCCCCTCAGCACTGCCCCTGACGGCCCTCTGCCTATCGGCTTTCATCCCACCCATGGGACTCTCCACCCTAGCCTCCACCCTGGCCTCCTTGCACTTCCCTCCCGGGCTCCCACCAGTACCTGTCTATTCCTTGCTCCCTCCCACCCACTCTCCCTTCCTTATCTCCTGCACTTCTCTTCACAGCACTTGCACGTCTGAATGTCGCAAGTCCTGATAGGACCATGATTGTAAATTACCATCTAATTTGAATATGCTGACATGACAACCGTCTGGGCCAGGACTCTTGTGGCTAGAGGCCTTGTTGATGGCCTCCATAAAAATGCTTAGGGGAAAAGTTTAAATGGAACAGCCATCACATTGATCAGTCAGCTTCCCCCGTATTACAGCAATCAGAATTATAAATTGATGAAAAAGTGGCAACCCAATCGCATGCCAAAATATTTAAGTTAAGGTCTCTTGCTTCTCTGCAAATGATGCACTGGTTGCTGCCACAATCTTGATTCATAATACCGTCATTTAAAAGTTCCTATGATCTATCTTTCGCCCAGCATGTTGCTTAAGTGAGAGCCTTCTTATCGTTCCTCCTTATCGAGTTATATCATCAGCATCCATATTATTAAGTTGAATTAGCGCAGTAAAGTGCACTTGGACATTTTATAATTGCTGTCAGAGCACTTAGGACCCTGCTACCCCTAGAATCAATAATACATTGTCAGTTGAAATAAGAGTTTCAGTTTGTACTTTTGGACCCCAGAAAAACAGTAGTATAGCTTGGTCAGTCGCATTCAGAATGTGCTCTACTTCAGCAACAATTATGCCCTTACAACAGGGGTCTGCAACCTGTGCGTCTCCAGGTGTTTTGGACTACAACTTCAATGATCCCTCACCATTAACATTCCTGTTTAGGGCTGATGGGAGTTGCTGTCCAAATATACGGAGAGCCAAGGTGTGTAGACCATTCCCTTACAAAATGCCCAGGCTCTTAAACACTGGGACTCATCCCATTTGAGCATAGCCCATTAATAACAACACTCTTTACTCTTATCTTCATTAAAGAAACCATTGCGTCCTTCTGATTCAATATCAAAGGGGCCATCCTCTTCTATAGAGCCCAGCCTGAGGTTAAATTCACCTCCCACCAAAAGGCAAACATTACCCAGGGTCGGACTGGGACAAGAAATAGGCCCGGTCACCCAAACAAAAGTGGGCCACCCCTCGCCTCATGACCCTTGACCTCTGACATTACCAGAAGTGATGTCATTTTACCCCACCTCTAAGTGATATCCAGGGAAGAGATGAAACACGACCTTTCACCCCTGGACAAAACAGGAAGTGGCATCAAATCGCATTGTTCCTAAAAACACTAAATTACTGTGAATCCAAGCAGACATCCAAGGCCAAATGATAATGTTATTGTATAGCACTTATGCTTAAGCTCTTTTTTTATAGAACAAATATGCATACAATATGACCCAACCTGTGTTGATACTCATATATCGACATAAGAAGGATGAAAGGCTTTTTGGAAGAAAAAAAAAGAAAACATTGGCAAAAATATATATTTTTTTTAATTTTATTTTCTTCCAAACCTGCCCAGGCATGGTCAGAAACCGGCCCCCACTCCCCAGGGACGATTTCGGCCCGACCACGGGCCGAAAGGCCGAGGGGCCAATCCAACCGAAGACTCAAGCAGGAAAATCTACAATATTTTCCTTGAACATTTTGGAGGGAAGACCAGCTACACTTTGAGACAGATGTAATTTATGGCATATTCATCAAACTGTGACCCTGTTGAGACATAGAACACGTATCAGTATTGCACAAGGGGTTGATGTTGTATACAGTCATATAGTTTCTCTTTCCAACGCATTTGCAAGGTCCTTCTCCAGTGCCTCTGTATTTAAATCCATAATATGTGTACCACAGATTATTTCTTTTTTGGACAAGCCTAAGGTAGCCAGAGTTTTTCTTTTCTTTAAACAGTATGTCATGCCAGGGGTGTTCCAGCATTGTGTAGATGACAAAACACAGCAGGGCTCATTTTAGAAATCCTTGTAAATTACATAGAGGGGATCAATTACATATTCACCTAGGTGCAAACTGGTCCACTCTACATAATTTTCATGATTTGCACATCTCAAGTATGCCTTCATATTGCACTCCACTCTGCAAATTGTGGAAACGTTGCCTGCCCTTTAGGCATGGCAGTCAGCATTTAGATTGGATTCCTATGAAATCTGAAAAGTAGGCAGTATATAGGAATCTACTTTATGTAGGCCAGCATGACAATGTCACGCTGGCGTCAATGCTGGAGTATTTGTTTGACAGGGAGGAAGGGGAGGCAAAAATATAAATTGCAGTCCATGTCCTCTCGCCAAAATACAGATGATGGAAAATGAGGAGTAACAAAAAACAAACATGTGTAAGTTTCATCCATGACTTCTATGCACATATGTTATGTTACTCATTACACATGAGTTCCAGTAGGTTTCTTAATAAATATTTAAATACCATCTTCAGACACAGCATCTCCTTTAGACAATTTCAGGTTCCACTAACAATATGTTGGTCTGCAAAAGGATAACCTTATGTTGCAGCAACCTCAATATTTGCAATTCAAGGGAATCCTTAATGTAGTAATAGTTGTTTTGTAATATTCCTATTATTCCAAGGCTATCCACAACATGAGGCTTCAACAGGACTTTCCTCTAAGTGTTCTTGTTGCCATGAAACATACCTTAAAGCGACAAATAAGATATTATTTCTTCAACCATTCGAGAATTTCATCTACAGAGCAATGGCTTGGTTGTAATGCCTTTGAGGGTGGATGTGCCTTAGCAACATTTCCCTGAGAGAGTAGTCCAAGCTTCCCAACGTGAGAAGACTGCTTAGAGGTTGTGTATGTGTCAACAATTAACAGCTCCCGGGCACCGGGGCCAAGGCTGGATTCTCTTTTAGTGGATCCTGCGTGCTTTCAGTTTGCATACAGTTATGCTTTATTGGCAGGTTTTTAGAAAATGTGTTTCCTACAGCAAGGCTCTTTTTTACCGCGTGCTGCAATTAACATGGGTTTCCAGGTCAGCCTTGGCATCATACCATATATTTCCTCTCCAGATTTGGACCACAACTAGTCTGAAACTGACTCTGAGGCTCCCCTGGATTTTAGAGGCAACATTTCTCTAATGATATTACCCCTCTTCACAAAAAGCATCTGATCATGAATCCTTCTTTGACGTAGGTAACTTCCCCATTGAGCTCCTTTAGCAATTACTAGTGGCTTGAGCTTTGCAGATTTTTTCAGGATGGATTACTATGTCACAGCGATAAAACATGAATGTAATCTTCTTTTTTTCCTTTTTCTATTCACATGTTTATAAAATGTATATCAAGACCGACAGCAGAAACCCCCACCCCAAACCCCATTTGCATAATCACAGAATTAGTGCAAATCCAAAAGCCTGTCCCAGATATTCTGAAAGAGCTTGTTTTTCTTCTGACATGTATAGATCACTCTCTCCATCCCTGCTAGTTTTTTACATCTCCTCTATCCACGCACTCTCTTCAGGGGATATCCATGACTTCCAATGTCTTAGAATCAGCTTCCTAGCCTTCAAGGAGCCTCTGAACAGCCACCTTTTCTATGCAACAGTGAAGCCTTTGACAAGTTCTTCATCACCCTATATCAACGTCTCAAAATCATAATCAAAGGAAAACGCTAGCACACTGTTGAAACCGGAGCATCATTTCTCCCAAAAATGCCTCACCTTAACACACTCCCACAGCATGTGTTCCAGTGTCCCTGCTCTATGCATGCACCCCCAACACTCCTCCGTATCGGTCATGCCTTGTTTATACAGGCGCTTCGGCATCCAGTAGACTCTATTCAGGATTTTAACCAGCCTGGACCTCTCCCCCAAGCTGATAGACCTATCGGTCCTACCTGTTTTATACAGGTGCTTCAGCATCCTGTAGTCCCTATTCATGATTTCAACCTGTCTGAACGTTCCTGCAATAAAGCAGTATTGCTATTTACAGAGGACACAATCAATTTGTAATACTTGCTTGCTAGATGGCCCTTAATCTTAGCTTGAGCATTCAACCGTTCAAAATAAATCTCTCCGTCTCTGAGACGCTTGCAATAGATCTGTTCAGAGTACAAAACTCCTGAATTGTAAATTGTGGAATTTGCCAGGCAGTCCTCAATTGTTCAATGGTGAGCCACTGCCTTCATGCCCTAAGAGCACCTATCCACTGGACACCCCCAAGGAACCATTCTGGCCAAAACCACATTTTCTTCCTGTCTCTGTTGGCTAGGTTGTACCAAATTGAAGAATCAAGAGATTTCAATGCATTTCCTCCCAGAAGGGATAGGAGCTTCTTCCAGGAAGCCCTAAAAAATTCAGTCACTTGCTCCAAAGTTACAGGCCGCACCGACTTTGTTGTTAGAACCACCTTTGGTGTCAGGGTTAAATTTAAACTCACCTCAGCTTTTGCCCAATCATCTGGGTCTGATTTCAGCAGCAGTGCCAAGTGTTTGGCCATAAAAGCCAAGTGATAGGCCTGACAATTTGGGACTCCTAAGCCACCCTTGTCCACAGGTAGCTGTAGCTTTTAAAGCTTCATGTGTGGAGGCTTACCATCCCATTAGAAATTCTGCAACAAAATATCAAACTCCGACCATACTTTCATTCCAACAGGCAAAGTCAACATACTAAGTACAATTTTGGGTGTACAGTTTATCTTTAACACATTAACCGTCCCCCACAGGGAGATGTTTACAAGATTCCATCTCTCCAAATCCAGTTTTAGACCTGATAGTTGTCCCCTCATATTATACGATTCAATCTTGTCAAGCATATTGGTCACCCAGATATCTAAGTGTTTAATCCTCTCTGGGCACCACCTAAAACTTGAAATCACAATGCTATCTTTTTCACACTATTTTGAAATAGGCATCACCATTGATTTATACCAGTTAATTTTAAATCCAGACTGAACAATAAACTCAGCAATTCATTCCATCTGGATCAGCAATGTGCTTTCCAGGTTTCTCAGCAAAAGAAGCAAATAATATGCGTATAACTGTAGTTTTTGGGTAACCCTACCATAACTAACCCCTTTGATTCTCACCTCATGTCTGATCAACGTGGGCAGTGGCTCTATCAGAATCACAAACAATAAAGGCGACAGAGGCAACCCAGCTGCATTCCCCATTCCAGAAAGAAGGATTCTGATTGAACTCCATTAGTTGACACATCTGGAGTTGGGTTTGTGTATAAGATCTTAACTCAGCTCATAATTACTCTTCAAAGCCCATCTTCCTCAACACTGCAAACAGAAAACACAAGTTGACCCGATCAAATGCCTTTAATGAGTCCAATGAGAAGACTGGTGTGTCTTTGTTCATGTCATTCGCTCGTGTATTAGTCTAAAATGGTCTCCTAATACTGGTCGCAGCATGCCTTCCTTTGACAAATCTGGACTGGTTACAATGAATCAATCTTTGTAAGACTACCTCCAGTCTTCTCGCCAGCGACTTTGCCAAGATCTTATTATCCATATTTATCAGACTAATTGGGCGGTAGTTCGATGGTGAAGTCTGAACCTTTGCCTATTTCAAAATTAGCGAGATTGAAGCCTGACGATGAGTAGCTTGGAAGGATCCCAAAAGCCCTCTAGGCCTTGTACATGTCTCTCAATAGTTCAAGGACCAAATTAGGTATTATCCTATATAATTTTATGGGCAGCACGTCAGGGACTTCACTCTTTCCAGATGTAAGGCTAAATGGTGATTTCCTCAACTTCTCACTGTCCTCTCATCCTCAGAGAGCCCTGTAAGTACCATGTCCTGTCCAAATTCCTGTAGATCTCCTACAACACCAACTTCCTTGGGGTAGAGCTTCTTATAGAATTTGTGAAACACACTGTTTATTTAAATTCGGTCAAACATTATAGAACTATCTGGCTTTTCAAATGAAGGAATGCCCCAGTCTTTTTCCTGTTTCAGTAACCTGTGTGCCAACCATCGATCACATGTCTCTCCATTCTCAAAATACATGCATTTAGTTCAAAATAGCACATACTTTGCTCTTTTTTACATCTTTTTTTATTATACTTGCATTTAAGCAGACGCAACTAAATCTTCCTCCCATCAACTGGATTCTGCATCATCTCTCTCCCCAAATTCATAATCTTCACATACAGCCTCTTAATCTCATCATCTCTATTATTCCTTTGCCTCCTACACAAACCAATCAGGAGGCCTCTCATTGTGCATTTGAATGCCTCCCAAACCGTATCCGGTTCCATTTCTCTGGTAAAATTCTATTCTTCTACAAAATGATTAACTTCTTTGACAATCTTCTCCACAATTCCTAACTCCTGCAGAATTGAAGTATTCAATTTCCAGAGTGAAAACCAGGGTGTAGCAAACTGCAGCGCAATAGTCATCTCCACAGGAGCATGGTCAGATACATGGATGTTTTTGATTGTGCCTCCTTTATAGTTTATAGCAGCCAATCTGTCTGTCACCAGGGGAGTTGCTAGGTCTGGAAAAGACCTGGGGCTAAGCTGATGTCGGAACTGTTGGGACTGGGGGCTAGCTAGTCTTTTGGCTGTAGCTCCTGAGATTCTATCCGGGGCTACAACCAAAAGATCAGGGGCTATAGCCCCCTTAGCCCCCCCCGCCCCTAGCAACGCCCCTGTCTGTCACTATCAGGTCTATCCGCAACTAAGTGTTATGAGCACTTGAAAAGAAAATATAATCCCTAATAGACAAGTCTCCAGGTATCCATGAGATTATGCTCCAAAATTAAATCCTGCATAGCATCAGCCTGATTGAATTTGGACCTCAATACATCATTGTTGCTTCTGTCCATTAAAAGATCCAACACAACACCTCATTGAAATCCCCACCCAGTACAATATTCCCACAGCTCGGGTCCTGCAAGGATTGTGCAACCATCCTAAAAAAAAGACTCATCGTCCAGAGTTGGGGTGTAAATATTGCATAATGTAAACCTCTCTCCTCTATGCTCATTAAAAGCAACATCAATCTACCCTCCTTATCCTCCCATTCTGAGAGAGCCTGGATGGCCAGATTCTTGCGAATCAATGTAGCTACACCCCTTGAGCATGTGTTGAGCTAGGCACCTGTCCTACCTATCCTCTCTGTAGTTTTGCAGTCTCTTCAACTGTGAGATTAGTCTCCGGCAAAAAGGCCACACCAGCTTTCAGTCTATTCAAATTATTAAGAACCTGTTTCCCCTTCAGTGGGCTATTAACCCCCTTTACATTCCTTGAGACAAGGCGCATCTCAACTTCAGAGGCAGACATGCCCTCTGTATCCCAATGGAACAATCTTACTAGTTCCGTAAATAAAGCACAAGCAAGAAGAAGCACCTCCCTCTTAGGAAAACGTTGGTGTGTAGAAACAACAGCCTATGAAAAAAATTATTACAACTAAAACCCCTTCCCACCCTCCCTATGTAAATGAATACCAAGATAAATAAATAAGCAACACCAGTATAGCCACAGTCAGACCTAAAGCTGAGACCGGACCACGCCCCCTCAATAGATGACCTCACTTTAAACTAAATACACATATAAACAAATGCAGACATGTAAAAAAAAAGCCACAATATTAATCCACCCACTAACACGAATACTGGATTTAGAATTAGCATTAAATCATCAGTCTCCAGCGAGTTAGATGAGGGCTAACCCATCAGTATGCTTTACAAAGATGCCACACAAAAGGCAATAACAAGACACACAATATTATCATACAGTCACATATATGTTAAATACGCTATATAAAGGGTAAAGGCACGTCACCTAGCACATCCTCATCTATGATTATCGTGCATACAGCCATAGAGAGCCTCACCTAACTCGTCAAGCAGTCATATTAAGCATTCACAACCAATAACCTTCTGAATGCATTAAACTTCAAGAGAGTCACTGCAACCATATCCTCCATACCTGTAATACATTCAACCAACAGCTAACAAAGTATGTTGCTCTCCAAGTCTAGACTGACTTGTTACTCCGTCACTTATGTCATCAGCACTCTCACTTCACAGAAAAAGCTGAGCAGACAGCTACATATGGCCACCCATACTGAGCCACATACTGCTATCTGGGGCCCTCACCTCATCCACCTTCAATCTGCTGCAAGATATCCTTCACACATACACTGGGCGAAGAGGCCAATTCAGTAAATACCACGCATACACTAAGCCAGATGAGCCACAGTACACGGCTAAAATCCTTCCCATTTATCCTGCACATGCTACAATATCCAGACAGCCAACCACTGGCAGCCTTATATAGAACACTCACAGTTTCACTGAAAATAACGGCATCAACACTCATCATTGCACTACATTCGCGAACAGATCCCATTTTAGCTCACTATCACATATTGGCAGCTGTGCAGGCCCACCACTCTTAGATCTTGAGGCAAATTGATATCCCCAAGGGGCAATAGGCATCTACAACTATGTATATTAATTCACACACCAATCCTGCACTCCCATAGTATCCAATCCCTCCCCAACCTCAAAATATACCAATCATGAGTCCCCTTGTAAGGCTAAATCAGCTAAATCATGAACAGCGGTAGTGCTTCCTAATAAACATACTAACATCACATGGTGAAGCAAGTGGTGTATAACTACCTGAGGAGGTAATGGCAATGTCCATGAAATACAATTTCTCCTCATCTAATCCTATTTCCTGTAATAAAATAAGACGTTGTGAGCACCAAAAACACAATGGGGAATGCTACTATGTACGTTTCAGCGTTGAATTCTCATTCTTGGCTTCATGGGGTCACAAAGAATGTCTCATAACTACTTAATCGGTTAGCATCTGCATAATAATGTTCCCTTGCCTCAAGACCGGGCGGTCAAAAAATAGGCAAAGGAGAAAGCTTTACCAGGACTCTAATCTCTTAAAAAAGCATTCTAGTCTGCACCAATAACAAGCAAGGCACACCAGATTCATACAAGAAGCTCCATTCTGCAGAAAATGGAAATAAAAGCATGGCAAAAAAACCAAAAAACTGTTCAATGCTTTAAGTCCCAGTACCTCTACCCTAAATTGTACATTCCCCCTCACACACGCTCACATCCTACCACACAAAGGGCAAGGCAGCATATAGTAATATATAATAAGGAGTGTGTCAGAGTGTCCGGTGTGCCGTGGAGTTTGTATCACTACTTTTCGATTGCCGCCTGAAATTGCTGCTGGAAGACGTTTTTGCAGCAAAAAACTATGTGGAATCTGCTTTCACTTTGCTTTCACTTTGCAGACACAGGAGTCTGCTTTCACTTGCCTTCTCACCTGCCTGAATCTCCACCTCCCTACGCCCGCTTGCTTCAGAAACCGGAAGCTAAGCGAAGCGTAGCAGAGTGTGTCAGAGTGTCCGGTGTCAGGTGGCGGTGGAGTGTGGAGTACCAGACCCCAGTGCCGGCAAAGAACTGCAGAATACAAAAAGAAGGTAAGCCTTATCTGCACGGGCCATTGGGACTAACTGAAGGGAGCAAGGATATAAAATGCTCTTAAGGAGAGACAATGAACAGTCCGGATGGGCAGAGGGCATAGTGGGGGATATGGACGTGACGTGTTCCACCCCCTCCTGGGCTGCAGAGGCAGAACTACAGCCTGCGGCCCCTGACACCTTATTAAACCAAAACTTTTGCCCCATTAACCTACAAGTAAAAATTGGAGCAAGCACTGCGCTATACATAGACAATGGGCAGGGGGCCCCGAATATCGAAGAAACACCCAAAGCCATGGGAGCCGCCACAGATTAAATTGAAATTGTAGCAGGAAGCCCACAGATGGCAGCAGAGCAAAATCTGGTCAGTTCTCCAAATCTAACAACATTGAATGTCTCTACTATTGAGCCCTGGGTAAGCCCAAAGGAGGCAAGAACTGGTCACAATGCAAGCCAAGCGCCTATATCTAGTTGGATAGATAAACCGAAGCTACCAACAACAGGGGATTGCCATATGCTGAACAACCTGAAAAGAAAGAACTCAAACTCCGAGGCAGAGGACGAAAGGCTGTGGAAGGAGTTAGCACAGTCAGAAGGCCGTGAGGGGGCCAACCCAAGAATTCAGTTTAGCCCCCCATCTAGATACATAGTTAAGAGGACAAAATACCCAAACAACCAAAAGAAGGGTGCACCCAGAAGCACCATATGGAAACCATTTACGGCAGGACCATTGCCAACAAACTTAACAACAGAGGTTCCCAAAACTCCAAATACCATAAACGGAGGAACCATAGTAACCACAGCAGACGCTAGGGAGACACTAAGCTTCAGCTTTGGCAGACGGAGTCCCGCCTGCATTAATCAAATAAAGAAAATGACAGGAGTGGAAATATCAGACGCAGTCTTGTTGGAGACGTCAATGGACATGGAGAACGCACTAAGAGATAAGGTCATAGGCACCAAAAACGTCGACAAAGAAAGAGGATGAACTGACAAAGTTGACATCGAATACAAATCGACACAAACGTTGCCATCAAACCAAGTGGGAAATGAAGACCAGGTTAAACCAGGTCAAACAACAGAAGATAATTTCCTAATGGTAGCAACTTTGTCAGGAATCCTAGCACCTTTCATGAAACTGTATGAGGACATTGCGGACACACTAAGAGACCATTCTACGATACTTGCAATGGTTCATACCAAAACAATATTTGTAGAGGGTTTCATCTCAGCAATCCAAAACAATTTGGACAACAGCACCGCCAATGTCACCCAACTGCTACACGACATAATCAAACCTATATTAAAAGAAAGAAAATTAGGGAGGCCAAATCCAAAAGGCAAGGACTCTATAAGAAAAGACTCAGGAACAATGACCGTACATGAGGTTATTTCAGGTGTAGAAAATCAAAACAACGCTGGATCCAACGAGCAAGAAAATAAAGGAGAAAGGAGAAAGGATCACGGTAACACCAGTAAACTTAGAAGAGGCCTCAGAAACCCAAAGTGTAACCATTGTGGGACTGCGAGCAGCTCAAAGTGTAGAGAAGGGGGAGGTAAAATAAAACGAAGATAAACACCCCCCGACTGAGGACATCACCAGTAAAATTCTTTTGAGAGAAAACCCAAATAGCACATCGTCTCAACCAGGAACAAGAAATGAGTCAATGAAACCATCAGAGATCGAGGTGGAAGAAAGTCCCCTAAACAGAAGCGCTAGGGAAAGGCTAAACAACTCAATAGAAACAGTGGAGGCTAATTCTAGTAAAAGACTGACAACAAGGCCGGGAGACTCCATCACTACGGAGTGTCTGGAGAAAGGAAAGAAAAAAAAAAACGTATGCGAGATCTTCAAAACAAGAGACATAAACACAGAAGACAAAAAAACAGATAGCCAAACAAAAATGAAGAACAATGGGACCGTAAACAATAAACCAGGGGGGCACCACAAGAACACAGGACCCTCTAAAAAACAAAAAAATCAGCTACCAGCAAAAGCCCTAGGCAGCAGTAAATGCCGGGCATTCATAAAAAATTTGACAATACCAAAAGAACAACCGAGTATAATTGACCAGCTAAGAAACAACAAGAAAAAGGTTAGACCAGATCAAAAGATTGAAGAACAAAAGATCTTAGAAATCGAAGAAGACGATTGTTCTGACGACGACCTACTGGACCTTTCCACATGCCCGGTCTCAGATGACGAAGATAAACAGGCCATAAGAGGCAACGACGAGGTAAACACAGGGGAGACACAGAGAGAAAACAAAAAGTCTACCAAATACTCATACAGAAAAGGATGGATCGAGGAAAAACCAGAAATCAAGTCAGGAAAGTGAATCAAGATACAGCAACAAGCGAATCGAGATGGAGGAAGGAAGAGACCGGCAGTACATAAAAGACGGGGTAAGAGATCTACAGCACAGACTCACACGCAAAACAAGCACTGCTGACAGTTCCAAGCAACCAGCACTTGTTCTGGAACGTATCCTTTACTATGAGGACCGACTCATCCTCAACAGAACCAACGTAATAAGACTCCACCACCACATACCGGCCCTAAGATTAATTACAACAGACGACCTGGCGATCGTGGAATTCGTCGAGGAAGATCGCACTGACAAGGTAATCTTGCATACAAGATCAAATCTGGTGAGACAACTACTACTGGAAGAAGCTCCGCAATTAAGAGCAAAGGGTTTCGACCTGCAAGAAAGTGATGGAGTCCTAAAAACCCAGGAGAGAGTAATAAAACATTCGGTGAGACAGATCAACAGAAAAGATAGAGAGACCAGTAGTGTTACGACAAACAGAACAACATTAGTGAGAAGGGGCGATCAGTACACACAAAGCTCAAACAATAGAATTCAACAACAAGGAGAAGAAAACGAAGCAGCAAGGTGGAAATGGTTGAAAAACATGATTGATGACAAAACAAACACCCAATAACATAAAACAGTAAAAAGTGTGGATTCATGGAGCCTGGGAAGTTGGAACACCAGAGGCTCTAACCACCTTTTTACCGATGGAGCGCTTCAAAAAGAGAAATTCAGTGTGTTGTGCTTACAAGAATCATGGCTGTTGCAACCACCGACATTGGAAGAATACGTGGTATTGCTAAACCCAGCAGTCAAAGTTCCAAAAGGTAGACCTATGTCAAGCCTACTGATAGCCATCAAAAATGACCTGGACTGGCAAGTGCTGGAGGAGACAAACCCAAACTTACTCATCCAGATGGTAGTGTTACAGCTGGATAAAAAAGCCAGTAAAGTGCTAATACTGATCAAGATATACTGGAATCCGGCAAACTCACTACACGAAAACCAGCCAGACGAAATAGCAGAATTAATCGATGAACAAAGAGAAAAGTGGATTGATCCAATGTTCATACTGGTAGGAGACTTAAATTGTTCGTGCCTGAACAAGGACGACCAATCAGAGCATGACATAATAACAGCTTCAACAAAGGAAAAAAGAGGAACAATGTGGAACCGTATGGTACAATCAAGGGATTGTGTAGTACTGAACGGAAAGGTGAAGGGGGACCAACCAGCAAAACTAACCTGGAAGGGAACACAATCCGTAGAGATCCTGGACTATATTTGCATCTCAAGTAATTTGTCAGATAACATCCAGACCTTGGAAGTAATCCCAACAGTAGAAAGTGACCACAACTTGTTAAAACTGATGTGTAAAAACATCAGCAATAACAAGATCGGAACTTACAACCGGAAGTTGGTCACAGACCAAAAAGGTACTAAACTAAGGATCAGACCAGAGAAAACAAAAGAACTAAACCATAATTTAAAACAAATGATCTCGACGCTTGAAAACGAACAAGGCCAAAAAAGGATTGACTACACCCCGCTTTTCAGATCATTTGTTACAGAAAGAAAGCTCGGAAGTAACCATCAAACAACTCCCCACCAACACCAGTATGACAGTCGTATACGAGAAAAGAAAAAAGCATTAAGGAGAAACATCAGACGACTAAAAAAAAGTAAATACGACAACTGGAGTAAAGAGATACATAAGCTAAAACAAAAATACAGAAACTGGTTACATTTACATAAGAAGACCTTGCTAACCAGGACGCAGAAAGAATGCTGGGAAAACTAAGAACTAAAAATACAGCTGAAATCTGGTCAATCATCAACAAAGTGGAGAAGCCTCAAGCATTAAGTCAAATGAACCCAATTAGTGCTTCATCATGGATTAAGCACTATGCAGAGCTGCAAGGAGAAAGTTACACCGACCCAAAGTGGAAAGCAACGACAAACAAAAATGAGGCAATAATAGATATCAGTATTGAGGCATTTGAGAACATCCTAAAAAAACTGAAATACTCGAGAGCCCCTGGACCAGACGGGCTGACGAATGTAATACTGAAAAGTAAAACAGGCGAATGGGCTAAATTTCTTCACCTTCTATTTAATTACATACTAACAACAGAAAAAAATCCGGATTCCTGGCGAAAGGCAGTAGTGGTGCCCATTTTTAAAAAGAGTCTCAGAACATCAGCAGACAATTACAGACCAATCGCGTTACTAGAAGTGGTGGGGAAGGTCTTTACGTCTACACTACTGAAAGCATTAGACTATTGGGTACAGCAAAGTGGATGACGTGATCCTTGGCAATCGGGTTTTGTGAAAGGGAGAGGCACAGCACTTAACATCTTCCTGATTAACTTAATGAAAGCCAGAACACAAAGGAATAAAAACCAAGGAATCTACATTGCGTTTGTAGATTTGTCAAAGGCTTTCGATACCATAAAAAGAGCTAAACTATGGAAGAAAATGGAAAGCTGGGAATGTCCACAGCTACTGGTGGAGAACATCAAAGACTTGTACACGGATACAAGCATAAGAGTCAGATTAGACACAGCGGGTACATTAACAGACGAAATTCAGATAAAAATGGGCTTAAAACAAGGATGCCCGCTGGCTCCGGAACTGTATAACCTGTTCACATCGGACCTGGAGGAGTCATTTGAGTCCACTCGCTGTTTTCCACCAAAAATAGCAGGAATGGCGATTGGGAGACTGCTTTAAGCAGATGACATCGTCCTGATAGACCAAACCCAAATCGGCTTGCAAAGACAACTCACAACATTACAATCGTACGTGGACTCAAATGATCTGGTAATAAATCCAGAAAAATCGAGAATTCTGAAGTTATGCCCAGGAGGTAATAAAAACAGAGGGAAAAAAACTTGGATGGTCTCTGAAAAACAAAAAAATCTTGGAAGTTGAAGCGTTCACATACTTGGGAGCCTGTATAGACAATACGAAAAACAACATGCCAAGAATAGTGGGGCTAAAAAGGAAAGCAACCAACCTAGCTGCCCAAGGGAGAATTCTGCGTGAAAGATACTGCAGATTCACCTTATCACCTCTAATATCCTTTTATAGGATGAAAGTGGTGCCAATATTAACATATGGGGTAGAATCACCAACCCCCCTACAAGCTCAAACATGGTCAATCCTGGAGGGCCTGTTTTGGAGGAAAACTTTACAGCTGCCCAAATCAGTCCCAATACAGCAAATAAGGAGAGAGCTGGCATTGACATCACTCAAAACAATAGCGGTATGGAAGATGTTAAGCTTCTACCGAAAATGTCTTGAGGAAAATACCACGGGAGGATTTGGGGTGCTGAAAAAAGCCCTAAAAGACCAATCTGACACAATCTTAACAGACTGACAAAAGAAATGTCGAGGGATCCTAGTGAACCTCAGTGAGTCAGAGGACGACTTATGGATCAACCCAGACAAAACTAAAAAGAAACTATACATGGCAGACTGGATTGAAACCCAAGAAGACAACCACAAATACAAAGGTTACAAAAACTTCTGGGCTCAACCACGAAAAATGAACCAGATCCCGAGCTATCTGACTCTATTCCCTAACTGGTACTTCCGAGACCTTTTTCTGAGATTCAGATTCAACATTTTACCAACGGGAGAAATACTACAAAGAAGAAAAGGTTGGACATCTGTGAGAGCTGCAGAATGTGTAAAATAAAAGGAGAGACAGAATCTCTGAAACATCTCACACTTCAGTGTACCAGTTTAAGGAAAGAGCGAGAGCAGTGCTTAGGGGACATCATTAGAAGTCACATGACAAGGAATGTCGATGAGTGGTGGAGGACTCTTGTAGAAGGAGAAAAAATGAAAATAACATTAGCACTCTTAAGACTAGTAATTCTAATCCTCAAGAAACTAGAGGCGATCAACAACATGACCCAGATACAATAAGGTGTTATCAAGCTCTGCTAACAGGATACTGAACATCAAATTGAAGACATATCATGGAAGAATGGACATGTTCAGGTTAAAGGTTTCAAATATGGAAACCATACAATCTGTTTAAATAAAATAAAAAAATAAAAAAAATAAGGAGCCACTAAACACCTCATCGCCCACCTTAACCCCCCCTCACATTTGCACACAAACCCATATGTCAGCCGACTTCAAAATTGACCAATTAACAGTGCATCACAGATGGTGATATAGATAGTGTAATCTCATTACAGCCGTGTCACTAGTGTGGGTCTTATCCCTGTGAAACTGGCAGGTGCCCAAGATGATACAGAGTCAGCATGATCCTAAACATTTCTCAGAAATACCCCCATAGCAGCGTGAGTTAGTTCAGCAATCCCCTTCCATGTTTGGTTCGTTGTCCGGTAATATAGGCAGAAGTACCAATGCCCAGATAACAGTCACCCTTCTTGCCCAGCTCCACCTCCACATTAAATGCAGTAGGCATAGAATAATTACCATAAACCAGTTTGGTGCCCTTGTCTTCATTCCGGGTGGCATCGAAGGTCACATCTAACTTAAATCCGGCTTACATTATGCAGTGAGCAGCTCTTCCCCATGTCCCCATGTTTAGTAGAAGCTTTTTCTCCTTACACAGATGCATAGCACACATTGTAGGGTCCTTTTATTAAACAGGAACCAAGGTCTGATTGCTTGCTTCACCCACACTCTTCTTGAAAAGTATTTGTATCCAAGTTTACACATGATTCCAGACATTGCGTGCCATTATCCACCGTTGGCTCCAGGTTTAATTCATCCAGTCGCAAAGCATTTACACTTGTGTTAAAGCAGATTGCATTGCTAATATCGGCCACTCTACATGCCTTGTACTTCAAGGATGATTTCTTCTGGTCATTGATTGATGTCTTATTTAAATTAAAGTTTAGAATCAATCCTGTCTTATGACAATCAGACTGATCGGTCCACAAATGGGCTGAAGGAAGATTAGAGGCAGAAGCTGCTTAGGACACAGGTGGTAGGCTATGACAGCCAATGGCGATGGTCCATCAGTTAAGAGTTCAGGATGTCATTACATTTTTGTTTAAATGTTTGTAGGCCTTCTTTTGATATAAGTCCATTATTATTGAGCAGCTCTCTATCAGCGTCCGATCATAAAACATATTTGAACAATCTATCATGCAACTGAAATGTATTCTTGACTCATGATCAATGGAAAGATCAGGTAGCCTAAATTGTTCTTACTCTGTGACATGCTTATGAGTGCTGCTACCACCCACCCCCTCAGCTGTCAATGTCACAGAATGAGTTTCCAGACCTTTATGAGGTCAATTATGGAGTCCACAAAGGTTCTAATTATCTTTCTCCACATCCACAGCTCGTGTTTTGGGCAGTAACCCATCACACACCGATGGTTGATCAACCAGAAATTGAACAGAAGAGTTGGAGGATTGGCCAAACTGTGACCTAATGTGGGATGGGATTAAGTGCTAAGGGAACTTCAACAACTAAGAGGTCCACCTAAAACACTTAGGGCCTCATCGTGTGTTGGGCGAAGTGGTAAAATGTGTCAGTGACTGTAATACAGTCGCATTTACTGCTCCACCCAATATTGAGTTTTATCTCCCCTTTCTGCCCGTTTTCAAAGCTAGTAGCACAGCGCTATTTGCGCCAGGAAACCCTAATTGGCAATGGGGATTTACCTCCCCACCGCAGCTCGGGATCTGGTGCAAATTTCACCAGACCTAGTTGCGGTAACGCTAATAGTGTTGGGCGGTATCCCGGTTCAATGAGCGCCGGAATAACACCCAACTCATGATGAGGCCGTTAGTGTTTTCAAACATTTCAGGCTTCTCCGGACTCTCAGTGCTTTCGGAGATTGCAGGGATCAAAATTCAAAGGTGACGATAGAATATCCACTTTGGAAAAAAGGAGGGCAGGTAACCTTGCTAGATAAGTGCTTGGATGTATTCTTCTTTACAACCTATTACAACAATGGTTGCTCCATACAGGGATCATAAGTAGCTCCCATATTAGCATAAATGGGAAAAGGCAATGATGATTTGCTTTTATTTACTTTTGGATATAAAATGTCCTTTCTCTTCACCATGCCCATTGAGACTGATATCCACTCGTCCTGCTGATGATGAAATGAGGCAATGAGGTGATTAATAAAGATACTGAAGGCAAGTTGCAGGGGGCGCCGAGAAGTGAGACCAATGCAATAGTGCAACCAGTACAAGGTGTGCAAAACGGTACAAAAGTGTAAAAGCACAAATAAAAGAGCAGGATGTAAGATAACTAACCATTCATTGTTCCTTTTGATTTTGAAGTTCCCACATGTCCTCATTACTAGTACTTATAATACACATTGCCCAAGATAGAGAATTTAGACAACATGTTAAATATATGCAGATGGAAGACCCTTTAAACTAGCCTGGCGCACTTTATGATGATGCTATGTTGGAAGTTTATTCTTAAACATGAATGTTGTGCTTTGCCAAGTTACTATCACGTGGCACTGCACCAAATCACCACCATATTCGTTTCAAAGTGCTGAATCGTTGTCTAAGGTGTATTGTGCACACACCAGGAAGACCAACTAGACATCTGTCTGCTGGGAAGAGTAGCAGGAGCAAGGGTTAAGTAGGAGGGAGGGAGTACCGGAATGGAGTTTGCAGACCAAGAAAGGGAGTTAGGGTGTATCGGTATGCATGAATGTATTAGTAAGGATGCATGTTCATCTATTTTATATGGGCTCTCTGCGAAAGGGAGGCAACACATACGAGCATGTGTTTACCTAACCTACTCACTGGGATTCCAAGGCAGATGTAGACTATTTAAAGAAAGATATGATGTAGTACTGGGTCCATGAGGAGCTTGAGAGCATGCATGGGCATGCATGGGCAAAGCTGCAAGGTGTGAACTACCTGCCCATTTATGAATAACAATTCTGAGACCGCCAAGGCAACTCAGAAGGAGGCCTAATCCAAGTGTATTACATGTGAGAATGGAATGTTGTTCTCAACAAAATGAGATGGATAGAATGAATCGAATAAATATGTTATGTGTGGCCCTACATGTAAAGGCAGTTTCAGTGTTGTATAGTGCTTCATGACACAGTAAGGCCACCTCACAACACAACACTGAGGAGAGGGGGTGGGGGTTATCTTTCAGACTATAAGTCAATAATGTAAGCACCAATGTGCCCAAAGAGCATCACTGTAGCACCCCTTAGCTCTGAGCAGCCATGAACGATCAATTCTATAAAAGGGATATGTGGGTGATGCTTAAGTACTTCGAGGATAGGGTGGCTTTGCAGGTGTCCTCCTGGGGATACAGCCCTGGGCCACCACTGTGCTATGTCAGCAATCATTTCAGGATTCTTGGGTTGTTGTAGTGACTGGAACATTCTGTGATGGTTCTCGGTCTCTACGGGGAATAATATGCACATAGACCACACCTTTCCAACCCATTCCCTGACCTGCAGTTGACTAATTAGGTTAAAAGTTGACTGTAGGGAGGAAATCAGATAGCTTTGGGAAAAACAACTAAGTTCACTGGACAACCTGCTTTTTCAATATCACTGCACAGTGTTCAGGCACAAAGTCCAAAGACAGTCTCCAGGTCCAGAATGACACGAATTGGCTTGAAAGACAAATGTATTTGCTCCAAAAATTGAGACATGAGAAATGTTAATCTTGGGAGTTAGTTTACTTTTGAAAAACGTTTTAAATTAACAGGTTTGTGTGGATTAAAACTGACACAGCACAAATCTATCTGTGTTGCAGAGCTGTCTCTCAGACCTAGGCCCTTTGCCAGCTTGAGGATGAATGGGAATTTGGGTAGTAGATAAGATGGGAAATTCTCCAAAACCCTGGCAGGATTACATGAACACATGGGACACACACATCAACTTGTTTGAGGACTGATCCACCCCTAAATTAAACATCTTCAGGAAGCAAAGAGAAGTATAGTTTAGATCATGCATTCACAATGGGCCTTATTACGAGTCACCCGGTCTGGAAATAACGGTGGCGGTAAACCCGCCAGCACTGTTGTTTCTGGACCGGGTGATCTTGAGTTCTGCAGGCGGGAGGTGTCATTCCCGCTAGGTCTGACCTGGCGGGTTTAACACCACCCGCTTGCAGGCGGACGTGGAAACACCGGCACCATCAAGAGATGGTGCCGGTGTTTCCACTTCCCCATTCCCATTGAGTCCTTTGGGGATTTACCGAATTCCGCCTCCGGAATTCCCGGGTCACCGGGGTTGTAATGCCCCAATAATTCCGGGCATCATGGAGGCGGAATGGTAATACGAGTCCGGCGGTAACCTGCCGGTTTTTCCGGCTCGCTTACCGCTGGATCGTAATGAGGCCCAATATTTCAAAATACCTTATTTTCCTTTATGGGTTTCCCAAGCAAGCTATAATGAGCTTGCAGTCCTCTGTGAATCTGGTGAAGGGAGAAAGCAGACAGGTGTTCAAATATACTTCCTTCTCGCTCTCTCCGTTGGACCTCATCCACATCCACAAACAACCACGCCCCAAATGTAAATTTTGCATCCGAGCATGAAGAAAAGGGTAAGATTTTCATATTAAGGAACTAAACTAGGGGTCATTACGAGCTGGTCTGTATTCTGGATCTAAATCTTCTGGAATACTGCCCAACGATATTGCTGTTATAACCACTTGGTCGGCAGTATTACTGTGGATTAAAAGTGTCAGTTGTGGTGCAAGTCCCCATTTCTTTTGAGTCCATAGGACTCAATTGGGCATTTTTGGCAGAATGAACGCAGCGGTTATTCTGCCATGGTACTTCTGCCGAAAATGGGCTTAAAGTCAGCAGATTGACCTCCAGCTCACAGCTGGCGGCGAATCATCCAACTTTCTGCCAAACTCATAGTTGGGGGTGTGGTAATGCGGCGGTAACAGTATTAACGCTGCATTTTTACCACACTGCCCAACTCATAATGAGGCCCAGGAGCATAACTGAGTCCTTGCTAAATGCGTTTTGTACTTTATTTTATGTTGAGTTTACTTTTTTTTTATACTGCACCAGTCACCACTGTAATGGTCTAACATTGAGGAGGTTATGTGCTCTATGATATAGCACCCACAAGCACGAGAGCAAACACATACCCAAACTCCCTCTAAATGTGCAGCAGCTGCATGTGTCCTATGATACACATCCAGAGGCACAGGGCAGTACACATATTCCAGAATCACCTGCAACTGGGCAGACGCACGACGTGCCCTTTGGTATAGCACATAGAAGCATAAGGTGGTTACGAATACCGAACCATCACTGCTAACTATGCAGCTGCTATGTGTGCCCTATAGTACATCGGCAAGAATCAGAGGACAGTACAAATATCCCACATCCACCCATAACTGCGAAGCTTCTGTGTAGGTACTATACTATTCTATAGCACCTAGAAGCACAAGGAAGTACAAATATCCCACATCCACCCATAACTGCGAAGCTTCTGTGTAGGTACTATACTATTCTATAGCACCTAGAAGCACAAGGAAGTACAAATATCCCACATCCACCCATAACTGCGAAGCTTCTGTGTAGGTACTATGCTATTCTGTAGCACCTAGAATCACAAGGAAGTATAAATAACCCACAGCCACCCGTAACTGAGTAGAATGTAAAAAGGAGTTGCCTTCGAATTCACAATCTAACAATATTTGAGGGCATTCTCTGCGCACTTAAATACGTGCACCAGCTGAATCTCATTATGAAGTGCCAGCATGCTGTCTCAGAGCCATAAAACCATGGTCGCAGCCATATAGTACACATTATTACAATTAAACTGAAATTGTTTGTCACACTGTGTTTGCAGAGATAACGAGGAACTAAAGCGGATACAAAAATTAAAGAACAATTACTAATTTGAACCAGAATCAAACAATCCTTTAAAATTATTTAGGAAAGACAGGCGCAACCTAGCCCTGTAGTAGCACACACCGTGTGTATTGATAACAAACAGGAACAGCTTGAAACACATGCAGGCGGAATGTGCACTTCTATGTGAAATCGTTAAATATGCTGTCTCAATTCCTGTTCATATCTGAGAGTTGTAAATAGATATTAATGATTTATAGTTATTTTGTAATATACAGAACTAACAGGAAAGGGCTTTTCAGGTGTCAATCTCCCCGATTTTTTTTTTAACAATGCACTCGTAGTAATATCCACCGGCCTCCTGCATCTATTTGTTGTACTGCCACAATGTTGGTGTGTTGTTGTCCTAATTCGGGTTGTTGGTAATTTATTATTAAGACACATGGTAACACTTACAATACAAAACTTGGAAGTGGGATCAATCAGTCATGCTGCATGTTGTGTTGTGCTTCCTATGTACTCTTTTTACCCTGTCTGCATGAATGACCTCACAATTGTATGCAATGCTTTGTGGGTGCGGATCTGCTGAGAGGTCTAGGTATGACAGTGGGAGAGAGGCTGGCTGAGTTAGAGGGTGTGGTCACATGAGAAAGTACTTGTATTGTTTAAGTGCTCATGAACTAAGAAAGATGTGGAGAAAGGAGAGGTTCATTTAGGTAACCAGTTACAACATCATATTTTAATATTAATCAAAAAACATTATAACATTGTATAATACATTCACATAATATCAACCTTAAAATCATTAAATTCAATAGTAATGCAAAATAGTTGTATCAAAATTGTTGAGAAAATAGCTATTAGTAATTGGAATCATGCATGCCCTTAGCACTTTGGCACTTAGCACTTTTCTTGCCTTTAGTACTTGTTGCAAAAGCATCTCCAACATTCAATGAAATATATTAACACAGAGCTGGGCATGCATGTGTGGGATGTTTTTACCCATGCATCCGAGCCCTACCAAAAAAAAAGAAAACCTGTGCATTACTGGCATTGAAAACATCATGATGGCCAGAGCTTCCCAGAAAATGCCCAGGGAAATGCATGAAGAATAGGCTGCCACCCATTTTTGCCGATGTTATGGGCACAGAAGGGCACTGCCTAAAACTACCATTGGACTACCCACACAGTAGCCTGAAACCATTGGGAATGGCAATGCTGATTGCCAAAAGCAACCTAGAACTGTGGGGAATTCATTTTCTTAAATCCCAAAAATGGTTGCATTACCAGTACTCACCACTATCAGAAAGCCGGCGTTTTAAAACCACCAGACTTTTGTGTAAAACTGAATAAATGAACCCAAAGCAGGCCAAAGAAAGACTTACTGAGAGGTGGATACAATGTAAAGTTATATTCTGAAGTGACTTGAAGGTTTATAACAAGACTGGCTGAGCTCTGGAGGTCTGCAGCAGCTTAAACTGAAACTGGATTTAAAATTACCAAAAATCGAAATGTGTAAATAAACTGTGGGACAGACTTGTGACTGCCACATAGTTTGTCACTGTTAAAATGTCATAGTTTTGAACTTAGAATCAGCATTCTAGCTGCATATGTAAAAATTGTTAGTTTTATTTGAATGCAGAAAACTGGGTAACTAAAAATGACATTAGCTGGGGCCTGGCTTAAGGAACTGGATTCTGCCTGACAACTTCCCCCCAATTGGAGTGAAACTGGATCCACAGCAGTTCTCAGGCCTGGCTGCATCCTGAGGGGAGGTTACCCCTCTCTGATTGAATTACCAAGGGACTGCTAGAGACTAAACAAAGGACCCAGGCAGAGGGTTTATTGGGGGGAGGCCATAAATGGCTTCCTCTTGAACAATGGGCCTTCCAGGGCCCAGGCAGATGGTTTATTGGGGGAATCGTAAAATAGCTTCTTCTTGGCAGAAGCTGGGAGGGGCAGGGTCTCTGAGCTTGGCAGAAACTGGATGAACTGGTTTCTCCACCATGTGACCTGGGAAGACACACCCCTGTTGGCCAGAATATGATTTTAAGAAAGATGTATAACTCATGGTGCGGACTTGTCAAAATTATTTAAATGATACCATAATTCTTGTGATTTTTCTGTGCACGTTTTAAGACGCTTTGGGAATTTGTGTGATGTTCTGGGGCACAACCCTACTATTTATGTATACTACAGACTCTGTGTTTAAGCTAGAGACATGGTAATTTACTGGAGTATGTATGGACAGGCCGTGTCTATGTGTATAATTTTTAATGAAAAACCAATATTGCAAAACCAGTTAAAAAACGCAAATGTTGCCGTTTCTGAATGCAAGCTCTTAGAAACATCAGAGTTTGAACAGAGTATACCTCATGTGATACGTGATGGGAGCATGTAATTTCAAACCACTGTGTATCTATGAAATATGTCTTTAGGTCAAATATAGATTTGTGGGCAAACTGACCAGGGGAGGATCCTCTGACCCATAAAACCTACAGCATCAACATGACACACATGTCCTTCCCCCAATCAAAGCAGTGCGGAAAGCTTAACCAATAGGCAGTTGAAAGAGGGGCTGGCTAGTGATGCTGCACACACACCCACTTTCAAAAGACATAAAAAGAGCCACTGGAAGCTAGAGAGGAGATTCAAATCCAGTTGCTGCAACGCGCTCTGCCGGACCATACAACATCCAGAAGATACCAGATTCAACACTTAGACTTTAAAACTCCAAAGAACTTGATTCAGAACTCAAAGCAAGGGCCTAAACCCACAAACTGAGAACTCCTCTCAGTAGGCCTCAGCATCCAGCAAACCTAACAGCGGTAGCAGCATCCAGGAGCCGTGCAGATCAGCGCTGGGTCCAGAGAAAGCTGTGCAGAAAGATCCAGAAGCAGTGCTGTACCCAGAGAAAGCAGAGCAGTATCCAGAACCAGAGGCCAGAGATCCAAAGTGACCCAGACCGCTGTTAGCAGAACCAGAGAGCCTACCCAGATCACTGTGAAGTGCCGAGACCAGGACCGGAGTCCAGTCCAAAACCTGACCAGATCCGTGGGGAGGCCTATTTCAAAATATATTGTGAGTACCTAGCAGAACTGTGCAGAACCAATCTCTTAGTTAAAATAAAATAATTCAATCTATTTTAAATCTAACCAGAACTGCCTCCTAACGGTCACCTGTCATTTGCAAAGCTGTCACCTGTCATTTTCTAGCTGCAAGCTGTAACCTGTCGCTTTGAACTTTTAAAATTTCAAATTCGAAAAACTACCTTTATTTAATCGTCCGTATCTCTGGAACCGTTTGTGCTAGGAACTTGGTTTAACTTTCCTCTGAAAGCTTAGAATCTCAGCGTTTCAACTAGCTTAGAAACGACTTATACTTTTGCCGTAATCACGATTCTCGCACTCACGAATTTTGCCGCGATTTGCGATTTGGCCCGATTTCTTTACTTGTAAAAAGATAGCTGCTTTTGCATGAACTGCTCAAATTTCGTTTGCCTCTTAAGAACCATCCCTGAATCATTGCTAGAGTGAGCCTGGACTAATATTAACTAGATACCACTCACCCTGAACCTCCTGACGGGAATTAAAAGCATTTTCAGCATATTTCTCACTGCATTGTCACCATATTCAAAGCATTTTGCCTGTGTTTCAAAACTCCTATCTGTTGTATAAGCTGCTGGGGGGGGAATTGAACTGAATTCTATTTGATTGCATTCCTAAGAACTGTGTGCTCTCCTCTTCATTTCCTTACATTGCATAAGGGGGGGAGTGGATTGCCAGAGAAAAGTGATTACATTGTTTTGTTGAAATCATATTGAGTATTTTCTGTATTGCATTTTCATTCAACATTGCATCCATCTGAAACTAGATAAAGCATTCTCTACCACCTTATTCTTCTGTTCCTATTCCCAAGCGTGCTACCTCATCCTTTATACTACTCCTGGGTAATCAAATCAGTTTATTAGTAGAACATTACCCATTGTTGTTAACTGCTCATGTTCTGAAGTGTGATATTAATTATTAATTTATTATAAAGTGTGATATATATATATTGTTTACATTCTCAAATAAACCGTTTAAACTTGCAAAACAGAACTACTTCTTGGCTCAGTGAGAGCAATAAACTGATCCTGAAAGACCTGGATACCCAGGCAGAGTTTTATCAGGAGCGCCAGAAAGCTGGTGCCTTCCAAAGGCAAAGGGACAACCTGATGGTACAGATGCAGACTCTTAGTCAGGAAAGGGACACCTTAGGCCAGGAAGTCTGCCTCTTAAAAAGAAAAAATTAAGAAAATCACCTGGCCCACCAGGGACTGGGTGACCTCCAAAAAGAACACCAGGACTTGCTAGAGCACACCAGGAGGGTGGAGGAGGCTCTGGCAAGACAGGAGCAGGCCAGTAGGGATGGGACTCAGGAGGTAACCCTCCTGCAGCAAAGACTGGCCCAGTGCTCCAGGACCAGTCAGGAAACGCAGAGAGAGAATGAGGCTCTCTGCCAGCACAATGATAGGCTCCAACAACAGGTAGCAATGCAGGAGAGACTGATAGAGTCTAGTAAGGCCTTAACTGAGGAACGGAAGGCGCAGGCTCTTGCATTGCAACAGGGAGCAGGGGCATATAGAGACCAGGTTCGCTGGGAAAGGGAAACTCCTGAGCATAACCTCAGGAGCCCTAGTACCAGAGGCCTTTATCTCTCTCAGTCCCTGGACTCTGGCACCCCCATGTCCCCTGGCGCACATGAGCACCGGGCCACAGGGATGGCAGATTACTATCCAGCCAGAAGCATGGGGCTCATAGGCCAGTACCTCCCAGGAATGGATGGGCGGGCATCCGGGTATGGGCACCCAAGCACAGTGCAATTTAGTGGGGAACCCCAGGAGAATAGGCCAATTAAGGGCATCCTGAAAACTTCTGCCCAGTTAGGTCAGTGGGGGGGTAACCATCAAATCCTGGCAGCGAGGAGGGATCTGAAGACTCCTCTGAGCGGTACAGGACACAGGAGACCAGGTCCCCACATTCTGCCAGCCACTCCCAGGCTCGCAGAACCCGGGAAAACCTGGAAGATCAGACAGGAACCTCTGGGACCAGTGCCTCTGAGTCAGAGGATGAATGGACCAGGGTTACCAGAACCAAAAAGGCCAATAAGGCAAAAAGGGCCTTGCTTAAGGACCCATTGAAACAGATTAAGGCAATCAGGAGTGTCATCACGCCTTATCATAAGAACGCCAAGTACTCTGTTTGGGAACACTTGGAGCTCTATGAGCAAATGATGGAGACTTTTCATTTGAAGGACAGCCAAAGCTGTATCCAATATGTAAAGTGGACATTCTCCCCAGAGTACTCCAGTTTCTTTGCGGGGCTGGAGGACCAAAATCATTCAAGGTGGTCCACCTATAGGGCGGCCATATTAAAACATTTTTCTGTTTACAGAAATCCCCAAGAGGCTCGCAAGGCAGCCTACAATTTGCAATGTGGGGAGGATCAGGCCCCACAAGAATTCGTGCAAGAACTGAAACGTGCCTTTGCGCAGACCACCAGAAGGATGCGCACAGACAGCAGAGAATTTGTCAATACATTTTTCCATGCCTTGCCCAAATACATCATGACCCAGCTCGTGAGAGATTTTCACGAGAAAAGATCTTTAGACTGGGTCATTGACCAGGCTACCCGGATCTATGAGGTGCAGAAGCCCATAGAAAATAAAAGCAATACCCAGAAAAATCCCAAAACCAACAGCACCCCTGCTGCTGCCAAGGTGGCAGAGGTAAAGGTCACCCCCGTTTTGGATTTGGAGATGGGGGGGGCTTAAAAACCTACCTGCACCTAATAATTCACAGCCCTGAAGGCCCTCGGGCCAGTCGCAGACAGGGAGTCGAGGAGGTAGTCCCACAAATGGGGTCCCCCGCTCCCCTGACTATGTAAGTCCCCGCTATAAGGGAAACCGACCAATCCTGGGTTATGTGTGGACTCCTCCAGCCCAAGGGGGGGGATCCGGCCAAGCACCTAACCCGGGGAACTTCCCTCCCAACTTCCCACAGGAGGGCAGAAATTCTCCAAATCCTGGGCAGAACTTTTTCCCCAGGTATCCGCCCAATTTCCAGCCCCAAAATCATCCATCCTTCGTTCCCCAATTCCCTGAGCCCAGACAACCTAATCCGGGAGAGGGGAGGCCAAGGGTGGAGGGGTACCAAAATCTTCCCAACCAGGGGTACTAACAGAGAAGGGATAGCTACCCTTCCCGGGATCAGCCCAGGGGAGAAAATAGAGCCCCGTATCAGCCTGAGCGGGTTTCCCAGTTAGAGCACCAGGTCCAAAATATGGCACGGGATCTGGGTCACATACTGAGGGCTCAACAGAACCCTCAGATGAGCATGCCACCGCAGAATGCCCCAAACTCTGGACCTGGTGCTCCAGAACAATGACGGGGGCAGCACCCCGATAACACACCGGTTCCCAGGGAGGAGGCACAAGGGGAAGGGGGGTGTAGAGCCTTGGAGGAAGCTTCCTTCCCAACTTGTAAACAGCCCCTGGAAAACCAGGAACCGGAAACAAAATATCCTACCCCTGAAAGCCTGCCTCCCAAGGAGCAGAGGGGGGGGGTAGGAGAAACAAAGGACCCAAACAGACCCACTTTGTGGAGGAGGTACAGATCTTCCAATTTGAGGGAGAGGGATCCTCAGAAGATCCTGGGAAAAGGATCTTCTCCTTCAGAGATGGGGGAACTCCTCCCAAAGAAAAATGGGTCCCAAGGGATGCCAATTCAGACTGGGGAGATATGGAGACTGAGCTACCGCCGCCCATCATCTCATCCCAGAACCCACAATACCAAAATCCCCTGGTTCAAACCCATCCTGGTGACTGCCTCCAAAAAGGGGGGGGCGGCCCAGAACCGGAACCAGGGGAACCCACATTGGCTCTGATCTCCAGTTGCCAACTTTTTCTTTCAGATTCCCAAGGTTCTCCACAGAATTCTGCCCAAATCTCTTCGCTAGCAGTGTCCAAAACCAGAAGGTTAGCCCACCAGTTGTCCAAAAATGTGCATTATCTGTGCCCCCTTGAGGAGAAAGAGGGAAGATATTATGCCCCGGTACAAGTACAGGGGCAGGGTACAATTTTGGCACTGGTGGACACTGGATCCCAAGCTACCCTTCTGTCCAAAAGGGCCTTTGAGGAACTAAATGCAGGAAGGGGGGAGAATTACCAAATTCCCCTCACCTCTCTTCCTGGACAACTGCAGAACTTTGACGGGAAGGAAATTCCCGTTGAGGGGACTGCAGACTTGGACATTAAAATTGGGCGACACAAGTTGAAACACCCGGTCATAGTAGTGACTCCAGATGGCACCTCTTGTTTACTAGGGAATGACCTCCTGAGAAGGTTGTCACCTCTAATAGATTGTGTAAACAAGGTCCTCTGGACCCAGACTAGCCGACCAATAAAATTAAAACAGAGTGTCAACCATGTTAGTTTAAACGGCACCTGCCACATGGTTGAACACAAATCTTACCAAGTAGAATTTCACTTCCAGAACAACCAGATTCCAGACGTGACAGTAATAGCAGTAGGACAACAGACTGGTGATGGGGGGTCCTCGCTATTTCTGAAAATCAACCTTCCTTCCAGTTTAAGGTGGTATTCCGCACTGGAAGGAAACACCCTGAAATTATTTACTAATCCACAATCAGAAACTCCCACTCCTATAGTCCAGAAAGATGTGAAATCAGCTCAGAGCCTGGCTGATATTCAGCAAATTGGAGAGCAGTTGTTCATCCCTGTTCAGTTAAATGAGGGGAAGGACTCTGTTCTCGCTCGAGTGTGTGTGAACAACGGTAAGAGCTTCATCAGCGAAGCCATGTTCCGCCAACTCCCAAAATATCCAGCCATTCCCACATTCAAACTGATAGACAAATGGGAAATGGACCTGGAAGCACCTAATTCCAAACATCTCCTGCCAAGCAGGTGTATGCTCAAAATCTCCATTGGCAACAAGAGCATAGTCCACAATTGTTGGGTCGTGCGAGACGTCACTGCCGCTTTTTACTTAGGCAGTGACATTCTCAATAGCTTTGCCATTAGTTTGGACCTAATAAACGTCAAAGCTTGGTCCCGATTAGCGGATAATCCCATGGGCTTTGATGATCTAGAAAAAGCATTTAGGTCAGCTCAATTGCTACCTTATGCAGTTGAAATTCAGATCAAAGAGGAAGTCACCATCCCAGAAAGGACCCGACAATTCTCCCTGGAAGTGAAAGTTAAAAGAGGACAATATTTGCAAAACCCTGATGCTTATATACATCTAAATGCTTCTCTCCAACAGCAAGGGTTGGGGGTAAACCCAACTCCATTAGTCAACATAGAACATGATACCATTCCAATAGAGGTGGATAACAGCGACTTAAAGAGTATTACTCTAGCCGCAGGCACCATTATTGGAATGGCGGTTGATGACCGACATTTTTCCATTGATTTAGGAAATGAACTGTTAGGACCAATCCCCAAGGACAGCTTTGACAGTGACAGTGATGACAATACAACACCAAACAGGATTTTTACCCGGCATGGGGGGAACTTCCTGGTGTACACTTCTTGCCCTTATGGTAAGGAAGATGTGACTTGTGACTTCAGGAGGGATGAGGTGATTTTCCAGGTCCATGAGGGCTGCCTTTCCCACCTGAAGCCTCCAGTCCAAATCAGCACTCTGACCAGGGACTTCTCCACCCAGCTGGAGGAGGCCGCTGAAATAGCCAAACCAGAAGTCTTTCCAGGCTTCAGGCAGATGGTGGAAGAGAGAGTCAACCTAGCTGATGCCTGTGTGACTCTGGAACAAAAAAAAAAGTTGAAACAAGTTTTCTTGGATTTCCAAGATCTCTTTGCGGTAGACTCATATGACTGTGGTCGCACCGACATCCACACAACAACAATCCCCACGGACCCTGGCATGACTCCAGTGTTTGTGAAGCAATATCGTTTGCCTCTCGCATCCATGGAGTCCCTTACTGAAATAATTAAGAACCTTTAGTCCCAGGGAATAATTCGTCCAATACACCGCACCTTCAATAATCCGGTGCTGGGAATACTGAAGCCAAACGGCCAGTGGAGACTCTGCGCCGACCTCAGGGAGCTCAACAAACGGGTCCATACTTCCCGATGGCCTCTGCCCTACATTGACCAAGGGCTGGCCCAGATCCAGGGGTCAAAGGTATTCACTGCAATGGACCTGACCAATGGATACTGGACTGTGCCTGTCAGTAGGGAGGACCAATACAAGCTGGCTTTTTCCTTTGGGGGCCAGCAGTACACATGGACCCGGACTCCCATCGGATACCTCAACTCCGGCAATGAATTCAACATTTTCCTACACAAGGCCAAGCCCGACCTGGGTGCAAGGGGTGACCTGGCTTATGTAGATGATGTCCTCATGAAAAGTTCATCTGTAGAGGAACACATAGCGGAGATCCGTTATGTTCTGACCCAGTTGAGGGCCGCCGGAGCAAAACTTTCCTTTCAGAAAGCACAGTGGTGTAGAACCCGTGTTAATTTCTTGGGGCATGAGATTACTCCTCAGGGTCTCCGTCTCCAGGAAAAGAAAGTGGAAGCACTTCAGAAACTGAAAGACACCACAACTCTGCGGGAACTAAGGAGCCTCCTTGGACTGACTAATTACAGCAGGAAGTTCATTGAGGGCTACGCAGAGATCACCAGACCCCTGATTCATCTCCTGAAGGGGGGGTCAAGTGGGAATGGGGTCCAGAACAGGCTGAGGCAGTAAGACAACTCAAAAGAAGCCTCTCACAAGCGCCCTGCCTAGCTTACCCTGTCAGAAACAAGGAGTTCTTCCTGGAGACGGGGTTCTCTAATACGTGCTTGACGGCAGTATTATACCAAAAGCATGACAAGGTCAATAAAGTAATCTCCTATGCGAGCAAAACTTTATCCTCTGTGGAGGAAAAATTCAACGATTGTGAGAAGGCACTCCTGGCAACGGTGTGGGCATTGAAGAATTACTGCCCGTTTATCCAGGGGGAACACATCATCGTGGAGACTCCACACCAGCCTCTTCAATATCTCCAAAGTGACAGAATCCGGGCCGGAAATGTAAGTAATTCCCGAATTACTTCCTGGATTCTGTCAATGCAAGGCTTTCCTGTGGAGGTCAGATATGGCCAAAACAAGAAGAGTCCCCTCGCGCAAGGTCTGGCTGACTTGCATGATTGTGCCAGAGAAAACTGTCTCGAGGACGAAAGTCTAAAAATCAAGGACAACACGGAGGCATACCTTAATTCCCCACACAAAGTCTTTGAAGAAGACAAGTGTGAGGGAATGCCCACTGTCTATGTGGATGGATGCTCTTACCATGTTGACAACAACGGGGAGAAAGAACTGGTGGCCGGCGTAGGGAATGCATGGGTGAATGAGTCCCCAGAACCCTCCGCTGGATACAAAATTGGTCCCCGAAGTAGTCAGGTGGCAGAATTGACGGCTGTGCATCAAGCCATCCTCACTGCTGTCCAACATCAACTCCACAAACTGGTCATAATCACAGATTCTGATTATGTACGGAATGGGTTCGTGGAGCACCTGGTTAATTGGAAAACCAGAGGCATGTTATGTGCTAACAACAAACCCTTGAAACATGGGACGTTGATCCAAAACATTGATGATCTGGTCACCTCGAATGAGATGACCATCTATTGGAAAAAGATCAAGGGTCATTCCAAAGTAGAGGGACCAGACAAAACTGGAAATGACTTAGCTGATCAGCTAGCCAAAACCGGGGCCATTCAAGGGGATCTAATTGAAATAGAGTCCCTGTTGGGGGAAATCCAGGTCACTGCTATCACTAGGTCCCAGACAAATGCTAACAATGATCTTTCAACTGCCCAATGGAGTAAGGAGACCCCTGATGCTGATTTGATTACAGCTCAGAAGGGGGATCCAATTATTGGTAAGTTTTACCAACACCTTGAGGACCCTGCGAAATTTCCCCTGACGGATACCGATTACATTGAGAAAGAGGACCTAAGAGTGTTGATGAAATGTCCAAAAATGTTCTGAATCCAAGACTGCTAGCTGGTAAGGAAATCCAAAGCTGGCCACGATCATTGGGTGGTTCCTACCTCATTCCAAAGCCTGATGTTAAGTCACACCCATGATGCGGCCACCGCCGGTCATAGGGGGTTTCACACAACACTGGAAATCTTAAGAGAGGTTGCCTACTGGCCACACATGGGCCAGGACCTCAACCAATATTTGAAGGGTTGTCTTGTGTGTGCACAATTTCAGCCAACATCCCTCACACACCGGGCGCCTCTCCAAAAGAGGGGAATGACACTCCCATGGTCAGATTTACAAAATGACTTTGTAGGCCCCTTGATTCGCTCCGCTAAGGGGAATAAGTACATGTTGACTGTGACATGCTTGTTTACCAAGTGGGTGGAATGTCTCCCAGCGGGTGTCCAGTCAACTGGTCGACAACAAACTGGTCGACTGCAATTTTTTCGACACCATTTGGTCGAATGCCAAATGGTCGAATTTTTTTTTTTTTTTATATATATATGTGTTTTGTGGGTTTTCGTGTGGGGAAAAAAAATAAAAAAGAAATAAAAGGGGGTTGGGGGGGACCCCCCAAAAAAAACCAAAAAATGGGTAAAAAAAAAAAAAAAAAAATTCGACCATTTGGCATTCGAAGAAAATGGTGTCGACCAAATTGTCTGTCGACCAAATGTTTTCGACCATTTGACTGGTAACCCTCCCAGCCCCAAACTGCAAGGCAGAAACGGCAGCTGCCTTGATGATTAACCACATATTTTCCCGTTTTGGTCTACCTCAAAGAATTGAGTCAGACAGAGGTAGCCACTTCACCAGTGAAGTAATGACAAAGATGTGGGAAATACTGGGGGTCAAAAGAAAGCTACATATTGCTTACAGGCCAGCTTCTTCTGGGGCAGTAGAGAGATATAACCGAACCATTGTGAGCATATTAAAGAAGTTTGTGGCAGATTCTGGGCCAAGTTGGGATATCCGATTACCTCTGGTCCTAATGGCCATCAGATCTACCCCTTCATCTGCAACCAAAATGTCACCATTTGAGTTGATGACTGGATGCAAGATGGTGCTTCTGCAGCATTTGCTCTACAGGACCCAAGAGCAGACACTAATAAATGCCTCCACAACTCATGAGTATGTGGAGAATTTAAGGAAACACCTTCAACATGCTTTTGCCTATGCTCAGAGGAATCTAGAAAGATCAGCTGATAGCATGAAAACCCACTACGACCTGAAAACTTCCAGGAAGGAATATCAGGTGGGGGACCGGGTCTATTTATACAATTTCCAAAGGAACCAGGCCAAACAGCAAAAATTCTTGCCTACATGGAAGGGACCGTTTGAAATTATAGACAAGATCTCCCCTGTGGCCTACAAGATTTGCATCCCCAAAGGCGGTTTGGCAGAGGGGGAAGACAAGTGGGTCCACATAAACCAGTTGAAGTGTTGCCATCCCAGGCACACTTTGCAGCAACTGGAGGAGTCCTCTGCAATCCCAGAGGGTACCGCTCCAGAGTAATTAAATTCCAACCCTAAAAGATCCTACATATAGCCTATCAAATTCTGTGTTTCTCAAGTTTATGTGTTCCTGTCTCTTCATTTAAAAAAATGTGCATGTTCATATCTGTTGAGTTCTAAAATATATATGCCACCGCACTATATCAATGGTGGGGGAGAAATGTCCATGAATAGGTATTGCCGCTTTTCCTTTGTCGTCCTAGGAGAAAGAAAACCTGGAGACTGGCCAAGGAGGCCAAGGGGCCCGGGGTACCGCCCAATCTTCCCATCAGGACCGGCGAGGAGAACCGATCGATCCGACCGGATGGAGAAAAAGATGCTGAACTGTGCCATCTATTGGAAGAAGATGAGGAGAACATCCCAGATCTTGCGAGTTCAATCAGTGAAACAGAATGGCCATCGCAAGAGGGGGGCTTGTGGAATGTTTTTACCCATGCATCCGAGCCCTACCAAAAAAAAAAAAACCTGTGCATTACTGGCATTGAAAACATCATGATGGCCAGAGCTTCCCAGAAAATGCCCAGGGAAATGCATGAAGAATAGGCTGCCACCCATTTTTACCGATGTTATGGGCACAGAAGGGCACTGCCTAAAACCACCATTGGACTACCCACACAGTAGCCTGAAACCATTGGGAATGGCAATGCTGATTGCCAAAAGCAACCTAGAACTGTGGGGAATTCATTTTCTTAAATCCCAAAAATGGTTGCATTACCAGTACTCACCACTATCAGAAAGCCAGCGTTTTAAAACCACCAGACTTTTGTGTAAAACTGAATAAATGAACCCAAAGCAGGCCAAAGAAAGACTTACTGAGAGGTGGATACAATGTAAAGTTATATTCTGAAGTGACTTGAAGGTTTATAACAAGACTGGCTGAGCTCTGCAGGTCTGCAGCAGCTTAAACTGAAACTGGATTTAAAATTTCCAAAAATCGAAATGTGTAAATAAACTGAGGGACAGACTTGTGACTGCCACATAGTTTGTCACTGTTAAAATGTCATAGTTTTGAACTTAGAATCAGCATTCTAGCTGCATATGTAAAAATTGTTCGTTTTATTTGAATGCAGAAAACTGGGTAACTAAAAGTGACATTAGCTGGGGCCTGGCTTAAGGAACTGGATTCTGCCTGACAACTTCCCCCCAATTGGAGTGAAACTGGATCCACAGCAGTTCTCAGGCCTGGCTGCATTCTGAGGGGAGGTTACCCCTCTCTGATTGAATTACCAAGGGACTGCTAGAGACTAAACAAAGGACCCAGGCAGAGGGTTTATTGGGGGGAGGCCATAAATGGCTTCCTCTTGAACAATGGGCCTTCCGGGGCCCAGGCAGATGGTTTATTGGGGGAATCGTAAAATAGCTTCCTCTTGGCAGAAGCTGGGAGGGGCAGGGTCTCTGAGCTTGGCAGAAACTGGATAAACTGGATTCTCCACCATGTGACTTGGGAAGACACACCCCTGTTGGCCAGAATATGCTTTTAAGAAAGATGTATAACTCATGGTGCGGACTTGTCAAAATTATTTAAATGATACCATAATTCTTGTGATTTTTCTGTGCACGTTTTAAGACGCGTTGGGAATTTGTGTGATGTTCTGGGGCAAAACCCTGCTATTTATGTATACTACAGACTCTTAGTTTAAGCTAGAGACATGGGAATTTACTGGAGTATGTATGGACAGGCCGTGTATATGTGTATAATTTTTAATGAAAAACCAATATTGCAAAACCAGTTAAAAAACGCAAAATGTTGCCATTTCTGAATGCAAGCTCTTAGAAACATCAGAGTTTGAACAGAGTATACCTCATGTGATACGTGATGGGTGCATGTAATTTCAAACCACTGTGTATCTATGAAATATGTCTTTAGGTCAAATATAGATTTGTGGGCAAACTGACCAGGGGAGGATCCTCTGACCCATAAAACCTACAGCATCACCATGACACACATTTCCTTCCCCCAATCAAAGCAGTGCGGAAAGCTTGACCAATGGGCAGTTGAAAGAGGGGCTGGCTAGTGATGCTGCACACACACACACTTTCAAAAGACATAAAAAGAGCCACTGGAAGCTAGAGAGGAGATTCAAATCCAGTTGCTGCAACGCGCTCTACCGGACCATACAACATCCAGAAGATACCAGATTCAACACTTAGACTTTAAAACTCCAAAGAACTTGATTCAGAACTCAAAGCAAGGGCCTAAACCCACAAACTGAGAACTCTTCTCAGTAGGCCTCAGCATCCAGCAAACCTAACAGCGGTAGAAGCATACAGGAGCCGTGCAGATCAGCGCTGGGTCCAGAGAAAGCTGTGCAGAAAGATCCAGAAGCAGTGCTGTACCCAGAGAAAGCAGAGCAGTATCCAGAACCAGAGGCCAGAGATCCAGAGTGACCCAGACCGCTGTTAGCAGAACCAGAGAGCTGACCCAGATCACTGTGAAGTGCCGAGACCAGAACCGGAGTCCAGTCCAAAACCTGACCAGATCCGTGGGGAGGCCTATTTCAAAATATATTGTGAGTACCTAGCAGAACTGTGCAGAACCAATCTCTTAGTTAAAATAATATAATTCAATCTATTTTAAATCTAACCAGAACTGCCTCCTAACTGTCACCTGTCATTTACAAAGCTGTCACCTGTCATTTTCTAGCTGCAAGCTGTAACCTGTCGCTTTGAACTTTTAAAATTTCAAATCCGAAAAACTACCTTTATTTAATCGTCCGCATCTCTGGAACCGTTTGTGCTAGGAACTTGGTTTAACTTTCCTCTGAAAGCTTAGAATCTCAGCTTTCCAACAAGCTTAGAAACGACTTGCTACTCCTTATACTTTTGCCGTAATCACGATTCTCGCACTCGCGAATTTTGCCGCGATTTGCGATTTGGCCCGATTTCTTTACTTGTAAAAAGATAGCTGCTTTTGCATGAACTGCTCAAATTTCGTTTGCCTCTTAAGAACCATCCCTGAATCATTGCTAGAGTGAGCCTGGACTAATATTAACTAGATAACACTCACCCTGAACCTCCTGAAGGGAATTAAAAGCATTTTCAGCATATTTCTCACTGCATTGTCACCATATTCAAAGCATTTTGCCTGTGTTTCAAAACTCCTATCTGTTGTATAAGCTGCTAGGGGGGAATTGAACTGAATTCTATTTGATTGCATTCCTAAGAACTGTGTGCTCTCCTCTTCATTTCCTTACATTGCATAAGGGGGGGAGTGGATTGCCAGAGAAATGTGATTACATTGTTTTGTTGAAATCATATTTAGTATTTTCTGTATTGCATTTTCATTCAACATTGCATCCATCTGAAACTAGATACAGCATTCTCTACCACCTTATTCTTCTGTTCCCATTCCCAAGCGTGCTACCTCATCCTTCATACTACTCCTGGGTAATCAAATCAGTTTATTAGTAGAACATTACCCATTGTTGTTAACTGCTCATGTTCTGAAGTGTGATATTAATTATTAATTTATTATAAAGTGTGATATATATATTGTTTACATTCTCAAATAAACCGTTTAAACTTGCAAAACAGAACTACTTCTTGGCTCAGTGGGGTCAGGGGGGTTCCAAGAGAGGGGTGTTATATTCGGGTAGTCATCCAGAACTCATGAACTGGACATAAAGATATATCAATAAGGGTTTCCATTCAGTATCCCAGACTAGGCATTCACTTAGCTGTAGTGCTGGATTGAATCCTCTTACACATGATCCAGGTACTTTCCCATGTGACCTTCCCCCTTTGGTTCTTTATGTAATTTCCTCCCCTGGTCCATGGTATAGGGGACACCCATACATTTTTGTCTATCTGAGTTAGAGGGTGTGCCCGCAGATGTTTCCTTACTTCAGCGTATTTTGTCTTACTGCAGGGCCTGACTGTAACTGCAACTGAGAGAATAAAGACGTTTCCTTTGTGTACCCGGAGCTCTTGGACTTTTTACCAGGCCGTTCATCTTGGATGTATGTGATTTCTTCTAATATATTTCTCCTAATGGAGATTTCACCGAATCCATTTCACCAAAAATCCACATCTTCTTTTTACTTTTTCTGCTCTTTTCTTTTTTTGAATGCAGGGGGAGACCCCCTTCAGCCCTCTCTCACCCATCTTTACCTTACCTTATACCCTCAACCCACACCCCAAGTATTATGCATTACACATATACCATTTCCCCAACCATTTTCGGTGAAATATTTTCGGTGAAATCCCATTAGGGGAAATGATATTCGAAGAAATCTATGGTAACGGCTCAATTTACCATATGATGCACTACAATGGTGGAAGGTATTTGATGGTACTTTGTAGTGTAACTAATGTTGTATAGTACATATTGAATATAGATACAAGGAAAGTCAAGTATGTCTCCCTGTACATCCATAGGTCTTCTTTGGATAGTATAATCTTTAGCTCAACATTCACATTCTAACAATGGAAGAAAACCCCAACCCCATCCGACCTCCTACCTAACTAACCACTCAACCCAGCTCTCCTGCATGCTGCCCTCAGATTACTCTATGTAGTTTGCAAATATGTCCCTGCCCCTCGTTAATGTTCCTATTCCTCAACCCGGCATAGGTTAGTCAATACATCAATGCTACTATGTAATGGCACCTTATCCTAGGAATGTCCTGCTCCTTTTTGCCACCTACTTTTTCAAGTAATTTCAGTTTATAATGACATCCCATTATAAATACAAATATGAATGCAAAATTACACTTTCTAATTTTCTGTCCGTTGTGTTACATTGTGACCTTGCCGACCTTTTGTGTAGGGAGAAGAGAAGTTGACACATTGCTCTCTTGTGACCTGCTAAAGATAATTGGGTTCTTTGTGTGAGTACCCTGCCTCAATTAAAGATACTGTGGGTGCCACACAAGGTTTGCTGGGGTTGCTGGAGCTAAACGATAGGATGGAGAGAGAGGAGAGGAGAGGACATTACATCTCAGTTAAGACGTTGAAATCCCTTGAAGCTTTGAAAGCAGGCCACAAGTTTGCGTTCCATTTCCTGACGGGTGTGTCAGCAATGGCTGATTGGAAGGGTATGTGTTCGAGTTCCAACTAGAATAGAAAGTGGTCTTCTTGCCATCTCATAGTTAAGCTCTGTTTGTTTTATGCCTCTGATCCAGCCTTGCCCAAGACCTTCCCTCCAAATAATTTGTGGCTGAAAAGCCGGAGAAGATGACTTGCCTCTTTTGGTTCATCTCTGGACTTTACGTGGATGGTAGTGCATGGGTAGCATTTCTAGGTACATGTCTTGAGCCCAGAATACCCTGTGCAAGAAGTGCAACTGGAAACTAATATAGGGGAGCAGGCACTGTGATTGGATTTGTAGGCAAATATGTTTTTTTTAAATGCACGTCTTTGAAACAGTTGCACTTATTTTGATGTTTTCCTTGGAAATCCTTTGCACAGACTATGGACATAGCCTAGTCATGATAGTAATATGGAACACATCCTCCTTGTTGTGGACGGAACCGAGCATAGCAGTGATTTTGAGATGCATACACACTTGTAGGAGTGCACTTTCATTGCGCATTTACTTCTGCCGGTTAAGACTTTCCTGACAAATCAAGCTTTTTTCTGCGTCACTTTTGTTTTATTGACACAGTTGTATCCTGAAAGCTCATTACATATCCTGGAATTTCAGAGCCGGGTTTTGGCGCGCTTTAAAGGTTTTTTCGACGTTCAGGAAATATTTGTCCTTGAAATGCCTACATTTGTTTTGCCCAGATGAGACATCTAAAAATGCTTCCTTATTTATTTCTCTTTCCATAACCGGTTATGTCCATCAGTGCATGTGCATTGTCTCGACTGGTCTACTGCACCTAGGCATACACGGCTCTACTTAAGTGTACTCTTAAAACCTTTTGGAGAGTTCAAAATGTAGGCCCGGCAGTTCTGCTGAAAACACCTAAAGCAGCCCAAATCAGCAAAGCACTGAACTTGTTTTGCTGGCTGGTAGAAACACAAGTGATCCTCATCACTCTCGCCTTGGCACATAAAATCACCAAAAGAAAGAGATGGGTATCCCTCTTCCTTAAACTCTGACATTACACTCGACCACACAAAAAAGAAGGCTCGTTCACTTACCTCCCAGGCTGCATGACCTTGGAAGGGAACAGCCATTCTTTTGTGTGTTTCAGCCGTTTTTCTTTCCTTAAATATTAAGATACAATATCTAAGCACCACTCTCCCCCTGTATATACGAAAAGGATTTAGATGGAAATGGCAGGCTAAGTTATTTTAGATTGCACTGTAAGTAGCATTTTCTTTTTTTTTTTACATCGGCTGCAGCTAATATGAATGAAGCAATAAAGTGCTTATCATTTATTTAACCACATTACATTTTTTATTAATGTCCATTGTATATGGAGTCCTAAATGGTTTATTGTTAAATGAATACAGATACACGTGCCGTGGGGATTGTTAAATAGTTTAGAGATCTCTACGGCCTATGATTTCGTACCTTAGAGAGCTCTCAAAGTAAGTATTTGTATGTTTTCCATAATTTATTTCCTTGGCTGCATTTCAAATATTAACGAGCAGATTTTCTGAAATCGGGGACAAACGTTTTCTAAATTGTGTTTAATGTTAATGTATAACCTGACTTAGCTTATATGAATAATACAGTATGGGAGACAACCTACAGTTCTGAAGTGCTTTACTGGAAACCGGGGAGCGAACATTAAACCATATTTTCCTTTCAACCAAACCAAGGTTTAATTCATTTTCTTTTACAATATATACTGAGCGCCAAAGTCATCAGTGACTATGATTCCCAGCAAGTCTGTCTTTCAAAGTGAAGGTATATTTTGCAGCTTGCCTTTTGTGATTTATTTTAGTTCATGTAACATGTGGTAGAGGATATGCTGTTTCTAATGTTATTCATATCATTACAATGATTCTTAATCATATAAGAGACAGACGTTCTAATTCCAGAATAATCAAATATTGCAACTATTTTTGACCTGCTCCAATGCAAGTCTTTATTACAAAATACAACACACAGTGAAATAATAGCAAACAACTATCATACGTATTACACACACATGTTAGTTTCGAAAACATATTAGTGATGACTGCATCGTTAAACTATGAGCTTCGAAGAAAGAAAAATGGAGTCCAGCGAGCTGAACCGAACATTGAATGCATTAACAGATCTTTGACTAATAATGGTTTTCCAGGTGAAGAGTAGCAAAGAGTGTAAGCTTTTGCTGGATTTACCGCTGCTAAATCTGAAGAAACCAGTGATGATGCTCAATGTGTTTTGTTCTGTTTTATTGAATTTAATTAAAATGTTTAATAATGTCCACATTGTCCTAATATTGTGGAGTACTGTACAAATACTAAAACAATTTGGAAATATACACCAAACTTCTCCTTCGAAGTCCATAACTATTCAGTGGCTACAAAATATTCACCATGTTTTTTATAATAAATGTCTTACAATTCTATAAAGTATTCTGGTATCTAACGTCACTTGTCATGATCTTCCACTCTATCGCATTGTCTAATTGTTACCCCTCAAATCGGGACGAGACATCAACTTACAATGTTATAATGGAGGACATTGCATGTATTAGTTCACACATGAATCTCACGTCTTACCTTCCAATCCATGCGCTTCATTTATCATAAAGGAATGCTATGAGGAGCTCTTACCATGTATCACCGTACGTGTTAACAACCCACTGGATCAAGGCCTGGTCCCCCAGAATGTAAAAACTTCCTGGATTATGCCTATTCTGGAAGAAACCCCACCCCTGATTTGGATGATCCGGGCAGGTTAAAGACCCATTGATAATAGATAATTTTTGCTAAAGATATGTCAGATATGGCGACATTCCAGTTTAAACATTAGTTGAATAAAATGGTAATCTAAGAGATAGGTATTTCAGGTTCCATCCAAGGGAGGCTGCAAATACAGATTTACTAGATGTTTGTGAAGAGCTGTTGTAGTGGACTGATAACACCCGTGTACCCTCGTGATAATGTTGGTCCTTTAAGCAGCATTCGACACCCTAGTCACAAAAACATTCTTACACAGACTACGTTCTGTGTCCAAGGTGTCTGACCACACCATTCAATAGTCCTTTCCAATCACCTGAACTGCATTTCCGGACTAGAGAATGAAGCCCACTGAGATGCAATGTGAAGTCGTACAAGGATCTGTCTTGCCTGATTGTTTTTTTAGCGTGTATACAAAATATTCTCATATCATCCTCCAAATGTTTACGTTGACATATCACTGGTCCGCAAGTGACTCCCAGGCATTCCTTCAACTGTCTGGGAATGGAGCTGAAGGCAATCGCAAACTTTGAGAGATATTTCTCTCCATAAAGGACGGGATGCAAGATAACTGGATGAGGATTAGTAGTAATAAGACAGAATTGGCCATTCTTAACACACAAATGGCCAAAATATCTCTTTTCAACTCCTGCTTTTAGCCATTGATTCTATGTAGATTCCTATCCTTCTCCAGGTTAAATTTCTGGGATTTCTCATGGATGCTGATTTTAGTAGAGGCACACAGGTTAAAACAGTTAGGGGTAATAAGTCACCACCTGTTCAATGTTCTGGCACTTTCCCAGGCTCCTCGATAAGGGCGACCATTGTACATTTATATTAGAAAGGGGGCCGGGAGGAACCTACAAACTGAAGGCCAATATCCCTACTGGACGCTACTGGGACGGTCTGCAAGATACATGCTATCTCATCTTGAAGGATAGGTGCATGATAAGAACATTATCAGCCATCTCCAGGAACGCTTTCAGCCTGACCTTAGCACAGCGGACCAATCTTTCAGATTATGCATGTTACTCCAAAATATGTTATTCTTAGGAAGATGCATGTGTACACCATCTTCATTGATCTGAAATATGCATTTCACAGGGTCCCCAGGGTGAAACTATGGAAGGCAACGCATGAGCTGAATATCCTGACCCAACTGCTCCCAGCTATTCTGGGTCTCTATAATTGTAACACATCTAGAGTCCATTGGAATCTAGCCGGGCACATGACGGCAGTGATAAGCATCAGAGTAGGGGTAAAACAAATCCTCATCCTCAGTGCTCACTACATTAGCTAATCTGCAAACAGACTCTCTGAAGTTAGGAGGAGATAGAATACTGCAACTTCTGCTGCAGACAACCGGTCCACTTCACCAAGTGAAAGCCTTCCATGAAGACTGCATTGAAAATTAATGGGCTCACAATTAACTGTGGCAAAACAGAATCAGTGATATTCCATCCTTGAAAGAGAAAAAACACAGACTCACCATAGAGATATATGACCACGGCATCGAGCAGGTGGGGAGTTTTGATTGCCTATGCATCATGTTTACCAGTGACGGCACCTGGTCAAGCCAAGTAGAAAAGTCTCTGCTAATCCTTGAGAGATATATTAATGCCATACTGAAATTCTCCCTAAACCAAGGGAATTGCACATTCTATCCAGCCCTCCAATTGTATAAAATGCAGACAAGGGCTACCGCAACATTGGCTGGAGAAATTCGGGGACATACCAAGAGTCCTAAGCTTGTAGTAATCAAGAAGACATTCCTTAAAAAAGCCCTGTGCTTACCCCAAAGCACATGAAATACAAAACTGCATTGAATCAGAAGAAATGTTAGGCACAATCACCTTTATTCCTGCCTGTCTTTGGCTCCAGCATTATCCTCATATGATATATATTCATATCAAGTCAACCCTCCTACAGGCACATAACACTTTTGTTGCAAGTGAACATCAGCTGCTGCCAATCCAACCAAGCCTCTGTATATTGGAGCTCGAAATCCAACTATGGGTATGAAAGGTATCTGGACATAATTTCCTCACCTATGCACAGTCACTTCTCATAAAATTTCACTTAGACACTTAACCATTGTCCACACTTCAATTGGCTTGGCATGTGAACTCCTCAGACCTGTGTCCATATTGCCTGGTGAGCTAAGAAAATATTAAACACTTTTTCTTTTTATGTCCGTTGTACAGAGAATCAAGGGCACAATACCTAAAGCTGGTCCTAATCAAATTATCTGTTCGGCATCTTAAGAATGCATTAATTTTATGCAAGTTCACAGACAGTATGGCCATCTGTTCTGTATCCAGTTATATACACAATGCTTTGATAACAAGGAAAACATGTTACTTCACCCGCCCCTCTTGAAGACAAAGCAGCATGAGCCTAAGCTAGGTTGCATGGGAGATGTTTCCCATCTTGAAGTGAAATGTTTAATGAACAGACAATCCACGCTTCAACCACTGTGAGATCATACCGGAGACACGGCCTGAGTCCATCCTTTTCATTTGCTCTGGTTCCCGCTTCACCTGACGCAAAGAAAAATATTCTCTGAGGCAGCTGAGCCGTAAGGTGCAGGATCATTATAGGATAGTGAGGCATATTAAATCAGAATGAGCAATTACTTTTTAAATTGTCTTATCCTGGAAATCTCTGATTACAACGAACATTTTACCTTTTTAATTGTGTTTTAACATTGATTTTTAAAATGTTGTTGTTTTGATGTGTTGTATTGTTTTGCTTTCTTGGAGTGAAACTGAAATAAAGTATTATTTATTGTTTATAATTCCTCGTAAATTGATTATTTAAATGAATTGTCTCCTTTATATTGGAGCACAATTTGTGCATGATTGCCAGTGCTATGATCAGAGCCAAATTGGTTTGCGGGAGCCTTCTTTTTCTGGGTACCACTATCCACTGCAGATCCATCACATTAATGTCTTAAAAAAACCTGTTCCCCTTATTGTCACCAATGCGCCCTGCGTTGCTCATATTACTCCTTTGCTGCGTAAACTCCACTGATGTTCAAGCAATCCACCCCTTCACCTGCCATTCCTTGATGCAACATGCAAAATGTATCTTCTTAAGAGAGAACGAGAGAGAGAGAGAGAGTACATAGGCACATGGAGTTTCACCGCCATGTTCGTGACTATTACATGCTCTGCAGTATTTTATTGTATCATGATGTCATGATGTGACGTATCCAACTGTATTCAATTCGTTCACAATTATACGATGCTTGTGACACCCTGATGCATCTGTGATATTTTGTGATATTTGCAAATGTTACCTGTAAATGGATTAGAGGCCCGGGAGCGAGCAAGTCTACCTGTATTTTAAATTGTATTATTGTATATCTTCTGGTTAAAACTAAACTGTAAGACCTGTTCTAATGGTGTTGTGGCCTATCTTGATCCAGGGGTTCTTGCCTCATTTTGCCTCATTTTGTAAGGCCTGTCGGGATTTACAATCCCTGGTGTGGATGTGTTTATTTTCAGTTGGATTTTGTTGTTTAAATACAATTTGAGGCACGTCTGGGTGGGATTGTGGTGTATCCTTAGATTTGATGATCTGCACCCCTTCTTGTCCTAGTGAAAAACGTCAACAGTTGTGCCCCATTTTCACGAGGGAGGGTTTATTCTGGTCAGGGCATAAACATTCTTTTCACCAGGATGACCTTCTTGTCACACATAATAAATACCTCAACGAAGAAATATTGTTTGCACCCCCATCCCTCTAAATCTGTTCTTTCAATTGTGATAACCTAAGGATTAGAGTAGGACCATCACATGCTCAGTTACCCAGTCTTGTCATAATGAGAGGTACACAGTCTTAACTATAGTGCCCTTTCTTGCTTGCCAGTCCCAGTGAAGAACATTATTAAGCTGCTGGGAAAGAGTACTTTTGAAAAAGGAGACATCCTGAATGTGACAAAGTCAGAACCCTGTGGTCACTGGTACAGTAAAAGCAGGGTCAAGTCTTTGAAGGCAGCAGAACATTGTGCTCTCTGGTCTCCTGCATAACAAGTCTATAACTGTTCGAAATCGCACCCCCCTGCTTTGACTTCTCCATCTGGAGACTCTGTACATGTTCTTCTTTGCTGGGAGTTATCCCTCCTTGTTCTTCTTCTGCCTACCCAAGAGCTGTTTCTTCACTAGACCAAAAGTGTTGTATCATTCCCCACAATCATTCAACAGCTAGTATCCTGCCACTGTCTGCACACAACACTCCAACTTTGTTAAGCGGCTTCACTTCAACACTACAGCTAAGTCAATGCCTAGTCTGGGATGCTGAGGGAAACCCTTATTGATACATTTTTAGGCCCAGTTCATGTACTCTGGATGACAACCCTTATATAACACCCCTCTCTTAGAATCCCCCTGACCCCACTGAGCCAAGAAGTAGGTCTGTTTTGCAAATTTAAAAGGTTTATTTGAGAAATATAACAATATATATCTATCACACTTTTATAATAAATGAATATTGGATATCACACTTAAAATATGACAGTGATCAACAATGGATAATGTTCTACTGGTAAACTGATTTGGTTACTTAGAAGTAGTATAGAGGATGACGTAGCTGAAATGCTTTATGGTTTCAAGGAAATGCAAGGTGGAATACATGCAGTACAGAAAATAAACTGATATGGTTTCACAAGAGATAATATGTTCACTTTTCCCCTGGTGGCAATTCACCCCCCCGCCATATGCAATGCAAGGAGATGGAAGTAACACACACAGTCTTCAGGAATACAATCAAATACAATACGGAATTCAGTCCCCCCCCTCCCCCCAGCAAGCTTAGACAACAGGTATGCTTTTTAAAACACGGGCAAGAGTGCTTTGTAATGTGGTGGCAAGGAAGTGAAAAATACTAAAATTGCTTTTAATTCCCTATAGGAGGTTCAGGGTGAGTGGTAGACACTTTAAATCAGATTTTGTGAAGGTAGATTTTCGGATTTAAAGTAAACTCAAAATGACAGGTGACAGCTTGCAGCTGCTGAATTGACAGGTGACAGTTGTGCAGCTTTCAAAATGACAGATGACACGATATCTAGGAGGCTGTTCTAATTAAAAATAGTTGGATTAGATTATTTTAACTAAGAGATTGGGTTCTGCACAGTTCTGGCGGATACTCACTCCTAATTTTGAAATGAATGGGCCTCGTCACGGATCTGGTCAACGGGACTGGACTTCAGGCAGTTCTGCTCACAGCGTCTGGGTCAGCTCTGCTCTGCTGGTCTAGCCTCTCTGGATACAGCGGCCTCTGGTTCTGGATACTGCTCTGCTTTCCGGTCCAGATCAAGTGGATTCTGGATGTAACACTGCTTTCTGGGTACTGGCAAAAGTTCTTGGCAAAAAATTCAGACAGCTCGCCCGGCTGTGGAATAGTTTGTAAAAGATTTTGAGGCCTGCTGACAAATACTTTTGCTTGCAGTGGGCCTTCTTGGTTCAAAGTTCTGTAGTCTCTGTTTAGCTTGGAAGTGTAAGTGTTGTATCTGTGGATGTGAAGTCATCGGTCAGCACGCTCCGCAGCAAATGGAATTGAATGCCCCTACCTGTCCCAGCAGTCTGTTTTTATGTGTTTTGGGAGTGGGTGTGTGCGTGGCATAACTTAACCTGCCCCGCTCACTTGTCATTGGCCAAGTTCTCCCCTCTCCCTTGATTGGGGAGCTGGGTTGTGTGTCATCTTTATGGCTTACAGAAAGACACTCCCCTTGTCAATGTGCACACAAATCTATTTCTGATCCAAATACATATTTCCCAGATACACAATTTGTTGAAATTACATGTACACTTTATATATTGCTTCCGGTAGTCTCTGTTCCGACTCTAGCGTTTCTAGGAGCTTGCATCCAAAAATGGCAACTTATTTTCGATTTTAGTGGGTTTTGCAATATGGGATTTTCATCAAAAATTATACAAAGGTACATTTCCCTTCCACGTATATCCCAGTAACTTTACATGTCTCTAGCTTAAATACAGTGTCTACAATATTCATAATTAGCGGGGTTTTGCCCCAGAACATGGTACAAATTGGAGTTTGGACTCAAATCGTGAGGGCATTTTTCATAGTAAGACTCTCAAAGTTGTACATTCCTGTCATTTGGTTACTATAAGTTATCACTGTTTCTATAAAATATATATTTGTTGCAATTCAACTCCCCAAAGTGTTTGGGTCCGCCTCCAGATGTCTGGGTGGGTCAGTGATCACATGTCTCTCCTTGCTGGCAGAGGGCTGTTGATAGGAAACACTCAAAATTAACATACCTCATTCAACTGAAAGGGGCTATTGTCTCTCTCCTCCAGGCTGAAGGGGAGACCCCCTCCCTCTCACTCAGAAGGGCCATGTGATATCCTGCCTCCTGTTGTGAGTCTCTGGGGTGTTAAGAGTTCTCAGCCTCTTGGCCTCTGGGAACAGCAGGTGGCTAAGATTTTCAATTAACCAACAGTCTTTGAAGTCCCTGCCCCTCTTGCAACTCCTAAATACAGTTTCCCTGTCAGAGTTCAGACCGCTAGCTCCGCCTTGTGGAATTTGTCGGTACTGCATCCATTTAGGAGTTGTCTTGAATTTGACAGGAGATTTTTGCTATTGTTCTGATAGGCATCCTGACATTAGAGTGGTTATGTGGAACCCCCCCACAAGAAGGTTGAATCTTTAGAGTGGTCTTGTGCCCATGATTTCAGCAACTTTTTGACATCAGTAAAACAGATTTTTGAACAAAGGTCTCCGGTATTAGCTATCTTGCAATGTTTGAACTTGAAATTTGGAGCTTGCCCTCAAAGAAACAGAGGTGATTTAAAAGCGCTTTTGCTCTGACAGGTGCTGCTATTTTTCCTTTGGCACCACCTTTCACCCCTGGCGCTTTTGGTATGCGCACAACTGCGCGGTTCTCCTGGACTCTGGGATGGAATGATGGGGGGCGACAGCTCATCCCCACATCTACCCAGTCTATTGATTCAGCATGGGTCAAAACCCTTCACAAACCCCCCCGCTTGACTACGCTTTGATTCAAGTCGAGGGGAAGTCGGGTGCATATGAGGTTTTGAGCCCTTGCGCTGGTATGTCCATATTATCTTCTTCCAATTCTGTAGATGGCACAGTTCAGCATCTTTTCCTCCACCCAGTTGGATCGATCGGTCCTCCTCGCCGGACCTGATTTGAATATTGGGTGGTACCCCGGGCCCCTCGGATCTTTACTCCTGGTCTCTGGGCGTCCTCCTTGGCCAGTCCCCAGGTTTTCTTTCTCTTAGGACGACAAAGGAAAGCGGCAATACCTATTCATGGACATTTCTCCCCCACTATTGATATAGTGGGGCGACAAATACATTTTATACTTTAATAGACATAGCATTCCAATTTTGAAAAACAAGATATACTTCAGAGACAGTGGGTTACAAGCGTCATAATATTTTAGAGACTATATGTGGGATATTTTAGGGTTGGAACTGAATTAATCTGGAGCGGTCCCCTCTGGTATTGCAGAGGACTCCTCCAGGTGCTGCAGCGTGTGCCTGGGATGGCAATACTTTAGCTGATTTATATGTACCCACTTGTCTTCCCCTTCCGCCAGACTACCTTTGGGGATGCGGATCTTGTACGCTACAGGGGAGATCTTGTCTATAATTTCAAACGGTCCCTTCCATGTAGGCAAACATTTTCGCTGTTTGGCCTGGTTCCTTTGGAAATTGTATAGATGGACCCGGTCCCCCACAGTATATTCCTTCCTGGTGGTCTTCAGGTCGTAGTGGGTTTTCATGCTATCAGCTGATCTTTCTAGATTCCGCTGAGCATAGGCAAAAGCATGCTGAAGGTCTTCCCTTAAATTCTCCACATACTCATGAGTTGTGGAGGCATTTATTAGTGTCTGCTCTTGGGTCCTGTAGAGCAGATGCTGGGGAAGCACCATCTTGCGTCCGGTCATCAACTCAAATGGTGACATTTTAGTTGCAGATGAAGGGGTAGATCTGATGGCCATTAGGACCAGAGGTAATCGGATATCCCAACTTGGCCCAGAATCTGCCACAAACTATTTTAATATGCTCACAATGGTTCGGTTGTATCTCTACTGCTCCAGAAGAAGCTGGCCTGTAAGCAATGTGTAGCTTCCTTTTAACCCCCAGTATCCCCCACATCTTTGTCATTACTTCACTGATGAAGTGGCTACCTCTGTCTGACTCAATCCTTTGAGGTAGACCAAAACAGGAAAATATGTGGTTAATCATCAGGGCAGCTGCTGTTTCTGCCGTGCAGTTTGGGGCTGGGAGACATTCCACCAACTTGGTAAACAAGCATGTAACGGTCAACATGTACTTGTTTCCTCTAGACGAGCGAATTACAGGGCCTACAAAGTCGATTTGCAAATCTGACCATGGCAGTGTCATCCCCCTCTTTTGGAGAGGCGCACGGTGTGTGTGAGGGATGATGGCTGAAATTGTGCACACACGAGACACCCCTTCAAGTATTGGTCGAGGTCCTGCCCCATGTGTGGCCAGTATGCAACTTCTCTTAAGATTTCCAGTGTTGTGTGAAACCCCCTATGACCGGCGGTGGCCGCATCATGGGCGTGACTTAACATCAGGCTTCGGAATGAGGCAGGGACCACCCACTGATCATGGCCAGCTTGGGATTTACTTACCAACAAACCGTCTTGGATTCGGAACCTTTTTGGGCATTTCATCAACACTCTTAGGTCCTCTTTCCCAATGTAATCGGTATCCGTCAGGGGAAAGTTCTCAGGGTCCTCAATGTGTTGGTAAAACCTACCAATTATTGTATCCCCCTTCTGGGCTGTAATCAAATCAGCATCAGGGGTCTCCTTACTCCATTGTGCAGTTGAAAGATCATTGTGAGCATTGGTCTGGGACCTAGTGATGGCAGTGACCTGGATTTCCCCCAACAGGGACTCTATTTCTATTAGATCCCCTTGGATGGCCCCGGTTTTGGCCAGCTGATCAGCTAAGTCATTTCCAGTTTTGTCTGGTCCCTCTACTTTGGAATGACCCTTGATATTTTTCCAGTAGATGGTCATCCCATTCGATGTGACCAGATCATCAATATTTTGGATTAACTTCCAATGTATCAAGGATTTGTTATTAGCACATAACATGCCTCTGGTTTTCCAATTAACCAGGTGCTCCACAAACCCGTTCCGTACATAATCCGAATCTGTGATTATGACCAGTTCGTGGAGTTGATGTTGGACAGCAGTGAGGATGGCCTGATGCAAAGCCATCAATTCTGCCACCTGACTACTTTGGGGACCAATTTTGTATCCAGCGGAGGGTTCTGGGTACTCATTCACCCATGCATTCCCTACGCCGGCCACCAGTTCTTTCTCCCCATTGTTGTCAACATGGTAAGAGCATCCATCCACATAGACAGTGGGCATTCCCTCACACTTGTCTTCTTCAAAGACTTTGTGTAGGGAATTAAGGTATGCCTCCATGTTGTCCTTGATTTTTAGACTTTCGTCCTCGAGACAGTTTTCTCTGGCACAATCATGCAAGTCAGCCAGACCTTGCGCGAGGGGACTCTTCTTGTTTTGGCCATATCTGACCTCCACAGGAAAGCCTTGCATTGACAGAATCCAGTAGGTAATTCGGGAATTACTCACATTTCCGGCCCAGATTCTGTCACTCTGGAGATATTGCAGAGGCTGGTGTGGAGTCTCCACTATGATGTGTTCCCCTGGATAAACGGGCGGTAATTCTTCAATGCCCACACCGTTGCTAGGAGTGCCTTCTCACAATCGTTGAATTTTTCCTCCACAGATGATAAAGTTTTGCTCGCATAGGAGATTACTTTATTGACCTTGTCATGCTTTTGGTATAATACTGCCGTCAAGCACGTATTAGAGAACCCTGTCTCCAGGAAGAACTCCTTGTTTCTGACAGGGTAAGCTAGGCAAGGCACTTGTGAGAGGCTTCTTTTGAGTTGTCTTACTGCTTCGGATTGTTCTGGACCCCATTCCCACTTGACCCCCCCTTCAAGAGATGAATCAGGGGTCTGGTGATCTCTGCGTAGCCCTCAATGAACTTTCTGCTGTAATTAGTCAGTCCAAGGAGGCTCCTTAGTTCCCGCAGAGTGGTGGGGTCTTTCAGTTTCTGAAGTGCTTCCACTTTCTTTTCCTGGGGACAGAGACCCTGAGGAGTAATCTCATGTCCCAAGAAATTAACACGGGTTCTACACCACTGTGCTTTCTGAAAGGAAAGTTTTGCTCCGGCAGCCCTCAACTGTGTCAGAACATAACGGATCTCCGCTATGTGTTCCTCCACAGATGAACTTTTGATGAGGACATCATCTACATAAGCCAGGTTACCACTCGCACCCTGGTCGGGCATGGTCTTGTGTAGGAAAATGTTGAATTCATTGCCGAAGTTGAGGTATCCGAAGGGAGTCCGGGTCCATGTGTACAGCTGGCCCCCAAAGGTAAAAGCCAGTTTGTATTGGTCCTCCCTACTGACAGGCACTGTCCAGTATCCATTGGTCAGGTCTGTTGCTGTGACCCCTGAATCTGGGCCAGCCCTTGGTCAATGTAGGGCAGAGGCCATCGGGAAGTATGGACCCGTTTGTTGAGCTCCCTAAGGTCGGCGCAGAGTCTCCACTGGCCGTTTGGCTTCAATATTCCCAGCACCGTATTATTGAAAGTGCTGTGGACTGGACGGATTATTCCCCGGGACTCAAGTTTCTTAATTATTTCAGTAAGGGACTCCATGGATGCGAGAGGCAAACGATATTGCATCACAAACACTGGAGTCATTCCAGGGTCCGTGGGAATTGTTGTGGTGTGGATGTCGGTGCGACCACAGTCATATGAGTCTACCGCAAAGAGATCTTGAAAATCCAAGAAAACTTGTTTCAACTTTTGCTTCTGTTCTAGAGTCACACAGGCATCAGCTAGGTTGACTCTCTCTTCCACCATCTGCCTGAAGCCTGGAAAGACTTCTGGTTTGGCTATCTCAGCGGCCCCCTCCAGCTGGGTGGAGAAGTCCCTGGTCAGAGTGCTGATTTGGACTGGCGGCTTCAGGTGGGGAAGGCAGCCTTCATGGACCTGAAAAATTACCTCATCCCTCCTGAAGTCACAAGTCACATCTTCCTTACCATAAGGGCAGGAAGTGTACACCAGGAAGTTCTGCCCATGCCGGGTTAAGATCCTGTCTGGTGTTGTATTGTCATTGCTGTCACTGTCAAAACAGGCCTTGGGGATCGGTCCTAAGAGTTCATTCCCTAAATCAATGGAAAAATGTCGGTCATCAACCGCCATTCCGATAATGGTGCCTGCGGCTAGAGTAATACTCTTTAATTCGCTGCTATCCACCTCTATTGGAATGGTGTCATGTTCTATGTTGACTAATGGTGTTGGGTTTACCCCCAACCCTTGCTGTTGGAGAGAAGCATTTAGATGTATATAAGCATCAGGGTTTTTTCAATTTTTGTCCTCTTTTAACTTTCACTTCCAGGGAGAATTGTCGGGTCCTTTCTGGGATGGTGACTTCCTCTTTGATCTGAATTTCAACTGCATAAGGTAGCAATTGAGCTGACCTAAATGCTTTTTCTGGATCATCGAAGCCCATGGGATTATCCGCTAATCGAGACCAAGCTTTGAAGTTTATTAGGTCCAAACTAATGGCAAAGCGATTGAGAATGTCACTGCCTAAGTAAAAGGCGGCAGTGACGTCTCGCACGACCCAACAATTATGGACTACGCTATTGTTGCCAATGGAGATTTTGAGCATACAACTGCTTGGCAGGAGATGTTTTGAATTGGGTGCTTCCAGGTCCATTTCCCATTTGTCTATCAGTTTGAATGTGGGAATGGCTGGATCTTTTGGGAGTTGGCGAAACATGGCTTCGCTGATGAAGCTCTTACCGTTGTTCACACACACTCGGGCGAGAACAGAGTCCTTCCCCTCATTTAACTGAACAGGGATGAACAAATGATCTCCAATTTGCTGAATATCAGCCAGGCTCTGAGCTGATTTCACATCTTTCTGAACTATTGGGGTGGGAATGTCTGGTTGTGGATTGGTAAAGAATTTCAGAGTATTTCCTTCCAGTGTGGAATACCACCTTAAACTGGAAGGAAGGTTGATTTTCAGAAATAGAGAGGACCCCCCATCACCAGGCTGTTTTCCTACTGTTATTACTGTCACGTCTGGAATTTGGTTGTTCTGGAAGTGAAATTCTACTTGGTCAGATTTTTGTTCAACCATGTGGCAGGTGCCGTTTAAACTAACATGGTTGACACTCTGTTTTAATTTTATTGGTCGGCTAGTCTGGGTCCAGAGCACCTTGTTTATGCAATCTATTAGGGGTGACAACCTTCTCAGGAGGTCATTCCCTAGTAAACAAGAGGTGCCATCTGGAGTCACTACTATGACCGGGTGTTTCACCTTGTGTCGCCCAATTTTGATGTCCAAATCTGCAGTCCCCTCGACAGGAATTTCCTTCCCGTCAAAGTTCTGCAGTTGTCCAGGAAGAGAGGTGAGAGGAATACGTTAATTCTCCCCCCTTCCTGCATTTAGTTCATCAAAGCCCCTTTTGGACAGAAGGGTAGCTTGGGATCCAGTGTCCACCAGTGCCGAAATTGTACCCTGCCCCTGTACTTGTACCGGGGCATAATATCTTCCCTCCTTCTCCTCAAGGGGGCACAGATAATGCACATTTTTGGACAAATGGTGGGCTAACTTTCTGGTTTTGGACATTGCTAGCGAAGAGATTTAGGCAGAATTCTGTGAAGAGCCTGGGGAATCTGAAAGAAAAAGTTGGCAACTGGAAATGGTTTTGGGTTCTGACCCGCCCCCCTTTTTTTGGAGGCAGTCATCAGGATGGGTTTGACCCATGGGATTTTGGTATTGTTTGTTCTGGGATGAGATGATGGGCGGCGGTAGCTCAGTCTCCACATCTCCCCAGTCTGTTGATTCAGTTTTAGGTTCCCCTGGTTCCGGTTCTGGGCCGCCCCTGCCTTTTGGGAGGCAGTCACCAGGATGGGTTTGAACCAGGGGTTTTTGGTTTTGTTGGTTCTGTGATAGGATGATGGGCGGCAACCGCTCAATCCCCACATCTACCCAGTCTGGATTGGAATCTCTTGGGACCCATTTTTCCTTGGGAGGAGTTCCCCCATCTCTGAAGGAGAAGATCCTTTTCCCAGGATCCTCTTGGGATCCCTCTCCCTCAAATTGGAAGACCTGTACCTCCTCCACAAAGTGGATATGTTTGGGTCCTTTGGTTTTCCAGAGGCTGTTTACAAGTTGGGAAGGAAGCTTCCTCCAAGGCTTTACACCCCCCTTCCCCTTGTGCCTCCTCCCTGGGAACCAGTGGGTTATCGGGCTGCTGCCCCGTCATTGTTCTGGAGCACCAGGCCCAGAGTTTGGGGCATTCTGCGGTGGCATGCTCATCTGAGGGTTCTGTTGAGCCCTCAGTATGTGACCCAGATCTCGTGCCATATTTTGGACCTGGCGCTCAAGTTGTGAAACCCGCTCAGGCTGATACGGGGCTCTATTTTCTCCCCTGGGCTGATCCCGGGAAGGGTAGCTATCCCTTCTCTGGTAATACCCCGTATTTGGAAGATTCGGGTACCCCTCCACCCTTGGCCTCCCCTCTCCCGGATTAGGTTGTCTGGGCTCAGGGAATTGGGGAAAGAAGGATGGATGATTTTGGGGCTGGAAATTGGGTGGATACCTGCGGGAAAAGTTCTGCCCAGGATTTGGTGAATTTCTGCCCTCCTGGGGGACGTTAGGAGGGAAGTTCCCTGGGTCAGGTGCTTGGCTGGATCCCCCCCCTTGGGCTGGAGGAGTCCACACATAACCCAGGATGGGTTGGTTTCCCTTGTAGCGGGGACTTACATAATCAGGGGAGCAAGGGTCCCCATTTGTGGGACTACCTCCTCGACTCCCTGTCTGTGACTGGCCCGAGGGCCTTCTGGGCTGTGAATTATTTGGTGCAGGAAGGTTTTTAGGCCCCCCATCTCCAAATCTAAAACGGGGCAATCTTTACCTCTGCCACCTTAGCAACAGCAGGGGTGCTGTTGGTTTTGGGGTTTTACTTTTATTTTCTATGGGCTTCTGCACCTCATAGATCCGGGTAGCCTGTTCAATGACCCAGTCTAAAGATCTTTTCTCATGAAAATCTCTCACGAGCTGGGTCATTATGTATTTGGGTAAGGCATGGAAAAACGTATTGATAAATTCTCTGCTATCCGTGCACACCCTTCATGTGGTCTGCGCAAAAGCACACTTTAATTCTTGCACAAACTCTTGTGGGGCCTGATCCTCCCCACATTGCAAATTGTAGGCTGCCTTGCGAGCCTCTTGAGGATTTCTGTGCACAGAAAAATGTTTGAAGATGGCCGCCCTATATGCGGACCATCTTGAATGGTTTTGGTCCTCCAGCCCTGCAAAGAAACTGGAGTATTCTGGGGAGAATGTCCATTTGATGTACTGGATGCAGCTACTGCTGTCCTTCAAATGGAAAGTGTCCATCATTTGCTCATAGAGCTCCAAGTGTTCCCAAACATAATACTTGGCGTTCTTATGATAAGGCGTGATGACACACCTTATTGCCTTTATTTGTTTCAGTGGTTCCTTAAGCAAGGCCCTTTTTGCCTTATTGACCCTTTTGGTTCGTGTCACCCTGGTCCATTCATCCTCTGACTCCAAGCACTGCGCCCAGAGGTGCCCGTCTGATCTTCCAGGTTTTCCCGGATTCTGCGAGCCTGGGAATAGCTGGCAGAATGTGGGACCTGGTCTCCTGTGTCCTGTGATGCTCAGAGGAGTCTTCAGATCCCTCCTTGCTACCAGGATTTGATGGGTACCCCCCCACTGACCTAACTGGGCAGAGGTTTTCAGGATGCCCTTAGTGGGCCTACTCTCCTGGGGTTCCCCACTAAATTGCACTGTGCTTGGGTGCCCATACCCGGATGCCCGCCCATCCATTCCTGGGAGGTACTGGCCTATGAGCCCCATACTTCTAGCTGGATAGTAATCTGCCATCCCCGTGGCCCTGGACTCATGTGCGCAAGGGGACATGGGGGTGGCAGAGTCCAAGGACTGGGAGGGATGAAGGCCTCTGGTACTAGGGCTCCTGAGGTTATGCTCAGGAGTTTCTCTTTCCCAGTGAACCTCATCTCTATCCGCCCCTGCTCCCTGTTGCAATGCAAGAGCCTGCGCTTTCAGTTCCTCAGTTAAAGCCTTACTAGACTCTTTCAGTCTCTCCTGCATCGCTACCTGTTGCTGGAGCCTATCATTGTGCTGGCAGAGAGCCTCATTCTCTCTCTGTGCCTCCTGTTTGGTCCTGGAGTACTGGGCCAGTCTTTGCTCCAGGAGGGTTACCTCCTGAGCTGTGTCCCTATTGGCCTGCTCCTTTCTTCCCAGAGCATCCTCCACCCTCCTGGTGTGCTCTAACAAGTTCTGGTGTTCTTTTTGGAGGTCACCCAGTCCCTGGAGGGCCAGGTGATTTTCTTCCATTTTCCTTTTTAAGTGGCAGCCTTCCTGGCCTAAGGTATCCCTTTCCTGACTAAGAGCCTGCATCTGTGCCGCCAGGTCGTCCCTTTGCCTTTGGAAGGCACCAGCTTTCTGGCGCTCCTGGTCAAACTCTGCCTGGGTATCCATGTCTTTCAAAATCAGTTTATTGCTTTCCTCTTTTTCCCTATCTAGGTGGCTTTGCAGGGTGACTACCTGCTCAGCACATGCCCTATTGAAATCTAATTGTTGCTCCAGCTTTTTCTGGCTCTGCATTAGGGAGTCCAAACCTTCTTGGTACTCCCTCTGTAAGGCCATAAATCTGGTATCCTGGTCAGCCTTTTCCTGTTGCAGCACATCCATATCCTCCTTTATTTTAGTGATGTACTGTCTGCTGTCATTTTCTGACTCCTGGCTCCTGAGCAGCCTCTGCTCAGAAGAGTCCAGATCATATTGGGCCTTCTCTAACGACATCTGTTGCCTATTTGCCAGATCTTGGCCTTCAGCACATTTATTCTGCATGGCTCCCATATATAGGTACAAATATGCCGCTATCCTGGCAATCTTATTATGTTCATCTTTGGCTTTAGGGGCCATATATAGTTCACTCAGGGCCACATGTAGGGGACCCTGATCTCTCCATATATATCTGACCCTGTTACAGTGACCTGTTGCGCGATTGCCTGCAACCAGACCGTTTGGTCCTGATGAGTCCACTCACCTCTCACAAATAGCTTACGTAAGAAGTGCTCTCTGGCTATTTTGATGTCTACCAGTGTCGTCATTCTGGAATTCGAGTTCCTTCCTGACTTACAGAAGTTTGTATTTTATTTTTGCAAAACAGACCGTTTCCTTAGAGCGTTCCTTTGAGGAGTGCTTTACAGCATAGCACAGCGTGGTGATCCGACCGGATGTATGTCTCCTGTCAGTTAGCACACTGTATTAATCTGCACAAGTGATAGATCTAACCCAGAATCTCCGGCTACGAGCCCCCACTGTGTTAAGCGGCTTCACTTCAACACTACAGCTAAGTCAATGCCTAGTCTGGGATGCTGAGGGAAACCCTTATTGATATATTTTTAGGTCCAGTTCATGTACTCTGGATGACAACCCTTATATAGCACCCCTCTCTTAGAATCCCCCTAACATCACTGAGCCAAGAAGTAGGTCTGTTTTGCAAATTTAAAAGGTTTATTTGAGAAATATAACAATATATATCTATCACACTTTTATAATAAACTAATATTGGATATCACACTTAAAATATGACAGTGATCAACAATGGATAATGTTCTACTGGTAAACTGATTTGGTTACTTAGAAGTATTATAGAGGACGAGGTAGCTGACATGCTTTATGGTTTCAAGGAAATGCAAGGTGGAATAAATGCAGTACAGAAAATAAACTGATATGGTTTCACAAGAGATAATATGTTCACTTTTCCCCTGGTGGCAATTCACCCCCCCTATATGCAATGAAGGAGATGGAAGTAACACACACAGTCTTCAGGAATACAATCAAATACAATACGGAATTCAGTCCCCCCCCCCAGCAAGCTTAGACAACAGGTATGCTTTTTAAAACACGGGCAAAAGTGCTTTGTAATGTGGTGGCAAGGAAGTGAAAAATGCTAAAATTGCTTTTAATTCCCTATAGGAGTTTCAGGGTGAGTGGTAGACACTTTACATCAGTTCAGGTCAGCCCTAACAATAGTTCAGGGATGGTTATTATGTTGCAAACGAATTTTAGCAGTTCAGGCAAAAGCGGCTATCTTTTTACAGATGACGAAATCAGGCCAAATCGCAAATCGCGGTAAATTATGCGAATGAGTAAATTGCGATTGCGGTAAAAGTATAAGGAGTAGGAAGTCGGTTCTAGGCTTAGATTCTAAGCTTTCAGAGGAAAGTTAAATCTCGTTCCTAGGACAAACGGTTCCAGAGATACGGACGATTTTGTGAAGGTAGTTTTTCGGATTTAAAGTAAACTCAAAATGACAGGTGACAGCTTGCAGCTGCAGTATTGACAGGTGACAGTTGTGCAGATTTCAAAATGACAGATGACACGATTTCCAAGAGGCTGTTCTAATTAGGTTAAAATAGTTGGATTAGATTATTTTAACTAAGAGATTGGGTTCTGCACAGTTCTGGCGGATACTCACTCCTAATTTTGAAATGAATGGGCCTCGTCACGGATCTGGTCAACGGGACTGGACTTCAGGCAGTTCTGCTCACAGCGTCTGGGTCAGCTCTGCTCTGCTGGTCTAGCCTCTCTGGATACAGCGGCCTCTGGTTCTGGATACTGCTCTGCTTTCCGGTCCGGATCAAGTGGATTCTGGATGTAACACTGCTTTCTGGGTACTGGCAAAAGTTCTTGGCAAAGAATTCAGACAGCTCGCCCGGCTGTGGAATAGTTTGCAAAAGATTTTGAGGCCTGCTGACAAATACTTTTGCTTGCAGTAGGCCTTCTTGGTTCAAAGTTCTGTAGTCTCTGTTTAGCTTGGAAGTCTAAGTGTTGGATCTCTGGATGTGAAGTCGTCGGTCAGCACGCTCCGCAGCAAATTGAATTGAATGCCCCTACCTGTCCCAGCAGTCTCTTTTTATGTGTTTTGGGAGTGGGTGTGTGCGTGGCATAACTGAGCCTGCCCCTCTCACTTGTCATTGGCCAAGTTCTCCCCTCTCCCTTGATTGGGGAGCTGGGTTGTGTGTCATCTTTATGGCTTACAGAAAGACACTCCCCTTGTCAATGTGCACACAATTCTATTTCTGATCCAAATACATATTTCCCAGATACACAATTTGTTGAAATTACATGTACACATTATATATTGCTTACGGTAGTCTCTCTTCCGACTCTAGCGTTTCTAGGTGCTTGCATTAAAAAATGGCAACTTATTTTCGATTTTAGTGGATTTTGCAATATGGGATTTTCATCAAAAATTATACAAAGGTACATTTCTCTTCCACATATATCCCAGTAACTTTCCATGTCTCTAGATTAAATACAGTGTCTTCAATATTCATAATTAGCGGGGTTTTGCCACAGAACATGGTACAAATTGAAGTTTGGACTCAAATCATGAGGGCATTTTTCATACTAAGACTCTCAAAGTTGTACATTCCTGTCATGTGGTTACAATAAGTTATCACTGTTTCTATAAAATATATATTTGTTGCAATTCAACTCCCCAAAGTGTTTGGGTCCGCCTCCAGAAGTCTGGGTGGGTCAGTGATCACATGTCTCTCCTTGCTGGCAGAGGGCTGTTGACAGGAAACACTCAAAATTAACATACCTCATTCAACTGAAAGGGGCTATTGTCTCTCTCCTCCAGGCTGAAGGGGAGACCCCTCCCTCTCACTCAGAAGGGCCATGTGATATCCTGCCTCCTGTTGTGAGTCTCTGGGGTGTTAAGAGTTCTCAGCCTCTTGGCCTCTGGGAACAGCAGGTGGCTAAGATTTTCAATTAACCAACAGGCTTTGAAGTCCCTACCCCTCTTGCAACTCCTAAATACAGTTTCCCTGTCAGAGTTTAGGCCACTAGCGCCGCCTTGTGGAATTTGTCGGTACTGCATCCATTTAGGAGTTGTATTGAATTTGACAGGAGATTTTTGCTATTGTTCTGATAGGCATCCTGACATTAGAGTGGTTATGTGGAACCCCCCCCACAAGAAGGTTGAATCTTTAGCGTGGTCTTGTGCCCATGATTTCAGAAACTTTTTGACATCAGTAAAATGGATTTTTGAACAAAGGTCTCCGGTATTAGCTATCTTGCAATGTTTGAACTTGACATTTGGAGCTTGCCCTCAAAGAAACAGAGGTGATTTAAAAGCGCTTTTGCTCTGACAGGTGCTGCTATTTTTCCTTTGGCACCACCTTTCACCCCTGGCGCTTTTGGTATGCACACAACTGTGCGGTTCTCCTGGACTCTGGGATGGAATGATGGGCGGCGACAGCTCATCCCCACATCTACCCAGTCTATTGATTCAGCATGGTTCAAAACCCTTCACAACTGACACTACACTAGACCCTAAAGAGTCTATGGTTAGGCAGATCATCTTCCAAAAACGAACACAGCCCCATCACTGGGAAACATTTACCACAAATGTGTCCTAGCTAGACTACAAATGCAGCCAATAGATAACAAGCACAATGAATTATCTTCATAATTGTGCTTCTCCCAAACTCTTTCTTTTATATTTATTTGTTTCAGTAGTTAACAAAAACGTCAACACACATACAAATTCAAGAAAGTGCACATTCACAAACACATCTAAAATGCATCCTCTTCAATTCATTTCATATTTTTCATAATATCCTAAAATGTGCACACTCATTTAAAAGTACACATTTAAAATTAATCAAATATCAAAACCCTTTAATCATGTATCCCATATTATCAAACAAATAATTTTAAATCTTATTTGTAGATAAACCGTTTCTTCTACCAAACAATGGATGCCTCTTAATAATCTAACCAGAGCAAGGATCAAGGGTACCGTTCTCCTCCACTCCATTAACTCGTTCCAGAACCATTCTGCACCCACGCTCTCTTCTGTGGCCTCAAATCTACCAAGATATTGCACCTTCAAAGAGGTCACATTTGTGCAATGAGATTTTTTTTCACCGGCATAAAACACAGCCTGCAACTGATCCGGCAACCCTCCTGACCACTGGGCTCTTTCCAGCGGACAATGTGGCAGCACTTTAACGCAGGTAAGCCCAGATAGGCTTGGGATTATTTAAACTGCTCTCTCAAAATTGACCACTTTACAGCAACTTTGAAATCCTAAATAGCCCAGTGGGGCCTGCCTGTTATATTTGTGTGGTTTGCGTCCTCATGTTCTAATTTTGCGCATCGTCGCTGCACTTCCATCACTGTAGCCCAGTTGGGCTGCTGTTTTCCGTGAGGCACAATAACTACAATTGTGCCAGCGCCATCCTCATTCTTCAACTGCCTCGCCACCCCGCTGTTCAGCGATTGTGAGTCGCCACCCTCCCGACAAAGGCCCACTATTAGATCCTCTCTGGCCCTGTGCGGCGCTTGAGGGAGCCCCCTCCATGCTGCTACTCCATTACCCTTTGCCTCTTGACAACGCTCCCAATGAACACACTGAGAGTGACCCCTGCACGCTCTGACCACGAGCAAAGATCTGCTTTTACCATTGCTCCAATAAGCAACATGATAGAATTGGTTTGGCTACACACACCCTTGGACAAACTGATTGCTTTGGTGTTCCCTGCTCCTTTCCCTACCTGCCTAAATGCAAATTCTATTCTCTGAACCAATAGAAATACGCATCTTGTTGTGCCTCTTACTGAATGCTTGCTGCTATTTCCTTAATACAAAAAATTGATTCTCAGGTGTGCTTTCCAACTGTGCATCTTCCATCGTGTACTCCATTTTAGTGCTTTCTGGCCAATTTGAATTTAGGTGTGCTTTCCAACTGTGCATCCTCCATTTTGTATTGCATGTTAGTGCTTTCTGGTAAATTTGAATTTAGGTGTGCTTTTCCACTGTGCATCGTCCATTTTGTACTGCATTTGAGAGCTTTCTGGCAAATTTGAATTTAGGTGTGCTTTCCAACTGTGCTTCCTCCATTTTGTACTGCATTCTAGTACTTTCTGGCAAATTCGAATTTAGGTGTGCTTTCCAATGTGTCAAGGATTTTTGAATCTGGGCATTTCTAGTGGGCTCATTGATTCTGTCTGTGTGGCCGCCTAGTGAGATTCTATTGTGCACAGTGCTTCTAACCCTCTTCTCTGCTATCCCCCGACAGCCCTTTTTTTTGTCTTTGCCCCCATGGTGCCCTCTGTCTGCCGTATCTATTCTAATTGCATCTCCATCACCTATCCTCCCTCTCTCTCGATCGATGGAAGGAAGACATTTAACTTCCATCTCAACTCTCCAGATGTGGCTACTGTACTCTTTTGCAACCTCTGCAAGTCTCTTTCCCTCACTATCCTTACCTCTGGCCCAACCCACTCTGCCAGACACACACTGGATGCTTTCATCTCAACAGACATCCCACTCTCCAACCCTCTAACTTTCCCTTTCTCCTGGACTGACCACTCTCTCCTCTCTTCCCATCTTGCCCTGCCCAGTCCCCTGATGATGCCTCTGCCCGCACTGCCAGTTTCCTTCTCTGTCATTCGACCGATGAAGCATGTGACACTTGCTACATTTGCTGCTTCCTTCATCCATCCTCCATCGCCTTCATCTGACTTTCCTTCTGACTCTGTTCTAGCTAACCTTCATCTCTCTATCTCTAACACCCTGGACATCCTTGTCCCCGTCATGAGGATCCGCATGAAGCCAGCATGAAGCCTGCCTCCAAATGAAACTCTTGGTATGTATCCGACTTAACAGCTTTTGAACGCAAGTGCAAAGCTACAGAATGGAAGTGGCAGGTATCTAGCTCATCCTCTGACAAACTGGCCTGCCGCCTACTCCAAAGGCAATATCGTCTCACCATCTACTCCAAGAAGAGGGCTCATGTCCAAGCCCACATCTCTGGAGCCACCAATAGCATGGCTAACCTTTTTATAATCTGCAAGGAACTTGTCAATCCTATTGCATTTTCCTCCTCTCCTCCCTGCCAGGCCCTCTGTGCTGCACTGGCAGACAGCTTCTCCTACAAAACACTGTACATACTGTCCTCACTGTCATCTTCTCCACCCCACCCCTCACTTCTCTTGCCTCCCTTGACCCTCCTCCCTCTCGCCCAATACTCTCCTCCTTCTCTGCGATTGCACCAGATGAGATCTCTTGAGTTGTCGCCTCTATGAAAGTCTCTTCTAAATCTAAACAGGTGCTCCCCTGCTCTCCAAAACCATCAAGGACAACATCACCTCTCTCACCCCAGCCTCGGCTGACCTCTACAACTATTATTTTGCCACTGGCTTCTTCCCACAACCCCTTAAGCACTCTCTTGTGCACCCTCTCCTAAAAAGCCATCTGCTGACCCTTCTTGCCCTATTTCTATCACCCCTTTATTGGGCAAACTCATGAAGAAGCAGGTCATCCCCCAAGTGACCCTCCACACTGAAATGGCTGGCTGCTTCCATGACCACCGGTCCAGTTTCAGGGCATCCAGAGGCACAGAAACTGCTCTCCTGAACACCCGTCAAGACCTGCTTTCAAACCTGGACTCAAACACTCCCTCTAATATAATCCTCCTCAATGTTTCTTCTGCCTTTAACACCTCATAAATCATCTGCATGATACCCTAGGCAACACAGACCAGGCACTGACGTGGCTGACCTCCCTCCTTTCAAACAGACCCTCCCAAGTACAAATGAGTCCTTTTCTATCCTCTACCTCACTCTCTACCTGTGGCGTCACCTCAGTGATCTATCCTATCGCCATGGCTCTTGAACATCTACCTGGCCCCTCTGGCCCACTTGATTTCCACCGTCTCCCCTCATTTCCAGTGTTATGCAGACAACACACAGCTCTCCTTTAAATTGCCATCCTCTACCTTCTCTCCCCTGTCTCTCATTCCTGACTGCCCACTGCTATTCAGGCATGGTGCTCTGCCAATAATCTCTGCCTTAATGCCAGTAAGATGGAGATCCTTCTCATTGGGACGCCTGGTCCTTGCACCCCCACTCCCTGACCTCCCCCCTTGGGCACACACCCCTCACCCAACTGTGAGACAAAAAACCTTGGGATCATCTTTGACTCCTCCCTCTCTCTCTCTCCACACTACACAGACCTTGCCAAGAAGTCCAACTTTCAGCACTACCTCCTGAGAGGCATTCTACCTTTCCTCAACTTAACCCAGAAGCTCAATGTACGCAGAGCCCTGGTTCTCTCTAGGCAGGACTACTACAACGGCCTCTTCCTCAATCTGCCTCTTTTCTCCCCACGTCCCCTCCAACTAATCCAGAATAGGACTGCAAGTCTTTTCGTTGGCTTCAAGCCCATGGACAGCATCTCTCCAGCCCTTAAATCTCTCCACTGGCTCCCGGTGACTGCATGTATCAAATTCAAGGTACTTTAGATAATCCACAAGGCTGTCTGGGGCCTGGGACCTCTCTACATCCAGCGTTCCCACCCTAAATACCACCCTGCTAGAGTCCTTTTGGTCCTCTGGCTCCAACTCTCTGCAGGTCAAACGTCTCTCCAAGCAGAGAGTGGGTGGTAGATCCATTTCCTCAGCTGGTTCCTCCCACTGGAACGGCTTCCTTGCCCCCCTCAGACTTGAGCCAGATCTTCTTACGTTAGTTAAGGAAACTTCTCAAGACTCTCCTTTTTCCACTTCTTTCCCTCTCTCCCTCCCGTGCTAACATTTCCTGTGTCACTGCAACTGGGACCTGGTCCATTCAGAGTCATACATGGGCCAGGCCACCCCCCACCCCCCAGCATCCCTTGCCAGCACTTGCCCTTGGCACCCTTCCCCAGACTAGCCCTGACCTGTTCTACCCTGTCACTGAACTCATCCTCCCTTCCCCACTCTTTCCCCTGGCACTTGCCGTCTTGGCCCCACCCACTCCTGTTCTTCTACCCCCCTGCACTTACCACCTTGTCTTGCACTTCCTCAGTAGGATTGCCACAAGGCCAGTATAACCGCTTTGGTGTTCTACATTCTTCCCAACTTGTCTTTAGTCACCTGGAGACACTTGTGTAAAGGCGCCACACAAATGCCCAATAAATAAATAAATAAATAAATAAATAAATAAATAAATGCATGTCTCTAACACATTTTCTTTGCCTAGCCTACATAGGTGTTCATGTGCTGGTATACCTCTTATTCTTCCCCATCTATTTAGGGTACCCAATAGACTGAATCTGAATCTCATTTACACATGCCTAGATTTGTGGTCAGGAAATGTTTCAACATATTTTGGCAACTTCCTATATGGCCTATGTTGTTTTTTCCAGTAAGGAGTGGAGCCTATATTTAGCGAGTGACTGAATTCCGATCTTCACTCCATTGGTCTGATTTGATCTTTCTATAGGCCTTCATTGGATTACCAGTCAGAGTTTTTTCATAACTAGAAGAGTTTTCCAGGATTTGATCACACTCACCCACTAAATTAGACAACAATAACATATTTTAACATTCCAAAGCTGTTTTGATGTTCTCATACAAAAAGTTCTTAGGAGGGGCCAAGATCTTAACATGTAACCTTAGTTTCACAATTTGAACAAGCCTCTTCTTTGTGACCAAACCCAACTCATGACGAATTAAAACATCCAGATTTGACAAAGGTAAGTTCAATAACCATTTCCAGTAAGTACTTTCTAGATGTTACAATTTTAACCAATGTCCATTCACCAATTCCACCCGTAGAGCAAATTAGGTGTCACCTTCCCTCAATAATAGCATGTATATCTGCTATATTTTAGCAGGATTTTCCTACTCTTAGCACATAATTGTGCTTGCCTTTGTTTCAGTCTAACCAGCAGCAAACTACACTTTGCTCTATTTTCCAATAGGAATCCGAAATACTTCATTTCATTCAATGGTATTAAAAGCAGTGTTCCCAAGAACCACAGACCGTATTTCCCATATGTTGTATTTGTGGTTGTTATAATGGTCTTTTTATGAGGATTAATAGTGAAACTATTGTCTCTCACATAGCAATATATATAGTGTTCTCTGGAGGCCTACTGTTGTTTTATCTAAGAGGAGGACGTCGTCAGCAAAAAGGAGTACAATCATTTTTAGATCACCCAATCTCGGAGCAGAATTATAACAAGATTCTAACTCTTGTATGATGTCAGAAATATACAGGTAAAATAGACAGGGGGCGAATATGCACTGTTGCATAAGGCATACATTGGAATGACTGGGAAACAGTTTCCTATTTGAGTCAAGACGTACCTGAATTATAGTTCCTGTGTGGAGTTCTACAAGATTTTTCAGTAGTCCACCCTGCATCCCCCATGCATGGAGTTTATTCCATAATATGGCCGTGTCTACTGTATCAAATTTACAGGCCGGATTAATACTGGCCATGTGTAAAGGAGGATCACCTTTTTTTCTTAGCCATTTCCATAAACAACTTAATTATAAGGCCAATTAATACTCTAAAGTTCTTCCAAAAGCCCGTCTGTTGTCTATTCGCTTTGTCGATAAGTGTTGGTCCAAGTTGTTAAATCTTCCAACAGTAATCCTGCAAATAATTTAGATGAAGAACATGATATTGCATTTGATCTGTAATTGCCTGGCCTTTCTCTAAGAATCTGATATTCGGCATGTGTTCCTTGATGGATTTAAACCCCTGTCCCAGTATAAAAGCCCATAGATGGAAATAGGACTTGTATGCTTGGTTAGGTATCCCATCTGGACCTGATGCTCTGGATGCTTTAGATGTTTTAATCAGTCTCTACAGGTCATCCCAGTCCCATGTTCCTGACCTTTTTAGCAACAAGCTGAGTTTAAATTTAAGTTGTTTATTTAATTTGCCCCCCTTATATTCATTCTGAATCTCCTCCGAGATGATGTTAGCTGTGCCCTCTTCACTCCTGTTTTGTCTCATCCAGGCTATTAATTGTGGCCCAGAACCTTGCTGTATTGAACTTCATGGCATAACTCAACATTTCTTGTTTCAACTCATTTGCCTGATACAAATCTATAGATTTACATCCAGTTTCTGATATGTTGTTTGAGCTTCTTTATCGCTCTCACAACCTGTTGGAAGCTGCCAGTCGTTTTACAGGCCCTACAAATTGCACTCCTCAAAACACTCTTCATGTCTTGTACTGTTTGGTCACATCCCTTTTTCCAATAAAGCCATTATGCATCAATTAAGATGTTTCATACAACACTATGCCTGAAAGTCTTGGAGAATGTTTATCAAATTAATCTATATTTTCAAATATAACATTTACCTTGACTTCCCCGAGATATTCCTTTAGCCTTTGCATCATGGAATTGGACCACTTAATTTTATTTGTTTGAGCAGTTGTTTCTTAATTCGCAGTTCCCTTACTCGACTCCTCTCTATAGACCCCAAGGAATAGAGAAACCGACAGGTATGAGTGATCAACAGCCACTGTGTGCACTGTGTGCACTGTGTTCACCTATTACATTTTCTGAAACAATTATATAGTCTAATGTATATATAATGCCACCCTCATCCATGTCACTTCCCCAGTCAAGTTACCAGTGATGTTCCCATTTAGCTTATGCAAAATACAGGTAGACATGAATCCAGCCCACTTTCTACCTCTTTCTCTCAAAGTGACAGACACTTTAATGATTTTCTCTAATTTCCATGTTTTGTTTTGTTTTAGTTACTGTTAGATATTTATCTTTTACCTTACAATTCAGGTCATCCATAACAACTACCCTTGGAAGATAATTTCTACAATGCTGGTCAGTCAGTAATGCATTCATGGTTTCAAACAACTTGCCTTCTTTCATCTTTGCCCGTTTCCATTAAATATGTATTAAGAACACTTGCAAGACCGGCTCACCCTTCAAATCATTCCAAGATAATTTAAATTCTAGGAGGTCTTTCAAATCTAAAGGCATTTACTCTATCACGGGACAGAAGGATTTTTTATTCTGAATAAAAGTCCCCCAGTACGACAACCCACTGTCCCCTTAATTGCCTCTCTAAGGACCATTGTGTAGCCATCCATATTTGGAATTTTGGTAAACCAGACCTCATGGAGAGCCACTATATCAAAGTCAGGCAGGCTGAGAGTGTCCTTTACAGGATATCGAAAACTATTGTAACCCTGTTTATTCCAATATAACAGTTTCGACCTTTCATTACTCCCACCTAGAATACAGATTTGTCCACTCTGTCTTTCAAAGCTAGCGCACAAGCCAACCACATTTCATTTCACCATTTCACTAACAGGTCTCATTTTCAGTAATCTCTCCTGTTTTATTCCAGTTATACAGGTGATTGGGATTTTCATACCTACATTTTCCGCTGGCTGGGTTCAATTATTGACAACAATGCAACCCCCCATTTGGGCTTTCATATGCACAATACCAAAACCTAACTTCTCAAAAGAGTTTGCCTCCCTCAACAATTTATCATAAATCATTTTATTTTTCAAGTGGAGCAAAACTGGTCCGTGCGATCAGCTTCAATAAATTCCATTCGATCAATGCCTCAGTCAGTCACCAGACCGGATTGATCGAAGACAAAAAATATCCATTATCAGGTCCAAGACAAACAATCTATTGAAAACCAGTTTTCCATTTTGATTTGCAAGAGCCGATAATGCTAAAATACAATTGCCAAAATCATTATTTATGACCTTTGGCACTGAATCCACTTTTAGAGAAGGATTGAGGCTTCATACTAGTTTCACACCATACTTCTACAAGTCAATGCCTAGACTTGTCTCTTAAACCAGTTTGCTCATCAGTCTCGTCCAACCTCAGAAATGAATCCAGAACTCGAGATAGAGAAAAGATTAAGTGATCTGGACCCTTCAGGGCCCCAGCCTGCCATTTAATGTGACTATCTGCTCATGACCCAGAAGAGGGCCAGAAGAGGGCCTGAATAGGGATTTTTGTCCATTTTCAGATTTATGTCCACAAAAACGACAATGTATTTATCTTTAATTTTGTCTAAGTTATGATGAGTATCCACCTTTTCTCCAATTGAACCACCAACACCACCTCCCAAACCATCTTGAGATTTACCAATCCCTACCCCCATTTCACTCACCTCCTCCTCTGATGTATTAATTTCATCGTTCTGGCCAGCATCTTGGACATATCTGGGGATTCGAGTTAAAAAGGCCATACTGTATGGTCAGGCAGTTTTCTTCCTTTTCACATCTATTTGGAGGGTTTGGCTTCACTTTTTTCCCACCTCAGGTTCTTCAGTGGGAATCTCTATTATTTCTGCCAGATCGTTTCTTGATTATACCCTGGTCCTATCTTCAATTATATCTTCACTTTCCTGCCCTCTTCCTTTATTATTGCAATCTCTAATTTCCCTTTCAATAGCTCCTAGATTGATGACTTTTGTTTGATATTATCATTTCTTTTTTCTTTCTTACCATACATATTTGAGGATTTTGCATAGCTCTTGTCGTTTGGTTCCTCTGTTTCTCATGAAAATCCTTTACCCTTGTCCTTTGGGACTTATCCATAGATAAGGAGCAATCCAAATCATGGAAGCAGAGCTGGCTTATTTCTAAATCCACATCCTGAATCAGCTGCGGGTCAAGCAGATCAAGCAAGCCAATCTTCTGCACACTCCTTGAATCTCTGACAATGACTAGGTTCTCAATTTGGCATTCGTTTCTGGTAACAATACCCCTTTATCTTGGTGCAATGATCTTCTTTTCCATTAATACTTTTGTCTCTGACACCGAGTTTACCAGTAATTTTATGCGTTAATGTAAGATATCATATAATCTTACCAGAATTTGTAGAGCGATATGTATTGCCAAGTTTGAAGTATTAGTCAATGAGGTCCCGATTAATGAGCTGTTAAATAATTAATTCCCTCAATTTACTCCCTTCATTTTTAGGCTTTGACTTTTTTCTCTCGATCCCACTGGCCCTGATTCCTTAATTGTTATTATCCTACAATCAGGCGAGTGATCGACTGAATCAAACAAAGTTGGTGAACCAGAAAGGCACTCTCATACCTCACAACTAGGAGGGATGTAGCCCAGGAAGACTTTTACAAAGAACAAGGAAGGACTTCTCTAATTCCTCCAAACTGCGATTTTTCTTGGGGATTGTCCTAAAACATTTATCTAGGGCGAGTTATCACCAATTTTCCTCTGTGTCACCTTTATTTAGTGCATTTCCTTGCCCCTTCTTTTGACCCCTTTGTGGACCTGCATGAATTTGCCTCTGTGTGGAGTCTTTTTCAAAGACCACATAGTTTATACATTTGCTCATGGTATCATCAGAAACAGAGTCAATTCCACTCCCTCGCTCCTCATTTTCAGGGCCACTGCGGATATGGTATTGTGGGTGGGGGTTGAATCCACTATTTGATTCGTTATATGTCAAAACTCTTCCTCCGCTCCCTGCCTGCCACTACTTCACTCTGCACTCAGCCGCACTATGAGCCTGTTTCACTTCCCATTGCTTTGAAGAATGGTCTTTTGAGCACCACAGAAACCCAATTGATCCTCGAAATCCAACTATATAGGCAGGGCTGCAGACCCTTTGTCTCCCTGTAACACAACAGAACGCTTTGCAGCACTTTGCTACACTTCCCCTTTGTGTGGGGTTTTTATTGTGAAATCCTTAAGGGAACAGGTTCCAATTCTTCCACTTTCATGGGTAATAATGCACAAGTCTAAACCGCACAAGTGAACAAAGCACAACATAACACTTTGTAGCACTCGCTAGGATTTTGCCAGCACTTCGGATTTCTGACTCCCCGCTGCTGGCAAGTGCCGCGCTCCCCAACGGGCTTCCAGCACATCCCATGATCTTTAAGCCTTGTGCTGTAGTCCAGAGACCTCTCCTCACTTGTGGGACTTGATGCTAAGATAAGGATTGGTCCTCTCCGGATAAAACCAATTAACAGTGAGACAACACCAGATCACTGTTAGCCTCCGTTACCCACAGCGCCGTCTACAACAGCAGCAGTACTGCCTGGAGCCACTCTGCAGCAGAGCTTTCTTGCTGACCAAGGGAAAGGAAAGAGCCTCAGTGAATCACCTGCAGCAAATCATGAAAGCAAATCTTTCACTGTAAATCTGTGTACCAGTTTGACACTGGGACCCAGTTCATCACGTATAGACTGTAGAAATAAATAGGATAAGAGACTGAGTATCAAAGATGTAATGTGTGGCACAGAGTATTGAAATATCCCACTCCTTTCCTGCCACCATTGACTCGTTTCCTCAACGGCAGCTGGACATACGTGAGCACATTTTATAGAGTCCTATTGCCAGTTTTAGGAAACTTACCCAGACTATCCTGGAACCTGGAATCATAACTCGTGGCTATCTCACTGTGGTTCTGTCTCTCTCTCTCCCTTTCTCTCACTCTATCTCTTTCTCTATCTCACTTTGTCTCTGTTTGGATGAATCCCTAGGACTAACCTTATGTCACATTTGACGATATGCCTCAATTGTGTGGCTCACAATGAAAGTGCTTCCTTTTCTTGCTTCATACATATCAGTGGATATCTGTTGGTATATCTCTTTGGATGTCTCATTGGATACATACCTGTATTTCGCCTGCATTCAATTTGCCTTACGTTCCCTTTGACAATTTTACTTCTCCATGCATTTACTTCTCTTGTCTGTCACTTCTCCTAGAATTCCCTTCATCATAACAGGGAAACACCCTGTTTACCCCCATTGTTTTCTACCCCATATTCCTCCCCCTGCCACAGCTTGACCCCGACCGCAACATTAAGGTAACCTTAACCACATCCGACGCCACCTATCCAATGTGTAGATGCAAACGGAGTAAGTGCACAAAGTATATGTCTGGAAAAGTGAATATAGACGAGGTAAGTGCAGACAAAGATGTCTGGGCAAAATAAAGGGAGGATACCGTCTCATTGTGCCATTGGCTATCTTTGGGTCGTTACATGACTGTCTCTCAGTGCCATTTCTGTGGCTATGTATATGTTTGTGAATGTGTTTCTTTCTTAAGATGTCTATTTTACAGGCTATCTATTTGTTTCAACCACTCCCTATCTTTGCACCTCTTTGAATATCTATATCTGCCTGTTTTAGTGTCTTGGGGCATCTTTTTTGTGACCCTTGGGATGTGTTGGTCTTTGAGGCAGTTCTAGCGTTTTTTCTTTGTGTGTTTTATTAGTGGCACATATGGTGACAATTGGGCCATCTGTGACCAAAACATTGATATCAGAAAAGAGAAAATGGAGTGCTGAGAATCACGGTATTTGGCTGGCATGGCAACTGGTAACATGCATCAAGCAGACTGCATTTTTTATATTGTGTGTGCGTTTCCACCAATGAGGGTTGGTTTGACAATGACTGCACCGATCAAGGTTGATTTAAGAAGGTACATGAATGAGCATTCAAAGACAAGCCAGGCATGGGTTGCACGTGCTTCCTTTGCCTGATATGGGAATCATGATGCAGTATTCCAGTCCTTTTTTCAGACATTTTGTTCCATGATAATGAACTCTTTGCCAGGAAGCAACTCATAGACTGTTCTTTTGCTTTTTTGACAAGGAGTTTATTATCGCAGAGCAAGTCATCTGTGCTTGAAATCACAGCACTGCTTGAATTGTCCTCCTGTACTTCCTCGCATTATCCCAAACCTCACCACCAACCCCTTAAGCTCACACCACCACCGCATTCACCCCGAAACACACATTCCTTCTCCTATCCCCCAACTCCCACCTCACCCAACTCAAACTTCAATACCTGTCCGACAGGCAGATTTTGTTGACATGTAACACAATTAACAGACATACTTAAATGACTTCTGTACACTACAGTGGGTAGTAGTGGTCTTATTACGTCCAGTACTGATGATAAAAATGCATTAAAGGGTTTGACCAAGGGCCAGATGATTAAAATTGGCAGTTGTATAGAAAGAGGCAACAATTAATGGAAGGTGCGACGACACAAGGCAGACGTAGGCTGAACAGGTTTGTAGGCAAACAGGAGCGTCGAATACAATTAGGATTGCAGAGGGAAACCATTCTAGTAATAATTGAAGAGGCAAACCGTGGATTTATTTAAAGATAACTGTTTTCGGCACATAAGTAAAGAGAATCAGTATAGATACATGGGAGATACGAGAGGGGGGGAAGAGAAATTTAACTAGGATCAAAAACGGACAGTGTGCTCCACGTTTTCATGACTTAACTTGAGGAGACTTTGGTCGAGAACAGGAAACTGTCTTAAACCCAGACATACAAGAGTAGTACATTTGAGTCAGTAAAATCATTATTCACTGCCCTTTATTTATGTTTGTGTAAATTACAGTGTGCTTTAGCTCCTAGTATCTGCCCCATACATCATCTCTCCCAGCCTATGCTTATCGGCTGCAGCACAAAGTGATGGCGGTCTGGTTGCTAACCTGCATATCTAAGGCTTTACACACATGCGAAGCTGCTTATAATAATTAATACATACGCCATGGTTCTTTGACTCTGATGAATGTGAGGACATCTGAGAAGTGTTGCACGTGCATTTACTGTGAAAGACGATATTCGGTTCCTCGTGTGTTATAAAAAGCTGGAGCACATTTAGCCGAAGACTTGGCCGATGTCTCACTCGTATCCCGCATGCAGATGCACGTGTGTTCGGTGATTGGTTGGTAGGACTGATATTCAAGGCAGGACATGTGCTGTGTGATCCAGGTATCCAACACTTATTGAAGGGGAGGGCGTCCTTCGTGGTGCATGTATGAATTGCCCTTTGTTTTAACCCCTTAACTGCCAGGCTTTTAGGCCAGTCTATGCAGCATGCTCGTCCTTTAATGGTGAGTAATATGCATTCCAGTCTCTGAATCTGTCCAATTAAATACATTCCTGTACTCACTGTGCTATCTGTAACTGCACTGTCATGTCGCTGTGTTACTTTCAGACACTCTACTGCAGCGGCATCTCACAAAATACTGTCAAAAACCTGCAGTGCAAAAGGAAATTCAATGGCAATGTCTTGTCATTTTGTTTTAAGCATCAAAGGTTTGACAGCCATTACAAAAAGGAAACGTGTTGCGATGCTGTGGGCACTCTCTGACATACTACCTTGAGGCTTTTGTGTGGGTGGTGAGTGTATGGAAACTATTTCACAGTGGGAAGGTTAAGCCATTATCTGTTGCATTTCGAGGGGGATGGGGGGTATTAAAGAACGTGTTGTGGCTGGCACCGCTCTGACTGCACGCTCTTCCTCTGGCTGGCTGCAAAAGTGTCCTTAGCCCAAACATGAACAACGTCCTGATTAACACACTTTTGTCGGCATGAACCATGCCTACGCAAATAGCCACACAAGTGTGCGCTTCATAATTCCATGTGTTTTCATATGCACGGGAATGTGTACTGTGCAAGTGCACATATGCGTGCACAGTTCGTACTTGCTCAGGTGCAAGTAATCATGTCATTTGCTTGTGGAGCACTGGTTGCAAATATTTTCATAGTACTGACCATGGTCTTTGCATAAAAATGGCAGTGAAGGGATGCTGGCTCTATGCTGGCTCCCCAAGCGCACCTCAAAACTACCATGTTGGATGGACACCGCATTGCTCACTTGTTATGTTAGGTTATGTTACTGCTCCCATCACCACCAGAGTGGTTTTACGGCTTCCCTTAGCCTTGCTTTGGTATCAGTGTATAGTGACCCTGCTACGATGTGCCCATATGGTAGTCTGTTACCAGTAAGGAATAGATGAGAGGGAGAGAAAGGCAAAGATGTAAAGATGGAAACCGAGTTAACATGTAGAGACAATTTAGTTATGTGACACATAAGCAATTTAATAGAGAGGTTGTTAAGGGGAAAGGTTGTGGTCGTATCTATGTGTGTCTTTATTCTGTACATGCGTATGAAACAATGTGAAAGGAACTGCAATGAATGTGCGGCAATACAGCTTTACATGAGCGGCAATATCTATGCCTGGAGCTGTATGGGTCTAGAAATAATAATTGATTGGGTGCATGGCGGGCTTGAGATGTGCTCAAGTGAGCCCTTGTAAAGTCGAGCCTTTTTGCTCTACAGTTTAAAAGAAGCCACTCCTGTAAACAGGGAAGGGAGAGTGTTGCTGATCCAGCTGACTAGATGCGTCAGCGCCAAGATTCAGAGGTGACAATAACTGTGTATTGGGGAACATGATTTCCAGGGCGAAGAGGTGGAAATGGAGAACACAATGAAGATAGCAGCACTTCTCTTCTAAAAGCGGTGATCTGATTGATATCTAATGTGGTGATATAGGGTGATATCAACAACAACCTCTTATGTGTTGCTTTCTTTTATTTTTTGTCTTATATACAGCACTAACATGCTGTCTTCCACTAGCTTTCTATTGCTTTGAAGCACTGCAGTGTATTGTAAAGCGCACAAAAGAACATAATATATTAATAAGGCTGCATCAAATGAAGAGGATTCACAATGCCCACGGACTGTGCCGGGGCCCTACAGCACATTGTTTGAGGAAGGGGAAGCTGCACGAGTATGAAGACATCAACCCTGTCGTATGCACCACTCGAGTGAGGGTAGATGCCATGACAGACTGGTGCTCTTCTTATATCTTATGTTACTATGCTTTGACTGATACCATGAGGATATGCCATGGCAAGGAATGAAGAGGCATCACAGCTTCCAGCATCCAAGCCAACAAGCTGGCCACCAGTGTGCCTAATAAGGGGCTTCATAGCCAGTCTGCCAAAGGGGAGATAATGGGCATGAAACAGAAGTGGATGTGCTCCAAAGTGGACTCACAAGCATGAGATATTTGGCTTCATTACAAGTCTGCCGATTGGGAAATAAGGGTGCCAGTAGCAACGTACTGGCACCCTTTCAAGATCGGCACACTACAACTCTGCCTGCCAGGGCTGATGCGCCTGGTATACAGGGTTGCCATGGAAGCACCTGCACCACTGACAACAGTGTCAGTGCTTCCGTGGACTTCTATGTGTCTCCATGGGAATGGGGCACAACATTTTACGCCGTCTGATATCCCAGGCCGCCAGGACTTGTAATGTCCCGGTGGCACCAGGATATCATGCAGCGAAAACAGTGTTTCAATCTGGCGGCAACAGTTCCCTTTCAAAATGGTTTTTAAAAGTCATTTTCTTTACTTACAACACGTGTGAAAGCAGTTTTTCATCTAAAATTTAAAATGCAGTTCTGTAGGTCATGGGATTCTATTGATTTGTCCTTTTGAGTGGGTTTGCATTTGCTGCTGGTGCATTGACACGTAAGGGTACTGCACAGGTTTCTTTGATTTGACACAGAATAGAAAGGAAAAACCAAGACATTTCTTTTTTTTCATTTGCAGTGTTTTGAGCGCTGTGGTTCACATGAAAGGGAAAACAAAGCCGTGTCGGGTTGCAATTATGACATCCTTACCCCTCATGTGAATTAACAGTAAGACAAGGCCGTTTTGGATGTAGTGCATAATTTTTCTTTTTCAGATGCACTAAAAGCAACCGTAGAACTGTTGTGAATGCAGGGCATATCTTCTTATTATTCAGATGAAGTAAAACAAACACGGAGCTGTTCTGAATGCAGGGCATAACTTCTTATTATTCAGATGAAAGAAAAGCAAACACATAGCAGTGAAGTTTTCAAATGCTTGCCACACATGTGTCTGGGAAAGCAATGCAAAGCCGTTTTTCGTGGCAATGTTTAAATGTTTATTCTTTTGGGTGACAGCGATTTCTGCTAAGGGCCTGTAAATGCACCCCACAAATTTCCCTCCCCATGCTCTTATATGACTTTTTGTTGGGGAAAAGTATGGCAGAGTGGGGTTTCCTTCGGTGGAATTCTCCTTCATCTGGGAGTGGCACTCCAGGATCCCCTTCCGTCTTTGGATTGGATAGTATGGTGTGGTACCCTCTTTCCTTCCTTCCTTTCCAGGTCACCAGGGCATTCCTCTCCAGGCTGGAATGTAAGGATGTTAATTCTCTAATAGAAGATAGAAAAAAACAAGTTTTGGTACATTTAACTGACATTTTTCCGGGAAGATTTACAACAATGGAACAACGACAACAACTTGCAATTTTCATGACACATTTTCTTTTAAATTTTTCATGTTTACAATAACACCAAGCAAATTACTCTCTGTTATATAGCTATACCTATGCATCTAAATACTTATGTCTGCTTTTTCCTTCTTTCTTTTCATTCTTCCGATTGGTTCCTCTGATCGATGTTCATTTGGCTCATCAATCATCCGTAAAGCATGTCTGTCGGTGACAGCTTTTCAACTGATTGATGTGGACCAATTTTTCTTCTGACAGTTCTCCTTTGGGGACAGGTGAGATTCTGTCTACAATTTTGCTCCTTGGTCTGGTTCCTCTGAAAATTGTGAAAGTATAACCTGTCTCCTACTTGATATTTTTTTTTAGTAGTCTTTAAATCATAGTGGGTTTTCATCCCCTCTGCCAATTCTTCCAGATTCCTCTGAGCGTACTGTGGGATGTTTTTATCCACGCATCCAACCCCTGCCTCAAAACTGTGCAGTACTGACATGGAAAACATCATGATGGCCAGAGCTTCCCAGAAAATGCACAGGGAAATGCATGAAGAATAGGCTGCCACTCATTTTTGCCGATGTTATGGGCACAGAAGGACACTCCCTAAAACCACCATTGGACTACCCACACAGTAGTCTGAAACCATTGGGAATGGCAATGCTGATTGCCAAAAGCAAACCCATAACTGTTGGGAATTCATTTTCTTAAATCCCAAAAAGGGGTGCAGTACCAGTACTCACCACTATCAGAAAGCCGGCGTTTTAAAACCACCAGATTTTGTGTAAAACTGAATAAATGAACCCAAGGCAAGCCAAAGAAAGACTTACTGAGAGGTGTATCCAATGTAAAGTTATATTCTGAAGTGACTTGAAGGTTTATAACAAGACTGGCTGAGCTGTGGATTTCAGCAGTTTAAGTAAATTTGGACTGAAAGACACTAAAAATCTAAATGTTTAAAAGAAATGAGTGACCTATTTCTGAGTGTCACATAGGTTGCAATTGTTTAAATGTCATAGTTTTGAACTTAGAATCAGCATTCTAGCTGCATATGTAAAAAATTGTCTTGACTTAAACTGGGGAACAAAAAGTGACATTTTATCTGAAACCTGGCTTAAGGAACTGAATTCTGCCCACCAACTACCCCCCATCAGGAGTGAAACTTGAGTCACAGCTGTGTTCCCAGGCCTATCTGCCTTTTGCTGGCCACACTAAGGATATGCCATCTCTCTGATAATTGAATTAAGGGGAGCCCCCACAGAATACAGGAGCTCTGAACAAAGCCCTGTCCTGACTCAGGCAAATGTTTTATTGGCGGGAGTCGTAAATGGAGCTTCCTCCTGGAAGGACAGGGGAGGAGCACTTCCTGTGAGAGCAAGCTGGCTTGGCAGAACTGGAAAAACCAGAAATTCAACCTTGTGCTGGGGGGAAACCACACCCCTTTGGGGCCAGAACATAACTCTAAAAAGATGAATAACTCATAGTACGGACTTGTGAAAATTATTTAAATGACACCATAATTCTTGTGATTTTTCTGCCCACATTTTAAGACGTGTTAGGACCCGGTGGTATGTTCAGGGGGGTTTTAGCGGAAAAGAGGATATTACTCAAAATGTGTGCATGTGAAAAATCTGACACTTCATCAACTAATGTCCATACTCCTTGCGCACATGTGTGTAAATTTGGGTTAATGTCCGAAATTGCAAAATCAGTTAAAAAGTGCAAATATTGCCATTTCTGAATGCAAGCTCCCAGGAAGAGCAGATTTGGACAAGGGTATACCTCCTGTGATATGTGAGGGGTGCGTGTAATTTTAAACAAATATGTTTTTTGAGCAAATATAGATTGTGTGTAAAGTTGACAGGGGTGGGTTCTCTGTATCATAAACAGACCTCATCATGATGACACTTCATTTCATTCCCCCAATCAAGTGGAAGCGGATGAAGTGGCCAATGACAAGTGGAGAGGGGTAGGGGCTAGTGATGCTGCACACACACCCATTTTAAAAACAGATAAAAGCAGACAGACAGGACAGATAGAGACCTTCAAATCCAGTTGCAGCTGGAAGCTCTGCCGGGAAAATCCATACTTTACCTCCCTCAACCTTCAGAGAGCAGACATAGAGACTTCAAATCTATCAAATTTCCAGAACCAGAGAGAGAGCAGAGCTGACCCAGATCACTGTTAGCAGAACCAGAGACCCAGACCAGACCAGCAGAGTAGAGCTGACCCAGACGCTGTGCGCAGAGACCGTCCGGGGCGAGTCTAAAACCTGACCAGATCCGTGGCGAGGCCCATTCTAATTCAAGAATATAGTGTGAGTACCTAGTAAAACTGTGCAGAACCAATCTCTTAGTTAAAATAATATAATTCAATCCTATTTTAATCTAAGTAGAACTGTCTCCTAACTGTCACCTGTCATTTGTAAAGCTGTCACTTGTCATTTTATAGTTGCAAGCTGCACTTGTCTTTTTGAATTTTAACATTCCAAATCCGAAAAACTACCTTTATTTAATCGCTCATATCTCCGTAACCGTTTGTGCTAGAGACTTGCAGTAACTTTCCTCTGAAAGCTGGGAATCGTGGCTTTTCTACGAACCTAGAACCGCATTCCTACCCCCTATAATTTTGCCGCAATCGTGAAAAACGCACTCGCGAATTTGCCGCGATTTGCAAATTTCTCCACGTGTGAAAACAGAAGCTTCTTGCTTTCAGTTGCCAAAAATTCGTTTAACCTGCTAGTTACATCCTAGATCCTTGCTAAAGTGAGCCTGAACTCATCCCAAGTATATTTCACTCACCCTGAACCTCTAGAGGGAATTAAAAGCATTTTTGCATATTTCTCACTTCATTGCCAGCACATATAAAAGCATTTTGGGCCTGTGTTGTAAACTTCTGTAGTCTAAGCTTGCTGGGGTGAACTGAATTACAGTTGATTGCATTTCTGAGAACTGGGTGCTTTCCTTCCATTTCCTTGCATTGCATAAAGGGGGGGAGGGGATTGCCAGAGAAAAGTGATTACATTGCTTTGTTGAAATTATATTGAGTATTTTCTGTATTGCATTTCATTCAACATTACATCCATCTGAACTTAGATTAAGTATTCTCTACCACCTTATTCTTCTGTTCCTATTCACAAGTGTGCTAGTGCCAGATTCTCTGTTGTTAATCTTTATCATATCAGATTAAGTGTGATATTCAATTATTAATTTATTATAAAGCGTGATATAATATATATTGTTTAAGTTATCAAATAAACCTTTTAAACTTGCAAAACAGAACTACTTCTTGGCTCAGTGGGGTCAGGGGGATTCCAAGAGAGGGGTGTTATATAGGGGTAGTCATCCAGAACGCATGAACTGGACATAAAGATATATCAATAAGGGTTTTCATTCAGTATTCTAGACTAGGCGTTGACTTAGCTGTAGTGCTGAATTGAATCCTCTTACAAATTGGGGGCTCGTGCCGGACGTTTGGATTAGATCTATCACTTGTGCAGATTAATACAGCGTGCCAGCTGACCAGATACACTTATCCGGTCGGATCACACGCTGTGTTACGCTGTAAAGCACTCCTCAAAGGAACGCTCTAAGAAAAAGGTCTGTTTTGCAAAAATAAAATACAAACTTCTGTAAGTCAGGAAGGAACTCAAATTCCAGAATGACGACCTTAGTAGACATGAAAATAGCCAGAGAGCACTTCTTACATAAGTTATTTGTGAGAGGTGAGTGGACTCACCAGGACCAGACTGTCTGGTTGCAGGCCATCACGCAACAGGTCACGGAAACAGGGTATATATGGGAGACATGCAGTATAAATGTACTGAAGGCCAAGATCTGGCGAATAAGCGACAGATGGCGTTAGAGAAGGTCCAATCTGACCTAGTCTCTTCTGAGCAGAGGCTGCAGGGGAGCCAGGAGTCAGAAAATGAGAGTAGACAGCACATCATTAAAATAAAGAGGGATATGGACATCCTGCAACAGGAAAAGGCTGACCAGGATACCAGATTTCTGGCCTTGCAGAAGGAGTACCAAGAAGGTTTGGACTCCCTACTGCAGAGCCAGAAAAAGCTGGAGCAACAGTTAGACTTCAATAGGGCATGTGCTGAGCAGGTAGTCACCCTGCAAAGCCACCTAGATAGCGAGAAGGCAGAGAGCAATAAACTGATTTTGAAAGACCTGGATACCCAGGCAGAATTTGACCAGGAGCGCCAGAAAGCTGGTGCCTTCCAAAGGCAAAGGGACGACCTGGCGGCACAGATGCAGGCTCTTAGTCAGGAAAGGGATACCTTAGGCCAGGAAGTCTGCCACTTAAAAAGGAAATTGGAAGAAAATCACCTGGCCCACCAGGGACTGGGTGACCTCCAAAAAGAACACCAGGACTTGCTAGAGCACACCAGGAGGGTGGAGGATGCTCTGGCAAGACAGGAGCAGGCCAATAGGGACACAGCTCAGGAGGTAACCCTCCTGCAGCAAAGACTGGCCCAGTGCTCCAGGACCAATCAGGAAACGCAGAGAGAGAATGAGGCTCTCTGCCAGCACAATGATAGGCTCCAACAACAGGTAGCGATGCAGGAGAGACTGATAGAGTCTAGTAAGGCCATAACTGAGGAACTGAAGGCGCAGGCTCTTGCATTGCAACAGGGAGCAGGGGCGGATAGAGATGAGGTTCGCTGTGAAAGAGAAACTCCTGAGCATAACCCCAGGAGCCCTAGTACCAGAGGCCTTTATTTCTCTCAGTGCCTGGACTCTGCCACCCCCATGTCCCCTGGCGCACATGAAAACAGGGCCACAGGGATGGCAGATTACTATCCAGCCAGAAGCATGGGGCTCATAGGCCAGTACTACCCAGGAATGGAGGGGCGGGCATCCGGGTATGGGCACCCAAGCACAGGGCAATTTAATGGGGAACCCCAGGAGAGTAGGCCCATTAAGGGCATCCTGAAAACCTCTGCCCAGTTAGGTCAGTGGGGGGGGTACCCATCAAATCCTGGCAGCAGGAAGGGATCTGAAGACTCCTCTGAGCGGTACAGGACACAGGAGACCAGGTCCCCACATTCTGCCAGCCATTCCCAGGCTCGCAGAATCCGGGAAAACCTGGAAGAACAGACGGGAACCTCTGGGAGCAGTGCCTCTGAGTCTGAAGATGAATGGACCAGGGTTACCCGAACCAAAAAGGCCAATAAGGCAAAAAGGGCCTTGATTAAGGACCCATTGAAACAGATTAAGGCAATCAGGAGTGTCATCACGCCTTATCATAAGAACGCCAAGTACTCTGTTTGGGAACACTTGGAGCTCTATGAGCAAATGATGGAGACTTTCCATTTGAAGGACAGCAGTAGCTGCATCAAGTACGTCAAATGGACATTCTCACCAGAATACTCCAGTTTCTTTGCGGGGCTGGAGGACCAAAATCATTTAAGATGGTCCACCTATAAGGCGGCCATATTAAAACATTTTTCTGTTCACAGAAATCCCCAAGAGGCTCGCAAGGCAGCCTACAATTTACAATGTGGGGAGGATCAGGCCCCACAAGAATTTGTGCAGGAGTTAAAGCGTGCTTTTGCACAGACCACAAGAAGGGTGCGCACGGATAGCAGAGAATTTATTAATACGTTTTTCCATGCCTTGCCCAAATACATAATGACCCAGCTCGTGAGGGATTTTCACGAGAAAAGATCTTTAGACTGGGTCATTGAACAGGCGACCCGGATCTATGAGGTGCAGAAGCCAATAGAAAATAAAAATAATGCGCCCAAAAACCCCAAAGCCAACAGCACCCCTGCTGCTGCCAAGGTGGCAGAGGTAAAGGTCACCCCCGTTTTGGATTCGGAGATGGGGGGGCCTAAAAACCTACCTGCACCTAATAATGGTAGGCCCAGAAGGTCCTCGGGCCAGTCACAAACAGGGAGTCAAGGAGGTAGTCCCACAAATGGGGTCCCTCGCTCTCCTGACTATGTAAGTCCCCGTTACAAGGGAAATCGACCCATCCTGGGTTATGTGTGGACTCCTCCAGCCCAAGGGGGGGGATCCAGCCAAGCACCTAACCCAGGGAACTTCCCTCCTAACTTCCCACCGGAGGGCAGAAATTCTCCAAATCCTGGGCAGAACTTTTTCCCCAGGTATCCACCCAATTTCCAGCCCCAAAATCCTCCACCCTTCTTTCCCCAATTCCCTGAGCCCAGACAACCGAATCCAGGAGAGGGGAGGCCAAGGGTGGAGGGGTACCCAAATCTTCCCAACCCGGGGTATTACCAGAGGAGGGACAGCTACCCTTCCCGGGATCAGCCCAGGGGAGAAAACAGGGCCCCGTATCAGCCTGAGCAGGTTTCCCAGTTAGAGCGCCAGGTCCAAAATATGGCACGGGATCTGGGTCAAATACTGAGGGCGCAGGAGAACCCTCAGATGGGCATGCCGGCACAGAATGCCCCAAACTCTGGACCTGGTACTCCAGAACAATGACGGGGGCAGCACCCCGATAACTCACCGGTTCCCAGGGAGGAGGCACAAGGGGAAGGGGGGTGTAAAGCCTTGGAGGAAGCTTCCTTCCTCACTTGTAAACAGCCCCTGGAAACCCAGGAACCGGAAACAAAATCTCCTGCCCCTGAAAGTCTGCCTCCTAAGGAGCAGAGGGGTGGTAGGAGAAACAAAAGACCCAAACAGACTCAGTTTGAGGAGGAGGTACAGATCTTCCAATTTGAGGGAGAGGGATCCTCAGAGGATCCTGGGAAAAGGATCTTCTCCTTCAGGGAGGGGGGAACTCCTCTCAAAGAAAAATGGGTCCCTAGGGATGCAAATCCAGACTGGGGAGATGTGGAGACTGAGCTACCGCCGCCCACCATCTCATCCCAGAACCAACAGCAAGAAAATCCCCTGGTTCAAACCCATCCTGGTGACTGCCTCCAAAAAGGGGAGGGCGGCCCGGAACCGGAGCCAGGGGAACCCACAATGGCTCTGATCTCCAGTTGCCAATTTTTTCTTTCAGATTCCCAAGGCTCTCCACAGAATTCTGCCCAAATCTCTTCGCTAGCGATGTCCAAAACCAGAAAGTTAGCCCCCCAGTTGTCCAGAAATGTGCATTATCTGTGCCCGCTTGAGGAGAAGGAGGGAAGCTATTATGCCCCGGTACAAGTACAGGGGCAGGGTACGATTTCAGCGCTGGTGGACACGGGATCTCAAGCTACCCTTCTGTCCAGAAGGGCCTTTGATGAACTGAATGCAGGAAGGGAAGAGAATTACCAAATTCCTCTCACCTCACTTCCTGGACAACTCCAGAACTTTGACGGAAAGGAAATTCCCGTCGAAGGGACGGCAGACTTGGACATTAAAATTGGGCGACACAAGTTAAAACACCCAGTCATAGTAGTGACTCCAGAGGGCACCCCTTGTTTACTGGGGAATGATCTCCTGAGGAGGTTGTCACCCTTAATAGATTGCGTAAACAAGGTCCTCTGGACCCAGACTAGCCGACCAATAAAATTAAAACAGAGTGTCAACCATGTTAGTTTAAACGGCACCTGCCACATGGTTGAACAAAAATCTGACCAAGTAGAATTCCACTTCCAGAATAGCCAAATTCCAGACGTGACAGTAATAGCAGTAGGACAACAGACTGGTGATGGAGGGTCCTCTCTATTTCTGAAAATCAACCTTCCTTCCAGTCTAAAGTGGTACTCCACGCTGGAAGGAAACACTCTGAGATTCTATACTAATCCACAATCAGAAACTCCCACTCCTATAGTCCAGAAAGATGTGAAATCAGCTCAGAGCCTGGCTGATATTCAGCAAATTGGAGAGCAGTTGTTCATCCCTGTTCAGTTAAATGATGGGAAGGACTCTGTTCTCGCCCGAGTGTGTGTGAAAAATGGTAAGAGCTTCATCAGCGAAGCCATGTTTCGCCAACTCCCAAAAGATCCAGCCACTCCCACATTCAAACTGATAGACAAATGGGAAATGGACCTGGAAGCACCTAATTCCAAACATCTCCTGCCAAGCAGGTGTATGCTCAAAATCTCCATTGGCAACAAGAGCATAGTCCACAATTGTTGGGTCGTGCGAGACGTCCCTGCCACCTTTTACTTAGGCAGTGACATTCTCAATCGCTTTGCCATTAGTTTGGACCTAATAAACTTCAAAGCTTGGTCCCGATTAGCGGATAATCCCATGGGCTTTGACGATCCAGAAAAAGCATTTAGGTCAGCTCAATTGCTACCTTATGCAGTTGAAATTCAGATCAAAGAGGAAGTCACCATCCCAGAAAGGGCCCGACAATTCTCCCTGGAAGTGAAAGTTAAAAGAGGACAATATTTGCAAAACCCTGATGCGTACATACATCTAAATGCTTCTCTCCAACAGCAAGGGTTAGGGGTAAACCCAACTCCATTAGTCAACATAGAACATGACACCATTCTAATAGAGGTGGATAACAGCGACTTAAAGAGTATTACTCTAGCCGCAGGCACCATTATTGGAATGGCGGTTGATGACCGACATTTTTCCATAGATTTAGGTAATGAACTGTTAGGGCCAATCCCCAAGGACTGCTTTGACAATGACAGTGATGACAATACAACACCAGACAGGATTTTTACCCGGCATGGGGGGAACTTCCTGGTGTACACTTCTTGCCCTTATGGTAAGGAAGATGTGACTTGTGACTTCAGGAGGGATGAGGTGATTTTCCAAGTCCATGAGGGCTGCCTTTCCCACCTGAAGCCCCCAGTCCAAATCAGCACTCTGACCAGGGACTTCTCCACCCAGCTGGAGGAGGCCGCTGAAATAGCCGAACCAGAAATCTTTCCAGGCTTCAGGCAGATGGTGGAAGAGAGAGTCAACCTAGCTGATGCCTGTGTGACTCTGGAACAAAAGCAAAAGTTGAAACAAGTTTTCTTGGATTTCCAAGATCTCTTTGCGGTAGACTCATATGACTGTGGTCGCACTGACATCCACACAACAACAATCCCCACGGACCCTGGCATGACTCCTGTGTTTGTGAAGCAATATCGCTTGCCTCTCGCATCAATGGAGTCCCTTACTGAAATAATTAAGAACCTTGAGTCCAGGGGAATAATCCGTCCCGTCCACAGCACCTTCAATAATCCGGGGCTGGGAATATTGAAGCCAAACGGCCAGTGGAGACTCTGCGCCGACCTCAGGGAGCTCAACAAACGGGTCCATACTTCCCGATGGCCTCTGCCCTACATTGACCAAGGGCTGGCCCAGATCCAGGGGTCACAGGTATTCACTGCAATAGACCTGACCAATGGGTACTGGACTGTGCCTGTCAGTAGGGAGGACCAATACAAGCTGGCTTTTACCTTTGGGGGCCAGCAATACACATGGACCCGGACTCCCTTCGGATACCTCAACTCCGGCAATGAATTCAACATTTTCCTACATAAGGCCATGCCCGACCTGGGTGCGAGGGGTAACCTGGCTTATGTAGATGATGTCCTCATCAAAAGTTCATCTGTGGAGGAACACATAGCGGAGATCCATTATGTTCTGACCCAGTTGAGGGCCGCCGGAGCAAAACTTTCCTTTCAGAAAGCACAGTGGTGTAGAACCCGTGTTAATTTCTTGGGGCATGAGATTACTCCTCAGGGTCTCTGTCCCCAGGAAAAGAAAGTGGAAGCACTTCAGAAACTGAAAGACCCCACAACTCTGCGGGAACTAAGGAGCCTCCTTGGACTGACTAATTACAGCAGAAAGTTCATTGAGGGCTACGCAGAGATCACCAGACCCCTGATTCATCTCCTGAAGGGGGGGGTCAAGTGGGAATGGGGTCCAGAAAAATCCGAGGCAGTAAGACAACTCAAAAGAAGCCTCTCACAAGCGCCTTGCCTAGCTTACCCTGTCAGAAACAAGGAGTTCTTCCTGGAGACGGGGTTCTCTAATACGTGCTTGACGGCAGTATTATACCAAAAGCATGACAAGGTCAATAAAGTAATCTCCTATGCGAGCAAAACTTTATCCTCTGTGGAGGAAAAATTCAACGATTGTGAGAAGGCACTCCTGGCAACGGTGTGGGCATTGAAGAATTACCGCCCGTTTATCCATGGGGAACACATCATAGTGGAGACTCCACACCAGCCTCTGCAATATCTCCAAAGTGACAGAATCCGGGCCGGAAATGTGAGTAATTCCCGAATTACTTCCTGGATTCTGTCAATGCAAGGCTTTCCTGTGGAGGTCAGATATGGCCAAAACATGAAGAGTCCCCTCGCGCAAGGTCTGGCTGACTTGCATGATTGTGCCAGAGAAAACTGTCTCGAGGACGAAAGTCTAAAAATCAAGGACAACACGGAGGCATACCTTAATTCCCCACACAAAGTCTTTGAAGAAGACAAGTGTGAGGGAATGCCCACGGTCTATGTGGATGGATGCTCTTACCATGTTGACAACGACATGGAGAAAGAACTGGTGGCCGGCGTAGGGAATGCATGGGTGAATGAGTCCCCAGAACCCTCCGCTGGATACAAAATTGGTCCCCGAAGTAGTCAGGTGGCAGAATTGATGGCTGTGCATCAGGCCATCCTCACTGCTGTCCAGCATCAACTCCACGAACTGGTCATAATCACAGATTCGGATTATGTACGGAACGGGTTCGTGGAGCACCTGGTTAATTGGAAAACCAGAGGCATGGTATGTGCTAGCAACAAACCCTTGAAACATGGGAAGTTGATCCAAAACATTGATGATCTGGTCACATCGAATGGGATGACCATCTACTGGAAAAAGATCAAGGGTCATTCCAAAGTAGAGGGACCAGACAAAACTGGAAATGACTTAGCTGATCAGCTGGCCAAAACCGGGGCCATCCAAGGGGATCTAATTGAGATTGAGTCCCTGTTGGGGGAAATCCATGTCACTGCTATCACTAGGTCCCAGACAAATGCTCACAACGACCTTTCAATTGCACAATGGAGCAAGGAGACCCCTGATGCTGATTTGATTACCGCTCAGAAGGGGGATCCAATAATTGGTAAATTTTACCAGCACCTTGAGGACCCTGAGAACTTTCCCCTGACGGATACCGATTACACTGGGAAAGAGGACCTAAGAGTGTTGATGAAATGTCCAAAAATGTTCCGGATCCAAGACGGTTTGTTGGTAAGGAAATCCAAAGCTGGCCATGACCAGTGGGTGGTTCCTACCTCATTCCGAAGCCTGATGTTAAGTCACGCCCATGATGCGGCCACCGCCGGTCATAGGGGGTTTCACACAACACTGGAAATCTTAAGAGAGGTTGCATACTGGCCACACATGGGGCAGGACCTCGACCAATATTTGAAGGGGTGTCTTGTGTGTGCACAATTTCAGCCATCATCCCTCACGCACCGTGCGCCTCTCCAAAAGAGGGGGATGACACTGCCATGGTCAGATTTGCAAATCGACTTTGTAGGCCCTGCGATTCGCTCATCTAGGGGGAATAAGTACATGTTGACTGTGACATGCTTGTTTACCAAGTGGGTGGAATGTCTCCCAGCCCCAAATTGCAAGGCAGAAACCGCAGCTGCCTTGATGATTAACCACATCTTTTCCCGTTTTGGTCTACCTCAAAGGATTGAGTCAGACAGGGGTAGCCACTTCACCAGTGAAGTAATGACAAAGATGTGGGAGATACTGGGGGTCAAAAGGAAGTTACATATTGCTTACAGGCCAGCTTCTTCTGGGGCAGTAGAGAGATATAACCGAACCATTGTGAGCATATTAAAGAAGTTTGTGGCAGATTCTGGGCCAAGTTGGGATATCCGATTACCTCTGGTCCTAATGGCCATCAGATCTACCCCTTCATCTGCAACCAAAATGTCACCATTTGAGTTGATGACTGGGCGCAAGATGGTGCTTCCTCAGCATTTGCTCTATAGGACCCAAGAGCAGACACTGATAAATGCCTCCACTACTCATGAGTATGTGGAAAATTTAAGGAAACACCTTCAACATGCTTTTGCTTATGCTCAGCGGAATCTAGAAAGATCAGCTGATAGCATGAATACCCACTATGACCTGAAGACTTCCAGGAAGGAATATCAGGTGGGGGACCGGGTCTATCTATACAATTTCCAAAGGAACCAGGCCAAAAAGCGAAAATTTTTGCCTACATGGAAGGGACCCTTTGAGATTATAGACAAAATCTCCCCTGTGGCCTACAAGATCCGCATCCCCAAAGGCGGTTTGGCAGAGGGGGAAGACAAGTGGGTCCACATAAACCAGTTGAAATGTTGCCATCCCAGGCACACTCTGCAACAACTGGAGGAATCCTCTGGAATCCTAGCGGGTACTGTCTCAGACTAATTCAGTTCCAACCATAAAACATCCCACATCTAGTCTCTAAAATATTGTGATTTGCATGAAACTGTCTCTTAGTTATACTGTTTTTTTTCAAAATAAGAATGTAATGTTTTGTTATGATAAAATTCATATGCCACCCCACTATATCAATGGTGGGGGAAAAATGTCTATTAATAGGTATTGCCGCTCTTCCTTTGTCGTCCTAGGAGAAAGAAAACCTGGAGACCGGCCAAGGAGGATGATCCGGAGACTGGGAGGATGACGCAAGGGGGCCCAGTGTACCGCCCAATATTCCCATCAGGACTGGCGAGGAGAACCAATCGACCAGTACCGGATGGAGGAAAAGATGCTGAACTGTGCCATCTATTGGAAGAAGATGAGGAAACATCCCAAGTCTTGCGAGTCCCATCAGTGAAACAGAATGGCCATCGCAAGAGGGGGGCTTGTGGGATGTTTTTATCCACGCATCCAAGCCCTGCCTCAAAACTGTGCAGTACTGACATGGAAAACATCATGATGGCCAGAGCTTCCCAGAAAATGCACAGGGAAATGCATGAAGAATAGGCTGTCACTCATTTTTGCCGATGTTATGGGCACAGAAGGACACTGCCTAAAACCACCATTGGACTACCCACACAGTAGTCTGAAACCATTGGGAATGGCAATGCTGATTGCCAAAAGCAAACTCATAACTGTTGGGAATTCATTTTCTTAAATCCCAAAAAGGGGTGCAGTACCAGTACTCACCACTATCAGAAAGCCGGCGTTTTAAAACCACCAGATTTTGTGTAAAACTGAATAAATGAACCCAAGGCAAGCCAAAGAAAGACTTACTGAGAGGTGGACCCAATGTAAAGTTATATTCTGAAGTGACTTGAAGGTTTATAACAAGACTGGCTGAGCTGTGGATTTCAGCAGTTTAAGTAAATTTGGACTGAAAGACACTAAAAATCTAAATGTTTAAAAGAAATGAGTGACCTATTTTTGAGTGTCACATAGTTTGCAATTGTTTAAATGTCATAGTTTTGAACTTAGAATCAGCATTCTAGCTGCATATGTAAAAAATTGTCTTGACTTAAACTGGGGAACAAAAAGTGACATTTTATCTGAAACCTGGCTTAAGGAACTGAATTCTGCCCACCAACTACCCCCCATCAGGAGTGAAACTTGAGTCACAGCTGTGTTCCCAGGCCTATCTGCCTTTTGCTGGCCACACTAAGGATATGCCATCTCTCTGATAATTGAATTAAGGGGAGCCCCCACAGAATACAGGAGCTCTGAACAAAGCCCTTTCCTGACTCAGGAAAATGTTTTATTGGCGGGAGTCGTAAATGGAGCTTCCTCTTGGAAGGACAGGGGAGGAGCACTGCCTGTGAGAGCAAGCTGGCTTGGCAGAACTGGAAAAACCAGAAATTCAACCTTGTGCTGGGGGGGAACCACACCCCTTTGGGGCCAGAACATAACTCTAAAAAGATGAATAACTCATAGTACGGACTTGTGAAAATTATTTAAATGACACCATAATTCTTGTGATTTTTCTGCCGACATTTTAAGAAGTGTTAGGACCCGGTGGTATGTTCAGGGGGGTTTTAGCGGAAAAGAGGATATTACTCAAAATGTGTGCATGTGAAAAATCTGACACTTCATCAACTAATGTCCATACTCCTTGAGCACATGTGTGTAAATTTGGGTTAATGTCCGAAATTGCAAAATCAGTTAAAAAGTGCAAATATTGCCATTTCTGAATGCAAGCTCCCAGGAAGAGCAGATTTGGACAAGGGTATACCTCCTGTGATATGTGAGGGGTGCGTGTAATTTTAAACAAATGTGTACCTGTGCAAATATGTTTTTTGAGCAAATATAGATTGTGAGTAAAGTTGACAGGGGTGGGTTCTCTGTATCATAAACAGACCTCATCATGATGACACTTCATTTCATTCCCCCAATCAAGTGGAAGCGGATGAAGTGGCCAATGACAAGTGGAGAGGGGTAGGGGCTAGTGATGCTGCACACACACCCATTTTAAAAACAGATAAAAGCAGACAGACAGGACAGATAGAGACCTTCAAATCCAGTTGCAGCTGGAAGCTCTGCCGGGAAAATCCATACTTTACCTCCCTCAACCTTCAGAGAGCAGACATAGAGACTTCAAATCTATCAAATTTCCAGAACCAGAGAGAGAGCAGAGCTGACCCAGATCACAGTTAGCAGAACCAGAGACCCAGACCAGACCAGCAGAGTAGAGCTGACCCAGACACTGTGCGCAGAGACCGTCCGGGGCGAGTCTAAAACCTGACCAGATCCGTGGCGAGGCCCATTCTAATTCAAGAATATAGTGTGAGTACCTAGTAAAACTGTGCAGAACCAATCTCTTAGTTAAAATAATATAATTCAATCCTATTTTAATCTAAGTAGAACTGTCTCCTAACTGTCACCTGTCATTTGTAAAGCTGTCACTTGTCATTTTCTAGTTGCAAGCTGCACTTGTCTTTTTGAATTTTAACATTCCAAATCCGAAAAACTACCTTTATTTAATCGCTCATATCTCCGTAACCGTTTGTGCTAGAGACTTGCAGTAACTTTCCTCTGAAAGCTGGGAATCGTGGCTTTTCTAGGAACCTAGAACCGCATTCCTACCCCCTATAGTTTTGCCGCAATCGTGAAAAACGCACTGGCGAATTTGCTGCGATTTTCAAATTTCTCCACGTGTGAAAACAGAAGCTTCTTGCTTTCAATTGCCTAAAATTCGTTTAACCTGCTAGTTACATCCTAGATCCTTGCTAAAGTGAGCCTGAACTCATCCCAAGTATATTTCACTCACCCTGAACCTCTAGAGGGAATTAAAAGCATTTTTGCATATTTCTCACTTCATTGCCAGCACATATAAAAGCATTTTGGGCCTGTGTTGTAAACTTCTGTAGTCTAAGCTTGCTGGGGTGAACTGAATTACAGTTGATTGCATTTCTGAGAACTGGGTGCTTTCCTTCCATTTCCTTGCATTGCATAAAGGGGGGGAGGGGATTGCCAGAGAAAAGTGATTACATTGCTTTGTTGAAATTATATTGAGTATTTTCTGTATTGCATTTCATTCAACATTACATCCATCTGAACTTAGATTAAGTATTCTCTACCACCTTATTCTTCTGTTCCTATTCACAAGTGTGCTAGTGCCAGATTCTCTGTTGTTAATCTTTATCATATCAGATTAAGTGTGATATTCAATTATTAATTTATTATAAAGCGTGATATAATATATATTGTTTAAGTTATCAAATAAACCTTTTAAACTTGCAAAACAGAACTACTTCTTGGCTCAGTGGGGTGAGGGGGATTCCAAGAGAGGGGTGTTATATAGGGGTAGTCATCCAGAACGCATGAACTGGACATAAAGATATATCAATAAGGGTTTTCATTCAGTATTCTAGACTAGGCGTTGACTTAGCTGTAGTGCTGAATTGAATCCTCTTACAAATTGGGGGCTCGTGCCGGACGTTTGGATTAGATCTATCACTTGTGCAGATGTGCAGATTAATACAGCGTGCCAGCTGACCAGATACACATATCCGGTCGGATCACACGCTGTGTTACGCTGTAAAGCACTCCTCAAAGGAACGCTCTAAGAAAAAGGTCTGTTTTGCAAAAATAAAATACAAACTTCTGTAAGTCAGGAAGGAACTCAAATTCCAGAATGATGACCTTAGTAGACATGAAAATAGCCAGAGAGCACTTCTTACATAAGTTATTTGTGAGAGGTGAGTGGACTCACCAGGACCAGACTGTCTGGTTGCAGGCCATCACGCAACAGGTCACGGAAACAGGGTCAGATACATGGAGAGATCAGGGTCCCTTACATGTGGCCCTGAGTGAACTATACATGGCTCCTAAGGCTAAGGATGAACAAGACAAGATGGTTAGGATAGCGGCATACCTGTACCTATATATGGGAGACATGCAGGATAAATGTACTGAAAGCCAAGATCTTGCGAATAAGCGACAGATGGCGTTAGAGAAGGTCCAATCTGACCTGGTCTCTTCTGAGCAGAGGCTGCAGGGGAGCCAGGAGTCAGAAAATGAGAGTAGACAGCACATCATTAAAATAAAGAGGGATATGGACATCCTGCAACAGGAAAAGGCTGACCAGGATACCAGATTTCTGGCCTTGCAGAAGGAGTACCAAGAAGGTTTGGACTCCCTACTGCAGAGCCAGAAAAAGCTGGAGCAACAGTTAGACTTCAATAGGGCATGTGCTGAGCAGGTAGTCACCCTGCAAAGCCACCTAGATAGCGAGAAGGCAGAGAGCAATAAACTGATTTTGAAAGACCTGGATACCCAGGCAGAATTTGACCAGGAGCGCCAGAAAGCTGGTGCCTTCCAAAGGCAAAGGGACGACCTGGCGGCACAGATGCAGGCTCTTAGTCAGGAAAGGGATACCTTAGGCCAGGAAGTCTGCCACTTAAAAAGGAAATTGGAAGAAAATCACCTGGCCCACCAGGGACTGGGTGACCTCCAAAAAGAACACCAGGACTTGCTAGAGCACACCAGGAGGGTGGAAGATGCTCTGGCAAGACAGGAGCAGGCCAATAGGGACACAGCTCAGGAGGTAACCCTCCTGCAGCAAAGACTGGCCCAGTGCTCCAGGACCAATCAGGAAACGCAGAGAGAGAATGAGGCTCTCTGCCAGCACAATGATAGGCTCCAACAACAGGTAGCGATGCAGGAGAGACTGATAGAGTCTAGTAAGGCCTTAACTGAGGAACTGAAGGCGCAGGCTCTTGCATTGCAACAGGGAGCAGGGGCGGATAGAGATGAGGTTCGCTGGGAAAGAGAAACTCCTGAGCATAACCCCAGGAGCCCTAGTACCAGAGGCCTTTATTTCTCTCAGTGCCTGGACTCTGCCACCCCCATGTCCCCTGGCGCACATGAAAACAGGGCCACAGGGATGGCAGATTACTATCCGGCCAGAAGCATGGGGCTCATAGGCCAGTACCACCCAGGAATGGAGGGGCGGGCATCCGGGTATGGGCACCCAAGCACAGGGCAATTTAATGGGGAACCCCAGGAGAGTAGGCCCATTAAGGGCATCCTGAAAACCTCTGCCCAGTTAGGTCAGTGGGGGGGGTACCCATCAAATCCTGGCAGCAGGGAGGGATCTGAAGACTCCTCTGAGCGGTACAGGACACAGGAGACCAGGTCCCCACATTCTGCCAGCCACTCCCAGGCTCGCAGAATCCGGGAAAACCTGGAAGAACAGACGGGAACCTCTGGGAGCAGTGCCTCTGAGTCTGAAGATGAATGGACCAGGGTTACCCGAACCAAAAAGGCCAATAAGGCAAAAAGGGCCTTGATTAAGGACCCATTGAAACAGATTAAGGCAATCAGGAGTGTCATCACGCCTTATCATAAGAACGCCAAGTACTCTGTTTGGGAACACTTGGAGCTCTATGAGCAAATGATGGAGACTTTCCATTTGAAGGACAGCAGTAGCTGCATCCAGTACGTCAAATGGACATTCTCACCAGAATACTCCAGTTTCTTTGCGGGGCTGGAGGACCAAAATCATTTAAGATGGTCCACCTATAAGGCGGCCATATTAAAACATTTTTCTGTTCACAGAAATCCCCAAGAGGCTCGCAAGGCAGCCTACAATTTACAATGTGGGGAGGATCAGGCCCCACAAGAATTTGTGCAGGAGTTAAAGCGTGCTTTTGCACAGACCACAAGAAGGGTGCGCACGGATAGCAGAGAATTTATTAATACGTTTTTCCATGCCTTGCCCAAATACATAATGACCCAGCTCGTGAGGGATTTTCACGAGAAAAGATCTTTAGACTGGGTCATTGAACAGGCGACCCGGATCTATGAGGTGCAGAAGCCAATAGAAAATAAAAATAATGCGCCCAAAAACCCCAAAGCCAACAGCACCCCTGCTGCTGCCAAGGTGGCAGAGGTAAAGGTCACCCCCGTTTTGGATTCGGAGATGGGGGGGCCTAAAAACCTACCTGCACCTAATAATGCTAGGCCCAGAGGGTCCTCGGGCCAGTCACAAACAGGGAGTCAAGGAGGTAGTCCCACAAATGGGGTCCCTCGCTCTCCTGACTATGTAAGTCCCCGTTACAAGGTAAATCGACCCATCCTGGGTTATGTGTGGACTCCTCCAGCCCAAGGGGGGGGATCCAGCCAAGCACCTAACCCAGGGAACTTCCCTCCTAACTTCCCACCGGAGGGCAGAAATTCTCCATATCCTGGGCAGAACTTTTTCCCCAGGTATCCACCCAATTTCCAGCCCCAAAATCCTCCACCCTTCTTTCCCCAATTCCCTGAGCCCAGACAACCGAATCCGGGAGAGGGGAGGCCAAGGGTGGAGGGGTACCCAAATCTTCCCAACCCGGGGTATTACCAGAGGAGGGACAGCTACCCTTCCCGGGATCAGCCCAGGGGAGAAAACAGGGCCCCGTATCAGCCTGAGCGGGTTTCCCAGTTAGAGCGCCAGGTCCATAATATGGCACGGGATCTGGGTCAAATACTGAGGGCGCAGCAGAACCCTCAGATGGGCATGCCGGCACAGAATGCCCCAAACTCTGGACCTGGTACTCCAGAACAATGACGGGGGCAGCACCCCGATAACTCACCGGTTCCCAGGGAGGAGGCACAAGGGGAAGGGGGGTGTAAAGCCTTGGAGGAAGCTTCCTTCCTCACTTGTAAACAGCCCCTGGAAACCCAGGAACCGGAAACAAAATCTCCTGCCCCTGAAAGTCTGCCTCCTAAGGAGCAGAGGGGTGGTAGGAGAAACAAAAGACCCAAACAGACTCAGTTTGAGGAGGAGGTACAGATCTTCCAATTTGAGGGAGAGGGATCCTCAGAGGATCCTGGGAAAAGGATATTCTCCTTCAGGGAGGGGGGAACTCCTCTCAAAGAAAAATGGGTCCCTAGGGATGCAAATCCAGACTGGGGAGATGTGGAGACTGAGCTACCGCCACCCACCATCTCATCCCAGAACCAACAGCAAGAAAATCCCCTGGTTCAAACCCATCCTGGTGACTGCCTCCAAAAAGGGGAGGGCGGCCCGGAACCGGAGCCAGGGGAACCCACAATGGCTCTGATCTCCAGTTGCCAATTTTTTCTTTCAGATTCCCAAGGCTCTCCACAGAATTCTGCCCAAATCTCTTCTCTAGCGATGTCCAAAACCAGAAAGTTAGCCCCCCAGTTGTCCAGAAATGTGCATTATCTGTGCCCCCTTGAGGAGAAGGAGGGAAGATATTATGCCCCGGTACAAGTACAGGGGCAGGGTACGATTTCAGCGCTGGTGGACACGGGATCTCAAGCTACCCTTCTGTCCAGAAGGGCCTTTGATGAACTGAATGCAGGAAGGGGAGGGAATTACCAAATTCCTCTCACCTCACTTCCTGGACAACTCCAGAACTTTGACGGAAAGGAAATTCCCGTCGAAGGGACGGCAGACTTGGACATTAAAATTGGGCGACACAAGTTAAAACACCCAGTCATAGTAGTGACTCCAGAGGGCACCCCTTGTTTACTGGGGAATGATCTCCTGAGGAGGTTGTCACCCTTAATAGATTGCGTAAACAAGGTCCTCTGGACCCAGACTAGCCGACCAATAAAATTAAAACAGAGTGTCAACCATGTTAGTTTAAACGGCACCTGCCACATGGTTGAACAAAAATCTGACCAAGTAGAATTCCACTTCCAGAATAGCCAAATTCCAGACGTGACAGTAATAGCAGTAGGACAACAGACTGGTGATGGAGGGTCCTCTCTATTTCTGAAAATCAACCTTCCTTCCAGTCTAAAGTGGTACTCCACGCTGGAAGGAAACACTCTGAGATTCTATACTAATCCACAATCAGAAACTCCCACTCCTATAGTCCAGAAAGATGTGAAATCAGCTCAGAGCCTGGCTGATAATCAGCAAATTGGAGAGCAGTTGTTCATCCCTGTTCAGTTAAATGATGGGAAGGACTCTGTTCTCGCCCGAGTGTGTGTGAAAAATGGTAAGAGCTTCATCAGCGAAGCCATGTTTCGCCAACTCCCAAAAGATCCAGCCACTCCCACATTCAAACTGATAGACAAATGGGAAATGGACCTGGAAGCACCTAATTCCAAACATCTCCTGCCAAGCAGGTGTATGCTCAAAATCTCCATTGGCAACAAGAGCATAGTCCACAATTGTTGGGTCGTGCGAGACGTCCCTGCCGCCTTTTACTTAGGCAGTGACATTCTCAATCGCTTTGCCATTAGTTTGGACCTAATAAACTTCAAAGCTTGGTCCCGATTAGCGGATAATCCCATGGGCTTTGACGATCCAGAAAAAGCATTTAGGTCAGCTCAATTGCTACCTTATGCAGTTGAAATTCAGATCAAAGAGGAAGTCACCATCCCAGAAAGGTCCCGACAATTCTCCCTGGAAGTGAAAGTTAAAAGAGGACAATATTTGCAAAACCCTGATGCGTACATACATCTAAATGCTTCTCTCCAACAGCAAGGGTTAGGGGTAAACCCAACTCCATTAGTCAACATAGAACATGACACCATTCTAATAGAGGTGGATAACAGCGACTTAAAGAGTATTACTCTAGCCGCAGGCACCATTATTGGAATGGCGGTTGATGACCGACATTTTTCCATAGATTTAGGTAATGAACTGTTAGGGCCAATCCCCAAGGACTGCTTTGACAGTGACAGTGATGACAATACAACACCAGACAGGATTTTTACCCGGCATGGGGGGAACTTCCTGGTGTACACTTCTTGCCCTTATGGTAAGGAAGATGTGACTTGTGACTTCAGGAGGGATGAGGTGATTTTCCAAGTCCATGAGGGCTGCCTTTCCCACCTGAAGCCCCCAGTCCAAATCAGCACTCTGACCAGGGACTTCTCCACCCAGCTGGAGGAGGCCGCTGAAATAGCCGAACCAGAAGTCTTTCCAGGCTTCAGGCAGATGGTGGAAGAGAGAGTCAACCTAGCTGATGCCTGTGTGACTCTGGAACAAAAGCAAAAGTTGAAACAAGTTTTCTTGGATTTCCAAGATCTCTTTGCGGTAGACTCATATGACTGTGGTCGCACTGACATCCACACAACAACAATCCCCACGGACCCTGGCATGACTCCTGTGTTTGTGAAGCAATATCGCTTGCCTCTCGCATCAATGGAGTCCCTTACTGAAATAATTAAGAACCTTGAGTCCAGGGGAATAATCCGTCCCGTCCACAGCACCTTCAATAATCCGGTGCTGGGAATATTGAAGCCAAACGGCCAGTGGAGACTCTGCGCCGACCTCAGGGAGCTCAACAAACGGGTCCATACTTCCCGATGGCCTCTGCCCTACATTGACCAAGGGCTGGCCCAGATCCAGGGGTCACAGGTATTCACTGCAATAGACCTGACCAATGGGTACTGGACTGTGCCTGTCAGTAGGGAGGACCAATACAAGCTGGCTTTTACCTTTGGGGGCCAGCAATACACATGGACCCGGACTCCCTTCGGATACCTCAACTCCGGCAATGAATTCAACATTTTCCTACATAAGGCCATGCCCGACCTGGGTGCGAGGGGTAACCTGGCTTATGTAGATGATGTCCTCATCAAAAGTTCATCTGTGGAGGAACACATAGCGGAGATCCATTATGTTCTGACCCAGTTGAGGGCCGCCGGAGCAAAACTTTCCTTTCAGAAAGCACAGTGGTGTAGAACCCGTGTTAATTTCTTGGGGCATGAGATTACTCCTCAGGGTCTCTGTCCCCAGGAAAAGAAAGTGGAAGCACTTCAGAAACTGAAAGACCCCACAACTCTGCGGGAACTAAGGAGCCTCCTTGGACTGACTAATTACAGCAGAAAGTTCATTGAGGGCTACGCAGAGATCACCAGACCCCTGATTCATCTCCTGAAGGGGGGGGTCAAGTGGGAATGGGGTCCAGAACAATCCGAGGCAGTAAGACAACTCAAAAGAAGCCTCTCACAAGCGCCTTGCCTAGCTTACCCTGTCAGAAACAAGGAGTTCTTCCTGGAGACGGGGTTCTCTAATACGTGCTCGACGGCAGTATTATACCAAAAGCATGACAAGGTCAATAAAGTAATCTCCTATGCGAGCAAAACTTTATCCTCTGTGGAGGAAAAATTCAACGATTGTGAGAAGGCACTCCTGGCAACGGTGTGGGCATTGAAGAATTACCGCCCGTTTATCCATGGGGAACACATCATAGTGGAGACTCCACACCAGCCTCTGCAATATCTCCAAAGTGACAGAATCCGGGCCGGAAATGTGAGTAATTCCCGAATTACTTCCTGGATTCAGTCAATGCAAGGCTTTCCTGTGGAGGTCAGATATGGCCAAAACAAGAAGAGTCCCCTCGCGCAAGGTCTGGCTGACTTGCATGATTGTGCCAGAGAAAACTGTCTCGAGGACGAAAGTCTAAAAATCAAGGACAACACGGAGGCATACCTTAATTCCCCACACAAAGTCTTTGAAGAAGACAAGTGTGAGGGAATGCCCACTGTCTATGTGGATGGATGCTCTTACCATGTTGACAACGACATGGAGAAAGAACTGGTGGCCGGCGTAGGGAATGCATGGGTGAATGAGTCCCCAGAACCCTCCGCTGGATACAAAATTGGTCCCCGAAGTAGTCAGGTGGCAGAATTGATGGCTGTGCATCAGGCCATCCTCACTGCTGTCCAGCATCAACTCCACGAACTGGTCATAATCACAGATTCGGATTATGTACGGAACGGGTTCGTGGAGCACCTGGTTAATTGGAAAACCAGAGGCATGGTATGTGCTAGCAACAAACCCTTGAAACATGGGAAGTTGATCCAAAACATTGATGATCTGGTCACATCGAATGGGATGACCATCTACTGGAAAAAGATCAAGGGTCATTCCAAAGTAGAGGGACCAGACAAAACTGGAAATGACTTAGCTGATCAGCTGGCCAAAACCGGGGCCATCCAAGGGGATCTAATTGAGATTGAGTCCCTGTTGGGGGAAATCCATGTCACTGCTATCACTAGGTCCCAGACAAATGCTCACAACGACCTTTCAATTGCACAATGGAGCAAGGAGACCCCTGATGCTGATTTGATTACCGCTCAGAAGGGGGATCCAATAATTGGTAAATTTTACCAGCACCTTGAGGACCCTGAGAACTTTCCCCTGACGGATACCGATTACACTGGGAAAGAGGACCTAAGAGTGTTGATGAAATGTCCAAAAATGTTCCGGATCCAAGACGGTTTGTTGGTAAGGAAATCCAAAGCTGGCCATGACCAGTGGGTGGTTCCTACCTCATTCCGAAGCCTGATGTTAAGTCACGCCCATGATGCGGCCACCGCCGGTCATAGGGGGTTTCACACAACACTGGAAATCTTAAGAGAGGTTGCATACTGGCCACACATGGGGCAGGACCTCGACCAATATTTGAAGGGGTGTCTTGTGTGTGCACAATTTCAGCGATCATCCCTCACGCACCGTGCGCCTCTCCAAAAGAGGGGGATGACAATGCCATGGACAGATTTGCAAATCGACTTTGTAGGCCCTGTGATTCGCTCGTCTAGGGGGAATAAGTACATGTTGACTGTGACATGCTTGTTTACCAAGTGGGTGGAATGTCTCCCAGCCCCAAATTGCAAGGCAGAAACCGCAGCTGCCTTGATGATTAACCACATCTTTTCCCGTTTTGGTCTACCTCAAAGGATTGAGTCAGACAGGGGTAGCCACTTCACCAGTGAAGCAATGACAAAGATGTGGGAGATACTGGGGGTCAAAAAGAAGTTACATATTGCTTACAGGCCAGCTTCTTCTGGGGCAGTAGAGAGATATAACCGAACCATTGTGAGCATATTAAAGAAGTTTGTGGCAGATTCTGGGCCAAGTTGGGATATCCGATTACCTCTGGTCCTAATGGCCATCAGATCTACCCCTTCATCTGCAACCAAAATGTCACCATTTGAGTTGATGACTGGGCGCAAGATGGTGCTTCCTCAGCATTTGCTCTATAGGACCCAAGAGCAGACACTGATAAATGCCTCCACTACTCATGAGTATGTGGAAAATTTAAGGAAACACCTTCAACATGCTTTTGCTTATGCTCAGCGGAATCTAGAAAGATCAGCTGATAGCATGAAGACCCACTATGACCTGAAGACTTCCAGGAAGGAATATCAGGTGGGGGACCGGGTCTATCTATACAATTTCCAAAGGAACCAGGCCAAACAGCGAAAATTTTTGCCTACATGGAAGGGACCCTTTGAGATTATAGACAAAATCTCCCCTGTGGCCTACAAGATCCGCATCCCCAAAGGCGGTTTGGCAGAGGGGGAAGACAAGTGGGTCCACATAAACCAGTTGAAATGTTGCCATCCCAGGCACACTCTGCAACAACTGGAGGAATCCTCTGGAATCCTAGCGGGTACTGTCTCAGACTAATTCAGTTCCAACCATAAAACATCCCACATCTAGTCTCTAAAATATTGTGATTTGCATGAAACTGTCTCTTAGTTATACTGTTTTTTTTTCAAAATAAGAATGTAATGTTTTGTTATGATAAAATTCATATGCCACCCCACTATATCAATGGTGGGGGAAAAATGTCTATGAATAGGTATTGCCGCTTTTCCTTTGTCGTCCTAGGAGAAAGAAAACCTGGAGACCTGCCAAGGAGGATGATCCGGAGACTGGGAGGATGACGCAAGGGGGCCCAGTGTACCGCCCAATATTCCCATCAGGACCGGTGAGGAGAACCGATCGACCAGTACCGGATGGAGGAAAAGATGCTGAACTGTGCCATCTATTGGAAGAAGATGAGGAAACATCCCAAGTCTTGCGAGTCCCATCAGTGAAACAGAATGGCCATCGCAAGAGGGGGGCTTGTGGGATGTTTTTATCCACGCATCCAAGCCCTGCCTCAAAACTGTGCAGTACTGACATGGAAAACATCATGATGGCCAGAGCTTCCCAGAAAATGCACAGGGAAATGCATGACGAATAGGCTGTCACTCATTTTTGCCGATGTTATGGGCACAGAAGGACACTGCCTAAAACCACCATTGGACTACCCACACAGTAGTCTGAAACCATTGGGAATGGCAATGCTGATTGCCAAAAGCAAACTCATAACTGTTGGGAATTCATTTTCTTAAATCCCAAAAAGGGGTGCAGTACCAGTACTCACCACTATCAGAAAGCCGGCGTTTTAAAACCACCAGATTTTGTGTAAAACTGAATAAATGAACCCAAGGCAAGCCAAAGAAAGACTTACTGAGAGGTGGACCCAATGTAAAGTTATATTCTGAAGTGACTTGAAGGTTTATAACAAGACTGGCTGAGCTGTGGATTTCAGCAGTTTAAGTAAATTTGGACTGAAAGACACTAAAAATCTAAATGTTTAAAAGAAATGAGTGACCTATTTCTGAGTGTCACATAGTTTGCAATTGTTTAAATGTCATAGTTTTGAACTTAGAATCAGCATTCTAGCTGCATATGTAAAAAATTGTCTTGACTTAAACTGGGGAACAAAAAGTGACATTTTATCTGAAACCTGGCTTAAGGAACTGAATTCTGCCCACCAACTACCCCCCATCAGGAGTGAAACTTGAGTCACAGCTGTGTTCCCAGGCCTATCTGCCTTTTGCTGGCCACACTAAGGATATGCCATCTCTCTGATAATTGAATTAAGGGGAGCCCCCACAGAATACAGGAGCTCTGAACAAAGCCCTGTCCTGACTCAGGCAAATGTTTTATTGGCGGGAGTCGTAAATGGAGCTTCCTCCTGGAAGGACAGGGGAGGAGCACTGCCTGTGAGAGCAAGCTGGCTTGGCAGAACTGGAAAAACCAGAAATTCAACCTTGTGCTGGGGGGAAACCACACCCCTTTGGGGCCAGAACATAACTCTAAAAAGATGAATAACTCATAGTACGGACTTGTGAAAATTATTTAAATGACACCATAATTCTTGTGATTTTTCTGCCCACATTTTAAGACGTGTTAGGACCCGGTGGTATGTTCAGGGGGGTTTTAGCGGAAAAGAGGATATTACTCAAAATGTGTGCATGTGAAAAATCTGACACTTCATCAACTAATGTCCATACTCCTTGCGCACATGTGTGTAAATTTGGGTTAATGTCCGAAATTGCAAAATCAGTTAAAAAGTGCAAATATTGCCATTTCTGAATGCAAGCTCCCAGGAAGAGCAGATTTGGACAAGGGTATACCTCCTGTGATATGTGAGGGGTGCGTGTAATTTTAAACAAATGTGTACCTGTGCAAATATGTTTTTTGAGCAAATATAGATTGTGTGTAAAGTTGACAGGGGTGGGTTCTCTGTATCATAAACAGACCTCATCATGATGACACTTCATTTCATTCCCCCAATCAAGTGGAAGCGGATGAAGTGGCCAATGACAAGTGGGGAGGGGTAGGGGCTAGTGATGCTGCACACACACCCATTTTAAAAACAGATAAAAGCAGACAGACAGGACAGATAGAGACCTTCAAATCCAGTTACAGCTGGAAGCTCTGCCGGGAAAATCCATACTTTACCTCCCTCAACCTTCAGAGAGCAGACATAGAGACTTCAAATCTATCAAATTTCCAGAACCAGAGAGAGAGCAGAGCTGACCCAGATCACTGTTAGCAGAACCAGAGACCCAGACCAGACCAGCAGAGTAGAGCTGACCCAGACACTGTGCGCAGAGACCGTCCGGGGCGAGTCTAAAACCTGACCAGATCCGTGGCGAGGCCCATTCTAATTCAAGAATATAGTGTGAGTACCTAGTAAAACTGTGCAGAACCAATCTCTTAGTTAAAATAATATAATTCAATCCTATTTTAATCTAAGTAGAACTGTCTCCTAACTGTCACCTGTCATTTGTAAAGCTGTCACTTGTCATTTTCTAGTTGCAAGCTGCACTTGTCTTTTTGAATTTTAACATTCCAAATCCGAAAAACTACCTTTATTTGATCGCTCATATCTCCGTAACCGTTTGTGCTAGAGACTTGCAGTAACTTTCCTCTGAAAGCTGGGAATCGTGGCTTTTCTACGAACCTAGAACCGCATTCCTACCCCCTAAAGTTTTGCCGCAATCGTGAAAAACGCACTCGCAAATTTGCCACGATTTGCAAATTTCTCCACGTGTGAAAACAGAAGCTTCTTGCTTTCAGTTGCCAAAAATTCGTTTAACCTGCTAGTTACATCCTAGATCCTTGCTAAAGTGAGCCTGAACTCATCCCAAGTATATTTCACTCACCCTGAACCTCTAGAGGGAATTAAAAGCATTTTAGCATATTTCTCACTTCATTGCCAGCACATATAAAAGCATTTTGGGCCTGTGTTGTAAACTTCTGTAGTCTAAGCTTGCTGGGGTGAACTGAATTACAGTTGATTGCATTTCTGAGAACTGGGTGCTTTCCTTCCATTTCCTTGCATTGCATAAAGGGGGGGAGGGGATTGCCAGAGAAAAGTGATTACATTGCTTTGTTGAAATTATATTGAGTATTTTCTGTATTGCATTTCATTCAACATTACATCCATCTGAACTTAGATTAAGTATTCTCTACCACCTTATTCTTCTGTTCCTATTCACAAGTGTGCTAGTGCCAGATTCTCTGTCGTTAATCTTTATCATATCAGATTAAGTGTGATATTCAATTATTAATTTATTATAAAGCGTGATATAATATATATTGTTTAAGTTATCAAATAAACCTTTTAAACTTGCAAAACAGAACTACTTCTTGGCTCAGTGGGGTCAGGGGGATTCCAAGAGAGGGGTGTTATATAGGGGTAGTCATCCAGAACGCATGAACTGGACATAAAGATATATCAATAAGGGTTTTCATTCAGTATTCTAGACTAGGCGTTGACTTAGCTGTAGTGCTGAATTGAATCCTCTTACAAATTGGGGGCTCGTGCCGGACGTTTGGATTAGATCTATCACTTGTGCAGATTAATACAGCGTGCCAGCTGACCAGATACACATATCCGGTCGGATCACACGCTGTGTTACGCTGTAAAGCACTCCTCAAAGGAACGCTCTAAGAAAAAGGTCTGTTTTGCAAAAATAAAATACAAACTTCTGTAAGTCAGGAAGGAACTCAAATTCCAGAATGACGACCTTAGTAGGCATGAAAATAGCCAGAGAGCACTTCTTACATAAGTTATTTGTGAGAGGTGAGTGGACTCACCAGGACCAGACTGTCTGGTTGCAGGCCATCACGCAACAGGTCACGGAAACAGGGTCAGATATATGGAGAGATCAGGGTCCCTTACATGTGGCCCTGAGTGAACTATACATGGCTCCTAAGGCTAAGGATGAACAAGACAAGATGGTTAGGATAGCGGCATACCTGTACCTATATATGGGAGACATGCAGGATAAATGTACTGAAAGCCAAGATCTGGCGAATAAGCGACAGATGGCGTTAGAGAAGGTCCAATCTGACCTGGTCTCTTCTGAGCAGAGGCTGCAGGGGAGCCAGGAGTCAGAAAATGAGAGTAGACAGCACATCATTAAAATAAAGAGGGATATGGACAACCTGCAACAGGAAAAGGCTGACCAGGATACCAGATTTCTGGCCTTGCAGAAGGAGTACCAAGAAGGTTTGGACTCCCTACTGCAGAGCCAGAAAAAGCTGGAGCAACAGTTAGACTTCAATAGGGCATGTGCTGAGCAGGTAGTCACCCTGCAAAGCCACCTAGATAGCGAGAAGGCAGAGAGCAATAAACTGATTTTTTTTTTTTTAAACTTTTATTTTTTCCAGCTTGGTAGCACAGATACAGGTGAGCGACAACAGAGCATATAAAAACAGGCAATTAAAACATCATATAATCACACAATAAGTGGAGGGGCACGCCCCGCGGGCAATGAAGAGTAGCAGGACAATGTAAGACCCGGTGGAGGGCCATTTAAGGGGCTGCAGGGGATTGACGAGTAGAGGCTGCTGGGGATGTAGGACCTGAGTTGGTGTCGGGGGGGGACATGAATAATCGGAACTTGAACCAGATGTTCCTGGGTCTAGAGCAGGCGGGCTGTTGTACCGCCCATGATTCCTCCGTGTCGGAAGCCCACGTAACTGCTCTGAGCCACTGTGCGTGAGTCGGGGTGGTAGGCCTGAGCCAGCAGAGTAGTATTGCACGCACAGCCAGAAGCATACAGAGGCCGGCCAGTCTCCTAGAATCTCGGTGCAGGTCAGGAAAGTCATGGAATAAGCATTTCATTGGGGTAGGGGAAATAGGGTGATCAAGAATAGACGAGGTGGTGGAGCAAACAGTGTCCCAGAATTGGGCAAGGTTGGGACATGCCCAGATCATGTGGAAATAGTCAGCTTTATCGTGGCCGCATCTAGGGCATCTAGAGGGGAGACTATTAGAAATACGGTGTAGTCTGATTGGGGTGTAGTGGTATCTGTGGAGTAGTTTAAATTGAATTAGCTTGAATCGGGAGTTGAAGGAGACCCTCTGGATACGTGAGCACATTTGGGACCAACGGTCTTCGGTCATTTCCACTCCAAGGTCAGACTCCCAAGCGAGCTTTAATTTAGAGAATGAAGGGGGCGATCTGGATTGTACCAGGGTATATAATCTGGACGTTTTCCCCCTCATCGGGAAAGGAGAGGTCAATTCAGTGATCGCCAGCTCGTCCGGCGGTAATGCCGGGAAGCATGGGTACTTATGTTTGAGGACCCTACGGAGGGATGAGTATTGAAGCCACACTGAGGGGCGCTGTCTGAGGGACGGTGGGAGGTCAGGCCATTCAATGAAATTACCATCTAAAAATATGTCTCGGAGCAATTCAAATCCTGCCTCAGCCCATGTGCGAACCACCGATGGGGGGATCTGTGGGATTCCCGGGAGAAAGTTCCAGATCGGGAAGTTACCATGGAAGGGATGGGTGGTGCCCAATAATTGCCATGTTTTGGATAGAGCCAGGGATGTGCACCGCAACGGGTCTAATGAGCCCGATTCTATTGGCATGGGTGCAATCACTAGGGATCTGATATCGCGGTCACCAACCGACAACTTCTCTAGTCTGACATGGGGAGGGGGGTCAGATATGTTGAACCAGTGTGCGATGTGCTGAAGCTGGGCTGCCAGCCAGTACTTGAGAAAGTCAGGTGCCCCAAAGCCACCCATCTCCATCGGAGAGGCAAGGGTCTCAAACTTGAGGCGGACTGCACCGGAGTGCCAGAGAAAAGTATTGAGGGTACGTGTCAATGTCTGGAAGAACTCAGTTCCCGGCCATTGCGGGATGTTAACAAATCTATACAATAGCTGGGGGAGTACCACCATCTTTAGTATTCCCACCCTACCTGCCAGTGAAATCGGGAGTCTGTCCCAACCCTGAATTTTTTGCGTTAGGTTTGTGAGGTATACTTGATAGTTCTTCTCGAAAACCAGATCGATATGTCGCGACACCACTATACCTAAGTAGGTGAACTCAGCTTGGGCCCAGGTGAATCCAAGAGTATCGGGAGGGGGGAGCGTGATGGGGGTGAGCGGGAAAAGAGTCGATTTAGTGCAGTTTACCGTCAGGCCAGACATGCGGCCAAAAAGAACAACATCCTCCAGTATTGGGGCAAGATTGGTTTCAGGGGAGCGAATAAAGAGTAGAGCATCGTCAGCATATAGGGAAACTATATCTGAGACCCCGGCTGTGCGTAAACCTCTATGGGAATGAGATTGGCGAAGCATATCCGCGAACGGCTCTAGCGCTACAGCGAAGATTAATGGAGAGAAGGGACAACCTTGTCTAGTACCTCTAGCTATTTGGAAGAGGGAAGAGCACCGGTCCCCGGTACGGACCCTGGCCACGGGGTTTGAATATAGCAGCTTGACCCAGGAGAGAAATGTGGGGCCGAATTTGCATTTATTGAGTACCCGCCAAAGATACCGCCAAGAGACGGAATCAAAAGCTTTTTGCATATCGAGCGTGGCGGCCACAGCGTGGACGTCCGGGCACACCCTGCTTATAATATTGAAGAGGCGCCTAAGGTTCAGGGAGGTAGAGCGACCCGGAATGAATCCCGCCTGGTCTGGGTGAATAATATGTTGCATGAAGGGGGCCAGACGTAGAGCAAGTAGCTTAGCATAAATCTTGACGTCGGAATTGATTAGCGAGAGTGGACGGTAAGAACCACATTGCGTGGGGGATTTACCCGGTTTCAACAGGACAGTTATGGTGGCTTCGCGGAGCGTGGGAGGGAGCTGGCCCGTCTCCAACGATTCTTCCCAAAGAGCGACCAGGTGAGGAAGTAGAAGAGACTTGAAGCGCTTATAGAACTCAACCGGTATACCGTCCGATCCCGGGGTTTTGCCTGATGAGAGGGAGTCTATGGCCTCCGAAAGTTCCAAAGAAGTGAATGGACTCTCAAGGGCTTCGATGGTATCGGGGGAAAGAACCGACAGGGGGAGCTTGTCAAGGAAAACATCTATTTCTGCTAAAGTGGCATTATCCGCGTTAGCATAAAGGGATTGATAGAAGGAGAGAAATTCGGAATTGATATCACCGGGGGAAGTGGCAAGGGATCCGTCAGGTCTCTCAATGCCAGGAATGGGGGGAGCGCCGAACTCACGACGGAGAAGCCTAGCCAGAAGGCGAGATGGGCGTTCACCCTCGCCATATCTCCTCGCTAGCCCAGGGTTGTCGAGAAACCTCTGCTCTCGGTCCGCAAGAGCGCGGAAGGTGTCTAGCTCCGTGCCGATCAATGCAAGGGTATCAGGGGTATGATTTAATGCATATTGGGCCTCCAGCTGGGATAGTGTGGCCTCGCTCTTAGCAATCTCTCTGCGGATGGTTTTAAGGATGCCATTTTCTTTAGAGAGGGCGATGCCTCTGATATAGGCTTTAAAGGTTTCCCAAAGGGTGGCTTGTGATGAGACGGAGCCAGTATTGGTCTCAAAGAACTCCTCGATTGCCGACTCCATCTCCGAACTGAAAACCGGGTCGAGGAGGGAGAATGGTTTCATCTTCCAGTGTCTAGAACGATCTTGATCCGAGCCCCAGGATAGGGTAATAGTTACTGGCGAGTGATCGGAGAGAGTCCTGGGGAGAATCGACAAGCCTGAGATGTTCCTTATGAGTACGTCAGACACTAGCCATCTATCAATCCGGGAGAAGGAATCATGTACCGAGGAATAGAAGGAAAAGGTGCGGGAGTCAGGGTAAAGAAGCCTCCATGCGTCGAACAGGGCCAGGCGAGGGAGTGAAGATAGTGTAGAATATGCGGCCCTAGTGAGGTGACGGGGACGAGAGCCAGATCTATCGAGATCCACGTCGAATATTGTGTTAAAATCGCCTCCCCAGAGAATAGGTATCAGTGGGAAGCCATCTAGGAGGGACGTGAGATGTGTGAAAAATTCAGGATCGTCGATGTTGGGACCGTAGATATTTAGTAGGACCACTTCCCTATTCTGTAGGATGCCATGAAGTAAAACGTATCTTCCCAGGGGGTCTATTGTCGTGGTAATGGGGATAAATCTAATACTCTTGTGAATAAGGGTCATAACCCCGCGGCTTTGCGTGGAATAGGAAGTATAATATCTCTGTGGTCCCCATGTTTTAGCAAACTTCTCACAGTGATCAGTTATCGCATGCGTCTCCTGAAGAAACAGGATCTTAGTCCCATGCCGTTCAGCTTGGAGCTGTAGCAATCTCATTTTCTTGAAGTTCCCCAGCCCCCGCACGTTCCAACTCAGGAATGTAAGGGTTTCCTCACCCGACACACTCAAGGCAGACATAGAAATACACAGGTGGATGGAACAGTGTCCCCCATAAGCGGGCCCCATTGCTGCCATATCTGCAATGGTATAGAGACCCTGGTTTCCCGAACTCAACCTTCTCTGCAGTTACCAAGCCTTTTTTAACATTAACTCCCCTACCCCCCACCCCCTCCCACATCCCTCCCCCAATCAGAGAGATGAACAACCCATATACAACCAACAAAGTCAAAAACATTGGCATCAACGCCTGGGGGGCCTGTACGTCGGCCTGGCGGCGATGCTCCGAACCTTGAGGCAATTTGAGGATAAACTTAATGCCTGGCAATGAAAACAAAACACATATAGGGGTGGACCCGCAGGGGGGAGGGGGGAAGGAACGACCATCAATAATGACCAATGTAGCGAAATAATGTGGAGCAACCATCCGAACAGTATGAATGGGATGGTGTATGTGTACAGACCAGATATCAGGAACTGGGGATTACCACAGTGTTTCAGAATAATAAAGCGAGCGAAGGGTGCATTGTAGTGGATAGCTGGGACGCGCCGACGAAGAGAAGTCGGTACCGTCCTCAGATCAGCAGCCAGTTCCCACTGCATCATACCCCAACACCAGCAAATGTAAGGCTTAGAGAGAAAACAGAGACATAGGCATTTACAATCATAACACCAAGAGGACGAGATGTGTAGTATCCCTCCGGCCCAGAAGTCCACACAGTGCCGTGACAAAGAAAGCCGGGACGCCACGAGACCAACCGAATTCCGGGCTAGGGCTCAATGGTGGCGACCCCACGATAAAAGCATGTTGTGGTAAAACAAAAGTACAGCGAGTGGGCCAATGGAGCGAGGCATAGGTGGTGGAAGAGATCGTTGTAGGTATAGTTCAGCCGGGAAAATGTTCATCTATGAACTTAGAGGCCTCCTCCGGTAGCGTGAAGAAGTATACTCGATTCGCGTGCTCGATCCGGAGTTTGGCGGGGTATAGCATAGCGTATTTAACCTGAAGCTCGCGCAAACGTCTCTTCACCGCCAGGAAGGATTTACGCTCACGCTGGACCGCCACCGAGAAGTCCGGGTATAGATGGATTCTGGCCGCGCCCAACAAGAGGTCTCCCTTGACTCTCGCCGCCCTGAGCAGGGCATCTCGGTCCCGGAAATTAAGGATCCTGGCTATAATCGGGCGAGGAGGAGCGCCAGGCCTAGGTTTCGCCGTAAGAGCACGGTGGGCTCTCTCGATTGCAAATTGTGAGGAGAGCTTTGGGGAATCAAGGAGACGAAGTAGCAAGCTCTCGACGTAGTCCTCCATGGGTTCTTGTATGCCATCCTCTGGTACCCCGATTATACGGAGGTTGTTGCGTCTTGAGCGAGACTCAAGATCCTCATTTTTCTTCTCCACCTCCGTTACGCGTGCGGATAATGTGGAAACCTCTGCCCGAAGGGAGCCCAGCCCGTCCTCAGCGGTGCTCACACGTGACTCAATCTCCGTCACACGACCATCAGTCCTCTCCATGTGTGCTTTAATGGAGGATATCGTACCATTCATGTCGTCTAGTTTACTATGGATCGCGGTGAACCCCTCACGAATGTATTCCATCATTTTCTGAGATTCGGATGGTTCCAGTTCTAGTGCAGTGGATGGTTCCTGTGCAGGTGTCTCCGCGCCAGATCCTCCCGGAGGCTTCGCAAACATGTTGATAGAGGACTGCTTCTTTCCCATCCTCGTTGACATGTTGTCAGTAATAGGTGAAGACAAGACTGGTGGATCGGAGGATAGGGGTACGAGAGGGACGCCAAGAGAGAGCGTCAGGTACGTGTGAGGCCACGGCAGGCTGGCAACACGAGATGCGGTGTTTCAAATTCAGATGAGGGAGACCAATCTACGTTGGGTCGCCAGGGCAGCCGATGTATGTGGCGGCCAGTGAACCACAAGTGCTCCCCCGAGGACCTGAGGAGGCAAGGGCCGGGGAGACAGTAACCAGAAGAGAAACAAGAGGAGCCTCTAGTAGCTATTGCGATGAGTTGGGGTAGCCAGGTGGTTAGCACTCTAGTGAGCAGTAAGGCGGGTATGGTCCAACTCGGTGGTGCCTCCGTACAGTGGACTCAAGGGTCAAAGCATTCCACGGTGAAGTAACATGAGCAGTATTAGGTAAGCAGGGAGGAGCCGCTGCCTGATGATGAGATGGAACAGCCGGGTGGTTAGGCCTCTTAGTAGAGCAAAGGCGGGTATGGTCTAAATCGGTGGTGCCACCATACAGCAGGTCCGGGGGGCCGGGGCACTCCACGGCAAGTGCGCAGTATAAGGTAAGTAGGGGGGGGGCGATGTTTCGTGCCGCCTCCAAGGGCCCAGGGAGCGGCACGGCTGAGGGTGAAATTCGCCGGGGGATGGGCTCCGGAGGGACCCGCCCCCCCCCACAGAGTATCAGGACGCAGGGGGGATGTGTTGATTGTCGCAGGGCCGAGGCGCCGCGTCCAAAATCGTGTGGGGGATTGCACCGTGCTATAGGCTCAAGGCCGTCAGTTAGTGCGGAGCGTGGTGCGGAGATCAGGGGTCCCACTCACCGCCCGGAGCCACGGGCTGGGGGCTCGATTCAAAACAGCACGCCGCCTCGGGTGGGGCAGCGGAGCGAGACGCTCTCGGATCCAATCAGCCGGGGGATGAGCTCCGGAGGAACCTGCCCCCCCCCCACAGAGTATCAGGATGCAGGGGGGATGTGGTAGTTGTCGCAGGGGCGAGGCGCCGCGTCCGAAATCGTGTGAGGGATTCCGCCGCTCTGCAGGCTCTAGGCTGTCAGTTAATGCGGAGCATGGTGCGGAGATCAGGGGCCCCACTCACCGCTTGGAGCCACAGGTTGGGGGCCTGCTTCATAACAGCACGCCGCCTAGGATGGGGCAGCGGAGCGAGACGCTCTCGGATCCAATCCGCCGCTCCCCACAAGGCAGCAAGGAGCGGCCGCGCAGGGCGGGAATGACGCCCCTCCCCCTACGGAAGGCCGCAAGCCGCGGAACACGGCCGCGGATCCCTGGAGCCCCGCAGGGGATCGGAGGAAGCACCCGCTCCCGGCCCTCCCGTAGGGGCGAATAGCTCCGCGGTAGAAGAAGTTAGGGAGGCGGGACGAGGCCAGCTGGATCCCAGACACACCAGCTTCCCCCTGCTGTCAATTGCTGGTTGAAACGCCGAGGCAAACGGGAGGATTTCGATTAAAGGAGCGCCTCGCGGCTCGGAGCTGATCAGCAGGCGTCCATCTTCGTCGAGCGCAACAGCGCCCCCCCGCAATAAACTGATTTTGAAAGACCTGGATACCCAGGCAGAATTTGACCAGGAGCGCCAGAAAGCTGGTGCCTTCCAAAGGCAAAGGGACGACCTGGCGGCACAAATGCAGGCTCTTAGTCAGGAAAGGGATACCTTAGGCCAGGAAGTCTGCCACTTAAAAAGGAAATTGGAAGAAAATCACCTGGCCCACCAGGGACTGGGTGACCTCCAAAAAGAACACCAGGACTTGCTAGAGCACACCAGGAGGGTGGAGGATGCTCTGGCAAGACAGGAGCAGGCCAATAGGGACACTGCTCAGGAGGTAACCCTCCTGCAGCAAAGACTGGCCCAGTGCTCCAGGACCAATCAGGAAACGCAGAGAGAGAATGAGGCTCTCTGCCAGCACAATGATAGGCTCCAACAACAGGTAGCGATGCAGGAGAGACTGATAGAGTCTAGTAAGGCCTTAACTGAGGAACTGAAGGCACAGGCTCTTGCATTGCAACAGGGAGCAGGGGCGGATAGAGATGAGGTTCGCTGGGAAAGAGAAACTCCTGAGCATAACCCCATTAGCCCTAGTACCAGAGGCCTTTATTTCTCTCAGTGCCTGGACTCTGCCACCCCCATGTCCCCTGGCGCACATGAAAACAGGGCCACAGGGATGGCAGATTACTATCCAGCCAGAAGCATGGGGCTCATAGGCCAGTACCACCCAGGAATGGAGGGGCGGGCATCCGGGTATGGGCACCCAAGCACAGGGCAATTTAATGGGGAACCCCAGGAGAGTAGGCCCATTAAGGGCATCCTGAAAACCTCTGCCCAGTTAGGTCAGTGGGGGGGTACCCATCAAATCCTGGCAGCAAGGAGGGATCTGAAGACTCCTCTGAGCGGTACAGGACACAGGAGACCAGGTCCCCACATTCTGCCAGCCATTCCCAGGCTCGCAGAATCCGGGAAAACCTGGAAGAACAGACGGGAACCTCTGGGAGCAGTGCCTCTGAGTCTGAAGATGAATGGACCAGGGTTACCCGAACCAAAAAGGCCAATAAGGCAAAAAGGGCCTTGATTAAGGACCCATTGAAACAGATTAAGGCAATCAGGAGTGTCATCACGCCTTATCATAAGAACGCCAAGTACTCTGTTTGGGAACACTTGGAGCTCTATGAGCAAATGATGGAGACTTTCCATTTGAAGGACAGCAGTAGCTGCATCCAGTACGTCAAATGGACATTCTCACCAGAATACTCCAGTTTCTTTGCGGGGCTGGAGGACCAAAATCATTTAAGATGGTCCACCTATAAGGCGGCCATATTAAAACATTTTTCTGTTCACAGAAATCCCCAAGAGGCTCGCAAGGCAGCCTACAATTTACAATGTGGGGAGGATCAGGCCCCACAAGAATTTGTGCAGGAGTTAAAGCGTGCTTTTGCACAGACCACAAGAAGGGTGCGCACGGATAGCAGAGAATTTATTAATACGTTTTTCCATGCCTTGCCCAAATACATAATGACCCAGCTCGTGAGGGATTTTCACGAGAAAAGATCTTTAGACTGGGTCATTGAACAGGCGACCCGGATCTATGAGGTGCAGAAGCCAATAGAAAATAAAAATAATGCGCCCAAAAACCCCAAAGCCAACAGCACCCCTGCTGCTGCCAAGGTGGCAGAGGTAAAGGTCACCCCCGTTTTGGATTCGGAGATGGGGGGGCCTAAAAACCTACCTGCACCTAATAATGCTAGGCCCAGAAGGTCCTCGGGCCAGTCACAAACAGGGAGTCAAGGAGGTAGTCCCACAAATGGGGTCCCTCGCTCTCCTGACTATGTAAGTCCCCGTTACAAGGGAAATCGACCCATCCTGGGTTATGTGTGGACTCCTCCAGCCCAAAGGGGGGGGATCCAGCCAAGCACCTAACCCAGGGAACTTCCCTCCTAACTTCCCACCGGAGGGCAGAAATTCTCCAAATCCTGGGCAGAACTTTTTCCCCAGGTATCCACCCAATTTCCAGCCCCAAAATCCTCCACCCTTCTTTCCCCAATTCCCTGAGCCCAGACAACCGAATCCGGGAGAGGGGAGGCCAAGGGTGGAGGGGTACCCAAATCTTCCCAACCCGGGGTATTACCAGAGGAGGGACAGCTACCCTTCCCGGGATCAGCCCAGGGGAGAAAACAGGGCCCCGTATCAGCCTGAGCGGGTTTCCCAGTTAGAGCGCCAGGTCCAAAATATGGCACGGGATCTGGGTCAAATACTGAGGGCGCAGCAGAACCCTCAGATGGGCATGCCGGCACAGAATGCCCCAAACTCTGGACCTGGTACTCCAGAACAATGACGGGGGCAGCACCCCGATAACTCACCGGTTCCCAGGGAGGAGGCACAAGGGGAAGGGGGGTGTAAAGCCTTGGAGGAAGCTTCCTTCCTCACTTGTAAACAGCCCCTGGAAACCCAGGAACCGGAAACAAAATCTCCTGCCCCTGAAAGTCTGCCTCCTAAGGAGCAGAGGGTTGGTAGGAGAAACAAAAGACCCAAACAGACTCAGTTTGAGGAGGAGGTACAGATCTTCCAATTTGAGGGAGAGGGATCCTCAGAGGATCCTGGGAAAAGGATCTTCTCCTTCAGGGAGGGGGGAACTCCTCTCAAAGAAAAATGGGTCCCTAGGGATGCAAATCCAGACTGGGGAGATGTGGAGACTGAGCTACCGCCGCCCACCATCTCATCCCAGAACCAACAGCAAGAAAATCCCCTGGTTCAAACCCATCCTGGTGACTGCCTCCAAAAAGGGGAGGGCGGCCCGGAACCGGAGCCAGGGGAACCCACAATGGCTCTGATCTCCAGTTGCCAATTTTTTCTTTCAGATTCCCAAGGCTCTCCACAGAATTCTGCCCAAATCTCTTCTCTAGCGATGTCCAAAACCAGAAAGTTAGCCCCCCAGTTGTCCAGAAATGTGCATTATCTGTGCCCCCTTGAGGAGAAGGAGGGAAGATATTATGCCCCGGTACAAGTACAGGGGCAGGGTACGATTTCAGCGCTGGTGGACACGGGATCTCAAGCTACCCTTCTGTCCAGAAGGGCCTTTGATGAACTGAATGCAGGAAGGGGAGGGAATTACCAAATTCCTCTCACCTCACTTCCTGGACAACTCCAGAACTTTGACGGAAAGGAAATTCCCGTCGAGGGGACGGCAGACTTGGACATTAAAATTGGGCGACACAAGTTAAAACACCCAGTCATAGTAGTGACTCCAGAGGGCACCCCTTGTTTACTGGGGAATGATCTCCTGAGGAGGTTGCCACCCTTAATAGATTGCGTAAACAAGGTCCTCTGGACCCAGACTAGCCGACCAATAAAATTAAAACAGAGTGTCAACCATGTTAGTTTAAACGGCACCTGCCACATGGTTGAACAAAAATCTTACCAAGTAGAATTCCACTTCCAGAATAGCCAAATTCCAGACGTGACAGTAATAGCAGTAGGACAACAGACTGGTGATGGAGGGTCCTCTCTATTTCTGAAAATCAACCTTCCTTCCAGTCTAAAGTGGTACTCCACGCTGGAAGGAAACACTCTGAGATTCTATACTAATCCACAATCAGAAACTCCCACTCCTATAGTCCAGAAAGATGTGAAATCAGCTCAGAGCCTGGCTGATAATCAGCAAATTGGAGAGCAGTTGTTCATCCCTGTTCAGTTAAATGATGGGAAGGACTCTGTTCACGCCCGAGTGTGTGTGAAAAATGGTAAGAGCTTCATCAGCGAAGCCATGTTTCGCCAACTCCCAAAAGATCCAGCCACTCCCACATTCAAACTGATAGACAAATGGGAAATGGACCTGGAAGCACCTAATTCCAAACATCTCCTGCCAAGCAGGTGTATGCTCAAAATCTCCATTGGCAACAAGAGCATAGTCCACAATTGTTGGGTCGTGCGAGACGTCCCTGCCGCCTTTTACTTAGGCAGTGACATTCTCAATCGCTTTGCCATTAGTTTGGACCTAATAAACTTCAAAGCTTGGTCCCGATTAGCGGATAATCCCATGGGCTTTGACGATCCAGAAAAAGCATTTAGGTCAGCTCAATTACTACCTTATGCAGTTGAAATTCAGATCAAAGAGGAAGTCACCATCCCAGAAAGGACCCGACAATTCTCCCTGGAAGTGAAAGTTAAAAGAGGACAATATTTGCAAAACCCTGATGCGTACATACATCTAAATGCTTCTCTCCAACTGCAAGGGTTAGGGGTAAACCCAACTCCATTAGTCAACATAGAACATGACACCATTCTAATAGAGGTGGATAACAGCGACTTAAAGAGTATTACTCTAGCCGCAGGCACCATTATTGGAATGGCGGTTGATGACCGACATTTTTCCATAGATTTAGGTAATGAACTGTTAGGGCCAATCCCCAAGGACTGCTTTGACAGTGACAGTGATGACAATACAACACCAGACAGGATTTTTACCCGGCATGGGGGGAACTTCCTGGTGTACACTTCTTGCCCTTATGGTAAGGAAGATGTGACTTGTGACTTCAGGAGGGATGAGGTGATTTTCCAAGTCCATGAGGGCTGCCTTTCCCACCTGAAGCCCCCAGTCCAAATCAGCACTCTGACCAGGGACTTCTCCACCCAGCTGGAGGAGGCCGCTGAAATAGCCGAACCAGAAGTCTTTCCAGGCTTCAGGCAGATGGTGGAAGAGAGAGTCAACCTAGCTGATGCCTGTGTGACTCTGGAACAAAAGCAAAAGTTGAAACAAGTTTTCTTGGATTTCCAAGATCTCTTTGCGGTAGACTCATATGACTGTGGTCGCACTGACATCCACACAACAACAATCCCCACGGACCCTGGCATGACTCCTGTGTTTGTGAAGCAATATCGCTTGCCTCTCGCATCAATGGAGTCCCTTACTGAAATAATTAAGAACCTTGAGTCCAGGGGAATAATCCGTCCCGTCCACAGCACCTTCAATAATCCGGTGCTGGGAATATTGAAGCCAAACGGCCAGTGGAGACTCTGCGCCGACCTCAGGGAGCTCAACAAACGGGTCCATACTTCCCGATGGCCTCTGCCCTACATTGACCAAGGGCTGGCCCAGATCCAGGGGTCACAGGTATTCACTGCAATAGACCTGACCAATGGGTACTGGACTGTGCCTGTCAGTAGGGAGGACCAATACAAGCTGGCTTTTACCTTTGGGGGCCAGCAATACACATGGACCCGGACTCCCTTCGGATACCTCAACTCCGGCAATGAATTCAACATTTTCCTACATAAGGCCATGCCCGACCTGGGTGCGAGGGGTAACCTGGCTTATGTAGATGATGTCCTCATCAAAAGTTCATCTGTGGAGGAACACATAGCGGAGATCCATTATGTTCTGACCCAGTTGAGGGCCGCCGGAGCAAAACTTTCCTTTCAGAAAGCACAGTGGTGTAGAACCCGTGTTAATTTCTTGGGGCATGAGATTACTCCTCAGGGTCTCTGTCCCCAGGAAAAGAAAGTGGAAGCACTTCAGAAACTGAAAGACCCCACAACTCTGCGGGAACTAAGGAGCCTCCTTGGACTGACTAATTACAGCAGAAAGTTCATTGAGGGCTACGCAGAGATCACCAGACCCCTGATTCATCTCCTGAAGGGGGGGGTCAAGTGGGAATGGGGTCCAGAACAATCCGAGGCAGTAAGACAACTCAAAAGAAGCCTCTCACAAGCGCCTTGCCTAGCTTACCCTGTCAGAAACAAGGAGTTCTTCCTGGAGACGGGGTTCTCTAATACGTGCTTGACGGCAGTATTATACTAAAAGCATGACAAGGTCAATAAAGTAATCTCCTATGCGAGCAAAACTTTATCCTCTGTGGAGGAAAAATTCAACGATTGTGAGAAGGCACTCCTGGCAACGGTGTGGGCATTGAAGAATTACCGCCCGTTTATCCATGGGGAACACATCATAGTGGAGACTCCACACCAGCCTCTGCAATATCTCCAAAGTGACAGAATCCGGGCCGGAAATGTGAGTAATTCCCGAATTACTTCCTGGATTCAGTCAATGCAAGGCTTTCCTGTGGAGGTCAGATATGGCCAAAACAAGAAGAGTCCCCTCGCGCAAGGTCTGGCTGACTTGCATGATTGTGCCAGAGAAAACTGTCTCGAGGACGAAAGTCTAAAAATCAAGGACAACACGGAATCATACCTTAATTCCCCACACAAAGTCTTTGAAGAAGACAAGTGTGAGGGAATGCCCACTGTCTATGTGGATGGATGCTCTTACCATGTTGACAACGACATGGAGAAAGAACTGGTGGCCGGCGTAGGGAATGCATGGGTGAATGAGTCCCCAGAACCCTCCGCTAGATACAAAATTGGTCCCCGAAGTAGTCAGGTGGCAGAATTGATGGCTGTGCATCAGGCCATCCTCACTGCTGTCCAGCATCAACTCCACGAACTGGTCATAATCACAGATTCGGATTATGTACGGAACGGGTTCGTGGAGCACCTGGTTAATTGGAAAACCAGAGGCATGGTATGTGCTAGCAACAAACCCTTGAAACATGGGAAGTTGATCCAAAACATTGATGATCTGGTCACATCGAATGGGATGACCATCTACTGGAAAAAGATCAAGGGTCATTCCAAAGTAGAGGGACCAGACAAAACTGGAAATGACTTAGCTGATCAGCTGGCCAAAACCGGGGCCATCCAAGGGGATCTAATTGAGATTGAGTCCCTGTTGGGGGAAATCCATGTCACTGCTATCACTAGGTCCCAGACAAATGCTCACAACGACCTTTCAATTGCACAATGGAGCAAGGAGACCCCTGATGCTGATTTGATTACCGCTCAGAAGGGGGATCCAATAATTGGTAAATTTTACCAGCACCTTGAGGACCCTGAGAACTTTCCCCTGACGGATACCGATTACACTGGGAAAGAGGACCTAAGAGTGTTGATGAAATGTCCAAAAATGTTCCGGATCCAAGACGGTTTGTTGGTAAGGAAATCCAAAGCTGGCCATGACCAGTGGGTGGTTCCTACCTCATTCCGAAGCCTGATGTTAAGTCACGCCCATGATGCGGCCACCGCCGGTCATAGGGGGTTTCACACAACACTGGAAATCTTAAGAGAGGTTGCATACTGGCCACACATGGGGCAGGACCTCGACCAATATTTGAAGGGGTGTCTTGTGTGTGCACAATTTCAGCCATCATCCCTCACGCACCGTGCGCCTCTCCAAAAGAGAGGGATGACAATGCCATGGACAGATTTGCAAATCGACTTTGTAGGCCCTGTGATTCGCTCGTCTAGGGGGAATAAGTACATGTTGACTGTGACATGCTTGTTTACCAAGTGGGTGGAATGTCTCCCAGCCCCAAATTGCAAGGCAGAAACCGCAGCTGCCTTGATGATTAACCACATCTTTTCCCATTTTGGTCTACCTCAAAGGATTGAGTCAGACAGGGGTAGCCACTTCACCAGTGAAGCAATGACAAAGATGTGGGAGATACTGGGGGTCAAAAAGAAGTTACATATTGCTTACAGGCCAGCTTCTTCTGGGGCAGTAGAGAGATATAACCGAACCATTGTGAGCATATTAAAGAAGTTTGTGGCAGATTCTGGGCCAAGTTGGGATATCCGATTACCTCTGGTCCTAATGGCCATCAGATCTACCCCTTCATCTGCAACCAAAATGTCACCATTTGAGTTGATGACTGGGCGCAAGATGGTGCTTCCTCAGCATTTGCTCTATAGGACCCAAGAGAAGACACTGATAAATGCCTCCACTACTCATGAGTATGTGGAAAATTTAAGGAAACACCTTCAACATGCTTTTGCTTATGCTCAGCAGAATCTAGAAAGATCAGCTGATAGCATGAAGACCCACTATGACCTGAAGACTTCCAGGAAGGAATATCAGGTGGGGGACCGGGTCTATCTATACAATTTCCAAAGGAACCAGGCCAAACAGCGAAAATTTTTGCCTACATGGAAGGGACCCTTTGAGATTATAGACAAAATCTCCCCTGTGGCCTACAAGATCCGCATCCCCAAAGGCGGTTTGGCAGAGGGGGAAGACAAGTGGGTCCACATAAACCAGTTGAAATGTTGCCATCCCAGGCACACTCTGCAACAACTGGAGGAATCCTCTGGAATCCTAGCGGGTACTGTCTCAGACTAATTCAGTTCCAACCATAAAACATCCCACATCTAGTCTCTAAAATATTGTGATTTGCATGAAACTGTCTCTTAGTTATACTGTTTTTTTTCAAAATAAGAATGTAATGTTTTGTTATGATAAAATTCATATGCCACCCCACTATATCAATGGTGGGGGAAAAATGTCTATGAATAGGTATTGCCGCTCTTCCTTTGTCGTCCTAGGAGAAAGAAAACCTGGAGACCTGCCAAGGAGGATGATCCGGAGACTGGGAGGATGACGCAAGGGGGCCCAGTGTACCCCCCAATATTCCCATCAGGACCGGCGAGGAGAACCGATCGACCAGTACCGGATGGAGGAAAAGATGCTGAACTGTGCCATCTATTGGAAGAAGATGAGGAAACATCCCAGGTCTTGCGAGTCCCATCAGTGAAACAGAATGGCCATCGCAAGAGGGGGGCTTGTGGGATGTTTTTATCCACGCATCCAAGCCCTGCCTCAAAACTGTGCAGTACTGACATGGAAAACATCATGATGGCCAGAGCTTCCCAGAAAATGCACAGGGAAATGCATGAAGAATAGGCTGTCACTCATTTTTGCCGATGTTATGGGCACAGAAGGACACTGCTTAAAACCACCATTGGACTACCCACACAGTAGTCTGAAACCATTGGGAATGGCAATGCTGATTGCCAAAAGCAAACCCATAACTGTTGGGAATTCATTTTCTTAAATCCCAAAAAGGGGTCCAGTACCAGTACTCACCACTATCAGAAAGCCGGCGTTTTAAAACCACCAGATTTTGTGTAAAACTGAATAAATGAACCCAAGGCAAGCCAAAGAAAGACTTACTGAGAGGTGGATCCAATGTAAAGTTATATTCTGAAGTGACTTGAAGGTTTATAACAAGACTGGCTGAGCTGTGGATTTCAGCAGTTTAAGTAAATTTGGACTGAAAGACACTAAAAATCTAAATGTTTAAAAGAAATGAGTGACCTATTTCTGAGTGTCACATAGTTTGCAATTGTTTAAATGTCATAGTTTTGAACTTAGAATCAGCATTCTAGCTGCATATGTAAAAAAATGTCTTGACTTAAACTGGGGAACAAAAAGTGACATTTTATCTGAAACCTGGCTTAAGGAACTGAATTCTGCCCACCAACTACCCCCCATCAGGAGTGAAACTTGAGTCACAGCTGTGTTCCCAGGCCTATCTGCCTTTTGCTGGCCACACTAAGGATATGCCATCTCTCTGATAATTGAATTAAGGGGAGCCCCCACAGAATACAGGAGCTCTGAACAAAGCCCTGTCCTGACTCAGGCAAATGTTTTATTGGCGGGAGTCATAAATGGAGCTTCCTCCTGGAAGGACAGGGGAGGAGCACTGCCTGTGAGAGCAAGCTGGCTTGGCAGAACTGGAAAAACCAGAAATTCAACCTTGTGCTGGGGGGAAACCACACCCCTTTGGGGCCAAAACATAACTCTAAAAAGATGAATAACTCATAGTACGGACTTGTGAAAATTATTTAAATGACACCATAATTCTTGTGATTTTTCTGCCCACATTTTAAGACGTGTTAGGACCCGGTGGTATGTTCAGGGGGGTTTTAGCGGAAAAGAGGATATTACTCAAAATGTGTGCATGTGAAAAATCTGACACTTCATCAACTAATGTCCATACTCCTTGCGCACATGTGTGTAAATTTGGGTTAATGTCCGAAATTGCAAAATCAGTTAAAAAGTGCAAATATTGCCATTTCTGAATGCAAGCTCCCAGGAAGAGCAGATTTGGACAAGGGTATACCTCCTGTGATATGTGAGGGGTGCGTGTAATTTTAAACAAATGTGTACCTGTGCAAATATGTTTTTTGAGCAAATATAGATTGTGTGTAAAGTTGACAGGGGTGGGTTCTCTGTATCATAAACAGACCTCATCATGATGACACTTCATTTCATTCCCCCAATCAAGTGGAAGCGGATGAAGTGGCCAATGACAAGTGGAGAGGGGTAGGGGCTAGTGATGCTGCACACACACCCATTTTAAAAACAGATAAAAGCAGACAGACAGGACAGATAGAGACCTTCAAATCCAGTTGCAGCTGGAAGCTCTGCCGGCAAAATCCATACTTTACCTCCCTCAACCTTCAGAGAGCAGACAGAGAGCAGACATAGAGACTTCAAATCTATCAAATTTCCAGAACCAGAGAGAGAGCAGAGCTGACCCAGATCACTGTTAGCAGAACCAGAGACCCAGACCAGACCAGCAGAGTAGAGCTGACCCAGACACTGTGCGCAGAGACCGTCCGGGGCGAGTCTAAAACCTGACCAGATCCGTGGCGAGGCCCATTCTAATTCAAGAATATAGTGTGAGTACCTAGTAAAACTGTGCAGAACCAATCTCTTAGTTAAAATAATATAATTCAATCCTATTTTAATCTAAGTAGAACTGTCTCCTAACTGTCACCTGTCATTTGTAAAGCTGTCACTTGTCATTTTCTAGTTGCAAGCTGCACTTGTCTTTTTGAATTTTAACATTCCAAATCCGAAAAACTACCTTTATTTAATCGCTCATATCTCCGTAACCGTTTGTGCTAGAGACTTGCAGTAACTTTCCTCTGAAAGCTGGGAATCGTGGCTTTTCTACCCCCTATAGTTTTGCCGCAATCGTGAAAAACGCACTCGCGAATTTGCCGCGATTTGCAAATTTCTCCACGTGTGAAAACAGAAGCTTCTTGCTTTCAGTTGCCAAAAATTCGTTTAACCTGCTAGTTACATCCTAGATCCTTGCTAAAGTGAGCCTGAACTCATCCCAAGTATATTTCACTCACCCTGAACCTCTAGAGGGAATTAAAAGCATTTTAGCATATTTCTCACTTCATTGCCAGCACATATAAAAGCATTTTGGGCCTGTGTTGTAAACTTCTGTAGTCTAAGCTTGCTGGGGTGAACTGAATTACAGTTGATTGCATTTCTGAGAACTGGGTGCTTTCCTTCCATTTCCTTGCATTGCATAAAGGGGGGGAGGGGATTGCCAGAGAAAAGTGATTACATTGCTTTGTTGAAATTATATTGAGTATTTTCTGTATTGCATTTCATTCAACATTACATCCATCTGAACTTAGATTAAGTATTCTCTACCACCTTATTCTTCTGTTCCTATTCACAAGTGTGCTAGTGCCAGATTCTCTGTTGTTAATCTTTATCATATCAGATTAAGTGTGATATTCAATTATTAATTTATTATAAAGCGTGATATAATATATATTGTTTAAGTTATCAAATAAACCTTTTAAACTAGCAAAACAGAACTACTTCTTGGCTCAGTGGGGTCAGGGGGATTCCAAGAGAGGGGTGTTATATAGGGGTAGTCATCCAGAACGCATGAACTGGACATAAAGATATATCAATAAGGGTTTTCATTCAGTATTCTAGACTAGGCGTTGACTTAGCTGTAGTGCTGAATTGAATCCTCTTACAGTACGCAAAAGCATGCTGAAGGTGTTTTCTCAAATGTTCATATATATAGTCGTGGACGCATTAATCAGTGTCTGCTCTTGGGTGCTGTAGAGAAGATGCTGGGGATATACCATTTTCCATCCAGTCATTAGCTCAAATGGAGACATTTTAGTCACAGAAGATGGTGTAGACCTGATGGCCATCAGGACAAGCAGTAGTCGGATGTCCCAACTATGCCCAGAGTCCTCCACAAACTTCTTAAAAATACTCACAATTAATGGTTTATTGTAACTCTAAACTCCCCCACTAGAGGCTCGGTGGTAGACAATAAGGAGTTTTCTCTTTAACCCAACTATCTTCCACATCGTTGTCATCACCTGGCTGGTGGAGTGACTTCCTCAGTCTGACTCAATCCTTTGGAGAAAGCTGAAACGCGAAAATATGTGGTTGATCATCAGGGCAGTTGCTGTTTCTGCCTTGCAATTTGGTGCTGGGAGACATTCCACCCATTGGTAAACAAGCATGTTACTGTTAACATGTACTTTTTTCCCCTGGAGGAGCGAATCACAGGCCCAATGAAATCTACTTTTAAATCTGAACAAGGCAGTGTCATCCACCTATTCTGCAGGAGAGCTCGGTGTGTGAGTGAACTTGACTGAAATTGTGCACACACAAGACACCCCTTCAAATATTGGTCGAGGTCCTGTCCCATGTGTGGCCAGTATGCAACCTCTCACAATATTTCCAAAGTAGTATGAGATCCCTGATTACTGGCTGTGGCCATGTCATGGTGTGACTTAGCATCAGGCTTCGGAATGAGGTAGGTACCACCCACTGGTCACATCCAAAGATGGATCTCTGTCATGACCCTCACCCCTGATCCCCACTGGCAAGCCCATTGGCCAGGTAGAATCAGGACTCAGATCACTTATAAGGCCTGGCATCCACTTCTCAGGCCCTCTTGTGGCCAGTCCTGGCACCTTTGGTGCCAGGCTCATAAACAAAGATAGACATCTGCTTATGGAACTACTTGTTAGGGCTTTCAGCCAACATGGAGGCATCCACATAGCTTGATTCTTAGAACCAAGCTATGCAGTCTAGTTTTTTGGGTGTGGTGGCCTAGGGACTACTTTACCTGGACTACTTTGCAGTGGCTATTTAAACCACACCCAAACAAGACAACACGCTTCGCGTTACTTTGCTACTTGCAATGTGACACTCACCGTGTCCAGCTTTCTCACGAGCCTGACGAATTCCAGACCTGCAGAAAACAAAGAACATCGTTAGCAGCAGAATCTTACCTGTAATCTCCATCCTTCACTGCTCGCAGCTCCTGGGCAGCTCCGTTTGAAGAGTTTGCCGCCCGGATCGAAGGACCTGAAAAAAGTGAGAAAGACATTATTAAAGGAGGTAAAAGAGACATTACAACCACAAAGCGCTTAGAGACTTACCTGGCTGGCTGATTTTCGACTGGCATAGCTCCGGAACTCCATCTGCGCTGGGAGCACACCGCAACCTACGAAAAAGAGAAAAGCACAAGTCAGTGAGGACAAGATATCACTGCGCTGCACAAAGAACCTCCTTACCGCATCATAGCGCTATTGTGCGCCATCATCTACCAGTGAGAACCAGCCTACCCAGTTCTCCAAGCGGATACTCTGCGCACCTAAGGGAGATAAAAAGAGACATTTTAGATCAGAGAAAAGGCATGCAAGAAAGACAACGCCATCAATCGCAATAAGACCCACCTGAAAGACACTACGAGGGCCGCAGTCAGTGAAGTAACTGGACTGCCCACGCCCACAAAAGACAATGCGCTCCTGCCCAGAGAGCAGGACGGAGAGCTCACCAATTCTGACAGCCAGGTAAGAAGAGAACCCGGAGGGGCTGAAAACACAAGGGAGGTGGGGGAAAACTTACCTTGGTCATCCAGTCCTAATATAGTCTTCATTTCCTGGTGGAATCCCATCGACACCGAGAACCACACCAGGGAGTCAAAAAGAAGGGCACCAATGACCAACTGGCTGGGTGGAGTCCCCGTGGATACCAGGTGAGCGTAACAGAACGCGAAGCCTCACATAAATAATCCACCTGAGCGCCTTGGAAACATTGGAAATCGACCAATTGGCCCAATTGTTGGGGGACCTTCGTGCTGAGGTTCATTCAGCTCGACAAGAGACTAATGCACTCCGAAGAGACCTAATAGTGACCAAGGAGCGCACCAACGAAATCGGCAGACAGCTCTTGCAATCGCGGGCAGGTCAGACTCCTCTGCCTGGAGGAAATCCACCAATGCAAAATCCTATCTCAACATCTTATACCCCCACACCAGTACAGATCACGCTGCCTGGAACAGTTCCCCTGGCACCACCAGAAAGGTTTTCGGGCGACCCACAGAAGTATGCAGCATTCATAAATCAGTGTCGCCTTCATTTCCTTTGTCGCCCTGGGGAATTTCCAAATGACCAAGCTCGGGTAGCTTTCATCCTATCATACTTGAGTGGAAGTGCAGCGGACTGGTCGGTGCCATTGGTGACCCATAATGATCCATTGTTACAGGACTATGGGGGGTTCCAGAGAGAAATGGAAAAACTGTTTGCTCGCCATACCCAGGAACAAGCAGTGGATAACAAACTCTTATCCCCCCACCAGGGGAACCAAGACTTGTTAACATAAATAGACTGGTTGCTAAAGCCAGGTGGCCAGAAAACAAAAGAACCACGTTATTCCATCGAGGCTTACGAGGCGAATTAAAGGACGTCTTGGCCAGGTAGTTGATCCCCCCAGAGACTGTACCGAATTCATTAATCTGGTCGTGCAGCTAGACCATCAGTTGCAGGACCGAAAAGCAGACCTGTCCAAATCAGACTCTCGAGTAGTTTATGTTCGGCCTAGAGACAACGCACCACGGATGCCAGACAATGCTGTAGAACTCATGCAGATCGGAGGGATACAACCTCCATTAACAAAACAAGAATGGGATAAAAGAAGACAACAACAGCTTTGTTTGTATTGTGGGAAACCAGGACTTTCCTGAAGGACAGCCCAGTAAAACCCCCAAGGAGGACAGTCGGGGCCACAGAAAAGGATGAAGTTAAGGAATCAGAAAACTACCAAGCAACCGTAGAGATCAGTTTGTCGAGTGATGAGAAAGAGCCACTGACCTCACACTTTGCGATACCCGTGATCTTAATAAACCACCAACAATCGTCAAAGATGCATGCTGTTGAAGCTTACATCGACAACGGAGCATTTGGGAACTATATAGATCAAGAGTTGGCAGCAGAGATGGGTCTCCCTTTGTGTTCTAAGTCTACCAGGGACAAGGTGACTACCGTGGATGGGACAGAAAACGTCTCCGTACCAGTAACCCAATGCACAGCTGCAGTAACCTTTCTGTGGCAGGATGGACATTGGGAGTGTATTTTGTTCGATCTTATTAAGGCACCTCAGTTCCGGTTGATACTAGGGATGCCGCGGTTGGTTGCTCACAACCCTTTCATAGACTGGCGGGCACGAAAATTAACCTTCTCCGGCAACTGCTCCCCGGCTTGCTACTCTCCTGAACTGGAACCCGACTCCTGTATCTCCAAGACTTCCAATACTAGAGCTTCTACCCTAGGGGTAACTAATACTCTGCCAGACGAATATCGTGACTTTCAGGACGTATTCCAAAAAGACCAGACTAACACATTGCTGCCGCATAGGCCTTATGATTGTCAAATTGACTTTATTTCTGGGGCACAAATCCATGCGGCAGGATCTACGCTCTCACCAAACCGGAAAATCTTCACCTGAAATCCTATTTGGACCAGTACCTTACAAACGGATTTATCCGCCCATCTAAATCCCCAGCAGCCAGTCCTTTGTTCTTCGTACCGAAAAAGGAAGGGGACTTGAGCACCTGTATTGATTACTGCGCAATAAATCAGATAACCGTGAAGAACCGCTACCCCTTGCCTCTTATCCCGGAAATGCTAGACCAAGTCAAAGATGCCCAGATCTATACCAAATTAGACCTTCGGGGAGCATACCACCTGGTCCGGGTCAGAAGTGGAGATGAGTGGAAAACCGCTTTCCGTACCAAATACGGCTTGTTTGAATATCAAGTCATGCCTTTTGGCTTATGCAATGCTCCCGCAGCGTTTCAATATTTCATGAATGATGTATTGAGAGAACTGATTGACGTTTGCGCCTTAGTGTACATAGATGACATCTTGGTCTACTCAGCCTCAAAACAAGATCACATCAGGGATGTTCGTTCAGTCCTCATCAAGCTCCGCCAACATCGTTTATATGCAAAACTGGAGAAATGATTTTTTCACGTCACCAAAGTAGAATTTTTTGGTTTCATCCTTTCGCCCAAAGGCATCAGAATGGACGTATGTAAGGTTGACGGCCATCAACAACATCTCTGAAGGGGATACAGAGCATGCTAGGTTTTGCAAACTTTTACCGCCGATTTATACAAGACTTCTCTCAGGTTGTGCACCCGATCACAGAACTGCTACGAAAATACAATAAAAAGTTTGCTTGGACCGAGGAAGCAGAAAGAGCTTTTCAGGAACTGAAATGAAGGTTCACCTCTGCTCCAATCCTGCGGCACCCTCACCCAGACCTCCCTTATATCGTAGAAACTGATGCTTCCAGTATGGCAATGGGAGCGGTCCTTTCACAGAGGGACCCAGAAACTGGCCAGCTGCATCCTGTGGCCTTCTGGTCAAATAGGTTCTCACCTCCGGAAATGAATTAAGCTATCACGGACAAAGAACTCCTAGCCATCAAGTCCGCTTTCAAGGCGTGGCAACACTATCTTTTGGGAGCTAGACACACCATTACAGTGATCACAGACCACCGGAACCTACAATATCTTAAAACAGCCAAACCCAGTCTTCACGCCAGTTACGGTGGGCCCTCTTCTCTGCCGAATATGACTATGTGATCACCTTTCGACCTGGGGTCAAGAATGGGAAAGCTGACGCCTTATCTCTGATGGGCATCGATGAAACGGTGTATACAACACCAGACCCGGTACCCATCATACCAGAAGACAAACGTGTGTGTATCACAACAACCCTATCACAAGCCGAATTACAAAACGAAATTCGACAGTCAATGAGCTCGGATGCTTTCCTCACATGGCAAACTCAAGGAGAACAATATTGCATCAAGGATCAGTTACCTTTTTTTAAGGACCGGCTATACGTACCCAAGAAGGAGTTACAGCAGCATATAATTTCAGGCTATCATGACTCTCTAATCGAAGGACACCCTGGAATCGTTAAAACCTTAGCCAAGGTGAAAAATAACTTTGGTGGCCTACCTGGCGTAAGGACATTGTCCAGTATGTTCAGTCCTGCGGCGTCTGTGCACAAAATGAATCCCAGAAACAGAAACCATTGGGTCTCCTACAACCACTGGACATCCCACCCGCTCCATGGCTCACTCTTTCCCTTGACTTTATCACTGATCTGCCACCGAATCAAGGTTTTAACACCATTCTTGTAGTCATGGATTTGTTCTCTAAAATGGCACATTTTATTCCTCTCAAGGGCCTCCCGGACGCATCCACCCTGGAAGAAGTATTTCTGGAAAACATTGTCAAGCTACATGGTTTTCCATCAGTTCTGGTCTCCGATCGAGGCAGCCAGTTCGTATCCAATTTTTGGAGAAAATGTTGCTCAATGGCACAGATTGATGTCCGGCTATCTACCAGTCACCACCCCCAAACGGACGGCCAAACCGAGAGGACCAACCAGACCCTCGAGCAGTATTTACGGTGCATGCTGCACCATGAATTGAGAGATTGGAAGGACTTACTTTGGGTAGCTGAGTACGCATATAACAACTCTGTACATTCTAGCACGGCACAAACACCTTTTTACACCCTGTATGGCAGACATCCACGTACCTCAGAACTCGACCTTCCTGCCAACTTGGAAATGCCTGCAGTAAAGACTCTTCACACAACCATCACTCAGGCGTTCAGAAAGGCGAAGGAACATCTCATTCATGCCAAAGAAAAACAAAAGCACTTGGCCCCAGACTATCAAGTGGGAGACCAGGTTTGTTTAGCCGCCAAATATGTACCCATCGAAGGGACCCAGACCTTCCATCCTCGATATTTGGGACCCTATACCATCAAGGCAATTATCAACCCGGCAGCCGTCAAATTGGACTTACCACCTAATCTACAAATCCATCCGGTATTACATGTATCCCTCTTAAAACCAATGCAACCCGGTACTCGAGTCAAGACACCACCTCAACCCATACTAATTGACGGAGAACCAGAATTCGAAGTCAAAGGCATCCAGGACTCAAAATACTCTAGAGCCAAGTTATATTATCTCGTCGACTGGAAGGGATTTGGGCCTCAATATAGGTCCTGGGAACCCAGTGAGAACATCCATGCACCACGTCTAATCAAGAAGTTGAACCAGAACTTCCCATCTAAACCTGGACCAGGCAAGAGATACATCATGGGAGGGGCCTTGGGGGGGGAGTGCTGTCACGACCCTCAGCCCTGATCCCCACTGGCAAGCCCATTGGCCATGTGGAATCAGGACTCGGATCGCTTATAAGGCCTGGCATTCACTTCTCAGGCCCTCTTCGCGTTACTTTGCTACTTGCAACGTGACGCTCACCGTGTCCAGCTTCCTCACGAGCCTGACGAATTCCGGACCTGCAGAAAACAAAGAACATCGTTAGCAGCAGAATCTTACCTGTAATCTCCATCCTTCACTGCTCGCAGCTCCTGGGCAGCTCCGTTTGAAGAGTTTGCCGCCCGGATCGAAGGACCTGAAAAAAGTGAGAAAGACATTATTAAAGGAAGTAAAAGAGACATTACAACCACAAAGCGCTTAGACACTTACCTGGCTAGCTGATTTTCGACTGGCATAGCTCCGGAACTCCATCTGCGCTGGGAGCACACCGCGACCTTCGAAAAAGAGAAAATCACAGTTCAGTGAGGACAGGACATCGCTGCGCTGCGCAAAGCACCTCCTTACCGCATCATAGCGCTATTGTGCGCCATCATCTACCGGTGAGAACCAGCCTACCTAGTTCTCCAAGCGGATACTCCGCGCACCTAAAGGAGATAAAAAGAGACATTTTAGATCAGAGAAAGGGCATGCAAGAATAACAACGCCATCAATCGCAATAAGACCTACCTGAAAGACACTACAAGGGCCACAGTCAGCGAAGTAACTGGACCGCCCACGCCCGCAAAAGACAATGCGCCCCTGCCCAGAGAGCAGGACGGAGAGCTCACCAATTCTGACAGCCAGGTGAGAAGAGAACCCAGAGGGTCTGAAAACACAAGGGAGGTGGGGGAAAACTTACCTTGGTCGTCCAGTCCTAATATAGTCTTCATTTCCAGGCAGAAGCCCATCGACACCGAGAACCACACCAGGGAGTCATAGAGAAGGGCACCAACGACCAACTGGCTGAGTGGCGTCCCTGTGGATACCAGGTGAGCATAACAATCTCCTTACCAACAAACCGTCTTGGATTCCGAACATTTTGGGAAACTTCATCAACACACTGAGATCCTCTTTCGCAATGTAATCAGTTTCGGTCAGAGGAAATTTCCTGGGGTCTTCAATGTGCTGATAAAATTCCCCAATAATCGTATCCCCTTTTTGTGCTGTGATCAAATCAGCATCTGGAGTCTCCTTACTCCACTGGGCAGTTGAGAGTTCATTTTGGGCAAGTGTTTGGGACCTGGTGACAGCAGCTACCTGGATTTCCCCCAACAGGGACTCAATATTAAGGAAACCCCCCTGGATGGCTCAGGTTTTGGCCAACTGGTCAGCCAGGTACTTTCCAATTTTGTCTGGTCCCTCTATTCTGGAATGACCCTTAATTTTTTTCCAGTAGATGGTCATCCCATTAGAGGTGACCAGATCATCAATGGATTGTATTAGTTTGGCATGCTTGAGTGGTTTATTGTTTGCACAGAGCATGTCTCTGGTTTTCCAATTAATCAGGTGCTCCAGGAACCCGTTCTGGACATAATTTCATTCAGTGATTATGACCAGTTTGTGAAGTCAGTGTTACATGGCAGTGAGGATGGCCCGGTGAACGGCCATCAACTCTGCCACCTCACTTCTGCGTGGACCGATCTTGTACCCAGCGCAGGGCTCCAGGGAATCATTCTGCCAGGCATTCCCAACGCTGTCCACCAGTTCCTTTTCCCTGTTGTTATCAACATGGTAGGAGCACCCGTCAACATAAACTGTGGGCTTCCCCTGGCACGTGTCTTCTTCATAGACTTTGTGTGGGGAATTCAGGTACGCCTCCATGTTGTCTTGTGTTTTGAGACTTTCATCCTCGAGACAGTTTTCTCGAGCACAATCATGCAAGTCAACCAAACCTGGCTCCAAACCTTGTGCGCAGGGCCTCTTCTTGTTTTGCTCATATCTGACCTCCACTGGAAAGCCTTGCATGGACAGAATCCAGGGGGTAATTCTGAAATTACTCACATTCCCTGCCCGGATTATGTCACTTTGGAGGTAGTGCAAAGTCTGGTGAGGAGTCTCAATGATGAGGTGCCCCCCTGGATGAATGGGCGGCTATTTATCAATGCCCACACCGTTGCCTGGAGAGTCTTCTCACAATCGTTGAATTTTTCCTCCACAGAAGATAAAGTCTTACTTGCATAGGAAATGACTTTATTGACCTTGTCATGCTTTTGGTATAATACTGCTGTTAAGCACGAATTTGAGAAACAAAGTGTAATCTCCATTCTTATTTTTTTCCAACATCACCCTAGGCAAGAGTGTCCTACACTGAATCATGATGATATGCATCTTATGCATTACATTCACACTGAAGTAGAGCTTGCAGGAAAGAGATAACTCTGAAATTGAAATCTAACCAGGACCATGAAATATGTACAAGTGGTCTAAAAATGATAAACTTTGAGACTTGCCATGAAAATGCCTCTGACCATCATGAATGCCAGGATGTTCAATGAACCTTAACAAGGCTGTTGGATGACAACACACATTTACATGTCCCATCCAAAAACTAAATCTAAAGGAATGTTAGGATGTCTTGCTACATGTAGCTGTCTTTAACTCTAATGCATTTCTGTGAGGTGACCAGGATTGTGCATCATACTGATAAGGGCAATACATATTTAACAACTTCATATTATTATTATCTATTGAAGTGGGTGCTGTTGCTGGACTCTTCCGTATGCTGACCCTGCTTTTCTGAAGCACCGCTGTGGAGGGTCAGTGCTGCTTGAAGAGTGAGTGTGCAGGTGTTGCTGACACAGCTCCATAATGTAGCATTTCTATTTTTTCCTGCCATGAAAAAAGTCAGTGAGCAACTATTCAGCTATCACATGTCTGTTAGCAGTCAGCAGTAGCTCTCTGTTTGCTGTTGGCAGATTTTACTTGTTGGCTAGGCTACCTAGCATTTAGACATATATACCTCATCTGTGCAGTAGTGCAGTACAGTGGGACATACTTTGCTCATTGCCAAGCCTTAATCCTTGTGTGATCAGAGTGTTGGTTCTGCTTATTTCTCTTTGTCCCACTCTGCCCAACTTAATATGCAGCCTTAGGCTCCCTATCTACTAACCTGCTATCTGTCATGACCCAGGAGGGTCAGGAGTCGAGGGTGTTGGTTTATCTGGTAGCTGTGTTTCCCTGTCCGTGTCCCCTCCCTTCCATCTGGGGAACATGTGAACCAAAAAACATCATAGTCGTCTACATTTGGTGGAGGTGCTGCAAAAACGACATGCACTCCGCCCTCCCCCCCATGCACCCTGGGAGGCTGCCTTTTCACTTGGCTACTTTCATGGCCAACTTTATTAGCAGACAGTATACACCATGTTTTTCCCTGCAACAATTGGACTGCTTGATGATCCACTATCTGACACAGAAGGCAACATTCATCACGATGAGCACAGGGACAATTATTTTGAACATAGCTGCTACCCACTCAGGTACCCAGGTAAATAGTGAGTTCAGCCAAGTGTGAGAGGTGATATAATTTGTTTCTTTTATAATTTTCTTATGTAGTGTATGTATCTCTTTGAGAGCTTCCGTGAGTGTTACATTGGTAGCATCATTGGTGGGTGTTGATGTACAGCAGCTGCTCCCAATTTTATGACAGACATGTCCTCCATTGCAGTGATTGGGTCAAGAATAACCAGGGGCAGGGCACAGAGCTCTTCCCGCACTGTGTTCACTCCTTTCTCGGTCACTTTGGCCAACTGTAGCACCCCATAGTGGGTAATCTGCAGCCATTTTGCATTTGTGGCCACTTGTACCCTGGGAAGTAGTAGGACGTGAAGAAAACTGCTGAATTGAAAAATCTTAAGTGCTGTGGGATCACGTCTAAACTCTGTGATGATTCGGCTGACATGCAATTGCTGCTCCTTTTCTTTCTTCTCACTTGCCTTTGTTCATCTTCCACCTTCTTCTGCTCTATGTAGGAGTTTCACTGAAAGGTAGCAGGTCCGCCCGGAGGAAAGACCAATGCAGGGTCGTGGAGGGTCACAAATATGCACACCCTCGCCAGTCTGGAGGCAGCTGGGCATAAGCTTTAGATATGCATGTCCACCGCCATCCCTTTCTGCAATGCCAGGATGCTCATCGTCCTCTCGCAGACAGTGTTCATCCCCAGCATGATCATTCCTGATTCTCTGAAACACAAAGAATGTTGTGTGAGTGGCTTTATGTACACAGGACAGTGGTTCTCGTCTATCCATGTCAAAGCATGTATATTTGCATTCCATATTTCCCTGCATTCATTGTTTACTTTCTTTACCACCCCCTCTTTATAGGCCACCATCCCTTCTGTACTGCACTGCATCATCGACCTCTGTCAACTCCCATTGTGAAATACTGAACCCCTTATCTGATGTGCGCATGAGGGTTGGCCCCTACTCTGTCCAGGATCAGGGAAACAAAGGTACAATACTACACTATGTCCTGGCAGGGAAACAAAAATGATCAAATCACTAGATATTAAACTCGGTGTACACAATCCACAGAGTTTGTTAACAGGTATCTCACCAAATCTTTTTAGTGAACACATTTAGCTTTTCTGTATATAACTAAGCAGAAAAAGTTATACTTTATCCTTGGATTTGTCACTTCAAATACATTTATTAAATGTATATACAATGCAAAACAATGAATAATGAATGTTTATTACAGGCCTAATCTAGAATAAGTACTGTAGATAAAACAAAGAATAGAGAGGAAAAAAAACCTTTGTGTAAATACACTTTCAAAGTACAATTTGGGCAGTAATAAGGCAAAGAGATTACAAACATTACAATTTGTTTTGCCTCTCTATCTAACTAGACAACTTGTGTGTCTTGCTTCTGATGTAGCCACATATAATCAATTAAACAGTTCAGAGGTCTACATAAGACACTAGTATGTATGTAACAAAAGTGCATCCCAACTGTTGTGTGAGTGAATCAAACACAAGAGGCTATACATTTCGGCGGTCTTGTGTGGCTATGTCCGCCTTACTAAGGACCAAATCTGAAGGTGATTGGTGACCCCTGAGGAGTGTGGGATGTTTTTACCCATGCATCCAAGCCCTACCAGAAACCTGTGCATTACTGGCATTGAAAACATCCTGATGGCCAGAACTCCCCAGAGAGTGCACAGGGAAAACATGAAGAATAGGCTGCCACCCATTTTTGCCTATGTTGTGAGCACAGGAGGGTACTGCCTAAAACCACCATTGGGCTACACACACAGTAGCCTGAAACCATTGGGAATGGCAATGCTGATTTCCAAAAGCAGCCCAGATCTGTGGGGAATTCATTTTCTTAATGTCAAAATGGATGCAATACTGGTGCTCACCGCTATCAGAAAGCCGGCGTTTTAAAACCACCAGACTTTTGTGTAAAACTGAACAAATGAACCCAAACCAGGCCAAGGAAAGACTTGCTAAGAGGTAGATACAATGTAAAACTATATTCTGAAATGACTTGAAGGAAGTAATTATTTAATGTATATATAAAAAATAGCTGGGGATGTCAGCAGCTTAAGTGAATTTGGGTTTAAAGCCACTAAAATCGAAATGTTTAGAATAAATGAGTGACCTACTTTTGCGTGTCACATAGGTTGCAATTGTTTAAATGTCATAGTTTTGAACTTAGAATCAGCATTCTAGCTGCATGTGCAAACATTGTCAGTGTGATTTGAATGTAGAAAACTGGAAACTAAAGTGACATTTAGCTGAAGCCTGGCTGGAAGAGAGTGAATTCTGCCTGGCAACTACCCCCGACAGGAGTGAAACCTGCTCAGCCACTCTTCCCAGGCCTGGCTGCATCCTGCTGCCCCCACCAAAATGAGGTGACACCTCTCTGATTGAATTAGGGGAGTGGTACCTGCAGACTGCAGGAAGTTGAACAAAGCCCTGTCCTGGACTCAGGCAAATGTTATATTGGGGGGTCGTAAAATGGCTTTCTCTTGGGAGAAACTGGGAGGGGCCGTGCCTGTGAGAACAAGCTGAGCTTGGGGGAAGTGGATAAACCAGAAATTCCACCATGTGCTTTGGAAAACCACACCCCTTTGGGGCCAGAGCATGATTTCAAAAAGATGGATAATTCACAGTGCGGACTTGTCAAAATTATATAAATAACATCATCATTTTTGTGATTTTTCTGTGCACATTTTAAGAAGTGTTAGGACCCTGTGGGATGTTCTTGGGGATAGTAGCTGAAAAAAAGGTTGTTACTCCAAATGTATGCATGTTAAAAATCTGACACTTTATCACCTGAAACCCATATCCCTGATGCACATTTGTGTAAAATCTGGAAAGGTTTAGAGGTCATAGCTGGATGAAAAGGGGAGAATTCTGTCATAGGTGGACACGACATCGTACAAAGACAGGGATCGGATGGTTTGGTGCTACAGAAAATATGTTAAATGGACCTATAATATTAGAAAAATGGTACATAGATAAATATGTATTTGGGTCAGAAATAGATTTGAGTGCAATTTGACAAGGGGAGGTTCCTCTGACCGTAAAACCTACAGCATCACTCTGACACTCCATTTCTTTCCCCCAATCAAGGGAGAGAGGAAAGCTTGGCCAATTATAAGTGAGAGGGGCAGGCTTAGCTAGGCCCAGGCACACACCCATTTTCAAAACACATAAAAGGAACACTGGAACCCATGTACAGACATTCACTTTCCACTTTCTTGCGGGACGCTTGGCCGGGAGACTTTAGACTTCACATCCAGAGATCCAGACTTCAAATCCATCAATCTCCAGAGACTAGAAATTAACTCCAGAATTTGTAGCAGAGAGGCCTGAATCCACAAGCTGAATCCTCTTCAGCAGGCCTCAAAACCAACCAAACTATTCAACAGCCGGGCGAGCTGTTTGAAGTCTTTGCCAAGAACCTTTGCAAGAACCTGTAGCAGTATCCAGAAAGCAGTGCTGTATCCGGAACCAGAGAGAACCAGAGACCAGATCGCTGTGAAGAACTGCTAGCAGAAGTCCAGCCAATCCTGACCCGATCGGTGACGAAGCCGCATTCCTGTCTAAATTATAGTGTGAGTACCCAGTCAGGACTGTGCCAAAACCAATCTCTTAGTTTAAAATAATCTAATCCAAACTATTTTAGCCTATTAGAACTGCCTCCTAAAATCGTGTCTTTCTGTCATCTTTAAAACTGAAAACTGTCATCTGTCATTCTGAGCTTTAAAATTCCAAATCCGAAAAACTACCTTTACTAAATCGGCCGTATCTCCGGAACCAAGTTTTAACTGTCATCTTAAAGCTAAGATTCTAAGCTTTCCAACGAGCCTAGAAACGACTTCCTACTCCTTATAGTGCCTCCGTAATTGCGCTCGACGTACGCAACTAAATTTGCCGCGATTTGACATTTTGCTTAATTTCAGCCACGTGTAAAAATATTTGTCCTTGCTTTCCTTGCTGAAATTCGTGTGCAACCTGACAATCATTCATAGAGCATTGCTAAAGTGATCCTGAATTAAATTAAGTATCTCTCACTCACCCTGAACCTCCTATAGGGAATTAAAAGCATTTTAGCATATGTTTCACTTAATTGCAACCACATCAAAGTATATTGCCTGTGTTTAAACTCCTACCTGTTTTCCTCTAAGCTTGCTATGGGGGAACTGAATTATATTTGATTGCATTCCTGAGAACTGTGTGCTTTCCTCCCATCTCTTTACCATGCATAAAGGAGGGGTGAATTGTCAAAGAAAAGTGATTACATTGTCTTTTGTTGAAGTCACATCAAGTTTATTTTCTGTACTGCATTTTCATTCATCATTGCATTGTCCTTGAAGCCATAACAGCATTCTCAGCTACTTTATCCTCTCTATATCACTTCTAAGCCATCAAAAAGAGTGTACCACTGTAACATTATCCATTGTTGATCACTATCATCTTCACAAGTGTGCTATCAAATATTAATTTATTATAAAAGTGTGATATATATATTGTTTAATTCTCAAATAAACTTTTTAATTTGCAAAACAAACCTACTTCTTGGCTCAGTGGGGCCAGGGGGATTCTCAGAGAGGGGTGTTATATAAGGGTTGTCATCCAGAGTAAATGAACTGGACATAAACATATATCAATAAGGGTTTCCCTCAGCATCCCAGACTGGGCATTGACTTAGCTGTAGTGTTGAATTGAAGTCGCTTACAAAGTGGGGGCTCGTCCGGGATATTCTGGATTAGATTTACCACTTGTGCAGCTTAATACAGTGTGTCAACTGACCAGATACACATATCGGGTTAGATCACCACGCTGTTTTACACTGTGAAAGCACCCCTCAAAGGAACGCTCTAAGGAAACGGTCTGTTTTGCAAAATAAAATACAAACTTCTGTAAGTCAGGAAGGAACTCAAATTCCAGAATGACGACACTGGTAGACATCAAAATAGCCAGAGAGCACTTCTTACATAAGCTATTTGTGAGAGGTGAATGGACTGAGCAGGGCCAGGATGCGTGGTTGCAGGCAATCACACAACAGGTCACTGCAACTGGGTTAGATATCTGGAGAGATCAGGGTCCCTTACATGTGGCCCTGAGTGAACTATATATGGCTCCTAAAGCTAAAGATGAATACGACAAGATTGTTAGGATAGCGGCATATTTGTATCTATATATGGGAGCCATGCAGGACAAATGTGCTGAAGGCCAAGATCTGGCAAATAGGCAACAGATCGCTTTAGAGAAGGCCCAATCTGACCTGGTCTCTTCTGAGCAGAGGATGCACAGAAGCCAGGAGTCAGAAATGAGAGCAGACAGTATCTCATTAAAATCAAAGAGGACATGTGTATCCTGCAACAGGAAAAGTCTGACCAGGATACCAGATTCTGGCCTTGCAGAAGGAGTACCAAGAAGGTTTGGACTCCCTACTGCAGAGCCAGAAAAAGCTGGAGCAACTATTAGATTTCAATAGGGCATGTGCTGAGCAGGTAGTCACCCTGCAAAGCCACCTAGATAGGGAAAAGGCAGAGAGCAATAAACTGATCCTGAAAGACCTGGATACCCAGGCAGAGTTTGATCAGGAGCGGCACAGATGCAGACTCTTAGTCAGGAAAGGGACACCTTACGCCAGGAATTCTGCCATTTAAAAAGAAAAACTGAAGAAAATCACTTGGCCCTCCAGGGGCTGGGTGACCTCCAAAAAGAGCATCAGAACCTGTTAGAGCACACCAGGAGGGTGGAAGAGGCTCTGGCAAGAAAGGAGCTGGCCAGTAGGGATGGGACTCAGGAGGTAACCCTCCTGCAGCAAAGACTGGCCCAGTACTTCAGGACCAATCAGGAGGCACAGAGAGAGAATGAGGCTCTCTGCCAGCACAATGATAGGATCCAGCAACAGGTAGCCATGCAGGAGAGTCTAGTAAGGCCTTAACTGAGGAACTGAAAGTGCGGGCTCTTGCATTGCAACAGGGAGCAGGGGCTGATAGAGATGAGGTTCGCTGGGAAAGGGAAATGCCTGAGCATAACCTCAGGAGCCCTAGTACCAGAGGCCTTAATCTCTCCAAGTCCCTGGACTCTGCCACCCCCATGTCCCCTGGCGCACATGAGCACAGGGCCATAGGGATGGCAGATTACTATCCAGCCAAAAGGATGGGGCTCATAGGCCAGTACCACCCAGGAATGGACGGGCGGGCATCCGGGTATGGGCACCTAAGTACAGTGCAATTTAGTGGGGAACCCCAGGACAGTAGGCCCACTAAGGGCATCCTGAAAACCTCTGCCCAGTTAGGTAAGTGGGGGGGTTACCCATTAAATCCTGGTAGCAAGGAGGGATCTGAAGACTCCTCTGAGCGTCACAGGACACAGGAGACCAGGTTCCCACATTGTGCCAGCTATTCCCAGGCTCGCAGAATCCGGGAAAACCTGGAAGATCAGAGGGGCATCTCTGGGAGCAGTGCTTCTGAATCAAAGGATGAATGGACCAGGGTTACCCGAACCAAAAAGGCCAGTAAAGTGAAAAGGGCCTTGCTTAAGGACCCCTTAAAACAGATTAAGGCAATCAGGAGTGTTATCACGCCTTATCATAAGAACGCCAAATATTCTGTTGGGAACACTTGGAGCTCTATGAGCAAATGATGGAGACTTTCCATTTGAAAGACAGCAGTAGCTGCATCCAGTACGTCAAATGGACATTCTCCCCTGAATACTCCAGTTTATTTGCGTGGCTGGAGGACCAAAACCATTCAAGATGGTCCACATATAGGCCGGCCATCTCGAAACATTTTTCCATGCATAGAAATCCCCAAGAGGCTCGCAAGGCAGCCTACAATTTGCAATGTGGGGAGGATCAGGCCCCACAAGAATTCGTGCAAGAATTGAAGCGTGCCTTTGCGCAGACCACCAGAAGGGTGCGCACGGACAGCAGAGAATTCATCAACACATTTTTCCATGCTCTTCCCAAGTACATAATGACCCAGCTCGTGAGAGATTTTCACGAGAAAAGATCTTTAGACTGGGTCATTGAGCAAGCTAACCGGATCTATGGGGTGCAGAAGCCCATAGAAAATAAAAGTAATGCGCAGAAAAACCCCAAAACCAACAGCACCACTGCGGCTGCAAAGGTGGCAGAGGTAAAGGTTGCCCGCATTTTAGATTTGGAGATGGGGGGCCTAAAAACCTTCCTGCACCAAATAATTCACAGCCCAGAAGGCCCTCGGGCCAGTCACAGTAGTCCCACAAATGGGGTCCCCCGCTACACTGACTATGTAAATCCCCGCTACAAGGGAAACCGACCAATCCTGGGTTATGTGTGGACTCCTCCAGCCCAAGGGGGGGATCGAGCCAAGCACCTGACCCAGGGAACTTCCCTCCTAACTTCCCACAGGAGGGCAGAAATTCCCCAAACACTGGGCAGAACTTTTTTCCCAGGTATCCACAAGGTTTCCAGCCCCAAAACCATCCATCGTTCTTTCCCCAATTCCCCTGAGCCCAGACAACCTAATCCGGGAGAGGGGAGGCCAAGGGTGGAGGGGTACCCAAATCTTCCCAACCCAGGGTATTACTAGAGAAGGATAGCTACCCTTCCCGGGATCAGCCCAGGGGAGAAAACAGAACCCCGTATCAGCCTGAGCGGGTTTCACAACTTGAGCGCCAGGTCCAAAATATGGCACGGGATTTGGGTCACATACTGAGGGCGCAACAGAACTCTCAGATGAGCATGCCACCGCAGAATGCCCCAAACTCTGGGCCTGGTGCTCCAGAACAATGACGGGGGCAGCACGCCGATAACCCACCGGTTCCCAGGGAGGAGGCACAAGGTGAAGAGGGGTGTAAAGCCTTGGAGGAAGCAAACTTACCAACTTGTAAACAGCCCCTGGAAAACCAGGAACCGGAAACAAAATCTCCTGCCCCTGAAAGCCTGCCTCCGAAGGAACAGAGGGGGGGTAGCCGAAACAAAGGACCCAAACAGACCCACTTTGTGGAGGAGGTACAGGTCTTCCAATTTGAGGGAGAGGGATCCTCAGAAGATCCTGGGAAAAGGATCTTCTCCTTCAGAGATGGGGGAACTCCTCCCAAGGAAAAATGGGTCCCAAGAGATTCCAATCCAGACTGGGTAGATGTGGGGATTGAGCTGTCGCCGCCCATCATCCTATCCCAGAACCAACAATACCAAAAACCCCTGGTTCAAACCCATCCTGGTGACTGCCTCCAAAAAGGCAGGAGCGGCCCAGAACCGGAACCAGGGGAACCTAAAACCGAATCAACAGACTGGGTAGATGTGGGGATTGAGCTGTCGCCACCCATCATTCTATCCCAGAACCAACAATACCAAAATCCCATGGGTCAAACTCATCCTGATGACTGCCTCCAAAAAGGGAGGGGCGGCCCAGAACCCAAAACCATTTCCAGTTGCCAACTTTTTCTTTCAGATTCCTCAGGCTCTTCACAGAATTCTGCCCAAATCTCTTCTCTCGCCATGTCCAAAACCAGAAAATTAGCCCACCAGTTGTCCAAAAATTTGCATTATCTGTGCCCCCTTGAGGAGAAGGAGGGAAGATACTATGCCCCGGTACAAGTACAGGGGCAGGGTACAATTTTGGCACTGGTGGACACTGGATCCCAAGCTACCCTTCTGTCCAAAAGGGCCTTTGATGAACTAAATGCAGGAAGGGGGGAGAATTACCGAATTCCTCTCACCTCTCTTCCTGGACAACTCCAGAACTTTGACGGGAAGGAAATTCCCGTCGAGGGGACTGCAGACTTGGACATTAAAATTGGGCGACACAAGGTGAAACACCCGGTCATAGTAGTAACTCCAGAGGGCACCCCTTGTTTACTAGGGAATGACCTCCTGAGAAGGTTGTCACCCCTAATAGATTGTGTAAACAAGGTCCTCTGGACCCAGACTAGCCGACCAATAAAATTAAAACAGAGTGTCAACCATGTTAGTTTAAACGGCACCTGCCACATGGTTGAACAAAAATCTGACCAAGTAGAATTTCATTTCCAGAACAACCAAATTCCAGACGTGACAGTAATAGCAGTAGGACAACAGACTGGTGATGGGGGGTCCTCTCTATTTCTGAAAATCAACCTTCCTTCCAGTTTAAGGTGGTATTCCACACTGGAAGGAAATACTCTGAAATTCTTTACCAATCCACATTCAGACACTCCCACTCCTATAGTCCAGAAAGATGTGAAATCAGCTCAGAGCCTGGCTGATATTCAGCAAATTGGAGAGCAGTTGTTCATCCCTGCTCAGTTAAATGATGGGAAGGACTCTGTTCTCGCTCGAGTGTGTGTGAACAACGGTAAGAGCTTCATCAGCGAAGCCATGTTCCGGCAACTCCCAGAAGATCCAGCCATTCCCACATGCAAACTGATAGACAAATGGGAAATGGATCTGGAAACACGCAATTCAAAACATCTCCTGCCAAGCAGGTGTATGCTCAAAATCTCCATTGGCAACAAGAGCATAGTCCATAATTGTTGGGTCGTGCGAGACGTCACTGCCGCCTTTTACTTAGGCAGTGACATTCTCAATCGCTTCGCCATTAGTTTGGACCTAATAAACTTCAAAGCTTGGTCCCGATTAGCGGATAATCCCATGGGCTTTGATGATTCAGGAAAAGCATTTAGGTCAGCTCAATTGCTACCTTATGCAGTTGAAATTCAGACTAAAGAGGAAGTCACCATCCCAGAAAGGACCCGACAATTCTCCCTGGAAGTGAAAGTTAAAAGAGGACAAAAATTGAAAAACCCTGATGCTTATATTCATCTAAATGCTCCTCTCCAACAACAAGGGTTATGGGTAAACCCAACACCATTAGTCAACATAGAACATGACACCATTCCAATAGAGGTGGATAACAGTGACTTACAGAGTATTCCTCTAGCCGCAGGCACCATTATTGGAATGGCGGTTGATGACCGACATTTCTCCATTGATTTAGGAAATGAACTGTTAGGACCAATCCCCAAGGACTGTTTTGACAGTGACAGTGATGACAATACAACACCATACAGGATCTTTACCCGGCATGGGGGGAACTTCCTGGTGTACACTTCTTGCCCTTATGGTAAGGAATATGTGACGTTTGACTTCAGGAGGGATGAGGTGATTTTGGTTTATAGTCAAAAAGTCGAAAAAATAATGTCGAATAGCAAAAATGTCGAAAAAAAAATGTCGAATGTAAAAAAGTCGAAAATACATACATATAATAGGAAAAGTCATAATTTCGAAAAAAAAATGTCGAAAAAAAAAATGAAAACCCAAAACACTCTTTTTTTTTTTTTTTTTTTTTTTTACCCAGATAGTAACATTTATTATGGGGGGTCCCCCCCAACCCCCCCATCCCAAACCCCTACCCCAACCCCTCCCCATCCCCCCCACCCCCCATAGATATACCTTTAATTATTTTAAAAATATCTTTAATATAATATTAAATAATTAATTAATTATTTAAAAAACCATCCCAAACCCCTATCCCCAACCCCCCACCATCCTCCACATCACCCCCACCCCCCATGGAAATACCTTTAATTTTTTTTAAAAAAAAGTTTAATAAAATATTTATTATTAACACATAAAATCGAAAAAAGTCGAAAAAAATTCGACATTTTTGTAATTCGACATTTTTATTTTCGACATTTTTTTTTCGACATTTTGACTTTCGATATTATTGTATTCGAAATTATGACTGGACACCGGTGATTTTCCAGGTCCATGAAGGCTGCCTTTCCCACCTGAAGCCTCCAGTCCAAATCAGCACTCTGACCAGGGACTTCTCCATCCAGCTGGAGGAGGCTGCTGAGATAGCCAAACCAGAAGTCTTTCTAGGCTTCAGGCAGATGGTGGAAGAGAGAGTCAACCTAGCTGATGCCTGTGTGACTCTGGAACAGAAGCAAAAGTTGAAACAAGTTTTCTTGGATTTCCAAGATCTCTTTGCGGAAGACTCATATGACTGTGGTCGCACCGACATCCACATAACAACAATTCCCACGGACCCTGGAATGACTCCAGTGTTTGTGAAGCAATATCGCTTGCCTTTCGCATCCATGGTGTCCCTTAATGAAATAATTAAGAACCCTGAGTCCCGGGGAATAATCCGTCCAGTACACAGCACCTTCAATAATCCGGTGCTGGGAATATTGAAGCCAAACGGCCAGTGGAGACTCTGTGCCGACCTTAGGGAGGAAACAAACGGGTCCATACTTCCCGATGGCCTCTGCCCTACATTGACCAAGGGCTGGCCCAGATCCAGGGGTCACAGGTATTCACTACAATAGACCTGACCAATGGATACTGGACCGTGCCTGTCAGTAGGGAGGACCAATACAAACTGGCTTTTACCTTTGAGGGCCAGCAGTACACATGGACCCGGAATCCCTTCGGATACCTCAACTCCGGCAATGAATTCAACATTTTCCTACATAAGGCCATGCCCGACCTGTGTGCGAGGGGTAACCTGGCTTATGTAGATGATGTCCTCATCAAAAGTTCATCTGTGGAAGAACACATAGCGGAGATCCGTTATGTTCTGACACAGTTGAGGGCCGCCGGAGCAAAACTTTCCTTTCAGAAAGCACAGTGGTGTAGAATCCGTGTTAATTTCTTGGGGCATGAGATTACTCCTCAGGGTCACTGTCCCCAAGAAAAGAAAGTGGAAACACTCCAGAAACTGAAGGATCCCACAACTCTGCGGGAACTAAGGAGCCTCCTTGGACTGACTAATTACAGCAGAAAGTTCATTGAGGGCTACGCAGAGATCACCAGACCCCTGATTCATCTCTTGAAGGGGGGGGTCAAGTGGGAATGGGGTCCAGAACAATCCGAGGCAGTAAGACAACTCAAGAGAAGCCTCTCACAAGCGCCCTGCCTAGCTTACCCTGTCAGAAACAAGGAGTTCTTCCTGGAGACAGGGTTTTCTAATACGTGCTTGACGGCAGTATTATACCAAAAGCATGACAAGGTCTCCTATGCGAGCAAAACTTTATCCTCTGTGGAGGAAAAATTCAATGATTGTGAGAAGGCACTCCTGGCAACGGTGTGGGCATTGAAGAATTACCGCCCGTTTATCCAGGGGGTATCCACATCATAGTGGAGACTCCACACCAGTCTCTCCAATATCTCCAAAGTGACAGAATCCGGGCCGGAAATGTGAGTAATTCCAAAATTACTTCCTGGATTCTGTCAATGCAGGGCTTTCCTGTGGAGGTCAGATATGGCCAAAACAAGAAGAGTCCCCTCGCGCAAGGTCTGGCTGACTTGCATGATTGTGCCAAAGAAAACTGTCTCGAGGGCGAAAGTCTAAAAATCACGGACAACATGGAGGCATACCTTAATTCCCCACACAAAGTCTTTGAAGAAGACAAGTGTGAGGGAATGCCCACTGTCTATCTGGATGGATGCTCTTACCATGTTGACAACAACGGGGAGAAAGAACTGGTGGCTGGCATAGGGAATGCATGGGGGAATTAGTCCCCAGAACCCTCCACTGGATACAAAATTGGTCCCCGAAGTAGTCAGGTGGCAGAATTGATGGCTGTGCATCAGGCCATCCTCACTGCTGTCCAACATCAACTCCATGAACTGGTCATAATCACAGATACGGATTATGTACGGAACGGGTTCGTGGAGCACCTGGTTAATTGGAAAACGAGAGGCATGTTATGTGCTAATAACAAACCCCTAAAACATGGGAAGTTAATCCAAAATATTGATGATCTGGTCACCTCCAATGGGATGACCATCTACTGGAAGAAGATCAAGGGTCATTCCAAAGTAGAGGGACCAGACAAAACTGGAAATGACTTAGCTGATCAGCTGGCCAAAACCGGGGCCATCCGAGGGGATCTAATAGAAATAGAGTCCCTGTTGGGGGAAATCCAGGTCACCGCTATCACTAGATCTCAGACAAATGCTCACAATGATCTTTCAACTGCACAACGGAGTAAGGAGACCCCTGATGCTGATTTGATTACAGCTCAGAAGGAGGACCCAATAATTGGTAAGTTTTACCAACACATTGAGGACCCTGAGAACTTTCCCCTGACGGATACCGATTACATTGGGAAGCAGGACCTTAGAGTGTTGATGAAATGTCCAAAGATGTTCCGAATCCAAGACGGTTTGTTGGTAAGGAAATCCCAAGCTTGCCATGATCAATGGGTGGTTCCTACCTCATTACGAAGCCTGATGTTAAGTCACGCACATGATGCGGCCACCGCCGGTCATAGGGGGTTTCACACAACACTTGAAATCTTAAGAGAGATTGCATAATGGCCACATATGGGCCAGGACCTCAACCAATACTTGAAGGGGTGTTTGGTGTGTGCACAATTTCAGCCATCATCCCTCACACACCATGCACCTCTCCAAAAGAGGGGGATGACACTGACATGGTCAGATTTGCAAATCGGCTTCGTAGGCCCTGTAATTCGCTCGTCTAGTGGAAACAATTACATGTTGACCGTCACATGCTTGTTTACCAAGTGGGTGGAATGTCTCCCGGCCCCAAAATGCAAGGCAGAAACAGCAGCTGCCCTGATGATTAACCACATCTTTTCCCGTTTTGGTCTACCTCAAAGGATTGAGTCAGACAGAGGTAGCCATTTCACCAGCGATGTAATGACAAAAATGTGGGAGATACTGGGGGTTAAAAGGAAGCTACACATTGCTTACATGCCAGATTCTTCTGGAGCAGTGGAGTGATACAACCGAACCATTGTGAGCATCTTAAAAAAGTTTGTGGAAGATTCTTGGCCAAGTTGGGATATCCGATTACCTCTGGTCCTAATGGCCATCAGATCTACCCCTTCATCTGCAACTAAAATGTCACCATTTGAGTTGATGACCGGACGCAAGATGGTGCTTCCCCAGCATTTGCTCTACAGGACCCAAGAACAGACACTGATAAATGCCTCCACAACTCATGAGTGTGTGGAGAATTTAAGGAAACACCTTCAGCATGCTTTTGCCTATGCTCAGCGTAATCTAGAAAGATCAGCTGATAGCATGAAAACCCACTACGACCTGAAAACCACCAGGAAAGTATACGAGGTGGGAGACCGGGTCTATCTATACAATTTCCAAAGGAACCAGGCCAAACAGCGAAAATGTTTACCTACGTGGAGGGACCGTTTGAAATTATAGACAAAATCTCCCCTGTAGCCTATAAGATCCGTATCCCCAAAGGCAGTTTGGCAAAGGGGGAAGACAAGTGTGTCCATATAAATCAGCTAAAGTTTTGCCATCCTAGGCACACTCTGCAACAACTGGAGGAGTCCTCTGCAATACCAGAGGGGGCCGCTCCAGATTAATTCAGTTCCTATCCTAAAATATCCCACATATAGTCTCTAAAATATTATGATTTGAAAAAAAAAATGTTTCATGTTATATCTTGTTTTTTAAAACAAGACTGAGAAATGTAACCGGATGTATAAAATGTATGTGTTCGCCACACCATTAATAGTGGTGGAAAAAGGTCTAGGAATGTGTATTGCCGCTTTGCTTTGTCATCCTAGGAGAAAGAAAACCCGGAGACTGACCACGGAAGGCGACCTGGGGACCGGGAGCGAAGATCCGAGGGGCCCGGCGTATAATTCAGTTCCCATCCTAAAATATCCCACATATAGTCTCTAAAATATTATGATTGGAAAAAAATGTTTCATGTTATATCTTGTTTTAAAATAAGACTGAAAAATGTATCCTGATGTATAAAATGTATATGCCGCCCCACCATTAATAGTGGTGGAGAAATGTCTACGAATAGGTATTGCCGCTTTTGCTTTATCATCCTAGGAGAGATGAAACCACGGAGACTGACCCAGGAGAACGACCTGGAGACCGGGAGCAAAGATCCAAGGGGCCCGGGGTACTGCCCAATATATCAGGACCGGCGAGGAGAACCGATCGATCCAACCAGAGGGAGGAAAAGATGCTGAACTGTGCCATCTACGGAATTGGAAGAAGATGAGGCGAACATCCCAGATCTTCCGAGTTCCATCAGTGAAAGATCGGAATGGCCATCGCAAGAGGGGGGGCTTGTGGGATGTTTTTACCCATGCATCCAAGCCCTACCAGAAAACTGTGCATTACTGGCATTGAAAACATCATGATGGCCAGAACTCCCCAGAGAGTGCACAGGGAAAACATGAAGAATAGGCTGCCACCCATTTTTGCCTATGTTGTGAGCACAGGAGGGCACTGCCTAAAACCACCATTGGGCTACACACACAGTAGCCTGAAACCATTGGGAATGGCAATGCTGATTGCCAAAAGCAACACAGAACTGTGGGGAATTCATTTTCTTAATGTCAAAATGGATGCAATACTGGTGCTCACCACTATCAGAAAGCCGGCGTTTTAAAACCACCAGACTTTTGTGTAAAACTGAACAAATGAACCCAAACCAGACCAAGGAAAGACTTGCTAAGAGGTGGATACAATGTAAAACTATATTCTGAAATGACCTGAAGGAAGTAATTTTTTAATGTATATATAAAAAATAGCTGGGGATGTCAGCAGCTTAAGTGAATTTGGGTTTAAAGCCACTAAAATCGAAATGTTTAGAATAAATGAGTGACCCACTTGTGAGTGTCACATAGGTTGCAATTGTTTAAATGTCATAGTTTTGAACTTAGAATGAGCATTCTAGCTGCATGTGCAAAAATTGTCAGTGTGATTTGAATGTAGAAAACTGGGAACTAAAGTGACATTTAGCTGAAGCCTGGCTGGAAGAGAGTGAATTCTGCCCGGCAACTACCCCCGACAGGAGTGAAACCTGCTCAGCCACTCTTCCCAGGCCTGGCTGCATCCTGCTGCCCCCACCAAAAAGAGGTGACACCTCTCTGATTGAATTAGGGGAGTGGTACCTGCAGACTGCAGGAAGCTGAACAAAGCCCTGTCCTGGACTCAGGCAAATGTTATATTGGGGTGGGGTCGTAAAATGGCTTCCTCTTGGGAGAAAATGGGAGGGGCAGTGCCTGTGAGAACAAGCTGAGCTTGGGGGAAGTGGATAAACCAGAAATTCCACCATGTGCTTTGGCAAACCACACCCATTTGGGGCCAGAGCATGATTTCAAAAAGATGGATAATTCACAGTGCGGACTTGTCAAAATTATATAAATAACATCATCATTTTTGTGATTTTTCTGTGCACATTTTAAGAGGTGTTAGGACCCTGTGGGATGTTCTTGGGGATAGTAGCAGAAAAAAAGGTTGTTACTCCAAATGTATGCATGTTAAAAATCTGACACTTTATCATCTGAAACCCATATCCCTGGTGCACATTTGTGTAAAATCTGGAAAGGTTTAGAGGTCGTTATCTGGATGAAAAGGGGAGAATTCTGTCATAAGTGGACACAACATCGTACAAAGACAGGGATCGGATGGTTTGGTGCTACAGAAAATATGTTAACTGGACCTATAATATTAGAAAAATGGTACATAGATAAATATGTATTTGGGTCAGAAATAGATTTGTGTGCAATTTGACAAGGGGAGGTTCCTCTGACCGTAAAACCTACAGCATCACTCTGACACGCCATTTCTTTCCACCAATCAAGGGAGAGAGGAAAGCTTGGCCAATGATAAGTGAGAGGGGCAGGCTTAGCTAGGCCCAGGCACACACCCATTTTCAAAACACATAAAAGGAATACTGGAACCCAGGTAGAGACATTTACTTTCCACTTTCTTGCGGGACGCTTTGCCGGGAGACTTCAGACTTCACATCCAGAGATTCAGACTTCAAATCCATCAATCTCCAGAGACCAGAAATGAACTCCAGAATTTGTAGCAGAGAGGCCTGAATCCACAAGCTGAATCCTCTTCAGCAGGCCTCAAAACCAACCAAACTATTCAATAGCCGGGCGAGCTGTTTGAATTCTTTGCCAAGAACTTTTGCAAGAATCTGTAACAGTATCCAGAAAGCAGTGCTGTATCCGGAACCAGAGAGAACCAGAGACCAGATCGCTCTGAAGAACTGCTAGCAGAAGTCCAGCCAATCCTGACCCGATCGGTGACAAAGCCGCATTCCTGTCTAAATTATAGTGCGAGTACCCAGTCAGGACTGTGCCAAAACCAATCTCTTAGTTTAAAATAATCTAATCCAAACTATTTTAGCCTATTAGAACTGCCTCCTAAAATCGTGTCTTTCTGTCATCTTTAAAACTGAAAACTGTCATCTGTCATTCTGAGCTTTAAAATTCCAAATCTGAAAAACTACCTTTACTAAATCGGCCGTATCTCCGGAACCGAGTTTTAACTCTCATCTTAAAGCTAAGATTCTAAGCTTTCCAACGAGCCTAGAAACGACTTCCTACTCCTTATAGTGCCTCCGTAATTGCTCTCGACGTACGCGACTAAATTTGCAGTGATTTGACATTTTGCTTAATTTCAGCCACGTGTAAAAATATTTGTCCTTGCTTTCCTTGCTAAAATTCGTGTGCAACCTGACAATCATTCATAGAGCATTGCTAAAGTTATCCTGAATTAAATTAAGTATCTCTCAGTCACCCTGAACCTCCTATAGGGAATTAAAAGCATTTTATCATATTTTTCACTTCATTGCAACCACGTCAAAGTATATTGCCTGTGTTTAAACTGCTACCTGTTTTCCTCTAAGCTTGCTAGGGGGGAACTGAATTATATTTGATTGCATTCCTGAAAACTGTGTGCTTTCCTCCCATCTCTTTACCTTGCATAAAGGGGGGGTGAATTGTCAAAGAAAAGTGATTACATTGTCTTTTGTTGAAGTCACATCAAGTTTATTTTCTGTACTGCATTTTCATTCATCATTGCAGTGTCCTTGAAGCCATAAACGCATTCTCAGCTACTTTATCCTCTCTATATCACTTCTAAGCCATCAAAAAGAGTGTACCACTGTAACATTATCCATTGTTGATCACTATCATCTTCACAAGTGTGCTATCAAACATTAATTTATTATAAAAGTGTGATATATATATATTGTTTAATTTTCAAATAAACTTTTTAATTTGCAAAACAAACCTACTTCTTGGCTCAGTGGGGTCAGGAGGATTCTCAGAGAGGGGTGTTATATAAGGGTTGTCATCCAGAGTAAACAAACTGGACATAAAAATATATCAATAAGGGTTTCCCTCAGCATCCTAGACTAGGCATTGACTTAGCTGTAGTGTTGAATTGAAGTCGCTTACAGGAGAAGGAAGGGGAAAACAAAAATGAAAACATGTTAAGAACAACCTGCATCGTCTGTATTTCCTCACTGCTGTGGGCTTAAGTCCCATGCATCAAGTGGTTGGTATAATCACAGAAGTGCAAATCGAAAATTGTGTCACCTCATGTTTCCTTCACCAATGTGTCAAACACAAGGACATTTAAACTAATTACAATTTAAAAAGAGAGAAAAAAATAGCAATCTCAGGGGGTATGGTGAGAGGCCTCTCCAAGTAGTAGGCATACCCAATTGGGAAGTGATCCTCATCTGGGTGTCTCAGACTCTGGATGAGTCTCCTAATCTGGGGCATGCTCAGTGGCTGCCTGTGTCTATGGGAGCACCTTCTGTGTGCTGAAAAAGCAGAGGAAGTATAACTAAACCAGGCTCATCATGTTATCAAAAATAATGGTATTGGGCCATATCGGCATTGTGCCTCTGACATACCTGATTTGCAATCATGTAGGTTGATTATGGGAAGGGATACTAATTTCCTCGTGTCAGCGGATACTATACTTCTGGCAGCTGTCTGTAGAATTGGCTCAGCCGCATAGAAGCATGCCACCTCCGTGAGTTAGGAATATGTAGGCATATGTGAGTTAAGCTGTGGACAGACTTCAATGTTTTGAAGTAAATTGATATATGTGTTGGAAAAGACTGCATGTGTCCACACTAGAACTTACATTCTGGCTATGTCAAGTGCATTCTTCCTTGGCGGTCAGCGTCCCATGGGGTGTTGTGAGTTGCCACGGCAATGCCATTATGGAACCAAAGCAGAGTCTTGTAAGTGTAGTCTTGTGTGGTCTGTGGCAGGTCTATCCTGAAAGGAGGTGTTAGACTGCGCTCTGAGGCCTGCGTGGTCTAAATCGTGTACTGCAGCTGGTGGCGTGCACTTTCCGGGCACGGTATGATCATATAGTCAAGGGGTGTGCTGAGGTAGACCTAAGGGAAAATTTGACAGAATGGGTCTGTTCCTTTATCGACCCTGCCCCGGGATGTAACAGAATGTGCTAGTTTTGCGCACTGACCAGGCAATTGTCTTGGCAGATGTCAGCTAGAACTGCAGAAAGGGACAGTCCCAAAATGTACACTAAGCCAGCACCAGTAATAGTGTGTGGATTATCTTTTCTTATATTGGGCACTGTCCGGGTTCGTGTCAGCACTGTAAAATGTGTGCTAGTTCATAAAGAGCAGCACCTCTTCATTGAGACCCCTTTCAACTGAGTTGAAGCGATGTATCCAACATGCCTCTCTGTGTTGAGTAGACTCTTTAGAGGGATAAGTGCACATTGCGTACTATACCTATGAGCCACTATTTCAGGTCATCTGGTGAGTGTTGGTATTCAATAAAATGCTAGACTAGTGGTGCCATGTGATTTCTGCACCTAATTCTAGACCTGTGTTCATTAATCCTGACATGGGCTGCCCTTGTCGTCTGACCAACATATTGCAGGCCACACATTTATATGAATATCCATGGCCCGCCTTTTGATTACTTTTAACTTTATCTTTACTGCCCCCAATCCTTTTAGTACCCCTACATTGTGGCTCGCTTTTGTCCATAGTTTTTCACGAACCCTTTTGAGATCCTCTTTTATGTGCCTGCTTCCCTTCTTTACTAGTTTTGTCAGTATTTGCACCAGCTTTTCTGGGCAGGGTATTTGTAGCTGGAATACCATCTCTCCCTCTTCCTCCCCATCAGAGAACAGCTGTTCATCCGTTACTCCTGTTACTGTCACTGTTGGGTCATTGCATAACACTGTGTGCCATTCCATGTTGTCATTGTCTGTCCCGCAAGGAATCACCATGTCTTTGCGTGTCACTACCTTCTCAAGCTGTAGCACTAACATGGTGCATTTTGTGTCTTCCTTCTGGCACTGCGGTCAGAATAGGAATTCTGACACCAATCAGAACACCTCCCCTCGTATCCCTGGAACCCACCCCAGCAATATCTCGACCCCATACAAAGACAAACTAGGGTAGATGGGTTGATCTTGTAGTGTGCTCTAAGCATGCACTGCTAGGAGGAGCACAGCCGCTCGTGTGTAATAGATGCCTGGTATTGAGCACACCACCCCATTCTCAGTGAATGATATAGTGGCATTTAGTTTACTCAGCAAATCTTTGGAGTACAGTAGGGGTGCTACAATGTGCTGTGTCCTTATTTTTAATGGTAAATCTTTCTCTACTGAAACCGTCACCATTGCCCCGTAGAAGCCCTACGTGTCCTTCATTTTGTTTGATAGCGGGATTCCCCCCTCCCTAATACAAGATTTGGTGGCTCCTGTATCTATGAGGAACGAGAACTCTCTTGGTCCTATTTTCCCTGCTACCTCAGATTCCTCTTTGGGGCCATCAGTTACTGCTAGGACTGGACACACTCAAGCTTTCTGCAGGCCCCCTATTGTTGTGGTTTATTCTGTGGGAAAGGGAAATCATTTCCCCCAACAATGATTTCCCCCAACAGCGCTGACTTTAGGGTAGTGGGCTACCACGTTCTTAACATCACTGTACTTCCTGCAGTCGGTGCTTGTGTTTCCATCATACTTGGAGGTGCCATTCCACTATCTGTCAGTCCCCCTTGCATCTGTTGTGGCCACTGCTGCTTTTAGACTGTGTGAGGCTGCATCTGCTGCCACTGTTGTTGTGCCGTGACAAAACCTTGCAGCTGCGCTATTTCATCACTTGTGCATGTTGTCCAGAAGGACATGTGCTTGCAAAATGCCCCATATTCCCGCCTATAAAGCATGGCCCAAAGGCCCTATATCCTGCTCACCTGTACCCTACTCCTCTTCCTCACTGCGGGTACCCTCTCCCCATTAGAAAAAACCCTCCCTATTTGTAGTTCCCCTGCAGTGGCGTTCCCCAGTGTGGGATGTACTGTGGTGGCACATAACCCCCCCTACTGTAGTGCATTTCCCACGGAAAACCCTCTCTTTTGGGTGGGTGCCACAGTGGCAGCAGCAGGTACAAGCATTGCCCCTTCCATGGTATACCTTGCACCAATTTATTTTCTGCCTTTGCAGCATTCTCGGCCACCTTTCTCTCACTCTCTTGCTTCCTTTTACAGTAGTATACTATTGTTGCCTGTAATTCTCTGGCCATACCTACACTTCTATCCCTTCAATCTTTTCTAAGAATGCCTGGATGTCCAAAGGCAATCCCTTGGTCAGTATGTGGTAGAATAAGGGTATGCACTCGTCCCAGCAACATTGTGTTTCCTGTGTCCAGAGGTTCTGGATCTGCTTTAAACTTTCTGCATGGTTCTCATCAGACCTCATCTAATGTGCCATTACTGTCCCTAAGTCATAACTATCTGGGTGCATGCTTCTCAGGACCTCCCATACGTGTGCTTGGCAGATATTGAATGGAGCCCCACTGTGGGCGTTAGTGCTTAGTTTCATCCATTTGTACTCTGCCTGCTCCTATATTTTGTCCCCTCGCTCCCCTGTGAATAAACCTTTCATATCCCCTGTTGCCAATGTCACCCCTGCTGTTTTTTTCTCGAGTACCTGTATCCATTTGCTGGCCCCTTCCACAAGGGAGGGCAAGCTGCATATAAGGTTGTCTATGACTATTGTCTGCCACAGTATGTAATGTTCATCCGCCTATCCTCTCGTGTAATAACCAAACCTGCTCTGTCCTGGTCCTGTTCCTCCTCCCTTTTGATGCCCGCGCTTTTGTAATTTTTACCTTCCCTTTCCTACTATGAAGGGAGGTTGACCAATCCCTCCTGGGCTCCTCGCGTTCCTTTTGTCTCCTTTGCTTCACTCCCCCTCTTCTTTCTTTTCAGGGGGTCCATTTGTCGTCTTAGCCCTCAATAAAATCTTTCCCTGCTTCTTCCTCATCTGTGGCTATTCTATCGTCATTCCTTCCTTCGGTCTCATCCTCTCACTGATCTTGTTCCTCATCATCTAGTTTGAATTGTATCCTTCCCGACAACAATTCCTTACCATCACCTGTGTCCCCTATCTCGCTATTTTCTCTTCGTAACTCATATTCAATCACCCATTCTGCTTAATTAAATAATGTATCCACCTGTTGTTGTGTGCTCTTTTTGATGCCCGCTAAGTATTTCCTCTCACATTTCTTTTTGTGCCTCATCCCGTTATGTGTCTTTATTCTTCTTGTTTCCTGTCATCCCCCTTTTTCCCCCTGGGTTGTCCCGCTGCGGGTTTGTATACCAAATGGACTCAATAAGGCGGGGCAGCGAGCTTGGTCCACCCCCTCATCAATCCTCCTCCCTTCTTCTTCATTTGCTCCCCCTTCTTTTCTTCATACAGTTTCAAAAGCCCCAATATATTCTGCCTGCTCTTTAACTGTGATCCTTTAAATAAATAAGAAAACATGGGTTCTATTGTTTTACTATTGAACATTCCCTCCCTGGGGCACACACGGAAACACTGACCTGCAGTCTTCTGGGCCCAAAGAAAGTTATATTTTCTTATTTTATCATGATACTGGGGTAGCTTATTACACATATGGTCAAGGGGGAATCTAGATAGGCCATTATCTCCCGTTTTGTTGTGGCTTTTCCTCTATACCCTACTTTCCCTATGCACCCCTCCCACTTCTCTTTTCCCTCCCCTTTTTTTCTTTCCTGTCCCTCCTGTTATGCCCAGCATCCTGCAACACCCACACTCACCCTCAAACACCCATCTCCCCCTTATTTCACCCTTTCGCTCTGGCCTTCTCCACAAGCCCACCCATGCACTTTCATCCAGAACACTAGCCTTCCCCTCAGGCCTTCCCTCTCACTAGTAAAGCAGCAGCCCTCTCCACAGGCTCACCTTTCTCTGCGTTAGTAAAGGTAAACTCCGAGTAACCTCCACTCCTCTTGCTCACAGCCACTGCTAAAATGCCAAACTTGCTGACATAATGCGAACAAACTATTTTGCATACACCGTATTGAATAAGATATTTAAAGATTTGTTTAACAAAGTCATTTTGTTAGAAACGGCAATGCATGAAATAATGCAAATTTCAGGTCTGCTAAAGATTTACTGCAGTCCTGCTCAATTATGCGTCGTGGAAAATAATGTTCTTTTTCATATTCCTCTGTCTGACACACGGATCCTATCTCCTGCTGTGCAGACACAGGATTTCATCCACGCGATAGAGTACGACAGTGTCAATTTCAGTGTGCTATTTCCAATGATTTCTGCTCAAATGGAAAATGGCAGAAACTCTTCAGTGGGCCGTAAAAGAAATGAAAAATCAATCACTGATGTCTCATATTCTATCGAAGTGGGCATAGTTTGCATCAGTGGTTTTTGATACGTTTGATTTATGACCCTAACATTAGTTATGATATATACACCGTTAAATAATAAATACGTGTGTGTGTGTACTGAGTGTGTTGGCCATGTATGTGGTTACTGACACCTTGCTGCTGCTTGCCACTTTGCAAATGTCATTTTAAGATGATGAATAGTAGTGTTTGAGTGACATGTCTAGCCATAATTGCCAGTGAATGATTGTGCCCAACTGCTGTGGAAACCGGTACAATGGACATCCACAGATGTCCAATATGCATCCCTCAAAAGGTACACATGTGAAGGGATGCATTCTGTGTGTGGCTTTCATTGAAATGGCTCATGGAATGAATGAACAGATATCTTCATCGATCAAACTTTAGTCGATGTGGTGTTTAGGTTATAATGCAGGATACTCAAAACCATTAAAAAAAATAATCATTAGCTAGCCCTAAATCACTTCAATGCACTGCCTATGACCTCACACATGGCATCACCCTTGTAATCCCCCCAAGACATCGTTCATGACATCACATATGACACCACCAATGGTATGCTCATTGATGACACTGATGACACCACGCATCAGTGCATCTCCACGCTTACTCTCTTCTTTACACCACCACTCGACTAGAACACAGCGATACTATGACACCATTCAGTATAGCTGTTCTCATACCATCATTTGCCTCATACTCCCCATCACCATAACTAAACACTGCTGGTTACACACCCTCCAGCCTATGCGTTCTCCTCAGGCCTAACGCAGTCAGAATCGGTCTGGATAACAACCTGCCAGAACGAACATATACTCTTGATCTCTCAACCACCACACCTACCGCTAAGAAGCAGCTAACACGCGAATGCTACACCAGCTGCACACATATCCGGTGCTCACACGCACCTTTATGACTCTCTCTATTCTCTCTACTGACTTGAAATTCGGTTCCCGAGGGCGTTCAACCTACCAGCGCCTTGAGACCATAAGGCGCTATATAAATGCAAAGTAACATAACATAACATGTTACACAGCACACCAAAGGGTACATGTCCACAATCAGAATGAGTCAGCATTACACTTTAGACGTGCCAGTATATTCATGCATTTTTACACCAATCTCTTCCATGACTTTGCCCTCTGTATATTCGTCTACCTGCATGTGCATGCAGACGATGCTTGGGTCAATTCCTTCACTGAAAATTTGTAAAACATGTTCAGGCATTTTCCAGTACCAGTGCATACTGGATACATGATCTATGCTTATGTATTTTGGCAACGCCACACCAGTTGTATCTCATTTAGGGCAAGGGGGTGGCCAGTGGGAACCATGCCTGTCCATCAGCAGACAGACGAGCTAATTAGAGGTGGTTAATTGGGGATTCCTCCGAGCAAAATGAATTCTAGTAACAAAGGTATTGGCAGAGCAGGGTCCATGCTATAAACATGGGACGAGGAACTGTAGTGTGTCTGATCCTCAGTCTGCCATTTTGGCTCCCTCCCGGTATTGCATCGCAGTTCCCATGCTCCTCCTAGTTCCTGAAATGATGCAACACACCCCCAAAGGTGTTCCAGCATGGGCAGGGAGGAGGTCACTTTGCTGCATCAGTGGGTGGAAGAAATCATGTCATGAGATAGAATGCAGCTTCTTCTTGGATGCTCTCACGAGAGTAGGCAATCCCCTTGAGATCCAGGGAACCATTCAGCAGTCAGCCTCTGCACACTAGCTCCAGATCCCCCGGAAGAATTTCATAGGACGACAAAGCCCGGCAAGAACGTTAACGCCTTGGCTCGCTCTGGTACTGCATAACGTTAGCCAGAATTCCAAGCAGGAACTACAAGTGGGATCACTTACAGTGAACGCCGGGCAAGGAAGGATTAGAAATAGAGAATAAGCCAATCACTGACCAAGACTCGAGTGAGAAGAGACAACACTCTATTGCAGGCAGTGGTCGAAGTGCAACAATAAAAGTAGTGGAGCTGCGGTCGTTTTAGAGGTATTGTGTTGGATTTTATACAAGTTTTCCTCTGTACCTTTCTATTAGAATTATAGAGAGAGGCCTACACTATAAAGGTATGTTTAGTATTTTGGCGTTAAAGCTCTGAACTGCTCTGGATGAGGAATCTTCCAGGTGAAAGAGAGCTTTCCAGAATGGTCTTGTATGTTCTGGCATGTTTGAAGAATGTGATGTTATATTTGTGTACTGTACTCGGGGCAAGAGAAGGGGCAGTGGGTGTGCGGTAATGTGGGCAAACTACAAGTACCGTAATGCCATATGATTTGAGGCTAAGGGGTCGATTCATGGAATTAATGTGCGCCGAAAATTCCCGCGCAGAGGTGCCAAAACGTGCGAATCGCAGGAAAAGTGCGAAAATCGCAGTGCAAGTGCGAAAATCGCAGGAAAACAAGCGCAGAGCGAATCATGGAAGTCCGTGCAGGAGAAAAACATTGGATGTGCGCTAAAAATGTGCGCCGCGCACGCCGGCGCACAGGTCATCCAACAGCGTGCGCCACGGCCACTGCGAAATCGCACATAGCGCGGCGCACATCACAAAAGTAGGCGGAACACGGGGCGTAACACTCGGAATGGGGAACAACGCGTGAAAATATGGGCGTCAGGGGGGAAGTACAGGAGCCAAGTGCGCAGAACGCCCACACGCTCGCCTACAACCCGTATTCATGGAATAGAATAGGGCAAACCAGCGCACGGTCAAAGACGCGCACAGGGCCAAACAAGTACGCCACAAGAAAGCAGGCGGTAGCGCCCCTGCGACTGAAAAAAATGTGCGCCAAAATGTGCGCTAACAAAAAGCACCCATATACAGCCATGATGAATGGCCCATACAGTGGCCCTCTAGGACAAATGAGGTGCAAAGGGGCACCGACAAACACGGACACCCGCTGTGTGAAAAATAGCGTGTGCGCATGTTCCTGGGTGCGTGGGAAGTTCCACACGCGATTAGCCTGGGTACGTGTACTTCGGGGTGCGCGGGAAGGTCCACACGCGAATGGCCTGGGTAGGTTGGGGTGCGTGGGAAGTTCCACACGCGATTGGCCTAGGTACATGTACTACGGGGTGCGCGGGAAGTTCCACACGCGATTGGCCTGGCTAGGTGGGGGTGCGCGGGAAGTTCCACACGCGATTGGCCTGGGTACGTGTATTCCGATGTGCGCGGAAGATTCACACACGATTTCTGCAGGGTAGGTGAATTTCGGTGGTGCCGGGGAATGCTACACGTGATTTGGCCATGTGGGTCCCCCCAGGTGTTCCCTCTACACCCTCCACGGCCCCTGCAGGCAGCCCACACCACAGGGTACTACCCTGCACCCCTGCTCATGTCCCACAGGCAACCCATCCACCATGGCCATACCCACCATCCAACCCACATGTCACCTTGCACTACTGATCACCAACACATGTCTCCCACCACCCCCACCCCCAGCCACCAGGGGCAGCCTCCACCAGGCCCCCACTCATGTCCCCTATTACCCCTACCCCCCAGCAGTGCAGGGGCAGCCTCCACCAGGCCCCCACTCATGTCTCCCACCACCCCCATCCCACAGCCACCAGGGGCAACCTCCACCAGGCCCCCACTCATGTCTCCCACCACCCCCACCCCCCAGCAGTGCAGGGGCAGCCTCCACCAGCCCCCCACTCATGTCTCCCACCACCCTCACCCCCCAGCCACCAGGGGCAGCCTCCACCAGGCCCCCACTCATGTCTCCCACCACCCCCACGCCCCAGCAGTGCAGGGGCAGCCTCCACCAGGCCCCCACTCATGTCTCCCACCACCCCCACCCCCCAGCAGTGCAGGGGCAGCTTCCACCAGGCCCCCACTCATGTCTACCACCACCCCCACCCCCCAGCCACCAGGGGCAGCCTCCACCAGGCCCCCACTCATGTCTCCCACCACCCCCACCCCCCAGCAGTGCAGGGGCAGCCTCCACAGGCCCCCACTCATGTCCCCTATTACCCCCACCCCCCGCAGTGCAGGGGCAGCCTCCACCAGGCCCCCACTCATGTCTACCACCACCCCCACCCCCCAGCCACCAGGGGCAGCCTCCACCAGGCCCCCACTCATGTCCCCTATTACCCCCACCCCTCAGCAGTGCAGGGGCAGCCTCCACCAGGCCCCCACTCATGTCTCCCACCACCCCCACCCCCCAGCAGTGCAGGGGCAGCCTCCACCAGGCCCCCACTCATGTCCCCTATTACCCCCACCCCCCCACAGTGCAGGGGCAGCCTCCACCAGGCCCCCACTCATGTCTACCACCACCCCCACCCCCCAGCCACCAGGGGCAGCCTCCACCAGGCCCCCACTCATGTCTCCCACCACCCCCACCCCCCAGCAGTGCAGGGGCAGCCTCCACCAGGCCCCCACCCATGTCTACCACCACCCCCACCCCCCAGCCACCAGGGGTACCCTCCACCAGGCCCCCACTCATGTCCAACTCATGTCTCCCACCACCCCCACCCCCCAGCAGTGCAGGGGCAGCCTCCACCAGGCCCCCACCCATGTCTACCACCAACCCCACCCCCAGCCACCAGGGGCACCCTCCACCAGGCCCCCACTCATGTCCAACTCATGTCTCCCACCACCCTCACCCCCCAGCCACCAGGGGCAGCCTCCACCAAGCCCCCACTCATGTCTCCCACCACCCCCACCCCCCAGCAGTGCAGGGGCAGCCTCCACCAGGCCCCCACTCATGTCTCCCACCACCCCCACCCCCCAGCAGTGCAGGGGCAGCCTCCACCAGGCCCCCACTCATGTCTCCCACCACCCCCACCCCCCAGCAGTGCAGGGGCTGCCTCCACCAGGCCCCCACCATTGTCCCCTATGACCCCACTCCCCAGCAGTGCAGGGGCAGCCTCCACCAGGCAGGCCCCCACTCATGTCTCCCACCACCCCCATCCCACAGCCACCAGGGGCAGCCTCCACCAGGCCCCCACTCATGTCTCCCACCACCCCCACCCCCCAGCAGTGCAGGGGCAGCCTCCACCAGGCCCCCACTCATGTCTACTACCACCCCCACCCCCCAGCCACCAGGGGCAGCCTCCACCAAGCCCCCACTCATGTCTCCCACCACCCCCACCCCCCAGCCACCAGGGGCAGCCTCCACCAGGCCCCCACTCATGTCCCCTATTACCCCCCCCACAGCAGTGCAGGGGCAGCCTCCACCAGGCCCCCACTCATGTCTACCACCACCCCCACCCCCCAGCCATAGATGCGGAGCGGCAGCGGGCGGAAGAGGCACGGCTCACAATGGTCAGGGCGGAGAACTCCATGCGGAGGGCCCTGAGGCGGACCGAGTGCCTCGAGGCAATCTGCAGGGGTTTGGAGGTGGACACGTCGACGGCCCTGCGGACCCTCGGGGCCATGGAGGAGGACCGCCTCCGGGACATTGAGCAGGAGTTCGATGATGCCCTGGCCCGGGACATCCACAAGTGAGCCGTCAAACTAGCCCGCTGCCCTTGTACATAGTTATGTAGGTAGTGTTAGGTTTCATTTTTTTGGGATTTATTTTGGACCTTTCGGACATTGGCCACATTTTTGTATATAGTTTATTTTATTAGTTAGTGTAGTTAGATAGGTTTCCTTTCTTTTGTTGGGATAATGGACCCTGGCTTGTTCGTATGTACATAGTTCACTGTTGGATTGTATTTTTCTTTCACATTTTAACCATGGAGCAATGGCTTTCAATTTTATTTACCATTGGATTTTGTTTTCTGGACAGTGACTTTGGATACCATTACTTTGGATTTTGATTTTTGGTTTTGCTTTTTTTCACGGACATGCTTCTTTTCATTTTTGTACATTCCCATTTCTGTTTCTTTATTTTTGATTCTATTTATGTTTCCTTTAATACATATTTTTTTATCAAACTTCAATGTGTAGTATCATCTCATTGGTTTCATGCATATCATGATATGGGTTTTGAGATTCACTGACACCCATTGGGTGTATGTGAGGGAAATGTGTTTGTTTCGGAACTTGCAATTGGTGTTCTGTCATGTAATTGCCAATTATGAGTGGGTGGATGCAATACTCGGGTGGGTGTTTTGCATTTGGAGGCTGACCATAGGGACCAGGGATCTAGATTGTGATGACATGTTGGCTGGGGAACATGAGTTGGACATGGGTGGGGCCTGCTGGCAGGTGCCCCACAGTGCTGGGGGGTGGGGGTGGTGGGAGACATGAGTGGGGGCCTGGTGGAGGCTGCCCCTGGTGGCTGGGGGTGGGGGTGGTGGGAGACATGAGTGGGGGCCTGGTGGAGGCTGCCCCTGGTGGCTGGGGGGTGGGGGTGGTGGGAGACATGAGTGGGGGCCTGGTGGAGGCTGCCCCTGCACTGCTAGGGGGTGGGGGTGGTGGGAGACATGAGTGGGGGCCTGGTGGAGGCTGCCCCTGCACTGCTGGGGGGTGGGGGTGGTGGGAGACATGAGTGGGGGCCTGGTGGAGGCTGCCCCTGCACTGCTGGGGGGTGGAGGTGATAGGGGACATGAGTGGGGGCCTGGTGGAGGCTGCCCCTGGTGGCTGGGGGGTGGGGGTGGTGGTAGACATGAGTGGGGGCTTGGTGGAGGCTGCCCCTGGTGGCTGGGGGGTGGGGGTGGTGGTAGACATGAGTGGGGGCCTGTTGGAGGCTGCCCCTGCACTGCTGGGGGGTGGGGGTGGTGGGAGACATGAGTGGGGGCCTGGTGGAGGCTGCCCCTGGTGGCTGTGGGATGGGGGTGGTGGGAGACATGAGTGGGGGCCTGGTGGAGGCTGCCCCTGCACTGCTGGGGGGTGGGGGTAATAGGGGACATGAGTGGGGGCCTGGTGGAGGCTGCCCCTGGTAGTTGGGGGGTGGGGGTGGTGGTAGACATGCGTGGGGGCCTGGTGGAGGCTGCCCCTGCACTGCTGGGGGGTGGGGGTGGTGGGAGACATGCATTGATCAGTAGTGCAAGGTGACATGTGGGTTGGCTGGGGGGCATGCCCATGGTGGATGGGCTGCCTGCGGAACATGAGCAGGGGTGCAGGGTAGTCCCCCGTGGTGTGGGCTGCCTGCAGGGGCCGTGGAGGTTGTAGAGCGAACACCTGGGAGGACCCACATGGCCAATTCACGTGTAGTTCTCCACAGAACCCCTGAAATACACGTACCCTGCTGAAATCGCGTGTGGAACTTCCCGCGCACCCCTGCAATACACGTACCCTGCTGAAATCACGTGTGGAACTTCCCGCACACCCCTGGAATACACGTACCCTGCTCGCACGGGGCCAATCGCGTGTGGAACTTCCCGCGCACCCCTGAAATACACATACCCTGCTGAAATCGCGTGTGGAACTTCCCGCGCACCCCTGAAATACACGTACCCTGCTGATTTTGCGTGTGATACTTCCTGCGCACCCCTGATGCACACGTACACAGGACAATCACGTGTGGAACTTCCAGCGAACCACTGAAATACACGTTCCCCGCTTGGCGTTTGCTGTTTGCCAGCCCTGTGAACTGGTCCAGGGTTAGCGCAGCCCTTTGCGATTATTTGGGGATTTTGAAGGCTTTTCCTTGCGCGAGGGCGTTCTTGGGGGCGTAACTGGCGCTGCTGCAGGGTCGCTGCGCCACGGCTGGTTTTGGATGCAAAAATCCATTAATACGCTGTGCGCGGAAATCGATTTTAGCGCACGGGGCTGGCGCAGACATTCGGACGGGCATGCTGTGCGCCAGTCGCGTGTGCCACTTTTGTGCGAATTTCTATGAATTACCCTGTAAATATCAAGACTGGCAAATATTTCCCAACTTAACTGCCATGAGACAGCTTGAGATCTTGGTTACCTGCCCTAACGGTTGCACAGCTTAAAGGCACACCCTGGCAAATGATGAATGGCACCTGCTGATAGGCTTTGTTTGACCCAACCATGCAGCTTCTGTTATGAACCATGTGGAACACAATTTCCGTTTCTGCCAAAAATATAAATCAGTTAACAAGCAGATCTCCTGAACTAGTCAGCTTCACAAATACATGTAGACATTATGGTTACATTTTCTTTAGTACAAACACAGATTGCGACGTCTGCGGGGGGTTGGGCTTTGGAATGCATAAGTAATGTGGCATATCAGTTGTAATGATCAAACACAATGCCTGATCAGAAATGGCAATTTATCTGAGAATAGGATCTTTCCCACATGTCATTCTTCAATGACTGGGGTGACTACTGCAGTCCTGTGGCAAACCATTGCTTAAAAGGGAGATTGTGTGAAACGATTTTATTTGTTTTTTGTTGGCAAGCTGTGATGTTTGCTGCATAGGTGCATGGGATAGTCTATGAAATAGAGAGCTTGGTGAAGATGTCAGGACGTGGGGACATTTAGATATGATGTGTGTGGGCCCCCTTGCATACAGCTGGAATAAAACAGTTGGAGGCACCTCTCAGGTGATTACATCATAATGGTAACCCTAAAATACAGTGTGGGGGTTAATAGCTGCAGATCATCATGGGCAGGCAGCTGAAGTGGCAAATGTCCACTGAAAAACTATTGGGAGCTCTTTGGCAGAAAGGGAGTTACTGTAGATGAAACAACAGTAACACGGCAATGAGGTGATATGAAGGTTGATGGCTACTGCTGGAGGCCTGGAGAGATGATGCTGATGTCCTGGATTAAATAAGAATTCTGCCTTCATCAGGCTTCAAACATGGAGGCAGCTACTCTGGAACCCCAGAACCATCTCAACTGAAATATGCAAAAGGCCATGGCACGTTCGCTGATAATACAATTGCCAAAGTTGGGGGGAGAGAACTTCAGTGCCTGCAAAGCCATGATCAGTTCTGCCCCTGAAGGCAAAGGATGAAGGCACTCCTGCTTTTTTGCGAACACACTGAATGGCTGCAGTTCGCAGAAAGAATGTTCTTAGGCAATGCCGTTACAACAGAACCCCTAAACTAGGATCCCCGATATCCAGGCAGTAGTCTGCCCTTCACAGACAATAAGACTGGTCAAGGGAAATGAAAAGGAATCCGAATGGGTGAGATAGGAAACATAACACCACATGCCAATGAGTAGAGCGAAAGCTGCTACATGCTCGGGGACAAGAGAAATAATAAAATAATAAAACAATTGTGCATAGAAGAGTTCAGCACAACTATTCCTTAGTCCGTTATGATTTCAGGCATTCTAAGGGTGTGAGGGTTAGGGGCGTAGCATGGGGAAGAGGAGTTATGTTGGGTACCATGGGGAGCATACCAGTGAAACAGTAGGAACTGCCCGAACAGAGGAGTTACTTCCTTGAACACAAAAAAGTATCAAACAATGGTCTCTTCTTTTAAGTCGAGAGGATAGATGTCTAGGAACTGTCACCGCTCGTGTGTTCCTCTATGCACTGCTGCCTGGGATACGAGCTGCCTGGGCAGTAGTTTACTATAGAATTAACACTTGAGCTCGGATGGCCCACAGTGACTAATTCATTGTGACCAGGCACAGAGATGTTAACAAGAAGGAACAGGTGCACTCACCTGCAGGCTGCCTCTGATGTAAACACCTCCCTGCCTCGCTCGGACATTGCGCTGGGTTAGAGACACAGTTCAATGCCTTCAGCCTATATCCCTGACGGTTGTCCTTTGATCTGCAACCTCGGTAAAATGGGGAAAGGACATGCAGCTCAAACCTGTGGCTGTGGATGGGCCCCGCATCTGCACATTGTGAAGACACGTGCGGAAACACTGCAAAATGCACAGGCACCACAGCAGCAGCAAGGCTCCATCATGAAGTGTGCTTCATCCTGAAGTGCGCACACATACTTCTAGACAATAGATCCGATCCTCATGCCTATACATGTGTTTTGAAAATGAGCAATCTTGGAATGGTTTCTTTTTCAGAACAAAGTATATAGGAACGGTGGAACTACCCAAAACATGTATAGGAGCTCGAACCACCCACTCCCACATACTAAGACCACAGGCTGAAGGGCAGATTGGATAATGAAAGTACTCAGCTGCCTAAAATAGTACTGAATATTGCAAGGATTGTCACACACTCGGCTATTAATTTGAAATCAGGACGTTAAAGAAAGAAGTCTCAAGGAAATGTCTAGAACTGGTGAGAGAACAGACACAAACGGACAGAGAACTAAGACCCAGCTCAAGACTATGGGCCTCATTACACGGTTGGCTGTAGGGGATTACCGGCACCAGTAAGGGCACCGGTGCCGGTAATCCCCTACCGCCCTACTATGAGGTCCCTCAGCGCGTCCCATCCTTAACGTGTGGTCAGACCACACATTAAGGAAGGGACCCGCTGAGGGACTTCAGAGCAAATAACGGTACCGCTAATAGCGGTACCGTTATTAGCTCTTTCCCCATTCCCATTGAGCCCTATGTGGGCTCGAATGGGAATGGGGAATGGTAATTGGCATGGGGACTGCTCCTCAAGGGTCTGAATGACCAGGTAAGTCCCCATACCACCTACCCAGATCCAGAAAGCAGTAGGGGGTAGCCATGGCGCTAATTGCGCCATGGGTACCTCCTACCGTGTAATGAGGCCCTATATCTCACACAGGGTGGAGACTAGATGAAGAGAATTTGCACCCGGGGAAGGGCGCTCAGCCAATCAGGTGGCTGGAATGGCGAGCTAGAACACAGTGTGTAGCACCAGCTGTTTCCAGCCACCTGAGACCCTTCCCCGGAAGGCACAATTTTGATCGTGGAGAGGCAACAGGGAGGCTCTCCCTGTTGCCTCCCCATGCCTGCACCCGCCCCCTAATGCCCAAAACAAAACATACCCTTTACCCCTCCCTCACCACTTACCTGCTGGACCGACACTTCCTGCTTCTATCCCAGCAGTCCTCCCGCCCACGGCCGCTAGCATACAAATGGAAAAGGGATTAATTTCCTTTTCCAATTGTGGCAGCCATCTTGTTTTCATTCATTTTTGATGGGATATTGGGCTCGTACAATGCACACACAGCACATCTCCTGTCTAAAACAATACACATTAAAGCATTTGCATGCCAGATGAACCCAGGGGTGACAAAGGCTATCACCCCCTTTTCAGTGGGCATACATGGCTGGTAACAAAACACAGCCTTCGCCGAGGCCCGAATGAAGTGACGGCAGGTCAGTTCACATCCATGTCCGCACCCCCCCTTTGTGGGGGTGATTGCCATATGAGGGGATGCTATTAACCTGCTGAGGGCTATATCTCAGTCCCTAGTGGAGACTAGATGAAGAGAGGGAGAGGGAGCTATGAAGCTTCTGAGGGCTATATCTCAGACAGGGTGTAGACTAGGTGAGAGAATAGTTAGAGTGTGTATATAGATAGCGACCATAGCCTGGAGGGTGAACATATCTCACTAATGTCAACTGATGTGTTATATCTATGCCACAGTACCCTGTTGAATCCACTCAACTAATACACGTATACCACCAAACAATATGATCTGTTCAGGAGCCACTTCAGACACTCAAGAAACAAATTAGATGTGTACAAAGGTAAAATGTGCTCTACACAGATAACTGTGACATCTTCATCTTTTCATTTTGTACTCATAATGTCAGTGCTTCCTACAAAATACATTTTTCCTCCCATGGTGTCTGTGCTCACATTGCACACTGCAATATTGCATAATGAATAGCTTTAACCATGTTACCAACTTATTCAAAAGTAGCAAATATCTACCATCTAGTGCTCTTCACATTTTGTCATCACTATGTGGTTATGCTAGAGGTGCATGAGTGAGCAGTATATGTTTATAAACGGTTTAACAGGTCTGACTAATTGACTTCTGTCCTTCAGGAGTACATAGATGAGTAGAGGCATAGGCACCAACTTAGCCCTCACATGTCTACAAACCAAGAGCCAACATAATCATAAAGGATAAGCAGGCACAGTTAAGAAATATACCTCTTTTGCCTTTTGTGGTAATGTGGGCCAAGGTAAAGCAAGGCTGTGAATGTGATTCAGTAGTGACCCAAACAGTGAAGTACAACAGTACAACAGTGCAACAGTACAACCGTTCAAATGAATAAATGTCCAATCAAGGTCCCATAAAATATATACTTTTATCAAATATATCCTATGCAAGAATAACTAAATAGAAAACACTACTCAAAACCCATCCCAGAGGAAACAAAACAGCATTAGGAAAGATAGCAAAAGGCAGTGCTCTGAGTAATGAATCAGGTGTGATATGATATGATATGATATGATAGGTTATTTATAACGCGCTTAATACCCAGAGTTTTCTAAGCGCGGACCCGGAGATTGCACCTGTCTTGCTCTGTGTCATCTTGCTTCCAAAGACGACACAGTTATAAATAACCTATCATATCATATCAAATCATATTAGAGGTCCAATTAATTCTTTCTTAAGTCTTTGTGCAAAAGTGAATCAAGGAAGTGATGAGAGACCACTTATTTTAAAGACAAAGCCCAATGGGTGATTGGATTAAAGCTAGCCTGCTTTAGGGGTCCAATGCCTGTTATTAGAGAAAGTGGGCTTTGTCTTTTGACATGACATCCAAAGTTCCTTGTGCTCCAGTAAGTGGAGGGGACAGGAACGAAAGATAGCGGCAGAGAGAAACAAGATGGTGGAACCTTGATCCAGCAGTAAAGAGTTCCTACTTCCTATGCTAACCTTTTCCCCTTATTATTAGACATATTTATTGAGCACAGAACTAGCTTCAGTAGTATGCAACTGAGTGCTTTACAAGCATAGGGGGAAGAACACAGTGAGGGAAGCAGAGAAAAAGGGAGCAGGGATCTAACAAGGGAGGGTGAGACTGGGCAATTGGCAGAAAATAATCTACAGGCAACCAGTGGAGAAGACAGTGGGGAGAAGATCACTTCATCTTAGGTAGGGTGGTGAGTGCTGGGTGTGTGGACCTAGATGTTAGAGATGAGCCATTCCTTCAAGAAGGAGGTCTTGATCTCTTTCCTGGACTGTAGAAGTTATGGGGCAAGTCTGATGTGGACGGGGAGAAGGTTCCAGAGTCTTGGAACAAAGACAGAGAAGGTCTGTCTTCTGGTTCTTTCCTTCCTTCACCGTCAGAGTACAAGTCTGAACATTTCCTTATATCTTGTCGAACACAGGGCACTGGAGATGCTGAGCTTTTTAGCTTGGAGACTTCAGGGTGGCAACCTTGTAGATGATGCAACAGCAATTGTAGATGATATGGGCTTGTAGCAAGAGCCAATACAGATTGATGAGGGTAGGGGTGATGTGTCGAATTTGTGGAACACTTTGTTAAGTCTTGTTGCAACATACAGGACACATCTCAGGGGTGCCAGGGTATTAACCAGAAGGCCTTCCAAAAGGGCATTGCCACCACCTAGGTGGAAGAGGACCAAGGCTTGGACAGTGGATCTGAAGTTGTTTTTTGGGATGAGTGGCTTGCATTTCTGCAGTAGAGAAAGTTGGTACCAAGCTGTTTGGCCCTTCCTTGCTATGTTCTGTTTCTGAGTTGTCTGGTGATGTTAAACCCAAGGTGGCCAGCTGTGGTTTTAAGCCCTCAAGGTTCATAGCAGAGAGCCAGAACTGGATGTCAGTGTTTTCGGTATTGTTGGTCAGAAATAGGAATTCAATCTTGGAATGGTTGAGTTTCTGGACACACAGAATTGGATCAATGTGTGGCAGGACTTGAGCCTGTAGATGTCTTTGATGGTGGCTATCTTCAGGTAGATCTGCACATCATCTGTGTATTAGTGCATGTGGATGTTGTGCGGAGTGAGGAAGGTTCCAAGCGGTTTCATGTAAAGATTAGAGATCAAGGGGGACATGATGGATCCTTGCGGTACTCCACAGATGATGGGTAATAATAATATCAGTTTTTATAAAGCACAGGCTCACCTGAGGGCATCAATGCACTGTAAATAACAGTTGATATCATTACCCGGCATGTGGTACTCAATATATCGACCTCGGTAGGATGAAAGGCTAAGTCTGGTCCATCTGGAGTTGAACCTGCAGTAGTAGGCTATGCACCAATGTCAGAAATAAGCACTCAGCTTGTTGTGCTATCTGACTGGCTTCCATAGCCGTGCAGCTATGTAGATGAGTAGAGTTGGTGATCTGGAAGAATCCATTTGTATGAAATGTTGACAATTAGCAAGGTTAGCAAGGTAGGATTTTAACCAGCTGAGGACGATCTTGCTGATTCAAGGATTTTAAGGGCATTGTTAACAACCTTGATGGTAGCCGTTTCTGTACTGCATCTGGGTCTGAAGCCCTATTGGTAAGACTGAAGGAGGTTATTGGCTTTGCTGTGTTGTAGGAGTTGTTTGGCTGCTGCTTTCTCAAAGATCATACCTAGGAAGGGAAGGTATGTGATGGGGCGGTAGTCGCTGAGATTGTCATGGTCCATTGCGGGTTACTAAAGAAGAGGATTTGTCCAACCTTCAGGGTTGAGGGGAAAGTGCCCTGAGTTAGGGAGTTGTTGATTATTGTCAGGTAAGGGAGGAGTGCATCAATCAGAAGGGCCTTCAGTATGGAGTCATACAATATGACCTTGAGGGATTGTAGGGTGACAGTGAGGTCTTCCATAGTTAGTGTCTTGAAAGTTGTCCAGGTATTTGTGGTTTTGTGAAATGGGGTATGTTGTGTTCTGTCAATTATGGCATTGGTGTCTATGGGTTGGCGAATCATGTTGATCTTGGTGACAAAGAAAGTTTGTGGCAATCGATTTTTCTATGGAGTGTGCTACATTTGGATCAGGCAGATAGTTGATGCAGTGCTTGATGTCTTTGATTAGGGATCTGCATTCATTGTTGGCCTTGGTGATTGAGTTGTGTTGTAGTTGACCTTAGCAGTGTTGATCAATAGTGTGCTTGTAGTGTAGAGTTCTTTGAGCAGGGTCAGTTTGAATGCACTGCAGGATTTATGCAAATTATTTTTATTCAGATGGTTTGTTCATTTAGTTCTTGAGTGCACCAGGGTGCTGTAGGTTTAGGCTTCAGGCAGCACCATTTCACTGAGCCATGGCAGTTGATGTTGTATGTGAGGGTGGTGTTTAATTCTTGGAGAAGCATAGTGCAGTCCTGGTTTGTCAGAGCTAGATCTGGCCATTCGCGGTGGAGTTTGTCGAGGTCTTCCGTGAGAGCCCCCACTGGGAAGTTCTTGAAAGATCTGAAGGCTTGTTTGCTTGGTTTCCAAAGGGTTTGTTTGATAGCTGTGGTGTAACTAATCTCAAAGGGGATTGCCAGATGGCCCAACCAGTCAAACGGAATGGGAGAGCTGTGATGGAGAGTGGGCAGGGCAGTGATAATGAGGATGTAGGGGAGGAGCTAGCACCTTCTTTCACCCCCCAAGCACTTTACAATTAGGCAAGACTTCTGTTGACTGTTTCTAGGCACTGTAGCACTGAGAAAGGGCCTCATTACGGGTTTGAAGGTAGCCATGCCCTTAATAAGGGCATGGCTGCCTCTAAACTCGGGTCCGGGTTCCCTGAATGGGGAAATACCGGGCCATTCTGACCTTGGAGGGCCCGGTATTTCCCCATTCAGGGAACCCGGACCCAGACCATCCCCATTTGAGCCCCCAGAGGGCTCAATGGGAATGGGGAGCATGCTAACAATGGGCCCGTTAATGACGGGTCCGTTGTTAGCACGCTGGCCCCCTCACAGGACCCGCTAAGAACATCTGGTAAAACAAGACGTCCAGAGCGGGTCCCGCAAGGGGACCTCGTAATAGGGCGGTATGGGGTTAACGGCTCCTGCGCCTTTACCGGCGTTGTTAAACCCTTACCGCCCACCTCGTAATGAGGCCCAAAGTCTTTTTCATGCAAATATGATCCCACACAGACATGGGTGGCCACTAAATGAAGGTAGTTAGTATTTAAATATAAGGTGTAAATAACTATTAGCTGAATGCATTTGTAAAATGGTAAATTGTATTTAGTTTTTCTCAAAGTACAGTAAAGATCAGCAGGCTCTGTGCCAAAAGGAATGCAGCCTGAGCTAAAAATAGACTACAGGCATTGCCGTTGTGTTAGCTAAGGCTGGCGGAGAGCACAAGGTAACTCAGCCGGGCAATAAGAAATCCTGGGGCAATAAGAAATGTTTGTGTTCAAAAAGATGATGAACAGAGGGTATGGACGGTCCTGGGCCAAGAAGTAGAACAAGCAAGGGAAGATGAATGGGAAGATCAAGGTGGTAGAAATAATGAAGAGGCAGGGGAAGAAGGTGATCAAGGAGAGGAGGTGGCAAGAAACCTTTCCTTGCCACAAGAGGCATTGAGGAAGAACAGACCAATAAATAGACCAGATTTAATCATGGTAGTACAAGATCAGAAGAATACTAAAGGGGTAGAAAACAAAATAGATATGCAGATGCCTCTTATACATATGAGTAGGGATAACGCAGTATGTGCAATGGCCTCAAATGGACAAAAATAATTTGATTAAAGCTCTACCCCAGTTTATAGACAAGGCAAGTAAATGGATCTATGAATTTGAAAAACAAACAGCAGGGGTAGCCTTAGCACTAGGAGATTTTAAGGGTTTACTGGTCCCCATAGTTGGGGACCAGGCGTGGGACATATGGTCCAGGGCTGGTTACTCTGGCGTAAGTCTTGCAGATAATGAACATTATGGAGCAGCCTTTAATGAGGTAAGGGCAAGGGTATAGGATGCCCTACGAAGGATGTACCCAGATAACCCTGAATTACATTCTTTAATGAAGTGCACAATGGGTGATAATGAGGACCCAGTTAGGTTTATTCTTAAGTTACAGGAAATGTGGTGAGTTGAGACAGTACCATTTTTCTATTTTATCGTAAAGAGGGGATTACCAAAAGAGGTCTAGAAGGCACTAGATACAATTGTGGGAATTGAAGCCAAAGGGTGGGCAGAGATTCAAAGTATAATAGTCCACCATTGTAACAGAATCAAGGAGCGGGACAGGGAGACATCCCAGAAGCGGCAAATGGACAAGGCAAAAGTAGTGGAAAAGAAACTAAATAAGCTTGTCGTCCAAGCACCAGTGATGGCACAGGCTCAGGGGGAAGGACAGGAGACATTCAACAAATTGGGTATGCCACAATTGTGGCACTATGGGGTGAAGGAGGACAGGGAAAATGGGGTGGGGTTACAGTGCCCCAACCCACAGTGGCAGTATGAAGTAGCACCAAGGGGAAGAGGAGGATTTCGAGGGGCAAGAGCAGGAGGCTTTGCGAGGATAGGACCCTGGGGAGGAGGATTGGGAACATCACAGTGCTGGCATTTCGCAAAGGAATGCAGGAACAGGCACAGGATGGGATTTAATTATGGGCCATCACCTCCAGGGCAGGGATTCCAAGGGCCTCAAGGAATGGGACAACTGCAATTTGGACAAGGGGGTCAAAATCGGTTCCCTTATGGGGCTGACATGCAGGGGCAACGTGGACAACAACTACAGCAGGGTGCGGGAACACAGTTTAACAGGATGGCAGGGGAACAGGTGCCCCATTCCAAGGAATTGCAATGGCAGAGGTGACCCTTTTTCATTCCCAGGGACAAATACATATTCTGATTAGGACAGCCCACAGAGAGCACTTGTATATCTAATCCTAATACTATTCACTACTGCACATCCTGAAGAGGAGCCCTTGGTGGAGGAGGATATAGGAAACAAGCAATTTAAATTTATGGTAGATTCAGGTGCAACTAAATCATGCTTCATGGAGGGAAACTTTCCATTATCAGGTAAAACTGTTTACACGCAGGGACTCTCTTGGGCTATTTCTACCGTTCCATACACTGAGGAGCTGGATATAAAACTGGGAGAGGAGGTAGTATGAGCTCCCTTGATACATTCAGAGAGTTCCCCTGCAAACTTGTTGGGTAGGGATCTGTTCAGTAAACTAAATATAACTATATAATTCACAGAACAAGGGGTAGTGTGTTCCACTCCAGGGATATGTGTAGCTCGAGCAATGGTAATAATCAATGCAATAGCAAGGCAGTCAGTAGTCCTGTGGTCCTAGATATATTTATTTTTATGGTATTGAGGTATTAGTAAAAAGTGCTTCAAATTGCGACAAAGTGTTGGCGAGTGACACAGATTTTATTTCCCAACCCATGGTGCCACCGAGATGGTGGCAGGGACAATATTGTCATTAGATTTATAAGGACTAGTAGTGTCAGGCACAAGAGTAGTCCTGATTGGAAGAGACCAGGATGGGTGCGAGTGGTGCCCAGTCCTATGTGTAGACCCGACAGTACAATTGAAGAAAATTACTAATGAGGAGTTATTTGAGGACAGTGAGCAAAATGGGGAGATTATTTTGGGAATCCGCATCCCCTGTGACATGGTGGTGCAGTATAGGAAGGTACACTGCCCCCTGATGGCAGTGATGACCCAGACGTTTTTATTTTTTGAGGAGGACATCCGATATGTGCCAGCAGAATTATTAACTGTTAATCCACATGATGCTGGGTTACTGAGAGATGTGACCCCAGCGCAGATTACATTGAAATCAGGTTCTTAGCACAATCATCCAGTATGGTATGCAGTGAAAATTAACATCAGTACAGGAGGGATTCTGTTGCATTATTGCAATTGCTGGCTCACAAAGGGTAAAAGGCAGATAAAAAGAAGCTACAATACTGCCAACAGGAGGTACTATACTTGGGAAAACTCATTTTTGCAAACGGGAACAAAATCTTACCAAATAGGGTGGCGGCGGTATGCACCACCTCTAGGCCGAGTACTGTGAAGGAAATGAAGCAATGTTTTGGGCTTATGTAATTATTGGGCATGGATCCTAGATTACGCAATCTACACAAGGCCATTGATACAACATTCTTAGGGAAGGACTTAAAAGTAAATTGGAATGGACGTACAAAATGACTAGACAATTTGTGGACTTAAGCTATTTGCAAAGCCCCTGTTTTAGCAACTCTCACTCCGATGAACGGCTCATGCATTGACAGAAGGAGACATACTATATGTTGATTGGTCATAAATAATCAACCAGGGGATGGGACGGAGACACACAAGGGTGGTAGTGGCGTGTGGTAAAGGGGGGAGAAATTGTGACCACCCCTGTAAAAAGCGAGACCATGGTTTCATACACAGCATTGCCCATATTACAACTGGACCATTACTATCTGGGGTACTGATCAGGCCCAGATTTGAAGGTCCATATGAGGCGGTGTTCTGTACAGAGTAAGATAAAGGATCCATACCAGGGGGGTGTGCAGTGGAACACGCCTGAATTTTTATTTTTCTTTCTCTTGTTTTTCATTTTTTCATTTTTTATTATTTCTTTTTTTAATCTTTTTTCAATGTTTGAATTTTTCTATTTTTTGAAGGTCCAGAACCTGGTCAGCTCTGGGGGAAAAAATTTCTCTCTCTCTCTACCTCACTCCCCCTTGCACTTTCCCTCTCCCTTCTCTCCTCTCCTCCTCTCTCTTTCTCTCTCTTTCTTTCTTTCTCTCTCTCTCTCTCCCTCTCTCTCTCTCTCTCTCTCCATCTCTCTCTCTCCCTTTTTCTCTTTTTTCTCTCTTTCTATCTCTCTCCTTTTCTCTCTCTCTTGCTCTCTCTCTCCCTCTCTCACTTTCTCTCTCTTTCTTTATCTTTCTTGATAACCTCTTTTCTCCTCTCCAGGAATAAGCAAGGGTGGCTGACTGACCTCTCTGTTATGTAGGGATAACATTAAGATACATTACATTTGTTCTACAAATTATGTAGTGCATCTTTTTAGTATTATATTGTTTTGTATGACACTGGTTGTGGTTGTTGGAGTGGATGAAGATATGTCTGTTATATGGGAATAAGTCTATAAAAAAGGAAATACAAAATGGCTCACTTTTTGCCGGTCACCCCTACACGTTTTCTTTGACGAATGAAACAGCAAGTATGAATAACGTATGATTTGTAGAAGGGGATGGGCTTTGATGTCATTTCTGATATCTAGTACACAGAATTCTCCAATAGCTGGTACTCTGATATGCGCATTGCAGGAAGAAATATAATCAATGAAAGCTGTTATGTGTGTGCACTTATCCCGCACGCATCAGATTTTAGTTCCACATCCAGTCCCAATTACAGAGGCACAATGCCTGATACTTCATGCACTATGAGGGATATAGGGCATATTCCAGGACACAGCATGCAGTTGAGGAACATTGATCTAGACCCAGCGTTATGCAACGGCAACACGAAATACTGCCAGTGTCTAAGTAATATTTTTTTCCTTGGGAGGTTATTCACATGGAATAACTTCGCTTCAGACACCCTTGATCTTCTTATCTTTCACCTCTTTTTCTTACTCTCTTCCATTCTTTATCTCATCCTGTCTCTCTCCCATTCATTCCTAGATGTTGTGCTGATTTTTTCATCCCAATCCTTCTAAACTGAAGGTTCTCTTCTTCCTTCCTTCCTCCTCTTCCATCTTAGTTACCTTCTAGGCCTTTACTTCCCCCTGTCTTTGATACCTTTTCAACCTCAGCTCGAAATCGAGCCATTGTCTTTTATCCCTTACTTTCCTTTGCCTCTCACATCACACAAACTGCTTGGATCTGTCGTTTCCACCCTAATCAAATTAGCCACATTCACACACTTTTGCCTTTTCATACTCCTAAACTTGTCATCATGTGGTCTATTTTCTCTTATACTATAAGCGCAGCCAGGTTTGAGCTTTACTATTGGTTCATGAGCAATGAGGGGTTCCAACACCCATTATGAAATTAATAACTATTTTATTATAGGTGTTATATTAAATATTCAATATGTAAAGATACACAAATACAAAAATGTAAACACCTTTTGAAAAATTGCGTGACACCTTGTGACTTAAACTTCTATAGATAACATAAAAGACACAAGCCAAATAAACGTCTATTATCCCTTACATGGGATTTATTTACAAATTGCACATTCTAAGGTGAGGAAAAAATTCATCTGCTTTTTGGCTCCACATGTCAAATTTCATGTTCGGGGACTTTACAAGTGCCCTACAACTTTAAGGAGCTAGATAATGTTACGCAACTGCCGATTTTGTATTATGGTCCTTCTTTTTTTTTCTCTGTAATTTTTACAAGTATTTTTAATATCTTAGATTCGTGGTGAAGCCTATATTAGGACTTCCCTCCCCTGCAAAGAACCAATAGTATATTTTGTACAATCTTCATCATATTTATGCCATAAAACGTTTCTTTAGCTCTATTTTAACCTAACAGTAAATTATACAGGAATTACCTGTATGCAGTCTTAGTAGGCTTCCCCTTAAATTTGGCACCGTTCTTGTGCATTACAGTGTTCAAACAGATCACCTGTTAGGATAAAAACAAGTATCCCCTTCAGTTTAAAATAAGTCCGATTCAGACATATCTTACTCGAAGTACACTCAATAGGATTAACAACTTACGCTCACCATTTAGAAATTGAAATGGTGCAAGCATTCCTTTGTATTTGCTGACTTACTTTAAAATTGTGCTCGTGCTCATGCTGTCCCAGAGGCACCTATCAAAACACATGTGAAAGTGTCCTTGTCATGTATTTAAAAAGGTAGTTAGATATAGACACAACTGGCCTACGTTTTGTTAGGTTAGTGGACTCACCTGCGAGCCTGTGTGTTTTACAACCAGCTATTGCTTCATTCACTTCATGTGTGTGAAACTTCAAAGGTTTCATAGGTTTGCTGAATTGGTGTGCAGAACAAAATAAGTTGTGTGAGGCTCTATGCTGCCCTGTTTTAGCTAGACCAGTTAATTAAAATAGACTATCTATCTCTCGACACTATTACCCTTGCTTGCCTGTGGACGGTGGCAATAGTTTGCCATGTGTGTATGGGTGTGCACCATCATCTGCGCCTGATACTGTTTTTCATAGCAGGTATCAATCGGGTAACGGCTTCTCGCGTCCTATTTTACAATGAGTGCGCAATGGCATGCATGAAATAAAAGAAGGGCTCACACATTTTTTACTGATCGCCCTGTGGTGTTCAGTGGATGTTCAATCGTGGGTGCCATTTTAGTGTGGATGTAGACTCGTAAATAGGCAGTTGTCATGCCTATGTATTAAGAAATATATGCTATTTTATTACTTGTCAGAAGTCTATATTATGAATCAATTGTATTAAAAATAATGTGACCACTGTGTTACTCTAATGGATCCATATTAAGGACTTAGTCACCTTGTTATTTTTTCTTCATTGGTACCAATAGGTTTTCATTGAAAATGGACAGGACACACGTCTAGTTTATGTCATTCAATTGCCTCATTGAGACACAGTATGTGGCTGTCTGTGGCCCTCTATTTTCTCTTGCCTTCATTACTGACTGCTCTGCTCTTCTTGTAGGTTTACCCTCCTCTCACCTCACCCCTTTACGCTCAGTCTTTAACTCTGCTATTCGATTGCTTTTTCTGCTTCCTCCTCGTTCCTTTGTTAGCCCCTACAAGGAAGGCATGGTATCAAACAGTGAAGACAGACACAAGTGATCACTGTTCAAGGGTGTTTATGGAACTTCACTGGGTTGGTTGGATGCCTATCTAACCTAAATCTAACGATGGGAGCAAACTATGACCATCACATAATAATAACCCAGTAGTAACCGAGTTTCTGACAAAATAAAAGGGCCTACACTAATAAAGCTATTTCCAATTCGTACTTCTAAATACAAAAGTGTGTGGGACGATTGTGTATGCAAAAACAAAAGTGTTCAAGGAATAATATGTCAGGAGGGTTGAACAGTTGGCTTCCCTTCCCCATGTTTTCAGCACGGGCAAGGTGACACATTCGAGCTTTGCACACACTCTTGCTTCTCTGCCACAAGGGTACCATTCAAGGCATAGATATTCTGCCAAAGCCTCTTTTCCAATATCAGTCTCTTAATGCAGACAGCCTGTCATAACAAACAAATATCAAAGTTCCACTTTTATCAGGATCTTCATATGCACAAGCTCTCACTTCCAGTGTTCATCACGGATCTCCCTCGTTCAGGCTTAGATCCCTTTTTCACAATATTCACATTTGGTCTCCCGAGTTCGGATTCGGACCATGTAATCTCACTTTCCTTTTGATATCAAAATCGAAGACTTTCGAATGTGCGATGGGTTTTGCTTAAACCATTGCAGGACCACTTTGATTCACTTTGCACAATGTTTTGATCAATCTACTACTTTCGTTTCCACCACTTCTTGGTGGGATATCTTATAGAGACCTTTGATGGAGCACACTCATGGTGCCGGACCACTCTGTCAAAGGTATCGTATCTTTCCTTCTCAAGTTCAAACATTTATCAGTCATTTAACTTTACTTGCGTCTTTCATCACATGCGTTTAACAATGTTTGTTCTGGCAGTCGTTATACAATGTTGCTGCTTGCAACTTTGACTTCAACACAGACCGGTCTTGCATTGGTCTCCCCAACTCACCGTCTGTGTTATCTCTCCGGTGCTACTTTGTTGTTGAAGCCAAGGACGATACCACAGCGGCTGCTGCTCCTCCCCACCTTGGTCCGTTAAACAAGAGGGCCTCCAGTATCTCCAACACACAATGCAGGATTCTTCAGCCTGGTTTCCTGGCATTATGCTTTCTGACTCAGCGGTTTCTTGAAAGTAACAGTTTCTTGCCAAAAAGGTCAAGAGTATTTCCCTCCTTGTGCATCCTTCTTGGTTTGCTGTCTTTCTCCCCTCATTCAGTTGCTGAGTCAAAACTGCTGTTCATTTGTGTGTTTTGCCTCCCTCAGATTGTGCTCTCGTGCTCCGCCTTTTATCCGTGTGGGGAAGTTTAATGGAAGTCAGGTGTGAGTGTCAGTAATTGCCTGACTTCACCTGACCATACTAGCGGGAGATATCAGGTACACTGCTCTGGTGTGAGTTTGTTTTCTCCCAGAGTGGGCTGTCCATGTGGAAGTGTTTGCGAGGGGAAAGTGGGGGGTTAAAGTTCCCATGTATCCTACCTGGTAGGATGGGGTAAAGGTGTTACAGGGGGAGGGATACCGCGTCTCGCCATCTGGTGACCCACTCTCCAAAGATCTCTCACCCAGGTGATCCTCCCGCACTGGTCCACCCCCAGGAACTGAATCCAAATGCGATGGCCATGTCCTGTCTGTCTTGATGACAGCTCCCTGGGCACTAGCGACTACCCTTCCTGTATGCGAGGTGGATATTCATGGTATTTTCCCAGGTCCTCTAATCTTAGCACCCTGGAGAGAACAAGGAAACGATATATCCAGTGGTTCTCTCATATTACATGATGTTCTTGTCCTCCTTACGGGTAGAGGCGGGGTGTTCATATTTGTCTCTGTGGTGTAGCCTATAAATTAGGATCGAGGTGGTGAACCTGTTAATAGGTGTTCTTTATATTTTGTGGTATGCTCTTGGTGAATGGTAGGCTCATGAGATTCTGTTTTCGTCCACTCCCACACCAGAGAGGTTAGGAGTAACAGTCAAGATGCAAACAATCCTATATAGGGATTTGGAAGATCTTACAAGAGAGTGGAAAATGCTGGAGAGTCTCTAACCATGATGACTTCTTTGGGGAGCCCAGGAATAATGGTGGATGACACCAGTTGTAATTCCCCCCTGATGTTAATGTACATGGGTATATTGTGATAGATTTTGATAACTCCATGTACACATGTCTCTCTAACTAGGGTGGCATTTTCTGCATAGTCTGCTGTTGTCACCAAATCGGCCCTTATGGCGGTTTGTTTGCTGCCAAAATCAATTAGCACCTTGACAGGCTTTCTGCATTCACTGCAGGCAGCCGACGCGAGGTGAGAAAGGCCATCCGGGCCCTGCACACCTCTATTGGTGGCAACTAGGCCCCCAGACCCCCTGCGCATCCCTCTCCCACCCCGCACCCTCTTCCTGGGTCCCGCTCCCCTCCCGCCGCCCATCCCGCCCATCCCCGCTCTGATTGGGCTGTGAGCCCTGGCTGAAAGGGTCTAGCGACCCTCCTCGCGCCAGCCCCTGCATTCACTGCAGGCAGCTGACGCGAGGTGAGAAAGGCCATCCGGGCCCTGCACACCTCTATTGGTGGCAACTAGGCCCCCAGACCCCCGGCGCATCCCTCTCCCACCCCGCACCCTCTTCCTGGGTCCCGCTCCCCTCCCGCCGCCCATCCCCGCTCTGATTGGGCCATGAGCCCTTCATCACTGGTCCTCCCAAGGCAGCCCTCTGCCCGGCAGCCCCAGCGGCTAAGGGCCCCATGGCCAAGGGCGGCTCCAACAGAGGCGGCTCCAGGAAGTGTCAGCAGGTGTCCGCAGGGGACGCCAAGGAAGCCAACAACCAACAGACACCACCAAAGCCGTGAGTGTGGTATGGGTAGGGGAGTAGAGCAATCACTCCACTGCAGAAAGCCCATGCCACTCTATCTTACTAGACGGAATTGTGAAAGTTAGCATGTCCACTCCTAGACGGAATTGTGAAAGTTAGCATGTCCACTCCTAGACGGAATTGTGAAAGTTAGCATGTCCACCCTAGAACTGTGTAAGTTAGCATGTCCACTCTAGAACTGTGAAAGTTAACATGTCCACTCCTAGACGGAATTTGCGAAAGTTAGCATGTCCACTCTAGAACTGTGAAAGTTAGCATGTCCACCCTAGAACTGTGAAAGTTAGCATGTCCACTCCTCGACGGAGTTTGCGAAAGTTAGCATGTCCACTCTAGAACTGTGAAAGTTAGCATGTCCACCCTAGAACTGTGAAAGTTAGCATGTCCACTCCTAGACGGAATTGTGAAAGGAAGCATGTCCACTCCTAGACGGAATTGTGAAAGTTAGCATTCCACTCCTAGACAGAATTGTGAAAGTTAGCATGTCCACTCCTAGACGGAATTGTGAAAGTTAGCATGTCCACTCCTAGACGGAATTGTGAAAGTTAGCATGTCCACTCTAGAACTGTGAAAGTTAGCATGTCCACTCCTAGACGGAATTGTGAAAGTTAGCATGTCCACCCTAGAACTGTGTAAGTTAGCATGTCCACTCTAGAACTGTGAAAGTTAACATGTCCACTCCTAGATGGAATTTGCGAAAGTTAGCATGTCCACTCTAGAACTGTGAAAGTTAGCATGTCCACCCTAGAACTGTGAAAGTTAGCATGTCCACTCCTAGACGGAATTTGCGAAAGTTAGCATGTCCACTCTAGAACTGTGAAAGTTAGCATGTCCACCCTAGAACTGTGAAAGTTAGCATGTCCACTCCTAGACGGAATTTGCGAAAGTTAGCATGTCCACTCTAGAACTGTGAAAGTAAGCATGTCCACTCCTAGACGGAATTGTGAAAGTTAGCTTGTCCACTCCTAGACGGAATTGTGAAAGTAAGCATGTCCCCTCCTAGACGGAATTGTGAAAGTTAGCATGTCCACTCTAGAACTGTGAAAGTTAGCACATCCATTCCTAGACGGAATTTGCGAAAGTTAGCATGTCCACTCTAGAACTGTGAAAGTTAGCATGTCCACTCCTAGACGGAATTGCGAAAGTTAGCATGTCCACTCCTAGACGGAACTGTGAAAGTTAGCATGTCCACTCTAGAACTGTGAAAGTTAGCATGTCCACTCCTAGACGGAATTTGTGAAAGTTAGCATGTCCACTCTAGAACTGTGAAAGTTAGCATGTCCACTCCTAGACGGAATTGTGAAAGTTAGCATGTCCACTCCTAGACGGAACTATGAAAGTTAGCATGTCCACTCTAGAACTGTGAAAGTTAGCATGCCCACTCCTAGACGGAATTGGGAAAGTTAGCATGTCCACTCTTAGATGGAATTGTGAAAGTTAGCATGTGAAAGTTGCATTTAGAAAGTGTGCCCTACAGCCTCTCCGTCAAGCTCAGAAATGTGCCCAATAGCCTCTCTGGTAAATTGAATTTAGATGTGTACCCAAGATCCTCTGTGAAAGATGCATTTAGAAGTGAGCCCAATAGCCACTCTGTGAAAATTACATTCAGTAGTGTGCCCAATAGACACTCTGGAAAGCTGCATTTAGAAATGTACCCAATAGACACTCTGGAATGCTCCATTAGAAGTGTGCCCAATAACCTCGCTGTGAATTTAGTAGTGTTCCCAATAACCACTCTGTGAAAGTTGCTTTCAGAAGTGTGCCCAACAACCCCTCTGTGAATTTAGAGGTGTACCCATTAGCCGCAATGAGAGTTACATCTAGAGGTGTGCCCAATAGCCTCTCTGGTAAATTGAATTTAGAAAAGTTCCTAATAGCCTCGCTGGAAAACTGAATTCAGAAGTATCCCCAATAGCCTCGCAGGAAAATGAAGTTAATAGTGCGCCCAGTAGCCTCTCTGTGGAAAATTGAATTTAGATATGGGCCCAATATCCCCTGTGAAAGCGTCATTTAGAAGTGTGCCCATTAGCCACGCTGTGAAAGCTGCATTTAGAAGTGCTACCAATAGCATCTGTGAAAATTGATTATAGAAGTGCATCCAATAAACACCCTGGAAAGTCTCAAGTAGAAGTTTGCCCAATAGCCTCTCTGGAAAATTGAACTTAGAAATGTAGCCCAGTAGACGCTCTGTGAAAATTTGCATTTAGAAGTGTACCCAATAGCCTGCGCGAATGTTACACTTAGAAGTGCGCATAATAGCCTCGCTGATAAACTGAATTTAGAAATGTTCCCAATAGCCTCTGTATGGAAAATTGTACTTAGAAGTTCGCCCGGTAGCCTCTCTGGGAAAGTGATTTTAGAAGTTTGCACATTGAAAGAGCATATAACCATTCTTACCACACCCCACGCTTACTCTCTCCTTTACATCACCACTCAACTAGAACACAGAGATACTATGACACCATTCGGTATAACTGTTCCCATACGAACATCCACCGCTTACTCCACATCATTCTATGTAAACACTGCTGGTCTCACACCCCCAGCCAGTCGTTTTCCTCAGGCCTAACGCAGCCACATCCGTTCCGGATAAATCCTGCCAGAACGAACACATTCTCCTGATCTCTCAACCACCACACCTACCAATAAGAATCAGCTATTACATGTGTACCGCACGAGCTGCACACATATCCGGTGCACACACGCACCTTTTGACTCTCCCTACTCTCTCTACTGATCTGAACTTCGGTTCCCAAGGGCGTTCAACCTACCAGCGCCTTCAGACCATACCAATGGTATATAAGGCGCTATATAAGTGCAAAATAACAATAACAATATTGACTAGGGCTTGGCCATAGTAGCGGTACATGTCAGGTACACTGCTGGGGTGTGAGTATGTTATCTCCCAGAGCAGGCTGTCAGTGTGCAAGTGTTTGTTAAGGGAAAGGGGGGGTAAAGTTCCCATGTATCCTACCTAGCAGGATGGATAAAGGTGTTACAGAGAGAGGTATACTGCGCCTCGCCATCCGGTGTCCCACTCCCACCTCCCGAAGACCCCTCACCCAGGTGATCCTCCTGCACTGGTCCAGCCCCATAACCTGGAGCTAAAAGTGATGGCTGTGTCCTCTCCACCTGGATGATATATCCCCAGTCACTAGTGGGTGCAACACCTTCTGGTTTATCACACCGCATCTTTTCACTCTCTGTTTCTTTTCCCCTTTTAAAAAGAAAATCCTAGCATGGTCTGTCTCCTCTTTATCACTTTGCTCTTATCTCCCCTTATTCCCCGTCTCGACTTCTCTGCTCAAAACATCAGTTTCTCTAAACTTCACCGAAACACCCTTGTGCACCCTCTCGCTTTCATTCATTTTTTTCATCTTGCACCCATGCTCTGGAACTCTCTCAAAATCTGTTAATTTCCTTCCCTTAACATCTTCCATCTCTGACTAAAATCCCATCTTCTTTCTACTCTCTCCTAACCTATTTTTCATTCTCTCCTCTGGTAATTTCATTGTCTCTACCGAAATATTAATGTGTACCTTGTTTGTCTAAACCTGTGCAGCTCTTTGGCAAAAGCAGTACAGCAAAATATATAATATACAAATACAATTCCTCAAAGCGGGATAGTCTTTAATTTCTCAAATTAAAAACTAGAAATGTAGTGTGTGTGTGGTTGTAGAGTTCTGTCATCAGTGATGCAGTGATGCAACTGTGATTGCCTCAGGAATACAATTGCTGATGTAGATGGTGATGTGTTCCCTGATTTATTCATACTTAATGAAACATGAGGTTGTGAGCAGTACCTATGGATTAGGGTTGAGCACAGATACTTGACCTAGCAATCCTTCATCAGAAGTACACTTACATTTTTACGAATTTGTAAAGCATTTGAACTAATATGGAAGCCCTTGCTGGGCTTGATTGAAAAGCTCAGTTTGGTTTTGCACAGAAGCCACACTATTCTGATGTCGTTCTTACACTATTAACAAATGGAAGTAAATATATACTGTTAGCTGTGGCATTTTAATTTGCTCATCTCTAGTAGTTTGTGTCATATAAAAGTCTGTAAGAGCTTGATGCAACAGACCATTATCCTGTCACATGTCAACATTTGCAGAGGTAACCTCCTGCATCATTCTGGCCTGCCACATTTCATGTTCTTCCTCCACCCATTCACCTTTGATAAATAATTTGTATAGGACGTGCTTCCTGGCCATATTGATTTCTACGGTGCTCATTTTGAAATGTGTTCTGCAACCTTATATATTCTCAATGTAGGGGTAACATCTCAACCGTAGTTCCTGCTTAGTTCCTACTCACAATCTCAACATTCTCTTTTCTCTATATACCTTCCTGGAACCCAGGGTACAAGTCTAAATTGCACTTTAACAATGCAAACACAACTTTCTATCTACTGCAATCTAATTACACCCAAATGAATAGTCTGCTGGTACTGCAAATGCCAAAGTGAAAACTCTCAACCTTCCACGAGCCCCCAATTTTGTCATGGTTTATTGGACATTCACTCTCAACTCAGGGAGTTCCTTTTAGCCTCAATGAAGGTGTCACACAACAAAGTGCTTAGCAGATTCAAATTTGGTTAGGCCTCCATCCTGTATAAAACCATTCAGCAGATAGGCTCTGTACCACCAATAAGCTAGAAACCAGTCCTGTGAATAGAAACAACAGTGTCTATTTATTTAAATGTCTACAATGAATACTAAACAAAGCACAAGAACAAAAACCACCAACTCTGTGGCACAACACAAAAAGCACAAAATGCAAATTACTTGCATCAATTGACTGACATATAATAGACTTTCGGTTACCAAAACAAACGCAGGTTGAATTTGAAGATTTGAAATCAAAACACACATATGATTTCCTTGCATATCAAAAGATAGGACATTTTGAAAACACACAGGCCCTCATTACGACCCAGGCGGTAAGGGGTTTACGCCGGCGTAAACATCGCCGACCCTTACCGCCTTAGTACGAGTTCCCTTAGCGCCATGGCGGATATAACACCTGCTTTTAGCAGGTGTTAAAATCCATGGCGCTAAGGGACCTTGTTGTTAATTACGCCACCGTAATTTACGGTGGCGTAATTAACGCCTTCCATTATGCCCTATGGGGCAAAAATGGGAATGGGGAAGGGTAAATGGGGATTGGGGACTTACCGCCCCGCCAAGGTCGGAATGGGGCGGTAAGTCCGCAATCCGCCATGGCGGAGTTGGCAACTTAGCGCCATGGACCATGGTGCTAATAGCGCCATGGTCCTCCGCCAAGGTCCTAATGAGGGCCACAGTGATTGCTTGGGTTATCACAATGTGCTTCTCTCTCAGCAAACCCCATCACCAGACATCAGTTATATATGATTCCTTTGGTTTGAAGGCAAGGTACAGAGAGGGGGAATATAACGGCAAGGTACAGGGAGGGGGGATATAATTGGAATTTCATTTGGGCTTTTTATTTGAAATACAAGGTCTGGGAAATTAATTCAGTGGGACAATAATTTGGGGAAAACACATTCAAATGAAATGCAGGTTGTGGGGATTTGGAATGAATGGGAACATGTGTTTGGGACAATTTGTTTTCACAGGGAATGCAGGGTGTTGGGATTTTCGTTTTGGGAACACTAGCACATTCAAATGAATAGCAGGGTTACCCAATTACATTAAAGACTAGAGTCATTTACTGTGCACTGGGAAAATCTTTGTCAATTTCGAATTTTGACAAAAAACATCACCCAGTGATAGCTGACCTTATGGGAATTAATTAAATTATATTTTTAGTTAAATAACTAAGGGTATAACACTTTTACCACCTTCCCACAAATGGAAGAGCATCCACTAATGAAAAGGGACAGACAGCTTTCACTCACACTTCTGGTTAAAACGGATATGGTGTTTTTCTCTAAGGGAATTTATTGATATTTGTAGTCAATATTGCCAGGGGCTACACAGTTTTGTTGCCTCCCCACCCACTAATGGAAAGTTATTAAGGCAGGTAGCTCCCCACACAATGAATAGCTTTGGGATATATCAATTTACATGGGAGATCTCTGTTCTTAGCTAAGGAGGCCAAACAGATTTTAGACCCTCGTTCAGGAATAGGTTGGCAGTTCACACCTCTAGTCCCTATTCTCAGCAAGGTCCCTCCAGCCAGATGTTATGCCTCTCTTAGATAGGGTGCCCAGGTTTCCAAGCAAAGGTCCCCAGCACGTGTCCCAGGATCTCTTGTCTATCTCCGTTCCTGGGTATTACCCATCCTTTTGTCAGTTCTCTGTTGTAGTCTGCCTGCTCTCCTCTTTTTGTTTTTCTGTCTCTTGAGATTGAAAACTGATATTATATAGACAGTTAAATATTATGAATATTGCCACGCTACAGATTGGACATCTCACTTTCTCCCCCTCCCACCAGTCCGCCCACTGACAGCTGATCGGGCAAGGAGTTTAGAGGTCTGTATTATGAATAATGGGGGAGGAGAAAAATACACAATTTGAAAAAGACATGTTTTTACATTTTGGTTTTTTTTCCCCTCAAACTCTCACTACATGGCAACTACCTACACTTTTCATATGACTGCAGAAACATATATAATCTTTGAATTCTAAAAATCATGACAAATAGGGGAAATACTCATTTTATTTTGGCATAACCTTCCTGGGAGAACAAATTATTTTGTGTAGTTGTTCCTGAGCTGAAACACTTACAAATATGACACCTCACAATTCAAACATTAATTTTACATTCTATCAGTTCACCAACTTTCAAGTTTCTCTGAATTATGAGAAGTCCAATATTATGGTTTTCTTCCTAATTTGAATTCTATCCATCACATATGTTTAGTATTTCCATAGAACTGATGGTCATTCTGTGATCTTTAATATGAGGCTTTGATGACCTCACTAGGACACACACATATTTTTTAATTAAGGAAAAGATGTGCAATGTTAATCAAATGGCAATGCATAATATGGGCCCCTGAGTTCAATATCTAGCTCAATCCCCGATCAGTTTCCATTTCTCCAAAGTCACACAACAAGGACATTTGCCTGGCTCCATGTTATTTCATCCCTGCCACTAACTGTCTTCAAAGGTCTCTGTTTGAAGCTAATTCACAGTTTGTGGTTAGACAGTCAGGCCTTGATTTTCATTATCTAGCCCCTCCATGGATTCAACCTCAAATGTTGTATTTCTTATAATTTAACAGAAACAGACCTGTTTTCCTGGTGGGCTTCAGCCAAAGGTCTTGAGGTCCAGGTTTCAGAGGCACAAACCTTTCAGTTCAGTGGGGAAAACAAGCTGCACCCATAATTCTAAAAGGATGGCATTTTAAATTGACACAATGGGCCTCATTACGAACCTGGAGGTAGAGTGATAACGGCACTGGTAGTGCTGCCGGCACCGTTATCACTCTACCGCCACACTACGAGTTCTGCTTGCGGTGGCCGCTCTGCACACCTGGTCAGACCAAAGGTGCAGAGCAGCACCCGCGCACAGAACAGGATGGTAGCAACGGTACCATTATGAACGGTACCGCTGCTACCATCATCCCCATTCCCATTGAGCCCTATGGGGACTCAAATGGGAATGGGGATGTACCGGTTCCGGGTCCTGCGAAAGGAATTACCGGGCCCTCCAAGGTCAGAAAGGCCCTGTAAATCCCCTTTTGCGAGACCCGGAGCCAGACACGAGTTTGGGGGTAGCCATGCTCTTATTAAGGGCATGGCTACCTCCAAACTCATAATGAGGCCCAATGTGTTTAACATGTAACATTTTGTGTTGCATCTGGGCCTACAGTCCAGGAATGAAGTCTTTCTTTAATGCATTAATTGAAAAGATAGGAGTCTCATGTTCAGTATTATTCACACATAGGTCACACTTAGCCTAGTTTTCACTTCTACAACACATAGGCTTCTCCTTTAAAATTATGCCATTTTGAATGTTGAAAAGTGTTTTATTTGTGACGAATTCGAAGTGCTTGACTTCACTTTAGATTTTTGGATCACAGTTTTGTGCTGCATTGAAGTCAATGTGACATGCTACTATCTGTCTCCTTAAATGAAACAGCAGCTTTTTATATGTTCTGAAAACAGCATTTTCAGCCAGAACTGTCTTTTGGAATGTATTGGGCACATCCAGCAGTTTTCAGTTCTCAGGCACATTTTCCTTCAGTTGAGCGTCTGTCCATTTTGATGAAGTTGAGATAGGCCCATTTGTATTCCTTCACTAGGCCTTATGTCGGAAATCAATGTTTGAACTGGCCTGCATATTCCAATGGATTTCAACATCAGCCAGCTTTGTTCTCACAATAGAGCCTAGCATGGCCTCTCAGTCTCTGTCACTCAGGGACTGAATTTACACCATACATGTTTCAGCTTCATGACTAAGATCACTACTGTTTTAGTAGAAGTGTGGGGATCTGAGTAGGATTTAGAAAACATTACACATCCCTATACTGACAAATAGCAGTCATTTCATCATAGTTGTGAATAACAACTTCATATACAAGACAAAGATGAAATAGTGCTCTTATTATATGAATGAATTTACACCATACATTTTTCAGCTTCATGACTAACATCACTACTGGTTTAGTAGAAGTGTGAGGATCTGAGTAGGATTTAGGAAATATTACACATCCCTATACTGATAAATAGCAGTCCTTTCATCATAGTTGTGAACAACAAATTCATGTACAAGACAAAGATGAAATAGTGCTCTTATTATATGAATGTTTTTGACAAGTAAACAAAAAACACATACTGATATGCAGGGATTTCCTTTGGTTTAAGTAGTTTGCCAAAAATGTAACAAAGACAGATGAAATAATGTCTTGATTTTAATAATGTTGTAATCCAAACACAAATACCCATTCCTGCATTCTGCATAGCATGGTCTATGTCCAGGTTTCAATGTATAAGGACTATGCAGTTGAGGGAAAGAGAAACATGTTTTCTAAACCAGTCGTAATGGACACTGATTGTTCAAGTTGGTCGAGACAAACCTTGGCTTGCTGGCATATCGGGAGTGTCATGCCTTGTACCTCTAATGTGTCCACTATTTTGATGTGGATTATAGGTGATTTTTAATTTGAAAGCATATTTTCATCAAATTGTGTGCTCTCTGGCAGTGTACGCATGAAGCACACACAATGTACATGTTCGTGTTTGTTCCGGTCCATTAGCTCAAGACCTGCAGTGTTTCCTTTATACAGAGTTTACTGTTAAGCCTGTTCAGAAACGACATCAATTGAGATGTTTTGAAATATTTGAGTGTAATTATTGTCTGTGGCCTGATGCATATTTTGCATTACGTCTCTGTATTGGAAGACATTCCAGAGATGTACATTTGTTATGCTGCCTAATATGATGTGACATTATTTAGGAGCTAATGGTTTAAAGCATGTGGTCCTTTAACTAGTTTTAACTGAAAGAGATCCTCAAACCCAATGGCATCTTTTCCTCCAAAAGTTGTTCATATCCAGTCTTTCGTGCATTGCAAGACTGGTATTTTGTTAGATGTCATGACCGTTTACTGCCAATGCTTACAATTGCGACAGTTTTTGATGCTTAACTGGTAATAATGACAGGTAAAGAAAGGTAACACCACCTATGTTGTAAAGAGCTTTTCATTTTGGGGCTGTAACAACACATGAGACACTGTTCTCTGCTTTTTGATGTATCGACGTACAGATTTTTTAAAACAGAACACATTTACCAGGGCCAGCTTTACAATTAATGTATTAGGGAAGGATCGATATTCAGTGCACATGTTTGTTTTGCTCTCATGACATAGTCCATGTTCCACTTCTTTTGTGTTTTATAGGTCAATTCAGAATTCTTCCTCATTTAATTGAAGTACACACACTGTCAAATTGTCCCTTGACTGTTTTGCTTGTAGCATGGCATTTTACAAACTCGCTCATTGCTTTCACTGCCTCATGTTGAATGAGTGGTTGGTCTAAGTTCATTTGTAGGGTCACAAAACACCAATGTACCGAGCAATATCATACACTAGCAGGAATTGTATTCCTTATAGTACATGGTTACAAATTAAACATTTAATACTTTATCTCTTATTCTCTCTAACGCAAAATAAATTGCAGTTGTTTGAATAGTGGAAATAAAATACATTAATATACAGCTTTAAATGTGTTGCAAATAAATATTTTAAGGAAGTGATGGATTTCCATCAGTTAGGGGAAATCTCACCGATTTCTGTAATTTCGAGAGATCAAGTAAAGAGATTTTTCCTTGAAAGTCAGTTCTGCTAAACATTCTCCCTTTCAGACAATTCTCTCTTTTAAGAACTGGTGTTGGTGGGTTTCTAAACAGATGGGCCTGCCCACCACAAACATCCGCTGTCATCTTTCTGCTGTATCAGTAAGTAGCATTCCCTAAACTGTGCACCTCACAATACATTCCATAAAGATATGCAGGCAGAAACTGAATAACAGTTTCTTATATAGGTTCTCTTTTAAAATCATACTTTCCAATAAAGAAACCACTTAACATTATAGATATGTATTTTGTCAAAACCCACCTTATTACCCGCATTATATAGGGCGAGGGAAGGTATAGTGTGGAATTACAAACAGTCGGTTGAAACTAAATACAGTTTTAGCAGCAATGGGGCTACACTTAAAAAAAGATGCCCCAGCTAATTGTTAACTTACAAAGTGGAAATCTGTATTTGGTTGGTATTCCTGATACAAAAGTGCTAGCAGTCTAGAATTGTGAAGAAGAATACCAATTATATCAGGAAGCCAGCCTCCAAATTATGTATTGCTAGCTTGTCTACAAAGAAAGATATCCTGCAAGTTACACTGGTTTGTTTTTCACTTGCAAAAAGTGAATCCATATGATGGTAAACAAGCAGGCTTCATTTGTTAGTTTGGAATCTTGCTGAATACGGCAGCTTATCGTTCCTGTTAAGCTAGAGATGGTGCAAAAGTAATGATACAACTATATCTTATTCAAATAGATATATTGCTTCATGAAGGGCAGGGGAGTTGCTAGGTCTGGAAAAGACCCGGGGCTATGCTGATGTTGGAACTGTTGGGGCTCGGGGCTAGCTAGTCTTTTGGCTGTAGCTCCTGAGATTCTATCCGGGGCTACAACCAAAAGATCAGGGGCTATAGCCCTCTTAGCCCCCCCCCTAGCAACGCCCATGATGAAGGGTTAAATTAAACAGCCTAAACTGAATTTGCTGACACACTTTTATCACCACACTCGGCCTTTCTACTTTTGGCTGCAGAAAAAAAAGAGATATTTCCAGAAGAGGCAGCTCACACAACAAATGGGTGTAGTTACTCTGTGGAATCCTACTGTTGATTCTGACCCCTCTCCAAGGTGGAGAGCCTTTATTCCTCATGGGACAGGAATGTAAACAGGGCATTCAACGGATGCTGCAGGAAAGAGGGACATTACTTGCAAGGCAATACTCAACACAACGGTCCAGAAATGTGGGTCAGACAGGACAGAGCGGTGGCTCAGGGAATCAAAGAAACCAGAAAGCTACAGGAAGAATATTCTGGTCACTTTGGTTCTTACAGCACATCACTTCCTTCCTAATCCCCAATGATGTTTTGCAAATCTTGGACTCTGGGTATAACAAAACAAAAAGGGGAAGAAGGTACAGTGACATGGGTTGTTCCTAAATAGAAGGCTTGAAACCCCCTGTTAGATGTGATTATACATGGGTATGGAATACACAATTTGGTCAATCACCTTTTGGACTCTTGTAAGAAAAAAATGAATCCAGATAGAACTCTTGTTTGAGGTAAATCTGCTCAAAGGCTCTTACATTGGGTTAAGATCATATTTCCAGGAGACCTGCCAACACTCCCCCTAGCCACTTCTGGTTACAAGTGACATGCCTGCTGGAAGGTAAGCAGGCCTGCTACTGAAGACTGCTGGAAACTATGGAGTGTTGCCCAGGACTGTGGCCAGGACTAGCAAGCATCTACTCCAAACTATTTCCCTGGACTTGGAGGAGATGGGTAAGCATAATTTGCCTGCAAGGGCTCTGGTTTAAGGGTCCACAGCAGGCTGCAAGCCTTTGGCAATGATGTTCACAGAATCAAGCATTTCCTGATTCAAGCTACATCAAGCCAATCAAGCAGACATAAAACTACCATGGAGCTTCTGATGCACACTGACTTTCCCATTTCCTGTGCTTTGAACCATTCTTTACCATTTTGAGCCACCCCCAGAATTCAGTTGAACCATGAAGTGATCTCTTTTCTCCAACGTTCAACCTTTCAAGTGTAGTATTCTTTTTGCAGAGGCAGTGTGTTTCCTTGTCAAACACACATTAAACTTTCTGCATTCCACTGCTCATGACCTCACTCAGCCATGGAGACACAGAGAAAACTAGTCACAACACTCCTCCCATTGAACATACACACACCTCCCATCGAACATACACACATCACCAGGTTGATGAGAAAGCTAATCACTACCCACCTCCCAGATCACAAAGATACTGGTGTGAGTTTGAAAAAGATACAGAAAGCGAAAGGATGCACCTGCTGGCTAACACCTTCCTACATACATATCCTCTTGCCTAAAGATTGTACCCACACATAAAGTAATCCTGTAATTAACAAAGTGGCTCAAGCCTGATGGTTTTATGTCCGTCATTATTTCCTCATTATAACATGAATTGACAAAGACAACTAACTGAAAATAAAGGAATCTGAAGAAAAAAAAAACTAGTCATGACTTTAAATGTGTGTTTGAGAGGCAACTAGAATTCTGCTGAGAGCTGCCTTTCACGCTATTAGATGGCTCTGGCGACAACCATTGTGACATAACAGCTCAACTGTAATACATGTAGTGGTATCCTTTCATGGTACAAGACAGAGTATGACATGGGAATAGGATGTAGAGACCTTTATACAGATGTTGAGAGCCAGCAGATATAAATAGGTTCTTATGCAGTCAGGGATTGTACTGTATGGGATATGTGTAAACAGCTATATGAATTATAATCTCCAATGCCTTTGTTTCGTTGCTTGATTTGAAATGACCTTATGATAATGATGTCTTTAATGGAGTAGAGCTAGATTAGGACAAAGTCTCAAGATGCTTTAACACATCAGGACTCGTGATTGGATTGCCAAATAAGTCCTTTAAATCAACGAAGCGAACAAAAATATTAGGATTGTATGCATGTTTTGCCAAAGAGCTATACACTCTGTCTTGCAAAGATAAGGTATTAACATGTGCAGAACAGGCTTGCATTGAACTTTAAAGCTAAGCACAGAGCCAAAGCGTTTAAGAAGGATTAGACCAATTAATGTCGGAAGGCTCTTACTAGGCATATTCAATCCATTATGACAATTATGCACTGACATTTGCAGCACTTCTTTAAATATGCAGGAGATTATTATCTACAAGTGTCTGCGTGCAGCCAATCCATTTAGTTAGGACTACAGGGCCAAAGGCAATTGAAGCTTATGATTTCACTAAATATGGTTCTACTGTTCTACTGTTCAAGTCATTAGACTATTCCTGCTACGCTGCTTTATTAGTGGTGGTGTTATAACAGAAGCATCAGTAGTTATTATTGGAATTTTTAGCAGAGCTTTTCACCTGGACAGTAATATTAGTCCCGTATGTCATTGGGATATACAGCTTTTCTCCCACATTCTCTCCTGTTCCATGTGAGGCCTCCATGACATGCAGTATTTCTAGTTTTTTCAGTCGTTCATGTCATATATGTATTTCTTATTACTCAGGGAGAAGTTTCTAATTCACCTCTTAAATTGTGTCCCGTTCTTCACAAACTGTAAATATAATGGCAGCTCCATATACTCTTTAATCTCTTTTCCTATAAACTGACAGAAAAGGAGATCCAGAAGCAAGGCTTGGGGAAATGTCCACTGGGCCAGCTCTCTGCAGATGTTGTGATAGTTAAATATGGCCAAGAGGGATGAATGATCCAAACTGATCAATGGAAAGATATTGATCATGCATAATTCTAACATCGACCTTCGGAGAAATAGTACTCCTATTCATGAAGATGGAATATATACTACAGAATAATAAGCATAATCCATGAATGCCATTTTTTCCATATCCAGGAATCCTCTAGAGAATAATAGAGAGTTGAATTATAGCATTCCACCAGTACATTTTGTTTGATCCAAAAGGATCCTACAATTATCTTTGTTTGATCCATATTTTTTTATTCATTTATTGAGTATTTATAATGCACCTATAGACAATGTTTTCCATATTAACAACAGATTGTCATTGTTCCCTTTCCCACTCTCTACATGGAAAATATCCATCACACTGTAAAACACTGTCCCCTTTAACACAGCAATTGCATTTGCAAAATTGTACTCCTGGATCCTGAGAGATTGTTTGAAATCTAAATCTGTTCTTGCATTTTAGTAATGTTTAGTAATTCTAAATGACAATGTGTATAAAGTGTGTGTAGAGAATCTTGTCACAAGGTAAGGCGTGGCTGCATTCTAGCCAATTGCAATCACAGAGTTGCTCTCCTCTACCCTGGTGGATGGTTGGAAATCTAAATTTGCTTCAAAAAGAAATTGTTGAGGTGCAACCTTTGCTAAAGCAAGCAGCAAAGCCAGGATTAGTTGTCTGACTCTTAGCTGGATAGTCAATGGATGAATAGAGAGTCTGATACTAATTCTGATAATGATACTGAGGAGGGGGAGAAGGAGCGTAAGCAGGATTAGAATCATAGTTCGAAATAGCTTCATACTGAAACACAGACCTGTGGGATGTAATCAAAGCCCCCAAACCACAGAACTGAAGGTCCCACAGGAAATGACCTCCCAACATTCAAAAACCTGCATGCAAAATTGGGACTATTTAGGCAGACTATGTGGGTGTCTTTCTGCTAGGAAAATCCAGAGAAAGCAAAAACAAAAATGTAATCTGAGTGCAGATTGGAAAGCACATCACATTGAGGGCTGAGAAATAAATACATAATTTTTCAATGAAACTGCCACCCATTAAAAGGGGGTACACTGTGACAATTCCCACAAACTTTTCAACAGGAAACCAAACAGCAGATAATAAAAAGTGTATTTTATCAATGACTGAAAGAAACAGCGCTGCACTTTCGGCGCAAAACTAAAGTGAACCCTGATCAGTAAAACACAGTGAATGTCAAATAATAAAGGTTCAGACTAGAAATTTCAATCTGTGACTTCCCGTCAGCCAGGGACAAATGGTGGGACAATGGGAAAACATCATAAAGGACTTCTTCCTCTGAATGCCTGGCTTGCATCCAAGCTATTTACAACTGCAATAATATGTAGCCTGCCTGAAAAGTGTTGTCCCTGAATGCTGGGCTCTGTGCAGAGACAAATGGCCCTGGCTGGTGCATGCCAGTGGAAAGTAGAGGGGAGGTGTGAAAGCAGGGGTTACAATTAAGGGGAGCTGAGATTTAAAAGAAATACAAGAAATGGATGCCTTTCAGATCGAAATGGACACAGGCCTTGTGACATCACAGGGCAGGCCCAGCACATTATCTACAGTGGCAGATCTCTGTGTAGCAATTGCATCCCTCATTTATGATCTGTAGCCACCAACTTTAAACAGCAAAACTTCAAACACAAACAGACTAACACAAACTCTGATTACAGGCTGTCCCAGGGAGACAAAATGGCCTGGAGGCAGAAGAGATACCATTTTCCCAACATGGGGATTTACTATTAATTTAAAAGGACTATTATAACTTAGACCTTTGTCCCTAAACTAAAAAAATCCATAAACTGCCAGCGTCCCCCCAGGCCTTTAAGTGGAAGGGGGGCTGAAATCCTACATTCTCCAATCATCCAATTTTTGCTATCCAGCTTCCCCAACGCAGGCCTTTAAGTTGCGGAGGGTCTGAAATCCAACATTCTCAAATCATCCCCATTTTTACAGTCCAACTTCCCCAACACAAGCCATTAAGTGGTGGTGTGGGAGGGTGGGGGCTGAAATCCAAAATTCTCAAATCATCCCAATTTCTGCTGCCCAGCTTCCCCATCACAGAACAAAGTAGGGGGGGTCTGAAAATGCCACTGCTGAATCACCCTGTGCCTATTTTGAGCAAAGGTTTGGGTGAAATCATAATTTTCCTTTGCATTGGTACAAATCTGTAAACCAACTACTAACCTTTTAAACATACAGGAAAATCGAAATTGTAAAGCATGTTATGCATGGGCCAGTGCTGATGATCACTTAATTTGAAATTTGTAGAAAGAAAAGTATTGTAATTTATGTTGTTCCTAACCCATTGGGGGAGATTTGTGTGACTGTATACAAGTCTTCAGTAAGGCCAGCGCTAAAAAATGTATGCGAGTATTGCAGGGCTTTTCATTGGGGGTTGGGAATAAACTACCCAGGTTAAGGGTGGTCTCAATATAATGCAACAGCCTAATACACTGGCCACTGACTATTACTTTCGTTCCTCTGATCCATAAAGTATCACTCCCAACTGGTACTATCCTCCTCACCTTTCCACAGAAGGATGTGAAGCTAAGCGCACTGTGAGGTCCCCCACTTTCCGTTTCAGTGAGATAAAATGAGTAAGCATTGCTCGACACAAATGCCAGGAGAATTAATTGCAAACTGGGAAGATAATTCAGGGTAGAATGCTATTTCAGGTTTATCCCACCTATTGCAACACTCAACACTAATTGTCTCCATCATCCAGCCTTATTTGCTGGCAAGGACAGACTGTATTTCAGCCCATTTTCACTGAGGTGCTTTAATTGGAACGGACAGCTGAACAGTTCAAGCAAGTTTCCATTGAGATAGCAATGCAACCCAGCTTCAACACCCATCTAGCCCCCCACAGAAAAGATGAGACTACACATTACAATGGCTCAGCTAAGACAGAAATGTAGGCAATGAGAATCTGCAGAATATGGAAGGAGGCTGCCTCTAAAAATACATTGGGCCTCATTACGACCCTGGCGGAAGACCATGGTGCTATTAGCACCATGGTCCATGCGGGTAAGTTACCGACTCCGCCATGGAGAAAGGGGGAGTTACCACCCCATTACAAGGTTGGCGGGGCGGTAATTGCCCCTTCCTCCATGGCCCTTCCCCATTCCCTTTTTTGCCCTATAGGGCCTACACCAGCCGTTAAGGTCGGGTCCCGCAAAGGGACCTCGTAATTAGGCGCTAATAGGTTGACGGCGCCGTTAACCCATTAGCGCCTGGGTCGTAATGAGGCCCATTATCTCACCAAGGGGGCAGTGAAGAGGCACCAGCAAGAAGTCAGCTAAAAAAGCAACTTAGGCAATGAGATGCTGCATAGCATGGAAGGAGACTGCTCTAAAAAACACTATCTGAGCAAGCAGGCAATGGAGAGGCCCTAGAAAGAGGTCTGCCAAGAAGGCAACTTAGGGAATGAGAATCTGTACCGTATAGAAGGGGACTGCTTATAAAAATACATTATCTCACCAGGTGGGCAGTTTAGAGGCCCAAGAAAGTGGTCAGCTAAGAGAGCAATTTAGGCACTGAGAATATGTACAGTATGTAAGGAAACTGCTCTAAAACACATTGGGCCTCATTACGACCCAGGCGGAGGACCATGGTGCTACTAGCACCATGGTCCATGCCGGAGTCCGCCATGGCGGAATGGGGGATTACCACCCCATTCCGAGGTTGGTGGGGCGGTAATTCCCCATGCCGCCATGGCCCTTCCCCATTCCCATTTTTGCCCCATAGGGCTCACTGGGAATGGGGAAGGAGCTAATAACGGTACCGCAAATTGCGGTACCGTTATTAGCAGCAAAGTCCCTTTGCGGGTCCCTACTTTAACGGCTGGAAAAACCAGCCGTTAAGGTTGGGTCCCGCAAAGGGATCTCGTAATCAGGCGTTAAGGGTTTAACGGCGCCGACACCTTTTACGGCGCTGGTAAACCCTTAACGCCAGGGTCGTAATGAGGCCCATTATGTCCCCAAGTGGGCAGTGGAGGGGCCCTAGCAACAGGTCAGCTAAGCAAAGAATTTAGGCAGTGAGAATCTGTACAGTATCGAAGGAGACTGCTTCTAGAAATACATGATCTTACCAAGTGGGCAGTTGAGAAGCCTTAGCAACATGTCAGCTAAGAAATCAACTTAGGCAATGAGAAGCTGCATAGCATCGAAGGAGACTGCCTCTAAAAATACATTGGGCCTCATTACACGGATGGCGGAGAACCATGGCGCTATTAGCGCCATGGTTCATGCCGGTAAAATACCGGCACCGCCTTGGTGGAAAGGGGAATTACCGCCCTATTCCAAGGTTGGCGGGGCGGTAATTCCCCCTTCCACCATTGCCCTTCCCCATTCCCATTTTTGCCCCATAGGGCTCTATGGGAATGTGGAAGGCGATAATTACGGTACCGCAAATTGCGGTACCGTAATTAGCTCCCTGGTCCCTTTGCGGGTTGGTTTTTAACGCCTGCAAAAAGCAGGCGTTAAATTCCCCAACCCGCAAAGGGACCTCGTAGTAAGGCGGTAAGGATTTACCGGTACCGGTAAAATACCGGTACCGGTAAACCCTTACCGCCATCCCTGTAATGAGGCCCATTATCTCATCAATAATAATTTGCATTTACATAGTGCTACAAACCCTCAGGCATCTGAGCGCTGCTTATTACCCACGGTGTGTGGTGCTTAGTTATCGACCTCAGAAGGATGAAAGACTGAGTTTGGCCCTGCCGGGATTCGAACCTACGTCGGCAGGCTCTGCACAGATATCTAACCGGCTGGTGGGCTGTGGGGAGGCCCTAGCAAGAGGTTTGCTAAGAAAGCAACTAGGCAATGGGAATATGCACAGCAGAGAAGGAGACTGTCTCTTAAAAACATTATCTCACCAAGTGAGGCATTAAGAGTTCCTAGCACGAACCTCACGGTTGGTATATCTATGACTGTATATCTCTCACATCTGCTGATGAGGAAGAGTTGAAGTGATTATATGCCTATTAGGCCCAAACACTCCAGCAGAAGTACCTCTGGTGGTAACATCAAGGACAGCTTCCACATCTCTATACCATCAGGCAAGGTACTGTTAGCTGATGCAGCCTCTGACTTCCATTCTTGAACAGACCAAAGGCTGAGATTCAGCTGATGAATGCCATTGGTGGAATGTAGCTTTTGCAAGAGTTGGAGTTTGCTGGTTTATTGGTGCTTCTTAATGTCAGGGTTATTGGCGAGTTTCACCCAGTTGTTTCTTGAAGATGTCTATTTGAAGATGTGTGGGACACCACAGGTTGCAGTGCATTGTTTGGACGCACTGGCACCTATCCAGGTGCGTTCATATCTATGACAAATTAGGAGGCAAGCAATAGTAAAACTCAGTCATCAAAAAGGATAAAGGTTGTACATAATTTGCAAAACAATTTGTTGGCAACATTATTGAAGATGGAAGTCATTGCGTGAATGAAGATCAAAAGTAAGAATTATTGCTCGAGAACACAAAGAGTAAAATGAGGGTGCACAAGTAATGACTTAGAGCTAGAGTAAGGTTAAGGAATTATAGAAATGGGTTTTGTGGAAAAGAAACCACATATAGAGGGGGTATGGCTTCATGGGATATATGTGGTGAGGGCCATTGTTAGGAGAAAAGTCAGTAGGTGGAATAGAAACAGCAGGGGAAGAGATCAAGACCAATGCCAAGAGCAACTTCCCCACGAAGCCCACAGCATCAGGGAGTAGAAGGATCGGGTACATTTGAAAGTAAGCAACACATAGGTGGAGGCTGTGTTGCAGTTTGGTCAATGCTTCATACATGCTGTCAGAGTGGAGGCTGAAGGGAAAGGACGTCTAAACGTGCTGGGTGGCATTGCATATACAACATGGACAGGAACACATTTGTGTAGGCCTGCAGCGAGTAAACAGCACTCCCATTATAACAACAACTGAGGACTGTGCGATTGTTCCTCCACAATGCCTATGAGAGGGGTGTGCACTGACATCATACCCAACATAGACATTAACACACTTCCTACCACTTGCACAAGATACTCTGCTTCTGTTTTGGCATGGCTAGTACCAAAATCACAAAGGCTTGTCCCTGCGGCACAATGCATCAGGTTGCAGTTCACCAAGTGCCAAGGACGAGTATGCTCGTCCTTTTTGCATAGACTTGCAAAATAGCCTGGTACTGAAGGGATTAAGAACACCTGTTGCCATTTACACATTCATGGTGAAATTAGGTCTGCCCCTAATTTTATTTTCCCCTGGTTAGTACCAATAACATTTTGTGTATTTGGGTAAAAAGATTTAGAAAATAGACACTGCTGCCACCAAACTGCAAATGGAGGTTCACACAGGGGAAGGGGAGTGTTTGCCACAGTTTCCTCTGGGGCTTTGAATAGAGTTTACTCCTAGCTAAGGCCAGTGATTTAGACATTTTTTGGGGAAAAGGCCAGTATAGCAGTCAGAAAACAACTATGATTACAGAGTCTCTCTCCAAAGTTCAAGTCTAGGATGTTCCCACACCCACTGTCGTTCGGCCTTTCATAGGATGGTACCCTACAGTTTAAGGCAACACAAGGCAAATGATAATGGCTAGAGCTATGTGTGCAGAGGCTAGCAAGAATACAGAACACTTGCCACTGCATCCTGCACTTCCAAAGATAGATTGCCCCAAGAGTGAGATGCCGTGGAAAGGTACTGTTATTAAATATGTCAATACTCGCTATACAGTGCTGTGTTCGCACACTTGCAGGACAAACTGTCTAGCATCTGTTACCAGGCAAAAGGGGCCAACTGAACAGCTTCATGTCTATGGGTGTACTATGTTATAATCTCTGAAAAACATGAATCCGTATTTTGTAAATGATGCTGGCTCTTAAATGAAATGATAGTTACGAAAAGAAAATGTATTTTTATCGATCCAAAATATAGGAATCTGTGGAAATATGGATCATCTCGTTCTTGATAAATTGTGTAACCTCTCTTTACTGGATAGCCATACATTGATTATACCATACTGAATAGTTTTATGGGGTAGATGTATATGTAGTTTTTCATGTAATGCCTCGGTTTCCACATTATCATTTTTAATTCCATTTTATTTATTTTAAATTTCTAATTTTTTCAGCCATTGTCTTTCTTGTAAGGATATTTGTAATCAACTCCAGGCAACTAAGAACAATCAGATTTGAAATATGTTATGGTAGTGGAAACACATTCTAAATTTGGAAGGGTATAAGTGGCCAATAATCTTTAATGGAAAAACGAACTCTTTGGGCTTCACGAACGAAGGTTCGTGGTGGTGGTGGTATCCCCAGTGGTGGGAAACCCCGAATTGACTGTGATGGTGAACAGCAAGCCGGCTGTTTCATGTGGGCATGCTTTGCAGAATTAGGTCAGCATCTCCGGGCGCAATGGCATGTGGAAGGGGGATTAAGGTGTCCCTCTCACACCTTGAATCTGCCACCCAATCCATCAAATACTAATGAAGGGCAGCCGTTGCTTTAGTAGCCTGGGCAGGTTTTCTGTGAACTGTAGACATTTTGACCCAGCAGCTCACGTTGACATTGGGACTCCACGTTGTCATTACACCAACTGCAGATGCAACTAGGCCCAACCTGTTGAAGGTCACACATATCTGCCCCCTCTTCTCCTGTGACTCAGCAAACACCTTTGTCGCCACCTTTGTATTTAGTCAGCTCGGCTACTGCTCCAGCCTCCTTCTGGATCTACCTCCCCACTCTTTTGCGTCCCTTGATAAAATCCTTAGGTTTGCGCCCTGCACACTCTTCTCCCAGCTTCTCACTACCTAGCCACAGACTAGCCATCCATGCACAACTAGTCTCTCTTGAAATTCCCAATCATTTCTTTGACATGAAAGAAATTCAATGTTAATTCAACACACACAAACACCCAGAAACAGACACACAAATGCACACCTTTTCAAGTCTGGGTTCACCAACTTCAATGAATCTGTATGTTTTGTATCCGTGTGAAGTCGATTAACACCAGAAAAGGACACATACACACATTCCTGGTCTCACATGTGTTATTTGAAGAGGACAACATAGTACATTGGACAACGAAAACGCCTAATGCTTTTAGACAACCAGTACTGCCTACAGCCGTGGAAATATCGGAAGAGTGTTTTCCACAACTAAGATTTTCATTGCAGCATTATTTTGTACTGTATCACTAGCAACGGCGGGAAATATTTGACATGATAGCCTTCCTCTAAGACTGCGGTGTCCATTTTGTACAGAGGATTGTTATAGCACAAAGGATAACGAGTCAGAGAAACGCAGGACGTTTTTGATTAAAACAAGCCCTTTTCATAACATCTTCCAGACCTCGGTGTCTGAGCCGTCCCTTTGGGGTGAAACGAGTAGTATTAGCCCAAATCCCTCTCTGGCATGGCACATTTCCTGTGACTGGGAGGGCAGCCAGCCTTCATAATTGGCTGTTGCTTTGATGTCTTAGCCATTGACTGAGAATACAGCCTTGCGAGGCGGCCCTGTTTTCCCTGTCCTCGTCTTTACAGGAGCATGAGAATGTCACCTCTGTAATGTTCCCAGTCTCTTGTACTGTAGTGCAGCTGGCACCCGGGACGTGACTGAAAATAGCCCTGGTGCAGCACCACGTCCAATGGGCTTACCCAGGACTGCCACACATCCAGGGAATGCAGTGCCCCCAAGCACAGCTAGCTTGTTGTCTATTGATTGCACTGAAAGAGTTAACTTTGAAGTCCTCGCCTATTGTGAACGTGTCTTAGTATAGCTTTTCTGACCTCGCACTAGGGGTCGAGGGCCATACCGGAAGTTATGGACCCTGAAGACCGAGTTAAAGCTCCAGCGCAGCAAGGGCATTTAACAAGGTATGAGGGTCCATAACGATGGTACGGCCCGAGGGCCAGGTCTGTAAAGCTATTAGAACCCTTTGGCCAAACACAGAAAATGTTTACGTACAAACATATATTTGTTTTAATTTTTGTTTTTTGGGGGAACTTAAATATGCAATATTTAAGTTTACAAAAAACAGGAAAAAATATGTGATCAAAATATGTCATGCTTATTTATAATAAATCATTCTTTTCATTCATTTAAACTAACCGACGAAAAAGGATTCATTTGGTTTTGGTTAAAAACTCCAATGCTGGTGCCAGATGTTAAATACTGACATTGAATTACCCAATGATGTGTCATTTGGATATTCTGTGGGCGTGTCCCGGCAACGTTTCCTCAGACCCGGCAAACACCCATTGATGGATGAAGCATCGTGTCAAAAGGCTGCTACTCAGGCAATGGAAGCCGACGCCCAACGCTAATTAACCGAAACTAAAGGGTTTGAAACTCAGTTCAAGGGTGACTATCCAACCTCTTCAGCGCGAGATGCAGACACTGCAGCTGGCAGAAACTACCACAGAAACACGCTTCCATCGTCTTGCCGTTATGTCATGGGATGTGCATGAAATCAGCTTCTGTCCTTATAGAACACTGGGTCCTGTTTTCCCACCACCAGACGTATTCAGAGAGGAGTTTTAGGAGGAAAGTAGAGGCAAGAGTGGCACATGAGTGCGAATCAGGAACAGCCAAAGACAAAATGAACATGGATTACTGACGAGGCATCAGTGTAGGCAGGAAGGTGGGGGAGCTCGAACGTGATGACGTAAAGTGAGTGGGGTGAGGATCTGCAAGAATCTAGGGGGGACTACTTCTGAACATAGCTCTGGCTGTGTCAGAGCACTGTTATGTCCTTCGCATCTGATCTGTGTTCCTCTGTGAAAGTTATCTGGTCTTGGTACATATCCATACGTTTCGACAGAAAGACTTTGGAATTTGTTACAAACAGGATGTTGATGAGACCTTGTTTTAAGGGGGTTGTCCAACTCCAGGTCTCGAAAGCAGGAATCCTGATGGGCTTTCAAGATATCCTTAATTAATATTCATGAGAAAAAAATATGCATGCATTTAGAGTGCTGTTATGCAAATTGAATGTATGAATATTAATGAGGGTATCACGAAAATCTGACATGTTTCCGGCCTTTGAGGCCTGGTGTTGGACAATATGACCAATATTTTTGTTGTCAATATGAAACATTCAATCAAATTTCAATATGTGCCAAATATGAGGGTTTGGAAGAAATCATTTCAGCAAAATGTGGCTAGTGAAATGATTTTTACTCATTAAAATTGTGCCACTTTTTTCACTTTCTCTTGTGATATTTTGTTTTCAGACTTCTTTTGTTCATGTTAACCATTTTTTGTTATTGTCACTGATTTAGACGTTATGTCAGTCATGAGTAATATGACAGATGTACACTGAATAAATGAATGATGGACAAAAGACATCTGAGGAATAAAAATACATTTGCACATGATGAAGAGTGCACAGCATTTCAGGTGGCTAGAAATGAGGGCAGAAACTGGCTGTGGCCACCTGTGTCCCCCATGCCACCCATGTCCCTTCCCTGGGTATTTTCATTTTTATGGACCTGTCAGATCCACTCGTCCCCTCCCCTATCTTCCCTCCTCACCCCCTGACCCACACTGCCAGCCATCCCAAGCTCCTCCCACATCTTCTGCATTTACTTGCTGGGCCAGGGCTTCCAAACCTGCCATCCCACCCCCTCAACATCCGCCCTGTTCTGCCTGTAAATAAAAGACAATGGGCCTCATTACGACCCGGGCAGTAAGGGATTACCGGTACTGGTAAGGGTACTGGTGCCGGTAATCCCTTACCGCCCAATTCCGAGGTCCCTTTGCGGGTCCTCCCTCAACGGCTGGTTTCACCAGCCGTTAAGGACGGAACCCGCAAAGGGACCTTGGAGGTAATTACAGTACCGCAATTTGCGGTACCGTAATTACCGCCTTCCCCATTTCCATTGAGCCCTATGGGGGCAAAAATGGGAATGGGGAAGGGCCAATGGTGAATGGAGAATTACCGCCCGCCAACCTTGGAATGAGGCAGTAATTCCGCCATTCACCATGGCGGAATCGTAAGGTACGCCTGGGTCGTAATGAGGCCCAATGAAAGAAATACTATTTAGCACACTACTCTTAAGTGCTTTATGGATGCAAACACAAATGCATATTCAACTCAAAATAACATTGTAGCATTCAATTAAAGAGTGTAGCATTACAAGCGTTGTTGTATTCCTTTAAGTTTGTAGCATTATTAACAACACCTGAATATCTCAAAAGATGAATTAGGATTAATGTTTGATTCATCACAATAGAAAGCTCAAGCAATTTAAAAATAACATAATATTTATATAAAATTATGTAAAACAAGGACTCACTTGATCAGGTACATCAAATACATTGGGGCTGATTCATCGAATTATTTGCGCTGAAAAACGGGGATTTGTGCGCCATTCTGCCCGCAAATCCCTGTTTAACAACTGGGGATTTGCCCCCAGAATGGCGCACAAATCCCCGTTTTTTGGCACACATGATTCCATGAATCAGCCCCATACTTTCGATAAATGAAAACGAGGAGCGGCACCACATTTTTAAATGGATTACTTATGGTGATGCACAAAAATACACTCATTTTCCACAGGAAGAAGGCAGCATGCAAATCAAGAGAGTTATAAGTCACCTAGTAACACAAGGCACTCAAAATAAATATGCAGCTCGTTATCGTTATGTACACATTAGAGCTTATGTTTTCATGTTTTTTCGGATTCATTGGGAAATGATCCCACTGTCTTGTATCAATAGTGGAGCATCCCCTGAACACCTTGAGGAAATCTCACAGCTTAGCAACAATGCCATCTTTATAACTCACTTGAAGTCCAAGGCAGGCGTCCATCTGCAACAGACATGCCTTACAACTTTGACAAGTTAACGATCTTCTGAGAGCTTCTTGACAGCACAATGGGCCTCATTCAGAGTTGTAAACACCTGTTACCAGCACTTTTACCGGGCCTGCAAACTTCAACTGTGCCCGTAAGGGTTAAGGATTTTATCTTCAGCTAAGAGCAGGAGGTTGATCTGCCCCCTACTGGCCAAAAACTGCCTTCATTACCGGCATGGGCAGTAAAAGTGACAACATTCTCAAAAGTGAATTTAACGACCTTACTGGCTCTCATAATCTGTCGGTTATTCCGGCAGAAAAAGTGCCAGTAACAGCAATTCTGTTTGCCAGTATTCTGCCGGATGTACCGCTGCAATACCGGCAAACTTGGAATGAGGCCCAATGTGTCACAACTGTACCAAAATGGCTAGTTGCTGGTGGGCATAGAAGCTGCCTGAATAGAAGCATTTTAAGCAGATGTGCTGACCACTGACTGCCTACAGCACACTTGAGTTGCTCCAGAATCAGAATATGCAAAGGTCAGCATGCAATAATGCCCCTAAATATCTAGAACACGTTGGAATAGAATGTATTAAAGGAACCGACCAGCCAATTAATTACTTCACGTAAGAAAACTTGGAGAGCATAAAGGGAGCACCAGGAATGGGATTGTCAAGTAGAGTCTGCCCATATTATCCCACTATCGTACATTTGCAGTAAAAGCACCTTTTGTAGCGTTGCATAAAATCTGAGAGGGCATTTGAGTTAATGTATTAGTCTGCAACTTTCACGTTCGGTCCAGCTGTCGATGTTAGGTCTTCATCAGTAGCAGACGCTGAGAACACGTTGGTGTGTAACTGTTCTGAAAGCATGATTATGTCTCTGTGCAAGACTTTTCCGAGTTTGATCAGGGTTGGACTGGGACAAGAAATAGGCCCGGACACCCAAAAAAAGTGGTACACGCCTCAAAAAAGTGGCCCACCCCTGGTTTAAAAAAAGTGGCCCACCCCGCGCCTTAAAAGAAGTGGCCCTCAAACCATCATCTGACCGTGAATCGTGTCAATTCATGACTTTACAGAAAATGCTACTTATGGAGGGAATGTGTGTCTGTTACATTACAACACCACTCATAACCATAACGTTGCATACAGTTCTGTGACAGGGTCCACAGCTCCGAGGCGCAGGAGGGGCATGAACATGACCTTTGACAAAACAGGAAGTGGCATCAAATAGCATTGTTCCTAAGTACACTACGAAAAATATGGTTATGATTTCACTAATGTGATATACATTTCATACACGAATGGATCACCATATGTATCATTAATATCTGTGTGTATAGATCCATATTGTCAAATTACTGTGAATGCAAGCAGATGTCCAATGCCAAATGAAAATATGTTATTGTATAGCACTTACGCTTAAGCTCTTTTTTATAGAACAAATATGCATACAATATCACCCAACCTGTGTGGGTACTCATTCATCGACCTCAGAAGGATGAAAGGCTGAGATGGTTTGATCCTGCAACCTGCAGATCTCACACTCATCGCAGCAGCAAACGCTCAACCCACTGAGCTATCATATCGGCTATAGTAAAATGAGCAAAGGTCTTATTATTCTGAGGCACCAACAGGAAGAATTAGCCCAAGACTAATCTATACACGATTTGTTCCACTGATAAGAGAAATGGAGTGGTGTATTGAGACTTCAGGAGCAATGTCATTGTCCTGCTTAACAATGGATCTGACCAATGCCCCGTAGAATAGGGCAACCCAACCTCCAAATGCTGGCCTGTGTCACCACACATCCAGTACACAACAGGTGTAAATATACACACGGAAATGGCCCCGGTTTCCATATCGTATGTGCATCCCTTAACAAAACAAACGGTAAATGTCACATGCTAGAAATTTGAATAGCAGATGGCACTGATAAACTTCCTTATGAAATATGCCTCTTTTTTTCATGTGCAAAAAACAAACAAGTGGGTTTTCCGTTGTGACTCGAGCATTACCACCCGCAATAAAATCCATGAAGGCTCAAATGCATGCGCATTTGCTGCACAGAAGATTTGGGTGGAGACAGATGCATACTTTACCACTGCACCCAGCTCTGTGCTGAAAAGGCACGAAAGTGCCTCGATTCGTAAAGTACCCCTCCGCCTGGATCAAAATAAGCGGCTGTAAGCCTACATATGGGTTGCCCTTCTGACAACAGCATTAAACAAGTAAGCACACACTTGTGATGCCAACTACCGCTTACGAACAGTTATTAAATGCAATCATTTTCAACAATATCCAACAGAAGGCAGTGCAGTGGAGGTAGGCCTGACGCATTGCATAGATTTTTGTGGTGTGAATGGGAGTGCTCATAAAATCAGTGTAAATCAGAAAATGTGGGCATAGCATAAGTACTGGTACCCACACACATTTCTGCCAATGCCCTACATTCTGACTTAGAGCACTATCACGAGGGCCCACGTACAGCTTCTGAAAAGCACTGCACTCCTGAACTGAACCTATGCTATTTCAGCACTGAAAAATACTCACAGTCCTCAGAACAATGACACATCTAATATGTATGTGAATAAGCGCAACACAAAACACTGCCAATGCATCCCAATACTGCCTGGCATTACGTCCTGCTATTCCAATACTAGGGCCTGCACAGAGCTCTGTGAATACATCTCAGGCGTGATCTGCAGGCTACAGCACCCCCACTAATCCAGTACTGTGACCCAGACCACACAAACATCTGTCAGTGCACCTCAAACCCGACCTTTAGCACATATGTCATCCATCAGGCTCTATTCCACTCACGGTATATAACACACCAGTCCACTTTTGTCTTTACTTTGCATTCTGGTATTTGCAGTCCTTGATTTTAGGGCGACTACAAGTTCCAAATTGCAAAGTAAAAACATGCATGCCAACATTACCCATTAGATGTGGTCGATACTAGACTGGTCTTGTTTTAACCTTGATTCTGGGATTTTTAAGGGGGGGAGGGCGCCTGACTACAAGTCCACGAATGCAAAGTTAAAACCGAGCGGACTAGCATCTCCTGAATCGAATAGATAATGTTTGCACATATATAAACACTTGCAATAGAATTACAACTTCTGCATGGAATGGGACATATTGTCATGTATGCTTGTATACATCTATTCTAGGACAAAGACTACACACAGCACTGCCAGTGCCCCTCAATCCAAACCTGCAACAGGCCTTGCGATTCCAATTAGGAAAACGGTTGTATACGAATTGTTCGAATGTAAATTGTTCGAATAACAATTGACCTTCTGCACAATTGACCGAATTTAAACGGTCAATTAGGATATATATGCGGGGGGAAACCCCCCGCAGGCCCCCACCCAATCCGAACCCCCACCCCAACCCCCCTCCCAATCCCCTTATATTATTATTACACCAACCCAACCCATAATATATATTACAATGACCATACAGTCAATTGTGCAGAAGGTCAATTAGGACCCCTATTATTCGAACAATTGTGTCATTCCAACAATTGTAAACGAACAATTCGGGTAATACCAGGAAATCTCCAATTGAATAAGAAGGTAACAGGCATTGGATGTGAAACAGCAGAAACAAACAGGACTCGACAAAAATATGCTTTTTCGTCTTGTTTCCTGCTGTTAGATTTTTTTGTTTGAATGTATGTTCGTAACAGTCCCTCCCCAATGTACGGCTCTATGGTCCCGCTCCTACCACAACAATACACGGATACAAACACGCTTAGGCCGCTACCTCCCATAATGCGCTGCTCCTTACCTGTCACAGAAGGAGGGCTCTAACGGGGAACCCTCAGACCTCCGGCACTCACATACCCCCACGGTCCACGTCATAGGTCTGCTCTCTTCTCGAAGCAGAGACCCTCAGTCTAGTAAAACTCAACTTGGAACAGAAGGGAAAACACAGACAATGCGCACAGCCTCGCTTTCACTTCTGCTTTTCATGATCGTGAACAGAAATTTAGAGCAGGGGAGGAGACCAGAGGCAGCCGTGTGGAAGTTGGAGGGGGAGAAGTGTGAGGGGGATTCATCCTGTGAAGCACAGGGAAAGGGAGGGGGGTTAACACTGAAGGGACTTGACAGAGACACGGGCTGTGCAGTGAGAGGGGTTTTTATTATAGGCGGTGGGGCACGCAGTTGCGAGCAGTTGCCGGATGTGTTTCTTTTTTACAAAACACTGGGAGTGGGCCGGGCTGACCTCGGTCTGGCCCGCTACCACTGTTTTGTAAAAAAGTAAGACTTCCTTCACTAGCAAAGTGGCGGCTGGCACCATGGTGTCTCGTGCCGACTCACTGCCTGCAGGCCCTGATCATGCATAGCAGATCACAGTAGGCTGGGCCTACAGGCAGCCCTGAGCCGGTGCTGAGCCCCTCGCCCACCTCCAAATGATTTCAACCCAGCCATGGGCTGGCTGATGGGCCTTTCAGACCCTGAAATAATTGTAGTAGTTCATGTAAAACCACATTTTTATAACAATAATAATTTTTAAAAAAGGCCCATAATTAAAAAAAAAATGGCCCCTCCGGAGAAAACTGGCCCCCAGGTCTCAAAGCTCATCGGCCACTGGCCGATGGACCGATATGGCCAGTCCAACCCTGAGTTTGATAGGCTGAGTCGATGTTCAATAGATTTAACAAAAGGTTGAAAAGAATGAAATTATTTCAGAGCGTGATTCCTCCTTGCGCAGCACTATGAGCATATATAGGCAGGGTGTAGGCTGTGAAACCAAAAGAAAACGTATTGTATGACTGACTGGTGGGCCAGGGAACTTGTGATGAAGTCAAGATGCATTGCAAGTGGTTTAAACATAACAAACAATCAAACAATCAAACCTAACCAGTAAATTACCAGACATTTGGTCGAAAAAAATTGATCGACCAGACAAATGGTCGAACCAATTTGGTCGAAAACCAAATCGTCGAATTTTTCTTTTTTTTTATTTTCACCCCTTTTTTAAATTTTTTTGGGGGGGTCCCCCCTCCCAACCCCCTTTTTTTCTCTAAAAACCCCTTTTTTAAAAAAACGAAAATCCGAAAAATAAATATATAAATAAAAGAAAAATTCGACCATTTGGTTTCGACCAAATTGCGTCGACCAAATGTCATTCGACCAGTTTTCAGTCGACCAAATGACTGGACACCAAATTAGGTTATGCATCGCTCTTCTGTCTTGGAAAACTCCAGCTGCAACATCATAACTGTCAATGTGTACCCACACCATAACAACCAGAATGTAATTAAGTTGAACATGTCAAAAGCAAACTGTTTATCTTAGACTAAAAATATATTGTTTCATTTTCAAATTAAATTGTATGATAATGCAGAGCCTGATAGTCATGCTAATTCATATCTTAGACTGGACGGACCTGCAGAGAAATGCATGGTAGAACTTGACAACACCCTCTCCCCTCACAGTTCAGTGGTTCCTTTGGATAAAATATTAATGCATGAGTGTCTCTGACACTTACCAACCACATTTAAGTCTGGAATTCTGGGCCATGTTATGTTATTGGGCCATATAAAGGAGTAGTACTAGTAGTAGTTTTTGTCATATATAAAGCACCTTTATCCCATTAGTATTGGCTCTATGCACTTGTGGGGGATCGGCCTTGGGGGACCAAAGTCAAAGGTATGGGACATTGTTAGAAGGATTAAAATATGTGTGTGCATTTGGCCAAATAGGAAATTGGGATTGATGGGCGAGTCCCAATAAGCTACCCATGATGGTTGGTCATATGAATTGGCGCTGAGAGATATTCAGGAGTGTGCATAGGTGCAAGAGACTAATCTTGTGTCCAGCTATGCTGAATATGTGTTGTGGGACATAGCTGCATTCTGACGGCAGAGATGGTGTGCTTTATGCTTTTGTCTGGTCTATGAAGGCGAATGCCTGCGGGTGTGCAGGCTTGTCTGAGACTAGAGTCTACCAAAGTTGTCCGTAACTACGTACCTTGAGCCTCTTTTAAAACTTGCTTTTGATGTGGTCGTGGATTCTTGCTCTGTCTGGAGAATATACTGGGAAGGCACAGTGTCATGACCCAGGTGTCATGAAGGTAAGTGTGATGTGTGGAAGGTTTGTCAGGTTGCTTAATCGAAGAGCCAGGTTTTGAGGGCCTTCCTGAATGAGAGGTGGTGCTCTTTGTGGTGGATGCTGAGTGGAAGGGAGTTCCAGAGGGTGGGAGCATAGACAGAGAATGAGGATCCTCCAACTCTTGTGGAGTTGAAAGGGGGGATCACCAGGAAGAGTGTGGAGCCAGAGCTAAGGTTTCTGATCGGTTGGTAGAGTGTAAGCTTGTTTTGGAGGAATTCAGGGCCTGTCCTGTGGAGGGCTTGGTGGGTAATGCACATGGCCCTGGAATTCACCCATCGGCTGGTAGGAAGACAGTGGAGCACCCTAAAGGCAGAGGTAATGTGTTCTATGGATGAGAGGGCAAGGAGCCGCCTAGCTACAGAGTTTTGGATCTGTTGAAGCTTTCTGAGCTCATAGACAGAGGTGCCCAGATAGAAGGAATTGGCATAGTCTAGACAGGAGAGAATGATAGCCAAGATTGCTGAGACTCTTTGAGGGTAGCAGAGCTTATTCTTCTGAGGATGTGGAGGTGAAAATGACATTATATGGACACACTGTTGATGTGATGAGATAGTTAGATCCGAGTCCAATGTGCCTCCCAGGTTCTTTACTGAGCTGGATGCTACGGGCAGGGGGGGTTGCTAGGGAGGGTGGCCAAGGGGTGGGTTGGGTGAAGAGTGAAGTTTTGCTGCAGATCAGGAGTTTCGGTTTTAACCAGGATTAAGGAGGACGTGTTTATTCATCATCCAATGGTCAATTTCTGAGAGGCAGGAGGCGAGGCCAGGATGGAAGGAGGTCAGTGTTTTGGAACATATGACATGGATCACTCCAATTAGCATGGTCTCTTGGCACTCTAACAGATCAGAAAGATGTGGGCTGGGTTTGGCTATTGGGGAGAGAAGAAAATGCAAGACAGATTTGCTGTTGAGTGGATGTGCGATACATTCCTTGGCAATCTGTGTGGGTATTTTATTAGATGGGTCATGTCCTGAGCACTTTCAGGTATCTGTGTCCAGAGGGGAACCTCATGTGCCTGCTGTGTGACCATGCGTTGGTCTGGAATGTGAGGCATAGGTTTGTTCTGCAGCACTCTGGTGTTAATGTCCTTTCACAGCGGTATTCATCCGGGACACCCATCAAGGAATGGGTGTCCTAGTTGGTTTGCATATTGTGTTTTGGAGCATAGAACTTGAGCATGTTAATGGGGGGAGCAGTCATTGGAGACCTTGATCAGCATTTTCCAATGCTGCAATTAAAGAGAATATGCAACCACAAGTGGGATTTCATTAAGAGGTTTGCATTGGTAACAGCTGTGAACCATGGGCAATTTCTTGATACCCTTGGCCAATCCCTTGCAAACTCTGGACATCGGCCAATCAGAATAAAGGGTGGTGACCACAGGGAAGAACTTGTGAGAAGTATTTCAGTTCCAGTTTTGAAGTGCAGTAAGAAACATGCAGAGTGAGGCCTGAGGATTCAGTATTATGATGTATTTATAGATTTGCAGGTGTAGGCAATTTTCCTAACTCCCGCCGTCATACTGGAACAGCAGGAGAAGGGCCCTATATGGGACCCCATGTGGTATGCCTATACCACATCAAGAGTACAAACGATGATATGCTCTCAGATAGACATCATGTAGTGTTGAATGAAATCTGATGTGGTAGAGTGATGTCATGAAGAAGATATACAAGGTCATACTGAAACAATATGAAAATACTGAAGAGTGACAGTGTAACTGAAGTGATAAGAGAAACATGTACGAAATGATAAAGTAATCACATTCAAAAGAAGATAAAGTAACTTTCTGACCAATAAGTGTAAATACACAGCAACTCAAGGTAGAGGAGAAATATAGAAGCTTGTAATAGAGGAAAATATAACGTGGCAAGGACGGCCATGATAGGAAAATGGACGTCGGCTCGGGTAAAGATACAATCCTGCTACCTCAGAAAAAGACCAGAGGTGCTGAGTCAGGAGACGTTGTAGGATTAGCATTGTCTGCAAAGTGAAGAGGAGTCCATTTTGGCCCGGGATCAAGGATCAAATTTTAGGAATAGCTGCAAAGCACAAAGGGAGGCAGACAGATAAGCCATGGACGTGAGACATATTTCTCTTAGATTAAAGAAGAAGAAAATGGCAAGTCTCTAGAGGACAAGAGGAGCAATGGCACCCAACATAATTTTATCAAATAGCAGTAGATACGAGGTTGAAATGGATATATTCATGGTCTCCACACATGTGATTCAGAAGTCAAAAACAAGGGCTATTCATCACGCTGCGGATGAAGATAGTGATGTGCTTACACTACCCTGAATGTCCCAGAACAGAAGACTACAATGTCAACTACAGATGAGAAACATTGGCTCATGGTCAGAATGATGAGAGAAGATTGTGTAAATGGGAAAGTGGGGAGTAATCTGACGTGACTCAAGCACCTGGGTTTCGTTTTGCTTATGTGCTGCTAGCCGAACCGAAATTCCAACATAGGGTGGGAATGCCAACCAATCAGTGGGTCTATGGGGTAAACTGCTATACAATGTTGCATAGACCATTCTGCTGCCATTTTGTCCACTATAATCAGTATTATATGTACTTAGAGGTAGTTTGAGGTGTGCCTTACAGGTAAGAGACAGCCAATGGCGTACTAACCCATATGTATTTTATAAGTAGATATGCTCCCCTAACCAATCCCTCCCATCAATAGGTTTTACAGTTTGCCACGTAGGATGATGTCGTAGAAGATGCGTATTGGGGTGTAAAACCTCTGTTTAATCAAGTTAGTGTTTGAGTGTGCTACATCAGTCCTATGTCTGCCAGTTTGCCGTGCTTTATTAAATTGAGAATAAAGTAGTACTGTGCCATATTATTTGTGTCTGTCTGGTTATATTTTATCGGAGATCTTTATTGGTAATTGCATCTAGCACAAGAGATACTTCAAGGTGCTTGAGCTCATATGTCTTGCTACTGTTAAAGTAATTGGAAATTAAAACAAAATCATTGCAGCAATGTTACTTTGTAAAGAAAGTGTGGGCCAAGGACTGGGCAGAGAACCCACATTAGTTCTTTTGCACCCCATCAGCCTCGACTTGACTTCTTTGTACTGGCACAGTCTGCCACCATACTGCATAACCAGGTTCTGCTTTGTTGTATCCCAAGTTGTTCTCATGGCCCTTATGTGAGGGGGTATTGTGGAGTACAGATATTACACCCCCATAGTACACATTTGGCCTCATTACTACGCTGACGGTAGCTGTGCCTGTAAAACAGGCATGTCTGCCACCGGAGTTGCATTTGTTCTGGCACCCAGAAATAGCCTATTATTGGGTCATTACGGCCTTACCGGTATTTGCCCTTTCCTGGGCGCCGTAAAAAATTCTTCACCATTATCATTTGAGCCCCATAGGGCTCATTGAGAATGGGGAAGCCGGATGCACAGGCACCATTATAAATGGTGCCTGTGCATCTGAAATGCTGTGCTCGCGGGTGCCTTTCATTCCGCCAGGCAGACCCGGTGGAATATAAGGCACCCGCGAGCACAACTCGGAGTTTGCCGGTCCGAATACAATGGTACCGGCAATCTTACCGACACCGTTGTATCTGGAACGGCAAGTTCGTAATGAGGCCCATTGTATGCCTAGAAACTGGCCTGGGTCAGTCAACAAAAGCAGTTCTGCATTGTCACAGGCTAACGCACTGGATGCACTGGGCCAGGCCTACACAAGAACTGAAAAAGTGTGCAGTGATCCCTGCAGTGTGGCATGTCCCTGAATCTTTGTTTTGCTGGTACAATGAGTGTTTATCACACAAAAGAAGATCAAGATTAGCGACTGTCAAGGTTTGACGATGATTGACTCATCAGGTAGGAAGGTTGGAGACAGAGAGCCGTCCCATGTGGGTCCTTCTGCCGCGGGACCTAAGCCCCTTGCCAGGCCAACCTATGAACAAATATTCATGGGCTGTGCCTCTGCTGCAGCACAAGAAAAGGGGTTAAAGAAAATACAAGCATTGAGTGGACTAATTGATGGAGGTAAAAAGGAATGGAGACAGATTTGATGAGGAGAGAAATACAGGGTAGAGAGAGGATAATTTAGAGAAACACAGGATGTGCAGACAGAGAGTGAAAGGTACATGGCATTATACAGCCCATCTTTGGTGAAAAGTTGGGTAAAAGGTCAGACAGCTTACAATCAGTGTTGTAGCTTGACACACGGGAAAATCCAATAGACGCAAATCACCAACAGTACATTGGAACATCTCCCAATGCATTTTCATGATGCCTTCCTCCACAATATATGCAAGGATAACAAATGAATACAACTTTTTCACTCTGGCTGTGCCATTATGTTTCCATGCAGTCTTCGCTAATATTATATGCCAGAGTTCCGATATGAGAACATACTTATATTTACTTTGCACATAATGTCAGTATGCCTTTGTAAGACCATCCTCCTGTTGGTTTTGCCATTCAACTTGTCCAAACTAGTTTCACAATATAGGCCAGTTTAGGCACGCAATAACACTTGACATGCTTGCTTTACCATTGAACCCCAGTCAGAAATACCATGCCACAGTAAGAAATCATAGTTAGAGTGACTTCAACAAAATATGCCAGTCTAGCTGCATAATAGCATGTATCATATTTGCTTTATCATAGATACCCAGAAAGAATACCATGCCACAGTAAAGATTATAGCTAGACTTTATAGCTATAAATGATGCCAGGCTAGCCATGTAATAACACGTATCAAGCTTACTTTATCATGGGTATCCAGGAAAAATGCCATTTTAAGAAAACAAGCAGTCCCACACCCATACAACTTCTCTCAACCATGACTCAGCGAAGCTGTATGGGTGTGTGACTGCTTGTGTTCATGTATATAGGAGTGTGTGTATTGCATGAGTAAGTGTTCTGACGGATGTCATGTGAATTCATTACGCAACAACCAGAACACTTACCCAGGTAGATACTCTCTACTCACCTCAAATAGATTGGCCACACAGACTTTGGAATAATATTGGTCAGTGTATCTTTAAGAAAGGACGGAGTTGGGATAGGCAGGGGGGACACAGAAAGTGAGAGAGTGCAGGCTGCAGGGATGTTGCTAGGTCTGGGGCTACGCTAATTTTGGGACTGTCGGGACTGCAGGCTAGCTAGCCTTTTTGGTTGTAACCCCTGAGCTTCTATCCGGGGCTACATCCAAAAGACCCAGGGCTATAGCTAGCAACGCGTCTAGTCGGCTGTAATAGGGTAAACATGAGTCACCTACGTCCTTTCGAGCAAGACATGTATTTGGCAATGACAGAGATGTGTGTATTCAAAGGAGGATAAAAGGATATGAGTACATGAAACAATATTGACACTATGAGGGACAGATGTTTGTATGGAGCAATTAATGACAATGTTTTTTATCAGAGTGCATATGGGCATGATGTGCACTTGTGGTCAGGGTAAAAGGTGGGTTGGGATTTTTGGGAAACAATTAGGATGTGTTTGTGTATGGGAGAATAAGTGGGGGAGGTAAGACACGGGAAAGGTGTGTCTATGGGACAATCAAGTGCAGAGAAGTGTACTCAAAGCACGAAGCAGTGATGCAAGAGATAGTAAGAGGGCAGTGGGTGTATGTACACAATGAGAGCAGGCCTGCGGATGGGAGAAGAAGGTTAAGCAGCGGGGTTATGGGTTAATGAGGATGTATGGTGTGAGGTACGCCATAAAACTCACAGCAATAATTTGGCTTTCAGACAATTTACAAAAATAGCAGCGTTTCGCAACAATATGGAGAGGCGTTGCTAGGGGGTGCTGACGGGGCTATAGTCTTTTGGCAGTAGCCACGGATAGAAGCTCAGGGTTTACAACCAAAAAGGCTAGCTAGACCCCAGTCCCAACAGTCTCAAAATTAGCATAGCCCCGGATCTTTTCCAGACCTAGCAACACCCCTGCAGAACTGCTTGCGTTTGCATGATTCTGTAATCAGTAGACATGGGGTCTTCATGGAAATGGAGGATGTGCTGTTTTCAGGAAACTGTAGGATAAGCCATGATCATGAATATGGTTGGCACTGCAACGGCATGAGGCTTAAAATACACGCAGCAGGGAGGCTGCTTTTTATATTTACCTAAATGCTTGGGCAAAGTCAGCACTAAACAACACATTGAAGTTCTAGGTTCACTTGCAGCGCTTATTGTCATGGAGAGGTTGTGCCAGAATGTTCTGGCGAAAACGTGGTAGCCATTTATGCTTAGAATAGCCACAATTAAGAAGTTTAGAAATGACCAAGTGTGGCATTGCTGTCAGATAACTACATTGCTCAGTAGACTACTAAAGCGATCACCATCTGGTCACAGATTCGGATTCCAAGGGAGAAAAAATGAGTACCATCGAGTTGAGTAGAAATAAACATCTGTTATACGTCTAAAGCGCCCACATGCCCTCTCGGGTGCAGTTGTGCTGTACAAATGCCCTATTTTGCTAATTCTACAGCATCCTTTTAAGCTTGTTGAATAGTTGCTGTCAGTGCATTGGGGTGGCATCTCCAAGGGCCTCAGCTGTATTCACTAGACCTCAACCATATCAAAATATGTCTTTCCCCTTCAGAAATGTGGCTTTTAATCTCCAGTCCTGTCCAGTCTGCTAATGCTCTTGCTGTGAGTGGAAAAGGTGTCATTTCTGTCACAGATTCTGCTTTTTCAGGCTGCTTTGGGCTGGCTGCCTTTTAAGCCCTTATCCCTTAAGACTGCCTGAAGTGCTTCAAATTATTGTAATTTGATCCCCATTTAGACCAGATGACAGGCACACAATCATACGCTGCTCCAGCCCTCTCATGAGGGGATTTAGGCAACTGTCATTGCTGTAAGGCTGGGAGCATTCCTTGCACATATTAATTAGCGATTGGATTGTTCTTTGAAGGAGCAAAGGTATTTATAAACAGCACACTCATTTTCACTGCACACTGACAACAATCGGAAGCATGGCACGGCTGAATTTCCTAACAACACTTCCTTTCCAAATATTAGTTCATAATGCATTGTTTTATCATGGACACGCTGATTGAAACGTATAATCTCCCAAACATATTAATGCCAACTCCTCACTCTGCAATGAGATACAAGATAATTGTGTTGGAACACAATCAAAATCATTCTAGCTGATCATTCTAAATATAGGGGCTGCTTTATCATCATTTTTCCTATTTTCAAAGAAACGTATTGCAGGATGTAATACGCAGAAGTCATGGTATCATCAGAACTTTCACAACAAAATGCATTTGAATTCAATTGTGTCAGGAAAGATAGACCTGGTAGTGTGTTACAAAATTGTGCATTTTTTCCGTATCCTCCCTACCAATGATTTGCATCTTATAACCTGTGATTAAAAAAAAAAAAAAAAAACAGAAATGCTCTAATTCTCAATCGGTTTTACTCCGCTTGTCTGTGTGATAGAATGGACATTTCTCAACGTATCATGGTTACCTTATCCCTTTTTAAGTTGTTCTGGTATATGTTTTCCTTTGTCATTGTTGGTCACACTGCTTAGTCACTATTGCTGATGAACAAGAAGGTATCTTCTTTTCTTCCTAGCTTGCGAAGTTGCGAATGTTACTTGTAAGTATGGGTTGCCCTCTGAGGCACGTCTTTCTGGGTTTTCAAGATTCATGCCATGTAGAAATGTAACTCCGGATAGTAGTCAAATATCTCAGGTTGTAAGATGTGTTTCCTACAGATTTTCTCTAATTTACATTACCTTTGTTAATGCGGTGTAGTTTTGTGGTGCAGTATTTAGCGACAGGGTTTTTCGGAACAATGTTGTCTAAAGCCAAGTTTATCTAGTTATGAATGTTGTGGAGTTCTTCTTTTGGGGGATTGTGTTGGTTGTCTCAATAAGATTGTTGGTTTGGTTATGAGTACAGTGCAAGATCTTGGGTTAAGATTGGAAGCTCGCTTGCTCACAAAAAATACAGTATAGCACATTGACATGATCTTTGGTTAAGAAGCTTTAAAAATGGGAGTAAAATTTCCTTTTGGTCAGTTCTGTACAATGATTAAAAAAAATATGTCCTGGTAATCAGAAAAGAAACCTTGATATGTGAGGGCTGCATTCACTATATTGCAGTCCAGACTGGTCAATACGATTGTTCTAATTGGCATTGAATAGTCCAAATGTTTCCTAATCCCAACATATTTGATTAATTGGGTGTATTTATATCTCTTATCCGTATCTTCACTCAAAAGGCCCACAGCACATATGTGTATATCCAACCCTATCAATACAAGACTTTTGTTGACATGAAAACAACGGGGAAACAAACTCGACCTTTAGCTCCGCCATGCCGCTCTAATAATAGATTGTGTAAGGTCAGCTTTTAAATGGAGAAGATTTTCAAAGACAAATGGGCCCGCACTGCAATAAAAAGGTCCTCTATGAAAGCCAGTCCTAGTTCAGAATGGACTGCAAAATTTTGGCTTTAGACTCATACACTTTGAACATGTAATTTAAACGCCTGTGCCAAACTGAAAAATTCACCAATTGCTTGCCTCATACGACACATTAATAACAAGAAGGTTCCTAACATAAACTAACCCATCACTGTCATTTTCTGTAGTAGGTCAAGACACATTCACATTTATTTTTTTACTTTGTTTTTTATTAGCATTTAAACAAACCATAACAAGGGCGATTGGTACAAATCAGTATATCACTTTGTCTGTCCTAATAAACATAACAATTCCGCCTCTAACCTCTCCTCTCTCTCCCCTTAACCGTCTAACAACAAAGGTGGTGTCTTGCACATGGAAATTCGATCAGTTACACATTCACATTTTCTTTAAGCGCAATACTACCAACTAATTCATTTATTATGCAATTCTTAATAACGCATTTTCAATTTAATTTCATAGAAAAGAAGCGGCAAATTCATAAACATGGCCCAGTCAATGTGTCCTCCTGAGAAAAATCAACATTTGACCTCCCTTTCTTGAGAAAAGTGTAAACACATAATGTACATTGTATAAGGAGCGGCAGAGTGACATAAAGTCCTCGTGCTTGAGATCAAAATCAAAACCAACACTATGCTATTGAAAATGATAACATACCATTACAACAAAATAAATAAATACAATACTAGTAGGGAAAGTATAATGTGTATCCTAAATCTGACACATTTGAAAAAAAACTAAGTTCAATCCTGTATTTAAGCAATATGACCTGAGCGGCGGGGCATTACCGACTCAGGTAATGCCCCCGCCACTCGGGTCATATTGCTATTAGTACCCCGGCCCACAATATATGCGTGACCGGGGCACTAAAAACAATTTTTTTCTGTCGGGACAGAAAAATAAAAAGAAATGACCAAGAAAATGGCTGCTGGGAAAGGAAAAACTGAGTCCGTTTTCCCTTTCCATGGCGGCCATCGGGAGTGGACGCGCTGGGAATAGTAGTGTACTCAGCTCGTCCGCTCCCGAAAAAAAAGAAGCAGAAGGTAAGTGGGGTTGGGAGGGCGGAAGGGAGGGAGGGGAAGAGAAAATAAAAATAAAAAGTACCTGCCTCGGCAGGGGACGATGGAAGACTCCAGCCGTGCGGAGGCGATGGCACTGCTCCGAGTCTCCACACTGCTGGAGGCTGCCATCATCCTCCACTAGGGACGCAGGAGCAAGAAGGTAAGTGGGTGGGGAGGGCAGGGAGGAGGGAGGGAAGGGTAAAAAAAAAAAAGCTTACCTGAGTCCCTGGGGGGTGGCAAAGGCAGCCTCTCAGACGTGGGGAGGCTCGGAGAGGGGGTGGCCCTGCTTCGAACCTCCTCATTGGCTGAGGGGCTACCACACCCCCTGCCAAGGACAAGGCGGCTGGAATCCCAGTCGAGAGCCAATCAGAATGTGTGTTGCATTCTGCTTGACTCTCGCCTGGTACTAATTATACATGATTCAAAATGGATTAGCTAAGGCGTTACTAGCTCTTGTGCTTCTTTTATACTGTTCAAGCAAAATGACCAGAGTCCATGTCCTCATACGACAAGCAGATTTTTTTAACATGATCGAAACTGGACAGAGATTGGGAACAACACATGTACATATAGTCAAATTCATGGAGAAGAGAGATAATGGTCCTCATTGCGAGTGTGGTGGACTGCCATACTGCACGTTTTCCTGCCTGGGCCGTCATGCTCGGCATGTCTGACCTGCTGGGGGCAGCGGTCCCAGTAGGCAGACTTCTCATGGAAGCACTAGCACCGTTAGCAACAGTGGCAGTGCTTCCGTCTCCTCACTCCCATAGTAGTCCAGCCAGGATTTGTAATGTCCCGGTGACAACAGGAAGTCAGGTGCCGCATTTGGTGTTACGGGGTTGGCCGCAACCCACTGGTCACACCGGCGGGTTACCGCTAACCTCGTACTGAGGCCCATTGTCTTAACCAGTCCTACATTTTTTAGACTAATAATAGAAAGACCTATAATCAACATACAGAAAGTATATTAATAGAAAGAACTGTATTTAACATACAGCGAGTATATTTTTCAAGAATGACTTGGAGAGAGTTCAGGGTCTTTGCAAATAAAACATCATCATCTGTGTATGCTAACATTGCACAATCGACACAAGGACAGTTAATTCTAGCCCTAAATTAAAACTTGACAAGATAAATGGTGTAAAGGTTGAATAAAATCAGGGTCATATCACATCCCTGCTGAACTCCCCTACTGACAGGAAACTATTTAAGTCATAAAACCGAGTCGGGGTGGGGGGCATACATTAGAAACCAGAGTTAAACAAGGGCTTTAACATTAGCCCCAGGGCATTGCCTGACTGGTAATGCCCCACCTGCAATGGTTACTGTTAATAGAACCCCGGCACATTGTGCCAAGGTACTAATAGTGTTTTTCCCAATTTGAGAAATGCAGAGGAAAAACTACAAATCAAGATGTCTGCCATGGATCGGGGAGGAGGGAACTACATGTAGTCCCTTTCCATGGTGACCATTGCCATGACAGGAACGTTCCGGGAACACTAGTGTTCCCAGTGCTGGCGAGGGATTAGGCAGTGCAAGGTAAGTGAGGTGGGTGGAGGGATTGGAGATGTGGACAATGGGGTTGGGGTGGGGTAAAGCGGTGTAGGGGAACGCACTTACTGATTCCTGATGAGGGAAGATGGCAGCCTCCAACTCTGAGGAGGCTCAGAGCAGTGAATTAATGGTGTCATAAAACCCCCATCTGAGGCTCCTGATTGGCTGAGAGGCTGCCTCACTTCCTTTGCCGAGTACTAATTAGCTATACGGTCACTAGAAGAAATTAATTCTTTAGCAGAATTATTGCAATGAATCAATATATTCAAAATATCACTAGGACAACCTATTTTTTATAATGTGGCTCACAAACAGTTGTGATTGATGGAATCAATAGGCATCATTAAAGAGAGTTAAACAACATATAAAGATTAAAATTTTAAATTTAAGGTGATAACGATCAACAAATACAAATTCAGAGGCTGTAATTTCGTAGCAAGGCTGCCTCATAAACCAAATTGAACATGGGACAAGATGTCGCTATCAAACAACCAACATCACCTTTCCAATGAGTTTAAAAGAACATTCAAAGATATAGAAATATAATTTTTCGGTAAATGTCTTTCTCCCTTTTTAAAAATCTGTAAAATAATGGCTTGGGACCAAGAGTTAGCAAACTGTTCTGTCTATAGCATTACATGGCAATAAAGAGGAGCTCAAACAGCCATATGAACTTTATCAAAATGAGCCTTTATCAGGTCCAGATTGTGGCATTTATTTTTCTGAAAATATTTACGTGCCATTTCAAATTCCTGCAGATTAATTTCTAAATTGTTTGGTGTCCCGTATTCCAACTGGAAATCACAAATAACTGTACAACAAGAGCATAATGAATCTTCTATCTGGTTGATCATCAAAGATGAGTGTGGAGTTTCTTGATTGTAGTGTTTTTGTGCACTTCTTTCCTTGGTTTGGACTGGGTAAATGAACCAAAGGATGAGCTTCTGTGAAGATTGTGAAAGTAATGGATAAGTAGTCTCCACAGGGGAGCTGAATTGGGGAGTAATATTCTCCATACATAAAATGGCATCAACAGAATGGCCAGCCATTTCTGTAGCACCTTCCACCAGATATTTGAGATATAATGCACTGAGGTTCACTGTGGTGGGATTGTCATATTTATGACACCAGATGTTGAAATTGGCTAGTATTGTCATTGATTGATTGTCAGTTGGTAGATGAACTGCTGCATCTGTGAGCTTGTTTGCAAAAGTTGAACTATGCGTGGAAGCTTAACAAAGAGGTATGAGATACCGATCAGATAAGTGTGAGTTTTGTACACTCTAGGTTATTGTCGACACAGGGAAGTGCTAGTTTAATAGTGTTTCTGTGTACTAAAGCTATCCCTTCACCTCTTTTGTTGGGTGATTATTATATCTGATCTTGTATGCTGCTGAAATAGTTTCATGCATTGCTGGCGATTGTTGATCAGAGAGCCGGGTTTTTGTGATGATAAGTAGTTAAATAGTGTCCTTGGCGATGAGGACAAGTATATAGGACAAGGGTTTGGTGGTAATTTGTGAGTTAACAAGAAAGCATTGGGTGCCAACCATTGTAAAATGGTTGTTGGCTGCCTTGCGAGGGTCAGCGCATGGAAAGTTGTTGTTTTAATTTGTCAGGACTCTTGATTGAGGCTTTCAGAGGTGAAGAGACTGAGTAGGCTCATTGTGGGGTTAGAATCCTCAATCAGACAATCTTGATTTTGAATTTAGAATGATTTGTAACATGTTGAGTTTCCTGGCAGAATGAACTTCATCTGGGCGCAGATGACAACATCAAAAATGTTTTGCCAAAGTAAATTCATCAGTGAGGTTCAAGCTAATAAACTGCCCAGAAAAATCCGATTTTATTTGAGATTTTCTGAAGCAGGTTAGTTCTATCATGTTGCGTAATTGTCAAGGGAGCGTATTCTAGAATTTAGGGCCATAGACCGTAAACCACTGGTCTCCCCTGGAAGAACAGCGAGAGGGTGGTACTACCAGTAACAGCTTATCTGAAGACCGAATTAGTGTGTACCATCTCAGTTTGTCAGCAAGATATGAAGGTGTAGCAACCTGTGTAAGGCTGAAATGGATGTTGTTTTAGAGACTTTCAAAATCTGTGGCTTTCTATGCTCTCTGAAATTTAGATAATTGTTTCTCTGGAATTCCTGCAAGTAGGCCATTACCATCGTCCAAGAAGGAATTAACTATTTCTCCCACTACAGTAGCATGATCTTATGACGGTATGAAGGGAAGGGCAAGACGCAAAAGTCCTAAAGAATAACAAACTGACTGCACATGGGCAGCAACCAGGTTTTCAGCCCCAAGGTTTTCTTGCCAGACACAGCCCACGTTTTGTATTTTGGATGCATAAGCAATGCTAGAGTCAATAAAGCAGGGAGTGGGAGGGAGTTTGCCAGTATATAAGAGAAGATGTTTGGGGGGCTATAAAGGACCACTTCCATTCTGTTGGCATTCAATTGCAGCTGTTTGCGGGACATCCAAAGATTGACTTTGTTCGCACAATGGTCTATTCTCTGGAATTAATCCTCACTATTGCAAGCCATCAGAAAAATCGAGTATCATCTGCAAAAGAATGGAAACTTACAATTAATTTTTGAAAGATATTCGACTGAGATTTCATAGACAAATTATAAAAGGGAGGTGAAAGTGACAAGCCCTGAGGAACACCACTGCTCAGAGGTTGAGTATCCAACACATACCCATCGCATTTATCTTGTTGATATTGGTTAGACAGAAACAAGTTGTACCATGCCAGGGTCTTTTCTGAGAATCCCTCTATTATCCTTAGACAAGAGAGTAAGATACTATGATTTACCATATCAAATGCTGTGGAGAGGTCCAGCATCACCAGCAGGGAAAGTTCACACTTATCTGACTGGTCTAGAAGGTCATCCCACACTGCAACCAGTGCTGTTTCCCTACCATGCTTCTGGCAGAAACCAGACTGGAAAGTGTGAAGAAGTGAGTGTTTCGCCACATAACCTTGAAGCTTATTAGTCACTATTTTCTCCAGGATGTTTCCTGGCCAAGAGAAGCCAGCAACTGGGCAATAGTTTTTGAAAATCACTGGTGTCAAGATTAGAGTTTGTGGAAACTTCAATTTAAGATGGCACTGCTACTTGTGACAAAGACAGATTCATAAAATTGGACATAAAAGGAGCCAGATCTGCAGCACTGGTAGTGTAGTTGGTATGGTTCAGAGCATAACATAATGAACCCATAATGCCCTGAGACACGGGTGTGAAATCAAACTGACGGGGGGTCAACGTGTGTGCTGTGAAGGGGGTAGAAAACAGGTGATTTGCGGTGACGTCAACCTGTTCCAGGTTGTGGTCAATCTTGTTCTGAATATATTGTATTAATAAAAAGGCATTGAATGCATTGGCTTGAAGGGTTGAGAGCTTGAAGGCATGAGGGATAATGAACTACAGCTGGGGTTTAAAGAACTGTCAGTGAACCGTTCCCAAGGTCTATTATACGATGTCTGAATTTTATTATGTTGAAATTTGGATTTGGCATCAAATGTTGCCACTTTGTAATCTTTCAAAGCCAATTGAACTTTCATTGTAGATAGCAGACTTCTCTGCTTTCTCCATAAATTCACCAGCTGGTGATATGTTTTCTTCAGGGGAGCTAATTGTGGGGTGAAACAAGGTTTGGGTTTCTTCTATACATAAGGTACATAATCATGTCAAATAGAATCCAATACTTTGCTCCCTTATCTAAATAGCTCTTCACAGTCTGCTAAAGTACTAGTAGAGGCTGGAGTTTTTACTAATACAGTGTTAGGAATAGTCTCAAAATCCTTACTCTTTAGGTAGGTATAGATTAACTTCATATGATTGAGGTTAGATGGTTTGCTAGACACAAGAGAGAAACAACTAACAAAGTGGTCCTTCCAGGAGACCATGCAAATATTGGACAGAGAAATTCAAAATTCCCAGATAAGGATAGGGTAAAGAAAATGGGCATGATGATGGACAGGAGACACATTCAATGATCTCATATCATGGCCATTCAGATTATCCGAGAGACCAGCTGAGTCAAACGAGGAGGGATCATCTATTCAAATGTTGAAGTCTCCAATACATGTCAACTGTTGACATGCAATTTCGGTGATAGTCAGGTAAAGATCAAAGTTGGTAAGAATTAACTTTGCAGGGCCAGGAGGGCGATAGGTTAATATACATTTAAAGGAAGAGTTAGGAGAGAGCCATACATTAAAGTGACCCACTGGAGAGCTGTTGTCCCAGTCTAAAGGGTTCATGTGGGAAACCTTCACACTGGATCTATGGATGACTGCAATATCTCCTCCTCTTTTTAGGGGGCAATTAATGGTTTGAATTTGGTATTCTAATGGACTAACTCACGATACAGGGCTGAAAATGCATTGTTGTAATGAGTAATAAGTCTAAACAATGTTCTTCTGTTAAATGATATAGTTCATCTGCATGTGAAACCGCTGATCTAGCATTCACCAGTGCTGCTTTAACTAAAGGAAAAGGTACAATCTTGTGTGGTGGTTGTGTTTGTTATCGATTTTCTTGTGACAAATGGTTTGTTGAGTGGCAATTTTTGAAACTGTGGGTTTGTTGAATGTTGGCAGCTTATTATGATGGGTGATGGAGGGGCTGTTAGGATATCATTTTGTCTGTTTTCTCCTTTATCAATTTCAGTCTGTTGATAGGTTGGCTTCTTCTCAACACTGCATTCAGGTGGCTGTTAAGGAGGTATCTGAAAATTATGATTATTTAGATTCTTCTGAGGAATGAAGTTGTAGGTCCTCTGTAATACATACTGAGATTCTGTAGGAGGAGTTGGTATAGTAGGGTACAACATTTGACCCCCTTTGTTAAGACAATCGATAGGCTTTCGTAAAATTCGTTCTGGGAAAGGATGATCTCAGGACATGAGACAAAGCTAACAGTGAATGTGTTACAAGTTTTACAGCAGACTAAGTTTATTCCACACAAATTCTGCTAATTTCTGGTTGTGAGGACTGTGAACCTTACTTATTGTTTCTTCTTTTCTCTTTTCTTTTTTTATTTTCTTTTCTTCTCTTTTTTATTTTTTTATTCTTTTCTTCTTCTCTTCTCCTGTTTTTATGTTTTTTCTTTTAGGTTATAATCTGTTTTTAGTATTGATGTTTAATCTTCACTGGAAATGTAGTTCGATTGAGATATGACAATATTGTGTTTTTGGTTCTTTTTTATACTTCTTTTGTAAAGTGGATAAAATGTGTAAAAAAACCTACTTGGTTGTATCACAATTAAAAAAAGAATGATTCTACATTCTTTGTAGTTTAGTGGAATTATTTCTGCGTTTCCTATGTGGAACTGCAGAGCTTGATGATGTTGGTGTAGGAGGGGCAAGAGGAAGGGGGGAGTTTGGTTGGAGGAGGTAATACTTACTTTGTTGGTTAGTGTTGTGGGTTTTATGGTATAATACAGTTTTGTTCATATACCAATTTTCAAGCTTGAACAATGGTGATACAACTGGACCTTTGGTCTACCAGAAAAGAGCTTGAGAGAGTGGAACAAGAGTCTAAAAACAGTGCTGGGGAATATTTTGAAGTAACCCTGCTTTTGAATTCATAATGTTATGGATTTGGAAGGCAGCCAAATGTGAATGATCTTACAGTGCTATAAAAATAAAACTCATAGCGTTGTGTGATTGATCTGACAGTGCTATGAATTTAACTTTTAACACCATACAATTCTTCTCGTAGTGCTACAGGTTTTAATTGTTAGAACGATTTAGTTACAATGAACTGGTATCATTGGATCAAAGGTGTAGCTTTGCAATAGGTTCAGCTAGAATTCTAATGCAATTGATCTAGCTGTTCTCTGAATTCATCTGGATTCAGTTTGGTTGATCTTGTAATGCCATGCATTTAACTGGTAGAACAGTAAACATTGACATAATAGTATTGTGCATTGAGTTTGTAGCACAACACAGTTTATGTAGCTAATCTCAGATTTAACAGGTATTAGGAAATGAGTAAAATTGGCTTTGATGTGAGTTCAAATAGATCTCAACATGTGGATGGAATAGTTTTGCTATCAGTTCAACTAGAATCAGAACACAATGTGGTCTGAATTTTCTATGAGTTTGCTTGTTGTGTGGTCAAATTCATGGAGTTATTCCATAGTTTAACTCCGTAAGTGCGAGGGCAATATATTCGCCCTGAAGTCCCATTAGGAATCATTGTTAGATCTGCCCACTGCAGCACTTAAGTTGAAACTGGTATTAGGAAACAAATGGTGTAGACAATGCTATGGATTAGCCCAGTTTGGCAATTGATCTGATATCAAAATGATTTCACAATGATATTGTTATTAATAATAATAACAATAATATTATTAATAATAATAATAATAATAATAATAATAATAATAATAATAATAATAATAATAATATAAAATTGCTTACAATTTATATTATAGTGCAGTTGAATTTTAATGGTATGAATACAACTGTTTTCCCAAAGAAATTGATTTCTCAACTGGTAGTAAAGTGCAGAGATGAAAGTACTTTTGTTAAGGGATCAAACTGGAATAAACCTGCAGCCTATTTAGCTATTCTACAGATTCAACGGATGTCACTAAACAATTGGAATAGAGATGCTATGGATTAAACTGATGTAGCAAATTATTTTAACTTGTGATGCAGTAGACTTAATTGATAGTATAGTACGAAAAGATGTAAATCTATTAGGGTTTCGATAGGTATCACGATGCAATTGAGATTGCGCTCCCATAAGTGACATGTTTTGGCTGTATGATGTCCCCCATGTCATTTCTATGTAATTCTTAATACCTGTTGTGATGTCATCTATGCATTCATGAGCTGAGTAACTTTACTTACTATGAACTGTTAGAGGTCTTTTTGGGCTATATTTAGTATTTCATGGTATTTTCTGTTTTTTTTGGTATGGCAGTATTTTTCTTATCTCTTGCCAATATATTGTGGTAAACCTATTGGGATATTTTTTATAGTGGTGAGACTAATTTCAGAACACTGCCTAATAATTATTTCACCAGGGTCACTAATGGTAAACAAACACTGGACTTAGTACACTCTGAATAATGAGTACATGCTCTCCTGTGATATGTTATCTACAATATTACTATTAAGCCCTTTTGACTGTGTTTGGAAATAGAATAAACTTGCAAATGAAATACAAAACATTCATTCAGCCTCTCAAAGTAAAACAATTTACTGTGACTAACTTTGATTTGGTATGTTTCTTACTGCACGTTTAAATCTCTATGCATGCCAACTCAATGAAACTGATTGCAGAATAAATACACTGAGACTAAATTACATTTTTTAATTATTATTCTTTTATCGGAAACTAGAAATATGAAAGTTACACAGAATGACACGTGCACCCACATTGTAATTCAACATAAGCAAGGTATTTCCTGCAATGGATTTCAATGCTCGATCTGCGATAATGTGCAAAGCTCTGCCTGTTGTCAGTCTTGAACTTCGCACAAAGCTGGCAGAGCCTAAATCACTCTGAATTGCAGCAGAACTTGGAGAAATATAATCACAGTTTTACATGCATGTTTAAATTATTATTACTAATTCAGTGCCTAAAAATTAACAGAATTATTTAAACTATGCTACATAGTATGAAAACATCCACTTCAACACGCTCCTCAAATACTTGTATAATTAGCTAAATTTGTTGGTGATATTCCCCAACTCAGATTGGCAGTAACCCACAAAGTCCTTTCCCTGCCTTTCTGCTTCCCTCGCGCAGGGTCCTTCACAGATAAGGTTGCTTGAGACTGCAGCTATTCTAAGGACTGCCAACCCAGGAGAGAGACATACAGCCTGCAGCACTGTAGACAGTCAGCAGGAACACAGGAGACTGAACCTCTCCAGAACCAGCCCTCTCTTCCAGCCTTTCTGCTATCTTCATCAGTGAGAGAAGGAGTGACCCAGCCCTCTCTTCCTCAAAAAGTACCTCCCCTTGATAAATTAAAATAACATGTGATTTCCTCTGTGCTTTTACCCGAGATACAAACTGCATCACTGAAGAGAAATTGTTACATCTCTCTGGCGCTTCCTGCCACGAGACAATGCAATGTCTTTAGCAGGACAGATTTCACATTCTACACTTTAAAAACACAGCGCAGCTTCAAGCCTGCACATTTAAAATAGTTTCCTTTTCCATTTCCAAAGCATCATGCATTTCCATCAATCTGCATCCAGTTTATATCATGGACTGGTTTGCACTACATGTCATGATGGGAGTCTGTTACATGTTACGTGGGTAGGGTAAATTAGTATGTTAGTTTAATTTTATTTTTATTTTTCAGTGCAACTCAGCCCATTAAAATAGCATTGTGGAGCAAAGTGATTCTTTTCTAGCATGTGTTCTGTGTATTGGCATTTATTTAGAGTTTCATACCATTTAATCACATATATGAGTCTCACACCCTTGGCCCTAGTTAAAATTCAGACCTTCGCTAAAATGTGGATTTTGGTATGTGGAGCATACATTCCTACACCTACGCCTTCTGCTGGGACACCACTGAAAATCACTGCAGGAAAAAAAAACAAACATGAAATAATTCCAGCTTCAGCACTTTTCACCTTCCTCTTAATAGTCAAGAAACAAATAACATGAAACTGGTAATATTCATACATGAAAAATGTTATGTAAATATCGCTATTCTTGAGCAAAAGAAAACAAAATCTTTTTTTAAAAATCTTTATCTTATCTTATTTTGTAAATTATAAAATATTAAAGGGAAACATTGTCACTTTCAAAAACCATAAGTCCATAGAACTGTGCCATTGGCCTTAATCTGGTGTAAGAATCTGTAAAAATAAGTTTGTAAAAGTAGTAAAAAATTGTCTTTAACAGTCGATTCAGAAATCATTCAGAAAACCGTTCTCTGTAGATGGGTCTTCTTTCGGGGTCATCATCTACACATCTTTTGGTGTCATCATCGGGGTCATCATCTTCACCCCATTCTTCGGTCTGGTGTTCCTTCCAGGGGACTCCATTCCAGTGGCATTCACCAGGGATTGGCGCCCTCCAAGGATCCGGTACACTGACAGGGAAAATAAGTAAAAAGAAAAGACAACTTAATAATGAAGTACATCAATCCCTTTACGTTTCCCTTCTCACTTGGATATCTGAAATCAATTTATATTTTACACACACATGCGCATTGTACCAAATAACATATCATACAGCCAAGACATCTTTTTAGAACCATCTGAAAATAACATAAATTTAGCACACTACTACCACATGGTATTTTACAGGCACTTTCTCAAAAACAACACTCCTTTCTTAACACAACATCTAATAAAAGAATGCAAATAACTGATTTACCTATTTACAATACCCCTTTCTCTTATTTACTTATTTATATTTGTGTCCACTAATTTGATATATTTGATATATTTTCCCGTTTTATCTTTCAAATCTCGTTTTGATATCTTCACACTATTTACACCTACTCCCCTGCTATGGTAATTCTATTTAATAGGTAAGCGCTTTACTTTTTCACTGCCTGCTAGTTTCAATTTGCTCTAGTCTTTTCACTTCATGATTTGGGTGGAATTTCTTTAACATGGGCAAACTGTTCCTCTGTTAATTCTCACTCCCTTTTAGCAATTCTGTAGACCACAGGTGAAACCGTATCTACAATTCAATATGGCCCTTTCCATGCTGCAAGAAATTTAGAGTTCTTATGCTTATTTTTCCCAAAGTTAAATTTGTGCGTATGGTCTCCTAATTCATATTCTCTCATGGATGTCATCCTATCATAATAAGTATTTGCACGATCAGAGGCCTTTTCCAAATTTAACTGCGCAAATGCAAACCCATATTGCAAGTGCTTTCTCAGTCCTTCTACTGTAACAATCGTAACAGTCTGAGTACATGCGTCAAACTGAAGTGGACTGACCTGAATCTGATGCAGTACTTAGGTGTAAAGAGAGCCCTCCTGGTTACCCTGTCTCTCCCTGACCCAGCTTTCAAACGGGTCGAGCGTGACAGGGTGTCCAGGGAAACCCTCTGGGGAATAAAACCCTGTGGCTCGTCTGTGGAGTGCTTTGAAGCATTCTCTGCTGACCATGGTTATACCTTAGGGTGGCTTTAGGAGTTAACTAAACCTTGCATAAAGGTAGGTAGAGTAAGAATTAGTGTACCATAAGACTGAAAGGAAAGCAATCATGAAGTGGAAATAAAGATTCTTTAGAAAATAATTCATACCGTACCCAGGTGGCTGTTAAGCAAGAAGAAATGGCTGATGTGGTTTCCTGGATCAGGGTGAGCAGTAAAGAGTGCTTTCTAGAAGAATCAGGGAAACTGTTGAATGATTAAGGAATCGCAAGGACTGGAATAAAGCAGATCAGAAAACTCCCTACCTGTCACCTGGAGAAAGGGAGGCGTCTTTTGTGGCATGAGGGAAATTGTGTGGAAACACGGCTGTGCCGAATGGGTATGGTTTGCCGGTCCATGCAGGCTTGTTATCTTTGCAGATCACTGCATGAAACAGGATACTTATATCAGGGCCAAAAAGGCTGAGAGTCGAGGCTTCAGGAGTAACCGTGGGGGAACTGGAAAGAAAAGAATACACAGCTTGTGAATCAAGCGAGAGCTGCAGACTGTTACTATGGTAACTCCATGCTATGTTCATACTCGGAAGGACGCCGCGGTTGGATGGCAAAGATAGCGAGATGGGGGATCCTTGTAGGTACCAGCGAGATCTAAGTAAACAGAAGGAACACAAAGATGTTGCACAAGTGGATAGGATTAGTGTGAAATACAAAGGATAGCAAGAAGGCGAGCTTACGGAGCAATGCCTGGAACAAGAAGCAACGCAGAGAGCCTCTGCTCGGGAGGTCAGAAAAGCTGTGTCCCTGAAGGGGCACAGCCTGCAATCCCTCTGCAGTCAGAACGAGTGCAATGCTGCCATGGTTGTACAGCGTTATCTTGGGGGGAATCTTCAAAGCAACATTAACCCACTTCCATTGCTGCCACAAGGACCAGCGGTACCTGTTCCACATCTACATATTAAAGGAATTGTGGACACATTTACAATAACCTGTTCATTTGTTCTGTAAAGTAAGTGTTGTGGCAAAATTATTTTTCTTCCTGTCAAGATTTCACGGGGCCTGAGATTTGTAGTTTTAGAGGGCGTTGATTTGAGGGCCATTAGTACCAATGGAAGCCGCAAATCCCAAATAGATCCTGCTTCAGCTACAACCTTTCACAACATATTAATTACCAATCTGTTACACCGTTCTACTCCTCCTGAAGAGGAGGGCTGGTAAGAAATGTGTAGCTTCCTCTTCACACCCAAAATGTGCCACCTTTTTGTCAATGCACCAGCTAAATGACTTCCATGGCCTGATTCAATTCTCTGAGGTAAACCAAATCCTGAAAACAAATGATTTACAAGTAAAATGGCCACCGTTTGCAAACCACAGTCGGGAGCTGGAATGCACTCCACCCATTTAGACATTAGACAAACTACTGTCAGCATGTACCTGTCTCCCCTTAGTGATCTCATCACAGGCCCTACATAATCAAATTGTAAATCAGGCCATGGGAGTGTCAAACCCCTTTTCATTAATGGAGCTCTATGAGCTGGTGACGCAGGCTGAAACTGTGCACACACTAAACACCCTCTGGTGAAGAGCTCAACATCTTGAGACATGCATGGCCAATAGGCATATTCTTTTAAAATGTCTAAAGTCGTCTGTGAATCTATGTGTTCTGCAGTTATGGCATCATGGGCATGGTGTAACATCAATCCCTGAAATGACAAAGACACTACCCATTGGATTTGGCCCATCAAGGATTCTTTAATCATCAGTCCATCTTGTAACCTATTTCTATTTTTGATTTTTAATAGCACTCTCAAATCCTCTTTCCATTTGCGTTCCTCTTCAGTCAGTGGATTTTGTTCTGCATCTAGGAAATGGTTGTAGAACTAGCCTAGAATAAGATCTTCCTTTTGCGCCTTAATAAAGTCTTGATCTGGAGCATCAAAGCTCTGTTGCGCCACTGGCTATTCAACTGTTTTCAGAGTCTTGGAGCGTGTTATTGCATCCACCTGTATTTCACCGAGCAGGTGTTCAATAGAAAATAACTCCCCCTTTACAGCTCCAATTCTGGCTAATTGATCTGTCTTATCATTTCCCTCCTTATCCTCCCCTGGTGTTTTCAAATGACCACGTATTTTCCTCCAATGGATTATCAGGTCATTTTCTGACATAATTTTGTCTATAGCTTGAATCAACTTGCCATGTTTAAGTGGCTTCTTGTTATATGTGAGCATCCCTTTCACCTTCCAGCCAGGTAAATACTCCACAAAACTATTTTGTGCATAATCAGAATCAGTGAATAGAACTATTAAGGGCACAGCTGCCGCCGGTAATGATTTTTTATTGGGCCCTTGGAATGAGCAATTACCGGGTCATGCCGACCTTGCCGGACCTGGTAATTGCCCATTCCATGGGCCCGGTAAAAGTTGATCCCCATTCCCATTAATCCCCACAGAGCTCAATGGGAATGGGGAGGAAGCTCACAATGGGGCCGCTAGAGAACCAGAGCTCGAGACAGTGAGCTTCTGGGGGAAGGAGAGGAAAGGAAGAATACCTCTGAGGATGTGCAGATGGTAGTTTGACTTCTTTAGAGACGTCAGAGATGTGAAGAGAAAAGGAGAGTCTGGAGTCTAAATTATCCTGAGGTTCTTAGCCTCACAGGTGGGAGCAGGAACAGGGCCAAGGGAGGCTGGCCAGAGAGTGACAGGAAAGGAGGGTGCAGGTATGCCGATTAGGAGAATCTCTGTCTTACTTGCATCAAGTAGAGATAGTTGGCAGCACACCACTCCTGGATAGCAGACCAGATCTTTATAATGCATTTTGATTTGAATGGCTCATGGAATATAGTACAAAGTAACAGAAAGCTCCTGTCTGTTGAACAGTGCATCATCTCGATGCAGTTTGTAAAGGTGAAGCAACAATATCCATTTGTGATAAAAAGGTAAAGACACATCCATAGAAACAGAATGTTTTCAAACCATAACATTTTAAACATGCAAAGATGAAATGTGTAAAATCTCTCTGTCCAATGAGGAAGACTGTGTTCATCTTAGCTAATGTTATTAAAATGGGCAAAGGCAGCCAGGGTAACCTTCCAAAGGGCAGTATAACAATCTGCACTTTTTCCACTCTACCCACTTTCTAGAACAGATTTACAGTAAATTGTGTGATTACAGGATGTTTTATTTACAAAAATAAGCCATATTTAGGGATAGATTACACCACAAAATGTATGCAGAGATAAAGGCAAAAGATCAAGGAGTGCACAACCCTTCTTTTTTGGTGGTCGATGCTTAGTACTTTACATTCACTTCATTTTAACATATTTCATATTTTTTTGAGGGAAAATCATATATAAGTAGGCATGCAGTGATTCATCCCAATTTATATGGGACCTTAACCAGAGATCCCTTTCTGTTTTGCATATTTGTTGAGTCATCCTACACTTCTGAGTATTTTGCTTGCATGTGTACTGGGGGCTCATCTTCTACCGGACAAGCTATGCTCTTATAAAAAGATCTAATGAGAGTGGAGACTCTGGCAGGGCGTCATTTTGCATTTTGAAAGTTGCCTTGGGTGATATGTTATCAATATGAAAGCAGCAGCAGTGTGCCTACAATGTTAAATGGCTTTTATTTGCTGGATCTGGCATGGTAGTATTTTACTAAATCAATGCTTAAAGATTTTGCCAGAAACCAGATATTTTAATGTGCACAATAGATTGATGTTTGTGTGCCTAATGTGATCCACTTGGTGTTTCTTTCCTGTTCATATTGTAGGAATCAATCTTTGCTTTGAAGCAGTTTGTTTACCCACACACACATACTACTATTTTGCAACATATTACTAAAGATTATTGAATTATTAGGAATCTGAAAATACGGTACGTGTATAAAACCTTAATAATGGTGTATGCAGCTGAGTTACTGCAGGTAATGATAGAGTGATGAGAACATGTTGCCTTCAGTGTAGATTACTGCTATTTCCTTCTGTTGGTAGCATTTGCTGTTTCAGAAAAAAAGACAGCTTTGCTCTTTCGGTCTACCATCAGGGCACCATCCATTTTAGAACATTCAAGAATCACTCTTTTTTTCTTCATTTATTGTACAGACAAATATGTCTTCAGACGTGGTACTTTTTGTTCATAACATTTTATGATTGAGGGACCTACAAGAGATGGATTAGTTTGGAATGTAGTAGGATTAGGGGGAGGTGAGCAAGGTAGCAGTTGCTCTGTGTGCAATTTTTTGAAAATGAATAATGATTAGTGATCAGTTTCTTGAATAATGAGTTAAATAGATACACACACATATGATATGGCTATGGTAGTCATCCTAGAGTCTAGGTGAAACGTATCATCCATAGGAAATGCGAACTTTGTATGTCTAATTTTAGAACTGTAGGACGGATCAGCATGAAAGGTTCCAAATCAGATGGCTGGTCCGGGCAACCACAAAGCACAATAAGGGATCCATTGTGTTATGGAAATCACCACAAAGTATACGATTAGAGAGATTAGAATGTATAATCATGTTTTTGATATTTGGCTAGAGTTCCGGCTTAGGGCTTGTTGGACCGTATACATTCTTTATGGATAGAAGTTGAGAATCCATCTGCACTTTTCTTAAGGCCAATCTTCCCTTCTCATCTGTTTCCTTATGCTATACTTTATCATATTTTTTTTTATTAATCAAAATAGCAACTCCATTTTCTTTTTACCATCAGCTTAACTTCATGTCATCTCCCCTGCCCAATGTTTTTTTTGTATGTATTAGACTCCTGTGATGGCAGATGCGTTTCCTTAATACAAATTTAATATGCGTTGCCTTTTAACAGGATTATTGAATACTTTAAATGTCCACATAATGCATTTAAAGTTAATTTAATGAATCCATATAGCTCTTATGTAATACATTAATCATCACAGATTGCAAGTACAGAAATATAACATCAAATATATAAGCAAACACTGACCACTGTATACTATGACACTGATGCATCGTAAACAACATAAAGACATGTAACAGAAGGGTAAAACGCAAAGGTTGATGAATCATTATTTATTTATCACTTAAATAGAGCCTAATGTAAAACAAAAAAATCAAATCTTCAGGTATTTCAAATTGGGAGGAGTGCCAAAAAATTATGAAAAGGAAAGGTGGCCATCTATCTTCACACCACCAAACGTTAATATGTTAGAGAAAATATTACAGTATTGAAAAAAGAAAACATGAATATCATATGCATTAATTAATATGATCCATTGGAAGTTGAGGGTTGTTGAAAGGTGGAGGGAAGGGATGTATCCACACCCCTTCATTTTAGCTGTCCTTATAAATTATTTCATACCATACCTGGTCATCAAACACCAATGCTTTGCCATTAAGAGTAATTATAAAATTACACGGATGGATAATATGGAAACTGGCATGCATGTGAGGTGTCTAAGAAAACATCTATATGATAGAAATTCCTTTCGGTCTTAAGCAGTTATCTTGGACATATCCTGGGATATAAAAATTAGGTGACCACTCCACACCAATTGCGTTTTTTCCTTAGATTGATTGACAATCAGTTGAATTTGACTATATTCCAGAACATAAAAGATCAAAGTGTGAGGAGATGAGGAGAAGGATTCCTTTGGGTGTGGTTGAAGTCTTTGTAAGCCTATTCTATGTGTGCCTTGATTGTTATATAAAGTTGATGATTTAAGCATATGGAGCATTGGCAAGATATGTTTAAGGAAACACACTGCATCAACCCTATTCAATACCTTCTGTAAGGCCAACAATGTGAATTTTAATTATTTACCCTCAATTTTTTAATTTCCTCATTTTGTTTTTGAAGTTCCATAACTGATTTCTCAAGTTATGCTACATTCTGCATTACATCCACTTCTCCCATTGTCATCTCAAATGAAGCCCATCTGTGATCCATTTGTCATAGCTTAATATTAGTAATTTCCATAAAATGTGTTAGGTCCCATCATTCTGATAAAATAGCCTCCATTCCTGGCCCATGCCTGAATATATAGGAGTAGAAGAATCACTTGTAGGTCTTTTTAGATTAGCGTAGGCTGGATTAGCAGGATCTTTATTGTCAGACCCCATCTGTGCACACTTCTGAGATGCAATCTGACATAACATTTTTATGGAGTAATTACTAATTTAAAAATTACATCCAGCGTGCCACCCGTTGCTGTGAGACTTATTTAATCAAACTTTGCTTATGTGAATAAAGTCTTCATATTTACTCAACAAAAACGACAAGAGTAAGCAAATATTTAGATAAAATAAACTAGTGGATGCTCCGAGACAGATATTATATGCAATAGTAGGTGGCAGTCTTCAAACGCACAGTGCCACTTCTCACCACATTCTCAAATGACAGCACCTGCTGGTAAGTGTGAGAACGTATATGGGGAGAGCTCCACTTCAGAACTCACTGGCTAATGCTGTCTCCAAAGAATGCTGCTACCGAAATCCACCACACCAGCATCACCTTCAGGTAAAAGAGGCAGATTATTTTGTTATGTTAGGGGGGTTTAGTTCAAGTGCAACTACCACCCAAATGCATCTTGGTGCTGAACAGAGAGATACAAAAAGGAATGAGCATTTAGCTCTGTTTGAAAAAATAGGTTGTTATCTGTTTCTTGAACTTTGTGTAGAGATGAAGGCAACGAGTTCCACATTCTTACTGCTTGGACTGAGAAGGACCGACCACCTTTTCTTTCCTTGTAATAAAGTGGAATTATTAATGTTTTGGAATTATTAGTTCTGAGAGGACAATAAGTGATACAGAATTTAAGTTTGTGCAATAAGAGCCGGCCCATATAGGCTTTTAAAAACAATGCACCTACTTGAAAAGGCTATTCACTTTCCCACTGGGAGCCAATGTAATGATCACAGGGCTGGAGTAATGTCATAAGAAGTTTCCACTGCAAGAGAGTTCTGGTGGGCTGTAATTTGAATTATTTGAAGGGGTTGAAGAAGAGACTCTTATATTCCTAAATATGTACTGTTACTTAAGTCCAATAGGGATAAGATTACGGAATTCATAACAGTTGCTCATATATGAGAGAAAAGCAAGTATGGGCCTAATTTTGTTAAGTAGAAAGAAGCAGGATTTTGTCACTGCATTAATGTGACCTTTTAAAGTAAGGGAGCTGTCAAGAATAACACCCACATTATTTACCTATACTTACTATACTATATACTATAGGTTTAGAAAAAGTACCAATGTTTTCTGTTCAGAAAGAGAGCACTTGAGGACTAGTGTTGTGATTAATGAACATAATCCCCCTTTTATCAGGGTTGACCTTCAGATAGTGTGCAGCCAGTCCTTAATGGCAATTAAATAGTTTTAGGCTTGCTGACGTTGATGATTTGATACCTGATTGGTGTCTATTAGAATGTGTGTGTCATCAGCGTAGTTAAAAACCTTTAGACCATGTTGATGTATGATTTTCATTATTGGATGTATGCAGAGAATAAATAAGATAGGAGACAGTGCTGATCCCTTTGGCACTCTGCCAGTTACTGGCATGAGTTGAGAAAGAAAGTGTCCCATACAGACTTGTTGGTATCAATCATTTAAAAAAGAGAAGATCTAGTCAACGGCTTTGCAGCTGAAGCCACACTCATGGAGTCAAGAAAGCAGTATGCCATAATCGATAGTGTTGAATGCGGCAGACAGGTCCTGTAGTACAAGAACACATGATTGGTTCTTATCTGCTTTCTCGCTTAAATGTTATAGAATTGAGGTAGTAATATATTATGTACTCTACATTGGTCAAAAGGCAAACTGATTCCTGTCTAATAATCCTGAACTTTCAGTGAAGGCCTATATTTGAGATGCAGCCATTGTCTATAGTTGTGTAGCTAGAAAAGGAAGTTGTGATATTGGGCATACATTTCCAGGATTATTTGTGTCTAAGGGTAGCTTTTTTAGCAGAGGATTCTCGAGAGATTTCTTTCCATAGAGATGGAAAGTTTCCTGAGAAAAAGGAAGAATTTCGTACATCCAGAATTCCGTTCTGACAAAGCGGATACATGTCTCTTTTGAGTTTCAGCAAAACCGTATCCAATGGGGATCCTGAACATTAAGCTGGTAGTATAAGATGTGAGAGTCTTCCCCTCCAGAGGTGAAAAGGTTTCAAACACGGTTGATGATGTGGTTTCCAAATCGGCATGAGCTAGATTGGATAAACCTCCATTTCGTGAGAAGTTGTCCAGTTCAGTTATAGTATTTTCAATTTTTTGTGTGAAGTTAGAGGCAAGACAGTCCATTAGAGGTAAAGATGGAATTAGTTCTGGAATTAGACGCCCATCACCTGGGTCATTTACCACTGTGAATTATTTCTGTGAAGAATTGGTGGCCAAATCAATGTTCTGACCATAATATAGTATTTTCACATTCAAAAGCTGCGTTGAAGTTATTTTTGTTCTTATTGCATTTTATTTAGTCATAATATGATAGAGAATAACAGTGAAGTTATATCAGAATGGGTGGGTGGGAGAATGACGGTTAGGTGGTCATCTTCTTCGGCACCAATCCATGCACCCTGCTACAATCATTTGAATGTTAGGGTGAGGGCTGTGACATTTGGAACGATCACTTACCCCAGTGTGGGGTAATTCTTGCATGGATCTCTATTACCAGAAACATGCTTGTCAAAATTAAAGACCTGTACTTATTCTAACGTTCCCAAAATGCTCTTTAATTTTATGCAAAGCAGGCTGGAACCATCATTGGTGTTTTTTAATACTCCTGCTTGTTGATAGGGGTATTAGAAAAGCAACTTACTAATGCACTAGACTGATCATCTTTGAATGAAAAACTTCTATCTGAAAATATTTTCATAAAATATGGTTATTCTAGGTTGAGATAATGTGTTTTGCTCAGATGGACATGTGCATTGTCCTTATTATGACAGAATTATACACAGAAAGCGATCATCAGAAAATAATTCTGTGTCATTTTAAAAACAGACAGTTTACAATGTTAGTATTATTATTATTATTATTATTATTATTATTATTATTATTATTATTATTATTATTATTATTATTATTATTATTATTTTATAGAAACTTTTGCAAAAAACACATTCCCCCCTCCATAATATATCTTTATTTTTTTTCCTTCTGGTTGCAGAGATGTCTGCAAGCAATGTAGTGCCTCTAGGAATGCCCACCTGACAACACAACCATCACTCACATAGAAAGAGGCAGGGGCAGAGAGAGACAGTGATCAATCCTAGCCATCAATGGCACTTTAAAAGCAAGCAGTTAAAGCTTATAAACTGTTTATTTTCCAAACCAAATCAGAACACCTTAATACAAAGATTCAACCAGCTAAATCACAATCAAAAGACATCTTTTCCATCCTCAAAGAACTCAAAGACACCCCTACTTGCTCTCTGCTCAAGAAAGCGATAAGTGGTGTCAAGATATCCAGGTAGGTTTTTCCAAAAAAATCCACAAACACCAACAGGCCATCGAAGCACAGCAGAAACAGCTCTCGGAACACAAGGAAATCCTCCCATTAATACTGACTAATAAGATTGACCAACTGGACCATTGTCCAAATATTTTTTCCTTTGAAAAAGTCACTCTTGTAGAGGTAATGCAGGGTATACATAAACTAAGGCCATCTTCTTGTCAGGGAAAATAGTTTCCCCACTAACCAATTCAAGGAGTATGCAGACACCTTAGCTCCTTGGGTAGTACAATTTGTTAACCAATCATTTGAAGAAGCCTATGTTCCTACAGACCTCAAGGAAGCTTGGATCACGCCTTTTATAAAAAAGGAAAATTTAGCTCCATCAATACCGGGTAATTATAGGCCTATAACTAATGTGCCGTTTTTACTCAAAATCATTGATAAGATTGCTTACCTGCAGTATCAGAAGTTAATGTATACAAATGAATTACTGGCAAATGAGCAATCTGGATATAGGGCCAAACATGGAACGCAGACTGAGCTCTTGGATCTCCAGGTTAACATTGCTAATATCATTGAAAAATTTTGCTTTACTTATGTTGCTGAATCTTTCTTCGGCATTTGATCTCATAGATCATGATCTCCTGGCCGAGAGACTAAGAACAACGGGCAAATGTTCTTCATCAGCCATAAATCATTCTTAGCCCCAAGAATGGCTGCCTTAGTGAAGTGTAATTTAGCTCCCTGAAAACATTGTTGACGTGTGGCGTCCCACAGGTATCGTGCTTGTAGCAGTTACTTTTCAATATTTTCTCCAAACTCTTATGTGACATGCTCAAAAATATGGGTGTCCAGTTTACAAACTATGCTGATGACACCCAATTGGTTTTTGAACTGACAGGTTCATACGAAAAGGATGTGAGGAGAGTCAACAAAGTGTTTAATGCAATACAAAAATGGATGGCCAACAGCTCCCTTGCCCTCAATGACGCAAAAACAGAACTGTTAATCCTTGGCAAACCTCAGAAAATAGACAAGTTAAACCAGCAATTCAAAACAATCAAGATTAATAACACCTTCATTGAAGTTTCAGAGCATGTCAAGACCGTGGGAATGTTTATGGACTCTCATCTTTCTTATAAAAGACATGTCTCCTACCGAAAATCATCATGTGCATTTCACACCAATCTCATTTGGCAAATTCGACCATACCTATGCGAGAAAAACCTAGCACTGATCGCAGCAGCAATAATCAATTCAAAGTTGGATTATTGCAACAACCTCTTAATGGGCACTTCCAAAGGCAACATCACCAAACTGCAGACCATTCAAAACGGTGCGGTTAGGGCCATGTTTGGACAGGAAAAAATCTCAGTAGCCAGAAAAACAGTTCACTGACTACCGGTACAACAGAGAATAAAATTCAAGTGCTCGGTTATGATCTACAAGTGCTTGGCTGGGTCTGCCCCAAGCTATCTTGTCAAGACCCCCGTACGAAGAAGTCGTCGATCAAACAGAAAACACAACCTACAACAACCACGGAAAATGTTGACAAAAGTTGGTGGTACTAATTTTGTTCCCTGGGCTCCTACGATTTGTAACCCTATGCCCCCTCTGATAAAAGGCAGTGGGCCTCATTATGAGTATGATAAGGGCATGGCTGACTCCGCCCTGGTGAATGGAGCTATTACCGCCCCATTCCAAGGTTGGCAGGGTCGGTAATCCCCCATTCACCAGGGCCATTTCCCATTCCCATTTGAGCCCCCATAGGGATCAATGGGAATGGGGAAGGTGCTAATAACGGTACCGCAAATTGCGGTACCGTTATTAGCACCAAAGTCCCTTTGCGGGTCCCGTCCTTAATGCCTGGTAAAACCAGACGTTAAGGGAGGACCCGCAAAGGGAACTCGTAATAGGGCGGTAAGGGATTACCGGTACCAGTGCCCTTACCCGTACCAGTAATCCCTTACCGCCCGGGTCGTAATGAGGCCCATAGATAGTGGGCCTCATTACGACCCAGGCGCTAACAGGTTAACGGCGCCATAAAAGGCTCCGGTGCCGTTAATCTATTAGCGCCTAATTACGAGGTCCCTTTGCGGGACCCGACCTTAACGTCTGGTGCAGACCAGCCGTTAAAGTAGGGACCCGCAAAGGGACCTTGGTGCTAATTACGGTGCCGCAATTTGCGGCACCGTACTTAGCGCCTTCCCCATTCCCATTGAGCCCTATGGGGCAAAAATGGGAATGGGGAAGGTCCATGGGGAAAGGGGGAATTACCGCCCTGCCAACCTTGTAATGGGGTGGTAATTCCCCCTTTCTCCATGGCGGAGTCGGTAACTTAACGGCATGGACCATGGTGCTAATAGCACCATGGTCTTCCGCCAGGGTCGTAATGAGGCCCAGTGTGTGTGAGACGGGAATAGTGATACATCAAGAGGGCGAGGGAGAGAGACCAAGTGGGAGCTAGTTCAGCATATGATATGCCGGGCACAGCTGGCTTTATTTGAATATGATTTGTAACGTGCCATATGCATGTAATATGGTCCTTACTAGTATTGAGCCGTATTGCAAGCGTCCCCAACATTATGAAGACACAATCGTTCCTCCTTCTTAACCATTAGGAAAGCTGGCATGTTCTGGCGTGTCTACTGAGTTGCCCAACTTCATTACATTGCATCGCAGGCGTCATCATACGCTAGAGGCACATAATTTGTCAATTTCTTTATGCACTTCATACATCGCCGAATATAAATATACAAAGTAAGACAAGCGAACTGAAGCATTAGTAGATTTGTTGATTTGAAACAGATCACAGCTTATTGGTCGAAAATTCACCTTAGGACCAATGTTATCAAAACCAGTCACGGAACGCCTGCCTCCTTGTAAATTAAATCTATTTTTTTGTTAAACTTGATCTGATAATGTATTAAATGTTGGGTTAACTTACATCGTATATGATGTTTTTCTTTTAGGTTCCAGCAATTGCAGAAATGCACTTTGACTGCATGTTCATGAAGGAGCAAGAATCCTGCCTGAAAAAGATCATGCTGGAAGGCGCCTACTTGAATGATTCATTCCAAGGTATGATCAAGTGTCACGTGCGAAATCACTGAACAGATGAGCTATTTAATACAATATGCACAACTTCCACACTTTGGGAAGAGAGGTCAGTTAGTAGGTGCTCCCAAACTCACAGCACACATCAACGTGTGCACTGATTTCCAACCAAGTTTATGAAGCCCACCAGTGAGCAAACGTGGATGAGGCAGCAGAGGGTGACGTGCAGGGCTCAAGTCAAGGGTACACGTGGGGGGATGGAGTCCACCCACTTTATTCCGAGGGTGCACTCAGTCTCCTCCAGCTAAAACAGAAACATTGGATGTCTTCTTGGAATTGAATAATTAAAGCCGGTCTCGGGGATAAAACCGCAGAGGTTTGTAGGGCCAGACACTAGACCGGTCACTTTATTCCGAGGGTGCACTCAGTCTCCTCCAGCTAAAACAGAAACATTGGATGTCTTCTTGGAATTGAATAATTAAAGCCGGTCTCGGGGATAAAACCGCAGAGGTTTGTAGGGCCAGACACTAGACCGGTCACTTCACCACTGCACTATATAACCTGATGAAAAATAACAAACAACTAAAGGTGAAATATCCCATTTCGGTTCTGAAAGTCCCATGGAAAACATTTGTATTGGTTCTTGGAGTTTAAAACATGTACATCTTTTAAAGTTTTCAAAAACACTTAGAAAAAAAATATTCTGTCTTGGTTTTGTTTGTGTGTTAATTTCATGAAAGGAAAATGCCATTCGTCCTATTCAATTAGGTGTGCTTACAGAGGCGTTGCTAGGGGGGGGCTAAGGGGGCTATAGCCCCTGGTCTTTTGGTTGTAGCCCCGGATAGAAGCTCAGGGGCTACAACCAAAAGGATATAGCTAGCCCCGAATCCTGCCAGTCCCGACATTAGCTTAGCCCCTGATCCTTTCCAGACTTAGCAACACCCCTGTGTGCTTATGCATAGCCAATTTAATGAAATGTGCATATTTCACTCTGATATGCTAATTTCTGGCGATATCACATCCCATTACGTTTGTTGATGAGTCCTCCCACTTTCATTTTTAGGACTTGACCCCTAGTGACGTGAAAGGGATAACATACTTTGAGAATGCTATACATGGGTTCAATAGTCAGGGTTTTCATATATGTGTAGAAATTGGTAAATGATATTCACGAGAACTGCTTTCAACCACTTAGTAACAGGTGCAAACAACCAAAGTCTCTTTAAGGCACAGGATACTGAGCAATATGGTAAACAGAGTAGCATAACAGTAAATATGTTAACAGTCCAAGACACATCGGGTGGCGAGGCCATGGACAATCAGTATATAATAAGAATAATGTACCTTGTTGGTATAGTGCTTCATACCGGATTCATCTTGCTTCTAAGAGTTGTAATAAATAGTGGCATTGCTACCCAGTTTTTCATGAAACTCGGTGTGTCACATTTGGAAGGTAGAGGGGCTTAACCAGCCCTGCAGAAAGTTGCACCTGTGTCCTTCAAGGTCAAGAGGCATCCATGCACACAAGAAACACGTGGAATTTGCCAAACACTCGAACAAGGTATTTGACCATAGCTAATTACTATTAATACATATTTGTCATGCATTTTTGCCTGGCAACCAGATCATATTTCAGAATAGTGAGGATGTTACCCACCTCGTGTTTAGGCCTCCAGAAGATGGGTGTTGCATTGTTTGTTGCTTCTTATGGTTGTTCATTACGAGACACATCTTCAGCAGCTTAACAGGAGTGTGTCCATTGGCACAGATCATGTTTCTACAAAACAGCAGGTAAACCTTCAGCAGGGCAGACAACAAGGGACACTGACACTCCACTCTGCTTTATAAAGCTTTTTAACATGGCTATTTAAAACGCTTCGAAAGTATGGGAGGAGTTTCCTTGCAGCCTTTGGGGACAGTTATTTGGGGGAATTACGAGGGAACACACTTTGCTCCCACTCTCAGATCAGAAGAAGGCAACAGAGCACATCACTGATTTTAAATGTAATTGGTTATTTATATAGCTTAATACTCAGAGCGCAGACCCAGCAAATGAACTTGTGTTGCTCTACGTCGTCTTGCTTCCAAGGTGAGCACATAGCCCCTGAGCCATCCTCCTGAGACTAGATGCCTCACAGGGACTCTGCCTTGCAGTTAGGAAGGCCATATCATGTGGAATTCAGCGGAATGTAGCTTCATCTGGAGTACAGCAATGGGTGCACTGGGAAACTAAGCAAAACTGGGTCCTCCTTGTCCTACCTGTAGCACTCCGTATCCCAGCCCTTCATGCCCATCGATGTGTACTCTTATCCTTTTAGAAATGTTCACATTATTGCCAGCTGGCATTGTATCCCGCTGTCATACAATCACTCTGTTGCTTAACAGCTACGTCATTTTAAACTAAGCACATACGCATACACATGTAGAGTGGATTTAGAGCCCCGAAGAAGGGGCAGGGTTCTTTCCTACATTCCCTCCTCATTTAAGGTCAGGGCTCTTTTATACATTCCCTCCTCATTTAGGGTCAGGGCTCTTTTCTACATTCCCTCCTCATTTAGGATCAGGGCTCTTTTCTACATTCCCTCCTCATTTAGGGTCAGGGTTCTTTCCTACATTCCCTCCTCATTTAGGGTCAGGGTTCTTTCCTACAGTCCCTCCTCATTTAGGATCAGGGCTCTTTTCTACATTCCCTCCTCATTTAGAGTCAGGGCTCTTTTCTACATTCCCTCCTCATTTAGGGTCAGGGCTCTTTTCTACATTCCCTCCTCATTTAGGGTCAGGGCTCTTTTCTACATTCCCTCCTCATTTAGGGTCAGTGCTCTTTTCTACATTCCCTCCTCATTTAGGGTCAGGGCTCTTTTCTACATTACCTCCTCATTTAGGGTCAGGGCTCTTTTCTACATTACCTCCTCATTTAGGGTCATGGTTCTTTTCTACATTCCCTCCTCATTTTTGTCATTTCTGAAAAATGAATATTAATTGTGAATGTTTCATTTTGTCAGAAAAAAAATTTGCTGTGAGTTAACCTTAAACACTGTTTCATCAAACATGTTCAGGGTCACGATTGACGCAATCTCTCTTCTTGTAAATAGTCCAGTGGCAGTGTTTAGAAAAATATGTTCATAAAAAGGGTGCAGGGTATATCGCCTGAAATACAATTTGATTTATTAGAGTATATAAACCCCATCGTGAAGTGATATATATTAAGATAATGAGCGTCATAAGTCTGCAAGTGCTAACAAGGCAAGTGGCAACCCTTTCTTCATAGAGTACAGTATCACAGTGTTATCTTCATATAATATGTAATGTTATATATGTTCTGTTTATATATACACATTAATCTTATAGGGCCTCATTACACGGATGGCGGTAGGGATTTACCGGTACCGGTAAAATACCGGTACCGGTAAATCCCTACCGCCTTACTACGAGGTCCCTTTGCGGGTTGGGGGATTTAACGCCTGCTTTTTGCAGGCATTAAAATCCAACCCGCTAAGGGACCTCAGAGCTAATTACGGTACCGCAAAAATGCGGTGCCGTAATTAGCGCCTTCCCCATTCCCATAGAGCCCTATGGGGCAGAAATGGGAATGGAGAAGGGCAATGGCGGAAAGGGGATTTACCGCCCCTCCAACCTTGGAATGGGGCGGTAAATCCCCTTTCCGCCAAGGCGGTGCCGGTATTTTACCGCCATGGCTCACCGCCTACCGGGTAATGAGGCCCATAGAGTTTTATGTTGTATAAATGCTGTTATGTTGTGTACCCTGTTTTTATGCAAATGTCGAACTTGCCCGAATTTTAAGGTGTCTTATCTTTTACAGTGTTTGTGTTTAATTGAATTTCTACAGAGCTTCAGGCAAAAGCATTTAACAAATATAAACAGTGGGCCTCATTATGACCCTGGCGTTAAGGGTTTAACGGCGACGTAAAAGGTGTCAGCGCCGTTAAACCCTTAACGCCTCATTACGAGTTCCCTTTGTGGGACCCGACCTTAACGCCTGCTTTTACATTCAAAGTTGAACATTCTGAAAGATGACAGAACCTTTGCCTAAACTGTATAGAGGGTAAACATACTTTTGATTTGATCTGTTAGATATGTGAGGCCCAGTTGCAGAGTTCAGAAATGCATTCTCTATTCGTTTCCACATTAAAAGTATCACCTATATGAATAATCGGAACACATACATTTGTATTTCTGGTAGTAAGTTATGAACGATTAGATTACACATGTTTTCATAATTCACTCATTAAGAAACGTATTTTCAAAAACACTTACATGTTTTGTGAATCATGAGTAACTAACTTTTTTATGCATATGAATTCATAAGGTACAACTTGATGTTAATAAAGTGTTGGAGACTTAAACGGGGACCATCACTCTCTTGCATAGAACAGGAAAAACAGAACATAGAAACATGCTTTCATAATCGCAAGAAAAGAACAGCCAGGAAAAGGACATTCCTGACATATTTTGTGTGGCTACCGGGTAATGTGGCATTGTACACTTGTTGCGCGTGATGCGGCGGGATTCGTGAAGGTTCGGCAGCCTGGCTTGCATGGAATTAGAAGCTCTTGTGCCGTTGATAATAAAAAAAGTGTACTTGTATTATTTGAAAAACGGTATGGCATAGGTGGACGTTTTGCACTCAGTGGCGTTCCCAAACTTAGCAGCAAAATGCTTCTCACTCAGATGAGCTAAGGCCATGTGAAAAATGATGAGGCTAGCACCTTTTCCAGGTCCCTTCCAAGTACGTTGCACGGATGGCAGGGTTTTCACAATTCCCACTCTCCTCCATTCATTTTTTCCAAGGATTCATTTTCTGGTGCTATGTTGGAAAGAGATCACTAGAGTCGATCACCACTGATATCAATTAGTAATGAAGGATCTTGAATCGCCTATTGGGGACCAACTCGCATCTCCTGATTCCTGGATGATTGATCATTTGGTCAAGTGAAATGCATCAAACAATGCAGAGCTCACAATTAGGAAGTGGTGGGGTGATAGTGAACCCACTCTAAGGAAGACATGAGTACAATTCTTTCTAATAGTATATTACTAGTATACAGGCATTCTGGCCCGTCAGACTCAAAGCTCTCAGTGTCTACCAAACATCATGTAGGACAGGAGGTTTGTGAGAGACTTATTTTTCAAATATTGTAAGAACTGTGTCAATCCAGTGAATTTGTGGCAATGTGTGGCAATTGCCATGATATTCTTTTGGGGAGGTATGGGGGGTCGGGGGGAGAAGCGGCCGTTACCCAAAAACTGGATTCAAAGTCACTAATACATTGTGTACATGGTACTGGACATATCTTTAAATTATAACCATATGTTAACATATCTGAACTTAGTCACACTGGAGCAAACAACCTACTAGTGTTATGTGGCACCATACCAATCTTTTGAGGTAAGGTCATCTTCAACGCCAAGTCATTCACCTACATGCCACTCTCTATGAAGCATCTCATGGGCACCCATTCTCATCCCACATCCCCATAAAGACCCCCTGCCTCCCCCACAGAGATATTCACAGCCAGGGCCCAGACTACCTACATGGGTAAAGTATATACCAGCCTTCAAAAATCCTCCAGAGACCTATAAGGCTCAACTATTCTCTGCCCATAGATTCACAAAAAAACTGGGAGGCAACCACTGTGCCATAGGGGCCCCTAGGCTGCCATACGCTCCTGTGCATACCCCATTACGAAGAACCGTCAAGGTGCAAATATTCTGAGTGACCTGCAGGCTGACTTCCCTCAGCTCTTCATGACCCCCAACTCTCGTCTCGGGAGGATAGCTCAGGGGCAACGTGCTCGCCTTGGAAGCAAGATGATGCGGAGCAACACAGGTTTGATCCCGGGTCTGCGCTTGGAAACCTCTGGGTATTAAACGCAGTTATAAATAACCGATCATATCATATCATATCCACGTCTGGCACCTCCAGCCTGCCTCCGTGGCAACATCCTGTCTGCCGTGAGTATGATGCACGCCAACTGTAAAAACAAAGTAAAGGCGACTATCCACTTTCAATTGCAGTTCCTTTCTCTCTTTGAAGTAAACACATAAACATCTATCCTGGTTGCTCCGTGACATTCACACTTGATTGCAGACTTGCCTACCAGTGAGAAACCAACCCCTGCCATCTCCCTCCTCCCACGAAACAAGAAGAGTGTGTGGTTTGGACATTTCTTTCTGAGCTGTTGGCACATGTAAGCAGCAAGCAGCCGCCCATGAGGCCATTCCTCTTTTCTCACCGTTCCCTATTGAGTATTATCCCCCGGCGCCATTGTGGAGCTGCCCTCGAAAGGATTTGAAAGCGAATCCCCCGCGGTGCTTTTCGTGTTTCCCTGACCACTGCTCTTGTTTCCTCTTCAGCTGCGAGCTGCATTCAAACCTCCGGGAGTTTTTCTTGATTCTCTGCTGTTGTTTTTCTCTCAGCATGCCAAATGCTGCCCCCTTTGGCATTTCTAAGCAGCCCAGCACGCTCGTGAGCTGCAGCGCGGCTTCTGGTTCTTAGGACATAACGTGATATTGCTGAAGACCAATTCATACAAGATAAATGCAGTGTTTACCTGCACCTTTCATTCGCTGGGAACAGGCTGCACTCGCAATGTTGGATTTCTCACCACATCCGAGAAGTGCGTTATAATAACAAGCTATTCAAGCACTGGCGGGCAGATGGACTTGGCCTTTGCTCTGGTAAAGAAAGGGGTGCTCTCTAGACCTACACTGGGCCTCATTAGGACCCTGGCGGTAAGGGGTTTGCGCCAGCGTTAGCTGCGCCGACCCCTTACCGCCAACTACGAGTTTCCAGAGCGCCATGGACACTTTTCCGCCCGCTTTTTGCGGGCGGAAAAATCCATGGCGCTCTGGGACCTTGGTGTTAATTACGCCACCGTATTTTACGGTGGCGTAATTAACTCCTTCCCCACTCCCATTGAGCCCTATGGGGCCGAAATGGGAATGGGGAAGGGTAAATGGGACAATGGGGACTTACCGCCCCGCCGACCTCGGAATGGGGCGGTAAGTCCGCCATCGGCCATGGCGTAAAGGGACTTTGCGCCATGGCCGGAAAGTCCGTGGATGGCGGTAAAAATCCGCCAGGGTCCTAATGAGGGCCACTGACTCCATGAAAAAAGAAATAACAGTCTATCAAAGGCGGGCAGTGTAGGTTTCCGCGAGCAGAACGCTGACATATCGGGCCCGATTCACAAATGCAAAGCAACAGTTCCAAACACTTCAGTCGCGTGATGCATGCCACCGACTCACAAAGTAAATTAAAATGCACTTTTATTTCCTGAAAATACTAGGTACTGTGCTACAGACACGCAGGGCGCGTTTGCAAAGGTTCCGTCAAAGACGCAGGAGGCTGTACTTGCTTTTCCTTCTACGAGTGCTACGTACGTGTTACTCGCGTGTAAACTACGCAGCTAACGTGGGCGTTGACCAATCGGTGTCTAAGAAAGAAAGGTCTATCAGTGTGTGTGCTGCATTTCGGTGTCCATGCCTTATGAAAGAGGGAAGGAGCAGTTGGGTTGATTTGCTAATGAGTCTACTGAAAAAGTAATCTGCTGGTGCGTGCCAATACATTCTATCAACGTAGCACTTTGCGATTGTTCATTGTTTATGCCTAATCCTCTTTATCTGTGAGATCCCCAGCTCTTTTTCTTGGACTCGTGGACCTTTTTCTTATTCTCCTGCCCGAGGGGAGCTTTTTTCCCCTCATTCATTCTTTTTGCTCTGACACCGGGAAGTCTTGTTTATCCTGCTTTACTTTATTTTTATGAAGTCATGCTTTCCTCCATACTTTTTAAAGGCATTTTCAATTTATTTTTGCAACACACAGCACCCTTTCTGCAGTGTTGTTGAGAGCCCTCTGCACTTTACTTTTTATATTCTTTTATTTTCCTTGATAACTACTGTTCTCAAGGTTAGAAGGATACTTATCATCCTTCTTAGGTTTTTCCTTTATTAGATCAGCACACACCGCCCTATGTGGAGTGTTCAGTGGATACATAGTAACCCCATTCTCACTGCTCCTGTAACATTTCTGTTACAGTGACAAGCATACAATTATGACTGGTGGCAGAGGACGAGTTCTATGTTTGTGTGATTTTTGACTGCACACTGTTTCCACAGCTGCAGTAACACACAGAAGGGACACCATTGCCCCAAAAGTGTGGCTTCTTTATTTTATTGCAATTTTTCATGTGTTTGTCTTTTTCTGGTTCTTCTTCTGCTATCCCAGGTGGGGGAGGTCCTGGTTTGAGTTTTCTCTTCGGCAGGAACACTTTATGTGGCCCGCCGAGGCTCCAGTATGTTTACGAGGACAGGAAATGGGGGAGGACCGATAAACTCCACTATCCTTTGTCTTCTGGTGTACCTGAGAGAATTCAGTTCTCACTGCGGAGCTGGCTGTGCTGATTGGACAGCCACTCTCCCCTTTTTTAAACTGCAGGGAGAGTTTGCAGGGGATGACTGTGAATTCCTGATAAAAGGTGAGGATCTTGAGGAAGAAGACAAGATGACCACTGGAACAGAAGAACCAAAGAAGAAGATGGCCAACAACGCCTGCAGCTCCTTCCAGTAACCGCAAAGAGACAACTGCTGTCCTGACCCTGTATTCTAATTGCCAGAGGAGCTAAAAGGAGGATGACTCCTTCCCTTGGACTGGTGGGCATAATCAGTGCTAAAACCACTTGCAAATTGAGCCATCCCACGACATGCTGTGACCGTGCTGGGCTACAAACCGCCAATACCATGTGACCTGCAATCACTTTCCGGTGCATAATCTTCCTGTGAACGGATTTTCCCAAACCTTAGGTGGACTCTTTCAGGACCCCTAGAAGAAGGAATCCCCCTCCTCAAAGTCCCTTCACCAGAGTCCAGGACTGAGTAAGTGGGGCAAATCGATCATCTGAGAGCTGTGCCCCCTTGGAGCCTGTGAAAAGGTGCAAGAACTGCAGACCGACATTGGAACATGATTAATCCTTTGCTGGAAGCCCTTTCTCTCAACTGATGATGGGACATCACTTCCATTGTCCCTCCTTTCATCACCATGACCAAGGAACAGGAAACCGAGTTCATCGTTGCTACACTGTGAAAACGTCCAGCTACATCTTCTGCACAACTCCTAAGGTACTGTTGCACTCGAAGTAGTAATTGCTCCAAGTAGTCTGTCACTCCTTTGCTACTGGAGTGCTGATTGGGGTGTTTGGGTGTTCACCCATACTTTTCGCCCAGGCGTAATGTTTGTGAACCCGTAGGGAGCCTTTCCCAAGGTTCCTGAAACATTTTTGACCCTCTAACAAACTCCACTTACTTGTAACAGGAGAATTATTTTCTTCTGATGTGCCTTATCTGCTTTACCTTCAATCTGACTTTGAAGAACACATTCCTAGATAGGGATGGACTGCTAAATCCATAAGGTCAATACAAAGTATCATAAGATTCTTAAATAACTGACCTGCTATTATTGGTGTTGAATATAAAAATGTTTATCCCTACAACAGAACATTTCCAGAGTTCCTTTATATGTGATTTTACTTAACTTGATCTGTATTCATAACCTGTTGAACTCCTATTTGTTTACTCACCTGAAATGCTACATTGTTTTCCTATTGTGTGTATTTGAAATATTACTTACTTACCTGAATAACTTTATCCTTGTGCTTATGCAATAAATAACTATTTTACTATAACTACAGTGTGTTCAATTATCTTTGGGCTTGTGTAAATGTATTGAGTTAATTGATCTTACCTACAGATCACATCCCCTTCCTAAAATAAGCCTGGCTGCTTTACCATTCTGCTAAACCACTGAGTAGTACAGACATATACTAGAAGTTGGGGCCTATATACCCATGGATAGGTTTATAAAGTCACCCACCAGTGGACATTAGGAAAACTCACCTACCAGGGCCCTCACTACAGAATGGGTGGCATTGCCAATGGGAGCATTAAAATAGATTAACCACTGGCTGTGTACATATTGCAATCACACAACCCTTGAAGGCAAGCCACTAAATGCTCACACCAGAGAGAATACAACCCTCTAGGGAAGAAAGGCCCAAGTTGATCTTGTAAGGATAACACGCTTTAATCTCACACACAGATGAGAGCAACAGCAAAGAACGCTGCTGCTAAGAACTTTCTGCCAATAAGTATTACAAGCAGAATCTTATCAAGGAAAACCTCATCATAGATGACGCAATACATATAGTAACAACCAGCGTGGCTGGTTGGTGTGTACCGATACATGATCTGCCTGCTCCATGAGATATGCCAGGCCATTGGTTCCAGCCCAGTCCATCTGTCTTCCATCACGTGGGTGCTGCAGTAATCATTTTCTCACGTCAAAGGTCAAACAACACATTAATTGTACTCCTAACATACAGCTACTTTATCACTATGCTGTGCACCTGGCAGGCCTTAAAACAGACACAAGGAAGGTTCTGAGGCACTCTAACCTTCACATACACAATTCACTCACTCCCTTCCAAACCATCCTTCTCCAAGGGTTCCACCCTTTGTTTTGAACTATAATGTGTCCCTTTCAGCACCTTGCAATACAAATTACAAGATTTTCGTTCAATTAGGTGCCCAGTCTGTCCTCTTTGAACATTTCAGGACTTTTTACTTTGGGGTTGGTGGTCAAAAAGCACCCGTTGCCATGGAATTCAGGGATCTTACGGTTTAGTCAGTTATATGGGCTATACCTCGTGGTCGCTTAGGGATGGGCCTGGTCATGCTTTGGCCAGTGTGAGATAACATGCACACCAGGCACCGTTCTGTGATCACGGCCTTGTAGGGCACATTCCTCTTTGACACAAAACACATCTTTGCAACACCGTTAGAACAATGAATAGACATTGTGGCAGTTGGGGGTGTGGCCTGTCCTCATGGGAGCTCGGGCTTGGCTGGGGATTTCCCTTGTCTCGCAATTTGGGTCTTGTGCATCCAATGCTGCATTCGCCTTGCAGGCCTTCCCTTCTACCTATGGTTACTAATGTCTGTGCAAAATAGCAATGCTGCTCGCGCCCTACACTATACTATGTGGGTTGATTATATTTGATTACATTGAAGTGGGGTCCTTTTGTATTGGGAGGCAATCCACTCACCATCCCCTTTCCCTCCTAGCCCATCATAGTGCTTTGAATGCATCTCGCCTCACTCTAAAGCGCCTATGGGGGTGGGGCTCCCCCTTCCCAACACCCTGAATATGGCTTCAAAAAGAGGCATCTGTCAGAAAACCAAGCCTGCCAGCGCAAAATGTCATACTGCTGGCAGAAAACATCTATCACTGGCAAAAAAGGTCATAATGGCAGCAGACATTATTAGACTAACATAAAGTGTAATTATATAATAAATACAACATGCTACAAACAACCAAATACCGCCTACTAGCTTCTTTAAAAAATAAAAATGAGCAATCACATGGCCAGTACTGGACTGAGAACCAAAAGTGGCCCTGAAAATGTTTTTCAAAGTGGCTCCATGATGAAATATATTGGAAGCTTCGTAACAAATTCTTTACTTGACCTCACTCAAACGTGGGCCAGGTTACAGAGACTCACTGGGAAATCTCCAGGGCTAAAGGCCAAGAAACAAGCTAATGTTGTCTTTTAAAATAAATTTCCTATTATTGTACATGTACTACTAATTAAAATCAAATTTTCATATTGAAAAAATATTATTTAAAATAGATATTTATTTGCTGATTAAACGTGTGGCATTATGGTTTGTTTAAACTAAATCCTTTCCCGCCCCATCTAAATTGATGCAGGAGACTATACTGAATATGGTATAGCAGAACCCTCTATTTTGGCAAGTGTCACTTTCCATACCTCCATACCTGGGCATGCAGGTATTTCCCGGCCGCCTGGAGGAACTATGCACAAGTTTTGGATGTGATCATATCTACGTCCCAAAGATGGAGAGGAACACATCACAATGGTTTCCATGTCATGCATGATATGCCTACTACTTTAGCTTTCATAGATAGAATGGTGATATACATGAGGGCCTCTTTAAAAACTCCATGTATTTTTTTTAAACAGAAGTGGGATTCAACTAACCCAAGTCAACCAAAGCAGTCTGTGTCTGTCTGGTCTGCCTGATGCAAGCAGTATTACCATACTTGGTTGTGAAGATGAAAGTACTGCTGAGCCAAATGCACCGGCTGATTTTAATTGTTGGGAAGGTGAATGGTGCTGTAGGGATAGAGACAATCTTCGAGGGTGAGGTATAGTCACTTAATTGACTTGACTTAGTGGAGCAAAAAGCAGATATTCCAGAGGCCTCACACATAACAGAATCATCACAAGCTGTAAGGTTCGAACCAGAGAACAGAAAAATTCAACATACAACTAGACACATAGATAGAAGAAAACAAATATCTCGGGAACTCCATAGGCCAGTGTCAAGGAAAACGCGAAGACATCGAAAGATAAAGAAGGATCGGAAGAGAATTGGAAATGGTTGGCAGGGCTATTAGCTGAGAAAATAAACAAACCATAATGCCAATAAAATCTTGAGTTCAAACAGTTCATATTGGCAAGCTGGAATACTAGGCAGTTCTTGCACCTCTTTGTTAACAGAGATCTTGCAAGAGGCAATTACGACGCAATTTGTTTACAAGAAATGTGGTTGAGAGAACCCCCGATTTTGGGAGGATACACAGTCTATCTAAACCCAGCATTAAAAGGAGTAAGAGGTAGACCTACGTCTGGCCTCTTAACAGCCATTAAGAACTGTCTACATTTCCTCTTAGATGAATTTAATTTCAATCCATACATCCAATTGCTGGTGGGCAAGGCATTTGCAGGACCAGACGAATCTGAGAAGATATTCTCCTTTATAAATCTATACTGGAATCTGGCAATTAAGGATTTAAACAACTTTCCAGAGCAGGTAGTCGGTCTGATCAACAGCAGCCAGAGAGAAAAATGGAAAGATCCTTACTTTTTTTCTATGTGGAGATCTAAACTCCCAATGTTGCGCAGTCAATGGTCAAGAAATTGAAAAAGATTTAGCTACATTGACTGAATCCAGAAAAAGGGGACACATGTGGAGAAATGCAATCAATTAAATGGATATACAGATTTTAAATGACATTACTCATGGTGATATTCCTGGAAAAATGACTTGGAAAGGGAAGAGAAGCGGTCATATCATCGATTATATCTGTGTATCTCGTGAGATGATCATGGCAGTTCAGACCCTGATAGTCGAAGAGATGTCTTTGAGCGATCACAATCTCCTGAACTTGGCTGGGGCTTTCCTATACCACAACAAGGGTCAAAAATATATTGCTGACCCAAAAGCGACCCCAGGGAGAAACAGACTGAGGATTGGAGTTAACAAAATTGCTAGTTTAACGAAAAACCACAAATCAGCCATATTCAAGATGACTAAGCGAAGGGAAAAACATTTAGTGGACCACACTGGGCTGTTTAAAGTTTTCGAGATTAAGATAGGGCATAGGAAGAAGACTATCCTTTGCCATCGCCCTGTTTTTTATTACACTGTTTACAAAAAAATGAAAATCATAAACAAGCAGATTTGCAAATTAAAGAAACAGTCAACACCTGAGGCAAGGATTTTGATTAACAAACTAAGACAGCAATACCGAAACTGGCAGAAACAAAACAAGAAATGGTTCTTGCAACAAGACACAGAAGCAATGCTCCAAAATAAAAAAGACAAACAATACATCGGCAACCTGGACCTTGATTAATAACCTTGATGCCCCACAGGACCCACTGATGTCAAATTTGATAGCAGCAACAACATGGGTAACATATTTTTCGAAATGTCTTGACTCTGAACTATTCAAACCAACAACATCGACAAGAACACTGTGGACACTGGCAGGTGCACTTGCCATGTAGGTGGGGGGAGGAACATGTGGACTTGTTAGGGAGGCTAACAGAGGCGGCAGCGAGACGTGAAAGGGACCTTGAATGCAAGACAGGCCCAGACCTAACCAGAGGCACAGAGTGCCCTGCACCCCATCAGGAGAGATTACGCAAGCTCAATTTGTCAATTCAGGATAGAGATGCCAACTAACCAATTCCACTAACAATTTCCTCCTCTGCTTACACCTCTCAAACTCCAAACCAGACACAACCACAAACCTACACCACAACAAACCACACAAACTTCACTACACCACAACAACAAAACAAAACAAAAACTTACACAGGCCTTTGATACTGTAAGTCGGCCAAAGCTGTGGAACAAACTTCATCAGTGGGGATGCCTGATCAACACATTGGAAGTAATTCAAGACCTTTATTCAGGCACGTCAATGAAGGTAAGAATGGACAGATCAGTATTTTATCAACGGCAATACCTAACAATAAAGGGCTAAAACAGGGCTGTCCTCTCACGCCAGAGTTGTTTAACCTATTCATATCGGACATTGAAGACGCATTTGTAAGCACTAGATGTTTCCCACCGAAGATTGGGACAGTCGGAGTAGGACAACTATTACACGCGGACGATGTTGTCCTGCTGGATCAGACATCAGTGGGTTTACAGTGACAACTAGAGGCATTACAGAATTACGTGGAGGCAAATGGCCTCAAAATTAATCCATCCAAATCAAGGATCATGACTTTTGAAACATCTATCGCGAGAAGCTGCAAAAAAATCTGACACATGGCATCTAATGGGAAGATAAATCCTACATGTCAAGTCATTCATATACTTGGGAGTATGTCTAAATACAAGCAGAAGCAACGCCCCAAGAGTAGAAATACTAAGATCTAAAGCCACAAACCTAGTGAACCAAGGAAGGCTATTGTTGAAAAGATTATGTGGCTTTTCATTGATTCCGCTGATTTCATTTTATCAGATGAAGGCTCTTCCGATTTTAACATATGGAGCAGAAACCTCTATTTAGTTCCAGGTGGATAACTGGTCAAGGATAGGGGGAATATTTTGGAGAAGGTTGCTTCGCCTACCCAAAAGCACACCAATCCATGCAATTCGAATGGAACTAGGATTAACAGCGATGAAGACCATTGTGACCTGGAAATCCCTATCTTTATACATGAAATGTATGGACGAATCTAAGAGAGGTGGCTATGCAGCTTTAAGGGAAGCACTCCCAAAAAACAATGAAAGGAAAGTGTCAGAATGGAAAACAATCTGTCAAGCAATCATAGCTGATCTGAGGAAATCTGACCAAACCGTATAGGAGAATCTGGACCAAGTAAAAAAAATATTGTATATACAGGACTGGATCGCAACCCAGGAGGAGAGACAGGTCTTGAAACTCTATGGGAAACCTCTCCAAGAAGCGAGAAAATTGAACTCACTACCAAAATACCTGGAACAATTCCCAAATTAGCATTAAAGAGATCCATTTATGAGATTCAGGTTGAACCTGTTCCCAACCAAGGATATTTTGAGCTGTAGAAGAAATCCTAGGATCGGAACAACCTGCAGATTGTGTCAGGAAGAGAATTCCTTTGAATCACTAAAACATCTGATAGTGTTTTGCCCCGCAATGGAGCAATCAAGATTAAGCCTTATGACAGAAGTTACCATGAACTATGGCTCAAGATCAATTGAAGATTGGTGGCGAGAAACTTTGCTAGGGAATGAAATCTCACTCACCCTGGTGCTTGTGAAATTATTGATGGACATTTTCACAAAAATCAGAGCGCAAGTACGATAGGTGAAGTAACATGGTGGATCTTAACAGATAGTAATATTGGATGAATGGCAAAAGGTTTCTCTGTATTGTAAAACCATATAAAGCCAATACATTTTAAAAGATAATCACACACGGATGGACTAGCAATAAAATAAGAGGCAAGGCATTCAAAACGTGATTGAAGACAAGGACATTTCAGTATGAAGTGGAAAGATTGGTGTAAGTGAAAAAGAGGCAAATGGCAGTGAATCTTCAACATCACCACTTTCAGGACATGATGCCAATGACACTGTGTGGACCACAGTAGGCCCTGGTGAAAGGAAGATTCAAGAATCCAGATTTCACACTAATGGTGATGAAGAGAATAGTGCTACTATAGCCATATACATCTAATTTCTGTAATACCAACAAGTCTAATTTTCTAAGAACAATCAAACCATAGTAGGTCAAGTAATCTAAGTTTGACAGAAAATACAGTGCCTGCAACATACAGTGCTCTAACACACAGGCCACAGGACTTTCTATGTCCACCACCAAAAAAGAAAACCCTGTATCTGACACTCCACTGTGAAAAGAGCAATTTCACAGGCTTGGATTGTATTCTTCATTGATAAGAACAATGAATACATTGCAATTTGCACACTGCAATAAACCTGCATGTCGTGGGGAGCTGGGCACGCATTGTGGCCTGGGAGACTGTGGGAACTGCATGATCATCAGGAAAAGTGTTCAAGCGGGTTGGCTGCTGGCACTACCTCTGCAGGGACAGTGCTTTTGGTTGAGAAGAGGTTGGAGAAGGAGCTGCCAGAATACATTCTCAATATGTGAGCAGGGCCTCAAACCTTGTATCCTCCAGGTGGCACAGAGATGTAAACCATGTTCATTCATGGACATTCTTTTGTGGCCCCTTTGGCACTGGGGGCACATTTGTACTGCCTCTTAAACAAACCGGCATCAAACCTACATACACCAAGGCTTGAAAGTATCACAAAAGCCATGCCTGTGTATGTTTTTAGAATGGTAGGCTGACCAAAACGTTGTCAATTAAACTAGTTCCCCCCTTATTTGGTGAAGATCAAAGGATTACATTCTGGTAATTTGGCAAAGCTGTTCAATAAATCAAGAACACAACTGAACATACTTTTCCAAAGTTTCAGTGCCTGATCTTCACAGATAAAGGTCAGCAATGATCAGAAAATAATTGAAGGATTCTTCTGTGCACAGCATCCATGTGGCAACACACACGTATATCAGTGGACTGGCAAAAGATCATATGTGCATCACTGACCATGGGTTCCTTTTCAAACAACCAATATTACCTTGCTCTTTTGCCAGCCCTGGAACCCTGCTCATCCACCCCCTTGTTGACATATTGGGCATTGGCTGGGTCAACCTGTTTCCTGTGTTTTACTCCCCTCATAAGGGACTGTGGGAAATTCCTCTAACTCACCAGAACAGGGCAAACATGTATCCAGGACCACAAATAATATTGGCTGAGCCATTCCAATGCACAGTCCAGGGGTATGATGCAACTTGCCAATTGCACAGTAGCGCAGGCCTGCCAAACAATTTAGCAGAGGGTGTATGGGAGTGCATTTGTGGAGCTTGCTGTCTATGGCTCCCTCAGTGAGTTGCAGGATGGATGTCATAGTCTCTTTGTCCAATCTGTACATGGTCGGGATTATGCTTACTTAGCTGCTATGGTGTTTAATATGGAGGGGTCCACTTCCTTCTCCTTCACCTATATGCCCCAGCTACTTCAAAGATCACCACCAACGCCTGCACATGCCTGCTGATCACAATGGCCTGTACCTGTTGCACCACAGTGTGTTTTCTGGCCTCTGGCCTTCTAATATATTTGTGTTTACATGTTTGCCTTTAGCCGGTCATTGCTTAGTCTCACTTGCTAGTCACTGACTCCAAATGTTGCTTGGTGCATTGCCAATCCCTACATTATCCTTCAAAGTATGCCATATGTGCCTATGCAGTTTATGTACTAGTGTGCCACGGTCCAGGGGGCAACAGGTGTGGAAAAAATAAGATGTGTGATTTAAGATATTTTTGCAATCAAAAGAAAAACACATATTTGAAACTGAGGTGATGTAGTGCCTTTTGCAACAAAAAAATCACAACAACGAGGGAATTTTCTCTTTTGAGCATGGCCCAAAGCCCTTCCCTCTTAACCTTAAACCCTGCCTTCCTGGCTGTGCAATTGTCCCTGACATTCTTTCAGTTTGAAGTGATTCCCACTTCTTTCTTGACCTAGCAATAGAGTTTTCTTTGCCTCTGTGAATTTCATCTGGATGTCACGCTCCTTCTCCTGGCACTGCCAGTTTGGTGCCTTGGATTGTCTGAATATGAGTAAGGTTTCAAGATTTTAAGATTGTGATGGACCTTGGGGTTCTCAGGATTAACTCCTTCAGACTTTTGAGACCCAGTCTAGGTGCTGCTCCTCTATCATTTTCCAGAACTTTATGTCTTGACCATCCTCTTCCCTTGTTGCCCCTCTTCATGGGCACCTCATCTTCATTACCACCTCCCCATTCCCACATTCCGATCAGCTCTTTCTTTCTTTCTTTCTTTCTTTCTTTCTTTCTTTCTTTCTTTCTTTCTTTCTTTCTTTCTTTCTTTCTTTCTTTCTTTCTTTCTTTCTTTCTTTCTTTCTTTCTTTCTTTCTTTCTTTCTTTCTTATTCCTCCTCTTCTCCTAATCCTCAGGCCCTAACTTTCTTCCTTCCTCTTCCCCAATGCTTCTCTTCTCCTCAAGTATTAACTTTCCTAACTAACAAGGGGGGTCCTGGGAGTCTCTCTGCCAGACATTAGTCCTGGTTACGAGAGACTTACCCAGAGTCTTTAGCTCACTATCTTTCACAGAGAAGAAATATCCCAAACATTCTTAGAGAGGCACAGCTCCTCCCTACTGATGAGGTCCAATCAGACCGAAACACGTGTCTGGGGATGTTGTTGGTACTCTTGTTCAGAGGAGAATTGCCTAGCATTTCGGTGCTGGACTGCCCCAGGGCAGGACATAGACTGATCTGTTTGGGATATTTCTTCTCTGTGAAAGATAGTGAGCTAAAGACTCTGGGTAAGTCTCTCGTATCTAGGACTAATGTCTGGCAGAGAGACTCCCAGGACCCCCCTTGTCAATTAACTTTCCTAACTCCTCTTCAATTCATTTCTACTTCTTCAACAACCCCTGCCCCCGTCCCTCGTCTGAACTCTCGGCCCTCTTTCTCCTCAAGGCTCCTCTCCAACCCCTTTTCCTCTGGCCTCCTCCATCTCTGTACCTCTCATTTTACCCCAGTGCTATGCACTATCCTACTCTGCCCACAGCCCCTGCAGCTGATCCCGGACCTCTTTAATCCCATAAATGATGGTCCACAGGAACCCTCATTGTGTGGGGAGTATTGTGAGTGGGGTTCGTGCCAAGGAACTCGGTGGCCTGAGGTTACTTTCCAAGCGCTGCCATTCTAAATTTAGATTCTAGAATCTGACTAGTGGTCGTGACCACTAATCGGCAATGTCAGGTTTCCACACGTTTCCTGAATGCATAAAGCATTCACGAAACGCCCTTTGAGTGCTGAAAAGTGATCACAGACTTGTGTCACGTGGAAAACCATTCCTCTGCTCTTGTTATATGAGGTTTACAAGCACAAGTATTCGAGAGTGTAGATTGGCCATTGCACCATTTTGAATGCAACTGTCACCCTTCGGCTGGAATGCCTTTTTTGAGGTATGTTGGCAGTTTACGACTTGTATTCGAGCTCATACGAAGGCAGTATGTATCGAATTTGGTATTCAGGAAAATACTTTATGTTGATGTTTCTCTATTCTAGATTCAGTGAATATGGCACAGGGCAGCCAACTGACAATCAGGTGGTCGCTAAATGCAGGCACACGGCAAATACTCCAACACACACACAATTGGGCCCCATTGTTTATCCAAGTCGCTGGTAGATGCTCGTTGAGTTTAATGGCTCAGGCTCAGCCATATGTGTACATTACTGAAGTGTATAGCCACCCCTGCCCCATGCTCTTGCTACTATCTGATGAAGATCTCTTGGCAACTTTGAAATCTAACACATGTCCACTGTAGTTATTCCAAGAAAACGAATGAAAACCTTTTTTTTTACTGAAAACTGGACTAGAACGCCATCACACATAGTGATGAAAAGTGCGAAAGGGGGAATACGTTTCGTAACTTAAAGGCATGGTCTAGTAAAAAAATGTATTTAAAAAATAGATAGGCAACATAAAAAAAAATACTAGCATTCTCTTTTTTAAAACTTCCTATGTAAAATTTTGAGCTATTCAAGCTCAAAATTCGCAAAAGCAAGCACATGGACGCATCCATTTTGTGAAATGGATGCCCTCCTCTGCTGGCTTTTGCCTTTGCGGCACTTATGAAGGAAAAGCCAGCCAGCTGTAGTAAACAAAAGCTACCGCTGGGTGGCTTTCCCTTCATTAGTGCTGTACGCGGAGGACGGGGACCGGAGACCAGAGCAGGAAAGCTGCAGCTGAATCTCGGTAAGTGCTATTTATTTTTTTTTAAAAATAAGCACTAGCTGCGGTTTTTTTTTCTAAGTTTTCCGGGCTGGAGAAGCCCGGAAAACTTAGAAATAAAACCGCAGCTTTAAAAACGTTGTATTTATGTTTGCGGTCGCTTTTGAAGCGAACGCAAACATAAATACAACGTTATTGTGTCGGAAAACGCTGCGGTTTTTCTTTCCAAGTTTCTCAGGCTCCTCCGGCTCGGAGGAGCCTGAGAAACTCGGAAAGAAAAACCGCAGCGTTCTCCAACACAACCGCGTTGTGTTTCTGCCTGCTGTGGCTTTCACTTTGGGTCTCCGGTGCTGCACCGGAGACCCAAAGTGAAAGCCACAGCAGGCGGAAACACAACGCGGTTGTGTTTACATGCCGCGTAGTGTTTCTGCCTACAGCTGATTTCCCATTTGGGGCTCTCGGAGAGCCCAAAATGGGGAATGCTAAATGCTGCGTTGTTTCTGCCTGAATCTGCTTTCTCATTTGGGGCTCTGGGGAGCCCCAGAGCCCCAAATGGGAAAGCAGATTCAGGCAGAAACAACGCGGTTGTGTTGGAAAACGCTGTGGTTTTTCTTTCCGAGTTTCTCAGGCTCCTCCGAGCCGGAGGAGCCTGAGAAACTTGGAAAGAAAAACCGCAGCGTTTTCCAACACAATAACGTTGTATTTATGTTTGCGGTCGCTTCAAAAGCGACCGCAAACATAAATACAATGTTTTTAAAGCTGCGGTTTTATTTCTAAGTTTTCCGGGCTCCTCCAGCCCGGAAAACTTAGAAAAAAACCCCAGCTAGTGCTTATTTTTTAAAAAAAAAATAAATAGCACTTACCGAGATTCAGCTGCAGCTTTCCTGCTCTGGTCTCCGGTCCCCGTCCTCCGCGTACAGCACTAATGAAGGGAAAGCCACCCAGCGGTAGCTTTTGTTTACTACAGCTGGCTGGCTTTTCCTTCAGTAGTGCCGCAAAAGCAAAAGCCAGCACAGGAGGACATCCATTTCACAAAATGGATGCGCCCATGTGCTTGCTTTTGCGAATTTTGAGCTTGAATAGCTCAAAATTTGACATAGGAAGTTTTAAAAAAGAGAATGCTAGTATTTTTTTTTCATGTTGCCTATCTATTTTTTAAATACATTTTTTTACTAGACCATGCCTTTAATGCCACATGATCAGATTTTAAAAGAGTGCACAGTCCAAGTGATACATACTTGTGCTATGTTTATGATGATGTCAATGAATGCTGCGTCGCCTTTTTCTGACTGCCAGCTTGTTTTCAGCCTCTTTCTACTCCCATGTCACCTTCCACAGAAGTTTTCATCCTGCCCATCATCCTCACCTTCACTCTGTGTCGCATGCTTGGCTCCGTCAGACGCCCGCGCCCCTCCTCCTACCCCCACCCCCCTCGTGCCTCCGCCCCCCCACCACCCTCCACCACCCTTGCACCGCAGGCACATGAACACATTTAAGCGGAAACGACAACTTAACAAACGTGACCAAAATCTTGTCATTAAGTTATTAAATAATAAGTGAACCATAATTATGTCACTTTTAATGTTGGAGCGGAATCAACAGCTAATTAATTTCCTCTCAACAGCACTTCCCGTTCTTCTTAGCCAACCTGTTCTCAGCCAGCCACATTCTTCCCGCATTTATTGCTGGCATGTTATGTCTGCACTAGCATTCGCGCTTTAGGCCTATGAAATTTGGCAAATAACGGGCGATATCCTATTTTTTGGGAAATAATAAGATCTTAAAAACCGTTGGTCTCCGTGTCCAGGACCCGTTGGGGATTTCTGACTAGCACGCGAGCTGGAATGATGAGCGTTGCCATGCTTATTAATACTGCAACTACCAATTTCGCTCCTCGCAAAAACAGAGCGGATTTATCACAGAAATCATCCAGCAGCTGCAACTCATGCTGCGAACAATCCTCGGCTGGAGAATAATTTAAGTTTACAAAAATGCGCCTCTTCTTCAAATCATGCACTGCACCTGCTGTTACCCGGAAGTATCAGATTGCTAAATGAGACGCACCAATCAACATGTGCTGTCCTCACTTAATGCAGCGAATGGAGCTTATTACTCTCCATGCAGCTATAATTTATGGCAGGAACAAGGCTCAGCTGACATAGTCCCGCAGGCCACCTGCTGAGGCCTTCCGTGGCAGAAGTGTCCTAGACAGAAAAGTAGTTTGCACGTTTCATTTCTGAAACTCAGTGCCGTAAATGTGGCGGTAAATCATTCCTTTTACTTCCAATTTTTGACTATGCTGCCAAACTCTACATTTTAGAGTCCCTTTGTTTGTGGAAGAGCGCTGATTTTCTAATCTCTTTAGCTCATCTGAGTACAATTGCAGGTGAGTTTTGTGCAGGTGAAAATGCAATTTGCGCATGTACGAAAAACAATAAAACATGTATGTATTCACATCTATGCAGATACAAATTCACTTACACTGTATTTGCACTGCCGATAATGTGATTGTGCCTGTGCAAATGTTTGTGCATATGGGAACGGTGCACGTGCAAGCAGTGTTGACACCTTCACACGCAAGCACACTTTTGCCAGAAGAGCTGGAAAATAGGCCAAATCCTTCAAACGTTTTATCTGAAGTAGAAATGTGGATTTGTGTGTAAACCTGCACAGAAAAGTTTAGAGGCCCGCAATCTTTCATGTTGAGTCCATAGACAGAAATATTTGAGAAAGTGGACTTGGTAGAGTTGTTGACAAAGTGTAGGAGTGTACTTCAATATGGGCATGTTTTAAGCCCCACTTACCACCACGGGGGTGCATGATACCCCCAACATAATTTCTGCCGCCTTTAGTGCTCAAAAGCCACTGCAAACAACCAGCAGTGACCCAACATGAGAAACGTCCGGCCTTCTACATGCCTGCCCCCACCACTACAAGCCCTCTAATAACGACCTACTTACCCGACGGAAGGCTCCCCATCCATGGGTGCTATACTACACGCAATGGCCCTCAGAAAGCTAAGGCATCCTCAGTAGCCAAACCTTTGTGCCCCTCCAGCTCATGCTTGAAGATACCCTTAACTGAGGTCACCTACACTTCCACTCCCTCCTTTCATGCCCATCCCCACTGCCTCATCTTCCAACGAACCACACCACCAAGTAGTCCTTGGTCACCACGACCCTAATGCCACTACTAGATCTACCTAGACGCCCCTGCCTTTGCACATGAACCCCTATTTAATTATGTATTTATTTTATTCAATTGTTTTTTTATAATGTGCCTTATACCGTACCTGAGTTAGGTTTCTAAGCGCCGATCCAGGATTCAAACCTCTGTTGCTCTGCGTGGTCTTGCTTCCAAGACCAGCACATTGCCCCTGTGCTATCCTCCGTACACCACCCCTGCCCTCACCCCTCCTCCTCTTCTCTCCCCATTGCCACCTCCAAGCGTAATGTCAGACTAAGGTCCTGCACTGACAGCTTTCACACCCCTTCCCCACTCGCCAAAGGCAGACTCCCCCTCCACAGACGCAGAATCCCTATCAAACAACCACATTCACCCAAAACATATTCTAAACACACCAAGGGCCCCCAGACTTGGTATACCAGCTCACATAAAGCAGCCTTAAACAACATCATACACCCTAAGAATACAACACTAGACAACATTGGCAGGGTATCCCCTGAGCCCTAGCTGCCTAACAAAGCCCATAGCAACTAATCTAACCCAAGGCACCCGCAATCTAAGCCAACAGAACCCCTGACTTGTACACTAGTTAACACAAGATCTATCCAGTCACATCCCTTGGACATCCACAACCTCATTATAGCCAATAACCTGGACCTACTAGCAGTCCCAGAGACTTGGCTCCCTTCCGCCTCCAGCCCCACTTAGTCCATTGCATTACCCCATGGCTTTTCCATCATCTGGACTGAGGGAACTTACTCTAGAGCAGGGGGAGTGGCACTAATATTTAGAGACTATCTGCCCTTTAGACAAACCAACTTGGCCTCATCTACCCACTGTGATATACTCACAGCCAAATTGCTGCTCTCAGAAAACAACAGAATCACACTCCACTTAGTATACTGCCCCCAGGCTTGTTACTCTCCTTCAAAGAAGACCTCCTCCACATCCTAAACACCAAATGAATCCTGCTTGGAGATCTCAACCTAGGACTCAATGACCCCACTGACCAAAATGCCACCTTTCTAACTAATTCGCTTAGTGCCCTAGGCTTCAGCCACTGTGAGGCCACCTCTACCCATTCCAAAGGCCACACTCTGGACTGGATCTCTGACCTTAACTGCAACATCTCCCAGTACCTTGGTCTGATGATCATGCAATTACTTTCACGATTGCTGTGTCACCCTTCTAACACACATCATGTCTGCATTGCCTCATACCATGGCACGAAGCTGCCGTGAGCTAGTGAAAACCAACATCTCACCCCACCTCGACTCACTACAACATGATACTCCATTTTACTCAGATCCAGCCCTCCTAGCGGAACTGTACGCCACAACTCTGCTCAAAGCAATAGACACAGCAGCCCCCCTGGCCCTACACAAATCTAAACCTTCCTCCCACCTCAATGCAAGATTGAAACTCGAAATCCTAGAACTATGCACAGAGGAACGCACAGTGGAATCTAACTGGAGGAATACTCCTTTTGACACTTACAAGCAGCGATTCACAACTGCTGCGAAAACCTATAGACTAGCCATCCTAAAGGCCAAATCACCCACTTACAATACAAGGATGAACAATGCAAAAATCCAACACTTGCAAGATTTTCTCTATTTTCGTGGGACTTCGAATCCCCCACCACCACTCCCACCAACTTCTCTAAAGATGAAATGTGGTGCATGGCTATTCAAAAAACCCTAATCGATAAAAGAACCACCCTCCAAACAAAAACCAACACCAAGCAAGCATCCATTCACCACAAATGACACAATCCTCTCCACAACAACAGCTCAAGCCAACAAATCACTCCCCCATTCCATTTCAACCTGGTCACCCAAGCCAAAGTCTCCACTATCCTGAAAGGGCTTAAACCATCCAGATGCAGAGGAGCACCTGTCCAGCTGCCCTCACCAAAGACTTCCCTAACTCCCTAACCTCCTTTATCATCAAATTCATGAATGCACCGTTCTCATCATGCCAGGTTCCAGCATCCCTCAAAGAAGCCTGGGTTCTATCCCAACTAAGGAAACCCACCTTAGACCCAGCTACACCGACAAACTACAGACCCATCACCACAGCCCCTTTCCTCCTCAAGATTCTGGATAGAGCAGCTTACCCGCAAATCCTGCAATACTTAGAAACCCTGCACATCCTGGGACTGTGACAATCCGGCTTCCAACCTGGCCATGGCACTGAATCAGCCCTTCTTGACCTAAAGATCCAACTTGAAGAGATCAGAGACACAGGTAAACCTGACCTTCTTTTGCTTCTGGATCTTTCAGCTGCATTCAACCTGATCGACCACAAGATCCTATGCCAACACCTCACCTCGGCAATCAACATCTCGACGGTAACTACAGACAGGATCACCTCATTCCTTGAAGGCAGGACCATGAAAGTCTTTGCTGACAATGTATGTACCTTCCCCACCACATCTATCTCCTGCGGCGTCCCCCAAGGTTCCTGCGTATCACCAACTATCTACAATATATTTTCAAAACCTCTTTGACCTTTTAGACTCTAAAGGCATCTATTATACTAACTACGTGGACAATATGCAAATCCTCCTCCCACACTCAGGCAACAATGACATTGACTCCACTGCCTTAAGCTCAGTCTACCAATCCATCCAGACCTGGATGGCCACACACCGATTATGCCTCAACAGCGAAAAGACGGAAATCGTACTTGTTGGCTCACCAAACCTACTATAAAACATTGACTCTCGGTACAGTTCCTTCTCCATTGATGGGTTCACTATTCCTATCTTCTCTTTAGTCAAAACACTGGGCGTGTACATAGATGCATCACTCACCTTCAGTCGGCAAGTGAAAGCCATCACGTCCTCGGCAGCATTCACATGCAAACTCATTAATGCCTCTAGACTGTTCTTATCCCCCGATAGCTGTCTATCTATTGCAAGAGCAATCATTGTCTCACGACTTGACTACTAGAATGCCCTATTCGCAGGGATATCCACTCCTAACATACAGAAAATGCAGGTCATACAGAACAATGCTCTATGTGCTGCCCTCAACATTCCTAGGCAAACACACATCACTGAGGCAATAAGAAAGGCTCACTGGCTACCCATCCAGACAGAATTGCCTTAAAAACACTAGCAATCACTCGTAGAGGCCTGTCAAACTCAGAACTGCCTTACCTCACAACGAAATTTGCCATAACGTAATCAGGGAGACCTACGAGAAAGGCCTATGACAACCGCTTACCTATGCCGATGTTCAGGCTACCTAAAGCTGAAGGATCCAGCTCCCATGCCATCGCCAACAAACTCTGGCATGTCCTCCCACATGATTACAGGCGGAACAATCCTACTGTTTCCTTCTGGCAACGTCTGAAAACCTGGCTTTTCAAGAAAGACATTATCTGATCAGCATCCCTTCCGTGTCCAACCATCCCCCCCCACACACCCCACTCTGTCTGTGCAACTTGATTCCTCTGCAACTTGTCTCCCTGTAATTTAACCTGATTTTCAAGATGTATCCTAGAATGTATTTGACCTCTTAGCACCTTGATGACACGGGCTTAGTGCACTGTACAAAGTAAACACAATTAAATAAATAATTGCAAAGTATTCCGCTTTCATTGGCCAGTCTGTGGATGATATATTGCAAATGTGAACTTCTATAATATTGTGATTTGTTTAGCAGACGTTTGGATGTATATCTGTGGGAACAAGAGTTCAGAGCAATTAAACAACCCCCATACAAGAAATGCAGTTACCTATTTTAGATTCTGAATGTATAAGGACAAACCCAATTTAACAGTTCCAAAAATAAAGCAATTGGGCCGCAGTATCTAGGAAAGCAAACACCTAGTTTCATAGCACTATTTTTTATCAGAATTTAAATGCCTCTTGTGACTTATTTAGATTCCACACATCACTGATTGATAATATATTTCCCTTTTTGTAAAAACAGGTTTTGGACATAGACACAATGGAATACAATACATCCTGACTGTTTAAATCGTAATATCTTGCATGATGTGATGCATATGTTGTAAATTACAAAGCATTTCAATTAAGCTCTAATATTGTATTTCAAGGGCATTAACAGGTGTTAAGGACCCTCATTCCAAGTTATTATGTACCTCTAATCAATGTTTTAGGGGTTGAGCTTGACCCCACTTTACTGCCACCCACTGCCTGCTCTGGTCCTCTCTGCACACTCCATTCTGCCGAGATAGCAATGTGGGTCATCAACAACATAGAAAACGATGTGCACCATGTTCTATGTTGCACGGTATCCACCTTGCTTTGTATTTTTTTTTTAAGGGATTTGGGCTAGCCCTGTCCGCATGACCAATATTTCCTTTAAAAAATAACAGCACAATAGTCGGACCAAGGAACTACTAGCTCACACGATTACTTTGGGGCATGGTTTTAAAGTCTTCTCAAATGATTACTGAAATAAATGGCTGCTGACTCTGATTGATTTAATTGGAAGAAGAGTTTGAGGGGCTTGTAACAGATAGAACAAATCATGCTCAGGTGGAGGTACAGCTGTGATATAAATGCTAAAACACCACCTCCATTTACAAGGCAATGGTTGTCAAGAAGGGATGTAGAAAAATGCTGTGGGCCATAATATTCACTGCACCTCTACTCCACTAGCATTGATTTTCCATCAGGATGGTGAGATCATATGGCACCATTGATTAAATAACAGGCACAGCATGATCCACCAGCCAGGATTCAGGCAGGCATAGTAGACTGAAAATTGCATTGATGAATGTATTGTGAATCACCTGTGCATGACCTGCTGCCGATCTGCAGTTTAGGAGGTCACAGGAGGTGCCCTATTACTCAGGGCCGGTATTGGCAATTCTAAGCTTATGCATGTGTCTAAGGGTGCATTCAGTGCGTTTCCCATGCTCATCTATTAGTGAGAGCAATGACTCTCTGTAGAACAAAAGAATAAATATAGTGGTTAGAAGTAGTAGGAGTGTTTTTCAGTGGAGCACTTTGTTAGGTGGCATAGTGATGCCCTTTACTGACCTCCAACAGGTCTTGCCACTCTCACTCTCCTACAGCAGCTACTAACCAGACCCAAAAAGCTGTAGTCTATTACATCTTGGGCTCTTCCCTATACATAACATACTCACATGGTTTCCCCATTTCCACGCCAAACACTGGCACTCAAGAACTGGTTACTTCTGATTTGCAAAAAAATATATGGAGGTGCACACAAAGGTTGAAATAAATTTAGATAATATTACTAAGTTAAGACTGTTAATCAACTTCAGATGAGCGTGGGAAATTCCAACCATGATCAAGTAGGAAATAAAACCAAAATTCTTTACCACGTCCTCCTTCCTAAAAAGGAGCATCCCAAACACACTCCAGTTGGGTAGACAAACTTCCTTGATATTACAGATCAGGTCACAGTTATTAATTCCATATATAAATCAACATGTAACGTGAACAAAAGCCTACAAAAATCATGTTCAGACAAAAGCCTTTATACAAATATTCTTATTTTCCACAATTATATCTCAACTTCAAAAAGTGATAATCATTGCAAAATATTTGTAATATCAACATAAATTCTATAACAAAACCATATTGATGCCCTCAACAACAATTTAAACACGTAAAGAGCAACAAACAAGAATGAACAATACAAGAATTCCATTTCTCAATAGTAAATTGTTGCCAAATTCTAATCGATGTGCATATCTTATTCCACATTAATTTTATTTGGGAACATATCTACGCATTTTGTGATCCTTGTTCCATCTTCAGGATAATATGAACTAGCTTCCTTATAAGCAATTTGCCTAAAAAACATTGTTACTAATGTAACCACATAGCAATTTTGTGTAAATAGTACTCAATGTGTAACCAATATGTTTGAAATGATCACTAACCTGTTGAAAACCTTTTTTCATAATCGTGTCTCCCAAATTCTGTTCACTTTTCAATAACATCTAACTCCAGTAAAATAGTATCATATATCAATTCAGATCTTACCTTCACTGAAAAATATGTGAGGAAAACTACTGATATCAGAACATTTCCTCTGCAATCTATCCAAGCTACCATCAAACAAAACTATAAAACAAATTAAATAAAAATGCTCCACAGAGGCTCTCTAACATAATGGCACCAACTTACTCTAAACTCCATAAACCAAGCTTAAAGTCTCGAAACCACCCACCTATATGCAATACTCTATTCTTACCTCAAGAAAAACATTGTGGTGAACAATAAAGAGCGTCCAAACCTGTAAGTCCCTATTGGTATCAATATATACAAAATGGACACACTGCGGTGTATGTAACATAACGTGATGACATCATGATAGTGATGTCATCACTGGAAGTAAATAGAGCACGTGTTGCCAATGCTGGTCTATACAAACTCCTGGGATGTTTGCTAATATTGAAACCAGCTATTGGTCAAAAAAGTAATCCTCACAGAAAATAAAATGAAAGGAATAATGACAATAAAACTAAAAATAGAATTTAAGAAAAATTGTGAAATAAAAATATAAAAATAAAATATAGTGTCAAGCTATCTTAGATAGATTCAAAAAAATGAAACAGTTGCTAAGCAGTATCTCCATTGTGATAAAAAAAAATGATCAACACAGTTTAAGAGCACCCTCACAATATGGGTCCATGTCTCTATATTGAGTAAATGTAGATCATATATATCCTCAGACCAACACCATCACATCACAAAGTATTTCAAACCAATCTAGTCAAAGGAATCACTTTTTCAAGTACCTTTAGAGGTCCAAATCTATATTCATATCTCTTGGGACCAGTGAGTCCAATTTCCTTATCCAACAAATCTCTCTATTCAACAGCCATGACGTTAAGTCCCCCTCCACCCCTCTCAGTGGTAGATTTACCCGTTCTAAAATGGAAAACCTCATCTGGGCAACCAAATGCCTAGCCCCTGTAAAATGTTTCAAAACTGGGGACCTCTCACTTCTAGTTCTGGTGTTCGACTTGTGTTCAGTGCACCGGACCTTCCCCTTCCTCGTGGTCATACCACCATAAAACAAACCACTTGGATACCGAATACCATATATAACCTCCTTAAAGTCACAAGTGCTCACATGATGTAACAGAATGCTCTTTCCAGTATATGGATGATTAAATGTGTTGCCTTTCAAGATGTTATTACCGTTTTGGCAGCGCCTGGATGGGAGTGTACCTTTCCAATTATGTGGCTCACTTCTACCCTTAATCTCTCCCTTCACTAACAGATTTCTAAAATAGTAACTTTTATAAACCAAGATAGGCAGAACTGGAAAAAGTCTTTCAAGGACTAGGTCTAATTTCAAAACCATGTCAATTTGTGTTAATTATCTTTTTTAATTCTTTTACATTGTAAAGAGAAGGTAGTCAGATAGGATTGGGGTTTTTTTACCGTGGCGGAAAGGCCAGCGACTGAAATGAGCGCATGAGAAATGTACGACATACATAAATGTTAGTACATTTCTCATGCAGACATCCCTTATAAAACCTAACCCCTGCCCACACGCCCACCCCCGCCCACACCCCCAACACACCCCATCTCCCTATTCACCTTTCACCTCGATGCCCTGTGTCCCTGCAACGCTGGTTCCCTTTCACTTCTGTGATCGGGAACCGGCGGCGCAGGGTCCTTCCTTTTTTTGTTTTTCGGGGAGCTGCGGGGTTGTCCCCCACAATCCCCGCTCACTATACTGTATAGTATGGTGAGCGGGGTGTTGCGAGGGACACCCCCGCAGCCTTTTTCTTTTTCAGTCAGCTGTGGGGGTGTCCCCTACAACCCCACTCACTATTCTATGTAATGTATAGTACAGTGAGCAGGGTGTTGCGGGGGACACCCCGGCAGCCCCCACATCCTTTGTTTTTCTTTTTTTTAACCTACCCCACCAAAAAAGGTTCAAACTTTTTTTAGGTCTTTTGGTGGGGTAGGTGAAATAGATTTGGTAATTTCGTCCGATTCCTTCAGATACACTAATCCCGGCTCCTGTTTACTTTAATTTGTTCTCAATATGTCATCCATATTCAATTGCTGAACTTTCTGAACTTCACTGTTAAGCAAATCTGTTGCATATTTCCATTTGACAAATTCGTCCTTGAGAACCTGATTCTTTTGCCTGAATTCTATCTCTTATAAAAGGATTCTCCTGTACCATATACATTGAATAAAAGGATGCTTTCTGAAGTCTTCTTAGGATGGAAGCTATTAGCCAATAAGAAGCTGTTCCTATCAGTCAATTTGGCATAAATGGTAGTTTCTAATGAATTCCCACTACTCTAGATCTAAACATCAAGAAATTGAATTCTCTCCTTGCTTAAACAAGTTGTAAATTGAATTCTACAGTGTATTGAATTCATGTAAACAAAGAAATCAGATAACTTCTCCTCCGTCCCAAGCCAAATACCAAATATATCATCAATATGTCTTACATATTATTTCAGATGGCAATTCTGTTGTTCTTTCTCCAAATCATTAACTGTTTCCAAGTACAACATAAATGTATTGGTATACAGCAGGGCCATTGCTGACCCCATTGATGACCCTGATATTTGCATGAAAACCTGGTTGCCAAAGTGGACAAAGTTGTTCAGAAGAACATGAGCTGGTTGACCCCAGCCCTTTAAGATGAGGTAGCAATACCTTTGAGATGGACGGGGATACAGAAGTTACTCAAACATCAATAATCGAAATGACTCAGTTAGTTGCAAAAAGTTAACTGTTTTAATATCAGTTATCTAAAACAGGCAGTACAACGACATCAACGGACGTCTCAGCGCATAGTTTCTCAATGCATCTTAAAAAAAAGCATTCTTTTATAGCAAAAAATCATCATTGATGACGTCAACCTACATATTTACTATCGTCATCCTACGTGGCAAACTACAAAAACCTAGTGGCAATTGTGATAGGTTCTTAAGGAACATCTAAGCATACGATCCATACTAGTCTAAAAGAATGAGAGAAAGTGATAGGTTTCTTAACATCAGGTGGGGCAACAAAGCACTCCCCCTAAACAGGTCACTATGAAAGTCACTAGATACACAACATCCCATTGGTTACACAAACTATGGGACCCTTAATAACGCGGCCCCCTACAATTGGCTGGCACTCTAACCTCTGTCAGTATTTTTTCACCTACATTAGCAGCATGCAGGCTGGTCTTCCAGGTGCTGGTGAGCTAGTCTTAACCACAGCTTCCCACCAATTAGCATATTCATCTATCATCACTTCAGTGGTCTGCTGTCAATTAAGGATTTGAACTTCTCCTTGGGAGTGTTCTTTTACTCTGGAGAATTCAGGAGAGTGAAGGCACGCTCTGCGCTCATGCGTAGGTGTGGTTGTCATGTTCATCCAACTTCATCCTTCCACGTGCCTGAAGAGCACAAAATCGAGCTTTAGTGTATTTAAAATACTATTTTCTAATAGACCTCTGATATCTTCCTTGTTTTTGTCCATGCCTTCTCAACAGGAGTTTCATTCTTTCACATGATTTGTATCCAATGTCTACTCACCCCAGCCTGATACGGCCTTGGTTTCTTGGGGCTCGTCCAGCCTTGCCTTTCTGAGTTTCACTCCCGTTAATTTGTTCAATTGTTTTTAACTGCGACACACTGAAAAAGAGGACTTCCTTTTTTAGTCCAGCTCTGCTGTAATACATAGTGGACACATCCATTCTTAACTCACTTCAATATATGCATATTTTGGTGCATGCCGCAATCTATTCACTATAAAGCTAGCCTCAAGAATACTTTGTCTGCTTGTGTTTCTTTGCATCTGTACACATGTAAAATAACTTGATATCTTCATCAGTTCTGTAGCATAAGTTTCTTCATCTTGATCCCAAGATGTCACTTATCTTTGATACTTTCTTGATGCCTTATAGAATATCTTCATTCTCTTGTCCCTGCATCTCTTCCCTGTACATCGGCTTGCTTCATGTGGGACGTCACCATTCTTCTCTTCCATTCATTGGTCCTGTTTCTTCTGGGATTTCATTCAAATGGCCATCATACTGTCTCATATGCTGGCATGTCTTTCTCAATGGGAACCTTGCTTCCAGGATTCTCTTCGGTATTGGTATTGTCACTGGTACCGCAAGTGACTCACATGCTGGTTCTCTACAAACAACCTTTAACAAACATAGTAAGTACACTTTATTTACTTGACAGTCAACACTTCTCAACAAAAGCCACTCCATAGCTTGAAGACCTCCCTCATGTGGAATGTTCATATAAAGATTCACCATATCCATTGTAAATACTATATATCCCTGCCATTTCTACCTCTCTTAATCACCTCAAAATATGTCCCATAACCTGAATATAATTTTAAATACTATATATTCCTGCCATTTCTACTTCTCTTAATATCCTCAGAATATGGCCCATAACCTGAATACATGTGCAACTTTTCTGGATCAAAGTTTGTACTGCCCTGTCAACATACTGAGCAAGGAGTTTGAACAAGCTTCCCGTAGCTGCCACCATAGGGCATCCTGGTGGTTATGTAAAGTGTTATGGACTTTTGGCAATTTGTTAAAAATAGATCTTTTTTATTCAAGAAAAAGCAAGCATTTTGTGTTAATCAAGCACTTTATTTAGCCTTCAGCAATACTTCTTTAATCACTTTTCATATTTCAATAGCAGGATCGTAATACATTTTCAATTTAACAGTATCATCATACAATTGACTTTTAATCATCTCTTCTCTACAATCTGCACAATTCAGGCAGATTAGGGCTTGCCCCTTGTCAACTGGCTTTAAAATGATATCCTTTTTTCGCCACAATTTCTGGTGTCAGGGGGGAAATTCTGCCGGGGTCTGCTGGGCCGTCCGCGGACCCCCGGGCAGGGAGGCCCCAACTCCTCCCGCGTATCCCAAAAATGAGTATGAGGCACACGCAAGAAGCAAGGTGGTTCTGCTGTTTACTAAACGACGGCAGGGATGGGTCAAGGATCGTACGCGTCCGTCCTGACTCTCTCTCAAAATTCGTGGGGCTCGCAGGCCCTTTTTACCTCAGTATGATGCGCTACTTGCGTCACCTGGGAAAGTTAGCAAAAAAACCTATCGTCACTCTGGATTGGTTCCTCGAGTGGTAGGGTTAGTATAGCATACGTATAGAGAACGCTGTTAGTGGTTAAGGGTCTGTCAGGTGGTATACTTGGGTTGTCCCTTCTATTAGATACATGAAAATTGTTACATGAAGACCCCTGATGATTGGCTACTGTTAATGGCGTCAGTGATAAGTGCCCCATGTTCTGATTGGTCCACTCGCGAGCCCCCCAGCTTGGGACCATCGTTGTTCCCAGCTCGCGGTGCACTTGCCAGTTGCAACATTGTATAACTATGTGTTTGTGCAGACAATGCGTGGATTTGTTCATAAGCTTGAGAGCAGACTACTCCCACCGCCGCAGATGTCCATTGAGTCGCTTCATTGTTGCTGCCTGTGTCTCAAAACGTGGGACCCAGGCGCCTCCTCCCTCCTGGGCCTGGCACCCTGTCAGGTTCGGCTTGGTCACGTGAGGAGAGACCGTGGTTGAGGCAGAATTCTGCACATTTAATGTTGCATTTTCCACTGTGTGTCTGGCTTAGTTTGCAGGTGTGACCTTGGCTTCGGCTTGTGGTATGCGAGTTTGCAACATTGCTCCCTTGGCTGTCTGTTCTCGCCGGGCTCATTCTGCAGGGTCAGCAATTGTACTCTTGCTCGTTCAATGTTCATGGAGGCTCTTGCTTGCGGCCTACTTGGGCCTGGTGCATAGGTAGGGATGTTTGATGCACGGCACTTTGAGTTACGGTATCATATTGCTTTATCCCCAGTATCATGTCTTTGTTATATTTCTCATTGTAATGCATGGGTTAGGAGAAGCGTCAGCAAGCATTTTAGATGAGTTCGTTGTGCGTCTTGCGTTTCTGCATTTTGAAAAACCTATGTGAAAAATAATAAAGATGCGCGTCAGTGGGTGTGTCCATCACCTACGTCATAGCACTGAATATGTTCTTCGTGTGGATTGGTTTGGGAGTGTCCAGTGTGCCTGTTTGCACGGGTGTTCTGACCGTTGGCTAGGTCGTCATGGCATCTCTAACAATGTGCTTATTTACTGTTGAATGGTTCAGTCAAGTTCATCCATGCCGCAGGTGTCGGCTTGGGCAGGGCAGGCTGGTGGGCAGACTGGTGGGCACATCCGTATGTTCCTGTACCAGGGTATTTGGTCGTCTGGTAGATAGGCGTGAGGGGATTGGTGGGATTCTTTTGTCCCATTCTCCCACTTCAGTCCCCCCTCTGGTCGACTTGTCGACCACAAACATATCTTTTTCCTTATCTCCTCTTACTCTCCATATTTTAGTTACTCCTCCCAAGTGTCCATAGTGGTTGACATGGTCTTCAAATGACCAATACATATATACACAGGTTCCTCCAGGTGTGCAGTATACCCATTTCCCTATGTAGCTCCTTGGGTTTCTTGGGTTTTCGAGCTTCACAGATGGTGGGTCCAGGTGGTTGGTGATGATCTGTTTGCACAGTTTTTCTCTTTCTTTTATTATTGTGCCTGTGTGCTGGCCATCATCTGCCAGCATCAAGGGGTGCATACCAACCATTTCGATCATTTCCTCTGTAGTGCGTGCCTTCCGGGCCTTCCAAAATCTTATTATGATCAGTGCAGCTCCAGCCAGTATCATGCATCCAACTATAATCTTCAGTCCGTCCGACAGCCAAGATGGCATCCATGACCATAACATTGAAAACCGGCTGTCATTCTTCTTCACTCCTTTACTTCCTTCCATCATTTTGGAGTGCATCTAGGCCAGTTGTGATACTGCTTCTGTCAGTGTACCATTGTCAGCATCGTTAGCAGGAATAAATGTGCAGCATGATTGTCCTATCTTTGCGCAAACTCCTCCTTCCATTGCTGTAAGGAGATCTAATACATATCTGTTCTGTAGGGCTACCATCCTCACTGCTCGCAGTTCCTCTTTTATTGCGTTGAATCCATTTACTGTAGAATTAATTGTCATCATTAGCTCCCATCGAGTTATCTGAAGCCATTTTGCGTTTGCATAAGCTTGTAGTCCCGGATGTATTATTGACGAGAAGAACATTGCTGCTCTGCTGAATAGTCTGTGTTCTGGTGGGATTGAAGTGAGTGCTGTTTCTGACCTTCCCCATAGGTAATTTCCTGTCAGAGGTTCTCCTTGTCTCTTCTTTCTATTCAGGACATTGTTGTTGTTGTTGTTTTCGTTCTCTGACTTCTTCTGAAGTTTTACAGATCTCTTCTTCCTCTTGTTTCCTTCATCCATTTTAGGGAAGTTTGCCATGTTCACATGTTTTTGGGGCACCACTAGTGATGGTACATTAACGTGTACCATTGTGCATATACCATTCCACAGCGGGGGCAGTGTGTGGTATGCCTTGTTTCCGCAGGCCCAGTAATGGTCCATTAATACTGCTGTTCCTGCTCCCCCCTCAGGTAACTCTATCACGCTTGCACAGTTGGTGTTGTATCCCACGTCCACTTATCCTCTATGTTGGTAGCATATCTTAGGTGCAGACAGCAGCAGTATGCTTATTGGGTCTTCATCCTTCTCCATCCACGTCATCATGGGTACGTACTTGCCCCAAATCGCCCAACATCTGTTATTGTGTTCATCAATAGTTGTAATATTTTCTCTTGTTACCATGTTGCTGCCAATCACTCCTATGTCCCATTTGTTGTCCATGTACACCTTCCCTGTTATTGTTACCAGTGGTCTTTCCCAACATCCTTGTGTACCAGGAACTTCAGTGGCGTACCAGTCACATGGTAGGTATTGTAGTGTTACTTTCTTTGTTTCTCCCTTTTCAGGACCACTTGTCATGTATCTGAATGCTTTAGCATGCAAACGGCTTTTGTGGTAACTCAAATAAGTCTTGAGGAAGTTGTTTTCGTATGGATACGTGTCTCGCGTTTTCCACACCAGTCTCACCACCGTCCCTTGAAATCTCCCTTTCGTTTGGAACAGTGCCAGGTATATTATACATCGTGCTGTCTTTTCATCTATTTCCGTGGCAACGAATGTTCGAGAAGCGCTCATGGCGTATGGGATCAATGAGCAGATGTAGCAGCTGTCTTCTGTCGTCTGCTTACCTATTTGGGTCATGTGTTGGTACCACATGTTGTTCGAGACGTGTGCTGAATCTGTTATGTAATTACCAATACCTTTATTATCTGAGTATGTGCTTCGTTTAACTCTATTTCCCTTATGTGGAGGCTTGCTAGTACCACCTGACGTAACACCTGTTGCAGCCGTGGGTGGGGGTACAGTAGGTTTGGGTACAGCCAAAATATTGATAGCATAACTTTTCTGCCATACAGAGGCAGCCAGAAAACCAGTGATCATCAAAACCCCTATCATTTTTATTACAAAAGCTAGTCTCACCGGCATTTTGCTCTTACCTTGCTGCAGTCCGGCAGCTTATTCTTGCGACGTTAAAGTTGCCCGCCTGAAAATTCTCAATAAGCTTGTTATTAGTGTTAGTTGTTGTTTTCAAGCTCTCCCTATCAAGTAGTCGTTCAGTGCCCAGGCGAAGAGTTGTTCCCACGCCAATCTAAGCGATCTGTCTCTTAGGGCAGGCACGTGTTGGTGGAGATGGGGCATTGATTGTTCTATGGCCAAGATAAATGCTGTGTAGTAAACACGTACCCTCCTCCTTTTTAGGTACTTTGGCCTTTTTATGTGATAGGGCTTCAGGGTAATTATCATCTGAGGGTAGCATCTACTCCTGGGCAATGGACGTTGTTAGTTATCTATTTCCTCAGCGATACAACAATACGCGGTACCTGCATGTGCGAGAAAGAAAAAGAGAACATTCAAGTGTTTACATGTGTATATGTCGAAGACAATGTCCTTCAATTGGGTGGTGACTGTAGTGGGTAGGAGGTTTGTGGGCAGAGGGTTTGGGGCTCAACTGGCAGAAGTCTCTTTACTCTTTAATCGTGTGACCATGGGGTGGGCGGTATGGGAATTACCAGTTTCTATTTCAGTAGTTGTCTCTGGGGATTCTGGGGGGTGGCAGGGTATGGAGACACTGAGGTCGTCAGCTGTCGAAGAAGTCTCTTTCTCCGTGGGTGACGCTGTCGCTGTTCTTCCAATGGCCCTGTTGGTGACGCTAGGGCGGGTCTGGAGTTTGCAGATCTTCACGTCGTGTAGGTGATTCCAAGCACGTTTGTCCTGCAACTTTACTGCTCTCGTAGATACCTCCTCTACCAGGTGGGGGCCAGTGAAGCGTGGGCTGTTCCACTTTCTATTGAAATTGCAGAGTAGCACGTGGTCACCTTTAGCAATTTTGCACAGTTTTTCCTTTTCCACTTCTTTATCCGCGTCTTCTTGTTGATCACTCTTAGACCCGCCCGGCGTGCGCTCGAGCTGTTGAGACACAAACACTACACTAGTAATCAAATAAGACACATATTGGTACATTTCATCACCAAGAACAGTTGCAGTGTTTTCATAGTCTGTGAATGCCCTTGATGTTGGCGTTAGAGGAAGGCGCATTTGACGTCCGGTCACCACCTCATGAGGAGTGAGGTAGTGGTTGGAGCCTGGTCTATTCCTCAGCTCAAATAGAGCTAGCGGAAGGCAATACAACCAACTCTTCTTTGTTGTTTGCTGTATCTTTGCAATTGCCTCCTTTAGTAGGCCATTCAGGCGTTTGCATACACCGTTGGCCTGCGGGTGATATGCACATGCAAATTCATGCTTGATGTTCAGTAAGGATGTGATGTGCTGGAACATTTCATTAGCGAAATGCGGGCCGTTATCCGACCGCAGTACCTCGCACACTCCCCACCTGGGGAAAACCTCCCTCACTAGAAATTTAGCTGCTCTAAATGCATCTGGATGTGAGCAGGGCCTCAATCCACCTAGAGAATGGGCATACTACTACAATCATATACCTATTTCCTTGACATACGTTGATCATATCAACGTAGTCAATATGGATGTGCAGGAAGGGTCCCTCTGGCCGGGGTATAGTACCTTTTTATCAGTTTCAGCGTGTGACCGGGCGTAAACTGCTGAAATGTGAGACAATTGCTGATAAAATTTGTCACATGGGAATTTAACTCGGGACAGAACCAATCTTCCCTAATTCGTGCTGCAATAACTTCCTTGCCTGTGTGGTCTGGGTGGTGGAGTTGGCTCAGGGCGGTGTTCAATTGTGCCAATGGCATTACCATCTTTCCAGTGTTACCCTGGCGCCATAGTGCGTCAGTTGGCGACATTGTACATCCTCTTTTTATCCATATTTCTTTTTCTGCCATTGTTGCAGCCACTTGTAACTCCATTATCTGTGTGGCTGGGAGATGGGTGTACCCTTCTCTTATCAACATCTCTTTAGCTATCCCCCTCCCTCTCCCTCTCTCTGACTCTGGGGGGTTCCATATCTCACCAAAATATGCGGCATACTTTGCATGTGCGTCTGCTGCTGCATTTCCTTTTGAGATATGATCTTCTCCGTTAGTGTGTGCAAGACATTTGACCAAGGCTAGTTCTTGGGGATCATTTATTACTTCAATTAACTCAGCTAACAAGAGAGCATGTTGCACTGGGGTGCCGTCAGCTCTCCTAAACCCTCTTCTCCTCCATTTGGACAATCCTGAGTGGACAGTAGACGTGACATATGCGCTGTCACAATATATAGTCACTCTTTTGTCAAAGCTTTCCTTCAACGCCAAGATCAGTGCAACCAATTCTGCTGCTTGAGCAGAGTAATGGTGTGGTAATTGTATGCATTTCACCGCCTCAAACACCAATTCCTCTGTCATTTTTACCACTGCTGCTCCAGTTCTCCTTATCCCATCACTCTGGTCTATTGTTGATGACCCATCAATGAACAAGAGCTCTCCTCCATTTAGCGCGTCCTCGTCAACCTTTCTAGTACATGAGTACATTTCGGTAGTCTGCGTACAATCATGTGCATAGTCGCCTTCCTCAATAACCTCCGCTATAAACCTTGCAGGATTAACTGTGCTACATCTGACAATTGATAATTCTGGTCTAGATAAGATGATCTCATAACCTGACGCCCTCTGCGTGGTTAGTGCGGATTTAGGCTTGTTCAATATTGCAAATAGTGCATGTTCCACAAATAGTGTGGTTGGGCACCCCATTGTAATAGATGATGATTTCTCTACCGCGAAGGCAGCTGCGGCGAGACCTTGTTCGCAAGGGAAATGACCTAACATAACAGGATCCAAGTGACCGCTGTAAAATGCTACTGGTTTGTAGCCCATGCTTGTTTTCTGAGCCAATACTGCTTTCATTTCTGCTGAGTCGCAATGTGAAAATATAAAGAATTGTCGTTCATAATCTGGGGTGGCCAGTACCGGAGCAGTTGATATTGCATCTTTTAGTTCATCAAAGGCCTCTCTCATTTCCATTGTCCACCCCAATTTTTTCTCCCCTTTTTTAGCTTCTCTTAATGCTTCAAGTAGGGGTCCTATGTATGAGCTGTAATCAAATACCCATGCTCTGCAGTAGTTACACAATCCCAGGAACTGCTGCAGTTCCCTCACTGTTTGTGGCAATGGCGTTTTTGATATAGCCTGTGCTCTTTGTGGTACAATCTTTCTTCCGTATTGGATATCAGCTGACCAATGTATAGTACCTGTTCCTGACAGTACTGTAACTTTTCTTTGTCTACCTTGTAACCCTTTTCGGCCAATATTGTCAGCATCTTCACTGAGTCTTCTCTGCATTTTTTTTCGCTTGTGCTGCAAATTATTATATCGTCAACATACTGCAACACTGTGCTTTCCAATTCAATGTTTCCCAAGTCCATCTGTATTACTCTGTTGAAAATTGAGGGTGACTCGCAGTACCCTTGTGGCAATCTGGTGTGTTTCCATTTTGTGTTTCTATATGTGAAACTTGTTAGATCTTGTGAATCTGGATGCAGGGGTATTGAGAAAAAGGCATTTTTGAGGTCAATCACTGTAAATCGTGATGCCTCTCCTAGTATGCCACACAATATTGTGGCCGGGTTTGCTGCTATGGGGTATTCTGCTTCCACTATGTTGTTCAAGGGCCTGAGGTCCTGGATGAAACGCAAAGACCCTCCTTTAGCTTTGCACACTGGATATACGGCTGTGTTACATGGTGATTCTGATGGTACCAATATGCCATTATTTATAAGGGCCGTTATTGTTTCATATATGCCCTCATCTGCCTCTTTTGATAGTGGGTATTGCTTCACTCTAGGGAGTATTGCACCTTTTTTCAACTTTATTCTTACTCCCCCTATACTTTTTATGCACCCCACGTCATAGGGACTAGTAGTCCATAATGATGTTGGGATTTTTGCCATATCCTCCTCAAAAAAGGGAACTGGGGTGGATGTGGGTGTTTCAAGTGCCATTGCAATTTTCTGTGCCACTTGTTTGTATGTCACTCTTAGCCATATATCTACACTCATCATGAATACCATTTCACCCTCTTCCTTTTCTTCTGAAAAGAGCTCCTCGTCTGACACCTGGATGATCCTGCATCCCTCAGCTAGCGCTATCACTGCCCTCCATGCTCTTCCTTCCCTGTCTTGGGCATGTACTGCGATATAATCAGCAGTTGCTATAATGCTTTCCATGCTCACTGAAATCACCTTTCCTTCTGGTTCATTGGCTGGTGTTTCTGGTCTAAACAAATAGGCTGTTGGCCTCCTCCAGATCTTTCCTTCTATTCCTGGCATCCATGCGAATGCCATGTCTGTTCCGTACTGGAACAGTTCGCCATCTACTGGCTCAGCCCTAATCACTGTCTGTCCACAGTATGCTTGCATAATTTGCCGTGCAGTGAGCATGTTTATTCCAGGAGTGGAGCAAATTATGCCGTCCTCCGTAAAGGAGATCGTCATATTCAATCTGCTCATTATGTCTCTCCCAAGTATGTTTACTGGTGAGTCCCTAGAATATAAAAGCGGGACGGACATGTCATAATCCCCTATCGATAAGGGAATGTTATCAGTAAAGGGAACCAACCTCCTAGCCCCAGAGAATCCTTGGGTGTTCATGGCCTCACCTGACATCTTAAATTTTCCTTCCCTTATACAAGACCGGGTTGCCCCGGTGTCGACAAGGAATGATAACTTTTTGTCACCTATCGTTACCTCTATGCGTGGTTCCTCCGCACTATTAGGTGTTACCGACAGGATGGGACACACCAAGGCCGTCTGTGGGCTGTCCTATTGTGGGTATAATGATTGACCACTTCCTGTGTAAGGGTTGTGTCCCAGGACCGTCACCCTTCCCAGTTGTGTTTGCTGTAGTTGTGTAAGGTAGATGTTATTTTATGGTCTTGAATTTGGGCAGGTTGCTGTATTTGCTGCACTTGATGTTGTTGTGTTATCGCTACCTGTTGTTGTGGTAGTGAATATGTCTGTGGCTGTTGTTGTGTCACTAGTTGTTGTGGCACATTTCCCAGTTGCAGTGCCTGCTGTTGTTGGATGCCCTGCTGTTCCCTTGTAGGCCCTTGTTGTCCCTGTTCTCCCCATACTGGTGTGCCTGGTCTCATTCTACTTGTGCGTGACATGTGCCCTAGTAATCCATAAATCCAACATACTGGTGGTTCCCCTTTCTGCCATGGAAAGCTCCCTGAATTGTCCTGGTATACTGGTTGCCCGGTGGGGTAGAAATGTCTCAATCCTCCCCCTTGCTGTTGTGTGTTATAGCCGTATCCCCTCCCCCTCATCATTCCTCCCCTTCCCCTGTTATAATTATAATATCCGGATCCTGGCGTTGAGTATCCTCCTCCCATGTTAGTTGTGTATGGTTGGGATGGTGGCAGCTGTTGTGCTACAATCTGTGATGATTGTATTTGGGAGGGATCTTGTGCAGCCACTACTTGTGTGGGGTTTTGAGTCACTGTTGTAGGTGTAGTTATTAGTGCACCTTCCATCGTGTATTTAGTACGTTTTTTCTGTACCAATTTAGCCTCTTCCGCTTTTCTATCCTCTTCCTTTTGTTTCATCTTTTCTTGCCATGTCCTACAATGATGTACTATCGTCAGTTGTATTTCTGGCCATGGTTTTGCTTCCATCCCCACTACCTTCTTCAGTTGTTTCTGAACTGCTTCTGGGAGCCCTTGTATTAGTATATGATAGATTATTGCTGGTGTTTTGTCCCATTGTTCTCTAGTTTCCATACACCACTTCTCTTGAATTTCCTGGATATAATCAACAGGATCTTCGTTCTCACGCATCTTGCGTGATGTAATTGCTCCTATGTCTGATGTGTCTGGGTACTGTACCCTCAGCGCTTGCCATAATGCATGTGTGCAGTTTGCGAATGGTGCCCCATTGTGTGATGTGTTTGTTATTGTGACCCCGGGGAAGCCTGCTCTCTTCCAGATGTCATCTGCTGCATCCCCCAATATTGATATTAGAAGGCCCTTTACATCCCCCACTGCCAGTTTCTGTCCTGCGGTGTGTTTTTCCATTTCATGTATTCATTTTCCCGCACCTCCACTTAATGATGGGAGCCCGCACTTTATATTTTCCTTGTCTGCATGCTTCCAAGGGACGTATTGTGGTCTAACCCCTCCCCTCTCCAGAAGTGGCATTAAGTTGTGTCCTGTTTGACCCCCTGGGTCCACAAAATCGAGTCCGTGTACCCTTCCTCTTCTTCCGTGTGTTCTACATCGTCAATTGCGTCCATATTTCCCCTGCTCGTAACTGTTTCTCCTCCATCTCTTCCCCTTCTTTTATCATTTCCTTTATTTGATGTGGGCGTGTGTATTCGTTCTTCCTGCCTGCGTCCAGGGAGATCTCTAAGCCTGCCTGCGTAGGGTGTGATTACGTGAGGGGCGGGTGCGGGTGTAGGTGGGCATGTTGCACGGGATGATGAGGGTGTAGCTGCACTTGTCTGCCTTCCCGCCATTCCTCGCTCTTCCCCCTCACTTCCCTCCAGTTCTTCCATTCTCCTGCAGGCCCATGGTGATTCTTTATTTGTCCGGGTGATGTATAATTTATCTAGGCTTTCCCTTTCACTATTTCTTCCTCCCTTCTCCATTCCTTCTTCTTCCTCACTACAAAAGCCATCCAGGAGTGACAATCCCCAATCTGTCTTTTTCCCCCCGATCGTTACTGTTTTTAAGACTATTAGATTCGTTCCTCCCGTTTCTTCTTTACTAATTACTCCCCTTTGTGCTGATGTTGTTGCTACTTCTGTGTCTCTGCATACATACCTCCTTACTTCACTTTCCCCTCTCCTATCTTCTCTTTCCCCTTTTTTTTCTCCGCTATTTCTCTACCAATTTCCTCTCTTTTCTTTATTAATTCCCCCATTACTTCACTATTCATCTTTTCCACTATCCTTTCTTCTTCTCTCTTCCTTTCCCATCTCGCTCTTTCCCGCTCTAATATACTCTCTATCATCCTCCCTTCTTCGTATTTCTTTTTCGTTTCTGATAGTAATCTCCTCTTCCACATTTCCATTTCTTTTTCTTTCTCTTCTTCCTCTCTTTTCTTGTCACGCTGTGCTGCTCTCGATACCCTTTCTGCTACTGCCTTTTCCCTTCGGCTTCTCTCTTTTGCTCCTCAGTGCGTTCTCTCATTTTTTCCAACTCATTCTTACTTTCTTTCCTTTCCCGTGCTCTCTCTCTTTCCTCTCTCTCAAGCTGCTTGATCAGTTTATTCTGCTCATCCCTTAATTCTGCTAATCGTTCCTCCAAAATCTCTTCCTTTTGTCGTAACAGCTCTTCCTCCTTTCTTTTCCCCTCTTCCCCTTTTATTTCACTCTTTCTGGTATTATCCTTGTCCATTTTCCTTACTACCTCCTTCTCTTCTCCTGTTAATGAACCTCGTAATTTTAATAATACCTGCGCAGCTACCCACTCATCATGTCCTATTCCCGCGATCTGTTCTTCGCCAGTCCTCCCCTCCCCTGCGGGTATCTTCGTATGAGCTGATCCCGTCATACTATTCTGCTCCCTTCCCGTGTGGCCACCTGTAGCTGTATATGGTGGCGGGCTGTATGCCGGGTTCGAGTACCCCTCAGCTGCCCTTAATTGTTCTCTTACTATTTCTCGTAGTTCTGTTAAAGGATATAACCCCCTTTCCTCCGTTTTCACTACCTTCGCTAGAGGCATATCGTCGCTCTGTTCCTTTTCTATTTCCTTTTCGTTTAGGTTGTTACTCTTTTCTCCTCCCTCTTGTCCGTTCCCTGTGTTCTGTGTGCCTTCACTCTCTTTTTCCCCATTCTCTCCTTCCTCCTTAATCTTCTTTTCTTCCATTGTTTCCCCCATAGTGAACATTCCGTTTGGTCCTGGTCGGGACCCTTGGAACATCCTCCATAAGTTAAACACCTCCACGTGGTGTGTCAACTTCTTCCCCTTGTATGTGTTATGCAGATAGGTTAATAGTGAATGTTGGGTATATGGATCGAAGCTGCCATTAGGCGGCCATGGTGTCGTCATTTTGTTGTCCGTCCCCTGTGTCCATTCTATGCTGTATTTGATCAGTTTCTCCCTATGGGGTGACAGTGTTTTACATATATGCTGTAGCGGGGTAGTGAGGGTGTTCCACCACCCTCCCGATCCTGTCCCGTATGACATGGTAGCACTTCACTTGTTATCCTACCCCTATTTGGTAGCGGTTATCTTGCTAACAGTGTACGCTATACAATCTCAGATCCTTACCTGGCCCCGTAATTTTGGGGACTTGCGATTGTCCGCTAAGAAAAAATAGTAAAATATAGCATTTGCATTTGTATATTCTTTTCTTTCTTTTCTTTCTTTATCTAACACCTTTACGGCCCCCTACGGCCGAGGCGCACGTAGCCCCCTGCGGCTGCGTGCCCTGTGCGACGTTCTTATACAGCCGTCCCACTTTTGTTTTACCCCTCCTCCTCTCTCTTCACTTGTCGTGGCCGGCGTTCTCCGTGTGCAGCCACGTCCCCCTTTTCACCTTGCCCCGATCTACTCGTTACCGTTTATCTCCGTCTCCACTCCCTTACCATTATTCTCTTCCCCACCACTCTCCGAAAAGTTTCTTGTGTTCGAGATATCCTATGAAAGCCCTACTGGTGACGTCACCGATCTCTTCCACAACTACTGGCAAGTTCTTTACATGTTTTGAAAAGTTCAAAATATGCTTGCAATCTACCCCCGTTAACCCCACAGCTGTCCTCTTGTCACGCCTGGAACAAGGTAATCAACAATATAATCAGACTGCGCACACTGCGTCGCCTCGCGTGTGATACGCCCCTCGACAGGAGGGCTTAACCAGCCAATTATCTTCCGTATTAGGCAACCAGTTAGCTACCGCCTACAGGGAAACGTCATCTATCTATTCGAGTTTTCTGCTCGATCAATAGGGATCCTCATCTACTCATTGATCAATAATCACCAAATCGTAGGAAACCGCACACACACACACCCTTACAGGTGGTCGCGACCTAGGCCAATCAGTGTCTACGAGCGGCCGCACGTGATGTTTTCGTGCTCCGCCCCCTCCTCTTCCGTAACGTAGCGGACTGCTCTCGCACTTGTCCAGCTGCCATTCACTTCACCCTCAAAACTAATTTATCAAACCTTCGCCACGCACCTGTGTAACACCTCCCCCCTCCCGTATTCTATTCCCTCCCCCTCCCTTACAATTTCACATTGCTTGTTGGGCGTGGCATACTCACCAAGTTCTCCTGATGCGGGGCCGCTCGACTGCGTGCACCCCTCCAAGCGGCTCGCCACCTCCCCTTCGTCTGGACCACGTCTGGACACTCGCCAACCGCGGGCGGGATACTTCTCAACCGGCTCCCGAAGGCCAATATCCGGATTGCGCTGTCCGGTCTCCTCGCAGTTCCGCGATGGTCCTGTAGTCCTCAAAAAGGGGGCAGCGGCAGAGGGGGCCGCGCCGCCGGGCCTCCTCGCAACGAGAGCACTCGGAAAAATAAAATAAAAGCAGATCTTAAACAGATCTCAGCAGTGCCTCCGAATTGTCGGGGGGAAATTCTTCCGGGGTCTGCTGGGCCGTCCGCGGACCCCCGGGCAGGGAGGCCCCAACTCCTCCCGCGTATCCCAAAAATGAGTATGAGGCACATGCAAGAAGCAAGGTGGTTCTGCTGTTTATTAAACGACGGCAGGGATGGGTCAAGGATCGTACGCGTCCGTCCTGACTCTCTCTCAAAATTCGTGGGGCTCGCAGGCCCTTTTTACCTCAGTATGACGCGCTACTTGCGTCACCTGGGAAAGTTAGCAAAAAACCTATCGTCACTCTGGATTGGTTCCTCGAGTGGTAGGGTTAGTATAGCATACGTATAGAGAACGCTGTTAGTGGTTAAGGGTCAGTCAGGTGGTATACTTGGGTTGTCCCTTCTATTAGATACATGAAAATTGTTACATGAAGACCCCTGATGATTGGCTACTGTTAATGGCGTCAGTGATAAGTGCCCCATGTTCTGATTGGTCCACTCGCGAGCCCCCCAGCTTGGGACCATCGTTGTTCCCAGCTCGCGGTGCACTGCCAGTTGCAACAATGTATAACTATGTGTTTGTGCAGACAATGCGTGGATTTGTTCATAAGCTTGAGAGCAGACTACTCCCACCGCCGCAGATGTCCATTGAGTCGCTTCATTGTTGCTGCCTGTGCCTCAAAACGTGGGACCCAGGCGCCTCCTCCCTCCTGGGCCTGGCACCCTGTCAGGTTCGGCTTGGTCACGTGAGGAGAGACCGAGGTTGAGGCAGAATTCTGCACATTTAATATTGCATTTTCCACTGTGTGTCTGGCTTAGTTTGCAGGTGTGACCTTGGCTTCGGCTTGTGGTATGCGAGTTTGCAACATTGCTCCCTTGGCTGTCTGTTCTCGCCGGGCTCATTCTGCAGGGTCAGCAATTGTACTCTTGCTCGTTCAATGTTCATGGAGGCTCTTGCTTGCGGCCTACTTGGGCCTGGTGCATAGGTGGGGATGTTTGATGCACGGCACTTTGAGTTACGGTATCATATTGCTTTATCCCCAGTATCATGTCTTCGTTATATTTCTCATTGTAATGCATGGGTTAGGAGAAGCGTCAGCAAGCATTTTAGATGAGTTCGTTGTGCGTCTTGCGTTTCTGCATTTTGAAAAACCTATGTGAAAAATAATAAAGATGCGCGTCAGTGGGTGTGTCCGTCACCTACGTCATAGCACTGAATATGTTCTTCGTGTGGATTGGTGTGGGAGTGTCCAGTGTGCCTGTTTGCACGGGTGTTCTGACCGTTGGCTAGGTCGTCATGGCATCTCTAACGATGTGCTTATTTACTGTTGAATGGTTCAGTCGAGTTCATCCATGCCGCAGGTGTCGGCTTGGGCAGGGCAGGCTGGTGGGCAGACTGGTGGGCACATCCGTATGTTCCTGTACCAGGGTATTTGGTCGTCTGGTAGATAGGCAAACTCCTCTCGTGGCGGGTGTCTGGGCCGCGATCCTCTAGGCCAGGGGCGTGAGGGGATTGGTGGGATTCTTTTGTCCCATTCTCCCTCTTCACTGGATAGCTTTCTTTTCATCTCTGAAAACTGATTGTATATTTTCTGTCTAAATTGGAGCTTTTGGAAGTCTTTCATAACCAACTTCTTGAAATATTCTAAAATAAGATTCTGAATCACAAGTGAGAAATTACTTTTTTGCTTTCATCGCTAAGTACTCACATTCTGTCTCCCTATTCAAATCTTCATCTTCTTGATGATCAAAAAAGACTCCAAATCTCATCTTCCGCATCAGTTTTATTAAAGTAAATTTCTTCCCTTAATAGTGTACAGGAATATTGAAAGACAAATGCAAGAATGTAATTCAAAATGGGTCATTCTATGGTTTGAGATATTTATTAATAAAATCTCCTCGGAAGGTTTGTAGCCTCTCACCATACTTGTGAAGGGCAATCCTTTGCCTAGATTGATTTGAATTACCTCATGATGTAATGATGTTGGTCTGAGGATATATATGATCTACATTTCCTCAATATAGAGACGTGTACATTGACAGATATTGTGAGGCAGCTCTTCAAATATGTTGATCATTTTTTATCACAATAAAGATATTGTTCTATGATTGTTTCCTTCTTTTAATCTGTCTAAGACAGCTTGACGCTATCTTTTATTTTTATTTTAATTTTTTTATTTCACAATTTTGCTCTAATTTCATTTATAGTTTTATTTTAATTTTTTTCTTTCACATTATTTTCTGTAAGGGTTATTATTTTGTGCTCTAGCTAATTTCAATATCAACAGACATCCTGGGAGATTGTATAGACGGGCAATGGGGTACACACACTCTATTTATTTCCAGTGATGACATGATTATCATGACATCACGTTATGTTACCTACACCGCGGTGCAGCCAATTTGTATATATTAACACCAACCAGGACTGACAGGTTTGGCCACTCTTTATTTTTCACTGCAACGCTTTTCTTGATGTCAGAATGGGGTATTGCCTATAGGTGTATGGGTTTGAGACTTTGAGCTTGGTTTATTGAGTTCCAGGTAAGTTGGCAGCATCATGTTAGTGAGCCTCTGGTGAGTATTATTTTTGAGGTTTATTTATAATTGTGTTTGATGGTAGCTTGGACAGATTGCAGAGGAAGATTTGTGATAGTCTATCAGTGGTTTGGCGCACATATTTTTCATTGGAGGTAAGATCTGGAATGCATCTTTGATACTATTTTATTGGAGTTAGATGTTATTTAAATATGTAACCTTAGATCTATATATTATAGGATACCAAGGTAAGAAACTGAACAGAATTTGAGAGAGACAATTATGAAAAACCTTTCAACAGGTTAGTGATTAAGTCAAACATATTAATTACACATTGAGTAATATGTTTACACACTTGCAGTTGCATTAGTATCAATGTGTTTTACATATTGTTTGTTTGGAAGCCAGTTCAGATTATCCCGAAGATTGGACAAGAATCCCAAAACACATAGATATATTCCCAAATAAAACGAATGTGGAGCAAAATCTGGACATTGAACACAATTTGGTAATAATATAACATTGAGAAATTGGATTCTTGAATTGTTCATTCTTGTTTGTTGCTCTTTACATGTATGAATTGTTTTGACAACATCCATATGATTGTGTTATAGATTTTATGTTGATATTACATATACAATGTAGTGATTATACCTTGTTGAATATGAGATATAATTGTGGAAAATAAGAATATGTGTATAACAAGTCTTCCTTGTGCAGATTACTGCTCATGTTACATGTTGAATAGTATATGGAATTAGCAATTGCGACCTAATCTATGAAGGGTGTTTATCAGAATGGAGTGTGTCTTGGATCCTCCTTTTTTAGGCAGGAGGATGTGGCAACTTCTTCTGACCTGCACTCATCAACACCACAGGTTGCACATTTATGTTTCCCATTGTCTGACTATTGAAACCCACCCCCTTTTTGCTTACAGGCCACCAACACTGGCAGAAAGGTTCTATACAAGACCAATTACATTAAATTACATTCTCAGGCATCTCTCTTGTCTGTTGGCCCTATCCTAATTCATTCAAAAATGTCCATAGGAGACCTACCTCTGGAGCTTGGCTGCCATTTTTGCTGGCATACCACTGTATCTGGAGCAGATTCTGTCTGGTGCCTAACTTGTCTGCCGAAACAAACATCGAGATGGCAGGTGAAGTGTCAGTAATGAACAGGACCTTCCACTGGCTCAAGGGCTAAGGTCAGCATGCAGCAGAGCGAGGACACAATATTATGCCCCAGGACATTATTTTATGAGGGAGATCATCATTCCCCTGCTGAGAGTAAAAATTGAGCTATACATGTATTCATCTTACTTTTATGATTTAAGCACATCTCACATGCCTCACTACCTTCATTAAAGAATTATCCAGTTAGTTCAAAACGAATAACTATTTTCCTGCCTTCCAATTGGAAAAGTTAATTTCTCGAGTGAAAAAATTGTTCAAAAGTGCCATCCTTACTACTGCTTCATGTGCAAAACACAAGAAGATACAAGCACAGATTTGAAACCTAGATACTTTGCTCAAAACGCTCGCTATTTTTCAGATACAATGGGAAAGACTAGTTTGTTGCAAACTTTCTTTTCATAGAAGGCCTGGAGAAAAATCTCTTGATGGTACATTTTCCAAACCTCTAGGTAGATACACATTAGTGGGAGAATAAAGGGGGCTATATCAATACCTTCAATAGGTATAACACTACAAGGCACGAATACAAGATGTTTGACTGTTGGAATTGACAGCACCGTTTGAACATACTTTCACCCCAGGCATCCTAATTAAACAAAATATATGCAAAATGGCATTTCTGTGAAACTAAGCGGCTAATTCATGGAATTATTTGCACCGAAAAACGGGGATGTGTGCACCATTCTGCCCGCAAATCACCATTTGTTAAACAGGGATTTGTGGGCAGAATGGCGCACAAATCCCCATTTTTCAGCGCAAATAATTCCATGAATCAGCCCCTAAATCTGCTCACATATGCACAGGTGGGTAAATATAAGGGAGGTAGTGGATAGCAAGTAGTAAAGAGAATAACCAAATGGCTTGTGTGGTAACGTAAATAAATATAATTCAAAAGGATGAATTTTCTGTCATGGGAGCATTGGAAGAAATATCTACAGGAAACTATGGAAAAGACTGCAACCGATAAGTATGTTTCTAAAGCAAAGTGTGTTACCTATTTTTACATTTGTATCTATTATAATCTTTTATAACGCAACAATTCACAAAAAGGCATCATGGCACTGAAAAGATGCAGACAGCAAATCAAAAGGGAATTATGTAAAGAAGTATGTTTTAAGGCTCACCCTGAATTGATTAAAATCTTCAATAGATGGAAGCGAATCCCAGAGTTGAGGGCAGGCCACAGAAAAAACATGGGCGCTGCAGTGTTCTAAGTGGTAGCAATGAACGATGAGGAGGCAGAGCACAGCGTGCGTGCCTGAGAGTAAGGTATAATTTTCTCCTGTAAAGATAAACAGCCTTTACTATGATAGGCACAGAGAATAATACAAAGTGATTTGTAATGAATGCGTGTCACAATGTGAAGCCAGTGAAGGTTGACCGTAAGGTATTCTTGAGGCCAGACAGACTGCAGCATTCTGCAGCACTTGCAAATGGTATGATAAGTAAGATGGTTGGGCCAACAAAGTGACATTGCAGTAGTCAAGTCTTCCATTGCCAGTGGCAGCAATGACAGGAGCATGAAGACACGCGCGTATATAAGAAATTACTTTCTTCAGCTGCTTCAGCTTAAGACACGCCTGCACTACAAATGGCGCTAATCTGGCCATCAGTTGATAATGTCACCGATATCTTAACGGAAATATTTTTACTAACTGGACTGGGGCTGGAAGTGTGCACAAATTACGCAGGCAAGAATCAGAGGTCCAACAAATAGAAAAGGAGGGGCCAGCCACCAGGACTTCATTCTTATCCCCATTGAGTTTCAGACATTTTAGCCCATCCACTCACCTACAGCTTCAAGGCAGGTCCTAAGGTGAGCAGCAGTTGCTTTTCACTCAAGATCAAGCCTAGAGAGTAACTGGGTATCGTCAGCATATGAATAAAAACAGAAGCCATGGAAGTGGATAAGGAAAGCCAGAGACTGAATGTAGAAATTAAAAAGCAATGGGGGAAGTGACAAGCCCTGTGGCAACCCAACCGAAACAGGGACGGGAGAGGATTTAAAAGAAAATAAGGGAACAGACTGAGAGTAAGATGATATAATATCACAGAACTAATCAAGTGCAGCTCAAGAAATACCAGCTTCCCACATCCTGACCAGGAGAGTGGTATGATAGATGCTATCAAAATCGGCCGTAAAATCTAGCAATATTAGGCCTGCCACACTACCTTGATCTTGGACTAGTGGTAAGGTCATCAACCACTGACACCAAAACCGACTCCATACCCATTAGGGCATGGAAGCCAAGTTGAAAAGGGTCAAGGATATTTGAGTTACAGATGGGATATTAAACTATGGAGTTTTCTAACAGTGTCCAACTACTCCAAATACAAATCATAAAGTTCTTAAACTATTGTTACAAATCCTTGTCCCTCCGGTACCACAGCCGAAAAACAATTTGCGAAAGATATGACCAACAGTAAATTCCAAATACTAATCTCAATGAGTCCTTAGCCTCCTGGATACCCTACACTCTAAAACAGATGTTCCAAGGAGTGACCAACAGAAAACTTCACACATCTTACTCTCAAATGCCAAACTCCTATAGTGTAACAAAACAAAACATAAAGGTTCTCCCGGGAACGCTATTACCTGTATCATTCACAGTCTGGGCCATTCCTGGGTCTTCTTGCTTTCACTATGACTCTGAACACCTCTTCCACATAAAACTCATCCAAATTCCTTCATCAGCCTTTATTTGCTTTACCTTGAACTTGATTTCCCGCAAGGTTCCCTTGCAAGACTTGTTGGGCTCCCTCTAGTTTCTTATACTTCATACTCTTAGGCAGATCTCTCCCACATCTTGGACTTCTCTGAATTCACTTCAGGTCTCTCACAGACTTTAGGTTTCGCTGCATTCACTTTAGGTTTCCCACTAACCGTGGGTTTCTTCAACATTCATTTTAGCAATAGTGGGTATCCCTACATTCAGGTTCCTTATCAGGAACACACTAATATATGAACTCTTCTGCTACAGGTCTCTCCCAAGTGCAGTCTTTTGGGAGTATTGTGCCTTTAGGCTTCCTTCCTGTTTCACTACATGGCTCCTTGACCTTTCTATGTTCCTTCCTCCAGCATACCCTCACCTGGGCAGCTCTCTTATATGACCTTCTTGTGTACTGCCTCTGTAGCAGTATTGTTTCAGTTTATCCAAAGGCTAACTGGGATATTGCTGGATTCTCTTCTTTTTCTATTTCCCTAGCCAATTTTCAAATATCTCCAAAATAGTCTCCATGCATTAGCTAATCAGGTGTTTCCGCTCACATGTGTGTTCTAAATTGGTAAATGCAGAGTGCAATATCACTGCCATCCTGGAATCTTTCCTGTCCATACATTTGGGGCATTCTGTGGCTTCAGTAGAATGACCCTTAGCATGTTGTGCCTTCTCCATCCATCCACAGTGTCTGTGGTTGCTTGTTTCCTTCATATGCTAAGTTTTGGAACTTCATTTTTCATTTTCCACATACTTTGTGTGTGCTATGCTTTCCAATCATTAGGCTGGTCTGGCTGAGCCTGGAGAGTACTTTTAGCTATAAGGTCTTCTTGTGAAAGTTTGTGATAAATTCCATTCCAAATGAATTTTGGACCAAGAGAATCACCATTCTCATAAAAGTGCACTTGAGAGATGCATTGTGGGATTATACTATAAATCCCTGATGGTATGTTTCTGTGTAACTTTGAGAAAGGTTTGGACCACTACCTTTGGGGACCTAATTATGCACATTTGTGGGAGCGGCAAGTGCGCCACTGCACCAACCACAACACCACTCCTTTTAAAGCAATACATGCACAATGACCTCAGTTTAAGGCACACCTCTGTAACTGAACCCTCTAGTAGTTAGTGGGAAAATGTGGGGCAGGCACCATATACTTTGCCCCTCCCCTCTGGTGCCAGCTGCTATCAGATCAGTGACTTCACTACGGTGTCCTTTCGGTGTCCCATGAAAGCGTCCATTAACAATATTACCTAGGCTCTTCCCCTACGCTAAATACTTTTATTGACAATGGTTTCAAATCAACTCAATAACTGGTGGCTACTCTCAGCTAGAATTTGTTGTCATGGTCAGTGTGGTTTCATCATTGTGGGTGGGGATAGACAAGACTACAGCTATCTTTTCAGAGTGGCTGCCTCTACAGTAGTACTGTATGTAAAATAGTTTCAATTATGCACCATACAACATTAGAAGTTGATCAATATAGATTACAGTACTTTTTTGCTTTCTGAGATGCAGCAACCAAGTGATACTTTATTTCATGTTAAAAATGCAACATTAAAAGTTGATAACTGTTAGGGGAGTTTTCCGAAAGCCCACTTGAGGTAAGACTTCATAAAACTACCCAAATGGTATATAGGCCCCCAACTATTAGTATCAGTCTGTACTACACATGGAACAGTGGCAGAGGAGTCAGGCTTATCATAAGAGGAAGATGTAGGTAAGTTCACTGAACCTAGTTAGTAAATCAGATCAAAGAAGCACTGACACCAATACATTGATATACAAATATATATTTATTATATTTACACACAGAATGTTTAAGAAATGCTTATATATTTAAACTGACATACATAGAAATATGTTTAGATACTTTTCAAAGGCCACTGCTTAGTTTGTAGTTGATCATAGTTACAATTGTTACAGCGGTTGACACTAATGACAGTTCTACCATATTATCGGTTGTACTGCTCACTCACTCACAGACAAAGATATACGGTAATTGTATGTACTTAGAAAAACCACATAAGATAATGTCTTTGGGGAAGGACGACAGTTGGTTAGTCAAACAGTAGCAGAGCTGAAGGTTTTAGAGACGGTTTCAGTGGAAACAAACAGTTTAAAGTCCAAATCCTAACTAGCAGCAAAAGTCAGTTCGGAGAGGGCTTACATTCTTACGAAGTGTCACAGTTTATAACACGGCACACAGCAGCCAGGGAACTCCTTCCCCTACAATGGATGTGGCGCCCAATAAAGTGCTTTCTATTTTCTCTAAACCATTGGTTCTTTTGAGTAGGGCGCCAACCCGTCTCACACCAAACCTCCACAAACACTGTGGGGCTGATTCATGGAATTTGTGCGCCGAAAAACAGGGATTTGTGCGCCATTCTGCCCGCAAATCCCTGTTAAACAAACGGCGATTTGCGGGCAGAATGGCGCACAAATCCCCGTTTTTCGGCACACAAATTCCATGAATCAGCCCCTGTATGTCACAATGGACTAGGAACCAGGCCGGTGTGTATGAATAAGACATTTCTAATTTATTATTCATTGAAAAAGGAAAAATACTCAAAGTACAGCAGCCACCAATATGTGGCGACACAAATGAAATGATTCCTACAGAACATTTGGTTCAGAAATCCTATCACAGTTCACACAGATCTTTAATGGCAAAACAGGAAAAAGAACAGTTTTTAATCAAGTGATAACACCAAGGTATGGTACTCTCCCCTGCAGCACTCACCCCGAAACATCAGCTAACTTAATTCCTTTGAATGGAAGGCAGTGGCAAGGAGAAAGGATAGAGAGAGAAAATCGGATTTGGTGTAAAGCCCTCCAACCCCAAGATGGGAAGCCAGAAAAGAAAGTGAAACCCTGTTTTTGGAGCAAAACGGCAGAATCGGATCTTGTTTATTACTCACACGGCTAGTCACAAAAGGGAAAAAATCAGTTTTGGGAGAAAGCAAATGCAAAAGGAAAAAGACAAATGGCAAATGGAAATGTGTTTTACACAGGATTTACAATGTTAGGCAGCTAGGGAAGGGGTTTAACTTTCAAAATCGGAAATTGGTTTTCAAGGACAGGACAAGGACAAAGGCTCATAACAGATAGGATTGTAGGCAAAAGGGATTGCTCTCGATGGGACTGCAATTTGAGGTTTTAATAGGACAGAGGCAAATAGGAATTTGTGGGGTAATGCACATAATACACAGGTAAATTCGGTTTTCAGTTACAAGGAGACTTTCATCACGACTTTGGCGGTAACCCTTAAATCCGGCGGTAGCGCTATTACCGCCGGATTTAAGGGTCAGCCAAATCAGGACTTCGGTGGATTTCGCCCCAGCTCTTAGCCGAAAATTTGCGCTCATACCACCCGCAGTAAATCCGCCGGCGGTATTAGCGCAAAATTTCCCCATTTGAGCCCAATGGGGAATGGGGCATTACCGAATGGGCTCAATGGCGAATGGGGATTAACATTTCTGCCAAACTCGTGATCCGGCGCTATTAGCGCCGGGGAGTTCGGCAGTAGGGCTAATACCGCTGGTGGTAATACCGCCGGCGTTACCGCCCAAGTCGTGATGAGGACCTAATTCTTTTATGGCTATACTTTAAAGACTGTGGGGGTCATTATGACCCAGGCGGTAAGTACGCCAACTTTACCACCATGGTGTAAACTACATTTACACCATGGTGGATGGCGGATTTACCGCCCCATTCCAAGGTGAGTGGGGCGGTAAATCCCCATTTCCCATTTCACCCTTCCCCATTCCCATTTTTGCCCCATAGGGCATAATGGGAGTGGGGAAGGCGCTAATTACGCCACCGTAAATTACGGTGGCGTAATTAGCACCAAGGCGGTTTAGCGCCATGGATTTTAACGGCTGCTAAAAGCAGCCGTTAAAATCGGAATCAGGCGTTAAGGGTTAACGACGGCGTTAACCCTTAACGCCTGAGTTGTAATGAGGCCCTATAATTATTAAATAAAGACACAAGGGACAAGAGGTTAATTTTGAATTTTAACCAACTTGCACTGTGAATTTCAATGGGGAATTAATTGATTTACTTAAAATAAATACTAATGATTTATACAGACAACTGAGAGATTTATCAAAGGAAATACACTAACATGCACAGGCTAATGCAGATTCTTCTATAGAAAGCTGAATGAATTATACTGGCAAGTTGTGAATTTCTATGGGATTTTCAATGGGGTTTCAATGTGATTTTCAATGGGGTTTCAATGAGGGAAATATTGGATGCAATGTTACACAAACAAAAGGCTTGTGCAATTTAGGGTTGGGGTTATTTGCTACTTACAAAGTAAGCCTTGTTTTGGGATTTGGGAAAGTGAGCTGGATCTCAGGACCCTCTGGACAGCTAGGCAAGGGTCTGGTCACTGCACTCTCCTTGGTTTGGGACTCTGGACAGCCAGCTGGATCTCAGGACACTCCGGACAGCTAGGCAAGGGGTCTGGTTGCTGCACACTCCTTGGTATGGTTCAGCTTCCTCCTTTCTATCTCCTGTCTCCCCGGATTCTTTGTGCCTTTCTCCTCAACCTAGTACAGTCCTCCCTTATACAGCCGAAATGACATCACTTACTTTACAATCTAGGGGGAGTACTCTGTAATTACCTCTAACCCCGGGACAGGACAATTTCCCATTCCTCTCTCTGCCCCCTGGCATTATTGGTTCCAGGGAAGAGAGCACCATCTGCCTGTTTGGCATTTATGAGAGTTCTTTGTTCTCAGGTCAACTTTTTAGCAAAACTGAGTTATGCCTCATAACTTCATACTTATACTAGCCCCGGCCATGTGAACCAGATATGCAATTGTGGCCGGTCATGGGGAATTAGATAAATCAATTGCAAAATCCGTATGATCTAGCATGGCCATTTGGCACATTTTTGTCCTTTTCACACAATATATAACAATGCATAACAGTTATAACATGTTCATGATTTCCATCTCCATCTTTCCACCAACTGTCATACTTGTCCTATTTTTAAATCAGCCAGAAAGTAGTCTTTGCTGGCCATTCCAGTCCACAAAGTCCTAGGAACATGCACCTAGTCTGTTAAAAACTGCCTGGAAATTGCATGGAAAAATAGTCTAAAACTAAAATATTTCTTATTCCGAGTGCTGTGAAAAATTCCTAAATTGAAATCAATCTTGAAATGTCAATTGAAAAGATCCTTCTCTGTGGGAGGGGCACATCATCCCCCACAGTCAACTGTCTTCCCTTGGCTCAGCCGGTGACCAAAGATTTGTATGACCCCCTTTGAAGTTGTCAGTTTGTCCTTGGTAGTGGGTACAGGAGGAACTCACACCTGGGGTCATGCTCCATCCACACATTGCTTTCTTTGTTCTCCCTGAGCCCCTGCCTTAAAGTCTGGCAGAGCAGTGAATTATGATGCCCTTACTCACATTGCATGTTGCAGTGAAATGATTCACTGTTAGGTGCGACTTTCAGTGAGAGCAGCACTTTTACTTTTGAAGTTTCCTGCTTTACGCCAAACTGGTTTTTCCAGTGCTGTTGGCCCCTTCAAAGGTGATTGAAGTCTTGTTGGGTAAAACATAATGTAACTTGCTTTAGTCAGCCCCCCTCCCACAACAGATTTCCCTGAAGCAGTGCTGTCTTTTGCCTTTGGCTTTTGAAAGTCATTTTTCTTTTGCCGTGTATAAAGTGCTGCTGTTCACATGAAAGGGAAAACACAGCCGTTTCTAGTTGGAGTGTTGAAACTCTTGCCCCTCATGTGAATTAAAAGTCACAGGAGCAGGGAAACAACAAAAGTTCCTTAGGATACTTCTAGTCTCTAGTCAAAAGATGCTTGAAGAATAACACAATGTCGGCGACCCTATTAAAGGACTCACAAAAGGGACACAAGCTGGAAGCTTGGGTCAGAGGTAAAAGTGGACACCCTGGACACCGCTTCATGCACGCAGGCATGTAGTTGTCCTGACAGCCTTGCAAAATGTCTGCATTGGGTTGATTAAACTATGTATAAAATATCACTGCCCTAAAAGACAAAGACAAATACACTTTCCTGGAGAAAAGGTTTTGCCTGTGGGCTAAATTGCATAGCCACAATGGCTCAGAACCGGAGGTGAACTTCCTGCAATGGCTACGAGGTGGCATTGTGGAATGTGTGACTTGACTCAAATGGAAAATTCTACCTTCACATTTCAGGTGAAAGGGTTTTTTCATACCATTTTTAAACCCGCCATAATTTACTTGAAGTAAAATGAAATTGTGTTGACATTTCTTCATAAGTTTCCAATCCCAACTAAGTATGCAGAGTATATTTCCCAAGCTGTTCAAACTCAGTAGGCTTTTGACTATTTTGCTCAGAGTCAAGTGACTTAGTGACACTTTTGACACACTGCTAGAGAGTTTGGGCCTCATCACAACCTTGGCGGTAACGCTGGCGGTATTAGCGTGGGGGATATTAGCGCGACCGCCATAGCCCCCAGCGCTAATAGCGCGGGATCACGAGTTGGGCGGACTTGGTAGTCCCCATTCCCCATTGAGCCCATTCAGGAATGCCCCATTCCCCATTGGGCTCAATGGGGAAATTTCGCGCTCATACCGCCAGTGGATTTCCCGCCGGCGGTATGAGCATGAATTCTCGGCGGATTTCACACCAGCTCAGAGCTGGGTTGAAATCCGCCAAGGCCCTGATTCGGCGGACCCTTAAATCCGGCAGCAATAGCGTTACCGCCGGATTTAAGGGTTACCGCCGAGGTCGTGATGAGGCCACTATGAGCTTTTTGAGGAGCATCAGGGGGTGATTTTGCAGTAGGTTCTGAAGGGGGGGCTGTATCAAACCTGGCACCTTGTCCAATACACCGATTTTGAACCCTGCCTTCTCCTCATCCTCACTTATGCTGGTTCCACCAGATCATTGCCCAACTGGCAGCCGTTAGGTACCACAGAGTTCCACCAACCCTTTCCCATTTTGTGTGCTGCATGCCTGCTTCCACCTTTAAATTTGAATTTGTTGAGGAGCATCACTGGAGTAATGTTGGAACAGGGACTGGAGCAAGGATTGTTCACGGTAAGATGGCATGCTCGAAAGAAGTGGACTTCAGCCCTGATGTCTCCTCCTCTAAACACATTCAGGTCTCAGTGGCTTCTTGACCCTTTGCCAGCACTCTGGTGGCAACTACATCCCCCACTCTGTTTTATCCCCCACATGCCACTACCCTCTTGGCACACCTCATTGTTCCCCTCAAGAATAGGGTGGGTACCCTTTGCCGGATTGTGTGATGAAAGCCTCATATGCTATCCAGTGGCACAAAGCAGGTCCAAGTGTCACAGGTGCCTATGTCACAGCTGGACACTGCAGTACAAAGGTACCATTCAAATTCTGCTCCTCTGTTCCAAACCCACATAGTCATGAGGTATTACTATTACGGTGGCAGTTGATTTCTTAAACATAATCCATAACTGATTTTAAGGTTTGGTTGATAGTTAATCACATAACTATAAGAAGCCACATCAGATTTATATAAAATATAAAAAAAATAGTCAGCACTGCGAGCCCAGGTAGCAAGAGTGTGCATATTGTGGGCAGAATGAGCAGGAAACCTAATGCCTGGGCTTCTCATTTAATCCTTTGTGAAGTTTGGTAACTCCTCTCTCCAGCATGATAGCCTCCCAGCAGGAGCTGTTCTGGAGGCACACATCAAAGGGCACATAATCCGAATGCCAAAAAGGATTTGCCTCCAGGAAGCTGCATACCAGAAGGTCTTTTGATTCTATTAACAAGGGAAGGGGAGAGAGGTAATGCAGATATCGGGAGTTCAGTGTAGTTGGAGGAAGATTCTGCCATCTTGTTTCTCTTTATATGGCTCTTTCCTTAATGTCCCCTCCACTTCCTTTAGCACAAAACACTTTGGGTATGATGCCAAAGGCAAAGACCACTTGTCTCAAGGACAAGGTTTGGACCCCTTAAGGCAGGATTGCTTTAGTCCCATCACCTGTGACCTTTTGCCTACGAAAGAGGGAGTGCCCTACTTCTTCTTTGTTTCACATTTGGACAAATACTTAAGGAAGAATTCATTGGGCCTATGTTTAGAGACATGAATTTACAAAGCCATTTCAACAGTGAAGTGAAGACTGAATGTCCAAGGTAGAGGTAACCTCTGCTCTTTAACCATCCCCAAGATATATTGGGGTGACTTGCTGGTGGAATAAGACCTGCCTCTTTGCTAGTTAACGCAGTACCAAGGCCCTAACAGGTGGCAAAGGACTTCTGTAGGTGTGTGCCAGCCTCCTCCGTATTTGGGAGAATGAGAGCAAGGACCTATCTAGTCCTTGGGCATCTAGATTGAGACCCACAACATCTGAGACGACTTGGTGGCTGGAATCCTGTTTGAACAGTTTCAAATTGCATTCAAACCACTTTCAAACAGCACACAATCCTTGTTCACACAGGTTGTAACTGTAACTGAATCTGAACATGTTTGATCTAACTTCGAACTAATGCATGAGCCCTGTTTACACAGGTTCTAACCTCATTCAAACCACATTAAACCCCCTTCGAACCGAGATAGGAGCTGCTTTGGCACCTTTTTTCATCTCCGAACTGCTAGGTGCAACCTTTTGAACTGGTTCGAGTTGCAGAATTGCAGACAGAATTTGTCTTTGATGCTGTAGGACCACCAATTAACATATTAAGATACTTTTAAGAGGCTCGGTAAATCCCCATTTCCCATTTCACCCTTCCCCATTCCCATTTTTGCCCCATAGGGCATAATGGGAGTGGGGAAGGCGCTAATTACGCCACCGTAAATTACGGTGGCGTAATTAGCACCAAGGCGGTTTAGCGCCATGGATTTTAACGGCTGCTAAAAGCAGCCGTTAAAATCGGAATCAGGCGTTAAGGGTTAACGACGGCGTTAACCCTTAACGCCTGAGTTGTAATGAGGCCCTATAATTATTAAATAAAGACACAAGGGACAAGAGGTTAATTTTGAATTTTAACCAACTTGCACTGTGAATTTCAATGGGGAATTAATTGATTTACTTAAAATAAATACTAATGATTTATACAGACAACTGAGAGATTTATCAAAGGAAATACACTAACATGCACAGGCTAATGCAGATTCTTCTATAGAAAGCTGAATGAATTATACTGGCAAGTTGTGAATTTCTATGGGATTTTCAATGGGGTTTCAATGTGATTTTCAATGGGGTTTCAATGAGGGAAATATTGGATGCAATGTTACACAAACAAAAGGCTTGTGCAATTTAGGGTTGGGGTTATTTGCTACTTACAAAGTAAGCCTTGTTTTGGGATTTGGGAAAGTGAGCTGGATCTCAGGACCCTCTGGACAGCTAGGCAAGGGTCTGGTCACTGCACTCTCCTTGGTTTGGGACTCTGGACAGCCAGCTGGATCTCAGGACACTCCGGACAGCTAGGCAAGGGGTCTGGTTGCTGCACACTCCTTGGTATGGTTCAGCTTCCTCCTTTCTATCTCCTGTCTCCCCGGATTCTTTGTGCCTTTCTCCTCAACCTAGTACAGTCCTCCCTTATACAGCCGAAATGACATCACTTACTTTACAATCTAGGGGGAGTACTCTGTAATTACCTCTAACCCCGGGACAGGACAATTTCCCATTCCTCTCTCTGCCCCCTGGCATTATTGGTTCCAGGGAAGAGAGCACCATCTGCCTGTTTGGCATTTATGAGAGTTCTTTGTTCTCAGGTCAACTTTTTAGCAAAACTGAGTTATGCCTCATAACTTCATACTTATACTAGCCCCGGCCATGTGAACCAGATATGCAATTGTGGCCGGTCATGGGGAATTAGATAAATCAATTGCAAAATCCGTATGATCTAGCATGGCCATTTGGCACATTTTTGTCCTTTTCACACAATATATAACAATGCATAACAGTTATAACATGTTCATGATTTCCATCTCCATCTTTCCACCAACTGTCATACTTGTCCTATTTTTAAATCAGCCAGAAAGTAGTCTTTGCTGGCCATTCCAGTCCACAAAGTCCTAGGAACATGCACCTAGTGTGTTAAAAACTGCCTGGAAATTGCATGGAAAAATAGTCTAAAACTAAAATATTTCTTATTCCGAGTGCTGTGAAAAATTCCTAAATTGAAATCAATCTTGAAATGTCAATTGAAAAGATCCTTCTCTGTGGGAGGGGCACATCATCCCCCACAGTCAACTGTCTTCCCTTGGCTCAGCCGGTGACCAAAGATTTGTATGACCCCCTTTGAAGTTGTCAGTTTGTCCTTGGTAGTGGGTACAGGAGGAACTCACACCTGGGGTCATGCTCCATCCACACATTGCTTTCTTTGTTCTCCCTGAGCCCCTGCCTTAAAGTCTGGCAGAGCAGTGAATTATGATGCCCTTACTCACATTGCATGTTGCAGTGAAATGATTCACTGTTAGGTGCGACTTTCAGTGAGAGCAGCACTTTTACTTTTGAAGTTTCCTGCTTTACGCCAAACTGGTTTTTCCAGTGCTGTTGGCCCCTTCAAACGTGATTGAAGTCTTGTTGGGTAAAACATAATGTAACTTGCTTTAGTCAGCCCCCCTCCCACAACAGATTTCCCTGAAGCAGTGCTGTCTTTTGCCTTTGGCTTTTGAAAGTCATTTTTCTTTTGCCGTGTATAAAGTGCTGCTGTTCACATGAAAGGGAAAACACAGCCGTTTCTAGTTGGAGTGTTGAAACTCTTGCCCCTCATGTGAATTAAAAGTCACAGGAGCAGGGAAACAACAAAAGTTCCTTAGGATACTTCTAGTCTCTAGTCAAAAGATGCTTGAAGAATAACACAATGTCGGCGACCCTATTAAAGGACTCACAAAAGGGACACAAGCTGGAAGCTTGGGTCAGAGGTAAAAGTGGACACCCTGGACACCGCTTCATGCACGCCAACACTGTGGAGTGACTTCTTGGATCAAGGTAAGCAATACCTTTTCTCACCACAGTGCCCTAGGTTAGAAGAAATGTTTGTGGCTGGATTCTCCTTGAAGTGGCAGAGCTGGACCCGGTCAATCTTCTTCGATTCCTGGAGTCCAGCACTCTGGTGAGGGGACTTGGATGAGTCAGATTGTGTCTCTGTATGTTCACCTGGAGCTCAATGAAGACTTAGATGGATTTGACATTTCGAAGATGATGCGCTTAAACTGGTGTGGAGTTCTGCTGGTAATCGCGGTCTGCAGCTCTGGAGAGGCACAGCTCCTCAGGAGATGGCTACAATTGCAGTTTGTCACTGGACTGATTGTTCCCACCAGTCAAAGGAAAGGAGTCATCCTCTTCAGAGTTCCTCTGTTGCATAAGAAACGGGGTCAGGACAGCAGTGGTCGCTTCACAGTGTTGCAAAGGGGCTGCAGCTGCCTCTAGTCATCTTCTTCAGTTATTTAGTTTCCAGTGTACAAATTGCCTTTTAGGTCAGGAACCTCACCTTTTTTCAGTTTCAGCAGACACTCTGCAACCTCTCTCAGCAGTTTACAGAAAGGGCAGCCAGACCCCCAGTGGGAGCTGGTTCCATTCAGGCTCTGAGGTAAACAAAGAGCAGGGGAGTGAAAAACTCATCCCCCGCTAACTGCCCGCCCAGACACAATGGAGCATATGTGGGGGCCTCCAAGGGTTCCTGCCAAAGGCAAAACACACACACAGACTTCACCCTCCCAGAATGGTAGAGGAAGGGCTAACAAAGAACCACCACACTAGAAATGGTGAAAAAAGAAAGGAGCCACCATGTTAGTTGGTAGAGCATGTCCCCTACCACCATCCATAACTAGAGTATTGTCTATATCTCGGGAGGATAGCCCAGGGACAACATGCTCACCTTGGAAGCAAGACGACACAGAGCACCACAGGTCCAATCCCCGGATCCACGCTTAGAAACCTCTGGGTATTAAGCACATTATAAATAACTTATCATCATCATTATGTAAAAAGTCACAGGAGCCGAGAGAAGGGGGGTACTAAATATCCCCTTGGCACTCCACATAAGGTGGTGTGTGTCAATCTCTCAGAATGTAAAGTTCTAGGAGAGGTACAAAGTATCTCGCTATCCTTAAGAACAGTAGTGAGTAAGGATAAAGCAACAATCTCCGAAAGCATTCCCGGCAACACTGCCCATAAGGAGCAGTGTACTACAAAAGTAAAACACAGATGCCTTCAAAGAGATATGGAGAATAGAAGACTCCATTGAACAAGTAAAACACAGAGAACAGAGTTCCAAATGGTAAAGCCCATAAGAATGAATCTATGGAAAAATGCTCCACTCTTTCAGGATGTAAAGAAAAAGGTCCAGAAGTTCATCAAAAAGTGTTGGGGGTCTCACTAGGAGAGGGGATGACACACACAAATGATACATCTCTCTCTAACAATAACCACTGAGTCAGTTATGATAGCAGGCACACCATTCCAGCACACCCAGCTATTGATTTGAAAAACAAGCTGAGTGTTAGGAAAGATGTCATAATTGTAGGTAATTTTCCTTCCATGTGGCAACCCCTAAACATTTTGCTGTTGTTTTCACCCTGATCTAGACTTTGCCAGAGAAGCGCAGCCTTCCGCCGCACTCCTCTGGGCTTTTGCTCCATTCTTACGAGGAAACTGACATGCCCTTAAGACAGTCACTGCCGGGAAACGTTTTCCGTAGTTCTTTTATCATGTTACAGCTTTCACGCAACATGACACAAGAGGGCACTGTAAGCTAAGTTACTGCTCTCTTGGGTCTCTAGTCACTCTACAGGCCCTAGACACTCTCTTTGGATTGTTAATGAATGGTGCAAGTGAACCACGGACGGGACTGGTGGCAGCGATTGTTTCTTTGTGTTTTGAGCTCCTTTTGGCTGTTTAAGCGCATTTTGAGCACTTGGCCCAAAATGGTGGCCTGGCTCCCAAAATGGCCCGACCACGAGGCTCTTTGTCCTGCCCGCTGACCGTCTTGCCCCCTTCACCTTCCCCAGGTCGAGCCGACCCGGGGCCTTCCTTTTTTGGGCATGTGCTTTCCCGCAAAACACAGATGCTTTTGCAGGCTTCTACAGGCCTTGTGTGTGCCTCCAGGATGTGGGCTGGGATGTCTGGTCCCAATACACATCCTGGGTGCCAGAGAGTCTAGTGTGTCTTGAATGCCTGGGACCACTGTGGTCCGTGATAGGTCCACGTATGGTATGAGTGTTTTGTGAGCAGATCTCCCATTGGGTCCTCTCCGTTTTGGCGCAAAGGGAACTCTGGATAAGAGGAGGCTGGAAACACCACTACCAGTCAATCTCCTGAGTTCTCACGAACAAGGGATACAGGAGCCAAGTATCCTGCAACTACGAGGCTGAACCGAGGAATCGCTGGTGACCCGCTGAAGGACTTCTCCTCTGCACTGCTGTCGCTCTGTGAAACCATTCTGCTTCTGATCGAACAAGAAGGCCTGTACTGGTACTTCGACCCTTTGAAATAGTGGGAACAACTATTCTTGGCATCTTCATCATCTCCTGCACGTAAGCCTTCGGAAGCGCCTCTGGGCCATCCAGTGGACTGACCAGCTTACCCAGGAGTCTTGCTCTGTAACCGCCATCAGGTTGCTGCTGTATTCCGAGTCCTTGACACTCTCACACAATTTGTACACTTGGCATTCCCAGGTCTGAAGTGAGAAGTGTACATTGGGCTGAAATACACAGCCGCTTCGTTGCCCTGCTGTGGTAACAATCTGTGCGGGTTCACTGCGTTTGGGACATCCTCAACTCTAACTTCTGCTGCCGCGGAATCTACACGACGCCGAGACGTCCCCTGCTCGCATCTGAACCTGCCAGCACTGAAACTGACACGGAGAAGCCTGGGTCTGCCTGCATCAGGGTTCGGTGAGTAGCAACACTAGGAACGGGTTGCCCTCCTGCAGTAGCCCGTAGCTTTTCCTTGCTGTGTTAAACAGCACACCTTTTTCACACTCACGCTCTGCTTCTGCCCGCAAGTGGAGGCCGTGCTTGAGTAGCGGAGATCTGTTCGCCCTCCTTTGTTCACCACTCTGAACTGCCTGACTTCCTTGAAGAGACTCCCCTTGGCCCATCGGCACCAGCGTGGGCAGGTACTTTTGAGCACAAGGCTCCACTCTTTGTAGGGCTCGGACTTCCTTCTAGTTAGGTGGCCTCTGAAGGCGAACTGGATCTAAACGATTAGTTGCACTTCCTGTTTTCCTCCCCATCTAGGTGGTCTGCATATTTCGTGCTTCTAACTCTTTAGACCCTTTGGTAATTGTACATATATATTGTATTTGATTGTGATGTGTTGGTTTACTTGAGTTTTATCGTGACTCTTTGCTATGGTTAATATTACAAAGGCCTTGTAATAAATGTGTCTATATTTTTAATATAACACCTGCTTGGAGTAATTTGTAAGTGTCCTTGCTTTGTGTGCTCATTGCGGGCTTTCAGTCACCCTCACCCCTCTTGAGACCTAGTCTTGACTGCCGCGATCGCTACCTTGATTGGTCTGGCTTGTCTAGAGGTTACCCTGTTCCAAGAAACTAGGCTGGCCTTCTGAACCTCTGCCCCTCCAGGACAGAGTTCAGAAATCCATCTTAACACAGAGCAATGCTGTACTCATTAGCAGATGAATTGCCACTCATAGCAGAATATATAATGCTCAATGTTATCAAGCCACTGCATTTCCACAGTGGTGCAGAATACAACAAATAATAACCATACCATATCCATTTTTTAGTTTAATCAAGCATAACGCAAATGTAAATGTAAGCCTTTTTCTCGAGGAAATTGTCTTTGAGGTCAGTGCTACTTTATACATAGCTTAATTAACCCAAGACAGACATTGTGCACGGCTGTCAGGACATGGTGAAACAAGGCATGTAGTTGTCCTGACAGCCTTGCAAAATGTCTGCATTGGGTTGATTAAACTATGTATAAAATATCACTGCCCTAAAAGACAAAGACAAATACACTTTCCTGGAGAAAAGGTTTTGCCTGTGGGCTAATTTGCATAGCCACAATGGCTCAGAACCGGAGGTGAACTTCCTGCAATGGCTACGAGGTGGCATTGTGGAATGTGTGACTTGACTCAAATGGAAAATTCTACCTTCACATTTCAGGTGAAAGGGTTTTTTCATACCATTTTTAAACCCGCCATAATTTACTTGAAGTAAAATGAAATTGTGTTGACATTTCTTCATAAGTTTCCAATCCCAACTAAGTATGCAGAGTATATTTCCCAAGCTGTTCAAACTCAGTAGGCTTTTGACTATTTTGCTCAGAGTCAAGTGACTTAGTGACACTTTTGACACACTGCTAGAGAGTTTGGGCCTCATCACGACCTTGGCGGTAACGCTGGCGGTATTAGCGTGGGGGATATTAGCGCGACCGCCATAGCCCCAGCGCTAATAGCGCGGGATCACGAGTTGGGCGGACTTGGTAGTCCCCATTCCCCATTGAGCCCATTCAGGAATGCCCCATTCCCCATTGGGCTCAATGGGGAAATTTCGCGCTCATACCGCCAGTGGATTTCCCGCCGGCGGTATGAGCATGAATTCTCGGCAGATTTCACACCAGCTCAGAGCTGGGTTGAAATCCGCCAAGGCCCTGATTCGGCGGACCCTTAAATCCGGCAGCAATAGCGTTACCGCCGGATTTAAGGGTTACCGCCGAGGTCGTGATGGGGCCACTATGAGCTTTTTGAGGAGCATCAGGGGGTGATTTTGCAGTAGGTTCTGAAGGGGGGGCTGTATCAAACCTGGCACCTTGTCCAATACACCGATTTTGAACCCTGCCTTCTCCTCACCCTCACTTATGCTGGTTCCACCAGATCATTGCCCAACTGGCAGCCGTTAGGTACCACAGAGTTCCACCAACCCTTTCCCATTTTGTGTGCTGCATGCCTGCTTCCACCTTTAAATTTGAATTTGTTGAGGAGCATCACTGGAGTAATGTTGGAACAGGGACTGGAGCAAGGATTGTTCACGGTAAGATGGCATGCTCGAAAGAAGTGGACTTCAGCCCTGATGTCTCCTCCTCTAAACACATTCAGGTCTCAGTGGCTTCTTGACCCTTTGCCAGCACTCTGGTGGCAACTACATCCCCCACTCTGTTTTATCCCCCACATGCCACTACCCTCTTGGCACACCTCATTGTTCCCCTCAAGAATAGGGTGGGTACCCTTTGCCGGATTGTGTGATGAAAGCCTCATATGCTATCCAGTGGCACAAAGCAGGTCCAAGTGTCACAGGTGCCTATGTCACAGCTGGACACTGCAGTACAAAGGTACCATTCAAATTCTGCTCCTCTGTTCCAAACCCACATAGTCATGAGGTATTACTATTACGGTGGTAGTTGATTTCTTAAACATAATCCATAACTGATTTTAAGGTTTGGTTGATAGTTAATCACATAACTATAAGAAGCCACATCAGATTTATATAAAATATAAAAAAAATAGTCAGCACTGCGAGCCCAGGTAGCAAGAGTGTGCATATTGTGGGCAGAATGAGCAGGAAACCTAATGCCTGGGCTTCTCATTTAATCCTTTGTGAAGTTTGGTAACTCCTCTCTCCAGCATGATAGCCTCCCAGCAGGAGCTGTTCTGGAGGCACACATCAAAGGGCACATAATCCGAATGCCAAAAAGGATTTGCCTCCAGGAAGCTGCATACCAGAAGGTCTTTTGATTCTATTAACAAGGGAAGGGGAGAGAGGTAATGCAGATATCGGGAGTTCAGTGTAGTTGGAGGAAGATTCTGCCATCTTGTTTCTCTTTATATGGCTCTTTCCTTAATGTCCCCTCCACTTCCTTTAGCACAAAACACTTTGGGTATGATGCCAAAGGCAAAGACCACTTGTCTCAAGGACAAGGTTTGGACCCCTTAAGGCAGGATTGCTTTAGTCCCATCACCTGTGACCTTTTGCCTACGAAAGAGGGAGTGCCCTACTTCTTCTTTGTTTCACATTTGGACAAATACTTAAGGAAGAATTCATTGGGCCTATGTTTAGAGACATGAATTTACAAAGCCATTTCAACAGTGAAGTGAAGACTGAATGTCCAAGGTAGAGGTAACCTCTGCTCTTTAACCATCCCCAAGATATATTGGGGTGACTTGCTGGTGGAATAAGACCTGCCTCTTTGCTAGTTAACGCAGTACCAAGGCCCTAACAGGTGGCAAAGGACTTCTGTAGGTGTGTGCCAGCCTCCTCCGTATTTGGGAGAATGAGAGCAAGGACCTATCTAGTCCTTGGGCATCTAGATTGAGACCCACAACATCTGAGACGACTTGGTGGCTGGAATCCTGTTTGAACAGTTTCAAATTGCATTCAAACCACTTTCAAACAGCACACAATCCTTGTTCACACAGGTTGTAACTGTAACTGAATCTGAACATGTTTGATCTAACTTCGAACTAATGCATGAGCCCTGTTTACACAGGTTCTAACCTCATTCAAACCACATTAAACCCCCTTCGAACCGAGATAGGAGCTGCTTTGGCACCTTTTTTCATCTCCGAACTGCTAGGTGCAACCTTTTGAACTGGTTCGAGTTGCAGAATTGCAGACAGAATTTGTCTTTGATGCTGTAGGACCACCAATTAACATATTAAGATACTTTTAAGAGGCTCTGTAACCATGGTCTACTTCCGGGACCTTAGAGACTAGTAAGCATCCATGTAGCACCCTTCCTTTCAAAAACATACCCTTTTTACAAACCTTGTGGTTATTGATTGCCTTACACCGCTGTTCCGTTACTTCCGTTAGTGCTGCATTTTTCTATATTCTACATATTCTGTTTTTTCTACACAGGGGTAAGTTTTTGCAGTGTGTTCTAGTATAGTTGATTGCATGTGGTATGTTTAATGAAAGTGTATATTTTTATAGAACCTTGATTGGACATTCCTTTTTTTGAATTGTTATACTTTGCTGTTTGGGTTGCTACTGGATCACATTCACTCCCTCCCTCTCCTGAGGGTATAGCCTTCCCTCGGCCCACATTAACACAAAAGGTGAAAGAGGTACATCTCTTAACTGTGCCTGTTTCATCTTTATTATTGGGATCTCTCTTGGTTGGTAGACGCTTGAGGTCTTAATAGGCAGTGTTAGCCACTACTCATTCTTGTATTCCTGCGGGGCAAAAGTAATTTCCTAACAGGTAGCACCCAAGCATAATGCATATAGTGGTGTTGAGGAAAGGCCATTGGCTCAGAATAATATAAGAAATAAACACTGTCCTGGAAATTGATGATGCAGTCTTGCAGATCCAAACCAGAGACTTGTGAGCAAAGTACATTGCAATGATACCGACCTTGATTCCATGATCTCGCAACGGAATTGCATATATACTGCAAAATGGTCCTCTTGTCGTATTGTTGCAACAGCTCATCTATTATCTTGCACACACACGTAAAGTGAAATGCAAGTAAAGGATAATGCTACTGTAGCAACATAGCAACAACTATAATAAATAGATGGTAAATATCAACATATTGGTCTAGAAAATGAGAACTTGTGTTTACCCTTCTATGATATACCTAGGTATGGGCTTGTGGAACAGTTTTCATTGGACCTGGTACCCTGTCCAGGCATAGAGTGCTGAACAATTATCAGTTGTCAATGGTTCTGGCAAGAAGCACCCGTAGAAGACAGCGTCTTTTAGAAGAAAAAATTGATCAATCCGATAATGGGAACAGATCCATATTGGCTTCTCCAAAGGCAAGCGTTGAGCTGGATAAGGAAGTAATCATATGCCAGAAGGATCATGTGAGCGCATTAAGTGAAGTACCTTCTGAAAGGCAATCTGGAAATTATACCCATTTATCTTTAGCTTTATCTAAAGCTCTGCAATCTCCTTTGAAGAACACAGAGAACGTTGTGGTAGAAGCCCTTTCACAGTTCCATTAGATAAGTAACAAGCTAGATGATGGTGTTAGCCACACTGGGAGGTGGCAACACATCAAGAAGAAGATCTTTTTTTTTTTACCTCAACCAATTTTAAAATAGTAGGAATTTCTGCCTATGGGTGGACTCCTTTGATAAAGTAATGACATAAGTAACCTCTATTAGAGTTGACAAGCAGTGTCAAACTGACTTGAATTTTACCCAGATACATCCTCACATGGTGGATACAGCCTATCAAACTGACTTGGTAGAAACCACTAACTATGTAAGTGTTGCTAGCGAAGTTAGTCAACACCAAATTGACGTGATTCCCGCTGTTGCTGACGTCATATCTGTGCCAATACCATCAAATGTATTGCTTGTTAAACATTTGTTTAAAACGACTTTGGTTTCTGTGAACTCTATTTACAGACCTGCGGCTACCCCTTTAGTGAAGGATATTCGTATTGGGATGTCTAGTATACCTGAGATTAATGACCTTACCTTAAGGGGGCTCATTAGGGAATGCAGAAACTTTATTTTAACCAATGTGAGTGAACCAGGGAGTCTCTGAGAATAAGGTTGCGTGTTGTTTACATGCGAGAGTGGGTCCAGGTTGCATTAGAATGCAAGACCTAAGATTCCTGCAAAGGATGCAAATTGAGGACTAGCACACAGGGAACAACACTGACTGTATTGTCGTAGGCTGAGGCCAGTATAACCTCACTCTGTTTTTGAGTTGCGGCCAAGTAATCGTTCGCATTCCTCTAATGTGAGAATGGTGTTAGATGATTTCTATTAGATTCCTTTTAGGCTGCTAATATTTTTGGCTCAATTAATTTACATTATTCCTCCCAAAGTATTCCGTTTGTTATTCCTTTAGATTTCTTTTGTTATAGCTGCATTTAATTGTTATTTGTATTCTTTGTTTTTTTGTTTAGAACCCTGATCCGTACAGGCTAATATTGGTGCTATATAAATAATAAATTAAACTAAACTAAACTGTATGAATGTTTGCCATTTGTGTTCACCCACACCTCAGGAAAGAGTGAATACTTCAAATAATATTTGAGTGCAAAACCCAACCACACCCCTCAACGTGCTACAGTGTACAGTACAATACAACATTTTACTCTTGGTTCTCAAAACAATATTATATTTCTGATAAGATTCAGACGTACAAGAGCGACCAAGTAAAACCACAGTCATAACTGCTTTTTTCAGGTTCACTCGTTGTATTGATAACTTTATTTCTTTCAAATAATATGCATCTGTTAAAACATCTCAATCTCCTCACACACCAGAGAAAGAACATGTTGATGTAGTTATTCACTGCACTGACTCATATATTTGTAGTCATAGCACTCATCGTTGCTTTCGCACACACGCCACGAAGAGACCAGAAAACCAACATCTCTACTAAGCAGATACCCTCGAGTTAGCCAAAGGGAAGCTTATCTAAAAGGGAAGAGTTCTGGTAGTGCAGCAATCTGCAACCTGTGGCTCTACAGATGCTTTGTACCACAACACCCTTGATAGCTCACTTTGGCTACACTGGCAAGGGCTCTAGGAAGGTGTAGTCCAAACCATCAGTAGCGACAAAGGTTGCAGACCCCTGTGGTAGGGGGTCCTCGCTACACATGAGCTTGGAATTGCCTCCAATGGCTACTGCTTCTGGATCAGTCTCCTTGTGTGGGTGGGCTTCTAGGCATATGGGGTTGGGAGAAGGGCATACCTGCCTAACCTCTGGGTTTCCCCGGAGACTCTGGGTTTTTAGCCTCTTCTCTGGGTCTCCGGGGAAGACCCTGGAATCTACAGGTTTTCGTTGCAGTTTCCTGGGTGACGGGTCCTGTCCAATCCTCCATTCGATTGGCTACAAAAGACCGCTGCCGGTAGCCAATCGGCTGGAGGTGTGGGCGGGACCAAGAAGAATGCAGACTGGAGCAAAATAAATACGGCAATACTGTTTTCAATCCGGTGTTATTAATGACACTGGATTGAAAGCAGTATCACTGCGTTAATTTTGCTTAAGCTCTCATTCTTTTTGGCCACAGGGCGACTAAAACATAAGGCAAACTGGCCATTTATGACACCGGATTGAAAACATTTATGACACCGGATTGAAAGTCATTTATGACACCGGATTGAAAGCAGTATTCCGCAATTTTTTTTTTTTTCAGTTTTCAATATTTTTGACCCCAAATATCTGTGACTTGCAAACAAATGTTTGATTTCAATCTACGAAAAGTTGCAATCCTGTGAGTGCTCTCAATGCTTTGTGTTATGAACGTGTCCTGCATTTGTGTGTGCCATCATTAAATCAACAGGCTTCACGTAGTCATTTCAAGAGCACCCCCTCTATGCACCACCCCAAAAAAAGCCTTTAGGGAAATGTAATTGAAATGAACCGCCTTTAGCTTCTTTTTCTTGAAGGAAGTTGTAATATAGTGCTCGGAGTCTTAGTGATAACGTTATACACTCGCTCTGCTTGAGAGGTAACGCTGTGCCAGCGGGTGGGAATATCCAGAGCTCAATGCTTGACCACGGCCACCAGGTGGATGCATGCAAACCACTAGTACTTCTGATGGTGTTTTGGCCCAAACGTGTTTCTAATGCCAGCTACAAAAACGAGTTTACCTTTTTGACGTGTGGGCGGAGCCATGTGCAAAGGGGCGTAGACTTGTGTGGCTGTGGGTGGGGCATTCATCTCAGGGTTTTTGATTTTCAAATGTAGGCAGGTATGGAGAGGGGGCTGATGGACTAAGCGTTCTGAAATTACTGAGTTGAACACATGGTACTTGATATTCGATGTCAATGCATTTTTTGATGTAAATATGTTGCTCGGGAAAATATTAATTTTCACCACGAAATTTGCAAAATAATTAGTCGTTTCTACAAAGTTACAAACACAATTGTTAACTTTTCTTGGATTTTTCTCTAGTTAAAAAAAAGAGCAATGTTTGCAGAAATATTCCGTTTTATGATTGCGAGTAGCTGTTTTCAACTTCTGCGTTAGACGTCCATGTGAGCTTCACCCCACGCACGACCTTGTTCAAAAAGAGTGATATTATCTGCAATAAGCCGACAAATGTATGGCAACAGATTTGGCCCACAATTCTTTGAGAACATTATAGAACACACGTTACGTCACTTTCTAGGGGCCCACATGTGACTGGACCTTTGTGCTTGATTTCAATCAGAGATGCAATTTCCGACACGTTTGCAGTAGTGAACTATTGCAGATGTTTGCAAGTGTCAACAAATGCATCATTCAGGGGTTTAAGGGACCTTTCATCCTTTAACTGCATCTAGAGCATGCTTTTGTGTTGCACTCCTGTAACAGCACAAACGTCCTGATCAATGTTCTATTTTGTATGACACCTCGAAGATATATTACATGATGGCAGCATGAAAGTGCTATGGACATGGATGTGCTTTCTGCAGAGGGATTTTGTGTGGTTTAGGACACACTAGAGTGCTCTATGTGTTTAAGGGGGCAAAATACGTTCGTGCATGTGTGTGTGTGCAGAAGTAAAGCTGCAGACATCTGTATATGGAGGTCTGTGGGAGGGTAAGTTGGGATTAATGTGTGTGCTGGGGAAGTGATGGGAGCACAATGTATTTTTGGATGCAGAGCTGAGGGTCAGACCTTCACTGCCATCTAGGAAAAACACTTTTCAGCAAATGTTCATTGTTCTCCGGAGCATAGAGCGGGATGAATAATGTCTTCTTTCCCCTAAGGTTGAAATGATGTCCATCTCCCCAATGCAAAAAAGCAAAGCTAAATTGGTTCTTACATAGCACTTCATTCCAGAGTCCAGCCTTGGAGTGTGTGACTGTCTTTCGAACCCATGCTGCTCAGCGTTATCTTGCTTCCAAGACAAGCATGCTGCCCCTGAAATATCCTCATGGCCAAATGCTTGTTATTTAGAAAGTCAGGGACTCCTGAATACAATAGTGACCCTATGTACTGCAGTTTAGCACCTGGGAGGGGAGGACATGGGACCTCCCAACTAATCATGGAGCTTGGAATGTGGTCTTTACCTCTTGGTGTTGTGTGCGTTCCATGCCACCTCAAAAGAGGGAGGCCGCCATCTTCCCTTCTGGTCTATTCGCCCCTCAACCATTCCCGTCCCTCTCACTACTTCCTCCTCTCGCACCCACTTGCTGCACTATTCAAAACTAGGCCCCACATACCTGAGGCCACTGCCGGCTCGCAACCCCTGCTGTCCTACCCCTGCCCCTCCTGCCAATGGTCATGATGGAAAAGGAGAAGGGACTATGTGCAATTCCCTTCTCCCTATGTGGGTGGTGGCCATTTTGTTTGTGTTTTGTAGTTTTATTTTTAAGTAGAGAAATGGCAACTGCAGCATTTCTCAACCAGAAATAATAGCCATAAATTGCCTGGTGTTGGGCATTACTGGTCAGTGCAGTTGCCAGGGCCCATGCTAAGGTCCAGGTGATGCAACAGGCCTTTAACTTGGGCCCCAGGCCATTAACTCACTGGTAGTGCCTAGTGACCTCTGGGTTTATTGCCTAAATGAATGTTTACTAATGCCACTGTATTCTATGGAAGGCAATGTTCACAGGCTGCTAAGAAAGTGCTGCAGGTGTCGATAGGAGAGGTGGTACTGATGGATTCTCAGGTGCACAAAAACAAAGACTGTCGTAATGCATGTGACCTGGTATTTTCTGTTATTCGTCACTCTGTGTGCTGTGCCATGGAGCTCATCGTGACACAAGTGTAATGTACTGCAAGTAACTTGGAGTGCAGTGCACATGTGTCATTAAAATATAGCCTAACACAGAAGGGGTCGGATCGTCAAATGAGCCATGTGCTATTTTACTTGCACTATGCTATATAAAGAAAACAGCATGCAATACATACTGAGATCAGTTCAAGGCTAATGAATCTTATATTTGTAATAACTTCTGAATTAGGATAGGAATGTCGATGAGTGACTTTTAATATATGCCCCATAATTCCCTAACTACTTTGACATTGGTTCAGGTTTTTTCAAAAACATTTTGTAGTCAGCCATCTTCAGAGTGTTGTGATGTTAGTTATTCTGATCATGGCAGCTGTCTGCTGTCTGCCCTCATACCCGCTCTGTCTGAAGCAGGCCATAAGTATGGTGGAACTCCAACTGAATACCAATGGAAACATTACTCACAGCCTCGGTTCAGCTCCTTGCGCGATCACGTCTCCGTCGCCCATTCCTTTTGACAGGCTGCTTGACCGAACATTTCTTTCTGCGCTAACAATTTCCTTGGAAATGGCAGACATAGCAAAACAAATACATGATCAGTGCATTCGTTCTTTAATGGTCTAGATGTTCCTTTAGATGTGTCAAGCCATGTCTTTCTTTGTTCGCTTGACTATCACTTCAAGGTCTTGCTGCTGTTTTGGAAAGTCTTAAATAGTAAGAAACATATAGTCAAATAGTGTCTTCACCTTGTATCTCTACTCGTGCTTTTTTCTATTGTCGTTTGGCTTGTCTCAGAAAAATGCATAATATATCGGATTGCAGTTAAAATGTAAAAACATTTGCTCTTACATATCATAGAAAGTAATTGTACAACGTTAAGTCCTATGTGCTGTAACAAGGATCAAGAAAGGATGGGCTTCAGCATTCTGTGGTAACATGTTCAATTGTGTGAAATACTGCACATGAAATGTTGTTAGCGTTCTACATTGTTTTGATCTGCATGAGTTGGAATCAGATGGGAGAGAGTATTTGACTGGAGATTTTGGTCTGCAACGCCACCTCCAGGCGTTTTGATATCCATTCTGCAAGTACTTATATCTGCTTTCAGCTCATTCCCTTCACTTCCTAATGCCATCACATTATCATTGTTCCTACCTTACTAGGAACCTCCTGTCCCCATAACTATGGTAATCTTTTTTATCCTCCCATGTCCACCTGTCACAGACTCTCCATGTCACTCTTTGGAATACCAGTTGCCACATTAACAAAGCCCACTCTGTCCCCCCTTGTGTTGCTTGTCTTGTCAGCTGCTTTTGGTACAGTGGATCATCCTTATTTCGTCCCTTGTTGGTATTGGTTTTCTAGACTCTGTTGTACATTTATTTCAATCCTATCTCTTGGGCCGCACCTTCTTAGTTTCCTGGGCCTGCCAGCCCACACCTACCTTACTCTTTTCTCATGGTGTTCCACAAGGCTCAGTCTGTGGTCCTATCCTCTTTGCTCTCTAAACTTCTCCCCTTTAGTCTGTTATTTCCTCATTAGGGTTCTGCTATCATCTGTACACTGATGATTCTCAAATCCTTCAATCTATCACTTCCTTTATTGATTCTGTTAATTCCTTTCAATACGAACTTGGATGTCCTCTCAGTACCTCAAACTTAACCCATCTAAAAATGTGATTCTGTTCTTTGCCGCTAACACTATTCCTCCACTCTCTCCTCTCTCAATCGCCTTCTTCTATGCACTTTGCCTATTTTCACCTCTGCCCATAATTTGGGCATCATTTTTGATTCCTGAACTTCTTTCTCCCCTCACTTATCTCATCTCTCGTTCTTGCCGCCACCAATTTTTCAACATCTGGAAATCCTGCCAGTTTCTTACTTTCTCTGCCTTAAAACATATTATCTCTTCTCTTGTTTTTTTTAAAAAAAACTTTTCTACTGTTCTTCTCTACTGTTGGAACTTCTTTATTCTTATCTTTCGCCTCCTCGATCTGTTTATCATTCCTCTGTTTGTGTACTTTGTTTGCTCTCTCCTCGTTATTCCATTTTCTCTGCTCTTTGTTCTCTACACTGGCTGACTTTCAGTCAACATGTTCCCTCAGCTCACAATGTATTCTTCTATTAACTGTTCCCCGGGTCCCCTGTGCCCCTTCTTGTTTGCGATCCTTTCCATTTTTTGCCCATAAATTGGGATTCCTTTTCTCTTTCTTTGTGCATCATTTCCTCCTTTACCCTTTTTGAAACCTGACTCAAATCTTACCTCCTCACTGAATAAACTGTTGGTTTGATGTTTACATTATCACATTCTCCGTACTGTTTTGCTTTATTTTGTGAAGCACTTAGGCGTTAAGCACTATAGAAATACAATACAATGCAAATACCAATACAAATACACAAAAGGTGTTATCCACTGCATGCAGTACTTACTATGGATCCCTTCCTGTAATTAGTCTGCATGTTCCCAACTCATTATCACATTGGGCCTCATTACGACTCAGGCGGTAAGGGGTTTACGGCGGCGTAAACAGTGCCGACCCTTACCGCCTGAGTACGAGGTCCCTTAGCGCAATGGCGGATTTAACACCTGCTTTTAGCAGGTGTTAAAATCCATGGCGCTAAGGGACCATGGAGTTAATTACGCCACCGTAATTTACGGTGGCGTAATTAACGCCTTCCCCACATTATGCAAAAATGGGAATGGGGAAGGGTAAATGGGGATTGGGGACTTACCGCCCCGCCGACCTCGGAATGGGGCGGTAAGTCCGCCTACCACCAGTTTACGCCATGGTGGTAAAGTCACGGCCCAGGCGGTAACTTACCGCCTGGGTCGTAATGAGGCCTATAGTATTTTAAAACTCTGGCATTCAGTATGACACATTTTTCGATAAATTAAAAGTTGGGTATCAGCACCATTGATCCACATTCTTGATGCCCGTTGAAGTAATTGATGTAAATGGTAATTCTGCACATGATTATTCCTCCATCATTTGTTGGTAAAGTGGAGGAACAACCTTCTGCAAAATGCAGAAGGTGTTTCCTCCACATTGCCAAATAACTCCAAATTTGGTGGTGTTGGAAAGTGGTGGGAAAGTGGTATTAATGATATTTCAGTCACTTTTTGCATCACTGTCAAACTCATAAAGAAGCCCCATATGGTTTTACCATAACCATCCGACTCGTACTGGGGCCTGTGATTGCTGTTTACAAGACCAAAGTCAGTAGAGTCACTGAATGGGGGATCACAAAAAACAATGAATGCTAGTAGTCTTAAGATATATGTTGATGTATATGGACAATAAAAGGCAAACATGTGTGATACTTCAACAGGACGTACTGTGCTGTATCAAAGAGTAAAGCTGTGACCAATGAAGCATGGTCTCCCCCAAACTCTAGTCAAACCAAGTTCATACTGAAAGATTAGTCCAATACGCTGAAAATAATGTCAGAGTCAATATATGAAAACATAAACGATACATCCAAATTTGCAAGATTTGGAATTTGAAATGGCATTAAGCCATATCTTATACTGCAAATATAATGTTGACATCAGTAATAAACATTATATTAAGATAAATAAAGAATATTTCATTCATTGATCTCTAATATATGCATGGATAATATAAACCTAATTACACATTATTTAACACATGTACATATAAATTATCTAAATATACCTAAGCACAGAGGGGTTTCTCACAAAATTGGTATAGATGCTTCATGCACATTCTCCAAGCTCAAAACAAAAGAATCTACCAAATGTATGCACATGTTTCATCAGTGCTGCTGCATAGCAAACGAGAAGATACAACAGCATTCCCCTTAGCCTTCTTCACCTTCTTTGATCTATTCATCTGCCATCTTCTGCAGCATAGGTCAAATAAAAAATAAAATATAGTGATCACCTGATCACACTGGCCAAGATCTACTGGATTATGTCCTGAATTTAACTTATCAGGAAAAGGGTGATAGTGGCCAACCACTGGTCTAATGTTTAAGAAGATTTGGATTCTGCAGTTGTTTTTGTGTTTATTGAGCGGTGAGTGATCACCTCGACCACAAGCAATGAACAGGACAGTAAGCACACCTTAGCATCGTGCTTTACAAAAGTACAGGAAGATACATGAGCAGTTGATTCACCATTTGCTATAGGGGGAGAGTTATCATCAAACAATATCTGGGGACCCCACTTATGAATAACACGTATGCTATGTCAGATTATGTACTGTACAAACAGTGGGATTTTTTTGTTGTGTATTCAATTTTGTATTCATTTGGAATAAACCCATAATAAAATGCTACCCTTTTATAATGTTATTATGGCACCCACTGTGTTCCCAAATCAGTAGTCAGTGACCAGGGACCAGTATTTCAGGTGGTGAAGAGGGAAACACGATGGGGAGCCATCGATGATACAACTGGGGCGCTAAACTTTCTCTGCTTCTTCGGGTTTTAGGAGAACTTGCCATGTCCCCCTTTTGTGAGATCACAGCAGTTCATAGAATGCATATATATGACCTTTTGAACAATTACATGGTTGATGATCCTTTTCTATGGGAGCCAAATACAACAGTATGGTATAAGGCAATTGTTGACATATATTTTAAAATCAAAAGGGCTCCTTGTTTGTGGCCTTTATGGGTCTGTCCATGGCTTAGGGTAAACTATGATGTTCTTTGGACTATTCTAAGGGACTGCAGGAAAGAGGAGAGACTTTTAAGTATTTTGATACAGTTATAATTGAATACCACCGGCCTTTGTATTATGAAAGGGATAACATGGCATTTGAAAGGGATGTGTTACAGTGCCCTTATTATTTAATCTATATTTATGTGGTTTGGACGATTATGTGACAAAGGTCGTAATTGGTGTTCCCATTGTTTTGAGTAAGCAATGACTATTTTGTTATAAGCAGATGATGCCGTGTTAATTGGTAGAACACAGGCTGCTCTACAGAAGTGTATGACTAAATATGATAAGTTCATGGCCAATCATTGCAGGTCTTTAAATGTAGCTAAACCTAACATACTGTTTTTTTAGCATGGGCAAAGAATAAACCAATATTCTGATTAAAGTGTGCAAACATGGAGTGTGCCTACTCATTTATATAACTGGGTGTACCAATTTCAGAGAACAATAGATGGAATGCCAAAGTAGATACGGTCCATTGGAGATAAACTCATTCAACGGCTTATCCTGGAATCCATGAGGAATTGACAGGGCTAACAAGGAATTGAGGCAATTATCGGCATCTTTGTAAACACAGACACTCATAATGCCAGACCAAAAGGGTCTGAGAATACGGATGTGAACCAACCCCCTATAGACTCTGCCATCAGACGTGGAACATATTACTATTTAGTATAACACCATGAGATCTTTAAGCTAATTGGGAAAGTCATCAAACTGAATAGGAAAAATAGCGTGGGGAACATCACATACGGAAAACATCACAAAAAACTTGCGTTGCTTTTCGATCCAGAGATTGCTTCAGCTCTAAGATAGTCTTGAGGAATAAACTACATGCCATTAATGAACACACGTCATCCATCCTACAGATATATAATGAAACCCGCATAGAGAAAGCCAATTTTCAAAAATGGTTTAGAGAACATGTTAAAAAGAATAGAATTGCGTGCTTGCTACATTTCGTAGACGTCTGCAACTCTAATGATACACGTCTATTCTGGAAGTTAGTGAAAGGAGATTAGGGCCATTCTAATTCCAGTATTGGGGCATACAAGGCCAAATGGGAAGACCATATTAATAATTCGCTTGGCAAGGCTACTGATGTTTAATTCCGAGAGCTGATTGAGAGACATAAATGGATCCTTACTCATACAATTGAAAATATCATTACTTTCATCACAAACAATCAATGTATCTAGAGCCCCAGGCCCGGAATGCACATGCAGTGCCCTTCTTAAAAATAATCCCTACACTTGGGGCAAATTGCTGCATAGTTTAATCAGGAATATTATTGAGAATGCAATCCTGTCACTTAGCTGGACAGAGAGCGTCACCATACCAATGCATAAGTGTGGCCTTAAGAACGATCTCAAGAACTATCCTATCTTGGCTATGCTTGATGCTCGGGCACAAATATATGCCAGATTTTTCGTATCAGAACTGAATGAATGGATACAGATCAACAATATCTTACCCATAAATCACACAGGGCTTAGAAAAGGTCAGTCTACCATGACTAATATCATTACATTAACAACCATGATGCAGAGCACCTGGACTAGACGAGAACAATCACTCTACGTGTGTTATACAGACTTCAGCTTAGCATTTGACACAATTAAACATGAGCGGCTTTGGAAGAAGCTGAATAAATTGAATATACAACCTGGCCTACTGACTCTGATCATAGAACTTCACACTAGAACAACTGTTAGAGTTAGAGGTATCCAAGCTGAAGACCTCACTTAGTCTATCCTCACATGGAAAGGTCTCAAACATGGATGCCTATTAGCCCCATTGCTATTTCATATTTACTTTGCTGACTTAACAGAAGCACTTAGATGTTATAGTACTTATCAACCCATTATAAGCATGAAGCGTCTGCAATGGATTGGATACGCGAATTGCTTGGACCTTTTGGATCTTGCACCTCATGGTGCACAAACACAGCTTAAACTTCTATGCAAGTATTACTATGAGTTAATCATCAATGTTTTTTAAAAAAACAAGGCCATGGGCTTTCGATGGATGAAAGCAAACAAGAGGGCATCAGTTTTGTCTGGAAGATCAACAGCACACCAATAGAGACAGTGAATAAATACAAGTATGTGGAGATCTTTTTGGACAATAAGCATCAATGGTTTGCTCATATGGAATATATTACTAACTTAATAAGAAGTCACAGTAGGGCCATTAAAACAATCTCCTACACTAATTGTGGGTGCACACTGGCAGCATTACTCATGATCTATACATTTGCAATTGTAATTGGTTATTTATAATGCACTTAATACCCAGAGGTTTCTAAGTGCCGACCCAGTGATCGAACCTGTGTTGCTCCGCGTTGTCTTACTTCCAAGGCAAGCACATTGCCCCTGAGCTATCCTCCTGAGTTAACACCATTCCATTAATGCTCTATGGTGTGGAAATTTGGGGGAGAAATCACATAGCAGAATTGACCAAACTTGAAAATGTTTGCATTAAAACTCTGTTGACTACCTAAGAATTGATTTTGCAATTTGCTCCATCAAAACTCTCATAAAGAAAAAACGCATTAACTTATTCTGGAAATTGACCAAAGTAGACCCAATTCCCTATTGGATCTAGTATATAGGGACCATGAGTCTCTAGGCTGGTATGGCCCAACTCACATCAATGATATGTTACTAAAAGAGGGATATGAATGGTGTGAGCATTATAATATACGTTCCCAGGACAATAATGTCAGCAATTGAAGGGAACATTATTGCATATGTTTTGGGAATGCAGGAGAGTGACAGATTTCTGGAATGATGTATTAGTCAGAATCGATGCTGTTGTGAATATATCCTTTCCACATACATTTATGGCAGTGGTTCTTTTATCTAAGGAGAGTAGATGTGAGAAAACACGTGATGCTTCAGGCTGGATAGTTAAAGCCTTGTTGGTTGCGATTAAACAGATCATGAAAGTGTGGAAGATGAGGAAGAAACCTCGATTAGAGAACTGGCTATATATAAATTCAATTGGTAAAACAAAATAAGGAGGGAGAACATTTGGAGTGTTGGGTGGCCTTTTAACATTTTGTATGGGGGAGTGTAGGTTGGGGTGATGGACTGTTAATTATGTAATAAGTGTTTGAGGGTTGGAGGTTTGGATTGTGGGGGGTGTTAGGTTTTGTGGTTTGTGTTATCTTGTGGGTGTTATCTTATAAATATGCTTTGTGGGCGGGTATAGATGGGGATGTTTTTCTTTTCTTTTTTTTAGGATTCTTGGAATGTAGAATAAGGAGAATAAGGAGACAGATAAATGGGACAATGATAGGGCATCTGATTCTTTGAATTTTTGTAACCTGCCTGCCCCAAAAGGCAAAGAAAACTTTAAAGATTTTGTTGGAAGCAATCAGTCCAAAATAACTGATCCACATAAACCAAATGTATTAAATGAGCATTTTTCGAGAGAACCTACCTCATTCGAGGAAGATGGGAAATCAAAACCTACTAGAGATGTCCCTTTTGACCTTCATGGTCTTAACACTCTGAAGATCAGCATTAGCGGCCTAAATATTGGTAGCAAACAGGATTCTAGGGAAAATAAGTCCTCCAATCAACCTGGGCCCACTAGGCCTACAACAGATAAATCTTGGAGCTGGCTGGCGAGAGCTCTATCAGCCCCTAATGAATATTAGAATGAGAGCAACCTCAAAAGGGGAACTTTCAGAATTTGCTGATGGAATGCCAGGGAGTCGGCTCATTTGCTGAGAGCGCTTGATCACAGACTGGAAAACATGGATATTATATGTTTCCAGGAAATGTTGTTGTGTGAACTCCCTTTGCTAGACAGCTATTCCAGCTACTTGAATAAGGCTATAAATAGAAAAAGGGGAAGACCGAGCGCTGGACTTTTAACTATGATCAACAATAACACCATTGGTCCTGTCATCAAATGTATCCAGCCAAGTTAGCTAATTCAAATTGTTTTAATAAAAATGGAGGAGGCAAATGAGGGTGTACTAGCCCTTTTTAACTTGTGTTGGAACCCTTTGGCTAAAGACGCTGACTCATTCGTTCAAGAAATAACTAACTGGATCAACAAGCACAGAATAGACCACATTGCCCCCTGGATCATCTTATGTGGAGACTTAAACATCAATTGCCTCCCAGTAGCACTGAAGAAAAAAAACATAGAACCCGGGAGACACTTAAACAAGGAAAAAAACTCAAGAGCTAAACAATGGTGTGATGAAATGGAAATAAGAGATCTCCACATCATAAATGGGAATGTGAAAGGGGATCGTGAGGGTGCAATTACTTGGCACTCTCCTCTTGCCAGTGCTACACTAGACTCTTTTTTGTGGATGTAAGAACATACGCCAGGGTCTCCTGCCTAAGGATTTAAAATGTGCATAAGAGCGACCACAGCCTGCTGATTCTAACTTGTCTAAGATCTAAAATGGCTCCAGTCCCAAAATAAAAATCATCTATTTGGCCCTATGAGGTATCCCTGAATGCTAAGAGAGGAAGATTAAGAATGAATCAAAAATCAAAAATCAATTCCTGTGTTGACAACGTGCCTGATGGAATGGAAACCTGAGCAGAGAGAAAGTCTGAACTACGAATCTTGCTTGAAGCTATTTAGAGAAAATCAGCACCCGAATGACATCCATTTTCCAAGTGAAAACATGTTTTGATAGCACAATGGCATCGAAAAAGGCTCAGCTACATCGAGATCTAAAAATGTTAAATCACCTTCCAATACTTACTAGATGCCAAGAAAGTAAAAAGTAAAAAAGCGATTTCGTAATTGGGTTGGAAACCATAAAAAAAATACTTTATCAGCAAGATTCTGAACGCATGTTACAAGCCGTATGGTCTAATAATAGCAGAAACCTATGGGCCCTGCTTAACGGTAGGGAAGAAGTTGATGATTCTCTGCAATTGAACCCCATATATGAAGTAACATGGTTTACTCGCTTTGAGGCCATATTTACACAAAAGGCGGAAAGAGTGAAAATGTCCAGCTAACGCCCTTAGGTCCTTGGGAAATAGAAATTGACAAAGACGAACTCAGACACATCATTACTCATGCCAGTACGTTTAGGGCCCCCAGCCCGGGCGGAATGACAAATGCAACATGAAACTGGCCCCGGACCTCTGTACAGACTTTTGTATGGTCCGATTTTGGGAAATTCTTCGACAAGGAAGGGTTCCCCCAGCTTGGAAAAAGGCTAAAATAGCCCCTATTTTTAAGAAGGGTGATAGGTCGAACTCAAGGAACTATAGACCTACAGCCCTCCTGGATGTTCTTGGGAAAGTATTCACGGGAATTTTTATGAAGCGTTTAAAAGTGTGGATAGTAGACTCAAAATCGTACAACCCCAGACAAACGGGTTTCATAGCCAGTACAAATTGTGGCCTAAACTTGATGAACCTGAGCCTTTCGAATGCAAGAACTTTGAAGGCAAACGAGTGCCTCTATATAGTCTCCATAGATATGGAGTTGGCCTTTGATTCTAAAGATAGAGAGCGACTACGGCAAAAATTGATGTAAAGAGGCTCCCCGAAAGATCTTGTGGCAGCTATAAAAGACCTATATTCAGAAACAACCCTACAAATCAGGCTGAACAAAAATGGACGGCTTTTGAAAGAAATCACCACTAGAAAAGGCCTAAAACAGGGGTGGCATACTGGCACCCATACTGTATAACTTTATCCTCAGTGATACAGCAAATATACTGGGCCCTCCAAGATCCTGTCCACAGAAGATCAATGCAAACTCGGCAGGATGGCTTCTCTATGCGGATGATCTGGTCGTGCTGGACAGGACCTCACTGGGCCTAAAAAAAAGCGGGTTTCCCTGCAGGCATAGGTGACCTCGAACAAATAAAAAATAAATGCGGCAAAAACCAAGATTCTAGTAATAGAAAATCCAGGAAGAAGAAAGCAAGAACAGTATCGACAACAGTACCATTGGCACCTAGATAACAGCGTATTGACACCAAATTCCTCTATTAAATATATTGGAATAATGATAAGTGCCAGCAGAACGGAGGCTGAATGGCACTCTAACCTTGTTCGAAAAATTGACCAGTTGAGAGCGCAGGCCCTTGTGATCAACAGAAAATATGGCACATTTTCCCTTCAACCATTAATCCACTTATACAATCAGAAAGTGGTGCCAGCTTTGACTCATGGTGCTGAAGCGGGCCTCGGTCTAGCATGGGAAGTCTGGAAAAAACCTGAGAGCCTGTTTTGGAAATTGTCTTGGGCCTTCCTCAATCAATCCCTAGGGGGTATTACAAGACTCAAACTTGGCCTTCTCTCAATGTACATTAGAATAGTCTGCAAATCGCTATCTGTTTTTGGGAAAATGAATTCATGCAATTGTCCGCCACAATATAACATCATTAAGAGTAGTCAAGATAGCTCTTTTGAAAAGACATTGAATGAATGGAACTCTAGATGCCTCGAGATCTTGACTCAACTGGGTCTCTCAATCAAAACCACTGTGTGAAAATCCCCTAGTGGTCAAATGAACATTGTGGGAAATAGATTGGTCAGAGACAGAAGCAAAAAGGTTGGCTTCTCCACGCCATGCTCTATCGAAAACTTTGACTAGCAACTTGAACACCTTGCCAGCCTACCTAAAAAGATTTCCAAATCTCACCTTCGGAAATTTGCTCTTGAAATTTCGCCTAAATGTCCTCCATACAAAATCGGTGCTCTACCGCTATGGAGGAAGAGCTAAGGGTAAAGACTTGCAGAAATTGTAACAAATGCAATGAAACATTGCAACACTTGATCCTTTACTGCCCGGAACTAAGACAAATGAGAACGCGCCTACTCTATGAAAGAATGAAGAACTTGGCCGGTACTGATGGCAATCTATGGTGGGAGCTCCTGTATGCGGGAAATAGTCCCTGCATGAATAGATGTCTGGCAGTCTTCCTAGAAGAGATCTTTGAAAAAAAAAAAATGTTAAGACATTTAAGTAGGATAAAGCACCTCGCCAAGGGATCCCATATAGAGCCAATAGATTAACACAGTTTTTGAAAAAAGAGACACTTTGGCCCTAGAAGAAAACAAAAGGAAAGGCTGATTAGCATAGGTGATTGGAGTCCTCATTTTGTTTTTTAAAGGGAGTACTTATCACTTGCAAGGTTTCAAAATTGCTGGGAAACTGAATAAGTATGAAACATGGAGCTTTTTAATTTGAAGACTTGATGCTAGATGTTGTAACAAAAGTTTTTGGCAATTATAACCGCTCAATGTATTGTCAATGTAATTATTGTTGATCAAAATAAAATAAAGTTTAAAAATAATAATAATAATAATGATTTCACCACTTTTAAATTCTAAATAAAACATATAATGGAGAGTGTTGATAGGGAAACGAATATTGTAGATATGGTTGCATACATAACATACATTATTGGAAAATCATACCCCAAGATAGTCCAAATAAAGGAGTAGTTGAAAAAGTGAGTCTTCTACTTTGAATAATATTGTGTGGGCATTCTTTACCTTTCAACCATCACTCTGGTTTCATTGATCTTGAGTATCAGTTGGTTGTTCCTAGACTAGGTTATATAGACATCTAACAGTCCCTCAAAGGTTTTCTCTGCATTCACCATCTGCAAAGTAAAGACAACGTAAACTGACCCAGAACCACTAGTTTGTCCTGTTTTAGTGATTGCAGGTAGTTACTCGGGTGAGTAGTCAAGAAATTATCCACAATGTGGATCTAGACACATTCATGTTGTGCCAACACAGAGATACAAACTGACATATAGGTTTCATCATTAATCCTATGTCAAATTCTTGCCATAAAGGCCTTGAGGAAGAGTCTCAATCAGTCAATCAAACTGTAATCCATCCCTTCCACTATATATAAATATATATAGTGGAAGGGAATATATATATATATATATATTTTTTTTTTTACTATGCACTTAACACCGGAGACCAGTCTCGAAGCACAGGAACAGGATTCACCTTGTGTTGCGCTGCATTGTCTAACTTCCAAGACAAACTTGCCCCTGAGCTAAGCTATCCTCCTGGCCCAGATTACTCAAATAAAGGGCACATTACTGAATCAAATACAACTCTTAGATTTGTAACATTCAGAAACTTACATTATTTTGGGATTTCCACCTGTTTTACAATGGCCATTAAAGAGGACTGTTTGATCAACCAACCCTGTACAAATCTAAACGTCTACAAAAGAAACACCCACATAGATTTCATCCAATGATTTTAAATGTTAAACAAAGTGAAGAAATATGGTGGTAATTGACAGAAAGTGTATTAGAACATATTTTGTAAATCAGGATTATGTGTGCATTTTGTTTAAAGACTGTACACAAGCATACATTGGTGTATATATCAATTTTCCGAGATTAGTACCACAGGATACATAATCAGGGCGTGGTGCTTTATTTGGGCCACTGCTAGCAAAGAAACCTGAACGTATTGCTGAAAATGGAACCTGAATATGGTGTTTTTTCTGCCTGAAATACATTTTCAAAATGTTTGCACAGATTGCCTTCACTGATGTAAAAAAAAATGATTGCCTTGGAAGGGAAAACAGAGTTTATTTTCCCTTTCCAAGGCAGCCATCGGGAGCGGACGCGCTGGGAACCGAAGTGCTCCCAGCGCGTTCTCTCTTGAAAATGGAAGAAAAAGAAGATAGGTGGGGTTGGGAGGGCAGGGAGGGCATTGTTTGGGGGGTTGCAGGGAAGGGGTGTGGAAAACACTTACCTGAATCCCCGGCAGGATTACCCTGTTCCAAGCCTCCTCATTGGCTGAGGGGCTGCCACACACCCCCGCCCGGGATGTGAAAGAAGCTAAATCTTCGAGTGATTCTGCCTGGGGTATGGACAGGGCGAGCGCCAATCAGATTGTTTGTAACATTCTGATTGACCCTCGCCAGGTACTAATTGTTGATATGCCCTTAGAAGTGGTATTCATTAATACAGACCAGGCAAATATGAATTCACTAAGAAAGAGAAGAAACGTACATGCTTTGTTTTTGATGTTGTCTTTAGTAGTCCATGTGTCCTCTCCCTGCTTTTCCTTTGTTTCTCCCCATCTCAATCTAAATGTGTTTGCTCTTCATCATTTTTACCACCTCGCCACTTGCAGTTACAAAGGGCCCTTTTTCAGCTGTCTCCTCAAAATGTACTTTTTCACAACTTTCCAAATATGGGGCATACTGATAGCAACTACCTTCTCTTCCTGTATCTGCTTGTTCAGTTTATTTCCTAAACTGCAAACCTATAGGATATTGTGTTCTCTTTTAACTACCACCAACTATTAAAGAATATGGGAACTGGGGTTGGAAGATTTAAGAGTCATTATCGGCCTCATTATCGGCCCACTGCAATCAACGGCACAGGCCTGGATGGACCCTCAGAATAGCATCACTTTTTTGTCAAGCTGGGCCACTACTCTGTACCTAGAAGGAATTTGGGGCCCAGACAACTGTACATGCCCGACCCTTCTCATCAGCACTGGCTAATGTTAATGCTTAGTGCCAGTAGCAATGAAATATGGGGAACAATATGGGTTTGATTTCTTCTGCGTAACCTTTAATGCAAACCGTGCCGCCAGGCCACTCTCAGTAGTTGTGCATGCTCCCAGTACCTTTGTTCTCACACTAATGACAACTGTCTCCCAGACCTTAGTGACATGACTTTCTGGGTATTGAAAGCTGATGGAGATGAGCCGTTGTTAAACCTAAGCCCGTGATTGAGCCAGTGATAATCAAGGACTGCAGATGATAATGAGCCATTCATGATTCTGTGCCACTAATGATCTGAGCCCCTGATCATTAATGATATTGAGCAGCTTATGATACTGAGCCAGGGACAATACTTAGCCAATGTTGCTAAGTGACTAACGCTACTGAGCCAATCATGCTGCACTTTTGAAGATGTCAATCCACTCTCAAAACTTAGATGCACTGATGAAATATTGAAACACTGATCATAATTTGCGACTGACAATACTGAGCAACTAATGACGCCAAACCACTGATGATACTGGACCAATGATTAAACACAACCACTGAGGAAACCAGGCCCTTTCTTAAATTGAAGCACTGAAGATCTTGGGTCATTGATGATGCTAACATCATGGTCATTGTGGTATATGCGATGGAAATGTTGACTCCCATCACGGTGCGGTGCAGTGATCAGATAGATCACTTTGCCTGCATCCCCCAGCCCGCACCCACTTACCTTTACGGCGGCAGACCTCTGTGTGCACCGCCGTCCCCCCACTATCCCTGCATCGTGGTCGGAACTGTCGCTGCAGGGTCCTTTTTCTTTTATTTAAAACGTACTTTCTTGTCCGCCGCTTATCACAGTGCTATGTGGGAACAGCCCCACAACCTCCAACTGCTATTACACCGACCAAATGGGAGAGACACCCAAGCAGCCCCTACTCCACTGGGTTGCATTAATGGGAGTCGGAATTTATTAAAATGCTGACTGCGCAGTAAATGTGTAGTCGTTATTTTAAAGGTGCAGTGATAGTACGTTTCAGGTAATTCTAAGCCCTTGCCAATAATAGGTTAATAATGATTCTAACATAATGACACTGATAATGAGACGAGTGCATTATTCACATAAAGAGCTGGAGGATGTTTTACTAAAACACCAAATTCCTGTAGCCATTTGTACATGAATAAACATGTTCTCTAGTTTTGGCAGTGAGCGTGAAAAGGGTATAATTCAGTAGCTTGCTCACCTGCTGCTGAGATGCTATGTTATTATCTTAATACAATTCTACGCTACTTATGGCGCAATCGTTTTTTTTTTGTTTTTAAATTCGGAACTAATTGCACCAATTCATCCCTGGTTTTGGAAATGCACCCAACAAAATGTGTTTGGAAAATTAATCTTTGTATAACTTTCTTTTTGTACTGTACCTTAACTATAATATTTTTGACCACTAAATTGAAATAACATGCTCAATATAATTGGGTTGACAAACTGGTATCAAGTGCTTAAATGTGCACCATTTTGCTATTTATTTTTCCAGGCAGTGACTTTAATTCCTTCACCCAAACAGCATGAAATCATTAACTCGCGTGAATGTGTCAGTCCAGAAATCCGTTCCAAATCTGCCTTTCCTTATTTGGGTTGTACGCCTTATTTGGCAGCAAATCCCAAACATGAATGAGAAGATACTGTGCTGTACCATACTTCTAAATTCAAATCTCTTATGATTGACGCATGCAATATACTTTTACCTTTGCATTTCTTTTCCTACTTTAACATATATTCGTTTGTGGGCCAAATGTGCCTCCAAAATCATGTCTTTTTTACCAGTGCGCAGACTGATCCTCACGTGCTTTGATGTGTTTGTTTGTACGGCGCTCACGGCCTATAGGTACCCGAGTGCACATGACGTACTTGCAAAAAGCAGATTCTGAAAGCAGGATTTTGCTTCTAACGGAGGGTTATCCCGGATACACATATATGACGATTTCCAATATATTCTGCTGCTCCAATACCTTCCTGGGACAACTGTGCCAATTAGAGGATTAAGAAACTGCTTCATTTCAAAGCATTCTTTTCAATCTACTAGTGAAATTAATATTGGATTAATGTTACCGTAATTCAATTAGTGTGGAACAATTGAATACAAACATGTGATGCAATGGAACAAAGGGAAAGTTAGAATATTTTTGTTTTTGCTTTGATAGACTTAAATATTTGACATAATGAAGGCACCCACTCATACACGTGTCCTCATAAAAATGCAAAGTAAAGTTAACACACCCCGCCAGGGAATGAGACCAAGAGATGAGTGCAAGGATGACAACCTTTTTATATGATATAAAAATGCCAGCAAAGGACTCTGCTCCCCAAGAGCTCTCTGCCAAAAATTACACAGGCAGCACATTCTAAGAGACCATTTCGTCATGGCTGACATCATTACATATAGTAAAAATAACACAGTTCAGATTAGAGTGGCTGCATGGCACAGCCTGCTCTATAGGGAATGACAGACACTACTGGCCGCTGCTTCCCAGTTGGTCTTGGTGCACGTGGGTCAGCTGGGCTCATCTCCGCAGAGAAGGTCAGGGTAAACAGGCGATACCCACTAACTGCCTAAGCTAAACAACAGGAACTGATAATACAAGAATAATGGCGAACATCAGATCATTGCATGAATGGGGGTACTTAGAGACATTGGACTGATATATTGGCATGTCGATCTCTACATTCAGGGTTTCCCTGATACTGTGGTTCCCGCTCCAAGGTGTCTCCCCCTGGGGGTTTGATCTACTGTCTACCTTCCCTGGAGCCTCATGATACAAACAGACGTGTGTTGCTTTTGGGAGAATATACTGCTGTACGCGATTAGAGTTGTGGTGGGTGCTCTGGAATGGTCAAAGCAAGGGGTTCAGATCTGTGTCATCATGAAAGGGGTTGGGGGGTCGGGCTGGTGGACCTTGGCCTGGTGGGGTGGCGGTTGAGAGGGCACAGGCAGTTTTGTGAAAATGGATGGACACTTGTGCTGGGGCCAGTTTCGGTCTCACACTCTGCAGAGAACACATTCTGTGGAAAAGATACTAAACATTTGCAACAGTAAATGGCTGGACTTCCGTGAGAACAAGGTTCACACGGAGGAGGTCTGGGGTGGCGATGACTTCGGCCTTCTGTGAGAGATGCTGGGGAGGGGATGGCTGCCAGCCGCAGAGGGATGATTTTCAGGCTTAGTCCAAAGATGGCATCTGGTCTAGAACAGAACAGTGTCTTGTCACGGGGTGTGAGCTATGTTATTCGTATAATTCTCTATGTTATATCATGAGGGGACGTACCTTGCGTGTGGGTGTCTCTCCACCCTTGGCTTACACATAGTTTATTTTCCACGGCAGAGGTGAGGGCGGTAGTATTTGACCATCTCCTTCCCAATACTCGCACATTGTTATGATATACAGAGAGCAAACTGAAAAAGCAAGTGCAATGCATGTATTTAGTGATCGAAACCAAACATGCAGTTTGAATCCTCAGTACTAATCTCCTTCCAAAGACTCTTTGAAACATTACAAGCACATTTATGTACCTAAAGGAACTGGCAAGTATCATGTCAATAATTATGTCCAAAGCATTGCAAATATGTGTTTTAGATGATACAAGGTCACACTTTTAAAGGACTGGCCAGATATTGGCTTTGTCAAGCTGGTACTTCCTCACTCATTTCAACGTTTGAACCATTACAGCCTTGCACTTGGCTTACTCTTTATGCTACATTTCAATTTCGCCCTTTCACAGTTCAAGACCATAAACCAGGAACCACTCTGCTGGCGGATGCCATTATGCATCTGCTAGGCAGGGCTTTAAGTAGGCCTGGGTAGAGCCCCGGTGAGCTCAGAAAAATTATGTCTGAGACCTGGCCCTGTAGGGGCTCCCTAAAGTCCTGTGCCAACTCCTGCCCACCAGGTCGCTAGTAGCCAAGGCCTTTTTCTAAAGCCTGAAGCTCTCTCATATAAACGAGAGCTCAGGCTTCAGAAAAAATCCTTGCCTTTTTATTGTGTCGCCAACACTCTGCAAGACGCCCCTTTCATTCGACATGCAGGGATCAGCATCCTCGTACCCCCTGGTCAGAGGGTGATGAGCGATGCAAGAGGTGCCTGGCAGGGGGTCAGTGGTGAAATTAAGAGGCAACTCTTACTGACTTGAATGATGATTCTTAGACATGGCATTTTTGCAAAATTGAGTGGGGGCCAGAGGTGGCCGGTTATATTGGCCCTGGGGCACTGCCCCTCTAGCCCCTATGACCAAGCAGGCAACCTGGTTAAGTCATTAAACATGCACTTTGCAGCAGGAGTGAGACTGCACCAGAATTATGTATGTTTTTCAACAGGGAAAGCTGATCCTCACTGAATGCGCTTTGAGAATAAATAAATAAAGAATTCTGGACTGGGCCTAAGAAGCTACAGTGTGCTGTGAACATGGTGCGCCTGCGCGGTGTGCGTCCCATGCTACACCTGTTTTGGTATGTGTTGAACGTGGGGAGAAAGGCTATGCAAAGATAGCTTAAGTGTTTGAATTAGCAGGACAACGGGCTCCAGAATGATCTCTGAGCAAACAGCGCAGTTGCTTACCTTCCTTAACTATGACTGTCAGTCATAGACCTCATATAACTTTACTGTTTGGCAGCCAATCAAATTTGAAATTTTGGGTCGTTTGCGTGCCTGTATTCAGCGTATGGATACATGCTGTGACTACAGAGGTCTGTGCAAGGGCTGGGTCACCCAGTAACACTTGGGCAGCATAGGCCGAGGCCAGCTACGCCAACCGCATATGTGAAAGGTCAGCCAACCAGGAGGCAAAACCAGCCTCGAGGACAACGTAAGTAAGTTAGCTCAGTGAGCCGAATCAATTATCAGACATAAAAATAAAAACATTACAGAAATACATATATTATCATTAAAAATGTTCACGTGTGTCATGGTACACATGCGCAATTTTTTTTCTGTGCACTGACAGGGGTAGACTAGAATAAAATATTGTATTATTCTTAAAGACATGTCACCAGCCTACGTGTTTTTAATATGCACGATCTTGTAAACGCATGGGTCCAGAGTTGCAGGTGGTACTGTAGTGCTCTTGCGACGCATTTGAGGTACATAATTGAAACAGCTATGCAAGTGGTACTAGCACAGCACCAGTCAAAGACAGCTGCACAGGTCGAGCTGGTCAGAGAGTCCTGGTTCACTTAGACATGTGATTTATTTGTGCAGAGATTGTTAAACCACAAAGTACATGTTGCAATGTTTCTGTGCTGCTTTTGCCTAGGCCGTGAGGGGTAACTCCCTCTAAGATTGTTGTCCAAAATGCTCTACGAACGTACATGTTTACAGGGTAATTCATGGAAATTCACACAAAAGTGGCGCAGGCGGCTGGCGCACAGTGTTCCCGTACGATAGACTGCGCCAGCCGCGTGCGATAAAATCCATTTCAGCGCACAGCATATTCATGGATTTTAGCCTCCAAAACCAGCCGTGGCGCAGAGTGGCGCAGCGACCCTGCAGCAGTGCTAGTTACGCCCCCAAGAACGCCCTTGCGCAAGGAAAAGGCATCAAAATCCCCAATCCAGCGCAAAGGTCTGCGACAACCCAAAACCAGTTTACCGGACTGCCAAACAGCAAACGCCAAGTGGGGAACGTGTATTACGGGTTTCGCGGTAACTTCCACATGCGAAAGGGCCTGTGCGAGCGGGTACGTGTATAACTGGGGTTCGCGTGAAGTTACACACGCGATTGGCCTGGGTACATGTATTTCAGGGGTGCGCGGGAAGTGTTACACGCGATTGGGCTGGGTACGTGTATTTCAGGGGTGCGCGGGAAGTTTTACATGTGATTGGGCGTGGGGGAGCGGTGTACGTGTATTCCAGGGGTGCGCGGGAAGTTCTACACGCGATTGGCCTGGGTACGTGTATTCCAGGGGTGCGCGGGAAGTTTTACACGCGATCGGGCCTGGGGGAGCGGTGTACGTTTATTCCAGGGGTGCGCGGGAAGTTTTACACGCAATCGGGCCCGGGGGAGTGGTGTACGTGTATTCCAGGGGTGTGCGGGAAGTTCTACACGCGATTGCCCTGGGTACGTGTATTTCAGGGGTGCGCGTGTGTTTTCACACGCGACTGGCCTGGGTACGTGTATTTCAGGGGTGCGCGGGTGTTTTCACACGCGATTGGCCTGGATACGTGTATTTGAGGGGTGCGCGGGAAGTCTTACACGCGATCGTGCCTGGGGGAGTGGTGTACGTGTATTCCAGGGGTGCGCGGAAAGTTTTACACGCGATTGGGCTGGGTACGTGTATTTCAGGGGTGCACGTGTGTTTTCACACGCGACTGGCCTGGGTACGTGTATTTCAGGGGTGCGCGTGTGTTTTCACACGCGACTGGCCTGTGTACGTGTATTTCAGGGGTGCGCGTGTGTTTCACACGCGACTGGCCTGGGTATGTGTATTTCAGGGGTGCGCGGGTGTTTTCACACGCGATTTGTCTGGGTACGTGTATTTCAGGGGTGCGCAGGTGTTTTCACATGCGATTGGCCTGGATATGTGTATTTCAGGGGTGCGCGGGAAGTCTTACATGCGATCAGGCCTGGGGGAACGGTGTACATGCATTCCAGGGGTTCGCGGGAAGTTCTACACCCGATTGGCCGGGGTACGTGTATTTCAGGGGTGCGCGGGAAGTTTTATACGCGATCGGGCCTGGGGGAGCGGTGTACGTGTATTCCAGGGGTGCGTGGGAAGTTCTACACGCGATTGGCCTGGGTACGTGTATTTCAGGGGTGCGCGTGTGTTTTCACACTCGATTTGCCTAGGTACGTGTATTTCAGGGGTGCGCGGGAAGTTTCACACGCAATTTCAGCAGGGTAGGTGTATTTCGGGGGTGCCGGGGAGTCCTACATATGATTTGGCAGTGTGGGTCCTCCCAGGTGTTCCCTGTACACCCTCCATGGCCCCTGCAGGCAGCCCACACCACAGGGGACTACCCTGCATCCCTGGTCATGTCCCGCAGGCAGCCCACCCAACATGGGCATGCCCCCCAGCAAAGGCACATGTCTCCTTGTACTACTGATCACCAACTCATGTCCCCTTGCACCCCCAGCATTGCGGGGCACCTGCCAGCAGGCCCCCACTCAGGTCCCACTCATGTCCCCCTGCACCCCCACCCCCCAGCATTGCGGGGCACCTGCCAGCAGGCCCCCACTCATGTCCCACTCATGTCCCCCTGCACCCCCAACCCCCAGCATTGCGGGGCACCTGCCAGCAGGCCCTGACACATGTCCCCCAGCCAACACGTCATCACAATCTAGATCCCTGGCCCTTATGGGCAGCCTCCACATGCCAAACACCCACCCAAGTATTGCATCCACCCACTTAGAAATGCCAATTACATGATACAACCCCAATGGCAAGTATGCAAATGAACACATGTCTCTCACATACACACAATGTGTGTAAGTGAATGTCAAAACACATATCAGGATATGCATGAAACCAATGAGATGATACTACACATTGAAGTTTGATGAAAAAAATGTATTAAAAGCAACATGGAATTAAAAATTAACAAACGACAATGGGAATCAAAAACCAAAAGCAGCATGTCTGTAAAATAATGAAAAACCACAAATCATAATCCAAAGGAAAGGTGTCCAAAGTCACAGTTCAAAAAAGTAAATCCAAGGGAAAAACAAAACCGAAAACCATTGCTCGATGGGTAAATCCAAAAAAAAAACTAAAATCCAACAGTCAACTATATACAGATAAACAATTCAGGGTCCATGATCCCAACTGAAGAAATGAAACCTATCTAAAAATACTACCTAATAAAAAAACTATATACAAAAATGTGGTCCATTGTCCAAAACGTCCAAAATAAATAAAAAAGCAAAGGAAACCTAACACTAACTACATAACTATTTACAAGGGCAGCGGGCTAGTCCGACGGCTCACTGGTTGTTGTCATGGGCCAGGGCATCATCGAACTCCTGTTCAATGGCTTGGAGACGGGCATGTTCCCTGGCCCCGAGGTCTCGCAGGAATAATGCAGTGTCCAGCTCCAACTCCCTGCGAAGACCCTGGAGGCACTCAGCCCACCTCAGCGCCCTCCGCATGGAGTTCTCCGCCCTGACCATTGTGAGCCGTTCCTCCTTTGCCCGCTGCCGCTCTGCACCTACCTGCTGGCCCAACCGCTCCCACACGGAAGCCACTACCATTCCAGGGTTCTCCTGCCCTCCGGCCGATGCCTGCACCCCTGATGTTGATGGCCCCGAGCCATGATGCCTCCCACGTCGAGCCTGCCGCTGCCTCCGACGCAACTGCCTGTGCCAGCACGACGGCATCCAGGCTGATGGAATCCACCGACGCCATTGTGCACGTGCCCTGCCCGATGATGCTGTCACATCCTCCATCTGCTGGGGTCCAGTTGCTGGTGTGTCCACCCCTGCTGGACCTCCGACTCCCGACTGTGGCAGGGATTGGATCCCCACCGAGGTGGCTGCATTGGTCGGGGCAGGTCCACAGGGGGCCCTGGTGGCATCTGGGCCGGAAGACGGCATGGAGAACGACTGGCGCATAGCCTCCACAGAGGAGGAGAGGGTCGCCAGAGTGCCCGACACATGTACGAGACCCTCGACCATGACCGCTCCCAACTGGGCCACGTTGGCACGGTGCTCTTTGTGATGACGTGCGTGCTCCCCCCGGGAAGCACGCACCTCATCACGAATGACACCCGTGCACAACACGACACCAATCAGGACCTTCTCCATATGGCCAGGGGTCCCCTCGTCCGCAGGTGGAGGGGAGTCAGATGACATGGACGTCCCCCCTACCTGCAGACGGGCCTGGGATGGGGCATCCCTGCTGGTTCATGGTGGTGCAATCACAGTGTCAGGGACAGTGACATGCACAGGCACCTCCACGGCGACCTGTGCTGCCTCCTGCCCCTGGACTGCACCACTTGCACCAGCAGGGATGCCCTCACCAGGCCCCATGTGCGGCTCAGTAGCGGCCTCCTCCTCCTCTGTGGAAACCCTCAACCTGGATGGCTCCACACCGTCTTCCGCCGTTGCAAGCCCCCGTGGGGGCTCACCCATCCCTTCCGCTGCAGCCGTGGGGGCATCCCCGCCACTTTGCTCCACAGCGCCGTCTCCGCCCTCTTCTTCACTTTGCGCTGTGTAGAGGGAGACATAGAACACAAGCATCAGGGTACTGTACAATGATCCCCTATACAGGAAGCAATAGCAGATGAGTGGCACTGTCAAAGATCACTTCCATCATGTCCCTCCACAACACATGGGTCAGTGCAGGCAAAACACATGCAGTAACAGGCATGGCGCATGCTATGGACATAAGCAAACATGTCCAAGGGACTCTTGAAACATAGAATGTTGTTTTTGAACTCACATGCATCATGGGTCATGCCTATCACATTCACACACTTCACCGTACTTTCATCCATCTGGACTCGTACACCCCAGACACAGTGGATGCAAGGATAGCTAGGCTGCATCAGTGAATCAGAACATTGGCACAGACATGTGTCATGGATCCATGGCATTGACAAGTCACAGACACGCTAGGTCAGACACACAGACATGGACACCATACATGTACATGGCATCATCACCCTTCCCTCACCCCCACCCATGTCCAGGAACAGAGACTGGCATGCTCTCATGTGTCCATTCCGCATAGGGCTCCCCATGTAGCATTTAAACACATACACCAACCGTGTGCTTCACACATTACTGGTCTCACATGCATGAGCATGATGTCCGTGCACACACACACGCGTACATGGCCTATGTCACACATACAGGCAAGTATCAGACAACCAGCACACTGCAACATGCCCTTTCTCACACAGCAATGCTTGGCCACTTACCGCTCGACTCCAGACGGGTCTGCCTCTCAAGGACCTGGACGTGGAGCGCTGGGGATATGCGTTCCAGGACCCTCATCTGATCTTCCGACAAGTGGCCCCGGCGCCCCTTAGCATCCGCTGCCTTCAAGAGGCGCCGGGCCTTGTTGAGGGTCCTGGACCTGAAGTCCTCCCAGCGCTTCTTGACATGATGGAATAGTCGGACTGCCACCCCCTCCGCGTTGATGGCAAAAAACCGCTGCAAAAAGGCTGTGTTGTGATTTAGCGCTTTACAAGCATGCCTCACAATAAATAATGTTTCCTTCTGTGTGCCTGAACATAGACTGCTGTGCTCAATGGCAATGTTTAAAGCCAACGCAATCTCGATTACAACGGTTGTTCATGGACGGCACACAGTTTATCACAGTAAGCCAGTTATACAAACCACATACCACACGACCACCAGTAACCTATGCTGATGAGAGTCCTGGAAAAATACTACACAATAAAAAGCATGGCCATTGGGTGTCCCCATATTCAGCACTGGCCATAGGGTTACCCATCGAAATAAATATAGCACATTACCACACTGGAATAACACACATGATGCATTCTTTATAAGAGGGCGCTACAATTCTTATGACAGTTCCCTCTCACTCACACACACGCACCTGACACACACTCTCTTGTCACAGAGGTGGCGTATTGTGTTCAAGAAAACACACATCTGTTTAAATTAGGAATCACATTTCCACTCTTGGACATCATTCTCATGGGAGAAGCACAGGAGAAACTGGAAGCTCAAAATCTTTTTTTCTAAAAAAGTTGGCACGTATATAAAACAACGAAAAGTAAACTAGTGCAAACAGGTTTTGACATTTAGGCAGAACCCAAGACGCCGTCAACGCAATCTCCTGCAATACGTGTAACACCTAACCACAATCGATATTAATGTGTCATACACTTGTGCCAGTCTATTGTTTTGTCATGGCTCACCCCAAAACTGCCACAAGAGTATTGGTGCTATGCATTACTGCTGGTGCGTCCAACTCCAGGGCTCGATCGAACAGCATGTCAGGCTTTAATGATATCCCTCACTAATATTCAAGAGCCACATTTGCATGCAAGGATTGCCAAATATTCTTAAGGGACATTTTGAAAGCTAGTCAGCATATCTGCCCTATTTATTTCACTTATTGATTTGTGTGTGTCAGAAATGCAGCCTTCTGAGGGACAGGAGCAATGCGCATGCCTGGACATGAATGCGTGCGTGTGGTTGCAGGCCTACTTAGCTGTAGAGCTTAGGTCATGGGGTAGGACCCCCTTCCATGCAATAATGCACGCACCTGCTTGGAGCTCCTCAGACTGTGGGTAAGAGTTTAGAGATTACCTGGCACTTTGAGAAATTGTATATTGTAGATTGTAGAAATCACCCATGTGACGAGTTCTTTGGTGGACCTTTCTCCTCATGCTACGCTCATGCCCATCTCCATGCATTTACCTTCTCCACCCAGCCGTTGGCTGCAACAATCTTCCACATGGTTCCTGCCTTATATAATGAGTGACAAGGGACTTGATTCTGAGTCCCTATCACATCTATTGAAGCCATCTTAAATTGGGGAAACCTTCTCTTTGATGAAGTGGCGCACTGCAGCCTGTGCCCATTCATAAAAGAGAATATTTTCCTTTTTTTAAACCATATATGTGTGAGGTGAAAATACAGCTCCAGAATGACAGAGATGTAGAGGCCATGCTAGGCCCCTATTGTGTGAGTGAAGCTGACTAATGTGGAGTTCCATTGAAATATATAATCCAGTACAAAACCGTGATTTTCAACATAAGGCCTAGTGAAATGGAAAGAAATGGGCTTCGCCAACTCAACTAATATGGACAGGTGCACAAGTGAAGGGGAATCTACCTGATATTACTATGAAAATGAATGGCTTTGTTAATGCCAGCATATATATATATTCTGCTGCCTCCTGTATTACAAAGACATTGGGCCTCATTACGAGATTTGCAGTAATGGAAAAACGATGCCGGTAAGGGAATACCAGCACTGCATACCGCTCTGGCCTATTAAGAGTTGACAACCCGGTATCAGCACCACCGCTGTGAGCATGCACCCCTGTACCGGCATGCGGGCGGGCACGCAGCCCTTCGGGCCGGCATTACCGGGATGCCACTAACAGGAGGACATCACAAGTCATGCAGACATGCAACTACTGGCATCATGAAGGCAGTAATATGGGATACCGGGATGCTGGCATCACCGGCATCACGAATCACCCGCTAACTCCAATGTGCAGTGTTCCCAACTGCCACAGGTGCACAAAATCAGCACAGGTGGAGGCAATGGAGTCTGGCCATGATCAAAAGGAGCACACCACACTCCTTTCCACACCAAAATGATCCCTCTTGCAGTTGCAATATTGGGGCTGGAGGACATGCTTGCATTGCTACACCAGAAACAGCAACAACAGGCACCACAGATGAGACGCAGGAGGAGAATGAGGGTGATTTATGCAAATTAACAAGGGGGTCCCAGGAGTCTCACTGCCAGACATTAGTCCTGGTTACGAGAGACTTACCCAGAGTCTTTAGCTCACTATCTTTCACAGAGGAGAAATATCCAAAACATATCAGTCTTTGTCCTGCCCTGGGGCACTTGAGCACCGAAATGCTAGGCAATTCTCCTCTTAACAAGAGTACCAACAGCATACCCAGACACGTGTTTCGGTCTGGTTGGACCTCATCAGTAGGGCAGAGCTGTGCCTCTCTAAGAATAGTGAGCAAGGGGTCCACGTCTGGATTCCCCTAGTAATTTAGGATGACCCAAAGCTACTTGAATTATGCAAATTAACAAGGGGGTCGTGGGAGTCTCTCTGCCAGACATTAGCCCTGGTTACGAGAGACTTACCCAGAGTCTTTAGCTCACTATCTTTCACAGAGGAGAAATATCCAAAACATATCAGTCTTTGTCCTTCCCTGGGGCAGTCCAGCACCGAAATGCTAGGCAATTCTCCTTTGAAAAAGAGTACCAACAGCATCCCCAGACACTTGTTTCGGTCTGGTTGGACTTCATCAGTAGGGCGGAGCTGTGCCTCTCTAAGAATAGTGAGCAAGGGGTCCACGTCTGGTTTCCCCTAGTAATTTAGGATGACCCAAAGCTACTTGAATTATGCAAATTAACAAGGGGGTCGTGGGAGTCTCTCTGCCAGACATTAGCCCTGGTTACGAGAGACTTACCCAGAGTCTTTAGCTCACTATCTTTCGCAGAGGAGAAATATCCAAAACATATCAGTCTTTGTCCTGCCCTGGGGCAGTCCAGCACCAAAATGCTAGGCAATTCTCCTCTGAACAAGAGTACCAACAGCATACCCAGACACGTGTTTTGGTCTGGTTAGACCTCATCAGTAGGGCGGAGCTGTGCCTCTCTAAGACTAGTGAGCAAGGGGTCCACGTCTGGATTCCCCTAGTAATTTAGGATGACCCAAAGCTACTTGAATTATGCAAGTTAACAAGGGGGTCCTGGGAGTATCTCTGCCAGACATTAGCTCACTATCTTTCACAGAGGAGAAATATCCAAAACATATCAGTCTTTGTCCTGCCCTGGGGCAGTCCAGTACCGAAATGCTAGGCAATTCTCCTCTGAACAAGAGTACCAGCAGCATACCCAGATACGCGTTGCGGTCTGGTTGGACCTCATCAGTAGGGCGGAGTTGTGCCTGTCTAAGAATAGTGAGCAAGGGGTCCACGTCTGGATTCCCCTAGTAATTTAGGATGACCCAAAGCTACTTGAATTATGCAAATTAACAAGGGGGGTTCTGGGAGTCTCTCTGCCAGACATTAGCCCAGGTTATGAGAGACTTACCCAGAGTCTTTAGCTCACTATCTTTCACAGAGGAGAAATATCCAAAACATATCAGTCTTTGTCCTGCCCTGGGGCAGTCCAGCACCGAAATGCTAGGCAATGCTCCTCTGATCAAGAGTACCAACAGCATCCCCAGACACGTGTTTTGGTATGGTTGTACCTCATCAGTAGGGTGGAGCTGTGCCTCTCTAAGAATAGTGAGCAAGGGGTCCACGTCTGGATTCCCCTAGTAACTTAGGATGACCCAAAGCTACTTGAATTATGCAAATTAACAAGGGGGGTCCTGGGAGTCTCTCTGACTGACATTAGTCCATGTTACCAGAGACTTACCCATAGTCTTTAGCTCACTATCTCTCACAGAGGAGAAATATCCAAAACATATCAGTCTTTGTCCTGCCCTGCCGCAGTCCAGCACCGAAATGCTAGGCAATTCTCCTTTGAACAAGAGTACCAAAAGCATCCCCAGACACGTGTTTCGGTCTGGTTGGACCTCATCAGTAGGGCGGAGGTGTGCCTCTCTAAGAATAGTGAGAAAGGGGTCCATGTTTGGATTCCCCTAGTAATTTAGGATGACCAAAAGCTACTTGAATTATGCAAATTAACAAGGGGGGTTCTGGGAGTCTCTCTGCCAGACATTAGTCCTGGTTACGAGAGACTTACCAAGAGTCTTTAGCTCACTATCTTTCACAGAGGAGAAATATCCAAAACATATCAGTCTTTGTCCTGTTCCGGGGCAGTCCAGCACCGAAATGCTAGACAATTCTCCTCTGAATAAGAGTACCAAAAGCATCCCCATACACGTGTTTTGTCTGGTTGGACCTCATCAGTAGGGCGGAGCTGTGCCTCTCTAAGAATAGTGAGCAAGGGGTCCACGTCTGGATTCCCCTAGTAATTTAGGATGACCCAAAGCTACTTGAATTATGCAAATTAACAAGGGGGGTCCTGGGAGTCTCTCTGCCAGACATTAGTCCTGGTTACGAGAGACTTACCCAGAGTCTTTAGCTCACTATCTTTCACAGAGGAGAAATATCCAAAATATATGAGTGTTTGTCCTGCCCTGGAGCAGTCCAGCACCGAAATGCTAAGCAATTTTGCTAAAGTCACCCCAGGTGGGACGGGTATGCCCAGACGTGGGTCCCGAGTCTGCCGGGCCTAGAGACCCAATTTACTCCTCACTGATGATGCCCAACAAGGCTGAAACATGTCTGGGGATGCTTGTGGTCTCGTGCAGAAGGGATGTGGGGTAGGATCAAGCCTGATTTGCATATGGTTTTTCCCCTTCTGTAATGGCTTGGCAGGCTGAAAAACGATGGTCTGGAGAGTTGCCCAGAGATTTGCCCATGGTTATGCTTAATTCAAAATCTTCCAGCCATCACCTTTCTGTTTTGTTAAAGTCACCCTGAGTGGGACGGGTATGCCCAGACGTGGGTCCCGAGTATGCCGGGCCTAGAGACCCAAGCTACTCCTCACTGGTGACGCCCAACAAGGTTGAAACATGTCTGGGGAGGCCTGTGGGCGCATGCAGAAGGGATGTGACCTAGCAGTTCTGACTGGACTGGCCCTTTTGGGGTAGGACCAAGCCTGATTTGCATATGGTTTTTCCCCTTCTATAATGGCTTGGCAGACTGAAAAACGATGGTCTGTGGGGTTCTCCAGAGATTTGCCCGTGGTTATGATTAATTCAAAATCTTCCAGCCATCACCTTTCTGTTTTGCTTAAGTCACCCCGAGTGGGACGGGTATGCCTAGACATGGGTCCTGAGTATGCTGGGCCTAGAGACCCAAGCTACTCCTCAACGATGACATCTGACAAGGCTGAAACATGTCTGGGGATGCCTGTGGTTTCGTGCAGAAGGGATGTGACCTAGCAGTTTGGGCAGGACTGGCCCTTTTGGGGTAGGACCAAGCCTGATTTGCATATGGTTTTTCCCCTTCTGTAATGGCTTGGCAGGCTTAAAAACGATTGTCTGCAGGGTTGCCTAGAGATTTTCCCGTGGTTATGATTAATTCAAAATCTTCCAGCCAACACCTTTCTGTTTTGCTGGAGAATGAGGGTGAGACAGGCCCAGCAAGTCCCACCAGTGCAGCCAGTGGTACAACACAGGCAGCCTCAAATCGTTCCCATCAGAGCCAGTCCATTCAACCTAACCCGTGAGCAGATTCACACCCTGAACCACCTGAACCAGGACACCATCACCACCATTGTGGACATGATACACGACAACATTGTCAGCCTGATTGAAATACGCACCACCATCCTCCCTCTAGTGGAGGTAATGTCTGTGCTCCACTTAATGGCCACAGGCACCTACCAGCACACAGTGGGGCAGATGCATGGCATATCACAACCTTTGTTTTCATGCATGCTGAACCAAGTGCTGGATGCCCTTCTGAAGCAGTCAAGCGACTACATAACCCTACCATGGACTGCACAGGAGATCTTTGATACTAAAGTTGGCTTCCATGCACTGGCAGGCATGCCAAACTGTATTGGTGCCCTCGACTACACCCATGTGGAATTGGTGGTCTCACATGCCATGGAGGTGGCATGCCGCAATTGTAAGCTATACCACTCCATCAATGTGCAGATGGTATGTGACTCCAGCAAGTTCATCACACATTGTTGTGCCCGATATCCCGGATCAAATCATGATTCAATGGTCCTGCGGAACTCCACTCTACTACGTTACATGGAGCGACATGCATTACGACGTGCCTGGCTGCTTGGTAAGTTGCATGACAGACACATGGCAGTGTAATGGGGGGGGGAGATGCACACACCCTCCGGGTGTGATTGGGGTGGTGGCTGGACAATGTCCATGCTGCAAAACACTGTGCCCAAAAGCATCCCAAACTGAACATGACACCCAAACCTGATAGTAATGATGGAAGCTGCACAACAATGACAATAGGCTTGACTTGCAACCAGCCCACATCCCACAACACGTCCACTGCACATCATCAGACCTTACCCTCTGTAACACAATGCAGCAACAGGGTGTGAGTAGGCACAATGTAAATGACCGCAGCAAACCACAACACAGGACATGCATCCATGAGTGCGCACACATCAATCCCACCAAGGGAATACACTGCTTGTCACTGGCCCACCACCACAGCAGCGCTGCATGTCACCATGGGAATAATAAGCGCTGAATGACAAATCATGATGAGACTTGTGCCAATGCTGCTAGTAAAAAAATAATACGAATCATTACACATCACATTAATGATAGCAAATACAGCGGTAGGCAACCGCAGTGCATGAACACCAGCGAGGAAGTGGACACCCTACATCATCTAGATGACGCAACCCACACCTGTAGACCATGGGACAGCACACATTGTGGCAACTTAAAATGTGCGCATACATCCAGGGACATGTGCGTGTGAACAACAAATATCTGCAGGCATGTGAGTGATAAGTGCAGGTGTCATTTTAGGAATTGCCTTACACATACCTTATTTTGCACCCATGCAGGTGATGCTGGCTATCCCTTGAAGCCGTGGCTCCTCACCCCTGTCTGGAATCCGCAGAACAGGCATGAAGAGGACTACAATCATGCCCATACCCGTGTGGTGATCGAGCAGACCTTTGGCCTGTTGACAGCACGGTTTCGCTGCCTCAGAAGGTCGGGCAGGGCACTCCTGTACGGGCATGAGAAGGTGGCCAAGATCATCATGGCATGTGCCATGCTGCACAACTTGTGCATCCAACGTAACGTGCCTCTGCCCTCTGACATTGAACAGCAACCACCAGGTGAGGATGGAGATGATGAAGAAGATGGGGTTGCACATCATCCAGGTGGCAATGCACAGGAGGGACGTGCTGTGTGCCAGTCTGTGATAGGACAATATTTCTAAGACACATGGATGCAGAGGGTGCCATGGATGTGGGAAACAGGGCACTGGGTGTGGGGGTACATGGACACTGTGCACTGTAAACCAATAAAGCACACATACACAATAAGCAATGTCCAGTCATGTGATTCTTTTGGTACACAACGGGTGTATTAAACAGGAACTGTGAACAAAGTGCTCTGACCCTCCACCTCACACACATGCCCTCCTGCTCCCCCACAACTCCCCCACACACCCCCCCTTTGATCCCCTCCCCCACCACAACTCCCCCACACATGGTGTGCAATGGTATGCTACATGAGTCTGCATAGGTCTGCACATGCAGGCTGACCCTGCTACTTCTGTCCTCTGACGGACTCCGGGGGTGGCATGTCGGGCCGCCGCATGGTGCGCACAGACCTGCGCAGGGGCCTCGTCTGGGTGGAGCTGGACGATGACCCCATGGCCGCATGCTCCACTGCTGGGGCAGGACGCTGAGCATCCAAGTCATCGTTAATCCTGGCAAGGTCCTGCCTCACTGCCGACAGCTCCTCACAGATGCGTTAGGTGCTAGACTCAATGGCCCCTTTCATGGCCGCAGTGTTCTCACTGGCTTCCTTCATAGTCAGGTCACCATCCAAGATGTACTGTTTTACAAGCCCTGTCAGCTCCTGCTGCCGGCCCTCCATTTGTGCCATTCTCAACTCCCCATTCCGGACCCCTCTGGAGGGGGATGGGACATCTTCCAAGGGGCCCAATTCAGATGGGTCCTCTGTGGTGCTCCAGGCTTCTGGTATTGCCTCTCCTCCAGACTGGTTGAGCGTGGTGCCATTGGGGTTGCTCATTGGGGTGTGCTGCGGTGTTTGGCCGGGGCTCGGTGTGCCTACAACTTCCAATGAGAGATTGTCATCCTCAGGGACACATACCTCGCCTTGGGACTTCTCTTCCTTGCCACTCTGGGGCGCTGTGGCAGCTGCCTCCCTTACTGAGTTGTTTGCAGCAGACAGGGTCCCAGTTGCCACTGGCTCAACTGCAGTGGATTCCACCGGTGTCAGCACTGTTGGTATTGTGGCTGTCCTTTGCCACCCCTGTGCCTTGCCATCTTGTGTCATGTTTGCCTTTGATGGTTGATGTTGCTTGCCTGTGCCCTTGGACGTGGAAGGTCTGTTGCTGTCTTCCCTGCCCTGGCCCTCTTTGATGGAGTCGTGGCCTGTGCAGCAGAGTCCTGTGCATCGCTCTGCGAATCTGAGCCTGTGGGAGACCAAAAGAGGGACAGCATCAGTGATGGTTGTACATGCGTCTTGCACAAAATGCCATTAGTGCAGTTGGACACATTTGATGATTTGCTGTCTTACAGTTGTGGCATACAGGTTGCTTGTTATATGGTGGGGTTATTCAGGCATGCGTCTGGTTCACACATGTCTTAGATGGTGTATGCTGTGTGACATGCCTTTGGGTTGTGGACTGCGTGCAGTGTGACACATGCTGTTTCCCTGTTTGTGGGGTGTGCCTCAGGTGTGGCATTGGCATGCTGCATACACGTGAATGTGACGGTGCTGGGGACAGCATCTAGGCAGGGATGAGTCCATGTGTGTGTGATGGCCCATGCATTGGCTCATGGCACTGTCACATTGGTGGCCCATCATCATACTTTGCATTCCAGTGGTTTGTGTGGACACTCACCTCCATCTGCCGATGACGGCGCTCCACGTTCCATATCTCCCACTCCCTCTATGGCCTCCAATCCAATGGTGCTGGCACAGGTTTCTTCCCATCGGGTGAGTTTTATGGGGGTGTTGGACCCGCCGCCAGTAGCCAGACCCTGGCTCAGATTAGCTGATAAGATATTGCGCACACGGAGGCGCAGGTCATCCCACCTTTTTTTTTTACATCCTTTACGGTGCAGGGGGTGGTGCCAAACGCTCTGACCTTCTGGGCCACTAGCTCACATATTTCTTTATTTTTCAGCTGTGCAGCTCTCCTGAGGTCTGATGCAAAGACCACGTCTCCATTCTCTGCCAGAGTGTCGGCCAGCATGTTTAATTCGTCCTCAGAGACTCGCTCCTTTCGCTGGTAGGATGCTCCTTTTTTAATGGCATTTGGCATTGTGCTGGAGATGTAGGTGCAGATGTAGCTGGTGGTGTAAGGTTCCAGGTACTGTATCTCGAGGATTGCAATGGATTGTGTTTTTTAAGATGGCCGCCGTGCCATTTCCCATTCTGGCGCGATGATGTTACTTCCGGGTCCGGTATTGCCTGGTCCGGTATTGCCGGACCCAGTATTGCCAGACCCGTTATTGCCAGAACCGTCATTGCCGGTGCCCATTATTTAGGGGTGGACGAAGGCGGAGGAGGTGTCAGCTCTTTCCATAATGCCGCTAACAGGGTTTTTGGGTTTATTTACAGCATGACTGCACAGACGATACCGGCATGCCGTTACACGCGTGCATGCATTCTCGTAATCGGCCCCTGTTAGCGGCATCAGTGCTACCCGGACACGGTATTGCCTCCATGCCGGTAAAGCTTGGTTTTTTACCGCGATTCTCGTAATGAGGCCCATTGTGTAAACATGTGCAAACAAGAATGCCATGTTCAGATATTAAAACAGGTTGTATGAAAATACATGATCTAAGCTGTTCATTCATGGGACTGCAGCATTATAAAATCCTTCTGTGAATCAGGCACAATATGTCCAATTAGTTATTCTGCTCATAAGTACATAACGAAAACAATGTCCAATGGCTGCCTCATTATATGTTCACAATACAGTCTTCTGGTTTTGATCTTCAGCGCACTGAAGAAAGAAGACTTGTTGCCTCATTTTTCCTAGACTCTCTTTCGGATACGTATTGTGGCACAATTGGCAGTAATAATGAGCAAGCAGGGCTTTTTGCATAATGCCCTTTCATACATTGAAGCCATTGGGAGAGTCCATGGGAGCACATTCATTCCCCATTTAAACCAGCATAATAGCACCCATCAGGCAGTGTTCAGTGCTTGCAAATAGACTTTAATCATGCCTTTCTGTTCCAGCAATGAGGTCATAGCTCTTCTCTTAGGGTTTTATTTCAACACATTGCCATGTTGGTACAAAATCTGCATTCCGGTCCTTTTCAAAAGCAGAAAAGACTATAACAGACAGCCCACTCTACTAGGATTAACCAGTTCACTTATTCTAGTTTTTTTTGTCTATTTGCATTTTACGATGATTACCATTGAGACAAGTTACACGATACTGATAGTAAATAATATGATTTCAGAAATCTCCTTTCACGATATCTTGCATCAATATATGAGCTGAATGCACTTGCATTTAGGGTGGTAATGAGCAAACTTGATAACACAAGTAAAGTGAATACATTTGCGTCCAACAGATTAGCATTGAGTTCATGAGGCGCAGAATTAGCGTACAAGCGTGCATTCATGAACCCCATTTGAACGTATAGAGTTACATCTGTACTGCATTACTAACATTGAGTGGAATTTGGACTGGTGCTAATGGAATTGCATGTGAAGACTTTAATATGCAGAACTAGGTAAATGAGTTACGCTTTTGCATCAGACGTCTTCCGGCATTAGCAACCAGTTCGAAACCGGGCTTGGCTGTCTCAAGCCTTTATTCTCCCTTGGTCCATACATTATTATTAAATTGCATTATTACATCACCCTTTATTGTAGTTCTTAGAGACATTAGAACTTTTGCAAGAAAGGTTGAATAAAATGTGATATATTTCATAAGTAGAGAGACAAAACACTGCACTTGTGTACTGTGAGGGTTCAGCAATGCGAGACAGACACATTTTTGATGATTGTTCAAAACATGTCATTTTATTAAGTAATAAGTAATATTAAAAGCCTCATTGTCCATACTCTGCTGAGCATTTCCCTGCCCAACAACACTAAGGGAAACAATCTAACACAGGATGTCTGGCCCTCCCAGTTAAACATCAAATATACAATGAAAATGTATGGCAATTCAATTAACATCAACAGTAATATTCACAGTTTCTTGGTAACCTCATAATAACCTGGGTGAACTGCCTTCCCCAGGATTAAAGATAAATTCAGTTCCAATGTTAAAAAAAAAGAAAACAAAGCAATCCACATAAGTAGTAATGTCAGATCATTTCTTGATGTTTCAATGCCAAGGTATTGTTTAGTTAACCAAAGTTCCAACAATAGTAAAGCTTTTCTTCATGCTCAAATGAGGACTCTGCACTTCCTCAAGATAGCATCAATCTGATTCCTTCATATGATGCTTTGCCACCACTTCCAGTCAACCAAGAAGACTTGCAACAGGTTAAAAGAAATACCATCTCTAGAAATGTTAGTGACACACAAATCTACCCTACCACCCTATCCAAGGTCCACAAAGAAGGCCCCTGCCTGTGCCTGTCCGGGCATTAAGGGATCGGAGGGCCCTCCTCCCTCACCCCGCCGTTCTTGAAGCTAAGGTGTGTTAACAACGGTACACCCCCCAATTTTGCATTACAATTGTGTGCTGGTTGGGCATTCTTGAAACTACAGTGTGTTAACAACTGTAAAATCCCCCAGACCCAATTTGTGCATTACAATTGTATGTTGTTTGGGCATACCTGAAGCTAAGGTGTGTTGAACAACTGTACACCCCCCTTTCTCAAATACTAAGCTGCCTGGTAGGTTGCTCCTGTGCTGTGCAGTCTCTCCTTCTATCATCCTCCTCTTCATCTCTTCACCTCCCCTATGGCACTAACTAGCTCGCCTATCTATGCTAAGTGCTTTACTATCACCTATCATCCTTCTCACATGAAGTCTATAAGGAAAAAGTTTAAGAAAGAGTTCCTTACTACCAACCCTGGTCTACCCACTGCAGAAACCTATGTCAGCACAATTCCAGACAGATCTGTACAGATATCCTCTTTTCTGTACCCTCTCCAGACCTTTGAATCCCGCGTCATATCACTACCCTCTCTCCTGTCCTTTCCTCACCCATTAATGGAGGCACTAGCTGGAAAGTATTCTTGGTGGGCTTCTCATCATACAGGTGTATCATTAATGTCTATCGCAATGGCACTATCAATGGCTCAGGGTCCTCAACCCAACCTCCTCCTGTTTGACCGGTGCCTGCCGTCCCTCATCAACTTCCTGCCGGCACCTGCTACTCCTTCCTCTCTCCCACTCTCTCTTCCTCCCCCTGAATGATGTACCATGCCTCTGTACACCTCTTCAGAAAACCTTTAAAGACAAAGATCTGCTTTATCTAGCCACTCTCAATTCTCACTCTGCTATCAAACACTCTGCTGACACCTTCCTCCTCCTTGAAGATGTTGACCTCAATATCCTTCCTCACACCAAGACGTGGTTCAATACCAGCCCAGTTACTGTTTTTTACTCCCTTCTCCCTGATGACTACAAGAGAATCTCTAAACCTTGCCATAACCGTCCCGGCGGCAGGGCTGCCCTGATCTTCTCCAGTGTGTTTCGTCTTCCCTCATACCCACCCGGCCATGCTCCTGCATCGAGAGCCTGGTCTGCAAGCTGGTCATCTCTCCAACCTCCTCACTGACCATTGCCAACATCTACAGGCCACCTGGCTCTATCACCCAGTTCCGCTCCAAATGGACAGATTTCTCCTCCTCTCTCCTGACATCTTCCTCTAAACTCCTTCTACTGGGTGATTTCAACATCCACCTTGCTGCCTCAAACACAGCGTCCACTCTCTTCCGTGATCTCTGCACCTTGCTCTCCCTCTCCATTTTCTCCTCTGGTCCCACCCACTCGGCTGGAAACACTCTTGATGATTATATCCACACAAATCTTCCGCTCTCTGCCCCACTCATCACTCCACTCTCTTGGTCTGACCACTCCCTCCTCTCCTCCCAACTGGGCCCTTTTGTCTCTCTGACCACACCTCCCCCAACACTGCCAACCTTGTTCACGAACATCCACCCAATGAAATGAGTGTCAGCTGCTACCTTTGCATCAACTTTTGTCCCACCCTGTCCTTCCACTGCAGTATCTACCTCTGACTCTGCTCTCAGCAACCTCCATCTCACCATCTCCAACACTCTCTGCATTCTTGCCCCATTCAAGGATGACCCTGATGCTAGGAAAATGTCTAAGTTTCTTAATATAAGCTGTATGATTGCAAAGAAATGTATCCTTCAGTGCTGGAAACATTTGTCCCCTCCAACATTTGCAATGTGGTTGAATGTGATGACCTGGACCCAAACATGCAAGGAGGAACATATCAAATCCCTACCCTTGTGGGCTCGCCCGAGAAACATTTGGACTGCATTCTGTAGCTATCTAAGTAACCTAACCGACAGCTGCCCCGGTTCACCAGCACCAGCTATAACTGAAGAATCGACCCAAGCTCCAATGTAGTAATAATATATAGAAATGTACTGGTGTGTCTCTGTATAATGCCTGATACCATTAATATTGTGATGTGTCTGCGATCGTACAATGTGCAGCTTTCTGATTGTGTGCGTTGCTATCCTCTGTCAATAAAATAAAAGTTAAAAAAAAAAGAAATGAGGATCCGCCTGAAACATGCCACCAAGAGTAACACTTGGTACGACTCCGATCTTGCAGACCTGAAGCGCTAGTGCAGAGCTGCAGAACAGAAGTGGCAGACCAGAGGCTTCTCCTCTGACAAACTGGTATGTTGCCTTCTTCAAAGGCAATATTGTCTCACCATTTGTTCCAAGAAAAGGGTCCACATCCAGGCTCGTGTCTCTGGAGCATCCACCAACATGTCGGAACTCTTTAACATCTGCAAGGAACTAGCCAACCCTTCTGCAGTCTCCACTTTGCCTCTTCCCTCTCAGGCACAATGTTCTGCACTGGCCACCCACTTCGCTGTAAAACCTCAGGACATCCTGAGCACTCTTTCTTCCTCCCACCCATCTCCTCCCATCCTCCTGGCCTCCCAACTGCCCTCAGCCTTTCTCTCCTATTACATTGGACGAGGTCACTAGGGTTGTCTGCTCCATGAAGAGCTCCTACAAACAGATCTCCCCCTGTTCTACCAGAACTATTTAGGACAGCATCGGCTCCCGTGACATTGCACTTGCCGATTTCTGCAATCACTCTCTAGCAACAGGGTCTCAATCACTCTCTTGTGCACCCCCTCCTGAAGAAACCTCTGCAGTCCCTTTGTGCCTGTCTAACTGCCACCCCATCTCCATTACCCCCTTCCTTGGGAGACTCCTGGAGAAGCAGGTCTTCTCTCAACTGGCCCAGCACACTAAGCTTGGTGGTTGCCCATACAATCATCAATCTGGATTCCGAGCATCCAGAGGCACGGAAACTGCTCTTCTGAACACCTTTGAAGAATTGCTTGCATCACGTGACACTGACTCTCCCGCTGTTCTCATTCTACTTGATCTTTCCTCTGAATTTGACACGGTCAATCACTCCATCCTCATAAAATGGACTGGCTAACTTCCTCCTTTACTGCCCGTCCCTTCCAGGTCATCCTAGGCTCTTTCTCCTCTCCAACCTCCATCTCCACCTGTGACACTCCCCAGGGCTCTAACCTCTCATCCTAGCTCTTTCATGTCTATCTCGTTCTGCTTGCTCACCTTATCTCCACCTTCTCCCCCCACTTCCAGTATTACGCAAAAGTCACCCATTGTTAGGCAGAATTCTCATTCAATGGCTAATTTCCCTTACCTAGTGAGTCCCTCAGCAGCTTTGCTGGATCTCTGGAGTTATTTTCTTTCACTTGGTAAGAGTGTGAGCTTTTCCCCACTCTTAAGCATGTTTTGCCATGTGTATTCCATCTGTTTTTGTGATTGTGGGCTCTGGATTACACCCCTTCAGTAGCCCCCTTCTTTTGTGTGTTAAACAGCACCTTCAGTGCAGTGACACAGGGTTGTCTTTTAGACTTCCCACCGACTCCATTTCTGGGGCTGACTTCTGTCCCCCAGAAAAGGGTAAAGTTGCCATTAACTTTACATAGTCCTCTAACCACAGATCCAGTACACCCCATCTTACATGGAGTATTGGAAAGGGTTACTTATTAGCCCTTTTTAGCTGTACCTCCTAGAGCATTATTTCACTCTTTTAACATTTAGACTTGGCTGGTGGCAGTGGTATCTACCCTGACTTTTCTACTGCGTTCATACTATATAATCGTGGTATTGTTTTCGGCTATTATATAAGCCTTGAACATAAACCCGCTTGACCAAATACTTTTCCTTTTGGCTCCGGTGGGGTTTATTCACCATTTCTTTTTGTTAAAGTCCTTCCTGTGTTTTACTTTGTGCGGCAAACCAGGTTTGCCTTCTTTGTTCATTGTGTTTTGGCGGGCTTCTGCCAAGAAGCCCTCCTCTAGGCACCTGGGTGTCTAGGTGGGCTGAATGTGAGTGAGGGGTGTAGTCATCCCCTGCACAGGGTAACCTAGGAAACCCAAGTCACACTTTTTCCATGATTGGCTGAGGTGGTTGTCCGGGCTGGACAACCCCCCTGCTGCGTGATTGACAGCCAGGCTGTGTGAATGGGGGATTTTCGCATAAAAGGCAGGACTATTGGGCTGGAATTCAGAATCGCCACTGGAACTACAAGGAATGAAGAGTAGATTCGTCAAATGGCACCTCATTTATAAGCCTTTACATTATTTTGGGACTCCCTCTCTAATTTTGCCCACTCTACAGAAATCCTACCAAACTTCGGAAAAACATTCATATCTAAATGTATTATCAGTTTCTAAAATTAATTGAGGATTCGTCCAATGGCACCTCATTTATAAGCCTTTACATTATTTTGGGACCCCCCCTCTAATTTTGCCCCTTCATGACAGAATCCCACCGAACTTAGCATACTCACTCGGGATCAGCCCAGAAATATACATGCTAACTTTCATGCAGTTCCATTAAGTGGTGCCAAAGTTATAAGCCATCCAAGAACTGCATTTCACCAACCCTGTAATGCTAAGGTGTTTGTGAACTGTCACAGGACTGTTCTCGAACATCAGGACTGTTCACAGACTTTAAACACCTGTTTTTTTTTGCTTCTTGCAGCCATATCCCATCCCATCCTCATCACCCCTCACCTCCTCAGAGATTATTTGATAAGTTTGAGAAGTGGAATGCTGTGTTTTTTCATACGTTTTTACCGCAATTTTCGCGGGCATCGGCCGCTGTCCACGAATCCAAGATGGCGGGCGTTTCCAAAAATCTGACGCACTTCACGCTCCTCACCATGGAATCAGCAAACACATCACATGTCCGTGGACATCACGCAAGCCGATTAGCCAATCAGGCCACTGTCCGCGGAGCGAACAGGGAAGTGTGTCCGCGGACCGGACATAGATATCACTCATTTTTTGTGACCTACTTTTTGGTCATTTTTTAAATAACTACTGGATCGATTTTCACCAAATTTACAAAAGCACGCTTTCGGGAGCAAGCCGCTGCTCGTGCCACAAATTTGGTGAACATCTGTCCAGCGGTTTGGGCTGTAGGCATGAGCAAAGTTTTTTCCCCATTCAGTCCATGGGAATAAAAGAAATGTTGGGACCCCCCTATAACTTTGCCCCACCCAGACCAAACCTCACCAAACTTTGCAATAAAAATCAGGGTAGGCTATATACTTTCTTTGCAAAGTTTGGTGAGGATTTGTCCAGGGAGAGCGAAGTTATAAGCCGCCCAAAAAGTGTTCTTCCTATGGGATTAGCAATTTAACCATAACTACACGGTCACGTAATATGTTGTGTTCATTCATATGTACTGCATAACACACTGTGGCTCATTTACAAGGGTATAGCAAAACATAAGTCAAAAATACAATAAAATAAAATACATACAATAAAACAAATAGGATAAAAATGAAATTCCGTCTAGACTGATCAGCCACATATCCTTGACTGCTGGCTGCCTATTTCTCCACCATCTCTCTTTGGAAGAATACCCACACAGCAAAAAGGTCAAATTTTTTCTTAGTCAATGAGGATCATGAATGTTTGTTAAGTTTTCTATTGCATTCAGTATGCATGAAAAATTATTTTGCTAATTCTTATATTTCTAGCAGATTCATATTATCTTTATGTATATTGCACACAGCAACACGGGTCAGTCTTTTCTGAGACATTGTTGAATGTAGCAAAGATTTCGGTTGTTACAACTCACTAAAGCTTCTATCAGGATGGAGCTGGAACAGTTAAGAGGATCCACAGTTGCTTCACCTGTGCAAAGAAAGCTCATTCTGTGTGAATGGCCCTTTCAACAAATGTCTACTAGTTCCGAGACTGAAGAATAATTTTTGATGCTGGATAAGGTTATTAATAATACAGAGAGAAGGAAACAATTGATTTCTGGGTATTGAACAATGACTTCAAGCCTCTCACTGGTCGTTGGAGGAGTTGAATGGAAGGGAATGGAAGTTGGAGGTGGGGGAGAGTGAAAGAAGAGAGCAGGCAGGCGGAGAGTTGTTAACGCATTAGAGTGAGAGAGGTGATTAAAGAAGAGGAACTTGGTGGAGGAGCATTTGAGAGAGGGAGAGGAGTCAGAGATATTAGGGCAGGGAGATAGCTCAGGGGCAATGCGCTGGCTACAAAGGAAGGCAATGCCGAGAAGGTTTGAAACCTGAACCTTCGCTTAGAGGCTGGACATTAACATGAAGAAGCACGGTATAACAACCCAATTTTTATAATGAGAACAATAAAGGTCATCAGATCCAATTACTCATTTGCCTATTACCATTCTCGTTGTAACCCTTTGGACACCACTTAGAACAAGTATTGATGAAGCCAAACGTTTTGACCATCTTTAAGCATTTTATAGGAATTGCCATCATAACTCTAGGCACTAAAGTTAATTACCAGATATTTCCATCATGAGCCCAGAGAGAACCACAATGTGTCCGAAATTGTCATGAAGTGCTCTGGTACTCACACATGTACCATATCTTTCTACCCTATACCAGGTAAAGACATCAAAAGTCCCGGCTCCCACCATTTCAAGGTTTTCCTATGGAATGTCCATAACATTACCAACCACTGCCTTAAATGAACCAGGTTCTTGCACCATTACCATTCAATACCCAGCTAACAACACCATTTCCAAGGCTATGCACAAGTAGATTAACAGTGCTATTCTCCCTGATTCCAATTGGTAGGCAGCGCCAGGTTTCCTGATGTCTAGATAGCATAACAGTGAAAGATACCATCACACCCAACTAGGACATCAATGGCAGCTTCCATTATGCACACGTTGCAAGAAAGGACAGATAGCAAAATGCCAAGTTATCAAAAACCATGGCGGATTCAAATGTACCAAGTTAGCAAAATTAGGCCAAATACCATTATTTGCATTTACCACACTACCATCCCTATGGCGATCTGTAGCTACGCGCAGCAACGAGGTAAGCTGGAGACAAACACTGTAGCCCACTCTGCACATCACGCCACTCCTTTCCCACTATCAGAGAGCATGCTAGCTATCACACGCTCCTACAATAGACACAATATTCCTTTAACACACAGAGGTCCCGCGTCACCCCCGTCCAGCACGGCCCGCTCACTCATAGAGAGCACGGAGCCTTGATTCTTCCCCCATTACAAGGCAAGATGAGATTTTTAGAATGAGGAGAGATTGTGTCTCACTTGACCACTCACACTGAATGCACTGAATAATACAGTAGAAAATATTGCACCTGCCCAACAGCATGTGAGGGCTGAGTAGTAATACAATTAGCGAATGTGGTAGTAAGAGGACATATTGTGCCCCTGCCCGCCCATTAGATAACCACAACCTTGTTTAGAGTTAGTTAACTCAACATCTAATTAGACAATCACAATCTTCTCTACAGTTATTTAACTGAAGCCCGGATCTAACTACGTCCAGATCGAATTATACCAAGCGCACAGAAGGCACTCGCAGCAAGAGGCCTTTTGCGGCTTCGCCATATCTGGGACACTGCAAACTGCAGGCTCAGGTAGGATACAACCCAGCACCCTATCAGGTACCTCCAGTCCCTGTAGAGACACCCCTTGTTTTTAATTACTCGTTTTTTACCTTTAGATGGCCCACATCAGTGAATAAGCGGTGACACCAAGCCCACTAGAACTGTCCTGAAGACGGCACCAGAACACCAGCAACCCATTCTGTGCCAGAAACACCAATTAGTGTCGACGACACAGATGTTAGGTCACTCTGACCACATTCTCAGTCACCAATATGTACTAACTCTCATTACAAAGTAACTGAATGTACAAATGTCGGTATGAAGTCAATTTGTAAGACCTCAAGGATAAGAAAAAGGTCATGTTAATTTTAGCTATGTTTTGTTAGGCCAAACTGTTTGTTTTTGAAAGTTCATTATATAAATAAAATGTGTATATATGCCAGATGTAGGTTGGGTGCTCTCTAGTATACAGACCACCAGTAGTGCTCTGTAATTAGTGTGCTGGATCCTTTCCCGGCCAGTGTCCGCATTGTGGGGTAGCCTTAGTCCCTTTTCTCAATTGTGTTCTACCCCCTCATGACTGAACCCCCCCAAAACAAAAAAGAGGGCGACTTACCCCCTATATAGCAAACATTTGTAAATGTCATACACGTCAAATGCTACACACAGACACAGTCACTATCCACCTCATATACAGACCATCCTATCCCAACACTTCCTTTATGGGAGACTTCACAGAATTGGCCACCACTATGTCTCTCACACATGCCAACAACATCTTCCTCGGCACCTTCAATATTTCTGGCTACCCAGCAACCAAGTCAATGAAGGAAGATTTTCACTGCCTACTCGACACTCTAAATCTCAGACAGCTCACAGAAGCTCCAACTCACAGTAAAGGTAATATCCTAGACCTCTTCCTCACTGCACTGCCCAATCTCTGTCACAGCTCTCCAATCCAACTTTACAGGCTGGACCATCTGGCAATCCCCTTTGACATTAGCTACACCCAGTCAAGCACGCCCATTAGAAACCCAGCAAGCAAGCCCTTAGATAATTCAGCAACTTCCCAGTGTGGGCTCTCATGAAAGACCTTGCAAACCACAGTCTCCCTTGGGCCGAGCTACCTCAGAAAAACCAGGACTGTGATTAGTTTCTCCAAGAAATCAAACCACCATTACAACTCACGTCAGCTATCATTCCCCATGAAAACAACAAATCCTCAAGTCTAAACCTTCCACACTCTTGTACACTTGAGAAAAGACTTGGCGTAAATACTGCAGCACATCTGACCTTGTCCTGCTAAAGGAACTCTGTAGTACACACGGATGACTGATCCCAATTGTCTAGGCCAACTACTATCAAAACACCATAGCCAAGGCAAGCAATAAAAGCAGACCCTCAATCAAGCATTTCATCAACCCTCTACCCGAGCCACCCATAATGCACTACATCGAAAAATGTATCAACTCTTTTGGAAACACCTCAGAACCTTTCTCTTTGCCTCTGCTTTCTCTCCTCCTCTCCTCTGTTGATCTCCTGGCTGATACTGGCACTGCACTGGCTACCTGGACACCCTCTGATTTCGGGCCCAGGTCCCTCTCTCGCCAGCGTCACACACCTGCATGCCCTCCTGGCAATCCCTGCACTTGGACACTGTCCTGTATCCCTACAGTCCCCCATCAGACCTCGATAACTTATGTCCGCACTTGCTCATGCACTTGCCACATGCTGGCTGCCATTTTACTTATTGCTATTATCTATTCCCATGTACTGCACTTTACTTCCTCCCTTCCCACGCACTTGTGCGATCTGAATGACACCTAGCCTAGTGGGATAGTTGTATGTCCCCCTTGTTTTCCATCCCTTGCCTCGTCACATCTTTAAACACTTGTGTGTAGGCACGTTATAAATATCATTTCATATCATATATATCTTCATCAACAAGATCAGCATTATCTGCAAGCACATAGACACCGACCACACAACTGTAAGCATGCTACACATCTCATCTCTCAAAAATACTACTTCCTGGACAACTTTTAAGACACTCAATTTCATCCTAGCATCCTTCAAGGCCAAATCTTATGTGAAGGACATACCCCCTGCATCTGTACTCAAGACCCTTCCTAAAGAAGCAGTCCTATTTTACATGACAATCATCAACTGCTCCGGTAATAAAGGCACCTTGCCATCAACCCTCAAGACCAGAAAATCCCCCTACTTCTCAAGAAAACACTAGACCCTGAGGACCTACGCAACTACTGTCCAATTCTTCTTCTTCCCTTCCTAGGTAATATTCTTCAGAAAGCAATAGCCAAGCAAATCCTCCAACACATAGAACCAAACAACCTCCTTCAGTCCTACCAATCTGTTTTCAGACCAAAATGCAGCACGGAAACAGCTATCATAAAGGTGTATAATGCCCTTAACATTCTTGATGATTGCCATCCTTTCCTCCTGATTCTCCTCGACTTCTCAGCAGCATTCGGCACAGTAGACCACCAGACTCTGACAAACCTTCTATATCGCTGCATGGGGATCAGTAGGATGATCTTCAGTTGGTTCAAATGCTACCTCGATAACGGCCACCAATTTGTCCAAATGCATTCTGCCAGATCACCAACTCTACCAATCATCTTTGGAGTACCACAAGGATCCATACTCTCACTTGTGATCTTCAACCTTTACATGGAACCATTCAGAACTCTCCTGGATCCATACAACATTGCATCCACCAATACACAAAGGACACGCAGCTCTAACTCAAGGTAGATACCCCAAGTTATCCTTCATCGAAGACATCCACAGGCTCAATGCCTGCCTCACATTGATACAATCCTGCATGTCCAGTTATTACCTGAAGCTCAACCCCTCCAAGTCTGAATTCCTACTTCTGACCAACAACTTCAAACATCCTGATATCCAAACCTAGCACTCTGCTATGAACCTGGAGAGGTTAACATCCAAGTAGGCCACCTTTGCCAAGTCTGTAGGGACTAATATCGACAGACACCTTACTGATGCACATTTCATATGAAAAACAATTTGTAATATAATGCTATACAATAAACTTTGGAAAGCCCAGAAAGTCACACACACCCATTTTGTAACCCTTTTAACAAATATAATAAAGCCCAAACTATTGGCTTAGCCAATGTTTGTTTGTGACAGAGTGACATTCTTTGTCCCACTGGTAAATTATTCATGGAGGCTGCAGAGTTTGCCCTCTCGCTGATGAATTAAATTTGAGAATGTCCCATTGGTCCATTTTACTAGATTGTTTGATTTCACAATAACGCATGTTTATTTATCGCTCTCCATATAGCAGGGCTTTCCCAATTAGTATGCAGTGATGCGAGCAGTTCTTAGATGCACAAGTGCTTCTGATGTTCACCATGAAAATTGTATTTACTGTGTGCATTTTAATTGTATAACATCCACACTAATGACTGTGACTCTGCACAAGCCTCACATCACACTCTTTGGGAATATTCAGTACGCAAATACAATTGGTTGAGAAATGTTCCAACACTGAAGGTAAACTCTCCAAAATCATCTGACCTAACACCTGCAAAAATATTAACTTAGACTGAGAGGGTTGTGGGATTATCACACTTTACACTCTTAAATATCTTCCCAGTTGCCCAGAATGTTGCTTCTCTGATGCCCCTGTCAAACCAGTTAGATGTATCAGGTGTGTCTTGTTAAACTATCCTCTCACCCAGGATAAACACACGTACAAATGAACAAAGAGAAGCGTGAGGGTGTACAGAGTCGGCAAGAGACAATCAGATAGCACAAGGTGCTAGCGTGTACCATTCAAGGAGAGTAGAATGACACAGAGGAAGATAGGTAAGTAGAACAAGGCTATGAATAGATTTGAAGATGTGGAAAATGTGTGTAGTTGGTACGGTTATGTATCAATAGTCTTCGAGCATAGAGGCAGTGAGGAGTAGTAATGTAGGTATGGGGAAGATTATAGAATGCGCATGGGGCAAAGTATAGGACTTTGTCCAAGAGAGCAAAGAGTTAGTGGGGCACCCAGTAGGAGAACTCATAAGTAGTTAAAGCTGCTCAGGACTAGGGATGATATAAGAGTTTTAGCAGAGTGATACACGAGGAGAGGATGGATCTTAAAGATGTTGAGAAGATTGATTCTTGTGACAGAGGCTATGGGGTCGTACAGTATTAGAGTTGAATATCACTATTAAAGAGGACCCACATGGTTGAATGCATTTCTGTCCTCTCTTACTGTGTGTATATCTTCATTTCAACTTCCCCACCCCTGTTTTATTCCCCACAGTTTTCTCATAATTTCTAAGAAATCTGGAGTGTTTATTTATTATTATTATTATTATTTGTCTATATTTTAGACAAGTGCAGGTTCAAGTGCAGTCAGCTGCAGTACCTCAGCAGTGCCTTTGGTGTTTGTTCTGAGTGTAGGAGCACTGTTACCTGTCTCGTGCTTGCAGGAGGAGTTTGTAACTTAAAACGCTGGTCCTGCGCACAGGGTCACGAGGACAAGTTCAGGTCCAAGTCCAATCAGCTGGAGAGTATATCAGTAGTGCCTTTTGCATTTTTTTATGAGCGATGGAGCGCTGTTACCTGTCTTAGGTTTGGAGGAGTAGTCGGGGGCTTGAATCACTGGTGCCCATGTAGAGTGCGGCACAGACAAGTGCAGGCTGCTATGGTGGGCAGTAAGTGACTGATTTTGTTCTGCAACACCTTTGGATTAATAATCCACCTTAATGACCTGCCGCTGATATTGTGGTAGAAAGTGGCAGCAACGTGTAATCTTTTCCTTTTGCTGCATCTGTTTGCATGCTACTTGGGGACTATTCCACTACCTTTCAAACGTTCCTCATGAAGGGAAAGCAAAAGCCCTTTTTAATTGTTGCAACAATTTTTGATCTCAGGAACAAACCACATGAATGTCATCGTGCTTCCTTAGAACATCTCCCCTCCAATCAATCTCACACTTCCATTAAAGTTGCAACTTCTTTAGTTCCACTCCAACACAACCCGACCTCTGATTCTCTTAACAAGGAGAGCTGATGGCAAATGACACACTTTTTTCACTGTGAAAGTGAAGGGTCTTTATTTGATAGATCCCATGATGGTGCCAATTAACCCCTAAAAACGTTCACTAAAGCAGTCCCTGAACCACCTCAATTGGCGGGTACATTTGGTTATTTTAATACTTTCAACTCGCCTTAACGATTAGGCGGGTCTCTTTCTAGTTCTTAATTCGTAGAGTGTAATAACATGGGGAAAGTGGTAAATGATACCTCAAGACAACTCCCTTTCGCTAACTGCTTATTGTCTCCATTACTGTTTCCTAAGCAACTTGAAACTTTTAACAACTTATTACCATTACAGGATATGTGAAATGTTAGAATTCCTACATGATTACTTTGATCAGTGTTCTGATTCATTTGCAGATCTTATTTTAGTGCTGTCATCACTAGTCAAATTGTATGACAACATTTTTTCTGAGGTTAGAGGTAATTCAATAATGCTTATTCAGATTGGAGAAGTTCTTGAGAAAATGAAGCCTAGGTTTGAATAGTCACTGCCCGCCATCACCCATGGCCTTAGAGATTATCCCTCAGAATTACTATCTACTTCCTCTCCTGCGTGCAGTATTCAACTTCCATCTGTATCTGCTCCAACCATATTGACTCCTGGATCCTGACAAAAGCTGTAACACAGTTATTGAGTTCGATATTATGAGTCCTAAACTGTGGTGGCACTCTAAGAATCAGGCCAAGAAGAAGAAATCTAAGTACCTGAAAAAACCTACAATCCAGGCAGAGAAAATCCTCACAAAAACGCACTGATTTTGTTTGGTTACATTTCAAGTCACGGATAGTGGTTTCCTTATTATAAGAAGAAAGGGAATGCCTTCTCTTACTGGGCTATAATTTATTAGTCTTAATGAGAGACAGTCTTTTGGGGGAAATTTGACTAAACAAAATGTTACATCAGTACAATAAGAATGGTCTTATTTGATAGTTTCATGTCCTACTAGCACATCAACAAAACTTATGGTTAATATTGTGTAGGGTTCCAAGGCAGGAGAAGAATCCTTAGATGATTGGTTGTGGCTCCTGGTGGCACTTGCCTCCAATCACGCAGTCTCATGCCCATCCTACCAATCTCTTTAACACAAGTACATTGTCAATTGTATCTTGGAACTCTTAAGGTCACACCAAAGTTTTCACCTCTAGTGAGCTCTGCTCTGAGTGTTTTTGCGTGGTATAATATTGCTACAAGAAGATTGGCTTACTATCTGCCCTCTTTTGGATGACTTCTCAAACTTCCTATCTGCTGCTAGGACTGGCCTGAAGGGAAGACCAGCTGGTGCCTCCTGATTCCGTTTGAAAATGAAATGTTCAATTATCTCGAAAGACTGCCATCCAGTAATCCTACAATCCTGCTGATAAATGAGCAATCGGCCAATTTAGGTTCCTTTCAAAATTGCCTAATAATATATATTAGAACCCTGCTCAACAAGAACTGGATGACTTATCGGATGATCTTTCTGGTATTGTCATATTTTGTTTTGAATGAGGGATTCCTGACAATATTTTCTTGGGAGGTGATTTGAATAGTTACTGTCCAGGTGAAAATGTTGTTGGGAAAATCCAACTCATGATCCACTAGTTCAAGGGGTTTTATGATAAACAGTCAAAAGTGGGCTCATTTCCTTGACACTTTGGGATTGATTAAAATAAATGGTAATATATAAGGAGATATTCCTCCTGCCCCTACTTGGCATAATCAACCTCTTCTTTGACATATAGGATATTCTTGTGTCTCCCTGAGTGTTTATGATAGATGCGCTTATTTTTCTGTATGCCACAGGTCCTTGAGTGACCATAACTTCCACTGGAGATAAATTAAATCCCATGATGTTATTCTAGGTTCTCCAAGTTTCTGCCCACGGTAACAGGCTGACTTGGAATTATAGGAATATTTCTGACTTTCACACAAGGTTAAGTTTGTTCCTTAATGTGCAAAATGAGACAGTGGTCAATGACCCTTTACATCCTGCCCAATTGTATTGCTTTATTAAAGGTAACATTCAACCAGTAATAACACCAACAAGTATGAAAGGGTCTGCATCATCTAAGACACAAAAGAGAATGCACCAATATGATGAGTATGAAAAAGAAATGATCAGGCCTTTTTCAGGAGATTGAGACCTTCCACTTGTGTGGATGATCCTGAGTATATAAACACCAAACAATGGGCCTCATCACGAGTTTGGCGGTAACCCATAATCCGGCGGTAGCGCTGTTACCGCCGGATTTAAGGGTCCACCAAATCAGGGCTTTGGCGGATTTCTCCCCAGCTCTGAGCTGGGGGGAAAGCCGCTGAAAATTTGTGCTCGTACCGCTGGTGGGGTTGGCGGTAGGGCAGATAGCGGCAGCACTATTAGCGCCGGCGTTACCGCCAAACTTGTGATGAGGCCCAATGTCTTATATAACAGTTTTAGAATTGGCTAAACATCATAGATTCCATTTTTATAACAAATATAGCCAATTTATGCTTCATTCATTGACATCAAATCACCCGGCCAAATTCTGAAAATGTACACATCTAGAGATTGGATACAGCAGACATCGCATATTAATCTTATCTCTGATGACATTTGGTGCCGCCACTTTTCTCACTGTATATCCCCCCAAGAGATAATGTGCTTACAGCTTAGATACCAATGTCCACAAAGTGGTCCTTGAGGGTAAATATAGAATTGATTGAATTGCTCATTACTGAATGAAAAAACACAAGGACTATGGAGCCCAATGGAATTACTAATTTAGTTATGAAGGCTGACCTCTGGGTGTGGTCTGAAATTTGTGGTACTCTATTTACTAATATAGTACAAACTAAACAGCTCCCTCCATCTTTATCAAAAGTCTATATAGTGTCTATATATAAAAAGGGAAATAGTCTACTCTCTTTATATTACTGCCAGATTGTGCAGTTTGACTTTCATAGTTAGGTTTTTTGGGTCGTTAATCATGCGTGAATTGCAAACATAGGCAGATAAAACAGGAAGATGGGCTTTAAAAAAGCCATCTGACCCAGTTCAACAGCATTATTCTGGCGTGTCTTAAAAATAAGGCAAGAAAGAAAAAGGACAATAATCTATACATGGCAACTATACACCAGTCTTCAATTTTTATTTTGTAAATAGGACAAGACTCTGGAATAAATTGGCTGGTTCAGGTCTTCCTTTAAGTCTGCGGGACATACTCATAAAGCTCCATAACAATTCTTCTATAATGCTAAGGCTGGATAGTCTTGGAACACTGACTGACTCGATTCTAATATAACGAGGTGTAATAAAGGGTTGTGTCCTTGCTCCCTGTCGCTTTAATTTATATATCTCTGATCTGAGTCAGTCATTTCAGCAAATTAGAATGTTTCCCTTCAAACTAGCAGACCATCATATCCAGTGCATAGTCTTCGCTGATGACATTCTGATATTTGATCAAACTGCAGTGGGTTTACTGCAAGCACTGATCTATTCTATATGCTTATCTTCGAGAGAATGAATTGGTGATCAACATAAAGAAAACAATAAATAATCCATTTCTAAAATACTAGAATTCATATGAGCTTCAAGTGGCTGCATGAAGGGAGAATTATAGAAGAAGGGAAACAATTAAAATATGTGGGATCATACATCTTTGATAAATCTTGTGGTTATTTATAATTTCCTCTGTCTTTACTATTTGCATCCCAGTTGCGTAGACTATCTTTTCAGCATTGCTGCTTCTCATTTCTTCCTCTGAACAAGTATTATAAGGGTAAAATTGTGCATAACTTGTATTTGGGTTGTAACTCTGGCACTTGGTGAAATGACCCTTATTGTCAAGATTAGAGGATCTTCTATGGAGGAAGTCAATTTTATGCCCCAATTCGGCACCAATAGCTGTCTTTAGGTATGCATTGTGCATACATTTACTGAGATCTCGTGTACATTGGAATATGCTGTGCTTATGGCATGAAATTATTGCTCCTTTGAAGGGCTCCATATTTGAAGTTCTATATAAATCAATGAATTCTGGAGATTTCAACATGTTAACAGTATTGTTTGAGGAATGTGACGGGATGCTGGAAACTCTGAATATAGACAGATATCGTCTGATTGACAATGCAGTCAAGGTTAAGAAAAAATGTCTTGAGTACAGGAAATAGGGACCTGACCGTGATGTCTGTTGAGATTCCCCTCGGCTAACTTTCAAAATATTTTTCTGAGATTCACACTACTGATCAGATAGATTGTCAGGCCGATTCATGGAATTAATGTGCGCCGAAAAAACGGCGCACGCGTGCGAAAACATGCGATTCGCAGAGAAATAGCGAAAATCGCAGTGCAAGTGCGATTATCGCACAGAAAACATCGCACATCTATTCATGGAAGTCCGTGCACACGCAAAATGTGGGATGTGCGCTGTAAAAGTGTGCGGCGCACGCTGGCGCACAGGTCATCGAACGCCGTGCGATAAGGCCACAGTGAATTCGCACATAGCGCGGCGCACATAACAAAAGTAGGCGTAACACGGGGCGTTACACGCAGAATGGGGAACAACTCGTGAAAATGTGGGCGTCACGGGGGAAGTACAGGAGGCAAGTGCGCAGAACGCCCACACGCTCGCCTACAACACGTATTCATGGAATCGAATAGGGAAAAACAGCGCACGGCCAAAGACGTGCACAGGCCCATGCATGTCCTCCACACAAAAGCAGGCGGTAGCGTCCCTGCGCAGGAAAAAAATGTGCGCCAAAGTTCTACACGTGCGAGAAGTTCCACATGCAATAGGGCCTGGGGGAGCGTGTGCGTGTATTTCAGAGGTGCGCGAGAAGTTTCATACGCGATCGGGCCTGGGGGAGCGTGTGCGTGTATTTCAGAGGTGCGCGAGAAGTTCCACATGCGATCGGGCTTGGAGCAGCGTGTGCGTGTACTTCAGGGGTGCGTGAGAAGTTCCACACGCGATTGGCCTGGGCGGGTGTATTTCAGGGGTGCGCGAGAAGTTCCACACGCGATTGGCCTGGGTGCGTATATTTCAGGGGTGCGCGAGAAGTTCCACACGCGATTGGCCTGGGCGCGTGTATTTCAGGGGTGCGCGAGAAGTTTCACACGCGATTGGCCTGGGCGCGTGTATTTCAGGGGTGCGCGAGAAGTTTCACACGCGATTGGCCTGGGCGCGTGTATTTCAGGGGTGCCCAAGAAGTTTCACACGCGATTGGCCTGGGCGCGTGTATTTCAGAGGTGCGCGAGAAGTTTCACACGTGATTGGCCTGGGTGCGTGTATTTCAGGGGCTCGAGGGTGTTTTCACACGCGATCGGGCCTGGGGGAGCGGGGTACGTGTATTACAGGGGCTTGTGGGTGGTTTTACACGAGATTGGGCCTGGGGGAGCGGATTACGTGTATTTCAGGGGCTTGCGGGTGTTTTCACACGCGATCGGGCCTGGGGGAGCGGGGTACGTGTATTTCAAGGGCTCGTGGGTGTTTCTACATGCGATCGGGCCTGGGGGAGCGGGGTACGTGTATTTCAGGGGCCCGCGGGTGTTTTGACACGCGATCGGGCCTGGGGGAGCGGGGTACGTGTATTTCAGGGGCTCACAGGTGTTTTTACACGCGATCGGGCCTGGGGGAGCGGGGTACGTGTATTCCAGGGGCTTGCGGGTGGTTTTACACGCGATCGGGCCTGGGGAAGCGGGGTACGTGTATTTCAGGGGCTCGTGGGTGGTTTTACACGCGATCGGGCCTGGGGGAGCAGGGTACCACTCACCGTCTGCCTTGCGTGTAGAAGAACGCGTAGCCAACACCCACCCGCTGTGAAGTAATAGCGTGTGAACCCCAACGCCTGCAAAACACACGCACCGCACCCCACAAAAAGCCACGCCCGTGCGCGATACGTCACAGACACGCATACACGCTAAGGGCCATTGGTCCAATGGAATCGCGTATGCGTGCTGACGCGCTTACGCGCTAAGGGCCTTTCCTCAATTCACACGCTGGCGTGCAGAATTTTCACGTGCCAAATCACTCCGTATCAAGCTGGCCACGCGTAAGCACACGGAAGACCACGCTCCTGCCCAAAAGGCCGAATTACTGCCCCCCAGAGCCCCGAGCAGCCTCCCACGAGCCATCTGCTGCTGCCTGCCTGCCTGCTGCCACCGTGCCCTGCTATTTGGTGCTTGCACATCAGCCATCTGCAGGGGTCCAGTTGCTGTGTCCACCCCTGCTGGAACAGAACACTCCCGACTAGGATACCATCGCTCCACAGCCCAGCCCCAGGACCCAGGTGCCCACCCACGCCTGCCTCGGGGGGTCGCCATGTCGGGGCAAACACCATCTGAGGCCACTGGCGACCCCCAGCCAGAGGGGCAGTGGGCCACCAGGTTCAGTCAGAAGGAAGTTGGTGTCCTGGTGGAGCTTGTCCTGGGGCATTATGATGCCCTCTTCAGATCACCACGCGCCGACAAGGAAGGACGGGACAGGATCTGGGACGACTTTGTGGTTGCCATCAATGCGGAGGGGGTGGCAACCCGCAACATCAAGCAAGTCAAGAAGCGCTGGGAGGACTTCAGGTCCAGGACCCTCATAAAGGCCCGGCGCCTCATGGAGGGGGTCCAGGGCAGCATGAGTACCATCCAGCTGAGGGTCCTGGAACGCGTACGCCCAGCGCTCCATGCCCAGATCCTTGAGAGGCAGACCCGTCTGGAGTCGAGCAGTAAGTGGCCAAGCATTGCTGTGTGAGATAGGGCATGTTGCAGCGTGCTGGTTGTCTGATACTTGCCTGTATGTGTGACATAGGCCATGTACACGTGTGTGTGTGTGCAGGGACATCATGGTCATGCATGTGAGACCAGTAATGTGTGAAGCACACGGTTGGTGTATGTGTTTAAATGTAACATGGGGAGCCCTATGCGGAATGGACACATGAGAGCATGCCAGTCTCTGTTCCTGGACATGGGTGTGGGTGAGGGATGGGTGCTGATGCCATGTACATGTATGGTGTCCATGTCTGTGTTTCTGACCTGCGTTTATGTGACTTGTGGATGCCATGGATGCATGACACATGTCTGTGACAATGTTCAGATTCACTGATGCATCCTAGTTATCCTTGCATCCACTGTGTCTGGGGTGTACGAGTCCAGATGGATGAAAGTACGTTGAAGTGTGTGCATGTGATAGGCATGACCCATGATGCATGTGAGTCCAAAAACAACATTGTATGCTTCAAGAGTCCCTTGGAGATGTCTGCTTATGTCCATAGCATGCGCCATGCCTGTTACTGCATGTGTTTTGCCTGCACTGACCCATGTGTTGTGGAGGGACATGATGGAAGTGATCTTTGACAGTGCCACTCATATGCTATTGCTTCCTGTCTAGGGGACCATTGTACAGTACCCTGATGCTTGTGTTCTATGTCTCCCTCTACACAGCGCGAAGTGAAGAAGAGGGCGGAGACGGCGCTGTGGAGCTAAGCGGCGGGGATTCCCCCACGGCTGCAGCGGAAGGGGTGGGTGAGCCCCCACGGGGGCTTGCAACGGCGGAAGACGGTGTGGAGCCATCTAGGTTGGTGGTTTCCACTGAGGATGAGGAGGCCGCTACTGAGCCGCACATGGGGCCTGGTGGGGGCATCCCTGCTGGTGCAAGTGGTGCAGTCCAGGGGCAGGGGCAGAAGGCAGCACAGGTCGCTGTGGAGGTGCCTGTGCATGTCACTGTCCCTGACACTGTGACTGCACCACCATGCACCAGCAGGGATGCCCCATCCCAGGCCCGTTGCAGGTAGGGGGGATGTCCATGTCATCTGACTCCCCTCGTCCGCAGGCCGTATGGAGAAGGTCCTGATTGGTGTCGCATTGCGCACGGCTGTCATCCGTGATGAGGTGCGTGCTTCCCGGGGGCAGCACGCACGTCATCACGAAGAGCACAGTGCCAACGTGGCCCAGTTGGGAGCGGTCATGGTCGGGGGTCTCGTACATGTGTCGGGCACTCTGGCGACCCTCTCCTCCTCTGTGGAGGCTAGGCGCCAGTCGTACTCAATGCCGTCTTCCAGCCCAGATGCCACCAGGGCCCCCTGTGGACCTGCCCCGACCAATGCAGCCACCTCGGTGGGGATCCCATCCCTGCCACAGTCGGGAGTCGGAGTTCCAGCAGGGGTGGACACACCAGCAACTGGACCCCAGCAGATGGAGTATGTGACGGCATCATCGGGCAGGGCACGTGCACGACGGCATCAGTGGTTTCCATCAGCCTGGATGGCGTCGTGCTGGCACAGGCAGTTGCGTCGGAGGCAGCGGCAGGCTCGACGTGGGAGGCATCATGGCTCGGGGCCATCAACATCAGGGGTGCAGGCATCGGCCGGAGGGCAGGAGAACCCTGGAATGGGAGTGGCTTCCGTGTGGGAGCGGTTGGGCCAGCAGATAGGTGCGGAGCGGCAGCGGGCAGAGGAGGAACGGCTCAAAATGGTCAGGGCGGAGAACTCCATGCGGAGGGCGCTGAGGCGGGCTGAGTGCCTCGAGGGTCTTCGCAGGGAGTTGGAGCTGGACACTGCATTATCCCTGCGGGACCTCGGGACCAGGGAACATGCCCGCCTCCAAGCCATTGAACAGGAGTTCGATGATGCCCTGGCCCATGACAACAACCAGTGAGCCGTCAGACTAGCCCGCTGCCCTTGTAAATAGTTATGTAGTTAGTGTTAGGTTTCCTTTGCTTTTTTGTTTATTTTGGACCTTTTGGACAATGGGCCACATTTTTGTATATAGTTTTATTTTATTAGGTAGTATTTTTATGTAGGTTTCATTTGTTCAGTTGGGATCATGGACCCTAGTTTGTTTATCTGTATATAGTTGACTGTTGGATTTTTATATTTTTTTTGGATTTACCCATGGAGCAATGGTTTCGGTTTTGTTTTTACCTTGGATTTACTTTCTTGAACTGTGACTTTGGACACCTTTGGACACCTTTCCTTTGGATTATGATTTGTCGTTTTCGTTATTTTACAGACATGCTGCTTTTGGTTTTTGATTCCCATTGTCATTTGTTTATTTTTAATTCCATTTATGCTGTTTTCAATACATTTTTTTCATCAAACTTCAATGTGTAGTATCATCTCATTGGTATCATGCATATCATGATATGGGTTTTGAGATTCACTGACACCCATTGGGTGTATGTGAGGGCCATGTGTTCATTTCAAAACTTGCTATTGGGGTTCTATCACGTCATTGCCATTTCTAAGTGGGTGGATGCAATACTCGAGTGGGTGTTTTGCATTTGGAGGCTGACCATAAGGGCCAGGGATCTAGATTGTGATGACATGTTGGCTGGGGGACATGTGTGGGGGCCTGCTGGCAGGTGCCCCGCAATGCTGGGGGGTGGGGGTGCAGGAGGACATGAGTGGGACTTGAGTGGGGGCCTGCTGGCAGGTGCCCCGCAATGCTGGGGGGTGGGGTTGCAGGGGGACATGAGTGGGACATGAGTGGGGACCTGCTGGCAGGTGCCCCGCAATGCTGGGGGGTGGGGGTGCAGGGGGACATGAGTGGGACATGAGTGGGGACCTGCTGGCAGGTGCCCCGCAATGCTGGGGGGTGGGGGTGCAGGGGGACATGAGTGGGACATGAGTGGGGGCCTGCTGGCAGGTGCCCCACAATGCTGGGGGGTGGGGGTGCAGGGGGACATGAGTGGGACATGAGTGGGGGCCTGCTGGCAGGTGCCCCACAATGCTGGGGGTGGGGGTACAAGGGGACATAAGTTGGTGATCAGTAGTGCAAGGAGACATGTGCCTTTGCTGGGGGGCAAGCCCATGTTGGGTGGGCTGCCTGCGGGACATGACCAGGGATGCAGGGCAGTCCCCTGTGGTTTGGGCTGCCTGCAGGGGCCGTGGAGGGTGTACAGGGGACACCTGGGAGGACCCACACTGCCAAATCACATGTAGGACTCCCCGGCACCCCTGAAATACACGTACCCTGCTGAAATCGCATGTGAAAATTCTCGCGCACCCCTGAAATACATGTACCCTGCTGAAATCGCATGTGAAAATACTCGCACACCTCTGAAATACACCCGCCCAGGCCAATCGCGTGTGGAACTTCTCGCGCACCTCTGAAATACACGCGCCCAGGCCAATCGCGGGTGGAACTTCTCGCGCACCCCTGAAATACACGTGCACAGGCCAATCACGTGTGGAACTTCTCGCGCACCTCTGAAATACACGCACACGCTCCCCCAGGCCAGATCGCGTGTGGAACTTCTCGCGCACCTCTGAAATACATGCACACGCTCCCCCAGGCCAATCGCGTGTGGAACTTCTCGCGCACCCCTGAGATACACGCGCCCAGGCAAATCGCGTGTGGAACTTCTCGCGCACCCCTGAGATACACGCGCCCAGGCCATTCACGTGTGGAACTTCTCACGCACCCCTGTAATACACGCACCCAGGCCATTCGCGTGTGGAACTTCTCGCGCACCCCTGAAATACACGCACCCAGGCCATTCGCGTGTAATACTTCTTGCGCACCCCTGAAATACACGCACACGCTCCCCCAAGCCATATCGCTTGTGAAACTTCTCACGCACGCGTGTTCCCGACACCGGTAATACGCGTTCCCCGCTTTGCGTTTGCTGTTTGCCAGTCCGGTAAACTGGTGCAGGGTTGGCGCAGCCCTTTGCGATGGTTTTGCGATCTTGATGGCTTTTCCTTGCGCAAGGGCGTTCTTGGGGGCGTAACTGGCGCTGCGGCAAGGTCGCTGCGCCACTCTGCGCCACGTCTGCTTTTGGAGGTGAGAATCCATGAATACGCTGTGCGCGGAAATTGATTTTATCGCACGCGGCTGGCGCAGACATTCGCACGGGCACGCTGTGCGCCAGCCGCGTGCGACACTTTTGAGAGGAATTACATGAATCGGCCTGTGTATCTATATGAGCTACATTGTGATCCCATCCTCACATTTCAAGATTTTGAGATAATGAGGTACAAGTTAAATCTTGGAAGCACCTACTGGTTGATTGCAAAGGAACTTTAAATATGCACTGTTTGAACTTAAGACCTTTTGTTGGATCTTGGGATATGTTAGATTCTCCATATTTTTGGAACCATTTATCTGTTGGTTATCAAACTGCTATGGCTATTGCAGTAGTCAGCGCAATCTACTCTATTCCTGAAATCTAGGATCTAGGACTATCTTGCACTGTGCCATTTATACCTGAAATTATGTATTGCTGCTAAGCTGTTGAACTTGCTTGATTTTATGTTGATTTGTTACCCTGTGAAATGTAAACAAATGTTCCAATATGAATACGGCAGGAATATTTGACATATTTTATTCTGCATATGAACAGATGTTTGTTTTAGAAGTGATTTTATAAGTCTATGGGCCTCATTACACGGATGGCGGTAAGCATTTACCGGTACTGGTAAAATACCGGTACCGGTAAATCCTTACCGCCTTACTACGAGGTCCCTTTGCGGGTTGGGGAATTTAACGCCTGCTTTTTGCAGGCGTTAAAAGGGAGCTAATTACGGTACCGCAATTTGCGGTACCGCAATTAGCGCCTTCCCCATTCCCATTATGCCCTATGGGGCAAAAATGGGAATGGGGAAGGGCAATGGTGGAAGGGGGAATTACCGCCCCGCCAACCTTGGAATGGGGCGGTAATTCCCCTTTCCGCCAAGGCGGTGCTGGTATTTTACCGGCATGAACCATGGCGCTAATAGCGCCATGGTTCTCCGCCATCTGTGTAATGAGGCCCTATATCTTAATTACTTGTATATAACAACTAACATCCATCAGTTTATGGTTTATCTTAATACTATGAATGTTGTTTTACTGCTGTTATTATTATTGTACAAATTCTAAATTCCTTTGTCTTCTATTTTGTATGTGAGTGTAAAAGGTTTCTTGTAAACTGTAACACACGAAAACAAATAAAATAATTATTCTCTGATGGATCTTGTTTCACTTTCTTATCTCAATTCCATTTATGATCTTAACATTTGTTATGATTAAAAACCATATTCAAAATCTGATATTACTTCTCTCGTTTAGTTGTCCAACAATATATGATGCCCCCACTCCTGATTCATCTAATTTTTCACTGCACTCTGCCTTTCATTTTGCCTTCTGATTCACCTTTAAAATTGATGAGATGACCTTCATGTATTATTTCCTCTGACTCTTCTTCTCCCCCATTGCTTCCTCTTTCCCACCTTTGCTTCTTTCTCCTGTTTCCTTTCCTTTCCAAGATGTAATTTAGCATCTTGTATGAACGTGCTAATCCTTCTGTTGTTCCCCTTGTCCCTTTGATGTCTTCCATTATTTGTTTAGTGTATCCTCATTTTTCCTATGTATGGCCTCACTCTTTAATTCCTCTTTATTCCTTATGGTTCTTTATTGACTGTAACATACTTCTTTCACTGCTCCAAATTCAATTTCACACTGTTCATACTATTGAAACTACCTCCTTGCAAGTCACTAATATTCCCACCTTATTTTTCCACTCTAAGCACCATCTTTCCTTACTCTCTTTGAGGCTTTTTACATTTATTAGTTTATACTTTGTTCTACACTCTAGTGTCTAGGTAGGGCTGTCTTTGTTCGTTCTTGGTTCGCTTCTTATCTTAGCAGCCTATCATATTCTGTATACTTGGCCAGAAAGTGATCTAGTCATTTTCATTTCCTTATTAGCTGAAGAGTTAGACAGGGCTGCATTCTCATTCCACTGTTATTTATCCTATACATCACTGTGTTCATCTCCACCTTCAGTTTGGTGACCTCAGATGTCCCCAAAATCGGGGATCGCGAACACCATTACTCTAATTTGCTACCTTGCTCAAATTATTGACATCCCAATTAAGCAAGGATGTTTGTTTTTTTGTTTGTTTTATTATTTCTAATGCGCAATCATACCCTTAGGTAACAGGGCGCAGCAGTTACATGTATATGCGAAGCTTAGTTACAACAGGGAGAATATATACATACAGGAACAGCGAGGTGTTGATATGGACTACTAGTAAAGTATATACAAGTAAATAGTGAGGGGGAGGGGCAGTACTTCTCCGGTGAAGCCTGGCAACATGTTATGTTTAATGATCCTGCGTTTTCAACCATAGGACAACATTAGTTCGGAAGTTATGGTAGGGGAGGACCATCCTCAATGTGGGGGGAAGGGAATTCCACAATTTAGCTGCTTTCACTGGGAAGCTGTTGCCCCCTATTGTGGAGCAATTGAAGTTAGGAATGGAGAGGAAATCTTTGTAGGCTGTTCTTGTAAGTATCAGGAAGGTCTGTCTGTGGAATCTGTCGACCAGGTAGGTGGGAGCAGCATTGTTAAAAGATTTATGAGTGAGTGAGAGGGTTTTTAGCAGAATTTTGTCAGTGATAGGGAGCCAGTTGTTCTGTTGGCTATATGCAGAAATCTGGTCTCTTCTGGAGATGCCTAGTGCCGATCTAAGGGCATTATTGGTGATAGCTTTGGTAGACCCTAAATAAAGAGCATTGCAATAGTCCATGCACAACAAAATAAGGGCTCAGGCAAGGGTAGTGCAGCTGATATCGGAAAGAAATGGCTTAGCTGCACGGATCAATTTACATGTGTATGTAGTAGAGGATGCTAAGGAGTTCACCTGTTTGTTAAATGAGAGGTTTGAGTCTAGGTAAACACCCAACGTTTTGACCTCTTGTCCTACTTTGATGATATTGCCGTCGATTATAAATGAGGAATAGACATGGCCTAATTTCTTTAAGCTGGAGGAGGTGCCCAGGATGATGAGTTTGCTTTTGTCATCATTCAGGCATAGCCCGTGTGTGGCCATCAATGCCTGGATGATGATGTACACTCTGTTCACCAAGGTCAAATCCTTTTCATAATCTCCAGAAACTGGAAGGAGGATCTGGGTATTTTCTGCATGGTTAGTGTAGGTGATACCGAGATGATCCAGATCATCGAAAAGGGGCTTAGTAAAAATATTGTACAGTGTGGGCGAGACGCATGAGCCCTGTGGCACGTAGGATGTTAGAGAGACCTGGTTCTCAACACCAGGAGACATTGGTACACACATGACATTCAGTATAAAAGAAAGTCTATTGTCAGGTAGTCTAGTTGGCAGATGTGGGAGGGACTTCAAAAGGCCTTCAGTAGTCAAATAATTGGTTATCTCCAACTATAGCATTAACCACTGTGTGTTGGACTTTACAACACTAACCCATGTTGGATTGATCTTAACTACATTGCGTCTTAAACAGTTACCCTTAAAAGGCACCTGACAAAAGCAGCCCAATGATTCATCTGTATCCCAACAGTTTTGACTATGGTGCAGGATACCAGGAAAAAAATATTTTCTTTTTTCTGCCTCTTGTTTAGCACCCTTAGGAGGAGACGGTTGGTTCCACTTCTCTGTTCACTAAATTCAGCAGGCTTCCTGCACACAAAAAGAAAGTGTTTAGCCCAAGCAACCTCAGTAGGCTTAAAAGGTTAACATATGTCAAATTTCAACAGCAAGTGACCAAAGGTGCATAAGCAGAGCACTGCTCACACCCACCACTCTCACACCAGCATATTACAATGTGGAGGGGAAGGCAGCGGCAGTGGGAAATGGTGTGGTGGCAGAGAAACAACATTAGGTCATCTATACCCTGTTTGCTTTGCCACGCTGATGGTCTCGAGCAGTTAACCCTCCCGTTTTTTGGCGGTATTCAGGAAGAAGTGCGCCAAGTTTCAGATGAGCTTGGAGACTCTGTGGGTCACCACAGAGGCCTCCTTACACAATCAACAAGCATTACCATGGAAACGCAGATGCCATCACTCGGATTGGCTACTAAAAGGTACTTCCAGCTAACCAGAAGTTGGCAGGCTTTGTAGCCAGGCTCCACAGAGAAGGCCCGCAACAAAAGGCCCTGCCTGTGCCGGGAGCCTCTCTTTATCAGCAAGCCAACACCGGCACAACAGCAGAACGCTCCTCGCCAAATCCCCTACTCTCACACCATCATATTTCGACATGGAGGAAGAAGGCAGCAGCAGAGGCAAAAGGTGTGCCGGAAGAGCGACACCAATATTTCATCCATTCTCTGTTTCCTTTGCCATGCCGAGTGGTCTCGAGCAGTTAACTCTCCCGTTTTTTGGCAAAATTGCAGGAAAAAGTGTGCCAAGACTCCGCCGAGCTTGGCAGATGGCAACACAGACGCCTGTACACGGATTGGCTGCTAAAAGGTACTTCCAGCCAACTAGAAACTGGCAGACTTCCTAGCCGACTCCCACACAGAAGACCTGCAACAAAAGGCACTGTCGGCCACACCATCACCCTCATCAAGCAGTTATGCTGCCCAACATGACATTCTGGCTACCAAGAAGATGACCTGTGACTCTTCACTCCCTCCCTGCTCCTCACGTGAGTGATGGTTGATCCATCCATTATCTTTCTCCTTCACCTTAACCTATAATCTGTTTGATCTGTGTGGATCTCCCTTCGCATGGTTCCTACCTACTATTTGCATTTTGACCTTTCAATTGCAAACGTTTGTTAGCTGGGCTATTATTTTACTGCGCTGACTTCTGCATTCACTGCATCTCTCTTTAAAATCGAATTTAGGTGGTTTGTCTGAACATCTTGCATCCATTTCTGCACTACTTTTGTAAAATCGAATCTAGGTGGTTTGTGTTCACATCTTGCATCCATTTGAGCACTGCATATTTGATCCTGTTTATAATCATATCCTGGAACCTCACCTATTGTTTTGCATTAGTGCCCTCCACCCCTAGTCAACTAAGCCACCTTTAAGTACAGCCCAGGACTGTGCAGTGCAGCCCCGACTTCTACTTTCCTGTACGTTCACTCTTTCATTTATCCTCAGCCACTGTGATGCACTCACCATCTCTCCTATCTTCTATAATTGCTACTCCATCACCTACCCCCCTCTTTCAGAAATTCGGGAATGAAAAAGCACAGAAAAAGACATCCTCCATTCAAGCCATGGCTTTCCCATTCCAGACACCTATGTCAGCGCAAATTACAGTGAGGCTTTCACTGATATCCTTTTCTATGTCCCCTCTCCAGATCTATGGACTCCTCATCTCATCTCTACTTTCTCTGCTTCCACTTTCTCTTCCATTAACAGTGTCAACAAGTGGGAAATCCTCTTGGCTGTCTTCTCATCCTCACATTGCTTTGTTAATGTCTACCACACAGTCACTATCCTGCAACCCAACCTCCTTCTCTTCAGATCCTGCCACCCCTCATTAACTTTCTTCCTTCTCCTGCCTCTCCCCTGTACTCCTCCTCAGAAAACCTCCAAAGATAGAGACCGCCTCCACTTGGCGACCCCAAACACCCGCTCAGCCAACAAACACTCTGCTGACATCTGCCTCATTCTTGAAGAAACTGACATTGACATTCTTGCTCTCACCAAGATATGGTTCAATGCCAGCTCAGTCACTGCTTTTGACTCCCTCCTACCTGACGGCTTTAAGATAATTTCCAAGCCTTGTCCTCACTATGCTGGTGGTGGGGTCACTTTAATCTACCCTGAGTGGGTTCCATCGTCCATCTCACCCACCCAGCTCTACTCTTCTTTTGAGAGCCTAGTATGCAAATGTGTCATCTCTTCCTCCCTACCACCCTCTTCCTCTCTGAATGGGCTGATTTCTGCTCTTCCTTGCTTTCAACCACCTCCAACCTCCTCCACTTGGGTGACTTCAACATCCAATTAGACTCCCCTGTCTCAGCATCCACTCTTTTCATTGACCTCTGCACCACTCTATCCCTCTTCATTCTCCCATCTGGTCCAACCCACAGAGCTGGACACACTCTAAACAATATCATACACTCGGCCCTCTCCCACCCCATGGTCATCCCTCTCTCTTGGTCACATCCTTCTCTCCGTTCCTCCCACCTGGGTCCCTTTGGCCCTCCTACCGCTCCGTCAAAAGCCTTGCCAACCTTGTTCACAAACATCCACCCAATGAAATGAGTGTCAGCTGCTTCCTTTGCTTCTGCCTTCATCCACCCTTACCCCCCTACCACAGACTTTACCACTGACTCTGCTCTCAGTAATACCCTTGACATCCTTTCCCCTGTCACTAGGATCCACCTGAAACCTGCCTCTAAACAAAGCAAAGTGCAGAGCGGCGGAATTAAAGGGTCAATCCTATGTCTTACCCTCTGACAAACTGGCCTGCCGACTGCTGAAAACGCAATCAGACTCTCCGCCCATGCCAAGAAAAGGCCCCACATTCAGGCACAGATATCTGGTGCATCCAATAACACGAGAGAACTTTTCAAAATCTGCAGGGAGCTAGACCAACCCTTCCACAGTATCCTCCTCACCTCTTCCTTCCCAGGCCATCTGCAACGCACTGGCCACACTTTGCCACCAAAACTCAGGACATCCTGAACTCCCTTGTAACTCACCCACTTGGCCACTTACCCTCTTCCTTATCCTCCTCGGGACCAGTCACACCTGAAGAAGTTACGAGAATTTTCCACTCCTTGAAAGGTTTTTCCAAACAGGTTCACCCCTGCTCATCCAGATCCATCAAGGACAACATTGGCTCTCATGCCTTGGCACTCACAAATTTTGGCAACCACTCTTTCACCACTGGATCTTTGCCCTCCTCCCTCAAGCACGTCCTTGTGTGCCCCTCCTGAAAAACCTTCAGCAAACCCTACCTGTCCAGCCAACTACCGCCCTATTTCAATCACCCCCTTCCTGGGGAAACTGCTGGAGAAGCTGGCCTTGCCCAAAATCAACTCGCACACTGAACTTGTTGGTGGTCTCCACTGTAGAGGAGCATCTGTGTGCCTCTTCTGGAGATCCTTCCCTCTACATCCTGTGTATTGGAGACATGGAATTGTGCTGTGCTTAACACCCGCCATAATACCAATGCTGCAGCAAGTGTTTGAAAGACGATACCCATTGGGACAACCCTACCGAATGCACCGTCAAAGTGATGATAATCTGCAGAAGGAAAAACCTGAAGAAGTGTGAAAGAAGCTAACCAATGAAGTAATGATGTCATAAAAAGTGTGTGTGACATCTTGAGATGCTGGCTAAAAGATGATGTATAGATCCTGAAGAAACTAATGATGCAGTATACAATTGAGTGTGTTTCCTAATATAGAAAATGAAGATTACACATGCATAAAGTGCTGCAGAAAAACAACTGTTTAATAAATGTACAGTTGCTTAAACACAAGACAGATTAAATTATCATAGAGGCTGGCTAAAAGTAGTGAATAGAATGCAGGCAAAGCCATTATTGTATGGAAACTAGACATTGTTATCACAAATTCAGTAGGCCAGAACCCATGAAGCTGGAATAGAAAACTGTGTCGCAGCAAGAATAATCAGCTTTTGAAGCTGAAGGGCAAGGTCAAGATTCGAGATTCAAGAAGCAAGGTCAGATATCTGTTCCGAAGAAGAACGAGTATGCAGAGGATGAACCTTCTCGCATTAAGGTGCAAGATAGAACACAAAGGATGCCAAATTTGAATTTATTTAAAGCATTTAAAAGCTGCCAATTAGACCAGATCATGGTCTCCCGTCATGTGAGCCAAGGATGGAAATAGAGCTTGAACTTGAAGTCCCAGACATTATAGCGAGTGCCCTCACTCCCGTGCATTTCCAGAGACAAGGATATTCTGCAAGGCCGAAGGCATGGGCGATGAGAGATGGTGGGCTAATTGGGTGGTGAGGTAGATTCATGACCTAGCTCCCTGCACCTGGGTTGTGGCTTACGTGCTGCTAAGTGAACCAAATGTTCCAGCCATGGCACAAGCATGCCAACCAATTATATTAGTCTATATAACTAAGGACCTTATGGTTTGAAGACGAATGGGAAACTGTGTATATAATGATTCTGAAATTACATGTTTTTTAGAGTTAGGCATAAGTTGTCTACTTGATTACTGACCGCCAATAACAATCCTTTCATAACTGACTGCTTTTCCCAAGTCATTCTGGGCACATTCTCCTCTCCTACTTCCTTCACCTGTGTTGTATCCTATCCTCTTGGCTCTTTAACGTCAACCTTGCTCAGCTGGCACTCCTCATCTCTTCCTTCTCCCCCAACTTCCAGTGTTATGCAGACTTCCTGATGGCTCTCTCACAACTTCCTTCATCCCTGACTGCCTATCTGCTATCCAGGCCTGGTGAACTCCCAATGATCTCCTCCTCAATGCCAGAAAAATTGAGATCCTTTCCTTTGAGACCCCAGCTCCCTCCTTCTTCCCCTCTCTCTGACCTTCCTCCATGGGCTCTACACCAGCTCCTTCTTCTGATGCCACAAACCTTGGAGTCATCTTTGACTCCTCACCTTCCTCCCTCACATCTATGACATAACTAAGAAGTCCCACTTTCCCATTACTAAGAAGTCCCACTTCTCAAAGGAATCCTCCCTTTTCTCACTTTCCCCCAGAAGCTCAATGTTTCTTGAGCCCTGGTTCTCTCTCTAGGCTTGACTATTGCAATAGCCTCTTCCTTAATATGCCTTTGTCCACTCTGCAACCCCTTCAGATAATACAGAATAGAGCAGCGAGATCTATTCTTGGCCTCAAGCCCAGGATCCACATCTCTCCTGCCCTAAAAAGTCTTAACTGGTTCCCGGTTGTTGCACGGATTAAATTGAAATTGCTCTGCATCATCCAAGAGGCTATCTGGGGGTGGGAACCACACTATCTGGAGCTCTCTCTTACAAAATATTCTCCTTCTAGACCTCACCATTCCTCTGGCATCAACTTCTTGTGAGTAAAGCGTTTCACTAAACATAGAGCAGGAGGTTGTTCTATTTCCTCAGTTGGATCCCTCCTGTGGAACAGCTTCCCCTCCCTCTGCGTCTTGAGCAGGACCTTCTTAAATTCTGAAAGCACCTCAAGACTTTCCTCTTTTTCTCCTCCTTCCCTTCTTCCCTATTCTGCTAATCTCACAGTTGCTGTGATTGGTGTCCTGGGCCCTTATGCACCCTCTTGGCCCCTGACCAGCTAAAACCCAATCCCTCCAGCTTCTGGCTACCTTCCGCCCTGGAGACTAGCACATTTCCACCCAATGCTGCCCCACACCAAGTAGCACTTACCATACCTGTGGTGCTTTGAAACAGAATGTATTTGCTGTTTAAGCACCTAACAAGCAAACAATAAATAAATAAAAAATACATTGGCTCTATGAGAAAGAGCCTTCCTCTAACAGCCAATCTAATATCGCTCGCCTCAGGCTGATCACTGTTTCATTTGGGAATAGATATGACGCAATGGTTACAGAAGTTTTATTTACTTCTTGTGTTAATTGTTTAATTGATTTTAGGTAGCATGCACATTGTCTTGGTTTTAAGACTTAAATGTGTTCAACACATTTAATTTTCCTCTAGTGTAGTTGTAACTCTTTCGTTTACTTCTTATTGTATCATGTTTTATGGGCATCACACAAAATAAGCATTACTACTACTAGTATTTCCATATGATGTTCCTCAAAGTTTAGTTCTACATATTTTATTATGTTCATTCCATACCATCCCTCTGTCATCAGTTATCCCTTGCTGAAGACTTAACTATCACTTCTACGGTCAATTCACAAATCTTTATTCTTTCCTCTCCTTTGCTGATAAACCCCAATCTTATAATTATGTCTCCCTCCTGTCAAGCAATGGGTGCTTTTTCATTTGCATGAACTCATCCAAGAATAATATGTTCTTCTCCCTTGTACATACTGTCCATGACTCTCCACCTTATTATGTCCCATTGACTGGCTTTACTTTATTATCCAGATTGTAATCTTGCTTTTGTTAATGGCTCCTTTCTCTTTTTCACTTGCAATCTTGTTTTCTTGTTCGTTCATGTCGATATCAACAAAACTGTATCTGCAAACCTCACCATTCCATACTGTTTTCAGCATTAAGATTCTTGTTCACGTTTTCACTATTGTTTCTTGCTACTTCTTGGCCTCCAAGTCTATACCCTTTCTTTGCTTCGCTCTCCCTTTTACTCTGATATTCTGCTTCTTCTGCTCTTTGCATGTTCCCACATCTCTCTTTCGCTAGCTTCTCTTCAGTGGCTCTCCTTTCATTTCTATCTCTATATTTGATTGCAGTGTATTGAATTTCAAAGGGTTGCAATGAATCCGAGGTGATCATCACAGGACCCTGGCCCAAGTCCCTTCTCATGTGGCCAGGGAAAGGCAGACTCTTCCTGAGCCTGGAGGTGGTGTTCTGCAGGAGGTTCACATGGCAGGGGACTCAGGTCAGGAGAATTGGGAGAACCCCCTTACCAAGTTCCCTAATGATCTTATGGTCTTAATGGCCTTTTGCAAAATGGAAGCTTTTGATATTAAGAGAAAGAAGAACATTAGGGACTTCAAGTCCCATAATTCTCTAAGTACCTGGACTAGGAAGAGGGACTCAGAGGTGCAGACCTGTGATGTGTAGTCTAGTTGTTCTAATGACCCACTCCTGAGCAGGGCGTTTAAGCATTTAAACCCCCCTCAGTTGCAGGACGTTAGAAGGAAGCCATTGCAGAAGACATGAAAGAAGCACTGGAAACAGCGGAAGCAGGTGGAACGAGACATGGCTGACATTAGATTGAGAGCAGGTCGCCATATTGTGGAAGTAGTAGAAGTAGGAGACCCTGTACGATGCAGAATACGTGCTGCAGGAAGCGGTGAGAAGACTGGCTATCCCAAGGGAGAGAGGAGCTCTTCTAGTGCTGTGACATGCAACTCTGCTGTGTGGTGTTCATAGGAGTGCGAGCGGAGCAGAGAAGGCTCCATCCACAGGAGGTGCAAGCAAGAGAATCATTACTGGAGCTGTCAGATGCCTGTGAGAGTCAAACGTGGGGAGAAGGAGCAGGTCTATTGGAGGTGCCGGGAAAAAGTGGTAGGTTTGCCTATGTCAGGGAACCTCAGGGTGCTCCAAAACCGACCGCTGACTCCCATTAAAGCTTTTCAATGCCTAACTAGCAAATGGAAGACAATTAAGCATAACGCTTATGCTAAAGAAGATATTCATTGTATCCACCATTTTCAAAGTGGGCGCAACTCGTGTATTGCCAAACATTCGGTTGAGGAACATTGTAACCACCATTGTCCAAGCCAAAAGGTGACATTTTTTATCCCAAGTATAAAATAATATTGTTACCACCTTTGCCAACGCCTAAGAATGGCAATTGAAGAAAACCAATATTGCCAAAGCCAAAAGAGGGCAATTGAAGGAAACCAATACTGCAAAAGCCAAGGAAGGGAAATTAATAAAATACAGTATTGCTAAGCCAAAGCAAAGCAATTAAGGGGAATCAAGTATGGCCGAACATAACCAATTTCAAGTGGGAGGGGAATCAAATCTGCAATGCCTGGGCAATTGAAGTAGAATGAAAAACATTGCTAATGTCTTGTGACCTATTCATCAAGCAGTTGTTGGATTTGTACTTGTCCAAATTAAGGTTGAAGTGTGGAAAGCTTAAAACAGCCTCACCACAGAGTACTTGTAGTAGTGGTAGGAGTGTTACCCTAGCAGGATGAGGACACCTAGAAAGGGACTATTGGTGGTTAGTCGTGGCAGGTTAGTGGACCAAGAAGAAGATAATTGAAGTACTTTAAAATGGTAGAGTATTGTGCCTCCAAGAAAGTGGCAAGGCTACTAGTGTGTTGTGATGAACTGTGGAACAACCATCCTGACAAAACATTACTGTGGGCCTCATCACGAGTTTGGCGGTAGCCCTTAAATGTGGCGGTATTGCTGTTACCGCCGCATTTAAGGGGCCACCAAATCATGGCTTTGGCTGATTTCCCCCCAGCACTGAGCTGGGGGAAATCCGCCAAGAATTTGCCGATTTTTGGCGCGTTTACTGCCGGCGGGAAATCTGCCACCGATAAAAGTGCAAAATTTCCCCATTGAACCCAATGGGGAATGGGGAATTCCCGAATGGGCTCAATGGGGAATGGGCAATACCCGTTCCGTCAAACCCGTGATCCGGCGCTAATAGTGCCAGTGGGTTTGGCAGTAGGGTTAATAACGCCAGTGCTATTAGCGTGGCGTTACCACCCAACTCGTGATGAGGCCCTGTGTATGAAGAAGAAATGTGGAAGTAGTTATCTTTTGCAAAGAAGGGCTATTATATGTAAAATTGACCATAAGTGCAAAGACTGAATCTTTTGGTTTGTCAAAAAAGAATATTGTCCAGTATTTTGACCAGTGTTATATTTTGTTGAACAATACAGTGGTTCAAGTGCCAAGAGAAAGACTTGCGGAGCGAAGTTAACTTTTTGTTGTATTGGAAACAAAACTTGGCTATTCAAAGGAACTTTTCTTGAATGGAACTCTCATTTGAAAAATCCTACATTAATCCTGGGGAAGGGGATCCGACTCTGGTTACTATATGTTTAACGAATATATGTTTGAATATCACTGTTATGTTGTTAAGTTTAACCATCCATTTGATACCTGTATGATTCTGTTGTTTGCATGAGCGTGAGGGTCAAATACCTTTTATTAGAGTGTTTTCCTTTAGTCTTAGTTGGACAGGTAGGGAAATCCTCATTAGGTTATAGAAAGCGATGCGTTCATCCCGTCCTATTTGTTTAAATAAAATGGGCTATATGAAGAAAAACTCTATTTACTTGTTCGCCTCACATTTATGACCCCTCAAAGGGCCCATGCTATTATTGGCATAAGCACTTTACAAATCAAGATAAATATATCACTGATAGGCACCCACAATCAAATCGCATTCAATGATGTACTCTATTCCAACTCGACCTGAAGGCTATCATTGAGACATTTTTCCTACTATTAACATGTTTACCCAGCCGGAAGATCCTGCTATTTAATACAATATACCACAAAAGAACAAAATATATACAAGACTAGGACAGTAGACTTGTTGCTTTAGACATTATATCACTTACAAAGAGAAACCAGGAAATCAGTTTTTTTGGTGTCAATTAGGAACATGCTAGTGAGATGTTCCAACATTTCTTCATCTGCATTTTTAGTCACAGTTGTCTGTCTCTGAGTCAAACACCTGGCCACACCCTTCTCTTTTTTTTTTCATTATCTAGTCACGCATTTAGTCCCAGGGTATAACTGTTCCTGTATTCAAGGTCATTTCAACACCTAGCTAAATTAAAACTTTAGCTATCATAAGGTCTGTTTGAGGATACATGCTGCCCAATGTTTCACTCAGCTTGTTCATCCACTCACCCATAATGCTAATCAAAGCCTAGACTAGATTTCTAAAGGAACATTTGATATCTCTAACTCCAGTTCACCTTCCTGGTCTGACCGCGACACAAGTGCCATCAATAGTGCTAATCTTAGTAGTTACTAATATCATATGGCTGAGTGAGTGACACAGAGGATCAACAAAACAAGTATTTCCAACGTGTTTATTCACAACCAATCAATTCCAAGTACCCCCGAAAAGCCCCACCTCATCAATGTTGGGTCAGTGCCAGGCCTAAGGGTTTCCTATTTCTCAGTGACTCTGTTTGCCTCTCGTGATATCAGGTTTAAGGGATTCCTGCATCCTTTTACTCCCTGTTGTTTTCTACTTTCTGTTCCAATACACAGCTCTGGTTTTCACCAAGCAGTTTTTGGTAGAGTGCAAACCTATCAGCAACGGTGAGGTAGAGCGTAGCCTGCAATTCTTCGCCCATCACACCAGGGATAATGAGTAGGACTTAGTCACCTACCTCTTCCTGGGCACGCACCTTTACCATACATATCTCCTTTGTCTTCTCGTTTTGTTCCTCCCAGAAGTTCTGCCACATGTTCATTCCTCCATCCACCATGGGTCCAACCATGCCAGATTGGGGTCTTTATCTGAACCCCTTCCTTGGTACAAATGTGCTCATCGTACTTTCATAAGCCGCCTATAATTTTCATCTGCTTTTTTCTCCAAACTCCTCCATGCTGTTCCTAATCACATTCTTACATTACCTCACCTCTTTTTCATCTTCTCCATCATATGAAGTTCAGAAAAGCATGGGAGACTCCCCTGCTCCATGGTGCAAGTAGATGTTAGAACGTTCATGTCACATGGTCATTTATAGTCTTCATCCATACTCTTTTTCCCTACTCTCTAATCTTATACAGAAACTAAACAAAATAAATGTTAGACATTAGTATTGACCTTCTGCAGTTATTAATTGCATTTAATATTCACAGGCATTAATTAGTGCTGGTACCATAAACAATTGGCACAGGCAAAAGAACTTGCAAGCTGACGGGCCCGTCAGCTCGCATTACCATTATTAAGTAAGCTGTTGTCCTATGCTGGCTGTTTAAATACTTGAAGTCTTTACATTGCCAGTTGAGACACAAAGCCTAAAGCTTACACCGCCTTATAAAGAGTTCCATGTTATGATGTTTACCGCCTCACCACCCGGAATTGTATAATCTGTAAAGTTAATATACATTGTCAGGCCCCAATCACCCAAGACCACTAACAATGTCCAGCAGAACAGTGTGACCCCTTATAATCGCCTTACTTAAAATTGAGAAGTGGAATATGGTATACATTATTGATAACGAGAAAGAAAAATACGAAAAGCTTTTTCAGTGAAACATAAATAATGAAAAATATGTCGTATTTTTGGTAAAGGTATGTATGGTGGTTGGGGTGAGGGATTAAAAGGGGTGGGGGGTTTTGCGTTGGGTAATGAAGCTGTGGAAATGGGGGGATTTGGGTGGACCCCCCAAATTAAAAAAGAGAACGAAACAACCTTTTTTCGTTATTTTTATTTCACTGAAAAAGTTTAGTTATTTTTGTGTTAATTAAAAAGACATGAACCGTGCAGTAGAGGCATATTTGATATATGAGACAATGCACAGGAGGGCATGTACTGCATGATGTCTATTGATTGCAGCAGACAGGATGAGAAGGTTGTGCTGCAGCAGCACACAACAGCAGTTTACTAGAGATGCCTTTGCACCAATATTCATATAGGCATGCTAGTTTGTACTGATGTAAAGAAGACCTGTACGCATGAATGAGGTAGGCCAATGGCTGGCTGAGAATGAATTGAGCAGCATTCATGCTTAAACATTTACACTTGGGACAAATAAAGCATCTCCTCTACTCAGTGCCTGCATGCAATTGTTATATTTAATAACACATCTTAAGTCCAATGCTATCTGCAACTAAGTGCTTACCTCGAATGCCAGTTTCCACCTTAGAAGTAGTGGTCTAAGTGGGCGGAAGCGGTTGTCAGCGGTGCTGAACTACTTGTTTTTAAATCACGTTTTACTGCTCCTGTACTTTTATTTGAAAAAGAAACCGTTCAAATGGTTTCGTTTTAAAATAAAAGTGTAGGAAACAGTTGAAAATTGCACTGCACCGAACGTTCCCTTAAACAGCAGGCGCCTGTGTGTAGGGGTTTGTATTGTGTGTGGGAGGGGGGGGTGGCGATGTGGTGTGTGGGGAGTGGGTGCAGGCCAGCAGGGAACATAATTCCACCACTTCTTTCCATATGCTTTGACCACTGCTTAGAAGTAAAGGTTTGAATCGGCTTCAGACATCTGAGCCTCCATAGAGATGGCTAACTTTTCAAACAAGCAGAGTCACTAAATGTCTGATTCATCCCAAATGGGCTCAAACCAAATTGAGCCGTAGGACACTATGGGGTCATTATGGGTTTGGCGGTGTGGGAAAAGTGCTGTGAAAAGTGGTGGTAATTCCATTACCGCCACTTTCCTGCACCACCAAACTACAGGCTTGCCGGTGGGGGTTGCCTGAATTACTGGTGCTGGTGCTGATTACATGAGCTGGAGGTAAATCAGGCCCCCTACTGGCAAAGAACTGCTGGTATAACCTGTAAATTACCTGCAAACCTATAATGACCGTCTATGACTGCAATTGAGTTACACAAGTTATATAAGCCATGTGGATTTTAAGGAAGGGTGAGGCAGATGATCCAATATTTGTTGGTGCAAGTGATGAGATACACTTTCCCATCCCATCATTTGCATCAATAAAAAAACAAAGTCCGCCCTGTTCTCTTTTTTAAAAAAAGCTCTTTGTTACATTTTCAACACTTTACATCTGATGTCCAGGACGATGCCTGTAACTTTAATTGGGGCAACCACACACTTGTGTTTCAACCTCATCCAACTGCTGGCAGTCTTGCCCCGATTTTGCCCATCATATTTCAATAGTGCCTTTCTGACATCATTACCAGCAACACTTCACTGAGTGGTGGCCATAGCGTAGTCTGAATGAGGTGTGCGTTCAGATGGCAATTTAAATCCACTTTCTGCATGTGTGCCGATAATGGGATGTTGCATATCCTGAATCCACAAACTGAATGCTCATTCAAATGCCCAGAAAATACTCCAATTCCCTAGCGCCTATTTCGAATGCACAAAATGGTCATTGCTGAGCCTACTGTCACATTTGCATTTCCAGGCCTCAAACAGGAACAAAACGGCTTTTTTTCTTTTGACATTTCACAGTGATGGACCCTTTATTTTAAATATGCTGCCTGCACGAGGCTGTCACACATTTTTGTTGAAAGCATGCTCCCAACACCAACCTTCTAAAGAGGGTTGTCCTTCGCATCACATACCTTGCAGTGCCCCAAAAATTAGCAAGTCACCTTTTGTATTTGTATTTGTATTTATTTTAATTGTAGTGCGCCAGGCCCAGGGGCATCTGGCCGCGAAAACTTAGTAGGCATATTTACATATAAAGTTCGTTGGCATATTTACATATAATGTAAATTGGCATATTTACATATATTCCACAACATATACAAAACAACAATAGAGCAAAAATGTTCAGTATGGTACATGGGTGATCACACTGGGTGGTTATCATATGAGCACAGTAGGTGAAGCAAAAATTAGAGGAGGCAGAAAACTCAGGTGATTGCAGCAGGCGGGAACTTCATCAGATCTGAGCGAGAAGCCAAGATTTGGTTTTCAATTTGAAAGAATTGAATGATGGTTCAGTCATAATATTGGATGGGAGAGTGTTCCAAAGCTTAGAGGCCAGAACAGGGAAGCTTACGCCCCCGGCCTTTTGGAGTTTGAATTTTGGCAAGGATAGGCAGTGAATCTGGCAGTTCTTTGGGGTCGAGAGGATGTGTGCAGGGAGGGGTGGTTGGAAAGGTAGAGGGGGGATTTGTTTGTCAAGCATTTATGGGTGAGGGCAAGTGTTTTTAGCGCCTTTGTCGAAAGGTGAATTATTTTTGGCACAAGTGATGCGACATAGACCTATCTCATCCTCCTTGTACATTTGGGCAATTAAGTGGGCCTTTCTGTGCATTTCGAAGTGCATTCCAAATCCACACATAATGCTCTCTAAAATGCACATACAATAGTCACATTCCCTTATGCCTATTTGGATTTGGAAAAGGGGATGCGCCGCACATGCAAAGGTCATTGCCGACCCTTTCCTGCATTTTCTTTTCATTCGAACAGCAGCTTTTCTATCCGTCCCTGTGAAATGTGTGACAGGCATGCTCCCAACACCATTATATGCAAGGGGGATGGTCAGAACAACGTTTGCGCATGTCACATTTTTGCAAAAGGTCATCTGCATATTTCTCAAATTAACGCAAATGAATAAAGTGTATACTCTGCACTTTTTAAATTTGTGTTTATTTTTATTTCCCTATTGCATCATTTCCTTAGCCATCAGTAACACTTAATTTTAAGATCCTAGTGCTAATTCAGTATTATCAAAGAGCTGCATGAGCGCAGAGTTGAACCATCAACAACCTCTATCAATACGAGTGGCACGAATTCCGGTTATAGCATGTTCCACCATTTCTATCCTCAGCTCCAATTGGTTTGAATCTTTCGTGGTAAATGGAACCCTTATTCTTTAGGAAGGATGAATAGCTTTCAAGCTGGTTCACCGTTCCATGTCTCAAACTATCTAATCAAGTGAGGCCTCTAGTTGCGAAATGTCGGTTTACCATGTGTAGATCCATAAAATGAGTCCAGGCGTGGTTATTTCAGAATTATAGAACACAATTCTCATAGATTACATCACATGTTATGTTTTCAGTGCTCAAATATCTTACAAGCTCTCCTTGTAGCCTTCAATTCTTATTTTGCAAACTCTTGCACCATTTCCACCACAACCGGCATCCCCCTCCCCATTGAGAGAGAGGGAAAGAGAGAGAAGTAGGGAAATACCAAGAGAATAAGACAGGCAGAGACAACAAGAAAGCCATACGGAGGGCGGGAGGAACAACAGAAAGATGAAGCAATGCAGATGGGGGAATGAGCAAGGGAGAAACAGTCACTGACTGAGATATTGTGCCTGGGAGAGACAGGTATTTTGAATGTGAGACTGACTAGGAGTAGGGCAGAGCCTGGGATTATAATGTGGATGAGAAGGTAAGAATAGCATAAGAGGCTAAACCTAGGAACAGAGATTGGGACTTTGATAATAGACTAGAAATAGAGTCTAGTACTAGGGAGTAGGGCTGTGGACTAAGAGTAGGATGAGGGTCCATTACAATGGACTAGAAAGAGGACTAGGATGAGGGGCCAGGATTAGGACTAGGCTCATGAGGAGGTACAATGCTGAGGGGCTGAAATGGGGGCCTGGAACATGAAAGAAAAAGGTATAAGCGACGAGAATGAGAATGAGGGACTAGCCAGAGGATAGGGACTATGACAAGGACAGGAGACTAAGCTAAGCAAGAGGGATGAGAATGACGGAGTAGGATTGACCAGGATGTGGGGCTAGATGGATGTAGAGGGACTAGGATGTGGAAAGTAAAGAGGAAGAGGGAAGAGAATGAGGCACAATAGAGTGGCATGTGGATGAGAAAGAGGGACTAGAACAAGAAAGAGTGACTATGATGAAAAAGAGGGTTGAGGAAATTGGATGAGGACAAATAATATACAGGCAGACCAGAATGTGAAATAGGGATGAGGAAGAGGAGCTAGAACTAGAATGAGGGACATGGACAGGAGAGGGGTCTGGATTAGGAAGATGGACATGGATGTGGAAGAGGAAGGATAATGCACAGTAAGGAGAATTAGGAATAAGAAAGATGAAGAGGGGGCGTGGCTAGGCGGCCATGCTGTAGGAGGCACAATCGCAGAGCTCAGCCGAGATCCTGCAGAGATTCTAACCACACGGGCACAAAACGACTGGTAAAGAGCCCAGACAAACAGATACGGACGTCGGAACAGTCGCAGAGCACTCGCTGATTCTCCCGAGGAAAAATGGAGTAAGGATCGCGGAGAAAAAAGCCAAAGTAGGTGCCACCCACGAAAAACAAAATAGCGGGCGCGAGAACCTGAGCAGCCGAGGAAGAATGTCAGAGCTCCGCAACCCGAAAGGAAAAGTCCACAGGTGCTGTATGACCGACCTGGGAGGGAAAAAATGCCCATAACAGCAGGGGCCCTCCGGAGAGGTGGTGGAGCCGAACCAGGGCGACCCAGGAGGCGGAACAAGGAGCCCAGTAGGAAGAAAGGCCACCTGAGCCCCGACCCGACACGGGAGCGCAGCGCACCGGTCGAGACCGCCTCTCTGAAACCACAACAAGGGCCACACGAGTCGGGACGAACACAATAGCAGGATAAATGAGGACCCCATAGCCTAGAGACCCGCTACAAACTGCGTGGATCACAAGGTGAGGCGTTAACTTGGAGAAGGAGGAAAGTACATTGGGACACACGAACGACAAAGCCCACGGCCGGAGACCTGGGAAATAAGCCCGGGACACCTATCAACTAACAGCGGACCGGACCTAGATCCATTGACCACTACGCAGCATTCAATTGGACCCCAAAGAGAAGATCGAACCGGAAAACGGAAAGTAAATAAAAGCAAACCAGCATAGAAACCTTTACCAAAACACCGGGAACACGCAATCTATTCAGCCTGATGCAGCAATGGCCTCCTCAAGCACAATACAATGGCTGGGAGACGCAAATGATAGACCGATCCTAGAAGCCATGGCGACCCTGCAAACATCCCCCGAGGCCAAAATGGACACAGCAATAGGCACCCTCAAGGCGTCCTTAGAAAACAAACTCAACACCGTCATGGTAGTTGTAGGCCTTCTCCGCCAGGACGTCAGAAACCTGACGGATAGGGTAACGACAACAGAACAGCAAGTGCAACAAAACACCACGGACGTTGCAGTTGCACAAACGCAAATGTCGGAGATACAACAGAAGATCAAAATCCTCAAACAAAGGGCAGAAGATGCGGAACGAAGGGCACGTAGGAATAACATTCGTATACTCGGACTTCCGGAGGGCGAAGAGGGTAGAGACCCCACAGAATATGTTGAGACTATGCTACTCCAAGAGATTGGTGCCGGAAAACTGTCCCAGGGCTTCACAGTGGAGAGGGCACACAGGGCATTGACCAAAAGACCACAACCCGGTGCCCCTCCAAGAGCGATGATTGCCAGGATTATGAATTTCAAGGACAGAGAGAAAATATTATCATTCTCAAGAGAGGGGGGAGTGATTGAGAAGGGCTCCTCCAAGATCACAATCTACCCAGACTATACAGCGATGGTTCAAAAGCAAAGGGCGAAATTTGGCCCAACTAAAGAGCGCCTCAGGACAGCTGGAGTAAGATACATGCTCCTATACCCAGCCAAACTTAAAGTAATACACCAAGGGAAATCACGTTTCTTCGACTCGACCAAAGAGGTCCACACATGGATGGATCAGCAGGGCTTCCCCCAGCAAAGTCGAAGGAACCGAAATAACAACGAGAATCAGCCTCGCTGAAAACAAAGAAGCGTTAGCCCAAAGAATAAGACGTCAACATATAGAAACATGACCGTGCCAGATGCACAAGACAGAGGAGCGACTTGCCCCATTCCAGCAGAATAGCACAAGAAACCACCCCCCTGAAAAAGAAAGTTCAACAAGTTAGGATGCTAGTTTGGAAGCATCACGCTGCGGCAAGCCAGCCCCACCTCGGTGGACAGAGCGAGAGAAGCGGCGAAGCCCGAGCAGGGGTAGGGTGGCTGGGCGTTAGTTTAAGGGTTATGGTTTATGTATTGGTTAGCAGTAAGTATGACCGACTGGCACATGGCACTACCGATCGGAGAGACAATTTCAGAGACCACAGAATGGCCTGAGAGGGTTGGGAACAAGAAGACACACAGCAACAAATCATGGGAAGTTACCTCGTATGCAAAGACGGGGTGGCCCTGGAGAGAAGAGGAAGACCCCGAGATCTAGAAGGAAGAAAGATAAGCAGAGCAGTGCACAAAACGAAGGCTATGGGACGACAGAGCCGACACAAGCACAGCACACATGGACCCTGGCGAGATAACAATAGCAACCTGGAATGTGCGAGGCCTCAATGCGTATGTTAAAAGGCTCAGAGTGTACGTCTGGTTAAACAGACTGAAAGTCAAAATAGCAATGCTCCAGGAGACACACTTGACATCAGAAAAACAAGCCAAAATGAGCAAGAAATGGGGAAGACAAGTTTATAGCACCACGTATTCGAACTATGCAAGGGGAGCGCTAATATGGATTGCGCCAGGAGTCCCGTTCCAGCTAATAAAACAAGAAAGTGACACCGAGGGAAGACTTGTGCTAGTGCATGGTATGCTAGAAAATAAAGAGGTATGCTTGATCAATACCTATGCTCCGAACCACGACGCAACTGAATTCTTCAGAAACATAGTGCCCAAATTGGCCCAATATAGGGAATCTACGCTCATCTGGGCAGGAGACTTTAATTGTACTTTGAACCCACTCCTCGACAGATCAGATGACAAGCACAGAAAACCAGCTACCCCTGCCAGGGAGTTCCAGAAATCCCTTGCACAACTGCAGCTGGTGGACGTCTGGAGACAGGTACACGGAGGCGGGAGGGGGTACACACACTATAGCGCACCCCAAGGAATATTCACACAAATAGATTACCTATTTATGGGTGCAGAATCTCTAATAGAATTTACAGGCATTGACATTAAGGCACGCACACTCTCAGACCACGCCCCGATACTAGCAACATGGGCGTATACCCATAGGAGAACCCCAATACCGACATGGCGTCTCCGAGCGGAGGCACTGGGGGACAGCGAACTGGAGGAACATTTGCAAGTGGCGATAGATGACTACTTCAAACACAATGAGGGGAGTGTGGGAAGTAGTGCCACGCTCTGGGATGCGTTTAAGGTGGTGATAAGGGGGGCGGCGATTGGGAAGACAGGAGGGCTGAAAGTAGCCATTATGAGAGAACTGGACAAACTAGAAAGAGAAATCAAGGGGGAGGAAAGAAGGGCAGAAAGGGCGGGTGAAGAACCCAGGGAACTCCTAGCACTAAGGACAAGATGTATGGAACTCTGGGAGAAACTGGGGAAGCTAAATTACGCGAAATACTTACAGAGGCTGCACGCAGAGGGAGACAAACCGAGCAGGCTCCTAGCATGGCTTACTAAGCAAGAAAACAAAAAAGACCCCATAGCAGTACTAATAGACGAAACGGGGCAGAGGTCAGGAACCAAGAACACATAAACACCCTTTTCGCTGATTTCTACGAGAAACTTTACGCCCCTAACCCGAAAGTGGAACCGGAAGACATTCCGGATGCCCCAGCGGAGATAAGATTACCGAAACTAACGGCAGAACAAGCCCAACTATTAGATGCTCCTATTACAGTAGAAGAAATAGAGACGGTGATCTCCGAGCTCCCTTCAGGCAAATCCCCGGGCCCGATGGACTTCCGGGGGAGTTTTATAAGACATACAAGAGCACTATCGCCCCGAAGTTGTTAGAAACATACCAGGAAGCATATGAGGAATCGCAACTGCCAGACAGCATGTCGGAAACGACACTTGTGCCGATCCTCAAGCCCAGAAAACCCCCAGGGGAGTGTGCGTCATATAGACCAATTTCCCTTATCAACCAAGACGTCAAGATACTCACAGCGGTCTTAGCGAACCGCCTGAAATTAGTGATACCCACACTGATCCACTCAGACCAAACGGGCTATGTCCCAGGGCGCAACGCGTCATGGTACCTCCGCAGACTACATTATGTTATAGAACAGACAAACCAGAGACAGGGAGAATGTGCGGTAGTGTCATTAGACGCCGTCAAAGCATTCGATTCAGTTAGCTGGAAGTGGCTGCTGAGTGTCTTGGCCCACTTTGGCATGGGAGAAGGGTATCTTAGATGGATTAGATTGCTATACAAAGACCCCAGGGCAAGAGTGAAAACAGGGAGACAGATCTCGGAAGCATGGAGAATATACAGGGGAACCAAGCAGGGCTGCCCTCTATCACCAAAGTTATACATACTGGCCCTGGAGCCATGGGCGGTGTTCCTCAGGGCAGAATACGAGGACACAGGAATAGATATAGATGGAGTGGTACACCAGGTCTCACTGTATGCAGACGATATCCTCCTCTTTGTGGACAATCCGCGCGTCAACCTACCCTGCCTCTTAGAGGCGGCGGAAGCCTACACTAGACTCTCAGGGATTGCCATCAATAAAGAGAAATCTGTCCTCTTCCCCCTGGCCGAATTAAAACAAGTGCCCCGGGATGAACTCCCAGACATGGGTCTGGCGTGGGCGCCGCACTCCTTCCGGTATCTAGGAATCGAAATAAACCACAACACTGTAGAGTCACATGAACGCAACACACTAGCAGCCCTAGATAAAATACAAAAGGCCATGGGCTTCTGGGGGACACTCCCACTGGGGATGATGGGTAGAGCGGCCATTCTGAAAATGGTGGTGCTTCCAAGATTGCTATATTACTTCACAAACATTCCGCACGCCATACCCAGAGCCTTCTTTAAGAAACTGAACACAATAACACGGGGGTTCCTGTGGGGAGGTGCAAAATCACCATGACAACCTTACAGAGAGAGTACGAGGAGGGGGGCATCAGGCTGCCCGATTTTGAAAAGTACTATTTAGCAGAGCAACTGCAATTTGTGGTTAAATGGCTGGGAGAAGACGAATCAATAGATAAAACACTTCTCCAACCAGCACTGAAATCCTACTATCTACGTGAAGTCCCATGGCTCGACAAATCCCTACTCAAGACCCTACCAAACATGCTGAAGCTCGCAATGGCGTTGTGGGCGAGGGCGTGGAGACTACAGAAGATCAAGGACCCTTGTTCAGCTCAGATCCCACTAGCGGGATTAGGAGGCACAGATCCCAACACACTTGTAATATACAGATCCCAATGGGAAGCGAAGGGTGCAGCACAAATTGGAGATTTGAGGAAAGGCGAGCAGTGGGCAGAATTCCAGGACATGGTGGAGGACTGCGACATACACGAAGGTCAATTCATCCTATATACCAGGTTAATACTAACAATCAAGAAGAGGTGGCCAGAGTGGCCAGACCAAGAGGACATGGAAGGGGAGTTGGATCCATGGTACGACATAGCATAAGGGGGACACACGACCTCCAGATTGTATGAACAAATGCTAAAAGCTAACAATTTACAAGTGCTACGCACCAGAGAGAACTGGAAAGAGGAACTCGGGAGATCCCTTGGTGATGAGGAATGGTCCACGGTGCTGAAATACCCAAAGAAGGTATCAAGGAACGCACGGTTCAGACAAGCACAACTATACGTAATGCATAGGGCATACCTCACGCCAAAGAGAATGGAAGCAATGATGCCGGGAGGCCCACGTACATGCCCCCGTTGCCCGAAAGAGCAAGCAGACATGATACACATGTTCTGGACCTGCCCAGTGATACGGGTCTTTTGGGCCGAAATTAGACAGAGAGTGGCCAGCAGTGGACTCCGAATACAAGAAGAGAATCCTGAACTGTACTTGCTGGGTCTCTTCCCAAGAGGAGGCAGACACAGGGCGCACCTGGCTAAAATGACAGACCTACTATGCATATTAGCTAAACGGCGGATAGCAATGGCGTGGAACTCCAGGGAGTGCCCAAAAATAGATCTATGGTGGGCGGACTTTAAGAAATGGGCAATGACAGAGACAGCAGTGTGGATAAAGGCGGGACAGAAAGGAGTGGGAGAAACGGGACAGAGAATGATGGGATGGAACTCTCTGATGCAGAATTTATTTGAACAAAGAGAAGACAGTGAAGAAGAAAATCCGGGAGGGGGGGAGGAACAGTGAAGGACAGTCATTCGATAAGCCCCCAGAGCAGGAAGGCGTGAAAAGTGAACATTAAAACGGCCATGAGAAATGAGGTGGTCCAAAAGACTTGATTCCCCACCCACTCTGAGGCGAAAACGTGAAATGACATCTATGCCAAGTGCCATACGGCCAGTTACGGTTTTGGTTAAATGTTATATGTTTTGTTTGTTTTGTGTCATGTTATTAAAAATCAATAAAGAGTTATTAAAACAAAAAAAAGAAAGATCAAGAGGGACAGTGCAAGGAAGAGTTCCTTGAATGAGGAAAAACAAGTAAAATTAGTATGAGGATGTGGACCTAGGAGGAGGGATGGGGATGAGGGACTAGTATGAGGGAGATAAACTAAGAAGGGAATATTGACAAAGAACAGGGGTAGGGACAAGTAAGAATGGCAAGGAATGGGAAGCAGGACGAGTTTCTAAGCCAAAGAAGAGCAAGAGTGATGGTGAAGAGGATGAAGAAGAAGAAGTGGAGCAAGGCAGAGTGATGAGGAAGAGCAATAGGTACTAGGACAAGGAAGAGTATGATATACTAGAGCTGTCACTCAGAGGCTATGAATTGCAGTGGTTGAGTTTTATGTTGTTTACTTGTACCTCTGCCGAGACATGGCGATAGAAGAAATAATGGTGAACGCTAGTACATGAAAAATTATCTATGATCCAGCCAATGCATGCCAATAGCTTTAGCAGTTGCCATTCCAGCCGAATATTCTGCTTCCTAAGACGCCTTCCCTTCTCCATGGTATTGGTTTGGGGCTAAAGCACTGTAATATGTTACAAAAACAAAAGGAGTACAATTATAAATGTGAATCTTGCTTTGTTGCATATCTGACATATTTTCTGACAGCTTTGCATGGATTTCTTGAGATAAAATGGAACATTTATTTTGGAAGGCTGGGCACAAAATAGCGTATTGTGGAAATTCACAGTTATTCAAGTGTTTAGAATATTCTCTTATTACTTCAAAATCAAAATGGTGTATCCTCAACACTTTGTATTTATAAAGGTGTATTTTAAAAGTTGTACTATTTGATCATTTCTTTTTTGTTTTTAAAAGTGTGTCCCATAAAACATCGAAGAGTGGTGACTAATAAAAAGCAAGGCCACAATGCGCACAGTTTTCGTTGTTTATTAAATCAATATTAACCTTAAAGTGATTCATCATGATTATTCATAATCTATCTAAAGACAATAGCAAATAAACAGATGCCTAAACACTCATGTTTAGAAAGCACCAACAGCCCTATTATAATTCACAGAAACGTTGTATAATGGCAAATCCTCATTGGAAAACGCTCTGTGAATCAGGGCCTATATGTACACATGTTAGCAAAGCATATTTATGTTATGACTAAAGAATACAATAAATGAACAAGTATGATTTTGTCTTCACCTCTTTAGGATGCCACGGAATGTGGGATAACCTCACCTGCTGGATGCCTGCGCCCATTGGCAAAGTCGTGTATGTCCGCTGCCCGGCAATGTTTGGATTGATCAACTCTGAAGACGGTAGGAACATTCATGTCTTGTTACCTTTATTTAAAACATGTCAACCGGTCCTACTAAGAGTACAATACCAGCAGCATGATGTCATATAATTAGGAGCGGCATGTGTTCCTTGTCATATGTGCTGAACGAAAATCAACTAAAACCATACGTCATTTCGGTGTTCATTCTGGGTTGTACTGCCTCTTGTATGAGTTGTACTGTTCTAAGGGCAATGGATTGAGCAGTGCTGGTATCTTAGTCAAAATAGGCCTTTATCACCCGTTGGAGCTCTATAGATTTGACTGGTTATTACTCTCCCCTACTACTGGAAAACATCTTTTTTTGACTATTAACTCTCTACTTTATTATTTTTTTTATGTTGTCCTCTTTTTAAAAAAAATATTTATTTGTACATTTTACAGAACTACAACTAATAGTCAACAATGAATAGTAAAACAGTATAACTACATGCAGATAAGAATATACATATTTACAATGAAAGAACTAGTACATATTCAGAAAGTCATCCCACATTTTTACATGAAATTTAAGCTTCCCTTGCCTCTTGTAGATTACTCTCTCCATGTTTGCAAGCCAGGTCATCTCCTCAATCCAATCCACAGCCGTCGGAGCAATTTGTGATTTCCAGCTCCTTAATATCATCTTTTCGCAAATACAAGCCCCTTTGAACAGATTTTTTTTCTGAGATACTGAAAGATCCCCTAGTAAATCATCACATCCTAAGACCATTGTTTTCAAATCCAGAGCTATATCCAAATTTGTAGGCACATTCTACACACATCCTGCCAAAATCCACAAACTCGTACACAGTCCCGGAGCATATGTTCCAAGCTACCCACTTCATTCCCACAGCTCCAGCAGTCATCAGAGTGCAACATACCTATCTAACTCTGTACTTTATGACTTTGTTGAGGGCTCATGATTTTGTGAATTGTTCCACCTGGCTTTTGGAGGGCTAGTAGATAAAATCCGTTGTAGTGGAGCTTTTTGAGAACATTCACTTGGTCTGATGTTGACAGGGTCACTGGCTTAAATAAGGTTATACCTAATACAAGCCTTTAATAATGACAACCAACACATCCTACTAGAGCATGAATCAAGGGTTGGAATGCACACTATGCTGTGGACAAGGCGTTGTCCCCTTCTGTCAGTCACTAAGCATATATTCTCCTTTCTCATCTGACCACCTCCCTCTAATCTATGAGGTACGCCCAGGGTATAATCTTCTGACCTCTCCTTCTAACTGCAGTCTCTTGCTCAGCTAGTCTATTAATTAGCTATTCATTTCTTTTGTCACAAGGATGTCAACAAGCTCCTTCTACATTTAGCACAAGGTCTGTGAAATAATACCTACCTCATTAGATGGCGGCAGCTGAAGAGTGGTTTGGCCCACAATTTCGGATATTTGACTATAATAGCACACGTCATAGGTGCCAGTGGGAGTGATGAACAATGACATACCTCAAGATGGGCACAGTCTACAACATCCCTGCATTCCACTCATCTGCTCCTTGTATGCAGGCTTCCTGCTTCTATTTTGGAACTTCCCTACATCTTAGCATGCATTATTGTTTATATGTCAAAGTCAACAAATTCAGAACTTGACAACATTGCTAATAACTGGAGCGGGCATTTCCAAAGCACATTCCACCCAAACATGTCCATTAGCTCTTAAACAGAGTTTGTAATCCATTTAAGACCCTAGATGTTGTTTTTAGTCGCTAAAATGACCTATTCTGCTAATTTCGAAACCGTCTGCTTTCTGAAACCTCATGTTTTGAAACAAAAGAGCTCATTTTCTTCAAAAACGTGATTGGCGTGAAGGCGCTGCTTACATTTGCACCGACGTGCAAACAGTTCCCCATCAGGCAATTTTCGTTGCTTGCAAAGTATAAAGAGATGGCTGTAGCCTTTTCACCCTTCTCTATTTACACTCTGTAGTACAAATAGAGTAACAGCTGACTGTCATATACACATGTCAAGCAACGTTTACAAATATTTACTTTCGAAATTGCCTACTTTTTACATCAGTCAAAGCACATGCTTTCCACCTGAAATCATTGGTTTTATGCCAGCATGAATATCTTATGCAGGTGTAAAACCAATTTGGTTTTCAAGTCAGAGGTCAAACATGAGGCAGAGATGTAGCTACCGTTTCTCCCCAGCCCTCTTTTTCTGGGCATTTTTGACAATTCAAATACGTAAAATGTTCCATTACATGTCTCCTTTTGTGTACAAATGGGAAAGCCATTGTGCCAACTTCGTGGCAATGTGCACTCGTAGGCCTTTATTCTTTTTTTTTTAAAGTGAAAATAGCGAATTGGCAGAGTAGCCTGTTATGTTCTTTTGTAAGTCTTTATTACAGCAAATCCGGCCTTTGGGCCTGTTGGTAACGGGCCGAGGCCCAAGTTATAGCCTCAAGTGCAGCAAAGGCCTTAACGGATGGTTTATTATTGCTATTAGAACCCCTAGGTTTTGAATCTAGACAGCTGACAGCAATATATTTTGTCTAAAAAAAACAGGTGGCCTCGCAGCGTCCTGGTCATTCAAACAAAATACTTGCACAATATAGCCGCCATGGATCAGGAAGGCGGGTCTCTTATACAGCCTCTCTTCCATTTCCATGGCGGTCCGGGAGGCTGCATCGGCGTTGGAGCAACCACCGCCACTGAAAGAAATCAGGTAAGTGGAGAAGGGGAGCAGGGAGAGAAGGAAACGATTATGGGAATGTTGTGGAGGGTGGAGGGAAAATGGCGGGGATCGTGGGGTTCAGCCTATGATCTGAGAAATCTGATTGGTTGGCTCCCCCAACCCATGTGCTAATAAATAAAGTTGCTGCTTTAAATTCAAATTAGTCTGTACACACATTGGCAATGGGAAACATTTGAATACGTTTGTGATTTAATTGGAAAGTTAGCAATGCTTCAATAGTTAATACTTCTGAGTAAGCGTTTTTAGGTCAAGCAGTTATTTAGAGACGGCCTTTTATTTGAATAAGAATGTGGATATATTGAGCCATATTAGAACAGAGTGAAATAGTATGTGCTTTCCTGTCTAATTAAGCTTTTCTGAACATTATCAGTGCTTTTCTGAAAATGCTAGTTGGATAGGCCTCCAATTTATAATGATTGCTACTGCATTTCTGTGACCACCTCCTAAACTTGATATGTCTGCCAAGAGTGTGTCAAAGACCATCAAAGATTTGTTGGAGGCAGGCAGGAGAGCACATCCAGTTTCTGTACCTGAGTGGGCCATCTTTTTATGTTGTGGTGAGACGAAATACTGGTTACATGCATTATAAAGTCTTAGAATTCTGTGGATATGGGTCCTTGCATTCAGTTTCCGTGTCATGTTTTTTTTTGTTGAGACAGAATGCTTGTTGCTTGCATAGAAAATTCGTAGAATACTTCAGAGGTAGTAGGAGGGTGCATTCAGAGGCTTTAATGCAAAGCAATGCAATTATCTTAAAGTGAAATACTTCACAAAATGAAGGATTTGTGTCAGAAATGGCTAACTATCTTGATTCCAGCCATATATGGAGGGGAGTAATATTAGTATAAACAAAGACAGAAATTCAAAGAAAGTAAATACGTAAGACTCCAAATCCCCAAAATAGGGTGTCCTTTTAGAAAGCACCACAATTATTTAAATACTACCGCCTAAATACATTTTTTTTTAATACTCTGTTCTCAATATATACAAGTGCCATATCAGTTAACCAATCCCTAAAGATAAAAGTTATTTCAAGAATGGTGTTGCTGTTCCATCTAGGACTTTTCATATTTGTCATCTGATTTCTTCTGAAGAAAGTAATCAAAGGCTCAAAGAACGGGATGAATCAATTCCATTGTGAATGGTTCACTGGCTCACATCAAATCAGTTACATATGGTGGTGCTGGGAAGATCTCAAACAGGAGATCGACATTAGTCTGACAGGGGTTGAACTGAACGGAGGCAGAGATAACCAACATTACATCACTGTATTGTGTTCAAACAAGCTGTCAAATGAAACAAAAATAAAAATACAAAGAATATATGTTAAACAGCTTCTGAATGCTGGACGTTCCTGCCCCTATTTATTTACTGATTTTGTTTTTTTAAAATGTTTTTATAACACGCCTAATACCGTACCTGAGCTCGGTTTCTAAGCGCGGATCGGGGATTTGAAACTCTGTTGCTCTGTTTGATCTTGCTTCCAAGACCAGTGCATTGCCCCAGTGCTTCTGCTCTAGACCCTATACCATTGGGTCTAGAACTACAGTCCTCCCAGCCCAGTGAGCTTATTATCAGATTGAATACAGAAAGTTCATCAGGCAACATCTTGCATGTCCTCCTATGATGCCCATCTCGAGCTTCCACAGGAGAAGCACCACTGTCAGAGTTCCACATTTAATTTAAAAGAAGGTGCTCAAGATTCAGAATTGTGACCTGGATCTTGCGCTGGCATGTTACTGGAGAACAACCCTAATGCGTGTCTGCGTTGCATAGCATATACCAGTGCAGTTACATTCCAGTATGCAGGGAACCTGCTCCACCAAATTGACAGCGAGGAAGCACATTATTACATATGTGCTTCCTCGCTGTCAACATGATGTAGAGTTTTCTATAACGGCACACGTATTTGGTGCATGTTAAACCAGAAACTGTTTGAACCACCATAGCTAAACATCCAGTTTGTTAATGCTAGCATGGATGGAACAGCCAGAAAAAATACCTATTCAAAACTGAAATTCCATTTCCATGTTTTGTTTTTGTTTGCAATCTTTTTTTTTTTCTTTTTTTTTTACCATTTACTCAGATAGAAAACAATCACAGGTGGAAAGATGTACATTCTTAGTAGGACCTATACTAAATGCACATCATGTCACCACTTTCCTGTCTGGTGAGATACTATTCTCAGTTGTACCTTTTCTAGGGGATGTTTGACTAAGATGTCTTGTCAAAGCAATGACTGTCTTTTCCTTACATTCCAACTCCGACCACCGAACAACACACCCTGTAAGAATGTGCCTTCTAAAGGTATAAACATGTATCATTGTCATACGATCCACACATGGCAGTCAATCATAGTGTATTCCTAGATTTCACGCAGCAGCCTAGCACAACTCTTCATCAAAGTGTATTCCAATAGAACAGGGTACAAGGGAAGTTGTATGTAATTCCAGAAGCGATCCAGTGCCATGTGTCTAGTAGGGCATGCATATTCACTCTTTAGTGTCTTGACATGCACTTAAGAGGGTTTCCACATATGTAGCAAACTAATTTCTCCTTCCAACTAATATGTGGTTTTTGTTAATTGAAATCTAACATTATTTTGCATACCAGCTATCTAGTTCAGGAATGCCTTCTGATTTTTCAACAGGTCGCAACTATGAGCCTTGCTGCCAGTAAACGTTTAGTTATCAAGTCTCCAGAGAGTTGAGACAAGTCTTACTGTGAGAAATCAGAAGGTGTCTCACCCGCTAGTCCCCGGAGGTCTCTCGCTCAGTTGGCCAGGTTAGGGGTATCGCCTTTGGATCCAGACCCTGGGGGTCTACCAGTGTGGGAGGATCCCCTGGGTGAGGGGCCTTCAGGGAGCGGGACACCTGATGGCGGGACGCAGTATCCACCTCCCTGTAACACCTTTATATCATCCTACCAGGTAGGATATTTGGGAATTTTACCCCCACCCCCTCTCCCTTCACAAACACTTTCACATCGACTGCCCACTCTGGGAAAAAAAACAGACTCACACTCGAGCATTGTACCTGACATGTTCCACTAGTATGACCAGGCAATTACTGGTAACCACCAACACCTGACTTCTATTAAGCTTCCCCACATGGATAAAAGGCGGTGCACGAGAGAACACTCTGAGCGAGGCAAAGCACATGAAGGAACAGCACTTTCCAGATGACAGCTGAACGAGGGAAGAAAGACGGCAAACCAAGAAGAGTACGCAATGAGGGAGATACCCTTGACCTTTCTGGCAAGAAGCTGTTACTTTCCAGAATCCTTGAGATTAAAAAGCATAAGGCCAGGAAACCAGACTGAAGAATCCTGCATTGTGTGTCAGAGATACCTGGGGCATTCCTGCAAGTCTGACCCAGTTGAGGAGGAGCGTCATCCACTGTGGTACTGTCCTTGGCTCCATGATCAAAGCATTGTCAGAAAGATCAACACAGCCGCTGAGTCGGGGAGTCTGATGCAAGACTGGTTTGTGTTGAAGTCAAGGTTGCAAGTTGCAAGCGGCAACATTGTATAAAGAGTGCAATAACATAACGCGTGTGATGCAAGACGTGAGGAAAGCTTAATTGATGATGGATGTTTGAACTTTAGCAGAGAAAGATACAATACCAGTGACAGAGTGGTCCGGTACTACGAGTGTGTTCAATCAAAGGTCTCTGTGAGGTATCCAGCCAAGAAGAGGCAGAAGCAAAAGTAAAAGATGAGAATGAGAACAAAAGTGAATGGAAGTGGTCCTGTGACGATTTAAGCAAAATCCATACATTTTTGATACAAAGAGGAAAGCTTAGAAAGTGAGATTACATGGTCTGAGCCCAAACGTGGAAGACCAATCGTGAACATTGTGCTAAAGGGAGTTTATGTAAAACAAGGGGGAGGTCTGGGGATCTCTCTACCAGCACGAACACAGTCCAATGACCTGTTCTTGGGAGAATAACCCCTGGGAAAGACTCTACCAAGTCTTTAGCTCACTGTCCCTTTCACAGAGAAGAAATGTCCCTGCATATCAGTCTTTGTCCTGCCCAGGGGCAGTCCAGCATTGAAATACTAGGCAATTCTCCCCTGAACAAGAGTACCACCAACAACCCCGTACACATGTTCCAGCCTTGTTGGGCATCATCTGTGAAAAGAACAGTGAGCTAAAGACTTGGTTGAGACTCTCCCAAGGGCCATCCACCCAAGAACAAGTCAATGGAATGTGTTTGTGCTGGTAGAGAGTTTCCCAACTAGGCTGAAACACGTGTATGGGGTTGCTGTGGTACTCTTGTTCAGAGGAGAATTGCCTAGCATTTTGGTGCTGGACTGCCCCAGGGCAGGACAAAGACTGATATGGGGGACATTTCTTCTCTGTGAAAAGAACAGTGAGCTAAAGACTTGGTTCAGACTCTCCCAGGGGCCATCCAGCCAAGAACAAGTCAATGGGCTGTGTTTGTGCTGGTAGAGAGTTTCCCAGACCCCCCTTGATTTGTATACCAAGTAACTTAGGGTCGCACCCTAAATTACCTGGGAAATCCAGACGTGGACCCCTTGCTCACTGCTCTTAGAGAGGCATAGCTTCATCTCACTGTTGATGCCCAACTAGGCTGAAACACGTGTATGTGGTTGCTGTGGTACTCATGTTCAGAGGAGAATTGCCTAGCATTTCTGTGCAGGACTGCCCCAGAACAGGACAAAGACTGAAATGCGGGGAAATTATTTTTCTGTGAAAAGAACAGTGAGCTAAAGACTTGGTTGAAACTCTCCCAGGGGCCATCCACCCAAGAACAAGTCAATGGGCAGTGTTTGTGCTGGTAGAGAGTTTCCCAGACCCCCCTCATTGTGCTAAAGGGGTCTGCACCCGAACGAGGGAGATCCGTGGTCGAAGCCCGATCAAGGGAAACCAATTGTGACATTGGGCCTCATTACGACCCTGGCGGTAAGTAATGGACATTACCGGCATGGCACAACTAACGTGTCCGTGCTGGCCAGAAACCGTTAAAAGTGGTACATTACGACCTCTCGGGCATGAGCATTGCGCCATGCCAGTAATGTAATCAGCGCCATGCCGGTAACGTCCCAAAAACAGCACCTACCGGCATTGTATGCCATGCAAGGTGCACTACCGCCACCCTTTCCACCGATATTAGCGATCACTGCAAATAGCGGTGACCGCAAATAGCGGTGACCGCTATTAGCGCGAATGTAAATAGGCGAATCTGGAAGTTGCGTCATCGCAACAGAACGGGAAATAGCACGGTGGCCATCTTTAAAAACACAATCCATTGCCATCCTCCGCAACCAGTGGACATCTGACCCCCAGAACCGCCACAAACCTTCACCTACATCCACCCATCGTCAGAATGCCAAAAGTTGTAAAAAAAAGTTGCGATCGGCTGCGGCAGGAGCGCTTCATTAGGGAGGAGCTCAACATGTTGGCCGAAACCCTACAGGAAAACGCTGATGTCGTATTTTCAACAGAGATGACCAGACCGGCGATAGCACGGAAGAAGGCCATGTGGGCCATAGTAGCACAGTGGGTCAGTGCAGTTGGCACAACACCCCGCAACGCAAGACAGTGCCGGAAAAGGTGGGACGATCTCCGGCTCCGCGTAAGGAGTATACTGTCTGCTAACAGAAACCTGGGCATGGCAACTGGTGGAGGAGCAGAGTCACCGATACAATTGCAGCCGTGGGAGGAGATATGTGCCATTGGCATTGAGAGCATCGAGGGGGTCGGAGAAATGGAGAGAGGAGCCCCGACATCAGGTGACGCAGGTAGGTGCCTTAAATCAAGCCATGCCAAAATCACTGAAGTCCAGAATCATGTGAAGCGCAATGTTGCCTAATAGGGTTAACACGACACATCAGCAGAAGACTGCCTACAGGCATTTTTGACCTCCACCCTGTACACATGCAGTATGCACACCCTTACTGTAGGCACCCACATTCCTCCATGCTTCTTCCACCCAAAAGGGAGACAACCTGTATGTCACTGCCTCCAATGTGCACCATCTAGTTATCAAAATGATGGCAGACATCACAATGCCTGCTCAATGTCCGCAGACCCATCAATAACACTTTCCCTCCTTTGCTCCACCACAGGCTCTCATTCGGACCTTGGCGATGAAGACACTGGCACCACACCTGCCAAGAAGGCCAGGCCCGAGGTACCACCACACCAACCCTCCACCTCTGCTGGACAAAACAAACCCCCACAGCAGCCAAAATCTACGGGCACAACACAGGCCAGGGCACTGATAATCACCAAAGCAAGCACCACGGTACCACCAGCAACAGACATCCACCAACTGGTGCCCACTGAAGGGACTGTGTCTGCAGGAAGCAGCACGATTGGGGAGACTGCTGCCATTGCAGCTAGCTCGGATAGTGATGTGGAGGATGCTGATGTTGTAGTATGTCCCCCCACTGCCCACCCTCATTCCCCCTACCTGTCCCCATGCAGCCAGCATGATTATGGCACACAGGGGCAATCCCCTGATGACTCTTGGCCAGCCACTCCATGCCCAGTGGAAGATGTGCAGGAGGGGAGCAGCACAATCAACACGCCACTGGCATCATCCATTGTCCAAAAAAACCAAGAGTTGCTGGACCAAATCATCACACTCCAACACCAAATGTCCTCACTCCTGACTCAGCATGTGGCCGAATGTGGAGGTGCACGGGCGGAAATGCAACAATGTGCAGATACTGTGAAGGCAGCCATACAATCCTCCACCAAGGATATCTGTGCAGAACTCGCCACAGTGCGGCAGGTGCTCACAGAGCTCGTTCAAACAATGAGGGACATGCGTCCTCGTGAGCAGCCAAGTACCTCCCCCGCTGCCAGTTCTACCCCAAGCAGCCCCGTCCGCAGATCGGGCAGGAACCTGCGGAGTTCAGGCAGGGGTGCCCTGGGGGCCGGGAGAGGGGGCTGCCAATAGAGGTCACCCAGTGGAACAATCCCACATTATGCACTTCACCACAGGCATCCACACACTTTTGCGGGGAGTTGAGGGGGGGTGGGGGAGTGGGTGTGTTGGGGAGTTGACAGGGGAGGGGGCAGTGGGTGTGTTGGGGAGTTGAGGGGGGACTGGGGAGTGGGTGTGTTGGGGAGTTGAGGGGGGAGTGGGTGTGTTGGGGAGTTGAGGGGGGAGGGGGAGTGGATGTGTTCACTCAAATCACATTTTCAATACAATTTTTTGCTTGTGCACAAATCACATGTGTGGACATTGCTCATTGCGTATGTGTGCTTTATTGGTGAACAGCCCACAGTGTGCATGTCCCAGACACACACAGTGCCCCAAGTACCATCTCCATGTGACACACACCATCCGTGTGTGCTAGAAGCATTGGTTAATGAGAGTTTGATGCATGGCACGTCCCTCCTGTGCATCGCCTCCTCCTTGACGTGCTGCCCAATCTGCACCCTCCTCATCGTCATTGTCAGGTGGTTGCAGTTCAGCGTCAGGGGGCAGGGGCACATTTCGTCTGATGCACATATTGTGTAGCATTACACATGCCATGACGATCTTCGCCACCTTCTCATGGCGGTACATACCAGAACTGCTGAGGCAGCGGAACCGTGCCTTCAAGAGGCCAAATGTCTGCTCAATCACCGCACAGGTTTGATTATGTGCACGGTTAAAGTCCTCCTCGTGCTGGTTCTGTGGGTTCCGGACTGGGGTAAGGAGCCACCTCTACAAGGGATAGCATGCATCACCTGTATGTGGGCAACAATGTATTTGTCAGTCATGACATCAAACTTCAAATCATGACGTGCCACCATGACATGCATTCATCTCTTACTTTGTACCACATTTACATGCACGAATGGAGTCACACTATGTGACCGGTATATGTGTATTCCTCTCATGGACTGTTTTGCATGCCATCAACCAGTGTATCCAGGGGGGTCCAGTGCCTTGTGAGTGCCCATTCACTGTGTTAGTCCATAGCGGTTGTTTTGGTGATCTGGCAGATGTCCAGTGATATCAATGCTCTCATCATGGCAACATTGCTGTCAGCCTCACGATGACCTCACTGAGCACTACAAATGTTGTTATGCAATTTATTTTGGCCTCTGTGTCTGTGTAGTGGTGTATTGATGTTTATGTCCATCATGTGCCTCCTTTGTGCGCAGTTATGTGGTACAGGCCTTTCAGTTGATGGTGTTTGGTGCCGTGTATTGGCTGAAGTCATTGCATGTAGGCGCATTTTGTTGCGGTGGATGCGGTCCGATTCGGTACAGTGCCCTTGCAGATGGTTGTGTCATTGTTGGGACACACCTTCATTCACATGGTAGAGCTGCTTACATCGGGCATTATGTGTTCAGGTGTCAGCTAAAGTTTGGGCTGCTTCAGGGTATGAGCTGGCTCCATTGCCTCTGGTACTCCAGCCAGGTAAAGTATGCATCTCTCCCCCCTCCTTTCAGCCAGGTAAAGTATGCATCTCTCCCCACCACCCTTTCAGCCAGCTAAAGTATGCATCTCTCCCAACCCCCCTTTCAGCCAGCTAAAGTATGCATCTCTCCCCCCCTTTTCAGCCAGCTAAAGTATGCATCTCCCCCCCCTTTCAGCCAGGTAAAGTATGCATCTCTCCCCACCCTCCCTTTCAGCCAGGTAAAGTATGCATCTCTCCCCACCCCCCTTTCAGCCAGCTAAAGTATGCATCTCTCCCCACCCCCCTTTCAGCCAGCTAAAGTATGCATCTCTCCCCCACCCCTTCAGCCAGGTAAAGTATGCATCTCCCCCCCCTTTCTGGCAGGTAAAGTATGCATCTCTCCCCCCCCTTTCAGCCAGGTAAAGTATGCACGCCCCCCGTTCAGCCAGGTAAAGTATGCACCCCCCCTTTCAGCCAGCTAAAGTATGCATCTCTCCCCCCCCCCTTCAGCCAGGTAAAGTATGCATCTCTCCCCACCCTCCCTTTCAGCCAGGTAAAGTATGCATCTCTCCCCACCCCCCTTTCAGCCAGCTAAAGTATGCATCTCTCCCCACCCCCCTTTCAGCCAGCTAAAGTATGCATCTCTCCCCCACCCCTTCAGCCAGGTAAAGTATGCATCTCCCCCCCCTTTCAGCCAGGTAAAGTATGCTTTGGTACGTCAATCACCTACCCACTTCACATTGCCCATGGCCATGACATGAGACTCACCGAGTAGCCAGGATCTTGGCCCTGCATGTCGCTCCATGTAGTGTGGTATTGTGGAGTTCCGCAGGACCATTGAATCATGGGTTGATCCGGGGAATCGGGCACAACAATGTGTGATGATCCTGTTGGAGTCACATACCATTTGCACGCTGATTGAGTGGAATAGCTTATGGTTGCGGTACGCTACCTCAATGGCATGTGGGACCACCAATTCCACATGAGTGCAGTCGATGGCACCAATGCAACCAGGTATGCCGGCAAGTGCATGGAAACCCACTTTGGTGTTTGAGATCTCCTGGGCAGACCGTGGTAAGGAAATGTGGTTGTCTGTGTGCTTTAGGAGGGCATCGAGCACTTGGATCAGCGTATGTGAGAATAATGGTTGTGGACTGCCATGCAAGAGCCCCACTGTGTGCTGGTAGGTGCCTGTGGCCAGGAAGTGGAGCACGGACACTACCTTCAGTAGGGGGGCGGGGGAGTGGCGGTGGGTGTTTCAATCATGCTGACGATGTCATTGTGTATCATGTCCACGATGGTGGTGATGGTGTCCCGGTCCAAACGGTACAAGGTGTGGATCTGCTCAGCGGTGAGGTTGAATGGACTGGCTCGGATGCGTGGGATTGGGGGCTGCCTGCGTGGTGGCATTGGCTGTGCTGGTGGGGCTTGCTGGCCCTGCCTTGCCCTCCTTCTCCTCCTGCGTCTCCTCTGTGCTGCCTGTTGTTGTTGTTGTTGTTGTTGTTGTAGTTGTAGCACTTGCATTGCAATCAGGTCCTCCAGCCCCAACATTGCTAGTCGTATTGGAATCATTGTGGAGTGTGACTGGGTGTGGGAAGGGGTGGGGTGTGCTCTTTTTGTACTTGGTGAGTCTGTATTGGCTCCACCTGTGCTGATTGTGTGCACCTGTGGCAGCTGGGAACACTGCACATGGACATTTACGGTTGGTTCGCGATGGCGGAATTAGCACCATGGCGGTAAGGTACTTTACGGGCTTCGCAAGGGCGTTAAGAGCATGTCCGCTTGATTCATGATTTTCCCACCTTTGCCCGATGCGGTATTTACGCCATGGGAGTTCGCGTGCGCGCGAGCTTGGTGATGTTAGCGGCACCGTTAACTACGATGCCGCTGATTGCACTTTCTCGGGTCATGATCGGACCTAGCGTTAAGCGATGCCGGTAATCATTTTCCGGCATCGTTTTTCACTTACCGCCCGGGTCGTAATGAGGCCCATTGTGTTAAAAGGGGGTCCGAGCCTGAAGAAGAGAGACCCATGGTGAATAGTGGACCCGAGAATTTGTGAATGTGAAAATTCTGATAAGAAAGGAACTTTGATGCTTGTTTGTTATGTCAGGCCCTCTGTAATGAGAGACTGTTATTTTTTAAAGACAATTTGGTAGAAGGCCCTGAAACACATGCTTTGAACTGTATCCTCATAGCAGAGAAGCCAGAGTGTGTGCCAAGCTCGAGCGTGCTGCCTTGTCCCGTAGTGAAAACATGGGGAAGTGAATCCAACTGCTCAACTATTCTGACATATCATGTCTTGAACACATTTCGTTTTGCATACATTGGTGTCCCACACCATTTGTATTTAGAAGTAAAGATTGGCAATAGGTTTAGACTCCACTTGGACTGCGTTATTATTATTTTATAGTCGTAGCTTGCTGCCATCCTTAGATTTAGGGTTAGATAGGCATTTAACCAACCCATTGATGTTCAATAAACACATTTGAACTGTGATCACTTTAGTCTGCCTTCACTGTTTGATACCATGCCTTCCTTACATGACTCTTACATGACTCTTTCCTATAATCTTGGCTATTTCATATGTGATTGATTCCCACAATATTGTGAACTTTGAATATGCCCCCGTACATGGAGGAATGAACCAGCACCACCGCACCCTCTCCTTCACAAGACTCCTTGTGAGTGATCAAAGTGTCTCAATGTAGTGGTTGCATGGTACCATCTACAGGTAATTTTGCAATGTTATTCTTCATGTTGCATGCAATTAGACAGTTTCAGTGCCTGGAACCAAATGTTCCCCTAATCCTCATTTGAGATTTCATATTGTAACTCCCTATGAAATTAGTGTATGTATGTGTTGTTTCTTGAATTTATTGAAACACTATTACTCTGTATATATAGGATATCAACCCTCTAGATGCAGAAGGTGAAGAGATCAGCCTCTCAAATGGTCTGAGGCGCCCAAGTGTTTGTTGTTTATTGTACTTGTTCAACAGTCAGTGTCTAATTTGCAAGTAAAGTAGCCTTTCCTCTGCACCACACCCAGATATATGTTTGCATTGCTCAAAGGATCATATGTGCCTTCATGAAAAAAAGGATGTAGCAAATGTGCATCCACCCTTTATCCAGCTAAGAAATGTTCTAGAGATGTATGAGTGGTAGTAAGTGTGGAATGCCTTGAATAGAATTTAACTGTAAAGCTAGTGAGCATAAGTCTATACGATTAAGACTCTCCCAAAAGTGGTTCCTAATCTTTTGACAAGGGAGTTTGTATAACTCTGGTTACACCCGTATTTAGAGGAAAGCCAAATTACATGGCTTAGGTCCTTCCCTACAACTGGGTTCTCAATGAACTTCTACAGATTGCAGGTTAAACTAATCCATAGTTGTCGTAAGATGTGAGGCCTGATAATACCATATGATGTTTGGAAAATCCAATCGTCCCTGATACTGTGTCTCATAAAGCATACTCTGAGCTACTCTTGGTCTTAACCCTGCCAGATATAATTCAGAACTTCTCACTAAATAGATCAAAGGGCACGCTCAGGCCTGGGATTGGCAGTACCTGAAATGCACATAAAAGGCCAGCAAGGATTTCTTTTTTTTTCAGTGAAGACTTCCTCCATAATCATGTGGCTACTACCGTTCTTCAGGAGTTAAAAGTTCCCTGGATTTAAGTAAAGTGGTTTAATATAAGATTTATAGTAAGTGTAAACATATTTGTCAAGTTTTCATAAGTTGAGCATTGGATAGCTAGTCATAGGGTCTAAAGGTTGACTGTTAATGACTGAGGATAATATTTAGATATTTGCTGTGATATTTAGCTATGAAGTTAATTCAGAATTAATGAGGTAAGACAACGGCCTTATTACAAGTCTGGCGGGCGGGTGCCAGTTGCAATGTACCGTAACCATTTCTGGACTGCCAGAATATGAGTGTGCCTGCAGGGGCCAGTGCTATCAGCAGGTCTGACCAGCCGGGAGCACCGGCCCTTGCAGGCGGTATCAGGTAATATTATCACCACCAAAAATATAGCAGTACATATGGTCGTCGGGAACGGCCATAGGCGATATTTTTGGTGGATGGGGGTTGCGGGGGTGTCCCCCGCTCCCTTTTAAAATATACAGGACTTGCAGGGGTGTCCCCCGCAGGTTCCATGGGGTAATATTGCCGCAAAAATATGGCGAAATTTTTGTATGGCGATATTTTTGCGGCGATATTATCACATGGAACCTTGCAGGCATGGTTTTCACAGAAGCACTGGCACCATTAGCAACAGTGTTGGTGCTTCTGTGTCCCCATTCCTATTGGAATCCACCGGAATGTGGACATACAGTTTCTGCCACCTGACATCCCAGATCGCCGGGACTTGTGATATCCCGGTGGCACTGGGATATCAGGTGGTGGAAACAGTGTTATGAGGTTGGTGGCAATCCGCCTGTAGCATTGGTGGGATACAGACGATCTCGTAATGAGGGCCAATGCCTCTAAATAGCCTCATTTAAGCACAAACGATTTTCCTTAAATGATGTATACAATGTTGTTCTCTTAAAAGGCTGTTAAAATATCTCATTGGCACTTGTTGAACTATTGACAATTCAATGTCACTGCTGTCATGGTGTTTTTCTACCATGGCTACAATAATGGTGAGTTATGATATGATATGATATGGTATTTATAATGCACCCATACACAAGTGTTTCAAGGCGCGACGAGGCAAGGCAGGGAGACAAAGGGAGGATGGACAACAATCCTAGTAGGCCAGGTGTCATTCAGATTGCGCAAGTACAGGGGGAGGGGGAGGGGAAGGGACAGTGCAGTACATGGGAAAAAAAAATAACAAAAGTAAGTAACGGCCAACAAGTGGCAAGGGCAAGTACATACATCAGGTGTCAAGGGCTGGTAGGGGGACTGTAGGGATACAGAAACAGTCCCCAAGTGCGAGGGTTGCCAGGTGGGCAGTGCAGGTGTGTGATGCTGGCGGGGGAGGGGCCTGAGATCAGAGGGTGTCCAGGTAGCCAGTGCAGTTCCAGTTATAGCCAGAAGGTCAGCAGAGAGGAGGAGAAAAGGTAGAAGCAAAGAGAACGGTTTTTAGGTGCCTTCAGAACCGGAGATGGTTCTCCTCTATTTTAAGGGAGACAGGGAGGCAAATCCAGAGGCAGGCACCAGCCAAAGAAAGAGATCTACCACCAACTCATTGCTTGGAGAAGCGTGTGACCCTGAGGGAGTTGGAGGCGGATGAGCAAAGAGCTCAAGAAGGAAGATATTTAGTAAGAGAGAGTTGAAGGTATTGAGTCCCCAGGCCCCAGAAGGCATTGCATAGCACTGAAGGTTGGGGCAGAGAGCAGTGATGCGGTGGGCAAGGATTGGCAGATATTGGTTGAACAGCCAGGGAGAGAGGTTAGACCCCTGCGGGACACCACAGGTAGAGAAAAAGATAGAGGAGAGGAAGGACCCAAGTTGGATGTGGGAGGGTCTGTCAGAGAGGAAAGAAATAAGCCACGCCAGAGCCTGACCAGTGATACCCAGGTTATCACGGAGACGGTTGAGCAGGATGGCATGGTTGACAGTGTCAAAGTCAGAAGAGAGATCAAGCAGGATGAGGACGCAGGGGGTGTTAGAGTCAAGGTTGGAGAGAAAGTCTTCACGGATGTTCAGGAGAGCCGTTTCCATGCTTCTGGCAGCTCTGAAGCCAGACTGATGTTCATGAGGACAACCAACAGATTCAGTGTGGAGATTAAGCTGGGAGATGGCCAGTTTCTCCAGGAGCTTGCCCAGGAAGGGAGTGATGGAGATTGGGTGATAGCTGGGCAGGAGGGGTCGGCAGTGGGTTTCTTTAGAAGAGGGTGCACAAGGGAGTGCTTCAGGGGGGATGGGAAGACTCCAGTGGTGAAGGAGTGATTACAGAAGTCAGCCAGGACAGGAGCCAGGGAGTCAATGTGGTCCTTGATAGTTTTGGAGGAACAGGGGTCAACCTGTTTCGATGAGACTTTCATAGATCAGACTTGTCTAGAAACTTCGTCTGCAGAGAACAGGCAGAGAAGGAGGGAGGAGAAGTGGCTGCAGAAGGGCCGGAGGAAGAGCAGGGAGTAGAGGGAGGGATGGGATAGGAGGAGAGTGAGGACAAGATGTCCTGAGTTTTAGAGATGAAGTGAGACGTCAGTGCCGTGCAGTGGGCCTGCGAAGGGACAGGAGAGGTAGAGACTGCGGCAGAGTTGGACAGTTCCTTGCAGATTTTAAAGAGTTCAACCGAGTTGTTAGATGCCGCAGAGACACAGGCTTGGATATGCGCTCTCTTCTTGGTTAGGACAGATAGCCGGTATTGCCTTTGCAGCAGGTGGCAGGCCAGTTTGTCAGAGGATGTACATGAAGCACGCCATTTCCTCTCGGCCACCCTGCACTTGCATTTCATGGTGACGGTGTCTGAGTTGTACCAGGAGTTGCACTTGGCTTTGGGCTTCATGCGGATTCTGATGACAGGGGCAAGGATATTAAGAATGTCAGATATAACAGAGTGGAGCGTGTAGAGGGCTGTGTCAGGGTGAGAGTCAGCCAAAGGGGAAGGGGAGGTGAGAAGGTGGCGGCAAAAGCCTCAGCTGACACGCGCTTCATGGGTCGGATGACCAAGAAGGTGGGTGGCAGTGAGGGGAGCGGCTTGGCCTGGAGGGTAAGGAGGGTGAGGTGGGAGGAGAGGAGAAAGTGATCATTCCAGGAGAGAGGAGTGTTTAGGGGAATAGAGAGGGGAAGGTCTGAGGAGATCAGAACATCCAGAGTGTGCCCTGCAGAGTGAGTCAGGCCAGAGGGGAGAATAGTGAGTGAGAGGAGGAGAGAGATTGCCCACTCAGAGAGAAAGGAGGAGATCTGACCAGGTGGTCGATAGATAGTAGCCACAGTAAGGGAATGGCTAGGGGAGAGAGAGAGCCTGCACATGAGGCCTTCAAAAGAGTAGTAGGCCTGCGTAGGAGTGACAGAGGCAGGGATCCACTCAGGGAAGATCAGGGCTACCCCCCCAGCAGAGCAGTTGGACCTGGGAGTGGAGAGGATCTTGTAGCCGTCAGATAGGAGCGTGTCAAAGCTAGCGACAGAGCTGGCCGTGAACCATGTCTCGGTGAGACCGAGGACATGCAGGCCAATTTCTTCCAGAAGGCAGGAGATATCAGAGGAGTGTTTGATAGCAGAGCGAGAGTTAAGAGTGGCAATATGGAGAAGGTTGCCATCCTTGAAGGACTTCTGGGGAGGGGTACAGATCAGAGGTAGGCCCTGCGGAGGTGTAGAAGGAGACCGAGAAGGGGCAGAGAGGGAAGGGGAAGGCAAGGTTGCCAAGGAGGAGGTAGAAAGGGGAGGCGAGATAGTCACAGAAAGGGCAGAGGGGACAGCAGGTGAAGAAAAGAAGTTGATGAGGCATGGGAAGCGTCTATCAAAGAGGTGAAGGGTGGCCTCAGGGCCTTGGACCAAGACGGTCCCATTAGAGTAAACTTTAATCATGACCTTGAAGGAATGGAAGGAGGCCAGGAGGGCGTCCCAACGGGTGCCACCATTAATGGGAGAAGAGGAGAAAGGAGAGAGCACAGAGACCATATGAAGGGTCAATAGTTCTGGCAAAGGCACGGCAAGGAGGAAGTCAGTGACAGTTTCTTTGAAGGAGGCACTGGTGTAGGTGTCAGGGATAGGGAGGCCTGGGTTGGAGACCAAGATGTCCTTTTTAAACTTCTTCCTACCAGATTTAGTGAGAAAAGCAGGATAGTCAATAGAGAAGCAGTTAGAGAAGATAGGAGAGACGGAGAGCACCATAGAGTAGGTTGGAGAGGAGAGAGGTGGAAGGGATAGGAGAAGACAATAACGAAGGACACTAGGGTAGGCAGACAGGACGCAAGAGTCAAGCAAATTGAGCAGTAGGGCAAGACGACGACACTCAGGATTAATAGCTCACAGAATGCACATGTTAAGACAGGTTAGAGGACACACCTAAGTTATAGAATCCTGAAAGGGGGAGAGAGGGCCTTGTTTTCACAATGCAATTTTTGTTTGCATTGTTGAATGACATACAAGTAATTTGTTCTGTATGTGATGGTTGAGATACTGACATTAAGGTGTATGCATTGGGGGCCTTCTATGCTCTACCAAGGTGCTTCGTACATTAATCACTTAAGCAATATAACCTGAGCAGGGGGCATTACCAGTCTGGTAAGGCCCCAGGGCATCAGTTACAAACCTGTGTGAAGTGAGGGCTTTAATATAGGCCCCAGGGCATTACCAGACCCGTAATATCCCCTCCAAATGTTATATTGCTGTAAGTAGCCAGTAATACTGGGGTACTAAGAGTATTTTTATCACAAGTTGAGAAATGGCATGTTTGCTGTTTCTCAGCTCATGATAAAACTACAAAAAAAGATGCTCACCATGGATCAGGAGAAGGGAATTATACATAGGGCCTCATTATGACCCTGGCGCTGACGGAATGAAGGGGGCCGGTACGGGACCGGGCCCCCTTCATTCCATCAGGCCGATTACGAGATTCCCTTTGCGGGACCAGGATCAGACGCCTGGTAAAACCAGATGTCTTTTCCGGGTCCCGCGAGGGGAAGAGGGAGGTAACAACGAAACAACGGGACACTTGTAATATGCCCGTTGTTACCTCCATCCCCATTCCCATTGAGCCCTACGGGGGCTCAAATGGGAATGTGGAATGGTTCCTGCAAGGAGGAATTACCGGGTCCTCCTATGTCGGAATGACCCGGTTATTCCTCATTGCAGGAACCCGGTAATGGAGCCCGGTTTGGAGGGCTTCATGGCTACCTCCAAACTCGTAATGAGGCCCCTAGTCCCTTTTCCATGGTGGCCTTTCGAGAGTCAGAGATGCACCAGAAGCATTACTAGTTCCGGTGCTGACGAGGGACAAGGAAGCACAAGGAAAGTGGGGAGGTGGTGGGGTCGACTAAACATTGTTGAAACGGGGTGTAGGGATGTGAGGGGAGCACAAAGGAGCATGGTTACCTGATTCCTGGTGAGGCAAATGGCAACCTCCTTCTCTGAGGAGAATACGAATGGGGTCTTTACCATATGGTAAAGACCCTTTTCTGAGCCTCCTCATTGGCTGGGAGGCTGCCACACCCCCTGGCCGGTTACTTATTTATTTTAAGTATTGGGTCAGATCAGTAGTTTGAATATTATATTCTGTGAGTGGTTTAACAATGTCTGTGATTCCTGAACACTGTACCAAAAAAATGATTTGTTGCTCAAATAGGTCAACAAACTATTTTCCAAGCAGAGACAAACATATTCTCAGAGCAGTGCCAGACATTTGGCATTGTTTACAAAATATAGTTAAGCTGCCCCCTGAAGAACTGTTAGCCTTTATTGACACATCCATCACTTTGTGAAGTATTTCATTTTCAGTACTTTCAATGTAAGTGCTGTCGTTTCTATGATTGTTTCATGGAGGAAACCTTGGCAAGACCCCTCCATGTAACTCTGTGAGCCATTTTTTGTTTTTGTGGTGAGATAAAATACTTATTATTTGCATAGAAAATGTATTATTGTTTTTTAGTGGTAGGATTAGAGTGCGTTCAGTGGCTGTGAATGAATATGATGTCTGCTTGTGAACAGATACAATATATGTTGCTTGCATAGAAATAACAATGCTAGAATTCTTTGAGGCAGAATTGTGCATTGAGTGGCTGTAACTGGTTGTTTCTTATTGTTGTACTGCAAAATAATTATTTCTTCATGGAAACATTCTTTCGTATTCTTTTGAGATAGGAAGGCATTGTATTCACTGATTGTAATACCGTGTACCACCTGACTACCATAGAAGAGAGAACCCTAGGAACCAAGATACATACCATTCCGTGTCAGTGACCAGATAGCGTGTGACCAGAAAGCATCACAGTATTGGTTGGATATTACATTCAGTGACTGTAATTCTGTGTGCCAGCTTAGTAGTTGGGACGATAGAATCCCAGTGACGACCTTGCATGACACAAATGCCCTTGACATTTCTTGCCATTGTGATGAAAATTAGACCACAAAATTATTTGTAGGAAGTTAAGTTATTAAATGCAGTGGCTACAACTCTGTGAATCTCTTTTACGTTACAAGACAAACTAGATGTTGCTTGAATAGAAAACGTCTTTGAATTCTGCCAGAATGTTATTATTAGTTGAGTGACAGCTAATTTCAGGGAAATTGAACAACGTACCCCAAAACAGATATACTTTTTTTCTTAGACTGCTTAGACTTATACTTAGACTTAGACTTATATACTCTGATATAACAATACCACTTACAATTTGGTAAAAGCAACACACTGTTTTGGTTAGAATATGTATTGACGTACATTTTTATTCGGTTAGTCTCACCTCAACATACTGCTTATGTCTTCTGAAACTCTAGAGATATATCCTAGCTGTCATGGAATATGAACATTGCTATGCAGCCTGCCTTATTCGTTCTGCCTAATAAAAACAACAAAAAAAACACGAAACAAAGAAATGATAACACTTATTCATATAGACATCCATAAGAATAAGTAAACATTGGGACTATAGGTGGGCCTCAGTGAATAGCAACATTAAGCTCCTTGAAAAGATTCTAGAGAGGAAATTCTTCCCTATCTTAGCAGGAATTGACTCAATTAAAAACTCTGTGAATACTTTATTTGCCATAATGGACGACAATACCAGAGGCATAAAAAAAGATCTCTTTGATTGAAATAATATAATCCCTGTAGCAAGTCCAACACTAATCAAACAGGAAAATGGGCATACATTTACGGTCATACAAGAAGGGGCAGGACAAAAGGCAAGCACCACTAATGGGACAGATTCCCCTAATGGTATGGCACAATGAGTTATGGGCAAGGAAAGGGTGAATAATTGTTCTACACATAGGTCACCCAGGAACCCGAACACATTAGCATTGTCAGGTAATAACATAGTCCTTGAACTACCACCAGATTCCCTACCATTGGTTGGGTTAATAACTAACGTCCCAGCACTGGAAGGTGGAATGGAAAAGTCAGCATCCTCATTATTTAATAAAGCTAGGCATTGGATTAATATACAATTAACGGCCCTAAAATTAATCCACGCAGTATCCTCAGGGCAAGAAGAGCAGCTTGGGTTGGCAAAACAAAAAAAAACATTGAGGGGTGACTGCGTGATAGTCAGATTTTCTAGAAGATCTATTCACTATTGCTGGGTGTCTGCCTTGGATTATAATCACACAAGGAGCAATACCAAAGGCAGGGGGAGTGAATTTGTGCCTCTTACTTTATTTTACCCAGCTCATGGTGGATGTAATGACCCCATAACACCCCATGTACATGAATAACAAAGACCGAGGACCTTAAATAGCATAAGGGATTGGGACAAATGGAGGAGGGTTGGCACGAACAGTAAGAACAACCACATGGTCAATAGATAGAGTGCTTCTAATGCTGGTGGGGCTGTGCCAACAACCAATCGGTTTGACGCACTATCATCAATTGAAGAATTAGATTGACTGTGAACCCTACCCCCCGACAATTTGACCCAAGTAGTGCCCTCAACAAACAACCTGGTGATACCACAGGAGCCCATCCCAGTGGTTGTACTCTTGCAAATTACGCCCCTACACAAATTGGCCCAAGATGAAGGGATTCTGTTGGACCATGCAGTACTACAGGATCCCACTGAGACTGTAGCACACTCTTTGGCCATATTCAGTTAGAATATTGCTTGTCCAAGCTCCAAGCCTAGAGACCCTGACATTCTGTCACACTCGAAAACCCAAGATTAGATTGTATTGCAGGAAACCTGGGCGATGGAGGCCCCAGTAATTGATGGGTATGCTTAATTTTATATACAGGCAAGAAAAAATAAGGGAGGGCGCTGTTATGGCAGTCTCGCTAGATTGATCAAGATATCAATGTCGCACCAAACATAGGTTTTTCATACCAGATCCAACTGTATTCAATATGCTATTATGACCCGTAATCAAGGAGACTGACTATTAATTGTTAATTTGTATAATAGCCCACATATAACTGAATGAAACACCCTGGGGCTTTTGAAAGAATGTATGGAGACTTATTGTCGCAGAATTAGACAATCAGACGGTTTAGGTGCTTGGGGGTTGGACTTTAACATTAAACTTGGCAAGGGGAGTGAGAAAGATTTGTATGATGACTCTGAGGACTTTGCCTATGATATTGCTACAAGGACCTGTGCTAAGGGACTACAGGTGGGTCAATGGTTATTGGAGTGGGGTTTACGGTCGAAGAACGGTCGAGTAGCACCAAATGTACTAGGAGGTCCGACATTTAGAAATATACATGGGTTGTCCACAATAGATCATTCTTTTATGCATGTTAGCCCTGGCATATGATAATAATCTTTGAGGTTGTCAGGGCACTGTGCAGTAACCATTTTCCTCTGGGGCTCACCATTCAATGGGAGCACACTGAGACCACACTAATATTTTCTCAGTTAGATCATTGTGAGGTCAACCCTATTTGCAAGAGAAGAATGAAATGGGCAAATTGAGATCCCGGGACCACACAGCATGAATGTGTGCATCTTAATGCCCACTTAATTGCATCAATTCTGAATACCGATGTGTCCCTGGGACGGGTGACAAAAATGTATGAGGAGCTGATAGGATCCCTCACGAAAATGTTGCAATCCGACTCCAAAAAGAACAATAGGCGTAGCTGGTTTGATGAAAGGTGCAAACAGGCAAATAAGTGCCTGTTGATGGTCATTAAATACCCAGCTAGTTGTAGGGGAGAAATAATATAGGTCTGGGCAAAATACAAATAAACAGAACAAAAAGGAAGGGACTTCGTGAGCAACAAGCTTGGGAGGAACTACTGACTGCAGTTGCCAGAAATTACTCCAAAAATTATGGGAGTTTGTGGCAGGAGGGCCACTGCATAAAAGAGAATCCACACATAGAGAAACACATGTTGAGGCAAAAGCATGGGTGGACCTCTTCTCGGTTTTGTATGGGGGCATAGTAGAGAGACCTACTGTGGGGTTGCAGGGTACAGTGATTTAGTTTTCTTTTGGGGAAGTTGTGAAAGTGATTGGCCAACAGGCTAATGCCTGCAGACCTGTTCAAGGGGGAGGTGGACATGTGTTGACTATATGCATTAATGCATTTTTGCAAAAGGGAATTTCCATAATCATGGAAAATTGCAATAATAAACCCTATATTTAAAAAGGGAGACTATGACAGTCCTCTAGCTTAGAGACCAATATCGCTCCTGGACACTTCTTTTAAGATATTTGGACACATACTCCTCGGTCGTATCGAGAGCTGCATTTCCACTGAATCAGTATTAATAGATGTGCAGTATGGTTTTAGACTGGGTGTGAGGACATGTGATCAGGCCCTACATTTATATTTGGTGGGGGCCCACTCGGTTTATGTGAGGGGTGAACCTATTTGTTTGGCCTTCATGGACCTGAGCACCACATTCAAAAAGGTTAATAGATCGAAACTCTGGCCGGTGCTTGAGTCCATGGGGTGCCGAGCAGAATGTTGAGGGCACTTTGGCTGGTGGATGAGGGCAGTTGGTCATGTGTCCGTTATGGGCAGCAGGGACAATGTATCTGCTACTTTGATGTGATCACAGGTGTTAGTCAAGGATGGGTACTTTCCGCATATTCTATTTACACTGTATTCAAAGCACTTGTGGAATCCAATGCAGATTTTCCATGGGTGGGCAAGAAATTATTTCCTTTTTTAGCTTATGCGGATGATGACCTGCTCATTGCCTGAACCCCAAATGCACTGCAGAAATTAATGTTTATACCAATTTCATGGTAAACTTAGATCTAAAATCAACACACTGAAATCGGTGGGCAGGGAGAGGCAGGACAACATGTAAGATGCATGGTATGTATAGCAATGGCTGTTTAATTCCTAGGGTGCAGTGTGATGCTGGAAATGCATTGGAGGGACAGGGCCTCCTTGTCCTTGTCCTGTAATCCTTTTTTATTTTTGTTCTGTATTGTTTACTGCCCAGGAGTCCATATGGTACTCCTGGCAGTGCAGCTCTTCCTGTTTTTGGGTTGGTGTATAGACCCATGGGATACCCTTATGGCACCCATGGGTGGGGGTGCAACCCTGTGCCCCTAGTCTATGTTTTTGGGCACCTGTGTGTGGCCCACAGAGCAGGGTATGGGCTGGTGGCAGCTCCATGCTGAATTTGACAGGTGCTCTGAGTATCCTCCATTGTGGGATACCCAGGCACTGCCACTGGAATCAGTTGATTCCTGATAGGAAACAAGATGGCCCCTGTGGCCTCTTGCTTTCTATTGCCTGTTACCTTGTTTTCCCAAAGTCCTGGGAAGCCCTGACTCTGTCCCTTCACCCTGACTGGCTGTTGGGTGGAAGTTCAATATATGGTGTTGTTGTGAAGTCCAGGCCAGACTGGCTGGAGCCTTCCCAGTGACTGTATGCTGTGGGTACACCCTGTGTGTGGGACCTGGGTGAATGGAGTGTGTGACCAATATGCACTTCTTGTTGTGGATGTCTGGTTTCTGGTGTTTGAAACAATGACTGAGACAGCCCTGCCTGAAACTGGTATGAATACAGTGTGTAGTGTTGAATGGCTGGGTACTTGTCCCAATACACATTCCTTGTTGTGAGTGTCTGAGAGGGAGGAGAATGGCCTGAATGCACTGTATGCCTGAATGGCTGACTGACTGCTGAATGCCCTTCTGAGTGATTGGTTGCCTGAGTGTGACCCAGCAGAATGAATGAGAGAGCAACTAGTATTTCTGTGAGCCTCTCACTGCTAGAAATCATTCAGAAGCTGAAGTTGAAACTGACGCTTAATCTCCAAGCCAAGCCGGAAGAAGAAGTTTGACTGCTGTCTCCCCTCACCGAAATCCGAAAGCTGTCGAGACTGATACAAGACAAGACCTGGTTAGGCGTCCTCTTCCTATGCTCCGAAGGACTATCGAGCACTGTTAACCTTCGCCAAAGCACCCTGGAAGTCAGTCCATCGAAAGGCTGCCAACCGGAGACTGGAACCGCCGAGGAGAACGAAGACCAGCACCGGACATTCCGTCCACCGCTGTCGACCAGGGTTCACAAGTTTGCTGTAACCGCTGGAGGCCCATCGAAGCTGTGTTGCCCGGAAGAGGGGACCACTTGATGCCGTGCCGCTGACAACCAGAGCCGCACGCTCCTTTGCCTAAGACTTTTGATTCACAGATGTTCTCATCCACAACACCGCCTGCCTTATCCCGCCAGAGAAGGCCAGGCCATCGACGCACCGAGGAGCATCCGCTGGTGGGTTTCCCGCCACCCAAAGACCGTAGAGACGCCGGACGACTTGACGCCCTTGCTGGGCCACAGTTCTTCACAATCTCTTTGCGGTCCTGAACAATCAACATTGAGGTGTCCCGCACGCCTCTTCCTTGCAGGACACCTACGCTCGATTGTCGACGAGCATCGCTGGGACCGAAGCTGTGCCTCAACGCCGAGTTCACTTTCTTTGTGGGATATCGATGAACCATGGCTCCGGCTTTAAAGGGAACAGCTCAAGAAGGATCCGTAGACGACCCAACATCGAACTCTGCTATTCCAGGTACATTGGGGTGGTAGAAACATTGTAGAATTAAATAAGACTTATTGAACAACATATTGTCTGGGCTTGTGAAATATCTCTACTTTACAGGTTGCCCAGGTGGGGGTTGAGGGATCTCCACACAGAACCACGGTAGAGGCCAGTATTCTGCCAATTGTTCTAACCAACTGCTTTCCTCCTGTGTCTATTGTTGGTTACCTTTTATTAAGTGACTTGTGTGACATTTAACCAGAGTACAGTTGATGCACTTTAATGGAATCTAATAATAATTTTGGTACCACTTAGGATTGTATATATTTTCCATTGTAGAATTTCTTTTCACCAAGTGAGTTAATGTGATTGTATATAACCTTGAACTTAATTATATAAAGACTGTGTTTTAACTAATACAGTGTGTGGACATTCCTTTGTGGGGGTTTGGGGACTACACTGTACTTAAGAACCAGCCTGCATCACCTACTGAGAAGCTAGGCCTTGATTGCTCATCCATTGCTACCAGAATAGAGAATATTGGCTGGGGTCGTCTGTGCCTCTCCTCTACCATATAGAGAGCAGAAGTACAGACAGCCCCCTCCAGTCTTTACATGCAGGAGTTTGATTACCTAGGTACACTCTTTTGAAGAAAATTGGCAGGGAACTTTGCACATTTTAAGACAGAGAATCAAAATGTCACAGACATTGGTTTGGGTTTCTTGATACATGCACATGTGTCATGGGAAACTGTTAGGAATGGTCTTGAAGGTGTATAATGCCCAAACAAATGTAGCCACTAACTATGGGGCCTCATTGTGGGGGCATGGAAATGTTGCCATATTGCAGACCATAGAGAATACATTCTTTCAAAAAATACTAGGTCTACCCAGCTCAGCACCTAACTATGTAGTCAGTGCTGAGCCAGGTGCAAAACATCTGGAAGATTATTGGCAGGTATTACCCAAATTGTTCGAACACAATTGTTCGAATTACCTAATTGACCGAAAGTCGAGGGTCCGAATTGACCTTTGCATAATTGACCGTATATATATATACATATATATATATATATATATATATATATATATATATATATATATATATATATTGGTATATATATATATATATATATTGGTTTGGTTTTATTTTATATATATATATATATATATATATATATATATATATATATATATATATATAATAGGAGGTTGCGGGGGGGTTCCCCCGCATATATGTAACAATTGACCTTCACAATTCGGTCAATTGTGCAAAGGTCAATTGTAATTCGAACAATTGTAGTTCGAACAATTCGTATACAACCAATATTGGCCCCTATAGAACATTGGCTACGAATATTGGCGAACCCCAGAGCAATGGTGGCACAGAAAATAGTTAAAGTTCTGCTGGGTAGTTCTGGATGTGATAAGATACCGTGGTTGAAGCATAGCTTTGACTCTACAACTCTGATAAATGCCCTCAGCCTGTTTAGACGTACTATGTTGTTGGCTTGTCAGATGATTATTTTATACAAAGCTCAATGGAATGCATGAATCAGCAGGGTTGTCCCTGATTTCATATAGGAAACATGCAATCATCACTAAAATTGACCCTGTACAACCATACCAAATGCATAATGATGTTCCAGCGGACTTCTGGATTGTGACTAGAGCACGCTTTATTATTGCGGGCAAACACAATGAACTGGAGGGCTTTGTACAAGCTGCAGACTGCCCCTGTTGTGGCTTGCCTCGAGAGAAATTACTTCATTTTGTGCTATTGTGTGCCTATATTAGGGATATTAGAAAACAGAAACTCGTATTAATATTGAAACATTTAAATTATACTCTGTGTTGACCTGTGTTAATGTTCTTGCTTCAGGCAGAGCCACGTGTTGTAACCTGTGGTTTTCTTAACTATCTACGGAGGGCCTGGCAAGCAAGAAAAACAGTACTAGAGCTGCAAAGCTGAAAGGACTGTTATGGGACAATTTTTGATAGAAGTGTTTTATTTAAGACCATGTCCATAGGTTTGTGATGTTTCATGTTTTTATGTAAACTCGTTGTATTAATGTTGTGTATTTTAACAGTGCTCATGTTTGATGGATTTATCCTAATAAACGCATCATGAAAAAATGTACATATTGGAATGCTAAATAATGGGTTAAAAATATTTGTTATCACTTTAAAACCAAACACCAAATCCTCAAAGAATTTAAACAAAATGCTGTATTTTAAAAATCAGGAAATGGTTTGAAGAAATCACTTATAATGAATTGAACATTCATTTATATGATCCTTTTCTAAAATTGGAACACATACTAGTAGGCATTTAAAATTAGATTTAATTCAACAGTATCAATTTATAAATAGTTGTAATCTTGGAAATAATTGCTAAGCTAAAGAAAATAAAAGGATAACCCATTTGAGCTATTGGTTCTTAGAAGCCTATTCCCTCAAAATGTGGTCCGCTCTGTGGGATGTTTTTACTCATGCATCCGAGCCCTACCACAAAAACTGTGCCTTACTGGCATTGAAAACATCATGATGGCCAGAACTTCCCAGAAAATGCACAGGGAAATGCATGAAGAATAGGCTGCCACCTATTTTTGCCTATGTTGTGGGCACAGAAGGGCACTGCCTAAAACCACCATTGGGCTACACACAGTAGCCTGAAACCATTGGGAATGGCAATGCTGATTGCCAAAAGCAACCCAGAACTGTGGGGAATTCATTTTCTTAATCCCAAAAATGGTTGCATTACCAGTACTCACCACTATCAGAAAGCCGGCGTTTTAAAACCACCAGACTTTTGTGTAAAACTGCACAAATGAAACAAAACCAGACCAAGGAAAGACTTGCTAAGAGGTGGAAGAATGTAAAACCATATTCTTAAATGACTTGAAGGAAGTAATTATTTAATGTATAGGTACAAATTGTCAGTTTGATTTGAATGTAGAAAACTGGGAACAAAAAGTGACATTTAGCTGAAACCTGGCTTAATGAAACTGGAGTCTGCCTGACAACTACCCCCGACAGGAGTTGAAACCTGCTCAGCCACTCCCCTTGCCAAAAGGAGTTGTCACCTCTCTGATTAGATTAGGGGTGGAGCAGCTGGGGACTACAGGGAGTTGAACAAAGGCCTGTCCTGGACTCAGGCAAATGTTATATTGGGGGGCCGTAAAGTGGCTTTCTCTTAGGGGAAACTGGGAGGGGCAGTGCCTCTGATAGCAGCTGAGCTTGGGGGAAGTGGATAAACCAGTTATTCCACCCTGTGATGTGGGAAGCCACACCCCTTTTTGACCAGGGCATAATTTTAAAAAGATAGATAACTCATAGTGCGGACTTGTCAGAATTATATAAGTAATATCATCATTTTTGTGATTTTTCTGTGAACATTTTGAGAGGCGTTAGGACCCTGTGGTGTATTCTGGGGGGTTGCTAGCAGAAAATAGGGTCTCACTCCAAATGTCTGCATGTTAAAAATCTGACACTTCATCAATTAATGTCCATACTCCTTGCGCACATTTGTGTAATTTTGGGTAAATGTCATTTTTGAATGCAAGCCCCCAGGAAGATCAGAGGCGGACAAGCATGGACCATAAGGAATATATAACGTGCACATGTAATTTCAACAAATTGTATATCTGGGAAGGATGTGTTTGAATCAAATATAGATTTGTGGGCAAACTGACCAGGGGAGGATCCTCTGACCCATAAACAGACTTCATCATGCTGACAATCCATTTCCTTCCCCCAATCATGGGAGAGGGGAGAATTGGGCCAATGACAAGTAGAGAGGGGCAGGCTTAGCTAGGCCCAGGCACACACCCATTTTCAAAACACATAAAAAGAGACTGCTGGGACAGGTAGAGACATTCAATTCCATTTGCTGCGGAGCATGCTGACCGACGACTTCACATCCAGAGATCCAACACTTAGACTTCCAAGCTAAACAGAGACTACAGAACTTTGAACCAAGAAGGCCCACTGCAAGCAAAAGTATTTGTCAGCAGGCCTCAAAATCATTTGCAAACTCTTCCACAGCCGGGCGAGCTGTCTGAATTTTTTTGCCAAGAACTCTTGCCAGTACCCAGAAAGCAGTGTTACATCCAGAATCCACTTGATCCGGACCGGAAAGCAGAGCAGTATCCAGAACCAGAGGCCGCTGAATCCAGAGAGGCTAGACCAGCAGAGCAGAGCTGACCCAGACCGCTGTGAGCAGAACCACTGACCCAGATCGCTGTGAAGTGCCGAGACCAGAACCGGAGTCCAGTCCAAAACCTGACCAGATCCGTGGCGAGGCCCATTCCTGCACAAAATATATTGTGAGTACCTAGCAGAACTGTACAGAACCAATCTCTTAGTTAAAATAATCTAATCCAAACTATTTTAACCTAAGTAGAACTGCCTCCTAGAAATTGTGTCATCTGTCATTTTTAAAGCTGCACAACTGTCACCTGTCAATTCTGCAGCTGCAAGCTGTCACCTGTCATTTTGAGTTTACTTTAAATCCGAAAAACTACCTTTATTTAATCATCCGTATCTCTGGAACGGTTTGGGCTAGGAACGAAATTTAACTTTCCTCTGAAAGCTTAGAATCTCGGCTTTCTAAAGAACCTAGAACCAAACTACTCCTTATACTTTTGCCGTAATCGCGATTCACGCACTCACGAATTTTGCCGCGATTTGCGATTTGGCCTGATTTCTTTACCTGTAAAAAGATAGCAGCTTTTTGCTTTCCTTTGCTAAAAATTTGTTTGCCTCTTAATAACCATCCCTGAATCATTGCTAAAGTGAGCCTGAACTAATATAAAGTAGCCATCACCTACCCTGAACCTCTAAAGGGAATTAAAAGCATTTTCAGCATATTTCTCACTTCATTGCCACCACATTCAAAGCACTTGGGCCTGTGTTTTAAAACTCATACCTGTTTTCTCTAAGCTTGCTGAGGGGGGAACTGAATTTCGTATTGTATTTGGTTGCATTCCTGAGAACTGTGTGCTCCTCTTTCCATCTCCTTCCATTTCTTACATTGCATAGGGGAGGGGGGTGAATTGCCACAGAAAAAGTGATTATCTTATCTTTTGCTAAAATCATATCAAGCATTTCTGTACTGCATTTTATTCCTCATTGTTTTTCCCTTGAAATCATAAAAGTATTTTTGCTACTTTATCCATCCTATACTAACTCCTTATTGATTGTAAAGAAGGGTGCTGGTGCCAGATTACCCATTGTTGATCAACATCCTATGTCTAAGTGTACTATCAGATATTAATTTATTATAAAGTGTGATATATATATATATATATATTGTTTAAATTCTCAAATAAACCTTTTAATTTGCAAAACAAACCTACTTCTTGGCTCAGTGGAGTCAGGGGGATTCTCAGAGAGGGGTGTTATACAAGGGTTCATCATCCAGATTATAACTTGCCATAAAAATATATAAATAAGGGTTTCCATCAGCATCCCAGTCTAGGCATTGACTTAGCTGTAGTGTTGATTGAATATCGCTTACAAAGTGGGGGCTCGTCCGGGATATTCTGGGTTAGATTTATCACTTGTGCAGATTAATACAGTGTGCTAACTGACAGGAGACATACATCCGGTCGGATCACCACGCTGTGTTACGCTGTAAAGCACTCCTCAAAGAAACGCTCTAAGGAAACTGTCTGTTTTGCAAAAATAAAATACAAACTTCTGTAAGTCAGGAAGGAACTCAAATTCCAGAATGACGACACTGGTAGACATCAAAATAGCCAGAGAGCACTTCTTACATAAGCTATTTGTGAGAGGTGAGTGGACTCATCAGGACCAAACGGTCTGGTTGCAGGCAATCGCGCAACAGGTCACTGCAACAGGGTCAGATATATGGGGAGATCAGGGTCCCCTACATGTGGCCCTGAGTGAACTATATATGGCTCCTAAAGCCAAAGATGAACATAATAAGATTGCCAGGATAGCGGCATATTTGTATCTATATATGGGAGCCATGCAGGACAAAGGTGCTGAAGGCCAAGATCTGGCAAATAGGCAACAGATGGCGTTAGAGAAGGCCCAATCTGATCTGGACTCTTCTGAGCCGAGGCTGCTCAGGAGCCAGGAGTCAGAAAAGGACAGCAGACAGTACATCACTAAAATAAAGGAGGATATGGTTGTGCTGCAACAGGAAAAGGCGGACCAGGATACCAGATTTCTGGCCTTGCAGAAGGAGTACCAAGAAGGTTTGGACTCCCTACTGCAGAGCCAGAAAAAGCTGGAGCAACAATTAGATTTCAATAGGGCATGTGCCGAGCAGGTAGTCACCCTGCAAAGCCACCTAGATGGGGAGAAGGCAGAGAGCAATAAACTGATTTTGAAAGACCTGGATACCCAGGCAGAGTTTGACCAGGAGCACCAGAAAGCTGGTGCCTTCCAAAGGCAAAGGGACGACCTGGTGGCACAGATGCAGGCTCTTAGTCAGGAAAGGGATACCTTAGGCCAGGAAGTCTGCCACTTAAAAAGGAAAATGGAAGAAAATCACCTGGCCCTCCAGGGACTGGGTGACCTCCAAAAAGAACACCAGAACTTGTTAGAGCACACCAGGAGGGTGGAGGATGCTCTGGCAAGAAAGGAGCAGGCCAGTAGGGATGGGACTGAGGAGGTAACCCTCCTGCAGCAGAGACTGGCCCTGTACTCCAGGACCAATCAGGAGGCACAGAGAGAAAATGAGACTCTCTGTCAGCACAATGATAGGCTCCAGCAACAGGTAGCGATGCAGGAGAGACTGATAGAGTCTAGTAAGGCCTTAACTGAGGAACTGAAAGTGCAGGCTCTTGCATTGCAACAGGAAGCAGGGGGGGATAGAGATGAGGTTTGCTGGGAAAGAGAAACGCCTGAGCATAACCTCAGGAGCCCTGGTACCAGAGGCCTTCATCTCTCCCAGTCCCTGGACTCTGCCACCCCCATGTCCCCTCGCGCACATGAGCCCAGGGCCACGGAGACGGCAGATTACTATCCAGCTAGAAGTATGGGGCTCATAGGCCAGGACCTCCCAGGAATGGATGGGCGGGCATCCGGGTATGGGCACCCAAGCACAGTGCAATTTAGTGGGGAAATCCAGGAGAGTAGGCCCATTAAGGGCATCCTGAAAACCTCTGCCCAGTTAGGTCAGTGGGGGGGTACCCATCAAATCCTGGCAGCAAGGAGGGATCTGAAGACTCCTCTGAGCATTACAGGACACAGGAGACCAGGTCCCCATATTCTGCCAGCCATTCCCAGGCTCGCAGAATCCGGGAAAAGCTGGAAGATCAGACGGGCACCTCTGGGAGCAGCGCTTCTGAGTCGGAGGATGAATGGACCAGGGTTACCCGAACCAAAAAGGCCAATAAGGCAAAAAGGGCCTTGCTTAAGGACCCATTGAAACAAATAAAGGCAATAAGGAGTGTCATCACGCCTTATCATAAGAACGCCAAGTATTCTGTTTGGGAACACTTGGAGCTCTATGAGCAAATGATGGAGACTTTCCATTTGAAGGACAGCCAAAGCTGTATTCAATATGTAAAGTGGACCTTCTCACCAGAATACTCCAGTTTCTTTGCGGGGCTCGAGGATCAAAACCATTCAAGGTGGTCCACATACAGGGCGGCCATCTTGAAACATTTTTCTGTGCACAAAAATCCTCAAGAGGCTCGCAAGGCAGCCTACAATTTGCAATGTGGGGAGGATCAGGCCCCACAAGAGTTTGTGCAAGAATTAAAGCGTGCTTTTGTGCAAGAATTAAAGCGTGCTTTTGCGCAGACCACCAGAAGGGTACGCACGGATAGCAGAGAATTTATCAATACGTTTTTCCATGCCTTACCCAAATACATAATGACCCAGCTTGTGAGAGATTTTCATGAGAAAAGATCTTTAGACTGGGTCATTGAACAGCTACCCGGATCTATGAGGTGCAGAAGCCTATCGAAAATAAAAATAACGCGCCCGAAAAACCCCAAAACCAACTGCACCCCTGCTGCTGCCAAGGTGGCAGAGGTAAAGGTTGCCCCCGTTTTAGATTTGGAGATGGGGGGGCCTAAAAACCTGCCTGCACCAAATAATTCACAGCCCAGAAGGCCCTCGGGCCAGTCACAGACAGGGAGTCGAGGAAAATGGGGTCCCCCGCTCCCCTGACTATGTAAGTCCCCGCTATAAGGGAAACCGACCAATCCTGGGTTATGTGTGGACTCCTCCAGCCCATGGGGGGGGATCCAGCCAAGCACCTAACCCAGGGAACTTCCCTCCCAAATTCTCCAAATCCTGGGCAGAACTTATTCCCCAGGTATCCACCCAATTTCCCGCCCCAAAATCATCCATCCTTCTTTCCCCAATTCCCTGAGCCCAGACAACCTAATCTGGGAGAGGGGAGGCCAAGGGTGGAGGGGTACCAAAATCTTCCCAACCAGGGGTACTACCAGAGAAGGGATAGCTACCCTTCCCGGGATCAGCCCAGGGGAGAAAATAGAGCCCCGTATCAGCCTGAGCGGGTTTCCCAGTTAGAGCGCCAGGTCCAAAATATGGCACGGGATCTGGGTCACATACTGAGGGCTCAACAGAACCCTCAGATGAGCATGCCACCGCAGAATGCCCCAAACTCTGGAACCGGTGCTCCAGAACAATGACGGGGGTAGCACCCGGATAACACAACGGTTCCCAGGGAGGAGGAACAAGGGGAAGGGGGTGTAAAGCCTTGGAGGAAGCTTCCTTCCCAACTTGTAAACAGCCCCTGGAAAACCAGGAACCGGAAACAAAATCTCCTACCCCTGAAAGCCTGCCACCCAAGGAGCAGAGAGCAGGTAGGAGAAACAAAGGACCCAAACAGACCCACTTTGTGGAGGAGGTACAGGTCTTCCAATTTGAGGGAGAGGGATCCTCAGAAGATCCTGGGAAAAAGGATCTTCTCCTTCAGAGATGGGGGAACTCCTCCCAAGGAAAAATGGGTCCCAAGGGATGTCAATTCAGACTGGAGAGATGTGGAGACTGAGTTATCGCCACCCATCATCTCATCCCAGAACCGACAATACCGAAATCCCCTGGTTCAAACCCATCCTGGTGACTTCCTCCAAAAAAGGGGGGGGGACGGCCCAGAACCAGAACCAGGGGAACCCACAATGGCTCTGATCTCCAGTTGCCAACTTTTTCTTTCAGATTCCCAAGGCTCTCCACAGAATTCTGCCCAAATCTCTTCGCTAGCAATGTCCAAAACCAGAAAGTTAGCCCACCAGTTGTCCAAAAATGTGCATTATCTGTGCCCCCTTGAGGAGAAGGAGGGAAGATACTATGCCCCGGTATAAGTACAGGGGCAGGGTACAATTTTGGCACTGGTGGACACTGTATCCCAAGCTACCCTTCTGTCCATAAGGGCCTTTGAGGAACTAAATGCAGGAAGGGGGGAGAATTACCGAATTCCTCTCACCTCTCTTCCTGGACAACTGCAGAACTTTGACAGGAAGGAAATTCCCGTTGAGGGGACTGCAGACTAGGACATTAAAATTGGGTGACACAAGGTGAAACACCCGGTCATAGTAGAGACTCCAGAGGGCACCCCTTGTTTACTAGGGAATGACCTCCTGAGAAGGTTGTCACCCCTAATAGATTGCGTAAACAAGGTCCTCTGGACCCAGACTAGCCGACCAATAAAATTAAAATAGAGTGTCAACCATGTTAGTTTAAATGGCACCTGCCACATGGTTGAACAAAAATCTGACCAAGTAGAATTTCACTTCCAGAACAACCAAATTCCAGACGTGACAGTAATAGCAGTAGGACAACAGACTGGTGATGGGGGGTCCTCTCTATTTCTGAAAATCAACCTTCCTTCCAGTTTAAGGTGGTATTCCACACTGGAAGGAAACACCCTGAAATTCTTTACTAATCCACAATCAGAAACTCCCACTCCTATAGTCCAGAAAGATGTGAAATCAGCTCAGAGCCTGGCTGATATTCAGCAAATTGGAGAGAAGTTGTTCATCCCTGTTCAGTTAAATGATGGGAAGGACTCTGTTCTCGCTCGAGTGTGTGTGAACAACGGTAAGAGCTTCATCAGCGAAGCCATGTTCCGCCAACTCCCAAAAGATCCAGCCATTCCCACATTCAAACTGATAGACAAATGAGAAATGGACCTGGAAGCACCTAATTCCAAACATCTCCTGCCAAGCAGGTTTATGCTCACAATCTCCATTGGCAACAAGAGCATAGTCCATAATTGTTATGTCGTGGAGACGTCACTGCCGCCTTTTACTTAGGCAGTGACATTCTCAATCGCTTTGCCATTAGTTTGGACCTAATAAACTTCAAAGCTTGGTCCCGATTAGCGGATAACCCCATGGGCTTTGTTGATCCAGAAAAAGCATTTAGGTCAGCTCAATTGCTACCTTATGCAGTTGAAATTCAGATCAAAGAGGAAGTCACCATCCCAGAAAGGACCCGACAATTCTCCCTGGGAGTGAAAGTTAAAAGAGGACAAAAATTGAAAAACCCTGATGCTTATATTCATCTAAATGCTTCTCTCCAACAGCAAGGGTTGGGGGTAAACCCAACACCATTAGTCAACATAGAACATGACACCATTCCAATAGAGATGGATAACAGCAACTTACAGAGTATTAATCTAGCCGCAGGCACCACTATTGGAATGGCGATTCATGACCGACATTTCTCCATTGATTTAGGAAATGAACTGTTAGGACCGATACCCAAGGACTGTTTTGACAGTGACAGTGAGGACAATATGACACCAGACAGGATTTTCACCCGGCATGGGGGGAACTTCCTGGTGTACATTTCTTGCCCTTATGATAAGGAAGATGTGACTTGTGACTTTAGGAGGGATGAGGTGATTTTCCAGGTCCATGAGGGCTGCCTTTCCCACCTGAAGCCTCCAGTCCAAATCAGCACTCTGACCAGGGACTTCTCCACCCAGCTGGAGGAGGCAGCTGAGATAGCCAAACCAGAAGTCTTTCCATGCTTCAGGCAGATGGTGGAAGAGAGAGTCAACCTAGCTGATGCCTGTGTGACTCTGGAAAAGAAGCAAAAGTTGAAACAAGTTTTCTTGGATTTCCAAGATCTCTTTGCGGTAGACTCATATGACTGTGGTCGCACCGACATCCACACCACAACAATTCCCACGGACCCTGGAATGACTCCAGTGTTTGTGAAGCAATATCGCTTGCCTCTCGCATCCATGGAGTCCCTTACTGAAATAATTAAGAACCTTGAGTCCCGGGGAATAATCCGTCCAGTCCACAGCACTTTCAATAATCCGGTGCTGGGAATATTGAAGCCAAACAGCCAGTGGAGACTCTGCGCCGACCTTAGGGAGCTCAACAAACGGGTCCATACTTCCCGATGGCCTCTGCCCTACATTGACCAAGGGCTGGCCCAGATTTAAGGGTCACAAGTATTCACTGCAATAGACCTGACCAATGGATACTGGACCGTGCCTGTCAGTAGGGAGGACCAATACAAACTGGCTTTTACCTTTGGGGGCCAGCAGTACACCTGGACCCGTACTCCCTTCGGATGCCTCAACTCCGGCAATGAATTCAACATTTTCCTACATAAGGCAATGCCTGACCTGGGTGCGAGGGGTAACCTGGCTTATGTAGATGATGTCCTCATCAAAAGTTCATCTGTGGAGGAACACATAGCAGAGATCCGTTATGTTCTGACACAGTTGAGGGCCGCCGGAGCAAAACTTTCCTTTCAGAAAGCACAGTGGTGTAGAACCCGTGTTAATTTCTTGGGGCATGAGATTACTCCTCAGGGTCTCTGTCCCCAAGAAAAGAAAGTGGAAGCACTCCAGAAACTGAAAGACCCCACAACTCTGCGGGAACTAAGGAGCCTCCTTGGACTGACTAATTACAGCAGAAAGTTCATTGAAGGCTACGCAGAGATCACTAGACCCCTAATTCATCTCTTGAAGGGGTGGGTCAAGTGGCAATGGGGTCCAGAACAATCCGAGGCAGTAAGACAACTCAAAAGAAGCCTCTCACAAATGCCTTGCCTAGCTTACCCTGTCAGAAACCAGGAGTTCTTCCTGGAGACAGGGTTCTCTAATACGTGCTTGACGGCAGTATTATACCAAAAGCATGACAAGGTCAATAAAGTAATCTCCTACCGAGCAAAACTTTATCCTCTGTGGAGGAAAAATTCAACGATTGCGAGAAGGCACTCCTGGCAACGGTGTGGGCATTAAAGAATTACCGCCCGTTTATCCAGGGGGAACACATCATAGTGGAGACTCCAAACCAGCCTCTGCAATATCTCCAGAGTGACAGAATCCGGGCCGGAAATGTGAGTAATTCCCAAATTACTTCCTGGATTCTGTCAATGCTAGGCTTTCCTATGGAGGTCAGATATGGGCAAACAAGAAGAGTCCCCTTGTGCAAGGTCTGGCTGACTTGCATGATTGTGCCAGAGAAAACTGTCTCGAGGACGAAAGTCTAAAAATCAAGGACAACATGGAGGCATACCTTAATTCCCCACACAAAGTCTTTGAAGAAGACAAGTGTGAGGGAATGCCCACTGTCTATGTGGATGGATGCTCGTACCATGTTGACAACAACATGGAGAAAGAACTGGTGGCCGGCGTAAGGAATGCCTGGGTGAAGGAGTTTCCAGAACCCTCCGCTGGATACAAAATTGGTCCCCGAAGTAGTCAGGTGGCAGAGTTGATGGCTGTGCATCAGGCCATCCTCACTGCTGTCCAACATCAACTCCACGAACTGGTCATAATCACAGATTCGGATTATGTACGGCTCGGGTTCGTGGAGCACCTGGTTAACTGGAAAACCAGAAGCATGTTATGTGCTAATAACAAACCCCTGAAACATGAGAAGTTAATCCAAAATATTGATGATCTGGTCACATCGAATGGGATGACCATCTACTGGAAAAAGATCAAGGGTCATTCCAAAGTAGAGGGACCAGACAAAACTGGAAATGACTTAGCTGATCAGCTGGCCAAAACCGGGGCCATCCAAGGGGATCTAATAGAAATAGAGTCCCTGTTGGGGGAAATCCAGGTCACTGCTATCACTAGGTCCCAGACAAATGCTCACAATGATCTTTCAAATGCCCAATGGAGTAAGGAGACCCCTGATGCTGATTTAATTACAGCTAAGAAGGGGGATCCAATTATTGGTAAGTTTTACCAACACCTTGAGGACCCTGAGAACTTTCCCCTGACGGATATCGATTACATTGGGAAAGAGGACCTAAGAGTGTTGATGAAATGTCCAAAAAGGTTCCGAATCCAAGACGGTATGTTGGTAAGGAAATCCCAAGCTGGCCAGGATCAGTGGGTGGTCCCTACCTCATTCCGAAGCCTGATGTTAAGTCACGCCCATGACGCGGCCACCACCGGTCATAGGGGGTTTCACACAACACTGGAAATCTTAAGAGAGGTTGCATACTGGCCACACATGGGGCAGGACCTCAACCAATACTTGAATGGGTGTCTTGTGTGTGCACTATTTCAGCCATCATCCCTCACACACCGTGCGCCTCTCCAAAAGAGGGGGATGACACTGCTATGGTCAGATTTGCAAATCGACTTTGTAGGCCCTGTGATTCGCTCATCTAGAGGAAACAAGTACATGTTGACCGTTACATGCTTGTTTACCAAGTGGGTGGAATGTCTCCCGGCCCCAAATTGCAAGGCTGAAACTGCAGCTGCCCTGATGATTAACCACATCTTTTCCCGTTTTGGTCTACCTCAAAGGATTGAGTCAGACAGGGGTAGCCACTTCACCAGTGAAGTAATGACAAAGATGTGGGAGATACTGGGGGTCAAAAGGAAGTTACATATTGCTTACAGGCCAGCTTCTTCTGGAGCAGTAGAGAGATACAACCGAACCATTGTGAGCATATTAAAAAAGTTTGTGGCAGATTCTGGGCCAAGTTGGGATATCCGATTACCTCTGGTCCTAATGGCCATCAGATCTACCCCTTCATCTGCAACCAAAATGTCACCATTTGAGTTGATGACCGGACGCAAGATGGTGCTTCCCCAGCATCTGCTCTACAGGACCCAAGAGCAGACACTGATAAATGCCTCCACAACTCATAAGTATGTGGAGAATTTAAGGACACACCTTCAGCATGCTTTTGCCTATGCTCAGCGGAATCTAGAAAGATCAGCCGAGAGCATGAAGACCCACTATGATTTAAAAACTACCCGAAAGGAATATAAGGTGGGTGATCGGGTCTATCTATACAATTTCCAAAGGAACCAGGCCAAACAGCGAAAATGTTTGCCTACATGGAAGGGACCGTTTGAAATTATAGACAAAATCTCCCCTGTGGCCTACAAGATCCGCATCCCCAAAGGCAGTTTGGCAGAGGGGGAAGACAAGTGGGTACATATAAATCAGCTAAAGTGTTGCCATCCCAGGCACACTCTGCAACAACTGGAGGAATCCACTGGAATCAAGAGGGGGCCGCTCCAGAGTAATTCAGTTCCAACCCTAAAATATTCCACAGATAGCATATAAAATTCTGTGATCCTTGTATATATATATATATATGTTCTTGTCTCCTAAGTTAAAAGAGAAAATGTATGTGTTCATATCTTCTGATTCATAAAATGTATATGTTCGCCACACCATTAATAGTGGTGGAAAAATGTCTAGGGATGTGTATTGCCGCTTTGCTTTATCATCCTAGGAGAGATGAATCCATGGAGACTGACCAAGGAGGATGACCGGGGACCGGGAGCAGAGACCCGAGGGGCCCGGGGTACCGCCCAATATTCCCATCAGGACCGGCGAGGAGAACCGATCGATCCAACTGAATGGGGGAAAAGATGCTGAACTGTGCCATCTACCGGAAGAAGATGAGAAAAACATCCCAGATCTTGCGAGTTCCATCTGTGAAGGATCAGAATGGCCATCGCAAGAAGGGGGGGCTTGTGGGATGTTTTTACCCATACATCCGAGCCCTACCACAAAAACTGTGCCTTACTGGCATTGAAAACATCATGATGGCCAGAACTTCCCAGAAAATGCACAGGGAAATGCATGAAGAATAGGCTGCCACCCATTTTTGCCTATGTTGTGGGCACAGAAGGGCACTGCCTAAAACCACCATTGGGCTACACACAGTAGCCTGAAACCATTGGGAATGGCAATGCTGATTGCCAAAAGCAACCCAGAACTGTGGGGAATTCATTTTCTTAATCCCAAAAATGGTTGCATTACCAGTACTCACCACTATCAGAAAGCCGGCGTTTTAAAACCACCAGACTTTTGTGTAAAACTGCACAAATGAAACAAAACCAGACCAAGGAAAGACTCGCTAAGAGGTGGAAGAATGTAAGCTTGGGGGAAGTGGATAAACCAGTTATTCCACCCTGTGATGTGGGAAGCCACACCCCTTTTTGACCAGGGCATAATTTTAAAAAGATAGATAACTCATAGTGCGGACTTGTCAGAATTATATAAGTAATATCATTATTTTTGTGATTTTTCTGTGAACATTTTGAGAGGTCTTAGGACCCTGTGGTGTATTCTGGGGGGTTGCTAGCGGAAAATAGGGTCTCACTCCAAATGTCTGCATGTTAAAAATCTGACACTTCATCAATTAATGTCCATACTCCTTGCGCACATGTGTGTAATTTTGGGTAAATGTCCGATATTGCAAAACCAGTTAAAAAGCGCAAAATGTTGTCATTTTTGAATGCAAGCCCCCAGGAAGATCAGAGGCGGACAAGCATGGACCATAAGGAATATATAATGTGCACATGTAATTTCAACAAATTTTATATCTGGGAAGGATGTATTTGAATCAAATATAGATTTGTGGGCAAACTGACCAGGGGAGGATCCTCTGACCCATAAACAGACTTCATCATGCTGACAATCCATTTCCTTCCCCCAATCATGGGAGAGGGGAGAATTGGGCCAATGACAAGTAGAGAGGGGCAGGCTTAGCTAGGCCCAGACACACACCCATTTTCAAAACACATAAAAAGAGACTGCTGGGACAGGTAGAGACATTCAATTCCATTTGCTGCGGAGCATGCTGACCAACGACTTCACATCCAGAGATCCAACACTTAGACTTCCAAGCTAAACAGAGACTACAGAACTTTGAACCAAGAAGACCCACTGCAAGCAAAAGTATTTGTCAGCAGGCCTCAAAATCATTTACAAACTCTTCCACAGCCGGGCGAGCTGTCTGAATTCTTTTGCCAAGAACTCTTGCCAGTACCCAGAAAGCAGTGTTACATCCAGAATCCACTTGATCCGGACCGGAAAGCAGAGCAGTATCCAGAACCAGAGGCCGCTGAATCCAGAGAGGCTAGACCAGCAGAGCAGAGCTGACCCAGACCGCTGTGAGCAGAACCAGTGACCCAGATCGCTGTGAAGTGCCGAGACCAGAACCGGAGTCCAGTCCAAAACCTGACCAGATCCGTGGCGAGGCCCATTCCTGCAGAAAATATATTGTGAGTACCTAGCAGAACTGTACAGAACCAATCTCTTAGTTAAAATAATCTAATCCAAACTATTTTAACCTAAGTAGAACTGCCTCCTAGAAATTGTGTCATCTGTCATTTTTAAAGCTGCACAACTGTCACCTGTCAATTCTGCAGCTGCAAGCTGTCACCTGCCATTTTGAGTTTACTTTAAATCCGAAAAACTACCTTTATTTAATCGTCCGTATCTCTGGAACCGTTTGGAATGAAATTTAACTTTCCTCTGAAAGCTTAGAATCTCAGCTTTCCAACGAACCTAGTACCGACTTGCTACTCCTTATACTTTTGCCGTAATCGCGATTCACGCAGTCACGAATTTTGCCACGATTTGCGATTTGGCCTGATTTCTTTACCTCTAAAAAGATAGCAGCTTTTTGCTTTCCTTTGCTAAAAATTTGTTTGCCTCTTAATAACCATCCCTGAATCATTGCTAAAGTGAGCCTGAACTAATATAAAGTAGCCATCACCTACCCCAAACCTCTAAAGGGAATTAAAAGCATTTTCAGCATATTTCTCACTTCATTGCCACCACATTCAAAGCACTTGGGCCTGTGTTCTAAAGCTCATACCTGTTTTCTCTAAGCTTGCTGGGGGGGGAACTGAATTTCGTATTGTATTTGGTTGCATTCCTGAGAACTGTGTGCTCCTCTTTCCATCTCCTTCCATTTCTTACATTGCATAGGGGAGGGGGGTGAATTGCCACAGAAAAAGTGATTATCTTATCTTTTGCTAAAATCATATCAAGTATTTCTGTACTGCATTTTATTCCTCATTGTTTTTCCCTTGAAATCATAAAAGTATTTTTGCTACTTTATCCATCCTATACTAACTCCTTATTGATTGTAAAGAAGGGTGCTAGTGCTATTGATCAACATCATATGTCTAAGTGTACTATCAGATATTAATTTATTATAAAGTGTGATATATATATATTGTTTAAATTCTCAAATAAACCTTTTAAGTTGCAAAACAAACCTACTTCTTGGCTCAGTGGGGTCAGGGGGATTCTCAGAGAGGGGTGTTATACAAGGGTTCATCATCCAGATTATAACTTGCCATAAAAATATATAAATAAGGGTTTCCATCAGCATCCCAGACTAGGCATTGACTTAGCTGTAGTGTTGATTGAATATCGCTTACAGCTCCAACTTTCTAAATATTAGGAAAATAATGGGGTCATCACAAGCTTGGCGCAAAGGGATACTGTGCACCGGTAATAACACCGGTGCCGGTAATCCCTTTGCGCCCTATTCCGAGGTCCCTTTGGGGGTCCTTCCCTTAACGCCTGTTGAGGATGGGACCCGCAAAGGGATACCGGGGTCAATAACGGTACCGTAATTTACGGTACCGTTATTGCTGCCTTCCCTCTTCCCATTGAGCTCTATGGGGGCACAAATGGGAATGGGGAATGGCCCTGGTGAATGGGGAATTACCGGTTCCGCCGACCTCGGAATGGACCGGTAATTACTCCATTCACCAGGCCAGAGTTGGAACGATTTTGGAGGGAGCCATGACGCAAATAGCGGCATGGTTACCTCCAAACTCGGAATGAGGGCCAATGCCTCTTATTTCCAATGCCAAACTGAAACACCATCAGACCATATCCATATTGTAGATTCAAGTTGGTATTTTGGTTTGCAAAATAAAGCAAGGCAAGTTTATTTATTTTTTCTTTCAGAGGGAAAACACTTCCTAACAATATTCAATTCCTATGGGACTACTTTTTCATCTGCTTGGTTGAGATGTGGCTAGGATTTCAAAATCAGTTAATGTATCTTTGGGGATCTACTGGCCACTGCTTCCTCCTCAGAACTCTATGAGCAATCTCTGGGATGTTTCTATTCTAAAACGATGTCTCTCTTCTCCAACTCCCTCTTTCTCCTCCTGTGCTTCCTCTTGCTTCTTATTCATTCTCCTGGGCACCACATCTACTCTCCTCTCCCCCCGCCATCTCCAAAGCTCTCTCTTCCTTTTTACAGGTCCACTCCTTCTCCTCTCGGCATACTCTAAACATTCACACTCCTTTTCTCAACCACCTCTTGTCTTCTCATCCAACTATCCTCCTGCCCCTTTCGTCACTTAAACAAACCCTTTTCTTTGCATGCCTCTGTACTCTCACAACCCTGCATACCTAGTCACAACCTTGATTTGTGCATGTTTCTCCCTGTGTGGTGTTTTTTTCCTGATTTATGTTTTTGACAATCCACCCTCTGGCTCCAATCATTAAGAGTTGTTCTTGAGGCTCTGTAATGTTGGAGTTTGCATGCACATGGAAGGAGTCCCCCGTCATAAGCAGGCATGGTGTGCATTTCTCTCTATGGTTCTGAACCCAGAAGGTGTCTGCTTTCCGGAGTCCAATCCTGCAAATAGCTGATTTGGTCCAGTCTGTTAGTTGACACCAGGTGACTTCGCCCTTGTGAATCTCTGGTTTGCACAATGGGGGTTTAGTGTGCATGCCCACATGCATCTCTTCACTTAGCAGACAACCCTATCTCATTAAAGGGGGCATGTTGCCTATGCCACTATGTTTCAAGTAGCTGTCAAGCACATAGGTGGGTGTAGGGTTGCATAAAGAATCCTCCCAATGCTGACCTCAGGCCCCACAAAACATAATGGGTGGCACACTGTTCCGTTAATCATCTCATCCCCAAAGCTATCAAGACAGGGCACTTGGTCACAGATTTCAGCTTGTTTGACTACATTTGAAGCAATGACAGATAAACATGTTATTGTTGGAAATAGTTCTATTTAAGGTATCTGTGTTTGTATTCAATGCAATGGGGCTTTAGATTTAGGGTGCATTAAGGCAAATGGGAAAATGCTCATTGTAGGCTCTGCTGGGAGGGAGCAACATGTATGCATGTCTAAGCCCAATGAAAAACCCTAATTCATAACTCTTTAATCCACTTCTCTGCATCCACATCTGCCATGATTGATAGTTTGTAGAGCAATAATGCCAGGAAGACAGAGAGAGAAATGGAGCCTAAATAGTAGTCAGGTCCCCTAGGAAATGCACTACAAGGAGAAATAAAGGCTTTGATGAAATCACTTAGATCCACATAGATAACACTGAAAGCTAGCATCCACCCACAGAGCAATTGCCAATTCTTTAAAATACAAAGCAGAGCAGAAGTCACATCTAGATACATCTGTCAGTTAACCCTTATGCAGGTGAAACTATGCAAGGTTTGTTTTTAACTTGCATTCCTAGTAACTTCAAATTCAGAAATCAACTGCCATAGCTTCTCCCTTTGAAGAGCCTCAGAAAGTCAGCAATAACTATGATGGCAAGTACAGTAGCTAGCTAAATCGTTCGGGACAGGAAGATCAAAAAATGGGCCTTCTGAGTTCCACGCTGAGAGAGCCATAGAATTTTACTTGCCTACTCTATTTCAGTATCAATAGCCGAGTCTGTGAAAGATGTAGGGAAAGAGAGGGGGCAGACAGCGAGGGAACACCAATATTGCTATTACAAGCAGGGAGCAGTGTGCGGTAGTGCAAGAAGACCTGCAGGAAAAATCTTTGCATGAGCAGATGATTATATGACATGTGCAAAGAGGTGGATTTCTACCAGCAGAGACATAAAAAGTGTCAAACATTGCATAGAAGGGACATGTGATATGATATGATATGATATGATATGATATGATATGATATTTTATTTATATTGCACCCATACACAGGTGTTTCAGAGCACGACCAGGCAAAGGGAGGGGGAGCAGGGGAGAAAAACAAAAACAAACGATCTTACTAGGCCCAGTGACATTGAGAATGTGCAAGTGCTTGGGAAAGGGAAAAGGGGGAAGTGCAACAGAAAGAGGGAGGGGGCAAAGTGCAACGCATAGGATAATAATAAGTTAGTGGATATAAGTGAATAAATAAGGTGATAAGAGCAGTATTAAGGGCAGCCAGTGAAGGGTGCAGTGCAGGTCAAGTCAGATTCGGTAGCATCTGATAAGTGCGGGAAAGGAGTGGGGGGGACCTGTGAGGGTACAGATAACAGGCCCCACTGCAGGGGTGGCCGGGAGGCAGTGCCGGAGGATAGGTGACTGGGCCAAGGGGGCCCCATTGGCAGGTGAGGCAGTGCTGAGAGGAGAAGGTAGATCAGCAGGGGAGGAGAGTGTCAAAGGCAGATGCGAAGAGGAAGGTCTTAAGGAGCTTTCGAAATCGTAGATGGTTTTGCTCCAGTTTCAGGGTGGCAGGGAGGCCGTTCCAAAGGGAGGATCCGGCCGAGGACAGAGATCTGCCCCCTGCATGTTTCTTAGAAAAGCGGCTGACCCTGAGGGAGTTTGAGGTAGAGGAGCGAAGGGCTCGAGAAGGGAGGTATTTACATAGGGATAGTTGAAGGTATTTTGGACCCAGGCCCCAGAAAGCCTTGTGGACAATGCAGAGGGTTTTAAATTTAATCCTTGCATCCACTGGGAGCCAATGGAGGGATTTCACTGCTGGAGAGATACAATCCCAGGGCTTGAAGCCAAGGACAAGTCTTGCAGTTCTGTTCTGGATTAGCTGTAGAGGGCGGAGGGTGGAAGCGGGTAGCTTTAGAAGGAGGCTGTTACAGTAATCCAGCTCAGAGAGAATCAGAGCTTGGGAGACAGTGAGCTTCTGTGGGAAGGAGAGGAAGGGAAAGGTACCTCTGAGCAGGTGTAGTAAGAAGTTAGATTTTTTTGAGACTTCAGAGATGTGTGAGGAGAAGGACAGTGTGGAATCAAAGATGACCCCGAGGTTCTTTGCTTCGCTGGTAGGTGCAGGAGGAGGGCCGAGAGCGGCAGGCCAGAGAGTAAGGGGGAAGGAAGGAGAGGGTGTGTCGATGAGGAGGATCTCAGTTTTATTTGCATTTAGACAGAGATCGTTGGCGGTACACCAATTTTGAATGGTGATTAGACAGTTAGAGATGAGGGAGGGAGAGGAGGTGGCGGAGGGAAGCCTGAAAATAAATGAGTTGTGTGTCGTCAGCATAGCATTGGAAGTTGGAGCAGAAGATAGAAATGCAGTAGGCAAGGGTTGCCAAGTATTGATTGAAAAGCCAGGGCGAGAGATTAGACCCCCGAAGAACACCACAGGTAGAGATTGAGATAGAGGAGAGGAAAGACCAAGTTGTACCTGGGAGGGTCGATCAGAGAGAAAGGAGGTAAGCCAAGCCAGAGCCTGATCAGTGATGCCCAGGTTGTCACGGAAACGATTGAGCAGGATGGTGTGGTTAACCGTATCGAAGGCGGAGGAGAGATCAAGTAGTATAAGGACAGAGGGGATGTTAGAGGGGATGTTAGAATCAAGGTTGGAGAGCAGATCTTCACGGATGTTCAGGAGAGCAGTTTCCGTACTTCTAGCCAGATTGGTGGTCATGGAGTGAGCTGATAGAGTCAGAATGAAGGTTGAGATGAGAGATTGCAAGCTTTTCCAGGAGCTTACCCAGAAACGGGGTGATGGAAATGGGGCGATAGTTAGCTGGACAGGAGGGATCAGCTGAGGGTTTCTTGAGTAGAGGATGTAAAATAGAGTGTTTCAGGGGGAGGGGAAAGAACCAGAGGCAAAGGAGAGGTTGCAGAAGTCTGCAAGGGCAAGTGCAAGAGTGTCAGTGATAACACTGGATGCAGGTCAGGCTTCTAGGCACTTACCACAACATCACCTCTATCAGTCAGAACATTAGAACAATAAAACACAGCTCCTGCGAACATCTCAAACTTAAAGAATAAAATTGATCTATCGACTCAATGAATAGAACCTCGACTGCAATAAAATATATAGCAGGCACGGCAGTTAAAAATTAATGACTTGTCACAAAGAAATGTGGTGGATGATGGTCAATGCGGCCTCTCATTGCACTGCCTGCTGGTAGAATTTATAGTCACCAGGCACAAAAAGAAATGTGTGAGTCTTCATAAAAGGATCGCTGAAGTGTTGTGATGGGCTAGTTTACCCATGAATCAGAAAAGAACATGCTTCCTGTCAGGAGAAAAGATAGAGGCCAGATACAACCCTTGATGATTAATATTGTTAACATGGGGTCTTGCCTAAAGCACCCAGACTTTCTATACTAATGTCTCCTGTTCCTTTGGTCCATGGCTGCTAAACATTTTGCAAACATGTCAGAAAATAGCAGACAGGGAAGACATACCTTCTCCCCAATCTAGAATGAGGAAGGATGGCAAGCAAGCTTTAAGTTCCAATTGAAATTAAAGTTACCGATAAACCTCAGCTGTGGTATAGAAAGACACATCAAAAAAGTGATTATTCTAAATTTCAACAAATATTAAAATAACTTGAGCATGTTAAAACACTCTTCAGACATTAAACACGTTTGTGACAAGCTCTCCTATTTTCTGTGGTGGAATAGAATTAATTGACACTCATGTGCAAAACATTGATCATGTTTCTAATATGTAATCTAAGTACGTTGGACTGATGAGAGCTCAAGTGTAACAGTTGCAACTTAAGAAAGGGTGCTTAGCAGTGTAAACCTGATTTGTCAGCATTCCAGAAACATTTAAATTAAAACGAATGGCGGGTGACTTTCTGATCCTTTTCCGCAGTGTGCAGTGGTACATACTTGTGTAGGCTACTAAAGGAAAGGCTGATGGGTTGGCAGAATCAATTAGTTCTACATAGGATAAACGTGTCACTAAGGAACATAGCCACTGTAACCACTTCAGTCGACCATAGGCTGGAACATATATTTCATGTTGATTACACATTTTAAAATGTTCAAAGCGAAAACATGCTCATCTTTTGTAAACCTGCGCGCAGCACTCCTTTGTAATGATGGAAAACATTTCAGTGAACATATATTGCTACTGGAACATAAACATGATTAGGCGCTTAAAGAGCTTTTGTTAAATGTGAAGAGTGTAAGAGCATGCATGAAGTAATGTTTTCTTACAATATGCAGTTCATCAATCCGAGGATGGTAGGCAGTGGGGGCCACTCTCACTCAGGGTGTCACAACGGGTGGTGAGGCCCGGGACAAAACGTTTGGTGAGGCCCCCTTATAATTTTTTGCACTGGGCCAGCATTGCCGCCACAAACAGGAGACGCAAGAAATCTCCCATTGAGTTTGTGTGGAGGAACCCAAATATGGTTCATTATTATGACAGTAAATCAACTACAGCAAAGTTATGTTTCTGTACTGAAGACAAGTTCACTCCAGACTAACAATTTTGCCATATGCATAAAATATAGAGGATGGCATGACGGCGGGTGGTGCGTGTTGCCAGCTTTAGGGAGGATCGCCTTGCCCCTTTGGGCGCATTAAAACACACATCATACACAGTGGGCCTCATTATGACCCAGGTGCTAAGTGTTTAACGGCGCCGTAAAAGTCTGCGGCGCCGTTAAACACTTAACGCCTAATTACGAGGTCCTTTTGAGGGACCCGACCTTAACGGCTGGTTTTACCAGCCGTTAAAGTAGGGACCCGCAAAGGGACTTTGGTGCTAATTACGGTACCGCAATTTGCGGTACCGTAATTAGCGCCTTCCCCATTCCCATTGAGCCCTATGGGGCAAAAATGGGAATGGGGAAGGGCCATGGCGGCATGGGGAATTACCGCCCCACCAAACTCGGAATGGGGTGGTAATTCCCCATTCCGCCATGGCGGACTCCGGCATGGACCATGGTGCTAATAGCACCATGGTTTAGCGCCGGAGTCCTAATGAGGCCCAGTGACAGGTAGATGATGTTCAGTGGCAGCTGATGAATTTTTGAACTGGAGAAGCTTAAATGTGTGCACCAATTATGTGGGATTGACGGAGCACAGTGAGGGAACCCAAACAAGGGGTGCTTCAGAAGGTTTCCCGCCCCCAAAATAGTTTAGAAGCAAATTAAAATGGTGCATTTTACAGTACTTAGTTTATAAATTAGGGTGAAAAGCCATAGAGTTTGCAATTGGTTTTGTATGGTAGCCCACGGACAAACCCAGTAGATGTAAGTCAAGAAACATGCACAGGAGCATTTTCCATTGCATTTAATGCTGCCTTTGCCCACATCATATGCCAGTATAAAAACATATCCATGCACGCTGCATCAATATAGTTTATTTATTTATTTATTTGGCATTTGTAAAGCGCGCCGTACCCAAAGGCTTCTGGACCAGCATTACCATATAAGGACTCACAGCCAGTAAAAAAAAACATGCCACGGAACGTATATACAGACCAGCTGTGCACCATAAGTGTTATTGCTGGCTAGACTGGCCAATATTCAATGTAGGCCAGTCTAGCCAAATTATAACACTTATGTTTTCTTTACCTAGACCTGGCTGAAGATGAGTTGGGCCCCCCATTGCTTAGAGCGGAAAACAGTCTCAGGCCACCGTTGGGTGCATACATTATAATGGAGACAAAGAAGAACAGCCAGGAGATAATAGCCACTGATTATCACAAAACGGCCAGCCAGCAGGGAGCTGAAACACTAAATATCTTAAAATCCCCCTTTGTCAGAAGTTGGCTGATGTGGGGGAACCGGTGTTAAAAGGCAATGTGGTGATAACAATTCTGTATACCTCAGGGAAGTGACCGCTGAAAGGCCTCCAGCAGACGCAGCTGTAAGACGAGCATTTGAAAGTGCTCATTTTAAGCCCTAGAACGAAAGGAATATAGAAAGAAATATATTGCCATGTTAAAAAACTGCCGACTGGCAACATGTGGACATTTCCTAGGGTCCCTCGAAGCCGCTTTCAACTGAAAGAGCTGAAAGGCCCTGTTGAGACAGCCAGCTAGCAGGGAGCTGAAACACTAAATGCCCACTGAAAATCTTTAAATACTACTTTGTCAGCAAGTGGGTGATGAGGAGGAACTGGTGTGAAAAGGCAACAAGGTGATAACACTTCTATGTACCCCAGGGAAGTGAAAGCCGGAAGGGGTCCATCAATTGCAGCTTGATGGAGCACACCTAGATATGCTGTTTGTTTCATTTCCACCATAGAAATGCCTAAAAGTGTGCCTTCTAGGTTCTGAGTGGTGGTTTTCAGCTGGTAGCAGAGCATCTGTGCACGTGGCGGATCCAAACAATTGTACATATTATGAGAAAAGTGAATCTAATGATCTTACAGTCGATAAACTAAAAGAGGTGTTAAACGCGAGCAAAATCCAGTACATACCAACCCAATGTATTTGAAAAACAGAAGGCTGCGTTGGCGTTATCATAGCTCTCAACTCTCACACTTTTGCATGGTGACACCCTCCTTACAATCAGCTGCCTCACTAGCCAAGCCCCCTATACGCCAATTCGCTTCATTGGGCTCTCACCCTGTCCAAAAAAAGAAATCTGGTGTTTTCACCCACCTTGGTAAGGTTGAGTGCTATGTAACTATCAGCTGGAAGTTTGGGAGAACAAATATGCATATCTATCTTTGTGTTGCATTCTGGGACTAATAGTGTACACGCTGACGGTGCCGACCACACACACACACGGGTTGCGATTGATTCACCCAGGGCTCAAGTCGGGGTACACGCGGGTGGACAGAGTCCACCCACTTTTTTCAGAGGGTGGACTCAGTCCCCCCATCTAAAATGAGAAACATTGAGGGGGTAATTAATGGATTATTTGCGCTGAAAAAAATTGGATTTGTGCGCCATTCTGCCCGCAAATCCCCATTTGTTAAACAGGGATTTGCGGGCAGAATGGCGCACAAATCCCGTTTTTTTCGGCGCAAATAATCCATGAATTACCCCCGGAATGTCCTCTTTGAATTTATGTCATCATTATGTTTGTAGGCCGGTCACTTCACCACTGCACTATATAACCTGATGAAAAATAACAAACAACTAAAGGTGAAATGTGACATTTCAGTGCTGCAAACTCCAGGGAAAACATTTGTATTGGTTTTGGAGTTTAAATAGCACACCTTTTAACATTTTCAAAAACACTTTTCAATGAAAATATCCTCTCATACATTGTACAGTGCCGCCGGCGCCACCTGCACAGTGCCCACTATGTCCCCAGTGGGGCATGGCCGCACTGCCCCCCATGCTGTGTGTGGTGTGTAACTTTTTTTTTATCCTTTTTTTTCTCAATCTTAATGACCTCGCAGCTCGCAAGACGAAATGTCATCCAGACGGCCAGGAGGCCCCCCCTGAGCGCGAGGCCTGGGGCTGTTTGCCCCCCCCCCCTGTACCTCCCTCGGGATGGCCCTGCTCCCACTGCCTTTGACTGTGTATGACTGCCTCATTGTTGTCGCATTGCCTCTCTGTCCTCACCTATCTTCTCGCCCTTTCCATTTCTATGTCTTTCTTGCAACAATTGTTCTTCCTTTTGTCCTTCTCCCCCAAGTTTTCATCACCATTGACTCACTCTCTCCTTTACTCTAATTTTGTTGCATGTATTTTCCCATGCTTCTCATTCCCCTCTTTCTGCCTGTTCCCTGCTTCTCACTTGACTACCTCCTGTTTGGTATCAGTTATCCTCTGTCTCACCGCACTCTATCTCCGTCTTTCCTCATATCTATCATGTTCTGCATTTCTCACTCTACTCCTTTCTGTTCTCCTTCAATCTCATTCTTTGCATCTATCATTGTGCCATGTTTACTTTCTCTGGTGTGTGTCTGTCTTCTTTTTTGTCTCTCGTTTTTCCTTCCTGTTCTGTTTGCCTCTTCTCCCGCACATTCTGTCTCTCCCCCACAGTCTTCCTGGGTTTATTTTGTCTACCTCCAGTGCCCTTTCTGATTCCTTTCTTTGCCCCACTGGCCTGCCTCTGATCTCCCTCTCATATGCTGTCTCTCTCCTCTCCCACTCCCACTTATATTGGTCCCGGGCTCTCTATTTCATTTTGTTTCTTCTCGTTTGTTCAGTTTGTTTCCCTACTCTCCATCCCATTTTGTGTTTCCTCTCTACTATCACATTTTCTCTCCCCTCTCTCACATGTTATCCCTCTTTCCCACCTTCTGGTGATCCCTGGGCATCCCATTTGCTTTCTAGATTCTGTGGGTTCCTTTTCTACATATTCTTTTTATTATCCTTTTTCCCTACCATATTGTCTCTATACTCACTTGCTAGTTATATCTCAGCTCGTTCTTTGATCCCCTTCTGTATCTCCTTTCTCACTCTCTCTATTTTGTCTTCTTCATCCTCCTTCACATTTCTTTTGTTATTCGATCCAATACTGTTTCAGGCAGTTGTAAACTAAAGAGTTCACCTTACCATCCCCAAACCCTGCATTTGAGTATTGTAGGATTTGGAAGGTGTCAGTTTCAGTTTTCAAGAGTTAAGCTGGGTGAAAGCAATGTCTAGGCTTCAGAGGACCACCCGATTTATGAATTGTTTTGTATCCTGCAGACATTGTGAACATTCCCATGGATTCAGCAAGATAGGCTTAAGACAATCCTAGGCATTATGAATCAGGGCACTGCTATGTCCCACAGTGTCCTGTAATACGCCATGCTACCCTGCTCAGTCCTGGTAAGCCCAGCAATGTCAGCGGAGCATTTACAGTTACTCTCTATTTCTAGTCCCCTTCTGCTATGAAGTAAAATGGTAGAAATATTCTTGATGTGACCAGTGGGCATGGGGAGCAATCAGAGGCAGAGTAGAACAAATATATGAATGATACTAATCAATACAAACGTGTGGGCACTGGTACACATCTCAAAAGGTTACCTTACCAACAAATATTGGGGATGTTTGTCCACCCTTTCTCACTGGAATCCCTTATATCATGAAAAAATAAACACAAACTGGAGGCATTTACCACATGTGACAGGCTTTCAGTCTCTCTTTAATTTCCAAGCACTGCATCTCCGCTGAGGCCATGCCTGACCAAGGCCTCAAAGAACTGTGTGTCATGTTGATGGTACTTTAGTATGTGGAATTAGCCCTACTGGTTGATGATGCCTTCCCCCAAGGGAGCCATACCCACAGTTTGAAGACCAATGTTCTACAGAGATGTTATGACTTTATTTTCCCCCAGGTTTACATCATACTTTATTGAAAGCCATATGGGTTCTTGCAAAGTTCTTGCCAACTTAAGGGTAGCAATTTAATGTGTCAAAAACGGATGTAATTTATTGTAGTTAGAAATTACATTCTTACAACCCTCAAAATTGTCTGAGGAATATTAATGTCAGAAAATGTTTCAAATGTGCACACTACAATAGAGTATCATCTTCGTAACTGAAAATGTGCGATATTGCTACACCCATACTGGCCCAAAACAATACTAGCTGCCATGTACACCTCTGCCTCTGACCCTATCCAGAACCTCACCACCATAGTAAGTATAGTCAATCACCACAACATTACCTCAAAGCATGTGTCCCCCATGGATCTACATGTCTAGATCACCAAGCAAACGATAACACTTGATAACAATGATGCATAGCTACATATCCACAATGCCACTGTGCCACTGCAAAACTCCATGCCATAGACGTTTGTTCCTACCTCTAAATACATAGCTTGCCTGGATGTACTCAACTGTTTACCACACACCCTAGGTTATGCCCAGGCCTGGTCACATTACATGGCATGCCTAGAAACAGCTAAAATGTCTCTGCATCAACGACTCATTTCCTTCTGATCTGCATACATCAATACCAGAACAACAACCTTCGTCTGCCCCATCTACACTTCTGAAATTCCAACCCCAGCTCTTGCAGGTTCCAAAGCACTTGTAGGCTGTGTAAATGGCAGATGGCAAATGCCATAAGACCCAATAACGTATCTAATATACCATATACAAAATCTTCACTAAGAAAACTGGGGAACATGTCTATCTGTCTAAATATGCAAGTACACATGTAATCAAGATGGGTATTGTAAGGAATTACCATCTGGCAAGGGTGCAAACGCCTGTTTTCTTTTCTTTTAATGTGTATTAACAAATAGAATGATGAGGGTTATCCCATCTCCAAAAGAGGTAATCTGCCAAACAGATACCCTTTTCTGTGAACTCCATGGCAAAAGCATAGTGCACTCATGCCCAATGTAGAGCTCCTGCTCTACATATGGCACAGAGCAGGTTCACCATTCACGAGGTGCAAACTGACAGCAGCATAGACAGCCAAGGCCAAGTCCCTGCAGTACAGAGGCAGAAATTAAGATATGCCCCCTTTACACAAAACTATGATGATCATAAATAACCATTCAGGTGTTAGGGTAAACTCTAAATAAAAGCTATGTCTGAGTTTAGACACGTGTGGTCCTGACTTCCACATTCCAATTGATATCACACATAAGTGAGCCCCTGTTAGTCACATCCGCTGTGGAAGGGGATGTGTATTCTGGTCAGCCGGGTGTAGCTTGCCAAATGACAGGTCAAGAACCTGGAGGACTGGGCCTCTTTTTTGATCTCTGTGTATGGGCAGAAAACACCGTCCACCCAAAACAGTTACACAGCAGGCAGCTGTCATGGCCCAGGCATCAAAGTAGCACACCCATTCAAAATGAATAGCTTCACCCCAGGGTGCTGCCTCTCTAAATGCCTTTGTTCCCAATGAGAAGGGAAGTGGGTGGGATTATGATAGGCCTTAGGGCTCTGGTCAATGGAAGGGGGTGCCCACCATCTTCATTCTCACTGTCCCTCTCTACTTTATGTCCCCCCCAATTCCTCGTGAGCAAAGCACTTTGGGGTGTGAAAGCAGAAGGGAAAAATACACTCTGTTCAAGAGCAGGGATTGGACAACTAAGGCAGGCTAGCTTTGGTCCAATCACCTGAGGACGTGTGCCTTTAAAAGTAGAGGTGTTCCACTCTTTCATCAGATTAATTGAGATCCTCTCGGATCCTTTAAGGCTGCAGATTTGTTCTGAAGATCTAACCTGCCTTCTGTGAGAAACCAGAGAGTGTCTCACCCACTAGTCGCTGGGGATCTCTCTCTCTGGTGGCCAGGGCACACTCATCGTCCTTTGGATCTGGGCCCTGGGGGTAGACCAGTGCGGGATGATCACCTGGGTGAGTGGTCTTCAGGTAGTGGAGGTGGGACAGCCGATGATGAGACACAGTATTCCCCCCTTTTTGTTCATCTACCCCATCCTATTTTGTAGGATTGTCCAAAGTCCCAACTCGCCCCCCCCCCTTTTTACACAAACACTGGGCCGAGGAAGAGGGTCACTCAGAGTAACCAAACTAACTCTCTCACATCGTATTGGACATGTCCCGTTAATTGGGTCAGGCAAAGTCAGACACTTTACACTAAGCTAGTTAGCTCTCCTCACACAAATAAAAGGCAACACCTAGAGACATACTCTGAGAAAGGTGGAACACGAGTATGAGCAGAACTTCGGGGACAAAGGCACACCTACTGCAGCAGAGCAATGTACCAAGGGACGAGAGCAGCAGGCCAAAAACCCGAAAGGATCCCTACAGGATGTCATTGATTCTGACAGACTGTGAAAGACACATGGAGAAGGACAGATCCCACAAGTGAAAATTGCATTGTGTTTCAAGGATGCCAGCAATCCGCAACCCTCCCAGGTGAATGGCAGAGTTGGGGAGGCTAGGCCGAGTCTGAGGTACTAACCTTGACTCGTGAATTGAAAATAGTAAAACAAGAAAGAAGCACACACAGCCGGTGAGTTGCCAAGCAACCTGAGAGACCGGTGTGTGTTAAAGCAAATGAAGTAGCAACATTATATCACAAGTGAAGACTGCACGCATGTGGATGAGATGCAAAGAAAGGCAGACCTATGAATGAACTTTGAAGTAAAAGGCAGATGTAAGATCAGCAATACTAAGTAACGGAGTGGTCCGGCAAAATGAAGTAGCCCATTCAAAAGTCTCTCTGAAAGGTACATTGTTTGAAGCTAGAAAGCCAACTAACAGCAAAAGTGAGTTAAGCGAGACTGAACATGAACTATGAATCAAAGTGGTCCTGCAGTGGTCAGGAAAGTGAGCCATGCACATTCGAAAGTCTTCGATATCTGAAATGGGGCTGAGCCCGATTGAGGGAGACCTACGTGAACTGTGTGCTGAAAGGTCTGAGTCGGCAGAGGGGGACCTTTTTGAACTTTACGTTGGAATATCATTTTTGAAGAAATAGACTATAACGTTGAAGGCCAAGAGGGCCTCAATCCACAGTTTTGAACTGCTTAGAGTGTTAAAACCAAGCCAGAGTGTGTGATCCTGCCTTCAGCAACAACCTTACTCCAAAAGGTGTAACATGAGGAGAGAACTGGTTCGGCTACCTTTATTCTTTTGAATACTGATTTTCCTTTGCATACATTTCTCCTGTTTACATTTTGTGTACAAGAGATAGGGCAGGCATTAGGTTCTGTTAGCATAGGCCATTTTGATTTGACTTACTTCACTAGGACTGTTTTGTTTACCTTTTAAGGGCTGAGACTACTCCCATCTTAGTTACAGGGCAATATAGGAGTTTCTCCGACCCAAACATTTTCAATAAATGTTTTAGAAATGGTATCCATTGTGTCATTGTCATACTTGTGTATGCCTTCCCTACACTTCCTTTGGGATAGTTGCACCCTTCAAATCCCTCAGCCTGAGTTGAAGAAGAAATCATCCAAGACAGAAGGAAGATCTGTCCCCTACCACTCCCAGGGCACATGGGGAGTAACCTCTGATGTGGATCGGGACCTACCACTCTGCACCAGAATTTCCTGAGCTGGGTGATCATACTCTGAACAGAACCATCCTAACCTTGTGTCCCCCTGAGTTGGCCTGACAGCAACCCAGAAGACCAGCCCAGCTGAAGCTCCCTGATCTACCACACCAAACTGGTCAATCTGTGTTCACTGCACCTGGAACAAGCAAGAAGTAGCCGGCAATGGTTGCTGCTCTCTTCCACCAGATGCTACATTGCTTGCACCTCCAACCAACTCAACACTGCATCTAGTCCTGGCTAAGCTCGTCATCTGCTAGGCATGAAGTGACTGCTTAGTGCCAGAACATGAACCAAATAATTGGAGAGTGACATGCTGACTGTAATCGGGGATTAAAACCATATCTCACTCCAGCTAGCTTGTGAACTGTTGCCTCATCAATTGCATATCGACACAACAAAGATCATCACTTTGATGATCGTCGCCTGCCAACTCGTACCGCTTGAGCATCACGCATCGTCACCCCTACCAGCAGCTTCAGCCCGACTCAGGTTGGCCAACTGTTCGTATTCCTGACAACGCCCCGACCTGCATCCTTGAGAGCTGCTTTTCTACTGCACAGAGCACTCGTCTTCGCCCATACTCAAGGCTGCTTGCTGCTCGTACCACCACAATCCTATGTGCCCAAAGTTATCCTGATCAGCTTGCATCCACATTCAACACTGGGTCTGACTGCGTAAGCCGAACAATAATTGAATCCATATTTTTTTTTTACTATGAACCTCCCCTTCGGTCCACTTGAACCCCAGAAACGTGTTCAGTCACATTTGCTCCAGCTTTCAGCCAGAATGTGCTTTTGTGGTTAGTGTTTTGCCTGCCTGGAAATATGATCAGAATGCTACCTTCTATAGTCAGTCGCATATTCTCTGTTCTTCCTTTGGGGTGATTTTTTTGTACACTGTTTCTATTTGTTCTCTGTGTCTGTGTACCTGGTGTGTTTGATTACAATATATATATATATATCAATTGGACATTCCCTTTATTTTGGATTTGGTACTGTGTTGATTGGGTCACTTCTTTCTCACCGCACACCACACTGAAGAGCATAGCCTTTCCTCAGCCTAGGTTACCACAAAAGGACGAAGGAGGTATATCTCTTAATGGCTCCTGTTTTACCTTCATAACTGAGTTGTGCTTTGGTTTGTAGAAGTGTGAGGAATAAGCGGGCCATTTTACCCCTACTCGTCCTTGTACTCCTGCACATCAGTAAACTATTTGTGACGGTTATCTTGTTGACATCTCAACATTTTCTAGCAACTTGCAGTGATGTTAGACTAAAGCTTTGGCGGCACACTCAATCATAGAATACATGTTTTAGTATGGAAGATTTTAATTGTATGTGTTAGAAGATCTTGTGTAGGCCAATTGGGAAGGTATATGTGCATTCTTGTTTGAGCAGTATTGTTGGACAGCCACTCTTGCCTATGTTTGAAGGCTCTTGAACCTAAACAAAGTATCATGTGACTTAGCAACTTTATATTACATATCTCTCTATCAGTTTTCATAAGAATTAACGATTTTATGTTGCATGTCTCATAGTAGTGGTGTCATTCTCATGAAATATAGTCCTCTCAATACTAAGAAAATCCAAAGGGTAACGTGGAATAATTCACAAAAACTCCAAATTAGAACATTCTCAATGCAAAAAACCATAAATATGCACATTTTAGAAATGTGCCACGATCACACAGAACAAACAGTGTTTGAACAATTGAATGCTAATATCTTTTCAGCAGTTATAAATACAACAGAATGTCCCTTCTGTTAATTCTATGGTATATGCAGCAACATTATCTGAAAGAATGCAGAATATTGGTGCTACATATTATGAACTATTAACATGCAATTAGACAATGTTGCAGATTTATTTGAAAATACATATAATATTTTGATAAACTTGAGGTAGCAAAAAAAGGAAGCATTGCATGAGAAGTAGGAAAGAAATGATCTTCTTATATATGGTTTGACTGTAAGCAAGAAAATTATTGAATATTTTGGCCCATAGAATAATACTCAGTATAATATGGTTGGTTCATATTTGTTCATACATTATTGAATTTCCGTGACATATTCTTCACTTCATACATTTACATATATAAAACTCACCTTCCACTAAGTGTTCCAAAATGGTTTTGGTCTACTTGTCAGAAGTATTTGACCTTTTCCAATTTGACTTAATTTGTTTTGTTAGAAAATGTAGGGGAGCCCCCCGCAAACCCGCGTCTCCACTTCCCGCCACCTTAACCTATTCCCTTTCCCCTACCCATATATTTGTTTAATTTTAAGTACACCTAAAAAAAGATAAAAATAATTCTGTCCAATAGAAAAGGTCAAATGTTTTCCGATCAAGTATGCTCATACCTTCCAAAAACAACTGTAATTGGTGACATATTTTATGGTAAGGAGCCACGATTGGCAGTTTGTAGGGACTGATGTTAGTCAGGCTAGAAATTAGAATCATAGGTTTGTTTTTCTAAATTAGAGATGGTGGGAAGTTTGAAGAAAGGTCGTTCTGGAAGGTTTAATTCACATTATTGTAATTGTTGGTTGTTTCATGATAAGATCTTTGAATACTCCAGCATCTAAATCTACATATCATTATCAATGTTAGAATGAACAGATGTACAGAATAGATAGTTTGTAAAAGATGTATCTTGAATTGCAATCTGAAAGGATACTATCTTTTAATAAACTAGAGTCTGTAGGTTTGGCACATTTGTGGAAGGAAAGGAAATAGAGATAAGAATCAAGAATATGTTCAATGAATATAATGGTGACTGCACACATCTCAAGAAGATAATGAATTGTGTCAAAATAGTACCTGAGCTTCTTTTGAAAACAAATATAAATTGTTATTTTTGATCATGTGTCTACCTTGTTTGCTGCTGTGTTGTTTTGACATTAGTTTTTTATTTTTATTTTTAACCTTTGTTTTAGGACAATATGTTTTTTAATAAGACACATGAGGGAGTGGCTATTTTTGATGGAGGTCCTTGATGGATGCGTTTAATTCTTGCTATTGCATCAAATACTAGTATGGGTTTTCTCCTATATGCCAACTAAAGGGCCTATTCACTTTGAGCATTCTTTGAGGTGCAACCCTTTTCCAGGCAAATGGTTACTTACTTGCCAGAATATTTGATTGAACGGAAGACGGGTTCCTTATCAGGAACACCTGCCAAATAATTGCATCCCCAATAGTAATGGAAGTTTCTTAATCATATAGATCTGACTGTAACCCATGTTAAACAAATTCATGTGGACTGTTTCTCAGATGTCCGGTGGAAGAGAATTCCATTCAAGTGGAGCAAGAAGAGAGAAAGGGCAGAAGTAAGAGGGAGCACAGGGAGGGCGTAATGCCACATGTGTCATCGAGGAGGCAGAGCAGAGAATACGAGAAGGCTTGTAAAGTTACAAAGAGGCGGATAACTACAGTGGTGCCTTACCATGGATAGATTTATGAACCACAAGAGGAAATGTAGATCTGACCCTGTTTTCCATCATCAGCCATCCAGCCTGGTGATGGTACAAGGAAGTAGGTTTGAAGTGAGGGAGTTCAAAGAGAATCCTGGTGGCACTGTGGATGCTCCTGTTGAGAGGACAGAAAGCATAGTTGGGCAGACCAAAGAGAATGCTAGCACAATAGTCCAGTTTAGAAAAGCAAGGGTGGTTAAGAGATGTTTGGCAGCATTGTACGTAAGGAGGTGTCCCAATAATTAGGAGGTTTAGGCAAGCTGCAATTGCAGTTTTGGAGATGAAAGTAGAGAAGGTTTGAGCAGGGTCATAGATGATGTCAAAGTGTCCAACTGAAGAAGAGTATGGGAGAGTGTCAAGTGGAAAGGCAGGGGAAGAGATGAGAAAGAGAGTATTTGTCAGGGAAGAACACCAGTATTTTGGTAGGGTTTAACATAAGAAAGTGGGAATCCATCCATTATTTAATGGCAAGGAGACAGTTTGAGGTTTTGATAGAGAGATCAAAGGAGAGTTCAGGAAAAAAGAAGAACATGTGGGTGTCGTCCATGAAGAGTTGGTATGAAAACCCAAAGGAGGAGATTAATGCTCTAAGAGAAGAGGTGTATAGTGTAATGGGGGAGAGTACTCAAGCCAGAGCCCTGTGGAACACCAACAGTTAGAGGAGTGAAGTTTTAAGGTGATCAGAGTGATCAACAGTGTCAAAGGCACATACACGATTAAAATGCAAACATGTACAAATCTGGCAACGAAAAGAGGTGTATCCAGATCTGACGTGCTTCATGACAGACCAAATGACTAAAACACTTGAATGGAACGTGTGCAGTGCTGTAACTTCTTTGGTCAAGAGAGAGAAAAAAATTAGTAAATCACCATAGTTATAGTTCATAGATATCAACCATAACATATCTTTAAATTCCAGCATCTCTGCCTGTAGGCTATATACTAAAAACACAGGAGGAACTGTACGATTGCACCTACCCTGCAGGCACTAGAACATGTATTGATTTGGACTTTGATGAGGGCATGATAGATGATATAAATATTCTGAAAATCAATGAAAACCTATAATACTTTGGTGCAACTGAGCACAGTGCACTTTAATAAGATATCAATGGCAGCCACCCTACACAAACTGCCCTCCACCCAACCGGCCATCCCATAATGTGCAGGTCTCCTTTGTGGATAAAGTGACCTTTCCTTTCATTTAAATGGGTATCTCTTTGAAACACATATTTTGCCCTGTCACAGAGATGCCACATTTTGGGAGTACCCTCCAAATGTCTCCCACCACCCTTAATACCAACAAGCAATGAAACTCAACCCACCAGTTTCGAGGTGGGGTATATGTGTTCATTGTTCCCTAATGACCTTTTTGCTTCAAAACATTACTAACATCTTCAAACCTCTTATATGTGGTCACCCATTGAGCCAGGCCAAGGTTACTTGCCCTTCTCATATATCGACTTGACCTACTCCTACTTGGGAAAATGGATATGTATCCTGATTTATTCTTGTAAACATTTCCACCTGGAGAATTGTAATCACTTCAATGTTCTTTCATCAACTTGTCTAAATGAGCCAACTCAGGATTTCAAAACATTTCAGAGACTGTTAGTAGCTTCGACTCTGTGAAATGAGTTATATGTATAAGTCTTAAAGTAGCCCTTGTCGCAGAGTCTAATTCCCGTCTACACTGCAGTCACTCAGGCTCCCCCAAGGCCGGTCTGTGAGAGTGATCATAGTCTACTAGAAAGAAACATTCTTAAATATTGTCATTCATCCAGGCATTACTTTCCAACAATTAATGCCAATGTGAAAAAATGTCCCATAAACTATTCCCATGCATGTTTTGAGCCTTTTTTTGATTTCCTTGTTTCTGATATTCACACTAAATGCCTTAGTTTCATTGAACATGTATGATTTTTCTATTTTTGTGTCAATAGTGTCTGAACCTTTCACTCATTAACTCTTAACTTGTCCGGATTGGGTGTGTGTTTTTATGAATAAATTAGCAAAAGCCTTACGCTGGCCCAATCTCCCGATGCATGGGCAAAGGTACATGAATGTGACTTAACTCTCTATGAATATTTCGAGACGAAGCTATGAGAGTTTATAGATCATGGCTATTACAGTCCCCCCCCTCCGCTTTCCCAGGTGGCATATACGCAACTAAGTATTCAAAATATTGTTTAATTCATAGATGATATGAAATGATGTATCATTTTAATCTGTGGGATAAGTGCATTATATTAAATGTATCAATTGATTCATAAGATGTCATTAACTGTGAGGTGCTTGTGTATGTCCATGCCACAAAGATGAAAGAGGATAATCACATTTGGAAATTGTTGTAACCTGAGCACGAGTGCCGTGGCTCTTGCCCATTCACATGTTGGGGCCACGTGTGCAGACACGTGGCCTGCACTAATAAAGGCACTGAGCGGTCTCCCTGTGTTGGTGTGTGGATTCAAGTGGCGTGTCCCGTGCGCAAAATGGGCCCACCAGGCCGCCCCGCACTGAGGTCACCACCATAATGATGGGAGCCAGAGACCCTGACTCCCTGCAACATATGGAGACGAGGTCTCCGGCCCCACACATGCTGCCGGCAACTCAATGCGGGAAAAAAGGAAGGTGATTTGCTGGAGGGAGCAGGGCCGTGTCAGAAAACAGCGCCCGGCTCCACACCACCAAGCAGTGCCACCATAATTCTGCCCCATACATGGGAAGGGGGCGAGGACAATGCAGGCAGCCCCAGTGGCAGCATCCTTATCCCGCCTGTGGGAGATGTTGGGTATTTTGTGGATATTTGGGGCTTTGCGGTATTTTCTCACCGCCAAAATACCTTTAGCAATAATCACTCTCTGTATTCATATTGGGTCACACATAACAATAATACATTGCATTATTTCAGAATTCAGACCTATTTAGATGATGTGCGCGGTAATTTGCGTGGTTGGTTTATTTGTGGCCCCAATATCCAACATCCCTTGTTTTTTATCTAGATTGTTCTTGATCACTAGAGAGACCTCAGGCCTACATTTTAGGGATACCACATTTTCAGTGTTAGTGTTGTGTGCAACCATGGGCTATTGTGGTATTTTTGTGGTAATTTCCACTACCTTATATACGGTATGGAACTATGTCCAGAGAGTCTCTCTTCCCGTTGGCTCATGTACCTCCAACAGGCTATGCTACAAACAGTCACTCACAACTGTCCATACTGAATATAATCATGCACACATCTGTTTTAAAATGACAATTGCACTGTTTAAAAATCTACCCACGTTTAAACCTTTTCCCATACAAAATTAAAGAGAGAAATAATACACACTAGCTATCTGTTTTCAGATATTTTTGTATTATAGGAATTTTTTTTAAACACAGTTTCACTTTTTTTACAGAACTAAATGAAATGGTACAACATTATTTGTGATAAAATGAACAGAGAGCTGCGAGAATATATTCAATTGGTAACATTAAATATGCTGATAAGTGACTGGGACTCCCTCGAATACACTGACTGAACAGTTTCGCACACTTTCGCACAGCTCTCACATGCTTCTGTAATTACCTTATCTGTTCAGCATGAGTTTTCTCCGGCTATTCTCTTTCTGAATTTGGCTCCCTTGAAGATTAACCCCAGTGAAAACAAGCGTCTGCCGTTCTCAAACCGGGGTTATTGCCTGGAACTCTCAGCTTTTGCAGCAGGAATGCCTCAGCCAGGAAACAGGTCCTTCTCCCAGCTCTGTAAGATCTCGATTCCTCTCCCCCTCTCCTCAAGCTTCCCCAGCAAAACTCTAGTCACAGCCTCTAGCATGATACTTGCTATGACGCTGCTCCAATCCGAATCAATCATGTCATCTCCTCCTTCACTACACAATGGCTCACTTATACAGTGGCAATTGTAACAAACTGATTTCCTGTTCCTTCGAGCTCTTTGCTTCCTGTAGTTATGTGGACAGAGCAGCAGAGAAAAAAAAATGAATGTGCGTTTAAACGTTCACTTTCAGAGTAGGCCTAATTCTGCAGTGGAGACACATTTTTATTAGTGGGTTATGTTAAATGAAGTTTTATTAGTCAGGTTAGTTATTAATAAGGTTAGTTATTAATTTTCAAATGTGTCTCTTGCAACATAGGCATTTCAGGTGAAAAATAGTGTGCATTTTGAATGTGCACATGTGTGCTTTTAACTGTAAAAATAGATTTGCATCTTATATGTAAAAATCGTTTTTGATTGAATAGCCTGTCTTTACTTATATGTCCATGTTACTCTGGCAACACATATAGCAATGCACCACACCCATGTGGTGGTGCTGCATCAAAAAAAAATTGCTACCTGTGCAGTAGTGCTGTACTCTGTGCTGTAACACGCCAAATATCCTTACATACCCTCCTTTTGTTTTTAGAACTTGGCTACGATCCAAGCCAATTCCTAAAAACAACTTGTTCTTTTTTTTCTTTTAAAATGCATGTGTATTGGGATATCTTTCTCTTCCTGACGTAGCTACTAAAATCAGTAACATTTTCATTTTTACTGATAGCACAATCAACCATCCACCCATGATTAGCACCAGGACAGCCAAACCCACTATTGAGCGTTCCCCCCAGGTTCCCCAATTAAATCTTTCCACTTCTATTATCCCCAGATTACTAATTGTAATATTGTTTTTTCTCAAGTTCATTTTTATTACATGTCTTTCTTTGTGATTCAATAAATATTCCACATCCGGATCTATTGGAAAAGTATCCCTTTGAAAAAAATCGATATTTTCCACTTGGCTTTTCCAAACATCATTTGTTACATGAAACAATGTTAACCCCCCAATTGACACAATTGTATCCTTTGGAACCTGTAAATAAAAAACATTATATTTCACCTGTTTAACCACGTATGTTCCATGGTTTAAATGTACTACTGTCATGTTCTTTAAACAGGTGCTGACCAACCATTTACCTCTGACCATCTTAGCCTGTGCCAGTTCTTCACTCCCCATATTGCTAATAATCACTTCACATCCTTCTGATATACTTGGGTCAGATTTCAAACCACAAATAGCATCTGTGGCATCAGGAACAAACGATTTACCTGGACACATATAATTTTGTTCTTTAAATTTGACACATGTTTCCAGGTTTGGTATTAAATAAACTTCAGGTTCCCATGACTGAAATGCCACCACTTCTGGAGTCTTAATCTTAATAAATTTGTCCTCTTGCCAAAATCCCACGTTGTGTACCCACTTCGTTTGATAAATAAGTTCAGGGGCTACATATGGGATGCATAGCAAAAATCCGATCTCTAGTCTTTCCAAGTCCACGTATAACGGCATTGCATTACCCATTTCGAATGCAATTTTTACCTGTATTATATCAATTTCCCTCCTGGTCAATCTTTCTATCATTTGACGAATAATATCCTGCGAAACAAAATACAAGGGGATATGTCCTTGAATCAATTGTGAAACTGCAGTTTGAACTTCTCTCATATAATTCGTTAATAGTCTATCAACAGGACTCATTATGTTCAATATTTCATTTAAAGTTCTGTCATGCTTAAGTATTATTTTAGTCGCCCGTTGCATCACATCTGCTTGTTCATTTAGAATGATTGCAGTTTCATTTATGAATCTTACTTGTTCATCCAGTCCCCCTCTAATCCCATCTAATGTTTTTTGTATTATTTCTAGGTCAATACTCAGTTGTTGCGCTTTAGTACTCAGTGTTCCTACCGAAATAGAATTGGCTGTTGATATTGTGGTACCTATTATGGCTCCAACTATAGACATTACCAATGATATCGCGAGCATCACCGCACCTCTCTTTCCTCTCCTCTTCTTAATGTCTTCTGAATTCACAAATGTTTTCTCCAACTGCATTAATATATCTCTTATTGACTGCTTAGTGTCCTCTTTTCTTATTTCCAGCCACTCTTTAGTCTGTTCAATCTTAATTCCGGTATTGTTCAAATGTTTTTCAATCAAAATCTCAGGATTCAATAGTATGTAGATATTTTGGAAAATCATCCTTCTATCACTCATGATGAATCCTGGTGCCTCTTCCACCGCGATACCAGATGCTGGTCCAGGTTCAATGACAACCTGTGCTTCTGAATTCTTGAAGATCCCTCCAAATATCATCATCATAAACCATATCATCGGTATCATCTTCAATGCTGATCGCTTTGCAGCCTTGGTCTTCACCCCTCTTTGGGGCTTTCCCGGAATCCGTCCACGTGGGCTCCAGGACTCCATCGTCTCCCGTGGCCTCTGATCCCGGAACCTCCGACCAAATAATGTTAATTTTCTAAATCAAATAGAAAAGAAAGAAATTAAGTACATAGCACAATACTAACTTCACCCTTTTGCCAAAAATAAAACATGCTTGGTAAAAACATTTCGTTTTTTTTTTTTTCTGAAATTAAACACAAGTTAAAAAGAAAACAAGCATATATAAAACAGCCTTCAATATTTAATACATTTTCTCTTTGCACACCAACCATGAGCTTCCATTATATATATTTATTTATTTATTTATTTACTTATTTTATATTATATATTTTTACATATATTACAGTGTTTATGTGCCATTATAACAATCAACTTTTTAACTTCTCTGTCACTGCCTCCTGATTGTACCCATTTATTTTCTCTTTTTGTGTTCAAGGGACTTTATCTGTTTCTACATGCTCAAGCTGCCTAAGGAGGGTATGTAAGGATATTTGTACAGGTAGTTTTTCATTGTCGCTCTGCATTTTGTCTTGACACATTAATATAACAGTGACACTAGGTATGCAGCTATTCTGGAGATATACCTCCACAGCATCATTTGTTTTGGCAACGGTGTGACATTCATTTATATTGCTGTTTTGTGATTTTAGTTTCTTAGGCCTCAATGGTTTTTTGGTTAAGGACCACAGCACTCCATTCACCCCATCTATGAGAGGAGACAATCTTTTCAGGCAATCTGTCCTCATCAGAAATGGAATTTCACAAATAGATGTGATCAATACCTCTTGTTTCATTCTGTGCTTTCCTATTTTTATGCCAACCTCAGTTACACCTATGATGGGCACCTCTTCCCCATTAAAGTTATGCACTGGACCTTGATTTTCCTTCACTGTGATCTGACTCTGTGGGGTTCTCCCTTCATTGATACTCTTTACCAGCTCCTTGGACATAATTGTGGCCTGTGTGCCAGTGTCAATCATAGCAAATGTGTGGCATTTTTCTTCTACAGTGATGGGTGCATAATATCTGTCCTCAACTTCCTCTAATACACATAAGAAGTGTGAATTCTTACTGATTTCAGGGCTCACCTTTCTCAGGTCTTTTTCACTTTTGGCTAAGCACATTGGTAAATGGAAAGACATGTTTCCCTCCTTTTTACCCATTTCTGCGCGAGAGACTTTATTCATTTCTCCATGATCAGAGGTTTTTTGGAGTGTGGCCACTGTTCGCCCATCCATCTGGGTAACATCAGAGACCACATTACAACCTTCCAACTGAACATGTGTAACAACATCATTCAGCAATGTGTTATTTTTTAATTCTGTGCATTTGTGATCATTTAGTGATACCAGCCCTTTCAGCCTCTTCAAAAATATGTGGCTCAAAGAATTCTTCAGGTGATTGACTTGTACCCTCCTTTTGAGTATTCCCTTTTTCTGCCTGTGTTTGGTCATTGTTTTGCTTGCCCAGGGAAGGAGCTGTAGCATCCCCACTTACTCCCTGTTCACTGGTATTCCCCATGCATGAGTCATTTTTCTTAAATCTGTCCCTTTGTTCTTTTGGAATTCCTAATGTTTCTTTTTCATTTGTGCAAATCTTTACTGTTTTATTTAGCTCTAGGTTAAACCATACCTCTTCTTTAGAATTATTTGCACTTTCTGTCACAAGTTCATTTACTGGCACTTTCATTTTTAATCCATTAGGCATCTCAGAGTCATTATGCAAAATTATATCAGAGCAATCTGTCATTTTGGCACTGCAATTATCATGAGTACTTAGTCACTTTTCGGAAGCCCCCCGGTCATTGCTATGGCCATCAGCCCCCTCTTTGGAAGGTTGTTTTTGCGCTGTATAGAGCTTTCCTATTTGCTCAGCTAACATTTTCACTTGGGCCTCAAGGCACTGGAACCTTTCCATCTCTCTAGAATCCTCTTTCTGTGGCCTAGGTCGATATTGGTTGTTTTACCCCTGATTGGATCTATTCTGATACCTCTCAGGTGATTGATGTCGGTTGGGATGGTTTCTGAACTCTTGATTCATTTGTGGAGGGGAGCGGGTTGCACCCATCCTTTGATTATAGTCCCCTGGTGGGGAATCATTGTACTGACGTGGATTGTAGTTCACGTTTTGCCTCATGTCCTGTCTCTCAGATTGTGGGTACTGGCCCCTATGTTGATTTCCTTTATCAGTAAATCGATCCACATATCGGGGTCTATCCTGATTACCATATATCATGGTGTTGGGATCTAATCTGCTCTGTGTCCCCAATGACTGGTAGGGACCATCATTTCTTTGATCTTGATTTTGTCTCTGGTTATTGTTCATACCTGCCATATCAGGCCGATATCCTACCCGGGGTCTGTCCCCTAAATACCTAGGGCTGATGTAGCTCTCTCTATTACTAGGATCATGTGATTGGAACATTGGTACAGGAAATGGTGATCTTTGTTGATTACCCCTTTGTTCAGGTGTCACATTATTTTTACCTTGTCTTTGAGCAGACTCAAGGGACATTTTGGCTGACCTGATTTCCATTACTGTGGCTGAGGGTTCTTTAGATTTAGGTCTAGTATCTTTCATTTTATCACTTTCTCTACCCTGACAATAGAGTACCTCATATAGTTGTGTGCTTTGATGTACAATCCATTCAAGGGACTTGTCACGGTCAAATTCACGGACCAATTGGAATATGATGTCTTTCTGTAGCCCATAGAAGTATGCAGTTTTAAACTCATTGGAATTTGGGTCAAAAGATACATCAAAGCGAGAAAATGCTCTTTGTAAGTCTTGTAAAAATTGGCGAGGGGATGTATTAAGTCCAGCAGTAATTGTGTAAGTGACTTTCTTTGCCTCCTGCAATGACTGAAAAGGAGAAAAATGACGCCTAATTTCTTTTTCAAACTCCAACCAGGTCATATTCTGCTGTTCATTTAATCCCCTTATGATGCTGGCCGTCGGGGCATCTAAAGTTAAATGAAAATATTGTCTGTACTGTTCCTTAGGTATCTGGAGTGCTTTAAAAATGTCATGCACCACTTCTAAGTGATCCTCAATGCAGCATTCACCTCCCTTTTTAAATGGTTTGATCAGGGCTTTAATGGATTTCATTATTTTTATGGGGCTACTTGTTGCAATGCATGGAATTGCACTATTTTGTGATTCAATCCTGTTTTCAGGTGTATGATATTGGTGGCTGCCCCCAATCGGAGTATCAAATCCCCCAATGGCGCTGCAACCAAGTTCAGTCACCGGCCCAGTCACTGGAGCACTAGCTCTTTGGGCAGAGCTAGAATTCACCTCCACTCCATTGAATGTGGTACCCTGCCGCCTCTCCTGGGACCTGGGAATGCACATTTGCTGTTCTAAGTCCTTACACTTTTTAAGGAGTCTGTTTGCTTCATTTTGCAAATAGTTGTTTTCATCACTCATCTTATTAATCACCTCCTGCATGTCGCACATTTGCATTTGGCATTCATTGAACTCTTTATTTCTCTTGTCTCTTTCTTGAATCATTTTAATCATTTCTTGTTCTGCACTCTGGAGATCACATTCTTTTTCACAATGTTCTTTTTGTAAAATCTGCATTTCTGAAACAACCTCATCTTTATCCTGTCTAATGTGGTCCACTAAGGCTTTTAAGTGTACCAATTCTTTCTCACTATCCTCAAATTGTTTCTTGCTTTTGGATAACTGAGCATCAAAGTCTCTGCATTTTAATTGCATGTCTTTTTGGCATACATCCAATTCTGCTCTTAACATTTCCTGATTTTTACTTGCCCCATCAAATTCAGTCTTTAACCTGTTAATTAGCAGGGTATCATTCCCCTGCATTCGCAGGGACTTATTCAAAATAAACCATATTTTGCCGCATAGCCGTATTAAACAGTCTTTCTCTGCACTTTTATCGGCTGCATTCAATAATCTTGTAAGGCAGACCTGAATTATGCTGCCTTCTGCAAAAATATTGTCTAGTTTTTCTTTCTGCTCCTCACCCTGAATGCGGTCACGCCATTCTAAGGTGCTGTTCGACGACCACGTCCCATGTGCAAACAACTTTGCCTCTAAATATTGCACTAGGTCTGAAAATGTGGTTTCCCTTTGTGGCATTCTGAAATTCATTTTTAGTGGCACACTGCTATTATAAAATGGGTTCCCTTTAATATGCAAATGGAAGTGTGAGACACGCTTGCCACACCCAGTAGGTACTCTATGATCACTTTCCCGGCCTGCAACGCACCATAAATATGTTGGGTATTTTGTGGATATTTGGGGCTTTGCGGTATTTTATTACCGCCAAAATACCTTTAGCAATAATCACTCTCTGTATTCATATTGGGTCACACATAACAATAATACATTGCATTATTTCAGAATTCAGACCTATTTAGATGATGTGCGCGGTAATTTGCGTGGTTGGTTTATTTGTGGCCCCAATATCCAACATCCCTTGTTTTTTATCTAGATTGTTCTTGATCACTAGAGAGACCTCAGGCCTACATTTTAGGGATACCACATTTTCCGTGTTAGTGTTGTGTGCCACCATGGGCTATTGTGGTATTTTTGTGGTAATTTCCACTACCTTATATACGGTATGGAACTATGTCCAGAGAGTCTCTCTTCCCGTTGGCTCATGTACCTCCAACAGGCTATGCTACAAACAGTCACTCACAACTGTCCATACTGAATATAATCATGCACGCATCTGTTTTAAAATGACAATTGCACTGTTTAAAAATCTACCCACGTTTAAACCTTTTCCCATACAAAATGAAAGAGAGAAATAATACACACTAGCTATCTGTTTTCAGATATTTTTGTATTATAGAATTTTTTTTTAAACACAGTTTAACTTTTTTTACAGAAATAAATGAAATGGTACAACATTATTTGTGATAAAATGAACAGAGAGCTGCGGGAATATATTCAATTGGTAACATTAAATATGCTGATAAGTGACTAGGACTCCCTCGAATACACTGACTGAACAGTTTCGCACACTTTCGCACAGCTCCCACATGTTTCTGTAATTACCTTATCTGTTCAGCATGAGTTTTCTCCGGCTATTCTCTTTCTGAATTTGGCTCCCTTGAAGATTAACCCCAGTGAAAACAAGCGTCTGCCGTTCTCAAACCGGGGTTATTGCCTGGAACTCTCAGCTTTTGCAGCAGGAATGCCTCAGCCAGGAAACAGGTCCTTCTCCCAGCTCTGCAAGATCTCGATTCCTCTCCCCCTCTCCTCAAGCTTCCCCAGCAAAACTCTAGTCACAGCCTCTAGCATGATACTTGCTATGACGCTGCTCCAATCAGAATCAATCATGTCATCTCCTCCCTCACTACACAATGGCTCGCTTATACAGTGGCAATTGTAACAACCTGATTTCCTGTTCCTTTGAGCTCTTTGCTTCCTGTAGTTATGTGGTCAGAGCAGCAGAGAAAAAAAAATGAATGTGCGTTTAAAAGTTCACTTTCAGAGTAGGCCTAATTCTGCAGTGGAGACACATTTTTATTAGTGGGTTATGTTAAATGAAGTTTTATTAGTCAGGTTAGTTATTAATAAGGTTAGTTATTAATTTTCAAATGTGTCTCTTGCAACATAGGCATTTCAGGTGAAAAATAGTGTGCATTTTGAATGTGCACATGTGTGCTTTTAACTGTAAAAATAGATTTGCATCTTATATGTAAAAATCGTTTTTGATTGAATAGCCTGTCTTTACTTATATGTCCATGTTACTCTGGCAACACATATAGCAATGCACCACACCCATGTGGTGGTGCTGCATCAAAAATAAATTGCTACCAGTGCAGTAGTGCTGTACTCTGTGCTGTAACACGCCAAATATCCTTACAGAGATAAGCGGCGGGTGCCGCACATTTAAATACCTATCTTCCACCTGGTGGAGTGAGCAGCGCGGCCTCCACCGCATCCATGAAGGTATAAAGAATTGGCAAGGAAGGGCTAGGCCATGCCTAGCGCTGCCCGTGAGCCGCTCTCACGCCATGACGTTCTGCCCCTTGCGGTCCCAGACCGGCATGGACCTTCATTCGCCTGCATGGAGGGGAGGGCGAGCAGGCCTAATAGCAAGGAAGTGTCTTGCTGCCACAATAAACAATAAAACATCCTGTCAGGGGGAGTGCTGGAGTGGCACAGCTGGTGTCGCAGTAGGCAACGGTAAGGAAGACTCCAAGCTTTTACCTGGAGGAGAGTCCACGCTGCAGGTGAGCAGTGAAAGGATAACTCCCACATGGAGAGGAGCCGCGCGGAGTGCCCTTACGGCTGCAGGAAAGCAGCTTAATCTCCTGCCTGGGGTGACGGCTCAGGAGCAGTGAGCCCTCTGCATGCTGCTGCCTGGGGAGAGGTCGGAGGGGAGCTGCACCCTGGGCATGTAGTGTGGACACCTCCTGCGAGTGTGCTCCTGCCTTGGGGAGAAGTGGCCCAACCCACTACAGTACATTTGGGGAGCGCCTGCCTGGGAGAGAAAAGAGGCAGAGAAGGGGCACCTGCTTTCACATTAACAATGAGCACTCCTGCCTGGGGGAGATCGAGGTGGCCAATGCTGCCACATGGACCTGGAGTACTCCTGCCTGGGAAAGAGCAGGCAGCCCATGCTGCCTCAAGGACAATAGGTACTCCTACCTGGGGGAGAGCTAGGTGGCCAATGCCACCAAATGGATATGAAGTACTCTTGCCTGGGGGAGAGCAGGCAACCCATGCTGCCACAAGGACAATATGTACTCCTGCCTAGGGACGACAGCAGCCCATGCCGCAACTGTGTATTTGGACCCTCCTGCACGGGGAGAACTGGCATCCCACACTGCAACAGCGCACACAGAGCCTTGACTGGCGCAAAAGCCAGATGAACACCCTGACCCACTGGACACTGGAAGCAGGTGTTCCTGCCAAAGGGAGAGGTGCACTGCCTAAAACAATGCACTCCAATCACAGGAAGTGGTGCACTTGTAACAGAAATGGTCCTCATAATTTCTAAGGATGATGCAGTATTATTCTGAGATTACAGCATGCTATGCCTGTGGTATGTTGACACCAATGTCTTGGTGCACCTATCACCTGCAAATGTGACTCACAAATGTTGTGCGTGAATCTAGATGTAACTGTGTGTTAAGAATGATTTTCTATACTCTGGCCTGGTGGACAGATGTATAGAAGGCCAACCTATATTGTGAAAGGGACAACTCTGGAAGCTGTAGCCAAACCAGTTTAAGGTAGCAGTGACAGGCGGGGTGAGAGTGTAAAGGGTCAACAATGAGGTCACACAATGGGAGTCACAAATTACACTTAGAAAGGATGTATAACAATACAGTAATTTAATTATGGCCAAACACACTATAAAACAAATGAATACAAGCAGGTAGACTTATCAACCAATACCATCAAACTAAAATACATATTTACAGTCACAGGTTCAAGTGCATAATACAAATCAAAATACTCCTGCAAGGGAATGAATAGGTGAGTATCAGGTCCACAGAGAGGGTTCCTAACTAATATTGTCCAACCCTAAGTTTCCTGGGCCTTGTGCCCTATTGTTCTGTGTACAAAGACAAAGCACTCAGGAGGCAGGAGAAAATGCAGGTAGGGTAACTGGGGTCCAGTGATGGATTCTTAGAGCCGGGGTTCAAGATAGACAAGTGTCCGAAATTACCCCCAATGGTTAGAAGTCTTGCCAAGGCAAGTATTGGCAAAGCCAATAGGTTTGAGATAAAGACTATTATAAGTCCATTGAGTTACAATGGGAGTTACAATGGGAGTGTAGGGGTATGTTAAAAGTTCAGTAACTTACCCCTCACTCCTAATCTTCCTAATACTTTCCAGAACAAAGGAAGGGTGTCCTGGCTTGCTTTTCCCACTGAATTCCGCGGTCCTCGATTTTCACGGGTTGCAGGTTCAAGTGATTCTCCAGTTAGGATCTTTTGCTGGTGCAAGGACTCTTGATGAAAAAATGCAGAAACAAATGATGCAGCTCCCTTTTCGGGACTGGAGGCAGGTCAGAAAAGCAGGTTTTGGACTGTGCACGCCGCGCACAGCGATGCAGCAGGACTCAATACCCACGGTCAGACTTTCTGGTCTTTCCTGGGTCTCCTTGGTGCTAGGATGCCGAAATTTCGCAGAGGTTGTCATTGCAGTGGCAGCTGAGGGTGCGTCAGGTTTCAGGCAGAAACTTGGAACAGCAACAAAGATAACCGGGTAGCCCAAAAACTAAGCTGGTCAGCCACAGGACAATTCCTGGGCACTTCCAAAGGAGGTTTTTATGCTGAGCACCGAGTAGGCTTTGGGAGTGTATGGTACCTCCATTCCTGGGGTTACAGCACCTTTGCAGGCCTACTGGATATCACGAGACAGACAGGGCTCCACCAGGACTGCAGCAGAAGTTGGTTGCCAGGCCTCCATCAGATAGGTTACAGGTTTCTATGCGGGTCTTCTCAGCTGGACGGATTCTTGGCTCCTTCAGGTTCTTCCAGGATCTCTCAGAAATGCATGCAGGGGCCATCCTCTTATCCTAAAAGCCAGGTAGGAGTTAAAACTCCCACTAGCCAATGGCAGAACCAGCCCACACACACACCCCACAGTGGTCCAATCAGGACCACTGCAGGGAAGACTCAGACACACAGAAACCAGGATGTGTATAGGGGTCAGACTGACCCAGCCCACATCCTGCCTGCAAACACACAAAGCCTTTCAGCATCCCGCAAAAAGCTCCTGCTTTCCCAGGCACTGGAAGTCCTTATAAGGATCTTTCTGGCCTCTGAGGCCAGGAAGAAGGCTAAACAACAAGATGCAAAAAGAATGGACGAAAAACCTTGTGGCACGGCCATATTTGGCCAGTAGCCACGGTAAGTAGCCAAATGTGGTAAATGCGGTTAAGCTAAAACGAAATTTCCCAAAAAGTGGGGAAAAGTCACTGCTGCCACCAGCCCATCTTTTAAGCACCTCTAGAGTAACCAAAACATCTTTTGAGTGTTAGTCTAGGGCAACAAAATAATGAATCCCATTGCACTGCAGTGTAAACTGCTGTGTGCAATGATAAAAAGTTACCACATGTGATACAAAAGTGACCACAAGTAGCAACATAGTCACAAGACTAAGGGAAACACTGTTTCCCAGTACTGATAGCCTTAAGGACATATCCGTTTCCGCATAACATGTGAGCAAAGGTCAGTACAGTGAAACTTAAGGCTTCACTGCACTGCAAAAAGTACAGGTCAGATTGAAAAATAAAAGCAAAAAGTTTGGGGGTTCCATAAAGATGGAAGGAAAGGTGCAGTAAAGAGAATCTTTCCTAACAATGTGCACCTGAATTACAAAACAACAGCAATATATGCCTTTTATAATGATCGTGTAACCAATGCAACTTGCACTCAGGAAAATTGCGCTAGCAAAGTCTTAGATAAAACAAACAATGTATTACCCAATAGAAATTAAAACATTTAGGGCCTCATTACGACCCTGGCGGAAGACCATGGTGCTATTAGCACCATGGTCCATGCTGGTAAATTACCGACTCCGCCATGGAGAAAGGGGGAATAACCACAAGGTTGGCGGGCGGTAATTCCCCCTTCCACCATGGCCCTTCCCCATTCCCATTTTTGCCCTATAGGGCTCAATGGGGATGGAGAAGGCGCTAAGTACGGTGCCGCAAATTGCGGCACCGTAATTAGCACCAAGGTCCCTTTGCGGGTCCCTACTTTAATGGCTGGTCTACACCAGCCGTTAAGGTCGGGTCCCGCAAAGGGACCTCGTAATTAGGCGCTAATAGGTTAACGGCGCCACAGCCTTTTAATTAGCGCCTGGGTCGTAATGAGGCCCTTAGACTGCAATATCATTTTTTTTCTCCATAAGAAATGTCCAGTTTCTCCACACATCCTGATAATGTGTAGGGCATTGTTTGTTTAAATTAAGCAACAGTAGATAACGTGTGGGAAATAGTGGTGCGATTGTGTACATTCCTTCTAAGTTACTTGTGTCTGTAGTCAGCGGGTCTGGGTGTGTTTGTCTATACTTCTTTGCAAATGGAATGCTCCTCGATACACACACACATTCAATGACAAAACTATTCTAAACGATTAACTGCATTAACTGTCTCAGTCAAGTGTGCAGAATGTAGGTCATTTCCTTCAGAAAACGTCAGCAGGTGGTGCGCACGTTTCACCAATTCAAGCATCCATGCAAATGTCAAAAATCATTTTTTGCATCAGCCATGCAACCTTTTGTTAATCACACTTAACTTGCGCTGGTGCAAGTTGCATATATTTCCAGGGGCAAGACATACTTACATTACTGTAAAAATGTTCGTGAATAAGCCTTGTTTTTCTCTCCGAAGATGTTGGCAGTATTTAATCACACCATCTGATTCTCTTACTCCATCATATCCTAACTGTGACCTTAACTATATCATGGTTCACTCTAAATACAAGCCTTATTTTAAACGTTCTGAAGTGTATTGATGTCCTCACGAAAAAATCCATGTCTGTCTTTATGTATCCTGGGATTTATTGTCAGAGATCACATATTGTCATCGCAAACACATGTGTCTCAAAACAATATGAACAACTTGAGTGTCTAACCATAAAAGTGCCATACAGGCTTCAGTATCGACAGCTCCAATATAGCAATGCACAGCAAGAGGCTCAATCCCATAGGAGACCCACACAAACTAATAAGATACGTGTTGCTGTGTACATCTGTAAACCTCTGTTCAACCGAAATTGATACACTGGCTAGTGTTACCATCGGAAATTGAAATCTTAGATTTCAGGTGTCTGTGTAATTTCTATATCACATTCCCTTTTGTTTTAATCACCGGTTTGGAAAATATGTGGACCATCTAACAGTGAAAGGAAATAGACATCCTTTTTTAAATTCATCAACAAAAACATGAGTGCTGTGATCAATTAAAGGAATGAACTGCCAGCAAAGGGATTTTAAAATGAGATTAAAATTACACCATTTAACTGGTGCAGTGCTAAACTAATGTGAGTATAGCATCTAACAAACACATGAGATGAGAGATGAGTACATACAAGGGAGAGTGAATTATTGGTTTATATTTGCATTGTCATTAACACACACACACACACACACACTTATCAGTAACTATTGCTGCCAACCACACAAGCGTTAACAGGAACACCTTAGTGAAATGCATACATTTTTAATAAGAAAAAGTAAAACCTTAATAAAGTTCGATGCACATTCAAAATATGTATCAAAATAACAATCACTAAACATTCAATTAACAAGACCAGTACATATCTCAATAGCAACACATGTATGTTAAACATCATTGAATCAGAAGGACATCAAGGATTGTTTTCAAAAAGTGTCGTACAAATGAAACTCTAAAGTATCACAGTGGAATCCTACATATATAAATGAGAAAAGACTTCTGAAGAGAAAGGCAAGCCATGTTATCTCATACTCAGACATAGCATCCAAGACAATTCTATCAACCCCCAGAACAGCCCACCTCCGACATCAAAGACATCGATTCATTTCAGGTAGCAATAATTGAGATCCTGTGATTGAAGCTACACAAAAAGCAAACAGATATTCATTTGTCCAACATGGCCATGCAACTTGTATGAAAAATCATGTAGGTCTATGTGCATAAAAACAACCAAAGACTCTGCAGTGGTCATGCTGAAGTGCTCTTTCCCTGAGCCCTTTGGTGATATGCACACACTCCCGCCTGCCAGTCATTGGGGATTCCCCTGGTATTTCATAATCCTTCATCTGCAAGGCAGTCTGTCAGTCAAACATATATTCAAAGCCCATGTGGCACATTATGTCACTTTCATGTGGGTTTATCAGGAAGCCAAACCTACAAGAAGAGGCTTACATGATGGTAGTGGTGTGGGAAGTATTGACCCACTCTGTTATACTATGCAACCTCACTCTGCTATCTATGGTGCGAGAAACAGCAAAATGCTGGCAAAACCCTTGTGCATGCCAAAACCTCCAAAATCGCGTTTTTTCATCACACAAAAAGATGGCTGCGCAACCTGCCACCCATGGTGCATGTGTGATGGAACAGAGAACACGCTGCAGAAAAAGTGCCAGTGGGCTCCATGACAAGTAAACATGGAGTACAGAGGGAGAAGCAGCGCTTTGCAAGTGAAATTCCAAAATGTGCCTGTAAATTACATTTACTTTGCTGCTGAAACTTCAAAATGCCTGAACAAAATACTTTCCAACACTCAAAATCTTGCTTGGCATTAACATTCAGCTAATCTAATGAAGAACTGTGAATTTACAAAGTCCTGAAATGTTAAGAGCAAAACATTTTCTCAGCAAAACTGGATTGCCTGTGAATGACAATTCCTGTCAAAAATCTGTGTGCAGCCACACTGGGCTACCTGTGAGTGACAGCCCCTGTCAAATGGGCTCTATTGACTAAACCTTAAAGTTGCCTAAAACTAAAGATCTGCCGGATTAGCAAATATAAAAGGACTGTTGCTGAAAGAAACACGGATCTCAGTTGTTTTGATTCCACAGGTTTAAACCTAAGAATGTAATGTATCTATGTCATCTGATGCAACACATTTGTTTTATGATGGATTTCAAGTCAAGAAATAAAAAATTAACTTAGGCTGGCTGGGCCTGCAAGAGATTGAAAAACAGGTTTCCACCCAAGGGGAGGGCATTGATCTCAGCAGATGCTCACTGACACATGATAACTGTGGGTTAGGCCAGACTTTTGTCTGCTACCAAGGACTGAACAATGGCAGGTTATCCAGGCCAGGAAATGGACGTGTGAAGAGTAAACTAGGATTACAGAACGGAATCCCAAAGGTGGGGGCTGCCCCTTGCCCCCAGAGACAGACAAAAGGCTGACCATTTGCTGCTAAGACTATGTAATGAAATTTTTTTAGAGACTTATAAACTCGCTATCAGAAGTGGTGAAAAATATAAATAGGGCAGATTTGTTCATCTAAATTTTGGCCCTATATTTCAAAACGTGGTGGAACTGTGTAGCATATTCTGAACAGGAATGGCAATATATGTGGTTTCATGGGAACTGTATTTATGCTAGAATTGTTAAACTTTGCACACACATTCCTATGGTAAACATGCATATTTGTGTAAATTTGGAAAAAGTATGGAAAATGCGTTCATGGCAAATTGGACAAAATGCTGCAAAAAGGCGAAACAAGGTCCCACAGCTGTGGGATTTTGATGAACAGATACTCCATAAAATATGTAATCCTTGTATGTGATTGTCGTAGAGGTTACAAATGTATAAATATGTATTTAGGACAAAATTTAATTTTGATACTATTGTCTAGGGGTGGTTTCTTAGGATTGTAAAAACTAAACCATAAACTTGACATCATCTGTCTTTGATCCCAGGAGGATAGCTCAGTGGCAGCGTGCTCGACTTGGAAACAAGATGACACGAAGCAACACAGGTTCGATGCCTGGGTCCGCGCTTAGAAACCTCTGGGTATTAAGTGCGTTATAAATAACCTATCATATATATCATATTTGATCCAATCACTCAGATGCAAGGCAGAGATGAGGCTCTGATCCAATCCCAGTTCACAGTGGCAAGTGTAGTTAAGCTGGCCCATACACCCATTTTTGAGATGTCATTTGAAAGGATAGAGACATCTGACACCACATACACACTCTCTCTTCTGATTCCAGCGAAGCACTCTGATCCAGCATTCAACATCCAGCCTTTAACATCCTTCCAGATCCAGATGCCAATCACCAGGCCAAGCAGTAGCTGAACCATTTTCAGCAAGGCCTCAATCCTCAACTAATCCTTAGAACCCAGTGAAGTGCTGTGATGTGGGGAAGCATCCTGAAACTATCTGGCTTGCTACCATAACGCTTGCCTGATAAACTGGCCATCCCGCTGATATGAAATATCCAGAAACAAGAAGGGCAGGTCCCGTGCAGTTCCGGTGACCGGCCTAACTGATCCTATCTGAAGTGCTGTCCTTCCCTGATTGACCTGATCCATTGACCAGAATCTTGATGGACCAAAAATCTTAAATCACAGTGGATTGTGAGTATTAACAGGATGGTAGAGAACTATTGTATACCTTGCCTTATCTTGTTCCACCCTAATATCTGAACTATCCTTACTTTCATAACCAGTGACAGTGTCAAAATCTTTAGTGCTATCTTATTTTCCAAATTCGGTCTTTATTTTCCAAAAAAAGCTCCCACTAAAACCTCCATAACTCCCTCAGTTTGAAAGATAGAAACGACATTTCAAATCCCACTGATACCTAACATCCTTAGTTACATCTACAACCCAGTGCGAAACAGTGTAGTTGACCCATTTTAATCAAAAATTGCATAGTAAAAGTTTGCTGCAAATTTACATTTTGCAAAAGTTTTACACGTGTGAATTGTCTTTAAATTATGTCCCACTTTGCCTTTGAAATTCCAATTGTTTTCTTTTGATTAAATCATTGCTTTTGATAACTTGCATCTGTTCAAAGCAACTCCCATAGAAATGTACAATAATTTAAGCATTTTTGACCACATTTAGTGTTTTTGCTCAACCAATATCAAATCCATTCTGACAGTTGAAAAGTCAAATCCGTTTTTCTCCTGTGTTTAAGGTGGGAAGGTGGGGGTGATGTTCTGTTAGGTCTGTATTATTCCTGAGTACCTGCTCTCTCCTCACATCTATTTAAATTGCCTATTGATGGGTCGAGGGGTGTCGCAGGGGGAACCTCTAACCACAGTGCTACCTGTTCCAAACCAATCCAAAAGTATTCTTTTCTTTGCAGCATTCATTTTGTGTTCATTACCTAATTCCCAGTGCATTAAAGATATTATTCATTGTCCTTGTCACCCCTTGGTGATTGTTGTTAAATAAATTGTGTTTTAAATTCTCAATCCATGAATAAATATTTACCATTACAAACTAGCCTGATTCCTGGTTCATTGTGACCGGGGGGGGGGGGGTATTTTGAGAAGGATGTGATATGAGTGGTATATCATTCAGAATATTGAACTTATAGACAAAAATAAATAAGGGTTTCCTTTGCACACTACATGCTGGGTGAGACTTGTGTGTGGGCCTGATTGAAATCCCTTACAGTGGCTTCCTTCTTGCCATAGGGGCAATCAGCTGTGTATGCCTCACAATAGGAAAGCCTCTGACATGATCTTTTACATTTTCCAATTATGAAAGCTAGGGATACCTCAACACGCAGTTTGTATGTGACATCTATCCATATTGCAATGTCTGTCCTGGGCATTTGCAACTCTATGGCTTTGAAGAAGATTAACCCAATGTGCTCATTTACATTTCATTGTTAGATCTTTTTCACCTTAATCTAGGTGTAGCTTTTCACCTTTATCCCTTTTATTATTTTATTATTATTTTAGCATTTGTAGAGCGCACGACAGCCCACAGGCAACAAGGCGCTATAAGGAGTTTTTAAGAAGGCTTGCTTGAGGGTTACAGTAAGCGGACCCAAAGGTCTGTTTAAATACATTCGCTTATGCACATTTGCATGGTTACATAGGATACAGATTGATTGTTACAGTTGGTTACTAAACTTGTCTAGGTATATAGTCTCCTATACAAGGTGAATACATTAATAAAGCATACCTAGAATGACAGGCTCTTTAGATGAAGAGCTTGGTTTTTAAGGCCTTGTGGAAGGCCGTGTGTGAGTCGATTGACCTCATCTGAGCTGGGAGGTTGTTCCATAGGGTAGCCGCCATAGTGGGGAAGCTGGTGCTTCCTGCACACACTCTCTATGTGTGGGGAGCAGTGATGCGGTTGGCATAGGCTGCCCTTGAGGGTCTGGAGACAGTTTGTCTAGTTATCCTCAGTGTCAGATAGGGGGTGCATGATTGTGAAGGCACTTGTGTGTAAGGGCCAGAGTTTTGAAGATCACCCTTTCCTTGATGGGGAGCCAGTGTACCTCCCTTTGAGATACTTACCTGAACATGAGGAGCAATGGTTGTGGGGGTGTCCTCCATGCCTCATGTTCAGGTAAGTAGGTGAAAAGGGAGTTGCAGGGGTGTCCTCCGCATGCTTAATAATGGAGGCGGGGGACACAAATTGCTTGAGCCCCTGTTTTCAATGAATGGTCAAACCAAGGGCCCGAGCAGTTTTACTGCGGGCAGTCTGCCCACAAACAAAACGTTCACGGGCAGATTGTATACACCCTTAGATGAAGCTATCATAGACTACCTCATTGTGTTCAGCTTTCACCAGGATGTAGATCCTGAATTTGTATCCTACCACTTAAAGTGGCAAGACACATCTGCTTAATTATAAAAACGTGCTGCATATGGAGTCATGCACGACTTAATGGATTATTGTCATGCCTGTTGTACAGGTGACAGTGACACACACTGAAGCAATAGGGGATGGTGGACTACCACAACTATTCAAGCAGTCACTTGAAGAGATATAATGCATTTAATAGCTGGACATAGCACACTGTTTACTGAGCATTTGGTGAACACAAATAGCTTGTCATCTGCTTGTAACATGGGATCTGCAAAAATCAATAAAACTTGTGTAGGCAGATGTAGTAATTTAGAAATTCTGCAAGCTACACATTATCACAATCGACATATCATTTATAAACATGGCGGAACACAGCCACCCTTAACCAGAACTACCAGAATGTGTACTGTGGTAAGGAGCAGTCACACTTCAACAACTCAGGGAAAAGAGAGATGCAGGCCCATGTCTAGGGAAAGTACTAATTCCCCCACTGACAGTATATTTCATCTTTTCATGTTCTCACTCATAATCCTTTATTCTAAGTTATCCCATTTGAAATCAGGTTCAGTTTGTTATAGAGCACCAACTTAAAATTTGTGGACATGCTGTAATCTGAACGGCCCATGTAATAATGTGTACAAAAAGTAATTTGATCACTTTTGAAATAACACATGGACTCAAAATGAAGACATCCACAGACTCACGGCGTGCCTCACCTTCTTCCTGTCATGGATGTCCAGTGCTTACTGTCACCCCAAGATTGAATTCCTACTACTGACCTACAACATCAAACATCCCAACATCAAGACCTGGCTTTATGCTATGAACCTCAAGGGCTGTCACACACAAGCTGGCCAACTGCATCAAGTCTCTTCGGTTTGACATCGACATACAACTTGCCTTCAAACAGCACATAGCAAGACAGCCTCAGAGGGCTTTGTACCATCGGTCTCTCCTACAGAAAATCAAGCCCTTCATCGTAGAAAACAACTTGACATCTGCTTTCTATGCCTTGGTCCTCTTCCACCTGGATAGTGGCAACGACATTTTGGAAGGACTACAGGTGATTACCCTGGCACCCCTGCAATGTGTCATGTATGCTGAAGCACATTTCATCAAAGAACTCACAAATGTGACCACATCACCCAGAGCCTCATCAAAACCTCAGCAACCGGAACTGGCTGCCGATGTAAGCCCCTATTATCTTCAAATCCTGATGCATCATCAACAAGACTGTTACCCTGAAGTCCCCAAACCACCTCACTGTAAAACTCAGCATCTCTGGAGGCATATGATCCACCAGAGGTAAAGCCATGTGCAGACTTGAACTCGGTCAGTGCAGGAAGGAAAGAACCAGAAGACAGGCGTTCTCTGTCTATGCCCCAAGACTCAGGAACCATCTCCCTGTCAACCTCAGATTCGCCACCACGATTCTACAGTTCTGGAAGGAGCTCAAGGCCCTCGTCTTCAATAAATGGCTCCTCCTTGACACTTAGGTCCACACACCCTCCACTCCCCACTATACCTGAGACTGGGTGATCTGCTCCCCACGGTTTTCTCCCCTGATTGCTTGCTACCAAACTGCACCTCCTCCTCCTCCTGTTAGTTTCCCACTGCTTTGTTCCGCTGCTTCCCTCCCCATGTTCTTCCCTCTATGATTGTAAATTTCTCCATTGCTTCCCGATGCTGGGTCTTCTCTCAACAAATACCTTACTAATAATAGCAACAAAACAACTAAATCCAAGCACTTTCTCATAACACCATTATTTATTGAACAGCTGAAATGTCCTCTTCATTTTCAAAGAAATTATGTTAAAACATACAAATATGCTGCCAACTTTCCCAATAAGTAACATGTCTTCATGTACAAAGCACTCAAACCCAATGTTACTCTGATTGATTTGTTATCAAAACAGGGGTTGCTTAGAACCTTTCAATTAAACGAATGCAGGTTAAAAGTAAATTGGTCACATATTTAACTTCACTGTTAATTGAAGCCTTTATCTGTGTTGATAGGAAGTTGATAAAATACCATGTTTTCCATCAGATGGCACTAACATAGATAGCACTTTAATCTTAGAGAATCTAGGTGTGTCTTTGCAAGTAATGAGACACCCAGTAAAATGCTGAATTATTATTACATCATTAGGCTTAGCACCCAAAAACCTTTGGCATCAAAGACCTAATACCTCCGGTTCCAAAACCAGAAAGTTGTAATTGGATCTACGGTTAGTGTTTTTCATTGGTAATCTTGCAACTTCATCTTCAATGAACTAATTGATACACACATTTCATAAAACTATTGTAGATGCAATTCCTGAAAAATGATGTGAACCCCCTATTGCTAAACTACATTTCACTTTCATCATGTGTACACCTTTAACATCATACTTAAAATCAGATGAAAACAACACACCTCATGGAACACAGGAAATTGTTCATATGTTTTCTTACAAGGTGTTTCACCTGGGTCAGTTAGCAAGGCTCTTTCTTGTACACAATGGAGTCAACCAGTATTTGGATTTGTGAGGAACTGCCCGTGATAGTTGACCGACGAGTCAGCCAGTATTTGAATTTGCAAGGGGATGCCCGAACTTAGTCGACAGAAGAGTCAGACGGTATTGATATTGTTAAGGGACTGCCCAAGTTAATCTATAGAAGAGTCAGTATTTGGATTTGGGAGGGAGTGCCTGAATTAGTCAACAGTAGAGTCATCCAGTATTTGGGTTGGCAATGGACTGCCAGTGTTATTCAACAGAGGAGTCAGCCAGTATTTGGATTGGCTTGGGCCTACCGAGTTAGTCAACTGAGGAGTGAGCCAGTATTTGGACTGGCAAGGGACTGTCTGAGTCAGTCAATAGAGGAGTCAGGATTTATAAGGAAATGCCTGAGTTAGTAGACAGAAGAGTCAGCCAGTATTTGGGTTTAGAAGGGACTGCTCGAGTTAGTTGACAGAAGAGTCAGACAGCATTTGAATTGGCAAAGCACTGCCCGAGTTAGTTGACAGAAGAGTCATCCAGTATATGGATTGGCAAGGGACTGCCCAAGTTAATCAACAGAGGAGTCAGCCTCCAGTATTTGGATTAGCAAGAAACTGCCTGGGTAAGCCAACAGAGGAGTCAGGAGTTGCAAGGGAATGCCTGAATTAGTCGAGAGAAGAGTTAGACAGTATTTGGGCTTGGAAGGGACTGCTTGAGTTAGTCGACAGAAGTGTCAGCCAGTATTTGGATTGGTAAGGGGCTGCCAAGTTAATCACCAGAAGAGTCAGATAGAATTTGGGTTTGGGAGGGACTGCTTGAGTTGGTCAACAGAAGAGTCAGCCAGTATTTGGATTGGCATGGGACTTCCCGAGTTAGTCACAGGGAGTCAGGTTTTGCAAGGGAATGCTTGAGTTAGTTGACAGAAGAGTCAGACAGTATTTGGGTTTAGAAGGGACTGCTCCAGTTAGTCGACAAAAGAGTCAGCAGTATTTGGATTGGCAAGGGACTGCCCGAATAAGTCAACAGAGGAGTTAGGATTTGCAAGGGAATGCCTGAGTTAGTCGACAAAAGAGTTAGCCAGTATTTGCCTTTAGAAGGGACTGCTCAAGTTATTTCCCTGAGCTTCTTGGGGAAGCCTATTGCGAAGTTAAGTTTCACAATAACATTTGATAGATCATGTACTTAATTAAATCACCACTATTAAAATTGTGTTCCATGATGCCTTATTTTACACCTAAATTATGTTAAATATTCCATCTTCTCGAGAGTCAGAACACTAGAAAACATTTGTTTTTTATGGAGGTCAAGAAATCTCATGATGTTCGATTCTTAGGCAGAAAATAAAGATCTGATATGTGTCTTTTATACATTTGCCTCAACTGAGAATAGTCCACGCTATTGCTGAAGAGTAGTTTCTACATCTTGATACCTTTCTGTGAATTTCCAGATCCCGGGCAATTGCAGTAATTTCTCATCCGATTACACACAAAGTGGACTCCAACCAATCTGCATTTGAGTGGGGCCACAGTTGCTGTTTCTGCATTTCAAATTCACATCATTATGAAATCATATTTTGTTTAGCATTCCCCTTCATGTAATACCCTTAAAAATAGATAGCCCTATAACACAATCATTTTGAAGGCACTTGAATTCTTCATTATAAACCTCTCGTTCTCGTCGTTCAGGGCTGCTTGTCCCAATCTCCGAGTGGCTACAGTGCTTTGTGATGGAAAATGAATAATGTTTGCCTCGAGTTGGGCGCAGCCTTTTTGCGTTGCAAAGGCAGGATAAGCAATGATGAGCCCTTTTAACATGTCCGGCCATTTATGAAGCTGTACAGCGCCTTTGAAACATGAGCTTATACATGTGATGTATTGCATGCCTTGCTTCTTATTTATTTACTCTCTAAATACATGTTTTGTTCTCATCATCTGGCCCTCGTGTTCATTTAAAACATGCCTAGATGCGAGTATGCGTATTTAAAATATCACAGATTCACGTGTTCATGATTAATATCACATTTTGACACGACATATTCAACATAGATGTGGACATTGGTGTGGCAGAAAGCAATAGGCACAGGCATGTTCCGCTAAGTAGTGATGGGCAGTATCAGCAAAGATCTCATGGCACATGGTGGAATTGGCACTATTGTGCTCACTCTGCCTAAATCCTCATTATGGGTCCAGAGGGTGGTGTGTGCCCTGATTGGCTGAAACATGTTGAGGGAGGGCAAATGTTCACTGCGTGCAAGGTAGAATTGGCATGCTGTGACTGAACTTCAAGTTTGGCAGGAAGATTTTGTGAGGGTTTCAGACATCCTAGAATATTTCGCTCACCTCACAGCACACAGCTAAGGAGGCAGCTAGCACCTCAATCTTTTGCCACACACAGGGCCCGGTTTACAAAGTGAGAACATCCCGGTGAAAAACACTTTGTAAATCACACCCATGGTTCACAGAAGTGTTTCATAATGGTGCAATCCCATAGGAAAACATTCTGTGAATCACGCCCTAGGTCTATACTACCTGAGGCCAGCTAACAAAAGCATTGCACCGGCGCAAGTGCAAAGTTGCATGGTATTTGCACTAGGGCAAAGTTTGCTGTATTTCTAAAAACACTGGGAAATATTAGAAAATCATTGCACCATGACAAGTGCAGTTTGGCATGGGATAAGCACCAGGGCAAAAATTGCCCTATTGCAGAAAAGATACATTTTCTATGCATGTTTGCACCAGAGTAAACGTTTGGCCTAGTGCTAGCACTAGTTTACACTTTGCCCTGATGCACAAATGCTTTGTAAATCAGGCCCATGCAAAAGTAGGTTCTCTGACTCGTATCTTGGCCTATACCACCTGGGGCAGATTACGTAAACATTGCACCTTTCCAAGTGCAAAGTTGCATGGTATTAGCATTAGGGCAAGCTATGCCCTATTTCTAAAAACACTTGGACATATTAGAAAACATTTGCACCATGACAAGTGCAGTTTGCCATGGGATAAGCACCAGGGCAACAATTGCCCCAATGCAAAAAAGAGTGCAGAGTCTATTGTCAATTATGCAATCCTTGATTTTGAGTTACAAACTGCGTTGGCTGTTGAAGTCTAGATGTGAGCTTGGGGGCTTCAATGCAAAATGAGTATCACAACCATAAGTCAGGCTCGGACTGTCCTATAAGGCATTAGGGTGATGCCCAAAGTGCAAGTCCAATGTATTAGTGTAGGTCAGATACTGTGGTCAAAGGCGGACAGCATTTATGGCCAAAGTTGGTCTGTTTTACTTTTACTTTACTTCATTTGTATAACGCAACCAAAAAACCCTAGTGGCGTGAGGGCGCGACAAATTGGTCAGAAAGATCTTATAATGATTAACAGAAAGTAGCCAATATGAACTATGTATTTAAATAGCAGTGTAGTCATTCCTTTTCTAAAAGCTGCTTTGGGGTCGATATCTCTGAGTTTAGGTGGGATATCATTCCATGCCTTTTGAGCTGCCATAAAAAACGCATTTGGGATTTGAAGTTGTTTTACGTTATTTGACCTCAACGTTCTAATATTAAATGTTTTTGTTAGTGCTTCTGTTAGGTAGCATGGCCTTGAGCCCCTAAGACATCTGTGTGTGATAGCAGCCGGAACTGGATCCTGGCAGCGACGAGAAGCCAGTGCAGTCCACATCTGGCCTCTGAAACATGGTCAGTCTTTTTTAGACCTACAATGGTTCGAAACATATGGCCTCATTAGCGCCATGGCTCATGCCGGTAAAATACCGGCACCGCCTTGGCGGAAAGGGGATTTACCACCCCATTCCAAGGTTGGTGGGGCGGTAAATCCCCCTTCCGCCATTGCCCTTCCCCATTCCCATTTCTGCCCCATAGGGCTCTATGGGAATGGGGAAGGCGCTAAGTACGGCACCGCAATTTTGCGGTGCCGTAATTAGCTCCGAGGTCCCTTAGCGGGTTGGTTTTTAACGCCTGCAAAAAGCAGGCGTTAAAGCACCAACCTGCTAAGGGACCTTGTAGTAAGGCGGTAATGGTTAACGGTCACCGTTACCATTAACGGTGGCCGTTAACCATTACCGCCTTCTGTGTAATGAGGCCCATAGTGTTTTAGAGCATCTGTAATCTGCCGATGTCGGATTTTGCTGCTCCCACCAATGGTCAGGCATGGATCACCCTTACAGTTTGTGGTTTTCAAATGAGAAATAATAACCGTCAGTTCACTTTCTGTAACAGCTTTAAAAGAAAACTGCGGTTCAATACTCTCTGGTTGTTGACTGACTACATATATCTGTGTATTATCTATTTGGGGATGGGTGTTCTTTTTATTTTCAATATTCTTCATTATTGTATCTATTTTTCCCATCAGTACATTTTGAATCGTGCTGCACCATGCAGCATTCTTGTCAGGGTTGTCTGTGTTGGTCTTACATGGCCTTTCCAACTCTTTTAATACTTTAAAAAGTTCTTTAGAGCTTGATTTTGCCTTAGTAATCCTCTTGGTATAAACATTTCTTTTTGCTTCCATCACAGTTTGTCTAAACTCTTTAGTGGTGATCCGAAGTCCCTCCTTATCAGATGATATAATAGGTTATTTATAACGCGCTTAATATCCAGAGATTTCTAAGCGCAGACCTGGTGTTTGAACCTGTGTTGCTCCGTGTCGTCTTGCTTCCAAGGTGAGCATGTTGCTGCTCAGCTATCCTCCCGAGATGCATTTTGAGTTTGTTTCCAAGTATTGAAATATTTTTGTTTAATGGCTTTTAATTTTTGTAGCTCAGCCGAGGACCACAAGTTCTTTTTTCTTTCTATCACTTGTTCAGATTTAAGAGGGGCTTATGAGTTTGTAGCTGCTTGCATTATTTGTCTGTAGATATTCATTATCTGGTCTGTGGTAGTGAGCTCTAGACGTTTTTCCAATAGTGAGGTTAACCAGGGTTCCAGTGCTTTGGCTGATAGCTTTTTTAAGTTTCTAGCCATTATAAGAGCCTTTTAAGAGTGTAATGGGGTTTTTTGTATTTATGGTACTGTGTATGAAGAAATGGTCCAACCAGGGACAGGGTGATGAACATACATCCTTTATTTTAGTATTATGTGAGGCTATCCAGTCTGGGATATTTCCTTTTTCAAAGGTGGGCACAGGGATATGCTGTCTAAAACCCAAGTCCTCTAGAGAGTCTTCCGGTCTCTTTGCCATAGGATCATTTTTGTTTCCCCACCACAAATTTAAATCTCCAAGGACAATTGCCTTGGTATTCATTTTTAGTAATGGCAGTAGAATGTTGCTTGGTCGGTGTTAAGCAGAAACCTGTGCAGTTCCCTCTGGGACCACCGCAAAGGATTTAGGCCTACAGGTGTTTGGCAGTAAACCCACTTGGTAGCAGTCTGTACCACACAGATTCACTTGGTAGCTGTGGCTGAGCAGTCAGACTTCCCTCTAGAAGAGTTAGGCAGTATGTGGAGTATACAAAATAGGGCAATTTACACAGTAGAACAAGCAGACACGGAACAGAGCTTGGGTGTAAAGATATATAGTTATTTATTTATAAAAACACATCTATGAAAAACACACTGGCACTAATACGGCAAACAACTTCAATTACAATTACTATAAGTATCTCACTCTTCTAACAATAGTTCGACAAGTCTAGGTTCAACGGCACCACTTATTTGCAGACAGAGGTGAATGCTTTAACCTAGATGGCACTCTAATATTCGTTAGAACGGGAGAGAAAAGTCAGGGTATGAAACCAACTCGGTACCAACTGTTTTACAAAGCAAATGCAAGGCAAGTAAGGCAGGGTCTACTGTGGATCACAAAGTTCAGAGGGCAGGCCCACTCGGAGAGACGCAAGGCGATATGTCCCAACAAGTATCACAGTGGAAATGCACTTCGAGTCTTTGTAGCAAATTGTCACAGAAAGGTTGGACCAGTTTAGAACAAAAAGTTAAGAAGGTCTGGAGGCGACCCAATGGAGAGGCAAGGATTAAGACACCTCACGCTAACCGTCACAAGGGAAGCCAGGCGGACACGGTACCTTGTATGTGGAGAGACAGCTCCGGCGGGGGCAGTTGTTCCTGGTGGTGGATGCAAGTCGGGGCTTTGCCAAGAGATGAGATGATCTTGTCGTCGAAGGAAAGTTGTAAATCGTTGCACCACCAGGGAAGAGACCAGCCGCGGAGTGCTCCGTCAGAAGGCACCACCTTTTGGTCGCGGTACGGGCTAGTGGCTATCCGGTTGCCAGGCTGCTCAGCACGGGCAATTTGACCACTACGCCCTGGAAGCGAAGAAAAAGCAAAGGGACTGGTTGTTCCCACCAGTCAGGGGAAGAAGACTCTCCAGTCGGGAGATCTCCTCTGTCATTGGGAAGTGGTGAGACGGTTCAGCAGGGCTCCACCGGAGGTGTCGTCGTTGCAGGTTGGCTCAGCTTTACCCTAGTCGGATTCGTAGGCCCTGTGGCGACTTCTGAAGATCCAGTCCCAAAAGCCCTGCTTTTATGCAGGAAACACCCATTCATTCAGCCTAGCTGTCAATCAAAACACGCTAAGTGGTGAGCGGGGTTGGCTCACCACTTGGGCCAATCACACCAGAGTGCGACTTGAGTTGGCAAGGCAACTCAGTCCAGGGTGCCTAAACCCCCTCCCACACCCCCTGTGGTACCCAGACAGAATGGCACCACTTTGGAGGGCTTCTGTGTAGAAGCCCGCCAAAAGTGGAACAAAGGGCTCAACCTTTGGTTCAGAGTTACAGAGGCGAACACAGACGCAATTTTAAAAACCGAGTTCTGGCAGAAAATACCGACCGGTAGATTTATTTAAGACAAATAAACCGGCGGTATGTTAGAGACTAACAGGAAAAAGTATTAGCCTCCAACAATGGGAAGAATCCCATAGAATTATATTCAGGGTCGAATATAACAAGTAGTTTCCACTGCCACCAGCCAAAACTCGACGAGGGGGGACGGGACAGTGCCCCCTCGAATAACAGACCCAGGGGTAATTGAATTACCCCTACTAGTACATCCACAATAGGATGGTTTGTACTAGTTCTGTTAGTAAATTTAGGTCTAGTAAAGCCAATGGTGACTTTACAGGCCCTGGGAGACAGTAGTCAGTCCCAGGGTATGGAGTCTATGGTGGGGATCCTCTAGGACGCCCGTTGCTTGGTCGGTCAGCAAATTCCAGCATAGGGGTGGGGGATCTACATATTAACAACATATTTATGGTAGTTTCAGTATTTGTTCTGTCTTTGATATTTTTAATCTAAATTCCTCCACTGGTGATGGATTCTCCATCCCACACATCCTGGCTTGATTTGTTTATGCATGCTACTCCTCGCCCTTTTCCCGTAGCTCTAAATTGTTGTACCATAATGTAGCCTTACATAATGGCCAAGGTTAGTGTAGGCCCAGCTGCCTCATGACTCCATGTTTCTGTGATGGCAAATATATCCATGTCATGGCAACTGATATGTACTGCTACCTCTGTAGCATGTTTTAATAAGGAGATAATAGCTACGCAGTAAGGTTTGAGTAACTTTACTGGGCAGCTAGTAGGTTTTACCAGTGTTAACGAACAGATATTCTTTAAAATGCACATTTGCAACATATTCAACCCCAAAACTCCCTCTTACTCAAACACTCTATCACAAAAGGAATGAATTGCTACTTATGACTATGGGTCTCTTAATCATTGATGCCTGAGCCTATTGTATGCCTTAGACAGACTCTGCCCTAAGTTTGAAAATTGACAGTGAAAGGAGAGACTATTTTGGAAAGGGATTTCAAGGAAACACTGAAACGACAGAGAAAATTAATAAAGCTTTAAGGAACCCCCACAGTTAGGAAGTGTGACTTCAGAGAGACAGGGACCCACAAAAACACGCAACTTTCTGTCCATAAAATGAACAAGGTGATCCATTTTAGGGCCATACCATCTATGACAAAGGAGTGTTTAACATAGAAATGTAAGGTGAATTAATAACAGATTCAAAGACAATGTACATCAAGAAGATGAGTCTGGCAGGAGCATTCTCAAACAGACTTCTAGGAGCGTGACCCTTGTGAATGAAAGTGCTGATCCTGGAAGGCCTGGACCCTGATTAATGATCATAGAGGACGTTGTTTAGTTCTGCATATTTCGAAAGGGTTGTTGTGTTACATTTTCCAAGATATTGCCAACATTGGGGGTATAGCTGGAATATTCAGGGTCATCATTAGGGTCATCATTAGCTTTTTTACTGGTTGGTGTCATAGGGTCTCCTTCACAGGAAAAGGGAAACACCCAACGACAAGCAGTATTGAAGAAAGGGCTGATGCTCGCATGGGGACTTTTACTTTTATGGGTTTGACTGGGCATGGATGAACTTGTTACAATTAGGCTTTCATTATTTTTTCCAGCTGAGTGATGTTGAGCTGTGTCATAGAATTAAAGGATAGGAGTAGGTCTTCAAACTTTGATTCTAGGGATCAAGGGTAAGACGATCTTGTTTGTTGGATAGCTTTAAGCTTTTCTGAGAAAAAAACTCAGAGGATACCCTCAAAATGCATGAGAAGACTGGAGAACATAGTGGCAGGTGTAGAAAGTAGAGTCGAGTCAGGATTTCACTTCTCTGCTGATACTGGAAACCTCAGTGGCAGGATTGGTGGCGTTGGTTTCAGGTGATTTATGCAGGCTTTCTTTACATCTGGGTCCTTGGTTTTCTGCCAATGTCTTTTTCATGCAAATTTTTAACTTTTTATCAGGGCGATTTAAGTGCGAACTAGAAGATGTTTTTAGTAGCAGGTTTGCATAATTTGAAGATAGATGGCATGAGGCGGTCCAATTTTCCAGTCAGTTGTGCATAGAGGCTAGAGGTGAGGCTTTTTCTCAGAACTGTCATGTATAGCAGGATCTTTGAATGTGCCCACAAAAATGTATGGGTTGACTACTTTCATGCGATGGGCTTCAATGCCACATTGGTCAGAGGCATCGAGTTACAATTGCAAAAGACCAAAAATAATAATGGAACTCTCTGGTGCGCTAAAACAAAAAATGACCAAACATTGTTGGAGTTTCCTCTTCTCCACTACGTCAGAGTTGGCATCTCATATTGAGGCTCAGACTGTTAAAACAAAGTCTTCTGATTAAACAATTGTTCTTTAAAGAAATGGCTTTATGTGTACCACTAGCTGGCTGGACCTTCAAGACTAGCAAATCACAAACTGTGAGTATCGCCTTACGATTCTTACTGGTATGACCGTCCAATCAAGATAATGATGAATTTAGTAATCAATTGAAAGGTAGCAACTTAGTCAGTCCATTCAATTTCGAAAAAAACAGAGTTGACAGGTGGTCTATAGATGGCAACTCTAGCCAAAAGAAGTGTTCAGAATAAGGGTACGTTTACAAGCAATTATTTGGAAAGTCGAAGGATTAGGCCTGGTGAAGGCGGGAACCCTAAAACACACAATTTCATATAGCCAAATAATGACGACACACCCCGTCAGGGAATGAGACCAAGAGATAAATTGCAAGGAAAACAAACTTTATGTAAAATAAAGATAGCAAGGAAAGAACTCTGCTGCCTGAGAGCGCTCTTCCCACAATACACGGGCAGCACATTATAACATCAAAAAATGTCAGCAGTTACAACAACATCAAAAAATGTCAGCAGTTACAACAACATATAAAGTACATATTCAGGGAGTGGATTGGAGGGGCCATGTGGCACAGTTGGTGCTATAGGTGATGTCAGGCTGTGAATAGCCACTGCTTTCCAGTCAATCTGGTGACACGTGGGTCAGCTGGGATCATCTCCGCGGTGAAGGTCAATTCAAATATGATACATTCCTAACTTACTAAACTAATACACAGGAACTGATAATATAAGAATAATGGTGACCATGAAATCCTTGCATGAATGAGGGTACTTTGGAAAAACATGGGTTCATATATTGGCATTCCAACTTCTGTATTCAGCCCTTCTTTGATACCCGGGCCCAGCACCCAGGTGTCTCCCCTTGGAGGTTTTATCTATTATTTATGTTCCCTGATGCCTCATAGCACAACCAGATATGTTATGATTCGGAGTGAATGTATTACCATGCAGGATGAAGCTTGTGGTGGGTGTTCTGGAATGGTCAGTATGAAGAGGTCAGATGGGCATCAGCATGAAAGAGAGTGAGGGGTTGTGGACTGATGGTCCATGACCTGGCAGGGTGGGGATCGAAAGGGGCATGGGCAGTTTTGTGGAGATGGATGGGCACTTGTGCTAAGGCTTGCTTCAATCTTAGGCTCTGCAGAAAGCACATTCTGGGGACATGATAGGGCCTCAGTGAGAACAAGGCTCACACAGATCTGGTACGGAAGGGAGATGGCGGGGCTTGGGCTCTCTGTGCAAGGCGCTGGGGATGAGGAGAGCTGGGTTTTGCAGAGAGATGATTTTTGGGCCTAGAAAAAGATGGCGTTTGTTCTAATAAAAAATGGCATCTACCGGCGGGGCTGTGGGTTATGTTAGGCAGGCACATTTCTATGTTACATCATAAGGCAAGGTGTTATGGGGTGGTGGCCTCTCCCCCCCCCCTTGGCTCACATGTGATCTTATTCACTGAGGGAATGGTATAGGGGGTGAGATTGGACAACCTCATCCCCAACACCGGTGATCTAGGTAGTCTGGATGTGGGCCGCACCAGATAGAACACAGCTATCCACCTTTAGGATTATGTTTTCAATTGTTAGTCGATTTCTGTTAGGCCTAAGATATTGATCTCAAAGTTTTCTATGAGATCAATGTCTTAGTCTTTGATTTATGGCTAACTAAGTACTCAGAGTGCCTATAGATAAGGAACCTGTGACCTTTGCTGGTTTCATGGTGAAGTGATGCAGTTGATCAGGTCAATGACCAGAATTAGTTCAGAGATAGTACGAGCCACAGAGAGAGGGTGGGGATGCAATTTCTGAGAGTATTTGTAGAAGGCTTGGCAAAAGGAGGATGATAGGTAGAAGGTTGAAGGTCTAAAGAAGGAGTACAAAATGCTTTTGATCTTGCATTCGAAAAAGAAGTTGAATGTGAGGAGATTTCTGTCGCTCCCTTGGGCCGTAATAGTACTTTTATTGCAGATGTTAATGGAAGATGGTGTACAAGACCCTCAAAGAGGAGCCATGTATTCTGTATCTTGCAGGAGTTAGTACAGGAGGGGGGAGAGGTTAACAGGGTAAGAGTGAAATAAGAGCGCCAAAACAAAGGGCCGATGGAAAAGAGCAGAGTGAGAGTGGAGACAGGATAAGCAGAGGAATTGTCAGAAAGCAAGTTGAAGAGCCCTCTGATAGAAAGCCCTATAGGAGGCAAGAGTGGGTGGCGGAGAAAGGGTTAATGGGGCCAGAGCGGGTACACTGAAAATATAGGAGGAATCCCGGTTTTGCACTTATTGAGCTAATAACTAAGTGCTGTCTCTGTCTGTTTCCAGGGGATAAAATCAACACATAACATAAAGATAGAGACAAAATATTGGCAGTTCAAGGTACTAAGTGATTATCAGTTAATCAATTAGCATAAATAAAATAGATTTATTATATTATGAAAAAAACAAGCAATTAAACTATAAGACTTACATCTGTTAAAATCAAAGCACTGGTAATTGTACAATGTATTGCAACAGTTTGCATAGGTAAAATAAATGTTGTATAAACACAGAGTTGTCAGATTTCTCAAAGTGCAGTTAATGGGCCTCATCACGACTTGGGCGGTAACGGTAATGCTATTAGCGCAGGCGGTATTAGCCCTACCGCCGAACTCCCCGGCGCTAATAGCGCCGGATCACGAGTTTGGCGATAATGTAAGTCCCCATTCCCCACTGAGCCCATTCGGGAATGCCCCATTTCCCATTGGGCTCAATGGGGAATCTTCGCGCTAATACCGCCAGCATATTTCCCGCCGGCGGTAATAGCGTGAATTTTCGGCGGATTTCCCCCCAGCTCAGAGCTGGGGCGAAATCCACCGAAGCCCTGATTCGGCGGACCCTTAAATCCGGCGGTAATAGCGCTACCGCTGGATTTGAGGGTTACCGCCGAAGTCGTGATGATGCCCAATGTCTGGTTCATAAAGCTAGGAACTCAGTGGTGAAATTGATGTTAACTACTCAATTCGTCTTCTGCCTGTGTATTATTCCACAGATTACAGTCTCCACATGTAGCCAACATTCTTCAGGAGGTTTCATCCAATTCGCTTTCTATCGCTGTGCTTGTAGTTATCACTCTGCTTTTATGAATACTGTACATTTTCTTGACCTGCACTTGTTATGTGGGGGCGAACAACACTGATATCATTTGTTAGGAGGACTTTAACTGTGGTCCTGTTTCTTGCCTTCTGATGGCTGGGTTTCTTGATTACTACCCGTGCTTCTGACTCCCCAAAATGCTGTGTACTTGCTCTGTCTTCTTGATAGCGTGCTAGGAGGCCATGTACATATTCGCTGTATCACGTAAATGGCACTCTCCTTTCGAGTTGTAGCTAGGTTTTTGTGATCCCTTGTTGTGATTAGTGCAGCGCATTCTGTTGATCTCTCGGTGTACGCCTGCTCCTGATTCTGCTATGTGGTCAGTCTTTAGATTCACCAGTCTCGAAATCAAACTTCATGCGGATGATTCCTCGCCTTTTAGAGCTTCATCTGCAGCAGGATGCTGTGCTAGGCCGTAAAGACCCTTCATATGGAAACTAAGGCAAAATCACTGTATGCTAGTGACACGACAGACAAGAGGTTCGCTTTTCCAAACAAGTCTGGTTTATTTCAAAGTATTCTCAGTCGGCCAACTGGGGTCCAACGTCTCGCAACATGTGTACCCAGACCTCATGAGACGCAAGAGAGTGAGCAATGCTCAAGCAGCAATATTTAGACATAACATGCAATCTTTTAGAAAGCGATTCAAACCACCCATAATGTATCTTTTAGGCTAGGGTTCGAAGATTGACAATCATGACAATAATGACACGTAAGCGAGTGTGAGGAGTGTGTTTTCGTGTTGCCTACACTGCCTGAGCCTGCTTTAATTTCTACCTGCTCGTGGCGGGGGTGCCACTGGATTGCAAACACACAGCACTGACGCCAGAGCGAGTGCGAGGAGTGTGTTTTTGTGTTTCCGTGGCCCGCTGGGACTTGGATCAGGACTTTGGGCTATGCTACGTGCATTGAGGACATTGCCATTAGCATGAATGGCTCCATGCTGTTTTCAGGTACCACGCCATAGAGTACTTTCGGCATTAACTTCTAATGAAACTGTCCTCTCAGTTACACAGCATAAAAACAGTAATAAAAGTGTCATCAAGTTTGGAAATTGGGAGACTCTAATAGCGCCCGCACTATACTTAAGAATTGTATTAATACATGCGGCTACATTGCACAAAAAAAGCCACTGCCACTCGTCTCCTTGCTGTCCTCTGGCTGATTGAGTTATAAAGCCAGCATTACAGTCCGAGTGCTGTGGCAACCGATAGGGAGACTGCAGAGATTATCTCTTTGATCCCAATAGCTTGCAGCCCCATTAGTGTAAATCACTTTACACATTTCTACCTAAAAGTATAAGATTACTATTGCTTGGAGACACGCTCATACTCAGCCGTTAACATACTAAGTAATTGTCATACTCTGCAGACGGCCATGCCGCCGAAAGGCAATTCCAGTAAAATGAACTATAATCTCAGAAAGAGTAAAAAATCAATCGACAATGCATCTGCTAACGTGAATGGGGAAGTAAACAACCCTAAAGGTCAGCCTGAGAAAGGGACAATACCTGACCTGATTCAAAAAAATCACTCCTGCGACTGAAGGAAATGCTCAGCCAACAGACATTACAATCTCGAGTCAAAATAGGAATATTCCACTAGAAACAACAAACTATGAGGATATAGACAATAATTCGCTTCTGGACTTATGCCTTTCACTTCAAAGAACTATAGCAGCCTCAGTAAGAGAGGAATTGAATGGTAATAAGAACTCGATAGTAGTAGAAGCTCAAGTTTTGAAAGCTATAAACCATTCAACCATTAGCACTACCTTCCATTACTATTAATAGCTCTTTTTTTACTAATTCTTGAGTTCATTCTTCCACTTCCATGAATAAGGGCCCTACTGGCCTAACAATTGGGCGAATCCCCCAATCTTTTAATAGACCTTGTGACTCGGGGCCGGATGTGGACACAAAGCCAAATGAGACACAGTGCTCCAGCCTTGAGGCAATTATTGAGCTACAGTCTACAATGGCTTCCATGCAGATTGCATTGAAAATCCTACTGAAACAATGCAGAAGAATTCACATAAACTCAGTCCTACAATTAGGACTCCCAGACCCCAGGTCTACCTATAGCACTGGTGACCAATTGAAACCAATACCTGCAAAAGAGCAAGAGGTAATTGTGGTGCAGGACGAAATTATTCTGGCCCTCGACTCAAACCTGGTAACGCCACTCTCCAAGAAACAGAGGCGCAAAGCAAAAAGAGCAGCAACTAGGATCGGGAGCATGGAAGCCATCGCCCAGGCTATTACCGTACCGTTGCCAATTAAATCAAGAAAAGAGCCCGCAAATCTAAGAAACAGCAGGCAAAAGGCACTGGGACCTTGACTAGTTGGGTCCTATCTGAGAAACGGAATAACAACTCAGAAATTAGTAGTGATAATACTAACTCAACATTTAATTCCATAAAGGAAGGTACTGCGGGTGATAAATATTCTACTCCCTGTAGAAGAAACACACCACAGGCACAGATGGTTCTCTCTCCAGAAGCAGATAGGATGGAACAATCGAGGAAAACCAAGGCTCAGGAAAGTACAATATGTGTCATAAAAAATTTGAACTAAAAGAAAAGCGACACACGGTTAACAACATCTGAGGTTATTGCTAAGTTACATCTTATACCACAGCTAAGGGTGCTCCTATCGGAAGATCTTACCTTTGTTGAACCACTCAGAACTTCTAACCCAAATGTAACAGCATTGCATTTCAACAGTTCTGGCTACAGCGCAGTTGATACGGAACTATAAACATAGCTTGTTACAAGTTGGAGTTGAAGTTGATGCGGATCAAGAAGAAGAGGACACCAATCGCCCTAAGAGAACGACTAACCAACTTAAATTCAAAAACAATAACAAACCAGTATGTCCAGGATGCAAGAAGGTCCAGATGAGCGACATCCAAGAGACATTAAAATGGCTGGCAGATTCATTACATATGGTGCTACAGAAACCCTGAGATTGTTCTTTAGTATCTTGGAACACCCGCTGGTTCAAGCACCTTTTATCTAATAATGGATCATTACCGGTTATTATTAACCATACCTTTATATTACTACAGGTGACCTGGTTAACTTCACCTATTGCCATCGATGGCTATACTCTATATCATTCTCCTGCAAACAAGGGGGTGCGTGGTCGCCCATTTGGTGGCTTATAATAGGGGTTGCCAACTCATTGAGCAGCAGGAACTCATTACTACTTCCGGAGAGTTTGTGAGTGCTGTGGAGGTTAAGGTTCCAGCAGTCAATGGGTTGGACAACTTACTATTGGTGAATATCTATAACCACCCTGGGGCAAAATATAGAGAGCAAATTCAGGAAACATTGCATGAGATCTTGTGAGGATGGTTATTGGATTCAAATAACCATTCCGTCATTGTGGTGGGGATTTTAACTGCGACATTAAAGGCGGAGGTGGGGCGGTTAATAATCCAATACTCCACCCCCAAATTATTATGAAACATAACATCAATGACATTGAGGGGGAATGTTGGTCTAACTTTTTTTGAATGTTGGGAGCTTCAAATTGTCAATGGGAGGACTTTTGGTGACAGACCAGGTGAAAGCACTTGGAGCAATGGCTCTACCTCGGGTACACTTGACTATATATTTCTCAGTGGTAGGGTAGCGTCTAGGGTTAGGGAAATGAGAATTTCCAAAAATCCCTATTGCAACTATCAACCACTGATTATGAATTTAGGTACAATTAATCAAACTCCCGCAATTATAAACACAGGTGAGCTATTGGCAAGTAAGGCAGCTAATCAGGTGCAATGGTCTGATATGAATATCAATAAGGCCTTGAAAGCAGATCTGGGCAGCTATAGCCTGCTGTCCATGCTTGATTGTACCGGGAAAATGTTTGCTTCCCTGTTACTAAAAGAACTTCAAGCATGGGCAGATCAAGCTGGGATTCTTGACCGCTTCCAGAGAGGCTTCAGAACTGGTTACTCAACATCTCATAAATTGATAATAATGGACACACTAAGGAGTAACTCCCTGAAGCCTAATAGTCCCCCTCTATATGCACTTTATGTCAATTTTCGTTCAACGTTTGACTTAGTGAATAGAGAAAAGCTTTGGCATAAACTGAGAAGCATGAACTGCCCTGAGGTATTAATCTACTATCTGAAACGTCTCCATACTAATACCACAGTTCAGTTAAAATTGGACTACAGAGGGTCAAAAACTGGTCTGATCAGAATATATATAGAGGTGTAAAGCAGGGATGCACAACTGCTCCTCTTCTTTACAATCTCTTTGTATCAGACATTCCAGAATTTGTCCAGGGCACCCATAACTGCCCACCTAGGATGGGAACCATAAAGTGTGCAGTTATGGCATATGCTGACGATATTGTGATTTTTGATCATACATTCAGTGGTTTAGTAAATTCAGCCACCCAACTATGGCAATATGCCAAAGTGAATGAACTGGTGATTAATCACAGCAAAACAGAAATTGTGCTATACACCTCTAGAAAGGTTGCTGCCTGCATATGCTCATGGAAACAACTGAAATCAGCTATGCGCACTCTTATAAATATCTGGGAGTGGAATTTGAAAATAAAGGCAACTACAAGCAATGCATTCAACAATGTAAGGTGAAAGCAGCACAATTAATAGCTATGATCCATAAGTTCACACAAAATGAAAGTGGCTATTCCATATTGGGTGCACGGCATCTGTATGTGTGTTTAGTGCCCATGATAACATACGGCCTGGAATCATTGAGTGCAACGAATCTTGAGTGGCTACAGATTGTAGAAGGGAATTTTTGGAGGAAACTGCTGGGACTCCCCCAATGTGTGCCTATGGCTATTCTCCGCTTACAATTGGGGATCTCGTCTCTGAAATCGATTGTCTTGGGCAGAAGACTTGAGTTACATCTTAAAATACGATATTCCCCAAATACAGCCTTATTAAAATCTCTAAATGAGGCATTGGGGGATGGTTTAAAATCCAAGCTAGCAATCGAAATGAGAAGTCTTTTTGAGCTAATGAATTGGACATTACCCTCGGGTGAGGATTTTGAACATGTAAAATACCATATGCACACACAATTAAAACTATGGGACTGGCAGAAGAATTATTCTCTTTTGGCAGGTCTAAAAAGTTATGAGTTTGTATCATATGTTATATATATCCACACAAAAGCTCAAAAATACTTGAATTTATGCCCTTCGGAACACCTTAGGTGATTTATACTATTATTACGAATTAATCGCCTCCCAACGTTGACGAATTTAGGAGCTGAGAGATCAATCCCTCTTGCAGATAGACACTGCAGGCTCTGTAAACAACAATCCTAAACAGAAACAGCAAGACATATACTCACGAGTTGTCCAGCTATGTCCATCAGCTACGAAAGTAATTATGGGATACATGTACACAATATTAACAGCATCAGGGAAAAAATCTTCTGGGACCATTGTGTTAACACCCTTAGTGCTATGTTACAGATGGCTCTCTTTAGAGTGTGGAATGATGCAGACAAACTTGCAAACTTAGCGTTAACCCTTGGTCGAGCGAAGGCTAAATCCCTGCGAATAGATGCTGTATGATTTATGTACGACCTATGCCCGACATTGAATTAAAGATCAGTAATAGCCATCAGCTATGGCTAACTTTAGCCAACATCATAATGTATCTATTGGGAGATTTCATGGTCATGCTACACTGCAGGCTGCCGATATACCGTTCTCTTTTTCTTAGAGCCTTATTAGGTTTGTTATGCTTATGTTTATGATTATTATTATCATTATGTCGGCTCGCTTTTTACTTTAGTTCATCAGAGTCTATATTGTTTTAGTCTTATTATTTGTTCCTTTTTATTCAATGGGCATATATGTATATATGCTGATATATTCTACTTTATTTTTCTAAAGTATTATGACATTTATGAATTTTATGATTGTATTTTGCCTACATGTAAAGTTTTAGATAAAAATATATCACATTAAAACAAAATAAATAAATTATGACATGTTATGACAAGTCCTTATTCAGTCTAAATATACTTATTCTAGCAACAGTAGCAGAGACAGTTCTTTGTTATGGGGAACATAGAGGTCTTAGTACAGAAAGGATATCATGTTTGTAGGAGAGAGACATTTTTTGCACGTTATCTGTGCGTTTCTATTCATGTACCAAGGGTCAGACAGTTCTGAGTCAGAAAATACCATTCTCCACGAAGGAGTACCGCTAGAAAAAATATAATTCATGCTTTAACTGCCTATTGCTACAGAGTTTGCGAGACATGCCGGCACCTGGACTGCTGACTGCAGTTTCTGCTCGCCTCCAAGGACGTCGTGAGGGAGGAAAACAATGTATTTCTGTATCGTCTGACATTCCTGTCTTTGTTGGTCTTTCAGCATTCAAGCTGTGGCCTCGCGCAGTGCATGAGCTCGAAGTATAGAATACATTTTGCAAAGCGGTTTTACAGAAAAAAGAAAAAGCAAATGGCGGTTATTTCACAAATATGTTGACGATTCCGTGCTGGCGATGTATGGTATATGATGTGATTGGTTTCTGGCCAACATAATATATGTACTATAAATACGATAGGGTCATTTCTGGACTAACAAACCCTCCTTTTGGCCGTAAGCCAAGAGCATCATCCATACATTGAATCTTCATCTGACAATGTGTCTAATTCTGAACTACCCATACTACTATAATCATCATTAGAAATATTAATTGCCATAAATTCTTTGATTGTTTCATTTTTGTGTTGTGCACCTTTATTTACTACATGCGGAGGTTTCAATTCTATAGCATGAGCACATTCATTTTCATCCTGGGAGCAGAGGATTGGCAGGCATTGAATGCAAAAACAGCAGAACATAAGGATTCCAAGTATTGTGATCAAAATTGCAATTAGTTTCCACCCCCATGATCGTAACAATTCCCAAAACCATAAACCTATATACAGGGACAACAACACCAATGGGATGGTATGGCCCTCCCTCTATGCCATTTGAAGTCATCCATTATGATTTCATAGAAATGGAAAGATGCCAAAACCAAAAGTGTGTCCTCGTGGTTGTCTGCGCATTTAGCAAATGGGTAAAGGCCTATCCCCTGAAAGATTGTACAGCTATGTCCGCAGCTAAAGTTATGCTAAAAGAGTACTTTTCCCATTTTGGTCATATGGTCAGATAACGTCCCGCATTTTATTGCAGCCGTGATATTACAAATTTGTGCAGGTCTCCAAATTGACAAGAGATTCCATTTGGCCAGACACCCCCGATGAGTGCTGGTTTAGTAGAACGCCAGAACGGTATTTTGAAGAATAAAATTAGCAAAATTTGAGAGGGGAGTAATTTGAAATGGCCAGACGTATTGCCGCTAGCTCTGTTGTGTATGCAAACATCTGTACAAGCAAGGACTGGGCTCTCCCTCTATGAAATTATCATGGGGAGACCAGCAAATGTTTGGAATGCTCCACAGCCAAAATTTCTTAGGGGTATAGAACACCCTTTGCTTTAATTACTGTAAAAGCTTAACTCAAAACTTGAATATAATTCATCAGGAGGTGCAAGAGGCTCTTCCTGTCAGATATACTGGCCCAGGACATTGTCTGCAGCCTGGCGACTGGATACTGACTAAAAAATTTGAGAGAAAATCTTCGCTCGCACCGCGCTGGAACGGGCCCTACCAGGTGTTCCTGGCTACACAGACTGCAGTCTGAGTGGAAGGCCGCAAATCATGGATCCACGCAACGCACACGAAAATAATTCTGCTTCCTTTGAAAGAGCTGCCTGATCCTAATACAGCTGCACTTGATCACAAAGATACCATTGCCAGCGCTTTACCAGAAGTACTTCTTAAGCCCGAGAAACACTGCAGACCCTGTAACACGCACCACAGAGCTGATATTTTTTTGTATTACAGGGTCTGCAGTGCTTGCTGTCAGTTGCACCAGTATATCTGGCCAGAGAGGGTAACATGAGGGCTGGAGACGGAGCAGTTCAGGAGGGTTCTGCCAGCAAATGGGATCTAGGTCATCAAGAGAGGTTAAGGAAATGATTAGTGGAGAGTCAGGGAAAAGTCTCAAGGATATTTCTGGGAGATATATCTAAGAGTGATAGCAGAGAATGAAGGAATGCACACATCCCTTGAGAAGGAACTAAAAAGGCAAAAGAGGGACACAGCAGTGAAATGGATCAGTGGAAGATTACTGAAAGAGAGGTACACAGAAAGGGTAGCAAATACACAAAGTGACCAATCAGCAGTCAGATGGAGAGCCACGCCAAGGAGAGTGAAAATGAGGGACGAAGGAACATGTCTGGCGGTGCAAAGGTAAAAGGATCAACTGCTGATGGAGTTTGCAGTCACAAACATTGGATCTTAACAACTCTGGTGGTTTGGTTAGCAGACTGGCTGCTGCATTTTCTTTCTGCCTCTGTTCTTTACGGAGTTTGATTTAGAACCAACTCATCAGTCCAGCTTGGCACTTTTATTTGTATCTTATTCTGTTGGGCTCTTTAATTTCACAACCATCACATGTGTTTGGAACAATGACATATTTAATATTGAGAATTGTTCTAGAAATGATGAATGAATCTAAAAGCAAGAGGGGAGTACACCCCACACTAGCCAAACCATGCGCACTTATCATTTAAGACAGATTGAGTTCTACGAGGTACGCTCGATGCATTACATGGTTCAGTGATGTAGTTAATGTGCTAGCCAACACATTTGATGGCCTCTGCAAAATATGGTACTAGAGAACTGGCATCAGACAGGAACTGAAATGGTCTGGGTTTAAAGAATTCCCCATATAATGTTCAGCTATTACTTTTGCGATAATCAGTCATGGTATTGCAAACTTTATATAGCCAGTCCACCAGCTGCAAAGTGGATATCCATTAGGTAGCATTTGAGGCTTTTAAGATGTGCTTTGGGGAAGAATGCAGTACACCTGCAAATAGTGCACCACAATTCTTCTACTAAAGATCAGTTCATGTGCTGCCTGATCTCCAGGGTTATTAAAATCATTTCCTGAAGAGAGTAGCAATTGTTGATAAAATGCGTCATCAGAAGGTTAAGAGCGTGTTCTTCTTCTTCTACTTGTTGGGGTGACTCCCAGAAATCAGGAGCCGGCGATTTCCATCCAAATAGATGATGTTTGCCAAACTTCCCACAAATGCTGCTACAAACAATCACTGCAGCAAAGCAACACTACCAATAAACCCACACCAAAATACAGCCACCACACCTCACACAATCCCCCTACACAACACCTCATTCAAATACTCCCTTGTAAAGCCAACAATACCCAAAAACCTCTAAGCCGCCCTAACTATAATCTGCATTTTCTCAGTCTTGATCTGCGTTTGAAAAGAACAATAACCTCAATCATAAACAACAAAAACGTCTCCTTCGTCAACACCATAGTGGGCCCAATTCATTGGGCAGAAAAGATATTAGTCCCATTTAAGCAGCAACTAATCACAGGTGTTGTTGGCTTAGTCACTGTGCCACTACTTTCTTTTGTACCTGCATGTACTATGTTTTGGGTGCCAAAATGCATGTGCCTGCTGCCCAGGTGCATTACTTTGGGATTGGGACATATCCTGGCAAGAAAGGAATTGCAAGGCCAACCAGTGTGCATTCAAAGCCATGAGGTTAGTGCACTAAACACTGGTTCGCAAGTGTATGGCAAAGTGTAATGTTTGACCTTTGGATTGCCACGGGTCTGCCCCACTCTGAGGCAATCCTCATCCCACGCCTGTGATATATGTGTTCCTGCTAAAACACCTTCATCAGACTGACCTAGCACAAAGAGCAATCGCTGCAAGGTAAGTGCGGCTGATGCTCATCAGCAACGTTTTCGAGGTTGATTTTATGGATTGCGGCTGGTATGGTGAATGTCTGCTGCTAATGAGAGTGCTGCAGTTGTTCTCTTGTCTGATCATGAAGTGAAAGAAAAGGATCCTATTACGGATTCCTCTCGTCCCATGCACACTATCAAGGGACCACCAGAGAGGTGGTAAACAGTAGTAATATATTAATTCTGCAGTATTCAATAAAGTGTAATGAATGAAGTGTTCCATAAGCTACTGAAAGCATTACATGTACACAACATTTGTAAAAGCAAACAGTTGATTTTAATTGTAGATAACATCCAATGTAGAGATGAACAAAACACACGTTTGTTATACACAGTATTGATGGCTTTACACGTTTCAAGGCGTTTTAAGGGGTAACCCTCTTCATCAGAAGCCTAAACTGAATTTTGCTGGTAGTTGAAAGTCATTGGGAACAAAGCGGGAGCAAAAGAAAGAGAAAGAAATACTTTCCTTTAGCCAAACAACCATGATACATGTCAGAGAGCAGGAGATTCAACAATGCATGTTCTAACATGGGTATATGCTTTCAAGTTAAACAAAATCTCTATTGTAAGCATTTATTCAAGTAAAGGATTCATACCCGATCAACATAGAGCCATATTGTTTTCCAATGATATATCCCAGTTTAGCGGAGTGTGAGGCTAATGCAGCCAAAAAATGACCCATTACAAGCAGCACTGTAAGGAAAATGAGGAATAAATGTTGTTCATATGTATATGTATATGGCAACGTAGTCCATTAACCCTGACACCAGTTTCAAGCGAGCACATACGTGACAACACACTCACCCGTGTGTGCTTGTAAAGTGTGTGTTATTCCAAAAAAGGACTGGACAGTCCGAGGCTTCATGTGGTTATGAGCTTAAAATGCAAATGGGTGACATAAGGTGAGAGCGCTGTAAATTAAAGAAACTGTTCATTCAGAAGTCAAGAGGCATAATCAGACTGTATCATACTTGGATGATACACACCCTAGGTCTAGTGCAGGAGTAGCATGATGTGCCTTCTGCTGTCCCAGTATGTGGCGTAAATAGAGCAAGAGGCTTGAACAGGAATACGCGTACTTCTTCACGATCAATGTACCTAATAAGGAGACAATCGTATGGAGTACTTAGAAAGGAGCGTGCTAAGACATGTGGTTGCGCTGTATCAAAAATTAAGGGACAAAAATTATGAAGCACATTACTGAGTATGGTACCTTCTGTGAAGGACCACTGTACGGAGGTAGAAACAGGTTGTCTGATCATGCCAGTTAAGTGCATGGTGCATGGTGCTTCATCAAATGGAACTGCAATGATGTGGTGGAAGTTATTCCCAGCCTCCCCATGGCACACATTATTTGTCTTTTGTAAAGGCATTCTGCACTTTGGGTTCACATGGTGGGCTAAGATCTCTCTACACTATTCATGATGCTGTGCATGTGGCAGTAGTGGTGGTGTTAGTGGAGTGGCTGCCACATGGTGACCTTATGCACTTTCAGATCTGCCATGCTGAGTTTGGAAAAGAATGTAAACAAGCAGGGGAGTAGCTTTGTGTTTCCTTGCCTGGATGGAGAAGTCTTAATCTTAATCATGCTCCTCTACATCCTTATTATTCTCAGACTCTTCAGTGGATGTTGCTGGGGAGAATAAGCACTTCCCATATCTCCCAGCTAATCTGTAGCTACAATCTCCTGCTCCTCCACTTCTTGACCTCTTGGATATATGGTGGAAGTACCTAACTATGTGCTAATTTACCTTGCACTCCCACGTATGCTGCCCCAGGTATGTTGTCACATAAGATGTTCACTTACATGCTTGCAACACAACTATTGGCACGCTGACATACATACAGTTAAGACCACTGAATATAGTGTCCACTCTCCAACAAACCTCATGATGATCTCTTCCCTGGAATTCTCTCACAAGTATTCACACAAATATGACACACTCATTTACAGTCCGTGAATTGTAATCACTGGCATTGTCTCTTTCTATGTCACTGACAAGAAATGTTACATGCACATATACCAATGTCAGGTGGTCAATGGACATCTCTCCTTCCTTTAAATAATAGTCATAAAATAATGGCACAATCAGTTATGTTCAATCAGTTGTGTTGACTGAGCTAGGCGAGAACTGGGTGTGTGCCTGATTGAAATCCTTAAAGGAGAGTTCCGGGACTTTTTTTTTATTGTCCCTACGGTTCGGCCATGTGTTTTTAAGCATAACTCGGTCGATCGTAGAAAACTTTCCGATGGACCTTACCCGACTTTTCGTCCATTAACGCACTCGAAATCAGCCGCCATTTTCTGATAATCCTATCATTTCCCCCCATCGCCCTGGCTCACCTGCTTTTGCGGCACTAAATCAAATCCCCCGCCCCTGAGCCTGACATCAGCAGACGCGTACCGCCCATTTCCCAACGCCAAAGCACGTTTCGTGTCAACAATCGCTGCGCCTCAGCTAATGAACTGTCGCCATGGAAATGGCAGGACGCCTCTTTCCTCAATAAGTATAAACACACCGTTTCACAACACACAGCAGCAGATTTTCGATTCCATTACTCTCTGTGTGTTACTTTGAGTATTCTGTGACTCGTTTCTGTGCTCTGGTCAGCTACCTTCGTTGATTGTAGCCCGTGTGAACAGATACCAGTACCACCGCTATAAATTATTTTACTTTCTTTACCACACAATGGCTACAATAATGCCGTATATGTACGAGCCCGAGTACACCGAGGAAGAACTACTGGAAAGGCAAGCACGCGAAAACGATGGGGATTCGGACGGCAGTTGGGAGGACCAGTCAACGGATGAAGAGCCTGGACCATGTCGCATGGACGGCATCTCCACCTGGTGCACGTGCAATTGGTGCGAGCTAATGCCAACTGAGGAGGAGAACTGCTGCTGCCGTGAAAATTCCGGGTGCTTGGCCTACATTTCGGAAGGCGAGCCAAGTCCGCAATGCATCACCGAGCTGCCAGAGTTCAGGGAAGCCTGCCTCTCACGGACAGTGTTGAGGATGATGATGGTGCTTATGCACGAACTTTGCGGCACTGTTCGTCCGCGTAATCCGAGTAACGAGTAAGTATACTCTGGTTGTGATGTCAGTGATGCCACTACTATTTCATGGTCGTCTCATCATTCGAATGCATGTAAATTGGTTCCATGTTGTGCATTTTCTAGATAGAATTTTTTTCAAAGCAGAATGACATTTTTTACCTGAATCGACAGTGATAAGAAAGTTTTGTCATTTTAATACAGTTTGCATCTTTCATTTTCACAGGTGGTACAGGCTGGTGGCCTATCGTTGCTTCACTTGGTGGCTTCACGGGAGGCTCGGACACCGCGTTCGGAGAGTAATACCTGCCTGTGCGGTACTTGCCATTAGACAACATTTCCCCAGCGACAGTGGACAATACCGCGGATTTTCCATGGATGTGCTGCAACCGCAACTTTACAATGTGTAATGTTTATTATTTATGTTCAATTGAAATTAAGATCTAAAATAAAACCCAACATATATTTTAACAATGGTTGTTTTGATTTTTTAAATGAATCTAGTGTGTCTCCATTGAATAGTCAACCTGTGCCTTGTCTTGTCACACCACATGTCTCCGGCCAGCATCCTCCCTCACGCAGGCCGCCCACCTTCAATCCACATAACCGTTGAACCCATATGCAGCAGACATACATATGTTATTTTGCGGGTTGGCATCAAGCCTCCCGGCCTTGCCTCCTCCCCCAAAAATACTTACCACACCACTTTGTTCAAGCGTTGGCAATAAAAGGAAGGCCGTTGGATTTTATTGACACAAAACATGGTTATAGGTAAATAATCAATATGGTTGATCATAATAAATCATCCTTTTGGGCACCGGATACAGAGATGACCCCCTCTGGCCCGTGCCGCCTTGCCACCACAGGCCAGCCTGCTGCTGACTAACTGCCTAGGCATCCAGGGTCTCCAGGGTGAACTGCACCCATATATTCTCCTGGGAGGCTGAGGTATTTATAAACTCACCCCCCTGCCTTCCATGTACTAGATCCTTCAGCCTGCCTCTTACATGCAGTTAGATGGCCTCTCCTTGGTGAGGCCCTGCGGCAAACGAGTCTTGTCTGCACGACCACCGCCCCAATCCACCCCCCGCCCTATCAAAGGCAGTTCGCACCGGGGTACTTGCGCTGCCAAGTGGAGCTGTCGGGGAGCGATAAAGGCCAAGAGGTGCCAAAGACCATGTACACTTCAAAGTGGTCTATAGAGCATGGGTTGTTGTTCCCATGTCTACCTCCAGACCCCGTGTCTCCTGCCAAGCATCCCCCTCACGCTGGACGGCCCCCTGCAATCCACATAAGTGTGTCTCCATTCACGAGTCTTCCTGTGTCTTGTCTGCACGACCACCGCCCCAATCCACCCCCCGCCCTATCAAAGGCAGTTCGCACCGGGGTACTTGCGCTGCCAAGTGGAGCTGTCGGGGAGCGATAAAGGCCAAGAGGTGCCAAAGACCATGTACACTTCAAAGTGGTCTATAGAGCATGGGTTGTTGTTCCCATGTCTACCTCCAGACCCCGTGTCTCCTGCCAAGCATCCCCCTCACGCTGGACGGCCCCCTGCAATCCACATAAGTGTGTCTCCATTCACGAGTCTTCCTGTGTCTTGTCTGCACGACCACCGCCCCAAACCACCCCCCGCCCTATCAAAGGCAGTTCGCACCGGGGTACTTGCGCTGCCAAGTGGAGCTGTCGGGGAGCGATAAAGGCCAAGAGGTGCCAAAGACCATGTACACTTCAAAGTGGTCTATAGAGCATGGGTTGTTGTTCCCATGTCTACCTCCAGACCCCGTGTCTCCTGCCAAGCATCCCCCTCACGCTGGACGGCCCCCTGCAATCCACATAAGTGTGTCTCCATTCACGAGTCTTCCTGTGTCTTGTCTGCACGACCACCGCCCCAATCCACCCCCCGCCCTATCAAAGGCAGTTCGTGTCTCCTGCCAAGCATCCCCCCTCACGCTGGACGGCCCCCTGCAAACCGCATAATGCCACGACATATACACGTCATTCATTCACAAACACACCCCTGTTTCGAATTCTTTATAACCCACTTCATATTTCTAATGAGAACTACTTTGCGCTTTGCTAGTCAACCCGTGAAGGTGCTGGTTATCTGCTCTTCGTCTCTGTGAACTTCCGTGACCACTTCGAGTAAACTCGTCAGTTTGCAACCTGTGAACTGCTCCCTGTTCTCGTCGCCCTCCTATGTGTCTTCTTTTTTCAATATTGTGTTCATTACTAATGAAAGTCCTATGTTTCAGGGAGTCGATGGAGCATTAGTCCAAGAAGAAGGGGGAGCGTGCAGTTACGGGTCGGCGCAACAGCTTGCAGAAGTGTGCACCGCAGTTACATCATCCCTTGATGTTCTTATGCATTTCGAGGTATGGATACTGACAGTTCGATGAAGCGAAATCATATGACGTGATTACATCCGCTATACTTCCTTCTTTATTAACGCAAGTACTATGTTTCAGGGAGATGACGGAGCTTCTTCTACAAGAACATCACCCCTAGTAGTTGATGCAGATTTCTGGGTGGTGACACTTCCAACGATCGAGCAAATCGAATCATATTTAGATATCCATTATTTATTTTAGACAACTGATCATTTGTGCAGGTCTATTTAGATGAGCCGTTCACGCCTGCACAAACTTTCTGTTCTTTTTATCAAAATAGAAAACCATACTAATGCAATTACTGTGTTTCAGGGAGTCACTGAAGCATCATCTTCAATAATATCATCAATGGAAGTCTATGAGGAGCCCGAGGTATGGATCTTGACAGTTCCATCTAACTAGATCAACAATGCGTGAATAATTGTCGTTTGAATGTTCTACACAAAGCGTTCATTCGTGATTTGCTATTGAGATGTACGTGGGTATTGGTCCCCAAGTACATTTTGTGTTTTCGATATTATTATACATACTAATGAAAGTTCTATGTTTCAGGGAGTCCATGGAGCGTCAGTGCGTGATGGATGTGCTTATCAGGAAAACATAGTCGTTGCAGCGCAAGAGGAAGTGCAGACATGCACACACGAGTCGGAGCAACAGCGTCCTGATGTTGAAGTTCGAGGCAAGAAAGTTTCAAAGAAAAGAAAGCAAAAGAAGGTTAGTGTCCTGGTCACTATATTATGTTGTTTTTCACTGTTAATAGTTCAATACTGTAAGTTGTGTTTAAACTGAACACCCCTTTTCCAATCTGTCCTCTAGTTGCGAGTGGGTGTACGAACTAGATCTACACAGACAGTGAAGCGAACGAGAGATGTTGCTTGTCAAACCTTTTGGCAGGGACTTGAGACTGGAGAAGCATCGTGCCAATGGGAAGAACATGAAGTGATTGACAACGGAGCTATACCACCACCAGCCATTGATAGTGAATGTCCTCCTGGTAGTTCGGATGCAGTCGGAGATCAATTCACAGAATCCACACCCGCAAAAACTAAGACCGCGAGAAAGTTGAAGAAATTGTTTTATTCACCCATCGCCGGAGAAGGAACAGATGTTGCAATGGAAGAGAATGAAGTAGATGACAATGAAACACCATCAATATCACTGAACATAGCGGAAGACGATATCAGAGATTCTACCTTTCATGTGAGTGACATGTCCTCAACGTTACAGGCCGAACCAGCTGGGATGCAGAGTGACAGTATAAGGAAAGAGGCCAAATTCATTGTATTCGATAGTTGTTTGATTGATATTATTATTCGGATTAAATGTGGGCATTTGGTAGGTGGGGAAGTATGTGGGGAGCCATTGATTAATGTGACTCGTGCAATTCGAGGCACTAACCTTAAAATACATGCCACCTGTACAAAATATCATCCTTTCACATGGTCTGCACAACCTATGCTGGGACAACTGCCAGCAGGCAATCTACTTTGTGCAGCGGCTGCACTTTTTAGTGGTTCAAGTTTTAAAAAATTAGAGTCTTTCTTTCAGTTTGTGGGAATCCATTTCATTGCGAAAACTCAGTTCTACAAATACCAAACCGATTATCTATTTCCAGCCATTAGCAAAGCTTGGAGAATGGAAAAAATGTCTATTGATAGTACATTCGCGGGCAAACGGTTCAGGCTAGCCGGTGATGGACAGTGCGACAGCCCAGGATTTTCAGCCAAGTACTGCACCTACCACTTTCAGGACATGGAAAGTAAGAAAATTGTGAGTTCGGTGGTCGTGCAGGTGTCACAAAGTACATCCTCAGTGGCCATGGAGAAAGTTGGCTTTGTAGCATCATTGCAAGAACTACAATCGCGGGGAATGGTGATCGACCTGATAGCCACGGACAGACACGTTTCAATTGCCAAGACAATGAGAGAACAGTACAAAAATATAAATCACCAATTTGACGTTTGGCATCTTGCAAAATCAATCAATAAAAAATTGTCGGCTGCAGGTAAAAAAAAAGAATTGCAAGGTATTTCACAGTGGTCCAAGTCAATCAGCAACCATCTTTGGTGGAGCTCAAAAACATGTGGAGGGTCGTTGGAAATTCTACTGGAAAAATGGCGGTCAGTAATGCCACACTGTACGAACGTTCACCGATGGAACACGAACCAACATTTCCACAATTGTGAACATGGCCATTTGTCCACAGAGGAGGCACGGAAGAAGAAGTGGTTGATTCCTTCATCACCCACTCACAAAGCCATTGAAAAGATTGTATTTGATAAAACTATAACAAAAGCTTTGAGGGGACTCACGGAATTCTGCCACACAGGAGATTTGGAGGTGTTCCACAATATGTGCCTCAAATACAGGCCAAAACGATTGCATTTTGGCATGGAGGGCATGATAAATCGGACTCTTTTAGCGGTCTTGGCACATAACCATAATGTTGGCCGTCAACAAAGTAGGACGACCGGAACTTTAGGGACGCTTCGCTACAATAAGGCCTTCACTAAAAGAAGTAAACAATGGGTGATCAAACCAGTGTTTGAGGATATGCAATATGAGTTTATTGAGAAACTTATTGTTGACGTCCTAGATAGGCACATAAATGGAGTTGTGAACGAACCTGTGCAGGGGACAACTGCATTGCCACCCAACATTGCCTCTGTTCCATGTCCACCTAAAGAAGAACTCATTGAGAAATACACATCACGGTTTAAATGATTGTAATTTGATTGTCTGTTCTCTCGAGTCTCCTCATGTCGCAGGCCCATTGAATATGTGTATCTATCCAACCTTGTTCATTTGCGCATTAAATTAAACCAAACAGTAATATAAATCATTTTTCAAAAAATATAGAATGTCTCCGTATTTATGGTTCTGTGGGGCTGCAAAGCACGCAGACAAAATGCAAAGATGGAGTGTAAATTTCAAGTCCTGTGAGAATGCCTTACACTGAATGTATCTAACTAGGAATGTGTGCTCGTTCAAAGTGAAGGTCAGCTGCTTTGATTTTTTCTCGGGTGCCAGAATGGCCCACGACTCAGTATAAGGTTCTATTGTATTTTGACCTTGACAGGCCGGGACCACGTAAGAAACGATAATGAATATAATTTCAGAAACGAAAGCCATTTCATGTTCGTTCATTAGAAGAAATAACGTCGGCATAGAAGGAGTGGTATTTCGGGGCTGCCCTACGCACAGACACAATGGAAAATGCAAATATAATGTAAGTAACTCTTTAGATGAGTTTATACCGCAATTTAATTACTATACAGTAGCTTTAAAGACGGGTTAAGTTGTACTTGTTCGTTCTATGTGGCATATTGTTTTGTACCGCGCACTATCTTGGGGAGAACCGTCTACTTTTACGGAAGCACCTCAAAACCTTTGCTTCTGCTTTCTCTCTCCCTCTCCCCTGCTACAACTGGTCCACTGTCTGCGATCTCGGTCCTGGGCCCTTCCACTCTCCACCTGCACTCCCTGTCAACCCCTGCACTGAGGGACTGTCTCAGTATCCTACAGCCCCCCCTTGACGTTTAAAACCCAGTTGCACTGTCCTAGTTATGAAATAATTTCCCGACCGAATATATAAAATGAATAATTTTAATAAAGATCTGATGGTGAGACTAATTTCATTGTTTATGTTTTTCAAACAGGTACTTCACCCATTATTGTCTGTGTCACGAGTACCAGACACCGGCGGATGGCTTTTATAACCGCCAGTTGCTTCTCCGCGTGAACAACGTTACCACCCTGACCATTTTATGGGACGATCGCCAAGTACAAGTATGCCCTTACGCGGTACTAACGGCTAGATGCAACATACAGACCGTTGTGGTGGCCTAGTGCCTCGTTGTTGGAACAGCCATGCGATTATCAGTGCGACCGAAGAGCTTATTTTATCGTAAACCAACACCCTGTTTACTGCACACGAACATCGCTTGCCTCAAGACGAACTATTTTGGATCGAGAGCAAATAAAAATGAAAATCGCTGAATATTCTCTAAACATTTGATGTCCAATAAATGTACTTTGCCAAATGTACAATCTTGCAGTTTGCTTTTAAACCACAGTTTCATATTCCGAATTGTGGCGCTGTATTGTGAGATGATCTAAGACCCTGTGTACAGCAAAGGAACCTCGCGTGCCTCAAAACGAACTTTTTGGAACGTGAGCAAATAAAAAAGAAAATCGCTGAATATTCTCTAAACATTTGATGTCAAATAAATGTACTTTACCAAATTTACAATCTTGCGGTTTGATTTAAAAGTACAGTTTCATATTGCGAATTGTGGCGCGCTGTGTTGTGTGAGCTGATCTGTGTTGATTTCCGGGTTCTGTGTGGAGTCGCGTAGAAGACGCCTGGGCGCGTTTGCCTACGCAGCACAGTCACGTCACGGATAGAGGCGGGGAATATGAATGTTTTGATAAAGTCTGTTTCAGGGGCGGGGGATTTGATTTAGTGCCGCAAAAGCAGGTCAGCCAGGGCGATGCGGCAAGTGATAGGATTATCAGAAAATGGCGGCTGATTTAGAGTGCGTTAATGGACGAAAAGTCGGGTAAGGTCCATAGGAAAGTTTTCTACGATCGACCGAGTTATGCTTAAAAACACATGGCCGAACCGTAGGGACAATAAAAAAAAAGTCCCGGAACTCTCCTTTAACAAGTGATCTGCAAACTTTGGTTCTTCGGATGTTCTGGACTAGAACTCCGATCAACCCTAGCCAACATAATCAATGATGAGGAATTGTGGGAGTTGCAATCCAAAACATCATAAGAGCCAAATGTTGCAGACCCCTGACCGAGAGCAAATCAGGAGATGCCTGGATCATCTTTGAGCTGACAGCCTGATGTAGGGTTGCGGCCCAATAAACGTGGAATTCTGTTAAATCTGTTCTTAAGAATATAAAGAGTCATTTGGATTTGAATTATTGAGCTATCCTTCATGGAAATAATAAACATTTATATATTAATGCAGTCAAGAGCTTCTGTTTGTTCAACGTATCAATTACAAGCACTCTTCTGAACACATGTGCACCTGAACTTGTCACTTTATTATGGAGCAATCAGGAATAGACACTGCACGTATTTCACAATAATACAAATAATCGTTTGAAGGGCTGTTTTGGTGTTGTGATTTGCAAATTAAAGCGGTCTCTTGTTTACAGGGAGGAGAGGAATGCCGTCATTTTCTGCTTCCCGCATTTTTGAGATGCTCACGTGCAAATATGGCTGAGGAATATTTTGCCAATGGGTTCTCAGAGATGCGCCAGACCTACCCAGATTTCTTTCCATTTTAGTCTTCATGAATCAGGTCTAAGGTAGCGGGTGAAAATCTGAGCGGCTCACCAGCATTGCATGGTTTGCTCCAGTGCACACCTTTGTGAATTCAGCCTTCTGTTGTTTATTTTCCTAGAAAGGCTATTTTACCCCCAAAACGTGGAGGTTGGAGATGTTGATAATAATACTACCATCTGCGCTGAAAAATGATTGCATATATTGAAATGTTCTCGACGAAGATCCCAATTCGGGAGCGCCTGGAAAACAACAGATGAAAACTTGTAATGCAGTAAATGCCCCTGAGAGGGGAAAATGCATTTTGGTTTGCAAAGCATGGGTTTCGTGGCCGCCATATTCAGCTTTGCTGTGCTTCCTTATAAGCCAGGCACTGTTCTTTAGGCCCCCGGGGCACAGGACACGCCCAGATTAATTCTCCAGTTTCCAGCAGTTATTATATGTTCAAAGGAAACGTGTGGTTCAATTGACCTTGGTTCTTATCCACTTCTGTCAGACAGCCGAGACACGGCAATTCCCTCCACACGCATCCCGCAGTGCGAGGGGCCTCCAATCCTGCTTCGCAGTCAGGGAAGATTTGAGGGGTTTCTTTGCAATCTATGGCGCATTAAGCGCGGCCCTCTATGGCCACCCTTGAAATCTACTTCGGAACCGATAAAGATTACTTCATTTAGATTAGGACAGTGAAAATGATCAACCCCACTCTCCACATGCGATCACCATGCGTCGCTGAGGCAGGACCAATGGCAGCAGTTCCCCAGCAAATCGCAAGCTGTTGTTTTTCTTTCTAGAATATCACAGAAACGCGGGGGAATGGAGCTCATTTGTGAAAGGAAATCACTTCTAGCAAGTTCCAAGTTCTAATTTTAAAGGATCTCACAATGGTACTGATATAATACATGTACCAAGGAACACCATGACGACGTGCGTGTACAAATGTGGTCAAATATGTAATGGTGGGGTACCTCCCTTCGCGTAAGGCACATTTTTCACAGCCTGAATTTAGAGACAAGATACGGGGGACATTTTTTGTAATTATTATTATTTACAATCAGATGTTTATTATCGATAAACCGCAAGCACGTTCCAGGTGGTTGCGTATTGTTTATATTGAGGAAGAGTTCAACTCTCTAGCAATTGTATATTAAATTAGCCTATCTTTTGAGACATTCTTCCCTGTGTCAACGTTTTCGCTTCTCGGATGTGTTTTGTTGTTTTACCTTCGCTTTTTAACAGGCCTTCAAGTCCCTCTCAGGAATGTTGTATCATGTTTTTTTTTTTAATAACATCATTTCGTGTTTCCTCGTGCCGGAAATCGCGCCTTCTTCTGCAGGACTGGTGGCCGTAGAGACGGGGGGGCTCAGCGTGTTCTCAGCGTGACGTTTCCTTTCTTTGGGGGACTGGGCTCCAACACCACGGTAACTGCGCTGCGCGGAGATGAGAAATCAACGGACTTCTGCTATCTTCGTCAGCGTTACGGTCTGGGTCTGGGGTTTGTTTTTTACTTGATTTTCAACAGCAGATAACATATGAACACTTCCAGTATCGCCTACAGAATCGCCCCCCATCGCCATAGTAAACAACAATCAGTTCTACAATTACATTTGCACACCCGGAACACTGCAAAGTGTCATTTAAAAAGGTATATATTTGAAATTGGCACGCTCTTGCGAACCAATGGCAAACACGATCGCTGTGCAGTGGTTCAAAACAAAATCAAAGTATTTGGAAAAGCAGACATATCTCCATCCAGAATACATAAAACATAGACCTTTGCTGTCAATGTTTACAGAAGGCAGGATTTTATTTATATGGTGGTTCGTCTATGAACGATTTCTAGTCGGATGCTGTACTGCCACCATGTGGCCTTAGGCAGTTACAAGCACAACCGCGGAGAACTGACAAATCAGAGCCACTGCCCGGTGTTCGCCAGAAGCGACACTTCATTAACGAGCATGGGAAAACGCATTGATCTGTTTCCATCTCGAAAACCCCGATTCTCCTTTTTTCGGACGATGTCGCACTATCCAGCAGCTGCTCTTCCTCGTCACAATCCGACATTGTGAGCGGCATGTTTACCCCACGTCAGATTTCTTCTTGCTCGCGGCCGAGCCAATTAATAAAGGTAGGCCACTCCGCAATATCCACACAGTCTGTAGAAAGCCCCTGTACCCACACGGGCACGGTGCTCTCCCTCAAACATTGCATGTTTTCCCAACAGTTGCGATGCCCCACCAATGCTAATGTGAAGCAATAGTTTACCCCAATCCAGTCGCCATTCCGGGGGGCGTGGAACCACCGCGCCAAGTGGAGCCAATTGCGCCACATCAGAAGTGAAAGTTCTGATGCACAACATGATTGTTCCGCCCGTGTCCCCATCAGCTGTTTTTAATTTCTGCCTGATTTTAGCCCACCCGCATGCCTAACCATGGCATCTTTTACTTTCTGTGCTGGCCCCACAGTCCAGCATTTTATATGGTTGGACTAGCTTTAGCCAATCCACCGGCTTTTTTCCAGTGAATACATACCTGACAGCTGTACCATTGAAGACCAGTCAGGCCCCCTTTTTCATTCTCTCCTCAGGGGTGCCCCCAATTACACGCATGTCTTTGGTCCTGGGGAAGGCAGATATTCCAGCACCCCGCCGAAACATAGATCACCCTTGCGTCACCATCCAATCACGAGTGGTGCGCCGTTCAGGAACAACTCCGGCGCTACATGTAGACCCTGAGTAGATTCAAAAGGCATTGGGCCTCATTCCGAGGTGGGCGCAAAGGGATACCGGGCACTGTTAAGGACATTGGTTCCGGTAATCCCTTTGGGCCCTAATCTGAGGTCCCTTAGCGGGTACCGCAATGGGCACCTGGTTTTACCAGGTGCCCTTAGCGGGAGCCGCTAAGGGACCAGAGAGCTAATAACGGTACCGCAAATTGCCGTACCGTTATTAGATACTTCCCCATTGAGCCCTATGGGGACTTAAATGGGAATGGGGAATGGATTTTTCAATGGGGACTTACCTGTCCCTCCATGGTCAGAATGGACCGGTAAGTTCCCATTGAACCAAGTCGGACCCGGTATGGGAGGTAGTTATGGCGCAAATAGCGCCATGACTACTTCCATACTCGGAATGAGGCCCAATGAGTCCTCCTTAACAGCAGCATTGTAAAGAAATACTTTTCTCTCATCATAATTGTTTCCGACTGGGGTTCAATTAGTTTAAACTAACAGGACAATTTCTCAATGTTATATGAATGATTGGTATATACGCTGTGAGAGATTGACTGTAGACCAGATCTTGGTCAGGACGCATTGTTTGATGCATGCAGTTTTGGTTTTGCAATTTGTTTGTTGATTTGCCTTAAATAAAGTTTTGTTTCAATATTAGCCGAATTTGCTTTAGACCTTTCTAATTTCCTTGCCTTTTATTCCTCCTATTCTTGATTCTGACTCTTGGCTTTTTGATTCATTATTGTCTATACACATGGTATGCATCTAGAAATTGTTAGTTTAGAATCCTCTGTGATTTTGTTATTTAAAATATAAAATGTGAACAAATCTTTTTATATATACGTTAAGTGTCCAGCATAGAGCGTTCTGGCTCCTGCACATCTGAGAGCACACACGAGGACATACCATTACGTGTTATTTATAAACACAGTGTGCTGTTTCTCTGCCACGCAGGAGAGCCACCGCAAGGACACCAGACTCAGTGTTTACTATATGCACCAAGCATAGGGTGATCCTATCTCAACAATCATATATTGAGACAGCGTACAGTGACTTTTTCCACTTTCAAAGCACACATTTTTTCCTGTTGGGACATACTCTCTTGTTTGATTACCGCACGTCAGACACCATTTTAATAGATACTTTCCTCCAGCCTTGTGGTGGTCCCTCGCAAGCGCTCGCCTACTACTGGAGCTGCAAGGAAGCCAGCATCTCTGTCCAATTCCCTGTTTTGTTTTCTAAATGTGGGAATGCTGGCTCGTGTCTGCGGTGGTGCACGCAGAAGTGTTGGAGCATGCTCTATGTCAAGATCAAGGCTGGCCCAAGGGCAGGGCCATCCGGGTGACCACCCAAGGTGCCATTAGCCCCCCGTTATGCCAGCTTGGGGGAGTCTTTAAAGGTCTCCTCGAGCTGGCGTGGTGGGAGAATGCACGGCAGAGGCCCTATTGAAATTAAATGCGCCCTGCTCTCAGGAGCGAAGCGCACTTAATACCAATAATGCGCTGCACTGCCTTTGAAAAATATTTGTTTTCTGCCTGGAGCACTGCGGCCTCTAGGCCGGCCCTGGCCAAGATGAAGTATTATGGCGTCATCAGCGCACACTAAGACCCTGCAAGCCGACTGTCACAGGCCTCTCCTGCTCCGGCATGACTGGGTTTATCTTTGCAATAGGACCTGACTGCGCTGTATCTAATCGCTGCACCTGGGCACCTTTAATAATATGCCCGGGCCCGCCAAGGTGGATTATGTGCATCTACATACACATACCTACGGATAGCAGCACACTGAGCGTCATTTGTAACATGAAGGTAAGTGCTGCACTAGGCACATGGCTCTTGTGCTTGCTTCTGTAGGTCTTTGAAGCTGCTATACAGTTGCTAGTCACGGTACTGAAAGCCATAATTAAGCCATAAGCACCTGTTCCACGGGCTGGGAAAGGTGGTTATGGCTATTAGCACCCCGGGTTTCCAATCCCTAAACCCGGGGTGCTAATACCAATCTATTTTGTGTCAAAGAACAGGACGAATCATGACTTCCCGTTCATACTTTCCTAAGATGGCTGCCATGGATCAAGAAAGTGAGGCTCCATACAGAGCCCCTCTTCCATTTCCATGGCAGTGGGGCTATGGGTCGAGGGACAGGAAATTGAAATGAAGAGAAGGGAGGGTGGGGGAAGATGACAGTGTGGGGTAAACAGCCATCAGGTTGCTTGGAACGCGTCTTCGGATTGGTAGATTCAGTCCATGATCCAAGCATCCTAATTGGTTGTGTCCTCCTCCCCGGGTGCTAATGTCTATTCTCCAGGGAGAAATGTCACTGCAAATTGACCCAAATGCCCAAAAGCAGATCCAAGACTAGGGCAAATTAAGGAACTCTGTTGGCCAATAGAAGAAAGGCTTAGAGTGGCACGAGATCTCCAAGCCCATCATGTTAATGAGAACAGCAGACATTATTAGGTGAAGGTTTACCATGGTCACCACAAGAGAGAAACACTACCTAGAGACATTATTAAGGTTAACCTCATGGATACTGCTATTGAAGAGGCTCTGTTGAACGAGAGAATGAAACATGGTGAGTTCCAAGCTAAAGACTTGACTCTGATGCCAAAAGGTTTTACACTTCACATGAAGCTTGGCCAGCCCTGCACCATCACGTTTGTGAGGTCCTCGAGTTGCTGACAGGGCGAGACACTATCCCCACAGCAGATACCTTTATAGCGTGTCACATTCATTTTGGTGCAGTTGGACAGGAAAGGCTGCCCCTTCCAGCCTTATCTGTGTCAACAATGCTCCAGAGGATTACACAAAACAAGTTTCTGCAAGTCAAAAGACAGTTGTTCATACGGACGGCAACTTGTACAAGTGTCTGACAAAACGGATTGACTAAATCAAAATATGCAAGAAGGAAATGATTTGCATGTGTGCATACTCTTCCAGCGTTTGGCAGTCTGCTCGTGGTAGGAGATGATTTTTCACTCCTGAGTGCAGATGAGAACATGTGCTCCCTGTATGCAAGAAACCAGAGAAGCGCGGCCCATCTCACTTTTATATACTATGGAGCTCATTTGGCTCCAGATCTTAATTTTGCGGCGGGGAGTCATTACATGTAGACATACACATAGTCAGCCCCCCACCACCAAATTCTGGTCAATTGCATGCAGGGGTGCCTTGCACGCATGGCAGACAGTGTGCACAATGGATCCCTGTGGAGACTGCCTGCTTTATGCAGGGGCATTTATGTGGCAAAGAGAAAAGGAGGCGATAGAAACATGAGTTGTGTTCCCCTCTCCTCTTCACCATATAAATGAACAGATATGAGCTGTGGGAACAATTGAAGGTGTGAAAGCCTTTCTTCCACTGACGTTATGGCTCATTGAAAAATATGCAGTGTCATTTTTTCCATAAGTGAACAACACGCCACCATTTTCTGCAGATCCTGGGTATCCAGCATTAACCAGGGACCAGGAGCTACCAGTGGGTAACGAGGAGCTAGTCTTTAGCATACTACAAATCTACTACAAATCTAACTTCCACATGTGATGCAAACATATCATTTTGGCCATAATATATGACCCGTTATCTCTTAAATATTGTATAGATGTCCTGATGTTTATGCGTAGATTGTTCAACTGGCACAGAGTTGAATTCACATAGGTCTGTTTGTTCAGCAGCAGTTGGCATGGGGAGTCTGGTAGCTGTTGGTGTCAAGCTAACCAGGCTCTAAAAGGCTGCATGCAGGACCTAAATAACCCCCAGCTCCCTTCAACTTCAAACTCTGTTCGTACCTTGGAGCAGTTTGAATATGTTTCGTCCAGTGCAAGTCCTGTAAGGCTCCCTTCGCTTGGGGTTGATACCCACGCGTGGCGGATGAATGCAAACCAGCAGACATACGTGCGGTTCTTGAAGTTTCTGCAGCAGGGTGTTAACTGTGCCTCCTAGACCGCTGCACCAGGCAGCCACCCATGCTGCCCCTGTCAATGCAGGTTCCCAGGCTTTCCACACTGCCAGCAGGGAGATCCTGTGAATCTCCCACTGGGTTTGCAAGCTCAGGGTGTGTTGAGGTCTACAAATCTCCTCCTTCAATACCCTGTAGCCCTAGTGTAAGTACCTGATAGTTATCATGCCTATGACATGGCTGTCGTGTGTTCAACCTCCAGGATGCCACACTTTTGCTGGTTATAGGGCACTTTACCTGTGGCTGCCATAATTCTAAATAAATAACTAAACAGGTGAATGATTTATTCAGATATATAAATTAGTTATCATATTTGTTTACTTTAAATTGTAAGTACTTTCATCACAATATCATTTAAATAAGCTTGCATTTAAAAATGTTGGATAACATAGTGTCATGTGTGTTTTTAAATGTCTCAAGGACATGTGCTAGGAAGAATCACACTAGTAGGAGAATCTGCAAACCATTAACTCTAAGGCTCACATCTTTAGGCTTAGCTATGGGAAACACCTCAATTGCTACGTCACTTTAAAATGCAAATTAATGAAATAGTGTGGGCCCGATTCATGGAATTTATTGCACGGTTCAAAGTGGCTTTGCACTGCTGCAAATTGACTTTGCACTGCCGACACAAACCCTGATTCATGGAACTGTGCAAAGTGTAGTTTTGCAGTGCAATGTCGTATTGGCAGTACAAGATCTGGAATTCTGTTTCCCGTTTACCCTATTTACCCCTTCCAAAGCTCTTCTATGATCTATGCAAAGATAAACACACTAAGGACATTTATTTCAAGTACTTCTCTTACAGAACAGCAACTCTTACATTCACACTGTTAATCTTTAAGTTCCTCAGCGCACTCTGAGTCCACACACCTTTCACAACCTTTGCTTCAGAAATGTTCTGGGACATTCATGTTATTAATTGTAATTTTCAGATGAAACTATACCCTGCTGGTTTCTATACTAATGTCCCTTTGGGTATGGTTTGAGGACCTCCGTTTGCTTACTTCTTTAACTTTCTTCATTGGACGCAAGGTAACAGGGTTCTGTGCAGAATAATCAGTTTCAGGATCTCCATCAGGAAACTCGCATTCCTCTGTCCAGATTTGAATCGGGGAAATCAGAAATTCCCTGGAATCAGATCCACTTGTAGGTGCACGCCTCTGCTCCTTGGCACTGGAGCTCCCTCCCTTCCTTCTCCTATAAAGATTGGGATCTTGAGACATGTCTTCTGATCCTTCCTCCACATCTGCTCCTATCCTCTCCTTCTGAAAGCAAATATCCTTTTCTGTAACCTTCATTGACTGCCTCACTCCCATAGAGACTGGGGAGCCTTTAGGCTCTTTACCACACCACGTATGTGGTATTGTGATATGGAATAGTAGTAATTGACAGTCTTCATTTCAAAAACTCAGGACATCCTGTCCTCACTCTCTTACCATCACCTCCCCCCCTCTATTCCCTGCCCATCCTCTGGCCCTTCTGCAGCCACCCCTCATCTCTCCTTCTCTGCCTTTCCCCTTTTTTCTGCTGATGAGGTTTCGAGACAAGTCAGATCTATGAAAGTCTTGTCAACACAGGTCCACCCCTGCTCCTCCAAAACTATCAAGGACCACATCAACTCCTTGGCTCCTGCCCTTGCTGACTTCTGCAATCACTCCTTCGCCTCTGGAGTCTTCCCATCCCCTCTCAAGCACTCCCTTGTGCACCCCCCTTCTTAAGAAACCCTCTTCCAACCCGTCCTGCCCAGCTAACTACCGCCCTATCTCTATCACTCCTTTCCTGGGCAAGATCCTGGAGAAACTTGCCATCTCCCAGCTTAATCTCCATGCTGAATATGTTGGTAGCCTTCATGACCATCAGTCTGGCTTCAGAGCTGCCAGAAGCACGGAAATTGCTCTCCTGAACATCCGTGAGGACCTGCTCTCAAACCTTGACTCTAACATTCCATGTGTTCTCATTTTGCTTGATCTCTCTTCTGCCTTTGATACTGTCAACCGTACCATCCTGCTCAAGCGTCTCCATGATAACCTGGGTATCACTGGTCAGGCTCTGGCTTGGCTGACCTCTTTCCTCTCAAATCGACCCTCCCAGGTTCAACTGGGGTCTTTCCTGTCTGACATCTTTTTCTCTACCTGTGGTGTCCCCCAGGGCTCTAACCTCTCTCCCTGGCTGTTCAACCAGTATCTGGCACTTCTCGCCCACCGCATCGCTGCTCTCTGCCCCAACTTTCAGTGCTATGCGGATAATACCCAGCTCATATTCAGGCTACCCTCGGCCTCCTCTTCTCCTTCCCTCATCTCTGACTGTCTTTCTGCTATCCAGGAATGGTGTTCCGCCAACGACCTCTGCCTTAATGCCAGTAAGACCGAGATTCTACTCATCGGCACACCCACTCCCTCCTTCCCTGCAGCTCTCTGGCCGGCCATTCTTGGCCTTCTTCCTGCTCCTACCTGCAAGGCAAAAAACCTCGGGGTCATCTTCGACTCCACACTCTCCTTCTCTCCTCACATTTCTGACGTTTCTAAGAAGTCACACTACCAGCTGCTCCTCCTCAGAGGTATCCTTCCTTTCCTCTCCTTCCCCAGAAGCTCACTGTATACAGAGCCCTGGTTCTCTCGAAGCTGGACTACTGTAACAGCCTCTATCTAAATCTGCCTGCCTCTACTCTCCGCCCTCTGCAACTCATCCAGAACAGGACTGCGGGACTTGTCCTTGGCCTCAAGCCCAGGGACCGTATCTCTCCAGGACTGAAATCGCTACACTGGCTCCCTGTGGCTGCGAGGATTAAGTTCAAAACCCTCTGCATTGTCCACAAGGCCTTCTGGGGCCTGGGGTCAAATTACCTTCAACTCTCCCTTCCTAAATATCTTCCTTCCCGAGCACTTTGCTCCTCCACCTCCAACTCCCTCCGGGTCAGCCGCTTCTCCAAGCAACGAGTTGGGGGGAGATCTCTCTCCGTAGCTGGGGCCTCCATCTGGAACAGCCTTCCTGCGTCCCTGAAACTTGAGGAGAACCAGCTCCGGTTCCGGAAGCACCTCAAAACCTTCCTCTTTGCTTCTGCTTTCTCTCTCCCTCTCCCCTGCTAAATCACTGAAACTGTACTGAATTAGCAACTGGGCCACTCACCAATCTCGGTCCTTGGCCCAGCCACTCTCCCCTGCACTGCCTTCCTGGCAACCCTTGCACTTGCGGGACTGTCTCTGTATCCCTACAGCCCCCCTTCCCAGCACTTGACTGCAATTATCTTGCACTTGCCACCAGCTGGCCCTTATTATTTATCTTGTTCATTACTAACCCTGTACTGCACTTTCCCCTCTCCCTTCCCCCTTGCACTTTTCCCGTCCCCCTACCCATGCACTTGCGTGATCTGAATGACACCTGGCCTAGTAGGATCGTTGTCTGTCTCCCCTTGTTCCCCCCTCCCTGCCTCGTCGCGCCTTGAAAAACTTGTGTATAGGCGCATTACAAATGCCATATCATATCATATCATATGCCAGTCCGATAGCAAAGCGAGTAGAGTGCTCGCTGTGACATCTGTGCAGAGCCTGCTGACGCAGGTTCAAATCCCGGCAGGGCCAAACACAGTCTCTTTCCGAGGTTGATAAATGAGCACCACACACAGTGGGTAATAATAAGCAGCGCTCAGATTCCAGAGGGTTTGTCGCACTATATAAATGCTAAATTACTATTATTATCATTGGGATTAGATTGTTCCCTCTGGGAAATATGACTACATTCACCTCTCGACCTACACAATGGGTGTGTTTTAGGTCCAGATATTGAAACTCCCATAGTATGGAGGTGTCACGTGTTCTTTACATCCCTCTTGTCCCTTTTCTAATGACCTCACCAAGCAGGCATTTTGTTGAAATAAATAATATACTTATAAACATGCGGTGTGAAGACTTTTCACTATCACATTTACTGACATTGGGTTTGTGAGTATTGCCTCTTTTTTATCATCCAATTTGTGTTTCTCCAGGATGGGTGGCAAGAAAGATATTACATGGTTTCTAGCTTGACAACGCCTGAGTGAATGTGTGCAATGCAAATGTTTTCTGAAAGATAGTGTTCTCCTATTTCCAAATATGCATCCATTTTCCACAAAGCACTCCTTAGCAAACACCATTTGCCAATTACACATGCTCAGTGTACTTAGTCTAAAACATGCCTGTTAAAAAATGTCATTTCATTTCTAGCACACAACAGATGTGTAGCTTGAATGAACTCACAGTGGTATACAAGTTGGACATATTTTCGTTTGCAGATAACAAATAACTCAATAACTTGAACTTTCAAGGCTCATTATTCACCTAAATGGCAAATATGCAAGAGTTCAGAAAATCCTAAGGCCAGAGGTAAACAGTGCATCTGCCAGAGTAGGCTGCTGTTTGCTAGACAATAAGAGATTTCGATTTCATTTGACACCCACTGTTTGAAGATACAAATTGGAAAGCAAATAGTTTAGAATATGTTTCTCAGGCCTGGTATGCCATGTAAAGTACCAGCCATGACTAATCACTTACTTGACATGTCGTGGAATATGGTTAATCATTTTGGATAACATAAAAAAACACGCCTTTTTCTGGTATTTAAATGCATTATCTGACACCAGATGCTATTTGTTTGTCAAGGAGCGCATATCGTTTTGAACCTCTACAATAATGTGTTAAATCTACAGCGTTATTTCATGATACTTCCATCACACCGTCAGAAAATGGCAATTTTCTCGCACCTTGAAACACTAGTATATAGGCGCGTTATAAATGCCATCTCATATCATTCTCAGATTCACAGAAGGAGACGTTCGTATTCGTCGATGAGGTATCATAACACACAACACATTCAGGTCTGTATTTCAATTTTAAGAATCCATGTGTGCCTGGTTGATTACATGGCAGATTACAGGTTAACTTCTTCATAACAACAAGTTGATCTTCTATGCTCATCACATTTAGAAAAATACACATTTTAACATTCAGAACAGCCCAATGTATGAAGACCTTCAGTTGTAAGCAACATCCTTTACATTTATTGTAGTCAGCAGTGCATGCCTTTATGCTTAGTAAGTAATAGTATTGTATTAGGCTGTTTGCATGTATGGACCAGGGAACATAGGTAGAGTCAGGTTCAGAAATTGGCTTCTTTTCCATGATATTTTGTCACATTTAAACAGCCTTCTCCTTTGCTAAAAGTGATATATCATTTTTTTAGCAGCACTGTTTAGGTGAATGCAAGCATGTGGTAGAATTATTTTGGTACTTAGGGACACACAGTAAGTCATATCTGTATGTATGTAGCACCCTGCACACCCTATGGCGATGGTGATGGCTGCAGTTTGCTTCAATGGACCCTGGGCGAGGTTATCCTTTGATCCCTGATCTGCTCTGGCTATGACCGACTTTGCCTTAGAGTGCCCTAGGTCCTGTACCGCAGGCTCTCGCTGTGTAAGAGTGACAGCACAGCCTGTAAATCGAGTGTGCCCAGTCCAGTTGAATCCATCTTAGATTAGAGATTAGCAATATCTCACCCGACAGATCTCTTGTGCAATCAAACGAGGAGATTTGAAGAAACTCAGAAGTGCAGAGAAGCAGCGTTCAGTGCTTGCAATACCACTTCTTCCAAACACTCCATTCAAAAAGGGGGTGGTGAGGAGATTAAAATGCTTATACTATTAAAAGTATGACCTTGAAGTGCAGCGCGACATGGCAAATTCCCCGGGTAGTTTGCAACTCTGTACAATCAAACAATGATGGAGAGTGGACAGTGGCTTCCATTGTTTTATAGAATAAGGGGTGCAAGAACACCTGCAAAGTGACAAGCAAAACCAAACAGAGACAATGAATGCACTAGTATCAGAGATCATGGGGCAAGGCCACATCTAGATTATCCGCAATGAGCGGGATCCAGTTTACAGAGAAATTAATTCACAGAGAAGGACACCTTGCCATGGGACCTATGCAGCCCAATGGGGACAGAATAATGAAGAGACCAACCAGGACTCTGGTAGTGACAGTGAAAATGCAGAGCCCAACAGAGGCAAGAGGCCTAATCATGTCTTCAACACTCTGTGAAGTTATTACTACATGTGTGGCCCCCAAGAGTAGACGGCGCAATGATCCACCGACACTGAATGGCACACATGCCTCATTTGCTTTACAGTGTGAAGGCTCTACACAGCTGATACAGCAGCAGTGTAGGGTGTGATGTGGCGTGCATGGAAGAGGAACAACAAGAGGGAGTGGGGAGGAATGTCCACGGTTGCTAGAGAGGAGTGTGTGAGCATGGGAACGGAGCAGAGAATGTTCTAGAGCTTCCTGCTCCACTTTCATGATCACATCTGCAGCTGTTTCTCAGTTCTGGTGCACTGCAAGTTAACGTTAATAAACCTGCATCGCTTTACTCAGCATATCGTGGCATCTGCAGTCGCCGCCTTTAGCACCACCAGAGCTGCATTGCAGCCCCACCCCTTCACAGAAGACACCAATGGTCCCAGAGCATAACCACAGTTATGAGGTTTATGACTATGCCAATAGAAAGAGGGAGGCGGCAGCCTATCTTCTCGTGCTCCCTTAAAGTTATGGCAACACACATTACAATTTTGCATTGACCGGATCGCATGTCACCCATACATTATGTGTTACCATATTTGTTAGCTTGCCAGTATGTTTTAAGAGCCTCCTTTGCTACCTGTCACAACTGTACCCACATCAGGTAACTTGTAATTGTGACCTATATCCATCCACCTTGCATAGAGAAATGCCAGCCTTGAAGAAAGTTATCCCAAGAAGCCATTGTGGTCTGCTGACTTAGGTTACTGCTGGTTTCTGTGCCTACAAATCTAGTAAAAGCGGTTTACAAAAAGCCTGTGCGAATTCATTTGGTTGAGCCACGGTACACCTGGTTCTTCACAGTATTCAGGATTTGCAGGTCACATATACAGGTTGAACTCATGGTAATATCATGGTGAAGAAATGTTGCTGGAAGCAGAGGGTTGAAGAGGTCAGATCTTGTCCTGCCAGTACATGCTCAAAACATACCAAGTAGAAACGTGATAGAAAAAAGCGGAACATTGCCTGCCAGGGATCGCCAAAGAAAACATATTGTCAAATTAGCAAAAGGCTTGCACTTGTTTGTTAATTTAATATAGACACTAAAATTAACTCTTGGTCTTCATTGATGAAACATAATTTACAACAAGCATTGGCAATGTCAAGAGTGTTGGCTTTTGTGTAGGCATGGGAAGGCACTTGGCAGCACAGCCGTGTCCGTATTAACTACCCATCGTTGGTAGCAGGTGCAAATTGATGTGAGTACCTGAACATCTAATAGCATAGCAGGGCTTGGCAAAAACCTAAAACGTATGCATAAGCCAACATTGTTGTCTTTGCCACTTCTTGTTTTAAACAGGACCTCAGGGGCCTTGCCAATGCTTCTTTTTAACAGGACTTGGCTGAAGGACAGACAGATTGCTTATAAATGAAGCGGTTGAAGGCAGGCCTGGAAAGACATTTTTATTACTCCAGCAGCATATTTACACCTCTAATTAATTCATTAACTCTCAGAAGACTGCTTTGAACAAACACTGGCAGGCACTTTGAATGCAAAGCCTAATGGTGAGGTCTGATTAAAGCAAGCTCAAAGAGTTCCCATGGAGAGGTGTTATGGGCGGGCAGAGGCAGGAATGGGTGGGATTGGCAGTAGGGATTAGCATGGCCATGAGCAGGCAATGGAGGGGCACAATACCAAACAAAACCTACAGACTCTGTGTCCCTCCTCATATGTCATTCCTGCCTGTCTGTACTCCAATGCAACATTTTCAGTATATATTTGTAGCAAACGGCCCGTAATAACCCAAACTAAAAAAACACAATTGCCGAAGAGATATGCTAGTTACTCCCCGATAACACTGCAAAACTAGCTGACCAATGGCATTCAATAAAGCAACATTATAGGGATGGCATTTTTCATCATGAATGTTTGAGATGTGCCTGACTCTTCTTCAACAATACTGGCCTTTTTAAGTTTCTTATCTTGCAGTCATAGACTCTCCCTCTTTAAAAAAATAAAAAAATAAAATAAAAAACAGTTAACCTCAGTGGTCCTCTGAAGCAAATGCAGCCGGGTGAAATGTTCTACACAACTAATGCATGACTGAATCAGACCTATGGATTATTTTTTAAGAGATACATGTCTGCTATCAATTGCTAATTTTGTAATGATATAATCCTCAATTCATTGCCCTCCAAACTTTGGAAAGCAGAACCTGACTCTGCTGGACTGACATGAAATCTCATAGTTGCCCTTGTACTTTTACTAATGACATCAACCTCTGAAGGGTGTAATTCTGATTTGCTTTTAGCCAGATCCAAACCTGTTATGCATAGATCTCTGCAGCAGCGGCATTAAAGCACTGAGATACATTGCTGTCTATCTGAATAATATTCACAGAAAGGTAGGACTCAATTTCCACGTGCTAAATCTCCAAGCTGGCCGCATCGAAACCTTTTCCTTCCCCCTGATCTATTCCTCCCTTCTTCAGCCTTTGAAAGCATTAGGTGTATGTTTCTTTTTCCCCAAGAATTACTCCAAACCTACCCAAAACTCTGCCAAATGTCTTGAAGATGCGTGCTCTGAAAGAGACACAGGCTGCAAGACCGATCCGTGAGAACCTAGAAACCTACCAGAATCTCACTTGGAGATCTGTTAGAGGCCATGGATGACTTTTGAGAAAATTCCTTCTGACCTTGCTGTGAATTATTTTTAATTACAAAGTCCTTCCTATACGGCCCTTGAAGCCCTTTGCAAAATCCAGAATCACCTACATATGTATAGTTTATTTGGTAAATAATGTATTGCCTACTTTGTTTAAAAAAAAGCCTTTTTTTTTCTTTTTTTTTTACAATATTCGCAGATAACAAACAATACTATAGTAAAATGATAGAATAAATAAAATGAAATGAAATTGGAAAAAGGGCATGACAATATCGTTAGCATTGTATAACATATATTAAGAAATAACATGACATTCCTCCTTTTGTTTGTCATCTTTGTTCTAAGACACACGTGGACTCGTGCTCTATTGCTAAGAGATGAGCCAGACATTTTGCAACACTACTTACTGTATGAAGTAATTTTCAATACTCACAGAGCAAGAAAGTTGGACAACACACGAAGGCATGAGTATTTTTTGACGTACTCTTGTGTTCTAGGGGATGTGAAATGTGTTTTGCAGGCAGAGCGAGAGAAATACAATTCCCCTCCTCATTCTCGTTCCTTCTGCAAAACTACCTTGTGAGATTTTCATCCAGGTGTTAAATGAATGGATTCCAAAGGACCACATTGTAACTGCTATCTGCAAAGCATCATTTGCAGACAGCATTTATAGTTGTCACAGAAAGGGGAGTTAACGGAAAGAGTAAAGGTGATGTCACTTGTATATCCTCTTTCCTTTTGCGCTTCGTTTTGTGAAAGTGGCCAATTCGAGACCCAGCAGCATGTGAGGGCTAGTGTTGGTGGATCCCTGCCTCAAAGTAGCACTTTAAAAAAAGACGGTGTTATTCTTCCTCCAAGGGGGTGCTATCACCAATCATCAAGTGGCAGAATGTTTCCAGGTTTTTTTAAGAAGAGATAATGCACACAATCTGCACCCTCTTGCGATTTTCATTATTGATATGATATGGCATTTATAACGTGCCTATGCACAAGTGTTTCAAGGCGCGAGTTATTGCACCCACATTCACGCAAAATCACCTGAATTTGAAAAAAAAATAAAAAACAAAAGAGCCAATGATTTTCTTCGCATAGAAAATAATAAAGATATTGTTGGTTTGTCAGAATATTATGTAATGTCCTGACATGCCATAATTGCATGCAACAAAACACCCTACTTTTAATGTTTCCAAAACTGAAACAGTTCCTCTTTATCTGGCTAGAAATTCTCTAATTTAATAACACCCAGATGAATAAAACATGCAGCTGCAGGATTATACATTGCCAACACTTGATGCTGTAGAATCTTAAATAAATAAGGAATATGTTTTATAGAACCCGATTTTCATATACGACATGGACAATGTTAAATCACCTACAACTGCTGAGACAAAAAAAAAAGCCTCGTTTACCCCAGACGTAATAAATCAGAACGCCTTTGGGGAGACCCAATACAGATGTTCAATTGGTGCCTTCTCGTCTCGCTGGCCAGTGTACATATGTACATGTCATAAGGCAGCCCCAAAAGGGATGAATGGCACAATCTCCAGGTTAGAGGTGTAACCCTTGTGTTTCAAATCAAAGCCTGCAAGGGCATCTTTATAATCACGAGAGACCTACTCATATTCCTGCTTCCATTTAAAAGTGTTGATGCTCGTGCCACTTCATTGTTATGGAGGCCAGCAGCCACACCTGAGACCAGCGATGATTTCATAGGAGATGAACATGCTACAAATGAATCTCTAGATTGTTTAATATTGAACAATCGTAAACGTTATTTAATAGCTGCTGTAGACAGGAAATTAAGAGGAAGTAAAGAGGCCAGGTTAACAACAACAAGTTAACAACACAGGGAAGTGGACACTGATTCCTTGATTTTAATCAATTCACATTCATGCTCCCTAGCAGATGTTTTACCAATAGCGTATGCTGTGGTCGCAGTCACGTGAGAGCATTAGCCAGAGACATATGCAGATACTCTGCCACAGGGGCGTTGCTAGGGGGGGCCAAGGGGGCTATAGCCCCTGATCTTTTGGTTATAGCCCTGGATAGAATCTCAGGAGCTACAGCCAAAAGACTAGCTAGCCCCCAGTCCCAACAGTTCCAACATCAGCGTAGCCCCGGGTCTTTTCCAGACCTAGCAACTCCCCTGCTCTGCCATATATCACCCTCACATACCTCCGTGTTTTGCAGCCAACAGTCTTTCCCGAAGCAGAACAGGTTTATTCAGTCTCCATTGGGAGTTGCGTTCCAATTGGTTATCTCTTTGTCAAATACACGATACCAGGCATTAAAATACCCTGTTATCAATATTAGAACGCATGGGTGTTTGTTCAGCCATACGGCTGTTAATTACATTGCAGTTTCCAATTTTGAACTTGCAAACAACCTGTTTTACAAAAGACGGTCTATTTGTTGCCACATGTGGTAACCCCACTTCTGGAATTATCACTGTTTGCTTTAGTTGCAGGTTCACAGAGTTACTACCGCATCCCATTTGAGGTTATCAATAAACCAACCTTTTTATACAATAACTATGTGATGAGTTCATATAAAATCAAACTCATACTTTAAGAAATCGTATGAGACTCAGCACCCAAGCACACCTATTCATGTGACCAACGCCTCTTGTCTGAATTCTACATGCATGGCATGTTTACAAGCTAGAAACTCTATAACTGATCCCATGATATTGCTTGTGGATGGCCTGCTGTATTGTAGTGCTGACATGGATGTTGCAATTTTGGATGTCTGGTGTGAAGACAGTTTTGTTGGGATGCCCACAGCTTTTTTTTATTGAACTTCCATGTACCAATCTGAAGAGTTATTAGTACAAGCAAGTTGCCAACATAAAGAATGAGAACACGCTATGCCCCTCATGGTGGCTTCCAATTGGCATATTAAGGCCACAATCAGCCTATGTCCAGTGGCAGTGCTCCGAAGAGGGAAACACCACATTCCTCAAGATCTGTTTTCAACAATACATTTCTAGTGAGCCTTGTGGGACTCTGCATGTAGCCGATTGTTGTTCCGACATGAGCTTGCCAATCTGAGCTGCCTTGTGTCAAACAGCAAATTTGAATAAGCAAGTATAGGGGACTATGCTGTGTTGTGTGTGTGTGTGTGTGCTTGGGAGAGAAAGCAAGTGTGGTGTGTCTGCTAACCAATTCCTTTTCTGTATGGCTGAATGTTGTGTGTGGGTGATGTCAGAGTGAGTGATGTCATGAGTGGAGTCTGTATGGGTGAATGTTGAATGTCCTGCCCTAGGTGCTCCACTGCAGACAGTTGCAAAGATGTTACCTTGGTCGTGTTCACCGCTGGGTCCTCCTCTTTATTGTAACGGATTTAGATGCATCTGAATAAAGGAAGTTATGGAACATACCTGCAGCTCCTTGCAAATGGCTTTCGGTCTGATAGTCGTACCATGTGAATGGAGACCTTCCAATGACCAAAGTTGGACAATCTCCTGTTTGTGTAAAAGATTTTCTGCATTGGCTAGGGTTGGGTTTCTATTGATGAAGAAAGTGGAGCCACTCCAATACATTATCCATGGCAATCCTGCTTCGTGCTTATCCTACTTGGCAGGGGCCCTGTGTGCAGCATGTTTGCCAGTACCCTGATATCCACAATAATCAATGAAATATGTTGCAATTTGCCACAATAGTGTTGCCACTGCAAGAGCGACGGAGTACTGACACCATAGCCCTGTTAAATCTTGCTTAACAGGTATCTTTTGAGCAAGCATGATTAGTAAGAAAGTCATAAAACATTTCATCTGTTGTGAAACTGTTGAGGGAATATCCCCCACAGCATTTCTTTTAGAGCCTATCTGATTTTTCAGACCCCATTCAAATTCCTGGTCAGTTTCTTCAAGAGTGGGGAGGGCAAGGACACCACTAAAACTCATTTCCAGAGAGTCTTGCAATCAATTCAGAGACATATAACATGTTGAAACCTTTTTTGATATGCCGTTGGCAGATAAGAGGGAGTCTGTTCACAACTTTTAGATTTTTATGCTGCAAAGACAATAGCTGCCTGACATTTTATCCATGTTCATAGTGAGTTTTGTTGAATTCAAATATGTCTTTTGGGTGAAGATAATATTCAGACCATATTTAACCTTCATCAGCTTTTATAGCAGGGAGTAAGAATGTGGCAATACATACTAAGAGGTTGTGTCTATGATTGCTCTCTTCAAAGCAATTAACTCATTGTCCTGTCATTTTCTGGAGCCATAATCTCTCAAGCTTCAGAACCTTTGCTGTTTCACACTCTTAACTTCCAACCTGAAGCCACACAGCTTCTTCAGCTTCTACTAATATGATATTAAGTGGCTTCTGTTTTCCTGTTCTTGCAAGAATGCCTCTAATCGATGAAATAAAGGACATATTTTCATTTCTGAAAATTCGGAGTCCCTACAATGCAATTAACTATTCGATGGATGTCAATCAAACCAACACAAGGGCACATCTGCAACACTTTTTGCCACTCCAGAAACATAATTGAAGCAAGTAAAAGCAGGGGTTTAGTCTGCAGCTTTCAATGAATGCACACTTTTCCTATAGGGAAAGCAATGTAAAAAAGTAATGAACACACCTTTTGGTCAACGCTTTACAATGTTTAAACTGTCACATGAAACAGGACCACACTTTCCAAATGTGGGTGGCCGAGCCAAGAAACATCTTTGGATAATTCCAAACAGGTACATGAACTTAATAAAACGATTTAGCAACACAATGTTCTCAAAGTGAGTGGAATCAAGGTTTAACCTTAAATATAGGGTGCCAAAATTCGTTGTATAATATGTATATACATAAATACGTATATATGCACACACATTGCAGTGGGGTAAACAATTGTTGGTGGAAGGTGTGAAATTGAAGGTGTGTAATGGAGTGTGTGTGTGTGTGTGTGTGTTGGGCCCGAGAATATGTGCCGGTTAGAATATCTCACCACCTGTCAATCATTAACTGGTATTAATTGCATGCATTTGTATCACTGTGGGCATGTTATGCTAAATTGGAAAAAAACGAAAGGGCCGCACGGTCTGCAGCTACTTTCTTCTGTCAATAACACCAGCTCAATTTGCCATGGTAACTGTGTTGAGGCCCACATCAGAAATCCCATTAAAGCCTGAAAAATGAGAACAGAACAAAAGATAACACTGTTCACATGGCAACAGGTTACTGTTGACGTGCTTATATAGATATGACATATTTATCACCAGCGATGATAGCGGAATATCAATGACTTGCAGAGTCACACCCCATAGTATCAATTAATTCCAGAAATTATCCATTGGTGACTATTTTTGATTTTCTTTTTGTGTGATGCCCCAGCATTGTGCACATTCTGATGTCACACATTGTATAATCTGTCCAGTAAACTTAGAGATGTTCAAGGTGTCCTTTGCAAATGACCTTTCTTTTACCTGTAAATTAATACAGTGCCCACTTTCAATATCAGTTCAGAGTTAAATTGACTAGATCACTTTTATGTGGCAGAAACAGATTTGCATATTTTAGTTGGAATTCATTTGTGAAAGACATACACATTTTCATATACACCCTAATGGGCAGATTCATAAGAAATAGCACAAATTAAATGAGCTCAGAGAAGGCGCTGGCTTCATTTATGCTATTTTTCGAAATGCGAAGATCACCTTATTCTCAAAGGTGACCTGTGCAATTCAGGAGGGGCTGGACAGTGGCTCAAAGATGCGCTGTCTAGGCCCTTTTCATACGCTCACTCCCGGCACTAATGAATGACAGGCTCCCAGCAACCACGAATTGCTGGGTGTGCATTTCACTGAGATGGGCAGTTAAATGTCCGTTTCTGTGAAATGACAAAAAAAAGGGCATTTCCCTCCCTGTTTGTGACAGCTGCGGTTCAAGTCTCCTGTTTGAGAATTCGGGATGCTCTCTAAAATGTGCAGAAACGTCACCTGCTCTGCACAAATGTACAAAGGAGGAAAAAAGCACTTAAGACATTTTCATTCAAATGCACTTTGTGCCTTACAGTTATTAAACATTTAACCCATTGACATTAACTATCTTTCAGAACTGGACATTTCAACAAAATAAGTAGAATATTAATAGTTCTAAAACACGAAATAAAGAACAGACTTGTCTTTTACTGTGACATTTAATGTGGTAGTTCGGTAGGTTTCAAGTTATGTAAAGCCCTTTGCTAGACTAGTACGATTTAATAGTGACAAGTCTTATGGAATGTCAGACATAATGCTTCCAAATTCACACATCACCACTGAAATCATTTTTTGGGAGCTATAGTGCAATCTCGAGGTGGGTAGATTCCTTTTTCAATAGCTCCACCCATCGTATAGGAAGCAGAGAAGGAGGGAGTCGTAGTGTGGAGGAAATGATAATAGTATCATTGGTGAATGGGTAAGGGAGTAGTGGAGTGAGGGATAACATCACATGGTAGAGGTGAGGCCTAGAAGGAGTGGAAGATATTAAAGGGGCAGAAAATTGGAGAGAGGAGTGAATAGAAGTGGGTATGATATGATATATTTTATTTGTATCACGCTCGAACACAAGTGTTTCAGAGTGTGAATAGGCAAGTTAGGGGAACGGGGGGAACACAAAAACAACAACAATCTTAATAGGCCCAGTGACATTGAAAACGCGCAAGTGCATGGGAAAAGGGAAAAGTGCTTGGAGGGGAAGAGTGGAAGTGCAGAGAAGATAAATAATAAATACAAATAAATAGAAAATGGAGGCAATAAACAGTGGTAGTACAGCCAGCAAGTGGCATGTGCTGTGTTTATGGCAGCAGACCGGGTGAGTCAGACAAGTGCAGAAAAAGAGAAAAGGTGGGGGCTGTATGGGTACAGATGCAGTCCATCAGTGCAAGGGGTGGCCAGGAGGCAGTGCAGGAGTGTGGCAGGGTGAGCGGGTACCTGGGCCCAGGGGAAAGAGTGTGGCCAGGTGCACAGTGCCAGGAGAGAGCAGGTCAGCAGGGGAGAGGGGGAGCGAAGGCAGAAGCAAAGACGAAGGTCTTGAGGTTTTTCCGGAACCGGAGATGGTTCTCCTCAAAATTTAGAGTGTCAGGGAGGCTGTTCCAGAGGGAGGCCCCAGCTGAAGATAGAGATCTACCCCCAGCTTGTTTCTTTGAAAAACGATTGACCTGAAGGGAGTTAGAGGTAGAGGAGTGAAGAGCTCGAGAGGGCAGGTGTTTGCGGAGGGATAGCTGTAGGTATTCTGGACCCAGGCCCCAGAAAGCCTTGTGGACAATGCAGAGGATTTTGAATTTAATCCTTGCATCCGCTGGGAGCCAATGGAGAGATTTCAGGGCTGGAGAGATACAATCCCAGGGCTTGAGGCCAAGGACAAGTCTCGCAGTCCTGTTCTGGATAAGTTGCAGAGGGCAGAGAGTAGAGGCAGGTAGATTTAGAAAGAGGCTGTTACAATAGTCTAACCGAGTGAGTACCAGAGTTTGGGAGACAGTGAGCTTCTGAGGGAAGGAGAGAAAAGGCAGAGTACCTCTGAGGATGTGCAGCAGGAAGTTTGACTTTTTAGAGACCTCAGAGATATGGGCGGAGGAGGAAAGTGTGGAGACAAAGATGACCCCAAGGTTCTTAACCTCGCAGGTAGGATATGAGGGGGGGCCAAGGAAGGCAGACCAGAGAGTGAAGGAAAAGGATGGAGATGGTGTGCCAATTAGTAGGATCTCAGTCTTGCTGGCATTCAGAGAAAGATCATTGGTGGCACACCAATCTTGAATGGCAGTTCAGCAGTCAGAGATGAGAGATGGAGAGGAGGTGGCCCGAGGGCAGCCGGAAAATGAGTTGAGTGTCATAAGCATTGGAAATATGAGCAGAAAATGTCAATGCAGTGGGCAAGAGTTGCCAGGTATTGGTTAAAAAGCCAGGGTGAGAGGTTAGGACCCTGGGGAACCCCACAGGTAGAGAGGAAGATAGATGATAGGATGGACCCCAGTTGGACCTGGGAGGGTCAATCAGAGAGGAAGGAGGTCAGCCAGGCCAGAGCCTGATCAGTGATACCCAGGTTATCATGGAGACCGTTGAGCAGGATGGTGTGGTTGGCCGTGTCGAAGGCAGAAGAGAGATCAAGAAGGATGAGGACAGAGGCAATGTTAGAGTCCAGGTTGGAGAGCAGATCTTCACGGATGTTCAAGAGAGCAGTTTCCGTGCTTCTGGCTGCTCTGAAGCCAGATTGGTGGTCATGGAGACAGCCAACAGGATCTGAATGAAAGGTAAGCTAAGAGATGGCCAGCTTTTCCAGGAGTTTTCCCAGAAAGGGGGTAATGGAAATTGGGCGATAGTTAGCCGGACAGGAAGGATCAGCTGTGGGTTTCTTGAGAAGAGGATGTACAAGTAGTGTACTAGTGCATACAAGTAGTGTACTAAGGTGTATTAGTGCTTCAGAGGGGAGGGGAAGGATCCTGAGGCAAAGGAGTGGTTGCAGAATTCAGCAAGGGATGGAGCGAGGGTGTCAATGTGGTCCTTGATGGTTTTAGAGGAACAGTGATGAACCTGTTTTGACGAGGCTTTCATACATCGGACTTGTCTAGCAACCTCGTCTGGGGAGAAAATAGGAAAGGAAGAGAAGGACGGTGGGAGGGGGTGCTTAAATGGGGGGCTGCAAGCACAGACTCAGAGGGAATAGGAGGGGTAGGGGAGGAGAGGGTGGACAGGATGTCCTGGATTTTTTAGATAAATTGCGAAGCAAGGGCATTACAGAGAGCCTGGGAGGCAAGAGGAGGGGTGGAGACTGCGGCAGGGTTGGCAAGCTCCTTGCAGATTTTAAAGAATTCAGCTGAGTTGTTAGAAGCCGCAGAGACACGGGTGCGCCCTGCAGAGTTGGGGAGGTAGGCTGAAGGATGGCAGAGGAGGAGGAAAAGGTGGGCAAGTTAGCCAAGGAGTGAGAGGAAGGGACAGCGGGAGATGAGAGGAAGTTGATGAGGCGAGGGAAACGTCTGTCAAAGAGGAGGAGATTTGCCTGAGGACTTTGGGCCATGACTGTGCCATTTAGGTAGACATTAAGGATGACTTTGGAGGAGTCGAAGGAAGCCATGAGGACATCCCAGCGAGTGCCACCATTTATGGGAGAAGAGGAGACAGGACAGAGCACAGAGATCATATGGGAGGTCCATAAATCAGGCGAAGGAACAACAAAGAGGATGTCAGTGAGGGTCTGTCTGGAAGAAGCAATAGTATAGGTATCAGCAATAGGGAGACCAGGGTTGGAGGCCAAGATATCTTTTTTAAATTTCTTTTTTCCAGACTTAGTGAGAAGGGAAGGATAGTTGATAGAGAAGCAGTTGGAATAGATGGGAGAAACAGAAAGCGTCATGTTTGGGAAAGGGAGAAGGCAGAGGCAGGAGTAAGCAAGTCAAGCAGAAGTCACTGGGCTAGCAGGTTACAATCAGTGGCCAAAGTTGGATGCAAAATTTCAATCAGGTTTGACTTTCAACTAAATACAAAATTTCACTCAGGTTTGACTTTCAACTAAATGCAACATTTCAATCAGGTATGACTTTCAACTAAATGCAAAATTTCACTCAGGTTTGACTTTCAACTAAATGCCAAATTTCACTAAGGTTTGACTTTCAACCAAATGCAACATTTCAATCAGGTTTGGCTTTCAAGTTAAAAGGGAGACCAGTAGTTATAAAATTAGAATAGTAGTCCGATGGAAGAGGTGAGTATAGATAAAACTTCAAATGGGAACATAACAGTGTGAGAGTTCAGAAGTACCCGCCAAGAAGGAAGTAGATGTAAATCAAGGAGGGAACTAACCCAAAATGAATATGGTTAGAGTGTCATGACAGTCCAATAGTCAAGGGGTAACATCTTCAGTGAGAGTGATGCTGTTTCTGGGATCTCAAGCTGCAGCCTGTAAAGCAGACAGGGAAGCGGACAGGAGCCTTAGAAATGGGCCTTTGGAATGATTGGGCCGGCTAAAGCCTGCCGGTCCCTTCTTAGACAAAAAATGCTCACTCCCCTACCAATCCGGAAGCAGGATGGAGGAAGGTGCCCCAAACAACACTGCATCACTTGTGGAGAGGGCCCAGGTGGCCATCATAAAAGCACTGCATGGTGCAGGGATATGCAGGCAGGAAAGGGTGTGTGGCACAAACAAACACCTTTCTTCTCTCTACCCTTGCAGAGAGGGTAGAGAGAAGAAAGATTGGGACAGGTGGAAGAAATAGTGAGCAAGTTAGAAGAGGGACAGAATCCAACCTTCCCAAAACACTGACAATTGGATAGAGTATGGAAATTTAGGAAGTTGCTGAGGGAGTCTAGCTAGAGAAGGCGAGCTGCCATTAGGTCCTCATCACTAGTATAACTCAGATCACAGACAGTATGAGCCAACAATGACTATTTTCTAACCTGCACCCATGAATGGCTGGGATAGGGAGGAGGTGCATTTCAAGATGAGAGAGAAAGGGACGGCCATAAGGCCCATTAAAACATCAATGAAATCCCTGGAACTGTTTGTGAAACCGTGCGGATTCCTGTCCCATTTGTGACAAAGATCCCTTATTCACTTTTACTCATGCCCCATTAGGAATGCATTATTATGGAAAGTTAAAGACATGATAGGGTTCCAATCTTGCTACCCCAAAGCACGAGGCTACTCTAGAAGTATGCTTTGATGGCAGCACCTTTACTGGAGCACAATGTGTATAAAGTGTAAGAAAAAACATTAATGTTTGGTCGTTGACAAGTGCAAAATACTGCAGCAAAATTGACATTAGCCGCACGCGTGCATTTTGAGTTACGAGATAGCGAAAGCACATGCCCTGTAGGCAACTTTACATTTCCAGGTTGAACTCTGTCTGTCCCTCTTTGCTGAGAAACATTTTGTTTGTGGTGGAAAATCTAATGAGGGTGCTGGTGATTTTGATGAGCAGTTTCAATGAAGTTCAAGGACTTAATGCACTATAACCATTCCATGCTTCTGAGGCCTTTATGTTGATTTGGCTACTTAACTGGCTTGATCTGACTTCATTTTCCCAGGCACAACCAATGAGAAGAATCACTGTTACAGCAAAACACAGTTGAAACATGAGTTATTTCTCCAAACTGCCACATTGCTACAGTGAACGAGCAAAGTGAGCAAACCAATGGTGCAAAAAGGCAATTGCTATTGCTCCTACTTAGTTTTCCATTGCCTATGGATGAGGTGGTGAGCCGGCTTGTGGCTATTGCACTTTTGGATGAATAGGTTGATAGACAACAAAGTGATCACTGACCTGATTGCAGGAATGGGTTTCTCAGATTTCACTTACTTCATGCAAGCCTTTGAAGGGCCTTCGACCTCAACCACTGGCTTCAAAGGAAAAAACAAGATTCTATCATTAAGAACGACAAGATGATTGATGTTGCAACAAACACAGGTACTACTCTACATTTCACACAAAACAAATCTGAAAACATGAACAGTTCTTTAAATCAACGATCCAAAGGCTCCGGCCACTTTTTGCGGAATATAAGTCGTAGTTCTTCATTTGTTCTGTGGATGAAGAAAGATCTGAAACAGGTGGCAAACAAAAACATCTTTAACACAGGATGTAGAGACCAGCATTTGCTGTCCTGAAGTAACAGCACATTTGTTGTAAAGTACCGTTTGTTGTAAAAGGTAGATTAGATCTGGCCAAACTTGGTTCCATCAGAGTTAGAATATGTTTAACATTGGGATACGACGAGCTTCAGATGTTAGATGGTACAAAGAAGGAATCTGTTGGTGGATCATTTGTTGTGAATCCCCCCTCCTCAAGTGAAGATGGAACATACAGAGTAATTAATCAGATACCATATAAAGCTCTGCTAAACTATGATTGGAACTCTATACTACTCGCTCAGCATGGAGGTGGGGGTGATCTAAACAACCCAAAGAGAACAGACTCTTTCAGCTTGGTTTCCTGGAATTGCTGTGGCCAAACGTTTTTAAAACAGATTTTGACCAGTTAATGCATTATTCATTTATAAGTCTGCATGAGACATGGTTAGCATCACTTCCAATAATCAATGGCTACACACTACTCTCAGTGGAGGCAACCCAGGGCCTTCGAGGTCAACCCAATGGCGGCCTCCTCTATTCTCTTAAAAATGGCACTGGATTTACGATGTCCAATATAGAGACTCATCAGAAAGATATCCACGTGCTTAAGCTGGTCAGCACCTATCATAATCCTGAAGGCACTCCATGGTGCTCTGTGTTCAATGTTTATTATAGTTGGAAATCAGGGTCGATTGAATCCTTTATGAATATTCTTACCACTTTTGTTTCAGATGCACTTGAAGAAGCAGCCATTGACGTTATCATTCTGGGAGATTTTAATAGCGAATGTTTGGATTCCCACTGGTATCGGGTCCAAAATAGGATTGGGAAATCTACTTTGGCTAAGGGAAGAGGTAAAATAATAATTGAATTAAAACACTGGGTTCTAATCTTGGTGAATGGTAACCTTACGGAAAATAAGCCACCTCATTTTACTTGGGAAAATGGTCTTTCAAAGTTCACGTTGGACTATATCTTTGTTTTTCGAAAGACTGTACCAGCTGAAAAATAAGCCACATGAATTCAAGTGATCACCATTTGCTCAAATTAACTTTGAAACGAAAAACTGTAGAGCATGTGAACACAGATTGCTTATTGGTAGTTTATGTCAACCCAAGAAACCATTTCCTGGTGTGGAAACCAGGACTGACTTCAAGTTTTAATGAGCACATTTTTTATAAGGGGTCCTGGATGAAGGATTACTGCTTAGCCCTATTAACTATGACCATTCAAAGCATACTGCAGACTTTGTATGTTCCTAAAGTTGATTCTAATCAGCATTTAAAGAGAAGTGTTCCCCGTTAACATAAATATGACAAACCTCTCAGATAAGAAGCAAGATCTTAACAGAGCACTGAGGCAACTTAGAAAGTCCTCATGTGATTTTATAGCAAGCGCAAAACCTTTTAAATTGAACTATAGACATTGTGTTAAGGGTCATTGTTTCCTAGTACATATTGATAATGAAGAAAGAATGCTTTGTTTTATTATATGCAAAGATGCATGCTTATTTTGGAGACTGGTTAAGGATCTCATAGCTCAATGTTCACTACATTTATAATCTATAAGCTTAGAACTCTGGGAAGCGCATTTTTCGAACATGTAATGTGAAAATGATGAAGCAAAAAGGAATTTAGAACATAATAATAATTTTTGGTTTGAACACTTGGAGGAAGATCAATAGTGATTAAGTATATAATCAAAAAGAGTAAATCCCCCAATGCACCTGGCCCTCGATCCTTTAGCAAACGCTACTCAAATGCTAAAGTCAAATTGAACTTGTGGGCTGCAATTTTATATGTATTATTCAAAGAGACTCTGAAGTCAAATAATTTGCCTCTGTCATGGAAGAAAGCCAATATTGTATTAATTCATAAGAAGGGAGATAGGACCTATCTCCCTTTTCGATGCCCCGAGTAATATATTTGGGTCAATAGTTCTGGATCAGCTGCGAGTTTGGGCTTCTGGCAATGGATATTGTGATACATTTCAATCTGGCTTTCAACCCCGCTCTAAGTACAACCCATAACTGTTTTGTTGTTCATTTGATTTGATTTATTGATTTATAAAGCGCTTTACACCAAGGCGCTGTGCAGTGGAACAACATAATACATAACTATATCAACAAAATAACAGTGGAAGCAAAATTACATCATGAATCATTCAACAAAACAGTGAAAAGATCAATTAACTGAAGGGGAGAGGGGGGATAGGGGAGTGGGATTAGGTAGGGGGTAGGGGTGGTGAAGAGTTGGAAGAGGGAAATGGAAGGGAGAGAGAGGAGGGGTAGGAGAGGGAAGAGAGAAAGTCAAGGGGAAGAATGAGGGGGGAGAGGAAGCAGAGAGGGCAGGGGGGAGGTGTCAAGGAGGAGAATGGAGGGGGAGGGATTTAAGGGAAGTGCGGAATGAGGAGAAGGTCCTGGTGGAGCGGATTGAGAGAGGGAGTGAGTTCCAGTACAGAGGCGCTCGGAGTTGGATTGAGCGGAAACGGGAGGATGCACAGGGGGATGGAGGTACAGTGAGAAGAAAATGGTCAGCGGATTGAAGGGAACGGGAGGGGGAGTAGAAAGAGAGAAGGGAGGAGAGATAAGGAGGAGCAAGACCATGGAGGGATTTGAAGACAAGGCAGCGAAAGTAAAATTTTAGCTGCGAGCGAAATGGTAGCCAGACAAGGTAAGAGACCGAAGTAGAGATGGAGTCACGGGAGGTGAGGAGACAAAGGGTACGAACAGCAGAGCAGAATTTGTTACAGACATGGGCCTTACAGGGAAAAGAGGTTTCATATTGTGCATTTTTAAACATCTCCCAGGCTTTTGATCGTTTAAATCATGCACTCCTCTGGAATAAGCTAATGGAGATGGGCTGACCCCCAAGTTTATTAACTATACTGATTGCCCTGCACTCTGATACGAAGGTGAGGGTTGGACTAGATCAAAGTGTAATTATAACAGGTGGATAAATACTTGTTGCGCCCTATGACAGGCTTGTGTGTTAGCACCATTTTTATTTAATTTATATATCTGTACACTTTTTAAGAAGGTTCCAAATTTTCCACCAAAACTAGGGTTTTTGCCAATATGGCCTATGCCAAAAAGTACATTTTATTTGGTCTATTTCTGAAAATCGCTTGTAAGTTGTCTATAACTTTAAATATTTAGGGGTCGACATCATTGCAAAAAGGACCAAATGAATGAACCTAGAACAAATAAAATAAGATCAAACATGACTGAGTTACTGGTGTTTGACAGAAAGTTCAGCACATTCTCTGCATTTGCAGTGGTTACGTTTTACTCCCAAAAAACAATCCTGCATGCTCTTTACGGAGCTGAAACAGGTTTGTTGCCTAATCAGTGGAATAAGGTGGAATCATTGGTATGGAAAGATTACACCCCCTTCTGAAGGGGATACCCATTGCAACCATTAGGCACAAGATGGGTTTGACCTCGAGACAGGCCCATGTTGAGTGGAAGAAAATGACATTTTTTAGATCATTTTGGCAGCCCCCACACTGCAGCCTGGTCTATTAATTACGCTCTCTGTTGCTAAATAACAACTATAAAGTGTTGACTGAGTGGTTTCAGCAATCGGTAAAACTTCTGTTTGAGAATGACTTAGATCTTCAGAAGCTTATGGTGTCTCCATTCAGGAGTAAAAGACAATTTCTGAATGGGACTGGATTAAGAACAGAGTCTTTGCAATTAATTATCGTTTGTTTTATCATCTTAACTATGAAGTGAGAGCTTTTAATGAGATGTCTTTCTACCTTAAATAACATCCTTCGAGGAACCATAGGTGTGAAATGTTGTGCTTCAAATTGAACTTATTCCCTAGTAGAAAAGTAATTTGTGCAAGACAGGAAATTCAACGTTCTAAGCGAGTCTCAATATATTCAGCCAACAATTCATCATCTTAAAAAAGAATTTACTTTTTTGTCGGAATCTCGTTTTAACTCTAATTCGTTTTGTACCAAATTAATGCCTATTTAATACAGAATGGTTCTGGGCAAGGATTTTAAAAAGGTTGTGAGCTTGCTGTGGATATAGCAGTTTTAACAATTTGAAACTTGCATTGTATGTAATGAATTGCTTTTGTATCACTCTAGATCTGAAGATTTTATTTGTGTTGAATGTTTTAGTAATCCGTTCATTGTATTGAACTGAAGTGTGTTGTATTGAATTGAAATTACTGTTTCTTGTGGCTGTTTTTGCAAAGGTTTTGTAACCATATGCAGATAGATAAATAAATAAAGATTGCAGGAATGGCAGCAGCAGATGATATCGAATGGATCCCAGAGAATATCCGACCTCCTGAATGGGGAACAGGAGGTTGTGTACCCTAAGAGAGACACCCAAGGGGAAGAAAGCCCTGTGCTAGCAGTCAGATTTTCGGGACTTCCAATATGCATCAGGCTGCGAGTTGTATTTGAAGCAGAAGGTAGTTACAGGTAACTGGAAATGCGTAGCCAACAAAGTACCCATTCAGATGAAGGGTAGTGGGAACGCATATGCTAGAGCACCAAGGTAACAGGAAGAAAGAGTGACATGAAGCCGGAGTAATATCAGGACGACACGAATCAGGAGAAACCTGCAGCAACACGAAGGACAAGGAACATGCTGCAGGACTCAGCAGGAGCGAAACAACGCACTGCACGAACTGTGATCATTGCTTCTATTGTTTGAATTCGGGTACAGCAATCCTTGGGTGCCATTTTGGAGAAGGCTAAACCGCTCGTAGCAGTGTACTTCAAACCAATTTTCCAGTGCCACATTGAGGAAGGTGGCATCCTTCTCCACACATCCCACAGACCAAGCAGAATTATGTTTCCTGACGTGGGTAGGTGGAAGACATTTCTCAAACACCTGAACATGCTTGATCTGTAATTGGCTCGAAAACGCACCGAAGAGAATGCAGGTAGATAACCCCTCTTTTGAGTGCTGTTGGAGTGCACATAGCGCATATGCACTGGCATGTTACTGGTAAGCGCTATGGACAATGTGATGGTCCACTACATTGTCATGTGCCATGGTAGAAAGTAAACCTAACCCGTGTGGGCTTGACATCCCTTATCTCTTTCCTCTTGCTCTGATTTCTGTTCCACCTCTGTCCCCATCAGTAATCATAATCTCTTTGACCTGTGGCTTAAAAAACCTAATACACTGCTCCACAATCCCTACTCCTCTCTGTCATTCTAATTCTTGTTTCCAAACGAACTCCTTTCTCTAATACGTTGACTGTGGCTCTTCCTTGCCTTGCTATTGCGCCTTCTTCTTTAGAGGAGCATCCTCAACTTGCATTTTCACTATGGAATTTTTCGAGTCTCTTTTGTTGGAAATATTGAAATAATTAATATTGAATATAATTGAAATAATTATATATATTGAAATAATTTTGATGGAAATGTCGCTGCCTGCCAAAAGTGTACAGTGGTACACATGAGTCGCCAACTCTATTTTATTTTAACATTTTTCTGTCTCATTGATTAAACCAGATACTGATATTTTTTATTTGTGTGCACCCAGTGCAACTACCATATTTTAGTTTCCCACAGGAACTTCTAGGAAGTGTATTTTATGTTTGAAAATTAGTAAATAAGAGGAGGAGTGGTTGGATCAGGAACATTGAGCGTAGTATCAAAAACGTGAGAGAGTAAAAATCACAGTGAGGATATGTACTGGGGACAGCACATACTGACAACATAAATCCTACCTTTGAGGTGTACTGGGGCAGCTGAAAAAGCCCCAATTTCTGCCCACTTCTCTTTTCACAGTCTATTTCTCAGCAGTCCTCCTTAGTCTCATGCCATAGAAAGCGTTTTCTTGTTTCCCCTAGGAACATCCCACCCCAATAAGAAACCGGCAATAATCATTTGAGGTAGAGTGTTGGCTCTGCATGCCAGCCACCAGAAGACAGGGACCTGACCGGAAATGATCAGCTCGCCATGGTTCTGCAATCCGAGAGACTGGCAGAAAAGGGGAGAACAGCAGTGCCAACAGTGTGCAGTAGACATGGAAGCTGTGCAGTGCTGACGTACAGCTGCAGCAGGCAAACAGGGACACTTACAACAATCAAGCACCACCAGACACTAATAAAGGTGGCAAATCCCCCCACCACCCTCCACACATAATGGGACTTCCCTTTGGGCTACAAAGAACAGAATCCCTGGACATGAACTCAAGTATTCAGCATCCACCATTTCTGTTCCACAGCGGCTCTGTATGGAAGAATTGGGTGGGATGTAGCCCCCTATTTGTAATCATGTCTGCCTACAAGACATCCCAGGTGGGGAAGAAAGGGCTAATTTGGCCCTGGATATGAGCCAACCCAGAGAGGGGAGGGAGATGAAAGGGGACCACAGGAAATGTGGGCTATTTGGGTGCTATCAGAGGAGGAGAAGGTGGAAGACCAAGAGACCAGCAGGATGGGGAATGAGCAGCTGAGAGTGGAGGCAATTGCTGGTGAAGGTGAGGTATTAGTTAGTGAGTGAAAGTGGTAGGGCATTGAAAGTGTGTGTGTTCGTGTGGCAAGTGTCATTATAAGAATTAGTGTAAGTAGTAACTGTGAAGCCTATGGTTTCAAGTGCAATTGGGGTGTTTGAGCAGTTGTAGCTTGAAGGTAGCAATGGTTTGGAAAGAATAGTAGTAGGTGGAGGGAGGATTAATGGTGAGGAGAAGGGAGTAGTTGTGAAGAAGAGGGTGGAGTGACACAACAAGGTTGAGGTGAGATATAGAAGGAATACATGATGTCAGAGGGACAGGAAGTGGAGAGAGGAGTGAAGGAGGCTAGTGGATTGGGGGGTGGAGGTAGGACAAGAGAGGGAGAGGAGAGAGTGAGCTGAAAGAAGAAGACAGAATAAAGTGGGGTGTATACATGGCACAAATCCCACCTGCCTTAAGACTGCTAACAACTGGTTAGAGTATATAGATGGCTAAGGGCCTAAAGGTCAACAACTCGGTGCACTTAGCACTTGGCATACTGAGGGAGAAACAATCACTATATGTCAACCGATAGTTAAGGATGTCTTGGCTAAGGAGAAAGTGCTTGTAGACAAGGGACAGAGAAAGAATGGTGTTAAACCTACTGTGTACCACAAGCACAATGTATGCAGCACAATTATTAAAACATATGTTTAAACAAGAGTTGAGTGCATGAGTCTTGGAATAATGTTTTTCTTGTCAGTTTTAGTATCTCAAAAGGGTTTGTAAGACTTATCCAAATGTTCTCGCTCACGCCAGCCACATTGAACCACAACAATATCATAAGCCAGTGGCACACCACCATTCGTTCAAACCCAGTCGACTTCCATGTTCAACCAGATAGTCAGTGTCAAACAATGAACACAAGGAGATGAACCAATTGCACAGTTTTGCTTGCTCAGTGAATTTAAATAATTTAAATTCTATAGTAAACCCAGATGTAATTTCTTAAGGCTCACATTAAGACGTTCATTAATGATGGAACCATTTAGCTACAATCATGCTTCTTTTGGAAGACCATGTTTTCAGGAGGTTTTTTTTTTTAAACAATATTGTCGTGTCAGTTTATCATGTGATTTATATAAAGCTCTACACAGCAGGATATTATTTTAGCTCTTGAAAGTCAAACATTAAAAAATGAAAGCTCCTTTCTGTATGGCAACAACTGTTCTAATGTCTCAGCATTAACGCATAACTTAAGTGTCTGATCGTGGGCCACTCATCTATACTCAGTGTCTAACATTTTTACATCACCAGTCCTTAAATCTAGGGTAATTGTCAGTCCCTAAATGTGGCTTAGTTCTGATGGTATGCTCTTCGAAATAATATCACTTATGGTTTAACAAGCTAAAGTGTTACTTCATATGTATTTATAGAAACCAATGTAATGCTTGATGGGGTCAACAAACAAAACACAATTGAAATTCTGTAGGCACTTTTTTGTTAATAACGAAAGGGTCGTGTTTGGATAATCAAACTGATGGGGCTATAGTTCATGCTGTAAACCCTCTTTTTTATACTCATAATTGTAATCTGGTTCCTGGACAAGAAACCCCAGTAGCAACTAACTTATCGGTAGCAGGCATTCTTATTGACAGGGACTAGACAGCCATGTCATAGCTCCACATAGCAAAGGGTGGACTTCCATCTAGAAGTCAGGCAGCCTGTCCTTCATGTCTGCCCAACTTCAGTAAGGTGCCACATAATCCCATGTATCTACCTGGGGCTGATTTAGGATACCACCAGCAGCAGTGCTTAATCACTTTCCTTTCATTAATATTAGATATCTATTAGAGTTATCAGGTTGTTCATAGATTTCAGTAACCAGTACCAAAAGGCTTGCAAGCGGCCCGCTCTGTCCTTCCAACATCTCTCCTTTCAGACTCCCAGGAATAACTCATGGGTCTTTGGTCTTGCTAGGAGGAAAAACATACAAGGATATGGATGGGTGTTCCCCTTTATGCCGGTAATCAGGCCAGCATCATGGAACAAACAACTATTGCTTGTGTATCTTTCATTTAGCCTGATAACTGACTCCATTATCCATGATTATGCACTTGCCGTTTCTATGAGGCTTCTAATCTCATCTCTTTCTGTATGTGGGGGTGGGGAGAGTACTTTTTTATTGTGGCTACTAATCTATGTCCCAGACACTACTCTAATTTCATATATACTTCCGTCCTGTCTGATATTGTTAAATGATGCCCTGTACCTATGCTAGAATAAGTAACCTCATTTTGGACTGCTTATGTTTCCCTTGAAATGCAACTAGTTTATTATTCGAAATTCTGCACGGATGAAGGGAGTCCGGAGGAGTTCCTATCCTTATGTTGATTGTTGTCACAGCAGCCTATCAACTACGGTTTGTTAATGGGGCAAAGGCGGGGGGCACAGATTCCTGGATCCATTCAATTCTTTGATTTGGGGGGAGAATTTGCCGTGTCCCAGGCTCCACCCAAAATAACTTAAAACAGCCCTGTCCGTGCTAAGCCCGGTCTGCTCTGGGGAATTTATTTATTTATTTGTGCTTAATTGTTATAATGTGCTACTCGCCCATGGGCCTCAAAGCGCACATCGTGCTTTAATGCATAAAATGGGTTTGAACATCCACGGCATCTGGCTATTCACTCTTTTCATTTGACATGCTCCCCACAACCTTGAATGCTTTTAATCTCCAGGAGATGATGCACCAACTCTGGTAAAACCCACAGTCCTTCCGCTGCTAGTGCAAAAGCAAAAGCAGCAACGTTAAAATAGCACTGCAGTTTACTTGGACATTGCAATCCCGTCAACAACTCTGTGTAATTAGAAGAAATGCAGCTGGTCATTGCTGCTGCCTGCTTTGCCTGCTTGACATTCACTGATCCTGTGGCAGGTGCATGAGTGTGTCAGTCACACATTTTCCCCTGGCCTACACGGTGACCTGAACCTTCCATAATGTGCACCAGTGGGGTTGCACTCAAATATACTACACACACTAGTGGATAAAGTCTCTGATTTCAATTGGCGACCATCGAAACAACAAGAGTGAGTGTGAGCATTCCCAGCTTGCGCCGTTTGGCCTCTGGGCTGCATTTCCTGCTGCAGGTTTCACATATCTGTCCTCCTCCAGTTAAGAAAGGAATATATGGTCGTGCCCTTTCTCATTATGCGAGTACCACAGTGCATTTTGTGCATGCCACTAGTCCACAATACTTGGCCACCTACATGCACAGTAGCACACTAAGAGGTTGTGCATTTAGTTACTAGGGAAATAGAGTGCTCGTGTCCATTGCATACTCTGAAGTCAATTGCATCTTGGAACTAGGTTAATTTGGAGCCAGACATGGATGTAATGGTTGAGGAGTGGACTGAACAGTTATGTTTTTTGGGACTATATTTTTGTTACAGAATATATGTTGATGGTGAATAGTGTACATATATTAACAAACACTACATTTGGGAAATATGTTTTAAAATTCCTAAAAACACTGACATTGCTTTCTTTAGTCATGAATATCCTGGAAAATTCTTATGTGCAAATACCTCACCCCAGGCTTTGAATCCTACACACCCTGATGTACGTGTCTCCTGGCTCTCTGGGCCTCAGAATCATACCTTTGGATTCAAACATTAGCTTAGGACTGGTGGGGTTAGTCAGACATTAGACCAGGCGGTGCCCATGTACAACCAATCAGGGGGAATCCCTTTCACATCTGAGATGTATACACGCATTGTGGCATGGGGGAGACTACTGTCTCCTCCAGACATAAGAGAATGGCATCATTGTTATGAACACCCACAACATCCTTCTCCTTTCACTAAACTGAGCAGCAGGTGGTTGCCCTGCCTTCAAAACGAGACCAGCTGGAATGCTGATGATGGAGTTGGTAACGGGAGGGACAAGACTACTTGCATCAATCCTGAAATAGTCCCAGAGTGTCTGGATTAAGTGTTCTATTGGCAAATGATACATATAAACTTCATTTGTTAAAACTACATTAAGAATGGATGTACAATGTTGACGAATTTTGATTCATGTAACAGCTAATATATTGTTATAATAGTTTATGGAAAGGACGCACTTTTATCTAAACTCTAGTTGATGGCATCTGCTGGGAGGTTTTATCAAGTCAGTATGTTTAATCATCTTAATTAGTGGCCTCAATATTTGCAATGATTAAATGAGTGATGTGCAAAAGAGGGTAATAATGGCTTGAAGTATACACTGGTCAAAGAGCTACTCTTCTTCCTTAGTGTTAGGACAGTTCTCATAAAAAAGACTTCATAAAAAAAAACATATCTAAGGCAGTGCAAAACCCCCACTCTAAGTATAAGGCTGTACCACCTGAGAATGTTGGGTAGCATGGACAGAGCAGCTAGGCTTATTTTAGGGGGCAGAAAGGGCTCTAGATCAATACAAAGAAATTGTAGTATACATATGGTTTAGAAACACTGATACAAAAGGTATTGTAAAAATAATGATTTATTTTAAATACAATAGGCCAAGATAAATCTTGGAGAAGTAAGTACTATTCACATAAGTTATACACACATGTATAAAACCAACTCAATACTTATGGTATACAAACAAAAGTATAGCCCTATTAAGAATAGCAATACGCAGTTCAAGGTGAGTCAAACCTAAAGTTATACATTCAGCAAGGCAATATGTTGTTCTTTGGAAATAAGACCAGTTTAGTTACCTTTAGATTGCAATAAGTAAATCAAGGACAGCAGACCCTGTTGGTAGCAAGGTTCAGTGTTATTCAGTTATAGAATCACTTAATCAGATCAACACTGCTACATGTAGATCGTGAAACATTTGGAACTTTCTTCTATTATGAACAGATACAGTTACATCACCAGAATTACTTTTAAAAACATAGTTCAGAGCTAGTAAAGTAACACATATGCTCTAGTGGGGCCTTAAGCTACTCAGGGATAGGTATGAGCACAGTCAACCATTTTAGAAGTGCACTAAGCATTTCAGGTAAAGCAAAACCCAATTACAGTTTATGAAGAGCAACAGCTATTCAAGGTCAGTGTAACCTATTGGTATGTGAACTATCCACTACCTAATAGCTAGCTATACCAAGGATACCTTGCAGAAGTGTAGAATACAATTCTAAGGTAAGTAGGAACATTATGACTATTTTAGAAGTACTCTAAAGTAGTTCAGGGAAAGCATAACCCACTTTTAGAATGGAAAATCTATTCAAGGTAAGGAAGTAACATGTTATACTTTTAAGAATTGCATTCAGCAATTTACAGGTACGTAAGAACTCATATACTTGTAAGAGTGGCTACATGCAACGCAAAGATAAGTATTAATTCTAGCACTGTTTTAGAAAGGCACTAAAGCTGTTCAGGGAAAGCAAACCCCAATAACACACATTTCGAAAGACACCATTTATTTCAAGTTGTATAAATCCGATTGGTCAACTTCTACACTCATTCACCTTAGAAATGATACAACTCTACAAACAATATTGTGTTTTAGAAGATTGAACACAATTTAAAAGCTAGTAAAATAACTTTTATACTTTTTAAAGGAGCTACAAGCAATGTACAGGTAAGTATCAACGCCAAGGACATTTATTCTGTACAAGAACCAAAGTTACTCAACAACTCATTTACAAGTAGGTACTTTCAGCACTTGTTATAGATTTCAAGACAGAAGCCTTATCATCAGAGTCCTTCCCTTATTCTAAAGCATGAGTTCTCCTGATGGCAGAAGGGGGACCCTAGTGGTCTAGGACACAGCTGTCGGTAACAATAGGGTTCAGTTGGAGGAAAGTCAGCATTCCAGAGAATATCTCTTCAAACAATCAGAGTTAGTGAAAAGTGTTCAGGGACTTCAAAGTAGGCTCCCTATACGTGTCCCAGCATTAGGTGTGGGCAAATGTTATGGGCAAACTCGCAACCACAAAAATCACCCACTCAGCCTCACAGGATTCACACAAGACTTAAGGTAAGTATTACCAAAGCCAACACAGTACCTCAGCTAAGAAGAAGAGCTTGGAGTTGGTCGTCATCCCGAGACACTAGCACAGGACCCAGCCCGTGGATTCTTGGAATGGTGACTGAAGAATGGAAACTGTCAATGACAGTTGAGAGAAAAGACTTTAAATACAGGATTCTTCAAGGCTTCTAGCGATCCTGCAGTTGCGGTGCCCTTTAACAGGTACATACTGGGAAACGAATATTGCCGGTTGGATTCTCTTTACTAATCTAGTCCTGTACTCTGGTGAGGGGACATAAAGGATTTGAATCATGTCTATCGAGGTCTAGCAGGAGTCCACCTAAGTTTTGTCAGGAATCGGACTTCGGAAGATGTTGCACTGCACTCAGGCTCGAGGTCAGTGGGTATTGGTGGTTTGCAGCCCAGCAAGGTAACAGCATGTTGAGGGATGGCTCATTTTAGAGGTCTTGTCACGACTAGTGGATCCTGTCTGCCTCTGTGTAGTAGTTGTTATATTCATTCAGGACTGCCAGTTTGATTGGAAAGAATGGTTACTTCAGGTTCTGGTTACACAGCAGGCTCTATGGTCGCTGGAAATGGTTACAGCCATTGTTTCTTTGTGTTCCTCTTCAGATTTTGTTTCAGTTGTTGATTTGTCAGCAGCTTCCAGGATCAAAGTATTTATCAGGAACCACAGTATAACGTCTACAAACTCTGCCTACAGTTTACAGAAAGGGCCAGCTATCTGTCCAATCAGGAAAAACAGCTCCCCAGCAGGATCTTGTTCCTTTCAGAAAAGGTGAAAGACAAAGGGGTGCAGAGTTGTTTACTCCTCCCTCGCTTCCTGCCTTCAGAGACATTCTGGAGCCTCGGCGGGGAACACAAAGGGTTCCAGCCGAAGACAAAACTTCAACCAGGATCTTCCCTACCCAGGACAGCATAAGAAGATCCAAGAAACAAAAGATACATGAGAAACAGCAAAAAGAAGGAACCTGTCATTCTAACAGAATGTTAACCCTCCTGTGCATTACTGCAGCTGCTTTGACAGCCTGCAAGTAATAATGATTAAAAGTCATAAAGGTAGATTCACTGCCACCAGCCATTCAAGTTGACTCATAATTGTAACACAAATTTTACCTGGTAAGTGAGACATAGGATAAAGTGTATCTCCCCAGCTCTCCACTTAAGGTGGGGTGTGCTGGCTCACCATGTAAAATGTAAATGGGCTGGAAATCCCATTTTAGACCTTGGGAACAGTAGTTCACCCAGGTTCATTAAAGATAAATTAAAAAGGGAAGCCTAAAGGCAACCCAGCACCACTGAATTTAAATGCTGTGTGCTGCAATAGTACGTAACTTTCAGCCCAAAGGTTATAGGACACAATAACTCCATTCACACGCTATGGAAAGACATGAAACGTCACCCATAAAAATAGTAAAAGACTAGATTAGAGGGGAAAAAGATTCCCACTCAACTTGGGAAAAGGACACATAGGGCCTCATTACGACCCAGGCGGTAAGTTACCGCCTGGGCCGTGACTTTGCCACCATGGCGTAAACTACGTTTCCGACCTTGGCGGGGCGGTAAGTCCCCAATCCCCATTTACCCTTCCCCATTCCCATTTTTGCCCCATAGGGCATAATGGGAGTGGGGAAGGCGTTAATTACGCCACCGTAAATTACGGTGGCGTAATTAACTCCATGGTCCCTTAGCGCCATGGATTTTAACACCTGCTAAAAGCAGGTGTTAAAAGCGCCATGGCGCTAAGGGACCTCGTAATTGGCGGTAAGGGGTCGGCGCAGCTAACGCTGGCGTAAACCCCTTACCGCCAGGGTCGTAATGAGGCCCATAATCACCAAGTCCAAGCAAAAGGTTCTGGGGTTGACAAAGGTCAGGAAGATTATTCACATTTATGAAAATCTTATCTAACAGCTAATGGCCAGATAATTTTGAAATAATGATTACAATCATATGGGTAGTAGTTTTTAGAGAGAAGCAGAGGAATGCCCTCTGTGAATCTGATGGGGCAATACATGTAATGTATGTAGAGGCAAGAGAGGGATATAATTTGGAAATATTGTGGTTGAATAAGGCAAACTGATGACATCTTGGCACTTTGACATTGCAGGTTTGGAAGAGTCTGATTTTAAATGTTTTACTAATATACTATTGATGCTGATTTGAGATGAACTATGAGGCTTATGTGCTGTCACTGATGAACTAGCTTTGCACATTTCTTGCACCTGTTTGTATTTAGAGGTTATGTTTAACAGGCCATGCATTAACATGCTAAAAGTGACCTGGTAAGACATTTGTACATAAAAAAACATCCAATCAAATGCAGCATAGATAACTTTCATAACATTTCATATTTGTGCAATGAGTTTATATTGTTCAATGTTGTTCTTTTATTAACTCTCTTCTTGCGGATTTTTTCTGCAGGATGGAACCAAATGGAGGAGTTTGGCGACTCTTCCTCAGGTGAGAAAAGGAACAATGATGATTTTCTAAGAATATATGTCCTTACACTCACACACCCACACCCACACACACACACCCTCATCAGAGCCACACAATATGGTTTTGTACAACTTATACATACATGTTCATCATCCATAATTCACAAAGACCTCATATATAACTACATCATTTGAGATCGCCAAAATCACAGTTCAAAATATTTTAATAAAATACATGTAGTAGTTTCACTATATCAAGATATTTTCTTAACTCTTTGTAAGGGCCATCCGCGTGAGCTTCATGCAAGTGCATAGTATAACTGCAGTGATCTGAACAAAAGTACAAATTCCCAATACTCACCCTTGAACCTGTCAGTGCTTGCTAGCCAGTACCTTCATCTAGCTTGGCCTTGAATGGTTGAACAATTTGGTCAATAGTTTCTCCCGTGTTTTCCTTGTGAAAAGATGTTATATTATACTCTGAGGAGCGTGAGCCTATAATGCATATTTGCCAGAAGAGCAATAGGAGAGATATAGCTAATTCAATCTAGACAATACAGAAGATAAGAGCTGACAAAATGTCCCTTGTAGTCATGTGTTACTTACTCTGTGAAGCCTGATTACAAATCCTACACTTTTGAGATAAAGATGGTAGGGCACATGTGAATTACCCTTGAATGATTAGCAGTGGGGCGTGTAGCATTAGAAAAAATCTAGAGCATGGAGTGCGGCTACCTTACAGAGCAGCACCCAGACCACGACAGAACATTAGTCTCACGGGCAGTGCTGTTCAGCCCGAGGCACTCCGCTTTGCTATGTGGTGGACCTCCATGAGGTTCCATCAAATCCAGATGCAGAGTTCACTCGGACAGAACCTGGCTGCATGACCTTTGATTTGTGGTAGGTACCCACGGCACATCTTTGAAATGTGAAAGGATCCACTTGCCACATGGGGTGCAGTTATATACTGGACACCATGGGTGTCAAAGAAATCCTTATTGTCCTCCCCATGAGTTCACCACTATGGGGTACTTTGCATGTACATCCCCTAGTTTCTTTGTATTTTCCACTTTCCTATTCTATTGATTTTGCATGTCACATGCCTTTAATGAACCATAATGCAAACTTGGTGAAAGTTGAAGGACCATCATGCAAATGAAGCAAATAGTAGTACCAAATACCAGAAATAGTCAAAGAATAGGTTAGACCTGATTCACATTTAATTGTGTCAAATCGTAACAACTAGCAATAACCCTCCCCCCCAAAATCTCGTAGTCTTTAAAATATATTATTTTATTTGCATTAATAGTGCATCAGTTGTAACACTTTATTTCACTTGTTTAGTTTTTGACTACTGCTGCTTCTGAAATATGAGAGAGGTGTGCCACAGTCACACTTTGCCATAGGCAAGATACATGCTTGCATCAGCCCTGCATACTTCTGAGACTGTAAACACTGAAAAGAGCATGCTGTGCTTTTACCTTAAAATATATAAATAATATCAAGTTAACTTTCAGGTAGGTTGCGTCCAATGATTTCCTATTTGTTATATTTTTATCTTGCTGTGTTATTTATTATTGAAAGTTGCTGCTATTCTCTCCCAAACAACAGCAAGCCTACTAATGATGGAAAAAAACAGAATACACAGTAATTTGTTTTGGGATCAGCAGAGTGCACTTTGATGAATTCTAATCTTGGTCTAAGTAATAAACATTCTTTCACATCTTATCTAAACAAATATTTTTACTGAATCTCAATTTGACGATTCCATACATCTCGATTTCTGAGATTTAATAAATGACATCAATAATCTTTTTCTTGTGACTCAAAAACGCAAAGGTTGACGACTGAATAAATAACAACACTGATCATGATTCCCGTTTTACTTAATTTGACAATGACTGGCAATGACTGGCTAGTAGTGACTGGCTACCAGTGACTGGCTAACATGAGTTTAGTACATAAGCAGTATAAATGTGTTACTCTGGTGCTTCTTCAGAGCCATATATATTGAATTTTAGCTACAACAACATCATTCATTATCTTTTCAAGATATATTGTTCAATCATTATCGTAGCACATTCATGTATATTGAAAGTGAAAATTGGAAAAAGAAAATAAGTTAAAATATGTAATGGGATAAATTCAATTACCGGGCAATGTGTAATGAAATATTCTTTCTCACATTACATGTATATTACCTTGCTATTCCTTATCTCATATAATGTAGTAACATTTCAATTCAGTAAGACAATAAATGTACATTTTACATTTTCTGAGTCTCCAAAACAATTCCATCTGTGGAATAAATCAATAGTACAATATAATGCATGACTCTCCAAACGGTGTAAGGATTAAAACGATGTTAATCTAAAGAAATACGCTGAGTTGACCTTACCATTTATGGCCCCCTTACTTATGTCAATCTAAAAATACACAGACTGTTACATTAATATCCCATTTAATCTGTTTCACAAAATGTAAATCATATTGGCAACAAATCAAATTGAATGACACATCTGCTGATTTTTAAATGTGAAATGATTTTATGATTTTGCTATCAGATTGTATTTTTTAGAGGTACTCTTTTTTTATCCAGCGTTATCATTTATATGTTGTAATTATTTTTTTTATGTAGGAGATATCAGCAGGAATTGCACTGAAGATGGGTGGTCTGAACCTTTTCCTCACTACTTTGATGCTTGCGGCGGCTTTGAAAATGCAACAAATTCAGAGAACCAGGTACGTCTGTAATGTTTACGGAACTAAAACACACATAGTACACAATATAATGAAGCACATGTTATTTATAGGTGGCAGTGTGTTGTGAGGTATAGGTCGTCTTCCTGCATGCCTGCAGATATCAATTCTAATCTGTAATGAATGCAATATATATAACTGTTTAGAACATGATTTTTTGATACTGGGCTCTGAAGTACACCATGTTAGATAATCTAATACTCAGAATGTAAATGTTATTTTCATAATTTCTGGCTTCTATTTCAGACTAAGGGATAGATATAGGGTGTGAAACCATTCTATTCTGGTCAGAAGAAGTGTAAGGGAGAGCAAGACCTTCTTTATGCTATGCCCAAACTGGTACCACCACTACGCTCATAAGCATATACGTCATGAATGGGAAACAGATGGAAAGTGAATCATATACTTGATTTCCTTCTCTTTTTGGTAGCAAGGGCTGAGGACAAGCTTTCCTCTTCAGAATGGTGAATCATCAGTGGAAGCATCCAAACAACAATATTACATTTAAATGACAAAATGAAAAAAAAATGTTCCAAGCAATATTACATAAATACACATCATACTCAACCCACATAACAATAAAAAACATTTTCATCCAAGCGATTGAATCATCTGGACTGAAAATACAAAGCATTCAAAAAGAGAAAATATTGCTTTGTTTGACAAACGTATTGCCAATTCTCACTCTTGCATCGCTATTTATTCAAAAGGCCATACTCCTAACCACATTTTCACTAGTGTCCTAACGAGCGGCTCTATTTACTCATCTTTTTATCTCCTGTACTGACCACCACCTAATCCCCTTCCATCTGCCTTTTCAATGCATCTCGGGAGGATAGCTCAGCAGCAACGTACTCGCCTTGAAAGCAAGACAAGACGCAGCATCAAAGGTTCGATCCCCAGGTCTACGCTTAGAAACCTCTGGGTATTAAGCACGTTATAAATAACCTATCATATCATATCAAGACCAAATGAATATCATGTCAGCAAAAATATACATCTGTCTTGGGCAAAACCCCACTCCTGTGGTATTCTCCTTATCTTTGGAACCCATCAAAGCTTCATTTACACTCAGACCACTTTGCACACTATTTCTTTAAAGAAGGGCCTCTCTAATTTCAGTGATGCTTTCAAACTCATCAGCACTGTGAAGCAAAACTATCAAACCCAGCGTTGAATATGCGACAACTACACTCCGTCATTAATAGGACCATGTTTCCATTGATGCAGTAAAAGCATTTGATTAAGTATACTGGGAGTGGCTGTACGCTGCCCTTAAACACTTTGGGGTGCCAGAGGGATTCCTGAGCAGGGCAAGACTGATCTATACAGCACCTAAAGCCAGAGTGCAGACAAGTACATATATTTCTGAAGCATGGGACCTAAAAAAATGCACAAGGCAGGGATGCCCGCTGTCACCCATGATATTCATCCTAGCTCTGGGACCTCTCATGATGTTCCTTCGGTCGGAGTTTGAGAAGGTGGGTGTGACAGTAGATGGGGCCAGGCATGTCATTTCCCTCTATACAAACGCCATGCTGATATATGTCCAGAACCCGGAGAGTAACGGTTCATACATACTCACGGTTTTTAAACATGTTTCTCTGCTCTCCAGAATAGCCATAAACTGTAGTAAATCATGCATTTTCCCGCTGGTGGGCATAGACAGAGCGCACTTGCCTGATCTCGGATTCAAATGGACTGCAGACACCTTCAGATACTTGTGGGTGAATATTTTTCATGAGGCAAGGACCTCCCAAGAGCAAAATACTTTGAGAGTGCGGGGAAGAACAGAGAAATCTATCAGATTCTGGAAGAGGTTGCCTCTGTCCAGGGTAGTTGTTGCTCACTTGTTTCATTACTTTATTAATGTCCCATTCCACATTCCTCTGGTTTTTTCATGTCTCTGAATACCATGGTGAGGGGATTATTATGTGGGTCTGGAAGGCATAAACTTGTGTTGAGCACCCTTTGTATGGATTATCTGGATGGAGGTATAAAACCTCTGCATTGTTTATTATACTCTTTATCATACTATTTAGCTGCACAGATTTAGTTTGTCTCTTGGTGGCTGTCAGATGAGGCCACTTTGGACACACCACTGTTGCAGGCAGCAGTCCAGCTGTAAATGCTGAAGGAGGTCCTCTGGGTGGACAATGGGAGATTTTGGGACTGGCCATATATGCTACAGCTCGGTAAGAGAATAAAGTTCATAGCCTGGGAATTACTCAGCGTCTGTGAGCCTTAATATCCTAAGATACCTCTTGCTTCCATGTATGGGCCAGGGAAGGGCGATCTTCAAGTTATTAGGTCACACTGGGAGGAGAAGGGAGTTTTCACATGGGATACAGTGTGCTGTTGGAGTTCTCAGAACTGGTGATGGAACAGGGAAGGAATACATGCTTCCCAATTCCTGACATACATCTGATTGAATAAAGAAGCTAGGGATGATGGCAGGGATTCCCAGATGAACAGGAGCTAGATGCTACGTTCACACTGTTATATGACCTGACAGAGGGGAGACATGGGGTAGCCTATATGGGAGGATGCTGGCAGGGTTGCATAAAAAGGGCCATAAGGTTAAAGCCATGTGGTGAGAGGATCTGGGCAGAGAAATTGAAGAGACAGATTAGGCAAACACACTATTATACAAAAGAAGGGTACTAGGAATGCCGGGCTTTTTCAAGTGTCCATGCTTCATAGGGCATACTTGACACTATATAGGATACCAAGGTGTTTCAGGCCGGCATCTGCCTGTTGCCCCAGGTGTGCAGATGACAAAGCGGACTTGATGCATATGTTTTGGACATGTCCGATGGTGCAACCATTTTGGTTGTCTGTAGGAACGTACATAGAAAGGGATGGGATTACTATATTCACATAGACACCTGGGACATGCTTACTAGGTGTGCGCCCATGCCCAAAACCCACTAAACATGTTAAAAAATTGATTGATTTGACAGGTAAATTAGTGAAATGTAGGATCACCATAGCATGGATGTGTTTGGTTTGTCCACAGATGGAAACTTGGTGGAACCTCCTCAGGTGTTTGTCAATGACCGAGGCCACAGTGATGTACAGGGGTTTGCATAGAACTGATGGAGGGATGAATGGCAGCATTGTGGATTGGTACACTCTTACACTGTTGATGTTCTTTCTTTCGGATCATATGCCTCCCTGAGGATGTGGATTGGAGGGGGAATGATTCCTCACAGTGGTGGATACGAGGGGTTACAATGAGATGGGCCTGGGAACTTGGATAAGAGGCAGCGCCCTGGAATGAGCTCTGTGTTGTTGTATCTTATTGACTGATAGTAACAATGGTGAACAACACGCTGTTTGTATGTGTGTTGTTCATGTTCACTGTAAATGATGACAGCACAATACTCTTACCTGGCCATGGTATAATAGTGGCTTTACTTAAATATAATCGTTTAGTTGCTTAAAATGCAAATAAATATATTTAAACAAAAACAAGCTAAACCCAAACTGATATTAATAATATATTAATACATGGTTTATCAACAGCCTGTTATATTTCAGAATAACATAACATTTTGAATGGAACTGTAGGAAAATAGGCTCTCAACATAACAAAGTATGTGTTACATCAAGAATTGAGGAATTCGAAGTTTCATGTTCAGAGCCAAAAAGAAATTCCAATCTAGGGCACAGAAACTACACTGACACATTTACTATCATCAAACCATGAAAAACAAATGCTCCAAATATTCGGATACTTTCGGACTCATTACAAGTTGGGCAGTATGCAGTCAAATTGGCAATCACAGAAGTACTGTCACTTTTACAGCACCACAAAATCAGAGGTACATGGAAATGGGTGCTAATTAGTGTCGGCATCTGATGGTAATTCTGTCAGCCTGCTCTTCCTCCTGCTCTTCCCATCGCTGACCTGAGAAGGGGTGGAGGTTGGTGCACTGCCACCAGAGGAGGTCTTCTGGGAAGTGGAGGGCCCCATCTCATCAGCCTGAGACCCGATGGGGGTGGGGGTATACACAACCATCACGGAGGGCAAGAGAGGGGCAGGGGTGCATACAACCATCACGGGGGAAAGGGGGGGCAAAGGCACTTACAAACATCAAGCGGGGTAAGGGGGGCCAGGTGAGCACACAACCATCTGGGGTAAGGGGGGCAGGGGCACACACACAGCCATCACAGGGGGTGAGGGGGGAGAGGGGCACACACACAGCCATCATGGGGGTGAGGGGCACACACACAGCCATCACAGGGGGCAAGAGGGGTGTGGGGCACACACAGCAAACACAATAGGCAAGGGGTGTGAGGGGCACACACACAGCCATCACGGCAGCAAGGGGGTTGAGGGGCACATACACAGCCATCACGAGAGGCAAGGGGGTTGAGGGGCACACAACAGCCATTATGGAGGGTGAGGGGGTGAGGGGCACACACAAAGCCATCACGAGAGGCAAGGGGGGTGTGGGGTACACACAAAGCCATCACGAGAGGCAAGGGGGGTGTGGGGCACACACACAGCATCACAGGGGGCGAGGGGGGTAAGGGGCACACACACAACAATCACAGGGGCGAGGGGGTGAGAGGCACACACCCAGCCATCACGAGGGCAAGGGGGGTGAGTGGCACACACACAGCCATCACAGGGGGCAAAGAGGTTGAAGAGGGACACACACAGCCATCACGGGGGTGAGGGGCACACCCAGCCATCACAGGGGGTAAGAGTGGGTTGAGGGGCAAAAACACTGCCATCAGGGGGGCTAAGGTGGGTGAGAGGCACACACACAGCCATCACAGAGGGCAAGGGGGTGAGGGACACACACACAGCCATCACAGGGGGCAAGAGGGGTGAGGGGCCCACACACAGCCATCACGGGAGGCAAGGGGGTGAGGGGCACACCCACACAGCCATCACAGGGGGCAAGGGTGTGAGGGGCACACACACAGCCATCACGAGGGGCAAGGGGGTGAGGGGCACACACAGCCATCATGGGGTGCAAGGTGGGTGAGGGGCACACACAAAGCCATGACAAGGGGCATGGGCGTGAGGGCACACACACAGCAACCATGAGGGGCAAGGGGGGCGAGGGGCACACACACAGCTATCACGGGGGCAAGGAGGGTGAGGGGCACACACACACAGCCATCATGGGGTAAGGGGGGGCACGGGCACATACAACCATCACTGGGGTAAGGGGGGCAGGGCGCATACAAACATCAAGGGGGGCGGAGGGCTCACACAATCATCACAGGGGGAAGGGGGTGGCAGGGGCACACACACAGCCATCACAGAGGGCGAGGGGGGTGAGGGGCACACACACAGCCATCACAGGAGGTGAGGTGGATGAGGGGCACTCACACAGCCATCATGAGGAGAAAGGGGGGTTAGGGGCACACATACAGCCATCACGGGGGGCAAGGGAGTGAGGGGCACCCACACAGCCATCACGGGGGGCAAAGGGGGTGAGGGGCACACACACAGCCATCTCGAGGGGCAATGGGGTGAGGGGCACTCCTTAATTTAAGCAAATGTGACTTTTCCCCGTATCATGGGATTGTAAAGAGTTTAGGCTATTTTGGGAAAATGATCTCACAGCATTGAATGTAAGTAGCATAAAAAATATTAAATCAATTTTGCAAAAGAGTGCCAAAATTAATGAAGTTTAGATGAGGAACACAAAATGCCATCATTTTGAAGTGTTTGGTGGAATTTTAGTGAAGCTATTTCCAGTTTAAAAATACGATTGACGTGAACTTCAGGATTCCATGTAGTGGGTACATCTCACACAATCTTAAAGCCCAAAAAACGTTCATGCATGCAATTGCCAGTGGCTAATTTGAACAATATATGTGATTAACTAGCAGCTACATATTGGACATTTGAAAAATACACTAAGTAATGCCAATTATTCAACATACTTACAACATGAAAAACACATATATTGTCCAATAATTAAACATCAAATTACCTTGTAATTAGCTATAATTTAAATCCAAAATAAATCAAATGTATATTTTATTGTGCATAATCACTTTCATCGTGCATATGGATAGATTATAAACATATACAACTATAATAATAAATAAATAAATAAATAAATAAATACAATTCAACAGAAATTATTTGTAATACATGTCAATACTTAAAGCACAAATATGGAAGAATAATTTTCAAATCATAAAAACAGTTATTTACAATGAAGTAACTGTATTTAAAAGAGAATATCAATTTTAAGTAATGAAACATTTGTTTTACTATAAATAGAAACTGGGAACGGCTGGATGAAAAAGCACTGCATGTTTTAAAAACCCAATCTCAACTTCCAAAGAGTTACAAATGACTGCATTCTTCTTTTAACAAAACATGTTAATAGTGGCTGGTAAAAATGTGCATATATTAAAAAATGTATCATATTTGCACCAATGTAGCTCTGATTCTATTAAATGTATAAAAGTTAGTACAATACTGTACTTTAATAAAACATTAGCCATTGATGAATAAAAACGTTTTGAATAATATCCAGGACTTTTTATCTAGTCAACACCTATCATTTTCAAGTCAAGACATAAGCGTGTCTGAAATTCAAGCTAATGTTGTTGTTGGTATTTTAGGTCTGAAATCTCATTTTGAACAGTTCCCCCTTCAAGTTACCCCTACAAATGAAGTAGGATTGACTGCTAAACCTATGTGTGAACAACTGGTTTAAATAGTTATAAACTCATTGTATGCTTTTTTAAAAAAAATTTAAACAGGTTTTACAGGTGACAAATAACTCCCAGATTGTCTCTCTATATACCTTTATAATATAATATCAATATCATAATATGTTATAACTTACAAGAAAGTCACAATGTTATGTTTAGTTGCTCAAGACATCTATACCACTTCAGCAAAAAGTGTTATTTTAAATCATAACAATAAAACATGTTATAATATTGACAATAGAACATGTTAGTTCCTGTACAATATTTATAACGTTTTAACAATCACACACATTCGATTTTTTTAAAGCTATTCAAGAAATTAGGACCAACAATTCTAAAGTTATAAACGTAATGTTTTAAAATTGTAACAAATGCTGCAGTTGTATGATCAAAATAATGTAACAATCCCGCCCACGTTGGGGTGATATAGAGGTCTGGAAATGACCCATCAGTCCAAGCCTGGTTGGCACGTGTGAGGCAAGGGCCTCAGTGAGGGCTCAGGGCTGTGACAGGCACTGCACGTCCCCACCCGGCGGACAAGGAGATGATAGCTATTCAAACCCTGGGATTTTGTCTGGTGTGCAAATAGTTATTATTTTGTATTTTTGTAGGGGAAATTGACTGTGTGTATTGCTCGAGGCCAGTCTCCCTTACAAAATAACACAAACAAGATGCCCCCCACAATCGAAAATAGGAAATGGACCAAGTCTACGACAGTGGGGTGGCAGTGCCAGGAGCCACAGCAGATAAGTGGTGTGGTTTGTGGCCTGGGGTATGACGTAGTGGGAAAGGATGGTCAAGAAAGGACGGGGCAGTCGGGCCATAAGAGGGGCCGAGGGGTTGCAAAACAAAATGTGCCACCAAGGGAATTACCTTGTGTGGCTGAAAATGTGGCCAGTACACTGGCAGCTCTTGCCTGCGTCTCCAGCCACCTGATTCGCTGGTTGCAAATTATGAAACACATACACATTTATTAAAGTAATTCTAGACTGAAAACAAACATATTGATAATTGACCAAGTTATTAGGGTTACCAGACATTTGGTGGAAAAAAATTGGTCGACCAGACAAATGGTCGAACCAATTTGTCGAAAACCAAATGGTCGAATTTTTTATTTTTTTATTTTCACCCCTTTTTTTTTTTTTTGGGGGGGGTCCCCCCCAACCCCATTTTTTTTTTAAAAACCCATTTTTGTAAAAAAACGAAAACCCGAAAAATAAATATATAATTAAAAAAAAAATTCGACCATTTGGTTTTCGACCAAATTGCGTCGACCAAATGTCATTGGACCAGTTTTAGGTCGACCAAATGTCTGGACACCGTTATTAGATGTGTCTTAGTGAAAGGAAGACTTATAATTGTCATCCATAATGTGCCAAATAATATTCTAAGAAAATCCAATGTTCTTTTTTTGAAAAGTGACACAATTATTACAATGTTCTTAGTAGTGAGACGGATGGGCAACTGATTACGCCATGCATCATTGTAAGCTGTAATGTTATGGGACATGCACACATGCCATTTCGAAATTAAATGTAGCCTTTGTTCTCAGCCTTAAGTGCCCTGTTTCAGTACTTGGTTTTCAGGTTTTAACCACAACAGCTTGCCAATGTGTCTACCAATGTATAAATATTCCCAGTTTTCAGAGGTGTATTGGCATATATGATGTACACACCTATACAAGTAGTTTATTTCACATGTAAGAATGTAAGTCAGAGAAGAGGTGATGGAGCATTTAATGTTAAAGGTTATTGTTATTACATTGCTGGTTCAGACCTTTCTCAATCGGGCCCTAATTCATTTCAGAACATTTTTTATCAATGGTTTCAAACATCAAGTAAAAAATACACGTGTGTCCCTTTAAAAAAATCTGATAGTCACATTCTATCTAGCCACATCAATGCCTGTTGTGCGTATTAACCCTTCATGCTATACAGCCGTTTTATATACACTAAAACTACTAGTGTATGTGGGTGTGTGCTAGTATACAATTGCATATTCGGAACTGATGGATAGAAGAAAAGTAGAAAAGTAACACGCTGTGGCATGCATAACGTATGCAGCTGCCTAATTGCAATATGCCTTTATTTCTGCCGATTCATGATACGTTCCTCTGAAGCAAATTGTTCAATTAAATGTTCGTGAAAAAGGTACAAGAATGCACATTTTAGTACCTAGTGCACATATCAAAACCTGGTGCAAGTCACAAGCAGGGTACCTGCTAGTTGCCAATAAATGTAGGAAAAATATGATTAACTACGGAAGAATGCCTGCAGTTTGGGTAGTTTGCTTCAGGGCAGGACAAAGACTGATATGTTTTGGATATTTATCCCCTGTTAAAGATAGTGAGCTAAAGAATCTGGGTAAGGCTCTTGTAACCAGGACTGATGTCTGTCAGAGAGACTCCAAGGACCCCCCTTGTTAATTTGCATAATTTAAGTAGCTTTGGGTCTCACCCTAAGTTACTAGGGCAATCCAGACGTGGACCCTTTGCTCACTATTCTTAGTGAGGCACAGCTCCACCCTACTGATGAGGTCCAACAAGATCGACATATGTATCTGGGGTTGCTGTTGGTACTCCTGTTCAGAGGAGAATTGCCTAGCATTTCGGTGCTGAACTGCCTCAGGGCAGGATAAAGACTGACATGTTTTTGATATTTCTCCTCTGTGAAAGATAGTGAGCTGAAGATTCTGGGTAAGGCTATTGTAACCAGGACTAATGTCTGGCAGAGAGACTCCCAGGACCCCCTTGTTAATTTGCATAGTTTGCTTCACCCCCAGGTAAACAAGGTATATGAAAAATGATCGGTAAATACCAATGACTTACCACTCTTCAAAGCCTGATTTACAGCCAGTTGAAGCAATAGCAATGCATGACTAGGGAAAGCACAGCATATAATGGGCCTCATTAGGAGTTTGCTGGTCCAGAAACAAGGGTGCCGGTAAGCTCACTGACACCCTTGTTTCCAGATTGGCAAACTCTGAGTCTGCCTGCCATGGCCGCTGCGCCCCACAGCCCTGACCCTGCAAGGCACTTTGGCCACGGTAGGCAGGCCGGTCACGGAAGCACCTGCACCCTTAGCAAAGGTGCCGGTGCTTCTGTGTCCCCACTCCCATACTCTATGGGAATGGGGACTTACATTTTACCGATGCCTGACCTCCGAGGCCACCAGAGTTGTAATCGCCTATTGGCACTGGTAATTCAGGTGCCGGTAAAATATTACAGGTCTGGCGGCAACCCACCAGTAGCAACAGCCCAATGTGTTGTTGTTATGTAAATCACTAAACTTGCCTTAACCATTACCCTTTTTTCCACATTTATATCACCTGTCCCTGATGCTGTTTTCACCACACCCATTGTGCGTGTATTTTCAACCTTCCATCAAATTTCCGTTTACTTGTGTCCACCCAATTGCAATTTTTTCCATGAGCAAATGATCCATTCTCATTTCTATATGTCAATTTGTGTTGGATCTAATGCCTGATTCACAAGGAAATAATTGTGAGGCCCTGAAACGAATCCCTTGTAGGGAAAGTACTCATTGGAAGCTTCAAGAAGACACAAATATGCCCAAAACACTTTTCATTGAATACAATGTTTAACAGAGTGGTAAATGAAACCTGACTTAAGCCTATTTGGAATCGGGCCACATTTCAACCAGGTAGAAGAGTAGCAAGTGCTTTCTTTTTTGTGAATCAGCTCTTCATTGCGTGTCTATTTCCAATTCAGCCACCCTAATTGTGCCTATGCAAATTTGTTTTACATGAGTTATACACCTGTTTATTTGAGTTATACACCGATCCAACTTTTTGTTTTATTTATTTTAATTGTATTGTTTAAAGCATGGACCTGTCCAGAGAGCAGCAGAGCTCTGTACAGGGTGTCGGAAGTCAGTGTTTGGGCTGAGGTCTTTTCACAGTAGCACAGCAGTGTGAGTTTCGGCCTGCGTGTCAGTCTGTGCTTCCATTGGGATACGATCTTGGTCAGGTGCTGTAGGAAAAGCCATTTGCTCTGTGAGGAGCATGTGTTCCCAGATATTTGGAGCTTAATTGGTTTGTGACTCATGGCTGCTTTGTTGATCATCCATGCAGTCTCGAACAGTATCCTGGCATGGAGAGGAAGGCAATGTATCTTTGTGTAGGGCGGGGGACGATTCAGTGACATTTCTGCACACCTGTAGTAAGGTCTGCTGCAATGGGGTTGACTGCTTTTAGGGGACCGAAGTTAGTGCCTGGGAGCCCAGTCAGAATGGAGGGTTCCCTATCAATGTGCAAGACCACAAGGGCCTGCACTACCGCCTGGAAGTCCTCGGCGTGATGAAAGGTTTGACTTTGTGAAAGGGGGACATTTGGAGCCTGGCTTTTCGGGTCTTGCGTGTATGTGTGAAGTATGTGCAATTGCGACACAAATATGCGCACACAACACTAGCATCTGCATGTCCAGATTTCTTTTTTGAATCGTTCACAATTAAGCCTCCACAAGCTATACATTTTTCTGAGAGTAAATACATTTTCAGCTGTAAAGATCTTTTTGAGTCAGGCCATTAATCCCAAACATGGACTGAAATTCTTTTCGCCACCTATGCAATGTCAACATGTTTAAATAACACGCATCATTTGCATGCTTGCTTGTGGGGGCATGTCTACACATATCATATGCTCACAAGCAAAGCTACATCCTCCATATTGCATATGCCACTATGTTGATAATGCCTAGTTAAGAGTTCATCCCTGCATTATCGCAGAATCTTGACAACAAAAGGGTCTGGTTTACATTCTGCATTCCCGAATAACGCAGATTTGGGGTTTTGTCAGAGACCCCATCAGGTTGGTGTATTTACGGTCTATAATCACCAGGTAGTAGCAATCCTCTGCTAAAGGTCGGCAGGTGGAATGGATCAGATAAAAGCAGGTTTGATTGGAGCAGCCTGAGCCTTTTTTGTCAAGGGGGAGCTTGAGTCAATCAGGGGGGTGCAGTCCCCAGCTGCATACTTTTTTTAAGGGGCTTTCAGTAGCAGGTAAATGGTAGGGAGCACCTCCAGCAAAAGCTTGGTGGTAGGTGGGTGAGAGAATTCCTGTACGTCACAGAAATGGCTGCTCAGTGTCAGGAGCATATGAAACCCCTAGTTATCTACACTCCACTTCATGTGCCTGGTTGGGTGCGTTTGGCTTTGTATGGCTTACAATTGTCATGATGCCTACCTCCAAGGAGCCAGGTCCGACCCAGCAACTCCAGAGGCAGGCATCATTTCCCCCAGGGGAGTGCCAGCAGGCCCAAGCTGGGGCCCTTTGGACGCAGTCCTGGCGCCTTAGGCGCCAGGCTCATGTTGGACCTCTGTCCTGGCGTCTTAGGCGCCAGGCTCATAAAGCTAGACGTGTGTTCAAGTGTTTTAATGTGCACTTACCTGATGCAGACCATGCTGCCACATCCAGGCCCTCTTGAGGCCTGAATGGAACTACTTTACCTGTCGGACTACTTTCCACCCGGGTGTGGTCAGGGAAGGATACATACCTGATCGGTGGAAGGATACACACTTGGAACTTCTTCCAAAGCTATTTAAACCACACCCGATCAGCAACTCACGCTTCGCGTTGTTCTGCTCCTCACAGCTGGACGCTCACCGTGTCGGCTCCTGCATCTGGACCTCAGCCACGCCTGTCAGTATCCTGGGTCACCTGCAAAGGGAGACAAAAGACCTTACCTGCTAAATCAGCACCACGGAGACATCACACCGACGATCCTGAAAAGGAAGACATCATTTTTAAAAGCATTTCGCTATGATCGCTGCAGCGCTGCATTTCACTCACCTATCCTGGACGCCACCATCTTCAGCAGCGATCATCCGGATCCACAGCCACTTCCCAGAGCCTAGAGAGAAAAAGACAAGAACAAGGTGAGAGAAGGAAGGGAATAGGAAAAGCTCAGTTTCCTTCTAAGACTTACCTGTTGGGTCATTCCCATTTCATTTCGGGTCTTGCCGCTTCCAGGCATTTTCCAGACCCCGGCCCCTATGGGGAAAAAAGACAAAGACATTGAATGAGCGAATGCAAAGACATTACCCGAGCGCTCATCCAGAACTTACCTGTCATTTACTGGAACTGCACGTTTCACTTCGGGTCGGCGCCATATCTCCGCCATTCCGAACCCCGGCCCCTAAGGGGAAAAAGACAATGAACATTATTAAGCTTGGACTTTTGAACTTGCAACAGAACTTTTACAGAGCCTTACCTGAATAGTCAAGCTTACCTGAACTCCCATCAATCCTCAATCCAGTGAAGTAACTGGGTTTCAACGCGCCCCTACATCAGAAGCAGGATGGAGAGCTCATCTTCCTTACCCTAAGGTGAGACTTCACGGGGAATCGTGGAAGGGTATCGTGGAGGGTTGGAAGAGAGTGGGAGGCTTGAGCATAACTCAGTCAATAGGTAATACTCCCTTTTCACGCACAGGGGAATATTCCTGCGAGCCAGAGAAGCCAGAGTAGAGGGGCCCTTCCTGTCCATCTTCGGAGTCCTGCGCTTCACCATTGAAGAAGCATCAGCACTCGAAGCCAGACCTGCGCCTCCGTGGGAATCAGGTGAGCGTTACAGAACACGAAGCCTACCCACAATTTCCCACCCGGGCGCTATGGAGACTTCCGAGACTGACCAGCTGGCCCAGCTTTTGGGGGAATTACGGGCAGAGGTGCACTCAGCCCGCCAGGAGACTAACGCTCTCAAAAGAGAACTGATCCTATCCAAGGAAAGAACAGATGACCTAGCCAAAAGGTTATTACAGGCCCAGGCAGGGCACACTCCTTTACCTAATTCCGGAGACATTTCCACATCAATGGGTTTGAATAACCCGGTACAAATTAATCTACCTGAACACATGCCTTTGGCCCCGCCTGAACGTTTTGCGGGGGATCCCAAGAAATATGCCGTCTTTATGAACCAATGTCGTTTACACTTTCTATGCAGACCCGGAGCCTTCCCTAACGACCAGACCAAGGTAGCCTTTATGCTTTCTTACCTCAGTGGCAGTGCTGCCGATTGGTCTATTCCATTGGTAAATCAGGATGATCAAATTCTCCAGAATTTTCAGGGCTTCCAGGCCAGCATGGAAAGATTGTTCGCTCGACACTCTCAAGGACAGGCCCTTGATAACAAACTGCTATCCTTACGACAAGGTAATCAGGATCTTCTGCCCTACATTGCCACCTTTAACAGACTGATTGTGGAAACTGGATGGCCAGAAAACAAAAGGATCACATTGTTTCATCGAGGCCTGCGCGGAGAGCTTAAGGATGTTCTAGCTCAGATAGTAAACCCACCCCAGGTCTGCTCAGACTACATAGAGTTGGTGGTTCAACTTGATCACAGACTTCAAAATAGAAAAGCAGATCAGTTCAAGTATGAAACCCGAGTACCGATCAAAACCCACGCTAACTCCAAGAGTACCGACGTATCCGAACCTATGCAAATCGGTGGTGTTAAAGGACCATTAACGCAGAAAGAACGAGAGAGAAGGCGGCAAATGCAACTTTGTCTGTATTGCGGAACTTCCGGTCACTTTCTTCAAAATTGTCCAGTTAAACCACCTAAGAAGGCGGTTGGAGCTACTGATAACGAATTATTGACACCTGATTCGGGAAACGACCTAGCCCGACAAGCATAGGGGCCCGCTTGCCGAGCTTGAAAACTAACTCTTTGACCTCGCATTTTGTCATGCCAATGGTGCTCGTGGACCCAAAACAGCCTCAGCAGTTGCATGCTATAAAAGCATACATCGACAGTGGAGCTATTGGAAATTACATAGACCGTGAATTGGCTTCCAGGATTAAGCTTCCTCTCCGTCCGAAAGTAACCCAAGATGTCATTACTACAGTAGATGGAACCGAAATAGCCTCAGGGCCTGTAACGCATTCCACGGTTGAAGTGACACTGGTGGGTCAGGGTGGACATCGGGAAGCAATCGTGTTGATGTGATCAAGGCCCCACAATTTCAAGTAATTCTTGGAATTCCTTGGTTAGAAACACATAATCCCAGAATTGACTGGCGAGCAAAGAAGATACGTTTTCCAGATTGTGAACCAACTTGTTATCCAAGAAATCCAGCTATGGGTCTAGCCTCAGCAACTTCCACCCCTGTACAGCTACCGTCAGAATACCAAGAATTCCAAAACGTTTTTCAGAAAGAACAGGCTAACACGTTACCTCCCCAATGGTCTTATGATTGCCAAATCGATCTGGTACCCAATGCTCAACTACCTTGTAGTAGGATTTATGCTCTTACGGAACCTGAGAACCTGCATTTGCGTCAGTATTTAGATCAGTACCTAGCCAATGGTTTTATTCGCCCGTCCAAGTCTCCTGTCTCCTCAGCTCTGTTCTTCATGCCGAAAAAAGAGGGCGACCTTAGAACATGTATAGACTATCGCGCCCTAAATCAAATAACGATTAAGAATCGTTATCCTCTGCCCCTGATCCCTGAGCTTATCGACCAGGTAAAAGACGCTTGTGTGTACACCAAGTTAGATCTCCGAGGAGCTTATCACCTGGTGCGTATAAAAGAAGGCGACGAATGGAAGACTGCATTCTGCACCAAATTTGGGCTTTTCGAATATCAGGTGATGCCCTTCGGGTTGTGCAATGCACCTTCCGCCTTTCAGTACTTTATAAATGATGTTCTTCGGGAACTTATCGATGTCTGTGTCATTGTTTATATTGATGACATCCTGGTGTACTCTTCTTCAGAATCCGATCACAGAAAACATGTTAGGGCAGTTCTTGAGAAATTGCGCCAGCACAGACTATTTGCAAAGCTCAAAAAATGCGTTTTTCATACCACAGAAGTTGAGTTTCTCAGATTCATCCTAACACCTCAAGGAGTCCGAATGGACTCGCGAAAGGTGGACGCCATCCTCAAATGGCCATCTCCTAGCTCGGTGAAGGGAGTTCAGAGCATGCTCGGCTTCGCCAATTTCTATCGAAGATTCATCCCGGAATTTTCCCAAACAGTCCAACCCATCACAGCTCTCCTAAAGAAAAACAAACGCTTTGAATGGACTCTTGAGGCCGAACAAGCCTTTCAGGACCTGAAAACCAAATTCACCACTGCACCTGTATTGAAGCACCCACACCCAGACCTCCCTTACATTGTGGAAACCGACGCATCCAGTTCGGCCATGGGAGCTGTCCTGTCGCAAAGAGACCCAGAAACTAACCAACTACACCCTGTGGCCTTTTGGTCCAGGAAAGTTTCTCCTCCTGAAATCAACTACGCAATTACCGACAAAGAGTTACTGGCTATTAAATCTGCTTTCAAGGCTTGGCGTCACTACCTTCTCAGGGCAAGACACACCATCACCGTAATTACGGACCACAGAAACTTACAGTATTTAAAGACGGTCAAAGCTCAATCTTCACGACAACTCCGATGGGCTCTATTCTTTGCGGAATTTGATTTTGTAATTACCTATCGCCCTGGCTGCAAGAATGGAAAAGCGGACGCCTTATCCCGGATTGTCATGGAAGAACTTATTTCGAGCTTAGAACCTGTGCCCATCATACCTGAGCAAAGAATCTTAGGCTTAACTTCATTGCAAACTATTGAGGACATCCAAACGCAAGTAAAACAACTTCTAGACTCTTCAATCTTACTGGAATGGAGTCAAAAGGGTCCTCATTACACCATTAAGGATGACTTACCCTACTTCCAGGAGCGGTTGTTTCTGCCAAGTAAAGAATTGCAAGAACTTGTTATTGCCCATCATCATGAATCTTTAATGGAAGGACACCATGGTATCGCTAAAACAGAGGAAAAAATCAAACGCCACTTCTGGTGGCCTTCTTGGAGAAAAGACATAAAGTCTTTTGTTCTGTCTTGCGGAATTTGCGCCCAAAACAAGGCTCAAAGAAAAGGCCAGCCGGCCTACTTCAACCCTTGGATATTCCACCTGCACCATGGCACACCCTGTCAATGGACTTTATAACCGAGATGCCTCCTTGTGCTGGTTACAACACAATCCTTGTAATTGTGGACCTATTCTCCAAAATGGCCCACTTTATCCCTTTAAAGGGTTTGCCTTCAGCTTCCACCTTGGCCAAGGAATTCCTGGAGAATATAGTTTGCATACATGTTTCCCTTCCATATTAGTCTCGGATCGTGGAAGTCAATTTATCTCCCATTTTTGGAAAAAGTGTTGCCAACTAGCACAGATAGATCTGCGGTTATCCACCAGCCACCATCCCCAGACCGACGGACAAACCAAGAGAACCAATCAGACTCTCGAGCAATATCTTCGGTGCATGTTACACCAATCCGAGTTAAATTGGAAAGACATCATTTGGATCGCAGAATATGCATACAACAATTCAGTGCATTCTGGAACCGCACAAACCCCTTTTTATACTTTGTATGGTCACCATCCTCGGACCTCTGACCTATATCCACCTCTGACCCTGGAAATGCCCGCAGTAAATCATCTGCATTCCACAATAACCCGAGCCTTCAAAGAAGCTGCAACTCATTTACAGCAAGCCAAGAAAAAGTATAAAGAAAACGCTGATTTGCACCGAAGTAAAACTCCTCCTTACCAAGTAGGAGACCAGGTATGGCTAGCAACTAAACATTTACCCCTCAAGGGCCTGCGAACCTTCAATCCCAGATTCAAAGGACCTTATCCCATCAAGGCTATAATCAACCCAGTGGCCTTTAAACTGGATCTACCGTCCAACATGCGTATTCATCCAGTTTTTCATGCATCACTTTTGAAGCCAGTACAACCAGGAACCCGATTGTCCAAGCCTCCAGATCCAGTTCAAATTGAAGGGGAATTAGAATTCAAAGTTAAAGACATTTTAGACTCCAAGGTGGTAAAGTCGAAACTCTTCTTTCTTGTTGACTGGAAGGGATATGGACCTCAGGAGAGATCGTGGGAGCCTAGTAACCATGTTCACGCACCTCGATTAGTACACAGGTTTCACCGGAGATTTCCGAACAAGCCAAAACCCCTGGAGGAAAGAACCTTGGGAGGGGCCTTGAGGGGGGGGTACTGTCATGATGCCTACCTCCAAGGAGCCAGGTCCGACCCAGCAACTCCAGAGGCAGGCATCATTTCCCCCAGGGGAGTGCCAGCGGGCCCAAGCTGGGGCCCTTTGGACGCAGTCCTGGCACCTTAGGCGTCAGGCTCATGTTGGACCTCTGTCCTGGCGCCTTAGGCGCCAGGCTCATAAAGCTAGACGTGTGTTCAAGTGTTTTAATGTGCACTTACCTGATGCAGACCATGCTGCCACATCCAGGCCCTCTTGAGGCCTGAATGAAACTACTTTACCTGTGGGACTACTTTCCACCCGGGTGTGGTCGGTCGGGGAAGGATACATACCTGATCGGTGGAAGGATACACACTTGGAACTTCTTCCAAAGCTATTTAAACCACACCCGATCAGCAACTCACGCTTCACGTTGTTCTGCTCCTCGCAGCTGGACGCTCACCGTGTCGGCTCCTGCATCTGGACCTCAGCCACGCCTGTCAGTATCCTGGGTCACCTGCAAAGGGAGACAAAAGACCTTACCTGCTAAATCAGCACCACGGAGACATCACACCGACGATCCTGAAAAGGAAGACATCATTTTTAAAAGCATTTCGCTACGATCGCTGCAGCGCTGCATTTCACTCACCTATCCTGGACGCCACCATCTTCAGCAGCGATCATCCGGATCCACAGCCACTTCCCAGAGCCTAGAGAGAAAAAGACAAGAACAAGGTGAGAGAAGGAAGGGAATAGGAAAAGCTCAGTTTCCTTCTAAGACTTACCTGTTGGGTCATTGCCATTTCATTTCGGGTCTTGCCGCTTCCAGGCATTTTCCAGACCCCGGCCCCTATGGGGAAAAAAGACAAAGACATTGAATGAGCGAATGCAAAGACATTACCCGAGCGCTCATCCAGAATTTACCTGTCATTTACTGGAACTGCACGTTTCACTTCGGGTCGGCGCCATATCTTTGGCATTCCGAACCCCGGCCCCTAAGGGGAAAAAGACAATGAACATTATTAAGCTTGGACTTTTGAACTTGCAACAGAACTTTTACAGAGCCTTACCTGAATAGTCAAGCTTACCTGAACTCCCATCAATCCTCAATCCAGTGAAGTAACTGGTTTTCAACGCGCCCCTGCATCAGAAGCAGGATGGAGAGCACATCCTTCCTTACCCTAAGGTGAGACTTCACAGGGAATCGTGGCAGGGTATCGTGGAGGGTTGGAAGAGAGTGGGAGGCATGAGCATAACTCAGTCAATAGGTAATACTCCCTTTTCACGCACAGGGGAATATTCCTGCGAGCCAGAGAAGCCAGAGTAGAGGGGCCCTTCCTGTCCATCTTCGGAGTCCTGCGCTTCACCATTGAAGAAGCATCAGCACTCGAAGCCAGACCTGCGCCTCCGTGGGAATCAGGTGAGCATTACAACAATCCCAAATTGAGCACTTTACGTATCACTTTTTTCCATTGTAAACATTTAAGACATTTGAGCAATCAGAAGTTATACAGATACATGTTTAAAGCGTCATTTATCAGCGTATCAGCAATATTACATACATATTCACTACTTATACTGGGCATAACGAGACATCAAAGCAAAATTGCTATGACATGTATTTGATGTTTTGCTAGATAGCATATGTGTCCATAGATAACATGTAGCCAAAACCTTTGCCTGACAATAACAATAATGAACTTAAATCACACATATTGTCGTTCGTAGTCACATACACAAAGTGAGCATGTCTGCAGGTGCAACCCCTGCGCCTGCACGCCTCATTCAATCATATGCACGTGCTTTGCAAGCGCCTTTGGTCTCAAATTGCCTTCTTTCACAGAAGCAGCCACAATGTGCATATTTTGACGGAGGTAAAAATACCTGGTTATTTGGACTCATGAGCTGATAAGAATAACGTTTATAAAATCGTGGGAGTCTGCATTGAAAGGCAGGGCTGATTCAAATAAGGACAACAGCCCTGTCGTTCACCTTAGCAATGCACCTGCTTCATAAACTAAAAGCCATCTGTGAAACTGCGTCATATCTAGCTCAACGACAAACATTTGCATAATGTCCACTGATTAAAAACAATAATTAAAATGAGCTTTTCGATAAGCACGGGAGGGGGACGAGAGGGGGATTTCAGCCCGCGACACTGCATTGGGCCTCATTACGACCCAGGCGGTAAGTTACCGCCTGGGCCGTGACTTTACCACCATGGCGTAAACTACGTTTACGCCATGGTGGTTGGCGGACTTACCGCCCCATTCCGACCTTGGCGGGGCGGTAAGTCCCCAATCCCCATTTACCCTTCCCCATTCCCATTTTTGCCCCATAGGGCATAATGGGAGTGGGGAAGGCGTTAATTACGCCACCGTAAATTACGGTGGCGTAATTAACTCCATGGTCCCTTAGCGCCATGGATTTTAACACCTGCTAAAAGCAGGTGTTAAAAGCGCCATGGCGCTAAGGGACCTCGTAATTGGCGGTAAGGGGTCGGCGCAGCTAACGCTGGCGTAAACCCCTTACCGCCAGGGTCGTAATGAGGCCCATTGTCTTACTTTCCAAGTCAAACTTGTTTCCCCTGAGCTATCGTCCCGGCACTGATATTACCTCTTGTGAGTTTGTCACATTTATTCTAAAGTAATTTAATCATGTAAAGTGCATGTAAGTGTTGCTTTCCTTTTCTGAGACAGACATATAGGGTCTTTAGAAGCATTTTTTAATGCGATTGTGCATTGTAAAACACTTTTGTAAATAAGGCCCACAATGTGTAGACATGACTGACTGGACAGATTTACTTTCGTGGAGCAAAGTGGAGTCAGGTGGCATTCTCTATCTGCCCCTTTCCATTGTGTATCATACTATATCATACCTGTAGGCATGCCGACTAGCCTGTGCAACCCTGTAATGTTGACTGATGGATAGATTTGACACAAGACATGCATGTACCTAGGCAGGCAGGAGAGTGGACAGATAGGTGCATTGATAGTCGGACACACATTCTGACGGAATCATACATATGATATGATATGATATTTTATTTATATAACACCTATTCACAGTATGCTTCAAAGTGATTCAAGGCAGGGTAGGGAGCAAGGGCAAAATACAGTGACATTCTTACAAGGCCTTGAGACATTAAGAATGGGCAAATAAAAAACTAGCATACTAGTCCTGATGACATTTCAGATAGTGCAAGAAAATTGAACAATAAATGAGGGAAGTAAGGGGGGAGGAAGGTGAGGAACAAACAATAGACTATCGTACTGGACCTGACGACATTTCAGATAGTGCAAGAACATTGAACAATAAATGAGGGAAGTAAGGGGGGGAGGAAGGTGAGGAACAAACAATAGATAGACTATAGTACTAGACCTCACGACATTTCAGATAGTGCAAGAACATTGAACAATAAGTGAGGGAAGGAGGGTATCAAGATGAGGAACAAACAGACTATTGTACTAGGCCTGATGACATTTCTGATAGTGTAAGAGCATTGACTATGGTGAGAGGAGGGGAGAGAAGAAGAGAATGTAAGGGCAGGGACAGAAAGGGTTAGGGATATATAGAGAATAGGAAGAGTGTGATAAGAGAGGTAAGGCAGACGAAATTCAAATGACCAAGAGCAAACATAGAGGATGGAAGAATAGGAGAGTGCTGGCAGAGAGGGTGGGGTAGGGTCGGAAAGAGGTGGGGCGGGTTAGAGACAGGGCATGCAGTGCACGGCATGACCTTTGAATTTAGTTAGGGGCAGGTGAAGCATGCAGCAACTGGGCACATCTAGATTCGGAATTCAGACAGGGACAGATGAAGCATGCAGCAATAGGGCACATCTATATTCGAAATTCAGACAGGGACAGGTGAAACATGCAGCAACTGGGCACATCTAGATTCGAAATTTAGACAGGGGCACAGCCAATTTGAGGGAATTCAGAAGCGAGGTGTAAGAGGAGGTACAGTGTATGGAGAAGGGGGGTTAGAAGCTCAAGTGCAGAAGCTGACCTCTGCAGGTGTTTGGTGCTCAAGGAAGTTCATATGTCCAGAATATTTAGAGATTACAGCAGTCACTGTGGACACAAAAAAACAGGTGTTGAAGGGGTCCTACAGATCCGGTCAGGCAGCAGACATGGAGCAGACAGGGCCTTAAGTCGTGGGCCTTTAGAGAGGGAGGGCAGCTAAAGCCTGATGGAAAGATGGATGAATAGAGAAATAACACTAAACTTGATTTTTGGAAATGCTCTCATTTGAATTGTTATTCACATTTACAAATTGTGAGAATGACTTTGACCATTTTTTCTGATCTTGTGTTGTATCTTCTCCAGGATTATTATTATCTGGCTGTGAAGGCCCTGTATACAGTTGGTTACAGCACTTCGCTAGTTGCCCTAACAACAGCCATGGTTATCCTGTGTCGATTCAGGTGAGTTTCACTGAACAGTTATTAAAGGATTCATTTATCTTTTTCTTTATTTGTTTATAGTTCAAAAGAATTTCAACAAATTAACAATTTGTATATCATTCAATATAAACATAAATACAATATAAAACTATTAATACTAAAATATTGTTTAATTAAAAGTGTTTTTCCATATAGTTGATATTGTTAAATCATACTATTTTATGCCATTAACAATTACAAATCGAACATCGAAGCAGTCAAGACTAGCACATTTTGAATGTAATGTCTGTGGGTTCTTTTTTGATGCATACACAGAAGCTTGTTCTAGCTGCCACTTTACATGCATTGAAGACTGCTCTCAAAGGGCCCTTTCTATCTAGTTATGGTGCACCACAGTCCCACATAGGCATCATCCTGCTCCACCGATCCCCAACCTCATGCTACATTGCACAAACCACAAACATGCAAAGAACTATATATAATGCACTGTTCATCTGTGCTGCTCCAAATGCATGTTTCCACTTGTAAATCCCCATCCATCACCTGGACCTCATTTGGATAAATAATCTCTATCAATGATTGTAAAACACCTTGAAAAGAGATCGATCTGATGACTGTTGGTTTACTTCTGTGCAGTGTTTCTAATAGATTCACTTGCTTTTTCTGCCAATAAATACAGTAAATGTCATAAATGATCAAAAGATAGATTTTGCTAAGCAGACACTTGCATGGTATTTGGCCAGAGAATCATGCTGCATTATGGGTAGTTGTTGCTCTACACAATCTCCACAACTATTTTAGGAAATAAATTAACGGAATCAGGTTATGGTTAGCAAATCTTTTCCCACTCATGGTATCATAATGACACACACCAGTATAAATAATCGCACACCAAAAATGGCATTGCATTCGAAACCATAATAATTCATACTTGCCTAGTGTCATAACGTAAAGCCATATACCTTCCAGTTAGGTCCTGAAGAAGCTTTAGCCACAACCAAAGCCAAAACATGATATTCATCTAACCAATGGTTGTTTGATGAACGCATAGATGTACCTCTTTAGGGTAATCATGGCCCACACTCTAATATAGGTTCACACAGGGTTTCAATTTGGAAATGCTGCTCCTGAAAGGGCAACCCATTGGGTGTAAAATGCCACACACCTCCAGAATGTCAATTTCAAGGATGTTTGGAACATATGAGTGTACGCACCCCAAGAGCAATCAAGGAATGTCACAGTTGAATTAGGAAAAGGGGAACCTGAAATCCTTAGACGGCATTGGTAATAATCAAAGGGGGTAATTTTATAAAAGATAACAATTGCATGGATGGAACCACATATGTTTGCCTTTTTGCATTATGGTGTCTCTTGCATGCAACTGTTGTCACTCTCAGAGCAGAGATTAAAACTAAAGAATAACATTAGTTTAATGGACACTCTTCAGTTTTACTCTCCGCTTTCAGAGATACAAGACCCTACCTGAAAACATGCTTTACAGACATAATTTTATAATGTATTGCAATGGAAACCACCTGCTAATTAGCGGGTGCTAATATGAGGAGTATTCCACTGGAATCCATTTATTTTACACCTACATGAAAATCTCATGCAGGCTTGAAATGAAGTGGCTCCCGAAAGTGGCTTTGGAAAGCTTACTGGAGATGTTCACTCCTCTACGTGCCCCACCTCTGCCTTGTATCAGCAGGACAATGGGTTGGAGCTTATGGTGAAAATGAAACCACAAAAGCATTTTGCACTTTCTTTTTATGCCCCAACCCATTCGAAAATTACCCCCATAATTCAAATTCTGTGCCTTATTTCATCATCATGTCAATCGTAGGCAAATATTAAATGACTATAGCCTAGTTATGAATCCAATGAAGATGTTTCATATATTTCTTTGGAATGTAATGTAATGGGCATTTGTACAGCGCCTTTCACCATTGATATGATCTTAATGCACTGTAGGTTGAACGCCCTCGAGGACCAAACTCCAAGTATGATACATTCGACATAGAGTCATAGAATGCGTGTGTGCATTTTAGCCAATACAAAGGTAGGTAGAGGTGGCCAACTCCCTGCTAGTGACCCATGTTGAGCAGGCATGGAGGGTGCAGAGAAGTAGTCAGGAGAGTATTCGAGAGAGAATAGCTGCATTTTAATGGCAGAGATGTGCAATGTATGTGTAGCAGAAGAGACATAATGTGTGCAGCTATACCGAATTGTATGGTGGGTGAAAGCTGCATTATAACAGTGGAGGTTGTAAAGGTATACCAGAGGAATGAGGTTTGTGCTACACAGTCACCATTCAGCAGAGTGCCCATGCCCAACTAAACGTCCCCCGGCATTGATGGAGGACTCAGCCAAGGGCAAGTTAGAACTGTCCTTTATTTTCCATGGCAGACAGGGATCATACAAGAAAATAACACCTCCAGCAATCAGATCTCCTGGGCCCGTGTCCCGGGATTTTGTTACCAAATTGCATCATAACTTGTGACCTTTCCCCAAAAACCTAAGAGCTCATTATATTGGGTGTCCGGGGTAGTAGTACCTATAGAAGGCACCTATATCTGTTAGCTAACGGTTCCTTCCATGTCAGGTAGTCTCACCTGATACTTCCCCAAAAACTAGTTATTACATTGTTGCATGGACGCAGGACTACCATTGGCCTTTGTCCATTTCACACCACCCCAGGATTTGGCCTCCCTGATTGGCTGGTGTGGGTATGCCCCAAGCCTGGGAACCTGCTCTGTTCTCAGTGCTCAGTGTAATGTAAGGAAGGCATGGTATCAAATAGTGAAGAGAGACACAAGTGCTCACAGTTCAAGGATGCTTATTGAACTTCAAGGGACTTGGATCCATTAGGTATCACCATTAGGTGTCACACACCCCTTCCCCAAGGATACCCCATCCAAGTGATCCTCCCGCACTGGTCCACACCAGGGGTCTGGATCCAATAGCAATGACCGTGCTACAGCCACCTGGATGACAGATCCCTGAGGACTGGTAAGTGAGACACTTTCTGGTTTTTCACATACCCTTTCCCTATGAAATGTGACCAATTCTGCTTCACTGGGAAACCGGGAATGGAAATCTATATTCCCTTGTTCTTTTCCTTTCCAGTGTTCCACTTTGAAGCAGTATGGTTGAAGGTCTAAGAATCATTGCATTACTCTTGGGTTTGATTCCTTTCTCTGGCTTATCCAGACTATAGGACAATGGTCAGTCACTTGTTTAAACTTCCTACCCAGCATGTAATATCTTCGATGGATAATGGCCCACGTGATGACAAGAGCATCTAATTCATTTACCCAGTAGTTTTTTTTTAAACGTTCAAAATGCATTGAAGCAGTTTCTGTGAACACATAAAATAAGGATTCAGGTATTCTTTAGTAGTTGAAGAAAAACAAAGGAAAAACAGAAAAAGAATTAGAAGCACTTTTTGTGAAAGGTAGAAAAAATAATTAAGTATAGTAGAACATTTCTTAGTTTAGCACATAAAATCAAACATTCACAAAATATATATAAAAGCCAGAAAGAGAAAAAAAGGTTCTTTTTAAGAGCCACTGTTTTTCAAGAAAAAACAATTAAAATGATTCCCCCCCCACGCCCAGAACTTTCTAGATGTCCACAGACTATGATCCTGTCTTGTTTCAACTGTGAAAGGTGGCTTCTAAAAGAACTGTTTTTTTGTATTTTGTGATTGTGTATTCTGTTGGGCTTTTTTTGCTTTTTACAGGAGATTCAAGGTAAGGCAGGGTAGGGAAGGGACACCAACCACAGAGACAGAGGGGCAGGATCTGGCTCTGTGCCAAGACCTTCCCAAACCATTGGCCAAGATCCCCGTCCTGCAAGATGGAATAGATTTGTATACTATATTGGGCACGGCATCTGGGCCGGGTGCCCTAGATGCTTTTAGCCTTTTAATTACTGCTACTATGTCATCGGATTCAAAGCCTTTTAATGTTCCCATTTCATTGGACTTGGTATGGATGGAACACACTCTATCAGGGGGTCATAACATAGAGCACTCAAAATATGCTGTCCATACTGCCTCTCAAATAGGGTTAAGCTGCTGTGTCAAATGTCTTGCCAGGAAATACCTAAAAAAGGACCATAACATTTTTGTATCATTGGTGTGTAAAAGATTAAGCATCAGTTTCCAATTTGCACTGAATAGGGATCTCTGATGTTGCCTTAGAAAACAAAGAAAATGGCCACCATGGAAAGGGACAAGGGACTACGCATAGTCCTTTCTCCCTTTCCATGGCGGCCATTCACATACATTCACATACATTGATGGCCTGAAAGAAGAAAAAAAAAGAATAGTGAAGATCGGCGCAAGGGATGCGTACGGATGTGAGCGGGCTTACCGTGAGGGTAGGCTCACAAATGCACCAATCGGTGCATTTGTTTAGTTAAAAATAACCCAAGCCAGGTAGTAATGCCATATTGAAGGGGCTATGCTCTGTCCTATTTGCCCATTGCTCACACCATACAGCCTCAAGCTATCGAAAAGATAGCTATCGAAAAGATGTAGAAGTGCATTGTTCACATCCAAGTCACACTCACTGAGCCTATTCTTCAACGATATAAACTCTAAGGGGTCGATTCATGGAGCCAACGTGCGCCGAAAATCCCAGCGCAAGCAGGCGCAAGGTAGCGCAAGCGTGAGAAACGCAGCGCACGCGTGCGATTCAAGGAAGACGCTGCGCGTGTTTCCCGCTGTCCGTGCGCCCAATCCTGCCATGGCGCACGCAGGCACACACGGCGTGCGCTACGCGCACAGCAAAAGCGCACATAGCACGGCGCACACAACCAAAGTGGGCGGAACAGTGGGCGTAACACGCGAAATGGGGAATAACGCGTGAAAAAGAAGGCGTAACTGGGGAAGTACTGCAGGGAACTACACGGAACACCCACACGCACGCCAACAACCAGTATTCATGGATTCGAATACGGGAAACCCGCGCATGGCAAAAGATGCACACAGGCGTCAACGCGTCCGCCACACGAAGGCAGGCGGAAGCGTCCCCGCGCACAGTATAAAAGTGCGTGCAAACAACAAACACGTATATACAGCTACAATGAATGCCCCATTTGTCGCAGCACTGATCGTGGGACACCGCAGGAGGAGGAGAATAGCCAGGGCATGCATTTTCGCACCACGGACAAGCCTTTTTGGGATGCCTGATGAACAGGTCTACGGCAGGTATAGGTTTCCACCCCATATCATCCTAGACCTGGTCAGGGAGTGGGAAGATAACCTTACATCCCCCACCCTTTGCTCCCAAGCATTGAGCCCTTTGGAGAAGGTGCTCAATGTCCTGTATTCTTTGGCCACTGGGTCATTTCAGCGGACTACTGCCATAGTGGAGGGTCTCACAGGCCACGCAGTCACGCTGCCTACACCAGGTACTGGCAATCATGACAGCGCGCCCCTCAGTCCGCAGGCACATATACATGCCCAGAACACCCGCAGAAAAGCAGGCCGTTGTCCTGGATTTTTTCAGGGTGGCACACTTCCCCAAAGTGCTCGGTGCCATAGATAGCACCCATGTGGCCCTACGTCCACCTAGGGCCACTGAGCACATCTACCGAAACCGCAAGCACTGGCATTCCATCAATGTACAGGTGGTATGCGATGCAAAGGGAATCATCACCTCTGTTTATGCAAACTACCCTGGCTCCACCCATGACAGTTTCATATACAGAATGTCCGCCCTGAGCCGGGCCCTGGAAGCTGGGCAGCATGGCGACACCTGGCTCCTAGGTGAGTACAAATGCCCTTGCACATGCATGCATGTCACAAACACACACACAAATACACAAACCCCAATAATCACAACCATTTACACCTCCCCAGGAGACAGTGCCTACCCTCTGAGCAACCACATGATGACGCCAATCTGGAACCCCACCACACCACCCCAGGTAAGATACAACGCCGCCCATATTGCAACCAGGGCCATAGTGGAGCGCACATTCGGAGTGCTCAAGTCACGTTTCCGCTCCCTTGACCGCTCTGGCGGGCAGCTACTCTATGCACCCCCACTAGTGTGCAGGATCATTGTGGCAGCAACTGTCCTGCACAATGTTGCAACACGGCAGGGCGTACCGGTGGACATGGTGGTGCCCCCACATCCCCAACCACAGGCACAGGCGCTGCCCATGGGAGGGGACAGGGCACATGGCGAGGAAGCCGGACCCAGCTTGTGGCCACATTTTTCACCTAAACTCGCACCCCTGCGGAGTGCACAAAGGCCTGGCACATACCAGGTGACAATCGATGATGACAAAGAGACAGCCAACTGTCACAACCCTAGCACCCTGAGATAGTTGCCATGGAAGTGCCACATTGTCTGTATCCCTAGCTACTTAAACCCAAGCTATCCTGTGTGACCAAAAGGCACACATATGACATGACATGATATGGCCTATACACAAGTATTTCAAGGTGCGATGAGGCAGGGAGGGGGGAACAAGGGAAGACAGACAACGGTACTACTAGGCCAGGTGTCATTTAGATTGTGCAAGTGCAGGGGTAGGGGGAAGGGAAAAGTGCAAGGGGAAGGGGAGGGGGGGTGCAGTACAGGGTAAGTAGACTAAAAAACAAATACATAGGCCAGCTGGTGGCAACTGCAAAGGTAAGTGCAGACATGTGCTGGGAAGGAGGGGCTGTAGGGATAGAGAGACAGTCCTGCAGTGCAGGGGTTGCCAGGGAAGCAGTGCAAGTGGAGAGTGGCTGGGCCAGGGACCGAGGTCGGTGAGAGTGGCCCAGTTGCAGATCCAGTGCAGTTCCAGTGAAGAATTTTGCAAGGGAGAGGCAGAGAGAAAGCAGAAGCAAAGAGGAAGGTCTTGAGGTGCTTCCCGAACCGGAGATGGTTCTCCTCAAGTTCCAGTGAGGCAGGAAGGCTGTTCCAGAGGGAGGCCCCTGCCGCAGAGAGAGATCTACCCCCAGCTAGTTGCTTTGAGAAGTGGATGACCCTGACATGCAAGGTGTGAATCACACACACCTGCAAAACAGGTCCTGGCCATCACTGTTATGTCACTCAAAGCCTCCCAAACCACAACATGACATGGCAAGCAATACCCATACACCAACACAGTAACAATAAGGTACACATTGCCATGTCCAAAATGTACAGTGGCATAAGACAATGATGCTTGACATGGAATCAGATGAAATGACTTACCAACAACCTCCCACCCAAAATAAGTGATTTCCAAATGCATTACAAGAGTTGTAGACGTAACATAACAATGAATGCCTGTCTACATGCACATTGTGCATTGCAAAATCAACACTGCAGCTTCTGTGTGCTGTGTCCAACTCCTGCAACACACTGCTCAGCGCACAGCACAGTGAACAGCCATTGTGTGTGATGCACACCCTGAGCATCACATCTAAGCGACAGACCACATCAAAATGCAAATTAGTCATGTACAGGATCCATAATTGGTCACAGAACATGTGCTGCAGGGACACAGTGGGCACCAGAAGGCAAACAGTGTACACGCGGATATGCAAGGGTGGTTGTACATGTAGTGCATCAGAGTGCAAGTGTGTGGGTCAGTAAGGACATGCACTCAACATATGCATGTGCAATCAAGTGACCATCAGTGTCCTCTACACATCACATGTGAACATTCACCATGTGTACACCCCAGCATGTCAAACCACAACTATCCCCTCGCACCTGAAAGGTAAACACAACACATGAACAGGCATTGATCAGCAGAACACAACATGTACATAGGATACCACCATTACAATGTCAGGGTTCCAATTACACTGCAGGTCAAGGCAACTATCAACAACAACCCCCCCACCTCACTCACAAATGACCATGACCCACTGAACAACTGCACCTGGGTCATGGAGCCTTCAACCCTCAATTCCGCCTGGCCACAGGATCACCTTTCCCCTTCGTCACCATCTCCCACCTTGTGTGTAAAAAGTTGCCTGCACCCTCAGAGTCCACACTCATTTGCAAAATCACAAAATCCAAGCCAGAAAAACGAACCAGAACACCCTCCAGTAGATGACTTGACGTAGCAGTACCTCACAAAGGCCAAGTACTACCACAATGATGTAACAACCAAGGTAGCACAGTAAAACAATGTCACAACAGGATGTGAACCATGTGTGGTACATAACATAGAATGATGCACCATGAACGGATGTGTACTGTCACAGGTCCCGTGTACAGGCGCGGGAGTGTCACGAAACAACCACCCCCACCGTGTCCCGGGTGCCTGCAAGGTCAAACTCACACAGGCCTCTGAGACCCTGGTGGGGAAGGAGGGTCAGGGATATACAGTCGGGACAGGTGTTGGCACACTGGATAACTGGAATGAGTGGCAGTCGAGGGGAGGAGGAATGACACATGAAAGTAGTGAATGCACGAAAATGTACTACCTGCATGAACACATACACAATCCAAACAAACTTGGACATCATTGTCATGGCCTTCTGTAGTCCAGGCTTAGGAGTGGCATGAACCAACCACCCCCTCTAGGGTTTTGGCGCCTGCAAGTTTGGGGCTTACACAGGCATCCACAACCCCAGCGGGGAAAGAGGGTTAGGGAACGTTGCTTGGATAGGTACGGGAAGCAGGAACACCGGGTAGAAGGTACAGGGATTAAAATTGGATAGGATTCCGGGTGATTAGGGGAAAAAAACCATACCAAATTGAATTACTCATTCATCCATGCATTAGTGCACCCACCAGCAAGCCTATGCAGAGCAGTTTGAAAGAAAAACAACAAGACACTTAGCTCTGGTTTTGAGTGCTGGCCTCCTGCCTGCGCACTCTCAGGTCCGGTTACAGGAGCACTGCAATGCTGCAAAGAGAGCCACAGTCAATAACCTGTACGTGGCCATTACACAAAAGCACACCACCAAACATGCTCCATAGAAACACACTACTCTACAAACAGACAATCTGGTGTAGATGCTTCGTACCCATATATAACATTACCCCTGTGATGGGTCATACACAGTCAATGCAGTAAGTCAGCCGCCGGTGGGTGCGTGGCAAATGGAACATCAATGTGTCACAATTCACACAACATGCAATGTTCCCTGGGTAAGCAGACAGACCCATATAGCAAGGCATGACTTCAGAGCAAGTTGTGTTCCACCATGACCGAAACAAAGTTGGCAGTGCATTTATCAAAATGTACATGGAAATGAAATGCACTGCACCCGAGTATGTCCCTTGCTGTCTGTCTCTGTGAGCTGCCCCTTTCCATGCCTCAGAAGGCTACATGGTTGATACAAGTGCTTCAATGGACCTTGGTGTACCGGAGGGTATGTGCCAATGCCCCTTCAGGTGTCCCAGACAACCTTACAATCAACAACCATCAGTCCACCAACACATCTGAGCTGCATTGTGTGCTTCAACACCAATATTCGTCCAAGCTCACCCTCAGTGCTCTGATTAAGCCTGCATGTGCAACTCGCCTGGTGCGAGCTTTGCTGTGTTGTGGCCCCCCTGTGCTGCTAACCTTGCCTGGAGTTCCTTGGAACACGTCAGCAGTTCTAGGATGTAGGTCTGCAATCCCTGTGCCTCTGCTTGTGCACACATGTGCATGTGGGCACCAACAAACGTGTCCAGAATTCTGATGTCCAATGGGCCATGTCTGCTGGCAAAGGTGCTCTGGAGGCTCATCCCCCTGCAGAAAGGGCATGAAACACATGATTAATGCTATAAAGTCATCTGTGTGTGTCTCTTCAGGCATCTCATTACTTGACCATGTCAGAGAGTTACATCAGAAATCACACCATCAGTCCGTCTTTCACATCCAAAGTGTGGAACACAATATCTATGGCATGAATTGCAACAAGCACGTGTACAGTAAAGATAAGAAACATACTACACAATGCATAGCAATGAATGTACACATTAATCATGAAACACCCCATCTAGCAAAAGCTGAACAGTGGACAATAACACCGAAATCATCCCCACTAGGGGTGTCAACACAAGTCACACAGCAGCAGACATGCCACAGATATGACAGTCCAAAGCCCTTGTGTAATAGGTTGTCACACCGAACCATCCTTGCGAGCCCATGGATAAGGGAGGCAGGAGTGGCATATGTGAGTCAAGGACCCCAAGTAGCAAACACATACACAAGACAAGCCTGAAGGGCCCAGCTGGAACAGACAGTGGATGCCTTCAAAAGCCACAAAGCACCGCACTGTCACAAGAAAGCACAATAGACAAGCAATTTTAAACTATATTAACTAATTACACTAACTATGGAAAACCTACATTACCTAATTAAACTAACTATCAAACAGAAACTTAACTAACTAAACTAAAAGAAAAATCAAAAATGGCCACATACAACCCGGGGGGGAGGGGAGGCGCCCAGGAGGGGGGAGGTACAGGGTGCTGCTCAACATCCACATGCGATGATGCTGAGCCAAAAAAAAAACCTCCATGGGCTCAACGCCTGCACAGCCCGACCTATGTGGGAGATAGATGGTCGTCCGAGTCTGGCTCATCCTGGAAAGGAGGACGTGGCACAGTAGCCTGGCCACGCCTAGCCGCAGCTTGCCCCTCGTCGGCAGCAAGTCTGCCGGACGGGTGAGCCTGGTTCTGTGTGGCGATGTGACGTAGGTCTGCATGCAGAACCTCACGTGATACACGTGCTTCTTCTTGCAAGGTAGCACGTGTAACACGGAGTTCCTCCTGCAAGGCCTGGCTGGACAACCACTACACCTCCCGGCAAGCCTGTAGCTCAGCCGAGATGGTACGCTCAAGCTGTGCAAACCTCTCCTCTGCCTGCTGCCTCTGGGACATCATAAGGACACCCAGAGTGGACTTGAGGGAAGCATTCTCCTCCCTCAGGGCATTCATGTGCGCCTCTGCGTGAGAGACGACATTTCAGCTTGACGCAGAGACAACATTTCAGCCTGGCGTGCCCTGTCTGAGGCCGGCATGCCCAGCCTGAGCGAGCGGGCTGTGGACCGTGCCGCCTGCTGCTGGAGAAGCACCTGCCTAGCAGGGGGGAGCACAGATCGGGCCACACGCTCCATGCTCTCAGCGATGTTCTCCATTGCTGCCCCCTGCCGTTCTGAATTGGCAGTCATGTCTTGCTCCCACTCAGTATACTGCGGTTGCGCGCGGCGACCGTGTTGCCGGGCTTGACCCCTGCGGGACCCAAGGACCGGGGGTCCTCGCTGTGTTGGCACCGCCCGCGGCTGCACGACTACATGCCCCCGTCGACGTGATGTCCCAGGCACATCAGTGACTGGTGTGGAGGGTGACCCTGCGTCCCGATCCACCACGGGCGGAGGAACCAAGACTGTCTGATCCCTCAGTGCAGGTGTCACAGACAGAGGAGTGTCCACATGAGAATCACTCACCCCTGACACATGGACTTGATGCTCATCCAACTCAACATGGACGTCAGAGTCGTCATCAAGGCTGGACTCATAGGAAGTCAGAGACAAGATGGACTGTAGCACTTGGGGGTTTTCGTGGCCTACCACCCCATGACCCCCACTTGTGCCGGGTTGATGTAGTGGTAACAACCCTGTGTCTGGCATGACAACACATACACTGCCTCCATTGCGTCATCACCTGAAAAATAGAGAGAAAAAAGGTCACTACACATGTCAGAAGCACACAACACACACACACACCGACAGCAAACGCATCAGACAGACATATAACCTGGCATGCATGCTGGGTCAACTTTGAATTGCTTCTGTGATCAGACCTGTTGAAAGGAGGCAGTTTCCATGGAAGTGGGTCTATGAAGTGCAGAAAATGTGTACGCCACTCACTACCTATATGTACTAGGACTCCATGGTGTGTGCCAGGAAATGAGAAGGCAGTGCAAGGTCAAATTCAGGCATCACGTGTATTGTGCATTCAATGTGTACCATATCTAGAAGCCAAGAACCCCTCCAGCCCAGTACCAAAGCAGGGATGCCTAGCATGGTATCAAAAGGCTGACTATACACCTGTGTGTTGACAAGCAGTGTTGACTGGCATCAACAGCTTAATGTGATTCAAGTGACAACACTGCAAATGATGATGGGACAGTAAGCAGGACACATGATGAAAACTCTGGAGGCCGCCCACGTGTGAAGAAGACACAACAACAGTTGGACAGAGTCATTGGCCATTGAACAGGCTGAGGCCTGTGAGCCACACAGATTGTCAGACCCTAAACATGTGTGCAACGCAGTACTGAGCCACAGTTGACATGGGAAGGCTGATGAGATGCCATGCAATGTATGTAACCAAGGACTTGTATTACAGTGATCATCCAGTCAAGGACACATAGGGGCATGCGTGCAATGCACATGGAGCATGAATGGGCACTCATGTCCCTGCGGGACATCTGACCTATGCACAGTACAAGTGAGATACCCTGCATCAAGTACTAAGGCTGTACCACACGGCATATTTCTGGCAGATTCTACGCTGGAAGTTAGCATCTACACAGGACGCATGAACAAGAAAGTACACATTGGCAAGATTGAAGCAGACCAGTGCAAAGGTGGAACTGGGGTGCAGAGTGGCGGAGGAGGGGCAAGGGAGCATGCCTACATGGAGTCCCCGCATGCAGGCAGAGGAGACATGCATCACGGAAGCATTGCATTACTTACACATCAGAACCATGTACACGTCACATGTAGTGGCAATCATGCACAACACATCCCACAAGTGAAACACACACGTCCTCAACAAACACGCATCAACACTCACTGGACTGGGCATCAAAGTCCAGCATCTCTCCCACTCCTTCGACCAATTCAGGTGGTATGAACTCCGCAACGAGTGCCTCATGCGGAGTGAGCTCTTCCTCCTCTGGTGCAGGCCCACCGCCAGTCACCAGAGTCAAGTTGTAATTAGAGGCACGCTTAGCCTTAGTGCTGCGTTTGATGTCATTCCAACGCTTTTTGCACTCTTGCGCCGTGCGCACCTCATGGCCGAATGAACTGACATGTTCCGCAACATGCTTCCAGTGGGTGTCACGTTGGGCAGCCTTAGTCTGACTATTGGCACCCACTAGCATGTCACGGCTGTGGCCCCGCACGTAGTCCACGAGGAAGTCCAGTTCCTGCTTGCAGAAAGGCTTCTTCCTCGATGTGCAGGAGGTCGTGGCTGTGTGTGGGGTCCCAGCCTGTGCTGCAGGTGCAACCTTCCTCCTCTGGACTGTGGCGCAGACCCTGGCTGGCTAATGCCGCCCTGACCAGTATGGCCAGTGGGTTCGGTGGATTGAGCCAAGGGAGTGGCAGGTGGAGGGACGACCAAAGGCCTGACTTGTGTCAGTGGCAGCTGGGTGCCCTCTAATGGACCCTGCGCAGCAACATTAGCTGTGGCAGGGTCATTGACCGCACCGGTCCTGGTTGGCAGACTCACAACCGGGGTGTTGTTGGGTGCATCTGCCCTTGCACTTGCCAACACCCGGCTGTTCGGGGCAGCAGATGACATAACTGCCCCAGGGACACGTGTCTTGGTCTGAGCAGCCCGCCCTGCCCCTATGGTTTCCCTCCTGGCCTATTGGAGATTGTTAGGCGGAAACCTGTGCAGTTCCCTCTGGGACCACTGCAAAAGATTTAGGACTACAGGCGTTTGGCGGTGAACCCACTTGGTAGCAGTCTGTACCACACAGATTCACTTGGTAGCTGTGGCTGAGCAGTCAGACTTCCCTCAAGAAAAGTTGAGCAGTATGTGGAGTATACAAAATAGGTCAATTCTTCACAGCAAGACGAGCAAACACGCAACGAGGCTTAGTGTAAAGATATTACGGTATTTATTTATAATGAAACATCTATGGAAAACACTAAGGCAAATCATGGCAAACAAATCAAACACAATTACTCTACGAAGTAGAAACGATCAATCCCCCTAGCAATATCGACAACTCTAGGTTCTATCGGTACCACTTATTTTCAGAAAGAGGTGTATACCTCAACCCAGATGACACTCGAATATTAGTTACGACGGGAGAGAAAAAGATAGGCAGGTTATGAAATCAACACAGTTCAATCCTAGCAGATAAAATGCAAGGCAGGAAGGCAAGAATCACAATAGATCGTAAAGTTCAGAGGCCAGGCCCACTCGGAGAGAGGCAAGGCGCGATGTCCCAAAAAGTCTCTAGTGGAGGTGCATTCAAGTCTTTATAGCAAATTGGTATCGGTAGATCGAACCAGTTCAGAACAAAGAATGAGAAAAGCTTGGAGGCGACCCAACGGAACGGAGAGGATTAAGACACCTCACTCGAACCGGTCAAAAGGGAAGCCAGGCGGACACGGTACCTTGTTGTGGAGGGCAGCTCCGGCGGGGGCAGTTGTTCTGGTGGTGGATGCACGTCGGGTCTTTGCCAAGAGTAGAGATGATCTCGTCGTCGAAGAAAATGAAGTCCGGTGCACCACCAGGGAAGAGACCAGCCGCGGAGTGCTCCATCACAAGGCACCACCTTTTGGTAGGGTAGGGGTAGTGGCTATCCGGTTGCCGGGGTGCGCTGCACGGGCAATTCGACCACTGCGTCCTGAGGCGAATAAAAAAGCAAAGGGGACTGGTTGTTCCCACCAGTCAGGGGAAGAGACTCTCCGGCAGGGAGATCTCCTCTGTCGTCGGGAAGTGGTGAGTCAGTTCCGCAGGGCTCCACTGGAGGTGTCGTTGTGCAGGTCGGCTCAGCGTTACCCTCGTCGGATTCTTAGGTCCTGTGGCGACTTCTGAAGATCCAGTCCTAAAAACCCTGCATTTATGCAGAAAACCCCCATTCATTCAGCCTAGCTGTCAATCAATACATGCTATGTGGTGAGCGGGAAGGCTCACCACTTGGGCCAATCACTCCAGAGTGCGACCGGAGTTGGCAAGGCAACTCGGTCCAGGGTGCCTAAACCCCCTCCGACACCCCTGTGGTAACCCAGACAGAATGGCACCACTTTGGAGGGTCTCTGTACAGAGCCCGCCAAAAGTGGAACAAAGGGCTCGACCTTTGGTTTAGGAGTCACAGAGACGAACACAGACGCCATTTTACAAACCGAGTTCTGGCAGAAAATACCATCCGATAAAGCTATTTAAGATAAGTAGATCGGTGGCACGTTAAAGATTAACGAGAAAAAGTATCAATCTCCAACAATGGGACGAATCCCATAGGGTTATGTTCGGCGACTAACATAACAAGTAGTTTCCACTGCCACCAGCCAAAACTCGACGAGGGGGGACGGGACAGTGCCCCCTCGAGTAACAGATCCAGGAGTAATCGAATTACCCCTACTAGTATGTCCATAATAAGATGGTTTGTACTAGTCCTGTTATAAATTTAGGTCTAGTAAAGCCAATGGTGACTTTACATGCCCGGGGAGACAGTAGTCAGTCCCCGGGTATGGAGTCTATGGTGGGGGATCCGCTAGGATGCCCCCGTGTTACGGCACGTAGGGTGCGGTGTAACACACATAGAAAAACATATGAGACCCTATTGAGTAAAAGACCCCATAGCCCATAGAACACATTGACATTTGAAGGAATTACACACCTACATGTCCAAGAGTGGGAGAAAAGAGTCTCACACTTGGCAGAATGGAAAAAAACAAACTCCCGAAATCCAGCAAAGCTGCTGGGGGACTCACTAGGTTAGGAAATTCAGCCTAAACAGAGAATTCTCCCTAACAGAGATCTACCAAGGGCTCCTCAAGTGCCAACGCAGCCTGCGCTGGCAGACCCTGAGCCTGGGTGGCGGTGTCCACAGCTGCACCTGCAGCTACCACTACCCTTGGGCCCGTGGCAGTCGATGGAACAGACTGCCGGGTCACACGGGCGCAGAAGCTGCATCCCCCGGAACCACAGGGGGTGGTGGCATGACTGCACCGACACATGGCACAACATTGTGCTCAAGTGGCGCACCCCTGCCTCTTCCCCCTCTCTGGCCGCCCTGGACACCCTGGAGTCCCCCTACTCCCTGGTCACCACGGCCACGTCCCTGACCACGCCCGCCACGAGGAGTACGCCCAGCTGAGGCGCCACCCCTCACCTTTGGTGGCCTCCCAACCATGGCACAGATGTAGTAGTGCCGGCACAGATGGAGTGGTGCCAATGGGAGGTGTACACCACAATTGACCTGGGCAATTGGGGTGAAGGGGGTGGGAAGCAAGATGTTAACAGCCCCCCTGCACCTGCAAGGCTGTATGTGACCCCGGTGATGTAGTGACGGGTCATGCAACGCTCAGGCACCCCAAAACTGCAGTAAAACCGTGCACGCAACCATGCAGCCTACGTGCGTGGATTCAACCTCCCGCAGTACGCGGTGGCACCCAGTAACACGAATAACGCATACGCATGGGACACGCAGGCTACTATGACATCGAAAATGGGTGCGATACACAGGGGCACCCGCAGTGGGACTCACCGTCTGACTAGCACGATGCAGAAAAACACGCGTAGCCAATACCGCCGCCAAAAGAAGAGATACGTCCTTGATAGCTGTGAAGTTGTGATGGCACGCGAAACAACAGGAAGCAGCAAGACACGTCGGTCTCCACGAAAGGCACGTACAGCGAACTGCTGGCCCCGCTCACCTTTAACCCATGCTGAGGGAAACGCCCGTGCGCGTCACGTCACTTATGCGCATGGGCCCTTTCCTCGGATTACACGCGGACATGCAGTTTTTCACGCGCTCTGAAACGCCCATGCATGCCTGCGCGCGTCACGTCACAGGGGCGCTTGCGCTTGAGGGGCCTTCTGTCCAAAGAAATTGCGTATGCGTGCAGACGCGCTTACGTGCTAAGGGCCTTTCCTCGAATTACACGCTGACGTGCAGAATTTTCACGTGCCAAATCCCTCCGTATCAAGCTGGCCACGCGTAAGCACACAGAAGACCACGCTCCTGCCCAGAAGGCCGAATTACTGCCCCCCAGAGCCCCGAGCACGCTCCCACCTGCCATCTGTTGCTGCCTGACTGCCTGCTGCCCACGTGCCCTGCCATTTGCTGCCTGCACATCAGCCAGGGGTGCTGTTTCTGTGACCACGCCTGCTGAAACCGAAGACTCCCGACTGGGATTCCATCGCTCCACAGCCCAGCCCCAGGACCCAGCTGCCCACCCACTCCTGCCTCTGGGGTTGTCATGTCGGGCACTGCAACATCTGGCACCACTGACAACCCCCGGCCAGAGAGGCAGAGGGGCACCAGCTTCAGTGCCAGGGAAGTTGGTGTCCTGGTGGAGCAAGTCCTGCAGCAGTATGATGCCCTCTTCCGAAGTTCCCGCGCCGACAAGGAAGGATGGACTCGGATCTGGACGGACATCGTGACTGCCATCAACGCAGAGGGGGTGGCAGTCCGCGACTTCCAACATGTCAAGAAGTGCTGGGAGGACTTCAGGTCCAGGACCCTGAACAAGGCCTGGCGCCTCTTGAAGGCAGCGGATGCTAACGGGCGCTGGGGCCACTTGTCGGAAGATCAGATGAGGGTCCTGGAATGCATATCCCCAGCGCTCCACGTCCAGGTCCTTGAGAGGCAGACCCGCCTGGAGTCGAGCGGTAAGTGTACATGCATCCTGATTGTAAGCTGTGCGTGTGGTGATGTTTCAGTAGTGTGCAGGTTGCACATCTGTTTGTATGGGGTAGAGTATGCGTGGGGGTGTACAGGGCCGTGAGGCTAACACATGCGAGGGCTGTAATGTGTGAGACATGGATGGTGCTTGTGTGTGTAGGCTTGCATGCCAAATGCAGTTGTGTGGGCACACATGTTTGGACGAATGTGTATGTAAGTAGAAATGTTTGTGATGTCACACATGTATGTTGTTTTCAGCTGCATGTATCAGCACTGTGTACATGTGCATGTATGTGTATTTGACAAGGGTGCAACAGTGATGCAACATGGATGCATGTGACAGCGGGATGTGGAAGCCTGATTGGCAGATGTGACATGGATGCCCATCTGAACACTGCGACACTTGGCAGAGGTGCACACATGCATGCAAGTGTGGTGGTGTGTGTACATGTGTAGTGCACTCCCTTTGTTGTATGTGATGTCTGGCTCACCATTGCATGCTCATGCTGTTGTATGTGTATGGATGGTGCTGGCAGTTGCGATATGGCTGTGGTATGGCTCATGTGTGCAAGTTGAAATGACATGTGTGTTGGGGATTGTGATGGCATGTCTGAGTTTTGCCAATGCCACTCATGTACAACTGTCATGTGTGTATGTGTCCATTGTACAGTGCCCTGATGCCTGTGTTTTATTTCTCCCTGTCTGCAGCGTCAACTGATGAAGAGGGCGGAGAAGGTGCTGTGGAGCACAGCGGCGGGGATCCCACCGCCAGCCGGAGATGCAAGGCCTGGCTCCCCTCCCAGGTTGTGATCTCGTCGGGGAGTGAGGAGTCCGGTGCTGCGTCCCAGGCCGCAGCTGCCGGGGGGAGGCCCAAGAGGCGGAGGTTGGAGTTGGACTCCTCGGCAGCAGAAGGGGCAGCTGGGACCCCACAGGGACCAACGGGGGAAGATGGCACGGAGTCATTCAGGTTGGTGGGGGGTTTGGTGGAGGAGGAGGCCGTGCAAGCAACAGATACGGGGTCTGGAGGTGGGGATTCCACTGGTGCTAGTGGTGCAGTGCAGGACCAGGGACAAGAGGCAGAACAGGCCGCCGCGGAGGTGCCTGTGTGCAATCCTGTCCCTGATCCTGTCCCTGCATCATCTTGCACCAGCAGGGATGCCTACGTCCAGACCCGTTTTCAGGCAGGGGATGAGCTCACGACAACTGGCCTTCCTCTGCCTGCGGATGTGGCTATCCGGGTCCGGGTTGAGCCTGTCCTGACTGGTGTGGCGTTGCGTCAACGGGCCATGCAAGGTGACCTGCAGTCTTTTCATGAGGAGACAGCACGTCATCTCGAATGGCTCGTTGACCGCGTCAGCCTACTGGGACAGGTCACCCAGGCCGGATTCCTCCGTTTGATGGGGCTTGCTACGACCCCCTCCTCAAGTGAACCCCCTATGCGCCAGTCGTCCTCTGTGCCATCTTCCCACCCATCAGTCACCTGGGTGCCCTGTGGAGCTGCCTCTGACGGTGCGGCCAGGCTGGTGGAGGAGGCATCCCTGCCACAGTCGGGAGTCGGACATCCAGCAGGGGTGGCCACATCAACGACTGCACCCCAGCCAGCGGAGGATGTGCAGGCAGCAGTAGGCAGTGCACGGGCAGAGGCACAGCAGCAGGAGCAACGTGGTGGGAGCCATGATGGCTCGGGGCCTTCGACATCGGAGGGGCAGGCATCGGCCAGATGGCAGGAGGAGCCAGGATGGGAAGTGTCTTCCGTGTGGCAGCGGTTGGGGCACGCCATAGATGCAGAGCGGCAGTGGGCGGAAGAGGCACGGCTCACGATGGTCAGGGCGGAGAACTCCATGTGGAGGGCTCTGAGGCGGGCCGAGTGCCTCGAGGCAATCCGCAGGGGGTTGGAGGTGGACACGTCGACGGCCCTGTGGACCCTCGGGGCCATGGAGGAGGACCGCCTCCGGGACATTGAGCAGGAGTTCGATGATGCCCTAGCCCGGGACATCCAAAAGTGAGCTGTCGGACTAGCCCGTTGCCCTTGTAAATAGTTCTGTAGTTAGTCTTAGGTTTCCTTTGGTTTTGCATTTTTTTTGGACCTTTTGGACAATGGGCCACATTTTTGTATATAGTTTTTTTTTTATTAGGTAGTGTTATTAGATAGGTTTCATTTCTTCTGTTGGGATCATGGACCCTGTCTTGTTTATCTGTATATAGTTGACTGTTGGATTTTCATTTTTTTTTACAATTTACCCATGGAGCAATGGCTTTCAATTATAATTTTCCATTGGATTTACTTTTGTGGACTGTGACTTTGGACACCTTTCCTTTGGATTATGATTTTTGGTTTTGCATTATTTCACGGACATGCTGCCTTTTTATTTTTTTAAATTCCCATTTCTGTTTGTTTATTTGTGATTCAATTTATGTTTCTTTTAATACATATTTTTTGTTCAAACTTCAATGTGTAGTATCATCACATTGGTTTCATGCATATCATGATATGGGTTTTGAGATTCACTGACACCCATTGGGTGTATGTGAGGGACATGTGTTCATTTCCAAACTTGCAATTGGGGTTCTATCATGTTATTGCCATTTCTAAGTGGGTGGATGCAATACTCGGGTGGGTGTTTGGCATTTGGAGGCCAGGGATCTAGATTGTGATGACATGTTGGCTGGGGGATATGAGTTGGGGCATGCTGGCAGGTGCCCCACAGTGCTGGGGGGTGGGGGTGCAGAGGGACATGAGTTGGGGGCCTGGTGGAGGGTGCCCCACAGTGCTGGGGGGTGGGGGTACAGGGGGACATGAGTTGGACATGAGTGGGAGCCTGCTGGCAGGTGCCCCACAGTGCTGGCGGGTGGGGGTGCAGGGGAACATGAGTTGGGGCCTGGTGGAGGGTGCCCAACAGTGCTGGGGGGTGGGGGTGCAGGGGGACATGAGTTGGACATGAGTGGGGGCCTGCTGGCAGGTGCCCCACAGTGCTGGGGGGTGGAGGTGCAGGGGAACATGAGTTGGGGCCTGGTGGAGGGTGCCCCACAGTGCTGGGGGGTGGGGGTGCAGGGGGACATGAGTTGGACATGAGTGGGTGCCTGCTGGCAGGTGCCCCACAGTGCTGGGGGGTGGGGGTGCAGGGGGAAATGAGTTAGACATGAGTGGGGGCCTGCTGGCAGGTGACCCACAGTGCTGGGGGGTGGGGGTGCAGGGGAACATGAGTTGGGGCCTGGTGGAGGGTGCCCCACAGTGCTGGGGGTGGGGGTGCAGGGGGACATGAGTTGGACATGAGTGGGGGCCTGCTGGCAGGTGCCCCACAGTGCTGGGGGGTGGGGGTGCAGGGGAACATGAGTTGGGGCCTGGTGGAGGGTGCCCCACAGTGCTGGGGGGTGGGGGTGCAGGGGGACATGAGTTGGACATGAGTGGGGGCCTGCTGGCAGGTGCCCAACAGTGCTGGGGCGTGGGGGTGCAGGGGGACATGAGTTGGACATGAGTGGGGGCCTGCTGGCAGGTGCCCCACAGTGCTGGGGGGTGGGGGTGCAGGGGGACATGAGTAGCACATGAGTGGGGGCCTGCTGGCAGGTGCCCCTCAGTGCTGGGGGGTGGGGGTGCAGGGGAACATGAGTTGGGGCCTGGTGGAGGTTGCCCCACAGTGCTAGGGGGCAGGGGTGCAGGGGGACATGAGTTGGTGCCTGGTGGAGGGTGCCCCACAGTACTGGGGGGTGGGGGTGCAGGGGGACATGAGTTGGGGCCTGGTGGAGGGTGCCCAACAGTGCTGGGGGGTGCGGGTGCAGGGGGACATGTGTGGGGGCCTGGTGGAAGGTGCCCCACAGTGCTGGGGGGTGGGGGTGCAGGGGGACATGAGTTGGGGCCTGCTGGCAGGTGCCCCACAGTGCTGGGGGGTGGGGGTGCAGGGGATCATGAGTTGGGGCCTGTTGGAGGGTGCCCCACAGTGCTGGGGGGTGGGGGTGCAGGGGGACATGAGTTGGACATGAGTGGGGGCCTGCTGGCAGGTGCCCCACAGTGCTGGGGGGTGGGTGTGCAGGGGGGCATGAGTCGGGGCCTGGTGGAGGGTGCCCCACAGTGCTGGGGGGTGGGGGTGCAGGGGAACATGAGTTGGGGCCTGGTGGAGGGTGCCCCACAGTGCTGGGGGGTGGGGGTGCAGGGGGACATGAGTTGGACATGAGTGGGGGCCTGCTGGCAGGTGCCCCACAGTGCTGGGGGGTGGGGGTGCAGGGGGACATGAGTTGGGGCCTGGTGGAGGGTGCCCCACAGTGCTGGGGGGTGGGGGTGCAGGGGAACATGAGTTGGAGCCTGGTGGAGGGTGCCCCACAGTGCTGGGGGGTGGGGGTGCAGGGGGACATGAGCTGGACATGAGTTGGGGCCTGCTGGCAGGTGCCCCACAGTACTGGGGGGTGGGGGTGCAGGGGAACATGAGTTGGGGCCTGGTGGAGGGTGCCCCACAGTGCTGGGGGGTGGGGGTGCAGGGGACATGAGTTGGACATGAGTGGGGGCCTGCTGGCAGATGCCCCACAGTGCTGGGGGGTGGGGGTGCAGGGGACATGAGTTGGACATGAGTGGGGGCCTGCTGGCAGGTGCCCCACAATGCTGGGGGGTGGGGGTGCAGGGGAACATGAGTTGGGACCTGGTGGAGGGTGCCCCACAGTGCTGGGGGTGGGGGTGCAGGGGGACATGAGTTGGACATGAGTGGGGGCCTGCTGGCAGGTGCCCCACAGTGCTGGGGGGTGGGGGTGCAGGGGAACATGAGTTGGGGCCTGGTGGAGGGTGCCCCACAGTGCTGGGGGGTGGGGGTGCAGGGTGACATGAGTTGGACATGAGTGGGGGCCTGCTGGCAGGTACCCCACAGTGCTGGGGGTGCAGGGGGACATGAGTTGGGGCCTGGTGGAGGGTGCCCCACAGTGCTGGGGGTTGGGGGTGCAGGGGAACATGAGTTGGGCATGAGTGGGGTCCTGCTGGCAGGTGACCCACAGTGCTGGGGGGTGGGGGTGCAGGGGGACATGAGTTGGTGCCTGGTGGAGGGTGCCCTACTGTGCTGGGGGGTGGGGGTGCAGGGGAACATGAGTTGGGGCCTGGTGGAGGGTGCCCCACAGTGCTGGGGGGTGGGGGTGCAGGGGAACATGAGTTGGGGCCTGGTGGAGGTTGCCCCACAGTGCTAGGGGGCAGGGGTGCAGGGGGACATGAGTTGGTGCCTGGTGGAGGGTGCCCAACAGTGCTGGGGGGTGCGGGTGCAGGGGGACATGTGTGGGGGCCTGGTGGAAGGTGCCCCACAGTGCTGGGGGGTGGGGGTGCAGGGGGACATGAGTTGGGGCCTGCTGGCAGGTGCCCCACAGTGCTGGGGGGTGGGGGTGCAGGGGATCATGAGTTGGGGCCTGTTGGAGGGTGCCCCACAGTGCTGGGGGGTGGGGGTGCAGGGGGACATGAGTTGGACATGAGTGGGGCCTTCTGGCAGGTGCCCCACAGTGCTGGGGTGTGGGGGTGCAGGGGAACATGAGTTGGGGCCTGCTGGCAGGTGCCCCACAGTGCTGGGGGGTGGAGGTGCAGGGGAACATGAGTTGGGGCCTGGTGGAGGGTGCCCCACAGTGCTGGGGGGTGGCGGTGCAGGGGGACATGAGTTGGACATGAGTGGGTGCCTGCTGGCAGGTCCCCCACAGTGCTGGGGGGTGGGGGTGCAGGGGGAAATGAGTTAGACATGAGTGGGGGCCTGCTGGCAGGTGACCCACAGTGCTGGGGGGTGGGGGTGCAGGGGAACATGAGTTGGGGCCTGGTGGAGGGTGCCCCACAGTGCTGGGGGTGGGGGTGCAGGGGGACATGAGTTGGACATGAGTGGGGGCCTGCTGGCAGGTGCCCCACAGTGCTGGGGGGTGGGGGTGCAGGGGAACATGAGTTGGGGCCTGGTGGAGGGTGCCCCACAGTGCTGGGGGTGGGGGTGCAGGGGGACATGAGTTGGACATGAGTGGGGGCCTGCTGGCAGGTGCCCAACAGTGCTGGGGGGTGGGGTGCAGGGGGACATGAGTTGGACATGAGTGGGGGCCTGCTGGCAGGTGCCCCACAGTGCTGGGGGGTGTGGGTGCAGGGGGACATGAGTTGGACATGAGTGGGTGCCTGCTGGCAGGTGCCCCACAGTGCTGGGGGGTGGGGGTGCAGGGGGAAATGAGTTAGAGATGAGTGGGGGCCTGCTGGCAGGTGCCCCACAGTGCTGGGGGGTGGGGGTGCAGGGGGACATGAGTTGGGGCCTGGTGGAGGGTGCCCCACAGTGCTGGGGGTGGGGGTGCAGGGGAACATGAGTTGGGGCCTGTTGGAGGGTGCCCCACAGTGCTGGGGGGTGGGGGTGCAGGGGGACATGAGTTGGACATGAGTGGGGCCTTCTGGCAGGTGCCCCACAGTGCTGGGGTGTGGGGGTGCAGGGGATCATGAGTTGGGGCCTGGTGCAGGGTGCCCCACAGTGCTGGGGGTGAGGGTGCAGGGGGACATGAGTTGGGGCCTGGTGGAGGGTGCCCCACAGTGCTGGGGGGTGGGGGTGCAGGGGAACATGAGTTGGGGCCTGGTGGAGGGTGCCCCACAGTGCTGGGGGGTGCGGGTGCAGGGGGACATGAGTTGGACATGAGTGGGGGCCTGCTGGCAGGTGCCCCACAGTGCTGGGGGGTGGGGGTGCAGGGGAACATGAGTTGGGGCCTGGTGGAGGGTGCCCCACAGTGCTGGGGGGTGGGGGTGCAGGGGGACATGAGTTGGACATGAGTGGAGCTCTGCTGGCAGGTGCCCCACAGTGCTGAGGGGTGGGGGTGCAGGGGGACATGAGTTGGACATGAGTGGGGGCCTGCTGGCAGGTGTCCCACAGTGCTGGGGGATGAGGGTGCAGGGGAACATGAGTTGGGGCCTGGTGGAGGGTACCCCACAGTGCTGGGGGGTGGGGGTGCAGGGGGACATGAGTTGGACATGAGTGGGGGCCTGCTGGGAGGTGCCCCACAGTGCTGGGGGGTGGGGGTGCAGGGGAACATGAGTTGGGGCCTGGTGGAGGGTGCCCCACAGTGCTGGGGGGTGGGGGTGCAGGGTGACATGAGTTGGACATGAGTGGGGGCCTGCTGGCAGGTACCCCACAGTGCTGGGGGTGCAGGGGGACATGAGTTGGGGCCTGGTGGAGGGTGCCCCACAGTGCTGGGGGTTGGGGGTGCAGGGGAACATGAGTTGGGACCTGGTGGAGGGTGCCCCACAGTGCTGGGGGGTGTGGGTGCAGGGGGACATGAGTTGGACATGAGTGGGGGCCTGCTGGCAGGTGACCCACAGTGCTGGGGGGTGGGGGTGCAGGGGGACATGAGTTGGTGCCTGGTGGAGGGTGCCCTACTGTGCTGGGGGGTGGGGGTGCAGGGGAACATGAGTTGGGGCCTGGTGGAGGGTGCCCCACAGTGCTGGGGGGTGGGGGTGCAGGGGGACATGAGTTGGACATGAGTGGGGGCCTGCTGGCAGGTGCCCCACAGTGCTGGGGGGTGGAGGTGCAGGGGAACATGAGTTGGGGCCTGGTGGAGGGTGCCCCACAGTGCTGGGGGGTGGCGGTGCAGGGGGACATGAGTTGGACATGAGTGGGTGCCTGCTGGCAGGTGCCCCACAGTGCTGGGGGGTGGGGGTGCAGGGGGAAATGAGTTAGACATGAGTGGGGGCCTGCTGGCAGGTGACCCACAGTGCTGGGGGGTGGGGGTGCAGGGGAACATGAGTTGGGGCCTGGTGGAGGGTGCCCCACAGTGCTGGGGGTGGGGGTGCAGGGGGACATGAGTTGGACATGAGTGGGGGCCTGCTGGCAGGTGCCCCACAGTGCTGGGGGGTGGGGGTGCAGGGGAACATGAGTTGGGGCCTGGTGGAGGGTGCCCCACAGTGCTGGGGGTGGGGGTGCAGGGGGACATGAGTTGGACATGAGTGGGGGCCTGCTGGCAGGTGCCCAACAGTGCTGGGGGGTGGGGTGCAGGGGGACATGAGTTGGACATGAGTGGGTGCCTGCTGGCAGGTGCCCCACAGTGCTGGGGGTGGGGGTGCAGGGGGACATGAGTTAGAGATGAGTGGGGGCCTGCTGGCAGGTGACCCACAGTGCTGGGGGGTGGGGGTGCAGGGGAACATGAGTTGGGGCCTGGTGGAGGGTGCCCCACAGTGCTGGGGGTGGGGGTGCAGGTGGACATGAGTTGGACATGAGTGGGGGCCTGCTGGCAGGTGCCCCACAGTGCTGGGGGGTGGGGGTGCAGGGGAACATGAGTTGGGGCCTGGTGGTGGGTGCCCCACAGTGCTGGGGGTGGGGGTGCAGGGGGACATGAGTTGGACATGAGTGGGGGCCTGCTGGCAGGTGCCCAATAGTGCTGGGGGGTGGGGTGCAGGGGGACATGAGTTGGACATGAGTGGGGGCCTGCTGGCAGGTGCCCCACAGTGCTGGGGGTGGGGGTGCAGGGGGACATGAGTAGCACATGAGTGGGGGTCTGCTGGCAGGTGCCCCTCAGTGCTGGGGGGTGGGGGTGCAGGGGAACATGAGTTGGGGCCTGGTGGAGGGTGCCCCACAGTGCTAGGGGGCAGGGGTGCAGGGGGACATGAGTTGGTGCCTGGTGGAGGGTGCCCCACAGTACTGGGGGGTGGGGGTGCAGGGGGACATGAGTTGGGGCCTGGTGGAGGGTGCCCAACAGTGCTGGGGGGTGCGGGTGCAGGGGGACATGTGTGGGGGCCTGGTGGAAGGTGCCCCACAGTGCTGGGGGTGGGGGTGCAGGGGGACATGAGTTGGGGCCTTGTGGAGGGTGCCTGTTAGGCAGAAACCTGTGCAGTTCCCTCTGGGACCACTGCAAAAGATTTAGGACTACAGGTGTTTGGCGGTGAACCCACTTGGTAGCAGTCTGTACCACACAGATTCACTTGGTAGCTGTGGCTGAGCAGTCAGACTTCCCTTAAGAAGAGTTGAGCAGTATGTGGAGTATGCAAAATAGGGCAATTCTTCACAGTAAGACAAGCAAACACGCAACGAGGCTCAGTGTAAAGATATTAATGTATTTATTTTGAACGAAACATCTATCAAAAACACTATGGCACTATCACGGCAAACAAATCAATCACAATTACTCTACGAAGAAGAAACGATCAATCCCCCTAGCAATATTCCAACAAGTCTAGGTTCTACCGGCACCACTTATTTACAGACAGAGGTGTATACCTCAACCTAGATGGCACTCTAATATTAGTTTGGACGGGAGAGAAAAAAATAGGCAGGTTACGAAATCAACACAGTTCAATACTTCACAGGTAAAATGCAAGGTAAGAAGGCAAGAACCACAATAGATCATAAAGTTCAGAGGCCAGGCCCACTCGGAGAGATGCAAGGCGAGATGTCCCAAAAAGTCTCTAGTGGAAATGCATTCGAGTTTTTGTAGCAAATTGTTATCGGCAGATTGAACCAGTTCAGAGAAATAAGTGAGAAAGCTTGGAGGCGACCCAACGGACAGGAGAGGATTAAGACACCTCACTCGAACCGATCGAAAGGGAAGCCAGGCGGACACGGTACCTTGTTGTGGAGGGCAGCTCCAGCGGGGGCAGTTGTTCCTGGTGGTGGATGCACGTCGGGTCTTTGCCAAGAGTAGAGATGTTCTCGTCGTCGAAGAAAAGTGAAGTCCGGTGCACCACCAGGGAAGAGACCAGCCGCGGAGTGCTCCGTCACAAGGCACCACCTTTTGGTCGCGGTACAGGGGTAGTGGCTATCCGGTTGCCGGGGTGCTCTGCACTGGCAATTCGACCACCGCGTCAAAAGGGAAAAGGCAAAAGGGGACTGGTTGTTCCCACCAGTCAGGGGAAGAGACTCTCTGGCAGGGAGATCTCCTCTGTCGTCGGGAAGTGGTGAGTCGGCTCAGCAGCGCTCAACCGGAGGTGTCGTCGTTGCAGGTCGGCTCAGCGTTACCCTCGTCGGATTCTTAGGTCCTGTGGCGACTTCTTAAGATCCAGTCCCAAAAGCCCTGCTTTTATGCAGAAAACCCCCATTCATTCAGCCTAGCTGTCAATCAACACATGCTAAGTGGTGAGCGGGGAGGCTCACCACTTGGGCCAATCACTCCAGAGTGCGACCGGAGTTGGCAAGGCAACTCGGTCCAGGGTGCCTAAACCCCCTCCCACATCCCTGTGGTATCCCAGACAGAATGGCACCACTTTGGAGGGTCTCTGTACAGAGGCCCGTAAAAAGTGGAACAAAAAGGGCTCAACCTTTGGTTTAGGAGTCACAGAGACGAACACAGACGCCATTTTACAAACCGAGTTCTGGCAGAAAATACCATCCGATAAACTTATTTAAGATAAGTAGACTGGTGGTACGTTAGAGGTTAACGAGAAAAAGTATCAATCTCCAACAACGGGACGAATCCCATAGGGTTATGTTCCGGGTCGAACATAACAAGTAGTTTCCACTGCCACCAGCCAAAACTCGACGAGGGGGGACGGGACAGTGCCACCTCGAGTAACAGACCCAGGAGTGATCGAATTACCCCTACTAGCACGTCCACAATAAGATGGTTTGTACTAGTTTGGTTAGTAAATTTAGGTCTAGTAAAGCCAATGGTGACTTTACATGCCCGGAGAGACAATAGTCAGTCCCCAGGTATGGAGTCTATGGTGGAGGTCCGCTAGGATGCCCCAGTGTTATGGCACGTAGGGTGCGGTGTAACACACTTAGAAAAACATATGAGACTCTATGGATTAAAAGGCCCCATAGCCCATAGAACACATTGACATTCAAAGGAATTACACACATTCATGTCCAAGAGTGGGAGGAAAAGAGTCTCACTCTTGGCAGGATGGAAAAAACAAACTCCCGAAATCCAGCAAAGCTGCTGGGGGACTCACTAGGTTAGGAAATTCAGCCTAAACAGAGAATTCTCCCTAACACTAACCCCCCCAGACTAAGGGACAGGAGGATTTAATCCACTCCTGGATGAATCTCTTACCTCTAATCGATGACATACAGCCTAGAGAGACCATCAGCATTTTATTGGTGACATCCTGACCTGTGCTCAATGGTGAAATCAAACCCTTGCAGGCAGATTGACCATCTCAATAGTTTTGGGTTTTCCCCTTTCATTTGCATTAACCATCTCAAGGGTTGGTGGTCAGTCTGAATGACAAAAGTAGAACCATACAAGTACGGCCTAAACTTCTTCAGAGCCCACACGATAGCAAAGCACTCTCTTTCGATTGTTGCCCACCTTGTTTCAGGATCCTTCAGCTTGCGGCTGATGAAGCAAACGGGGTGCTCCCTACCTTTCCCATCCAGTTGACTGAGTACGGCACCTATTCCTACATTTGAAGCATCTGTCTGCACAATTAAGTGTTGGCGGTAATCAGGAGCTCTGAGTACTGGGGCTTGGCAAAGAGCCTTTTTCAGGTTTTCAAAAGCCTGATTGCACTCCCCGTTCCATCTAAACTTTTTAGGAAATTTGGGTGAGGAGATGACATTCAGTGGAGAAGATATGGTCCCATATTTCTCTATGAAATTCCTGTAATACCCAGTGAGGCCTAGGAAGGCTCTCACTTGGGTTTGAGTAGTCGGCGTTGTCCAATTTTGCACAGCTTCAATCTTACTGAGCAAAGGCCTTATTTCTCCACCTCCTACCTCATGTCCAAGATAGACTACCTTACTCTGTCCAATTTGGCATTTGCTCGCCTTTATGGTCAGATTGGCTCGTCCAAGAGCCTGCAAAACATCTCTCAGGTGGGTTACATGTTCTACCCAGGAATTGCTGAACACTGCGATGTCATCCAAGTATGCCATGCAGAAGTCCTCCATCCCATTCAGAACCTGGTTTACCATCCGTTGAAAAGTAGCAGGTGCATTGTTCAATCCGAAAGGCATTACCTTAAACTGGTACAAGCCAACGGGGGTAGAAAATACAGTTTTCTCCTTGGCATGGTCTGTCAGGTCTATCTGCCAATAGCCTGACGTCAAGTCAAATGTGCTGAGGAACTTGGCGGCGCCAAGTATATCCACCAACTCATCTGTTCTTGGCAAAGGGTGGGCATCAGTCTTGGTGACTGCATTAAGAGCTCTATAATCCACTCAGAATCTAAGTTCTTTAGATCCGGCCTTTGGTACTAACACAACTGGGCTAGACCATGGACTAGTAGAGGGCTCTATTACCCCGAGATCGAGCATCTTGCTGACCTCACCTTTGATGTGGGTTCGTACGTTTTCTGACATGCGGTATCCTCTGCTTTTGACTGGCAGACAGTCACCAGTGAGTATGTCGTGCTGGCCCCAAGGGGTAAAGCCTGGTGAAAGCGAGAACAGAGAGGCAAACTGATTCAACATAGATTTGCACTCTTCTTGTTGCTCGGGTGTCAGATTGGAGGAGAGATTTACTCCTTCAATTTTTTCATCTAAAGGTAAGCCTCTGAGGAGATCCGGAAGATCTTTTTCGTCTGATGATGCTAGAAACAACGCTCCTACATCGGGTCTTGAGACATACGCTTTGAGGCGCTTGGTGTGAAAGACTGTCGGAGCCTCCTTGGGATTGCCCAAGTCCACCAGATAGTTAACCTCTCCGAGTTAAGCCACAACTCTGAAGGGTCCTATCCACTTATCTTGCAAGGCCCTCTGCCTTGTTGGGATCATAACGAGAACGAGCTGGTCTTGAGCGAACTCAACCATGTTAGCCTTTTGATCGTGCCAGTGCTTGACCAATGCTTGTCCAGCTTTCAAGTTATCGCTTGCTTCCGTCATCATGTGCGACATTCTCCTCCGGAGACCTATCACGTAGTCAGTCACTCAGACTGGCTTGGGGGAAGGAGCACTCTCCAACCCCTCCTTAATCAGGGCCAATGGACCTCTGACGGGATGACCATAGAGTAGTTCGAAGGGAGAGTAACCTACTCCCTCCTGAGGGACTTCTCTATAAGCAAAGAGAAGGCATGGCAGTAGAAGGTCCCACTTACGCTTAAGGGGTTCCTCTAAACCACCTATCATGCTCTTCATGGTTCGGATGAACCGTTCTACCAACGCATTGGTTTGTGGGTGGTACGCTGTTGAGAACTTGTAAGTAACTCCACAGGTTTTCCACATGGCTTTCATGTAGTGGGACATAAAGTTTGACCCCCTGTCAGAGATTACTTCCTTAGGAAACCCGACCCTAGTAAAAATACCAAGGAGGGCCTTAGCCACAGCCGGAGCTGTAACAGTCCTCATAGGAATTGCCTCAGGATACCTAGTAGCATGGTCTACTACAACAAGTATAAACCTGTTGCCTGAGGAGGTTGGAGGATCAAGGGGACCAACAATGTCAATCCCTACTCTCTCAAATGGGACTCCCACAACTGGGAGAGGCACTAAAGGTGCCACATTCTTGGAGCCAACCTTACCAGAGGTCTGGCAGGTGTGGCAGCTCCTGCAGTGTTTTTCTACTTCGGCCCCCATCTTTGGCCAATAGAAGTAGAGCGAGAGCCTTTCCTTAGTCTTCTTGAAACTCAAGTGACCAACCAAAGGAATCTCGTGGGCTAACTGCAAGAACTGTGGTCTGTTCTCTTGGGGTACTACAAGTCATTTGTAGTCTCCAGGTGCAGACTCGGTCGGTTCACTGTAGAAGAGGCCATCTTCCCAGTGCAACCTGTATTTCCCAGGCTCTTGCCCTTCAGCCTGAGCTTCTGCCTGGTGGCGAAGACCTTCCAGAGTTGGACATTCCCTCTGTCCCTTACTGAAGTCTGCGCTGCTGGGTCCACCTTCTGCCAGTAAAGACTGCAGCTCAGAATGGTCAAAAGGATCCAGATCTCCAATGAGTTCCTGGCCTTTCATTAGCTCTTCCTCAGAGTCTAATTCTACCACACATGGTTGTACCTCCCTCTCAGCCTCAGCTGGAGGTGGAGTCACGAGTGTAACGTTGGACAACCGCTGGGAAGTCCGTGTTGGATTCACTGAAATGCTGGCTGCTGGTTTCGGGATAGAAGACTTAGGTTTCCCTTTCGCTTCTGTTTTCTTGGAGACAGCGGCCGACAATTCCAGTGGAGCAGGAGTGATTTCCTTCTTCATCATCTCCTGGAGAGTACCGCGCATGGTCCTCTCTCTTGCGGGTCTGGTTAGCTCCTGCAACCGTTTACTAGGAAGTCTGGGAGTATGCGATACAACTCCGAGAGTTTTCAAATCGTTACCCAACAGTACGCGTCCTGGTACCTCACTCTGTATGCTGACAGGTATCTTTACAGTCATGTCGTTACACTGGATGAGAACTGGTAATTGGGGAAGCATCTGCACAGGCCCTCCAGCTAACTTGGTGAGGCGTTTGGGTGCCTTAGCAACATCCTCAGCCTGAAAAAACGATTTATCCACCACAGTTATGCTGGCCCCAGTGTCCCTAATGGCAGGAGTCTCCTGACCATTCACCTGGACACTGTCCTTATAATACTCTTTAGTATTATTGGGGATAGAATTATAGACATCTAAATTCTGTTGTTCCCACAACCCCAGAGATACTAAAGAAACGCTGGCTGAGACTCCAATGGGTTCGTCAGCTAGCAGTAGAAAGTTTCCACTTGCCATTTGGACTTCCTCCTCTGGAGCGAAGGCTAAGGAGACAAGCTGGGCCCCTGAAGGTTTACCCTTACATCTGGGATCTCCTTTCACGTGGTCAGTCGAACCACAAACAAAGCATTTACCGAATGCTTTTTGGAATGGTGGCTTGTTCTGACCTCCTTCTGGTTTGGCACCAGAAGACACGCTATTCTGCTGTGGTTTTCCTTGTGGCTTACCCTTCTGGTTTTGTTTGGGGCCCTCTTTGGAATTTGAGTTATTAGAATTCTCTTTTGAGTCTTTTTTAGGCTGTTTTCCCTCATCCTTTTTCTGAGTGGCCCCAGAATCCTTATGAGTAGCCCTGTTGGCAACCCATAAGTCAGCAGCCCTAGCCAGCTTCCGGGAATCCAATTCCTTCGAATCAGCCAAGTGCTGTCTGAGCTCAGGAGAACAGGCATCATAAATAGACTCCAACATAAAAAGATTCCTCATACCCTCATAAGTGTTCACTTTGTAACCCTTAATCCATCCCTCTAAGTTTTTCAACCCTTCACTCACCCAGGTAGCCCAAGGGGTGCCATCGTGCTTTTTGAGGGTTCTAAACCTCTTAAGATACTGGGAAGGGGTCAACCCGAATCTAGCTATTAAAGCTAGTTTCACACTTTCATAATCCGTCTTATCTGCCTGCCCCAACTCCATTACCACATCAGTCGCAACAGGAGGGAGCCTAGAGAACAACCAGGGAAGTAAATAATTCCTGGTGATGTCCTGGAGCCCATGATTGTATTCAAACAGTTTTAACCAATCCAACACATCCAATCTCGGTTCATACATACCCACTAATTCCTTCGGCATCTGGGGTCTTTTGGGACTGGAGCTCCTAAAGGAACCAGAGGAGAGAGAAGCATTTTCCATAGACAACTTTTTCATCTCTAACTCGTGATTAAGTTCTATTTCCCTGAGTCTTAACTCAGCTTGCTTCTGCTCAGCCTGGGCATACATCTGTCTGAACTCGAGCTCTTGGTTTCGTTCAGATTGAGCCAAGAACCATTTGTATTCTAATTCGAGCTTCATTTTGTCAAGTTCAAAATAAGCAGGGTTACTTGTGGGACCTGGTATGGGCCCCGTAGGCACAGCTGGTAAGGCAGGTAGAGGAGCAGGGGAGACAGTTTCGTTAGCCTCTCCGTCCTCGTCAGCCTCTTCATCGCTATCATCAGAATTACAATTTAGATCAACAGCATCACTGTTATCTACATTTGCTGGAGAGATTAGTTCCTCTGAACCAGTACCCAGACTTTGGTTCGCCAGCAATCTCTCTATTAATTCTAACTTCTTGCCTCTTACAGAAAGATTCTCTTGCCTACAGAGAGCTCGCAAACTCTCAGTATTTTCACCTGACAAGGATTCTTGACTGTAAGTATCCATCATAGACATGTTTTTTTGAAAGTTGCTTTTTAGTGCTAAGTTTTGTGGTTAGTTATCCTAAAGTGTCGAAAAGCACTCTAAACTGTATACTCGATACAAATCCCACCGCTGTACACCAGTGTTAGGCGGAAACCTGTGCAGTTCCCTCTGGGACCACTGCAAAAGATTTAGGTCTACAGGTGTTTGGCGGTGAACCCACTTGGTAGCAGTCTGTACCACACAGATTCACTTGGTAGCTGTGGCTGAGCAGTCAGACTTCCCTTAAGAAGAGTTGAGCAGCATGTGGAGTATACAAAATAGGGCAATTCTTCACAGTAAGACAAGCAAACACGCAACGAGGCTCAGTGTAAAGATATTAAGGTATTTATTTATAACGAAACATCTATCAAAAACACTATGGCACTATCACGGCAAACAAATCAATCACAATTACTCTACGAAGAAGAAACGATCAATCCCCCTAGCAATATTCCGACAAGTCTAGGTTCTACCGGCACCACTTATTTACAGACAGAGGTGTATACCTCAACCTAGATGGCACTCTAATATTAGTCAGGACGGGAGAGAAAAAAATAGGCAGGTTACGAAATCAACACAGTTCAATACTTCACGGGTAAAATGCAAGGCAAGAAGGCAAGAACCACAATAGATCATAAAGTTCAGAGGCCAGGACCACTTGGAGAGAGGCAAGGCAATATGTCCCAAAAAGTCTCTAGTGGAAATGCATTCGAGTCTTTGTAGCAAATTGTTATCGGCAGATTGAACCGTTCAGAACAATAAGTGAGAAAGCTTGGAGGCGACCCAACGGAAAGGAGAGGATTAAGACACCTCACTCGAACCGATGGAAAGGGAAGCCAGGCGGACACGGTACCTTGTTGTGGAGGGCAGCTCCGGCGGGGGCAGTTGTTCCTTGTGGTGGATGCACGTCGGGTCTTTGCGAAGAGTAGAGATGTTCTTGTCGTCGAAGAAAAGTGAAGTCCGGTGCACCACCAGGGAAGAGACCAGCCGCGAGTGCTCTGTCACAAGGCACCACCTTTTGGTCTCGGTACAAGGGTAGTGGCTATCCGGTTGCCGGGGTGCTCTGCACTGGCAATTCGACCACCGCGTCCTGAGACGAAGAAAAAGCAAAAGGGGACTGGTTGTTCCCACCAGTCAGGGGAAGAGACTCTCCGGCAGGGAGATCTCCTCTGTCGTCGGGAAGTGGTGAGTCGGCTCAGCAGGGCTCCACCGGAGGTGTCGTTGTTGCAGGTCGGCTCAGCGTTACCCTCGTCGGATTCTTAGGTCCTGTGGCGACTTCTTAAGATCCAGTCCCAAAAGCCCTGCTTTTATGCAGAAAACCCCCATTCATTCAGCCTAGCTGTCAATCAACACATGCTAAGTGGTGAGCGGGGAGGCTCACCACTTGGGCCAATCACTCCAGAGTGTGACCGGAGTTGGCAAGGCAACTCGGTCCAGGGTGCCTAAACCCCCTCCCACACCCCTGTGGTAACCCAGACAGAATGGCACCACTTTGGAGGGTCTCTGTACAGAGGCCCGCCAAAAGTGGAACAAAGGGCTCAACCTTTGGTTTAGGAGTCACAGAGACGAACACAGACGCCATTTTACAAACCGAGTTCTGCCAGAAAATGCCATCCGATAAACTTATTTAAGATAAGTAGACCGGTGGTACGTTAGAGATTAACGAGAAAAAGTATCAATCTCCAACAACGGGACGAATCCCATAGGGTTATGTTCCGGGTCGAACATAACAAGTAGTTTCCACTGCCACCAGCCAAAACTCGACGAGGGGGGACGGGACAGTGCCCCCTTGAGTAACAGACCCAGGAGTAATCGAATTACCCCTACTAGCACGTCCACAATAAGATGGTTTGTACTAGTTCTGTTAGTAAATTTAGGTCTAGTAAAGCCAATGGTGACTTTACATGCCCGGGAGACAGTAGTCATTCCCCGGTATGGAGTCTATGGTGGAGGTCTGCTGGGACACCCCAGTGTTATGGCACGTAGGGTGCGGTGTAACACACATAGAAAAACATATGAGACCCTATGGAGTAAAAGACCCCATAGCCCATAGAACACATTGACATTCAAAGGAATTACACACATTCATGTCCAAGAGTGGGAGGAAAAGAGTCTCACTCTTGGCAGGATGGAAAAAACAAACTCCCGAAACCCAGCAAAGCTGCTGGGGGACTCACTAGGTTAGGAAATTCAGCCTAAACAGAGAATTCTCCCTAACAGTGCCCCACAGTGCTGGGGGGTGCGGGTGCAGGTGGACATGAGTTCGGGGCCTGGTGGAGGGTGCCCCACAGTGCTGGGGGGTGGGGGTGCAGGGGTACATGAGTTGGGGGCCTGGTGGAGGGTGCCCCACAGTGCTGGGGGGTGGGGGTGCAGGGGGACATGAGTTTGGGTCCTGGTGGAGGGTGCCCCACAGTGCTGGGGGGTGCTGGGGGACATGAGTGGGGGTGCAGGCTAGTCCCCCGTGGTGTGGGCTGCCTGCAGGGGCCGTGGAGGTTGTGGCGCGAACACACGGCCCATTCACGTGTAGCACTCCACGGAACCCCTGAAATACACCTACCCTACTGATATCGCGTGTGAAACTTCCCGCGCACCCCAAGATACACGTACCCAGGACATTCGGTGTGGAACTTCCAGCGCACCCCTGAAATACACATACCCTGCTGAATTCACGTGTGTGAGTTACCGCGCACCCCGAAATACAAGTACCCAGGACATTCGCGTGTGGAACTACCAGCGCATCCCAGTAATACAGGTACCCTGCTGAATTCACATGTGTAAGTTTCCGCGCACCCCGAAATACACATACCCAGGACATTCGCGTTTGGAACTTCCAGCGCACCCCTGATATACACGTACCCTGATGGAATCGCGTGTGAAACTTCCTGCGCACCCCTGAAATACACGTACCACGCTCGCACAGGGCCAATCGCATGTGAAACTTCCCGCGCACCCCAGTAATACAGGTACCCTGCTGAATTCACGTGTGTAAGTTTCCGCGCACCCCGAAATACACGTACCCAGGACATTCGCGTGTGGAACTTCGAGCGCACCCCTGATATACACGTACCCTGATGGAATCGCGTGTGAAACTTCCCGCGCACCCCTGAAATACACATACCACGCTCGCACAGGGCCAATCGCGTGTGAAACTTCCCGCGCACCCCAGTAATACAGGTACCCTGCTGAATTCATGTGTGTAAGTTTCCGCGCACCCTGAAATACACGTACCCAGGACATTTGCGTGTGGAACTTCCAGCGCACCCCTGATATACACGTACCCAGCTGAATTCACGTGTGAAACTTCCCGCGCACCCCTGATGTACACGTACCCTGATGGAATCGCGTGTGGAACTTCCCGCACACCCCTGAAATACACGTACCCAGCTGAAATAACGTGAGGAACTTCCCGCGCACCCCAGTGATACACGTACCCGTGCTGGTACAGGGTTAGCGCAGCCCTTGGCGCTGGATTGGGGATTTTGATGGCTTTTCCCTGCGCAAGGGGCGTTCTTGGCGGCGTAACTGGCGCTGCTGCAGGGTCGCTGCGCCACTGTGTGCCACGGCTGGTTTTGGTGGCTGGAATCCATGAATACGCTGTGCGCGAAATGTATTTTGGCACACACGGCTGGCGCAGGGATTCGCACGCTCACACTGTGCGCCAGCCGCGTGCACCACTTGTTCGCTGAATTCTATGAATTACCCCCTAAATGTAAGTGGGAATTAAGTTATCTATTTCATGTCTAACCAGCAAATATGGATTCCCTGGTTATTAACTAGGGCCCCACTCAGTTCTTTCTAGGTACTATGTGTCCCTTCCTCTTTGTGGTGTATTCCCATGTCAGGGCTAATTAGTCTCTAAAAGAACTATAAGACTACAACGGACCAGATTTCTTGGCTTATAAAGACATAATCAATGCAGGACATTAGTCCATGAATTTTCAATAGTTTGTTTAGTTTTCCCCTTTAAAATGAGACATGCTAAATTATGCATTTCCAAACACCTACTCCACTCCTTTGTTTTCGATGACCTGCCTGCCGTTCTTCCCGATGGGTTGGACTGTTTAATGCCATCAGTATAGGGGGGAACAGCATCATTTCTGTATATATGTTTGTTAAAGTCCCCCGTTACAATCACTCTTCCACGAGGATAACACGCATGCCAATGATCTAATATAGCAGATACTTTCTTATGTATTGTCCTATTGTAGATTGCATTAGGAGGCTCGCATATATTTACAAGTAGGAGAGGTGTTTTTGTAAAGTTATTTTGACATATAAAACGTCAGGCAGTACATGCAGCAAGGTTTTACCCATTCTCAAGGACTTCAGTATGGAAAACTGACTATTTTGGGCAATTTAAATATCTGGTGCAATGAGCCTGAAGATGCTGACTGTAAACATTTATTTGATGTCATGCAGATGCACGATCTTCACCTTCTTTCTAACTTACCTAGACACCCCCGGGGACATTGTTTTTATCCTGTGATTTATCGAGGCCTATGGTTAGGCAAACCCAAAATAATCCCTGTGAGTTGGTCTGATCATTTTATAATCCGTTTTTTTTTATCTTCCACTCCTTCAGCAACAAAACATCTCTTTAAGAACTAACTGCATCATCATAAAACGGACCTTTATCCTATTTCCAGAACTGACCTCCGGCAGGACCGACCTTCTATGCAATCTGCCACTAATTGTAGTGAATACTACTCTAAAGTTATGTCATGCTTGCAAACCAATTGCAATCGAACCGCCCCCTTAAAAAGCATTTAAAAAACCTGAAGGAATAACAATCAGTGATACAATGAAAAGCTGAAAAGTTTACAACAACTATATAGGAAAAGAGAAAAGAGAAAAGAGAAAAAATATGTTTTAAATCTAGAAACGTAACTAATCGCCAGGCAGTGAAATCAGCCTTCGAGACCTATAATTGAGAGATCACACTCCCTAAATCTGCATTGTCGCAAAAGCAAATTCAGCTGGCTGAAAACAGACCTAAGGCTCTGTTTCTCGCTATAAATAATTTCACTATTCTCGACTGTATGAATTTAAGTCTGGCAGTGTTATTTGCAATGGCCAACGAGTTTAATTGTTTCTTTCAGGAAAAGATAACATTTTTTTTAGAAATAGCATGAGTACCTGCCCCATTGACTCAGATGATCTGTAAAAAAAAACAGCTTTCGTAACAGTAACATGCCCTAAATGCACTTTCTCTCCTGTGGTAATCGACAAAATCATTGATCTTCTGGGGAAACTTAAACCCACTAACCTGGAATATGACCTGATCCCAGCCTATTTGACCAAGCAGCTTACTACTGATCTTGGCACAGTTATACAAACAATGGTTAACGCTTCATTATCCCAGGGCTGTGTTCCCCATGACTTAAAATAATCATACCTCACACCACTGTTAAAAAAAGACACTGGATCATAAGGTTTTATCCAACTATCACCCATAAACGGCCTGCCAAAATCTTAGAAAGAATTGTGACAAGTAAACTGCAGAACTATGTGGATCAACTCGACCCCTTTCAGTCGGGATTTAGACCAGGCCACTGCACTGAGACAGCCATGGTGACAGTTTTGGACAACTTGCTGGGGCCGACGAAGGGGATGTCAGCATGCTTGTCATGCTGGACCTGTTGGCGGCCTTCGACACAGTCGACTTTGAGATACCCCTTGCCAGGCTGTCCTCGGTGGTGCGTGTCTCAGATGAAGCTTTGAAGCCTTTTTTGCCTTTCTTTACCAACCGTACCCCAGCAGGTGAAAAAGGTGGCCTATCTTTTCAATGCTATCCCCATGGAATGTGGGGTGCCTCAATGGTCCTCACTTTCACCATAATCGTTTAATGTCTACATTTGTACATTGCTCAGCATCTTCTCTGGTTTTGGTCTGTTGTACCACTCATATGCCGATGATACACAGATCTATATAAGACTTAAACAACCTTGGGAAGCAATAGATCTAGCCCTGGAATGTGCCAATAAAATCAAAGATTGGATGCTGGCAAATGCATTTCATCTAATCCTCTTGAAGACAGAGGCCATTGTGCTTGGCTCTAAGAGACGGGTACCAAATACTGTGCAGTGCACTCCCTGTCCATCACTGTTTGGTGTCCCTACCAAATTCTCAGACACAGTGAAGAACCTGGGCTGCATCTGGCAGTTGAGTATGGACTGTAACTCCAAGATTAGCCAGACAGTCAAATCCATATATTATCAATTGAGACTCATAAAGCCTCTTGTATCACTTACTGCTTTGAAGGATCCCTCAATGGTAAGAGGCATATTTACCAATGCCAGGTTAGACTATTGTAATGCCTTTTTATGGGGGCTAAATACATTAACATCAAAAGACTCCACAGGTTGGCCAGAACCCTGCCGTCAGGCAAATCTTTTCATTACCTAGAAAGACACCCATCTCACAGTATCAGAGGATTATCCACTGGCTTCCAGTTCAGCAAAGAATTTTGTTTACGGTGCTCTGCCTGATTTTCAAATTCATCAATGGGTTGGCACCAGCTCACCTGACTATTTATTTATTTATTTATTTATTTATTTATTTAATTTTTTTTTTTACATTTATTTATTTATTCATATTCTTAAAGCGCACATCAGCCCAAAGGCATCGTGGCACTAAGTGACTATAAAATTCCAGGTGTACTTTCCTCAATGACAGCTTTGTTCAGAGGACCAGCACCTTTTGCAAGTTCCACTCACAATAACAACTTCTTGGGGTGATAGGCAGTTCTCTTCTTTTGGCTCCCGGTCCTGGAATTCCCTGTCATTGGAACTCCGGGAGATTAATTCACTGACTGTTTTTAGGAAACAGTTAAAAACACATATTTTTCTATAAAAGGTCTAATCACCTGATAGACCTACGAGATAGTTTGGTGCAGTATCTTCTGAATTAGTTATTTCAAAAGCGCCTAGACGCAATCAATACCTGGTCTATGTGCTCTAAAAATACCCAAATCAAAACAAATCAAATCAAATGAAGGTTTCTAAACATAATGACACTTTTTCTCTCATGGCTAGGGCCCTATAAGGCATCCACGCATATTCTATATAGCTGGAAAGCAAACTATGTTAAACGCATCAACAAAAAATTCATCAGTTCACGTCTCTTGTAATAAAAATACATCACATGAGGTGAACACTTGCAGTCAGGGGCGTTGCTGGGGGGGCTAACGGGGCTATAGCCCCTGGTCTTTTGGTTGTAGCCCCGGATAGAATCTCAGGAGCTACAAGCAAAAGGCGAACTAGCCCCCAGTCCTGACAGTTCCGACATTAGCGTAGCCCCATGTCTTTTCCAGACCTAGCAACACCCCTGCTTGTAGTCCAATTGGTTTTGTCAGAAAATAATTATAACTGCATGAACTCCAGAAGACCCAGCTAATTTGGGCAAAGTTCCAAGTCTTTCATGCTTGGCTTGTATCAACATGTTTAGGCAGATGACCAAGGTACATTGTTGCTCCTCACATCTGTACACCTTATTTTGGATTTGACAAGGGGCAAGTTCCGGTCCAAATGGTTCCAATTACTAGCGTCAAAAGGGGAGGGTCTGCATGCAGGAAGTTTTCCTGCATCCAGATTATGATCTATCTCCTTTGGGTTGCCACTCTGCTTCTAGCAAACTGTGAGCTGTTACCCAATCTTTACTAGGTTGCTCTGATGTAGACTTAACAAGGTTGCTATAGCAGGTGTAATAAACTCCACTCTTACTCAATTTGTGAAACTGTATGTATCCAGAAGGGTGAGTAGTACAATGTCCTTTCTATTCATGTTTCTAAGTTATGGTATACAATGGAATACGTTCATTATAGAACTCTATTCAGGAATGGGCTTCTGGATAAAGGACAAATCTCTTCTAATTGATTCCCCCTCCAGTATTGAGAACCCCATGCATTGTTGGCTCTCATAAACTCTTCACAGTCATAAATTCTTATTAGTTATCCATAAACATGTTGGCGTAGTCAATAAGACTTCGCTCCTTTGCATCTGCCGTGTGGGGGCTTTTCAATTGCTCATATTTCTCTCCTACCCATGGATCGCTAGGTCCACCCTGCAAACCAGATTTCCCAGTAGACGGCAAAGTTACTGCAGCAGTTTCTGACAATTTGTTAATTTGTCTTGGCAGCAGCCATCTTTCTAGAGGGCCACAGAGTTCTAATTGTCGTTGTGTGCCATCTGCCAATATGTTAGTAACAGTGGTAGGCTCTACTACCACAGGGTCTGTTGTCAGTATTTCACTAGTCTCCCCTTTCAGTGGTTCAGGTCTATTTAAATCATCCAATCTTACAACTTGCTTATTTTTCGGTATAGTTTTCCTTACTGTATCTGGTGGGGGGCGAGGGGGCAGTTATCCTCTTTCTATTTTCCCCTACTTTCTTGGACTTTGGCTTGTTTTGTGAGATATCCGCCTCTTCAATTAACAATGTCAGATTGTGTGACTCTATACACATTTGGTCAGACCCTGGTATTGGATTAATTTGATCAACATTATCAGTGGTAGTACATCACCTGCTTTCATCCGGACATTCATAATTCCTAGTCTGACACACTGTAGTACTATCCGTTGCATTTACCGACAGTGCCATGAGGTAGCCGAGTCAGGATAATTAATCTGTTTGTTGGTGATTGAAATAATGTCCATGACCTCAGCCAGGATATCCTTCGAGTCGCACTGTTCTGCGGGCAGGGTGGTTTAGAGTATTAGTAACAAATCAATCGAGGCAGCGATTGGATTCAAAATTGGCTGCACCTGGCACCCCAACTTGCGTCGCAAATTATTTGACAGCAGAGTTCCCACTACGTTTGTTGCTGCTCGTTCTATGTCAGACTCACTGATGGAGTCACTGTCACTTTCACAACTATTGGTGGAGCTTGAGGTTGATGCTAGCCTCTGTAGATCTGGGGAATCAGACCGCTGCATACCAATCACATTACCAAAGGTAGACAATGAATTTAGAACTGCATTCCTTTCAACTGGTCCCAATGAGTTTCTGCTCAGTCTATTACAAAGTTTCAACAATGAGTTATTATTATGAAAGGAGGTAGATAGTAGAGGGGGCAACATGGGAGGCACAATAGTAGCCAATGTACTCACCTGTTGTATGTTTTTCTTGTCCAATTTTGTAGATGGCTCCTGTGAGGCTAGCACCCTTGGGCTCTGTATGATATTTGTACCGGCTTCCAAAAGCCTCACCCAGGCTTCATTGGGAAACACCATCAATAAGGATCCCTCTGCCTCGTTAATGCCATCCCCTTCTCGGTCCTTTGCACAGTTCCAAAATAGCCCCTAATTGTTTTGAACTGAGTTGTTTTATGTGTAACATTGCTGTTCAGTTCGTCTGATATACTATGTGCTTTCAGAGCAACCTCACTGGACGGTATATTCGGGACTTTCTTTCCTGCGCTGCACTACAGAGTCACATCTTGCGTTCCCCTCCAGTATTCATTATAGTGGGTAAACAGTTTTATTTCTGGCAATTGCTTAACAGATTGTCTCACATTTTGAACCAGATCAGTCAGTACAAACAGTGCAATAGGATTCTGGAACAAAAAGCTAGGGTTGACTCAAACCAATGGAGCCCGCAGTCACGGACCCCTACTTTACGGGTCAATGCCTGAGCTCTCCCTCTGGTGGCCACTTATGTTAGCTCTAGCTCAAAAAAACAAAGTCACGATCAGAGCCGCTTTCTACCTTTCATTACACAAAAGATTTAATGTGCTTACTGTACTCCAATCATGCTGACTCAAATCATAACATAATTTCTTGTATCTGCACTGTGCCGCCCCTTTGACACATGGACAGCTTGGACTGCTAAGACTGCTTTTCCTGCTACTCTTTGCCACACTGCAGTGTACAGAGTTTTTTGAACAAATAGCTCTGCATCCAGAAAATGAAGTAAGTGCAGACAGATCGTCAGACAGGGAATCCTGATAAGACTGCTACTTCAACTACTCTGCCCATTTATATGTTAGAATATATATTGGGCACAGCCAAATATTGTGGCCACTGGGCATTATTGTGCTAAAGTTCGTGGCTAGTGCCTGACCAGTGTATATAATAGCAAAATACAGTGAACACGGTTGAAAGCTGTATCCACTGGTAAAGACCAAAATCTATGGTTGCTATCCTGTTAGTGCTTTAAAATATTGAGTGTACATGAGTGAAGGTTGTGACCACTGTCCATAACTGAAGGCCATGACTAGTACCCATTCATGTGTTAAAATATATTTGGCCATTCACACTGACCATGGCTGAAGGCCATCCTTAATGCCAGTTACTGTTGTAATGTAATTAGTGATGACTACAATTTCACCTATTAGTCAGTGTGATCAAGGAGTTTTTACTTTGCAGTTTTCAGTAGCAGACATCTTATTTTATATTAATAAATCTAGTAGATCACGTGCCCCTGGTCCAGATGGGATCTCTAATTACATGATGAAGCAAGATCCGAACCTATGGGCAAAGATTATATATCAACTCTACTCCACAGTCATGCGCAAGCAACAATTGCCTAAATCTTGGTCTCTCTCTATTATTGTCCCGGTGTTCAAGAAGGGTAATAGACAAGACCCCTCAAATTATAGACCGATTGCCCTTCTTGATACACCGGGCAAGATCTTTGCCCGGTTGATTCTCAGAGACTTGCGGGCATGGATAGAAACCTCTGGTAATGCCGATGTATTCCAAACCGGATTTGTTGTAGGAAAAGGCACGGCAATAAATATTACAGCAATCAATGCGATTAAAGCTAAGTGTGAATGCCTTAATCAGCCCTTGTTTTTAGCTTTCGTGGATTTTAAAGAGGCCTTTGATTCAAACGATAGACATCTTTTAATTAGTAAATTGATTAAAATGGGCTGCCCGGCTCACTAATTAAACTGATTGCTCTTCTCCATACAAATACTGCAATTCAGATAAGAACTACTTTAGCTGGGCATCTAACTACTAAAATTCCGACAGCAAGAGGTCTGAAACAGAGCTGTATTCTGGCGGCCACTATTTTTAACCTGTTTATACTGGACATGGGCAAGAATTTTATTGATATCAACTCAGATGCTCCAAAGCTCGGGTCTCATCAAATTGCATGGTTATTATATGCGGATGATCTTATTTTAATCTCTAAAACGCCGTCAGGTCTACAGCGGCTGTTAAAAGGTCTTTCACTGTATGTTCAAAGAAATCATATGGCTATTAATCTAAGCAAAACACAGATCATGCAATGTCATAATAAAAAATGTCGCCCCCTAAAATCGTCTATCTGGACTTTCCAGGAAGAGCTCATTTCTATTACCCCACAATACAAATATTTAGGAGTGATCATTAACAATCTGAAGTGTGATATTCCCTACATCCAGGATATAAAACAAAAGCTGCAAACACTAACATGCCAAGCTAAAGTCCTCTTGCATAAATTTGGTAAATTTACATGTTCTCAGATACTTTTATATTATGCCCAAAAAGTTCTACCGATAATAACATACGGCTCTGAAACTAAATTACCAAGGGACCGTGTGTTCTGGGATCAATTCGAGGGAAAATTTTGGCGAGCAGTATTTAAGTTACCAAATTCAACTCCAGGTTCTTTGATAGGTTATGAGTTAGGAGTCCTTTCAATGTTTGTGTTTTATGCTTGGAAATTGTGTTCACTAATGAGGACATTTTTGCTGTGTATAAATTGTTCAGATTTATCTTATATATTGGCTATATACATGTTGAAATCCACACATTTTTTCCCAATAAGTGGAGAAATTTTGTTACCAATCTTTTAGTAGAGGCCGACATTACTATTGAACTGCTTTTAACCAATCCCAATCGTGCCCAGAGAAAACTATATCAGCATGACTGGATTTGCACTTTAGAGTTTTGCTCGCAGTATAAAGATTATAGTGGTCTGCCTTTCAGTACGAAAAGAATGAGAATTACAGCTTCCTATTTACTCAAATTTCTCTCGCCCCACTTCAGAAACAACTATCTCCGATTTAGACTCAATCTATGGCCCACTAGAGAAATTTTATCTCGAAGAGGTCAAATAACAAAACAAGAAAATATTTGTCGGTTTTGTCAATTACCAGAGTGTGAGGAAACTTTAAAACACTTGATAGTAGGTTGCTCCTCATTAAAAGAATTACGCTGTATATTTTTTAAAAAACTGTATGAAAATTATAACTGCTTAACTAAAGATCTACTTTGGTCTAGTATATTCTCCTCACCCCTGCAAGCTGTTCGTATAGCTACTGTCCAATTTATGTTAGCACTAAATCTTGAGATAACTGAATGTATAGCCTAAATTTCCCCTAAATAGATGATATGTGTTATGTAACTAACGTCCTCTTCATAGGTGGATTACTAGTGGTTTTGACGATGTGGTAATTCGAACCTATTTTATACTGATTTTTTAGATGATAATTCAGATGATGTATATATATGAATTGTGATTTTGCCACCTTTTGCTGTTGTTGTGAAATGATGAAATGTTGAAGTAGAGGGTTTGTAGGTTTTTGCTGGGTACTGATTTTGAGCTTGATTTTGTTTTGAATTTCATTTTGATGTCCAATTTGTGTTATATATTAAATTGAAAGGTTGATTATCAACCAACCAATTAATAAAAAAAAAAAAATTAGTGATGTAATCAGTGATGTGATCTATGATGTCATCATTGTGGTTATAGGCTGCACAACAGGGGGTGAAATCTACAATGGCTTTAGCTGAATTTCAGGGGTTTTCTTGTGTTATATTCTCACCTTTAAGTCCCTGCAACTAAAGTTGTTTCCATATATATATATATATATATATATGTATATATATATATATATATATATATTGGAAAAAAGGAGGAAGAGGTGAAACACACTCACCGCAGGCACAAAGGGACAAGTGCCAGGTTCTGTGGGGGGTCGGAAAAAAACACCAGAGACACAGCATTAAGATTTCTGATGTCTTTAATGTTAGTCCAAAATTATTAAAAAAACAAATGCATCGTGCAAAGCACAAATGCACGATACAAAGCAGCACATAAAAGACAAAACAGCAGGATGCCTAGGCAGGGCAGCCTGCAAACAACGTGTTTTGCGCTATACTGAGCGCTTGATCATATATATACACTTAAATTATACAAACCATCTGGGAAAAATCTTTATAGAAAACTGTACAAAAACTCACCCCTATGCAAGGAATAGAGAAGATGCAAGAGATCGAGAAAATACAGCACTCTGGACAGCAATTGAGGGATGAAAGGCAATTCAACAACCACAATGTCCTTTGGATAGGATATGTCTTTAAGTAAAGAGGTGCACAAGTGACCTAACCAGTTTCTAAGGCCCAAAATCGACAAATGAGGCAGTTATGGGTCAATAGTACCTTCTTGGTGCAAGTTGACCCAAGCAGCCAGCGGGCATCAAACCGAGTTGGGTACGGTAACTTAGAGTGGTTTGAAAGCGATGCTCAGTGATGCAGGTTGGAGTGCCTACAGGATCTGTTCAAGATCAAGCTGATTTGAAATGTGGTAACCACTGGGTAGTGTTGATGTTTTTTGGTTCAGAGGTCTGAGTCAAAGGTCACTGATGGTTTGAGGCAGTGATCATGTTGCTCTGGTGTACAGTTCGGCAAGGTGGCAGTTTGAAGTTGAGCCAGATTGAGTTGTTCACAAATGGATGGTTCAAGTCGATGTGTGACACTCCAGCAATGTGAGTTTGTTCCAGCGATGAGCAGTAGATCTGATAGGGGCAGGTGGCAGCTTATGTGTGGACATTATGCAGCAGGGAGCTGGTTCGAGATTGCAAGCATGGTGGTTCGAAGGTTATATCGAGTGCCAAATGCAGCACCAGTGGGTACAGGGGTCTGAGATGTAGTGAAGTGGATGCTGTGAGTCCTACTCTGGGCTCACAGGGGCAAATTTAGGCCTTGTTCTCATACTCCCAGCAAGGCAGGCAGACCCACAGAGTCAGTTGACCTTCCCACAATGAGGTCTTAGGGCAGCAGTGGGGCTGGCAAGGATGCAGGTTTTGTTTCCGAAGCAGGAGCACTCCCTGCACTGGAAGTGGGTAGGGAACAGGGCTCACCTCTGCCATGGACACTCACTCTTCACGTCGCTGTTGGAGGGCTCTGAAAAGTCAACTCTCCAAACCAAAGTTCAGTGGATGATTTCTCATGTGTTTATTCCAAAGTGAATCTGAGAAGGAGTGGAAGCCCCCTTCTTTTTAAAGGCAAATGTCCAGAGGTGATTGGACAAAAGCAAGCCTCATGTTAGGGTTCAATCCCACTTCTTAAAATACATGGATTTTACCTTCTGACATGAACCCCAAAGTTCTTTTTGCTGGAGGAAGTGGGGGAACCTTCCTCCGGCTGTAAAGATCTTCCCCAGTTGACCCTAACCCCTCCCTTTACCTTCTCAATAGAAGCAAATGCCTTTTGGTATGCAGCCCCTGTTGTGCAGCTACTCATTTTGTGAATGGGTGTGCCCTTTGATTCATGTTCCTAGGAAACTTCCTGTGGAGTGGTTGTCACTCTGGGAAGGGTGTTACCTGCCCTCTCTAAGGAACAAAAAGAGACAATACCCAAGTCTGCAGTCTTTCTGTCAGCTGCAAGAGCAACCTGGCTGGGGAGAATCCACATAACCTTTCCACAGCTGAGCTGGCTCACAAGGCTGTGATTGTGTGAAATCAATTGGATGTGGCTGTGATAATTATGAGACATACCATCCACCATACCCTAACTAAGGTATGGCTTATATTTGAAGTTTAACATGCCACTAGAACAGTTCACTTACCATTATGGGCTTTAGTGACAGAGGTATATATCTTTAATCTAGCCCTTGTGCTGTAGTGACTTGGGCTGTCACTACAGCTTTGAACAGGGTACCTGTGCCCTAACCCTGCTCTGTGACCTGGGAGAGCAGGATACTAATGCAACTGGGCCCATGTGGGTACTATGCATCTGACATGGAGTTTTGTGGAGGGGTGGTCTGGTCAGCAGACCTCGCTCTCTGAGAGAGAATTACATGTTTCATGTTATGTTTAAATAAAATAAAAAATTCCGGGTCTTCTGCACTCTTGCCAGATGACAATTATTCACAATGGGAACATTGCATTGAAAAGGGCTTTGTAAATCAGGCCCCCAGACTGCCAAATGTAGCCATGATCAGTTGAAACTGCACTACTTTAACTTTTATACCACACAGACTCCACAGGCTCAATGCCAGTGGATCAAGATGGTGGGGGTGGGGGGTACATTAAAAATGTTCAGTGACTATCCAATCAGAATCTAATTTTGTTATTTACAACATATATTTAAGGTCTGATTCATGGACGTGTTTTATAATGGCACAATCCCAAAGGAAAACGTTCCATGAATCAGTCCTTTAATATGTACAGTATTCTTTGAAGAAGTTCACAACGTACCAACTTTGTGAAGTTTGCAACATTTTCAATACATTTTTCAAAGTGTTCAAATGCAAAGTCCTACAACTTTGTACACCTGTAGCATATGAACATGTGTCAATGTAAACATTGTAAGTTTAGCAATGAGAGGTTACAATTCAATTAAAATATCACAATTACATCAGATGGAAAAAAAGATCTTTCTCTCAAATAAAAACGAATGTCCCCATTTTGTGAACCAACATTTTGCAATTGAGAGTTGAGCACAAAGAATGTGATGACATGCAGCTCAGAAGGCGTATCCTCCTTAGCTTAACCACAACAATGCAGTAGATAGTCCTATTAGGATCCTGTGATAAGGAATCCCTAGGCCTGGGCATCAGAGCTCGCTTGGCCGGCTGAGAAATCAAGCAACTGAAGAAGTCCAGAAATTCTGATATCAAGCACCAAAAGACTGATATGAAACCTAAAAAAGACTGATAGGCTTGCTTGACCTTCCCTGTAGAGAGGACCAAGCCAGTCATTTTGGCCTGGTCTTCCCTTCTTGCAATGGGGGCAGATTGGCTTTTACATTGAGAGATATCTCTCATAATGTCCCAACGGAGTACTAGAACTTGAGGTATCACTGTTCATCTGGCATACCCTCCGTGGCTTAATAGGCAACATTCCCAGGACTCCAATCACATGTTTCTAAATAGAAGTAGACTTTTCCAGCCATCCTATAGAAAGCAAAATAGTCTGGTTCTGCCACATCAAAATGCAGAAGTTTGTCAATGTTGCCATCCAGGCATAATATCATTGTATTACCTATCATGAAAAGAAATATGTTTTCATACACCGCCTATGTAGCATTTTATTACCTCTGGGCACCGACCTTTTATTGACCTGTCATTTCTGTCCCCTCGTTGCTTTTTATGTGTAGGTATTGTGAGGTAACTGTCGTAATATTAGACATGTTTTCAGTCAGAAGTCAAACATTATTTATAAATCTCGAAAGCTGATATGATATCAGACTATTAACATGTTTCATGCATCTGGTACGATAAAGCAACCACAATTACCACACATTAAATTTCCAGTATTCCAATTCTTTCCTAATTTTTTCTGTGCTGAAATTCTGAGCTTTATATCTCCTTATTTTTCTATTCAATCTAGGAAACTTCACTGCACTCGGAATTTCATCCACATGAATCTATTTGTGTCGTTCATTCTCCGGGCAATATCTGTCTTCATTAAAGATGAGATGCTCTATGCTGAAAAGGACAACCACTGTGCGGCCCCAACTGTAAGTATGCTTTAGTATCATGATCTAAAATGCTTGTATGGCTTGTGTCCAGAACATTTAAATTACCATAATGACAGCGCAGTGACATGCCAACGACCAGATACATGTACAAGCAAGATTACTTGGGAAAGCAAAGTGCATACGTGATCTAAAACAGCAAAACAATAGGTTTTCCTATTCTAATTAGGTCACTGAGACCTACTCACAGATCTCAGTGACCTATGATTTGCTTTCAAACACACAAAACCCTAACCAGTTCTTCAGTGTTGGGGTGCAAGTGGAAAAAACAGGACTGGGCACTTTGCATTCCCACATCACATCACGCCCCATGGCCAGAACATCCCATGACATATTGTAACCCCCCTGGCCATTACCTCACTTACAAATACAGTTTAAGGGTCGTTACCGATACAACAAAAGCCGCTGATCCAACTTGGGACAGTCCAGTGTTATGAACAGCAACTATTTGACGTGTGAGCCAAGATAACAGTCACCATCTCAAGGCATAAAACAAGGCACAAACTCTACCTGAAAAAACTAATGATTCAGCAACTCAACCATTGAATATTTCGGAGGTCCAGAATATCTCTTCCAAAATATGAAAATGAAAAAATAAATAGAGCTGGGTTAAAAAAAAAAAACATCAAAAAACAGCCATACTGTGCTTTGTTGTTCCCGATTCTGGGGACATGCACCACTCAACATTCTCCTTTCCGATATATTGCAACCAGGACAATGCCTATAGGAGCATTACAGGATTTTAGGGGGAAAGAGCGCCAAAATATGCATTACCTCTTGAAATGCTTCGTGGCAAACAATTTTAAGAGCTATCTCTGTTGTTCCCCAAAATGACAAATAATATTCTCCAGAAGCCCCTATAATGTGCCAAAGCATTAGTAACTACAGCAGGCAACTAGAACCCTGCCTACCTTTTTACACTACAACATTGTTGCCTGCAGAAATGGGTTGACAACTAAATATCGGCATTGTATGGATGTTTACACAGTAGATTATCTTTGGCTGTATTCTCAAAATTCCCCGACTCGATGATTGGCTGCTGACCTGAGATGGTATTCGTATGTGTGTGTCACTAAGAAGGGGTTAAATCGCTTTTTGGTACTACATTGTCAGATCCAATCTCGGCAAGCAAGCAGAAAAGCAAGTTAAATGTATTACTATCGTACAGCTGTTTTCTGGCCAGAATGCTGCTTAAGTCTAACTGGACATATGTCCACTTCAGAAACTACCAAATCTAGATGCGTAGTTTGAAGTCTCAGTAGAAAAAAGAATAATTGAAGGGACGCTGGCAGTTTGCTCGAATCATCACAAAGTATCTGATTTTCTGCCAAAACTTGCAACATACACAATGGGTGGCTTCAAGCCACTTTGCAGCAGTGGCATTGTGATTCACAAAGATTCCCTGATGCTTGGTGAAAAATGTATGGGGGGGGATTAACCCTTTTCCTTAGAATTGTTGTCAAACGTTGAACTTTTTTCAGGGAATACATTTAAAATATATATATATATATATATATATATAGATATATATATATAGATATATATATATATAGATATATATATATATATATACTCTCAAAGATTTGCCCATTTAGGATATCAAAATATTGTAATAAGACAGCTGTATGTGCTACATACAGCATGAGGAACTGGCAACCTTACTGTGATTATATAACTGCATTTTGTCATTTTAAAATTATATTACAATAATTTTTCAAAACATTTGTAAGAAAATATTATATTTTTATTTTGTTTCTGGAAAATTGTAACATATTTTGTTATTGAGACCTTTTAATACATTATCTTTATTGTTAAAGTATGACTTGCAGCCGAACTCATTTGTGTGAATAAGTCTTAAACCTAGAAGCTTGGAGGAACGTATGAACTGCATTCCAAAAAGGCACTACCTTGTGCTACCATCTCCTTCCTGAACATCTATCTTACTTTCATATGGTCAGATATCTCCCTTACGAGGATCCACAATCACCTTAAATAGCATCACTGCAAAGCTTGCCATCATCAGTATCACAGTCCTGACATTACATGTATACATTCCCACAGATAGTTGACATGGGAGGTTACATAATTCCACACGATTGTGAAGTCTGTAAGTGCATCTTTGCATTGAGGGAAGATCAGACGTCTCTGAAATCCATGTATCTGAATTAAAAGAGAGTTGATCGTGCCTACAGGGCAGTGATAGTGTTCAGCCATACTCAGGCCTTTTTTGATCCAGAGCTTTGTTAACTTTATATAAATGATTACTCTTTGGATATCTTTTCCCAATTCATACTACCTCGCCCTTAAATTTGCTAAAGATGCACTCATAATTAGGGCACAGTGTTTTCTTTACATCTCGGATGCTTTCTTCTAGCCTGAATCATGTGGGTTCATGATGGATTTAAATCTCTATGTTTCAGCTCTGTGGTGTCTATTTTCTTTGTCATCAGTTCTGCGGCCATGCTCAGATTTAGTTAATTACATATCCTTAACAAGGGTAGGCTAAAGACATAGCTAAGCTATGTTAAGCTGACACATTTCTTATCTTTGATGTGTTGGTTCATGTCAATGATGCCCTTGGAAATGCGAGATTCAGCACCATATTTTCTCACTCTCACTACAAAGCTATAGTTTATCAATGGGTTGTTCCAAATAAGAGAGTTTGTTAGCAATTTGTTGCATGTTATAAGGCATTCAGTACTCAGATAGGTGTTCTTGTTCAGTATGTATGCATTTGTGAGAGGGGGAATTTGTAATGGCACTGATTTGTCTACTTATACTTATCTAGTTGTCACATTTTCACCATTATCACCATCAGTCATTCACTGTTTCATTCAATTGAGTTAAGACTGATGATATTCCCTGATACATGGAAATCCATAACGTCCTTTTTCTCTAGCTACCTTGAGCTTTCTCCGTGAGCATTATGATTTACATTTTCGGTGTCACAGACGTTGTTTCTATGTAGTCTTTATTGTAGCAAGCATTGTTACTACAAGCATTAATTAGGATGCAGAATATAAGTGATAATTGTCATCTTGGTGATGTTTGCCTGTGGCCAAACTTTTTACCACTTAAATTAGGTTCATTCTTGCACATTTGGTGACAGAAGCCTATTTACTTTAACCCCCTTTCCACTTCATTGGTGGTCGCACACTTTAAAACTTTCTGTAGCAGGATGCTGATTCCCACTGATCTAGTATTGTGTGAGTTAAGACATTCCAGACGTATCCCCTCACAACAGAGTTTGCATGCCCATTCATCAATAAGGTAAGACTCTTGGCGAAATGCAATGTCCATGCTTTGCTTTTTTAAGTATGAGACAACTTTTTCTATTTGGTGAGTTTTGATATGTTGATAGACAAATATCTATATATTTTTGTATTTGATTTATTGTGTTTTATTGGTTAAATATAACCTTTTAACATAGCAAAAACAATTGGCTTTATATTACCGTAACAGATTAAATACTTTTCTTTATAATATCATACAAGTGATTAATTAATAGTTAATTTTTGTGATAACATGTAAAGCATAAACAAGTTGTAATTAAGATCAGTAATAAAATAGTTTTACCTAAAACAATAATCAACAAGATATCAAAAGTGCACTCAAATATCTAATTCAGTTATCTCTCCAATGCATTTCCCAATCTTTTGCCATGTGTAACAAAACGAAAAATTCATTCACAATCTCATTAGTTCCAAAGTATATTTAAGACTAGAATTGATCTGTGTGCAAATAACAAAAGTCGTAGAGGGCATTACAACCCTGGCAGTAGCCGTGCTGGTAAAAATGACAGGCTGTCGCCGGAGATGAGAAATTGTTCCGGAAAATGTCACTCCCATTCCCATTCGAGTCACATGGGACTCAATGGGAATGCGAAGGACTGATCCGGTGCGTCCGTCAAAGTCTGCGGGCAGGTGGCGTTCTGCCCGCCGTACTCGGAGTGTGCCGGTCCAGTAACAACGGGCCCATAGAAATGATTCTTGTATCCTTGTTTGTATACCATGTTTAAAGCAGCATTTGTTTATTAGATGTTGCAAAGTTTCTACTTCGGTCTTATATAAGTGGCAAAGACGTCCTTCAAGAGGAACATGGGTCCACGCTCCCGCTCTCAACAAAGGCGGTAATTGTTCAAAATACAAGAGCATAACAAACTGTCTCACTTTGATTTTCTGTATATACTCAAGATGACTAAATGGTCCATTGATTGGAAATGTTTGTCTTATTTCTCCAGCATGGGGTCTGGCATGAATTCACATTCTCATGAATATTCCCCGTCGTCATGCTGGGAATCCTTTGTAAAGAAAAAATCTGTTTCAGTTTAGTTTCTGAACTGTCTTTCTACTAATAACCATACTGCTCCCAGCCAATTACTACCCTTTACCTAAACCCTTCCTCTAGCAGCCATCTTCAGATTTTTACCGCACGTTCAAGTGTTGGGAGTCCTCATGCTTTAGCTCTCGAGCTTTTACTGCGTGTTGCATTTTTCCAAAGAGTTTCCTCTTTATTTTTCGGTCAAATGGAGCCTCAAGCTCCACTGTTTCATCTTCCGATTAACGGGGACCCACTTTGGAAATGTCCACATCCCTCAAGGGCGATTTTTTGTCATATTTTACTTCTTGGAGGATTCCGGAAGATCTTTGAGGCCTACCTTACATGGACATGGCCCAGGACAAAGGAGACTCGACGCCAACTGGATCCAAGCTGTTTAGGATCTGCCCAGGATGTGGACTACAGAATGTCTTCAAGGAAGATGAGCACTCCTGGTGCCACTACTGCTTACATGCCGACAAGTCGCACGTGGAGGAGGACTGTGAGTTCTGCAAGAACATGTCCATCTGGACCATGAAGGACCGTCGTACTTGACTCGCTAACTGGCTGGATCCGAAAAGCCCAGCAGCAGGTGAGAAGAAGAAGTCTGAGCGGTCTTCTAAGACCTTTGAGGGCGCTCCCGTGACTGAGGGCCCAACAGAAGGCAAAGCACTGCGAGTCTGCGGGCAACGGGAGCGCCGTTGGTTAAGGCCCCTCGGCTGCCAGGCACGGCACAATGTCACTGATGATGTCAACCACTAGCCAAAGCTCTGGCTCAGTGAAAAGGAAGTCAGAGAACCCGAGTAAGCTTCGGGAGAAGCCAAGGCAGGTCCCGATGGGGAAAGCCAAGGGGGAGTGAGGCGGTGACCCTTCCCCCATGGTGAAGGCCTCAGACACACCCAGGGTCGTGAAGGCCCAGATTCACCCGGCTAAGGCCTCGATTGAGGGAGTTGTGGCAGCCCTGGCAAAGCCTGCGTAGGCGACCCAGTGGAGACAATCTCCAGTCCTAGAATTTCCCTGTCATCCCGGAGGGAATCGGCTTTCCAGCCTATCGAAAAGCCCCCCATGAAACCCCGGGATGAGAAAGAGGGGGGGCCGGAGTAGTCCTAACGGACTCAGATACCTCTTCCGAAGACGAGCTGTCTATCGTTAAGACAATGTGTAATCAAATAGGTACACAGGATCCTATTTATATGTACCACATCTTACTCCACCAATAGGAACATAGATTATATTATAAAAGAAGGATAAAATGGTAAACTTTCTATACTTCCACCCCTCCTTCTCCTCCAACGATTAGACACCTCTGACAAATTGTCCGGCACTACAGGTCTTGACAACATAGACTGCGTGCAACATTCCAAATTTCAAAAAACATTTTTGTTTAATACAGAATATTTAAATTAAAACATAAGATACTACCCACACCTAACACAGTGTACAAAACTACCACTAAAACCTACAAAATCTAAAAAGCTAAATTTCAAATAAACCACTTTACAAATGGACACAGACGAAATCACATATCACAGTACATAGAAAAAACCTGAATGTGTCACTAAAACAACATATAATCCCAACATGTTTCTGTTCTTTAAAGCCCCTTTCGGGCGAACATTCTTCAGGGGAACCTTTAAAACATCCACTATTCTTCTCAACACCGTGTTGAATGGGTAGTTTCAGGCAACCAGCCTGCAAAAAAGAGAAACAGAGGAAACTAATCAGATCTCCAGGGGAGGGGGTATTACCAAATGTAAAAGTGGAGTTGACTCAGTCAAGAGAACAATTCCACAAAAAGGTTTAGAAATTAAACCAATTAGATTTACCTTAATGTGGTGAATCTTCAACGCACGTCTGTAAATGACAGATAGGCTAATTTTTCTTCATTGAAAAACCAAGATACTTCAAAAGGCGTCTCAATCCGCCGAAAATATTGTCACACCTAGAAAGGACACATCACACTACCAATGAGCCACAGATCACTACAGGACAACAGTCATGAATTGTTCAGGATATATTAAATAAAAATTACCTTCACGCAAGTGAAGCCACCCACAACGTGGGGCAAGGGGAGGAAATCCCTTGTAATGACAATCAAGTCTGCAGATGATTACAAAAGAGGACGCAGAACCAATCTGTAATATAAGAAGGGCGGTCACCAACCATCTCAAAGAGCATTAAAATGCACCGATACACCACGGCTCCCAAATGTGTAAAAAAAAGGGAAGAAAAGAAACCATTTCAAGCCCAGCCTAGGTCGTGCATTAGAGCTCATGCTTCCAAACAGTAGTGTCATACACCAGCGGTCTTCACAGCCATTAAATGTGTAAAAACATGCTGAACGTGACCAAGTAGTGAGAGATAGTACACAACACCTCAACGTTCAGTAAGTAAAAAACTGTGGAAAAGGGATAATAGCCACCAACATCACTAAAAGTAATGTAGCTACTAAAGATCAAGAACAACATGCTCACCTCTAGATTAGGAGAAACAAACTCCTCGCTAATGACTCGCGGGGTTTGAAAGAAGACCGTGCAGCACCAGCATGTGTTTTCACCAAGCTGGCAGCAACGACCAACAAGACGGCCAACACCCTCACGATCGTGGCTCGCTTCGAGAGGGAGCTGTGGTTAAAGATCGCTCCCCTCTCGGACTTCCTCTCAGACGACAAGAGGGTGGAAGCCCTGGAAATCCTGCAGGAAGGTGAGGTGGCATCGGACCCCGCCATCACAGTGGCCACGGACATCGCCGACACCGGTTTTTGCCAGATGGGCAACAGCGTTTGCCTTCAGCGGCGCGGTTCAGTCAGTGCCACTGACTTCCGTCAGGACGTACAGACCAGGGTACTGGTCATGCCCTTCAATGGGAACAACCTGTTCGGCAAGGCACTGGACGAGTCACTACAGGCCATCAAGGCAGACACCGAGACGGCCCAGGCCTTGGGTTCTCTCCATCAGCGACAGCCATCCTTTCGGACCTCCGGAGCCAAGTCTCACAGGATTCAGCGGCGGCTCCGTGTCGTACTGCCAGGCGGCCCGCTCCTCATTGCAGGAAGTCTACAGAGGCCGCAACAAGTCTGGTGGACACCGTTGTTGTCGCCAAGGGGCCCAAGGTGGCAAGGCCTCGGCGAAGCAAGACTGAACCGGCCATGATGTTGGGCCCCCACCCGAGCACCCCAGTGGGAGGCTGGCTGGCGAACTTCGCTGGTGCGTGGAAGTCCATCTCCACCGATCATTGGGTGCTGGATGCCCAGGCCCACGGGCACACTCTGGAGTTCCAAAAGAAGTGTCCCCATTTTCCACCAGTGGCCAGGAAGGAAAACCACGTTCCACAGCTGATTCTAGAGGTACGAGCAATGCTGAAGAAGGGCGCAATAGAACTCGTCCCAAGGAGGCTCTGGAGTATACTCGCGGTACTTCCTAATCCGAAAGAAGACCGGCAGCTGGCAGCCCATTCTAGACCTCCGCCGCCTCAACAAATTCATAAAATCCCAGAAGTTCCGGATGGTCACCCTCCAACACATGCTGGGACAACTGGAGGAAAGCGACTTCCTGTCGTCGCTGGACTTGGAGGATGCCTACTTCCACATCCCCATACACAAGGAACATTGAAAGTTTCTACGCTTCGTGGTCTAAGGACGGCACTAACAGTTCAAGGCACTGCCCTTCAGTTTGAAGTCTGTGCCAAGGGTCTTCACCAAGTGCCTGGCACTGGAGGCAGCGCGGCTGCGCCTGCAGGGGATCCATGTCTACCCCTACCTGGACGATTGGCTCATCCGAGCAAAGTCAAGAGAACTCGCCTTCGACCACGCAGCGAGGACCGTCCACCTGCTCACAGAACTGGGGTTCTCGATAAACTTTGCAAAGTCCTGCTTGTCGCCATCGCAGGACGCCCTGTTCCTGGTAGCCAGACTCAACACAGTGACACGGCTGACGTCACCGTCGGAGGAGAGGATAAAGGCCATCCTGGCCAAGGTACAACGGCTGTTGACCATGGAGGTTGCCAGGGTGAGGTCCATCAAGTCCCTGCTCGATATGATGTCATTCATCTACCTTGTGCGACTGTGCAGGTTACGTATGCGGTCGCTGCAGGAGTTCCTCGACGCCAGTTGGGTACAAGTGACAGGAAGCTTCAATGACAAGATCGCCCTCAATGAGACTTTCCGGCAGGCGATCTGGTGGTGGGGCCCCCGTGCGCATCTCGCGGTGGGCATGGACCAGCGCATCAGGAAACAGTGACGATGGACGCCTCTCTGGAGGGATGGGGGACGCACATAGAGATCTCCACGCAAGAGGCCTTTGGCTCCAGTAGGAGAGGTCTCTACACATCAATGTCCTGGAGCTCTGGGCCGTGTCCTGGGCCCTCAGGTCCTTCCTCCCATCTCTCAAGGGTAAAGTGGTACATGCCTCCACCGACAGCACCACCACGATGTTCTACATCCGGAAGCAGGGGGGCACCAGATCCCCAGCTCTATCCAAGGAAGCACTGGACCTGTGGCACTGGGCCATCACCCAGGGGATGTTCCTGGTACCCTTCCACCTGGCATGTGTAAAGAACATCATCACCGACTCACTCAGCAGAGAGTTGGCATCGTACCACAAGTGGGAGCTCTGGCAGGATCAAGTGGAGCTACTATTCCGACGATGGGGCAATCCCCAGATAGATCTGTTCACGATTTATTTGTAAATTTCTTTATTGGCATTTTGTCGTAGAAACATGAGCATGCTGTCATTTATTTTTAGGAAATAAAAGGAAGAAATTGAAGAGAAGAGAGAAAGAAAGGTACAAAAATAACAAACAACATAAACAACAATAACTGTCTCCATATATTGGTTGTGCGTTTCGGTGTGAGCTATCTCAGCTCAGGAAGGGATGCTGGGGAGCAGGGGGGACAGGAACGGGCTTCAGGTAACTTTCCAAGGCCTAACTGCTCGGGTGGTTTCATAATTAGCGAGTTGTTGCTGCGGGTCTGTGAGGCATTCATGGGGGCTTATCATCTGAGGGTGGAACATGGTCCATGTTAGTTCCTTCCATGCGTCCAGGAGCCCGCTCATGCAGTCTGTGGATCCGGCTACGCTGTCTTCCCAGGCTTTGGTTTCCGCACCCATCCATCGTTCCAGCTCTCTGAGCAATGTGTTGTACTGTGGACCAGCAGGGCGTTTCCAGGCCATTACTATGGTCCTTTTGGTTAGTACACACACCATGTCCATGAGTTGCATTGTGTGTTTAGATTTGGCTAGTCTGTGGTAGGTTCCCTGCAGGCATGTGCTGGGTGACCATTTGATCTCGTCATGCCCGCCCTTGTGCAGGCGTGTTCCACTCTTGTCCAGGGGTTCTGTACCTTTCGTGCAGGCCCATAGCATGTGGAAAAGATCTGCATCTTCGCTGTTGCACCATACACAGCTGGGTGATGTCTGCTTGTTAAATTTCGCTATTCTGTGTGGGGTTAGGTACGTGCGGTACAGTACATTTAGTTGTATAAGGTGAAAACTGGAGTTCCTGGACACCTCCTTAGGGTAAATGAGCGCCCTGTCCCATTCTTTGTCGGTCAATTCGGCTCCCAGGTCCTCTTCCCACTTAGACCGCAACATGTCACTATTAGGGTTTGGGGGGTCATTCAGTTGGCCATAAATTTGAAACACTGACCTGCTGCCTTCCCCCAGGTTGTACAGCAGTGTGACTAGGGGGTCTGCCTCAGGTTCTTCATTCCAGGTCGCCCACTTGGTCCGTGCTTTCTCTCGGATCTTGTGGTACCACAAGAACTGGCCGCCTGGCATGTCTTCCTCCTCTCGTAGTGTAGCAAACACCCGGAAGTTGCCCCCTGCGTACAGGTCCCCCCAGGTGTATACCCCGAATCTTTCCCAAAGTCTGACGCTACTCAGATCTGCGTTGGATGTGCATATGTCTGCCAGCAGCGGGATCTCTGGTGAGTATGGGTGTTTCATGTGCATATGCATGAGCCATATTTTCCTGCCCAGTTCGACAAGTAGCGGTACCCTGCGCAAGAGCTGTCGGGGCACCCAGATTAGTTCCTTCAATTGTATTAGGGAGATTATTTGTCAGAGCAGTGTCATTTCAGACGTGGTGTCATCAGCCAGCCATTTGGTTACATGGCTGAGTTGTGCCGCTAAATAATATTTCTCCATGTGTGGTAGTTGTATGCCCCCTTGCCTGTGTGGTAGGACTAGTGTGGAGAATGCAATCTGTGCCTATTTTTCCCACATAGGAAGTCCCGTAGCAGTGTATCTAGCAAGCGAAAGAAGGGGGCGTTGATGTAGTAATGTACGTTCTGGAACCCATATAGGAATCTGGGGAGGACAATCATTTTGATGATTGATGCCCTTCCCATCACAGATAAGGGAAGCTTGGACCAGAATCCAATCGATCTGCGCAAGGCGGGGAGCGCTGCCTTGGTGTTGTTCTCGTGCATTAGTATGGGTGTGTGCAGGATGTTTACCCCTAAGTAGCGGAAGGATTCGGTTTGCCACTTTATTCCCACTGAAGGGAGGTGGGCAGCATTCCGTCCTCTCAGGTCTGCCAGGGGGAACAGGCATAATTTTTGCCTGCTGAACTGTATCCCAGAAACTTTGGAGTAGTTATCCAGAACCTCTAGTATGGTTGGTACATTTAGGTGCGGGTCTCTGATGTACAGGAGTACGTCATCCGCATACAGTGAAATTATATGGTCCTGCCCCCCCACCCTTATGCCTGCGTCAAAAAATAGTTTCCTGAAGAAAATTGCGATGGGCTCCAGTCCCAGGATGTAAAGCATGGGCGACAGTGGGCAGCCCTGCCTGGTTCCCCTTTCTATATCCCATGCTGTAGAGATGTATTTCCCGGTCTTTACTCGCGCTCGTGGCCTTATGTATAGCACTCTTACCTACCTAATGAACCCTTGTCCAAATCCTTTATGGCATCCAGTGACAGCAGTGCATATGAGCCTTCTTCCTGATTGGTCTGGTCTATTATATGTTGGAGCCTGCGCAAGTTAAGAGAGGTGTTTTGGCCCGGTACAAAACCGCTTTGGTTGATGTGCACTATCTCGCCTATGATTCTGGACACTCTCGTGGCCAGGATCGTGGTGAGGATTCTGTCATCGTAGTTTAACATTGCGAGGGGGCGATGGGAGCCGCATTCCTCAGCAGGTCTGTTGGGTTTAAGTATTGGGACCACTAGTGTCTCTCTCATGCTTTCGGGTAGGACTCCGTGTTGGAATGCTTTGTGGAAGACCTTGTGCAGCATGGGTGCCAGGGTCGATTCGTAGGTCTTATAAAATTCTGAGGGGCGTTTTGCCTGTAGCTAGAGATTTAATTGCTTCCGCTATGTCTTCTATGTCTATGTCTGCATCTAGTGCTTCGACTTGTGCAGGTGACAGTTTGGGCAGCCCTATTTCTTCCAGTGTGTCTAGGATCTCCTCTCGGGGTATCTGGGTTTCATCGAAGTATAGCATGGCATAAAAATGTTTGAAGGCATCATTGATGCCCGATTGTGTTTGGTGTAAGGTACCTTCCTCATCCACTAGTGCTGTGGTTAGGTGTCTGGGGTGCTCCTTCCTGCAAAGCCAGGCTAAAATGCAGCCAGGTTTATCTGCTTCCGCGTGTGCCCTGTCAGTTCTGGTGGTGTAATCAAATTTGGCTAGTCTACCCCAGGCCTCACTGCACTCCTCTCTTAGCTGTGTAAGGACGTCCTCCCTTCCGGCTCCGTCCGGGAGGGCAGCTTCAAGCCTCTCGATTTCCTTTTCGCGGTTTTCCAGATCTGACCTCAGGTGTCTTCTAATTCCGCCTGCTTTGGCTATAATCTCTCCCCGCATTACCACCTTCAGCGCATCCCACACAGTACCCACCCTACCCACACTTCCCATGTTCAGCTCTATGTAGGACTCAATAGCATCCCGGAGTTCCTCCCCAAAAGCCTGATCCCCTAGGGTCTCTGTCGGCATTCTCCACATGGGTATGTGGAGTCTGGGTCCTGTATTGTTCCACTCGACCAGGAGGGGTGCGTGATCAAAGACGGTTCTCCCCAGGTATTGGGCTTTCTGTATTTGGAATGCATCTTCCTTTCCAATGAGAATATAATCAAGTCTGGTGTGAAGGCTGTGTGGGGACGAGAAATAAGAGTATCCTCTCTCCCCCGGGTGCAGTTTGCGCCAGGTGTCCTCCAATTCCTGTCGTTCTAACATGGCGCAGAATGCCGATGAGGCCACCGTCGGGCCTCCCATGGGGGGTGTGGATCTATCTAGATTCGGATCGTGTACGTAGCTAAAGTCCCCCCCCCCCAAATGAAGACACAGTTCCTGTGTTGTGCAATCTTAGTGTACATCGAGTTCAGGTTGGCCGGGATGTTAGTATTGGGAAAGTACGAGTTCACAATGCATACCTCTGTCTGTTCGATGTGGCCCCTGTGCTCTGGCAATGGTGTTGTCCCGGCAGCAGTCTCCAGAGCCCTGTCTGCTGTGGGAGTCCAGCCCTACAGTAGTGGCTCACTCAGCGTATCTCAGCCCCGTTTACATGTCCTGGTTTGTGTCTAGTTGTGCCCTGTGGGCTTGGCAGGGTCCGATCTTGCTGCAGTGTGCTAGGCTCCGGCACCCGTGTCTCAGGTCGGTGTTGCGTGGTGGGGGGGAGTCACTGGCCTCCCTGTTGCTTACTTGTCTGTGGGGACCTTCCGCCGATTCTTGCTCAGCCCCAGTCAGGGGCCCACGTCTGGGTTCTGGGTCTGATCTCGTGGTGCGCCTTCTTCGGCGATGCCTCAGCGTGCTCGGCAGGCAGTGTCCATGCAGTTGCGTTTCTTTACTAGTCCTCCAGAGCTTCCCATGCCGTGAACACAGTCCTGGGACCTCCGGCTCGTGGGATTATTTGTGCAGTGTTAGCGCAGGATCCTGCTGGCGAGCGTCCGCCCTGCCTGGGTCCCACCTGCCCGCTCAGCTGGGCCCCTGCCACGCTCCATAGCTCCTTCCTCCACTGCCCGCAGCTCCTTGTCGTCCAGCAGTGTTTGCTTTTTCGCTTGGGGTGTGCGCCTCAGCCCTCGTAGTTATGGCGGTGCTCACCTCGCAATGCCAGCAGCAGTCGCAGTCCCTGCACAGCGGCTCTCGACTGTGGTGCGGGTTCCGCGGGGCGACCACCTCCGCTTCTCCTACTTCTTCCATCCTCGTTTCTCCTCGCACCGCCACAGGCACTCTTGCCCTTTCTTGAAGTCCCCAGCGCTGCGGTTCAGCCCGCACTGGGTCCGGGTAACAATTGGTCCGGGTAGAGCCTCTGAGCTCGGCGGGTTGCCGCTCTCTCTTTGCCTTATCAGTGCCCTTAAGTGTTAGCTCGCCCCTCCCCCTTCGCTCCTCGGGTCTCTGTTTAGGCCAGCATCGTGCAGGCCAGGGGGTCTGCTTTCCGCGGCTCCGCTTGGTGCAAAGCACACACCGATTTTTGCCAAATCCACCGCCGCGCTGTGGGGAAGTGCTTCAGCTGCCTTTTGGTGAAGAGTAGAGTTGTAGAGTTGCGTCCAGCTGCAATCTATGAAGGATCACTGCTGTCGCGGACGGAGATCACCCAGGACCTGCCTTCACTCCATGAGCCCAGGCCACGCCCCATAGATCTGTTTGTGATGGCGATGAACACCAAGTGCCGGAGGTTCGCCAGCAGGTTTCCCCAACCGGGGAGCATGGGCGATGCATTCTCCTTCCCCAGGGATGGCCTGTTCCTCTATGCATTCCCAACATTGCCGTTCCTTCTGCGACTCATCAGTTGACTCAGGCAGTCCCGGTACAGGACGATCCTCGTCGCGGCCGAGGCAGATATGGTACCCGGACTTTCTGGACATGTCAGCATCCTCTCCAGTCAAGCTTCCGACAGACGCAGATCTTCTCGCTAGGGAAGTAGGCGCGATCCTGCACCATGACCCAGTGTTGCTGAACCTGCAGGCCTGGCTCCTGCAGCACTAGAGTTCGGAGGATACGATATCCCGGCAGACTGCAAGGAGGTACTTGCCAAGGACAGGGCTTCCTCAACTCTCAAGTGCTATGGACATAAATGGAAGAGGTTCTCTGTCTGGTGCCGTGCACAGAAGATCAACCCTCTACGGATTACGGCCCCTCAAGTGCTGCTGTACTTGCTGTTGCGGGCCAAGGTGGGGCTGGGGCACGCCTCCATCAAAATTCATCTGGCGGCTATCTCCCGCTACACCAGAACTCCGGGGCGGTCGTTGCTGTGGTCGCACCACCTGGTGAAGGAGTTCATGAAAGGACTGTTCCGCACGTTCCAGCCGGTGAAGCCTCCGGCCCCGGCGTGGGAGCTCAATGTGGTGCTGGCCAGGCTCATGGGCCCTTCATTCGAGCCTTTGCATTTGGCGCTGCTGAAGTTCCTATCGTGGAAGACAGCGTTTCTTGTGGCCATCACCTCCGCACGACGTGTGGGAGAGATCCAGGCCCTCTCTTATAAACCTCCATACCTGACATTCCACGAGATGAGGGTAGTGCTGAGAACGCACCCCTCCTTCATGCCCAAGGTGCCGTTGGACTTCCATCTCAACGAGTCCCTTCGTGTTACCTGTTATCTTCCCGTCGCCTTTGTCGCTGGCTGAGAGGACTTTGCACTCGCTGGACGTAGCTAGAGCGCCCAAGTTCTACGTGGACCGCACAAAGAGTTTTCGGAAGACATCACAGCTGTTTGTGAACTGTGGCGCTGTGAACCAAGAGAATGGCCTCTCCAAGGCTTCCATTTCCAGATGGCTCTCCACCTGCATCATGCACTGTCACCAGTTGGCAAACCGACCGTTGCCTGGCCATCCGAGAGCCCACTCAACCAGAGCGATCACTGCTACTACCGCATTCCTGCCTGGTGTGCCCCTGCTGGACATCTGCTACCTTCACTAGGTTCTACTGCATCGACCGGGATTCCAGGGAGGAGTCCAGAGTTGGCCAGGCAGTGCTTCGCAACCTGTTTGCTTGAAGGTGAGCCTGGTGAGGAGGTAAGAGATGCTTAATGTTGAGCTGTTGAAATGCTTAATGTTGAGCCTTACCACCTCCCGTGGTTGTGCATGTGTGTACTGCTATGTATTCTTGTATTCATGAGCATGTGAATCCATGTCAGACCCCATACTGGAGAAGGAACAAGTTACTTACCTGTTACTTTTTGTTCTCTGGCATGGATTCACATGCAAACCCTCCCTCCAACCCTCTGCCGCTCTTCTCTTGGTCCTACTGACCCTTTACGTGATACCAAATCTGAAGATGGCTGCCAGAGGAGGGGCTTAGGTAGAGGGCAGTCATTGGCTGGGGGCAGTGTGACCCAGAGACCAGTGATTGGTTACTAGTAGACAGTTCAGAAACAAAACTGAAACCGATTTTTTCTTTACCGAGGATGCCCAGCCTGACAAAGGGGAATATTCATGAGCATGTGAATCCATGACAGACCCATTCTGGAGAACAGTTGCAAGTAAGTAACTTGTTCCATATTGGCAATAGAAGGTTTTATTACTAAGATCTGTCATGCGATTATCCGTATTCCAAATTGCAGCCTTATTTTTATTTCATTATAGGCATATCCAAAGTGTATGGGGATCTCTGGGGGGGGGTACTTTCTTACAGAGGCATTGCTGGGGGGCATTAGGGGGCTATAGCCCTGGGTCTCTTGGCTGTAGCCCCAGATAAAAGCTCAGGGGATACAACCAAAAGGCCTGCTAGCCCTGGGTCCCGACAATCCCAACATTAGTGTAGCCCTGGATCTTTCCCAGGCGTAGCAACACCCCTGCTTTCTTGACCCATGCAAAATTAATTCTCCCCCTCTCTATGTGCCACAAAGGCTCATGATGCAGGATCCCATTCAATCCCTTGTAACTTTTTTTTTACATGAGATATCTTGCCAAATGTGGCTCCTTTTCTTCCCACATGTAGGCGGTCATAACGCCTCCAAGGAATCCTAGTTTGCTGTAAGGGGGTGAGGGAAAATAACAAAAAGAGAGAATATTTGTTTTTTTCTCCAGAAAATGCTAATAAAATTATGTTCAAAGAAGCCTGTTTTTTTTTCCTTGTAAAAGCTAGGAACACATTCTTTGCTGTTCTGAATTTGCCATTTTTCAGACAGGCTGTCAGAAAAAGTTGAGTGGAAACAAAAAAAACATACTTTTATAAGGTTACCGTCAGTTTTGTGAGAGGTAGGAGATTTTCCCTTTTTTTCCAATAGGACATGCGTGGACGGAATGGAAGAGGAGGGTAGGAAAGCTGAATGGGAAGACAAAAAGGCATACATTTGCGCAGGTCAGGCAACAATTATGTAGGTAAAATTCCTATAGCTTGGGAAAAAATTAGAAAAATGACAGAAAAACAGGTATGTGCTGGACATGTTTGGACCTGTAAGGTAATGGCTTCTGTGAATATTGAGAAAAGCAAGGCACCGCTACATTCCCCCGACTCTTCTAGTTAGGAAATCACACATTTTTCGTAATATTTCACAACACAAGCACAACACAGCTCATTTTCAGGCTACCCTCAGCCTCCTCCTCTCCTTCCCTCATCTCCGACTGTCTGTCTGCTATCCATGAATGGTGCGCCGCCAATGACCTCTGCCTCAACGCCAGTAAGACTGAGATTCTACTCATCGGCACACCCACTCCCTCCTTCCCTGCAGCTCTCTGGCCGGCCTCCCTTGGCCCCCTTCCTGCCCCTACCTGCAAGGCTAAAAACCTCGGGGTCATCTTCGACTCCACACTCTCCTTCTCTCCTCATATATCTGACGTCTCTAAGAAGTCACACTACCAGCTGCACCTCCTCAGAGGTATTCTTCCCTTCCTCTCCTTCCCCCAGAAGCTCACTGTCTCTCGAGCCCTGGTTCTCTCAAGGCTGGACTACTGTAACAGCCTCTATCTTAATCTGCCTGCCTCCACTCTCCGCCCTCTGCAACTTATCCAGAACAGAACTGCGAGACTTGTCCTTGGCCTCAAGCCCAGGGACCGTATCTCTCCAGGACTGAAATCTCTTCACTGGCTCCCAGTGGCTGCGAGGATTAAGTTCAAAACCCTCTGCATTGTCCACAAGGCCTTCTGGGGCCTGGGACCTAAATACCTCCAACTCTCTCTTCCTAAATATCTTCCTTCACGAGCCCTTCGCTCATCCGTCTCCAACTCCCTCATGGTCAGCCGCTTCTCGAAGCAACGAGCTGGGGGTAGATCTCTCTCCGCAGCTGGGGCCTCCCTCTGGAACAGCCTTCCTGCCTCCCTGAAACTTGAGGAGAACCATCTCCGGTTCCGGAAGCACCTCAAAACCTTCCTCTTCGCTTCTGCCTTCTCTCTCCCTCTCCCCTGCTAATCCTGCTTAACTCCCCACTGAATTCAGCACTAAACCTGCATCTGGGCCACTCTCAGCAACCTCGGTCCAGGGCCCAGCCACTCTCCACTTGCACTGCCTCCCCGGCTCCCCCTGCACTGTGGGACTGTCACTGTATCCCTACAGCCCCTTTCCCAGCACTTGCTCTGCACTTACCTCGCACTTGCCACCAGCTGGCCCTTTCTATTTATTATTTATTATTATTTTCTACGCTACTTACCTTGTACTGCACTTCCCCCCCACCTCCTCCCCCCTGCACTTCCCCTTTTCCCCTTACCTCTGCACTTGCGCGATCTGAATGACACCTGGCCTAGTAGGATCGTTTGTCTGTTTTCCCCTTGTTTCCCTCCCTCCCTGCCTCGTCGCGCCTTGAAACACTTGTGTATAGGCGCGTTACAAATACCATATCATATCATATCATATCATACCACAAGCCAAAGATTGAGCTATGGAACACTGGATTTATATGCTGACTGCCTAAACAGACGTACTTAGCATGTGAAAATAAGGAAATCAAATGTGGTGAGGAAAGGCAAGCATACATTTTTGAATGAGCACAGGCAGACCTTTTGAAGTTTAGGTGACTTATACAGGTTACAAAAGCGTACAGTGTCTAAAGCAGCAAATAAATGTAGGCTACATTTGGGAAATGAAAGAGTTGTGTAACAAAGTGCAGTAGAAAATGTATGAAAACATTATCAAAACCAAGAGAAACAACAAATGTCCTACCATCCCACATTGCCACATGTGTCCCAACGTAAACAGTACCTCACAAGTGTCGGTACACCTACCTGGGTGCAAACGGAGAAGGCTAAACCACTGGTACATCAAATACCCTGGGGAACAATGGATTTTGTTTTGTGGACAACCCACAGATTTGGGCTTGAGGTGTCGCAACCACCAAAGAAAACAGGGAACCCCATGCATTTCTGAAAAGAAGACAAGCGTGGGAATCCAAAGACGTCTGATTTGCATGAATGGCCCTAGAATTTATTACCCACAAGGCCTGGCAAAGTCCAAAATTTACAGAAAAAAAGACAATTTTCAGATATTTGCCACCAGGAAACCACCGAAAACCACCCCAACAACACATGTCCTACTTTCCCACATTCCCACATGTGTCCCGACGAAAACAGCATGGGTCCATCTACCTGGGTGGAAAAGAAAAAGTGTTGGCCGTCCACAAGTCCAAAGGCAGTCCCAGGGAACCCCGGCAGCATCCATATCCCTACCCGGAGTGAAAAGCTCTAATGCAGCACAGCTAGAGCTCCACAGCAGTCAGTGGTGATCAGTCAGAGGTGATTTCCCAGCCATCGGCTCCTGTCTTCCATGTGGATTGATCATCCCCAAGTTCAGCGTCAGTTCCAGGGAGCCCAAGCAGGGTCTTCATCACTTCCAGGAGGGAAATTCTATAATTCAGCCCAGCCAGAGCTCCAAGATGGTCGGGATGATGTCCCTGGCCTTGGGCGACATTCTCCCGTGGTGGTTGACCATACCCAAGTGCAGCATCATTCCCAGGGTGCCCAGCATTCTGTAATGCTGTCCAGCCCGCGCTCCAGGATGGTCATGGGAGATGCCACTGCCTTGGGTGCATGTCTCCAATTTTGGTGTATAATACAATAAAGAGTAAGATAACACGTCTTGTTTTACTTACATCCAACCCCCTTTACACAGGAACTCTATAAGGTTTTCCGGCATCACTAGTCCTGAAAAAATGGACCGTCTGCTATGATTGATTAAAAAATGTGTATAACAAATTTTTATTCAAATAATTCGAACTGAATTTAAACATAAAACACTACCCTCACCTAACACAGTGTACTAAACACTAAAAAACAGTTACTAAAACATGAAATACAAAGTTCACTTATTTGCATGACACAAAAGATATCACATAACATAACACAAAAAAATCTCAATGTGTCTCTAAAACAACAACCATCCCAACATGTTTCTGTTCTTCACTGCCCAGTTCGGGCGAACATTCTTCAGGGGAAATTTTTTAAAAAAAAGCATCCACTAATCTCTTCAACACTGTGCTGAAAGGGTAGATTCAAACTTCTATACAGGCAAAGGAAGGAAAGAACCTCCGAGCCTGTAAGAGTAAAAGGAAAAACTAATGAGTTCCAAAAAGAGGGAAAGGAAGTACTACGGGACCCGTGTGAGTGTGGCATAACCTCTATGCCATGTTCTTTTTCTACATTTTGTAGTACTTCCTTTCCCTCTTTTTGGAACTCATTAGTTTTTCCTTTTACTCTTACAGGCTCGGAGGTTCTTTCCTTCCTTTGCCTGTATAGAAGTTTGAATCTACCCTTTCAGCACGGTGTTGAAGAGATTAGTGGATGCTTTTTTTAAAAAAATTTCCCCTGAAGAATGTTCGCCCGAACTGGGCAGTGAAGAACAGAAACATGTTGGGATGGTTGTTGTTTTAGAGACACATTGAGATTTTTTTGTGTTATGTTATGTGATATCTTTTGTGTCATGCAAATAAGTGAACTTTGTATTTCATGTTTTAGTAACTGTTTTTTAGTGTTTAGTACACTGTGTTAGGTGAGGGTAGTGTTTTATGTTTAAATTCAGTTCGAATTATTCGAATAAAAATTTGTTATACACATTTTTTAATCAATCATAGCAGACGGTCCATTTTTTCAGGACTAGTGATGCCGGAAAACCTTATAGAGTTCCTGTGTAAAGGGGGTTGGATGTAAGTAAAACAAGACGTGTTATCTTACTCTTTATTGTATTATACATATTGATATCCCTGTCAGTAGAGTAGGATGTTATTATAGGGACTGTTTATACCTATTTGAACATACTCCAATTTTGGTGGACAGCACCCAAGCTCAACACAGTCCCAGGGAGCCCCAGCAGGGTCCCCGTCCCTTTCTGGAGGGAAAAACTGTAACACAGCCCAGCCAGAGCTTCAGGCTGGGCTTGGGGATGGTCAACCCACATGGGAGACGGGTGCCCAAGGCCTGGGTTATCATCCCTGACCATCCTGGAGCTCTGGCTTGGTTGCATTACAAATTTCGCTCTGGGAATGGATGGGGACCCTCCCAGAGCTCCCTGGGACTGCCGCTGTGCTTTGGTACATTCAAACTACATGGAAGCCGGGTGCCCAAGTCCAGGGACATCACCCCAGACCATCCTGAAACTCTGGCTGGTTTGAGTTACAGTATCTCACACTGGGAAAGGCCAGTGACCCTGCTGTGGATCCCTGGAACCGCCACTGTGCTTGTGGATGGTCAACCCACATGATCCCTCGACCATCCTGGAGCTCTGTCTGGGCTGCATTACAGAATTCCCCTCCAGGAAGGCTTCATCTTGTGACACTTATGTCTGTCTTGCTTCGATACCATGCCTTCCTTACAAATGGTGTCAGTAGTGGGATGTGATTCAACTGATATAAATTTAAATCCATGCTGATTATTGTGGTACCATCAGAAGGGGAAAATAGAATCATTGAACTCCTCAACTCCACCCGTGTATCCAGGCTAAAAGTGGTTTTGTCTCTCAACTACGTATCCCGACTCGTCAACAAGATCTGTTCTTTAATTAGACACCCTTCCTCTCTCCCACTATAATATACAACAGTGATATCGAATAATACTGAAAGTTCTACCAGCCTTTACTTTATTAGACCTGGTACCTTAAAACCCCCCGCTCCTGAAACTTTTTTTTTTGGTACCCATCCGTCGCAGGGCCATTCGGGTTAGAGACCAACCAACTGAAGTCAATCTCTTCGGCAGAACCAGACTCAGAAGAATCAGACGACATCAAAACTTTATCCAAGGGAGTTGAGACCTGTTTTGTTTCTGATTAAAAAAAAAACACAGAAGGAACCCTTACCTACCAGAAGAAATGGCCGGCCTGGGTAATGTCATAGCCCAGTTGACAGCCCATCAAATACAGGCTGAAGCTAGAATCCATTAAAATCTAACAAAATTGGTTGAGTAGCAAACTAGACCCCTACTACTACAGGGGGTACTTCAACCATACCTAGAAGGTGAAGAACTAGGGATTTTTTTTTCTTGAATTTCGAATGCCTAGCCAAAGCAACTAGGATGGGTAGAGAACCTTAAAATGTGCTATTTGGCTCCTATCTTGAAAGGTGAACTACAAACTGAATATAATCTACTTAAGCTTGCCCATGGAGCCACCTTTCGTATTCATCAAAGAAGGATTGTAGAAAAGAGTGAGGCAACCTTGCCATTTTTGATCTGCAGAAATTGAGGGCCGTTAGATTGAACCCAGTAGAAACCCCCCCTAGAAGTGTGTGAACGTGTCAAAAACACTGTAGCCCTTTGGAACAATAGCAAATCCCTAGAAGATTTAATCGAGATGATCACCCTAGAACAGTTCACCAATTCCTTGCCCCCTTTTTTGCAAAAAGCCATCTTACAGTTAAGTCGAACTACCCTTGCCATCGCCCTTGAAACTGCACAAAACTACTCAGATGCAGCTAAACACTTTCAATCAGCACATCAAGAGGAGGAACGGAAAGATTACAAACCTATCCACTGACCTCAACCACAGGGAGTAGACAAGCAAGGAAGATTGGATAGAATCAAGGAAGGGATACCAAAAGAAATCAAGAGATCTGACCCTAAAACCAAAGATGAAACCAGAAGGGAGGAAACTAAAGGAGGCAGACCACCCTCTCTTATCTGCTTTTCCTGTAATGAAAAGGGGCATTTAGCTAGACACTGCCCGGAGAATTTAAGGGACGAACCTATGGAAATAGGCTGTTTAAAGAGGGAAGAGTGGGAAGAACCTGAAGAGAATTTAGAGACCTGTATCATAGATGAGAAGGCAAACCTATGGATAATATCGGGCGCTGGGAGGATTCAATGATCCATGTATCATTGAATCCTCCCAGCGCCCGATATTATCCATAGGTTTGCCTTCTCATTAATTCAGTCAGCCTTGGGAACCCCGGAGTTGGTCCCCAGACAAACCAGGAGTAAGGCTGCGGGCCAACATACAATTACCTCAAAAACAAGGTGCACGGTAGACTGGGAGTCCCGACTCAGATAACGCCACATAGCTGTAACCGACCTTTAGCATATGTTTATGTCAGTCTTCTGCTGACTTCACATATGAAAAGGCTTGAATGAATGGGAAGCAAATAAAGGCATTAATTGACTCAGTTAGCAAATAAACTGCTGTATGGACTTGGTCTCAACAAAAGACCTCGAGAACGCTGCCCTAGTTAAAGTTACCTGTGTACATGCGGACAATGAAGTATACCCCAAAATACCCATACACATTAAAATCTGGGGCGAGCTTGTTTACTATCTTCAGCCATCATTCCGGGACTCCCGAAGGAAGTTATTCTGGGTTGGGATTTTCCTACCTTTTCTACTCTTTTGCAGGAAACCCCACCTCCTTTTGGATAATTTCTACCCCAGAATTGCTGGCAGTCAACCTACCACTCCCAAAACTCTCCAATATGGGACTGGGAAAAATCAGAAGCCCACGAAACCCCTTCAAGATATAAATAACTTATGAAACCTGAGTCACCTCTTAGAGACCAGTTCATAGGTTACTTTAGAGAGAGCAATAAAGCCACTTGACCTCTACCTACATCTGCAAAAGAAAATTAATGGAATATGCAAGAGTTCCTGGACATATCTCATCCCTGTTCTATTCCAGGTCTTAACAACGAAGAACCTGGACAAAAAACAGGCATGTCTACCTCACATAGGGGAAGGGTATGTGAGAAAACTGAAGGTGTGTCATCCGCTAATCCCCGGGGGTCTGTCATCCAGGTGGCCAGGACACGGCCATCGCCTTTGGAGCCAGTTCCTAGGGGTGGACCAGTGTGGGATGATCACCTGGATGAGGGGTCCTCGGGGAGTAGAAGTGGGACACCAAAGGTTGAGATGCGGTATCCCCTTCCTAATAACACCTTTTCCCCATCCTACCAAGTAGGATGCCTAAGAACTCAATGCCCGATCCCCCCTTTCCAGACACAAACACCTTTTCACAGACAATCCAACATGAAAGAAAATGGGCTAACACCTCTGCCGTATAGCTGTCATGTCCCAACACAAGGGGCAGGCAGAATCAGGCAATTACTGATAATTACACACACCTGACTTCCATCACACTTTCCCACATGGAAAAAAGGTGGAGCACGGAAGCACACTCTGAGTGAGGCAAAACACCTGAGGAAGCAGCAGTTCTGAGGTGGCAGTATAACATGAGGAGAAAGACGGCAAGATAAGAAAGTGTTGCAAGGAGGATATTGCCCTTGGCCTTTTCACCAAAAGGAAAACATTACTTTCAAGAACCCTCGAGGATAAGAAACATAAGACCGGGAACTCATTCTGAAGAAAGGTGCATTGTGTGTACATAGGGCTCTCCCGCATCGATAGTCTAGACGGGTTGAAGAGATTGCCGCTGTGGTACTCTCCTTGGCTCCTGCAACAAAGCCTCTCCAGAAAAGTCTGCACAGCCAGTGAGTAAGGGGGGACTGATAGCAGACCGGTCTGTGTTAGACCCAAGGTCGCAAGCGACAACGTTGTATGAAGAAAGCTGCAAGGAACCAAGCATAAGGCTTATGTGATAAGCAACATGAAAATAATTGAATATTCAAGGAGTGAGTGAACTTTTGAAACAGAATAGATACCATACAGAGCGGTCCGAAACTATGTGGGTGCTCATTCGAAAGTCTCTGTTAGGTATCCAACGGAGAGTGTAAAATTGTGAACTGTGATTAAAAAAATGTAAGTGTGAACCTGATGGAGGGATGCTGAGAAAAAGCTAGGAGAAGGGACCCCTGCTTTCTAATGAGAGTGCAATTGTAAATTGTGAAGTCGAAGTGGTCCTGCATCGGGTCAAGCCAAATCCTGTGCGCATTCAAATGTCTTCAATAGAAAAGCTGAAGTTGAGATTGGGCCGAGCCCGGCTATGGTAGACTAATTGCAAAAAGGGATCTGAGCCCGAAAGAGGAGGATCGGGGGTGAACTGTTAGTCACCCAAGACCTAATTCTAAAAAGGGATATGAGCTAGACAAAGGGGGATCCGTGGTGAACCGTGAGTCCTGAGAGAACTAATTGTAAAAAGGCATCTGAGCCTGACAGAGGAAGATCTGGGGTGAACCGTGAGTCACCCGAGAACTACTTGTAAAAAGGGGAATCTGAGCCCAGAAGAAGGGGATCCAGAGTGAAGAGTGAATCATCCGAATTGAATACTTTTGAGAGGAAAGGAACATAGTGTTTTGTTTTGATATATTTGGCCCTCTGAATCAAGAGACTAATACGTAAAGAGACTTTTACACAGAAGGCCCTCATGCTGGTACTGGATCTGTATCCTCATGCCGAAGAAGCCAAAGTATGTGCCATGCTTGAGTGAACTGCCTTGTCCCGTGCTGAAAACTTGGGGAACCGAGGCCCACGGCCTGAACATCCTGACTTATTCATTGTGAACACTTATTTATTCGTCATGAAAATTATCCCACACTATTTGTAAATTAGCAGTAAGGATTGGCAATAGGTTTTTTAGCATAGGCCCTTTTTATGTTGACGAGATTCCACTCGCACTGCTTTATTATTATTTGATGGTCGTAGCTTGCTATCATCTTAGATTTAGGTTTAGATTTAGGTTTAGCTAGGTGTTTATCACACCCTGGTTAAAAGTTCAATAAACACCCCTGAACTGTGGTCACTTGTGTCTGTCTTGCATCAATACCATGCCTTCCTTGCAGGGGCGAGAATATTCTGCTACCGAGTTTATTCAGCTATAGAGTCTCCTCTACAAGGGAGGGGGGATGCATTCTGCTACAGAGTCTCCACCATCAAGGGGGAGAGTTTATTCTACATCAGACTCTCCCCCATCAAGGGGAGAGCTTATTCAGATACAGAGTCTCCTATTTCAAGGGGTAGAGTTTATTCCGCTACAGAGCCCCCCCCTCCACACCCCTTTTAATGGGAAGAGTTTATTCTGGCACAGTGTCTCCCCTTCAAGGGGCAGCGATTATTCTGGTACAGATTCTCCCCTTTAAAGGGGGAGAGTATATTCTGCTACAAAGTGTCCCCCATCAATGGGGAGAGTTTATTCTGTTACAGAATCTCCCCATCAAGGGGGAGAGTTTATTCTGATACAGAGTCTCCCCTTTAAGGGGAGAGTGTATTCTGATACAGAATCTCCCCCGTCAAGGGGAAGAGTTATTTCTGATACAGAGTCTCCCCTTCAAGGGGGAGAGTGTATTCTGGTATAGAGTCTCCCATTTCAAGGGGGAGAGTTTATTCTGCTATAGAGTGTCTCCCCATCAAGGTGATGGCTTAACAATATTTTAACAGAGACTGGCCTCACTGGATTTTTCCACAACCCTCCCTAGAAGAGTAAAGACACAGTTTAAAAAACATGCCATGAAGGGTTCAAAATGAGAAGAAATGTATTTCTTGTTATGAGGGAGAATTTATTTCACAGGGGGTTTATTTCATGACACAGGCCGGGATTATGCTGTCAATGTTGACTCTGCAGCTGCACTGCCTATCGAACGTAGTGGAAAGTCAGAGAGCACCCGTAATTACTCTTGCAGAAATCCCAGTGGCAGATGAAGTTTTCCCTACTGGGAAATCTGGATGGAAAATCAGACTTCGTCTGGAAATATGCAAGAAATGCTCATATGTACTTGTTACCCATCTTCATAAAGAGGTCAATAAAATATTGATTGGTAAACCAGCTACCTCTTTGGTGCAACAAATACATAAATTGCTGTTCGTGAGAAGAGAAACTAGCCTTCATATTTTCAATCATACAGAACAATCTCCGTGCTGAATTTGGGGTACAACGATTTATGTGTGGTGACTACTAACAGGTTACCGGAAAACACCTTGTGGATTTAGTGCTGAAAAAGAAATGACATATTTTTACGTTTTTAATACTAATAGTTATTCATTTAAAAAGTAAAATAGCAGTACAATTGACAAAGGGACAATAACCCGAAACAGCGAGTGAAACAACACATGTGTGTTTTATCAGCAGCGTTGTACAATTTAGCAATGAATGGAAAGGTGAAATTATCATTGAGTCTCTAGAGAATAAAGCAGTCTGGATTAGGAACATCACTGCAAATGGACTAGGAATCACTGTTTCACTGAAAAGAACTGTTATGCGCCTCTTGAATTTCTGGATAGTTAAGACACAGCAACGATGAAGCAAAGAAAATTAAAAGTGATTACAAGTTGAATACAGCTGCAATGTTTCGCACCGGAACATCAGTGTCAGATTATTTGTGCCTCCTTTTAGAGAGACAAGCAGTGTGTGGCATTTTGTTTGCTCAGATGGTTGGGCATTCTGTTTTAATCAAGCAAAACATAATGGTATAAACACGTTCAGTAGCATTGGTCCTGCTGTCACTTACAACCGTTTTAAAGGAGACCTTTCTCCCCAACCACATCCGTGGGTTATCAGGTCGTCAAGGTACTATCCCTAAACTGCTATTATACAGTCAAACCCAGCATCTGGTATGCAGCTGTCACCAGAATAGTTGCTCTTCTTCTAAACATCACAATTTCAGTGGTTGTGGTATTCATTGTGAAATTGGTATTTAAAAGGTGTGTGCATCTGCATGACAATAATTAGCTTGATTCATGGAATTATTTGCGTGATAAACGCAGATTTGTGCGCCTTTCTGCCCAAAAATCCCCATACTTCAAACAGGGATTTTCGGGCAGAAGGCGCGCAAATCTGCATTTTTCACGCAAATAAGTCCATGAATCAGGCTCAATGTCTCCAACAACACTGATTGTCAAAAAGGCTTGCAATGATTGGGATGGTAACGTTGTTAGATCACATCTGGACATGGAATAGAGCACTACTGGTAGATAGATACCCATGTCACCTTTGAAGGAAACACATTTTCCCTGTATTTGTTCAAAACAACAGGTAAGTAGCAAATTGACAGTTCAAGAATCGGTAGGGCTTTTGTATTTCATCTAAGGTTTTAACAACCGTCTGATCTGGTCTAGAAGACACAGCCTTCTCAAAAAAGCATATTTGATGAGTCAACATCATGGAGCAGGGAGACAAAGCATCATTTTGTTCTTTATCTGGTGAATTATCATCACATATCTGAGACCAGGTGAATTGGCAGAACCTTTAACTAGTAATTATGTGTATCACTATGATACTTCCTCGTGAGGTATAATATATCCAGCATTATAGATGCACACAACTCACCCCTATGACCTCACACAACTCATCAACTATCCCACCCCACAACTGGCAACGCCCTCAACATTTTCATTTCAAGACAAATTTGTGTCTCTCTCAAAATCAAATCTGGGTGCCATGGTCAGACCTCTTTTCTATCCTCTTCCCATTCACGCTGCCACACAAGATCCCCCCACCTGTCATACACCCGCCTTTGCCCCTTGGCAGACTAACCAAACACATTACAGACACTGCCTTAGCACTACTCATACCACCCCCTCCTCCTCACATGCATATCCCTCCACTTTCCTCAACCATTACAACACAATCATCACACGGCACTCTAAAAAATTGCCCCCTCTCAAATCATATGAACCCCAGAGCCTTTGCCATAAGCTATGGTTCAACAGCTCCCTCCTCTATATCGGGCAGGAAGACAGATGCCTAGAAAGAGCCTGGCAAAATAACCCATGCCCCACCACCAGAACACCACTCAAACACTGCAACAACAAATACAAAAGAAATCCGCAATGCTAAAGCCACCCATTACCTCCAAGAACTACAATCCACGACCAATCGCACACATAGACTATTCAACATTGTCAAATCCGTCTCCAAACCACCATTCACACCTTCCACATCCACTGCAATATGCAACTTGTATGGACTACTTAAACTCTAAAATACACAAGATCAGGAAAGCCCTCTTTCTGCTCTCCGACACGTACTTTCTGCTCCCAAACATTCCAACACATGGGTCACCTTCCTTGTCATCAACACAGACAACCTCATCACCCTCATCACCCTTATGGTGAAAACAAAACCTGCTTACTTCCTTGATAATGCATAACCACCTCAAGACACATCCAATTGCATCAACACCACCACGCACCACTGGCTCAACATCATCAACTCCAGTCTCTCAAATGGTACTATGCCCTCTGCACTCAAGACTGGTCAAATCTCATCCCTCCACAAAATAATCTCTCAACCCCACACCTGAAAATTACTACTCCATCATTATCCAGCCATGCCTCACCAGAATCATGGAATGCCTTGTCACTACCCAACTGTGACAAAACATCCCCACAAACAACCTACCCCATCCAATCAGGCTTTCAACCAGGACACAGCACTGAGACCTCTACACTTCACATCCTCGATGACCTCCACAACATCACAGGACACACATCACTACTCCTTGACCTCTATGCAACCTGCAATACCATCAACCACAACCTCTACTCACCATCCAATCCCACAGGATGAATCTCTCAGGCTCCATCCTTGATTGCTACACCTCCTTTGCTACTGACACGACACACTTTGTGCCCATGTCCCCTTTTTGATCCAATCACACTGCCATCAAATATGAGGTCCCACAAGGCTCATGCCTGTCTCCACTCATCTGCAAACTATGGACAGACTCTTAGTAAACACAAAGTTAATTCCCACTAATATACAGTTGACAAATATACAGATGACTTCAAGATGTCATCCCCATCACAACTCCATCTTCAAAGGTTGTCTCTCCACCATCACCACCTGGATGGCTTCCCACTTACTCAAGCATGTCCAAAATGAAATACTCCCTCATCTGCCTCCAGACACAAACCCCCTTGATCAAAGAATTCACCATAGGCAACAACAAATATTCCTCCCCACACCTGTCACCATTGACCCCCACCTTTCCTTCACATAGCTGCAGTCACCAAAACATGAAATCTACAACTATACCTCTATAATGAATTGGCATCTGGCAAGGGTGTGAACGCACTTGCTTTTTTAAAATCTTTATTAAATAACAACATTATGCAGGTAATCTCATTTCTGGAAGGTTAATCTGCTAATCCAAATCCCCATCCATAAACTACATTTCAAAAGCACTCTGGGTATCTATGCCCAGCTGCATCAGTATCCTGATTTGCAGCACCCGCTCTTCTAGAAGCAAAGAGCAGGTTTGGAGGTCATAGTTGACCATTTGAAAGCTGTAGTGACAGCCAAGTCTCTGCAGTGCAGGGGTTAAATTTCAGATATGCATCCCTGCACCAGAACTATGATGTTCATAAGAGCCCAAGCTGGGGCCAGGGTAACCTATACATTTAAGATATGCCAGAGCTAAGGCTTGGTGCATGGCACTACTTATGATCAATACAGCCACATCCAATTTGATATCACACGTGTCAGCTCCTGTGAGACAGACTCAGCTGTGGAAGGGGATGTGTATTCTGGGCAGACAGTCTGAGCCTGCCAAATGACAGGCCAGAAACCTGAAAGTCCATGCCTCTTCTTTGATTACTTTATGAGGGCAGGTAACACTCTCTGCCAGGGACAGCTGCACAACAGGAAGCAGTCCTAGCCCCAGGATTTGAAGGAGCACACCCATTTAAAGGGAGTAGCCTCACACCAGGGTGCTGCATTTCTAAAGGCCTTTGCTCCTAGTGAGAAGGGGTGGGGTAGAGTAGACAAGATGCCTTTGAACAGTGAAGAAAGACTTCCACCATCTTGTTTCTCTCTGCTTCTCTGTCTCCATCCTGTCCCCTCCACTTCCACTGGTGCAAAATCCCTTCTCATCCTGTCCCCTCCACTTCCACCGGTGCAAAATCCCTTTGCGTGTGATGTCAGAAGTGCAAGGTCCACACAATTCAAGATCAGGAGTTGGACCCTATGGCAATCTAGCTTTAGCCCAATGACCTGCAGACTTTTACCTTTAGAAAAGGGGCCTCCCACCACTTCTTTGAATCATCTTGGGAATCATCCTTGGATCATCACTTGAGAATATTTCTTTAGACCATGCTGGGAGAGCAGTCCTTTCCAGAGTCCTATTGTTGTGAGGTGAAGGCAGGTGTTCCAATGAAGAGGAGAGCTCAGCCCTGTAACCATGCCCAGGGACCATTGGGGTGACCTGCTACTTGAACACAACCTGACTCTCTGCCAGCCCTAGTGATAGCCAGGACCTCACCATGTTGGATCACTCCTGCAGGTGTGTGCCAGCTTCCTCCAGGTTTGGAAGCATGAGAACAAGGACCCATCTTGTCCCTGAGTCCCTGGATGTGCATCAGAGCATCTGAATGCCAGAACAGCTAGCTAGGATCGCTGTGTGTTTGCAGTCAAAATGCTTTGTGTTGTGATTCAAGCTTGTTCAGCACAGTTCAAGCTAGCAGGATCCTCTGTCGCTTCATTTGCCCTTTTTTGTTCTAAAGGCTGCAAGTTCACCCCTTTGAACTAGTTTGCCACTGCACCACACCAACTGCAGCATGTTGTTTCCTCTCCTCGAACCACGAAGTACCACTGTCATTGCATTTGATTGAACCGTTTTCTAACTGCCACCTGCTGCAACACCACTTTAAGTTGATCGAACCTGGTGTCCCTCGAACTGTGACCCTCAAGCTTCAACATCGAACCCACTTGCCGTTGAAAGTCAACCACTGAACTGAACCTGGTGACTTCCCAATCCACCTCACTGTAGTAATTCTTCGAATTGCAGCTATCTTCCGCTTCGACACCGGCTCAGCACCTGCTCGCAGCAATCACCAGGCCTGCCACATCCTAGAACTAAACCTTTAAACTGTACCCAGAAGCCTGGCTCGACATTGTCGAATCGGCAAGCCACCTGCAAAAGTATTATTGATTGATATCTGCCCACTTGGTCGACCTTTGGGCACCAGAGACTGAATAGATACCTTTTTATGCCTTATGCAAGCTCAAGCCATGTTCTTTTGAACATTGCTGCATCCAGTCTATATTCTGCATTTCTTCCAACAGGGCAGGTTTTTACTGTGTTTTTTAGTTAGTTATTTTTGTACATGGTGTGTTTCATTTAAGTATATAATTTTATAGAACCTTTATCGGTCATTCCTTTATTTTGGACTGTTATACTTTGCTGTTAAGATTGCTACTAAACCACATTCACACCTCTCTTGAGAGAATAGCCTTCCCTCAGCCCACGTTACCAAAAAAGGCAAAGGCGGTATATCTCTTAACTGTGCCTGTGTTACCTTTATGATTGTGTTGACTCTTGGTTTGCAGAAGTGTGAGGGGTGAGTAGGTGCTTTAGCCTCTACTCACCCTTGTACTCTTGCAGGGCAGAAGTCAATCTGTCACATCCTCTTAAGTAAGATCAGACAAGTCCTTCCTCCTGATAACTTCTAGGCTGCATTCCAGTCACGTGTTCTCGCCAAACTGAACACAGAAATGCTGGCCTACTGGACACGCCAGCAGCACCCTTGCCCCCGGCAAGTCATACAAAATACTGCAGCCAGATTCATCCTTCACCTACCCAAACATTCATCCCTCATGCCAGCTCTCACTCAGATTCACTGGATCCATGTACCTGAAACAATTAACTTCACAATACTCTGCATTGTTTTCAAAGTCCTCTACCACCAAACCCAATTTTACCTTCACAACAAACTCAAACCAGTCACCCTCGCAAACACCAAACAAGCAAGCCAGCATATTCTACTCATTCCACTCTGCAAACTAACATACACACACAACCACACTCCCATCTCCCCTACTACCATTTGTTTATCCTAATATGTGTATCCTATCTTGAAAATATTGCGTAACTTCTGTGTTACTTCCCAACTTTTCAACCTTTGAACCTTGTAAGGTGCTCTAAGACCCTCTGGGTAGGGCCAGCACTGGAAAGATTTTTTTAGAAAATAAATGAATAAATGAATGTATAAATAATGCTTTTAGCAAGGCTTCATTGATCATAGCAGGAATAGCATGGATACGTTGCCTTTCCTTGTTGATACGCAGGCACTCTTTTTTTTATTGAATACTAGAAACATAAGGAGCTCCTCCTAGATCCACCATCATTGTTGAGCACATCTGTAAAGGTAAATTCACTGAACCCAAGATCATAGCCCTAAGTATTTTAATGTATTGTAGTTGTCATTTATATTGCACCATTTTTCCCCATTTGTAATTGCCTTAATGTGCTTTGTGGTTGTAAGACCCTCGGCGACTGAAATCCAGGTATGGGAACATTCTAAGAGTTTACTTTAAGGTGTCTGTGTAGCTGCTGGGATAGGACTTGACCTAGGAGGGCTGGCTAGGCTCCAGTAAGCAACCCAGAGGTCAGGTACATGGGCGGGTGTTGTCGGTGCTTGGGGCAGAGTGCTAGTTCAGGAGACTGGATGTGTGCCCTGCTAAACCAAATTTGTTGTATGTTGTCGCTAATGGCAGAAATGTTGAGTCACATCAGGGGTTTCAGTGCATATGGGTATCTGAACAGCTAGACCGAATTTGGCATTGCCGTAGCTGCATTCTAGAGTGCATGGATGGTAAGAGATGCCTGTGGCATGTGTCCACATACATGTTGCGATTTATACATACCTTGAACGCATTCTGAGTGGTTGGGTAAGCCCCTTGATACTTTGGTAGGGCAGTCTAACTGAATGCGTGAAATGGCCTGTCCCCAAAACTGAGCATGCTACAGTTGCTACCTCTAGTGGTCCGTCTAATCGAGCATTCTACCCAGACACTTTTATGCTACAGTTGCTACCTCTAGTGGTCCATCTAATCAAGCATTCTACCCAGACACTTTTATGCTACAGTTGCTACCTCTAGTGGTCTGTCTAATCGAGCATTCTACCCAGACACTTTTAAGTGCCACGTTTAAGGTACAATCAGCTTTCCAGCAGCAATGTGCCATTGATCTTAATCATTACGTGTATTTCATGCTTCAATGGCTGGTTTTCTCAGTCTGGACAGATATTTGTGCTTCTGTTATTGCAAGTTGTGGTTTTGTTCTTGGACATCAGATCATTAGGCTCCTGACAGTAAAATGTTTCAGATTTCCCTCAGTGTTGCTATCTTTGCTACTCTTATCTGCATTTATTGTGGAGAACAGAGACTCAGAAATGAGAAAATATAGAATGCTGATGGGCCTTAAGTTCTAGGCCAATAATTGTAAACTCTCATGACACTTTTTTGGTCAGCAGATAAAGCAGATGTCTTACAGAACCCTTCGGGGACCTTCAAACGGGCAGAGAAGCATACCATTGATTTTTGGCTATCAACTATTCATGGCTCGTCCTCATTTGCAAGAGGAGCTCTCTTTCAAGAATGTCACCATCTGAGAGGCCTCTTTTGAGGATAATGGTAGATTCAAGTGGCTAATATTTCAGATGTTTACTGTGCTGTGGTTCATATATGCATCGGATGTTATGGACGAAATTAGGCTGTTGAATGTATACATCAGACTGTCAGTGAGATAGCTTTTAGTGACATCTAAAGTGAAGTGACAGATCTTCAATGTATAGTCTGTGAAAATGACTTTATTGGCACATTTCAGCCTTACATCACTGCCTGTGGCACAATTTCCCAGAAGGATCGATACACCATGGGCGGTGACCTGAATCCAAGCAAACAACTGACATGGAGTGAACTCTGTGGCCTTTTCATGACCCTTATTGTCCCTAGTCCTCAGAAGATGCTGAAGTCACATATCCGAATGTCATTCCAGCTTCACTTCCCTGGCATTTTGCGCATTTGTCATGGGGGCACAGATCAGTCCGTCGGACTATCAGTACTCGGAAACGATGGCTCCCTTTTGGTCTTTTACTTTGTTCCTGTGTTGGTACCTTTTCTAGCAATGCACATCTTACAATGCAGTGCATGGGGATGATTTTGATTCACCCTAGTCTTTTACACTGGGGATTTGTGATTATTTTTCTTTGTGCCTAAAGACAAGCTTGTGGCAGTAGTTACATTTTTACCACGTATGCATTTATTTTAGTGTGCCAATACATGTTAACAGCATCTGGCTTCTAAACATGGCTATTGCCCTAAAATGACAATGCCACAAGATGTCTTTCTTTTCCTTTGGCCATGTTGTTTCTTGGCCTTCTTCCTGCCTTCTCAGGTCAGGACCTCCCTAATATGGTCATTTATTTGCACCGGAAAGCTGCTGTTTTCACAGGCTAGTGCATGCCATGTGTGTGTGCACATGGGAAGTGGGCTGCACTGTCTGTTCCCAGTCCACAAATGCAGTGGCTGAAAGTCTAGTTTGCATGCATGAGTAAAACCCACAGTGGTCCCCGATTGGACCGCTGCTGGCTGACTGAGTGGTGCAGGTCTTTGCTATTGGAGGGCTGAGTTAAATCACTCATCTGAATTTAGGATAGAAGGGGGAGTCCTGCATCAATTCCAGGGGATCAGCATTGGAGTCAAGTATCCTGTGTAGCCGTGCAGCTGACGGAAGACCCGTGGATGACTCCTGATGAGGCCTGGTGACCTTTCCTGCAACTGTCCCGGTAAGCCCTGCTGGACTACCGGATGTGAGAAGGCCCTCTGTGGTGCTTCAACCCTTATATATATATATATTTACATTTGTAGAGTGCATAAAACCCACAGGCATCAAGGCGCTGGTTGCATGGGGTGGGAGGTGTGTGGTCGAGCATGGGAGGTGGGTCATTCGAGGGAGGTAGAGTGAATAGGAGAGGGTGGAAGGTCATTACAAGAATTATAGGAAAAGATCATAGGTCATAGCAGGAATTACCGCTATAGAAGAATGTCAATTGAATAGTCTGGTTTTTAGTTGTTTCCTGAATGACCAGTATCATGGTTCTGGGTGGAGGTGATGTGGAAGGTTGTTCCACAGACGGGCAGCGAGGACTGGGAAGCTGAAGCAACCAGCTCTAGTATGTTTAAATCGTAGGGTGTTCAGTTTGTGGTTGTAGATTGGTCTTGTAGGTCTAGAAGAGCTGCTCATAGTGATCCTCTCTGAGAGGTAGGTTGGAGGAGAGTTAGAGAAACATTGGTAAGTGATGGAGAGAATTTTGAATGTGATACATTCTATGACTGGTTGCCATTTTACAGCTTTTCTGTGGGCTGATACGTTGTCCCATTTGTTAAGGCTCAAATCAGCCTGCATGGCATTATTCTGGATAGTTTTTAACTTGTTTAATTTGCACTCTGAGGTGCTGGCGAGGAGGGAGTTACAGTATTCAAGCCGGAAGCCAATTACACTCTAGCTAAGGTCAGACTGTTTTTTGAGGAGAGGAGAGATTTAGTAGCATTCAAGACTTTGGTGGTGTGGACTGCTGATGCTGTGATTGTATTAACATTGCAGTGCATGCTGAGGCTGGAATCTAAGTGGACACCCAGAGTTTTGACAGAGGAGGAGACAGGGATGCAGACGGTATCAATGGTCATAGACTGAAAGTCTGGGTCGAGTTTGGCTAAGCGTGCATGAGGGCCAATTCAAGTTCATTGTTGCCTGAGATAGATTTGAGGATAGATATTGTATAACATCGGGGAGATACAAGAGCCTTGTGAAACCCCACAGGAGATTGGAACAGGGTGAGCAGCTGCACTACCAGTGAAGACACAGGCAGTTCTTTCTGTGAGGAAAGAGTCAATCCACATAGATGCTTTAGGGGAAAGGTTGGAGGCTCTAGGAAGGTGATGGCAAAGTGTTTGGTGGTTGACCAGATCAAAAGCTGCGGATAGGTCTAGCAGTAGATGGAGGCATAGGTTTCCAGAATCACGGATGTCATCCAATTGCTTTTTAAGGTAAAGGAGGGCTGACTCTGTGCCATAACCCGGACAGAAGCCTGATTGTCGTGGGCAGAGGATGTTGTGGTGTTCGAGGTTGGTTTGTATCTGAGTGTAGGCAGCACAATCCAGGAATTTTAATAGGAAAGAAACAATGGTGATGGGACAGTAGTTGGTGGGAATAGTTGGGTCGATGGAGGCTATTTTGATTAGCGGTAAGATCCATGCTTCCTTGAGTGTTAGTGGGATGGAACTGCTGCTGAATGAGGAATTGGTGAAAGCAGTTATGATTGGGGTCAGGGCTTCCGCATAATCCTTGATGAGTGGGGTGGGAAAGGAATCCCCTGACAATGTGAGGGTTTCAGACCAGCAATGAGGTTGGAGAATTCCGTTTCAGTGACGGGCCGGAAACTGAAGTGATGTTAGTGAAAGGGGATTGGGAGAGACTGGGGTTGTGTTTGGGAGTCTTAGCATGGATGGATCCTTGATTTGCAAGGATTTTATTGTGAAGTGTTGAACATTTTCTAGTGAGGGAATCTTGGATATTTTGGCATCAGGTGTCATCTTTGGTGCGGTTGGTGGTTGTTGTGATGGGGTTTTCCACCTAGCGCATGATGGAGAATAGTTCACGTGACTGGGATTGGGCAGTAGATATCCTATTAGTGAGGGAAGTGGCTTTGACATTGAGGGTGGTTTTTTTTGTTTAGCATAGACGATATGAGAAAGTTGGTATTGTTGGTTGCTGACAGGGGTTTGATCCAGATGGATTTAATGGAGGGCTTCTTGGCCCTCATGTATTGGAGATCAGGTATAAACCAAGAGTTTAAGTGGTAGTTGGTTTGGCTTGGTTGACATCTAGAATACGGCCATGCTATGTACACCATCACCCCACCAAGCCAGCTGGATTAGAGGCCAAGGTAGCACGGTCGAGGGTATAATCAGCTGTGAGCACTAAGGAGGAGGTATACTTTTGCGAGGTTGCAGGAACATCAAGCAATAGCAAGAGGTAAGTGGAGGGCAGTGGTTGTCTGGGCCGAAGTTACAGGCACTTTGAAGGTGATAGTGTGGTGGTCAGACTAGAGGTTGGGGGAGATAGTTATGTGAGATGCGCTGCAATTCAGGTCTCCAAGCCAGTCTAGTGACTTTCCTATTTGGAGTCTTGGGCTAGAGATATGTTGTATGAATCCTAAGGAACATAAGGGATCCTCTAAGTATGAGGCATCTTTGTCTGACATGTCTCTAAGTTTAAATCTCCAGTGAGGAGGACTTTGGAGGTAGATTTGAAGGTAGTGCTAAGGAGTCAAGTGATGTCATCATCAGACAATTTGTCAGGGCCAGGGTATGGTAGATGAAATGGATGGTTATGGTAGAGGTAGGTGACAGTGATAGTTTTATGCTGGGTAGGTCACAGGAGGGCAGAGCAATAGTTGAGATAGCTTTGATGGTTAGGGTGTCTCTATAGATGAGTGTGACTCCACCTTTGTGAGAGTGTCGGTCACAGCAAAGGATGGTATGGCCAAAAGGGATGGCAATGGTGACTGCTGGTCCTGCAGAAAGGTGTAGTCATGCTTCTGTTATTGCCAAGAGATCCAAGTTGTGGTTAGTGATAAGGTTCCTGACATCTGTGGCATGGCCGATCATTGAGTGTGTGTTGATGAGTGAACAAGCTAGAAGTTGGGGGATGGGTGGACTGGTAGGCTGGATGCTTTGGAAGTGGCACTGGGCGGGGGCCACAGCAGGATGAGTGGTGGCAGTATGTGTGCAGAGATGGGCAAGTCGGAAGCTTGTAGATGGAGGGCTGGAGCATGGGATGGGTAGTGCCATTGTGTGGACGGTGAGTCAGAGAAGTCTATCAGCGCCTGAGCAAGAGCGGGAGGAGTTGGGTTGGAGCAGATGAGAAGCTTGTCTTACAACCTTAGTGTAGTTTTCAGAGTGGATTTTGGAGTTGATAGTGGTGTTTGTATGAGGTGTGGAAGATAGTTTAAGGAGGATAGGTTGTGTATATTTCCTTAAGTCAAAAGTGCTTGTATAGTTTGCTGATTTGGCTGAAAGACCACATCTAGAGTAGTCATTCTTGGAGGAGAGGCTGATAAATGCAGCATGGCTAGTAATGGTGTGCTCTGTGGAGCAAGAACTGTGGTGATGTATGGGTCTGGCTGCCTTGAGTTTCCTGAGTGGAGAGGTGTGGAACGCATGTTGCAGAGGGACGTTGCAGAGTTGGGATGTATTAGGTGCAAGATTCCAGCACAGTGCAGGTAAGATTGAAGTGGGAGGCGCTAAACATATGGATGGTAAGCCTAGCATATAGGATGCTGTGAGAGTGGTCATGCAGTCAGGCAGGAATAGCTCTGATAATTGTGGCAAGAAGGTTGTGGGAGGAGGCAATAGGCCAGTAGTATGTGGAGAGATGGTAGTAAAGAAATGAGAGGGAAGATCTTCAAAGGAACACGTGGATGCTGAGTGAGGCAATGTTCAACTCAAGATGCAAATAGCATTAAGCAGTGGTGGTAAGAAAGGATTTGGGATGAGGGTTGGTTGCTGAACTAAAGCGTGTGTTTTAGGAGCACAGCTAGGAGATGGGCCAGAAGAGTGTAAACTATTTTTACCTGTGCCAGTAGTCTTGAATACATGGTACTCCTCCGTCGAGCTGCAGCTACATATTTTGAGGTAGATGAGGCAGAATAGCATGAAATACTGGCGATTTGACATTAAGTTGGGATACACGTAAATGAGGTAGGGCGTTATGAGAGTACGTGTGCAGGTCTGTGATACAGATGGTTGCGTGGTGCACTGGCCATTGCACAACAAGTTCAGGCAGGAAGTGTAAAAGGCCTTGTTTGTTGGCCTTTGTCGGGGGCTGGCTTTGCCAGCCGGCTCCTGTGGACATCATTGGTTTAACGGCATACTGGCCAATCCGAGACAGGTGAGGGCAAGACACTGGAATCAGGTAGCTTGGAGGCCACAACAGCAGCAGCTACTGCAGAAAGGAGCACAGGCTCCGTAAAACAAACGAGGGGACACGCAGGGCTTACCTTTGATGCAGGGGAAGCCCAGGAACTGCTCATTGCAGAATTGCCCAGATGAAGATACAAAGCATTTGGACAGACAGGAAGTGTAGAAGGCTTATTCATTGGCCTTTGTCAGGGGCTGGCTTGGTTGAACCAACCAGTCTCAATGTCTTCTGGCGTTCCTGCAGCTTTGAGCTTTCAAAATCATCCCTGGTCCAGCCAGTGGATTGACCAACTCTGAATTGTGTTACCACACCAGAAGCATTGCTGGTCTGTGTTTTTGCCTGGAACTTCTTCCTGCAACTCAACTTCCTACCAAGTTTCTGGAAAGTCTTCTTTGATTGTGACTGGAGAGACACTTGCTGTTACACGTGTGCAGGCAATGTCACCGGAACCAACTTTCCTCCATCCGGTAGAGTGTCCTGAAGAGGCCTGCATCAGCGCCTGCTGCATTTCTTCATCATAAAGCAATGCACTCAGCTCCTCCATATCTTCTACTGGATCCAACGGCGTAAAAACCTACTTCCAGCAACTCCCAGTCGACCTGCAAAGTCATTTGAGAAAATCAGCCTAAGTGTTGTGAGTAATCGCAATAGTTACAGCCACCCCTACCTCCCCTTTAATAAACCTTAGAATAAACCTTTGTTTTCTAAATTTTAAAACATTTGTTTTCAAACCTGTTTTAAAAGGTAGAAAACGTTTCTTACTTACCAGTAAAATCCTTGAAAAAATCTTCTGGAATCTTTTTCACCTCCACAAGAAACCTTTCTAACTTCGTCCCCTCTCTGAAAGCACCTTTGTGCCTTTCGGGCACAAGGTCCCATTCGGCTTAGGGATTGAACTCATAAAGTTTGGGTATTATGCTTGTGAATTGGTTTTCCTAATTGCATAATGAGTTATCTTCCTTTCAGGTGTTTAAGTGAATTGTATTCATTTCTACAAACCTATGGTGATTGTTTATACGTTTTATAACTGCATGTTGTGTGACAATATTACCTGCTTGTTTCATTTTTCTAGTGTGTTTTGGGCCTATAATAAATAGAGTATTTTTCTACTTATCTGTTTAAGAAGAATTATTTTGTGATTAACTGTGTGGGCGCATTGTGGACCCCTGACCACACTCACTGACACCTGAGACTAACCTTTGACAACTCTTCACACTTATTTATTTTTACTTATTGAATATTTATAAGGCGCACTATACAGCAAAAAGTGTTTCCAGACGCCACAAGGCGAAAGAATTGGGTGGGATCGAACAGGGGAAATAAACACCAGTAACGGTTCTAGTAATCCTTGTGACATTCAGATGGTGCAGATACATGAAGTGCAGGGGGAGATGCATAACAGAGTGCTTTTCAGATGTAAAAACACAACAAATATACAGCAGGAGGTAGGATACAGAGTTGCACAGAGAAGTGGTACAGCTATACTGGGTGGCAGTGGAGAGAGGGGCAGGCAGCATCTCACAAGTCAGGTGGCGTGGGCAGTGACGTGATGGCCTAGGTGTTAAGGAGGAGAGACTCCTCTAATGAATTCTGGTGAGTCTGATGCTGACGGAGAGGAGGTTCCATAGTCTTGGGGTGTAAACAGAGAAGGTTTGTTTTCTGCACCTTTCCCTTTTGCAGCAGCGGATTTCAAGTCTGCATGTGGGCTTCTGGTTGTGAGCTGTTCACCGGAGATGGTGAGTTTCTCTGTGAGGTAGCTTGGTGACTTGAGTGCAACTGCCTTATAGATGGTGCATCAAGAATTGAAGGTGATTCATGCGTGCATTGGGAGCCAGTGAAGGTAGATGAGAGCCAGGGTGATGTGCTTGTATCTGTGTAGATCCTTGATCAGGCATGCAGCTGCATGTAGGATACTTCTCAGGGGGCTCAAGGGAGGAGAATGGGAGAACTATCCATTCTGTACTACATCCCCTTTCCTACAATAAAAATGGCGCAAAAAAGAAATAGGAATACTCGTTGATTGATTGATTTAGGTTTTTATAAAGCATGCATATGCTGGCAGCATCTTGGTGCTTAAGGATACAGGGCCTCATTACGACTCAGGCGGTAAGGGGTTTACGGCAGCGTTAACAGCGCCGACCCTTACCGCCTGATTACGAGGTCCCCTAGCGCCATGGTGCTTTTAACACCTGCTTTTAGCAGGTGTTAAAATCCATGGCGCTAAGGGACCATGGAGTTAATTACGCCACCGTAATTTACGGTGGCGTAATTAACGCCTTCCCCACTCCCATTATGCCCTATGGGGTAAAAATGGGAATGGGGAAGGGTAAATGGGGATTGGGGACTTACCGCCCCGCCAAGGTCGGAATGGGGCGGTAAGTCCGCCAACCACCATGGCGTAAACGTAGTTTACGCCATGGTGGTAAAGTCACGGCCCAGGCGGTAACTTACTGCCTGGGTCGTAATGAGGCCCACAGACAGGTGAAAAGTAGCCTAGAACAAGTGAGTCTTCAAGCATGCCTGAAAGTAATATGATCTTCTATGGCCCAAAGATCACGGGGCAACAAGTTCCACAGCTTAGCAGCTGCGATAGAAAATGACCTGCTCAGGCACAAGCGAACACCGGGGAGCAAATGTGCCTCCTGAAAGCAAAGAGAGCACCTCAGAACGTATGACTGAACATTTTCCTGCAGATACTCTGCCCTCAAGCCATTAAAGGCCCGGTGGACAGCGCGGAGAGCTTTAAAGTTGACCCTCTTTTGGACCATTAGCCAATGAAGCATGCAAATTATAGGTGAACTATGGACACCATAAGGGGTGTTAGTAGCTATAGGGGTCACCAGATATTGAAGCATTTGCAAACGATGGAATAGATACAAAGGTAGGGTGAGAAATAAGGAGTTACAGTAGTCCAGGTGGCTAAGAGTAAGAGAGGCAACCACCATGACTAGGAAGAAAGGGTAGAAACGTTTGAAGGACTTTTAGCTTGAAATAGCCAGACGTACAAACAGCAGCAGGCAGAACGGCAGTAGATAAAGATGATGTGAATTTGAAGCCCACATGTTTTACCTCAGATATGGGGGAAGGGCATGAGTTTAGCTCAGGGGGCATGAAGGCTGGCCACCAGACAGGAGAAGAAGTAAGAGGAGCAGAGCAGGCACCATGAGGGGGGTTCACCACCAGTACCTCCCTCTTGTCTCCATTTAACTGCAGCCAATTGCTGCCCATCCACCTACCCACAGACGCCAATCATCCTGTGTGCTGAGACGCTTTGTCCTGCTAGGCCAAGTCCAGTCGGAATATGATTTGTGTGTCATCAGCATAGGAGTAGCAGTGGAGGCCGTGGGTGCAGGTGAGCAAAACTAAAGGCTGAATATAGATGCTTAACAGGGACAGAGACAAGGCGGAACCCAGGACAGCATAGTAGGAGAGGAGGAAAAAGAAGATAGAGCTAGCATCTGGCTCCTGTCTGTCAAGAAGGATGTAAACTAGGAAAGGACCTGTCCCGAGAAGCCGACCAGGGAGAGGCGAGTGAGCAACATAGCATAATCCACTGTGTCGGATGCTGCTGATAGATCTAAAAGAATCTGGGCCCCCACCCGACCCTGATCTGCCAGATGAGTAAGATTGTCCAGTACGGAGGCAAGTGCACTTTCCGTGCCTTGACCAGGACAGAAGCCAGATGGGGAAGGTTCAAGAAATGTAGAGAGCTCCAGAAAGGAGATACGCAGAGGGTAAATTAGAGATGTTCAAGCAATTTCCTAAAATATGGTAGAGGTGAAATAGGACGGAAGTTAGCAAATACAGAGGGGTCCAACAGCAGCTTTTTCAGAAGTGGAATAATAAGGGATGTTTTCAATTCTACCGCAATGACCCCTTTTCGGCAGGAAAGATTAATTGCCTGACTAAACCACGGGATGACTTGTGTTATAATATCCTGGAGGAGCCCCAGAGGACTTGCATCTGAAAGTGAAACAGATTTAAGCAATTTAGTGGCTTTTAGAATTTCCTCACAGAAGAAGAGGGGAAAGGTAGACCACGACTCAGTGGAGGGCACAGGAGGAGTCAGCTGGTCAGGTGGGTCAATGTATAAGCTAGTCAAGCAGATGTGATCTCGTATATCACTTACTGTTTTTACAGAAAAATCAGAGAGACTGTCACAGAGAGACTGATTGGGAATTATACCGGCTTGAGTGTCAGTTTTGGCAGAGTTTGAGTGTCCCAAAGAAACAAGTTCCCTGGGCTGATTAATGGGCAATCTCCACATTTTGAGTGTAAAAAGTGTATTTAGCACTGTGAATCGCCTGGAGATAAATTTGGGAACTTACAGAAAGCTGGCCCTATAAGCCACTGAATAGCACCCTGGCCATTTGCATTCCGCGTGGAGCTTGATGGCACACAAGAAAAGATGCTAACAATCTCTCATCATCAATCTCAGAGATACCAGTGTTGAATGATATGTCTGTTCAAAGCAGTTATGCATTACTGAAAAAGATAAAGAACTACTGCAAATGCAAGAAAAAAATGGAGTGTGTCTTTGTACAATCAATATTTGTACGATGTTAGACTCACATACTCATTAGGATAAGTGAAGGGTTACCGAGGCGGGGTGGGAAAAACTTTCCTTTATTGCCTACGCATATAAACAAAATGTAAATTTAGTACAGCTGTTCAAACGTTTTCATGTTTTCCTTATATTTTAACATACTTCGCAATATAATGAAACTAACAGTTCTTTTCTTATTTCTTTTAGGTGGGCTGCAAAGCTGTCATGGTGTTTTTTCATTACTGTGTCATGTCCAACTACTTCTGGCTTTTTATTGAAGGATTATACCTCTTTACTCTGCTTGTTGAAACCTTTTTCCCAGAAAGAAGATATTTCTATTGGTACACCATCATTGGCTGGGGTATGTCCTGTTCATGTGTATTTCACTTGTGCGTTCTTTCAAATGTTGGTTGTTATCTTGTTCAACTGTTTTAAAGTGACAAAGGGTTAGAAACGCCCCTTATGTGTGGTATTGTACCAAACAAGACCGGAGGAGGGGTCATTATCTTGGCCCGAGGAAAAAAGCTGAGGGCCATAAATTGGGGAAATCATTCCTATCGATAATGACCTCTTCCGGTGTCTATAAGGTTATTAGCACATAGTGGTAGTAGCAATACATGTTTAGGAGTGTTGGTGGGGACGTAAACAACGTTACTTTAATAGAGAATAATGTAAACAGAAAAGCTGAGTTAGTAAATTAAATGTGGTTTTATGTTATAGAGTTTAAACATCAAGGTTGCCTTCATAACCTACGTATTTTTATTGCAAATTTAGCTAAACAGCATCAGGTATAACATGAACCTAGATTAAGGGCCTCATTACAACTCAGGCGTTAAGGGTTAACGCCACCGTTAACCCTTAACGCCTGATTCCGATTTTAACGCCTGCTTTTAGCAGGCGTTAAAATCCATGGCGCTAACCCGCCATGGTGCTAATTACGCCGCCGTAATTTACGGCGGCGTAATTAGCGCCTTCCCCACTCCCATTATGCCCTATGGGGCAAAAATGGGAATGGGGAAGGGAAAATGGGAAATGGGGATTTACCGCCCCACTCACCTTGGAATGGGGCGGTAAATCCGCCATCCACCATGGTGTAAACATAGTTTACACCATGGTGGTAAAGTTGGTGCAACTAGCACCAAGGTCGTAATGACCTCCTAAGTGTCATATAAAACTAATCAGTTTCTCTGGAATAAAGTATTTTCCCATGGTTTAGATTTCTTTTCAGTGAGTTTCATTGGATATTGCAGCAAAAAAAGGTCCTCCTAGAGAGGAAGAGTCTTGATGAAAGAAAGAGTGCCTGGACATCACAAATGTTCCTTCCCTATGCCAGTAGTTAGTGATTGCACTCGGAGAATTCTGTCTGGCTGAGAGGAGGTCACTTATGATGTCTATGTGCTGATAATACAGACGTATGTTTCAAAATTCTCTGCTGAGAAATCACATTAACCTTTATTCTATTCATATCTGCATTTAACTTTGGGACTGATTAATACAACGTTTTGTTTTCATGCAAGTGAAGGCATGCACAAAACATCTTAAAAATACATGTACTTCACAAAGGTGAAATGAATGAGCTAATCTCTAATGCACTTGTTTATCACCCCTGTGAAGGCTACTTTGCAATTAGGTGAAGGCAAGAGTGGAACCTGCAATGAAATGCGAGAAAACGCTAGCATATTCTTGTTTGGAACAGGTGTAAGGGATGGTATAATGCTTGGAAGCAGCATTTCTGAATTAGGACGGCCTGTGTTGTCATACTTTATTTTCTGTCCCTTAAACAGAGATCAAATTGCTGTTTTATTTGTTTTATTATAGTATAATGAGGTGGTTGGCCTTGATCATGAAATATGCTCACAGCACACATGTGGGTTCTTGGCAGTGGCAGCCTGTTCATAACGGGTGAGGGTGTGGTTCCCGCTTTCCCAGTTTCACTCTGGCCGGCCTCCCTTGTTCCTGAGCCCTCACCCACCAGTGAGGCAAAAAATCTGGGGGTCATCTTCGACTCTACACTCTCCTTCTCTTCTGACATCTGGGACATCTCGAAAAAATCCCACTAACAGCTGCGCCTCCTCAGAGGTATTCTACCTTTTCTCACCTTCCGCAAGAGGCTCACCATCTCCAGAGCCCTGGTTCTCTACATACTGGACTACTGCAACCGTATCTTTCTCAATCTTCCTACCTCTACTCCCCGAACTCTTCAGCTCATCCAGAACAGAACTGCAAGACTTATGTTTGGCCTCAAGCCCAGGGACCGCATCCCTCTGGCGCTGAAATCCCTCCACTGTCTCCCCGTGGCTGCAAGCATCAAGTTCAAGTCCCTCTGCATAGTCCACAGGTATTTTTTGGGCCGGGTCCCTTACTATCTACAACGCTTTCTTCCTAAATACTCTCCTTCTAGAGCCCACTGCTCGTCCTCCTCCAACTCTCTGTGAGTGAGCCGCTTTTCCAAACAGAGATTTGGGGGAAGATCCGTATCTTCTGCAGGTGCATCCCTCTGGAACAGCCTCCCTGCCTCTCTCGGTCTTGAGCCGCACCTCCTTAAGTTCCAGAGACACCTCAAGTGTCTTGCTCTTTCTCTTCTCCTCTCCCCTTCTAACCTCCTTTGTCCTCTCTCCTGTCTCCCTCCTCCTTTCTCTTCCCCAACTGCTCAGTTCACTGACTGGTCGCCTGGTGCACTTCCAGAGCCTCACAGGTCCTAGGCGGCCCCACCAGTCCTGCACTTATCTGCGGACCTCTGCACTCTGCTTGTCACTACTGCACCCGGAATACACTCTATGAGAGAGGCAACCACCCTGCACTTAACTGAGCGCACTTGTCTCCCCTTCCCTCTCACTTCCTGTCTGCACACTTGCATGAACTTGAATGTACTAGGCATAGCAAGATTGTCTGTCCTGTCCTCCCTCTATCTCACCCCCCTAGCTTGGTTGTGCCTGAAATACTTGCACATAGGTGCATTAGTGAGGACCAACCACCAATCAATCTGAATGTAGCTAGGCCTCATATGGTATTTTTGTTGTTCTGTATGACCCCCCCCCCCTTTTTTCTCCTCACTCCTTGTCATGCACTTGCACTATCTGACAAGTGGTTAGGCATGGTTGATTGCATGCTCTCCCTCCGACCCCTTTTATCATTCCTTCCTTCATGCACTTGCACTAGAAGAACTGCTTCTTGTCCAGTATTCTAGTTATTTTTGTTAGATCATTCAGAAACTTCAAGGCCTAAGAATAACAACTGTTTTCTCTTGTTCCCTTCCCACCTTGAAGCGCTTTGAAGCACTGCACCTGTGCATAAGCACCTTAAAAATAAACAATTACAATTACAATCACTTCAATTTATGGACATGCTGACACTGCTGAAAAGCGCAATGCTGCCCATCTGTCAGCCCTATGGAGAGCATTCTGCATGTCAGAACCATGTGTTGCCCACCAGCAAAACAACTGTGCAGCTCTGTTGTGTGACGGAGCACAGTCCATGCATGAGGGACTACAGGGCTGCTGTTCCTAAATGTCTAAGGTGCCACTCATGAGCTCTAGTTCAGGCGAGGCCTTGAGAGCTTCTGATTTGGAGCACCAACCTTCAGAAAATAGTGCACGTTGAAAGTATGAATCCCGACCCACAGGGCCTCCTATAGACCATATGGAAGCTGGACAAATGAAGGAAAGTGTGTTTAGATCTCTTACCTATGGGTTTCCAATTTACATATGTGCAGCCAGGCCCAAGGGGCCAGTGTGGTTTTGAGGGACCAGTGGGACATCTCTCACCTTCATCTTTGACTCTCTTTCCATTTACCACCACCCAATCCATGTCTGAAAATCTGCTACCGCTGGCGCGGCTCACATTATCGAAACCACTATTACTTGGATGTGCTTCAACCACTTGAGTGGCTGGGCAGTTTGATCCTGACTACTTCTCTTTGGGTTACCCAGGAAGCAACAGCTACCCTTTCATAATAAGCAGTGCTGTGTGCTTGTTTGATGGTGATTCTGAGATACAGCACCTTCTGATCTACCTCCTCAAGGGAGGGCCTTTTGTCCTTAGGGGACAGTTTTGTTTGGGCTTTTGGCCACACTGATCTCGAACAGGGATCCCTATGTTGTTGAATGTAGGGTGAACCTAGGAACCACCACTGATTCCACCCCTGCCCCTTTTCAGTCTGACGAATGAACCCAGGCCCATCCTTTGGCGTTTTTAATGATTCTGTTGAATCTCTCCACTATCCGTTGCTTCAGGGATGGCATGCAGCACCTGTATGGTGCTCTATGGCATTGTCAATCAAATACTTTCTTATCCATTTAGAATTAAACTGCAACCCAATATGTAAAAGAAAGGTATTTAGAAAGCCTTCCATCTAAAAATCCTCATGAAAGAATTGTATAGCTTTTTAACTATCAGCATTCCAAATGATGGTGACCTCTACCCACTATGTCAACAGCTGTGTTAGCACTAAGCAATATATGCGTATGTCCCTCGCAAGGGATCAGACCACCATATGTATAACAAATCTTTCAAAAGGTAGGCCCAGAATGGTGGGTTGCATCATCAGACACTTCTGACTCACACATAATATCTAGGTGTGTGCATAAAGGATACAGTCCAAACACAGCTCCCTCAACTTGGGTGTCAAAGCCAGGCCCCCAGTAGTCACTGTGGATGCATTGCGTCATCTCTAACATCCCTTGCTGGCATGTGTGGCCCAGTTTCACAATGTAATTGAAAATGATATGGGGTAGGATGATCTTGTCACCTCTTTTCAGGATGCCTCCCTCCTATGTATAACTCACCCATGATGTGCCCCAAGGCTAATAAACCAATGGCTCTTTGGCTTGTTCAACAAGCCTCCCTTTACCTGTTTAGTTGTTTGTAATGTAGTCCTGTCCACTAGCATCGCTTTGTCCCATCCTGCTTTAGGGATGGAGCAACCCATGACTGCACCTAATGCTATTACACTGCCTCAATGTTGTCCTCAATATCCGTAATAAATGAAAGCCACTCTGTGGTTCGATTCGTGACATAGGATATGTATGACACCTTATACCCCTGTTCCTGCATAGCAGTCAACCATCTTCATATTCTTTACCCAGGCTTTTCGATGACAAGATTCCCTTTAATGCCTGACACTGGACACCATATAACTCAATCACATTTGCGCAATCATTGTATTGGTACATGCTGAAATGTAAACCATGGGTATTTAATTGTTTCAGTCCAAATGCAGAGTGACTGCACAAAAAGTTCCCAGAGCTTCATTTATTCAAATGCAAACATAGACTGGCCTACATAGATAGCAACCAGTGTCTTCATGAGTAGAATTGCATTATCCAATCTTCCATTGTAAATAGTGGGCACAAAGGGAACGCACATCCCGGCTGGTAAAATCACAAATAGGTTTACATTCATCAACTAGTTTTCCCTCTGACTTACCCCTAGTGGCAGCAAGTGGTAGTAAACCAAAGTTAAAACGGGGAAGCGAATGCTTTCTTTAGAACATATGCATGATCCATGTAACACAACTCATTACATGCAGCAGCTATCAGTATGTAAGATGGCACTGTTGATTTTAGAAGCTCCAGATCCTCAACCATGCTACTTATAATCTGGGTCTACCAAAATGTACACAATGGGACACTTAATTCATACATGAACATTGGTTATGTTAAAATGGCTTCTTTCTACCCTGTGTTCAGGACTGAGAGCCAATGACACCCAGCTATGCTACAGGATTACGTGCATGCTTTCCTTGGCTCACTTTGTTGCACCAATAGCTGCGCAGACAAGGTCAACTCTTACTAGTGGAATAGAGTGATTTATGGATATAGGATGGCAAGCTGACATTTATTTCGGGAATGTCAACACAATAATGTTATTAAATAATACTTTTTCTTTTGTGACCGTGGGCTTCATTACGAGGCTGGCCATAGCCATGCCTGTAATACAGGCAGTATTTAATTTTTTCTGGCGCCCAGAAATGAGCAATTACCGGGTCATTATGGTTTTGACGGTCCCGGTATTTGCCCATTCCTTGGTGCCAGGAAAAATTCTTCCCCATACCCATTGAGCCCCATAGGACTCAATGGGCCTCATTACGACCCAGGCGGTAAGTTACCGCCTGGGCCGTGACTTTACCACCATGGCGTAAACTACGTTTACGCCATGGTGGTTGGCGGATTTACCGCCCCATTCCAACCTTGGCGGGGGGGTAAATCCCCATTTTCCCATTTTCCCTTCCCCATTCCCATTTTGCCCCATAGGGCATAATGGGAGTGGGGAAGGCGTTAATTACGCCACCGTAAATTACGGTGGCGTAATTAACATCAAGGTCCCTTAGCGCCATGGATTTTAACACCTGCTAAAAGCAGGTGTTAAAACCTCCATGGCGCTAAGGGACCTCGGAATCAGGCGGTAAGGGTCGGCGCTGTTTACGCCGCCGTAAAACCCTTACCGCCTGAGTCGTAATGAGGCCCAATGGGAATGGGGAAGCCGGAAGCACCAGCAGGTCCGACCTGGCGGGCAGAAAGGCACCCGCGAGCACAACTCGTAGTTTGCCGGTCTGGGAATTACAGTACCGGCAGGCTTACCGGTCCCGTATTTCCCAGACCGGCAAACCTATAATGAGGCCCAGTGAATGCTGAATGTGCATGTTTAGTTTATAGATAAGTGCTGATTGGGTACAATGAATCTTCAAATGATCAGGGCCACTTTCCTCTCCAATATGTTAATGGTCCATCGGGTCCTTTGGTTACCAAAGTCATGTGCAGGAATGCACTATCACCCAGTGGCAAAGGGCAGATATGAGCCTTGACACTCTGGTTCCACTTCTCTAATGTGGCTACCGAACCACGATCTGCAGACTACCACCTAATGATCTTCTTTGGTGGTGGTAAATATATTTTCATGAAGTACTCTGATGCCCAGTAGTTAAAATCCTTATTTGAGGGACTAAGCTCCAGATGTCCATCAGAATGATGGTAGGTTATGTTTGATAACTAGCACTTTCAGTTCACGTACATTTGCTGTAGCACAGTAGGTGTGTTTGTCACAAAAGTTTTATATACTTTAGTGTATCAATCTCAGAGAGAGGAAAGGGTGAATCAGCTTTGCCCGGATTTGGTTCTGAGTTTTGGCATATGGACACAGTTATATTCAATGATTGCTCAACACACATAGCTATCTCATCACACATAGCTATCTCATCACACATAGCTATCTCATCACACCTTGTGGAACAGAAATGTGTTAATATGCATGTCAACTTACCATTGGCTGTAATCAACATCCTCCCCAAATAAAGGTGAACGTACAAGCAGTGCACCACCGAACACCCTAGCTGTATATACTACAATAAACACAGAACACATTACATAATTAATTGATGAGATCAGAACCTAGTTGTTAACCGCCAGATAGCAGCCTCAGATGCTCAGCAGCTAACTATACAATCTCATGACAGGTGGCATTTATTTTTTGCAAAATAGAAATGTGCACTTTCTTCTTTGCATAAGGCAGTCACACCATAGCCCCTCAAAGAGTAGGGTTCAAGGGAAAATGGCCTTCTTACCCACCAGGCTTTTGACAGATGTCTTCCTTGTCAGGAACTCATTCAGTAAGACAATTGTGCATGTCAACCAGGTCCCTTAGTTCACAGATATCAGCATTTATAGAATGGTCAGCTTCCTCCTTCACAAAAATAGGGCAACTGGCAGAGTACACCTTTGGCTGCGAAGTTGTAGTAGCACCTTGTCTTCTGCTAAAGGGTACCTTGTTCACTGCTGAATACACTGTAGAGCAGGATGCCTCTTCCTTTCTTGTGGCGAGATGACCACATCCCCTACCAGATCTTGGTCTCCGTACCTATGGCAACCTGCTTGATAAGAAACATTTTACATAGAAATTCCTACATGCGCATTGTCTTGAACACTGATCAGAGTAATGGCTATCTTAGAAAAAATATATATGCAATATCATAATGGTACAAGCAAAACCTTTATGTCCAATTAGTGACTCTAGTGAGCATGGAAAGACTCTCCATAGCAAATACTGAACTGAGCAGTGTCTGCTCTACCACCATAATAACTACCTCTTGTCTTCCTCTCAATGGCAATGTTTTCATTCTGTTAACAATAGCTCATCTCAGGTGACAATGAGTGTTCTCCCGGATATCATCCCAGACACCCTAATAGTGTTCCATGGTCCTAATGGACCAAAGACTATTTCGGATGGGATTCTTCTGTTTGGCCATGATGACTGCCTTTTTCCCCTCAGGTTCTGGCCTTACAACATAGGTGTCTCTTTTAATGGGAAGGATTACAACAAATATGTTTAGACTGTGGTAGCCTTGGGTGCTACTATACATATTATCGGGTTGCTAGTGTTCTAGGGCCCACCCTTGTGGTATCATACCCACTCTGTCCAATGTTAATCCTATCCTTGCATAGTGCCCTTGTTGTATAATCTTTATTCTGCACAGGGAGGAGCTGAAAGTCCTTTGCAGAAGCAGAGTGTCCTTGTAGGAAGGAGATTTGGTGCTGCAGTACACAAAATGGTTGAAAAGCTTGTTGTCCACAGAAAACAGCAAAGCATTTTCATTAGATTGGTGTTTGCAAGACACAGTCAGGCTGATCTTCCACATGGTCCACTTTGGTTTGGCGTTGTCTTCTTTCAGCGACACGTTCCACAGCTTGACTTCCATTGTTTGACTAAGTTTATGTTTGTTTATGTTTATTTAATTGTAAAGCGTGCCTGGCCCAAAGGCATCTGGGCGCATATCATTTGTTACAGTTACATATGGACAACAATGTACAATTACACAGTGTACAATTACACATATTTACAAGCAGCATGAGCGAAGGGTAAGCAGTTAAAATAAGCAGTACGCAAAAATATATAAGACTGTACATATGGGAGGCAGACACTTAAACAATTAGTGCAGACCAGGGGACGATAATAAGATCAATAATGTACATGCAGAGTTAATGTAGAGTGAACCGGCTTAGACATCTTGGGTCGCCAGCCATGTCTTGGCTTTGTGCTTGAAGGCGTGGAAAGAAAGTTCGTTCCTGATAGGGATGGGCAAAGAGTTTCATAATTTAGCTGCGAGGACAGGGAAACTCTCTCCACCAGCTTTTTGAAGTTTGTTTCTGGGTACAATGAGACTGTAAGTTTTGTCGGATCTCTGTGGGCGTGTCGAGGAATGGTGAGCAAAGCGGTTAGCCAGGTAAGTGGGGGCCTGATTGTTTACACATTTATGTGTGAGAGCAAGCATTTGAAGTGATATTCTTTGGGTGACCGACAGCCAATGAAGGCTTCGCCTAGTGTCCGTCAGGTGTGAAGATCTATGGAAGTTAAGGGCCGCCCTAATGGCATTATTTTGCGTAATCTGGAGTTTATTTAAGTTGCGTTGGCTAGTCCCCAGATACAGTGCATTACAGTAATCCAGTTTGGACATAACCAATGTCCTGGCGAGTATGGTGCAGTTGGAAGTGGTGAGAAAAGGGCGACAGGCTGAAATCAATTTTCAGGTGTATGCAGAAGCTGAAATGACAGCGTTAGTTTGTCTGTTGAGCGAGAGTGTGGAATCAAGGTAGATTCCGAGGGTTTTGGTATTGTGAGAGACCTGGATGGTGTTACCATCAATGTTAAAGGCTTTAAAAGCCGGGTCCAATTTGTTGAGCTGGTTTTGTGAGCCGAGGATGAGGAGCTCTGTCTTATCATCATTAAAACAGAGCTCATGTTGCGCCATCCAAGCCTGAATGACTTGATAGACCTCATTCAAAGCCTTAGTGTCTATAGTGTGGTCACCCGTAATGGGAATGAGTATCTGGGTGTCATCCCCTACACTGCAGCGACGCCATCGGGAGGGCTGGAGCCCTGCCGCTCATCACCCGCCCTACATCAGGAATGCAGCACCTCACCACGACGAAGCTACATCGAAGGTACTAGGGCTGTGTGTGTAGCATTGCACCCCCCTGCCTGTGCCCTGCCCTCATGCTACTGAAGTGCCCACGCAGCGCCATCTCCTTTTTTACTGAAAGTTAGGAAATCCAGTCCGTGCAAGAAGCGTGCGAGCGCCCCTAAAATGGCTGCTGCTCCATTTGGCTTCCTTGGTTGCTAAGCAACCTCCTCAGCTGATCTCTCGAGCAGAGCGCTCTGATTGGCTCTGCAGGCCCTTTTCCTCCGGCCAGCAGCACCGGAAGGCGAGAGCCGGCCCGCCCACTACAAGGCCCGCCACGATAAGGCTGGAGCCTGTCTCTGCCCTCATTCCCCTACACTGCAGCGACGCCATCAGGAGGGCTGGAGCTCTGACCCTCTTCACCCGCCCTACATCAGGAATGCAGCACCTCGCCACGACGAAGCTACATCGAAGGTACTAGGGCCGTGAGTGTAGCATTGCACCCCCCTGCCTGTGCCTTGCCCTCATGCTACTGAAGTGCCCACGCAGCGCCATCTCCTTTTTTGTTGAAAGTTAGGAAATCCAGTCCGTGCAAGAAGCGTGCGTGCGCCCCTAAAATGGCCACCGCTCCATTTGGGTTCCTTGGTTGCTAAGCAACCTCCTCAGCTGATCTCTCGAGCAGAGCGCTCTGATTGGCTCTGCAGGCCCTTTTCCTCCGGCCAGCAGCACCGAAAGGTGAGAGCCGGCCCGCCCACTACAAGGCCCGCCACGATAAGGCTGGAGCCTGTCTCTGCCTGTCTCGCTGCACGAACCGCGAGTCGCTAACCGATGCCCGTCGCCGCCTCCATCGATAAAAACCCCAAGCACTCAGTGCACGCGGACCAGCATCTGCCTACTGCTCCTCAACTGGTGCCCACAAAGCCACCTACATCGCCGCCCCTGTGCCCTGCCTCCAGTGGAATACATGCCATGTCAGGACCTGTACGGTACCCGCAACCACCCGTAAGCACACTGCGCCTCGCTAACTGTTAAATCTGACAACTCAACACTGACATTAACCTCTCTGGTACTCCTCAGTGTGCCACAAGCATTGTACTGTATCCTCCACCTTGTAGCCATAGCTGACCATCCAACTGCAAGCCTATCGCCAGTCCTCATACTTCTATGCATACTCCCCACCGTCTATGCGCACTGCCCATATCTGCCATGTGACTGTGCCTAGCCACCTAGCTCCACGTCAACGTGTATATACCAGCCTATGCACCTAGCCTATAGTCGAACCTGCCTATTTGTATGCACCTAGCCTATGGTCGAATCTGCCTACCTGTATGCACCTAGCCTATAGTATCTGTATGCACCTAGCCTAAAGTCGAATCTCCCTACCTGTATGCACCTAGCCTATAGTATTTGTATGCACCTAGCCTATAGTATTTGTATGCACCTAGCCTAAAGTCGAATCTGCCTACCTGTATGCACCTAGCCTATAGTATCTGTATGCACCTAGCCTAGAGTCGAATCTGCCTACCTGTATGCACCTAGCCTATAGTATTTGTATGCACCTAGCCTATAGTATTTGTATGCACCTAGCCTAAAGTCGAATCTGCCTATTTGTATGCACCTAGCCTATGGTCGAATCTGCCTACCTGTATGCACCTAGCCTATAGTATTTGTATGCACCTAGCCTATAGTATTTGTATGCACCTAGCCTAAAGTCGAATCTGCCTACCTGTATGCACCTAGCCTATAGTATCTGTATGCACCTAGCCTAGAGTCGAATCTGCCTACCTGTATGCACCTAGCCTATAGTATTTGTATGCACCTAGCCTAAAGTTGAATCTGCCTATTTGTATGCACCTAGCCTATGGTCGAATCTGCCTACCTGTATGCACCTAGCCTACAGTATCTGTATGCACCTAGCCTAAAGTCGAATCTGCCTACCTGTATGCACCTACCCTATAGTATTTGTATGCACCTAGCCTATAGTATTTGTATGCACCTAGCCTAAAGTCGAATCTGCCTACCTGTATGCACCTAGCCTATAGTATCTGTATGCACCTAGCCTAGAGTCGAATCTGCCTACCTGTATGCACCTAGCCTAAAGTCGAATCTGCCTATTTGTATGCACCTAGCCTATGGTCGAATCTGCCTACCTGTATGCACCTAGCCTACAGTATCTGTATGCACCTAGCCTAAAGTCGAATCTGCCTACCTGTATGCACCTAGCCTATAGTATTTGTATGCACCTAGCCTAAAGTCGAACATGCCTATTTGTATGCACCTAGCGTGTGGTCGAATCTGCCTACCTGTATGCACCTAGCCCATAGTATTTGTATGCACCTAGCCTAAAGTCGAATCTGCCTATCTGTATGCACCTAGCCTATAGTATTTGGATACACCATCTGCCTACCTGTATGCACCTAGCCTATAGTATTTGTATGCACCTAGCCTAAAGTCGAATCTGCCTATCTGTATGCACCTAACCTATAGTATTTGGATACACCTAGCCTAAAGTCAAATCTTGCCTATTTTTGTACTTACCTATACCCCTCACCCATACCCCAGGCAACGCCTTAGGCAACGCCCACCACACTTAACATGGCCTCCGTCCACCACAACAGGCCTCCATGTTCTGACTCCATTCGCCCTACTCCATTCCTACCAGCTTTACTTGCACACGAGCGCCACATCCACCAATCCATACCCACTAACACCGTCCCCAACCCCAAATCCACTGCCAGAAGCACATCTCACACGTTACCAGTGCACATAAGAAACACAAGAGCCCGCACCTCCACAGCTCACACTAATACTCACAAACCCACACTGCAGTCACTCCCCACGCCCTCTACTATCACTCCCTCTCCCACACCCCAACTCCCCGCCAGTAAACTCCATACCAACACTACCAAACACCACACTAACCCCGCCAAACCAAGCACACTCGAACCATCCCAAATCCAACTGGCTCTCATTAACGTTAGATGTCTTCAAGCACACGCCACTGAAATACACGACTTAATCACTGACCTCGAGCTAGATGCTCTAGCCATTACAGAAACTTGGCTGCATGAAGCCTCTGGACCAGCCATAATGCAGTCCCTCCCCCCTGGGTACATCATCCTCCGTCAAGATAGACCAACACACAAAGGCGGAGGTGTGGCTCTTATAGTCAAAGAAACACTGAAGGCTAGACAAATTAAACCCATCACGTCTGAGAACTTCGATGCCCTATCAGTGAAAATCTCCCTCTCTCCCAACGACACCATGACAATGCACCTCATCTACCGGCCGCCAGGCCCACTCCTGAACTTCCAAGCCGACATCCTACACCTCGTAGGGAACAACCTCAAACCCAACACTAAAGCCATACTCCTAGGAGACATGAACCTCGGACTCAATGACACTAAAGACAAACACAGCAAAACCTTTGCTAAAGCCCTTCTAGACCTACAATTCATCCAGAGAGTTGACTTTGCCACTCACACTAAAGGTTGTATACTAGACTGGCTAGTCGACCACAACTGCAGGGTAGACATCAGCTCAAACACGCCACAACCATGGACCGACCACCACCTCATTCACTTTTACATCCCAACTAAGACAGCTATTAGTCAGAACACTCCTATGCAAGCTGCCCTAGCCAGATCTAATAAGCTACTCACCAAAGAGAGAATGTGTCCACTCCTAGAAGTCTCAGCATTAGCATCACCCTCCTCCAACAACCCCGAAGAACTAGTCGAACTTTACGACACCACCATCAAAGAGATCATCGACACAATTGCCCCATTAGAGACAAAAAAAGAGAAACAATTCTTCCACGTCAACTCATGGTTCAACCAAGACCTGCGTGACCTAAAAACACTCAAAAGACAAGCACTCAAAAAATGGCAATCCTGCCCCTCCGCCCCACTACGCGACTCATACCTAACTATTGTTAAACAATACAAAAGCGCCATAGCCAAAGCTAAAGCTGACTCATACAACACTAGAATCGACAATGCCCAATCACACTCAAAAGAACTATTCACTATCTTCAACGAACTAGTCATACCACCCGCATCCAAACATCAAACAGTCAAAGACGTGAAATGGTGTGATGACATCCAGAAGGCTATGCTCGACAAAATAGACCTACTCCAAAAGAAAATCAAAGCCAACCTTGACAGTCTACCCAAGTCTCCTCACAAAACGTGGATTGCCTCCAGCCCTAAACACCATACCCAACAAAACAGCAATCCCCACCACCATTTACCTTTAGAAAGGTAACCGCTCCTGAGGTCCTACGCATCATGAAACAAATAAAACCCTCACTTTGTAAGCAGGACATCGGTCCAGCAAACTTAATCAAAGACTGTGACGAGCCCCTACCCCACTTCATTGCTACCTTTATTAATGCCTCATTCGCCACTGGCTTAGTACCCTCTTCCCTCAAGGAAGCCTGGGTTCGCCCACTACTAAAAAAGCCCACTCTAGACCCTGACTCACCCAACAAATACAGACCCATTACAAAAGTGCCATTCTTGCTGAAAATCCTGGACAAGGCCGCTTACCTACAGATACAAGCCTACCTTGAATCTCACAACATCCTAGGTAAGAGACAGTCCGGTTTTCGCCCACGCCATGGCACAGAGTCAGCGTTACTCGACCTAAAGAACCAACTCCTAAACAATATGGATAAAGGCAAATGTGCCATCCTCTTACTCCTTGACCTGTCGGCGGCGTTCGACCTAGTCGACCACAAAACCTTAAAGACACACCTCACCAACACAGCTCACTTTTCGGATGAAGCCACAACATGGATCTCATCCTTCTTGGAGGGCAGAGCTATGAGGGTCTACTCAGACCAAGCATCAGCCACTCCCTCCCCTATTAACTGTGGTGTACCACAAGGGTCCTGCACCTCCCCCACACTATACAATGTATTCACACTCCCGTTATTCAATGACCTAGAAGAATTTCGGCATAACATTCACCAATTATGCCAACGATACTCAAATCCTTCTCCCACTAACTGGTGATTACGAGCAAGACCTAAAAACCCTACAAAACACTTATGCCATCATCCAGGCATGGATGGCAGCCAATGGCCTCTGTCTCAATGGAGACAAGATAGAGATCTTACTGGTGGGCCCCAAAGAAACCCTCAGCAAACTAGACAGCAAATACAGTACCTTCTTAATTGAGAACTCGGTAATCTCCATCTCCTCTGCGGTACAAACACTGGGAGTATACCTAGATTCTACCCTGTCCGTGGACAGACATGTCAGTTACATCTCCTCGTCAGCAGCCCTAACAACCAAAATAATCAACGCAGTAAAGCCCCATCTGTCCACTACAAACAGCCTCAACATCGCTAGGGCCACCATAGGCGCTAAACTGGACTACTGCAACGTCCTGCTGCTAGGCACCTCTGCCAAAAACATTAATAGACTTCAGATTGCACATAACAACGCTCTGAGAGCAGCCCTCAATATTCCAAAGAGGGAACACATCTCCCTAGCAAGACAAAATGCCCACTGGCTCCCAGTCAAAGAGAGCATTCAGTTTAAGACTCTCACCATTACCCACAGATGCATATCCCAATCTGCCCCTAGCTACCTCACGGAACGGATACAACCAGTCCAGTCACTCAGACCCAAAAGGGACTTGTACGCCAACCAACTAGCAATCCCCAACTTCACTAGAGTTAAAGCTGGCGCCTCGAGTTTCGAAGTCCTAGCGCCAAAAGCCTGGAACTCCTTACCGCCTAAACTCAGAGCTGAAACATCCCTCATAGCTTTCAGAAAAGCTCTGAAAACCACCCTATTTAAGTGAATCTCACTCATAATACTACTGCACGTTACCATGTCTGTTAATTACAACTGTACTAGACTCACTGTTCCCATGTAACCTTGGAACTGTAGCCATGCCCGTAACCATGTCTCCATGTCTGTTCTCGTTATATTTACCATGACAAGTAAACTCTCTTGTAACAGCGCCACGATGCCTGAGGGCAGCTGTGCGCTTTAAAAATGCAAATAAAATAAAATAAAATAAATCAGCATAATTGGTGTATGTGACACTCAGATAGTCCGATATGTCAAAAAGGGGTTTAGTGAACACATTATAGAGTGTGGGAGAAACACAAGATCCTTTGGGGACCCCACATAGGACTGGTGAGGGTCCGGCCGAGGCCGAAGGGGAAACGACCCTCATGGACCTATTGTTCAAGAATGATCTGATCCATGTGGTGGCTTTGTCTGAAGAGTGAGCAGCAGTTTTGAGGTGCTGGCAGAGGATCTGGTGGTTCATCAAGTCAAATGCCGCTGATAAATCGAGAAGGAGTAACAGGGCTAGTTTGCCATTATCTTTAATGATCTCAATTTGTGTCTTGAGATCGATAAGCGCAGTCTCGGTACCATGTCTGGGGTGGAGGCCTGATTGTCTGAGGCCAAGGAGATTATTACATTCCACGTAGTCCTGTATCTGCAGATAAACCGCGCTGTTTAGAATTTTTAGTAGGAAGGGGATGGTGGTGATGGGTCTATAGTTAGTAGGTACACTTGCATCTAGTGTTGTTTTTTTAAGGAGGGTAATGACCCAGGCATCCTTGAGGTTATCGGGGACAGTACCAGTATTGAAAGAGGAATTAATAAGGGCCGTAATGAAGGGGGCTAGTTTGTGAGCAGCTTCCTTGATGATGGGCACAGGACAAGTATGACCCTGACAATTAGAGGGTTTATGTTTGCTGATGATACTTTCAACTTCCTTGATGGTGAGAGGTGAAAAGTTAAATGGTGCAAGGGTATGAACCGGAGGGATGGTTGCAGGATTAGGTTACGTGTCTATGTGAAGACAGTTTTTTTGTTATTAATTTTAGACTGGAGCAAGGCTATCTTGTCAAAGAGTGCTTTTTGGATGTTGGAACACCAGGCGCTGTCTTTGCTGCAAGTGTCGGGGGGGAGGAAGGTGATTCTAGCTCCTTCAGAATTTTGAAGAGCTCCTTACTGTTAGATTCGTCTTGTGTTATGCGTGTGTTATATGTCTCTTTTTTTGCTTGTAATGATGCAAGTCTCTCTGGGATTAAAGGACACACAGGAGCTGAGTAGAAACACAGCCCCGATCTGGAAAATTCAGCCATTCAAGCTTTTGTGAGCCTCCAGGTCATTTAGGGATCGCCACACTCAGGCTTTTCTGTAGATTTTCAGAAGGTTTCCTTTGCATGTGGATTCCAGAGAGTGGTCCAGGCAGAAAATACCTATCAGACCAAATCTGGTTCTAGTTCTGGAGTCGTGGCTCTGCTGAGGCAGGCTGAATCCAGGACCATATATGAGAAGATAGCTCGTGGGCCTGGCACTGGACTTTGTATATCGTGCTCTGAAACACTTGTGTACAAGCGCGATACAAATAAAATATCATAACATATCATAGCAATATCTTTAGGACAAAGCAAGCAAAGTTATACACGTAAACCATAAACTGACACTAACTAATAGAGCCTGCTAGATGGGTGAATGTTAAAGTTGCTGCGATTTAAACTCCTAAATTGCATACAAAATGTGCAGCCCTGTGCTTTTTGATATGGACATCCATAATATAACAGTTTTTTTTAAAACTTAACAAGCAATACACCTTATAGCTTATCAATAGTAAAAACGCTGCTACGCACTACATGACTTTAGGTGAAGAAGGCAAAGGATAAACCAAGCACTCCGTTTTTTTTTTTTTTTAACAGGCACTGAACTGGCTGCAATTAATTCCCACACATTGATGAGCGTTTGTTTTCAATTCCATTGTGTATATGATGGCTGTTATCCGGGGATGAGCCTATTAGTCATTCCATCTGAAATCCAGTCTATAGTCCAGTGTTAAGGTCCACCACCACAAATTATTCCTGTGGGGGGGTGTCTCAATGACGCAGATGTGAACATATATGGTCAAGGTTTTCTATTCACATTGCACATCAAATGGGATCCGGCCAGTGCATCCATTAAGCATTAATAGAGTTGTTCTCAGTAAAAGTTATTACTCACCTGAGCATGCCATCTCCGAATCATGCATTATGAATGGCTTCTAGTAACTCAGAATAATCCGCCAGGGAAAAGCATTTCTTGAATTTTCTTGCTCATGTATAGATGCTTATAAAGTGAATCGTTCATTTTCTGCCCTGCCCAATTAGTAATTGTCAAACACGAAATCCGTAAGAACTACCCAATACCTGAGTCACAAGTCTGCACAGCGCAGATTTCAATATTGAGGTTTTACCTTTTTTTGGGGGGAGGGGGTGGGGGGGGTTGCTTGTCCAAACGAAACAAAGATGCCAGAACCTTTATCCAGGCTTATAAGTGTTTTGCACACAATGCAATATATGATCTGCAGGCCAAGGAAATTAACGAATATTTCTTAATGTTTGCAGGTACACCTACGATCTGTGTGACTGTGTGGGCTGTTCTAAGACTTCACTTTGATGACATTGGGTACGTATTTGACATAAAGAAATGTTTTTCAAACTATAACCCAAACAGCAAACTAGAAATACTGGTGCCAAACAACTCATGGTAAAGTACAAATATCTAGTGAATGCGGGAAGCACATTGCAACTGTGTTCCCAGGCCGGTGAAGCAATCTCTCCTATGTCAGTCTATGTGGTTAGCACTATTTAAGTACTGTGAGCTGCATGCTACCGTATCTCTTAAGCTGTAGCACTCTGGGACTCGGGATTGCTTAAGCATCCTCTTATGATGTGCATAGAACCCTATTTTGAGGTGCTTTAACTCTGCTAGTAAAATATATGTATTAAAAACTGTCGTTTTGGTTGGAAAATAAAATAATATCTCAATCACTAAAATAATATTGGAATACACTGCAGCATGCCTGGTATTGCCTTTTGGCTCTATTTCGATTAACAACCTTGTACACATAATTTAAAGAACTAAATAATAACAACTCAGTTGAAAAATGTCAGCATTGAGTCGATGGGCCTCATTACGAGGTTGGTGGTAAAACCCACCGGTCGGTTGCGGGCTACCACTGACCCTGTGACACTGTTTCCGCTGCCTTATATCATAGTGCTACTGGGATATCATGAGCGGATGCGGAACGGTAAATCCCCATTCCCACTGAAGCACCTGCCCCATTGAGTTAAGTTGCCCCTACCGACAGACACGTAGTTTGACAGGGTGTGAGTACGTTGCTACAGACACCCTTATTTTCCGGACCACCAAACGTGTAATGAGGCCCAATCTATCCCCCTAGTTTTACCACCGGTAAAAGCAGGTGGACTCCCTCGGAATTCATTGTAAATGCTGCTTGCAAAACAAAAACTGCAGGTAGCATTTTTAGACTTCTTCATAAACTTATTCGAAATGCGAAGAGGAAAGTCAATTTCACATTTGTTTTACAGGGTTCATATTCTTCGATGATGCTGTAAGTCAAAATGCTTTATTTTCAGTGGGGCATCCATGTTTTGGTTCATTCGGTTTTGGTTGTTTTGGGTGTTTCTCTTTTGTTTTGTTGACTATTTCCCTTCAAAGGTCTACACTGTTTAGTTCAGTGAGTTAAAATGCCATGTTTTAAAAGAAATAGCATTAAGCATGTGCACCAAGAGCAGGGATAATTGCATTTGAGTATGATATATTCTCCAGCATGGGGTCTGGCATGGATTCACATGCTCATGAATATTCCCCGTCGTCAGGCTGGGAATCCTCGGTAAAGAAGAAATCAGTTTCAGTTACGTTTCTGAACTGTCTTTCTCCGAATAACCAATCACTGGTCTCTGGGTCATACTGCCCCCAGCCAATGACTGCCCTCTACCTAAGCCCCTCCTCAGGCAGCCACCTTCAGATTTCTACTGCACTTTCAAGTGTTGGGAGTCCTCGTGCTATAGCTCTCTAGCTTTTACTGCGTTTTGCGATTTTTCAAAGAGTTTAATCTAATTTTTTTCGGTCAATTGTGCCTCAAGCTCCACGGTTTCTATTTCCGATCAACAGGGACCCGTTTCAGAATTTTCTATGCCCCTCAAGGGTGAAGTTTTTGTCGAGTTTCGCTTCTTGGAGGATACCAGAAGATCTTTGAGGCCTACCCCGCATGGAGATGGCCCAGGACAAAGGAAATGCAACGCCCGGATCCAAGCTTTTCAGGAGCTGCCCTGGATGCGGATTGCAGAATGTCTTCAAGGAGGATGAGCATTCCCGATGTCTCTACTGCCTTCACGAAGACAAAATGCACAATCGGCGTGTCCGGCTCACCAACTGGCTGGAAGGGAAGAGCCCAGCGGTAGGTGAGAAGAAGAAGAGGTCTGAGCAGTCTTCTAAGACCTTTGAGGGCGCTCCGGCGATGGGGGCCCAACATAAGGCAAAGCAGTGTGAGTCCGCGGGCACCGGGAGCGCCGATTGGTTGGGCTCCTCGGCTGCCAGGCAGGGCGCACTTTCACCGACGCCATCGACCATGATGGCTCGGGGAAGAGAAAATCGGAGAACACGAGTAAGCTTCAGGAGAAGCCCTGGTTGATCCCGACGGAGACAGCTGAGGGGGAGCGAGGCGGTGACCCTCCCCCAAAGGTGAAGGCCTCAGGCACGCCCAAGGTCGTCAAGGCCTTGATTCACCCGGTTAAGGCCTCTAAAGAAGGAGTTGCGGCGGCCCCGGCGAAGCCTATGGAGGCCATCCCAGTGGAGGCGACCTCAGGGCCTAGAGTTTCCCTGCCACCACGGAGGGAATTGCCTTTTCAGCCCATCGATAAGACCCCCGTGAAAACCTGGGTGGAGAAAGAGGGGGGGCATGGTGGCCATTACCGACACAGATACAGCCTCTGAGGAGGAGCTGGCTGGAGTCGCAAATATCCTGAACAAGAAGTTCGAGGAAGTCCAGTCTCATGGGAGGGATCCCGATGAGGCGGACGAGGAAAGCGACGATGGTGCCGATGATGAGCCTGTGGAGGCGGAGGATTCCACTCCCCGGCCATCGCTCCCGTCGCAGCCGGTACCTGGACCACAAGACAACTCAGGAGCGATCTTGATGGCGATCCAGGCCTTGTGTACGGAGATAAGGACAAGGTTGCCCTTACCACCAACGGACGATCCAGCGGAGCCTGGACCATCGGGAAGCCCTCCAAGCAGGCGGAGGAGATTTCATCCCCCCGCCCAGCCAGCCTTCACGGCCTTCTCAACCTTCATCACCCTCTCCTAATCCAAGGGATGACACGGAGACGGCCACGACGGGGATGGATGACAACAGTGGTGACGACGGGATGGGCCTTCCATCACCACCTCCTCGGGCCTCCCCACCCGACGAAATTGGCTCCTTCCACGCCATGATCGCCAGGGCATCCAAGCTCTTCCAGCTATGCCCCGAGGAACAGAAGAAGGAAGGTTTCCTCTATCAACAGCGTGAGGCCAAGAGGAAGACGGTCCTCTCAATTCCCTTACTCGACGACATCTGGAACGAGGGGCTGTCGCTCCTGAAGAACCTATCCACGACCCCCGGCAGGAGAGACCGGTACGAGAAGAAGTGCCGGGTCCCCGATTCCGCCCCATGTGCCTTAGGGCGCAGCCGACCCCGGATTCGGCTGTCTCCACTGCGGCCAAGAAGAAAGCGGTGGGTCCGACGGCTTCAACTTCGACCTCCCCTCCGGATGGCGAGTGGAAGACACTGGAAGCCATGGGACGACGGGTCATCTCGTCAGCTGCAAAGATGATTAAAGCGGCCAACGCCCTCGCAATTGTGGCTCGCTACGACAGGGAGCTGTGCTTTAAGATCGCTCTCCTGCTGGACTTCCTCCCGGACGACAAGAGGGCTGAGGCCCTGGAGATCCTACAGGAAGGCGAGGTGGCGTCAGACCACGCCATAACAGTGGCCACAGACATTGCTGACACTGGTTTTCGCCAGATGGGCAACAGCATTTGCATTCACCGGCCTGGTTGGCTCAAGACAACCGATTTCCGCCAAGATGTGCAGACCAGGGTTCTGGACATGCCCGTCGACAGGAACAATCTGTTTGGCAAGACTGTGGATGAGTCACTGCAGGCAATCAAGGCCGACACAGAGACGGCTCGGGCCTTGAGGGTTCTGCAACAACAACGGCCGCCCTTTCGGAACTCCGGAGGCGAGCAAAGTGCCTCCAAAGGATTTGGCAGCGGCTCCTCAACGTACCGCCTGGCGGCCTGCTCCTTGTGGCAGGAGGCCTAAGGAGGACGAGGCAAGTCAGGAGGATCTCGTCATCATCGCCAAGGAGGCCAAGGCGGCAAGGCCGCTGCCAAGCAGGACTGAACCAGCCGTAGCGTCGGGCCCCCACCTGAGCACCCCGGTGGGTGGCCGCCTGGCGAAGTTCATCAGCGTGTGGGAGTCCATCTCCACCGACCGATGGGTGCTGGATACCCTGCCCCGCAGACACACTCTCGAGTTTCTAAAGAAGTGCCCCCACGTTCCACCCGTGGCCAGGAAGGAAAACCACATCCCTCAACTGCTGCTGGAAGTAAGGGCGATGCTGAAGAAAGGAGCCATCAAGCTTGTCCCAAAGAGGCTCTGGGGCTCCTGAGTCTACTCACGATACTTCCTCGTAAGAAAGAAGACCGGCGGCTGGCGACCCATCCTGGACCTTCGTCGTCTAAACAAGTACATCAAGTCCCAGAAGTTCCGGATGGTCACCCTCCAGGACTTGCTGGGACAGCTGGAGGAAGGCAACTTCCTATTGTCGCTGGACTTGGATGACGCCTACTTTCATATCCCCATTCTAAAAGGTCATTGAAAGTTCCTGAGATTCGTAGTGCAAGGGCGACATTATCAGTTCAAGGCCCTTCCCTTTGGATTGAAGTCGGCGCCCAGGGTATTCACCAAGTGTCTAGCACCAGTGGCGGCACGGCTGCGCCTGCAGGGGATCCACGTCTACCCCTACCTGGATGATTGGCTCATCCGAGCAAAGACAAGAAAACTCGCCATCGGGCACACTGCGAAGACCGTCCAACTGCTCACGGAGCTGGGATTCTGAATCAACTTTGCAAAATCCCACTTAGTGCTGACACAAGAAGCCCTGTTCCTGGGAGCCAGGCTCGACACAGTGGCGCAATTGGCCTCTCCATCGGAGGAAAGGACGAAGGCCATCCTGGGCAAGGTGCAATGGCTGTCAACCATGGACATGGCCAGGGTGAGGTCTATCAAGTCCCTGCTCAGCATGATGTCCTCGTGCATCTACCTCATACACCTGTGCAGGTTGCAGATGCGTCCACTACAAGAGTTCCTCGACGCCCGTTGGATGCAGGCGACGGGCAGCTTTGAAGACCGGATCTCGCTCAACGAGACTTTCCGCCAAGCGATCCGGTGGTGGGGCACCCGTGCGCATCTGGCGGCGGTTATGGACTTCCAGACCCCAGCACATCAGGAGATGGTGACAACGGATGCCTCACTGGAGGGATGGGGGGCGCACACCAGAGATCTCCACACAAGAGGCCTTTGGCTCCCAGAGGAGAGGTCGCTACACAACAATATCCTGGAGCTCCGAGCCGTGTCTGGGCCCTCTGGTCATTCCTCCTGTCCCTTAAGGGCAAGGTGGTAAGGATCTTCACCGACAAAACCACCATGATGTTCAACAACTGGAAGCAGGGAGGCACCAGATCCACAGCCCTATCCAAGGAAGCCCAGGATCTGTGGCACTGGTCCATTGCCCAGGGGATGTTTCTGGTACCCTTCCATCTGGCAGGAATAAAGAACACCATTGCCGACTCACTCAGCAGGAAGCTGCGCTCGTGCCACGATTGGGAGCTGCGTCAGGATCTAGTGGATCTACTTTTCCAACGATGGGGCAATCCCCAGATCGACCTATTTGCGACGGCGGAGAACACCAAATGCCGGTGGTTCACCAGCAGGTTTCCCCAGCCGGGGAGCATGGGCGAGGCCTTCTCATTCCCCTGGGATGGCCTGTTCCTGTATGCGTTCCCACCGTTGCCGTTGCCACTCATCAACCAACTCAGACGGTCCCGGTGCAGGATGATCCTCGTCGCACCGGCATAGCCGAGGCAGATCTGGTTCCCGGACCTTCTGGACATGGCGACGTCCCCCCCAGTCAAACTGCTGATGGACGCAGACCTCCTCGCTAGAGAAGGAGGTGCCATCCTCCACCACGACCCAGGGTCACTGAACTTGCAGGCCTGGCTCCTGCAGAACTAGAGTTTGGAGGGTATGATATCCCGGTGGACTGCAAGGAGGTGCTTGCAAAGGCCAGGGCATCCTCAACTCTCAAGTGCTACGGACACAAATGGAAGAGGTTCTCTGTCTGGTGCCGTGCACAGAAGATTAACCCTCTGCGGATTACGGCCCCTCAAGTGCTGCTGTATTTACTGTCACTGACCAAGGTGGGGCTAGCTCATGCCTCCATCAAGATACATCTGGCAGCGATTTCCCGCTACACCAGGACGCCGGGGCGATCATCTCTTTGGTCTCATCGCCTGGTGAAGGAGTTTATGAAGAGACTGTTCTGATCAATCCCGCGGTTGAAGGCTCCGGCCCCGGCGTGGGAGCTCAACGTGGTGCTGTGCAGGCTCATGGGGCCGCTATTCGAGCATCTGCATTCGGCAGCGTTGAAGACAGCGTTTCTTGTGGCCATGACCTCTGCATAACGAGTGGGAGAGATCCAGGCCCTCTCCTGCAGACCACCCTACCTGACATTCCACGAGACAAGGGTGGTGCTGAGGAAGCACCCCTCCTTCATGCCCAATGTTCCGTCAGACTTCCATCTCAATGAGCCCTTGGTGTTACCTGTTTTCTTCCCGTCGCCTTTGTTGCCGGCCGAGAGGAATTTGCACTCGCTGGATGTGGCTAGAGCACTGAAGTTCTATGTGGACTGCACAAAGACTTTTCGGAAGACATCACAGCTGTTTGAGAACTTTGGGACTGTGAACCAAGGGAAGGCCCTCTCGAAGGCTTCTATTTCCAGATGGCTCTCTGGCTGCATCAAGCACTGTCACCGGTTCACAAACCGACTGTTGCCCGGCCGTCCGAGAGCCCATTTGACCAGAGCGATCGCTGCTACCACGGCATTCTTGTCTGGTGTGCCCCTGCTGGACTTCTGCAGGGCTGCTACGTCGAGGTAGACGCACACCTTCATGATATTCTACTGCATCGACCGGGATTCCAGGGAGGAGTCCAGAGTCGGCCAGGCAGTGCTGAGCAACCTGTTCGCCTGAAGGTGGGCCTGGTGAAGGGGTAAGAGATGCTTAATGTTGAGTTGTATGTAAATACTTAATGTTGAGCCTTGCCATCTCCCGTGGTTGTGCATGTGTGTACTGCTATGCATTCTTGTATTCATGAGCATGTGAATCCATGCCAGACCCCATGATGGAGAAGGAACAAGTTACTTACCTGTAACTGTTGTTCTCCAGCATGGGTCTGGCATGGATTCACATGCAAACCCTCCCTCTTACGCCTCTGCGGCTCTTCTCTTGATTCTACTGCCACTTTATGTGCTACCAAATCTGTACATGGCTGCCAGAGGAGGGGCTTAGGTAGAGGGCAGTCATTGGCAGGGGGCAGTATGACCCAGAGACCAGTGATTGGTTATTAGGAGAAAGACAGTTCAGAAACTAAACTGAAACTGACTTTTTCTTTACCGATGATTCCCAGCCTGACGACGGGGAATATTCATGAGCATGTGAATCCATGCCAGACCCATGCTGGAGAACAACAGTTACAGGTAAGTAACTTGTTCCTTGAAAAACGTTTTTGATTAAGTTTCTGCCATTTTGGTATGCACTCTTAATTTGTAATTTTCACTTATTCTGACTGTCACTTTGTTTCCTTGATTTCCCAAGAAGCATACTGAAAAGAGAGCCCAGGTAATCATACGCACGCATACTCATACTATCATAATCTTAAGCATGCACTTCGCCACACGGCAACAACAAACAAACAAACAACACATATCTCGCACCAATAGCAAACTAGGACTCACATAGATTCGATATTCACACACAAGCTCAGCGCACAGTGAAGACCGAAATGAAGATGCCACCAGTGCATCACTTTGCTCACTTTCCTACTCCCTCTTTTCAACCGATTAACCCCCCCCCCCCCGCCTTCTTGTTTGCAAATCCGCCTGAGCACCTGGGGACCAGTTCCATTGGTGACAGTGCCCGGTACAAATACCTTTGACATTAACATAATATCCCAATTTCTACCATCAATCTCTACCAACTTCTGGAGTATTCTTTGTTATGCTCACCTGCTCACACCCATCATTAGGTAACTTGGGTAACACTGAGGAAATTACGTGTGCTTGCGGTCAAGAGGATAGCTCAGCAGCAATGAGCTACACAGGTTCGATCCCCGGTCCGCACTTAGAAACCTCTAGGTATTAAGCACGTTATAAATAACCTATAATAATAATATTATAATAATAAAAGTATGGGGTAGTATTCCCCTTTAGGGCAGGGGACAGGCCTGGTTTGCATACAGTCTTTCCCATTTTGTAATGGTACAGAAGGATGCAACATTATTTAATAGAAAATTATGCAGATCAAATGCCAGAGATGGTGATTATTTCAAAGCTTTTCAGTGCTGCAAAGTTTCACTTACTGGTAGGTGTTACGCCGAGACATGTGCCCCACATGTGTTTTACCTAGAGTTCTAGTTTTCCTCTCACGTAGGATGTGCAAAGATGCCAAACTATGTTTGGTACTTCTTGAGGGACCATTTAGAAGGTATGGAACCGAGATTTTGGGCTGGACAGACCCTTTTATGCTGGAACCAACACATAGCATCATAATGCTTTTTCACTTCTGAAACAGAAAACAATGGAATGGATGGCTGTGCAAAGGAAATGGAAGTGGTTATGATTAATTTCAATATTTCCCATTACTCGTTCTTAAGGATTACAGTGTTGCTTGTATACCAAGTCATGATTCTAGAGTGTTCTGTGACTGTATTCCTAAATGTCAGCTCAATGCTGATGTCAAATGAGGCTGTAACATGTTTGTGGTCCTTCGTGGTGTTTTTCCCCCCTTCTGTAATTCTGTAATGACGCAGCAGGCTGATGAAAAAGGGAAGGTTGTGAAGAGAAATTCCCAGTGATTATAGTTCATTCAAAGCATTTCCATCGTCAAAATCTTAAGTGTTGCTAAGTCTTTCCAAATTCCAGTAGCACATGCATCATTTCTTGTCACCCCTAAATCTTGGCCCAAAGGAATTTGCACCAAACCAACCTATTACATCTCACCCACACAAGTTAACCACTTTCAGATTTCACATCCTAAAACACTCTATACTCCTATATGATTCTCAAGAGAATTAGCACATATATCGCTGATCTTCAGCGCGAGGAGCCAACACAGAATGGCCATGGTGTGGGTACAACTGAACACTTGGCACATGGAATGAATGATTGTCACTACTTTTATTTTTAACACAGGTGGAGTGTAATGAATGTCTACAGGATTTAGGGGTGGAACTAAACTCAGAAGGGATACATATTTTTCTAATGGCAAGAGGATGTAGTTGAAGTCCAGTTCCCTAGTATAAACAACCTTGGTTCTAAGGCTCCGACTATGCTCGTTCATAGTTGGTTTATACATAGACAGTATAATGGCTGCAAGACCTTGCTTTTTATGCAGGAGTGTGACTATTCCATTCTTCTGACAAAAATCAACCACCATTTCCAGAGGTCACTCATTGACCAATGTCTTGAGTGTTGCTGAAAAGATGGTCATCATTCCTTAGGAGCTAAGCATATACGGGCGCCCAAGGCATCCTTGTGGTTTTGAGCTTGTGGTTGATGTTTTCATTGTCTCCCACTTCCACAGCAGTCTACTGAAATAGTGCTTTCAGGAACCGGGGAGAGGAACAGGCCTCACAAGCAAAGTTCAACACATTTGGTAGGGGAACATGTTCAGTTATTTACTATACCATAATTATACATTCTCCACATGCGTGGCCTCTAGGTGCTGAGTCTGATGTGGTGAAGGAAAAGATAGAACTTGGTGCTTGAAAAGCCATATCTGTATGGCTTTGCAAAATGTCATAAGGCCCTGGGCTGAGTAAATTCACTGAGGGATGCAGTTCCATGGTTCAGAGGAGATGACTAGAACGTATCTCCTCTTGCCTGGGTTCTGTTGAAACCGGGTGTTGAAAAAAGGGGTCTGGAGGAGGAACAATGATTTCGGGATGGAGAATTGTGTTAAAACTTGGAGGAAAGGAAAGGTTGGGGAAGATGGTAGAAGGCTCTGTATGACATGCACAAACATTTAAATGTTTGGATTTTATGACAGTAACTGAAGAGAGTACGGAACACTGGTGACGAGATGAGTTTTGTTGAATCCCAAGAGCAGGCATGTTGCCATATTCTGGATGCATTCCAGGTGATGACTAAGGAAGACTGGCCAATGCTCTTTAAATAATCTTGTCTGGAGGTAATGAGGGCAATCACAGTTGCCATATTATGTGTGATGCAGAATAAGTAAAATACTTTCCTGATGGGGTGCAGAAGTAAAAAGAAAGTGGTGACCAATGCAGTGACTTGGGGAACAAGTGATAGGCCAGCATCAATGAGGTTTTCAAAAATATTGACAGAGTGTGAAGGAGAGGGGTGAATACAGGGGTAGGCATCAAGATGGACAGCCAAAGTGGGATGATTTATTGGTGGCAAAGGCTTCTGTTTTGTCATAGTTGAGCTTAAACCTGCTATTGTTGTTTGCTTCCCAAACCAACCTCAACAAATGACTACAGGAGACAAATGTCATTTTGAACTGTGTTTTCCAGAATGTTTATTTTTGGTTTACTGATATGACTTATTCTGGTGTTTTAATCAACATAAAAAAAATGCCTTTGCTTGTCAAGCAGGTTAGTGAGTTTGCCAGTGTAGTACACCACTAAACATACATGTAATTTTCAGGCTTGGAGCTTGTGCATCCTACCATGAGTTGGGATTAACCACAAAACATTGTCTCAAACGGAGACAACGTGTAAAGAGAAGCAGCCTAACCAGATATGTAGTCCTTTCCTTGATAATGCACTATTACATAAAGCACCATCACAGGAAAAGCAGTTAGGAACCTCAGCACTTGTCACATGTTATCTGCTAACGGGAGTATGCCATTTCTAATGTTCTTTTTTGTCAGATTTATGAAGTGTGAACTGTGGTGACATAGAATGAACAGTCGAACCAGACTCTTGAAGTTTGGGCTAGGCACATTTATTATAATATCCTATCTCATCCTATCTCTAGAGGTGGTTTTCCCTACCTCAACTAAAGTCAAACTTGGGTTTGTCAGAAAATCTGTGATGTTCAAAAAACAATTCCCTGCCCTGGTGCAAACTTCAAAACTATTGCTACCATTAAAACACAAAAGTCCAAAAACAACAAAACCACATCACATGTGAATGTCTCCCTTCTCCTGGGTCACAATGTCTATGGCTAGGAGAATGTCTCCCTTCTCCTAGCTTGTATATAAGACATGGAATTGAAAGGTCTCTTCTTTTTATTTAGTTTCTTCTTGCTTCCCTTATAGTTCCTTGTGCAGGGGTAAAGTGTTTCATACTGTTTTTCTTGGTAAAAAGAAAAAAGGGTAAAAGGGAAAAAAGTAGACTCTTGGGGTGATCCAGTGTTAACATAAAAAACGTTTATCTGCTTCGAAGAAGGATGGGAGGTCTTGTTGTCTCGATGCAGGCTACTTCTTTCTGGGCTTCTTCGATTGCCATTTTTCCAAATGACTAAACTGAGGAAAAATAGTTATTCTCCCAACCCAGCAGAATGGCTTCCTTCTCCTGGGTAAACATCTCTCAAGTATAGGTTTCACAACGTTGCTCAGAAATATCACTGGTCTAGGGGAATCACTCCCTACTCCTAGTTTATAATCCACTCTTAGAAGGCTTTTCTTGACTTCAACACTTTCATTCAACTTTCCCTACTGGGACAAGGGAGACACTGCTCAAGCTCTCCTTGACTCTGTAAGGTTTTCTTGAGTTACTTAGATTTTAGGTTCTTCTTCAATCTTTTAAGTACTCTCTATGGATTTAGTGTTGCCCTACTTTAACTCTGTCCTTCAACTTGCCTTGCCTTCAACTTGCTTCGCGACTCAGTCTTGATCTTCAATACCGCAGTCTTATGGAACGGACCAGGGAGTTGCCTCACAAAATACTATATTCTCTGGGGAACTCTGTAATGGTTCTTCCAGGGGTCATGGATTTTTTCTTGCTTCCTCAAGTTTTCCCAGCTCCCTCCCGACTTACTTTCTTTTTGGTTACCTTCTCTTGGGGAACTCTTCACCGGTTTCTCAATGGGGTTGCGGGTTTGTTCTTTCTTTATGTTCTTCTGCTCTCATACGGCGCACGTGTCTTTGTGGTCCATTTACTAGTGGTGGTCTGAGTGAAAGTTTTGGACCAAATCATCCACCCGTTACAGGTTCCACCACTGCCACAGTTCCTCATACTTCCCATGCAAATCACCTATGTGGCTCTGCAGTAGCCTACTGTTGGCAGTCTCACTGTAGTTCTTGGACTGCACAGTCCACCCACCACAGGTCACACCACCACCATACTGATTCTCAGCTTCAAGGTTTTCGACTCTCAGCCAACAGACACAATGCTTTCCTCGTATCCCTCAGTTCCTTCACATCACTTCACACCACTGCTTTGCCAAATTATTCGAACACCCTGTTCCAACATGCTGGCTTTTTGGCTGCCTCCTAGCTCGCCGTATCCTCCTTCCAGATATCACTCTCTCTCCGAAGATTGCTCTACTTTTCCATCTTTACTGCTTAGCTTAAGTAGCTTGGACTGCCCCAGTGTAATATCAGTTTGATTGACAACAGCTGCTCAAACACTCTTCATGCTTGCCAGTAGCAATCTTGGGTTCTTCTTCATCTAAAAATACCCATCATAGTGAGACATAGGGAGACTGTCTGCCACATTGCAATAACAAATTGGGCCTCATTATGAGTGTTACCATTGTTACCTCACCGCAACATTATGAGTTCTGCTTGTGGGGTTGCTCTGTACGCCTGGTCAGACCAGACGTGCAGAGCGGCACCCGCTAGCGGAACATGATGCTAGCAACAGTCCCATTATTAACAGGACCGTTGTTACCATACTCCCCATTCCCATTGAGCCCTAAGGGGGCTCAAATGCGAATGGGGACGTACCGGGTCCGGGTCCCACGAATGGGAATGACCGGGCCCGCAAAGGTTGGGATGGCCCGATAATTTCCATTTTTCGGGACTCAGACCCGAGTTTGGGGGTAGCCATGCTGGTAAAAATGGCATGGCTACCTTCAAACTCATAATGAGGCCCATTGTCTCAGACTTTTCCATGGAAAATTAAGGGTTGGGTGATCCTGTAGCATAGGGAGATAAAGAGCCCTTGTCCCTCCCCAGGAGGGAAGTCCCTTCTCATGAGATCCTCCCTCATATCTCACCCGTAGGGGTTAGCAGCATCACCTCCCTAGTCTCATACAAAGGGGTTCCCCTATGGAGAGAAGTGACGTCATCTGAAGGATTGTCACAGAACCCAGCAGAAAAGGAACAGTGTGCTGATTTTAGGAGCTATCTCCAGGGGATTACAGGAAGGGCACAGGAGTTCTACAAGTTGTAACGATGGGTAAGTCTAGTAGGGGAGGTGTGAAATCGGAAGGTGAGGATTTGGGTTGATTAGAATTCTTGGCACGTTTTTCCACATGCAGTTCTTTGTTTGCAGTGTTGTAAGGCTGCAGCTCTGGGTGCTTTGTTAGGCTCTTAACATGGATTTTTTATCAGCAAGGTTGAGTGGTGATTTTATCAGCAAAGCTAAGTGGTATTTTGGTTGTGGCTACTTTGGTTGTGGTGATTGTGGCACATGATGCATATCTGAGGTGGTAAACAGTGCAGGACATTCAGAATGGTGGTGATATGGTTGAATGTGCTCAGTCATGTGATGAAGCCTCCTGTAGCATGCAGGACAGATTCCATAGGGACCAAGGAGCCACTTCAACTTTTAGCTGGGTTGTGCCACCATTCAATTGGAACATGACCTGAATATGGATGACTGTTAGGGCTAGGGTGAAGGGCTTGAAATTGCAGAGGATCATGGACTGGTACCATCCTGTTTGAATCTTCTTACGGATGAGTGAGACTTTACAGGTGCATGTAAAGCTGAACAATGTTGCACTGGCTGAGAGCTGAGGCATGAATGTGTTACATTTCATTTCAGTCAGCCGTTCCTTGACATGATCATGCTCACCCCAACACTCCTTTTCTTTCCAGTGGTATTTTCCATTGAATGCATTGTATGGAAGCCTCATCATCTTAGCCTCCATTTACAGCCCCTCAGCAAACAACAAAAGTCAGTTCAGCAAACTAAACCAGCCCCTAACTGAGACCACCACCCCGATTCACAAGTGAGATTTTGTCTCAACAGACATAAACCTCATTCCCACATCAACTCATCAACTTCAAGTGTGCCATCCAAAGACAAGAAAAGTTTCAGAGAAAATCTCAACAGCAAGAAAGTAGACCTCCTTAACCCGAAATCTCTATTCTCTTCACACAGGATCCTCATCGCCATAGTCAAAGCCGACTATTGTACAATAATCCTGATCAAAGCATCCAACAAGAGAAGAACACTCGTCTAAGCAATGAAGAAGTACATCCATCACTACCACATCATGTAATACCGCAATCCACAGACAAATGTGACATCAGCAAGTTCTAGATATACAACATAAGTCAACAGATGGAGACCTTAAACACACCAGAGACGTCCATACATACCAGCCCCCAACTTAGCAAGATGGACTGAATTCACGACACTTGCAGCAAAAGACATACAAAGACAACATCCTGCCCTCCTCCAATGTGGAGATAATTACAGAAAAACAATGCACACCATGCTTCAACATAGTAAATGCTTCCTTCATGCAAGGCATGTCAGGGAGAATGTTCCTGTATGTACCAATTTCCTTAAATATTAGAGCCCCCCAGCTCATTTGCTTGACTCAGGAATTTAAAATGTTTACTCCTGAGTGAGTGGGAGTTTTCCCCCCAATCCCTCATGTATTTTTCTGACTAAGAGTTTTGGTTTCTTACTGTTTAATGGAGTTTTCTAAACTCCATGGGCATCTGCTTCTGTGCAGTGCCACTCAGAAGTCCCTTGGACTTCTCTTAATTTTTAAATACATTTTCTTGAGTGAACTATTGTTCTCAAGAATAGTAAGATGACTTTTATCTTACTTACCTCTTCTTCTGTGGGTCCAGTACAGACCACCCTATATGGAGTGTTGGGGGGTTACATAGTAACTCCTTATCCCACTTCTCATGTAACATTTTGTTACACCAACTAACTTGAATGGCTGGCGTCAGTGGTTTGTTTTTTTACTACCTTTTTGTCATGTATCCGCAGACTGATTTCTCAGCTGCAGTACAGCACCCACGGGTGATCATTTTCCCAAAATGGCCCCTGACTTCTTTTTTTGCCATTTCTTGTCAGTTAGTACTTTCAGGGCTTTGTTTGAATTGAATTTGAGTCTGTTGTGCATTTTGCCTTTGGCCGGCTTCAACCCGGCCAGGTTCCAGTGTGTCTGGAAAGGCAGGGAGTGAGGGAGGGCTCTAAAACTTCCCTCTCCTTTGTCTCTAGTTGTGCCTGAGTGAAACTGGTTCTGATTGGCCGGCTGGGTGCTCAGGAGGACAGCCACCCTGCTGGGTGATTGACAGCCCCAGGGGTGTGAATGAATGAGAACTTGGTTCAATAGCAAGCTTTTTGGGACCAGAGGCAGAGTCGACCACTGGAGAACATCCGATGAAGAAGATATGAAGAGACACCAGCAGCACCCTCCTGCACTGCAAAGTGCCTGGTGAAGCGCTGCAGCTGTGCTGACCCTGTTTTTGTTTCATCTGGGAAGACCTGCAAGGAACGACTTCCTCCCTGGTGGGATAAGCTGGCTTTTATATAAGCTTCATTTTGGCACAAACACCGACATGCTGTGACTTTCCAAGGCTTCAGAATCCCAATGCCTGGGGAAACCCTGACCATCATCGAGTGCATTGTCTTCAGAAGTGCAAATCTGGCCAAAACTTTGTGGGCATCCAGAGGACGCTGCATACACAGGAAATCTTCATCCAGAGTCCCCTAACCAGAGTCCAGGACTGAGGGATCAAGTAACTTCCAACTGGAGCTGTTCGTTCTTCTTTGGCATTGAGAAAAAGGCACCAAAACCGCAAAAGGGTGCTGAATCAAAGAGAATAAATTGCTACAGAGCCCCTCTCTCAAGTGCTGCTGCAGTAGCACACAAGACATCCTCTCTTTCGTCACCAAGACCAAGGACCAGGAACAAGGGTCTGCTACACTGCAACAGCAAGGCATCCAGCTGGAAACAATTCTTCGAATCTCAGGTACTGTGGGGCTTGAGGTACATCTAACGTTTGCCATTTGTGGTGCTTTCTAGATTGGGGAGTACTATATTAAACCCTTTTAATTTAAATTTAACTCACCTGCACTGGCCTCCCAGCTTGTGCTTCTTCAAGGTGGCTCCTCTTGAGCTTCTGTGAATTTCCACTGAACTTCTGACTATTTTAAAACATTGTTCTAAGAAGAGTGCCTCAGAACTTTGAACTGGCTTTGGGTGTCCTGGCTCCGTAAATGCCCCCTTGTGAACCTATTGACTTTGGCAGTGAGTGTTCCCTTACAAGTTTTAATTGTTGAACACTATTCTTGCTGGGATAAAAGACTTCCTACATCCCTCTGGGAGAATGTAACTGTTTTACTACTTATAAAGTATGTTATGATCTGACTTTTCCCTCCTTGAAACTCAATATTGAATGGTGATCACAAATAAGTGCTAATGCTAACCTCAAATGACGACACTCAGTGTGCTGGAATATGTTTAGCATATGAACATTTTACTCACCTACATTACTGCTCTTGTTGAACTGAATCCTAACTTTTATATTAATGTTGCTATTAGTTGCTGATTTTTAAAGATCATCTAATTATTCTTGTGTATATATAAATAAATATGTATACTATAACTCTAAGTGTGTTAGTGTTTACTTGGTTACATGTATTTACTAATTTCGTTATACAGCTATACAACTCACATTACTCCTTTTAAAATAAGACTGGCTGATTAGTCACTCTACCAACTTGTGTAGTACCGGCCTATATTGAAAGGTGGGTTACCTAATACCAAGAGGTATGTCTTGTAAAGTCCCACACCAGTTGGACTCTACTAATTGTTACCTAACAAGGCACGCTATCAGATGTACTGAAAATGTGTCAGAATGTAATAATAATTAGGCATTTATATAGCGCTACAAAGCCTCAGGTATCTGAGCGCTGCTTATTATTATCCACGGTGTGTGGTGCGCATCTATCGACCTCGGAAGGATGAAAGGCTGAGTCATTAACAGGCTCTGCACGGATTTCAAAGCGAGCATTCTACTCGCTGTGCCACTTGTACCATTGATAAAGTAGCCAGCATGTTAGCTACATGACCTGACCAGCTATTATCCTAACATTCATCTACCCTTCAGTGAAGTGATTGAGAAGACTGTTACCATCCATGCATACTAAAGGTTCACAACACATAATGGGCCTCATTACCAGTGTGCCGGTCTGGTAAAAATGGTGCCGGTAAGCGTACCAGCACCGTTGCTACCGGACCGGCACACTCCGAGTTCTGTGAGTGGCTACCTTCCCATCCACCAGGTCAGACCTGGTGGGCCTAACGGCAGCCGCTCACAGACTTTGACGGAAGCACCGGCACTGTTGCACACAATGCCGGTGCTTCCAACCTCCCCATTCCCATTGAGTCCTATGGGACTCAAATATGAATGGGGAGTAACATTTTCTGGCGCCTGACTTCACGGACCACCAGGGCTGTAATGCCCCAGTGATTCCGTGAAGTCAGGCACCAGAAAAAATGACAACTCTGGCGGCAGCCTGCCAGTTCTACCGGCACGTCTACTGCCGAAGTTGTAATTTCTTACAGGACTTCCAATCTGGATTCAGATGCCATTGCAGCATTTAGGCTGCTGCAATTCAAGATATGAATAATGACCTCCATATTCTGGGCAAAAGGACCCAATCTACTGATCATTAGACCTCTCTGCTACATTTGGTGCTGTTCACCATGAAGCTCATGCCAACATCGTTGCTGCCTTCATGGGGTTTAAGGAAACAGTCATGCAGTAGTTCTCCTCATGCCTATGGATCTAAAAATAAACTCATTCTGATGTGACTCAACCAATGCCAGCACCAGCAGATAACAGCAGTGTTCCGGAATGCCCCATTATGTTACCTGCCACCTTAAAGGTCTGCATGGAACTTCTGGTGGGAATCCTTGTCAGCAGTGACATCAACATACACAAATGCACATATGATTTGTAGCTTATTGTAAAAAGGATCAATTGCATACATGGATTCTATGAACTCAATTAGTGCAAGTAAATCTACTTGGGCCAAGACATGTATGAAGCAGGCAAATAGAGCGAACAAAGAGTGGAAAGAAAATAGGTAATGACTATTGGGTGGGCAGGGCAGTAGTCACATGATCAACTTCAACCTATCAATTAAGATATTGCCAGCTAGACCAGATTACTGTTTGGCTGGTGCTGTGATCCTAACTTGCATCAAATGTGCAGACCTGCCATGACGTTTCTCTGTACGCCACCAATGCTGCTTGCTTCAGTATGCTGGATGGGGGAAAGATATAGATAGTTCACTGTCTGGTGGGAACTCTAGTCCCTCAGAGGACTCTGTCCTTGATCTTTTCGGCGTTGGCTCTTGAGGTGTCTTACCTCAAGAAAATGTCAGTATCGAGTTGCCCATCCCATAAATGAATGTTTCTTCCATTTTCTCACACCTTTGAGATGTGAAAGTGCAGGGACATGAACAGAAAGAAGTGTCCATGTGCTTGCATGCCCCTTAGTGTTTCCTGGAGACTGTCCTGACTTCCCTACATCTTGTTCTCATCTTGCTCATTCTTACAGGGGGCTGACAATACTCCCCAAACGGGATGCTAAGGATGTTCTGATTTTGTCAGGTCACTCAAATGCTGCAGGGGAAGTGATGTCACTATCGGAAGGTTATTTTTCATTTCAGTTATCCATTGGGTGATCAATTTCTGTATTATTTAAGCGTCATCTGTGTGGCAGTTGTGCTGCCTTGTGGTTGAACAAAGACGTGTGCGCTTTCACAATAACATTTGAGCTCTAAAAGTCAAAACACCTCTGCCTGCCCATCATCAAAAGGGAAGAGGTCCCCTGAAATCCTGCTCCATGAAGTGATGTTACAGGAAATATAGGGAGAGAAAGGGAGAACGCAAATATACCAGAAAGCAAGTGTATGCAGGTAGCCAGGGCCAGATAGATAATACATGTCACATTGTACATGCTGCGAAATGGGATGATACTAGGAGGTAACCTTAAAGAGACAGAGCATGAGAACGATTGCTAAGAAATAATAGGGACTAGTTACATTAGAAAACAACGGGGAACAGAAGTCAGAAACACTGTGTAGTCAGCAGGATTCAGAGATGGATAGACTGGGGGCGGGGAGAGGGAAACAGAGAGAGAAAGAAACAGAAAGAGTGAGAGAAAAAAGAGAGAGAGGCAGAGAGAGAGAGGCAGAGAGAGTGAGAGAGAGAGAGGCAGAGAGAGAGAGAGAGAGAGAGGCAGAGAGAGAGAGAGAGAGAGAGAGAGAGAGAGAGAGAGAGAGAGAGAGAGAGAGAGAGAGAGAGAGACCATCACGTTTAGTGGAAGCGGGGGAACAGGAGAGACGGCACACCACAAACCGGTGTGATACAGGAAAATGTAACTTTTGACTCATAGGTGAATCAGATAGGTAGAGTGGAATGACATGAAGATGGTAATGTGCTTAACAAAGAGGGGCAAATAAGGCAACACTGAAGAGAATGCTAGCAAAGAGATGAAGAGAGGGTAAGAAGAGATGAAGTTCGATTTTATTTTTAATTTATGTGAGTTTGTGTATATTTGTGTGTGTGTGTGGTGTGTGTTTGTGTGTGTGTGTGTCTGTGAGCTATTGTCAATGATATATAATACAACCATGTTACGTTTGGATCGATTCCTTTGGCAGATTATGTTGCAGTGACGAAGAAGAGCTAAACAAAATTGTGCAGTGCTACTTTATTATGTACGCTCTACGAATGTGTGTGCCCTTTTAGGATCACATCAATTGACTTGCCCTATTAACATCATTTGCCTAATGACATTTCGTTTCAAGAGTTGATATTTTTATCAAGAAAGCCTGTGGCACCCTTCATAAGGGGCTTAGCCACAGTGCCCTCTAGAGGCCACAGCATTAGCATGCACCACTTTGCTGAAGAACATGCACCCTGGTTCTTGCTAGTGTGCCTTATAATATGCAATTATGTACATCTGATGTTATAATATTCTTGGCAAAGGAATTGTGTGTGCTGTTCTGGAATCGATACCAGTGATACCTGTAGGCAATGCTGAATTAGCCTTAAATCTCTAGAAAGCATTTGTAAAAAAAAATAGAAATAGTTTCAGCCAGGAATCCACGATGAATCTACTGGATTTGGGATGCCTTTTTCTTTTTAGGAGGGAATGTATTCAATTTTCCGAAAAGATACACATTACTTTATTCACAATTTAAGGAAATACTTGTCACTAAGTAAAATAATATAACAAATATATCTCTCCAAGTCTATGTTATAACTCAAATACGTCTTAAGAGCATTGTAGTCTTGAATGAATGTATAACACTGAGACACACTCAGGAGTAAAACAAAGACATAATAACAACAGAGATGGCCACGGTAATCTCTTAAAAAAGCAAGTTGCTGGCCCAAATTGACTGGCTAACCTTTCCCCGGTGTCTCTTGTTCCACACTACTCTAAAGTGTTTGAAAGGGTTGCGTTCAACCTTCTTACCAATTTCTTAGACATTCCCAACCTTCGAGAACCCCATACAAGCAGGTTTCTGTCAATCCATTGAAACTGCTCTCATGAATCTCTCAAACTTCATCGCCTCTGCTAAGCACACCAACCTATCCTCTATCCTAATTCTCCTTGACCTGTTTGCTGCCATTGACACTGTTGATCGCTCTGATCTGCTTAATACTCTCGTTCTTCTCAGTATTCACAATCAAGCCCTTCCTGGATTGTAGCTAACTGACACCTCATTAATTCTCCTGAATCAACAATACCTCTCAACTCACTCCTCTAACTGTTGGTGTTCCACATAGCTCAGACTTAGGTATTCTCCTCTGTACACTCTACACCTCTGCTCTTGGGGCACTAATTTACTCCTATGGGTACCAACTCTTCACTTATGACTCCCAAATATTCTTATCTTTTCCTGATCTCTCCTCGGATTTCGCTATCAAAATTTCCAATTGTCTATCTTCCATTAAATATTGAATGGCTTTGTACTCTGTGATGTTAAACTGTACTACAACTGAGATGCTTTCCTTCCCCTGCAAATACTCTTTCTCATCTCTTCCCCTCCCTATCCAGTTCCCACCTAACACTACCTCCTATTCTCCTTCAGCTACAAACCTCAGTGTCATCTATGACCCTTCTCACACTTTGTCTACTTTCTTCTCCAAAACAGCAACAACAGCTTACCTCAATCTCCTAAATATTAGGAAAATCAGGCACCACCTTTCTTTGAACACCGCCAAGCATCTATTAACCACTCTTCTCTCTAAACTGGACTACTGTGCCAGCATCCTCTTTTGTCTCCCCAACTAAGTATTCTGTCCTCTCAACAAGATCATTAACTTCACTACCAGGACTTTCTTTGAAGTTCCTCACTTCGCACCTACTTCCTCATACAATCACCAGGCTGGATGGCGGACAATACAAAACAGGGCCAGATTTAAAAGTCTTCTCCTGGTTCACAAATCTATTTATAGTAAAGCACCACTGTATCTATCCTCCTCTATCCAACTCTACAAGCCTTCTTGTAATTTCCGCTCTGCCTCCTTGACTACCCTTGTGGCACCTTGTCCTTCCGGTGCTTCCACTCTTTCTCTGTTCTTGCTCCACTTGAATGGAATTCTGTTCCCCCGGACATCTGAGAATCAGTCCAAACAGTTTGCTTCAAAACCAAACTAAAAGCCTACCTCCTCACCTCCGGGTTATCCTCTTAGCCTACCTCGCACTTGCATTCTTGCATTCTAGCTAACATTTTTCGCTTGCCTCTAATCTCCCTCTGTCATTCGAATGCACCCCATTGTAAGAAGCTCACTGCTTCCCGTCAAATCTGATTTCTTATCTATTGTATGCTCTTTTGTGATCAAAAGTGCATTGTTCATCCTGCATATAAATAAATACATACATAAATTGAGACAATAAATAATATTGAATAATGTTGAAACACCTGTGTATAGGTGCGTTATAAATGCCTTAACATATCATATCATTGATCAGAAATTATAATTACCAAGATACTAAAGCATAATAGTAATTCATGAAAGGTACCATAAGCACACTCCAAACATGGGCTGAAACGAATGTTTTCAGCCCATAATCAGAGATGGTTGAGCACTCCACATACCCACCATCATTTGATCTCGATTGCCACTACTCCACCCCATTTCAACCCTCTCGTCCCCCTGACTGACACCCACTGACCCACCAAACAGACACCCCACAAATCCCCCACAGTGCACTTACTGCTCGCCCACCTCTGACTACAGTGCAGCCACCTCGCTCCCTCAACTAGTACATGGCTTTCAAGGATTTAGAAGTGACAACTGGTCATTCCATCTCCTTTAAACCCCAGTGGCAATTTTCTTTTGTAATGTTATTTTTTTAATTCCAAAGTGGCTACCGTGCCCTTTAACAAACAACACTAGTAGCACCCCGATCCCAGAAGAACTTGGTAGGAGATGAAAGAGATGAAATATGGTATGACTTTTTCCAAATCCTTGTGAATGATGCTTTTAATCAAAATATATCTCCGAAAGAGATGCACATTCAATAATGTTTCTGATCCAAGGTCGTCAGATATTGCCTTTTCATTGCCTGTCTTAATTCTACTGCTCTAATCATGTGAGGGACAACCGAACTTGCACACAAGCTGGCATCAAACATGAACCTGCATTATAGGCATTGAGATGTATTACAATGGTTCATGGTATGCATTGCTACTGTTGGCCTGAAACCAGATCATTTAGACACATTTTAGTGGTGCCATTTTTCAGTTTGGGGTACAACTGAGCATTTTCTAATTGTGCCTGATGCCATAACACAGAATACCCCCATAGAAACATTCTGGAGCAAGCAAGATAGTTCCTAGCAGCAGTGTAGTGGTCCAGTCTGGGATCACAATATGCCTTTTTATTTTTCTAAAGAGATGTACCACAGCAATCACTCATCTCTTTTTTTAACATATTTATTTTCGGGAAGATTATTTCATTAAAGACATTTGAACGCCTCCATTCGCCCCACAGGCTTTAGAGGAATTGTGGAGGTGAAGGCACACTCTGAGAATCGTGATCCTTGGTTGCCTTTCCCTTTCTTTCAACTGTCTTTTGTAACTGTTCTTTTCAATCTCAAAGAAAGAAAGCAAAACAAGCAGGGTGAGAATTAGAGTATGGACACAGAAAGAAGAGGAAAGAAAGGGAGATGCACACTTTCGAAGGAAGAAAAGAAGAGAAAATTATAGGAAGTGTGGCACGTGCTAGCGACCTTGGACCAAGTCTGTTTGTGCAAAGACTATGTACACATTAAGAAGTAGCAGTGAGTGGGTAATGATAAAAACAGGTTTACCAAAGTATGTTTGAGCACAAAAAAGAACAATTGTAGGGCAAAATAGGCACTGCATCCATGTCTGTATGGGATACACCTTACGTATTCCGTAATGGAGCTAGCGTACAGAACAATATGCGGTAAATAGAAGTATTCCCAGTATGGTTTATGTGATATGTAGTTTACTGTCATCATGTTGCATGAAATGCTAGCGTTTCTCACAGCACTTCAATATTACAGTGCATCAAAAGCAAAAATAGAGATTAAACTGCAAAAGATGTTCATAATCATTTTGTTTATCTTTAGCTGCTGGGATATGAATGACAACACAGCATTGTGGTGGGTGATCAAAGGCCCTGTGATTGCATCAATAATGGTAAGCTTAATTATTGTTCAAATAATCGTATACTAGGTTTTAGAAATCAATACATGGAAATGTCATCTGTTACAACAAAGTAGAGATAATGGACCTGACACAATCCAGGCGGTAGAGGGTTAACGGTGCCAGTAGAGCTGCCGGCGCCGATACCCTCTACCACCTCATTACGAGGTCTGCTCGCAGGTCCCGCTAAGGACGTCTGGTTAACCAGGCGTCCTTAGCGGGACCCGCTAGCAGACCAAGATGCTAACAACGGGCCCGTCATTAAAGGGCCCATTGTTAGCATCCTCCCCATTCCCATTGTTCCCTATGGGGGCTCAAATGGGAATGTGGATGTAGCGGGTCCGGGTCCCGGGTCAGAGAATTACTGGGCCCTCCAAGGTCACAATGGCCCAGTAATTCCCCATTCCAGGAACCGCTAAAAGCGGCATGGCTACCTCCATACTCGTAATGAGGCCCAATGTCTTAGAAGGTTTATTCCTTCTTTCATGCATAGATATGATGATGTGCCTTGAATCGCTAGTGAACATCAAAGAATATGGTACATGTATATCACTATTCAAATACTCTATGTTCTAACCTTCTAAGCCATGTAAATGTCCTACTATATAGAGTACTATTTTATTAAAGAACTTAAAACTGATCCATAATACTGCCTGGTAGAGGCTGTGCTCTAACTTTTTAAATTAAGCTATGAAGCCAAAACATCCCCATATTTGTGAATTAAGAAGTGTCTTGTTAGTTTTCATGAGTAAACTCAATGTCTCACTGTTAGCAGACAACACCATGTTTTCTATATTTCGAAATGTTGCCCTTTTCTGATACCCAAATGCAGTCTCCGCTAAGGCTTTCAGTCTGCGAAAACCATTTTGACAGCATGTTCTATTTTCCTTAAATGAAGGGTCAGTCGTAATCAGGCCAAGCAAGTCTGACCTAAACAAGTGTACTTAAGGCAAAATCCCACTATCTACAATAGGAACCACAGTGGTATCATTACCCATGCTCTTGTGATAGCTTTCTCACATGTAGTTCTATTTCCTAGATGGACTTTTTAATATACATTAAGGGCTGGTTCACGGAGCGCTTTACAATGGGATTGCACCATTATAAAACGCTTCTGTGGATCGGGCTCTAAATCCCAAAGCTACATTTGGTGACTTTGTGGATGTTTGTGTATCCTTGACCTATAGCGTGATATGCAGTGATGAGGAAGTGGTGACTAGAAACCAACAACAACCAAGAATTGTGCGACAAAGTAAATGCATCTATTGAATGGAGACCAACAAGGGGAGGCAAATAAGCTTTAACACAAACAGAGGAAGCGCTTCTATATATATCATTCAGCTTGGGTCACAGACATGTGTGTGACCTTTAAATATACCTGTGCCATTGTCTTGAGCTGCTAAGGGCACTTGTTTCTTACTCCATACCAAGGCAAACAAAGCCAAACGCATTCCCAAGTACTTATCGCAAGTGATTTAAAGCAGGCTGCGCCATTGTGCTGGCTTTGGAGTATAACCATTGTGTCCTTTTTTGGTCTGATAGGAGCTTTCTCTCTCTGCCAGAACTTTTTTTTTTTATTTGCCTTTATATGTTACAATTAAACATTTTAGCAAAAGAAAAAAGAAAAGAAGAAAAACAGCATTGCAGCGCAGCAGCCATCGTACAACTATCAACCACTGTTACTCAGTCCGTGACCATCATCATTTCATTCTTCTACTAAATAGAAAGTCAAAAAAAAAGAGAAAGAAAAAGAACCGAAACATAGGATTCTGAGTTATTCTAGAAAATTAATATTGCTTGGATCGTTTGTCTCCTTAGAATTAGAATTAGAGACGTTATGCTAGATCTTAATAGGCCTGCAGCACTGAATAATTCTCCATTTTCGGTTCAAGCACCTTCCTATAAAATTGGACCACAGCTATCAGCAGAGACGTTTGTGTTCCACCAATTAGCCGCTGCCACCAGTCATCCATACGATAACATCTTGAATTTCTCTGCAAATCGGTCAAAACCGGTCAAAATACCCCTTTCTCTGCTTGGTAAAATGTGGGCAAATCATAAACAGATGGTACACATTTTCTATAATTTCAGAGTTATTGCAGAATCTGCAGCCAGCTGAAACTTTATCAAACTTAGCTTGCGCCATATTGATTTCATTGGTGTGGCACAGGTTGAGTCGTAGTCTCATGAAGGTTGACCTTAGTTTTGGGCTTGGACATTTCTGCAGGTATGGTTGAATCATGCTTTGTTTCCTTATCTCCCTTGCCAGTTGTGTATGGAGTTTTAGCTTTCCCACATCTTCTGCCAGAACCTTTTCACCTATAAGTTTGAACTGGAGTAAGACACCCTTCAACCTCCCGATGGTTTCGGCCCACAATGCCAATACGCCCCAGCCAGCATAGTTAATGCTGAGTGATCATGGGGGGTGTAGGCCGAAACATCGGTAGGTTTGACAGGATGACTACTTCTGCATTAGCTGGCCCCTGTACTCACCAGCTGCTCTGTGATGCACCGTGGCGAAGGCTCTGTTATAGAATGGGCCATTTTGGAGACACTATGGTAAATGTGTACGTTGAAGGAGAGTTGCAAAATGCTGTGTCTAGTGTCTCCCTTTGCCTGTATTTTTTCTAGATATGTTCTGCATCTTATCAATGATTCTTAATTTGTGTAAAGGCAGTAGGTTGCTCTGGGATGCATGGCTGAGTACATCTCGGCTAATCCTCTGTTATGAGATCTGCCGATATGCTGTAGCCATGGGCGAGAGCTGTAGAATGAGCTGAAAGCGACTGTAATTGTCTGTGTGGGCCCATTAACGTGAATCCTTTCAAGGCAGCATATTTATGAGTTATGAATTTAAATTTAATATCGAAGAAGAGCAAATAAAAAGGAATTATTATTCCTCGCTTGAAAACATTCTGTTTCACCGTATTTCTAATCATAGTTTGGGATCTTAGCAGTAGAAGTCTAAGGCATTTAAAAAATGCCCACTGTCTCATGCGTTTGATGATCATAGTCCGCTCTCTCCCACGGGAGAGCAGGGTGTGTTACTATAAATCTGGCAGAGCAGGCAACATTGCTGGAGCAGCGCTGCAGACCCTGGAGACCAGACCCTGGTGTGCACGTCCAAAGAAACAGAATGCTACTTGGTTTCACATGTCCGTTTTGGCATGACCTCAAACAATGCGTCTGCATGTTTGTTTATGTACATGCTTACCTTCTGAATGTTACTGCATGTATGTAATACAACGTGGTTGTTTATTTTTTGTTTAGGATATGTGGGTCTTTGCGCCATGACTGAGTAGTTGTACATGACTGTGAGAAAATAAATGCACACGCACACTCCATCTTGATATTTTTCACATGGGCAACACGATTAGCACACGGCACACAGAAGGAGTGCACACATCAGAAGATGCATTTCAAGGACAGAGGCCGGGGGCACAAGTAGCACACGAAGCACATATGACTTCACAAAAGTTGTACATGGGCGTGTCACAAGAGGTGCACACAGGTCACACAATTCACACACCCCTTTTCATAAAGAGCGGTGGTGCTGTCCTGGAATGAGCACAACCATGCTGTCAGGGAAATATAAAGGATTGTCTAGTATATGCTAGTGATTTGTGCTGTTATGTTGCATGCAATGTTATATTAATTCACATTTGTCACCTGGAAACATTCCACCATGTTTGCTCTTAACCGCAATTATTAGGCACCTGCAGATCAGATAGATAAATGGCACCTGTGGCTTTCTACATTCACGTGACCTCGCGTGAAGTCAGTACTAACTAGCAATGAACATTTCACTCTCCCATCCTAAACAACACTGCGACCCCTCTACACCAATATAAGAGTGGAACACTCAATATAACGTGTGGAGACATACACTTTCCTGAAAAAGGTGGAGATTAATGCCCAGCTGTTCCTCAAAATCACTAACACCATTTTCAACTCTCAAAGCAGTTGACGAGGTCCTAAGCCAAACATAAAGCGGTGTATATATAGTACTCCAACCAGGTTTCATTTGCCAAAGACCTTAGAGTTCTGTCTTACAGATGTGCTGTCAATGTGGCCTTGATATAAATGCATGTCCTCTTTAATAGGGTGGCTCCCAGAGCACAACACTGAACAGTGGCTTCTGAAAGCACAACACTGCAGTTCCAGAAGGTCAAAACAGACCCATCTCAATTGGAGAGCTCTCCAGATGGATAGTACTACCTGGTGTCTGCCAGCACTATCTCACTCTTGGTTAACAGTATCACACATCTCCTAAAATGGCACAACGTGTTTTTGGTGTTCAAGAGCTTTCTCGCGACCCTGGTTGTTCCATATAGCAGGACAGGACCAGCCTGGACCAGAAACCAGTGTGTGTGGCACACAATAATACAACACTCAACACTCAGTGGATCTTTGGCCTCAAAAAGCAGCACGTATAGCCTCCGTCATTCATGTCAATACATGTACAGTGCCCTACATTGCAAATGGTATATAGCATCCAAATCAAAACGAACATTGCACAATCATCACCATCCTATTGTACATGACCTCAGGACTACTGAATGGCTAGACCTTTATTGCCACAAACACAAATGAAATGTACCATACACCTGAGACGTATCTTTTATCACTTGCCTCTAATAACTTTTAACACTCTAAGTAAACAAAAGGTGGACAAAAACAGAAACAAAAAGGTCCTTCGGCTCACCTTCTCGGGCAGCAGCAGTCTTCTGCGGTTTACTTGTTCAGTGGCTCCTCCCCAAGCTGTTCCTAACCATGCCTTCTTTCACATTCCCCCACAGGCCAGCACTGAGCCAGTCCCGGCAGATTGTGTATAGCAGTGCTTGGGGAGGCCATCTCAGCCTACCCTGCACACCTCCATACAGTGTCATGATTCAACACCTATGCACCTATGCACCTATGCTTGTCGAGGGAGCCGAACATGGCACAGGCTCTCTCTCTCTCTCTCTCTCTCTTTCTCTCTCTCTCTCTCTCTCTCTCTCTCTCTCTCCCTGCTCTCGCCTGAGGAATTCACGCATTTGCTGTCCTTCCTTTTGATTCTCCCCATGGCACTCCTCAATTACCCACCTCTACCATGAGGAAGGCAGGTGTTTTTGTTGCTGCTCCTCCCACTCTTGTAATGCAGCCTGGACTTACATACAGCTCTGACTCCTCTTACTAACATGGCCTGGTGGTCGCACCACATTTTGGTGCTCAGCTGCCTGTTTCTTGAGCTGGAACAGCAATGGGCCTCATTACAACCCAGGCGTTAAGGGGTTAACGGCGCCGTAAAAGGTGTCGGCGCTGTTAAACCCTTAACGCCTGATTACGAGGTCCCTTTGCGGGTTGCACTTTAACCCCTGCTTTTAGCAGGCGTTAAAAAACCAACCCGCAAAGGGAGCTAGGAGCTAATTATGGCACCGTAATTTACGGTGCCGTAATTAGCGCCTTCCCCATTCCCATTGAGCCCTATGGGGCAAAAATGGGAATGGGGAAGGGCCATGGCGGCATGGGGAATTACCGCCCCGCCAACCTCAGAATGGGGTGGTAATTCCCCATTCCGCCATGGCGGAGTCGGTAAGTTACCGGCATGGACCATGGTGCTATTAGCACCATGGTCCAACGCCTGGGTCGTAATGAGGCCCAATGTGTCCAAAATTCTCAACATCCCCTGTGCTGTCCAGATGATGTTGTCTTCCCCAGGCCATGCTGATGCTCTGACCTAGAATGAAGGACTTGTGCTTGTTCCTCTCCACACCCAAGCCCCCTGGCACGGGTCCTTTGATTTTGGACCACATGACTGACTCCTCAAGGCACTGAAGTACACCTGAAGGGACAGCCCCCTACGGAAATGACTTTCACATGTTTTCCTTCTTCTCCCGACTCTCAATGATCTCTTGACAACCGTTGTTGCACTGTCCCATCCGCCCATACACCACAAGAGGGGTCACCATCTAATTGTTCACCCCTTAGTTCGATATTTCAGTGTTCCATGCATCCCCCACGGAAGGAGGGTCCATGGTGGAGTCCTTCACCAACACTGGCCAGCTGCATTGCATAATACTAAGTAAAAGCTAACTATAGCAATAGGAATTCAATGGTGCAAGGTGTGTGTGTGTGTGTGTGTGCTCGCTTGATGTTAAATTGTGGACTCCAGTGGTCGAAGTGTACGAAAGGAAGTACTGAAACTATGTTCCCTGCTGGCCTGCCCCAGCTCCCCACAAACCATATTACCCCGCTCCCTCCCATGAGCAATAAATCCCCGAAACAAGCCCACCTGCTATTAAAGGGAATGTTTAGTGCAGTGCACTGAAGTGCAAGTTTCAACTTCTAACACTTTTAAAAACAAAACTAACATTTATAAATATAGGAACAGTAACACTTGTTTACAAAAGTAGAGGAGAACGGCTTGCAACCGCTCCCGCCCACTTCCAACACTGGTGGGCTGCCATGGTCTCATTCCGCACATACAGGACCTTTGCTATACTTTATAACCTCTTTAAGGTTTGGCACAATAGAGCTAGGGTCTTCCCCAAAGCAGGACCAGACGGTGGCAGGGGGAATGAGAAAAGGGCAGGGATAATATGGCCAGATCATTAAGCTGAAGGGGGAAGAATCTACCGAATGCTCAGTCAGACCACAGAGACTCCCCTCCTCGAGCTCTGCCTGAACGCTAAATCCACTGCATGCGCACCAAACTGTGCGTGCGCTACAGTCAATCATCAGGTATTGGACCACGGAAAACCTGCATCTTTTTTTCTTATATAGAGAAGAAATGTTCAGGTCAACCTAGCCCACAGTTGGTACTGAGACACTTATTTCTAGAGGTAGCAAGGCCCTAGGCAAATCCATATGGCAGGAAACACATTTGGAGAAAGGCTATCGTGATTATTTTGTGAAAATCTCGTTTTGCATTTAAGTTGCCCCATAATGCTAACGTAAGGTTAGGTGACAGTACGTGGTCTAGGCATGCATTTTGATCCCAGTTGCCCTATGGGACGACTTGCAAAGGACATTGGGCCTCATTACAACTCTGGTGGTAGCCGTGCCAGTAAAGCCGCACAGCTGCCTCCAGAGTTTCAATTTTATCAGCACCCGCGAATGGGCAAGACCCAGGTAATGCCGAGTTCAGCAGTCTCGATAATTGCCCATTTGCCGGTGCCGGCAATAAGGGACTCCTCATCCCCATTCAGCCCCATAGGGCTGAATGGGAATGGGGAGCTCAAATGCACCGGCACCATTCAGAATGGTGCCGGTGCATCCGACATTCTGTGCTCGCGGGTGCCGCTCTGCCCTCCAGGTCAGACCTGGCGGGCTGACAGGCGCCCGCAAGCACATCTCATAATATGGTGGCCAGTATGCTTACCGGTACCGTACTTCCCGGACTGCCATGCTTGTAATGAGGCCCATTATCTTCCTGTAGTTCTAATAGTAGTTAAACTCAAATTTGCCCATTTTACCAACTTACGTGCCGGGTCTACTTCAGGTAACACAGAAGCCTGTGTTTTCATTAGGTTATTAGAGCCTTGCTCAAAGGATTCATAAATGTTATATGGGTTGGCTTGTGGTTGCTCTCATGCCTCTGCATGACTCCAAAGTCTATTACCAGGCCCCAAACCCTACCCAAAATCAGGTTGCAGTCAATCAAGAATGATGTTTCTGGTCCACAAAACTTATTCTTAGATGGTCGATCCCCCCAAAATGACCATTACATGCTCTGAGCCAGAATCCATACAATTTCCTGGTCCTATCCAGAGCACTCACATGAGTTCTTGATTGAGATAAGGCCATCGATTGGGGGCAGTCGCAGATCTCATCCTGTTCCTCCCAGAGACCCTCAAGCTCTTTCAGGGGCTCGAGTTGCACTTTAAAGTCCCTCATTAGTAGAATTTGGATTTTATTGGGGTTATGTCAATCCCAATCCTCAATGGGTTTCTAAATTGAGTCAATATCTCTTGACCTGTTGTTGATATTGGGACAGGTATTGAGGTTGAAGAGTATAATGTAGAGATCTTTATGAGCATTAATTTTATCAGAAACAATGTGAAAGTTAATATCATCAGCTGTTAATATCATGGGGTGGTTTTTATTATGTGTATGGGTCATGATTACTTCCTTTTCCCCCACAACTTTATCAACTCATTTAGCCGGCATATTTTCCAATTGCCAGTTTATTATTCAGAATGCTGTTTCAATAGAAAATATAAAAATTCAGAGGGCAAAAAATAATTATTTTTCATATAAACAAAGGTCCTGGGGACATGACTGGGTATCATTCTACTCAGCTGTCCCTTCCATTAACTGGGTGATTTATGCATATACATCACCTTGCTGGGAATTGCATCAGAACTCTTGCCTACTACAAGACAATACTGTCATTAGTTATATTACACGTATAAAAGGCAGAGTAGAACATTCTGCTAGTACTATTAACACCATATGACTTTAATCAGTCTCTCTGAAATCCAAACTAAGACCAGTTAAGAGGAGGACAATCCAATCTTATTCCATAAATAATGTGCAGAATATTTCAAAGACCCTGCCCACTTGAGTCTTTACAAGAAACAGGTGCCCATCACTATGACAGAGTGGCAGACAAAGAAACAGCTAAAAATGCAGGGCAGAATCATTCATGAGGGATAAGCAATTTATTGTAATAATAACTGTCAAACATTCCTGGTCAATTTGACAATGAATAAATAAAGGAAACTATGTAAGAAATAGAAAGACAATGGCTCATATTATGCATTTTGGTGGTGGGGTAAAATAAGTGGCAGTAATTCCGATACTGACACTTTTTGGCATTTCCAGCCATACCACAACCTCTACTGATGCTGAAAGTAAATCCCCCACTTTAAGGCCAAACATAGGTGGATACACCAGTGAAGAATTACTGGTTCTGGTAAATCCACCAAAATCCCAATGGATCCTATAATTCCTAACTTGGGCGACCCTCTGGCACTAACACAAATTGGTTTGTTGGTACTTCAAATGTACAATTGTGGAGTTACTGCAAATGTAGACCTCCACAACATGAACAAACAAGGGTTACACTGAAGCAACACATGATGTTGAACAAAAAACATCACACAGCACTAACAAAATTACCTGAAAACATTATTTGAGGGTGATAACACATGACATCAAAAAAGCTCAAAACCAATGTGCCCAAGCAAACAAACTCATAATATCATTGTATTATCCCCAAAACATTGATAACAAAACAAAGGAGATAAATAAATAGCAGTAGCACTCTTACACTGACAAGTTGTGCGATTTTTATTTGATGCATCACCCTGAACAATCCTACTCCTCAAAAATATACATTAGAAGACATGAACTAGAAATTAATGTGCATCAATATGGAATTAAAAGTCAACATGGTGAACATCAATAGGGTACATGTGAATAGTAACTCCCTTTGTTGAGACAAATTAAACCCCGTTTGTCTACTGAGGACCTTACCTCATTAGCAACAGCATTAATCAACTCTCGCCTTGATTATTGCAATGGTTTGTTAGCAAGTGTCTCTAAAACAAATATTCACAGTCTCCAGATTATACAAAATAATAATGCAGTCAGGACTATTTGTAGACTGGGTCCGTGCGACCATGTAATCCAATCCAGGCAAAACCTTCATTGGTTATCCGTACATCACTGCATTATCTAGAAGATTCTCACATTGACACACACATTCCAGAACAGTCAAGCTCCTAGTTATCTCTCCAATCGATCGTTCAAAGTCACAGTCTCTCGTTTACTTAGATCTATGGACCTTTCTGGGTTCTACTTCTCTCGATTTAAACTTAAAAACTTTGGTGGTCGATGTTTCCAGTGAAGGCTCCAATTCCTTGGAACTCTTTGCCAGTTTCTCGCCGCAGCACACCTTCTTTCTTAGTCGTTTAAAAGTGTATTACAATGTTCTTTTTTAATTCTAATGATTAGAATGGCTGGCCTGCTACAGCTCACCCACTGAAAGTCTCCTGCTTTGTGTATTAACTATTTCTGGCTGTATTCTTTCCTGGTTCCAGCGCACTGAGGCCTATGGGTGAGTTGTGCTCAACAAGATGTCAATAACGTAATATGTGCTAGTGGTCAGAAGAAAAGCTACCATGATAGTATGGAAAACCCTTTTAGAATCTTCAAGAACTGTAATAATAGCCACAACATCAACTCTGAACAAGCCATTTTACTCTTATGGGATTTTGAGAAGGAATTTCACTGAATTGAATTGTCTGCGCTGACTCCTTGCTTCATCCTTGCGAGGTCATAAATTGAGCAGCACAGATGTTTGTAATGTTTATGAAAACAGGTAACATCTATTACCGAGTGCTCTGAAACTAGAATATCCAGTATAAAACACCAAATGCTATTATATTATTAGGTAAGTATGATGAAAAAACCCAGAAAAGAGACTGCGCCCAATGTTACAAGGTGATTTCATATATTTAGAAAAGTGCCCTTTCTGATGACATGTGTTTGCGTGATTCCCCCCCTCGAGTCAAAGGAATCACGCGATTGAACACCTGAAAGCATTCACAAGGGATCTAACCCAAGCACTGAAGAGCAGACAAGTTTGTTAACCTATTAGGGGCACTTAAGGAAACAAGCCCTGATTTGAAAAAAGGTCTCAAGGGAGACCGAAACACGTATCATCAGAAAGGGCACTTTTCTAAATGTATTGAATCACCTTGTAACATTGGGCACAGTCTCTTTTCTGGGTTTTTTCATCATGCTTACCTGTTAATGTGGTCTTCACTTGGCTAAACCACAAACCCAGTGAGACGCGCCCTACTGCACCTTACGGACTTAAGGAACACAGATGGCACTAGAATAAACATGTCGCCATGTTAGACCAGACCTCAATAGCCAAGAACTTATGAAACTCTATTATATTATTATTAGGGTAATAAGTCAAACACAAATCCTTTGCATTTCCTTCCTTTGGGGCAGTCAATCTCAAGTTTCTGTTCACATAAATAGTGGCTACTCAGGAAACCTGCTCCCCACAGACAGGGTATATAAAGGACCCCCCGCTGAGCCTACAACACACCCGCTCTACTGCTCATGTAAATTCCTATGCAGTGCTTTATCACAGCATTAGCAATACATTTTCATACGGTGCAATACATTCAAGGATGATGTTTAACAAGCATAAATAAAGCATACCAAACACTTATGTACAGGCGTGTTATAAATGCCACATCCTATTATATCATATAATACCTTCATAATGACACAGGTATTTCAATTGCATAATCCACAAGGATATGGATTAAACAGAGGTCACGAAGCAGGGGTTCTACAAGGCTATACGTACAGTGATCTCCACGAAAAGAAGAGAATGCAAAAATGTGAAAACCATTGACTTACCTCCCAGAAAAACCAGTAAGATACCGATGAATCCTCTGAGAGGCTGAACAATGTACACTGTGGTGTTATGTATCCGTTCCACGGGCAACATCGGGGGGGGTAACGGCCTGAAGCCTGAGTTAATGGCAGAGGGAAGTGTGGGCCAATAATGTGGGCCCAGGGCCATTAACCCGTGGTGTTGCCCGTGGAACGGGTCCATAAGACCAATAGCACCCCAGGTATCAAAGCGGCAACCCGGGGTGCGAAAAAAAAAAGGATTGTCCTTTCTACAACGGGATTCTGCGCGCATCCCGTTGTAGGAAGGAAAAACCTTTACCAACATGGCCACCATGGAAAGGGAAGCGGGGCTCATTACGGCCAAAATAAGGTAAGTGGTGGTGCGGGGGGCTGATAAATAAAAAAAAGAAAAACGGGAGGGTAGGGGAGCGTCAGCTGTCAGGTGACTAGGAACGCAGGCTTGTACTGCCGGTTTAAGCCCACGTTCCTAGCCACCTGATTGGCTGGCTCACCCACCTGGGGTGCTAATTCAACTCATATATGTATTTCATGTGGTACTTACTGCCAACACATCCTCTTTGAAAACTGTGACAAATGGGAATGTGAGTGAGCAGGTATGAAGTAAAGAAAAGTCCTTTTATTCAGGCATGGATTAGGAAGTAATCCTGGTTCACAAAAAGGGTTAGGAAAACAAAAAAGGTAAAGTCAGTTGGGGTCTGAGTCAGCCAACAGGACAGAGATGGAAAGGAACAGCTCTCTGTTGCTGTCACCGAGTGTTCAAATCATCAATACGTCCAGCGGTAGTCCAACGTGTGTTCCTGTAGTAAGCGGGATAAAAAAGACACATTATATCAGTATTGTCGCCTTTTACTGATGGAGTGCCTTCCTTTATCCAATCAGGAGTTAGTTTGTAGCCTGGTCCCCTGTGTTAAGCCCCACCCCCTTGGTATCGAACAGTCCTATGGAGCTCCCATTGTTTTGCCTTTACACCTCTTGGCTGTTGTGACATCCAACCCCCGTCACCTCTGACTCCTGGGTGGCTCCCCTAAGCACAGGTCGCGTCTCACCACCTCATCTGCTGCTGAGAATCCACCCGGCCCCCGGGGCAGCCAATGCCCAGATCCAGACTCTGCAGCAGTCCTCAAGGATGCACAACCCTTCCCGGTGAGGACCTTTCCTTATGTGGCCTCTCCACGCTTCTGGGGCAGTATCTGCAGATCCCAAGGTCAAGTGTGTCAAGTGTGTGGTCAAGTGTGTCAAGTGTGTCCAAAGACCGGAGGTAGGGGGAGTTGGGAATGCTAAGCCGTATTTGGGACCCATGGTGGCATTCCGTACCTACCACCGTCGACTTGAGTGAGGGTTCTTTTCAGTGACCATCGACGAGGTGATCCGACCTTTCACAAAAACTAAAACACCATTGGTCACCTATTATGGCAAGCTGTTGGGTATTTTGTGGATATTTGGGGCTTTGCGGTATTTTCTTACCGCCAAAATACCTTTAGCAATAATCACTCTCTCTATTCATATTGGGTCACACATGACAATAATACATTGCATTATTTCAGAATTCAGACCTATTTAGATGGTATGCGCGGTAGTTTGCGTGGTTGGTTGGTATAGTGGTTGGTTTATTTGTGGCCCCAATATCCAACATCCCTTGTTTTTTATCTAGATTGTTCTTGATCACTAGAGAGACCTCAGGCCTACATTTTAGGGATACCACATTTTCAGTGTTAGTGTTGTGTGCCACCATGGGCAATTGTGGTATTTTTGTGGTAATTTCCACTACCTCATATACGGTAGGGAACTATGTCCAGAGAGTCTCTCTTACCGTTGACTCATGTACCTCCAACAGGCTATGCTACAAACAGTCACTCACAACTGTCCATACTGAATAGAATCATGCACACATCTGCTTTAAAATGACAATTGCACTGTTTAAAAATCTACCCACGTTTAAACGTTTCCCCATGCAAAATGAAAGAGAAAAATAATACACACTAGCTATCTGTTTTCAAATATTTTTGTATTATAGAAATTTCATTTAAACACAGTTTAACTTTTTTTACAGAAATAAATAAAATGGTACAACATTATTTGTGATAAAATGAACAGAGAGCTGCGAGAATATATTCAATTGGTAACATTAAATATGCTGATAAGAGACTGAGACTCCCTCTAATACACTGACTGAACAGCTTCGCACACTTTCGCACAGCTCCCACTCGCTTCTGTAATTACCTTATCTGTTCAGCATGAGTTTTCTCCGGCTATTCTCTTTCTGAATTTGGCTCCCTTGAAGATCAACCCCAGTGAGAACAAGCATCTGCCGTTCTCAAACCGGGGTTATTGCCTGGCGCTCTCAGCTTTTGCAGCAGGAATGCCCCAGCCAGGAAGGAGATCCTTCTCCCAGCTCTGCAAGATGTCGACTGCCTGTAACGCTCACCTGATTCCCGTAGAGGCGCCGGTCTTGACTGGGCGTATACCGTATCTTCAAAGGTGATGTGTAACACACGGCTGGCTCTTTGGGCTGGACCTCTGTGCACTGTATGTCTGACTCGAAGGGTAAGATGTCTGCAGATAGAAAATATGGGATTAATGAACTGGGTTATTGAATGTCTCTCTCTTCTTCCCTTTCTCTTCTCCTGTAGAACCCCAAAAGTTAACGCTCTCACCTTAGGTAAGTGAATGCCGTGCTCTCCATCTGCCTCGGGGCAGGGTGCTGTAACCAGTTTCTTCACTGGATAAGGGGTGCAGGCCTCTTGACTTCAGAGGACTGCTGTCCGTCGTTTACTGCACGAACGGTAAGTTTCGAGTAATTCTAATGTCTTTAAAAGTCTTTAGTAATGATGTCTCTTGTTTTGCAGGGTTCCGGCGATGGCGGATGACGGGCTGAAGTGAGTTGAAGATGGAGCCCGTGTGATGAATAGAAGCGCCTGGAAGCACGTAAGTAAGCGCTTGTTGCCTGCTTCACGATGCGCTCTAACTGTCTTTTTATTTTGCAGGTACAAGTTCGGAGCGGCTGCAGGGTGCCGGAATACCCACTGGGTTAGATGTGGAAAGGAGTAATGGCACGTGAGTATTAAAGTTCCCCAATGTCTTTAAACGCACCTTGTTTTGTCTTTCAGATGCGGGATGCAGCGCCGAAGGCCTCTGGAGCGTGCGAAGAGTTGGTAAGCTTTTGTCTTTCAGATGCCGGAATGCAGTGCGAAGACCTCCGGAGCGCACGAAGAGTAGGTAAGCCTTTGTCTTTCAGATGCCGGAATGCAGCGCGAGGCGTTGGTGACAGCCGATGGACCAGGTAAGTGAAGCGCTGTCACTGAAGACCGTAATGCTAACCTGTTCTTTCTTGTCTTTATAGGTGTTGCTGAAGACTGGATTCAGGATGGTAAGCCTTTTTCCTTAGGCCCAGGATCAGATGCAGAAGACACGATGAGCGTTCTGCTGCAGAGGATGCAGAATAACGCAAAGCAAGATTCATCCATCGGGTGTGGTTTAAATAGCCTCCTGTAGTGATTAGGTGTCTCCTTCCACAGCCACGCCTAGGTAAGAAAAGAGTTCCTGCTTTCCAGAAGAGTTCCAGTGTTCTGAACCTAGGGAGTGGCTCCTGCCCCACCCAACAGGAAAAGTAGTTCCAAACAGAAGAGGATCAGAGGCTCAACTGGCAGGCAAGTAAGCAGCATGGTCTGCTGCAGGTAAGTCCACCCAAGCATTATGAGCCCGGCGCTTCCAGTGCTGGGACTGGGCATATTTATGAGCCTGGTGCCACTGGCGCCAGGACTGGGTCCAAAAGGTCCCAATTGGGACTGGTTGGCACTCGGAACCTGGGTTATGGATCTGCTTCCAAGGGAGTTGGGAAAACCCTGACCTTTTGGAAGCAGAGATCATGACAGTACCCCCCCTCAAGGCCCCTCCCAAACCGGGCTTCTCCGGGGGTTTTGGCTTGTCAGGAAATGTTCGGTGAAATCTTTTGATTAGGCGAGGAGCGTGGACATATTCAGCAGGTTCCCAGGATCTCTCTTGGGGGCCGTAGCCTTTCCAGTCAATTAGGTAAAATAGTTTAGATTTGGAGATCTTGGAGTCCAGAATGCTTTTGACTTCAAACTCGAGTTCTCCATCAACTAGGATGGGTTTTGGAGATTTAGTTAGTCGGGTTTGAGGTTGCACAGGTTTTAATAGAGAGACGTGGAAGACCGGATGTATCTTCATGTGCGGGGGCAAGTCCAACTTGACCGCTACTGGGTTTACTATGGTAGTGATGGAATAGGGACCAAGGTATCTTGGGTTGAATGTGCGTGGCCCTTTTAGAGGTAGATATTTGGTGGATAACCAGACTTGATCCCCTACTTGATATTGAGGGGCTTCCTTCCAATGTTGATCTGCTCCTTTCTTATATTGTTCTTTAGCCCTTTGAATGTGAGAAACAGCTTTCTTAAAAGCTTGGGTGATTGTAGAATGCAGGTAGTCTACTGCTGGTGTTTCAAGATCTTGGAGGGGATCCAACTCCGAGGTTCGAGGGTGACTGCCGTATAAAAGAAAAAACGGGGTTTTCCCAGTTCCCAAATGGACAGAGTTATTGTAGGCATATTCGGCTATCCAAAGGATGTCTTTCCAAGTTTTTTCAGTTTGTTGCAGCATGCAGCGTAAATACTGTTCCAGAGTTTGATTGGTCCTCTCGGTTTGTCCGTCGGTCTGAGGGTGGTGACTGGTCGATAGTCTCACATCAATTTGAGCCGACCGACAGCAACTTCGCCAAAAATGAGAAATAAATTGACTACCTCGATCCGAAATTAGAACCGAAGGAAAACCGTGCAGTCGGACGATGTTTTAGAGAAATTCTCGGGCCAGAGTTGCTGCTGTTGGCAAGCCTTTGAGCGGAATGAAATGCGCCATCTTGGAGAATAAGTCCACGATTACTAGAATCGTATTGTATCCGGAGCATGGAGGTAGATCGGTGATGAAGTCCATAGAAAGCGTATGCCAAGGGCGAGGTGGGATGTCAATAGGGCGTAAGAGGCCTGCTGGTCTTTCCTTTTGACTCTTGTTTTGGGTGCATACTCCACAGGACATTATAAAGTCTCTGATATCTTTTTTCCAAGACGGCCACCAGAAGTAGCGCTTGATCTTTTCTGAGGTCTTGGCCATACCGGGATGTCCTTCCATTAAAGAATCGTGATAACAAGAGATTACTTTTTTCTGTAAATCTGTGCTGGGCAGGTATAATCGTTCTTGGAAATACAATAAGTTGTCCTTTACTGCAAAGTCCTTTCCCTGCAGATGCCAATTCTGTATGTCTGCTGGAGTTACAAGTTGCCTGGCTTTATCCTTAACTTCCTCTATGGATTGTGCGGCGATTACACCCAGAATTCTTTGTTCGGGAATGATTGGTACAGGTTTAGGGTTGATCAAGTGTTCTTCCACTCCCATCCGAGAAAGGGCATCAGCTTTACCGTTTTTTGTACCAGGTCGATAGGTAATTATGAAGTCAAACTCGGCAAAGAATAATGCCCAACGGAGTTGTCTAGAGGATTGGGCTTTTGCGGTTTTCAAATATTGCAGGTTTCGGTGATCCGTAATCACAGTAACGGTGTGTCGGGCCCCCCGCAGATAATGCCGCCAAGCCTTAAAGGCAGACTTGATAGCCAGAAGTTCCTTGTCAGTAATCGTGTAATTGATTTCAGGAGGCGAGAATTTGCGGTACCAAAATGCCACGGGATGCAACTGATTGGTTACCGGGTCCTTTTGTGATAGAACCCCCCCCATGGCAAGGCTTGAAGCATCAGTTTCCACGATGTAGGGGAGTTCGGGGCGAGGGTGTTTTAAGATTGGTGCAGAGATGAATTTAGTCTTCAAATCCTGGAAAGCTTGTTCCGCCTCGGTAGACCATTCAAAACGTTTGTTTTTCTTTAACAAGGCAGTGATGGGCTGGACTATTCGAGAAAATTCGGGGATAAACCTGCGGTAAAAGTTAGCGAAGCCTAACATGCTTTGCACACCTTTTACGGAGGATGGTGATGGCCATTTGAGAAGTGCATCGACCTTCTTTGAATCCATACGCACTCCGCTAGGTGATAATATGAATCCCAAGAATTCAACTTCAGTCACGTTGAAAACACATTTTTCCAACTTAGCGAAAAGTTTGTGTTGACGCAATCTTTCGAGGACCATTTTCACGTTTTTCCGATGTTCAGATTCCGATGAAGAATAAACGAGGATGTCGTCAATGTAAACAACAACACACACATCTATGAGCTCTCTGAGGACATCGTTCATAAAATATTGAAAGGCGGCCGGGGCATTGCAAAGTCCGAAGGGCATGACCTGATATTCAAATAGCCCATATTTGGTGCGGAAGGCCGTCTTCCATTCATCGCCCTCTTTTACTCGTACCAAGTGGTAGGCTCCTCTAAGATCCAGCTTTGTATATATGCATGCTTTTCTGACTTGGTCCAGGAGTTCAGGGATCAAAGGTAACGGATATCTATTCTTGACGGTGATCTGGTTCAGGGAGCGATAATCTATACAAGTTCTAAGGTCTCCTTCCTTTTTTGGAACGAAGAACAAAGCTGAAGAAGCAGGGGACTTGGAAGGACGAATAAACCCATTTGCCAGGTATTGATCCAGGTATTGTCGAAGGTGAAGGTTCTCAGGCTCAGTGAGGGCATACATTCTACTACAAGGAGGAGTAGATCCAGGTATCAGGTCTATCTGGCAGTCATAAGACCTATGAGGAGGTAGAGAGTTAGCCTGATCCTTCCGGAAAACATCTTGGTATTCTAGGTATTCGGGAGGTAACTGGGGAGTCTCTGAAGAAATTGCTGCCAGTGCAACACCAGGTGGAGGGTGACAAGTAGAGACACATTCTGGAAACTGGACCGTTCTTGCTCGCCAATCGATCAGAGGATTGTGTTTCTCTAACCAAGGTATTCCTAGAATAATCTGAAACTGAGGAGCCTTGATCACATCGAACACGATCTTTTAATGGTGTCCATCTTGACTTACTAGCGTCAATTCTTGAGTGGTATGCGTTACTGGTCCGGAGGCTATCTCCGTTCCATCCACCGTAGTAATGACGTCCTTTACAGCCTTGGGACAAAGAGTTAGATTCATCCTCAAAACCATTTCATGATCCACATAATTGCCAATGGCACCGCTGTCGACGTAAGCTTCAATTGCATGTAATCGATCCGGATTATCAGGGCTAATGAGGACCATAGGTATCACGAAATGCGAGGTCACGGAACTGGTTTTCACGCTCGGCAAGAGGACCTCTATTCTTGTCGGGCGAGGTCGTTTCCCTGCTCAGAGTTTGTAACTTTGGTAACTGCAGCTCCTACTGACTTCTTGGCAGGTTTCACCGGACAGTCTCGAAGAAAGTGCCCTGAGTTTCCGCAATAGAGGCATAATTGCAACTGTTTTCTCCTTTCCCGCTCCTTTTGTGTTAGAGGACCTTTCAGGCCCCCTATTTGCATGGGTTCCCCGGAGTCTACTCCTTTGGAAGGAGTCGGCGGTTTGGAAAATACTCGAGCATCAAACTTGGAACGATCGGCCTTCCTGTTCTGCAGTCTGTGATCTATTTGAACGATTAAGTCTATATAGTCCAAACAATCTTGTGGGGGATTCACTACTTGGGCTAACACATCTTTGAGCTCTCCACGTAGACCTCTATAAAACAGCGTAATCCTTTTGTCCTCAGGCCATTGAGTTTCCACTATCAGTCTGTTGAAAGACGCAATATAAGCCAAAAGGTCTTGATTACCTTGTCGCAACGAAAGAAGCTCATTGTCCAAGGCCTGCCCCTGTGAATGTCTTGCGAACAGTTTTTCCATACTGAGCTGAAAAGCTTGAAAATCATGGAGGACCGGATCATCTTGACTTATTAGAGGGATCGACCAGTCTGCCGCATTGCCACTAAGGTACGAAAGCACGAAAGCTACTTTAGCTTGATCAGTTGGAAAGGCTGCTGGCCGGCATAAGAAATGCAACCGGCACTGATTGATAAATACTGCAAACCTCTTTGGGTCACCAGAAAATCGTTCGGGCAGAGCCAGAGGTACATTCCCAGGTAGGTTGATCTGCACTGGATTCATAGAGGATGTAGAAGGAAGATTTCCCCCAGATGCGGGTAACGGGGTCTGTCCGGCTTGTGACTGTAGCAATTGTCTAGCGAGATCATCTGTTCGCTCCTTGGAAATAATCAGTTCCCTTCTTAGAGCGTTCGTTTCCTGACGGGCTGCATGCACTTCTGCCCTTAGTTCCCCAAGTAACTGGGCTAGCTGGTCGGTATCCGAGATTTCCATAGCGCCTGGACGGGATTTTTGCGGTAGGCTTTGCGTTCTATAACGCTCACCTGATTCCCGTAGAGGCGCCGGTCTTGACTGGGCGTATACCGTATCTTCAAAGGTGATGTGTAACACACGGCTGGCTCTTTGGGCTGGACCTCTGTGCACTGTATGTCTGACTCGAAGGGTAAGATGTCTGCAGATAGAAAATATGGGATTAATGAACTGGGTTATTGAATGTCTCTCTCTTCTTCCATTTCTCTTCTCCTGTAGAACCCCAAAGGTTAACGCTCTCACCTTAGGTAAGTGAATGACGTGCTCTCCATCTGCCTCGGGGCAGGGTGCTGTAACCAGTTTCTTCACTGGATAAGGGGAGCAGGCCTCTTGACTTCAGAGGACTGCTGTCCGTCGTTTACTGCACGAACGGTAAGTTTCGAGTAATTCTAATGTCTTTAAAAGTCTTTAGTAATGATGTCTCTTGTTTTGCAGGGTTCCGGCGATGGCGGATGACGGGCTGAAGTGAGTTGAAGATGGAGCCCGTGTGATGAATAGAAGCGCCTGGAAGCACGTAAGTAAGCGCTTGTTGCCTGCTTCTCGATGCGCTCTAACTGTCTTTTTATTTTGCAGGTACAAGTTCGGAGCGGCTGCAGGGTGCCGGAATACCCACTGGGTTAGATGTGGAAAGGAGTAATGGCACGTGAGTATTAAAGTTCCCCAATGTCTTTAAACACACCTTGTTTTGTCTTTCAGATGCGGGATGCAGCGCCGAAGGCCTCTGGAGCGTGCGAAGAGTTGGTAAGCTTTTGTCTTTCAGATGCCGGAATGCAGTGCGAAGACCTCCGGAGCGCACGAAGAGTAGGTAAGCCTTTGTCTTTCAGATGCCGGAATGCAGCGCGAGGCGTTGGTGACAGCCGATGGACCAGTTAAGTGAAGCGCTGTCACTGAAGACCGTAATGCTAACCTGTTCTTTCTTGTCTTTATAGGTGTTGCTGAAGACTGGATTCAGGATGGTAAGCCTTTTTCCTTAGGCCCAGGATCAGATGCAGAAGACACGATGAGCGTTCTGCTGCAGAGGATGCAGAATAACGCAAAGCAAGATTCATCCATCGGGTGTGGTTTAAATAGCCTCCTGTAGTGCTTAGGTGTCTCCTTCCACAGCCACGCCTAGGTAAGAAAAGAGTTCCTGCTTTCCTGAAGAGTTCCAGTGTTCTGAACCTAGGGAGTGGCTCCTGCCCCACCCAACAGGAAAAGTAGTTCCAAACAGAAGAGGATCAGAGGCTCAACTGGCAGGCAAGTAAGCAGCATGGTCTGCTGCAGGTAAGTCCACCCAAGCATTATGAGCCCGGCGCTTCCAGCGCTGGGACTGGGCATATTTATGAGCCTGGTGCCACTGGCGCCAGGACTGGGTCCAAAAGGTCCCAATTGGGACTGGTTGGCACTCGGAACCTGGGTTATGGATCTGCTTCCAAGGGAGTTGGGAAAACCCTGACCTTTTGGAAGCAGAGATCATGACACTGCCTTCCCCCTCTTCTCAAGCTTCTCCAGCAAAGTTCTAATCACAGCCTCTAGCATGATACTTGCTATGACGCTGCTCCAATCAGAATCAATCATGTCATCTCCTCCCTCACTACACAATGGCTCACTTCTACAGTGGCAATTGTAACAAACTGATTTCCTGCTCCTTCGAGCTCTTTGCTTCCTGTAGTTATGTGGACAGAGCAGCAGAGAAAAAAAAAGAATGTGCTTTTAAAAGTTCACTTTCAGAGTAGGCCTAATTCTGCAGTGGAGACACATTTTTATTAGTGGGTTATTTTAAATGAAGTTTCATTAGTCAGGTTAGTTGTTAATAAGGTTAGTTATTAATTTTCAAATGTGTCTCTTGCAACATAGGCATTTCAGGTGAAAAATAGTGTGCATTTTGAATGTGCAGATGTGTGCTTTTAACTGTAAAAATGGATTTGCATCTTATATGTAAAAATCGTTTTTGACTGAATAGCCTGTCTTTACTTATATGTCCATGTTACTCTGGAAACACATATAGCAATGCACCACACCCATGTAGTGGTGCTGCATAAAAAAATGCTACCTGTGCAGTAGTGCTGTACTCTGTGCTGTAACACGCCAAATATCCTTACATACCCTCCTTTTTTTTTTTTATTTGGGTACGATCCGAACCAATTCCAAAAAAAAAAAACTGCTCCTTTTCAGAGGATTTGGCCCTTGTCCAAGCCACAATCGAAAGAAATCTAACTTGCCCACTTTCTTCTTTTCACAATGTAGCAATCCAACAAAATGAATATTCATGTGCATCAATGAAAAAGTTGCAATCAACACAGTATTCATCTGAGTTCATTAGTTTACAAAATGTTCTACATTTGCCTTCCCAATGGAAGTGGCATTAGTCCAAAGTTTTGATTTTATAAGTCAATTAAAAACAATAAAATAAAACAACTAACTAAAACAAATAATTAACATAACAGATTAAAATAAATAATTAAAATAATAAATACATGGAACTCCATATGTCAGGACTCTTGTCTGCCTCTGATATGTCCCGACCAGCGATGTCACATCATTTGGTTCATTCGAGTACTCTTTCATCTTGGCAATCTTGGATCCATAGGAGTCATCTTTTTTGGCATTATGCTTATCTTGTCTTCACCTTCACCTGGAGGCAGGCATCTTTTGGTCTTCATCCAGGGGACTCCAGGACTCCATTGTCTCCAGTGACCTACGGTATAAATAGTTAATGTTCTAAACCAAAATAGAAAAGAAACAGATTAAGTATATTGCACAATACTAACCACCCTTTTGCCAAAAATAAAACAGTTTTTTTTCTGAAATTAAACACAGGTTAAAAAGAAAATAAGCATACATGAAACAACATTTTAAATTCAATGCATTTTCATTCTGCACACCGACCATGAGCTTCTATTATATATATTTTTTTATATTATTTATTTATTTACATATATTATAGTGTTTATGTGCCATTATAATAATCAACTTTTTAACTTCTCTGTCACTGCCTCCTGACTGTACCCAATTATTTTATCCTTTTGTGTTCAATGTACTTTCTGTTGTATTGTGTGCATCAGTGGGTAGTAGCCCCAGGGCTTTCTGTTTCTACATGCTCAAGCCGCCTGATCTCGTGTCTGGGATGGCATGGCTTGATCTGATTTACATGGACAAACTGCTCTATCGCCGTTTCACCTTCATTTTTCAAAATTTTATGAACCACAGGAGAGACCTTATCTATAATTCGAAATGGCCCCTGCCAGGCTGCTAGAAATTTAGAATTTTTCTGTTTACTTTTTCCAAAATGAAACTTGAACACCTGATCCCCAACACTGCATTCTCTCACTGATGTTCTTTTATCATAGTAAAACTTTGCACTGTCAGCAGCTCTTTCCAGATTTCTCTGCACAAAAGCAAATGCATGTTGCAAATGCCTCCTCAGTTCATCAATATATTCATGAACTGTGGATGCACTCACAAGTGTTTGCTCATGTGTTCTGTATAGCAGGTGTTGTGGTAACACCATTTTCCTACCTGTCAAGACCTCATGGGGGCTAACACCTGTTGCTTTGGCAGGAGTTGATCTGATTGCCATTAAAACCAAAGGTAATCGTAAATCCCAGCTGGAACCTGCTTCTGCCACAAATTTCTTTAAAATGTCCACAACACACCTATTGCACCGTTCAACTCCACCTGAAGAAGCCGCCCGATATGCAATATGTAGTTTTCTTTTCACACCCAGTATTTGCCATACCTTACTCATTAGAGTACTTGTGAAATGACTTCCTCTGTCTGACTCAATTCTTTGTGGCAACCCAAACCTTGAGAACACATGGTTCACCATCAATGTGGCTGCTGTTTGCGCACTACAATCTGGTGCAGGAATGCATTCAATCCACTTTGACATCAAACATACCACACTTAAAATATAACGGTTTCCTCTGCTCGACCTTTTTAAAGGCCCTACATAGTCTATTTGCAAATCTGACCATGGAAGAGTTAGGCCTCTTTTCATTAATGGGGCTCTATGCATTGGTGAAGCAGGTTTAAATTGGGCGCATACTAGACATCCTCTAGTATATAATTCCACATCTTGGGACATATGTGGCCAGTAAGCATAATCTTTTAGTATTTCCAATGTTTTTTTGTGAACCTCTATGGCCTGCAGTTATGGCATCATGTGCATGGTGTAGCATTAGCCCTCTGAATGAAAGGGGTACCACCCACTGTATTTGTCCTGTTATGGACTCTCTAATCATGAGTCCATCCTGTAATCTAATTCATGTTTTGTTCTTTAATAGCACCCTCAACTCTTCTTTTCCCATACAATCATTTTCTGTTAAAGGATTTTGTTCAGGATCTATCAAATGATTATAATAGATTCCCAAAATTCGATCATTCTTTTGTGCCTCAATCAAATCTTGGTCTGGCGTGTCATGACTCCACTGTACCACTGATTGATCTACCTCCTTTGGTGCTTTAGAACGTGTTACTGCATCAATTTGTATTTCACCCATTAAATAATCAATAGGTAGCAATTCTCCCATCACAGCCCCAATCTTAGCCAGGTGGTCTGCCTTATCATTTCCCTCCTTATCCTCTCCTGGTGTTTTTAAATGCCCACGAATTTTTCTCCAGTATATTGTTAAATCATTCTCTGACACCAATTTGTCTATGGCTTGTACCATTTTTCCATGTTTAAGTGGCTTTTTGTTGTATGTAACCATGCCTCTTGCTTTCCAACCAGGCAAATACTCCACAAAGCTATTCCGTGCATAGTCAGAATCAGTCACCAGGACGATTTCACTGAACTTTTTATCAACTGCAGTAGCAATTGCTTTATAAATGGCTGCCGATTCCGCCACCTGACTGCTCCTAGCTCCAATCCTCATCCCTATTCTGGGGACGCCTTCACATTTCAACCAGACATTTCCTATTCCTGCCACTAATTGTTTATTACTGTCATTTTCAATGTGAAAAGCACAACCATCCACATATACAGTTGGCAAATCCTTGCATGTTTTTTCATCAAAAGCTTTTTGTGGTGATTGTTCAAATTCCTGCAAACTAGTTTCCACTTCCATTTCATTTGGTATTTGTTCAGCTGCGCAGTCATGTAAGTCAGCTAACCCTTGAGCAATTGGGTTCTTTTTATTTTGTCCATATCTCACTTCTACAGGAAAACCTTGTAATGCCAGCGTCCATGAAGTGATTCTGGACTGCGCTAGATTACCTGATCTAATTCTTTTACTCTCTAAAAATTGCAAAGGTTGATGATTTGTTTCAATAATCACCTTTTCTCCCTGAACAATGGGGCGGAAATGTTGTAGCGCCCACAAAGTGGTTAATAGGGCCTTTTCACATTCATTAAATTTCATTTCAACTTGGGAAAATGCCTTACTTGCATAGGCAATGGTTTTGTGATTCAAATTGTGTTTTTGTGATAACACTGCTGACATACAATGTTCAGAAAAACATATTTCTATAAAGAAATCCCTGTCCTTTATGGGATATGCTAAACATGGTGCCTTTACAAGACATTCCTTTAATTTAGCCACTGATCAGACTGCTCTTTTTCCCATTTCCAGGGAGTATTCAGTTTAAGCAGTTTAGTCAATGGTTGAGTGATTTCTGCATAATTTTCAATGAACTTTCTGTTATAGCCTGTCATCCCTAATAAACTTTTTACTCCTTTCACATTTTTAGGATCTTTTAATCTTTGCATGGCCTCTATTTTCTTCTTTTGTGGATTTAGCCCATGTTCAGTCACTTCATGCCCTAGAAAGTTCACTTTTTTCTTGCACCATTGTGCTTTTTGTAAAGATACTTTGGCACCTGCTTTCTGCAATTGGCCTAGCACATGTCTTATTTCATCAAAATGGCTTTTCAGGCCTTCATTTTTTATCAGGACATCGTCCACGTAAACTATTGTTCCTCTTTCCGCTGCATCCGGCATGGCCTTTCTCAAAAATATGCCAAATTCACTCCCACTATTGATGTACCCGAACGGAGCTCTAAGCCAGGCGTATTGAGTCCTGTCAAATGTAAAGGAAAATAAATTCTGTATCTCCTCTGCCAATGGCACACACCAATATCCAGAGGTGAGATCTAATGTGGTAAATACTTTTGAACCATGTACCTGAGCTAGGCCCTGATCAATGAATGGCAGTGGCCATCTAGATACTGGTACTCTTTTATTTAACTCTCTCAAGTCTGCACATAGCCGCCATTGACCATTTGGCTTTAACACACCTAAAATAGGTGTATTGGATGTGCTATGAATGGGCCTGATGATTCCCCGCGATTCCAAATTTTTAATAATCTCTGCTAATGATTCTAAACATGCCAGCAGTAGTCTATACTGGCGTACAAACACTGGACTTCTGCTACACCCTTCTGGTAGTGTGGCCACATGTAAATCAGTTAAACCACAATCATAAGCATCTTTTGCAAATACATCCTTAAACTCCATAAATATCTCCCTCAGATTGTTCCTATCCTCATTGCTGTCACACACATCTGCTAAGGAGATCTGCTCTTCTACCATTTTGGAAAATTCTGGAAAATCTTCTGGTAAGGGAATCTCGGCGCTTTCCTCTAACTGTGTGGCTGTGTCTTTTTGTAAAGCTGCCACTTTTAAATATTTTGGCATATCAGCTTCCACTTCAATGGGCTGATTTTCTGTTTCATTTTCATTTAAATTAAATATTATGCAATCCTCTTGATGGCAGCACACTGTCTCATTTGAATCATAAGGATACACAGAATGAATTTTAAATATTCCTTTGGGCTTAGACTCCAGGTGTTCTGGCAACTCACCCTTGGCATCTACATACTTTTCAGGGATATTTCCAATCACCATGTTATTTAAATCTGCCGTATAATGTGATTTTTGTATGGCCATTCCTAATGGGGAGTTTTCCTCTAAATGAATATCCTGACAACCTTTATTATTTACCATCATTTTTACAGATCTTTCATCAATATCTACCAATGGAATGTATTCAAAATCCAGGCCTTGCTGTTTTATGGATTCATTCAGGCATACAAATGCATCAGAGTCTTTCATCTGCTGTCCATTTTTGCATTTCAGTGTTATTGCAAACTGTTTTGTAAATGCAGGAATAATAGTATCTTTCCTCATTTGTAATTCGATTGCATAAGGAACCAGTTGTGCACAATGATAAGCCCTTCTTTTGTCTTCAAATTCAGACGCCGGACCACCTAGGCGTGACCATATTTTTTGATTAAGGAAATCTAACACCATACACATTCTGTGCATGATGTCATTGCCCATGTAAAATTCATTTTGTGCTCCACTCACTATCCATACATTATGGTAAATTGTTTTCTGCCCAATGCTAATTTTAAGCATGCATCTGCCTGCAATTCGGTTTTCAGAGTCTGGACTGTCCAACCCAGAAACATATTGGTTTTTAATCCTACATTTCGGGATTTCTTCCCTCTCCATTATTTTTTGCAACAATTTCTCATTAATGAAGCTCCTCTCCTGTTCAAGCGCTAAAGTGGCTTTTATTGTTTTAAAACAGTCATTTATATCAACATGAACCCATGGTTGCTCATCTTCCATGTGTATTTCAGCAAGAGTGGTAATGTGTTTTTCTGAACCTGTTTTAGAAGCAATATTCTGTTTGATTGTTTTCTCTTTTAAATAAAAACATAATGTGTGCTCATCTATGGCAGTCTGCCAATTTTTCCTTGGGTCCAAGTAGATTTGTACAGGTAGTCCTTCATTATCGCTCTGCATTTTGTCTTGACACATTAATATAACAGTGACACTAGGTATGCAACTATTCTGGAGATATACCTCCACAGCATCATTTGTTTTGGCAACGGTGTGACATTCATTTATGTTGCTGTTTTGTGATTTTAGTTTCTTAGGCCTCAATGGTTTTTTAGTTAAGGACCACAGCACTCCATTCACCCCATCTATGAGAGGAGACAATCTTTTCAGGCAATCTGTCCCCATCAGAAATGGAATTTCACAAATAGATGTGATCAATACCTCTTGTTTCATTCTGTGCTTTCCTATTTTTATGTCAACCTCAGTTACACCTATGATGGGCACCTCCTCCCCATTAAAGTTATGCACTGGACCTTGATTTTCCTTCACTGTGATCTGACTCTGTGGGGTCTCCCTTCATTGATACTCTTTACCACCTCCTTGGACATAATTGTGGCCTGTGCGCCAGTGTCAATCATAGCAAAGGTGTGGCATTTTTCTTCAACAGTGATGGGTGCATAATATCTGTCCTCAACTTCCTCTAATACACATAAGAAGTGTGAATTCTTACTGATTTCAGGGCTCACCTTTCTCAGGCCTTTTTCACTTTTGGCTAAGCACATTGGTAAATGGAAAGACATTTTTCCCTCCCTCCTTTTTACCCATTTCTGCACAAGAGACTTTATTCATTTCTCCATGATCAGAGGTTTTTTGGAGTGTGGCCATTGTTCGCCCATCCATCTGGGTAACATCAGAGACAACATTACAACCTTCCAACTGAACATGTGTAACAACATCATTCAGCAATTTGTCATTTTTTAATTCTGTGCATTTGTGATCATTTAGTGTGATACCAGCCCTTTCAGCCTCTTCAAAAATATGTGGCTCAAAGAATTCTTCAGGAGATTGACCCATACCCTCCTTTTGAGTATTTCCTTTTTCTACCTGTGTATGGTCATTGTTTTGCTTGTCCAGGGAAGGAGCTATAGCATCCCCACTTACTCCCTGTTCACTGGTATTCCCCATGCATGAGTCATTTTTCTTAAATCTGTCCCTTTGTTCTTTTGGAATTCCTAATGTTTCTTTTTCATTTGTGCAAATCTTTACTGTTTTATTTAGCTCTAGGTTAAACCGTACCTCTTTTTTAGAGGTATTTGCACTTTCTGTCACATGTTCATTTACTGGCACTTTCATTTTTAAATCATTAGGCATCTCAGAGTCGTTATGCAAAATTATATCAGAGCAATCTGTCATTTTGGCACTGCAGTTATCATGAGTACTTAGTCACTTTTCGGAAGCCCCCCGGTCATTGCTATGGCCATCAGCCCCCTCTTTAGATGGTTGTTTTTGTGCTGTATAGAGCTTTCCTATTTGCTCAGCTAACATTTTCACTTGGGCCTCAAGGCACTGGAACCTTTCCATCTCTCTAGAATCCTCTTTCTGTGGCTTAGGTCGATATTGGTTGTTTTCCCCCTGATTGAATCTATTCTGATACCTCTCAGGTGATTGATGTCTGTTGGGATGGTTTCTGAACTCTTGATTCATTTGTGGAGGGGAGCGGGGTGCACCCATCCTTTGATTATAGTCCCCTGGTGGGGAATCATTGTACTGACGTGGATTGTAGTTCATGTTTTGCCTCATGTCCTGTCTCTCAGATTGTGGGTACTGACCCATATGTTGATTTCCATTATCAGTAAATCGATCCACATATCGGGGTCTATCCTGATTACCATATATCATGGTGTTCGGATCAAATCTGCTCTGTGTCCCCAATGACTGGTAGGGACCATCATTTCTTTGATCTTGATTTTGTCTCTGGTTATTGTTCATACCTGCCATATCAGGCCGATATCCTACCCGGGGTCTGTCCCCTAAATACCTAGGGCTGATGTAGCTCTCCCTATTACTAGGATCATGTGATTGGAACATTGGTACAGGAAATGGCGATCTTTGTTGATTACACCTTTGTTCAGGTGTCACATTATTTTTACCTTGGCTTTGAGCAGACTCAAGGGACATTTTGGCTGACCTGATTTCCATTACTGTGGCTGAGGTTCTTTAGATTTAGGTCTAGTATCTTTCATTTTATCACTTTCTCTACCCTGACAATAGAGTACCTCATATAGTTTTGTGCTTTGATGTACAATCCATTCAAGGGACTTGTCACGGTCAAATTCACGGACCAATTGGGATATGATGTCTTTCTGTAGCCCATAGAAGTATGCAGTTTTAAACTCATTGGAATTTGGGTCAAAAGATACATCAAAGCGAGAAAATGCTCTTTTTAAGTCTTGTAAAAATTGGCGAAGGGATGTATTAGGTCCAGCAGTGATTGTGTAAGCGACTTTCTTTGCCTCCTGCAATGACTGAAAAGGAGAAAAATGACGCCTAATTTCTTTTTCAAACTCCACCCAGGTCATATTCTGCTGTTCATTTAATCCCCTTATGATGCTGGCCGTCGGGGCATCTAAAGTTAAATGAAAATATTGTCTGTACTGTTCCTTAGGTATCTGGAGTGCTTTAAAAATGGCATGCACCGCTTCTAAGTGATCCTCAATGCAGCATTTACCTCCCTTTTTAAATGGTTTGATCAGGGCTTTAATGGATTTCATTATTTTTATGGGGCTACTTGTTGCAATGCATGGAATTGCACTACTTTGTGATTCAATCCTGTTTTCAGGTGTATGAGATTGGTGGCTGCCCCCAATGGGAGTGCAACCAAGTTCAGTCACCGGCCCAGTCACTGGAGCACTAGCTCTCTGGGCAGAACTAGAATTCACCTCCACTCCATTGAATGTGGTACCCTGCCGCCTCTCCTGGGACCTGGGAATGCACATTTGCTGTTCTAAGTCCTTACACTTTTTAAGGAGCCTGTTTGCTTCATTTTGCAAATAGTTGTTTTCATCACTCATCTTATTAATCACCTCCTGCATGTCGCACATTTTCATTTGGCATTCATTGAACTCTTTATTTCTCTTGTCTCTTTCTTGAGTCATTTTAATCATTTCTTGTTCTGCACTCTGGAGATCACATTCTTTTTCACAATGTTCTTTTTGTAAAATCTGCATTTCTGAAACAACCTCATCTTTATCCTGTCTAATGTGGTCCACTAAGGCTTTTAAGTGTACCAATTCTTGCTCACTATCCTCAAATTGTTTCTTGCTTTTGGATAACTGAGAATCAAAGTCTCTGCATTTTAATTGCATGTCTTTTTGGCATACATCCAATTCTGCTCTTAACATTTCCTGATTTTTACTTGCCCCATCTAATTCAGTCTTTAACCTGTTAATTAGCTGGGTATCATTTTCCTGCATTCGCAGGGACCTATTCAAAATAAACCATATTTTGCCGCATAGCCGTATTAAACAGTCTTTCTCTGCACTTTTATCGGCTGTATTCAATAATCTTGTAAGGCAAAGCTGAATTATGCTGCCTTCTGCAAAAATATTGTCTAGTTTTTCTTTCTGCACCTCACCCTGAATGCGATCACGCCATTCTAAGGTGCTGTTCGACGACCACGTCCCATGTGCAAACAACTTTGCCTCTAAATATTGCACTAATTCTGGAAATGTGGCTTCCATTTGAGACATTCTGAAATTCGTTTTTGGTGGCACACTGCTATTATAAAATGGGTTCCCTTTAATGTACAGATGGCAGTGCGAGACACACTTGTCACGCCCAGTAGGTTCTCTATGATCACTTTCCCGGCCTGCAACGCACCATAAATATGTTGGGTATTTTGTGGATATTTGGGGCTTTGCTGTATTTTCTTACCGCCAAAATACCTTTAGCAATAATCACTCTCTGTATTCATATTGAGTCACACATGACAATAATACACTGCATTATTTCAGAATTCAGACCTATTTAGATGGTATGTGCGGTAGTTTGCGTGGTTGGTTGGTATAGTGGTTGGTTTATTTGTGGCCCCAATATCCAACATCCCTTGTTTTTTATCTAGATTGTTCTTGATCACTAGAGAGTCCTCAGGCCTACATTTTAGGGATACCACATTTTCAGTGTTAGTGTTGTGTGCCACCATGGGCAATTGTGGTATTTTTGTGGTAATTTCCACTACCTCATATACGTTAGGGAACTATGTCCAGAGAGTCTCTCTTCCCGTTGACTCATGTACCTCCAACAGGCTATGCTACAAACAGTCAATCACAACTGTCCACACTGAATAGAATCATGCACACATCTGCTTTAAAATGACAATTGCACTGTTTAAAAATCTACCCACGTTTAAACCTTTCCCCATGCAAAATGAAAGAGAAAAATAATACACACTAGCTATCTGTTTTCAAATATTTTTGTATTATAGAAATTTCATTTAAACACAGTTTAACTTTTTTTACAGAAATAAATAAAATGGTACAACATTATTTGTGATAAAATGAACAGAGAGCTGCGAGAATATATTCAATTGGTAACATTAAATATGCTGATAAGAGACTGAGACCCCTCTAATACACTGACTGAACAGCTTTGCACACTTTCGCACAGCTCCCACTCGCTTCTGTAATTACCTTATCTGTTCAGCATGAGTTTTCTCCGGCTATTCTCTTTCTGAATTTGGCTCCCTTGAAGATCAACCCCAGTGAGAACAAGCATCTGCTGTTCTCAAACCGGGGTTATTGCCTGGCGCTCTCAGCTTTTGCAGCAGGAATGCCCCAGCCAGGAAAGAGATCCTTCTCCCAGCTCTGCAAGATGTCGACTGCCTTCCCCCTCTTCTCAAGCTTCTCCAGCAAAGTTCTAATCACAGCCTCTAGCATGATACTTGCTATGACGCTGCTCCAATCAGAATCAATCATGTCATCTCCTCCCTCACTACACAATGGCTCACTTCTACAGTGGCAATTGTAACAAACTGATTTCCTGCTCCTTCAAGCTCTTTGCTTCCTGTAGTTATGTGGACAGAGCAGCAGAGAAAAAAAATGAATGTGCGTTTAAAAGTTCACTTTCAGAGTAGGCCTAATTCTGCAGTGGAGACACATTTTTATTAGTGGGTTATGTTAAATGAAGTTTCATTAGTCAGGTTAGTTGTTAATAAGGTTAGTTATTAATTTTCAAATGTGTCTCTAGCAACATAGGCATTTCAGGTGAAAAATAGTGTGCATTTTGAATGTGCAGATGTGTGCTTTTAACTGTAAAAATGGATTTGCATCTTATATGTAAAAATCGTTTTTGACTGAATAGCCTGTCTTTACTTATATGTCCATGTTACTCTGGCAACACATATAGCAATGCACCACACCCATGTAGTGGTGCTGCATAAAAAAATGCTACCTGTGCAGTAGTGCTGTACTCTGTGCTGTAACACGCCAAATATCCTTACAAAGCTAAATAGGACAGTTGCACAACAGAACTCTTACAAGATATTGAAGAGGTATTTGACAGCACTAAATAAGGTTTGTGATTTTGGCTTAAGCAAAAATTATATTTAGAAGAAAGGTTAATTTGCATGGTAATTCATTTTACCAGAATCCCATGTCCTAGTTGAGGCCGGCTGAACCTCTGCCTAGGCTTGCATTTGCTTCAAAACAAATCCATCCCACTGGATTCAAATATTATTTGGTATCCCATGGGAAAATGTCCAAATCAGTCCCTAAGGTTCAGACTGGTAGATGTTCAGTTCGGCGTGTCAATTGCAGTTATCACATTTCTCTGAAACAACCCACCTGCTCTAATAGATCTACTAGATGTGCAGCCTACAAAAATTACCAAATCACTTTCACTTTCTTTTTGTTGGTTTTGTTAGGCTGTAAAAGCAGGAGCGTAGAGGGTAAGCCCACAACTTGAGTTGTACATTTTTGTTTGTGGTTTTTGGAGATGTTTGCTGATCTTTCTTGGCAGCATATTAGATGTAAGTGCATTTTGACCCCTTTCCTCCCCCTTTTGTCTGTTGATGTGTTTATTGTCGCCTTTGATGGATCCCCTTAGCATCCTCTTAGTTTCCCCTTTGTGTAACCAAAACAAAATCCCCTTTTTCTATTGTATTTCTTATTCCATTGTGGCTGTGTGATTGTCCTACTCTGACTTGTGTTACATGTTCCATTTCTTTCCATATGCTTGCCTTTAACCCACAAACACCAATAAAAACATGTGCAGTCTGCATGGATGATGATATTAATTTGCAGGTAGAGGTCTCAGTGGAGAATTGTGTGCCACTTGCAAACAGACACCTTCAGCAATCATTACCTGCTGTGGGGGAGCCATTGGGCATAGCTACAAAAGAGGACAAGCGGCAGGACACCCGCAGGGTGAAATGGCGGCAGAGACAGGGCTGAAGATGAATGTTTCACGACCACATAAGCGGTGGAAGAAACTGGCTAGGTGTCTATGGTTAAGCTGGATACCCTAGGCCTAGATTACCAAATTCATGAGTGCTTTGTAGCTGCATTTACAGTAAAATCTTTGCTTGGCAAGGCATTAAACATCTTTTCATTTGGAGTGGATAGACAGCAGTGATAGTGACAGGGTGAAGCAGAGGTGTGGGCCTGTCCAGAGATGGACAGGAGAATGCAGGTAGTGTTCTTGCAAGAGATGGTAGAGAAAAAAGGGGGAGGATGTAGGGGTATCCCCCAGCAGATGCCCCAGTAAGTGGAAGACATTGAGTCCTCGGCAGTTGGACTAGCCACAAGACAAGCACAGGCTACCCATGTCAAGTTGCAAGTTGGACAGATGACATTCCAACCTCAGTAACAGAACTTGCACCAGTCTGAGGTCTTGATGGACTGAATAGGAATCAGGCCAGATATTAGGAAAAAGACAGGTGGAGTGACTGCACAGAGAATTGGAGCCTGTTTGATGGTCCTCCAAATATTTTGGGCAAGTGTCTGAAAATATGTGAGAGGGCCACAATTAGTTGCAGCAGCATGTTAATTTTACTATTACCTGCAGTGTTGACACAGGAGTAATAATATATGAAAAAGTAACTAATGAGATAATTGGAGTTTATTTTATGAGACAAATGTTCATCAGGAATAGCACATAGTTGTGATCGGTGAACTTGTGACACTTTCAGGAAATCCACTGAAAGCAGACATTCAATGAATTCTATACAACCTGTTATTGCATACGTGTAATTTTCATATGCAGCATGAATGGTTTACCTTGTCAATGATAGTCTGGGTAGGGTGGTGTATTTTCGAGAGTGCCCGTTTACATGAAATTACAAGAACGAATTACATGCGTAGAAGATGAAACTTCATCTCTGGAAATGATTGCATTTGAAACTATAATGAAGTATTTGTGGCAGTTGAGCTCCCATTAAGTAAAGAATGCAGAACCCAAGATATATGAACATTGTTCAGTTCAAGGGACGAATATTTCCTCTGCCCACAACAATATCACACTCTCAGTATTTTTCCAGGAGACAAACAAAACATATACTCAGTAGCAGCCACTAAATGCACTTTCCTACCTCCAGAGGATCAGAGGAATGTTTTCTTTGCAAAAAAAAGTATTGCACCTGCCAACATGGATGTCTCTCTCGCATGTACCCACGGGATGTACTCTGCTACCTCCAAAGAATTAGAAGTATTTGTCCATGCAAGCAACTATTCATTTGTCTCACCATCAAAATATAGCACAGTGATTTATAGTAACGGAATGCTATCCCCTGCCAGCCACCAAACAATGTAATGGCCATCTCCTCACTATCACAACAGATGCCTGCTCTTTATGTCATTCAACTGTTCAGTAGGATTCGCTCCCCCTATTTCTAACATGGATTACATGCATATAGCCAGTAAAAATTATATTCTCCAACAATTATAAGATGTTTTGCACATATGCACCAAGTATTGTCTCTGGCCACAGAATGCCCATAGTTGCACTCAATGAGTGAACTACCTTACCCCTAGAGGATTGTAAGGAATGTACTATTGCAGCAGAAGGTATTGTTTCTGACCTCAACAAATGCACCCTACTGCCAACAATGAATGCACTCCAAAGAATTATATGATTATTTTAGAAGCATGCAACTTACATTTTGTCTCACCTCTAAATGTTAAGAAAGGAAGTGCATGCTGGTTGTGAGCCTTATTGAAAATATAATCAGAAGTTGAACTACAATCTTTCCCTATGACTGCATTCACTGCTCTGGTAGTGTGATGCTTTGCCCAGGACCATCGGATTGGACACAGCTTACAGTGATTCGACAACTGGCTGACCTGGCTATGTTAGCAGTGTTGGCAGAGATCATACCTTTAAATCATCATTCATTCATTAAGGTTTGTAACATCTAGCACTCCTAACATCAAGAATTGCATATTGATATGTGCTTTTAGCTTCTCCTTGGGAGAGGAGTTGCATGCATCATGCAGCGCACCAGACTTATAGTCACTTCCAACCATGCCCCTCATTATCTTGTTCTGGCTTACCTCTCTGGCCTGTTTGCAGAGTTAATTAAGTGGCTGTCGAGCTGAGCCAACAGCGAAAACCAGCACATTGCAAGATCTGGCAACCTTTAACTGCCAGTGTCTGGTGGCATAGTGACACTGAGAGCCACCACGATGACTGAAGGGCCAAGCCAACCTTGACAGCTCTTCACTGCTCGCACTTCTAGATTAGCAGGATCCAAAGAATGGATGCCACAACTCTTTTATGCTGTAACTGGAATAACTCCTGTGTAATTCTGGATCCAAACAAGAAGCATTAGAAAGAAAATGCATTTAATGCTGTATGACACATACTATTCACAACTATATCAGAGATTGCCAAATGATTTCAGAATAACACATGCTGGTCAATCAAAGTGTGGGCTACAGTGATATGCAAATATGTTGTTTTACAGCAGCAGTGACAACCCCCACACCACAGATCTATAGCAGAGAAACTAATTCAGAGGTTAAGGTATTGCACTTCTATAATTGTAACAGGTACTTCAAATCTGCAAAAAATACATGTCGCCATTCAAACAACACCCTACAGCTAAGGGCCCGATTCATGGAAATATTTCCAGGGAAAATCAGGGATTTGCGTGCCAATCGGCACGCAAATCCACGTTCCGTGATTCAAGAAAACGAATGCGCGTGACTTTCCCGGGACTTGCAAGGATTTCACGCATGCCCGGAATGTCTCTCTGAGTGGATGAGTGCCTTGCGCAAAACTTCTAGCAGAGTGTGGGCCAGGCCTACACAGCGACCCAAATAGTGGGCGGAACACGCAGAATGAGGAAGAACACGCAACAATGTGTGCATGTTGAGGATCGGTCCATGGCCAAGCAATCGCACAACCATCCCAGCGCAAATACAACCCTATTCAAAGATCTGAAGTCGGAACGTCGGGTCGTGAAAAAACACACACAAATTCCTGGATGCCACATGATAGCAGGTGTAAACGTTAATGCGCATACAAACAAATGCGTCTAAAGCACACAATAGACACCAAACAAACGTTTACCGCCTCCATGAATCCAGCAATAGTCAGAGCTATCATGCAGATACACCGCAGGTGGAGGAGGATGTCCGTGGGCCGGATCTTCACAACATGCACTATGCTTTTTTCAATGCCAGATAACCTGGTCTATGCCAGGTACCGGATCAACCCATGTACTCCTAGATCTTGTCAGGGAGTGAGAAGATGGCCTATCATCACTGCTCCCAGGCCCTCAACACCCTACAAAAAGTGCTGACTGCATGCCATTTCCTTGCCACTGGGTCCTTCCAGCAGGCCACTGCAATAGTTGGTGGGATATCGCAGGCCACCCAATCATGCTGCCCACACAAGGTGCTGTCATGCAGAACATCACATGCATGTTTGCGCAGGCACATTTATATGCCCCGAACACCGACGGAAAGGTAGACAGTGATGCAGGATTTCTATGTAGTGACAGGCTTGCCCTGTGTACTAGGTACAATAGACTGCACACCATTTGCGCTATGGCCACCACGATTGACAGAGCACATCAACCCAGAACTGAAAGCACTTGCACGCCACCAAGGTGCAGGTAGTGTGTGATGCCAAGGGAATTATTATGGAAGTGTATGCTCATTTCCCAGGCAGCACACATGACAGCTACAGCTACATCTTCTGGATGTCACCACTGCACCGGGCCTTGGTATCTTGAAGATATGGCAATGCATGGCTCATTTGTGAATATGAACACTCATGCATGTGCATAAACATCACACACTGAACAATAGACCCTGCCAATAAATGCATTGGCCCTCATTACGACCCTGGCGGAAATCGAAAAACGATGGCGGAAATGCAATACCGCCATCGAATAGCGCTCGGTGCGATTATGAGCCGTCACCGTAAAGTACGATGCCATTAGCGACACCGTAGTGAACGCCAACGCTAACTGCACCAAGTACGCGCATGCGCGCCATGCCAAACCGTAATTACCACCATGGCGTAATGGTACGCGAATTCCGATCCAAGCGGACATGTACCTAACGCCATCAAGCATGGCGGAAAGTACCATTCCGCCATGGTGAGAAGTACGGCTTCGCGAATCAACCGTAAACGGCCCTACTGAGTGCCTGTACACCACTCCCTGGCCACATTGCACAACTCCTCGTAGGTGCAATGAAGACACAAATGCAACCAGTGAAATGTACAAGCCACCCATGCATGCCAACGAACAAATGAATCTAGGTGATCCAAGTGCCTTGTGAGTGGCCATCCATTTATGCCATGGCACCATTGCCGCACTGATGCAGCACAGGCATGTGAAGGTTCAAGTACAGCAACATGAGCAGAAAAATGAGACAAACAAAAACAGGCCCCCCCATCGACTGACACCAGTGTAAGGCAACATACAAAGCAGTATCCTGAGGGAGACTGCACCAGCCCTGTACTCCTGCCAGTAAACCAACCAACCATCAGCATAAGCATGTACCACACAAGTTGGCAGAGTGACTGAGCAGCCAGGCTCATCTCAAGAGGGGCCAATGGGAGCTGCAGGGCACAGATGGCACGAATACAGAAGCTATTCCAATGGACATGACCTCAGTCTCCCTCCAAGAAACGCACGCAAACACAGGCACCTGTGACCAGCCATATTCTGATAATCACATCATTCCACCAATCCACCTGGCTGACCGGCATCTGTTACACAAAAGCAAATCCCCCGCCCATGAGCAGGACATCATTAAAACAGTCACAATGGTAGCCCCTATCCCTGACCACACTGGGCTTCGTAGGCAAACGCAGCCAGTACAGTACCACGCAACTATACTCAGAAGCCGGAACCCAATGCAAATATTCTCACAAAACATCGCACCACAAATAGGAATATGCTACATTACTTGCAAAGAAGAACGCTACACGGTTAAAATCAGAATAGACATTTAATGCACCACAAAATCACCAAGCCCATACAGCCATTAGGTCATGAACCCCAAAATACATTTCATCATTGTGGGCTGCATCCGCAATAAATGACCAGCTTCTTCTTGTGTGACGCCCTGTTCCTTCATGGTACACAGGGGCTACATTCACGTTCAAAAAGGCAACATGGAAGCGCCTACAACCGCAGGGCCGTCCCATTAGGTAGGCACTAGTCCAGCTGAAAGCTCGAAATGTTGCTCCTAGCCACTAGTACTGCGTAAGGGCATGTGGCCCATTGGCTATCGTCCCATAAGATCGTAATGGTGCTCCACTGATTAACTCGAAGCAGCAGGTGCCGGGAGTAAAAGCCATCTGCAGGAGTGGCATACAGATGGCAGCGGCAAAAGGGGAGGAGATACCTGTCACCCAAATGAAATGAAAAAGAATAGTAGGCCATCAGAACTTGATTCGTATTACTCACTTCAATGATCACACTAAATCTACAGCCATATGCATGCTAGCCCACTCCAAAGGATTATTCCCACCCAAAAATCACTTGCGAATCATAACTATAAAAATCGAGCTGGGAACACTATTACACACGAGTGCTTGTGTGCATGCGTCCGTCAAAACAGAATCCATTCGATGGGATTAGTAACGTGCATAGACACAAGTGTATGAAGGCGCGTCGAGACACGGAGGGTACAACAAGGGCAGATAGACGATGGTCCCACTATGGCAGCTCTGCATCACATAGCGCAGGGGAGGTGGATAGATTCCAAAAAGCCCTGTACATGGCAAACTCTCCATTAAATCATCTGTCCATGCATCCATACATCATTTCCTCATCCCGGTATGAAAACGCCTGATTATTTACTCACATCACATGTGAAATTTCCATTGAGTCTGTGCGTAATGCAGTCTGCAAAATGCACTGTGCTCCAGGCCGGGATTCCAGCGTTGTGAAGTAAGATGTATTTGGGAACGTCCTGCCTCATCGTCCACTACGCTATTGCGCATCCCATACTATTCATATCAATCATTGCATTCTCGCCATGGCCCCTGTCCCAAGGACACTAAACAATAGAACGTTATATTTGCAGTCAGACCTGTGGGCGTCTCCTCGCCGCTAGCTGAAGACCGAAAGCGCCGTCCTTCGAATACCTCATTTGCAACATCACGTCGAAAAGGCATCTGTGACTGCTTGAAATCACAAATTCATCCATGTAGTGCGGCATTGTGTGTAAATGCAAACTGGCTTCACTCACAAATGGGACGCCCCGCCCGTCGGTGAACCGCGGTACAGTGCTGCATGAGGGTCCACCGTTAATCGAGTACTACATTCCACTGACCCTTCACAAGTTTGTTCTCGACTGCAAAGATAGTATGTGAAACAATGGGACCATAGCAGAATGAACATATGAACCAATATTTCACTGCCATCGGGATCATATACATGATTGTAATAGCAAGATGCCATGCGTCGAATTGCAGCGTTGTGTGCGGGACGTGCTCGCCCAAAGGGGATTGCAGCTTGCACAGGTGGAATGAATCACCACAGGTGGAGGCAATACAGCTTGAAAACACATAAATTGCACACCCAACCCCCTCCCACACCCACACCAAAATGCTACCGGCAGGACTAGCGATGTTGGCCCTGGGGGACCTGATTGCACTGCAAGTACTCCAACTTCAAGAAGAAGAGGAACAGCAACTACTTCAACAACCGGCCGCACAGAGGAGACGCAGGAGGAGGAGGAGGGCAAGGCAGGGCCAGCAAGGCCCGCCAGCACAGCCACTACCACCACGCAGGCAGCCCGCAATCCCACGCCTCCGAGCACATCCGTTCGACCTCACGGATGAGCAGATCCACACCCTCTACCGTTTGGACCGGGACACCATAACCGCCATTGTGGAGATGACACAGGCTGACCTTGTCAGCATGATAGATAGCCCAACCGCCATTCCACCCCTACTGAAGGTGGTGTCTGTACTCCACTTCCTGGCCACAGGCACCTACCAGCACACAGTCGGACAGTTGCATGGCATTTTACAGCCAGTGTTCTCACGGACAGTGAGAACAAGTGCTCGATGCCCTCCTGAAGCACGCAGACAACTACATCTCTCTACCACGCTTGGAGCAGGAAATTACGAACACAAAAGTGGGATTCCATGCACTTGGCGGCATACCGGGTTGCATTGGTGCCATCGACTGCACCCATGTGGAATTGGTCGTCCCGCATGCCATGGAGGCCCAGTACCGCAACCGAAAACAATTTCATTCTCTGAATGTACAAATGGTGTGTGACTCCAACAGGATCATTACACATTGTTGTGCCCGATTTCCTGGATCAACCCATGATTCTATGGTTTTGAGGAACTCTACAATACCACGCTACATGGAGCGACACGCAGGGAACAGATCCTGGCTACTCGGTGAGTCTCATTTCATGCATGATAATGTGGGGTATGTGATGCGGCAATGACCTGGCAGGAAGGGGGGGGGGGCGTACGTAGCAATGTCATTCCACAAACATCCTTTATTGTCCACATACAGGTGATGCCGGGTATCCACTGAAGAGATGGCTCCTTACACCACTCCGGAACCCACAGAACCAGCATGAGGAGGACTACAACCATGCCCACTCACGTACCCGTGTAGTCATAGAACAGGCATTCGGCCTACTGAAGACTCGTTTCCGCTGCCTCAGCAGGTCTGGCGGGGCACTCCTGTACCGCCATGTGAAGGTGGCAAAGATGGTCATGGCATGTGTCATGCTACACAACATGTGCGTACGTAGAAATGTGCCCATGCCCCCTGACGCAGAACTGCAAGCACCTGAAGATGGTCATGATGAGGGTGGGGATGTGGCAGCACCTCAAGGAGTCCGCGAGGCACAGGAGGGCCGAGACATTCGTCAGATTCTCATAGATTCATGCTTCTAGCACTCACGCATGGTGGCTGATACATGGACACGGGACTTGTGGCAATGTGTGTGTCTGGAACATGCACAATATGGACTGTACGCCTATAATGGCCTCGTACACAAAGATCAATGTCCACACATCTCATTGGATGATAGTGAAATGTTTATCGCATATGTGAAATTATGTTACACACCCCATCGACCCGCCACCCAAGTGAGCCCAACACACCCCCTCCACCCTCCTACCTCCCCCCCGAACACCAGTGTCCAAAGATGCTCATTGTCAGTGGGCAGACGCTATTGCAAGCCCCCTCTGCGGATTTCAGGGGCACCCCTGCTTGTGGAGCGCAGGTTCCTCCCAGATCTACGTTGGGGGCTGCCCTGGACGGAACTTGCAACGGATGATGTCTCTGCCTGCTCACGTCCATGCATGTCCCTAAGAGTTTGTGAGAGCTCAGTGAGCACACGGCGCACAGCGGCAAGTTCAGCACATACGTCTTTGGACGTCGCATGCAGTTCCCCCCTCAGGCTCTCGGTGCTTCTCTCCATTTGTACTCTCAGGCTCTCGGTTCTTCTCTCCATTTGTGCCCTTAGTGTCTCTGTACTTCTCTCCATTTCTGCCCTAAGTGTCTCAGTAGATGTTTCTATGGCTGACTTAGTACCCCCACATTCATCAGCATGGTCCTTGAGGAGCGTGGCCAGTTGCTGCTGTTGCACGATCACCTGGTCGAGGGACTGTTGCCTCTGCTGGGCCATGGCCATTTGCGGTAGTGTCACAGAGGGGCTGGTCACCTCATGTTGCCTTGCCACAGGGCTTGTGGGGGATGGCCAGTCGTCGTCTTGTGGGTGCCCCTGCGTGGTATCCTCATGGTGTACGGGATGGAACAAACAGGGGGATTGAGACAGGTCATGGATGGATCTTACTTCGACATCCCCGTTTTCTGAGTCGGAGCATGCTGCCATTAATGCAGTGTCACCTATGGTGCTGCTGCCACCAGAAGCAGTGCCTTCTGTGGCATCCATTGGGGGGACCTGTGGTGGTGCTGTTGTGGGCATGCCCGATAGGCCGCCACACCCTGAGCGCCGAATGAGAGCCGGCCCTCCACACGAAGGCAGAGACACAAACGCTACTTCTGTCTTGAGCCCGTCCGGAGCCATAGGAGCCTGGGCCCTGACCGCTGCCCTCCGCTCTGCTCCAGGTAAGCCGCCTACTGTTTACATCGGTCCTCTTAACATTAACTCTACCGGCCTCACATACATCAATGCCCGATGAACAACCTCGTAAAAGCACAATTTATACTTTCTCAATGGAACTCTGCCGCTGTGATATTCGCACACTGGCATTCCACTCAGTAAAGTTCCAGACATTTGAACTCACCGTTGCATTGCCCATGCAATATTTGTTATATTTGCATAACCTGAAAACCCTGAGTATCTTGTCATAACACACACAAGCACAGAGTCTGCAAGTGCAGACAGGTTACTGTGTCAAACACCGAATACACTGTGTAATTGAATGTCTGCCTTAACTGTTCACTCAGATAAACTATGCATTGCCACTAATGTTGTTTAGCCGCTATGCCTTAATCGCTATCCTGCGTTCATGGCACACCTTGTCTACATGTATGCAATCTGAACCTATCTGAGCAACCTGCAAATACTCCTGAGCACTGCAGTCTCCCAAATATGTCGCTTCCCGAAGTTTAAGATTGCACTAGCATTCTCGGTCTGCACCTATTTGGGAGACACGCTTCCAACACCATGACACTGCATTGTCATTGCTGCCTCTACCTGACATTGTAACACCTAGCCTTGCCTCTATCACCAAAACACTGTACTGACGCCTCCGCCTGATTTGTGCTAGGTCCTGCTTTTGCGCCTTGCCTAACTTGTGCTAGGTCCTGATTAAGTGCCTCTGTCTGATTTTGTGCTAGGTCCTGCTTTTGTGCCTTGCCTAACTTGTACTAGGTCCTGATTAAGTGCCTCTGGCTGATTTTGTGCTAGGTCCTGCTTTTGTGCCTTTGCCTGACTTGTGCTAGGTCCTGATTAAGAGCCTCTGGCTGATTTGTGCTTGGTTCCTGAGCGTTTATGCCACCTTGCCACTATTCACCATCAGCTTTTAACGCCGTACTCTGACACTGCATTAATGCCTCTGCACGTTACTATACTAGTACTAAGCTGGTAATCCGCCATTGCACACAGTCTTGTTCTACCCATACTAACTTGACCCTACGCCACTGCTGTATTAACTATGCTCTTGCTGCCACGTGTGACCTGCCTGACCCTGTGCTACTGCCGTTACTTGGTACTGGTCTACCCCCACGCCACCGATGTCCTACTGTATTGATGTGACCATATGATAACTGTTGCCACACTGCTAATCCCTGCACTGTGCCTCTGCCTCACTGCCACCACCATGCAACTCTGGCTCACCTTTATCATGTCCCCTTTCTGTGTCATACAAAACAATGTACCCTGCAGCGGTAACAGTTACATAGCCTATAAAAATGGCTTAGCTAGACCTGCCTGCGCAAGGCATCATCCCATTGCTTGCCCTACACCATTCTTGGCCACCACACCAGCCTTCCCTCTAGGCTCCCAATACGCCCGTCCTACCTATGATAGCGCCCACTCAGTTGACTCCCCAGCCCAAAGTAACACCGATAGTCCCAAGTAGGACCGCGCTGGCACGAGCTCATCACGCCCAACTCTTGGTTGCAGCCCCAGTAGAAACATTGTCCAATCAGACACACATACCACCATTCTCAACTTGACCGAGCGTAACAACAGACTTGGCGCCAGAATCTTCCATAAGAATAGTAACCATCCAGCCAAACCACCCACCAAGACCAACAACCAGAATATTGTTTCTAACAACTCTAACCTACTCCCCCTAAAAGGAGCACTTCTGAATGTTAGATCCCTAGTCGCCCATTCCATAGAGACTGCCGACATCATCCTGACCAACAACCTGAACTTCCTTGCTGTGACTGAAACCTGGCTGCTTGACACTGCAGGTCCATCTCTCACGTTAGCTATTCCTGACAACTATGCCATCCTCAGAGCCGATAGTCCTAACGCTCGAGGAGGTGGTGTAGCTATCATCTTTAAATCCTCTCTTGACATTAGACTAGTCTCCTCTTCTCCGCTAAAATCATGTGAGCATCTCACAGTCAAACTGCAAACATCCCCCAAGAGCACAATTACGATGCATCTAATATGCAGGACCCCAGGTCCGCCTGGATCGTTTGAAGAAGATATCACATCTCTAGTAGCCAAAAGCTCTAAACCCTCAGATCAAATTATCAATGACCCTCATGACACCCCAGCTACTTCCCTGGCTACTGCACTATCTGAGCATGGCCTCCTACAACTATGTTCCCAACCCACCCACTCGAAAGGTAGGACTCTCGATTGGGTAGCTGCCCTTAACTACAATATTACCCTCAAGGACCCCCTACCTCTTGTCTGGACAGATCACCATCTCCTTTCACTAGATATCAATATCAACAACCTAGTGCCCAAAAAGTATTTTATTGTGCCGGCCTGCCCAACAAGGAACAAGAGCAACATTACAGCGGAAGCCCTAATACCCTTGGTAGGCCACACTCTGAACGCACTACCAGTCACAGCTGACTTGAACCTGATGGTCAACACCTACAATGAATCCATCTCTAAAGCTGTCAACATCATTGCCCCGCTGAAAATGCGCAAAGGGAAACCGAAATCTCACCTGAACTCTTGGTACACCCCTGAACTCAAACTACTCAGACAACAAAAAAGTAAACCTGAAACACTGTGGAAAACATCTCCCTCACTAGAAAATAGAACTAATCTTACCAATATTACCGCTCTCTGCAAAAAGGAGATAATTTATGCTAAAAAAGAAGCCTTCAACTCCAGGATAACTCAATGGGGCTCTAGCACCAGATAACTATTCAACATCTTAAAGCAACTAGAAAACCCTAATCCCCCCCACAGAGACCTGTACTAAGGATAAACCTTGGTGCACAGGTATCCAGAATGCCCTTGCCAAAAAAATCGCGGGGCTCCAAACCAAAATTGAAAACAAACGACAACAACTCACTTATGGCTCAACATCCAGTCTAACCCTACCATCGCCCACTGTTATCAATTCAGGCTTCACATTCAAAAATGTAACTATACCTGAAGTACATAAAATTATAGCCTCCTTGAAACCTTCGAACCGTAAAGGGGACAGCTGCCCCGCTCAGATCATAAAAGACGCAGCAAGGGATCTATCCCCCTTCATTACCAAATTAATAAACCTGTCATTCACTAGTAATTCCATCCCAAGCAATTTGAAACAATCATGGGTTATACCACTGTTAAAAAAACAAACACTCGACCCATCTATACGTACCAACTATAGACCTATCACCACCGTCCCGTTCTTACTAAAAATCCTCGATAGAGTGGCCTAGTACCAATTCAAGACTACCTAGAAACTAACCAACTATTAGGAATTCATCAATCAGGCTTTCGTCCCCAACATGGAACAGAAACGGCCCTTGTTGATCTCAAAAGTCAGATCGACGAACTCAAAGATAAAGGTAGGGCCGCCATCCTTCTTCTCTTAGACCTCTCTGCTGCCTTTGACTTGGTTGACCATAAAATCCTATGCAACCACCTGTCATCGGCACCACACTTCTACCAATCTGCGGTCACATGATCCAATCCTTCCTCGCTAACCGGACCATGCGTGTCTTGTCACCGCTAGCAGCGGCCGACACGATTCCAATCACCTGTGATGTCCCACAAGGCTCTTGTGTTTCGCCTATTTTGTATAACATATTTACAAAGACTCTATTCGACAAGCTGGACCATCTGGGCGTCACCTACACTGACTATACAGATGACACCCAGATACTCCTAACTCTATCCGGTAACTACAACTCGGACGTCAGCCGGTTTAACAAAGTCTTCACCATCATTCAAGCATGGATGGCCACACATGGCCTCAGCCTGAATGATGATGAGACTTAACTGCTCCTTGTCGGATCCCCCAACACTATCCTGAAACTCAACCCCAGCTATATTAGCTTCACCATTGATGGAAGCACTATTCCTATCGCGAAAAGTATAAAAACCCTCGGTTTCTATCTAGACACAAACACTAACCGCCAAACAAATCAACATGACTGCCTCAGCCACTGCCTACACAGGTAGGCTGATGAGGGCCTGTAAACCTCTGCTATGCACGAACAGTTGCCTCACACTAACCAGAGCACTTATACAGTCTAAACTGGACTACTGCAACAGCTTATATGCAGGTGCAAACAAATCCGTAATCAACAAATTGCAGGTCCTCCAAAACAACGCACTCCGAGCTGCTCTCAATATTCCTAGGAGAGAACATATTTCTGCTATTAGAAAATCATGTAAATGGCTCTCCATCCAACAAAAAATCGATCTAAAAACTATTTGCCTCACCTACAAAGCCTTAGATCACCTGGCTCCACCGTATCTAACCAACAAATTCACCCTGAAACCTGCTACCAGAATCACTAGATCCACCAACACACTATGCCTGGTGGTGCCCAAATATACCCTAAAAAGAGCCGGCAGAACCAGCTTCCCGGTTCTAGCCGCCCAACTTTGGAATACACTTCCACTGGACATCAAATCCATCCCTAACTTTCAACCATTCAGAACCCAGGTTATCACCTGGCTTCTGAATAAATAACTAACACCACCTCAGGTCCTTGGGACACCTCACACACACACCAGCACTCACCCACCGCCACACTGCGTCTATTGATACTAGCTTCTATAGCTCCCGCATCTATGTGTACTTACTATATAAATGCATTGCAACATATCACATTGTCTGATTGCTATCTGCAATAATTGCATTTTTGTAAACTGTATAAATGCGGCACAACTGTTCCAATGTATATATCTTTGTCCTGTAACCATATCCTTGAGCGCCCATATACCCCTGGGTCTGGAGCGCTTTACAAATAAAATAAACAAACAAACAAACCAGCTGAGGCGCGATGCAAATACTGCACATATAGCCACTAGGTGCATAGTGGAGCACACATTTGGAGTGCTAAAGTCACGGTTCCATGCCCTTGACCACTAAAATCACTGTTGCTGCATGTGTCCTCACAATGTTGTCAAATGGCATAGTGTACCAGTGGACATGCAGGTGGGACACCGCCCACACCCACAGGCACCACCCCTTCCCATGGCCGGTCAAACGACACACAGAGAGGCTGCACGCACACAGCTGGTGAAATCATACTTTCGCAGGGCTAAATTGTGTGTGTGTCTGTTAAGAGTGATTTTCTATACTCTGGCCTGGTGGACAGATGTATAGAAGGCCAACCTATATTGTGATAGGGACAACTCTGGGAAGCTGTAGCCAAACCAGTTCAAGGTAGCAATGACAGGGGATCTAGGCTAAGTTCTTCAGAGGGGTGAGAGTGTGAAGGGTCCACCATGAGGTCACACAATGAGAGTCACAAATTGCACTTAGACAGCATGTATAAAAATACAGTTATTTAATTATGGCCAAACACACTATAAGAACAATGAATACAAGCAGGTAGACTTATCAACCAATACCATCAAACTAAAATACATATATACAGTCACAGGTTCAGGTGCAAAATACCAATCAAAATACTCCTGCAAGGGAATGAATAGGTGAGTATCACAAACAAAAAGGTCCACAGAGGTGATCCCTAACTAATATTGTCCAACCCTAAATTGTCTAGGGCCTTGTGCCCTATTGTTCAGGATACAATTACACAGACCTTAGGATGCAGGAAAAAATTCAGGTAGGACCTCTATGGTCCAGTGATGGATTCTTAGAGTGAGGGTTCAGTGTAGACAAGTGCCCAACATTACCCCCAACAGTCAGAAGTTCTGCCAAGGCAAGTAATGGAAAAGCCAATAGTGTTAGAATAAAGGTTATTATAAGTCCATTGACTTATAATGGGAGTGTAGGGGTATGTTAAAAGCTCAGTAACTTACCCCCCTCACTCTGAATATTCCCAAGTCTTTCCAAAACAAAGGAATGGTGTCCTGGCTTGCTTTTCCCACCAAAATCCGCAGTCCTCGATTTTCACGGGTTGCAGGTTCTAGTGATTCTCTGATTAGGATCTTTTGCTGGTGCAAGGACTCTTGGTGAAGAAATGCAAAAACAAATGATGCAGCACCCTTCTCGGGACTGGAGGCGTGTCAGAAAAGCAGGTTTCGGATGGTGCACACCCTCGCATAGCGATGCAAAAGGACTCAGTATCTGTGGTCGGACTTTCTGGTCTTTCTCGGGTCCCCTTGCTGCTAGGACGCTGAAATGTTGCAGAATGTGTCGATGCAGTGGCAGCTAAGGGTGTGCCAAGTTTCAGGCGGAAACTCGGAACAGCGACAAAGATAGCCCAAAAACAAAGCTGGTCAGCCACGGGATGATTTCAGGGCACTTCCGAAGGCAGGTTTTGTACTGGGCACCGAGTAGGCTTCGGGAATGCATGGTCCCTCCACTCCAGGGGTCATAGCACGTTTGCAGGCCTACTGAAGATCACAGACAGACAGGGCTCCACCGGGACTGTAGCAGAAGTTGGTTGCTGGGCCTCCTTCAGACAGGTTACAGGTTTCTTTGCGGGTCTCCTCAGCTGGACAGATTTTTGGCTCCTCAGGTTCTTCCAGGATCTCTGAGAAATGCATGCAGGGGCCCTCTTCTTATCCTAAAAACCAGGTAGGAGTCGAAACTCTCACTAGCCAATGGCAGAACTGGCCCACACACACATCCCACAGTGGTCCAATCAGGACCACTGGCAGGAACACTCATGCATACCACTCAGACACACAGAAACCAGTATGTGGATTGGGGCTAGACTGGCCCAGCCCACATCCTGCCTGCAAACAGACAAAGTCCTCCAGAAGTCCGCCAAAAGCTGCTGCTTTCTCAGACACTGGAAGTCCTTATAAGGATCTTCCAGGCCTTTGAGTCCATTAAGAAGTCTAAACAACAAGATGCAAAAAGAATGGGTGAAAAAACTTGTGGCATGGCCATGTTTGAACAGGAGCCACAGTAAGTAGCCAAACAAATGCGGTAAAAGTGGTTAAGATAAAATGAAATTCCCCAAAAAGTGTGGAAAAGTCACTGCTGCCACAAGCCCATCTTTTTGGTACCTCTAGATTAACCAAAACATCCTTTGAGTGTTAGTCTAGGGCAAAACAAAAATGAACCCCATTGCACTGCAGTGTAAGCTGCTTTGTGCAATGATAAACAATTACCACATGTGATACAAAAGTAACCACAAGTAGCAACATAGTCACAATACTAAGGGAACACTGTTTCCCAGTACTGATAGCCTTAAGGACATATTAGTTTCCTCATACCATGTGAGCAAATGCCAGTACAGTGAAGCTTAAGGTCACATTGAAAAATAAAAGGAAAATGTTTGGTGGTTCCATAAAGATGGAAGGAAAGGTTCAGTAAAGAGAATCTTTCCTAACACACGCCCACCTCCCCAGACTAAGGGACAGGGGGAACTAATCCACCCCTAGATGGGTCCTCTGTTCCAGTCGGTTAACCCTGTTGGACAGCACATAAACATTGCTACATTTGGGATCTGGCCTATGCTCAATAGTGAAGTTCAAGGCCTGTAAACTCATGAACCACCTGAGCCACTTTGGATTCTCTCCCTTAATATCTGTCAACCACTTCAAAGTTTGAGGGGGAGCAATCACAGTGAAGTGGGTCCGATGAAGGTAGGATCTCAACTTCCTAAGGTACCATATATGGAGAAACAATTCTTCTCCACCTGGGGCCAACTGAGTGCTCCACTCCTAAACTGGTAGCTGACTAGACATATAGGGTGTCAGAGGGACAGCTATATTTCTATAGGCTGCCACTTTACTCCTGTATTTCCCAGTGAGGCCCAGGAAAGTCCACACTTGGGCTTGGGTAGTGGGGGTTGCCCAGTTCAGTACATGGAGTACATCACTGTCAAGAGGTTACATCTTGTCCCCACATACTGCAACTTCATGAATGAGGAAGGCCAATGGCTCCTGTTCATTGTGACACTTGGCTGTCTTCCTGACACCCAGTCTCTTGAGTCAGACCCAGTTCCTTCCAAGTGGCGGTTGAATCTGCCATGTCATCCAGACATGTATTGCTGAGATCCATTTTCCTATTCAGAAGAGGGGCTAAGCTCAGTTGGTAGGTGTCAGTTGCAGCCACCAATCCAGAAGACCTTACACTGAAGTAGGCCTCCTAAAAGGCAGAAACTGCTGCCTCCTCCCCAGAACAGACTGACAGGGATATGTTGCCATACCCTGCAGAGAGATTATAAGAGCCACTGTACTTTTCAATACAGAGCTGATCCACTAAATTGTTACCCTTTAGTGCAGCTTGTGCTTCTGTCTTGGGACAGAACCCAGAGCTCTAGTGTCCATACAGAATCCAAAAATGGCTTTACCTGCATATCCCTCCAGTTCCTCAGTACTGACCTCTTAACAGCTAGAATGCTCAGACACTCTTTGTTCCAACACAGGGTGGATCGCACACCAACTGTCAGAACTTTGTCTTGGTTCTGAACCACCACCACACCCAATCTTGGTGGGTTCACTTATTCCCAGTATACAGTCTGGTTCCCACCATCCTGTTATAAAGGGTGTCAGTGACAACAAGAGGGTAGATTGTCTCAGCAAACTCTCCAGCTCACCTTGCTGATGTGGGGTCAGGTGAGGAGACACTAGGCCATTCTCACTGAAGCCATTAAAAGGGCTGTTTTTTTGAAATTTTTGTTTTTGTTCAAAGAGAGTTACATCGAGACTGAACTTGCCGGCAGTCGGCACATCACATCAATAAATACAGTATTAGAAAATGTACATATTACTGTTTACATATGTCATATCATTCACATGTGCTTAGGAAGGCAATGGTGTATTGTTTTCTTCTTCGGGGAGCATATTACATAAATAAAGTCTGAACAGTGCCCATATGTCCTTAAATTGGCACATCAATGGTGGAGTCATAATAAATTGTTCCTCACACTCATTAATCATTGACAAGTCTTTCAAAAAGTCTAACCTCGTGGGGGGTTCAGAGGATTTCCAGCATTTCAGAATGTTTCGCTTTGCAACAACACATGCCATGTTAAACAGACGTCTAGTGGTTGCCGCCACCTTGCTGATATCCCCAAATAGGTATTTCGATGGGGAGGGTGTAGCTGGAATTGCAATGATGTCTTCTAGGATTTCTGCCACCACCCCCCAGAATTTAGTGATGGGTGGGCAGGCCCAGTACATATAGAACGAGTCTGCTCCTGGGGCAGCACATTTTGGGCATTTTCCCGTATGATTGTCTACAAACTAAGCCAACTTGGCGGGGGTATAGTGAAGTTGATTTAGCACCTTAAATTGGATTAGGCGCAGCCCTGAGTTCATAGAAACATGTTTGGTAAACTGGCATTACTTCAACCAAGTGGTTTCACACAGTTCCACTCCCAAGTCCCGCTCCCTGGTTTCTTTAATATTATTACATGTTTTGGAGTGTGTTTGGACTAGGTTGTAGTGCGGACAAACTTTTCCTGTGTCCTCCTATTTGTCATGACCCGGCGAAATTGCCCCTTCTGGACCTCATGGTCATTGTCACGAAGGGCTTGTACTCCTTGTTCCTCCCAACATGGCCGTACCAAGCTCCGTGCTACGCACTAGCTTTCACGTCGTAGCACGTACTATAAATTGGTCACACCCCTGCGGGTCCGCGCGTCTCAAAGCTACCTTCGATAGTGACCCGACGTGTGTTTGCTCTCTACATTTGCTTCCTTGATCCTCATACTTCCTTCCTTGCCTTTTTTCCTGTTCCTGGACTTCCCCCTACATTGCTTGTTTATCGCTAATCCTGGACACCCTGGAACCACAAACTTCCCGGAACTCTGAACGCGCTCTGCAACCTGACGAGGCTCGGGCGAGCCTATTCAAGACCCGAACCACCCACAGGAAGAGTCCTGTGGCCAAACAAGGGAGATCCCGATCACAGGTGAGACAGGGGAGATTTATGACAGTTTGAGACGCCAAATGATCAATACGGATTCTACCATGGAGAATGCTATTCAGGACCTGATGCGCGGAATGCAAGAACTTTCCACAGAGATGCAGAATATAAAAGCCGAGAATGCGGCGCTAAGACAGCCCGTCTTGTCACGCGACTCCGCGAACAAGGACAGCGTATTATTGGGAGGAGTGGTTGATAAATACGACGGTTCAACAAAGACCTTACGTGGATTCCTGGATTCTTGTTTGGTACATTTTACCTTTAAGCCCTACTATTTCACAACTCCTAGGGCTAAGGTGGGCTTCATAATATCGCATCTTTCCGGTAATGCCCTTACATGGGCCACTCCATTACTCAATTCAGGGGATGCTCTCCTGGATGATTATGAAGGGTTCATCGCGGAACTCAAGACCATGTTCGAACGACCGGAGCTGGTCAAAAGCTACTTGACTTCCAACAAGGATCCCAAGACATGTTGACCTATGTTACCAGATTCAAACAGCTAGCCAAAGAGGCGGACTGGCCCCTGGAAGCCAGTTTTACTTTGTTTCGCAGAGGTCTAAATGAAGAGATTAAGGACAAGCTAGCCAGGGTGGCACGTCCTAGTTAATTCCAGGCCCTCCTGGACTTGTCTATGCAAATAGATTTTAGAATCCAAGAAAGAAAGGCCGAAAAGAAAAAGAATAAAGTATCAATTCAAAGATACTCCCTAGAGAATACTACAAGGACAGAATCTGCCAAGAGTCCGAGCACTGATTCTGAACCCATGCAACTTGGAGCCTTTCGTGGACCAATTTCCCTGCAGGAAAGGTTAAGAAGAATACACACAGGCTTATGCATGTATTGTGCCTCGGATAAACATCTAGTTAAAGAATGTCCTCTGGCTCCTCCCCGACGCTCGGGAAACGCCAGCTCCCGATCCTAAATGGAGCAAGGTTTCGGGAGAGCGATGTTTGCTCCACATCAATTCCATCCTTGAACTCTCCTGGACAAAACAAATTGGTGATATTACAGGCCATTTTATCGCCATCCAAGGACAAGGTCTACCCCATACTGGCCTTGGTGGATTGCAGAGCAATGGGAGTCTTCATTGATCAAGATTGGGTCAGAAGTCATAACATTCCGTATGAAGCAAGAAGTTTTTCACAGCCAGTGGAAGCGATTGACGGAAGACCTCTTTCCTCAGGACCCAAAAGTCTGCAAACAAGGGAGATCCATCTTTCCATAAATCATCATCAAGAAAGAATTGTGTTTGACATTATAAAATCAGCCCATTATCCCTTGGTTTTGGGCATGCCCTGGTTACAAAGGCACAATCCATATATCAACTGGACGGCCGGATCCTTATTCCTGGGCTCGGAGTTCTGTATGAACCATTGTTTAAACCTGGATACCTCAGTCACAGCCCCTAAAAGTCCACCAAGGTGTCCAGAGACACCACTCATGGTTTCCAATATTGTACAAGTTCCAGAGATCTATCAAGGGTATGCTGATGTATTCTCTACTGCCATCGTTCAAGCCTTACCTCCACATAGACCCGAAGACTGTGCCATAGATACTGAACCCTCTGATTCCCTTTGGCAGGACGTTTATCCTTTCAGAACCAGAAAAGAGAGCCCTCCGGGAATACCTAGACACTAATCTTGAGAATGGCACCATAAGACCTTCAAAATCACCAGCTGGTGCTTCATTGTTCTTCGTTCCTAAAAAGGATACCAAAGAGCTCAGACCTTGCCTGGACTATCGGGGCCTAAATCAACACACCCTGAAAGACAGATACCCACTACCCCTGATCTCGGATATCCTTGAAGCTGTGAGAGGTGCAGTGATATTCACGAAACTGGATCTCCGAGGTGCTTACCATTTGATCTGTATCCGGGAAGGAGACGAATGGAAAACAGCCTTTAGTCACTTTGAATACCTAGTCATGCCCTTTGGTCTGACTAATGCTCCCGCAGTCTTCCAGCGTTTTATGGATAGGGTGTCCTCTGACATGTTATTTCTCAATGTTATCGTCTACCTGGATGACATATTGATCTTCTCAAAGGATTCCTTGAAAAATGAAGAACATGTAAAGGCAGTACTTCAACGTCTCTGTGAAAATCAACTCTTAGCCAAACCAGAAAAATGTTTCTTTCATGCTACATCAGTTCACTATCTGGATTTTGTCCTTAGTTCAGAAGGAATTAGTATGGATCCTTCAAAGGTGAAGGCCATACTGGCTTGGCCCGCCGCAACATCTGTAAAGCAAATACAGTCCTTCCTGGGCCTTGACAACTTCTACCGGAAATTCATTCCCACCTTTTCCGAGATTGTTCAACCCATTGTTAATCTCCTGAAGAAAGACGTTCCATTCAACTGGTCTATACCACAAGACAAGGCATTCCAACGCTTGAAAAAAGAATTCACTCAGGCCCCCATCCTGGCCCAACCTGACATAAATCGTCCTTTTCTAGTGGAAACAGATGCCTCCAATTACGCCATAGGAATAGTTTTAAAACAAGAATCTGATGATAAGTTGGAGCATCCCATTGCTTACCTTTCACGGACCCTGACTACGAGTGAGACTCACTACTCAGTTCTGGAGAAGGAGTTATTGGCCATTCGTCATGCCTTCACTGAATGGAGACATCTACTCCTGGGTGCTAAATATCCAGTTCAAGTTCGTACTGATCATCGAAATCTTCAGGTCCTACAATCCATGGAGTGCAGGAACAGTAGACAAGCTCGATGGGCCTACTTCTTTGCTCAATATCAATTTCAAATCTCACATGTTCCTGGACCGCAAAACATGATTGCCGATGCCCTTTCTCGGCGTCCCGACTACGTTCCCTTGGAGGATAAGATCAATCCTAAAATGTTTCCACCTACAATCTTTGTAGCTCAAGCGATCAATCTCCTGGAAGGAATCAGAGTACAGACTCAATCATCTGAACTCTGGAAGGACATATCCGAGAAAAATCCCTGACGTTTGACAATCAAGGAAGGATATTTATTCAAGAACAATTCAGTGGTCATTCCGACAAAAGAACTTCAACAGAAGGTAATGAATCTATGCCATGATACTCTTCACTCCGGCCATCGAGGGGTAACCAACACCTTCCGTCTTATACAAAGACAGTTCTGGTGGCCAGGGATGAAGTCCAGTGTAGTTCAATACATCAAGACCTGTGCAATTTGTAGTCAGAACAAATACGATAATCAGAGGCCGGCGGGTCTGCTTCTACAACCTACGTTGCCAACCAGGCCCTGGGAAGTTATTGCCACTGACTTCATTGTTGAATTACCACCTTCCCGAGGATATACAACCATCATGGTAACCATTGACTTGTTCACTCATCTAGCTCATTTTACACCATTGTATAAACTACTATCTTCCTCAGAACTTGCTGGAATTTTCCTGGAACATATTTTTCGTCTTCATGGCCTCCCTTCCAAGATTATTTCGGATCAGGGACCTCAATATATTTCACAATTCTGGAAACATCTCTGTCGTGTTCTAGGAATCCAACGTGCCCTTTCTTCAGGCTATCATCCACAAACCAATGGGGCAACGGAACGAGTAAATCAAACCCTGGAACAATATCTTCGTTGTTTAACCACCAAGGTTCAAGACGATTGGTCTCTCCTTATACCTTTAGCCGAATTCTCCTACAATAACTCAGATCATTCAGCTCTCAAGATCAGCCCTTTCTATTGCAGTCAAGGTTATCATCCGTCTGTTTTACCATCAGTTCTTCCAGAATCTACTCCGGTACCTACCCTTGACTCTTAGATTCAGACGCTGATCGACTTACAAAGAGAGGCCAAGGATCAGTTAGAACAGGCCCAGACTCGAACCAAAATATTTGCGGACTCCAAGAGAAGACCATCAACTTCCTATTCAGTTGGCGATCAAGTCTGGCTAGCCTCGAAACTGTTACCTCGACATCTGCGACCAAACAAATTGGCTCCTCGATACTATGGTCCGTTTTCGATATAGGAGATCATCAATCCTGTCTCCTTCCGACTTAAGCTCCCGGATTCCTGGAAGAAGATACATCCAGTCTTCCATACTTCCCTGTTGAAACCTTACGTTAGTTCTACTCGAAAACCCTTCAAACCCACACCTGTTGTTGTGGACGACCAGTTGGAATATGAGGTGTCCGAGATATGTGAGTCCAGGTATAGAAGGGGTCGATTACAATATCTGGTCGAGTGGGAAGGCTACCCCCGTAGCGAGAGAACATGGGAACCAGTTTCTAATTTAAAGACCCCTCGTTTGCTCAGAAGATTCCATCTTATTCACCCAGGCAAGCCTGGAGGAACCAGTCTTCGGAGGGGGCATGCTGTCATGACCCGGCGAAATTGCCCCTTCTGGACCTCATGGTCATTGTCACGAAGGGCTTGTACTCCTTGTTCCTCCCAACATGGCCATACCAAGCTCTGTGCTACGCACTAGCTTTCACGTCATAGCACGTACTATAAATTGGTCACGCCCCTGCGGGTCCGCGCGTCTCAACGCTATCTTCGATAGTGACCCGACGTGTGTTTGCTCTCTACATTTGCTTCCTTGATCCTCATACTTCCTTCCTTGCCTTTTTTCCTGTTCCTGGACTTCCCCCCTACATTGCTTGTTTATCGCTAATCCTGGACACCCTGGAACCACGAACTTCCCATAACTCTGAACGCTCTCTGCAACCTGACGAGGCTCGGGCGAGCCTATTCAAGACCCGAACCACCCACAGGAAGAGTCTTGCGGCCGAGCAAGGGAGATCCCGATCACAGGTGAGACGGGGGAGATTTATGACACTATTTCTGTCATGACCGCGATGCATTCGTGTATGGGTGGTTCTGCTGGGAATGAGGGCAATTTGGCAGTAAAGGCGGCTTTCATTCTATGAAATTTGAATTGTTTAAGGTGCCCCCCACCCACTGCCCCAATAAAGTCTTCCTGTTCACAAAACCTGCCCTCCAGAAACATGTCTCGCATCATAAACTGCGCCCTCTGTAATGCCTTATCAAATGTGGGTGCTATACCAGGGAAGTTCCATAATGGTACTTCTGGGTCATAAGGGGTCATAAGGGGTCATGAGATTGATTCTCCTGTATATCTTAAACCATGCTCGTGTGGTAGTACTCACAGGATCATATTCACATGAGTCTTCTCGTTTGGGGTTGATCATTACTGCTCGAGGGGGATGCTGCATACCTTTCCAGGGGGATATGCGTTGATGTATCTTCCAAGTCGAACCAGTATCTCGCAAAGTGTGCCTGCAATGTTTAGTAATAGAGTTCGAAGTCTTGCACCGCGATCCCACCCTTTTCAAAAGGCTCCGTCATTTTGGACCATTTCAGCCTGGCCATCTCCCCCCCATGCAAATGTAGTGGTTAACATGTTGAGTTTTTTAAAGAATGTTCTTCCCGGCCAGATCGGTATGTTACAGAAAAGGTATAGAAGTTTGGGGAGCACCACCATTTTGAGAAGCGATATTCGACCATAAAGAGATATGGGGAGTTTGGTCCAGAGTTGTAATTCGACGGAAAGGGATTCTCATAGTTCCTCATGATTGTCTGCATACAGTGTGCTTTTATCTCTTGATATCATGATCCCCAGATAATGAATATGTACAGGGGACCATTTAAACCATTGTGTGTTGGACATGTCTCTAGTGTTGGGGGTAAGCGGAAACAGTTCCCACTTAGATATATTGATTTTATATCCTGAGTACTCAGAGAATCTCTCGATCTTCGCCATAATGGGCACCAGATTTTCCTCAGGGTTTCAGATGTATAATAGAGTGTTGTCTGCATATAGGGAGATTATTTGCGGTGCCCCGGTCATTCTGAGGCCTCTTTGTGCATGGTTTTGCCGCACATATTCATCCATAGGCTCTATTGTGAGCAAAAATAGAATGGGGGAAAAGGGGCAGCCCTGCCTGGTACCTTTGCCCAGCTGAAACAGTGGCAACATAGTTTGGTTGAATAGTACTCTTGCACCCGGGCACGTGTAGAGTAGCCAGACACAGTTTACAAAATATCGGCCCATCTCTCGAGAACCAAAAATAGATAGGACCAGGAGACCTAGTCAAAAGCCTTTTTGGCATCTAAGGACGCTACAACCGCGTTTGCCCTCATATTTATTTGTTCCATCACTCCGAAGAGTCTTTGCAGATTCAGGGCTATGGACCTAGTCGGTATGACGCCGGCTTGGTCGGGATGAACCAATATGGGCACATAGGGTAATAGTCTGGTCGTCAGAATTTTTGCTTAGATCTTCGCATCTGTATTGATAAGTGAGAGGGGTTTGTATGAGCCCATGTTTTGTGGGGGCCGCCGGGGCTTGAGGAGGACCGTTATTACTGCCTCCCGCATAGTGTCCATCAGCTTACCCTGTTCCATTGCTTCTTCCCAAACTTTCAACAGGGCTGGGGCTAACATGTCATGAAATTCTTTGTATAGTTCAGCTCCCAGGCCATTGGAACCCAGGGCCCTGTCCGAGGTTAACGCCTTAATTGTTTCTGTTATTTCCTCTAGCGATATGGGGGTATCTAATAGCGTTCGTGTTTCTGAGGTGAGAGTTGGGAGGTCGAGTGTATGTAAATACTCTGTTATCTCTTCCTCTGATTTGGTATCTTGGTTGGAGTATAGTGTCTTGTAAAATACGGCTAACATGTCATTGATTTCCTGCTCGCTATTCTCCATGTTCCCATTAGGTGTCTGGACTGCCGCAGTGAGGTTATGGCAGCTCTCGGCCTTGAGCATCTGAGCCAGGAACTTCCCTGCCTTATTGCTTTCCCCATATCTTCAAGCCCGGGCCTCTGCAAGTTTGTTAAATTCAGCCAATGTCGTGTGTATGTCTGAAAGGGCTTCTTTGCTATGTGTGGTGGTGTACTCAAACTCAAGTAGTTCAAGGTTGGCTTCCATAGTGTCCAATTTTATCCTGACAAATCTCAGTAGTCCAGTAGACTTGGCCATGATTGCGCCTCACACCCATACTTTAAATGTTTCCCAGATCGTGGCATAGCGGTCTACAGATCCCTCGTTCAATTGAAAGAATTCCTCTATTTCGATGTGTAATGATTCACACACGTGTGGGTCCCTGAGCATAGTGGGAGGCATTCTCCAGCGTTTGGTCCGTGACATAGTGTTGCAAATAGTTAGAGTGATTGATATTGGGGAGTGATCCGAGAGTGTACGAGGGTACATCTCACAGTTCAGGACCGTGTTTGTAAGGGTCGAGCTAATAAGCCAGTTGCCAATTCGGGATTCGAAATCATGTACTGATGAATAGAAAGTGAAACGCTTTTCCTGGGGGTGTAGTTCCAGCCATATATCAACCATGGACATTTGTTGCATTATCTGCTGTATGGCTAGTGCAGTCTTAGTTCGGGATCTAAGGGAAGTTGAGGGCCGGTCAAGGGCCGTGTCTAGGATCGTGTTGAAATCTCCCCCCCAAATCATTGCCGCGTCTTCAGCATTGGTTAGCATGTTATGTATGGTGTTGTAGAACTCAGGATCTTCAATGTTGGGACCATAAGTATTAACTATAGCCCCCCCCCCCCCGCCCTGGCACCTCTCCCCAGACCCAAACATATCTCCCTTGGACATCAATTTTGGTATCTCGGAGACGGAAACCCAGTTTTGGATGTATCAGAGTGAGAACCCCCCCTGGATTGGGATGAATATTCGGTGTAATTTCTTAGTGGACCCCACCTCGGGAGAAAGTTAGTACTAACATGTCCAAGTGCATGTGTCTCTTGTAGTAGAATAATCTGGGGGTTATGCCTGGTAATGTATGCAGCAGTTTTCAAGGCCTTTATCGGGTTATTAAGGTCACGGATGTTCCATGAGAGGAGTTTGATGGTTATACCCCTATCACCCTGCAACATAGTCTTCCTTTGGTACAATTCTGTGTCTTGGTCTATGAGTGCCGTTGGCTCTTGTAGTTGTGCTTGACAAAACTAAACTCTCTGATTTTAAACAATTGCCACTTATGGCAAAACTTTGTGCCCAAACCCCAACCCCTCCCGCACCATCTGCTCCAACCCGATGATGTGTCCCCTCCCCCATAACCTGTTGAACTTTCCTGATGGTCACTCATTGCAGTTGCATGGCCTCCATCAGTAGAGACCCCTGATCCCAACTTTCACAATTATTATCAGTTGGAACCATTCAACCCGGCTGGGGGGGGGGGGGCCGCAGCCTGTAAAAGGATATTGCTGTAGAACCGGTTCAATCAGCTGGGCCTAGTGTTTCATTGCCTGGTCTCAGTGGCATGTTTTGATCCAGTGCCTGATCTCTGGGGGGCATAGGGATAGACTTCTCTATATATATGTTATGGCTTCAGTGGGGTTCTCGAAGAAATGCAATCTGCCTCCATGTTGAATTTGCAACATTGCTGGGAAGATGAGAGCATAGGGGATGTGGCGAAGTCTCAGCAGTCTCATGGCCTGTTTGTAGGATCTCCTTTGTGTTTGGAAACTGGTTGAAAAATCCGGATAGATATGCACTCTGTTTTCCTCATATTGTAGGGTACCTTTTTTTCTGGACAGCCTCAGGATCCTGTAGTTGAGTAGCCGAACAATGATCGTACGAGGTGGTGCCCCAGGTTTGGCTGGTGGTGCCAGGGTGCGATGTGCCCTTTCAACGAGAAAGTGGTCTCAAAAGATTCTGTGCCTAAAAGTGTTTTCAGCAGGCTTTCCACATGTCGCTCCATCTGGCCCTTACAGAAGGATTCTGAAATGCCAACAATACGGATATTGTTCCTCCTAGATCTCGATTCGAGGTCCTCACATTTAGCTTAATTTTTGCGTAGTTCTCCCTTCAATTGCGCTATATCCCGGCTGTGTTGGTTTATCGCATCTTCGTTTGTGCTGATCCAGTTTTTGGCCTCAGTGATGCGGGAGCTTTCCTTGTCCACTCTAGCCTTGAGAGAGCTAATTGTTGCGACAATATTGTCCAGCTTGACATTAACGGCCAAGAAGCCATTCTGAACCATAGTCATTAGGCAATCCTCTCTGGTGTCAGGTAGTGTCTGGGCAGGGCTGTCTTCCTCCATTGATGTGGTAGCAGCATCCCATGGGGTTGGGAGCTAGCAAAGGAGTCCATTGGGCCCGTTTTTTTCGCACCTGTACTTTTCTTCTCATGGCGGGCCATGTGTTGCCGGTGTCAATCAAGGGAGGGTAACTCTCTCGCGACTTGTGTTGGCATAGTCGCTTATATTGGCCTATGTAGTTCGTTTCTTTGCCTGCGTGTTCCGACCTGTTGGGTTCCAGCTTGGCAGGCCCCCTTGCCAGTCGGCGACATTATTGCCAAGGCATTTGTGTATCACGTTGCTGGGCCTTGTCCCCGAGCCACTCCCAGTGATTGTCCAGCCTCTGACCGTGATATGCTTTCACATGTATCAGATCTCTGCTATGTAGTGAAGAGGATGTTGATTTCTTTTGGGAACAGGCCCTTGTTCAGTAGCAGCCTATTTGGCAGGGTAATTTATCTTGCAATCCCTTTGCCCGCCGCGGTTCACAATGTTGGTGGAGGATCTTTAAACACCTTTCCCATTGGGGCGTGCTCTGGTATTTTAATTTTCCCACTGCAAGCGCGGAGGTCCCCAGCCCAAGGATCTATCACTGGGTTATTAGGAGATGTGTAATCCTTTAAGGCAGGGCCTGTTTATTTTCGGGGCTGGTGGCGTTAGAAGTGTGACAGCTAGAGATGCTGTGGACCAGAATTACTCCAGCTATCCATGTTATCTACCTACTTGCTGGCTCATGTGTATGAGGTTATATGCCCCTCGTAGTATCAAGTGTTACTGGGCCGTTACCACCAGGCTCCACACCCGACTTGGAGGACTTGACTACAGTTCAGTGGCACTCTCCCGAATGGATTGTATCCTCCCACGTAGTATGGAACATTGTTTATAATGGCTTCCCCTTCGTGGCGCTGGGCACATACCTCCGCAATGTCAGCGGTGTCGGATGTCTTAACCCACTAATCCAAGACCTGCAACATAACTCTGCATGGATGGCAGCAGAAACATCATAATGGCTGCCGGAAAACATGTTGCTCACCAGAAATCACCAGGAAGTGCGCAGTGAAAACCTGAAAAATAGGCCACCATCTACTTTTGCCTATGTCAGTGGTAACACAGGAGACCGCTGCCAAAACCGATCATTTGGCTGCTCAAAGAGCAAAATCATTGCAAAAGAAACAGAGCTGGTTTCAAAAATCCATTTTTATTTGGTGTCAAATTTGTAGAAATCATGGCTTACAAACCACCCAAAAAGATCCAACCTCCTTGTTGGGTGGTCAATATCATTCTCCTGCAAGAATCTACATAAATATAAGGTCCACAGAAGTATATATATATATATCTGAGCAAAGTATACTTTTGAGGATTGCTTGCTGGAAGAAATCTGTCAAAATGGGTGTAATACCATTACTCACCTCTACCAGAAGCCGGCGTTTTAAAACCATTTTGGGTAAAGTTGAACATGGAACTCAAACTATGCAAAAGAAAGATTTGCTATCAGAAGCTTAAGTGGTGGATACAATTTAAAACCATATTCTGAAAAGGCTTGAAGCAAGAAATGGTTTAATGTATGTGTTAAAAATGTGAGTTATATTAAAAGAAAAGACAATTTGTAGACATTGGGTTAAGAGTTAAAGTTTCCCACACTGTGTTCAAACGAATTCCACACCTTCTCCCTGGACAAAAGAAACTTCCCCCTGCCCTTGGCTAAGAGATTGAAAGGCTGGTGTCAAAAGGAACTGGGAGTGGCACCCTGGCCTGTTGCTCTCAGTGCAGACAAAGGAATCCTTGGGCTGAATAGAAAATGCTAATTCGGGTGTGACTGACAACAAACTGCTGGCAGGAAGGAAAGACATGTGACCTCTGAGTCAGCCCAGACCTTGGAGGCAGAGACAAACCATTGTGTGGATTCAGAAAGAACACAAATGTATGTTTTAGAAAAATGCTTATAAAATATTGTACCAAACTGACAAAAATGTGAAACTTTGAGATTGTTAAAATGAAAAATGTGCTCACAGTTTAAGAGTAAGCTGGACTCTGTGCGATGTGCTGAGACCAAACCCCGGACTTATTCATATTGTAGCTACTGTGTTTATGCCAGGAACCAGAAAAATTACCGAATTGTGCTCAGATCAGGTGTGCATGCATGTCTAAAAATTGGTGCAGAAATAATATTGAGAAACCCACCAAAAGCGCAAAAAGTCATCATTTCTGAACCAAAGCTCTAAGGAAGATGAGAGTTGAACAGAAATGTACCTTGGTTAATCTGTCATGTGATTTATGTAGTATTAACAAGTTGTGTATATTGTAAATATGAGTTTTATGAAAAATAAGATACTCTGTACAGAGGCAAAGGGGAGGGTTTTCCCCTAAGCCATAAAGATGTAACAGGATGACACGCTGATCCTTTCTCCAGTCAGGGGACAGGGAATCCTCTGTCCTATCAGATCCTTAGAGGGTTGGGCATAGAGAATCAGCCTCCCCACCCACTTTGCAAATACATAAATAGGGACTGCTGAGGACAGACAGGACACACACTTTCCACTTCTCAACTGATTTCTTGGCGAAGCAACCTGCAGGAAGATCCAGACATAGATCCAGAAACCATACTCCAGAACCAAGCTCTAGAACCAAACTCTAGAACCTTGAAGCAGAGAGGCCTAACCCGCAAGCTGAACCTTTTTCAGCTGGCCTTCAGAATCTTTTGCAACCTGATTCTAACCCCTAAACCTCCAAGGGGCATCTCAAAATCCAACAGCCTGGCTGAGCTGTTTTGCTGTTCTAGATAAGAACCCTGTGCTAGAACCAAGATCCAGAGCCAGAAAGCAGAGCTGTATCCAGAACCTGTCAGATCCAGTCCAAGAGACCGCGCAGACCGCAGTGCAGTGCTGAGAGCAGTACTGAGACCTGTCCGGTGGTGAGAGAATCCCAGCCAAACCCTTGACCAGATCTTTGACGGGGCCCACTCCATTCCCAAGCCATACGAGTGAGTATCCAGTCTAGAACTGTACATAACCAATCTCTTAGTTTAAAGTAATACTATTCCATCCATTTCAATCTGTCCAGAACTGCATTACAGAACCTCTGTTGTCTATCCTAAGTTCTTCTCTCCTTCACATAATTCTTGATAATTGTTGCAATAATCATGTTTTGACGGACAGAGATCAGAGCGGAGCGCCGCTGTTCTGGAGGCTGCCCGTTGAGTGTCTTGCTTCTTCATAGCTCCTTAGTATAAACCTATCCTTGTTGGTAAATCTTTAAAGCGCATCTGTAATTTTTTAAATCTTGATTCTGTTTCTGAAAACAAAATTATAAATTCCTTATAGTTTTTCCGTAATTGTGTTTCACGTACGCGGAAAAGTTGCAGCGAATTGCAATTTAGCCCCATTTCACCACATGTCAAAATAGCTGTTTCTTGTTTTCAACTGCTGAAATTCGTTTTCAGTCTGGTACCCATTCATGAATCATTGCTAGTGTTGACCTGAACCAATGCAAAGTAACTCTCACTTATCCTGAATCTCCTTTAGTGAATTAAAATCATTTTAGCATATTTTCCCTTCCATGGCAATCACATTCAAAAGTATTTTTGCCTGTTTTAAAATCACACCTGTTTTCTCTGAGCTTGCTGGGGGAACTGGAATTGAACTGCATTTTGATTAATATTCCTGAAACCTGTGTGCCCTCATTTCCACCTCTTCATATTGCAAAGTGGGGGGAGTGAGTAATAACAGGGGAAAAAGTGATCATAATATTGTTTGATTGAAATCATACCAAGTTTATTTCTTTGTTGGATTCTTTCCTATTATTGCATTTCCTTGAATCATGCAAAGTATTCTCTGCTACATTATCCTTTCTATTCCTACTCCCAACTGATTAAAGAGATTGTTGATAGTGTAATATTACCCATTGCTGATGACTGTACATATTCATAAGTGTGCTATTCAGATATTATTCTATTCATAAAAGTGTGATTTACATTGTTCAATTCTTCAAATAAACCTTTTAATTTGCAAACCTACTTCTTGTCTCAGTGAGGTCGGGGAGATTCAAAGAGAGGGGCGTTATATAAGGGTTCATCATCCAGATTTAAAGAACTTTGACATAAAAATATATAAATAAGGGCTTCCATTGGGCATCCCATACTAAGCATTGTCTTGGTTGGAGTGCTGGATTGAAGTCACTTACAGCGGGCTATGTCCCACTCCTCGGTGCAACTGTAGTATGCCATGCACCCTGTCTGGCTCTCCTCCTCCCCACCTGAGGGGCCGTGCACTGATTGTCCCCTTTGCGGGTCCCTGCAGCGCCCCCCCTCTGGCCCGACCGGTGTCGGTCTGTCAGCCGGAGCCATCTGGGGTCCCTGCACGGATGATGGTTCACCTATCAGGCGGCGAGTCAGGGAGCGGATGGATACCGTGGGGGACCCCCCACTCGGTCCAGTATTCCACCGCCAGCACATCTGGGCCGCCTCTGATTGTTGTTGCGAGCGGGTACCTCTGTGTTGTCGGATCGGAGATAATGCTCCTCCCCCGCACAGCCCTTTGATGTAGCAATGTGGCGTACGTTCTTTCTGGATGACCGCACCGGCCACCAGTCAGTGGGCCCACCAACCACTTCACAATGCGTTACGAATTCCCCAGGGCCGCCCCGGTTCTCAGCCAAATCTGCACAAAATGTGCTGTATATGAAGAGGCACCAGATGATAAGGGTATTTCTTGCTACTGTGGCTCCAAAGAGGATTAATTTAAAAATAGGATATTCGTGGGGTCGGAGCTCTCCAATGAGGTGGCAATCTTGATTGCACGCAACAGCGCCCCCCCTTAAAAGGGCTGTTTTGAAAGAGAGCAGGGAGACACACTGATTTCTCTGGCTCCCACTCTATAGCCATAAGCAGGGCTCCAGTTGTATATCTTAAGACAAAATCCACCACACTATTCACAGGAAACTGTATGGCAACCTGTCCAGGTTCACCAAAGCCTTGAGAATAGTTTCCCTTGCCAAGTTATGAAACATGGTAAGGCCCAGACCCCTGACAGGTAGTCAGGGATTTGCAGAACAGGTTTGACAGGAGAAGGTCCCACCAATCAAACTCCTGAGAGATCTGACAGATCTCTCTCTCAGAGCACCCTGTGGATGACAGCTCAGTGACACTTGACAGGTCACTTCACCATCCCTCCACTGGGTCTGACCACTTCTGATGACAGCAGAGGAGCTACCTCTGTAGCTGTCATTCAGCATGGTGTCAAGGACTAACTTGACAGTCATTCCCTGTGGGTTGGCAGAAGGGCATAGGGAATTATGATCAGTAATCACCAATGGCAACCTATTGCCTGAGGTCTCTAGAGTCAAGGGGCTAATAGAATTAGGCTAAACGTGAACTCTGGAGCAATTGAATTCCTGTCTCACTTCTGTCAACCTGGTGACAGAATGAGACCCCTACATTGGTTCTGTTCTGGGACCCCCATCATGGGCCAGCAGGAATGTGTGTTAGACCACACAGGTGATATCCTGACACTAGGATGCATCATAAGGGGAATGTCACACACCAACCGTAGGAGGAAGGGCCTCACAACTCGAGTAACCTCCAACCTCTCAAGGTTTGCTCTGGTGTGCTCTGTGGGCTTACTTTTCAGTAACCCACCTTCCTGTTAAATACTTTGCTTCACTGTTGGAGAATCCTCCAATTGGAAACAGGCCTTTCTCCATAGGCCTAACCAAGATGGTTTTCTTTCTGTTGCCCCATACTTCTTGGTCTCCTTGGACTCTCCTCTACCTGTATACTAGGCAGCTGAGGAGGCGCATAGGATGCAAGGTTTTATGGGGGTCCATCTTCCAAACTCGGAGTGGGACAGTTTCAACTACCTAAACATCAGTTCAAGGTAAGGCAGGAGGAATATTCTCCTTTCCTCTGCCTGTTTTTCTGACTCCCCTGACCATGTGTTTCCCCTTAGGCCCAGGCTTTCTCTTAGGCTTGGCTAAAACAGCCTGATATTGAAACCTAGCGCTTGAAGGGTCTAGTGAGGGCCTATCAGGACCAAAGTCTTGAAAGCTTAACTCACCCAGCACTCTTTTTGTGGGCCTTCTTGGACATAGTTTTATCAGTTTCCCCACCCTCTTTCTCGTTGTGCTTCTTTTCCTCCTCCTGCTTACCTAAAGCAGGCCTGCCCTTATGGGATACGCTATGTGAAACCCATAAGTCAGCAGCAATGGCTAGCGTCTTTGGATTTAACTCCTTTGAGTCAGCCAAATGCTGTTTTAGATCTGGGGGACAAGAGTCAAAAATACATTCAAGCATGACCAAATTGACCATGCCCTCAAAGGTGGTTAGCTGATAGCCTTCTATCCAGTCACTCACGTTTTTCAGAGTATCTGCAACAAAACTTACATAGGTCATACATTCTTTCTTTCTTTATTCTCTAAACCTCCTCAAGTATCCAAACTTAAGGATAAGAGATTGCTTACGGTTTACAAAATCTAATCTATCAGCCTTTGGCATTTCCATAATGGCACCACAGCCAGAATGGGGTAGTCTGCTGATCAACCATGCAATTCTGTCAGCATCACTCACTCCTTGTACCTCACAAGCATATTCAAAAGTTACAAGCCAGTCAATGATATCATTCTTTCCCTCATACACACTCAGGAGAAGATCTTTAGGAAACCTAGAATGCGACGAGGACCCATAACCATCTCCAGATCCTCTGGCCCACACACTCCCCACAATGGTCCAATCAGGACCACTGGTGGGAACACTCATGCATACCAATCAGACACACATAAACCAGTATGTGGATTGGAGCCAGACTGGCCCAACCCACATCCTGCCTGCAAACAGACAAGACCCTCCAGTAGCCCGCCAAAAGCTGCTGCTTTCCCGGGCACCGGAAGTCCTTATGAGGAAGAAGGCTAAACAACAAGATGCAAAATGAATGGGCGAAAATCCTTGTGGCACAGCCATGTTTTACCAGTAGCCACAGTAAGTAGCCAAACGTGATAAACAAGCTAAAAACGAAATTCCCCAAAGAGTGGGGAAAAGTCACTGCTTCCACCAGCCCATCTTTTTAGCACCTCTAGAGTAACCAAAAATCCTTTGAGTGTTAGTCTAGAGCAAAACAAAAATGAACCCCATTGCACTGCAGTGTAAGCTGCTTTGTGCAATGATACAAAGTCACCACATGTGATACAAAAATAACCACAAGTAGCAACATATTCACTATTTCCCAGTACTGATAGCCTTAATGACACATCAGTTTCCCCATAACATGTGAGCAAAGGCCAGTACAGGGAAGCTTAAGGCTTCACTACACTGCAAAAAGTACAGGTCAGATTGAAAAATAAAAGGAAAAGGTTTGGGGGTTCCTTAAAGATGGAAGGAAAGGTGCAGTAAAGTGAATCTTTTCTAACAGTGTCCATTAGACATAACACAACATGCACAAACAGAAGCCCCAGAAAAGACTTGTAAGTGGGAGTATACCACTAACACTTTTCGAAGTAGGGAGCGTAATCATTCTGGAGGCTGAATAACTACAAATGCCAAAAGACAAGAACAAGTTCAAATATGTTGACACAGAAAAATGCATCAACTAGGCAACAATTTAAATCTTAGCACCTAGCCATTCATGGACACCAAAAGCAACATGTCCACCAATTCCTATAAGCCGACCAAAATTATATTCAACACCTGTGGGACAATGCACACTACATGCACAAAGCTATCCATGTTGCCTTGAGTGTGAAAGCAGGGGTGCAAGAGTCCACATGCAACATACATATGGGAATACAGAGACATTGCACCCCATATCAAAAGAACAACTGAATAAGAACCAATTTGTAAGTGAGCAAAAAGTAGTTGACAACCTCCAGGGGCCGCATTCACAGAAGCATCAAACAATGGAGCATTGGAACATGAAAACAGCATGAGAATCATGTCCAAAATCTGTATGGCAACAACACAGACAAAGATGCTTGAATCAACAGTGTCCATGAAATACACCCAAAACATAAGGCCCAAGCAACATAGTCCCTGACCACTGACACATGGACAACAACACATGTTATGCATGTAGACACCAAGCCACCCACATGAGACCACAAGTATGAAAGCATAGTACACAATTGATGCTAGCAAACTCATGCAAGCACAACCCTGAACACACAATGCATGTATCACAACAATAAAAAGGTCAATTGCCCAACCCACTCCCTGACAACCACAATGCACACAATATACAATCACATCAAAGTAATCATGTTGAATCAGAAAATAAAAAGTGCACTGCAAGAGAAATTCACATTTTACCTCATCCCATGTGAGCCTGCAGCAGCTAGACTGTGCAGTCCATCAAACTCCCCCACTGTCGGCCTGAAAACCATCAAACATGTACGCTGTTTCCTGTGCACGAATACAACATCAACTTCCACCACAATCCCTGCATCCATCATTCCATGAAAAATTAATCTGTAGAGAAATACAAATCAATGTGAGCACAGGCAGCACATCCATGTGCCGAAAAATACAGCAACATGTGCCCCCTGTGTGACATGCAACAGATGCATACAATAACTCAGCATCCACCCATCACCATGTGTCCTGGCTCACATGCAGCCACATCCACCCACCTCAGGCCAATGCTTTATGAACAACCCACACAGTGACACCTTACCCACCCACAATACCTACACTGCCTGCCCTCCGAGTGCCATGCAGTGAAGGACCATGATACACTTAACCATTATCATGATGATGGTACCTTCCCAAAACACACATCTGACCACAATCAGCATGACAATGATAGGACTCCTAAAAAGAGCTCACTGAGAGGATGGAAACCCAGGAGCACCTTGGTACTATTCCCAAAGCCATAGTGTGCCATCCACTCATCAAAGTGGCAGTGGGACAGTGCAGTAAACATTGGCAGCGGAGCCGATGATGCTAAGCCCAAGAACCAAAATTCTCACCATTTGCACAGAAGACAGGAACTTGCAGAAGGCTGCACTTCACTGAAGCAGATGTCAGACTGGAAGGCAGAGCACTGAGACAACTGGCATGAAACACAAAAGCAGACATGAGAAAGCAATGAGAAACCGAGGTCACGGACAAAGCCACACAGAAGGGAGCAGGCAACAGGGAAGTGAAAGGGAAGGTAGACTCCACCCGGGAGAGAATAAATTGTAGAAAATGTGCTTTCAACTGAAGGGTGAAATTAGATGCACTGAGCAGATGTCAACAGTCTCCTGGAAATGTGATTGTGTACCGTGCACGGTACATGTTCACCATGGCAAACAACAACCCCTGGACAATGATCTGTTCATGGTGTCTGTGGAGAACATGTCAACCCAAAAATGACCAGCCAGCAATGCTGTGATTTGTTTGAACTTGTCTTTGGACAGCACCCTGGGAAGGGGAAGAAGGACCAAGATTGGACTGATTATGTGGGTGGACATGACGATTCCAAAATCATTTCCTGGCATGCCATGGGGCAGGCATGACAGATTTGAAAAGTGCAAGGAAACACTCACCACCACAACCATCACCATGTGTTGGAGCACACAAATATCTGTGTCTGCCACCCTCATGACAGCTCGCCAACAAAGACCCCACAGTGCAGTCATAATGTCGAAAAAGTAATGTCGACTTACAAAAAAGTCGAAAACTTAATGTCGAAAATGTTTTTTTGAATGCTTTCTTTTTTTATTTATGTTTTTTTTGGGTTCCGCATGTAAAGAAAAAGGTAAAAAAAAAAGGGGAGGTTGAGGAGAGCCCCACTATTTCGAATAAAAGACGTAGTAAAAAAGACATTCAAATTATTTTTTTCCACATTATTTTTTAGACTTTATGACTTTCGACATTATTTAATTCGACTTTATGACTATAAACCGTGACAGCCCCCCTCACAACTAGGAGCCCGCAACCAGTACCACCTTGATTGTCTTCATAAAACAGCATGCATCGAAACACCAGCCTACCATCACTGTGTGTCATATGCACCCACAAAGCTGGACCCGTTCACCTCAATACAAGCAAAAGAAAAGTGACCCCACACAGTGACTGACTCCCTGCCACAAAAAACAACACAAGTGACACCCTGAGTGCCCTCATACCTGGAAAGACATTTTAAAATCACAAAGAAATGCATTGCAACATAAAGATACTAGACATCCATGACAACTCATGCAGGGAAGTTGAAAATATGCATGGGCCACACAGAGTGACAATTGTCTAGCAGTGGAATGCAGCGTGACAGAGTGGCGCTGGTGAAAATCACTGCAAGGATGAGACTGGCAGGCGCGGGGATGAGGATTGCTATGCCTGACATCACAATGGGTGAAGGCAGAGAGAATGTCATCAAGCGAGGAAGACAGAGACTTGAACATCTTTGCAAGAAACAGCTTGGTCATAGAGCAAGGAAGGAACAGAGATGGAAAAGTACCAGATGTAGTGGGCCATGAATGACAAAAGTGGGTGACAGAGAAGGGCAGACAGCAAAGAATATGCACGTGTGAAAGGTCAGTCATCAGCTGTACATTAGACAAACCACTGGCAACACCCACCATAGCATGCACATCTGAAAAAGAGACATGCACACTTCATGCCTTCAAAGAAGTGGCTACAACCATATACACATACCTTACACCAAGGAACATTCACCCCTAATGGACACCACTGCAAATGGACTGTAGGACAACATAAAGCTGTTCACTCATCCCCAACATACCACACACTGTGACTGAGAATGTCACAGAGATGCATTATGAGTCCAGTGGTAGCTGTGCCGGTAAAACTGGCAGGCTGCAGCCATACCTGTGGGAATTTACCGGATTCGAACTTGCCGGAATTACCAGGGCATTACAGCCCCGGTGATCCGGTAATTCCAGAGCCAGCATTCTGTAAATCCCCATTCCCGTGGAGTCGGGAATGGGTAAGTGGAAACACTGGCACCATGTCGTAATGTAGCATTAGGCCATCCGCCTGCAGAACTCATAGTTTGCCAGTCTGGAAACAACAGTGGTGGCGGGTTTTCCACCACCGTTGTTTCCGGACCAGCAAACCTGTAATGAGGCCCACAGTAAGCATGCAGGTAGCCCAGGGTGCACTCCCAACTCACACGGGCAGAACAAATGAAGAAAGGTTGTGGGGAGTGACAGATGTTACACATGCATGGGCACACAATGTTCCCACACAACGTGCACTCACTGACAGTGCTGGATGAGATGAACAAGGACTGCAAACCAAGAAACATGCAACACACCCCTTTGTAGAGAACCAACAGACTCAAACACTGTACAAACAGTTACCTCATTGGGTAGCACAGAAGCAGTCAGTCAGGGGTACACATGCGCACATCTAGCCAACCCTACATGAAGCAAGTCTGACAAACTTGGCTTGTGGAGTCAATGTACATAAATGGCCAGAATTGTGCCACCAGCGGCTACATCATGAGGCGGTGCTGCAGAGGATGAGCACACCTGGTACTCAACGTGTGTTGTCCATGTGGAACAGTGGCAGGGCACGGCAGGTCATGTAAGTGGACAAGGGAGTGGATGGGGAAGTGGCACAGGTTGAAGAGTAATGTGCACAGGGAGTACATCTGCAGTGCCCGGTAGGATACATAGTGCCAGGGGGAGGACAAGGGTGTCAGTAACGTGACATCATCATTGTCAGTGAGGTAAGTGTTGGAGAACCAAAATACACAAAGTGCATAGGCACAGATAATGTATGCCCTCAATTGGTAGAAACATCTAACTTGAACGAAAAAATCTTGCCAATGGCTAAAATGTGACAAGTGCTGCCCAATCCCTTCCATGAATTGCGATAATTGTGTAAGTTCCCCAAACAAAACAATGCACCCGCATCAAAGTGTAACTGCATATACACACAGATGCATGGGGACAGACACAGATCTGGACAGAAATTCGCTGTGAATCAAGGTCCACCCTAGTAAAAAAGTGTCATGCATGCAAAGACCATGGCAACCAATAATACTGACACAACACGAGAGACGGTGCACTTGCTCACCTGCAGGCAGAGTTGGAATGATGCGATTCCCTCATCACCTCCACTGGGAACTGAAACTCCAAATAACCAGTGCCTGGCAGAGGGGATGGGGACTAGGGACGTGAAAGGGTGCAGGGTGGACTTCCCATGGAGTGCTGTCAAGGGGTGAATCAGGATCACTGTAACAACATGTGACATTGCATGTAAACAGCCATAGTTCTCAATCATACATACAGCACATATGTGTGAAGATTACATATTACCATAGTTACCTGCACATCCCAACCTCTTGACCTCAATGCAACCATGTCAGTTGACAACATTGTGCATGACTGCATGTCCACAACTGCATTCATCATGCCATTGGGAGGTCCTCTGCACATCTCAATGTAAAAATAAAATGGAATAAACAAATTATTCCTCCTTGGAAAGGGCAAAACAAAAACACATGCCACCATCTGGGCGAGGGGGGTTGACAAACAAACAAAAAAATGTCCATGCCGAATCAAGGGGCCAATAAAAACAAAAAATACCACACAGATCATATACAAAATAAAATAAAAAAAGTCCATCTTTGACTGGGGAGGGGGAGGGTCCCCCCTGAAGCGTGGAAGGTGAGGGTGCATGTCAATATCCACATGAGTGGAAAAACAAAAACAAAATACCCTCCATGGGCTCATGGACCTCACGGCAACGATGGACCAGGAGTCTGGTCTGTGCTGGCACCCCCATCCTGGGGTCGATATGCCGGTGACTGTGGTGTTGGAGCCCTACCACGCAGTGCCAAGGTCTGGTCTTCCCTAGCCACGGCCAACCGTGACAGAGTCGAATGCATCAGCACAGTAAGGGTGGTGAGGTCTCCATGCATGTCCTCACGGATGGCTGCAGAATCTGTATGCGCACTCACCCGTGATGCATTGAGTTGCTCAGAGAGTGTCTGCCTGAAGCCATCCAACTCCCTGTGGATCACTGTCCTGTCGCTGCGAGTTTGTCATGGATTGTAGTCCTCATGGCCTGCATCTCAATCCTCAGGGCCGCAATCTGTGTCTGAGCATCTACATGCAGGGACCCCTAAAGATGCCTCAAATCAGCCCGTCAGCCCTTGATGTTGGCCTCCTTGTGGGAGGGGCATGAGGACCGCATGACCTGCAGCTATTGCTCTACCTGGGCTGCTGGTGCGGTCATGGTCTTGGTCATCTTATCCATGCCCTATGATATTTTGTCCAACACGTTACCATGTCAGATAGCAGCACGCAACATCTGCTGCTCCCACTCTGTCTCCGCAGCCTACACATGTCCACAACGTTTGCGAGGCCCACAGCGGTCTGATGCATGGGACCATGGCCGTTGTTGTGGTGGCCCTGTTAGCTGCAGATCTAAAACACTCCCTTGGACATCAGCCCCAGGACCTGATGCCAATTCATAGGAGGGTGGTGTTGCAGCCATAACCACTACAGATAGGAGGACCATCACTGACTGGCCCTGTGAAGCCAGCCACACCACCGCCGACTTATGGACCCCATTTCATCCACCCATTGGGGCACTCACCCTCACCCTCTTTGAGGCATAAACATCCGGTACAGCATCAAAACCAACTGTGTCCGAAGAGTCTGCAGCACTACTGAGGATGGTCTGGAGCACCAATGGATTTTCATGGTGGACAACACCACCTTCCTCCACTGGTGGTATAATGCACCACTGACACTTCTTCCTCCTCTTCATCCTCTGCATCTGGTGCATCCTCATCTGCATATGGAGAGAGACAGACATATTGATTCATGTGCAACGACACCCAAATGTCCTTTTGCATCAAAGTGTCTTCACACAACAAATGGCAGTATATGCATGCATCACACATGTATTCACACACTTTGAGCTGCAAGCAATGTATGCATGGTATTTGCTGACCAGTGTCCCCCCTCTCCTGGTCATTTCATTTTTTTAAAAACTTTTCTTTATTGGCAAGGAACAGTAACTGGCGCATTACACATTACACCAACAACCCATGTTACATAATTTGGAGCGTGGATAACAATGCAGAGCCTTAGCAATAAACCATGTACATTTGCAAGAGCACATCAAGTCCAACTAGGCTATTCATAGTTCAGCTTACATAACTGCCTGCTCTGGTGATGGGGGAGAAGATAGAAGCTCTAGGTCCGCCCTGCTGTTCAGATAGCTACAGAACTCTGTCCACACGTTTTTGGGGCGAGCATTCACAGGCAGTGTGTTGATGTAGTCCTCTTCACACATCTGTGTCCAGGTAAGAGCCTTTAACCACATTTCTAGTGAAGGGGGGGATCGCCGCTTCCAGCACTGCAGAATGCATCTCTTAGCCACTATCGCCCCCACATTCAAGAATTTAACGACACGCCTTGCCCCAGTCCCCTCCCACAGCCCGAACAAGGGGGTCAGGGTCGACCCGGAACCCCACCATCTCTGAGAGGGCCTCAAGCACAGCCTCCCAAAATGGAGCCAGTGCCCCACAGGACCAGACATATGGGCGTGATCCGCATCGCTGGACCTGCATCTCTGACAGGGATGGGGCTGATCACGTGCGAATTTCCCAACCACGTGGGGAGTATAATACAGGCGATTAAGTAGCTTATATTGCACATCTTTATCTGGAATTGAGGGAGACCTTGCGTGTGTGTGTATACACAATTTTGCCCACATATCGTCAGTAATGCCCAACCCCAGCTCGTGGCTCCAAGTGTCCCGGATCTTGTGGGATGATTCTACAACTCGTGCCATCAGTGTTTTATACAGGGCGGACACTATGCCCCTACGCCCTGCGGAATTAGCAATGTAGCAGATCTCGGGCGAGTCAGGGGGTTCGTCTGGGTACGAAGGCCACATGTCTTGGACTGCCGCTCTGAGTCTAAAGTATTGCAGTAACTCCAGTGATGATTTGGAATGCCCTGACCTCCATGTCTGCAGGGTGATGAATTTCCCCTCGGGGAACAAGTTGGAGAGTGAACGATATCCCAGGTCCAGCCAGCGCCGCATAAGGAGTGTATCCTGTGTGGGAGCGAGGCCCAGGAATGACCACAGGGGTAACCATTTATAGTACGGAGGGGTTTCAGAGTGGGATTGCTGAATCTGTTTCCATGCCCTGATTGTGGTGGCCACTGGGTCAGCCGGGGCATCCGAATGATACGAGTGGAAGAGGATTCACCTCCCCAGTCGCGAGGATCTCGAGTTTAACATGCGGGGGAGGTTCTTGGTGTCTGTACCAGTGTGTTGCATGCTGAGCTTGTGCGGCTATCCAGTATTGGGTCAGATCAGGTGCGTTGAAGCCCCCCCTCTCATAGGGTAATGTCATATGCTGCCACTTCCTGCGTACGGCACCAGAATGCCACAGGAAACGGGCGCACCCCGCATTGAGGTCCGTGAAATATTGCTTCCCGGGCCAGAGTGGGACGTTAGCAAATATGTATAGAAGCTTTGGGACTATAATCATTTTGATCAGCGATAGTCTCCCTGATAGGGATTGGGGGAGGTTACACCACCTCTTCATTCTGGCCTCAGCATATTGTGTGGCAGCCCCGTAGTTGTAAGCCAATAAAGAGGATTTTGACAGGGATACCTTGACCCCCAGGTACATGATGCCCCCAGGGGCCCACTTGAGCGGGAATTCACATGTTGGTTGGGGAGTTGCTGGTGTGAGGGGGAAGATTTCTGATTTGGTGTAATTTATGGTGAAGCCCGAGAATGTACCGATTTTGATTATTTCGTGGATGATTGGGTCCAGATGCACCGAGGGGTCCCTGATGTACAGAAGTACATCGTCCGCATAAAGTGATATAATTTCGGGCGTGTCACGCAGGCGTATCCCCTTGCGAGTATGCTTGTCCCTCACACTATCTGCCATGGGCTCGATAGCCATCGCAAACAGCACGGGAGAGAATGGGCACCCCTGGCGTGTCCCTCTGTGGAGGGTGAAGGAAGCTGACAGATGAGAGTTAACCAGGATTTTGGCCACCGGGTTAGTATAAAGCAGTTTAATGTAGGAAAGCATGCACGGGCCGATCCCCATCTTCTCAAGCACCGCCCATAGGTATTGCCATGAAACCATATCAAACGCTTTTTGGGCATCTAGTGTCACAGCAACCGCGTTAGCCTTCTGGTCAATTCTAGAGATGACATTGAACAGTCGTCGGATATTTAAGGCAGTGGAGCGGGCGGGGACAAAGCCACTTTGGTCCGGGTTGATCAAATATGTCATGATGGGAAGGAACCTATTTACTATAATCTTGGCGAATATTTTGGTGTCGGTATTCATGAGAGACAGAGGTCTGTAGGAGCCACACTCATCAAGAGGCTTACTCGGTTTAGGGAGCACGGTAATGATGGCCTCACGCAGGGACTGGGGGAGAGTAGCAAGGTGCAGCGACTCATCCCACACCTCGTGTAGGCGCGGGGCCAGTAGAGCGACATGCTGCTGATAAAATTCGGCAGTTAGGCCATCCGGGCCAGAAGGGCGTGTCCAATTGCCCTTTAGTGGCATGGGATATAAGGGACATGGGGAAGCAGTCAAGGAGCAGATCCAGATCCTGCGGGCTATGTTCGCACTGCGGAGCATAGAGGGCAGCATAGAATTCTGTAAAGGTCTCAAGAATAGGTTGGTCGGACCAATGCCGCACTCCGTTTTTATCAGTGATACTATCAATCCGGGTTCTGCCCCCCTCGATCCGGGCCAGTCTGGCCAGGGTTCGACCAGGTCTTTCCCCTTCGCCATACTTCCGAGCCGCAATGGGTCGGACGTAGTATCTTATCTCCCTGAAAGCGTGGGCTTCAAAGGTTTCCAGTTCCGTTCGTATCTGCGCTAACTTGGGAGGGGAAGGGGCGGAAGCGTACTCGCGCTCCAGTTCCCTGAGTTTGGTCTCGGAGCGTCGTAAGGAGTTCCTAATGTCTTTCAGGACCCCAGCTTCCCTGGAGATGCACATCCTTCTGATGAAAACCATGAATGCCTCCCACCGAACCCCGTCGGTTGTGTCGTGGCGTTTGTTGTTGTCAAAAAACAAAGTGATATCTGCAAGGATTTCGGCCTTGAAGACTATATATCGTGTAGTGCCTCTGACTTAAAGCGCCAATTGGAGTGACGGGGGAGGGCAGGCTGCAGAGTTATGTCCAGCGTCACCGGGGAGTGGTCAGAAAGTGTGCACGGCAGTATCTGCATGCCGAGAATTTTCCCCATGAGCCCAGCCGACAGAAGGAAGAGATCAATTCTGGAATGACTGTCGTGCACAGAAGAGTAGAATGTAAACTCTCTAGCCCGTGGGTGAAGCGCTCTCCAGGCGTCAACTAGACCAGCAGGGACCATGTGGGCATGGAGCCAACGAGCAGCTCTGGACATCATCCTGGGTGCAGCACCTGATCTGTCCAACTCGGAGTCTAATATGAGATTCATGTCCCCCCCCAGATGATCGGGACCCCAACATATCTCTGGAGCAGGGCGTTGATGTCATCGAAAAAGTCAGGAGCATCTATGCTCGGGACATATGTGTTAACCAGAAGGCACTCTGTGTTAGCAAGCAGACAATGGAGGATCACATACCTAACCTCTCGATCTATGTGACTACGGATACAGAATCCATAAGTTCAACAAGGGAGATGCAAATGTCGAGCGTGCTGGTGGTACACAAGGAGGCCCACATACAAGGGCCAGGACGGGTCAGGACGGGTTTCCTCAACCATCATCTAATGGCTTGTCCACCAGGCCAGGAAGCGGAATATGGGATTCAATGAATTTGACCGCCTCCTCCGGAACCGTGAAAAAATATAGCTTATTGCGATGGGTGAGCTTCAGCCGTGCCGGGAACAACATGGCGTATTCCACTTTCCTCTCTCTAAGCAGCTTTTTCACACCGTTGAACTGCCTGCGCTCCATTTGCACATTAAAGGAGAAGTCGGGAAAAATTCGGATAGTCTGAGACTCCAGTTTCAGCTCCCCCCTCTGCCGGGCCAAGCGTAGTATGTGATCTCTATCCCTGAAGCTAAGGACTTTGGCAATAAACGGCCTGGGGAAATCACCCGGCTTGGGGCGGGGGGCCAGTGCCCGATGGGCGCGTTCGATCGTGAAGAACGGGGAGAGTTGAGGATTGCCCAAGAGGTCTCTTAGGAGGTTTTCAACAGCTAGTTCCATCTTGCCTTTAAGGGCAGTCTCCAGGACCCCCACAATGCGGATATTGTTCCTGCGGGATCCGGACTCTAAGTCGTCGCACTTCGCCTTGACTTGTTTCATATCACTCACCAGGTCTGAGACAGTGTTTTGTAGAGTGTGCACCTCATCCTCATTGGCCCCAATTCAGGTCTCGGCCTCCACCAGCCTAGCCCCGTGCTGATCCAATTTGGCTCGCACAGAGACCACACTGGCGTTAATGTCATCCAATTTTTCGAGGAATGATGCAAAGTTCTTTGCCATAGTTTCCATTAGTGTTGTGAGGTCCGGCTGAGGGGGGCATCAAGGTGCATCTGGATCATCCTGAGGCAAGGCAGCCCCCCTGCTCCTGCCTAGAAAGTGTTTTAGCATACTTGTCCATTGCCCCTGCCTTGTTGGCCCCGCGTGATTTGTTTGACATGTTTTGGGGACACACTGAGGCCCCGCAGGGCAGTCTTTGCAGGATGTTAGCACGAGAGCTTCAGGCCCCTGGGGAGCAACAGGATCAGGAAGGGAAGGGGATCTCAACCTCTCATCCAGCAGAAAACCAAACACAATGTAGGGGTAGGGATGAGCTGTATACTAGGCAGCAGCATTCCAGGGCACTGGCACCTCCGTGTAGGGACGGACAGCGGGCCAACCAGTCCAATGCAGCAGCGTAATCTGGCTGGGATGTTGTCGAGCGAGGTGCACCACAGGGCCAGAAGGGCCGCAAGCCACCAGTGCCAGCAATGAAAGGCAGCACAATCAGAGGGCGCCTGGCGGGCGCGGGGCACCAGCGGCTGGATGCTCAGTTTGGGGAAGCTGCCGAGGTGCCCAGGCAGTCGATCAATAGGGAGAGGGCAACAACGGATCCCACAGGAACAGAGCAGCGCCACCACGGACCTTAGGGTTAAGGGCTCATAGGCCCGAGAAAGCTTGGTATATGTGAGTCCCTTGGTGCCCGAATAATTGGGTTGTATGCTGATTATGGGCGTAATAAGTCCTTTAGGGGCCCAGTGTGTGGCAACCTCAGGCCCCCGGCTCCTCACCTGCAAATGTCGGCGTTCAGCTCACAGCCGCCGCACAGTCCACAGCCGCCGCCGGCCGTACGAGGTGACCCGGTGGGGAGAATGCAGGCGCGTCGCAGCGCGGCCCGAGGCGGCAGTCATCACGGCACTGCAACCCCCACCCGAGAGGAGCAGCCGGACTGCCAGGCACAGATGGGGGTGCCGCTTCGTCTCTGGGGCAGCAGGACCACACCAGCCACCACCGCCGGGGCCAGGCAACCCGGCAGGGGAGCCATCAGATGGATCCCCCGCCGGGGCCAGGCAACCCGGCAGGGGAGCCATCAGATGGATCCAGCTCAATGTCTTGGTTGCGGGAGGCCGCTCCGGCAGTCCCCTCAGCATGATGGGAGCAATTTGGCGGTCGCAGGAGTGATGTCACCGCCGCGCCCGCACCCCACTAGGGGCAGGCCGGAAAGGAGGAATGCGTGGGCCAGCGGCAGGCACAGGTACACCCTGCCGCAGGGAGAGCAGGGCAGGGGAAAGACGCGGCGCCCCAGAGGGGTGCGAAGGTCCGATCACGCAGCGGGCTAGGCAGAGAGGAAAACAGGCCCACCGCTCCAAGCGGCAGCACACAACGCAGCTGGGCGGAGAAGCCAGGCAGTTGACCAGCGGGAGAAGGCAGACCGGAACCCCAGCAGGACACAGGGGGCCAGGCCCGCTGCTGTAGCACGCAGCCCAGCAGGCCTCAGTCGTCGGATGCCCGGCACAGGGGAAGAGAGGGCCCCAAGTAGTCCCAGAGCTCCAATTTTCGTCCCGACACAGATTTATGTGTTGGTCCGATAATAAGCAGCACAATGCACACGGTCTCAGCTCTGGATGATGCAGGGACCCGCAGATTCAGGTGGATATACAGCCGTCGGGTCACGGAGCAAAAGAGCTAGGCAGCCATCTTGCAAGCTGCTCAACAGCGCCCCCCTGTCCTGGTCATTTCAATGCCATCAGTGGAGATGTTTACATATAAGAGTGGCATACACGCACAATGATGGGCCACGCAGGGGGCGTGGCTAACTGGCCCTGTGAGCAGCTGGGCTTTCCCTTGGCTCCCACTGATCCTGGAAGATCCGTGTGTGTACACGAGATGACTAAGAAGAAAATGTACAAAGATTCACCCACAGCTTTATGAAGCAGACCGGCATACATCGATCATATTCCGAAGCCAGACCGTAGATCAGGACGGCAGCTGTGGGACAAGAAAGACGCCGAAATATACAGTGCCTGGAAAAAATGGCGGCCGGCTAGGACAAAGAACCTTGCTGATGCACTGGTAAGTGGCCCTCCAAGGACTGTAATGCACACGCCATGAGTGCTAATTACTGCAGCTTGCAGGCACAGTGTATATATGTGAAACACTGTGTGCGTACCCCGAGGCTCATTGTAGGAGTCGGAAGAAGGTATTGAGGAGATAATAGCCTGCACATGATTAACAATGGATACGTTTGCTTGGTAAAATCATGGGCAGGCCAGCGGGGATCCACTGGTAGCATTCCAGGGCTCTTAGCCCCATGAACGAAATGGGTAAGCGCAGACATGACCACACAGGGCTGGGGTACTGCTACGCCATACATGGAACAAATAAAGCATTCACATTGACTGAGGGTCCGGATAGCCATCGGATACAAACAGCGGTAAGAAGAAAGACGGACTGCCGGGTCCTGAAGAAACGGGAAGCCTGTGAAGACTGGCAGGCCTGCGGATGCACCGCTGAATCCTATGCTGCAGAGGAGGTTCAGAGAGGCGAAAGGTTATGCACAGCTAGGTGTTCTTAGCAATACAAGAGTCTATAGGCACCGAAGGAGCCTGGGTACTTGACTTATTACACAGCACAGGCCAAGTTGGAGGGGAACCAGCAAACCTATGGGAACCACGTGATCAGGGAGCCAGATGCTACGGTGCGCGCTGGAAGTAGGGACATGAGACGCTGGATCTGATGCTACATAATTTTGGACTCCGAACAAAATCAAGGGATAGTAACAAAATTACACATGTATTACCCGGAGCAAATCAGCAACTAGCAGCTCAGGCGGACCCTCATTGGTACACCAGCAGCTCCCAAGTAGAACCAATCGATAGACGAACCGGGGCAGGCTGAGGGGCCCTCGAGTTTAGCACCAACTACTGTGAACTGATACACTAGGTGGCACCAGGATGACATCCAAGTTGCCCAAAACAAAGGGGAAAAAATCAACAATGGAGGAATTTACAAAAACACCTCAGTCAACGGAGGGAGCCAGGAATAGGGAAAGGAACCCGCAAACAGGCACTGCACCAGCGCACAATAATCAGCAGATCCTGGACGCAATTGCAGACCTGAAAATTGCATGGGAAACCAAGATGGAGGCAGCCATGGTGGAACTCAAAACATCATTGGATCTTAAAATTGGAGCATTGCAAGAGGATGTAAACCTACCGAGACAGGATGTAAAGAAAATAGAGGAACGCACAGGCAAACTGGAGAAGGAAGCAAACTCATACACAGCTGCCTGCATGTCACACGCCTTGGAGATCCACATACTGCAGCAACAAGTGAGCAACCTGGAAAACAGAGCAGATGAAGCTGAAGGACAGGCCTGCAGAAACAACATACGCATAGTGGGGCTCCCGGAAGGAGAAGAAGAACTAAACCCCACTGAATTCATCGAGACCATGTTGCTGCTAGACATCGAAAGAGGGGCACTTACCCATGGGTTTGCGGTGGAGAGAGAGCACAGATCTCTGACAAGGAAACCACCGCCAGGAACACCCCCCCCACCCCCGAGGCCGATAATTGCCAAAATCTTGAACTACCGAGACAGAGAGAAGATCTGGAATTCTTCCAAAAAGGCAGTACAGTACAAAGGGCATCTGCGTCTATCATGGCATACCCGGACTATACTCTCCTGGTGCAGAGAAGGTGACTGAACTATGGGACTGTGAAAAAGTGGCTGCGAGAGGCGGGCTTTAAGTACATGTTGATGTACCCAGCGAAACTGAAAGTGTTTCACAGGAACAGGGCCTTTTTTTGAAACCACAGAGGATGCGACGGAGTGGCTGTATGGACAGAATTGCCCGTTGGGGACAGACACACAGGAGGAGGACGGAAAAGAGAAGAGAAGCAGCGGCTGCAGAGGCTGAGGTGCTGTATAAATGTTGACATTAGGACTTGAATATAAGATAGAGCAAACGTAAGCTGGGAGACGAGTAATGTTTTAAGTAGAAGAATATGGGCGCACATAAGATAATGTGGCATGATTGCGGGAGATACAGCAGACCCACTCTCATGCCCCAATAATTAGTAGTGTGGTAACCTCTTGCTAAATTCCAAGTTCTGGCAAGCCAAGATATGACTAAATGTGGGATCGCCTGAGATCCAGGGATGGAGCTGGGCAACAGTTGGGGATGGGAATGGCAGGGGTTAGAGAGGGAAGTTGGGGGACTTGCAGTGTTATTTGTTAGGGAACAAGCTTACACACACGCATGCCTGTGCTTGAAGCAGAAGATGAGGAGGGTCAGAGGTGGGGACTGGGTATGGTCAAAATATGGGGACCTTAAGATATTAACCTGGAATGTCAGGGGGCTCAACAGTTAGCTTAAGAGGAACAAGATTACGATGTACTTAAGAGGCAGAAAATAGATATTGCCCTAATACAGGAAACACACCCCACAAAAGAAAAACAAGAGGTGATACAGAGGAAATGGAAGGGGACCATCATACGTGCAACATACTCGGTTTATGCCAGAGGAGTGATCACTTGGGTTGTACCACATGTCCCCTTCCAGCTGCTACAGACCACAGTGGAGGCGGACGGGAGGATGGTGGCAATACAGGGATTGATAGAAAACAGAGAAATATGCATTGTCAATACATGTGCCCCGAACCAAGACACAGAGGCTTATTTCAAGACCCCATATAGTAAAATGAGCCCGTACCTGGGGGGTGCGGTTATATGGAGAGGCGACTTTAACTGCGCGTTGGACCCAATGGTAGACAGGTCAGACAGGAAATCAGACAAACCCACCCCTGCTGCCAAAACCCTAAAGACCCTGTTGGGAGACCTCCGGCTAGAAGAAATGTGGAGGCTACACCATCCACACGATCAACATTACTCGCATTACTCGGCCCCACAAAACTTGTGCACATGGTTAGACTATATGTTCGCATCACAGGAGATGACAGGGGAAATAGTGCGATCAGAATACAAAGCGAGGGTCCTCTCGGACCACTCGCCAATGGTCTTAACATGTCAATATGTGCCTCCAAGGGTTAGGATCCCAACATGGCGACTCAGAGCTGAAGCATTGAAAGACAGTGTTTAGGGTGGACCTGAGATAAAAAAATTATAGAATACTTCGAAAATAATTTCAAGAAGTGTTGAATCGGCTGGCACTCTATGGGAAGCATTTACAGTGGTGATGAGCGGGTCAGCTATAGCCAAATCTAAAGGGCTGCAGGGGGGCATACTACGGGAGCTGCAGAAGGCAGAGGAAAAACTAGAGACAGTCTTGGGTAGATTAGGGAACTCCCAGGAGGATGCTGAAACCATAAACCAATTGCAGCAGGAATGTGTTAAACTGTGAGAAATACATAGAGAGGCAGGATGCTGGGAGAGACAAGCCAGGGAGATTTCTGGCATGGTTGTACAAAAGTGAGACCCCAGACCAACGATCAGAGCAGTAATGGGGGATAGTGGACAAATATTGGATACCCAAGAGGGCGTGAACGGAGAGTTCCTTGAATTCTTTAAACGACTGTATGGGGATGCAGGAGGGGGCAAAGGGAGCGAGATAATGGAAACACTAGAGGATATTGGCTTACCAAAATTAAGTGCTGAAGAGCGAGAGGATCTAGATGCCCCAATTACATTGGAAGAACTAGAAGCAGTAGTTGAGGAACTACCCACCAGTAAAACCCCGGGAGCAGATGGACTTCCCAGTGAGTTCTACAAAATATATAGGAAAGAAGTGCTCCCCTCGCTGCTGGCAATGTTAAATGAAGCATTCGAAACAGGGATATTGCCAGAATCCCTGAGAGAGGCGATCATTATCCCACTCCCCAAACCTAATAAGCCAAGCACGGACTGCGGGTCGTACAGTCCGTTGTCGATGCTGAACCAGGACAGCAAGATACTGATGGCTGTGTTGGTAAATAGAAGGAGACAGGTCATAAGCAGATTAATACGTCCCGATCAGACCGGATATATCCCGCACAGAAGCATATCCGACAACCTCAGACGGCTCCACCGGGTCATAGAGCACTCAGAAGGAGACTCAAGCGAGATTGCAATTGTATCAATAGATGCAGTGAAGGCCTTTGACTCTGTCAAATGGCCTTGGCTGATGGCGGCCCTAAAAGAATATGGGATGGGACCCGGGTACCTGAAGTGGGTGAAATTACTGTACAGTTCAGCGTTAGCCAACGTCAAGATGGGAGCGATCATGTCGGAGAGGTGGCAACTCAGTAGGGGCACTAGACAGGGATGCCCTTGGTCCCTGATGCTGTACATCCTAGCACTGGAACCCCTGGCGATATACCTGAGACAACAATACGAGGAAGTGGGGATCTACACAAAAGGGGGACCACACTTGATTTCATTATACGCAGATGACAGGTTGTTATACTTGAAGTACCCTGATGAAAATCTGCAATACATTCTAGAAGTAATGGAGCAATTTGCGTTGCTCGCTGGTATTGCAGTTAATCCTAAGAAATTGTGTATATCTCCCCTGAGGAGGTATATAGGGGTTCCGCGGTAACAACTGGCAGTTTTACAAATACCCTGGGAGACCAGCACGTTTAGATACCTAGGGATTGACATCGATCACACGGTGGAAGCAGAATATAAACATAACACTGAGAAAGCGGTAGCAAACATTGAGAATAGCATGAGGTTCTGGACTAAGCTCCCCTTGGCCAAGATGGTGAGGGGGCACTGTTGAAGATGGTTGTATTACCTAGGCTACTACATTTTTTTGGGAACATACCATACATGATACCCAAGCGTTTCTTTGTCAAACTCCAGAGCATATGCTAGTGCTTCATCTGGCATGGACCTAGGAACAGAATATCCCTATGGAAATTACAGAACACGTATGATAAAGGGGTTATAAAACTTCCTAACTTTGAGATCTATAATTTGGCCAGTCAACTGCAATACGTGGCTAAATGGTTAAGTGAAGACTCGACAGCAGAGTCCAGACTGTTGAGATCTGAGTGTGCCCCATTTTTTTTTTTTAAAGAATTGCTATGGCTGCCCAAACCTGCGCTAAAAGGGTGCCCAGGGATGTTAGAATTGGGATGGAAGATATGACGTAAGGCTTGCCAGGCCATGGAGAACCCAACCCCGTGTTCTCCGCAAGTGCCGTTAGTGGCATTGACTGGAGGAGACGTGCAACTGAGGAAGATGATTCGTTGACATTGTAAACCTGTGGGAATCACAACAATGGGAGACATATGGCAAGAGGGGGAAGTAAAGGAATTCGAGGTGCTTTTACAAGAAACAGGTTTACACTTAGGGCAGTATATTACTTATACTAGATTGGTACGGCAGGTGAGAGAGATATGGTCTGAAATAATGCTGGAAGAAAACCTGACACGGCCATTGAAGCGATGTATGATGTTGCAGAGGGAGGGCATGAGGTTTCCTGAATCTCTGAGCTGCTGATGTCCAGGGTGGGAAAGGAAGTGGCCCAGTTAAGACGGGATTGGGAAGAGGAAGCAGGGGAACTCATGAATGACGGTTTATGGGAGCGGGTTCAAGGGTATCACAGAAAAGTGTCTAGGAACCCGAGGCTACAACAAATACAGCTATATGTAACCTACAGGACACACATGACCCCCCAGAGGATAGCTTGGTTCAAGATCACTGAACGACAGACATGCCTCAAATGCGGGGAAGAAAACGAAGGGATGATATACATTTTTTGGGCATGTCCAGAAATTGGGAAGTTCTGTGCAGAAGTAGCCCACCGATTAAATGACAACGGGATAGAGATAAATGTTGAATCAGTGTGGGCATGCATGGTAGGGGGGTTCCCTAGACCCCGTCAATTGAAACATGTTAGCAAACTTAAGGACTTGGCTTATATACTTGCCAAGCACAGAATTGCCATGGGGTGGAAAGCATGCAACAGACCAAAGGTAGAGGTTTGGTGGAATGATCTCCAGAAATGGACCGACGCCGTAATGGCAGTATGGAATAAAGCGGTCAGTAGGGGAGGGGAGGAGGAAGCAGAAACCCTGACAACCTGGAAACACTTAGTGGCCACACTGTTGGGGTCCACCCAGGACTGCTCAAGCGATCATGAAACTTAAACTTCTGAGAATACTGATGGGGAGGTACCCCTAGAGTAAGAAAAAGCAGAGTGTGAAGTGGAGTAGGCTCAAATTGGGGGGTGGAAGTAGATAAGCAGTAGATACTTAACGATATGTACATGATGCTAAAGTATTATGACAAGTACTGCTGGATTTGTTAAATGTTAATTGTTGTAAAAACAAATAAAAATTGTTTTAAAAAAAAATGATGGGCCATGCAACTGTCATGTCAGCACACATACCAGGGAAAGAACATCACATGTGAGATTTTAATGCTGAAGGACATCACATGGCAACAGACATCCACCCATATCCACAGACGCCACCACAGTCAATACATGACACAAAAATCATGATTGGGACAGCGAAATGGACACATTGATGTCCACAGCAACGTTCAGGGGGAGTGAAAATGCCTCTGAGTAGTTGCAGCTGAAAGTGAGCCTTCTAGGCAAGGTCAGTGAACTGAAGAGATAAGGAGAGAGCAATCAAAGATGATAACAAGGTACAATGATGCACCTGAGGGTGAGGGGTTCCGCCCATGGTTTGTGGCCAGAGTGTGAGAGGGAAGGAGGGAGCAGTGGTCACAAAGATTGGGCTCTCTGTATCAATGGCATTGAGGTAGAGACTGGTACCAGCACATCATGCCTGTTTCGCAGCCATTGTTCTCCATACAGCGGATAGCATATCCCCTTACAACACAAATTAGTGCAAGCAACTGCATCATGCCTGTAACTCTGGGATGTGGTTTGTGGGCACTCATCCACCTTCAATTAGAGCACATCTCAAGGCGTAGTGACAGACAGCTCAGATATGCATCATGACAAGGCATCATATAGGAGCAGGTGAGAAATGTTACATGCAATGCAGCATGACATGATGTGATAGTTCTACATTGATCGCACCTTTCTAGCAGTGCAGAGTGACACATCACATGAATGTAGCATGTAGGTGTGCAATGTCACTGTGGGTGATGTGCAATGTCACAAAGCCATGTGCCACACATGCTCACCACATGGGGTACTCCCAGTTTGATGGCCACGTGACATGAGTCTGTACGTTAGAAAACATGCATTACCAAGGGTTGTCTTACAACTGCAGCCTGAAGTGGCACTGCCTAAAAAGTTGGCTCATGCATGACAGGTAAAACATACGTTGCACAATGACAGCCACTCAACAGATGTGTCCTCATAATGATCCAGGCCTCTCACACCTTGCACCTGTGCAAGGAGGATGAATCGGCTTGTGACATCTGGATGCAGTGTCAGCTGCTCCTCCTCTGGTGGACCCCACACTCAGCTTTGCTTGATGCGATGGGTGTGATCATTATAGGACTTCTGAACCTATTCAGCAGTGTGCATCTCCACCCCTAAAATGCTGATCTGGTCTGTGACACGCTGCCAATGCACCATACATTACGACATGGTGCTCCCCAAATACAGGCACATATCACAATGGTGATCGGTGATATAGTCAATGAGGATCTGGAGCTCCTCAACAGTGACATTCTTCTTCCTCTGCGGGCCAGTGTCCTGTGCCGTGTCTTGGGGTTGAGACCTTTCCTGCTGTGCAGGGTGCCCCTTCCTGCCCAGAGTGGCACAGGGTGTTGGTTCTGTCCCTGTCTGGCTGGGCCTATGTTTGCATCAGGCCACCTGCGGACTGGGACCTGCCACATCCTCCTGGGGCTGGGGCAGATGTCTCCACACCACATCCCTGACCCTCAGACTGGGCAGATGTCTCTACACCATGTCCCCGAGCCCCTGGGGCAGATGTGTCCTCACCACATCCCCCATCCTGGCCCCATCTGCTCCCTTTCCCACTTAGGGCCTTTTCACTCATGTCACAGGTTTAAGGGATGAATGATAGGCACACCATGTTACTGTCCTGGGCAATATGAGTGAGGGAATAGTCTATGTGATGTGTGATGTAGATTTGTGCTCCAGCAAGGCTCAAATGTACCCCAAAAGGGAACAAATACAGTACGCAATATTCATGGGCACCCAAAGACAAATACATTGCATACGCGATATCATGAAACCTTCTGAAAAGTAAATAAAGTGGCAGGTAATACACAGAGGCACCCAAGAACTCAGAAATTGCATACACGACACCAGGAAATCTTCTGTAAAGTCCCAAAAAGTGCTAGGCGATACACAGAGGAACCCATAGATTGACAGAGATCGACAAATTGCATATGTGACACATGCATATATGCACAGCATCCCCCCACCCCAAAAAATGGATGTGGTACGCAGTACCTGAATGGAAGGATTGCACAGCACAACACTGAACATCTGCAAAACTCTTCAGGATCGTAAACTTCATGCGCACAACTAGTGATGCACGTCATGTGACTTATATCACCCCATCATTGCCGTAAGCTGCGTAGGTGTGCCACATAGGTGCACAGCGTCACTGCCCACAGGACATAACTTGCGCGTTAAGGGCCTTTACTGTGCTATCGGCTGCTGTGGATGCAAGGCGTACACCACTGTTCCTCCTGCCTACCTACTGCTGAATTTGCTTCCTCTGGCCCTGATTAGCCTCACTCACTCCTGTAGTGCTGTTGCCTGCTCAAGACTGAGTGGCTGCCTGCGACCAGCACTGAATTGGTGTGTCAGCTGCTGCACTTTTGCCTGGACTCCTGTGTTGGCCTGAAACCACCTCCTCAGTAATTACTGGGACTTCCACCTCTGCCAATACCACCGAAGCTTCGCCACACCCAACCAGGACCCAGGAAGTCCATACCTGCCTCAGTGGTACCATGTCTGCCCTATCCACGTCATCTGGGCAGTGGAGCACCCCCACGTTGTGGCAGAGGGCTGCCAACTTCACCAACATGGAAGTTGGCATCCTGTTGGATCGGGTCCTGGGTGGATATGATGCCCTCTTCAACCCAGTTATGCAGCCGGGCAACGATGCAAAGCTGAGGATCTGGGACGACATCACGGCTGCCATCCATGCAGGGGGGGCAGCAGTCCACCCCAGGAATACGGTCCAGAGATGTTGGGATGATCTCAAGACCTGTAGCAATAACAAGGTGGTGACAGCCCTCAACACGGAACACACTGTGGAGGTGTACCATGCTGGCTGCTACCGGTTCACCCAGATACAGCTGCGGGTGCTTGAGAGGTTCTATTCAGACCTCCACTCCTAATACCTTTCCCGGAAAAGCATCTGGATGCTGCTGGTGAGTATCCATGTGGGACAATGCTCCACAGCATATGCGTGGCGATGCCTCATCCTCTTTGTGGCTTGTGTGTGTTGTGAGACACAGCTGATTGCTGCCTCCTGCCAATGCAAGCCATTTGTGGCATCAGATATTTTATACTGACATTTGCATGAGTATTGGTGGATTGTGCATTCATGGCTTGTTCTTGGGCACAAACTGTGTGTGAGCAACGAGCAAGTGCTTAGACATTGAAGATGTGGACATGCTATGTTGTGGGCATGTGAGTGACTAGCATGATGCCAAGTCCATGTGTGTCACACCTGACAGTGCATCCATGAAGGCACATGTGCATTGATGCCTGCGTATGTGAGTTAATTCATTGACGACTCCAGGCCTGGGATGTGACCTATCATCCCACTGCATTTGTGATACAAGTGTTTGTGTGTACATACACTATGTGTATGCTTGGCCAACCAACATGTGCAGTATGTTCCCTGATATGTGTGGCGGTACATGTTTCTTGTTTGCAGGTCATGCTGTCATATGTTTACATTGGTGACTGTGTTTGTGTGGGCAGGTGCCCTGGTGCTGCCCCCAGGACCATGGCTGCATGTCATCCTTGTGTTGGTTTGTCACGGGTATGGTGGCATTGACTGTTTTCAGTGATGTGTTATTTGACACTCAATGTGCTTTGTTCACATGTGTATGGGTCATGACTGTTATTGAGCCTTCACACTACACTCATGGAACATTTGCAATGCAGTTTGCCAGGACATATACATGTGTCTGTTTATTTTGTGTATGCCAGACATCCATTGGTGACGTATACTGATGTCAATATTTTCTTTAAACATTTTTAACAGTTGCTGCCGCTCGTGAAGAGGGTGGAGGCATCATTGTGGAGCAGAAGGGCAGGGATACATCCACAAAAGAGCACACCCTGGCCAGCCAGACTTGAGTCAACATCACCCGGGGGTGAGTTGGCTATGGGAGCGCAAGTTCAATTGGGCAGAGCTGCTGGGGGTTCATCCCCAGAGGTTCCTGTGGTGAGGGACTCCTTAGTGGTTGTGGGCCAGGGTGCAGAGATGTAAGCACCATCGAGGGAGGAAGGCTCGCTGGAATCATCCAAGGTGAGGAGGTGGTGGTGGAGGAGGAGGCAGATGAAGGCCAGCGCAAGGAGTCGAGTGCGGGCATCCTGGTGGGTGTTTTGGCTGCACCTCTCAGCCAGGGACAGGATGTGCAGTGCACCATGGAGGGTGCTGACCAATCTCATGTCGCTCCTCCATCTGATGCAGCTGTGACCACCGTCATAGATGCCTCTACCCAGTCCGGCCCTGCCATCCCCTGAGCTATCGTATGCCCTGCTCACATCATCATGAATCAATGTGCGACTACCTGGGACAGGTGGTGCATGCGCTGCTCTCAGGTGATCTCTGCGCACTGGCGCTTTCACCTGCCCCCTCCTCCACTGCCTCCTCTGTGCCCCAGTCATCCTCCGGGGGTCCTTCCTTGCCAGTTTCCATCGCAGGCCCCTGTACTGCTGGCCTACAAACACCACCCAATCTGGTGGTCAGCACGTCCCTGCCTCAGGTGATAGTCCCGGAAAGTACAGTAGAGGTGGTTGCTGTGCCTGCCTAGGCACCTACACAGGAACAGGCATCAGTGGGGCAGCTGGCACATCAGGACACTGCTGGTACTGTACCCCCCCATCGTCCAACATCCAGATGACCGGGGTGCATGTGCAGAGTACCCTTGACCAGGCAACAGCACTATACGAGTGGGCAGAGGCACTTGTTGTCACAGGGCCTTACAACCTCAGGGAGGCATGCAACACAGCCAGGTTTATACACCTGGCAGGAGTAGCACCGCTGCTTTAGGCAATTGCTGTGTGTCCGGATGGAGTTGAGGTTGTAGATTTGGCAGAGAGGCAGTGGGTTAGGATGGCACGGGTTGCAAGGGCCAGGGCAGAGGTGGAGCGAAGGACACAGAGGCGGGTTGCCATAGATCTGGGGGCAGAGGAGAGTAGGATGAGGGAGAGCCTGAAAGCCATCTAGGACTGAACAGTGGCCCACCTCCAAGTGGAGGATGAGGAATGGTAGACTATTGAGCCTGCTGCCTATATATATATAGTAAAGTGTGTACTTTTCTGTTTTTATTACATTTTTTCCCTAGGACATCTCCCCCTTTCCACATAGTCATTTTGGTAAGGTAAACATTATTAATACAGTTTAATACAGTATACAGTTTATACGGAGTGAAGGCGAGTGTTTCTGTGGAGAGTGGAGCCCCTGCTGCCTGTCTGCACTTTCCATTCCTTGAGGTGCTGCTGTGCTGTTGAAATCCTGTCCGGCTTCACAAAGTGACAGAGAGTGTTTCTGTGGGGAGTGGAGCCTCTGCAGTCTGTCTGCACTTTCTATTCCTTCACGTGCTGCCCTGTTGTTGAAAACATGTCCCACTTTGAGGAAAAAATGCGGTTTGACAGAGTGTTTCATGTTTTGGCAGTGAGGGGGTGATTCAGTGCAACCTCCCACTGATGGATACATTGGTAAAGGGAGTGTGAAGCCTGTAACTTAGTGGAAATTGTGGAATCTGCTGACCCGGCCAACTTGGCCTTGGTGGAGATACCGATGACCGGCGCACGTACCTGACAATAGGTGAGACTCCTGGAATATCCGGAGACCGCACAAATTCCTGCCGTGTGTGAACATTTATTTTTTTTGGCTACCGATCAGAAGGGCAATATAGCAGGGGTTGAAGTCTCTCAAACTAACACCCTTTGCACTGAATTGCTTCCTACAAATTTACAAGCGCCTTCTACGTTAAGCCCTGATATGGAATCCTACACTGCTGTGAGGGCAATTAGATCTGTCCCCTGTCTGACGGATTATGCAAATAAACCCATATTATTGTCAAACTCCTGAATCCCTCCCACCTGAAGCCCCCACACCCAGATGCTTGCAGCTAGTATTCTGTCTCCAGAAGTGGCAGAAGGTACAACACAAACTCTTTCCAATGTATGCAAGGGAATTAATGGAGAACTATCTTCACTGACTACTCACACGGAATTGCAAAAAAATAATGATGTGATTGATGAGCTGGCTGGTCCTATAACCTGCAATTCTAACATGAATGAATGTGTTTCCTTGGAAAGTCTCTTCCAGAACTCCCCCTCCGCATACTCCCCCCCTTTTCAAGACGCTAATGGGGTAGAGCATGGTCGGGCAGCTCCTGGTCCGGAAGAAATACAATCCTCTGTTCTAGTTGCTCCCTTGTCAAAGGATATTCTTGATTTCACATCTAAAATTGAGAAAGAGAAATGTCTAAGTCTGGCCAGCCTAAAAGGGAGACTGGAAGATCAGACATGGTCGAGTCCATGCAGCTCATTCAATCGTGCAAAGAGGTAAGCTCCCCTGACCAATGTGGCATTAATACACCGGGAACGGTCTCAGAATGCCATAGAGTGAGTGGATCTGTGCACTGTACTCAGAAACCCTCGAGCCTGCACTCACATGATGACCAGCTTGAGTCACCTGTTAGTAGTGTATCCTTGACATTTACTGGGTATATAAATGGTGACTTAGTGTTCTGAGTGGAAGACAGGAGCAGGGAATTTGGCCTCTCCTCAGGGGATGTACCGTAATGGCGGCACTAGCTATATCTTTGACCCCTTTCTCAAAGCTATATGAAACTCTCAATGACTTCCTGAAAGATCAGGCCACTTTAATAGCCATTTTAATAGCTATGGCACATTCTAAAATTATCTATCTAGAAGGCTTTGTGATGAAGGTCCAAGACCGCTTAGATAAAGAAGCAGAAACATCAGCGAACTGGCAAAATAGACTCTGTGATTTAGCTAGAAGAGAAGAAATAGACAAGTCAACACTGATGGTAGCCCTGTTCGAGGACTGCAATGGATGAAAAGCCAATATAAAGCTATACAGCAGAGTGAGATTGAGCCGGCCAGATCACGTTCAACCGTGGTGAGCGGTAATCGCACCAGGATCTGGAGATGGCCCAAACACTGAATAAAGAATGGCCAAAGGGGAGAGGTAGGGATGGAATAACCAAAACCTCACGTGGTGTATCTCCTGAGGAGTCCAGTAATCCAGCTAACCAGCTGTCATATAGTTCCATTGAACAACCTCTGACCACAGCCACCTCAGCCCCAAAGGGACTGGACTCCTCAGTACACGGTGGCGCAAATGTTTTTTTGATTTTCCAAAACACAAAAACAACAGCACAGGGAAACTTAAATAGGGGGAGGAGGGCAGTACCACAGGCCTTACAAAAAACAAAAAATATGAAGACCAATGGATGACAGGCTTTTAAGAGAAATCTGCAAACGCCCCCTCCTGTCATCACTGTCCTGAATCCCAAACTCTTATAGAAAGACACATAAGAACCGCAAGACGTATCCCTGGCCTCAAGCCCAGGGAACACATCTCTCTGGTGCTGAAATCCCTTCAGTGGCTCCCAATGGCTGCTGCAAAGATCAAGTTCAAGACCCTCTGCATAGTCCAGAAGGCCTTCTGGGGCTGGAGCCACACTATCTACAACTCTCTCTCCTTAAATACAGTCCTTCTAGAGCCCTCCACCCATCCGCTTCCAGCTCTCTGCCGGTTAGACATTTTTCCAAATTTGGGGGTAGATCTTTATCCTCAGCAGGTGCTTCCCTCTGGAACAACCTCCCTGCCCCTCTTCGCCTTGAGCCTGATCTCCTTAAGTTCCAGAAAATCCTTAAGACCTTCCTCTTCTCTTTCTCTTTCTCTCTCCCTCTCCCCTGCTAACCTCTCCATTCCCTTCTTCTCCTCTTCCCTAACTCTGCTCCATTGTTGCTGACTGGTCTCATGGTGCACCTACAGAGCCTCACAGGGCGCAGGCTCCCGCGCCAGTTTTTGCACTTGCCCCCGGGCCTCTGCACTCCTCTCACCACTCCTGCACTTCTGGAATTCAGTCTATGAGATGGTTAACCTCTCTGCACTTAACCCAGGGCACTGCTTGACTGTGCACACTTGTTCCCCCTGCCCCTCTCTTTCACTTCCTGTCTGTGCGCTTACATTAAGCTAGAATGCATTAGGCCTAGTTCACCTGGCCGAGTATGACAGTTTTGTTTCTGTATGTTCTTCTCTTTCACCCTTCCTCTATCACCTCACTTTTTGTCATGCACTTGCACTATCTGAAACGTTGCTGGCCTAGTATGGCAGTCTATGGATTGTATGTTTTCGCCCTCTCCTCCCCCGTTCGCCTTCCATCCTGTCATGCACTACACTAGTAGTAATGCCATCAGGCCTAGTATGCTAGTCATTTTTTGTTAGAATATTCGAAAACTTCAAAGTCTAAAAATGACTCTGTATTCCCCTGTTCCCCTACCGCTTTGAAGTGATTTGACGCACTTCACTTGTATATAAGCGCTTTACAAATAAACAATTACAATTACAAGTGGAGGCCAAAGAATAGAATGAAACTCAAGTACGCCGAATATCATCATTAAATAACAGCTTCCCGAGTTTGACTGAAAATTACGATTTGAACTGGTTTCCGACTCCTGTCTGACCAACCACATTGAAACAATCACTAAGGAAAAGGAAGCCAACAACTGGAGACACCTGAGCTGATCAGAGTTTGAGGAAATAGATTGGCAATTATCTCAGTTAAAACCTGGAGCCCCATCTCATTGTTAAATGACTGACCAGCCGAAGGGCCAAATGGCTAACAGTTATTCGATCAAACACCACTTCAGGACCTTAGAAGAAAAGGGGAAACTCCTAGGGGCTCAGACAGTTTCTGCACAATTGCATGGGGATGGACCCCCCAGCGGCAGCTTCAAGATGTTAAGTTAAACCAAAGTCTTTGTCGGATGGACCACGAGCCAACAATTTGAGGATGGAAAATCGAGTTTGTCTAGAAAAACCCCTGCAAACAGACGATAACCAAATTCTGAACCCACGGAACGTGATGAAACTGTTGCATTACATCCCTAAATTAAGATATATCACCTCAGAGGTTGTACATGTGGTTCAGTTTGTTAACGCATGGAGTAGGACATTTTACATCTGGGCTCATCTCTAATAAAATCTACTGTGTTAGAAATTAGCGATCACCTGCTCCCTCTTGGCTTTGACCGAAGTGACTATACAGCCAATAATGTGCCCTCCATTAGACAGGAGAATCCGATTCCGAAAGTTGGTAAGGCAAAGAGTAGACATACTCCATTGCTAAAGTCTCAAGAAGCTAGGGATCCTGATGTACAGCCTTCAGCTACCATAAATTACCAACCATACACAGTTACGATTGGCAACGCAACAGCAAATGCCAAAAATCCAACAAGAGGGCAGGCACCCCTCTTGGATGCAGAAAAAGCTCAAAGTTGGACTTGGCTTGCAGCAACCTTGATGTACCCTTATCAGCATTAGAGCCAAATAAAATCTGATAATGTGGTCCTGCTAGTAGGATCTTGGAACTCTAGAGGTTTCGTGGGACTCTTCTCGAATGGAAAACTGAGCTCAGGTCACTTTGAAATAATTTGCCTGCAAAAACCTGGCTCCGATCCAAACCTATCTGCAAATCCTATAATGTTTTCTTAAACAAGACTTTAAAGGGCAGGTTTGGGAGGCCTTATTTGGGCCTATTGACATTGGTTAAAATAGACAGTGCCCTAACTGCTAAAGAAGTTTCCCAACCAAAGCCCTATGTCCAGATGGTGAGGATGTAACCACAGAACTTGTAGGATAAGCGCAAGCTGACCATAGCCCTTATAAACCTGTATTGGAGCGTGACCATGTGCAAAGATCAGGGCCGTATTGAGTGCATTGTGTCACTATTGGATGAAGCCCTAATATCAATGAGGAATCCTCACATTATTGCATGTGGAGACTTAATATGCACTATTTAGATACAAAGGGTAAAGTGTTGAGTGAATCGATCCTGGAGAAAAGGTCTCTGCTATGGTTAAATGAGTCGAAGGCCAGTGATTTATCAATGCTGAATGGTCAGACCAAGGGGAAAATCCTGGGAGTTTGGACATGGTCTGGGGGGGTTCAGCATGCTTGTTTGGACTACTGCTTTGTCTCAGCTAATGTTGCTGCTGCAATAAGACGGTTTGAGGTTTTGGAGATGCCGGTGAATGATCACTATTTGATAGCATCGAGCTGGGTGGTAACACAATGACAGTCAAAGGCTGCTGTGATAAATCCAGTTGACGTGGCAGGGGGTAGAAATTGACTAAGAATAAAACCATCTGAAGTTCCTCAGATGGTAGCTCGGTTTGAACAATGTGTATCGGAAAATCGGAATGGTACCGATTATGGCTGGATTCTTCAGCACTATAGGGAAGAACAGGGCTCCTGTGGCAGACAGAATTTCATTCCACTCCACAATTATAATCACAAAGTAATGTTACCCAAGAAAGCAGTGAGATCCGATATTAGGAAACTAAGGCTAGCAAATGGCATTGTGCCTGAGACGATAATTAAAGTGATATGTAAAAATAATACCAGAAACCTCTGGGGATTTCTGAACAATGTGGGAATTCTTCAGTCAGCTCTTACCATCAGCCAGGTATCCAAAGATAGATGGGTAGAGTTCAATTGTTTGATCCCGGCGGGAACCAGAACCAGAACAATACTACTGACACAGGAGGAACATAGTTCATTGATTTGGATAGAGAGGAGATCAAAACAATGATTGGGAAACTTAGTTCATCTAGGGCAGCAGGGCTGAGTGGCCAGACGAATCATATTTTTAATAGAAAATCCGGATTTATGGGCATGTTTTATGGTTAAGATCTTTGATCAGGTCCTAGATACTAAGCAGATTCCCACATCCTAAAGGGAGGCTCTAATAGTGCCGATCTTCAACAAGGGTGATCGTGATGATCCTAAAAAGAATAGTCTGATCACCCTCTTGGGTAAATTGTTTGCATCTATCTTGCTAAGCATCCTGAATGCTTTGGCAGTGCAACAGGCCATCTCGATCCAAGTCAGACAGGTTTTAAACCTCTTTCTCCTCAACCTTCTGAAGTTAAGATCCATTGATTCCAGAGCAAACATCTATTTGGCTTTTATGAATCTTGAAAAATCTTTTGATGGGATGAGCAGGGAGAGGCTTTGGGCCAAATTGATAAATTGGAAATGTCCTCCCAATCTGGTAGAGGCAATATGGGCACTGTACACGGACACCTTGGTACAAGTGAGATTAACGGCACATGGGGCCCTATCAAAGAAAATGTGTACTTTCCGGGGATTGAAGCAAGGCAGCTCCCTAGCCCCCATCCTATTTTATTTATATGTTTCTGACTTGGTAGAGTCCCAGAGGGTGGTTTGGGCATTTCCATCTAAGATTAATGCAACAGGTCTCCCTTGGATCCTGTATGCCGATGACTTAGTCTTCATTGACCAAACGCTGATAGGGCTGCAGCGCAGATTAAATAGTTAATGTCATATCTTGAAATTAATTGTCTGCAAGTAAATGTCTAAAGTCCTAATTATGTCATCGGCTCACAGGAAACCCAAGGATATATACTCATGGATTGTTGAGGAGGAAAGACTGGAAATGGTTGAATTTGTTACCTACTTGGGAACAATAGTCAACAGAAACCTTTATGATAATGCCCATACTATGATGTTGCAGGACAATGGCAAGAGGCATGTGGCCCAGGGAGCTGCTCTTCAGAGGAGGTATGAAACCTTTTCAGCATTGCCCTTCCCAGCTTTTTATAAGCAAAAAATGATGCAAATTCTAATTTATGGAGCAGAATCAATGTTGAACCTGACCTGGAAAGTGTGGGGGCTCCTGGAGTGGTATGTTTGGCAAAGGGTGTTGAGACTGCCTAACTCACAACCAGTAGCTGCTATTCGATTTGAACTAGGGCTACAATCCATGGAGTCTATTGCATTACGGAAATCTATCTCCCTATTTAGGAAATACATGGTCTCCATGGTCTCCGATATATGGCTCCCTCTTGATATATTGATATATTGAGATACAATGAATTCGCTTCCGTGGACGTCTGGTTTGGGATTTGGAAAGGGAAGTGTGAAGCCCACCTCAAGTCCTGTGACATTCCATTACAAATGTTGGCCGGCAATCCCGTAAAGGCAAACAAAAGGATGCAGGATCTGGATTGGTTCTCCACTCAATAGTCCATAAAGACGAATAGGCTGAAGCTATCATGCATCCGAGGGAATAGAGTGCTAAATCAAGTCCCTAATTATCTACAAAAGCTTCCATCAGCTCACTATGCTGATCTACCTTAATATTTTCCCAACAAGAGAGGTCCAATTAGCTAGGAGGCAAATAGTGAAGGCAGATACAATGTGTAGATATTGTGGGGATAGAGGGATCGATGAATCCCTGTTCCATTTGGTGGTGACTTGTTGAGCCATGGTAGAAGCAAGGACACGCTATTTGGAAGCACATGTCAAGTACGCAAGCTCTCTGTCAGCTTTGGAATGGTGGGATATGTTTTTAATTGGTGAAAAACCAAGTTTGATCTTAGCAGGAATTACATTTATTGAATGTATTTTTAAGGATTTTTAAGGATGAATGATTATGTTGGATTTTAAAGATTTATCTTACTTGTGTGCAGAGAACTGGAGATGTTTTCTTTTTGTAAAAGGTATATTTAAAGAAACATAAACAATATAAAAAAAGAATGAAATAATAATATTAATAATAATAATAATAATAATAATAATAATAATAATAATAATAATAATAATAATAATAATAATAATAATAATACGACTGTTTCTGGTTATTCATCACAGAGTTGTCTCTTTGTTCATGTGCTGCATCTGGTTTACTTTGACTTTGCTATGTATTTACTTAGGTGACTCTCACATAAATTGGGGGCCAAACTCTGGTTGTGTGTCATACGCTCATCCATTATGCAGGGGGGTGGGTGTTGTGTGCCTCACAATGCATGGACACCCACCAACACACATCAGCTGCCTAACAGTGAGCGCTCTCATGTCATGTAGCACATCTGCCACTGTAATGGTTCTTCATCACATGTGAGTTTGTTTATATGTGGTTGGAACCTTCATCCACCTGCTTGGCTCACACACTCTCAGACTTCCTTCACATCACCCCAAAACATGCCTGATCAATTTATGTTACTTGCAGGGAATTTGAATTTTGGACTTGTATTTGTATTTATTTTATTTGTATTGCGCACCTTGCCCTGGGGCATATGGGCGCATACTTTGCAAAGGTAATGGTTACATACAGAAAAACAAATTTCCCTGGGGTAAAAAACAAATCTTTACCTTGAAAATGATGATCTTAAGGCAACACATGTTACAGACAAGTACATCGTTACAGCGGTTATAGTAGTATTTCTAGGGCATACTGCAAAGTATACTAGAATACAGAAGATATATCGATGTTACAAGTGCAGAGGAAGGCTAGGCATCCGATATTAACACATTGCCATAATAGGTCAAGGTGGTTAGGTGGATGAGGCACATGCGTCAGGCTCATAGAGACAGTGTTTAGTTTTGTTCTTAGAGGAGTGGACGGACGGTTCCGTTCTGAGTGTAGTCGGTATAGTGTTCCATAGTTTGGCCGCGAGTACTAGGATGCTTGATCCCCTGGCTGTCTGAAACTAGAAGCTAGGTATAATCAGTGTGTGGACATGGGCTGGCTGACCTCAGGGGTCTGTTGGCTGTGTGCCACATGAAACGATTGGCCAGGTATGCGGGTGTCAGATTGTTCTGGGCCTTGTATGTTAGAGCAAGGGTTTTGAGCAATATTCAGTGAGCAATGGGGAGCCAATGTGAATTGCGTCTTGCATCAGAGATGTGTAATCTCCTCGGGAAGTTAAGGGCAGCCCTGATGGCATTATTCTGAGTAACTTGTATCTTATCGATGTTTCTTTGGCTAGTCCCTAAATAGAGAGTGTTACAGTAATGCATTTTTGCCATGTTGAGAGTTCTAGCGAGGATAATGCAGTTATAAGTCGTCAGGAAACGTCTGCAGACAGTGATAAATTTGCAGGTGTAAGCTGAAGCAGATACAACAGCGTTTATTTATCTGGTGAGAGATAGTGTGGAATCTAGGTAAATACTAAGTGTTTTTGTGTTGTCAGACACTTTAATAATATTCCCATCAATGGTAAATGATTTGTAGGCAGGGTCTAGGTTAGTGAGTTTGATATGAGAGCCGAGGACAAGTAACTCAGTTTTTTCATCATTAAGGCAGAGCCCATGATGTGCCATCCAAGCTTGGATGATTGTGCAGACTTTGTTGAGTGTTTTAGAGTCAATTACATGGTCACCTGTGATGGGTATGAGTATCTGGGTGTCATCAGCATAGTTGGTGCAGGAGACGCCCAGATAGTCAAGTATGTCAAAGAGTGGCTTTGTAAACACATTGAACAGTGGGGGAGAGACACAAGATCCTTGGTTCAGCAGAGGTAGATGGTGAAAAAACCCTCATGGTTGTGTTAGCCAAGTAGGAGCTGAACGAAGATGTGGCAGCGTCAGAGAAATGAGCAGCTATTTTGCGGTAGTGACAGAGAATTTGATGATCTACCAAATCAAAAGCTGCTGAAAGGTCCTCAATTTGTGTTTTTAAGTCAATCAAGGCAGTTTCTGTCCCATGTCTGGGTCAGAAACCTGATTGCTGGAGACCCAATAGTTGATTTGTTTTAAGGTAGTTCTGAATTTGTAGGTAGGCAGCGCGATCCAGGATTTTTAGTAAGTATGGCACAGTGGAAATAGGCCTATAATTGGATGGGTTACTCAGGTCAAGGATGGGCTTTTTGATTAATGGGGTGACCCAAGCATCCTTGAGATTGTCCGGAACAATATCACATTTGAAAGAGGCATTTATGAAGGTGGTGATAAAAGGCGCAAGATCATGAGCAGCCTCCTTGATAATAGGAGCAGGGCATGAATCAACTTGACAGTTTGAGGGTTTGAGCTTCTTGATAATATTTTCAACTTCCGAAATAGAGAGAGGTGATAAACTGAATGGTTTGAAGGCATGGTTAGGAGTGGGGAGGTTGTGCGACGGGGAGTTGATTGCTAAGTCTGAGAGGTTGCTTCTTTTAGTGTTCATTTTACTTTGAAGCGTAGAGATTTTATCTAAAAGTGCCTTTTGGATGTTGGTACACCAAGCAGTGTCAGGGGTACATGTATCCAGAGGGGCTACAGAGAACTCTAATTCCTTTAGGATCTTAAAGAGTTCCTTTGTGTTTGATTGTGCTTGCAAGTTACATTTATTGTAAATGTATTTCTTGGCTGCAAGTAAGGCTTCTTTATAAGTAGAGGAAGCATCGGTTAGGTTATTTTTGTTAACTAGTGACAGTATATTTTTCCAATTTGCCTCAGCCTTTCTTTTTTCTTTGCGTATGTCTCTGAGATTTGGAGTAAACCAGGAATTGAGGTGAAGGCCAGGTTTTTGTTTGCACAATTTTAGCGGTGCAATGGTGTTAAGGGCTTTTAGCATGGCATGATTATATGTATCCACTAGAACTGTGGGGTTGGAGCAAGTGGTCGATGCAATATTGAGCAGAGGAGAAGTTTCTCCATCATGATATCCTTATTACGGGTATGGATAGATGGGGTAAGGTTAGGTTTGGGTGTTTGGGGGTTGGAGTTAATAGAGAAGATTATTTTGTGAAGATCAGACTAGAAGCAAGGGGTAACTGAGATCAGGCTGAGAGTACAGTTCACGTCTGCAACCCAGTCAAGGGTACGTCCTTTATTGTGGGTAGGCTCTTTGATGTGTTGGGTAAGGCCGAAGTCTGTTAGTGTCCTTGCTAGCTCAAGGGCTTTAGTGTCGTTCACATCTTGGTACCTTAGATTGAAATCGCCAAGTAGAAGGATTTGCGAGTTGGGCTTAGTATTGGTGGCAAGGATGGATGAAATGTCCTCAATGAACATGGAGATGGGATCCGGGGGCCTATAGGCAAGGTGCACTGTAGCAGTTTGGTTAGGAGAGATGGGTAGTTTAATGGAAAGTAGTTCCACAGATGGGATCTGGAGGTTGGGGATAGTTCTAAATTCAAGAGAACTCTTGAAGATAAATGCTAATCCTCCACCCTTTGTTTGATTAGTATCCCTATCGCATCTGATGATGGAGTAGTTGTCAGGGATTGCGAAGGACAGGGAGGGGCCAGCTGCCACATGCAACCAGGTTTCAGTGATAGCAAGGAAGTCTACATTTTCTGTTATGATCAAATCAGCGATATCAAGGGCATGAGCGGGGAGGGATCAAGCATTGATGAGCGTGCCTTTGAACTTAATGTCTTTGGCGTTGGTGAGGCTGGTAGCCAAGTGGGCTGTGCCATGTTTGTTGGATGCTGACGCAGTGGCTGAGTTGTGCAAGGGTGCAAGGGTGAGTGGTTGTTGTTCGGCGCTGATGATTTGATGTTAGAATAAGGGTGCTGTCGGTAGGTCACATGTTGGAGTCAAGATGCTAATCTCTGGTTTCTGGCATGAGTGGCACAAAATTGGCTTCTGTAAGTATGTATAAACTGGTTTGTGGAAACTAAGAGAGTAGACTGGTTGGTATACATTAGGCTGTTTGCAAGAGGGAATGCACTTGGGGTAGTCAGGCGGAGACTAGTGCCTAGTCTCTGATTTCTGCATGGATGGCGGGGGGATGATTGGGTAAAGGGACTTTACTGTTTATAATAAGGGGCTGATTGAGAGTTACATGGCAGTGTGTCGAACCAAATCTGAAGTTTCTAAGGTAGGTTGTGCAGGGTTGATTAGGCATAGGTTTTGATGCAAAGTGTTGTAGCCAAAGGGCTTGTACGTTTAGATAGAGATTAAAGATGGTCATGTTGACAAGAGTCTTTAGGTCATACACATTTGGCGTATGGGTAGCTGGTGGGCGTAGATGATAGTGCTGTGAATAAGTGGTGCGAGGTGTGCACGTGTTGTGAGGTGTCCAGACCAGGACCAAAAAAAAGAACAGGAGGTGAGTTACAGTGTGTAATGTGGGCCAATTGGTAGGCTGCCGGATTAATCTGGATGTGATAGAGAGAAGGCGTGAGGAGAAATCAAGGGTCCAGTGCATTTTAACAAACTAAGCAGGTATTAATTAGATAAATATGCAATCTGTAAACAACCTAGGGCTCAGTGAGATGGTAATTAACTTGCAGAATATCAAGTTAGCTTAATAGGAGGTCAAAACAACCAAATAGCTAGTATAAGCCAAAATATGCAAATAGTAACATCGATTGTACACGGACAGAGGGTAAGTAACGCAATCCTAGCAGGAAGCTAACGATATGGGTAAGGCACAAAGCACAGAGCCTAGTGAGAAAAAGATTCAACTAGCTAGCAGCACAAAAATAGCGAATGTGGTAGCCGAGAGTGGTATTATACATATGAACAGTGTGTGTGGAATCAACTGGGCAGATGTTCAAATAGGATGTGTGAGCAGGAACGGCTTGAGATAATATCAGAGGACAATTGAGCAAGCTAAACATAATCAGTTAGAAGGCATGGCAAACGTAGTAAAAGTGAGTCCCTTCATTCATCGATTGATGTTTGCTACTATGCACTGACATTACATGTGACTCTGTCCTGTCAATGGTATCTTGCACTAGTGTCCTCTTAGGTCATTCACCTACGGCAGCTTGAGGCAATTTCAATGGCACATGGGCACAATGATAGGTCACATTGCATCACATTGCTTTACTGTGTGACATGTACATGATGCTTTCACTGTGTAGCTGCTGCAAAAGTCTGATGTTCTGTTGCTGTGCCACTGGTTGTGATGTACCAGTGAGTCCTGTGATGAGCTACAGACATGGATTTTGCATCAGTGCTCTCAGTTTTTGGGTATATGTGTGGGTATGTGGTCTCTGTGTTTCAAGTTGGTGGCAGGCCAGTGGAGTAGCAGTAAGATGTTGTTCAATGTTACACTGGTAGGGTAGTGATGTGTCAGGGCCAGGCTGGGATGGTGGTGGAGGTGAGGGGGGCTGGTAGGTGTTTTCTGGAACTGAGGGGGATAGCTGGGGTTGGTTGCAGATGTCAGGGGGGCTGGTGGGTTGTGTCTGGACTTGAGGGGGCTGCCTGGGGGTGGTGGCGGAGGTGAGGGCAGATGGTGGGTGGTGTCTGGCCTTGAGGGGGCTGTCTGGGGTACTGGTGGTGGTGAGAGGGGCTAGTGGGTGGTTTCAGGACTTGAGGGGGTCACCTGGGGTAGTGGAAGATGTGAGCGGGGCTGGTGGGTAGTGTTTGGACCTGAGGGGGATGCCTGCGGGTGGATGCAGAGGTAAGGGGGGCTGTTGGGTGGTGTCTGGACCTGAGAGTGCTGCCTGAGGGAGTGGCAGAGGTGAGGGGGGCTGGTGGGTAATGTATGGACCTGAGGGGGATGCCTGTGGGTTGTTGCAGAGGTGAGGGGGGCTGATGAGTGGTGTCTGGACCTGAGGGTGCTGCCTGGGGTGGTGGCAAAGGTGAGGGGGCTGTAGGATGGTGTCTGGACCTAAGGGGGATGCTGGGGGTAGCTGGAGAGATATGGGGAGCTGGTGCATAGTGCCTGGACCAGAGGGGGCTTCCTGGGGGTGGTGGCAGAGGTGAGGGGGCTGGTGGGTGGTGTCTGGACCTGTGGGTGTTGCCTGTGGTAATGGCAGAGGGGACGGGTGCAGGTGGGTGGCATCAGGAATTGAAGGGGTTGCCTGGGGTAGTTGCAGAGGTGAGGCAGTTGGTGGGGGGTGTCTGGACCTGAGGGGGATGTCTGGAGGTGATTGCGGAGGTGAGGATGGCTGGTGGGTGGTTTCTGGACCTGAGGGGGCTGCCTGGGGTAGTGACAGAGGTGAGGGTGGCTGTTGGGTGGTGTCTGGACCTGAGGAGGATGCCTGGAGATGGTAACAGAGGTGAGGGGGGCTGGTGGCTGTTGTCTGGACTTGAGGCGGCTGCCTGGGGTGGTGGCGGAGTTGAGGGTGGCTGGTGGGTGGTGTCTGGACCTGAGGAGGCTGCCTGGGGTAGTTGCAGAGGTTAGGGGGGCTGGTGGATGGTGTCTGGACCTGAGGAGGTTGCCTGGGGTAGTGGCAGAAGTAAGGGGGGGTGGTGGGTGGTGTCAGGACTTGAAGGGTTTGCCTGGGATAGTTGCAGAGGTGAGGGGGGCTGGTTGGTGGTGCCTGGACCTGAGGGGGACGTCTGGGGTGGTTGCGGAGGTGAGGGTGGCTGTTGGGTTGTATCTGGATCTGAGGGGGCTGCCTGTATTAGTGTCAGAGGTGAGGGTGGGTGATGGGCGGTGTTGGGACCTGAGGCCGCTGCCTGGGGTAGTGGCACAGGTGAGCATGGCTGGTGGGTGTAGTCTGGGCCTGAGGGGGCTGCCTGGGGTAGTGGCAGAAGTGAGGGGGGCTGGTGGGTGGTGTCCAGACTTGTGGGTGCTGTCTGCGGATGGTGGTGGAGGTGAGGGGGGGCTGGTGGGTGGTGTCTGGACCTGAGGTGGCTGCCTGGGGTAGTGGCAGAAGTGAGCAGGGCTGGTGGGTGGTGTTTGGACCTGAGAGGGCTGCCTTGGGTAGTTGCAGAGGTGAGGGGGGCTGGTGGGGGGTGTCTGGACCTGAGGGGGATGTCTGGGGGTGGTTGTGGAGGTGAGGGGGGCTGGTGGGTGTTGTCTGGGCCTGAGGGGGCTGCCTGGGGTAGTGCTAGAAGTGGGGGGGCTGGTGGGTGGTGTCCAGACTTGTGGGTGCTGTCTGCAGGTGGTGGCAGAGGTAAGGGGGGCTGGTAGGTGTTTTCTGGACTTGAGTGGGCTGCCTAGGGTAGTGGCGAAGGTGAGGGGGCTGCTGGGTGGTGTCTGAACCTGAGGGGGATGCCTGGGGCTCGTTGCTGAGACAATTGGGCTGGTGGGTGGTGTCCGGAGTGCAGAAGGCTGCCTGGGGGAGGTGCCAGAGGTGAGTGGGGCTGGTGGGTGGTGTCTGAACCTGAGGCCGCTGCCTGGGGTAGTGGCAGAGGTGAGCGTGGCTGGTGGGTGTTGTCTGGGCCTGAGGGGACTGCCTTGGGTAGTGGCAGATATGAGGGGGGTTGGTGGGTGGTGTCCAGACTTGTGGGTGCTGTCTGCGGGTGGTTGTGGAGGTGAGGGGGGGCTGGTGGGTGGTGTCTGGACCCGAGGTGGCCGCCTGGGGTAGTGGCAGCGGTGAGCGGGGCTGGTGGGTGGTGTTTGGACCTGACGGGGCTGCCTTGGGTAGTTGCAGAGGTGAGGGGGACTGGTGGGGGGTGTCTGGACCTGAGGGGGATGTCTGGGGGTGGTTGTGGAGGTGAGGGGGGCTGGTGGGTGTTGTCTGGAGGTGAGGGGGCTGCCTGGGGTAGTGGCAGAGGTGAGCGGGGCTGGTGGGTGTTGTCTGGGCCTGAGGGGGCTGCCTGGGGTAGTGGCAGAAGTGAGGGGGGCTGGAGGGTGGTGTCCAGACTTGTGGGTGCTGTCTGCGGGTGGTGGTGGAGGTGAGGGGGGCTGGTGGGTGGTGTCTGGACCTGAGGCGGCTGCCTGGGGTAGTGGCAGAGGTGAGCGGGGCTGGTGGGTGGTGTTTGGACCTGAGGGGGCTGCCTGGGGTAGTGGCAGAAGTGAGGGGGGTTGGTGGGTGGTGTCCAGACTTGTGGGTGCTGTCTGCAGGTGGTGGCGGAGGTGAGGGGGGCTGGTTAGTGATGTCTGGACCTGAGGGGGCTGACTGGATAGTGGCGAAGGTGAGGGGGCTGCTGGGTGGTGTCTGAACCTGAGGTGTATACCTGGGGCTGGTTGCTGAGGCAAGGGGGGTTTGGGGGGTTGTGTCTGGAGTGCAGAAGGCTGCCTGGGGGAGGTGGCAGAGGTGAGCAGGACTGGTGGGTGATGTTTGGACCTGAGGGGGCTGCCTTGGGTAGTGGTGGAGGTGCGGGAGGCTGGTGGGTGTTGTCTGGGCCTGAGGGGGCTGCCTGGGGTAGTGGCAGAAGTGAGGGGGGCTGGTGGGTGGTGTCAGACTTGCGGGTGCTGTCTGCGGGTGGTGGTGGAGGTGAGGGGGGCTGGTGGGTGGTGTCTGGACCTGAGGTGCCTGCCTGGAGCAGTGGCAAAGGTGAGGGTGCTGCTGGGTGGTGCCTGGCCTTGAGGGGGCTGCCTGGGTTAGTGGCAGAGATGAGGGGGCTAGTAGGTGGTGTCTAGACTTGAGGGTCTGAGGTGCAGTCGAGGTATGTGTCAGCAGTTTGTGTGTGGTGCGAATAGGGGAGGTGGTTCGCAGGAGTGCAGCGATTACCTATGTGCAACCTTGTACAGAGTAGCTGGGGTGCAGCCTTTACTTACATTGGACCTCGTGCAGAGTAGTTAGGATGCAGCTGTTACTTATGTAGGACCTTGTGCAGAGTATCCGCGGTGCAGCCGTTACTTACGTGGGACCCCGCGCAGCATAACTGGGGGTGCAGCCGTTACTTACCTGTGACCTTGCACAGATAAGTTGGGGGTGCAGCCTTTTATTACATGGTACCTTGCGCAGAGTAGCTGGGGTGCAGCCTTTACTTACGCGTGACCTCACAGAGAGTAGCTGGGGGTGCAGCCGTTACTTATGTGGAACCTCGCGCTGAGTCGCTATGGTGTTGGATCTTGTGTCAGAGGTTGACACAGAGCTTTGCGGAAAGGTTGGTCAAGATCTATGTTTTTGTTTTGCGTGGGGGTGGGTTGTGGGCATTCCTCATGCAGCTCAATTGCCTTTGCGGATCGGCTAGAAATGCGCATTTGGATCCATGAATATGCAGAGTGTGCAGATTTAATTATACGCGCATGTTCGCACAGTGTCGTTCTCGGCATGCAGCACTTGCAGGATTAATGCGCTTTTTTCCAATGAATTGGCCCCTAAATATATGGAATACTCGATGATAGCATTGGATGCTTCGACAAATAATATAAATGCAATCCATACTGGATTGGAAAGAATAGGCCATGTGCTTGCAAAGACAGTCCAGAGCTGCTGGGTTAAATCTCCGATCATTTGGACCACCAACAATGTACATTGACTGAGCATGCATGACTATGAAAAATGTTTGTGTTGTAATATTCAGTATGGCACCTTACAGCTTAAGTGTTTCTCCTGCAAGAAGTTACAGACATATGGGGACAAATAGGTATTCCATTCATAAAATATTTTGTTCTAACTGTATTATCAGGACCCCATTTGCATCGCCTCTTCCTGAATTACATGATACATATTTTAGAATACATGCATTGCTGCTACTCTAGGTAGCCATTAATGTAACCTCTAATTTGAAAAGCATGTCCAAAGCCTCTCAGTCTACATGAGTCTAGAATGTTCTGAAGCTGAGGGTGATTTATTTTCAGGCTCCCAGAGAATCAAGATGATGTGTAATCTAGGGACCCCATTTAATGTCAAAGCTGACCCTGTACAATCAAGAAATTCTGTACTGAGCAATACCAGGTCTATTAAAGCATTGTTGACCAATGTTGCAAGGTGTTGCACATCGTTTGACTATAGACAGTTTACTCCCAGTATACAAACCTCATTTCATTTGCATGATCCCCTGAAAAATGTGTGTGTATGGAGTCGATATAAATTTAGTTTCTGCATACATTTCTCTCGAAAAATGTGGCAATCAATTCCATGTTTCAATTCCATCCTGCACTTGTGCGATCTGAATGACACACGGCCTAGTGAGATTGTTGATTTGCCCTCCCTCTGCCCCCACACTCCTTGTATTGTTGCGCCTAGAAACACTTGTGAATAGGCGCGTTATAACATATCATATTATGTGTTCATACTTTTATCTGTGCTATGGTCACCTAACACCTGCATGATATTTCATATGTGTGCAGTCCAAATCCCTACTTGCATGACGGCCTAGTGTTACATGTTCTTTCCCCGCCCCTACCTTTCCTTATTGACTCATACCATGACTTTACTGTTTGCTTTTTTGGAACGGAGTCAATGTGACAATTGAAATAAAACCTGCTGGCAACATTGGTTCCTCTTCTAATAAAAATCACAAGCAAATTCACAATACGTTTTAGATGTTTTTGATGCTAGTGATAGCTTGAGAATTTCAATTTAGTGTGTGCAACATTTCCCTTTTTATGACAATACAAATTGCTGGATTCCACGTTGTAGCTGAGTTACTCCCATTTTCATTTGCAGAAGTCAATACAATGTTTGTAAAAAACGAACATGGTATGTTTTCTCAAGAAAAACATCATTATAAACGCTGGATTCCCCATGGTGGTTACAAAATGAGGAACAGGGAAAAACCCTGGTCCGACTTGTTACTCACAGTACGTAAGCATTTAAACTAGCATCATATTTGAGATGCTTTGGTTGGTTACTCGGTTCAACAACATATTCATTTACAAAATCCCAATAGGTAAAAAATTCTGTAGGTATTTTATGTCATCTTTTCAAAAAGGCAGTGTGCAGTGCAGAAGCCAATGCATTTTGGAGTGATCTCTGTGTTGAGGGCTAGCAACTAATAGTATAGCCAGTGTTTAAACAATACATCAAACCAATATAGCGTGTCACAGTACAGTTTCATCACATAATGCCCCACCAAAATTAAATCAATTGATTGTTTTTGTGAAATTCATATATGCAAACACATGAAATAAAGAAGAAAAAGAAAAAATATAAGGAAGAAAGAAAAAATAAAACATAAATGATCACCATTAGCATCTCTGCTGATTGCACATAATGTATCAAAATACATGATTAGTAATGTGCTTGTTTACCTGTAGTCAAATCAATGTCATCATGTGATACTACGAGAATAAAAAAATAAAACAAAGATTGGGTGCCGTAAACTGTGTGACGTCACCTTGACCATAGGCTAGTCAAGAACATATGTACAATTACACCTTGGACACGACAAGAAGGTTCTAACTACATTTCCCATCAACCTTCTTTATCGCGGCTGACATCCTATGGTGGTCCCCGACAGTGATGTCACGCCACTATATGACGCTGCCGCGATGACGTCATGCTGCTTACACAGTGATATCACACGGCTTAAGGCACTCAATCTGACAAGGATATATGGCTGATGCTCCTGAACGGTCTGCACTCACTCGCCTCTGTGGCCTCTCTCCTTTGGAACAAACTCCCTCTCCCTCTGTACCTTGAGCAGGAGCTTCTCAAATTATGGAAGCTCCATAAGACTTTCCTCTTTTCTTCCTCCTTCCCTCCTTCTCTCCTCTTCTAATCCTGCAGTTGCTGAATCGGTGTGCTTGGCCCTTATGCATCTTCAGGGCCTTGACCTCCCACACCATTCTTCAGAGCTCCTGTCTTTCCACAGCACTTTACATCTGTACCCCCTCCGCTCTGGAGACTCACACTTACACCTCCCATGGCCTAGGCCGTGTAGCACTCAACTTGCCTAGCGCTTCCACCATGGCACACCCACGGGCTCGGACTCCCCGGCACTTCCGCCTCTTCCATCTTCCTTTCTACACTTGCATGTTCTGAAAACTCACAAGGCATAGTAGGTTCATCCCATTCCCTCTTTCCCCCCTGTTTTTAAATATTGTGTTGCAATGTTGTAAGGATTTCCCACTCTCCATCCGTCCCTGCCCTGTGGGCGCTTTGAAAAAGTATATTCTTATTGTATAAGCGCCTAACAAGCAAACAATAAATACATAAATAGATAAATAAGTGGGCCCACATCAAAGCCCACATCTCTGGGGCACAACACTGCCACACATTTCAAGATCTGTAAGGAACTTGCCAAACCTACTGCAGTCTCCACTTCTCCTCTTCCTTCCCAAGCCCTCAGTATGACTCTAGCCTCCCATTTCACAACCAAACCTAAAGACATCATGTCCTTGCTCTCTTCTACTCCCCTCACTCCGCCTGCATGTAGACCTCCCTTGGCCCCCCTCTCTCCTTCTCCCCTACTCTCCTTCTTCTCACCCATAGCACTGGATGAGGTCAACAAGACAGTTTGCTCTATGACAGTCTCCTCCAAACAGGTGCTTCCCTACTCCTCTAGAACAATCAAGGATCAAGGACAACATTGCCTCTCTTTGTCCTTCCCTGGTTGAGTTTTGTTATCACTCTTTTGCCACCTGCTTCTTCCCATCACCGCTCAAACACTTCCTTCTGCACCCGCTCCTGAAAAAGCCATCTGTGGGCCCTTCATGCCTGGCTAACTACCTCCCTATGCTCACTATCTGCTTTTTGGGCAAACCATTGGGGAGCTTGGTCATCTCCAATGTGTTGTCTGTCTCCATCACCACAGTCTGGCCTCAGAGCTGCCAGAGGCTTGGAAATTGCTCTCCTCAACACCATTGATGACCTGCTCTTAAACCTCGACACCAACTCTCCATCCATTCTCATCCTCCTTGACCTGTCCTCTGCCTCTGACATGGTCAATCATTCCACCCTCATAAATCAGCTCCTTTATACCCTTGGCATTACAGACCGGGCACTGGATTGGTTGACCTCTTTTCGTTTGAAACGGCCCTCTCAAGTGCAACTGGGCCCTTTGCTCACACCTAGTTCACTATCTACTTGTTGCATCCCCCAGGGCTCTATCCTCGTCCTGGCCTTTCAACATTTATCTTGCCTCTCTTGCCCACTTGATCTACTCCTTCTCTCCTTATTTCCAGTGTTATGCTGATGACATATAGCTCTTATTTAAGCTTCCCTCTTCCTCCCCTCCCTCCTCTCTCAATCCTGATTGTCTGACTGCTTTTCAGGCATGGTGTGCTGCTACCGCTATCTAGCTTAATGCCAGTAAGATGGAGATCCTTCTCATTGGGACTAAAGCCCCCTTCTTCCCTGCTTCTCTCTGGCCGCCCTCCTTGGACCCCATCCCGACCCTCCTGTGAAGCTAAAAACCTGGGTATAATCTTCAACTCCTCTTTCTCCTTCTCTCCTCACATCGCTGACCTTGCCAAGAAGGCCCACTTTCAGCTTCACCTCCACAGAGGAATTCTCTCTTTCCTCACCTTCCCCCAGAAACGCAATGGCTCCAGAGCTCTGGTTCTCTCCAGACTGGATTTCTGCAACAGCCTCTTCCTTAATCTGCCTCTTTCCACCTTCTGCCCTCTTCAACCAAACCAGAATAGATCTGCAAGACTTTTCCTTGGCCTCAAGCCCATGCATTTCAACTCTCCAGCCCGAAAATCTCTCCACTGGCTCCCAGTTATTGCAAGGATCAAATTCAAGACTCTCTGCATCATCCACAAGGCTTTCTGGGGCCTCGCTACATCCAACTTTCTCTCCCTAAATACCTCCCTGCTAGAGTCCTTTGGTCTTCTAGCTCCAACTCTCTGCAGATCAGATGTTTCTCCAAGTAGAGAGCACTGGTAGATCTCTTTCTTTGACAGGTGCCTCCTTCTGGAATGGCCACCCCTCCCCTCTCCGACCTGAGCCAGATCTTAAGTTTTTGGAAGATTCTCAAGACCTTCCTTTTCTCCTCCTCTTTCCCTCTCCCCCAATGCCTATCCCTTCTCCTTGCTAGTCGCAAACTGACTCTGCAACTGGTTGCCCGTTTCTCTTATGTGTCTTACTGGGGCCAGGCCCTCTTTCGACCAGCCTTCCCCTGTACCTCTTACCAGCACTTGTCCTCAGGCACCCTTCCCAACTAGTCTACTGAGTCTGGTCCACCCCCATCCTGTACTTATTGACCCTGGAACTTACCCTCTGAACTCCCCTTAGCACTTGCCCAGCCACAGGGGCCTCTCCCTCCTGCAATTCTCCCTCTTCCATCCCTCACCCTGATTTTCCCCTCCCCCTGCACTTTTCTTCTGCACTTGCACAATCTGAATGTCACTCACAAGGCCTAGTAGGACAGTTATTGTTGTTTTCTCCTCTGGCTCCCCCAACCCTTTTTTGTCTTGTGGCACCTGGAAACACGTTTTGCTGTATAGACACCATACAAATGTTCAATAAATACATAAATAAATAAATAAATAAATAAATAAATAAATAAATAAGGTATTAGAATTATTTGTGGGCACTGTTCAGTTACTGGGATGCCGAGAATTATTTCCATACTTCTTTTCTCTTTTAATCCCTATTGATTCAAGTAATTGGCATTAAGGATATTAATAAGCTGGAGGACAAAAGCTATCCAGTTCTGATTTAAGACTATGCTCTGCTCACAACAGTACACATGGATTATATTTGATAAAATCTATAATCAAACTTTAACTTTAACCTATTTTGATATTATGTTAGATTCTTTTTTCTTTGTTTCTTCTCTTAAAGGAGCACAGTCACAATATGTATAAGAATAATAGGACCTAATCATCATTTATACTGTTTTTTTTATTGTCGTCTGGGCAGGTTATGTGGAAGAGGTCAAGTTGTTCCTGTTCTCTATATCTTGTCTAAACTGTGTTTTATGTCAACAAGAATCATACAATTTGTATTATGATGTTGAACAGAAACAGAGAGTGAACATATTGTACAGGTCACATTGGTATGAAGGGCATGCGTGTGGACACAGCATTATTTGAGAGTATTTTCATGGTGATGTAGAATTTAATATAACGACACCATGGCATGCGGATACAGATTGTGGTATTTATCTAAGCACAAGGATGCAGTATTCGGACTGTTCATTCATGCACACATGCCCCACAGCAATTAAGAGATAGGTCAGAGTGTGGCTAGCCTGAAGAGTAAATGTTATGGCCTCACATGCTTGAATGGTATGCTTGTTCTCTTTGGAGATTGATTAACTAATCATTTTGAAATATTTTACTTATTAGCCTCAACTTGTAATTGTAGGTTCTACACCTGAACAAGCACCTTAAGAAAACTGATAACTGTACTAGTGCTCTGTGTTTATGAAGGAAGCCTATTTATGCTGTGGTCTATACTGTCCTTAAGGCATGGTGCTCATTTTTAAATAACTGTACCTCACAATCAAAATAGTATTTTGTGATATCCACTTTTGAACAATGTGTGCTGTTTTTAACAGACTATTAACTTTTTACCCTTCTCCTATTTTTACAGATCAACTTTGTGCTCTTTGTTGGCATAATAATCATTCTTGTGCAGAAACTGCAGTCTCCTGATATCGGAGGGAATGAATCCAGCATTTACTTGTAAGTATAGTGCCATTCAATCTAAGAGGACCTGGGTTCCAGGGTGGAATATACACATAGGAAAATAAAGAAACACATCATTTTGGAAATTGATCTAAGTGTTTTAACAACATGTTGTAAAACATATGTAAAAACATATGATTACATACAGTTTAATCAAAGCTATGATATGTTTATTCAGGAGTTGAAATAGGTTAATCATATATACATGCAATTACTAAGAATAGATTATGACATTTTTGCTCATGTCGGTTTATGGCAGGTTCATCACAACACATACATGAACATGATAATATTAATACTTATACATATATATATATATATATATATATATATATATATATATATATATATAGAGAGAGAGAGAGAGAGAGAGAGAGAGAGATATCATCTTGTATTATTTTGTTTATTGTATTTCATAACGAATGCATAAACTGTCCATGCGTCCCTGAGAACGTAATTTCCTTATTACGAGTTAGTTGTTTTATCACATGTCAATTGAAAACGTTGACTGTAAGATGTAATAACATTTTACAGATGCCTAGTGATGACATTTGTAATATCTTACTGAGAGATGGTATTCAGTTGAAATAACTGTTTAGAGTGTGTTTTCAATTTAGTAAAGGGGTTATGTGCGTATTACAGAAGGAAAAGCTAGGTAGAATGGAGGAATAAAGGTACACGTGGAAGACAAGGTTGAGGGTACGAAAACAGGGCTACAAAAGGGGAACAAGAAAGAGGACAAAGTAAAATAATGAAAGCACAAGTAACTGCATATGTGGGTGAATGGAGCAGAAGGCGGAGAAAAAACATAAAAGGACACTAGAAACATGATGTGAGATAAAATAAAAAATCAGCAATATAAAAAAAAGGGTTTGAAAGGAAAAGTTAAGATGAAATAGCAAAGAAGGCAAAGTGCTAGAAAACAAAGTAGTGATTAGGAAGGAAACTAAAATTAAAATAAGATAGCAATATGCAGACATCGAGAAATGAGGAAAAATTACAATGTCAAAATGGATACTGATTCTCAATTCAAAAGTTCATGGAAAGGACATTGTTTGTCACTCACAATTGAGATCCTCAACCATCTTGAGGCATATGATGTCAGGTGGTGTCCATTTACATGGTTGCAAATCTCCCAGGTACATTTGATTATTTTTTTAAGTACAGTGGGGGAATTTGTATTTCTCCTAATGCTTTCGTCGACTTATCCTCTCCACATACTTCTTTTTTTCATTTTGTTTTCTAAACCTTTTTCACATTCTACATTTTGTATATGTTCTATCAGATTTCTCTGTTTCTTTGATGCTCTCTCATACACACGTTTGTGAATTGCCATTGGATCTGCTTCTTGTTTTCCCCATCATTTTTCTTTTCTGTGAAGTTTGCTTTATCCATTAAGTCTCTCCATTTTTATTTCATGTTCTCTCCATTTTGCTTTATTTCTTCCTCTTTCAAATTCTTCCTCTTTCCAATTTTCCTGCATCATGCACCTCTTTTCAGGCAGATGTTTTTTCCAGTTTATCTTTCTTCAGTCCTTTTGTTTCCTCTTTCTAAGTTACAGCATTTACTTTTTTCGCCTTAACATTGTTCCTCACTCTGATTTTCGTTCCTACCTCTTTCTTTTAGTAAGTCTCATGGCCCTTTTTTTGTCCTCAAAAGAAGCACCTTTGTGTTTGGATAATAAGCAATGTTCAGCGTGGAACACAATCTCTGATTAACAATCTATAAGCAGATGTTCCATTTACTGGTACTGAGAAGGAGGCATGATCTGTCACCATTCAGCAGTAACAGGGTATTACAGTCACAGGTTATTACAGTCACAGTCAATTGTTTTATCTAATATTAAGCAAGGTATGATCTCACAAATCACTTATGTTAAGAAAGTGATCTAAAGACATTTAAATGGCAATTTCAGTATAATGTTCAACATTTATATTTTAACAATGCATAGTTCAGTATCTTTGCCATAACTGGTACAATTAAACATGCCTCCCTAGCCTATTAGCAAATCATAAAGAATTTCTTATGAAATTGAACATGTCATTCACCATGAATTATACTTCAGTTTACACATCTACTCTTACATGTATTTCTTCTCTCTTCAGCAGGGAGCCACAAGCAATATCATATGTTTCATTTTCCTTGTTACATGCTAATAAACATCCTCTACTGATCACTGGTGAATGCCATGCCAAAAATAAACTTTCCAAATAACAAGGTGCTTTCTTTTTGACTGCTGAACATTCAGTCAACCCTTGTTTGGGCATTCAAGAGCTAATTAGACATGCTGATTTGATGTATCCACAGTTCATCTTACAATAACCAGCTTGTTACACTTAAAGCAGAGTAGAGTTACTGTAGTGGCGACTTGTCTGAACGCAAGCCCAATATTACATTTAAGCTAACATTGTACCCTAGTCTAACACATATTTCCGATCCTATTTCATCCTGGCTATTTGAAAAACCTTCAATTTAATTGTGAACATATTTCCAAACCTGTTTGGGCATGTTAGGTTCTAACAAGCAAAACACACATTCAGAGGGAACAAGCTGTCATGAAGAGTGGTATTTGAAATTCTGAGTGTAACTACTAAAGATGAAGGAGACAGATTACAGATTACTTGTCACTAGGCAATACACGGGATGTACACTAAGCCACTTGACACATATTACACAATGATTAAATGGTCCATAACACACCCAGCAGTCAATGTTATCATTTCAGTCACTCTAGGGGAAGAATTTTCTTTTTTTTCTGTGGCAAGTGGTCCACATTTGATGCATGTAGATGAACTATACTGACAACATGCTACTACTGCCTCGTGACATCTTAGGCACTGACAATATGGAGCAGGCTAGTCATAGGATGGGACCTGAAGATAAATGCTGAAGATAAATGCCATACTGAAACCCCGGTTGCATTATCACTTTATTTTGTTTTTAAGCAAAACATGATATTCCATTGTCGGCTAGAAATATGTGTTGTGAAAAATAGTTGTACTTGTGCCTGCTAACTGAATTTGGGTATTAAAACCTCAAAGTAATACTTGTGTTCATTGTATCACGTTTTTGTCTTTTTAAGTACTGAATTGACAATACATGTTTTAGGGCTATGTCTTTGTTAACTAAATAAACAAGAATGAGAATTTCCTTTTTAAGAGTCATGCCAAATATCTACACACACACAAACACACAAACCTTAAAGTATCTGATCTTTATTTTGAAAATAACTCTCATAGCTAGCCCAATGCTTAATAGTATGTAACTCATTAGTTGCATGGTTTTATCAACTCAATGCATGACACCATCAAGCTAACACTATTTACTACTTAAAACCATGAATGCATCAGATGTCAAAAATTGTCTTACCCGTTGACACATATTTCTTCCAATTCACTAGCAAATTGTGACTTGTGTGTTTTCCCTGAAAGCCCACAACTATGAAACCAAGCATATCATTAAACTGAAATATTTGTTAAATCAGTTTGAATATTTTGCCATTGTTATGGTCAATATAGTGATTTAATGATTTGACCAATGTTTTTCCTATGTGTATATAAATAACAAATAGAGCATCCCATTGTCTGTTTCATCCCTGTCATGATTGTGCTGTATTTCTTTGTAATGTTGTTAATGGGCACATGCACTTTTATTCTGCATTCATGTACATGTTATGAAGTGGAGTATGTTTTCTCAAAACAAATGCAACAAAGCTAAATTACAGTCAAATACAAAAAAACAAATATAATATAAAGGCACCACTATATAAAGCACATGTCCTTGAAGTGCATCAATTGTGTGATCCGATTATGATTTTATTGCTACTTTGATGATCAAGTTCACATATATTTTTTATGTTGAAGTGTATATAGATGCATATATATTTATTTGCAGTGTGTAGACTAGTAAAAGATCTCAGCCGCATGATGTTTTCTTACACTGTGCCTTCCACCAGAGTTAGTGGTACCTGGGCAGTGTGCCTCAGCTAATCCAAGGTCTTAGAAAACAGCCTTTGCCTCTGTTAAGGGCCCTCATTTTGATTTCCTGTTGCTGCTCTCATTTGTCAATATAACACATGCAAATGGAGGAGGCACCCTGAGAGTTCCAACCAACATATCCATGGTGGCCTTCTTTTTATGTGGCTTTTCTGTATTTAGAAAATGTCTTGTACTCTCTGTGCCCACTCTTTCTCATATGAACAAATCAATGCACTTAATACCCCAGATATCATGCCAGGTGCTAGTAGTTATGGTACCTGGGAATTCTATATTGGTCCATGGGTGACCTACATCCAAGAAAGCCAGCAAGGTCAGGCATTATTGTTTATTTTGAGATATAAAACAAGTGAGTGATTGCATACTCTGAAGCTAAGTCCCAATCAGTAGTAATCATCCACAGCAATATCTCATGTTTTTTTTTACCGCTGTGGCCAAACTTTAACTAGTTTTGAAAAGTCTTTCTCACAGTCACATCCCCAATATGTCTGCAAATGCCCCTCAAGAATCCAGTACCTCACTGATCTACAGGATAGTATATGTTGTGGGTGATTTCATTGCATTTAATATGCCTATTTGTATAGTATGGCTACTGCTACTTATATAACTTAATTTACATTAAAGTACAAAATATCCATTGATGGTATGAAACACACATGTTGTAGAGTAAAGCTGTGTCTGTGGACATAATGAAATGTACAAGTAACCAAACATAGAAATAACCAGGTTTTGTTGCCATGAACTACTTCTGCTGACATATAGGCAGAATAGGTATGACATGATAATATTGAGCAATATTGCAATTTTCCTATAACTAAAGTTCTCTAACTGTTTATTATAATATAACATGCCCCACTGGTCAAACCTATATAGTGTCGGCTTTCTTTGCCTCAAAAGTGGCTTCAGAGGACATGGCAACAGAAGACTGTGGACCATGATGGCTTCATAGAAAGTGGCATCTCACATTATGTGACTTTCATTAAATCACAGCTTGATAAAACATCTTGCAATCATTGTAAAACTGATCAATACATCTAAAATCATTCAGAAAAAATGCCAGGGAGATTGGACCAAATAGGGACCAACAATTGATAGTCTTTTGATCAGTAGGTGTGCCATAGAATGCTGACCATCTTTTCCTTCCTACATCTTCTGAAGTGATGCATAAAATCAGTAATATATCTGCTCTGGTGGTTGATAGAGATTTGGCAACAAGTCATCTGAAATGTAAAAGTGTCAGGAGAGCAGGACATCCTTGATCTGATTTTAGTTCCTAAAAATAATCCACCACCTATATCTATGTGGTAATGTACTTACTATAAAGTTTAATTCTCAAATTCAACCCCTGATAAGAGAAGCACAGCAAATCCTTTGTCCAATGTAGATAAAAAGAGCAAGTATTGACAGGCAACGCTGATTGAATAAACAACTTTTATTTTAATGGTAACACCTTCATTCTCCATAAATGCATGTACTACTGACATAATACGAATGATTTTCCAAACCAAATTTATTAAATAGTATGTGTTTGCTCTTTTCTTGCCTTATTCTTTGTTTCCTTTTACCATAACTTTTTGTGTATCTTTTTGCAGAGGTTTTTATAAACCACACACAAATAAAAAAAATAGTACTAAATGAAAACACTGCCCATGTGCCATTATGATGCATAAGTCTGGCAGTTTTAGCAAGAAGAACCTACAATCAGTTATTTAAATATGTGGCAACTTTCCCAAGATAGCCAAAAGAGAAAGGTGCAGTTGAAGAGTGATTAACCAGAATCTGCTGTTTCCACATTTTGTTCTCATCCAGATATCCTTACGATTACAAAGACATTTTTTAAAACAATTTCTATCTGATGTTGGCAAAAGTTATCTATTGGCAAAAATATTGCAATGAAATAAAACTGAAATTCAAAAACATATTTGACTGAAAAACATATGTCTATGGTATAGAAAAAGTCACATCAAATGAGTATCTTAACAGGTTTGACTGTTGAGTTAACTCACTATAATGTATGTGCAATTCAGGCAATTAACTTCAATTTTAACCTATTTAATTAACAGCGTGTGAACCACTAAAATGTGTCCAAAGGAACCATTTTCAAAAATGATTTAATCCTGTTTAAAAATCATTAATTCTACTTGGACTAAAGCAGTAACTGTGGCAGATTTTGGACAATTGTTTTAAAGAACTCAAAAGAATTCCAGCCCATTTTCTTGGAATCTGTTAAACTGTACATCTTTAAGAATAGAATGAGTTGTTTTTCTTCTCAAAAGCAGTTCATAGCATTTAGAAATGTAAGCACAATTGGTTCATATTGGGCCTCATTATAAGTATGCCGGTATGATAAGCTACCGGCACTGTTGCTACCGGACCGGCATTCTCCGAGTTCTGCGAACGGGTGCCTTTCAGTCCACCAGGTCTGACCTGGTGGGCGGAACGGCACCCACTCGCAGACCTTGACGGATGCACCGGCACCATTCATGAATGGTGCCGGTGCATCTGTCCTCCCTATTCCCTTTGAGTCCAATGGGACTCGAATGGGAATAGGGAGTCATATTTTCTGGAACCCGGCAATAGGCAAATACCAGGACCGGCGGGGCTGTAATGCCCATGTAAGTCTCCATTGTGAGGAGGCGGAAAAAAAATTACTCCGGCGGCAGCTGTGCCGTTTTTACCAGCACGGCTACTGCCAGGGTCATAATGAGGCCATTGCCTTTATTTTACATACAATTATGACAGGGATAGGTACAAAATAATTCTTAAAAATACATACATTAGTATTAAGAAAAAAAGTAACATTCAATTGGCACATAGAGGACATTTTTGTAATAGTTCATAAAAGTGATTAAACATTCTTTACTAGAATTTCAGTGAAATATTTACTACAATAAGGTCATTGCCTTCATACGTATGACTTGACATTGTGAAATGTGTAACACGTTTGGAGTAACCAAATCAATGAACAACTATCATAAAGTAATGCAATTCTTGGGGCACAATTCTTACAGAATGTGTTGAACAATTGTGTTTATTCATCCATTACAACATTTATAAAGGACATCATTATCTATTATGCTAGCAAGCTAGATGATGGTGAAAGAAAAGAGTCCATTTTTTTTCTTGAAGAGCTGGATCTTCAGGGCCTTCTTGAAGGCCTTGTGAATTTGGATGTGCCTGAATTTCTTGACAATGTTCACAGGGAATGACAGAGAAGCAGCATCTTTCTGAGCATGTTCTGTTAAAGAAGGCATTGAGGTGAAGGAGTTAATATACGGAGAAGAGCATCCTGAACAGTGATTAGTGCTAATTGTTGCAAAGATAAAAGGGGGAGTCTAAGTGATGGCAGGTTATATGTGCACTGTACATTGGAAGTTGATGCAGTTGGCAGCAAAGAACCTGTAGAGGGATGTAACAATGAGTGTACTGTGATTTCTTTTCATGAAGCCCGGAACATCACCCATGGAAATGTTGTGGATGTTTTGTTGTTTTTAGTTATGGAAGGCAAGGGAGCAAGGTAAGCACTTTTCCCATAGTTAAGTAAGAGATGATGAAGACATTAACAATTTGCACATTGTGTGGGAAGGAGAAGAACACAATAATGCTCTTGAGGGTGCAAGGTAGGAGGAAGCAGGGACCGACCGCTGTATCAACTTGGGATACCATGGAAATCTCCTAAAGGATGAGAAAATCAAAGCTTTTTTTATAGAGTGTGAAGAAGGAGTGGCAGGACTAAGCAAGAGGTTGAGACAGCGTGGTAAAGCTTTTTAATTACATTTTTAATTTTATTTCTGTCATTTTTTTGAGATTACAGCACATGCATCATGACAAGTTATCAATAGTTGCCATACGTTGGTGCATTGCTACAAAGGCATATTTGAGACTCAACAGCATATTAGTGAAACACATCAATGAAGGAGTGCCTCTAAGGGCCAAAAGACAAATGTAGAAATTATAAAAAGTTGGGGTGTGATAAAGAGAAAAGCTTTTCAGCTATCCTGTTGAGGCAGGTTGAGGCTTGAATTGGAAAGGGGGAGAGCAACAAACTGGGATCAGTATTAGAGGAAGGAGAATGAGGAAGCAAGGATGGATTCCTGATGAGTAAAATTTGTCTGGAATGAGATGATCCAAGACTAAGGGACTGATTCAGAGAAGCGTGTAATATTGACACAATCCTGTTGGAAAACATTCTGTGAATCAGGCCCTAGGTTGTTTGCATTGATAGACATCAAGGAGAAGATTTTCTTTAAAGAAGGATTGGAGCTGGAGTGTGATGCAATTTTCTTGGTTTTTAGCCAGAAAGAGGAAGTGTGAAGTTGAATTGTCAATTTTAGCTATGGGCCAGTGAGCCACAGTTTTTAAAGGAAGGGATTGACAGTTGTCTGTTTACAGAAATGTGTAGGCAAGGAAAGTAGTGCAGACAATTTGAAAAATGTGATTACAGAATTAGTAGCAGGGATAGACTATTAGAGCATCTGGTTTTAATGGAATTGGAAGCTACACAAGCTAAACATATTATTGTGATGGTGGAGTGATGTGAAAAAGCTGTGTAACAGAATTTGATGTGCTGTTCCTTTAATGACAAGTGTTCTTGGCAAAGTGATTCAGATGGGAGTAATGAAAAATAGGAGGAAGGCAATAAAATGAGCTTGAAATTCACTTTGTATAGTTCTTTGGAAGCTTCTGTCAAGATGCAGATAATTTTAGAGGCATGGTCTTATTTGCATTCCGCTTTGTTTATTTCTAGCAAAAGAGATATCTAGACTCAACCCAGAGCAATACTTACATTATCACAATTTACAGTGATAATCCTAGATGCTTAATTACTCCTAAAATGTGATTGCTGTAGTAATTACTAATCAATATGTTATTGATTATTTGTTTGTCCATAAAAAGAACATGGGTGAACTAATTTAGACATTTGCTACAGTAGGTACGATTTATGAAACCAAAAGGTTTGATGGGCAATGAAATTAGATTAGATGGCATGCTAAATCCACACAGTATTTAAATGGGACCCGATGGGGCTTAATATTATGTATTTCCGTATAACTGCCTCTGTAATTTCACCATTTCAGTTTGTAGTACAACAGAATTGTCCAGCTATCTGCCCTAATGGATAATGCCGAAACCCAATAAGATTATCATACCAGCAAGACCCAATGGCCGTAGACACAATGGGTCATAGTCACAAAAGCAGCAAACATGAATAGTGTTCAGCAATGGATGCACATAAGATGCATATGAAAGACAACACAGCAAAGATGGGTGGCAACATTGTGGCTGGTCTGCATCAAATTTAAAAGGTGATGCAGACCATAACACTCAAAGGTCTCTTGCACTTAAAATAAACATCTTGCCCAGTTCTTACTATGCCCTTAGATGGTAGAAGACCAGAATATACAATCTAACCATCTATTGAGTAACCCACACATGCATAATAATAAGTATAAGTTAATGGGTCATTGAGTTTAACTACCTTTCTGTGGTGGATGCTGTGCAGTAACTTTACTATTTACATTATTGGAGGAGGACCCTTGGTCCCAGAAACTCTGCATTGCCTATAACTACTCGTTTTCTGTGTGGAGCAACGTGCAGAGTTGGTCGTTGAGTGGAGCTGCTGGTCTACGGTGGATGCTCTGCAGTAACTTTACTATTTCAATTATTGAAGGCGGATCTTTGGTCTCAGAAACCCTGCATTGCATATAACTGCTCCCATTCTGTGCGGAGTGCGGCACAGAGTGTGTCCTTGAGTGGAACTGCTGGTGTGCGGTGGATCCTGTGCAGTAACTTTACTATTTCTATTATTGGAGGCGGATCTTTGGTCTCAGAAACCCTGCATTGCCTTTAACTGCTCCCTTTCTGTACGGAGCTTGGTGCAGAGTTGGTCGTTGAGTGGAACTGCTGGTCTGCAGTGGATGCCGTGAAGTCGCTTTACGATATCTATTATTGGAGGTGGACCCTTCATCTCAGAAACCCTACACTGACTATAACTGCTCCCTTTCTGCACAGAGTGTGGACTCGGTTGTTGAGTGGAGCTTCTGGTCTGCGATGGATGCTGCGCAGTAACTTTAATGTTTCTATTATTGGAGGTGGATCTTTGATTTCAGAATCCCTGCATTGCCTTTAACTGCTCCGTTTCTCTATGGAGCGTGGTGCAGAGTGGGTCATTGAGTGGAATTGCTGGTCTGCAGTGGATGCTGTGCAGTAATTTTACTACTTCTATTATTGGAGGCGGACCTTTGGTCTGAGAAACCCTGCATTGCCTATAACTGTACCCTTTCTGTGTGGAGGGTGGCACAGAGAGTTTCGCTGAGTGGAGCTGCTGGTCTGCGGTGGATGCTGTGCATTAACTTCACTATTTCTATTAGTGGAGGTGGACCCTTGTCTGAGAAACCCTGCATTGCCTATAACTGCACACTTTCTGCATGGAGCTCAGCGCAGATTGTGTCATTGAGTTGAGCTGCTGGGTCTGCGGTGGTCCGTGGAAGTCTGCCGGGAAGCCGACTTGAACATTGCACATAACGAAAACCTGCTCTGTGAGAGAATATGGTAAGCGCTATTGGTCTTCCTCTTTCCCTGCACAAGGAAATCTGATAATATATCCCCAGTGGCTTGGTGGATCTATTGCGGAACTATAGTGAACGACTGAAGTTTCCTGAAGTTGATGACGATAAAAAAGAAACCATCATTACTGTAATCAAGATCCAATTACTTCCCACATTAGCGATTAGTACCGAGAAGCAGTGTGGTGGGAGATTGCTGAGGTCCGCTGGCTGTCTTACTTTGGGACTGGATATGTGGTAGTGACCAGTACGCCGCAAGCTGAATTTATTTATTAAGGTACTTGTATGAAATTGGATGCATTTGTTCCTTGATTCTTTTAATTCCGCAAATGAACTCTTACTCCTTGTGGACACAAGCACAGATGTAATTATCAAAATAATCTGCTGCAGTGTGTACTGCTGAACCCACAAAGCTGGAGGCTTTGCCTTCTTTGAGTGTGCAGGGTGTTGGACATTTGAGCTCTCCATTGTATCATCAAATTTTGACAACAGATAAAAACTAATTAACTGATAAAACCATAAAACCATCTTAAATAAATGTACATCACACAATAACTCTTGGGACTCTATTTATCCTGTTTTAGGTCTCCAAGGGGCATTGACAATCTGCAACCTGTTGACCGTAGAACATCTTTTTCTTCAGAAGCATGTATTATATCTGACACAAATTGATCTTTTTCACCCTCTTTGTTTTTGGGTGATACATCCAAAACAGGATCTTCAGAAGGAGACCCGCCATTGGCCCCAACCCCACTTGTCCGGGAAGTTCCTCCTTTTTGGGACCCTTGACTAAAGAACCACCACCTATGCCAGGGTCTGCATTGCATGCTTTAAACTTTACCCTGTCTCAATTGGCTAATATTTTGGATGAGTTTCGCGAACAGCCCTCTACACTCAATTCTATGGCTGCCAAATTGTTGGTTTTGGCAGGTTTTATTTATGGTTCAGTGCATAAGCCGTTTGGCATTTTACAGGATAAACATTCGGGTGTTCAAGAAGATGATCACATTAGTACTTCTGAAGTTGCTGAAATGAGCGTAGTAGAAATGGGGGTCGACAAGTTGCTCTCAGTTACACCTACTTCCTCACTTTAAACTATTGCAGCACAACCCTTATCTGTTGGTGTACCTCTAGCTTTCAGTCCTAAAAATGTCAAAAACACTAAAACAACAGCAGTATATTTCATAACAAACAGGAAAACTAAGAATATCAAAAACCTTACAAAACAGAGAGAAAAAGGTTCACATATCATGCATTGCCTTTATCTACACCTGCAGTTGTACAGATAAAGAGACAGTGAGTCAGACATCTCGCTTACCCCCTAGAAAGGCTATATGCAAATCAAAGCATCTTCTGAAGTTCCCCCCACAAAAAGGGGCTCCATCTTAGTGTTTCTGAAACCGATTTTTGAAGTTCTGGATGATCTAAATATAAGTGACCTCACAGCTTATTCAGATACTGATGTTATAGATCTGCCAGTCACTCCAAAAGACTTTGCAAGTCATTGATGTTACTGAATTTTCTGTTGCACATATGCCCAGTGGGTCTGCATCCCCACGTTTCCCACTAAGCCATCCTCCTCAGGTTTTGCCAAAAGCTCCTGCAGCTTGGAAGCCAATTGCTTTGAAACCTTTGGCTCCAATCTTCCTCCCACATGTAATGCTTCAAAAACCCTCTCAGTTTTCCCTGGGAGGTATGAAGGTTCCAATGGTTGGTGCTGTGGGGAAGCTGCAGCCACAGAATGTGCAGGGAACAGATGGAGTGGTGGATCATTATGTTCCTACTGTGCATTTGGAGGTGGGCCCCTCCATGGGGGTTGGTGGCCCTGTCTCCCCTTTACTAACTTTGGAGGAAAGAAGAGAGAAACCTTCCCTTTTGAAACAAATTTGATCATAGCCTTTGTCATCTTTGTCAGATTCCCTGGTGTATCTTTCAGGCCCCAATGTACAGATTACTGGGGGTGGTTGTTCTAAGATCTTTTAAAAGCAAAGGCACCAAATGATGAGGGTGACATTTTTTCAGAAGATCATGTTCTGTTTATTGATTATATTCTTGATAAGGGTGCTGCTTTTCTTCTTAACTGCCATCATGTTCTGGAGTTATTTTCTGCTGTTCCCAACCTGCTTTTGATTACATCTAAAGATATATCCCATGTGGAATTCCTCACAGAGAAGAACCGAGGGTACTGGATTCAAGCTCTGCAAAATCATTCTATGCTTATGATTGGTCCTCTATTTTACATACACTTCATGGAGGTACCTCAAAAGGTACATACACTTGAGATCCTTACGTAACCTTGGCTAGTTGGAATTGCAGGGGTTTCACGCACCTAGTCTCCTCTTTAGACAGTATGAGTATATGTTAATTTTTCTCCATGAAACCTAGATAGTTCACACTCCTGTAATGGACCTGTTGAATGAATGCACAAAAGGGTGCGCAGGAACGACCATATGGAGGACTGCTGTGTGCACTTAATGTGGGAACCCAAATGGTACAGTTAGACATAAATAGGGATGACATTCACTTGATCAAATCGTCATCAATAAATAGACTATTGGGTCTAAATTGCTGATCCTATGTGTTTAATGTGTATGTTAACCCCAAGAGTGATAACCTATCTGGTTTTATGGAGTGCATGTCTAAGTTGCTCCTGGTGGTTAGGGGTGAATACCCTGCAATTGTTATTATTCTTAGAGACCTACCATCTGAGTGTTTGGACCCGCAGCACTATTTGTCAAACAAACGTGTTGGCATTTCTGTATTAGCTAAAGAGAGGGGCCTATTATTCCGTGATGTGGCCTCTCGGTGGTAAATGCAAACCACTTGGTTGCTGATGAAATTCCACCACATTAGACATGATGTAATCGTTTTGCTCAATCCATTCTTCATTATATTGTCTTGTGCAATGATTTAAATTGTGTATGTATGAATGTTAAGGTTTTAAATCTACAAAAAGAATGATCATATTTTGCTTGTTTAAACTTTAGACATTTATCTTTTAAAAACATTAAAAAAAGCTGATTAATGTATGTTTGGGAGGTAAACCATGAAATGATGCATCAGTATGGAAACCTGGAATTGCAATTAGATGTATTAATGTTGTTTTAGGTGCCGACACTTCTTCAAAGGATGCACTGTAGGACCCCTTCACTTATGATGATGTGGTACAGGACCTATTGAAGGGTCTGCTAATAGCTGCTTCAGATGGGTCAGCTATCTTTAGGCATAAAAAACATAAGCTTACCTATAACTAAGGGATTTGTGAAAGGAAGCATCTCCTGCATAAATCAATTAGAAGTCTTAACAAATCGGAATCAAATTTTAAAAAGGAAGCAAATATTCCGACAGAGGTTTATACAAATTGGCTCAAAGGTTATCGGGCCAAATTGTATATGGCTGATGCCAAAGCCATGTTACATGCAGGTAACAAACAAGACTCATCCATGTCTGGAAACGTTTTAAGGTGCCAGAACCCCAAAGCAAACTTCAGGTTCAGCCCACTACATCCTCAGTTTGGGAAGACTATTTTTCCAAATGATATTTAATGTTTGGTACCAACACAAGACTTTCCCATTGGGAGGTAAACTGGAAATACTATAAATGGGTGGACTTGCCATCGGTGCAGGCTTGCATTATGAAAAGTAAAGCATCCAGGGCCCCTGGTCCGGATGGCTTAGTCACTGCTACCTTCAATTCTAATGTACCTCTGTGGTCAGCTGTCCTATGGGGATTATTTACCAATATTATTTCTCTACATTGTTTACCACAGTCTTGGAGGGGGCACTGATAAGAAAGGCAACAGAATGATACCCAACAACTACTGGCCAATTTCACTTTTGGATTCAGCTAGTAACATTTTTGGAAGCTTAGTTTTGCAGGAACTCCAAAGTTGGGCTGCAGGAAAGGGGTGTTTGGACATAAATCAATCCGTTTTCAAGAGAGGACCGGGCACAGTTTTAAATTGTTAATTCACCTCTTACAGAACCAGGCTCAGCGTAAAAAGCAACCTATCTACTGCATGGATAGATGCTCATTGTGGGCATTGCCAGGGTTGCGTGCTTACTCCATTTTTGTTTAATGTGTATATTAGCAACCTTGATGAAGCCCTGAAAAGTAAACATTACAATCCCCAGAAACTGGGTAGCTTAGCTATAAATTACTTATCTTATGCAGACAGTATCTTCCTTTTTGATTTGACACCCATTATATTACAACATGCCATTAACACAATTAATGTATACATTTTGAATTTGGATTTGAATCTACATTTTAAAAAGTGTAAACAATCATTTGTTTGGGTTTTTAATCAGACACGGTTGGAGTTGGTATCCAACTTTAAATATCTTGATGTATATATATATATATGTATATATACGCAAAATGGAACAAATTGCTGGAAGAGAATTATACGAGGAATTACATCTAAAAGACATAAGAATTGTCTGGTTCTCTGTTATACCAGTTTTAAATTATTACCTTCAGAAAGTCATTCCTCGTTGCTTTACGGTGTTGAGGTAGGGTTGAGGGTTTCCTGTGGAGAAGTGTTTTCTTCCTACTGCAGGGAATGCCTGTCCCAATTATGAGACATGAGCTGAGACTGCTTTGCCTGCAGGTTTGCACTAAATGGAAATTATTGCAGTTGCTCGGGAAACGTTTTGTTCCATCAGAAAATACCCCACTTGTAACCTTAGGGCTGAGCAAAACAATGATCAGTGTTAGGTACCAAGTAGTTGGACAAAGCAGGCCCTCCTTATTTTGAGTAGTAGGCAAAAAGCTGTGGGTAACCTTTTTAATGGACACTCTTAACAGTGGTCCTCAGCGCCCTTGGTATAGATAGTGATTGTCGCATGGATTGGGCAACAACGGAGAAAAATATGGTTCCTACACTCCGTTTTAAAAGCTAAAAATGAAGAAGGTAGTTGCACTTGTTCCTTCATGTGCCAATTTTAGTTAAATGAAAAAAGAGACTCCACTCAATTGGAATGTAGTGATTGTGAATTTGTATTATTTAGAACAAGTGCCCTTTGTGATAACACGTGTTTCAACGGTCTGCGCCGTCTTTCTCAAATCAGGGCTAATTTTTGATACAAGAATGCAAACAAAATCAATGTTTAAATTCAACAGAAAAATAGTGACCAATTGTAGCACGGACAAATTATGTCAAATGTAGCACCAACAGAAAAAAGGGGGAGTTGTTAAGGAGGATCATTCAGGGAAAACAGTGAGTCATTAAGTATCAAAATAAAATGAAAAACATCCGTTATTGCATCAAATGTCCACATGAAAACATTTTGAAAATAGACAGAACGGTGTGCAGGAGGGGGAGATGGCTGAATACTTGGAGACTAGAGAAGAAGATGCAATTAAGTTATTCACCCCGAAAGGAAGTAACATGCATGTATTTGCATCCAATCTGCCTAAACCAAGAGAAGATTTACGCTATAAATGTGTTAAATTGGAGCAAGCTTCACAACGTGAAATCGATAAGTATTGGAAAATCATTTCCCTTAAGAATTATATTTCTAAGGAGAAGATACCAAGGGGACTTAGAATTCTGATTTTTCCGGACTTTACACGAGATTACACTAGTAAGGAGCACCAACAGCATAACCGCTCACTAACCTGATCAGAAGAGCCCATAAGCCTTGGAGGTGAAACGAGGAGGGTCTCTATCTTGTAACTGCCACTGGAAGGGAAAGAAATACCCACTCCTGAATAAGACTGGACAATGAATCTACAACATACCCTACCCAGAGCACTAAGGAGCTAAGAGCAAGTCTTAACATTGGTACATGGGCACACTGGCTATGAGGTCTACAATCCAGAAGACGAGACTGTGTAGTGGAAGATCAGGTGGTAGGTTAGCATAGGAGCTAAACCCCGGGCGGTACGAGGGTCTCACTAGTGTCGGGGTGCAGCACTTTAATATCAGCATAGCATCCACAGTCCAAGTGCCGGTGGATTCCAAGAAGAAGGTCCAGGAGGAGTAGGTAAGGAATGCACAGGGTTTAGGGAGGTGTGTTCAATGGTCAGTAAGCTTCATGAAACACACAAATGAAGATCAGAAGCACCACCACAGTAGTTGCTTCCAGATTGATAGCTTCATTGACTATTCCATTCCCTGGATACGGTGTTGATGCTGAGCCTCCTGTCTGTCTATCTCTGGGTCATATGGCATATGATCGCGGGCGTGTGGCTTTTCCTCCGAGCTTACAGGAAGCCCAACGTGACCATGCCAACTGCCAGGCTGCCTTCCAGGAACCAAAGAGTGGCCATTTGCTGAGCCCAGAACCAGTTAATCTTAGCCCCAAGTGGGTTGATGGCAACCACCACCGCAATGGTGAACACTCAGTAGGATTCATGACACCCACACACCTGAAACAATGTTCAGAATGTACTCTGAGGGTCTAGGAGTAAGAGATGGCCACAAGGGTGGCATGTTGATTGGCAAAGACTTGTATTATAAAGTAAAATGGGAGAGTTGGAGGAATGTCTGTAAGAGGGGTTAACCTGCCTCAACAAAACTAGCTAATGAAGCTGTCTGCACCAGAATTTCCAAACTAAAGTCTGCCGTCCTGTGTCCAAAATCTACTATGTCCCTCACAAGCTAAAGTAATTATAATGTGCAAGGGGAAAATGTCTCTTGACTGCCGCCTGCATCCCAATCTTGTCAGCCAAACAAACATTCCAAAACATGTATAAAAACAAGTAAAAGTTCCATAAGACTCAAGGGTTGTCTACCTTTCCCCAGAGTCTTGTCCAGCATATGAAAACAAGTAGAAGTTCCACAAAGACCGGAGGGTTTGGGTCCCTTTCTCCAGGGTCTTTCAACTGTATCTGCGTCTCTCTTAATCTGCCTTGTGTGGAGGGAAATCCTGTCCCTTCCTTAGCACCCCATTCTTGGTTTACTCTCCTTCCATGGAGGATACTCACTCTTCTCTTTCACTCACAGCCTTGGTTTACTCTTCTGCCAAGGTCTTTGGGTATCTCTTGAATATGAAAGCTTCATATTTATGCTTTGGGGTATTTGTTCCCCTTTTTTATCCCAGACCCCCTTTACTTGACTACGTTTCCAGCTCTCGTCTTCTCCCAACCACAACCTTGGTTCACTCTCCTGCCAAGGTCTGTGATTCTTTTCTGTAATTTGCTGTTTACTTTTCCAAAATGGGTCGCTTACCCCCTTCATATGGTTATTATCCCAGTTTAATGTCTCATGCCTCTTGGTCCTCACCTCTTGCTCCTTCTGGGTCTCCCTAATCTTGGAATCAGCCAACCATTTACCTGTAGGGCCTGGGCCTTCTCTCTCTGGTTGCTTGAGAGTTTCCCAGGGCTTTTGACGGCTTCCTGAGATTTCCGACATTCTCGCCTGACCTCCATGTGCTTCCACTGCTGCTCGACGTCCATCTCCCTGCAATCTGACAGCTCTGCAGCAGGAGGCTTACCTCTCGCTTCAGTCTACTTCCCAGTTGGTGTACCTCCTCTGAGTGTTGTTCTCCATAAAATGCACTGTTCTCCTCTCTCTGGCCAGCCTCCGTGTACCTATAGCCTCTCATGGTCCGCACCAGACCAAGAACGAAGATGCAATTCTCCCGCTGCCTCTCTGCCTTGGAATCAGGCTAGGCCAATTGGGTTGTGGCAAAAGTTAGATTAAGTCACTCACGTTGGTGATCATCATTCCTTGTATCCTCTTCCTCGTCCCAGTAGTTGTTAAATTAGATGTATTACAGTAACACATGGGAGTCTTGAGTAATGTAGTAAAGGATGGGTTTAAGGGGAAGCTTGGAGAGGGAAAAGGGTAATGTGTTTTCCCATGCTGGTCACTAATCTCAACGTGATTCTCCCTCCCCATGAGATCCTCCTGCTGTGCACCACCCTGAGTGGCAATATCGGGGAGTGGCCTCACCTCCCTGGTCTCATGGAAAGGGGCTTCTGCATCTAAAGCAGTGACAACCTCTTGGGATTTTTCAAAGCACATACTTAGAAATCAAGGATAAGAGAATAGAAAGTTTCTTCTGGGTAGACTGAGGAGTAAAAAGGTAACATCTCCTTTCATATGGAGGGTGGACCTCTGCAAGCGATTTATCTTCCCCCATTTTCCATTTGCTTGATCAGAATCCCAAACCAACCACTGATTTTGCAGCACGAATGCAACATAAATCTGCTGGAAACTGCACATGTGAAAATCTGTGTTGTTTCAAAGCATTTTGTATGAGGACACTGGGTAACACTTGTGTATAAAGGCCCTGATCAGTTCTTGATCTTTCCACATGCAGGCCTATTCATTTAGACTCACTCCATGTTTTCTCCATCTTAATAGTGCTAAATTAGTATGCTATATAGGCTTCATCTAACACCCAGTTTAGAAAATGTGATAAAAATGTTGGGCAATATACATTTACTTAGACTTACATATATTTATTGAACATTGTTCCAAAGCAGGAACTATAGCTTCAGCTATTTAGCAGAGCACTTTACAAGTATTACAATTGCATTATGAAATAGAAAAATAAATAATGAATTTAGTTTATAATAGCTACCCTGCTTTCAGGTCTTCAGGGGCTAAGCTGCTCCTTATTGATTACTGCGTTATATTTATCAAGCACAGATTACTTATGGTAGAGGTTTCCTTCAGCCTAAGAGTTGAGAAGAACCATGACCCACAAATGATCTCTAGTTAGATTCCAAACATTAAAGTGCAAAATTGTTCAAGTTGTAAAAGGATACAGTCCTATTATACTGACTAAGCAGCAATGTGAGCAAACTGATGTTCATTGTAGGGATTTCAACTAATGTCTTCTGAGTGTCATGACTAGATTTGGCATATTTAATAATTGGTTCCTGAGAAAAAAAGTATTTGTAAAAGTGGTAGTGTTGTCAACTTAGGTTGCAGACAAGCAAAGGTGTATTTCTTCATGTAATCATGCCAACCCTGCCTGACCCAATAACTTAATACATCAGTTAAGGCAAGGGAGCTGGGTGCCAATAAAAACAGCAAGCGTGGGGAGAAGAAAATTAAATTCCAGCAGGTTATCTGGGAATATTTACATAATAATATGAGTGCAAATAACCGTCCGTGCTGAAACATTGCTATACTGGGATATATGACCCAGGATGAATCCATATCATGGGCCTCATTCTGAGTTAGGAGGTAACCATGCCGCTATTTGCGGCATGGCTGCCTCTGAACTCATCCAAACTCCGGCCTGGTGAATGGAATAATTACCAGTCCATTCCGAGGTCAGAGGGACCGGTAATTCCCCATTCAACAGGGCCATTCCCCATTCCCATTTGAGCCCCCATAGGGCTCAATGGGAAAGGGGAAGGCGGCAATAACAGTACCGTAAATTACGGTAGCGTTATTGACCCCGGATTCCCTTTGCGGGTCCCGTCCTTAACACCTGCTAAAAGCAGGCGTTAAGGAAGTACCCGCAAGGGGAACTCGTAGTAGGGCAGTAAGGGCTTAATGGCACCGGTCTTGTTACCAGTGACCATTAACCCTTACCGCCCTATTCGGAATGAGACACCATGAGTAGTTAATGCAGAGGTGTTTGTTTGCCATTTCACTAGTTTATTTCAAATTGAATTGTGGGAACGTGTGTTTATTCGGTCTATGCAAAATGGCAATACATTTCTATCCTTTTAAACAAAGAATGCCTGACTCTTGACTTGCAAATATAGGGCAGAGTCTCAGGCCCTGGCAGAATGGAAATTATCTTCCACAACCATAATCCAAATGTTGAGCCTGCTGTTGGGGTGTGGGACGAATTGTTGTCTTGATGTAATGAGCGAAATGTCTTTCTCCCCAAATTATAGGATAATCTATTTGCTTGAGTCACCTGCTTAATGTTTGGAACAGTGCTTGTAAATAGATTTTTAAAAAGACAGGTTGTAGGACTACAGTATATTGGCTTTGGTACATGGTGGTTTCCAAAAAGCTCCAAGCATTTAGACTTTGTTCTATTTTAAAATATCTTCTCCTTCAAAAATGTATCCTACGCTGGACATTCCATGATTAGAAATCTGTTGTAAATATTATTTCTCATCCCAAAATGTTTTAATAAGTTTGGAGTTTCCTAATGGGTAATTTGAGAATATTTCTATCATGCAGACTGACAGCTATCCAAATGACAGCAGTGGCAGCAGATGCAATGAATCAATCAAGAAATAAAAATCAATAAATCCAAATCCACATAAAGAATTTCTCCCAAAGATGTGTATTAGCACCAACAATATTTAACAGCTTCAACAATAGTCTTGATGCTTGGTGCTGTTCTGAGGCCCTGTCTGAGCTGACACCACCAGAAACTACGCAATTTTGTGAGCATGAATAGTAACAGAGTGACAAAACTGCTAAATGGATCCCAAAAGTCTGTCTCAGTAAAAGTTTGATGATAAAAAAAAGTTTATAAATGTATGTGCCCATTGAAGCATTTCATATACAAGAATGGTAAAATAGAATGTAAAGATATTTTATTAACTGGAGCTGCAATTTACCACCTGGAGTAACTCTTGTGTTATGTTTGGTGTCTCATAGAGCAGCAAATGCCACATGTGACTCTTGGCTCTGAGATAAAATATCTTTTTCAACCCTGCTAACTTAAGTTAGTATGAAGTATATTGTATGAATTATAATAATGGTTCTTACTGTTAAAAAGAAGGTAATACATTATCTTTCAAAATGGCTACCAAACACTTTTAAATCCCTGTCATATCCCTAAAGGTACACTGTGAATATTTGGCTGAACGGAGTAGGGAGATTTTACACAAACTATCTTCAAGAAATGAAGAAATCCTTTGAAGTGAATGTGCATCAATGCCTATTTTTGGTAATCTAATTAAAAGGGTGGGATGATTAACAGTATCGAAAAAGGCTAATAGATTCTTCCTACGTTCGCCTGGATCAGAAGATCATGCAAAACTGGCAGCCAACAAAATCCATTTCCCTTGCTGGACAGGGATCTGCTTGGAAAGTAGTTAGAAGTCCCTGACATCCTAGGTGGGTTTGTAATGAAAAAGTAACTGCTTTTTCAAACAACTTTCTCAGATACATCACATGTGAAATGATGATAGTTTGAGAGATTGTCAATATCTGTATTGGACCTTTTTAGAACAGGTATGACAAAAAGATTTTTCAGACAAAAAGGAACCACTGTGGAGAATATTGAGAAATTAATTATTTGTCGAAGCGGATATGCTACTATATTAATGAGTGCAAAATATTTAAAATGTTTAGTTGGGCCTGTTTGCTGCTCGCTTTTAGCTGGGACAACACAAGAAAATATAGTTTGAGACCTTCATTTTACAGGGAATTCGATAACAAATGCCCTTGTCTCTTGCTTTATCGGGACAACCCTACAAGTCTCATTTTTGTTGCTCCGTTTTAACTGAGTTAACCCAAATATTCTTCATTTTGACAAAACTCTTGTAAAATTGCCAGGGGTGCTGCCTTCATTGTTAGAATGTGGTTCTCTGTGCATTACTCTGTCTCTAAGCAGGAGCAGCACTCTAGAACAAAACCATAGATGGACAAATGATAATGCCATATCAAACTATTAAAGTCAATACAAGCGATTCTTTAGAGCATCACACAACAACGTTTTCTGGGTAACAGTACAGGCTGGTATGGAATAGTGATTGGCTGGCGGTGGGAAAGGCCCTGGGCTCAACCCAGTAGTATACATGCAATTACAACAAGTTGGATCACTAAGATGTGGTGCCCAAGTTTGACCTTGCTACCCAAGGCAAATATTTTTCTTGCTAAGGGATGCTGATATTCTTTGTCCCACACAGAGAAATTCCACACTTTAAAGTAGGTCTGCCCCTGCCATCCATCTCTGCAACTGTTGCATTGGGCTCCTGGTTCTCAACCTTATTGGTATAACTGGTTTTCAGAATCCTTCCTTGCTCATGGACTCTGATACGTCATGAATATTATTTTGCCAGTTATTTTCATTAGTCTAAGACTCATCAGTGATTTGGGTGGTGGTGAAGATGACGTCTACTAGCAGGCTCCAACAAATTATGTGATGTTTCTCTTGGCAGGTCGTCAAAAGATACAATGTCCCCTCTTCCCTTGAGACTCTGGGCTAAAGCCTCTTTGCTTCCTACTCAGGCTACAATATGTAAGCACATATTTCTTTACTGTGCACATCAGAGTTCTATGCGGCAAAAGTTGTTGATGCTAAATACAAAATGGATGCCTTCAATTTATCATTCATGATTCTGCCATCCCTTATGCACACAAAAACTGCTGTGAATGATGTAGCCACATGCCTCCCTCCAGTATCTCAAAAGCAATATTCTTCTCTCTAGCTATAGAATTTGGCACTTGCGTCATGCAATGCAATCAGTTGAAAACACTAATGTAATGTCCTACATGCCTTCAACCAAATCTCAAATGTTCCCTTCACAAGTATTCCTTCCTAAATAGTTTAAAACATGATGACACTCTCAGTGATAGCCACTGAAAATAATCTTCTTCCTCCCAAACACTGTGGGATATCCCCCTCTCTAGTAACAGCCACTGACAACATTTTATAAATGCATGTATGTTTTGCGAGTCAGGCACTGGCCATCTCTCCTCCCATCAGAAGAAGATGACATACGTGTTATGTGCTCAATTACAACCACAGAATGTAACTTCCATCAGGTCTTCTTCAAACTCTGAGGTTTTCTCTCTGGTAGTATTCTCCTCTAATTGTCTGAAAAAGATGGCACACTCAGAATCATATACAGCCAATGAATGTAATTACCTGCCTCCAATGTATTCTAGTATTTACTCCTCTCTACTAGTCATTGACATAACATTGCACATGCATGTTTTTTCACATGCCCATCAATCTGCATCCACAATCACTGCATATGCTCTAGGACCACAGCACCAGGTGCCCCAGACATGAACTCTGCCCAACTCCTCCACCCCACCCAACCCACCTCACCCCCACCTAACATCCACTGTGCTCTCATAAACGCCCATTCACTTGCGGCTAACGCATCAGAAATATTTGACCTCATTAATGCCAACATGTTCGATATCCTTGCCATCACCGAGACCAGGCTCCACAAGGCAGCAGGTCCTGCCCTCTCTGTTGCCATTCTTTCCAACTATGCCATTTTACATAACAACAGGTCTAATCAGAAAGGCAGAGGAGTCGCAATTATTTATAAAGACACACTCCATCCGCATCCTACCATCAGCCACCATAACCAATTGTCAGTCCCCCACACCAAAATGTTCCTTTATGCCTGCATCCACCATTACGCTACATACCATCTACAGGCCACCCAGACCAATCAACACATTTGAAAAAGGCCTCACAAAACTCCTCCAGTGTAACCTTAAAACCAACTCCAACATCATTGCTATGGGAGACTTCAAACTCGGCTTCCAAGACCCTCAGGGCAAGGAGGCCATATCCCTCGCTAGCTCAACCACCGCCCCTGAATACTCTCAAAATAGCCTCCAGCTGATCTACACTCTAGGGCGCACCATGGACTGGTTATTAGATCACAACTGCAATACTACAGTCCTCGCAATACCCCGTGCACCTGGTCAGATCACCACCTTATTTCCTTCACCCTGCCTTCTCAAAAAGAACCCATATCCCACTCTCACTGTACCCACCCTTCCTTTCGAGATTCACCCACAATTTCACCAGTGAACGCCTATGGCCTCTACTTGCACATACAACACACCTCCGGCCAAATGACAGGACGGTGGAGTGCCTAGTCAATCTATGCAACACTGCTCTCTCTCAGGCTATCAACACACTCGCCCCACACAAAGAGCACAAGACCAAATGCTCCAAGCGTTCAAGCCCATGGTTCACCCCAGAATTACAAACCTTGAAAGCTGAGAATCACGGCATTGAAGTTGCTTGGCGCAAAAACCCCCCAGCAGATAACAAATTGTGCCTTACTGTCATCTCCAGCAAAAACAACACCCAAGTGGCCAAAGCACCCACCTATAACTCCTGTATCATAAATCCTGATTCCAATACCCATGAACTCTTCACTATCTTATTTGAACTTGTGTCACCAGTGTCCCCTCCCTCCACTGTCATCAAGAATGACATTTATTACAATGCCATCCACACCGCTTTGCTTGTAAAAATCACTCTTCTACAGAATAAGATTCAACTGAAACTCTCCTCCACCAAAGGCACATCCCCTGCACCCCTCCCACTCTCATCCCCACCCAAGCCAGGCCCCTCTTCCACTTGCACTCAGTCACCGAAACTGAAGTCACCAGTATCCTCAAAGGCCTTAAGCCTTCTGTATGTCACCCATCATTAAAGATTGCACTGACCTTGTAACTCCCGTACATCACTGCCACTATAAACGCTTCCTTTGCCTCATGCTGTGTCCCCTCAGCATTAAAAGAATCACAGATAATGCCCCTCTTTAAAAAAAAGTCACTGGACTCTGCAATTCTTAACAACTACCGGACTATCACAACACTGCAATTCCATTCTTGCTGAAAATCCTAGACTGAGCTACCTACATCCAAATCCAGCAACACCTTGAGCAAAACCATTTCCTCAGTCCCCAACAATCTGGCTTCCACCACAGGCATGGTACTGAATCTGCATTGCTGCACCTCAAGAACTAGCTCAAGTACTCCAGATATGTTGGCAGCCCCTCCCTCCTCATGCTTCTTGACCTATCGCCTGAATTCAACCTAGTCAACCATGCTATACTTTGCCACTACCTAACTGCCTCTGCTGGCTTCTCACAAGATGCTACCAAATGGATTGCATTCTTCTTGGCTGACCGCTCCACCAGAGTCTTTTTTGATAACCACTCCGCTAGCCCTACAGTCTCCACATGTGGAGTACCCCATAGATCCTGTGTGTCACCTATTCTGTATAATGTCTACACCAAGCCTCGTTTCAACCTCCTGGTCTCACTCAACATTAAATACACAAAATACGCCAATGACACCCAGATTCCCATCCTCTTCACTGGTAACCACCTTACAGACTGAAAATCAACACCATCTACAAAACCATTAAAATCTGCATGGCAACCACCCCCTATGCCTAAATGATGAGAAAATAGAACACCTTCATGTAGGCGACCCCTTCGTCCTCTCCAAATTGAGTACAGACTACCAAGCATTCACCATCGACAATCATATCATCTATATCTCGCCAGCAGTTAAAACAGTGGTTGTCTACCTTTACTCCACACAGAACATGTCTCACCATGTCAATGCAATCACCTTGCCAACAGTGTACACCACAAAACGTATCAACGCCACCCGACTTTTCTAATCTACTGACAACTGCATCAACATCCCTTGTGCCCAAGTCAGCTCTAAGCATGACTATTGCAATGCTCTTTTGGGAGGTACATCCGAATAAACCTTTCTAAATTGCAAGCTATACAGAATAATGTCCACAGAGCTGCCCTTGGCCTCAGCAAACATGACCACATCATAGCTGCCAGAAGAAAGGCATACAATAAAAAAATCTATCCATCAAACGTCGCTGCCTCAACAACATTACCCCCAGTTACCTGGCCCACAGGCTTTTCAAGCCCTCCTCCAACATACCTACACACCCTGCCTACTGTAACCAACTCTCCATATCACTCTGGTCCAACTTTTCCTGTATCTGCCCCTATGCTTTGGAACTCGCTCCCTCCCGCCTTGAGAGGTGAACTATCCTTCTTCAGGTTCCAGAAAAAGTTAAAGACCTACCTGTTAACCTAGCCTTCTCTCTGACTTATTTCCCCCCACCCCCACCTCGTGTTTCTTTCTGCCTGTAACTAGCACCTAGACTCCCATGGGTTGAGTGTGCGCCTGCAATTGTAAAATAAATAAATATATCAATAAATAAATCCTATTTTCTTCGATATTTGGCTCAACTAAATCCTCTCCTACAGTTAAAGAACTTTTTAATTGTATTTTCCTACTCTCCCTTAATTGCTTCAGCAACTGCCTCTGAGTGTATTTCCCTATCACAAATGCCAACCATGCCTCACATATTTATACAATTCCTCATAAAGTCACTCAAATCTCCTTGCCCAAATCTCAAATGAAATTAGGGAGAGCTTGCTTCAGACAAATTGACCAATATCTAGTCATTAACGATTTAGCCAATACAGTTCCTCCAGTCTAGTTGTTTCCGAAAACTGATACTTGTGATGCTTGAAACATCCTAAAGGTAGCGTGATTAGATATGTTTAAGCATCTATCATGATAAAGGCATTTTAGTTAGAGATGGGATGAATTTGCAGCACCTAAAATGCATGTGGTTTATTCTCATAAATGATATGATTTTAGGGAGAGTGGTATACATTTTCCTGCTTAGTAACCAGATGAAATTTGGCTTAGTCATGGAAAACCTTGACAATTATAAATCTGTAAGAAGGGATGCATTGTGGTGACATGTCTCCTGAAATCCATAAATCAATTGAAGGTCTGACTCTTTTGTTTTTACAATGTGTCTTGTTATTTGGTCATCTGTAGATTATCAATACAATTTAGTATGCTGATGATTTACTTCACAATGCATTGCCTTTAAAAGTATAGTCCTAAAAATGCAATGTTTTTTTAATGAAAACTACATGGAAAACACATCGATTTCAATCATTATTTATTTAAGAATCCATTTGATAATTAGATGCACTTTGACAATGGTTCCTTGCTGTTGCTCTTCAGGTTCATTGGCCATATGTTTCCAGTGCTAAAATGTCTGAATAATATTATGACTCGAATAATAAGAATAATAATACTACAAATAATAATAATAATATACAAATATGTTATCATTGTTGCCAATTAAAATGTACTTAACGCATCCTCTTTCAAAAGATGGAGGTCTTAGTTAGCCTTGTCGGGTTTGAATGGCTCTATTGTTTTCAACCTTCAAATGTCTAAAGCTCAATTTATAATGAGTGCACCCTTTGTTTCCTAAGAATTAACGAGAATTACTTCCACCCTTTGTACCACATGCACAGCCCAAACTCAACCCCCAACCCTCAGACTGGATGAATAGGTATAGATTCAAGATGTTAAGCTTTTTCAGATGGAAAAAGAAGTGCACATGATGAAGATTTCCCTAAGCATCTTTGACTCAGCTCCATGGTGTAGCAAATAAAGCATAGTTGGTGTGAGTCAAGTGGATTATTACATCTAAAGTGGGTTTCAGAGCTTTCCACAAAGGTGAATGCAAGGATTGGTTGTATGCACAGTGAGTGCACCTGTGCAATAGGAGCGGAAGTAGAATGTTTAGCCGTGTTCAAGATTTTAGACAGAATTTTCAGAGAAAATATTTGGAATTCTGATGACTGCCCGAGTTGGATGAGGAAATTGTGTGAGTGTACCTCAGAACATAATTAAATGAACTTTACATGAAGTCTCATCCTTATTGTTGTGCTACTATTTCTTTTTGTGAGAAAATAACCCTATCCTTAATGTGTTTTTGACCCTATAAAGGAGCACGGCCGTAAGTAACTGGACCAGCAGCTGTATGCCAATACAAACTATGGCACACCTTGATGACTTGCAATATCCTTATAACATACAGTTGAGGGAAGCGATATGTGCTGAATAACAGAAATGGACTGGCCATACCACTAAGAGTTTGTTGTGTTTTATGTTGTGTGCTAGAGACCTGAATCTTCAAAAATGCTGGTAGTAATGGGCATTGACATACACCAGTTTGAAAACCTCAAACAGCAAGGATCTTCAGGCATCACCAAGCGTCCTTGCTGGGTGAAGGCATATTGCACTGGCTCTCCAGTGGAGCATTGACGGAGATAGCTGGGCTGGTTGAAAAGAGAGGTTTTTTTTCTCCCTATATTCTATGTGGTGCGACATTTGTGAGAATTATACAATCACACTTGACCCATACATTGCTGCCTGATGGACGCATTTGTTCAGTGATACAGCACTTAGAGACAGGAAGACAAAGGATTTTACAGCAAAATTGTATCCCAACTTAGAGTGAAAACACATGTAACATATGGGATATGTTTGTATGAGTTAATTATTGTTATTATGCTTTTGATTATAGGTATGGAATGATTAATCTATGGAATTGATTCTCTAACAGTAGAAGGACACAGGAGGATGCATACACACTGAATATTTCTGTGGGACGTCAAATGTTTTAATCCGCGGAAAACTATCTTTACTTGGTTTCACTGATTTATGACTTGTATACTCATGTTTGCTTTCACTTTAATTATTCCGTTTTTCATACATCGTCATACAGTGTGAGAAAATATGAATATTCAAAGAAAAGGGGCACAGATGCTGTATATTTAGCTAAGCCAGGTCTGCATCAAGCAGTCACATTCACGTTTCATCTTTGTTGCAGGATCATTGCTGTGGTACAGGTGGACATCCTTGTGATCAAAGCATTTGGGGGCATGTTTACCATTTACTATCAATATTATGGTGCTTTAAAGAAAGCAATGCACACACCATCAATATCTGCCACTCAAGATAAAAAAGTCACACATACACGGTGCCACAAAGTACACCATTGCTGGAATTTCACCACGAGATCAGTGTTTTTACAAACATTGACTATTGGTATGCATATTAGATCTTGTTTTTGGCTACATATGAGGAACTTGTTAATGTCATGAAGAAAAGAGATGCTTTAGACAGAGAGGTATCAACCTAAGAGTGATAACTCCCAAAGGTGTGAAGGCAAGTCCCTGTTTACGCTTGTGCCAGAAAGAATACAACACTGTAGGGAAAAAATACCAGGAGATTGTGTGCAAGGATAACAAAGTTTAATTGTACAGAATTCAAAGTTTTCAGCAAAGAACTCTGATGTGCTCGAGAACGTTCTGGTTAAACTTTGTACAAGCATAGTCTTAAAGGCGATGTAGTGTCATCAATATACAGTAAAACTTGCATCACTGATTGGTGAGACCATATACATGGGCCTGCTCCATAGGGGATGCCAGGCTACAATTGGTTCACTTTTCCGCCGTCTGTCAGTTCCCACGTGGGTCAGCTGGGCTCATCTCTTTGAGGAGTGAATTTTAGGTCCCTCGTATGTTACAGTATCAGAACTACTATGATACACTAAGCTTACTACTATATCACTGTGGCATGCACCTGGGAGGCTCTGAAACTGGTGCCAGGGGGAAGGGAGTAAGGAATACAGTCACACTGACCCACACATTCTGTGCTTTGTTATTATCGCACCCCTCGCACCCAAGGCTTCCACCCTCGTTTTGATCTATAATTTATCTTTCCCTGTACCTCGCATTACAAAGGATGTATTTATCTAGAGAGGTGAAATGGCATTACATGCTCAGATCTTTTATGGACATTGGTTTTTATGGCTGGGGGCTACGGTCACTCAATATCATAGAATGCAGGGGTCTGTGGATAGGGTCACTGGTTTGGGCTGTGACTCTGGGTAAGCTGGGTGGGGGTTGAGGGTCTGCTGGTAGTTTGGCTGTGATGAATGGGCACTGCAAGGAGCCTGGTGTAGTCTCACGGCCTTGCAGGGCACATTCCTCTCAGTGATACTAAGTAATTGCAACAGTGGAGGGACAAGGTGAAGCTTCCGTGAGAACTGCCTTTGCAGGCTCATCTCATTTTAATGATCTGGGCCTAGTCGATTCCTCCCATGGACCTAAAGGTTGTGCAGCGCAATCATGCAAGAGTATGCACCTGCCATAACTACAAAATGGTGCTCCTTTCTATACATGCACTGGATCTATGCATCTATTGTTCCTGCTACATTATTTCTGTGGTGAGATATACTAATTTCCATCGCAACATTCCCCCTTTCATTACTTCTACAGTAACTAATTCTTCCCCATATTTGTGTTCATTTTCTATTCTCACTGCAGCCTCATAGGGGGGTGTTCCTTTTATCGGCATCCAAGCCCTACACACATGTCACAAGCTTTCTCCTACACTACTTCTAGGCATACTCTTCTGTACATACTGTACATGTGATATAAATGCAGCCCCATCCCCTGCCAGGTCAACCCACACTTCTTTGTAATTTATGGGTCTTTGTGATACAGTCAGTCAACTTCATCTCCATAGGGGAGAGGGACCATGTGGGGAATGGGGTTATCAGTTTGTACTTCTACTTCCTTTGTATTACGAGGGACCTTTGGAACACCAATAGAGACCATCATAATTGCGCTATTAGGCACTGCTTTGGCACAACAGCAGAGACCCAACTGGCACGTGCAGAAGATGACCAAGACAAACACGATGATGGGCACCAGCATTTTCACCAATGTTTCAAGCCAGGATGGGGCCCAACTAAATGCAAGCAAGAACCAATTTTCTTCTTGGACGCCAGCTTCCTTTTTCATCTTCACCCGCAGATCATGTACTGCAGCAATAAAGTGTGTCAATGTCCCATTTTCAGCATCTTCAGAAGGTATGAATGTGCAACATTAATTCCCGATCTTTTTGCAAACACCACCTTCCATTGTTGTCAGTAGATTGTGCATGTATCGGTTCTGCATCTTCATCAGCCCGAGGGTGCGCAGCTCCACTCTTATAATGTTAAACCTTTGGTCAGTATCATTAGCCAACTGGATCAGCTCCCAATGCTATGAAGCCATTTAGCATTGGCTTGTGCTTGCACAGCGGGTAGCAATAAGGATGCGAAAAATGTCTCTGCTGATGGAAACAGCTAGTATTCATCGGGTATTTGTGCGAGCAGTTCTGCTGAGTATTTTGATAGATAGTTTGATGCTCTCCTTTTCCTTGCCATTGCCTTTCTCTGGGAGGATGTGACAGTCTGGTGGCGGCAGTGTGTACTGTGCTTCATTTGTAGGGTGCACTGTCGGTACTTCATCAGGCAGTGGGCCCTCTTTCAGGTGTTCTTCTGTGACTACTAACATGGCTGAGTGTAGCATAGCTAGCAAACAATAGCCCCTCCAGAAGTGTGGGAGGTGCAAGTGTGCGTGTTGGTTACACACCCAGTAGTAGTCCTTTCTTGAGGTCTGGAATCAACACTGTTCTGTTACAACATTCGTTTGAGCTGACAGACACAGCTCCTTCACTGAAAAAGTACAAAAGTCTTTTCTTGTTGCACTGTCACCGGCTTCTACATGGCTGCAATCCATGTCAGTTTTGTGACTTGCTCTATCCATATTTGTGTGCCTGTCTGTACTACGAGTGTCACATTTTTTTCTGTAAACCCTAAAAGTCCTTCAGCTCTATAAATGAGGGTTGTTTCTTGCCACTTGTTAACATACTTCGCTTCTTCGATCACCAAGTATGGCTGTTTTAGACAGTTTGGCATTGGTCAGACTTGTTTTGCATTTCTGGGTATCTGAATCAACGAATTACAGATGGACGTTGAGTGCCTGGAAAGTGCCTCTAAGCCTACATAGCGCACGATGGATTAGGCTTTGTGCCTCTACAATTGGTACTTCTTGTTGGACTAGAACCTTGGGTGCCCCAGATGCATGCATTATTAATTAGAACGCATTGCAACTGCTATAAGTTGTTTTGCTTTCCACTGCACTCATGTCAGAGGACCAACTGTTGGAGTGCTCGGGATGACAGATATCTTCAACCACATCCAGGCCTACGCCATGGTATGCGTCATATTTGTGCTTGCGTACTTCTCTTTTTATTCTGTTAAGGTGTGATATATGTCTTTTTGTTTATCTGCTTCTACTGTTATATGTACATCAATGGTTATATTACACAAAAGGTTTTTGACATTTGGAAGTAATACTTTAAACAGTGTACTTGTGCCCACAATTATGCATGTATTGCTTCATTTGAAGGTGGCATATTATACATATATGTGGCTATATTTTCTTGGTAAGTCAAATTAAAGGATGTGCTTCCATTTATGCTTTCATTCATGTTCAGGGGCCAATTCAGTCATGTTAAATGGTGTATTTTCGTTCCAGTTCCTCAAAGTCCTCCCCCTTCTTTTAGATGGCCTGCCCGGATAAAAGATGCCCCCCAATATATTCCTGACAAGAACATTAAAAAGGTTACCAAAATGGCCGTAAAATGGAGGCAACATTGATAAGAATATATTTTAGTGCTGCTAAATACATTTCTATTTCTAGGCAATGAACAGTTTGATGTTGAGGTCTTCGAGCCGCATCACGAGTTGGGCGCTATCCGGGCACATATACCATCGAGCGGTATTAGCGGTAACGCCGGTAGTTGTGGCGCAAACAACACCCCATCACGAGTCAGCAGGCACACGCACATGGCCCAGGCGTTAACTTTAGTACCGTTTGTGTTAATAGTGGCTGGAAATTTAAAAACCCAGTGAAAATTAAGTTAGCGTCACCGGCAAGCGCTAATAGCACCGCAGGAAATGCATCACCGCCAGAACGGAAAACAAGTCAGAGCCATTTTTGAGATCACAATCCACCTAGAATCGGATCCCCTGGAAGCCATCCACTCCAACAAATACCTTAAAATATCCCAGGAGCGTGTGAGGGACAACTCTGCCCTAGATAGTCTGTGCAAGCCCAACTTCCTGAAACTGTGAACTTATAATACTGGTGTAGGAGGTGAGTTCCCACCAGGATGAACTATATGGTCCCCAACAGAAGAAGACAGGCTCACAACAGTGTTACCACATTTGGGCAGACCACAGTGAGAAGGTCACTGCGGTGGGCCATGTCCCCAGGGATGGCGAGGACTGCCTCAAGAGATTTAACAACCTGCAGGTCCATGCCTGGGACCTCCTGGCACAGCAAGAGTTAGAGCATGGTGACCAGGGGAGGTCCACCACCACCAAAAGAGCTGGCACCATGTGAAGAGCAATACACCACCCTCATAGACATGGCCTCGATCAAGGGATTAGGAGGAGCGGAGGCTGGAGGTGAGTCACCCCCCCTTGCAAATTGCATTGTGTAGAGGCCACCACTCCATCCCCAGTGTGAATACCCAACAGCCAGGCACTTTGAGTGGGTGCAGTGCATGGGAGCGACCGCAGGCACCCACGACAGCACCCATGTGCCAGTGCACCTAGGCGACCTGTGTGAGCTAGAGTCGTGAGTAGGGCAGCCATTGGACAAATGCAAGCACAATGCTACGCACATCCATGGTGGGGGCACAGCATTGCCCCATTGCCAGGCAGGTGTGTGTGGTACCAGCCCCCCTCACTGACTGTGGCATGCCAGCTGTGCATGTGCATCATATGCATAAAATGGCTAAGCCAAAAAAGTCCAAATTGTGTGCTCCCTCAGGCCCCAGTAACACCAAACCATCGCAAAATCAAAACAGGACAGGCCCAAGCATTAGTGAAACTGCCCTGTACAACCTCCCCAGTAAGTACTGAAATGCATGAACAAATATTTGAAGGTCTCTGTCCTCATACCCTGTATTTGCTACAGGCACTCAGACATCATCCAAGGCCAACATAGATGATGAGGAAGCAGGCTTGCCCAATGTGTGTGCAACTGTGCCTCCACCAGCACCACCACCCGTGAAGGGCCTGACAGGACATGCCAAGGCAGAGGACCCACCCCACCACAGCAGTGTCACACCCCCTTGACGTACCCAAGCCGCCAGGGCCTGACCACCTCGGTGCACACAAGCCAGCAGGGCCTCACCATCTCAGCACACCCAAGCCACCAGGTCCACTTCACCAAGCCCGTCCCAAGCCACTGGGGGTTATAAGGATATGGAAGTACCACGAGTGCAACAACCACAGAGGAGGGAGCGACATCCGGTGAAGAGCAACAGGCTGCATCTATCCTGACACTGATACATAGTCCTGTGCAGCAAATGGTCACTCATGAAGGGACCACTGAAAACATGTGGAGATGCACAGCCACAGTCCCCAGTTCCATGCATGCAACCGCTGTGCACTCACACCATTATATGGGTCATTTGCTGGCAGCCCCATCATCCACAGCAGCCCCACCAGACAGCCCAGCACCACTAGCAAAAGCAGCCCCACAACCCAGCACAGCCCTGCCCAGAACAGCAGCCCCACAACACCACACAGCCCTACCCCGCACAGCAGCCCCACAACACTACACAGCACTGCCTGGCACAGTAGCCCTGGACGGGACACAGGAACAGGTCCCGCCAGCGCTGTCATGGCACACCTGGATGTGATAGAGGCACACCAGATGAGGATCGAGGGCATGGCCAGCGCACACAACTACCACATCAAGGCCATCAACAGTGTGATTAGAGGGGTGGCCAAGTCCATGGCACGTGACAATGCACGCACATGTAAGCTCATGGAGGCATGCACAATGGCCCTCACAGGGTTTGGCCAGCTAGCCTGCGAACTGTGCAAGGGGCAATCTACACATGCAGAACAGATGTGTGAGTGGAACAATCTTCACCGCCAGCAGCTGCAGCTGGCTGCATCAGTGCCATCCACCTCCACCACCCCACAGAGGGGTCCCTACAGAGGTCACCCAGGCGGAGGTCACTGCATCATTTGCAATGCCGCTCACCTGATGCCGGTGCACGTGGGAAGCATCCATGTTCCTGTTAGATTAACAATGTGCTGTTGGCCTGAGGGCCGGGCACATGGACCCAATGGCACTGTGTGGGTGGAGGAGGATATGTGTGCTGGTGATTTGGTGGGGGGATGAGGTTATGTGCGAGGGGAGTTGGTGGGGGAGGGGGATATGTGTGCGGGGAAGTTGGTGGAGGGAAGGGGGTATGTGTGATGTCGAGTTGGTGAGGAGGTTAGTTCCACAATCATGAAAGCCTGTTCAAACCTGACAGAATGCAAGGACATTCATGGCTGTGTACAAGTGATCTTTATTTTACGAGTGCTGTTCATGGTATGTGCGAAATCACCATGTTAAAAGAAATTGTTGATCAACGTCTGTCTGGCCAACCTCCTCTCCCTCCCCCCATCCCTGTGTGCAAGAGCCCCGGACAGGGCCATATCCTCATCATCACTCTCATCCCCTGGGGGTTGGCCGTCGGCGTCAAGCGGTAGTGGCGCATTCCTTTGGCAGCAAATGGCATGCAGCATAGCACAAGTGAGGACAATCTTCCCAACTTTTTCAGGTGCATACATTTGTGCCCCTCCAGTACGGTCCAGGCACCTGAATTGTGCCTTCAATAGTGCAAATGTCTGTTCTATACCTATGCGTGTCCTACTGTGGGCATTGTTGTATGTTTGCTCTGCCAGTGTTTGGGGATTCCACACAGGGGTCATCATCCAGGTGAGCTGCGGGTATCCTGAGTTACCTGCAAGGGATAAAATGAGTACATGAGGCATAGGTCCCTTCGATGGGTGTGCAAGGCAAAGTGTCAATACACTATGCACTGTGGTCCTCCTTGTGTGCAACAGGGACTTGCAATGTGATTGGCTGATTGGTATACAACCATCATGTTTCATGCCATGCATCATCCAATCTGTACATGCACCCTGTGTGGTTGAGTGGGCTGCCTTGTGGCGGTTGACAGTTGGCTGCACATGGGATGACTGAAGTTGCACCGGTGGATGCTGAATGGGTTTGTTTGTGCCACTCCTGCTCATCAAGTACGGTCATATAGCCACTTCTACTTGGAATATGGGGCAGTCATGTTCCATGGGATTGCTTTGCAATAGGCGCCATGACCCTTGTAGCCACTTTCCACCTGCACTGCTCCCATGGGTGGGATTTGCACAGTGGTGCATCCAGACCCTCAGGATGAGGCTATCGTCAGGACAGGCTGTTCAGGGCAAGTAGTCATTTGTATTTGGATGTGGCTGTCTCAGTGGATGTTGCAAATTTAGTTTTTGTTTTGGTTGGAATTCATGTAAATGTGCAGTCATGGGTCACTCTTTCGAGGATGTTCATGTCCGGCTATGCTAATGATCATCTACAGTGGTTTAGGGGATGGACAGTGGATTCCTCTCACTTTGCATTCCTGTGTGGTGCCCTGGGTGGAGTAGCTCTTTGGTGTCGGGGTGTAATGCTGCACAGACAAGGTACATTTTGGTTGTCATTGTCCCATGTGCTATGGTGTTTTGAATAGTGTGTGGCCATCACCTTGTGTGTGTCAATGTGTGGTGGCCATGTGGCCATAATACTGGGGCTGTGATGGTGCTGGCTCTGAATAAATACCTTCCCCGCTTTAATTTCTTGTGCTCTGGCATGCATTTCTGACAGGGTTTGTACTCACTCACTATCCATGTGCATTTTCCCTTGTCCCTCTCCATGTAGGCCGGCAGTGTGCTGTTGTGCAGCACCATGAAGTCGTGGCTGGCTCCAGGGCAGCGTGCACAGCAGTAGCTGATGGTGAGGTCTGGGCTACAGGTCATCTGGACCTTCAATGAATGGAAATGTTTCCTCTTGCAGTATGCTGCCTTATAGTCCCCAGTTTAGGGATGCAATCACATTGGGCACTTGTGCTATTGCATAGAATTGTGCCTTCAGTTCATTCACTGGTGCCTGGTTGGCGGGCAATGCTATTGGCCTCATTACGACCCTGGGGCTAAGGGATTAATGGTACCGGTAAGGGTACCGGTACCGGTAATCCCTTAGCGCCTGATTACGAGGTCCCTTTGCGGGTTCCCACCTTAAAGGCTGGTTTTACCAGCCGTTAAGGAATGGACCCGCAAAGGGACCTTGTTGCTAATTACGGTATCACAATTTGCGGTACCGTAATTACTGCCTTGGGGAAGGGCCATGGTGAAATGGGGAAGTACCGCCCCGCCAACCTTGGAATGGGGTGGTACTTCCCCATTTCACCATGGCGGACTCGTTACAATACCGGCAGCAACCATGGTGCTAATAGCGCCATGGTTTAGCGCCGGTGTTGTAATGAGGGCCCATATGTTGGTTCACATGGTGCAGTAGTGCCTCCAGCACCTGGCCCAGGACTGCACTAAATGTGGACTGGGCCATTCCATGCATCATAGCTACTGTGTGCTGAAAGCTGCCCATCCCAAGCTATTGCAGGACTGAAACCAGCTTAATGAGTTGGGGCACAGCAGTGCTGATGGCAATCCTGCTCCCAATGTCCTCTTGAATTGTGCACAGCAACAGTGTGATTGTAGCCCTGTCCAGCCTGTGCTCTGCTACCAACTGGCCGTCAGTCAGGGCTAAGGGTGATGGCCTGACTCTAGGAATGGCTGCATGCCTTGCTGGGTCTGGTCTCCTCCTCCTACTCCTCCTCCTTCTACTCCGCCGTGCTCCCTGTGCCCTGGGCTGGTTGTCAAGCCTCTGTAGCTCCAGGTGTAGCATGTAGAAATCCACGTCAAAGCTCTCTGCCCCAAATAGCATCATTATGTTGGGAAGTGTGTTTCGGTGGGTGGGTCTTTTGTAGTCCCCTTTTGTGCATTGATTGGACCTGTGGCTTTATTACTCTCACCTGGATTCATTTACCTCCAGCAGGTGGCCGGGGGGTATTCCCAGAGCTATTAGCACCAGTTTTACAGTGCCGGTACTGTACTTATGATAGGTCTGTGATAGTGCTGAGTGTTGCTGGTGCTATTACAGCTGGCGCCATTGCAGCCGCCTGTAAAAGCGCTTGCTGTGTTAGCGCCAGGTGGATTAAAGTTGTGATCCTCGGTAGAGCTGTATTGGCATGCTAATACCGTTACTGCTGGGTTTACCACCCAACTCATGATGAGGCCCTTCATCTTTTCAACACCTGTAGTGGGAATAAGAACAGGTAAAAGAAAGGGACGGAAGGGTATGGGGATGAGGGTAAATGAGGTAAAAACTGGGGAGGGGCAAGGAGGGAGAAGAGAGAGAGAGAGAGAGAGAGAGTTTTAATTTGACATAGTTTATGCCTTTAGCAGCAATGCATGTTTATTTATGTCCTGAACATGCACTTATATGATCAGTATTGTGCTTTATGAATTGAGGTATATTTGTTGCACTAGTGTTGAGTAGCTGGTGTGGAATTGGGTGGGGCTCTGTGAGTGTCTGAGAGGTGTATCCAATATCGAGGCATTTTCACTTTTACTGAGAGAGGGGTAGAAAACACGACCTTGTAGGACCCATGGAACCTGTGATTGAACAATGGCTGGGCGGGTGCTAGGTCAGGCGGTAAAGCTGCCATGCTTTGTGCATCCTCTGGGTGCGGCTGGGCCATCTGTCTTGACATGCACTTGATCGCACCTGTTAGGTGTGTCAAATATTGTTTGAATCCTTCCCCTAGAATTGCTGCTGCTATATGGGCATCCAAGGCCCTTCTCACAGGAGAGATGGGTGTTTGTATGCATCTGCCAGTCACTATTTCATGGGGTTAGAGGTGGTGGTATTTTCTGGACTAAGATCATAAATTGAACAGGGCTAGGGGTAGGCTGTATACCCAGTTCTTCTTCAGAGTGTTAAACAATTTTGAGAGCCTGCTTTTGAGGAGGCCATTTATTCTTTCAACACCACCATTTGCTTGTGTGTGGTAAATCGAACACACGCGGTGCTTGAGATCCAATATTGCTGTGATTTCTTTGAATAAATGGGTGCCATTGTCAGAAGGACGTCACTGTAAAGACTGGAGGGACTACCTGTACTCCTGCCCTCTATATGACAGAGTAGAAGCACAGAGCACCCCAGCCAAGGTTCTCTTTTGGGTAGCTATAGATGAACAACCAAGGCTTAAGCTCTCAGGAGGTGATGCAGGCTGGTTCAAGTACAGTGTAGTCCCCATGCCCCCAAAAAAGAATGTCCACACACTATGTTAAGTGCTAACACAGTTCTTTACATACAAATAAGGTTCAAGATATATATATATATAATTAATAACACACTTCTAAAATGACAAATATATATAATGTCTATGTGGTACCACACTTAGGTATTGACTCCTTTAAAATGCATCAACTGCTGAAGTTATAATGGCATACAAATCTTACAATACAGCAATGTGTATGAGCATATATCAAAGGAAGGAAGGCAAGTTATGTTTAAACAATGGCAGAATGTTTTCCACCTCTACCAAGGCACAATTCTAAGTGAGGATCCCCCCACCTGGGCAACCTGTAATAAAGATATTAGCAGGCCCAGTCCATTAATGTGTAATAGACTTGTTTCCTGGTTAAAATGTTCAACTACCCCAATGTACCTGAGTTAGAAGATGTTCTTTGATGGTTCGTCGACATACCCTCTAGAGTGGACTCCCTTTAAAGCAGGAGCCACATGGCATTGAGATTCCTCAAAGAAATGCGAACCATGCTTCAAGACTGCATCTTGGACCTTTGCGGTGCTCTTCGAAGATTGATCGTAGAAGTCCTGTGAAGATGAGGCAAGCGGTCCACCTCAATACAAAGAGTTTGGTGCTGCAAAGAAGACTCAGTGATGACTGTAGGACTAGCAGCGGGCGTCGGGATGGTTTTGGCAATTAGACACGACCACAGGCTGGATTTCAGATATTCATTTGTTGGTGTATTTGTGGACTTCAGGTGGCGAGAAACCGACCAGTGGATTCTCCTTGGTTGTCAACGACCTCAACTTTCTCTGAAGGGACAAAGCGGTTGCCGTTGATGGCAAGGGAACCCTTTATTCAAATGTTCTTAGGCAAGGTGGAGCGATGCAGATCCGGTTGTTGAACAGCACGGCGTCAAAGTGTCCCTGCTTCTCGGCAACACGCTTTGACTGGCTTCCAGCAGCTATGGAAATCCTCCGAACCCCGGTCTATGACAATGAACTTCAATGGTCATGGTTCCGGGTGCTTTACTTCATGATTCTCGGCGGACCCCTTCTTCAGTCGACAGCCTTTTGGGACTAGTTTCCAAGGTGCTCTGATGGAGATCAGCTTCTGTACAATGTTCCCTCATAGCTTCGGGAGAGGTCTCGTAGCCAGGTGTCATGGCCACTAGTCAAGGGCCATTACTTTCATTCACCAAAGGGTCCAAATGCGCCAGGCTCATAAGAAAGTGTGCTCTGCACACTTTGTATCTAGGGCACGTGCATCCAGGCTGGGCCTGGCCATTAAGAAGCATTGGAAGGCACGTGCAGAAGTCTGTGGGAGTGGTAAGGTGAGCCACAAGGCAGGGCTAAAGGGGAGTGGCTGGGGCCAGGCTATTTAAGTCAGCCCCACCCGCATGCAGGCGGTTCACATTAGTCTGCTGTGTGCAGCATAACGCTTACCACCGTCTGAAGCTCTCCTACCTGTTTCCAGCTCAGCACACATCTCATCAGGTTCTGGAACATCTTCAGCACGCACCTACCTGACGCCAGCCATTCCATCAATCGAAGCGCAACTAACCTGATTTCAACACTGCATCTTCAGCGTGCATATTACCTGACTCTAGCCACACCATCGCTCGAAGCGCAGCTTACTTGATTCCAACTCTGCATCTACAGCGCGCATCTTACCTGTCTCTGCAAACCCATCGCCTACAGCGCGTTGCATCCTTACCTGCTCCGAGCGTCCAACTACGCAAGAGTCTTCTTCTAGCCCAGCATCCTCATGGATCCATCCATCTGTTATCCGCCGACAGGCCCTCGGATAGCCGCTCTCCATCAGATGCCGCCAGGCCATCCCTGCAAGAGAAAAGGAACGCACAAGGTTAGAAACTGCATAAACATTTTACGCTTGGCCTCGCAACACATAAGCCTTGTGTACCACCTTGAAACCCTACTTACCTTCTAGTGGGGACCGCTCAATCCCCCTCTGGCACTGTTTGGAATCGATTCCAACACTGCGACACTGCATGGCCATCTTCACACCTATTGCGGAGAGAAAAGACATTACAAGAATTACGGACAATTATCATTGGGAAAAGACATTGCAAAAGGATACGGACAATAATCATTGTTACGAACACTTACATTCAAAGTGGATTGGTCACAGCCGGTCTGGGCCGCCACGCACACAGACCAGTGAAGCAACTAGGTCCATCAACGGCACCCCTGCTGATGAGAAGCAGGACGGAGAGCTCATCCTTACAAGACAACAGGTGAGACCATATTGGAAAACGCATGCTCATCTCATTCTGGAACAAATGGTTTGAGGGGAATCGCAATTCAACTGCAGAATTCTCACTGCCTCTTAACTTCTCCCAAGGGCATTGCCTGCAACCAGAGCAGTCCACACTACAGCAGCTGGGGGTAAAGCCTGATCCAGGGGAGCCACATCCACGGAGGACTCCAACCGTGCCCCAACGTCCCCGCAGAGACCAGGTGAGCGTAACAGAACGCAAAGCCTCTCTGAACCTCTGCCTGGGTGTTATGGACACCTCAGAAACTGACCAGTTGGCCCAATTGCTGGGGGAACTACGGGCTGAAGTGCATGCCTCCAGACAAGAGACTAATGCCTTAAGAAGAGATCTTATTGTCGCCCGAGAACAAACTGATGAACTGGCAAGACAGATGCTTCAGACTCATGCAGGGCAGGTTCCATTACCCGGAATCACACCAACCCCTTTGCTGCAGCCATCACCACCAGTCCAAGTGGTACTCCCGGGAGCTGTGCCTTTGGCCCCACCCAAACGCTTCACCGGTGATCCCAACAAATATGCCATTTTCATGAACCAGTGTCGTCTTCACTTTTTGTGTCGCCCTGGGGCCTTCCCTAACGATAGTGCAAGAGTTGCCTTTGTACTCTCATATTTGGGAGGCAGTGCAGCGGATTGGTCCATACCATCAATAAATCAGGATGATCCACTACTTCACAATTTTGGAGATTTCCAACCGGAATTGGAAAAGTTGTTTGCTAGGTACACCCAAGGACAAGCCCTAGATAACAAACTATTGTCCCTCAGACATGGAAACCATGATCTGCTGACATATATTGCCACCTTTAATCGTCTCGTAGCACAAACCAACTGGCCTGAAGAAAAGAGGACCACACTGTTTTATTGGGGATTGCGTGGGGAACTAAAGGATGTACTAGCCCAAGTGGTCAACCCTCCTGAGTGTTGTGCAGAGTACATTAATCTGGCGGTATAATTGGACCATAGGTTACAAGACCAAAATATGGACCGCACAAGAACTGAAGGGGGGTTGGTTTATAGGCGACCACGGGACAACCAATTCAAGACTCATGAGCCAACCGAACCCATGCAGATAGGGGGATTAAAGTGCCCCTATCTCCAAGGCGGAGAGAGAAAAAAGGAGGCAACACCAACTCTGTTTATACTGCGGCAGGGCAGGACATTTCCTTCGGGATTGCCCAATAAAACCTCCCAAGAAAATAGTAGGTGCAACGGCAAACTGCAATGATGAAAAAGAACAAACCCTGGAAAACTTCAATGCCCTAAAAGCGTAGGGGTGCACTTGTCAAGCAAAATTAAGAAAGTTGTACAGGCCTTACACCTGGTCATCCCGGTACTCTTGGTCCACCAACAGCAACCATCAAAGGTACATGCCTTGGAAGCGTATATTGATAGTGGATCGGTGGGAAATTATATCGATCAGAATCTGGCCTCACGGATAGGCCTTCCTCTCCAGCAGAAGCTACAATCGGAAAACGTCACTGCAGTGGATGGCTCTCAGTTGTCATCCAGCCCAGTGACGCAACATACTGACAAAGTTATGCTGATGTGTCAGGACGGTAATCGGGAAGACATTTCTTTCGATCTTATTGGGGCCCCCCAGTTCCAGATGATCCTAGGAATGCTGTGGCTAGAACCCAACCGGACCTGCCTTATGTGGTTGAAACAGATGCATCCAGTGTAGCCATGGGGGCAGTATTATCACAAAAGGACCCAGAGACAGGACAGCTACATCCCATAGCGTTTTGGTCCTGTAAAAATTCTGCACCAGAAATTAACTACGCAATCACTGACAAGGAAATACTAGCAATTAAGGGAGCCCTCAAAACCTGGACACACTCCCTTCTAGGGGCAAGACACACCGTCGCTGTTATCACAGATCACTGTAATCTGCAATATTTGAAAATTGCTAAGGCCCAATCTTCGCGTCAGCTTCGCTGGGCTCTTTTTTTGGTGAATACAATTTTGTTATTACTTACAAACCAGGAGTTCGTAATGGAAAGCAGACACCCTATCACGCATGGGAGAGGACAAATACACCTTCACTCGATCTGAACCAGTGGCCATTATTCCCAAAGAAAGGATTTGAAAACCAGATTGCTGCAACCACCTGCTGGGAAGACTTGAAGACTTCCAATCTCAAATGGACCAGACAGCCCAACAGGAATGGTTGGGTAAGGGGGACCAGTACTCCATCAAAGATAACTTACCCTATTTTCAGGGAAGACTATATATCCAAGACAAAGAAGTACAAAACAAAATAATAGCCAACTACCAAGTGTCGTCAGTGAAAGGACATCCTGCAATTGCTAAGACTCGAGCCAAGATCCAAAAGAATTATTGGTGGCCTACCTGGAGAAAAGATGTTGCCCAGTTTATTGCAACTTGCGGTGTTTGTGCACAACACAAATCCCAGAAGTTAAGTCCCACAGGGTTGGTGCGTCCATTAACAGTACCACCATCACCGTGGCATACACTGTCTATGGACTTCATTACTGATCTGCCACCCTGCGATGGATTTAATACAATCCTGGTCGTAGTAGACCTATTCTCCAAGATGGCGCATTTTATTCCACTAAAGGGGATTCCCACTGCTGCTACTTTGGCCACAGTATTCATGGAGCAAATTGTCAAATTACACGGTTTCCCGTCTGTATTGGTTTCTGAACATGGAACTCAATTTGTCTCAGCTTTCTTTAGGAGGTGTTGTAAGTTAGCCCAAATCGACCTTCGTTTATCCACAAGTCACCACCCCCAAACCGATGTCAAACAGAAAGGACAAATCAGACTCTAGAGCAATACCTGAGGTGTATGTTACAGCAGATGGAAGAGTCCTGGAAAAGCATTCTCTGGTTAACTGAATTTGCCTACAATAACTCTATCCATAATAGCACCGAACAGACCTCATTCTAAAAAATGAATGGTCAGCATCCTAGGACATCCTCCTTTGATCCGCTTGACAAATTGGAAATGCCAGCAATCACTTCCTTACATAAAATCATTACTCAATCCCTTAAGGAAGCTACCGAGAACTTGAACCGAGCCAAGAAACAAAAAAAAGGTTTGCGGATAGACATAGAAGAGAGATCCCGCATTATCAAGTCAGGGATAAAGTATGGTTGGCATCCAATAAAAACCCATTGAAGGGACCTCAGGCCTTCCGTCCAAGATACCTCGGACTTTATCCCATCAAAGCCATCATTAACACTGCTGCCATGAAATTGAATTTACCAGTCAATATGCAAATCCATCCGTTGTTCCATGTTTTCCTTCTAAAACCAATGAAACCCGACACTCGGATCCAAACACCACCTGAGCCAGAGATCATAGAAGGTGAACCAGAGTATGAAGTCAAGAACATTCTGGATTCCAAGATAGTGTAATCAAAACTATACTACTTGATTGACTGGGAGGATTATGGACCTCAAGATCGCACATGGGAACTCGTCGAATTTGTCCATGCTCCACGACTAATCAAAAAATTCCATCGAGCAAATCCCACCAAACCAGGTTCAGGAGGAGGAATGCTTGTGAAAGGGGCCTTGAGGGAGGGTGCTGTCATGGCCACTAGTCAAGGGGCATTACTTTCATTCTCCAAAGGATCCAAATGGACCCAGTCCTGGCGCCTTTGCCGCCAGGCTCATAAGAAAGTGTGCTCTGCACACTTTGTATCTAGGGCACGTGCATCCAGGACGGGCATGGCTATTAAGAAGCATTGGAAGGCATGTGCAGAAGTCTTTGGGAGTGGTAAGGTGAGCCACAAGGCGGGGCTAAAGGGGAGTGGCTGGGGCCAGGCTATTTATGCCAACCCGATCCGCATGCAGGCACTTTGCGTTAGTCTGCTGTGTGCAGCGTAACGCTTACCACCGCCTGAAGCTCTCTTACCTGTTTCCAGCTAAGCACGCTTCTCATCAGGTTCTGAAACATCTTCTTCAGCATGCACCTTCCTGACTTCAGCCACACCATCGCTCGAAGCGCAGCTAATCTGACTTCAACTCTGCATCTACAGCGCGTATCTTACCTGACTCCAGCCACATCATTGCTCGAAGCGCAGTTTACCCAATTCCAACTCTGCATCTACAGCACGCATCTTACCTGTCTCTGCAAACCCACCGCCTGTAGCTCGTCACATCCTCACCTGTTCCGAGTGTCCAACTACGTGGGAGTCTTCTTCTCACCCAGCATCCTCACGGATCCATCCATCTGGCATCTGCCGACAGGTCCTCGGATAGCCGCTCTCCATCAGACACCGCCAGGCCATCCTTGCAAGAGAAAAGGAATGCACAAGGTTAGAAACTGCATAAACATTTTATGCTTGGCCTCGCAACACATAAGCCTTGCGTGCCACCTTGAAACCCTACTTACCTTCTAGTGGGGACCGCTCAATTCCCCTCTGGCACTGTTTGGACTCACTTACAACACTGCGACACTGCGTGGCCATCTTCACACCTATTGGGGAGAGAAAAGACATTACAAGAATTACAGACAATAATCATTGGTAAAAGACATTGCAAAAGGATACAGACAATAATCATTTTTACGAACACTTGATCACAGCCAGTCTGGGCTGCCACACACACAGACCAGTGAAGCAAGTGAAGCAACTAGGTCCATTAACGGCGCCCCTGCTGATGAGAAGCAGGATGGAGAGCTCATCCTTACAAGACAACAGGTGAGACCATATGGGAAAACACATGCTCATCTCATTCTGGAATGAAAGGTTCGAAGGGATCGCAATTCAACCACAGCATTCTCACTGCCTCTTCTCCCAAGGGCATTGCCTGCAACCAGAGCAGTCCACATTACAGCAGCTTGGTGTAAAGCTTGATCCAGGGAGCCAAGTCCATGGAGGGCTCTAACCGTGCCCCAACGTCCCTGCATAGAGCAGGTGAGCGTAACACCAGGTCATCTCTTGGATCAGTCATCGTAAGACTAGACAGCTTTTAGATTGGGTCGAAGGAAGGAAGCAGCAATTCGTCTTCTTCCAGCTGGGCTTCAAGGATAAACAGCTTCAAGTTTCAACTTCAGCTTCTGAACAAATTGGGAAGTGAGAGGTCCCCAGATATTCACATCTGTCCCTTATTCACTCTGCTGAGCCAAGCTCAGTCAGCCAATCAGACAGAAGGGCATTCATGCAGGCAAGCAGCCAATCAGTCTCACAGGCATTCAGGCTATTCACTTACACCAGACATCCATAACAAGGAATGTGGATTGGGACAATCACCCATCCTTTCAAGACACCACACTGAATTAATATCAGTTTCAGGCAGGGCTGTCTCATTATTTGTGTCTCACACACACAGAAACCAGACACCCATCACATAGAACTTATATTAGTCATACACTCTATTCACACAGGTCCCACCCCAAGGGTGTACCCCCAACATACAGTCACTCGGAAGGCTCCAGCCAGTTTGGCCTGGACTTCCCCACAATACCATATATGTTCTTCCAACCAACAGCCAGTCAGGGGAAGGGACAGAGTCAGGGCTTCCCAGGATTTTGGGAACCAAAGTAATAGGCAATAGAAACCAAGAGGCCCCAGGAGCCATCTTGTCTCCTATCAGGAATCCACTAATTCCTGTGGCAGGGCCTGGATATCCCAAAATGGAGGATACTCAGTGTAACTGTCAAATTCAGCACAGAGCTGCTACCAGCCCATGCCCTGCTCTGTGGGCCACAGGGTTATACCCCCCACCCATGGGTGCCATAAGGGTATCCCAAGGGTCTCCGTTCACCGCAACCAAAAAGAGGAAGATCGGCACTGCCCGGAGTCACAACTGGACTGCTGTGCAGATAACAACACAGAACACAGATGGTAAGGGAGTACAGGACAAGGCATGGAAACCATTTCCCTCCAATGTATTTCAGGCATCACAGTCGCAATCCCCCCATCGGGGGAAAAACACATGTACAAGGAATTTTGTGGCACATTTGCCATCTGGGTTGGCTCATGGACCAGCCTCAACCCATCTTGAAGCTGGACACACCACCAAACAAGGTATTGAGTTCCATTGCACCTCTCCCCCATGTCTAAATATTGAAAATGCAGCTCGCAAAATGGCCCGACTGGGTGGGACAGGGTGCTTCTCATGTTTGCAGTGTCACCCCTTTAATGAAGACTTGGCAAGTGGTGCATTGAAAGACCATTGTTGAGTGGTGTTCCTGTAGATTGGGTATAAACCAGTCTTCCTGGATGTCTGCTACAATTTGTTGTTTGGAGCTGTGAGAAGGGTAGTGCAAATGCTCAAAAGCTGTGCGTAATAATTCCACAGGCATCACTACTTTCCCGGTGCACTGCTGCCTCCATAAGAGGCCAGTTGGAGACTGCAAAGACTCATGTTTCAGCCATATTTTTTGCTCTTCCTGTGGCACCCTGCACTGTAGCTCGATTATTTGTACTATGGGCAGGGCTGTATATGGGTCTGTCTCTGGCTTTGTGGTAACTGCTGCGATAACATATTCAGCAGATGTGGGCACTGGGAGGTATGGTGCAGCTTTTGCTGCTGCATCAGCGGCTGCATTCTCCAGTGAGATTTTGTCAGTGTTGTTGGTGTGTGCTGCGCATTTGACGACCGCCACTATAGATGGTTCTACAAGAGTGGAAATTAGTGTATTGTGCATTGGCGGCATGTTGCACTGGCGAGCCGTTTGCCCACCTGAAGCCCCTCTTTCTCCAGTGTGAAAGACCTGCATGCACCTTTGTTGAGACATATGCAGAGTCTGAGTAAATGGTGGCTCAACACTCCTTGTATGCCCGAAGGGCCTCAATAAGTGCTACGAGTTCCGATGTTTGGGATGAGTAGTGCATGGGCAACCTTTTTATTACCAGTGTTTCATAGTCATCATCCTCTAAGTGCACCACTGCCACCCCAACAGGCCTCTGCCCCATGTCCTGGTTAATTGTTGCTGACCCGTCAACAAAAAGCACCTCCCCTTCCACCATCGGGCTGTCTTTGACTAAGAGGATATTGTCTTCCTCGCCCTCATAAGTGCCACAGTCATGCTGTTGTAAATCTTTGTCAGTGCATGGTTCTGTAAGGAACGTGGCCGGATTCACTGTTTTACATCTCACTACGTGTATGTGCGGGCTCGAGAGAATAATTTAATATGCTGATGCCCATTGGGTGGTGAGGGTGGATTTTGAACGGTCTATGATGGTAAACACTTTGTGTTCCACATACAATGTTACTGAGCACTCCATCACAATTGTGGAACTCCTTTCGATTGCAAAGGCCACAGCAGCAAAAGCTTGTTTGCATGCCAACTGTCCCTGCATCACTGTGTCCAGTGTGCCGCTGTAGTAGGCCAGTGGCTTGTGGCTGATGGTGCCTTGTTGTATCAGTACCGCTGTCATGAGTGTGAAGTTTGAGTGTGAGAATATGTAAAACTCCTGCATGTAAACAGGGGTGGCAAGGACGGGGGCTGTTGAGATCACTTCCTTTAAGTCATTGATACTTTTAATCATAGATGCAGTCCATTCTATTTTACTGTTCTCTGTTTGTGCTTCCTTGAGGCCCTGTAGGAGTGGGCTCGTGTATGCTGCATAGTGAAGAATCCATGCCCTACAATAATTGCATAATCCTAAAAATGTATGCATGACTTTCTCTGTGAGTGGCTTGGGAGTAGCATGCAACGCTCCTGCCCTGTCAGAGATGAGTTGCCCTAGGTAGAGTACCTTGTACCCCTTATGCGCTAGCAGCTGCAACAGTGCAATGGAGTCTCAGCAGCAATTCTGTTCACTGTCACTGCATACTAATAAACCATCTAAGTATTGAATTACTGTGCTGGGAACCTGAATGTTACCTAGGTCTGTGTGCAATATTCTGTTGAATATGCTTGGGCTTTCAAAGTACCCTTGGGGCAAACAAGTTTGTTCATAGCACTTTACGTCAAGGGTAAATGCTGTGAGGTACTATGGGTCTGGGTACAGGGCTACTGAAAAAAAGGCGTTCTTTAAATCTACTGTAAAATGCTTCTTTGCGGATACTGCATAAAGTGGAGGCTGGGTTGGGGACACATGGAAATTCTTTCTGCACTATCTCATTGAGAGGGCGGAGATCCTGGATCATCCTCCAACTACCCATTGATGCTATTTTAATGGGGTATATAGCCATGTTACATGGTGAGGTGGAGGGTACTATGATCACTTGGTGTAGTAAGGCCTGTATCATCTCCCTGATGTCTTATTCTGTCTCCCTCGACAATGGGTACTGCTTCACCCAGGGTAACACCGCCTCAGCCTTAAGTGTGATTCTTACAGGGGTCGCTTCCTTCAGCATCCCTACATCAAGTGGGTTGGTTGTCCATAAATGTGCGGGAACTTATAAGTCTGTGTGGCTGAATGGGGGTGGTGTGCCAACAGCCATGAGGGATCTTTGGACTCTTCGTTATTGTACCATAATCTCACAGGGTATGTATATCTTGAGGATGATCTCACTGCCATTGTTGTTATCCTCAAAACGTTCTGCATCTGTCAATTCCTTGAGGGGCATAGTAGGGTAAATGCACAGGACGGTGTGCCACTGGCATCCTTGAGGGTCAGTACCTAGCACCACAATTCTTTCAGCTGACACCAGCAGCCCTCTAGGTCGAGGGAGACTATTGTGCCTGTAACTAGCTCTAGGGACACCACGGGTCAAAAAATGAAATCAGTGGGTATTGTCCAGCATTTTCTGCTAATCTGGGGAATAGCTCATGCAAGTACAATAATGCCGTAAATTAACATGCCGGGGTTGACACGGGTGCCTCGTACCACTACATTACATGCCATGGCATGTATCACAAGCATTGCTCTCATTCAACACATGCCAGGTGTGGCACAGATGATACCGCTGTCGGTGTATGAGATTGTCATGTTTAGTTTGCTTAGCAGATCCTTACCAAGCAAGTTGACAGGAGAGCTCTCGGACCTTACAACCTTCCCCCCACATTTATGTCTAAGTCATTTGTGTACGGAACCATTAAAACAGCCCCAGAGAGTCCCTGCATGTCAAGAGCTTTCCAGGATAACAGGAACTCACCTTCACTGATGCATGACTTCTCGGCTCCTGAGTACACCATAATGATGAATTGTTTGTTCTCTATCTCTGCCCCCACCGATGGTTCCCCTTCTGGATTCAGGGTCATTGACAGGACTGGACGCACAAGTGCTCACTGTGGGCTGTCCCAGTCAGGGCATGGTGTTGGTCCCAGGGATTGAGAAAGGGTTTCAACCTACCACTGTTGTGCCTTGAAATGGGGCTACTGTACCATTAGGTACACTTTCAGACCCCAAACCCACCCCGACTGCCTCAGAACCCACCTCGCCCTTGTTGCTGTCCTCCTTGCTACTGTGTCACCGAGAATTGTGGGCTGCCACCCCACTGTCCTTGTCCTTATTCGGCCCACACTGCTGCTATTCTTACATTTGTCACGTTGGTGGTGTACCCTCCTTTCTCCATCTGTGCAGGCGCTGGCCCTGTTGCCACCAAAGCTACTTTCACAAACTTATTTTGGACCAGTTTTGCTTCCTCGGCCTGTCTCCTCTGAATCGTTTCCTTCTCACACTCTTTTATTTTTGTAGAATGATGAACTGTAATGCATTGGATTTCGGGCCATACTTTTGCTTTTATCCCTGCTATTTTGTCAAGTGCCTTCTGTACTTGTTTGAGTAGGCTCTGTTTTACTAAAAAATAGAAAAGTGATGTGGATTGGACCCAGGCGTAGGCGGTTTCTGCTCTCCACATCTCTTGTGCCTGAGAATAAACTGAGCCATGTCTTCATCATCCCCCTCAGTACACTGCATGATAGATTGTAAATCTGAAGTATCTGGGAATGCCCGCCGCAATGCATCCCACACCCTTGCTGTAACCTTATTGAATGAGCCTCCATCATAGGCTTTATTGCTCAATGTTACTCCTGGGTATCCCGTTTAAACACACACATTTTCATCTTGGCCCCCAACTGTGACCACTAACAGGCTTTTAATATCTCCTATTGCTAAGGGCACCCCCACTGTGTTCTTTTCAAAAGCATATATCGATTTCCCCGCCCCCACCGTGAGTGGTGGGAATGCCTTAAGGAGGTTATTCTTGTCTATCTGTGCCCAAGGTACATAGTGAGGTCTCCCTGGACCTGTGTGTATCAGTGGCATTTGCATTTTCATCTTGCCTTTTCCGCTTTTAGTTATCCCTTTTTCCTCACTAATGCAATACTGTGAAATCTCTCCCTCAAACTCTGTCCCACAAACTTTCTAACTTCGGTGTGCGCTGGGGCGCTTGCTCTGCGTCCCCTTCCCCATCATCCTCGGTCTCATCAAAATCACTCCAGTAGTCCTCATCTCCTCTTCGTGCCCTTGATTTTCATATACCCAGCAGTCTGTCTCCCCGTCACTGTTCTTATAAGTGCGTAGTCTATTCTGAATATGAAATCTCCAAATTTCCACTCGTCCCCTGCTGATTGCACCGGTGCCCCGATAGGTGATGCGGGTGTATCTGCCTTGATTACACCGCATGCTACACTTAACATGGCTAACTCTGTCCATGTCGATGCCAATGCTATTTCTAAGTCCCTTGCATTCACCCCGGTGTGGGCAGCGACCTCCTGAGGTGAGACATAAGGGGGAGGTGGGGCCAGGGCCGGTGCTGCGGCCATTGTGCCTGCTGATACATATGTTGGATTGGTGTAGCCTTCCGCTGGATGAGTTGCTAATGGTTAATATCCCCTTTTTTGTCTCCATGTTCTTCCCCTTTTTCTCCTGAGCTTGTCTCTTTACTACTGTTGTGTGTCTCCCCTTCCCCTTTCGGATCCTCTGTGTCCTTAAACATTTTCCGGAGGTTCAATACTTCTCTTATGTTCTGAAATGGTCTTCCCTTATATTTTACTGTCAGGAAGATAGACATATTTTCCAACACACTTCTGTCAAAAGAGCCCGGATCTGGCTAGGAGTGGGGCATTCCCCCTCCTCTAGTCTCAGTCACCCACTAGTTGGGGTACTTCTTTTTTCACAATACAGGGGCAGGGCCTTGCATATGTGGTCTAGGGGAGTTTCTACCCCATTACTTGCGTCTTCCGTGTGTCTCACAGTGGGGCTACGCCTATGCTTCTGCACCTCAGTTGTTATACAATAACTTGTTCAACACATATACAATTCACATTTGTGAAAAATGCAATGTCGTCAATAACCGTCCCATTATACAGTTAACGATCCAATATGCCCACTGCTCTATCCCCAAATTGCTTTATACTTACACCCACACCTTTCACATCCACACTCAACACATGAGCACCCCTCATGAGCCTCCTCCTTACACCATAAAATACACAAACAAAATAAACTAAAATAAGCTAAAACAACAACCACTACTATTCCAGAGCTCTCTTCGTAAACAGAGCTCCTATATTGTATCCTTGCAATTGTCCTGCGCTGTTTAAACAATGCACATGGCGCCAACTTCCCCTCTCACCCGGGGAGGTTCCCTCTCTTATGCTTTCCCGTTCCTTAATATCCTTAAGAAAATAATTAAAAAACTAAAAATCAACACACTCCACAAATATGCCACATTGTCAATTTCAATCACTGCATGTTCACACTGTTCACAGTGCTCCATACATCCACCCCTACTGTGTTATCCCTTGCAGGCCATACTCACATGCGTGTATTCATGCGTGGATTCTGCAAAGACGGCTTCCACAGGGCCACTCTGGGTTACACGTTTTTGGACTGGTTGCTGCAGTTGGCCGCGGCCCTTCCGGGGAGGTCGCCTGGATACCTCTGCAGGTACAGGGGACAATGGGATCATGTCGTCAGGGTCATAAAATTAAGGCACGTCCCTGTTTACGCTAATGCCAGAAAGAGTACAACCCTCTAGGGAAAAAAAAGCCAGGAGATTGCTTGCAAGGATAACAAGGTTTAATTGTACAGAATACAAAGGTATCAGCAAAGAACTATGTTGTGCTCAAGAACGTCTGGTTAAACTTAGTACAAGCAGAGGCTTAAAAGGCAATGTAGCATCATCAATATACAGTACAACTGGCATAACTGATTGGCGAGACCATGTACATGGGCCTGCCCCATAGTGGATGCAAGCCTACAATTGGTTCCCTTTTCAGCCGTCTGTCAGTTCCCACATGGGTCAGCTGTGGTTATCTCTTTGAGGATTGAAGGTCAGGGCCCTTGTATGTTACAGTATCAGAACCTGTATGATACGCTAAGCCCACTACTATATCACTGTGTGTCATGCACCTGGGAGGCTCGGGGACGGGTTCCAGGGGAAGGGAGGAAGAAATACAGTCACGTTGACACACATATACTGTGCTTTGTTGATACCGCACTGCTCGCTCCCAAGGTTTCCACCCTCATTTTGATCTATAATGTATCCTTCCCTGTACCTCGTATTACAAAGGATGTATTTAGGTAGAGAGGTGAAACGGCCATAGATGCTCAGATCATTTATGGCCATTGGTTTTATGGCTGGGGTCACTCACTATACTGGATTTCAGGGGTCTGTGGATCGGGTCAGTGGTGTGGGCCATGGCACTGGGTGAGTTAGGTAGGTGTTGAAGGTCTGGTGGTAGTTTGGCTGTGATGAATGAGCACTGCAAGGAGCTTGGTGTTGTCTCATGGCCTTGCAGGCCACATTCCTCCCAGTGATACTAAGTAATTACAACAGTGGAGGAACGAGGGGAAGTTTCACTGAGAACTGGCTGTGCAGGCTCATTTCATTTTAATGATCTGGGTCTAGTCGATTCCACCAATGGAACTAAAAGTTGTGCTGCGCAGCCATGCAAGACTATGCACCTGTGATAACTACAAAATGGCATTCCTTTCTATGCGCGCACTGGATCTATGCATCTATTGCTCCCGCTACATTATGTCTGTGAGGAGTACGTTAGCACAGTTCAGTCCCTCTAGCACCTAGCATGGCTACCTATGGGATTCACCTCATTCTAAAGCACCTAGGGTGGTGGGACAGACTCATTTCCATACAGGGGTGTTGCTAGGTCTGAAAAAATCAGAGGCTAAGCTAATGTTGGGACTGGTGGGACTCAGGGCTAGGTAGCATTTTGGTTGTTGCACCTGAGTTTTTATCTGGGGCTACAACCAAAAGACCCGGGGCTATGACCACCTCAGCCCCATCCCCCCAACAACACCTCTGTTTCCATCACAAAAGGTGACCTAACCAACTGAAATAATGTATGATCCTTAGGCTCACATGTAGGTTCCAATACAATTCCTTTTTTACAGCTTCAGTAAGTTACATCAAGATCTTACAGAGATAACTGAGAGATAACCACTGGATCCCATCACCCATGCTGGGGCTCTCCAGCTGCCTTTATCTAGAACCATGTTGACACACATTCTCTCACTCACAGCCAACATTCGCTCGTACATCACCAGTCTTCCACATCCATCCCAAACACTATACAACACATCTCCCTTCCTTCCAGATATCACCACAACACAACAAAGCACATCACAGCACATCTCCCTTCTTCATATTAAGCAACATTCATCGCATACACCACACACACACTCACGATTACTGATATAATCTGCACTCTGTGTGAACCTAGAACATATGAATGGGCGGCACAGACTACTATGCAAAAACATAAAGACAAGTGGGAGACATATGTTGTAATCCTCTCACAAAGTAAGCAAGCACCTTTCATCAAATAACACTCCTCCCCGGCACACTACAGCATGCATAGCCAGACATCTAGATGCTTTAAATTCACACCACACACCTCCCATCTTTCACCTTTTGTACGAGAGTTGCAACTCTTAACAATGCAGAGGACACACACCCTATCTCCACTGTGTTAAGAAAAACATATGATAAACCCCTCTCCTATGGGTACCTCAGACTACTACTGATGATAGTCAACAATACACACATCTTTTTAGTGAGTGGTACTGCTCATCCAATGCGGAGGATGCATCCCCTATCTCCATTGGGTTAAACAAGACTTCTGTTCAATCCCTCTCTTATGGCTACCTCAGAGTACTACTGATGGTAGACAACAGCATTCACACACCTTTTTAGTGAGCGGTGCTGCTCTGCAGATACGGCAGCACTCCTTGCGGATCCACACTACAAATTGGGGTATAAATACACCCCCACGCCAAATTCCTTGTGCAGACAAACCCCCTCACTTGCCAAAGCACATCAATACTAGATTCTGTCAATGCGAGAACACGTTGGATTTCAAGAAACATCACTTTCAGGACTATTAGCTCTACAGTATGCTAATATATTGCATAACAGCTCCAAACATATCACAGCAAGTCATTGGCTCTCTCTCAGACCTAATCCTGAAATTCCTCAAAGTAGGTTCTTCTTGCACCCTAAACCCTCTGCACATATGCTAAACACACACTCAAACATGTGCAACGATTATCATTGTGCCACATTTTTGGCTAAAAGTCCTTAGCTGATGCAAGCTTAACCTGAAAAGCCTCAAAAATGTTATTACTAGATACACAATCCACATTTGATACTGAAACTCTGCATACCTTTTCTTCTGTGATCAGACACTACCTTTAGTCAAAAAAACTCACCAAATCCTAAAGGTACAAAGCAAATCTTGCATTTCTAAAGTTGCAATCACTTAATCTTTCTAATAATAGATCAACGTTCTCACTAAACATTGAACCTAAAGATCATACTAGAACATAACACCACATCTTGGAATAAGCTATGAATCACATATCACCCTACTTGACATTGCATTTGTTAGCTCTTAAATCTTCACCATTGCTAACAAACATTTTGCATAAATGCAGAACAGTGTTTAATTCCTTACAAAAATAAAATATTTGAATACTTCCCAGACATCATTTTGCAGCCCAGGGCACACAAAGCATTCCACTCTCTTAATTCTCCTTTGCTCGGGAAACCGAACATTACTCTGTTTGGGCACAGTACCTTAAGTAAATCTTATCTAGATGTCCCGGTTTTCTCCGGAACTTCAGCCTTCCCCTCAATCAGCATAGCCAGAGATACAAAACATCTTGCCGCCATCCCATTTAAAATGGAACTTTCCTTCTGACTCCTTGCAGCTAAATTAAACAAAATTGCTCTTTAATAGACTTGCCGTGAACAATCACATTGTCCCAGCAAGACATTATAGCTCCTCTCACTTCCTTTAAGTTGCACTCACTGCCTTCCATACTCTGCAAACAGTGAGACAATTCCTCTGACTTGACGTTGCCATGTCCCTTCTCTGGAAACGCTCTCTTTGGGTGCTCAGCAGAAGGATTCCTCATCCTGATGTGACGACAGCACGGCAAACAGCATGCCGTAAGGTCCTGTCTTTGGATCTTCTTACTATGGGCAACCACTCCACAACCTCGCAACCAGCGTTACGGTCGTTAGCCATCCCCTCCACCGGTGCTATCATGTCATCACTTCCACGCTGGACACCAGGGCCTGTGGAGCTCCATACTTCCAACGGCCGCTCTGCACCAGGAGAACAGTGCCTGAACCTCCTGGCACAGGCAGCGTCAAGTCCTAAACCTCTCTTGAGAAGGCTTTCATGGCTAAAGGCAGAATCCCCATGCCACCCTCACGTTGGGAACTTTCCTTAGCTGGTCATCATTTCTTTATTTGACCCCTCACACCCAAGAAGGAGAAGGGCTCATTATCATAGCCCTTCGTCTGCTCACTTGAAGCATGTTCCCTTGCCTGGTGCCTGGGCACAGTCTAAGCGCCATCAGCAAAGTCTTTGCCTGAAAGCCAACTTCTTGCCCTTTGGATGTCAGGCACTCCTGCTACACAAACCTTGCCCAGACTAACTTGGTTGCCCTTTTTCTGCACTGGGGCATGCTCCTGGGATAGCCACTTCTTGCCACCTGCAGCTCCTCCTCTTACTTTGTCCTGGGTTTTCTTCTGCTCTGTGCCTTGGGGCAGAGTGCTAGGTCTAGCACTGGGGAAATGTGCTTCTTTACCCCATGGAATTTCTGTAACTCCCCCTCTTCTTTGCCCTGGATGATGGGACTTCTGAGATGAGAGTTTGCAGCACACACTTTTTGCTCACTTTACCTTTCACAGATTAGAAATATCCATTTGCATATCAGTCTTTGTCCCGCCCACATGGGCAGTCTAGCGCCTAAATGCTATGGCAATTCCTCTCTGAACAAGACTACCAACAGCAACCCCATACACATGTTTCAGCCTTGTTGGGCCTCATCAGTGAGGTGAAGCTGTGCCTATCTGAGCACAGTGAGCAGGGAGTCCACGTCTGGTTGCCCCTTAGGTAACTCGGGGTGACCAACCCCAAGTTACTTGCACATATTTCAAAAAAATGGATGCAATCTGTGGTCCAGACTCATTGAGGGAAAACATATCTCCATTATAGTTGCTATCATCAGGTTTATTAGATACATTTTCCATGAAATAGATTAAGATCTAAAGGAGTAACTCCCCAACTTTTTAGCATGTGATTTACGCCTGATCATACATTTAATAATGTAAGTTTTAATATGCTGTTTTTAGGATTTGTAACTTTATAATAAATTAGCTGCAGCTTTTAATTGGTTCTGATATTTTGTATTTATACTGGAAATGTGATGAATTAATGTTTCTTCCTTTTTATGCTAATGGAAGTATGTTAGATGAGTGTGTAAGGTTTTCATTTAACAAAAACACAATAAACAGAATTAGTAAATATACATTTTAATACAGAGAAGCTACTCCTAAAGATCTGTAGATTCTCTCCATAGGTGTATTGAAGAATTGTTTATTGTTGCTCCTAGTTGGTGCTTTAGTGTCACCATAAATACTCAAACTCAAATGCCATTGGCGGGCTGAAGAATGCATCAGATAGTAAACCAATCATTAATGTACTTGTACACCTCTGCATCCCATGGTCCTCTGAAATCCATGACTTCTTGGAAAATGAGGACTGGCTACATCACCCCTCTCCAATTGACTGTATGCTGGCACTGCCCCCTCACACTCACTGGGACATATGCAACAGGAGAAAGAAGAACATTCCAGAAAGTGTGCCTAGCTAAATGTGGCTTGTGTGGTTCTTGTAACCTCTTTCTCACGCTAATGTTGGTTGTCATGCTTTGAGGTTTCACTTAAGAAGAGAGGGACAGAGTGCTATGGATCCCCTTTTCAGACCTGCCTTTACCAATTTTCTTTTTTACATTGGGACTTAGAAAATTGGGTACAAAATAAAAGAAATGAATGCTTAACCTGCTTGGTTCCAAACAGCACGGCTGGGCAAAGATTGAGCAGTGTTGAAACTCTACAATCCCACACTTGAAAGAAAGGAGCATGTTAGGAGCTCATTATAAATCATTGCTCACTACTATGCCCTGCCCTCCATCTCCTTCCCCAAATAGTGTCCAGGAGTCCAGCAAATGACAGCTGGGAAGCTGGCAGCTGCACTCCTCTAAATCCTGCTTAAAGAAAGGAGCAGAAGAGAAGCACAGCACCTTTACCTAACTATGGCTATTAAAAGAACTTGCCATACAATCAGGATTTTTAAATACCTGCCATGTACTGTGTGAACATGAATCTTAATACCAATAGCTGCTGAATGGTGTGTGTGCCTTGTGAAGAAAATTGACATAACATTCACCTTTACAATTAATATCAAACCTGGTAAATAATATAGATAACAGACAAAAGATGCAAATATCTGGACAAATGTGAGCATCTTATAATTTGCTGATAGAAACTGGACAACAGTGTGGCTATCCAGGGAATGTATGTCAATTAGTGGCAAATGGCTTTAGGACCTGACTGATTAGTTAAACACTGGGACGTTGGGGTCATTTTCTGCTACATTCTACAAGTACCTGGGCATTTCATAGAATCCTTTTGGTGTGCTTCTCTGGGCATATGTTTGAAAAACTCTGGTATGGGATCTGGGTACATATCATGTGATGCAATTACCTAGTATAAGTATGATGTTCATACCTAGACATTAGCCAGAGTAATACTGGGAGAATGGCACTATTGAATAGACAAATGATAGACAAATGATTACTGCAAACTAGCATATGATTTGATTACAAGATAAAATAATACCATGACTGGCAAATGGTTTGACAAGATAGGCATGAAGTGACAATAAGTTGCATATTATTTCAGAAATATATCTGTCAAACACTGTGACAGATGGCATTTGCTGCAAATACTTGGCACACGTTGTGAGAAACTTGGTTTATGATGCCAATGCATGGATAATGGTGCGAGCACCTGATAAAATGATTACAATACATTTAAAATGATTTGTGCACCAGGCAACATATTAATAATGGCTACACAATGTTATGAATACATTTTCATTTGATGTAAATGCCTACCAAATGAATGAATGTCCAAATAATGGCAATAATAGCGACATCACCTGTGCATTTACCAAAAACAGCTGCCAGATTAAGCGCCATTTGGTCAAATTGAGGTAATACATGTCAACCTGGTTGAGTAGTTGACCATTTGAACTATAATTATGAATTACTGAGAGCAATTCAACTAATGATTACAATACATAAATGTTGTAAATACTGAACATTTATTATATACCCTGTGCAAATGATGTAAATATATGGGACATGGTGGCAAAAATCTGTCATAAAATATGGCTATGGAGTCAAGTGATGACTATAACTGGGCTGAGGCCAGGGAAACTGCTCATTTGATGACAAAACACAGGTAAGTAAATGAATACATTAATAAATGATGGCAATGCAGTGAGTGGAAATTGTCATGTCTAAGCAAATAATTAGGTTTTATCTTGTTTAATGGAATGTATTGCTATCAAGCGGATAGCGTTAGATCGACAGAATCCAGTCAAAAAAAAAATTACCAGTTATTCTTCTCTCAGAAAAACATGCTATGTTTTAGGTTTTAATTAATAGAAAATAATGTAATGCACAGTAGATTCTGCATGTATCCTACCAATGAAAAGGATTAGGTTTTAATGAAAAGAAAATAATGTAATGCACAGGAGATTCTGCATGTATCCTACCAATGAAAAAAATATAATGTTAAGTAATTTTCCATGTTAGAATAGTTATTAACGATCACACCATATTGGTGGATAGTGATACACCTTTAGGAGATTGCCTGTAAAAATGACACTAAAATATTCGGTTCATGTGTAACATTTAAATGGTCAATTTAGTCTGACCGCAAGGTCTGCATGTTTAAATGGCAACTCTTATGTGAAGCAGGAATGTTTAGACCCATCACTTTGATAAACGTTTAAACAAGTTAATTGGCCCATCATTGTTTACTTATAACAAAGGCCCTATTTCCAAACTTCGTGAAATACATCAAAATACCAATAGTCTGCACCCAAAATGCAAATCAATAGGTTTAATCTACATTGTCAATCAACACCTTCAGTGTCTGTTTAATCATTAGTTGTTACTTCAAACACCTAGATGTTTAGGACAGTTCATCAACACTTAAGCTTGACAGAGTTTAGACTGCTCAAACCATGCGTGTCTTTGATTAAGCCTCCTATTAACATGATCTCTTTGTTCAACATAATGCCTTTCTCAGCTGATATGTTTTGATGATAAAATAGGTCAATCCCATAAAAATGCAATTCAGAAAGAATAAATCACACAAAGTCAGTTTTAAACCTGAAAGATAAAAAGGCCATAAGAACAAGATCTTCAGCAATATCTTTGGAACCCTTGTTCAATTTGAAATCCTCATGCAGATCTAAAATCAGTAGAACAACACACATTACTGTCATATACACAATTAGTACACTGTGGGGGCATGGCTTATGAGGAGACCTAGAATGAGGGCTTAACCACACAGTATAGCCCCCACTCTGAGCCTCCTCAGAACTGGAGGCTGCCATCTTTCCCTGACGGATTACTGGTAAGTGCAGACTCCCCCTGCATCCTCTTCCTCTTCCCATTCTGCCTACCTCCACCTCCCTTTTTCACATCTCCTCTTCCCTCCATCTCCTTCTCCTGCTCCGGGAGCACTAGTGTTTCTGGAGCATCACTGACTTAGCAACGGCCACCATGGAAAGAGAGAAGGGAATATTTGCCATAACTTCTCCCCGTTACATGGTGACCATCTGGTTCGTTCATTTTCTTTTCACTTTTGAATAGCCACTATGGAAAGGGAGAATGAACTATCTAGTCCCTTATCCAGTTCCATGGCAGGCATTTTTGTGTTAAGTTGAGAAACTACAGCATCATTTCTCAACAGAAAACAACAAAATAACTATTATTATCTGGTGTAGGCTACTAATATAAATATAACCCTTGTGGGGGGGGGCATTACCTGGCCTGGTAATGCCCTGGGCTAACTGTAAAGAGAATTAAATTAAAATTAATTTTTCCAGTACAATTTTGATTCCTGTTTCCTGTGGGGATTGCTAACTCAGAGCTTGCACATACCCTTATGGCACAGAGAATTAAATGCACCAATGGAAAAACAGAGGGCCCAGAGGGTTTGGGAAAAGGAAGGGAACCTATTTCAGGCACTGTCCAATCAAAAATGCTGCATAAAACAATGTTGTGTGATTGGAGTTTGCTGGGAATGTAAACTCAAGCACATAGAAAGATGAGAGAATGTTGTGTCACCCTACAGGAGAGTGGCTGACTTGGATTCCAACTCAATGTAGCTGATAGGAACATCTTCTTAAAGGGACTTGTTGAGGTGGGATTGAAAGCAGATGCCTTTCTTTTGAAAGCAGGACCGGATCATCTGAGAGGTATTTTGGGGATAGGGGCACTGACTGGAAGAAGAGCTTATCTGGTAGAGCTGCCTGAGGCCACCTGTCATCCCTATGCGTCCTGGGCTTTCAGAAGACAAGCAAGAGGTGAGTGCCAAGATCCAACATTGGTTATACAGTTATCCCAAGAATCCATTACATTCCTGATAGTAATTAAAAGTTTTTAAGGAACTCTGTTTAAAAGCCATTTCACTTGAAAAGGAATACAGTGCAATGCGTATGTCAACTGTGGTTTAAAATTAAAAGTGAACCCCTAGTTAGTATCATTGTAATAAGACTTTTCTCCTGTAATTTGAGCGCTCTGGTGGACTTAGATACCCCACATAGAAATATTGAATTACAAGTCCTTTGATTAGTGTTTGCTATTATCAATAAAGTAACTGAAATCTATTTCTTAATGATCAATTTGACTGGGATGTTGTGAGGATGAACCTGATTCCTTGAAAGACGTGAGGGCATTTGGCACTGCCATCCAAGTATTTAAAAAGAAATAATCACCCTACGAAAATAATTTTCAGCAGATCTAACATTGTATAAGGATCAAATTGTTGCTGTGCCTCAGCTAGGAATCAATAGTTTGTCACTAATAATGTCTGATGATTTAGATTTGAATCAGTCCAATAATAATTAAGTTAACTGGACAGTTTGGAGAACATAGGCAGCTGGATATCAGCCAACTTGCTGAAATTGAATGGAAGTAAAACAGAAGTTCTGGTTGTTGGACCTCAGAAGATGGATCATTTGTGGAACTTGCAGCATTGGCCTGAACTGCTGGGCTCTTGTCTGGTTCCCTGTGCCTCTGTAAAAAGCATTTGGGTTAAACTTTTACCCACTGGAACGCATGAAGCACAGATCTCTGCTATATGTATCCTGAGTTTGGTAGACTTAAGGCCTTGAGGAAGATTCTTTCTTTGCTTCCTCCAGCCAATCGAACAACAGTGGTGACATCCACTACAATGGCGTCTTCGGACTATTGCAAAGGAATCTACTTGGGAACACACAAGTATCAGAACCAACGGATGCAGATTCTCCAAAACTCTGCAGCAAGACTGGCACTTATGGCGTTACGTCTGACCCCCTCAACAGCTCTCCTGCACCGTTTGCATTGGTTGCTAAATGAATTTAAGATTCTTTGTGTTGTCCAGCTGGCTGTGCACCATGCTGGTCCTCAATACTTAAAAGGTAAAGTAGAGCTGTAACCCAGCTTATCAACTGCACTCTGCGTCCCATCTGCTTCTCAAGATCCCCAAATTGTAGCAAAAGTGATTGGGTGGCCGTTCTTTCTTAGTACTGGCCACTGGTTAATGGAATGCTCTTCCCCTATCCTTGAGAATTTTTGATGTGTATATCCTATTTAGAAGATCTTGAAAAGACATCTGTTCTAATTCAGCTTTTTCTGCAGGTAGGTGTGTTGAAGTATTAGTCAAGGCAGCTGCCTTCTAGTGTCTAGAAGCCTTTGGGCTGTAGTTTTGTGCTTTATACATTTTCAAACAAATAAATCATAAAGAAATAAACTAATAACAACATTTTTCTCTAATGACAATACTTGCTAAGGGTTTCAAAGAAAATAATGTAAATAAACCTCCACAAATTTAAATTATTTGCAAAAATGTATCACAAAAGATATCCCAATGTTCATATATTTTTGGGCCTATAACGGGCAAAAACATTGCGTCATAACACCATACCATTTTTAAAAAGTGATCAAAGAATGCTTTGGACTGAAATCATTTTATGAGAATCCACTGATACTGGCATAATAAAAGCTACTTCATGAAGATGCTTTTGACAAATAAGAAGCATACAAATCAACTTCTTACATTCCTAAGACCAACTCAGAAACAATGTCTTCCCTCAGCACATAGAAGCATATCTCAGTAGCTTGGAAACAATGCCTTGCCTTTCCAGGAGTGTCAGGAAGAACTAATGAAATTCCTAAGGTTGTGTGGGCACAATTTCCCAAAGAAATGCACAAAATCACACTGCAAGAACATTGTTACATTTGTTTATACACTGTTTGGCAATGGTTGCATTGCTTTGAACAAAAATTGCCAAATAATAAATGATGTCATGTAGATATGGTACAATCTAGATATGGTAGAATTGTGTAACATCAACTCCTACCAGATGCAAGACATTGTGGTTGCCCGCACATAGCCAAATGAAAATTATGTGAATTTGATCAAATTATACTGATTGCTTATGAAACACACCCAATACTAACTCGACTTTGTATGATTACATCCCAATTAATGTGTTCTGTGTTATATGAAAAAAACGAGATATACCTTTTTACTTGTTTGTTATATGTATGTGAATTTGGTTATTGTCATCACGGATCACATACATTTTGTATGACGAAATGTAAAGAATAAAACGTATTTAAAAGAAGAAAAAAACAAGAAAGGTGTTACGCAATATTTACTCCATATCTGCACAATAGTTAGCGGTCTCACCAGGTCTGGACACATGAGGGAGGGGTAGCTATATACGCTCTTCTAGTTCAATATATAATCACTCATATGACAGGATGACAGCTCTTCATCAGGACATGGAGCACTCTGGCATTGTGCTCCAATCATCCTAACTGGAGTCCTCTGATTATGAAATTAATGGTTCAGTAGGGGTCTGCTTTGAGAGAATGCCAATCTATGCTAATTTGTTATGTCTGTTGTAATGCAGTATGAGTAGCTGGCGAATAGTGTCTCGACCTTGTTGCTGGCTGAGTGTTGCTTCATTTGGGCATGTCTGTAAGGTTACAGTGAGTAATGAAAAGGGAGGCCTTTGCAACCAATACAACTTTGAACCCTGTATTTGTGAACAATGACACATTTACATCATTCTGCAGATTAATGTGTAACACAACGATACCTTGCTGAGAAGACAAGTGCCATTGCAAGAATAAGGTCTTAACAAATTATAGCACACTTAAGAAGTGTGTCATTGATATTAGAGATACAATTGCATCATGCACACATTTGGGTTGTTGATGGTATCAACACACATATAGGGATACTGCATAACTTAACATTAAATAACTGAGAGATACGTTAAAAAGAAGCACGCAGAGATCATGGCATATGTTAGTAGTGTGAACTACAGGTGACTGTACTTCATGTTAAGATGGAAACAGTGCACCATAGGATGGAATGGAATGAGTTTAACTATGAGTGCAGCAAGCGCTTTAAGCAAGAGCATGACAGCAACTCTACAGGAATGGGTTCTAAATATGTCGCAGATCAATGCTCTTGCTAGCAGTGGGAACAAGATACAGGAGGCTTCTGGGCAAACTCTTACGAGAAGGCCTCCTAGGTAAGATGACATTTGACATAAGTGAGGTTTGCAGCGTGGAGAGCAAAGGTTGTTCAGCTCTGGAAAAGTAGGGTTATGGATTGGAGGATGAGCATTGCTGGGAGGTTTAGATACATTCTTAAAAATGTCCTAATTTTCACAGATATGGTGAACCTCAGAGAGAATGCAAGAAAGCAGCTGATTGTTTAGTCTAGATTCAAGTGTGCATGAAGACTATTGGTTGTACAGAGTTAGGCAATGGTTTGTGTTAGTTAAGGCTTGAAGTAGAGGTCACAACTGTGTTTTGGTTGGACGGTCATTGGCAAAAGTAATTATAGGGACATAGTCTGTGGGAGGAATAGTGCTTCAGAATTGAGTCCCAGCTAGAGAGAGATAGGGGGTTGAGTATGTGATTGGGCAAAAGTGGGAAATAAGAGCGGTGTATACCCCTCTTACAGTCAATATTTGGAGGCAAGTTAGGCCTTCAGTTCCCTATTAAAGACAAGAGCTTTAACTGTTACATTATGTCAGCTGGAGATCATAGCACTGGGTGCAAGATAGAAAAGGAGATGCTTTGCTTCATAGGTTCATGCGTTTGGAGTAACAGCTCAATGAAGGACCTGTGATTGGGTTTGGGCATGTAGATTACAAACTGGGTGTGCAGGAATTCAGGTCCTTCTGTATGGATAGTGTAGTGGCTGATCTACAGAAATTGAAAGGAGACTTCATGGTTGACCGGAAACTAATGGAGAACATGCAGTGCTAGTGTAAGATACTCATTTGGACCTAAATGCAGTGTAATTTAACAGCTGTATTGTGTACCTGCTGGAGCTGGGTTGGAGTGAGGCTTTGCAGACCAGGTAGTTTGTGTTGGCATAGTGGAGGCAACGGGCGCTTATGACCATTACTGCAACAATTCTTTGGGGAAGGAGCAGATGGACCAAGGGACCTCTGAATGTTCAGGTGCTTAAATTATGGTTTAATGAAAGATTGTACTTGTGGGATGGGGGAGCTCTTCATCAATGAGAAATCCTAGATTTCTGACGCAATGTAGAGTGGAGGCAAGCAGCAACGTTTTTCCACAGGGCAGGAATGCTTACCTGGAGGGGGATTTTGGAAACACATTTGTCATTTGCCAGAATGAAGGATGTGAATGATGTGAATTCAGTGGCAAAGGTTACTTGTGTCAAACTATCAAAAACTTTCAATAGCAGAGTTGTATTATTTACAACCAATACGATCCAGGATTATCATTTATGGCATGATAATTCATCAGATTCCTGCTTAGTTACAAGGGGGGTGGTTTAATTGTATTCCTTAAAGAGCAACAACAGCAGTATGGTCGGGCTCTTTAGCAGAAGAAAATGGTCTACTTTGCTCTGTGCCAAGTGAAGATGTATTGCATTTTTTTTCTGCTCAGACTTTTGAGGTTAGGAAAAGAACATTTACATTGGTTTTAAATGGTACTCAGACTTTACAATGTGGTCCAGCTTTGTGTTTTTAACTAATTGTTCATTCCTATCTAATTGGCTGGGCCGTGCTCTAATATCTTAGACAAGTGGTTTGTCTTTATAACTGTGTCCTTTTTCAAATGTATTACTCTTTATTTTCATTATGCTATTCATCACAATATATGACTGGCGTGTGTTATTAACATGGATCACGACTTACATCTTATAGCACTGATGTAGCAAACCAACAGAAGGAATGAAGCAGCTCCAAGAGTGGGTTAATGTAAAGACTTAAAAGTAGTTGGGTGACAGGCAGGATTTCTGTGTCACCACCAAAGGTGACTAAATGTGTTGAAGGGATACAATATTTGTGACCAATCTGCCACAAAGGAGGAGATCCTGTCGAGAGCACAATCACATATTATGGACAGGCAGAGCTGAATGATTAATATTCAGTGGTTGATCATGTCAAAAGCAGACTATTGTTTTAGTAGACTTAGCAGTACTATCCCTTTTGTATCTCTCTGGCACTGCATGTTATCCCAGATGTAGATGAAGCCAATATAAATTCCTTTACCCACCTGAATGCTTCTTGGGCTATCTTTAGTATGGAATTCCCCTTGACATATCAGAGATTATTTTGGTGACTTAAACAATCAGATATATTATTTTTCATCAACAATTGCAATATCAGCCAACACACAATGCAAACTTTGGCTCAACACAATAGCACTCATATCGGCAAGCTGTCTCCCACACAATTTGTTTCCGAAGTGTCTATAATCAAGTAGTTACTATCACACAAACGAATGTAAAACACATATATGCAGCCGTCAAAGAATATTCCATATCTCTAGTCTCCAATTTCTCCAATGGGTGGTGCTAACCACAATCACACCCCCCAAGATCATGCGTTTAGCCATACCCAATATGTTACATTATCTACTGTCGCATATGTAGTAAACTACCATGCTGTTCTCTTGCTTACATCACGCGTGTATGCACTTCCTTTACCAACTTGAGCATTGTCAACATGATTTGATGCTTCACTTTGAAAAAAGGGTGCATACTTGTGTACTGGGTTCTAACCTCTCTTCTAGCGTGCTAACATTTTTATATTGCATTTATTTTTTTCATCAAGACACATTCAATGTTTGGACTGGTTTTCAATACCATGGTCTGCTGGACAGATGTTCTGGAGACCACCCTAAAACTGGGACAGGGACAACTCGGGGAAGCTATAGCAAAACCAGTTCAAGGTAGCAAGGCAAGTGGGCAAGGCTAAGTATGAGGAAGGGCGAGCTTGTTAAGGGGTCTACAATGAGTCAAAAAAGGTAAGTAGACAAGAATATCCCTTAGACAATCAGTTATAAAAAATAACGTATTATATGGCCAAACACACACAATGTAAAATGATTATAAGCAAGTAGTTACTAACACACACACTAATATAACACACATATATGCAGTCACAAAACAGTGCAATAGTTTCAGAAATACTCAACAACAACTGAAAGGAAAGGTAAGTAAATCATATGACACTGTAAGGTCCAAGGAATCACCCTAACCCTAGCTTCAAAAATCCAGTCATATATTGAATGGGGCCTCATGCCCAAAAGTTCCAAGGAAGTTTGTGAAGTGGGAAAAAACTAGAGTAGTGGTTCTGAGGAGCTAGGAATTCTTTCAAGAGTAGGACTACCCTATTTTGTAGTCAACAAAACTGTTCCCTTCTTTTGGAAGACTTGCATGAGAAAGCAATGACAAAAACAAAGAGTTACAGCACTTTCTAGAAGTTACCAAACCTTTAAAAAATGTATGGGAAATAGGGGCCAGGTAAGTACCTCTGTAATTCACCACCTGAACTCTGATTACTCTTGGGACTTGTCAGGTCTTCAGAAGAGTGTCCAAGTTCATGTTTCCCGCCATCATCTCTGGTCCTTGATGCCCAGGGGTTGCAGGTTCGAGTACTTCTCCAGTCGCTGACTATTGCTGGTGCAAGATCTTCAGGATGGAGAACAGAGAATAACTCAATGCAGGGTCCCTCTCCACACAGGACTGGATGCAGGAAAGCTGATTTGGATGACAGCCACCATTTCATTTGTTTGATGCACTAACTGGTTACCTGGCCTCCCTCTGAACATTATGGGGACTAGGCGCCTTCACAACCAGTAGCCCATGCTCTACCTCCAGGCCTACAGCGTACTAGGGACTGTAGCTGCAACCCTACAGTCAACCTGCATCCTTACACTTACTTAGAACCACCCCCCACAGCGGCACTTACTTGAGCTATGCTATTGCACCCACCCCAGCACTTCTCATCTCCCTTCCCCTTGCACGTCCACTTTTGTTCCCCTGTCTTGCCATTCTGTGTCTTGTTGCACCTAGAAACACTTGTGTACAAGTGTGTTATAAATGACTTATCATATCATACCACCCCAAGGTTCGAAGCTCCTTCACATGACTTTGTGAGATTACTAGCCAGACATGCCTCTTCTATGACAGCAGCTGAAATTGGTTGCCAGAACTTTTTCCATTGGGTCTCCGGTCTCTTTACTCGTCTGGCAGGTGGACAGGATACTTGTCTCCTTCAGGATAATCCATTACCTCTCTGGGGCATGGCTGTAGGACTCCTCTTTTTATCCAAAGTCAGGTGAGTGCTCAGACTCAGCTCTCCAATGGCAGGATCTGCCCCACTCATGCACTCCAGCAGTGGTTCAATCAAGGATCACTGTGGGTCTCATGCAAGCATGAACACCAGACATTCAGGCACCAGGATGTGGACTGGGACCAGCCAGTCCCAGCACAATTCCTTGATACACACACACATTTCTGTGCACTATGATATGATATTTTATTTATATTGCGCTCATACACAAGTGTTTCAGAGCACGTTTCACTAACCTGCTAAACTAAGGTTTTCCTTGGCAGTGCATGCCATTAAAAGAAATGTCCTGACCTGGCAGGGCAGGAAGAAGGCCACAGAACAAGATGGCCAAAAGAACAAGCAAAAACCTTGTGGCACGGCGATGTTGGCACCTTGGCCACAGTTAATAGTCAAATGCAGTAAATGCGGCAGGGCTAAACAAAAGTATTGCAAAAATAGTAAAAATGCAACTGCTGCCACCAGCTTATTTTTTAAGCACAAGAAATTTAATGAAAAATCCCCTTTGCGTTAGCCTAGGTTCATATCAAAATAATCACATTTCACTGCATTGAAAAATGCATTGAGCATGGATGCAAAGTTACCCAAAAAATAGATAACATGTATCCAACTAAGAGAAACACTGTTTCCCAGTACTGACAGCCTGATCTACGTTGAAAAACCGAATCCCAAAAGCTTGAGTTATACAATTGCAAAGCCCACTTGTTTGCATTTTGCAACTCAAGCTTTTGGGATTTAGGTTGTTTGTCCCCTGCTGTGCATTTAATGTATGCGGGGGACACGCCCGCAATACCCGCACCCCATTATACTGAACTGGGGGAGCGGGAGACACTACCGCAACCCCTGCTCTCCTGGTCACTATTATGGTCTTTGGTCATTTTTACCATGCCGAATTCAGCTGTTTGTTTGAAGTTTATTTAATTAAATAAACCAATGCTTCTTTTGCTAGCCTTTCCTGTAGGAGCCAGTGTGTACACATTGTTGTTGTGTCTAACTCTGGAGCAAGCCGCATGAAGCTGATGATGACAAAAGCATGAATCCCGTAAATCAATTCCAGCTACCTTGAGTTGGAGCATTGAGATTGCACAGCAACATTATTGGTGGCCCAATCTACAGCCGAGGCAGCAACAACCTCAAGATAAGTGCTGTACATTTAGGGCTGAAGCGTGTAAGCTTGAAGGGCCAAACCCGTACATGTACATCTGAAGCATGTAAGCTCCGCGCAGTTGAGATGGCATACATTCATCAACTTCCATGGGAAATTACGTTTCTGTAATTATCATGAAAGTTTTGCCACAATGTGATGTCATTGTGGACACTATTGAAGAGACATGCACCGTTTCCTGTCACCTGCATTATTACAAAAGCACTGTTTTGTGTCACTGCATAACTTCAAAGTGAGTGCCGCTGTCAGCTAGAATGCTGATAGTGTGGAAAGTTTAGGAACAATGAACTGCTGAAGTGTTCATGAACTGCTGAACTTTAGGAACAAGACACGTAGAATTACAGTGCAATGAGCCATATGGCAGGGGTAAGCATTGCAGACCGCTTAAACAAATAACATCCCAAAAAGGTATATTTTATATTTGTTACATTATCTACACCATATAACTTACCCACACAGCAACTCTCCGGTTTGTAGCATGTTGGGAAGTAACATTTTGAACAGACACACACAACACACATATCTAAGCATTGCAGACCACTTAAGTAAAAAGATTGAAAAAACATATATTTTATACTTTTTACATTGTCTGCACCATGGAAGTTACCCACATGCTACATTTCAGGTTGTAGCATGTTGGGAAGTATGCTGAACATTTCGAACAGAGACACACAAATATCCAAGCATAGAAAAACGCTTTAAAAAAAATGGAAACATTAATATTTTATACTTTTTACATTGACTGCACCATGGAAGTTACCCACATGCCAAATTTCAGGTGTGTATACCATGTTGGGAAGTATGCTGAACATTTCGAACAGACACACACATACCCACAAATGTACCTTTTATATATATAGAATAATGTGTCCAGTATGGTAAATTGCAAACAATCTGTGAGCAATCTTTTATTTTCATCTTAAATGTAAACTGGTATATTCCCAAATGGCTTGCAACTAAAATAAATGATATACAATAAGAAGTCCATTAGAGAGATGCTCTAAAAAGGAGAAGCAATGTGAGCTGAATTGAAATCTCTGTTCCAGTGCTCAATGAATCAATGTGATGTGTTGCATTAGGGCCAAGTGGCTTTCAGTGATATCTTTCTTGCATGCGATTGGAAAACTATATGGGGACACATAATGATGTTAATTCAGTTTTTGCAGCCACTGTAATCTTGCAGGGTATGGATTCACACCAATAAAGTGTAAACTGCCCATGATTCACAGGCTATGTGATGCTGTAACTGTGCGCAAATGTATGAGTAGTGCCTCTGGTGCAAGAGGAGTGCGCTCAACCTTTTCTAAAGGTGTGGTTAAGCAGTGATTATACACATTGCTCTTCCAGTGATGGCATGATACATAAAGGTCAACCTTAAGGCATGGATTAACACTGTATGACAGTGATTACTCTTTCATTTGGATGCCATGCAAGCACAGAGAACATTCAATGGCTGCAGGGGTAAAGGGCCTGAAGAGGAGCATCCGGACATGCTACTTACATGTGGAATTCAATAGCAGTGAGCAGTGATAAGTGAAACAAAAACTATAGATTGGTGGTGTTAGTGTACAGGATCCAGAAGAAACAAAGTCCCATCACCTTACAAATTACAGTCATATACACTCACATACATGGCAACATGCCACATGCACAAAGAATTGCCGAAATTAGACCATACACTACCCTTGAGACAAACCTATGTTTCCTAGAAATGATTGAAGTTTCAGCAGACAAAGGAGTTAGGGTTAATAATGGACGCAGAGGCATTGTTGCAAAAAAGCATAGCAAAAGAGTATTGGTCTTCTGAGAGGGCTGAACTGTGAAAGGTGACAATGAAAAGAAGAGACCTTGGCCGCGAGGCCAGCGGTGCGGGCTGCACACCCTAAAACAATAAAGTGGTATAATTCTAATAATAATTAAAGTTCCTTGAGATTAGTGTCTTTTTCAAAGTTTTTAATTTGACGTTATTTGAAAAATATGTTAGTCTTCAATTAACTTCTTGTGGCATAGATATCACATATATGGCCTATGCATTTCGGGTAGAAACCCTTCTTCAGGGCCTGTGATTAGACCTGTTCGTATGTTAATTGATCACATTACAAATGTAAAGCATCAATGTCATCAACAAAGGAATCAAAAATAGTAAAGCGCCCATACAATACAGCCGCATGAATGTTGCGGCATTCACATTTCTAAAGCATATCAATACAGTGCATAGCACAGACGTATAAGCACATTTTTTAAATTAACGTATACCCCAGTTCCAGTCATGCAATGTGTGCAACACAAATCATGTAGGTATACGAAAATGAAAGGGAAAAAAAAGAAAAAATGTACGAAGAAAATGAATGCAGTGTATAATCTCTTAGTCCATTAGATCCATTATTAGATATTCTTTTTATCTCCAAACTACTGACTATAGCTACATCACTAACCTGTGAGTGGCGTTAATGTTGTGACTAACGTAGAGTTTCACGGCGGTAATAGCCGCGTGACTTCTGAACGATCGGCTTCCGTGTCTACAAGAAAGTTAACCGTGTGTATTAGGCGAACGTGTCTCTTACCAATATGTTGTCATAAAGTGATCGTGTGCTGCTGCACCATTAATTCTCGTGTTGACTTACTCGCACTAAAGTCCCTGCTTTGTTGTCGGAAGGTTTCCTAGGTAACTGTTGCTCATAAACGTCAGCCATATTGTAAAGTATAAGCTTAGCATGCAACTCAATGCGGATTGGGTGGCCATGTTAGCATGGAAAAAGGTAAACACAGACCTGTTGACTGTGAATGAAAAATGCCAACTACTATTATGAGACTGTTTGAAGAAAAACGCATGTGCGAGTGTGGCCAATAATTATGAAGACACACTGGTTACGAAAAAGAGTCCTAGATTACCGAAACTTTACGCCGCAGGTAACGCTAAAATTGCATAATGAGTATCAATTCTAATTCAGGAAACCAAAAAAAAGGCTTACACATGGAAATAACTGAAAGATTAAATGAAATACAATTATGTTCTTATGAAAAGTAGATTAGTGTAAATACCACTAAATAAAATAATTAATGAAAAAATGAAATCAACAAAAAATGAAATGAAAAAAAAAAAGGTGACACCCATTGCAACTGACAGTCACAAACTTGACAATTGGCAGAATTGCACTGTCTGACTGGTAATGTCCTCTATGAGCATAGATCATGAGTGAGGGATAAAACTAATTGATAGCCAAATATTAAAGATTAATTCTAAAAAGAGGGACAGTCTTCCCAATTTATTAAGGTTTGTTGTAAGTTAATCTTCTATCTCTACGATAGGTTATGAACAACTCATTATTAAATATCTGCACACCTCATTATTATATATTTATGTAAACATATTGTACAAACTGCTGCCAAAGTAATAAAGATCAATACAATATACGTTTCAATGGGTTGGAAGGCCTGCAGCAGCGTGAAGGCGCAGTGTTTGTGCTGCATGGAGGATTTCTTTGCTGTCCACTATTAAGTCACACCGCTTGCCTTGATAACCCCTTGCTGAGATCCGGAGTGGTGAAGCCTGTGGCAGTGTGAAGGGTGCGATGTTAGCACCGCATGGAGGATTTTTATGCTGTCCACTATTAAGTCACACCCCTTGCCTTGATAACCCCTTGCTGCGACCCGGAGTGTTGGAGCCAGCGTCAGTGTGAAGGGCGTGGTGTTGGCCCTGAATGGAGGATTTCTTTGCTGTCCACTATTAAGCCACGGCCCCTGCCTTCATAACACCTTGCTGGGACCGAGAGTGGTGAAGCCTGCGGCAGTGTGAAGGGTGCGGTGTTGGCACAGCATGGTGTTAGCGCTGTTGGGGATAGCCCCCCAGGAGGACCTGACTCAAAAAGAGCAGCAAGGAGGAGACACACCGTGCTTTAGCCGACACACACATTCTTAAGGTACAGAAACTGAGAAGCAGAAACTGTTTTTGAGAGTCAGTTAAAGCTGTGACTGCGACTGTTGCAGACACTTGAGTAGGAGGAGTTGCTGTCAAAAAGGGGCAGGGCATTGGATGCTCATCAAGGAGTATTTATCCAGTAATCCCCAGGTTGTGTACGGATGGGAGCGAAGGATGCTCCTTGAACCGATCAGCTGTTCCTCCCTCCTGAAGCAAGAAATGGTAATGAAATGCTAAGCATGCACGGTATAGTGTGGCGGACACATTCATTGAGTATAGTTCTGTTTGACTCTACATTCACTTATTACAGTTGGACACAAAGTAACTGGTCATTTAGTACTTACTGCCCATTTTATTATTACCAACATAGGGTGGTTGAAATCCTTTGTAAGTGGATCAGTTAACTGGTAAAAGCATTGCACACTTCCCAAAAATGTAATAAGAGAGCCCTAGGTGCATTGCAAGCAATAATGAATTGAGAACATATTAAGTACAACAGTATTTCGAAAAATTGCTTTTTATGTAGATACGGAGTATACGGAGTATTTTTGATTAAATTGTATTTTAGCATCTTAATATACACTTAGTATCCAAATCTGCCTACCTCTACTCTCCGCCCTCTGCAACTTATCCATAACAGGCCTGCAAGGCTTGTCCTGGGCCTCAAGCCCAGGGATCGCATCTCTCCAGGACTGAAATCTCTGCACTGGCTCCCAGTGGCTGCGAGGATTAAGTTCAAAACCCACTGCATTGCCCACAAGGCCTTCTGTGGCCTGGAGCCGCAATACCTGCAACTATCTCTTCCTAAATATCTTCCTTCTCGAGCTATTCGCTCATCCTCCTCCAACTCCCTCTGAGTCAGTCTCTTCTCCAAGCAACGAGTTTGTGGTAGATCTCTCTCTCAGCATGGGCCCCGCTCTGGAACAGACTTCCTGCCTCCCTGAAAATTGAGGAGAACCATCTCCGGTTCCGGAAGCACCTCAAAGGCTTCCTCTTTGCTTCTGCTTTCTCTCACCCTCTCCCTGTTGAATTCCGGACAGAAACTGCACTGGTTACTGGCCACCCTTTCTGATCTCAGGCCCAGTCACGCCAGTTGCCCACCTGCACTGCCTCCATGGCAACCCCTGCACCTGGGGACTGTTTTCTGTATCCCTACAGTCCCCCTACCAGCACTTATGTCTGTACTTACCTTACACTTGCCACCAGCTGGCCGTTTGTTTTTATCTTATTTATTCTACTATCCCTTGTACTGCACTTTCCCCTCTCCCTTCCCCCATGCACTTTTCCCTTTCCCCCTTCCCATGCACTTGTACGATCTGAATGACACCTGTCCTAGTAGGATCGTTGTCTGTCTTCCCTTTGTTCCCCCTCCCTTGCCTCGTCGTGCCTTGAAACACTTGTGGATAGGCGTGTTATAAATGCCATATCATATCATATCATATCATATGTTAGTATTTTGTATGTTAGCATTGTAGCAAATCAAATATATGTTTTTTAGTATTTTGTAGCCAGATATTTTAGCATATTGCCTATTTGCACATATTTCTTTTTTCTTGATACTACTTTTGGTAGACCGGTATTAACCCCAGTGCCGAGCAGAAATGGCTAAAAGGAAAGCAGAAGGGTGGGACTACCCCCCCGGGGGCCTCCAAAAATAAAATCTCAAAATTGTTGCAGCTGATAAAAGATGTTAACCTATTGATCTCAGAGATGAAGGATTTCTTGTATGATCTGGGCGTTATAGAATGTGTGAATGAGAATGGGAAAGGAAAGGAAGGGGATAAAGAGAACGAAGAGGATGAAAGGAAGGAGGGGGGAAAAGAGATAAGGTGTGTGTCCTGGGGGAATACATAAGTAGCAGATCTGGCAAGGGTAATCAATAACAACTGCAAGGTTTTTGCCAAGAACCTTGATCTGATAGATTTCTGTTATCCGATCCCGGAGCCCAAACACAACTCCTGGCTAGGACAAGTAGACGAGCTGCTAAAGTAGATAGGCTAGCACCCTTTGAAATGGTACAATTTCCAGGCCAGGAGGGAGAGAACAATTATAATTTCCAAGTTACAAATAAGGATATGGTGGCAGAAATCCAAAAGCGGGGGCAAGGGCGTGGGTTGTTGGTGTCCCGGGACGCTGTCTGTTTCTGGACAGGAGGGCTCTCATTGGAGGATTCTGCTGGCCACACCCCCCACACCTTCAAAGTTCCGAGCCCTACCCCACCAGGGTGAAGCCCGTTATAGGCGAGGGGTGTTGGCGTCCTGCGAATGCGTTAGCCGCCTGCTGGGCTCTCCACACCAATCTGAAAGGACCAATGACTCAGACAGTTCTGAGGTTCTGAGGTGAGAGCAAGCCAAACATTGTGTGCAAGTGAGGGGGATGGGGGGAGTCTGCATGCTGTGAGGAGAATTGTTGGAAGTTCTTCAACAGAGACAGTGGAGCATGCCCCTGCCCCCCACTCCTTTTTCTCTGCAGTTTTGCCCTTTTGTCAAATTTGCAAACTCACACTGGCCCCAAAACCAAACGGATGATTAAGGTAGCAGGAAAAAAAGGGAAGGCTATCGAGTGGCTAATGGAATTGACCATACTTCTGACATTGACTTTATTGCTGGCATGATCACCGTCCCAGCAGTTGTTGCTGCTATCATTCCTATTCCGGGGGAGATACTAGGGAGCTGCTCAAGGAGAAATCATTTAGTATCTCAAGCTTTTCAGGGGAGGCCCACCCCTGAACAAACAAGACCATACAATATTCACCGTTTTGAGAGGGGAACCAACAGTCGTATCTGGCCACAGTGGAGACTCTCCCAGCCACATGGCCAACCCCTATGTTGCTAAACTCGTGGAAGGATCCACCTGCAGAAACTAACAAATGCTTGTGCTCAACACAAGCTTGTCTTCCAAATCTATGAGTCCAAACTGTATGGCAGCTGTTAAGATACCAGAGTCAATGGACAACAGAACTGAGAAGGCACCCACAGTTTTATCTAAATTCCTCAAGTATTGTGCTTTACTGGTCTCTCCCCTGTTTTCCATTGTCGCTAATGGTTTGCCACCTAGGCTGCCTTCTGGGATTGCTCATCTGGCCCCTGACCCATTGGGTCCCATTGCAGCTCACCTCGCGTCTAACCTTGCTCCCCCTGCCTTAGACTTTATGGACAAGGACATGATCACTGAAGGTTCTATTGAGGATAAGCCTTCCCCCAGTTCCATCGGCAGCTCCTGGAGTGAGACTATGTTGGCAGTGCACTCGAGGGCTAGTTCCTTTCTCCGACTGACCCCACCTTAGGGCATGCAAGCCTCCCAACCAAGAATTCATGCTTCCTTCAGGTCCCCCGTGTATAGAGGTCCAAATCCCTGGGGTTGTTCCTGTGACTGTGTGTTGTCCAAATTGGCAGTTATTAAAAAACAGTTATTAGACCTAATCGAGGCCCAGGGAATGGAAGGGTGAGGGGGGCAGTGAGGGCCCACTGGGGGAGATTCAGGGTATCACCACTGCTGTTGTGGGGCTACATCCCCCACCCCAATCTGAAAATTGCTCCCAATGTCCCCAATTTCTCTATTCTAATGAGCCAGCCCCAGCCTGAACAGCCACTAAAATGTATTGCACCTGCAGAGCCCCCTTACTCTGTGTGGTAATCCTTTTACATTGGCAGATGGTGCCTCTAGTATTGTGAATATTAAGCACCCCATGTTGAGGGCAACTGGTGCTTGTAATCCTCGTTCTGGGGGGGGTTCGCTGAAGTGCCAAGGATAGAGGGGGCCAAGTGGGCCCATCATGTTTCTTCATGGGGTACCCAAACTGCCCTCTGATGGGCGCGAACCAAGGGATGCCTGTTGAGCAAATGCCTCCATTGACGACATTGAGTTGGGGACTGTGCCTTCGTGACCAAGGAGGCCATGGTGGGGTGTCATAGGCTGACCAGTGATAAATTCATTTTTGGTGATGGACAAACAGCCAGGGAAGTACTGGGAAGACCCAAGCACCATGGCCGGACCATTATTGATAATAGTATTGTTGGCAGCCTGTCCCCTGATCCTGGTACTGTGGGTCCCCCAAACACTTTCTTACCAACATCACCGTATCTGGCGCAAATCTTATTCCCTTGGTCATCCATTGATTTGGCAATTATCGTGGTATTGGGACTGTGAAACTAAGATCAGAGAATTGGCCCATGCCACGTAACAGGGGTCATGATTAGCTCCTTGGTATTATTCACCAGAGATTTACTAGAACGCTGGAACCTTTCTGTTATTTTTTTATTGTAAATATGGAAGTGTAATGTTAGAAATGTTTTGCTAGGATGTGCTTTAATGGTCGTACGGCCGAATAAAGTTTTTTGACCCAGAAATCTGAAAGGTGAATATAATAGAATTATATGACAAAACACCCAAGGACCCAAAATTATGCAGGACCAAAATATTGCAGACTTTGGGAATAGTGAGTAAACTCAACAAGAGAATATTATCTTGCAAAAGTCAGCAGCGAGAATGTGATTGATGACCTAGTTGAAATAGATCCATTGATAGTGTTGTTGGATCGGTATGGCTCCCTTGCTATACCAGCACCCCTGAAGAAATATATCCCCCAAGGCTAATTTTCCCAAAATGGCCATTGAAGTGAGAACTCAAGGGGATGTAGGATGGGGGAGGAGGTAAGACGAAGCCTATAACTAAGGGGAGAGTGAAAGGAAGTATGCAAAGGACCTCTCAGAAACCAGGTCCTACAAGGCCACAAAATGTGGGAAGACTGACAGATGATTTAAACAACCATGGTGGTGAGACAGCTAATTTAGATCGGAATCCCATACAATTGTTGTTGAAAGATTTCCTCATGAAGATGGAAGAGGGTATAGCTTCTAAATTAGCAAAGTTGTTGAAAAGAGAAAAAGAGAAAAAAGAACCCCGGTCATACTCCAAGTTGCCCCAGTGATCGATACGCCCAACATCATAAGGGGGAACATCGAACCTTGGAGTGGGCAGGTTTATGGAACAAGGGGTAGAACGAAGAATATGGAGCTGTCCCAAAATAGAAGGCAAGCTAAAAGGGCCACCCCACTGACAGGTCTAAACACTATAGTCTTCGGACTATGAGCAGTCAAGGAATGGCATGCATACATATGAGAGAGATCCGGAGCCATCAGTTATAATGAGCAATAGTCCACACATGGGCCAAGAAATCTATGAGGATCAAGACAGTCTAAAAAACAAATGTATCCACTGGAATCGACATACAAAAGGTTGTCGATCAGTAACTAGAGAGGACCTGTTGTTCTGCCAGAGGGCAGGACACCTGATCCTCATTTTGACTATATACAAGTTTTCCTTCATTCTTGGGAACAGGTAGAGGGTCTATTGAGTATTCATCGCAGGACTCTGTCAATGAGGAAGTCCGTAGTTGTCTTAAGATCCCCAGAGTTTCTGCAAATGTTGAGGACTGGTATAAATACTAGAAATATGGGAAGAGATAATATGGGCAACAGGGTGAACACTTCAGAACCAGGAGGAAATAGGAGAAAAAATAAGGAATTATCCGAACAACAAGCGATGTGCCCAGGTGCTACAGAAGATGTGGACTAGCTGGGAGAGGGCCATATCAGTCCAACCAGTAAGAACGTTTCTCCCATGTATCCTGGAACATAGCAGGTTTGAATAGACACATGGACGATGCAAACTGATGCATCTTTTTAAGAACATTTAACGTAATAGTACTACAGGAGACGTGGTCCCTTGAGCCATTCTTTTTCTAGGAATAGCAAACATTCCATGTACCAGCAACAAAGGGAACAAAGAGTAGACCGAGTGGTGGTTTGATGATTTGGGTGGATGTTAGGTTTGGTTGGAGGATAGAGGTTAAGCAAACGGGTACCGCAGATTTGCAATGGTTACCCATCGCAACCCGAGACAATGAACCCATAGATTTGTTTAATATTTACAATAGACCCACATCCAAGATGGTGATGCCGACAATATTTAGTCTAAGGGACAGCTCAAATTCCACCCAAAGGGGAAAAAGCAGAGATAGCCCAACTCTAGTAGTAGGAGATTTTAACCTGCAAATTGAACCAGTAGCAATACTGGAAGGCATATGGGAAGATCAGGATACAGCCTGGGACATCCCTGACTTAATAGCACCCCCCAGAGAGACTCTATCACCTGACAGTAGAAACAGTATGTATACTATATAACTTAAAGTTAAGAGCGGGTAATGGCCAATTCCGTAAAGACCGGCCGGCTTCAAACACCTATAGGGGCCATAATGGGTCCTCACTTGTAGATTATATCCTTATCCTTAGCCTAGGACTGGGTAGGAGATTTTGAGATTCATTCTAGAGTGGAGAGTGACCATTTTCCCTTGAGTGCAATTAGAGATCAAGGGTTAAGGAGTGGCATCCACAGTGAATTAATGCTCAAAGCCTATCAATAGGAGGCCATGCAAGTAAAAGAGTGAAGTGGGTAAATGTGTTGGAGCATGATGGTAAACCCTTACTATATACAACAATCAGTTCGGACATAGAAACCATCTGTGACCCGGAAACTAATGATTCAATCAACCTAGAAGTTTAGAGGCTAACATAACACTTGTTCCTTCACATTGCAGTGTCTAGGGGCGCAATCAAAAAGAATAACCTCATTAAAAATGAATGGTACGATCGAGAGTGCTGAGGGGCAAAAAAGAAAATCTTGGGTTGTATAGATTCTTAGGGGGAAGTAGACAAGATTAAGTTACGTTGTGCACGTATTGAATATAAAAAAATAACGTCTTTGAAGAAAAATGAATTTGTACAGGGCAAACGGCGAAGTCTGCCAGAGGCCCTGGAGAGTAAAAATGATGTGCTTTTTTGGTAACTCGTAATTAACATGAACCCAAATGGTTTTCCCGGCACTCAACTGCTGTATAGGAGCAGAGGAGTGGTGTCTTCATTTTAAAAACCTGTATGGGGGCAGGGAGCGAGAAGCCCCCAGTAGTGTGATAAATAATGAGGTAATTTCTTTGAGTGATTACAGGCTGTGCATAATAATAGGAGATGTAGAGCAGGCCATTCAATCTCACAAAGGGGGTTAAGCAGCAGGGCCAGACCTCATTCCTGCAGATTTGCTTAAGGATGAGCTGGATATTTGGGCACTATTTATGATATTTAGGTGCGATCCCTGAATACTGGCGTAAGGCTACTATAATTCCCCAATACTAAAAAGGCGGGAGGAATAGCCTGGCGATTTATCACCCGATTTTGCTAATTGACAGCGCAGGTAAACTATTTGGGTACATTATACTAAGCTTTCTTCAAGAGTAGGCAGAAGGCAACAAAGTCATAAGCGAACTACAGGCGGGTTTCAGAAACAAGAGAGGTACCTTCGATCATTGCAATATGTAAAGAGCTGGAGCTGCATTTGAATATTGATAATAATTCAATGGTATTCAAGCCCCGATTCATGAAATCCATACCCCTATTGCTAAAGGTGAATGAAACCCAATTAGGTCAAGTCAAAAATGTTAACTACCTAGAGGTTTGCTTTCAAGAATCCGAGGGATGGACAGCCCAGGTGAAACGGTCCGTCACTACCCTTGAAAAATGTGGGGGGCCTATTCAGGCTTTCCATGCTAGTCATGGAAGATGAGCAATCTCACAGGCACTGGATCTCTATGGGAAACAGGCTGTTCCGGCTGCTTTATATGGGGTGGAACTATGGGTATCTGCCAATGTGGTAAAATGATCATCTAGATAAATAAACATTTTTTTTTAAATTGGCTTTGTTACCTAAAAGCACACCCCCTGCCCTGCTACTTCAATAACCTCTCTAGCCACATTGCTGTCTATTGGCCCAGTAATTGACTGTCTTTGGAAACAGGAAGGTCTGAAAAATACATAAATGCTCTATGCCATGTGATGTCACTGGATGGCAGGAAGACAATAGACTGGTTATGCCATGTAAAAAAAAAAGAAATCTCTATGAATTAGGAGGTGGTGATCTATGGCAAAATGCTCACAACCGGGCTAGTGGAGTAAGGAGAGAGCAACAAAGGGCTCGAGCGGCACAAAGATCAAAAGACCAATTGATGGCCAGCACCCTGAACTTACAACTAGGCCCGCATTCCATGAGCTGATGACCCCTGGTGGGAAAAGATATTTAGACTTAATAACTCCCCCGTATGAAAAAGCCCTATACATGCGGGTGAGATTGGGATCTCTTCCAGTGGCAGGTTGTACACACACCTGGAAAGAATCATCCTCTGACCTATGTATGATATGTGGGAAAAATTCTGAATCAATGGTGCACTTTATGTTGACATATGAAAAAACAAAGCATCTGAGCCATATGTACATGAGGCCAGTAGTAAGGGAAGCAGGGGTGAGAGGTACAAGAACAGCAATGTCATTTTTGAGACAAAGCACCCAACTGCAGGTACTTTATGCAGTGGCCGATACACACATAAGTCTTCATTACTAAGAAAGAAGATGTTGAATATCGTAAGTCAAAGTAATTGGGTTATAATCAGCACAGATACTGCAAGCTGGACTCTCTTCTGTGCCTGATTGTTTGATGGTTTTATATAGTGTCAACTGTGATGTCTCTTATATGAATTAATGTATGAATTGTATGTATTGTATTGTATCTATGTATCTATGTATCTATGTATCGGCTTGAAGATTTTAAATCGAATAAAAGTGTGTTGACTGATTGACTGGAAGGTCATTACAAACAATAATCCTCCTCCTTGTATTATTATCTACAACTGGTTTGTTCTTCAAGGAACTTTAAGTGAGCATATGCTGTTCAAATGAGGATAGTAAAAGTATCTGTGTTGAGGTTAAAAGCTAAATGTGTGGTCAAATGAATTCAGTCCTTTAATCCATGTTTTCCAGTAACTGCTGCCTGCTAAGCACTGCGTCTTATTTCAAGTGTCTCTGTGCAAGTCGCCCCTTTCTGTTACATGGATAATCCATTGATATTGTTATGTTTGGGGGCCTCATAAATTGCAAAACGTGTCAAAAAACGTTTTTAGTGAGCTTGCTTGAGGTTGCAGCGGTCTTCAGTTGGCGCAGCTGTGACTGTGCACTGTTGTATACTGTAGTCGGACTTCACAATCAGTGTTGTGCCATTTTATGTATTTAGCCTCAGTCATTTCCCATAGACTACCAATGTCCTGCTTGAATATGACTGTAAAGTTGTAATTAACTACTATATACCTATAGTATATACAATAAAACACAGCAGGTTCTGTAACCAAGATCTTATTTTATATCATTATATAGTCGAACCAGTGGAAAAGTTGTTATCATATATATTATTGTCATTTCTTTGAGGTGGCATGATTCGTTTTTAAGGGTGTCATAGCAAATCATCTGTGGACAAATAATGTCAGTGTACTGAGAATGCAAACAGTTGTTTATATTGCAGAAATAACCATTTATAATTAACAATTTGGGAAGAAGATTAATACTATAAGATCAATGGTGGGCAGGGTTGAACATAGACCTCTTGTAGCTGCTTGCTTCTGAGGTGAGTGTTCTAACCTCTGGTAGACCAAACCTCTGGCAATGATGTATGCTTGACAAGACATGAACTAACTTTCAGCCCAATATGCCTGAACACACTTAGGGCAGATCTTGCAAGGAGAAGCCCCTTTCGATGACAAGGAGACAGTTGAAAAACAAGAGCCAGCATCTCATACGTCTCTATCAGCTGTGCATTCTGGATATTTTGGGGCCACAATTGTGGATAATATGTGTTGATGAAACCAAGATTTCTACTGATTACAAAAAGTATGCCAAAATATAACCCCCTGGGAGAGTAGTTTGGAGGTGTAGCATCAATGGGCAATGTAGTTGTTTAAGTTGATCCATGGTACATGTCTTAACAAGATGCTTGCTGAAGATATCTTGAAATATAGAGTGGCCCACCAGCCACTGAGGTGAACATAGATTTAAGGATAGTGTGGGTAGTGCACCCTGCCAAACTTGCCAAACTAGCCACAAGACTTTCAATCAAAAATGCTGGTGGGCAGGCTTTGGCAGAATAGTCTGCTTTTCAGCATGCTGTCACCAAATTCTGGAAATCAATGGTTGACAGCATCTTGACGTATGAGGGATGGATTAAGTGGAAGGAATGTGGATGTGCAGTTCAATTTCACTGTGATAGTTTGAGTTGACCATGTGCATGAAGAGATTCACAGAGATCATGTGAGGATAGCACAGATGCGCTGCTCGCTGCTGGGCTGAAGAACTCAGAGATCAGTTTGAAGAGCCCCCTTAGACTGACAGTGAATGGAAGCAAAAGTAGACCCTTATAGACTCATGTACAAGGTTTCTTTTTCATGTTTCAACTGAATCAGGTATATCAGCTTAGCAGTTGGTGTAGTGGTTAGAATGTATTTTCATTTCAAGTTGAATTGTTTCATACATAACAACATCCTTGTGATTATATGCTATTTTAATATGTTTAGATTTTCTGAAGCAAAAAAAGTGAACAGCAATACTTCTGATTCTTTTGCAGATTGTTATATTTTCAGTGTGTTCATGAGACCAATGTACAATATACTTTGTTGCAATAATTAAGTCAGTCCACATATGACCAAGGTGCACACAGATCTGGTTTGACTGAGTGCAAGATGAAATAAGTTGCTAATTAAAATTGTGATGTTCGGACAATGATAATTTTAAAGGTAATGTTAAAGTAATGTTCTATAATTGTTAAGAAACAATTACATTTTGACAAAATAATGTCTCATATGTTTTTGGGACAAGAACATAACTTTGTTCTAAGGATCCATTTATATTTATAACAGAACATATATAAAAAAGCTGTCAATGCAAGGATGGCATGAGTATATTCTGACAAAGATGAGGGAGTGAAAGTTGTACATTTGTTGAGGTATAGTATGCAGGGCAGATAGATGTAAGATTTAGCATTCCAGTGAGAGCATGATGTTGAGTTCCCCAAGGTTTCATCACAGGTGGTATTCTATCACAACATTTGACATAGATGAAAGCATATTGAACACTAATGCAGACTGTAGAAGATGGTATGTCCCTGAATTTGCTTAATGGTTGTTCCTGGTTGCCTCATTTTCAAGCGCACATGAATTCTTAAGCAGTTTCTTGTTTAGGGAATGTTCTATAAAGCATGGTAGCCTTAGTGTTGGAATTGTGATAACTATACATTGGCTTCAAGTATTGTATTTACATCCAGGAACAATTTGTTCTTGCTATCACATTCAAAATAGGCCTGAAACTTGCATTGGTGGATTTTCACACTTCAAATTTTTTGGTTATCTATATAAGAATGTGCTCTACCTTATGTGTATAGAACAGTTGATCATCATAATTGTTCTTGGCCACCTCATCTTCATTGCCCTCTACATGATACCAGGACTGGATCATTGCTCTAACCCACCTGAAATCGTCCAATGATTAAGGTACTGGATAAGCATTAATGAACTGCAGAATGGCAGGCTTTTATCATAAATATGGTGGCGTCTGGAAGTGTATTTTTCATTAAGCTAATTTATTTTCCATAAATACTATGTCGAGAGCTGTGAGGTATGAGAATCTCAGTGTTGTGTACAATTATAATATCATGGGCTCTGGCATTTCCTTTTCGATTAACATCACTTACATTTTGGAGCCATTTTGATACACGCAATTCTCTTAATAGAAGCTGAATTTTGTTTAGAGAGCACATTAATTTGTCAAATATCCATGAGGAGAATTTGAACGTTAGTGGTTACAAAATCTCACTTCTCAGTGTTATTGAATTACTGATGGGAGGCACCAGAGGACATAATTATTATTACAAAAGTATCAAGAATATTTATTTGAATTGATACAAAATCATGGAATGAAAAATTAATCATGAATTAATTTAAAGAATACAATGAAATACATGTAAACATTACACAAGGACCACACACAAAGATAAGGGGCAGAAAAAGGAAAAGTGACCACTCATTTCCACTCATCCAGCATTCAGACTAACCTACTGCACTCATCCAAAATGATTCCACAAATATGATGATACAATGTACAGATCCAAAATATATCACCAAAAACATTTCATCAACTAAAAACCATAATCCACAATAAATGTGTATTTATTTATTTATTTCACTTTTTTCACATTTGTTCTGTCTTGGAATACATCTGAGTTGTTATCCAATATTGTTGCATTTCCAAGACTCTAACCAGACCAACCAGGTTTGAGGTAACAGTGTTATTTGATCACATCTTCATCAGGGATATAAAAAGACATTTTTACAAAGACAACCTGTTCTCCCCCATCCCCAATCTTCTACATTTTCATGCATGCATCACAATAAATACCATTTTCGGATGCCCCATGATTGGACATGCCTACACAATAACAGGTGAATCCACAATGACTAAAGTGCCCATTCTGCCCATGCCCTCAGGCAAACAAAAGTGAAATGAGATCAGTACCAAAAATTGATGTGAGACAAAAATCAAAACCAGATCAAACCAAGTGTGGACATGATTAGGTCCAGGTGGCCCAAGGTGCCCAGTGCTCTACATGTGTGGGTGGCAATTTTTATTTCACTCGATTCAACAAACTTGAACAAACAAGCCTACAAAGGCAACTCCTGTAAGAGCTTCTGTTTGGCTATAATATTCTGAGTAGAGAAGGCTCATTATGAGTTTGGCTTTATTGTGCACCATCAATTTCAATTCCTAAAAAGGAATAACAATTTAATAGAGCTGTCTATTCATCAATGCAATTGAAAGGGGACAGTGCCGACTGCGTTCAGTTGGCCAATTGACGATGCAAATGTTGTAACTTTATCTCATTTACCAATCATTGAGTTAAGCAATCATGACTTTCTTTTTCTGCCTTCAGTGCTCCTACGACAACGAGGGAGCATACCGCAATCAACCTTACTTCTCCTAAAAAAAGAGAGAGAGTGCCAAAATATGATGGCAATTTACTGCTCTAATACTCCAACTATAGAGGCAAATCCAAAAATGCAGTTAAACCCCAGATTGCCTACAATGATTGAAAAATAGTTAACTCCACAAAGACACGCTCTTAGGGCAATATATTTTCAGTGTGTTCATGAGACCAATGTACAATATACGTTGTTGCAATAATTAAGTCAGTCCACATATGACTTAAGTTCCCATGCTGCTCGTTCCCTCAGGCGAACAAAAGTGAAGCTAAGTGAGATGAGATCAATACCAAACATTGATGTGAGAAGAAATTGAAAACCAGATCTAACCAAGTGTGGACATGAGTAAGCTGGGTGCCCCAAGGTGCCCAGTGCTCTACCTGTGTGGGTTGGCAAAGTTTATTTCACTCGATTCAACAACCTTAAAGAAACAAGCCTACAAAGGCAACTCCTATAAAGGCTACTGTTCAGCTGTAATATTCCAAGTAGACAAGGCTCATTATGAGTTTGGCTTTATCGTGCACCAGCAATTTAAATTCATAAAAACGAATAACATTTAATAGAGCTGTCTATTCACCAATACAATTGAAAGTAGACATTGCCGACTGCATTCAGTTGGCCAATTGACAATGCACATGCTGTAACTTACTCTCAATCACCAATCATTGAGTTAAGCAGGCATGGCTTTCATTATCTGCTTTCAGAGCACCTATGATGATGAGGGAGCATACCAGAATCAACCTTACTTCTCCTAAAAAAAGAGAGAGCGTGCCGAAATATGATGGCAATTAACTTCCTTGATACTCCACCTATGGATGCAAATCCAAAAATGCAGGTAAACCCCAGATTGCCTATATTGATTGAAAAATAGTTAACTCCACAAAGACACACGCTTAGGGCAATATATTTTTAGTGTTTTCATGAGACCAATGTACAATATACGTTTTTGCAATAATTAAGTCAATCCACATATGACTAAGGTGCACACAGATCAATATTTTCTGGTTTGACTGGGTGCAAGATGAAATGAGTTGACAATTAAAATTGTGATGTTTGGCCAAAGATCATTTTATAGATAATGTTAAAGTAATGTTCTATAATTATTAAGAAACAATTAAACAATATAATACCATCTTTGACAAAATAATGTCTCATATATTTTTGCGCCAAGAACATAACTTTGTTCTAAGGATCCGTTGATAACTATAACAGTCTGAAAATATATGAAAAAGCTGTCAATGCAAGGATGGAATGAGTACATTCTAACAAAGAAGAGGGAGTGTAGTTTGTACATTGGTTGAGGTATAGCATGCAGGGCAAGATAGCTGTAAGATTTAGTCATTCCTTTAAGAGCATGATGCTGAGTTCCCTAACTTTTAGTCAGAGGTGATATTTGATCACAACATTTGACATAGATGAAAGTCTAGTGAACACTAATGCAGATTGTAGAAGATGGTATGTCCCTGAATTTGCTTAAAGGTTGTTCTGGTTGCCTCATATTCAAGTGCACAAGATTTTTCAAGCAGTTTCTGGTTTAGGGAATGTTCATTAAAGCATGGTAGCCTAAGTGTTGCATGTATGATGTCTATATGCTGGTTTCTAGTAGTGTATTTAAATTCAAGAACAATTTGTTCTTGCTATTGCATTCAAAATAGGTCTGAAACTTGCATTGGTGGATTTTCACACTTAGAATATGTGGTTTTATATATAAGAATGTGCTCTACTTAAGTGTTTAGAACAGTTGATCATCATAATTGTTCTTGAACACCTCCTCTTCATTGCCCTCTCCAAGATACGAAGATAGGAACAGTGCTGAAACCCACCTGAAATCGCCAAATGATTAAGGTAATGGATAAGCATTAATCGACTGCAGAATGTCAGGCTTTTATCATAAATATGGCAGCTTCTGGAAGTGTATTTTTCATGAACTTAATGAATTTTCCATAAGTGACTATTTTGAGAGCTGTGAGGTATGAGCATCCCAGTGTTGTGTACGATTGTAATAGTATGTGGTCTAGCATTTCCTTTTCAATTAACATCACTTAAATTTTGGAGCCATTTTGATACAGGCAATTCTCTTAATAGAAGCTGTATTCTGTTTAGAGAGCACATTCATTTGTCGAATTGCCATGGGTGTTGTATGTCATTTACAAGGGATGCATGAGAAAAAAACACAGATTGTTTCAATATAGATCAAAAATAGTTTGTTAAACATCAGGATACATTAGAATGTATTCTATTTTTGGTCTGTCTCTGGCATCTGTGTACACTGTGAGCAATATGTTTAATTCTTCATATTAGATTGCTTCATCATACATTTCGGCAGGGACGTAATTTAGGGGTCGCCCTTGCGGCCTCTGTGGTCTCCCTTGTGACCTCTAAGTGACCTCTAAGTGTCATGCAAGCTCCTGGGCTGTGGCCAGCACCATGTGGCTTTTTACTTCTGGCCCCTTAAAAAAACAGAAGAAAAATAGAAACAGGAGTGCCACAAGTCTAACACTTTGAGCACTGACCCTAAATAAGAAAGAACAGGAATACCAAATAATGTGTCTTTCTTGAATTCTATACAATAATTGCTAGACTTATTAAAGATTTATTTCAGGCACACTTCAGGGGGTGAGTCACTGTGGGGATAGTCTGTTCTTAAACGCCTCAACTCAGCCTTTCATCCTTCTGAGGTCGATAAATGAGTACCAACACAGGTTGGGTGATATTGGGTGTATATTTTTTCTATATAAAGCACTTAAGCGTAAGTGCTATATAATAACACATTATTATCATTTGGTCATGGATGTCTGCTTGCGTTCACAGTAATTTGGTAATGTGGGCCTATACACACTGATGTTAACGATACATATGGCGATCCATTCTTGTATGAAATGTACATCACATTATAATGATATCATAACTATATTTTTCGTAATGTACAATGCTATGTGATGCCACTTCCTGTTTTGTCAACGGGTGAAAGGTTGTGTTCCATCACTTCCCGCGATATCACTTCAGGGTCGGGTCAAATTACATCATTCCTGTGATGTCATCAGGCATTTTGGTGAAATGACATCCCTGCATTTCACTATGGAATTTATGGATATTTTGTCTGGTCTCGATCTGCTTCTTGAAACAAACGATCCAGAGGCATCAATTTAGAAAATGAACAATGTATTCTTGTTTACCATATGCTGTAGCAGTCATATATTTCCAAGGAATTGTCCTACAGGAAACAGACACTATATTCAGACTTCAAATCAATAAAACAATACATATCAAAATAACAGACATACCTCAATCACTTCTCAACATACACATATCCACATCTCAAAGAATGAACAAAACAGTATAGAGGTAATAGTAGAGCAGAGAGGGTGTTTTGAGCTTTGTTAATATACAAAAAGAGATGGAAGGTATAATTTCTTCAAGTTAACATCTTCTACCCAATGCCCCACAACTCAGCAACCCAACCGGTTTCAACGTATAAATGATTCATAACATCTTTCTTAGGGGAACAAAAACTACAAAAACTACAACTAAAAATAAATTTGATGTAATATTAAAATGACTGTCTGTCAACCCATGTACATGTCTTATAACATAATTATTTAAAGAGAGAGGCACCATATCAATGAAGTGCTTATTTATGTGTTAGTCAGAGAAAAGTGAAATCAATTAAACAAACCCTTACCCCAAGATTGACACAAAACAGCAAACCCTCCACCAAGTGTCCACAGAACAGCTGAGGAACGAGTCCATAATGGAAGCCCAAACCACGGATTGTGCCACCAAGCACCAAATGAGCTGTGTCTGAATCATAAAAACTGTAAAACTAGTTCATTACCTTAAAAGGCCAAACAAGCAATTTTGCCAGACACAATATCAAGAAAGATACAGATTTTATCTGGAAAATTATATTCAAACAGCCAATTTTAAACCACCCAAAATGTGGATAGAAATTCAAAAGGACACCCATGCCCAAAGGTACTGTTGCTTACCAGCATAGAGCATGTTCCACATACATGAATCCTACAAAGGAAATAATTCACTAGGGTACTTTATGTTGCTGCTGTACAAATCAATCTAGGTGTAAATACATGTAATGTTTTAAGCATCCATTCTCATCTGCACCTCAACATCTGGCCAAAAGCAATCCAAAACAATTCACCCAACTTGCCTGACAAAGGTTATTTTCAATGAATGGCATTTGCGTGTCACAGAACTGGAGCTCTCCCCGTCTCACACCTGGAATGACTCCAGTGTATAATGTGCTTCCAGTTAGTTAGTCACATGATCGAGCAGAACATAAGCTGAGAAGTCGATCATGTAACACCCGCAATTGTCCCTTCGCTTAGTGAACAAAGGGATACAGCAAATGTGACAGCTATTTTAAAATGGTGAACATGAACAGGACATCCCCATCATTCATACCATGTTGGAATCTAATCTAATGTCCTACTCACTTTGATGGCATAGAATGAACCTGTAGAATGGATATAATGAACTTAATGGATGTGCAAATTCAGAAAATTGGACAGCATTTTATGGAAGTGAAACTGTATGATTCATTACATTTGCCCAAAAAGGGACCTAATGGTTAGCAAATGCACACATTGAAGTCACCCTTTTTGACGAAATAAAATAAAAAATTGACAACTGAAGGTAGGTCTGCATGTTGTTCATAGCAAGTCCACAGCTGTTCTGGTATTCAACTTACTATAGTAGTGTGGACTGGACCAAGGAGAGAGCATGATGTCCTCACCATTGGGTGAATAACAGTCTGCCACCCTTCAACTATATTAAGTCCAAGCTCAATCATTTGTAAATTAAAGATCCAGAGTTGTTATTTGTATGTGAATTGTCTAGCAGTCCCCTGAGACATGTACATGGGTTTACAGACAGTAATTTTAATATTACATAAATGTATTTTTTGTTTTTGTAGTTTTTGGTCCCTGAAGAAGACGTTATAAATCATTTGTAGGTCAAAACCGGTTGAGTTGTCAAGTTGTGGAGCATTGGGTAGAAGATGGAAATTTGAAGAAATTATACCAACCTTTTAAAACAAACTCTGAAAGTGCACTCTGCTCTATGATTAGCTGTATACTTTTTTTTCAATCTCTGAGATGTGGATATGTGTATGTTGAGGAGTGATTGAGGTATGTCTGTGATTTTTAATGGATGTTTTTTCCTGTGTATTGTTTTATTGATGGGCAGTTTGAATATACTGTATGTTTCCTGTTGTGAAGAACATTTCCCTGGAAATATATGACTGCTAAAGCATACAGTTAATACGGATATATTGTTATTTTTCTAAATTGATGACCCCAGATCGTTTGTTTCAGTATACTGATTCTGGGGTTAGGGGCACCTGCTTTTCTGTTCTACTAGATCTTCTTCTTGACAGCAGATATGAAGGTATCTGACTTTCTTTTTAGGTTTGTTGTTTTTGTTTGGACCAGTTTGTGTGTGTGTTGGGAGTAAGGGGGTGCATGAGAAACCTTTTCGCGCACCAAGCCGAGTACCATCGATTACTGACTACACGTCTGCACTGGACTCTGCTGCCGGCTGCTTTCGCCTGGATTAATTGCTGAACTTTACATTTCATTGCGACCTTTGGATTGTTTGGACACTGGGCTCTGCCCATTTCCCACGCTTCCTCTACAAATCTGACGCCCGCGCACACCAGCGCGCGCATACCAAGCCGAGTACCATCGAGTACTGACTGCACGTCTGCACTGGACTCTGCCGCCGGCTGCCTTCGCCTGGATTAATTGCTGATCTTTACATTTCATTGCGACCTTTGGATTGTTTGGACACTGGGCTCCGCCCATTTCCCACGCTTCCTCTACAAATCTGACGCCCGCGCGCACCAGCGCACGCGCACCAAGCCGAGTACCATTGAGTACTGACTGCACGTCTGCACTGGACTCTGCCGCCGGCTGCCTTCGCCTGGATTAATTGCTGATCTTTACATTTCATTGCGACCTTTGGATTGTTTGGACACTAGGTAATTGTTATACCCCTTATAACTTTTAAGCCACTTTTCAAATTACTCAAACAGCTAACTTTTGCCCATTTCTTTCTTATTGAAATAGGCTGCACCCATTTCCCACGCTTCGTCTACAAATCTGACGCCCGCGCGCCCCAGCGCGCGCGCACCAAGCCGAGTACCATCGATTACTGACTGCTGACCGCTGCTCTGCGGATCAGCATCGGCACGTTTCCCTTCCGTCCATTTTCAAAGGCTCTTCACTCCGGCCCCTTTTTTTTGTAACTACCGACACTTTGCTTGTGGTCACGTACGTGTTGTACATTGTTATGGTGATTAACTCCTCTCACTTAGAACCAAAACGTGAGTCTAGAACCAAGATGCTTAGATTAACGTCCGGCATGCCACGTGTCCCAAGTTTATTCCTGCAACAGAGGAGTCTCCCAAAGTCCCCCGTGAAGACTCACCCTCCTAAGGTGGGACTGAGTTAAAAAAAAAATATAGCTTTCTCCCCGGATATTCGTACCTTTTTGCAAAATCCTGATGCAACGGACACAATTAATGGCGACGTCAACACTAAAAGAACTAGCGCTCGAGTAGGAGCCAATTTAGCTCTGCTGGAGCAGGGCAAAACCACAGAAGTGATCGAATTTTCTGGTGTTTCTGACACCACCATGCGACACTGTGCCTCTATGACAACTGGTACCGCAATAGGGGAGCAGTCTAGGGCTCCTGCTTATTTGCCCGAATTTTCTATTCCATCACTCCCTGCAAAATGTAATCTACCCATTAAAAAATGTGCATCCTTGCCTCTATACTCCCAAATAGTTGATCCACTATTCACTAAGTCAGAGGAAATTAGGAAGGAAGTAATTCAGGATCAAGAGATATGCAATGATCCTCTCATAATGTTCTTGCCTGACTCGACTTCTACTCAAGAGATTGATGATGGGGCTATAGAGTTATCCTCCTCTCCTCCTCCCATTGCTAAAGGCTCTAATACTTCTAATCTATCCAAAACCCCTGAACTTTACACCACGAACGAGCCTGACGATATTATTTCACCTGAGAACTCCAAATTGTCAGCAGCCTTGTCATTTTCTAAACCTCTTCCTTGTCCATCATTTGGTTTTCCATCAATTTCGAACCCTGCTCTTGAAGCGGCACTGGCTGCAATTAATACAAGCATATTCTCGATTGTAAAGCTTTTTGAAGTTTTAGACCATAGATCTATGGATCAACATGAGTCTGTTTTACTGCTTCACAAAGAAATCGACTGGATTGCCTTATATGCTAATAATTGCCCTTCCCAAGCAATGGTGGTCGATTCTTCATATGTAATGCCTTTGGAAAAAACATCAGCTGAAGAAGCTATTGATCCATCCGCTGTCTCAACAGAAGCAATTCTCAATTATCCTGACGTTCAATTAATAGAGAAACCGTTATATGAGGTATTGACTAACCCTCCGCGCCTTAACAGGCGAAAAAGAAGAGGCAATAGGAAACGTACATCACAAAATTTTGATATATTGAAATAAAACCAGGATATTGAACAAAGACCTCCAAAAAATTCAAAAAAATCAAAACAAATGTGCCAGCTCCCAAAATCAAAAATTTGAAATCAAAAACGAAAAAATGTATTTCAAATTTGGTTAATGCTGATTTATCAGTTTTAGATGCTGTGAGCATCTCCCCGATGTTGAGCCCAAATGGGCAATCTGTTGCTCGCCCGACTACTTTGATGACTACGTAGGCTGGTGTTCTCTCCAAAGGTAAGAAGCTCGATCATTCACTATCTGAACCTAAAGGCAATGAGGAATTACAGATTTCGCAAAATGACCTCATGAATTTATCTGTTTATCCATTTGACCCTACCATTGATGATGTTTGTTTTGGCCTTCACAAGGGGCCTTCTGCTCAACCTTTGGCAAAAACGAATTTCCATGTGAATTTTGATGTCCCGACTCCCCAATTTAAAACCTTGGATCAAAAGAGGTTGGACATAGTGACTAGTTTAGCGGCCTCTGGTGGCAATATGCCACTATCAAACTTGCCCCTCCATCCACATCTAATGCCACTATGACCATGTCTCATCAGCTCTCAAATCTAAAAGTATCTACCACTAAGAGCTCCATTCACAGTGCTCACAACTCACTAGCTACCTCATCGTTTGTGACCCCCCCTGACATCATATATGAGGAAGTGAGACCAGTGATACATCTGCTCAACCCCCCTATGTTACAGGAGGAGCACATCAAAGCAATTATGCTTGATAGGATTTTTGCGGATCCGTTTCCTAACCGCTCAACTCTTCTGTTAATTCTGAATTCTGTACCATCTCTAAGTCAAGTCACATCTGATGATATTGATCGTGTTTGGTACCCGATTCCTGCACAGCAAGATGTCAGCATTATGAACATCAACTCAAAAATTGTTAAGAACTTAATTTGGAATGAAAGGCAGGAATTATATAACTGGGGTTTATGTCTAGAAGCGTTTTTGCCTCCACCTACAAAAACCGAAGATGCATCAAATATCCTTAGTCAAAATGATAATCAAGCAAAATCTTGCTGTTCATGTAAGAATGACATTAGACTTATAACTTTACCTCCTTTGTCCAAATGGAATTGGATAGCTCAGAAAATAAATAACAGCCAAACACCTCTGAATCACTAGGATAAATATTTGGGCCTATCCCATTCTTGATCCATGATTTCCTGGAACACTAGATGTTTTAGTCATTTGCTGTTTAATAATTCATCGAACTTAAATAACTATGACATTGTACTTCTCCAGGAAACGTGGCTTTGTGCAATCCCAATATGGGAAGATCATCAAATTAATATTGTGCCGGCATCTAATCCTACGAAAGGTCAACCAACTGCTGGTCTGTTGATAGCGGTACGCACGGATGCCCAATTATCACTTGTCGCGTGGCCTTCCCCTGATGCTGGGATACAAGCAGTTGTACTATCCACTAAGAACATTAATCATCCTCTATATCCAAGTTGTTTAATAATTAATATATATTGGAACCCACTGTCGCCATCTGAAGCCCAATTCATAGATAAAATTGACAATCTATTAAATCTGGCATTAACCAGATCTAACATTGGATCTGTACTAATAGCGGGTGACTTTAATCTGAATTGTCTGAGCCCGAATATTAAATATGATTCTAGAGCCTATAAATGGGATAAGCTTGTTACAACAAGGAAGCTTACAATGTTGAATGGTTCAACACCAGAGGATTGTCCCCCAAAGCCAACTTGGTCCAGGATGGAAAGTAATTCTATTTTAGATTATATATTCATTTCTGAGGAGGCCAACAAGTTGATAGCCACCTTCAAGATAATTCCATCTAAACTTAGTGATCACAATATACTTCAAGTCTCGTGGCTCCCTCACCCGGTTGAGGACCAAATCTATTACCAATCATCTATTGATATTAATAATTCAGGTAATCGTTTAAAATGGTACCCTGCCATGGTCATGAGATTGCAAATCAAAATATCTAAATTAAAGCATACAACCTCTTGTCCATCGGAGACTTTTTATAGTGATTGTATCCAAATATTGAAATTAGAAAACCACAAAACAACTCGATCACTGGTTGCTCATAAATACCCCCGAATAATTCTGATTTCCGATTTAACTTACGGAATCCAGTAGTCAGAGGGTCCAAGGCACTAACAAATCAACTAAAGAGACAATATAAAATACAAATTAGACAAATTATCCGAAACTTTAAACAAGAAAGTGCAGAAAAGATGCTAAAGGCAATTATGTCAAAATCATCTGGGGAGAAATGGAAAATACTTCATTCTACGTCCACCTTAACTCATAGATCTATGTTATTGAGCCCTATCCCCGAAGCAATGTGGACAACTCATTTTCAAGAACTTTTATATAAACCTGTTGAAGGTAATGATGAAATAAATATTATGCCTAGTTTAGCAGAATTTAAATTCGATGAATTGGACATTTTGATTTTAATAAAGAAACTGAGCTCCAAAAGAGCTCCTGGTCCCGACCAGCTCACAAATGTAATTCTTAAACAAAACCCTGAAATGTGGGCGTCTGTGCTCTATATGGTATTTACTCAAGTCATAAAGTCAGGACAAATCCCTCACTCGTGGCAACAAGCTATACTAATTCCCATATTCAAGAAAGGCGATCGGTCGAATCCGAACAACTATAGGCCGATTGCCCTCCTAGATGCCCCGGGAAAGATATTTGCGAAATTGATTTTGAAAGACTTTGCAAAATGGCTCACTAACAACAATCTTTTAGACATTAATCAGTCGGGATTTGTGCCAGGGATTGGGACCATGCAAAATGTATTCATTTTATCTATTTTAAAAGAACAAGCTATTTTAGCTAAACATCCACTTTTTATTGCTTTTATAGATTTTAAACAAGCATTTGATTTGGTATCGAGAAAGATTTTATGGAGAAAACCTCTTGACGTTGGATGTCCGCCATATATTAGTTTTTTAATATATACATTTTATACAAATACATCTATAAGGGTCAAACTAACATCCAAGGGCTTGTTAACACAACCAATTTCGACTAACACAGGTCTAAAACAAGGATGCCCTTTTGCCTCGATACTGATTAATTTCTATATTAACAATGTTTACAGTGCTTTTAGTACGGTGCGCTCCTTCCCGCCAAAATTGACCAATCAGGAAATTGCATACCTTTTGTATGCTGATGACCTTATGATATTAGATCAGACCCCAATTGGCCTGCAAAGGAAATTAGCTACCCTTTATGAATATGCACAAGTGAATGAATTGATAATCAATACATCAAAATCGAACATTCTAGTTTTCCAACATAACCGCACAACTAGTGAATATAAATTCAAATGGTTTTTGGGACATACTAGTTTAAAGCAAGTATTCGAATATAAATACCTGGATGTAAATATAAATGGCCATTATGCTGATTCCCCTTACAAAACAGAACTTATTAAACGTATGAAATCACTTGCAATACAGGGTAAAGCATTACAGAGGAAATACGGACATTTCTCTATCATCCCTGCAAGAACCTTTTATTTACAAAAAGTTCTACCAACAATAGTTTATGGCAGTCAGACAAAGATAAACCCAATGGCAACCACATGGGACACACTAGAAGGTATATACTGGAAACATATCCTACCGGTCCCACGGTCTACCCCAATTCCGCTGATAAGACATGAATTGGGGCTTATATCTTTGAAGACATCAGTTGCTTGGCTGATGTTAGCATTATATAGGAAGATTATAATGTCTACTGACCAAAGTAAAAACATGTTTCCAATAATCAAAAAGGCACTCAACAAACTGGTATTTGTTCCCCTGTGAGAATCGAAAGAGTTGTTCACCCAATATATTCAACAAGCTAACATTTCAGTAGAGCAATTGATAGAATCAGCAGATAAAGCGAAACTGAAATTATGGAGATACGATTGGATCAACACAACGGAACAAATTAAAAAATATCAAGCGATTAATTTAGATGCCTTTGAAATACGTGCTATGAATGTGTTACCACAATATCTGATTAAATTTCCGAATAGAAAATACGCAGATGCATTTTTGCGATTTAGGTTTAATTTATTACCTACGAAAGCAAAATTGGCTTCTCTGGATAGATCTGGAAAACTATCCAAGATATGCACCTACTGTGAAGTTTTTGATTCAGTTCAAACTATGAGACATCTTCTAATAGATTGTACCAAACTGGTTGACATGAGAAAGAAATATCTTTATAGACATTTTAAACATCGACGAATACTGACTCACGATGAGCTATGGGTAACAATCTTTAACACCTCTAATATGTCCTTGATTATTGACATCATTCATTTTATAAAGTAACTTAACTTGATACAAATAGATGGAAGTAGTAAATTGAAGTGAGAAAACGTTCAAAGTAAGATGACTGCTCCAACATTGCAAAGAAATTGGTAAAACAAACCCATGTTTATGATTGGCTAGTGATACTGCAAACTGTAAAGAAACTGAACTAAACTATTGTGTAAGTTCCTGTATATTGATCGATGTAAATGAGAGATAATTGTAATTTTCAGATGCTTGTATTCATTATCACAGTAATTATGTATACAATTGGAAAAGTTGTTTATTCAACTGAAACAATTTCTTGAATAAAAAAAAAAAAAACAGAAACCTTTTCCAATGCTTTACAACATTTAGAATACGCTATCAGATATTTGCTTGGACGGTACAATAACAGTGTTGGTACAAGTATGAATGTGAATAACTATTGCAATTAATTTGATGCCAAATTTCTAATGTTCACCCCAAAACATTAACCTCTTTAGTGCAAAACAGGGGCAGCTGGTATATGATTTATATGCATGTTCTAACTCAAATTGTGGAATCACCTCAATGTTCCATATCCTTTTCCAAGTGCAAACATCAGGAATATACCAGTATAAGTTCAATGGCTGATTCATGATTTTATGAAAAATGTAAAATATTTATATTGGTTATGTCTCGCCAATTTTTATTTGAGATATTATTTACCCATCATTTCCTTTGCCCTGCAATCAGTTTTTTTTTCTATATTGACATAAGAGTTATGCTCATGTCAAGAAATGCAGATTGGCATCATGTGTCATTTCATTTTTTTCCATTACATGATAACCAACACAACACCACATGAAAGAAGAAGTTTGAAAAAGACATCCTGGTCTCCAACCCAGGCCTCCCTATCGCTGACACCTACATCAGTGCCTCCTCCAAGGAAACTCTCACCGACATCCTCTTTGTCGTTCCTTCGCCAGATCTATGGACCCTCATATGGTCTCTGTGCTCTCTCCTTTCTCTTATTCTCCCATTAATGGTGGCACCCGTAGGGACACCCTCCTGGCATCCTTCCTATCCTCTAAAGTCATTTTTAATTTCTACACTAATGGGACCGTCTTGGTCCAAGGCCCTCAGGCCAACCTTCATCTCTTTCATAGACGCTTTCCGCACCTCATCAACTTCCTTTCTTCTCCTGCTGTCCACTCTCCTCTTCCCTTGGCTACCTTGCCTTCCCCCTCCCTCTCCGCCCCCTCTCGGGCGCTCTCTATACTTCCGCAGGGCTTACCTCTGATCTGTTCCCCTCCTCGGAAGTCTTTCAAGGAGGGCAACCTTCTCCACATTGCCACTCTAAACTCCCGCTCCGCTGTCAAACATTCCTCTGATATCTGCCGCCTTCTTGACGAACTTGACCTTGATGTCCTCGGTCTCACTGAGACATGGTTTACGGCCAGCTCCGTCACCAGCTTTGACACGCTCCTACCTGATGGCTACAAGATCCTCTCCGTGCCCAGGCCCAACTGCTCTGGTGGGGGCATAGCCCTTATTTTCCCTGAGTGGATTCCTGCCTCCGTTACTCCTACGCAGGCCTAATCCTCCTCTGAATGCCTCGTCTGTAGGCTCTCTCTCTCCCCGAGCCATTCTCCTACCGTGGCTACTATCTATCGCCCACCTGGTCATATTTCTTCCTTCCTCTCGGAGTGGGCAGACCTGTCCTCCTCACTCCTGGCCTCAACCACTCAACTCTTCCTTCTTGGAGACTTCAACATCCACCTGGATGCCGCCTGTCCCCCCTCTGGACTCTTTCCCGACCTCTGTGACTCTCTCTCACTCTCCATTCTCCCCTCTGGCCCAACTCATTCTGCAGGACACACTCTTGATGTTCTGATCTCTTCTGACCTTCCCCTCTCTGTCCCTCTCTCTACTCCTCTCTCCTGGAGTGATCACGTTCTCCTTTCCTCCCACATAAACCTCCCTACCCCGCAGGCCAAGCCACCTTCGTCACTTCCACACACCCTCTCAGTCATCAGACCCATGAAACGCGTGTCAGTTGAGGCTTTTGCCGCCACCTTCTCACTTCCTCCTCCTCCTCTGGCTGACTCTCACCCTGACACAGCCCTCTCCACGCTCCACTTTTCTAAATCTGATACTCTTGATATCCTTGCCCCTGTCATGAGAATCCACCTGAAGCCTAAAGCTAAGTGCAACTCCCGGTATGACTCGGACCTCGTCACCCTAAAACGCAAGTGTAGGGTGGCCGAGAGGAAATGGCGTGCTTCAATTTCATCCTCTGACAAACTGGCCTGCCGCCTGCTGCAAAGGCAATACCGGATCTCCTTCCTTACCAAGAAGAGAGCTCATATCCGAGCCCGCGTCTCTGCAGCATCTAACAACTCGGCTGAACTCTTTAAAATCTGCAAGGAACTGGCGAATCCTGCTGCAGTCTCTACCTCTCCTGTCCATTCCCAGGCCCTCTGCACGGCACTGGCTTCTCACTTTATTTCTAAAACCCAGGACATCCTGTCCTCACTCTCCTCCTCTCTCCTCCCCCCCCTCTACTCCCTGGACCTTCCTCAGCCACCCGTCCTCCCTCCTCTCTGCTTTTCCCCTTTTCGCTGCAGACAATGTTTCTAGACAAGTACGATCTATGAAAGTCTTGTCGAAACAGGTTCACCCCTGCTCCTCCAAAACTATCAAGGACCACATCGACTCCCTGGCTCCTGCCCTGGCTGATTTCTGCAACCACTCCTTCGCCACTGGAGTCTTCCCTTCTGCCCTGAAGCACTCCCTTGTGCACCCTCTTCTAAAGAAACCCTCTGCAGACCCCTCCTGCCCGGCTTACTGTCTCCCAATCTCCATCACTCCCTTCCTGGGCAAGCTCCTGGAGAAACTGGCCATCTCCCAGCTTAATCTCCAAACTGAATCGGTTGGTTGTCTTCATGACCATCAGTCTGGCTTCAGAGCTGCCAGAAGCACAGAAACTGCTCTCCTGAACATTCGTGAACACCTGCTCACCAACCTTGACTCTAACACCCATTGCTTTCTCATCTTGCTTGACCTCTCTTCTGCCTTCAACACTGTCAACCATGCCATCCTGCTCATCCGTCTCTGTGATAACCTGGGTATCCCTGGTCAGGCTCTGGCTTGGGTGACTTCTTTCCTCTCTAACCGACCCTCCCAGGTCCAACTGGGTCCTTTCCTCTCTGACATCTTTTTCTCCACCTCTGGTGTCCCCCAGGGATCTAACCTCTCTCCCTGGCTTTTCAACCAATACCTGGCACTCCTTGCCCACTGCATCGCTGCTCTCTGTCCCAACTTTCAGTGCTATGCAGATGATACCCAGCTCATTTTCAGGCTACCCTCAGCCTCCTCCTCTCCTTCCCTCATCTCTGACTGTCTGTCTACCATCCAGGAGTGGTGTGCTGCCAATGACCTCTGCCTTAATGCCAGTAAGACTGAGATTCTACTCATTGGCACACCCACTCCCTCCTTCCCTGCGGCTCTTTGGCCGGCCTCTCTTGGCCATCTTCCTACTTCCACCTGCAAGGCTAAAAACCTCGGGGTCATCTTCGACTCTGCTCTCTCCTTCTCCCCTCACATCTATGACGTCTCTAAGAAGTCACACTTCCAGCTGCACCTCCTCAGAGGTATTCTTCCTTTCCTCTCCTGCCCCCAGAAGCTCACTGTCTCCAGAGCCCTGGTCCTCTCTAAACTGAACTGGACTATTGTAACAGACTCTATCTAAATCTGCCTGCCTCTACTCTCCGCCCTCTGCAACTTATCCAGAACAGGACTGCGAGACTTGTCCTTGGCCTCAAGCCCAGGGATCGTAGCTCTCCAGGACTGAAATCTCTGCAATGTCTCCCAGTAGCTGCGAGGATTAAGTTCAAAACCCTCTGCATTGTACACAAGGCCTTCTGTGTAGGGCTGCAATACCTTCAACTCTCTCTTCCTAAATATCTTCCTTCTCGAGCTCTTCGCTCATCCGCCTCCAACTCCCTCAATGTCAGTCGCTTCTCCAAGCAACGAGTTGGTGGCAGATTACTCTCATCGGCTGGGGCCTGTCTCGGAACAGCCTTCCTGCCTCCCTGAAACTCGAGGAGAACCATCTCCGGTTCCAGAAGCACCTCAAAACCTTCCTCTTTGCCTCTGCCTTCTCTCCCCCTCTCCCCTGCTGATTTCCTTACTGAAACTGCTCGGGTTACCTGGCCACCCTTTCAGTCTCTGGCTCAGGCCCCATCAATTTCCCACTTGCACTGCCTCCCTAGCAACCCCTGCACCTGGGGACCGTTGTTCTGTATCCCTACAGTCCCCCTACCAGTACTTTGTCTGCATTTACTTGCCGCTTGATGGCCATTTATTTATTTTTTCTTATTTATTCCACTTTTCCCATGTACTGCACTTTCCCCGCTCCCTTCCCCCACGCACTTTTCCTTTTCCCCCCTTCCCATGCCCATGCGCGATCTGAATGACACTCGGCCTAGTAGGATCATTGTCTGTCCTCCCTTTGTATCCCCCCTTGCCTCGTCGCGCCTTGAAATACTTGTGTATAGGCGCGTTATAAATACCATATCATATCATATCATATCATATCATGCCTTCACTCTTACCACTTAATGGTTTAGTAAAGGTAAACTTTTGTCTTTCTCTATTTTGAAAGATTCCATTGAATCCCTTTCTTAGGAATTTGCATAGGTGTAAGGCCTCTTGTTGGAAATGCCTATTATTTTGCTTCATAGTAGCTCGAGATCATTTGTATGTGCTTGCAGATATAGCTTAACACAGTTAAACGATATTGGTAATATTGGAAACACACAATCGAAGAGAAAAATTAATTAATACTCTGTTTTGATCACAAATGTAGCATGTTCATGTTCGTGGCCATCTGTGCTTTTATAGGCAGCATCCCTTAGTGTTATTGGGCATAATTCACAAAGTATATTTTAATGGGAAAGTCCCATTAACAATTGATTTGTGAATCTGGTACCTTTACTTTTAACATCAATATTTCTGTTGAGAATCATTTGCAAATATAAATGTTTATCTTTTCAGCCTTGCCTGCTCCCCTTGGCAGTGTTTCCTATTTGCACAGCCTTGCATGGGACCTCAAGAATATTTTTCTACTACTGATTTTGAATGCTTTGCGTACTATTAATTTGTCCACATTAATTACATTTCTCACACCACAATCAAAATTGATTCACCTTTTGACTATTTCTAGAGCTGCTTTAGCTTGTGGTTCCCTTTTTTTTCCTCAATTTTTTCAACTACTTTATTTGGAATGCATCTTTGCAGAAACCCCTTGCTTTCAATAGAGGATCATTGTGCATATGGAGTTCTCCTCCTCTAAACTGTCTTTAGGTTAAACCAAATCATCAGGTGACTACTAGATTGCTTGTTTTATCCTACAGGATGTGTCCCCCATTACTAAAAATCAAACCATATATCACACTATCCAGAATAAGCTTTATCAATAACTGTCTGATAATTGCCTTGTTTGGTCAACCAAGCGTCTACTGTGGTTATGATGAGGATACTTAGAGTTGACTTTAGGCAGATGAAAGTCTCCCAAAATGCATATCTCCCCTTTGTTGGGCATCTTTTCACTCGGTTTGTTCAAGTCATTGGCATGCTCTTGCTCCTGTGAAAGTTGTCTCTTGATTAGTAACAATGTGTATAGCAATCTCATGACCTAGAATGAATTTGCATACACCTTTATAACCATAAATAGCTGTTATATTTATTACATCCTCTACTTCAGATGTAGTTAGTATGTTGGTATTTATTTTGGTTACTATATGACTATTTGATAAAGGGATGATGTTATCAGAATATTAATTTAACCACTGAATGGCTACATATATTATGTGATGACAATAAACCTCTGGAAAATTGAACATAATCAAAATAAACAGAATTGGTGTAATGAAAGTGATGGATAATAAAGTATGAGCATAACGTAATGGGTGCAGAGTAAGTCATAATTGGAGTTACTGCCACAGATTTAACAACAGCAACGCAATATGCGAGTGTACATATGTTGTGCTTCAAGTTTACTAATATCCTCATATGGTAGTTTACATATTGTGCACATGGTGGTTGTTGAGTTGATTTGTTTCAGTAGTGGGTCATGGCTGTTATGTATCCAGTTTTTTATTGAAGGGCTGCATGTGTTATGCACAGTTATTTAAAGCTGATATCTTTGAAAATTGAGTGCTAATGGAACAGTAGACAAGTGTGTGATGTGATCCCAATGCCACATGTCAGTCCGGTGTCTTAGAGATGTATTGTGTAGAAAATAACTATAACACTACCATATTGCACTATCCAGTATAGACAATGGGCCTCATTACGACTTTGGAGGCAGCCATGCCCTTTATAAGGGCATGGCTGCCTCCAAAATCGTGTCAGGGTCCGGGTTCCCTGAATGGGGAAATACCGGGCCATTCCGACTTTGGAGGGCCCGGTATTTCCTCCTTCAGGGAACCCGGACCCGGTCCTTCCCCATTCCTATTCGCGCCCCAATATGGCTCAATGGGAATGGGGAGGGAGCTAACAACAGGCCTGCTGATAACGGGCCCGTTGTTAGCTCCCTGGTCCCCTCGCAGCACCCGCTCTGGACGTCTGGTCCAGAGCGGGTGAAACCACTCTGAACCAGACGTCCAGAGCGGGTCCCGCGAGGGAACCTCATAATAGGGAGGAATGGGATTAACGGCGCCAGCACCATTACCGGTGCCGTTAAACCCATTCCGCCCACCTCTTAATGAGGCCAATGTCTATTTAGTTATATATATATATATATATATATATATATATATATATATATATATATATATATATATATATATATATATATATATATACATATATATATATATAGATATATATCACACATATATATCACACACATTCCTAAAATAGCAGCAGTGCTCAGGGCAGATTCAGAATTCAAAGTCTTTGTATCTGGGATTGTGTTACTTAACAATTCATTCATGAATTCATATACTAGCATCATTGAGCTGTTTACTTTTTTCATTTTCTTTCTTTATCATTGTTCACCACCTTATTGATTGCTAGTAATTTGAGCAGTTTGTTGATCTTCGAATACAGCTTCACTCTTTTCATTGCTTATGAATGTCAGATGTTCATCACATTTCTTACTGCCTCTCCTATATGTTCCTTTGCCTCTGATATAACTATAGAGGTTTCAGAATAGCCTGTGCATTAAAGTCATGGTTCTCTGGAATTGATCCACCAGTCACCTCTTATTTATATATTCAAAGTGAAAATGTATAGATGTATGTTGAAATCTGTTAGAGAAAAGGTGTATGATTATATCCATGTTACTAAGCCATTTAAAATAGCACAATGTTCATGTCCAGAAGGTTTGCAAGTTATCTTGTGGATATAAGCAGGTCTTGTGGAAAAATGTGGTGATGAAGATTGAGTCTCATTCATTATAAATGTTGATACTGTGTGCCTTCAACAGACATGGGATGATGACTTTACTTGGTCTTTCCCTTGCCTCTAATCCTTTCAACAGAATGCTGTCTGCAACAAAAAGGAACAAAAGAGGGAGGTTTAATAACGTTAATCCGATGTAACCTGTGTAATATTGGAAAATTACAGGATATGATGGAATATGGTGGTCTTGCTCTTGAATGGAATAACCCAAATTCAGTGTTGATTTACCCTCCATCAGACAGGCTGAGAACATTCTCTAGGAAGGGACCTATTTGGAAAATCTATTTGACTGCCACATAGACAAAACACATCTTGTTGTGAGGGACTTTAATGCCACAATGTCAGGGTGAATGATGGTGATGGCAGAACAGCTGACAGAGGACCCAATGGGTGCAAACTGTCTAAACCACAAGAGCGATGGCAGATGCTGATAGTTATAAAATTGTATGCTTAGATTTTGACTCGCTTATCTTAATTGGAGCATCATCCACCTAATCCCACTTTTGTTAGGGCTACATACGTTTATATATTTGATAATATTTTATGGATACTTTCAATCTTATCTATTGTATTGATTTTAAAGTCCTCAACCAGCTTGAAAGTGACCACAGCCCCCTTGTGTGTACATTGGAAATACTACCTGACTATGTAATGAATACATTTGTTCAAGAAAAAAGTGGGTATCTACCATAGGATGTAGGATGCAGTGGAAATAAGGAGAGGGTAGCTAATACTGAGGATCTTGTTTTGAAATGTGAGCATTTAAGGTCAGACATTTTAGCTGGGAATTATTTGGTTAATGTGCATGATCAGCTCGAGAAGTTTTCCTCTCTATGTGGCTGTATGGTACTTGTGAATAATAGTGGAACAACTAATCAAAGAGAAATAGAGAAAAGACAGCATGAACCATAGTTTGATGCTGACTGTCGGCGGGCAAAATTGGTGCTATATAACCTTGTCTACAAAAACAGCTGCAACAAAAGAAAGTGTGCTTTGAAAAAGCATTATAAAAGATTAACCAAGAAAAAACAGAAGGATTTTGAATTAAAACAATGGGCTATAGTTTTGAAATCAGATAGAACGTAGGATTATCGTCTATTTTGGATAATGGTTGCAAAAGAAATGCAGGATTTAACAACAAATCCACCGGAAAGGCAAATCCCAATGAGCTCCTTGGCGGATCACTGCTAGTACCAACAATTACTCACATTCACCATGTGTAGCAGATTCAATTGAAGCCATATCTCCTACATCTGCTGAACGTCAGGAATGCCTGAGATCTCTGAAAAGAGGTAAGGCATGTGCTCCTCATACAATAACACCACAGATGCAGTATTCAAAGCAGTGATTCACTCAAACAATCTTCAAGTGTCTTGGACTAGAAGTATTATTGATCCAATATTTTAAAAAGGTGACATGACATACATGTTGCTATATAATGATAGCATTGCTGGACATACAAGGAAAGTTGTTTATAAGTTGCATAGCCAGCAGATTAGAGGAGTGGATAAATACCTCCAATGTTATTCCAACTATCAAGGCTGGCTTTCAACCAGACTTTTCACTGATCAACCACTGCCTGCTATTAGCTTCTTTGGCAGGCAAATACAATATGGTCGGTGGAATTAACTTATATGTAGCTTTTCTAGAGCTAAAACAGGCTTTGTATTGTGTGGACAGAAACACTCTATGGCATAAATTGGCCAAACATCAGATTCCCGAAGGGTTTCTGAAATTGATTCAGATAATATGTAAGACTAATTTGATGGTGGTGAGATGTGGATCCATGATCATGTCCCCCTTTTGCCATTTAGGGGAGTTAGACAGGGATGTCTGGTGGACCCCTTACTATTCATACTGCTGGTGCCAGATTGTGAGACATGTTTGGGGGGTTTTCGGCATGCAGCACCTTCTTCATACCGCTTCCTGCTGTATGCTAATGATACCATTCTAATAAATGTAACTGCATTTAGTTTACATAAAGGTCTCACTGCTGCCATGACCTATTTAAACTCCTCAAAGCTTGGACTAAATCTGTCAAAAACATAGGACTGCCATTAGTCAAGAGAACTTGTTCATTTAACTAGTTTCTAGACAGTACCAGAGCAGACATCATCAGACAGTACACTTATCACTTTCCCAAGAAACAGATCTTGGGTTACACATAATTGCAGGAACTTGTTTAGGGATTGGGGACTTTTAAAACATTTCTATATATTTGGCGCCCATGTGCTGATGAAATACATTGAGGTTTTTAATGCCAACATTTCCTCGAATGCCCTTTGCAGAGCTTAAATTGGGTGTTATTTGGGAGTTAGACCTCTGGAAATGTTTCAAAATTGTTTTTTAAAAACTGTCATGAGTTCCCAATTGCACTGAGATATTTGTAATAACGTTGGAGTTAGGTTCCACCTATTAGCATCCCTTACTACTGCTGCTCCTCTCAGATATTTGGCTAAGAAATTCAAGACAAAGTTCATAAATGAGAATGTCAAAATGTAATTACTGAATTAAGTAAAGGGATGACACTAAATTATTCTCCCTGGTGGTCCCACATTTCATCCCTATGTGCTAGGTGGGATCTTCTGAACCCTGTGAATATGTTAAATGAGCCTCCGCTGATCGATCTTCAGAGAAAAATCAAAACAGCAACCAAGGCGGATTGTCGAGAAAAAGACTGGGCCAAACCAAACACTCTCAGTTCCTTATCATTGTGGGTAACAATTAAGGACCCTTTAGCTGATGACAATTATTTGATTTCTATATTATTTCCAAGGTTAAGATCTTTGCTATATCGCATGCATTTAAATGTCCTTCGCAGTAGTGATAAACCATTTTAATATTGGAGGTTCTGATGACCTACCACACCTTTGCTGCAATGCACACAATATACATTTTTAAGGAAAGGTTTTATTGGGCCAAATTTGCATAAACTTGGAATGAAAAAAAGATGTGATAAACTAATACAATCTTGTCCATCCACGATGTACTGTTAAATTACAATGCGGGTCAATTTATTGTCAATGAAATGTGATTAAGGTCCAACCGATGAATTTGTTTGTAAAAGATCTATTTCGTTGTAAAATGATGTATATGATTTGTATTTGAGTACTTTCAACGGTGGAAGCCAAATAAAAACATGCTGATGATGATGATGTGACCTATCTTGTTCTTTTAGAATCTTACCGAGGAGAGGGGTCATAAGGCAAATGTGAAAACAGAAATATTTTACACAACTTTACTGGGAATTCTTTGTCAGCTTCCTGATAGTTTTTTATTGGGAAATCAAGTTTCAATTGTTTTTCAAGTTTCTATTGAGCATTTAGCATTTGTTTACACAACACATATGTATTCCCAATTTGTCTGACAACACAGTTACACAAAACATTATTTTACAACTTGGATGTGCCAGGAATTTTCTGCAGTGTAAATGCATGAATGATAAGCATGCCTTCATCCGGAGCATTCCAAAATGTTTTTCAATGATGTGGACATAAACATCCTTACCGGGAGAGTGTTTAAAATGACTCCTTGGTAATATACAACTAAAAAAAGAAAAATTAAAAATTGACAAATTTCATGCATCAATTTTTACAGACAAACAACAAAATGCCTACGTCACAAATGCCTTTTACAATGGTGCAATCCCATTAAAAAACACTTTATAAATCAGGCCCAAAGAGTATTACTTCATACTTACATCATCAGGTTTATTATTGGTCTACCTTTGCTTAGAATTTCTTGTAAAATGGTACTGACATTAAAAGTGAAAAGAATAACTTAAATTGTGTAATACATGGATATTCTGTGACCCATTTAGAGTAGCATTCAGAATTAACAAAAAGTGCCTACAGTACTTCATATATTTTTCTACATAGATCGGGATTGATCAATTCTACAAAATAATAGCATAAAAATATTAAGCAATCATAATGACTTTTAGGTAATCAGAAAAGAAAAATCTAAAAAGAAAGGATTCAGAAGGGAATTTAGAAAGAGGAAATTGTGAATGTTAAAATACATTGAAAGTATAATGAGTTTTTAATTAGTGTTTTTTGTTTTATAGAAGTTCTGCAGTTAGTTTGTTTTCTTCCACATTAAGCTTCCATTCTAGAGATTTGACATGCCATTTCCATACAAAGCGTTATTTGCCCCAAACAGGCTGACCTGTCCCCTCAGGAGATATGTTATGAGTCAGTTGAGTTGAGTAAGGGAACTCATGTGTCCTCCTGATTTTTAGACTCACCGTTGTCTCCCATAGAGTATGTTAAAAGATTGTTTAAACATTATGACCTACTTTTGTTTGCAGATGTTCCTGTTATCATTATTACCACATGTTGTGTAAGAAATGTACAGACTGTAAATTAATGTGTGACTTTGGAGTGTTGGCAATTAAACGTCCTTTCAAAAGTGATTTTCTTCAAAAGCCAGTAAACACTACTTTGTTGACACACAGTACCATCTAACACCAATTTAAAACGGCACATGTTGGGACCAATTCATAAGCATATAACCATGAGTAACAGTAGATTACTAACAGGCAATGACTATTTGAGGTACTATAAATTTGATGTCAGTAACTCTGACTTCATCCTGAAATACTCTTCTTTGGTCACTTTTAAGTCAGGTGTACATGATAGTTGCAAGTGGTAATGTCTATGTGAATTTGCCCTATAAAGTGCATGTTTTCATGTTTTGCTTGATTCCGATTTAATAACCATTTCAATCAACACAATGTGAAAAAGAAGAATTTACATTAAACGTTGCAATACTTTTGAAGAAATTCTAAATTTTTCAAAAGGAAATGTATTACCATCACATGAACACCACCAAATATAAAAATGTTAATATTATAATTTTGTTATTGTCTTCGCTAGTTGTCTCCTGAGTATTTTAAATAAATATTGAGTGGCTGTCAGGGACATCGATCAGCATTAACAACATATATTATTGAATGCAGAATTTAGCATATTATATATTTTACAATACAGCTATTTATTTATTTTATTTTCATTGGGTTTTAATAAAGCGCTAGCTACTTACAGATCTGTTATGAAGTGAAACACACACATATAACACACACTTGTAACTGCCATACCCATGGGTACTTTGCACTGTTGCTTTGGGTGTTACAGAAAATGCACGTATTTTAGGAGGATATACGGTTAAAGGTATATTTTTGGACGACACCCCGATAACCTTGCCTCTGATGAAGAAAACACGCACATTTTTCCTAAAATATTCAGAGTCCATCTATGTTGCTTTTAGATGTTTTGAGTGGATTCAAGAATTGGTGCAAAGTTATGCTCAGTCAAACATTGCTCTTCCTCTTGGTAGGCAAACTTAATCATAGCTACAACATATATATATATATATATATATATATATATATATATATATATATATATATATATATATATATATATATATATATATGGATATATATATATATACCTATAGTTGTTTAAACTCAGTAACACTAGCACCAAGGAACCATGGAATCCCATGTCAAACCCCAGCGCCATACCATCCCTAAATCAAAGGCTTACTGACATAATACCCTAAGGTGTCACGCATTTAGCAACATTGCAATCACCTTCGAAAATATTCATGTGGTCAACCCACCAAAAACAAAACAAACTCATGCGCTGTGATACCTGCCAGAAGCTAAGGAAACTCCAAATGGTTAGCTTTGCCAATACTGCTTAACAAAATATAACATATTTTGTTAACAAACATATTGCACAAATATATTAAATATTGTACTCAATTAATTATTTACTGATTTTAATTGTATACAATTGAGGAATTAATTTTCAGTCTGTTGTTATGCTCTTGCATAATATTATACTATTATACCAATATATCATTACTCAACACAACATCATAAAATTGTGAAACTAAGCAATACAATGATTTGGTGTATTCACAACCTGAATGTATTCTTCCTCCATATTACTGATGAAATTAAATGTGGTCTCTGGTGCAAATAATTGCTTATCCCAGTGAGTGACTTGCTAGCTAATCAGCAAAACATGTGGTCTATTTTGTAAGGCATATCAAAAATAATTTCTCAGCTCTTGATAGATATTTCCAGACAGCAAGTATGCTCAGAAAGTGGAGATGGCTAAAGGGCAATATTAGTAAATTATGCCTATAAGTCAGATGAGATGATATGTGTTTAAGGAATACATAGAACATCATTGGTGATTTAATTGAGAATGATTTGGGTACCGTGCAACAGTACATGCAATCCTCTGGTGGGGTCCCTTTGATAACTGCTTAGTAATCTATCACCCAAATCCCTCCTTATACATACAAATACCCTTAAGGAATCAAGGTATGTGCCTGCAAAAGCTTCTACTTGTTTTCATGAATCAAGATTGTCTACACAATTTAGGTTGTTCCTTGCAGATTGTTCTCAGACCCTCGCAATGCCCCCCTTCCTTTCCTCTCCTTGTCACCTGAGTTGTGGAGTTCCACAGGGCTCTTCCCTGTCGCCTATCCTGTTCAACATTTATATCTGGGCCTTGGTGTGTCTCATCTGCTCCTTCGGTGTCAGATGCTACTCACACACCGACGAAACCCAGATATTGATTTGATTAGATCTTGATCAATCTGAGGTGTTGTCGTGCCTGCAGGGGTGTCTGGCGGCGGTGGGGGACTGTATGGGCCACAACTAGCTCAAGTTGAATGGTGTTAAGACCTAGGTGATGGTGGTGAGCTACCCTCCTAATCCTACACTCTGGGTGTCCTCCTTCAGGCCCTCCTCTTTGGGTCCTTTACCTACCCTGGTCAAGAAAGTTAAAAACCTGGGTGTCATGCTATCAGCCTCTCTGTCTATGGACCAACAGGTTACAGCAGTGTGTCAGGCAGACCACCTCCAATTAAAAACTCTTAGGAAGGTTTTGCCTTTGATCCTGGCCCCACTTCGTCCCCCAGTAGTGGCCACCCTGGTACTATCGCGGATAGACTACTGTAATTCTTAATATCTGGCCCAATTTAAGAAGCTGATAAAACGACTGCAGCGTTTACATAACCTGGCCGCCCGGGTGGCCACTGATACTCCTTACAGAGTTCACATATCACCGGTGCTTCGAACTTTGCACTGCCTCCCAATGGCCCAGCAGGTGGAGTTTAAGGCCCTGTGCATTGTTCATCGTGCTCTTCATAACCAGGGAGCGGAATATCTCCAAGCAAAATGTTCTCGTTATTATCCTTCCCGCAATCTTCGTTTCGCCGCTGCCGAAATGCTTCTGTTACCTAGATACAATTATGAACGTGTAGGCGGTCGATTGCCGCAGCATCCCTGTGGAATAAACTTCCACTGCCCATCAAACAAACCTCTAACTACCTTCAGTTCAGAAAGAGGATCAAAACCCACTTTTTTTCTCCTAGGTGCCTGCTCTCTCTCTCTCTCTCTCTCTCTCCTTTAGCGCCATGATGCCTTCGGGCGACCGTGCGCTATATAAGAAATTATAACATAACATAACATAACATAACACTGCCAGCCATTTTCTGTTGGTGTAATATGGCTTTTTTCCCTTAGTGTCCACTATTTCTCAAAATGAAGACACTTTTTAGTAAAAACCCTGAAAATAACAGTACAGTGCAAAAGGAGATTTCTGGTTCTCGGGATGGAACATGAACCACGTGGCAGCTAGTCACCATATTATAATGAACACAGTCCATGATATATAACCTCACATGATCTTCTCTTGCTGTGTTCCTTTCAATGTGAGCCTTCCGGGGTGTGTCCCCAGTCTTCCCATCTCATTCTGGATTCCAGCTCAGATTGAAGGGGAAGACCTGTGATTGGGCAGTTGGGTGCAGGGAAAACATACTATCCTTTTCAGTTACCCAGTTCATTACACTCTGTACTGAAATCCGATGACATACTTCAGGGCTTTGGCTCTGTTGGCCTACAACTGCACAGTTAGAAATAATTTGACCTTAAAATAAACAATTGTTTTATTGCATAAATATATCACTTCACTTACCATTTCTTGTCATCACTGCTAACTACTATGTTTGAAAATGGTTGCCCTCTAATGCAAACCATAACTGAAATGTTATTGCTAATATATATTTGAAGATCTTGCACCATTGCATTCTGAAAATACAAGTGTATATAAGGGAGCCCAGTACTGTAAGTACAAATACTGCTGTGAATGGTCACAAACCGGACACCCTATGTTGCACTGTAGGGAAAGTGGATTTAGATGCATGCATATGTAAATGTAGTGACCACGGATGAGTTACCATATTTATCATGAGTTTGAAGAACTGATTATTATGAAAAATATTCAAAAAGAAAAATGCTAATAAACTATCTTAGCTGTGGATAAAGTAAAATGGGCATGCATTTTCCCTGAGGCATGCAAGACATATTTGCTAAATTTGATTAATGTGGCGGAAGCATAAATATACTTTCCGTTACCTTGAAATATAGCAAGGGGCATTCACTACTTAAAAAGTCAACACAGAGACTCAAAGATATTATTTAAAAGAGAAGCAAGTTGAGCATCTTACAAAAAAATATATATTTGCATGTTTTTAATGACTTTCAAACATCAATACCACACATCTGCTGTTATAAAATGTTCCCTATTGCAAACATAGTTATAAATTGAAAAAAATCATCTTTACTGAGTATATATGTGGATATATAGATTTACAATATGGGCATATAGGCAAATGTTCTAGCGTAGGCTGCAAAAATCTTTAATCAGAAGAAAAGAAAAGCAACCCTAGGATCCACTTCCTAATATGTCATTACAAAAATTACCATCATCATTGTTTGTGTCGTCACGCTAATTTGGTTATGGTTCAGTGATTTATTTGTGGCTGGGATTCATTATTTTCTTTGCTCAGACTTCCATTGTGTGCTTACTCTTTTGAAATGTGTTGCACCTATTGTAGCTCTGACCTGCCTCCGCTTCTGGATTACGCTTACAAATGCTAATCTTGTCATATTTAGCAACTGCTTTCAGAAATGCTACTGTAAGCCAAAGAGGGCTAACCAGCACTCTTGCAAGATGTCAGAACTATCCACCATTACGCTGTAAGTGTACGCAATCCTGTGGCATTACTGTGTTTGTGAAGCATGAAGCAAATATATGAATATTTCTTTAGACACAATACTTATCGAAAACCAAGGACTTTTTTTTTCTCTTTACATTACCCCTTTTGCTTTCATGCATGTGAACTTTGTTTTGTGCTTTTGATGAACTAATTTAATTTGGTGTTTATGTAAAGATGATTACCTTGGGACTGTCAAATGGTTATAATGTTATAAATTTAATCAGAATTTAAAGAGTACAACAGTGTATTTTTTTCTATTACGCAGTGTGGCAAAGCTAATTACATTGTTTTTTTTCTCCTTTTCACATCCAAATATGACAGCCTATTTGCAATATTCATACAAAGATGAACATCTTTTTAACCAATATGTAAACATCTTGAAAGAATGAACAACACATAAATGTCAATCATAATATGTTCCATGCAATATTCATATAATATTCATGACACAAATCACAATCATTTGGTATTTCACTTAACAGATTTGCTCATTTTAACATTAGGATTAGCAAACACTAGTACAGTTGGCAATGAGTTGTAGAACACTATACGGGTGCTATTGATGTGGATGCACTAGGAAAAACAAGTGTCACTATTAAGCTCACTTTCGGGGAAGTTTTAAGGTGTCTCATCAAGTGTTTCCTATGGAATAGCTATAGTTTTAATTAATAAAACAATATGTGAAATAATAGTGTGTTTTCTAAAAGGTGAGATTCTCTGAAAAATGTGTTCTTTGGTGTAAAATGTGGAGTTAAAGTAAGCAATAGGGGTTAAATGTTTACATATTTGTGGCGACAACTTTAAATATGGATGAATTGGGGGAAAAATAACTACATTAACTTGTCCTTCAGAGGGAACTCCCCTCTGTGTGTTAGTTTCTGTTACGTCCTTTCACTGTTTGGAAGCCTGTATGACCCCAACAAATCATCTTATTTTGTCCTTAAGTCAATAGTTTGCAACCTTTGTATATGACAATTCCCCCACTGAGTCAAAATAATGTTATTTTATTAAAACATCTTCTTAATTGCTCCATCACCCAAAGGCAGTGGGGCACTATAAAATACAAAGACTAAAATCATTAAAAAAAACTTCAGAAAGCTGAAAGAATACAAACACAATAAAAAATGAAACAAAAACAAGGCAGTTCATTATCAATTTAAGAAAGAGTCTCTGTTGCCTTCAAAAAACATTAAACACAAAAAGTTAGTCCATTACCCACAAAAAGCTAGTCTAGATAAATATGTCTTCAAAGCCTTATGATTGTTTAACAAGGTAGAGAGTATCCATGTCTCAATTGAAAGTGAATTTCAAACACTGACTCCAGTGGCTGAAAAGACCTAGTTGGAAAATGTTGTCCACTTACACAGAGCAATGTCTTGATGCATACATATTCCCAGCGCAAATTAGGGTGGTGGATTGATATGTGCACCCCATGTCCCAGTGACTGTGGCCAAAACATGTCTTTGGCCGCATCAATCTTGATGTCGGGGAATTGGCAGTCAGTTAATGAAAAATCTAATAATATATTGATGTATATGACAATTCTGCCTTTAACATGAACTATTTAACAGACGTGGGAATGCCACCTTTTGAGTTATGGCTAAAGTCGAAATACCATAGCATGGACACATTTTGACATGCTAATAACTTGGGGAACATTTGTAAAACCTTAATGAACCTCTGCAACCAAAATTTAAAGACATATCTAAATTAGTTTACACTATTTGTGCCAGTCTTTCAAAGGATGCAAAGGCTGCAGAGGTGTGAATCAGGCATACATGCTGGTGGTGTATTTCCATATACACACAATTACGTATCATGGGGATACATCTTACAAAAACATTATTAACCCCAACACATTTAAAACAAGTATTTTTTTTTGCATTTAAGAAATTAAACTTTGTTGTAGAATACAAATATTCTTTCCAAATGTTTTTATGAGTTTAAGAATAAAAGCTACAAAGGTGATAAGGAAAACGGTTTACTGCAAGCAATATGGGAAAAAGATTTAGATTGTTGGCATGGCCAAGGGCAGTGTTCTGGTACACTGCCATTAGTCTGTGCCATAAAGTGTCTAAATATTCCTGAGTCTGGGGTATAGCTGTTGGCCCTGTCCTGTGCACAGTGCCGAAATGGTATGGTTGTAAACCCTGCCTTGCAAGCACTGTCGTTAGGAGCACTGTAAGCAAGAAAGGTAGACGGCTATGCCATGGATACGGTTCCTTCATGGCATGGCTTCAGACCTGGTTTTGTTGACATGGCCCCCTGTATGTGCTGCTGACAGGTACACTGCTTTTTCATGTCATCCGTTATTTTTAGAACAGTGACTGGACGGGATTTGAGGTATGGTTGAACTGATAACCAAAACTGGGATTTCAAGTGTTCATTTCACTTTGCATCGGAACCAAAATAGTCATCAAATTAATTTTGCTCTTGGAAATTTCAAACATACCTATATATGAGTAAAGATATGCACATATATGCACACATCATTAGTCCTTCTAGTGTGAGTAAAAGGGCAATATTTGACACTGAATGATTTCATTAGCCTAATCAAGGTACTATCTATGTATACTATTTTTTAATCTATAATGTGTATATGATTAGATAGGTAATAGTTAACACTCTTTACTTAGCACTTAATCACATTTTACTCTAAATTCTTAGTGTTTAGAATATTGTGCATTTTTAATACCTAATATGATTGTACTCAATGTATTGATGTTATGACGATGAAGGGTTTAGCTGGTCATGAAATATGTGAACCTGTGGCCTGTAAAGAAGTGAACCCTTTACTCGGGTAGATGTAAAGTTAAATATTTTGCAAGTCTCAATGCATTTTTCTCTTTTGTGCATGATTCAATGACCACATCTGACCAAAGAGCAGGGGCAGTGTGTGCCACTTCACAAGCTCTTCATAGGATGGGCATCTGAGAAGATATCACTGGGCAATCACAGTCCATACCATTTAGTACATGTTAATATTCAAATACAAGCGTGTGTATGTGTGTGTGTGCGTTTGCATGTGCGGTGTGTGTGTGTGTGTGTGTGTGTAGTCCATCTATGTGCTCATCAAAGTCCTCGCTAAAATGTTTGTGCCCCTGTTCTGGATGAGATGAGGGATGTTTTTGGTACCTGTTCAAAGAAAGTACTTGGCATTGTAATTGTTCGGGAGACATTTTAAGTACAGACCTGTTTATGAGGTCATACAGGATGTGTGGAATGTATATGTGTGAATATGTTGCTTTCCCTTTTTAAATCATGCTTTTTTAACAGTGAGTCCTTGGAAATCTGCTTCTTTCAGCATGTGCATGTTTTACTGCAACTGTCAAATGTTCAGTATAGCTCCTCCTTGTGAGAGGCATGGCTTCTGGGCTGCCTTTAAAATGTGATGTAATGTAAGTGGTCTTGTAATGCATCGTTGTGGCATTGCGTGTGGCTCCCCATGAAAAAAGGAGTGTCATTAGTGTAACAGTATGATATGAGATGATATGATATGATATGGCATTTATAACGCAACTATACACAAGTGTGAGAGGCAGATGTGACATCTGTGGTGCTGATGGGAGCAGGTTGGGAAGTAACCCGTTTCTGTGTGTGAATCTCCTTTACACGTGTTTGGTGGAAGAACATCAGAGCATAATACCCATTGGAAAGAAATCAAGATCTGATGGACTACAGTGGTTTGGGTCTGGTTAACCGCTGATGAGGGAGAGTGTGTCTGGGCTAAAGAGGAGAGTTTAGTCATAGATCGGTTAGTGTTGATGTGAAATGACAAGGCCTGTACAGACCATCTGTGGAGGTTTTCTGTGTGCAGTGAGATGTGCTAGGAGATGTTAGTGGTGAGTCACTCAGTAAGGGCCAAGGGGGAGCAAGCCTTACAAGGCAAAAAAAAATCAGAAAACCATTGATGCAAACCACATGCCATTTGCAATAGGTACATTTTCTCAAGATTACAAATATCACCTGTCAATCCCTTCCCTCCCTTTCTTTCTCTCTTTCTCTGTATCTACCTCGCATTCATGCATTGTATGCCATCAGGAACAAAAACTAGTATCTGCAAGTTGGCAGATGAGGGAAATGGGCAGTCTGAAAACTGCAGATATTGCCTGCTAAGGGTTATGGAAAGCCAGAACCTTTGGTTCATAGAAGGGGCTGCTTGAAATATGAGAGCCACAGTCACACATTTCACCTCCCTTAGTGTATTGTTTGGCAGGCTGAGAGATTCCTCAAACCTTGCTCTAATATTCTCAGGTGATGTACTCAGTGGCCTACAGGAACTGTTACCTTTTGAGGGCAGGGCATTTTGAGAGCAGGGCATTTTGAGAAATAGGTCAGGGCAGAGGCCATAATCCCTGCTCATTTCTCTCAGGCACTACCCTGCTGCCCCCCCCAAAATTCAAACTCTTCTCCCATAGTCCAAAGATGAAACTCCAGCCCTCCCACCCCCAAAGGTCTCCACTCACCAGGTATTCATGCATCATCAGGACTACATTATCAGAGTGATTCTACAAACCTGCATGGGGTCTTCGTGAGGAGACAAGGACCAGAAAAAGGTTGGAGTTTAGATTCCTCAAAATATGCACCATGTTGGCATAAAATGGATGGGGGTGGTTATGCAGCAGCTGCAGGATGGCAAACACCAGTACATTGGCAGTGACAGAAAGGTGTTTTGGGTGCGGGGATAAGAGGGACTTTCCAATAACAATACAATCTCGAGTTTGCCGTCTCTCTGTTTGCTTCATAGGTAAGGGTCTCAGGGGGACTTCCTTACAACATTGTGTGCCATACCTAAAAGATGGAACCAGGGCAAAACAGCCATGCTTTATTTACACAGATCTTAAGGGCTTTTCTTCCAAAGTTAGCGAGGAGCTGTCAGGGGTTAGCATATGCAGAAGGTGTGTGCTGTTCCTCAGTGGGTGTCTCCTTACTCATTAATAGCTATTTAGCCTATTAACTATATATTTACACTACAGAAGAGAGGAATGGTGGTGTTGACTGAATTGTGTTCTTGCATTTATAACATCACCATACGTTGATAAGATGCCTAAGGAAAACAATATAAGAGAAAGCAGAACAGGTACCCCACACTCACCCCTAAACTGTGCAGCTGATGTGTGTGTGCCATCTGTGAAAACAAATAAATGAATGCAACATTGCCCCCCCCCTTGAATAAAGCTAAGCAAGTTGAGCAATTGTAACAGTCCAATAAAAAGAATAAACTTGTAACTTGTAAAATAGGTTCACAGTTTCTAATGGAGAGTCTGTATAGTGAAAAGTATACATTCACATGCGGTCATAATACTTTTGCCATTTAAACACGTTTTCACCAATCTTGTCCCATTCTGCCCACACACAAAATTCACAAAACATGAAGGACTTAGAAAGAAATCATGTTCAATTCTCATTTGCCTTTTCATTGATATATACATAAAACCTGGCTCTGAAAAAATCTGTGCAACTGGACATCAAAACCTGGACTTGCCCTATTGCTTCTAATTCACTACCTTGAACGGTAAATTGTAGCTGCAGAGTCTTCTAACCCACAGGGTATGCTTGAGCTCATTCACCCTCTGCGGCTAATTCTACCTTCTTCTCCTCTCAAATATAGAGATAGAACCCTTACCCCTGAGGCCTTCATTTAGGCATTATGCCTGAACTGTCTGTATTTCCTGTGCAGAGTGCACCACTGTGTCTACAATCCCAGACCCTTCATTGCAGAGGACAACTGTCTTACATTCTGGGGTGCCAATAGGGCACTAATCAGTGTGTGGATCTTTTGCATAGAGATACCTGAACAACACCTGTGTTTTTTATGGACCAAATGTTTCCCATGCTCCTGTCTCCACACATTGTAACAATGCCTTTGGTGGTGATTAAAAGTAACTTCGTCTTGTGGACAAAAATATTGAACGTATTTATTGCAATCAACTTTCCTTTACAAGTTTGAGTGGCCATCATGGAAGTCAGTCAAACTTTTATAAACAATGATCCTTTTAGGAAGGTCATATTGATATAATAATTTACAGGTTGTTGTTATGCATATATTTGTTCTGTACAGTGGACTTCTTTTTTTAATTTCCTTATTGCTTTTCGTCAAAGAACCACATCATAAATTTGCATTACAGTTCCCTCAGCATAAATACAAGACTGCACTCAACCTGCCCCATCCACCCCAAAATCTCCTTCCTCCCTCCCAAATGCAGGCGTGTACTCACTTCACATGAGAGTATCATAACATTTGCGGGAGCTACTAAAAAACAAGTACTCTCAGTGGGCTCTGCATACTCCAGTGGCACTGCCCCAAAGACAATCCCAAAAGTATCTACAGGTAAACTGCCCCCCCTAAGTAATTGTTCACTATCAGTAGCCTTTCCCATTACATCCATTCCTTCATGAAAGTTTATTATCGGAGGGATAACATAGTGACTGAGTGAGACAATGCCAGGCCAGTGGGGTAACAACTGCTTTGTCTGCCCCTCATCCTTTGTCTCTCATTCAAACTGCCATTTTAGCGAGTGACCACCTTGTAAGGTATGCCAGCCACCTCTCAATATGTGGGTCTGCCCTGTCTTTTCAGGCCAAAAGCAATCCTCCATTTTTCCAACACAAACGCCAAATCTACAAACTTTAGCTCATGCCGTAAGACCTTCACACCTCTTCTGGAGTACATTCCCAGAAGGCAGACTTGTGGCTTATACGTATAGTTCCAAATTTTCAACCCAAACAATTTAACATGCACCCCATGCCAAAACATTTTGATCACTGGGGAACTACAGAACATAAGTGTCATCCCCCCTATCAGAGCTGGGAGGATAGATCAGGGGCAACGTGTTTGTCTTGGACGCAAGACAACTCATAGCAACACAGGTTCCAATCCTGGTCTTGCGCTTAGAAACTGATCTCAGGTATTAACCACGTTATAAAAGAAGAATAATAATTATAATCCCTTCATTTTCCGTTATGCATCTGTAAAAATAGGTAGTGTAGTTCTGAAAAATTCAATCCATCCTTGCAAGGGTCAGTGTTGGGAAGTATTTTGAAGGTGTATTGTCTGGTAAGGAACCCATTTCAGGTGTGTCAATTGTATAAGTATGGGACTACACATTTAGGAGGATCAAGGAAAGGACCCAACTGAAATTTACCAACTCACTCTCTAACTGTGGCATCCCTTAGGGCGCTATTGTATCGCTATGGCTTGCTCCCCTTGCCTACCTGATCTCCAACTTCTCTCCTCATTTCCAATGCTATGCTGACAACACTCAGCTTTCCTTTAAACTTCCTTCCTCTACCTCCAACCCTTCCTCCCTCATTCCTGACTGCCTGATCGCTATTCAGGCATGGTGCTCTGCTCTCGATCTCTGCCTTGAGGCCAGTAAGACAAAGATCTGTCTCATTGGGACATTTTCTACCTGTTACCCCCCCCTGACTGGCCACCCACGTTGGGTCCCCTCCCCTCACCCTCTTCTGGGGCTAAAAATGACAGGGTCATCTTTGACTCCTCTCTCTCCTTTTCTCCTCACATCACAGACCTCGGCAAGAAGCCCAACTATCAGTGGTATCTCCTCAGAGGCATTCTCCATGTCCTCACCTAACCTGAGAGGCTCAATTTCTCCAGAGCTCTGGTTCTCTCTAGGCTGCACTACTGCAACAGCCTTTTCCTCAATCTGCCTCATTCTTCCCTTTGCCCTCTTCAACTACTCCAGAATAGTGCTGCAAGACCCATCTTTGGCCTCAAGTCCAGAGACCGCATCTCCCCAGTCCTAAAATCTCTCCACTGGCTCCCAGTGACTGCAAGAATCAAATTGAAGACCCTTTACATTGTCCACAAGGCTGTCTGGGGCCCGGGACATCTCTATAACCAGCTTTCTCTCCCTAAATACCTACCTGCTAGAGTTCTTCGGTCCTCTAGCTACAACTCTCTGCAGGTCTGACGTTTCTCCAAGCAGCAAGTAGGAGGTAGATCTTTCTCCTCAGCAGGAGCCTCCCTCTGGAATGGCCTTCCTGCCCCCGTAAACTTCAGCCAAATCTCCTTAAGTTCCAGAAACTCCTCAAGACTTTCCCTTTCTCCTCCTTCTTCCCTCTCCCCCTCCCTTGCTAATGTCCGTCTACCGCTGAGACAGGTGCTTTATCCCTTATGAGTGTTACCAGGGCCAGCCACCCCCATTTTTGACCAGTCTCCCACAAGCACTTGTCTTCAAGCACCCTTCACAGACTAGCCAGAGTCTGGTCCACCATGTCCACCGCACTGGTTATTCTCGCTCCCACCTTTCCTCTGGTGCTAGCCCTCGAGGGTCTCCTCAGCATTTGCTCATCCCCTTTGCACCCCACCTCTGCAGTTAACCTTCTCCCCTTCCCCTATCCCAGCCATTATCCTACTTCCACCCCCCCCCTGCTCTTCCTTGTCTCTGCACTTGCATGGTAACAATGTCAAAAGGCCTTTTAAAACCATTATTTTAGTTTTTCCTATGTTCCACCACTCACCTTTTTGGTCTTGTGGCGCCTGGTAACACATGGGTATTAGGTGCCATACAAATGTCCAATAAATAAAATAAAATAAATACATAATGGTAAAGGCATGGGACTACACTGTCAGGTGGGCCCCAAGGCATGAGTTCATGCCAAGATGTATTACAGAACTAAAGCAGTCTTTAAAAAGGTGCATGTGAGGAGTGTGTGGGAGGATTTCTGTGAATGATTGATCATCATGCATCTGGTGTGGTTTGGGGTTGAGAATGTGAGTCTGAATGATATGTGTGTGGCAAGGAAGGGAGGTATTTTGTGAAGTTCTTGAAGGTGTATGTCTGGTAAGGAAGGGCGGTATATTGTGAAGTGCTGTGAATGATGTGTCTGTGGTAAGGAAGGGAGGTAGGTTGTGAATTGCTTTGATGTCTGGAATGTGTGAAGTCAAAGAGAATGTTGTGAAGTGAGAATGTTGATGTATGAGTGAGGGTTCCAATCCTAGGCAGTCGGAGGATGTAAGCCTGGGTGTTGGGAGCCAATGGGTTCCTATTGTGCAACTGGATGTAAGAGCAAAAAAGTAACTTATGAAGTAACTCACCTGAAGTATCCTTTATAACAGTCAGAAACGCTATATGCAGTAGATGCAGCTGAAATCAGCTTTCCTCAAGACCTCTGGGGGTGCATGAGCAACCCTTCAAAAGTTCAGTCCTCCAATTCTATGTTTAAAGTATGGATTCTTCACACCTAACGTCCGTAGCACACTCTTCAAATTGTTCTTCCCAGCATCACAGTAGAGGGCAACCTGCTGCATTCTTAAGATCCACCCAGAGTATTTAAATCCTAGTGTATGGCTTCACCAAGGAGGCCAACATAGCTATCTCAGGGTTAATGTCATCCTTCAACAGCTGCACCACAAACTTGAATTGTGTGCAGTAGTAGAATTCAAAAACTGGGGCTGCATACCTCCTATATCAAAATGTCTGTGTAGTGGTTATAGTGCCATGTTCCTCCTAGAGCCTACCCAAAGTAAATCTGGGGTTTTAGTATGCAGGTGTGCACTGTGTCCGCAAGGCACCTCCTATGCTGCATTTGTGTAGTAATAAAGCATCCTGGGTCGAGGACCATATTCACCAGGTCAATCCTAACTATCAGGGAGAGCAGCAGTTTTCCCCAGAGGCCCAGCATTATGTAGAGCCCTATCCATATTTAGGCAATATGACCCGATGAGGGGGGCATTAACATTCAGGTAATGCCCCTGGGGCCATAATTAGAAGCCTGAGCAAAGCGAGGACTTTAACGGAGCCCAGAGGGCATTACCTGACCGGTAATGCCCCTCCTCCGAGGGTTATGACTCCTCCGAGGGTCATATTGCCATTAGTACCCTGGCACGTCGTATCGGGGTACTAATAGCAATTTCTATCGAGTTGAGAAATGGCACTGAAACGGTTTCTCGATGTGAGAAAATAAAACAAAAAGAAATGGCCGCCAGGGATTGGGGAGAAGGGACTATTTGTAGTCCCTTCTCCCTTTCCATGGCAGCCATTAAAACAAATGAAAACAAGAGTAAACAAAAAAAATGGCCACCATGGAATAGCCAAGGCACTACAGGTAGTCCCTTCTCCCTTTCCATGGTGGCCACTCCAGGATGCTGTACGGAGAAGCAGAGGGTTCAGAGCCTTGTCGGTGTGGTAAGCCCCGGGCGAGGGCCAATGAGCTTGTTTTTTAACACTATTATGTGATAGGTCTCACATGCATCATGATTAACCTCTACTCCCACATATTTAAAGACGATATCTGCCCAGGACAACACTGTCTCCAATTCTGGCAGCCTCCCCTTTTTTCTCATGGTTGCCAAGGGAAATAGGCATAAGCTGCTCCAATTAATCACCATTCTTGATAGCTATGCAAAATGATCCACCACATCTAGTATGTAAGGCAAATCAACACTCTGATTATTATGTATAGGAGAATATTGTCAGCGTACATTGAGATCACATGGTTTTCTCTCCCAATTTGTACAGCTTCATCCAGAAACATTGCCAGGGGTTATATAGAGATTACAAGCAAAATCAGTGATAGTGGGCACCACTGTCTTGTTCCTGTCTCAATAATCCAATCCTTGGAGACAACTTACTCCGTCCTAACTCTCGCCACCAGGTTAGTGTTCAATAAGCAACCCCATTTTCGAAATTGTTCCCCTACTTAAAATTTCCACAACACTGCGAACATCCAGCTCCATCCCATAGTCAAAAGATTTAATTGCATCCAGTGATGCAACCACCATCTGGTCCCAGCTGCAGCCAACTCAAGTTTTGTGAGGTATTTCTGCTTGGTACAAACAACAATTTCTGAAGGCTCTTCGCTAATACCAAACTAAGAATCTTGCTGTCCACATTGAGCACTGACAGCTGCCTGACAGCTGCCTATATGATTCATATCCATCAAGCCCCTAACATTCCAAGTCATACTTAATTCAACCTCTATCATCTATAATCTCAGACAGACCCCTCCAAGAACCCCTATTTAGCTCTCTTTTTCCCACATACAGGATCTTCGCGTGGCCCACACTCCAGATATCATCAACTGCATCTCACCTATTTCCTGTCAACAAGTCAGACAATCACACCCCCCCATCAAAGTCATGACTTCAACACAAACAAAAATCTGCCTCTCAATACCAAACCACTATTCGAGAATTCACTGGTACTGCCACCCCTCTATTGGCAGGCACTCTGGTGTTACCACTAAGAGGCCCACCCAAAAGGTGAAGAGTGATGGTGACCTGAGCTACACCCAGGTGATAAAGTGTAGGCAAGGTAGTTATACCACCCAAACCTCAGCATCTTCTATTCAATCTAACTTAAAGTTTCCTTCCTAAAACCTGAAAACCTTCACACATGTGTTAGCCTTTCAGCTTTGCCCTTGCATATATCCAGTATTTGAGCATCAGCACATAGAACACACCCCAAAAGGCTGCACCTCACTCAGTAAGTTCACACGTACCAGTAGCACGTTATCTACATGCAATCCACAGGGGTCAAAATTGATCTTTCTTGCAATTCATCAGTCCAGGGTCCATCCCACACTGCTCTTCATTTCTGTCACCCTGGTCAGGGACCATTGGGTCAGAATGGAGGTTCTGTTGATCCATCATTGGTGCACCAGGTGTCTCAAAACAACAGGATTCACTTTTATGAATAAACCGAAGCTTCACCGGACAGATCAGTATCCATTAAGTCAGTTGCTGCCTGAGGCTGACCTTTATTGAGCCATTCTGCTTCTGCACCATAGTCCTATATTCCAGACATATAGCCAGATCCAACTTTCCCAATCTAATTTTCACACCTTGTCTACAATATTGTAATATATATTCCTTATCATTTTTGTTAAGGATTGTGGTTAGCAGTGGTCTTGGTGGAGCCCCAGGAGGGGGTTTTCTGGCCAACACTTTATGTGCCCTCTCCACACTTAATCACTGGAATAGCTTCCCAGATCCTATCTATTGCAGCAATATGTTTTCCACATAGTTAGACGAGTCATCAATATGTATATGTAACCACACAGTCCCCTAACCTGCACTTATCAGACACCCCTTGTTTGTACCTTAACCTTGCACTTGCCACCTCGTTGGCTGCACTACCAGTTGTTGTTTTATCACTTGCTCAGCACTTTCCACTCCTCCCCTCCACCTTGCACCTCCCACTTCTCTCTCACCTGCACTTGCACGTTCTCAATGTCACTGGGCCTAAGAAGATCCTTGTTTTGTCCTCCCTTGTTCCCCTCCCTTGCCTTGTCGCGCTCTGAAACACTTGTGTATGAGCGCGAAACAAATAAAATATCATATCATCATATCATTTCCCCTCATCACATTCTCACAAACCCCGGATCCTAATAATATTTCTTCTTGCCCCTCCATCTGCATTGTCAACATTTTCTTCTAGTAGAAATGTACTCTTACGTGACGCATCAACATGTGCCCTCAGTGTTTCAGTCTGCGTTGCATTTCCCGCCAGTTTAATATCTGAAATGGTTACTCGTTCCGATAGCAAGCGCAGGTCCTGTTGTAAGAAGGAAACATCCACTTTCACCTCACCTATCATTTATTCCAGGAAGGATCTCAGGCTAGCTATTGCATCCAAAATTGTGTTTTCTCATATGGGTTGGCCCTGTTGTCTGGTGTACCCCTCACAGATTCCCCCAGAGTGCCAGTTTGTGTCTTCTGGGTGTAACTGTCCATCTTGGCATGCTTGGAACGCAAACATTGGGTCTGAGTACAGTTAGTTTAACAACCACGAAAAAAGCCTTGCGTCCAAGTCCCCTTCAAGTATGCTTACCAGTCCAACACACAGGATAACATCCAATGACCCACGCTCCACTGTAACTATAGCATATCCGGATTATCCCAGAGGAGGGCCAATAGGTGAGAGCACCCCAAGGCATATAGTCCAGGAAAGAGCACGTCCCACACCTCACATCACCTTCAAAGCAGGGTTCCTACACTGCTCCAGTACCAGCTAAGGTAACAAGAACAAATCAGGCTGGTCATTCCAGGCCCCTCCCAGACCCCCACACAAATAAGGTGCCAAATCAGGGCGGCTCCCAGCCAGTCATCGGCTGCCAGTCTATGCTCCCCAGGCAAGGTGCCCCCAAAGGCCCACACCAGCATACTCAGGATTGCTGCGTCTTCAGACTGGCAGCACCTGGCTTAGGCCAATGAATGTCAGTCCAATTTGCCACCTGTATTGTTTTCCATAATTAATATTGTTTCATATTGTTTGTGGCAGCACTGATCACTAGTCAAAGTGAGTCACATCACCTTTTTTTTTACTACGGACAAAACTGATTCATACCATGGAAAATACAGCAACTGATATCCCATAGCCCCATCTTGTAATATTTGCCTAAAAAGAGCTATGCCTGCACCGCCCAAGGTCCCCCAGTTTATGGCGGTTCCCATCAACCCCTGGCATCTACTATATGATAAAGTTCATCCCTATCTGAAAAGATACTGGACATCCCATAGCCCATGGCATGTAACTCCCTATACAGTACACAATGAAACGTTATCAGTCTCTACATTGCAAGATGAGGTTCCTGCCCTGCAGACTGAAAGACCGCCTTTCATTGAAATCGTAATTCTTGAGGGAAGCAGCATAACATTATGTTGACCAAATACCCCATGAAATACTTTGCAAACGTAAAATAAGAGCAGATAATAATCCTATTCTTGATAGTTGTGTGGGTGAGAACCACTATATTGGCATGGCCGAAGAAGCTTGGAAAATATGAGGTGTAATTTATCTAGCTGTCTCGGCATGATATGCATTTTTCATTATTTGATTCACATGATAAAAAGAGTTCTATTATTCCCACAGATATGGGAGGTTGGAGCTGCTGCCACCTGGTGAAGCATACTGATATAATGGTTGGTGTGCTCTGACTTCATAATAGCTGTAATTGCAGGGTGTTTCTGCTTTAAATCCCTTTTTTATATTGCATACGATGTATTACAAACCTTCACAAATAATTAAATCAACAAAGAGATTAAAAAAAACAAGATATAAATTGTTCACATAGAATCATATTAAGAAGAAAGAAAAGAAGAGAGAAAAGCAATCTAAGGAAACATTAAAAGAAATCATGAAATAATAGAGAAAATAGTATTCACATTATGTAGAAGTAATATACAATTAGTAACAACAATGTCAATGACAATAAAAAATAAAAGCACATTAGAACTGATAAAATGTCAAGACAAAAGTTGAAATATACATTTGTTTTACACATGTTTAGGACATTCTTTCAAAGTAGAATATGTATCAGTACCTACAAACAAAGTACTTTCAAATCTAGAGATTCAGTGATTTAATGAAACCCGAAAGAGCCAACCCTTCCCGAGTATTATGAATTTCAAGACCGCATTTCCATATAAGATCATGATCAAACATAGTCAAATAATTCACTGCTATGGATCCCAGGTACTTAACTCTCAGACACTGTAATGGTGCACTCTCAACCACAGGGTGTCTTAAGGACTCCAGTTTCTCCGCACAGAACCTCCAACAAGCTGAGTCATCCAAAAGTAAGGATCTCTGCAATTGGATTTCCCCAGTAGGTAATAAGTTCCACTGGGCCCTTAATAGGATACCTCTGTAGAAGCGATTTGGAAATTGAAGCAAGATCTCAGTTAAAGTGCCTCTGTGTCTATGCTCATGGGCTAGATGACTCAAGGACGGATAAGAGTGAAAAGCATCAATGGTCTGGATCCAATCGAAATCAAACACAGCTCGCTTAGCCTTCATAGGATTCGAAATCAAGGTCTCCAGAGTCACACCAATCTCATTTAGAACATATTCTGATCCAATTTTAAAGATACTTAGTATTCGGGAATGATTAAGATTTCGGCCCATCAGTTGGTTTAATGAGTCTCGAATGGGAGCTTTCATTTTCGAGTACAAGAAGAGACAGGCCCATTGCACCCATGCCCACAAGGACACAATGCCCAGTTCAAAATGGATGGCTGGTAACGGAACCGCTTTGGGGACCCCAGGTATTCTCCTCCATAGTTTCTCCTCAATTCTGCTCAAGGTTTTTACATATATTATCAGATTTTAATTCCACCCTATACATACATTTTTGGACAATTTTTCCTTCATATAGGACTTTTAATTGACTTTTAATTACATTAGCTTGGATACGACATATTTTGCTCTATCCTAATACATGATTTTTCCGTATTCTTTAAACCCAGGGTGCATACATATATAATGTAGATGTTAGTCTTGCTGGAAGTTATGTTAAAAGTGACCGAAATGTTCAGACGACTGGCAAATATGTGTCACCAAAATTACTTGTTTTTTGCAAGAGTACAATGATGACAAGTGTCTAAACAGCCTACTCATTTCCAACACTTCTACAAACATCATTGCAGGTTTGAGGGAGAATCTTCCAAATTTTCGGTCAATCTTCACAATCTGAGGTTCTAATAGATTTGCCTTATGGATAAGGGCCTCAGTTACTATCTTAGATTCCCTATGTGCAGAAAATTAAAGCCCAGATATAGGACCGTATCCGAAAAATGGAGGGTCATACTTCCAACAGAGCACATAGATCCTTTAGATTGTGCCTTTGGTTTTCTAAAACACAAGATCTTAGTTTTAGTAGGATTGATAACAATTCCATTGTCCTTGGCATAGTGCTCAAAATTGGTCAGTGAACTCTGCAGCCCGAACTTACCAATCCTTGGGGCGACTAGCCCTTCTTTGGCAAGTGATAGCATTACATCAGAGAAATACTGATTAAATAGCCAAGGGGCCAGAAAACAGCCCTGTCTCACTCCACGGTAAGATCATATTCTCCTTCAGATATCCCCCGTTTCACTGAGACAAATCTGGATACCACAGTTATTATATAACCCACTAACCAGTCTCAGGAGCCCACCAGGTATCTCTGATTTAGCCAATTTAGCCCATAATCAGCCATTATCAACACAGTCAAATGTGGCCGTCAGATCTATTGAGACCAAATAGGTACACCTCGTAGTTTGTAACCAATTTATCTAGTTGTCTCAGCATGATATGCATTTGTCATTATTTGATTCACATGATAAAAATAGTTTTATTATTCCCACAGACATGGGAGGTTGGAGTTGCTTCCACCTGGTGAAACATACTGATTTAATGGTTGTTGTGCTCTGACTTCATATTAGCTGTAATTGCATGGTATTTCTGCAATTCAATGGACCTTACATAGAACATCATCATATCTATACAATCATACTGTAATTGACCCCAGGAATTCACATTAATTACATAATGATATGGAGAAATGGTATCATGAACAAACTGGAGTTAGTGTTTTTCAAGGCGTATTACAAGTTAATTAGCTCATAGAATTTTACTATGAAAACCCACTCCTACACATAATGTTCTTTCATGCATGCCTCTAACAGAGGTTCTGTCATCTTCACTAATACATAATGTATCGACTTTCTTATAGCCATGGTTTTCCTTATGTTACATAAGACACTAAATCAGTTTGGGGTTTCTCATTTTAAGGCAAACATTTGCAAGCCCATTAAGAAGATAGAATATAAGAAGCACCTGTTTTTTATTAAACTGACTTTTAATTACATTAGCTTGGATACAACATATTTTGCTCTATCCTAATACATGATTTTTCCGTATTCTTTAAACCCACGGTGCATACATATATAATGTAGATGTTAGTCTTGCTGGAAGTTATGTTAAAAGTGACTGCAAATATTTGCTCTTCACCGAAATGTTCAGATGACTGGCAAATATGTGTCACCAAAATTACTTGTTTTTTGCAAGAGTACAATGATGACAAGTGTCTAAACAGCCTACTATTTCCAACACTTCTACAAACCAACTGTGATCCCAATCATAAAGGTAGAACAGGCACAGCTAGGAGATATACCTCCTTTGTCTTTTGTGGTAATGTGAGCCAGTAGCAACCCAAATAGCAATTCCAAAATAAAAGAATGTCCAATCAAGATTCTATAAACGTGTATACATTAAAAACACACATCATTTGTACACTTAACTACTAAAGAACGTTAAAATACCCACACCTCTAAAGAAGACAGGAAAATGCAGATTGTTACAATGCAGCACACTGAATACTAATCACGGAAATTCGAAACAGGCAAGACATGCAACACAGAGTTCAATAGGATATGCATTGGAGTAACTTTGCTGAAATTGTTGGGGGGGCATGACATCGGAATGAAAGTGGCCCCTGCCAAATGAGGGGGACAAAAGGGTGTGCCACAAACATTTGGTGGGGAAAACACCCTTACCCCCACCCCCTATTATTACACCCATAAGGATATGTCTCTAGGGCCCCAAAAGGTGAACCAGAGAAACATGGTCACGTCAAAGTACCTGATTCCAATCTTAGGCAGATTTATGGTATATAGAAAGGGTTCATGGTGCTGCAGATATGGGTCTCACCAGGTTTGGGTGTAGTGAGTAATATTGGTCCAATGGTGAGCTGGTGTTAAGTTAATTCCAAGTGTTGTGCTCAATGTGCTTCGATTGCAATGGTCATGCAGTTCAGATGGCTCATCAGGATCAGTTTGATGGATAAGTTGGTTGGAGACATTTGGTAACCGCTGGTTTGAGTCGACGTGTAAATTGATGCTCCAACGGTTGAAGCCAAGGTCTGGCTATTCCAGGATGCAAGCCTGAGGGTCCGATGCAATGTTCGAGTGTACGTGCTTCAAAGTCATCCATAGTAGTGAGCTTTTTCTTTTAGCCAAAATGGTGACATGCTCTATCTTGTATGATGCGGCCACGAGTCAGTTTGAAGGTATAGAAGCAGCGGTTTGAAGGTCAAGAAAGTGCCAAAAGTAGCACATGTGGATCCAGCTGGTATGAAGGGCATCGAAAGCTGTGTAAAAATTGATTGTAGTGGTTTGACTGTGAAAAACGCGGATCCTGGCGGTTCTGGCTCTCAGCATTATGCTATGAGGCCCAATTGAGAGTCCCGGGGACAAGATAAATCCTTGATCTCATTCTCCCAAAACAGAGAGACTGTCTAACAACTGCAGTGGTCCTTCAGCTCCAGTGAGTATCGAAGTAGGTAGCAAAGAGCCAGGTATTGCCCCAGAAGCAGTTCACCCCAATGTGCCTTGGCAGTGGGAACAGAGCTTGCCTCTGCGTTGGACCACTCAATCTTCATCTCACTGGCAGAGGGGTTTGGAGAGGACTGCCCTTTCCGAATGAGGTTGACATTAATTCTTACTTACATTTTGGATATTCCAAAAGTAAATCAAAGAAGGGGTGGGAGACCCCTCATTTATAGGCAAAAGGTGCCACAGGACTGGAGAAAGCCTGTCTACTTTAAGAAATCCATTCCCGTCCTTGCATTCTTTGCCTGGTTGCATCATACACAAAATGTGTTTTTTGCAAAACACTAATCCTTCCCCCTTCTCAGACTCATAACAACAAAGGCCATTTGTTATGCCCTGGGGTGAAGCCAGATGTTTTGTTTAGCTTGTGCCTTGTAAAGACTACTTCCCAGGCTGCAGATCCCACTGTCTAGTTGTATGCTGGTCTCCCAGTGTTGACCTTTGTATGCTACCAATTTGATGTGGCTTTGATAATTAGGTGAATTACCAATCCCTATAAACCAGTAGTGGAATTAGCAGTAAAACCAGGGACAAAAGACACCAGGCCCCACTGCTCAGCCTCTCTCATCTCAAAGGGAAACAGCCCATGCTACACAGGTCCTCCCATTGAGAGTGTATCTCTTATGTCTTCAGCAGTCTCAGCTGGCAGACCATTTTTAACGGGTGGTGATTAGTGATGTTAACAGGTAAATGGCAGTGATAATTACTGTGCCACTTTTATGTTCTTACAATTCTATATGGTTTTAATATGCTATGATTGCTGGTGTATTAGAGATTGGTGGGCTAGTGGGATGAGCTTGCCGAACTGGTTGCAAGCAGTGTGAAACAATGATCCTGTAATGCATTTTATTTCATCTTGTGTCTTTATGAGATTTTGTGTAGGTTCTTATTGATTTGCCTGCTGAAATTTGTATTCCTTCATTCAGGATGGGGAAAATAAGGGTACAATCATTTGGGGTTCTTTTCCATGTCCCGCGGAGTGGAAGAGGTGTTGGTAGAAGCATGTAACACCACCTTTTACACCACAGAGGATATTGTACATTTGACACACAAAGTTGGAGAGCAGAATAGACGTAAATATGTTCTTGTTCTTCCAGGTCTGCAAAAGAAATCTGCTTGGTTTTTCACCAGCAAATATTTTTATAATGCTGGAAAACCAATAGATTTCTTTGGAATCCACCAGACTATTACACCTGGTAAAAGCAAGCAGATTTCAAAGAAGTCTGTTGTAGATGGCTCACACAATCTTTAATTGCGAGTAAAAGTTACACTGTTTCTGGACACATAACAGATAAATGACGAGTAAAGGTGATTTCACTTGTGTTTCACTATTTACTCTTTCACTAAGTGGTGGAAAGAGTTAAAATTGCATGCCGGGGACCTTTTGAAAAAAAGTGCAAACATAAGTGATCCCCTTCTGTGCAACATATGATTCAAAATTACCCCCATACACCTTTTGATCAAAATTTTTCTTCAATCATCTATACATTGTCAGATGAATTTATCATGTGGCTTGGACACTCTGAAAGACATCTGTGTAAAATTGAATATTATTTTAGGTCTTCAAATCCAAACATGAATACATATGTGTACCAACTTGAGCTAAGAAGATACCTGGCTAACTACCAACATCTCAGACTAGGCTTGAATCGCGGCTTGAAAACCTAACCAATGTGAGTGATCTATACATCTCACCTTACCTGCTAAAAATAGGTGCCCTTGGGAAGTGTTTCCATTCACAGTGCACACTTTCTCAAAACAAGCCTCACTCAAAATGTATAATAACAGTGACCCTTCATATTAACCATGCAAAGTAACAGATGTTGTTTCCAAAAGTGTACATCACCCTGAGAATATTGGTTGCATTTCCAAATGCTGGTTCTGTTGACGGTGAAAGGAGTGAGGGTATGATGGAAGATGAAAAAGGAGAAGAAATAGGAGGAGAGCAGAAGATTTTGGAATGGGAAAAGGCATGTGATTTTCTGAAGGGATGGACAGATAGAAGGGTAAAACAGCTTTCCCAATTGAGAAAATTGAGTGATCCTGGACAAACCGCTTTATGTCAGCAAGATCTAGTGAGGTGAGAAGACTATCTCCTTCCTTTCATGACCCCAAACACACAACACGAACAATAGAAAAGAGAACATACAATACATGGAACATTTGTCCCTAAAGTTCATTAATGTTGCACTCTGACAGCCATGAACTCCTCCAACCCTAAGCTGTGCCTGCACTGGGTCCTAGTGAATCTTGCCTACTGGTCCCTTTGCCTTACATGTGCACTGGTATAAGTCAAACTCAGGTATGAGCTATGTTTAGAGATTAAACTGCCAGCAGGATAATAGTTCATTATAATGATAACCTTTTAAAATAGAGGTACAGATTAAAATGCAACATCTGTACTGAAGTGACTTGGCTGTCACAGTAGTTGTCAAAGTAGTTGTCAAAAGGGCATGTCAAAAGGGCAGGTATGCCACTGGAGAGCAGGGGATGCACAACAGGCGAATGATGCAGCATGGCACATTTCTCATTATACTTTTGCCATAAAGCTAAGGAAAATGGTGATCCGGCTTGTAAACCACCCCTTCTGAGATCGAATTACTCACAACAATGTATTAATTAAATAAATATCAAAAGAGCCAGGGTTTCTACAATCATATAGATGGCAATTTCTCACAATATACATGACTCAGATAGTGGTCCAAAATTCTAACTGAAACCCACGGTGAAATTCAGCAGCACACACCTGCACATAGAAAAACCTACTGTTTCTATGGTCATGGTGTCCACAAAAGTAATGTAATCTACACTATTTCTGCTGCAGATGAACCAGTGTGAGAAATAGTATTAATTTCATTAGAATGTGTTTTTTTTATTTTCTTTCTGGTTTGCATTTTCAGAAGAAATTATATTTTTCTATTTCAAGCATGGGGCACAGACTTTCTCGAAACATTATTTTGCTATAAAACAAGTTGCATTCCCCTCTGGGGCATTTGAGGAACCAGAAGGTGTCTCACCTGGCCAAGACATGATAATCGCTTTTGGGTCCAGTTCCTGGGGGTGGACCGGTGCCGGAGGATCACATGGGTGAGGGGTCTTCGGGGAGTGGGACCCCGGATGGTGAGACATGGTATCCCCTTCCTTGTAACACCTTTACTCCATCCTACCAGGTAGGATATTTAGGAACTCTGCCCCCCCTTTACAACAAAAACACTTTCTCACAAACAGCCCCCAGTAAGAGAAACAGACTAACAACTGAGCAATATACCTGACCTATCCCAATACAATGGTCAGGAGAGGTCACATAATTAATTACCATCACACACACCTGACCTCCATTACACTTCCCCACACAGATAAACGGCAGAGCATGAGAACACACTCTGAGTGATACAAAGCACACAAGGAAATAGCAGTTTCGAGAAGGCAGCTGAGCAAGAGAGGAAAGATGGCAAACGAAAGCAGATCGCAAGGCGGGAAATTCCCTTGAACTTTTTGACTAGGAACCGTTGCTTTCCAGAGTCTGCGACAATAGAAATATGTAAGACCAGGAAACCAGGCTGCAGAATACTGCATTGAGTGTCGGAGATACCCAGAGCCCTCCTGCGTCACTAATCTAGGTGGGGAGAATCACCATCCACTGTTGTACCGTCCTTGGCTCCAAGAACAAAGCTGCTTCAGTGAAATCGACACAGGTGATGTGTGGGGAGACTAATACAAGACTGATCTGTGTTGAAGCCAAGGATGAAAGCAGCAACATTGTATGGTGAGCACTGGAACAAACATTGTTAAAACACGTGTGATAAGAGAAGCAAGTGAAGGTGAACTGCTGATGAGTGATTGAACTTTAAAGCAAGCTACAATACCTTTGACAGAGTGGTCCGGCACCATGTGGGTGCTCAATCAAAGGTCTCTGTAAAGTATCCAGCTGAGAAGTGAAACAAGTAGGTATATTTGGTCAAAGCCTGGCAGAGGGAGTCCAATTGAAATAGAACAAATGAATGTTGATCGAAGTGGTCCTGCGACGTGTCAAGCAAAATATCACACACAATCGAAAGTCTTTGATTTTGATGAAGTACAGAAAGTTTGGAAAAGCACATGAATTTGGTCCGAGCCCAGCAGAGGAGAACAATTGAAGATTTTGTGTTAAAGGGTGTCTGAGCCTGGCTGATGGGGATCCGGGGTGAACAGTAAATCACCCGAGAAGTTGTATAAGTGAAAATACTTAGAGGAAAGGAACTTAAATGTTTTGTCGTGTTGCATCAGGCCCTCTGAAATAAGAGACTTTGAATGGCAAAGAGACTTTGGCACAGAAGGCCTTGATGTTGAAGTCCTGAACTGCATTCTCATGCTAGAGAAGCCAGAATGTGTGCTAAGCTTGAGTGTGTCGCCTTTTCCCGTGCTGAAAACGAGGAGAAGGGAAGCCAACAACTCAAATATCCTGACTTATCATTTCATTAACACTTTTCTTTTGCACAGCATTGCTTCGCACACTATTTGTATTTAGAAGGAAGGATTGGCAATGGGTTTATTAGTATAGACCCTTTTATTTTGACAGACTCGACTAGGACTGCATTATTATTATTTGATGGTCGTAGCTTACTCCGATCTTTAGATGTAGGATTAGATAGGCATTTTTCAAATCCAATTGAAATTCAATAAACACTGTTGAACTGTGGGATGCGACTCAATTGAGACTAATTGGGGAACCCTACAATTCCAGAAACTTAGTCATAGAGACTCAGATCCCTCTATCACCACAAAAGAATCCATAGTCTTTGATATCTGTAGTAGCAGAGAAGCTACTAACACCTCCAGGAAAAGAGGAATGATTCCCACAGACTTAGTCTTAACACCCCCTCCTTGGGTTATATAAGCTTGGCTCCAAAATCTGGCCTGGCCTGGAAGTTCTGTCTGGATGTCCTAGCAGACATCATAGACCCCGACTTTCAGTGAACAATTCCATTTGAAGTACATTGTTGGGACACATTTGCACAGGAATTTCTTTACAGGGCTCTATTTCCCTGTTTCATAGAGAGTGAACCAGAAGAAATGGAGCGAGGTCCCTTAGACTTTGGGAAAGCTGATGAACTGTCTACCACTGAGGCAACAAGGGAAGAAGAACCTACCATCCTTCCTGACCTATCATTCACCCAGCTAAATGATCCAGCTAAATGATCCAGCACTTTCTCGCTTTCTTGCAGATGATTCCTGAAGGGGAAGGATTAGAGAAGGGAAGTCCTTTTTTCTTCCTAAGGTAAGGGTTACTATACAGAAAGGAAACCTCCACAGAAGGCCTAAGTAAAACCCAGTTAGTGATTCCTAAAACCCATTGGAAGATCATGCTAGGGATTGCACATTCTCATTTGACAAGGGGACGCCTAGGGCAATATAAGACCCAGGCGCACATCAGTGGGAGGTTTTAGTGGCCAGGTACCCATGCTGATATAAAGAACTTCATTCAGACATGTGAAATATGACAGAAAACTAGTACGCATATTCCCTTGCGTGCCCCTCTGAACCCTTTACCAATAATAGAAGTCCCTTGGGTTGGAAATCATTGGAACATTGGAAACCTCTAGACTGGCTAACAAATATGTCCTCGTAATCACTGAATATGCTACCCGATACCCAGAGGCATTCCTCCTGTGGAACAACACAACAGATTTTAAAATATCTATTACCATACTTTGGCCAGGGTTGGTTTTCCCAAGGAAATTCTAACAGATCAGGGATCCAATTTATTGAGCAAACTTGTGGGTGAAGTCAAGGAATTGCTCCATATTGCCACATTAAGAACCTCAGTTTACCACCCCAAACAGACAGATTGGTAGAAAGATTTAACAAAACCGTTAAGATGATCCTAAGAAATTTAGCAGACAAGGACAGGAAGGTTTGCGATTGCATGATTATGTGGGCCCTATTTGCAGTAGAATACCACACAGGCGTCCACCGTGTTCTCTCCTTCTGAACTACTTTATGGTAGAGAACCAAGAGATGTCATAGACATGCTCCCACAGTCCTGGGAAGAAAGAAAAGAGCAACCTATTCAGCAACGGTCTTCACGCCCCACTCCCTTACTCACTTCTGTGAGAACAACAAGCTTCACACAGAACATAATTTACTGGCAGTTACTTATTCTCCTCCAGTAAATGACGGTTCATGTTGGGATCACAATGACCCCTATGGTCATCAGGTGTACTCACACTTTGCTATTCTACTGCTACACAAGGGTGTTTGTAGGTCTGGAAAAAGATGCAGGGCTACGCTAATGTCACGACTGTTGGGAAGCATGGCTAGCTAGCCTTTTGGTTGGAGCCCCTGAGCTTCTATCCATGGCTACAACCTATCACCCCCTCGGCCCCACCACCCACATGAGCAACACCTCTGCTGCTACAACTTGCCATTTCTGGGTCTTTTAAGAAAATAAAAATATGTTTATCCACCCAGCCACTTGTGGGGATACATAATTAAGTGCACTTATAACTGTCTCATTTGAGCACATATTATCTAATAGTGACTCCCAAGTTTGTCATTTATCCTACTGGTATTTCTTTATAACCACTCATTCTTGATCCATTTTACCTCAATGTTATTGCACATTGTGCATGTTTTTAATAGCTTATATGAAGAGAACACCTCTTTCCTATGCCCATCCTCTGTCTCGCCTTCCCTCCATAGTGTTTTTTTTTTACAATGCATTTTTCCCTCATGGCATGTGCAGTTTAATTTCTATCATACACAGGAATGTCCTCTTCAATGCTGGATGCATTAATACATGAATGGGCTTACATGAACAGCCACATATTTAGCATGCCAAAAACAAAGGTAAGGGTTCAACATGCATACAACATAATTTGTTCAGTAATTATAGATTTTGATTACCCATTTTTTGAAACTTTTGTAATGTTTCCTATTGTTTCTGGAAATGTTTCCTTCAAAAAATATTAATTATACTCAAATGGTGAGTGGCCAGCTTTGGATAGAATAACTAAGGATTTGGTTATGGATGCCAGATGTTGCTGGACAGAGCACCTGCCCAATTACCTGCATACCACACATTGAAATCCCATTTGAGCCAGCTCAGCTTTTCACATCTCCCATGTATAGCAGATGTATATCATTGATTTGGGGAACACAACCACCCCATAGGTGAGCTACTGAGAGAATTGACTTTGTGGAATGATTCCTTAAAAGGTTCAATATTATTTGCAGGATGTGTTCAAAACAATCCGCGGCTAAGGAACCTTCTCTGGTGCACTACAATTTTTCCACGAAATATCATTACAAATAATAGTACTTATTTGGACTAAACTGTGTAAAAATGGCAGCTCATCACAGTCTCATTGATTAGCTTATCCTTTATAAATTGTGAGCAAATACCATGCCAGCTGCCCATACTCAATAACAATCCCATATCATGGTTAATAACGTCCTGTCTTTTTAAAAGAAATGTAGTACAGAATGGTAGAATTCACCATCCACATAAGAGAATTTTGCAGCAATACCCCTCTCATACTGCAATCTCTGTCAGAGGAATTTGACATAATAGATCACAGGACACCGCTACAAATGCACAAAATACATGTGGATGTGTAACATTGCTGTATTGTCAATCTGAAAAGAGATTTTCCAGATGTCCACATCCAAATCTACACTACTCCACATTGCAGATGGGGTACCACAGGAATCAATCCCATTCTAATTAGAAAAAACTAGCCACCATTTGGAGGTATGTGTCTGCAATGCACTCTCCATGTTGTGTTTGTAACATTACGAATCTGGATTGTACATAATGTATCCATCTTCAGAGGATAAATTGTAAACCTAAGTATACAAGAGGTTATAATATTAATACCAAACGTAGGTATGGGCAGGTTAAGCATGGCATCTCATAATTAGCCTCACCCACTGTACTTATCATACTGGCTTCATCATGATGCAAGGAAGGATCAGTACTACCCTGATTTAATACTGTTATACAGAGAGGTATCACAAAATGTACTGTGCTGTCTTGTCTAAACAATATTCAAAGAAGCACAACACTATTTCCGTTTTTTCTCCCCTTTTCGAACCTCACTTCCTCACTCCCTTTTCATGTGTACTATTCCCCTTCATACAGTGTTTTTTCCTTTCTTTTGAAGTTATCTTTTCATTGTTTTCTTACACATTTCTTACCAGAAATTCGAACTTTGATGAACGGCCAAGACAGTCATTGAAAACCCATGGCTCTAGCATGGAATGCAGACAGTCGTGGCTGTTAAAATAATCCACGTGTTATTTTTTATTGGCTTTTTTTGCCATAAAAGTTACAACATAAAACAATTCCTGATGATACAAGAAATGCAAAATAAGTGGATACCTTGTGCTGATGGAAAAAATCAAAAGTAAAACAAGTACAATACAACTTATCAAAAACACAAGCACATAATAACAGTTCATTAAAACCTGCAATGAATCTATCCATCTCGTTTAGCAAGCAATTTCTTCTTAACAATGCACAGAGAAGATATTTAGTCATGTAAAAAACAATATTAAGGTTCTTAGTCTTTTTGCACATTATTCTGCCTTCTCATTTCCAAGAATCTTAAAAAGATTGAAGACAAGCTTTGTATATCTAGCCCTCAGGGTCCCATATCCTTTGCATTAAAACATAAAATGGCCAATTGTTTCCTCTCCATACCCACAAATAGGGCAAATACTGGTGGCAAGGGCCTTTCAAGAGTAGGTACATTTTGCCATGGTAGACATTCTATGTTTTATAAAAAAAAAAATGCATGTGCATACTGAAGAAAAAATAATCCCAAATGGTAGTTTACATTCCAAATATTGAATACCCATAGATAAATTAAGGCATGCGGTATCCAGCCAATAACAGTACATGTTAATATCCACCTGTTTATGGACAGCTTTGGAATTAATACCAATTACACTTGGATTTTCCCAGAAATCACTGATGCATAAACCATTGAAGTTAGCCTCCCCCACCATTCAGAGACATTACATGCATTAATGCTTCGTTGTATCAAGATAGTTCTGGAGTTCCCCATATCATAATCCAGTATATCACTGATCTTAAGCCGATCTCATCAATTACTGGTCTGAGATGTGTTTCCATATGCAACAGTGCATTAGAATTACTTGAGGGGAGCAAGAACAGCTTCCAAAATAACACCTTTTTTGATGATTGCATGGTCACAAGCCTTACTGTGTCCCCACATATGTGCCCACATAACACCAAGGCATTAGATTGCCATTTATAATCCTCTAGTGCAGGTGATAAAGCACAACCACCATGTCCTTGGGCAAACAATCCTCACTGCCCCACTATTTATTTCCAATATAATATTAGCCTTTGCAATATGGGCACCCCGCTGGCAGTTTACAACAAACTTCAGACCTAAATAATCACAGGAAGACACCTGCTCGAGCCTGTTACCATCAACACTAATGTTCAATAGGCACCTCCTAATAGAGTTTGGCCCAAATACCAGAGCCTTAGACTTACTCGGGTTGATTTCTAGTCCCAGGCCTTTACATTTCTTGGAGAAACTTTCCAATGTTTTCTTGAGCCCAGCTGGGTGGTTGCCAAAAGAACTGCATCATCCTCGAAAACTAGGCCTGGAGCTCTATCAAAGCCCAGCCTAGCAGGATCTAGACAACACTGATCGTGTTGATATACACACAGAACAACATTGGGGCCAAGGCACACCCCTGCCCTACTCCCTTCTCAACCTCCCAACCTCACAAGGTGTTGTCAACTCTCCTGCCAAACCCCACCACTCAGCTGCTTGATTATCAGTATGCAGAAGCTGGATTAAGACTAGAAGATGGCCTGTGGTTTGTTTTTCCCTCAGCACCTTGCACGGCTAAGCACATGGAACCCAATTGAAAGAAGCCTTAAGGTCTGCAAACTTTGCATATATAATATAAGATAGAGTATCAAAGCTTGGTCGACCGTGCTCTTTCCCACACAAAAACCTGCCTGCAGAAGACTCTTTCTAAAGCACTTGCTCATTCACACAGATGTTCAAGTAGAACCTTAGCAAATATGTTCCCAGTGGCATCCAGCAAGGAAATGGGACGATAATTGGCATCCATCCCAATGTAACCTTGTAAGACAGGTTCACCCTTTTCCCTGCTGGTAGATAATAGTTCCAAAAGGTTGAAGAATCTTCCGCATAACTGTAAGGCATCCCATTTTCCATTTTAAAATTATAGTTTCTTGTAGTTCAACACATTTTCATAGTTACACCTTAAAGAGTGCAAATCGCCTTTGTCCACAGGGGTTGGGTACTTCAAATATATAATAAGCTCTCTATTTGCCTCCCTACACTCTCTGAGATACCAAGAAGCTGTTTTTACTGCATGCTCCTTCTCTTCTCTCTTGGAATTAGTGACTAATGGTCGTATGACTTCAAGAACAGTCACAGATTCGGCAATAACCTTTTCATATGGGGAGTTTTATGACATAGAACTTCCAGATGTCCAAGGATAGCTTGGTAAATGCTCAGAATTCTGTTTCTTATAGCTGGATCCACTTTATTCAAGGGCGAGAATGCATGGCGATTGAGATGGCTGACATCCTATCCCTATTTATAGTGTCCTGAAAACATCCCACTAAACTCTTAGGGCCTAATTCACAGAGCGTTTTCCAATGGGGTTTTGCCATTATATAACGCTTCTGTGAATTAGGCCCTTAATTACCAGAGTCAGGGGTTTATGGTCACCTGTGTGCATGTCAATTGTTGGAAATATGTGCATGAATGTATGTGTGTATGAGCACAACTCTAGCTGGCTCGCAAGTGCAGTGCAGAAAGGTGGGGAGGGGGAGAATAACATATCAGAAGATGGAAGCAATAGGGAAGGGGGGTAACATTGTTTCAACATTCTGAGCCTAATTTAGGAAACCAGATCACATCAGATTGTCCAAAATATTTCACCACTGCCAATTCTCAAAGCCCATTTATAGTGTCATATTACTATAAAATTACATTAAAAAGTCCCTCAAATTGACCAAAGTCCCTACATTTTGTTTATGTCACTTATCTCAAATATTGTCGAGACAGTGTTGTTTTAGCACATTACACACGGTAGTGACAACACGTACTGCATTTTCGAATACCAAATGTTTTACCTCTCTGCCAAATTCTGAGTTTCAAGCTTGAAACTCAACCTCTCTGCCTGCTGTTATGTGCCATTAGTTACCAGGAACTTGAGAAAGTTACCTCCTACAGTGTAGATGGTGTGTAAAGGAAACATGTCTCATAATGCTTTTACCTTAATGTTTGGAGGTAAATCCCATTTTGTCAGTCTGGCTAAATGTGTATGATCAGCAGTTAAGGCAGCAGCACCTTTGTAAATTGGGGAGAGGCAAATTAGTGTATATTGGCATTTATATTGTGGACCTAGAGAGTGGTTTAGATTCTATTCGTTGCTTGACAGGGGCCCTTTTAGAAACTTTAAAACAGTGGTGTCGAGTTCTGATCTATTCTTGTCTGTAGGTTATGGTTCCTACATGATTTATGGCTATTTAGCTTGTTGCTGTTATCATTTGTTTCTTTTTGTTTTCTTAAATGAGAGCATTCTTAAATTAACTAAGCTCATGTATGCACCAAGATCAATATGATTGGCATTCAATCATTGCTTTGATCATCTAAACAGTTATAAAATGAAGATTGTGAATCAGATATATGACAGAAGATGCGTGTAATGATCCTTTGCAACAATGATTTGCTACATTGACGTATCTGGATCCGATCCAATTCATTGTATTATTTCTGTTCATATTTATTCAACTTTTACAGTCCTTATTTTAAGACATTGCCAGATTTCATTATATATGCCCATCAAAACCTTTAGTGCTGAGATTTGAACAATGTGTTAAGCAAATTAGGGGTTGTATACACATCCTAAGGGGAATTAAACAGTTCCATATTTTAATGTAATGACCAAGGGGCTAATTCACAGAAGCGTTTTATAATGGCAACCCCCTATTGGAAAATGCTCTGTGAATTAGGCCCTTAGTTTGGGAGGCTCCCATAAATTACATATAATTTTATTGCCAGGATGGTGAGGAACGATTCTGAATTTTTGACAGCTGCGGGAAGGTGACTAAAACACGTGATTGATGTGTGTCTTGTTGTGTTTTAAATCGAGAGTAGAAGGCAATTAAGAAAAATGAAAACATCAAAAAATCAATGACACAGAGAAGCAAAAGAAACCATAAAAGAGCCACTTGATAAGAATGGAGGTGGTGGAAGAACCAGTCCCTCCATGAGAAAATGTGTAGATTTGATGACCGGGATTTATCGAAAATGTCAGGATGAAATATGAGGTCTATTTGAAATCCTACTGCTTTAGAAAATATAGCTGACATGGGTGATACACAGTCAAAACATACTAAGACCTCCCATGAGAGATCATCATAGGACATAAACTAGTATATTCAGATGAGGTGCAATGTTGCAGAGGTTAGGTGACAAATTAGGTTCCTTCCACAGTTATTGATGGATGTAGCCGAGATGTTGTTCCTAATCGTAACTGGTGGGGATGATTGGCCATAAAACACAAGCTGCATGGGAAATGAATATGCATATCTCAGTTGACAAAAAAAAGAGATATATTAACACTTGTGAATGTTTTACACACAAGTCCACTATCACATATGCTTTTTGAACTCCAGGTGTCACTTTCTTCCCACAGAATGAGCTGTAGTTACCATCATAAATGGTCACATAGCAATTTACCATTTAGATCAGAAAAATCGACCGACGCGAGTTGCCAACGGATGCACAAGTCACAGGGGAGGCAATGGACGCAATGGACCTGAACCCATACAGCATTAAAATGAAACTAAAGGCTAAACTAACGGTTGTGGGATCCAATAGTCAGCATCCTTAATTGAAAAACATCTCAATCCAAGTACATCAGGCAGGTTGGGGCAAATTCATCAGAAATCCAGGAAACATTCAGAAGGTCACTATCAAGTAGAAACTGGTCAAACCAGTGAAGGCAAGGTTGTGTTCAAAAAGGTAATCCAGTAAGAAAATGAAAAGTCTGGAGCCAGAGGTTGCAGTCCAAAACCAGATAAACAAAACATGCAATAGCTGATCCAGAAAACAGTTCATAAGGCTAGAAGCGGTCAATTTGAGTTTTCATCGGAAATCAGGTTTAAGGAACAAAGCTACTCAAGTAGATCCAATGTAACAGTTGGGGAGCGCTGCTTTGCTTCTTCTTTGTGCTTTTATAGTTCCGATAACAAGGAACAGCTGTTCTGTGCGTGTGGAGATGGTGGAGTAATGATGTCATACATCTACGCACTGAGGACCATGGGGACTGTAGTCCCTTAGGGTGCCATGAAACGCACAGAGGTGAGGACGCACATGACAACGGAGAGACCTGGTGGCCCACTGTGCAGGTCGCTTGGGAACATGCCAGCCCCCCCACAGCACCAGCACATAAGCAATGTCCCTCGTGGGTCCTGACAGTGGGGCACCATAAACCCGAGAATGCAAGTAAAGCACAGAAGCCACAAGATGCTATAACCCTGTGTAACGCAACCAGTGACTTAATGCTAATGGACTTCCACTGTCTTATGACACAGAGTACCTGGGGTAGGCCGGTACCCAGATGATAGGAAAACCCTTACCACTTAATCATTTGACCCATTCTGGCTCTATCAAGAGAGAAACTATTCACAAAGCAGGAATCCTTTTTATGTCGTAAAATTACTACAAGATCCTATAGGCATTCAGCCCAATATTGGCTAAATCAATAGAGAATCGGAGGGGTACAAATATCTCTAGTGGATTAGAAAGCACAACACTTTATAGACTACCCCATCCAAACACAGGGTTCTTAATTGTTCTCAAAGAGGTATTTATGCATTTATTTTTAGAAAATGTACTCCAAGTATTAGTTCTTGAGAACACGGCACAATCATTATCATTAATAATAGACAATTGAAATCAAGACAGCCCATGTTAATAACAAGTCATAAAGCAGAGCTTTTGCTAAATTAAAGTCTGCTTACCAGGGTGTACTAATATGTTAAGGGGCAGATCAAGAAAGCAAGTTACAAGGAATGTTCACCATTGATATATCTGCAGAACTAGCATGTCCAGGCTGGTCTGACCACCCCCTGTATGTTGCATTATAGCATGGCGACAACTGCAATTAAAGATTTCCTAGAATCTCTTGTTCAGAAGTGGCATTTCCAAGCATGGCTGATGTCATTAGAACTCAATGTTTACTTGTGCTTACAGTTTAGCTTGCAATATACTTAGCCTCTTTCTCTATACTGTGTTGAGCATTCCATCTCAGAGTTGGACATTCCTGCAGAGAAAGGCATGCCATTATACACTGACTAGAAGAATATTCATCACTTATATAGAATTCTTTACTTTACCTATGTGCTGCACTTTAAAGTATTGTGAAGGCTAACCACTTCATTGTTCCTAGAAGATTTGTGAAGGTTAGCCAATGTATTGCACTTAGAAGAATAGCTAAGGTTGGCCTATGTACTGCACCTAGAAGTTGGAGAATGTTTGCCAATGTACTGCTCCAAGAATCTTGAAGGTTAGTCCACTTATAACATTCATAAGAATTGTGAAGCTTAGGCAATTTATTGCATTTAGAGGAATTGCAAGGATAGTCATGTATTGCACTTAGATGATTCTTCGGGGGTAGCCATCGTATTACATGTATGTAGCCGCCGCATTGTAATCCAAGTGAAGGCCGAATGTAGCCTGGTCTTAGAATATAGGTGGATGTAAAATGTAGTCATTGTATTTAATCTAAGTGCCTGTTAATTGTAGCCTGTGCATTCATCTAGGTAATGGTTAGAATGCAACTGATGTATTAAATCTAAGGGCAACTCCATAGTCATGGAAATCACTCAAAGGCATTTGCTGCCGAACCGTACACATCTGCCATCAAACACCACCCAAAACACTTTGCACAACACCTCTGCCATGGGAAGGTAGCTATTATTCATGACAAAAATTTGATATATAGATGGACACATAATAACTATCCAACTCTAACATCACCGCCTCTCATCACCCATCCACATGCCGACTCGACATCAGTGGCTAGCAGGGATTTGGCCACCCTTTCATATCTTCGTATAGGCCGTTATGAACACACGCATACTAGCATGTCTTCAATTTTCCCATACCTGAACTTCGGTCACCTGAGGGTGTTCAACCTTCAGCGGGGAATGACCATATCAATGGTGAAAGGAGTGATACAAATCACGCAATGCAATGCAATACAATTCTGCCTATGGAACAATCTTATGCCTATATTAGGGTTGTCAAATTCCAAGCTTCGAGTGTTGCAATCATGCTGGGGTTTCATGATATGTCTCTATAAGATTAATGGGAAAAATATGTATATCATGATTAATGTGTGCCCTTCTATTTCATAAATGTTAATGTAGTATATCCTGAACACCACTGCTCTAGATAGTAAGAAAATAGCTTAACAGTTTAGTGTTTAACTGATTGGGTGATACCTGTTCTTTAATTAAATATTAAAGTGTATGGTCCTCCCAAATAAGTCATGTGATACCCTATTTTGAGTTAATGCAATTGCAATGGATAACATGGAATGTTCTTTCACTAATAGTTAACCAAACAACTCACTTGAGAGCCTCAGGCTTGTGTCAGTAACATCATGGTTGCAATAATATTTCCCTTGCACAACCTCAAAAGCATTTGGTATACCCCAAATTGCCTGAATTAGCAGCACTTTCATAATATGCTGTGCTTCAAAATCTCCTCCAATGTCAATACTGTCACCACAATCGATTAGGTAGGGCATCAATACCCAAGTCATTAATCAGGATTAATGGTAATTTAATGACTGAGAGCGAGACACTGCACAAAGTGATAAAACAACCTAAAAAGGGAAAATAAGAAAACAAGACAAAATTGGGCTTTCATACAGGGGAGGCTTTCATTTTCTAATTCTAATAATGCACTGCAAGAAATAACTCAACTCCATGAGTCAACTCCATTAGTCATCCTTCATACATTCACTCTGGACAGATTAATCCAGATTAGGATTTAAAGTTTTAATTTTCAAATAAACAAATTATATAACAACAATTGAATAGATGACATCAACAAGTAACCTACAAGCATCCAATAAATGTTAACAAGCACAATGTTAACAAGCACAATAACATTTCAGATCACATCAATACCAATGCCATTTAAAAAAGGCAAGAACTAAAGGAGGAAGAGAAAGAAGAAAAAAGAAAAAGAAAAAGATCAAAGATTAAAGAACCAAAACATAATTATACCATCAAACATTGCTATCAGTTAATAAAGCATCATATACTGAATCAAAGAGTGAACCATGTTGGTATTATAGCTAACAGTCCAGAGACCTTACAGTCCAAATAATAGGCATACATCATCCACATACCTCAAAGAACCTTCCCCAAATGTCCCAAAATGTCTCAATGTCTCCTGAATCTTTGTAAATGGACTTTTCATAAGTGGAAACAGTGAGTAGTTATTCCACTCACTCGTCAATGTTAAAGGAGCTGCTTGAATTCCACATTCTCAGTATCATACTTTTGGCGATCATACACGCCCGGCACAACCACGTTTTCTTTCCAAAGGTAGAATCATCCAACTGAGATATGTTACCTAAAATCAGAAGGGAGCCAGATTAGGAAAGGGAGGTCAAAGGCAATGGGGGATTTATGGAGCTAATTAGGTCAAGAGAAAACACGGACAGCAATGGGGAAGGAGATTAGATTAAAACCAGGGTATAAAGAACACACATCAGCAGCATTCAAAGAGCAGTGGTGCAGGTGCCGTGTGAGCAATTTAAAGTGAACACATTCTGAGTTTGGTATTAGTGAGAAAAGCTGTTACAGTGCTTTGGACAGTATACAGTACACAATAACTGCAACAATGACGAACACTGAAAATGAAGAGATGGCTAAGCAAGCCAACACAGTATAAAAGAAAGTATAGAAGATCGCCATACCTACTTAAATGCAAAATGCACTACTAGTGACCTATGGGGGTTCCAGGCAGACCAGTGTATATATATATTGAAAGAAGACCGTGGGCCAATTTTCATTTTGGGTGGCAAGACACATTTTGCAACCCTAAGAACTCTCTTAGAAAGGTATAGAGGGAACAATGCAGGGACGAGGAATATTTTTTCAAGAATGTAACCCCCACATATTGGAATGTGTTTGCCCAATTGAATTTGTCATTGCTTACCTGCATATATGCATGTAGCATTGTTGACAATGAAGTCCTGGTTTCTCACTTATGTGAGCTGAATATTGATTTATAAGATAATTAATTGCAGCAGGTATCTGTCCCAGCAATACCAAATCATTGGCATAAGCCAATACGGAAATGTTATTATGACTAAAGAGAGACAAATGATTGGTGCATTTATCCAGGGTGCATGGGAGAGATTTAAAGAACAGGGATGGGATTAAACAGCCCTGTTGTTTTGCTAAAAATTTACAGGGAGATGCCCATACTTCAAACATTAATTGTGGACAGAAATTGCATTTCTGAAGCCCATAGTGTGCCTGTATTTATTGGGGCAATTTGCACCAGAAAATACATTTTATTTATTTTGACATAATAAGAGTTTGCACAACTGATACCATTCCATCTAAAATAGCTTTCATTGGACATTATCAACTTGTTGGGGAATTTGCGAATCACTTGATCAGACCTTGCAGGAAACCAGCTTAGCACAGACAAGAAAACACAATAAAACAAAGTTAAAAAGATGTGAATGGGTATACTAAATATTCACCTTAACTCCATTGAAGAACCAATGTGCCAAGAAAACTGTCACTGACAGCTGTCAGTATTTCAATGTCAAGTAGCAATCAAGTAAAAAGGACATTAAAGAAGTTATGTTTCTATTGTAATCTGTTGCAGTGGGAAGCTTCTAATAAAGCCTTTCAGACTTTTGCAATCTATAATTTGATTCAGCACCTCGTCCAATTCCATTACAACTATGTGGAGGAACCATATAGGAAGGCTAATTTCAATCAAAATGTACAGACCCATGGCCTATAATCTGTGTACAGCTATCTGCTGCAGAAAAGCACACCTGCGTCACTCTCTTCCACTTCTAAAGCGCTCTCCGTTCCAGCCACCTCCACCCAACCTCGGCCCATGTGACCTATACCAAATCTGCACAATTGCAAAGTAATGTGTTTGAAATATGACAACTACATCATGGTGTGAAATCGCATCTTAGATAGTTACAGAAAACCTATTTTACAACATCAAAGAAACTGCTGCAACTGAAAAAATATAAAAGACAATCAGTGACAATTTTTTTATCCTCTTATTTTACAAAAATTAAAAAATTAAGACACAAAAAAACGAATGAAAAGACTATACAAAAGGCACAACAAACCCATACTTATTATTGGTGGACTGAAATGGCCTTGCTGAACCCATTGTGTGTTTGCATTTATTGGGGCAATTTGCACTGGAAAAACCGTTCTAATTCTTATTTACATAATACCATTTCCATACTCTCTCTCTCTCTCGCTCTCTATCTCTTTCTCTCTCTCTATCTCTCTCTCTCTCTCTCTCTCTCTCTCTCTATATATATAAATATATATTTTACTTTTTTTAAACAAACGCATTTTTCATGAAATTAAACACTAGATTTCACAAAACAACAAACAACAAATGAAGACAATGGGCCTCATTACAGGTCCAGCGGTAATCCTGCCAGTGCTACCGGCGGGTTGCTGCCAGACTCGTAAAATGTTACGAGTCTGGCAGCAACCCGGACCAAGGAAGTCAGGTGATCGTAAAACATTAGTCCCAATTCCCATTGAATACCATAAGACTCTATGGGAGTGGGGACTCCGAAGCGCTTGCACCATTGCTAACGGTGCTGGCACTTCCATGACCAGTATGCCAACCGTGCCCGCTGCGCTTGGCAGGGTCAGACCTTTCGGGCACAGTGGCCATGGGTGACAGACTCCTAGTTTGCCAGTCCAGACACAAGAGTGCCGGTGAGCTTAACGGCAACCTTGTTTCTGGACCAGCAAACTTGTAATGAGGCCCAAAATATATTATCTTATAGATAACCACACAGTAATACACTCCAACAAAAAATATTTTTAAAGCACACACTTTTTCAGATCACCCCAAAAAGCACTTTAATACACACCATTAGTGATTATAAAAGCATTGTAAATAAAATCACATTTCTACTGCTCTGTGATCATACATTTATTTTGAGTGCAGGAAGTATAGTTAATGATTCTATATCATGCTCCTCAATGAAATACATTTTTTGTTCCTAATAAACATCTTCCAATAATTGTTCCAACTTATTTTCTACATATAAGCAGGACAACTTCATTGTTAACAAATACAGTAACATACAACATATTATCAAATAAAACCTTCAACAAAAACAGTGACAAACAACTGATAAATGCCAATAATATTTTGTCCCAGTTAACAAGAACTGCACCTTGAGCACAGTGTGAGTCCTCAGTCAAAATAAGAAAAGTCGATCTCATGGTGGGTGTTATTCTTTCCAAAATCAAAAGCAGAAAAAGAGGACTATATTGTAAGAAAACTAATAAAATGCCTGGCACATATTCACTGCAACCTATCACAAAGAAGTACACATTTACAACATTAACACCAGCCAATTAGAAACACTGAAACACATACAAACCCTGTCCAGCATCTCTAATATCCGCGGCCCTTCAGCGCAGCTACAAATCTTTCTTGTAGCCATTGCTACATGGACAATTTGTACAAACTGAGCCAACCTTCAAAAATTCAAAAAAGACAAGGGACCACCTAAGTACACAAAATAACACACACAGTTTCAATTCAGACCTGTATCATCCACATTAAAATATGAATATTGCACAGCAAATGTATGGTCCAATAGACGTAGCTATAACAGCAGCCGCGTCTATCAAAACAACCAATGAAAAGGCGAAAAAGCATAGACGCACCCACACACGTGCTTGTTATAGCCACGATTATAGAGAAGCTTTGCTGGTTCGACTGCTATTAACCCACGGCTAAAACACATTCATGAACATTCGATGTGCCATTTGCTGGTATATAGCTGCAACTTCAGACGGTATAAAGTTTAAAAAACGGGTAGCAATGTCACGCAGTGGGTGGGTGCTGGGTAGCCATGGTTATTAGATAAAAAATAATAATCTGAGTATGGAATATGAATGACAAAAGAGACAGTAGTGATACAATGGTAGTTAAAATGAGTTTTGTAAGATACGTGATAATAAAGTGAGCACATCAAATGTGCTAAAATATTACACTCAGTGTACTCCAAAACAGTCATTTTAAAGACTACTTATAACATATGAATATAACAATACAATGAAATAACATCCATCACATATAAATACACAAATACAATGAAATTACATAAAACAACCTTTTTCTGGCTAGAGTTCATTGACTTTTTTTCCTAGCTGTGGTTGCAATATGAAACTTTAGGGTGGTAGGTCACATAGATGTTCATACATATATAAATAATAGATCATTCTTAGAAAGGACTCTTTCGAGTACAAACACTGTACTTTTCTGCACATTTAGGCCCATAGCCGCAGGTATAGTCCAACAAACCTGTGGCTACGACCAACCCTTCCCAGTCTTTGCTGTCGTTGACCGCACCTCCGAAATTCAACACCCTGTTGGGCAATAACGTAGTCACAGATATTCATCTATGTTTAAAACAAAAATATCCTTCTATCTGTAATGAAAATAAAACATAAGTAGATAAAGAGAACACACACTTTAAGAAACACAATTTAATACACACATTTGTATGGCCCTCATATCTTGTATGCAGTGCATCACATGCACTATATAAGATACAGCATTTGTGCATGCAACAAGGTTGTTCTCTTTGCACATACTATTCGAGGCTATAAACATGGCTCCAGAAAGTTAAGTGTTGCAAACTCCCTGGACCTCCTATAACTCCCACATGTCACTTGGCGTCCTCCATCCACCTGTGCACCTCTAGACTAAAGTCATTTGCAATTATTCTAACCTGCAAATAGCTTTTTAACTACTTTTCGTTTCCCATTATCGTCAGCTTTTATCCTTGCATCGAGAGAAAAACAAGACGGAGGCTGATCCATTTCTAAAAACATCCAGTTTTGGGTAGATCCCTGAGATGTAGATATTTTTGAGAAGGGGCACGCCCTTCTGCATCAAATATTTAAATAAGTACTGCACGGAATAACCCCTAACCACACATGGTGCCCGAGTTGCTTTGGGCATGGTCCAAATCCGTCCAGTGGTTTGGGCTGTGCGCTTTGACAAAAATTGACCTTGTTTGTCTATGGGAAAATGAATGGGAATCAGGCTGTACTTTAAGCCAAAAAATGTTTTGTCTTCTTAATAACTTTTTATTTTGTAACGTGTCCTTACAAAACTACGCAGTCTACACATATGGTGGTAATGCCCGAAACTGGACAGATACTGGGGGAACATAGTGGACATCCCTACGAGACTGCTCCGCAAAGTCTATGTCATCATGATGATGTCAGCATCAAAGGTCTTGGCGTGCAAGAGGAAGTCCAAAGAACCCCACCGGGAGCATGAGTGGGCTGCAAAGCTATGGTCAGTGGCCGCCATGGAGTGGCTCACATATTCGATACAAGGTGATCACCTAAAGTTTATGACTGAGTGGTCCGCCCTCTTGGCATACCTTAAAAGAGGTAGGCGCAGAACATGGTGCCCGAAAGCGATGTCGCTGCTAGGAATCACTGACTCCCAAGAGGACTCTGACCCATGAAGAGGGATGAGCGGGGGCACAAAACTCAGACTACAAGCAAGGAGGGAAAGGAACCGCACTCTCTGCCTCTGCCACAGGCACCACTGAGAGGTGGAAAGACTATACATCTGACTTCTGGATAATGGAGGGGGTGAAGGGGGAGTGGGTTTGTTTTTTCATTGTTGATCTGTTAAAAATGCTAATAAAAACAAGTAGAAAAAAAGCTATGCAGTATGGGGGCAGCGCAAGTTCTTAATCACTGTCGAAATGTCAGTCAAATCTGTTTCTCAAATCAAAAGTTATTAACAATAGAATTTTGAGGGGTTCCTATGAGAGTCCGACTCACCTTAACTATAGGGCGGCGACCGCCTCAGATGAAGCCAGTGAGAGGGTGAAACATGTCAGCGTTTCCTTTTTAATGCTTTCGATTAACATGTGTTGGATTAAAGAATTTTTTGAAAACCAACTGCGTTTTGTGTTACTGCTAGAAAACTGCTGAAGGATTTTCTGTAAGGAGTGCGGTCTGGCCATTTATATGTATGAATGCATTAAAAGGTGTAAAATATATTAAGCCAAAAATAAAATCCTGTTGTTTTCAGTCTAATTCCACTCATTTTCCCAAAGAGAAAAAGTGATTTGATTGAACACCTGTAGCACCAGAATAGCTGGATAGATTTGCACTAAATTAGAAACCACTTGAGGACAACATGTCTCTGATGTGCGTTTTCGTGGTTTGGGGTAAATACATTGGGTTGTTTTTAAAATATTCAATGTGAAGTGGATGCCCCTGCTCTTAACATACTTTTACAGATCTCTCATAGTACTCTGCACAATGTGAGGAATTCCTATGATGATTATGAGGGGTGACAAACATGAAAACTGCTCCAAATGATAACTGGAGAAGGAAAAGGGGTGCATGCATATTATGCTACAGGTGGGCATGTGAAAAGAGGACTATTTTTGCAGTGGGGGAGTTTGGAGCGGACTCAGCAGCCCATTTGTGGGAGAAAATGTTTGGCTTATCAGGGAGTCCCACAGGAATCCTGCAAGATTCTTAGATTAACTTTGCAAGGTGTGCATGGGAAAAAAATGTGCCCCATACTTCAAAGAGTAAAATGGATAATGAGAGAGAGTCAGGGAAGTAAACACAAGGGAGCGTGTGATGAGACCAAGAAAAGAGTAGAAGGGGGCACTTGGTGAATGTCAGCGATGGTGGGGAGACCATTTTCTAATGTTGTCCCGTTACTGAGGGAATTGGCAAAAAGTTATGTTACCACGAGGATGGGCATACTCTGTATTACCATGGAAATTATTCACGGGAATGGCGTGCACAAGAATAGGTAATTGCAGCAGAGGAGTTATTGTTAGCATGAGAAATGATTGCAGAAAAAAGGCCAGCAAAACAATAATCTATGAACTTCTGTGACTTGTCGATTTAAAAGTGCACGCAGGGGGATTCAGAATTAATAGGCAGGGCAATATGTTTTTTTTTTTATAAAATGGTGTCACATGCACGGTGGATGAAGGCCATGACCTAAGCCCTCTGTGTTTTTAAAATATTGGGGCAACAGCGACAGTATCTATGGCCTAAGGCTAGAGGGCCCCTGGCAAAGGCTGAAGGTTAGTGGACACGGACTATGGCTAGTGGATTTGGTTTGGTACTAAGGGGGGTCTCGGCTTTAAAAGGTTTTATGAGCCTCGGCTTTACCTCTTTTAAAATAGTTGGTGCAACATGGAGACTCCACAGGCCATGGTCTAAGATCATTTCCTGTGGGCCCCTAAAAAATTATAGTATGATACAACCCTTCAAATTAATTGAAACAACTTTAGTTAAGAGAGAGTTAAGGTGATCAGATTTAAAGCAACACAATCATTGACATTCAGCAGGTGTGCGAAGTTTTGACAATCTTAACTTTCCATATCCTGTGCTGCAAAGTCCATGAGCACATACATGATATTGCAGAAAGGATTCACATTTATTTATTTATGTATTCATTTATTTAGTTATTTATTAATTTGTTTCATATTTATTGCACATTTTTTGGGTGCTTATAGAAGAAGTAAATTTGTTTCAAAGCGCCCACAGGGCAACAGGGAGGGAACATGAGATAGAAACAATGAATATACTGGAGGATAAAGACGAACATACTACTTGTGAGCGTTCAGAGAATTGAGATACAATGGGTCTCATTACAAGTTTGGTGTAGCCTTAAATAGGTAATTATCAAGTCATTACAGCCCTGCCGGTAATTGCCCATTTGCGGGCACCGGAAAAAAGATGCTCCCCATTCCCATTCGGCCCCATAGTGCTGAATGTGAATGGGCACGTCGGATGCACCGGCACCGTTTATAACTGTGCCGGTCCATTCGACATGCTGTGCTCGCGGGTGCCTTTCTGTGGCAGAAAGGCACCTGCGAGCACAACTCGTAGTTTGCTTGTCCGGGAATTACGGTACTGGCATGCTTACCGGTACCATAGTTCCTTATAATGAGGCCCAATATGACATCAGAGCGGCATCAACACACACATACACAAATTAGCTAATCAGTACGCACATATCCCTGTAATTTCAATTGAAAACAATATATATTTGTTTACATATTTCTCTAAGACTGTTTAAAACAGCAATATTTTAACGGATTTACCCATGCAGAAAACCTACTTGCTCCAGGTTCAAATAGGTGCAAAATGTTATGGGAACAGGTGCCTTCTGCTTTCTGTGAAAAGAGTTACTGATCATGCAAATAGGTGGTTCCCTCATTTGCAGCGCAACTCCTTCACTCATTGAATCACAATTCTGAAGCAATCAATAAACGTGTTCCCCATTTTGAGAATATCAAACAGATTACGTGGATGCATTGTGCAGGATTTGTATTTCCTTGAAGGTATTTTGAGTATCAAAATGTTTTGATAATTGGATCCAAAATGTTAAGAGTTAGGAGATTAACTTTTTCAGAGATATATATGTGCCTCATCACGAGTTGGGCAGTATCCCAGTGGTAAATGCACCGGGATACATCCCAACGTTATGAGCATTACTGCAACTCGGTTAAGTGCCCTTTTGCGTCGGATCCCGAGTTGCATTGGCGCTATTCAGCCCCATTCATTCCGGGTCCATTAGACTCTAAGGGGCTTTTTGGCGGGATTACCACTGTCAGTAATAGCATTGAAAATGGGCAGACAGTGGAGGTTTTTACCTTCAGCATAAGGCTGGAGGTAAACCTCCCACCCTCCGCCCAAACTCAGGATTGGGCAGAGCTGTGATGTGATGGTAATAGTGTTAGTGCTGCATTTCTACCTCTCTGCACAACCCCTGATTAGGCCCACAATATTCTGCATCATTATAGCCTTTTCATTCAACCCCCATCATGTCAATTTTAGTGACCTTAATGTTAATGAGTTTGGCACTGTGTACTGTTGCCACTTGCATGGTCTCTTGGTGCTCTGGTGGATCTGCAATGGAAGGGAGTTTTGTGGGGGTTTGTTCAGATTGAAAGCGAAAAAGAGCAAGAGAGCTGTGATGTGCAGTTGACTGATCAGTACAGAGAAACCAGTCACTGAACTTAGGTACGTATTCGGTTTGCAGCAGGCACGTGGTGTCGTGGTATGATTGTGTGTATTTTAGTTTCATGTTGGGTGTTGTGAAGGACGTGTGGTTTGTAGTGCGGTAGAGGTATTTATTTATTTATTCATTGGACATTTGTATGGTGCCTATACACAAGTGTTTCAAGGTGCCACAAGACAAAAAAGGGGGGGCACAGGAGAAACAATTACAATAAATGGTCCTATTAAGCCTTGTGACATTCAGACCATGCAAGTGCAATGACAATAAGTGCATGGGGAGGAGGCAGGTCAAGTCAGAAGGGCTGGGATAGAGGGAGGGGGAGGGGAGAAGTGCAGGAAGACTGGGGCCCAGGGTCTGGCCAAGTGCTGAGAGAAGCCTAGGTTGGTGAGTGCTAGGGGAACGGTCAACTAGTGTAAGGACGGGGTGGAACATAGTCCGGCTAGTCATGAAAGAGTGCCCAACGGCAAGTGATGGTTAAAGGGTGCTGGGGTAGACTGGCTGAGCAGGGCTTGGGCCCTGTAAGGCACATAAGGGTCCAGAAACCAGTCACAGTGGCAGGGGGACAAATAGCATGGGAGGGGGTGAGGGATCAAGGAGGAGTAATGGAAAGTCTTGAAAAGTTTCCAGAATTTAAGGAGATCCGGCTCAAGTCTGATAGGGGCAGGAAGGCTGTTCCAGAGGGAGGCTCCAGCTGAAGAAAGAAATCTACCTCCCACTCTCTGCTTGGTGAAACGTCTGAAAAGCAGAGAGTTGGAGCCAGAGGACTGAAGAACCCTAGCAGGGAGGTATTTAGGGAGAGAAAATTGAATGTAGAGGGGTACCAGAAAGACTTGTGGGTGATGCAAAGGGTCTTGAATTTGATCCTTGTAGACACCGGGAGCCAGGGGACTGATTTTAGTACTGGAGAGATGCGGTCCCTAGGCTTGAGGCCAAGGATAAATCTCAGCCCTATTCTGGATTAGTTGAGGAGGGCAAAGAGAGGAAAGAGGTAGATTGAGGAATAGGCTGTTGCAGTAGTTCAGCCCAGGGATAACCAGAGATCTGGAGACATTAAGCTTATGGGGGCAGGTGAGAAAAGGGAGAATGCCTCTGAGGAGGTGGAACTGAAAGTTTGACTTCTTGGCAAAGTCTCTGATGTGAGGGGAGACTGAGAGAGAGGCGTTGAAGATGACTCCAGGATGTTTTGCATCACAACTGGGCTCAAGAGGGAGGGAGGGAAGCAGGGAGCAGGTGTCCCAACGAGAAGGATCTCAATCTTACTGGCAATAAGGCAGAGCTCATTATAAGATCACCATACCTGAATAGCAGTCAGGCAATCAGGTATAAGAGAGAAAGAAGAGGAGGTAGAGGAGGGAACCTTAAAGGAGAGCTGTGTGTCATCAGCATAACATTGAAAGTGAGGAGAGAAGGTGTAGATCAAGTGGGCCAGGGGGGGAAAGTTATATATCGAAAAGCCATGGTGATAGGATAGAGCCCTAAGAGATGCCGCAGGTAGACAGTGAGGTGGTGGAGAGGAAAGGGCCCAGGTATGTTTTTTTTTTGTTCAGATGTTGAAGCTGAGTATGCAGAATGGTGAGTTTTTAGTACAGTTAGCTAGGAGCAGCACATTTTCTTGCCCCAGCAAACCATCTAAGTGTGATACATTTCCTACACCCAACCTCTAGTTAAGTGAAGCACATTTCTTGCCCTCAACAATCCATCTAAGTGCAACACATTTCCATCCCCCAGCAAACCATCCAAGTGCAAAACATTTTATAGCCCTAACAACCAGTTAAGTGCAGCACATTTCCAGCCTTCAACATATACTGTATTAGGGGGGAGCGTTTAGGTCCAGAAGCATACGTCGTCCCAAAAAAGCATCTGAATTTAAAACATCCGTTATCCTGACAAGGGACCCAGTTTCAAGGATACATTGTCTCAAAAATTCACCCAGAATCAAAGCATGCACTGTCCCGAAAATGCCCCCAGGTAGAGAAGTGGTGGGCCCTATTGGGCACTGCAGGACAGGGAGCAAAGAATCACACTACAGATAGTATAAAATGCCTCAGTGCGCAGTTGGGCACCTATGGATAATTTACACAAACGAGGCTAGATGCAAAATATGGCTAACTTACACAATTAGGCTGTATGCAAAACCTGACCAACCTACAGAAATAGGCCAGATGCCAAATATGTCTAACTTCCACAATTAGGCAAGATGCCAAATATGGCTAACTACACAATTAATCTAGATGCCAAATATGGCATTAAGTCTAGATGTAATTTCATGATCAGCAATCATCTTGTAGCTGGGATGACCACTATCCTCTGGTAAACAGATTTACTCAAACATACTAATTATGGGAGTTAAGTAGTGCTTCAGACAGACCTCTCCAGATTTAAAGTGCTGTACTATGCGATTTCAGATTCAGTACCAACTTGTGGTGCTCAGTATGTCACCTTGTGGAATTGGTGGGTGGTAAAGTGTCGAGTCTGGCCAACCAGGGTATCCACATCAACCAGTTCCCAAGGCAAGTGTGTTGTGCTTAAACAATACTCCTAGCTAACTATGGTAAATCAGCAATGGAATCATTAATTCATTACACTTTACCTTTGTGACTTAATCTGTGCTAACTCTGGAACCCACAAGTGCAATCTAAAAGTAGAGAATAGTGAGGGGGGGGGGGGGTTTATGAAACATCTGACCTATTGGTTTGAGACAAACATTGTTCAATTGCAAACAATCACAATTGTTCAGAAAAAGGCTAAACATCATGAATTGTTAAAAATAGGGAGAAGCTAAAGTCTTTAAACATCCCTGTAATAAACAAAAAAAGAGAGATGCACAAAAAGGTTTTACCCAATATATTACATTAACACATCATTATAGGAAAAAAAAATTCTGGTTGCAGATATGCCATAGAGTTTGAAGATTTAGGGCCTCATCACAGCCTTGGGGGTATCCTGGTGGTTATTGTGCAGGGATACCGCCAATGCAAATAGCATTACCGCAACTTGGTGTGACGCTATTAACACAGGATCCCGAGTTGTGGTAAGACTGTAATTCAGCATTTTGTTAAGAGTTTATAGCACTATTACCCTGGCGGAAATGGGTTGGAAGCTGGTGATTTAGCTTGAGGTAAATCTACAGGTTTCCGCCCAAACTCAGGATTGGGCAGAGCGGTAATGCAGCAGTAATAGCATTACCACCACATTGTTGCAGCCCCACCCAAATCCCTGATGAGGCCCTTAATGATTTAAAAAGCAAAAAAAAAAGAAAGTTTAGATAATCATTGCAGTTCTGGATATATAAATAAAAACATGGGTGTGCAATTGTAATCATAGAAAAATACATTCTTACAGAATTATTAGAAATAATAGTATTTCTACTTAGAGATGAGTAATAGTAAAATCTAATCAGTGATATGGCTGGGGATTTTGCTTGATTTGTATTCAATAGGAAGACAGTGCAATCAGCGGACTGTGTCAATTTCATTTTTTTTCTAGCTCATTTAGGAGAATAAAAGAGATAAAGATCCACTTTTCTGTTTTTAGAACTTTGTCTTAAAATAAGCCATTAAGCAAGACGTTTTCTACTTGGATAGAAGATATGAATAATGGCTATTTTTCTGAGCCCATTCGCCCTCGCAGGTTAGAGACAGTACATGCTAGAAAAAACACAACACAGTCCTTTCAGAAGCGTGAGCACTGAATGTTGCCAACTGTTAAGTACACATCAACTAACATCCACTTAACATGTCTTACTTTTTATCATGGTGTTTTAGTTATTATAATCATCTTAACATATTTCATCTTTCTTTGTTTTTATTTTGCTGTGACCCATATTAACAAATCCACTTGCTGTAATTGTTACGTATAACTTAATAGGAATTGTATAACAAATCCAAGACAATTAAATCCAGGATGTTGTGTTCAAAATTACAGAAAAATAACAAAAAGAAAAACATCTGTTTGAAGATTTATCATGAATTCAATTGACCAGAAAGTTAACATTTCTTTAATAATTTCGTTTGACAGGCGACTGGCCCGCTCCACACTGCTTCTGATCCCGCTGTTTGGAATCCATTACACTGTTTTTGCCTTCTCACCTGAGAATGTCAGTAAGCGTGAGAGACTGGTGTTTGAATTGGGACTGGGATCTTTCCAGGTGAATATGCAAAGGATGGCATAGCTTAATTTTTAACATTTTAAAATGATGTTAAGCATCAGTTTGCCTAACGTGCATTTTGCCTATATTTCTTTCACTTCTTTTTTCTCCAGGGTTTTGTGGTTGCCGTCTTGTACTGCTTTTTGAATGGAGAGGTAAGTATTAATAAATTGAAATCGTATATTTACTTATCATTCCAAATGGGATACAAATGTGATAGCTTATTCCAAATGTCATCTCAACATTGTCAAGAGTTTACCATTATTTCAGACTATCCAGGAGTTTTTTGTGTGTCCATTGTGCATCCTTATCAGAAAAAGATTGCACATTTCTTACAATATTGCCCCAACACAACAAGTGTCTGGCTTCGGAGCTGCCAGAAGCACGGAAACTGCTCTCCTGAACAACCGTGAAAACCTGCTCTCTAACCTCGATTCCAACACCCCCTGTGTCCTCATCTTACTTGATCTCTCCTCTGCCTTTGACACGGTCAACCATGCCATCCTGCTCAACCGGCTCTGTGATAACCTGGGGATCACTGGTCAGGCCCTGGCATGGCTGACTTCTTTCCTTTCTGACAGACCCTCCCAGGTTCAACTTGGGTCCTTCCTCTCCTCTATTTCTATCTGTGATGTTTCCCAGGGGTCTAATCTCTCTCCCTGGCTGTTCAACCAATACCTGGCACTTCTTGCTCATCGTATTGCCGCGCTCTGCCCCAACTTCCAGTGCTTTGTGGATGACTCATTTTCAGGCTACCCTCAGCCACCTCTTCTCCCTCTCTCATCTCTGACTGTCTGCCTGCTATTCAGGAGTGGTGTGCCGCCAATGATCTTTGCCTTAATGCCAGTAAGACTGAGATTCTCCTCATTGACACACCTGCTCCCTCATTTCCTGTCACTCTCTGGCCGGCCTCTATTGGCCCTCTTCCCGCTCCCACCTGTGAGGCTAAAAACCTTGGGGTCATCTTCCACTCCACACTCTCCTTCTCTCCTCACATCTCTGACATCCCTAAGAAGTCACACTACAAGCTGCACCTCCTCAGAGGTGTTCTTCCTTTCCTCTCCTTCCTCCAGAAGCTCACTGTCTCCAGAGCTCTGGTTCTTTCTAGGCTGGACTATTGCAACAGCCTCTTTCTAAATCTGCCTGCTTCCACTCTCCGCCCTCTGCAACTCATCCAGAACAGAACTGTCAGACTTGTCCTTGGCCTCAAGCCCAGGGATCACATCTCTCCAGGACTGAAATCTCTGCACTGGCTCCCAGTGGCTGCAAGGATTACGTTCAAAACCCTCTGCATTGTCCACAAGGCCTTCTGGAGCCTGCAGCCTCAATGCCTCCAACTCTCTTCTTAAATATCTTCCTTCTCGAGCTCTTCGCTCATCCACTTCCAACTCCCTCAGGGTCAGTCACTTCTCCAAGGAAGGAGTTGGTGGTAGATCTCTTTCTTCATCTGGAGCCTCCCTCTGGAACAGCATCCCTGCCTCCCTGAAACTTGAGGACAATCATCTCCACTTCCGGAAGCACCTCAAGGCCTTTCTCTTTGCTTCTGCTTTTTCTCCCCCTGACCCCTGCTGACCTCTTGGCTCAAACTGAAACTGCACTGTTTGCCTGGCCACCAACTGATCTCGGGCCCAGGTCCCTTCACTGCCAGTCACACACACCTGCACTTCCTTCCTGGCAACCCCCGCACTTGGGGACTGTTTCTGTATCCCTACAGTCCCACTACCAGCACTTGACACCTGATGTCTGCACTTACCCTTGTACTTGCAACCTACTGGCCATACTTTTATTTATTGTTATATCTATTATCCCATGTACTGCACTGTCCTCTCCCGTAACCCTCCCCACACTTTCCCCCTTCCCCTTCACATGCATGTGCGCGATCTGAATGACGCCTGGCCTAGTTGGATCGTTGTCTGTTCCCCCCTGTTTCCCCTCCCTTGCCAAGTCGCACCTTGAAACACTTGTGTATAGGCGCGTTATACATGCCATATCATATCACATCATATCAATAAAAAAACCTCTTAAATTAACGCAGCTTTTTCCATAAGGATACAGAATGAATTTTCTCCATCTGATTTAGATGCCCTAAAATCATAATTTGTTGAAATTGTAATCATCAATCGCCCAACCACATATTACTTCATTTGACTTAATGTATTGGAGTAGATAATATTTAATCACATTTGTATCTCTTCAGCAACCTAAAACCTGTATTTCTGTAAATACATTTTTATTGAACATTATTACCCTAAACAATAGTATGTGTTTCTGAGTATGTAGATTCCTCAGCATACAACATAGCTATATGCAGTTGAAGAAGTAGATCAGGCCATATGCAAATTCTTACAGAAAAGACATTTTAAAACTGCTCTATTATCCATAGCAGAAATCCACAGATTACTATACTGAGAAACAGGTCAAACTCTTGTTTTGCATTAATTAATGTAGAACATTTAGCAAACATGTTTCCTAAGTGTTTTAAGGAGTAATAGTGAAATGTAAAGGTTTTGCACACTTTATCTAATTGAAATATGGTGCTACGGCGAGACAGGAGTCACCAAGTGTAAGGAACAAGCTATGGGTCAAATTAGAAAACAAATGTTTGTACAGGATGTTAAAGAACCAATAGAATCAAGGCAGCTGTTCTCCCCAATAGTAGGAGGTAAAATATGGGTGTGTGTGGATCTGCAGGATGTTAATTTGGCCGTACGAGTAGACAGGTATCCTCTTCCAAACATAAACAACATATTGGCCATGGTGGCCAAAGTATGGAGATTTTCTACCATTGATTTTTTCCAAATTCCATCAAATTGAGTTGCACCTTAGATCACGGCATGTAACATCATTTAAAACACCATTAGGGGTTATAAACAAGTACATTGTGTTTGGATCAGCCTTTGCTGGGGCATTCCATTTCAAATACAAAGTAATCACAAGCCACTTATGCACTTATTTACTTAACAAGACAACTTGAAGGATAGCTATGTTGTTAGCAAGTGTACAAGAATTGAACTTTTATATTTAAAACATTTCAGGGAAAGATTATCCATTGGTGGATTATCCGTAGAGATTAGCATTCTAAAAATGGAAAAATAGAGTCTGTGACACAGTGAGATATATGGGTAGCTTGTTTAGGAGAATAAGTGCAATCCATAGTAACTGAGAGTGAACAGAGAAGAGCTTCAGAGGAGGAAGATGAAATTAGTATGGCTATGGAATACTACCAGAAGGATTGGCCAGCTAAGCCTAAATGTATGGCAGCTTACATACTTATCAAGAATGTGTTGTCCCCATGTGAATAAAGTCTGGTAAGTGAAGAACAGCTAATACATCCCAAGGGTGTGCAGTTCATGATTGTAGCAAGTGTGCAGGAAGTGGGTTTGTGTAGAGGTTTGACTAATAGGAGCTTTAAAAAAAGAAAACAGAATTGGTGGCCTGCAATGGGTGATGTGGTAGAATCAGTGCTGAAAGACTGCTCTGCATGTGCATAGAGTGGCAGTCAAAGAAACAAAATGTGGAACCTTTACAACTGATTGGTGTTCCGTTCTGACACTGGAAATAGTTGGCTGTTGAGTTGGTCGCTCCATGGAGATGTGATTTGCAAAGATGCTGGTGCATAACACCTCCCACTGGGTTGAGGTAAGGTTTGTGCTGATGGTGACAACTAAGTGGTAATTGACCTTCTACAGATTTTCAGAGCCTATTGTGAATGACAATGGCGTACAATTTGTATTGGTGGAGATGAGGAATTTCCTGAAGAATATTGGAACAGCATTATACCATCCTCAGTGCAATGGGTTAGTTGAAAGAGTAAATCATTTAATCAAGGAAAATGTGTTGTTAGCTTAAGCCTGTGGGTTCCCATGGGAACAAGTGTTGAGAGAGATCATCACAGCATATAGGGATTCCCCCTTGCTGCCACAGGGTATAGTCATTTTTGAGTAATAAGGAAGAGAGACATGGGCATGGATATGTACCTCCCATGGTTGGTAAGAAGTGAAGAAGTACTATTAGAAAATGACCACATTATGGAAAGGATATGGAATTATGAGAGGCTTTACAAGACCAGACATGATGAATGTATGAAACAAAGACAAAGAGTGCATTACAAATCAGGTGATTGGGTGACAGTAGACTAACCTTTCCAAGTTTGTAAATGATAATCAGTTTATTTTGCACCCCTCATGGTAGACCGTGTAGGTCCACATCATATAGTGTTTAATGATGGTAGACAATGCAATAAGAGCAGATTACTGAGGTGTTATGCAGATAATAATAGATAATAAGAGTGTGGGAAGAGGTGTGAGGTAGGTAACAGGGCACACGGGTGTGGGAATTGCAAACAACAGCATATACCTCATCATAGTGGGAAGGATGCATTACATGTGCCCAGGTTTAGAGGTGATAAACATGGTAATGTTAAGGATGAAGGGAAACGGTGTGACTCAAGAGTGAGGATGCTATCACTAAGGTCGGGTGACTATGTAGTTGAATATGGATGAACATAAGCAAAGGTAGATGTGGCACTTTTCAGCTTCCTTATACAGTCGGATGGGTATGTTCTAATTTTCATATATATAATTGTATGTAGATATTCAATTGTTTATGAATGTTCTCTTATGTTTAATGGACATTGTGGAAAAAAAAGAAAGAAGCATATGCTGTAATATGTTGTCAGCATGGAAAGGGAGGCACAGTTTACAATGAGAATGGGCCATGTACCAGTCTGCCAGCCACTTGGGATTCAACAGGGAATGAGTATAGAAGGAAGAGTCACTAAGGAGAATGGCCAAGCAAGGTCCTAGCAGGGTCTTTCAATTCAATAAACCTGCCTTAACCTTACTGCTACATAGTCTCCTCATTGCATTGCATGTGCAGCAGGTGCCTTGTCAGTAGACTAAATGGCTTCCTAAGAATAGTTATCTGGAACGGTAAATTCTATGTCAGACCACAGGGCCTGCAATTTACTTGCCCAGCTTCCAGGTAATAAGTATATTTTAAAAGAACTGATTTTTATTTTATCTTGTTCTCTCTAAATTTCATATTCTAAATGAATTATGGAAATGTTTTAGGAGATGTTGCTGACGTCAAACAGAGCTCTGACACTATACCAACATATATGTTAAAGCTCTTAAAGTGTAGGTCCTTTCAAGGATAGAATTTCTAACAAGGCTAAAAATAATGCATTTTCTATTCAATGTCTGCACAGCCATTACGCGCAGATGAATAATTCATGATTGTATTGATTATATATAAAAATACACTAAGATATTTATACTAAATACCATATTTATTTATTTATTTTTAGGTGGGCCTCTGCACACATGTTTTACCCCACTGGAAGCATGGGGCTAATGGGTATAAGTTCAGTTCTCTGCTGTAGGAATAGAAACTCTAAACCTCTGGTATACTAACCGATGGGTGGTAGGATGTATCCAGAAGACATCAATGTACTATGTCCCTGATCTCTTGTTGATGTAGGCTGGCAAAATGACGAGAGCTCTTCAGTAATACTGAAATAAGGAACGGATTGGATTTAACCCCTACTCATCGCCACCTTGCTACTAAATCAGCAGCAATCCCAATCATACATTTGAAAAAGGCATGGCCCGACAGGTATGCTTTGCTTTTCTAAGATAGCAAGGGCTTAAGGCTAGTTATTCTCTCCAGAACGTATGTGAGCCAGCACAGAAGCAGAACCAACAACAAATAGTAATGTAGTACCAAAATAAAAGAATGTTTCAACCAAGGTTCTATAAAAATAGATACTTGTTTTAAACTAAAAACACAAACCCACTAATCAAAAATACTGTAGGATGGCCGGGGGAAACACTTGACGATGGAATCCTTGGGAGTAATAAAAAGTGGAATACTACCTTAATTGTACACACTCTATTATTATACATGAACTCCACTGAGTGGGCTCAGTAGATCCAGTCTGGTATCCAGAGTTTCTGTGGAAAAACTATATAGATACTGCTCCAGAGACTGGCTTAGTCTCCATGGGCCTCATTACAAGAATGGAGGTAACCATGCTGCCTTTTGCGGCATGGTTACCCCCATTCCAGGTACCAGGTCCGGGTTCCCTGAATGGGGAAATGCCGGGCCATTCCGACCGTGGAGGGGCCAGAATTTCCCCATAATAGGGCTCAATGGGAATGGGGAGGATGCAAACAATGGGCCCATTAATGACTGGCCCATTATTTGCATCCCAGTCTGTTCGTGGGATCCGCTAAGGACGCCGGCAGCTCTACCGTCCCTGTTAACCCCTTACCGCCTTCCTCATAATGAGGCCCAATGTCTGTTCATTGGTTTGCGGTTGTAATCTGGAAGACAATGCTCTCTGTATACCCAGAGATTTGCACAAGAGTGTCCATAAATGAAAAGCATACAGTGGTTCACTGTCAGAAATGATGGTAGCAGGCAAGTCATGCAGGTGGAACATGTCACAAATATAGACATAGGCCATTTCAGAAGCAGTTAGACTGCACTTCTGGGGCGAGAAATGGCAGGGCACCATGTGCACATCAGGTCAAAGGTGCTTCCCCAAGGGTTGAAGCGTTTACGTCTTTAACTGGAGATAGATGGAGCAGGAGGAGGCTTATCCCTTCTCATCAGAACACCATGTAGGACACCAAAAGAGAGTTTTGATGTCTTCAATGTGTCTTTTACCTCTTGTGTCTAAGTGTTAGGCAGGCTGCCATTGCAAAATTGTTGCACTTGAGATTGTAAGGTTTCTGTGGGAACAAAAAACCCCTTCTTGTGGAAGAGTAAACCATCCTGTTGTACGGAGTTGATCATGTTTAGGAAAGGGGAAGTGCTTAGAGGAATCCATAACTCTTTGTAAGAAGGTACATTGTGCCTCATTCCGAGTCAGCCGGTTTGGTAATAAAATGCTGATATTCATGGGTACCAGCACTTTACCAGACCTGCCGATGACGGGGTTGCCAGTGGGCCTCCTGGGTTACCTTCAGCTAAAAATTGGAGGTAAGGCAGGCACCATTCCGGCATCAAAAAAGCTTAATTCCCGCAAATTGCCTCATGCTGTCCTGTGTGACGTCATGAATGTGGATTAACTCTGTATCTCCAGTATTCGTAACCCAACAGCAATGACGCTGAACAGAGTGCCAGAAACGGTAGCAGCCTTTGCCAGTATCTTGGCGGGTTTGCCACCAGGATTCCAGCATGGTTGGATTTAGGCCCATAGTACTGAAATAAAGAGGGCCTTGTTATAAGTATGCCGGTCCAGAATTAAAGTGGCAGAAATTCTGTTTACCTGTGCGTTTCCAGTGGGGTGGCCTGATTTACCTCCAGCCGAAAGCTGGAGGTAAATCAGGCACCCTACCAGCAAAACATAGTTTGTATTACCAGTACTGGTATTACTGGTGCCCGTAATACAGGCAATCCCCCCATGGAGCTTTAAGGGACTCCATGGAATGGGGATTAACCAACCCTTCCTGGCACCTGTAATCGGCTGGTAATTCTGGGGGATCAGTTGCTGGTAACAGTATTACTGGCAGGTGGTATCCCGGAAGATTTACCAACAGGATACCACCAGACTTATAATGAGGATGTTTGTTTTGAAACGTCTGTTCTGCAGGGCAATCGTCTTCAGATTGGGAACCCTTTTGGGGGAGAAAGTCAGCCACTAATTTTTTGCTTCACATTAGGCAGGTCAAAGTGAAATTATAAAGGGAAAAATAGGGCAAATCTGTCCTTCTTGCATATGTGACATTCTAAGTTTTAGAGCAGTTACAGGTTACCATTATAAGTTCAGAGATCTACAAGGTGTTTCACCCTCAGTAACATGTCTCCACTCTGTAGCAGCCTGTTTGATTGCTGGAGTTCCTTCTTAAGGACTGAGTTACTGTGTTTTTGGCATGTGAGGGTTATAGATAATTAGGAAATAAGGTGTACTACCTGAACAGTTTATAGCTATTTGAGCTGGTTGATCTGTTTGCACTGATGGTATATTCTGATGGGTCAGACTCAGCCATAAATGGCTTGGTGTTATTGGGGTGCCATAAAATGGGAGCAGAGGAAAATGCCTCCTATAAGCCAGGAATACCCTGTTTGCACGTTCATCCATTAAAAAAGAAAACCCATTTCTTTAGCAGGCATGTCATAGGGAGTAGGATAAACCAGGAACCAATGACTCTCTTTCATAGTCCAGGATGGCAGATACCTTAGAGTTATCCATGAACACCAAACACTGTGACAGTAGATAGCCCAATTAAGCAGCCATAGGAGAATCACAGAGTCATTCCTCACCCTTCAGTAATAACATGTTGTCCAGCCAACACTGTAAGGCCTCTTTGACGTGCAGGGTGTGGATCTCAGGTGGTGGGATGATACAAAAGAACGGTATGGAATACAAGTATACAATGGTAGAATAAATAGCAGATCAGCAATGATATGCCACATACATCGCTGAAGTGTTCTTAGTCAAGCCAAATAGTATGACCCAATATTCACAGTGACCATACAATGTATTGAAGGCCATCTTAGATTCATCACCTCACCGAATGAGAATGAGAGGATTGGCTTCCCTCAAGTTGAGCTTGTTGATTATTTTGCCCCCTTGCACTGCTCCCAGGTTGTCTGACATCAAATGCAGAGCATTTGTAGCATTGGTGGTTATTTGATTTATCGCTCTGTGCCGCTGGCATGGAAAGAGTTTGAGGACTTGGACTCAATTATCAAGCCATGTATGATGTTCACTTGCAGGTATTCTTTGACTGCCTCATTTTTAGTTTCAGACAAAAAGTACACCATACCAAGGGTAACAGAGTAGCCTGGGAATATTGTGAGGTTGTGGCTCTTTTTCAGGTTGGTCTCAAAAGACCCTCATAAACTCTGCATAGTGCTTGGTTATTTTGTTCAATAGTGCTATGCTATGTTCCAGAGCTTGAAATTGAACTGGATCATACATGTATCTAAGAATTATTGACATGTTTTAGGATTCCTATCATTTCTTCAGATGGGAAGGGCCCAAGCAGCATCCATCATCATGGGTTTTTGGCTGGTGACCATTTGTCAAAATGTTATATTTTCCATCTTAAAGGTGTGGACTTCCACATTCAAATTGTTGTACTGTGGCTAACAATGTCTGTATCTGCTCCATTTCCTCTGGTGCGTACCCCAAAATAAGCTGTTGCTATCTATCAGAATCTGACATAATTGGCTTACTAGATTTGTGATCACCTAGGATATACAAAGAGCACAATACAACCACTCCCAGGGTCAAAACTCTGGGGGAACACCTGAATAAAGTAGTTATGATCACATTGAGAAGGAAAACCCAAGTTGAGAAAAAGCCTGTAAGCAAGCAGCGACACTGAGAGGAGCTGGAGTCCTCAACTGCCACCAGGGAGGAAAACCACAACCAGGAGTTCAGAGGTAGCAGACAAGGTATAGGGGATCAAGCAGTGGGTGACAGCATGGGTAAGAAGGGTAGGATGCAATATGTGAATATTTGTGGAAATGCCACTTGAGAGGAGTGCAAGGATGATTAAGCAGCGGGACAATGCTGTAGCAATTGGGGACAAAACCTGGAAATGTGTGATGCAGTGGCACTTTGGTTTGCGTTGGTTAAATGTCTGTGCTTCTACCTAACAGGTATCAATGCCTGTTACCACATAGGCGAATAAAGTGCCATCTTGCAATCATATGATAAACATTTTGGGTGTATTCTGTGCCAGTGCTTCCAAAGGGAACAGGTGGTAGGTCAAGCAGAAAGAAGGGTTTCAAATACCATTAATGTTTGTTCCTATGGCTCCTCAGCATCATGCCAAGGAATTTTGCAAAGGGTAGAGTTAGTGTTTAGATGTATTGAGTCGGTTACTAATACTTTGCAGGCATTTAGACAGCCAAGAGGGCTCAGAATGGTCCATCTGTGTGGTACTGTACTTTAGTATTGATTGGCTATAGGTAATCAAGCACACAACAGGAAGGCAATAGGTCAAATTGGTATCTCAAAGTGGAAAAGTCCACTCGAAGAGGTCCAATGATGCAATGCCGTTCTTCTGATCAGCACGAAAATAGCTGGAGCACAGGCAGATAATGGGTCAAGTCATCATTGTGATGAAGTTACTTCTGCTCTGCAGGAGTACAGGTGTGAGTAGTAGTAAAGATAGGATACTCAGCCCTCACACTTCTACAAAACCAACAGTGATCCCAATAATACATTTAAAACAGACATAGTTAAGGGATTTACCTCTTACACCATTTCTGGAAATGTGGGCAGAGGCAAGACTGTAATTCCAAGAGAGGTGTACATGAGATCCAATACCAACCCAAACAGCAAAGTATAAGAGTCCAAAATAAAGGGCATGCCACTCAAGGTTCTATACAAATACATATACTTTAATTAAACACACTACCTGCAAGTAAACTAAATAGAACGACACTGTACAAAACCCACCTCTGTGGAAAGAATAGAGAATGTGCAAAAGATAGAAGATGCAGCACTCTGGGTGAAGATGCAGGGAAGGAAAATGCAATCAATAACCACAATGATAAAAAAAGGATACATTCTTGTATGAAAAGGGATGAATATGGTAACCTGGCCAGGCTCTAGTTCCCATAAAACAGACTGTGGGGTAGGGAGGTAGGCAGTTACCAGTCAATAGTACTTTTCATTTGTTTTGGCGGTTCCACAATAGTTGAAGCAGTTTGATACAGCGTCCGATGGTCAGGGCCCAATGATCCACCAGGGTTGGTTTGACTGGTCAAGAGGTTTGGGGTTCAAGCTGAGCAGATGATAAAAAAGAGTGTGCTGTGCCAACAATGTGCATAACTAGCACAGTGTGGTATCGAACAGGTTTGAATGTGCCATTCAAGTTGAAAAACTTGGTGAGTGACGGTCAAAGGCAGCTCCAGCAAGTCTTTATGGTTTGATGTGGTTGAACAGGCTCAAATCAAGTTTCGGAATATGTTTGATGGTGGTAGATTCAGGATTGCTGGCTTTGTGTGTGCTCAGGTGCTGTGAGCCCCCTTCAGGGGTCTCAGCAACAAGTGTAGTGTTTGTTCACAGGCTCCCACATGAAGGTAGTATGGTGCACACTTCCAGGGGTCCTCACCATGAGGAGAACTTGGGCAGAAGTGTGACTGGCAGAGATGCAGTCTTCTTCCAGCAACAGCTTCAAGACAATGTACCTTGGGGATTGTTAGGTAACATATCTCATTGCTGCCTTGGATGCTCAGTCTTCACCTCCTTGTAGGAGGGCGTAGAACTTTCAACAGTCCCAACAGAGGTGCAACAAAATTCTTTCTTAGGTCTTTGTTCCAAAGTGGATCTAAAGACGGAGTATAGAGACCCTTCACTTAAAGACACATTTCTATATGCGATAGGTCAAAAGCAAGACTTCTTTGGTGGTCTAATCCCTATTTTTGGAATAAGTGCATGTTGCCTTCTCATACCACTCCCAAAGTGTTTTGTGCTACAGGAAGTGGGGTCTGGTGTGGGGGGAGGAAGGAAAGAGAAAGGCAGAGAGAAACACAATTGTTGAATCATCCTCGAGCTGTCAGCTTCTCCCCCTGTCTGCACTAATCCTACACCCATACCTTCTCAACAGAATCAAAGGCCATTTTGGTATGCAGTACCCTTGTGTGAGGCTACACCTTCTGGGAAATGGGTGTGCCCTTTGATTCCTGTTACCAGGAAAGCTTCCTGCAGACTGGCTGTCTCTATGGGGAGGGTGTTGCCTGCCTTCACAAGGAGAGCCAACCCCCAAGGCTAAAGTCTTGGTGGCAGCAGCAAGGACAGCCTGGCTGGGGGCAATACACATAACCCTTCTATAGCTGAGCTAGGCTCACAGGGCTGACTCATTTGTGATATCAATTGGAGTGGCTATAATATTTATGAGAAATACCATCAACCATACCCTAATTAAGTTATTGCTTATATTTAAAGTTTATCGTGCCACCAGTACAGTAGACTCATAATTATGAGAAGTTGGAACAGACATGCATCCCTTAAATGAAGTTCTTGTGATGCCGTGACTTTTGTTGTCACAAGAACTGTCAAGAGGGCACCTGTACACAGAAACTTCTCTGTGTCATGGGAGTGCTGGGGCTGAGATCAGGTTACTGATTAGCCAGGAACAGTTGTACACTATGCTTTTGGCATGGATTTAGAGGAGAGGGGTTTCTGGTCAGCAGACCACCATCCGTCAGATCTGCATAATGTTATGTTTAAATATGAATCAAAGATGCCAGGGCTTTTACACCCTTGCCAAATGGCAATCCTTTACAAGTGCTTCAAGAGCTTGACATTGGATCGAAAGAGGCAATTGCCAAAGGCAGCTCCATTAGCTCAAAATGAATCTCAAAATGGTTGACCTGGCTCAAAAATATCTGAAAGCTGAAAAACAGGGCTAAGAGCTGTTCCATTATGTGTGGTTGCAGGTGGGATCTCCTGGGACAAGCTAGGTCCTTTCTCTTCAATTCCTAAACATGACAATTTTTAGAGAGCAGATGTAGGGTTTGTCAGCTTCAATCACTTCCTGGATAGCAGTGGTTTCAGTTTATAGCAGGCCATGTCCAGCCAGTAGATCAACTTGAATATAGCTTGAATATACCTCTGAGATTGTTAAGGTAACAGGCTTGCACTTTTCCTGCAACTCTTTGACTCCACCTCTGCAAAGGGTTCAATTCCTGGTGTAGTTTCAAATACTTCTACCTGGTGATGTCATACCTAGAGTCCCTTGTTTGTAGAAAGTGGGGAGGAGGCAAAGGACATTTGGGAGCTTTAGTCAATCCCAAAGTGGTGAAACCCCTCTCTCGCTAGAAGGTTCTGTCATAGATTACTCTACCCCTCCTCCTGTCTGCCTACTTCAATAAAGTATCTGTGAGGTCTCCATTGTCCTGACAGGGCTTGCATTTGAAGCAGTGGTTCCCAAAGAGCCTCCTAGGGAGATGATTTCTTGCATTCTGGAGGAGCTGACAAGCTTTCACATAAAGATCAATAGGGGATTTATTTGTCAAGGTCATATTCACAATTTGGTTGAACCCCTGCTCCCAGGTGCTAATAGACCAAGTCAGTGAACCCCTAGGAACCAAGATGAAAATAGAATAACACCATTATGTTTGCCTTTGTAATTGTGATTCCCAGAGGCCACCATGGCAAAACCAGACCAGCCTTCTATTTAGCGTTTCATCAGTCACCAGGTTCTGCTAGCACACAATATAAAATTTAAATATAGGATCACGACCATCCATGTCTAAAGGCATACCCCGATGGCTGGATGTTTGGCTCCTGAATCTGTTAGCAGTAATAAACATTTCACTTTTTGACTGACATGTTTCCAGTCTGCACAGCAGTTTCCTGGAGCAGTCAGTGGACAAGCTTGTCAGAGTTACCTATGTACACTATGCTTTTCAGCCTGGAGCATTATGAAGAAGCTGAAAGGCCTGATTAGTAGACCTCCCTTTCAGAGACATATCTACCCGCTTCTTCTTACAATAAAAAAAAAAAGAATCTTTGGCTATTCTGGTCTCAGAAATGTCATTCTGCCACAGTGGGCTCATTTTATTCACTGGTGCCTACCTTTCTCAGGTCAAACCATACTGGTTAATAAAGTGTCATAATGTTAGAAATATTTTCTATAAGCCTGCGTGTCTTTTCCAGCTGTAGACATATGTGAGATAGGGCATCACATTGGCCTATAGGTCCTTACTCAGACAGCATGGTTCCAACTATCTCACTTGTGGAAAATCAAGGCCTTCTTCCAGACACTAGCTTCAGAACTGCTGTATTTGCCTCGCTCCTATCTGAGCTTTAGAGAAGAAATGTCCCTTTCACAAGCCTACCCTCCACCACCCTAAAAGCAATGGTAAGTTTCTGCCACATCTCGGACTATGGGCTTCATTATGAGGCTGGCGGAATGGGTTTAACAGTGCCGGTAATGGTGCCGGTGCCGTTAAAGCCACTCCGCCTATTACGAGGATCCCTCGAAGGGACCCGGAAAGACATCTGGTAAAACCAGACCTCCTTTCCGGGTCCTGCAAGGGGACCAGGGAGCTAACAACGGGCCTGTTATTAACGGGCCAGTTGTGGGCGTGGCTTAACCCCCATCTAAGACGGTTGCCTTCTCAGTGTACTCCGCAAGATACGCTCATAATACTGCTGTAACATCCCGTTTTAAGCAGCCCGAGCGATGAGAAGCTAATCCAACTGCACCTGAACACGCCAAGCAACATAGCCTGTGGTTTGGTGCAGCTGCGACTCTTCGCAGAAGCAGGGGGCCGAGCCGCGGAAGACGACACGAAGGAAGAAAATGGCGCCTGCCGCCTGAAAGACGGACGTGATAACGAAAGCTGATCCCGACCCAGCCGGCTGATACCTTAAACGCTCAGAGGTTCGAGGAGCATAGGTGAGATCCGGAACCTGATCCGGGACCCCGCTGATAAGATTGCATCCGGGACCTGACTGCTGCGGAGCATAAACCCAAGGGCGCCGGACGGCTCCGTGATGCAGTGCCCCGAACCCCATCGGAGGCCGGCTCTGAACCCCTCTCCTTACCAGAGACAGCGGAGCCCAATCTGGCCCCCACCTTCGGAGGTGGCGCAGTGGCCCCTAGTAGAGGAGCCCCCGTCCGGACCGCCCCCAGCGTGAGTGCAGGAGGTGCAGGGCTCTGGGTAGGAGATCCGAACAGAGGAGAAAGCAGGCCGACACACGAGACCTGCAGAGCATAAGGTGAGGAGTCGGCGGGAGGGGGAGCCCAGGCGGGCCAGCCATGGCCACGGCAGCAACAGGGCGGGTGCCCCCCCTCTCCAACAGACCCCTGCTATGCATGAAGTCGCTGAGGCAGGGGCCTCGTATAAAGCTACGCCTGGAGCAGCCACAATAGGCGCAAACTGCAGACAGCGCACCGCCATTGCAAGCGTGCCCCAAGCCTATTGGCACTAATTTCCCAGCTGGACTTGGTCGGGGCCAAATATCATTGGGCAGCAGAATATAACCCCTCTAGTGACCTGCATAGCGCTGGGACCACCGAGACACCAGTGATCACCCAAGTGGGGTGAGGGTCCCCCCACAAGCCGAAAGGGCAAAGCAGCGGAGGGAACCCTGGTGAGTACCCTACGTACGCCCAGGGAGAACAAAACACGCACAGCTGCCAGGATTCACTGTCCGGTCCCCAAGCAGCGTGCCTCCATCACCAGCAGTGCGGTCCGCCAGGGCAACTGACGGACCCTCCTCCTCTCAGTGTAATGTCCACAAAAGGAGCTAGAAGCAAACAGAAACAGACAACCATGGAGACCTACGCGGCCAGAGGATCGGCGAGGACAGACACCAACACCACAGGACAGCGCGGACCGAGCCCTTAGAATTGCCAGCAGAACCAGTGAATTTGCAGCTACTAGAAGTCATCAAAACGCTCCAGATGACAATGGAGCGCAAAATTGACGCAGTGGCAATAGACTTGAACCTACTGCGACAAGATGTCCGCTCCATTGCAGGCAGAACTGAAGGACTTGAAATCCAGGTCTCCGAGAACGTCGAGACCTAAACTCAGCTCCTGAAGGACTTCGATGTACTGGCACAGAAAGTAAAAAACCTAGAAGATAGAGTAGATGAGGCAGAAGGGCGGGCCCACCGAAATAACATCAGAATTCTAGGTCTACCAGAGGGAACTGAAGGAAATGACCCAACAATCTATATAGAAAATATTCTATTGCAAGAAATCAGGGCCGGGAAACTCTCACAAGGATTCACCATTGAGAGTGCGCATCGATCTCTCACCAAACTGCCACCCCTAGGAGCCCCACTTAGGCCAATAATTGCTAAAGTACTCAACTACAAGGACAGGGAAACCATCTTAGCCTTCTCGAGATCAGGTGGCTGCATACAAAGAGATGCTGCAAAGATAGCCATATATCCCGACTATACTTTCCAGGTCCAAATGAAAAGAGCCCAATACATCCACAGCAAAGCAAGATTGAAAAAAGCAGGGCTGCGCTACATGCTCTTATATCCGGCAAGGCTGAAAACACTGCATAACAACAAAGCGTACCTGTTTGACACGCCGGCAGAAGCCTGCGAGTGGATGGACAGAGAGCAGCTCCCTGACCTTGAGTTGGGAGCGTGCAAACCACGGCAAACCACAACCTAAGAGCCCACCTTGAGCCCAGAAATAGGGCACGCTCACACATTCCGAAACAGCAAGACAGATCCTAACAGGAGCTACACTGAAGATGGACTGCTCTTTACAAGACTGCAGCCGAAGCGACCTCTTCTGCCCTCAGAAGTAGTTTGGGTATCTAGCCCGCCCGTAGGGCACCAAGAGACCACTAGGTCAAATGGAGCAGAAAAAGGGTAGTCAGAGCGGGGGCAACCCCGCTGGATATGTTTTGTTACATGGGAGTTTAAAGTTGTAGAGGGGAGGGAACCAGGGAGTTGGTATTAAAGTTTTGGAATTCAATGCGGACGTACAAAGACCACCCAGAACACCAAAAGCCGCCGTAGCCAGAGGAGGAATCGCCATGAGCGCCACCCTAGAACTCTTGACCACACGAAACCCATGGCTGACAAAATCAGAATCATTACATGGAACGTCAGAGGAATGAATAGCCACGTCAAACAGCGCCGGATCCACACATTCATTAAACAGAATAAGGTTGGGATCGCCCTCCTGCAGGAGACCCACCTGAACGCACAAAAGCTAACAGCATTAGCTAAAGCCTGGAGAGGGAAACTGATAGGGTCTATGTACTCCACGTACGCCAGAGTAGTTCTGATCTGGATAGCCCCAACCATCCCCATACAACTGATACACTCGAAAACAGACGATGAAGGCAGACTGGCCCTAGTACACAGCACTATAGAAGGAAAGAAGTCTGCCTAATCAACACCTATGCACCCAACCATGACACCACAGTCTTCTTCTGATCATTATATAATCGCCTTGGCCCGTACAGAGATAGGACTCTAATTTGGGGGGTGACCACAACTGCACCCTAGACCCCCGTATAGACAAGTCCGATAACAAACACACTCGTCCTTCCCCTCCTGCCAAAATACTTAAAGCGCTAACACAACAATTTGCGCTCATCGACTTATGGAGGGAACGCCACCTTGAGAAACGAGAATATTCTTACTACTCAGCCCCACATGCTGTTCACACTAGAATTGACTATATACAAGTGAGCGAGGAACAACAGTCCCTGTTTGGAGACACACAATACTTAGCCAGAGTGTTGTCGGACCACTTCCCCTTAATAACCACCTGGACAGTGTTTGCACCCAGAACCCCTGCTCCCACGTGGAGGCTTAGAGGAGAAGCCCTGCTGGACAAGGCCTTCCAGGAGCAGATAAAAAAAAGTACATTAGACTACTGGCAAATAAATGAAAACAGCGTGCCACGCATTAGGACAGCATGGGAGGCATACAAGGTGGTCATGAGGGGAGAAATGATTGCAGCCATAGGCGGTGCCCAGCAATCCATAGTGACCTCGCTAGCATGTGCCGAGGAAGAGCTTAAGGTACTGGAGGCCGTGGCCTCCCTTGACCCAGCCCAAACAGAAAAAAGTGATAGAACTCAAACAAGCCTGCCTAGTGTACTGGGAAAAGTTGGGGAGACTCAGCTACACAAAACACATTGAAAGGACTCACGCCCTGGGAGACAAACCCGGGAAACTTCTGGCTTGGCTCTATACACGTGAAACCCCCAGGAAGCCCATTTGCCAAGTCTGCAGGTCAGACGGAACTGTAGCACATACGCAGGATGAGATAAACTCGGTATTCACTGGGTTCTACCAAGCCCTTTATGCCGACCCCCCACAGACACCAAAATAGAGTATGTCCTGGACATTATCATGCTACCCAAACTTGACGCACACATGGCCGCAGCCCTAGCCACCATGATTAAAATGGGGATAGGGCCGGCCTTCTTAAAATGGACCAGACTCATATATACTGACCCCACGGCCAGAGTACGTATGAACAATACCTACTCAGAAAAGTAGTATCATCTCTTTAGGGGTACGCGACAGGGATGTCCGCTCTCCCCCATGTTGTACATTTTAGCAGTAGAACCAGTAGCAGTTTATCTAAGGCAGGAATACGGAGACGGGGGCATAGTGATAGATGGAGTGACCCACTTGGTCTCTCTGTATGCGGACAACACCCTTCTTTACCTGAATAACCCTGAACATATACTACCATACATTCTGGAGACCTTAGATGGTTTCCACAGATACACTGGGATTCAAATCAACCATAAAAAGTCATGCCTCTTCCCCCTTGCGGCTTTAAGTGAGGTTAGAGAGGGATGCCTCCCCGCTGTGGCTTTCAAGTGGGAAACTGCCTCCTTCAAATATCTTGGGATAAATATTCACCGAGACCCTAAGACTGAACACATCCTGAATACGGTGAAAGCCAAAGATAACCTTGAAAAATCAATGGACTTCTGGGGCAGACTTCCGCTCTCAGTGGCAGGCAGAGCCGGGCTCCTTAAAATGGTGGTGCTACCTCGTCTCCTACGCTTTTTCACTAATGTCCCCTTCAACATCCCCCAGCAGTTCTTCAAAACCTAAACAAACTCTGCAGGAGATTCCTGTGGCAAGGAGGGAGGCATAGAGTGGCACTGGAAGCACTGGAAAGACCCTATGACAGAGGAGGCCTAGAAATACCCAACTTTGAACTTTATTACCTAGCAGGCCAACTAAAGCACGTAATACAATGGATGGCAGATGAAGTCACAACCGACACTCGACTCCTACAACCGGCCATCCCCCACATGCTACTTAGAGACATGTTCTGGACCCCGGATAGTGCTGCCCAACACATTCCATACTTAATGAAGCTAGGGATCCAGATTTGGAGAAGGGCTTGCAAAGCCGCAAAATCAAATGACCCATACTCACCCCAGATCCCGATAGCAGCAATCATGGCCAACTGGCCCGGGGGTCTGAAAGAGATAAGGAGTTCATGGGAACCCCATGGAATCGCCACTCTGGTTGACCTGGTGGACGACCAGGGCATCTTGACATTCACGGAGTTACATGAGACTGTGGAACTACCTATTGGGCAGTTCCTACTTCACAGAGCGGTGGCTAGAATGCTCGCAAGCAGATGGCCAGAAGCTGAGAACCTGGAAACTGGGTTGGAAAGCATGCTGAATGCTGCTGAGGGAGGGCACAAAACCTCGGGGCTCTATGAGACATTGTTTGACAGCACAACCAAGCATGACCTCAAATGCAAAAACAAATGGAAATTGGAGCTAGTCATACAATTCAATGAAAAGGAAAGGGAATCTATAACACATTATCATAAACAAAAGTTTCCAGAACGCCCGACTGCAATTTATGCAGTTTTACATCATTAACAGAGCTTACCTCACGCCTGAAATCATCTCCAAATTTAAAGGGGCGAGAACCATAGAATGTCCGAAATGCAATGAACCCAGTGTAGGGATGACCCACATGTTCTGGGAATGCTAGACCATACAAGCCTTTTGGTCACAGGTTGCAGCAAGGGTAGCGGAAGCGGACATCACCTTGGATGTACAGTCACCGAGGGCGTGCATCCTGGTCAGATACAAAAAGAAAAAGAAGGACAAACCACTGAACAGACTCAAGACCTGATGTATATTTTAGCTAAAAGATGTATAGCCATGGGGTGGAAAAGCCCCAAAATCCCTAGCGTAACATTGTGGTGGGAAGATCTCCATAAGTGGACTATGGCAGAAACCGGAGCATGGAAAAAATGCGCAGAGAATACAGAAACTGGACACTAGCGATGACTTACTTCAATAGGTGGCGCTCACGGTGTCACTATTTAATCCCAGAGAAGAAGCTACTTCCACCAATGACACAGGCAGCCCCTGATGGTCTTCTGGTATAGACAGCATTAAAGACTGAAAATGGTGGTCTTGGAAGGTTGGGTGGGAGGGAAGGGAAGGGCGGACAATTGTGTTTATGTAACTAATCCACCAGTGATAATTATTGTTATTTTGTTGTTTGTTAAAAACCCAATAAAATGTGTTTTAAAAAAAAATGTACGGGCCAGTTGTTAGCTCCCTCCCCATTCCCATTGAGCCCTATGGGCTGAAGATGGACATGGAAGGACTTGCCATTGACGTGGCTTGGATGCACCACCATTTCACGCAACTCACGTGTTCATTTTGCAGTGGGTATGTCTGGCAACCTATGCATGGAAGGATGTTTCAGCTACTAGAAACTGAAAACATACTCACCTGTTTCCATCACAATGCAGAGTACAACTATAATAGAGGTTTGGCACCTTATGAACGGTGTCACTGACAGTAAGACTGCCAGCTGAAGGCATGCTTGACAGAGTAATAAAGACACTGTTAAAAATACTGACATGGTCCTGAAAACAACCAATTACTGGTAACAAACGGTTTAATTGGTTATGCAGAAGGGATGAGAAACAAAGGATTTATCTAAAAAAAGAAATGTAAATAAAAGAGTATTATTCTGTGTTATTTGGACTGTGTTATTAATGCTAACTTTACTTAGCTAATTGTCATAAATTGCGAATACATTAGAAACCAAAGACAATTATTATAATTTTTCAAAAACTGTTTATGGGTTCGACAATTTAGATGTGTTCCGGAGTCATTATTATCAATGAAAATGTCAAAAGAATAACCAAGCAGAGGCCTGGTTCACCTTACCAGTGTCTAGGCAGAAATGTGTTTAACTGGTGAACGCCAATGCTCAAATTGGACGAGCAGGACGATTCTAATCAGAAAGTTACACTTGGCCTCAGTAGTCTTTAGTGATTACAATACTAGGGTATTAGACGACAGGTTTGATTGGTTTCTTGGATCCCCATAGTATGAAGACAAGTAAGCATTGCGACAGAAGGAAGAGGGAAAAGGTCCTTCCTAATGGCCTAATGTGGTGCAATAAAGTCAGATGTGTTGAGAATTCTCCAGCTTAGTTTTCAGAAAATTAAGTCTGTGGCGATTTTTACCACTCAGAGGTTGCTAACTAAAAGCAATGATGACCATAGTTCCATGGTCACCGTTTCTCATACAGGTGCTTCCATGTCAGAACTTCCCTTCACAAGGTAAAATCTCTTACCAGGCCATTCCAACCTTGGAGGACCCGGTAATTCCTCATGTTATTTACCCATCCCCATTCCAATTTGAGCCCCCATAGGGTTCAATGGGAAAGGGGAGGGAGCTAACAATGGCCCGTTAATAACAGGCCCGTTGTTAGCTCCCTGGTCCCCTCGTGGGACCTGCAAAGGACATCGGGTCTGACCAGACGTCCAGAGCGGGTCCTGCGAGGCAACCTCGTAATAGGGCAGAATGGGTTTAACGGCACCGACACCATTATCGGCGCCGTTAAACCCATTCCGACAGGGTCATAATGAGGCCCATTGTATTTTTTTCAGGCAGTTTTCATGAACTTCGGATTTGTCTTCTCCTCGTAATTGGTCTGTAATTTTTTTAGTTTATCACAAGTAAGTGAAAACCAAGACAATTCTTCAACTTCTGCAGTGTTTTGGAAGTACTGTCTCTGCCCCAGTGCTCCTGGATTGCCTAATTTCTGGAATTCTACAGCAAACCGATTAGGGTTCTTGGCAAACATCCACAGTAAGTCAGCTAGGGATTCAGCCAATTCCTATTCCACAGTTTCTATGGATTATTTTGTGGGCATGTTAGTCAGTTCTGAGGTCCAGCGGCACAAGCACATTTCCTCTTATTCCAAACTGTTACCAAAAAAGTAGACTGATCATCATTCATTTTTCAAAGTTTTCCATTCTTTCCTTTATGAGAAAGGCACAGAATATATGATACTCATAATCCTTGATTGTTGAGGAGTGCAGTTACTGAGAAGTGCTGCTTCTCTGAGGAAATCCCCACACTAAAAGTAATCCCTGCGCAGACATTTACTGGCTATCCCTGCTCTGCCTAGCAGAGATAACTCCAGGAAATAATCTTCCCAGTCATGGCACACAAAACAGTCACAGTTAGCCTCCAGCTTCCCTTGTGATATTTATTTAAAGGATGTAAATCAAGTTTGGCTGAGACTCAGGAAACATCCTTGAACCTTACCAGAGCCATGTGTTGGTGTGAAACTAGAGTTCATTTGATTTTTAGTTTCTTTCTTCTCTCATAGAAATACATGTACGTTATTTAATTTTGGGAATTTATTAACTGCAAACTAAAGTTCATGAAGAAACATATCACTGTGCATCAGTCAGGTCTTTAGATGGTTACAAGGGGGAGAATTCCTTACAACTTAAAATGTGTTCCTGTCACACTATTTAAGGTAACAGAGAATAGATAACAGTTTCAGTCTACAGGGTACATAGAACATTGCTGATATGGAATGAGGTGGAACAATTGAATGGGCTGTAAAGGGTGGTCCTCAAGCGGACTGTCTGGGTGTTGTCTGTGGTGTATTCTAAACGTTGTGAACATGGTGATCATTGAAGAGTAGTGTCCTGATTTTATGTCTGAATTGCACAAGGGTGAGAGAAATTCTGCTGTTGATGGGTAGGATGGCACTCCCTCTGAAGTGTGTGATAAGAATAGTTGCTTCCAGGTTCTTTCATTGTTACTTCTCTGCTGCTCTAGACTGGCCAGGTCTCGACTTCTGGTTATGCGCTCATCGCAAGTGATGTTTAATTTGCGTGTCAGGTAGGAGTAACGTGCAAGGTGACAATGTTATGTATATGATGCACGTAGGTGCATTGAGTGAAGTTTGAAAAACGTTGGCAATATGTAGTTGCATTTGCAGAGAACTTTCATGAGATCGGGCCTCATTACTACACAGGCTACCGCCGGTAATTATTTTTTACCCGGCCCTTGGAATTGGCAATTACCGGGTCATGCCGACATTTGCGGACCCTGTAATTGCCCATTCCATGGGCTCAGTAAAAATTGATCCCCATTCCCATTGAGCCATAGGAATCGTCCTGCTCGTCCAATTTGAGCATTGGCGTTCACCAGTCAAACACATTTCTGCCTAGACACTGGTAAGGTGAACCAGGCCTCTGCTTGGTTATTCTTTTGACATTTTTATTGATAATAATGACTCCGGAACACATCTAAATTGTTGAACCCATTAACAGTTTTTGAAAAATTATAATAATTGTCTTTGGTTTCTAATGTATTCGCAATTTATGACAATTAGCTAAGTAAAGTTAGCATTAATAACACAGTCCAAATAACACAGAATAATACTCTTTTATTTACATTTCTTTTTTTAGATAAATCCTTTGTTTCTCATCCCTTCTGCATAACCAATTAAACAGTTTGTTACCAGTAATTGGTTGTTTTCAGGACCATGTCAGTATTTTTAACAGTGTCTTTATTACTCTGTCAAGCATGCCTTCAGCTGGCAGTCTTACTGTCAGTGACACCGTTCATAAGGTGCCAAACCTCTATTATAGTTGTACTCTGCATTTTGATGGAAACAGGTGAGTATGTTTTCAGTTTCTAGTAGCTGAAACATCCTTCCATGCATAGGTTGCCAGACATACCCACTGCAAAATGAACACGTGAGTTGCGTGGAATGGCGGTGCATCCAAGCCACGTCAATGGCAAGTCCTTCCATGTCCATCTTCAGCCAAGAATGGTGATGGTCTACCCACTCTGGAATTTTCTATTTATTCTCCTGACTGTCTACGGTCTTGCTAGAAGCCAAACCATCCACTCTTCAGTGCCACGTTCTTAATTATTCAATTGTTGAGTATGATTTCTATTAAAAATATGGCTCATTTCTAGGAGTATAGAATGGATTACTCACTTTGATGTCACATTTATTTTTAAACTTGCATTTTTTATTGAAGTGATCGATTGTACATACCACAACAACGCATTATTGGTGCAATGAATTCAACTCCCTCCCCCCTCCTGCCCCTACAACCAAACAATAAGTGGTTCTGTGCAAAGTCTCATCTAGGCCTTGTATCTCCACTCACACCATGGAGACTTACCTCATCAACAGGGTGTTTTGTGGAATTTGGCTTGAAGCCCAGTGTCATTTTGGTGGAGGGCTGTTCATGTTACCCCCTCTTCCCTCGTGTGCCTGTTAGGCAGAATCCTGTGCATGCCCTTAGGGACCACTACACACAATTAAGACTACAGGTGGCAGTACAAGTTTTACCTTTGGTACAAGACTGTACTACTGTGTAAGAGTGGTAGCAGTAGAGGAGCAGCCAGGCTTATCTCAAGAGTATATGATCAGTAGCAGAGATTACACAAAGGGACACAATTACTGTGGCTCAAGCAAACACTGACTCAAGGTTTCAGGTAAAAAATATGAATACATTTATTTTTAAACCATTTGTTATTAACACAAAACTTCTATTAAAATTTAAAACCACACGTTAAATACACTACCCCTGACCAATTCACTTTGTACGGTATAAATCAAGGTACGTACCCTGTGTTTGAGAGAACTGGTGTTACGAAACAATACACGTTACCGTGAATACGATTGCGATCACTTTTTGACAGTTCGGTCTACTAAATAAACAGGTACCCACGGCAAGAAATGCTACCGGGGCAAAAACACGCTTAGCACCTGAGATACCCAGAGAGAGTTGGGGGCAAAAATCATAGGCAATATGTTAGATAGACAGACAGAATCGAAGAACACTCATAGACAGAAATACAACAGTCAAGAGGCCGGAGCCAGTGTCAATTGGAACCGGGTTCCTGTGTCGAGGATCACACGTCGGATAGTTTGGGATTCAAAGTTGCCAAGAGTACTTTGGATATTGTTAAATGTTCGGAAGCAAAAGTCATAAGAAGGAGGGAAAAATAAGGGCAAGCCTTATAAGCGCGAAATAGGGATTTCACCCAAAATTCCTCAAGCAGGACACAGTACTTTTTCAAAGAAGAAGCTGGTGCCATGGCAGTTGTTCCTGGTAGTTTCCCGTAGACCCACGATTCCTGGCTTCGGCACAAAGAAGGACGATGAAGGGGGTCTACAGCACACAGGGATGAGGCCAGAAGCAGCAACGATGAATAAAAGGTGCGCTCCTTAAAACCAGGATAGGCTCTTCAGGTGTCTATCCGGACCACTACAGAAGTGTGCAGCGATTTTGACCACGAAGGCGACCTCTGGCTGAAGAAGACGAGCTGGTTATCCCCACCAGGCTCAAGGGAAGAAGACTCCAGACTGGATCTCGTCTTAGCTGTTGAAGGGTAGATAGCTCAGGACTTCAGCAGGGCTTCACCGGTACGGGGTAGTTGCAGCAGTCAACCTCTCCTCCACTTCTCATCGGTTCCTTGTAGTTCCAGTGGCGACTCTCTGACTTCCAGCCCAAGAGACCTGCCTTTTATGCAAAAATCCCCCATTCACACAGCCTGGCTGTCAATCACACAGCAGGGGGGTTGTCCAGCCCGGACAACCACCTCAGCCAATCATGAAAAAGTGCGACTTGGGTTTCCTAGGATACCCTGTGCAGGGGGTGACTACACCCCTCCCTCACATTCAACCCACCTAGACACCCAGGCGCCTTGAGGAGGGCTTTGTGGCAGAAGCCCGCCAAAAGACAGTGAACAAAGAAGGCAAACCTGGTTTGCCACGCAAAGTAAAACACAAGAAGGATTTTATCAAACAGAAATGGTGAATAAACTGCCCGGAGCCAAAAGAAAAAGTATTTGGTCGAGCGGTTTTAAGTTCGAGGCTAACACAATAGCCTACAATATTACCACGGTTTATATAAGATAACCACGGTAGAAAATTGGGGTAGATACCACTGCCACCAGCCGTGTCTAAATGTTAAAAGAGCGAAACAATGCTCTACGAGGTACAGATAAAAAGGGCTAAGAGTTAACCCTTCCAATATTCCATGTAAGATGGAGTGTACTGGATCTGTGGTTAATTTGACTAAGTAAAGTTAATGGTAACATTACCCTTTTCTGGGGGACAGTAGGCAGCCTCAGAAATGTAGTCGGGGGAAGTCTGAATGTCAAACCTGTGTCACTGCACAGAAGGTGCTGTGTGACACACAAAAGAAGGGCGCTACTGAAGTGGTGTTCTCCAGAGTCCACAATCATAAAAACATGTAAAAACACATAGCAAAACACAAGTAAGAGTGGTAAAAAGCTCACACTCTTACCAAGTGGAAAGAAATAACTACAGAGATCCAGCAAAGCTGCTGAGGGGCTCACTAGGTAAGGGAAATTAGCCATGAAATGAGAATTCTCCCTAACAGCACCTATGTTGGCCAGCCCCAGGTTCCCAGCTCAATTTCCCCGTAGCTTTCTCTAATTTCCACCACCTGTCTGCCCCCATCTCTCGCTTCACTCCAACCTCAGAGGGCATGTTCTCCCCATATCCCAGGGATTCAGTCTACCATGAATGAGGTTATCTGATCATTCACCATTGCCATCAGTTTTTCCATCAAGTATATATCCCTTAATTTCTGTAACCATTTGCCTCTACTAGGGAGTGACCCACACTTCCTTTTCTGTGTTAGGGTGACCCTAGCGGCCCTGAACATAGCTTTCTATAAATGTCGGAATACCTCGCTTGGAGCCCCAGCAACATCTGGAGGGGGTCCAAGGTAAGGACCTCTTCTATTACCTCTGACATCAGTACGTTTGAACCTGCGGGTAGTGCCACCACATGTGTGCTCAGGAACCTATTGCGCCACATCCCCTGGGACATAGTGGGGAAAACCATGTACACATTCACAACATTCTCAGGGGGTCTTTATGCCACCCTTTGTCAGACCTTAAAGTTGTGTTCCATGGCTGCTGTGAAGAGATTCCCATGGAACGTAATTTTATATATTTTCCCCCAGGCCTCCTCTGAGATCTTCTTTCCCACCAGGTCATCCCAAAATGTTTTAAAGGTTTTCCTGTCTTTCTTATCTGTCGTGATGAATACCTTATACAGTCTTGACACTATCCCCCTTCTCGACTCCAACATGTTCAATGTTCTTTCAAATGATGTAAGTGGGCGTTTCAATTTGCGCCCCAGAACTGATTGGTGAGGATCCCTTTCAGTCGTAGATATTCGAATATGGAGATTGTACCCCGCTCAAGCACTTCTGTTACTGCTCCATAATCCAAGAAGGCCTCCTCTCTGAACAACTGTCCCACCCTTTCTAGACCCCTCTCGGACCATGCCTGTGAGTTGTGGAATCCGTTGCCCCCAGTCCAAAAACTGGGCCCCACACCAAGGTGATCGGTTAGGGCCAGGTGGATAAGCTCTTGGTGTTCTTCCCTTGCCTCCACAGAGCCCATAGTGCCCCCAGACATGGGTGGTTCTTCAGCCTATTTGGTATTTCCCTATATTGCTCCCAAAGTAGATCCCTCAGTTTGAGTGGGTGGGTGTCCATATCTTCTAAGTAGGTCCAATATGTCCCCAGGTCATCCCTCATATGCTCCAGGAGCACTGCTAGTTAGACAGCTTTATAATAAAGAGCAACGTCTGGGAGGCCGAAACCCCCGTCTTCCCTGGAAAGAGTGAGGATGGATCTTTTAATCCTCGGTGTCTTATTTTTCCAGACAAACCTCTGCACACTACGTTGAAGGTCGCAAAAATAAGCTTCCAGGATTTTCGTAGGTAGGGCCGCAAATAGGTATTAGAGACGTGGGAGTGTGTTCATTTTCAATGCTGTAATTCACCCGTACCACAAGAGTATTTGAGACCCCCAAAGGTTTAGGTCAGTTTTAATGGCCGTAAGGAGAGGGCCATAGTTGACCGTTGCGAGTGTTGCCAGATTCCTGGGTATGTGGACCCCCAGATAGGTAATCCCAGATTGTTCAAATCTTATTCCCAACATATGGTTTCTTTTATCAAAGCACCGGTCAGTGGACTGGATCGGCATTATTACTGATTTTGATTTGTTGATTCGCAGGCCCGAAAAGTGTCAATGAGAGTGAGCAGCGAAGGGTGTGAGATGGGGGCATCCACCAAATATCCCAGTATGTCATTGGCAAACAAGGAACGTTTGAACTCAACTTCTATTCTTTGGATCGCCTGTATTCCCTGATGTTTTCTGACGGCTATCACCAGGGGTTCCATTGTAAGTACGTACAGTATGGGGGGTGGGGACAACCCAGTCTCGATCCTCTAGTCAGCTGGAAAGGGGCAGACAATGCCCGATTAACCTGTACCCATGCGCGTGGCACCCTATTTAGTGCACCCACCCATTTCCGGATGTTCTCCCCTATTCCAATCATGTCCAGGAGGATAGCCATATACTTCCATTCCACCATGTCAAAAGCCTTATCTGAGTCTAATGAAAGGAGGCATGCATTTAGGTCGACCTCCAGGGCATATTGTATTAGCTTAAATGTCTTCCTAATTTTGTCAGAGCCTTGTCGCCATCTAATGAAGCCGATCTGGTCCCCGTGGACCAGGTACAGCATAACTCCCTCAAGCCTCTTCCCCAACACTTATGCCAGCATTTCCACATCTGTATTGAGTAGGGCGATGGGCCGTTAAGATCCACATTGTGCTGGATCCTTACCCTCTTTCGGGAGCACCACTATAATGGCCCCATCATTGACTCAGGCAGTGTCACCCTCCAATACAGCATTGAAGCCTCTCATAAGGTACGGGGTCAGGGTGGATCGGTGGAGCATAAATAATTTAATCAAGAACCCATCTTCGCCCGGTGACGTGCCCCCTTTCATTGATTTGATTGCTTGGGTGATCTCTTCCTCAGATATTGGAGAGTCTTAGTCAAGAGTGGTTTCCCTGGGTAGATCTGGGATGGGAAGTTGTGCCAAGAATTCTACTGTTTATGATTCGTCGCTGTTAAATTCTGACTTGTACAATAGTTGGTAGTATTGTCTGAAAGCCGCCCCTAGGCTAGTGGTGTCATAAAGCGTGGTCCCTCCATCAGTTCTTGTGGCTCTAAACATTTCATTTTTCTGATCTTCTCTCGATTTCCAGACCAGAATTTTATCAGCCTTATCGCCTTTCTCGTAATATTTGTGTTTGAGAAAGAGCAATTTTCTCTCAGTCTTGTCAGCAGGAGTTCTTTCACCTGTCCTTTGTGGGCCACAAGTGATCTCCTCTGGTCCCGGGAGATGGAGTCACCCGGGACCTGTCCCAGTTGAAGCTCTGCAATCTTCCCCCTAAGGAGGTCTTCCTGTCTCTGCCTCTCCCTTTTTCTTTGGGTTCCCATACAAATTAAAAGTCCATGGATGGTGGCCATGAATGCGTCCAATAGGGTTGTGGGCCTACCTCCCTGTTATTGTTGGGTTCAAAGTTTTCTGTGATATCTATGTGCACTACCTGGGCAGTTTCCTTATCTTTTAGGAGGGAGTCATTACACTTCTACCTCCCTGGACGTGGGCACCCACAGGTGTTTCCTACCACTATGCGCACTAATCCGTGGTCCAACCAGGGTACTGGATCTATACAGGATTCCTCAACATGACTGAACAAGGAGATGTCTACCAGTATGTCATCCATCCTTGAGAAGGATTCATGGACTTGTGAATAGAATGTGAAGGGGGAATCCCATGCCGATGGAGGGGTCAGAGTTTCTACCAATTCCAAATCTCCATTAATTTTATAGAAGTTCTAAGCGGTGGCCTTGTTTAGCTGGGAGGGTACCCGGAGGCCCATTCTCTTCCTATCTCTGCTCAGATCCAGTACCATGTTAAAGTCTCCCCCCTAAAATGAGGAGGCCCTCTGTAAAGAGTTGCAGCTTATCCCTAACTCTGTCCCAAAATGTTATTTGGCCTCTGTACATGCAGTAGACCACTCCCAGTGTCAATAGGTTCCTCTTGATGTCTCCTTTAAAAAATAGGTAGCGACCTTCCAGGTCCTGCAATGTCTCTTTTGCATCTAATCTGAGGACCCTTGCCATGACGATAGCTACTCCTCTCTTTTTGGATGTATACGAGGCTCGGTGTACCTCCCCTATCACCCCACAAAGTGCTGCTTCTTTCCCCCTCACCCAATGTGTTTTTTGGAGTCGAGTTTGGCTCGGTAGAATTCACGGGCCAGGAGGGATCTCTTCATCAGAGAGATAACTCCTCTAGCATTTAGAAAGCCCATTACCAAGGTTGGTGGCTTGTTAGCCATTAGGGTTTGGAAATCCAGATCCTTTTGTGTGTCCTACATGTATTCCACCATCAAGCCTTGGTCTGGCCACTACTGCTTGCAAGCCTGAATATGTGCTTTGCCAATAGCACTGAACCACCAGAACTGTAAAACCCAAATCACCAAAACCCCTTAACTGAACGCTACCTTCCTTTTCCTGGGTTCCTCCTCCTCTTCCCCTCGCCCCGCCCCAGAACCTTATAACGCCCCTCCCCCTTCGCCCTCTCTCTCTCCACTCTCCAGCCACTCCTTCCCCAACTCTCTCTTTGGTTTCCCCCCAACCACCTCCCCCGGCATCCATTTTCTGGTCTGTGACTGAACTACAATGGTGTCCGGTCACCCGGGATAACTCTTGTAGCTATTATTTTCATTGAGACCTCCTGCCCCTAATCTCCTTGGCAAGCCCTTAACTTCTCCATCCCCCTCGCCTGGGATCTTACCCCCCAAAATAGAAGGATCCCTCCCCCCGTTCACACTCCCCCACCTCCATGTGTCCCCACCAGATTATTATACAGGGTTGCAGTATTCTTTCCCTCCACCGCCGGGTAGTAGGGGAGTGTTCAATTTCTTAAATGTCATCCGGCCGTGGGCCCGTCTCCTGTTTCTGGTCATTCGGTCTTCAATGTATTCACAAATCGATCCCTTGATATCTTCCTCAGAGATCAATTTGTATTGCTAGTCCTTGTATTCAAAGGTCAAAGAGAAATGGGAGCCCCACTGGTATCATATCCCTTTTTCTCTCAACCATGCTGTCAGCGGAGCACACATCCACCTCCTGGCCAAGGTAAATGGTGAGAGATCTTAGAATATTGAGATTGTTGCATTATTGTTTGTGATCGTGGAGGACTTCCTGGCTTCCTCTAGTATCTTTACCTTTTCCTCATAGTAGTGAAAGCGTTCCAGGCTGGAACGTGGTCCTCCAGCTCTACCATCGGCCCTATGCACTCTGTCAATGATGGGTTTGTTTGTTGCTCCATCACCAAACAGTAGGCAGACTATTCCTTTGACGCCTCTGCAAATGGCTCTCTCCGTCTCTCCCTCCACTTCTGGCAGGCCAAACATCCTGAGGTTGTTCCTCTGCTCCCTGTTCTCAAAAACGTCTATTTTGAGGGTCTTTTCCTCATCCCTTCTCTCCAGGACTGTCAGTCTGGTGTCAATCTGTGCTTAAGAATATCCACTGAGGATTGATTGGCCTCCAAACCTTGGATTCTATCTTCCATTCTATTCACTTTCTGATTTATCTTGTCCACTCGTTGGTCAATTTTATTGAGCCCATGCCCTATGTCTGCCCACATTTCCTGAATTTCTTGCATTATGGCTGCAATGTCTTTTTGGTGGACATGGAGTCATATGCCTTAGGGGTCACAACCGTTGATTGTGTCAGGCGGTCCGGGCAGCAAAATTTCTGCAACGCCACCTTCCATCTCGGCCGTTCAGACCAGCTATGTGGCAGAAGGAAGTCCCCCTCTGGGGGACGGGCCTGGTGTGTGGTCTCCTGGGCAGTTCGGGGTTAGTGGTGGTCTGGTGTCATGGTGTGGACTTGCGTGGATGAGAGAGAGTGCTTCGGATAATTTAGCCCTATCCTGGGCCTGCCTCAACACCCTGTTGTGACTTTAGGTTATGTGCTTGTGCTTACTGGTGGGTTGTCACCTTTTGAGGTGCCTGGTGTGGGTGGTGGGGACCCCTCTATGAGTTTGTTGTGCTGACAAGATCCGGGGGACAGCCTCTGCTTGCTTTACTGTCCGAGGGCCCCGAAGTGCCTCCCTCTACAGCCACATGGGGTTCTCACTGACAACTGCCACTTTTTGAGATGCCTGGCGCAGGTGGTGGGGAATCCCTCTTTGGGTTGGTTGTGTGGACAAGGTCCAGGGGTCAGATTCCACTTGTTTTACTGTCCTTGGGCCCCACAGTGCCTCCCTCTATGGCCCCATGGGGGTATCACTCCTTCTCCTTGTTGAGGGTTCTCATCCCCTCTCCCACCTGCAGCACTGCATGCATTAATGGATAAGTGGATGGGTCCGAGGCCTGCCTAGGCCCTATGTCTGATGCACAATTGAATTGGTGGGCTAGTCTAAAACCCTGCATATTCTCCCTGTGTGTCCTCTCAGGGCCCCCTCCTTGCTTGTGTGCCCTCCCTTAGCAAGATAAAGGGAGGCTGCTGGCATGACTGTGAATGGGTCTTTACTTGGAGTTCCCCTACTCTTGCTTTGAGGCTCTTTGGTGTGTGTATATCCGGCGTGGGAGGGTCCGAGTGTCTCCTTCACCTTGGCTCGGCGAGGGGGAAGGTCACGTTTTTCCTCGTGCAGCCCTCGGATGTTGTCTGCAGTGATTCTCGCAGGACCTCCCCTCCTGGGGTTTTCTCGCGCCATGTTGGTGGACCGCCAGCTGGGGGTCTATCCTGAGGTTTCTGTGTGCCCGGGGGCCAGGGCTGACAGCATGTCAATGGACCTCAACAGATAAGGTGGGGGGGCAGGAGTTACCACTCACTGCCTTTTGTGGCCACTGCGGTGCTGTACCATTTTGTCCCGCGGCTGCGGGACGGATCAAGGAGGGCTGGCATCTCCAGCTCCGGTGACGTCTTCAATATCTCCAGATTGCCTTGGAGTTTCAGCCTCAAACTTCACCCGATTGAGCTAAGGGTGTTGGGGCACCCGATAGGGTCCTCTGGACATTGTAATGGGGGCTCTCATAGGGGGGGGGGGTCAGTTCCCTTATAGTCCCGACAATGCCGGAGCTAAGCAGACAAGTCAGCTCATCCCTATGCCCCCTGGTGGCCGATCCCAATGTCACATTTTTAACTGAAAGTTGGCTGAAGGAGGATTCTGCTTCAAAATGTGAGCATCTTGTACCACCTAATCACAAAACCCATTAGGACAAATAGACCACAAAGATGGAAGGGGGCCACCAGCTACCTTAGTTCACCATGGTACAACAAAATCCCCCACGTGTAGAGATATCTTTGGACGTGAAAGTCTTTAATGTGCATATTCACGTGTATCTAAACAAGCTATGTACTTCTTAGTGGTATACAGTCCCTTGTCTATAATTCACTTTTCCCCAGCCTGCTGGCAAAATTTAGAGTTGATCTGTTGTTCGAATTAAACAATCCAACTAGTTTGGTTGACTTCAATTTGCATATTGTGCATATTGAGGATAGTGAATCGTTATTGCCTAGTAAACTTCGTAAAAGCCTTGTAGAATTAGAACTTCAACAATGGACAGAAAGAACTTACCAGAGAGTATGTCATATGGGTTTGCCAGTATTTCAGTGGTAAAGGCACCAGATTTCTCTCAAACTTATTTATCAATTCCACCACTCAGTCTCGTGGGCTTTCCATGGGATAACAAGTGGTGGAAAGTGGTGTAAATCCTAATTTCTGGAGACTGTAGGTCTCAAGGGGAATTTTGGAGGAATTATTGTGAGTGGGTAATTCTGCTGCAGTAGTTCCCCATATTTGCATTTTAAAGTGGAGGATTTACCTCAAACATGATGCTTGTGGTAAATCCTCCACTTCATGTTCAAATTCAGAATTCGGCCGTGCTGTCAAAAGAGCAACAAATCTGTTACCACTCAAAAAATGTGTCGATAACTAATTACTGCCTTTTTTTGACTTCATCCCCTAACTTGTGGGCCTCATTAGAAATTTGACACTGCCGTAAACAATGGCGATAATTCTGGTTTCACCACTTTTTTTGCAGTAATTGAATTACTGCCATTTTTATCTCAGCACTGCATCCCGAGTTTGGAGGTAAAGTGGTGGATTCACCTCCAGAAAAAAAGCTGCAATGGAATCCTTTGCTATACCTCCCAACATCTTTGGCATTAATGTGGCAGAACTATAACTTGTAGTAATTCCTCCAAAATCCCAATGGAGACATTTGGACTCCATAAATGGGGATTAACTCTATCCGGACACCACTCATAATCCAATGGTAAACCCATGGGACCAAATGGCGATAACAGAGAATGATTTTGGCAGTGATTCAGCAGATTTGCCACCGAATTACCATGGTACTCGTAATTAGGTCATAGTCTTCTGCTGCATTGTCTATGCCAGCAGAGTTTATCTGAGAATCATACAGCGTTACCAAACCAAATTCAGAATCAGAACAAATATTGCATGCTGATTGGTAATTTGTCTGAATCACTGAGGGCACATCTCCTGCTTTAGCCAATCCGAATAGGTAACTCATTTGACAGCATGTTGACTTAAAGTCTCTACTCATTTCCCACTAATCATTTAATGATTTGCAAGACAAAGTTTCCTACATTATACTGAAACCAAGAGACATGGCTCTACTCATCATTTCTTTTGCTCTGCAAGTTCGAGAGGCACAGAATTGGTGGAAGAGCCTTTTTCCTCCAAAAGGCCAATCTTTGGCATAAATGATAACTGGCATTATTCAACGGAGGGTAACCATGTATCTATAACGTTCTTAAATCATTGATATTCCTTCATCACTCTTGACTGTTATTGTTGTATTTTGATTTATTCGTCCCTAAAACCAAGTGTGGCGTTTGTTGTCCTATATCCAGTACATGATTTGTGCCTAGATAGCTAGAAACCAAGTTTGGAATGTGACCTTTTAGGATTGACCATAGCTTATATACATGGAGCTCAGTTCTATGTGGTTTCACAGCATATATTTTACTTCAATTTGTTGCTCAAAAAAATGGGGGAAATCCCCCACATGCCCACTACACTTCCATGCTCACCCAAACCATACTGCCTCACCTAAAACTAGCCCCTGTATTTTCTGGCAAATATTCTGTAACAAATGTTCTGTTAAAAAATCTGTAGTGAGTGATGCACGATAAGAAGACTGGATATCATGGAGCCCATTCTCACATTACAGTTGTATGATTCCATACATTGAGTTATAGCATGACAAAACTCTGTGTTGCATATATCATGCTCAATATTAAATGACTGCTACCAAAGTGGTTAATGCACAAACACTAAACCCCTTTCACTACACAAGCTAGGCAGGCATGACTCAAAGAAGCGTACTTCCCATTTGCAAATGGATGACAGCCAGAGGACCTACCAAGCATTTCCAGGTCATCAGAATATCCCAAAAACACATCTCTGTGGAAGAGAATAGTCTCTTATATTCTCTAAGATTGCTGGCCCTAACCCACACTGTTGAGGAATTTCCCTGCACCCCCATAAAACTATGATTGATCATGATTACTGTGCCAATTTCATTTTTTCCAGATCCAGACAATGTATTATACCATCAGATGACTACATGTTCAGTGTTGCAAAACAAAAGCTAGAATAAGTAACAAAGCTTGATGAACTTGGAGTAAAATGTCTCAGTGATCAACATTGTTCCTTCTCAGCCACATATTCATAGCCATTGCTGAGATAAAGGTCAGCACTTGGAAGACCTATAATGTGCAGGCAAGCATGGGCCTCATTATAACCCTGCCCAATATCCGGGATTTAAACCCACAGTATCTCGGCAAAGGCTACAACTGTTTTGGGCACTCACTCTGGCGGCATTGCAATCAGATTCTGAGTGCCTGAGTGATGGTGTAAATCCCCATTCATGGAGTCCCATAGGACTCCATGAGGGTATTTGCCAACATTACCGGCAGTAATGACAGCTGTTTCTGTTGGTAGGGCATCTGCATTACCTCCAGCTTTTAGCTGGAGGTAATGCAGGTGCCCCAACGGCAAACCTGTAGTCGGCCTGTTCGGTAAAGTGCTGGTATCCATGGCCGATTTATAATGATTGTGTCTATCATGATTTATTGATTCATTCATCTTCCCATTTAACACAAACACACCAGACAACCAGATTACTTGTTAAATGTGCTACAAAATGTAAATAAAGTTGATACACCATCGAGGGGATTGTTCTATAACTATATCAACATACAAGTCAGTGGTCATTGCACGTATTACAGAAAGCATTTTAACCATCCCTATTAAAGGCATTAGGCTGCAAGCCAAGCCCTTCATGAACATGAGTGTACTGGAAAACAACTATTGGAATGTGAAGTTGGATGGACGCATTACAAGAGCAAGTATCATATTACATACACACTGAAACACATACATACAGATTTAGTAGTGAGTTGTGATGTGCTGATCATAAAATAACATTGCTACAGCTTTTGTGTGTGTAAACACTGGATGGGGTATCTGTACTCCTGCACTCTATATGGCAGAGTAGAAGCACAGGACACCCCAACCAAGGTTCTCTTTAGGGTTGCAATAGACGAGCAACCAAGACTTAAGCTCTCAGGAGGTAATGTGGCTGGTTCTTAAGTACAGTGAAGTCCCCAAGCCCCCCACAAAGGAATGTCCACGCACTGTGTTATGTGCTAACACAGTCCTTTTATATAAAAATAAGGTTCAACATATATATACATCAACTAATAACACGACTAGTAACACACTTCTAGTCTGGCAATTCTAATATGATAATTATATACAAGGTCTATGTGGTACCACACTAAGTTATTGACTCCTTGAAAATGCATCAATTGCTAACAGTTCTAATGGAATACAAATCAAAAAGTAATGTGGATCAGCATAGGACATAGGAAGGAAGATGAGTTAGTTTAAACAATGGCAGAATACTTTGTCCAACTACCAAGACACATTTCTGTGTGCGGTTTCCCCAACCTGGGTAACCTTTAATAAAGAGTATTAACATGCCCAGTCCATTAATGCTAAAATAGTCTTGTTTCCTGGTCAAAATGATCAATTTCCCCAATGTACCTGAGTTAGAAAAGTTTCTTTGATGGTTCGTCAATGGATCCCTCAAGAGTGGACTCCCTTTAAAGCAGGAGCCACAGGGTGTCGAGATTCCTTCGAAGAAATATGAACACTGACGTCGAGACAGTATCTTCGACCTTCGCGGTGCTCGTCGACGATCAATAGAGGATGTCTTGCGAAGACGAGGCTTGCGGTGCACCTCGATGTAAAGAGTTTGCTGCCCAAAGAATACTTGATGAACATTGTAGACCCGGGCATCGAGTGTCAGCATCGGCGTCGACGAGGCATCAGATGTCGGCATCTGCATTGATTTTGGATTTTACTCGTTGTCATTTTTGTGGACTTCAGGTGGCGGGAAACCCACCGCAGGTTCTCCTCGGTCGTCCATGACCTTGACTTTCTACAGCAGGACAAAGCGGTCGATGGAGCCCTTTGTTCAAAATGTTCTTAGGCAAAAGTTGGTGGTTGCGGCTCCGGCAATCAAGCTGTCCTCGCTTCTGGGCAATACGACTCAAAAGGCTTCCAGCGGTCATGGAAAACTTCTGAACCCCGGTGGACGATGATGGACTTTGATGGCCTCGATGTCCTGGTGCTTTACTTCAAGATTTCTTGGCAGACCTCTTCTCCGGTCGACAGCCTTTCAGGACTGGCTTTCAGGTTGCCTCAATGAAGATCATTTCTGCTCAATGTTCCCTCGTAGCTCAGGGAGAGATCTCCTAGCCATGTCCTCTCTTGGATTAGACCTTGACAGACTTGACAGCCTTTAGATTTTGTCGACAGACAGACAGCAGCACACCTTCTTCTTCCGGATAAGCTTCAAGGATTATTAGCTTCAACTTCAGCTTCTGAACAAATTGGGAAATGAGAGGTCCCCAGATATACACACCTGTCCCTCATTCACTCTGCTGAGCCAAGTTCAGTCAGCCAATCAGACAGAAGGGCATTCATGCAGGCAGGCAGCCAATCAGGCTCACAGTGCATTCAGCCCATTTACTTCCACCCAGACACCCATAACAAGGAATGTGTATTGGGGCAAGCACCCAGACTTTCAGCACACCACACAGCAGTCATGTCAGGTTCAAGCAGGGCTGCCTCATTCTTTGTGTCACACACACAGATACCAGACGCCCATATGGGTCACACACTCTATTCACACAGGTCCAACTCTAAGGGTGACCCACAACATAAAGTCACTGGGAAGGCTCCAGCCAGTCTGGCCTGGACTTTGCAACAATGCCATATATGGTTCTTCCACCCAACAGCCAGTCAGGGTAAGGGACAGAGTCAGGGCTTCCCAGGACTTTGGGAAAACAAGGTAACAGGTAATAGAAACCAAGACGCCACAGATTCCTATGGCAGGGCATGGGTATCCCAAAATGGAGTATACTCAGAGCACCTGTCAAATTCAGCATGGAGCTGCCACAAGTCCAGACCCTGCTTTTGTGGGCCAAACACAGGTGCCTACAAACATACACTAGGGGTAAAGTTTTGTACCCCCACCCATGGGTGCCATAAGGTTATGCCAAGGGTCTCTGTTCACCACAGCCAAAAAGAGGAAAAGCTACACTGCCAGGAATCCGACATGGACTCCTGTGCATAACACAACACAGAACACACATGATAAGGGAGTACAGGACAAGGACATGGAGGCCCTGTCCTTCCAATGCATGTCCAGCATCACAGTGTAGCAAAGACATTTGTCTTGCTTAAAAGTGAAACACCTCTCACTGACTAAGCAACACAATTCTATGGGATCCTGCAACAGCTGAATCTCGGATGGGTTGATCCTATTGATTCTATTCAAATTATGAAACCTTGATTATGTAATGAGGTTGGAACAGTTTCAGTCTCTTGGAAATACTATTGACTATCAGGACTGATCAATAATGCTTTGAAATAGGATGTGTAAAGTCTTCAGAAGTATACCTATTTGCGTGTACTCCTTTGACCTATACAAAGGTCCCCTAATGTAAGATGGAGAAAAAACACACTTTTCAAACCTGTGCAAGGCTTCTAAAGAATGTGTATCATCAAAGTTCATATCCTCCTGCTTTACAAAGATTTGCAATGCTAAATTATGTTTTCTGGCAAATGTAACCTTCTCACATCTTCCATCTCCTTGTGCAGTACAAGATGGAAGCACTTTGAGTAGTCTTCCTTATAAACTACATCAGTCTTGTGGGGCATTTCGGAAACAAACAGGCCTGGTATGAAAGTACCCATAACGTTGATTTGTCCATTAAAAACATAGACATCACAGGGTCCAAAGCTGGTCACAATTTCCTCAAGTCTGAAATCTTAAAATTAGTTGTTTTAGCAGCATTGTTACAAATACAACAAGCGAGTTAGGATCCAAAAAGTATGTTATATTCCACGTAGTAAAAAAGCAGCTATTTTGTGTTGCATAATGCTATAATGCATAATGCCATAATGCAATCACTTTTTTGCCACCAGAACATTCCACTCTCTCCTCAAGAACTCTCTTGTTCAACCACTACTTAAAAAACCTTCAGCTGATCGTAGCTGTCCGGCAAACTATCGCCAGATATCTATCACTCCTTTCCTGAGCAAACTCCTGGAAAAGCTGGCCATCTCCGAACTTACTCTGCACAATGAATCTGTTGGTTTTCTCCATGACCATCAGTCTGGCTTCAGAGCAGCCAAGGCACAGAAACTGCTCCCCTGAACACCCGTGAAGATTTGCTCACTAATCTTGATTCAAGCCTTCCTTCTGTCCTCATCCTCCTTGACCTTTCCTCTGCTTTTGACATGGTCAATCATGCCATCATGATCAATCGACTCTGTGAGAACCTGGGCATCACGGATCAGGGCCTGGAGTGGTTGTCCTCCTTCCTCCTAGTCAGACCCTCCCAAGTTCAACTTGGGTCCTTTCTCTCCACCACCTCTCTCTTCACGTGTGGTTTTCTCTACCTTCTCCTCCAATTTTCAGTGGTATGCAGATGACATGCAGCTCTCTTTTAGGGTCCCTTCAGCTTCCTCTCTCGCTCATTCATGACTGTTTATCCACGATTCAGGATTGGTGTACCTACAACGATCTCTGCCTTAATGCCAGTAATACCGAGATCCTTCCCATTGGGACCCCTGCCTCCCCTTTCCCTGTCTCCCTCTGACCATCCTCCTTGGACCCTCTTTCTTTGCCTTCCTGTGAGGCAATAAACCTTGGTGTCATCTTCGACTCCACTCTCTCCTTCTCTTCTCACATCCCGGACCTTGCCAAGAAGGCCCACCACCAGCTGCACTTCCTTAGAGGTATTCTTACTTTTCTCACAGAAGCTCACTGTCTCCAGAGCACTGGTACACTCTAGGCTGGACTACTGCAATAAGCTCTTTCTCAATCTGCCTTCCTCAACTCTCCACCCTCTGCAACTAATCCAGAACAGGACTGTGAGACTTGTCCTTGGCCTCAAGCCCAGGCACTGCATCTCTCCAGCCAGGACATTTCTCCACTGGCTCCCATTGGCTGCAAGGATCAAGGTCAAGATCCTCTGTATCGTCCACAAGGCTTTCTTTGGGCTGGGCCCTCACTACATACCAACACTCTCTTCCGAAACACCTTCCTTCTTGAGCCCTTTTCTCAGCCACCTCTAACACTCTGAGAGTTAGATTCTTCTCCAGACAGAGAGCTGGGGGTAGATCTCTCTCCTCTGCAGGTGCCTCCCTCTGGAATGGCCTTGCTGCCCCCCTCAAACTTGAGACGGACCACCTGAAATTCCAGTAGCAGCTCAAGACCTTCCTTTTCACCTCTGCTTTCTATCTCTCTCGCTCTCTCCCCTACTGACATACCTGTCTGCTGCGTTGCCTTGCTACGCTCAGAGTCTCACTGGGTACCAGGCTGCTCCACTACCAGTCACCCCTGTACTTCCTCTGGGCCAAACTCGCACTTAGGGGCTGTAACTGTAACCCTACAGTTCCCACCTCCTTGCACTTACCCTGAGCCGCGTTGCCCTGGCTGCACTTACTCAGAGCCACATTGCCCTGATTACACTTCCCTTTTTTTCTTTCCCTGGCACTTCCCCTTCTCGCCCCCTCTGCACTCTGCGTTCACACTTGCACAATCTGAACTTGACACAATGCCTAGAAGATCGTTTGTTCTGTTCTCCCTCTGTCTTCCCTCCCTTGTCTTGTCGTGTGAAATCCGCCGGCAGTAATAGTCCAAATTTTCCCCAAAGGGCCCAATGGGGAATGAGGAATTCCCAAATGGGCTCAATGGGGAATGGGAAATAACCCTTCCGCCAAACCCGTGATCCAGCGCTAATAGCGTCGGGGGGGTTTGTGGTTACCGCCCAACTCGTGATGAGGCCCTAGGTCTGAAGGAACATGTACTTTCTCGCACAATCCCCTTCCCACTTCTACGAGTAGCTAATCGGACGAGGCGGTAACAAAGGCAGTGATCCCGAGCATCCAGAGAGGAAAAAAATGCGAACGGTGAGTGAAAAGGACTAAATACTTTGGCAAATAGCTGCATGCCTTAGAACAAGTAAGGGAAGGTAACGGAGGGAGATGGGACAAAAATAATGTCAGAGTAAGAGTATAATGTATATATAAGGGGAACAAATATTGACTCGAGGGTGGCCGAGCAATAGAGAGAGATACCGGGAGGATACCCAAGCTAGAGAGAGATACCGGGAGGATACCCGAGCTAGAGGATACGCCAAGATACCTAGGTTTTAATATACCACTAGAAGAAGCCTGAATTTAAAGTCCTGAAAAATATAGGACGCTACAGGAGACCGAAACAATTAAAGACATTTTTGAAAGAAATGGGCTTATATTCCATGTCGGAATAATGATAGGGGCATGAGATTTATGTAGCCGGCTGGAGTCTGTCTAGTCTGTCGCATCTGTCTTGTGTTTTTCTTTTTTCTCTGACGTCACGAGGTAAGACATTTTTTGGTGAAAATAGCATGAAAATTGTGCGATTATATAGACAGAATGTTGTATGACATGAATTGATGGCTGTTGTTTGAAAAAGTAAAAGTGCATTTTTGTGGAAAAACGGGATTGGAGCTTGCAACGATTGGTGCTCACTCATATTGTTGATTTTGTTTGAGAAATGTAAAGCATAACAAGGTTATATATAAGGAGAGGATAAACAGATTTAAGCATGGAAGACGTTACACCGTTAATACACTTGTGCAAACAATTGCCAAAACATACACCTAAACTGAAGAAGTACAGTGCAGAATGGGTTATAGGAACCTCCCACAAAATGTTTATGCCATGGCCCCAAGGCAGATCGCTATCTAAAACGGTCCTGCAACACATAGCGACATATTTGCACGCCACGTATACTGGCAAAAAGTTAGATAAACGCCTAGCTAGTTTAGAACTTTGAAAGATGTACCAAGAGGAAAAGGAGGAGGAGCCACTGTTAGATTGATACTTAACATATGCACAAAGGGGGGTGAAACGCCTTCTGTGCCACCCGCCCCGTCTGAAACCAAAAGCAAAGCCAGTAAAGATGAAGGATTATATCCATTGAGGAAGCTTAAAGCAGCCACAGGATATAGCAACCCGGCATATGTGTCACCTACGCAAAGTAGTGATGAAAACCGAGACAAGGACAGAGATAAAGTTGTCACCTCCAACATCCTGAGGGACAAGGAGAGATGTGAGAAAGAAAAAGGAGACCAGGCACAAGCATGTACCTCTCTAGATACTAATAGAGAGGGAAAGAGATGGAAAGAAGAGGAGGATTGGACTGATTAGATGGCATTCACATAGAACAAATGGATGGGAGGTCAGATTTTATTGAAACTCGATGGTAAAGGCATTGAGGACATGAGACAAAAGGGAGAGCCAGACGATTCAAAAAGGAAAGAGAAGGAAAAGGAAAAAGGATTGAGAGATGAAAGAATCAGGAAAAAGGATAGATAGAGACGAGAGCAGTTATATCGCGAAGAGCAAGAAAGGAAACACAATCATAAGCCAGGAACAAAAGAGAATAGAATAAGAAGAAGAACAAAACATATGGGTAAGGGAATAAAGAGACAAAGGGATGAGGAAATACACAGGGCAAATGAACGTAGAGATGCAAAGAAATAGGAAGAAGAGAAGAAGCGAGGAAGCGCAGAGAGTTCGATGACGACATATAGCGTAAGCAAAGACAGAGAGCATGGGATCTTGAATATCTGGAGAGAGAGGTTAAAAAACCTGATCCAGTAGTAGACTGGGAAGACATAGAAGAATTATTTCCTGAGTATGATTCAGTACCATGCACGTCTAGGGCAAATATGGAAGATGACTTCAACACCAGAAGCATCGGAGAGATGTTTAATGGAATATATGACGAAATGGGTCTAGAACAAGTACCCCAAGGGAAAAGAGATGAGGAGTGTCTGGAGAGCACTCAGTTGTACAACAATGAAGATGCCTCCCGAAGTAACAGAAATAGAGAGCTGTCCCTAGATAGGTTGATGCTAAACAGAAACGAGGAGGATGAGAGAAGTTGCACGAGGTGGGCACAGACAATATCAGACACGGAAAGAGAGGAATGTAAGGAAAGAGAATACAAGAAAAGACACAAAAAACGCTTCTCTGGAGGAAAAGGAATGAGATGGTCAGATTCTAGTGGATCTGTACCTAAGGCATCAGAGTCAGCCACACAATCAAACTGACACGAAGGAGTATTTTACGGTCAGAGGGGGGTGTCTCCACCACCCTATGTGAGCAGGCTAGGACATTGCCAGGTAGACGGCGATGCAGGAATATTACCCCTGCAGTGGATAGGAAAATGATGAGAGAGGAAAAAGAGTGCCACGTGTTACAATTCCCATTGCTCGAAAAAGGAGGAACAAGGCCATAGTATATATCCTGGCCAGCATATACCCTGGCCACACATGGATAGAGAAAATCTGAAAAATAAGCTTCCAATGTTAACATCGGGAGCCGGAAAATGGATACATGAGTTAGGAAAAGTGACTGAAGGGAACACGTTAACTATTGGGGATATTAAGGGTCTTTTAATTGCCATACTGTATGGACATGTGCAGGTTAGCCTGGTGTGACCACAGTTAATACTGTGAATGATGGAGCGCTGTTTAACAATCACAGAGCCACGGTATGGAAAGCATTACGATTGCTATACCCGGACACTTCAGACATGATAGCTATAATGACACGTAAAATGACGGAGTCCGAGGATCCTTTGCTTTACATTCCGAATTTCCAAGACGCCTGGGTAATGGAAACTCTTGAATCTTGGGGGAAGTCCATACCCGTGTTCTACCATATATTATGCCAAGGGCTGCCAGATCAGTTACAGAAGCAGCCAAGAAATTGGTAGGAATTGAGGCCAAACCATGGTCTGAAATACAGTTGACCATAGCACTCTATTGCAGGTTGCTGCAAGAGAAAAATCACAAAAAAGAGGCTGCATGAAAAGCTGAAGAGGCAAAATTAGTGCAGAAGAAATTGTCAAAATATACCACTGAAGGAGCAATGATAACTAACACAGACGGACCAAACATGCAGCAGACCAATAATCGAGGGCAGGGTGATCAAGGCAATAAAAGGTTTTATGGGGGAGTCCGGGGGGCAGTTGGGGAATAGTTACAGGCCCTCCGGGAGGGGTGGGGAGAGGGGGGGGTGCAAAGGATCCAACCATGGGAGTATCCAAACAAGGGTAGTGTAGGTGAGTCGACACGGAGAATGAAGTTGCTAGATGACGGCTGAGGGTCTGCCGGCCCTGGGAGTGGGCACTCTCAATGTACGGGGCCTGAACACCCCCACGAAGAGGTCCCTGGTCTCTAGAGAATTCAGGAGAGCTGGTCTTGATATCCTCTTCCTGCAAGAGACTCACTGGGCTAGAGGGAAGGAACCCACTATGAGGGGGGGAGGTATAGGAGAGGTGTTCTGCGCGTCCCACAGGGCCAAGAAGAGGGGGGTGGCTATCCTTCTGGGGAGAAACGTGGGCTTTGTGAAAGAGGAAATAGTGAAAGATCCGGAAGGCCGATACCTGCTGGTACGAGGATCCCTGCAGGGCTCCCCGCTCACCCTGGCGGGGATATACGGTCCCAATGAGGGCCAGGCCCAGTTTTGGGAGGTGGTGGCGGAGAAACTCAAGCTCTTTGTCCGGGGGGGGTTGGTGGTAGGAGGCGATTTCAACATGGTCATCGACCCCGACTTAGATAGAAGGCGGGTTGGCCCTCAGCCTCCCAGGCCCACGGATGTCCACATGGCCCGGTCCTTCCGGATGGTTAACGCAGAGCTGGGCTTGGTGGACACGCTCCCCTCCCCCGGAACGGGAACTCCTTCCTACACATATTATTCGTCCACCCACTCGTCCTTTTCTAGAATTGACTACATCCTGGTGGACGAGTCCCTGCATTCGTATGTCTCGGGCCACAAGGTCGACCCTGTCCCCTGGTCGGACCATGACCTGGTTCGAACCACCATTGCAAGGGGCGGGCTAAGCGACCGCAGAGGGAGATGGAGATGTAACGACTCCCTGCTGAAAGATGAGGTCCGTGCCCAGGAGGTGTTAGAGGCTATTACGGAATTCTTCGAATTTAATGACAATGGCGAGGTGGGCCCACACACTCTATGGGACGCCTTCAAGGCCACAATAAGAGGCTTTCTCATTAAAATGAGCGCACAAGCCAAAAGAGTGAGGGAAGCCCAGGAGAAAGCCCTGAGGGGGAAGATTGCCCAACTCCAACCGGTGGGGCCTTCAGCAGCCCCCTTGGATCACGGTCAGCTTGAATCGCTGACCGATTATCGGCTCCAGCTGAGAGACCTCCTCCTGCACAAAACGGATCGAAGCCTCCAACTGGTTAAGCAGAAGTATTACGAAAAGGGGGACAAAGCGGACAGAATCCTAGTCTGGAAACTGAGGGAGGTCCAGAGGGAAAGAATGGTAAAGGCAGTGAGGAGTGAGGAGGGGACCATGGGCCATGACACTCCCCACATAGGAGAAGCCTTCCGGAGATATTATGAAAAACTCTATACCTCGGAATGGGACGGGCGGGACGAGGAGATAGAGGGGTTTCTCAACTCGGTCCGGATGCCGGCCCTGTCCGGGGAGATGGCCGAGGGACTGGAGGGGCCGGTGACCGAGGAGGAGCAGAGGGTAACGCAATTAGCGGGATGAAGGCGGGGACCTCCCCCGGGGAGGATGGCTTCACAGTGTCCTTCTACAAACGGTACCGCTCTATTCTGGCCCCACACTTAGCTAAGGTTTTCAACGCGGTATTAGAGGGGGGACCCTCCCGGACTCCATGATGGAGGCCATAATTGTCGTCCTTCCCAAGGAAGGCAAGGACCCCACTGAATGTTCTTCATGCCGCCCTATATCCTTACTGAACACTGATGTCAAGGTCCTTGCCAAGATCATTGGGAAACGGATGGAGAAGATTCTGCCGGCACTGATCCATGGGGACCAGGTGGGGTTTGTAAGGGGTAGGCAGGGCTCGGACAACATCCGCAAAACTATAAACTTAATCCACCACGCCCAGAACTCCGAGCTTGACGCGAGCCTCCTCTCTCTGGACTCGGAGAAAGCGTTCGACCGGGTCGAATGGAGATATATGGAGCTACTCCTCCAGAGAATGGGATTCGGCGCACACATCAGGGGTTGGGTGACGGCTCTTTATAGAGCCCCGAAGGCCAGGGTGCAAGTGAATGGCAGGCTGTCGGACCCCTTCCCCCTCTCGCACCCGGAGATCAGGGGGATAATGAGGGGCGAGGTGGAATTTAAGCTCTCCCTATTCACCGACGACATCCTGGCTTACCTGGTGGACCCCGGCGCCTCCCTCCCCCCCTTCCTATCCCCGGTGAACGCATTCGGGCACTTCTCGGGGCTAAAGATTAACGCCTCCAAATCGGTCCTTCTCCCCATGCGGGTAAATGACCCGGCTATGGACCCCGTGGGCACATTTCATGGGATCACAGTGGGCAAGGTTTCCATACGCTACCTGGGAGTCCTCCTCACCAGGGACTTGTCCCAACTGTCCCCCGCCAACTATGACCCGGCCCTAGCTAGCATCACCAGGGACCTCAGGAGGTGGGGCTCTATGATCTTGTCTTGGTACGGCCGCATGACGGCAGTGAAAATGAACGTGCTGCCGCGCCTGCTGTATCTCTTTACCTCTCTCCCGTCCAACATTCCCGACCACCTCATGAGGACACTACAGAATGCGGTCCGAGAGTTTATCTGGCAGGGCAGGACCCCGAGGACTGCGAGGGCGGTTTTGACATTGCCGAGGGAGGAGGGGGGGTTTGGCTTGCCTGACTTCCAGCTCTATTTCCGGGCTACCCAGTTGCGAGTCCTCCTGGAGCACATGAGAGAGGGGATGGGCACCTACTGGTCTTACCTGGAGGACATGGACGCTCACCCCCTCAAGGTACGCGATCTTCTCTGGGCACCACACAGGTTCATCCCGAACAGATTGAAATCCCATCCCACCTTGGGCGATCTTTGGGCAGTCTGGAGGGAGGGCCCCCAGGCGGCGCACCTAACGACGTGGCCATCCCCAATGTCCTCTCTCTGGGGACACCCGCTCAGACTAGGTAACAGGGGTTTTGCCGAGGCACAGGCATGGTCTGATTCGGGTCTAGAATGGGCGGGACAACTGTTCCGGGAGGGGGAATTCCTGCCGTACGATGACCTGAGGGACGCCATTGGGCGGGGGTCTCTTTCCGTGTTTGAGTATCTACGCCTGAAGGGAATACTCGGCGACCAATCATGGGGAGAGAACTTGAGGAGGCAGCTGACCCCCTTTGAGAAGTTCCTTGATATGGCGACCTCTAGAAAGGGAGCCGTCTCCGGAATGTACAGAATCCTCAACACTGTGAATTTGGTAGAACGGAGGGGTTTCCGCTCATATTGGAATGATCTCCCAGGGGAGGTGATTTCGGAAGACGCCTGGGCGAGGATCTTCAAAATTGCTTTCCACGGTAATTTGTTTACGGCAGATATGGAACATAACTTTAAGATTTTGCAGGGATGGCATAGGGACCCTGTGAAACTGTCTAAAATGTTTACGACGGTGTCCCCCGATTGCCCGAGGGGCTGCGGCCAGAGGGGCTCACGAGGCCACATGTGGTGGCACTGCCCGAAAGTGCAGGCGTACTGGGCAGAGGTGAGGGGCTGGATGGCTGAGGTCACAGAGGAACTGCTTCCCCCCTGACGGTGTTGTTGGGCCTCCCGCCAGAGACCTCGGATCTCCACAGGTACCCCAGAATGTGGGAAACGATGCTACGGGCGGAGATAGTGGCATTGGCACTGAAATGGAAGAGTCCGGAGACCCCTTCCAAGGCTGACTGGCTAAAGAAATTGAAAAACTTGTTTTTAATGGACAAACTCACGGCCATGGTGAACAATGATTATGGGACATTTCTTGAAAACTGGCAGGGGGTAAGGGAGGCCTGGGGATGGGATGTGCACTGAAGCCGGAAGGGGTGCTGAGCGGGGCTCAGGGTACCTAAGCCGATAGATTGGTCCTAAAAGTACCGGGGACCCTGGGGACGGAAAGGGCGCCGTCAGCCACCAAAGAGCGCCGACGCTCACACTCACTACCAAAGTAATGGACGCAAAAGAAAAGTCCAAATCTCCCTATGTCATGGTTCGAGTTGGTAAAACGAGGGGTGGGGGGAGGGGGGTTTGAACGGGGGGGGCGGTTGGGTGGGTGGGGGGTAGTTTGTCGGGCAAGTGCATCGTGTACAACTGGTGATCACATATGTAACCCGCTTGTTATATTCTTTAAAATGCTAATAAAACCAAAGTTTAAAAAAAAAAAAAGGTTTTACCCAAGAGGGAGAGGCTTTCGACAAGAGGATGGCAGAGTAATCAGGGAGGTTTCCAGAGTAATCAGGGAGGCTTTCAAAACATGCAAAGCGGCAATCAGGATATGTCAAATGGGCAAATAATCAGATCACCGCCAATATGTTGGACGTGTGGGATGACAGGGCATCTAGCATGCACATGCAGGAGTCAAGGCATGGTGCAAACCGAGCAAGGAATGAGAGTAGGGAAGGTGAATCCACCTGTGTTTTTACAGCAGGGTGGAAATGGAGTTACACAAAATCACACGGTGCAGCAGCAAGCGCTGGGAGCACAGCAAAGCGTGCAACCTCAGAATATTAGAAATGTTCCACAAGGACAGTCTCAACAGTCACCGATGCAACTGTTAGAGACAACAAGTACAGGACAGGTACTGAATTCTGGAATGAGTAATAACACTGGTGATGGAGGAAGTCCATTCACTCAACATGGGACAAAGTTATATATGGATTAGGACAGCTCACTGGGAAACCTGATGTGTTCAATCCTATCAGTGACACCAAACCCTCATGAGGAACATAGGGTAGATGTCGTTATAGGGGATAAAGAAAATTCCTTCTTGGTTGACATGGGTGCAACACACTCGTGTATACGTGAAGGCACATTTTCCTTGTCCAGCGATTCTATAAATACTCAGGGCTTCACAGAAGCAACAAGTTGTGTTCCTTTTACAAGTGAACTTCCAGTTTCTATAGGAGAATGTGACATGAATGTGCCACTGTTGTATTCACGGCAACCCCAGTAAATAAATTGGGATGAGACTTAATGACGAAGTTAAACATGACAATCTCATTCACGGAGAAGGGCATAGTATGTTCCACTCCAGGAATGCATTATTTGAACGTATGCAAAATGATTAGATCATACGCAGGACAAACCGCTGTGAGAGCTGTTCCATTGGAACCAGAAATATTTGCGTATGGAGTGCCTATATTAATGGCAGGGTTACCCAGTCTTGCAGACAAAACCATGAGAACCCCCAATGAGTTTTTACTCAGGTCAAGAATACCTATGCATGAGGAAAAGGGACAAGTGTTTCCCTTGGCAATACACACAGCCATAGTGTGAGGAAAAATGGCATTGATCGACGGTTGTGATGACGAAGGCAGACAATGGTGTGCAGTGATCGCCATTGAGGAAAGATACAGGTTGACTGACGTCACGGATGACGATCTGTTTGAAGAACAGATAGGTGAAGATGAAACAACAGTTGAGGTTAATCTCATTTATTGGGTGAAAATTATCAAGAGAGAGGTGCACCAGAAAATGATGCTGGCTCAAAAAACATCCTGAATATTTTGATGATGACATGGCAGAGATGCCTGTCTCAGTATGGACTAAAGGCCTGTATGATGTAGGCGTGTTCAAAGGAGTTGGAGACATAAGGATTACATTAAAACCAGGAGCAATATTACCAAAAGCTTGACAGTATCCCATGTCTAGGTAAGCAGATGAAGGGATTTTCAAGACAATTTTCGCTATGATGGAGCAGGGTATTTTGGTGGCGTCATAGTCGTCATGCAATACCGCAGTTTACCCTATCAAAAAAATCAAAGGGAGGGTCTTGGCATTTAATCCATGATCTAAGGCCGATAAATGATTTTGTAGAGGCCGATTTCCATCTGGTCCTTGACCCGTCCTCAATCCTTATGTAATATACCTGTTCAGGCAAAATATTTCATGGTGATTGACTTGAAAAATGAATTTTTCTCAATCCCATTGCACAAAGACTCACAAGATTTGACCTCATTCACGTTCAGGCAAATGCGTCTGAAATGCACAAGGTTACCTCAGGGGTACTGTGAGTCTCCTTCAATTTTCAACAGAGTCCTACAGATGGATTTAAGCAATATTGCATTAGAGAGTGTTTTCTTGCAATATGTGGACGACATCTTAATTTGCAGCACAACAGAGGAAACATGCAGACACGATACCATTAAGCTATTGACTATATTGGCTGAGAAAGGATATAAAGTTGACAAAGAGAAGTTACAATATTGTCAACAAGTATTGCTGTACATAGGCCAGCTAATCTCACATGAGGGGAAAAGGGTTACCCTTGAAAGGGCTGAAGCCATATTGTACACAGCCAAGCCACACACGATAAAACAAATGCAGAGTTGTCTAGGATTATGCAATTATGTCAGGGGATTGGTCTTTGGCTATAGCTCTTATACCAAGCCCTTGTTACCAGCCGCAGGGGATGAAAGAAAAAATTGAATGGACCGAGACCATTGAACAAGCGTTTGTTGAACTCAAAAAGGCCATTTGCATGGCACATGTTTTAGGGATACCCAATTATGCAGAGGAATTCTACGTGTTTTCACACACAAATGGCAGTGTTATGACAGCCATACTCACACAGAGAATCAGGTTGGGGTACAAGCCCCTGGCATACTACATTGGGAATCTAGACCCAGTGATGAGGGGTCCCTTCCCATGCAAAAAAAGTTTAGCTGCCTCAGCATTCGCCATAGAGAAAGCTACAACCATTGTGGTGGGATGCTCAATGACGTTGTTCGTCGATCACGCATTATTTGCCATTCTGGAGGACCCAAAAGGCACATTGGCATCTCAGAAAGCTTCTGCTTGTGAAGTGATCATATCAAATCAATCGATTAAGATAATTCGATGTAAGATAGTGAACCCAGTTATGTTTATAGCAGAGCCAGTCACTGACGGAGAGCCAATTCATGACTGCGCGAACTATGAAGAATTTTATGATGAGATTCCCAGAGTAAAGGAAAATGTATTAGCAGAAGGAGAAATCATTTTCGTTGACGGTTCTTCGAGGATCGATCAAAATGATGGGCAAAGATATACAGGCACTGCTGTGATGAAGCACATGGCAAATTGAGAATTTCAAGTACTCATTAGTGAGCGATTACCATCACATTATTCAGCACAAGCTGCAGAATTATTGGCGTTGATACCCACGATCGAGAATCACGAAGACCAGGAAGTGACAGTGTACAGTGACTCCACCTATGTGACATCAACAGTGCACGCAGGCCTAGCACGCTGGAAAAGGATGGGCTACCTCCAAGCGGACGGCATGCCAGTGCAGCACACAGCCTTATAGGACAGGCTAATTTAGGCACTACAACTCCCAGTGGGCATAGTGGTCGAAAGAATGTGCCACCCACATGAAAGGGACAGATTTTATCTCACATGGAAATCAAGCAGCAGACACGGAAGCCAAGCGTGTGGTGACAAAGGACAAAATAATAATGAATGTGGAAATAACTGATGTGCATGAGAGAATGATTGTTGCACAAAGTGAACCTGAAGGTTATAGTAACATGGGGCAAACCCAGTTAATGGAACTCCAAGGGAAGGCACCACAGGAAGAGAAAACTGTCTGGAAGCGGCGAGGGTGTTCTTATAACCCCTCTGAGAGCTTGTGGTGACAAGACAGCACTGGTAAACCGGTGATGCCCGTAGCCCTATTGAAAATAGCAGTGGAACAGTTACACTATCCAGCGCACATGACAAAAGAGAATCTAGCAGCGCCGATTGCTGAAGACTGGTTTATACTGAACTTGACAGAGCACGTTGCATTTCTTATGGTGAACTGTATAATCTGCCAACAGTTCACGGCTGGGCATACACTACAAGTAATTAGAGGAGTCATCCCAAGGCCTAATGGACCTTTTCAGCACTTGCATGTCGATTATGGTGATATTGGGCCAAGTATGTAATGGGGACAGGTATCAAATTGTTGTGATCTGTCCATTCTCTAGATGGCTAGAAGCAGGTCAATGTACACACCCAGACTCTACCTGTGCAGTCACATTTCTGGTGAGGGAGGTATTTCCTAGATGGGGAGTATGTGAGGTCATGAGGTCAGATAATGGTCCTCACTTTGTTAATGCAGTATTTGAACAGATTAACTTGTTGCTTGGTATAAAGCACAAGTTTTCTTCAGCGTATCATCCTCAAGGAAATGGGGTATGCGAGAAGCTCAATGGCTTGTTAAAAGAAAGGATAGCCAAGTTGAAGCTTACTCTAAAGAAGGGATGTTACACTGCCTTCCGTTGGCACTGTATGCGCTCAAAAACCAGCCTGGTTCTGACCACCATCTTACACCGCAAGAAATAGTGACAGGCAGAAGGATGCACACACCATTAACACCCAAAGATAGAGCTAGATGTGATGCTCAGCCAACAGGGTAAGTATTAGGATCAGAAATGCAGAATTACTTGCATTGCATGACATCTTGTCTTACTGTAATTTCAGAACAGCTGCAGCGATGACAAAAAGGGTGCAGGGCAGCACAGGATACAGAAGGAGATACTACAACAGACCAAGTTCAGGGTTTACATGTTCCACAACTGTACCCTGGGGGCACAGGCCTGGTAAGAAACCACACGAAAAAAAAGTGTGATGAGCCAAGGTTCAACGGACCATTCTGAGTGGAGGACGTCACTCCCTCTGCAGTCAAGCTACAGGGAAAAAGAGCTTGGATATTCTTGGGTGACATCAAGCCATACAACAGAGAAGACCCTCTGCCCGCACCCCAACATGTAGAAACTACAGGTGACAGGGAAGAATCACAGCATGTGCAGATGAGAACCATGACGAGGAGGAACAATGCATGAACAGCAAAGCAAAGGCAAAGAAATTTTGTGCAAAGTTGTGGCTTCATTTTGGACATTTCCTCTGAGCAAAATAAGGGGATAAGGACATAAACACGGACACTCTGTGCATCCTAGTTACAGGATGAAGAAGAAAAATTGCACGCAGAAGCCACAACATAATCTGTTGACTTTGAACTTTGGACTGAGGCATACTGAAGCCTTGATAAATAAAGGATATGCCAAATTTTGATCAAGGACACATAAATTGGAAGAAAATACAGTATCCAGACTCTTTCCATATAGGAGCCTTATTTGGACTCACTTATGGTGTCCCACAGTAGTGACATCACTAAGGACATTTTGATATATTTCGAGTTAGTATTGAGATTGTACCCGTCATTAGTGAGAAGGCTCACTAACATCACTGAATTTCTTCAAGACCCTGAAAACGAAAAGACAATAAGGAGGCTGCTCATTGTGATTGCCGAGCAGTTCCTTCTGCTTCCGTAATACAGGGAGGACAAGACAAATGTCGCTGTCACCAGAAGATAGCAGATTTGCAAGCAAAGTCTTCTTTCACCTAATTGAGGATTTTCCAGAGCTTGTGGGGAGACCTGCCGGTGTTTATGTCCTCACATTCATCAGAGACCCAGCAAACTCTACAAAGATGAGCATGCTCCTGAATGGTATTGTAATGCAGGTCGAACTTTCTAATTATCATCAGAATTTCCGGAGAAGATTGTAAACTTTCTGCTGAGGGACAGATCGAGAAGGTGTTGCCAAAGGCTTCACTCCTGTTTATGCTAAGAAAGACACGACATGTCTTCTGGAGTGAAACAGATAAGACGAATTGACTGGAAGCTTGTTTATTTTGAATACGCAAACTAAGAGACTTGCTGAACTTATTGCCTTATTTTCACATTTTCTTATACAGAGAAGAGAACTGTTTACAGAGACAAGAGACAATCTATCATTCAGCAAAGAAAGACAATTGTTCCAGTATCTGCAACCTATGAGCTGAAACAGCAGAACCCAGAGATAACATTACCTAGAATGTATTAAAGAGTTAGTTTTATTTCCTTAGATGATCGAGAGGGGCAGCCAAAGTAGTAATGTTATCCCTCAGGAGGAGCGACGCTCGTATTATCCCAGAACTAAGTGTTGTAGGTTAACCGATAGAGGAATCATGTACCTATGCATTGTATTCATCATTGTTTTACTGTCACTGACGATTAAAACTGCATTTTTTATTTGTGCACAAAGTGTTCCGATTCCAGTGCACCCACTTAATGATGTAACCATGAAACCCATGAAGGCACTCAGACCTCACATAGTAATTCCAGTCCCTAGAAGGTCTGATAGTGGAATGAGTGAACTTGAAATGGATGTAATGGGCAATAATACACACACACTTGTGGTGACAAATATATTGAACCGCCGGAGACAGGGTCGGCAGAGTAAGCATGAGTAAGGGTTAATCAAAAACACACACACGCAACGATGAGTGCACATACAACAGGTCTAGTGTCAATAACTGCAAAACCACAAACCAAAGAAGTGGAGAAGTTTGGACAACCTACGATGAGAAGCTCCACGTCAAGTGAAGTGAAAAGACAAATGGAGACGGATGAACTTTTAAAGAGATAAAAGGAGTTGGAGAATAACAGAAACAGCATTGATAAGCACCCCTGATCCAGCGATGAAAGGGGCAAGTGCAAGTCCAGCAAAACTATCATGTGCAGAGATGATAGCAGAATCAATATGGCGGTTCATAGCTAGAGGACAAGGAAATCATTACCAGACTCTCCTACTCAAATGGTACAGATGAAAATGCCTGGACCATGGATGGAGATACCTGAGAATCCTCCAGTAAGAAGTAGCTATATGGATGCTATTAAGGATGTGATGATAGCAAACTACAACAAAACCCTGAGCACACAAAAAGAAAACAACAAACTAAACAACTACCTGGACAGCACAGCACACTTGTGAAATAACATCTGGTACCATCATATGAAAGAAGTTGGAAGATGGAATTCTGAGGAAGAATGCTTTTTTTGTACACTCCTACCTTCCAGCACGGGGAAGTTAAAGATCTTTGTAGCTATTGTAATAGATGTGCAGACAGCGCACTGTCTATCCCACGTAGCAATGTGAAAGACCACAGGCCCGTTCATGGGAAGTGATGCTTCATTGAAATGGGCAACTGAAGCAACTCATCCAAATGAAGACGATTATGTCCAGGACATAAAGACAAGAAACAATGGAAAAACAAAGAACATTGTGATCACATATGAGAAGCCTGGAGTTAACGGAGCAGAGATAAAAAGAGAGACAAACCAAATACTGAACGTTCAAGGAAAAACTCCAGAAGAAGCTCAAAGTTGGAAGAACAGAGGCCAAATGCAAATCTGGGGAACAGTGCTTTCACCAGACTGATGGGAGAAAGGAGTAGTGCTTTGCAGAGCATGGATGGTCATCGGTCGTTACCAGGGTACCATTGACATAGTACAAAATGGATGCAAGCCATTATGGCTGAGACTTGCTAAACTATTGTCATGGGTTGAGGACAGAGGAGGACCCTTGCAGATAGTGCCATTGGTGAGCCCAAAATTCTGCTTCGGGAATAATGGCACAAGAAAAATGGGAGAGAATCAGAACTGTGGACAAGTTTTTGACGCTCCAGGAATGATACATGCAACAGCATTAATCATGGATCATTATTGGGCATGTGGATCCAAAGCATACATCAGACTCCTGAAGAATTGGGGATGTATATGTGCACTGGTGAATGTCCAAGTTCCAGCATTGGTGATTCCAAAAAGTGATCTGAACATTGACAGTTTCCCGAAAGCAGATGCTCACCTGAGGAAAAAGAGAGCTGTGGAACTGATGAGCCAAATGAAGAGAGAGAATTACTTTTCTGCCAAATCAGAAGAGGCCTTTCATGCAATCCCGTATAAACACAGGATGTTCAGCCTCAGTTGGAGCAAATACTAAATGGTTGCAGATAACCAGATGGGAGTTGCTGCAGACCATCAACACGACGATAAAATGATTCAATTCAATCAAGGAAGAGTTAAGGGCGATTCGACTAATGACTCTCCAGAACAGATATGTCCTTGACATGATCACCGCTATGGATGGAGGTGTTTGTGCAAAAGTTGGAGAATCTTGTTGCACATTTATACCATCTCACAATGACGAAAATGGAACCTTAACAGAGGCCATAGGTATGCTGACAAAACTACAGAATCAAATGATTGATGAAACTGACGAAGTTGATGATGACAGTTGGTTTGGATCACTATTTTCATGGGTTCCACAATGGATGGCAGATGCATTCAAATTCCTAGGAGCCCTGCTAGTGATGATATTGCTTGGATTCTGTGTTATCAAGATAATAATAATATCTCAGTGAGAGTAAACTGAAAAAAAGGCCATAGGGAAGAAGATCATGATTGATGTCGAGTCAGACTGAAAGCCCATGGACTTGACTGATGAAGAAATAAGAGACTTGTGAAAGCCAGCATTTATGCAACAGAAGGACCAAAGTTTCGATATCCAAGGAAGCATAGAAATTATGTGGGAACATGGATCTACTGTAGTCCAAGTGGACAATGTCAACTAATGACTTGGAACAAAGAAGAACACATAAGAACAGCAGGAAGCTTGAAGGGAGCCATAAAGATATGGACCCCAAAGAGATATTTCTTCAGACCACCATGCGTGGATCCAGAGGATGAAGTAAAAGTGGATCCAGAGGATGAAGTAAAAGTAGATACAAAGGAAGAAGTGAAAGTGATTGATGAATAACCCAGAGGGGGGAGTGTAGAGGAGGTGCCAAGCTTGATTCAAACTCCAACAGCCCATTTTGAAGTACCAGGAACGTTCACGCAGAAATATGTGACATATGATGAGCAAATAAACAATCAGAGAGCTGCAGTTGGGCTCTGCCCACTACCTATCAGAAGAACAGCACCTGGTGAAGTACTGACACCTAAGAAAACCTGGACAGTAAGGTACCCATTGAGAAAACCATATCGACACATGAGACAGAATGACGATTGTCAGAATACAATACCTGAAGATGCTAAAAAGATACTGAAGGAAGATGAATGGTGACTTCATAAGAACCTGGACTGACTCACATATTAAAGATATGATGACCTGTGAATAAGGAAAAGAGACGAAACACCATGGACAAGTGACACCCTGTGCCTAAAGTGAAATAATTGATGTCAAGATGTCAGAAATGATGCTACATGCGCAATGAAGATATTCATTTAGTTTAAACATGTACATATGCAAGGAACCACAGGAAGCACAGACATCGTGAGGCTTGCTTATGCTTAGTAGTAAAACAGATTGCGGCAAGTGCCACCTATATATATCTACCTCAAAAGGAGCACTTTATATAGGTATACTTCCACTATGCACAAGAGCAGAATCAATCAAAGGTTACTAAAGGTCTCAAGAGGAGAGCTTTGCATCAAACAAATCAAGAATTAAAGACAAACAGAAACTCAGGTAAATCATGCCAAGGAGCCTAGGTTGTATACGCTTAAATAGACCAACAGTGGATACAATTAATGAGAAGAACACAGTATCCTGTGCAGTAATGTCAAGATTAGCCTCAGATGACTGGCAGAATTAAATCAAATACACAAAATTGTATGAAGAATAAAAATATTTCAGTGTCTAAATCACGTGACCAGACGAGCAAGAAGGGATGAAACTTTCACACCTATGCATGGACCTGTGCCATGCACAGACGCCTTAACTTTTCCAGACCAACAACCAGTCTCTAGGCCAGCCACAAAGAAATAATTGACACATGACCACTGAAGTAATGATTGATTGTAACAATAATTCGAGGGATGCTGCTGGGGTGCAGATGAACTCCCTGCACCTAGCCGGCTATTCTGCATGCTGCTAAGCAAGTGAAAAAGTATGAGTGGGGTTGATGCCAACCTAATCATCGTGGACGAGTAATCTAGGGTCCTATGGTTAGTAGAACCAATGAAACGTTGTACTTTTAGTGACGTCTACAGTAGCCATTTTGAAGGAAGGGCTTAGATGCACCACCTGACATTATTTATCCAATCCCCTCTCCCCGTTACCATATACAGATATAGTGCCTATATTAAAGTTACCTTCCTAGAACCAATCGAATTGCATGCTAAGTTTTGAGAGTTACGCTTCAGTGATGATGAGTTTTTGGTATAAATACTATGTTTTTTCTGAAATTAATTGGAGTTGAAGCGAGAAGGAAGATCGAACGATTGCTGATATTCATGAACTCCCCGTTTTTGTTCTTGTCATTAAACGGACTCCTTTTGCCAAACTATTGAGTTGTCATTATTGATTTAACACAAGAGTATTGATCTACTTCCCCATCCATCTCAAGGGTGCTGCTGCTCATCTTAAAGTGGTGTTGGGAAACCCCAAGTCCTGTGGGCCCCCTGGGGTCCTACTGCACAGCCCGGTGGTATCAGGAAGTCAGGCGCCGTTCATTTTTTTCGGGTCCGGCAGCAACCCGCCGGTTTTACCATCAGGGTTACTGCCAGACCTGTTATGAGGCCCAATGTCTTTTTTTGCCAACAATAATCACATTCTCCTCAGAGGTAACACTTCATGTGCCCCCGTTGGCCCTCTACCCCCTCTATGCCCACACATAGCGAAACTCATAGCGCCCAGTGTTGCTCCATATCTTACTTCCCTCTTCAACTCCTCTCTTGACAATGCCACTTTTCCATCATCCTACAAGTCTGCTACTGTCATCTCTATCTTGAAGAAACCTGGCCTAGATCCTAACTGTTCTGCCAACTTTCATCTTGTCTCTTTTTTACCCACCTATTCCAAAAATCCTAGAGTGTGTAGTTTTCAACCTACTCATAGAGTTCTTTGACACATACAACCTCAGGTATCCTCTTTAACCTGGCTTCCAGTTTCTGCACTCTACTGAGTCTGCTCCCTTCTATGTCAGCAACTACATCTTTGCTCAGGGGTGTTGCTAGGTCTGGAAAAGATCAGGGGCTGAGTTTATGTCGGGACTGGTGGGACTCTGACCTAGCTAGTATTTTGATTGTAGCACCTGACCTTCTATCTGGGGCTACACCCAAAAGTCCTGGGCTGTAGCCCCCTCAGCGTCCCCTAGCAACGCCTCTGCCTCTGCTGCTCATAACACTAAACATTCATCTAATCCTATTGGTTTTGACCTCTCTACTGCCTTCAATACTGTCAACCATCCTAACCTTCCCTCAACGATTTCTATCCTAGGCATCAGGGACAAGGCCATCACTTAGCATGCTTCATGCCTCACCCCCGGACATCTCCAGGTGTCCAGGAAATACCTTACTTCCCCACTCACTCCCCTTACTGTTGGTGGTACCCAAGTGCAGTCCTGGGTCCACTTCTCTGTCATCAAATACTGGATGGCATCTCACTTGCTTATTCTCTACTCCCCTATGAATGAAGCTCCCTTCTTGCCATCCAAACAGGCTATCTCTTCACTCCCCCCTCTTCTATTCTTCTCTCCTGACTACCTTCCCTACTCTGCTTCTGCTTGCAGCCTTGGTCTCATCTTCGACCCACCTCACAACTTCTCACTCTTCATCTTCAAATCTGTGATTATGGCCATAGTTAATCTCCCCAACATCAGAACAATAAGAAAACCTCTTGCCTTCAACATTGTTAAGCACATGATCTTTTCTTTCTGTCCGTAAACTCTTCAACCCTCTCTGTGTCACTGCCACCTCCCCAGCCTGTTGTCAGCTAGGCTGGTTGTCTATGAGGACAAAATATAAACTAATTCTCATTCTCATCATTTTCAAAACTATAAACACAGGCTTGCCCCACCATATCTCTCTGCCCATTTCACTCCCTACTCTCCCCCTCACTCCCTACAATCATCCTCAGCTCACCTCCTTTCCACCTCTTGTGCCTCTTGCACTCCCTGTCATTTTTCGATCTCTTCCTCTCCTAGTTCTGATACTCTGGAATGCTCTCCCTCTCCTTCTTCCTCACCACACTACTCACAATCTAGCTCTATTTAAATCCAATCTCCTAGCTCTCCTCCTTTCTGAAGAACCACTTGCATAGCTTTCTACACCACCACGTTGTTATGTTCTCCTCTCCCCTCCCTCTCTATGTCAGCCCCACAACACTTATCCCTCACCTCTTAATTCTAAAATGTGGCACTTCCTACACTATCCCGTTCCTATATCATGCTCTACTGCCCTTGTCTATGGTGCATGTTTCTACCTCCCATGCATCATCTGGTCTTATATCCCCATCCTAAAACCGCTCTGTAAATCAATGTTCAAATGTTTTGTAAACATTTTTGTGCTCACAATTCACTTTTTTCCCTCTAATTTTCACTTCATCAGGTCCTTGGCGGAATCCCGGCTATACAGCAAGCGCAAATTGCATTGCTGCTAATCGGTCCGGCACAATTCTTGTCAGATCCTAAGTAGTGGTAAGGAGGTAAATTCCCCTTCTCCATTGGGTCCATTACACCCAATCGGGATGAGGGCGCTATTAGCGCCGGCGCAAATTGGCGCAGCATAATAGTGCCAAAAAACAGGCAGAAATCAGTATTTTTACCTTCTACAAAACGCTGGAAGTGAAACTCCAAACTATCCGCCGAACCCATAATAGGTCAGCCTATAAATGCGGCAGTAATAGTGTTACCACTGCATTTACGGGCTACCGCCCAACTGCTGATGAGGCCTTGTCTTCTGCCTTTGGAACAATGACTTCCAGTTCCTGGGCTTTTGGGAAAGCCCAGAAAAGCTGACTCAGAGGCTTTTATATAGTGAAACACCCATGGCCTAGTATCAGCTATTTTTGGGTATTTATTTGTTTATTTATTACATTTATTACTCGCTCAGACCCGAGGGTATCACAGCGAAAAGTTTCAGATTCATTCTCACATATTTATACAGTGTTGCAGTTACAGACAGAAAATCAAAACATTTATACTGACGTTACACATAGCATCTTAAGTCATATTTCATATACTAAGTTACACTGGGTCAAAGTAGCAACTCACAGTTCGTTTAAGGGTAGGCTTATAGCGTTCTAATACTGGAAACAGGTAGGACTAGTTAGGGTTAATATTTGTTGAATAGCCAGGTGTTCAGCGCTTTTTGAAATTTTAGTAGAGAGTCCTCATTTTTGATGCTATGGGGTAGTGCGTTCCAGTGCGAAGGGGCTAGGACTTTGAAACTACATCCTCGTACTCTACAATATCTATATTGAGGAACTTCCAGGAGGGCCAGTTTACTAGATCTAAGTTGAATACAGGATGTTTTTTTCTTGACAGTGTTATTGATGTAGCTGGGTGCTTTGTTAGTGATGCATTTATGGACAATACTAAGTGTTTTGAATATGATTCTTGCTTCAATTGGCAGTCAATGATTTTCTCTTCTGATGCTAGATATATGTTCGGATTTCTTAATACCTAGTGCTGCTCTGAGGGCTTTGTTCTGGAGCAATTGAATTTTGTTTAGGTTAGTTTTGGATGTTCCTAGGAAGAGAATGTACATATAATTCTATTAATTACCCCAATACTCAAAGTGCAAACACAAATTCCTACATCTGTCATTCTCCTCAGATTTAACATCTGTGAAGCCATAATGCTTCTGAATATTTTAATAAAATAAGGTGATGGACATTTTTAGGCCTTCTTCATGTCAATTTGTCAAAGTGACATTGGTCTCTATCGGAAGTTGGGAGATATCCCAGCGGTAATTGCCCCGGGATACCGCACAATACAATTAGCATTACCACAACTCGGTCTGGCGCAATTTGTGCCGGATCCTGAGTTGCGTTGGGGAGGTTTCGTGGCGCCATAAGCGCCACGCTAATAGAGCCGAAAAAGGGCGGAAAGGGAGATTTTCACCTCCAGTAAAACGCTGGAGATAAAACTCCCACTTTCCACCCACCTCAAAATTGGGTGCAGTGGTAAATGGAGCACTACTAGCGTTACTGCCACATTTAAGGGCTAAGGCCCAACTCATGATGAGGCCCAATGACTTTAGAGGAAGTGACATCACTTAATCTGAAATCACGTTAACAACACAAGAAGTGGTTAGTGTGCAATTGACCCTGCTGGAATCTCAGGAAGGGCTGCCCCTGACCATTGCCGCTGTTGGCATGACAGGAAGTGAGAAAGAGTAAATACATGCAAATTAATGACAATAAGTTAAAGATTTATGAAATAACAAATGCCTACTAAAGGAGGCAAAACACTATTTTATTAAACAAGCATACTTAAACCATTGTTTTCCCTTGATATGACGTGTAGGATAATTGAATGCTATACTTCTGTGTACGAAGTAGAACCAACGTAGGTATGCAGGAATGCATTAATATTCCAGTACAGCCTCAAACAGCCAGTTGCTGCAATTCTACGCTAGATGAATCTTCACATGCCAGCTGAAAGCATCATACGCTAAACACAGACCAACGGGCCCACGTGCAGTCTTAATATGCACAGAATAGCTTTATGTGTGTGGCATCACAACGGTTTGCACCTTAGACACTAAATTATCAGGTTCCTAGTCATACATTTTAGGGTACAGTCCGACCCTCGCGTCCTGCAGCTGCCATCATATGCTCAATGTGCCATCAAACAGCACAGTACTGACATTTTATATTGTTTAATGATTCACGTGAATGCTAAAGTCACTATATGGTGGTGATATCACAGGGTAATGCGTTTGTCTTGGAAGTGAGACAACGTGGTACAACACAGGTTTGAATCGTGATCCCGCGCGTAGAAACCAACCTCTGACATTAAGGGCCTCATTACGACCCTGGCGCTAACGGGTTAACGGCGCTGTAAAAGGCTGCGGCGCCGTTAACCCATTAGCGCCTGATTACAAGGTCCCTTTGCGGGACCTGCCCTTAACGGCTGGTCTACACGAGCTATTAAAGTAGGGACCCGCAAAGGGAACTTGGTGCTAAGTACGGTACCGCAATTTGCGGTACTGTACTTAGCGTCTTAGCCCCCATAGGGCTCATTCCCATTGAGCCCTATGGGGGCTCAAATGGGAATGGAGATGTACCGGGTCTGGGATCCAGGAATAGGGAATTACGGGGCCCTCCAAGATCGGAATGGCCTGGTATTTTTCCATGACAGGAACCCGTCCCCGGTACTCGGCACCCGGTATGGGGGTAGTCATGCCGCTAAATGCGGCATGGCTACCTCCATACTCGTAATGAGGCCCCATGTGTTGGGTACTGTGACGAAATTACTTCTGCCCCACAGGGAAAGGATGAGATGTTAATAAACCACATAGTCAACCCTTACACTTCTTCAAATCACGAGCGATCCCAATAATAAAGATGAAACAGACACAGTTAAGAGATATGCCTTCTTCACATGTTGTTTTACATGGGCCATGAGAAGGCTGTGCCCTCAAGAGTAGGGGTGTGAATGTGATTCAGAGGCAACCCAAAAAGCAAAGTATAACAGTCCTTCATAAAGTGAATGTACAATCAAGGATCTATTAATACATAAACTGTAATTAAACACACACTATCTGCAATAATAACTAAATACAAAAATAGTAGACAACACCCACCCCTGTGGAAAGAACAAAGAATATGTGAAGATAGAAAGATGCAGCACTGTGGGTAATGAAACAGGGGGAGAAAGGAAGTAAACAACCTCAATGCTTTCAAATAGGATATGATCTGGTATGAACATGAATGAATGATGATGCAGCAGTCAGGAGAGACCAAAGATAGACCAACTGGGCAGTTAACAGTCAAGTAGTAACTTTTGCTGGTCTTGGCATTCTATAATGGCAAACCAGGCTTCAAGGTGTAGTCTGTGCAGTTCAAAGTGATTTGAAAGCAGCAGTCGTGTTGTCCCAGATAGGGAGCGGTATCGAGCCCGGATTGAACTGAAGTTTGTTGCTGTTCAAAGCAATGTTTGAAAAAGGTAGATTGTAAGGGACATTGGGGTCATTTCAATGGTTGGTGTAACCGTGAATATGCTGGTGACTGGTTGCACTGTTCTATGTAGTCATTTCAATGAGGTGCTCAATGCAGATTATGAGGGTCTCCAGGGTCAGTTTGACAGTCAGTTTGAGGGTAAAGCTGATTGTGACTGGATATGCAGTTTGAGTCAAGTGCTTCAATGCAGTTTTCGATGGCCGCTGTTCAGTGAGGCTGACAGGGCCAATTCAACTGGCGATGTAGATCAGCAGCCAAGCTGTGGGAGGTCCAAAGCCATTTTGAATGCAGCAAACATGATGAGGAGCTTAAAGTCTAGGCAATGATACACTTAGCTGGTGTGGAGCTCCAGTGAACTGGTTTGTGTGCAGGAAATAGTGGCTCAAAGATTGGTCAAGTGCAAATGTCAGTTCCAGAGGTTCCTGTTGGTTCAAACAGGGTCGAACAGGTTTGAATCACAGCGTGCAGCGGTTTGATGATAAAAAGACAAGATTCCTGTCTGTCTTGGCTCTCAGGTGCTATGATTCCCACTCTGGGGTCTCAGGGACAAGTGTAGTCCTTGTTCCCGGCTCCCATGCAAGGGAGGCTGGCTCACATGTTCAGTATTCCATCACCAAAATGAGGTCCTGTCAATTAATATGGCTGACAGAGAGTCCGGACTTGTTCCAGCAGCAGGTCACTACCAATGTTCCCTTGGGATGGGTATGGAGCAGAGCTCGGCTCTGTCCACATCACTCAGGGCCTCATCACGAGTTGGGTGGTATCCCGGCTGGGATAGTGCCCAACTTCATTTGCGTTAGGGCCCACCCACCCGGCGGTATTACCCCCAGATCATGGGTTGGGCAATAACAGTGCTTCCCATTCCCCATTGAGTCCATTGGATAATACTGCTGGCAGTAATTGCGCCGAACATTGGCATTTTTATAGTGTGTTTACCCCCATATCTGAGCGGGGGTAAACACGCCAGACTCAAGATTGGGCGGACCCTTAAATGAGGAGGTAACACCGTTACCACCTCATTTAATGACTACTGCCCAATTCGGAGGCCCTCAAGTCTTCAGATCGCTGCTGGAGCGCTTTGGAAAGTCAAAAGAGGTATAGAATTCTTGATCAGGTGTTTGCTCAAGAGTGAACAAAAGAAGGAGTGGGAGACGCCTTCTTTTAAAGGCAAACATTGACAGGTGATTAGACTAAAGCAAGCCTGCTTTAAGGGGCCAATCCATGTTCTTGTGACATGTGATCTGTGTCACATCCTTAGTGCTTTGTAATGAAGGAAATGGATGAAACAGTAAGGAAAGACAAATAGAGAGAAATCAAGATTGTGGATTATTCCTCCAACTATGCTGAGTTCCCTTTGTCTACACTAACTCTGCCCTTTCCCTTGTCAACACATCAAATACTCCTTTGGTATGCAGAACCCTGGCTGAGGGTCATCCTTTTGGGATGTGGGTGTCCTTTGGTACCTGTTTTCAAGGACAGCTCCTGCTGGGAGGCTGGCCTGTATGAGACAGGTTTTACCAGACCCTATCAAGGATCAAAAGCAAGGCTCAGCCATCCAGTCTCCTGACTTGCAAGCTGGCAGGGCATGAATAAACATAACCCTTCCAGTGGTGAGCTGTACCTACATGGCTGATTCATGTGTGAAATCAATTTGATGTGTCTTTAATAAGTATAATAGACACTAGCCACCATAAATTACACTTAGATATGGTTTAAGGTTTACAACTGCCACCAGGAAAGTAAGTCTCATAATTATGTGATGTTGAGAATGGGGTGCATATCTTAAATGCAGCCACAGTGCTGTAATCACATTGACGTCACTGTGGCTGTCAGAGGGCACCTGTGCCCACAGAATCTGAAATGTGCCACTGGGAAGCAGACCAGGATACTGATTCAGCAGGGCACGGGCCTGCACTATGCTTTTGCAATCAAGTTTTTGGGGAGTGGGTCTGGTCAGCAGACCATTCAGGAGGGAGAGAATTACATGCACCATTGTATATATAATAAAATAAAAAATAAAAAATCCAGTGCTTCTACACTATTGCAAGATAACAATTCTTCTAAGGTGCAGTTTCACATGGTCATGTAATGGCATGATATCCCATATTCCCCTACCACCTCTCCTAACTTAAAGGGAATGAAATAAACCACAGTCACAGACCACCATAAACAATATTGTTCAGCCTTAGCACTGCAGCCTCTAATCAGTTGTCTGGAGAACCTAAGCACAAGGATCCTTATGTGGTCTGAGATCAGCCCTCTGAATCTGATGGTATGCAGCTCAACAAAATTGGATCTTGGTCCATTAGGATGGGCATCCTTGACAAATGCTTGGATCTCTGAAACCACCAAAGAAGAGTGAACCGTGTCGAAAGAGGTACACAGGAGAAACCACAGAATAATCACAGAAAAGTGAAAGAGAACACAGACCCAATGGTGTGGAATCCCTTCAATACAGTTATAGGGCAGAGCGGGAGACCTGGGGTGAAAGGCGTACAAAGTGAAGATCACTCAGTGACTCTGCATGCTAGTCCCAGTAACCGTGCAAGATATACTCATCCCGGTAATCAGAAAAAAAATAATAATTACTTAGAAATACATGTATTGCACCATTGTGAACGGCAACACTGTGAGAGGAGTAGGAATAAAAGAGAGATCTTGTTTATACATCCTGAGAAGAAGACAAGTATTTGGAGAAACAGGAGCAACAAATGCCCAAAGGTCTGAGAAGACTCTTTGGAAAAATTGAAGGAGCTATTACAAAGAATAGCAAGATACTTTTGAAGATATCCTATTGAAGAGGCTTGTGCTGAGGAGCATCCCCCGGGAGCAGGGAGTCCTTCTCCTGGTCTTGTGTTTACTATTAAAAGTGGTAGATGCAGCTTAGGCCAGTTCTGATAGAGGACAGACGATTAGGTTTGGACTTTAAACCTAACAAGGAGCACCCTAGTATTAGTTTTGGAGTCCTGGGTGGGCGATCCAGCTAGCGCCTGCAGAGTCACAGTAATCCCCACATGCATGTGCTCTCATGGAACACTCGAGGCTTCATGCACTTATTCAACAAATCAATTAAAAGCATTCTGAATCAGTCAGTGATTTGTCTACAGGAAACGTGGCTTACCCTGTGCCCATTGTCAGACGAATATGAAATAGTCATGAACCCAGCCATATCGAGAAAAAAGGACGACCATCTGCTGGCTTACTAACAATGGTGGCAAAAAACTCGGGATGGAAAATAAAAAACTCCCTCAACCCCACTCCTTACATCCAACACACAATCATAGAAGCAACTTCATTGAACCCTGAAAAAGAAACCAAAACCCAGTTGAACATAATTAATCTGTACTGGCACCACAAAGAAGCTGGTACAAATAAATTTATGAACATAGTACTGGATTTAATCGATGCGATAAACAGCGAGCAATATGCATCGAACATAATATGCTGTGGTGATTTGAACCTATCGTGCATAAGGGATGTGCAAGATGTTGTAGTTTCCACCCCAATGCAAAAACTAGCAGCAAAATGGTGCTCAGCCTTATTAGAAAGAGACATCACAATGGTGAACGGGAACATTAGTGGAGATATACCAGCCCAAAAAACATGGAAACGCGAGAAGTTATCATCCATCATAGACTACTTCTTTATCTCTGGAAATATAAACCAGCGAGCAGTGGCACTAATGGTCTCAGAAGATCCCAACAGCGACCACAGCAAACTAATACTGACTCTGCTTTGTCCATCCGTAGCGAAACCTAACATCTGGAAGAATCAGGTCGAAGTAGAACCTAATAGAATTCGCTTAAAAATAAAGCCATTTGAGGTGGAGCGGATCACAGATTCATACTACAATCTCACAACAAACTCAAGAGACTCTATACTTGAATACACTGTAGTCTTAAAACAGTTCATGACAATTCAAAATGGCTCAAATAAATCGGCCTTTGCTCCAAAACACTGCTATAATAATGAAATCGCAGAAAGAAAGAGGCAATTGAGAAAAGAACTAAGACAGCACGCACAACTAGACCGCGTCCAACGTCAGCTTGCAAAAAAAGCCTCAAAACAGCAATATAAAAATTGGCTAATTTCGCATAAAGCAATACAATTTCAACTGGACAGCGAAGCCATGTTAGCGGCACTTAGCAAAAAGAACTCAGCCGACTTCTGGAAGTTAATAAATAATATGAATTGTCCACAAAGTGCAACTCAGATAAATATGGTCACACAAGTCGAATGGCTTGCTCATTTCAACTCGATCTACAGAAAAAATAGTTCTACAACAGAGCCTGAACTCCCAAAGTTATCTAAGTGGGATTTAAAGTTCAACAAGGAGAGCATAACACAGGCCATACTACGAGCATCCTCCTCAAGAGCACCGGGTCCGGATGGCCTTTCCAACCATCTAATAAAACAAAATCCAGAGGGTTGGTCCAAGTTCCTCATGCTACTCTTCACAAAAATTGCAGAAGAAGCCTCAGTACCATCTAGCTGGAAATCCGCAATCATAGTCCCAATCTTTAAGAGCGGGAACAGAGCAGATCCCAAAAATTACAGGCCTATAGCCTTACTAGATGTCCTCGGGAAAATCTTTGCTACTCAGCTACAAACTCAACTGAACAAATGGATTGAATCTACAAAACATACGGACCCTCGACAAACTGGATTCATCCGAGGTGTCGGCTGCGGCTTAAATCTGTTAATGCTTAATATCCTAAAAATGGACGCAATAAGAGCAAACAAGAAAATCTATCTCGCTTTTGTGGATTTATCCCAGGCATTTGACAGCATCGACCGGGAATTGCTGTGGAAAAAAATGGCGACCTGGAACTGCCCTCTTAGTTTACTTCTGGCGATTAAAGCTCTTCACACTGATACAGTGATAAGAGTGAGATTGAACCAACAAGGCCTTCTTTCTGACCCAATAAAAACCCACCGAGGTGTTAAACAGGGTTGTCCTCTTGCCGCCATAATTTTCAACCTGTTCATTTCGGATTTGGGGATCGCTTTTGAAAACAACAACGGCTTCGCACCAAAAATAAATGGAAACGAGGTAAATTGGCTCCTATATGCGGACGACCTAGTCCTTCTGGACCTAACCCCAATAGGCCTGCAACGGAAGCTGTTCATACTCGATCAATATGTCACGCAAAATGGTCTAACAGTGAATTCCAAAAAATCAGTAATACTAACTCTGCAAGATCTACAAAAACATAAAAACAGAGAGGGCATGAAAAAGTTCAAATGGAGAATTGGGAACGAGCCATTAATAAGAGTTGACCAGATCATGTATCTTGGTATGTGCATGAGCTCCAGCATCAACGATTCACCATGGGTAGTGAAAATAAAGGATAAATGCAAACAACTAACTGCACAAGCCTGCCTACTAAATAAGAAATTTGGTAAACACTCGTTAAAACCAGTTATGGACTTCTACAAAATGAAATTCATTCCAACAATAACATATGGAGCCAACTGTGCCTAGGCTGTCCAGACGCCCTATGGCCATCGCTCGAACATTATTTCTGGTCCAAAGTCCTGCGCCTCCCAACAGGCGTTCCAACAGCCTGTATTAGATACGAGCTAAACTTGCTATCAATTAATGCAATGATAACATGGTCTACCCTGACTGAATTCAGAAAAATAACCATTGTTCCAACTGTACCCCAATATCAGATTCTGACCAAAGCAGATCCAAGTCCGACAAATTGCATTCTGACCCAATGGTTAAAACGTTGCGACAATATCTTAAGCGATTTAAGTACTAACAGAGAGCTACTTCATGTGAATCCTGGTAAAGTAAAATCCTTATTATGGCAACAAGATTGGATCGACATAGTTGACACTCGAGGAGCTCACAGAATCATGAAATCTTGCCCAGCGGAAGCAAGAAAACTGAATGCTACTCAACCCTATTTGCTAAAATCCCCAGACACCACACGCAGACTTCTGTACATGAAATTTCGATTAAATCAGTTTCCAACAAGGGAAATGTTAGCAATTCGCCAAATTGATAGTGACTCAACGCTCTCCTGCCGCCTATGCGGGGAAGAATCTGAAACTTTAAAGCATCTCACATTGTTTTGCCCTCAACTGCGACAGGAGCGATTTATTCATTTCAGACGACACATTATGACACGACCAACCATGTCTATTGAGGATTGGTGGGCCTTGATGCATCAAGACTCGGAACGTAGTCTAACGTTCGAACTAACCTTCTTTCTGGAAAAAATGAACGAAAAACTGGAAAGATACGAAAAATACAGTAAAGCTCTCTTAATCTTAGCCTGATTTAATAGTAATCGAAGACTTGGCACGGGCTGCGAAGACATATGTCGTGGATTTATATTTCTCTTTTATCTTAAACTCCTTTCTTTAATCTTATCATCTAATTATGCTCCACTCTAAGATTGGAGCTTCTTTCTCATGGACCTATTAAGAACGAATCTACTAACGCTCCTCTTGCTTTTCTTTTTCTCTTTCATTTCTTCCTTACTTTCTCTTTTTTAAAGGTTTGTAACAAACCAATAAAAAAAAAAAAAAAAAAAATAGTTTTGATAGGTAGGGCATCCTATAGGTTAGGGTTAGTGAGGCACTTTCATCATAATTTAAATAAAGCAAGTTGAACATGGAACATGATAGTCTGTCTCGTCCTTTTGACCTCACCCAGTACCTTAATCAAGCGCATTCCACGTACCTCCACTCTCGTGCTTCCATCCTGCAATGACTCACATCCCTTCACCATCCTAATGGAACTTTGGATGACTGTCCCACGCCAACTTCATTACTTCAGTCACTTTCCACACAGCAACACCCCTTACTTCCACCCCTCAGCCATAAAGACTCGAATAACTCTGGAACCATGGAATACCAAATCTCCTGATTCACGTTGGCTATCCTCTATGTCTACAGATTCCTAAAGCTATCACTACCCTAATCTCTGATCTTAATATGCTTCTTTATTCCCTTCTCACAGAGGCTCAAATTCTCCTCCTATTAGGCAACTTCAACCATCTGAATATCTCTTCAACCCACCAAGTCAAATTTGAAATCCATGGTTACTCCATTAATCTGTTTTTTTTTCTTTCGTGTATACTCACTCACTGCTGCCATTCTCTCTGATTATTCCATTCCTTCCAACCATTCACTTTTTCACTTCAACCTCTTCTTCCAACCACGATCTTGTCCATTTCAATTTTCTGGTTTTCCCTGCACTCTACTTTCTCCTCAAACCTCTCCTTGCTAAATATACCACATGACCTAGATTTGTATCTTGTAGAGTTCAAGTAGAATCTACTTGCTCTATCACTACCCTAGTCCTCTTTATTTGATGAAGACTTCCAGTACTTCAATTTTGCTCAGTGATTTTGTGTCAATAACTACTACCATTCTCTTGTGTCTTTCCGTAAGGATCATCTCGCTGCCCTGATCTCTGCTCTTTCCGAAGCTAAGTCCAGCTAGATCCCAAAAAGTATATCCTATTAACGCCATCAAATATGCCCCAGTTCTATTTTTTTTCTGTTTCATGCAATGCTTTCTGCCCATACTTCACTCCCAAGATCTCTATGATCCGGAGAGCTTCAAATTCCTTTGTCTCAGCAGCTTCTGTGTTGCTCCCTTTCCCATTCCCTGTTCTCTCTCCTTTAAGACTGCTGAACTAGTGCCAGTATCTTGCAGGCAAATATGTTTTGTGTCCCACTAGACCCTAGTGTTTCCGGAACAATAAGGCAGTTGAACCTCTTGTCTTCAACCCCTTCTCTTTACTCTCCAACCTTCCTGTTGATACATCTTATTTTCTGCATGTTTCAGAACAGCCATGGTGCTTCCTATCCTTACAAAAGCCTCAGTGTATCCTCATAATCCTGTGAGCTATCAGTCTGTCTCCTTTTGCCCCACTATTACAAAGTCCTTGAATGGTTTACCGTTAACTGTGGTACCCGCTTTCTTGAGATCAACCATCTCTGAGACTCTCTTGAATATGGATACCATAACCCCATGAAAAGGATATGTTGTGATCTCATCATATGCTCTTCTAGAATGGAACGTCTGTGACCCATGATTCCATCTCCTTTCACATACAAAGCTTTAACCTCACCCACATCCGATTATATGCGTGCCAAGGCCCTGTCTTGTGCCCTTTACTCTATATACCACTTCTCTGGGTAAACTCATTACCTCCTTGGGCATATTTTGCCACCTATTCTCAAGTGATACCCATATATGTTTCTTCTTTCTGACTTTTACTATGGATTTCACCATTTGCATCTTCAAATAGCTCTCACTTATCTGCCACTGCATGGTGCATTGTTATGTTAGTACAATTCCTCAAATAAGCAATTTATTTCCATCCCCACCCATCATGCTCCCACATCCATTTGCAACTGAATCTCTCACATAATCACCAAAGCACACACACGCATTCCTATTTGTCTGCTAACTTAAACTTCACCAATGTATTAACTCTATTACAGATGTTGCTCAGTTCAACATTCTTCAGTAAAATGTGTCTCATTCTAGTCTATAACACTATTAAAACTATTATCTGAATTCTAGTGCTCAATCGTCTGTGCTATACCTCTGGACTATTGATTTATCACACTCTAGGAAATCACCCAGTACTGCTTTAAGTTACCAAATATGCTACCCAAACTCTCTACAACTTCCCCTACCCCTGCCCCACCTCTCCTCACTGACACATGCAGGCTGACTCTCCTTAAACATTGACCCCTCTTCACATTTCCCATGCTCATACTGAAACCTATTTCCTCTACCCAATGCCTCCTGTGTTAGATCTCTTGCCTCCTTACGTTGCAATTACTTCCTCCTTTGATCCATAAAATTACCCTCATGACGGATATTAAATCATCTATGAAATGTCATCCCCTATATATGTAGGGACCCCTACTCATTGCTACTCACTTCCTTTGCATGGTCTCACCCCCATCTTTCTCTCCTGCTGCACATGTTATACTTTCCTGCTGTGAGTATATAACTGAAACATTCTATTGACTGTACTTGGTTTTTGTTGTCTGTCAGTTCTTTCCTTATTTAATTCACCCACTTACCCACTGATAAGATCTCAATGTACTTAACCATTCTGTATGTATGTAAAGCACCCTGTAAAATGGATTCCTCCAACCCGGTTACACACATGTACAGAATGCATGATTGCAACCCTACATGTTTCCTCAATAAATACACATACATATACAACTCAATGCCATGCTGCAGCTGCTCCTCCCCACATGCATTCTCCTCCACCTCTTCCAAGTCCCACATGTCCTTCAGCTCTTGCTGATACAGTGAGGAAAGAAAGAGCAGTTCTGACCATTAGACCCTCCCCTATCTCATTAGTTGCTATGAGCAAGTTATTTGGGGCTTGGGATGAGATGAGGAGTGGCAACCTGGGAAGGTATGTTTACTTCATGTTGGCAGCACTGCTCCTACAAACTCTACAACATAAGCAACATGGGCATCACTATGGGTACCTAGAGAGTTGGAGTGGATCTCAGTTTGTTATATCTACTGATTCCTATTTATGTGTGTATGTGTGAATTAAATCTATAAAGCAAAAACCTAGTAGGGATGCAAAGAGGCACAATTTACAGGGGACTATACAGAGGGTGAGGAGTGTCAGACGTTACTGGGATGGGTTGTTGGGATCAGGGGGAACGTTGTAGCAGGTGAAGAAGGGTTGAGTGGAGTGATCACCGATTGGTGACCTATCCTTCATAAAGTGTAGAATAAAGGGGGTTTGATTGTTCTCTGTTGGTAAATATTTCATAGATGGTATGCATAACATGACAATTACTGATTTCTAGATTGTTCCCTCTTGCTTTTCTAGGTAATTCAGGCTGTTTTGAACATTAAACCTGCTTGATGATATAGCCAGGGAAGCTGCTTGAGGATAGAGATGATGTGTTCGAATGTTCTTAGTCCTGTTATGAGGTGTGGCACAGCATGGTGGACCATTTTCACAGTGGCCAACATGCTTTTCGGGGCTCCTGTGCTTAAGGTGTTGCCACCAGGCACTTAGCAGATGACCCTGGGCCTCATTACGACCCTGGCGTTAACCAATGGCGCTATCAGTGCCATGGTTAATGCCGGTAACTTACTGAATCTGCCATGGTGAAATGGGGAATTACCACCCCATTCGAAGGTTGGCGGGCGGTAATTCCCCATTTACCATTGGCCCTTCCCCATTCCCATTTTTGCCCCATATGGCTCAATGGGAATGGGGAAGGCGGTAATTACGGTACCGCAAATTGCAGTACCATAATTACCTTCAAGGTCCCTCTGCGGGTCCCTACTTTAGCTGTTAAGGTCAGGAGCCGCAAAGGGACCTTGTAGTAAGGCGTTAAGGGGTTAACGGCACCGCAACCTTTTACGGCGCCATTAACCCTTTAACGCCTGGGTCGTAATGTGGCCCCTGTCTTTCATAGCCGTTATGAAAGTCAGTCCGGGGATGAACAGCATGGCTTTATGGAGGCGAGCATGAGCGTACCACGAGGCTTGGCTCTTCACTAAAATGTGTGTTTTAAATGAGAGGACAGAGTCAATAGTGACACTGGGAGTTAAGGCATGCATCCATCTTGCTTCATTCTGGTCAGCTACATAAGTTGTTAATGACATGGATCTTTAGGTAAAGCTTTGTGTCATTTGCTTACCTTGCCATTTGTGTTGATGAGGAGTTTCCCAAATAAGTTCCATGTAGAAGGAGAAGACAGGAAACATGATGGAGCATTGAGGAACTCTGAAGGCTAGTGTGTGGTATTGAGATCTCCATCTGGAGGATTTGGTGTATGTTAGGTATGCAGGAGGTGATACACTGTAGGATTTGTAAGTCATGCAGGTGTTAAGGATGTTAAAATGGAGCCTTAAGGTCAACAATCTTGAAGGCAAAGAGGTCAATGAGGACATATCTGTAGAAGTCCTAGTTGTCCAGGATGTTGTGGGTATTGTTAATAACTTGGATGGTGGTGGTCTATGTGCTGCACCCTGGTCAGAATACTGAATGTACAGTTCTAAAGGTTCTGCAGTTTGGGTTTTGGGATTCTTTCAAGTAGCTGGATGGTGACAGTCTTACTGGTCACTTTTCCGATAGATGGGAGGTGTGTGATGTGGTCATAATTGGACAAATCATCGAATTTCAGTGTGGGTTTCTTCAGCAACGATATGGCCTATCCCTTTTTCTGTTTGACATTGAATGTGTGGTATTCAGTGATAAAGTTGCCATGAAAAGGGCCACCGGGTGGGGCAATTTACCTAAGAATGCACCCTCAAGACAATTAAACACTTTACCCAAATGTTTTAAGATTTGAGGTAATAATATATAATTATACCCACCCTAGAATATTTGGGGAACAAATGTTAGGGCTCAGGAAAAAAAAGTTGCCTACCTGGTCACTTTTTCAGGGTGACATTATCACTTGGAACCGAATATGTCTTGCATAATGAATGTATTTTTCTATTTTTATTGTCTTTATTCATTTTATTTTATTTTAAAATAAAAAATAAAATAATGAATGCATTGATGAAGTTGAGGACAGGTATGCGTGCTTCTCCTGTGATGACTGTCACAAGAGAGCAGGTTTTTTTTATCTTCCTTGTAGGTGGTTGGTTGAGGGCTGAAAGAGTTTTGGTAAAGTCTTCTGCGTAATTTATTTGAATTCAGATCAACTTCATATATTGTGGATTTGTATGGGCAGGATGTCGTGGTGTGCTCAATGTGTGGCCTTATTGTGCTTATCTTGTCTGTGGAGACGTTGTTAGCAGTATTGCATGTGTCTGTGTATTGCAGTAATCCAGGGGATACCGAGGGTTGGTCCAGTATTTCACAGCTTGGAAGATCATTAGAGTTTTGTTGGATACCCCTAAATGTAATTGAAACAACACTCTCCTTAGAAAAGCCATATTTTGAGATGTACTACTTGCGGTCACCTGAACAGAAAGAAAACACTTTATTCTATAATGTCATGTACTCCTGTTGGCTTCACTTTCTGTTTTGACATGTGAAAACAAAATGATATGTCTTTTCTATGTTTTTATATTTCAGCATGTGCTCTAACAGCTAAGTACAAAAATAATGACCTTTTAAAGTTTCTCCCTAAAGGTGCAATCAGAAATAAAGAGAAAATGGCGGAGTTGGAAAGTCAACCGGTACTTTGCTGTGGATTTCAAACATCGTCATCCATCTCTGGCGAGCAGCGGAGTGAACGGGGGGACACAACTGTCCATTCTGAGCAAGAGCAGCTCTCAGATCCGGATGTCAAGCATAAATGCAGAGAACCTAGCGACATGAGTACCTAAACCCAATCAGTCTGAGTAGAAATCATATTTTCTTTAGTTTTTTTGGGGGGAGGCTTGAGGTGTGTAAAGGCATGCAGCAAAACATCATTAGATGTTTTGGAGAGAAGAAAACGGTTTGGTTTTTAACATAAAGCATAAATCTACATTCACTTCTTCCGTGAGACCCATAACATTTGTATGGGGTAATGCACACATTACAGTATTTCATAGCCAGGAAAGTATACAACAGTGTTTGCTATGATGCACTGATCTCTGGTCACCTGGCAGACATCAATCTCTGAATGTGTGTATTTGTTTCCTTCCAGAATACACACTCCATGTGCTACATCACATTCACTGTGTGTTTCTGAACATACCAGTGTCTCCTTCAGCTAATATGATCATCAGCCAGGTAATGGAGGTTCATCAATAGATTTATGGGGATATGATGTTAGGTTGATCTCTTTTAAAAAAGATGTTAGGAACCATATTGTGGGACCTTAATGTCAAAGTTGTAGATTAAGTTGCACGGAATAGTTTCCTTTGGTGTCATTTGAGCACCAGTACAAAGGGTCAACCTTTGAGAAAATATTAGCTTCTATGGTGCTTTATTTTGCGGCATAACGGTACAACAGTTCTTCTTTTTTTGCATTGAGGCAACATAGTGAAGACAGGAGTACACTGTCCCCTAAATCTAGGCTCTAAGTATTGGTGCCATCGAAGTGCCGATCTGTGGTGCAAAAGTATGCAGAGTTGCTTTTTCATTTCAGGTAGGTTGTAAGGCAACATTGTCGTGTGCACAACATTTGAAGAAATGTGTTAGTTCACACTTTGCACACAAAATGTTTTTAGGAAGTCTTGCAGTGAATGTATGTCATAAACAGTGCCTGTCCCGAGAAACAATCTAGAGTGTGGCATAGTACAAATGTCTAAAGCAGTGATTCCATCTCAGTATAAAATAGCTAGTAATACAAATCCCGTTCTACAGAATTGACAAAATAACATGCCAGTATTAAATGTTTTCTCTTAGAACACACTTTTCATCTTTGCCTTTCAGTCAGATCTATGACTGCTTCTTCTCTCAATCAATGATGTCAATGAATACTGAAGAGCATTTATGCAGTGCATAAAGACTTTTATTATTCAAGTTATTTCTATTTCTTTACGAATGATATGTTCACGAAATATGTTCATGAAATATATGATTTACTTGAAGGATTCTTTTATGGAGCGTGTCAAAACAAATGATGTCTAAGCAAAAAACAGTGCCAAGTCCTGAGGTACTCTGTTGGTTTCTAGGTATTGAATGTATTAATGAAAAATTGAACCTCTTGAAAAAGTGCAAAATGCAACATTGCCAATCTTGGATACCAGCATCAAGGCGCCAGAGGAAACCAACAGAGGGAATGTTTATGAAAACGTGTAAATATTGCATTGCGTAAATAGTAATTCTAACTACAAGTGTTTTTTGACTGTGAAAAAATGTTTTTGAGGTAAAAACAATGACATAGCATTAGTAAGTGTATTGTGCCATGTGTTGTTGAGCCATTTTGGTAACATAACTACTATATCAATTGAATACTTTTGTTCTGTTTGCTTTTGTATTGACTAAAATGGTTGTACTAAAGATCTTGTGATTATCCATTGTACATATTGTGTATATTTGTGTATGGTTAGCTATTGTTAGATATGTTCCGGAGGCAGCTGATAAAGAATGTTTTTAACATGAAATGTGTCCTGTCAAAACTAAACTTTTTGAATACAATTCAGTAATGTCAGAAAAGTGTTGTCTTTTCGTGTCTAGGTATGAACTGTGTCTGTACATAAAACCAACAATTATGAAACTGTGAATTTCTTTGCTAGCTACCAGGATCCAAATGTAAGCATTTAAAAAAAGTAAATATGGAATGTTATGGTGATGCCTACTAAGAATTTCTCTAAACAAACAATTCAGAAATAAAACATGACACCCTGCGTGAGTCAGTATTACAACCTTCCTCTATGCTCACCTTATTTTAGATACTTTAATGTCTTGATGTTGTTTCTTTTGTTAATATAAAGCATTCAGTATAACTTTCAAAAGTAGTTTGTGTAGAAAATAACACGTTTCTCAAGTGCCTTTTTGTAAAAGAAGATGCTACAAGAGCATAGGTGAAAATAATTGTCAAAATAATGTCGCATTTCATTTAGTAAGTGTGTGTTGAAGTGGCAGAATTTCACAGTGAGTTGAACATACCAAGCAGAACATTCTCATGTATGGTATTTTACTATTGGGAGGATGACACCAACACCATGGTCAAGGAGTTCCACTAAATATGTTCAATTTTTCTTGCATACAGCGAATAAAGATTACAACAGTGGTTCCCTACTGCAAAATATAAGGAGTAGTTGATAAATGATATCACTTACATTAGAAAAGTTAAGAAAAAAATATCTGTAAATGTTGAAGTAGATCATGACTGATTTTTAATGCATTTGTACTTATGATGCCACATTGTATGCATTTAACCTATTACTGGATCAATCACTAACCATTAAAAGAGAACGAACAGTTAAATTAATGCCAAACCTCTCATAATAGTTCTATGTTTCTCCTTGCCATCAAATGTATTATTATTCTGACAATTGTTAGCATTACGAAAGTGGCTGTAAGGTAACATTGTAGAGCTCATAAACCATGAACACATTTAAAATGAAAACATAATACTTTGCTGCTAGCTAAATGCAAGGTTATGTTGTCCATAAACATGTATGGGAGCTACAAAGTTTTAGTACTTGCAGGCAAATATACATATTTGAACCTTTTTGGCATGATTGAAATATATTTAACATAAAACTGTAGACATAGAATTTCAGTCAGTGTAAACATCATAACTTCTTGATAAGGAGATACCATTGGCCAATGTTCGGGAGTAGACAAGATAAGTCCTATCTTAAGTTTTGCCCAGTTTACATTGAGGAAACTGTTGATAAATGCATCATGCTGTTAACGGTATGTAGTGTTTGGACAACATTGAAATTAGTGAATGTGTAATAGGAAATTATAGCAAAGTAAACAGGTCCAAAAGTGAGGCACACATGAACACACTTATCAGCATACACAAATATCTTTCCACAGTGGGTCATGTTCTATCGAGAAGTACATTTCATGCATAAGGTGGACACAGTTCATTCAGAAATACATTATGCTATTCTATCTTACTTTATCTAAGTTGTATTACTGTATTGGAATCAGGTATTCCAGTGAAAAATACATGGCTCATAACTGGCATCAAACGCACGTATCCAGGAAGTACCTAAGGAAAGCATCATACTGGCTCTGTACATGCTCGTGTTTTATGTGTAGATCAAACAATTGTGTTGCTTATATTTTGGACATAATCAAGCACGTCCAAAAATTAATTTTTAATTATGTAGGACTTGTATATTTCAGCCTTTCAAAGATAGATCCATTGGTAATGGACCCAATCGGACAGCATTAACCACTGGCTACTTTGTATGAGCGAATCAGCAAACAAAGAACACTCTCAGTGGACAGCACTTATAGGTTACTGGTGAATTCCCACACTGAGCTTCCCAAATAATGTTAGCATAGCAGAAGGAAGCTCACATTGGGTTGTACTGCACTGCCCTGAAATCCCACTGCCGTCTATCTTTCACTTGTGACCCCTTTGAACATTTATCTTCTTGCCAAATTGGCATTCTGTCTTCATGCCATCTCTTCAGCATTACTCTGGCTGAAGAATTATCTGCTTTGCTAAAAACCCCATTGGCCCTCATTGGCCAGGCATTATATTTCTTTTTTGAATAAATGAAGATTGGTCATTTTTCTTTCATAAAACAAGATCTCTGGTATTAGCTTCCACCACCTGTCACTGGATCTAAAGACAACATTTCTTCAGTGGTGGCCCTACTGGGTTGTGATGTCCTACTGCTCTTGATACATTGTTTATATTCTTCAAGTAAAACAGAAAGTCATGTTCAGGGAACAGTTTCTTCAGTTATACCACGCTTGGGCAATGGGCTTCAGACCATAAGTCATTGATTATTCATAATAACTGTTCATAAAGTTATAGTACTTAGTGATCAGTCTAAAAAAGTGAAATGTTTGCAGCTGTAATCTAGACAGTCAATTTCTGAATCAATAAAATCCTTATTATAATCCTCAAATAAGGGGATTAGTGGGATATACTCCCAGATGCACCATAACATAAACAATTTAATATATAGTGGGTAAGAATGCTGGTACCGTAGTTCCCAGACTGGTAAAATACGAGTTGTGCTCGCGGGTGCCTTTGTAATACTACTCGGGTGCAGGTCGGACCTGGCGGGCAGAAAGGCACCCACGAGCACGGCATGTCGGATGCACCGGCACAATTTTAAATGGTGCCGGTGCATCCAGGCTCCCCATTCCCTTTCAGCCCTATGGGGCAGAATGGCAATGGGGAGCATCTTTTTACCGGTGCCCACAAATGGGCAATTACCGGGTCCGGCAGGGCCTTAATGACCCAGTAATTTCCCTTTCGCGGGCACCGGAAAAAAAATGACACCGGTGGCAGCCATGCCTGAAATTACAGCACGGCTACCGCCAATGTCATAATGAGGCCCAGTGATTTAAAAATGTACTAGAAATACTTTATACAATTGTGCACCCCCAGCTTTGGATTTGTGAACAAATTGTTAGGGAGATTTTAATCAGGAAACACGGCTGCTTTTTTATAGTTAAAGATGTTGATACTAAGAATTCATTTAAAGGTTTGTTTGGGTGAGGATTATTTTGCATTTCAGTCCATATTAAGCAGAGCATATTGTTGTGTTTTATTGCATCACACCTACAGATACAAGATAGCTAAACATTAGTGAAAAGGTGATAGGTGCCATGACTTCCACGTCCCTGTGGAAACCTTTCTTAATATTCAATTGAATAAATCCAAATCACTCTGCAGACATATTTGTTGAAGATGCAAGTGTAAGTATACTACTATGTGATCTTGAACATAAGCAAAGCATATGATCAAAAAAGTCCCTTAACTCACTCTAAACAATATATTCCATATTATTATTTGCATTAAAGTGTTAAAAAACATATACATGTAGAAAATTAAAAGCATTCATTCGTTCTCATAATAGGGCCTGATTCATGGAATTATCTGCGTGGAAAATAGCCTACATGCTCTCGCAACTGTGTGCAAAATCGATTTGTCGATTCATGGAATCAAATATGCTGTACTTTTCCCTGGACTTGCGTTGAGTTCGCCTTGGCTCGGCACATCTGTACGAGCCATCGAAGGCCTTGCGCGAGACTCCAAGCAGAGTGCGGGTGTGACTTGCGCAGAGGGCTGGGAAGGGGGCTGAACACCAGAAATGAGGAAGAACTAGCGAAAAAGTGGGCGTTCTTAGGGATGGCCTGCAGGCAGTCCCTCGCAATCCCACAATTGCATGGCACGAGACGCATTCATGGATTTGAGCGCAATGTCTTGGCTGGGAAATGGCCACGCAAGTCCTTCAGACAATCCGCCACCCAAAGACAGGCGCAAGTACACTTGCACGTAGAATTTGTAGCATGTAGGTGAGGTTGCATGTCGGATTTTAGGGTGCGTGTTCTCAATCAGGGTTCCGATGTAACTTAGGGGTGTGCATAAGCAGTGTAGTGGGGTGCAGGAATGTTTTACAAGGGTTTGTATGCAGATTTCCTGAGTTACTGTTTAGTTAGGATTTTTTATACTCATGTTGTTGGGGTGCCAGATACAGTTACGGGGGACCCCGCACAATGTCCCCGAGTCGCAGGCCTGCTTACAGGCGACCTCAAACACTGTTTGAAGGATGCATGTATTCACGCCTGTGGGAGCGCACAAAAGTAGTTGTTCTGGCTGTTTATGCTTTGTGTGTGAGCATGTCGGGGGCGTTCCGAGCGCAACTTGCGAATATGGTTACTTTGCGCTGTAAATCCCATGAATAAGCGGGCACACATTTTCATTTCTGCGCGCAGTCTCGTGCAGTGTTCTTCTAGGCATGCAGCCCATGTGCGATTTCTGCGTACATTTCCATGAATAAGGCCCCCAGGTTTCTTATATAAATCTATAGTTGACAATATCATAACCCTTCACACCTTTTCTTTTGTTGTCAAATGCTTCCCTCTACAATAGAACAAATGCTTTCCTTTTCCATGCACAATATTCATAGCAGTGAAAAATTATAGATGGATGTTGATATTTCTACTACATATTTCATATTCGTATGTTATGCTTGCTCATCATGTTACCACCTTCATCATCGTTAACTAGGTGAGCACTACTTAACTCAAGAGGTTGTAGTTTTCACTGAAGGAATAGGTTTTAGTCTTCAAATTTATGGATATTTTCTTTGCTTGAACATTACAACCGTTTATGCCATTTTATCAAATTATGTTTACTTGAATATGTGTATGGACTTCTACTTTGAATGCACTCTGAAGGGGGCATTTAACAACAGGCCACTAGAAGGTGTTGTAAAACTTCTGGGTCACACAGTAATACAGCAGGATATTTTTTCTTGCACTTGGAATTACTTTTTTATGTCAAATACATTGTGTTCTCGAAGATGCAAGTGATCTTAAATAATATTTTGAGATCATGCAATATCACATTTTGATATGAAATGAAACAACTACAGGTGAATAGGACCAATATCATGAATCAGTTAATCGGAACTGATAAATACGTATCATAAACATGCATTTATGCATTTAATCATGGCTTGATTGTGGATTGTATCGCATCCAATAGGTTTCCCTGCAATACAACCACTTTACTGAAACACAACACATTGCAGCAAAAGGTTGCCCAAAGAATCTGGTTCCTCCTCCTGTTATGAAAAAGGTGCCACTGGCTGCACATGACAGTTTAGCTGTACTACAACCTATTTACACTGATCAATTTCACATTGCATGGTGACCATCACCTACTGTTATCAGAAAATGATTTCTGAAAATCTAACAGCCTTTTCTGTCCTTCACCAGTAGGGCAAGCAGGATTTAGTTTGCTCAACTTGTCAGCTGTGCTATTCCTGTTCCTGTTCCCTGTCCCTAATTATATTATGCTAACAGCAGCGAGATATACAGGCCATATGAAGGAAATACGTTTCTAGTTGTATGAGTCTTGTAAGCAAAAAGATGACATTTGAGCTTGATACCTGGTGGCACGAAAAAGTATTACAAATGCAAGGTGTGTTACTTCTTTGTGCAAGACAATACAAGATAGCAATTTCGTTTCACGAAAAATTGCTAAATACACCATGCTACATATGTTGCTGATGTGTGTGTGACAACCTGTACATTTAATTTGTGTATAGTATTAACACAGTTGCCTTCATTGGGGATATGTAAGCAAATCATGATTACGGGATTGGTATAAGCATTGCAATATATGGTACAGTGTTTCTTGACACATTGTAGTATTCTAAGTATACTTGCTCAATTAATCGGCTGTGCAGTGGGTGGAACCATACCACAAGTCAATGAAATCTACGTTTAAAATCAAGAGATATAGGTGCCCTTTCTACAATATGTTCTTGCTTTCAGACAGTCCAGTTATGCTAGAGCACTTCATAATTACAACTGAAGAAACAATAACATATGAATCTTAAGACCAGCACATTCCAAACCTGACCTTTTCCTGAAATAGGTAATGTGCTACAAATCTTCAAAGCTTTGCAGATCTACCATGATCTGCAAGGCATTAACAGTGCTGGATGGTTAAATGCATATTACTATTGATCAAACAATAAATGTATTATCGTTAGTTTTACAAACTGGTCTATTTTCACTGAATCTGTGATTTATTTAAAAGCCCATTGATTGCAATTACATTTCATACTATTGGGAAAATATTTTTTGTCACAGTTAATTATTAAGAAGATTGGCAAGACATATGTGGTGCAATAATCAATGCCAATGTTCATTATTCCTATTGGTAAAAGCACAGTAAATACATGGAACAGTCACATTAAGGGGAACTCTTCCCACTTCCTACAACACTGACATGTAAAGAGTAAACCAATGCCATTCAGCATAAAACACAGTGGATCCAAAAGGGCTTAAATCCATTAAACGTTGGGCCTGATTCATGGAAAAGAGTGCATTAATCCTGCAAGTGCCATGCACCAAGATCGATGCTGCGCAATCCTGCGTGCAGAATAAAAAATGGCACCCCACATATTCATGGAATTGTCTACGCAAAGAAACCGTATCTGCAAGTCTCGACCGGAACACCCCCGACACATCCCCACACAAAGCTAAAACAGCAAGAACAACTACCTTTGAGTGCACCCCCAGTTACGAACGCACGCACCCTTCAAACAGTGAGTGGCATACCCATAAGCAGGCCTGCATATCGGGGACCCTGCACGGGGTCCCTGTAACTGTAACTGGCACCCCAAGTCCATGCATACCGCTTCACGCAAAGAATTTCTTTTCCCTGTTAAATGGTGTGCAAACCGCTGCAAACAGTTCCTCCACCCCGCTATGCTTCATACGTGCACCCCTAAATGTGATCGGAACCCCATCTACATGCACGCACCCTCAATCTGACATGCAAACTCACTTCCAGAGTTGCGATTTCTCCATGCAAGTTCATACGCCTTCCAACTGGCAGAGATTTCGAGGGAACGGCGTGGTCATTTCACAGGCAGAAGCTGTGTGGTCACATCCATGAATACGCATTGTTGTGTGGATTTGTCGTTGTTTTATCGACTACCTGCACTGCGCCCCTCAGAAATCCCATTTTCTGGCTTGTGCTTCCCCATCTTGCTTGTTCTGCCCCCTATTCCGGCCCTACACAGGCCTTGCTCCAACTGCATGGAGTCTCACGCAAGGTGCTCCGCTGCTCAAGTCTGTCCTTGCTGGACAGCCAGCAAGCCAATCATGCCAGAGTGCATTCAGGTCTCTTTGAAGACTAAGCACAGGCAGTTCCGGGCACTTCCCTCACATCCTGTCCACTCCCGACACTCAGGTGCCAGAGGAGGGCTTCAGCACTGAAGCCTGCCAAAGGCCAACTAACAAAGGGACCAAACCGAATTTGGTGCACAGGGACAAACACAAGAAGGGCCTTTCCTAAAGGAAATGGCAAAAAAAGTTGACCGGAGTCTATTTTTACAGATAGGTCTTGGGTGCCATATTCAAAGACATGGTTGACAAGATTTTTAGCTACCGTTGTTCGCTGTCGAGCAAAATCATGGTTGTTTGATCTAAACCACTGCCACCAGCCATTTAAAGTAGGAAGGGGTAACATTTGACTGTTACATGTGTGTTTTGACTCAGGGGATGCTAGGCAAGTCTTCCAGCACACTGTAGGAAGATAGTGGGGCTCATTACGACCCAGGCGCTAATTGCGCCAACTTTACCACCATGGTGTAAACTATGTTTACACCATGGTGGATGGAGGATTTACCGCCCCATTCCAAGGTGAGTGGGGCGGTAAATCCCCATTTCCCATTTTCCCTTCCCCATTCCCATTTTTGCCCCATAGGGCATAATGGGAGTGGGGAAGGCGCTAATTACGGCACCGTAAATTACGGTGGCATAATTAGCATCATGGCAGGTTAGCGCCATGGATGTTAACGGCTGCTAAGAGCAGCCGTTAAAATCAGAATAGGCGTTAAGGGTTAACAACGGCGTTAACCCTTAACGCCTGGGTCGTAATGAGGCCCAGTGTGTTCTGGGTCTGTAAATTTAAAGAGACTAGTAAAATCAATTTAACTTTACATGCTCTGGGAGACAGTAGTAAGTCACAGAGAAGGTTTTTAAACCTGGGGAAGCCTGAAAGACATCCCTATGCCACTGCACTGAAGGTGTTGTGTGACACACAGAAAAGGATGATGCCTATGGAGTTGTTTTAAAACTCCGTAATCAAAGAACACAAAAGTAAAACACACATAAAAATACATGGATGAGTGGGAAAAAAAGGCTCACACTCTTCCCAGGTAAAAAATCAAATTCTAGAAATCCAGCAAAGTTGCTGGGTGTCTCAAAAGGTAAGGGAAATTAGCACATTCTTGAGAATTCTCCCTAACACTCGTCCCCCCCAGACTAAGGGACAGGAGGATTTAATCCACTCCGGGATGAATCTCCTTACTCAAGCCGGTCAAACATCCTGGAGAGACCATCAGCATTTTGGTGGTGACATCCAGACCTGTGTTCAATGGTAAAATCAAACCCTTGCAGGCTGATTGACCATCTCAGTAGTTTTTCATTTGCATCAACCATCTCAAGGGTTGGTGGTCAGTCTGAATCACAAAAGTAGTTCCATACAAGTATGGTCTAAACTTCTTCAGTGACCACACAATAGCAAAACATTCTCTTTCAATGGTTGCCCACCTTCTCTCAGGTTCCTTCAGCTTCCTGCTGATGAAGCACATGGTGTGCTCCCTACCTTTCTCATCCATCTGGCTCAGAAGGACACCTATACCTGCATTTGAAGCATCTGTCTGCACACTGAAGGTGTGGTTGTAGTCAGGAGCTCTAAGGACTGGAGCTTGACAAAGGGATTTCTTCAGGCCTTCAAATGCTTGAGTGTACTCCTCATTCCACCTGACCTTTTTAGGGAATTTGGGAGAGGAGACCACATTCAAGGGAGAAGCTCTGGTCCCATAGTTCTCCATGAATATCCTATAGTAACCGGTGAGGCCTAGGAAGGCTCCCACTTGGGTTTGAGTTACAGGGGTGGCCCAGTTTTGCACAGCTTGTACGTTGCTAGGCAATGGCCTGACTTCACCTCCTCCTACCTCATATCCAAGGTAGACCACTTTGCTCTGACCGATTTAACATTTACTTTCCTTTATGGTCAGATGGGCCTGCTCAAGAGCCTGCAAAACATATCCTAACTGGTCAACACGTTCTTTCTAAGTAGGACTGAACACTACAATGTCATCCATGTATGCCATGCAGAAGTCCTCCATCCCATTAAGAACATGGTTTACCATCCTTTGGAATGTAGCAGGTGCATTCTTTAGTCCAAAAGGCATTACCTTAAACTAGTAGAGGCCTGCTGGGGTTGGGAATACAGTTTTTTTCCCCTTGGCATGGTCTGTCGGTGCTATTTGCCAATAGTCTGAAGTGAGATCAAATGTACTGAGGTACTTGGCTGAACCAAGTTTATCCATCAGTTCATCTGTAATTGGTAAAGGGTGGGCATCAGTCTTGGTGACTGAAATGAGAGCTCTATAGTCCACACGGAATCTCAACTCCTTGGATCCTGCCTTGGTACTAGAACAACTGGACTAGACCATTGACTTGTAGAGAGCGCTATTACCCCACTATCAAGCATCGTGTTGACCTATTCCTTTATGTGGGATAAACAGTCTCCAGTGTGAATATCATGCTGGCCCCAAGGGGCCAAGCCTAGTGATAGTGAAAATAGGGAGGAAAACTGATTTAACTGAAACTTGCACTCCTCTTGTTGTTCAGGTGTCAAATTAAAAGAGAGATTAACTCCTTCTTTTTTCTCATCTAAAGGCTGGCCTCTGAGTAGGTCAGGTAGAGGTTCACTCTCCTCCTCCTCTTGAGCTGAAGCTAGAAGCAAAGTTCCTACTTCTGGTCTTGAGACATAGGCTTTTAGATGCTTGGTGTGAAAGACTCTGGGAGCCTCCTTAGGATTGCCTAGGTCGACCAGATAGTTGACCTCTCCACGTTTGCCCACAACCTTGAAGGGTCCTATCCGTTTGTCCTGTAAGGCCCTCTGCCTTGTAGGTACCATAACTAGAACTAGCTGGTCTTGAGTAAACACAACCATTTTGGCCTTCTGGTCATGCCAATGCTTCACCAGAGCCTGACCTGCTTTCAAGTTATTTGATGCTTCTGCCATCATGTGTGACATTCTCCTCCGGAGATCTATCACATAGTCAGCGACTCTCACTGGCTTGGTGGAAGGAGCACTCTCCAACCCCTCCTTAATCAGGGCCAAGGGACCTCTAACTGGATGGCCATTGAGAAGTTCAAAGAGACTAAATCCAACTTCCTCCTGAGGGACTTCTCTATAAGCAAATATAAGACATGGCAGTAGAAGGTCCCACTTTCTTCTAAGCGGTTCCTCTAAAACACCTATCATGCTCTTCATTTTATGGTTGAACCTCTCTACCAATCCATTTGTCTGGGGATGGTAGGCAGTTGAGAATTTGTAAATTACTCCACAGTTTTTCAACATGGCCTGCATGTAGTGAGACATAGAATTGGATCCCCTGTCACAGATGACTACCTTAGGAAAACCTACCCTGGTAAAAATACCAAGTAGGGCCTTAGCCACAGCCTGAGCAGTAACAGATCTCATAGGTATGGCTTCAGGATACCTACTAGTATGGTCTACTTAAACCAGGAAAAACCTGTTTCCTGAAGATGTTGGAGGGTCTAAGGGACCAACAATGTTGATTACTACCCTCTCAAAAGGGACTCCCACCACTGGGAGATGCACCAAGGGTTCCACATTCTTGGCTTCACTTTTGCCAGAGATTTGGCAAGTGTGACAGCTCCTGCAGAACTTGTCTACATCAAACCCCAAATAAGGCCAGTAGAACTATAAAGAGAGCCTTTCCTTGGTCTTCTTAAAACTTAAGTGACCAGCCAAAGGTATCTCATGGGCTAACTGTAGGAGCTGGAGTCTGCTTTCAAGAGGCACTACAAGTCCTCTGTAGTCCCCTGGGATAGACTCAGTCGGTTCACTGTAGATGAGGAATATCTTCCCAGTACAACCTATGCTTCACTGGCCCTTGACCATCCAGCTGGGAAGCTGTCTGTTGGCAAAGGCCTTCAAGAGTAGAACACTCTCTTTGACCTCTGCTGAAGTCTGCCCTACAGAGTCGACCTTCTGCCAGTAAAGACTGCAGCTCAGGATGGGCTGCAGGATCTAGATCTCCAATAAGAGCAAGGTATTCATCCAGCTCTGATTCCTCAGCAGCTGATCCAACCACACAAGGTTTTTCCACACACTCAGCCTAAGCTGGTGGAGGTGTCACAGGTGTGACTTTGGACAGTCCTCTATTGGATGTCCTTTTTGGTAGCACAGGAGTGCTGGCTGGTTTCTTTCTGGAGCACTTAGGTTTCCCCTTTTCCTCCTTCTTTTCTGAAATTGCAGTCAGTAGGTCATGTGGACTGGGAGTTATAGTTTCCTTTATAATTTCCTCTTGAGAGCCTTTTAAGGTACTCTCTCTGGCCTTCCTAGTCTGCTCCTGTTTCCGTTTGGTAGGAGGGCTGGGGGTGCTTGATACAACTCCAAGAGCTTTTAAGTCATTCTCCAACAGGACTCTCCCAGGTACTTCACTCTGCACACTTACAGGTATCTTGACAGTCGTGTCATTGCACTCTATGAAAGATGGTAACTGTGGAAGCATTTGGACAGGGCCTCCAGAAAGCTTAGTTAGGAATTTGGGTGCGTTAGCAACATCCTCAAACTTGAAAAATGATTCATCAGCTACAGTTATGCTGGCCCCAATGTCTCTGGTGGCAGGGGTTTCCTGACCATTCACTAGAACACTGGGCCTCATTACACGGACGGCGGTAAGGGTTAACGGTCACCGTTAATGGCAACGGTGACCGTTAACCCTTACCGGCCTACTACGAGGTCCCTTTGCGGGTTGGAGGAACTAACGCCTGCTTCTTGCAGGCGTTAAGTACCAACCCGCTAAGGGACCTCGGAGCTAATTACGGCACCGCAAAATTGCGGTGCCGTAATTAGCGCCTTCCCCATTCCCATAGAGCCCTATGGGGCTGAAATGGGAATGGGGAAGGGCAATGGCGGAAAGGGGATTTACCGCCCCTCCAACCTTGGAATGGGGCGGTAAATCCCCTTTCCGCCAAGGCGGTGCCGGTAATTTACCGGCATGGTCCAGGGTGCTAATAGCACCCTGGATTACCGCCTTCCGTGTAATGAGGCCCACTGTCTTTGTAATACCCTTTAGTATTGTCTGGAATGGAATTATACACATCTAAATTCTGTTTTTCCCACAGACCCAGGGATACTAAAGAAACACTGTCTGAGACTTTCATGGGTTCCTCAGCCAGTAAGTGAAAGTTTCCACTTGCCATTGCCTCTTCATCCTCTGAGGAGAAGGCTAGGGAGACAGTGTGGATCCCTGAAGGTTTACCCTTGCATCTGGGATCCCCTTTCACATGGTCAGTTGACCCACAAGCATAACATTTTCCAAATGTCTTTATGAATGGGGGTTTGTTCTGACCTCCTTCTGGTTTGGCACCAGGAGGTACACTAGCCTGATTTGATTTCCCTTGTGGCTTACCCTTGTTATGTGTGGGGCCCTCTTTTGGAGTGGAGGTATTGGAATTCTCTTTGGTATCTTTCTTGTGCTGCTTCCCCTCATCCTTCTTCTGAGTTACCCCAGCATTCTTGTGAATAGCCCTGTTGGCAACCCACAAATCAGCAGCACTTGCTAACTTATTTGGATCATTTTCCTTAGAGTCAGCCAAGTGCTGTCTCAGCTCAGGAGAGCAGGCATCATAAATAGATTCCAACATAAACAGATTTCTCATAACTCCATAAGTTTTAACTCTGTAACCCTTAACCCATCCATCTAAGTTTTTCAAACATTCAGTCACCCAGGTAGTCCAACGGGTACCATCAAGCTTTCTGAAGGTTCTAAACCTCTTAGGATACTTAGAAGGGTGTAAAGCTCTGTGTTCCAAATGATGACTCTGACATCTCTTGATGTTCCAGTTGTTCCTTTAATGAATTTCAGATACATCTTTTATGTTTCATATGTCAAGTTTATCAGCGCTCCAGGCAAACATGCACCAGCATCCCATCAGGTAGGCTACATAACACCAACTGACTTACTCAGAACTCTCAACCATACAGCAACATTCTCACTAGCAAGATTCCATGTCACTCACTCAGCATTCTACTCATTCTGCAAAGAAAAAATGGAAACCTAAATCACTACATATCTCCCTTCCTTACACAAAAACAACGCATACCAAAACTGGTCACACTCACAACACACAGTGCACACACACACACTCCAACACATGCACGTGCATCTCAACCACATGAACTATCACCACAACCAATACAACCTGAACACGTCACCAGTTCAAATGGTACCATAACACATCTTAAGGATGCCCCTTCCCTTTTCTACACAGAAATGGAAGGAGACCCACCACTGAGAATTGCACCACTGAGGAGCTGTCACACTTGCCAAATCTCTGGCAAAAGTGGAGCCAAGAATGTGGAGCCCTTGGTGCATCTCCCAATGGTGGGAGTTCCTTTTGAGAGGGTAGTAATAAACAGCTCAGGTATCTCTCTCACATCTCGCCTCCTCTTCCACACAATAACATATAAGCAATACCAACTGTGGGATATTTTGACCCACTCAGCTTTGCTATACTACATCACTTTGCTGCATTGGTGCAAGAGACAGCACAAAAGAGCCACGCTGACACCTGTGCGTGCCAAGATCTCGAAACTGTGTTTGGTCACAACCAGAAAATGGCTGCACCGCCCTGCCAACACATATTTCAGGTGGGGTAAAACAGAGTACTCACTGCAGGAATGTGCTAATGTGCTTTGCAACATTTACATGGAGCAAAGAAAAGAAGCAGCAATACTTTGCTGTAAACCCAAAATGCCTCTTCAAAATGTCATCTTTTCAAACTTCAAAGTGCTGTTTGGTGCTAAATTCATCAATTCCTCCTGAACCACTATGATCAAAAAAGCCCTGTAATGCCCAGGATCAGGCTTGAGTCTCTGAGGATCCGGGCCTCATTTGAATGACAGCTTCCCAAAAGTATCTTTGAAAAAGCAACCCAGGGACTATGTTTTTCATTTCACATGGGAAATGTGGCTATTTCTTTGCAACAAGTATCTAAAGAATCAGCTGTCCAAAGAAAGACTCTAAACAGATGTCTGATACATATATCCATGCTGCAAACAATTCCAGCACTCAAGGGAAGCACTAGAGCTGTCTAAAATGTGTATTTGCTGCAGATGAAAACCAAATTTAAAGAAATAATGTTCTTTTTCCTGAATGAAGAGCAGAATCACCTATTTTAAAGTATATTATTATGTAAAAGCTTGATTATTTAAGAATGTAAAAGGATTTGCTACTTTTAAAAATCCACCTATAACCTATTTAATTCCATAGGTTTAAAGTAAAAATTTAAAAGGTGAAACACAAAGCTAAACCCAGTCTGAGTTGGTAAACTGTATGAAAAAACAAAACTACTCTGCTAGTGCTAGCCCTGAGAAATGGTGACACCTCAACTGCTGGAACAGGAAAATGCTAATTGCTAGATTGGAGGCTTGAATACCCAGGACAATGGGACTTCCCAGTCGGCATCAACATTCGTCTTTGCCACAGGCTGAGACAATACCAGGCTAAGACTCTCACCTTTCAAGTGGGAGGGGCAGGAAACTTCAGTCAAGGAAGAGGCCCCGCATTCTGCTTCAAATGGATTGACACAGGCTTATACTTGGGAAAAAGAAAAAACTCAGCAAAACCATTTGGTTAAATTTAGGCGGGAATCCGAAAGTTTTGCAAAGTTTTACACATGTGATTTTTGTTTTAAATTATTTTCAACTTCCATTAAGATTCAAAGTGTTTAATTTTGCTCAAACTATAGCTCATGATTGTTGGCATCTTTCCAATGTTGCTCCCATAGAAATGTATAGTGATTTAAGGATTTTTGCACAATTTTCATGGTTTTGCTAAGCCATTTTCGAATGTAATTTTCAAAAGTGTAAGATTTCCAATCCGTTTTTCTCTCTTGTTTGGGGAGGGAAGGTTGTATTCAAATTCTGTTTACTGTTCTTTATTCCTGAATACCTGCTGCTTCCTTACATATGTTTAGAATTGCTTATTTGTGGGTTGAGGAATATTGCAGGGGGAAATCCTAACTTAAGTGCTATCTTTTCCAAAAAGGCAAAAGTGTTCTTTTCTCTGCTGTTTTCCTTCTGTGTTGCTAGAAGTGAATTTAACTGCCTTACATACCTTCTTATCTGTTATCATCACCACATTGGTGATTGCTGCTCCCTATTACAAAGCATATGTTTGATTTGAATTTTAAATAAATAAATAAATATTACCTTTACCAACCAGCCTGATTCCTGGTCCATCGTGACCTGGGATATTTTGAGAAGGGATGTGATATGAGTGATATATCACTCAGAATATTGAACCTATAGTCATAATAAAATAAGCATTTCAGCTACTAGGCTGGGACCAGGGTGTACCGCTTGATTGAAATACTTAACATAACCTCATAGCTACACCACACACACAACTCTGAGCTGTGCACCCACACACACCAAAGAACAAGGCTGGGCATTCCAAACACCCGAGTGAAACAACACAAAACAACATATGCACCCAACAGTGCCTATGCCGCCACATCCAATTCGTCACCTGTGTCCTAATGAACCACCATATAGAACAAACACAACTATGAGGAAGCATCATCACACACCTGACATTAATAAATGTCTCACTTTCACCAGAACAACAGCACACATGTTGCACTCAGCCACCCATAACTTTACAGCCAAATAAAACCACAACACTATGATGTGCACCTCATACTCAAAGAACCAGGTAGGATGTTACAAACATCTGAGTGAAACAGCATCCAAACAGCACCAACAGTGCAATATTGCCACCCCTTATCTATCACCCATGTTCTCTGAATTCAACAAACTAACTCAACTGGGGAACACTACAGGCAATTAGGACTACAAGGGTAAGCCCAAATTCACCTTTGGTACAAGCTTGTACTACACAGTTATGTGGTAGGAGTGGCTGAACAGCCACACCTATCTCAAGAGTTGAGTGAGCAGTAGAACAAGTACACATAAGGCCATCAAATGCAGTGAATCAAAAAAACACATTGCTCAAGGTTTCTTGGTAAAAGAATATACATTTATTTACACAGTCAGTTTGAAAACATTACACTAGCAAGAGCAGCTCAATATCACACGGTTATATACTACAAATACACAACGAATACGCACGGAACAAGTTCAACTCCCCTGAAGTGAGAGCAAAATGGCTATTCAGATACTTTAAAAAGGGGTACAAAGACAAGGTTATACCAATCAACAGCACAAATACTTTCATAGGCAAGGCAAAGGTTTTCAGTAAACTACAACCAGCAATTCAGTTCATAGGTCAAGGCCAAAGTCAATGGTTCAGAGTCTTTGAATAGGATAGCACAGTTCTGGTATTACACGGTTAAGTCTTTACCATGGATCTTAGGAGAATTTGGCTAGGCGAAAAGTTTGACTACTGTTTAGGGAAGGACAAGCCTTCGAAGTCGGGAAAGTTTCACAAGCTTTCACAGTGGCCGAAAAGATTTCCGGACTACATTTGCACAGTACCTTTAAAGTGAAGAAGAGCTGTAGCTGAGGCAGTTGTTCCTGGCCAACTCAAGTGAAGATGTTAACCTTGAAGGGGTTCTCCGTCGATGGGGTTTCAGGCAATCCGGACCTGCAGCAGGGCATCACCCGTCGTCCAGGAGATGCAGCAGTCCCCATCCTTCAGTTCATCTTTGGTTCTTTCATTCCAGTGGTGGACTCTGCTTGCAAGTCCCAGAGACCTGCTTTTAGACAGTTTTCCCCCATTCATTCTAGCCTGGCTGTCACTCACACAGCAGGGTGGCTGTCCTTGCTGGACAGCAAGCCGGCCAATCACACCAGAGTGCATTCAGGTCTTCTAGGAGACTAAGCACAGGAAGTTTCGGGCACCTCCATCACATCCTGTCCACCCCAGACACTCAGGCGCCAGAGGAGGGCTTCAACACTGAAGCCCGCCAAAGGCCAACAAACAAAGGGACCAAACCTGGTTTGGCGCACAGAGAAAAACACAAGATGGACTTTCCTAAAAGAAATGCCAAAAGAAGATGACCGGAGTCTGTTTTTACAGACAGGTCTGGGGCGCCATATTGAAAAACATGGCTGACCGGTTTTTAGCTACCGTTGTTAGCGGTCAGGAAAAATCACGGTAGTTGATCTAAACTACTTCCACCAGCCATTTAAGTAGGAAAAGGTAACATTTTACTGTAACATGAGTGTTTTTGACTCAGGGGAAGCTAAGCAACCCCTCCAGCAATCTATAGTAAGATAGTGTGTGCTGGGTCAGTAAATTTAAAGAGACTAGTAAAGTCAATTTAACTTTACATGCTCTGGGAGACAGTAGTCAATCCCAGAGAAGGTATTTAAACCTTGGGAAGTCTGAAAGACATCCCTCTGCCACTGCACTGAACGTGCTGTGTGACACACAGAAAAAGATGATGCCATTGGAGTTGTTTTAAAACTCCATAACCAAAGAACACATAAGTAAAACAAACACAAAATACATGGAAGAGTGGGAATAAAAGCTCACAGTCTTCGCAGGTAAAACAAAAAAAATCCTAGAAATCCAGCAAAGTTGCTGGGGGTCTCAAAAGGCAAGGTAAATTAGCACATTTTGAGAATTCTCCCTAACAGCGTGCCTCCTCAAACTGCTACCTCACAAGACCAGCCATCGCCTCGTGACATTGCTCAATCTTGCACATCAATGTCCTGTATGCTGGGGATCAGTGGTAGAGGTGGGCTGTGCAGGTCCGAGGGCCTGAAGGCAGGCCGATGGTAGGGTGTGAGGTCTGGTGACCACTCTCTGCTGTCCCCGCCCTCTTACACAGCATCATCATCCATGGATCGAACAACATATGGGGGAAGCCGGTGTAGGGTGGGCAGTGGCCATCTCGGTGGGCCCGACAGATGTGTGACAGGGGCAGGTGACTGTGCCTCTCTGGGTGTTGCCTGGGCAGCAGAGGCAGGTGGCTGTGCCTCTGTGGGTGCCGGCTGGGCAGCAGGAGCAAGTGGCTGTGCCTCTGTGGGTGATGGGTGGGCAGCAGGGGCAGCTGGCTTGGCCACAGGGCCAGTGGGTTGGTGGGGATGGTGTTGTCTTGGCTGTGGTGGTACAGGGGGGGACTTCCGCATCTCGTGGGTGACTGCAATGACGACCGTCCACCATGCTAACTGTAAGACGAGGTTCCTGTGGGGGTGAGATGGGCATGCTGTTAATCACCTTGGGGTCATCCTTTGGACTTGCAACGTACAGTTACATCATTGTGTGACATTTTTCTTGTACATGGAGTCATGACGTCAGGAGAGTTTTGATGCATGCTTGCATGTGTGTGTGTGTGGTGTGTGTGTGGTATGGTGGCACATTGCTCATTTGAAAACTTTAGATCTACTACATTATCCAAAAAAAAACAAAGAAATTGAATAGGCATATATCAAAAGGTGAAGTAGCGGAAGAAAAGGAAGAGGAGGAGTGGACGGAGAGTCTAAGGAGGTCAGGTAGACGTGACCAGTTGAATATAGAAAAAATATACCCACGATGAGAATTACACATAGCAGATGAATTGATAGAAAACATATTGACCCATACAAAACAAGGCTCAAGATCAGAAGCGAGGCCAAATACGTGAGTAACTAGTGCCCAAACCTTGCCCGTGGCCCAAACTCTCCCTCCTGTAGCTCAAGCCCTCCCACAGCCACAGACCGCGTATGTAACACTCCCTATTAGCCAACCAGGCCCACACAGACACTCCCTGTTCCCATTGTCCCATCCGCACCTCCCACCTTAGACACAGACTCGGTACTGTCCGTTCCTCCCGGGGTTGAAGTTGAAACCACAGGGGCGAGAGGCGGGACTTAACAATGGGGATGCACGTCGGTAACTCGCAGTGCGATCAGAAAGAAAGGATGGTGGAATTGCAGCAACAGGCAGAGATGTATATAGACGGGAATGATGGGACGGCAGCATTGGCTTCGATGTATGACTTCCGAAGAAGCAACGAAAGACAGGTAGTTTTGGAATGCATGGGTGAATATTTGGTGGAAAAATGGAAACAGTTAATTGGGAAATTACCACCACAGCGATTGTTGGATTTGAATGCATTAGCACGGTGTAGGGAGAGGGATGAAGAAGTGAGAGAACATGTATATGGACTTTTTGAACTTAAAGATGAATTAGATAATGAGTATGCCGAAATGTTTACTACACCTGGGTACAGGGGTAAGGATATCGGGAGACATAGGAAGGAAGCTGTAAAGCCATATATACAATGACGACATTCAATATCGTCAGTGCAGAGGGGCGACAAGTTGAAAGTATGTATACGAGAAGCATTTAGATGGATGTCGGATCCCAGTATCCCCACAATGGAGATACATGAGATATTTGATGAATATTCCATGCCCATTAAAAGAAAAGCACTGCAGTCGATGGCTGAACATTTACTAGACAAAGATATAAAAAACGATAAGGCCAGCCCACCCGAAATAATGGCAGTATATAAGAGAGCACTAGAGTGAGGGACAGGAGAAACAGCCCTATCGCTTGATCTGGGAATATTGTTACACATGAGAGAAGGGGAGGGACAGTAAGTGGGGCATTTCCTATGAGAGCGGTCCCACCTACCTTTGTGCCCAAAGTAGAGGTTCCCGCAGCGGGCAATGTAGCGGCATAGGTAACACCAGCCCATTATACCGCCCAATATGTGCATGTCCCCTTTTCCAGACAGGAGGTGAACAACATAAAGCAGACGATTCCTTATATAAGAAAGAATCCTGCAGGGTTTTACAAGGAAGTAGAGTCCTACCTGCAATCATCCGTGCTTACCATGGGTGACATAGACCTAATATTCCCAGTGATCCTGCCAACAGACATATGGAAGCAAATAAGAAAGGTGGATGACATAATGACCTTTGGCGCCACATAGGCCGACTTGATAATAGAAGACAGGAATAAAGCGGTTGGAAGAACACCGGGACCGAACCTGGTAGCATTACCAGCATGCATAGTACAGAAATGAAAATAAATTGTCCCAGAGAAAATAATTCAATGGGACAAATTGACTGCATGTGTACAAGGCAAAGATGAGTTAGCTACAGATTATTTTAACAGGTTTGAAGAAGTATTTACAGACTTCAGTGGGCAGGATGTGAGCTCGGAAGCGGGAAAGAGGTTATTTGTTGACAAATATGTGAGAGAGTTAAAACTTCCAATCCAGAACCTAATAATGATATCAGAGAGTGCAGGGCAAGCAAAAACGCTGGGCGAAGTATTACACATGGCCCAATATTATGAGAACAGACTGACTGCGGAGAAAGAAAAAGAGGAGAAGGATAGAGTAAATCTGAAAACACAGGTGCTACTGCAGCAAGTAGTAGGACATAATAGAGGGAGAGGGAATGCACAAGGGAGGAGTAATTCGAATATGCATGGGGGAGCATTGGGACCAAATCAGTGTGCGTATTGTAAGGAGGAAGGACACTTGCAGAATAGAAATGGGTCTGGTCAGAGGAGACAGCATAGAGGTCACCAAGGAGCGAATGGACTAAATAGGAATAGTATGCAGCAGCATCACAATAATGGAGGTAATCAAAACCAAGCCCAGAACCAAAGTGCCCCTAACCAGAGTCAGGGACAGCAAAACCAACAGTATGGAAACCTGAGTAGGGGAAATAGAGGGAAGAGTGGGAACATTTTCGATACACAGCCAAACACGTATTACAGTAACAGTAATGATTACACATCGGACGATGAGTTATTTCCCCAATAGGACAGCCCAGGACAAGGGTCGGAACCAGTGTCTATTCCCGTGAATCAGAGAGGACCCTATGTAGAAATGAGAGTCGGGAATGAGGTGCACCGCTTTCTTGTAGATACAGGAGCGCAAAAGTGTTCAATAGACCATCACTTGGTTCCGGATATACCACTGTCAGGGCAAAATAATGTTTCCGTAGGGTTCGCAGGTACACCAGTCATAAACCCAGTGTCCCAACCAGTCCCAGTTACTATAGGACCATTCACTGAACATTGTCCTTTCCTTTTAACAGAAAATTGTGGGGAGAACCTGTTGGGATTAAATTTGTTGAAAAAATTAGGTTCCGTTATACATTGCACGGCAGACAGGGTGTTCCTGACGATTTGGCCACAAGATGCCCCTGTGTCAGATATCATGTCTGAAACTTTACCAGGAGAACTAAGTAAAGTGCCAACCTGCATATGGGCAATGCATTACAACGATGTAGGATGCCTGAAAATAGAGCCAGTAAAGATCATTTTGAAAGAGGGTGTTACCATACCGCGAATTCCCCAATACAGAATTTCGGCTGAAGGTGTGAAAGGATTGAAGAGTATTGTTACAGATTTGGTGAAATTAGGGGTAATTGAAGAAATTACAGGCAGTACATGCAACAGCCCGATTCTTCCAGTTTATAAAAAAGGAGGCAATGAGGTACCATACCGTTTTATAATTGATTTGCGCGCGCTAAACAAAGTAGTAGATCCACAGTTTCCTTTAGTGCCAGATGTCACTACAATATTTACAATGATATCTGTTTCAGCAGAATATTTTAGTGTAGTTGATCTAAAAAATGCGTTCTTTAGCATTCCGGTGGACAAGGACAGCAGATATTTGTTCGCGTTCACACTAGGAGGACGATCATTTACATTCACGCGGATTCCGCAAGGTTACACGGAAAGTCCGAGTATTTACAGTAGAGCATTGAAAGAGCAGCTAGACATGCTAGACTTACCAGTGGGGTGCGTACTCTTGCAATACATAGACAATCTATTATTAGCTGCTGACACAGAGGAGATTTGTAAAGAAAGCACTGTATTACTACTGTCACACATTGCGGCATATGGCCATAAAGCTAGTTTGAAGACATTTCAATATAATCGAAAGGAGGTGGCCTATTTGAGCTACCTACTTTCGAAAGAAGGGAGAAGGCTAACGCCAGAATGCATAGAAAGTATTTCTTGTATGCCTATACCAAACACAAAGAAAGGAGTCAGAGCCATAATAGGCATGGCTTCATATTGCCGTCAATGGATTGGTAATTTTGCGTTAATTGTGAAACCGATTGTGAATTTGACTAGAAAGGATGTGGTTATGCCTTTACAGTGGGATGAAGAATGTCAGAAAGCATTTGATCAATTGAAAACTGCATTATGTTCTGCTCTAGTTTTGGGCACGCCGAATTATGAGAAGGTTTTTAGACTGTTTGTGTGTGAAAGTGAAGGATGTGCATTGGCGGTTTTGACACAGGAACAAGGTGGAAGAAATAGGCCATGCGGCTATTTTTCTTCTCCGCTGGACCCTGTAGCGCGCTACCACGATATTTGCGATCTGTCGCAGCGGCTGCTGCGTCAAGTGAAAAAAAATGGAAGGGATGATATTGGGGCATACTTTAATTCTGATGGTGCCACATGCCATAGACGTTCTATTAAATAGAACACAGACGCAACACCTCACCTCTGCTAGATTGACAAGATATGAGATTATCTTGTTCGCGCCCCATATCCAAATTATGAGGTGTAGCGCTTTGAATCCTGCAGAATTAATGCCATCACCCATAAAAGAAATTGGGGAGAATGAATCACCCCCCCCATGATTGCTTAATGGTCACTGAGGAAGAAACTAAGGGGAGAGTTGATTTACGTGATAACCCACAGAAAGAGCCAGATGGAGAGTTATTTTGTGATGGCTCTTGTTTTAAATTACCTGACGGCACGACAACTGCCGCGTACGCTATCAATACCCTAGAGAGCGTTGTAGAAAGCAAAAGAATCCCCTACAACTCGGCACAAGCCGCAGAGATAATAGCATTGACCAGAGCCTGCGAGATTTCTGAAAATTTGAATGTGAATATATATACTGATAGTCAGTATGCTTTTGGGGTGGTTCATAACTTTGGTCGACTCTGGGCTGAGAGAGGGTTTTTGACATCACATGGTGCCAGAATTCAACATGGCCCTTTGATTGTACGATTGCTGTCTGCACTCACGCTTCCAAAGCGCCTAGCAATAGTGAAATGCGAGGCACACAAAAAGGTAACATGCAAAGTAAGAGAGGGAAATGCATTTGCAGACAGAATTGCGAAACAAACTGCCACTGATTTAAATACCAAAATGATGACGGTTCAGACTGAGGAAGTACCCTGTATGATAGAAAATGGAGTTGCCACTGTCAAAGAAATGCAGGCCGAAGCTGCGGCCGATGAAATACAAGGGTGGGCAGAGGGCTCTGCTGAGTTAGATCTGGAGGGTTGTTGGGTGGACAAGGGAACTAGAAACTGGATGTTGCCAAATTCGTATGTGACTGCAATGGTCACAATGGCCCACAGCCCTACTCACATCTGTGTGAAAAAGATAATACAGCACCTATCTACAGTATGGCAGAATGTAAATATAAAGAAGAATGCAGAGAGGTTGGTGCAGAACTGTATCACATGTTTACAACACAATGTAGGAAAGGGAACAGTGACTCCAATATCCAATATCCAAATCCATTTTGATTTCATAGAGATGGAGAGATGCCAAAATTTCAAATATGTCTTAGTGGTGATCTGTGCATTCAGCAAGTGGGTGGAGGCACATCCCTTAAAAGACTGCACAGCAATGAGCACGGAAAAAGTAATGCTTAAAGAATATTTTTCCCGTTTTGGCTTGCCCCGTGTCCTATGGTCAGATAATGGCCCACATTTTGTGGGTGCAGTGGTGTTAGAGATATGTGCGGGTCTTCAGATTGATGAGAGATTCCATAGTTCAAGACATCCGAGTTCGGCCGGTCTTGTGGAGAAGCACAATGGGATTCTCAAGTCAAAAATCAGCAAAATATGTGCAGGAAGCAAGTTGAGTTGGGTGGATGCATTACCAATAGCGCTATTATGCATGTGTATGTCTGTACAGGCTAAAACTGGGCTCTCCCCGTACAAAATCGTAATGGAGAGGCCGGAAAATGTTTGGTGCCCACCTCAGCCAAAACGACTTAGGGAGGTAGAACATCCTGTGCTTAGTACTTATTGTGGCTTTTTAATGCAGAAATTGCGTTTGATTCATCAGCAGGTGCAGGAGGCATTACCAGTGAGATACACCGGTCCGGGACACGCGCTGGAGCCAGGAGACTGGGTGCTGCTTAAACATTTTTAAAGAAATTCATCGTTAGCACCCAGGTGGCGTGTCCCCTATCGAGTACTCTTGGCAATGCAGACAGCGATACGGGTGGATGGAAGGAAGTCGTGGATCCATGCCACCCATGCCAAAAAGATTCCAACTTCACTGAAAGACTTGCCTGACCCAGAAGACCGGAAAGAGACAGCGGTCCCAGAAACAGAAGAAACTGTTGCAGTAAGCCACCACCAAATCTGCCCAAGCGAGAAGCGAAACTCGAACCAAAGCCTGAGACGATTGCCAAAAAGGGGAAAGGGCAAAGAGTGCCCCAACGTTGCCAAGCAGAATCTACATCACTGTTGGCCGACACGAAATCTGCCTTGCAAATACCAGCCGAAACTAAACGTGTACCCCTTTGGCGCCCACCAGCACTTGCCAGCACGCCAAAGACCGAAACTGCATCACTGGCGCGGTGCACACCAGCACCTACAGTAGTGCCACAGGCTGACTTTGAGCATGAACCTGGAAGTTCACCGGCACTGTTCACGGATCACACAATACCATGAGTGAGGCGATACAATTTGTGGCCTCGAGAGACAAAGTGATCCACAGTTCTTTGGTGTTTATGTCAACCTCTGGTTCTGCTCATGGACGGAGAAGGAACTAGAGGTGTCAAGGAGAGAAGCGTGAGAATTGTGCAAGTCAGACAATTCAAGACTCGCGGCTCCTCGGTGCGATCATAAAAAATACATGTGTCTGGAACCAGAGCGGACAAGCTGGGCGCACATGGTACTAAGGCAATAAGATAACTGATCACAAGTCCTCTGAGGAGTATGAGAAAGGACAAGTGATCTTGCCTAAAAACAAAATAAGCAAATCCAGGCTATAAAGGACTGGCAGAACTGAACTGTGACAAATTCCGTTGAACTTATTGACATCAGAGCAAGTGCAACGAAGAGAGATATCCACGACGAACTGTAATAAGGAGGACGAAGGACATGTCGGGACCGGTTCCAGCCTCCTCCTGCACCACTGCTGAGAATTAGTCAATTGTAAAGACTGTAAGCTTAAGAAAAACTCATGGTAAAAAGAATTGTATGCTGGCACTGACAATAATTATCTGCTTTATTAGCGTGGTAGCACCGATAACGACAGCCCTAGTATTATGGTAGGTGGAATCGATACACCCATTGGGAATGTTTTTTACCAATAGTTAATATATCCACTACTGAAAGCCCGGTTCAGGTGATTACTTATACCCTGTCCCCAATGAAAGAAAGACACAGGGAAGGGTTTGGGAACAACACGTTGTTATTAATTATGAATATGACACATGCAATTCTGAAGAAAACAAATTGCTGGGTATGTGCCCATTTACCGCAGCATGCTAGGAAAGGAATAGGTTGGTATGTACAGCCATTACCATTAAGTTCTGCATGTAGTGCATCTTTAAGTGCAATGTTCTATGGGAAATGGAATAAGAGTAGTTTGGGTCAATTAGACAGAACCAACATGAATGAGTTTGAGGAAATAATAATTAGGCCTGTGGATTGTTCCATATTCCATAAAGCGCAAGTAATGACCCCAGAGCCTATGAGGAAAAGTACACGAAAGATAACACGACAAAATAGACAAGATAAATTGTCCCCACCAGATAAAACATCTGTGATGACGTTTCGTGTAAGAACAGACAGGAACAAAGATGCAGTTCCCCCTTCTTACACGGTGAATTATAACTCAAGAACTGTCCCTTTTTGTCTAAAAAAAGAAAGGCTCCTTTTCAGTCAGAACATTTACTGGATGCATGAATACAGTGGTATTGAGATGGGAAATAGAACCAGTATATCTGGGAGATCCAGTTTATTTTATATGTGGACAGAAAGCATATCCTTGGTTGCCCAGAAACTGAGGAGGTACATGTTACCTAGGTCTACTGTTCCCAAGGAGTGTTCCTCTTAGAAACAGCAGACATGGCAAGACTATCCAGATCTAGAGTAAAAAGGAGTAGCGAGGATGTTTTGATAGCGACTGACGTAGCAAAATCATTCATTCCATTCTTGTCCCAGATAGTGAACTCCTATAATATAAGGCAGCTGTCCAGAATACTAAAAAATACCATATACACAATGACAGATATACTATTTAACATGACGTTGAAAGAAAAAGAAATCAGGTTAGTAACGCTGCAAAATAGAATGGCTCTCGATGTGATCCTGATTGATCGTGGGGGAATTTGCAAAATAGTGGGATCAGCGTGTTGTTTATTTGTATATGACTATTCCCCTACAATCTTTGAAGCAATAAAGAAAATGCATGTCCTAAGTTCTGAACTCCCTACTGGAGAAGGAGGCTGGGGAATAGCCACGATATTAGTAGTGGTGTTTGGAATATTCATAACGTGCTGCTGTTGCATATACTGCCTACCAATAGTTTGCACTGAGGTAACTGAGGGATGTACTAAGGGTTGTATGCATATGATGACAAAAAGAAAACAAACTCATGGTCGGGCTGACCAAGACACAAATGAGATGAAAACAGTAAAAGAATTGATGGCTATAGATATTAATGAAGATGATGATGCTTACAATAGAATGCAAAATTCAGACATAAGTACTTCAGACTTATCGTCATTAGAGGAGGATACAATGAATGGATGAGACGTTTGGCATACGGCCAAAGGAGGGTTTGTCAGTCTAGAAAAATGGATACCTCTCATATGTGACGGCAAACGTATTTTGATGGCCGTGGGCCAACCGTCTCATGCAGGATATGACAGACATATAGGTTTCCGTGTTTGCCAATGAACGGCCATTTTGATGTAACAAGGATCGCCATTTTGTTTTCTAACCATTGCTCATTGCTTTCTGTTATTATTGCTTCGCAGTACATTTTCTGCTTACATTACTCGACTGTAAAACATTGTTGTCTGCACGTGAAAGGACAAGGCCGCAGGGCAGCGAGGATAACAAGAAATCGTTGAAACACAACGTAGGCAGCGCCAGGAAAGAATGCCCGGCTCCCTCCCGAATGTAGCCTTGAAGCAGAGCTGCAGGGCATTTAATCATTTCACAGCTGCCAGCCAGTCCCGTTATATGGTAGAATATGTTTAGAATAAAGCAGCTAAAGGCTTGAATTATGCTCTTCTTACGGCCCCCCTTTACTGAGCCCTGTAGAGCGAGTCGGCTCCCAGGTCACAAATAGCACCTCATAGATCGCAAGGTCTGCAATGCGACTCTTCCCCCGTATGTAGCTCGCTTCCAAGAATAGAAGCACTGTGTTCTGTTCAACAACTGAAAGATGCCTCCGCACTTACAAATTGCATATTGTTACTAGAATAGATATTTGAAGGTGTCATAATTGTCGAAAGTGTCCATCATCACACCGAGTTCAAAGAAACCCAATAAAGGGGGGTGTTAAACATGTCATAGTTGATTGTATGATATGCATTTTGTATAAATGTAACTGATGTACGTAATTCACTCTCTTGCGTCCCTCGAGGTCTAGAGATACACGTTGCGGGGCGTGAGACCGAGTTGGCCAACTGAGACTATTTGCTTTGCAATAAACCCTAGCTTTGGGAATACAACCTTTTGTCTGGCGTATCTATCATGTGTGGTGACTCGCCTTGTTTCCATAGACGTAAGGGACCCCTAGGGGCCCCTTTCAAAGCGAATCGCTCAAAGTCAGCAGGGCCTGACAGTCAGCATTTTTGCCGCACAGTTAAGAGAGGTCTGGTTACTTTTACATTTATGATTCCACAGGCCTCGCCTTTTGTTTTTCTACCAGTTATGAGGGCTGCAATCTTGCCAAGTGTGCTAAATGAATCTGCTAATACAAAAAACACTGGGGTAATGATTGGAAATGTAGGAAACTGATTTAAATTTCTGCTGTTATCTCCCACGATTTTTAACACAACAAAACGGACTAAGGAGCATTATATTTGAACACAGATTATCATTCTCATCCATGGAAATGTCAGATAAACACGCAGGCTGTCCCTCAAAAGGAAGTATAGGGTTAGCTCTCCCTCGATGGCTGATTGTGTGCCACCTATCTGATAGGGATAGGCGGAGAAAGCTGTCCCTCTTTACAAAATTAAAAATCCAAACAAGGAGGTGATCACAGACAAGCCTGCTTAATTGGCCCTGTCTCATAAGTGCTCTTGAGAGGCATGCTGCCAAGGGGAATTTCCTTGAACTTTATTAACCAACTGGGCAGCAGGCTCAAGGAATATCAGCACGTCATTCTTGGATCCTAAAACACCCCTGCATATGAAACTACATTCCCCTTTTGTGACACTGTTTCTTGGAAAATGGGTATCTTCTTAAGTAAATCCTCTATGCTCTTTATGGGGTCTCATTTCTTCACAGAGTCCACTCTTATTGAGATCTTCAGCCATACTGTTACGGAAGCATTTGACAGAATTGAATTTGGTATTCTTGTGCAACCATATTCAGGAAACCAGCCATCCGAGACAGAATTTCACAGCCTCTCTGAAATGTTTTATGTTTAACCACCCACTCCCTCCAAAAAAAGTACCTTCTGATAGGGAAGCAGACTCGTAGGCATCCCTGCAGTAGTCAGGATGGGTGTTCTCCTGGATGTGTTGAAAAAGTGCTGGTCTGGCTTGAGGGCGGTGTGGTCTGATCTTCCATCCTTTTTCCTTAGATTGCATGACTTTTTGGATGTTAAAACTATAGTGAATCTGGCCACATTGACCTTTGTGTAGGCACAGCACCATTCAGATATAAGGCTGAGGCTGTAGACTGATATTCTGCCATTTGTTTACAATATGTTTAGTGCTGAATAATGGCTTGCCCAGAAATGGGAATTTGAGGTGACATATCTTCTGTCCTGTGTTGTTAGGTACTTGCCACATCAAGCTTTATTGTGTAACTTCACATTTTGAAGAGCAGACCATGTGATAAGCCTTCAAAGTATTACATTTCAAGAATGAGAGGAATTGTGATAATTGGATCATCAGCAATACATTTAATGCAATTGGAATTTTGTTCTAAGGCTTACTAGAATTACTCAAATCATTCATCATAGACTAGGAATCATGGTTGCATATGTAAAGGTTCTGATCATGAAACATGATGAGTAATTTGATCTCTTCAGGGACACCATCAACTTTTTGTTTTAGGATCCTGAGCTTGACCATCCTCTGAGATCATTGCTGCATTTCCTGCTATGCTTGATATTAGGAATTTGACCTTGAACGAAGCATGTTTATATCCCGAAAATTCCTGAATTTGATACATGTTAGCCAAAACCATGAATCATGGCCCATTCCCTTGATCTGAATCCTTCCATTCCTGTGTTAAGATAGTTTTAATTTGTTACAGGAGTGGAGACCCTCTGGAACTGTCTTAATCTTGCTTTCAAGCACATAAACTCCCTTTTGTGGGACAAGTTGCCCCAAGACATTCTCTGGAAAAATAGTGAGAAATGTATTCTGCCAATTCTCCAGTATCCCTACTGGGTTCATTAGAGATACCAGTAGTCCAAATGGCACTCTTCTCCACAATGTGCTGGAAGGTGATCACTGCAGGGAAGATGTGGTAACCTTACTCAGGAGGTCATCGTGGGGGAAGGTATAGGTAAAAGCATATGATGTCTTGATGGAGCAGGTAAGAGTTTCAGGCATGCAGGAAGGCAGATTGATATTTTAACTCTTAATCCTACAAGTGCTGCCTCAAAGGGAGTGGGTCGGTGGGTGCATTCAGGCTGCTTGTCGAGAGAATGGAAGACCTACATGAGCCCGCACCAGTACTATAATGAATCCCCTTGTGGTTATCAGGGCCCAAGTCAAACACCTGGTGAGGGCCAGGACCTGCCACAGGAGATATAGAGATCAGTAAAGATGGGTCCAAAGAGCTGGAGACAGCATAGGATACTTAGGTGTAGGATGGCAGGGATTGTGTACAGCAGGTGAGATGTCCTTAAAATGTACCAATGCTTTTGATGGTACTTGTGTTGAAAAGAGAAACAGGGGGCGCATTGTTTCCTTTATGATCATCCCCTCTATTTCCCACAAAGTGATTCAGAAGAAAATAAAGCAGGTAGGAAGTTATTCATTTTTAACTTGCCTGGTTCTCTTGTGGGACCATATGCTCTATTCCAGGCTCTGTGCACTGTGCATTCTGATGCAGGTTTGAAGGCTGTGCCTGCTCAAGCCAGAAAACCTACACCATGTTGTGTATGCCTGATGTGATTAACATTTAGGAAACATTAAAATAATGTGTGTGTGTGTTTCCACTGCAACTGGATGTTGAACATACCCACAGTCCTAATCTTCCATCGGCAAATGCCATAACAGTGATTTGGTAGCATACTCACCTAAAGGTTACTTGCTGGTGCCAGTAGAAAAACGAGAGATACCATCAGATAAAGAAAACAGATTGTTTTGGGGAAGAAGATGAAACTATGTATATCATTTTCTGGGAGGTGGATTTTCAGTAGGTTGAGCACTTAATCTGAAAGCTATTATTTTAAGAAGACATTCTCCAGAGGTGAGATTGTCTCACATTGTTGGGTCTAGGACAAGGAAGAAAGTATGTGAGTAATTAATCTATTGAATGGCAGCCTTTGGTAATAACAGTGTGGTTTATCAGATTCCCATTGATTTCTGCACAAGACTGAGAGTATAATTATTTACAATGGATTTGCATAAGGACATTCATTGTTTATTTATTTTCATAAGGAAAGCATACATAATCATGACACACTGGGGTGTCATATTCATATTTGTTCCTATGTCTATCTCAGAGCTGCTGCTATCAAATGTTTATCCAACTAACCTCACCTAAATTGGTGCCCTGGGCCTAATTTCTCCTCAAAAAGATTGGTGCATGCCTTCTGGATCACACTGGTGGCAGGCACCCCAGAGGAGCTGCAGGTTTGAGCCTCTCTGCAACCCACTGGCCGACTGAAGAAAATAGGAGGCTTGCCTTAGTGGCAATCCTGCTGAGGGGAATGCACATGTGTCAGGGAATCTTTTCCAGCTGGGAAGAGAGACATTTTATTCAGAGGATGGTTTGGTAGATATTTAAGATCTAACTTTTTTTTTGTCCTTTTCATTGTTTTTGTCTCTTTTAACATGTGTTCTGGATCTGTTATTAAGTGTGCTCTCAATCAACCCTGTCATATTAGGGACACCATGGGGGTATGGGAGGAATTCATCTATTGAATGGAAGCCCTTGGCAATAACAGTGTGGCTTAGTAGTTTCCTGTTGGTTTTGTGGGAGACTAATGTAAGCTTGGCGTGAGCTTACATTACTTCAAATAGAATAATAATAAGAGAGTTTGTTTGGGATGTGAGCGCACAGCTGCACTGGTACCTTTATTATTATTATGTATTTATTTGTTTAGTTCCAAAAGAACTTTACAAAATGTACACTTATTAACAGTCTAAAACATCAATCGCAAACCGGAAATATCAAAATCAACATGCTAAAACATGCAGAGAACATCACATAAAACACCACATCGGACACTTTGTAACCTAGCAAAAGAAATCAAATCAATGGGAAACAGCTTTCATCTAACGTGTATACGCAGACATATACAATGGCCGGATTAAACCTTGAGAGACCTCGGAGAGGTAAAAACACTCATATCTAACTAGCAAGGGAGGAGGAGACCATCAATCAGCATCAACCAACACTGCCCCCTAAGGATTGAGGTACTTACCCCGGCACGTGGGGCAACCATCTATCACTTGATTGATATTATATATCAAATCAATAAGATTTTTAAAAACACTTAGGGCCTCATTACGTGTTTGGAAGCAGCCATGGTGCTATTTGCACCATGGCTGCCTCCAAACCGGGCTCCATTACCCGGTTCCTGCAATGGGGATTTACCGAGTCATTCCGATATAGGAGGACCCGGTAATTCCTCCTTGCAGGAACCAATCCCCATTCCCATTTGAGCCCCCATAGGGCTCAATGGAAATGGGGAGGGAGGTAATAACGGGCACGTTACAAGTGGCCCGTTATTACCTCCCTCTTCCCCTCGCGGGACCCGGAAAAGACGTCTGGTTTTACCAGACATCTAGACCGTGTCCAGCAAAGGGAACCTCGTAATCGGTGCTCCCATAATGAAGGGGGCCGGTCTCGTACCAGTCCCCTTCATTACGGGAGCACCAGGGTTATAATGAGGCCGTTAATGTTAACAAACTCGTAGATCAATAGCATATTACCCACAATAAATACAAATTTAAAAACCTATTAAACTTTCAGTACTATGCCATATAAAAAACAACTTGTTAACATACACCTCTATCGTGCCAGTTGCCTGTTAATTGGTATCTCCTCCTAATTCCCCATTCCTAGTTCACCACAGGTAACCGCTTTTTAATAAGTCCCCATAGTTGATGCAGGACAATATTTGGTTATCTGTGTTCAGACAATAATTCCAAAATGCTTCGTCCTTAATAAACTCATATGAGTGGATCATTCGGCCTAAAACTGTCATGTATTCAACTCCCAGGGATGCACATTCCGTCAATAGGTGTCTTGCGATTGGAATAAACGATTCACCTTTTAGTGAGGTCAGGCCTAATTCTGTCCATCTATGACATCCAGCCATGTCAAATCCCTCATAGCCAGAGCCTCCATTCCATATAACACCATAGGACAGAAACATTGTTTCTACAATATGATAACCCCATCAAAAGTAAACCCGGCTGTTTCTCTTGCAAAGTTGGCCTTTGTTTTCTCTGCTTCAACTACACATGTATAGGTTTTACTACTACTCATGTCGAGTCTCAAGTATAAATGGGACTCTACACATTCCACCTTACCCAAAGTGTGCATTGAAGCAGGGACGCTTCATCTTTTTAGCTGCAACAGCCAATATTTTTCTTTTGCCCATGTTTATTTTAAGCCTGTTTTCAAGCGCGTAGTTGTTCAATGTACGAAACATGGCTTTGGCTCCATCATATGTATAATTTAACATAACAAGGTCGTTTGTATAGCAGACATGGGATGAAACATCCTGCTCGCTTTGGACAGCAGCCAACCGTTGGTAGCAAGCGAACCAGCAGGTTTGCCATATATAAAATATCCAGCAGGGGGGCCAATGCGCATCCCTGCTTTACCCCCTTGCAAATTTTACACGAAGCAGTGACCATACCATCTTCGTTTAAGCGAACCCCGTCTGGGTATTCTGATGGAGGCCTTTCTATATATTTACAAGCCATGGTGGGCAACCCCATGCAAGTCGCATTCCCCATAGTCTTAATCGGTTGACTGCACCAAATGCTGCTTTAAAGTCAACAAAAATTACATATAGCGTCTGCCCACCTGTCTCTTGTGTTCTTCCTATTAGGGAATCCAGGACCCTGAGCCTAATTACGAGGTTGGAGGTATCCATGGGGCTGCCTCCAAAACCCTTCCAACTTCGCCCTGGTGAATGGAGCAATTACCGGTCCATTCCGAGGTCGGAGGGACCGGGAATTCCCCATTCACCAGGGCCATTCCCCATTCCCATTTGAGCCCCCATAGGGCTCAATGGGAATGGGGAAGGCGCCAGTAACGGTACCGCAAATTGTGGTACCGTTATTAGCTCTAGAGTCCCTTTGCGGGTCCCGTCCTTAACTCCTGCAAATACCAGGCGTTAAGGAAGGACCCGCACAGGGAACTCGTAATAGGGAGGTAAGGGATTACCGGCACCAGTGCCCTTACCGGTGTCGGTAATCCGTTACCTCCCACCTCGTAATGAGGCCCCCTGAGATTGTGGGCCTCATTACGACTTTGGAGGTAGCCATGCCCTTATTACAGGCAGGGCTGCCTCCAAAATTGGGTCTGGGTTCCCTGAATGGGGAATTACCGGGCCATTCTGAGTTTGGATGGCCCGCTAATTCCTCCTTCAGGGAACCCGGGCCCCGACCTTCCCCATTCTCCTTTGAGCCCCCAGAGGGCTCAAATGGGAATGGGTGCAGGAGCTAACAATGGGCAGATTACCACCGGCCCTTTGTTAGCTCCCTGGTCCCCTCGCGGAACCCGCTCTGGACATCTGGTAAAACCAGACGTCCACATCGGGTCCCGCGAGGGAACCTCGTAATATTGCAGAATGGGTTTAACGGCGCTGCCACCATTAGCGGCGCCCGTTAACCCATAACGCAATTGTTGTAATGAGGCCCAATGTGTCGTACTGGATACAGGTCAGAAGCCAGTCTGCATAAATTGCAGGATCTGTGATTCTGCCAACCATTCATGCAAAGCCCTCAGGATAAAGTTTGAAAACTATTAGTAGTAACAGCAATCTGTAGTTTATCCGACAACATATGATTGCCCTTCTTGTATACCGGGAAAATTACAGACTGCTGCCACAACTCAGGGATGATCTGTGCATCACAGACTTTCTCAAACAGCAGCTTCAGTATCCTGGCCCACTACTCCGGTTTCCGTTTAAGTACAATGTTAGCCAGACCGTTTGCCCCAGGATCCCTGGAATTTTTAAGTTTGAGGATGCTACTTCTGACATCAGCTTCACTAAATGTCAGAGGCCACCCTCCAATCATGTAATCCGGGCAGGAGGACGAGGAGTGTTTGTTAGGAAAGATTCTCTTTACTGCACCTTTCCTTCCATCTTTATGGAACCCCCAAACTTTTTGCTTTTATTTTTCAATCTGACCTGTACTTTTTGCAGTACAGTGAAGCCTTAAGCCTTAAGCTTCACTGTACTGGCCTTTGCTCACATGTTATGGGGAAACTGATATGTCCTTAAGGCTATCAGTACTGTTGCTACTTGTGGTTACTTTTGTATCACCTGTGGTAACTTTTTATCATTGCACACAGCAGCTTACACTGCAGTGCAATGGGGTTCATTTTTGTTTCGCCCTAGACTAACACTCAAAGGATTTTTTGGTTATTCTGAGGTGCTTAAAAGATGGGCTGGTGGCAGCAGTGACTTTTCCCCACTTTTTGGGGAATTTCGTTTTAGCTTAACCGTTTACCGCGTTTGGCTACTTACTGTGGCTACTGGCCAAACATGGCCGTGCCACAAGGTTTTTCATTCATTCTTTTTGCATCTTGTTGTTTAGCCTTCTTCCTGGCCTCAGTGGTCAGAAAAATCCTTATAATGACTTCCGGTGCCCGGGAAAGCAGCAGCTTTTGGCGGGCTACTGGAGGGCTTTGTGTGTTTGCAGGCAGGATGTGGGCTGGGTCAGTCTAACCCCAATACACATCCTGGTTTCTGTGCGTCTGAGTGGTATGCATGAGTATTCCCGCCAGTGGACCCGATTGGACCACTGTGGGTTGTGTGTATGGGCTAGTTCTGCCATTGGCAAGTGGGAGTTTCGACTCCTACCTGGCTTTTAGGATAAAAAGAGGGCCTCTGCATGCAATTCTCAGAGATCCTGGAAGAACCTGAAGGAGCCAAGAATCCGTCCAGCTGAGAAGACTCGCAAAGACACCTGTAACCTGTCTGAAGGAGGCCTGGCAACCAACCTCTGCTGCAGTCCTGGTGGAGCCCTGTCTGTCTCGTGATCTTCAGTAGGCCTGCGAAGGTGCTACGACCCCTGTATTGGAGGGACCATCCATTCCCAAAGCCTACTCTGTGCCCAATGCAAAAACCGCTTTCGGAAGTGCCTGGGAATCGTCCTGTGGCTGAACACCTTTTTTTTTGGGTTACTGAGTTATCTTCGTTGGCGTTCCGAGTCTCCGCCTGAAACTTGGCACACCACGGCAAAGACACCCTGTGCGAAATTTCGGCGTCCTAGCACCAAGGGGACCCGAGAAATAGCGGAAAGTCTGACTGCGGCTTCTGAGTCCTGCTGGATCGCTGTGATTGGCGTGCACGGTCCGAAACCTGCTTTTCTGACCAGCCTCCAGTCCCGAGAAGGATGCTGCATTTCTTCACCAAGAGTCCTTGCACAAGCAAAAGATCCTAACCGGAGATTAATTCAAACTGCAACCCGTGAAAATCGTGGACCGCGGAATTCAATGGGAAAAGCAAGCCAGGACACCCTTCCCTTGTTCTGGAAAGTCTTGGGAAGATTCGGAGTGAGGGGGGTCAGTTATTGAGCTTTTAACATACCCTTAAACTCCCATTGTAAGTCAATGGATTTACACTACTCTTTGGCCCTCATTACAACATTGGCGCTAAACCATGGCACTATTAGCACCATGGTTGCTGCCGGTATAGTAACAAGTCCGCCATGGTGAAATGGGGAAGTACCACCCCATTCCAAGGTTGGCGGGGCGGTACTTCCCCATTTCACCATGGTTCTTCTCCATTCCCATGTTTGCCCTATAGGGCATAATGGGAATGGGGAAAGGCAGTAATTACGGTACCGCAAAATGCGGTACCGTAATTATCGCCAGGGTCCCTTTGCGGGTCCCTGCAATAACGGCTGGTTCCAGCCGCCGTTATGGGAACTGGGCACTAAGGGATTACCGGTAGCGGTACCCTTACCGGTACCGGTAATACTTTAGTGCCAGGGTCGTAACGACCCCCTTTATCTTAATCCTATTGGCTTTGCCAATACTTGCCTTGGCAAGACTTCTAACTGTTGGGGGGGAATTTTGGACACTGTCTATCTTGAACCCTGGCTCTAAGAATCCATCACTGGACCTCAGAGACCCTACCTACATGTTCTTCTGCCTCCTGAGTGCTGTATCTTTGTATCCTGAACAATGGGGCACAAGTCCCCAGGCAACTTAGGGTTGGACAATATTAGTTAGGGGTAAATTCTCTGTGGACATTTTTGTGTTTAATACTGATCTATTCATTCCCTTGCAGGAGTATCTTGAGTTGTATTATGCATTTGAACCTGTGACTGTATATATGTATTTTAGTTTGATGTTATTGGTTAATAAGTCTACTTGCTTGTGTTCATTTTTCTTATAGTGTTTTTGGCCATAATTAAATAACTGTATTTTTATACATCCTGTCTAAGGGTAATTTGTGACTCCCATTGTGTGACCTCATTGTGGACCCTTTACAATCTCACCTCCCTGAAGATCTTAGCCTAGACCGTCTGTCACTGCTACCTTAAACTGGTTTGGCTACAGCTTCCCAGAGTTGCCCCTGTCACAATATAGGTTGGCCTTCTATACATTTGTCCACCAGGACAGAGTATAGGAAATCAGTCTTAACAAATTGGTATACAGCGGTGGGATGACCCTCTCCACATAACATCTGGGTCTTTTGTGAACAGGATCAGTATTGGGTGCCACAGTGTAGATCACTGGTGGTGTGTCCAGATTATACTTACACAAGACACTATAATATTTGATTGCATTGTGGATATGTCACCTACTAAACTAAGTATCATGGAAACAATCACTTTCGCCACTTTGAGTGCCTTAAAAGTGGAGCATTTGAGAATGATATGTGTTGATAGAGGCTTGACAGTCTCTGGCTTAAAAGTTGAGTTAATTGTCAAAATTCTGGATTTTGAAAGAAACAAAGTTGTGCCTATCTTAATTAATGGTCCTGATAGTGGAGCTGGGGGTAGACCCAGCACCAGTAATGTCATAACTGTCACTCCAGTGACTGATGTTGTAGATGAGGAGGGAGAAAGTGCATCCTCTGAACTTCTGGTTGAGGCCTGCTCTAATGCTGAGGCATTGTTCAATTTGAAGAAAGACACCCTCAGGTTCAAGGGAAAAGAACTTGAGTTTGCCATGGCCGAATTGGAACTGGAGAGGGTTAAGAAGCAGAAAGATAGGGATCACCAGCTGGAGCTTGCCAAGATTCAGGCTTCACAAGGTTCTTTCAGAGGATCTGGAGATGGTTCTGGGTCCTCTTCACATCCTAAGTTTCCTAAAGATCTCCTGAGTATGTATGGGGAAAAGAATCATATAATTGACTGGCTTGTAACTTTTGAATATGCTTGTGAGGTACAAGGAGTGAGGGATACTGTCAGAATTGCATGGTTGATCAGCAGACTGCCCCATTCTGGCTGTGGTGCCATTATGGAAATGTCAAAGGCTGATAGGTTAGACTTTGTAAAACTTAAGCAATCTCTTATTCTCAAGTTTGGGAAGACTCCTGACCAATACTTGAGGAGGTTTAGAGAATATAGAAAGAAAGAATGTATGACCTATGTAAGTTTTGTTGCAGATTCTCTGAAAAACTTGAGTGGCTGGATAGAAGGCACCTTTGAGGGCATGATTCATTTGGTCATGCTTGAACATATTTTTGCCTCTTGTTCCCCAGAGCTTAAGCAGTATTTGGCTGACTCAAAGGAGTTAAATCCAAAGAGGCTAGCCATTGCTGCTGACTTATGGGTTTCACATAGAGTGTCCCATAAGGACAAGCCTGCTTCAGGTAAGCAGGAGGAGGGAAAGAAGCAGAAAGAGGGTGGGGATACAGATAAAACTATGTCCAAGAAGGCCCACAAAAAGGTTAATAAGGGGAAGTCATCGGAATCAGGTCAGGGTAGTGGGACTAACCCTCCCAAGCAAGTGCGTGGTTACTCTAAGCCTCCCTATGTGTTAAGTGCCAGTGGGGCTTGTTACACTTGTGGAGCAAGTGACCACAGGAAGGGGGACCTCAAATGTAAGGGTAAGACCTTGGGGGTCCACTCTGCTAATCTGGCCTTCTCTCAGTATGAGGAAGAAGGGATAGCAGGGGTGTCCTTCCCTTTAGACTACATTCTCTCAGAGGAAGAGTCTGAAGTTTGTCTAGATTCCTTGGAAACTAGCAGTGCTGGAGCCTTGGCTCCCATTCCTGTCCTATTGCATAGTAATAATTCTGTTGAGGATAGTGTTCAGGTAGTAGGTGTAAGTGCCTCTACTGTTAGGAACACTGGGCCCAGTCCTACTGAAGTAGCTTCCTTCATGGTAAACCCACACGTTCTTGCCAGAGTTCCTGTGGGGGATACTCAGTTGGCTGGTAGGCCCTCTCTTAATGTTCCAGTAGCACCCGTCATTCAAGCTGTGAATAGAGAAATGGTCAGGGCATCTGTCAATGTCAGGAGAGTGGATCCTAGAAGAGTGCTGGGTGAGTTGAGTCTTCAAGACTTTGGTCCTGTTAGGCCCTCACCAGACCCTTCAAGCACTATGTCTCAAAATCAGGCTGTCTTAGCCAAGCCGAAGAGAAAGCCTAGACCTAAGGGGAAACCCATGGCCAGTGGAGTCAGCAAAACAGGCAGAGGAAAGGAGAATATTCCTCCTGCCTTACCTACAATTGATGTTGAGGTAGTTGGAAGTGTCCCCACTCCTAGTTGGGAAAAGGGACCCCCAGAAAACCTTGAAACCTATGGGTCTCATCAGCTGCCTAGTATACAGATAGAGGAGAGTCCTAGGAGAACAAGAAGTATGGGCCAACAGAAAAGGAAACCATCATGGTTAGGTCTATGGTGAAAGGCATGCTTCCAATTAGAGGATTCTCCTCCAGTGAAGCAAAAAATTCACCAGGAAGTTGGGTTACTGCAAAGTAAGCCCACAGAGCCCACCAGAGCAAACCTTGAGAGGTTGAAGGTTACTCAGGTTGTGAGGCCCTTCCTCCTACAGTTGGTGTGTGACATTATCCGTGTGATGCATCCTAGTGTCAGGATATCACCTGTGTGGTCTAACACACATTCCTGCTGGCCCATGATGGGGGGTCCCAGAGGAAAACCAATGTAGGGGTCTCACTCTCTGTCACCAGGTTGACAGAGGTGAGGCAGGAATTCAATTACTCCAGAGTTCACTTTTAGGAGTGACCCCATTGTTACCAGAAACAAGGCCTACTCTTATTTATTAGCCCTTTGACTCTGGAGACCTCAGGCAATAAATTGCAATCAGGGATTACTGATCATAGTCCCATATGCCCTAATGCCAACCCACAGGGAATGACTGCCAAGTCAGTCATTGACACCATGCTGAATGACAGCTACAGAGGTAGATCCTCTGCTGTTATCAGTAGTAGTCAGACCCAGTGGAGGGATGGTGAAGTGACCTGTCAAGTTTCACTGAGCTGTCATCCACAGGATGGTCTGAGAGAGAGATCTGTCAGATCTCTCAGGAGTTTGATTGGAGCTCTATGTGAGCCCCAGAAAAGGAGGTGGGACCATCTCCTGTCAAATCTGTTCTACAAATCCCTGACTACCTGTAAGTGGTCTGGGCCTTGTCATGTTTCACAGCTTGGCAAGGTAAACTATTCTCAAGGCTTTGGTGAACCTGGACAGGTTGCCAAACAGTTGTTTCCTGTGAATAGTATGGTGGATTTTATCTTGAGACAGAAGCACAACTCTTCACCAAAGGGTAATTCCTTAGTGGGTCAGCTCTGTATTGAAAAGTGCAGAGGCTGTTATGATCTCTCTGCAGGGTATGGCAACATATCCCTGTCAGTCTGTGCTGAGGAGGAGACAGCAGTGTCTGCATTTTCTGAGCCCTACTTCAGTGTAAGGTCTTCTGGATTGGTGGCTGCAACTGACACCTGTCAACTGAGCTGAGCCCCTGTTCTGAATGGGAAAATGGATCTCAGCAATACATGTCTGGATGACATGGCAGATTCAACCCCCAGTTGGGAGGAACTGGGTCTGACTCAAGAGACTGGGTGTCATGACCTTCATCAGGACAACTTGTTCAAAAAGACAGCCAAGTGTCAAAATGAACAGGAGCCATTGGCCTTCCTCATGCAGGAAGTTGGTGTATGTGGGGACAAGATGCAACCTCTTGTCAGTCAAGTACTTCATGTACAGAACTGGGCAACCCCTGCTACCCAAGCCCAAGTGAGGACTTTCCTGGGCCTCACTGGGAAATACAGGAGTAAAGTGGCAGCCTATAGAAATATAGTTGTCCCTCTGACTGCCCTCACTACTCATAGGGGACCTAAAGAGTTCTTATGGACTCCTGAGTGTGAGAAGGCCTACACTGGCCTGAAAGAATCCCTAGGTCAGGCCCCTGGTCTAAGGGCACCTGATTTAAAGACACCTTTCATAGTGCAGGCAGATGCTTATGACACTGGGATAGTTGGAAGACTTTCACAGCTAAATGACAAAGGTGAGGAACACCCTATATGTCGTGCCAGCTACCAGTTTAGGAGTGGAGAACTCAGTTGGCTCCAGGTGGATAAGATTTGCTTTTCCATTGTGTGGTGCCTTAGGAAGTTGAGCTCCTACCTCTATGGGACTCACTTCACTGTGTATGCTCCCCCTCAAACCTTGAAGTGGTTGATAGATGTTAAGGGAGAGAATCCAAAGATTTTGGCGTCCTAGCACCAAGGGAACCCGAGAAATAGCGGAAAGTCCGACCGCGGCTTCTGAGTCCTGCTGCATCGCTGTGCGCGGTGTACACGGTCCAAAACCTGCTTTTCTGACCCGCCTCCAGTCCCGAGAAGGGTGCTGCATCATTTGTTTCTGCATTTCTTCACCAAGAGTCCTTGCACCAGCAAAAGATCCTAAACGGAGAATCATTCGAACATGCAACCCGTGAAAATCGTGGACCACGCAATTCAGTGGGAAAAGCAAGCCAGGACACCCTTCCTTTGTTCTGGAAAGTCTTGGGAAGATTCGGAGTGAAGGGGGTAAATTATGGAGCTTTTAACATACCCCTACACTCCCATTGTAAGTCAATGGACTTACAATACTCTTTATGTTAAACCTATTGACTTTTCCAATACTTGCCTTGGCAAGACTTCTAACTGTTGGGGGGAATTTTGGACACTGTCTATCTTGAACCCTGGCTCTAAGAATCCATCACTGGACCCCAGAGACCCTACCTACATTTTCTCCTGCCTCCTGAGTGCTGTATCCTTGTATCCTGAACAATAGGGCACAAGGCCCCAGGCAACTTAGGGTTGGACAATATTAGTTAGGGGTACATTTTCTGAGGACATTTTTGTGTTTAATACTCATCTATTCATTCCCTTGCAGGAGTATCTTGAGTTGTATTGTGCACTTGAACCTGTCACTGTATATACGTATTTTAGTTTGATGGTATTGGTTAATAGGTCTACTTGCTTGTGTTCATTTTTCTTATAGTGTATTTGGCCATAATTAAATAACTGTAATTGTATACATCCTGTCTAAGGGTAATTTGTGACTCCCATTGTGTGACCTCATTGTGGACCCTTTACAATCTCACCTCTCTGAATTTCTTAGTTTAGGCCACCTGTCACTGCTACCTTAAACTGGTTTGGCTACAGCTTCCCAGAGTTACCCCTGTCACAATATAGGTTGGCCTTCTATACATCTGTCCACCAGGCCAGAGTATAGGAAATCAGTCTTAACAGTGTGCACTATCATTACCCTCCAGGAACCACACCCATACCGATTCCTGGATAGGGTTCAATATGAGTTTCTTAGCCTCACCTTTCACCTTACCCTATTTTGCCCAGATCTTCCTCGGGCTATTGCTCCGGAGTGCCTTAATAATTTGTTGCCAATTCCTGTTGTGAATGGAGACTCTCCATCACTTGACCAATGCTTGATAGTTTTTCCCTATTCCTCTAGTGTATGAGGCTAACTCAAGGGTTGTTCATTCCAGTCCCCATGCCCTCCGAAGTTCTTTTTGCATTGCTCGCTTGGCATCACGTATTTTCCAATCAAATCTACGCAGAGGTTTACTACATACCACCTGCCTCGGTGTCATATTAACACTGGTATTCCTAGTGAGGTTTCTAATCCAACATTCAATCCGTCACCATTCATATTACCCAGAGTGACCATGTCAACCTCCAGGAGCTCTTTGATCTTCTTATCAATCTTTTGTAGATTATTTTTCTGTCCATCGAACAGCATTTCCTCGGTTATTTAGAGTAATGTCTGTAGAATCACTCTGCCTGCCCTCCTGGGTTTGTATATTAATGTCTAAGGGCAATATCTTATGATCACTATATCCTATGGTCACCACCTTAAGTTCTTCCACCATCTGCAGATAGTCGTTATTGCCAAACAGGTAGTTCACTGTGGCCACACTGTTGTTTCCCTCACAAGTGTGTCTACCCGGTATGTCACCCAATGTCCTACCATTCAGCATCCGCAACTCCCATTGTACAAGGAAGGAGACCCAATGCGCCCCATTAGCATTACCTCCCCTTTGTAGCATAACACTTTGTTGCAATACTTTATTGTAAGCTGCACAGGGATTATCGTCAATACAAGTGGAGTTTAGATCAGCACCCAGAATATTTGGTAGCATCCCTATACTAACCTCTGTTGACAACAAGATGTCTGCAATACTATTATGTATTTCCTCTATTCCTTTTTATACCTGGGGGTGCATAAACATTTATGAGCAGCATCTTCCAGGACTGTGTGAAATCCTCTAGGATTACCTCTGCTGCCAGTACGTTGCCCCTGGCTGGGTCTACCACCACCCACCTGGAGCCAAACCTCTGGCCAAGACCTATCACAAGGTGCCCATAGAGTCTACCCCGTTTACCCTTTGTGGCAAGCTCCTGATACATATGATATCCCTCCACATATAGGGGGCAATCAAGCCATGTCTCTTGAATTAATAAAATGTCAAAGGCTTTCAATTGTATCAAGGATCCTACTTTGTGTAATATATGGCTATGACCTTGTGTATTCCAACTAGCTATTCTAAGGGGTCAGTGCAAACCTTTGTCAGTGATCACATCACTCCTGAGCGTCGGCCTTCAGGTCATTGCATTAAATGTAGGAATCCACTCTCTATAACTCTGAACTCCAACTGGGGCTACTTGCGAGAAACCATCCCAATTTTCCCCTTTTAGGCCCTCCTTCCTGGTGGATTCTACTTCATCCTGCACTATCTGGTAACTTCCGGTCTGCAAAGGGCGTTCTTTACAGACTGTTAGTTTTAGCCCTATACTTAGTAGTGACTTAGCATTAGCACACAGCAGGGATATGGCAACTGTTGAAGCAAAGCGGATCAATACCCAGTTTGTTGTACTACCACTTTTCGGTGGTTTGATCTGTAACATGTCCCTATTAGTAATCGATGACAACCATGGCATAGTTGACCATAATCTCAGCAATGCAGTTCCATTTAGAAAGGAACTGGTGTTGAAGGTATGTATCTCCTCTAATTTTACTGAAAGTCCCAGCCTAGGGGGACGGTCCGACGATTTCTCATGTTTCCCAATCAGACCACTTAGGGTGCCCCAATCTTGGGGCATGATTGTTTCGCCCTGCATGTGAAATCTGCAGCCTGGGTGCCCAATTGACTGGGGGTCACAAACATCTTCATCCTGGCACTGTGGCAGGCCAGGGTAGGCCCCTGATGTTCTAGAATTCCTAACCTGTCTGCGTCCCTCCCCCAATTTCTGTATGGGACAAGGTTGTTAATACTGATGGTAATTGACGTTGGGGAAACTCAGGGGCACTGGGTGGCTGCATTTGGGCCAACTTTTCCAATGGGTCAATCAATGTCACGGATTGTCTAGAGCCATCCTGCTGACTCCTTATTACTACACTCGGGGTCTTTGTTCCTCGTCCACTGGTGTTTGCCGTGGAGTAACTCTGGCCTCCCCTTATGGGTCGATCTGGTGGATGCTCATGCTCATCTTGTAGAGTTGCTGTTGACCATTTTGGTGGCCTATTTTAATAGAAGGAGATGCAGCCTCCATCAGGGAGATGTCAGAGCAAAGGGTGTCTATGGCATCTTCTTCAGTTGCCGCAATATTTACAAAGCCTTGGGATCTCCATGAAATATCCGATTCATCCGGCTCCAATATTATATCTGGGCTTACTTCGGAGCTTCCGTCGGTGTACCGTGATAGGAGAATTACTAGAGGAAGCAGAATTAAAGCTATGGCAGGGCTTCTTTAATAACAATTTCTGTGATCTCGTGAGCTTACGGGGCTGGGATTTAAGCAAGCTAGAGGCCACTTTATTAGCGGCCAGCTTCATCATAAGTGTAGGTAAGCTTCTCTGGTCGGCTGCCCCACCGAACACAGAGAAAACAGGTCTTCCACCTTTGATAGCCTAGCCACCAAAAGGCCCATGGTGGCCAACCCCACCTGAGTGGGCCTAGAGTCCTTAGGGGCTCTTGCTGCCCTGGGGCTTGCCCTCGTAATCTCTGAGCTGTCATCATATATGGCCAGCATCTCCAGGTTAGGGCTATCTGACAGATTAGTAAATTGGTTCATGTTTCTCGTAGGCTGGGATTGGAGTCCCAGTGAGTTCCTTCTATAGGTGTTAAACAGGGCTAATAGGGAGCCATTGCTGTCCAATGAATGATCCATGAAGAAAGGTTTCTCATTCACTTCCCCCATTCTCTTTCTCTCCTCTAGCAGCTATAGAGATGGTGACATTCCCTGTTTGATTGTGTTATTGGCCAAATCTGGCCAAATCTGGTGTCATTGTCAACAATGGTTTTGTGATGCCCTGGCAAGAAAAAATATCCAGACATCCTTGCTTGATGAGGGACAGGCTTGGTTTCACCCAAATCACCTTTTCTTTTCCGTCTCCTTGTGGGCCCATCCCGTTTCAATTTAGTGGGGTGCATAGGACTGCAGGCCCGCTTACCCTTGCAAATGTCATCTCTCCTCAGGCCAGTTCTCTTAGGTTGTTTAAGCCTCATATTAAAATTGATCTCCAAGCCGACGTAATCATGAATGAAGTTAAAAAAAGGTAGTCTTGTGTGACCATTAATCGCCATAGTAAATAAAAGAGCAGCGGCTTGCAATTCAAAATACAGTACTGAAAGTCCTATATCAGGCCTCTCTTTGAAATAAAATAGTCATAATACTACTTGCAACTATGGATTCACCCCTGTAGCCAGCAGAAATGTAAAATATGAAGCGTAGTTGAGCTCTTAGTACTCAGGAGGTGCCGGTTTCAGGAAAGTCATTTTTAATCCTTTGTGGATTCTGTGTGGATTCGCGCTGGCCGGCTTTATGTCCCATCATCCAGCCACTGAACCCAAACACTCGCACACTCTCCACTATGCTCTGCTACCAGGGAGTATTTTCGTACCCAAATGGGAGCATGCGGGAGTAGCGAGTTGTAGGCAACAACAAAGTACTTCAGGTAACAGCACCGCTAGTAGTCCACACGATGTACAGAGAGAAGTCACCAAACACTTGCACACTCTCCGCCTTTAGAAAATAAGGGGAGTATTTGAGCAGAGTCTGGAGCTTGACTGTTTTGCATAAGGAAAGCATTGTGGTAATAGGAAAATGTGAAAACCTCCATATTGAAGTTAAAGATTTTTTTTGATGTGCTCATGTGTTGTAACATATAAAGGAACCTACATACACATGATACATTGGGGGTGTCATATTCATGTTTGCTCCTGTGTCCACCTCACAGCTGCTGCTATCAAATGTTTATGAAACTAACCTCACCTAAATTGGTGTCCTGGGTCTATTTTTTCCTCTAAAGGATTGGTGCCTACCGTCTGGATCACAGTGGTACCAGGAACCCTGGAGGAATGGAGGTGTGAGCCTCTCTAAAACCCACGTCCCTCTGAAGAAAGCATGATGCTTTCCTTGATATTGATATTTTATTTATATCGCGCTCGTACACAAGTGTTTCAGAGGGCGAAAAAGTTTTTCAGAGCGCGAACAAGTGATTCAGAGCGTGAACAAGTGACAATCTTGCTGAGGGGAATGCCCATCGGACGCACAGTCCTTTGTCAGCCAGGAAGAGAGACATTTTATCCAGAGGATGGTTTGATAAATATTTAAGCTCTAAGAGATTTGTCCTGTTCATTAAGTTTGTCTCTTTTAGCTTGTGTTCTGGATCTGTTACAAAGTGTGCTCTCAATCGACTCTGTCATGTTAGGGACAGCCAGCAGTTAGAAAACATTAAAGTTTGCAGGGTTAACCATCCATATCCATGCACAATATTTAAGGTTGTAAATGGTTAGTGCAGGACGACAGACATCATTATTCTTGGATGAATGATCCTTTAAAAAACCCAGTAGTTTGTTACCTGTCCGTACTACATGTGTGCAGTGCAACTCATGTATGCAGCCACAGACCTGTGCTTTGGAAAAATTGTAGACTATGTAAAAACTTTCATTTCTGCTCTTCCTAGCCCAGAAAATAAAACGGACCAGATTTTCAGCTCCTGTCACTCTGTGTACTGTGAAGGGTCAGACATGTCAGGCAGACCATGTGGTGAAGTTTTCTCAACACATGCCATTTTGTTATTATATATGTTGATGAATGTCTCACTTTCCCTACCCTGGCGAGGGTTTCCCTGCCTAAAATAAACTAAAGGGAAACACTCTAGCAAAAAATGTCTGTCCCTAACAATTATACATATAGCATATAAAAAAAGGAAATGTATGGCAGTTCAAAACAATACTGAGTGAATTTAAAATGTGACCACAGTCTCTCTTCCCCAGGTTTAAACTTAAGTATGCTTCACAGTTCAAGAAAGAGCACAAGGACATCCCGATTCTCAACAGAAGTTCCAATACAGTTTGATGCTACTTCAACTTGTCAACAGAAAGTTCCAACACAGAAAATCTAAGTCTCTCTGTCTTTCAAGTTCTCAATTCCTCAATATAACAATAATTGTCTAAGTCAGGATGCTTTGTCTTGCTAATGACTCAAATAAATACAACTTCTCTTTAACAGCCTTGTACATCTCTTCCTCCAGCACCACTAACAACATAAAGTGCCACTGTCAGGACCACCTTGTAGGACTCCTGCAAATACCATCTGTCCTGCTTCCATACCAGGCCTACAATGTCCAAAGGTTTGGCATCAGGTACAACAAGTGTTTTTGCGGTCAATGTTAACTAACAAGAGTTTACAACATCTTCACAGCACAAATTGCAGCTTCAAAACTTTTCAACAACTTTTCAGGGAAACCAAGATTCACATATTTAAAATTATTCTGCGAATGATACTCTTCTCCTTCTGTATACCTTTTCCCAGAAGGGCAGTCTTTTTGCCACTCTTGTTTCACCAATACACAAACAACCTTCTGCTGTTGGCAATATTGGCTGGATTGTGTTTGCCTTGGTTTCAGTTTCTCCTGGCTTGGGCAATGCTTATTGACTTTAATTCTTAACAAAGTTGCCCCCCATGGGTGGTTGGGTTTTCCACAGACTCACACTTTCATTGTTACAGTCATTTGGCTTTGATCTAGTAGAGGTTTGCTGCTTTTCCTTAGGTCGGTGTTCAAAATCAACTTAGGAATCACCTTCACGTGAGTGCTGCTTCTGCTGTGTTACAAAAGTTTGGTACTCACAAGTAACATGTGACTCACTTTCATTCACATGCAAGTTTTGCTTCTGCTACTTTGCACTAATTCTGCTTCTATGCATGTGCTGCTCACTTGCCGGGTGCCTGTTTCCAATACGGGAGCTGGGATAGAGTGCTGTGGGGTCACTGATAACCTGTGAACTCACTGAATCAGACGTCCGCCTAAGTTCCCCTCGCCACTCACTGGACATCAGCTGTTGTGGCTCCTCGCAACCCGGCAAACTGCTTCAGTAAGTCTGCCTTCCCCCAAGCCACCTCCAATAGGAGCTCCTTTTGCTCTTGAGGCTCCCTTGTGCAAGCCAGCCACTGGAGACAGCCTCCAGGCCCATGGGGGCATGCCAGCCACCTGAGACAGCCTCCTGCAAGCTTTCTACTGTGCAACCTCAGCCAAACAGGTCACAAGGTGGTAAGCTTTCCTCTTGCATGCTTCCCACGGCGTGACTTCTCCTCCAGCTTCTGCCTGTGCTGTCAGCATGAACCATGCTGTTTCTGCTTCTGACTTCCTCTACTCTTCCTAAACAATGCCAACTCTATGGCCTCCACCTGAGGGAGCCTTTTAAGTCTCTCAGTCTCCCTCATCTGCATTAATTAACTGACCACTCCTGCAACATTGTGCCTCTTCAGCCCTCTTCTTCATTGCAGTACTTAGGGAATTATGGGACTTGATGTCCCTAAGGGAAAAATTAGGTTTTCTAATTAAAACGCCTTGGAGCACTTGTTTATAGGTGCGTTACAATTGCCATATCATATCATATCATATATCATATCATATCATATCATATATCATATCATATCATATAATTTCTGTTGTTTTACAATAAGCCATTAGAAGAGTGGAGCTTAGGAGAACATTGAACAAGGGGGTTTCTCATTGCTCCTGACCTGCTTCCTCCCTCAGGTGATCATACTGCAGAACACCACCCCCACAGTCAGAATCAAAAAGTGTAATAATGGTAAGGGAAATATTATCAGTCTCTCCGTTTACAAGCATGAGAAACTGGGTCCTGGAAATCTCCTGCCACAAGAACAGAAGATCCAGCCAAAGAACACATTTCACTGTCGTTATTAGCAACACAATGAGAGGGATTGCAGCATGCACAATGCAACATTCTCCAAGTGCTCTAGCTTTCAATGCGCCTGTCGTCCAGTTTTTGAAAAGTATGACGTCACAAAAATGAGGTTACAGCCCAAAAAAAGGGACAGGGCTTGTTTAGCGAGGTGAACTACATGCACTTTCTATAATGGGTAGTGTGATTATTGGGCAAGCCATATCTCGTGGTTTCTCCTGGGACCATCTCTATGTGTTGTGAATACAAAGTTACAGGCTAGCTAAAGGTGATTGGCCAATGCAACATAGTGTAAGCTTAGCTTGGAAAGTGATTAGGTATTGGGCAGAAAGAATATTCTCAGCCTTGTACCTTTGGACAGTTACCAGCCCAAGTGCAACTATTCAAGACAGTGGGAACAAACCCAAAGGTGCTGCATGCACCTAATGAGTTACCATCTCTGATCTCCTAGGCCTTAATACACACCATTTGGCTTTTAACCTATATTACTTTTGTATCCACCTGCCTCTGCTTTGATGGAAACAGTCACCTCAGTCTGGCTCGAATGAATAGGCTCTGTCTTGTCGGTTCAGAACACATGTGTAGAGACCTCACATTGGATTTCACTTGCTTGCAATTATGAGGATTTTTGGCTTGTGTTCCTTGCAGGTGTCCTATTTATTCTGTTAACTTGAAACATTTCTTCTCTCTTTGTCCTTTGCAAGGCTGTGTATGGTGATTGTGCCGTAAGCCTGGTCTGGGTGTTTCAGCAGGATAAGCCTGCCAGCCTTTCTCTGTGTTCTAGAGTTAATCCTGATTTTCCCATTCACTCTAATGTACCTGTGGCTTCCATCTTTATTTGCATGGCCACCCCTGCTAGTTGCGGTTAAGCGCCAGCAAGCAGCTCAAATGTATTCTTATGAGTCTTTTCCGTTTGCACATAGCAAAAGGTACACGTGTCTAAATCCTCTAAATATGTTAGTCATAAGCATATTTCTTGTGTCTATTAGCGAAAAGCTAAATGTCTCAGTAACTTCATGCAGGGATGTCTATGTGCTTCTGTCTAATGTATCTATGTCATGATGTTGGTTGTGACGTCATAAGCGTTCTTCGAGGTTGTAGTCAGTAAACCTCTTCAACTGATGACAGCTGTATTTCTTCGATACTGTCATACAGGTATGGTCTGAATGGTAGTCTGATTGAGTAGCGTTTCACACAACTCCAACAGATCAGTGATGGAGAGAAAGGACCCAGAACTGATGCGCATCTCTCGTTTCTCTGTCGACAGGCTAGGAGAGGAATGGGTGTAACAAAGACCATGTTTGGGTCTCTTTCTTCAATCCCACCTCTGGTCAACAAGTTGACCACACTTCCTTGACATCCTTCTCTATTCATGTGCTGCCTCGGGATCCGTACTTTTGTCACTCCTCCCAGATATCCATGGTATCTTACTTGCTTGTCTAAGCTCCAGGTCATGAATCAGCTATCTCCATTGGGTTTGCACCACACTAATCTTTCCCTATAGTTGCGTGGATCTGGAGGTAAGTAGAATCTTGTACCTGGCAGGAACAGAGGACATGGCTTCAGGTGTGATTGCAACACCCCAAGAGTCTTTGTCTCTCCATCAGCTTTCATATCACGTCCAGTAATATTTTCACCCTTATCATCTTTTCAGTAGTCTTCCTGCATTATGATATAGCTATTCTGATAACGCAGAAGGCAAATAATACTAGTACTAATGCTGTTATCAGTACTTTCAGTCCACTAGCCATCCAGGATGGTACCCAAGAAAAGATGCATATCAGCCAATCTTCATATTCTTCTATTGGGTTTGTCACTGCCTCCATTTTCACATGTAGGTCTGATAATTGTATGATTCCCTATTGTAGTGTCCCATTCTTTCAGTCGTAGGAAGGCACGTATGTGCAGCAAGAAGGCCATGTGTTGGTGCAAACACCTCCTTCCATAGCTGTTAGGAGATCCAGAATGGATATGTTCTGCAAGGTCATTAATCTGACAGCTCTCAACTCTTCTCTGATAGTGCTAAATCTGAACAGTTCCCATCTGATGATCTGGAGCCATTTGATATTCACATTGACCTGAACCCCTGGAACGACTGACGCAAAGAACATCTACGTCCTGCTAAGTAATCTGTGTTCTGGTGGTATCGCGTCTAGTGCATCATTCATCTTTGTTGAAACATAGTTTTCTCTTTACTCTCACTAGCTCTACAGACTTTTTCCTCCTTGATGAGTGTTTATCTTGGGGAATCTATCTACTTGTTTGTATTTTTGGGGCACACTAAAGCTGGTGTGTTCCATTGTACCAGAGAACATATCCCTCCCCGGTTTGGTGGTAATTGCATGTATGCCTTGGACCCTCAAGCCCAGTAGTGATCCATTAGCACTCTGGTACCCACCCTCATGCCTGGTATCTTTGATATTCATGTGCATCCTTTGTTTTCTCCAACCCTTACTAGACTGTCATTCTGGAAACACAAGGAAGCATTCTCAAGTGGTATGATGGGCATGGCACCTGCTTCCTTTTCCACCCAGGTGAGCAGTTTTGCACTTGCTGCCCACTCCTTGGGGTAATCGTCATTTTCCTTCTGCACCATTTCCGTTGGAACTGTCAGGAGTGTGTGTGCTTTGCACCCCACCATTCCTTTCTTTCATCCGTCTCCTGTAAACATTTGTCTGTATACTAGTTGCTGTGGTCATTCTGAGCATCCTGGCATACCTCCGAACCCTCTTTGTCCTGTCTTCTGGCATTGCAACTCCTTCTGTGTCATTATTCTGGCCTCTCCTTTGTTTGGGCATCTGGAACATATTCTATTGTCTTGTCAGTGCTCCAATAGTAATCTATCATTTCCTGAGTCTTGATTTAGCTATCTTAATACCGGAACATCTTCTGCGACATACATCTTACTGTGGCACATCTTCCTTGGAATCGGCCTCTTGTTGTGCAGAGCGATAGGTGCATAAGGCATTATACTCTTGCTGTTAGTATTTTAATTTCTATCAATGTTCTGGATATACTTATGGCATAGGGGATGAGAGAGCACATGCAGCAGCTCTCTATCATTACCACTCTCCCCATCTTGGTCATGTGCTGATACCACACGTTATTAGACACGTGGGCCGAATCAGCTAGGTATGAATTTACATGTTCAAAATCTATATCTGCGATTCACCTGAATCTTTTTACTTCCCTGGCAGCGCTGGTTAACCAACCAAATATGGCTTTGGTAAGAGCAGGAATTGGGGTTGTGTTAACAGGTACCAAAGTGTGTGCATGAGACAATACAACCTTTTGTAGCACAAAGAGGGTAAAGAAATAGAGACAACAGAAAGTAAAAAGTATCAACACAATAGATCGTGCCACAGCTTCCATGTTCTGTGATGCCATATGTATTTTATATTGTCCATTGAGTTCATGAGACCATTTGAAAAAGTCCGTAAAATTCATTGTTATTACTTTGGTATGTTAATCGAGCTCTTCTGCTGTAGTTTTGAGCAAGTACAGTGAAAAACAGTCACTCCCAGACAAACCGTACTTTGGCTCTTTTAAGTAATGCAATTACAAGTGTATTGTCTTGAGTTAATATTGGGTAAGTGTGTGTTAAGTAATGAAGGAAATCATAAAATAACACCTTAGGTGGGATCATTCTGTCAGTATATGGCTACAGGTTTGGAAAGTGCTCCTTAAAGGTTTTGCAGGTATAGAATCATTAGCCAAAAATCAGTCCATACTTTCACGATGAGTGCCTAGTGTAAGGAAAGGACAGTGTGCCTACTCTAACTTTTCATTCTGTTCTTGTCTAGCTCTAGTCATTGACCGGGTTTGTATCTGCTGAAGTGTTTCTTCTTCTTCTTGTTATTCTTCTTGCATCAAATCATCTATGTGTTGGGCTGAGGGGGGGTCTCACCTCTGCAGGGCTTGATGTCTCCAAGGTAGTTCAATGCTTTCTTTCTCATGATCTTGACTGCTTTATCTGTTGCTTGTTCTGCACAATAGGGGCCCTCAAACCTGGGCTTGTACCATGATCTGATAAATTACACAGGTACACTTGGTACCCCAGATAAAGAGGTGGTTGCTTAAGCAGTTCAGAGTATGTTACTGGAGCATTATCTTCCTCATGCTTCTTCGACCTCCCCTTCCTGGATGATTGAAACTGTCGATAGATAAAAGAAGCACTAGAAATCGTTGAAGCAAGATATTTGTGTGTTTCATCACATAGGACAGTGGCCACACTTTGGACATCTGTCTATGCTCTAGTGGGAAGGGCAAGCAGGAGTTGCATGTGCCGTCCTTTCACCAGCTCATGAGGGGTTAAATGGTGGTTGGATCCAGGCTGGTTGTGCAATGTGAACAAGGCTAAGGGCAGGCAGTGCAGCCATCCCTTCTTTAATGTTGTTTTAATTTTGGCTATTTTTTCACCCGCAAGCAAATGGAATTAGAGAACGCCTCAAAGACTTGCCGAAAGAAAAACATATGCATGTTCCCCAGGAGATCTGTGATGTGCTCAAATGTTTTGTTTATGAATTGAGGCCCATTGTCTGAACGCAGGACCTAGCCCATGAGGCATCAGGCATTGAGGTATGAGTGTGGACCAGCTCCAATCTAGTGAGAAAAAGGGCATACCACTTTGATAATTTAGTGGTACCCTTGGCAAACCTGGATCATGTCAACATAATGTATGTGGTGATGTTGAAAAGGCCCATTCAGGTGCCGCATTGCTCCTCGCACTACGTGCAACGTGTGACATGCATTGGAGATTTTACATACTATGAAAGTATCGATAAAAGTGGTGATATATTCTGTCAGATTGAGACATAACCAATCTTCCCCAATAGCTGCAGCAAGAACATCTTTACTAAGGTGAGTGGGGTAGTGTGGCTGTGTGAGCGCAATCTGCAAAAACGTTGCAGGGATCACCAGCTGTCCTGTGCTCTCCTGTCACCACAATGCATCTGTAGGGGATAGTGAACATCCTCTCTTCACCCACAACTCCTTCACTTCTATGGGTGCTCGTCCCTGACACTATACTATTTGGGTAACGTCAATGAACTATGCCCTTCTCTCATTATCATGTTGCGTTATTATGTTCGACCACTATTATGTTCGACCAAATCAGCCATAACATATTCTGCCAACACCTTCCCCTGGCGGCCCACTTCTCAACCAATGACATAAAATGGATTGAATCTTTCCTCTCCAATTGTACCATGAGAGTCTTCTCTACATCTGTGGCAGCACCCCCACCCCTGTCTCCTGCAGAGTTCCCCAAGGCTCATGCGTCTCCTCAACTCTGTACAATGTGTTCACCAACCCATTACTCGACCTCCTAGACAAATTGGGAGGCACCTATATCAATTATGCAGACGACACCCAAATAATTCTACCAATCACCGGAATCCACAATGCTGACTCCAAAGCTGCAAGCTGGATGGTGCAACATGAGCTATGTCTTAACAATGAAAAAAATGAACTACTCATTATTGGCAATGAAGACCCTAGGAGTTTACTTGGACTCTTCTCTCTCCCTAACAAGGCAAGTCAACGTCATTGCCAAAGCAGCGGCTTACAGATCTAAACTGATCACTGCCCGCAGACACTTCTTAACCTCCGACAATTCCATTACCCTTGCAAGAGCATTGATTCTGTCAAGGATTGATTACTGCAACTCCCTATTTGCAGGTTCCAACACTCAGAACATCAATAAATTACAAATAATCCAGAACAATGCCATTAGAGCCACCCTCAATATCCCCAAAAAAGAACCTATCTATCCAGCCAGACGGAATATCCACTGGCTGCTGATTCGTGATTGAATCAAATTCAAAATATTATCCCTAACTCACAAATGCCTTTTGAACAACTCCCCTACATACCTGGCCAAAGAAATTACTAAAGCCCTGCCCACCAGACCCACCCGCTCAGCCTAGGCCGGCCATCTTGTCATCCCAAGGTTCAGACTGCAAAAAGCGGCAAGCTGCAGCTTCCCTGTGATTTCAGCCAAACAATGTAACACCTTGCCCCTAGCCTTGAGATCAGACTCTTCTCTCTGATCCTTCCGCAAAGGTCTCAACACATGGCTCTTCTCCCAAGACTCCTAATGTACCTGTACTATAAGCCTACCCGCACCAACCACTAATGTGTAATGTAAGTAACGTAATTAACTTCTATAACTTATGCAAGCAATGTCTTCATGATATAATTAATATTACCAATTTCTGCAACCTATGCAAGCAACATTTTGTAACTGAATATCTATGCAATCAACCAATGTAACCACCCTTCTTAAGCAAAAGCACCTAGATGCGCTTGGATTAGGTTCGATATAAAAATGTCAAAATTAATAACTACATAAGCGTATGTGTGTTCTATATGGGGTGTCAAACTCATTTATTTCTATAAAGTATGCTGCTCGCTTCACTTCTGCATCCCCAACTTCGTTGCTGTGAGAGATCGTGTCCTCCCCCTCATGTGTGCTTGGCACCACACAACAGCTATGGCTAATGGGAGTTGTAGTGCCCAATATGGGTGCATGCTGAACTGGTGTGCTGTCAGCACGTCGATAGCCCCTACTTTTCCAATGCAACAGTCCGGCATGTACTGTGGATGTCACGTGGGTGGAGTTGGAGTACACAGTGACCTCCTCATCCTAATGCCCTTTTAATGCCATCATAAGAGCTAGAAGTTCTGTAGCTTGTGCTGAAAAATATTAAAGCAATCTTGTGCTTGCTGCTACTGCAACTGTCCTGTTTGGTTTTATTTGTACTACTGCTGTCCCAGTATGTCGCTCCCCCATTGTCTGGTCTATAGTGGAAGATCCGTCAATAAAGAGTGCTTCCCCTCCTTCGAGGGCATTAGTTCCTGCCCTTGGGATGTTGCCATAGTGTTCTATGTAAGTGGTACCGTTGTGTACATGGTCTCCCTACTCTACTGGTTCAGCTATAAAGGTCTCTGGGTTTGCAATTCAGCACCGCTCAATTCTGTTCCTCTGATCTGCTACAGACCAGGATATTGTCTACGTGCTGAATGACTGTGCTGTCCAGATGTATATTTCCTGGGTCTATTTGGAAGACCCATTAAATATAGAGAGTGATTCACAGTAACCCTGAGGAAGCCTTTTTATGTTTAGATAGACATTATGTCAGATCCTGTGATTCCTCACGCAGCCGTATAGAGAATAAAGCACTCTTCAAATCTATCAGTGAGAAATTGGTGGCTTCTGGAAGAATGCTGCATAGTATTGTCACTGGACTGGGAACTAATAGGAAATCTGCTTCAACAATATGGTTCAGAAGATGCAAGTCCTGAATAAAATGCCATGATTCCCACGTCACCTTCTTCACACGGTACACAGCCATGTTACACTGCAATTCTGATTGCACCAAAATCCCTTGCTGCTCTAGTGCGGAAATTGCCAAAAAAATGCCTTTGTCTGCCTCCCTAGACAAAGTATATTGTTTTGCCCTTGGCTTAAGCTTGATTTTGACAGCTCCTTCTGCTTTTAGCAGGCCAACGTCATATGGGCTGTTGGTCCATAAGCTGCTCAGAACTTGCGCTAGGTTTTCCTCGAGAAATGGTGCTGGTGCCTTTTTTCAGTAAGGCCATTCTTTGTGGTATTCTTTGTGGTACTTCCCTGTTCTTACCCAATAGGTAATGCTCATAAAGAATAAATATAATAGGTCTGCATAATCATGTGAGAACAGTTCATCATTTGTCAAGTCAGTCTGTGTCCTTCTCGTACCGCTACTACGGTTCTCCACACCTGTCCTATAACATCAGTCACGTACAGTACTATCCTCTCTTCCCTCACTATAGCTGTCTCTAGTTCTAGTGGAAACACTGTCCCTCTTTCTCGTCTAAGGGGATCTCTGGTCTGAACATAAATAATTTGGGTAAACAAAGAAGTTTGCCCTGTGTCCCTGGAAGTCATGCTAATAGTACTTCCACTCCATTTTCAAATAACTCTGGGTTCACTGGCAACCCACTCTGTACTGTGTGGCTGAACAATTTCTGATATATTGTAGTGAATTCATGGGTTTGGACATACTACCCTCTGCTTAGTGAATTAAATGATCATGTTCAGTTGGCTCATCATGTCCCTAGCCTTTATGTTGACTGGTATCTGTCATGAATATAACAGTGGCATGATGATTTCCCCTTTCGAAATCGGAAGCTGCACATTCATTGCAATGCCTGACATTGGGTATCTCCCTTCCTTAATACAGGATCTAGTCACCCCCTAATCCATGAGAAAAGAAAATGTCTTCTCAACTATGCTCACCCCTACACGTGGTTCCTCCTTCGGATTGAGTGTAACGGATAGGAAGGAACACATCAGGTCTGTCTGTGAGCTGTTCTATTGTGGGTATTGAGTCATCCCCATCCACATGAAGAGAATGTCCCCCACCACGGTATCTCCTCCTTGTTTCCGTATGGGAGTCTGCATTGCAGAGTCTGTGTGTCTCGTGGCTACAATGCTCTGCTGTGCTGGTGCCTGCTGTACTGGTTGTGGTGGCTCCATGTATTCTTGTGTCTGTAGTGTGTAGGCCATAGGTTGTTGTGACTGTACCGGTGCACCTTGTGTTGGTGCCATTTACAGCGCATATGTCTGCGTCTGCATGTGTTCTTGGGCATAATAGTCTTGTTGTTCTGTCTGATATGCTGTCTGGTATGTCATCCCCCCATTCTGCTGTACGCCACCCCTGCTACTGCAGGATAATTATAATTGGTTATTTATAACATGCTTTATACCCAGGGGTTTCTAAGCACAGACCTGGGGATCGAACTTGTGTTGCTCTTTGCCATCTTGCTTCCAAGACGAACATTTTGCCGCTGAGATATCCTCCCAAAACCATCCATTGTATCCATTGATAGCTTCTTCTGCACTCATTGTGCTTCTTTCTGCATCTTCTCCCTGCATATCTTTCTTGTGTTCTCCTGCATTAGTCAGCAATCATTCACTATAGTCAGCTGAATTTCTGACCATGGCTGTGCTTCCATCCCCACAAATGTATTTAGTTGCTTCCTAACCTGCCCTGATAGCCCCTGGCTTAATATGTGATCCTATTGTTTTATCATTAGTGATGTATTTGTTTAGCTAATATTTTACAGCCTTGGATGAGATTGAAGGGAGACTATGGTCTCATATTGGTTTTATATTACATGTTGTGATCATATATATGATATGTATTATGTTTTATGTTTTCTAAAAGTTTGTGTAAAGTATATAATGTAAACTAAATCACAATAAATATTATTATTGTTTTATCCCACAGCTCTCTCATTTCGAATCGCCACCTTTCTTGTATCGCCTGAATATATTGCAGTGGTTCGTCATCCTCATGCATTTGGAATGCCATAATAACGCTTATGTCAGATGTGTCTGGGTATTGTACTTTCAAAGCCTGCCATACTGCTGTTATGCAATTATTAAACGGTTTGCCATTGTGTGCCGTGTTCTGTGCTATCACTCCGGGACACCCTGCCTGTTTCCAAATGTCATCAGCTACCTCCCCAAAATGGCTGAGGGTAAACTCATCATGTTGCCCACTGTCAGTGTCATCCCTGCCGTCAATCGTTCTAGGTCACATATCCATTTCCCTGCTCCTGCAGTCAACAAGTGTAAATTGCAACACAGTTTATCTTTGTCCATATTCTGCCATGGTATATATTGTGGTCCTCTGCCATCCTTTTCTAGCAATGGGAACTGTGTCAATTGTGCTCCCTTGTTTTTCCCCAAATGGTCCTTGGTAGCTGTGAATGCTCTCATCATACTTGCTCTTCTGGCCTTTCCATCTTATGAGGAGAAAGAAATTGTCAGAGGGGTATCCTTCTCTTCTGACTCCTTCCCAAGCGGGATAGAGTCTGAAGTAATCTTAGTACCCCTGGGTTCCTGGGAGACTAGAGTTTCAGAGGCCTATGCTAGCATTCCGATAATATGATGCACTACTTTAAAGACAGTGTGCTAATCAATGGAGGAGGCACTACGCTGCCGTCCCGAGTTGAGACTTGAGACTTTGACCATCACTTAGCTGTTGTCATGGGCCATCTCCCGGCAAAACCCCTTGTTCTAGCTACTCTGAGTTGCGATTTATGAGAGTGCACCATGCCACAAGCATTTTCCATCCCTGTGTCACCCTGTGGTGGTGACTGTTGCTGTAAGTGCCTGCAGACCTCCCCCCTTGTCCTGAGATGTGCTGCACAGGAACTATCCTTCTCCTTGCTTTGAAAAATGAGAAAAGGCTACTGTTCCACTACGAACGATCATCCAGTCCCACAGTCGATGAGAGCCGGTGTGTCCTACAATTGTAGGGGTGATACCTACTAGCAAATTCGACTAGACTGATAAAGTTTGGCCCGAACTGTGTTGAGGGTCAGTGAGCACTTACTGGTGGCCCCCTGGCACATCCATCTGTTTTTACACACAGGAATCCTTGAAAGATACTCACCTTAGCTGGGCTAATCTGCACTCCCCAGCATTTCACAAAATCTGCAAGCGTAGACTCTCCTCAAGGATTAGGGCCTTATTCTTCATCACCTCAACCCCCTTCCTTAACAGGCACAGCTCCTTGAAGAGAACTCGCTTTTCACTTTGCGCATGACCGCACGTTGTAACCCCACTACTGCACTTTGAGCATAAGGCTCCTCAGTTCTTAGGACTGGACTGCATTAGATAGGGATTGACTTTGAAGAACTGACAAATGTGTTATCTGTGTTGAACTTACCTCTTCTGTTGCAGGTTGTGGTTATTTTCTCCCCTTTCATCAGCATTTGGCTAAACACATTTTGTAAATATGTTACATAGTGAAAAGTGTGTGTGACAACTGTTTTATTATTACTGTGTTTTTTGTGTTTAGTTATAAAGGGCTATAATAAATGTATTTTTGAATCTGTCTAAGAGTAATCTGTGGAGTTTTACTGTGTGTGCTCATTGTGGGCTTCCGATCACTTTCCTCCCTCCTGAGACTTAGTCTTGACCGCCTGCCTAGCTACTGTAGATTGGTCTGGTTTGTTCAGATGGTCCCCCTGTTCCACTAAACTAGAGTGGCCTCCTAACCATCTAGGTATATTGGCTTCTATGAAAAGATATCAGGAGAATAGTAAACAGGGCTTCCCTCTGGGGGTGCTGTGCACTTACCTATTAGTACCCCGGGGGCAGAGGGGTGACAGCCTCCCAGCTAGTGAGGAGGCTCGGAATGGGGAGATTACCTTGGAAATCCCTTCTCTCCTTTCCATGGCAGCAATTGTTTTTGTTTATTTTTTTATCAATATTTTTTAATGGCCACCATGGAAAGGGAGAAGGGACCACATGTAGGAAACTTTAAGGGCTTATGGTGAGTTTGCAACAGCGTCTATATATAGATTTTTTAACATGTCTTGTAAAATAATTTGCTTATCAAATACTAGGGATGCTAAGTGAGTTGTTTTACGTGTCCGTAGGCTGGAGTCATAGCCCCAAAGATTAGCATTTTGCATTTATAAGTTTAGATATTGATTTAATAAAAACACTATTCAGGATAAACGGAGCTCTGAAAAGGTTGCAGACGTTTATAAATGTTTGCAAACAGCAGAGAAACAAATATCTGGAGGCTAACACCGAAAACAGCAGTCGAGGGGCTCCCTTTAGAGGCGTTTGGTCTCATTTACAAAAAGTTTAGCGCTGCGCAAAGTCACTTTGCAGTAAAAAAGTACACTTTGTTTCACGCTGAATGGTATTAGCTGATTTACAAGTCCGAATTTGTGCTGGCCCTTCTCACTTTACGTGGTGCAGAAGCATTTTGCGTGACACAAAGCGTACAATGCGGGATCAGCCAGCACAAAGAACTACATAGGGGGATGAACATGCAAAATCCCCGTTCAAGCACGAAAATGAGGAAGAATACGGGTGTGGATAGAAAGGTACCATGCAGAAAACGAACACGCCCCATCAAGCGCTAAGTAAACCATATTTACAGAAGCAATCACGCTATCTACCTGACTCCAAAAGCAAACAAACTTTTTGCTACCCTTCACCCGTCGCCAAGCACAAAGCACAATGAAAGCCCACGCATAAAAAGCACTCAGCAACCCTAATAAGAATATGATTGCCACAATGCTGGATCCTGCATTGCTAGCACTGATATTACCTGGAAGGAGAAGGAGGAGGATAGGAGGGCAAGAATCTTCCATCCATGAACAACAATATTTGGAGGTGTATTTAAGATACTGCTTCCCTCCCTATGTCATCCTAGACCTGGTCAGGGATTGGGAGAAGGACCTGGTGAGGTACCCATGTGCTCACAGGCTGCGACACCTCTGGTCAAAGTGCTATCAGCCCTAACCTTCCTGGCCATTGGATCATTCCAGCATACCACAGCCATCATCAGTGACATATTACAGCACATCCAATCAAGGTGCCTCCACCAAATATTGCGCTGCATCCTAGCACATGTGCATAGGCACAGTGGCATGCCACGTACTCTGCAAGCAAGGCAGTGAGAGTGCCTGGAAATCTATGCATTTGCACACTTTCCCTGGGTCTTGGGAGCCATCAATTGCACACATATAGCACTGCAACCCCGTGAGAGATGGAGCAGATCTATCGCAACAGGAGCCATTGTCTCCTCCATCAATCACCTCAATGTGTACATAACATGTAAAGGCCAGGGACACATGATGCATGTCAATGCCAATTTTGCATGACAAGTACCACTTGTGCCATTCACCCACCGTAGCTTCAGGAACATTTGGGCACACCTGGCTTGTGGGTGAGTATCAACTATCAAGTGCACACACAAGCAGTCACATAACACACAGAAACACAACAAATCACAATACATGCAAAGAATTACCATACACTGCTTTGCAGGGGACAGTACCTACATGATCTCACCATTCCTGTTGACATCAATCTGGAATCCAGTCACCCCAGCTGAGGTGTGCTACAATGCAGCACACATAACCACAAGGGGCATAGTGGAGTGTACATTCAGAGTATTTAAGTCAAGCTTCCATTCCCTTGACCACTCAGGTGGCGTATTGTTATATGCACCCCCTATAGTGTGCAAACTCATTCTGGCATGTTGTGTCCTGCATCTTATTGCCACACGTTGTGACATAGCAGTAGAGATGCAGGAGGGCTTCTGCCCTCATCCACAGGTACCACCCACTCCTTGGAATGGAATGTTCACCTGGATGTGGGAGGCTGTAGTTGACTCCACTGAGCATGGCCGCATGTCCAGCCCCCTAGCTTGAAAATGTGGCAAGTACCGAAAGCAGTTGACTCACTGAACTTGAGAGCACAATGGCCCTGACATGAGGACAACAATGAATAATACAGCCCACCCTCAATGAGGACAAAAAAAATATATAGTCTACCTTGGGTGGGGGTAACAAAAAAGATAAAAAATATAGAGCACCTAGGATTGGGTTAAAAGAAAACAATAAAAATATAGCACATCTTGGATGGCGGTAAAAAACTAAAATAATATAATACAACCTGGAAGTGCGTGGGGGGGGTTAAACATAAGTATTATAAACATCCATGCTCACTCCACAGACACCAGGGTACATGAAGAAGGGGTGGTGGTGGTGGTAAGAGGATAAGGGTGTCTAGGGTGTCAAAAGCTTGAAACTGCAAGTCTGTCCAATGGCATGTATCTTGAAAGCCATTGGCATTGCTGAACCCTCAGATGCAGTATAGCACCCAGGGGTGACCATATTTTCAAAATGGCCCGGTCTTTCTTGGGATTTACTCTGAGCGCCAACCTAGGTTTGAGCCCTTTGTTGGTGTCAACAATTCTTTATACTGTAATGTGTGCAGTTACAACAATGTCAACCACAAACATAGTGCAAGCATAGTGCAACTAATGAAAGTGCCCATGGATGCAATACTATAGTACTCATGCAGGGGTGAGGGACTGTTATCAACTGTACTGCAAAATGTGATAGCATGTGTTTTGAGGTAAGCATACATATCATGCACACATGGCACTCAGCTGATGTGGCTGAATAGGTGTCCATGGCTCAACACCATCCACATCCGGACTGCTTTTGAGGCCACTCGAGACCTCTTCAAATGGAGTCAGCTCGTGAGCACGTAGTTATCCACCTCCAGTAGCCTGGGCAGAGGCCACATTACAGCCGAGCTTCTCCTTGGTCCGCCGCATGAGGTTCACCATTCTCTTGTTGACCACTTCTGAAGTGCGCCTCTGCACCCCACAGGCATTTATCAACTCTGTGAACTACTGCCTCATCCTCCAACACTGGGTAACATGAAGGGTACTGCCAGCCCCAGGATACAGGTCGACCTGGTATTCATCAACACCGTTAGGGAGAATTCTCATTTCTGTGCTAATTCCTTTCAACCTTAGAGACCCCCAGCTCTTTTGCTGGACTTTAGGACTTTTTATTTTTTAACTCTGGAGTGAGTGAGACCTTTTCTCACTCTCTCATGTGTTTTGACCAGATTTGGATGATGTTGTCGGGGGGAAATTCCGCCGGGGTCGGCCGGGCCGTCCGTAGACCTCCGGGCAGGGAGGCCCCAACTCCTCCCGTATATCCCAAAAGAGATAGTGTATGAGACACACGCAAGAAGCAAGGTGACTCTGCTGTTTATTAGACAAAACGGCAGGGATGGGTCAAGGATCGTACGCGTCCGTCCTGACACACACACACTCGTGGGGCTCGCAGGCCCTTTTTACCTTAGTATGACGCGCTACTTGCGTCATCTTACAAAGTTTAGCAAAAAACCTTTTTCCACTCTGGATTGGTTACTCGAGTGGTAGGGTTAGTATAGCATACATATAGAGAACGGTATTAGTGGTTGAGGGTTAGTCAGGTGATATACTTGGGCTGTCCCTTCAATTTGATACATGAAAATTGTTACATGAAGACCTCTGAGGATTGGTCAATGTTAATGGCGTCAATGATAAGAGCCCCATGTTCTGATTGGTCCACTCGCGAGCCTCCCAGTCTGGGACTATCGCTGTTCCCAGCTCGCGGTGCACCTGTCATTTGCAACAATGTTTTTCCTATGGGTAGTTGTAAACAATGTGAGGATTTATTCATATGTTGGGAGGTCGACTACTCCCACTGCTGCAGATGTCCAATAAGTCTTTTAATTGTATCTGCCTGTGTCTTGAAACGTGGGATTCAGGCGTCTCCTTTCTCCTGGGCTTGGCATCCTGTCAGGTTTGGCTTTGTCACGTGAGGTGAGACCGTGTTTGAGGCCGAATTCAGCACAATTAATATTGTTTTTCCCACTGTGTGCCTGGTTTATCTTGCAGATGCGACCTTGGCGTTGGCTTGCAGCGTGCGAGATTGCAACATCGTGCCCTTGGCGGTGTGCTTTCGCCGGGCTCATTCTGCAGGATCAGCAACCGGGCTCTCGCTCATTCAATGTTCATGGAAACTTTTGCTTGCGGCCTACTTGGGCCTGGTGCATAGGTGGAACCGTTTGATGCAGAGCTCTTTAGGTTACTGTATCATATTGCTCTATCCTCAGTATCGTGTCTCCGTTATATTCTTTATTATGGTACATGGTTCTTAGAAGAAGTGTGAGCAAGCCTTTTTAGATAAGTTCATTATGCGTCTTGCGTTTCTGCATTTTGAGAGCCTATGTGGAAAATAATAAAGATGCACGTCCGTGGGTATGTCTGTCGCCTATGTCATAGCACTGAGTATGTTCTTCGTGTGGATTGGTGTGGGAGTGTCCAGTGTGCATGTGTGCACAGGTGTGCTGACCGTTGGGTAGGTCGTCATGGCATCTCTAACGACGTGTAGGTTTAGTCGAGTTGATCCATGCCGTAGGTGTCGGCATGGGCAGGGCGGGCTGCTGGGCAGGTAGGTGGGCACATCCGTATGTTCCTGTACCAGGGTATTTGGTCGTCTGGTAGATAGGCAAACTCCTCTCGTGGCGGGTGCCTAGGCCGTGATCCTCTAGGCCAAGCGCGAGAGGAGAAGGGCGGGAGCTTGTTCTTCCATTCTCCCAATTCAGTCCCCCCTCTGGTCGACTTGTCGACCACAAACATATCCTTTTCTTTATCTCCTCTTACTGTCCATATTTTAGTTATTCCTCCCAAATGTCCATAGTGGTTAACATGGTCTTCAAATGACCAATACATATATTCACAGGTTCCTCCAGGAGTGCAGTATATCCATTTCCCTATGTAGCTCCTTGGGTTTCTTGGGTTTTCGAGCTTCACAGATGGTGGGCCCAGGTGGTTGGTGATGATCTGGTTGCGCAACTTCTCTCTCTCTTTTATGATTGTGCCTGTGTGTTGGCCGTCATCTGTTGGCATCAAGAGGTGCATACCAACCATTTCGATCATCTCGTCTGTGGTGCGTGCCTTCCGGGCCTTCCAAAATCTTATTATGATCAGTGTAGCTCCAGCCAAAATAGTACATCCAACTATAATTTTCAGTCCATCTGACAGCCAAGATGGCATCCATGACCATAATATTGAAAACCAGCTCTCATCCTTTTTCACACCTTTACTTTCATCCGTCATTTTTGAGCGCATCTGGGCCAATTGTAAAACTGCTTCTGTCAGTGTACCATTGTCAGCATCGTTGGCAGGGATGAATCTGCTGCATGATTGTCCTATTTTAGCGCAAACTCCTCCTTCCATTGCTGTGAGGAGGTCCAGTACATATCTGTTCTGAAGTGCTACCATCCTCACAGCTCGCAGTTCCTCTTTTATTGCGTTGAATCCATTTACCGTAGAATTAATAGTCATCATTAGTTCCCATCGAGTTATCTGGAGCCATTTTGCGTTTGCGTAAGCCTGTAGTCCTGGATGTATTATTGAGGAGAAGAACATTGCTGCTCTGCTGAATAGTCTGTGCTCTGGTGGAATTGAAGTGAGTGATGTTTCCGACCTTCCCCATAAGTAGTTTCCTGTCAGAGGTTCTCCTTGTCTTTTCTTTCTATTCAGGACAGTATTATTGCCGTCGGTTTTGCTCTCTGGCTCCTTCTGAGGTTGTACACATCTCTTCTTCCTTTTGTTCCCTTCATCCATTTTGGGGAAGTTCGCCATATTGACATGTTTCGGGGTACCACTAGTGATGGTACATTAACGTGCACTATTGTGCATATACCATTCCACAGAGGGGGCTGTGTGTGGTATGCTTTTTCTCCACAGGCCCAGTAATGGTCCATTACTACTGCTGTTCCTGCTCCCCCCTCAGGTAGCTCCATCACGCTTTCACAGTTGGTGTTGTATCCTACGTCCACCTCGCCTTTATGTTGGTAGCATACCTTAGGCGCAGTTAGCGGAAGTATTGTTATTGGGTCTTCATCCTTCTCCATCCACGTGAGCATGGGTACGTACTTGACCCAAGTCATCCAACATCTGTGGTTGTGTCCATCAATAGTTGAAATATTTTCTCTTGTTACCATGTTGCTACCAACCACTCCTATGTCCCATTTGTTGTTCATGTACACCTTCCCTGTTATTATCCCAGTGGTCTTTCCCAACATCCGTTCTTACCAGGAACTTCAGTGGCATACCAATCACATGGTAGGTACTGTAGTGTTACTTTCTTTGTTTCTCCTTTTTCAGGACGACTTGTTATGTATCTGAATCCTTCAGCATGTAAACTGCTCTTGTGGTAACTCAAATAAGTCTTGAGGAAGTTGTTTTCATATGGATATGTATCTCGTGTTTTCCACACCAATTGCACCACTGTCCCTTGAAATCTTCCTTTCGTCTGGAACAGTGCCAGGTATATTATACATCGTGCTATTTTTTCATCTATCTCCGTGGCAACAAATGTTCGAGAAGCGCTCATGGCGTATGGTATTAATGAGCAAACGTAGCAGCTGTCTTCTGTTGTCTGCTTACCTATGTGGGTCATGTGTTGGTACCATATGTTGTTTGAGATGTGTGCTGAATCTTGTATGTAATCATCAATACCTTTATTATCTGAGTATGTGCTGCGTTTAACTCTATTTTCCTTGTGTGGGATTTTACTAGTACCACCTGAAGTAACACCTGTTGCAGCTGGGGGTGGGGGTGTATTAGGTTTGGGTACAGCAATAATATTGATAGCATAGCTGTACTGCCATACAGAGGCAGCCAAAAATCCGGTGGTCATTAAAATCCCCATCAATTTTATTACAAATGCTAATTTCACCGGCATTTTGCTCTTACCTTGCTGCAGTCCGGCAGCGTATTCTTGCGACGTTACAGTTGCCCGCCTGAAAATTCTTAATATGCTCGTTATTAAGGTTAGTTATTGTTATTAAGCTCTCCCTATCAAGTAGTCATTCAGTGCCCAGGCGAAGAGCTGTTCCCACGCCAATCTAAGCGATCTATCTTTTAGGGCAGGCAAATATGGTTGGAGGTGGGGCATTGAATGTTCTATGGCCAAGAGGAATGCTGTGTAGTAGACACGTACCCTCCTTCTTTTCAGGTACGTTGGCCTTTTTATTTCATATACAAATTGGTGTGACAATTCTTCCAGGTAATTATCGTCTGAGGATACCATCTACTCCTGGGCAGTGAATTGGTTAGTTATCTACTTTCTTAATAGTACAATAATACGCTGTACCTGCATGTGCGAGAGAAAAGAAAGAGAACATTCAGGTGTTTACATGTGTATATGTGCAAGACAATGTCCTTCAGTTCAGTTATTACTACAATAGGTAGGGGGTCAATGGGCCGACGGTTTGGGCTCAACTGGCGGAAGTCTCTTTACTCTTTAATCGTGTAACCATGGGGTGGGCGATATGGGGATCACCCCTTTCTTTTCTAGTAGTTGTCTCTGGGGAATCTGAGGGGTGGCAGGGTATGGGGACACTTAGGCCGTTAGTTGTAGTAGAAGTCTCTTCCTCCGTTGGTGACGCTGTTGTTGTTCTTCCAGTGGCCCTGTCGGTGGCGCTGGGGCGGGTCTGGAGTTTGTAGATCTTTACGTCGTGTAGGTGGTTCCAAGCACGTTTGTCCTGTAGCTTTACTGCTCTCGTTGATACCTCCTCTACCAGATGGGGGTCAGTGAAGTGTGGGCTGTTCCACTTTCTGTTGAAATTGCGAAGTAGTACGTGGTCACCTTCAGCAACTTTGCACAGTCTTTCCTTTTCCAATTCTTTATCCGCGGCTTTTTGTTGATCGCTGTTAGACCCGCCCAGTGTGCGCTCGAGCTGTTGAGACACAAACACTACACTAGTAATCAAAGAAGATACATATTGGTACATTTCATCACCAAGGACGTTTGCAGTACTCTCGTGATCGGTAAATGCTCTTGATGTTGGCGTTAGGGGAAGGAGCATTTGACGTCCGGTAACCACCTCGTGAGGGGTGAGGTGGTGGTCGGAACCTGGTCTATTCCTTAGTTCAAATAGGGCTAGTGGAAGGCAATACAACCAACTCTTCTTTGTTGTTTTTCTGTATTTTTGCAATTGCCTCCTTTAATAGGCCATTCAGGCGTTCACATATACTGTTGGCCTGTGGGTGGTATGCACATGCAAATTTATGCTTGATGTTCAGTAAGGATGTGATGTGCTGGAACATTTCGTTTGCGAAATGTGGGCCATTATCTGACCGCAGTACCTCGCACACTCCCCACCTGGGGAAGACCTCCCTCACTAGGAATTTAGCTGCTCTAAATGCATCTGGGTGTGAACAGGGCCCTGCTTCAATCCACCTCGAGAATGGGCATACTACTACAATCATATACCTATTTCCTTGACATACGTTGATCATATCAACATAGTCAATATGGAGATGTCGGAAGGGTCCCTCTGGCCGGGGTATAGTACCTCTTATCACCTTCAGAGTGTGACCGGCCGTAAAACTGTTGACATGTGAGACAATTGCTGATAAAATTTGACACATGAGAATTTAACTCAGGGCAGAACCAGTCTTCCCTAATTCGTGCTGCAATTACTTCCTTGCCTGTGTGGGCTGGGTGGTGTAGTTGGCTCAGGGCGGTGTTCAATAGTGCCAGTGGTATTACAATCTTTCCAGTGTCACCCTGGCACCATAGTGCGTCAGTTGGTGACATTGTGCATCCTCTTTTTACCCATAATTCTTTTTTCTGCCATTGGTGCAGCCGCTTGTAGCTCCATTATCTGTGTGGCTGGGAGGTGGGTGTACCCTTCTCTTATCAACATCTCCTTAGCCATTCCCCTCCCTCTCCCTCTCTCTGACTCTGGGGGGTTCCATATCTCACCAAAATATGCAGCATACTTCGCATGTGCGTCTGCTGCTGCATTCCCTTTTGAAATGTAGTCTTCACCATTGGTGTGTGCGGTGCATTTGACCAAAGCTAATTCTTGGGGGTCATTTATTGCTTCAATTAGTTCAGCCAATAGGAGGGCATGTTGCACTGGAGTGCCATCAGCTCTTCTAAACCCTCTTCTTCTCCATTTCGACAGCCCTGAGTGGACAGTGGACGTAACATATGCGCTGTTGGAATATATGGTCACTCGTTTGTCAAAGCTTTCCTTCAACGCCAAGATCAGTGCAATTAGTTCTGCTGCTTGAGCGGAATAATGCTGTGGTAGTTGTACACATTTCATTGCCACACACACCGGTACCTCTATCATTTTTACCACTGCTGCCCCAGTCCTCCTTATACCATCCCTTTGATCGATAGTTGATGACCCATCAATGAACAGGAGCTCACCTCCCTCTAGTGCGTTCTCTTCAATCTTTTTAGTACATGAGTACATTTCAGTGATTTGCGTACAATCGTGTGCATAATCTCCTTCCACAAGTACTTCTGCTAGGAACCTTGCAGGGTTGACCGTGCTACATCTAACAATTGATAGTTCAGCTCTGGATAGGATGATCTCATAACCTGATGCCCTTTGCGTGGTTAGGGTGGACTTAGGTTTATTCAAAATTGCAAATAGTGCATGTTCCACAAACAGTGTAGTCGGGCACCCCATGGTGATTGCTGATGCTTTCTCTACCGCAAAAGCAGCTGCGGCGAGACCTTGTTCGCAAGGGAAATGACCTAACATCACAGGGTCTAAGTGGCCTCTGTAAAATGCTACTGGTTTGTAGCCCATGCTTGTTTTTTGAGCCAACACTGCTTTCATTACTGCTGAGTCGCAATGTGAAAATATAAAGAATTGTCGCTCATAGTCTGGGGTTGCCAGTACCGGAGCAGTTGATATCGCATCTTTCAGTTCATCAAAAGCCTCTTTCATTTCCATTGTCCACCCCAACTTTTTCTCCCCTTTATTGGCTTCCTTTAATGCCTCAAGCAGGGGTCCTATGTATGAGCTATAATCAAATACCCATGCTCTACAGTAGTTGCACAGACCCAGGAACTGCTGCAGTTCCCTCACTGTTTGTGGTACTGGCGTTTTTGAAATGGCCTGTGCTCTTTGTGGTGCAATCTTTCTTCCATGTTGGGATATGAGCTGACCAATGTAAAGTACCTGTTCTTGACAGTACTGTAACTTTTCCATGTCTACCTTGTAACCTTTTTCAGCCAGTATTGTCAGCATCTTTAATGAGTCCTCTCTGCATGTTCTTTCGTTTGTACTGCAAATTATTATGTCGTCGACATACTGCAACACTGTGCTTTCCACTTCAATGTTACCCAAATCCATCCGTATTACTCTGTTGAATATTGAGGGTGATTTGCAGTACCCTTGTGGCAATCTGGTGTGTTTCCACTTTGTGTTTCTGTAAGTAAAGCTTGTCAAATCTTGTGAGTCTGGGTGCAATGGTATTGAGAAAAAAGCATTTTTAAGGTCGATCACTGTAAATCGTGATGCTCCTGCTGGAATGCCACACAATATTGTGGCCGGGTTTGCGGCTATAGGGTATTCTGCTTCTACTATGTTGTTCAAGGGCCTGAGATCCTGTATGAAGCGCCAAGACCCCCCTCTAGCCTTGCGCACTGGGTATACAGCCGTGTTACATGGTGATTCTGAGGGGACCAATATGCCATTATTTATAAGGGCCGTTATGGTTTCATATATGCCCTCATCTGCCTCTTTTGATAGTGGGTACTGTTTCACTCTGGGGAGTATTGCACTTTTCTTCAATTTTATCCTTACTCCCCCTATACTTTTTATGCACCCCACGTCATAGGGGCTGGTAGTCCATAATGATGTGGGTACTTTTGTCATATCCTCCTCAAAGAAGGGAACTGGGGTGGATGTGGGTGCCTCAAGTGCCATTGCAATTTTCTGTGCCACTTGTTTGTACGCCACTTTTAGCCATATTTCCACACTCATCATGAACACCATTTCACCTTCCTCCTTTTCTTCTGAGAACAGCTCCTCATCTGACACCTGGGTGAGTCTACATCCTTCTGCTAGTGCTATCACTGCCCTCCATGCTCTTCCTTCTCTGTCTTGGGCATGTACCGCAATGTAATCAGCTGTTGCTATAATGCTCTCAATGTCCACTGGAACCACCTTTCCTTCTGGTTCATTGACTGGTGTTTCTGGTCTGAACAAATAGGCGGCTGGTCTCCTCCAGATCTTTCCCTCTATCCCTGGCATCCATGCAAATGCCATGTCTGTCCCGTACTGGAATAGTTCACCATCTACTGGCTCAGCCCTAATCGCTGTCTGTCCGCAGTAGGCTTGCATAATCTGTCGTGCTGTGAGCATGTTCATTCCTGGAGTAGAGCAAATTATGCCGTCCTCCGTAAAGGAGATCGTCATATTCAACCTGTTCATGATGTCTCTCCCCAGTATATTTATTGGTGAGGCACTATAATATAAGAGTGGGACTGACATGCCATAATCTCCTATAGATAAGGGAATATTATCAGTAAAGGGAACCAATCCTCTAGCCCCAGAGAATCCTTGGGTGTTCATGGCTTCGCCCGACATCTTAAATTTACCTTCCCTTATGCAAGATCGGGTCGCCCTGGTGTCAACAAGGAATGATAATTTTTTGTCACCTATCGTTACCTCTATGCGTGGTTCCTCCACACTATTAGGTGTTACTGACAGGATGGGACACACCAAGGCCGTCTGTGGGCTGTCCTATTGAGGATACAACGATTGACCATTTCCTGTGTAAGGGTTGTGTCCCAGGACCGTCACCCTACCCAGTTGTGTTTGTTGTGCTTGGGGTTGTTGTGTTATCGCTACCTGTTGTTGTGGCAGTGAATATGTCTGTGGCTGTTGCTGTGTTATTAGTTGTTGCTGTTCATTTCCCTGTTGCAACGTCTGCTGTTGCTGCATGCCCTGCTGTTCCTGTGTGGGCCTTGGTTGTCCCTGTTCGCTCCATAATGGTGTTCCTGGTCTTACTCTACACGTGTGTGACATGTGCCCTATTAATCCACAACTCCAACACACTGGTGGTTCCCTACTCTGCCATGGAAAGCTTCCTGTGTTGTCCTGGTATACTGGTTGTCCGGTGGGGTAGGAATATCTAAGTCCTCCCACCTGCTGTTGTGTGTTATATCCGTATCCTCTCCCTCTCATAATTCCTCCTCTTCCCCTGTTGTAATTATAATACCCAGCTCCTGGCATTGAGTATCCTCCTCCCATGTTGGTCATGTATGGTTGGAGTGGCGGCACCTGTTGTGGTATAGTCTGTGAAGGTGGTATTTGGGAGGGATCTTGTGCAGCCACTACTTGTGTGGGGCTTTGGGTCATTGTTGTAGGTGTAGTTATTAGTCCCCCTTCCATTGTGTATTTAGTAAGTTTTTTCTGTACTAGTTTAGCCTCTTCCGTTTTCCTGTCCTCTTCCTTTTGTTTCATTTTTCCTTGCCATGTCCTGCAATGATGCACTATTGTCAGTTGTATTTCTGGCCATGCTTTTGCTTCCATTCCCACTACTTTCTTCAGTTGTTTCTGAACTCCTTCTGGGAGCCCTTGTACTAGTATATGATAAAATATTGCTGGTGTTTTGTCCCATTGTTCTCTAGTTTCCATGCACCACTTCTCTTGGATTTCCTGGATATAATCAACAGGATCTTCGTTCTCACGCATCTTGCGTGAGGTAATTGCTCCTATGTCTGATGTGTCTGGGTACTGTACCCTCAGTGCCTGCCATAGTGCATGTCTGCAGTTTGCGAATGGAGCCCCATTGTGCGATGTGTTTGCTATTGTTACCCCAGGGAATCCCGCTCTCTTCCAAATGTCATCCGCTGCATCCCCTAATATCGATATTAGAAGGCCCTTTACATCTCCCACTGCCAGTTTCTGTCCTGCGGTGTGTTTTTCCATTTCATATATCCATTTACCCGCACCTCCACTTAATGATGGGAGCCTGCATTTTATATTTTCTTTGTCTGTATGCTTCCAAGGGACATACTGTGGTCTAACCCCTCCCCTCTCCAGAAGTGGCATTAAGTTGTGTCTCGTTTTATCCCTTGGGTTCCATAAAATCGAGTCCTCACACCCCTCCTCTTCTTCCCTCTCTCCTACATCGTCAATTTCATCTGTATTTCCCCTACTCATAACTCTTTCTTCTCCATCTTTTCCCCTTCTTCCATCATTTCCTGTATTTAATGTGGGCGTGTGTATTCGTCCTTCCTGCCTGCGTCTAGGGAGGTCTCTAAGCCGACCTGCATAGGGTGTCAATTCGTTTGTGAAGGGCGCAAGTTTGATTGTACGTAATGAGCGTGAGGTGGTTGAGCATGTGGGGTGGGATGGGAGAGGGTGTGATGCTGACGGTGTGGCTTCATGTGTCTGTCTTACCGCTATCCCTTGCTCGTCCTCCTCACTTCTCTCCAATTCATCCTTTCTCCTACAGATCCATGGTGAGTCTGTATTGGTCCGGGTGGTGTATTGTTTATCTAGACTTTCCCTTTCACTGTTTCTTTCTTCCTTCTCCATTCCTTCTTCTTCCTCACTTTATCTAGACTTTCCCTTTCACTGTTTCTTTCTTCCTTCTCCATTCCTTCTTCTTCCTCACTACAAAAGTCATTCACAAACGGCAGCCCCCACTCTGTCTTTTTCCCCTTGATTGTTACTGTTTTTAAGTCTATTAGGTCCGGTTCTCCCTTTTCTCCTTTACCAACCGTTCCCCTTTGTGCTGATTTTGTTGCTACTTCTGCGTCTCTATACACATATCCCCTTACTTCACTCTCCCTCCTCCTATGTTCTCTTTCCCCTTCATTCCTCTCCTCCATCTCTCTACCAATTTCCTCCCTTTTCCTTTTTAATTCCTCCATTACTTCGCTACTCATCTTTTCCAATATCCTTTCATCCTCTTTCTTCCTTTCCCATCTCACCCTCTCCCTTTCTAATATACTCTCTATCACCCTCCCTTCTTCGTATTTCTTAGTCGTTTCTGATAGTAATCTCTTCTTCCACATTGCCATTTCTTTTTTTTCTCTTCTTCTTCCCTTTTCCTCTCTCGTAGCACTGCTCTTGATACCCTTTCTGCTGCTGCTTTTACCCTTTCAGCTTCTCTCCTTTGCTCCTCAGTTCGTTCCTTTATTTTTTCCAATTCGTTCTTACCTTCTTTCCTTCCCCTCGCTCTCTCTCTTTCCTCCCTCTCGAGCTGTTTGATCAGTTCATTCTGTTCATCCCTTAACTCTGCTAGTCGTTCCTCCAAAATCTCTTCCTTTTGTCGTAACAGCTCTTCCCCTCTCATTCCACTCTCCCTGGTATTATCCTCGTCTATTTTCCTTACTACCTCCTTCTCTTCTCCTGTTAATGAACCTCGTAATTTTAATAGCATCTGCGCAGCTACCCACTCATCATGTCCTATTTCCACAGTTTGCTCTTCTCCAGTCCTCCCCTCCCCTGCTGGCATCTTCCTATGAGCCACATATGGTGGCGGGCTGTATGCTGGGTTCGAGTACCCCTCAGCCGCCCTTAACTGTCCCCTTTCTATTTCTCCTAATTCTCTTAAAGGGTACAACCCCCCTCCCTCTGTTTTCACTACCTTTGCTAGGGGTATATCGTTGCTCTGTTCCTTTTTTATTTCATTTTCTTTTGAGTTATTATTCTTTTCTCCTCCCTCTTGTCCGTTCCCCGTGTTCTTTGGGTCTTCACTCTCCTTTTCCCCATTCTCTCCTTCCTCCTTAATCTCTTTTTCTTCCGGTATTTCCCCCACAGTGAACATTCCATTTGGTCCTGGTCGGGTCCCTTGGAACATCCTCCATAAGTTAAACACCTCCACGTGGTTTGTCAACTTCTTCCCTTTGTATGTATTATGCAGATGGTTTAATAGTGAATGTTGGGTATATGGATCGAAGCTACCATTAGGCGGCCATGGTGTTATCATTTTGTTGTCCGTCCCCTGTGTCCATTCTATGCTATACTTGATCAGTTTCTCCCTATGGGGTGACAGTGTGGTACATATGTGTTGTAGTGGGGTAGTGAGGGTGTTCCCCCACCCTCCCGATCCTGTCCCGTGTGACATAGTAGCGCTCCACTTGTTATCCTTCCCCTACTTGGTAGCTATTATCTTGCTAACACTTACAATGCACAGCCTTATACCTTTACCTGGCCCCGTAAATTTGGGGACTTGCGATAGTCTGCTAAGGAAAATTATTAAAATATAGTATTTACACTTGTATATTCTCTTCTTTCTTTCTTCCTTTACACAACACCCTTACGGCCCCCTGCGGCCGAGGCGCACGTAGCCCCCTGCGGCTGCGTACCCCTTGTGACGTTCTTATACAGTCGCCTATTTTCATTTGCTCCTCCTCCTTCTTCTACACTCGCCGTGGCCGCCGTTCTCCGTGCGCAGCCACGTTCCCCGTTTTGCCTTTCCCCGATCAAATCATTACCTTTTATCTCCGTTTCCACTCCCTTACCACAGTTCTCTTCCCCACCACTCTCAGAAAGAAAGATGCCTTGTGCTCGGGATATCCTATGAAAGTCCTACTGGTGACGTCACCGATCTCTTCGAGCTACTGGTAAGTTCTTCATATATTCTTTAAGTCCAAAATACACTTGTAATCTACCCCCGTTAACCTCACAGCTGTCTTCCTGTCACTCCTGGAACAAGGTAATCAATAATATAATCGGACTGCGCACGCTGCGTCGCCTCGCGTGTGATACGCCCCTCGACAGGAGGGCTTAACCAGCCAATTATCTTCCGTATTGGGCAACTAACTAGCTACCGCCTACAGGGAAACGTCATCTACCTATCGAGTTTCTTGCTCGAACAATAGGGATCCTCATCTACTCATTGATCAATAAATGCCAAATCGTAGGAAACCACACACACACCCTTACACGTAGTCGCGACCTAGGCCAATCAGTGTCTACGAGCGGCCGCACGTGATGTTTTCGTGCTCCACCCCCCTCTCTCGCGCAACGTAGCCGACTGCTCTCGCACTCGTTCGGCTACCATTCATTTCATTGCCAACACTAAATTGTCAAACCTTCGCCGCGCACCTGTGCAACACCTCCCACCTCCCGCTTTTAATTCCTCCCCCCTCCCTCACAATTTCACGTTGCTTGTTGTGCGTGGCATGCTCACCAAGTTCTCTTGATGCGGGGCCGCTGGACTGCGTGCACCCCTCCAAGCGGCTCGCCACCTCCCCTCGTCTGGACCACGTCTGGACACTCGGCAACCGCTGGCGGGATACTTCTCAACCGGCTCCCGAAGGCCAATATCCAGATTGCGCTGTCCGGTCTTCTCGCAGTTCCGCGATGGTCCTGTAGTCCTCAGAAGGGGGCAATGGCAGAGGGGGCCGCGCCGCCGGGCCTCCTCGCAACGGGAGTACCTGGAAAAAATAAAAATAAAAAAGCAGATCTTAAACAGATCTCAGCAGTGCCTCCAACTTGTCGGGGGGAAATTCCGCCGGGGTCGGCCGGGCCGTCCGTAGACCTCCGGGCAGGGAGGCCCCAACTCCTCCCGTATATCCCAAAAGAGATAGAGTATGAGACACATGCCAGAAGCAAGGTGACTCTGCTGTTTATTAGACAAAATGGCAGGGATGGGTCAAGGATCGTACGCGTCCGTCCTGACACACACACACTCGTGGGGCTCGCAGGCCCTTTTTACCTTAGTATGACGCGCTACTTGCGTCATCTTACAAAGTTTAGCAAAAAACCTATTTCCACTCTGGATTGGTTACTCGAGTGGTAGGGTTAGTATAGCATACATATAGAGAACGGTATTAGTGGTTGAGGGTTAGTCAGGTGATATACTTGGGCTGTCCCTTCAATTTGATACATGAAAATTGTTACATGAAGACCTCTGAGGATTGGTCAATGTTAATGGCGTCAATGATAAGAGCCCCATGTTCTGATTCGTCCACTCGCGAGCCTCCCAGTCTGGGACTATCGCTGTTCCCAGCTCGCGGTGCACCTGTCATTTGCAACAATGTTTTTACTATGGGTAGGTGTAAACAATGTGAGGATTTATTCATATGTTGGGAGGTCGACTACTCCCACTGCTGCAGATGTCCAATGAGTCTTTTAATTGTATCTGCCTGTGTCTTGAAACGTGGGATTCAGGCGTCTCCTTCCTCCTGGGCTTGGCATCCTGTCAGGTTTGGCTTTGTCACGTGAGGTGAGACCGTGTTTGAGGCCGAATTCAGCACAATTAATATTGTTTTTCCCACTGTGTGCCTGGTTTATCTTGCAGGTGCGACCTTGGCGTTGGCTTGCAGCGTGCGAGATTGCAACATCGTGCCCTTGGCGGTGTGCTTTCGCCGGGCTCATTCTGCAGGATCAGCAACCGGGCTCTCGCTCATTCAATGTTCATGGAAACTTTTGCTTGCGGCCTACTTGGGCCTGGTGCATAGGTGGAACCGTTTGATGCAGAGCTCTTTAGGTTACTGTATCATATTGCTCTATCCTCAGTATCGTGTCTCCGTTATATTCTTTATTATGGTATATGGTTCTTAGAAGAAGCGTGAGCAAGCCTTTTTAGATAAGTTCATTATGCGTCTTGCGTTTCTGCATTTTGAGAGCCTATGTGGAAAATAATAAAGATGCACGTCCGTGGGTATGTCTGTCGCCTATGTCATAGCACTGAGTATGTTCTTCGTGTGGATTGGTGTGGGAGTGTCCGGTGTGCATGTGTGCACAGGTGTGCTGACCGTTGGCTAGGTCGTCATGGCATCTCTAACGACGTGTAGGTTTAGTCGAGTTGATCCATGCCGCAGGTGTCGGCATGGGCAGGGCGGGCTGCTGGGCAGGTAGGTGGGCACATCCGTATGTTCCTGTACCAGGGTATTTGGTCGTCTGGTAGATAGGCAAACTCCTCTCGTGGCGGGTGCCTAGGCCGTGATCCTCTAGGCCAAGCGCGAGAGGGGAAGGGCGGGAGCTTGTTCTTCCATTCTCCCACTTCAATGTGTTTCCTCTGTTTTTGGAGTCTGACAAGCTCCATAGGCATCTACGTTTTGTATGGTGACACCCAGGACCTACAGTGCAGTGTCACAGAGAAATCCTTTAGATTTCTCATAAGGTTTAAATACCCTTCCTTGTGTGAACTACTGTTCCAAAGAATAGTAAGGTGAAATTGGCATTACTTAGCACACATCGGCCCTCATTACGACCCTGGCGGAGTGGGATACCGCCAGCGGTAATCGCGGCGGACCCGTCCGCCGTACTACGAGTTCCCTTAGCGCCATGGAGGTTTTCTCCGCCTGGTTTTACCGGGCGGAGAAAACCATGGCGCTAAGGGACCTCGTTGTTAATTACGCCGCCGTACTTTACGGCGGCGTAATTAACTCCTTCCCCACTCCCATTATACCCTATGGGGCAAGAATGGGAATGGGGAAGGGTAAAATGGGGATTGGGGATTTACCGCTCCGCCAAGGTCGGCATGGGGTGGTAAATCCGCCAACCCCCATGGCGCTATCGGCGGCTTTCCGCCATGCTCCGCGGTGCATTTTGCACCGCGAAATCCGCCAGGGTCGTAATGAGGGCCATCATCTTTTGTGGCGTGCTGGGGGTTGCATAGTAGCCCCTTACCCTGCCTACTCATGTTAAAACATTTTTTGTTACCCTCACTACTTCAAATGGCGGGTGGAGTGGTTTTAATTGTCCTACCATTGTACTTTTCTACAGCAGGCTGAACCCTCAGATGCAGTATAGCACCCAGGGGTGACCATTTTTTCAAAATGGCCCGGTCTTTCTTGGGGTTTACTCTGTGCGCCAACCTAGGTTTGAGCCCTTTGTTAATTTTGTCTTTGGCGGGCTTCAGTCCTGAAACACGCCTCCAGCACCAGTGTGTCTGCAAGGGCAGGAAGTGAGGGAGGTTCCCAAAACTCCCCTATCCTTTGTCTTTAGGAATGCCTGAATGGAACCAGTCCTGATTGTCTGGCTGGCCACCCTGCTGTGTGCTAGACAGCCTAGGTTGTGCATGAATGGGAGAAATCTGTTAAAAAGGGAAGGGTTTTGGAACTAGAGGTAAAGTCGACCAATGGGAAGAACACCCAGCGAATAAACTGTGAATGAAGCTTGCTGCATCCTCCCGGACCATTGAATTGCCCGGTGAAGCCCTGTTGCTCTGCTGAAACTCCTTTTTCTGATCGACAAGAGATGCTCCGGAAGGGCTGACTTCTTCCCTTGGGTTAGTGGGACCAAATAACCCTGAGACGAACTCCACTGGACCATCTTCCCTGACTGGATGTGCTTCTTTGCTGCTGCAGGAACCAAGTGCCAGTGCCAAGGGTCGAGAAATCCATAAGTGAGTGCAACATCTGCAATCCGGCCAGAAACTCCCAGAGTCTCCTAAGGACCCTCTAGAAGCAGGACGACCAGAGCTCGAGTCCCCTTAGACTCAAGCGGTGAAGGAAGCCCAACCGGTATACAAGACATGCGGTAATGCTGTTTACAGCACACTGTCACCGCAAAGTGCCGCTGTTCCAGAAAGAGCCCATAGCTGCTGAAGACCTCCAAATTGCTGCCGTAGGAATCCCCCAGATGTCCTCCCTCTTGTCCCCATGACTGAGGCTCAAGAACACAGGATCTGCATTGTTGCAACAGGACAAACTCCAGCTGGACCACTCTTCTTCAAACCAGAGGTACTGTTCAGACTTGGGGTACTTACCTCAGTGTCTTTAGCTTTGCTATTCTCAGTTGATACTTGCAGTAGCTGCTTTTGATAGAGTTGATTTCAACTCTGCTTTCCACAATTGTATCAACTTGTGACCCTTCAAGCGATTTTCTACAAAACTCTCTAACTTTGTGCAAGACCTTTAATAACTACACAGTGCCTCACAGTGCCTCAGCTCCATAGACTGTGCTCTAATTGACTTTGGCTGTCATGGCTCTCTGCAGACTCTATAAGTCCATTGACTTCGACTTTGAAATTTCCTGTCCGTCTGAGGTGATAACTTGTGTTTAGCCTGTTATTGCTGGGAAATGTTTTGTGTAGAATTCATTGGAAGATTTAAGTATACTCACATACCCTGAGAACCTGTTTAACCCCTTTCCTTCCTTTAACCTTTCCTTTCGGCAACCTCAGAACTGCAAAGTGTACCAGTGATATATAAATGCCATTACTGTCCTGAATGAAGTCACCTCCGTGTGTAGGAAGTGTGTAAAAAGCATCTATAGAGAGTATCTACTAAACATATGCTGATTTTGGAAAAGTATTTTAAAGTATATTTGATTGTTACATATCTTGCCCTTTTTAAAAAATGCTTATTTAAAAATTGATGTTAAATACATAACTGAAACATTGAGTATAAGTGCTACTTGTCTACTTGTATTTGCGAATTCCATTGCTACAGCTCCACAGCTCACATTGACCGCTCTTGAAGATAGGCCTCGCTGCTCAGACACACTACCAACTTGTGTAGTACAGCCCTATACCAAAAGGTGGGTTATCTAATACCAAATAGACATGTGTTGTATAGTTTCACATTTTGTTACTACATCAATTCTTGCCTAACAGATGCCATCAGTTAAGATTGTTAGGTCCTCATCTGAAAAGTGCCTCTTCCTTGGTGGCCCATTCTCCTTCACCTGTGACCTCCTCATGGGGTGCTAACTGTTCAAGCTCTAGAGGCTGGTCCCTCTTTGCCCTAGTGGCCTTTTTGGTGCATTGGCACCTGTCGGCTCACCACCACATTGAGCAGGTTGACCCTTCTTCTGCCCTCTTCCCTGTCCTCATCCTCTATGCGTAGCCCTCCCACTCAAGGTGCAAGCAGACTTCATGGCAAGGTTCCGGCAAAAATATGCACAAAATGTGTGTGGTACCCTCTAAGTATCACCGCCTCTGCAAACACCATGAAATCTGTGTGATATACCGTATTTATCGCCACCTCAATATCCACGTAGTGCTACTTCTGTACAAAGAATAGAACATTATTTACAGGTTTATGTGTATATACATGCTGCATGCTTGCAGCGTGGAATTTATGCACATAGGGACCTTCCTCTGATGTTCACACTGCTGCCACGTGCATGAACAGCAGACACCTGTTCCTTCATGTTACTCCTGCCTTGTGCCATACCTTGCCTCCTCCAGCCATATTTTGCCTCCAAACCTCAACATCTCCTGCTGCCTGGTAGTGTGTAGTTTAGTTCAGTTTATTTATTTATACCGCGCGCCGAACCCTGAGATAACTGGGCGCCGGAGACTTAGAGCAGGTACAGCAAAAACATAGACGTACTAAGATGCTATGCTCTGAGGGCATTGTTCTGAAGCACTTGTGGTTTTTTCAGATTACGCTCTGTGGTGCCAAGGAAGAGAGTATTGCAGTGTTTGATTTCTGAGAGCACAAGCGCTCGGGCTAGAGTGATGCAGCTGGCAGGTGAGAGGAAGGCTTTCCAAGCATTAATGAGCTTGTTGGTGTACGCCGTGGAGGAGGCAGTGGCGTTAACTTGTTTTTTGAGCGAGAGAGTGGAATCCAAGTAAACCCCTAGGGTTTTGATTTCTTTGGCCACTATGATTAGGTTACCATCTATGTTGAAAGAGGCATAACAGGGGTCTATTTTGATTAGCCGAGGTTGGGAGCCGATGAGAAGGAGCTCAGTTTTCTCGTTGTTAAGGCAAAAGCCATGTTCTACCATCCAGTCTTGGATTTCCAGGTAGAGGTTGTTAATCCAGTGGAGTCCTCTACATAGCATCCTGATAGGGAGATGAGAACCTGGGTATCGTCAGCATAATTAGTGTATGTGACACCCAGGTTGTCCAGGTGGTCGAACAATAGCTTAGCGAAGATATTGTATAAGGTTGGCGAGACGCACGAACCCTGTGGTGTGTGGATGACTAGCACTGCCTTGGAGTGCCTGGCATTGCCCACTAGCCTGTTCTCCTGTGGCTTTCCTGTCAGGATCTGTGACCCCCCATCTTCCATATTAGGACTTCCACACCTCAGAAACCCCACCACAGATCCACAGCATGTATCGTCAGGGCCCAGATTTACCCCACTAGCATCAGGTGCACCATTTCTGGAACATCGACCAGCAACCCCAAGACGGGGCTGAGGGCTGTCAAGTTTTCCTCTGAAGAAGATGGCATTCTGTTTGAGCAGGTGCCAGCCCATTATGATGCTCACTTCGATCCACAGAAGCAGCTTGAGACATTTGGGAGTCAGAGATCTAGGAGGACATCATGTCTGCCATCAACGCGGAGGGGGTGGCAGTCTGTACAGTAGACCACGCTAAGAAATTCTGGGTCGACCTTAGGATCTGGAGCCAGGTGAAGGCAGCCATCTAGGCAGGTACTTCTGTGGAGGTGCATTCTGAAGGCTGTCAATGGGTGTCACCCATTAACCTCCCGGACCTGAAGAGGATAAACCCAGCCATCCAGGTGCAGGTCCTTGATCTGACCCATGGATCCAAGTTGCCGGTGAGTACTCAGAGGCTGATCTTTTCCACAGAGTTTGCGTGTCCTGCATGGGTATGGATGAATTGAGGAATTCAGCTCGTTTCATGGCCTGCATGTTGCAAAATTCTTAACATGCATGAAGCCTCATGCCGATGCTGGGAGTGTGTGATGGCACACATCTGTGAAATGGACAGGTGTAGGGATGAGCTCCATTAGCTTTTGGTGACAAAGTATACTTGTGTGCATGTAATGTCGAATGCTGTCAGCAAGGCCTCAGACAGGAACAATTGCCAGATTAAGATGTTTCGGGCATGTGAGGTACATTCTTAACACACCTCCTCTATGGGTTGCTCAATTGTGTATGATGATTGCATCACCCCACTATTCAGCTGAGAATGACACATGTATATGGATGTGTGGTAATGGCAATTTAGCACGTTTGACTATCTGGAATGGCATTGTGACCTGTCAGGCCACTGATTGAGGGGCCATACATGGTATGTCATCATGACATTTGCTGGAGTTGGGAGCATCTACATTGCTGCTTGTTCCTCAGCAACTGGTGCATTTATATGTTGCATGCTTTCATGTTGGGCTGTTAGAGGTATTGTCATGTTTTGCTTTCAACAACATTCCATTTGGCATAGATGGAGAAGTGTACATTTTCTTTTCCAGTCTCCCTCCAAGATGGCACCCATTGTGCCGTGTAACGCTACATACAATGCACTGATTGCTGACAACTTCCGGTCTCCTGCTAATGAAGATACCTGAAGAATACAAATGCTGATGTTACCAGGGCAATTCCGCGTTGCTACTCTTGTATCAAGACTATAGACTTTCCGCAGTACTTTCATTGATCTCCTGATTTTCAACAATCCTGCTTGCACTTTCCCACATTAGCGTGCATAGTCTACGGTACGTTCCCCAGAAAACCTGTGTTCCAATATGAAACAGTACTGCGGGTAGTATAGCCATCATTGATCCTTCTTTCTTCTGTTTCCTACTGTAGCAGAGATTACCTGCACCTTTGTCTTGACCTTAAAATCAATTTCCAAGGCTACCTTTTACGAGAACTGACTGCAAGAATAATCAGGTGCTGTTCAGCTCGAGACCAGATCCTACAACAGGACAGGACTTGAAGCACCGAACACCTCTCAAACCTACACAGCAAATATCAGGGTTTTCTTCCCTAGAGGGTTTGCCTGGGACTCCTGTTTCCTATTGATAGGTATCTTTAAGGAAGAAGGGGGTTACAGGGAGATACCTTACTGGCTTCTTCTTTCTGCTGCATCTGACAATGTTAGTCATATCAAGGTTGAATGTGTTAATAGTTCTAATTAATGACAGGTGCATGTTGCCAGTTGTGGGTGAATGGAGATGTGTCTACGGTGCTATGGACACATCTGGACAGGTGCCCTTTCCATGGCTCTGCCTGCAAGATACAATTGGGTCACTGTTTCCTTGGTATTTTGATGTGAAATTAGTTGTTGCCAAGTGTATGTGGCCACACATCAATGTGCTATGTTCACATGTGCATGTCTCATTATTGTGACTTGGCATTTACTTTCACTTGTGAGACTGGATTCATTCTGATTTCAGATCATCTGCCTGTGTGTGTGTGTGAGGCAGTTGCTTGTTGGCCTATGCTGAAAGCATCTTACTAATACTATTGAGGAGATTGCACATCTGTGTTCTATGTTCCCTTTTCAACAGTTGCTGCATCTGAAGAAGAGGGTACAAGCTGTGCTTTGGAGCTGCAAACCATAGGCAAGGACTCCAGACACAGGCGCCGACCCCAGGCACGCCCAGTTTTTTCCACCTCGACTGAGCGTGATGTGCCTGAGAGAGCATCCCATGCACCTGGCAATGCTGCTGAGGGGGAGTCCCAGGATTCCATCACTGTGGTGGAAACCACTGTAGAAGTGGGACAGGGTGGTGGCGACTCTGCCACACAGGGGCCCAAGTTATTGAGACCTCTTTGGAGGTATCTCAGTTGATGGAGGAGGAGTTCAATTGATGGCCTGCCCTCGTGTCAGGTGCCAGTATCAAGGAGGATGTGCAGTGTGCACACCTGGCCCTGGCACAGGACATTGTGTAGTCCACCGTGGAGGGATCAGCACAACCTCCTGTACCAGGGCCATCTGCTTCTGCACTATCCATGTTTACTGATGCCTCCACCCAGATAAAGGCCACAATTGTGTCCGATTCAGCATCTGGGATAGGTGGCTTGAGACTGCAGGCATCTATGCATGATGCTGTGCAAGCATCTCATGAGATGCCTGTAGAACATCACAGGCAGTTGGGCCGCCTCTTGTCCCAACTTGCAGCAGCACTATTTTCGACTGGTCTCACTGGACAGGCCACTGCAATGGCTCACTCTTTCTCCTCTTCATATGTGCCCCAGTCATTCTCAACGGAGGCCTCCATGCCAGCTACCACCATGACCTCCTGTGCCCCTGTCCCACCATTGGCCAGTCAGGATTTGCCTGTGTACTTGGTGGAGGAGGCAAGGAGTCCCACATATGGTGCAAGTGAGGTAGGAGGCACAATGGCACCTGGAGGCACTGTTGTCGGCCTGCATGCAGTTTGTGAGGCAGCAGGAGGAAGCGAGGCAGCGTGCACATGAAGCTGCAATAGGCAGGGTCGAAGTTGAGGAGAGTTTGGGCAAGTCACACACTGCCATCCAGGAGGATTCATGATGTAGGGCAACAGAGATTGGGTGTGGTATAATGGAAGCCCAGCAAGCCCTACTGGAAAAATGGAGGCATGCCTGCAGGAGGCGGAAGTGGAAGGTGCTTCAGCCTTGGCTGAGGCATTGTCAGAGATAGGAATAGAATAGCCCACGTACTTCTGTATATAGTTCAGTAGTTTTAGGTTTCCTTTTGTTATGCTTTTTTTCAATTACTTTTTGTTTGCATTCTTGTACATAGTTTTGCATCAATATAGATTAACTTTGCTATTCAACACCACTGTTTGCCGACTCTTTGTTCATGTGCAGGTTTTGCTTGTACCTGATCTGCTCTGCAACTAGGTATGTCCTATGGCTGTCATGTGAGTTTAGGTTACACTCTGTATGTCCTGTTGTTACTCGCCTATTTCCTGGGGGACATGTGTGCATAATTCATGTGAGTGTGATGTTTAGCTTGATGCTTTTATGGCCAATTTAAATAAGAGGACAGCGGTAAATGCAGGGAGATTATATGTTTGGAGTGCCACATGTTTGATGTCTTTGTTATTCACATCTGTTGCTTGGCTACTACCAAGATTTGCAATACCGGAATGTTTGTAATTATTGTACATGGTGTGTGTCAGTTTGTTTAACATGTATGCTGTGGTTGGCATGCCCCTTCCTTTGTACATGTGTTCATGGGTGTTGGGTCATTTTGGGGGCTGTTTGAGGTAGGCATGGTGGCATTACTTAGATTTACTTGCCCATATGGCCATGTGGACATAAGTCTCACAGGCAGCGAAGGGAGCATCGCAAGTCTGGAGGTGGCAAGGGATGGTTGCCTGATGTCATTTATGGTACAGGGGCATTGCATGTTTGCTGTCAGTGTATCAGTGTTGGTTGAATATGTTTTGGATTGTGTGTCTAATGGTGGTGATGTGGGTAGACATTTGGAGATGAGAGGTATGTTTCATGATGGTGTTTTGGGTCTCTCATTGAGGATGGATACTCATTTGTTTAGGTATCTAGCCAGATGTTCCACAGAGCAGGGATGTCTGTGGTATCAGTTGGCAGCTCATTCCCCTCTGCCCATTCACTTCTCTCAGATTTCTGTTTCTTGAACATTGTTCTCCTTTATGCTACCACAACAGTGTGGGTTTTCCATGTGGATGTGCTCACACTTCATAAACAGGTATTGCTTATTGGCAATGGGGATGAGGAGAAGGGATGCAGTCTCACGCTGATTGACTGGGCTACACACTTCACATGTGGACTATGTCATCTGAGCATCAAGGGACAAAAGTGTAGCTGCTGTGACAATTTGGTTGGCTACTGTTGTGCAGCTGAGTGTGATCTATGGGGAAGCCATGGACGAGCTGACTGTCTTGGATTCACCAGCACTACATCCAAGTGATCATGTTGAAGGAGGATGTCTGCCAGGTGTAGTTCATGGAAGACACCAGCCATAGGAGATGAGGAAGGTAAGTGCTTGACAGTGAACTGGGCCATGGTGAATAGCTAGCAAATGTTGTTGGTGGTAAAATTATTGGAAGTCTGCCACCACCATCATACTGAACAGGGTTTGCAAGCCTGCTCGTCACCTTTGGTGGGACAGTGAAAGGGTGTGGGTATCCATTACTGTTGGGTATGTGATTGTACCATTTTCCCAACAGATCATGGGTGTGTTCCAGCATACTGTTTTGTCTTTTCAGCTGGCAACAAGATTAGTACATCTGTGGGAGTCTGTGTGTGTCTAGATGTACAAGATGTACAAGAGGTAAGGGGCTTGACGACATCCAGTGAGCTTATGTCAGGCAATTGTTGTAGCCAAATAACATGAGAGTGTAGGTGGTCTACTTAGGTGGAATGGGGATTTATCATGGACCTCTGTAAGTGAGATGGTTCAATGGATATTCGGTCAGGCATTTCAAATGTCATACAACTCCTGGTGTCAGTACTGTGCCCTGAATGAGGACGAGTGGACGTTGGGGTTATGTGTATTTGGGTTGCTTTATTGTGAAATGGCACCCTGTTTGGGCAAGTACTGTGTTGGTGAGGAATGGGCATAGAGTGATGCGAATTTGGGGATGCAGTTTAGTGGGGGTATTGGGACGAAGGCAGACTTGTGGGTGCTGCCGTAATATAGGGGGCCGCGGAACAGTTCAGTGAGAGTGCGTAGGTGATACCTTGATTTAGGGGGCTGGGGCGCAGATTAGTTGTGGTACTAGGACAAGGAATTTTCTGTCACAGAAGAGGTGTGAAAGTAATGGTGATTGCTGGTAAGCATTCCTTGATTCTTTTTTCCCATGGATCAGGCGCAAAAGGTGTTGGACAGTACCATGTTCTGTTTGCCATAGGGGCATGTTGAGGGCATGCCTGGCACTAGTAATTTTTCTTTGCGCTGGCAATTTCCGGCTGCTTTTGATTCCATGAATTGGATCTAAGCGCAGCGCATTTGTTCCACACAATATTTTGACTTGCACTGAGGACTTGGGCAGATTTAGTGCCTGATTCACAGAGCATTTTCCTATGGGAGTGCACCATTACGAAATACTTCTGTGAATCAGGCAGTCAGTGGTTTTTTTCTAAATGAGGCCCTTTGTTTGGTCAAGGCTTTGGGCCTCATTACGAATGCAACACAAACAAGTCCCAGTTTCACTGCGCCAAGTATAGCAAAATAAGAATTGTGAGTCCAAGTGATTTGTATGAAAGAACAGCCTTTAAAGTCCAAGGTTTAGTACAAGCAACAGCCTAACACGTGTTTTGAGCCTTCCACGGCTCTTCATCTGAGGTTTAATAGGGATAGATCCTGACATTTAAGCTGAAGGGACAATGCCCATTGATTTCTCCAGTCTGTCTAAACAGCCAACCAGCTTTAACCGCAATTGCGAAACCTTCAGAGTACTTTTTGGGTATTGTCCCTTCAGCTTAAATTTCAGTCTCTATCTCTAATAAGCCTCAGATGAAGAGCCGTGAAACTGGGACTTGTTTGTGTTGTAATTGTACTTACCTCAGTGGAATTATACTGGCAGTATATCCACACTACCCAGATACCTGCAGCCTTCACCCTCTTTGCCTAATTTATACTTACAAGCGCTGTGGATTGTGACTTTTTCTGTCAATTTGTTCTTTCCTCATTACGAATGACCCGGTAGGCAAAGAACGCTGGTAATTCCGGCTCTGGCATTCATTTCTAGACAGTGTTACTCTGAGTCTGCCGGCAGGATGTGCCAGTAGTTCAGGCCTTGTTGCACATGAATATGTCAGCATTTGAATCTGTATTGCTGTAGAGCTCTGCACTGCGGCGGGCCAGCAAATGCATATTTGTGGACAGAGCAGAGCGGAAATGCGAAGGAAATTAAGTGTCTTTGTGGCAAAAAAAAACAGAGCAACTAATCATGTAGAACAACTTGGATTGCTGACTGCATATGTCTGCTGCTATGTTCGATATGTCAGTTAAAGATCCCTACGGATTTGGGTGGGGGTCTTTATTAGTGTCGGTGGAAACTTCTGGGCACTGCTTGAATCCTTGTTAGATACGCTTCATTCATTAGATATGCAGAGTGGGAGGAGCTATGCTGCTGCAGAAAAAGAACCCTATGTCCCTCTTGCACCTAGACTGAAGCAGACGATTCATATTGGCAAAAGACCGATGGTGCTGGGATTAATGGAGAATCCGGACAGATGCAAACATGCAAAGCTTTGCATTGATTCGCGTCATGGCAAGACCTGCACAAATTTGGATAATGTTTCAAGACGATATGGTTGCGACTCTACAATTCATGAAAACTGTTCAGGATCTAAAACACACAAGCGTGTTACGATTATGTGATCGTGCTGAGCAGGGGTCGGATTGGCTCCTCGTGGCCGGGCCGAAATCGTCCGTGGGGAATGGGGGCCGGTTTCTGGCCAAGCCTGGGCCGGTTTGGAAAAAACATTTTTTTAAAGATATTTTTTTCCACATTTTTTTTTTCTTTCAAAAAGCCTTTCATCCTTCTTAGGTCGATAAATGAGTACCAACACCGATTGGATGATATTGTATGCATAATTGTTCTATAAAAAAGAGCTTAAGTGTAAGTGCTATCCAATCACATATTCTCATTTGGCCTTGGACATCTCCTTGATTTTACAGTAATTTAGTGTACTTGGGAAGAATGCTATTTGATGCCACTTCCTGTCTTGTCAAGGGGTGAAAGGTCGTGTTTCATCGCTTCCCGGGATGTCACTTTGTAGTGGGGTCAAATGAGCCGAGGGGTGGGCCACTTTTTTGAGGCGAGGGGTGGGCTACGTTTTTTAGGGTGACCAGGCCTATTTCTTGTCCCAGTCCGACCCTGGTGCTGAGGCTTGAGACCCAGCTTGTGTGCCAGTTGTCCACATGTCAACCTGCAGGAAAATCTTCTTGGAAATACGCATGAATTACTTACCGAACAATGTACGGAAATTAAACTATATGGAAACGTCGTAAATGCGGCCTTGGATGGTGGTACGTTTACTTAAGACATCGGATTTCATTGACTTTCTGCTGTGGTTTGCAAAGGGCACGCTTTCTAATAACTCTATTTTTGTCTCTATGTGAAAGTTGCAGTATTTTGTGTTGTTGTGCTGATTGTGTTTTTTGTAAGGTTATCACCGTTAGACTGTTTATTTCAGATGATCAAATAAATAATAAAAAACAAAACACAAACAAACAAAAGGGAACTAGTCTTGTGGCCACACAATTACATCAATGCGTATGGCCCTGATTCATGGAATTATTTGCGTGTAAAATGGGGATTTGCATGCCTTTCTGTGCCCAAACCCCTGTTTGCGGGAAGAGTGGCACGCAAATCCTGGTTTTACACGCAAATAATTCCATGAATCACAGACAGTGGGCCTAATTCACAGAAGCGTTTTATAATAGTAAAACTGCATTGGAAAACGTTCTGTGAATTAGGCCCAATGAGTAAAGACATATTAAAAGATGGAAGCTTTTATTCATATGCACTGAGGCAATTGTTTACTACAATGTCCTCTCCCCCTACACACAACGTACTGAAATTCCAACGTTGTTCATCTATTTATGTTTCAATTTCTATAACTACCACAAGATGGCAACATGGGTCCACAAAAAATATCTTTGACATTTTCTTTGTTGGAGGAGACCTTCCATAGACACGGTGCCCTCAAAAATAGGAGACTTTCTTTAGGTTTTTACAGAAACATGTTATAACAATTCATCAGGAAAATGTAGCTAATCAGTGCTTGGGAAATTGCTCTTTTTGGCCTCCGTCACGTATACGTGAAAATGCATCTAATTTAACTTCTGTGATTATGAATAAACACATATTTTATTTGCATGATGATTACTAAAAGTGAAACGTGCTTGTTTGACAACCAACAGTGGATTGCGTTGAACAAATTACGAATTATTTGTGCTATGGTTTTAGGAGCATATCAATCGCTTGGGCGACGACTGTGCTAGGGAAGTCGGCCACATGTTATTACATCCCAAAGCTGGTCTATGCTCAGGAACTCATTTAGATTGTGGCGGGAAGTAAATGTCCGCCACGTATTCGCTGAAAAACCATCGGAAGAGTGGCGGAAGCGAATCCGCCACGTTACCGCCGATCGCTAGTATGTTGAAGATGGTGTATTGTACACTGGCCAATCGCACTGCCAAAAAGCCGATGGAGGAATTACACCAGCAGGAGCAGGGAGGAGACAGCAATAAGGGCCCAGGTGAGACCAATGCAAATCAGAGGCCTCCAAAGGAGCCACCCATGCACAACGCACCCTCCCGCACACCATTACACCAGCAGGAGCAGGGAGGAGACAGCCATAAGGGCCCAGGTGAAACCAATGCAATTCAGAGGCCTACAAAGGACCCACCCATGCACAACACACCCTCCCCAACACCATTACACCAGAAGGAGCAGGGAGGAGACAGCAAAAAGTGCCCAGGTGAAACCAATGCAAATCAGAGGCCTACAAAGGACCCACCCATGCACAACACACTCTCTCAACACCATTACACCAGCAGGAGCAGGGAGGAGACAGCAATAAGGGCCCAGGTGAAACCAATGCAATTCAGAGGCCTACAAAGGACCCACCCATGCACAACACACCCTCCCCAACATCATTACACCAGCAGGAGCAGGGAGGAGACAGCAAAAAGTGCCCAGGTAAAACCAATGCACATCAGAGACCTACAAAGGACCCACCCATGTACAACACACCCTCCCCAACACCCAGAGGTGGACTGGGAACTAAAAGAGGCCCTGGAAATAATGACTGGGGACCAAAAGAGGCCCTGGAAATAATGTTCAAAGTGGCCCCATATGACACATTTTCAGCAAGCTCAATGCTTTTCCTATGAGAAAATTTGGAAATGCCACACAAAAGAGGCCCAGGGTGCAGAGGCCCACCGGGAAATCTCCAGAGTTCCCTATAGGCCAGTCCACCCATGCCAACACCATTACACCAGCAGGAGCAGGGAGGATACAGTAATAAGGGCCCAGGTGAAACCAATGCACATCAGAGGCCTACAAAGGACCCACCCATGCACAACACACCCTCCCCAACACCATTACACCAGCAGGAGCAGGGAGGAGACAGCAATAAGGGCCCAGGTGATACCAATGCACATCAGAGGCCTACAAAGGACCCACCCATGCACAACGCACCCTCCCCAACACCATTACACCAGCAGGAGCAGGGAGGAGACAGCAATAAGGGCTCAGGTGAAACCAATGCAAATCAGAGGCCTACAAAGGACCCACCCATGCATAACGCACCCTCCCCAACACCATTACACCAGCAGGAGCAGGGAGGAGACAGCCATAAGGGCCCAGGTGAAACCAATGCAATTCAGAGGCCTACAAAGACCCACCCATGCACAACACCCCCTGCCCAACACCATTACACCAGCAGGAGCAGGGAGGAGACAGCAAAAAGTGCCTAGGGAAACCAATGCACATCAGAGACCTACACAGGATCCACCCATGCACAACACACCCTCTCAACACCATTACACCAGCAGGAGCAGGGAAGAGACAGCAATAAGGGCCCAGGTGAAACCAATGCAATTCAGAGGCCTACAAAGGACCCACCCATGCACAACACACCCTCCCCAACACCATTACGCCAGCCGGAGCAGGGAGGAGACAGCAAAAAGTGCCCAGGTAAAACCAATGCTCATCAGAGACCTACAAATGACCCACCCATGCACAAAGAGGCCCTGGAAATAATGACTGGGGACCAAAAGAGGCCCTGGAAATAATGTTCAAAGTGGCCCCATATGACACATTTTCAGCAAGCTCAATGCTTTCCCTATGAGAAAATTTGGAAATGCCACACAAAAGAGGCCCAGGGTGCAGAGGCCCACCGGGAAATCTCCAGAGTTCCCTATGGGCCAGTCCACCCATGCCAACACCATTACAACAGCAGGAGCAGGGAGGAGACAGTAATAAGGGCCCAGGTGAGACCAATGCAAATCAGAGGCCTCCAAAGGAGCCACCCATGCACAACGCACCCTCCCCAACACCATTACACCAGCAGGAGCAGGGAGGAGACAGCCATAAGGGCCCAGCTGAAACCAATGCAATTCAGAGGCCTACAAAGGACCCACCCATGCACAACACACCCTCCCCAACACCATTACACCAGCAGGAGCAGGGAGGAGACAGCAAAAAGTGCCCAGGTGAAACCAATGCAAATCAGATTCCTACAAAGGACCCACCCATGCACAACACACCGTCTCAACACCATTACACCAGCAGGAGCAGGGAGGAGACAGCAATAAGGGCCCAGGTGAAACCAATGCAAATCAGAGGCCTACAAAGGACCCACCCATGCACAGCACACCCTCCCCAACACCATTACACCAGCAGGAGCAGGGGGAGACAGCAATAATGGCCCAGGTGATACCAATGCAATTCAGAGGCCTACAAAGGACCCACCCATGCACAACACCCCCTCCCCAACACCATTACACCAGCAGGATCAGGGAGGAGACAGCAAAAAGAGCCCAGGTGAAACCAGTGCACACGAGAGGCCTACAAAGGACCCACCCAAGCATAACGCACCCTCCCCAACACCATTACACCAGCAGGAGCAGGGAGGAGACAGCCATAAGGGCCCAGGTGAAACCAATGCAATTCAGAGGCCTACAAAGACCCACCCATGCACAACACCCCCTGCCCAACACCATTACACCAGCAGGAGCAGGGAGGAGACAGTTAAAAGTGCCTAGGGAAACCAATGCACATCAGAGACCTACACAGGATCCACCCATGCACAACACACCCTCTCAACACCATTACACCAGCAGGAGCAGGGAAGAGACAGCAATAAGGGCCCAGGTGAAACCAATGCAATTCAGAGGCCTACAAAGGACCCACCCATGCACAACACACCCTCCCCAACACCATTACGCCAGCGGAGCAGGGAGGAGACAGCAAAAAGTGCCCAGGTAAAACCAATGCTCATCAGAGACCTACAAATGACCCACCCATGCACAAAGAGGCCCTGGAAATAATGACTGGGGACCAAAAGAGGCCCTGGAAATAATGTTCAAAGTGGCCCCATATGACACATTTTCAGCAAGCTCAATGCTTTCCCTATGAGAAAATTTGGAAATGCCACACAAAAGTGGCCCAGGGTGCAGAGGCCCACCGGGAAATCTCCAGAGTTCCCTATGGGCCAGTCCACCCATGCCAACACCATTACAACAGCAGGAGCAGGGAGGAGACAGTAATAAGGGCCCAGGTGAGACCAATGCAAATCAGAGGCCTCCAAAGGAGCCACCCATGCACAACGCACCCTCCCCAACACCATTACACCAGCAGGAGCAGGGAGGAGACAGCCATAAGGGCCCAGCTGAAACCAATGCAATTCAGAGGCCTACAAAGGACCCACCCATGCACAACACACCCTCCCCAACACCATTACACCAGCAGGAGCAGGGAGGAGACAGCAAAAAGTGCCCAGGTGAAACCAATGCAAATCAGATTCCTACAAAGGACCCACCCATGCACAACACACCGTCTCAACACCATTACACCAGCAGGAGCAGGGAGGAGACAGCAATAAGGGCCCAGGTGAAACCAATGCAAATCAGAGGCCTACAAAGGACCCACCCATGCACAGCACACCCTCCCCAACACCATTACACCAGCAGGAGCAGGGGGAGACAGCAATAATTGCCCAGGTGATACCAATGCAATTCAGAGGCCTACAAAGGACCCACCCATGCACAACACCCCCTCCCCAACACCATTACACCAGCAGGATCAGGGAGGAGACAGCAAAAAGAGCCCAGGTGAAACCAGTGCACACGAGAGGCCTACAAAGGACCCACCCAAGCACAACACACCCTCCCCAACACCATTACACCAGCAGGAGCAGGGAGGAGACGGCAATAAGGGCCCAGGTGAAACCAATGCACATCAGAGGCCTACAAAGGACCCACCCATGCACAACACAGCCTCCCGAACACCATTACACCAGCAGGAGCAGGGAGGAGACGGCAATAAGGGCCCAGGTGAAACCAATGCAATTCAGAGGCCTACAAAGGACCCACCCACGCACAACACACCCTCCCCAACACCATTACACCAGCAGGAGCAGGGAGGAGACAGCAATAAGGGCCCAGGTGAAACCAATGCAAATCAGAGGCCTACAAAGGACCCACCCATGCACAGCACACCCTCCCCAACACCATTACACCAGCAGGAGCAGGGAGGAGACTGCAATAAGGGCCCAGGTGAAACCAATGCAAATCAGAGGCCTACAAAGGACCCACCCATGCACAACACACCCTCCCCAACACCATTACACCAGCAGGAGCAGGGAGGAGACTGCAATAAGGGCCCAGGTGAAACCAATGCAAATCAGAGGCCTCCAAAGGACCCACCCATGCACAACACACCCTCCCCAACACCATTACACCAGCAGGAGCAGGGAGGAAACTGCAATAAGGGCCCAGGTGAAACCAATGCAAATCAGAGGCCTCCAAAGGACCCACCCATGCACAACACACCCTCCCCAACACCATTACACCAGCAGGAGCAGGGAGGAGACAGCAATAAGGGCCCATGTGAGACCGATGCAAATCAGAGGCCTCCAAAGGAGCCACCCATGCACAACACACCCTCCCCAACACCATTACACCAGCAGGAGCAGGGAGGAGACAGCAATAAGGGCCCAGGTGAAACCGATGCACATCAGAGGCCTACAAAGTACCCACCCATGCACAACACACCCTCCCCAACACCATTACACCAGCAGGAGCAGGGAGGAGACAGCAATAAGGGCCCAGGTGATACCAATGCACATCAGAGGCCTACAAAGGACCCACCCATGCACAACACACCCTCCCCAACACCATTACACCAGCAGGGGCAGGGAGGAGACTGCAATAAGGGCCCAGGTGAAACCAATGCAAATCAGGGGCCTACAAAGGACCCACCCATGCACAACGCACCCTCCCCAACACCATTACACCAGCAGGAGCAGGGAGGAGACAGCAATAAGGGCTCAGGTGAAACCAATGCAAATCAGAGGCCTACAAAGGACCCACCCATGCACAACGCACCCTCTTAACACCATTACACCAGCAGGAGCAGGGAGGAGACAGCCATAAGGGCCCAGGTGAAACCAATGCAATTCAGAGGCCTACAAAGGACCCACCCATGCACAACACCCCCTCCCCAACACCATTACACCAGCAGGAGCAGGGAGGAGACAGCAAAAAGTGCCCAGGTAAACCAATGCACATCAGAGACCTACACAGGATCCACCCATGCACAACACACCCTCTCAACACCATTACACCAGCAGGAGCAGGGAGGAGACAGCAATAAGGGCCCAGGTGAAACCAATGCAATTCAGAGGCCTACAAAGGACCCACCCATGCACAACACACCCTCCCCAACACCATTACACCAGCAGGAGCAGGGAGGAGACTGCAATAAGGGCCCAGGTGAAACCAATGCAAATCAGGGGCCTACAAAGGACCCACCCATGCACAACGCACCCTCCCCAACACCATTACACCAGCAGGAGCAGGGAGGAGACAGCAATAAGGGCTCAGGTGAAACCAATGCAAATCAGAGGCCTACAAAGGACCCACCCATGCACAACGCACCCTCCCCAACACCATTACACCAGCAGGAGCAGGGAGGAGACAGCCATAAGGGCCCAGGTGAAACCAATGCAATTCAGAGGCCTACAAAGGACCCACCCATGCACAACACCCCCTCCCCAACACCATTACACCAGCAGGAGCAGGGAGGAGACAGCAAAAAGTGCCCAGGGAAACCAATGCACATCAGAGACCTACACAGGATCCACCCATGCACAACACACCCTCTCAACACCATTACACCAGCAGGAGCAGGGAGGAGACAGCAATAAGGGGCCAGGTGAAACCAATGCAATTCAGAGGCCTACAAAGGACCCACCCATGCACAACACACCCTCCCCAACACCATTACACCAGCAGGAGCAGGGAGGAGACAGCAAAAAGTGCCCAGGTAAAACCAATGCACATCAGAGACCTACAAAGTACCCACCCATGCACAATACACCCTCCCCAACACCCAGGGGTGGACTGGGAACTAAAACAGGCCCTGGAAATAATGACTGGGGACCAAAAGTGGCCCTGGAAATAATGTTCAAAGTGGCCCCATATGACACATTTTCAGCAAGCTCAATGCTTTTCCTATGAGAACATTTGGAAATGCCGCACAAAAGAGGCCCAGGGTGTAGAGGCCCACCGGGAAATCTCCAGAGTTCCCTATGGGCCAGTCCACCCATGGGAATGACGGATCGCCATCGGAAATTCAAAGATGATTCACAGGCATCTGGGAATCCTCTGGGAATCATCTTAACAGGATGCTATGAGTCAGCAGAGCATTATAATGGCAGCAATAAATGGGAGCAACTCAATGCCAGCCTTAGTGGTGGCAGCGCCTCAGGCAGTGAAAGAGAAAAGGGGCTCCCACCCCTGCGCACCCATGGTCAATGCCAGGGGAGTCAACTTCTTTTTTAAATCCCTGCTACTGCGCCGGAGCAAGGAGTTAATCACCGGAATAGGGTGCTGATGCTTTTGCATCAGCACCCTATTCTAATTAAAACCACCCCATTCCTGTGGCCATGGGGATGACGATTCGAAAGCATCAGCACCCTATTGTTATTAAATGTGCCCCTCTCCAGCGCTGGAAAGAATGGCAGCAGCACAAGAGTGGGGCACACTTAATTTCAACAGGGTGCCTGCCGCGCCTTGTACCACCATGCCAGCTCTTGAAAGACTCCCCTGAGCTGGTGTGGCGGGGGTCTATTGGCGCCCTGGAAGGTCCCCGGGTGGCCCTGTCTTAAGGCCCGCTCTGGAGAAACTAGACTGTGGTGGAAGGGAGGCGGGCTATTACATGCGACTTTGCCCCTTAAGAATTGTGAATAGTGGGTGATGAGAAATGGAAAGGGAACTTAATTTGGCATGCTTTGTGAACTAATGACTACAGTTTTAAAACTCAAGGAAGACTTATTTAGGCTCACATTACTTTGCACGGTGCTACTGTGACCTTTCATGCAGGATGGGGAAAAGAAAGCTAAAGCCATACTCTTTTTCTTAACATTTTGTATGTGATTATTTATAAAGAGTAGAGGTCGTTTATTATGTAAAGTGTGTTCTTTTCAAGGTATTGCTATGAACAAATGTAAGCACATGAAACCCAAACCAAAATCATAATACATATTAATATCAACAACACTTTAGAAGATAGGTGGTCAAGTTCTTAAATTGCCCACATTCTGGTTTCCCCACTTAACAACACATGTCTGTGATCCTGGCCAAATCTGTCAATTTCACTGTGTCTTGAATGGAGTCCGTGTAAGTGATTCAGTTCATAGACAATGTTATTATATGGTTAGGGTATTATATGCAATTTTAAAAAAAAAATATTTGTGTGTTTATAATATTATGCTATTATTTTTTTTAAAAAACCTCAACTGATTTGCTTGAATATAGAGATGCTCCATATATATTAATAATAACAGTGACTAATGACTAAGTCCATTTTTTTCTTCTGCTGATTCTACTGACACTCTGATGCTGTTCTGTGATATGCCTACCCCTTCAGCGCACTGAGGCGATCGCGTGTGCGGCGCTCTATGAAAAATCAATAACATAACATAACATTCATGTTTTTCACACCACAAGGAAATTTGTCTCTCAGCTTATTCGTGGCACTTTCTTATATTGCCACTTCCCATGTTGCAACTAAGTATCAAAGTCCAAGGATGCTTCTTACAATGCCCTTTTATGTGAAGTCACCTCTGTTGGTGTGAGTGCATATGCAAATTAGACGATTTGTATGTCTTTTAAAGCACAGGGCCCGTATAGCGATCTAATAGGTCGGCGTCCTGCATACATACTTGTGCCACATTTTTGGTGCTGTGAATCTGTTAAAATGCCTCATGCCACTAATGGTAGCAACAAGTCGATGGGGGTTGGGAGATGGACACAAATGACATGGGCCTCTTTAGGACCCAGGCGGCAAGGGGTTTACGGCAGCGTAAACAGCGCCGACCCTTACCGCCTGATTCCGAGGTCCCTTAGCGCCATGGAGGATTTAACACCTGCTTTTAGCAGGTGTTAAAATCCATGGCGCTAAGGGACCATGTTGTTAATTACGCCACCGTAATTTACGGTGGCGTAATTAACGCCTTCCCCACTCCTATTATGCCCTATGGGGCAAAAATGGGAATGGGGAAGGGTAAATGGGGATTGGGGACTTACCGCCCGCCAACCTCGGAATGGGGCGGTAAGTCCGCCAACCACCATGGCGTAAACGTAGTTTACGCCATGGTGGTAAAGGTACGACCCAGGCGGTAATTTACCGCCTGGGTCGTAATGAGGCCCATTGCATGGAACCACGCACACTGCAGGCTGCTTCTGTTGCGCTACCACGTCTAAAGGGTCCTGCAAAACAATTTTGTAAATTTGGCTATCTTACATCACATGCCTGCGCCCAACCATAAACACAGACAGATACACAGTTAGCTTCATATTGTTTCTTGGTGTGCCATGCCATGCCATGGTAGAGTAATGCAGAGTTGTAGGCCATTGGAATTTCTCCTCGTATCCCAATGCACATTGTCAAAGTTTACCTGATCTTACCACAGCAAGTCATGACACAATACCGACAATTTGGTCATTGTTAGTATATGCATATATTACAGCAAGAGGAAGTAGAGCGCCACTTGCAATGCGAATATATGGAAAAATCCCAGCCAAATTTGTTAAGCTTGGATTTTATTTGCAGTGTTGATTGCCTTTGGCAGACTCTCATATGGAAGAGTTGCATCTTGTCACTTTTGCAGACAGGTTTGTGTAGCAGCCCATTAGATCAAAAGACTGCTGCTCTGCGGGAGTCTAGGATGTGAAGTGGGTTCTAAACCCTAAAAACGCAGTGATCGCAGTGCTGCAGGCGAAACAGGCGCCGCATGAAGAGTGCACCACCTTTACCTCTGTAGGGTAGCATGGCCCCAGGGCAGGCTGTACTCTTCAAAAGGGGTGTGAGCCAGCAGGGATGCATGCAAAACAACAAATGTACTGTGGTACCAAAATAAAACAAATGTCCACTCAAGAATTTCTACCCATATAAGGGTACCCATCCAAACACGCTGATTCACAGAGAGCTGTGCAAAGTGTATTTTTGCAGATTCACAGAGAATTAGCGTGTTTATTGGCAGTGCAATGTCGCAAAAAGATTCATAAATTGGGACCATACGACTTTAATCAGAGTGAAATGACAAACTAATAATAAAACCCACCCTTGTAATGAAATGCAAACATATATGCAGACCTTTGGTTGAAAGGGACACTCTGGCTATGAATACAGGGGTATGCAGGAAAACTATCTTTGCAGCAATGTAACATTTTTGGTATATGCCATTTAAAAGGTTAAGGAGTTCTTCATGTTACAATTTTAATAGTTCTTTTATAACACGCTTAATACCAGAGATTGGTTTCTATGCGCGGGATCAGAATTTGAGCTTGTGTTGCCTGCATTGTCTTGCTTACAAGACAATCGTGTTGCCCCTGAGTTATCACCCCCACCAAGTGTGTGCTCTTAATTGTCACTAGGGTCATAGAACAATGCCAGGAGGACCGAAGCACTGTAGATGACTTAACATATTCTTTCTGAGGCTCCAAATTGGGGAGTCAGGCTGCCAGGTGCGTCAAATTGGATTCAATGTAGTTGCGATTGGTGCAAAGAAGCTTGTGACAGGCAGGTGATGTCGGGTTGGCATAGCGCCTAAGCTCCCAGATTGTGTTGGACATTGCACAGAGAACCAAAAGCAGCGTATTTGGTTCCTGTGATTCTATGAGGCCATGCTAAGAATCTCTGAAGAAAAGTGAGTCCTTCTTCTCCCATTCTGAGCCAGCTCAGCAGAAAGATTTCTAGGAACACTGGCAGGTTTTCGACACTTCAGCCGGGAGAGTTCTGGGTACCAGTGTTCAAGCAGCAGGCAAGTTTTTGTACAACAGATCGTTGGGGTGCCATGAGGCCGGCACTGGGACTCTTGGGAAAGTTGAGTATGTTTTATGCCCTTGCCAGCCAGGAAGGTTGCCAGGGACACTTGCAGGTTTCCCACTTCAGCAGGCAGAGTCCTGGGTACCAGTGTCCAAGTGGCAGGCAGGCCTTTTCCAACAGTGGGTCACTTAAAATGTCCCTTTGAAATGGGTTGGAGGAAAGCCTCTCAATCAACTCGGAAAATCTTTATCTTCACCCCAATGGCTGTGGCCTTTGACAGACTTAACCCCAACAAAGTTCTAGCAAAATCCTCGTAAAACTAGTTCACGACGGGTCTTCAATATGATTCAATGAAGTGGAGTAAGGTGATCTCAGCCCCTTGTTTAACCATCTTGCAACAGTAGATATGTACATGTCAAGCCTTTTGTGAGGGGCCAATTTCAGCTGCTAAGTGTTTGCCTTCTGACATCAGCTCTGTGAGTGCATTGCCTGCAGGAAGTTGTGAGGGGGCTCAGGAAGAAGTGAGCCATACTCTTTCCCCAGATAATGGTACCCCTCCTTAGGGCACAGATTATCTCATGTAGTATAATAAACTCCCTCATGCTCATGTCTGCATGATCAAAGAGACTCCAGTAATTATTCCGCTGGTGTTATTTCCAAATTGTTGTAGCAGAGAAGCACTGGTTCCCACCCGACACACTGGGGGCTTGCCATGTTCCTCTGGAAAGGAATAAAACCTTACCAGCAGAGAATAAAATGAGTCTCCAGGGCTGGTACCAAAGCCCTCTTCTGGTTGAATCTCTGTCCCAGACAGTAATATGCAACAGCTCTGACAGGTGCAGGAGTAAATGGAAAACAGTTTACTTAACAATGGATCAGATAGATTTCAGCAATTATAACTGTACCTCTTGATAGGCCACTATACCAAATCAAATATAGCTTTGCATTAACATTTTAGAAATCTAATGCCACCAGGCATTCAGAGTTAATAATTGAAGACTGTGATTACCTTCAAAAAGATTCCCATTTTTAATCTAAAAAAGGCCAATAAGAACTTTAGAATAACTCTGGTAGTAGACTTCCCTGCAAGCGATTTTTGGAGGCCACTTTCCTGGCATGGTATGAAATGTATATTCGAATATGTAGAATGCCAACCAAAAAATAGGTGTACACTTTTAGGTGAGCACATTGGCTGGGGCACTTTCTAACCATGTAGCCCCATTGCTTCTAACATGAATGAAGTTTCAACGGTATCTAAGTCTCCACGCCATATTTTCCCAACCCCTTTAAAACTTCATTAATAAGGTGAGATTTGTCAACATACAGCTGTATGATATTAAGGGATTCCGTTGTGGCTTGTATGCTTTTGGCCCAAACACACCAATGTCAATGTATAAACCACAGAGTGCTGTCTGACAGTGAGGCTGTTTAGCAGATCTGACTTTCATTGGAGAATGCATTTACAAGAGCTCTTACACATGTTTCAAAAACTGGGCACTTGGGCACCCGTCCCTCTCCCTCACCCCTAAGTGTGATTAATCATAGAGATGGGTGTGCCAACTCAAAAAAGCTTTAAACTTATCTAAACAATGGGAGTTCAACTTGGCTCAAACGTTCGCACTATTTGGAGTTGAGGCTTGAAATTGTTCAAAACCTTTGAACAGAAGTTGAGCAACTCATATTACACAGCCACAGTAGTGGCTGTGTAGTTATAGTTAAGTTGCTAATCCCATAGGAAGAGCACCTTTTGGGCGGCTAATAAATTTGCTCCTTCTGGACGAATCCTCACCAAACTTGGCAAATAAATTATATGGCCCACTCAGTGAGGTTTGGTTCAGAGGGGGCAAATTTATAGGGGGTGTCCCAAAATTTCTTTTTTTTCCATAGGCATAATGGGAAAAAAATGTGTGCACGGCCACAGCTCAAACCACTGGAAGGATTTACACAAAATGTGCGGCAGGAGAGGCGGCATTGTCTCGAAAGAGTGCTTTTGTTAATTTGGTGTATATCCGTCCAGTAGTTTTTTTTTTAAAATGGGCAAAATGTACGGCTCTGATTGGCTCGGGTGAGGCGTGAGGTGCGTCACATTGTTTCGATGCATCCGTCATTTTGGAACCGCCGACAACGTGGCGGGCGAACAGAGGCAAAATGCAATTTTCGGGAGTGTGTTGGTGTGCAGAAGTGCTTGGGGACGGTTGGGGAGTAAGAGATGGGTGAAATACTGTATTTGTTTAGGTGGCAGGTGCCCCTGATGTGTTTGCCATGTCCATGGGCAATATCCCCTATAAGCAGCCCAAATACCACAGTCAAAATGTTTGGTATTATAGGTGTGTTATGCTGTAATGGTTGTGGCCAGGGCATAGAGCCTTGGCTGCGTGGCCGAAGGCCGTAGGCCATAGGCCGTGCACCCAAGACTCTACGCCCTGGACAGAACCACTGCAGCATAACACACCCATAGAATCAAACACCCATTACATATCCAGAACGCAAAAGTTTGTGTACTGTTTCATTTGTAGAGTTTGTATATTAAGTTTTGGGTATGCTATGCAGTTAAGATTGTGCAGTTTGTAATAGGACTGCGTTATAAGATACCCTTGGAAGTAAATATTTTGGATTGTGGTGTATGATTGTGTACATTTTCTTTGAGATCTAATTGTAAACAAACTACTTTGCCACGAATGCCTTTCACTCATTTAGAGGGAGGTAATTTTGATGTTTTTGTTGAAGCTGTACTGACAGTGTGGCAGCGAACAAGGGCAAATTGCAATTTTGAGGAGTGTGTTGGTGTGCAGAAGTGCTTGGGGGGCGGTTGAGAGTAGGAGATGGGTTAAATACTGTATTTTGTTAGGTTGCAGGTGCCCCTGATGTGTTTGCCATGTCCACGGTCGTAGTGGTTGTCTGTGGACATAATAAACGCACTACTAGCTGCTTCACTTTAGTATGATGTTGGTTTTGAGTTGCTGTGTGAACAGGAGATGGGCTGAGCTGACAGGTGGTGTGGCGTGACTGTGGTTCGCCCGCATTGGTGAATGGTAGCAAACAATTCATATGTTTTTCAAAAATATTTGTAATGCCACTGTGCTGTGAAGCGCTATCTGCTCTCATTCTGAGGGAAGGTCAGTGCCGTAGAATTTTTATTTCTTAGCTGAGCAGACCCACGCATGCTACACAGTATAAGGTTCAATTGTTTTTTGACCTTGAAACAAAGGGAGGATTGCAAACGGAATGTATGAAGGGAGGGATGTAAGTCTTTCAAATATGATAATGTTCACCATTCAAAAATTGGAGAAAGGAACATGTAATTTCATTTATGGAAATGAAGAATATTATGCAAGTTTTACTTTGGATGATTTTGTACACAAACTAGTCAAATTATAATTCAGTGAAAATATTGGTGGGGTAAATTGTATTGTGTGTTGTGTGTGGTATATTGCGATTACGCGCAATTATAACTTGTGTGTGTATTTATTTTTGTCGTGGGGATATGGGCAGTGCAGTATCGAGATGGGTGTAGTGCAGTCGTGGGTTCCCTCAGATTCACAAACGCATAATTGAACGCTAATATTTAATTAAAATTCTGTGGATCTGTTCTTTTTGGTTTTATTTAGCTCTCTGATTGTAGCGTCAGCGTTAGCATCCCATTTCGAGCTCACCATACCCCATAGCAATAACGTGTACAGCAAACTGAAGAGTAATTTGCACGTTCTTTTGATTGAGTTATCATTGTTTGACGTCCATGTTTATCAATAGTTGTAACAGGGGCCCAAATTGATGGTTAATATGATAAACTGTAACAAGATTGGTTACTGAGACACATTTTTGTTATCTTTTTTTTAAACAGCTACATCTTGAGTTTCTGTGATTGTCATGGATTCCAGATACCAACTGATCGATTTTTTTAACTGTCAGCTACAGATATATGTCAGTGGTTGGACGCCAGTGACACTTTTTTGGGATGATCCACACGGGCCCATATGCCTGTAAGCCATACCAGCGATTAGGAGCATCTTCATATGTTTTGTGGTGGCCTAGTGGAAGTTCATGCAATTTCTTCACAGGAATATCCCTTGACTCACGATAAACATTTGTGGATCGAGAACATAGAAAACACTTACCTATTTGCTTGCATATATAAGTCTCTGGATGTTCTTACAGCGTTTATTGTGAAATAAAAGTACTTTACAAATTGTACATTTTTTTTGGGATGATCGACACAGGTCCATATGCCCGTACGCCATACGAGCGATAAAGAGCAACTTCATATGTTCTTTGGTGGCCTAGTGCAAGTTCAGGCAAAGTCTTCACAGGAATATCTTGTGACTAACGATAAATATTTGTGGATCGAGAACGAAAAAAACAATTACCTATTTGCTTGCATATGTAAGTCTCTGGATGTTCTTGGAGCGGTTATTGTGAAATAAAAGTACTTTACAAATTGCACAATTTGGTATTTCCTTTAAAAGTATGGTTTCATATTCAAAATTGGGACGCGCTGTGTTGTGAGATGATGTGTGTTGATATTCCGGGTTCTGCGGCAAGTAACGTTATAACGTAGGTGATTATTGGGTGCGTTTTACTACGCTGTATAGTAATGTTCTGGAGATAGGTGGAGCATTTCACTAGGTTTGGTGATGTTAGACTCAGGGGCGGGACATATGCATTGGTGCCGCCAGGGCAGTTCACCTTGGCCGATGCAGGAACGGATAAGATTATCACATTATGGCCGTACCCGGCTGCCTGATTTTGCATGTGTTAAAAAGAGTAAAAGTACGGTAAGGTGCATAGGAAATGTTTGTACGATCGATCAATGTATGCTTAGAAGTACATGCCCGAACACTTGGGAAAATAATATTTCTGAGGCACTATTATTTTAATAGATCCATTTCTTGCTGCATTTGCTGCAGATGATTTTCTAAGGTCTGTTTCTGTATTATTTTTAAAGTCTGTATGGTGTGTTAAAAAATTGTTTGGGGGAAAGTACACATAAAGTAATGGGCAATCATTTGTTTATATCGAGAAGTGTGGTGCTTTCCATTAGGAGGGCCGGTCTTAAAATGCACAGGCAATTACAAAAGGAATGCCACTGAGTTGTTGGTTGAGGGGGTGCACACTTTAAACCTACTTTGCAGACTTCTGGTAAGAGGTTGTATACAACTGACTATGCTGGCATTTTTAAACACAACGAAGGAGGATTTCTGTGCTATAAAGGAAGTCATTTCAATTCATAAATACACACATGCTTCCAATCACTGTATCAGTAACTAGTCTGCCAAACATTGGTTTCAGTCCGATATGATTCACACTACATTTAATGGTCATCTTCCTATCCTGCTGTCCAGTCAGTGCACTTTTGAGCCTTGCTTGCATTTCCAAAGTCCCTGCCACTACTTGATGTCCAAGTGCATAGCTGCCATGTGAGCCACTAAGAGCCATTGCTGGCTTTTCTCGTTGCATGATTGGATTTGTAGTTTCATGTTTCCCGTGCTAAGTATGGACCTACAAATTCCAGCATGTAAAGTCAAAAGCAAGAACAGGCTTGTGTTATAGGGCATAATATGGGAGCACCTGACAGCTGAGCAAACGTTCATCAAAAACTCATGGCCACAGTAGTGAGACGTTCAGCAAATGGTTATTTTCTTAAGTCCTATCAGTTTAACTTGAGGTTCTTAGGGTTTTCAATTTCGGTTATACATGCATGATTGTATATATTCTAGAAGGCACAGAGATCTAAGTTAAGTGCTATGAGACGAGTGACTAGGCAGGTTCAACTTGATGGGGACCCAGTCCTGCACCTCAGACACACGTGTGGTCTGGTGCTACATCCCGAGTCTCCCCACAGCGTTTAACTCCTATGCTACAGGCGTTCCTGGGAGGCTGAGAGTTTTGAAGTGCGTCAAGCGCACGTTTGTCTGAGAGTGTGTGTGTGTATTGTGTGTGTATGTGTTTTTGTGGCCAATGCCGGTCATTGAATCAGGCCATGTATTTTTGAAATGTCAAAATTAACTTGCAGGATTAAAAGTACTTCTTTCAATCCTGCGTGTTAATTTTATTTCCAATTTACACCTTGTTCACACTCCCATTCACACCTGTTGGCGGTGGTACCCCCTGGAGGCTAGCACATAAGGCAGCTGCATGCATGGCCTGATGCAAAGTTAGTTTCAATGTTTTCACTTATTTCATCACGAGGAACATTTTCTTCCAGCCATTCTAAAGTAGTAGACTTGTGTGTGTAAAAAGAAATATATATATTATTTTTACTGTACCTAATACAGAAGGTTTATAAATATATAAAATCAGTGAAAAAGACTTTGTAAAGGGACATTATGGTTAAGTTGCGCTACTAAAAACCTATGAAATTCAGTGAAAAAAACATTGTTAAGGGAACGTTATGGTTCAAAGTAAAACCAAAAACCCCCAGAAACTTGCAAGTTATGGTAAGCTAAGCAACCATAACTCGCACCACCACCGTGCACTGCTAAGACTAATACCCAGGACATCAAATACGACATCCCAAATATAAATGATGACATGATTGATGACATCACATGTGTATTTAATTTTCATACAAGGGCTGTGAATGTAATGTTGGCAAAAAAGTACCAGGGATTATCGGGAAATGTGTAATAAACTACATACTTCATTACGCAATGTAGTGTTCTAAAGAGCATTCCATTGTAGTGTTCTTTCTAGTACAAGAACCTACTCATACACAAATGTAGGTATTGGCTGAAGCATACACCACAGAGGTGCTATATTTGTAATTTTCAAAAGTTATATAATAAAACAGTAAATGCTTCTGTTTCAGACTTTTCCGTACATGAAACATGTACTAAGTAGCTAATAATGCATCACTTACTACATATTTCTACTAATACACACAAAACATAAATAGACTACAATTCATACAAATATGGGTCTTATATATGGAGATTAAAGTAAGCAAACAAGAGGCAGTATCATTAGCAACTGTGTATAATCTACATGATTGTATTCACGCACAAAAATGATTGCTGTGCTTTAAGCCTGCTTCTTCCCCTATATATGTACATCATAAGATGGGATTCAAGTCTTAGGAAAGTAGTGTAAGAACATGTGAGAATAGTAATATCTATGAATGTAATACCTTTCGAAAGTTACATATCTGACTGTCAGTAAATAAAACCACCTGGCCTAGATATGGCAGTGAACAAAAAAGAAGGGGCTAGACATGTGATGTCATCAGTGATGTCATCAATGATATTTGTGAGGCCATCTTTCATGTCCTGGGTGATAGGCTTAGCAGTTCACGGTGGTGACACGAGTTAAGGTTACTTAGTTTACCATAACTTGCAAACCTCTGGGGTTTTTCGGTTTTACTTCGAACCATAACGTCCCTTTAACAACGTACATTTCACTGAATTTCATAGGTTTTTAGTAGCACAACTTAACCATAAGGTCCCTTTAACAACGTTTTTTTCGCTGATATATATATATATATCTCCATTGAACTGCTTGTTGGCCAGTTAGTGAGGAGCACTCCCCAACACAGATTAGAATAATCCTCCGGAATCCATTAGTTTCATACTTCCTTTATTTCTTCATAAAAGTGCAAAATCATGGCAATCCATAAAAAACAAACAAATGTGGCTCTCCCATTGTGTTCTGCCCTGAATTAGCAGTGTTTACGTGTTCCGTGGTATTCGTACCGCTTGATCACTATATATAAGTACTTGATAGTTAAACTCGGCTCAAGTACAGCTCTTTGGTAATACTGTATTCTTAGACACTCGGCCGGCCTCCTAGAACTCAGTATTACTGTTGGTTAAATAAATGATAAGATAGGGATATACAAATTAATGCAAACAAAAAATGGCAGATGATGCTCTTTTTCATTAGTATTCATGTTAGAAATCCACAGATCACATTAGCCACAAAGATGACCTGCACATTTCAGGGAGAATGTGCAGCAGTGCAAATGATGTGGTGGCCAGCCCCATCAAAAACATGCTATCATGTTTGTATTTCAAAAAAGGATTCCTTTTCAACTATATGAAGTTGGACTTCAAAAGGCTCAGAGTATTGCAACTGCTTAACATGCCACTCACCACATCACAAAACGTGATGCCAAACATTGATACACGGGTTACATGTAAGCAAAATACAGGAACATGTTGAATTTCCCATTTAAAACTTACGGAGTTTGAGGATTTATGAGCTGACAAAAGAAATATATTACACATCAGCACGTCCTTTACTGGATGGAAAATCAGGGCTGTCCCTCCAAAAGAGGGACAGATGGGAGAAGTGCTCAAAAATGGAGATACTGTAAGTATTTCCTCTGATTTCCCCTATAAAACCCTGTAAGTCTTTCTAGGGAGATGATACAAAACATAATCTATATATCCCAAAATACAGAAAGGCAAAATACGGACTAAAAGCACACTTTGTACGCCCTCCTTAATTCTCAAGTGTGTGTGTGTGGGTGTTCCCTCTTTCTCTCAGTAACTAAGCACTCTTTTCACTCTTTTCGCATCACAAAGCTGAGTGTGCAGCAGCACATGGAAAGTCAGCACGGCAATAATGGATGAAATTGTCTTTGTTGTGTTTCACTGCCCTGATTGAGTTAGTGGTCAAAATTAGGGTGCAGCAATAAAAACATGTAATATCGGGGATCAGAAACAATGGGGGCGAGACCCTCTTTTTTGTGATGGGGCCTACTCTAGGGGGTTAGACAGGAATAGCAGATGAAGGGTTAGAGTCAAGTGTATTGCTACATGACAGGAAATAATTTTCACTTATGCTACTAACCCACTCTTATGCATACCACAATGTATTTCCATATGCATACTAAACGTGCTATCTAAAGGCACTTGCCTATTTATGAACTCATGTCTCTCGTTATGTTGAATTAAAACTTTTTTCTGTTGACAAATTGAATCATACTTTTTAGCTCTTGGTGATCTTTTATCTGAGCTAGCAAATATCTAGCTCCATGGCCAACAGCTAGGTGACCCCCCATTTACGCCCAGTACTAGGGTAGCCTTTGACTCTAACCCTTCCTTTGCTATATATTGGGGATCAGTCCCACTCCAAAACAAGTCCTTCACAGCGATTGCACCTTCACATCCCCGAAAAGCCTTTCAGTAATATAGCTTCAAGCCAGCCCTGCCCAGTGGTTGCTGGTTCCATGGATGCAGAAGACACAATAACTGAGTCTACTAACCACAAGACTGTAAGGGGGAAATGGTCACTTGCCCTTATTTCTTCTATGTGTAGTGTGTGTATTTCGGAGCAGATGTCCTCGGAAACATAATAGTAATCAAGAATATTTATTTGTGTGCCCCTCTCCCAGGTATGAGGGGGTAACTCATACCCCTTAATATTCCCATTTAGGATTAATAAACCGCACTCCTCCATAAGGTCCCTCCATGCACATCCCCTTTTCCCTGCTGACATTTCTGCTCTGGATGTTCCTTTCCCCATTGTCCACTCCAGACACCTACTATTAAAATCCCCACTTTTTATGATAGACTTCTGCCCCATGGAATGCCAGTTAAACAAAATCTCTTCTACTGATTCCAGGAGCTCATGTTGCGCGAGTTTTGCATTATTTAAATGGATGTTTATTAATAGAGAGCCTATTTTACCCAGGAAACTCGATTATTCTATACCAGCTTTATTGCCTGGACATATGGGTTGGGGTTAGCGAACATCCCTGCCTCAGCCCAAACCTCGTTAGCTATGCCTGTCATCAACCCAGAGGCAGACGTCCCCTTTCATCTCTAATTGCCGGAGAGAGGAGGACTGAGTACCCATCCACTATTGGTGCCTCTCTCAGCCAACAGTCTTGCAGACATAACAAGTCAATGGACCTCATTATGAGACCGGCACGGCTGCCGCTGGAATCCATTTTTTTTCGGCGCCCGTGAAGGGACAATTACCGGGGCATTACAGCCTTGGTGGACTTGGTAATTGCCCATTCCCGGGCTCCGGAAAATATTAGTCCCCATTCCCATTTGAGTCTCAATGGATTCAATGGGAATGGGGAGGCCGGATGCACCGGCACCATTCGTGAATGGTGCCGGTGCATCCGACATGGTCTATTCGCGGGTGCCGGTATGCCCGCCAGGTCAGACCTGGTGGGCGGAAAGGAATTCACAAGTAGACCTCATAGTTTGCTGGTCTGGTAACAATGTTACTGGCAAGCTTACCGGTATCGTTGTTACAGGACTGGCTAGCTTATAATGGGGCCCAATGGCTAAAATATCCAGACTACCCCTTTGAAACGAGTGGGAGAAACCCCTGCAGTGCCACGAAATGAGATCCACCAAAGTACGGGTTTCATCCTCCAGACCTCCTTCATGCTTACCCACTTGGCATAACATTTAAAGTGGCAGCCACCCATGACCAAGCATCCTTCCTTTCTTGGCAATCCAAAACATCCACACTAATCCACACTTCTTCAGCATTGGAACTGGCCCCAAGACATATTACTATTATTTTAGCATTTGTCACAGCGGGTAAAGCCAACCGGAGGTCTGGTAGGGACATACCAATTTCAATCGTGGGAACCCCTCTCATACATGGTAATTTATAGAGGCTGTTGCCCCAGGCTCTAATCACATCTGCCTCAGCCAGCACCTGATTACATACTAGACTAGAGTTAAAGTGTAATATCACTTTATCCGTGTTGTATTTATTCCAGAATTCCACCCGGCCAATATCCTTGGAGGACAGATCAGCCAATGCCTGTGCCTTTGATCTATTTAAGACACATTGTGCATGATCTAGTGGCAGTTTCTGTAACACCACTTTGTTTTCTCCCTCCCACCTACTAACACCCACCACCTGTCTTGACAACACCTCTTTCGATTCGGACAACTCCTGACTTAGAGCTCTTCTGCGTTCCTCTAAGGTCATGAAATGGGCAAACCTGGGATTTAAATTACTACTGACCTCTTTAAACGTCACCCTTCTCTGATTTGGCTCCTGCTTCTTTGGTCCACAGTTGATGATGATTCAGCCTTTGTGAGTTGCACAAAGTCAGACCTATGGGCCTCTTTGAGTGATATGCATAACTCTCTCCCCCTTCCTGGTAAGACCTCCCCCTGTATAACGCACATTCGATAACCCAGGTAGTCTTAATCTGCTCTTCACACTGTGGCTCTACCTGAAGGTGTCCGTAGTATCCTCTGGCTTATCGGTATATTCCTCAACCCCCCCTCTTGACCATCTTTTTTTATGACACAACGCACCTACTTTACTCTACCTCCCACTGCCCTCAGACTCTGACTAAGGGCCAGGGGCGTGGATACGTTCTGAATGAATTACTCCCTTCTGGCCATTTTTTCTTGGAGCCTTTTTTATTTTTTTGGTTGCAAGACAATCATATGCCTCGGTAGTAAACTGGCTATTGGTTTCCCCTTTCCCCTATGGCATATCTCAAAACCCTCTCTGGCAGCCCCCGTGTTTTCTGCCCACTTTTCTACAGCATATGGCCCCTCCCCTGACATTGACTGCTCTGCATAATTTTCATTTAGTAATTCTTCTGCCAGCTCGGAGGGTTATTGGGGAGATCTGGTATAATGGGAAAAGGGCATCCTCACTCCCGCCCTCCATTGATAACTTCTCCTGGCACATGGCGTTGTTAGCTACTTCTTCCACCTCAACCACTGACTTGGACAGAATACTTGGCAATAGACTAGACATTTCTTGCCACATCTGCACCTCTTTGTTTACATGTACTGGGTCGTTGTTTCCCTTAATGTATCCTTCCATGAATGTTAATTTGTCCCTCATTGAGGCAATCACCTCCTCTTGATCTGCCACCGCTTGAGCTAAATCCTTTTGGGAGTTATTCATTGTTAACAAGGAGGCCCCAAAGCCCTAGATACCACCCCTAAACTGGCCATTATTTCCCTTGGGTTGGACTCGTGCTTGGAGAATGCAACACACACTCTTGGTCAAATGTTCAATGGCAGTCTTGATTAGCATATGTGGGGTGACATCCGCTACCCCCTCGTCAATCCCCTTTTCACCACAGTCACCCCTCAGGGGAGGTATGGCAACATAGTGCCATCTTACTTTTTGCACAGATCCCCCTTCTAACCAGTGTTTCTGACTCTCCTCTGCCCTCAGAGTCAACCCCTTAGGGAATGCAAAGTTGCCACCATTTAAAGTAGGATTGGCCGTAAACGGAAAGGACACAGGCCTTGAAGTTTGACCTAGAACTGGGGGAAATAGTGGCACTAGAGCTGCCTCCTCTGGTACCATCATCTTGTTCACTCACCTTTGCCCCCCATGGTCCCCTGTGATATTGGCTCTATCACCATTTGACATACTACCCTTTTGACCTCGGGCTTTAGGGACGGGTGAAAAAATAATGGAGCTTAATGTCTGGTCCTCTCCCTCCATTCTTCGGACCCTGGGAATCCCCTATATCCCTCCCCCAGTAAACCCCTTGTCTGAGGTTTTGGGGGGTCCTACTTGGCTGGCCCTCCTCAACCTCACAACCCAGTGCCACCCCTGAGTCCGACTGGCTTCCACATGCTAACCCATGCGCCGTGTTCTTGTCAAGTTCTGCCCCCTCTTCTTCAACACAAGGCAAGGTTGGTAAGTCTTGGCAGGCCAAAAGCTCCATGTCTGTAATATCGTCCTGGGGGGTTTAGATGGTGGCGTCCTGAATGTACGGTGGTAAGCCACTTCAAGCGGTCCCAATAAAACTGTACTATGTGCCCCCACATTCTTGATAGACCACCCTTCACCCTCTCCCTTGTTCGACCAGGGTTCTCCTTTTGGCACTGTTGGTCACCTCTAGTGGAAATCAGGGGTGATTCCAAGGGGGCTCTCAAGGTCTCTTCCCCATTTCCAATTTGGGAGTGGCATGCTTTACACATAGTTTCAAAAAAAGTTTCTTTTGCTTCCTGCATTGAGCGCACCGAATCTTTAGGGGCATGGATTTGCACCACTGTAGTTGTAAGCTGCTTGTCCCCTAGAAGTGACAATTGCCACTTTCAAGCCATTTTGACTAGCCTTTCGTCCGCAGCCTCCGCTGAGATAACTTTGCTACTTAAGCCTGAAGCCATTGTGATGTTATTTTGTTACACAAGGAGCAAAGCTCAAATTGGCAGCATGCGGGGCACAAAACACCAGCACCTTTGAGCTATAAGGAGACCCCAGTTGATGCAGGCGACACACGACACTCTACTTCACCAGCCCACTGGTGATACAAGTAAGATAAGTCAAGCAGAAGCATGTCCTTACTTGTTGGACGATGTTCCTTCCCATAGGAGCACCAAATTGTCTCTTGTCACACCGGCCTCCACTGGATACAACAGACACACTACGCACACAACGCACACTTATTGCAGGAATGGGGTTTGTAAATGCTCCATCCCTGGCGCTACCAGTTGAAAGAAAGGTCTTGCTCCTTCGGCAGCTCCGGTCTCCGGTCTCTCTTTCTGGTCTGTTTCATCACACCAGAAAAACTGCACGCACATACCACACTCACAGCAGGAAAGGGGTTTTTGAATACTCCACCCATTGTCTAGCAGGGAAAAGAAAGAAAGGACTTGCTTGTTCGGCAGCTCCTGTCTCCGTTCTCTGTTTCTGGTCTGTCTCACCACACCAGACACACTACGCACACAATGTTTTATTTACTTTCTAAAATGGTCATGTTCAGTGTATTTACAAAAAAAAATCAACAATGTATCTCTAGCTTCAGACCTGACTGAATATCCTAGCAACTAATCAATGCCCATCCACAAATCAAATACATGATTCAGCACACCCCTTGTGCATGAATGAAAACTAGCTATCCCAGTCTCGTGGCACATATCACTGATATATATGTTGTGCATGTCATAGAATTGTGTGCTTGCAGTGCTGAGGAAAAGTAAACGAAAAGGAGGCAAGAGTTACAAAAACTTCTGGTGGCCAGGCTTCCCATTCTCATACTGTGGGAGATTAGAAGAGGTAGATGGTATAATCTTTTAATTAAAAGTTAGAGCATCAATAAATCTTTTTGAAGTACCTTGATGCATGTCGGTTGAATGCATATGAAATGTATATGTACATGAAACATGAATTGGTAATCATTAGAAGTCATTTGTAGCATTAGAGTAGGAGAGCATAGGATTGGTTGTTTGTAATAAGACTGCTATACGCAGATGATATTGTCCTATCAGATCAAAATCCCCTGGGTCTGCAGAGATTCCTAGGCACTGCCCCTTCTCGTACCCAACCTCCACAATGGGCTAGGAACCAGACTGGTGTGTATCAATAAGATATTTATTAATGTATCCATTTATTGGCAAAGGAAAATCAATCTCCACAGCCACCAATGTTGTGGCAACAAAAAATGCAATCACCTCCACAAAACAACCATGTTAAGATATACTGTCACAGTTACTTCCTTTTTTTTAACGGCAGAACTGAAAAAGAACACTTCACCACACAATATGATATGATATGATATGGCATTTATAACGCGCCTATGCACAGGTGTTTCAAGGTGCGCCGAGGCAAGGGAGGGGAACAAAGGGAAGACAGAAAACTAGGCCAGCTATCATTCAGATCGCGCAAGTGCATGGGGAGGGGGAGAGGGAAGAGTGTGTGGGAAAGGGAGAGGAGAAAAGTGCAGTACAAGGGATAGTAGAATAAATAAGATAAATAAAAAAGAAAGACGCCCACTGGTGGCAAGTACAAGGTAAGTGTAGATATAAGTGCTGGTAGGGGGACTGTAGGGATACAGAAAAACAGTCCCCAGGTGCCGGGGTAGCAAGGGAGGCAGTGCAACTGGGCAACTGGCGTGGCCTGGGCCCAAGAATCAGAAAGGGTGGCCAGGTAACTGGTGCTGTTTCTGCCAAGAGTTTAGCAGGGGAGAGGGGGAGAAAAAGCAGAGGCAAAGGGGAAGGTTTTGAGGTGCTTCCGGAACCGGAGATGGTTCTCCTCAAGTTTCAAGGAGACAGTAAGGCTGTTCCAGAGGGAGGCACCTGCCGAAGAGAGATATCTGCCACCAACTCGTTGCTTGGAGAAGCGGCTGACCCTGATGGAGTTGGATGCGGATGAGCGAAGAGCTCGAGAAAGAAGATATTTAGGAAGAGAGAGTTGAAAGTATTTCAGCCCCAGGCCACAGAAGGCCTTGTGTACAATGCAGAGGGTTTTTAACTTAATCCTCGCATCCACTTGGAGCCAGTGAAGAGATTTAAGTAGTGGAGAGATGTGATCCCTGGGCTTGAGGCCAAGGACAAGTCTTGCAGTCCTGTTCTGGATAAGTTGTAGAGGGCGGAGAGTAGAGGCAGGCAGATTTAGATAGAGGCTGTTACAATAGTCCAGCCTAGAGAGAACCAGGGCTCTGCAGACAATGAGCTTCTGGGGAAGGAGAGAAAAGGAAGGATACCTCTGAGGAGGTGCAGCTGGTAGTGAGACTTCTTAGAGTCGTCGGAGATGTGAGGAGAGAAGGAGAGTGTGGAGTCGAAGATGACTCCGAGGTTTTTTGCCTTGCAGGTGGGAGCAGGAAGAGGGCCAAGAGAGGCTGGCCAGAGAGCTGCAGGGATGGAGGGGACAGGTGTGTTGTTGAGTAGAATCTCAGTCTTACTGGCATTAAGGCAGAGGTCATTGGTGGCACACCACTCATGGATGGCAGAGAGACAGTCAGAGATGAGGGAAGGAGAGGAGGAGATTGAGGGTAGCCTGAAAATGAGCTGGGTATCATCCACATAGCACTGAAAGTTGGGCAGTGGGCAAGGAGTGCCAGGTACTGGTTGAACAGCCAGGGAGTGAGGTTAGACCCCTGGGGGACACCACAGGTGGTGAAAAAGATATCAGAGAGGAAGGACCAAAGTTGGACCTAGTCAGTAGGTGTGCAGGATACAGAATTCTGACGCCTTTAGCAGGAACAACTTTTATTGCGGGTTATTAGATGTGAGATGCAACATCCAGCAGAAGTGGGGCTTTCCTTTATGAAGTTTTGCCTTAGCCAGAACAGGTTTTCCTGAAGATTAAGGGGCTGATTCATGGAATTAATTGCGCCGGAAAACAGAGATGTGTGCGCCATTCTGCCTACAAATCCCTGTTTAACAAATGGGGATTTGCGGCCAGAATGGCTCACAAATCCCTGTTTTTTAGCGCAAAAAATTCCATGAATCAGCCCCTAACTGTCTCTTCCAATGTTCACTGGAGTTTTGTGGGTAAAACATAATGGGCCTCATTACGACCCAGGCGGTAAGTTACCGCCTGGGTCGTACCTTTACCACCATGGCGTAAACTATGTTTACGCCATGGTGGTTGGCGGACTTACCGCCCCATTCCGAGGTTGGCAGGGCGGTAAGTCCCCAATCCCCATTTACCCTTCCCCATTCCCATTTTTGCCCCATAGGGCATAATGGGAGTGGGGAAGGCGTTAATTACGCCACCGTAAATTACGGTGGCGTAATTAACAACAAGGTCCCTTAGCGCCATGGATTTTAACACCTGCTAAAAGCAGGTGTTAAATCCTCCATGGCGCTAAGGGACCTCGGAATCAGGCGGTAAGGGTCGGCGCTGTTTACGCCGCAGTAAAACCCTTACCGGCTGGGTCGTAATGAGGCCCAATATAAATTGCGTTGGTCAGCCCACACATCATGTTTTGCTTTCCTGACATTTTTCTGTGTGCAGTGATATTCTTTTCCCTTGTGGCTTTTAAAAGCCATTTTTATTTGCAAACGCATTGGGCCTCATTACGAGGTGGGCAGTAAGGGATTACCGGCACCGGTAAGGGCACCGGTGCCGGTAATCCCTTACCGCCCTACTACGAGTTCCCTTTGCGGGTCTTTCCTTAACGCCTGGTTTTTGCAGGCGTTAAGGACGGGACCCGCAAAGGGACACCGGGGACAATAACGGTACCGCAATTTGCGGTACCATTATTGCCGCCTTCCCATTGAGCCCTATGGGGGCTCAAATGGGAATGGGGAATGCCACTGGTGAATGGGGAATTACCGGTCCCTCCAACCTCGGAGTGGACCGGTAATTGCTCCATTCACCAGGCCGGAGTTGTAATGAGTTTGGAAGCAGCCATGCCGCAAATAGCAGCATGGCTACCTCCAACCTCGTAATGAGGCCCATTGAAGAAAATCTATTAAAAGTCGAATTTCGGCTGTAAAACAATTTTTTCAAAAACAGTACGGTTTCTTTATAAACAGGCATATTGGTGTAATCAATAAAAACTAAACCAGATGAAACCACTTTATATGACCACAACCTGTAATTTATAGATTGCTTAGCCTAGAAAAGGCGAGGTGGCCGATTAAACATGCACACGTTAAAAAATCACAGCTTTTAGGGTATAAAAACCGTTTCAATTCGAGGCATTTTAAAGATAACAATACCGAGCCGTGAAGATTGTTTAGAATCTACACGAAAACTAACTCATACGCGGCAAAGTGTCACTTTCAAGAACATGCACATGGACGTTCTGCCCAATACTGTGTGCTGGCATTAATAACCAATTCTTTATTTTCAATGTGTAAAAAGAAATTAGCATCACGCGGTTATATAATTATGATGGCAATAACGTTTCCTACTGCGTGCTTACCTCACAAAAGACAGACACAGCATTCATCGTTTTTTCCCAACATTTTGTTACTTGCATTTGCATTCTCTAAAATGTCCATGAGATGGAACTATTACACAATAAAAACTATTTTAGCTGCTCTATTTTCTTTTCCTCTTTACTGTGTATGTCCGCACAAAACGCCTATATCCCGGTCATATACAATAGGTGAATACAATACGTGTCCACATTTGTTTGTTTTTCAGAAGAATGTATTAGACCATTCGTTAGGAAAACATTGTCAAATTGCGTTTGATGAATTCCGCCTCGGGCCTCATTTCGATTTTGGTGGTAATTCACATGTACATCTGCCGAATTACATGCAAACTCGAGTGCCATAACCGCCACTTCGTCTTGTCAGTTTTCCCCAAGGAATTACAAAATTAACTATTTTTTTGGAATCCACATGATTCCATGGGACTTTTTTGGCAGATTTACTGCTGACAGAACTGTTGCATGGTAAATCTACCAATTTTTGCAGGTAAAGTGGCAGATTGCCTCCAGCTTCCTGTGGTGCGAGGTAAACAGTTGTTATTCTTTTACCTGCAAAACAGTGGCAGGAATGGAATTATCACCCTATTTTTTCGCAGACCACCGAACTTTTAATGAGGCCCAATGTTCCTAATTTGACATGTACAATGGAAATACAATAATTCAAATAAATACAAATAAAAGATCAACAAATCTAATTCTTCTCAGATTATAAATTGACACATATTTTATTGTGAATAATGTTCCTGACTTGAACAACTCGATTGAGCGCTCTGAGACCCTCTGGGTAATTTTTATTTTTTTTGGATTTATTTGCACAGCCCACGGGCATCAAGGCGCTGTTATAGGAATAGTTTTGTTGCGTAATTGTGTTATTTTTTTGTCTTAGTTGCGTATTTATAACGCGCTTAAATACCCAGAGGTTTCTAAGTGTGGACCTGGGGATCGAACCTGTATTGCCTCGTGTTGTCTTGCTTCCAAGGTGAGCACTTTGCTGCTGAGCTATCCTCCCGGGACAAATATATCCAAATCCACATGTTTTGTCCAGCCTATTACCGTTTCCCAAAAAGCACACTTTTATTAGATTTAAGGCAGGCTGTTTGTTTACAGTGCCGCCCAGCTCTATGCTACTTATTAGCAGTTAATTCGGGATCACCCCATCATTTTGAGGCAAAAAATGGTGAATACAAAAATTATGAATTTTGAAGTGCACATAGCCACACAATTATATGTGCTTGGGGGGGGAGGGATCAGTAATGAAAGTTATAAGAGGGATATGGGAGGGGGACGCAAGGGTGCTATCACCTCATATAATTGCAGTGACATCTGCGGTGGGGGGGGGTCAACATTTTTCTGTTCAGTTTCTTTTTATCTTAGTAATCAGACAGATCCGTTAATTCTCTGCGAAACCGTTTTTTAGGATTTCAATTTCTTGTTATTTGAGTGTATAATTTGTTTTATGAATTGGGCTGTTTTATGGGAAAACTTTTTCTGCGGTATATTGATTTGGGAAAATAAATATAAGCATGAGTGCTTGCTCCATAAACGATTGCTAGTTTACTTGCTCTTCGCAGTTGTTTGCACTCAACTGGTTTTCATTTATTTCCCTGCGATTTTGAGTAACAACCCATTAAGCGATCAATGTCCAAAGGAACGAACTCACCCATTATCACTTCCGGCTATTTCATTCACTCTCAGGCAGTCAGCAGTGCGCATGTATTACCACATGGCCACCGCCAGCCTCCTATTTTCTCTGGGTGAGACAGGCCATAGGCCCGTGGAAAAGCAGTATGGCTTTGTATGCTATTGTAACTACTCCCCACCTCCGTGCATATTGTCAAATTATACCTCGCCTGACACCGAACACAAGACAAGACACAATCCACAGAATTTGAGCAACTCTGGGCACCCGGAGATTCATAGTGCCTTGCTGCATGCATTATTACCACGGCCTAATGCCTTTATTACCTCATGAGGGTGTACAGCACTCGCTGGGAAGTTCACATGCAGAAATATCCAGGCAAAGGGCCTCATCACGAGTTTGGCGGTATTCCGGCAGATTTCCCGCTGAGTGCTATTTGTGCTAACGCCACACTCCCTGGTGGAAAGCCCACCAGATCACGAGTATGCGTGCACGCGTACAGCGACATGGTGTTAACGCAAATAGCATCTAGCATAGAAATTGGCCAGGAACCCGTAAATTCATCGCACTCTGTGCTACCACCGAGACGTGGCACTAATAGCGTGGCGCTATTAGCGTGCGGGAAATGCGTCACCCCCGCAACTGGAAATAAAGCGGTGGCCATTTTGGAAATCACAAGCCACCGAATATCACAGCCCCTGCAAGCCATCCACCCCTGTGAACACTGAAAAATGACTCAGGAGCGCACCGGGAGCAAGTCAGCCCTGGACAGTGTCAGTTAACCTAAATTGAATGACCAGGAGCTGGCCATACTTGTGGAGGAGGCAGTGACCCACCAGGAAGAGCTATACAGTGCACTGCAGCACAAGACACATGGGCAGCGTCGAGCGCAGATCTGGCGGGAAATCAGCCAGAGGGTTTCTGCAGTGGGGCGCGTGCCCCGGGTTGGGGAGGACTGCCGCAAGCGCCTAAATGACTTGCAGGTCCAAGTACGTTGCCTACTCTCCCAGCACAGGAGTGCAAGCATGGGGACTGGAGGAGGTCCTGCACCACCACCACCACCTGAGCTCACACCCTGGTAGAAAAAGATGACTAAGCTCATCGATATGGGCACCATAGAGGGAGTCAGAGGAGTGGAGGCTCGCACCGGTACCCAGCAGGCTGCAGGTGTGCCCCCCCCCTAAAAATGCATGAAACTGTAAGGGCAACACATGCAGACCCTGAATGAATGAATGTGCATGCAATGTGCGTGAGGCACCGCAGACACCCATAACTGACCCCTTGCACCACCATACTGTAATGCCCCCTAGACTCCCTGAACGTGCACAGCATCAATACAAGGGCCAGGGGACAGACATCCATGGCCATGGCACAGCTACGCGATGTGTAAGTGTGCATGAAAAAAACCCTAGCAACATGGCCACCATGCATCCCCAGCAGGCATCTGAAGATGTCACGCAAACATGTCCACGCAGTGCCCCTCCCCAATGATACGTTCCACCAATCACAATCACAACATGGGGAGTGAACAAAATGCAATTGCAATGCACTGTACTGTGTACCAACCCACTTGAAGGTATGATATGCATGATACCAATCTAGGCTGCCCTGAACTCATACCACACCCTATGTACCCCAGAGGGACACAGTGATCACCACAATCTGATGATGACGGTGAGGAGGCTACAACATCACGGCGCCTGAGGCAGCACGCTTCTACCAGCACCACCACCACGCAAAGGGGCCAGCCGGGAACAACACAACGCTGGACCCATCCCATGTCACCACACCATAGCCCAACCAGATGGGTGCAACATCCACAAGGCCACAGGGGGACAGCGCCTCATTCACCACAAGCCACCATGCAAACACTGGATGTTGACAAAGCCACCAGTGGGTCTGAGTCTGATGAGGGACAGACAGCAACAGCTGCACGACAACGTGAACTGTTGACCTCACACAGCCGCAGTGATACACAAGGAATGGCCACACCTCAGGCAAGCCCAAGGCCAGTTGCAAGGGATGCACACATCCCATGCGTGCATGTACATCGTGTCCGCACACCAGAGCCAGATGTGGATACATCGTCATATTGTACCCCAGAGGATAGGCACTCGGACCGCAGCAGCCCCATCCTAGGTAACAACATGTCCCACTATAGCCCCCCTTCCAGGCAGCGCATAGCTGTCAGCCTGGTCCTCATAACACCCGAAGTACCACTCATCACGGGAGCTGCCCTGATGGGACGTCTGGATATTAATGAGGCCAAACAGGCAACATTCAAGTCCGTGGCAACAGAGCACAGCTGCCACATCAAGGCCTTCAGCTGTGCCATACGGAATGCCACTAAGTGCATGCCCCGAGACTACAAGCGGACCCGGAAAGTGGTGGAGGGATGCACCGTGGCCCTGACAGGTTTCGGGAGAAGGGTACGGCAGTTGTGCGAGGGACTATCTGCGCATGCAGAGCAGACAAGGGAATCAAACAATCTTCTCCACCAGCAGCTGCAGGTCACTGGAGCCATCCCATCGACCTCTACTATGCCCACGCAGGGGTTCCTGGAGCCTTCACCTAGGTGCCGTTCAATGCGCAACCTGAGAGCCTGCTCACCAGCGGGGCCTGGACTTGGAAAGCGCCCGTGACCCTCATAGATGGACATGGCACCGTTTTGCGGCCCCTGAGAACATGCACCTACCTGCACTGTTTTGGGGAGTTCACTGGGGGACAGGGGAGATTGTGTGCTACGGAGTTCACTGGGGGGGATTGTGTGCTGGGGAGTTCACTGGGGGGAGGAGGGATTGTGTGCTGGGGAGTTCACTGGGAGGGAGGGGGGATTGTGTGCTGGGGAGTTCACTGGGGGAGGGGAGATTGTGTGCTGGGAATTCACTGGGGAGGGGGGATTGTGTGCTGGGGAGTTCACTGGGGGGGATTGTGTGCTGGGAAGTGTATTGGGGGAGGGAGGATTGTGTGCTGGGGAGTTCACTAGGGGGGAAGGTGGGATTGTCAAACATTAAATAAATCATGTTCAAAATTCATACAAAGCATGGGCATTCATGATTGTGATCATGTGCTCTTTAATGTAGTGAAGTGATATGTGTTACATGCACCCATCAACCGTATCTGAGACAATTATCAATCAAGCCCTGTCTGGCCTAACCTCCCCTCCACAACCCCATCCCTGTGTACACATGCACCAGCTTCAGACACATCATCATCTTCACTTGCATCCCCAGGTGACTGCACACCGGCATCGGGGGGCAGTGGCACATTCCTGCAACAGCAAATGTTGTGCAGCATGGCACATGTTAGGACGAGTTTGCAGATTTTTCAAGGTGCATATGTCAATGCCCCTCTCGTATGGAATAGGCAATAGTAGCATGCCTTCAGCAGTCCAAATGCCCTCAACGCAGATATGTGTATGTCCATGGGCAATGTTGTATGCCCGCTCAGCTTGAGTGTGTGGATGATGCACAGAGGTCATGAGCCATGTGTACTGGGGACATCATGAATCACCTGCAGGGCAGGGAATGCAGGTATGAGGACAAGGTTGGTTCAGCGGGTGCACAAGGCTCAGTAATCAGTGACATTGGCAGCAGAATCAAGTTTGTGTTGAAGAGGTCATGCTATCTCATTGCTATGTTGCCATGCACACTGCGTCTTGCAGCACATGCATGGTCTGAGGTCGACATGCAGCTGTGTTTCGATGTATGTGTGAGCCTTCATGTGCATCACAATCATGTGGTACATGTGCGCTACTTGTCATATGGTCACTTCCATTGTGGTGTGTGCTGTGCAAGGGGCAGCATCGGATCTATGGACTACTTACTGCTAGCACCACACCTGTGTCTAGATGTATCAGGTTTGTCCCTTGTCGCTGGATGAGGGGACCCTTGTATCTGCATGTGCATGCGACATGTTGTTCGGCCATGTGTCATTGGCATTCCCTTTGGGTGGTGTTGCATTTGCTGATTGTCACTATTATGTACACTTATCCAGGCATGTGATTGGCCAATCAGGACTCATTGTTTCAGGGATGTACATTGTTGTGGATCGAGCAACTTGTGTGTTGTGTTGTTGTGGATGTGCCTACTTTCAGGGACCATTGCCATGACTGTCGGATGGCTAGGGTGGGATGTCTATGGTGTGTCAGCGTGGGGAGCAACACTGCGACACACACAGGATGCATTGTGGTAGTTGGGCTTCCATATCTGACTGTCCTCCCACATGTTTTAGCCATACAGAACATACAGATGTTCTGATGCGTTTCACATGTCTAAGGGTTCTCGTGCTAGGGACATGGATGGGAAAGTTGCAGTGCTAGTGCTGCCTATGTCTTCTGCTGGCATGCATGGATTTCATTGTGTGTCTCCACCCCCCATCAGATGTCATTTGACATGCATTTCGGACTTCATTTGTACTCACCCAGCATCCATGTGTTGAGGCCTCGATGCCTTTCCATGTACGCTGGCAGGGTACTATTGCGCAGGATCATGGAGTTGTGGGTGTATCCTGGATAGCGGGCACAGCAATGGCTGAGGGTTAGCTCAGGTCTACATGTCATATGCACATTCATGGAATGGAAAAATGGTAATTCTTACGGTTTCTGTACGCTGCATCATGTACCCTGGGTGCTACTAGTGCTACGTGTGTGCAGTCCACGCTGCTATGATGTTCATGACTTGTCCAATGGCATGGCACTGGCTCTTCAGCTGGTTCACCTGTGCATGTGTGGCTGCCAATGCAATGTGCTCATTGACATGGAGCAGCAGTGCATCCATGCCATCCTGCTCAACCTTCTCCGTGATAACCTGGGTATCACTGGTCAGGCTCTGGCGTGGCTGACCTCTTTCCTTTCCAATCGACCCTCCCAGGTCCAACTTGGGTCCTTCCTCTCTGACATCTTTTTCTCCACCTGTGGCATTCCCCAGGGATCTAATCTCTCTCCCTGGCTGTTCAACCAGTATCTGGCACTCCTTGCCCACCGCATCGCCGCCCTCTGCCCCAACTTTCAGTGCTATGCGGATGATACCCAGCTCATTTTCAGGCTACCCTCGGCCTCCTCCTCTCCCTCCCTCATCTCTGACTGTCTGTCTGCTATCCAGGAATGGTGTGCTGCCAATGACCTCTGCCTTAATGCTAGTAAGACTGAGATCCTACTCATCGGCACACCCACTCCCTCCTTCCCTGCAGCTCTCTGGCCGGCCTCTCTTGGCCCTCTTCCTGCTCCTACCTGCAAGGCAAAAAACCTCGGGGTCATCTTCGACTCCACACTCTCCTTCTCTCCTCATATATCTGACGTCTCTAAGAAGTCGCATTACCAGCTGCACCTCCTCAGAGGTATTCTTCCCTTCCTCTCCTTCCCCCAGAAGCTCACTGTCTCCCGAGCCCTGGTTCTCTCAAAGCTGGACTACTGTAACAGCCTCTATCTTAATCTGCCTGCCTCCACTCTCCGCCCTCTGCAACTCATCCAGAACAGAACTGCGAGACTTGTCCTTGGCCTCAAGCCCAGGGACCGTATCTCTCCAGGACTGAAATCTCTACACTGGCTCCCAGTGGCTGCGAGGATTAAGTTCAAAACCCTCTGCATTGTCCACAAGGCCTTCTGGGGCCTGGGGCCTAAATACCTTCAACTCTCTCTTCCTAAATATCTTCCTTCCCAAGCCCTACGCTCATCCGTCTCCAACTCCCTCAGGGTCAGCCGCTTCTCGAAGCAACGAGCTGGGGGTAGATCTCTCTCTGCGGCAGGGGCCTTCCTCTGGAACAGCCTTCCTGCCTCCCTGAAACTTGAGGAGAACCATCTCCGGTTCCGGAAGCACCTCAAAACCTTCTTCTTCACTTCTGCTTTCTCTCTCCCTCTCCCCTGCTAAATTCTTCACCTAAACTGCACTGATTCTGCAACTAGGCCACTCTCACCGACCTCGGTCCTGGGCCCAGTCACTCTTCACTTGCACTGCCTCCCTGGCAACCCCTGCACTGCGGGACTGTCTCTGTATCCCTACAGTCCACCCCCCCAGCACTTGTCTGCACTTACCTTGCACTTGCCACCAGCTGGCCCTATTTATTTATTATTTTATTTCTATTCTACTTATTTGTACTGCACTTCCCCCCCTCCCCCTTCCCCTTGCACTTTTTCCCTTCCCCCTAACCCTGCACTTGCACTTGCGCGGTCTGAATGACAGCTGGCCTAGTAGGATCGTTGTCTGTCTTCCCCTTGTTCCCCCCTCCCTGCCTCGTCGCGCCTTGAAACACTTGTGTATAGGCGCGTTACAAATGCCATATCATATCATATCATATCATATCATATCACCTGTCCCAGCACGGCACTGAAGGTGGACTGGGCCATGGCATGCCTCATGGCAACGGTGTGTTGGTAGCTGCCAGTTCCAAGGTATTGTAGCACGGACACAAGCTTCACGAGTGGGGGCACTACAGTGCTGATAGCCATATGGCTGACTATGGCAGCCTGGATTGTGTCCAGCAACTGTGTAATGGTTGCCATGTCCAGCCTGTACTCGGTCACCAACTGCCTATCAGTCCGGGCCCAGGGTGTTGGCCTGGCCCTCGGGATGGCTGTCCGCCTAGCTGGTGATACTCTCCACCTCCATCTCCTCATCCCCACCGCACCCTGTGCTTCCAGGGCCCTAGCCTGGTTGGCTGGCCTCTGTAGCTCCAGGCACAGCAGGTAGATTTACACGTCAAGGCTTCCGGCTCCAAATGGCAGCATGGTGTTTGGAAGTGTGGTTTGTTCATGGGTTGGTCCTTTGTAGACCTCTTATTGGTATTGGTTTCACCTGGGCCCTTTTTGCAGTTTCCTGTGTTCTTTTACCTCCAGCATTTGGCTAGGGATATTTGTGGCAGATTTTGCACTGGTTTCTGGCGCTAAATGCACCTATGCCGGACTTGTGATGGCTCTGTAATAGCGCAAATGGGTGCCGGCGCTATTACAGCTGGCTTTGCTACAGCCAGCTGTAATTGCGACTGCTGTATTTGTACTCGTGATCCGGCAGAGCGGTATTGGTGGCACTAACACCGTTACCGCCGGATTTAAGGGTTACCGCCAAACTCGTGGTGAGGCCCAAAATCTTTTCCCCCGAAGTTTACTCACAATCATGCAAATTAGAACCAGGGTTTGAGCTTCCAATTGCCTGAAGCAAAAACTTAAATGCATGTGATATTCTGTGGGAAATGTTCTCTTGCATGTGGGTAATACATCCCAATATTTCAGCGACTATATAGGAAAATACAAAGCTAAGTGCAGAAAGTTAGGATGAAAGAACCTCTGTATATGTTCGCAGTCCAACAGGAGCAAAAGACTGTGCAACCTGTCACAATGGACCAGGAATCAGGCCAGTGTGTATCAATAGCTGGGGTCCTCCGCTATTTTCTTCTTACCCGTGCATGAAACACTAGATCCAAAGAGAATCCCACAGCCCCGTGACATACATCACGACATATTGCTTCTACATCTATATCTCCCAGTACACACCTACACACAAAGTGATGTGATCATCTTGCAAAAGAACGTTATACGAACTGAACTACCTACATGCAAAGACTGTTACATCTGCGACCACCTAATACCAGTTGCTCACGCCAAGGAAAGACTAGACTATCTCTTCGATAGCCTAACCTCGCTTCTCAAGCTAGCTCCCATTTTCACTCACTATAGCTAGCAGCCCAGGCTCGCGTATGGTCCCGTTGAGCCTAAGTGCCATGACAAATCTATTCTCTACCGGCATGGAACATTAACACTCAATGAAAGCCTCTCCTGCCTACGCGCTGATCTTCGCATCCAGATGTTGCCACTATTCTGTTAGTGTTGATCTATTAGTATTAAGTCAATGCAGGTATTTTTGCTTATGCGTGGATTTTCGCATTTAGATGCCGCCACTGACCTGTTGCTACTGTCGACTACTTCGCACTAGGTTTAATGACTTTACAACTAATCCTCTGCATAAATTGTCAACCCATTAGGTGCTTTTTAGCCTTTGCATGTCAGTCACTGTTGGATTGTCGCTTCTAGGTATGTTATGTACTCTAGTCACTGTTCAATTTCCACAATAGGTGCCCTATCCTTTTGCATGTCAGTCACTGTTGATTTGTCGCTTCTAGGTATGTTATGTCACTCCTAGCCATTGTGTTGCCTATATCTAGCCATTGTGTTGCCCACTCCTAGCCAAAGTTGACGGATAGCTGATCGCTGCCTTCCACTCACCCATCATGCCCAACATCACACCCCCACCGTATGCATTCATCCCCCCCACACCCTTCCTTCCATCCTTCTTCACTAAACCCACAGATCACAAACCAAGCACACCCTCGACGCGCCCCAGAGATACTAACTCTAGAAATCAAATACTAGGCCTCCGCTCCAGATCCTCACCGCAAACCCAACCAGATAAAACTGCAAACAAACCAACCACAGAATACCACAAAAGGGCCACCACCAACAAAGCAGCCACTGGACAGAATACCAACCCACCTCCACTGCCACGCCCAGATTTACAATGCGCATTAATTAATGCCAGATCCCTCCCTGCCCACGCTACTGAAATTCATGACCTTCTAACTAACCTCGACCTTGACATTCTCGCAATCACCGAAACCTGGCTACACAATGCCGCCGGCCCGGCCATCTCCCTAGCCATCCCATCGGGATACTCCATCCTTAGACAGGACAGAACACTATCCACAGGAGGAGGGGTAGCCCTCATAGTCAAAGATCACCTAGAAATAAGACAACTCTGCTCCAAATTAGGGGAGAACGTAGACTCGCTATCTGCCAAGATCGCACTTTCTCCCAATACCACCATCACCCTCAATCTAGTATACCGCCCACCAGGCCCAATACTGGACTTTCAGGACAACCTCTCACATCTACTAGGGGAAAACCTTAAAACTACAACCAAAACTATCCTCTTAGGAGACCTTAACCTGGGACTCCACGACCAGAAAGATAGACCTTCCACCATACTAGCACAGGTTCTCCAGGAACTGGGCTTTGAACATAAAGTACTCCATCCTACCCATAACAAAGGACGTACTCTTGACTGGATAGCTGACCACAACTGTGGCATCGACATCAGCTCCATCACACTTACCCCATGGTCCGACCACTTTCTCATTCACTTATTCATCCCCATTCCTAACAACTCGGGTAGAAAACTCAAGCCAGCACCCCCAGCCCTGGCCAGAAGCGCCAAGAACATCACTAAAGAAAATATCCTACCTTACCTAGACACCCTCACTTCTAACCTCCCTGCCGCATCAGACCCAGCTGCACTGGCGGATATCTACAAATCCACCATCAGCACTGCCATAGATACCATCGCCCCTCTACAAAAGAAAAAATCTAAAAATACCAAACACTCAAATACCTGGTTCTCAGCAGAACTAAAAGAATTACGAACCAAAAAACGCAAAGCCCTAAACCTATGGCAAAGCGCGCCCAATGCATCCTCGCTATCCTCCTACAAATCACTGGCCACCCAATACAAAAAAAGTATCATAGCAGCCAAATCCGCGTCCTACAATGAAAGAATCTCCAACGCCTCCTCTGAATCCAAAGAGCTTTTCGCCATCTTCAAGGAACTATCCACTCCGGTTACCAAGTCGCAAGAGATTGTTAAGGACCAAGCTTGGTGCAACGCCATACAGTCCGCCCTCATAAACAAAATTGAACTCCTCCAAGCAAAAATCATAGACCACCACAAAAATCTCACTCAGCACAACCTATCAGCATCCCACATGGAAACTGTGACTGAGAACACAAAGACTAAGCTCTTTACTCCTTTCAAATTTAGAGAAGTTTCAGTAAAAGAGGTAGTAGACATCGTCAACAGAATCAAACCTTCTAACTGTAAAGGCGACGCCTGCCCCGCTAAACTAGTTAAAGACTGCGTAGAAACACTAGCACCATTTCTTAAAACCTTCATCAATGCGTCCTGCAACTCAAACTCAGTCCCAACCAGCCTAAAAGAAGCCTGGGTGCGCCCTCTTCTCAAAAAACCCACTCTAGATCCCGAAAACGCCAACAACTATAGACCCATCACAACCGTTCCCTTCCTTCTCAAGATCCTCGACAAAGTTGCTTATACACAAATACAGGAATACCTGGAAGAAAACTGCATCCTAGGAAAAAGACAATCGGGATTCCGCCCGGGGCATGGGACCGAATCAGCTCTATTAGACCTCAAAATCCAATTAAATGACATCATGGACAAAGGCAAACCGGCACTCTTGCTCCTGCTAGACTTATCTGCCGCCTTTGACCTGGTCAATCACGATATTCTAGGCACGCAACTCAAAAATGAAGCCCACTTCTCGCCAGAAGCCATCTCTTGGGTCAAATAATTCCTCGAGGGACGACTTATGAAAGTCTTTTCAGACTCTGCAAGCGCTACCCCCACCACCATCCACTGCGGCGTCCCACAAGGGTCCTGCACTGCACCCACCCTATACAACCTCTTCACCCTCCCACTGTTCAATGACTTGGACCGTCGCCACATAGCATACACCAATTATGCTGACGACACGCAAGTCCTGCTCCCTCTCACAGGGGTCTATGAACAAGACGCAGCAGCACTAATCAAGATTTATTCAGCCATCCAAACCTGGATGGCAGCCAACGGCCTCTGCCTAAACGGGGACAAAACAGAAATCCTACTAGTTGGCACCAAAGAAACACTAAACAAACTCCCAGCGCAGTACAAATCCTTTAACATAGATAACTCTATCATCACAGTCTCCACTGCAGTAAAAACGCTAGGAGTATACCTTGACTCCACTCTCTCCATGACACGGCAAGTCAATGCCATAGCCTCCTCTGCCGCACTCACCACGAAGATAATCAACGCTGTTAAACCCTTCCTATCCACTAAAAACTGCCTAGCCGTAGCTAGAGCCACAATAGGTACCAAATTGGACTATTGCAATGCTCTCCTCCTGGGCACGTCTGCACAAAACCTAAAAAAAATGCAAGTCACACAAAACAATGCTCTAAGAGCAGCCCTAAGCATCCCTAAAAGGGAGCACATCACCCAAGCCAGGAAAGAAGCCCACTGGCTACCAATAAAAGAGCGGATACTATTTAAATCCATGGCCATCACCCACAGATGCCTCTCAGCCAAGGCTCCGCCCTATCTTTCAGAAAGAATCACCCTTAAAACATCTACTAGACCCACAAGGTCACACATGACCAACCAGACCTACGTACCGACATTCAAAAGAAGTAAAGCCGGGGGGGCTAGCTTCCAACACTTAGCACCCAAAAACTGGAACGCTCTCCCCACAGCGCTCAGGAACGAAAACTCTTACCATGTCTTCCGCAGACTACTCAAAACCACGCTGTTTAACTAACTCCACCCCACCGTCCTAACTGTTTTTTCACAACTGTATATAAATAAGCACAACTGTATATAAACATGCATATATGTTCATCAATGTATCTATATCCATACCATGTTTGCCTGTAACAAGTAAGAATGCTTTCAGCGCCACGATGCCCATGGGCAGATGTGCGCTATACAAATCCAAATAAATAAAATAAATAAAATAAATAAATGTATTATTTAATGAAAAAGGAAAATCAAACAATTTTACAGCTGCTACTGTTGTGGTACACAATTGCATCAATCTCTACAAAACAATTCAGTGAAGATATACTGTTACAATTCTCACAATCTTTAATGGCAACACAGGAAAAGAGCAACTGTTAGAAAGAGATAACACCAAGGGTTTAGCAATCCCCCTGCAACACTCACCCCCAAACATTAGCTAATTTGAACCCTTTGAATGGAAGTCAGTGGAAAGGAGTAGGCATACAGAGAGAAAATTGGATTTTGAGTAAAGCCCACCACCCCAGGATGGGAGGCCAGCACAGAAAGTGAAAATCTGTGTTTGGAGCAAAACGGCACAATCGGATTTTGATTATTACTCACACGGCTATGGGGCAGAATGAAAGGAAATTTGTGTTGCTACACTTGAGGAGATAAGGAAGCTTAGAGACTACTAATCAGCACACCGGGGCAATGATAGAAATAAAGTGGGGGAAATCAGTTTTGGGAAAAACCATGTGCAAAAGGAAAAATACAAACGGCAAATCGTAATTCATTTTACACAGGATTTACAACGACAGGCATTTCAGGGAAGGGGTATAGTTCAGAATAGGAAAATCGGTTTTCATGGACATGGACAGAGACACATAACAGATAGATTTGTAGGCAAAAGGGATTGCTCTCAATGGGACTACGGTTTGGGGTTTTCAATGGGACAGATGCAAACAGGAATTTGTGGGGTAATGCACACAATGCACCGTCAAATTCGGTTTTCAGTTACAAGGAGACTAATTCTTTTGAGGCAACAGTTTAATGACTATGATTATTAAAAAAATACACTAGGGACAAGGGGGTTAATTTCAAATTTTAACCTACTTGTACCGTCAATATCAATGGGGTCATTAATTGATTTACTTAACAATATGCTAAGGATTTACACAGACACTGAGAGGTTTACCAAAGGGAATATGCTAACATACAGGCTAAACACAGAGTCTTCTATGGGAAGGTGACTGAATTACACTAACAATGTGATGTTTTCAATTGGGTTTTCAATGTGTTCAATGCTACAAAAAGGAAGGTTTTATGCAATTTAGGGCTGGGGTTATTTGCTACTTACAAATTAAGCCTTGGATTGGGATTCTGGAAAGTCAGCTGGATCTCGGGACCCTCTGGACAGCTAAGCAAAGGGTCTGGTCACTGCACTCTCCTTGGTATGGTTCAGCTCCCTCCTCTCTGTCCTCCTTCTCCTGTCTCCCCAGATTCTTGTGTGTCCTCTGACCTAGTCAAGTCCCCCTTATATAGCCCAAATGACATCACTCACTTTACAATCTAGTGGGAGTAATCTATACTTATCCTTGCCATGCGGATAGGACAGTATACCATTCCTCCAAGCCTTTTTCATTTGCAATCTTTTAAAGGGCAGAGGTTCAAGTGAAATGGAAAGCCAACAGCTGTGTCTGGTTGTAGGATTGCAATACTTGCCCCCAATGTGAATGACAAGTGCAATAAGACCGTTTTTGATGCAGTATATAACTTCTTGCCATTCAAGTGAAACAAAAGCAATGCAGGGACATTTTTGGATTGTAGGGTTCAACTGCTTGTGGCTCATGTGACATGGAAAGCAAAGCACAGCTGTTTTTGGTGCAGAGTTTCAATGCAGTTTCATGTGAAAAGAGATTTATGTTTAGGACCTTAAAAATGCACCCCACAGTGTGTACTAGTAGTAGGAACATAGTCTCAGGGCTTGGGGGCCCTGACAATTCAGCACCACTTTTCAGATCCCACTACACAAGTAGAACCAGTGTCTCACCTGGTGATTGGAATATCAGAACATGCTAAAGCTCATCTCTGTGTGAACAGCAATCACATGTATAGCAAGGTTGTGCCAGAGTTGGTGCCCAGTGCAATATCACTAAAAAGCCACAGCTTCCAATCCCCTTGACATCTAATGCTGGCTATTAGTTCCCGTCGAACAAACAGTTTACCGTACTATAGAATTAAGCTACCACATTGATATCTTTTTTATTATTCTAATTTGGTTTACCGTTTTCGTACTTTTAAGAAGCACCAGACTAACATGTGCAATCCACACAATGATCAAGTGATACTGCTGTTACAGAGGCTCACTTGTCATGCGACTGATTCTTCCCCAATATAAACTTGTCATGCGACTGATTCTCCCCCAAAATAATTAAAATCAAGCCTCGGGGTCCGTTTTGTGGACTTTCACACAGAAATCGTGAAAGGGCTGTGCACCGAGAAGGACACTGTGTGAGCCTGCGGGCAGAAGAAAAAATGCACGGCACACATATTCATGAAATTGTTTGCGCAAACTAACCGTATTCGCGAGTCACGGATGGAACGCTCCCGACACGCCCACACGCAAAGCAAAAAACTGCCAGATCAGCTACCTTTGCACGCTCCCCGTGCGCGATTACAGGCACCCTTCAGATAGTGTGTGGGGTCCCCCGTAAGCAGGCCTGCGGCTCGGAGACGCTGCGTGGAGTCCCCCATAACTTTATCCGGCACCCTGACAACATGCGTATATAAAATTATAACTCGGAATAACTCAGGAAATCTGTGTGCAAACCCACGTAAAACATTCCTGCACCCCGCAACATTACTTACATGCACCCCTATGTTACATCAGAACCCTGATTGAATACACACACACCAAAATCTGACATGCAACCCCACCTGCATGCTAAAAACCCTACGCGCAATTATACTTATGCCTGCCTTTGGGTGGTGAATTGTATGAAGGACTTGCATGGCCATTCCAAGCCAAGATGTTGTGCGATCGAATCCTTGAATATGTCTCGTGCCCTGCAATTGTGGGCATGCAAAGGACTGCGGGCAGGCTATCCATCAGAATGCCCACCTTTTTGCAATTTCTTCCCATTTTTGGTGTTCTGCCCTCTTCCAAGCTCTTTGTACAAGCATGCCCACTCTCTGATTGGAGTCACTTGCAAGGCTCTTGATGGCTCCCACAGACATCCCGAGCTAGCTCAAACTCCATGCAAGTCCAGGAAAAGTACTGCACATTCAATTCTATGAATCGACGAAGACAGATTTGCATGCAGTTGCATGCACAAGTACCTTATTTTATGTGCAGAAAATGTTTTTAATCGGGACCTTGGTATTTTATTATAACTGAGACCATCCTGGTACCATCTGGGACAATCCAGGAGGCCAACAAATGTAAATTGTGGGGTACCTTTAAAGGCCCTAGACGGAAGCCCCCCTCACCTAAACAGCAGCAGTTAAACACTGCCACCAAAAACAGCCTTGTTTTGCTTTTATTTCATCTGAATGACACGCATTTGTACATTGCAACCAAAAATGGCCCTGTTTTTCTTTTATTGCCCCTGAATGTCAATAAGTTCTTCATTGCAACCAAAAACGGCCTTGCTGTGATTTTTTTGTGTTTATTGCTTTAAAACATTCCATTCCTAATCCTCCTTAGTGGAGCTCACGTCCAATTTCGTCCGTTCAGTTTGTTTCTTTACGCTTTTTGGCATTTCTAAAGCTTGATTCTTGTTACAACACTAGGCATTGTAAGATCTTTGCAACTGCAATCACCAGTTTCGTGCTATAACCACTCATCATTCTTTCCCACCATGATTCCTCATCAGATAGTCTTATATGTTCCATGTGCGGAGTCAAGTAGTTCTTTCTTAATGCGAGGGTACCTGGGCAGGACAATAGAAGATGCTTAATTGTTTATATGGACTTTGCATTTTTGCAGAAATGGCAACTATTGTCTACTGATTGCCCTCTGATTTCCACATTTTCAGTCGTTTTTAGCACATTAATCGTGCTTTCAAGTATGTTTCACGCAGAATCTCTTCAGGAAATTTTCCCAAATACTTTCTTACTTCATTTATCTTTTGGGTGTTACCCAATGGCAGATGTTTCGTCAGTTTATTTTTTAAGCAATTTCTAATGTTTGAATCCAATTCCACCTTGTGAATTTTAGGTTTACTTTTGCAGGATTTAGTTCCAACTCTTCCAATGAGCTTCCTATGCCTTCAAGAAGCTTTAGGTTTGTATTTGCCCAGTACGACAACATGGTGTTCTGATGAACCTCCATTTCCTTCTTAATTAAGTCTAGAATTTTAGGTCTGGGGGTTCGTTGGATCTTACCATAGAATTAATTGTAAGGTTGCTTTATCCACATCTCCTTGTATTGGCACTAGGCTTAGTTCTTACCTTATACTGGCGATTGGTGTTTAGTTAGGTTAATTCAACAAGCGCTGCCAAAATTGAACTTCCAATTTCTTCCAGAGTTGGCTTGGGATACCATGCTGTGCTTTTATTTCATCTGAATGACAAGATGTTCTACATTCCAACCAAAACATGGCTCTGCTTTACTTTCTTTTCCTTTGAACGACAAGAAGTTAGTGCAACAGCAAAAAAAACAGCCTTGCTTTACTTTCTTTTTTCCTGAATGACCAGAAGTTATACACTGCAACCAAAAACAGCCCTACTTTACTGTTGTTTCACATGAGGGGCAAGAATTTCAATACTACAAAGAAAAACGGCTTTTGTTTTCCCTTTCACATGAACAGCAGCCCTTTAAACACTGCAAACAAAAAATGGCTTGGCGTTCCTTTTGTTCACATCAAATTAAAGAACCATGTGGAATGGGGCCTTCCCCTCATTATCAATGGACCAACAGCAAATGCACACTTGCTCAAAAAGGAGAACTCAATCACAGAATCCTGTGACCTGCAAGACAGGATTTTAAACATTGGAAGCAAAAAGCCTGCACACGTGTGAAAAGAAAAACGGCTTTGAAAGCCACAGTGGAAAGATTGCATTGCTCACGCAGAAAATATCAGGGAAATGTCATGTGGTGGTTGACCAAAGCGAATGCAGATTATGTTCCAACCCACAAAACTCCAGTCACCTTTGAATAGACCCTTATTACAGGAAAAAATGTTTCTGGCATGAAGGCCGGAACTCATGATGACAAAGTGCCACTCCCACTGGATATCACAAATATCCTATAACCACCCCACAATAAAATGTGATCCTGGAGAGGGTGTTATAATTTCAAAGGAAGCAAGGTGTGGCTAGAGCTTGACCAGGAGGTGTGAGATCCTTGTTGCACCCACTTCAAAATAACCCACACCACTTCAAAGAGACTTATAAAAAAAACTCTGGTTACAGGCTGAGCCCAGGGAGACAGATGGATGTGGGGGGAGGAAGCAGCCCAACCCCAGTTGGAACAAGACACTCCCAAGTTACATTAAAGACTGATTTAATTTTAGGCATTTTCACAGCATTCAGAATAAGAATCAATTTCGTTTTATGCTATTTTTCATGTAATTTCCAGGTGGTTTTAAAGAGACTAATTGCATTTCTCTAGGACTTTGGGGACTGAAATGGCCGGTTAAGACTAGTTTCTGGCTGATCTAATAGGACAGTTGATGAAAAGATGGAAGATGAAATTAGGAACATGCTGGATCATTGGCAGAGTCATAACTTTTATACATTTTATGAAAATGACAAAAATGTGCCAAAGTGCCATGCTGCCTCGTACGGAGTTGGCGATCGGCTTACCTAATTACCTAGGAGCAACTGAAGCCACATATCTGTTTCATATGGCCGGGCTAGTATAATTATGAAGTTATGAGACATAACTGGTTTTTGACAAAAAGTGGTCATGAGAACAAAGAATTGTAATGAATGCAAAAAGACAGATGGTGCTCTCTTCCTTTGAACCAATCATGACTGGGGGCGGATATACAGAGTCAAACTGTCCAATCCGGGGGCAGGGATAATTACATTGTACTCCCCCTAGATTGTAAAGTTAGTGATGTAATTTGTGCTATATAAGGGTGCTGTACTAAGTCAGGGAGACAGACAAAAATCTAGGGAGACAGGAGAAGGAGAACGGAGATAAGGTGGCTGAACCTTACCATCTTTGAGAGTGCAATGACCAGACTCCTTGCCCTACCTGTCCAGAGTGTGCTGAGATCCAGCTGGCTGTCCTGAATCCTAAACCAAGGCTTGCTTTGCAAGTAGCAGATAACCTCAGTCCTAAATTGCATGAGCCCTTCATATTTGTAGCATTGCATCCAATATTCCCCCACTGAAAGCCCCAATTATAGTTTCTTACAAACTTTTTCTCATTCATCTTTAGAAAATTTAAAAAAAACAGTGTTTAAAAGTCAACATAACGTTCTTCCAGTGAAAATTTCAAAAACAATAGTCTTAGACTATTTTGAGGGTTATTTTTGCATTTCAAAATTGGATAACTCTACATGTAAAAAATGTATCATTTCCGGATTTGATTAAATTCCATCTCTCTTCTCCATTCAATTGTTCTCTTTTGTGAGACAGCATTCCACTGAATAGAGTTCTTTGTTCTTCAAGTCTACACATTCCATGATGAGATGTTGCATTGACTCCACTTGTTCTTGTTGTAGGCAAAATCTACAACATAACTGTTGCACCGGGTGTTGGTGAGTTTTAACCAAAATCTCTCTTGTTGGCAGGAGGTTTAAAGGTAGTCTCATGAAAGTGTCTCTTATAGCTTGGTCAGGGAACTGTTGCAGGTATTGGGGCATTTTGTTAATTGCCCTTACTTCCATCTCACAATTCAGATCAAGTTGGTATGTTGATTTGAGTTTCTGCGTGCAAAACCAATCTTTTCTTAGAAGCTTGATTTTTGCCTTTTATGGTCGATTGATAAGCATGTCTTCAGAGATCTCTTCATTCTGCATTAGTTGAGAACATGCTTCTTTCCATCTGTTTAAGACAAAGACTCTTGTCATAGTTGTTTCCATCCTTAAGATATCAATTACCGGAATATTGTCTTTTAATATTATCTTTATATATAACATTACGGATTTCCATGATTTCATCGCCTCAAGTGATTGTAATGTGATCTTTTACCTTATCCGTGGCATTGGGTAGGAAGGAGGAAGAGATAGAATCTTTCTCCAAATAATACCTTCAAGTTGTATCCATATGTCTGGAGGTAAGTTCAAAGTTGTTTCTGAACTATTTGTCAGGATTGGCTTTATTTTTTTCTATAGAAGGTTACAATCGACTTTGGTGAGAACTTCTCGTACTTGCAATGTAGGACTCTTTCCTGAGGAGCAAGAGAAAGTGCCTTTTCCTTTTGTTTTTCAACCCATGGTTTTTCTGTTGGGGATTGGTTCAGAAGGACTCCTAGATACTTATATGAGGTAACCGTGTCCACTTTTTTCCCTTCCAGAAAGATGGTTAGTGATTTCCGTTTACTATTTGGGTAGCTGGAGAGTGACATTGTTGTATTCCTTTTATACAGTTATATATAGTTCAATATCCTCAAATGATGACAGAACACACTCTGTATGTCTACACTTCTTTATTTCCATATCTTAACTGATGGAGTTCCACTCACTAAACATTCCACAATCTATTCAGCCACAACACCTCCTCCTTGCTTATTGTCAGGAATCTGTGGAAAGGCCGAGGATGGCGCTTGGTGCTTGGCAGGAGGAGATAAACTACATTTCCCATTAGGCTTTAGGAAGAGTGTAGTTCTCCTCTATCGCGCGCGGCACCAGCTGCTCATTAGCAGCAACTGTTAAAACCCGCCACCGCCCGTGCCTCGGTGCAGGTAATTACTGATTATCAGCATGGGCGGCAGCAGGGTTGGAGCAGGCATGTGGGAGCATATCCGACGCCGAAGGACTTATTGAGCTTCCCTTCTCCCCGGGCCTCGACGGTAACGCTGAAGAACACAAGAAAGTCTGTCGCGGGCTGCGGCGGTGAAGCGGTTCTTACTACCCGGTGTTGGGCATCGCTTTTCAGGGTCCGGATGTCCTCGTGAGGCATCCGGGCCATCAGTTAAGTGTTTTTGGACCTCGGTGCTTACATACTGGGGTTATAATACGTTGATGTTCATGTATTGATTCATTATCCATTATGCAGTGAGTGTGTGAGATAACACGTTCTAGGATACACGTTCCGCTTGATACACGCCATGTGAGAGGAAACATGTTATAAGAACTCAGGACTGATAAAAGAGTGCCCTAGGGGCAGATTATCCTATGTGTATGTAATTGGAATAAGTCTTTGGAGTCGACTTATCACAAGGGCCTGTTATGTGTTAGGTTTGGTCCCAAGACTCTGTTTGTGGTTTTCCTTGTGCCCAACGGGCCATGTGTCTTGTATCTTCATGAAAGGGACAACCCTTGTTTGTGCCATTGGCGTCTAAACCATCTTATGTGTTTTCATACATTTCTGTCCCCAGTAACATGTTACGTTCAAGGTCTGTGTTCTAGGTTATGTTTGTGATATGCAAAGTGAAGACTTGTAAAGCCACCATGGTTATAATTTAGCAGGTTTACTTCAGGAATAAGAGATTAGGCTAGGTGATTTAGAATTACGGTTTCAGGTACAGGAGGATTTGCTGTTGTATGTATTGGTTTGTTATGTTCCCTTCCTTTCCTTTGTCACTCCATCCCCTTTCCCTAACTCCATCTTCCCCCCATTGGCTGCCACGTGGCTCCCTGTGATATACGTTCAGGCGCCCGTGCCAACCACGGTGGGAGGGGTCAATCTATTTGGCTTCTGTGGTTCGGAGGAGGGGATCGAGATCCCTACTCCCTATAAGTTTGACAGAATTACCTGCCCCCGATTTCGGGGTAATTGAACCACCCAGGCCAAATGGATACGAATCCTCCCTCTTTAGCGGATGTGCTCAAGGCACTACAGGACATACAAGTAGAATTGGTACAGAGTAGAAAGGATTTGAGTATATTGAAAGCTCAGGTACAGGGTTTGGTCGCACAAGGCACCCCGCTTGATGGGGCTGGAACCTCTACGGGAGGGCAAACTGGTAGAGCCACGTCTACTATGATTGTGCAGCCCTCTAGTAGTGTGCCCTTAGCCACACCTGAAAGATTCACAGGAGACCCTAAGAAATATATGACCTTTTTAACGCAGTGTCGACTTCATTTTTTGTGTAAACCTAAGGCGTTTGAGACAGTACAAGCTAGAACGGCATTTGTTATTTCCTATTTAACGGGAGATGCGGCAGCATGGGCAATGCCTTTGGTGCAAAAGGATGATCCTTTATTATATGATTGGGATGGGTTTCTAGGGGAATTTGGAAGGTTATTTGACCGCCGGGAGGTTTCTTTGGCTCAAGACAAAGAATTGTTAGCTTTAAGACAAGGAACCCGCGACTTGGTTTCGTATGTTACACAATTTAACAGGTTGGTTATTGAGACAGATTGGCCTGAAAAGAAACAGACGGTGTTGTTTTATCAAGGGCTCAAAGAGGAATTGAAGGATGCTATCGCTCAAGTAGAACCCCAGCCCATGACATGTACCGCCATGATTGATTTAGCTCTAAGATTGGATCATCGTATTGGAGAGCGCAGGGGTGAGAAGAAGAGACCAGAAGTGTTGCCTTTTGCTAGATTGGATCGGGGGAAGGGAAACAGGAATACAGAAGGAGAACCCATGCAAATTGGTGGAATAAGGGGGCCTTTGTCTGTTGCTGAGAAGGAGCAACGAAGGGCTAATAATTTGTGCCTCTATTGTGGACAACCAGGACATTTTATTAGAACTTGCCCGAACACCCCCAAGAAAGGAGCAGGGGTGGATAGAAACAAGGTTGAGTCGGGAAAAGGATTGGGCCGGCCTTAGGGGGAACTCAGGCGACAGGCCCAGACACAATTAGGTTCCCCAATTGGAGTGCAAATACGACAGGGAAAAGAAATTCACATTTGTACATACTGGTGACTTTACTGTTTGCCTGTACTAAGCAGCTCGTGTCTGCAATGGTGGATTCAGGCGCCACTGGTAATTTTATTGACATTGGTGTGGCGAAAAAATTGGGTTTACCATTGAAGGAAAAATCTCAGGTGGAGGGAGTACAATCAGTGGATGGTTCACCACTGGTGTCAGGACCCATTTGTCAACAAACTGAGCCACTTATAATGAGGTGTGAGTCTGGACATACAGAGGAAATTGTCTTTGATTTAATTGCGGCACCTCAATTTGGGCTCATTTTGGGCATGCCGTGGTTGCTTAAGCACAATCCCAGGATTGATTGGATTAAGCGGGAGGTGGTTTTTGCAGGAGTGGAATGCGAGAGTCACCTTGAGGAAGAGGTGAGACCCGCATTGTATTTGGCAGATCAAGTGGCAGAACCACAAAGGGTGGGAGCAATGGCTGTGAGTATCCCAAATCAGTACCAAGATTTAGCTAAGGTATTCGACAAAGGGGGAGCAGACAAGTTACCACCCCATAGATCTTATGATTGTGTAATTGATTTGGAACCAGGGGCTAAGTTACCTTGCAGTAGAATCTATGCGTTGACTGAAAAAGAAAACCAGCATTTACGTGAATATCTGGATGACATGTTAAAGAAGGGATTTATTAGACATTCCACCTCACCTGTGTCGTCACCCTTATTTTTTGTTCCAAAGAAAGAAGGAACACTTAGGACATGCATTGACTATAGAGCATTGAATAAGGTGACAGTGAACAATAGGTACCCCTTGCCTTTGATTTCAGTGTTATTAGATCAAGTAAAGACAGCAGTGGTTTACACCAAATTGGATTTAAGAGGGGCTTACCATTTGATCCGTGTGAAAGCAGGGGATGAGTGGAAGACAGCTTTCAGGATGAAGTTTGGTTTGTTTGAATACCTTGTGATGCCTTTTGGTTTATGTAATGCTCCTGCAGCATTCCAATACTTTATGCAGGAAGTGTTGAGTGAGTTTCTAGATCAGTTTGTTATAGTTTATATTGATGACATTTTGATTTATTCATCTTCTGAAGAGCAGCATCGAGATCATGTAAGAGCAGTGTTAAAAAGATTACAAGACCATCAGTTGTATGTAAAAATGGAAAAATGTGCTTTTCATACCACTCAAGTGGAATTCCTTGGTTTTATTTTGACTCCCTCTGGTATTGTGATGGACAAAAGGAAAGTACAAGCAGTTACGGAATGGCCAGCGCCTCAATGCATCAAAGATATCCAATCCTTTTTGGGTTTTGCAAATTTTTATAGGCGCTTTATTTCAAACTTTTCACAAATCGTTACACCTATTACCAAATTATTAAGGAAGGCCACTAAGTTTGATTGGAATTATGAGGCAGAAGTAGCTTTTCAAGAGTTAAAGAAAGCATTTACATCAGCTCCGGTATTGAGACACCCTAATCCGGAAAAACCTTTCCAAGTGGAAACGGATGCTTCCAATGTGGCTGTGGGAGCTATATTGTCTCAAAAGGATGAAGAAGGAGTATGGCACCCTGTAGCTTTCTACTCTCGCAAGCTTACTAGCTGTGAACAAAATTATTCAATCACCGATAAAGAGTTATTGGCAATTAGAGCAGCTTTTTTGGAGTGGCGACATTATTTGCTGGGGGCCAAATATCAGGTTACAGTGGTCACTGATCATAAGAACTTGCAATATTTCAAGACAGCGCATACATTAAGTCCAAGGCAGTTAAGATGGTCACAGTACTTTAATGAGTTCAATTTTGTAGTCACGTTTAGACCAGGAAGAAAAAATGGAAAAGCTGACGCTCTATCTCGGCAGCAACATATGGAAAGCATGATAACAGAAGTTAAAACTATCATTCCTGCGGAAAAGGTAGTAGGAGTAATAATGACTCAGTTACTAAGACAGGTTAAACAGGAAATGAAAGGAAAGGTCAAATTGAAATGGGGAGAGAATCCCGCGGAAAAATTCCACAAGGGACTTCCCTATTATGCAGGGAAATTGTTTTTACCGACGCTCGCTTTACAAAGGAAGGCGATGCATTGGTGTCATAATTCCCCTTATCAGGACATTCAGGAAGCAAAAAGACACAAGGGTTGCTGGAGAAATATTTCTGGTGGCCAGAGTTAAGACAAGATTCTATTAAATATATTCAAGAATGCGAAACCTGTGTACGCAGTAAGTCAGATCACCAAAAGAAATCAGGGTTACTTCAGCCACTACCCACTCCGGAGAAGGTTTGGACACATATATCCATGGATTTCATCACTGATTTGCCTCCGGATAATCAGTATGACACAATCTGGGTGGTGGTGGATTATCTCTCTAAACAAGCCCATTTCGTACCTTGTAAAGGTATTCCTGGAGCAGGCAGATTGGCAGAATTGTTTTTACAACATGTGGTCAGATTACATGGTCTGCCTCAAAGTATTGTATCGGATAGAGGTCCACAATTTACTTCCAAATTTTGGCGTGCTTTTTGTAAAATGTTAGGCATGGAGTGTGCTTTGTCCACCAGTTATCACCCACAGACAGACGGACAAACTGAGAGAGTCAATCAGACGCTTGAACAATATTTACGATGTTATTTAAGTGATGGTCGTGAATCGTGGGTACAATCTTTATGGTTGGCTGAGTTCACTTATAATAACACTGAACATGCCTCGTTGGGAATGTCTCCAAATGTATGTTTGTATGGTCAGACACAGAATATGTTACCAGAACATCTACCTGACATGGAGAATATCCCTATGCTTCAGGATAGAAAAGAGTTACTATTACAACTCAGACAGAAAGCACGAGCCAATTTAGATCAGGCTAAGAAACAGTATAAGAAATATGCCGACAGAAAAAGGCGGGAGGCTCCTCAGTATAAAGTGGGGGATAAGGTATGGCTTTCGACACACAATCTGCCTTTAAAGGGTCCCTGGAAATTTGCCCCCAGGTTTATTGGCCCCTACGAAATTGTGAAATGCATTTCTACAGTGGCATGTAAACTAAAGTTGCCTCACATGTTAAAGATACATCCAGTGTTCCATGTGTCTCTGCTTAAACCCGCAGCTCCGGGAACGCGAGTACAGAGACCACCAGTAATTATTAAGGATGGGCAGACAGAATATGAAGTCAAGAAGATACTGGACTCAAGATGGAGACAGAAGCAGTTATGGTATCTCATACAGTGGGTAGGATATGGACCTGAGGATTGTTCATGGGAACCGGCCAGTGCGGTGCATGCACCTAGATTGGTTCGACAGTTACATTTGCAGCAAGCAAAGAAAACAAAACTTGGGAGAGGCCTTGAGAGAGGAGGTACTGTCAGGAATCTGTGGAAAGGCCGAGGACGGCGCTTGGTGCTTGGCAGGAGGAGATAAACTACATTTCCCATTAGGCTTTAGGAAGAGTGTAGTTCTCTTCTATCGCGCGCGGCACCAGATGCTCATTAGCAGCAACTGTTAAAACCCGCCGCCGCCCGTGCCTCGGTGCAGGTAATTACTGATTATCAGCATGGGTGGCAGCAGGGTTGGAGCAGGCATGTGGGAGCATATCCGACGCCGAAGGACTTATTGAGCTTCCCTTCTCCCCGAGCCTCGACGGTAACGCTGAAGAACACAAGAAAGTCTGTCGCGGGCTGCGGCGGTGAAGCGGTTCTTACTACCCGGTGTTGGGCATCGCTCTTCAGGGTCTGGATGTCCTCGTGAGGCATCCGGGCCATCAGTTAAGTGTTTTTGGACCTCGGTGCTTACATACTGGGGTTATAATACGTTGATGTTCATGTATTGATTCATTATCCATTATGCAGTGAGTGTGTGAGGTAACACGTTCTAGGATACACGTTCCGCTTGATACATGCCATGTGAGAGGAAACATGGTATAAGAACTCAGGACTGATAAAAGAGTGCCCTAGGGGCAGATTATCCTATGTGTATGTAATTGGAATAAGTCTTTGGAGTCCACTTATCACAAGGGCCTGTTATGTGTTAGGTTTGGTCCCAAGACTCTGTTTGTGGTTTTCCTTGTGCCCAACGGGCCATGTGTCTTGTATCTTCATGAAAGGGACAACCCTTGTTTGTGCCATTTGCGTCTAAACCATCTTATGTGTTTTCATACATTTCTGTCCCCAGTAACATGTTACGTTCAAGGTCTGTGTTCTAGGTTATGTTTGTGATATGCAAAGTGAAGACTTGTAAAGCCACCATGGTTATAATTTAGCAGGTTTACTTCAGGAATAAGAGATTAGGCTAGGTGATTTAGAATTACGGTTTCAGGTACAGGAGGATTTGCTGTTGTATGTATTGGTTTGTTATGTTCCCTTCCTTTCCTTTGTCACTCCATCCCCTTTCCCTAACTCCATCTTCCCCCCATTGGCTGCCACGTGGCTCCCTGTGATATACGTTCAGGCGCCCGTGCCAACCACGGTGGGAGGGGTCAATCTATTTGGCTTCTGTGGTTCGGAGGAGGGGATCGAGATCCCTACTCCCTATAAGTTTGACACTTATCATAGAAGTTCACTTTATCCGACAGCCTAGCCCGATCACCTCTACATTTGTTCAATGAGACGTAAGGGATTGTGTATAGCCCTTTGAGGGTGACCACTGCCAAGCAAGCACAGTGGCAAATGTCCAGAGTATTTAAGGGACAGGGGACCACTAAGTTCTTCACTCCTCCTTTCCCCACACAGTTCTATATTTGAGTTATTCTGTGACATGAGGCCAACAGGTTCCTCATTTCTCCCTTCCTCTGCCGTTTCTTCATCCAATTCATCCTGGAACATTGCATGGTCGAGCAACGCATCTCCTTTCATTACGCCATCATCTTTAACCACAGTCACAATGGCCTTTTGACAGTCATACCTATTAGGGACTCTGGCTCATGGCTGGATCCCATCTTCCTTCGTTGTTTCTGCCTGATTATTACAGATATGCTTTCAAACACTGGCATCTGATTTCCTTCAATTCTACTCTTGTGATGTATCCAATCTACCTTGGCATGCAGTCTGCTTCCTTCCATGCCCCCCCCATTTTCAACATGCTGTCACGCTCACCTGATTCCCACGGAGGCGCAGGTCTGGCTTCGAGTGCTGATGCTTCTTCTATGGTGAAGCGCAGGACTCTGAAGATGGACTCACTGGCTCGCAGGAATATTCCCCTGTGCGTGAAAAGGGAGTATTACCTACTGACGGAATAATGCTCAAGCCTCCCACTCTCTTCCAACCCTCCACGATACCCTTCCTCGATTCCCCGTGAAGTCTCACCTTAGGGTTTGGAAGGACGAGTTCTCCATCCTGCTTCTGATGCAGGGGCGCGTTGAAACCCAGTTACTTCACTGGATTGAGGTTTGATGGGAGTTCAAATAAGCTTGACTATTCAGGTAAGGCGCTGTAAGAGTTCTGTAGCAAGTTCAAAAGTTCAAGCCTTATAATAATGTTCATTGTCCTATTGCAGCAAGCGGTAACGCTTATGTCTTTTTCCCCTTAGGGGCCGGGGTTCGGGATGCCAGAGATATGGCGCCGACCCGAAGTGAAACGTGCAGTTCCAGTAAATGACAGGTAAGTTCTGGATGAGCGTTCGGGTAATGTCTTTGCATTCGCTCATTCAATGTCTTTGTCTTTTTTCCCCATAGGGGCCGGGGTCCGGAATGCCAGGAAGCGGCAGGACCCGAAATGAAATGGGAATGACCCAACAGGTAAGTCTTAGAAGGAAAATGAGCTTTTCCTATTCCCTTCCTTCTCTCACCTTGTGTTCTTGTCTTTTTCTCTCTAGGCTCTGGGAAGTGGCTGTGGATCCGGATGATCGCTGCTGAAGATGGAGGTGCCCAGGAAAGGTGAGTGAAATGCAGCGCTGCAGCGATCGAAGCAAAATGCTTTTAAAATGATGTCTTCCCTTTCAGGATCGTCGGTGTGAAGTCTCCGTGATGCAGCTTTAGCAGGTAAGGTCTTCTTTCTCTTCCAATTCTCTCTTATCTCCCCTTGCAGGTGACCCAGGATGCTGACAGGCGTGGCTGAAGTCCAGATGCAGGAGCTGACACGGTGAGCGTCCAGCTGCGAGGAGCAGAACAACGCGAAGCGTGAGTTGCTGATCAGGCGTGGTTTAAATAGCTTTGGAAGAAGTTCCAGGTATGTATCCTTCCACCGATCAGGTATGTATCCTTCCCCGACCACCCCCAGGGGAAAGTAGTTCCACAGGTAAAGTAGTTCCATTCAGGCCTCAAGAAGGCCTGGATGTAGCAGCATGGTCTGCATCAGGTAAGTGCACCTTAAAACACTTGAACACATGTCTAGCTTTATGAGCCTGGCGCCTAAGGTGCCAGGACAGGGGTCCAACATGAGCCTGGTGCCTAAGGCGCCAGGACTGTGTCCAAAGGGCCCCAGCTTGGGCCCGCTGGCACTTCCCTGGGGGAAATGATGCCTGCCTCTGGGGTTGCTGGGTCGGACCTTTGAACGTCGGGATTGCCCTTGTCTGTTAGACCTGATACCAGTAATGATATTCAACTCACTTTTGTTTTCCATATTGGCCATTTGCTTTTCAGTTCTTTCATGCACTCATGCCAATTCCATGACCTCCTTTAATGGGTGAGGCACTCTCAGAAGATGTCTCCGGAGCATTGATGACATGCATCCTTCAATGATTCTCAGCCTGATCACCTCATCATCACTAAAGCTTGCAAATTCGCAATATGTTGCCTTTCCCTTCAATCGTAATGTAAATTGGTCAATTGTTTCATGTGAACACTGTGTGCACTGGTTAAATGCGTACCGTTCATAGTCCCGATTGGGCGGGACTACCAAATGTTCACTAATAGCAGAGACCAATTGTTGGTACGTTGTTCTTTCTTGAACCGGAATGCCCACTATCACATTTTTCACCTCCTTTCCCAGCAAATTAACGAATATGTCCATTTTGTTTGAGGCATCCTGGCTTCCTGCCGCTCTCCAAAAGTCCTCAAATTCCTCCATCCATTCCTACCACTGTTGCCCCTGATCTTCCTGTGGCTCAAGTATAAATGGGTCAGGGCAATGGAATCCCATCATTCTCGGCTGGTCCTGTATCCTCACATGTGATATTCAGGGACAGGGACATGGTGTTGGGTGTCCTGACCCACGTTTGAGCTACCATGCTGCAACATTTGGCGCTGTGGGCTTAGAAAATCCAAGATGGCCAAAAGGCCCACATGTACGCCAGAATAGGAAAACTGTGCAGTACTGGCATGGAAAACATCATGATGGCTAGAGCTTCCCAGAAAATGCACAGGGAAATGCATGAAGAATAGGCTGCCACCCATTTTTGCCGATGTTATGGGCACAGAAGGGCACTGCCTAAAACCACCATTGGGCTACACACAGTAGCCTGAAACCATTGCAAAAGGGACAATGCTGATTGCCAAAAGCAACCCACAACTATTGGGAATTCATTCCTTCAACGGGCACAAAATTATTTTACTGCAGAACCACACCATTTTCATGTTCTGAACCTGGATAATATACTTCCATGTAAAATCTCTTGTTTGGAATGCATTCATTCAAGACTGATCCAAAAAATGGACGCAGTACCGATAAATACCTCAAGGCGGCGCTAGCAGTTTAAACTCTGACAGGGAAACTGCATGTCAGGAGTTGCAGGAGAGGCCTTTACATCAAAGGCTGGGAGTTAATTAAAAACTTAACCACATGCTGTTCCCAGAAGACAATCTGATTTAATTAACAGGCCAAAAGGCTGGGAACCCTTCTCACCTCAGGAAGCCCAGGAAACCACATGGTCATACTAACCAAATGCAAAGTGGCTCCCTGGTCTGCTGACCTCAGCCTCCCAGAGACCACACAATAGGCTCTTGCACTTGAATAGAATATGCTGATGTTGACTGTTGACTGTACACAAAGAGCTCCCAGCAGAAGAGACATGTGATCACTGACCCACCAAAGTCTTGGAGGCGGACTCCATTACTCTGAGAACTGAATTGAAAGCAAAATATATATTTTACAGAAACACTGATAACTCTTGGTAACCGGATGACAGAAATGTGAAATGTGGGGAACCTTAAAATGGAAACTTTGCCTACAATTCAAGCCCAAACTCCAATTTGTGTGATGTTCTGTGGCAAAACCCCGCCATTTATTGACACCACAGACACTGTATTTAAGCTAGACAAATGGAAAGTTACTGAGATATGTGTAGTAGGGGGGTGTATATGTGTATCAATTTTAATGAAAAACCAATGTTGCATAACCCACTAAAAAGCGCAAAATATTGCCATTTCTGGATGCAAGATCTTAGAAACATCAGAGTTTGAACAGAGTATACCTCATGTGATACGTGATGGGTGCATGTAATTTCAAACCACTGTGTATCTATGAAATATGTCTTTAGGTCAAATATAGATTTGTGTGTAATTTGACAGGGGAGTGTCCTTTCTGCAAGCCATTAGGTGACATCATTCTGACACACAATCCTGCTCTCCAGTGAGAACGCAAAGAATTCTCCAACCTATCAGAACTCTGAAGGGTTTGGGCCTAGAAAGCTAGCCTCTCCACCCACTTTCAAACCACATAAAAAGGGACCACTGAAATCTAGAGAGGACTTCATTTTCCATTTTCTTGCGGGAAGCTTTGCCGGACCACACAACATCCAGAAGATACCAGTTCCAGACTGACTCCAGCTACATATTCCAGAACCTAGAACTTATACTTTAGAACCTAAATCAGAGGCCTAAAACCACAAGCTGAGTTCTCTGCCGCAAGCCTCAAATCATTGCAAGCTACTCACAGCCGGGCGAGCTGCTTGAATCCCTTGCCAAGAACTTTTGCCAGGACCAGTGCAGAGATCCAGGAGCCGTGCAGAAACCGCTGTATCCGGACAGACCAGACCAGAGATCCAGAGTGACCCAGACCGCTGTGAGCAGAACCAGAGAGCTGACCCAGATCACTGTGAAGTGCCGAGACCAGAACCGGAGTCCAGTCCAAAACCTGACCAGATCCGTGGCGAGGCCTATTTCAAAAATATATTGTGAGTACCTAGCAGAACTGTGCAGAACCAATCTCTTAGTTAAAATAATCTAATCCAAACTATTTTAATCTAACCAGAACTGCCTCCTAGAAGTTGTCACTTGTCATTTTGTAAAGCTGCACCACTGTCACTTGTCAATTCTGCAGCTGCATAGCTGTCACTTGTCATTTTGAGTTTACTTTAAATCCGAAAAACTACCTTTATTTAATCGTCCATATCTCTCGAACCGTTTGGGCTAGGAACTTGGTTTAGCTGTCCTCTGAAAGCTTAGAATCCCAGCTCTCTAACAAGCCTAGAGCCGACTACTTTGCATCACTAGTACGCCACAAACAAATGCATTAGCGTGCTGGCAATTCTGAGATCAGCTATAAACGGTAAAGTGCGCCAGCATAAAACACAAAAACTAGAGTGATGGAGAAAGATAATAACAGAATGCTGCAAAGAAAGATAATAACTAATGAAAAACCGAAACAAGTGAGTGAAAAAGAACCAACTTCACCAAACTCCATGGTCGTAATCCAGGCAGCGGAGGACGACTGGGAGAGCAAGTGTCTATCAGCACATGCAGTGGAATGATGAATAGTCCAAATACAACCTGATCTGTTAAAGACTGATATGTGAAGGTTCATTGAACTCCTGTCCAAGGTGCCCATTAATCAAGGTACCCAAAATCACTGAGGCACATGGGAGACCTGACTTAACGCTGAGGCAACGCCCAATATAGGCCAGCATACAGCAAGATTGACAGCTCAGTGGAACTCTGTGTTCAGCTCAGTATACAAGGGTGTCTTGTACAGACAATAGTCAAGGGATCAGTGTAAAGTGTGTCAGGGGGTGGTCAAGAGGAAGAAGTGATGGCTGCTGCCATCCCACCACCCTCACAGATGAACCACTGCGGTTGCGTCTGGAAGTGATTGGTAGTATATATATTTTTAAACAAGTGCTACGCTTATGAGCACAAGGTTTTGCCACAGGATTATTTCCCTATATCTAGTTGCAATTTGCTGCTGCACTGCCCTGAACATTTCACGTCACAGGAGAGCCAGCAAGGGATCGTCATGCAAGCAATAGAGTGTCTAAAGTGGTATTATGTTTTAAGGTGTGTCCCAATTGCGTTCACATACAGATGCATACCTTGCACTGTGACGCTGTTTGGAAAGAGGTCATAGTTCTATTAATGGTTATCTCGGCGCAAAAGCAATGAAATAGAGTTAAATGACCTTGTGCAATCAAGTGAGGGGGACAACAACAGTGCACATGATTACATAGTTGCTGACAAAGGAAAAGAGTGAAGCAACTGCCAGAAGTGATTAACCATTGTAAGAAGATTCAATTCAACACTACAGCTAAGTCAATGCCTAGTCTGGGATACTGAATGGAAACCCTTATTGATATATCTTTATGTCCAGTTCATGAGTTTTGGATGACTACCACTATATAACACCCCTCTCTTAGAATCCCCCTGACCCCACTGAGCCAAGAAGTAGTTTTGTTTTGTAAGTTTAAAAGGTTTATTTGAGAATTTCACATCGCAGGTGAGCCAGCAAGGGATCGTCATACAAGCAATGGAGTGTCTAAAGTGGTATTAGGTTTTAAGGTGTGCCCCAATTGCGTTCACATACAGATGCATACCTTGTACTGTGACACTGTTAGGAAAAAGGACATAGTTCTATTTATGGTTATCTCGGTGCAAAAGCATTACATAGTTTCTGACAAAGGAAAAGAGTGAAGCAACTGCCAGAAGTGAGTAACCATGTCCCTGAATATCACATGTGAGGATAGAGGACCAGCCCAGAATGATAGGATTCTGGTGAACTATGTACATTGCCCTAACCGATTTATACGGTTTATAGTTAATATTTCAAATTCAATTATTTCGAATGCAAAAATGTCGAAAACATTAAGTCGAAATTGTTTTTTTTAATGTTTCTTTTTTTTTTAATGGGGGGGTTCCCCCCAAACCCCTGTTTTTTTTACACTTTATATTACTTACCAAAACCCCAAAAAAACATATTAAATAAAAAAATTAACATAACATTTTTTTTTTCGACATAATGTTTTTGACATTTTTGCATTCGAAAAAATGCATTCGACATACTGACTGGACACTGATTTATACTTGAGCCACAGGAAGGTCATATGTCAGGATTGGCATCATTTGTTATCTATAGAAGGTTACAATCGGCTTTAGTGAGAACTTCCCGTACTTGCGATGTCAGACTCTTCCCTGATGTGCAAAAGAAAGTGCCTTTTCCTTTCGTTTTTCAACCCATGGCTGTTCTGTTGGGGATTGGTTCCGAAGGACTCCTAGATGCTTAAACGAGGTAACCGTCTCCACTTTTTTCCCTTCCAGAAAGATGGTTAGTGGTTTCCGTTTACTATTTGGGTAGCTGGAGAGTGACATCACATTTTTTTTTTTTGCATTAATGGTTAGCTCATTAGCCTTAACGTATGTTTCGAGTTGGTCTAGTTGGCGCTCTAATCCAAGTTGCGTTCTATCAAGGATTACAAGATCATCTGCATATAGTATATATGCTATTCGCACGTTGTTAAAACTTGGAGGGTTTACTCTTGCGTCTATTTGCTGTTCTCAGAAATTAACAGACTAAACAAGGTTGTAGCCAGAGGGCAACCCTGCTTTAGCCCATTCCAAGTCAGAATTTTTGATGAAAAGTGACCTTGTTGGGAAAGTCGAATTCTGATTGATGTATTGGAATATAGGGCTCTGATTGGGTTGAAGATATATATTGGACAATTCCCGCTTTCAAGCTTTCTCCATAGTTTCTTTCAATTGATAGCATCAAAGACAAGTTGGAGGTCAATGAAAGCGGCGTGCGTTGTTGATTCAACCTTTAGAATATTTAGGATAAAGAGGTTGACGTTTGTCCCTGTGTTTTTAATAACACCCGTCTGCCTTGAATCTCACCTTCCTGCCGCTTTAGCCCACTTTGTCACTTCTTGTAGTAGTAATGATGTGAATATTTTGCCTAGTGGGTCAAGGAGGGCTCTGGGGCGATAGTTCACTGGGTTTTGTCTCTCTCCTTGCTTGAAAATTAGAATCAAAATGGCTGACGGCCAAGTCTATGGTATTGATTTTAGTTTGTTAATTAATTTGAATAGATGCAGACACAGCTCCGATCATAATTCAGGATTTTGTCTCAAGTTTTTGTTACATCGACCATCAGGCCCTAGGCACGTGAAGGATTTAGATGTTTCATGTGCTTAAATAGATCATCAGCGCCCGAGATATGGTCCAATTAGTAGTTGTGAATGTCACACTTTCTTTATGATCTTCTGGTCGATCTTTATATAGTTTTTTTGTTGTCCATTGCTCCCATTTAACATGGCCCAAAGATTCCTGGAATTTTGTTGACAAAGGCATTTTAGCATTTGCTCGGTATCAGATTGTAATATACTTCCTTTCACCATTTTATGCCAATACTTGTACTGTTGTTTGTTTTTCTTTATTGATTTTAATGAATCAGCATCATCTGCTTTCATTAACTGCTTTATATTTTTCCTCATTTCCTTTTTCTTTTCTTCTATTTGTTTACTATATTTATGTATATGAGGTTTAGGATATCCAATCTGCATCTTCCTTGTAATGATGAAGGGGCTGAGTAACCAACCATATTCCAATTCCTCTGTGTCTCAGTGAGTTGATCCTTGGAATGCACTTTTCAATCCAGCTACTTGTTCTTTTGAAATTCTTAATCGAGTGGCTCCATTGTTCAAGGTTAGTTTCAGTTTTTGCACTTCATATGTATTTGTTGCCCATTCAATGGCTATTCTGTTATGGTCGCTGTTAGCGGAGGAGATGTTCTCAAATTTCGTAACCGATGTCAAGATCTCTTGGGTAGATTAAAAATAGTCCAAGCAAGCACTTTGTGTTCCTCTTGACCAGGTTGGTTTTGCCAGAGAGTCCATATCATGATGTCCACTGATCAGGAACAAGTGTCTTTTGTTCATTTCATCAGATTATAGACCATAGACCATCCGACCATAGACGGACCATAGGTGGTATGGTTTTAGGAGCCTTGAATCTTCAATTTGTATCAAAATGTGCATATTGAGGTCTCCACAAAGTATTATGTTAATGTGCTTGTGTCCCAAGTATAAATCATCAATGGCGGAGGATAGTGTGTCAATATATATGATGTGCCTGAAAGTTCACTAAATGCGGTCACGGACTACAGTCCCGAAGGGACTTGTAGTTCCAAGAACTCCCTACATTGTCTGATGTGACGCAAGGACTAAAACTAAATCTGTGTGAGAGAAGTGCCCAAACATACACTATCTACAGTTTCAAATCTAGGTCGATAGCCCAAATAAAGTCACTGTTTGCTCAGAGAACAAAGCACAATTAAAATTACGGTCAACTCGGCAATTAAAACAGTTATACAATATGCAGTATTAAGCACAAGTCAGGACAAGCATAGAGGAGCTAACCTAAGCATAACTTGAGCGTGGGACGAAACAGGGTATTTAAGCAAGCAGACTTGCTTGACCCTGACGTGCCGGCGCTGACGCACCTGAAAGTTCACTAAATGCAGTCACGGACAACAATCCTGATGGGACTTGTAGTTTCAAGTGTTTGCTATGTTGTCTGATGTGGCACAAGTTCTGAATCAGGCCTATAGTTGTGTGAAGTAGCAACTATTATTTTAAATACATTTTGCTTGCTGAATACCTCACTATCTGTTCTTTGTCCTGAATTGTGGGGTGGGATTGTGTAACTGGGAGCATTAGACTGGTGTATCACATCTGTCTGTGCCAATATTAAAACATATAAAAATGTTCAGCAAAGTGCAGTAGTGGGAATCTTAACATTGCATATTTTAAACGATCATTTTGGAGGGTTGAACCATAACAGTATTTGCAAAGTTATAAATACCCTTCATTATCTTTTTCATCCAGCTCTGTTTCCTCGAACCTCACATTCCAAATATGTGAGAGTTGAGGAAAATCTCATCAATAATAATCCAAATCTTTGAGATCAAGCATGTGCTCAGCCAGTGTGTAGAATGAATGTTGCCACTTGCCAGCTTTGTTAGAAAAGGTCATAACAGCGGAATTACTGGCATTAATGGACAGACCAGCCTCCATGTTATAAGCTGCATATGTGTCAAGTGAAAGGTGGAGCCACTTTGGATTATGAGCTAGCAGGACACAATCATCTGCATAAAATGACACAGGATTCTGTGTCTTCCCATATGAGGGGTATCTGCATGTACTTGAAGTAAAATAACATAAAATAGTTGGCTAATAAATTGAATAAAAACAGTGCCCTTACACAACACTGACACACCCCCTGGGTGATGACAAAAAGGCTTTGTTAGCCTGCCCTACTCTGAAATTTATTTCAGCAGAATTATCAACTAAAACAGTTAAAATAGTCAAAGGAAAACACAATTGTTGTAAGAAAGCAAATTACGATCGACCAAGTGAAGCGATGCGGCCAAATCCATGAAAGCCATGTAAAGATAAACATGGAATTGCTACTTGCAAATGTAAATTCAAACCCAGATGTGAGTTGCTAATACCCTTTCAAAAGCCTGGATGAACTGTAATAAAATGTTATTATTCATATCCCATTCTCCAAGATTAACTCTAAGGGCCTCATTACGACCCTGGCGGAAATCGAAAAACGATGGCGGAAATGCAATACCGCCATCGAATAGCGCTCGGTGCGACTATGCCACGTCACCGCAAAGTACGATGCCATTAGCGACACCGTAGTGAACACCAACGCTAACTGCACCAAGTACGCGCGCGCGCGCCATGCCAAACCGTAATTACCACCATGGCGCAACAGTACGCGAATTCTGACCCTAGCGGACATGCACCTAACGCCATCAAGCACGGCGGAAAGTACCATTCCGCCATGGTGGGAAGTACGGCATCGCGAACCAACCGTAAACGGCCCCACTGAGTGCCTGTACACCGCTCCCTGGCCACATTGTACAACTCCCCGTAGGTGCAATGAAGTCACACAATGCAACCAGTGAAATGTACTAGTCATCCATGCCTGCCAACGAACAAATGAATCTCAAGAGGGGCCAATGGGAGCTGCAGGGCACAGATGGCACGAATACAGAAGCCATCCCAATGGACATGACCTCAGTCTCCCACCAAGAAACGCACGCAAACACAGGCACCTGTGACCAGCAATATTCCGAAAATCACATCATTCCACCAATCCACCTGGCTGACCGGCATCTGTTACACAAAAGCAAATCCCCCGCCCATGAGCAGGACATCATTAAAACAGTCATATTGGCAGCCCTCATCCCTGACCTCACTGGGCTTCGTAGGCAATCGCGCCCAGCACAATACCACGCAACTATACTCCGAAGCTGGAACCCAATGCAGATCTCCTCACAATACATCGCTCCCCAAATAGGAATATGCCACATCACTTGCAAAGAAGAACGCTACACGGTCCATATCAGAATAGAAATTTAATGCACAACAAATTCACCAAGCCCATACAGCCATTAGGCCATGAACTCCAAAACACATTTCACCATTGTGGGCTGCATCCGCAATAAATGACCAGCTACTTCTTGTGTGATGCCCTGTTCCTTCATGGTACACAGGGGCTACATTCTCGTACGAAACGGCAACATGGAAGCGCCTAGAACCGTAAGGCCGTCCCAATAGGGAGGCACTAGTCCAGCTGAAAGGCCGAAATGTTGCTCCTAGCCACTAGTACTGCGTAAGGGCATGTGGCCCATTGGCGATCGTCCCATAAGATCGTAATGCTGCTCCACTGATGAACACGAAGCAGCAGGTGTCGGGAGTAAAATCCATCTGCAGGAGTGGCATACAGATGGCAGTGGCAAAAGGGGAGGAGATACCTGTCAACCAAATGAAATGAAAAAGAACAGTATGGCCATCAGAACTTCATTAGTATTACTCACTTCAATGATCACACCAAATCCACAGCCATATGCATGCTAGCCCACTCCAAAGGATCATCACCACCCAAAAACCACTTGCGAATCATAACTATCTATATCGAGGTGAAAACACCATCACAAACGAGTGTACCTGTGCATGCGTCTGTTAAAACAGAATCCATCAGATGGGATTGGTAACGTGCATAGACACAAGTGTCTGAAGGCGCGTCGAGACAGGGAGGGCTCAACAAGGCCAGATAGACGATGGTCCCACTATGGCAGCCCTGCATCACATAGCGCAGGGGAGGCGGACAGATTCCAAGAAGCCCTGTACATGGCAAACTCTGTATTAATTCATCTGTCCATGCATCCATTCATCATTCCCTCATCCCGTAATGAGAACGCCTGTTTCCATACTCACATAACATGTGAAATTTCCATTGAGTCTGTGCGTTATGCAGCCTGCAAAATCCACTGTGCCCCAGCCTGTAATTCCAGTGTTGTGAAGTAACATGTATTTGGGAACGTCCGGCCTCATCGTCCACTTCGCCATTGCGCATCCCAAACTATTCATATCAATCATTGCATCCTCGCCATGGCCCCTGTCCCAAGGACATTGAACAATAGAACGTTATATTTGCAGTCAGACCTGTGGGCATCTCCTCGCCGCTAGCTGAAAACCGAAAGCGCCGCCCTTCGAATTCCTCATTTGCAACATCACGTCGAAAAGGCATCTGTGGCCGCTTGAAATCACAAATTAATCCATCTAGTGCGGCTGTGTGTGAAAATGGCAACTGCCTTCACTCACAAATGGGACGCCCCGCCCGTCGTTGAACCTCGGTGCAGTGATGCATGAGGGTCCACCGTTACTCGAGTACTACGTTCCACTGACCCTTCACAAGTCTGTTCGCGACTGCAAAGATAGTATGTGAAACAATGGGACCATAGCCGAATGAACATATCAACCAATGTTACACTGCCATCGGGTACAAATACATGATTGTAATAGCAAGATGCCATTCGTCGAATTGCAGCGTTGTGTGCGGGACGTGCTCGCCCAAAGGGGAGAGCAGCTTGCACAGGTGGAATGAATCACCACAGGTGGAGGCCATACAGCCTGAAAACACATAAATTGCACGCCCAGTCTCCTCCCACAACCACTCCGAAATGCTACCGGCAGGACTAGCTATGTTGGCCCTGGGGGACCTGATAGCACTGCAGGTACTCCAACTTCAAGAAGAAGACGAACACCAACTACAACCGGCCGCACGGAGGAGACGCAGGAGGAGGAGGAGGGCAAGGCAGGGCCAGCAAGGGCCGCCAGCACAGCCACTACCACCACGCAGGCAGCCCGCAATCCCACGCCTCCGAGCACATCCGTTCAACCTCACTGATGAGCAGATCCACACCCTCTACCGTTTGGACCGGGACACCATAACCACCATTGTGGACATGACACAGGCTGACCTTGTCAGCATGATAGATAGCCCAACCGCCATCCCACCCCTACTGAAGGTGGTGTCTGTACTCCACTTCCTGGCCACTGGCACCTACCAGCACACAGTCGGACAGTTGCATGGCATTTCACAGCCACTGTTCTCACGGACACTATTGCAAGTGCTCGATGCCCTCCTGAAGCACGCAGACGACTACATCTCTCTACCACGCTCGGAGCAGGAAATTACGAACACAAAAGTGGGATTCCATGCACTTGCCGGCATACCGGGTTGCATTGGTGCCATCGACTGCACCCATGTGGAATTGGTCGTCCCACATGCCATGGAGGCCCAGTACCGCAACCGGAAACAATTTCATTCTCTGAATGTACAAATGGTGTGTGACTCCAACAGGATCATTACACATTGTTGTGCCCGATTCCCTGGTATCAAACCATGATTCTATGATCTTGAGGAACTCTACAATACCACGCTACATGGAGCGACACGCAGGGAACAGATCCTGGCTACTCGGTGAGTCTCATTTCATGCATGATGATGTGGGGTATGTGATGCGGCAATGACCTGGCAGGAAGGGGGGGGGGTGCGTACGTAGCAATGGCATTCCACATGATTCGTTTATCGTCCACATACAGGTGATGCCGGATATCCACTGAAGAGATGGCTCCTCACACCAGTCCGGAACCAACGGGACCAGCATGAGGAGGACTACAACCATGCCCACTCACGTACCCGTGTAGTCATAGAACAGGCATTCGGCCTACTGAAGACTCGTTTCCGGTGCCTCAGCAGGTCTGGCGGGGCACTCCTGTACCGCCATGTGAAGGTAGGTTGCGAAGATGGTGATGGCATGTGTCATGCTACACAACATGTGCGTACGTAGAAATGTGCCCATGCCCCCTGACGCAGAACTGCAAGCACCTGAAGATGGTCATGATGAGGGTGGGGATGTGGCAGCACCTCAAGGAGTCTGCGAGGCACAGGAGGGCCGTGACATTCGTCAGCATCTCATAGATGCATGCTTCTAGCACTCACGCCTGAAGGCTGATACATGGACACGGGACTCGTGGCACTGTGTGTGTATGGTACATGCACAATATGGACTGTACGCCTATAATGGCCTCGTACACAAAGATCAATGTCCACACATCTCATTGGTTGATCGTGCATTGTTTATGGCATATGTGATATCATGTTAAACACCCTATCGACCCGCCACCCAAGTGAGCCCAACACCCCCCCTCCACCCTCCTACCTCCCCCCCGAACACCAGTGTCCAGAGATGCTCATTGTCAGTGGGCAGTCGCTATTGCAAGCCCCCTCTGCGGGTATCAGGGGCACCCCTGCCTGTGGAGCGCAGGTTCCTCCCAGATCTACGTTGGGGGCTGCCCTGGACGGAACTTGCAACGGATGATGTCTCTGCCTGCTCACGTCCATGCATGTCCCTAAGGGTTTGTGAGAGCTCAGTGAGCACACGGCGCACTGCGGCAAGTTTGGCACATACGTCTTTGGACGTCGCATGCAGTTCCCCCCTCAGGCTCTCGGTGCTTCTCTCCATTTGGACTCTCAGGCTCTCGGTGCTACTCTCCATTTGGACTCTCAGGCACCCGGTGCTACTCTCCATTTGGACTCTCAGGCACTCGGTGCTACTCTCCATTTGTGCCCTTAGTGTCTCTGTATTTCTCTCCATTTCTGCCCTAAGTGTCTCAGTTGATGTTTCTATGTCTGCCTTAGTGCCCCCACATTCATCGGCATGGTCCTTGAGGAGCGTGGCCAGTTGCTGCTGTTGCACGATTAACTGGTCGAGGGACTGTTGCCTCTGCTGGGCCATGGCCATTTGCGGTGGTGTCACAGAGTGGCTGTTCGCCTCATGTTGCCCTGCCACAGGGCTTGTGGGGGATGGCCAGTCGTCGTCTTGGGTGCCCCTGCGTGGTATCCTCATGGTGTACGGGATGGAACAGACAGGGGGATTGGGACAGGTCATGGATGGATCTGACTTCGACATCCCCGTTTTCTGTGTCGGAGCATGCTGCCATTAATGCAGTGTCACCTATGGTGCTGCTGCCACCAGAAGCAGTGCCTACTGTGGCATCCATTGGGGGGACCTGTGGTGGTGGTGGTGTGGGCATGCTGGCTGCTGGGGTGCCTGTTGGAGTTCCCTCCTCTGTGCTGCCACTTGATTTGTGCTGCTGCCGTGTCTTGATGCGTGCAGCTGAGGTGGAGGGTCTTTGGCCGTTGGTCTTGGCCCTCTTTGCAGGTGTGCTGGTAGGGGTGTCCTGGAGCTCTTCGTTTGGATCGGACCCTGTGGTGGAGTAAAGGAGGGCGAGCGTTATTGATGGGTCTGTGGGAATTGGAATGGCAATGTATCACATGCATTGGGGTGGTACCTGAGGGTGATTTGGGTTGGGGCCTTGGAGGTGGTTTCATTTGTGTGTGGTGTGAGGGTGCAGTTGTTTGGCAGCCTGCAGTTAGGGTGTGCCTGCTGCACGTGTAGAGGGTGTTTTTAGGATTTTTAATTATTTATGTATTTGATGTGAGTTTTGAAGTGTGCTATCAGGCCTATGTATGTGGACGTTCTCCTGGACATGTGTTACTGTTGCACTATGTGGGCACGTGGTACTTCACATGATTGGACATTGTGGTTTTGGCATTGTTTTATTTGGGCCACCTACCTGATTCTTCGGATGTCTGCACTCCTTTCTCCATCCCTCCGACTCCCTCTATGCTCTCCATTCCTATGGTGGAGGCACAGATTTCTTCCCAGGGGGTCAACTTGATGGGTGATTCCGATCATCCCCCGGTGGCTGTGGCAATGTTGCGGTTGGCAGACAGTATGCTACGGACGCGTATCCGCAGGTCGTCCCATCGCTTTCTGCATTGCTGTGGGTTGCGGGGTGCGGTCCCCACCGCACTTACCCGCTGTGCCACCAGGGCCCATATGGCCTTCTTGTTCGCAAGTGCCGTCCTGGTCATTTGCGTGGAGAAGACGGCGGCTGCATTCTCCTGGAGGGTCTCTGTGAGTACGGTGAGTTCCTCACGGGAGAAGTGGACCTGCCGCTTGCGGTCGCACGCTTTCTTCGCTACTTTTCCCATTTTTCTTGGTTTCACTAGGGTGGATGACGGGTTGGGATGTGTCTCAGGGTAGTATTTTTAATGGTTGTGTGGATTTAGTGGTTTTATAGGTGTATGGCGTGATGTTTCCCGTTCCGGGACCATGCTTTTACTTCCGTTTCCGTATATTTACGGTCACCGTACTTTCCGGTTGGCGCTCACTGCGGTGTCCGCTGAGATGGGTGGCGGTATTGCACCTAGGGCGCCGTACGGCGGCGGTGTGGGCCGTTTTGGGGTCATTTCCGCCATCGCGGACTTTGCACTTCCGCCATGGCGTGGTGCTCGTGCCCGATGGGTCGGAATGAGCCGCACTTTGCTCCATCGTGCAATGGCGGAAACGCTATTTACGCTGTGGCGGTCCGGTCAGTCACTTTCCGCCAGGGTCGTAATGAGGGCCTAAGTGTTTTACTAAAAATGTTAATGGAACAATATTAAAGTAATACCCGTCACTAATTAGAAGGGATGAGTCTCTCACCCTTTTTATAGCTAGGGAGAATAATATCCGTAGGCCATGAAACAGGGCGAGTCAGTAGTGATTACATTGTTTTTTAAACTATGACAAAGCAAAGGATCACCCATTTAAGAGTTGCTTTGTACAAGTCCAATTGAACAAAATCAGAAAAGGATTTTTATAGTTGAGAATGATCGTGCTGGAAACTGGAGGGGAGGATGTTGGCTTTCCAAACTATAATTAGCACAAACTCTGAATAGACCTTGAGTATTGTCAGCATAGTTTGTGTATAGCACCTGTTTGTCATCAAGCAATTCAAATAGAGGCACAGTAAACATGTTGAAGAGAGTAGGGGACAAACAGAAGCCATGTGGGACTCCACAGGATACCAAAAAGACGTCAGCCTTGTGGCTGTCAGCAAAGGACCTGGCTGTACAATCTGTTAGAAAGGCTTTCACCCATCTTGCAGCAGAGGGTGAAAAGAGGGCGGAGTGAGCGAGCCTGGATATCAGCATATTATGATCCACCAAGTCAAAAGCTGTTGAAAGTCGATAAGCATGAGGAGAGCAGTGCCTCCTTTCTCTAAAATGTCCAGCATATTGGCCTTACGGTCGAGCAAGTTGGATTCCGTGCTGTGTGTCCTACAGAAACCTGACTGCCTCTGCCCTAGGATAATGTGATATCCACATCTGCTTAATGCAGGTTGGTACAAGAGTATATATAAATTCAAATGACATTAGTAAAAATTGTATGTATTGATCCCCCTTCCTACCTAACTATTCTGTGATGTTGAAATAACAATGTATCATTGCATATAATCATATGCAGCACACAACAACATAAAACTTCCCAAGACACAAAATAATATGTGATAGGTCCTGCAAATCATAACACAATCCCCTTGAAATTGATCAGTTTAAAGGAAAATAATTATTTACAATGGTAAATTGGGGCAGTTCTCCCGAACACTCATTTTCATAAAAATTCCCAAGGTTTCAATCTCTAGAGTAGCCATAAATATTCAAAATAAAATTACAGATATTATATTGTTCAGTCCTCCTACAAGTGTGTTATTTCCAATCCGTCCAATTATTTCATGGAGACTTCATCAGTGAAAAACATAGGCCCTAGGCCACATAGGACACAAAAAGGAAAGAGATATTTCAGCTGGGAATTTATGGCATTGAAATAAAAAAAAAAAAACAATTATTAAATGGTGTATAAAAAGAATATATTTCGGCATATCTGGATAGTGATGACAAGCAGGAGACATGACTACCTCTCTGTTTGTGTACTGTTTAGATGCCGTGCCTTATTTCATAATGAATGGCTCATTATGTATATGTTGTCCAGAAGATATTTGCTAACATCTAAAAGCAAAATGTAGTTAATTAGATATATTTTCCCTACATGGAAATGATTAGTTAAACTCAATAATTAAAACCACTAATAGTTAGAATCTTACCACCAAGGATTTTCTGCTTCTGACAAGCAACATCTCCGGCCACCATGCCACTTGGTACATTTGCAGCAGCCATCTTGTATTCAAATGTATAAGCTTAACTTGCTTGGAAGACTAGACCTCATAGATAGGATGCCATATTGGAAGGAGGCTCACATGTATGGTGACCATTTTATGGATAATTAAAATGAAAAATGTGACTACAAGCATTTTAAATGTGCTACCATCTTAGGTCTGTTTACCTGTTGTAAATTAATCATTTGGCACCCCTTTGTAATAAATACATTCTTAAATTTGATCACAGAAATTACAAAAGTCATTGATTCGCCCATTACCTACCTTCACAGGTGGCTGTTGGGGTCAACGAAAACCTGGTCCATGGTTAGGGAGAGTCCAGAGCTTGGGAGTTGGGTCATCTCTCTAAGCAGAGTAAGAAAATGGACATGCTGCGTACGTCTGGATCGCAACATGCTAGTGCAAATGGCAACCACTTTGTTTCTCATCTTAAGGGTGAGCATGACCCATTGAACAGAGTTTCTCAACCTTTAAGCTGGGCTGCATGTCAAGAATTGGAATCTGGCAAGGGTGTAGAAGCCATGGCTTTTTAAATTTGTATTAATAAGATAATTATGCAAAGAGTTATCAGCTAATCAGATTCAGATTCTCCTTTCATAAGCTGAATGCCAAAAGCCCTGCTGCATCAATAGCTTGATCTATTCCACTATTCCAAAACCGAAATAACTATGAGTATGCTGTCCTGGTGGATCGAATCTCTCATAATTATCCAAGACACAACAATTTGATATTACACAAGTGCCAGCACATGAGCCCAGCTCAGCAGTGAAAGTATTATATGTTTTCCCCCTGGCCCCCCGCCAGGCGGTCCTTACTGCAGTCAACAGGACTTTAGCCCTGAGTTTTCCTCTCATTGTCCTTTGTGAGGATGGGTAACACCCTCATGAGAGAGAGAGACACTCCACAGAAGCTGAAGAGCTCACAGAGCGAGACAATCCACAGGAATCGATGGGCACACCTATTAACCGAAGGAGTAGACTCACACTAGTGTGCTGCATACCAAAAGGGCATTGATTCAATTGAGAATTGAGAAAGAAAGGTGGCTTGGTTAGTGCAGATAAAAGTAACTTGTTTCTCCCTGCCTCTATCTTTCCTTCCTGTCCTCTACACTTCCTGTAGCCCAACACACTTTGGGTGTGATCTCAGAAGGCAAAGTGCCTGGCTTCCAAGGACAAAGATTAGACAACTAAAGCAGGCTTTCTTTTGTACAATCACCTTCAGGCTTTACCTTTAAAAGAAGGGGTCTTCCACTTCTTCTTTAATTCACTTTTGGACACACATTTAAGGAATAATTCATTGGATTTCTCTTGGGAGAGTTGATCCTTATAAAGTCCTCTGACAGTGAAGTAAAGACTGGGTGTCCAAGGCAGAAGCCAGATCAGTCCCTTAACAATCCCCAGGCAACATTGTAAAGTTGAACTGCTGCTGGGACAAAACCTGCCTCTCAGCCAACCACAGTGGTACCCAGGACCTCACCGTGCTGAAGGACCTTTGCAGTTGGCACCTGCCACCCCGTGTCTGGAGGCCAGAGGACAAGGACTAATCTACCCCTTGAATCCCTGGATTGTTATTCACAGCACCCAAGAGCCAAGACAGCCAGAAACCTTGGTTTCACTGCCTTAAACTGGTTGAACAATTTTTTAACGGGGTTCACTGCATTTTGAACCACAGGCCCACCAGTGCTGCTTTTGGCACTCAACTAAACTCTTTGAACCAGCCTGCTTACATCTCAAACCAGCTTGATGCTGGATCGTACCTCATAGAGCAAACCACCTGCTCTAAGTTGTTTGTGAAAGCGGCAATGCCGAGCAGCGCCAAGCAGCAGAAAAGCAGTGTCGGTAGTTATTGGCAATGTGTCAGGTGGAGGCTTTAAGGGTCCTGGGCTATAAGCCACATTTTAGCTTTACTCTTGAAGGAGTGGAAGGAGGATGCAGATGTGAGTGGATTGGGAAGCGAGCTCCACAACTTAGTGGCGACGACCGGGAAGCTGCCGCCCCATGCTTTCTGAAGCTTGAACCTTGGTAGTGAAAGACAATGTGCTTGGGCTGCTCTGCGTGGGCGAATGGAGGTGTACGGTGTGAAGCGGTTTGCCAGGTATTTTGAAGCCTGGTTAGCCAGGCATTTGTGCCTGAGTGCAAGAGTTTAGAGGGAGATTCTGAGTGAGACCGATAGCCAGTGTAGGCTATGTCTAGTGTCAGAGATATGCTGGTTTCTCAGAATATTTAGTGCTTCCCCGATAGCATTGTTTTGTGCTACCTGTAGCTTTCTTAGGTTCTGTTGACTGGTCCCGAGATAGAGTGCATTGAAATAGTTGAGTTTAGACAAGATGTGGGTTCTAGAAAGGATGGTGCAGTTGGTTGTGGTAAGAAAAGGTCGACAAGCTGTAATAAGTTTACATCTGTAGGCTGTTGATGAGATAATGGAGTTAGATTGTATGGTAGGAGATAGAGTTGAATCAAGATGAATGCTTAGGGGTTTCGTGTCATTGGATACCTTTATGGTATTGCCATCAATGGTGAACGATTTGAAGGCTGGATCTAATCTGTTGAGTTTGTGGTGGGATCCAAGAATGAATAGCTCTGTCTTATTGTTGTTAAGAAAGAGAATGTATTTTGCCATTCTGGATGACCTGATAGAAGACGTTTAAAGCTTTGGAGTCAACTGTGTGGTCACCAGTGATGGGGATGAGTATTTGGGTGTCATCTGCATAGTTAGTGTCGGTGACACCACAATAGTCCAGAATATCGAAGAGCGGCTTCGTGAACACATTATAGATTGTAGGTGATATGCATGATCCTTGAGGGACCACGCACAGGACTGGTGAGGGTTCAGCAGAGGCCGAAGCAGAGAAGACCCTCATAGATCTATTCCCCAGGCAGATGTTGGCAGATCACATGTGCCATACTCTGCATCACATCTGATGATTAAGGCATTGAAGGCATGCCCTTGAACTATCACAACAGCAAGAATACAACCCGCTAGGGAAGAACAGCCCAAGTCGATCTTGTAAGGATAACAAGTTTTAATCTCACACAAAACTGAGAACAACAGCAAAGAACTCTGATGTCAAGAATGTTCTGACAAAAAAGGGTACAAGCAGAGGATTAAAAGGAGACAAAACATCATTGTGATGCAATACATACAGTGAAAACCAGCCCGGCTGGTTGGTGTGCGCCTATACAGGATTCGCCTGCTCCATGAGGGATGGCAGGTCATTGGTTCCAGCCCAGTCCGTCCGTCTTCCATCACGTGGGTGCTGCAGAGATCATCCTCTTTTGACCGATGAAGGACAAACAACAAATTAACTACACTCCTAACACAATGCTACTTCATGATTATACTGTGCACCTGGCAGGCTTTAAGACTGGCACAAAGGAGGGCCTGGGGCACTCTGATCTCCACACACACACTTCACTAACCCTCGTTTTGAACTATAATGTATCCCTCCCAGCACCTCACAATGGAAATCACATGATTGTAGCTCAAAGACATGCAGTGTCCATTCTCTTTGAACATTCAAGGCTTGTTACTTTAGGGTTGGTGGTAGCATGGGGATGGTCCTGGCCAGGCTTTGGTCAGTGCACACCAGGCGCCGGTCTATTATCGTGGCCTTGTAGGACACATTACCTTCAGGTAGAAAAACATCTTTGCAACACTGTTAGAACAAGGAATGAACTTTAAGGCGGTTGGGAGTGTGGGTTTTGCTAATGGGAGATTGAGTATGGCAAGAACTTTCCCTTGCCACGCAAATAGGGCCTAGTACATGAAATGCTGCATTCACCGTGCAGGCCTTGTCTTCAAACTATGATTACTAACATCTTTGCAAAATGGCGGTCGTGCTTGTGCCCTGCGGTAAACTATGTGGGTTGATTATAGTGGGGTGGGTGTCATGATCTCTGCTTCCAAAAGGTCAGGGTTTTCCCAACTCCCTTGGAAGCAGATCCATAACCCAGGTTCCGAGTGCCAACCAGTCCCAATTGGGACCTTTTGGACCCAGTCCTGGCGCCAGTGGCACCAGGCTCATAAATATGCCCAGTCTCAGTGCTGGAAGCGCCGGGATCATAATGCTTGGGTGGACTTACCTGCAGCAGACCATGCTGCTTACTTGCCTGCCAGTTGAGCCTCTGATCCTCTTCTGTTTGGAACTACTTTTCCTGTTGTGTGGGGCAGGAGCCACTCCCTAGATTCAGAACACTGGAACTCTTCTGGAAAGCAGGAACTCTTTTCTTACCTAGGCATGGCTGTGGAAGGAGACACCTAAGCACTACACGAGGCTATTTAAACCACACCCGATGGATGAATCTTGCTTTGCGTTATTCTGCATCCTCTGCAGCAGAACGCTCATCGTGTCTTCTGCATCTGATCCTGGGCCTAAGGAAAAAGGCTTACCATCCTGAATCCAGTCTTCAGCAACACCTATAAAGACAAGAAAGAACAGGTTAGCATTACGGTCTTCAGTGACAGCTCTTCACTTACCTGGTCCATCGGCTGTCACCAACGCCTCGCGCTGCATTCCGGCATCTGAAAGACAAAGGCTTACCTACTCTTCGTGCGCTCCGGAGGTCTTCACACTGCATTCCTGCATCTGAAAGACAAAAGCTTACCAACTCTTAGCACGCTCCGGAGGCCTTCGGCGCTGCATCCCGCATCTGAAAGACAAAACAAGGTGCGTTTAAAGACATTGGGGAACTTTAATACTCACGTGCCATTACTCCTTTCCACATCTAACCCAGTGGGTATTCCGGCACCCTGCAGCCGCTCCGAACTTGTACCTGCAAAATAAAAAGACAGTTAGAGCGCATCGTGAAGCAGGCAACAAGCGCTTACTTACGTGCTTCCAGGCGCTTCTATTCATCACACGGGCTCCATCTTCAACTCACTTCAGCCCGTCATCCGCCATCGCCGGAACCCTGCAAAACAAGAGACATCATTACTAAAGACTTTAAAGACATTAGAATTACTCGAAACTTAACGTTCGTGCAGTAAACGACGGACAGCAGTCCTCTGAAGTCAAGAGGCTTGCTCCCCTTATCCAGTGAAGAAACTGGTTACAGCACCCTGCCCCGAGGCAGATGGAGAGCACGGCGTTCACTTACCTAAGGTGAGAGCGTTAACCTTTGGGGTTCTACAGGAGAAGAGAAAGGGAAGAAGAGAGAGACATTCAATAACCCAGTTCCTTAATCCCATATTTTCTATCTGCAGACATCTTACCCTTCGAGTCAGACATACAGTGCACAGAGGTCCAGCCCAAAGAGCCAGCCGTGTGTTACACATCACCTTTGAAGATACGGTATATGCCCAGTCAAGACCGGCGCCTCTACGGGAATCAGGTGAGCGTTACAGAACGCAAAGCCTACCACAAAACTCCCGTCCAGGCGCTATGGAAACTCAATGGCCTGAGGACAAAAGGATTACGCTGTTTTATAGAGGTCTACGTGGAGAGCTCAAAGATGTGTTAGCCCAAGTAGTGAATCCCCCACAAGATTGTTCGGACTATATAGACTTAGTCGTTCAAATAGATCACAGACTGCAGAACAGGAAGGCCGATCGTTCCAAGTTTGATGCTCGAGTATTTTCCAAACCGCCAACTCCTTCCAAAGGAGTAGACTCCGGGGAACCCATGCAAATAGGGGGTCTGAAAGGTCCTCTAACACAAAAGGAGCGGGAAAGGAGAAAACAGTTGCAATTATGCCTCTGTTGCGGAAACTCAGGGCACTTTCTTCGAGACTGTCCGGTGAAACCTGCCAAGAAGGCAGTAGGAGCTGCAGTTACCAAAGTTACAAACTCTGAGCAGGGAAACAACCTCGCCCGACAAGAATAGAGGTCCTCTTGCCGAGCGTGAAAACCAGTTCCGTGACCTCGCATTTCGTGATACCTATGGTCCTCATTAGCCCTGATAATCCGGATCGATTACATGCAATTGAAGCTTACGTCTACAGCGGTGCCATCGGCAATTATGTGGATCATGAAACGGTTTTGAGGATGAATCTAACTCTTTGTCCCAAGGCTGTAAAGGACGTCATTACTACGGTGGATGGTACGGAGATAGCCTCCAGGCCAGTAACGCATACCACTCAAGAGGTGACGCTAGTAAGTCAAGATGGACACCATGAGAAGATCGTGTTCGATTTGATCAAGGCCCCTCAGTTTCAGATTATTCTAGGAATACCTTGGTTAGAGAAACACAATCCTCTGATCGATTGGCGAGCAAGAACGGTCCCGTTTCCAGAATGTGTCTCTACTTGTCACCCTCCACCTGGTGTTGCACTGGCAGCAATTTCTTCAGAGACTCCCCAGTTACCTCCTGAATACCTAGAATACCAAGATGTTTTCCGGAAGGATCAGGCTAACTCTCTACCTCCTCATAGGTCCTATGACTGCCAGATAGACCTGATACCTGGATCTACTCCTCCTTGTAGTAGAATTTATGCCCTCACCGAGCCTGAGAACCTTCACCTTCGACAATACCTGGATCAATACCTGGCAAATGGGTTTATTCGTCCTTCCAAGTCCCCTGCTTCTTCAGCTTTGTTCTTCGTTCCAAAAAAGGAAGGAGACCTTAGAACTTGTATAGATTATCGCTCCCTGAATCAGATCACCGTTAAGAATAGATATCCGTTACCTTTGATCCCTGAACTCCTGGACCAAGTCAGAAAAGCATGCATATATACAAAGCTGGATCTTAGAGGAGCTTACCACTTGGTACGAGTAAAAGAGGGCGATGAATGGAAGACGGCCTTCCGCACCAAGTATGGGCTATTTGAATATCAGGTCATGCCCTTCGGACTTTGCAATGCCCCGGCCGCCTTTCAATATTTTATGAACGATGTCCTCAGAGAGCTCATAGATGTGTGTGTTGTTGTTTACATTGACGACATCCTCGTTTATTCTTCATCGGAATCTGAACATCGGAAACACGTGAATATGGTCCTCGAAAGATTGCGTCAACACAAACTTTTCGCTAAGTTGGAAAAATGTGTTTTCAACGTGACTGAAGTTGAATTCTTGGGATTCATATTATCACCTGGCGGAGTACGTATGGATTCAAAGAAGGTCGATGCAGTTCTCAAATGGCCATCACCATCCTCCGTAAAAGGTGTGCAAAGCATGTTAGGCTTCGCTAACTTTTACCGCAGGTTTATCCCCCAATTCTCTCGAATAGTCCAGCCTATCACTGCCTTGTTAAAGAAAAACAAACGTTTTGAATGGTCTACCGAGGCGGAACAAGCTTTCCAGGATTTGAAGACTAAATTTATCTCTGCACCAATCTTAAAACACCCTCGCCCCGAACTCCCCTACATCGTGGAAACTGATGCTTCAAGCCTTGCCATGGGGGCAGTTCTATCACAAAAGGACCCGGTAACCAATCAGTTGCATCCCGTGGCATTTTGGTCTTGCAAATTCTCGCCTCCTGAAATCAATTACACGATTACTGACAAGGAACTTCTGGCTATCAAGTCTGCCTTTAAGGCTTGGCGGCATTATCTGCTGGGGGCCCGACACACCGTTACTGTGATTACGGATCACCGAAACCTGCAATATTTGAAAACCGCAAGAGCCCAATCCTCTAGACAACTCCGTTGGGCATTATTCTTTGCTGAGTTTGACTTCATAATTACCTATCGACCTGGTACAAAGAACGGTAAAGCTGATGCCCTTTCTCGGATGGGAGTGGAAGAACACTTGATCAACCCTAAACCTGTACCAATCATTCCCGAACAAAGAATTCTGGGTGTAATCGCCACAGAATCCATAGAGGAAGTTAAGGATAAAGCCAGGCAACTTGTAACTCCAGCAGACATACAGAATTGGCATCTGCAGGGAAAGGACTTTGCAGTAAAGGACAACTTATTGTATTTCCAAGAACGATTATACCTACCCAGCACAGATTTACAGAAAAAAGTAATCTCTTGTTATCACGATTCTTTAATGGAAGGACATCCCGGTATGGCCAAGACCTCAGAAAAGATCAAGCGCTACTTCTGGTGGCCGTCTTGGAAAAAAGATATCAGAGACTTTATAATGTCCTGTGGAGTATGCGCCCAAAACAAGAGTCAAAAGGAAAGACCAGCAGGCCTCTTACGCCCTATTGACATCCCACCTCGCCCTTGGCATACGCTTTTTATGGACTTCATCACCGATCTACCTCCATGCTCCGGATACAATACGATTCTAGTAATCGTGGACTTATTCTCCAAGATGGCGCATTTCATTCCGCTCAAAGGCTTGCCAACAGCAGCAACTCTGGCCCGAGAATTTCTCGAAAACATCGTCCGACTGCACGGTTTTCCTTCCGTTCTAATTTCGGATCGAGGTAGTCAATTTATTTCTCATTTTTGGCGAAGTTGCTGTCGGTCGGCTCAAATTGATGTGAGACTATCGACCAGTCACCACCCTCAGACCGACGGACAAACCGAGAGGACCAATCAAACTCTGGAACAGTATTTACGCTGCATGCTGCAACAAACTGAAAAAACTTGGAAAGACATCCTTTGGATAGCCGAATATGCCTACAATAACTCTGTCCATTTGGGAACTGGGAAAACCCCGTTTTTTCTTTTGTACGGCAGTCACCCTCGAACCTCGGAGTTGGATCCCCTCCAAGATCTTGAAACACCAGCAGTAGACTACCTGCATTCTACAATCACCCAAGCCTTTAAGGAAGCTGTTTCTCACCTTCAAAGGGCTAAAGAACAATACAAGAAAGGAGCAGATCAACATCGGAAGGAAGCCCCTCAATATCAAGTAGGGGATCAAGTCTGGTTATCCACCAAATATCTACCTCTAAAAGGGCCACGCACATTCAACCCAAGATACCTTGGTCCCTATTCCATCACTACCATAGTAAACCCAGTAGCGGTCAAGTTGGACTTGCCCCCGCACATAAAGATACATCCGGTCTTCCACGTCTCTCTATTAAAACCCGTGCAACCTCAAACCCGACTAACTAAATCTCCAAAACCTATCCTAGTTGATGGAGAACTCGAGTTTGAAGTCAAAAGCATTCTGGACTCCAAGATCTCCAAATCTAAACTATTTTACCTAATTGACTGGAAAGGCTACGGCCCCCAAGAGAGATCCTGGGAACCTGCTGAATATGTCCACGCTCCTTGCCTAATCAAAAGATTTCACCGAACATTTCCTGACAAGCCAAAACCCCCGGAGAAGCCCGGTTTGGGAGGGGCCTTGAGGGGGGGTACTGTCATGATCTCTGCTTCCAAAAGGTCAGGGTTTTCCCAACTCCCTTGGAAGCAGATCCATAACCCAGGTTCCGAGTGCCAACCAGTCCCAATTGGGACCTTTTGGACCCAGTCCTGGCGCCAGTGGCACCAGGCTCATAAATATGCCCAGTCCCAGCGCTGGAAGCGCCGGGCTCATAATGCTTGGGTGGACTTACCTGCAGCAGACCATGCTGCTTAATTTCCTGCCAGTTGAGCCTCTGATCCTCTTCTGTTTGGAACTACTTTTCCTTTTGGGTGGGGCAGGAGCCACTCCCTAGATTCAGAACACTGGAACTCTTCTGGAAAGCAGGAACTCTTTTTTTACCTAGGCGTGGCTGTGGAAGGAGACACCTAAGCACTACAGGAGGCTATTTAAACCACACCCGATGGATGAATCTTGCTGTGCGTTATTCTGCATCCTCTGCAGCAGAACGCTCATCGTGTCTTCTGCATCTGATCCTGGGCCTAAGGAAAAAGGCTTACCATCCTGAATCCAGTCTTCAGCAACACCTATAAAGACAAGAAAGAACAGGTTAGCATTACGGTCTTCAGTGACAGCTCTTCACTTACCTGGTCCATCGGCTGTCACCAACGCCTCGCGCTGCATTCCGGCATCTGAAAGACAAAGGCTTACCTACTCTTCGTGCGCTCCGGAGGTCTTCACACTGCATTCCTGTATCTGAAAGACAAAAGCTTACCAACTCTTCGCACGCTCCGGAGGCCTTCGGCGCTGCATCCCGCATCTGAAAGACAAAACAAGGTGCGTTTAAAGACATTGGGGAACTTTAATACTCACGTGCCATTACTCCTTTCCACATCTAACCCAGTGGGTATTCCGGCACCCTGCAGCCGCTCCGAACTTGTACCTGCAAAATAAAAAGACAGTTAGAGCGCATCGTGAAGCAGGCAACAAGCGCTTACTTACGTGCTTCCAGGCGCTTCTATTCATCACACGGGCTCCATCTTCAACTCACTTCAGCCCGTCATCCGCCATCGCCGGAACCCTGCAAAACAAAAGACATCAATACTAAAGACTTTAAAGACATTAGAATTACTCGAAACTTACAGTTCGTGCAGTAAACGACGGACAGCAGTCCTCTGAAGTCAAGAGGCCTGCTCCCCTTATCCAGTGTAGAAACTGGTTACAGCACCCTGCCCCGAGGCAGATGGAGAGCACGGCGTTCACTTACCTTAGGTGAGAGCGTTAACCTTTGGGGTTCTACAGGAGAAGAGAAAGGGAAGAAGAGAGAGACATTCAATAACCCAGTTCCTTAATCCCATATTTTCTATCTGCAGACATCTTACCCTTCGAGTCAGACATACAGTGCACAGAGGTCCAGCCCAAAGAGCCAGCCGTGTGTTACACATCACCTTTGAAGATACGGTATACGCCCAGTCAAGACCGGCGCCTCTACGGGAATCAGGTGAGCGTTACAGTGGGGTCCTACCACCATCCACCCTCCCCCATGGCCCATCATAGTGCTTCAAATGCAGCTCACCTTACTCTAGAGCACCCCCTTCCCAATATTCTCCCCTTTCATTACTTCTACAGTAACAAACTCCTTAATACCCCTTTGCTCCCACTCTCTCCACTCCGCTTCCACGTATATGGCTGTGTTCCCTTTATTGGCATCCAAGCCCTGCAAACACTCCTCCTGCGCGCGTATTCCTCAGATGAGCGAGTCATATAGATGCATCCCCCATACCCCGCCCATCCACCCAAACCTTGGTTTAGATCCCGGAGTGGAGTAATGATAGTTTGGTATAGGTGGTCAACTTAATTTCCATACAGGATGGGGTGCATTTCATACTTAGGGCCAATCCGTGGGATTTCAGTCTGTACTTCACTATCTTTTGTTGAGCGAGGTGCTTTTGAAACCCCAATTGATACAATAATACTTGCGCTATTGGGTGCCACATTACACAATATTAGAGGCCCAGTTGGCAGGTGCAGAAGATAACATGGGTGAGCACAATAATGGATATCAACATCTTCATGATCACTCCGAGCCAAGACGGGGCACAGTTAAATGTTAAGGTGAACCAGTCACTCTACTGTACTCTTCCCTCCTTCTTCATGTGAACACCCAGGTTGGGGATGGCTGCAATGATGTGGGCTAACAATGCATTCTGTGCATCTTCTGAAGGCACAAACGTGTAGCAGGAATTGCCAATCTTTTTGCAAACCCTGTTTTCCATTGCTTTTAACATGTTCAGCACGTAGCAGTTTTGGATAGTCATACATCTCAATGCCCACAACTCAACCTTGATCACGTTTAACCCATTCTCTTAGTCATTCATGAGCTGGACCAGCTCCCAGCACACAATCTGCAGCCATTTAGCATTTGCTGCAGCCTGCAATCCCGGCAACACTTACGAAAAAGGATTCTGCTGATCTGGACAGTCGGTACTCCTGTGGTATTTCAGCAAGCAGTGCGGAGGAGTCTTTGGATATCTAACAATTGTTCTCTTGTCGGAAATGTCCTTTCCCTTGCAGGTTGCGGAGCTCTTGTGTGGACAACAGGTTATTTTCTTTGTTTGAGAATACAGGGGTCAGTTAGGTCATCAGCAGGCAGTCCTCCCCCTTCAGGTGTTCTTCTGGGATTATAGTAGTGCAGAGTGCAGCTTGGCTAGCGAACAAAGCCCCTCCATGATGGTGGGAGGTGGGAGGTGCAAGCAAGCTTGTTGGCCGCAGACCCACTAGTAATCCATCAAAGCTGCCATCTCTTTCTTCATGTCTGGAATCAGGAGAGTTTAATTGCAACATTAATTTGAGCTGACAAAGACTGCACCCTTGCTGCAAAAACAAATTCTTTGTACTTCTTCCATGTTGACTGGCACCAGTTTTCCATTGTTGCAATCCAAGTCAGTTTTGTGACATGATCTGTCCATATTTGTGCACAGAAATTGCCCACTTGTGCAATCACTTTGTTGTCATATGTTAACAGTCCTTCTGCCAGGCAAGGTAGTGTGATGCACTGCCATTTGTTATTGACATGTTTACGCCCTGTCACCATCAAACAGGGTAGCTCCACACACTTGATGTTTTTTTGGATCATCATTGCACTTCACAAGATCTCATTCACATCCAAACACAACCCTTCATATGTATCATACTTCTTTCGTACTTCCCTTTTCATTATTCTGTACATGCTCACAGTGGTGCCGGCCTTAACATTGCTATCGTAAATGTCATCATATTGTGTTGTATTTTTAAGCACTCCTCGAATTACTACAAACAGACTCTTTACTATTACCCACATTGTCAATTGGGCACACACGCTCAATGTCCTGTTGCTCCTGCTATAATCATCACATCTACCTGTATCAACACTATTGCTATTCCTATATGTATTTCCCTTATTATTGTTAACAATCATGTTGCTACTGATATATGTAAATCCACTAATATTATTAACAAGTGTATACAGTCCCATTTCCCCCTTTGTAGGACCACCCCCTATAGAGAACAAGCTCCAGAAAAAAGAAAAATACGGAGCTAGCAGCCGGGTTTTGCCCTGTTAGAGGAGTGTGACACCAAACACTCACTGTGTGCGTACAGGCCGGTGAAGTAGATCAGGTGCAGGTACTACTGCCACCCCTTTAAGATAACTGACGTTCCAACGGACTGTCTGGAGGTGCCCTGCGGACATCAGAGAGGTGGGCCCAATATTGTAAGCATGTTACCTTCACAGCGAGGGGAGTGTAAAACACCACCTTGTAGGGCCAGTGGAACCGAGGGTTGTTCCACCTATGCACAAAACTGCGAATGTACACAAAGTCACGAGGCACCAGCAGTTGTGTGGTCATGCACTCAGGATATGTCACCGTTGTGGTTGCTACATCCGGTGTGTCTGCTGTCTCAATTCTGGGAGGTGCAATCTGTCGGAATACACATTTAATTGCTGCAGTAGTGTGGTCAAATAATCTTTGAACTTGTCACCTAACACTGCTGCTGCCCTAAGTGCATCTGAAGCTCTTCTTACAGGAGATATGGGGATATGTATGCACCAACCAGTGATCACCTCATGAGGTGACAAATGGCGGTCTTTGCTGGGCTGTGCACATAAACTAAAGAGGGCCATGGGAAAACGGGGGAACCCAGTTATTTTTCAACGTGGTACACAGTTTTGGACAATTTGATTTTGAGGAGCCTGTTGACGCTCTCCATAATCCTGTTGGCCTATGGGTGGTAAATTGAACACAACCTGCGCTTAATGCCAAGTAGTACTGTGATGTGCATTCAAGAAATGTGTGCCATTGTCTGACCTTTAAACCTTGCACACACCCCATGAGGGAAATCCTCACTTACCAAAAATCTGGCAGCACATTTGGCATCCGGATGTGCACAAGGGCCTGCTTCCACCCACCTAGAGAAATGGCAAACCACTACTATGAGATACCTGGAGCCATTGCAACTCTCATCCATGTTGACATAATCTATGTGTAATTCACGGAACAGGCCACTAGGGTGGGGCAATGTGCTCATAAAGTCTGTAGTGTCATGCCTGTACTGAAACTTGTGGTGCAAAGTACTACAATTTCTGCTATGCACCCCTGAATATTTGGTATGACCCAGTCCTCCTGAGTATCTGCTGCGATGTGCTTCTTCGAACTGTGGGAGGGGTAGTGTAACTGTTCAAATGCTACTGCTAGCAACTCCTGGGGCATTACTGCTTTCCTGGAGCTCTCTTGTCTCCACAGTAGATCTGTTGGGGATTGCTTGCACCCCTTTCGCAGTCACAATTCTTTCTCCCTTTCTGGTGCCCTTCCTTGTAATTCAATTACTTGGAGGATAGGAAATGATGTGTAAGGTGTTGAATGTTTGCATGCTGGTGGAGTGGTCACGATGTACTCAGCAGGCATTTTATTTGGCAGATACACCACCGTTTTGGCTGCAGCATCAATGGCTGCATTCTACATTGATATTTAATCTGTCCCATTAGTGTGGGAGGCGCATTTGGCGACCACCACAGCAGTTGGCTGGGATAATGCTTCATTCAGTGTTTATATCAGTGGCACATACTGCACTGGAGTCCCATCTGTCCTACGAAATCCCCTCCTCTTCCAGCGGGATAGACCAGCATGTTCAGTCATTATTACGTAAGCTGAGTCTGAATATATTGTGACATGGCACCCATGGGATGCTCTCAATGCTTCTGAAAGCGATATGAGTTCGGCCACTTGTGCAGACTAATGCATGGGCAATTTTTTCATAACAACCATCTCGTACTCCCCTTCCTCAAGTCATACCACTTTTGTCCCTGTATGTCCTGTCCACTCTCCTGCTCAATTATGGAAATGCAATTTTTCACTTTGGGGATGTCATCCTTCTCCTCTTCGTATGTGGTGCAGTCATGCACTATTATATCATCTGCAGTTGGAATATCTGTTAGGAAGGTGGCATGATTCACTGTTTTGCGCCTAACCACAAGGATGTGGGGCATATAAATAATAATCTTGTGTACAGGATATCTTGATGTCATCAGGGTAGATTTTGACCTCTCCAAGATGGCAAATAGAGAGTGTTCCACATACAATGTAACTGGGCACCCCATTACAATAATAAACATTTTTTCTATTGTAAAAGTAGCAACTGCTAATGCTTGTTCACACAGAAAATGCCCTTGCATTACTGAATCCAGTGTGCGCTGTAATAGGCCAATGGCTTATGGCCCATAGTGCTCTTTTGTTTCAACACGGGCCCTCCTTAGCTGCCCATCTGAATGTAAGAACATGTAAAATTCCTGTGTGTAGTCTGGGGTAGCCAGTACGGGTGCTGAACTAATAACTCCTTTTGGATCCTCAAACTGTTTGATCATATCTGCAGGTCATTGTAGCTCATGATCCTTAGTTTTTTGTGCTTCCTTAAGGGCCTGCAGAAGTGGTCTTGTGGATGCTGTGTAATCTAAGATCCATGCCCAACAATATCCCACAACCCCAAAACTTCTGCATTTCTTTAACCGAAGCTGGTCTCTGGGTGTGGCGCATACTGACGCTGCTCTATCTGGTAATATTCTTTTACCATTCGCTGATATGAACTGCCCCAGATAGAGTACCTCCTGTTGACAGTATTTGAACTTAGCCTTGTCGACCTTGTACCCCTTATGGGCCAGCAATTGTAGGAGTATAATGGAATCCCCTCGGCTGTGCTGTTCACTACCACTACACACTTGCAGATCGTCCAAGTGCTGGATAATCATGCTGGGCAACTGAATGTTCCCTAAATCAGCATGCAGTATCCTGTTAAAGATGCTCTGGCTCTCACAGTACCTTGAGGTGCCTAGTCTGTTGGAAACACATTTAGCCCTGTGTAAATGCTGTGAGATACCTTGACTCAGGATGGAGTGGAATCGAGAAGAATGCATTCTTCAAGTCCACTACAGTGAGTATGTTGCTTCTTTGGGGATACTGCATAGAATTGACACATGATTAGAAACAACCAGAAATTCTTTCTGTACCACATCATTGAGGGGGAGTAAGTCCTAAATCATTATCCAATTGCCCCTTGTTGATTTCTTGACAGGGCATATTGCTGTGTCACACAGAGACATTGACAGCCTGTAGTGTATTTCTGATGGATAATGTTTCACCATGGGTAGCACCTAACCTGGCTTCAGTTTTATACACACTGGGGTCACGTCATTCAGTAGTCCCACGTCATGTGGATTTGTAGTCCACAAGTGCGGAGGCACGTGTTGTAAGTTTCCGTCAAGAAATAGAGATGAAGCTAGTACTGCCATCAGGGGGCACTGCACACTTTGGTACTGTATTATTCTGTCACAGGGAATACAAATCTCTAATATTATCTCCCCATTTTTTGCAGAGATAATATTAGAGATTTGTATTCCCTGCGACATAATGGTACAGTACCAAAGGGAGCAGTCATCCTTCTCAAAGAGCTCATCATCCGCCCCTTATTTTAACTGTAATATTGGATATATACAGAACACTGTGTGCCACTCACACCCATCCTTGCCTGTTTCTAGCACAACAACCCTCTTGTCAGAGACCAACAATCCCTGTATATCTGGCAAAATTAGTATTCCCGCCACCACCTCAGGTGACACAGCTGGATAAAAAATCTAATCCGTAGGCAGTCACCAAAACTGTTTATCTATCTGAGTCACCACAAGCACAGTAATACCATAAATGAAGATGCCTGACTCTGCAAGAGTCCTGTGAACCACCACCTCCCTTGTCATTGTGTGTATTATCAGCATTGCCCTTATTGCGACAATCCTAGGTGTGGAACAAACTATACAGTGATTTGTAAATGATATTGTCATATTTAATTTGCTGAGCAGGTCCCTGCCCAGCAAATTGAAAGGGGAACTTTCAGAATATAGTAAGGGACCCTGTGCCACCTTCCCACCCACCTTTACATCCAGCTCCTCAGTGTATGGAAATGTGGAAATAGCCCCACAGAATCCATGAGTGTCGGGATATTTGCCTGATGTTGGGGAGAATTCTCAGAAATGTGCTAATTCCCTTCTACCTTAGAGAACCCCAACTCTTTTGCTGGAGTTCAGGACTATTCATGTTCATCCTGGAGAGAGTGAGACCTTTTTCCCACTTTCTAATGTATTTTTATTTGATTTGAACCCTGTGATTATTTTTGTTTTGGAGTCTGACAAACTCCATAAGCATCATATTTTTACATTGTGACACACATCACCTTCAGTGCAGCGTCAAAGGGTAGTCTTTCAAATTTCCCAAAGGTTTAAAAACCTTCCCTTGGTTAAACCACTGTTTCCAAGAGCAGTAAAGTGAAATTGACTTTACTTACCTTGTGTAACTTTGTAGACCCAGCACACACTATCTTACATAGAGGGCTGGAGGGGTTACTTAGTATCCCCTTTGTCTACTTTCTCATGTAACATTTTTATGTTACCCTTTCTACAATTAATGGCTGATGGCAGTGGCTTACTTTTTCCTACCATTGTGTGTTTGTACCGCAGACTGAATCCTCAGCTGCGTTATTGCACCCGTGGGTGCCTGTTTTGTCAAAATGCTCCCATTCTTCTTTTTTTGCCATTTCTTGTTGGAAAGGTCCTTACTGAGATTTACTCTGTGTGCCAAACCAGGTTTGGTCCCTTTGTTTGTTTTGTCTTTGGCGGGGTTCACTGGTGAAGCCCGCCTCTGGCTCCTGTATGTCTTGCAGGAAGCGAGGGAGGTTGCCAAAACTCTGTGTGATTAGTCTCCTTGGTTACAGGAATGCACCCAAAGGTGATTGGCTGGCTGGCTGTCCTTTGGAGGACAGCCACCCTGCTGTGTGAGTGACATCTAGGCTGCGAATGAATGGGGGAGACTTGCATAAAAGGCGAGGTCTTTTGTAAGGAAGGCAGAGTCGACCACTGGACGAAGGAATCCAAAGAAGAACTTGGAAGATAAGCTTGCTGCAACTCCTGGACCGTTGGTTTGCCCGGTGTAGAGGAAGAGCCAAAAGCCCCTACCAGAAGCTCCACCCCATGTTGCCCACATGTTGGGAACCAGAAATTGCGGCACCTACAGTACCAGTGAGGGTGCCTGTACCACAATGAATTCTTGAAACAAGGTATCCATTGAGAAAACCCTATGTGCATTATCGAAGAAATGATGGTCTTCTGGACAGAGTCCAGGAATAAGTATGAACATGAAAGAGAAAGAAGACAGGGGACATCATATGAAGCAGAACTGACGCATCCTGAAAAGATACACAAGACTAAAGAACATAGACCTTCTATGAAATCTGAAGTGGAGGTGTCAAGGATAAGCGACATTTCGGTATCGAAATGAATATGCTTGTGCGAAGAAGCACTGAAGAAAATGCAAAGTAATTTTACACTTCTACAGATGCTGTAACGCAAGTATACAAAATAATTGTGAGTCTGGCTACATAGTGAATAGATTGTGGCGATGCCCCAATGTATATACATAGGAATGTATAGAACCTGGATGGTCCACAATGCACTTTAAGGAGACTTGAACCCCGTGAATGTAAAGGGTTTCAGTGTGGTGCTGTTGAAAATGAACTAATGGCGAAGGAGGATTCAAGAAAGGCTGGCTGGCACAGCACCAAGAGTCGAGGCCACCATGAGCCTGGTTGTCTGTTAAGTAGCTACATGAACGCGAGAAAGGAACACACTTCAGTTTGAGGGTGGATGAAAAACATGGATGGTGTCACGAGTTCATCATTTAATAGTATTATATGTAATGAAGAGCACAAAAACCTGGTCTTCAGTCACATGGTTAGATGAAAATAGACTTTGGGTCGAGCTACACCAAAACCAAAAGATAAGAATGTGCCACACTCTCTTTTATTCTCAGGCACAGAGAGCTTCTGCAAGGCCAAGTTCATAGCCTTAATTCAATGGCAGAAGGCAAGAGTGATGATTGATGTTGGGCTAATTGGATGGGGAGGCATAACCTGGCCGACCCTCCCTGCACCTGGGGTGCTAGCCTGCGTTCTGCTAGCATGTGGAATATTGCAGAAGGGTAGAAGCATGCCAACCAATTGTAGAGGGCCACATAACAAAGAGCACTATAGTTTGTATAACCAATGAATTGTTGTGTATTTTGTGATGATGAAGATGACTTTTAGGAATTCCCAATTATTCTAAGGAGTTATTTTTATTCTTGCACACAAATGGGACAGTCGTGGTAGCAGTACTCACACAGAGAACTGCATTGGGGCACAAACCCTTAGCATATTGCAGTGGGATTCTAGACCTAGTTATGAGGGGTCACTTCCCATGCAAACAATCGCTGGCAGCAGCCGCGTTCGCTATCGAGAAATATGCAAGCATAGTGATGGGGTGGTCCATGATGTTATTTATTGACATGCTCTGTTTGCTGTTTTGATGAAACCTAAGGGTACACTGATGTCTCAAAGAGCTTCTGCCTATGAGGTGCTTATGTTGAATCCAGCTATCAAAATAGTCAGGTGTAAAATGTTTGTAGCTGAACCACTGGCAGTGGATGAGCAAGTGCATGATTGCTCAAACCATTAAGAGTTTTATGACGAGATCCCGAAGGTAATGAAAATGCACTAGCAACTGGGGAGGTTCTCTTTATTGATGGTTCTTCGAAGATTGGTCAAAGTAATGGAGAAAGGCATTCAGGCTCAGCTGTGGTAAGACACAGAGCCAATGGGGAATTTGCAGTGGTAGCAAGTGCGAGACTACCGTCTCACTTTTCAGCACAGGCTGGAGACTTGGTGGCACTTAATGTCACACTCAAGCATCATGCAGGGCAGAAAGTGACAATGTACAGTGACTTTGCCTACGTGATGTCAACTGTGCACACTGGGTTAGTACATGGGAAAAGCAGGGGCTACCTCCGAGCAGACGGCACTCCAGTGCAACACAGCACATTGTTAGACAGGCTTATTAAAGAACTACAACTCCCGGTACCCATTGCAATAGTTGAAAATGCAGAGCACATACTAAGGGAACTGACTTAATTTCATGCAGGAACCAAGCCGAAGACGAAGTGGCCAAAAGAGTTGCATATTCTTCTGATATTTTTACTTTCAATACTCCTGATGTGAAAGAGAAAATGGCTGTAATAATGGTTGTGAATGAAAGCTTTAATCATTTGTCACAAACACAGTTAATGGAAGTTCATGGTGGAGCTCCACAGGAAGAGAAAGACCTGTGGACGAGGAGGGGGTGTTCTTTATCCCCTCCCGACCCACTGTGGCGACAAAACAACACTGGTAAACTGGTGATGCCTTTAGCATTATTAAGAGTGGCATTAGAACAGCTACACTACCCTGCGCATGTCACTAGGGAGAGCCTCGCAGCAACCATTGTGCAAGACTGGTTTGTACTGAACCTGTTAGAACACGTTGGTTTTTATATAGTAAATTGCATCATATGTCAAAAGGGTACTGCTGGGCACACATTGTGAACAGTCACAGGGGTAATTTCTCAACCAAGCACTCCTTTTCAGCATTTACATATCAATTATGTTGATATGCTGCAGGTCTGTAATGGATATAGGTGATTGATAGTGGTAGTGTGCCCGTTATCAAGATAGATTGAAGCTGGTCCATGCACACATCCTGATGCCACTTGTGCTGCACATTATTTAGTCTGAGAAGTATTTCCTAGATGGGGAGTATGTGAGGTGTTGAGATCCAATAATGATCCCCATTTTGTGAATGAGGTATTTGAACAGATTAGCTTATTGCTTAGCAATAAACACAAGTTTTCTTTTGCTTATCACCCACAAGCGAATGGAATATGTGAGAGACTCAATGATCTGCTCAAGGAGAGAATATCAAAGTTGAAACTGACTCTGAAGAAGGGGTGGCTGCATTTCCTGCCCCTTGCATTATATGCATTGAGAAATCAGACTGGCTCTGACCATCACCTAGCACCCCACAAATTAGTTACAGAGAGGCAAATGAGAATGCTTCTGACTCCTCCATCGAGGACTAGTAGTTATGCCCAGACAACTGAAGAATTGCTAGGAAGTAAGTGACATGAGTACTTAACATGTATGACAGCTAGTATCTCTGTCATTTCAGATCAAGTCAAGCGGACAGGGTGTTGGTCTCAGAACACAGATGACAGATGAAGACCACACAACAACCAGACCTGAGGGACTATGTGTACCTAAATGATTTGCTGGAAATAAGGATCTAATAAGGAATTTCACGAGAAAGTGGCACAAACCTAGATTTAGCAGCCTTTCATTGTGGAGGACATTACTCTGTCAGCAGTCAAGGTCCAAGGGAGACAAGCTTGGATGCAACTCAGAGATGTGAAAATCTACACGGGAGAGGCCGACATACCCACAACCCATTCAAAATCAAGTCAAGAAGAAGAAGTTCAGCATGTGAAAACTTGATTGATGACAAGGAAGAAGGACGCAAGAACTGCGCAGTGGACAGATTAAAGTGTACATTGGACTGTGGCTCCCCTGAAACACTCTTTGTAGCTGCTATAGCAATGAGTGAGACAGTTACTGTTCTGGAGCCACATGAGTTTGCAGACATTGGACTGTGGAGTGCTGAAATAAATGGAAAAACGCCTGATTTAGACTTTCTGTTTGACGACTGGAAGAGGGAGCAGTTCACTGACTCATTTCTCACTAAGTTTCTCTTTGGAGGTGCCCATGGTGCTATCCAATGTTGATGTACACAGAGTACTTCTTGCTGTCTTCATATTCATACTCAGAGCTTACCCTTTTCTTGTTGGGAGGAGCACTGATATACAAACGTTTGTCCTAGATTCTAAAAATGGCCAGACCTTTAGACGATTATTGGCAGCAATTATAGAGCAGATCAGAATATTACCTGAATATCTTTCCGGACGCACAGATGGTCCTAACTAACAACCCTGCCCACAAACTACTTGTCAGGATCTTTTACTATTTGCTTCAAGTACACCCTTATCTTGTTTGGCGAGACACCAACACTTATGTGTTTATGCAAGATCTTATAAATTGAACTGCAATTAGCCGATTACTTGTAGAGATTATAAAGCAAATTCGACAGCTGCTGGAGCACCTAACAAGATTTTCTGAATAAAACAAGCTTTCCCTTCCTTAAAAGTAATTACAGGCAATCATGTGGTCTATAGAGCATATTGCAGTTCCAGAAAGTGAGCAGAGTTAAAGACGTGTGGAGAGACTTCGATGGTGGAGCCTAATGTATTGGTGCATAATCTATGCCTGTTCAGCATCCATTATCGTTTTCTGTTTCTATTGATCCACACTGTTTACTTTTATGGTTCCAGTCACCTTGGCAGAACTAGACATTGTAAGAAGGCCAAGGGTTTATGTAATTGCCCCTTCTCCAGTAGCACATGTGAAGGCACCGATTTCTCTGACAATTGTCTCTATGATTCCCCCTGAAGGAAGGATGACTACTGATGTGTTTCATGAGTAGCTAGCATGCACGCTTCTTGCAAGAAAGAGACCTAAGAGAAGTGCAATGGAGGATGATTATTTATTAAATGATTATTTAGACCGTACAGCATATTTGGGAGCAGCATGTTCTATCATCACATGAAAGAAGTGGGAAAAAGAAATTCTAAGGAGGATTGCTATGTATGTGCACTCCTGCCTTATGCTATGGGAAAGTCTAAGATATTCATAGCTATTGAAATAGATGTTCAAACAGCTCACTGTCTAACTCACCCTGTAGTCTGCCATCCAAGAGGTCAGTTCCAGGGTCGAACGGCATCCTTGGTATGGGTGACACACTGGTCATCCCCAGCTGAACATGATTATGTTCAAGATTTGAAGACAAGAGAAAGAACACACACCAGAAATTATGTGATCAGATATGAACAACCTAGCATGAGGGAGCTGCAATCAGATGAGTGTTAAACAGAAAGATCAACTATCAAGGGAAGACTGATCAAGAAGTTCAAAGCTGCAAGGAAAGAGACCAGATGTGAATCTGAGGATCAGTACCTTCTCCAGATGGCTGGGAAGAAGGGATAGTCATGTACAAAGCTGTGACCGTAACTGGTCATCACACGCCAGTTATTGAATTTAGTGGAAAATGGATGCAAACCTCTCTGGCTGAGACTTGTAAAGCATCGACCATGGGTCGAAGACAAAGGAGGCCTGTTGCAGATAGTACCTTTGGCTAGGGCAGAACTATGTTTCAGATACACTGGCACAAGAAAAGTTGGAGAGAATCAGCAGTGCGGATGCATCTTTGATATGCCAGGAATGAAAGACGGGACAGCAAATAATGGATCACTACTGGGCCTGTGGATCCAGAACATACAACAGCTGCCCAGAGACTGAGGAGGAATGCGCTCTATAGTGATTGTTCATGTTCCAGCATTGGTGATTCCAAAGAGTGATCTGAACAGTTTCCTAAAGCAGATGCTCAACTGAGGGAAAATAGATCTGCTCAACTCCTAAATCGAATGAAGAGCGAACATTATTTCTCAGCCAAATTGATAGAAGCCTTTGATCCCATTCCATATGAACACAGATTGTTCAGCAAGACTTCTTCAGTGTTTACTATTATATTTATGTGTGGGATCCAGACGATGGCATATACCAAATGGTTACAGATAACTAGATGGGACCTTCTGCAGATGATCAACACAACCATAAAGGGATTTAATGCTATCAAGGAGGATGTCATGCCTGCACCATGGGCGCATCCATTTACGCTCAATTTGGACTATATGTTTATCATTTAGTTACAACAGACTCTTGGATCCATCTATATTTACTTTGGGAACTTTATTTCCCATTTGCGAGACTTTGCTGCTTAATTATTATTTCCAACAAACTACGCATACCATAATGCACCTGGCTACAAGCATCGATTCCTGGCTGTTCCTATTGGTTATCAAAGGAACTACACCCCCCAGAAGCCCTAGAGATTTGCCCTCCTTCCACCAGCCCAGGAACAGAAAGGGAGGTGGCCGATTGCCTGCAGGTGTGCTTAGCCAGGTGCAACCAATTAGCCTGCCTCTGTGCTGGGCTAGGCAGTATAAAGGCTGCTGCCTGCAGTGGCTCAGCCTCTTGCATCTGAGAGTCCTTCCTCCACCTTTTGCATCTTTCTACGGATCTTATGCTGCTTACCTTCACTCCTGCTTGGACCCTGCCTTGTTGCTTGCTCCACCCTGCTGCCTCCAGCCATAGCCTTCCAGGCTCCCTGCCTCACGGCCCTGCTCCTCTGGGCTCTCCACATTGCAGCCGATCACGCTCTGCTGCCTTCCAGCCTCCGCCCTTGCCCTGCCGGGCTCTCCACATTGCAGCCGATCACGCTCTGCTGCCTTCCAATCTCCGCCCTTGCCTTGCCGGGCTCTCCACATTGCAGCCGATCACGCTCTGCTGCCTTCCAGCCTCCGCCCTTGCCCTGCCAGGCTCTCCACATTGCAGCCGATCACGCTCTGCTGCCTTCCAGCCTCCGCCCTTGCCCTGTGGGCTCTCTACATTGCAGCTGATCACGCTCTGCTGCTTTCCAGCCTTCAGCCCTTGTCTTCTGAGCTCCCTGCTCTGCAGCCTGCCTCACTCCGGCTGCCTTCAGCCCTTGTCTTCTGGGCTCCCTGCTCTGCAGCCTGCCTCACTCCGGCTGCCTTCAGCCCTTGTCTTCTGGGCTCCCTGCTCTGCAGCCTGCCTCACTCCGGCAGCCTTCAGCCCTTGTCTTCTGGGCTCCCTGCCCTGCAGCCTGCCTCACTCCGGCTCCCTTGTCTTCTGAGCTCCCTGCTCTGCAGCCTGCCTCACTCCGGCTGCCTTAGCCCTTGTCCTCTGGGCTCCCTGCTCTGAAGCCTACCTCACGCTGGCTACCTACAGCCCTTGTCCTCTGGGCCTTCCTACTTTGCAGCTTATCACGCTCCGCTGCCTACTACCTACCTTTTCCGCTGGGTTCTCGGCCTAGCAGCCCTCTACAGTCCTCTGCTACCTTCTACGTTCAGCGGCCCTGTCCCTCAGGGTTCACTCCTTACTGCCCGGTCCTTTTTGGGATCCTTGCCGTGCAGTCTGCTTAACTCTGCTGCCCTAAGCCCTTTTCCTCTGGGCTTTCTACCTTACAGTCCCACTCCTGTGGGCTTACTCATTGCTTTCCTGCTCCTCAGAGCTCTCAACCTTGTTCCTTACTGTCCTCTGCTATCCTATCCTGTTATACGACTTTCCTTTCATTTCCTTCTGCTAGTTTGCTATCACCTCCTTTCCTGGATTTGTCTGTAGTATCTTCTCTTGTACTGTTTGTAGACCCTTTTGTACAGAGCTTGTCTGTTGATTGTCATCAGTCAACCTCTGCCCCTTCCCTTGTCCTGTTTCTACATTACAGACACCCAGAGCTGCTGTTCCAAGTCATAAGCAAGCAGCGTGGGCCTCTGTTATAGCAAACTGTGCAGAAGGCTAGAGTATTTCCAAGGTTCGTGGAATACTCTTTTCCTATATCTGCATACACCCCAAGAGGGTATTCATTCTGTATCTTTTCCCTTGCTACTCTTGCTTACTCTTCATTCTCTTTCCATTCCGCTGTGTGTGATCTTATCTGTCCACTTTATTTGGCACAACCACCCAAACCCTTTCTGGGAGTCCTGTGCCACTCTTAATAGAGTGCCACTCCTGACAGAGGAGTTGAGAGCCAATATGACTGATGACTCAGCAGAACAGATATGTGTTGGATATGATTATAGATATGGATGGAGGTGTTTGTGCCAAAATCAGAGAATCATGTTGCACATTCATACGTTCTCATGACAACGAGAATGGCACCTTGACAGAGGCCATAATGATGCTGACAAACCTACACGTTAAGATGGAAGATTAAGTGGCGGACATTGCTGGTTTGCGTCAATCTTCTCATGGGTTCCACAATGGATGGCACATGTTCAAGTTCCTTGGAGCCCTGTTGGTGATGATCATGTTTTGGTTCTGTGTGATCAGGATAATAATCACACAATGCAAGAAGACTGCAAAGAAAGCAGTAGCAATGAAGATCATGATTGATGTTGAATCAGGATTCACACCCAAAGAGTTGACAGATGAAGGAATCAGAGACTACGTAAAGGCCAACATTCATACACTTGAGGGAACAAAGTTCCTGTTTCCGAAGAACCATAAGAAGTATGTGGGAAGATAGATCTACTGCAGTCCCAATTGATAATGAAGTCTTATGACCTGGAGTGTTGACGAGCATGTGAAATCAGCTGGATGCCTGAAAGGAGTCATAAAGATCTGGACTCCAAAGAAGAATTTCTTCAGACGAGGATGTCTTGATGTGAAGATTGATGAGAGAGTGGAGACTAGAGGAAGAGCCAAAGCCCCTACCAGAAGCTCCACCCCCATGTTTCCCATATGTTGGGAACCATAAATTGTAACACATGCAGTACCAGTGAGGGTGCCTGTATCACAAATAATTCTTGAAACAAGGTATCCAATGAGAAAACCCTATGTGCATATCAAAGAAAGGATGGTCTTCTGGACAGAGTCCAGGAAGAAGTGTGAAAATGAACAAGAAAGAAGACTGATGACATCATACGAAGCAGAATTGACACACCCTGAAAAGATACACAAGACAAAAGAACATAGATGTTCTATAAGATCTGACGAGGAGATGTCAAGGATAAGTGAGATTTCGGTATCAAAATGAAGATGCTTGTGCAAAGAAGCACTGAAGAAAATGCAGTCATGTTACACTCGTACAGATGCTGTAACGCAAGTAGACAAAATAAACGTGAGGCTGTCTACGTAGTGAATTGATTGCGGCGATGCACCAATGCATATACATAGGAATGTATACAACCTGGATGTTCAACAATGCACTTTAATGAGACTTGAACCCCATGAATGGAAAGGGTTTCAGTGTGGCACAGTTGGAAAATAACTAATGGCGAAGGAGAATTCAAGAAAGGCTGGCGGGCCAGCACCAAGAGTCGAGGCCACCGTGAGCCTGGTTGTCTGTCAAGTAGCTAGATGAACATGAGAAAGGAACAAATTCCTGTTTGAGGTGGAGGAAAAAACACAGAATGTGTCAGGAGTTCATCATTTCATAGTATAATATGCAATGAAGAGCTTGAAAATGTGGTCTTCAGTCACATGGTCAGATGAAAATAGACTTTGCGTCGAGCTACACTGAAACCACACTCCCTTTTATTCTCGGGCACAGAGAGCTTCTGCAAGGCCAAGTTCAAAGACTTAATTGAATGTCAGAAGGCAAAAGTGATGATGACTTTTGGGCTAGTTGGGTCGGGAGGCTTGACCAGGCCGACCCTCCCTGCACCCGGGGTGCTAGCCGGCTTGCTGCTATCGTGTGGAATATTCCAGAAGGGTAGAAGCATGCCAACCAATTGTGGAGGGCCATGCATTACAGAGAGCCCTCTATTCTGTATAATCAATTCATCGTCATGTATTTGGTGATGATGAAGATGACTTGCACTAGAGGAGGGCTTAGTTGTCCATCTGATGTTAGAGAAAAAAATCACAACCCCCGTTAGTATGGAATATATACTTGGATGGTCCCTGTAAGCCTATCACATCCCCAAGTAGGTTTTTGTAGTTTGCCACATAGTGTGATGTCAATGATGATGAATTATGATTATAAAAGATTTTTTTTCGTTTTTATTAAATTCATCGAGCACATGCTTTGCAACGTTGGATGATGTCTGTTGTAACTCCCTGTTTTAGACAATTGCAAATAAAACCGCACTGAATTTTGCCAACTTCCTGAGTCAGTTTGATTATTGATGTTTGAGTAAGTACTGTATCCCCATTCATATCTAAGTATTGCTACCTCGTTTAAAGGACCCTAGTTCATGGGTTCACTGGTGAAGCCCTGCTGCAGGGACAAAGCTTTGAATTCGCCTTGAGTAGAGAAGCCCTGCCAAGGACGACTCCTCCCATTGGGTTGGTGGGACCAATCAACCCCAAGACGAAATCGACTTGAAACCCTCTCTCTGCTGGTTCTACTTCCATTTCTGCTGCAGGAACTAAGTGCCAGGGGACAGGAACACCAGAATCGAGTGCATTGATTTTAAGCCGGACCAGAACTCCAGGAAGATCATCCACACTCCCTTGAAGCAGGGTTGAACAAGCCTGAGCCACTTCAACAAAGTGCTGGACCCCAGAAGCAAGGAAAGTCCACAAGGTGTCCAAGAACGTGGTGATGCTATTCGCCAGAAGCTGAAACCGTGAAGTGCTGCTGATCTGAACTTTTCCCATTGCTGCCGCCAACCTTTGAATCGTATTGCAGGAGTCCTGAGACAACCCCAGACAACCTGCCTCTTGTCTCCATGACTGAAGCCAGGAACAACAGGATCTGCCATGCTACAACAGGAACAGAAGCCATCTGGAACCAATTTCTTCAGACCTAAGGTACTATGAACTAAGAGGTACTTATCTCTCGTTGTGTAACTTGCTAGTTCTCAGTTGAGACTTGCATGTGCTGCCTTTTGAAGAGTTGTTTGCAGCTCTTCCCATCACAAGCCTCCCAGCTTGTGGGCCAGCACTGATTTATTTTTCTACAAAACGCTCTATAACATTGTGCAAGACTTTCTACTTACCTGCAAGAAGTGCCTCATCTCCTGTAGACTTTGCTCATTGACATTGGCTGTCCTGGCTCCCTGAACACTCTTCTAACCTTTGACTTTGTGGTTTGATCTGTATCTCCAAAACATCATAGATTCTTTACTTGTATAGCTGGGAAAGGGTTAATCTACATTGCATTGGGGGGTTCAAATGTATTACCGGTTTGAGAAACGAGTTAACCGTTGTTTCCTTCACTAACATTTTCCTTTTGACACCAAACTCAGTATTGCTCTAAATGTACCTCTAATATTTCAATGTCCACAGTGTCCTAGTTATTGAAGTCACCTCAGGGTGTAGGAAGTGTCTTAGTCGAACACGACGGCTCGGACACGTTCGTGAAGCGTTGCCAAAGCTTTACTGAGAATTAAGGTAATCGAGTGAGATGCATTGATTTATTTACACGTGTTCACTGACGCCTTGTCCAAGCTGTGGAGCTTCGTAGTGCTTTGGAGTTTTGCCCCTGCACCGAATAGAATAGACTCTTGTGTGTGTCTGTTGTGAAGGCATATATCCAGGGGAAATCAAGTTTCCCACACAGCCTCGAATTATCAAAAAAAAACGGAGTTGATCCGTGAATACTCGGGAGTAGGAATTAAGCCCTACCACGACTAGGTTTTACCTAGCACAAAGCTTAGGTCCAACCAGGATATTGTGCTTATCCTGTTACGGGGGATTTGAAAAGAGGTGTATACCATATGAAAAGAAATTGTCTGTCCTGAAGAAGGCCATAAAAAAGTATTGGTTGTAGATACACTAGGGATAGTGTTTCATCTCCTAAAATAGCCAAAACATATTGAAACTTGAGAATAGACTAGCTAAATAATATAGTCTTGTATCTGTAAACTGCTGAAGTGTACATAGTGGTTTTTACTAAGGCGACAAACACCATATAAAGCATACTGTTTTTTAAGAAGTGAGCAAGAAGAATATGTTGATGTGCCACGATTAATGTTTGCGTTGTTGTTTCGTTCTCTCTCTCTTTTTAAATTTTTCTAAATTTTTCTAAATTAGTCTTAACACTTAATAAATTGACGTGGACTTATTGAAGAATTGCTATGTGGTTAGTGTGTATTAATTGAGTGGGATGGTTCCTTTTTCTTTGCACAAAGTATGAGATATGTCTTGAACGTGGCTTACTAAATTTGAAGGTAAAAGCCATTATCACAATAATTCTGTAGATCACCATGCCAGCCCTGGTTGGACATAGAGTGGGGTAGCCAGTTTTTCTCAATTTTGTATTTGTCTGATAGTGTGTCTCCCGTTCCTAGATACTGGCCCCCCGAAAACAAAAATTGAGGGAGACTACCTCTGTAGAGATAACGAAGTGTCTGTGTGTGTTAGGCAGAAACCTGTGCAGTTCCCTCTGGGACCACTGAAAAAAGTTTAAGTCTACAGGAGTTAGCAGTAAACCCAATTGGTAGCAGTCTGTACCACCCAGATTTACCTGGTAGCTGTGGCTGAGCAGTCAGACTTCTCGCAAGACGAGTTAGGCCATATTTGGAGTATAGAGGATAGGGCAATTTACACAGTAGAACAAGCAGACACTGATCAGAGCTTGGGTGTAAAGATATATAATTATTTATTTAAAAACACATCTATGAAAAACACACTGGCACTAATATGGCAAACAACTTCAATCACAGTTACTATAAGTATATATCAATCCCATAACAATATTTTGACATGTCTAGGTTCAACTGCACCACTTATTTGCAGACAGAGGTGAATGCTTTAACCTAGATGGCACTCTAGTATTCATTAGAAAGGGAGAGAAAAAGGCAGGGTATGAAACCAACTCAGTACCAACATTTTTACGAAACAAATGCAAGGCGAGCAAGGCAGGGTCTACTGTAAATCACAAAGTTCAGAGGCCAGGCCCAGTCGGAGAGAGGCAAGGCGATATGTCCCAAAAGTACCACAGTGGAAATGCACTTCAAGTCTTTGTAGCGAAATGTCACAGAAAGGTTGGATCAGTTTAGAACAATCTTAAGAAGGTCTGGAGGTGACCCAATGTAAAGGTAAGGATTTAAGACACCTCACGCTAACCGTTTCAAGGGAAGCCAGGCGGACACAGTACCTTGAGAGTGAAGAGACAGCTCCGGCGGGGGCAGTTGTTCCTGGTGGTGGATGCAAGTCGGGGCTTTGCCAGGAGATGAGAGGATCCCTTCGTCGAGGAAAAGTTGAAGATCGTTGCACCACCAGGGAAGAGACCGGCCGCGGAGTGCTCCGTCACAAGTCACCACCTTTTGGTCGTGGTACAGGGGTTAGTGGCTATCCGGTTGCCGGGGTTCTCAGCATGGGCAATTCAACCACTAGATGTCCTGGAAGCGAAGAAAAAGCAAGGGACTGGTTGTTCCCACCAGTCAGTGAAAGAGGACTCTCCAGCAGGGAGATCTCATCTGTCATTGGGAAGTGGTGAGCCGGTTCAGCAGGGCTCCACCGGAGGTGTCGTCGTTGCAGGTCGGCTCAGCTTTACACTTGTCGGATTCTTAGGTCCTGTGGCGACTTCTGAAGTTCCAGTCCCAAAAGCCCTGGTTTTATGCAGAAAACCCCCATTCATTCAGCCTAGCTGTCAATCAAACATGCTAAGTGGTGAGAGGGGCGGCTCACCACTCGGGCCAATCACACAAGAGTGCGACCTGAGTTGGCAAGGCAACTCAGTCCAGGGTGCTTAAACCCCCTCCCACACCCCCTGTGGTACCCAGACAAAATGGCACCACTCTGGAGGGCTTCTGTGCAGAAGCCCGCCAAAAGTGGAACAAAGGGCTCAACCTTTGGTTCGGAGTTACAGAGGCGAACACATACGCCATTTTAAAAACCGAGTTCTGGCAGAAAATACCAACCGGTGGATTTATTTAAGACAAATTAACCAGCGGTATGTTAGAGACTAAGGTGAAAAAGTATTAGCCTCCAACAATGGGAAGAATCCCATAGGAATATATTTGCGGTCGAATATAAAAAGTAGTATCCACTGCCACCAGCCAAAACTCGACGAGGGGGACGGGACAGTGCCCCCTCAAACAACAGACCCAGGGGTAATCGAATTATCCCTACCAGTACATCCACAATAGGATGGTTTGTACTAGTTCTGTTAGTAAATTTAGGTCTAGTAAAGCCAATGGTGACTTTACATGCCCTGGGAGACAGTAGTCAGTCCCAGGGTATGGAGTCTATGGGGGGGATCCTCTAGGACACCCCAGTGTTACGGCACGGAGGGTGTGGTGTAACACACATAGCAAAACACATGAGGCCCTATGGAGTAAAAGACCCCATAGCCCATCAAACACATTGACATTCAAAGAAATCAACCACATTCATGCCCAAGAGTGGGAGGAAAAGAGTCTCACTCTTGGCAGGATGAAAAAAACAAACTCCAGAAATCCAGCAAAGCTGCTGGGGGACTCACTAGGTTAGGAAATTCAGCCTAAACAGAGAATTCTCCCTAACACTTGCCCCCCCCCAGACTAAGGGACAGGAGGATTTAATCCACTCCTGGATGAATCTCATACCTCTAGTCGATGATATACATCCTAGAGAGACCATCAGCATTTTGGTGGTGACACCCTGACCTGTGCTCAATGGTGAAATCAAACCCTTGCAGGCAGATTGACCATCTCAGTAGTTTTGGGTTTTCCCCTTTCATTTGCATTAACCATCTCAAGGGTTGGTGGTCAGTCTGAATGACAAAAGTAGAACCATACAAGTATGGCCTAAACGTCTTCAGAGCCCGCATGATAGCAAAGCATTCTCTTTCGATTGTTGCCCACCTTGTTTCAGGATCCTTCAGCTTGCGGCTGATGAAGCAAACGGGGTGCTCCCTACCTTTCCCATCCAGTTGACTGAGTACTGCACCTATTTCTACATTTGAAGCATCTGTCTGCACAATGAAAGTTTGGTGGTAATCAGGAGCTCTGAGTACTGGGGATTGGCAAAGAGCCTTTTTCAGGTTTTCAAAGGCCTGATTGCACTCCTCGTTCCATCTAACCTTCTTAGGGAATTTTGGAGAGGAGATAACATTCGGAGGAGAAGCTATGGTCCCATAGTTCTCAATGAAATTCCTGTAATACCCAGTCAGACCTAAGAAGGCTCTCACCTGGGTCTGAGTAGTAGGTGTTGTCCAATTTTGCACAGCTTCAATCTTACTGAGCAAAGGCCTTATTTCTCCACCTCCTACCTCGTGTCCAAGATAGACTACCTTACTCTGTCCAATTTGGCATTTACTCGCCTTTATGGTCAGATTGGCTCATCCAAGAGCCTGCAAAACATCTCTTAGGTGGGTTACATGTTCTTCCCAGGAATTTCTGAACACTGCTATGTCATCCAAGTATGCCATGCAGAAGTCCTCCATCCCATTCAGAACCTGGTTTACCATCCAGTGAAATGTAGCAGGTGCATTTATCAATCCAAAAGGCATTACCTTAAACTGGTATAAGCCAGCTGGGGTAGAAAATGCAGTTTCTCCTTGGCATGGTCTGTCAGGGCTATTTGCCAATAGCCTGACGTCAAGTCAAATGTGCTGAGGAACTTGGCTGAACCAAGTCTATCCACCAACTCATCTGTTCTTGGCAAAGGGTGGGCAGCAGTTTTAGTGACTGCATTAAGAGCTTGGTAGTCCACACAGAATCTAAGTTCTTTAGATCCTGCCTTTGGTACTAACACAACTGGGCTAGACCATGGACTAGTAGAGGGCTCTATTACCCCGAGATCAAGCATCTTGCTGACCTCACCTTTGATGTGGGTTCTTACACTTTCTGACATTCTGTATCCTCTGCTTTTGACTGGCAGACAGTCACCAGTGAGTATGTCATGCTGGCCCCAAGGGGTCAAGCCTGGTGAAAGTGACAACAGAGAGGCAAACTGATTCAACATAGATTTGCACTCTTCTTGTTGCTCAGGTGTCAGATTTGAAGAGAGATTTATTCTTTCAATTTGTTCATCTAAAGGTAAACCTCTGAGGAGATCCGGAAGAGCTTCACTCTCTTCTTCTTCCTCTGATGATGCTAGAAGCAACGCTCCTTCATCAGTTCTCGAGACATACGCTTTGAGTCTGTTGGTGTGGAAGACTGCCGGAGCCTCCTTGGGATTGCCCAAGTCCACCAGATAGTTGACCTCTCCAAGTTTACCCACAACTCTAAAGGGTCCCATCCATTTGTCTTGCAAGGCCCTCTGCCTTGTTGGGATCATGACAAGAACTAGCTGGTCTTGAGTGAACTCAACCATGTTAGCCTTTTGATCATGCCAGTGCTTGACCAAGGCTTGTCCAGCTTTCAAGTTATCACTTGCTTCCGCCATCATGTGTGACATTCTCCTCCGGAGACCTATCACGTAGTCAGTCACTCTGACTGGCTTGGGGGAAGGAGCACTCTGCAACCCCTCCTTAATCAGGGCCAATGGACCTCTGACGGGATGACCATAGAGAAGCTCAAAGGGAGAATAACCTACTCCCTCCTGAGGGACTTCTCTATAAGCAAAGAGAAGGCATGGCAGTAGAAGGTCCCACTTCCATTTAAGGGGTTCCTCTAAAGCACCTATCATGCTCTTCATGGTTCGGTTGAACCTTTCTACCAACCCATTGGTTTGTGGGTGGTAAGCTGTTGAGAACTTGTAAGTAACCCCACAGGTTTTCCACATGGCTTTCATGTAGTGGGACATAAAGTTTGACCCCCTGTCAGAGATTACTTCCTTAGGAAACCCGATCCTGGTAAAAATACCAAGGAGGAACTTAGCCACAGCCAGAGCTGTAACAGTCCTCATAGGAATTGCCTCAGGATACCTAGTAGCATGGTCTACTACAACAAGTATAAACCTGTTGCCTGAGGAGGTTGGAGGATCAAGGGGACCAACAGTATCAATCCCTACTCTCTCAAATGGGACTCCCATAACTGGGAGAGGCACTAAAGGTGCCACATTCTTGGCGCCAACCTTACCAGAAGTCTGGCAGGTGTGGGAGCTCCTGCAGTGTTTTTCTACTTCGGCCCCCATCTTTGGCCAATAGAAGTAGAGAGAGAGCCTTTCCTTAGTCTTCTTGAAACTCAAGTGACCAGCCAAAGGAATCTTGTGGGCTAACTGCAAGAACTGTTGTCTATTCTCTTGGGGTACTACAAGTCGTTTGTAGTCCCCAGGTTCAGACTCGGTCGGTTCACTGTAGAGGAGGCCATCTTCCCAGTGCAACCTGTATTTCCCAGGCTCTTGCCCTTCAGCCTGAGCTTCTGCCTGGTGGTGAAGACCTTCCAGAGTTGGACATTCTCTCTGTCCCTTACTGAAGTCTTCCCTGTTGGGTCCACCTTCTGCCAGTAAAAACTGCAGCTCAAGATGGTCAACAGGATCCAGATCTCCAGTGAGTTCCTGGCCTTCCATTAGCTCTTCTTCAGAGTCTAATTCTACCACACAGGGTTGTACCACCCTCTCAGCCTCAGCTGGAGGGGGAGTTACTGGTGTAACTTTGGACAACGAGGGGAAGTCCTTGTTGGCTGCACTGAAGTGCTGGCTGCTGGTTTCGGTATAGAAGTTTTAGGTTTCCCTTTTGCTTCTGATTTCTTTGAGACAGCAGCTGACAATTCCAGTGGAGCAGGAGTGATATCCTTCTTCATCATCTCCTGGGGAGTACCTCTCCTGGTTCTCTCCCTTGCAGGTCTGGTTAGCTCCTGTAACCGTTTACTAGGAGGTCTGGGGGTATGAGACACAACTCGGAGAGTTTTTAAATCGTTACCCAACAGAACTTGTCCTGGTATCTCACTTTGTATGCTGACAGGTATCTTCACAGTCATGTCATTGCACTGGATGATAACTGGTAATTGGGGAAGCATCTGCACAGGCCCTCCAGCTAACGTGGTGAGGCGTTTGGGTGCCTTAGCAACATCCTCAGCCTGAAAAAAAGATTTATCCACCACAGTTATGCTGGCTCCATTGTCCCTAATGGCAGGAGTTTCCTGGCCATTCACCTGGACACTGTCCTTATAATACTCTTTAGTATTATCTGGGATAGAATTATAGACATCTAAATTCTGTTGTTCCCACAAACCCAGAGACACTAAAGAAACACTGGCTGGGACTCCAATGGGTTCATCAGCCAGCAGTAGAAAGTTTCCACTTGCCATCTGGACTTCCTCCTCTGGAGCAAAGTCTAAGGAGACAAGCTGGACCCGTGAAGGTTTACCGTTGCATCTGGGATCTCCTTTCACATGGTCAGTAGAGCCACAAACAAAGCATTTCCCGATTGCTTTCTGGAATGGTGGCTTGTTCTGGCCTCCCTCTGGTTTGGCACCAGAAGGTACACTATTCTGCTGTGGTTTTCCTTGTGGCTTACCCTTATGGTTTTGTTTGTGGCCCTCTTTGGAATTTGAGTTATTAGAATTATCTTTTGAGTCTTTTTTAGGCTGTTTTCCCTCATCCTTTTTCTGAGTTGCCCCAGAATCCTTATGAGTAGCCCTGTTAGCAACCCACAAGTCAGCAGCCTTCGCTAGTTTCCTGGAATCCAATTCCTTCGAATCAGCCAAGTGCTGTCTGAGCTCAGGAGAACAGGCATCATAAATAGACTCCAACATAAAAGATTCTTCATACCCTCATAAGTGTTCACCTTGTAACCCTTAATCCATCCCTCTAAGTTTTTCAACTCTTTACTCACCCAGGTAGCCCAAGGGGTACCATCATGCTTTTTGAGGGATCTAAACCTCTTAAGATACTGGGAAGGGGTCTTCCCAGATCTAGCTATCAAAGCTAGTTTCACACTTTCATACTCTTTCCTTTCCTCCTCCCCCAACTCCATTACCACATCAGTTGCAACAGGGGGGAGCCTAGAGAACAACCAGGTAAGTAGCTCATTACCTGTGATGTTCTGGAGCCCATGATTGTACTCAAACAAACTCAGCCAATCCAACACATCCAACTTTGGTTCATACATACCAATTAATTCCTTAGGCATCCGGGGTCTTTTGGGACTGGAACTTCTAGAGGAGCTAGAGACAGAAGCAGTTTCGACAGACAACTTTTTCATTTCTAACTCATGCTTGAGCTCAATTTCTCTGAGCCTAAGAATTTGTTGTATTTCTTGGTGTTTCTGTTCAGTTTGAGCAGTAATCCTTCTGAATTCCAAGTCTATTTTCATTTTTTCTAGCTCAAGGACTTGAGGACTTAGTGTGGGACCTGCTATAGGCCCAGTAGGTACAGCTGGTAAGGCAGATAGATGGAGCAGGGGAGACAGTTTCATTAGCCTCTCCTTCCTCTTCAGCCTCTTCATCACTATCATCAGAACTTTGATTTAGATCAACACCATTACTGTTATCTACATTTGCTGGAGAAGTTGGTTCCTCTGAACCAGTACCCAGACTTTGGTTTTCCAGCAATCTCGCTATCAGTTCTATTTTCTTGCCTTATACAGAAAGATTGTCTTGTCTACAGAGAGCTCTCAAACTCTCAGTATTTTTTCCTGACAAGGACTCCTGACTGTAAACTTCCATAGTAGACATGTTTTTAGAAAGTTGCTTTTTAGTGCTAAGCTTTGTGGTTAGTTATCCTAAAGTGTTGAAAAGCACTCTAAACTGTATACTCGATACGAATCCCACCGCTGTACACCAGTGTTAGGCAGAAACCTGTGCAGTTCCCTCTGGGACCACTGCAAAAAGTTTACGTCTACATGAGTTAGCAGTAAACCCAATTGGTAGCAGTCTGTACCACCCAGATTTACCTGGTAGCTGTGGCTGAGCAGTCAGACTTCTCTTAAGACGAGTTAGGCCGTATTTGGAGTATACAGGATAGGGCAATTTACACAGTAGAACAAGCAGACACTGATCAGAGCTTGGGTGTAAAGAAATATAATTATTTATTTAAAAACACAGCTATGAAAAACACACTGGCACTAATATGGCAAACAACTTCAATCACAGTTACTATAAGTATATATCAATCCCATAACAATATTTTGACATGTCTAGGTTCAACGGCACCACTTATTTGCAGACAGAGATGAATGCTTTAACCTAGATGGCACTCTAGTATTCGTTAGAAAGGGAGAGAAAAAGGCAGGGTATGAAACCAAATCAGTACCAACACTTTTACAAAATAAATGCAAAGTTTAGAGGCCAGGCCCACTCGGAGAGAGGCAAGGCGATATGTCCCAAAAGTACCACAGTGGAAATGCACTTCAAGTCTTTGTAGCGAAATGTCACAGAAAGGTTGGACCAGTTTAGAACAAACGTTTAAGAAGGTCTGGAGGTGACCCAATGGAAACGTAAGGATTTAAGACACCTCACGCTAACCGTTTCAAGGGAAGCCAGGTGGACACAGTACCTTGAGAGTGAAGAGACAGCTCCGGCAGGGGCAGTTGTTCCTGGTGGTGGATGCAAGTCGGGGCTTTGCCAGGAGATGAGAGGATCCCGTCGTTGAGGAAAAGTTGAAGATCGTTGCACCACCAGGGAAGAGACCGGCCGCGGAGTGCTCCGTCACAAGGCACCACCTTTTGGTCGCGGTACAGGGGTTAGTGGCTATCCGGTTGCCGGGGTGCTCAGCACGGGCGATTCGACCACTAGACGTCGTGGAAGCGAAGAAAAAGCAAGGGACTGGTTGTTCCCACCAGTCAGGGGAAGAAGACTCTCCAGCAGGGAGATCTCCTCTGTCGTTGGGAAGTGGTGAGTCGGTTCAGCAGAGCTCCACTGGAGGTGTCATCGTTGCAGGTAGGCTCAGCTTTACACTCGTCGGATTCTTAGGTCCTGTGGCGACTTCTGAAGTTCCAGTCCCAAAAGCCCTGCTTTTATGCAGAAAACCCCCATTCATTCAGCCTAGCTGTCAATCAAACATGTTAAGTGGTGAGCGGGGAGGCTCACCACTCGGGCCAATCACACAAGAGTGCAACCTGAGATGGCAAGGCAACTCAGTCCAGGGTGCCCAAACCCCCTCCCACACCCCCTGTGGTACCCAGACAGAATGGCACCACTCTGGAGAGCTTCTGTGCAGAAGCCTGCCAAAAGTGGAACAAAGGGCTCAACCTTTGGTTCGGAGTTACAGAGGCGAACACATACGCCATTTTAAAAACCGAGTTCTGGCAGAAAATACCAACCGGTGGATTTATTTAAGACAAATAAACCAGCGGTATGTTAGAGACTAAGGTGAAAAAGTATTAGCCTCCAACAATGGGAAGAATCCAATAGGAATATATTCGCGGTCGAATATAAAAAGTAGTATCCACTGCCACCAGCCAAAACTCGACGAGGGGGACGGGACAGTGCCCCCTCGAACACCAGACCCAGGGGTAATCGAATTATCCCTACCAGTACGTCCACAATAGGATGGTTTGTACTAGTTCTGTTAGTAAATTTAGGTCTAGTAAAGCCAATGGTGACTTTACATGCCCTGGGAGACAGTAGTCAGTCCCAGGGTATGGAGTCTATGGGGGGGATCCTCTAGGACACCCCAGTGTTACGGCACAGAGGGTGCGGTGTAACACACATAGCAAAACACATGAGGCCCTATGGAGTAAAAGACCCCATAGCCCATCGAACACATTGACATTCAAAGAAATCAACCACATTCATGTCCAAGAGTGGGAGGAAAAGAGTCTCACACTTGGCAGGATGAAAAAAACAAACTCCAGAAATCCAGCAAAGCTGCTGGGAGACTCACTAGGTTAGGAAATTCAGACTAAACAGAGAATTTTTTCGAACAGTGTGCCATCCCAATGATTTAGCGCAACTGAGTGTGCGGATTTTGCAGTATATTTAAGTGTTGCATATTTGCTCCCTTATAAAGAAGGCTTATTCAAACTGACTGTTATATTAATAAATATTGTTTAATCAAAAAGCCTTCAGTGTAAGTGTTATGTGGATACTTGTCACTGTGAAATTATATGTTGCAACCCTACAACTCACATTGACCCTTTTGAGATAAGCCTAGCTGCTCAGTCACTCTACCAACTTGTGTAGTACATACTTATACCAAACGTTGGGTTACCTATTGCCCAGAGGACAAGGCTGGTGCAGTCTCCCACAGGGTACTGCGTATATTCTTGCCTAACACCTGATCACGGGAAATTCCCCTCCATGATGCATGATTTCATTGCACCTGAGTCCTGCAAAAATATGAACTGCTTGTTTCCTAGCTCGGCGCACACCAAAGGTTCCTCTTCAGGGTGGATTTTGATATCCTTCACCCAGTTACAGATACCCTATCCCTTTGGGCCCTTGGGCCCCTCGGCCCTGCTGCTGTGACCGGTAATAATACCCCATTGCAGACCTGCTCCTCCATTCCTTTCTAAAATGCACCCACCTCAAACAATTCCAACATGATGATGGTCCAAACCCACCCCCTCTGGGTCCAAATCCCTCACCTCTTGCTCCTCTGAAGCCCCCCCTTCTTCACTGCATTCTTCCTTGCTGCTACTGTCGACTGGGATACTGTTGCCCCCGCCCCACTCTCCTTGTCCTCCTTCAGCCTAGAGTGCAGCAATGGTGGCACTCACGACCAGTTGGGTGCTCTCTGTCCCCTCCACCTGTACTGGTGTCGATACAGGTGCCTGGACAACAACACATTTGACAATTTCTTTTCTAACAGTTTCACTTCCTCCATTTGATGCCTTTGGGCTGTTTTCCATGTCCCGCTCCTTGATTATTTTACAATGGTGCACTATTATACTCTGTATCTCCGGCCACCCCTAGCTTTGATACCCCCATTTTATCTAACGCTTTCTTCACTTTCTTTGGCAAGACCCATTTTACAATAAAATGGTATTGCACAATCCCACGGTCCTCCCGTTTCAGCTCTCCACATCTCCTGTAATTTAAGAATGAATTTAGCTTGCTCCTTGTCATCGCCCATTGTACACTGCATCAGGGACTGTAAATGAGGGGTATCAATGCTTAATCGTGTGCATCGTCCCCCAGGATTATTCCCAGAAAACCAGCTTTCACACACATATCCCCGGACTGGTCCCCAATTATAGTGTCCTTCAAGCTCTTGATATCACCCACTGCCAGGGGAACCCGTGCTGTTTGCTTTACAAACTCATATATCCACTTACTCACCCCTGCTGTGACCTGTGGGAGACCCTTAATTAAGTTATTTGTATTAATCTGGAGCCAAGGCACATACTGGGCCTCATTACGACCGGTCCTTCCCCATTCCCATTCGAGCCCCCATAGGGCTCAATGGGAATGGGGAGTGAGCTAACAACGGGCCTGTTAATATCATGCCCATTGTTAGCTCCTTGATCCCCTCGCAGGACCCACTATGAACGTCTGGTAAAACCAGAAGTCCAGAGCGGGTCCCGCTAGGGAACCTCGTAATAGGGTGTAATGGGATGAATGGCGCCGGCACCATTACCGGTGCCGTAATCTGATTCCGCATTCCTTGTAATGATGCCCACTGTGTCCTTCCTGCCCCCTTATGTAAGCGAAGCATCTGCATCTTCGCCCCACTTCCCACACGCTTCTCCTTACTTCCCCTTCTCTTTACTAATGCCATACAGCCAACCCTATTCCTTAACCTTCCCCCACCCACAAACCTTCTGCTTGGGGGGTACTCTCAGCTGCCTATTCACTGATTCCCTCTTCTTCACCCTGTCCCTCATCAAATGTGCCATTGTCATCCTCCATCTCATCGTTTCCCCCACCATATTCTCCTGTGCCCAGAGGGTCCACTCACCCTTTCTTCCCTCCTTCTCAATAAATACACTTCTTATTCCTTCCTTTTCCGTCCTGAGCAAGAAGTGCCCTGATCTCCATTCTCCTGATCCTTGTTCCGACACCCTCACATCCCTCAATTCTCTTGGGGATGCCTGCATCTTGTTCAGCTCTGCTAGCAACTCTGCCAAACTTTCTTTGAACTCTCTTGACCCGACACCCGCGGATGCCGATACTTCATGCAGCTGTGCCTATGGGGGTGGGGGAGCGGTAGCCTGTGGTATTACTCATGCTGAATGGGTTCCTATCATGGTGGGCACATAGTTTGAATTTGTGTACCTGTCTGCGGCAGACGCTGTCAAGAGATATAATCCCCTGTGCTCCGCTGGTGCTCCAGCCTCTCCTTCTCCCCTCCTGCACTTTCCATCATTCTGTTTCTGTGCCCCTGCTCCGTCCCTTGGTCCTCTGTGTCCTAAAACATTTGCCAGAGGTCTAAAATGTCTTTTCTCTTCTGTAGCTGTTTTCCCTTATACTTAGCTACTAAAAATATGGACATATGTTCCAAGGCACTCTTACTGTCGGGGGCCCTGCTCTGACCACGGGCAGGGCATCCGTCCTCCTCCCGTCTCTGCGATCCAGTGCTTATGGTATTTCTCCACCCAGTCACGATACAGTGGCAGGCCTTATACAAATACTCTATACGTGTTCCTCCTCCCATGGTGGTGATGTCTATGTCTTACTAACCCTGCAAAGCCGTGCTAACGCATCGCACATGCTGCCGCTGCTTGTGAAAAAAAAGAAAGTCAACTCCCACCCTTTTCTGTCCTGCTCCCCCACGCACACACACTACTTCACACAACCATTCAATGTCACACCATGCCGTGACGCATACAATGAATGCCCCTCCTCGGGCCTGTTCTTCATCTACTAAAACACAAATACAATAAACTAAAATAAAAAACTAAAATAACAACCACTACTTATTCCAGGTCTACTACGTATACAAGACCACGGTGTCCAGTCAACTGGTCGACGACAAACTGGTCGACTGCAATTTGGTCGACACCATTTGGTCGAATGCCAAATGGTCGAATTTTTTTTTTTATATATATATGTGTTTTGTGGGTTTTCGTGTGGGGAAAAAAAATAAAAAAGAAAAAAAGGGGGTCGGGGGGGGACCCCCCCAAAAAAAACCAAAAAATGGGTAAAAAAAAAAAAAATTCGACCATTTGGCATTCGACCAAATGGTGAATGGTGTCGACCAAATTGTCTGTCGACCAAATGTTTTCGACCATTTGACTGGTAACCCAAGACCACTACTTTTATTTCCATATTCCTCCTTTAAATAATATATTTTATTGTTGGACCACCTTCACTCCCCTTGCAGCAAGGTGCTCCCTGCCTTACATTTGCCTCATCTTTGCCTTACCTTTGCCTTACCTTATAATGCCTTAATGAAAACATCTCTTTACAATACACACACCAAAATAAAATAACACAAACCACACCGATCTCACATCAATGACCTCGCTCTCCATGTGTCCACACCTTTCACACTTCCCCATGCCTATGTCCCCTACTTGTTATTGCTTACAAGAGTGTATTCACATGTGTGTGCTCACCAAAACTCCCCTGTCATGGGTTCCAACACTGGCCTGCACTCTCCTAGGAGACATGCCCCACTTCAAAGAGCACAGAGGATTTCTCTTAAAATGGCTCTAGATAAACCACTCAAAACACACGTTTTTTGAGACCAGTCACTATAGGTGGGTGCAGCTCGTCACGCACTTAGGACCTAGTACATGAAATGCTGCATTTGCAGCACAGGCCTTGTCTTCTAACTATGATTACTAAAATCTATGCAAAATGGTGGCTTTGCTTGCTCCCTGCGCGACACTATGTGGGCTGATTATAGTACGTTAGGGTCCTACTACCGTCCCCCATTCCCTTTGGTGGATCATAGTGCTTTGAATGCAGCTCGCCTTTCTCTAAAGTGCCTGTGGGGTGGGACAGGGTCGCCCCCTTCCCAACAGCATGCAGGAAATATCCTGGCTCTTACAGAGTGACATGGAGGTCTTCCCTTGTTTGTAGGCGGTGGTTGCATTGTCTTTAATCTGTGCATTCAAGCTCATTTTACAAGTCCCTGGAGTGCAACTGAAAGTGCTTAAGACAGGTATAAGGTGTTTGTTATACCCAGGGAATGTGTGTGTTTTTTTGGAGAAGGAGGGAGGGCACAGAGCACGAGTTATGTTTCTTGCTCCCTTTCCCCCTGCAACTTTCATACTGGTGTAAAAACAATGCATTCCTAGGGAAACTGCCTTCTTTTTACACAAGCCAAACATAGGCAGATTCTATAGGAATCCATTGTAAATGCTGATTGCCATGAGTACATTTCAGATAGTGTTTACTAAATGTGCAATGCAAAGCTCAAAGGTGGGGTGTGTGAAGGTGCTATGACCAACCTTTTACACCTTCCTTTTGTACTTCAAAATGTACATGACAATTGCCCAGAAGGAACCCGTTTGTAAGTACAAATGTAACAGGTCCCATCTGGGAAATTTACAACCAGGAGGAAAATGACATCCTCTGTCAATTCAAATATGTACCGTATTTAGTCAAATTATAAAACCTCGAAAAATAGATGAACATGTGTCTGCATTGCCCAGACCTTCAGCTCACATAGGAACAGGTAGGCTATTCTAGAGAATTTGGTATAAAGGTAATATTCTCTACAATACTGTCTTGGCACTTCCATTCCTAACCAACAGTTTTATCTGTGTTGGTGCCCGGGTGGCTAGGAATCAGACAGGTCTTGGAAGTCATCGATGATTATTTTCCTCATTATCCTATGCTTTGACCAGACAGAGAGAATGGCAAGGTACAGGGTGAACATGTAAGAGCATCTTTTCTTGTGCATTTGGCACTGCATAAATGAAGATTTCATACTTCAGCCTGCACACACAATTCATATTTTTAACTATACCATGCCAATTGTGATTCCAAAATAGGTGCATGAAAACTGTCCATTTATCCAGCTTCCATGAGCACGGAGCACACATGTTTCACATGTTTTATGAATGGGTGTTATGGAGCAGTGGCTCTTGTGAGGAGTGAGGACAGGACGCTGCTGGCCACACTTTGACTTTCCTTCACGGACTTCCAGTCCGCTTTCGATGACCAGTGAATTCTACGTGCTACGTGCTACAAAAACGCTGCGCAGGCGCGGAGCACGGCGCAGTATGTGGAGCAGTGTGTCTTGTGTCTGGTGTCGGGAGTTGGGTTGGATTGGAGGCAAGGTACCACCTTGTCCTCCTTCCTCAACCCTGTTGCCATTCACCCATCACACATGGCTCCACTATCACCCACGGAGGACGACATCAGCAGACGTCTACGCAGTAGCAAAACAGGCGAAGAACTACATCAAGATCATCAAGAACTTATAAAAGTGACTGATAGGGCCCGGAAATGTGGAAAAGGGACATCGACAGCAACTACCGCCGCCAGCAGGGAAAGAGCCAAGCAAAAAAATTCCTCGGGCGCACTCCCCTCTCCCGCTCCCTCGCCTGAACACACCTGTGGATCCCGGCAGACGAAGAAAACTGGGCAGGCAGGGGCGCGGGAAAACGCTGTCTCAGCCAAAACCTCCTTGTCATCGGTGGCTAGTACGAACAGCCCATATAGCCCGGCTGCAAGAAGGGCGCGGTCCTCTATGCCCGGTCCGACCACCGTTTCGACAAGTGATTCCTCGCCAGAGACTGTCGGAGGACGGTCGCGGCTGGGATCTGTTCGGCCGGGCTCGACGAATTCTAATCAGCCGCACACAAGCCCTGACAGGAACGATCACCCTGATCATCTCGACCCTTCGGCGGGCCTGTACGCTTCAACACACCGGCCAAACAGCCCAGACCAGAAGACCGAGAGAAATCTAAATCTAAAGGACCCGTTGACCAGTGTTCCAACTGCAACCGAGACCGGGCAAACTGACACCCGTCCTATAGCCACCACAGTTCAGATCCATCGGAACCAAGTACATCACACAGGCCTCTCAAGGGGGTCGCATCATCACAGGCTGAAACCTACAACCCGGAAAATTAGTCCGAATGACTCGTGGGACACGGAATCGGAGGACGAGGTCTTCACGCCCAACACACAGCTCGAGGTGTCGGAGGTGGATGCCGAATCAGAAGCGGTTAGCACTACGGACCCCGAGTTGGCCCAAGACCCCCAAGTCAACACTGAGACCACAAGGTCAAAAGTGGCGAGTGAACCCCCAGTCCAGGATCTGGACTCAGTCACGAGAACTCGTGCATCAAACTCGGCCGTAGGCATGTCCTCAGTTTTGATCAAAGCACAGCTGAGTGACACTGAGCATTGTGGACAAGCCCCTAAGAAATTACCTCAGGTCCCAAAGACTCTGTTTAATAACGGGAGCTCAAATCAGAACCAAACAATGGGGAAAACTATGTCAAAGAAACAGAAAAAATTAACTTCAAAGTCCCAAGGGGGCCACAAAGGGAGTTTGAGTTTGACGAACCTAACAACTCTTAAGGATTATTTTCTGAAGCAGCACAAAAGAAAATTAGGCCAAGAGCCGGAGCTGTCAGACGCGGAAATCTTGGAGTCTATCCAAGACAACTCACCATTGAGCAAAGCCAGAAAAACCGACTCAAATCTCCAAGGGCGAATTCAGACGGCACCACCACTCGAAAAACTCAGCACCGCCCCGCCACGGGGCTTAGATTCAATGAGACCATTGTCATCAAAAGTTTTACAACAGGAAGCAAGACAACGGGACTCGACTGAAAAGGAATCAGGTCATGCCAATAAGTTACTCGAAGATCCCTCAAATCCATCAAAGACATCAAATGCAATTCTTTCAAACCCTTCGGCCACCCCAGACTTACCTAAGCCGACCCAAAATTTCTGCTTCAACCAGCAAACAGATAACTACGGGTGGACCCAGCCATATATTCAAGGAAACCCGAGTCAAGTGTTAGAAAATCTGCCGCAGGCAATACATCCCAAGACATTAACCTCAGAAAGAAGGCTCTCGGAGAGATTCACGGTACTCCAGGGCTCCAAAGAACCAAATACCCCGCTTAAACGTAGACGCCCTACTAATACATCAATCACGTTGGAAAGTGACTCTCCCTCAAAAAAGAAAAAAGATCTCCTGTCGGTGATGTCTGCATTTTCAATCGTCTTAAATCCCTTCGGAAAGTTGTTTGAATCGATACATGAGGCCTTGAAAGACAATACATCAATGATCAGTGAACTAAAGGACAAGCTGATTTTTGTTGAAGGTTATCTAACAGCCACTGAAAGAAATTCGAACTCCATATACGCAAAACAAGAGGAAAAAATTGACAACCTGACCACAGAACTGTAAAAGAGAGGAGGCCGCCCATAAAAAAGCATAGAACTCTTGACTAAAGCCACACAGACCACCCAGACTGAGAAGAACAAAGAAGTAGCCCCTATCTTCACAAAAATGCCCCCAAAGACCAAACTTCACTCGGCCACAGCAGTGCCACTGTCCTAGTCAAAGTCTTTACCAGGGGGAAGGTGAAAGAAAAGAGAAAAAACTGCACTAAAGCGTCTGTGCTCTTACGCGCGGAGGAATCTCCACCAGAAACTTTGCCTAAACGGAGCTCTATCTGGGGGACGGAGACATCAACAAATCAAGGGGAAGCTGCTAAAAATCCAACGTCTATAAACTTGGAGCAGACGGATATGGCAGACACACCGAGAATAAGTGTGGATTCAAACTCAGCCTCAGACCTGCTGAACATATCACAGTACCCAAATGCTAGGGAACTAGATTCACCATCTCCGACGAAGCAAGGTGATCCACCAAAACAGTCCCAAGAAATCCACCCACAAGATTTTGACCCTACCCAGGAAGTGGGGAAAAAAAAGCATCACAAGTTGTCCAGCGATTACACTGACCAACGATTAAGCTCAAACTCCCCGTCTACTGCCCTAGAAGCTTTAAGAAATCTAAAGAATACAAATGACAATCCCAAACACGAGTCACGAAGAGATCAAGTGCAAAAATACAACAGATTACATCACGCCGATAGACCGCGACTTAATTCCTTGAAGGAGCCGAGACGTTTCCAGGAGGCTGTCGCAAATAAAGACAGAAAACTCGAAGGGGCACTACTCTTCAAGCTGGAGCAAATTTCGGCCAAAGACAGCTACCTGGTTCTAAATCGTAGAACAGTCTTAAATAGACTGGGAAAAATAGACAAGCTCCGCCAGCTAAGATCGGACGACTTAATACTGGTTGAACCTTACCACCGCGAACACAGAGCGAAAGCCTACCTCTACGTAAGAAGTAAAGCAGCGATGGAGCTCACTCCGCAAGTCCAAAAAGATCTTCACAAACTGGGCCTCAAAGTACATCTCCTCCAGAAGCCACCAAAGGACAATCCTGACAGAACGAGAGATAAAAGGGAAGGCTCGAACCAGGGCATGGAGCGATGGAGAGAAAGATACACACAGAAGACCCCGAGAAGACAAAACCCGGCATATGGCACCGAACGGCGGTGGCGGTATAACCGAACTACTCCACCTATTACCAGCCCAGGCAAAAACCACAACGCATTAAAAACACAAGAAAATCAGGAGAAAAGAGATCAAAGAGAGTCTAGAATTGAAAATACAAGAGAGGTTAGATCCAGAAGAGAACCGAGTGCGCCATCTGCACACAAACCATGGAGATGGATCACGGACACCTTTTCTCGAAACCAAAAGAAATAGCAACAAACAGAGGGACCAAACTCTACAAAGAAGCTCATTATCCATCCCCAAAACTTTCGAACAAAGAGCACCCTACATATGGCATCCTGGAATACTAGAGGATACCGGCACCTAACTACGCCAAGCGATGTAAATTTGAGCACTTTCGAGCTGATATGCCTACAAGAAACATGGTTGGTTCATAAGCCCTCCATGGACGGCTACGTAATAGAAGCCTCTGCAGCATCCAAGTCCATCCTAGGCTGCCCCTCTGGAGGCGTACTAACGGCAATCCGGCTAGGCTCGGGGATCACACCCAAGGGAAAAATAGCAGAGGGCTACGGAATGCTAACTACGTTGACTTCATGGTTTCACCAAGACCATACCAGAGACGCTTGGATAAACTCGGAACTAGGCATAATAAATTTGTACTGGAACCCGGCCAAAACTAGCATTGCAGAGTTCTGTACCATGGTAGCCAACCAAATTGATGACCTGACGGTTGATCGAAAAGTCCCAAATATCAGAATCTGTGGCGACCTGAGCGCCAAATGCGAGGGAAAAGCGAAAGACGATCTAAGTCCCAATTCAACGATGGATGAAAGAGGGCTTGGTGCCCCCTAATGAAAATGAGAAAGTTCCATAACGTGTCATCTCTGCAAGATCAAGGATCACAAATTCCAACGTGGGAAAGATTGAGTTTGGCCGCCACTCTGGATTATATATTTATCATAGAAGGGGTGATACCCTATTTCAGCGACTTCACAGTCATAAAAACAAAGGAAAGTGATCACAATCTTCTCAAAATGTCGTGGAACGGGACAGCTGTAACAAGATCTCTTTACCCAGCAGCCATTGAGTCAAACCTGCAACAAAACAGACTTTGCCTAACATCCGACAATGTAAGATTCCTTGCATCCAACATTTCCACGAAATTTGCTCAAGTAATGGATGGGAAATGCGACAGACGACTGGAGTACGTCTCCCTCCTGGCCCCCCACAAAGTGAACTTTGCGGGGAAAAATTCCGGTCAGCCCACGCACACGCACTCATTCAACAAAGAAGTGGCGACAAAAAGGCAGAGAGTAAACAAACTAAAAAAAATGGCTCTAAGAACAGACTCCCCGGAAACCTGGACCGCATACCTATCAGAATATAAGTCCTACAAATCGTGGCTGAAACAGCATCGTCTGCAAATGTACCAGAATGACGCCGAAGCAAAGCTCCACACTTGGGCTACAAGAAACACTCGTGACTTTTGGTCGCTATTAAAATCAATAAATGGACAAAGGGCAAATTTGCTCTCTAACTGCGTTCCTGAGTAAAACTGGATCCAGCATTTTACAGAGCTATACCGCTGTCCCTCGACCTCATCTCTGTCGCAAGTAGCACTTCCAGATTCTCCATGGATCCCCCTGTCATCTACCGAGGACATTAGGGAAGTGATCATGAATCTCAAATCTTCGAGGGCCCCGGGGCCAGACGGCCTGACTAACACCGACCTGAAGAAACATCCACTGGTGTGGGCGCGAGCTATTGGTGAAATATTCAATTAATCTCAAAAAATCAAACAAATCCCAAAAACCTGGACAGAGGCAGTACTGGTGCGTGTCTACAAAAAAGACGACAGAGGTATCCCGGCCAATTACAGACCCATAGTTTTACTGGATATCATAGGGAAGATCTATGCGTCGCTGCTACTATGCCGCTTTAAGGACTGGGCCAGCTCCTCCCCGGCAGCCGACATCTTCCAAACAGGCTTTCAGAAGGGAGCAGGGACAGCGATCAATTTGCTAATCTTGAACATAATCAAAGCAAAGGTAAAGAGGGGAGCACCGAAGGTCCACATGGCAATGGTGGACCTTTCCCAGGCCTTTGACTTAGTAGATCGGGAAAAACTGTGGAGCAAGCTATCTACCTGGAAATGTCCGGCCCCGATTCTCGCACCGATAATGGCACTTCATGCAACCACTTCACTCAGAGTTCACCTAAACCAGCAAGGATTACTTTCAGATCAGATCTTCACAGAACGTGGTGTAAAACAAGGCTGTCCCCTGGCCCCAGCCCTGTTTATTGCCTTCATCAGGGACTTCCAAGGCTCGGAAAAAACATTAAAATCTTTTCCGCCTCAAGTGGGCACCTTGAAAGTCTCAAGACTCTGGTACGCAGATGACCTGATCTTGATGGACCAGACTGCGATTGGCCTCCAGAGGCAACTAGCAAATCTGGCCAAATACATGGAAAAAATCAACCTCCAAATTAACAAAAACAAAACGAAAATCTTTTCCTTTTCAAAAAGTGCAAAAAAGGCCAAGACAAGTCCAAGCTGGTTCCTTGAAGAAACAAAAATCGAAGTGGTTGATGAGTTCAAATATCTGGGCGTGCAACTAGACTACTCTTTGAATGAAAACTCACTTCAAGCCTCACTATGGTCAAATATGAGAAACCTGACAGCCCAATCTCGAGCAGTAGACAGAATATTCGGCAAGTTCTCATGGACGCCAGTACTACAATTTTACAAAACAAAGGTAGTCCCTGCAATAACATACGGCATGGCAGCCAATCTAAATCTACCTGAGGAATTCTGGTCGAGACTTGAAGGCTTTCTATGGAAATCGGTTTTGGGTCTTCCAACTTCAGCCCCCATGCCAGCCATTCGTCGTGACCTTGGCCTTCCATCACTAGCCTCGGTAGTACTGCAAAGTGCAATTCTACTCTACAGAAAAATACAGACTTCCGACACCCCTCCGATCTTTCGAGTAGTAGAAGCTGAATTGAACAAAGGAACGTACATACCTCTAATGAAATGGGCAAAAAAAATTCAGGGAAAACTAGAAGAAGTCCTCTGTAGCGAAGACCTCCTCATCTCAAACCCTGGACGAGTAAAGTTAAAACTCTCACAAGACTGGATACATACCAACGAAATAATACTCCAGTACAAATCTCTAAAAGATCTACCACCTACTCACAACCGGCCAAAGGTCCCGCTGAGATATTGTGAAAGATTCCCTGAGAAAAAGCTGAGAAAATTACTTATGCGGGCCCGCTTAAATCTACTCCACACCAGAGAAATCCTGGCCACCAGAGCCCTCTCGGAAACATCAAACTGCCGGGTTTGTGGCCTAGTTGACCAAATAGAGTCAGTTCGTCATCTCCTCACCTCCTGCGCCGGACTTGTGGCAGAAAGATGGGCTTACCTGGCACCACTCATCACCTGCCCTACAACACTTGATGAAGAAACAATATGGTTTCGATTGATTGCGGGTGATTCTACAAGATGGTCTAGAGCGGCAGCCAAATTCCTTGAAGTAGTCCTTGTGAAAGCAAGTGCCCTTGGCACCTCAGCTTCCATTTCGTCAAAGCTGACGCCCGAACCTGATCGTCAAACCGGACCTGCGGAATTCTGAGTGGTGTCTTGAGTAGCCTCTACAAGACGAAATACAGTTCGCCATGGCACATCGATTTTGTAAAAAGTCGAAATTGGGTTAATAAACAAAAAAAAAAAAAAAAGAATGGGTGTTATCAAATTACCAAAATGTCATGGAAGCAATTGTCCATTTGAAAGACAGCATGCTGATAAGTTGGAGGGTTGGTGCAGATCGGTGTATTCTGAATGCATACCCACATGCTTTGTGTCATATAACTGAATCTAGGCAAACCTTTGAAATGGTATCCCAGATACTTGGAAAGATACAACAATGATTAAAATGACTGATTAAAACAGTTCTTCCTATGCAATTCATTTTTTCGGAGGAACCTGAAATTGACATTTTTAAATGGTTCTTGGCCTTTCCACTCCTTTCGCCAGGAGTTTAATTAATTTCCTGTCGTGAAACTTGTGTCTATAAAACTACATTTTATTAAAAACGTTATAAAACTGCATCATTTGGTCTTAGCAATGGCACGCTTTCTGACATCCATCTGTTCCTCTTCATATTTAAGCATTATATTAACAGTGCTACTTGTCACTGAAAAAAACTCGGAGCCTGCACCTCAGCTGGCAAATGGAATTCTACTTGCTGGGAGATAGCGAGTTTGACTGCGCCTATTAACCATGCACCAATCTGCATTAATGAATAGAAGATCCATGATCACAAATGCAACAATAGTTGGATGTGCAATATTGTGGTCTTCAAACACGAGTCTGAAAAACATCTGTGGCCTGATTCTCAAAGAGAATGCTATGAGAAATTCTGACCTTTGTCTTAAACCTGGAAATGGATATTCCATTTACAAAGCTTTAATTACTCACATGTTGCTTGCAGTAAGTCGGGAGAAGGCCTTTTCCTCATAGTAACTTATTTGCATATCACATTTCCCTCTCCAGGTTTAAGTCAAGGGTAAGTCAGAGTTACTCACAGGCCATATTTGTGAGTTGGCCTCTAAGGGCCTGATTCATAGAAAAAGTGCAAAGTCCCTGCAAAGGAATGCCCACAACACACAAACATAAACCATTGCCAAATAACAAACATTGCGCCTACCTAACTGCCTACCTTTGCCCCACCATCCAGCTAGCACCTGGCGAAACTGCGCGGCAACCCCCGCAACTCAAGGCAGCAACCTAGTGAAACTGCGGGCTGTCAACCCACATCTCAATGAAGCACCTCAGCAAAACTGCGCACTGTTAACCTGCAACTCAAGGCAGCACCCTGGCTAAACTACAGACCGTCAACCCGTAACTCAAGGCATCACCCTGGTGAAACTGTGTAGTGTCCACCCGCAACTCGAAGCAGCAGCATAGCAAAACGGTTGCCAGTCCCCATGCAACCCAAGGAAGCATCCCAGTGAAACTGTGGTTCCTGAACCCATAACTCAAGAATGCACCCCGGCAAAACTATGTGCGGTCTGTACATAACTCTAAGCATCACCATCGCAAAAATGTGCACAGTGCCCACTTAACTCAAAGCAGCACTCCGAAGAAACTGTGGATTGTCACCCCTAATTTCAAGGCACCGAAACAGCTGGCTCACACCCCTAAATCACATGCTCTCCCTGAAGTCCTGACATCACCCACCAACCACACTCACCTACCCCACAACCACCGGGCAGCCCCCTGCTGCTATCCTCATCACCTCACTTCACCCACCTATGCCACAACCCCTATTCAGTTCCCAAAAGTCCTGACATCACTCACCACCCCCACTAACCTCCACCACAATCCCCAGGTAGCCCCCTAAAGTCCTGAGACCACCCACCACCCCCAATCACCTCTGCCACAACGCACAGACTGCCCCTTCAAGTCCTGACACCACCCACCACCCCCACTCACCTTTGCCAATATTCCCAGGCAGCCCCCTGCTACTAGCCCCCCTCCCCTTGTCCCACCCCCACCACCCCATCCACTTCCACCACAACCTCCAGGTACCCCCCTACTACTACCCCCTTCCCCACACCCCACTTACCTCTGCCACAACCCCAGGAATCCCCCTGACGTCCTGACACCACCCACTACTCCCACTCACCTCCACCAGAACCTCCAAACAGCCCCTGATCCTACCTGCCCTCCCCTCACCCCACACACCTTTGCCACAACTCCCAGGCAAGACCCCTCAAGTCCTGACCCCACTCACCGCTGTCACAACCCAGACATCCCCCTGCCCCCCCTGCTACTGCCCCCATCTCCTCACCCCACTCACCTCCACCACAAACTCTAGGCCACCCCCCCTGAAGTCCTGACACCACCAACCACCCCCACTCACCTCCTCCACAACCTCCAGGCAGCGCCCTGCTCCTACCCGCCCTCCCATCAACCCACACACCTTTGCCACAATCCCCAGGCAGCCCTGCTCCTACCCGCCCTCCCATCAACCCACACACCTTTGCCACAATCCCCAGGCAGCCCCTCAAGTCCCGGCCCTACCCACCACCCCCACTCAAATCTGCCACAACCCCTACACAGCCCGCTGCTCCTACCCACCCTCCCCTCAACCCACACACCTCTGCCACAATCCCCAGGCAGCCAACTCAAGTCCCGACCCCACCCACCACCCCCACTCACCTCTACCACAAACCCCAGACATCCCAATGCTACTACCCCCTTCCATCACCCCACTCACCTCTGCCACAACCCTGAGGCAACCCCATCAAAACCTGACACCACCCCATTCACCTCCCCTACAACCCACAGGCAGCCCCCTCAAGTCCTGAAACCACCCACCACCCCCCACTCACCTCTGCCACAACCCCCAGGCAGCCCCTTCAAGTCTTGACAGCACCACCCCCACTCAGCCCTGCCCCAACCCCCAGTGAGCCCCCTCAAGTCCTGACACCACCCCCACACCTCTGCCACAAGCCCAGGGCAGCTCCAGGCCAGTCTGGCCTACTCCCATAATCCTCACTCAACTTCGTCCATCACCCCGGCAGCCCCCTGCCAGTCTGCCCTCCTACCAGTCCAATGTGGAGCTGAAACCTACCTTAACTCCTCCTGCCTGCTTCCACATTGAAGTATACCTGCCACATATCCTCCTCCAACACAATCAACTGAGAATACTGCTATCGAATACAGGTCTGGAGCATCGTCTATCACTCCCGAAGAGACCAGAATCTGCTGCACCTCAACTGGAGAGTGCAATGCTGTAACATTGTACATGTGACAAGGTAATGCAATGCAATGTGGCATTTGTATAGTGACAATGTTGTATAGTAATTATGTGCCATTGCAATGGCATCGAAGTGCTGCAAGTGAACGCCCTTGGAGGACAGAAGTACAAGGAATCACAGATTGGGCAGAATCATAAAGAATGACTGGGTGCATTTCAGCCTGTCAAAAGTAGGCCAGCTGATAGGGGTGGCAAAGTCCCTGCCAATGACAAAATCATAACAGGCCTGTGTATGGGTGATGATAAGCTAGTCAGAGAGAGTGACACTCAGGAACAAGGATATGTGTGCTGCCAGACTGAAACATCAATCATGGGACTCAGATGTATTCCAGTGGTAGAAGTGATGCATGATATGAGAGCAAGGAGTGGGTGATTGCAGATGAGTGTGGGGCGGGGGACCATGACATGGGAGTGACAGAGCAATCTACGGTCAACTGCACAAGTGATGTGTCTAGGTCCCTTACCCATCAATAGTGATGCCATATCTCACTGCAACACCCACAATGCCAAACACCCACAACAGTGCATGAAGTGTGGGCACATACACATTCACAAGCAAGTGCCAAGGGAACACCTAAACAGCAGTGGACCTGAAATGAAATCAATATAAAATAAATTCCACCTCCAGTAGCAAATGAGATGGCACCAGATACATCACACAACAAACTCATGTTAAACATGTCACACTACACATGAACAAGTGGCTATCCATCTCCAATGAGAGACTACAAACACCATCATGAGACATCCACACACCACCACAACCATACCTGTCTACATCATTACACACACAACAAAAGCCTTCACTCCTACAACACCAACACACTGATGCCAAACACGCAGTGCCCCGGCACACAGAGTGGGATCAAAAAAATCATCCAGTGACCCCTCAATCTGTCTGATGGCATACTCCTATAATAATCAAAAATAATCAGGATATGAGATCCTACAAAAAGCAAGCTACTATCCTGTTCAATTAGTTTACATAGCTTTCGATAAGCACGAAAGGCTCAGTTTGAAGAACATATATTTAAACAATAGCGCACCCGGGACATAGGGTGGTCCAGGGCATGGTTAACACCGGGGTGTACACAACATTCTTCAAACTGTTGTATACCACTGTGCCCTTAAGTGGAACTCTGTACCTCAATACAAAAGAGGTTGATACTCATTCTGTATTTCCACCAAATTCAATTAATCCTGTCCGTTCCTTTGAGCCTTTCATGCTTATCGAAAGCTATGTAAACTAATTGAACAATAACATTTGTGGTTTTTTGAGATAAACTCATTTGTTCAGAATCGTAGCTTGCTTTTTGTAGTATTGCACATATATACGTACCCTCCTGGGTTGATCAGGACCCCGCCAGGCGCCCTTATTTTTACTTGATGGCATACTCCTACATGTCAAGCAAATGCATACACCTCTCCCAGCAAACATCACAGTATCAACATGACACACACAGTGAGGGCACAATCTACATGACCGACAATGAACAGATGCACTTGGAGAACATGAAAAAATAAAAACGTGCAGACAGACAAAGAGACTACAAGAAGCGTGGAATGAACTGAATCACAACATGTATGAAAATACCACCATATACAGTTCCAATATGGGAATGGTAAATTGTCCATGAAAATAAAAATGATAAAAGAAACCTAACCCTAATGATCTATATACATAGACAACAGGCTATTCCTCTCCAATTTCGGACAATGCTCCTATAGGGAAAGTCACATTCTATGTCCTCCTCCCTTAGGCAGGCCTCTGTTATTACCGGGAGGTCTTGTTGGGTGGCCATCATCTGCTGCACCTTTTCCTCCTCCGACCTGCAAGTACCCTGCAGGATGGCAGCCCTCCTCCTTGCCCACCTCAGCGCCACCTCAGCCATGGCCACCATCACAGCCGCTTCCCTTGCCTGCTGCCTCTCCACCACCACTTACCTCTGATATCTATGGAATAATCATGCAATGCCTGAATGACCCCCTTTGTTCCTCCTGCCTCACTGGTGCTGATTGCCTCCTCAGAGTGGAAATTCCAAATAAAGTCTGCCTCCTCATGGTCATCACATGCTGCTGTTGGGCAGAGTGCAAGATCTGGAGGTACGACCTCTGAGGGCAATTTTGTTGTTGGGGGTGTACGGCACCTTCACTGCCCTCAAGTGCCTGCTGACTTTCCACTGCCTTTGCAATGTTGGTGCCTGGGCAGGCAGAGTGACCACCTCAACTGCCTTCTCAGGGACTCCCACCTTGGACGAAGGCTCAACCAGACGGGACAGTGGTAGTGGGGCTGGTGCACAGGGGCCATATTGAATGTGGCCTGGAAGGCTTCCTGAAGGATGACTGGAGCACATAGGAGGAAGTGGAGGAGGAGGACAATGCATGGGACAGCAAGAGAGCCCACCTAAGAGCAGTTATGTTTCCAGCATGGCCATGAGACGGCCCATCTCATTGTGATGGTCTACAAGCTCCCTGCGAGAAGCATGTAAGCATATTGAATGGATGAGATTCGCCTTGTGACACCACCCGGCATGGGCAGAACCTGGATACATCAGCTGGAAGCAGGTCACTTGTCTGGGTGGAGGCATCCTGGAAGGTGGTCACTGCCACGCCAGATAGCCGAGGGAAAGGAGATTGTGCAGGAACCTCCATGGTGAACTGCACATCCTCATGTCCCTGTGCCAGGGGTGCAGCATGATCATCCTCCACGATGGTCCCACCTAAACCCATGTTGTTACAAAGCATTGTTGTTACCCAACCGAATGTTATTCGGTTGGGTACCCCACATCTGCCATTGTCAAAGATTATTTTAGATAGTTTGTGTTAGGTCCGAGTCACCCGCTCCTGTCTCTGTAAAGTGTGTCATTAGATATACATTTCTCAAAGCTGGCCCCCCTGCCAAGTGGGCTATGTGGAAATATAAAAATAAAAAGCAGGAGGAAGGGCACGTCAGCCGAACATGATTCGGTTGGGTGCCCCACAGCTGCCATTGTCAAAGATTATGCTATATAGTTTGTGTTAGGTGTGCAGTATGACATTCCACGGGGTGCCATTGTGGTGTCGGGATATCGCTGTCCTAAGATTAGACAGTGTCGTTCACAGAGGATAGCAAACACTAGGTTAACCTGTGGCCAAGGGGTAATGTAAGACCTAAGGCAACTAGTCAAGTACTCAGGCTACTCTTCGTATACAGCCTGGTGGTTTAAAGTACTTGTGTAGTAATTCACTGCATTAGATCATAAGAGCAATCTATGCCTCAGTGTGTAAAAATGTCCTCCTAAGAGGAGATGGAATGACGTTATTAATGAGGTGATGCTCCCTCATAAGGATGAAATACCAAACACTCTCGGGTGTAGATCCGCTCACAATCTGTTTCAAGGCTTTATAAAAAGAACTGACAACGAATTTAGAGTATTATGTCATATCATCTTCACAAAGTAAGGCGTCATAGGTTTCCACCTATTAACAATCTTGTATCACTGGTAACAGGACTGTGTCTACTTGTACAACACTCAAACAATTGCAATACATACCTTGCATGGATCCAACTCAGTACTCACCTGGGAGTAACATAGCTCACAATCAGTTACACTTCTCTTTAAAGGGGATAGATGATCATTGATTTAAAGGGTTACTGAAGAATGGCGGACACTGTTAAAAGATATTAAATATGTTTAATCTTTACTTCTTATGAACAAACCCCCAGCACGTCCTCACACCAGGCTGGGTCACTACAAACTGTTATAGAAGAAATGTCAAACATAAACATTCTTTAGCTTACCTTACCACTTGAGGTTCCACATGGAACTCTGCTCACATCACATTTATGGAACATTCTATATTATACAATGAGGCTTCATTACATTTACATAGTACCAACATTGAAGGGTAAGGTCTCAAATGTTTTCCACCTCTTTTTAATCTTGCATCAGCTGGTAATGTTCCCCAGGTGATAGGACCCTGTTGACTTATATAAAACACATCAAATCAAACTCACAATATTTACCGGCGGGTGAAGCGAGTCAAGGAGATCAATCTCAAGAATTTCCCAGTGTAGTAGTCTCTTATGTAGGTCCTCTCCTCTGTTACCCAGTTTAACCTGTTCTAATATCACAAATTTAAGTTGGGCCGCAGTGTGTCTCGCTTCAGTGAACACTGCATGTCAACAGGTGATTTCAAGTTCTTTGTTCAGATGTTTGACTTATACTCAGTCCACCGTGTTTTAACTTTTCTCATCGTCATACCTATGTAGTAAAAACCACAGGGGCACTTTAGTGCATGTACTACGTTCGCTGAGTCACACATACAAGAGTTTTTAAGCCAAATGGCTTTGCCAGAGTGGGTGTGTGTGATGCTGTTGCCCGTTATAATGTTGTCACAATGCTGACAATTGTGGCAAGGCTGTGTTCCCTTTTATTTGTTGTTACGTGCTTGGATGGTAGGTATCACCACTCTCATAGGCTGTTACATAGCGCCTTGCTGTTCCGGTAAGCAAAGGTTGGCGGTTGACAAAACAACGGTTGTAGATCCATCTGCAGCATGGGCCAATTCTTCTTTATGATGTTCTTAATCTTGTGACTTTGAATGGAATGTGGCATCACGTAGACCAATGCCTCGCTCTGTTTAGAAGGTTTGGGAGTTAAAAGAGACTCCCTATCAATAGTTTCAACCTTTTCTGCAATATTTGATATGAGGGTAGGACATAAAAGGGTGGTAGATTGCTTCTTATATTATTCCTCTGTTTCAGAGATATTGCGCCTATATCTGAGGAATTGGCTCAGAGGCACACTGTCGGTTGCAAGCAGCGGGGTCTTCCTATCTGTGGCTTTCGTATAGATCCTAGTGGCTAATTTGTTGCCCTCACTGTAAATCTCCACATCCAAAAAGTTGATAGCCGTTCTACTGGTTTCAGTTGTGAACTTGATTCTTGGGTGCATCCCATTCATCATCTCAAAGAAATCTTTTAGCTCCTCTGTAGGGCCCGTCCAGATTCCGAAGACGTCATCACTATATTGTACAAAGATAGAGAGGTGTTCCATCTATCTGGGTGAGTTGAGCATATGTTCAGTCTCCAAATAGAACATGTATGCATTGGCATACGTCGGTGCCATTGCGGCTCCCATGATTGTGCGGGACAATTGTAAGAAATGTCTGTCTTGGAATTTGAAAAAGGTATTCCTCAAAACTAATTTTAACAATGTTAGCACAACAAGTCTATCACCCTGGCAATTTTCAGATCGCAAAAATAACCATTCCACAGTCTCCAAACCTGCTTCATGTACTATATTAGTACAGAGAGAGGTCACATCCATAGTGAAAAAAGTGTCTCTTCTATTGACAAATTGTGTTTCCTTGATCCTTCGCAGGAAATGCATAATATCCTTGATATAAGTGTCAGCGTCCTGGATCAGTGGCTGTAAGATCCTATACAGATATTTGGCAAGTGGTTCCCGTATGCTCTCTGTGGCTGCTATGATGGGGCGTCCTGGAGGTTTTATGAGTCTCTTATGAATCTTGGGAAGGATCTAGAACACTGGAGTGACAGGGTGTGTGCTTTCGAGGAATTTACTGGTCTTTTCAGAGATGGCACCTCTGTTCAATGCTTCATCTAAGACTTCTTGGATTAGCGTCCATACTTTCTCAGTAGGATTAAATTGGATTTCCTTACACGGCTCTGTATCCACAAGTTGTTGCTCCATTTCCTCAAGATTGTCTAATTTGTCCATGAGGACCAGATCCTCACCCTTGTTGGCAGGCTTGAAGTTGATATCCTTGTTTGCAAGCATATTTCTGAGAGTCTGTCTCTCCCTAAAGGTAAAATTGCTGTGCCTTTTGGAATTAAAAGATGGCCCTCATTACGAGTCTGGCGGTAGCCATGCCAGTAAAACCGGCAGGCTGCTGCCGGACCCGTAGGGATTTACCGGTTCCGGACTTTCCGGAATTACCGGACCATTACAGCCCCAGTGATCCGGTAAATCTGGAGCCGGCATTCTGTAAATCCCCATTCCCGTGGGGGAAGTGGAAACACCAGCACCGTGCGGTAATGGTGCCAGTGTTTCCGCGTCCATCTGCGGCCAGTGGCATTACGCCTGCCACGTCAGACCTGGTGGTTGCAATACCACACGGCCACAGAACTTGTAGTTAGCCGGTCCGGAAAACGGTGCCGGTACTGTTTTACTGGCACCGCCATATCCGACCGGCTAACTTGTAATGAGGCCACATTCTCTTCAAATCCTCCAATACTGTTTTCTCAAATACGGTGCATACGTGATTCTGGACAGGCAGGTTAAATGTGCTTTTGGGGTTCAACTCAAGGTATTCAGAGGGTTCCTCTGTTGTGGATTCTTCCCCGAGAGAATCGTAGACTTTTAGTTTGAGCTTCCTCATGAGTTTGAAGAAGTCAATCTTCTCCCTCAATAGGTTATTGCTGTGTTCAGGAACACATGGAAGACCGTTCCTCAGTACCTGTAACTCTAAGCAAGAGAGTGAGTAGGAGGAAATATTCACTACTCGGTCTTCTTCCCTGATGTTTTTTTACTTAGGGCCTCATCACGAGTTGGTCTGCAGCCCTTAAATGCGGTGGTAACAGTATTACCGCTGCATTTAAGGGTTGACCCTATCATGAGTTGGGCGCTAACTCGGCTGTTTTACCTCCAGCTTTTTTCTGGAGGTGAAAATCCCTGTTTTCGGCAGTATTATAGTCGGCTGTATTAGCATGCAGTATTAGCACTGACAATTCCCCATTGGATCCAATGGACCCAATCAGGAATGGGGATTTACCGTTAAGGCCCAACCCGTGATCCAGTGGTAATACCACCGGGCCGGTCGGTGCTAGGGCTATTACAGTCGACGGTATTACAGCCAGGAATACAGCCCAACTCATGATGAGGCCCTTTGTTTTTTTTTTCCCTTCTGATGGTGTCTTTTCTAAAAAACAGGAGTTCCTGTTCCAGAGTGGCTTTTGAGAGGCAAGGTGCCCACCTCGATACTGGTTCATGGAGTTACTTCAAGTTTGGTACTGGAAGTGTCCGATGAGGTTGTTTCCCGATTTGGAGTTCCAGGTTTCTGTGCATGCAGTTGGCAGGGTCTAGTAGGGCATTGACCGAAATACTCTTGCCAAGTATATATGATATACAATTTATAATCCTGGGTGTCCAGTCTGAATTTCCTCATTGTTTTTGTTTCCAGTTCCTGCTTGTACTTAGCCAACTTTTGGTTGGTGTCTTCAAGGATCTGTTTCAATTGCTCGGCTGATAGGCCCATGCTTAAACTAGTTTTAATGTTGTTATTGTCTTCATCCAAGGCTGTCAAATTTGGTGCCAGTTCTTCTATAGTAAGCAATATCAGGTTCAGTGAACACTTATTTACATTTATTTAAGATATTTAGCCATCTTTTTATGAAGGCAGGGTTATCTTTGCAACCTTGCAGGATTCTCCGTGCTTTATGGCACTGGGCAAGAGTGGTGGCATGAAGCTTAAGATTAATTTCACAGCAGATCTGCCACTCAAGTTGTTTAATGAGAGTTTCTGCTTTTTCTGAAGTTATGAGTTCCTCCCCTGTAGACTTGATTAAACCAAGATTCCTTTGAGCTACTTCATCACTGAAACCTAGCGTTTCAACTATATTGTTAGTCGTATGGTCTATTTTAGTAAAGGACATTGCCAGTTAAATATTGTTGTATTATGAGATTTTGTGCACCCTCTCGGTATGGCCAAATGGGTATAGAGGAATACAAAAGTTGAGGTGGGTGTGCTAATAGAAAGTTACTGTTGGAGAATTATGGAACTAAGAGTTCCCCAGCCCTGAAGATGGATTTCTAATAATCCGAAACGCGTTGACAACTGTAATCTTAAATGGAGCCTATAGGAGGATTATAATTGTTTTTATGTTTGATGTTTTCAAATGACTTTGTGTGAATATTCTAACACAACAATGTATTTGATTGTCCTAGAATGATCCAGTATACATGATGTTATCATCTTTGAATTTGTAAAAAAATGTTCTTCACATTAATCCTTATATGTATTAATACTATGCTTTAAACCTCAATCAGGACTGATGGTATTTTTTGAGGACGATACCTTATCATTTATTGCTGATGTATGAATATGATGTGACATCTCTGCCTTCATAGTCTAACTAATAGTGAATATTGAAAACCTGTGGTTGTAACTGCGGGTATGCTGTAATCTTTATTTATTTATCAAGTGTTTTACTATATAAGCGCACAAGTGAGGCCAAGCTCCGGTGTATCACTTCTCTACACTTTGAAACAACCTGGGACTTAATGTCCCCTGGAAGTGCACCTAAGCAGTGCCAGTTGGCAACAATAGGATTTGCTTGCTCACTTCTGAGTTATCCCTTCCACAATCACCTCCTGGGACTTACCCACAGCGGCATCACCCAATGGTACAGGTGTTCCCTCAGCCACGTAGCTCTCCAATGCGGAGTTGTTATGGGTACATGGCTGGGGTCTGTGCCTTGATCTGGAGGACCGGTCCCTGCATCTTTGCTTCTCAGTACGATGTCCACCCTCTTCAACAGATGCAGCAACTGTGGAAAAGCAGGCAAAGAACATTAACATCAGTCAACAGTGTTAAAGCATGTGTGGCAAATACAAGATGAACAGTAACATTAAATCAGCAGGGGTCAGCCAGCAACAGCCACAAACACTGTGAGAAACCTGAGGGCATTCTCACACACATTCCTCAGGGATTTTCAGCCTTCATGGGCTATTGCCAACCCCATCCTTCTCTATTAATTTTGGCAAAGTACGGGGACGGGGAAGAAGAGACTAGGAGAAGTGAACACTTCCTATATCACACACCACTCATGAGGAAGAGGGGTATGGAGGAATCACACATTGCAGGTCAGGCATTTCCTATTGATTAGTGTAAACAAAGGCAGGCAATAAGGCCAAAGGATGTACACCTGCAGACCCTAAATAGAACCCAGGTGTACAAAAGCAGGGAGTCAAGACAGAGAAAGGGAGAAAGTAGACACGTACGGTTGGGGATCAGGTAGTAGCAGGAAGCTCTGACAATGGGAGCTGCAGAAGAGGAGAGTCCTGTGAAGCTTTGTGATGCAACAGAGCTGGTTGCATCACAACCAGCAGAAGGTGCAGAAGGTGCTGGAAGAAGGGAGCTGTGTGGAGAAGCTACCCTTTTCCTGTCTGCTCAAGGTGCTCATTCCCCTTTGGTGAGAAACTGACACAGGAGTTTCTGAGGGGTGGAGGGCAGAGCCCTGGTGTGAACGGAGAAGACCGTGCTCTCTTTGTTACTTGAACAGCCTTTAGAGTGACCAGTTTGTTGTCAAACCGGTGCACAAATGAATTAACTTTGAAGTGGTAGTAAAATCCAAAGTAACGATAACCGCGTGTGAGCGAGAGCACACATGTGAAGTAAAATGAACATTTAAAGGTACAGAAACAAAAAGGGAAGGTATGCAAAGTAATTGAGGGATCACGTGTGAATGAAAGCATGTTTGTGAAAGTCCCTGATCAGTATACTGAACATTTAAAGTCATATTAAAAGAAAGAAAAGTATGCGAAGCAAAGGAGTGGTTGCGTGTAAGGAAAAGACACTTCAAAGGCCTCCAAGCTTTGGGAAATATATTTCAACACACAGTGAATAAATTGGAGGAAAGCAATTAAAGTGGCATGAAGAGAACCGATGAAAGGGGGTGACAGGGCACATGGTTGCGTGACCTGTAATGGGTGGACCGTTCAGTCTGAAAACTGCACCCAGACCAGATAGTTTTAAACAGTTTATGAACATTGTTAAAAATTGAAAGCAACTGCTAAGTGAAGTGCTATTGAACTTGGACAAGGGAACCCTGAGATCCAGTGAAATATTGCAAATCAAAGTGCTCCATTGTGTTTGAACTTTGGGAAGGGAACCCTGAGAACATTGTGAACAGTTGTGTTCAAAGCTGTTTTGTACTCAGGGAGGGGAGCCCTGAGATTAGGTGGAAAATTGTGGCTAATGTCATTTGAACTTGGGAAAGGAAGACCTATGACTTGGTGAAACATTGAAATGAAGAGTTGGTGGAACTATGTTGAACCTTTGTGAAAAGAGCTGGAAGAAGCTCAGGACTTAAAGTTGAACACGTTTTAGTTGGTTGAGAATATCCCTCCACTAATTTTAGATATAGATATGAGGGCAAGTATAGGTTTTGACACTGACATATTTTTGATTTGAATTTACAGATATTGACTTTCCTTAGTTGTATCAGTTGAGGGAAAAGTCATTATAGATATAGGGCTACTAGGCATTGCTCCATCCTGACATTTAATAAAAAGTCTTGCAGAATCTTGAAAACTCTTGCCTGTGTCATCTCTTGATACCATGTCCGCCTCACAACACACACACGTCCATTCGTTTTCCATGAATACTGACACATGAATGTAGGGTCAATGATTAGTCATAGTCGTAACACATTCTCATGTCAACACAGCGCATAGACGTGAACACACAAACACATTGCAAGAAACATGACAAGGCACAATAACAATGCTTAAGTGAGCCAACTTTAACATGTAGCATTGCCATAGGAGTCAGGACACAGGGGCTGGGGGGTGGGCAGTCAGTCCCTTGATAGGGTGGCCAACCACTGAATGTACAGAAGCAAAGATGGTCTGGGGTACTCCTGGGAACACATTGGTGTATGCTGGATCCCACAAGACAGTCATGATGGGACTACACACAGCATGGCCATGCAAACACATGCTTGGGCATCTGTCCACCCAATTACATGAAGTAACATGCCTCCCTGGCAGCTAGAACTGTAAATATGCAACACGGACATGTACACATTGCAGTGGTACAAGCGGGTATGCTGTTGCATCCGCACATACATATGGCATGATCAGGCATCAACTCTGATTACACATGTAATGGAATGACAGATCACATCACCATCCCTGAGAGGTCAATGCACCAACTTTGCATTCACTGACCTCCATACACACCTGTCACTTCCAGGTGATAAGTGTAGATAGCTTCACTTGCAAATGTACTGCACATACAGGTGTCCTGCATGCGTGCCCCTCGCATGGCCACAACATCGTAATCTGGCATCCTTAATGTCCGAGCATGTATTACCATAAACTCCCATTGCATGTGCTTGAGTGATCAAAAAACAACAGTGCACATACCAACGCATGTACATTCAAAAGCTGTCTACCATTACACATGTCAAGCATTGTCAGGAGGCAGCATGCCTCTCTGGATCACTGCAACACACATGCTGCATACAAAAGGGAGTACATGCAATCATGCATACCCATGCACAACACACATACACTGTAGAGCAGTGCACCACATGGCTACTCACCAGCAGCATCCAGACATTATTGCCACTCATAGATCTGGGCATGGAGTTCTGTGTAGCACCTCTCAAGGACCCCCAGCTGCGCAGATGAAATCTTGCAGCAGCCCGCAAGGTGTTCCTCCACAGTGGCAGCTGCCTCAAGGGCTGCTACAACCTTTTTATGGCTCTAGGTCTTGAGATCCTCCCATCACTTCTGCATTGATCTTCATGCTATGGATTGCCACGCCCTCTGCCTTGATGACATCTGTGATGTGCACCCAGGTCTGTTTATGTCCTTCAGGTTCCAGCTGCATTGCTGGGTTGAAGAGGGCATCATAATTCACCATGACCCGATCCAGCAAGATGCCAACTTTGGTGGAGTTGACGTTGGCAGCGCTCTGCCTCGCTGACATGGGGGTGCTGCTCGGTGGTGAGGAGGATGGAGCAGACATGGAAACCTCTGAGGCAGGAGTGGGTGGTCCAACTAGGCCCTGGTAATGGGCTGTGGAGCAGTGTTGGTTGAAATGAGAGGTGTGAGTCACAATCCAGCAGATGAGGTTGGCATAGGGCCTTAGAGGCCAGGAACAAGATCAGAGGCAATACTGGATCAACGGGCATTCCAAAGCAGTGCCGGTGGGCAGTAGACACTCACTCTCGACAAGTCAGCAGCAGATGGCGAGGTGAGAGGCAATACAGGAAAAGAGGAGGCAAATGTAATGGCACTGGAGGCAGGAGAAGGGTCCTCGGGGTGTGTTGCATTGGTGGCATCATATATTAAAGTAAGGGGCCTTAGCACGTAGGCTATGTGCAGCACACCTACGCGCATACACAGTAATGATGGGGATATTTACGAGGTGTGATGCATATCACTGGTTGTGTGTGAGAAGATACGAAGACTGAGGATTGAGAGTCGGTGCCACGCATTTGGGGAGTTACGAAGACATTTCCTTCATGTAATTCGTACTGCATTTTTCTTTTTGGGGGTTGCCTCTGTGCATACGCACACATATTTTGTTCATTGTGAGGCTTTCTGAGTATCACATATGCAGTTGTTGGCTTTTGGGGTGTCACTGCGTATAACGTTCCACTTTATTTTCATTTTCGGAAGCTTTCTGGGTATTGTGTAACATTATTTGGCTTTTGGGGTGTCACTACATATCGCGTACCACTTTTGTCTGTTTTTGGAAGCTTTAGGGGTATCGCTTATCGAATACATTTTTATTGGGGTGCCTCTGCGTATTGCGTATCACTTTTTTTTTTGCTTTTTGGGTGCGTTGGAGCCTTTCTGGGCCACTCATCTACGTAGTCCATCACATAGACTGTTCCATTCATGCAGTCAGGCAGCCAATCAGGCTCACAGGCATTTAGGCAATTCACTTCCACCCAGACACCCTTAACAGGAAAATGTGGATTGGGGCAAGCGCATAGCCTTTCAGAACACTACACTGGATTCATGTCAGTTTCAGGCAGGGCTTTCTCACTCATTGTGTCACACACAGAAACCACACACCCATAACCTAGACTGCATATTGGTCACACACACTATTCACACAGGTCCCAACCCAAGAGTGTACCCACAACATACAGTCACTGGGAAGGCGCCTGGACTTCACCACAATACCATACATGGTTCTTCCACCCAACAGCCAGTCAGGGGAAGGGACATAGTCAGGGTTTCCTAGCAAAACAAGGTAACAGGCAATAGAAACCAAGAGGCCCCAGGGGCCATCTTGTTTTCTATCAGGAATCCAGTGATTCCTATGGCAGGGCTTGGGTATCAAAAAAGGAGGATCCTCAGAGCTCCTGTCATATCAGAATGAAGTTGCCACCAGCCCATACCCTGCTCTGTGGGCAACACAAGTGCCCAAAAACATAGACTAGGGGAAAATGGTTGTACCCCCACCCATGGTTGCCATAAGGGTACCCCAAGGGTCTCTGTTCACCACAACCAAAAAGAGGAAGAGCTGCACTGCCAGGACTCCCAACTGGACTCCTTTTCAAGAAACAACACATAACACACATGATAATGGAGTACAGGACAAGGACAGGGAGGCCCTGTCCCTCCAAGGCATTTCAAGCATCACACACATCCAAAGTAAGTACTTTGGACTGAAGTTGACTTAGACAATTCAGTAACTTCAGAAAACATTACCAAAAACCTCACACACACCAACCACCTAACAAACACAAACAAAAAAGAAATATTTACATTTCAAAACACATCTGCTGAAATACTAGACCAAGCATGTGTTTGTTGTCAGAGATCGTTTTATTAAAAGAACACAAAAACAGTAGATATGGCTAACAAAATATAGGACAATGAAAAATCCCACGGGTTCGAATTAGCTTTAAATCTAACAGCAGAAAATGAATGTAAAATAACTGGCCCCTCAATAATGTACACATACTGCAACACAAACAATAACCAGATGCCATCACATGCTATCACTAATAACTATCTCCAACAACTTAACTTCTATGAGAGCATTATAAGCCAAACAGTCAACCCATTTCAAGCTATAATATGCTTTCAGCCGATAGCACCCATTTTACCTCCATCTGAGTTGCTAAAATAACTCCATGGCAAAGTAGTATATTTGCCATTAAATCTTAAAGAAAATGTAAACCCTCTAGGAGTACAACGACCAACTGATCAATCTTTGATTGTACTAGTTAACCATGTACCAACAAAAGACATAGCAATTCGGCAACAACTAGTTGACATGAAAAAATGTTAGACAAGCACTACATTCTCTAAAAGAAAACAATGAATACTACAAAGATGTAAACATAGAGGAAAACCTAAAATAATCCATCCAAATAATTCAAGATTCACCAGCAACTGGCCAATTTGAACATGTAGATCCTGTTACTGCAGCCAACATTTTAGACCAGTATACAATTCGACAACTACACTCCAAAGACACCATTGAAGATGCATTAGAAACATATCAAATGCATCAATCCAATGGATCCCCAATGATCATATGGGACAAAAGTGTAGACGCACGTTATTGTTCTCTACTCTGTCCTAAGGGAAAATGAGGAAGATATGTTGAAAGGTTCACACAAATTAGTGCATCAGAATATCGCTCTTTACAAATGTATTCTGAAGACCCAAGATTCATACAAATTGATGAATACATTTTCCACCTCCTGTTCAAAAGTGAACTAGCATCTCCTTGTTATGAATTGGCACACACATTAAAAACAGGCTGTATATTTTTTAAACCTCTCCGCTACCCAACTACTTTGAATAATAAAAGAGAAAGAAGAAGTTTTGAAGTCAAGAATCACAAATCTTTTGTCAAACATGCGTGGTACAAAAGAATACTGGTTCCAATCTCACACTGATGTACGTTGTATGCTAAGGAACCAAGGCTGCCCCACTTGGTTTGTTACTTTAAGCGGTGCAGTGTATGCATGGGATGACTTGCATGATTTCTTACGCACTGCAAACCAAACTAAAGATGGAATAGATATTAAAACACCAGGAGAACTCTGTTCTCCTGACCCTGTCAATTTATCAGGGTACTTTCACCATTGCTTCATTGCCATGCTGCACTTCATCTGCAATAAAACTACCCCTCAGCTCAGAGAAGTGTCACACTTCTTTTGAAGAGAAGAATATAAATCCAGAGAAGCACCACACATCCACATGCTTTTGTGGATAAAAGATGCTCCCAAATTTGGCCATGACAGTCACCCCACTCTTTCACAGTTTGTTGAAAAATACATAACCTGCAACATGCCTTCAGAAACCACAGATCGTGGCCAACGTACACAAATCTTACGCTTCCAAAAACATAAGTGTGGCAATTACTGCTGACATAAATTTAAAAACATACGTATATACTATACCAAATGTTGCTTAAGCTTACCTAGACCAGTTTGCAAAAATTGACAAGTAAATAGATTGATGTCTTCTGTACACAGTCTAAAAGGCAAATCCCCTAAAAAGACATACAACATTAAAAGGGAAGAAGCATCCAAGTTCATCAATGATTTTAATGCAATCATTGCCCTCTTTGTGGAATGCAAACATAGACATATAATACATTGCAGACAATTCCACTGCAGTTGCACGATATGTCACAGCCTATCTGACCAAAGCTGAGAAACAGAGCTAAAAGAACTCTGCGATGACATCTCATCTGACAAAACACTGTCAACAAAATTGTTCAGTTTCGGTATGAAAATGTTCCGCCATAGAGAATGTGGGTGGTACGGAGTGCAGACCGTTTAAAAGGTACAGCCTTATATGGCAAATCTAAACACATTGGGCCTCATTACGAGTTGCCCGGTAATAGCGGGTCCATTTCCGGCATGCCGGAATGAGCGTGTCCGTGCACGTATGAACCCGCTAACAGTGGGCGATTACGAGTGTGCGAGCATGCGTGTTCCCCCATGCCGGTAGTGGCAATCCCGCCATGCCGGTAAAGTGCCACCAACCCCCTTATACCAGCATCGCGCGGACCGCCCATAGCGTTACCGCTTCATACCAACACCTGAATACCGGCACGGTGATACCTGCACGGTATCACTGTGTATGTTAAAACCGGATCCGGAAATTACATCATGATATGATATGATATGATATGGTATTTGTAACGCGCCTATACACAAGTGTTTCAAGGCGCGACGAGGCAGGGAGGGAGGGAAACAAGGGGAAGACAGACAAACGATCCTACTAGGCCAGGTGTCATTCAGATCGTGCAAGTGCAGAGGTAAGGGGAAAAAGGAGAAAGTGCAGGGGGAGGAGGTGGGGGGGGGAAAGTGCAGTACAAGGTAAGTAGCGTAATAAAATAATAAATAATAAATAATAAATAAAAGGGCCAGCTGGTGGCAAGTGCGAGGTAAGTGCAGAGCAAGTGCTGGGAAGGGGGCTGTAGGGATGCAGTGACAGTCCCACAGTGCAGGAGGAGCCAGGGAGGCAGTGCAAGTGGAGAGTGGCTGGGCCCTGGACCGAGGTCACAGAGTGGCCCAGATGCAGGTTTAGTGCAGACTTCAGTGGGGAGTTTAGCAGGTTTAGCAAGGGAGAGGGAGAGAGAAGGCAGAAGCGAAGAGGAAGGTTTTGAGGTGCTTCCGGAACCGGAGATGGTTCTCCTCAAGTTTCAGGGAGGCAGGAAGGCTGTTCCAGAGGGAGGCCCCTGCTGCGGAGAGAGATCTACCCCCAGCTCGTTGCTTCGAGAAGCGCAGGAACGGGAAATGGGCAGCCGGCCATCTTTAAAAACACAATCCATTGCCATCCTCCATAACCACCACTACACCCGTGTTGTTGAGTGCCACAACTCAATCAGGATGTCGAAGGCCACTAGAAAAAACACCCAAAGGAAGAGGAATCAGCGTTTTTGTGATGCTGAACTGACAATGCTGGCAAACACCCTCGAACAGCATGCTGACATCATCAGAAGCACAGACCTTAAGCATGCGGCCCAAACCCCAAAAAAAGAGGTTGCTACGAGGGTGTTGTCAGTGGGGAGCACCCCAAGGAGTGTACGGGATTGCCGAAAGCTCTGGGACAACCTCCGCCTCCGGGTCCAGAAGATCCTGGCGGAGAACCAGAGGGCCGCAATGGCGACAGGCGGTGGCACACACTCCCCTGTAAAGCTCACTGCATGGGAGGAGACTGCAAGTGGATTTATTTACCCGGAATCCATAGAGGGGATAGGAGACCAGGAGTTTGGCACAGCAACTACAACAGAGGAAGGTGAGTGAACCATCACATCCATGTATAACAAAACATGATGTGACACAAGTGATGTTGAAGTCAAATTAGGCACGCCAATGCATGTCCCAAGGCGACATCAACACATCAATAGAATAATGAGTGCCACCCCCTGCACCACACGCATGATGAGTGAAAATTCCAATCCCAACAGAGGTGCCACCACCCTGCTTTCCACCACCCTGCCTTCCACCACCCTGCCTTCCACCACCCCGCCAGCCACCAGTACACCTGTGGCTGAAACCCCCTTCGAGGTCCGTCTGGCAAGGGTAGAGGCCCGCCAAGAAGAAAGGCTCCAGATAATGCGACAACAGGTTGTCGCTGGTGATGAGGCCATGAAGGCCATAGCCACGGCCATTGCTGCCAATACAGCTGCCGTGGAGGTGTCCACGTGTGCGTTCAGGGAGTGCATGGGGTCACTGACCCAGGCCATTATTGCAAACATCACGCAACTGCAGCAGCCACACCATGGCCCAGCCAGGGACTGACAATAGACATCTCCACCACGTCATCCCCTTCCACCTCGGTGCAATGAAGCCCTGTGCGCTTAACACGCAGGAGCGCACAGCGCTCAGCCATAGCACCCCCAGACCCAAAAGTCGCAAAGAAATGACAATATAGGAAATGACAAAATGTGAGGAACTACAATGGTGAAGGCAACACTGTTTGTTGCACACATGGGGACATTTGGGATCTGTGGGGTGGGTGAGGGAGTTTGTTGGCCTATTCACTGGGGTATGTGGGGTGGGTGAGGGAGTTTGTTGGCCTATTCACTGGGGTATGTGGGGTGGGTGAGGGAATTTGTTTGCCTATTCACTGGGGTATGTGGGGTGGGTGAGGGAGTTTGCTGGGGGGTTCTGGCAGGGGGGAGTGGGCACAGTTTTGCTGTTACAAATAATATACAAGTTGTTATGAGAGAAATCCATGGCTGGACATTGTTATTTTTCGTGTTCATCCATTTAATGTGTTACGGTGTTCAGTGCCCAACTACCAACATTCCCTTTGTGCATGTTCACATTGGCCCAGTGTCTGACTGACACAAGTCATTCATCGTCCCTGTGTTTCAAAGGTATTCGTCAATTAGTGCTTGGTGTACAGCATGGCCATCCCGTGCATCACATACTGGCAGGGGGGCTCCTTCGCCTCCGTCCCCATCCCCTTCATCCTCACCCGGCCCATGCATGTCAATGTCAGATGGCAGTGGTACATTCCTTCGGACGCACATGTTGTGCAGCATGACACAGGCCGTGGTGATCTTTGCCACCTTCTCAGGCCTATATAGGAGTGCCTCACCAGACCTGCTGAGGCAGCGGAACCGCGCCTTCAACAGGCCAAAGGTCTGCTCAATCACAACACGGGTATGAGTGTGCACACGATTGTACTCCTCTTCATGGCTGTTCTGCGGGTTCCGCACAGGGATAAGTAGCCACGGCCTCAGGGGATATCCTCCATCACCTGCAAGCAGATACAAATAGGTGTGTGTCACTCTGAACTGCCACCTTCAGGGAGCACGGTCATGGCAGCAGCTATTTGGTGTGGGCATGCACATGTCCCTGTACGTGTACCAAATAGTCACCTATATGGAATGTATACTGTAAAGAGGTGTGGAACACTGGATGGGGTTGAATAGATGATGCAGGGTGTAATCATGCATGCTGAGGCAGATGTGCTGTGGCAGTGCGACAATGTTTAGCCTCCAATTCATGCTGTATACTCTTCACTATGCATGGTCACACTAGCCGCATTGCCACAGTTGCCATCCTACTCAGTCATGCATTGCTTGACATCACCATGGTGCCCCGGTTGTGCCTCTTACTTGTTGTCCTCCATATGCATTATTTGTGATATGTGGCCCAGTGATGTGTCATTTTCCGTTTGGCTGGGCCAGGTGAGGAGTGTTTAGCTCTGCATTCATTCTCCACTCACTGGCTATTGCCATCTAGGTGTACTATTAACCTCCCCTTTCCCACCCTGGTGAAGTATCCCCCCCTTTCCCACCCTGGTGAAGTATCCCCCCCCTTTCCCACCCTGGTGTAGTCGCCCCCCCTTCTGCATCCGCACACATGAGTACCCCACAGCATGGCCATGGGCCTGTTGTGCAACTCACCGAGCAGCCAGGCACGTGGTCCAACATGCCGCTCCATGTGACGGGGTAGCGTGGAGTTGCGCAGTACCATGGCATCATGTGTGGATCCAGGAAATCGGGCGCAGCAATGGGTGATGATCTTGCTGGAGTCAGATACCATTTGCACATTGATGGAGTGGTATTGCTTGCGATTGCGGTACACCACCTCTATGGCATGGGGGACTACCAAATCCACATGGATGCAGTCGATGGCACCAACACAATTGGGCATGCCTGCCAGTGCATGCAAGCCTACTTTGGTTTCGGCTATCTCCTGGGCAGTCCGTGGTAGGGATATGTGGGTGCTTGCATGCTTCAGGAGGGCATCCAGCACTTGGTTCAGCATGCGTGAGAATAGTGGTTGTGAAATGCCATGCAGCTGGCCCACTGTGTGTTGGTAGGTGCCTGTGGCCAGAAAGTATAGCACAGACACCACCTTTAGTAGTGGGGGATGGCAGTGCGTATTTGTATGTGGCTGGCAATGTCGTTCTGTATCATGTCCACTATGGTGGTGATGGTGTCACGGTCCAACCGGTACAGGGTGTGGATCTGCTCAGGGGTTAGGTTGAATGGGCTGGGTCTGGTGCGAGGGATTGGTGGCTGCCTATGAGGCGGTGGTGGCTGCACTGGTGGTAATTGCTGGGCCTGTCTCACCCTCCTTCTCCTCTTGCGTCTCCTCTGTGCTGCCTGTTCTTGCTGCTGTAGTTGTTGGTGTTGTTGCTGTTGTTGCTGTAGTTGTAGAAGTATAGGCATGTCCTCCTGCGCCATGATTGCAAATGCTAGTGGTAGCATTTTGGTGTAGGAAGGGGTGGTGTGGTGTGTAGGTGTGCTCCTTTTGTACTGGGCCACTCTACATAGCCTACACCTGTGGGGAGGGGTTGTGGTGTGTGGGTGTGCTCAGTTCATACTGGCACAGCCTACTTTGACTCCACCTGTGGGGATTGTGTGCACCTGTGGCAGCTGCCTTGTATCTTGGTTGCTGTTTGCGGGTGGTCCGCGATGCCTGTTTTGCCGGCATCATGCAGCCCGTTATTACCGGGTTTGCATGTTTGCGTGGGTTGTAATTGGCATCTATTACCGGCATGCCGGTATTTCCTGTCTGAAGAGGCGCGTGTACGCGCCTATGCCGCTATTTGCGGCACAGTAAATAACGGTGCCGTTAATACCGGGTTTGTGGGTCAGAATGCTACGGAACGTTAAATGATGCCGGTATTTGCATACCGGCATCATTTTTCCCTTACCGGCATACCTCGTAATGAGGCCCATTGTCTGGCTAAACCTTGGTCCAGCTTCATCCCAAAAAAAACCACTAAAATCCTACCAAGAAATAGAAACAATAGCCACAAATGATCCCAACAGTGAAGACATTTTAAAACACAATTTATTTGACATAAACTACCCAAACAGATGTACTGCCTCGGAAAACATGCGTCTGTATGACATTACCCAAAACTACTCCTACAAACCAGATGAAATAACTGGCAAATATTGAGAACCCTGGTAAAACTTACCAAACCAAGCCTAATTAATCATATAAAAATATCATTTAAATCTCTACAACATAGAGAACTGTATTACATGGCCCTACTTCAACCTTTTAAACATTGGAGAACAGAACAATAATTATTAGGTGACTATGATTCATATCAGGCTGTGTTCAAAACAAATAAAATAGAATAAAAAATGTCAATTTCAAACAATACAAAAAGAATTGGACAATGAGCACCAAGAAGAGGAAGAAATTGAAGCTAAACTAGATAAAGACACTCCTGAGGGTAGTCAACCTTCCCATACAGGAAGCCAATAAACACTTGTCGAAACACTCATTCTAAATGAATCAGAAATAGCCATGACTGAGGTAGAAAATACGATACATCAATATACACTATCAGAAGAAGACTTGTCAGTGTTCAAGTTCAAGTCACAGCCAAATGATGAACAACTCACCATTTATCGAGCAGTCACTGAAGAAATTTAACATGGTTTTAAACATGAAATTATAACTTATATCTGTAAACATTATAAACCTCTGCTCCTGTATGTAAGTGGTGAAGCTGGTTCTAGAAAAACATTCTTAATTAAAAAAAATAAGCACAGTTCTATAAAACCTAACAAAAAACAACCATTCGGCTCTTGTAACAGACCCCACAGGTTTAGCTGCCTAGAGCACATGAGGTGTAACTTTACACCGACTACTACTTCTTCCAGTAGAACAACAAAACAAATTAGAATTCTGGAAATTATCAGCAGAATTTGCTACTGAGGTACGCATAATTCTGAAACAAATGAAAGTGCTCCTAATAGATGGAGTAAGCATACAAAATGTCAATTTCAAATAATACAAAAGAAATTGACAATGAACACCAACAAGAGGAAGAAATTGAAGCTCAAATAGATAAAGACACTCGTGAGGGTAGTCAACCTTCCCTTACAGGAAGCCACTAACCACTTGGGGAACCACTCATTCTAAATGAAGCAGAAATAGCCATGACTGAGGGAGAAAACACCATGTATCAATGTAAACTATCAGAAGAAGACTTGCCAGTGTTCAAGTCACAGCCAAATGATGAACACCTCACCATTTATCGAGCAGTCACTGAAGAAATTGAACATGGTTTTAAACATGAAATTAAAACGTGTAGCTGTAAACATTAGACACCTCTGCTCCTGTATGTAAGTGGTGAAGCTGGCTCTGGAAAAACATTCTTAATTAAAATAATAAGCACATTTCTACAAAACTTAACAAACAACAACCTTTCGGCTCTTGTAACAGCCCCCACAGGTTTAGCTGCCAACAACACATGAGGTCTACCTTTACACCGACTACTACTCCTTCCAGTAGAACAACAAAACAAATTAGAATACTACAAATTATCAGCAGAAGCTGCTACTGAAGTACTCAAAATTCTGAAACAAATAAAAGTGCTCCTAATAGATAGAGTAAGCATGCTTTCCAACCTCATGTTGGCTTTAATTCACATTGGAGTGCAAGAAGTTATAAAAACCAACTATGAATAACTCTCTAGAGAAAAACATGTTATTGTTTTCAGAGACCTCCAACAGTTAAAGTCAGGTGAAAGTTTAACCTATTTTCAAAACATAAGCACACAAACAAAGCCACAAGACACTCGGCAGCATTGGAAATGTAAATCTATGGAAACATTTATAGTGCAGAGAACTAACTCAAACATGTGTCAGACCTCACCTATGCTAACATTATAAAAAGCATTAGAACTGTTCTGCATACTAAAGATGCAAAATCCATCCTAAACAGAAGACTAATCCATGGGCCATATGGGCGTAACATGTAACACATCTGCACCTGATGTCATGCAACAATGAACTCAGCAAAATATAAAATGCACTTCCTTAATGCCAACCCTTGCAAGCTGTAGTACATTCAATGAGACAGTATTAAAAACAGAAGTACAGCCCATACTGCAAATCATCCCTACGGAAAAACTAAAAGTGCATAGCATGACACTCTCTATGTGTCAACAAACAACAGCATGGCTAGATAGCTTAGAAAAATGTATTTCCAACACAGCTGGATTGGAGGAAATGTTAACTTTGTGTCTAAACTGCAAAGTAATTCTAAAAGATAACCTTGACGTAGAACAAGGTTTAGTCAATAGAGCCATTGGTACAGTTGTTGGCTTCCAAACATATCCACATGATGACCTCATTCAGTTTTTCAACATCCACTTTGACAAACTTGCAGAAGTACAAAGAATTGGCCAGACAATATCACGTTTCCTTCTTTTCAAAGACATGTATGTATGCAGAGAACTATTCTCTCTGTCTCTTGCAAATGCTGTCACTATTCACAAATTACAAGTTCTAACCCTAGATCATGCATTGATTGACATTGGTAGCAGTCTTTAAAGAAGGTTTGAGTTCCATAGCACTTTCACATCTCTGTACACTCAATGGTCTACTCCTAGTTAACTATTATTCAAACAAAGTCATTGCTGATATTCCTTGTATCCTAGAATACAACAAGCTATGTGCACTGTACAACCCCAATCTCGATATGTAACCTGTACCTCAAAAAAGACAACCGTTAGAAAGAAAACAAATTGGAACAAAACCTATAAGAGATCAACCAACAAAACTGCTAAAGAAACAACCTTCAAATAACACAAACTCAACTGCACGTCCATCAGAAGAGAAAGAGCCACATATCTCTTCTCAAAACACAACTGCAGGCCTATCAAAGGATGCAGAGGCAGACATCTCTGGTCCAATTTAATTCATTTAAACAACTGAAGTAAATTTCTATGCAAATGTAACACTCAATCTTCTCTTCCAATGGCCAACAATTGTTCACTACATTTACTTAAACAGCTAACAGTGGTTTTGTTTGCAAATGCTCAACCTTCATAGAACTGCCACAAATAATCCTGACAGCACTTACAGTGTCTCAGGTATAAGGCAAGAATTGGACTACTGTGCAGAAATGTTAACATTTAACATACATAAACAAGAATATCCTCAGGAATTCCTATATACTTACTACAAGCACTGTAAACCAAAAACATCCCTATAAATGAAGTGTTCCAGATTTCATACACATGGAAACATGCATGCATTCTCTGCAACCATGTTTCAAAAGAACACATCCCTAGTGAACGATGTGTATATGTATCCATACTACATTGTGAGTCCATTCCATTTCACCAGCTTCTGCAGAATGAAAATCATGGCATATTATGCCCTTTTTACAATTCAGACAATCATTATATCATACAATTAAACTCACATAGACAATAGTTTATACTCATGCTTCTAAGGTACAATGCAGATGGTATTAAAAATAACTGTTACCTCACTAGCTTTGTACACGGCCAAGTATCTCTTGGGAATAAAACTTTCAGAATAGTAGGCATAATATACCACAATGGTGCCACAGCCACTTCAGTGCGCTATACTGCATTTGTCAAAAATAGGGGGTTGGTTTGAATGTAACAACACCTCTTTTACTCCAAAACATAGGTTACCAGCAAATCTAACACTAACACATGCCTACTTAATATTCATTCAACACAAATGTACCCCCTAAACTGTAGCAAAATGAACAGTTAAAATACAAGAACATGTATCTAACTACTTCAAAAATACCCTTCATTGCAATACACTTCAAATACGCCATCTCGATTATTGTTACTACAAAACCTCTTCTAAAGGGTAATGTAGTTAAAATACACCAACAGGTATCTAACTACTTTAAACGTTCCCTTAATGGCAACACACTTCAAACAAACATACTATCACACTTACACTCACATAATTGTAATTGTTTTTTTAAACCTGTATGGAATTTTTTCCAAATGACCCAATGATTGTTTAATGACAATGCAACAACAGTGTATCATACACTAATGATGTACCAAATATAGTACATAGAATGTACTGTTTATGAGGCACAGAAAAATAAAATGTATATGTAAAATTGTATGCATTTGAAGCTCTTACACTATCCTACTTAACAAATTATACTGTTGTTCCCATTGGAAACGAACCAGAGATTCCATCTTCATTACTGTATGCAACCAAGTAACCATACCAAGTATAAACACATACATATTCCATAAGAACTATCCTCAATTGTACTACAATCATAAATTCCATATACAGCTCAATTATATAATTCCACCATTTTACAAACACGTTATACTCACATTGCATCTTTATATATAAAGCTGAATGTATGCATGTGTGTATGTTTGTCCGGCTCTACATATCCACACCGTTGAACCCATTCCTACCAAATTTTGCATGGGTTCCTGTTTTGTCTGGGGCAGGATCGTAGTCTATGCTTGGATGCAAAAATCCTATATGCAAAAGAAATGTTGTATGTGTGTGTGTATGTTTGTCCGGCTATACAAATCCACACAGTTGAAATCACTGCTACCAAATTTTGCATGGATTCCTCATTTGTCTGAGCAAGATTGTAGTCTATGTTTGGATGCAAAAAATGTACTCCGCACACACCCTAATTTACTGATGCTCACCCCTATTCACTACACTAAGTACTAGGAGGAGGCAACTTCTGGAAAAGTGTCTGAAGCAACATATTCTATATGTTGGTTATTCTTTTAAAATGTATTACTACTATTTATAGTTCGAAACTGTTTATTAAAAAATGTTTAAAGGGAATTTAAAACATGTTTTTATCATGCCTCTCCAAATATGGAAATGGCAAGGTCAGAGTTTCTTAGGTTCCTTCACGAAAAGAGAGCACAATCAATCAATCCTTCTTGGTCATTTTCTCAAATGTGCTGAAGCCATTAATTGACTGAAACTTGCCGCACAAAAAACGTACATCACTTGGAAAAGCTCCATCTGATGCAAAGAGAAAACCAATATCAATAGCTTCTGAAACATAACAACAATCAGCAGCACAATTTGCCCACAAGAGGACAAGAGCAACTTTCTCCAGGACAAATGAGATGCCAGAGCAAACTGAAACAAGACTTGCTGAAATGGGGACAAGAGCAACATCCTCCAGGGCACATGAGACACCACTGGATCAGGACACGGGCCTACCTAAAATTACTATACACATATTACTACTGTGGTGGTTGTGGCCAGATTCCTGGGGGCATGGCCTAGCACATACCCCCCACAATAGAATTAAACCATACATAAAATAAACCTTCCAATAACAAAAGTCGCCCTGAACCCCAGAGCAATTGGAGCAATTGGAATGATGTCCGAGGACACCAAAATTGACTGAAAAATCTGCGGCATCTGCAAACCATTTTTTCACCTATAAAAACAGCTCCATGCCATCTTTATTCCACTCTGCTACCCTCTTTATGCTCTGTTTCAGTCATCAAATAACCCCAAATGTGTTTTCCAAGCTGTTCGTTCATGACGCTGTTGGCGGATTACTGCAGTGTCCGCGGTGTGGGCGGCACCCGCACCCACTTTTTTCATCTTGAAAAACAGGTCCATATCATCTCTATTCCACCCCCACCCTTTCCAGACCCTTTTACGAACACCAAAGAACCCCAAATGTGTTTTCGAGAATGTTTTCCCCACTGCGCTCTCTCCACAGACACCGGCAATTGTCCACGGATCTAACATGGCAACCGTTTCAAAAAATATGACACTCCTTACGCTTTCCAGCTTCCAATCAGCAGGTGGACATCACATCACACCCTGATTGGCCTGGAGGCCTGTCCAGAGAGCGAATAGGGAATTGAGACTAGGGACTGAACCCAGATATCACAAACTCTTTTTACCTAATTTTTGGCTGTTTTAAGAAAAAACTACAAGATGGATTTACACCATATATGATATGATATGGCACTTATAACGCACCTATACATAAGTGTTTCAAGGCACGATGAGGCAAGGGAGGGGGAACAAAGGGAAGACATACAACAATCCTACTAGGCCAGGTGTCATTCAGATTGCGCAATTGCATGGGAAGGGGAAAAGGGAAAGTGCATGGGGGAAGGGAAAGGGAAAGTGCAGTACATGAGATAGTAGAATAAATTAGATAAATAAAATAGCCAGCTGGTGGCAAGTGCCATGTAAGTGCAGACAAGTGCTGGTAGGGGGACTGTAGGGATACAGAAAACAGTCCCCAGGAGCAGGGGTTGCCAAGGAGGCAATGCAGGTGGGCAGCTGGTGGGGCCTGGGTCCGAGATCAGAAAGGGTGGTCAGGTTACCAGTTCAGTTTCTGTCAGGAATTCAGCAGGGGAGAGGGGGAGAGAAAGCAGAAGCAAAGAGGAAAGTTTTGAAGTGCTTCCGGACCCGGAAATGGTTCTCCTCGAGTTTCATGGAGGCAGGAAGGCTGTTCCAGAGGGAGGCCCCTGCCGAAGAGAGAGATCTACCACCAACTTGTTGCTTGGAGAAGCAACTGACCCTGAGGGAGTTGGAGGAGAATGAGTGAAGAGCTTGAGAAGGAAGATATTCAGGAAGAGAGAGTGGAAGGTATTGCGGCCCCATTCCCCAGAAGGCCTTGTGGATAATGCAGAGGGTTTTGAACTTAATCCTCGCAGCCACTGGGAGCCAGTGCAGAGATTTCAGTCCTGGAGAGATACAATCCCTGGGCTTGAGGCCAAGGACAAGTCTTGCAGTCCTGTTCTGGATAAGTTGCAGAGGGCAGACAGTAGAGGCAGGCAGATTTTGATAGAGGTTGTTACAATAGCCCAGCCTAGAGAGAACCAGGGCTCTGGAGACAGTGAGCTTCTGGGGGAAGGAGAGGAAAGGAAGAATTCCTCTGAGGTGGTGTAGGTGGTAGTGTGACTTCTTAGAGACATCCGAGATGTGAGGAGAGAAGGAGAGTGTGGAGTGGAAGATGACCCCAAGGTTTTTAGCTTTGCAGGTGGGAGCAGGAAGAGGGACCGGCCAGAGAGCTGCAGGGAAGCAGGGATTGGGTGTGCCGATGAGTAGAATGTCAGTCTTACTGGCATTAAGGCAGAGGTCATTGGCAGCACACCACTCCTGGATGGCAGACAGAGAGTCAGAGATGAGGGAAGGCGAGGAGGAGGCCGAGGGTAGCCCGAAATTGAGCTGGGTATCATTCGCATAACACTGAAAGTTGGGGCAGAGAGCAGCAATGCGGTGAGCAAGGAGTGCCAGGTATTGGTTGAACAGCCAGGGAGAGAGGTTAGATCCCCGGGGGATACCACAGGTAGAGAAAAAGATACCAGAGAGGAAGGACCCAAGTTGGACTAGGGAGGGTCGGTCGGAGAGGAAAGAAGTCAGCCACACCAGAGCCTGACCAGTGATACCCAGGTTATCATGGAGACGGTTGAGCAGGATGGCATGGTTGACAGTGTGAAAGGCAGAAGAGAGATCAAGCAAGATGAGAACGCACAGGGTGTTTGAGTCAAGGTTGGAGAGCAGGTCTTCACGGATATTCAGGAGAGCAGTTTCCATGCTTCTGGCAGCTCTAAAGCCAGACTGATGGTCATGAAAACAACCAACAGATTCAGTGTGGAGATTGAGCTGGAAGATGGCCAGTTTCTCCAGGAGCTTGCACAGGAAGGGAGTGATGGAGAGTGGGCAATAGTTAGCCGGGCAGGAGGGGTCGGCAGAGGGTTTCTTAAGAAGAGGGTGCACAAGGGAGTGCTTCAGGGCGGGATGGGAAGACTCCAGAGGCAAAGGAGTGATTTCAGGAATCAGCCAGGGCAGGAGCCAGGGAGTCAATGTGGTCCTTGATAGTTTTGGAGGAACAGGGGTGAACCTGTTTCGACGAGACTTTCATAGATCGGACTTGTCTAGAAACCTCATCTGCAGAGAAAAGGCAGAGAAGGAGGGAGGGGGTCGCCGCACAAGGGCCAGAGGAAAAGCAGGGAATAGAGGGAGGGAGGTGATGGGAGGAGAGTGAGGACGGGATGTCCTGAGTTTTTGAAATGAAGTGAGAAGCCAGTACCGTGCAGATGGCCTGGGAAGGGACAGGAGAGGTACAGACTGCGGCAGGATTGGCCAGTTCCTTGCAGATTTTAAGGAGTTCAGCAGAGTTGTTAGATGCCGCAGAGATGCGGGCTTGGATATGAGCTCTCTTTTTGGTAAGGACGGAGAGCCGGTATTGCCTTTTCAGCAGGCGGCAGGCCAGTTTGTCAGAGGATGAACTTGAAGCACGCAATTTCCTCTCCGCCACCCTGCACTTGCATTTTAGGGTGACGAGGTCTGAGCCGTACCAGGAGTTACACTTGGCTTTGGGCTTCAGGCGGATTCTCATGACAGGGGCAAGGATATCAAGAGTATCAGATATAGAAGAGTGGAGCGTGGAGAGGACTGTGTCAGGGTGAGAGTCAGCCAAAGGGGGAGGAGGGGGTGAGAAGGTGGTGGCGAAAGCCTCAACTGACACGCGCTTCATGAGTTGGATGACCGAGAATGTGGGTGGCAGTGACGAAGGTCGCTTGGCCTGAGGGGTAGGGGTGTACAAAATAACACTTTCGGGACCAAGCCGCCACTCCTGCCACAAATTTGGCAAAAATCAGTCTAGCAGTTTGGGCTTTAGGTATGAGCAAAACTTTTTTTCCATTCGGTCTATGAGGAAAACCACACATTTTGGGAAGCCCCTATAACATTGGCCCCCGTGGACGAAACCTCACCATACTTGGCAGTATCAATCCAAGGGGGCCATATGCTTGCAATGTTTGGTGAGGATTTGTCCGTGGGAGCAAAGTCATAAGTTGCCTAAAAGTGCTTCCTATAAGTTGAGCAACTTAACAATGACTACACGCCCGCTACCGCAGGCCATGTAATAAATATACATCGCACACTGTATTTAGAATTTCTAATACACATATCAATATCTAATCCTATCAACATCAACCAATATACAAACAGAATGGCAGAAAAGTACTAACACAATAAATAAGAATGTGTTCATTCGAAAAAAAACTCATTTCCTGATTGCCTAATGTAAATTGCATGTGGCAGACCATCAACATTAGCACTTACCTGCTGTGGGCTTGCCTGCATGCAATGTCAAATGAGTTAGAGTGCAAGAGGAAACCACAAAGGTGAAGCAAACGTGCATTTAATATTTAATTTTCCTATACATCTTGTGAAATGCCACCTTCAAATTATATTGTGCAGATATCATTTTCCAATGGATTCCTATGGAATCTACCTGGTTTGGAGCAGGTGCAAAGCTGAGCCAGATTCCATAAACATTTGTTTGCTTTATGCCTGTCTGAATAGCTCTTCTATAGGTAAGATGAAATGCACTGAGAAGGCAAAAGAGGAATGTGTAGCCGAGACTTTATCTTCATCCCATGTCCTTCTGTCATTTCAATGCAGGAAAATGAAGTAGAGTGGAAAATGGAAGCATATATGTGCATTTGGGGTCCTCTATGAGCATGTAGTCAATCATTTCCTAAGGTTGTCCAAGAAGAAGAGTACACCGGGCAAGAAGCAATGCTCTTTATTAAAGATGGGCAAACACAAATGAAACAGCACAGTGGAACAGAACTGGTTGTCGAGAGCCGACAGAACCTCCCACCGCAGCTCGATCTTGTATACAGTAAAACAACCTTAGCACAGCGAAAAATAGTTGCAATTATTGATACAAGCTATCAAGTATTCCACAAAGCTAATTGGTGCAGCTCGTCAATCCCCTATAGCTAAGCACAGGCTAGTTAAAAATTATTGAAGCACACAATTCCACCACCCACTGGTTCATCACCTCCCTTCTGGAGCCATATTCCTTCCCATCCCATCCAAAAGTTAGTTGTTACTACACAATATATAATCATTCTGACCTCCAGGACTTCAATAACCTGCCATTTGTCAGCACACATTGAAATAACAAGATACATCCTGAACTTGTGGGTAGGGAGACATTCACAAGGTATCCGACCAATGAGGTGCCTCACGGACATCGGCGAGAGCACATAATCTTGTTGCTTGTCAAGGACCCTAAAACTCACCTTCTGATTGGCCCATTCGCGTATCACCTCTCGCTCCCCCATTCCTCTTCCCAGGCCCACCTGCCAAGTGACAATTTGCAACTGCTGAACAAACTTTAGCGATACATTCACATGCATATTGTTGTGAGCTTAATCGCTCTTCGGTCCCTGTGAGTGCCTGATTGGCTTGGCTCCCCAACCTTGTATGTATCAACTGGTTCTGTTCCCAGCAACTGTTGTCTCCTGGGAATTATCCCTCTTAAGTGAATCTCCCCTCAGTCCACAGCCATGAGGGGTCTGTGCAATTTCTGTGCAATGCCTGTCTGGGTCCCCCATGCAGTCTACTCTCTTCAGTTTCACCTGATTCAATCCGTACAGCAGCACCTCAATCATGCATGTAGCTCACCCCCAATTTCCCCCTGGGGCTTCTTGACCACCATCACTCCCCTAGCTTCTCAGGCTGCGTGTGTGCTCTAGTTACCTAGTGTGCAGCAGTCAAAGATGCCCTATCCCCAGTGGAGGTGCCCCTCATTTCTTGCTATTCCCGCAACTGGTAAAGGCGCCCTCCCCTGACAGCCCTGTATAAGCACTTTCATTGTATTCCCCCTTCAACTGATCTATCGATCAACACTCTCTATCCCACCATTTCTTTGCTCACTGACTTGGGCATCCACGTTCTTGTTACCCTTCCAATATTCCCTCCTTCTTCTTCATACCCCTCCAGTGTTTCTCTTATTACAAGGCAATCCCACCCATCTGGGGAGCATGCTACCCAAAATGCATCATAGTCCTCTATAATCACTGGGGGGGCTACAAAAAACATCTGTATGCCATCCTCATGGCCATTCATTCTGGACTGCTGAATCTCCCTGCCACTACCCTCCTTCCCCACCACATTAGCATACATAATACATAAAACCCCTTCTTTGCACAATCACAGTTCCTGATGATCCACTGTCCTGCACAGATGAAAAAGAGTATCACGACGAGCATGGGGACAGTTATCTTAAACAAGTGGAGAGCCACTTGGGCACCGAGGCAAATAACAATTCCAGCCAACTGTCTCATGTGATATCCTGTGTCTCTTTGATGATTTTCTCAAGCAACATTTGAACCTCTTTGACTGCTTCTAAGCATCCCATTGGTGGCATCATTAGCGGGAACTCTTGTGGCAGAATCTGCCTTTCTATTTTGAAGTGTCACCAAACATAGTGCCCAGAGTTCTTCCCTCACTTCATTTAGTCCTTTTTCAATTGCATTTGCCAGCTGTAGCACCTGATATCTTGTTATCTGCCACCACTTGGCATTTGTGGCTGCTAACACCCCAGGTAGGAACAGTGACGTGAAGAAAACAGATGCCTTACTAGATGTAGTTACTGCTTCTTTTCCTCCATATCATTTTGCTTCCCTCCCCCCCTCTTTTCTCCACCCTTGCACCATCCTCTTTTGTCGCAATATAGAGGGATTGTTAAATGGTAGTAAGTCAGCTTGAGGCACAACCAAAGCAGGGTTGTGAAGAGTGACCAGTGCACAAACTCCTCCCCAATCTGGGCATATGCCTTAGACCCACATGCCCACCACCGGTCCACTATCGCTGCCGTCCCGCTTTGCAATGCCGAGATGCTCATCCTCCTCTGGCAGCCAGTGTTCACCCCCAGTACGGTCACCCTGTTGCTCTGAAACACAAAGAAAGGTGTGTAAGAAGCTATATATGAACTGGTTGATGTCTCTCATCTATCCAGGTGAAACAGTGTACATTAGTGTTCCACACTCCCCTACAACTTTTATGTATTTTCCTTCCCACCCCTTCTTCAAAACCTACTAGCCCATCCATACAGCACTGTGCCATCCCTTTTTCCCATCTCCCGTCGTGAAACACTGAACCCCATATTCTCATGAGGAGCCTGGTGTGGCACAATAGGATATTGTGTCCTGTTGAGTTTTTGCAATATACCCTATGGTGGTTCGTGAACAGCATTTCTTCCCTTCATGCCCACTCTGAGATATATTCCAGTATTATATGCGTTGTGGCTTCTTTTTTTGACATGCTCTATTGCTTTAAGTAATTGTCAGCATAAACCTACGCCCCTTTGTCTACCCAATGGACATCCACTGTCTGCCCTTGAAGCAACTCCGGGTTTTACAAACATCAAGCGCCCCCCTCCCCCTCAGTTAGTTATTGGGGCAGGAACTGTCTTGGTTTCCCTGTGATGTGTGGAATCAGTGTGCACACATAGGAATTGCCATTAGCTCCCTCTAGCCTCACAAGCTTCATCTCGTCATATGACATGTTTCCGCATGCCATGTCTCGCTCAACCCCGCAATTGCATCATGAAACCTTTCTGCATTGAATATACTTCTTTTGTCACGTGTGCCCTTTTCATTTTCTTTAAAGAAAGCCACTATATTTGTACGAAAAACGGCAGAAAAAAGAGAGACCGAACAAAGTGATGGCACAAACCAATCCTATCCCTATTTCCCTATTAATAACATCTTTTTGCATCTTCTCCCATTCCCCCCAATGTTCCTTTTACCCTCCTTTTACCCTTCATTCTCTCCTGCACGATCCTGCTGTAAAGTCTAATGGTAGAAAAAAATATGAATGACAAATGTGATGTGCTTCCTATGATGTTTGTCCTCTCCCTTCTTCTCAGGACGGGGCGATGCTTTTGTCCTTGTGAACGTCTGATATGTTGATTCATGCTTTCCTCTATTTTATCTGCACCGCCATAGCCGTTGCATATATGGTGACGTGGGGCACTGTGAACCTCGGTTCTTGCCACTTCCGTAAAAAATTGCAGATGAAAATATTATCACCAGGATAGAGGGGTGTTGCTTGTGGAAATGTTTCTGTAGCTTGTGTACATGTGGACATGTCGTTGTTGTTTTGCTTACATGTGGAACATTGGACCTGGCAAGATACACATTTTAGGGCTTTGGTCAATTCAGTCAAGTATACTTGCATTATTTCCCGTAAAACCTGTGCTACTGTGCGAGCATCGGAAATTGTATGGGCAGGAGGGATAGGCACATGCATTCTTCTGCCAGAAAAAATGTCAAACGGAGTCAAGTAATGGTCCACGCCAGGAGAATTGGGTAAAGCAAAGAGCACTAATGGAAGCAGTACAGCCAGTTCTTGCACAAAGTTGTTGTTAGCTTAGCTAAGCATTCCTTAAGCAAGCCATTTAGACATTCAACAATGCTGTTTGCTTGTGGTGGGTACACTCTGCAGAGTTTGTGCTTTATTCCCAATAACGGTGGTATTTCATTAAATAGAATGCTTGCAAAATGTTGCCCATTATCTGACCTTATTTCATCACATATTCCCCATCTGGACTTCGCGCACCGAAACTTTTGCAGCTGACTTAGCATCATTGTGAGCACAGGGTCCCACCTCAAGCCAACATGAAAAAGGACAGACGACCACAAACATGTAGGTAAAAGAGGCACAACGCTCTTGCATATCGATATGCAAGTGCCAGAAGGGCCCTTACAGCCGCAGGAACGTTCTACTTATGGTTTTTTATGGATAACTCTACAAAATTTGTTGGCAAACCACATAGTTCCCAGTAAATTCTGCAATAGGTTCATGTAGTTTGGGACATATCACCCTTCATTTATCTCTGATGCCACATGCTCTTTGGAGACATGGGTGGGAAAATGTAGTGATTGATTCGGTAATGATTGATTCGAATAGCGGTGAGTTTTTTCATGATTAAGGGATTTGGAGGTAGAAGATGAGGCGGATGTTACTGTCAGACCACTAGGTTGGGAAATAGAGCCCACTTTGGGACGTTACAGAATTCAAGCTAAAGTGAATTGCAGAGACTAAGACTAAGTACTGATATCACATAATAGCTAAAACTTTTGAAAAGTCAAGGTCGCAATTTAGGGCAGGTGGCACAACAAATATAAGTGTGCAAAATCGGTCCTTGTATTGCCCAATAATGTTGGAAGTATGGTAACCAGGTGCTGTGGTGTCGACTTTTGAATAAGTTAAACCTTTTTATCGAGGCAACGCTTAGTTGCTTTTTTATTAGAAGAAATACACTTGTCTTGTAGTCGAGTTTGAAAGGTCATTTACATTTATAAATTGCTCCTGTATTAAATACTAAGTGGCGTGTGCTTGTCTTCAATTTTTAGATCAGTTTACTAATGAGAAGTAACTCCTATCTACCGTTTATATGAAACAATCGATAAGTCGAGCAATAAGCTTAGTCGTAAATATTCATTTGTTGTGGTTTTAGAGCTGTGGATTTAACATAGTAACAGCACTAGTCAAGGTTGTATGCACTGTTCCACTAGGTCATTGTTGAATTATAGAACAATCGAATTGCCAGAGGAGTGCTGAAGTTTGGATATTGGGAGTTGGAATGGTGAACATTAGAAATTGATGTAGTATGACACAACAGTTTTCCACTGATGAATTTCTCTGCATTATTTTCTGATACAAATGGGAATGAATCATGTGGGGATCATGTATACTGTTATATTAATTAAACAATGAGAATAGGACATTGATTGTCTACTAAAATTCCCCAAAGAAGGAATTTGTCAATGAATGTAAATGTTGCTATGCTTAACACATGAATTTGTGATTTTTGAAAAGTGTTAGCAACTGTATGTGTCTCGTGCTACTCTGCATTGTTTTTTCCATTGGGATCTATAATACGACTATATCAGAGTATTATATGCTTCTGATATCTTAGCCTAAGTCACTTTATTTGTGATTAAATATATTAAGGAAATTGGACTTTATTATGATTGGTCTTTTAAAGAAATGTATTTAATAAAGAACACATTTGTTTGTGGGGATATCATTTAAAATACTTACACACTCACCATTTATTTCCTCTTTTGAGTAATACTCCAACAGGTGGAGTCGCATGTAGACGTAGACCTTTATAGAGGACAGGCAAGAGGTCTCAAGACCATAAAAGAGAATGGTATAGTTGTTATGAGGGCACAGTCTTGACCTCTTTAAATTACCCTCTGTCCTTACAAGTTGTTTAGGTATCATTTGTTAAACAAGATAGTTTAAAACCTTTAATTGCATGCAATTGTACATATCGATTTACATTTTTTGACTCTCATAAATAGTACATTCTATGTACTATGTTTGGTACAACATTAGTGTGTGATACACTGCTGTTGTATTGACATGAAAAAATCAGTGGGTCATTGGGAGAAAAGAAATCCTTGGTGGATTAAAAAAGCCCTACTGTAATTAAATAGTGTTTTGCATTTACATATTTCTAAAGAATGTACATGTTACAGAATACTTGTGTGTGATAGCATGGAATATTATGTGAGTGTAAATGTGATAGGATATGTGTTTGAAGTGTTTTGTAATTAAGGGTATATTTAAAGTAGTTAGATACCCGTTCTTGGCGTATTCTAATTATATTGGAGTTTACAAGACATTTTGCAGCAATAATAACTGTTCTGGCATATTTTAAGTGTATTCCAATGAAAAGTATTTTTAAAGTAGGTAGCTACCTGTTGACGTATTCTAACCGTATTTGATTTTAAAATTACTTTTGTAGTATTATGGATGGAGTTAGATACCTGTTGGCCTATTTTAACTGTTTTGGATTTTAAAATTTCTATTGTAGTATTATGGATGTCGTTAGATACCCATTGGAGTATTCTAACTGTTTTAGATTTTAAAATTACTATTGTAGTATTATGGATATAGTTAGATATCCATTGGAGTATTCTAACTGTGTATTGCACTATACTTTAGTGAGTACATTTGGGTTGAACGAATATTAAGTAGTCAATTGATATATTTGCTGGTAACCTATTTTTTGGATTAACAGAAGTATTGTTACTGTCAAACCAACCACTTCTTCTTTTGATATTTGCAGTATAGTGGCCTAAAGTGGTTGTTGCACCAGTGTGGTAGATTATGGCTACTGTTGTGAAGGGTTTCTTGCCAAGAGATACTTGACTGTGTGTGAATCTAGTAAGCTTACAGTTATTTTTGGTACCATTTGTATCTTAGAAGCATTAGTATAACATATTTGCCATGCAATTTTATTTATATGCTGGAAGGATTGTCTGAATTGGAAAAAGGGCATAATATACCATGATTTGCATTCTGCAGAAGTTGGAGAAATGGAATGAAATCCCAAATTGGTATGGATACATACACAAATTGTCCATTAGGGATGTGCTTATGTGAAATATGGTTACAGAAAGTGCATGTATGTTTCTACGTGTATGAAATCTGGAGGATTTCAATTATAGGGATGTTTTTGGTAAGTACATTAGGAATTCTTGTGGATCTTCCTGTGTGTTTATGGTGAATTTTACCATTCCGTTACATTAGTCCAATTCTTGCCTTATTCCTGAGGCACTGTCAGTGCTGTCAGGATTATTTGTGTTATTTCTATGAAGGATGAGCATTTGCAAACACAACTGGTCTGAGCCGTTTAAGTAAATGTTGTGAACAATTGGTGGCAATTGGCGAGAAGGTTGTTTGCTAGATTTGCATACCAATTTATTCCAGTGTGCTGCTGAATTTAAATGGACCAGAGAGTTGTACCTCCCTTGTGTGTGCTCCCCTGCCCCCTCCCCACTTCCGTGGTCTTGCTGGTGTTCCCTCCCTCCCGCCTCCCAGCCCTCCCAGCCCACCCTGATCTCCAGGGGTGAGCGGGTGACTGCAGGCTGCATCAAAAGGTATTCTGACCCTCTGTGGGCCATATGTGTTTTTTAAAGTTTTGCTGTTCCATTTTCTCCCTCGTGTGTGCTCCCCTGCCCCTCTCCCCTTCCGTGGTCTTGCTGGTGTTCCCTCCCTCTCACCTCCCAGCCCTCCCAGCCCACCCTGATTGGCTGGTGCTCATCCAAGGCCAAGCTAGGTATCCTAGTAGTTCACCGCGCTCGCCACTTCCATCCAGGGCTGAGTGGGTGACTGCAGGCTGCATCAAAAGGTTTTCTGATCCTCTGTGGGCCGTATATATTTTAAAAAGTTTTGCTGTTCTATTTTCTCCATCGTATGTGCTCCCCTTCCCCCTCTCCCCTTCCGTGGTCTTGCTGGTGTTCCCTACCTACCTCCCACCTCCCAACCCACCCTGATTGGCTGGTGCACATCCCCCCTCCTCATTTCAGGCGCTACCGGGGCAGCCCCTGCCCGGCAGCCCCGCAGCTAAGGGCCCCTTAGGCAAAGGGCGGCTCCCAAAGCTGTGGCTCCTGTTGTGTCTGCAGGTGTCTGCAGGGGACGCCAGTTGCCAGTCAGTCTCCCAGGTTAGCCCCGCTAGCCTCCCTGCCTACAACACCTTCAGGCTCTTAAACACGCTGTGCTGTCCCCCGTGTTGTTGTAATACGCACTGTATACGTTTTTCAAATTTGCATTGTGAAAACTAGGCCTTTTTTTCCCCTTTCAGGATTCTCAAACTTAGGTGGCTTCTCCACATGTTATTGTAATACGCACTGTTTCAGTATTTAAAACTTGCATTATGAAAACCAGGCCCTTTTCTCCCCTTTCAGGATTCTCAAACTTAGGTGGCTTCTCCACATGTTGTTGTATTACTACGCACTGTTTCAGTATTTACATTTGCATTGTGAAAACTAGGCCCTTTTCTCCCCTCTCAGGAATCTCAAACTTAGAAGTGGCTTCTCACCGGTTCTATAGATGTGCATTTCATGAGCTCTTTAACCCTGAGTGTCGTCGTCTGTCCTACTGCGCAACTTGATTGCTGCTCGCTACCTTGTCTGCCTACTCTCGCCAGTGGCTCCCCTTCTCCTTCCACCCCCTCCTCTCCGACCTACTCTATGGTGCTCTCTGTCTCTCCTATCTTCTCTAACTGCTTCTCTATTGACAATCCTCCTCACTAAATCTGGTAGGAAAAAGTTTAAAAAAAGGACATCCTGGTCTCCAACCCAGACCTCCCTATCGCTGACACCTACACCAGTGCCTCCTCCAAGGAAACTCTCACTGACATCCTCTTTGTCATGCCTTCACTTGACTTCTGGAACCTTCATATGGTCTCTGTGCTCTCTCCTTTCTCCTCTTCTCTCATTAATGGTGGCACCCATTGGGACGCCCTCTTGGCCTCCTTCCATTCCTCTAAGGTCATCATTAATGTTTACTCTAATGGGACTGTCTTGGTCGAAGGCCCTTAGGCCAACCTTCACCTCTTTGATAGATGCTTCCCGTGCCTCATCAACTTCCTTTCTTCTCCGACTGTCCCCCCTCCCCTTTCCTTGGCTACCTTGCTTTCCCCATCCTTCTCTGCCCCCTCTCAGGGTCCTTTTACACCACCGCAGGGTGTACCTCTGATCTGTACCCCTCCCCGGAAGTCCTTCAAGGATGGCAACCCTTTCTACATTGCCACTCTTAACTCTAGCTCTGCTGTCAATTATTCTGTTAGGCAGAATTATATGCAGTATCCTTTGGGAACACTACAAGTGACAGCACAAATTCACCTTTGGTACAAGCCTGCACTACACAGTAAAGTGGTAGCGATGGCTGAGCAGCGAGACTTATCTCAAGAGTAAAGTGAGCAGTATCAATAGTTACACAAAGGACAGCAATTATTATGATTCAAACAAACACTGACTCAAGGTTTTTAAGTAAAATAATATACATTTATTTTCACATCAGTTATTAAACATTTCACTATTATCAAGCAGTTGAAAAATCACACTCTTAATACACCACACCCAATAGATTCTGGACAAGTTAAGCTCAAAATGAAGTGTGAGCAAAATGGCACTCCAGTAATTTAAAAGGGAGGGAAAGACAAAGTTAGACAGAAATTGAGCAGCACCAACAAGTAAGTAAGCAAGGCAATCTAGAAAAAGGAACTTCAGTGAGGAAAGCAAATCAAGAGGCCAGGGCCTAAGTCAATGGACCAAAGTCTTTGCAGAGGATCACACAGTTCAGGGTAGTTCATGGTTAAGTCTTTGTTAAGAGTTCAGAACGAAGTTGGTCAGACGAAAAGTTACTTTAAAGAATAGAGAAGGACAAGCCCTCGGATTGGTGAAAGATTTCACACACTTTCACAGCGGCTGTACAAAACGAACAACCGGGTTAGCAGAGTACCTTTAGAGCAGAAGAATGCTGTAGCTGATGCAGATGTTCCTGGCAGGTCCTGCAGGCTTACGGTTCCTGAAGCGACTGTTGGACTGACACAAAGTAGGAAGACTGGAGGGTCCTGCACTGCCCAGGGAAGAAACCAGCAGCAGGGCAAAACGTTGAATAAAAGAAGCGCTCCTTAAAACCCAAGCAGAGTCCCACCTTCCTGGCTATCCGGTTCACTGTAGCTGTGCACAGCAAATTCGACCAGAGGAGGGAGACCTGGCTTGCAGTTTGGCGAACTGGTTGTCCCCACCAGCTCAAGGGGAGAAGAGTCCTTGCAGATCTTTCCTGTCGTCAAAGTTTGGAGATTCGGACCTGCAGCAGGGCTTCACTGGGAGGTTCAGTTGTGGTAGAGGTCCTCTTCTGTCAGCTTCTGTTTGGTTCTCTCGACCCAGTGGCGACTCTGCCTTCTCAGTCCCAGAGACCTGCTTTTTATGCAGTTTTCCCCCATTCACCCAGCCTGGCTCTCAATCACGCAGCAGGGTGGCTGTCCCGCCGGGACGGTCACCACAGCCTATCATACCAGAGTGCGACATGGGTCTCCAAGAAGACCCTGTGCAGGGAGTCTCAAACCCCTCCCTCACATCCTGTCTGCCCCCAGGCATTCAGGCACCTACGGAGGGCTTCTCTGCAGAAGCCTGTGAAAGGCCGGTGAACAAAGGAACCAAACACGAGAAAGTCTTTTACAAAAATAAATGGCGAATGAACCCAGCTGGAACCGTATAAAAGAAAATATGGTTCAGCGAGTTTAAGTTTGAGGCTACCAAGATAGCCTAAAACAATACCAAGGCTATTTAAAATAACCGCGGTAGGAAAAATAGGTTGTTACCACTGCCACCAGCCAAGTCTTATTGAAAAGGGAACAAAATAATGTTCCATGAGAAACAGACAAAAAGGAATAACTAGTAACCCTTTCCAGTATTCTATGTAACATAGTTTGTACTGGGTCTGTGGATTTAAAACAACTAATAAAGTCAATGGCAACTTTACATTTTCTGGTAGTCAGTCCCAGAAAATGGAGTCTGAATTGGGAAGTCGAAAAGACAACCCTGTATCACTGCACTGCACTGAAGGTGCTGTGTAACACACAGTAAAAAGATGATGCCTATGGAGTAGGTGAGGCTCCGTAGTTTATAAACACACACAGCAAAACACATGTAAGAGTGGGAAAAAAGGATCACACTCTTACCAGGTGAAAAAAAAAGTATTCTAGAAATTCAGCAAAGCTTCTGAGGGACTCAGTAGGTAAGGGAAGTTAGCCATTTTGGAGAATTCTCCATAACAGGGGAGGAAACGCAGGGTCCTGCACTCAAAAATGGGGTTGCAACACTGGGGCTCTGGCTGCCTACGGAACAAGACATTGTGGAAGGACTCTGTCTTTTTGACAGAAATGGACCCTGAGATAAAGGAATACTTTAAGGCAAATAATACAGGAGAGTAATCAAGGGAACGGTGTGGGAGGCTGGGTCGGCTAGGTGGCGTGGGATGCTGATTAGACTGATTAGAGAGGGGGGCCAACAAAAAGAAAGAAAGGATCCTCATAGAAAGTCGACTAAGGAGAGAAATTGCCCACTTAGACAGAGCTGTGTGGACCGCTACATAGGGGAGGGCAGAGAAGGTCTTGGAAGCCAGACAGAAAAGAGAGGAGCTTTGAATCCTTGAGGAAGGGCAAGTAGTTTGCAAACTGCAGCTTCTCAGACAGAAGCACTACGAGAAACGGGACAAGGCAGACGCACTACTGGCCACCAGATTAAAGTGACAGCGCGCTGAGAGGTTGGTCAGCAACATAGATGAGGGTGGGGATGCCCAGAACGCAGAGACAGGGGGAACCCCAGAGGCGTTCGCAAAATTTTATGAGAAGTTATATAAATCTGAGAGGGTCCAAGGGAGAGCAGAAATAGATGGGTACTTGGAAAGTGTAGAGATGCTGAAACTATCCCAGGATGAAGTAGATTCAACAGATGCACCAATCACGGCTGAAGAAATTCAGAGAGCGGTGAGGAGGCTTCCATTAGGGAAGGCCCCGGAAATGATGGCTTCACAGCAGGTTTTTATAAGATCTTCCTCTCTCCACTTTATGGTGGAACTATCCAATGAAATTCAAGAGACATACATAGCCCCAGACTCCTTCTCACAGACACTTATTGCGGTGATCTCCAAAGTAGGCAGAGATCCTAGACAGTGTGGATCATGCCGTCCAATATCGTTGTTTAATATAGATTCCAAGATCTACACAAGAGTACTCACAGCTAGATTAGAAATACCCATGGCTCAGCTAATACACCCGGATCAAGTCCGATTTATCTTGGGGAGACAGGGCACAGATACAATATGCAAGACACTACACTTGATCCACGAATCAAAGAAAATGACTGAGGACTCTGCTCTCCTATATGTCGATGCAGAGAAAGCATTCAACAGGGTAGAATGGGTTTTTTTGGGGGCAGTGCTGAGCAAAACGCGACTGGGCACTAGATTTAGAAGAGGGGTAAAGGCAGTGTACAGGTCTCCTAAGGCATCGGTAATGGACAACTCAGATTACTCAAGATGGTTTGACCTCGGAAGAGGAATGAGGCAAGGTTGCCCCTTATCCGCTATATTGTTCGCTCTCTCCCTCGAACCTCTCGCCCAGGAACTCAGAACGGATTGGCAAGTAGAGGGATTTAAGGTGAGCGGGAAGGAATATAAGGTATCCCTGTATGCAGATGATCTATTACTACACATGAGGAACCCCATGACATCCATACCGAGAGCAATATACTTGATTGAATGATATGGAGAACTTTCTGGCTTCAAAATTAACAGGTCCAAGTCAATCCTATTTCCACTAGAGGAACCCACCCAGGATGACATTGTTAGATTTTCCACTCTAGGCCTTGTGATGGGGGGTACCACTCTCCGTTACTTAGGGATAAATCTTACGCGAAATCTGGACACTTTACACAATGCCAACTTTCCCCCTCCTGTCAAATTTCCATGCCAACCTGCAAAAGTGGGAAAAGCTCATCATTTCATGGCATGGGAGACTAAACACAGTGAAGATGGTATGTCTTCCTAGGTTTTAGTACCCATTCCAAATGCTTCAAATCCTGCTTCGGAAATTTTTCTTTGGAGAAGTAAAAAGGGCTATCTTGAGGTTTATGTGGCAAGGGAAGAAGGCTAGAATAGCTTGAGAGGTTCTAACCCTGCCCAAAGGTAAGGGAGGTGCGGGTTTACCAGATCTCAAAAAATACTATGAAGCAGTGTAGTTAAGTATTTTGGTCCCCCATATGAGAGGTCAGAAAAACCTGCAGTGGATAGATTTGGACAACTATAATCTGGCTCCGGCCACTGTTTCAGAATGGCTATGGGTACCGAGAGACAAACTACTGCCTAGAATCCAAAACTACCATATATTGGGTACCATCTGGGAGATCTGGAGGGAGGAGGTGGACATGCTGGGGATCACCACATGGCTGTCTCCATTGAGCCATATTTGGCCACCGCGGGTTCGGGAAGAGATTCCCAATCATGAAAGATTTCAATCTTGGTTCGAGGCAGTTCTGGAGAGAGTGGGTCAACTCTGGAGGGAATGCAACTTTCTTACTATCACAGAGTTGGAACGAACATTGGGGATAGGCTCCCTACTTGTCTCTTTTTCTTCAACTCAAGGGAATCTTTACGAGAAACAAATGAAAGGACAAGGTACAGAGAGACCTCACCACTTTTGAAGCACTCCTGGATAGCAGGACTGAGATTAAAGGCCTGATCTCAAACATGTTTAAAGCTCTAATAAATGCTGAAAGGGGTCAACTGTCAGCCTGAAGCTTAGGTGGGATTAAGACCTGAGTCTATAAATTGAACCTGACTTGTGGATGAAAAAAAGTAAAGGGGCCTCACAAATAGCAATAGCGAGGCAGTATAAATTACACGCCATTAAGCTCTTACACAGATGGCAATACGATCCCCACAGATTGTCTAAGATGTTTCAATCAACAAGCCCCCTATGCTGGCTACAGTGCGGTGATAGGGCCGACTACTGACATATGTGGTGGGGATGTCCCCGTATTAAGATGTTTTGGGATGAGGTTCTCGGATATATCAGAGAGGTGGATGGGATCTATCGTGAAGCTGCACCCCTCCTCATCCTATTTGGTTGAAGGAATGTGAAGGGGAACTCAGGAGAGTGACGGGAATAGCGATGCCAGTCCTGTTAGCTGCACGGGCATGCCTCGTGATTCGCTGGAAAGCAGCGAAGGTCCTGGGAAAGATAGAATGGATAAATGTGGCCACTAATATCTGTGTAATGGAAAAAATGACTGCAGCCCTTCACGGGAGATTCACTGAGTATGAAATATTATGGGGCGGCTTTGTGACTGAATATGTACTAAACCCCTAACAAACTGTAATGCTGGGGGATTGAGGGTCGAGCCCGCAGAGACCACGTGATCATGTCAAATAGATTGGAGGAATGTTGTGGTGGGATCTCACCCGGGGGGCCCATCAACTGCTTTTGACTGTGCCCCATTTTAGCGACCAGAGCTATGGAATGAGAACAAGACTTGAATAATGATCACATGCCACAAGTATGAATACAATCTACAAGGATACATAACAGAGGCAATACTGTTCCACAGGGGGAAGGATGGGTGTATTGCTTTATGATATAGTTTCACAGGTTGTTGGAGGGTGGGGTGGAAGGGGAAGAAGTTGGCAGTTAGGAAATACTCCAAGCAATGCCTGTATGTCGTTTAACATGTTGTTTGAAAACCTTAATAAAATCAAAATTGAAAAAAAACTAAAAAAAATCCTGGCTGTTGAGATCATGTTGTGGCTATTGTTATTATCTCTTGGTAGGATTTTAGTACTCATTTTCTGGATGAAGTTGGACCAGAGTTTAGCCAGACAATATTTTCAGATTTTTCATGTAAGGCTGTACCTGTTAAATAGTCTGCAGCTTCATAGCACCCACATTCTCTGTGGGAGAGCATTTTTATGCTGAAGCTGTATAATTTTTGTGACAATGATTTGTCAGATGATATGTCATCCTAGAGGTCTTTTAGCTCTGTTTTCACAGCTTTGGTGTGGTAGGCTTTCATATATAGTGCAACTGCAGTGGAATTGTCTGCAATGTATTGTATGTTTATATTTTCCACAAGATTGCAATGATTGCATTGTGGTCAGTGATGTACTTGGATGCGTCATCCCTTTTAATGTTGGATGTGTTTTTAAGGGATTTGCCTTTTACACTGTGTCTAACAGAAGAAATAATACTATTTACTTGTCCTTTTTAGCAATCTACTCTAGGGAAGCCAAAGCAACATTTGGTATAATATGTAACTTAGTTTTTATATCAACGTTGCCAGTATTTGCCACATTTATGTTTTTTAGAAGCATATTATTTGTGTACATAGGTCACTATGTGTGGTTTCAAAAGGGATGTCACAGCTAATGTATTTCTGAATAAATTGTAAAACAGTGGCATCACTGTCATGGCCAAATTTAGGAGCAGTTTTTATCCACAAAAGCATGTGGATGCGTGGTGCTCCTCTGGATTATTATTATTTTCGCCATAAGAAGTATTTCACTACTTCAAGTGCATGGGTAGATTTATTGCAGATGAAGAGCAGCATGGCAATATAGCAATGGCGAAATTACCTTGATATATTGACAGCATCAAGAGAACAAAGTTCTCCTGGTGTTTTTATATCTAATCCCTCTTTATTTTGATTTGCAGTGCAAAGTTGTGCAAGTCAACCCATATGTATTCTGCACAACTTAAAGTAACAAACCATGTGGATGGGCCTAGGTTCCTTAGTACACAACATACATCAGTATACAACCAGTTTTCTTTTATACGACACGTTTGCCAAGAGTTTTGTGATACTTGACTGCAAAACTTCATCTTTGTCTTTTATTTTTTTAATCAGTTGAGTAGCGGACATGTTTAAAAAATGAGAGCCTGTTTTTAATGTGTGTACAACTCAATAACATAGAGTTGCTGGTTCATTTTCAAACAAAAGGTGGAAAATGTATTCTACATTTTGTCTGAATCTGGGGTCTACAGAATACATTTGTAAAGAGCGATATTCTGATGCAGTAATGTGTGTGGATCTTTCATCATATCTTCCTCTTTTTCGTTTAAGAAAGGTTAGAGGAGGAAAATGTGCTTCTACACTTTTCTCCCATGTACTCATTGGGGATCCTTTGGCTTGACACATTTGATATATTTCTAAGGCATCATCTAGGTGTTTTTGGAGTGTAGTGAGTGAATTGTATACTGGTCTAAAATGTTGGCTGCAGTAACACATTCTACATGTTCTGATTGGCCAGTTTGTGGTGAATCTTGAATTATTTGGGTGGTTTCTCTTATGTTTTTCTCTATGTTTATATATTTGTAGTATTCATTGACTTTGTTTAAGTCATCTAGTTGTTGCAAATTATTTTTATCTTTTGTTGGTACACCTTTAATTAGTTCAATTAAAGATTGGTATTTTGGCCATTGTATTCCCAGAGTTTCACCATTTTCTTTACCATCTAATGGCAAATATACTACTTTGCAACAAATGACTTTTAGTAACTCAAATAGAGGCAATATGGCTGTTTTTGGTTGAAGGCGTATAATAGATAGAAATGGGTGCACTGTTTGTATTATGACACTCTCATACAAATGAAGTTTTTGGAGAGCTTTTGGAAGTGGCAATAGTTTGTTATTAGTGATAGCATGTGTTGGCATTTGGTTATTGTCCAGCTTTGTATTGCAGTGTGAGCAAACTATTGAGGGGTCAGTTATTTAGTATTTATTTTCTGTTGTTGGATATAAAGCTAATTGGAACCATTGGAATTCCTCATTGTCCTCTATTTTGTAGGCCATATCTACTATTTTTGTGCTCTTTTTATGAACGGTTCTGCGACAACAGACACATTCTTGGTCTGGTATTTCTGCAGATGGTTTAGAAACATAGCTATTTCTTTTTTGTATGTGTTCATATGGAGGTTGTTATTTGTGAGGTTTTCGCTAATATTTTCTAAAGTTACTGAATTTTCTAAGTCAACTTCAGTTCCAAAATATTTACTTTGGAACTGCTCTATTTCTCAAAGGAGTCCTTTGGCTGTTCCAGGTAGGATAATGTTTATTAAATGTGTCAGTTCTAGAGCAGTTGTTTTTGCAAAGCACAGTCTATGCACAAGCTTTCATATAGCAGAATGTTTTGCATTTTGATATGGTGGAAGGTGCTTTTGCAAGCAGTTGCTGAAATTCAGGCTAATGAATGTCCTTGCATTCCAATGTGGATGCGGACTAGGCAGAAATCCTTGGTTTGTAAAGTTTTTATTCTCTCAGTTGCATGGCTTTATCAGAATCACACATGATTATGCATCCTCCTAAAGTAAACCAACCTCTTTCTGGCAGGGCCATGTTGTCATCGTCTATTGCTCCTGAAATGTTACGTCTACTTGAAACTGTTCTAAAAAGTAGCATAGCCTCCAAATGTACTCAATTGCGCAAATCTCCTATAACACAGACTCTGAAATCCAATTCTAAGGTTCAAGTCTGCCCACAAATAAAATGACCAGCTTTATACTCTCTAACCATCAGTTTTTGGCCTGCACCATTCACACAATACAATATGAATCGACAGTGTGTCATGGCTGTTTTATCTGATGTTCCATTTTTAGAAGACATTAATTCCATTGACATTGAACCGGTTGAATTCATCAATGAACAAAACCTAAGTGTTGTTAGTCTCTGGGTGAATTCACGGGTGGTCCTAAACACAATCTGGCTCGCTAAAGCTCAACTTTTCAACATGGGATTTACCCTCTCTGTGGTTGTACCCACCAGGAACGATCAGATTCAACCTTTCCATGACCTTCCAATTTCTGTTTAAATCTCCAGAATTTCAGAATTCCAAAATGAGAAAATGGGCCAAGGTGATTTTCAGTGTGTTTTTAAATCTGGCAGCAATAGAGTATAACTCGATTTCCCTTCTGCACAGCGGACAATTTCTTTGGTCAGCTGGAATTCCAGAGGTTTTAACCATCTTTTGAATAATCACAAAAATGGCCTTGAAAATGTTGACATGGTTTTACTTCAAGAAAAGTGGCTATATTCAGCCCCTATTTGGGATTATCATGATATTGATCTGATCCCCGCTAGTAAGGGTGCTCGAGGGAGACCCACTTCTGGTTTGATAATAGCTGTCAAAATAAATTCGAACATTAGGCCTGAATTATGGGCATCCCTGAATGCATTCATGCAACTAATAAAACTTAATTCTCTAACCATTTAGTATGCCCTGTTGAACTTATATTGGAATCAGCTGTTCAATTTTTCAAGGATTTAAATGGCTTGATGGACCTCATTCGTCTGGACACCAAGATCTATTACACCATCCTGGCAGGAGATCTAAATCTTCATTGTCTAGGCAATGGTTCGACTCAGCATAAAGGCAGACTGCTCCAATGGAAATATTTCATTAAAGCATGTAATCTAAAAATGCTGAATGGAGCATTTTCAAATGAAATACCCCCTCAACAAACTTGGCACAGAGGTAACAGTAACACGATTATTGATTATGTATATGTTGATGCCACCCTCTTTTCCTTTGTCACACACTTTAGGATAATTGCTACAGAATTCAGTGACCATGACATCCTTTCAGTGAAATGGGTTGCTAATGATAGCTGTTGACAGTTTCTGCACACACTTACAAGGGTCTATGTCCGTTAATCCCAGCCGTAATAGACTGCGGTGGACTGAGACATCCTTGACGTTGTTCAGTGACCATCTAGCTTCAGAGTTTCACAAATCCACTATGGGTGCATTGAATCATGATGTCGTGTATTATGATCTGATCCAACTTTTTCAAACTGATACACCCCATTCATCCAAATTAAAGCAAGAAAATCTTTGTTTCGTCTTCAGAAACGTGAAGCAATGAAACTCCCCTCTGCTCTAAGAGGCCCAGCATTAATTAAAACTAGGTACAAAAACTGGTTGAAAGCTCGTAAATCTCATCTATATCAAATTGATGGGGCAAAGATGCTAAGCGTATTGCAGAACAAAAATACGCCTCAAATATGGTCGACTCTGAACAACGCCTCAGTTGGATCAAAAGTGGTAATGCATTCTAATGGAGTCACAGAGAATGATTGGATAACTCATTTCTCTCAGATTTACGCCCAACCTGGGGGCTCTTTGAGAATAGCTCACGCAGAGAATACACAAAATGTCCATCTTAAATTTGACAGAGAGGATATTCTATTCTACATAAACAAAGTGAGCTGATCTAGGGATCCAAGGCCTGACGGCTTATCAAATTACACACTCAAGCAACATCCTGACCATTGGGCACCAATTTTATTTAATATATTTTCTCATATAAACATAACACAATCTCTAAAATAGACATGGAGACACTCTATCATCGTGCCAATCTATAAAATGGGCGATTGGCAAACCCAGCTAGTTCTAGGCCGATCGCCCTTTTGGACGCCTCTGGTAAGATCTTCAGCCGTATCATGCTCAGGGCTCTGAATGATTGGTCTTTTTCTGCAAATAAGAGAGATTAATTTCAATCAGGGTTTGTATCCGGTCTTTGTACTTCTCTAAACATAATCTCGTTAAATATGATCAAGTCTCATTGTGCCATTCGGAAACAACCAGTGTACATGGTATTTGTGGATTTCTGAATGGCTTTTGACTCCATTGATCATCAACTACTATACGAGAAACTCAGTCGTTATAAATGTTCAGCCTTGCTACTCTCCCTGATTGATCTTCTTCACATGAATACATCAATGAGGGTCAGACTATCGTTCGTAGCTCTACTATCTGCATCCTTTGCTACTAAACGTGGTCTGAAGTAGGGATGTATATTGGCCTCCACGCTTTTTAATTGATTCATTCTGGACATGGGCAACGCATTCATGGATACAACAGGTGATGTTCCAAAACTTGGCACTCAACAAATAGCATGGTTACTCTATGTGAACGATCGCGTCCTTTTGTCCTTAACTCTGAATGATTTGCAAAACCTTTAAGACAAATTAGATGTATATGCTCGATCAAACAATCTGTTGATAAACACTGAAAAAACCCAAATTGTGGTATGTGGTTAAAATGCAAGACAAAAAGTAAGCAAGTATACATGGTGTCTGCAGAATTCCAAACTTACAATCGTCCCGCAATATAAATATTTGGATGTGTCCATCAATAATTCTTCTAGTGATGACCTATATATGCTTAGTGTGGATTCCAAATTAGTAACTTTGACATCACAAGCAAAAATGTTGATCCATAAATCTAGCAAATTCACATGTAGCCACATTATGATGTTTTATCAACAGACGGTTGTACCCATCATGCTATATGGTTCCGAAACAAAGATTCCCAGAGACCAAAAGTACTGGGATACACTTGAGGCCCGTTTTTGGAAACAAGTTTTTAAACTTCCCAAATGTACACCGTTGGCCATAATACGCTTTGAACTGGGGTCTTTGTCTCTGTTCAGGTCTTATGGAAAATGTGCTGCTTGTTAAGAAAATGTCCCTCATTACGACCCTGGCGGAAAGGGGTTTACGCCGGCGTAAACCATGGCGCCCCTTTCCGCCTGACTACGAGTTCCCGTAGCGCCATGGTGATTTTTACGCCTGCTTTTTGCAGGCGGAAAAATCCATGGCGCTACAGGACTTGTTGTTAATTACGCCACCGTAATTTACGGTGGCGTAATTAACGCCTTCCCCACTAAAAATGGGAATGGGGAAGGGTAAATGGGGATTGGGGACTTACCGCCCCGCCAAGGTCGGAATGGGGCGGTAAGTCCGCCAACCACCATTGCGGAGTTGGCAGCTTAGCGCCATGGACCATGGTGCAAATTGCACCATGGTTCTCCGCCAGGGTCGTAATGAGGCCCAATGTCTTTTGGGCTGCAACTCAAACAACATCCTGAGTGTTGTATCCTATTATTTATTAACATCTGTGCATGTTTTCCCTAAAACTTGGCATAACTTTATAACAGATGCCTTGTCCGATGCAAACATCACTCTGGAACTTTTAATAGTCAATCCAGGGAGAGCTAATATCAAGCTTTTCCAATATGATTGGATATGTACACAAGCAAAATGCAAAACATACATTGACTTTAATCCAGTCTTGTTTGGATATAAGACATTTTTCAAATGGCTGACTATCCAATCAAGTGTCCTTTGCCACACATTAGAAACTAATATCTAAGATTCAGACTAAATTTGTGGCATACAAACAACATATTGGTAAGGAGAGATCCCAAAACTAAAGAGCAGAATTATTGTTGTTTCTGTGCGAATACACTCCAGAAAGAATCGCTGCAGCAATTGGTTGTAAATGTCCTGCTCTAATCATAAAACATCAAGTGTTTTTTTAAGAATTGATTTAATATATATCGTCCTTTGAATGTGAATGAGTTATGGCAAATCATTTTCACTTGCTCCAGACTTTTAGTCAGAATTGCTTTCGTGCAATTTCTGGACTCAGTTCTTCACCCTCCATCAGTTCAGACTAAAAAGGCTGTCTATACTATATCTAAGAAATGATCTGGAGCCACTGTAATTTAATAAGGGAGAAGTGCATACATACCGAATTTCCTTCGATTGTGACAAATTTTAAAATTACAGTCTGGGATTTAGGGGTTTGTTTTAGATTAAGGACAATGCATATAAGGACTCCTGATCTAAGAATTTGCATAGTTCGATTTTAAATTATGTTTACTGTTATATTGCTTGTGTTAAAGTGCTCAATGAATTTTAAGATTTGGAATTGTCATTTTAGATGGAATATTTGATGCTACTATTATTCTATGTTATGTTTGTATTTGCTTGTATGCTTGTATGAATTTTTTGATATTTTCAGCCAACCAAAAAAAAAAAAAGTTTTAATTCTTCTTTTGTCTTTTAGTTTCATATATTGATTGAGGAATTGTCGTAAAGATTTGAAGGATTGTTGGGATACGTCACATATTGAACTGCGTGCACGTCTGTTTGTACACTGGACAGTTTGGTTGAAAGTTTGTTGGGGAGATTTTTCTGTAAGGTTTTCACTTGCAATAATGGTGTATCCTGCCTTTTCATACCCTCAGGCATTATTGTCTAATGCAATTGTTTTTATTTTTGTTTTGTTCTTGTTTATAAGCGTCTTCTTCGAAATATGTTTTTTTGCTGCTTGTGTGAATCCACTCACCTTTACAGAAGTTTGAAAAGGTATCTATATTTGTAATGTGCATGTTTAGAAGTACTTTCTGCAATGTATTGATTAATTTAGTTAGTGGTTTCATTCTGCTTAAAATGAATATAAACAACTTTCTCTTAAGCAGAAATGTGCTGTCAATTACAGCTTCGAGGATTCATTTTCGGCAGTAGTTTTTAAGGGTATATCGTGACCTTTTAGCTGTCTTCATATGATTGTTAAGAACTCTACTGTGGAATTTTTTGGGTAAAATTAATGTTTCAGATTGCTTTACTGTGGCTACATTAACATTGGTAGATATAGTGTTATGTTCATTAGAGGGTCTGCTTTTGTTTTTACATCTTGTTTTAGTTTTAGATTTGCAAGCGAGGCCTTACTTTTTTAGTGGTGGCTGGTTCAGTTTTGTTGAGTGTGGCTACTAGCTGTTTTGTTTGAATCTTTTCTATAACTTTTTTTGAGGTGGATGCCCATATGGCTTGTTATTTATTTTGATCTGCTCTATTTTTTCTTTCTTTTCTACGGAGCTGGTTTTTAGTGGGCAATCTGTTCTGCCTGTTGCGAAACAAGAAACTTTGTGTTTGAAAGTTGTGCAATGTTTATGCATGGGTTTGTGGGTGTGATTGTATAGCTGAATAGAGTTTTGCGTGATTGTGCAGTGGGATGAGAGATGTGGTTGGGAAGGTTGTAAGAGTAAGAGGCTCTGCTTTTGTAATGGGTTTGGGTTAGTGAGCAAGGGAGTGGTGGTGTGATTTAATAATTATGGACTTGATGTTTTGTGGAAAACAGTAGTTGCTATAATAGTGCAATTTAGTCTACAGGTATGCGGGTTGTGTGGGTGTAGTGGAAAAGGGGAAGAAATGTGTGAACTTGTGCTAATGTGTGTTAGTGTTTTCGAATGCAATGAGTTTGAAAGTTGTTGGGTTAGAATTAGGAGCTCAAGTGGATAGGGATATGGAGTAGTAAGGAAGTGAAATTGTGATATAGAAGTTGATGAGTGATGGAAGTGTTTCTAGGCACTAAGACATGTGTGATGTTAGCTGGGAATACAAAGTATGTGATTGTTGCAATATAATGAGTAAGAGTGAAATATAATGTTGACTAGTAGAAACAAATACTTTATGCTAATATATAGTGAACATACATTGTTACAATTAGAGAGATATACATGCTACATTAATGAGTGTTCTTTCTTCGCTAGCTGTGGTTGTGAATCTTCTTTTTTTCATGTCATTGTAAATCAAAGTTAGTGGGTATGTGTGGTAATGGTGGAATATTTTTAGTAAGAGAGGTTGTTATTTATTAAGGTAGGAGGAGATGTTGGGAAAAAGAGTTAATAAAGTTGTGTTGTGGTTGGTGTAGTAAAGAATGTCAACTATGATCTTAGTAGGGTTGGACTATGACTAGTATTGTGTGGAAAGTTTTGAGGAACAAGGGAAAAATAGGTTTGTGAAAAAGATGCATATCTAGGTTAGTTTTGTGCTGGTGATTTTAATAAGGGAAATGCTGTGTTTGTGGCGCAATCTATTTGTAATGTGTTACAGTGTTTTTAAAGAATATGGAAACTGTAGCCTAGTGGTAATGCAATGGCAAAATGTAGTTGTAGCCCTGTTTGGTGTATTATAGTAGTGGTTGGAAAAGAACAGTACTGTATATGTAAGGTGAAGTGTTCTATATAGATACTTTGGCAGTATGCACATATGTGTGAGCAGGTGGATAATGGTGGTGTAAGGGATGTCATGAGAAAGGAATAGCAGACGTTAAATATTTGTAGAGCATTTGTGAATGTCACTTGGTGTGTTGAAGTTTAATATGTTGGCTGTACATGTAACTATAGCAGGGTAAATGGCAAGTATAAATACATATATTAATTCAAAAGGGACGTTATGGTTAAGTTGTGCTACTAAAATCCTATGAAATTCAGTGAAAAAAATGTGTTGAAGGGACTTTATGGTTCCAAGTAAAACCGAAAAACCCTTGAAATTCGCCAGTTATGGTAAACTAAGCAATCATAACTCGCGCCACCACTGTGCACTGCTAAGCCTAACACCCAGGACATCAAAGATGTCATCACAAATGTCATTGATGACATCACTGATGACATCACATGTCTGACACCCCCTTTTTTCCTTTCCTGACATATCTAGGCCACATGATTTTCTTCAGTAACATGAGAGGGGGGTAAGGGGTAACAGGAGAGAGACACGGGGCATGAGCGGGGGGTGGGGGGTAACAGGAGGGAGACACGGGGCATGAGCGGGGGGTTGGGGAGAACAGAAGGGAGACATGGGGCATGAGCGGGGGGCAACAGCAGGGAGACACGGTGCATGACCGGGGGGCGGGGGAAAACGAGGGAGACATGGGGCATGAGAGGGGGTGGGGAGGTAACAAAAGAGATACACAGGGCATGAGAGGGGGTTGGGGGGCAACAGGAGGAAGACACAGGGCTTGACCGGTGGGTGGGGGGCAACAGGAGAGAGACACGGGGCATGAGCGGGGGGTGGGGGGTAAATGAGTGAGACACGGGGCATGAGCGGGGGGTGGGGGGCAACAGCAGGGAGACATGGAGCATGAGCAGGGGTGGGGGGGAACAGCAGGGAAACATGGGGCATGAGCGGGAGGTGGGGGGAAACAGCAGGGAGACACAGGGCATGAGCGGGGGGTAACAGGAGAGACACAGGGCATGAGCAGGGTGGGGGGCAACAGCAGGGAGACACAGGGCATGAGCGGGGGTGGGGGGCAACAGCAGGGAGACACGGGCATCAGCGGGGGTGGGGGAACACGAGGGAGACACGGGGTATGAGAGGGGGTGGGGGTAACAGAAGGGAGACACGGGCATGAGCGGGGGGTGGGGGTAACAGAAGAGAGACACGGGGCATGAGCGGGGGGTGGGTGGGCAACAGGAGGGAGACACAAGGCATGACTGGGGATGGGGGGCAACAGGAGAGGGACACGGGGCATGAGAGGGGGGTGGGGGGTAACAGAAGAGAGACACGGGGCATGAGGGGGGGTTTCGGGGCACAGGAGGGAGACACAGGGCATGACTGGGGTGGGGGGTAACAGGAGAGAGACACGGGGCATGAGCGGGGGGTGGGGGGGTAATAGGAGGGAGACACAGGGCATGAGCGGGGGGTGGGGGACAACAGCAGGTAGACATGGGGCATGAGCAGGGAGTGGGGGCAACAGCAGGGAGACACGGGGCATGAGCGAGGGGTGGGGGTAACACGAGGGAGACACGGGGCATGAGAGGGGGTGGTGGGTAACAGAACAGAGACACGGGGCATGACCAGGGGGTGGGGGGCAACAGGAGAGAGACACGGGGCATGAGCGGGGGGTGGGGGGCAACAGCAGGGAGACATGGGGCATGAGCGGGGGGTAACAGGAGAGACATGGGGCATGAGCGGGGGGTGGGGGGCAACAGCAGGGAGACATGGGGCATGAGCGGGGGTAACAGGAGAGACATGGGGCATGAGCGGGGGTGGGGTGCAACAGCAGGGAGACACGGGGCATGAGCGAGGGGTGGGGGGCAACAGGAGAGAGACACGGAGCATGAGCGGGGGGTGGGGGCAACAGGAGAGAGACATGGGGCATGAGCAGGGGGTAGGGGGAACAAGAGGGAGGCACAGAGCATGAACGGGGGGTGGGGGAACACAAGGTAGACACAGGGCATGAGCAGGGGGTGGGGGGCAACAAGAGGGAGACACAGGGCATGAGTGGGGGTGGGGGTAAAAGGAGAGAGACACATAGCATGAGCAGGGGGCGGGGGCAACAGCAGGGAGACACGGGGCATGAGCTGGGGGTGGGGGGAACACGAGGGAGACACGGGGCATGAGCGGGGGGTGGGGGGGCAACAGCAGGGAGACACTGGGCATGAGCAGGGGTGGGAGGAACACGAGGGAGACACGGGGCATGAGCGGGGGGTGGGGGGTAATAGGAGAGAGACACGGGGCATGAGCAGGGGTGGGGGGCAACAGCAGGGAGACACGGGACATGACCAGGGGGTGGGGGGCAAAAGGAGAGAGACACGGAGCATGAGAGGGGGGTGGGGGGTAACAGGAGAGAGACACGGAGCATGAGAGGGGGGTGGGGGGTAACAGGAGAGAGACACAGGGCATGTGCGGGGGGTGGGTGCAACAGCAGGGAGACACGGGGCATGACTGGGGGTGTGGGTCAACAGGGGAGAGACACAGGCATGAGAGGGGGGTGGGGGCAACAGGAGAGAGACACCGGGCATGAGCATCTGGTGGGGGCAACATGAGAGAGACATGGGGCATGAGCGGGGGTGCGTGGAACAAGAGGGAGACACGGAGCATGAGCGGGGGGTGGGGGGAACACGAGGGAGACACGGGGCATGAGCAGGGGGTGGGGGGCAACAAGAAGGAGACACGGGGCATGAGCGAGGGGTGGGGGTAACAGGAGGGAGACACAGGCATGACCAGAAAGTGGTGGGCAACAGGAGAGAGACACAGGGCATGAGAGTGGGGTGGGGGTAACAGGAAACAGGAGAGACACAGGGCATGAGTGGGGAGTGGGGGGCAACAGCAGGGAGACACAGGGCATGAGCGGGGGTGGGGGGCAACAGCAGGGAGACACAGGCATCAGCGGGGGTGGGGGCAACAGGAGAGAGACAAGGGGCATGAGAGGGGGGTGGGGAGGTAACAGAAGAGAGACACGGGGCATGAGAAGGAGGTTGGGGGCAACAGTAGGGAGACATGGGGCATGACGGGGGGTGGGGGGCAACAGGAGAGAGACACGGGGCATGAGCAGGGGGTGGGGGGCAACAGCAGGGAGACATGGGGCATGAGCGGGGGGTGGGGGGAAACAGCAGGGAGACACAGGGCATGAGCGGGGGGTAACAGGAGAGGCACGGGGCATGAGCGGAGTGGAGGGCAACAGCAGGGAGACACGATGCATGAGCGGGGGTGGGAGGCAACAGCAGGGAAACACGGGGCATCAGCGGGGGTGGGGGAACACGAGGGAGACACAGGGTATGAGAGGGGGGTGGGGTGCAACAGGAGAGAGACACGGGGCAAGAGCGGGGGGTGGGGGGCAACAGGAGAGAGACACGGAGCATGAGCGTGGGGTGGGGGCAACAGGAGAGAGACATGGGGCATGAGCAGGGGGTAGGGGGAACAAGAGGGAGGCACAGAGCATGAACGGGGGGTGGGGGAACACAAGGTAGACACAGGGCATGAGCAGGGGGTGGGGGGCAACAAGAGGGAGACACAGGGCATGAGTGGGGGTGGGGGTAAAAGGAGAGAGACACATAGCATGAGCAGGGGGCGGGGGCAACAGCAGGGAGACACGGGGCATGAGCTGGGGGTGGGGGGAACACGAGGGAGACACGGGGCATGAGCGGGGGGGCAACAGCAGGGAGACACTGGGCATGAGCAGGGGTGGGAGGAACACGAGGGAGACACGGGGCATGAGCGGGGGGTGGGGGGTAATAGGAGAGAGACACGGGGCATGAGCAGGGGTGGGGGGCAACAGCAGGGAGACACCGGACATGACCAGGGGGTGGGGGGCAAAAGGAGAGAGACACGGAGCATGAGAGGGGGGTGGGGGGTAACAGGAGAGAGACACGGAGCATGAGAGGGGGGTGGGGGGTAACAGGAGAGAGACACAGGGCATGTGCGGGGGGTGGGTGCAACAGCAGGGAGACACGGGGCATGACTGGGGGTGTGGGTCAACAGGGGAGAGACACGGGCATGAGAGGGGGGTGGGGGCAACAGGAGAGAGACACCGGGCATGAGCATCTGGTGGGGGCAACATGAGAGAGACATGGGGCATGAGCGGGGGTGCGTGGAACAAGTGGGAGACACGGAGCATGAGCGGGGGGTGGGGGGAACACGAGGGAGACACGGGGCATGAGCATGGGGTGGGGGGCAACAAGAAGGAGACACGGGGCATGAGCGAGGGGTGGGGGTAACAGGAGGGAGACACAGGCATGACCAGAAAGTGGTGGGCAACAGGAGAGAGACACAGGGCATGAGAGTGGGGTGGGGGTAACAGGAAACAGGAGAGACACAGGGCATGAGTGGGGAGTGGGGGGCAACAGCAGGGAGACACAGGGCATGAGCGGGGGTGGGGGGCAACAGCAGGGAGACACGGGCATCAGCGGGGGTGGGGGCAACAGGAGAGAGACAAGGGGCATGAGAGGGGGGTGGGGAGGTAACAGAAGAGAGACACGGGGCATGAGAAGGAGGTTGGGGGGCAACAGGAGGGAGACATGGGGCATGACGGGGGGTGGGGGGCAACAGGAGAGAGACACGGGGCATGAGCAGGGGGTGGGGGGCAACAGCAGGGAGACATGGGGCATGAGCGGGGGGTGGGGGGAAACAGCAGGGAGACACAGGGCATGAGCGGGGGGTAACAGGAGAGGCACGGGGCATGAGCGGAGTGGGGGGCAACAGCAGGGAGACACGATGCATGAGCGGGGGTGGGAGGCAACAGCAGGGAAACACGGGGCATCAGCGGGGGTGGGGGAACACGAGGGAGACACAGGGTATGAGAGGGGGGTGGGGGTAACAGAAGGGAGACACGGGGCATGAGTGAGGGGTGGCGGGCAACAGGAGGGTGACACAGGGCATGAGCGGGGGTGGGGGGTAACAGGAGGGAGACACAGGGCATGAGCGGGGGGTGGGGGGCAACAGCAGGGAGACATGGGGCATGAGCGGGGGCAACAGCAGGGAGACACAGGGCATGAGCGGGGGTAACAGGAGAGAGACACGGGGCATGAGCAGGGGGCAACAGCAGGGAGACACGGGGCTTGAGCAGGGGTGGGGGGCAACAGCAGGGAGACACAGGGCATGAGCGGGGGTGGGGGGAACAGGAGGGAGACACGGGGCATGAGAGGGGGTTGGGGCAACAGGAGGGAGACACGGGCATGACCAGGGAGTGGGGGGCAACAGGAGAGAGACATGGGGCATGAGAGTGGGGTGAGGGGGTAACAGGAAACAGGAGAGACACGGGGCATGAGTGGGGAGTGGGGGGCAACAGCAGGGAGACACGGGGCATGACCGGGGGATGGGGGGCAACAGCAGTGAGACACGGGGCATGACCGGGGGTTGGGGGGCAGCAGGACAGAGACACGGGGCATGAGAGGGGGGGTTGGGGGGCAACAGGAGGGAGACACGGGGCATGACCGGGGGTGGGGGGCAACAGGAGAGAGACACGGGGCATGAGTGGGGGGCGGGGGAAAACGAGGGAGACACGGGGCATGAGAGGGGGTAGGGAGGTAACAGAAGAGAGACATGGGGCATGAGAGGGGGGTTGGGGGGCAACAGGAGGGAGAAACGGGGCATGACCGGCGGTGGGTGGCAACAGGAGAGAGACACGGGGCATGAGCAGGGGGTGGGGGGTAATAGGAGGGAGACACGGGGCATGAGCGGGGGGTGGGGGGCAACAGCAGGGAGACATGGGGCATGAGCAGGGGGTGGGGGGCAACAGCAGGGAGACATGGGGCATGAGTGGGGGGTGGGGGATACAGAAGGGAGACACAGGGCATGAGCAGGAGGTAACAGGAGAGACACGGGGCATGAGCGGGGTGGGGGGCAACAGAAGGGAGAGACAGGGCATGACCGGGAGGTGGGGAGCAACAGCAGGGAGACACGGGGCATGACCGGGGGTGGGGGGAACACGAGGGAGACTCGGGGCATGAGAGGGCGGTGGGGGGTAACAGGAGAGAGACACGGGGCATGACCAGGGGGTGGGGGGCAACAGGAGAGGGACACGGGGCATGAGAGGAGGGTGGGGGTAACAGGAGAGAGACATGGGGCATGAGAGGGGGGTGGGGGGTAACAGAAGAGAGACACAGGGCATGAGCGGGGGGTGGGTGCAACAGCAGGGAGACACGTGGCATGACTGCGGGTGGAGGACAACTGGAGAGAAACACGGGGCAAGAAAGGGTGGTGGGGGGCAACAAGAGAGAGACACAGAGCATGAGCGGGGGGTGGGGGCAACAGGAGAGATACTTGGGGCATGAGCAGAGAGTAGGGGGAACAAGAGGGAGGCACGGAGCATGAACGGGGGGTGGGGGAACACAAGGGAGACACGGGGTATGAGCGGGGGGTGGGGGGCAACAAGAGGGAGACACAGGGCATGAGCGTGGGGTGGGGGTAACAGGCGAGAGATACATAGCATGAGCGGGGGGCGGGGAGCAACAGCAGGGAGACACGGGGCATGAGTGGGGGGTGGGGGAACACAAGGGAGACACGGGGCATGAGCGGGGGGTGGGGGGGCAACAGCAGGGAGACACGGGGCATGAGCGGGGGTGGGGGGAGCACGAGGGTGACACAGGGCATGAGCGGGGGGTAACAGGAGAGAGACACGGGGCATGAGCGGGGGTGGGGGGCAACAGCAGGGAGACACGGGACATGACCAGGGGGTGGGAGGCAAAAGGAGAGAGACATGGAGCATGAGAGGGTGGTGGGGGGTAACAGGAGAGAGACACGGAGCATGAGAGGGGGGTGGGGGGTAACAGGAGAGAGACACAGGGCATGTGCGGGGGGTGGGGGCAACAGCAGAGTGACACGGGGCATGACTGGGGGTGGGGGTCAACAGGGGAGAGACACGGGGCATGAGAGGGGGTGGGGGGCAACAGGAGAGAGACACGGGGCATGAGCAGCTGGTGGTGGCAACATGAGAGAGATATGGGGCATGAGCGGGGGTGCGTGGTACAAGAGGGAGACACGGAGCATGAGCGGGGGGTGGGGGGAACACAAGGGAGACACGGGGCATGAGCGGGGTGTGGGGAGGTAACAGAAGAGAGACACGGGGCATGAGAGGAGGGTTGGGGGGTAACAGGAGGGAGACTCGGGGCATGACCGGGGGTGGGGGGCAACAGGAGAGAGACCCGGGGCATGAGCGGGGAGCTGGGGAAATCGAGGGAGACACGGGGCATGAGAGGGGGTGGGGAGGTAACAGAAGAGAGACACGGGGCATGAGAGGGGGGTTGGGGGGCAACAGGAGGGAGATACGGGGCATGACCCGGGGTGGGGGGCAACAGGAGCGAGACTGGGGGCATGAGCGGTGGGTGGGGGGTAATAGGAGGGAGACACGGGGCATGAGCGGGGGGTGGGGGGCAACAGCAGGGAGGCATGGGGCATGAGCAGGGGGTGGGGGATAGAGCAGGGAGACACAGGGCATGAGCAGGGGGTAACAGGAGAGACACGGGGCATGAGCGGGGTGGGGGGCAACAGCAGGGAGACACAGGGCATGACCGGGAGGTGGGAAGCAACAGCAGGGAGACACGGGGCATGACCGGGGGTGGGGGGAACACGAGGGAGAAACGGGGCATGAGAGGGCGGTAGGGGGTAACAGGAGAGAGACACGGGGCATGAGCAGGGGTGGCTGGCAACAGCAGGGAGACACGGGACATGACCAGGGGGTGGGGGTAACAGGAGAGAGACATGGGGCATGAGAGGGGGGTTGGGGGTAACAGGAGAGAGACACGGGGCATGAGCGGGGGGTGGGGGGCCAGACCAGGGAGACACGTGGCATGACTGGGGGTGGGGGGTAACAGGAGAGAGACACAGGGCAAGAGAGGGGGGTGGGGGGCAACAGGAGAGAGACACGGAGCATGAGCGGGCGGTGGGGGCACAGAAGGGAGACATGGGGCATGAGCAGGGGGTAGGGAGAACAAGAGGGGGGCACGGAGCATGAACGGGTGGTGGGGGAACACAAGGGAGACACGGGGCATGAGCGGGAGGTGGGGGGCAACAAGAGGGAGACACAGGGCATGAGCGGGGGGTGGGGGTAACAGGAGAGAGATACATAGCATGAGCGGGGGCGGGGGGCAACAGCAGGGAGACACGGGGCATGAGCGGGGGGTGGGGGGAACACGAGGGAGACACGGGGCATGAGCAGGGGGTGGGGGGGCAACAGCAGGGAGACACGGGGCATAAGCAGGGGTTGCGGGAACACGAGGGTGACACGGGGCATGAGCGGGGGGTAACAGGAAAGAGACAGGGGGCATGAGCGGGGGTGGGGGGTAACAGGAGAGAGACACAGGGCATGTGCAGGGGGTGGGGGCAACAGCAGGGAGACACGGGGCATGACTGGGGGTGGGGGTCAACATGGGAGAGACACGGGGCATGAGAGGGGGGTGGGGGGCAACAGAAGAGAGACACGGGGCATGAGCAGCTGGTGGGGGCAACATGAGAGAGAAATGGGGCATGAGCGGGGGGTGGGGGTAACAGGAGAGAGACACATAGCATGAGCAGGTGCGGGGGGCAACAGGAGGTAGACACGGGGCATGAGTGGGGGGTGGGGGGAACATGAGGGAGACACGGGGCATGAGCGGGGGTGGGGAGCAACAGCAGGGAGACACGGGGCATGAGCGGGGGGTGGGGGTAACAGGAGAGAGACACATAGCATGAGCAGGTGCGGGGGGCAACAGGAGGTAGACACGGGGCATGAGTGGGGGGTGGGGGGAACATGAGGGAGACACGGGGCATGAGCGGGGGTGGGGGGCAACAGCAGGGAGACACGAGGCATGTGCGGTGGTGGATGGAACACGAGGGAGACACATGGCATGAGCTGGAGGTGGGGGGTGATAGGATAGAGACATGGGGCATGAGCGGGGGGCAACATGATGGAGACACGGGGCATGAGCGGGGGTGGGGGGCAACAGCAGGGAGACACGGGGCATGAGTGGAGGGTAGGGGGAACACGAGGGAGACATGGGGCATGAGAGGGGGGTGGGGGTAACAGGAGTGAGACAGGGGGCATGAGCAGGGGGTGGGAGGCAACAGCAGGGAGACACGGGGCATGACCGGTGGGTGGAGTTCAACAGCAGGGAGTCACGGGGCCTGACCGGGGGTCGGGGGCAACAGGAGAGAGACACGGGGCATGAGCGGGGGCTGGGGGGCAACAGCAGTTAGACACGAGGCATGAGCGGGAGTGGGAGGAACATGAGGAAGACAGGGGCCATGAGCGGGGGGTGGGGGAACACGAGGGAGACACGGTGCATGAGAGGCAACAAGAGGGAGACACGGGCATGAGCGATGGGTGGGGGTAACAGGAGAGAGACGCATTGCATGAGTGGGGGGTGGGGGGCAAAAGGAGGGAGACACGGGGAATGAGCGGGGGTGGGGGGAACACGAGGGAGACATGGGGCATGAGCAGGGGTGGGGGGCAACAAGAGGGAGATGTGGGGCATGAGCGGGGCGTGGGGGGTAACCAGAGAGAGACACAGGCATGAGAAGGGGGTGGGGGTAACAGGAGAGAGACACGGGGCATGAGCAGTGGGTGGGGGACAACAGCAGGGAGACACGGGGCATGAGCAGGGGGTGGGGGGCAACAGCAGGGAGACACGGGGCATGAGCTGGGGGCAACAGCAGTGAGACACAGGGCATGAGCGTGGGGTGGGGGGAACACGAGGGAGACACTGGGCATGAGAGTGGGGTGGGGGCTAACAGGAGAGACACGAGGCATAAGCAGGGTGTGGGGGGAACAGGAGAGAGACACGGGGCATGAGCGGGGGGTGGGGGTTAACAGGAGAGACACGAGGCATAAGCGGGGGGTGGGGGGAACATGAGAGAGACACTGGGCATGAGCGGGGGGTGGGGGCAACAGCAGGGAGACATGGGGCATGACCGGGGGGTGAGGGGCAACAGGAGAGAGACACGGCGCATGAGCGGGTGGCAACAGCAGGGAGACACGGGGCATGAGCAGGGGGTGTGGGGCAACAGCAGGTAGACACGAGGCATGAGCGGGAGTGGGAGGAACATGAGGAAGACAGGGGCCATGAGCGGGGGGTGGGGGAACACGAGGGAGACACGGTGCATGAGAGGCAACAAGAGGGAGACACGGGCATGAGCGATGGGTGGGGGTAACAGGAGAGAGACACATGGCATGAGTGGGGGGTGGGGGGCAAAAGGAGGGAGACACAGGGAATGAGCGGGGGTGGGGCGAACACGAGGGAGACATGAGGCATGAGCAGGGGTGGGGGGCAACAAGAGGGAGACGTGGGGCATGAGCGGGGCGTGGGGGGTAACCAGAGAGAGACACAGGCATGAGAAGGGGGTGGGGGTAACAGGAGAGAGACACGGGGCATGAGCGGGGGGTGGGGGGCAACAGCAGGGAGACACGGGGCATGAGCAGGGGGTGGGGGGCAACAGCAGGGAGACACAGGGGCATGAGCTGGCGGCAACAGCAGTGAGACACAGGGCATGAGCGTGGGGTGGGGGGAACACGAGGGAGACACTAGGCATGAGAGTGGGGTGGGGGCTAACAGGAGAGACACGAGGCATAAGCAGGGGGTGGGGGGAACAGGAGAGAGACACGGGGCATGAGCGGGGGGTGGGGGTTAACAGGAAAGACACGAGGCATAAGCGGGGGGTGGGGGGAACATGAGAGAGACAGTGGGCATGAGCGGGGGTGGGGGCAACAGCAGGGAGACATGGGGCATGACCGGGGGGTGGGGGGCAACAGGAGAGAGACACAGCGCATGAGCGGGTGGCAACAGCAGGGAGACACAGGGCATGAGCAGGGGGTGTGGGGCAACAGCAGGGAGACACGGGGCATGACCGGGGGTGGTGGGTAACAGGAGAGAGACACGGGGTATGAGCGGGGCTGGGGAGCAACAGGAGGGAGACACTGGCATGAGAGGGGGGTGGAGGGTAACAGGAGAGAGACACGGGGCATGAGCAGGGGGTGGGGGGCAACAGCAGGGAGACACGGGGCATGAGCAGGGGGTGGGGGAACAGGGGAGACACGAGGCATGAGTCGGGGGTGGGGGAACAGGAGAGAGACACAGGGCATGAGCAGGGTGTGGGGGCAACAGCAGGGAGACACGGGGCATGAGCCGGGGGTGGGGGGCAACAGCAGGGAGACATGGGGCATGAGCGGGGGGTGGTAGGCAACAGGAGAGAGACATGAGCATGAGCGGGTGGTGGGGGGCAACAGCAGGGAGACACGGTGCATGATTGGGGGGTGAGGGGCAACAGCAGGGAGAGACGGGGCATGACCGGGGGGTACGGGGAACAGGAGAGAGACATGGGGCATGAGCAGGGGTGGGGTGGCAACAGCATGGAGACACGGGCATGACCAGGGGGTGGGGGGGCAACAGGAGAGAGACACGGGGCATGAGAGGGGGGTGGGGGTAACAGGAGAGAGACTCGGGACATGAGCGGGGGGTGGGGGGCAACAGCAGGGAGACACAGGGCATGACCGGGGGTGGGGGTAACAGGAGAGAGACACAGGCATGAGCGGGGGTAGGGGGCAACAACAGGGAGACACAGGGCATGACTGAGGGTGGGGGGGCAACAGGAGAGAGATACAGGGCATGAGAGGGGGTGGGGGTAACAGGAGAGAGACACGGGGCATGAGCGGGGTGGGGGGAAACAGCAGGGAGACACGGGGCATGACCGGGGGTCGGGGGTAACAGGAGAGAGACACGGAGCATGAGAGGGGGGTGGGGGGTATCAGGAGGGAGACACGGTGCATGAGAGGGTGGTGGGGGTAACAGGAGAGAGACACAGGGCATGAGCGGGGGGTGGGGGCAACAGCAGGAAGACACGGGGCATGAGCGGAGTGTGGGGGGCTACAGCAGGAAGACACGGGGCATGACCGGGGGTTGGGGGGCAACAGCAGGGAGACACGGGGCATGAACAGTGGGTCGGGGTAACAGGGGAGAGACACGGGGCATGAGTGGGTGGTGAGGGCAACAGCAGGGAGACACGGGGCATGAGTGGGGGGTAGGGGGCAACATGAGAGAGACATGGGGCAGGATCAGGCAGTGGGGGTAACAGGAGAGAGACACGGGGCATGAGCGCGGAGTGGGGGGCAACAGCAGGTAGACACGGGGCATGAGCTGGGGGTGAGGGGTAACAGCAGGGAGAGACAGGGCATGACCAGGGGAAGGGGGCAACAGTAGGGAGACACGGGGCATGACTGGGGGTGGGGGGTAACAGGAGAGAGACACAGGGCATGAGCGGGGGGTGGGGGCAACAGCAGGAAGACACGGGGCATGAGCGGAGGGTGGGGGGCTACAGCAGGAAGACACGGGGCATGACCGGGGGTTGGGGGGCAACAGCAGGGAGACACGGGGCATGAACAGTGGGTGGGGGTAACAGGGGAGAGACACGGGGCATGAGTGGGTGGTGAGGGCAACAGCAGGGAGACACGGGGCATGAGTGGGGGGTAGGGGGCAACATGAGAGAGACATGGGGCAGGATCAGGCAGTGGGGGTAACAGGAGAGAGACACGGGGCATGAGCGCGGAGTGGGGGGCAACAGCAGGTAGACACGGGGCATGAGCTGGGGGTGAGGGGTAACAGCAGGGAGAGACAGGGCATGACCAGGGGAAGGGGGCAACAGTAGGGAGACACGGGGCATGACTGGGGGTGGGGGGCAACAGGAGAGAGACATGGAGCATGAGCGGGGGTGGGGGGCAACAGCAGGGAGACACGGGGCATGACTGGGGGTGGGGGGCAACAGGAGAGATACACGGGGCATGAAAGAGGGATGGGGGCAACAGGAGAGAGACACGCAGCATGAGCGGGGGTGGGGGCAACAAGAGAGAGACACGGGGCATGAGTGGGGGGTGGGGGGCAACAGCAGGATGACACGGGGCATGAGCGGGGGGTGGGGGGAACAAGAGGGAGACACGGGGCATGAACGGGGGGTGGGGTAACAGGAGAGAGACACAAGTCATGAGCTGGGAATGGGGGGCAAAAGGAGGGAGACACGGGGCATGAGCGGGGGTGGGGGAACACGAGGGAGGGACACGGGGCATGAACAGGGGGTGGAGGGCAACAGCAGGGAGACACTGGGCATGAGCGGGGGTGGGGGGAACACGAGGGGGACACGGTCATGAGCTAGGGGTGGGGGGTAACAGGAGAGAGACACGGGGCATGAGCGGGGGGTGGGGGGCAACAGGCAGGAGACACGGGGCTTGTGCGGGGGGTGTGGGGCAACAGCAGGGAGACACGGGGCATGACCGGGGGTACGGGGAACAGGAGAGAGACATGGGGCATGAGCGGGGGGTGGGGGCAACAGCAGGGAGACACAGGGCATGACCGGGCGGTGGTGGGCAACAGAAGAGGGACACGGGTCATGAGCAGGGGGTGGGGGGCAACAGCATGGAGACACTGGCATGACCGGGGTGGGGGGCAACAGGAGAGAGACACGGGGCAAGAGAGGGGGGTGGGAGTAACAGGAGAGAGACACGGGGCATGAGCGGGGGGTTGGGGGCCACAGCAGGGAGACATGGGGCATGACCGGGGGTCAGGGGCAACAGGAGAGAGACATGGGGCATGAGAGGGGGGTGGGGGGTAACAGGAGAGAGACACGGTGCATGAGAGGGTGGTGGGGGGTAACAGGAGAGAGACACGGGGCATGAGCGGGGGGTGGGGGCAACAGTAGGGAGACACGGGGCATGAGCGGATGGTGGGGGGCTACAGCAGGGAGACACAGGGCATGACCGGGGGGTGGGGGGCAACAGCAGGGAGGCACGGGGCATGAACGGTGGGTGGGGGTAACAGGAGAGAGACACGGGGCATGAGTGGGTGGTGGAGGGCAACAGCAGGGAGACACGGGGCATGACCGGGGGTGGGGGGCATCAGGAGAGAGACACGGGGCATGAGAGGGGGTGGAAGGTAACAGGAGAGAGACACAGGGCATGAGAGGGGGTGGAGGGGTAACTGGAGAGAGACACGGGGCATGAGAAGGGGGTGGGGGGCAACAGTAGAGAGACACAGGGCATGAAAGGGGGGTGGGGGTAACAGAAGAGAGACACGGGGCATGACCGGGGGGTCAGGGGTAACAGGAGAGAGACATGGGCCATGAGTGGGGGTAGGGGGCAACATGAGAGAGATACGGGGCAGGAGCAGGCAGTGGGGGGTAACAGGAGAGAGACACGGGGCATGAGCGGGGAGTGGGGGGCAACAGCAGGTAGACACGGGGCATGAGCTGGGGGTGAGGGGCAACAGCAGGGAGAGACAGGGCATGACTGGGGGGAGGGGGCAACAGTAGGGAGACACGGGTCATGACCGGGGGTAGGGGGCAACAGGAGAGAGACATGGGGCATGAGTGGGGGGTGGGGGGCAACAGCAGGGAGACACGGGGCATGACTTGGGGTGGGGGGCTACAGGAGAGAGACACGGGGCATGAGAGGGGGTGGGGGGCAACAGGAGAGAGACACGCGGCATGAGCGGGGGTGGGGGCAACAAGAGAGAGACACGGGGCATGAGTGGGGGGTGGGGGGCAACAGCAGGATGACACGGGGCATGAGCGGGGGGTGGGGGGAACAAGAGGGAGACACGGGGCATGAGCGGGGGGTGGGGGGCAACAAGAGGGAGACACGGGGCATGATCTGGGGGTGAGGGGTAACAGCAGGGAGAGACAGGGCATGACCAGGGGAAGGGGGCAACAGTAGGGAGACACGGGGCATGACTGGGGGTGGGGGGTAACAGGAGAGAGACACAGGGCATGAGCGGGGGGTGGGGGCAACAGCAGGAAGACACGGGGCATGAGCGGAGGGTGGGGGGCTACAGCAGGAAGACACGGGGCATGACCGGGGGTTGGGGGGCAACAGCAGCGAGACACGGGGCATGAACAGTGGGTGGGGGTAACAGGGGAGAGACACGGGGCATGAGTGGGTGGTGAGGGCAACAGCAGGGAGACACGGGGCATGAGTGGGGGGTAGGGGGCAACATGAGAGAGACATGGGGCAGGATCAGGCAGTGGGGGTAACAGGAGAGAGACACGGGGCATGAGCGCGGAGTGGGGGGCAACAGCAGGTAGACACGGGGCATGAGCTGGGGGTGAGGGGTAACAGCAGGGAGAGACAGGGCATGACCAGGGGAAGGGGGCAACAGTAGGGAGACACGGGGCATGACTGGGGGTGGGGGGCAACAGGAGAGAGACATGGAGCATGAGCGGGGGGTGGGGGGCAACAGCAGGGAGACACGGGGCATGACTGGGGGTGGGGGGCAACAGGAGAGATACACGGGGCATGAAAGAGGGATGGGGGCAACAGGAGAGAGACACGCAGCATGAGCGGGGGTGGGGGCAACAAGAGAGAGACACGGGGCATGAGTGGGGGGCAACAGCAGGATGACACGGGGCATGAGCGGGGGGTGGGGGGAACAAGAGGGAGACACGGGGCATGAACGGGGGGTGGGGTAACAGGAGAGAGACACAAGTCATGAGCTGGGAATGGGGGGCAAAAGGAGGGAGACACGGGGCATGAGCGGGGGTGGGGGAACACGAGGGAGGGACACGGGGCATGAACAGGGGGTGGAGGGCAACAGCAGGGAGACACTGGGCATGAGCGGGGGTGGGGGGAACACGAGGGGGACACGGTCATGAGCTAGGGGTGGGGGGTAACAGGAGAGAGACACGGGGCATGAGCGGGGGGTGGGGGGCAACAGGCGGGAGACACGGGGCTTGTGAGGGGGGTGTGGGGCAACAGCAGGGAGACACGGGGCATGAGCGGGGGTGGGGGGACATGAGGGAGACATGGGGCATGAGAGGGGGTGGGGGGTAACAGGAGAGAGACACGGAGCATGAGCACGGGGTGGGGGGCAACAGCAGGGAGACACGGGGCATGACCGGGGGTGGAGGGCAACAGCAGGGAGACAAGGGGCATGACCGGGGGGTGGGGGGCAACAGGAGAGAGACAAGGGGCATGAGCAGGGAGTGGGGGGCAACAGCAGGGAGACAAAGAGCATGAGCAGGGGGTGGGGGAACATGAGGGAGACAAGGGCCATGAGCGGGGGGTGGGGGGAACACGAAGGAGACACAGGGCATGAGGGGCAACAAGAGGGTGACATGGGGCATGAGCGGGGGTGGGGGTAACAGGAGAGAAACACAGGGCATGAGCAGGGGGTGGGGCAACAGCAGGGAGACACAAGGCATGAGCTGGGGTGCGGGGCAACAGCAGGGAGACATGGGGCATGAGCGGGGGGTGGTAGGCAACAGGAGAGAGACATGGGCATGAGTGGGTGGTGGGGGGCAACAGCAGGGAGACACGGGGCATGAGTGGGGGTGAATGGCAACAGCATGGAGACACGGGGCATGACCGGGGGTACGGGGAACAGGAGAGAGACATGGGGCATGAGCGGGGGGTGGGGGCAACAGCAGGGAGACACAGGGCATGACCGGGCGGTGGTGGGCAACAGAAGAGGGACACGGGTCATGAGCAGGGGGTGGGGGGCAACAGCATGGAGACACTGGCATGACCGGGGTGGGGGGCAACAGGAGAGAGACACGGGGCAAGAGAGGGGGGTGGGGGTAACAGGAGAGAGACACGGGGCATGAGCGGGGGGTTGGGGGCCACAGCAGGGAGACACGGGCATGACCGGGGGTCAGGGGCAACAGGAGAGAGACATGGGGCATGAGAGGGGGGTGGGGGGTAACAGGAGAGAGACACGGTGCATGAGAGGGTGGTGGGGGGTAACAGGAGAGAGACACGGGGCATGAGCGGGGGGTGGGGGCAACAGTAGGGAGACACGGGGCATGAGCGGATGGTTGGGGGCTACAGCAGGGAGACACAGGGCATGACCGGGGGGTGGGGGGCAACAGCAGGGAGGCACGGGGCATGAACGGTGGGTGGGGGTAACAGGAGAGAGACACGGGGCATGAGTGGGTGGTGGAGGGCAACAGCAGGGAGACACGGGGCATGACCGGGGGTGGGGGGCATCAGGAGAGAGACACGGGGCATGAGAGGGGGTGGAAGGTAACAGGAGAGAGACACAGGGCATGAGAGGGGGTGGAGGGGTAACTGGAGAGAGACACGGGGCATGAGAAGGGGGTGGGGGGCAACAGTAGAGAGACACAGGGCATGAAAGGGGGGTGGGGGTAACAGAAGAGAGACACGGGGCATGACCGGGGGGTCAGGGGTAACAGGAGAGAGACATGGGCCATGAGTGGGGGTAGGGGGCAACATGAGAGAGATACGGGGCAGGAGCAGGCAGTGGGGGGTAACAGGAGAGAGACACGGGGCATGAGCGGGGAGTGGGGGGCAACAGCAGGTAGACACGGGTCATGACCGGGGGTAGGGGGCAACAGGAGAGAGACATGGGGCATGAGTGGGGGGTGGGGGGCAACAGCAGGGAGACACGGGGCATGACTTGGGGTGGGGGGCTACAGGAGAGAGACACGGGGCATGAGAGGGGGTAGGGGGCAACAGGAGAGACACGCGGCATGCGCGGGGGTGGGGGCAACAAGAGAGAGACACGGGGCATGAGTGGGGGGTGGGGGGCAACAGCAGGATGACACGGGGCATGAGCGGGGGTGGGGGGAACAAGAGGGAGACACGGGGCATGAGCGGGGGGTGGGGGGCAACAAGAGGGAGACACGGGGCATGAGCAGGGGGTGGGTGTAACAGGAGAGAGACACAGGGCATGAGCGGGGAATGGGGGGCAAAAGGAGGGAGACACGGGGCATGAGCGGGGGTGGGGGAACATGAGGGAGAAACACGGGGCATGAACAGGGGGTGGGGGGCAACAGCAGGGAGACTTTGGGCATGAGCGGGGGTGGGGGGAACACGAGGGAGACACGGTCATGAGCTAGGTGAGGGGGTAACAGGAGAGAGACACGGGGCATGAGCGGGGGGTGGGGGGCAACAGGCAGGAGACACGGGGCATGAGCGGGGGTGCGTGGAACAAGAGGAAGACTCGGAGCATGAGCGGGGGGTGGGGGCAACAAGAGGGTGACATGGGGCATGAGCGGGGGTGGGGGTAACAGGAGAGAAACACAGGGCATGAGCAGGGGGTGTGGGCAACAGGAGGGAGAAACGGGGCATGAGCGGGGGGTGGGGGAAACACAAGGGAGACATGGGGCATGAGCCGGGGGCAACAAGAGGGAGACACTAGGCATGAGCAGGGGGTGTGGGGTAACAGGAGAGAGACACTGGGCATGAGAGGGGGGTGGGGGTAACAGGAGAGAGACACAGGGCATGAGCGGGGGGTGGGGGACAACAGCAGGGAGACACGGGCATGAGCAGGGGGTGGGGGGTAACAGGGGAGAGACACAGAAAATGAGCGGGGTGGGGGGCAATAGAAGGGAGACACGGGGCATGACCAGGGGGTGGGAGTCAACAGAAGGAGAGACACGGGGCATGAAAGGGGGTGGGGGGTAACAGGATAGAGACACGGGTCATGAGCGGGGGGTGGCGGGCAGCAGCAGGGAGACATGGGGCATGAGTGGGTGGAACAGGGGAGACACGAGGCATGAGCGGGGATGGGGGAACAGGAGAGACACATGGGGCATGAGCGGAGGGTAGGGGCAACAGCAGGGAGACACTGGGTATGACCGGGGGGTGGGGGGTAACAGGAGAGAGACACGGGGCATGAGCACGGGGTGATGGGCAATAGCAGGGAGACACGGGGCATGACCGGGGGGTAGGGGGCAACAGGAGAGAGGCACGGGGCATGAGAGGGGGTGGGGGTAACAGGAGAGAGACATAGGGCATGACCAGGGGGTTGGGGGCAACAGCAGGGAGACACGGGGAATGACCGGGGGTGGTGGGCAACAGGAGAGAGACACCGGGTATGAGAGGTGGGTGGGGGGTAACAGGAAAAAGACACGGGGCATGAGACGGGGGTGGGGGCAACAGCAGGGAGACACTGGGAATGACCGGGGGTGGGGGGTAATAGGAGAGAGACACGGGGCATGAGCGGGGGATGGCAGGCAATAGCAGGGAGACACGAGGCTTGTGCGGGGGATGTGGGGCAACAGCAGGGAGACACGGGGCATGAGCGGGGTGGGGGGACACGAGGGAGACACGGGGCATGAGAGGAGGGTGGGGGGTAACAGGAGAGAGACACAGGGCATGAGCACGGGGTGGGGGGCAACAGCAGGGAGACACGGGGCATGACCGGGGGTGGAGGGCAACAGCAGGGAGACAAGGGGCATGACCGGGGGGTTGGAGGGCAACAGGAGAGAGACACGGGGCATGAGCAGGGGGTGGGGGCAACAGCAGGGAGACACAGGGCATGAGCAGGGGGTGGGGGAACACGAGGGAGACACGGGCCATGAGCAGGGGGTGGGGGGAACACGAGGGAGACCCAGGGGGTGAGGGGCAACAAGAGGGTGACATGGGGCATGAGCAGGGGTGGGGGTAACAGGAGAGAAACACGGGGCATGAGAGGGGGTGGGGGCAACAGGAGGGAGACACGGGGCATGAGCGGGGGTGGGGGGACATGAGGGAGACACGGGGCATGAGAAGGGGGTGGGGGGTAACAGGAGAGAGACACGGGGCATGAGCACGGGGTGGGGGCAACAGCAGGGAGACACAGGGCATGACCGGGGGTGGAGGGCAACAGCAGGGAGACAAGGGGCATGACCGGGGTGTGGGGGGCAACAGGAGAGAGACACGGGGCATGAGCAGGGGGTGGGGGGCAACAGAAGAGAGACACGGGGCATGAGCAGGGGGTGGGGGGCAACAGGAGGGAGACACAGGGCATGAGCAGTGGGTGGGGGAACACGAGGGAGACACGGGCCATGAGCGGGGGGTGGGGGGAACACGAGGGAGACGCAGGGCATGAGGGGCAACAAGAGGGTGACATGGGGCATGAGCGGGGGTGGGGGCAACAGGAGAGAAACACGGGGCATGAGCAGGGGGTGGGGGGAACAGGAGGGAGACACGGCGCATGAGCGGGGGGTGGGGGAAACACAAGGGAGACATGGGGCATGAGCCAGGGGCAACAAGAGGGAGACACTGGGCATGAGCGGGGGGTGTGGGGTAACAGGAGAGAGACACGGGGCATGAGAGGGGGGTGGGGGTAACAGGAGAGAGACACAGGGCATGAGCAGGGGGTGGGGGGCAACAGCAGGGAGACACGGGGCATGAGCAGGGGGTGGGGGGTAACAGGAGAGAGACACAGAAAATGAGCGGGGTTGGGGGGCAATAGAAGGGAGACACGGGGCATGACCAGGGGGTGGGGGTCAACAGTAGAGAGACACGGGGCATGAGAGGGGGTGGGGGGTATCAGGAGAAAGACATGGGGCATGAGAGGGGGTGGAGGGTAACAGGATAGAGACACGGGTCATGAGCGGAGGGTGGGGGGGCAACAGCAGGGAGACATGGGGCATGAGCGGGGTGTGGGGGGAACAGGGGAGACACGAGGCATGAGCGGGGAATTGGGGAACAGGAGAGACACACAGGGCATGAGCGGAGGGTAGGGGCAACAGCAGGGAGACACTGGGCATGACCGGGGGTGGGGGGTAACAGGAGAGAGACACATGGCATGAGCAGGGGGTGGGGGTAACAGGAGAGAGGCACGAGGCATGAGAGGGGGTGGGGGGCAATAGCAGGGAGACACAGGGCATGACCGGGGGGTAGGGGGCAACAGGAGAGAGGCACGGGGCATGAGAGGGGGTGGGGGGTAACAGGAGAGAGACATAGGGCATGACCAGGGGGTTGGGGGCAACAGCAGGGAGACACGACGAATGACCGGGGGTGGTGGGCAACAGGAGAGAGACACCGGGTATGAGAGGTGGGTGGGGGGTAACAGGAAAAAGACACGGGGCATGAGAGGGGGGTGGGGGCAACAGCAGGGAGACACTGGGCATGACCGGGGGTGGGGGGTAACAGGAGAGAGACATGGGGCATGAGCGGGGGTGGCGGGCAATAGCAGGGAGACACGGGGCTTGTGCGGGGGGTGTGGGGCAACAGCAGGGAGACACGGGGCATGAGCGGGGGTGGGGGGACACGAGGGAGACACGGGGCATGAGAGGAGGGTGGGGGGTAACAGGAGAGAGACACGGGGCATGAGCACGGGGTGGGGGGCAACAGCAGGGAGACACGGGCATGACCGGGGGTGGAGGGCAACAGCAGGGAGACAAGGGGCATGACCGGGGGGTGGGGGGCAACAGGAGAGAGACACGGGGCATGAGCAGGGGGTGGGGGGCAACAGCAGGGAGACACAGGGCATGAGCAGGGGGTGGGGGAACACGAGGGAGACACGGGCCATGAGCGGGGGGTGGGAGGAACACGAGGGAGACACAGGGCATGAGGGGCAACAAGAGGGTGACATGGGGCATGAGCGGGGTCGGGTAACAGGAGAGAAACACGGGGCATGAGCAGGGGGTGGGGGGCAACAGGAGGGAGACACGGGGCATGAGCGGGGGGTGGGGGAAACACAAGTGAGACATGGGGCATGAGCCGGGGGCAACAAGAGGGAGACACTGGGCATGAGCTGGGGCTGTGGGGTAACAGGAGAGAGACACGGGGCATGAGAGGGGGTGGGGGTAACAGGAGAGAGACACAGGGCATGAGCGGGGGGTGGGGGGCAACAGCAGGGAGACACGGGGCTTGAGCGGGGGGTGGAGGTTAACAGGTGAGAGACACAGGACATGAGCGGGGGTGGGGGGCAATAGAAGGGAGACACGGGGCATGACCAGGGGGTGGGGGTCAATAGTAGAGAGACACAGGGCATGAGAGGGGGTGGGGGGTATCAGGAGAGAGACATGGGGCATGAGAGGGGGGTGGGGGGTAACAGGATAGAGACACGGGTCATGAGCGGGGGTGGGGGGCAACAGCAGGGAGACATGGGGCATGAGCGGGGTGTGGGGGGAACAGGGGAGAAACGAGGCATGAGTGAGGATGGGGGGAACAGGAGAGACACACGGGGCTTGAGCGGAGGGTAGGGGCAACAGCAGGGAGACACTGGGCATGACCGGGGTGGAGGGCAACAGCAGGGAGACAAGGGGCATGATCAGGGGCTGGGGGGCAACAGGAGAGAGACACGGGTCATGAGCAGGGGGTGGGGGGCAACAGGAGGGTGAAACCGGGCCTGAACAGTGGGTGGGGGAACACGAGGGAGACACGGGGCATGAGCAGGGTGTAGGGGGCAACAGGAGGGAGACACAGGGCATGAGCAGTGGGTGGGGGAACAGGAGGGAGACACGGGCCATGAGCGGGGGGTGGGGGTAACAGGAGAGAGACACAGGGCATGAGCAGGGGGTGGGGGACAACAGCAGGGAGACACGGGGCATGAGGGGGGGTGGGGGGTAACAGGGGAGAGACACAGAAAATGAGCGGGGGTGGGGGGCAATAGAAGGGAGACACAGGGCATGACCAGGGTGTGGGGGTCAACAGTAGAGAGACACGGGGCATGAGAGGGGGTGGGGTGTATCAGGAGAGAGACATGGGGCATGAGAGGGGGGTCGGGGGTAACAGGATAGAGACACGGGTCATGAGCGGGGGGTGGGGGGTATCAGGAGAGAGACATGGGGCATGAGCGGGGTGTGGGGGGAACAGGGGAGACACGAGGCATGAGCGGGGATGGGGGAACAGGAGAGACACACTGGGCATGAGCGGAGGGTAAGGGCAACAGCAGGGAGACACTGGGCATGACCGGGGGGTGGGGGGTAACAGGAGAGAGGCACGGGGCATGAGAGGGAGTGGGGGGTAACAGGAGAGAGACATAGGGCATGCATGACCAGGGGGTTGGGGGCAACAGCAGGGAGACACAACGAATGACCGGGGGGTGGTGGGCAACAGGAGACAGACACCGGGTATGAGAGGTGGGTGGGGGGTAACAGGAAAAAGACACGGGGCATGAGAGGGGGGTGGGGGCAACAGCAGGGAGACACTGGGCATGACCGGGGGGTGTGGGGTAACAGGAGAGAGACATGGGGCATGAGCGGGGGGTGGCGGGCAATAGCATGGAGACACGGGGCTTGTGCGGGGGGTGTGGGGCAACAGCAGGGAGACACGGGGCATGAGCGGGGGTGGGGGGACACGAGGGAGACACGGGGCATGAGAGGGGGGGTAATAGGAGAGAGACATGGGGCATGAGCACGGGGTGGGGGCAACAGCAGGGAGACACGGGGCATGACCGGGGGTGGAGGGCAACAGCAGGGAGACAAGGGGCATGACTGGGGGGTGGGGGGCAACAGGAGTGAGACACGGGGCATGAGCAGGGGGTGGGGGCAATAGCAGGGAGACACTGGGCATTAGCAGGGGGTGGGGGAATACGAGGGAGACACGGGCCATGAGTGGAGGGTGTGGGAAACACGAGGGAAACACAGGGCATGAGGGGCAACAAGAGGGTGACATGGGGCATGATCGGTGGTGGGGGTAACAGGAGAGAAACACGGGGCATGAGCAGGGGGTGGGGGGCAACAGGAGGGAGACACCGGGCATGAGCGGGGGGTGGGGGAAACACAAGGGAGACATGGGGCATGAGCCGGGGAAACAAGAGTGAGACACTGGGCATGAGCTGGGGGTGTGGGGTAACAGGAGAGAGACACGGGGCATGAGAGGGGGGTGGGGGTAACAGGAGAGAGACACAGGGCATGAGCGGGGGGTGGGGGGCAACAGCAGGGAGACACGGGGCATGAGCGGGGGGTGGGAGGTAACAGGGGAGAGACACAGGAAATGAGCGGGGGTGGGGGGCAATAGAAGAGAGACACGGGGCATGACCAGGGGGTGGGGGTCAACAGTAGAGAGACACGGGGCATGAGAGGGGGTGGGGGGTATCAGGAGAGAGACATGGGGCATGAGAGGGGTGTGGGGGGTAACAGGATAGGGACACGGGTCATGAGCGGGGGTGGGGGGAAACAGCAGGGAGACATGGGGCATGAGCAGGGTGTGGGGGGGAACAGGGGAGAAATGAGGCATGAGCGAGGATGGGGGGAACAGGAGAGACACACGGGGCTTGGGCGGAGGGTAGGGGCAACAGCAGGGAGACACTGGGCATGACCGGGGGTGGGGGGTAACAGGAGAGAGACACATGGCATGAGCAGGGGCTGGGGGCTACAGCAGGGAGACACGGGGCATGAGCGGGTGGTGGGGGTAACAGGGGAGAGACACGGGACATGAGCGGGGGTGGGGGGCAATAGCAGGGAGACACGGGGCATGACCAGGGAGTGGGGGGCAACAGTAGAGAGACACAGGGCATGAAAGGGGGGTTGGAGGTAACAGGAGAGAGACACAGCGCATGAGCGGGGGCTGGGGGGAACACGAGGGAGGCTCGGAGCATGAGCGGGGGTGGGGGGCAACAAGAGGGAGACACAGGGCATGAGCAGGGGAATGGGGGCAACAGGAGGGAGACATGGGGTATGAACGGGGGTTGGCGGGAACACGAGGTAGACACAGGGCATGAACAGGGGGTGGGGGGCAACAGCAGGGAGACACGGGGAATGACCGGCGGTGGTGGGCAACAGGAGAGAGACACCGGGTATGAGAGGGGTGTGGGGGGTAACAGGAGAGAGACACGGGGCATGAGAGGGGGGTGGGGGGCAACAGCAGGGAGACATGGGGCATGAGCGGGGGTGGGGGAGCACGAGAGAGACATGGGGCATGAGAGCGGGGTGGGGGTAACATGAGAGAGACATGGGCCATGAGCAGGGGGTGGGGGGCAACAGCAGGGAGCCACGGGGCATGAGCGGGGGTGGGGGGGAACAGCAGGGAGACACAGGGCATGACCGGGGGTGGGGGGCAACAGCAGGGAGACACAGAGCATGAACGGCGGGTGGGCGGTAACAGGGGAGAGACAAGGGGCATGAGTGGGGGATGGGGGGCTACAGCAGGGAGACACGGGGCATGACCGGGGTGGGGGCAACAGGAAGGAGACACGGGGCATGAGAGGGGGGTAGGGGTAACAGGAGAGAGATACGGGGCATGAGTGGGGGCGGGGGGTAACAGGAGAGAGAAACGGGGCATGAGAGGGGGGTGGAGGGGTAACAGGAGAGAGACATGGGGCATGAGGGGGGTGGGGGGCAACAGCAGGGAGACATGGGGCATGAGCGGGGGTGGGGGGCAACAGCAGGGAGACACAGGGCATGAGAGGGGTATGGGGGGTAACAGGAGAGAGACACGGGGCATGAGTGGGGGGTGGGGGCAACAGGATAGAGACACAGGGCATGAGCAGCGGTGGGGGGCAACAGCAGGGAGACATGGGGCATGAGCGGGGGGTGGGGGGCAACAGCAGGGAGACACAGGGCATGAGAGGGGTATGGGGGGTAACAGGAGAGAGACACGGGGCATGAGTGGGGGGTGGGGGGACAGGAGAGAGACATGGGGCATGAGCAGGGGGTGGGAGGCAACAGCAGGGAGACACGGGGCAAGCCTGGGGGTGGGTGGCAAAAGGAGAGAGACACGCGGCATGAGCAGGGGATGGGGGGCAACAGCAGGGAGATACGGGGCATGACCGGGGGGTGTGTTGCAACAGGAGAGAGACACGGAGCATGTGCAGGGGGTGGGGGGCAAAAGCAGGGAGACACGGGCATGACCGGGGGGTGGGGGCAACAGGAGAGAGACACAGGGCATGAGAGGGGGGAGGGGGGTAACAGGAGAGAGACACGCAGCATGAGCGGGGGGTGGGGGCAACAGGAGAGAGACATGGGGCATGAGCGGGGTGTGTGGGGCAACAGCAGGATGACACATGGCATGACCGGGGGGTGGGGGGTAACAGGAGAGAGACACAGGGCATGAGCGGGGGGTGGGGGGCATGTGAGGGGTGTGGGGGGTAACAGGAGAGAGACACGCTGCATGAGCGGGGGGTGGGGGCAACAGGAGAGACACGGGGCATGAGCGGGGGTGGGGGGCAACAGCAAGACGACACGGGGCATGAGCGGGGGTGGGGGGAACACGAGGGAGACTCTGGCATGAGCGGGGGTTGGGGGGCAACAAGAGGGAGACACAGGGCATGAGCAGGGGGTGGGGGTAACAGGAGAGAGACACAGGGCATGAGCGGGGAATGGGGGGCAACAGGAGGGAGACACGGGGCATGAATGGGGGGTGGGGGAACACGAGGGAGACACAGGGCATGAACAGGGGGTGGGGGCAACAGCAGGGAGACACGGGGCATGAGCTGGGGTGGGGGAATACGAGGGAGACACGGGCATGAGCTAGGGGTAGGAGGTAACAGGAGAGAGACACAGGGCATGAGCGGGGGATGGGGGGCAACAGGAGGGAGACACGGGGCTTGAGTGGGGGGTGGGAGGCAACAGCAGGGAGACACGGGGCATGAGAGGGGGGTGGGGGTAACAGGAGAGAGACACATGGCATGAGCAGGGGCTGGGGGCAACAGCAGGGAGACACGGGGCATGAGCGGGTGGTGGGGGTAACAGGTGAGAGACACGGGACATGAGCGGGGGGTGGGGAGCAATAGCAGGGAAACACGGGGCATGACCAGGGAGTGGGGGGCAACAGTAGAGAGACACGGGGCATGAGAGGGGGGTTGGGGGTAACAGGAGAGAGGCAAAGGTCATGAGAGGGCGTGGAGGGTAACAGGAGAGAGACATAGGGCATGACCAGGGGGTTTGGGGCAACAGCAGGGAGACACGGGGAATGACCGGGGGGTGGTGGGCAACAGGAGAGAGACACCGGGTATGAGAGGTGGGTGGGGGGTAACAGGAAAAAGACACGGGGCATGAGCAGGGGGTGGGGGTAACAGCAGGGAGACACTGGGCATGACCGGGGGGTGGGGGGTAACAGGAGAGAGACACAGGGCATGAGCGGGGGGTGGCGGGCAATAGCAGGGAGACACGGGGCATGACCGGGGGTAGGGGGCAACAGGAGAGAGGCACGGGGCATGAGAGCGGGTGGGGGTAACAGGAGAGAGACATAGGGCATGACCAGTGGGTGGGGGGCAACAGCAGGGAGACACGGGGAATGACCGGGGGTGGTGGGCAACAGGAGAGAGACACCGGGTATGAGAGGGGGGTGGGGGGAACATGAGAGAGACACAGGGCATGAGAGCGGGGTGGGGGTTAACAGGAGAGAGACATGGGGCATGAGCGGGGGGGGTGGACAACAGCAGGGTGCCATGGGGCATGATCGGGGGGTGGAGGGGAACAGCAGGGAGACACAGGGCATGCCCGGGGGTTGGGGGACAACAGCAGGGAGACACAGGGCATGCCGGGGGATGGGGGGCAACAGCAGAGAGACACGGGGCATGACCGGGGTGGGGGGCAACAGGATGGAGACAAAGGGCATGAGAGGGGGGTGGGGGCAACAGGAGAGAGATACGGGACATGAGTGGGGGTGGGGGGTAACAGGAGAGAGACACGGGCATGTGAGGGGGGTGGAGGGGTAACAGGAGAGAGACATGGAGCATGAGATGGGAGTGGGGGGCAACAGCAGGGAGACATGGGGCATGAGCGGGGGGTCTTGGGAAACAGCAAGGAGACACAGGGCATGAGAGGCAACAAGAGGGTGACATGGGGCATGAGCGGGGGTGGGGGTAACAGGAGAGAAACACGGGGCATGAGCAGGGGGTGGGGGGCAACAGGAGGGAGACACGGGGCATGAGCGGGGGGTGGGGGAAACACAAGGGAGACATGGGGCATGAGCCGGGGGCAACAAGAGGGAGACACTGGGCATGAGCTGGGGGTGTGGGGTAACAGGAGAGAGACACAGGACATGAGCGGGGGTGGGGGGTAATAGAAGGGAGACACGGGGCATGACCAGGGGGTGGGGGTCAACAGTAGAGAGACACGGGGCATGAGAGGGGGTGGGGGGTATCAGGAGAGAGACATGGGGCATGAGAGGGGGTGGGGGGTAACAGGATAGGGACACGGGTCATGAGCCGGGGGTGGGGGGCAACATCAAGGAGACATGGGGCATGAGCGGGGTGTGGGGGGGAACAGGGGAGAAACGAGGCATGAGCGAGGATGGGGGGAACAGGAGAGACACACGGGGCTTGAGCGGAGGGTAGGGGCAACAGCAGGGAGACACTGGGCATGACCGGGGGTGGGGGATAGAAGGAGAGAGACACGGGGCATGAGCAGGGGACGGCGGGCAATAGCAGGGAGACACGCGGCATGACCGGTGGGTAGGGGGCAACAGGAGAGAGGCACGGGTCATGAGAGGGCGTGGGGGGTAACAGGAGAGAGATATAGGGCATGACCAGGGGGTTGGGGGCAACAGCAGGGAGACACGGGGAATGACTGGGGGTGGTGGGCAACAGGAGAGAGACACCAGGTATGAGAGGTGGTTGGGGGGTAACAGGAAAAAGACACGGGGCATGAGCAGGGGGTGGGGGTAACTGCAGGGAGACACTGGGCATGACCGGGGGGTGGGGGGTAACAGGAGAGAGACACAGGGCATGAGTGGGGGGTGGCGGGCAATAGCAGGGAGACACGGGGCAACACCGGGGGTAGGGGGCAACAGGAGAGAGGCACGGGGCATGAGAGGGGGTGGGGGGTAACAGGAGAGAGACATAGGGCATGACCAGTGGGTGGGGGGCAACAGCAGGGAGACACGGGGAATGACTGGGGGGGTGGGCAACAGGAGAGAGACACCGGGTATGAGAGGGGGGTGGGGGGAACATGAGAGAGACACAGGGCATGAGAGCGGGGTGGGTGGGAACAGCAGGGAGACACAGGGCATGCCCTGGGGGTGGGGGGCAACAGCAGGGAGACACGGGGCATGACCGGGTTGGGGGGCAACAGGATGGAGACACAGGGCATGAGAGGGGGGTGCGGGGCAACAGGAGAGAGATACGGGACATGAGCGGGGGTGGGGGGTGACAGGAGAGAGACACCGGCATGTGAGGGGGGTGAAGGGGTAACAGGAGAGAGACATGGAGCATTAGATTGGAATGGGGGGCAACAGCAGGGAGACATGGGGCATGAGCGGGGGGTCGGGGGCAACAGCAGGGAGACACAGGGCATGAGAGGGGTGTGGGGGTAACAGGAGAGAGACACGGCGCATCAGCGGGGGCTGGGGGAACACGAGGGAGACTCGGGGCATGAGCGGGGGTGGGGGCAACAAGAGGGAGACACAGGGCATGAGCAGGGGAATGGGGGCAACAGGAGGGAGACACGGGGAATGAACGGGGGTTGGCGGGAACATGAGGTAGACACAGGGCATGAACAGGGGGTGGGGGGCAACAGCAGGGAGACACGGGGAATGACCGGCGGTGGTGGGCAACAGGAGAGAGACACCGGGTATGAGAGGGGTGTGGGGGGTAACAGGAGAGAGACACGGGGCATGAGAGGGGGGTGGGGGGCAACAGCAGGGAGACATGGGGCATGAGTGGGGGGTGGGGGGAATACGAGAGAGACACGGGGCATGAGAGCGGGGTGGGGGTAACATGAGAGAGACATGGGCCATGAGCGGGGGGTGGGGGGCAACAGCAGGGAGCCATGGGGCATGAGCGGGGGGTGGGGGGGAACAGCAGGGAGACACAGGGCATGACCGGGGGTGGGGGGCAACAGCAGGGAGACACAGGGCATGAACGGGGGGTGGGGGGTAACAGGGGAGAGACACGGGGCATGAGTGGGGGGTGGGGGGCAACAGCAGGGAGACACGGGGCATGACCGGGGGTGGGGGCAACAGGAAGGAGACACGGGGCATGAGAGGGGGGTGGGGGTAACAGGAGAGAGAAACGGGGCATGAGACGGGGGTGGAGGGGTAACAGGAGAGAGACATGGGGCATGAGGGGGGTGGGGGTCAACAGCAGGGAGACACAGGGCATGAGAGGGGTGTGGGGGGTAACAGGAGAGAGACACGGGGCATGAGTGGGGGGTGGGGGCAACAGGATAGAGACACAGGGCATAAGCAGCATGGGGGGCAACAGCAGGGAGACATGGGGCATGAGCGGGGGGTGTGGGGGCAACAGCAGGGAGACACAGGGCATGAGAGGGGTGTGGGGGGTAACAGGAGAGAGACACGGGGCATGAATGGGGGGTGGGGGCAACATGATAGAGACACAGGGCATGAGCAGCATGGGGGGCAACAGCAGGGAGACATGCGGCATGAGCGGGGAGTGAGGGGCAATAGCAGGGAGACACAGGCATGACCGGGGGTGGGGGGAACAGGAGAGAGACACGGGGCATGCCTGGGGGTGGGTGGCAAAAGGAGAGAGACACTCGGCATGAGAAGGGGATGGGGGGCAACAGCAGGGAGACACGGGGCATGACCAGGGGGTGTGTTGCAACAGGAGAGAGACACGGAGCATGTGCGGGGGGCAAAAGCAGGGAGACACGGGCATGACCGGGGGGTGGGGGACAACAGGAGAGAGACACAGGGCATGAGAGGAGGGTGGGGGGTAACAGGAGAGAGACACGCGGCATGAGCGGGGGTGGGGGCAACAGGAGAGAGACATGGGCCATGAGCGGGGTGTGTGGGGCAACAGCAGGATGACACATGGCATGACCGGGGGGTGGGGGGTAACAAGAGAGAGACACGGGGCATGAGCGGGGGGTGGGGGGCATGTCAGGGGCGTGGGGGGTAACAGGAGAGAGACACGCAGCATGAGCGGGGGGTGGGGGCAACAGGAGAGAAACGGGGCATGAGCGGGGGTGGGGGGCAACAGCAAGACGACACGGGGCATGAGCGGGGGTGGGGGGAACACGAGGGAGACTCGGGCATGAACGGGGGTTGGGGGGCAACAAGAGGGAGACACAGGGCATGAGCAGGGGGTGGGGGTAACAGGAGAGAGACACAGGGCATGAGCGGGGAATGGGGGGCAACAGGAGGGAGACACGGGGCATGAACGGGGGGTGGGGGAACACGAGGGAGACACAGGGCATGAACAGGGGATGGGGGCAACAGCAGGGAGACACGGGGCATGAGCAGGGGTGGGGGGAACACGAGGGAGACACGGGCATGAGCTAGGGGTGGGAGGTAACAGGAGAGAGACACAGGGCATGAGCGGGGGGTGGGGGGCAACAGGAGGGAGACACTGGGCTTGAGTGGGGGGTGGGAGGCAACAGCAGGGAGACACGGGGCATGAGGGGGGTGGGGGTAACAGGAGAGAGACACGTGGCATGAGCAGGGGCTGGGGGCAACAGCAGGGAGACACGGGGCATGAGCGGGTGGTGGGAGTAACAGGGGAGAGACACGGGACATGAGCGGGGGGTGGGGGGCAATAGCAGGGAGACACGGGGCATGACCAGGGAGTGGGGGGCAACAGTAGAGAGACACGGGGCATGAGAGGGGGGTTGGGGGTAACAGTAGAGAGACATGGGGCATGAGAGGGGGGTTGGGGGTAACAGGAGAGAGACATGGGTCATGAGTGGGGTGTGGGGGGCAACAGCAGGGAGACATGGTGCATGAGCAGGGTGTGGGGGGGAACAGGGGAGACACGAGGTATGAGTGGGGATGGGGGAATAGGAGAGACACACAGGGCATGAGCGGAGGGTGGGGGTCAACAGCAGGGAGACACAGGGCATGACCAGGGGGTGGGGGTAATAGGAGAGAGACACGGGGCATAAGCGGGGGGTGGGGGGCAACAGCAGGGAGACATGGGGCATGACCGGGGGTGGGGGGGCAACAGGAGAGAGGCACGGGGTATGAGAGGGGGTGGGCGGTAACAGGAGAGAGACATGGGGCATGAGCGGGGGGTGGGGGGAACACGAGAGACACAGGGCATGAGAGCGGAGTGGTGGTAACAGGAGAGAGACATGGGGCATGAGCGGGGTGGGGGGCAACAGCAGGGAGACACAGGGCATGACAGGGGGGTCAGGGGCAACAGCAGGGAGACACAGGGCATGAACGGGGAGTGGGGGTAACAGGGGAGAGACACGGGGCATGAGTGGGGGGTGGGGGGAAACAGCAGGGAGACACAGGGCATGACCAGGGGTGGGGGGCAAAAGGGGAGAGACACGGGGCATGAGAGGGGGGTGGGGGCAACAGGAGAGAGTCACGGGGCATGAGCGGCTGGTGGGGGCAAAATGAGAGAGACATGGGGCATGAGCGGGGGTGCGTGGAACAAGAGGGAGACACGGAGCATGAGCGGGGGTGGGGGAACACGAGTGAGACACGGGGCATGAGCGGGGGTGGGGGGCAACAGCAGGGAGACACGAGGCATGAGCAGGGGTGGGGGGAACACGAGGGAGACACAGGGCATGAGCGGGAGGTGGGGGTGATAGGATAGAGACACGGGGCATGAGCGGGGGGCAACATGATGGAGACACGGGGCATGTGCGGGGGTGGGGGGCAACAGCAGGGAGACACGGGGCATGACCGGGGGCTGGGGGGGGCAACAGCAGTTCGACACGAGGCGTGAGCGGGGGTGGGAGGAACATGAGGAAGACACAGGCCATGAGCAGGGGTGGGGGGAACATGAGGGAGACACAGGGCATGAGCGGGAGGTGGGGGGTGATAGGATAGAGACACGGGGCATGAGCTGGGGGCAACATGATGGAGACACGGGGCATGCGCGGGGGTGGGGGGCAACAGCAGGGAGACACGGGGCATGAGCGGAGGGTAGGGGGAACACGAGGGAGACATGGGGCATGAGAGGGGGGTGGGGGTAACAGGAGTGAGACACGGGCATGAGCAGGGGGTGGGGGGCAACAGCAGGGAGACACGGGGCATGACCGGTGGGTGGAGGGCAACAGCAGGGAGTCACGGGGCATGAGCTGGGGGCAACAGCAGTGAGACACGGGGCATGAGCGGGGGTGGGGGGAAGACGAGGGAGACACTGGGCATGAGAGTGGGGTGGGGGCTAACTGGAGAGACACGAGGCATAAGCAGGGGATGGGGGGAACAGGAGAGAGACACGGGGCATGAGCGGGGGGTGGGGGTTAACAGGAGAGACACGAGGCATAAGCAGGGGGTGAGGGGAACATGAGAGAGACACTGGGCATGAGCGGGGGGTGGGGGCACAGCAGGGAGACACGGGGTGTGACCGGGGGGTGGGGGGCAACAGGAGAGAGACACGGAGCATGAGCGGGTGGCAACAGCAGGGAGACACGGGGCATGAGCAGGCAGTGGGGGGTAACAGGAGAGAGACACGGGGCATGAGTGGGGAGTGGGGGCAACAGCAGGTAGACACGGGGCATGAGCTGGGGGTGAGGGGCAGCAGCAGGGAGAGACAGGGCATGACCGGGGGGAGGGGGCAACAGTAGGGAGACACGGGGCATGACCGGGGGTGGGGGCAACAGGAGAGAGACATGGGGCATAAGCGGGGGGTGGGGGGCAACAGCAGGGAGACACGGGGCATGACTTGGAGTGGGGGACTACAGGAGAGAGACACGGGGCATGAGAGGGGGGTGGGGGGCAACAGGAGAGAGACACGCGGCATGAGTGGGGGTGGGGGCAACAAGAGAGAGACACGGGGCATGAGCAGGGGGTGGGGGGCAACAAGAGGGAGACACAGGGCATGAGCAGGGATTGGGGGTAACAGGAGAGTGACACAGGGCATGAGCGGGGAATGGGGGGCAAAAGGAGGGAGACACGGGGCATGAGCGGGGGGTGGGGGCACAGCAGGGAGACACGGGGTGTGACCGGGGGGTGGGGGGCAACAGGAGAGAGACACGGAGCATGAGCGGGTGGCAACAGCAGGGAGACACGGGGAATGAGCAGGCAGTGGGGGGTAACAGGAGAGAGACACGGGGCATGAGCGGGGAGTGGGGGCAACAGCAGGTAGACACGGGGCATGAGCTGGGGGTGAGGGGCAACAGCAGGGAGAGACAGGGCATCACCGGGGAGAGGGGGCAACAGTAGGGAGACACGGGGCATGACCGGGGGTGGGGGCAACAGGAGAAAGACATGGGGCATGAGCGGGGGTGGGGGGCAACAGCAGGGAGACACGGGGCATGACTTGGAGTGGGGGGCTACAGGAGAGAGACACGGGGTATGAGTGGGGGGTGGGGGGCAACAGCAGGCTGACACGGGGCATGAGCGGGGGGTGGGGGAAACAAGAGGGCGACACGGGGCATGAGCAGGGGGTGGGGGGCAACAAGAGGGAGACACAGGGCATGAGCAGGGATTGGGGGTAACAGGAGAGAGACACAGGGCATGAGCGGGGAATGGGGGGCAAAAGGAGGGAGACACGGGGCATGAGCGGGGGGTGGGGGAACACGAGGGAGAGACACGGGGCATGAACAGGGAGTAGGGGGCAAAAGCAGGGAGACACTGGGCATGAGCGGGGGTGGGGGGAACACGAGGGAGACACGGTCATGAGCTAGGGGTGGGGGGTAACAGGAGAGAGACACAGGGCATGAGTGGGGGTGGGGGGCAACAGGCAAGAGACACAGGGCTTGTGCGGGGGGTGTGGGGCAACAGCAGGGAGACACGGGGCATGAGCGGGGGTGGGGGGACACGAGGGAGACACGGGGCATGAGAGGGGGGTGGGGGTAACAGGAGAGAGACACGGGGCATGAGCACGGGGTGGGGGGCAACAGCAGGGAGACAAGGGGCCTGACCGGGGGGTGGGGGGCAACAGGAGAGAGACACGGGGCATGAGCAGGGGGTGGGGGGCAACAGGAGATAGACACGGGGCATGAGGAGGGGGTGGGGGGCAACAGCAGGGAGACACAGGGCATGAGCAGGGGGTGGGGGAACACAAGGGAGACACGGGCCATAAGCGGGGGGTGGGGGGAACACGAGGGAGACACAGGGCATGAGGGGCAACAAGAGGGTGACATGGGGCATGAGCAGGGGGTGGGGGAACACGAGGGAGACATGGGCCATGAGCGGGGGGTGGAAGACAACATCAGGGAGACAAAGGGCATGACCGGGGATGGGGGGCAACAGGAGAGAGACACTGGGCATGAGCAGGGGGTGGGGGGCAACAGCAGGGAGACACAGGGCATGAGCAGGGGGTGGACGAACACGAGGGAGACACGGGCCATGAGCGGGGGCTGGAAGGCAACAGCAGGGAGACAAGGGGCATGACCGGGGGTGGGGGGCAACAGGAGAGAGACACAGGGCATGAGCGGGGGGTGGGGGGCAACAGCAGGGAGACACTGGGCATGAGCCAGGGGTGTGGGGTAACAGAAGAGAGACACGGGGCATGAGAGAGGGGTGGGGGTAACAGGAGAGAGACACAGGGCATGAGCAGGGGGTGGGGGGCAACAGCAGGGAGACACGGGGCATGAGAGGGGGTGGGGGGTATCAGGAGAGAGACATGGGGCATGAGAGGGGGGTGGGGGGTAACAGGATAGAGACACGGGTCATGAGCGGGGCGTGGGGGCAACTGCAGGGAGACAAGGGGCATGAGGGTGGTGTTGGGGGAACAGGGGAGACACGAGGCATGAGCGGGGATGGGGGGAACAGGAGAGACACACGGGGCATGAGCAGGGTGTGGCAGGCAATAGCAGGGAGACACGGGTATGACCGGGGGTAGGGGGCAACAGAAGAGAGGCACGGGGCATGAGAGGGGGTGGGGGTAACAGGAGAGAGATATAGGGCATGACCAGGGGGTTGGTGTCAACAGCAGGGAGACACGGGGAATGACCGGGGGGTGGTGGGCCACAGGAGAGAGACACCGGGTATGAGAGGTGGGTGGGGGGCAACAGGAAAAAGACACAGGGCATGAGAGGGGGGTGGGGGCAACAGCAGGGAGACACTGGGCATGACCGGGGGGTGGGAGGTAACAGGAGAGAGACACGGGGCATGACCGGGGGTAGGGGGCAACAGGAGAGAGGTACGGGGCATGAGAGGGGGTGGGGGGTATCAGGAGAGAGACTCGGGTCATGAGCGGGGCATGGGGGGCAACTGCAGGGAGACAAGGGGCATGAGGGTGGTGTTGGGGGAACACGGGAGACACGAGGCATGACCGGGGGGTGGGGGTAACAGGAGAGAGACACGGGGCATGAGCAGGGGTTGGCGGGCAATAGCAGGGAGACACGGGGTATGACTGGGGGGTAGGGGGCAACAGAAGAGAGGCACGGGGCATGGGAGGGGGTGGGGGGTAACAGGAGAGAGATATAGGGCATGACCAGGGGGTTGAGGGCAACAGCAGGGAGACACGGGGAATGACCAGGGGGTGGTGGGCAACAGGAGAGAGACACCGGGTATGAGAGGTGGGTGGGGGGTAACAGGAAAAAGACACAGGGCATGAGAGGGGGTGGGGGCAACAGCAGGGAGACACTGGACATGACCGGGGGGTGGGAGGTAACAGGAGAGAGACACGGGGCATGAGCGAGGGGTGGCGGGCAATAGCAGGGAGACACGGGGCTTGTGCGGGGGGTGTGGGGCAACAGCAGGGAGACACGGGGCATGAGCGGGGATAGGGGTACACGAGGGGACACGGGGCATGAGAGGGGGGTGGGGGGTAACAGGATAGAGACACGGGTCATGAGCGGGGCATGGGGGGCAACTGCAGGGAGAAAAGGGGCATGAGGGTGGTGTTGGGGGAACAGGGGAGACACGAGGCATGAGCGGGGATGGGGGGAACAGGAGAGACACACAGGGCATGTGCGGAGGGTAGGGGCAACAGCAGGGAGACACTGGGCATGACCGGGGGGTGTGGGTAACAGGAGAGAGACACGGGGCATGAGCAGGGTGTGGCAGGCAATAGTAGGGAGACATGGGTATGACCAGGGGGTAGGGGGCAACAGAAGAGAGGCACGGGGCATGAGAGGGGGTGGGGGTAACAGGAGAGAGATATAGGGCATGACCAGGGGGTTGGGGGCAACAGCAGGGAGACACAGGGAATGACCGGGGGGTGGTGGGCAACTTGAGAGAGACACCGGGTATGAGAGGTGGGTGGTGGGTAACAGTAAAAAGACACAGGGCATGAGAGGGGGGTGGGGGCAACAGCAGGGAGACACTGGGCATGACCGGGGGTGGGAGGTAACAGGAGAGAGACACGGGGCATGAGCGGGGGGTGGCGGGCAACAGTAGGGAGACACGGGGCATGACCGGGGGTGGGGGCAACAGGAGAGAGACATGGGGCATAAGCGGGGGGTGGGGGGCAACAGCAGGGAGACACGGGGCATGACTTGGAGTGGGGGGCTACAGGAGAGAGACACGGGGCATGAGAGGGGGGGTGGGGGGCAACAGGAGAGAGACACGTGGCATGAGTGGGGGTGGGGGCAACAAGAGAGAGACACGGGGCATGAGCAGGGGGTGGGGGGCAACAAGAGGGAGACACAGGGCATGAGCAGGGATTGGGGGTAACAGGAGAGTGACACAGGGCATGAGCGGGGAATGGGGGGCAAAAGGAGGGAGACACGGGGCATGAGCGGGGGGTGGGGGCACAGCAGGGAGACACGGGGTGTGACCGGGGGGTGGGGGGCAACAGGAGAGAGACACGGAGCATGAGCGGGTGGCAACAGCAGGGAGACACGGGGAATGAGCAGGCAGTGGGGGGGTAACAGGAGAGAGACACGGGGCATGAGCGGGGAGTGGGGGCAACAGCAGGTAGACACGGGGCATGAGCTGGGGGTGAGGGGCAACAGCAGGGAGAGACAGGGCATGACCGGGGAGAGGGGGCAACAGTAGGGAGACATGGGGCATGACCGGGGGTGGGGGCAACAGGAGAGAGACATGGGGCATGAGCGGGGGTGGGGGGCAACAGCAGGGAGACACGGGGCATGACTTGGAGTGGGGGGCTACAGGAGAGAGACACGGGGTATGAGTGGGGGGTGGGGGGCAACAGCAGGCTGACACGGGGCATGAGCGGGGGGGTGGGGAACAAGAGTGAGACACAGGGCATGAGCAGGGGGTGGGGGGCAACAAGAGGGAGACACAGGGCATGAGCAGGGATTGGGGGTAACAGGAGAGAGACACAGGGCATGAGCGGGGAATGGGGGGCAAAAGGAGGGAGACACGGGGCATGAGCGGGGGGTGGGGGAACACGAGGGAGAGACACGGGGCATGAACAGGGAGTAGGGGGCAAAAGCAGGGAGACACTGGGCATGAGCGGGGTGGGGGGAACACGAGGGAGACACGGTCATGAGCTAGGGGTGGGGGGTAACAGGAGAGAGACACAGGGCATGAGTGGGGGTGGGGGGCAACAGGCAAGAGACACAGGGCTTGTGCGGGGGGTGTGGGGCAACAGCAGGGAGACACGGGGCATGAGCGGGGGTGGGGGGACACGAGGGAGACACGGGGCATGAGAGGGGGGTGGGGGGTAACAGGAGAGAGACACGGGGCATGAGCACGGGTGGGGGGCAACAGCAGGGAGACAAGGGGCCTGACCGGGGGGTGGGGGGCAACAGGAGAGAGACACGGGGCATGAGCAGGGGGTGGGGGGCAACAGGAGATAGACACGGGGCATGAGCAGGGGGTGGGGGGCAACAGCAGGGAGACACAGGGCATGAGCAGGGGGTGGGGGAACACAAGGGAGACACGGGCCATAAGCGGGGGGTGGGGGGAACACGAGGGAGACACAGGGCATGAGGGGCAACAAGAGGGTGACATGGGGCATGAGCAGGGGGTGGGGGAACACGGGGGAGACACGGGCCATGAGCGGGGGGTGGAAGGCAACATCAGGGAGACAAAGGGCATGACCGGGGATGGGGGGCAACAGGAGAGAGACACTGGGCATGAGCAGGGGGTGGGGGGCAACAGCAGGGAGACACAGGGCATGAGCAGGGGGTGGACGAACACGAGGGAGACACCGGCCATGAGCGGGGGCTGGAAGGCAACAGCAGGGAGACAAGGGGCATGACCGGGGGTGGGGGGCAACAGGAGAGAGACACAGGGCATGAGCGGGGGTGGGGGGCAACAGCAGGGAGACACTGGGCATGAGCCAGGGGTGTGGGGTAACAGAAGAGAGACACGGGGCATGAGAGAGGGGTGGGGGTAACAGGAGAGAGACACAGGGCATGAGCAGGGGGTGGGGGGCAACAGCAGGAGACACGGGGCATGAGAGGGGGTGGGGGGTATCAGGAGAGAGACATGGGGCATGAGAGGGGGGTGGGGGTAACAGGATAGAGACACGGGTCATGAGCGGGGCGTGGGGGCAACTGCAGGGAGACAAGGGGCATGAGGGTGGTGTTGGGGGAACAGGGGAGACACGAGGCATGAGCGGGGATGGGGGGAACAGGAGAGACACACGGGGGCATGAGCAGGGTGTGGCAGGCAATAGCAGGGAGACACGGGTATGACCGGGGGGTAGGGGGCAACAGAAGAGAGGCACGGGGCATGAGAGGGGGTGGGGGTAACAGGAGAGAGATATAGGGCATGACCAGGGGGTTGGTGTCAACAGCAGGGAGACACGGGGAATGACCGGGGGGTGGTGGGGCCACAGGAGAGAGACACCGGGTATGAGAGGTGGGTGGGGGGCAACAGGAAAAAGACACAGGGCATGAGAGGGGGGTGGGGGCAACAGCAGGGAGACACTGGGCATGACCGGGGGGTGGGAGGTAACAGGAGAGAGACACGGGGCATGACCGGGGGTAGGGGGCAACAGGAGAGAGGCACGGGGCATGAGAGGGGGTGGGGGGTATCAGGAGAGAGACTCGGGTCATGAGCGGGGCATGGGGGGCAACTGCAGGGAGACAAGGGGCATGAGGGTGGTGTTGGGGGAACACGGGAGACACGAGGCATGACCGGGGGGTGGGGGTAACAGGAGAGAGACACGGGGCATGAGCAGGGGTTGGCGGGCAATAGCAGGGAGACACGGGGTATGACTGGGGGGTAGGGGGCAACAGAAGAGAGGCACGGGGCATGGGAGGGGGTGGGGGGTAACAGGAGAGAGATATAGGGCATTACCAGGGGGTTGAGGGCAACAGCAGGGAGACACGGGGAATGACCAGGGGGTGGTGGGCAACAGGAGAGAGACACCGGGTATGAGAGGTGGGTGGGGGGTAACAGGAAAAAGACACAGGGCATGAGAGGGGGTGGGGGCAACAGCAGGGAGACACTGGGAATGACCGGGGGGTGGGAGGTAACAGGAGAGAGACACGGGGCATGAGCGGGGGGTGGCGGGCAATAGCAGGGACACACAGGGCTTGTGCGGGGGGTGTGGGGCAACAGCAGGGAGACACGGGGCATTGAGCGGGGATAGGGGTACACGAGGGAGACATGGGGCATGAGAGGGGGGTGGGGGGTAACAGGATAGAGACACGGGTCATGAGCGGGGCATGGGGGCAACTGCAGGGAGACAAGGGGCAAGAGGGCGGTGTTGGGGAACAGGGGAGACACGAGGCATGAGCGGGGATGGGGGAACAGGAGAGACACACGGGGCATGAGCGGAGGGTAGGGTAGGGGCAACAGCAGGGAGACACTGGGCATGACCGGGGGGTGTGGGTAACAGGAGAGAGACACGGGGCATGAGCAGGGTGCGGCAGGCAATAGCAGGGAGACACGGGTCTGACCGGGGGGTAGGGGGCAACAGAAGAGAGGCACGGGGCATGAGAGGGGGTGGGGGTAACAGGAGAGAGATATAGGGCATGACCAGGGGGTTGGGGGCAACAGCAGGGAGACACGGGGAATGACCGGGGGTGGTGGGCAACAGGAGAGAGACACCAGGTATGAGAGGTGGGTGGGGGGTAACAGGAAAAAGACACAGGGCATGAGAGGGGGTGGGGGCAACAGCAGGGAGACACTGGGCATGACCGGGGGTGGGAGGTAACAGGAGAGAGACACGGGGCATGACCGGGGGGTAGGGGGCAACAGGATAGAGGCACGGGGCATGAGAGGGGGTGGGGGGTATCAGGAGAGAGACTCGGGTCATGAGCGGGGCAATGATGGGCAACTGCAGAGAGACAAGGGGCATGAGGGTGGTGTTGGGGGAACACGGGAGACACGAGGCATGACCGGGGGGTGGGGGTAACAGGAGAGAGACACGGGGCATGAGCAGGGGTTGGCGGGCAATAGCAGGGAGACACGGGGTATGACTGGGGGGTAGGGGGCAACAGAAGAGAGGCACGGGGCATGGGAGGGGGTGGGGGGTAACAGGAGAGAGATATAGGGCATGACCAGGGGGTTGAGGGCAACAGCAGGGAGAACACGGGAATGACCAGGGGGTGGTGGGCAACAGGAGAGAGACACCGGGTATGAGAGGTGGGTGGGGGTAACAGGAAAAGACACAGGGCATGAGAGGGGGTGGGGGCAACAGCAGGGAGATACTGGGAATGACCGGGGGGTGGGAGGTAACAGGAGAGAGACACGGGGCATGAGCGGGGGGTGGCGGGCAATAGCAGGGACACACGGGGCTTGTGCGGGGGGTGTGGGGCAACAGCAGGGAGACACGGGGCATGAGCGGGGATAGGGGTACACGAGGGAGACATGGGGCATGAGAGGGGGGTGGGGGTAACAGGATAGAGACACGGGTCATGAGCGGGGCATGGGGGGCAACTGCAGGGAGACAAGGGGCATGAGGGTGGTGTTGGGGGAAAAGGGGAGATAGGAGGCATGAGCGGGGATTTGGGGAACAGGAGAGACACACGGGGCATGAGCGGAGGGTAGGGGCAACAGCAGGGAGACACTGGCATGACCGGGGGGTGTGGGTAACAGGAGAGAGACACGGGGCATGAGCAGGGTGTGGCAGGCAATAGCAGGGAGACACGGGTATGAGAGGTGGGTGGGGGTAACAGGAAAAAGACACAGGGCATGAGAGGGGGTGGGGCAACAGCAGGGAGACACTGGGCATGACCGGGGGGTGGGAGGTAACAGGAGAGAGACACGGGGCATGACGGGGTTAGGGGGCAACAGAAGAGAGGCACGGGGCATGAAAGGGGGTGGGGGTAACAGGAGAGAGATATAGGGCATGACCAGGGGGTTGGGGGCAACAGCAGGGAGACACGGGGAATGACCGGGGGGTGGTGGGCAACAGGAGAGAGACACCGGGTATGAGAGGTGGGTGGGGGTAACAGGAAAAAGACACAGGGCATGAGAGGGGGGTGGGGGCAACAGCAGGAAGACACTGGGCATGACCGGGGGTGGGAGGCAACAGGAGAGAGACACGGGGCATGCGCGGGGGTGGCGGGCAATAGCAGGGAGACACGGGGCATGACCGGGGGTACTGGGCCAACAGGAGAGAGGCACGGGGCATGAGAGGGTGTGGGGGGTATCAGGAGAGAGACATGGGGCATGAGAAGGGGGTGGGGGGGTAACAGGATAGAGACTCGGGTCATGAGCGGGGCATGGGGTGCAACTGCAGGGAGACAAGGGGCATGAGGGTGGTGTTGGGGGAACACGGGAGACAGGGAGGCATGACCGGGGGGTGGGGGTAACAGGAGAGAGACACGGGGCATGAGCAGGGGTTGGCGGGCAATAGCAGGGAGACACGAGGTATGACTGGGGGGTAGGGGGCAACAGAAGAGAGGCACGGGCATGAGAGGGGGGTGGGGGTAACAGGAGAGAGATATAGGGCATGACCAGGGGGTTGAGGGCAACAGCAGGGAGACACGGGGAATGACCAGGGGGTGGTGGGCAACAGGAGAGAGACACCGGGTATGAGAGGTGGGTGGGGGGTAACAGGAAAAAGACACAGGGCATGAGAGGGGGGTGGGTGCAACAGCAGGGAGACACTGGGCATGACCGGGGGGTGGGAGGTAACAGGAGAGAGACACGGGGCATGAGCGGGGGGTGGCGGGCAATAGCAGGGAGACACGGGGCTTGTGCGGGGGGGGTGGGGGAACAGCAGGGAGACACGGGGCATGTGCAGGGATAGGGGTACACGAGGGAGACACGGGGCATGAGAGGGGGAAGGGGGTAACAGGAGAGAGACACGGGGCATGAGCACGGGGTGGGGGGCAACAGAAGGGAGACACGGGGCATGACCGGGGGTAGAGGGCAACAGCAGGGAGACAAGGGGCATGACCGGGGGGTGGGGGCAACAGGAGAGAGACACAGGGCATGAGCAGGGGGTGGGGGAACACGAGGGAGACACGGGCCATGAGCGAGGGGTGGGGGGAACACGAGGGAGACACAGGGCATGAGGGGCAACAAGAGGGTGACTTGGGGCATGAGCGGGGGTGGGGGTAATAGGAAAGAAACACGGGGCATGAGCAGGGGGTGGGGGGCAACAAGAGGGAGAAACGGGGCATGAGCGGGGATGGGGGGACACGAGGGAGACACGGGGTATGAGAGGGGGGTGGGGGGTAACAGGCGAGAGACACAGGGCATGAGCACGGGGTGGGGGGCAACAGCAGGGAGACACGGGGCATGACCGGGGGTGGAGGGCAACAGCAGGGAGACAAGGGGCATGAGCGGGGGTGGGGGGCAACAGGAGAGAGACACGGGGCATGAGCAGGGGGTGGGGGGCAACAGCAGGGAGACACAGGGCATGAGCAGGGGGTGGGGGAACACGAGGGAAACACAGGCCATGAGCGGGGGGTGGGGGGAACATGAGGGAGACACAGGGCATGAGGGGCAACAAGAGGGTGACATGGGGCATGAGCGGGGGTGGGGGTAACAGGAGAGAAACACAGGCATGAGCACAGGGTGGGGGCAACAGGAGGGAGACATGGGGCATGAGCGGGGGGTGGGGGGAAACACAAGGGAGACATGGGGCATGAGCCGGGGGCAACAAGAGGGAGACACTGGGCATGAGCGGGGGGTGGGCGAACACGAGGGAGACACGGGCCATGAGCGGGGGCTGGAAGGCAACAGCAGGGAGACAAGGGGCATGACCGGGGGTGGGGGGCAACAGGAGAGAGACACAGGGCATGAGCGGAGGGTGGGGGGCAACAGCAGGGAGACACTGGGTTGAGCGGGGGTGGGGGGTATCAGGAGAGAGACATGGTGCATGAGAGGAGGGTGGGGGGTAACAGGATAGAGACACGGGTCATGAGCGGGGCGTGGGGGGCAACTGCAGGGAGACAAGGGGCATGAGGGTGGTGTTGGGGGAACAGGGGAGACACGAGGCATGAGCGGGGATGGGGGAACAGGAGAGACACACGGGGCATGAGTGGAGGGTAGGGGCAACAGCAGGGAGACACTGGGCATGACCTGGGGGTGTGGGTAACAGGAGAGAGACACGGGGCATGAGCAGGGTGTGGCAGGCAATAGCAGGGAGACACGGGTATGACCGGGGGGTAGGGGGCAACAGAAGAGAGGCACGGGGCATGAGAAGGGGTGGGGGTAACAGGAGAGAGATATAGGGCATGACCAGGGGGTTGGGGGCAACAGCAGGGAGACACGGGGAATGACCGGGGGGTGGTGGGCAACAGGAGAGAGACACTGGTATGAGAGGTGGATGGGGGGTAACAGGAAAAAGACACAGGGCATGAGAGGGGGTGGGGGCAACAGCAGGGAGACACTGGGCATGACCGGGGGGTGGGAGGTAACAGGAGAGAGACACGGGGCATGAGCGGGGGGTGGAGGGCAATAGCAGGGAGACACGGGGCATGTGTCATGATCTCTGCTTCCAAAAGGTCAGGGTTTTCCCAACTCCCTTGGAAGCAGATCCATAACCCAGGTTCCGAGTGCCAACCAGTCCCAATTGGGACCTTTTGGACCCAGTCCTGGCGCCAGTGGCACCAGGCTCATAAATATGCCCAGTCCCAGCGCTGGAAGTGCCGGGCTCATAATGCTTGGGTGGACTTACCTTCAGCAGACCATGCTGCTTACTTGCCTGCCAGTTGAGCCTCTGATCCTCTTCTGTTTGGAACTACTTTTCCTGTTGGGCAGGGCTGGAGCCACTCCCTAGACTCAGAACACTGGAACTCTTCTGGAAGGCAGGAACTCTTTTCTTACCAGGAACTCTTTTCTTACTTAGGCGTGGCTGTGGAAGGAGACCCTTAAGCACTACAGGAGGCTATTTAAACCACACCCGGTGGATGAATCTTGCTTTGCGTTATTCTGCAACCTCTGCAGCAGAACGCTCATCGTGTCTTCTGCATCCGGTCCTGGGCCTAAGGAAAAAGGCTTACCATCCTGAATCCAGTCTTCAGCAACACCTATAAAGACAAGAAAGAACAGGTTAGCATTCCGGCATCTGAAAGGCAAAGGCTTACCTACTCTTCGTGCGCTCCGGAGGTCTTCACACTGCATTCCGGCATCTGAAAGACAAAAGTTTACCAACTCTTCGCACGCTCCGGAGGCCTTCGGCGCTGCATCCCGCATCTGAACTTCTGGCTATCAAGTCTGCCTTTAAGGCTTGGCGGCATTATCTGCTGGGGGCTCGACACACCGTTACTGTGATTACGGATCACCGAAACCTGCAATATTTGAAGACCGCAAAAGCCCAATCCTCTAGACAACTCCGTTGGGCATTATTCTTTGCCGAGTTTGACTTCATAATTACCTATCGACCTGGTACAAAGAACGGTAAAGCCGATGCCCTTTCTCGGATGGGAGTGGAAGAACACTTGGTCAACCCTAAACCTGTACCAATCATTCCCGAACAAAGAATTCTGGGTGTAATCGCCACAGAATCCATAGAGGAAGTTAAGGATAAAGCCAGGCAACTTGTAACTCCAGCAGACATACAGAATTGGCATCTGCAGGGAAAGGACTTTGCAGTAAAGGACAACTTATTGTATTTCCAAGAACGATTATACCTACCCAGCACAGATTTACAGAAAAAAGTAATCTCTTGTTATCACGACTCTTTAATGGAAGGTCATCCCGGTATAGCCAAGACCTCAGAAAAGATCAAGCGCTACTTCTGGTGGCCGTCTTGGAAAAAAGATATCAGAGACTTTATAATGTCCTGTGGAGTATGCGCCCAAAACAAGAGTCAAAAGGAAAGACCAGCAGGCCTCTTACGCCCTATTGACATCCCACCTCGCCCTTGGCATACGCTTTCTATGGACTTCATCACTGATCTACCTCCATGCTCCGGATACAATACGATTCTAGTAATCGTGGACTTATTCTCCAAGATGGCGCATTTCATTCCGCTCAAAGGCTTGCCAACAGCAGCAACTCTGGCCCGAGAATTTCTCGAAAACATCGTACGACTGCACGGTTTTCCTTCGGTTCTAATTTCGGATCGAGGTAGTCAATTTATTTCTCATTTTTGGCGAAGTTGCTGTCGGTCGGCTCAAATTGATGTGAGACTATCGACCAGTCACCACCCTCAGACCGACGGACACACCGAGAGGACCAATCAAACTCTGGAACAGTATTTACGGTGCATGCTGCAACAAACTGAAAAAACTTGGAAAGATATCCTTTGGATAGCCGAGTATGCCTACAATAACTCTGTCCATTCGGGAACTTCGAAAACCCCTTTTTTTCTTTTGTACGGCAGTCACCCTCGAACCTCGGAGTTGGATCCCCTCCAAGATCTTGAAACACCAGCAGTAGACTACCTGCATTCTACAATCACCCAAGCCTTTAAGGAAGCTGTTTCTCACCTTCAAAGGGCTAAAGAACAATACAAGAAAGGAGCAGATCAACATCGGAAGGAAGCCCCTCACTATCAAGTAGGGGATCAAGTCTGGTTATCCACCAAATATCTATCTCTAAAAGGGCCACGCACATTCAACCCAAGATACCTTGGTCCATATTCCATCACTACCATAGTAAACCCAGTAGCGGTCAAGTTGGACTTGCCCCCGCACATGAAGATACATCCGGTCTTCCACGTCTCTCTATTAAAACCCGTGCAACCTCAAACCCGACTAACCAAATCTCCAAAACCTATCCTAGTGGATGGAGAACTCGAGTTTGAAGTCAAAAGCATTCTGGACTCCAAGATCTCCAAATCTAAACTATTCTACCTAATTGACTGGAAAGGCTACGGCCCCCAAGAGAGATCCTGGGAACCTGCTGAATATGTCCACGCTCCTCGCCTAATCAAAAGATTTCACCGAACATTTCCTGACAAGCCAAAACCCCCGGAGAAGCCTGGTTTGGGAGGGGCCTTGAGGGGGGGTACTGTCATGATCTCTGCTTCCAAAAGGTCAGGGTTTTCCCAACTCCCTTGGAAGCAGATCCATAACCCAGGTTCCGAGTGCCAACCAGTCCCAATTGGGACCTTTTGGACCCAGTCCTGGCGCCAGTGGCACCAGGCTCATAAATATGCCCAGTCCCAGCGCTGGAAGTGCCGGGCTCATAATGCTTGGGTGGACTTACCTTCAGCAGACCATGCTGCTTACTTGCCTGCCAGTTGAGCCTCTGATCCTCTTCTGTTTGGAACTACTTTTCCTGTTGGGCAGGGCTGGAGCCACTCCCTAGACTCAGAACACTGGAACTCTTCTGGAAGGCAGGAACTCTTTTCTTACCAGGAACTCTTTTCTTACTTAGGCGTGGCTGTGGAAGGAGACCCTTAAGCACTACAGGAGGCTATTTAAACCACACCCGGTGGATGAATCTTGCTTTGCGTTATTCTGCAACCTCTGCAGCAGAACGCTCATCGTGTCTTCTGCATCCGGTCCTGGGCCTAAGGAAAAAGGCTTACCATCCTGAATCCAGTCTTCAGCAACACCTATAAAGACAAGAAAGAACAGGTTAGCATTCCGGCATCTGAAAGGCAAAGGCTTACCTACTCTTCGTGCGCTCCGGAGGTCTTCACACTGCATTCCGGCATCTGAAAGACAAAAGTTTACCAACTCTTCGCACGCTCCGGAGGCCTTCGGCGCTGCATCCCGCATCTGAAAGACAAAACAAGGTGCGTTTAAAGACATTGGGGAACTTTAATACTCACGTGCCATTACTCCTTTCCACATCTAATCCAGTGGGTATTCCGGCACCCTGCAGCCGCTCCGAACTCGTACCTGCAAAATAAAAAGACAGTTAGAGCGCATAGCGAAGCAGGCAACAAGCGCTTACTTACGTGCTTCCAGGCGCTTCTATTCATCACACGGGCTCCATCTTCAACTCACTTCAGCCCGTCATCCGCCATCGCCGGAACCCTGCAAAACAAGAGACATCATTACTAAAGACTTTAAAGACATTTGAATGACTCGAAACTTACCGTTCGTGCAGTAAACGACGGACAGCAGTCCTCTGAAGTCAAGAGGCCTGCGCTACCTATCCAGTGAAGAAACTGGTTACAGCACCCTGCCCCGAGGCAGATGGAGAGCTCGGCATTCACTTACCTAAGGTGAGAGCGTTAACCTTTGGGGGTCTACAGGAGAGGAGAAGAGGAAAGAGATAGGGACACCCCAATAACCCTATTTCATTAACCCCATATTTTCTATCTGCAGACATCTTACTCTACACGTCAGGCATACAGTGCACAGAGGTCCAGCCCAAAGAGCCAACCGGGTGCTACACATCACCTTTGAAGATACGGTAGTCGCCCAGTCAAGACCGGCGCCTCTGCGAGAATCAGGTGAGCGTTACAGCATGACCGGGGGTAGGGGGCAACAGGAGAGAGGCACGGGTCATGAGAGGGGGTGGGGGGTATCAGGAGAGAGACTCGGGTCATGAGCGGGGCATGGGGGGCAACTGCAGGGAGACAAGGGGCATGAGGGTGGTGTTGGGGGAACACGGGAGACACGAGGCATGACCGGGGGGTGGGGGTAACAGGAGAGAGACACGGGGCATGAGCGGGGGTTGGCGGGCAATAGCAGGGAGACACGGGGTATGACTGGGGGGTAGGGGGCAACAGAAGAGAGGCACGGGGCATGGGAGGGGGTGGGGGGTAACAGGAGAGAGATATAGGGCATGACCAGGGGGTTGAGGGCAACAGCAGGGAGACACGGGGAATGACCAGGGGGTGGTGGGCAACAGGAGAGAGACACCGGGTATGAGAGGTGGGTGGGGGGTAACAGGAAAAAGACACAGGGCATGAGAGGGGGTGGGGGCAACAGCAGGGAGACACTGGACATGACCGGGGGGTGGGAGGTAACAGGAGAGAGACACGGGGCATGAGCGAGGGGTGGCGGGCAATAGCAGGGAGACACGGGGCTTGTGCGGGGGGTGTGGGGCAACAGCAGGGAGACACGGGGCATGAGCGGGGATAGGGGTACACGAGGGGACACGGGGCATGAGAGGGGGTGGGGGGTAACAGGATAGAGACACGGGTCATGAGCGGGGCATGGGGGGCAACTGCAGGGAGAAAAGGGGCATGAGGGTGGTGTTGGGGGAACAGGGGAGACACGAGGCATGAGCGGGGATGGGGGGAACAGGAGAGACACACGGGGCATAGGCGGAGGGTAGGGGCAACAGCAGGGAGACACTGGGCATGACCGGGGGGTGTGGGTAACAGGAGAGAGACACGGGGCATGAGCAGGGTGTGGCAGGCAATAGTAGGGAGACACGGGTATGACCAGGGGGTAGGGGGCAACAGAAGAGAGGCACGGGGCATGAGAGGGGGTGGGGGTAACAGGAGAGAGATATAGGGCATGACCAGGGGGTTGGGGGCAACAGCAGGGAGACACAGGGAATGACCGGGGGGTGGTGGGCAACAGGAGAGAGACACCGGGTATGAGAGGTGGGTGGTGGGTAACAGGAAAAAGATACAGGGCATGAGAGGGGGGTGGGGGCAACAGCAGGGAGACACTGGGCATGACCGGGGGGTGGGAGGTAACAGGAGAGAGACACGGGGCATGAGCGGGGGGTGGCGGGCAATAGCAGGGAGACACTGGGCATGACCAGGGGTAGGGGGCAACAGGAGAGAGGCACGGGGCATGAGAGGGGGTGGGGGGTATCCGGAGAGGGACATGGGGCATGAGAGGGGGTGGGGGGTAACAGGATAGAGACTCGGGTCATGAGCGGGGCATGGGGGGCAACTGCAGGGAGACAAGGGGCATGAGGGTGGTGTTGGGGGAACACGGGAGACACGATGCATGACCGGGGGGTGGGGGTAACAGGAGAGAGACACGGGGCATGAGCAGGGGTTGGCGGGCAATAGCAGGGAGACACGGGGTATGACTGGGGGGTAGGGGGCAACAGAAGAGAGGCACGGGGCATGAGAGGGGGGTGGGTGTAACAGGAGAGGGACACAGGGCATGAGCAGGGGGTGGGGGGCAACAGCAGGGAGACACGGGGCATGAGAGGGGGTGGGGGGTATCAGGAGAGAGACATGGGGCATGAGAGGAGGGTGGGGGGTAACAGGATAGAGACACGGGTCATGAGCGGGGCGTGGGGGGCAACTGCAGGGAGACAAGGGGCATGAGGGTGGTGTTGGGGGAACAGGGGAGACACGAGGCATGAGCGGGGATGGGGGGGAACAGGAGAGACACAAGGGGCATGAGTGGAGGGTAGGGGCAACAGCAGGGAGACACTGGGCATGACCTGGGGGTGTGGGTAACAGGAGAGAGACACGGGGCATGAGCAGGGTGTGGCAGGCAATAGCAGGGAGACACGGGTATGACCGGGGGTAGGGGGCAACAGAAGAGAGGCACGGGGCATGAGAGGGGGTGGGGGTAACAGGAGAGAGATATAGGGCATGACCAGGGGGTTGGGGGCAACAGCAGGGAGAAACGGGGAATGACCGGGGGGTGGTGAGCAACAGGAGAGAGACACCGGGTATGAGAGGTGGGTGGGGGGTAACAGGAAAAAGACACAGGGCATGAGAGGGGGGTGGGGGCAACAGCAGGGAGACACTGGGCATGACCGGGGGGTGGGAGGTAACAGGAGAGAGACACGGGGCATGAGCGGGGGGTGGCGGCAATAGCAGGGAGACACGGGGCATGACTGGGGGTAGGGGGCAACAGGAGAGAGGCACGGGGCATGAGAGGGGGTGGGGGGTATCAGGAGAGAGACATGGGGCATGAGAGGGGGGTGGGGGGTAACAGGATAGAGACTCGGGTCATGAGCGGGGCATGGGGGGCAACTGCAGGGAGACAAGGGGCATGAGGGTGGTGTTGGGGGAACACGGGAGACACGAGGCATGACCGGGGGGTGGGGGTAACAGGAGAGAGACACGGGGCATGAGCAGGGGTTGGCTGGCAATAGCAGGGAGACACGGGGTATGACTGGGGGGTAGGGGGCAACAGAAGAGAGGCACGGGGCATGGGAGGGGGTGGAGGGTAACAGGAGAGAGATATAGGGCATGACCAGGGGGTTGGGGGCAAAAGCAGGGAGACACAGGGAATGACCGGGGGGTGGTGGGCAACAGGAGAGAGACACCGGGTATGAGAGGTGGGTGGTGGGTAACAGGAAAAAGACACAGGGCATGAGAGGGGGGTGGGGGCAACAGCAGGGAGACACTGGGCATGACCGGGGGGTGGGAGGTAACAGGAGAGAGACACGGGGCATGAGCGGGGGGTGGCGGGCAATAGCAGGGAGACACTGGGCATGACCAGGGGTAGGGGGCAACAGGAGAGAGGCACGGGGCATGAGAGGGGGTGGGGGGTATCCGGAGAGAGACATGGGGCATGAGAGGGGGGTGGGGGGTAACAGGATAGAGACTCGGGTCATTAGCGGGGCATGGGGGGCAACTGCAGGGAGACAAGGGGCATGAGGGTGGTGTTGGGGGAACACGGGAGACACGATGCATGACCGGGGGGTGGGGGTAACAGGAGAGAGACACGGGGCATGAGCAGGGGTTGGCGGGCAATAGCAGGGAGACACGGGGTATGACTGGGGGGTAGGGGGCAACAGAAGAGAGGCACGGGGCATGAGAGGGGGGTGGGTGTAACAGGAGAGGGACACAGGGCATGAGCAGGGGGTGGGGGGCAACAGCAGGGAGACACGGGGCATGAGAGGGGGTGGGGGGTATCAGGAGAGAGACATGGGGCATGAGAGGAGGGTGGGGGGTAACAGGATAGAGACACGGGTCATGAGCGGGGCGTGGGGGGCAACTGCAGGGAGACAAGGGGCATGAGGGTGGTGTTGGGGGAACAGGGGAGACACGAGGCATGAGCGGGATGGGGGGGAACAGGAGAGACACAAGGGGCATGAGTGGAGGGTAGGGGCAACAGCAGGGAGACACTGGGCATGACCTGGGGGTGTGGGTAACAGGAGAGAGACACGGGGCATGAGCAGGGTGTGGCAGGCAATAGCAGGGAGACACGGGTATGACCGGGGGTAGGGGGCAACAGAAGAGAGGCACGGGGCATGAGAGGGGGTGGGGGTAACAGGAGAGAGATATAGGGCATGACCAGGGGGTTGGGGGCAACAGCAGGGAGAAACGGGGAATGACCGGGGGGTGGTGAGCAACAGGAGAGAGACACCGGGTATGAGAGGTGGGTGGGGGGTAACAGGAAAAAGACACAGGGCATGAGAGGGGGGTGGGGGCAACAGCAGGGAGACACTGGGCATGACCGGGGGGTGGGAGGTAACAGGAGAGAGACACGGGGCATGAGCGGGGGGTGGCGGCAATAGCAGGGAGACACGGGGCATGACTGGGGGTAGGGGGCAACAGGAGAGAGGCACGGGGCATGAGAGGGGGTGGGGGGTATCAGGAGAGAGACATGGGGCATGAGAGGGGGGTGGGGGGTAACAGGATAGAGACTCGGGTCATGAGCGGGGCATGGGGGGCAACTGCAGGGAGACAAGGGGCATGAGGGTGGTGTTGGGGGAACACGGGAGACACGAGGCATGATCGGGGGGTGGGGGTAACAGGAGAGAGACACGGGGCATGAGCAGGGGTTGGCTGGCAATAGCAGGGAGACACGGGGTATGACTGGGGGGTAGGGGGCAACAGAAGAGAGGCACGGGGCATGGGAGGGGGTGGGGGGTAACAGGAGAGAGATATAGGGCAATGCCAGGGGGTTGAGGGCAACAGCAGGGAGACACGGGGAATGACCAGGGGGTGGTGGGCAACAGGAGAGAGACACCGGGTATGAGAGGTGGGTGGGGGGTAACAGGAAAAAGACACAGGGCATGAGAGGGGGTGGGGGCAACAGCAGGGAGACACTGGGCATGACCGGGGGGTGGGAGGTAACAGGAGAGAGACACGGGGCATGAGCGGGTGTTGGCTGGCAATAGCAGGGAGACACGGGGCTTGTGCGGGGGGTGTGGGGCATCAGCAGGGAGACATGGGGCATGAGCGGGGATAGGGGTACACGGGGAAGACACGGGGCATGAGAGGGTGGTGGGTGGTAACAGGATAGAGACACGGGTCATGAGCGGGGCATGGGGGGCAACTGCAGGGAGACAAGGGGCATGAGGGTGGTGTTGGGGGAACAGGGGAGACACGAGGCATGAGCGGTGATGGGGAAACAGGAGAGACACACGGGGCATGAGCGGAGGGTAGGGGCAACAGCAGGGAGACACTGGGCATGACCAGGGGGTGTTGGTAACAGGAGAGAGACACGGGGCATGAGCAGGGTGTGGCAGGCAATAGCAGGGAGACACGGTTATGACCGGGGGGTAGGGGGCAACAGAAGAGAGGCACGGGGCATGAGAGGGGGTGGGGGTAACAGGATAGAGATATAGGGCATGACCAGGGGGTTGGGGGCAACAGCAGGGAGACACGGGGAATGACCGGGGGGTGGTGGGCAACAGGAGAGAGACACCGGGTATGAGAGGTGGGTGGGGGGTAACAGGAAAAAGACACAGGGCATGAGAGGGGGGTGGGGGCAATAGCAGGGAGACACTGGGCATGACCGGGGGGTGGGAGGTAACAGGAGAGAGACACGGGGCATGAGCGGGGGGTGGCGGGCAATAACAGGGAGACACGGGGCTTGTGCGGGGGGTGTGGGGCAACAGCAGGGAGACACGGGGCATGTGCAGGGATAGGGGTACACGAGGGAGACACGGGGCATGAGAGGGGGGTGGGGGGTAACAGGAGAGAGACACGGGGCATGAGCACGGGGTAGGGGGCAACAGCAGGGAGACACGGGGCATGACCGGGGGTGGAGGGCAACAGCAGGGAGACAAGGGGCATGACCGGGGGGTGGGGGGCAACAGGAGAGAGACACAGGGCATGAACAGGGGGTGGGGGGCAACAGCAGGGAGAACCAGGGCATGAGCAGGGGGTGGGGGAACACGAGGGAGACACGGCCATGAGCGGGGGGTGGGGGGAAGACGAGGGAGACACAGGGCATGAGGGGCAACAAGAGGGTGACTTGGGGCATGAGCGGGGGTGGGGGTCATAGGAAAGAAACACGGGGCATGAGCAGGGGGTGGGGGGCAACAGCAGGGAGACACGGGGCATGACCGGGGGTAGAGGGCAACAGCAGGGAGACAAGGGGCATGACCGGGGGGTGGGGGGGCAACAGGAGAGAGACACAGGGCATGAGCAGGGGGTGGGGGAACATGAGGGAGACACGGGCCATGAGCGGGGGGTGGGGGGAACACGAGGGAGACACAGGGCATGAGGGGCAACAAGAGGGTGACTTGGGGCATGAGCGGGGGTGGGGGTAATAGGAAAGAAACACGGGGCATGAGCAGGGGGTGGGGGGCAACAGGAGAGAGACACGGGGCATGAGCACGGGGTGGGGGGCAACAGCAGGGAGACACGGGGCATGACCGCGGGTGGAGGGCAACAGCAGGGAGACAAGGGGCATGACCGGGGGGTGGGGGGCAACAGGAGAGAGACACGGGGCATGAGCAGGGGGTGGGGGGCAACAGCAGGGAGACACAGGGCATGAGCAGGGGGTGGGGGAACACGAGGGAAACACGGGCCATGAGCGGGGGGTGGGGGAACACGAGGGAGACACAGGGCATGAGGGGCAACAAGAGGGTGACATGGGGCATGAGCGGGGGTGGGGGTAACAGGAGAGAAACACAGGCATGAGCAGGGGGTGGGGGGCAACAGGAGGGAGACACGGGGCATGAGCGGGGGGTGGGGGAAACACAAGGGAGACATGGGGCATGAGCCGGGGCAACAAGAGGGAGACACTGGGCATGAGCGGGGGGGGTGGATTAACAGGAGAGAGACACGGGGCATGAGAGGGGGTGGGGGTAACAGGAGAGAGACACAGGGCATGAGCAGGGGGTGGGGGGCAACAGCAGGGAGACACGGGGCATGAGCGGGGCGTGGGGGGTAACAGGGGAGAGACACAGAAAATGAGCGAGGGTGGGGGGCAATAGAAGGAAGACACGGGGCATGACCAGGGAGTGGGGGTCAACAGTAGAGAGACACGGGGCATGAGAGGGGGTGGGGGTATCAGGCGAGAGGATGGGGCATGAGAGGGGGCTGGGGGGTAACAGGATAGAGACACGGTCATGAGCGGGGGTGGGGGGCAACAGCAGGGAGACATGGGGCTGAGCGGGGTGTGGGCGGAACACGGGAGACACGAGGCATGAGCGGGGATGGGGGGAACAGGAGAGACACACGGGGCATGAGCGGAGGGTAGGGGCAACAGCAGGGAGACACTGGGCATGACCGGGGGTGGGGGGTAACAGGAGAGAGACACGGGGCAAGAGCAGGGGGTGGCAGGCAATAGCAGGGAGACACAGGGCATGACTGGGGGTAGGGGGCAACAGGAGAGAGGTACGGGGCATGAGAGGGGGTGGGGGGTAACAGGAGAGAGACATAGGGCATGACCAGGTGGTTGGGGGCAACAGCAGGGAGACATGGGGAATGACCGTGGGGTGGTGGGCAACAGGAGAGAGACACCGGGTATGAGAGGTGGGTGGGGGGTAACAGGAAAAAGACACGGGGCATGAGAGGGGGGTGGGGGCAACAGCAGGGAAACACTGGGCATGACCAGGGGGTGGGGGTAACAGGAGAGAGACACGGGCATGAGCGGGGGGTGGCGGGCATTAGCAGGGAGACACGGGGCTTGTGCGGGGGTGTGGGGCAACAGCAGGGAGACACAGGGCATGAGCGGGGGTGGGGGGACATGAGGGAGACACGAAGCATGAGAGGGGTGTGGGGGGTAACAGGAGAGAGACACGGGGCATGAGCACGGGGTGGGGGGCAACAGCAGGGAGACATGGGGCATGACCGGGGTTGGAGGGCATCAGCAGGGAGACAAGGGGCATGACCGGGGTGTGGGGGGCAACAGGAGAGAGACACAGGGCATGAGCAGGGGGTAGGGGGCAACAGCAGGGAGACACAGGGAATGAGCAGGGGGTGGGGGAACACGAGGGAGACACGGGCCATGAGCGGGGTGTGGGGGAACACGAGGGAGACACGGGGCATGAGGGGCAACAAGAGGGTGACATGGGGCATGAGCGTGGGTGGGGGTAACAGGAGAGAAACACGGGACATGAGCAGGGGGTGGGGGGCAACAGGAGGGAGACACGGGGCATGAGCGGGGGGTGGGGGAAACACAAGGGAGACATGGGGCATGAGCCGGGGGCAACAAGAGGGAGACACTGGGTATGAGCGGGGGGTGTGGGGTAACAGGAGGGAGACATGGGGCATGAGAGGGGGGTGGGGGTAACAGGAGAGAGACACAGGGCATGAGCGGGGTGTGGGGGCAACAGCAGGGAGACACTGGGTATGAGTGGGGGGTGTGGGGTAACAGTAGAGAGACACGGGGCATGAGAGGGGGTGGGGGGTATCAGGAGAGAGACATGAGGCATGAGAGGGGGTGGGGGGTAACAGGATAGAGACACGGGTCATGAGCGGGGGTGGGGGGCAACAGCAGGGAGACATGGGGCATGAGCGGGGTGTGGGGGAAACAGGGGAGACATGAGGCATGAGCAGGGATGGGGGAACAGGAGAGACACACGGGGCATGAGCGGAGGGTAGGGGCAACAGCAGGGAGACACTGGGCATGACCGGGGGTTGGGGGTAACAGGAGAGAGACACAGAAAATGAGCGAGGGTGGGGGCAATAGAAGGGAGACACAGGGCATGACCAGGGGGTGGGGGTCAACAGTAGAGAGACACGGGGCATGAGAGGGGGTGGGTGGTATCAGGAGAGAGGATGGGGCATGAGAGGGGGGTGGGGGGTAACAGGATAGAGACACGGTCATGAGCGGGGGGTGGGGGGCAACAGCAGGGAGACATGGGGCTGAGCGGGGTGTGGGCGGAACAGGGGAGACACGAGGCATGAGCGGGGATGGGGGAACAGGAGAGACACACGGGGCATGAGCGGAGGGTAGGGGCAACAGCAGGGAGACACTGGGCATGACCGGGGTGGGGGGTAACAGGAGAGAGACACGGGGCATGAGCAGGGGGTGGCAGGCAATAGCAGGGAGACACAGGGCATGACCGGGGGTAGGGGGCAACAGGAGAGAAGCACAGGCATGAGAGGGGGTGGGGGGTAACAGGAGAGAGACATAGGGCATGACCAGGGGGTTGGGGGCAACAGCAGGGAGACATGGGGCATGACCGGGGGGTGGTGGGCAACAGGAGAGAGACACCGGGTATGAGAGGTGGGTGGGGGTAACAGGAAAAAGACATGGGGCATGAGAGGGGGGTGGGGGCAACAGCAGGGAAACACTGGGCATGACCAGGGGGTGGGGGTAACAGGAGAGAGACACGGGGCATGAGCGGGGGGTGGCGGGCAATAGCAGGGAGACACGGGGCTTGTGCGGGGGTGTGGGGCAACAGCAGGGAGACACAGGGCATGAGCGGGGTTGGAGGGCAACAGCAGGGAGACAAGGGGCATGACCGGGGGGTGGGGGGCAACAGGAGAGAGACACGGGGCATGAGCAGGGGGTGGGGGGCAACAGCAGGGAGACACAGGGAATGAGCAGGGGGTGGGGGAACACCAGGGAGACACGGGCCATGAGCGGGGGGTGGGGGAACACGAGGGAGACACGGGGCATGAGGGGCAACAAGAGGGTGACATGGGGCATGAGCGGGGGTGGGGGTAACAGGAGAGAAACACGGGGCATGAGCAGGGGGTGGGGGGCAACAGGAGGGAGACACGGGGCATGAGCGGGGGGTGGGGGAAACACAAGGGAGACATGGGGCATGAGCTGGGGGCAACAAGAGGGAGACACTGGGTATGAGCGGGGGGTGTGGGGTAACAGGAGGGAGACATGGGGCATGAGAGGGGGGTGGGGGTAACAGGAGAGAGACACAGGGCATGAGCGGGGTGTGGGGGGCAACAGCGGGGAGACACTGGGTATGAGTGGGGGGTGGGGGGTATCAGGAGAGAGACATGGGGCATGAGAGGGGGTGGGGGGTAACAGGATAGAGACACGGGTCATGAGCGGGGGTGGGGGGCAACAGCAGGGAGACATGGGGCATGAGCGGGGTGTGGGGGAAACAGGGGAGACACGAGGCATGAGCAGGGATGGGGGAACAGGAGAGACACACGGGGCATGAGCGGAGGGTAGGGGCAACAGCAGGGAGACACTGGGCATGACCGGGGGTTGGGGGTAACAGGAGAGAGACACGGGGCATGAGCAGGGCGTGGCGGGCAATAGCAGGGAGACACGGGGCATGACCGGGGGGTTGGGGGCAACAGCAGGGAGACACGGGGAATTACCGGGGGGTGGTGGGCAACAGGAGAGAGACACCAGGTATGAGAGGTGGGTGTGGGGTAACAGGAAAAAGACACAGGGCATGAGAGGGGGGTGGGGGCAACAGCAGGGATACACTGGGCATGACCGGGGGGTGGGGGTAACAGGAGAGAGACACGGGGCATGAGCGGGGGGTGGCGGGCAATAGCAGGGAGACACGGGGCATGACCAGGGGTAGGGGGCAACAGGAGAGAGGCACGGGGCATGAGAGGGGGTGGGGGGTAACAGGAGAGAGACATAGGGCATGACCAGGGTGTGGGGGGCAACAGCAGGGAGACACGGGGAATGACCGGGGGGTGGTAGGCAAAAGGAGAGAGACACTGGGTATGAGAGGGGGGTGGGGGGAACACGAGAGAGACACAGGGCATGAGAGCGGGGTGTGGGGTAACAGGAGGGAGACACGGGGCATGAGAGGGGGCTGGGGCTAACAGGAGAGAGACACAGGGCATGAGCGGGGTGTGGGGGGCAACAGCAGGGAGACACGGGGCATGAGCACGGGGTGGGGGGTAACAGGGGAGAGACACAGGACATAAGCAGGGGTGGGGGGCAATAGAAGGGAGACACGGGGCATGACCAGGGGGTGGGGGTCAACAGTAGAGAGTCACAGGGGTGGGGGGTATCAGGAGAGAGACATGGGGCATGAGAGGGGGTGGGGTGTAACAGGATAGAGACACGGGTCATGAGCGGGGGTGGGGGGCAACAGCAGGGAGACATGGGGCATGAGCGGGATGTGGGGGGAGCAGGGGAGACACGAAGCATGAGCAGGGATGGGGGAACAGGAGAGACACACGGGGCATGAGCGGAGGGTAGTGGCAACAGTAGGGAGACACTGGGCATGACCGGGGGTTGGGGGTAACAGGAGAGAGACACGGGGCATGAGCAGGGGGTGGCAGGCAATAGCAGGGAGACACGGGGCATGACCGGGGGGTTGGGGGCAACAGCAAGGAGACAAGGGGAATTACCGGGGGGTGGTGGGCAACATGAGAGAGACACCCGGTATGAGAGGTGGATGGGGGTAACAGGAAAAAGACACGGGGCATGAGAGGGGGGTGGGGGCAACAGCAGGGAGACACTGGGCATGACCGGGGGGTGGAGGGTAACAGGAGAGAGACACGGGGCATGAGCGGGGGGTGGCGGGCAATAGCAGGGAGACACGGGGCATGACCAGGGGTAGGGGGCAACAGGAGAGAGGCACGGGGAATGAGAGGGGGTGGGGGGTAACAGGAGAGAGACATAGGGCATGACCAGTGTGTGGGGGGCAACAGCAGGGAGACACGGAGAATGACCGGGGGTGGTGGGCAACAGGAGAGAGACACTGGGTATGAGAGGGGGGTGGGGGGAACACGAGAGAGACACAGTGCATGAGAGTGGGGTGGGGGGTAACAGGAGAGAGACATGGGGCATGAGCGGGGGGGTGGGCAACAGCAGGGTGCCACGGGGCATGAGCGGGGGGTCGGGGGGGAACAGCAGGGAGACACAGGGCTTGGCCGGGGGTTGGGGGGCAACAGCAGGGAGACACGGGGCATGACCGGGGTGGGTGGCAACAGGATGGAGACACAGGGCATGAGAGGGGGGTGCGGGGCAACAGGAGAGAGATACGGGACATGAGCGGGGGTGGGGGGTAACAGGAGAGAGACACGGTGTGAAAACAAAGAAATTGATATGAGGCCGGGAAGCCCAAAGGAAACACACCAACACAGGTTACAAAGAACATACAAAGTGCTTTATTTAAAAGCTACAACAGTAACCAAAAAGTCAATTGACCAACGGATAGCTATTCGGCTCTCAGAGTAACATAACGAACTTCAACGAGAGTTCACTGCATTAGTGAGAGAGACCGTACATTTGGATACTCGTGCTTTTATACTCTTTATCCAGCTCTGGCCAACCCCCTCGCGGGTTAACCATTCTTAGGACCAGGTCTAGGGTTTCTTGCCAGGTCAATCCCATAATGTATGCATTTTGATCAGTTTCGCTGATACAGTTGTTCATTTCCACATAGGTCAGGGATATGACAAGGTCTCAGTTCGCGACCCCAACAAGTGGCCTGCAGGCATATTATTTATTCATGTGTGCGGAGGTCACAACGGCCAGAATCTCACTCGGAATGTCATTCGGCCTCCATTTTGGTGTTCAGAGTGACTTCCACATTACAAGAGAACCTAAAATGGCGGCTAAATCCAAGATGGCGATTTACACAGTTTTCATTAAGGTCAAGACCTTGCCGCGGAATCTATTTACACGATGTTTTAGACAACTTGGCGTAGGCCAACACACATTCAAATAATGCAATAGGAGGCATAATATTATTCCGATTCCAACAGACCCTCCTTTTGGCCTATGCCAAGTGCTAACATCATTCCTAATACTTTTGAAAATAACTCCATGTGTTGTCATTCATAGATCCCGAATCATTGTCTGTAATGTCTATAGCCATTAGGTCGTTCATCAAAACCTCTTGTAACACAAATTCTTTAGATGCTGTATCTGTGGCATATATTTTATGCCCTATTGTGCTCACTGCTTGGGCACAACATCCCCCTAGCATCCCACATATACTCGGAAGACATTGAAAACAGCAACAAAGGAATAGCAGGATCCCCAAAATAACCAGAATAACAGAAAGCACCTTCCAACCCCAAGATCGTAAAGAATCCCAGAACCAAGTGCTAAGATTCCAGTCTTTTACAGGGATATGTACTTTAGAACTAAGAGTATGCAAGTTCTGTATTGCTTTAAAAATTGTTGGCGAGGAGTCTGGTACGAAAACACAGCAAGCGGACCCCACTAATTTGCATACTCCACCTCGTTCTGCCAAAATGACATCTAATGCCATCCGATTTTGAAGTGCTACCAATTTTATTGCTTTTTGCTCTAAGGTCATATTGTAGAGTATGTCCGTGGTCCGGTTGATCGTTCTCTCCAGTACTCTTGCTAATCCCCTAATGTTCTCTGAGTTTGTTATTTGTCCCCAAAAGGGCACAACTGATTTCGCTATATCGCCTAATACTTGCCCAGGGGTATCTCCGTTCTTGTCTCGCCGTGGGCGAGCCTTACAAACTTCCAATGTACTAGCTACAAATACCCCGGGTAACAATATTCCTAAATAACAGGTTCCCTGCCAATCCTTGGGTAACCAGGGAAATGCTAAACTACCACAAACAAAATAAACAGGCCCCCCTACATACAGAGGCCTGTTTTCTCCAGTCAAATTTACAATGTTTTTACAACCTTCAAAATCTCCCATTGGCCTAGTGCCATTTCTTTGTACACAGAAGGGAACCGAGTCAGGGCTATGATTTATAGAATAAGAAGGAGGTACGGCGTCATTATTGCCTATCGGAGCCATTTTAAAGGAAATTAGAGTTTGAAAAGGAAGAGATAGTTTATCAGACGGCCTAATAGAAGCGACGTTAGGTTTACTTCTATTCGCGAAAAGCGAGCAACCCAGGGGAGTCAATTCACGTTTCTCGAAATCATTCAGATTAGTTCCATCAAAGTTCCCTGAGATGCTATCATTCCATCGGCCAAAGAATAGTGCTCTAAGAGAGGCATAGCAAGCAGTCGTTAAAGGTAAAGGATGTATATACCACCCCAGTCCCTTGTACCCATGTTGCGGTAAATGAGTACAAATCCAACAATTACTCTGATTAAAAATGGCATGAGTAGCATTCATTACTATCATCAGAGTGTTATTATGATACTTTTGTCTATGTTGGGAGTCTCTAGGGGACAGAGTGTGAAGGTGTACAGAGGGAGTCAAAACAGTTGGTACAATCTCGGTCGGTAGTAAAGGTTTCAGAGGATAGATTTCTTCAAAATACCAAAGTCCTACAGCAGCAGTTGCAAAAATAACAATTATCATTATCAAAACACAGCAGTACGTTTTCGGGGCCCAGGCACATTGTTCATTGTCCAATTTGGTCACCCCCTTATTCACAAGTCCAGTGCGGGGGGCAGCAGCGGAGGTGGCAGGCATTGTAGTTCCTCAATCGACGTCCCCAATGTTCGTTGCTGGCGACACTACGGTCGCGCAATTTCTTAGTCCTTCCCAACCCTAGCCAGCAGAATCCCTTTTGTTCAACAGAACTTTCTCATAAAAAGGGGAACTTCCAATCACTTCCTTTTTCCAGATGCACGGAAAAACTTGTGCCGTAGTTCTATTTCCTTTGTCGAAGGTTGTACCTGGTGGTACCCAAAATTGTCTGGTCCGGAAGTAAAGTGTCGTCACTTCCTGAGGGAAGCGACGTGTTGGAGGCGACGGAAGTCGCAGAGCTTGAAACAGTGTTTTCCGGAAGTGATTTTCCAAGAGAGTGCGGAGGCGAAATGGACTGTTCCCCAAGCTCCTCGGGCTCAGAGAAATTCTCCGACGCACTCACAGCGCTGTTTGCCACTCCAAGATCAGAGACTGTAGCATCAGCGAGGGGTTCTGCTTCGTCTGTAACGTGTGGCGTCGGGTGAGGAAGTTTCTTGACATGCGTCGCGTGAATCCAGTTCTTCTTTCCAGCCACCCGCACTGCTATCCTGGTGACCAGTAACACCTGGTGGGGTCCCCGCCAGCGAGGCGCGAGACAGGAAGACCTCTCGTAGGCCTTCACTAGGACCCAACTTCCAGGCTGTATATCGTGTCCTGGGCCCGTGAACCGTACAGGTAAAGCCGAGTGCACCTGGTGATAAATGAAATACAGGTTTTTAGTTAACGGATTACAGTAGTCTACAAGCAATACATTTTCCACCTCTCTCAGGGCTTTAGGTTTTGGGAGACCCCAAATGTTAGCAGGTCTCCCCATCACTACCTCAAATGGAGAAAGCCCAGTCTTAGTCTGAGGTGTGGTACGCATAGCTAATAACAATAGGTAAGGCATCTGGCCATTTTAGTTTGGTATCAGCACATGTTTTTGCAAGCTTATTCTTTAAAATACCATTGTGTCTTTCCACCAACCCAGCGCTTTGAGGATGTCTAGCTGAGTGAAATTGATTCTCAATACATAAGGCTGTGCATATCTGCAAAATTACTGCTGCAATAAAGTGGGGACCATTATCCGACCAAATTACCCTCGGGAGCCCAAATCGAGGAAATAATTCTTTTACCATAACCTTTGCAGTGGTCATGGCGGTAGCATCTTTAACGGGGAAAGCCTCGACCCATTTACTGAAGGCACAAATAATTACAAGAACATATTTCAGATTATTACATCGTTCCATCTCAATAAAATCAAAGTGAATGCCCTCAAAGGGAACAGAAGGGGCCCAAAGCTTCCTCTTGGAGTCACTGTCCCCTTACCCACATTGTGCTGTAAGCAGATCATACAGTTCAGGACATGCCTCTTCGCAGTCTCCAGAATCTTGTCATTTACCCAAACTTGTTCTAACATTTTCGTGATCTGCTGGGCACACACATGCGTGGGACCGTGTGCCATCGTAACCATTGCCAATACATATGAATCAGGGAGCAACCATTTCCCTTCGGATGTATCCACCCAACACCCTTCATCATCAAGTTTCCCCATTCTTCCAGCCCACCTTTTAGATTCTTCTATTGTGGCATCAGTTTGAATATCTCGCACAGACCCAATACCTTCATCCATTATGTAAGCATCTCTCATTTCCCTCAAGGCATACATGTCTGTGCTAAGGTCTGTGGCCGTTTGTCTGGCTATCAAGTCCCCAAAAGCGTTCCCTTTGCCCACATCATCTATGACCTTGCGATGTGCTGCACATTTCATAATCGCTAACTGTTTAGGGAGTGAGAGTGCCGAGAGTAATTGCACTATCAAGGGGCCATGCTGGATCTTGGTCCCATGCGAGGTCAGGAACCCTCTTTCCGATCAGAGCCTTCCAAAGTTGTGAGCCACCCCAAATGCATACTGGCTATCAGTATATATATTTACTCTATGCCCTTGGGAAAGTTCACAAGCTCGGGTCAACGCTATAATCTCTGCGGCCTGCACGGAGTTATGCGAAATTCTCTTAGTTTCAACAACTTTGCTCAATGTAGTAACTGCATAAGCAGCTGTAGATGTACCATCCGAAAGTTTAAAGCAGGAGCCTTCGCAAAACAGCTCCCCTTCTGCAATATCCAAAGGAGTATCTATGAGATCTATCCTGCCCTTCGTTTCTTGTTCAGTGGTATACAGGCAGTCATGTAATTCTTTGTCACCACAAACAGTGTTATGCGGGAAAGGTAAGAGTTCAGCCGGATTAAGAACACAACACCTCTTAATTTGGATGTGAGGGGCAAACAGAATTAGTTCATACCTTGTTAACCGCGCAGAGGTGAGGTGTTGCGTTTGGGTTTTGTTCAATTGAATATCAGCAGAGTGAGGTACCATCAAAATCAAATCATGGCCTAGGACCATTCCTTCACTCTGTTTTACAGACGCGGCAGCAGCAGCGACAGCGAGCAAACATCTTGGCAAAGCGCATGCGACAGGATCAAGGGCGGAGGAGTAGTAGCCGCATGGCCTATTCTTCCCTCCGTGTTCCTGTGTTCACACAGCCAAAGCACATCCATCACATTCATGCGCAAACAACACAAAGGCCTTGTCATAATTTGGAGTACCCAGAACCGGTGCAGAACATAGCGCGGTTTTGAGAAGCTCAAATGATCGTTGATGTTCCGATTCCCATGGCATTGGCAGAGAAATGCCCTTCTTCGTCAAAGCCAACATCGGTTTTATCACTAGCGAAAAGTTCGGGATCCACAACCTACAGTAAGAAGTCATACCTATTAGGGCTCTGACTTCCTTCTGTGTATTTGGAACAGACATGCCAGAAATGTGTTTTATTCTTTCAGGTGTCAATCTTCTCCCCTCCTTTGACAGCAGGTAGCCTAAATAGGCGACCTCCTGACAACAATATTGAAATTTTTTAAGCAAAGCTTTGTGACCATTTTTAGCTAGATGAACAAGCAACAGTACAGTGCCTTCTTTACAAGCACTCTCAGAGTCTGCAGCCAAAAGCAAATCATCAACATATTGAAGCAGCGTACAAGTAGGTGGCAATTCAAGGGTGTCAAGCTGCTCTTTCAAAGTTCTACTATAAATGCTGGGACTTTCAGTATACCCTTGAGGTGCCCTGGTAAATGTAAATGAGCGTCCCCCCAAGGTGAACGCAAACAGATATCTACTTTCCTTATGTATAGGAATGCTAAAGAAAGCGTTTTTTAAATCCACAACGCTGAAGTGCGTAGCCGTAGCAGGGATCATTGTTAATATCGTCGTCACATCGGGCACAATTGGAAATTGTGGGGCGACCACTCTGTTAATAGCACGAAGATCAATTATGAACCGGTATGGAATTGCATTGTCGCCTTTCTTATATACAGGCAAGATCGGACTGTTACACAAACTACCTGTAATCTCCTCGATCACCCCACAATGCACAAAATCGGAGACAATGCATTTCAAAGCACGTTCGCCCTCAACTGATATTTTATACTGCGGAATGCGTGGCAGTTTCACTCCATGTTTCAGAACTATTTTAACGGGCTCAATCTGTAATACCCCGACATCATTGTCGTCTACCGCCCACAAACATTCCGGACAATGCTAAACTCAGGAGGTAAAGGTCGAATCAAGAACTGAGAATTAGGAAGTTGCTGTGGTGAAACCGTCAGCCGCACTCCATCAGAAGAACAATGAATTACTGCGTTCAATTTCTTTAACAAATTCAACCCCAGCAAATTCTCTCCACAGTTTGAAGTGAGAAGAAAAGGGCAATGGTCCGTAAAGGGACCCAAAGAAACAGATACCGGTGCAGAAACCGGACAGCCAGTTGGTATACCAGAAAACCCTACGGAAACATTTGTTTGCCCTGACAGTGGAATGTTTGGAACCCGAGAATGATCAATGGAGCACTTCAGCGCTCCAGTGTCTATCAGAAACTGGTGTTTCCTATTCCCTACTAATAATTAAACGTAGGGGCCTTTCTGATTAACGGGAATAGGTGAAGGTTCCAAACCCTGCTTCGGGCAATCCTAATGAAATACAGTATTGTCGAAAGGAAGCTCTTCAGAAAGGTAGGCAGCAAAAGGGTGATCAAATATGTTCATCGAGTCCACACTCGAGGTCTGATTTTCCCGTGAAAAAGGTTGCTGAGGATCTTGTAAAAGCTGACCTCTATCAGGGCCCCCTGCTCCAGGGCGGCCCCTAGGTCGTCTACCCATACCCCCAAACACACTGTTTGACCTCTGGCAAAGGACAGGGCACTGTGCTCGCCAATGACCTTCCTGGCGGCAATAAGCACATTGATTAATATTCACAGGACCCAAAGGAGCATTTCCTTTTGGGACATACTGACCTCTAGTCTGTGTCGTGCCTCCTCCGGGGTTTCTAACAATTTGCTGTAATAATACTTTGGTTTTCAAATCTCCTTTCCTCTTTTCAATTTTTTCCTTCTTATTATTAACACGGTTCTCATAATACTGAGCCATGTGCAAAACCTCAGATTGAGATTTTGCCTGCCAAGCGCTCTCAGAGGACATAATGTGTGACTGAATGTCAGGTAACAATCCACGTACAAATTTGTCCACAAACAACCTTTTCCCCGACTCTGTACCTAAATCCTGTCCACTGAAGTCAGAAAATACCTGCTTGAATCTATTAAAAAATTCGGTGGCGCCTTCAGTTTTTCCTTGGACACAGGCCGTAAGCTTGTCCCAAAACATTCTTTTCTCTGGAATTATAGTTATAGGTTTTGCGACAATTCTATCAGGCAAAGTAAGTATTACCTGTGGTGGTTTCTCACCAGCTTGTCTTTCCCCATCAATTCTAATCATATTAGCCCACGTATCTCCCAACCCTGGCACATCGTCTATTGTCCGAACCTGTTTCCATACATCTACGGGTAGGAGTACAGGGAATAACAAGTCAATATCACTCAAGGTGAACACAGAGGACTGCAAGACGGACTCTATTTCTTTGTAAAACCCAGTTGGGTTTTTCCTGATATCGGGAACTGATTGTCTAATTGTGTTCACTTCCTGTCGTGAAAACGGGACTTGAACGAATTGCGATACATAATGTGCAGGGATATCCACAGCGGAGGCACCAGTCCCAGCGTTGGCGGGGATCTCAACTTTTGGGACAAAGGTCGGAGGAACTTCTCTCATAGGCAACTGAGATATAGGTACCTCCGGCCGCTTACTAAGCAACAGGGCCAGGTCGAGCGCTAAGGCAGCTGTAGAAGTATCGGGCGAAAAAGCCCTTTTACAAATCCCCAACAATTCTATGGGGCAACTAACCTTCTTTCTTACACATTCTTCTTGCAGGTACTGTACCATCACCTGAATTACCTTTCTTTGCATTTCTACTGTATACTGACTATACGTGTCATATACTTCATCTGGTGGAATCGATGAATCTGAGATCCATCGAACCGCATCTTTAGTACAAATTCGTACTTCCTCAGGTGCCGATTTACGGCACGGAAGGAACCGTTTCTGTACATATATTCTATCGTCTTCGTCGTCCTCATCTCGTGACTTTTCATAGTCTTTCCTAAACTCGAACAATTTTTCAACATGCCCATATACTTTCTGCTCTGTGTCCCTCGAAAGTGCCAAAGCATTCAGATCTCTCACTCCTTGTGGAAGATCTGAATTTTGTAATCTACACCACATCACACACAAATGAGTCCCCAAACCTTCGATAAAAACATTTTTCTCGGGAAAACTATTCAAATTAGATAATGTGGAAAAAACATGAACTTGATCACCTTTCTCCATGCAATGCTTAGCCCATGCAAACAATTCCTGTTTCTTATCTGCAGAAACAGTATTACGGGTGACGATCTTTGATCCTGCACCTGGATCAACTTCAATCAATACGGGGCCACTCGGGAGCAGAGGTGTAGGTAAATTTAATAAAGGTGCAACTATCGGTGAAGAAGGAAGGGGCGGTGCAATAGGTGGAGGAACAACAACTAGAGGACTAGGAACAATAGGTTGTACAGGGGGAACAGGAATAACAACAGGAGCAACAGCAGGAATGGGCAGAGCGCCCAAAATAGGAGCATACGGAGGTGGTGCTCAGGCATCAGGCCTGCGTTCATTTAACAATTTCTCAATAAATTCCTCAGAAACATGGAAATCTTTAGAGGGGTACATTTTCTGGATTCCAAGTGAAAAAGCTCTATCCATATTTTTAACTGATTCTGAACGTTTTTCTTTATCATATAATAATGCTTTTTCGGCGTTTGTTTTATGACGACGTTCATGTTTATCCCTACTTTTAAGCTGCTGTAACGCTTCTTTTTTCCAATTCTGTAAAACATCAAAGGCTGCAGGTCTAGCCTTCTTCTTTAGCAAGATTGATTCTAAGTATTCAATACGGGGGATCTCAAAACTACCGTTGATTGGCCACTGAAATTCGGAGGCATGTCTGGTCTGTCTGTGCCAAATATCATTAAATACTATACTTCCAATGCCATACTTACAGTACATAGTACATGCCGGCGTCCCCTCCTGTGGTGCCGGGCGGCTAAATTCCAAGGATTGTCGATCACTGCGGAACAGAGCCCTAAAGCAGCTAGACAATTTCCCAAGCATTTCACAAAAAATTGGTGTTACCTGGTCAATAATTGTGTCTGCAGATACAATATGCCAAATTCAAATTGTCAGGGTTAAATTAAGAGCCGGGTCACGACTGCACCTGACCAAACCTAAGGAGGACCGTACGGTTTATCAAAGAACTTACCTAACGAATTTTACCTTGTGTTTGGTGGTTTCGGCAAATCTGCCCGCCTCAAAAAATGGAACCTCGTCAAGATGCCGTGTCAGACCACACGACTATCGTCCAAGGATCGGATCGTGCAGCGCTGCCGAGGTATCGCGTCTCGTTCGGTCGGGCCCACAGAATCACACCGTCCGATCCCGGTTTGATAGTCTGCGTCAACCTTCAATGATCCGGCTTCAATCTTGAGGGTCCCTATTCGGGCGCCAACTGTGAAAACAAAGAAATTGATATGAGCCCGGGAAGCCCAAAGGAAACACACCAACACAGGTTACAAAGAACATACAAAGTGCTTTATTTAAAAGCTACAACAGATACCAAAAAGTCAATTGACAAACGGATAGCTATTCGGCTCTCAGAGTAACATAACGAACTTCAACGAGAGTTCACTGCGTTAGTGAGAGAGACCGTACATTGGGATATTCGTGCTTTTATACTCTTTATCCAGCTCTGGCCAACCCCCTCGCGGGTTAACCATTCTTAGGACCAGGTCTAGGGTTTCTTGCCAGGTCAATCCCATAATGTATGCATTTTGATCAGTTTCGCTGATACAGTTGTTCATTTACACATAGGTCAGGGATAGGACAAGATCTCAGTTCGCGACCCCAACAAGTGGCCTGCAGGCATATTATTTATTCATGTGTACGGAGGTCACAAAGGCCAGAATCTCTCTCGGAATGTCATTCGGCCTCCATTTTGGTGTTCAGGGTGACTTCCACATTACAAGAGAACCTAAAATGGCGGCTAAATCCAAGATGGTGATTTACACAGTTTTCATTAAGGTCAAGACCTTGCCGCGGAATCTATTTACACAATGTTTTAGACAACTTGGCGTAGGCCAACACACATTCAAATAATGCAATAGGAGGCATAATATTATTACGATTCCAACAACGGGGCATGTGAGGGGGGTGGAGGGGTAACAGGAGAGAGACATGGGGCATGAGAGGGGGTGGGGGGCAACTGCAGGGAGACATGGGGCATGAGCAGGGGGTGGGGGGCAACAGCAGGGAGACACAGGGCATGAGAGGGATGTGGGGGGTAACAGGAGAGAGACACGGGGCATGAGCGGGGGCTGGGGGGAACACGAGGGAGACTCGGGGCATGAGCGGGGGTGGGGGGCAACAAGAGGGAGACACAGGGCATGAGCAAGGGAATGGGGGCAATAGGAGGGAGACACGGGGCATGAACGGGGGGTGGGGGGAACACGAGGTAGACACAGGGCATGAACAGGGGGTGGGGGGCAACAGCAGGGAGACACGGGAATGACCAGCGGTGGTGGGCAACAGGAGAGAGACACCGGGAATGAAAGGGGTGTGGGGGTGGGGGTAACAGGAGAGAAGCACGGGGCATGAGCAGGGGATGGGGGCAACAGGAGGGAGACAAGGGGCATGAGCGGGGGTGGGGGGACATGAGGGAGACACGGGGCATGAGAGGGGGTGGGGGGTAACAGGAGAGATACACAGGGCATGAGCACGGGGTGGCGGGCAACAGCAGGGAGACATGGGGCATGACCGGGGGTGGAGGGCAACAGCAGGGAGACAAGGGGCATGACCGGGGAGTGGGGGGCAACAGGAGAGAGACACGGGGCATGAGCAGGGTGTGGGAGGCAACAGCTGGGAGACACAGGGCATGAGCAGAGGGTGGGGGAACACGAGGGAGACACAGGGCATGAGGGGCAACAAGAGGGTGACATGGGGCATGAGCGGGGTGGGGGTTGTTAGGGAGAATTCTCTGTTTAGGCTGAATTTCCTAACCTAGTGAGTCCCCCAGCAGCTTTGCTGGATTTCTGGAGTTTGTTTTTTTCTATCCTGCCAAGAGTGAGACACTTTTTCTCCCACTCTTGGACATGGATGTGTGTAACTCCTTTGAATGTCAATGTGTTCTCTGGGCTATGGGGTCTTTTACACCATAGGGTCTCATATGTTTTTCTATGTGTGTTACACCGCACCCTACGTGCCATAACACTAGGGCGTCCTAGCGGACCTCCACCATAGACTCCATACCCAGGGACTGACTACTGTCTCCCTGGGCATGTAAAGTCACCATTGGCTTTACTAGACCTAAATTTACTAACAGAACTAGTACAAACCATCTTATTGTGGATGTTCTAGTAGGGGTAATTCGATTACTCCTGGATCTGTTACTCGAGGGGGCACTGTCCCGTCCCCCTCGTCGAGTTTTGGCTGGTGGCAGTGGAAACTACTTGTTATGTTCGACCCCAGACATAACCCTATGGCATTCGTCCCATTGTTGGAGATTGATACTTTTTCTCGTTAATCTCTAACGTACCACCGATCTACTTATCTTAAATAAGTTTATCGGATGGTATTTTCTGCCAGAACTCGGTTTTTAAAATGGCGTCTGTGTTCGTCTCTGTGACTCCTAAACCAAAGGTTGAGCCCTTTGTTCCACTTTTGGCGGGCCTCTGGACAGAGACCCTCCAAAGTAGTGCCATTCTGTCTGGGTTACCACAGGGGTGTGGGAGGGGGTTTAGGCACTCTGGACAGAGTTGCCTTGCCAACTCCGGTCGCACTCTGGAGTGATTGGCCCAAGTGGTGAGCCTCCCCGCTCACCACTTAGCATGTGTTGATTGACGGCTAGGCTGAATGAATGGGGGTTTTCTGAATAAAAACAGGGCTTTTGGGACTGGATCTTCAGAAGTCGCCACAGGACCTAAGAATCAGACGAGGGTAACGCTGAGCCGACCTGCACGACGACACCTCCAGTGGAGCCCTGCTGAACCGACTCACCACTTCCCGACGACAGAGGAGATCTCCCTGCCGGAGAGTCTCTTCCCCTGACTGGTGGGAACAACCAGTCCCCTTTGCTTTTTCTTCGCCTCAGGACGCGGTGGTCGAATTGCCCGTGCAGAGCACCCTGGCAACCGGATAGCCACTACCCCTGTACCGCGACCAAAAGGTGGTGCCTTGTGACGGAGCACTCCGCGGCTGGTCTCTTCCCTGGTGGTGCACAGGACTTCACTTTTCTTCGACGACGAGATCATCTCTACTCTTGGTAAAGACCCGTCGTGCATCCACCACCTGGAACAACTTCCCCCGCCAGAGCTGTCTCTCCACAACAAGGTACCGTGTCCGCCTGGCTTCCCTTTCGATCGGTTCGAGTGAGGTGTCTTAATCCTCTCCTTTCCGTTGGATCGCCTCCAAGCTTTTTCTAACGTGTTGTTCTGAACTGGTTCAATCTGCCAATAACAATTTGCTACAAAGACTCAAACGCATCTACACTAGAGACTTTTTGGGACATATCGCCTTGCCCCTCTCCGAGTGGGCCTGGCCTCTGAACTTTATGATCTATTGTGGTTGTTGCCTTCCTGCTTTGCATTTTATCCGTGACGTATTGAACTGTGTTTATTTCGTAACCTGCCTATTTTTCTCTCCCGTCCTAACTGATATTAGAGTGCCATCTAGGTTGAGGTATACACCTCTGTCTGAAAATAAGTGATACCGGTAGAACCTAGACTTGTCGAAATATTGTTAGGGGGATTGATCGTGTTGCTCTTCGGAGAGTAATTGTAATTGAATTGTTTGCCGTGATAGTGCCATAGTGTTTTCAATAGATGTTCCGTTATAAATAAATACCTTAATATCTTTACACTGAAGCCTTGTTGCGTGTTTGCTTGTCTTACTGTGAAGAATTGTCTTAGATTGTATACTCCACATACTGCTCAACTTTTCTTGAGAGAAGTCTGACTGCTCAGCCACAGCTACCAAGTGAATCTGTGTGGTACAGACTGCTACCAAGTGGGTTCACCGCCAAACGCCTGTAGTCCTAAATCTTTTGCAGTGGTCCCAGAGGGAACTGCACAGGTTTCCGCCTAACAGGGGTAACAGGAGAGACACACGGGGCATGAGCAGGGGGTGGGGGGCAACAGGAGGGAGACACGGGGCATGAGAAGGGGGTGGGGGAAACACAAGGGAGACATGGGGCATGAGCCGGGGGCAACAAGAGGGAGACACTGGGCATCAGCGGGGGGTGTGGGGTAACAGGAGAGACACACGGGGCATGAGAGGGGGGTGGGGGTAACAGGAGAGAGACACAGGGCATGAGCAGGGGGTGGGGGGCAACAGCAGGGAGACACGGGGCATGAGCGGGAGGCTAACAGGGGAGAGACACAGAAAATGAGCGGGGGTGGGGGGCAATAGAAGGCAGACACGGGGCCTGACCAGAGGGTGGGGGTCAACAGTAGAGAGACAAGGGGCATGAGAGGGGGTGGGGGGTATCAGGAGAGAGACATGGGGCATGAGAGGGGGGTGGGGGGGTAACAGGATAGAGCATCGGGTCATGAGCGGGGGTGGGTGGGCAACAGCAGGGAGACATGGGGCATGAGCGGGGTGTGGGGGGAACAGGGGAGACACGAGGCATGAGCAGGATGGGGGGAACAGGAGAGACACACGGGACATGAACGGAGGGTAGGGGCAACAGCAGTGAGATACTGGGCATGACCGGGGCGTGGGGGGTAACAGGAGAGAGACACGGGGCATGAGCAGGGGGTGGAGGGCAATAGCTGGGAGACACGGGGCATGACCGCGGGTAGGGGGCAACAGGAGAGAGGCACGGGGCATGAGAGGGGGTGGGGGGTAACAGGAGAGAGACATAGGGCATGACCAGGGGGTTGGGGGCAACAGCAGGGAGACACGGGGAATGACCAGGGGGTGGTGGGCAACAGCAGAGAGACACCGGGTATGAGAGGTGGGTGGGGGGTAACAGGAAAAAGACATGGGGCATGAGAGGGGGGTGGGGGCAACAGCAGGGAGACACTGGGCATGACCGGGGGGTGGGGGGGTAACAGGAGAGAGACACGGGACATGAGCGGGGGTAGCGGGCAATAGCAGGGAGACGTGGGGCTTGTGCGGGGGGTGTGGGGCAACAGCAGGGAGACACGGGGCATGAGCGGGGGTGGGGGGACATGAGGGAGACACGGGGCATGAGAGGGGGTGGGGGGTAACAGGAGAGAGACACAGGGCATGAGCAGGGGCTGGGGGGCAACAGCAGGGAGACAAGGGGCATGACCGGGGGTGGAGGGCAACAGCAGGGAGACAAGGGGCATGACCGGGGGGTGGGGGGCAACAGGAGAGAGACATGGGGCATGAGCAGGGGGTGGGGGGCAACAGAAGGGAGACACAGGGCATGAGCAGGGGGTGGGGGAACACGAGGGAGACACGGGCCATGAGCGGGGGGTGGGGGGAACACAAGGGAGACACAGGGCATGAGGGGCAACAAGAGGGTGACATGGGGCATGAGCGGGGTGGGGGTAACAGGAGAGAAACACGGGGCATGAGCAGGGGGTGGGGGGCAACAGGAGGGAGACACGGGGCATGAGCGGGGGGTGGGGTAAACACAAGGGAGACATGGGGCATAAGCCGGGGGCAACAAGAGGGAGACACTGGGCATGAGTGGAGGGTGTGGGGTAACAGGAGAGAGACACGGGGCATGAGAGGGGGTGGGGGTAAAAGGAGAGAGACACAGGGCATTAGCGGGGGGTGGGCGGCAACAGCAGGGAGACACGGGGTATGAGCAGGGGGTGGGGGGTAACAGAGGAGAGACACAGGACATGAGCGGGGGTGGGGGGCAATAGAAGGGAGACACGGGGCATGACCAGGGGGTGGGGGTCAACAGTAGAGAGACATGGGGCATGAGAGGGGGGTGGGGGGTAACAGGATAGAGACACGGGTCATGAGCGGGGGTGGGGGGCAACAGCAGTGAGACATGGGGCATGAGCGGGGTGTGGGGGGAACAGGGGAGACATGAGGCATGAGCGGGATGGGGGGAACAGGAGAGACACACGGGGCATGAGCGGAGGGTAGGGGCAACAGCAGGGAGACACTGGGCATGACCGGGGGGTGGGGGGTAACAGGAGAGAGACACGGGGCATGAGCAGGGGTTGGCAGGCAATAGCAGGGAGACACGGGGAATGACCAGGGGGTTGAGGGCAACAGCAGGGAGACACGGGGAATGACCGGGGGGTGGTGGGCAACGGGAGAGAGACACCGGGTATGAGAGGTGGGTGGGGGTAACAGGAAAAAGTCAGAGGGCATGAGAGGGGGGTGGGGGCAACAGCAGGGAGACACTGGGCATGACCGGGGGGTAGGGGGTAACAGGAGAGAGACACGGGGCATGAGCGGGTGGTGGCGGGCAATAGCAGGGAGACACAGGGCATGACCGGGGGTAGGGGGCAACAGGAGAGAGGCACGGGGCATGAGAGGGGGTGGGGGGTAACAGGAGAGAGACATAGGGCATGACCAGGGTGTGGGGGGCAACAGCAGGGAGACACGGGGAATGACCGGGGTGGTGGGCAACAGGAGAGAGACACTGGGTATGAGAGGAGGGTGGGGGGAACACGAGAGAGACACAGGGCATGAGAGCGGGGTGGGGGTAACAGGAGAGAGACACAGGGCATGAGAGGGGGGTGGGGGGCAACAGCAGGGAGACAAGGGGCATGAGAGAGGTGTGGGGGGCAACAGCAGGGAGACATGGGGCATGAGCGGGGTGTGGGGGGCAACAGCAGGGAAACACAGGGCATGAGAGGGGTGTGGGGGGTAACAGGAGAGAGACACGGGGCATGAGCGGGGGCTGGGGGGAACACGAGGGAGACGTGGGGCATGAGCGGGGGTGAGGGGCAACAAGAGGGAGACACAGGGCATGAGCAGGGGAATTGGGGCAACAGGAGGGAGACACGGGGCATGAACGGGGGTGGGGGGAACACAAGGTAGACACAGGGCATGAACAGGGGGTGGGGGGCAACAGCAGGGAGACACGGGGAATGACCAGCGGTGGTGGGCAACAGGAGAGAGACACCGGGTATGAGAGGGGTGGGGGGGTAACAGGAGAGAGACACGGGGCATGAGAAGGGGGTGGGGGGCAACAGCAGGGAGACATGGGGCATGAGCAGGGGGTGGGGGGAACACGAGAGAGACACGGGGCATGAGAGCGGGGTGGGCGGTGACAGGAGAGAGACATGGGCGATGAGCGGGGGGTGGGGGGCAACAGCAGGGAGCCACGGGGCAAGAGCGGGGGGTGGGGGGAACGCAGGGAGACACAGGGCATGACCGGGGGGTGGGGGGCAACAGCAGGGAGACACAGGGCATGAACGGGGGTTGCGTGGTAACCAGGGAGAGACACGGGGCATGAGTGGGGGGTGGGGGGCAACAGCAGGGAGACACGGGGCATGACCGGTGGTGGGGGCAACAGGAAGGAGACATGGGGCATGAGAGGGGGGTGGGGGGTAACAGGAGAGAGATACGGTGAATGAGCGGGGGTGGGGGGTAACAGGAGAGAGACACGGGGCATGAGAGGGGGGTGAAGGGGTAACAGGAGAGCGACATGGGGCATGAGAGGGGGGTGGGGGGCAACAGCAGGGAGACATGGGGCATGAGCGGGGAGTGAGGGGAACAGGAGAGAGACACGTGGCATGAGCGGGGGGTGGGAGGCAACAGCAGGGAGACACGGGGCATGCCTGGGGGTGAGTAGCAAAAGAAGAGAGACACGCGGCATGAGCAGGGGGTGGGGGGCAACAGCAGGGAGACACGGGGCATGACCGGGGGGTGGGGGCAACAGGAGAGAGACACAGGGCATGTGCGGGGGTGGGGGGCAACAGCAGGGTGACACGGGCATGACCGGGGGGGTGGGGGTCAACAGGAGAGAGACACGGGGCATGAGAGGGGGGTGGGGGCAACAGGAGAGAGACATGGGGCATGAGCAGGGGGTGTGGGGCAACAGCAGGATGACATGTGGCATGACCGGGGGGTGGGGGGTAACAGGAGAGAGACACGGGGCATGAGTGGGGTGGGGGGCATGAGAGGGGTGTGGGGGCAACAGGAGAGAGACACGGGGCATGAGCGGGGGGTGGGGGGCAACAGCAGGATGACACAGGGCATGAGCGGGGGGTGGGGGGAACACGAGGGAGACTCGGGCATGAGCAGGGGTTGGGGGGCAACAAGTGGGAGAAACAGGGCATGAGCAGGGGGTGGGGTAACAGGGGAGAAACACAGGGCATGAGCGGGGAATGGGGGCAACAGGAGGGAGACACGGGGCATGAACGGGGGGTGGGGGAACACGAGGGAGACACGGGCATGAGCTAGGGGTGGGTGGTAACAGGAGAGAGACACAGGGCAAGAGCGGGCGGTGGGGGGCAACAGGAGGGAGACACGGGGTTTGAGCAGGGGTGGGGGGAACACGAGGGAGACACGGGCCTGAGCTAGGGGTGGGAGGAAACAGGAGAGAGACACAGGGCATGAGCGGGTGGTGGGGGGCAACAGGAGGGAGACACGGGGCTTGAGCGGGGGGTGGGAGGCAACAGCAGGGAGACACGGGGCATGAGAGGGGGTGGGGGTAACAGGAGAGAGACACAGGGCAAGAGCAGGGGCATGGGGCAACAGCAGGGAGACACGGGGCATGAGCGGGTGGTGGGGGTAACAGGGGAGAGACACGGGACATGAGCGGGGGTGGGGGGCAATAGCAGAGAGACACGGGGCATGACCAGGGAGTGGGGGGCAACAGTAGAGAGACACGGGGCATGAGAGGGGGGTTGGGGGTAATAGGAGAGAGACATGGGGCATGAGAGGGGGGTAACAGGAGAGAGACATAGGTCATGAGCGGGGGGTGGGGGGCAACAGCAGGGAGACACGGTGCATGAGCAGGGTGTCGGGGGGAACAGGGGAGACACGGGGTATGAGTGGGGATGGGGGAACAGGAGAGACACATGGGGCATGAGCGGAGGGTGGGGGTCAACAGCAGGGAGACACAGGGCATGACCAGGGGGTGGGGGTAATAGGAGAGTGACACGGGGCATGAGCGGGGGGTGGGGGGTAACCGGGGAGAGACACGGGGCATGAGTGGGGGGTGGGGGGCAACAGCAGGAAGACACGGGGCATGACCGGGGGTGGGGACAACAGGAAGGAGACACGGGGCATGAGAGGGGGGTGGGGGGTAACAGGAGAGAGATACGGGGAATGAGCGGGGGTGGGGGGTAACAGGAGAGAGACACGGGGCATGAGAGGGGGGTGAAGGGGTAACAGGAGAGAGACATGGGGCATGAGAGGGGGGTGGGGGGCAAAAGCAGGGAGACATGGGGCATGAGTGGGGGGTGGGGGGCAACAGCAGGGAGACATGGGGCATGAGCGGGGAGTGAGGGGAACAGGAGAGAGACACGGGGCATGAGCGGGGGGTGGGAGGCAACAGCAGGGAGACACGGGGCATGCCTGGGGGTGAGTAGCAAAAGGAGAGAGACACGCGGCATGAGCAGGGGGTGGGGGGCAACAGCAGGGAGACACGGGGCATGACCGGGGGGTGGGGGGCAACAGGAGAGAGACACAGGGCATGTGCGGGGGTGGGGGGCAACAGCAGGGAGACACGGGAATGACCGGGGGGTGGGGGTCAACAGGAGAGAGACACGGGGCATGAGAGGGGGGTGGGGGCAACAGGAGAGAGACATGGGGCATGAGCGGGGGGTGTGGGGCAACAGCAGGATGACACGTGGCATGACCGGGGGGTGGGGGGTAACAGGAGAGAGACACGGGGTATGAGCGGGGTGGGGGGCATGAGAGGGGTGTGGGGGGCAACAGGAGAGAGACACGGGGCATGAGCGGGGGGCAACAGCAGGATGACACAGGGCATGAGCGGGGGGTGGGGGGAACACGAGGGAGACTCGGGCATGAGCAGGGGTTGGGGGGCAACAAGAGGGAGACACAGGGCATGAGCAGGGGGTGGGGGTAACAGGGGAGAGACACAGGGCATGAGCGGGGAATGGGGGCAACAGGAGGGAGACACGGGGCATGAACGGGGGTGGGGGAACACGAGGGAGACACGGGCATGAGCTAGGGGTGGGTGGTAACAGGAGAGAGACACAGGGCATGAGCGGGCGGTGGGGGGCAACAGGAGGGAGACACGGGGCTTGAGCAGGGGTGGGGGGAACACGAGGGAGACACGGGCATGAGCTAGGGGTGGGAGGTAACAGGAGAGAGACACAGGGCATGAGCGGGCGGTGGGGGGCAACAGGAGGGAGACACGGGGCTTGAGCGGGGGGTGGGAGGCAACAGCAGGGAGACACGGGGCATGAGAGGGGGTGGGGGTAACAGGAGAGAGACACAGGGCAAGAGCAGGGGCATGGGGCAACACAGGGAGACACGGGGCATGAGCGGGTGGTGGGGGTAACAGGGGAGAGACACGGGACATGAGCGGGGGGTGGGGGGCAATAGCAGGGAGACACGGGGCATGACCAGGGAGTGGGGGGCAACAGTAGAGAGACACGGGGCATGAGAGGGGGGTTGGGGTAATAGGAGAGAGACATGGGGCATGAGAGGGGGGTGGGGGGTAACAGGAGAGAGACACTGTGCATGAGCGGGGTGTGGGGGGGAACAGGGGAGACACGAGGTATGAGTGGGGATGAGGGAACAGGAGAGACACACGGGGCATGAGCGGAGGGTGGGGGTCAACAGCAGGGAGACACAGGGCATGACCAGGGGGTGGGTGTAATAGGACAGAGACACAGGTCATGAGCGGGGGGTGGGGGGCAACAGCAGGGAGACATGGGGCATGACTGGGGGGTGGGGAGCAACAGGAGAGAGGCACGGGGCATGAGAGGGGGTGGGGGTAACAGGAGAGAGACATGGGGCATGAGCGGGATGTGGGGGGAACACGAGAGAGAAACGGGGCATGAGAGCGGGGTGGGGGTAACGGGAGAGAGACATTGGGCATGAGCGGGGGGTGGGGGGCAACAGCAGGGAGACACAGGGCATAACCGTGGGGTCGGGGGCAACAGCAGGGAGACACAGGGCATGAACGGGGGTTCGGGGGTAACAGGGGAGAGACACGGGGCATGAGTGGGGGTGGGGGGCAACAGCAGGGAGACACAGGGCATGACCAGGGGTGGGGGCAACAGGGGAGAGACACAGGGCATGAGAGGGGGGTGGGGGGGCAACAGGAGAGAGAACCGGGGCATGAGCTGCTGGTGGGGGCAACATGAGAGAGACATGGGGCATGAGCGGGGATGCGTGGAACAAGAGGGAGACACGGAGCATGAGCGGGGGGTGGGGGGAACACGAGGGAGACACTGGGCATGAGCGGGGGGTGGGGGGAACAGGAGAGAGACACATAGCATGAGCAGGTGAGGGGGGAAACAGGAGGTAGACACGGGGCATGAGTGGGGGGTGGGGGGAACACGAGGGAGACACGGGGCATGACCGGGGGTGGGGGGCAACAGCAGGGAGACACAAGGCATGAGCGGGGGTGGGGGAACATGAGGGAGACAGGGCATGAGCGGGAGGTGGGGGGTGATAGGATAGAGACACGGGGCATGAGCGGGGGGCAACATGATGGAGACACTGGGCATGAGCGGGGGTGGGGGGCAACAGCAGGGAGACACGGGGCATGAGCGGAGGGTAGGGGGAACACAAGGGAGACATGGGGCATGAGAGGGGGGTGGGGGTAACAGGAGTGAGACATGGGGCATGAGAAGGGGGTGGGGGGCAACAGCAGGGAGACACGGGGCATGACCGGTGGGTTGAGGGCAACAGCAGGGAGTCACGGGGCCTGACCGGGGGTCGGGGGGCAACAGGAGAGAGACACGGGGCATGAGCGGGGGCTAGGGGGCAACAGCAGTTAAACACGAGGCATGAGCGGGCGTGGGAGGAACATGAGGAAGATACGGGCCATGAGCAGGGGGTGGAGGGAACATGAGGGAGATAAGGTGCATGAGAGGCAACAAGAGGGAGACACGGGCATGAGCGAGGGGTGGGGGTAACAGGAGAGAGACACATGGCATGAGCGGGGGGTGGGGGGCAAAAGGAGGGAGACACAGGGAATGAGCGGGGGTGGGGGGAACACGAGGGAGACACGGGGCATGAGCAGGGGCGAGGGGCAACAAGAGGGAGACGTGGGGCATGAGCGGGGTGTGGGGGGTAACCGGAGAGAGACACAGGCATGAGAAGGGGGTGGGGGTAACAAGAGAGAGACACGAGGCATAAGCGGGGGGTGGGGGGAACATGAGAGAGACACTGGGCATGAGCGGGGGGTGGCGGCAACAGCAGGGAGACACGGGGCATGACCGGGGGGTGGGGGGCAACAGGAGAGAGACACGGAGCATGAGCGGGTGGCAACAGCAGGGAGACACGGGGCATGAGCAGGGGGTATGGGGCAACAGCAGGGAGACACGGGGCATGACCGGGGGTGGTGGGTAACAGGAGAGAGACACGGGGCATGAGCGGGGGGTGGGGAGCAACAGGAGGGAGACACTGGCATGAGAGGGGGGTGGAGGGTAACAGGAGAGAGACACGGGGCATGAGCAGGGGGTGGGGGGCAACAGCAGGGAGACACGGGGCATAAGCGGGGGGAGTACAGGGGAGACACGAGGCATGAGTCGGGGGTGGGGGGAACAGGAGAGGGACACAGGGCATGAGCAGGGGGTGGGGGCAACAGCAGGGAGACACAGGGCATGACCGGGGGGTACGGGGAACAGGAGAGAGACACGGGGCATGAGCGGGGGTGGGGGCAACAGCAGGGAGACACGGGGCATGACCGGGGGGTACGGGGAACAGGAGAGAGACACGGGGCATGAGCGGGGGTGGGGGCAACAGCAGGGAGACACAGGGCATGACCGGGGTGGTGGGCAAGAGAAGAGAGACACGGGTCATGAGCAGGGGGTGGGGGGCAACAGCATGGAGACACGGGCATGACCGGGGGTGGTGGGGCAACAGGAGAGAGACACGGGGCATGAGAGGGGGGTGGGGGTAACAGGAGAGAGACTCGGGACATGAGCGGGGGGTTGGGGGCAACAGCAGGGAGACACGGGGCAAAACCGGGGGTGGGGGTAACAGGAGAGAGACACAGGCATGAGTGGGGGTAGGGGGGGCAACAGCAGGGAGACACGGGGCATGACTAGGGGTGGGGGGCAACAGGAGAGAGACACAGGGCATGAGAGGGGGGTGGGGGTAACAGGAGAGAGACACGGGGCATGAGCGGGGGGTGGGGGGCAACAGCAGGGAGACACAGGGCATGACCGGGGGTCAGGGTCAACAGGAGAGAGACATGGGGCATGAGCGGGGGGTGGTAGGTAACAGGAGAGAGATATGGGCATGAGCGGGGGGTGGGGGGCAACACCAGGGAGACATGGAACTCCCTACCACATGACATAAGAGAACCCCAGCCCTTTGCGAAATTCAGGCAGAATTTGACCAAGTGGCTGAGAGCTAATGACATCTAACTAATCCGACCTGCTTGACCTGACTGTCCCTACTAGCGATCCACCTGCATGCCCCAGCTCTGATACCACGTTCTGTATTTTACACCATTGTATATTACTGTACTTATTCCACTGTATATCACCTCCACATTGTTAAATATTCCTGTACCCTTATCACCTCTTGTCTGGACCTAGCTCCAGCCCTGCTCATTCTTGCTTATTGTATACTGCATTATGACCATGCACATGTACCTGTATATATTTTATTTATTGCAGAATGTACTATGATTATGTAGATGTACCTGTAACAAAGTTGAGCATATTCTTGTCTTGTGCGTCCTGATGCTCCAGGGCTTGGCGCGCCCTACAAATAATAAACTAATAAACTAATAACTAATGGGGCATGAGTGGGGGGTGAGGGGCAACAGCAGGGAGACACGGGGCATGACCGGGGGGTACGGGGAACAGGAGAGAGACATGGGGCATGAGCGGGGGTGGGGGCAACAGCAGGGAGACACAGGGCATGACCGGGGTGGTGGGCAAGAGAAGAGAGACACGGGTCATGAGCAGGGGGTGGGGGGCAACAGCATGGAGACACGGGCATGACCGGGGGTGGTGGGGCAACAGGAGAGAGACACGGGGCATGAGAGGGGGGTGGGGGTAACAGGAGAGAGACTCGGGACATGAGCGGGGGGTTGGGGGCAACAGCAGGGAGACACGGGGCAAAACCGGGGGTGGGGGTAACAGGAGAGAGACACAGGCATGAGTGGGGGTAGGGGGGGCAACAGCAGGGAGACACGGGGCATGACTAGGGGTGGGGGGCAACAGGAGAGAGACACAGGGCATGAGAGGGGGGTGGGGGTAACAGGAGAGAGACACGGGGCATGAGCGGGGGGTGGGGGGCAACAGCAGGGAGACACGGGGCATGACCGGGGGTCAGGGTCAACAGGAGAGAGACACGGGGCATGAGAGGGGGGTGGGGGGTAACAGGAGAGAGACACGGGACATGACCGGGGTGGTGGGGGCAACAGCAGGGAGACACGGGGCATGAGCGGAGGGTGGGGGGCTACAGCAGGGAGACACAGGGCATGACCAGGGGTTGGGGGGCAACAGCAGGGAGACACGGGGCATGAACGGTGGGTGGGAGTAACAGGGGAGAGACACGGGGCATGAGTGGGTGGTGGAGGGCAACAGCAGGGAGACACGGGGCATGAGTGCGGGGTAGGGGGCAACATGAGAGAGACACAGGGCAGGAGCAGGCAGTGGGGGGTAACAGGAGAGAGACACGGGGCATGAGCGGGGAGTGGGGGGCAACAGCAGGTAGACACGGGGCATGAGCTGGGGGTGAGGGGCAACAGCAGGGAGACACGGGGCATGACCGGGGGGAGGGGGCAACAGTAGGGAGACACGGGGCATGACCGGGGCTGGGGGGTAACAGGAGAGAGACATGGGGCATGAGCATGGGTGGGGGGCAACAGCAGGGAGACACGGGGCATGAGAGGGGGGTGGGGGGCAACAGGAGAGAGACACGCGGCATGAGCGGGGGTGGGGGCAACAAGAGAGAGACACGGGGCATGAGTGGGGGTGGGGGGCAACAGCAGGATGACACGGGGCATGAGCGGGGGTGGGGGGAACAAGAGGGAGACACGGGGCATGAGCAGGGGGTGGGGGGCAACAAGAGGGAGACACGGGCATGAGCAGGTGGTGGGGGTAACAGGAGAGAGACACAGGGCAGGAGCAGGCAGTGGGGGGTAACAGGAGAGAGACACGGGGCATGAGTTGGAATGGGGGGCAAAAGGAGGGAGACACGGGGCATGAGCGGGGGGTGGGGGAACACGAGGGAGAGACATGGGGCATGAACAGGGGGTGGGGGGCAACAGCAGGGAGACACTGGGCATGAGCGGGGGTGGGCGGAACAGCAGGGAGACACGGTCATGAGCTAGGGGTGGGGGGTAACAGGAGAGAGACACGGGGCATGAGCGGGGGTTAGGGGCAACAGGAGAGAGACATGGGGCATGAGAGGGGGGTGGGCGGCAACAGGAGAGAGACACGCGGCATGAGCAGGGGTGGGGGGCAACAGCAGGGAGACAAGGGGCACGAATGGGGATGGGGGCAACAGGAGAGAGACACAGGGCATGAGAAGGGGTGGGGGGCAACAGGAGAGAGACACGCGGCATGAGCGGGGGTGGGTGCAACAAGAGGGAGACACGGGGCATGAGCAGGGGGTGGGGGGCAACAAGAGGGAGACACGGGGCATGAGCAGGTGGTGGGGGTAACAGGAGAGAGCCACAGGGTATGAGCGGGGAATGGGGGACAAAAGGAGGGAGACATGGGGCATGAGAGGGGTGTGGGGGAACACGAGGGAGAGACACGGGCATGAACAGGGTGTGGGGGGCAACAGCAGGGAGACACTGGGCATGAGCGGGGGTGGGCGGAACACGAGGGAGACACGGTCATGAGCTAGGGGTGGGGGGTAACAGGAGAGAGACACGGGGCATGGGGGGTAGGGGGCAACAGGCGGGAGACACGGGGCTTGTGTGGGGGGTGTGGGGCAACAGCAGGGAGACACGGGGCATGAGCGGGGATGGGGGACACGAGGGAGACACGAGGCATGAGAGGGGGTGGGGGGTAACAGGAGAGAGACATGGGGCATGAGCACGGGGTGGGGGGCAACAGCAGGGAGACAGTGGGCATGACTGGGGTCAGGGGCAACAGGAGAGAGACACGGGGCATAAGAGGGGGGTGGGGGGTAACAGGAGAGAGACACGGGGCATGAGCGGGGGGTGGGGGCAACAGCAGGGAGACACGGGGCATGAGCGGAGGGTGGGGGGCTACAGCAGGGAGACACAGGGCATGACCAGGGGTTGGGGGGCAACAGCAGGGAGACACGGGGCATGAACGGTGGGTGGGAGTAACAGGGGAGAGACACGGGGCATGAGTGGGTGGTGGAGGGCAACAGCAGGGAGACACGGGGCATGAGTGAGGGGTAGGGGGCAACATGAGAGAGACACAGGGCAGGAGCAGGCAGTGGGGGGTAACAGGAGAGAGACACGGGGCATGAGCGGGGAGTGGGGGGCAACAGCAGGTAGACACGGGGCATGAGCTGGGGGTGAGGGGCAACAGCAGGGAGACACAGGGCATGACCGGGGGGAGGGGGCAACAGTAGGGAGACACGGGGCATGACCGGGGCTGGGGGGTAACAGGAGAGAGACATGGGGCATGAGCATGGGTGGGGGGCAACAGCAGGGAGACACGGGGCATGAGAGGGGGGTGGGGGGCAACAGGAGAGAGACACGCAGCATGAACGGGGGTGGGGGCAACAAGAGAGAGACACGGGGCATGAGTGGGGGGTGGGGGGCAACAGCAGGATGACACGGGGCATGAGCGGGGGTGGGGGGAACAAGAGGGAGACACGGGGCATGAGCAGGGGGTGGGGGGCAACAAGAGGGAGACACGGGCATGAGCAGGTGGTGGGGGTAACAGGAGAGAGACACAGGGCAGGAGCAGGCAGTGGGGGGTAACAGGAGAGAGACACGGGGCATGAGTTGGAATGGGGGGCAAAAGGAGGGAGACACGGGGCATGAGCGGGGGGTGGGGGAACACGAGGGAGAGACATGGGGCATGAACAGGGGGTGGGGGGCAACAGCAGGGAGACACTGGGCATGAGCGGGGGTGGGCGGAACAGCAGGGAGACACGGTCATGAGCTAGGGGTGGGGGGTAACAGGAGAGAGACACGGGGCATGAGCGGGGGTTAGGGGCAACAGGAGAGAGACATGGGGCATGAGAGGGGGGTGGGCGGCAACAGGAGAGAGACACGCGGCATGAGCAGGGGTGGGGGGCAACAGCAGGGAGACAAGGGGCACGAATGGGGATGGGGGCAACAGGAGAGAGACACAGGGCATGAGAAGGGGTGGGGGGCAACAGGAGAGAGACACGCGGCATGAGCGGGGGTGGGTGCAACAAGAGGGAGACACGGGGCATGAGCAGGGGGTGGGGGGCAACAAGAGGGAGACACGGGGCATGAGCAGGTGGTGGGGGTAACAGGAGAGAGCCACAGGGTATGAGCGGGGAATGGGGGACAAAAGGAGGGAGACATGGGGCATGAGAGGGGTGTGGGGGAACACGAGGGAGAGACACGGGCATGAACAGGGTGTGGGGGGCAACAGCAGGGAGACACTGGGCATGAGCGGGGGTGGGCGGAACACGAGGGAGACACGGTCATGAGCTAGGGGTGGGGGGTAACAGGAGAGAGACACGGGGCATGGGGGGTAGGGGGCAACAGGCGGGAGACACGGGGCTTGTGTGGGGGGTGTGGGGCAACAGCAGGGAGACACGGGGCATGAGCGGGGATGGGGGACACGAGGGAGACACGAGGCATGAGAGGGGGTGGGGGGTAACAGGAGAGAGACATGGGGCATGAGCACGGGGTGGGGGGCAACAGCAGGGAGACAGTGGGCATGACTGGGGTCAGGGGCAACAGGAGAGAGACACGGGGCATAAGAGGGGGGTGGGGGGTAACAGGAGAGAGACACGGGGCATGAGCGGGGGGTGGGGGCAACAGCAGGGAGACACGGGGCATGAGCGGAGGGTGGGGGGCTACAGCAGGGAGACACAGGGCATGACCAGGGGTTGGGGGGCAACAGCAGGGAGACACGGGGCATGAACGGTGGGTGGGAGTAACAGGGGAGAGACACGGGGCATGAGTGGGTGGTGGAGGGCAACAGCAGGGAGACACGGGGCATGAGTGAGGGGTAGGGGGCAACATGAGAGAGACACAGGGCAGGAGCAGGCAGTGGGGGGTAACAGGAGAGAGACACGGGGCATGAGCGGGGAGTGGGGGGCAACAGCAGGTAGACACGGGGCATGAGCTGGTGGTGAGGGGCAACAGCAGGGAGACACAGGGCATGACCGGGGGGAGGGGGCAACAGTAGGGAGACACGGGGCATGACCGGGGCTGGGGGGTAACAGGAGAGAGACATGGGGCATGAGCATGGGTGGGGGGCAACAGCAGGGAGACACGGGGCATGAGAGGGGGGTGGGGGGCAACAGGAGAGAGACACGCAGCATGAACGGGGGTGGGGGCAACAAGAGAGAGACACGGGGCATGAGTGGGGGGTGGGGGGCAACAGCAGGATGACACGGGGCATGAGCGGGGGTGGGGGGAACAAGAGGGAGACACGGGGCATGAGCAGGGGGTGGGGGGCAACAAGAGGGAGACACGGGGCATGAGCAGGTGGTGGGGGTAACGGGAGAGAGACACAGGGCATGAGCGGGGAATGGGGGGCAAAAGGAGGGAGACACTGGGCATGAGTGGGTGGTGGAGGGCAACAGCAGGGAGACACGGGGCATGAGTGCGGGGTAGGGGGTAACATGAGAGAGACACAGGGCAGGAGCAGGCAGTGGGGGGTAACAGGAGAGATACACGGGGCATGAGCGGGGAATGGGGGGCAAAAGGAGGGAGACACGGGGCATGAGCGGGGGGTGGGGGAACACGAGGGAGAGACATGGGGCATGAACAGGGGGTGGGGGGCAACAGCAGGGAGACACTGGGCATGAGCGGGGGTTAGGGGCAACAGGAGAGAGACATGGGGCATGAGAGGGGGGTGGGGGCAACAGGAGAGAGACACGCGGCATGAGCAGGTGTGGGGGGCAACAGCAGGGAGACAAGGGGCACGAATGGGGATGGGGGGCAACAGGAGAGAGACACAGGGCATGAGAAGGGGGTGGGGGGCAACAGGAGAGAGACACGGGGCATGAGCAGGGGGTGGGGGGCAATAAGAGGGAGACACGGGGCATGAGCAGGTGGTGGGGGTAACAGGAGAGAGACACAGGGTATGAGCGGGGAATGGGGGACAAAAGGAGGGAGACATGGGGCATGAGAGGGGTGTGGGGGAACACGAGGGAGAGACACGGGGCATGAACAGGGGGTGGGGGGCAACAGCAGGGAGACACTGGGCATGAGCGGGGGTGGGCGGAACATGAGGGAGATACGGTCATGAGCTAGGGGTAGGGGGCAACAGGCGGGAGACAAGGGGCTTGTGTGGGGGGTGTGGGGCAACAGCAGGGAGACACGGGGCATGAGCGGGGATGGGGGACACGAGGGAGACACGAGGCATGAGAGGGGGTGGGGGGTAACAGGAGAGAGACATGGGGCATGAGCACGGGGTGGGGGGCAACAGCAGGGAGACAGGGGGCATGACTGGGGGTGGAGGGCAACAGCAGGGAGACAAGGGGCATGACCGGGGGTGGGGGGCCACAGGAGAGAGACACAGGGCATGAGCAGGGAGTGGGGGGCAACAGCAGGGAGACACAGGGCATGAGCAGGGGGTGGGGGAACACGAGGGAGACACGGGCCATGAGCGGGGGGTGGGGGGAACACGAAGGCGACACAGGGCATAAGGGGCAACAAGAGGGTGACATGGGGCATGAGCGGGGGTGGGGGTAATAGGAGAGAAACACAGGGCATGAGCAGGGGGTGGGGCAACAGCAGGGAGACACGGGGCATGAGCCGGGGGTGGGGGGCAACAGCAGGGAGACATGGGGCATGAGCGTGGGGTGGTAGGCAACAGGAGAGAGACATGGGCATGAACGGGTGGTGGGGGGCAACAGCAGGGAGACACGGGTCATGAGTGGGGGGTGAGGGGCAACAGCAGGGAGACACGGGGCATGACCGGGGGTACGGGGAACAGGAGAGAGACATGGGGCATGAGTGGGGGGTGGGGGCAACAGCAGGGAGACACAGGGCATGACCGGGCGGTGGTGGGCAACAGAAGAGAGACACGGGTCATGAGCAGGGGGTGGGGGGCAACAGCATGGAGACACGGGCATGACCAGGGGGTGGGGGGGTAACAGGAGAGAGACTCAGGACATGAGCAGGGGTGGGGGTAAACAGCAGGGAGACACGGGGCATGACCAGGGGGTGGGGGTAACAGGAGAGAGACACAGGCATGAGCGGGGTTAGGGGGGCAACAGCAGGGAGACATGGGGCATGACCGGGGTTGGGGGAACAGGAGAGAGACACGGGGCATGAGAGGGGGGTGGGGGTAACAGGAGAGAGACACGGGGCATGAACGGGGGTGGGGGGCATCAGCAGGGAGACACGGGGCATGACCGGGGGTCGGGGGCAACAGGAGAGAGACACAGGGCATGAGAGGGGGTGGGGGGTAACAGGAGGGAGACACGGTGCATGAGAGGGTGGTGGGGGAGAACAAGAGAGAGACACGGGGCATGAGCGGGGGGTGGGGGCAACAGCAGGGAGACACGGGGCATGAGCGGATGGAGGAGGGCTACAGCAGGGAGACACGCATAACCGGGGGGTGGGGGGCAACAGCAGGGAGGCACGGGGCATAAACGGTGGGTGGGGGTAACAGGGGAGAGACACGGGGCATGAGAGGGGGGTGGGGGGTAACAGGAGAGAGACACGGTGCATGAGAGTATGGTGGGGGTAACAGGAGAGAGACACAGGGCATGAGTGGGTGGTGGAGGGCAACAGCAGGGAGACACGGGGCATGAGTGGGGGGTAGGGGGCAACATGAGAGAGACACAGGGCAGGAGCAGGCAGTGGGGGTAACAGGAGAAAGACACTGGGCATGAGCGGGGAGTGGGGGCAACAGCAGGTAGACACGGGGCATGAGCTGGGGGTGAGGGGCAACAGCAGGGAGAGACAGGGCATGACCGGGGGGAGGGGGCAACAGTAGGGAGACACGGGGCATGACCGGGGGTGGGGGCAACAGGATAGAGACATGGGGCATGAGCGGGGGGTGGGGGGCAACAGCAGGGAGACACGGGGCATGACTGGGGGTGGGGGCCAACAGGAGAGAGACACGGGGCATGAGAGGGGTGTGGGGGGCAACAGGAGAGAGACACGCGGCATGAGCGGGGTTGGGTGCAACAAGAGAGAGACACGGGGCATGAGTGGGGGTGAGGGGCAACAGCAGGATGACACGGGGCATGAGCGGGGGGTGGAGGGAACAAGAGGGAGACACGGCGCATGAGCGGGGGTTGGGGGGCAACAAGAAGGAGACACGGGCATGAGCAGGGGGTGGGGGTAACAGGAGAGAGACACAGGGCATGAGCAGGGAATGGGGGGCAAAAGGAGGGAGACACGGGGCATGAGCGGGGGGTGGGGGAACACGAGGGAGAGACACGGGGCATGAACAGGGGGTGGGGGGCATCAGCAGGGAGATATTGGGCATGAGCGGGGGTGGGGGGAACACGAGGGAGACACGGTCATGAGCTAGGGGTGGGGGGCAACAGGCGGGAGACACAGGGCTTGTGCAGGGGGTGTGGGGCAACAGCTGGGAAACACGGGGCATGAGCATGGGGTGGGAGGACACGAGGGAGACACGGGGCATGAGAGGGGGGTGGGGGGTAACAGGAGAGAGACACAGGGCATGAGCACGGGGTGGGGGCAACAGCAGGGAGACACGGGGCATGACCGGGGGTGGAGGACAACAGCAGGGAGACAAGGGGCATGACCGGGGGGTGGGGTGCCACAGGAGAGAGACACGGGGCATGAGCACGGAGTGGGGGGCAACAGCAGGGAGACACAGGGCATGAGCAGGGAGTGGGGGAACACGAGGGAGACATGGGCCATGAGCGGGGGGTGGGGGGAACACGAAGGAGACACAGGGCATGAGGGGCAACAAGAGGGTGACATGGGGCATGAGCGGGGGTGGGGGTAACAGGAGAGAAACACAGGGCATGAGCAGGGGGTAGGGGCAACAGCAGGGAGACACGGGGCATGAGCCGGGGGTGGGGGGCAACAGCAGGGAGACATGGGGCATGAGCGAGGGTGGTAGGCAACAGGAGAGAGACATGGGCATGAGCGGGTGGTGGGGGCAACAGCAGGGAGACATGGGGCATGAGTGGGGTGTGAGGGGCAACAGCAGAGAGACACGGGGCATGACCAGGGGTACGGGGAACAGGAGAGAGACATGGGGCATGAGCGGGGGGTGGGGGCAACAGCAGGGAGACACGGGGCATGACCAGGGGGTGGGGGTAACCTGAGAGAGACACAGGCATGAGCGGGGGCAGGGGGGCAACAGCAGGGAGACACGGGTCATGACCTGGGGTAAGGGGCAACAGGAGAGAGACACGGGTCATGAGAGGGGTGTGGGGGTAACAGGAGAGAGACACGGGGCATGAGCGGGGGTGGGGGGCAACAGCAGGGAGACACGGGGCAAGATTGGGGGTCGGGGGCAACAGGAGAGACACGGGGCATGAGAAGTGGGTGGGGGTTAACAGGAGAGAGACACGGTGCATGATAGGGTGGTGGGGGGTAACAGGAGAGAGACACGGGGCATGAGCGGGGGGTGGGGGCAACAGCAGGGAGACACGGGGCATGAGCGGATGGTGGGGGGCTACAGCAGGGAGACACGGGGCATGAACGGTGGGTGGGGGTAACAGGGGAGAGACACGGGGCATGAGAGGGGGGTGGGGGGTAACAGGAGAGAGACACGGTGCATGAGAGGGTGGTGGGGGTAACAGGAGAGAGACACGGGGCATGAGAGGGTCGTGGGGGGCAACAGCAGGGAGACACGGGGCATGAGAGGGGGTGGAAGGTAACAGGAGAGAGACACAGGGCATGAGAGGGGGTGGAGGGGTAACTGGAGAGAGACACGGGGCATGAGAAGGTGTGGGGGGTAACAGGAGAGAGACACGGTGCATGAGAGGGTGGTGGGGTAACAGGAGAGAGAAACAGGGAATGAAAGGGGGGTGAGGGTAACAGGAGAGAGACACGGGGCATGAGATGGGGTGGAGGGGTAACAGGAGAGAGACACGGAGCATGACCGGGGGGTCGGGGTAACAGGAAAGAGACAAGGGGCATGAGTGGGGGTAGGGGGCAACATGAGAGAGACACGGGGCAGGAGCATGCAGTGGGGGTAACAGGAGAGAGACATGGGGCATGAGCTGGGAGTGGGGGGCAACAGCAGGTAGACACGGGGAATGAGCTGGGGGTGAGGGGCAATAGCAGGGAGAGACAGGGCATGACCGGGGGAGGGGGCAACAGGAGGGAGACACGGGGCATGACCGGGGGTGGAGGGGCAACAGGAGAGAGACATGGTGCATGAGCAGAGGGTGGGGGGGGCAACATCAGGGAGACACGGGGCATGACTTGGGGTGGGGGTCTACAGGAGAGAGACACGGGGCATGAGAGGGGGTGGGGGGCAACAGGAGAGAGACACGCGGCATGAGCGGGGGTGGGGGCAACAAGAGAGAGACACGGGGCATGAGTGGGGGGTGGGGGGCAACAGCAGGATGACACGGGGCATAAGCGGGGGGTGGGGGGAACAAGAGGGAGACACGGGGCATGAGCGGGGGGTGGGGGGCAACAAGAGGGAGACACGGGGCATGAGCAGGGGGTGGGGGTAACAGGAGAGAGACACAGGGCATGAGCGGGGAATGGGGCAAAAGGAGGGAGACAGGGGGCATGAGCGGGGGGTGGGGGAACACGAGGTAGAGACACGGGGCATGAACAGGGGGTGGGGGGCAACAGCAGGGAGACACTGGGCATGAGCAGGGGTGGGGGGAACACGAGTAGACACGGTCATGAGCTAGGGGTGGGGGCTAACAGGAGAGAGACACAGGGCATGAGCAGGGGGTGGGGGGCAACAGGTGGGAGACACGGGGCTTGTGCGGGGGGGTGGGGCAACAGCAGGGAGACACGGGGCATGAGTGGGGGTGGGGGACACGAGGGAGACATGGGGCATGAGACGGCGTGGGGGGTAACAGGAGAGAGACACGGGGCATGAGCAGGGGGTGGGGGGCAACAGCAGGGAGACATAGGGCATGAGCAGGGGGTGGGGGAACACAAGGGAGACACGGGCCATGAGCAGGGGGTGGGGGAACACGAGGGAGACACAGGGAATGAGGGGTAACAAGAGGGTGACATGGGGCATGAGCGGGGGTGGGGGTAACAGGAGAGAAACACGGGGCATGAGCAGGGGGTGGGAGGCAACAGGAGGGAGACACGGGGCATGAGTGGGGGGTGGGGGAAACACAAGGGACGCATGGGGCATGAGACGGGGGCAACAAGAGGGAGACACTGGGCATGAGCGGGGGGTGTGGGGTAACAGGAGAGAGACACGGGGCATGAGAGGGGGTGGGGGTAACAGGAGCGAGACACAGGGCATAAGCGGGGGGTGGGGGGCAACAGCAGGGAGACATGGGGCATGAGCGGGGGGTGGGGGGTAACAGGAGAGAGACACAGGGCATGAGAGGGGGTGGAGGGGTAACTGGAGAGAGACACGGGGCATGAGAAGGTGTGGGGGGTAACAGGAGAGAGACACGGTGCATGAGAGGGTGGTGGGGGTAACAGGAGAGAGACACAGGGAATGAAAGGGGGGTGAGGGTAACAGGAGAGAGACACGGGGCATGAGATGGGGTGGAGGGGTAACAGGAGAGAGACACGGAGCATGACCGGGGGGTCGGGGTAACAGGAAAGAGACAAGGGGCATGAGTGGGGGTAGGGGGCAACATGAGAGAGACACGGGGCAGGAGCATGCAGTGGGGGTAACAGGAGAGAGACATGGGGCATGAGCTGGGAGTGGGGGGCAACAGCAGGTAGACACGGGGCATGAGCTGGGGGTGAGGGGCAACAGCAGGGAGAGACAGGGCATGACCGGGGGGAGGGGGCAACAGTAGGGAGACACGGGGCATGACCGGGGGTGGAGGGGCAACAGGAGAGAGACATGGTGCATGAGCAGAGGGTGGGGGGGCAACATCAGGGAGACACGGGGCATGACTTGGGGTGGGGGTCTACAGGAGAGAGACACGGGGCATGAGAGGGGGTGGGGGGCAACAGGAGAGAGACACGCGGCATGAGCGGGGGTGGGGGCAACAAGAGAGAGACAAGGGGCATGAGTGAGGGGTGGAGGGCAACAGCAGGATGACACGGGGCATGAGCGGGGGGTGGGGGGAACAAGAGGGAGACACGGGGCATGAGCGGGGGGTGGTGGGCAACAATAGGGAGACACGGGGCATGAGCAGGGGTGGGGGGAACACGAGGAGACACGGTCATGAGCTAGGGGTGGGGGCTAACAGGAGAGAGACACAGGGCATGAGCAGGGGGTGGGGGGCAACAGGTGGGAGACACGGGGCTTGTGCGGGGGGGTGGGGCAACAGCAGGGAGACACGGGGCATGAGTGGGGGTGGGGGACACGAGGGAGACACGGGGCATGAGAGGGGCGTGGGGGGTAACAGGAGAGAGACACGGGGCATGAGCAGGGGGTGGGGGGCAACAGCAGGGAGACATAGGGCATGAGCAGGGGGTGGGGGAACACAAGGGAGACACGGGCCATGAGCAGGGGGTGGGGGAACACGAGGGAGACACAGGGAATGAGGGGCAACAAGAGGGTGACATGGGGCATGAGCGGGGGTGGGGGTAACAGGAGAGAAACACGGGGCATGAGCAGGGGGTGGGAGGCAACAGGAGGGAGACACGGGGCATGAGCGGGGGGTGGGGGAAACACAAGGGAGGCATGGGGCATGAGACGGGGGCAACAAGAGGGAGACACTGGGCATGAGCGGGGGGTGTGGGGTAACAGGAGAGAGACACGGGGCATGAGAGGGGGGTGGGGGTAACAGGAGCGAGACACAGGGCATAAGCGGGGGGTGGGGGGCAACAGCAGGGAGACATGGGGCATGAGCGGGGGTGGGGGGTAACAGGGGAGAGATACAGGACATGAGCGGAGGTGGGGGGCAATAGAAGGGAGACACGGGGCATGACCAGGGGGTGGGGGTCAACAGTAGAGAGACACGGGGCATCAGAGGGGGTGGAGGTATCAGGAGAGAGACATGGGGCATGAAAGGGGGGTGGGGGGTAACAGGATAGAGACACGGGTCATGAGCGGGGGGTGGGGGGCAACAGCAGGGAGACATGGGGCATGAGCGGGGTGTGGGGGGGAACAGGGGAGACACGAGGCATGAGCGGGGATGGGGGGAACAGGAGAGACACACGGGGCATGAGCGGAGGGTAGTGGCAACAGCAGGGAGACACTGGGCATGACCGGGTGTGGGGGGTAACAGGAGAGAGACACGGGGCATGAGCAGGCGGTGGCGGGCAATAGCAGGGAGACACGGGGCATGACGGGGGGGTAGGGGGCAACAGGAGAGAGGCACGGGGCATGAGAGGGCGTGGGGGGTAACAGGAGAGAGACATAGGGCATGACCAGGGGGTTGGGGGCAACAGCAGGGAGACACGGGGAATGACCGGGGGGTGGTGGACAACAGGAGAGAGGCACGGAGCATGAGAGGGGGTGGGGGTAACAGGAGAGAGACATAGGGCATGACCAGGGTGTGGGGGGCAACAGAAGGGAGACACAGGGAATGACCGGGGGGTGGTGGGCAACATGAGAGAGACACCGGGTATGAGAGGGGGGTGGGGGGAACACGAGATAGACACAGGGCATGAGAGCGGGGTGGGGGGTAACAGGAGAGAGACATGGGGCATGAGCGGGGGGGTGGGCAACTGCAGGGTGCCACGGGGCATGAGCGGGGGGTGGGGGGAACAGCAGGGAGACACAGGGCATGACCGGGGGGTGGGGGCAACAGCAGGGAGACACGGGGAATGACCGGGGGGTGGTGGACAACAGGAGAGAGACACCGGGTATGAGAGGTGGGTGGGGGTAACAGGAAAAAGACATGGGGCATGAGAGGGGGGTGGGGGCAATAGCAGGGAGACACGGGGCATGACCGGGGGTAGGGGGCAACAGGAGAGAGGCACGGAGCATGAGAGGGGGTGGGGGTAACAGGAGAGAGACATAGGGCATGACCAGGGTGTGGGGGGCGACAGAAGGGAGACACAGGGAATGACCGGGGGGTGGTGGGCAACAAGAGGGAGACACGGGGCATGAGCAGGGGGTGGGGGTAACAGGAGAGAGACACAGGGCATGAGCGGGGAATGGGGCAAAAGGAGGGAGACAGGGGGCATGAGCGGGGGGTGGGGGAACACGAGGGAGAGACACGGGGCATGAACAGGGGGTGGGGGGCAACAGCAGGGAGACACTGGGCATGAGCAGGGGTGGGGGGAACACGAGGAGACACGGTCATGAGCTAGGGGTGGGGGCTAACAGGAGAGAGACACAGGGCATGAGCAGGGGGTGGGGGGCAACAGGTGGGAGACACGGGGCTTGTGCAGGGGGGTGGGGCAACAGCAGGGAGACACGGGGCATGAGTGGGGGTGGGGGACACGAGGGAGACACGGGGCATGAGAGGGGCGTGGGGGGTAACAGGAGAGAGACACGGGGCATGAGCAGGGGGTGGGGGGCAACAGCAGGGAGACATAGGGCATGAGCAGGGGGTGGGGGAACACAAGGGAGACACGGGCCATGAGCAGGGGGTGGGGGAACACGAGGGAGACATGGGGCATGAGCGGGGGTGGGGGTAACAGGAGAGAAACACGGGGCATGAGCAGGGGTGGGAGGCAACAGGAGGGAGACACGGGGCATGAGCGGGGGGTGGGGGAAACACAAGGGAGGCATGGGGCATGAGACGGGGGCAACAAGAGGGAGACACTGGGCATGAGCGGGGGGTGTGGGGTAACAGGAGAGAGACACGGGGCATGAGAGGGGGTGGGGGTAACAGGAGCGAGACACAGGGCATAAGCGGGGGGTGGGGGGCAACAGCAGGGAGACATGGGGCTTGAGCGGGGGGTGGGGGGTAACAGGGGAGAGATACAGGAAATGAGCGGAGGTGGGGGCAATAGAAGGGAGAAACGGGGCATGACCAGGGGGTGGGGGTCAACAGTAGAGAGACACGGGGCATCAGAGGGGGTGGGGGGTATCAGGAGAGAGACATGGGGCATGAAAGGGGGGTGGGGGGTAACAGGATAGAGACACGGGTCATGAGTGGGGGGTGGGGGGCAACAGCAGGGAGACATGGGGCATGAGCGGGGGGTGGGGGGCAACAGCAGGGAGACATGGGGCATGAGCGGGGTGTGGGGGGGAACAGGGGAGAGATACAGGACATGAGCGGAGGTGGGGGGCAATAGAAGGGAGACACGGGGCATGACCAGGGGGTGGGGGTCAACAGTAGAGAGACACGGGGCATCAGAGGGGGTGGGGGGTATCAGGAGAGAGACATGGGGCATGAAAGGGGGGTGGGGGGTAACAGGATAGAGACACGGGTCATGAGCGGGGGGTGGGGGGCAACAGCAGGGAGACACGGGGCATGAGTGGATGGTGGGGGGCTACAGCAGGGAGACACGGGGCATGAACGGTGGGTGGGGGTAACAGGGGAGAGACACGGGGCATGAGAGGGGGGTGGGGGGTAACAGGAGAGAGACACGGTGCATGAGAGGGTGGTGGGGGTAACAGGAGAGAGACACGGGGCATGAGAGGGTCATGGGGGGCAACAGCAGGGAGACACGGGGCATGAGAGGGGGTGGAAGGTAACAGGAGAGAGACACAGGGCATGAGAGGGGGTGGAGGGGTAACTGGAGAGAGACACGGGGCATGAGAAGGTGTGGGGGGTAACAGGAGAGAGACACGGTGCATGAGAGGGTGGTGGGGGTAACAGGAGAGAGACACAGGGAATGGAAGGGGGGTGAGGGTAACAGGAGAGAGACACGGGGCATGAGATGGGGTGGAGGGGTAACAGGAGAGAGACACGGAGCATGACCGTGGGGTCGGGGTAACAGGAAAGAGACAAGGGGCATGAGTGGGGGTAGGGGGCAACATGAGAGAGACACGGGGCAGGAGCATGCAGTGGGGGTAACAGGAGAGAGACATGGGGCATGAGCTGGGGGTGAGGGGCAACAGCAGGGAGAGACATGGCATGACCGGGGGGAGGGGGCAACAGTAGGGAGACATGGGGCATGACCGGGGGTGGGGGGCAACAGGAGAGAGACATGGTGCATGAGAAGGGGGTGGGGGGGCAACATCAGGGAGACACGGGGCATGACTTGGGGTGGGGGTCTACAGGAGAGAGACACGGGGCATGAGAGGGGTGGGGGGCAACAGGAGAGAGACACGCGGCATGAGCGGGGGTGGGGGCAACAAGAGAGAGACACGGGCATGAGTGGGGGGTGGGGGGCAACAGCAGGATGACACGGGGCATGAGCGGGGGGTGGGGGGAACAAGAGGGAGACACGGGGCATGAGCGGGGGGTGGGGGGCAACAAGAGGGAGACACGGGGCATGAGCAGGGGGTGGGGGTAACAGGAGAGAGACACAGGGCATGAGCGGGGAATGGGGCAAAAGGAGGGAGACAGGGGGCATGAGCGGGGGGTGGGGGAACACGAGGGAGAGACACGGGGCATGAACAGGGGGTGGGGGGCAACAGCAGGGAGACACTGGGCATGAGCAGGGGTGGGGGGAACACGAGGAGACACGGTCATGAGCTAGGGGTGGGGGCTAACAGGAGAGAGACACAGGGCATGAGCAGGGGGTGGGGGGCAACAGGTGGGAGACACGGGGCTTGTGCGGGGGGGTGGGGCAACAGCAGGGAGACACGGGGCATGAGTGGGGGTGGGGGACACGAGGGAGACACGGGGCATGAGAGGGGCGTGGGGGGTAACAGGAGAGAGACACGGGGCATGAGCAGGGGGTGGGGGGCAACAGCAGGGAGACATAGGGCATGAGCAGGGGGTGGGGGAACACAAGGGAGACACGGGCCATGAGCAGGGGGTGGGGGAACACGAGGGAGACACAGGGAATGAGGGGCAACAAGAGGGTGACATGGGGCATGAGCGGGGGTGGGGGTAACAGGAGAGAAACACGGGGCATGAGCAGGGGGTGGGAGGCAACAGGAGGGAGACACGGGGCATGAGCGGGGGGTGGGGGAAACACAAGGGAGGCATGGGGCATGAGACGGGGGCAACAAGAGGGAGACACTGGGCATGAGCGGGGGGTGTGGGGTAACAGGAGAGAGACACGGGGCATGAGAGGGGGGTGGGGGTAACAGGAGCGAGACACAGGGCATAAGCGGGGGGTGGGGGGCAACAGCAGGGAGACATGGGGCATGAGCGGGGGGTGGGGGGTAACAGGGGAGAGATACAGGACATGAGCGGAGGTGGGGGGCAATAGAAGGGAGACACGGGGCATGACCAGGGGGTGGGGGTCAACAGTAGAGAGACACGGGGCATCAGAGGGGGTGGGGGGTATCAGGAGAGAGACATGGGGCATGAAAGGGGGTGGGGGGTAACAGGATAGAGACACGGGTCATGAGCGGGGGGTGGGGGGCAACAGCAGGGAGACATGGGGCATGAGCGGGGTGTGGGGGGGAACAGGGAGACACGAGGCATGAGCGGGGATGGGGGGAACAGGAGAGACACACGGGGCATGAGCGGAGGGTAGTGGCAACAGCAGGGAGACACTGGGCATGACCGGGTGTGGGGGGTAACAGGAGAGAGACACGGGGCATGAGCAGGGGGTGGCGGGCAATAGCAGGGAGACACGGGGCATGACCGGGGGGTAGGGGGCAACAGGAGAGAGGCACGGGGAATGAGAGGGCGTGGGGGGTAACAGGAGAGAGACATAGGGCATGACCAGGGGGTTGGGGGCAACAGCAGGGAGACACGGGGAATGACCGGGGGGTGGTGGACAACAGGAGAGAGGCACGGAGCATGAGAGGGGGTGGGGGTAACAGGAGAGAGACATAGGGCATGACCAGGGTGTGGGGGCAACAGAAGGGAGACACAGGGAATGACCGGGGGGTGGTGGGCAACATGAGAGAGACACCGGGTATGAGAGGGGGTGGGGGGAACACGAGATAGACACAGGGCATGAGAGCGGGGTGGGGGGTAACAGGAGAGAGACATGGGGCATGAGCGGGGGGGTGGGCAACAGCAGGGTGCCACGGGGCATGAGCGGGGGGTGGGGGGGAACAGCAGGGAGACACAGGGCATGACCGGGGGGTGGGGGCAACAGCAGGGAGACACAGGGAATGACCGGGGGGTGGTGGACAACAGGAGAGAGACACCAGGTATGAGAGGTGGGTGGGGGTAACAGGAAAAAGACATGGGGCATGAGAGGGTGGTGGGGGCAATAGCAGGGAGACACGGGGCATGACCGGGGGTAGGGGGCAACAGGAGAGAGGCACGGAGCATGAGAGGGGGTGGGGGTAACAGGAGAGAGACATAGGGCATGACCAGGGTGTGGGGGGCAACAGAAGGGAGACACAGGGAATGACCGGGGGGTGGTGGGCAACATGAGAGAGACACCGGGTATGAGAGGGGGGTGGGGGTAAAATGAGATAGACACAGGGCATGAGAGCGGGGTGGGGGGTAACAGGAGAGAGACATGGGGCATGAGCGAGGGGGGTGGGCAACTGCAGGGTGCCACGGGGCATGAGCGGGGGGTGGGGGGGAACAGCAGGGAGACACAGGGCATGACCTGGGGGTGGGGGGCAACAGCAGGGAGACACGGGGCATGACCGGGGTGGGGGGCAACAGGATGGAGACACAGGGCATGAGAGGGGGGTGCGGGGCAACAGGAGAGAGATACGGGACATGAGCGGGGGTGGGGTGTAACAGGAGAGAGACACGGGGCATGTGAGGGGGTGGAGGGGTAACAGGAGAGAGACATGGGGCATGAGAGGGGGTGGGGGGTAACAGCAGGGAGACATGGGGCATGAGCAGGGGTGGGGGGGCAACAGCAGGGAGACACAGGTTAACATAAGAGGGGTGTGGGGGTAACAGGAGAGAGACACGGGGCATGAGCGGAGGCTGGGGGGAACACGAGGGAGATTCGGGGCATGAGCGGGGGTGGGGGGCAACAAGAGGGAGACACAGGGCATGAGCAGGGGGTGGGGGTAACAGGAGAGAGACACAGGGCATGAGCGGGGAATGGGGGCAACAGGAGGGAGACACGGGGCATGAATGGGGGGTGGGGGGAACACCAGGTAGACAAAGGGCATGAACAGAGGGTGGGGGGCAACAGCAGGGAGACACGGGGCATGACCGGCGGTGGTGGGCAACAGGAGAGAGACACCGGGTATGAGAGGGGCGTGGGGGGTAACAGGAGAGAGGCACAGGGCATAAGAGGGGGTGGGGGGCAACAGCAGGGAGACATGGGCCATGAGCGGGGGGCAACAGCAGAGAGCCACGGGGCATGAGCGGGGGGTAAGGGGGAACAGCAGTGAGACACAGGGCATGACCGGGGGGTGGGGGGCAACAGCAGGGAGACACAGGGCATGAATGGGGGGTGGGGGGTAACAGGGGAGGGACACGGGGCCTGAGTGGGGGGTGGGGGGCAACAGCAGGGAGACACGGGGCATGACCGGGGGTGGGGGCAACAGGAAGGAGACAACACGGGGCATGAGAGGGGGGTGGGGGGTAACAGGAGAGATATACGGGGCATGAGCGGGGGTGGGGGGTAACAGGAGAGAGACATGGGGCATGAGAGGGGGGTGGGGGGCAACAGCAGGGAGACATGGGGAATGAGCGGGGGGTGGGGGCAACAGGAGAGAGAAATGGGGCATGAGCGGGGTGTGTGGGGCAACAGCAGGATGACACATGACATGACCGGGGAGTGGGTGGTAACAGGAGAGAGACACGGGGCATGAGCGGGGGGTGGGGGGCATGAGAGGGGTGTATGGTTAACAGGAGAGAGACACGCACCATGAGCGGGGGTGGGGGCAACAGGAGAGAGACACGGGGCATGAGCGGGGCGTGGGGGGCAACAGCAGGATGACACGGGGCATGAGCGGGGGTGGGGGAACACGAGGGAGACTCGGGCATGAGCGGGGGTTGGGGGGCAACAAGAGGGAGACACAGGGCATGAGCAGGGGGTGGGGGTAACAGGAGAGAGACACAAGGCATGAGCGGGGAATGGGGGGCAACAGGAGGGAGACACGGGGCATGAACGGGGGGTGGGGGAACACAAGGGAGACACATGGCATGAACAGGGGGTGGGGGGCAACAGCAGGGAGACACGGGGCATGAGCGGGGGTGGGGGGAACACGAGGGAGACACGGGGCTTGAGCGGGGGGTGGGAGGCAACAGCAGGGAGACACAGGGCATGAGAGGGGGGTGGGGGTAACAGGAGAGGGACACAGGGCATGAGTAGGGGCTGGGGGAAACAGCAGGGAGACACGGGGCATGAGCGGGTGGTGGGGGTAACAGGGGAGAGACACGGGACATGAGCGGGGGGTGGGGGGCAATAGCAGGGAGACACGGGGCATGACCAGGTAGTGGGGGGCAACAGTAGAGAGACACAGGGCATGAGAGGGGGGTTGGGGGTAACAGGAGAGAGACATGGGGCATGAGAGGGGGTGGGGGGTAACAGGAGAGAGACATGGGTCATGAGCGGGGGTTTGGGGGCAACAGCAGGGAGAAACGGTGCATGAGCGGTGTGTGGGGGAACAGGGGAGACACGAGGTATGAATGGGGATGGGGGAACAGGAGAGACACACGGGGCATGAGTGGAGGGTGGGGGTCAACAGCAGGGAGACACAGAGCATGACCAGGGGGTGGGGGTAATAGGAGAGAGACACGGGGCATAAGCAGGGGGTGGGGGGCAACAGGAGGGAGACATGGGGCATGACCGGGGGGTGGGGGGCAACAGGAGAGAGGCACGGGGCATGAGAGGGGGTGGGGGATAACAGGAGAGAGACATGGGGCATGAGCGGCGAGTGGGGGGAATACAAGAGAGACACGGGGCATGAGATCGGGGTGGGGGTAACAGGAGAGAGATATGGGGCATGAGCGGGGGGTGGGGGTCAACAGCAGGGAGCCACGGGGCATGAGCGGGGTGGGGGACAACAGTAGGGAGACACAGGGCATGACCGGGGGGTCGGGGGCAACAGCAGGGAGACACAGGGCATGAACGGGGGGTGGGGGGTAACAGGGGAGAGACACGGGGCATGAGTGGGGGGTGGGGGGCAACAGCAGGGAGACACAGGGCATGACCATGGGTGGGGGGCAACAGGAAGAGACACAGGGCATGACCGGGGGATGGGGGGCAACAGGAGAGAGATACGGGGCATGAGAGGGGGGTGGGGGGTAACAGGAGAGAGACACAGGGCATGAGAAGGGGGTGGAGGGGTAACAGGAGAGAGACATTGGGCATGAGAGGGGGGTGGGGGGCAACAGCAGGGAGACATAGGGCATGAGCAGGGGGTGCGGGGCAACAGCAGGAAGACACGGAGCATGAGAGGGAGGTGGGGGGTAACAGGAGAGAGACACGGGGCATGAGCGGGAGGAGGGGGCAACAGGAGACAGACACGGGGCATGAGTGGGGGGTGGGGGGCAACAGGAGAGAGACACAGGGCATGAGCTGGGTTGGGGGGCAACAGCAGGGAGACACAGGGCATGAGCGGATGGTGAGGGGCAACAGCAGGGAGACACGGGGCATGCCCGGGGGTGGGGGGCACAAGGAGAGAGACACTTGGCATGAGCAGGGTGTGGGGGGTAACAGCAGGGAGAGACGGGGCATGAGTGGGGAGTGGGGGGCAACAGCAGGGAGACACGGGGCATGAAAGGGGGGTGGGGGGAACACGAGAGAGACACGGGGCTTGAGAGCGGGGTGGGGGGTAACAGGAGAGAGACATGGGGCATGAGCGGGGGGTGGGGGGCAACAGCAGGGAGCCACGGGGCATGAGCGGGGTGGGGGACAACAGCAGGGAGACACAGGGCATGACCGGGGTGTCGGGGGCAACAGCAGGGAGACACAGGACATGAACTGGAGGTGAGGGGTAACAGGGGAGAGACACGGGGCATGAGTGGGGGGTGGGGGGCAACAGCAGGGAGACACAGGGCATGACCAGGGGTGGGGGGCAACAGGAAGAGACACAGGGCATGACCAGGGGATGGGGGCAACCGGAGAGAGACACGGGGCATGAGAGGGGGTTTGGGGGTAACAGGAGAGAGACATGGGGCATGAGAGGGGGGTGGGGGGTAACAGGAGAGAGACATGGGTCATGAGCGGGGGTTGGGGGGCAACAGCAGGGAGACACGGTGCATGAGCAGTGTGTGGGGGGGAACAGGGGAGACACAGGGCATGACCGGGGTGTCGGGGGCAACAGCAGGGAGACACAGGACATGAACTGGAGGTGAGGGGTAACAGGGGAGAGACACGGGGCATGAGTGGGGGGTGGGGGGCAACAGCAGGGAGACACAGGGCATGACCAGGGGTGGGGGGCAACAGGAAGAGACACAGGGCATGACCAGGGGATGGGGGCAACCGGAGAGAGACACGGGGCATGAGAGGGGGTTTGGGGGTAACAGGAGAGAGACATGGGGCATGAGAGGGGGATGGGGGATCAGGAGAGACACACGGGGCATGAGTGGAGGGTGGGGGTCAACAGCAGGGAGACACAGAGCATGACCAGGGGGTGGGGGTAATAGGACAGAGACACGGGGCATGAGAGGGGGTGGGGATAACAGGAGAGAGACATGGGGCATGAGCGGGGGGTGGGGGGAACACCAGAGAGACACGGGGCATGAGATCAGGGTGGGGGTAACAGGAGAGAGATATGGGGCATGAGCGGGGGGTGGGGTTCAACAGCAGGGAGCCACGGGGCATGAGCGGGGTGGGGGACAACAGCAGGGAGACACAGGGCATGACCGGGGGGTCGGGGGCAACAGCAGGGAGACACAGGGCATGAACGGGGGGTGGGGGGTAACAGGGGAGAGACACGGGGCATGAGTGGGGGGTGGGGGGCAACAGCAGGGAGACACAGGGCATGACCATGGGTGGGGGGCAACAGGAAGAGACACAGGGCATGACCGGGGGATGGGGGGCAACAGGAGAGAGATACGGGGCATGAGAGGGGGGTGGGGGGTAACAGGAGAGAGACACAGGGCATGAGAGGGGGGTGGAGGGGTAACAGGAGAGAGACATTGGGCATGAGAGGGGGGTGGGGGGCAACAGCAGGGAGACATGGGGCATGAGCAGGGGGTGGGGGGCAACAGCAGGAAGACACGGAGCATGAGAGGGAGGTGGGGGGTAACAGGAGAGAGACACGGGGCATGAGCAGGAGGAGGGGGCAACAGGAGAGAGACACGGGGCATGAGTGGGGGGTGGGGGGCAACAGGAGAGAGACACAGGGCATGAGCTGGGTTGGGGGGCAACAGCAGGGAGACACAGGGCATGAGCGGATGGTGAGGGGCAACAGCAGGGAGACACGGGGCATGCCCGGGGGTGGGGGGCACAAGGAGAGAGACACTTGGCATGAGCAGGGTGTGGGGGGTAACAGCAGGGAGAGACGGGGCATGAGTGGGGGGTGGGGGGCAACAGCAGGGAGACACGGGGCATGAAAGGGGGGTGGGGAGAACACGAGAGAGACACGGGGCTTGAGAGCAGGGTGGGGGTAACAGGAGAGAGACATGGGGCATGAGCGGGGGGTGGGGGGCAACAGCAGGGAGCCACGGGGCATGAGCGGGGTGGGGGACAACAGCAGGGAGACAAAGGGCATGACCGCGGGGCGGGGGCAACAGCAGGGAGACACAGGACATGAACTGGGGGTGGGGGGTAACAGGGGAGAGACACGGGGCATGAGTGGGGGGTGGGGGGCAACAGCAGGGAGACATAGGGCATGACCAGGCGTGGGGGGCAACAGGAAGAGACACAGGGCATGACCGGGGGATGGGGGCAACAGGAGAGAGATACGGGGCATGAGAGGGTGGTGGGGGTAACAGGAGAGAGACACAGGGCATGAGAGGGGGGTGGAGGGGTAACAGGAGAGAGACATTGGGCATGCGAGGGGGGTGGGGGGCAACAGTAGGGAGACATGGGGCATGAACGGGTGGTGGGGGGCAACAGCAGGAAGACACGGAGCATGAGAGGGGGGTGGGGGGTAACAGGAGAGAGACACGGGGCATGAGCGGGAGGAGGGGGCAACAGGAGAGAGACACGGGGCATGAGCTGGGTTGGGGGGCAACAGCAGGGAGACACAGGGCATGAGCGGGGGGTGAGGGGCAACAGCAGGGAGACACGGGGCATGACCGGGGGGTGGGGGGAACAGGAGAGAGACACGGGGCATGAGGTGGGGGGAAACAGCAGAGAGACACAGGGCATGCCCGGGGGTGGGGGGCACAAGGAGAGAGACACTTGGCATGAGCAGGGTGTGGGGGGTAACAGCGGGGAGACACGGGTCATGAGTGGGGGGTGGGGGGCAACAGCAGGGAGACACAGGGCATGAAAGGGGGGTGGGGGGTAACAGGAGAGAGACAAAGGGCATGAGCGGGGGTGGGGGGAACACGAGAGAGACACGGGGCATGAGAGCGGGGTGGGGGTAACAGGAGAGAGACATGGGGCATGAGCCGGGGGTGGGGGGCAACAGCAGGGAGCCACGGGGCATGATCGGGTGGGGGGCAACAGCAGGGAGACACAGGGCATGACCGGGGGGTCGGGGGCAACAGCAGGGAGACACAGGGCATGAACGGGGGTGGGGGGTAACAGGGGAGAGACACAGGGCATGAATGGGGGGTGGGGTGGCAACAGTAGGGAGACACAGGTCATGACCAGGGGTGGGGGGCAACAGGAAGAGACACGGGGCATGAGCGGGGGGTGGGGGGCAACAGCAGGGAGACACGGGGCATGAGAGGGGGTGGGGGGTAACAGGAGAGAGACATGGGGCATGAGTGGGAGGAGGGGGCAACAGGAGAGAGACACGGGGAATGAACGGGGGGTGGGGGGAACACGAGAGAGACACGGGGCTTGAGAGCCGGGTGGGGGGTAACAGGAGAGAGACATGGGGCATGAGCGGGGGGTGGGGGGCAACAGCAGGGAGCCACGGGGCATGAGCGGGGTGGGGGACAACAGCAGGGAGACACAGGGCATGACCGGGGGGTCGGGGGCAACAGCAGGGAGACACAGGACATGAACTGGGGGTGGGGGGTAACAGGGGAGAGACACGGGGCATGAGTGGGGGGTGGGGGGCAACAGCAGGGAGACACAGGGCATGACCAGGGGTGGGGGGCAACAGGAAGAGACAGAGGGCATGACCGGGGGATGGGGGCAACAGGAGAGAGATACGGGGCATGAGAGGGTGGTGGGGGGTAACAGGAGAGAGACACAGGGCATGAGAGGGGGGTGGAGGGGTAACAGGAGAGAGACATTGGGCATGCGAGGGGGGTGGGGGGCAACAGTAGGGAGACACGGAGCATGAGAGGGGGGTGGGGGGTAACAGGAGAGAGACACGGGGCATGAGCGGGAGGAGGGGGCAACAGGAGAGAGACATGGGGCATGAGTGGGGGGTGGGGGGCAACAGTAGAGAGACACAGGGCATGAGCTGGGTTGGGGGGCAACAGCAGGGAGACACAGGGCATGAGCGGGGGGTGAGGGGCAACAGCAGGGAGACACGGGGCATGACCGGGGGGTGGGGGGAACAGTAGAGAGACACGGGGCATGAGGTGGGGGGAAACAGCAGAGAGACACAGGGCATGCCCGGGGGTGGGGGGCACAAGGAGAGAGACACTTGGCATGAGCAGGGTGTGGGGGGTAACAACAGGGAGACACGGGGCATGAGTGGGGGGTGGGGGGCAACAGCAGGGAGACACGGGGCATGAAAGGGGGGTGGGGGTAACAGGAGAGAGACAAAGGGCATGAGCGGGGGTGGGGGGAACACGAGAGAGACACGGGGCATGAGAGCGGAGTGGGGGGTAACAGGAGAGAGACATGGGGCATGAGTCGGGGGTGGGGGGCAACAGCAGGGAGCCACGGGGCATGAGCGGGGTGGGGGCAACAGCAGGGAGACACGTGCCATGAGCGGGGGGTGGGGAACTCAAGGGAGACAAGGGGCATAAGCGGGGGGTAGGGATGTTAGGGAGAATTCTCTGTTTAGGGTGAATTTCCTAACCTAGTGAGTCCCCCAGCAGCTTTGCTGGATTTCTGGAGCTTGTTGTTCGATGGGCTATGGGGTCTTTTACTCCATAGGGTCTCATATGTTTTTCTATGTATGTTACACCGCACCTTCCGTGCCGTAACACTGGGGCGTCCTAGCGGACCTCCATCATAGACTCCATACCCGGGGACTGACTACTATCTCCCCGGGCATGTAAAGTCACCTTTGGCTTTACTAGACCTAAATTTACTAACAGAACTAGTACAAACCATCCTATTGTGGACGTACTAGTAGGGTTAATTCGATTACTCCTGGGTCTGTTATTCGAGGGGGCACTGTCCCGTCCCCCCTCGACGAGTTTTGGCTGGTGGCAGTGGAAACTACTTGTTATATTCGACCCCGAATATAACCCTATGGGATTCTTCCCATTGTTGGAGATTAATACTTTTTCTCGTTAATCTCTAACATACCTCTGGTTTACTTATCTTAAATTAGTCTATCGGGTGGTATTTTCTGCTAGAACTCGGTTTTTAAAATGGCGTCTGTGTTCGTCTCTGTGACTCCTAACCCAAAGGTTGAGCCCTTTGTTCCACTTTTGGTGGGCCTCTACACAGAGGCCCTCCAAAGTGGTGCCATTCTGTCTGGGTACCACAGGGGGTGTGGGAGGGGGTTTAGGCACCCTGGACTGAGTTACCTTGCCAACTCCAGTCGCACTCTGGTGTGATTGGCCCAAGTGGTGAGCCACCCCGCTCACCACTTAGCGTGTTTTGATTGACAGCTAGGCTGAATGAATGGGGGTTTTCTACCTAAAAGCAGGGCTTTTGGGACTGGATCTTCAGAAGTCGCCCCAGGACCTAAGAATCTGACGAGGGTAAAGCTGAGCCAACCTGCAATGACGACACCTCCGGTGGAGCCCTGCCGAACCGACTCAGCACTTCCCGATGACAGAGGAGATCTTCCTGCCGGAGAGTCTCTTCCCCTGACTGGTGGGAACAACCAGTCTCCTTTTGCTTTTTCTTCGCTCCAGGACGCAATGGTCGAATTGCACGTGCAGAGCACCTCGGCAACTGGATAGCCACTACCCCTGTACCGCGACCTAAAGGTGGTGCCTTGTGACGGAGCACTCCACGGTTGGTCTCTTCCCTGGTGGTGCACCGATCTTCAACTTTCCTTCGACGACGAGATCATCTCTTCTCTTGGCAAAGACCCGATGTGCATCCACCACCAGGAACAACTGCCCCCGCCGGAGCTGTCTCTCCACAAACAAGGTACCATGTCCGCCTGGCTTCCCTTTTTGGCAGATAGAGTGAGGTGTCTTAATCCTCGCCTCTCCATTGGGTCGCCTCCAAGCTTTCTTAACTTTCTGTTCTGAACTGGTCCAATCTTTCCATAACAATTTGCGATAAAGACTCGAAGCGCATTTCCACTGAAACACTTTTTGGGACATATCGCCTTGCCTCTCTCCGAGTGGGCCTGGCCTCTGAACTTTGTGATCTGCAGAAGACCCTGCTTTAATCGTCTTGCATTTGTTCGTAAAAGTGTTGGTGCCGAGTGATTTCTTAACCTGCCTTTTTCTCTCCCATCCTAACGAATACTAGAGTGCTATCTAGTTTAAAGCATACACCTCTGTCTGCAAATAAGTGGTGCCGTTGAACCTAGACTTGTCGAACTATTGTTAGGGGGATTGATCGTTTTTCTTATAGTAATTGTGATTGAAGTTGTTTGCCGTATTAGTGCCAGAGTGTTTTTCATATATGTGTCGTTATAAATAAATACCTTTATATCTTTACACCGAAGCCTTGTTCCGTGTTTGCTTGTTCTATTGTGTAGACTGCCCTATTTTGTATAATCCACATACTGCCTAACTCTTCTTGAGGGAAGTCTGAATGCTCAGCCACAGCTACCAAGTGAATCTGTGTGGTACAGACTGCTACCAAGTGGGTTTACTGCCAAACACCTTTGGTCCTAAATCTTTTGCAGTGGTCCCAGAGGGAACTGCACAGGTTTCCGCCTAACACTGGTGTACAGCGGTGGGATTTGTATCGAGTATACAGTTTAGAGTGCTTTTCGGCACTTTAGGATAACTAACCACAAAGCTTAGCACTAAAAAAAGCAACTTTCAAAAACATGTCTACTATGGAAGTTTACAGTCAAGAATCCTTGTCAGGTGAAACTACTGAGAGTTTGAGAGTTCTCTGTAGACAAGAGAATCTTTCTGTAAGAGGCAAGAAAGTAGAATTGATAGCGAGATTGCTGGAAAACCAAAGTCTGGGTACTGGTTCAGAGGAACAAACTTCTCCAGCGAATGTAGAAAACAGTAATGGTATTGATCTGAATGAAAGTCTTGATAATGAGTCAGAAGAGGAAAGTGAACCAAATGAAGTTAGCCACTCTGAGCCTCTGTCTGCCTTACCCACTGTGCCTACGGGGCCCATACCAGGTCCCACATGTAACCCTGCTTATTTTGAACTTGAAAAAAATGAAGCTCAAATTAGAATACAAACGGTTCTTGGCTCAATCTGAAAGAAACCAAGAGCTCGAGTTCAGACGGATGAATGCCCAGGCTGAGCAGAAGCAAGCTGAGTTAAGGCTCAGGGAAATAGAACTTAATCACGAGTTAGAGATGAAAAAGTTGTCTGTGGAAAATGCTTCTCTCTCCTTTGGTTCCTCTAGGAGCTCCAGTCCCAAAAGACCCCGGATGCCGAAGGAATTAGTGGGTATGTATGAACCGAGATTGGATGTGTTGGATTGGTTAAAACTGTTTGAGTACAATCATGGGCTCCAGGACATCACCGGGAATGATTTACTTCCCTGGTTGTTCTCTAGGCTCCCTCCTGTTGCGACTGATGTGGTAATAGAGTTGGGGGAGGCGGATAAGAAGGATTACGAAAGTGTGAAATTAGCTTTGATAGCTAGATTCGGGAAGACCCCTTCCCAGTGTCTTAAGAGGTTTAGAACCCTCAAAAAGCATGATGGTACCCCTTGGGCTACCTGGGTGAGTGAAGGGTTGAAAAACTTAGAGGGATGGATTAAGGGTTACAAAGTGATCACTTATGAGGGTATGAAGAATCTTTTTATGTTGGAGTCGATTTATGATGCCTGTTCTCCTGAGCTCAGACAGCACTTGGCTGATTCGAAGGAATTGGATTCCCGGCAGCTAGCTAAGGCTGCTGACTTATGGGTTGCCAACAGGGCTACTCATAAGGATTCTGGGGCAACTCAGAAAAAGGATGAGGGAAAACAGCCTAAAAAAGACTCAAAAGAGAATTCGAATAACTAAAATTCCAAAGAGGGCCCCAAACAAAACCAGAAGGGTAAGCCACAGGGAAAACCGGAGCAGAATAGTGTGTCTTCTAGTGCCAAACCGGAAGGAGGCCAGAACAAGCCACCATTCCAGAAAGCTTTCGGTAAATGCTTTGTTTGTGGCTCGACTGACCACGTGAAAGGAGATCCCAGATGTAAGGGTAAACCTTCAGGGGTCCAGCTTGTCTCCTTAGCCTTCGCTCCAGAGGAGGAAGTCCAAATGGCAAGTGGAAACTTTCTACTGCTAGCTGATGAACCCATTGGAGTCTCAGCCAGCATTTCTTTAGTATCTCTGGGGTTGTGGGAACAACAGAATTTAGATGTCTATAATTCTATTCCCGATAATACTAAAGAGTATTATAAGGACAGTGTCCAGGTGAATGGTCAGGAGACTCCTGCCATTAGGGACACTGGGGCCAGCATACCAGAGGTGGATAAATCATTTTTTCAGGCTGAGCATGTTGCTAAGGCACCCAAACGCCTCACCAAGTTAGCTGGAGGGCCAGTGCAAATGCTTTCCCAATTACCAGTTCTCATCCAGTGTAACGACATGACTGTGAAGATACCTGTCAGCATACAGAGTGAGGTACCAGGGCACGTTCTGTTGGGTAACGATTTGAAAACTCTCGGAGTTGTATCACACACCCCCAGACCTCCTAGTAAACGTTTACAGGAGCTAACCAGACCTGCAAGAGAGAGGACCATGCGCGGTACTCTCTAGGAGATGATGAAGAAAGAGATCACTCCTGCTCCACTGGAATTGTCGGCCGCTGTCTCGAAGAAATCGAAAGTGAAAGGGAAACCTAAGACTTCTACCCCGAAACCAGCAGCCAGCATTTCAGTGCAGCCAACAAGGACTTCCCTGCGGTTGTCCAAAGTTACACCCGTAACTCCACCTCCAGCTGAGGCTGAGAGGGAGGTACAACCCTGTGTGGTAGAATTAGACTCTGAGGAAGAGCTAATGGAAGGCCAGGAACTCATTGGAGATCTGGATCCTGTTGACCATCCTGAGCTGCAGTCTTTACTGGCAGAAGGTGGACCCAGCAGGGCAGACTTCAGTAAGGGACAGAGAGAATGTCCAACTCTGGAAGGTCTTCGCCACCAGGCTGAAGCTCAGGCTGAAGGGCAAGAGCCTGGGAAAAACAGGTTGCACTGGGAAGATGGCCTCTTCTACAGTGAACCGACCGAGTCTGCACCTGGAGACTACAAACGACTTGTAGTACCCCAAGAGAACAGACTACAGTTCTTGCAGTTAGCCCACGAAATTCCTTTGGCTGGTCACTTGAGTTTCAAGAAGACTAAGGAAAGGCTCTCTCTCTACTTCTATTGGCCAAAGATGGTGGCCGAAGTGGAAAAACACTGCAGGAGCTGCCACACCTGCCAGACCTCTGGTAAGGTGGGCTCCAAGAATGTGGCACCTTTAGTGCCTCTCCCAGTTGTGGGAGTCCCATTTGAGAGAGTAGGGATTGACATTGTCGGTCCCCTTGATCCTCCAACCTCCTCAGGCAACAGGTTTATACTTGTTGTAGTAGACCATGCTACTAGGTATCCTGAGGCAATTCCTATGAGGACTGTTACAGCTCTGGCTGTGGCTAAGGCCCTCCTTGGTATTTTTACCAGGGTCGGGTTTCCTAAGGAAGTAATCTCTGACAGGGGGTCAAACTTTATGTCCCACTACATGAAAGCCATGTGGAAAACCTGTGGAGTTACTTACAAGTTCTCAACGGCTTACCACCCACAAACCAATGGGTTGGTAGAATGGTTCAACCGAACCATGAAGAGCATGATAGGTGCTTTAGAGGAACCCCTTAAACGCAAGTGGGACCTTCTACTGCCATGCCTTCTCTTTGCTTATAGAGAAGTCCCTCAGGAGGGAGTAGGTTATTCTCCCTTCGAGCTTCTCTATGGTCATCCCGTCAGAGGTCCATTGGCCCTGATTAAGGAGGGGTTGGAGAGTGCTCCTTCCCCCAAGCCAGTCAGAGTGACTGACTACGTGATAGGTCTCCGGAGGAGAATGTCGCACATGATGACAGAAGCAAGCGATAACTTCAAAGCTGGACAAGCATTGGTCAAGCACTGGCACGATCAAAAGGCTAACATGGTTGAGTTCGCTCAAGACCAGCTCGTTCTCGTTATGATCCCAACAAGGCAGAGGGCCTTGCAAGACAAATGGATGGGACCCTTCAGAGTGGTGGGTAAACTCGGAGAGGTCAACTATCTGGTGGACTTGGGCAACCCCAAGGAGGCTCCGACAGTCTTCCACACCAACCGACTCAAAGCGTATGTCTCAAGACCGGATGTAGGAGCGTTGCTTCTAGCATCATCCGAGGAGGAAGAAGAGAGTGAAGCTCTTCCGGATCTCCTCAGAGGCTTACCTTTGGACGAAAAAATGGAAGGAGTAAATCTCTCTTCCAATCTGACACCCGAGCAACAAGAAGAGTGCAAATCTATGTTGAATCAGTTTGCCCCTCTGTTCTCACTCTCACCAGGCTTGACCCCTTGGGGCCAGCATGACATACTCACTGGTGACTGTCTGCCAGTCAAAAGCAGAGGATACCGAATGTCAGAAAACGTACGAACCCACATCAAAGGTGAGGTCAGCAAGATGCTCGATCTCGGGGTAATAGAGCCCTCTACTAGTCCATGGTCTAGCCCAGTTGTGTTAGTACCAAAGGCCGGATCTAAAGAGCTTAGATTCTGCATGGATTATAGAGCTCTTAATGCATTCACCAAGACTGATGCCCACCCTTTGCCAAGAACATATGAGTTGGTGGATAAACTTGGCGCCGCCAAGTTCCTCCGCACATTTGACTTGACGTCAGGCTATTGGCAAATAGCCCTGACAGACCATGCCAAGGAGAAAACTGCATTTTCTACCCCTGTTGGCTTATACCAGTTTAAGGTAATGCCTTTCGGACTGAAGAATGCACCTGCTACATTTCAACGGATGGTAAACCAGGTTCTTAATGGGATGGAGGACTTCTGCATGGCACACTTGGATGACATAGCAGTGTTCAGCAATTCCTGGGAAGAACATGTAGCCCGCCTAAGAGATGTTTTGCAGGCTCTTGGACAAGCCAATCTGACCATAAAGGCGAGTAAATGCCAAATTGGACAGAGTAAGGTAGTCTATCTTGGACATGAGGCAGGAGGTGGAGAAATAAGGCCTTTGCTCAGTAAGATTGAAGCTGTGCAAAATTGGACAACACCTACTACACAAACCCAAGTGAGAGCCTTCCTAGGCCTCACTGGGTATTACAGGAATTTCATCGAGAACTATGGGACCATAGCTTCTCCACTGAATGTCATCTCCTCGCCCAAATTTCCTAAAAAGGTTAAATGGAATGAGGAGTGCAATCAGGCTTTTGAAAACCTGAAAAAGGCTCTTTGCCAAGCCCCAGTACTCAGAGCTCCTGATTACCGCCAACAATTCATTGTGCAGACAGATGCTTCAAATGTAGGAATAGGTGTCGTACTCAGTCAACTGGATGGGAAAGGTGGGGAGCACCACGTTTGCTTCACCAGCCACAAGCTGAAGGATCCTGAAACAAGCTGGGCAACAATCGAAAGAGAGTGCTTTGCTATCGTGTGAGCTCTGAAGAAGTTTAGGCCATACTTGTATAGTTCTACTTTTGTCATTCAGACGGACCACCAACCCTTGAGATGGTTAATGCAAATGAAAGGGAAAACCCAAAACTATTGAGTTGGTCAATCTGCCTGCAAGGGTTTGATTTCACCATTGAGCACAGGTCAGGGTGTCACCACCAAAATGCTGATGGTCTCTCTAGGATGTATGTCATCGACTAGAGGTATGAGATTCATCCAGGAGTGGATTAAATCCTCCTGTCCCTTAGTCTGGGGGGGACGAGTGTTAGGGAGAATTCTCTATTTAGGCTGAATTTCCTAAACTTGTGAGTCCACCAGCAGCTTTGCTGGATTTCTGGAGTTTGTTTTTTTCCATCCTGCCAAGAGTGAGACTCTTTTTCTCCCACTCTTGGACATGAATGTGTGTAATTCCTTTGGATGTCAATGTGTTCGATGGGCTATGGGGTCTTTTACTCCATAGGGTCTCATATGTTTTTCTATGTATGTTACACCGCACCCTCCGTGCCGTAACACTGGGGCGTCCTAGCGGACCTCCATCATAGACTCCATACCCGGGAACTGACTACTGTCTCCCCGGGCATGTAAAGTCACCATTGGCTTTACTAGACCTAAATTTACTAACAGAACTAGTACAAACCATCCTATTGTGGACGTACTAGTAGGGGTAATTTGATTACTCCTGGGTCTGTTATTCGAGGGGGCACTGTCCCGTGCCCCCTCGTCGAGTTTTGGCTGGTGGCAGTGGAAACTACTTGTTATATTCGACCCCGAATACAACCCTATGGGATTCTTCCCATTGTGGAAACAAAGAAATTGATATGAGGCTGGGAAGCCCAAAGGAAACACACCAACACAGATTACAAAGGACATACAAAGTGCTTTATTTAAAAGCTACAGCAGTTACCAAAAAGTCAATTGACAAACGGATAGCTATTCGGCTCTCAGAGTAAAGTAACGAACTTCAACGAAGGTTCGATGCATTAGTAGAGAGACCGTACATTGGAATATTTGTGCTTTTATACTCTTTATCCAGCTCTGGCCAACCCCCTCGCGGGTTAATCATTCTTAAGACCAGGCCTAGGGTTCCTTGCCAGGGTCAATCCCATAATGTATGCATTTTTGATCAGTTCCGCTGATACAGTTGTTCATTTACACATACGTCAGGGATAGGACAAGGTCTCAGTTTGCGACCCCGACGAGTGGCCTGCAGGCATATTACTTATTCATGTGTGCGGAGGTCACAACGGCCAGAATCTCACTGAGAATGTCATTCGGCCTCCATTTTGATGTTCAGGGTGACTTCCACATTACAAGAGAACCTAAAATGGCGGCTAAATCCAAGATGGCGACTTACACAGTTTTCGTTAAGATCAAGACCTTGCCGCGGAATCTATTTACACGATATTTTAGACAACTTGGCGTAGGCCAATACACATTCAAATACTGCGATAGGAGGCATAATATTATTTCAATTCCAACAGACCCTCCTTTTGGCCTATGCCAAGTGCTAACATCATTTCTAATACTTTTGAAAATAACTCCATGTGTTGTCATCCATAGATCCCGAATCATTGTCTGTAATATCTATAGCCATTAGGTCATTCATCAAAACCTCTTGTAACACGAATTCTTTAGATGCTGCATCTGGGGCATATATTTTATGCCCTATTGCGCTCACTGCTTGGGCACAACATCCCCCTAGCATTCCACATATACTCGGAAGACATTGAAAACAGCAACAAAGGAATAGCAGGATCCCCAAAATAACCAGAATAACAGAAAGCACCTTCCAACCACAAGATCGTAAAGAATCCCAGAACCAAGTGCTAAGATTCCAATCTCATTGTCAATATCGTCGTCACATCGGGCACAATTGGAAATTGGGGGGCGACCACCTTGTTAATAGCACGAAGATCAATTATGAACCGTTATGGAATTGCATTGTCGCCTTTCTTATATACAGGCAAGATCGGACTATTACACAAACTACCTGTAATCTCTTCGATCACCTCACGATGCACAAAATCGGAGACAATGCATTTCAAAGCACGTTCGCCCTCAACTGATATTTTATACTGCGGAATGCGTGTTAGTTTCACTCCATGTTTCAGAACTATTTTAACGGGCTCAATCTGTAATACCCCGACATCATTGTCGTCTACCGCCCATAAACATTCCTGGACAATGCTAAACTCAGGAGGTAAAGGTCGAATCAAGAACTGAGAATTAGGAAGTTGCTGTGGTGAAACTGTCAGCCGTACTCCATCAGAAGAACAATGAATTACTGCGTTCAATTTCTTTAACAAATTCAACCCCAGCAAATTCTCTCCACAGTTTGAAGTGAGAAGAAAAGGGCAATGGTCCGTAAGGGGACCCAAAGAAACAGACACCGGTGCAGAAACCGGACAGACAGTTGGTATACCAGAAAACTCTACGGAAACATTTGTTTGCCCTGACAGTGGAATGTTTGGAACCCGAGAATGATCAATGGAGCACTTCTGCGCTCCAGTGTCTATCAAAAACTGGTGTTTCCTATTCCCTACTAATAATTCAACGTAGGGGCCTTTCTGATTAACGGGAATAGGTGAAGGTTCCAAACCCTGCTTCGGGCAATCCTAATGAAATAGAGTATCGTTGGAAGGAAGCTCTTCAGAAAGGTAGGCAGCAGAACAGTGATCAAATATGTTCCTCGAGTCCACACTCGAGGTCTGATTTTCCCGTGAAAAAGGTTGCTGAGGATCTTGTAAAAGCTGACCTCTATCAGGGCCCCCTGCTCCAGGGCGGCCCCTAGGTCGTCTACCCATACCCCCAAACGCACTGTTTGACCTCTGGCGAAGGACAGGACACTGTGCTCGCCAATGACCTTCCTGGCGGCAATAAGCACATTGATTAATATTCACAGGACCCAAAGGAGCATTTCCTTTTGGGACATACTGACCTCTAGACTGTGTAGTGCCTCCTCTGGGGTTTCTAACAATTTGCTGTAATAATACTTTGGTTTTCAAATCTCCTTTCCTCTTTTCAATTTTGTCCTTCTCATTGTTAACACGGTTCTCATAATACTGAGCCATGTGCAAAACCTCAGATTGAGATTTTGCCTGCCAAGCGCTCTCAGAGGACATAATCTGTTACTGGATGTCAGGCAACAGTCCACGTACAAATTTGTCCACGAACAACCTTTTCCCAGACTCTGTACCTAAATCCTGTCCACTGAAGTCAGAAAATACCTGCTCGAATCTATTAAAAAATTCGGTGGCGCCTTCAGTTTTTCCTTGGACACAGGCCGTAAGCTTGTCCCAAATAATTCTTTTCTCTGGAATTATAGTTTTTAATTTTGCGACAATTCTATCAGGCAAAGTAAGTATTACCTGTGGGGGTTTCTCACCAGCTGGTCTTTCCCCATCTATCCTAATCATATTAGCCCACGTATCTCCCAACCCTGGCACATCGTCTACTGTCCGAACCTGTTTCCATACATCTACGGATAGGAGAACAGGAAATAGCAAGTCAATATCACTCAAGGTGAACACAGAGGACTGCAAGACGGACTCTATTTCTTTGTAAAACCCCGTCGGGTTTTTCCTGATATCGGGAACTGATTGTCTAATAGTGTTCACTTCCTGTCGTGAAAACGGGACGTGAACAAATTGTGATACATAATGTGCAGGGATATCCACAGCAGGGGCACCAGTTCCAGCGTTGGCGGGGATCTCAACTTTTGGGACAAAGGTCGGAGGAACCTCTCTCATAGGCAACTGAGATATAGGTACCTCCGGCCGCTTACTAAGCAATAGAGCCAGGTCGAGCGCGAAGGCAGCTGAAGAAATATCGGGCGAAAAAGCCCTTTTACAAATCCCCAATAATTCTATGGGGCAACTAACCTTCTCTCTTACACATTCTTCTTGCAGGTACTGTACCATTACCTGAATTACCTTCCTTTGCATTTCTACTGTATACTGACTATACGTGTCATATACTTCATCTGGCGGAATCGATGAATCCGAGATCCATCGAACCGCATCTTTAGTACAAATTCGTATTTCCTCAGATGCCGATCTACGACACGGAAGGAATCGTTTCTGTACATATATTCTATCGTCTTCGTCGTCCTCATCTCGTGACTTTTCAAAGTCTTTCCTAAACTCAAACAATTTTTCAACATGCCCGTATACTTTCTGTTCTGTGTCCCTCGAAAGTGCCAAAGCATTCAGATCTCTCACCCCTTGTGGAAGATCCGAATTTTGTAATCTACCCCACATTACACATAAATGAGCCCGCAAACCTTCGATAAAAACATTTTTCTCGGGAAAACTATTCAAATTAGATAATGTGGAAAAAACATTAACTTGATCACCTTTCTCCATACAATGCTTAGCCCATGCAAACAATTCCTGTTTCTTATCTGCAGAAACAGTATTCCGAGTGACGATCTTTGATCCTGCACCTGGATCAACTTCAGTCAATACGGGGCCACTGGGGAGCGGAGGTGTAGGTAAATTTAATAAAGGTGAAACTATCGGTGCAGAAGGAAGGGGCGGTGCGATAGGTGGAGGAACAACAACTAGAGGACTAGGAACAATAGGTTGTACAGGGGGAACAGGAATAACAGCAGGAACAACAGCAGGAATGGGCAGAGTGCCCAAAATAGGAACATACGGAGGTGGCGCAGAGGCATCAGGCCTGCGTTCGTTTAACAATTTCTCAATAAATTCCTCGGAAACATGGAAATCTTTAGAGGGGTACATTTTCTGGATTCCAAGTGAAAAAGCCCTATCCATATTTTTAACTGATTCTGAACGTTTTTCTTTATCATATAACAACGCTTTTTCTGCGTTTGTTTTATGACGGCGTGCATGTTTGTCCCTACTTTTAAGCTGCTGTAACGCTTCTTTTTTCCAATTCTGTAAAACATCAAAGGCTGCAGGTCTAGCCTTCTTTTTCAGCAAGACTGATTCTAGGTATTCAATATGGGGGATCTCAAAACTACCGTTGATTGGCCACTGAAATTCGGAGGCATGTCTGGTCTGTCTGTGCCAAATATCATTAAATACTATACTACCAATGCCATACTTACAGTACATAGTACATGCCGGTGACCCCTCCTGTGGTGCCGGGCGGCTAAATTCCAAGGATTGTCGATCACTGCGGAACAGAGCCCTAAAGCAGCTTGACAATTTCCCAGGCATTTCACAAAGAATTGGTGTTACCTGGTCAATAATTGTGTCTGCAGATACAATACGCCAAATTCAAATTGTCAGGGTTAAATTAAGAGCCGGGTCACGACTGCACCTGACCAAACCTAAGGAGGACCATACGGTTTATCAAAGAACTTACCTAACGAATTTTACCTTGTGTTTGGTGGTTTCGACAAAAATTGACCCTCGTCAAGATGCCGTGTCAGACCACACGACTATCGTCCAAGGATCGGATCGTGCAGCGCTGCCGAGGTATCGCGTCTCGATCGGTCGGGCCCGCAGAATCACACCGTCCGATCCCGGTTCGATAGTCTGCGTCAACCTTCAATGATCCGGCATCAATCTTGAGGGTCCCTATTCGGGCGCAAACTGTGAAAACAAAGAAATTGATATGAGGCTGGGAAGCCCAAAGGAAACACACCAACACAGGTTACAAAGGACATACAAAGTGCTTTATTTAAAAGCTACAGCAGTTACCAAAAAGTCAATTGACAAACGGATAGCTATTCGGCTCTCAGAGTAACGTAACGAACTTCAACGAAGGTTCGATGCATTAGTAGAGAGACCGTACATTGGAATATTTGTGCTTTTATACTCTTTATCCAGCTCTGGCCAACCCCCTCGCGGGTTAACCATTCTTAAGACCAGGCCTAGGGTTCCTTGCCAGGTCAATCCCATAATGTATGCATTTTTGATCAGTTCCGCTGATACAGTTGTTCATTTACACCTAGGTCAGGGATAGGAGAAGGTCTTTCGCGACCCCGACAAGTGGCCTGCAGGCATATTACTTATTCATGTGTGCGGAGGTCACAACGGCCAGAATCTCACTCAGAATGTCATTCGGCCTCCATTTTGATGTTCAGGGTGACTTCCACATTACAAGAGAACCTAAAATGGCGGCTAAATCCAAGATGGCGACTTACACAGTTTTCGTTAAGGTCAAGACCTTGCCGCGGAATCTATTTACACGATATTTTAGACAACTTGGCATAGGCCAACACACATTCAAATACTGCGATAGGAGGCATAATATTATTTCAATTCCAACACCATTGTTGGAGATTAATACTTTTTCTCGTTAATCTCTAACATACCTCCGGTTTACTTATGTTAAATAAGTCTATCGGGTGGTATTTTCTGCCAGAACTCGGTTTTTAAAATGGCGTCTGTGTTCGTCTCTGTGACTCCTAACCCAAAGGTTGAGCCCTTTGTTCCACTTTTGGCGGGCCTCTACACAGAGGCCCTCCAAAGTGGTGCAATTCTGTCTGGGTACCACAGGGGGTGTGGGAGGGGGTTTAGGCACCCTGGACTGAGTTACCTTGCCAACTCCAGTCGCACTCTGGTGTGATTGGCCCAAGTGGTGAGCCACCCCGCTCACCACTTAGCGTGTTTTGATTGACAGCTAGGCTGAATGAATGGGGGTTTTCTGCATAAAAGCAGGGCTTTTGGGACTGGATCTTCAGAACTCGCCACAGGAGCTAAGAATCCGACGAGGGTAAAGCTGAGCCGACCTGCAACAACGACACCGCTGGTGGAGCCCTGCCGAACCGACTCACCACTTCCCGACGACAGAGGAGATCTCCCTGCCGGAGAGTCTCTTCCCCTGACTGGTGGGAAAAACCAGTTTCCTTTTGCTTTTTCTTCGCTCCAGGACGCAGTGGTCGAAATGCCCGTGCAGAGCACCACGGCAACCGGATAGCCACTACCCCTGTACCGCGACCTAAAGGTGGTGCCTTGTGACGGAGCACTCCGCGGCTGGTCTCTCCCTGCTGGTGCACCGATCTTCAACTTTCCTTCGACGACGAGATCATCTCTTCTCTTGGCAAAGACCCGACGTGCATCCACCACCAGGAACAACTGCCCCCGCCGGAGCTGTCTCTCCACAAACAAGGTACCGTGTCCGCCTGGCTTCCATTTTTGCCGGATAGAGTGAGGTGTCTTAATCCTCGCCTCTCCATTGGGTCGCCTCCAAGCTTTCTTAACTTTCTGTTCTGAACTGGTCCAATCTTTCCATAACAATTTCCGATAAAGACTCGATGCGCATTTCTACTGAGACACTTTTTGGGACATATCGCCTTGCCTCTCTCCGAGTGGGCCTGGCCTCTGAACTTTGTGATCTGCAGTAGACCCTGCCTTACTCATCTTGCATTTGTTCGTAAAAGTGTTGGTGCCGAGTGATTTCTTAACCTGCCTTTTTCTCTCCCGTCCTAACGAATACTAGAGTGCCATCTAGGTTAAAGCATACACCTCTGTCTGCAAATAAGTGGTGCCGTAGACTTGTCCAACTATTGTTAGGGGGATTGATCGTTTTTCTTATAGTAATGGTGATTGAAGTTGTTTGCCGTATTAGTGCCAGAGTGTTTTTGATAGATGTGTCGTTATAAATAAATACCTTTATATCTTTACACCGAAGCCTTGTTCCGTGTTTGCTTGTTCTATTGTGTAGACTGCCCTATTTTGTATACTCCACATACTGCCTAACTCTTCTTGAGGGAAGTCTGACTGCTCAGCCACAGCTACCAAGTGAATCTGTGTGGTACAGACTGCTACCAAGTGGGTTTACTGCCAAACACCTGTAGTCCTAAATCTTTTGCAGTGGTCCCAGAGGGAACTGCACAGGTTTCCGTCTAACAAGGGGGAACAGGAGGGAGATACAGGGCATGAGCGGGGGGTGGGGGGCAACAGCAGGGAGACATGGGGGCATGAGCGGGGGTGGGGGGAACACGAGGGAGACACAGGGCATGAGCGGGAGGTAGGGGGTAACAGGAGAGAGACACAGGGCATGAGCGGGGGGTGGGGGGCAACATGAGGGAGGCATGGGGCATGAGCAGGGGTGGGGGGCAACAGCAGGGAGACACAGGGCATGAGCAGGGGGTGGAGGGCAACAGCAGGGAGTCACGGGGCATGACCGGGGGAGGGGTGCAACAGGAGAGAGACACGGGGCATGAGCGGGGTGTGGGGGACAACAGCAGGGAGACACGAGGCATGAGCGGGGGGTGGGGGAACACAAGGGAGACACGGCCATGAGCAGGGGGTTGGGGGAACACGAGGGAGACACGGTGCATGAGAGGCAACAAGAGGGAGACACGGGGCATGAGTGGGGGTGGGGGGCAACAGGAGGGAGACACAGGGATGAGCGGGGGTGGGGGGCAACAAGAGGGAGACATGAGGCATGAGCGGGGGGTGGGGTAACTGGAGTGAGACACGGGCATGAGAGGGGGTGGGGTAACAGGAGAGAGACACGGGCATGAGCGGGGGGTGGGGGGCAACGGGAGGGAGACACGGGGCATGAGCAGGGGTGGGGGGCAACAAGAGGGAGACACGAGGCATGAGCGGGGGGTGGGGTAACCAGAGTGAGACACGGGCATGAGAGGGGGGTGGGGGTAACAGGAGAGAGACACGGGGAATGAGCAGGGGTTGGGGACAACAGCAGGGTGACACAGGGCATGAGCGGGGGGTGGGGAGCAACAGCAGGGAGACAAGGGGCATGAGCGGGGGTGGGGGTAACAGGGGAGAGACACGGGACATGAGCTGGGGGGGGGGGCAATAGCAAGGAGACACGGGGCATGAGCGGGGGGCAACAGGAGAGAGACACGGGGCATGAGAGGCGGGTGGGGGGGTAACAGGAGAGAGACACGGGGCGTGACAGGGGTGTGGGTGGTAACAGGAGGGAGACACAGGGCATGAGCAGGGGGTGGGGGCTACAGCAGGGAGACACGAGGCATTAGCAGGGTGTGGGGGGGAACAGGGGAGACACGAGGCATGAGCGGGGATGGGGGGAACAGGAGTGACACACGGGGCATGAGCAGAGGGTGGGGAGAACACGAGGGAGACACGGGGCATGAGCGGGGGGGCAACAGCAGGGAGACACGGGGCATGAGCGGGGGATGGGGGCAACATCAGGGAGACACGGGGCATGAGCGGGGTGTGGGGGGCAACAGCAGGGAGACACGAGGCATGAGCGGGGGGTGGGGGGCAACAGCAGGGAGACAAGGGGCATGAGCGGGGGTGGGGGGAACACGAGGGAGACACAGGTCATGAGCAGGAGGTGGGGATTAACAGGAGAGAGACACGGGGCATGAGTGGGAGTGTGGGGGGCAACAGCAGAGAGACACAGGGCATGAGCGGGGGGTAGGGGGAACACAAGGGAGACACAGGGCATGAGAGGGGGGTGGGGGTAACAGGAGAGAGACAGGGGGCATGAGCAGGGGGTGGGGGGCAACAGCAGGGAGACACGAGGCATGGGTGGGGAGTGGGGGAACACGAGGGAGGCACGGGCCATGAGTAGGGGGTGGGGGGAACACGAGGGAGACACGGTGCATGAGAGGCAGCAAGAGGGAGACACGGGGCATGAGCGGGGTGTGGGGGTAACAGGAGAGAGACATAGGGCATGAGTGGGGGTGTGGGGCAACAGGAGGGAGACATAGGGCATGAGCGGGGGTTGGGGGGAACACGAGGGAGACACGGGGCATGAGCGGGTGCTGGGCCGCAACAAGAGGGAGATATGGGGCATGAGCGGGCGGTGGGGGGTAACCGGAGTGAGACACGGCATGAGAGGGGGTGGGGGCAACAGGAGAGAGACACGCGGCATGAGCGTGGGGTGGGGGGCAACAGCAGGGAGACACGGCGCATGAGCAGGGGGTGGGGGGCAACAGCAGCGAGACATGGGGCATGAGCGGGGGTGGGGGGAACACGAGGGAGACACAGGTCATGAGCGGGAGGTGGGGGGTAACAGGAGAGAGACACAGGGCATGAGCGGGGGGTGGGGGGCAACATGAGGGAGACACGGGGCATGAGTGGGGGTGGGGGGCAACAGCAGGGAGACACTGGGCATGAGCGGGGAGTAGGGGGAACACAAGGGAGACACGGGGCATGAGAGGGGGTTGGGGTAACAGGAGAGAGACACGGGGCATGAGCGGGGGGTGGGGGGCAACAGCAGGGAGACATGAGGCATGAGTGGGGAGTGGGGGGAACACGAGGGAGACACGGGCCATGAGCAGGGGGTGGGGGGAACACGAGGGAGACACGGTGCATGAGAGGCAACAAGAGGGAGACACTGGGCATGAGCGGAGGGTGGGGGTAACAGGAGAGAGTCACAGGGCATGAGTGGGGGTGTGGGGCAACACGAGGGAGACATAGGGCATGAGCGGGGGGTGGGGGGAACACGAGGGAGACACGGGGCATGATCAGGGGGTGGGGGGCAACAAGAGGGAGATACGGTGCATGAGCGGGGGTGGGGGGTAACTGGAGTTATAGACAGGCATGAGAGGGGGTGGGGGCAACAGGAGAGAGACACGGGGCATGAGCGTGGGGTGGGGAGCAACAGCAGGGAGACACGGGGCACTACGGGGTGTGGGGGTAACAGGGGAGAGACACGGGACATGAGCAGGGGGTGGGGGGCAATAGCAGGGAGACACAGGGCCTGAGCAGGGGTAGGGGGAACAGGAGGGAGACACAGGGCATGAGCGGGGGGTGGGGGGCAACAGCAGGGAGACACTGGGCACGAGCAGGGGTGGGGGGAACACGAGGGAGACACAGGGTATGAGCGGGAGATGGGGGTAACAGGAGAGAGACACGGGGCATGAGCGGGGGGTGGGGGGCAACATGAGGGAGACACGGGGCATGAGCGGGGGGTGGGGGGCAACATGAGGGAGACATGGGGCATGAGCGGGGGTGGGGGCAACAGGAGGGAGACACTGGGCATGAGCAGGGGGTAGAGGGCAACAGCAGGGAGTCATGGGGCATGACCGGGGGAGGGGTGCAACAGGAGAGAGACACGGGGCATGAGCGGGGTGTGGGGGACAACAGCAGGGAGACACGAAGCATGAGCGGGGGGTGGGGGGAACACGAGGGAGACACGGTGCATGAGAGGCAACAAGAGGGAGACACAGGGCATGAGCGGGGGTGGGGGGCAACAAGAGGGAGACACGAGGCATGAGCGGGGGCGGGGTAACTGGAGTGAGACACGGGCATGAGAGGGGGGTGGGGGTAACAGGAAGGAGAGAGACATGGGGAATGAGCAGGGGATGGGGACAACAGCAGGGAGACACGGGGAATGAGCGGGGGGTGGAACAGCAGGGTGACACGGAGCATGAGTGGGGGGTGGGGAGCAACAGCAGGGAGACAAGGGGCATGAGCGGGGGTGGGGGTAACAGGGGAGAGACACGGGACATGAGCGGGGGGTGGGGGGCAATAGCAAGTAGACAAGGGGCATGACCTGGGGGCAACAGGAGAGAGACACGGGGCATGACAGGGGTGTGGGGGGTAACAGGAGGTCGACACAGGGCATGAGCAGGGGGTGGGGGCAACAGCAGGGAGACACGAGGCATTAGCGGGGTGTGGGGGGGGACAGGGGAGACACGAGGCATGAGCGGGGATGGGGGAACAGGAGAGACACACGGGGCATGAGCAGGGGGTGGGGAGAACACGAGGGAGACATGGGGCATGAGCGGGGGGGCAACAGCAGGGAGATACGGGGCATGAGCTGGGGGTGGGGGGCGACAGCAGGGAGACACGGGGCATAAGCGGGGTGTGGGGGGAACACGAGGGAGACAGGAGGCATGAGCAGGGGGCAACAGCAGGGAGATAAGGGGCATGAGCGGGGGTGGGGCGAACACAAGGGAGACACAGGTCATGAGCTGGGGGTGGGGGGCAACAGCAGGGAGACACAGGGCATGAGCAGGGGTGGGGGGAACACGAGGGAGACACAGGGTATTTATCGGGAGATGGGGCTAACAGGAGAGAGACACGGGGCATGAGCGGGGGGTGGGGGGCAACATGAGGGAGACACGGGGCATGAGCGGGGGGGTGGGGGGCAACATGAGGGAGACATGGGGCATGAGCGGGGGTGGGGGGCAACAGCAGGGAGACACGGGGCATGAGCAGGGGGTAGAGGGCAACAGCAGGGAGTCATGGGGCATGACCAGGGGAGGGGCGCAACAGGAGAGAGACACGGGGCATGAGCAGGGTGTGGGGGACAACAGCAGGGAGACACGAGGCATGAGCGGGGGAGGGGGGAACTCGGGGGAGACAGGGCCATGAGCAGGGGGTTGGGGGAACACCTGGGAGACACGGTGCATGAGAGGCAACAAGAGGGAGACACTAGGCATGAGCGGGGGTGGGGGGCAACAGGAGGGAGACATGGGGATGAGCGGGGGTGGGGGAACACGAGGGAGACACGGGGCATGAGCAGGGGGTGGGGGGCAACAAGAGGGAGACACGAGGCATGAGCGGGGGCGGGGTAACTGGAGTGAGACACGGGCATGAGATGGGAGTGGGGGTAACAGGAAGGAGAGAGACACGGGGAATGAGCAGGGGATGGGGACAACAGCAGGGAGACACAGGGCATGAGCGGGGGGTGGAACAGCAGGGTGACACGGGGCATGAGCGGGGGGTGGGGAGCAACAGCAGGGAGACAAGGGGCATGAGCGGGGTGGGGGTAGCAGGGGAGAGACACGGCGAATGAGCAGGGGATGGGGACAACAGCAGGGAGACAGGGGGCATGAGCGGGGGGTGGAACATCAGGGTGACACGGGGCATGAGCGGGGGGTGGGGAGCAACAGCAGGGTGACACGGGGCATGAGCAGGGGGTGGGGGGCAATAGCAAGGAGACAAGGGGCATGCCCGGGGGGCAACAGGAGAGAGACATGGGGCATGAGAGGCGGGTGGGGGGGTAACAGGAGAGAGACACGGGGCATGACAGGGGTGTGGGGGGTAACAGGAGGGAGACACAGGGCATGAGCAGGGGGTGAGGGCTACAGCAGGGAGACACAAGGCATTAGCGGGGTGTGGGGGGGGACAGGGGAGACACGAGGCATGTGCGGGGATGGGGGAACAGGAGAGACACACGGGGCATGAGCAGAGGGTGGGGAGAACACGAGGGAGACACGGGGCATGAGCGGGGGGCAACAGCAGGGAGACAAGCGGCATGAGCGGGGTGTGGGGGACAACAGCAGGGAGACACGAGGCATGAGCAGGGGGTGGGGGGAACACGAGGGAGACACGGCCATGAGAAGGGGGTTGGGGGAACACGAGGGAGACACGGTGCATGAGAGGCAAGAAGAGGGCGACACGGGGCATGAGCGGGGGTGGGGGTAACAGGAGAGAGACACAGGGCATGAGCAGGGGGTGGGGGGCAACAGGAGGGAGACACGGGGCATGAGCGGGGAGTGGGGGGAACACGAGGGAGACACGGGGTATGAGCGGGGATGTGGGGGGCAACAAGAGGGAGACACGGGGCATGAGCGGGGGACGGGGTAACCGGAGTGAGACACGGGCATGAGAGGGGGTGGGTGTAACAGGAGAGAGACACGGGGCATGAGGAGGTGTGGGGGGCAACAGCAGGGAGACACAGGGCATGAGCGGGCGGTGGGGGAAACACGAGAGAGACACGGGCATGAGCGGGGGTGGGGGTAACAGGGGAGAGACACGGGACATGAGCGGGGGGTGGGGGGCAATAGCAAGGAAACACGGGGCATGACCGGGGGGTGGGGGGGCAACAGGAGAGAGACACGGGGCATGAGAGGCGGTTGGGGGGTAACAAGAGAGAGACACGGGGCATGACAGAGGTGTGGGGGGTAACAGGAGGGAGACACAGGGCAGGGGGTGGGGGGCAACAGCAGGGAGACACAAGGCATGATCAGGGTGTGGGGGGAACAGGGGAGACACGAGGCATGAGCGGGGATGGGTGGAACAGGAGAGACACACGGGGCATGAGCAGAGGGTGGGGAGAACACGAGGGAGACACGGGCATGAGCGGGGAGGGCAACAGCAGGGAGACATGGGGCATGAGCGGCGGGTGACAGCAGGGAGACACGGGGCATGAGTGGGGTGTGGGGGCAACAGGAGGGAGACACGGGGCATGAGCGGGGGTGGGGGGCAACAGCAGGGAGACAAGGGGCATGAGAGGAGGTGGGTGGAACACGAGGGAGACACAGGTCATGAGCGGGAGGTGGGGGTAACAGGAGAGAGACAAGGGGCATGAACGGGGGGTGGGGGGGCAACATGAGGGAGACACGGGGCATGAGTGGGGGTGGGGGGCAACAGCAGGGAGACACGGGGCATGAGCGGAGGGTAGGGGAACACAAGGGAGACACGGGGCATGAGAAGGGGGTGGGGGTGATAGGAGAGAGACACGGGGCATGAGAGGGGGTTGGGGGTAACAGGAGAGAGACACTGGGAATGAGAGGGGCCTGGAGGGGTAACAGGAGAGAGACACGGGGCATGAGTGGGGGTGTGGGGCAACAGGAGGGAGACATAGGGCATGAGCGGGGTATGGGGGGAACACGAGGGAGACACGGGGCTTGAGCGGGGGTGGGGCGCAACAAGAGGGAGATACGGGGCATGAGCGGGCGGTGGGGGGTAACCAGAGTGAGACACGGGCATGAGAGGGGGTGGGGGCAACAGGAGAGAGACACGGGGCATGAGCGTGGGGTGGGGGGCAACAGCAGGGAGACACGGGGCATGAGCACGGGGTGGGGGGCAACAGCAGTGAGACACGGGGCATGAGCAGGGGGTGGGGGGAACACGAGGGAGACACAGGTCATGAGCGGGAGGTGGGGGGTAACAGGAGAGACACAAGGGGCATGAGAGGGGGTTGGAGGGGTAACAGGAGAGAGACACGGGGCATGAGAGGGTCGTGGGGGAAAACAGCAGGGAGACATGGGGCATGACCGGGGGGTCGGGGGTAACAGGAGAGAGACACAGGGCATGAGCAGGTGTTTGGGGGGCTACAGCAGGGAGACACGGGGCATGACCAGGGGGTGGGGGCAACAGGAGAGAGACATGGGGCATGAGAGGGGGTGGGGGTAACAGGAGAGAGACATGGGGCATGAGGAGGTGTGGCGGGAAACAGCAGGGAGACACAGGGCATGAGCGGGCGGTGGGGGAAACACGAGAGAGACACGGGGCATGAGAGCGGGGTGGGGGTAACAGGAGAGAGACACGGGGCATGAGCGGGGGGTGGGGAGCAACAGCAGGGAGACACGGGGCATGACAGGGGGGCAACAGTAGGGAGACACGGGGCATGAATGGGGGGTGGGGGCAACAGGAGAGAGACACGGGGCATGAGTGGGGGGCAACAGCAGGGAGACACGGGGCATGATCGGGGGTGTGGCGCAACAGCCAGCAGGGAGACACGGGGCATGACTGGGGGGTGGGGGCAACAGGAGAGAGAAACGGGGCATGAGCGGGGGGTGGGGGGCAACAGCAGGGAGACACGGGGCATGAGCGGGGGATGGGGAGCAACACCAGGGAGACACGGGGCATGAGCGGGGTTGGGGGGAACACGATGGTGACACGGGGCATGAGCGGGGTTTGGGGGGGACCAGCAGGGAGACAAGGGGCATGAGCAGGGTGTGGGGGGCAACAGCAGGGAGACATGGGGCATGAGCGGGGGGTGAGGGGCAACAGCAGGGAGGCACGGCCCATGAGCGGGGGGTGGGGGAACACAAGGGAGACACAGGGCATGAGTGGGGGGTAGGGTGAACAGGAGGGAGACACAGGGCATGAGCGGGGGTGGGGGGCAACAGCAGGGAGACACGGGGCATGAGCGGGGGTGGGGGGAACACAAGGGAAACACAGGACATGAGCAGGAGGTGGGGGTAACAGGAGAGAGACACGGGGCATGAGCGGGGAGCGGGGGTAACAGGAGAGAGACACGGGGCATGAGTGGGGGGTGGGGGGCAACAGCAGGGAGACACGGGGCATGAGCGGGGGTGGAGGGCAACAGCAGGGAGTCACGGGGCATGACCGGGGGTGGGGCGCAACAGGAGAGAGACAAGCGGCATGAGCGGGGTGTGGGGGACAACAGCAGGGAGACACGAGGCATGAGCGGTGGGTGGGGGGAACAGGAGGGAGACACGGTGCATGAGAGGCAAGAAGAGGGCAACACTGGGCATGACAGTGGGGTGGGGGTAACAGGATAGAGACACGGGGCATGAGCGGGCGGTGGGGGGCAACAGTAGGGAGACATGGGGCATGACCGGGGATGTGGGGGGCAACAAGAGGGAGACACGGGGCATGAGCGGGGGTGGGGTAACCGGAGTGAGACACGGGCATGAGAGGGGGGTGGGTGTAACAGGAGAGAGACACGGGGCATGAGCAGGGTGTGGTGGAACAGCAGGGTGACACGGGGCATGACCGGGGGGTGGGGAGCAACAGCAGGGAGACACGGGGCATGACCGGGGGTGGGGGGCAACAGCAGGGAGACACGGGCGTGAACGGGGGTGGGGGGTAACAGGGGAGAGCCACTGCATATTAGAGGGGGGTGGGGGTAACAGGAGAGAGACACGGGGCATGAGATGGGGTGGGGGGCAACAGGAGAGAGACACAGGGCATGAGAGGGGGTTGGGGGTAACAGGAGAGAGACACGGGGCATGAGAGGGGGGTGGAGGGGTAACAGGAGAGAGACACGGGGCATGAGAGGGTGAAGGGGGCAACAACAGGGAGACATGGGGCATTACCGGTGGGTCGAGGGTAACAGGAGAGAGACACGGGGCATGAGCAGGTGTTTGGGGGGCTACAGCAGGGAGACACAGGGCATGACCAGGGGGTGGGGGGCAACAGGAGAGAGACACAGGGTATGAGAGGGGGTGGGGGTAACAGGAGAGAGACACGGGGCATGAGGGGGTGTGGGGGGCAACAGCAGGGAGACACAGGGCATGAGCAGGCGGTGGGGGAAACACGAGAGAGACACGGGGAATGAGAGCGGGGTGGGGGGTAACAGGAGAGAGACACGGGGCATGAGCAGCAGGGTGGGGAGCAACAGCAGGGAGACACGGGGCATGACAGGGGGGCAACAGTATGGAGACACGGGGCCTGAACGGGGGGTGGGGGCAACAGCAAGGAGACATGGCGTATGAGCGGGGGGTGGGGGAAACACGAGGGAGACATGGGGCATGAGCAGGGGGTGGGGGGTAACAGGACAGAGACATGGGACATGAGCGAGGGGTGGGGTCTACATTAGGGAGACACGGGGCATGAGTGGGGGGTGGGGGGCAACAGGAGAGAGACACGGGGCATGAGTGGGGGGTGGGGGCAACAGCAGGGAGACACGGGGATGATCGGGGGTGGGGTCAACAGCCAGCAGGGAGACACAGGGCATGACCAGGGGGTGGGGGCAACAGGAGAGAGAAACGGGGCATGAGCGGGGGGTGGGGGGCAACAGCAGGGAGACACAGGGCATGAGCGGGGGGTGGGGGGCAACACCAGGGAGACACGGGGCATGAGCGGGGGGTGGGGGGAACACGATGGAGACACGGGGCATAAGTGGGGTGTGGGGGGCGACAGCAGGGAGACACGGGGCATGAGCGGGAGTGGGGGGCAACAGCAGGGAGACACGGCCATGAGCGGGGGTGGGGGAACACAAGGGAGACACGGGGCATGAGCTGGGGGTAGGGGGAACAGGAGGGAGACACAGGGCATGAGCGGGGGGTGGGGGGCAACAGCAGGGAGACACGGGGCATGAGCGGGGGTGGGGGAACACGAGGGAGACACAGGGCATGAGCAGGAGGTGGGGGGTAACAGGAGAGAGACACAGGGCATGAGCGGGGGTGGGGGGCAACATGAGGGAGACACGGGGCATGAGCGTGGGGTGGGGGGCAACAGCAGGGAGACACGGGGCATGAGCGGGGGGTGGAGGGCAACAGCAGGGAGTCACGGGGCATGACCGGGGGTGGGGCGCAACAGGAGAGAGACACGGGGCATGAGCGGGGTGTGGGGGATAACAGCAGGGAGACACGAGGCATGAGAGGGGGGTGGGGGGAACACGAGGGAGACACGGCCATGAGCAGGGGGTTGGGGGAACACGAGGGAGACACGGTGCATGAGAGGCAACAAGAGGGCGACACGGGGCATGAGCGGGGGGTGGGGGTAACAGGAGAGAGACACAGGGCATGAGCAGGTGGTGGGGGCCAACAGGAGGGAGACACGGGGCATGAGCGGGGGGTGGGGGGAACACGAGGGAGACACGGGGCATGAGCGGGGGTTGGGGGGCAACAAGAGTGATACACGGGCATGAGAGGGGGGTAGGGGGAACAGGAGAGAGACACAGGGCATGAGCAGGGGGTGGGGGACAACAGCAGGGAGACACAGGGCATGAGCAGGGGGGTGGAACAGCAGTGTGACACGGGGCATGACCGGAGGGTGGGGAGCAATAGCAGGGAGACACGGGGCATGAGCGGGAGGTGGGGGTAACAGGAGAGAGACACAGGGCATGAGTGGGTGGTGTGGAGCAACAGGAGGGAGACATGGGGCATGAGCAGGGGGTGGGGGGAACACGAGGGAGACACGGGGCATGAGCGGGGGGTGGGGGCAACAAGAGGAAGATACGGGGCATGAGCGGGGGGTGGGGGGTAACTGGAGTGAGACACGGGCATGAGAGAGGGGTGGGAGCAACAGGAGAGAGACACAGGGCATGAGCGTGGGGTGGGGGGCAACAGCAGGGAGACACGGGGCATGAGCAGGGGGTGGGGGGAAACAGCAGCGAGACATGGGGCATGACCAGGGGATGGGGAGCAACAGCAGGGAGACACGGGGCATGAGCGGGGAGTGGGGGTAATAGGGGAGAGACACGGGACATGAGCGGGGGGTGGGGGGCAATAGCAGGGAGACACGGGGCATGACCGGGAGGTGGGGGGAAACAGGAGAGAGACACGGGGCATGAGAGGAGGGTGGGGGGTAACAGGAGAGAGACACAGGGCATGACAGTGGTGTGGGGGTAACAGGAGAGAGACATGGGGCATGAGCGGGGGGTGGGGGGCAACAGCAGGGAGACATGGGGCATGAGCGGGGTGTGTGGGGGAACAGGGGAGACACGAGACATGAGCGGGGATGGGGGAACAGTTGAGACACACGGGGCATGAGCGGAGGGTGGGGGGCAACAGCACAGAGCCACAGGCCATAACCGGGGGTGGGGGGTAACAGGATAGAGACACGGGGCATGAGAGGGTGGTGGAGGGGTAACAGGAGAGAGACACGGGGCATGAGAAGGGGGTGGGGGGCAACAGGAGAGAGACATAGGGTATGAGAGGGGTGTGGGGGGCAACAGGAGAGAGACACGGGGCATGAGTGGGGGGTGGGGGGCAACAGCAGGGAGACACGGGGATGATCGGGGGTGGGGGGCAACAGCCAGCAGGGAGACACAGGGCATGAGGGGGGTGGGGGGCAACAGCAGGGAGACACGGGGCATGACAGGGGCTGGGGGGAACACGAGGGAGACAAGGGGCATGAGAGTGGGGTGGAGGGTAACAGGAGAGAGACACGGGGCATGAGCGGGTGGTGGGGGGCAACAGTAGGGAGACACAGGGCATGACCGGGGTGGGGGCAACAGGAGATAGACACGGGGTATGAGAGGGGGTGGGGGGTAACAAGAGAGAGACACTGGGCATGAGAGGGGGTGGGGGCAACAGCAGGGAGACACGGGGCATGAGCGGGCACTGGGGGGAACACGAGAGAGACACGGGGCATGAGAGCGGGGTGGGGGTAACAGGAGAGAGACATGGGGCATGAGCGGGGAGTGGGGGGCAACAGCAGGGAGACACGGGGCATGACCGGGGGTGGAGGGCAACAGCAGGGAGACAAGGGGCATGACCGGAGGGTGGGGGTAACAGGAGAGAGACACAGGGCATGAGTGGGGGGTGTGGGGCAACAGGAGGGAGACATAGGGAATGAGCAGGGGGTGGGGGGAACACGAGGGAGACACGGGGCATGATCAGGGGGTGGGGGGCAACAAGAGGGAGATGCGGTGCATGAGCGGGGGTGGAGGGTAACTGGAGTTATACACAGGCATGAGAGGGGGTGGTGGCAACAGGAGAGAGACACGGGGCATGAGCGTGGGGTGGGGAGCAACAGCAGGGAGACACAGGGCACTACGGGGGGTGGGGGTAACAGGGGAGAGACACGGGACATGAGCAGGGGGTGGGGGGCAATAGCAGGGAGACACAGGGCCTGAGCAGGGGATAGGGGGAACAGGAGGGAGACACAGGGCATGAGCGGGTGGTGGGGGGCAACAGCAGGGAGACACGGGGCATGAGCAGGGGTGGGGGGAACACGAGGGAGACACAGGGTATGAGCGGGAGATGGGGGGTAACAGGAGAGAGACACGGGGCATGAGCGGGGGTGGGGGGCAACATGAGGGAGACACGGGGGATGAGTGGGGTGTGGGGGGCAACATGAGGGAGACATGGGGCATGAGCAGGGGCAACAGCAGGGAGACACGGGGCATGAGCAGGGGGTAGAGGGCAACAGCAGGGAGTCATGGGGCATGACCGGGGGAGGGGCGCAACAGGAGAGAGACACGGGGCATGAGCGGGGTGTGGGGGACAACAGCAGGGAGACACGACGCATGAGCGGGGGGTGGGGGGAACACGAGGGAGACACGGCCATGAGCAGGGGGTTGGGGGAACACGAGGGAGACACGGTGCATGAGAGGCAACAAGAGGGAGACACGGGGCATGAGCGGGGGTGGGGGGCAACAGGAGGGAGACACGGGGATGAGCGGGGGTGGGGGGAACACGAGGGAGACACGGGGCATGAGCAGGGGGTGGGGGGCAACAAGAGGGAGACACGAGGCATGAGCGGGGGCGGGGTAACTGGCGTGAGACACGGGCATGAGAGGGGGGTGGGGGTAACAGGAAGGCGAGAGACAAGGGGAATGAGCAGGGGATGGGGACAACAGCAGGGAGACACGGGGCATGAGCGGGGGGTGGAACAGCAGGGTGACACGGGGCATGAGCGGGGGTTGGGGAGCAACAGCAGGGAGACAAGGGGCATGAGCGGGGGTGGGGGTAACAGGGGAGAGACACGGGACATGAGCGGGGGGTGGGGGGCAATAGCAAGGAGACAAGGGGCATGACCGGGGGGCAACAGGAGAGAGACACGGGGCATGAGAGGCGGGTGGGGGGGTAACAGGAGAGAGACACGGGGCATGACAGGGGTGTGGGGGGTAACAGGAGGGAGACACAGGGCATGAGCAGGGGGTGGGGGCTACAGCAGGGAGACACGAGGCATTAGTGGGGTGTGGGGGGTACAGGGGAGACACGAGGCATGAGCGGGGATGGGGGAACAGGAGAGACACACGGGGCATGAGCAGAGGATGGGGAGAACACGAGGGAGAAACGGGGGCATGAGCGGGGGGGCAACAGCAGGGAGACACGGGGCATGAGCGGGGGGTGGGGGGCGATAGCAGGGAGACAACGTGCATGAGCGGGGTGTGGGGGGAACACGAGGGAGACACGGGGCATGAGCAGGGGGTGGGGGGCAACAGCAGGGAGATAAGGGGCATGAGCAGGGGGTAGAGGGCAACAGCAGGGAGTCATGGGGCATGACCGGGGGAGGGGTGCAACAGGAGAGAGACACGGGGCATGAGCGGGGTGTGGGGGACAACAGCAGGGAGACACGACGCATGAGCGGGGGGTGGGGGGAACACGAGGGAGACACGGCCATGAGCAGGGGGTTGGGGGAACACGAGGGAGACACGGTGCATGAGAGGCAACAAGAGGGAGACACGGGGCATGAGCGGGGGTGGGGGGCAACAGGAGGGAGACACGGGGATGAGCGGGGGTGGGGGGAACACGAGGGAGACACGGGGCATGAGCAGGGGGTGGGGGGCAACAAGAGGGAGACACGAGGCATGAGCGAGGGCGGGGTAACTGGCATGAGACACGGGCATGAGAGGGGGTGGGGGTAACAGGAAGGAGAGAGACACAGGGAATGAGCAGGGGATGGGGACAACAGCAGGGAGACACGGGCATGAGCGGGGGGTGGAACAGCAGGGTGACACGGGGCATGAGCGGGGGGTGGGGAGCAACAGCAGGGAGACAAGGGGCATGAGCGGGGTGGGGGTAACAGGGGAGAGACATGGGACATGAGCGGGGGGTGGGGGCAATAGCAAGGAAACAAGGGGCATGACCGGGGGGCAACAGGAGAGAGACACGGGGCATGAGAGGCGGGTGGGGGGGTAACAGGAGAGAGACACGGGGCATGACAGGGGTGTGGGGGGTAACAGGAGGGAGACACAGGGCATGAGCAGGGGGTGGGGGCTACAGCAGGGAGACACGAGGCATTAGCGGGGTGTGGGGGGGACAGGGAAGACACGAGGCATGAGCGGGGATGGGGGAACAGGAGAGACACACGGGGCATGAGCAGAGGATGGGGAGAACACGAGGGAGACATGGGTCATGAGCGGGGGGGCAACAGCAGGGAGACACGGGGCATGAGCGGGGGCTGGGGGACGATAGCAGGGAGACACGGGGCATGAGCGGGGTGTGGGGGGAACACGAGGGAGACACGAGGCATGAGCAGGGGGTGGGGGGCAACAGCAGGGAGATAAGGGGCATGAGCGGGTGTGGGGGGAACACAAGGGAGACACGGGTAATGAGCGGGGGGTAGGGGGAACACGAGGGAGACACGGGGCATGAGAGGGGGGTGGGGGTAACAGGAGAGAGACACGGGGCATGAGCGGGGGGTGGGGGGCAACAGCAGGGAGACTCGAGGCATGGGTGGGGAGTGGGGGGAACACGAGGGAGGCCCGGGCCATGAGCTGGGGGTGGGGTGGAACACGAGGGAGACACGGTGCATAAGAGGCAACAAGAGGGAGACACAGGGCATGAGCGGGGGGTGGGGGTAACAGGAGAGAGACACAGGGCATGAGTGGGGGTGTGGGGCAACAGGAGGGAGACATAGGGCATGAGCGGGAGTTGGGGGGAACACGATGGAGACACGAGGCATGAGCAGGGGGTGGGGCGCAACAAGAGGGAGATACGGGGCATGAGCGGGCGGTGGGGGGTAACCGGAGTGAGACACGGGCATGAGAGGGGGTGGGTGCAACAGGAGAGAGACACGCGGCATGAGTGGGGGGCAATAGCAAGGAGACAGGGGGATGATCGGGGGGTGGGGGCAACAGCCAGCAGGGAGACACAGGGCATGACCGGGGGGTGGGGGCAACAGGAGAGAGAAACGGGGCATGAGCAGGGGGCGGGGGCAACAGTAGGGAGACCCGGGGCATGAGTGGGGGGTGGGGGGCAACACCAGGGAGACACTGGGCATGAGCAGGGGGTGGGGGGAACACGATGGAGACACGGGGCATGAGCGGGGTGTGGGGGGCGACAGCAGGGAGACACGGGGCATGAGCGGGGGTGGGGGGCAACAGCAGGGAGACACGGGCCATGAGCGGGGGTGGGGGAACACAAGGGAGACACGGGGCATGAGCGGGGGGTAGGGGGAACAGGAGGAAGACACAGGGCATGAGCGGGGGGTGGGGGGCAACAGCAGGGAGACACGGGGCATGAGTGGGGGTGGGGGGAACACGAGGGAGACACAGGGCAGGAAGTGGGGGTAACAGGAGAGAGACACAGGGCATGAGCGGGGGGTGGGGGGCAACATGAGGGAGACACGGGGCATGACCGGGGGTGGGGCGCAACAGGAGAGAGACACGGGGCATGAGCGGGGTGTGGGGGATAACAGCAGGGAGACACGAGGCATGAATGAGAGGGGGGTGGGGGGAACACGAGGGAGACACGGCCATGAGCAGGGGGTTGGGGGAACACGAGGGAGACACGGTGCATGAGAGGCAACAAGAGGGTGACAAGGGGCATGAGCGGGGGGTGGGGGGTAACAGGAGAGAGACACAGGGCATGAGCGGGGGGTGGGGGCCAACAGGAGGGAGACACGGGGCATGAGCGGGGGGTGGGGGGAACACGAGGGAGACACGGGGCATGAGCGGGGGTTGGGTTGCTGCAACAAGAGGGAGACACGGGGCATGAGCGGGGGGTGGGGTAACCGGAGTGAGACACGGGCATGAGAGGGGGGTAGGGGGAACAGGAGAGAGACACAGGGCATGAGCAGGGGGTGGGGGACAACAGCAGGGAGACACAGGGCATGAGCAGGGGGGGTGGTACAGCAGGGTGACACAGGGCATGACCGGGGGGTGGGGAGCAACAGCAGGGAGACACGGGGCATGAGCGGGAGGTGGGGGTAACAGGAGAGAGACACAGGGCATGAGTGGGGGGTTTGGAGCAACAGGAGGGAGACATGGGGCATGAGCGGGGGGTGGGGGGAACACGAGGGAGACACGGGGCATGAGCGGGGGGTGGGGGGCAACAGCAGGGAGACACGGGGCATGAGCGGGGGGTGGAGGGCAACAGCAGGGAGTCACGGGGCAACACCGTGGGGTGGGGGGCAGCAGCAGCATGACAGGGGGGCAACAGTAGGGAGACACGGGGCATGACCGGGGGGTGGGGGCAACAGCAAGGAGACACGGCGCATGAGCGGGGAGTGGGGGGAACACGAGGGAGACACGGGGCATGAGCGGGGGGTGGGGGGTAACAGGACAGAGTCATGGGGCATGAGCGGGGGGTGTGGTCTACATTAGGGAGACACGGGGCATGAGCGGGGGGTGGGGGGCAACAGAAGAGAGACACGGGGCATGAGTGGGGGGTGGGGGGCAACAGCAGGGAGACACGGGGATGATCGGGGGGTGGGGGCAACAGCCAGCAGGGAGACACAGGGCATGACCGGGGGGTGGGGGCAACAGGAGAGAGAAATGGGGCATGAGCAGGGGGTGGGGGGCAACAGCAGGGAGACACAGGGCATGAGTGGGGGGTGGGGGGCAACACCAAGGAGACACGGGGCATGAGCGGGGGGTGGGGGGAACACGATGGAGACACGGGTCATGAGCGGGGTGTGGGGGCGACAGCAGGGAGACACGGTGCATGAGCGGGGGTGGGGGGCAACAGCAGGGAGACACGGGCCATGAGCGGGGGTGGGGGAACACAAGGGAGACACGGGGCATGAGCGGGGGTAGGGGGAACAGGAGGGAGACACAGGGCATGAGCGGGGGGTGGGGGGCAACAGCAGGGAGACACGGGGCAGGAGGTGGGGGGTAACAGGAGAGAGACACAGGGCATGAGCGGGGGGTGGGGGGCAACATGTGGGAGACACGGGGCATGAGCGTGGGGTGGGGGGCAACAGCAGGGAGACACGGGGCATGAGCAGGGGGGGTGGTACAGCAGGGTGACACAGGGCATGACCGGGGGGTGGGGAGCAACAGCAGGGAGACACGGGGCATGAGCGGGAGGTGGGGGTAACAGGAGAGAGACACAGGGCATGAGTGGGGGGTTTGGAGCAACAGGAGGGAGACATGGGGCATGAGCGGGGGGTGGGGGGAACACGAGGGAGACACGGGGCATGAGCGGGGGGTGGGGTAACCGGAGTGAGACACGGGCATGAGAGGGGGGTAGGGGGAACAGGAGAGAGACACAGGGCATGAGCAGGGGGTGGGGGACAACAGCAGGGAGACACAGGGCATTAGCAGGGGGGGTGGTACAGCAGGGTGACACAGGGCATGACTGGGGGGTGGGGAGCAACAGCAGGGAGACACGGGGCATGAGCGGGAGGTGGGGGTAACAGGAGAGAGACACAGGGCATGAGTGGGGGGTTTGGAGCAACAGGAGGGAGACATGGGGCATGAGCGGGGGGTGGGGGGAACACGAGGGAGACACGGGGCATGAGCGGGGGGTGGGGAGCAACAGCAGGGAGACACGGGGCATGAGCAGGGGGTGGGGGGCAACAGCAGGGAGACACGGGGCATGAGCGGGGGGTGGAGGGCAACAGCAGGGAGTCACGGGGCAACACCGTGGGGTGGGGGGCAACAGCAGCATGACAGGGGGGCAACAGTAGGGAGACACGGGGCATGACCGGGGGGTGGGGGCAACCGCAAGGAGACACGGCGCATGAGCGGGGAGTGGGGGGAACACGAGGGAGACACGGGGCATGAGCGGGGGGTGGGGGGTAACAGGACAGAGTCATGGGGCATGAGCGGGGGGTGTGGTCTACATTAGGGAGACATGGGGCATGAGCGGGGGGTGGGGGGGCAACAGAAGAGAGACACGGGGCATGAGTGGGGGGTGGGGGGCAACAGCAGGGAGACATGGGGATGATCGGGGGGTGGGGGCAACAGCCAGCAGGGAGACACAGGGCATGACCGGGGGGTGGGGGCAACAGGAGAGAGAAATGGGGCATGAGCAGGGGGTGGGGGGCAACAGCAGGAAGACACAGGGCATGAGCAGGGGGTGGGGGGCAACACCAAGGAGACACGGGGCATGAGCGGGGGGTGGGGGGAACACGATGGAGACACGGGTCATGAGCGGGGTGTGGGGGCGACAGCAGGGAGACACGGTGCATGAGCGGGGGTGGGGGGCAACAGCAGGGAGACACGGGCCATGAGCGGGGGTGGGGGAACACAAGGGAGACACGGGGCATGAGCGGGGGTAGGGGGAACAGGAGGGAGACACAGGGCATGAGCTGGGGGTGGGGGGCAACAGCAGGGAGACATGGGGCATGAGCGGGGGTGGGGGGAACACGAGGGAGACACAGGGCAGGAGGTGGGGGGTAACAGGAGAGAGACACAGGGCATGAGCGGGGGGTGGGGGGCAACATGAGGGAGACACGGGGCATGAGCGTGGGGTGGGGGGCAACAGCAGGGAGACACGGGGCATGAGCGGGGGGTGGAGGACAACAGCAGGGAGTCACGGGGCATGACCGGGGGTGGGGCGCAACAGGAGAGAGACACGGGGCATGAGCGGGGTGTGGGGGATAACAGCAGGGAGACACGAGGCATGAGATGGGGGTGGGGGGAACACGAGGGAGACACGGCCATGAGCAGGGGGTTGGGGGAACACGAGGGAGACACGGTGCATGAGAGGCAACAAGAGGGCGACACGGGGCATGAGCAGGGGGTAGGGGTAACAGGAGAGAGACACAGGGCATGAGCGGGGGGTGGGGGCCAACAGGAGGGAGACACGGGGCATGAGCGGGGGGTGGGGGGAACACGAGGGAGACACGGGGCATGAGCAGGGGTTGGGGGGCAACAAGAGGGAGACACGGGGCATGAGCGGGGGGTAGGGTAACCGGAGTGAGACACGGGCATGAGAGGGGGGTAGGGGGAACAGGAGAGAGACACATGGCATGAGCAGGGGGTGGGGGACAACAGCAGGGAGACACAGGGCATGCGCAGGGGGGGTGGAACAGCAGGGTGACACAGGGCATGACCGGGGGGTGGGGAGCAACAGCAGGGAGACACAGGGCATGAGCGGGAGGTGGGGGTAACAGGAGAGAGACACAGGGCATGAGTGGGGGGTGTGGAGCAACAGGAGGGAGACATGGGGCATGAGCGGGGGGAACATGAGGGAGACACGGGGCATGAGCGGGGGGTGGGGGGCAACAGCAGGGAGACACGGGGCATGAGCAGGGGGTGGGGGGCAACAGCAGGGAGACACGGGGCATGAGCGGGGGGTGGAGGGCAACAGCAGGGAGTCACGGGGCATGACCGTGGGGTGGGGGGCAACAGCAGCATGACAGGGGTCAACAGTAGGGAGACACGGGGCATGACCGGGGGTGGGGGCAACAGCAAGGAGACACGGCGCATGAGCGGGGAGTGGGGGGAACACAAGGGAGACACGGGGCATGAGCGGGGGCTGGGGGGTAACAGGACAGAGTCATGGGGCATGAGCGGGGGGTGTGGTCTACATTAGGGAGACACGGGGCATGAGCGGGGGGTGGGGGGCAACAGAAGAGAGACACGGGGCATGAGTGGGGTGGGGGGCAACAGCAGGGAGACACGGGGATGATCGGGGGGTGGGGGCAACAGCCAGCAGGGAGACACAGGGCATGACCGGGGGGTGGGGGCAACAGGAGAGAGAAACGGGGCATGAGCGGGGGGTGGGGGGCAACAGCAGGAAGACACAGGGCATGAGCAGGGGGTGGGGGACAGCAGCAGGGAGACACAGGGCATGAGCAGGGGGGGGTGGAACAGCAGGGTGACACAGGGCATGACCGGGGGGTGGGGAGCAACAGCAGGGAGACACAGGGCATGAGCGGGAGGTGGGGGTTACAGGAGAGAGACACAGGGCATGAGTGGGGGGTGTGGAGCAACAGGAGGGAGACATGGGGCATGAGCGGGGGGTGGGGGGAACACGAGGGAGACACGGGGCATGAGCGGGGGGTGGGGGGCAACAGCAGGGAGACACGGGGCATGACCGGGGGGTGGGGTGCAACAGCAGGGAGACACCGGGCATGAGCGGGGGGTGGGGGTAACAGGGGAGAGACACGGGACATGAGCGGGGAGTGGGGGGCAATAGCAGGGAGACAAAGGGCATGACCGGGGGGTGAGGGGGCAACAGGAGAGAGACACGGGGCATGAGAGGAGGGTGGGGGGTAACAGGAGAGAGACACAGGGCATGACAGGGGTGTGGGGGTAACAGGAGAGAGACATGGGGCATGAGCGGGGATGGGGGGCAACAGCAGGGAGACATGGGGCATGAGCGGGGTGTGGGGGGGAACAGGGGAGACACAAGGCATGAGCGGGGATGGGGGAACAGTTGAGACACATGGGGCATGATCGGAGGTTGGGTGGCAACAGCACAGAGACACGGGCCATGAATGGGGATTGGGGGGTAACAGGAGAGAGACACGGGGCATGAGAGGGCGTGGAGGGGTAACAGGAGAGAGACACAGGGCATGAGAGGGGGTTGGGGGGCAACAGCAGGGAGACATGGGGCATGACCGGGGGATCGGGGGTAACAGGAGAGTGACACGGGGCATGAGCGGGGGTTGGGGGGCAACAGCAGGGAGACACGGGGCATGACCAGGGGGTGGGGGGCAACAGGAGAGAGACACAGGGTATGAGAGGGGTGTGGGGGGTAACTGGAGAGAGACACGGGGCATGAGAAGGGGTGGGGGGCAACAGCAGGGAGACCCGGGGCATGACAGGGGGTAGGGGGAACACGAGGGAGACACGGGGCATGAGAGTGGGGTGGAGGGTAACAGGAGAGAGACACGGGGCATGAGCAGGCGGTGGGGGGCAACAGTAGGGAGACATGGGGCATGACCGGGGTGGGGGCAACAGGAGAGAGACACGGGGTATGAGAGGGGATGGGGGTAACAAGAGAGACACACTGGGCATGAGACGGGGTGGGGGCAACAGCAGGGAGACACGGGGCATGAGCGGGCACTGGGGGTAACACGAGAGAGACACGGGGCATGAGAGCGGGGTGGGGGTAACAGGAGAGAGACACGGGGCATGAGCGAGGAGCGGGGGGCAACAGCAGGGAGACACTGGGCATGACCGGGGGTGGGGGGCAACAGCAGGGAGACACTGGGCATGAACGGGGGTGGGGGGTAACAGGGGAGAGACACGGGACATGAGTGGGGGCTGGGAGGCAACAGCAGGTAGACACGGGGCATGACAAGGGGGTGGGGGAAACAGGAGAGAAACACGGGGCATGAGAGGGTGTGGGGGGTAACAGGAGAGAGACACGGGGCATGAGAGGGGTTGGAGGGGTAACAGGAGAGAGACACGGGGCATGAGAGGTGGTGGGGGGCAACAGGAGAGAGAACCAGGGCATGAGAGGGGGTTGGGGGGTAACAGTAGAGAGACACGGGGCATGAGAGGGGGCTGGAGGGGTAACAGGAGAGAGACACGGGGCATGAGTGGGGGTGTGGGGCAACAGGAGGGAGACATAGGGCATGAGCAGTGGGTGGGGGGAACACGAGGGAGACACGGGGCTTGAGCGGGGGGTGGGGCGCAACAAGAGGGAGATACGGGGCATGAGCGGGTGGTGGGGGTAACCGGAGTGAGACACGGGCATAAGAGGGGGTGGGGGCAACAGGAGAGAGACACGGGGCATGAGCGTGGGGTGGGGGGCAACAGCAGGGCGACACGGGGCATGAGCAGGGGGTGGGGGGAACACGAGGGAGACACGGGTATGAGAGGGGGTTGGAGGGGTAACAGGAGAGAGACACGGGGCATGAGAGGGTCGTGGGGGGAAACAGCAGGGAGACATGGGGCATGACCGGGGGGTCGGGGGTAACAGGAGAGAGACACGGGGCATGAGCAGGTGTTTGGGGGGCTACAGCAGGGAGTCACGGGGCATGACCAGGGGGTGGGGGGCAACAGGAGAGAGACACGGGGCATGAGAGGGGGTGGGGGTAACAGGAGAGAGACACGGGGCATGAGGAGGTGTGGGGGGCAACAGCAGGGAGACACAGGGCATGAGCGGGCGGTGGGGGAAACACGAGAGAGACATGGGGCATGAGAGCGGGGTGGGGGTAACAGGAGAGAGACACGGGGCATGAGCGGGGGGTGGGGAGCAACAGCAGGGAGACACGGGGCATGACAGGGGGGTGGGGGCAACAGGAGAGAGACACGGGGCATGAGTGGGGGGCAACAGCAGGGAGACACGGGGCATGATCAGGGGTGGGGGCAACAGCCAGCAGGGAGACACGGGGCATGACCGGGGGGTGGGGGCAACAGGAGAGAGAAACTGGGCATGAGCGGGGCCTGGGGGGCAACAGCAGGGAGACACGGGGCATGAGCAGGGGGTGGGGGGCAACAACAGGGAGACACGGCGCATGAGCGGGGGTGGGGGGAACACGATGGAGACACGGGGCATGAGCGGGGGTTCGGGGGGACCAGCAGGGAGACACGGGGAATGAGCGGGGGATGGAGGGCGACAGCAGGGAGACAAAGGGCATGAGCGGGGAGTGGGGGGGCAACAGCAGGGAGACACGGGGCATGAGCGGGGGGTGTGGGTAACAGCAGGGAGACACGGCCCATGAGCGGGGGGTGGGGGAACACAAGGGAGACACAGGGCATGAGCGGGGGGTAGGGTGAACAGGAAGGAGACACAGGGCATGAGCGGGGGTGGGGGGCAACAGCAGGGGGACACGGGGCATGAGCGGGGGTGGGGGGAACACGAGGGAAACACAGGGCATGAGCAGGAGGTATGGGGTAACAGTAGAGAGAAACGGGGCATGAGCGGGGGCGGGGGTAACAGGAGAGAGACACGGGGCATGAGCGGGGGGTGGGGGGCAACAGCAGGGAGACACGGGGCATGAGCGGGGGTGGAGGGCAACAGCAGGGAGTCACCGGGCATGACCGGGGGTGGGGCGCAACAGGAGAGAGACAAGCGGCATGAGCGGGGTGTGGGGGACAACAGCAGGGAGACACGGGGCATGACAGGGGGTAGGGGGAACACGAGGGAGACACGGCCATGAGCAGGGGGTTGGGGGAACACGAGGGAGACACGGTGCATGAGAGGCAAGAAGAGGGCGACACGGGGCATGAGCGGGGGTGGGGGTAACAGGAGAGAGACACAGGGCATGAGCAGGGGGTGGGGGGCAACAGGAGGGAGACACGGGGCATGAGCGGGGGGTGGGGGGAACACGAGGGAGACACGGGGTATGAGCGGGGATGTGGGGGGCAACAAGAGGGAGACACGGGGCATGAGCGGGGGACGGGGTAACCGGAGTGAGACACGGGCATGAGAGGGGGTGGGTGTAACAGGAGAGAGACACGGGGCATGAGCAGGGGGTGGGGGACAACAGCAGGGAGACACAGGGCATGAGCAGGGGGTGATGGAACAGTAGGGTGACACGGGGCATGACCGGGGGGTGGGGAGCAACAGCAGGGAGACACGGGGCATGAGCGGGGGTGGGGGTAACAGGGGAGAGACACAGGACATGAGCGGGGGTGTGGGGGGCAATAGCAAGGAAACACGGGGCATGACCGGGGGGTGGGGGGGCAACAGGAGAGAGACACGGGGCATGAGAGGCGGGTGGGGGGTAACAAGAGAGAGACACGGGGCATGAAAGGGGTGTGGGGGGTAACAGGAGGGAGACACATGGCAGGGGTGGGGGGCAACAGCAGGGAGACACAAGGCATGATCGGGTGTGGGGGGAACAGGGGAGACACGAGGCATGAGCGGGGATGGGTGGAACAGGAGAGACACACGGGGCATGAGCAGAGGGTGGGGAGAACACGAGGGAGACACGGGGCATGAGCGGGGAGGGCAACAGCAGGGAGACATGGGGCATGAGCGGGGGTGACAGCAGGGAGACACGGGGCATGAGTGGGGTGTGGGGGCAACAGGAGGGAGACACGGGGCATGAGCGGGGGTGGGGGGCAACAGCAGGGAGACAAGGGGCATGAGGGGAGGTGGGTGGAACACGAGGGAGACACAGGTCATGAGCGGGAAGTGGGGGGTAACAGGAGAGAGACACGGGGCATGAATGGGGGGTGGGGGGCAACATGTGGGAGACACGGGGCATGAGTGGGGGTGGGGGGCAACAGCAGGGAGACACGGGGCATGAGCGGGGGGTAGGGGAACACAAGGGAGACACGGGGCATGAGAGGGGGGTGGGGGTGACAGGAGAGAGACACGGGGCATGAGAGGGGGTTGGGGGGTAACAGGAGAAAGACACGGGGCATGAGAGGGGGCTGGAGGGGTAACAGGAGAGAGACACGTGGTATGAGGGGGTGTGGGGCAACAGGAGGGAGACATAGGGCATGAGCAGGGGGTGGGGGGAAAACGAGGGAGACACGGGGCTTGAGCGGGCGGTGGGGCGCAACAAGAGTGAGATATGGGGCATGAGCGGGCGGTGGGGGGTAACCGGAGTGAGACACGGGCATGAGAGGGGGTGGGGGCAACAGAAGAGAGACACGGGGCATGAGCGTGGGGTGGGGGGCAACATCAGGGAGACACGGGGCATGAGCAGGGGGTGGGGGGCAACAGCAGTGAGACATGGGGCATGAGCGGGGGTGGGGGGAACACGAGGGAGACACAGGTCATGAGCGGGAGGTGGGGGGTAACAGAAGAGAGACAAGGGGCATGAGAGGGGGTTGGAGGGGTAACAGGAGAGAGACACGGGGCATGAGAGGGTCGTGGGGGGAAACAGCAGGGAGACATGGGGCATGACCGGGGGGTCTGGGGTAACAGGAGAGAGACACAGGGCATGAGCAGGTGTTTGGGGGGCTACAGCAGGGAGACACGGGGCATGACCAGGGGGTGGGGGGCAACAGGTGAGAGACACGGGACATGAGAGGGGGTGGGGGTAACAGGAGAGAGACACGGGGCATGAGGAGGTGTGGGGGGCAACAGCAGGGAGACACAGGGCATGAGCGGGCGGTGGGGGAAACACGAGAGAGACACGGGGCATGAGCGGGGGTGGGGGTAACAGGGGAGAGACACGGGACATGAGCTGGGGGTGGGGGGCAATAGCAAGGAAACACGGGGCATGACCGGGGGGTGGGGGGGCAACAGGAGAGACACGGGGCATGAGAGGCGGTTGGGGGGTAACAATAGAGAGACACGGGGCATGACAGGGGTGTGGGGGGTAACAGGAGGTAGACACAGGGCAGGGGGTGGGGGGCAACAGCAGGGAGACACAAGGCATGATCAGGGTGTGGGGGGAACAGGGGAGACACGAGGCATGAGCGGGGATGGGTGGAACAGGAGAGACACACGGGGCATGAGCAGAGGGTGGGGAGAACACGAGGGAGACACGGGCATGAGCGGGGAGGGCAACAGCAGGGAGACATGGGGCATGAGCGGGGGGTGACAGCAGGGAGACACGGGGCATGAGTGGGGTGTGGGGGCAACAGGAGGGAGACACGGGGCATGAGCGGGGGTGGGGGGCAACAGCAGGGAGACAAGGGGCATGAGAGGAGGTGGGTGGAACACGAGGGAGACACAGGTCATGAGCGGGAGGTGGGGGTAACAGGAGAGAGACAAGGGGCATGAACGGGGGGTGGGGGGCAACATGAGGGAGACACGGGGCATGAGTGGGGGTGGGGGGCAACAGCAGGGAGACACGGGGCATGAGCGGAGGGTAGGGGAACACAAGGGAGACACGGGGCATGAGAAGGGGGTGGGGGTGATAGGAGAGAGACACGGGGCATGAGAGGGGGTTGGGGGGTAACAGGAGAGAGACACGGGGCATGAGAGGGGCCTCGAGGGGTAACAGGAGAGAGACACGGGGCATGAGTGGGGGTGTGGGGCAACAGGAGGGAGACATAGGGCATGAGCGGGGGGTGGGGGGAACACGAGGGAGACACGGGGCTTGAGCGGGGGTGGGGCGCAACAAGAGGGAGATACGGGGCATGAGCGGGCGGTGGGGGGTAACCAGAGTGAGACACGGGCATGAGAGGGGGTGGGGGCAACAGGAGAGAGACACGGGGCATGAGCGTGGGGTGGGGGGCAACAGCAGGGAGACACGGGGCATGAGCACGGGGTGGGGGGCAACAGCAGTGAGACACGGGGCATGAGCGGGAGGTGGGGGTAACAGGCGAGAGACAAGGGGCATGAACGGGGGGTGGGGGGCAACATGAGGGAGACACGGGGCATGAGTGGGGGTGGGGGGCAACAGCAGGGAGACACGGGGCATGAGCGGAGGGTAGGGGAACACAAGGGAGACACGGGGCATGAGAAGGGGGTGGGGGTGATAGGAGAGAGACACGGGGCATGAGAGGGGCCTCGAGGGGTAACAGGAGAGAGACACGGGGCATGAGTGGGGGTGTGGGGCAACAGGAGGGAGACATAGGGCATGAGCGGGGGGTGGGGGGAACACGAGGGAGACACGGGGCTTGAGCGGGGGTGGGGCGCAACAAGAGGGAGATACGGGGCATGAGCGGGCGGTGGGGGGTAACCAGAGTGAGACACGGGCATGAGAGGGGGTGGGGGCAACAGGAGAGAGACACGGGGCATGAGCGTGGGGTGGGGGGCAACAGCAGGGAGACACGGGGCATGAGCACGGGGTGGGGGGCAACAGCAGTGAGACACGGGGCATGAGCAGGGGGTGGGGGGAACACGAGGGAGACACAGGTCATGAGCGGGAGGTGGGGGGTAACAGGAGAGACACAAGGGGCATGAGAGGGGGTTGGAGGGGTAACAGGAGAGAGACACGGGGCATGAGAGGGTCGTGGGGGAAAACAGCAGGGAGACATGGGGCATGACCGGGGGGTCGGGGGTAACAGGAGAGAGACACAGGGCATGAGCAGGTGTTTGGGGGGCTACAGCAGGGAGACACGGGGCATGACCAGGGGGTGGGGGCAACAGGAGAGAGACATGGGGCATGAGAGGGGGGGGTAACAGGAGAGAGACATGGGGCATGAGGAGGTGTGGCGGGAAACAGCAGGGAGACACAGGGCATGAGCGGGCGGTGGGGGAAACACGAGAGAGACACGGGGCATGAGAGCGGGGTGGGGGGTAACAGGAGAGAGACACGGGGAATGAGCGGGGGGTGGGGAGCAACAGCAGGGAGACACGGGGCATGACAGGGGGGCAACAGTAGGGAGACACGGAGCATGAATGGGGGTGGGGGCAACAGGAGAGAGACACGGGGCATGAGTGGGGGGCAACAGCAGGGAGACACGGGGCATGATCGGGGGTGTGGCGCAACAGCCAGCAGGGAGACACGGGGCATGACCGGTCGGTGGGGGCAACAGGAGAGAGAAACGGTGCATGAGCGGGGGGTGGGGGGCAACAGCAGGGAGACACGGGGCATGAGCGGGGGATGGGGAGCAACACCAGGGAGACACGGGGCATGAGCGGGGTTGGGGGGAACACGATGGTGACACGGGGCATGAGCGGGGTTTGGGGGGGACCAGCAGGGAGACAAGGGGCATGAGCAGGGTGTGGGGGGCAACAGCAGGGAGACATGGGGCATGAGCGGGGGGTGAGGGGCAACAGCAGGGAGACACGGCCCATGAGCGGGGGGTGGGGGAACACAAGGGAGACACAGGGCATGAGTGGGGGGTAGGGTGAACAGGAGGGAGACACAGGGCATGAGCGGGGGTGGGGGACAACAGCAGGGAGACACGGGGCATGAGCGGGGGTGGGGGGAACACGAGGGAAACACAGGACATGAGCAGGAGGTGGGGGTAACAGGAGAGAGACACGGGGCATGAGCGGGGGGCGGGGGTAACAGGAGAGAGACACGGGGCATGAGTGGGGGGTGGGGGGCAACAGCAGGGAGACACGGGGCATGAGCGGGGGGTGGAGGGCAACAGCAGGGAGTCACGGGGCATGACCGGGGGTGGGGCGCAACAGGAGAGAGACAAGCGGCATGAGCGGGGTGTGGGGGACAACAGCAGGGAGACACGAGGCATGAGCGGTGGGTGGGGGGAACACGAGGGAGACACGGCCATGAGCAGGGGGTTGGGGGAACACAAGGGAGACACGGTGCATGAGAGGCAAGAAGAGGGCAACACGGGGCATGACAGTGGGGTGGGGGTAACAGTAGAGAGACACGGGGCATGAGCGGGCGGTGGGGGGCAACAGTAGGGAGATATGGGGCATGACCGGGGATGTGGGGGGCAACAAGAGGGAGACACGGGGCATGAGCGGGGGGTGGGGTAACCGGAGTGAGACACGGGCATGAGAGGGGGGTGGGTGTAACAGGAGAGAGACACGGGGCATGAGCAGGGTGTGGTGGAACAGCAGGGTGACACGGGGCATGACCGGGGGGTGGGGAGCAACAGCAGGGAGACACGGGGCATGAGCGGGGGTGGGGGGCAACAGCAGGGAGACACGGGTGTGAACGGGGGTGGGGGGTAACAGGGGAGAGCCACTGCATATTAGAGGGGGGTGGGGGTAACAGGAGAGAGACACGGGGCATGAGATGGGGTGGGGGGCAACAGGAGAGAGACACGGGGCATGAGAGGGGGTTGGGGGTAACAGGAGAGAGACACGGGGCATGAGAGGGGGGTGGAGGGGTAACAGGAGAGAGACACGGGGCATGAGAGGGTGAAGGGGGCAACAACAGGGAGACATGGGGCATTACCGGTGGGTCGAGGGTAACAGGAGAGAGACACGGGGCATGAGCAGGTGTTTGGGGGGCTACAGCAGGGAGACACAGGGTATGACCAGGGGGTGGGGGGCAACAGGAGAGAGACACAGGGTATGAGAGGGGGTGGGGGTAACAGGAGAGAGACACGGGGCATGAGGGGTGTGGGGGGCAACAGCAGGGAGACACAGGGCATGAGCAGGCGGTGGGGGAAACACGAGAGAGACACGGGGAATGAGAGCGGGGTGGGGGGTAACAGGAGAGAGACACGGGGCATGAGCAGCAGGGTGGGGAGCAACAGCAGGGAGACACGGGGCATGACAGGGGGGCAACAGTATGGAGACACGGGGCCTGAACGGGGGGTGGGGGCAACAGCAAGGAGACATGGCGTATGAGCGGGGGGTGGGGGAAACACGAGGGAGACATGGGGCATGAGCAGGGGGTGGGGGGTAACAGGACAGAGACATGGGACATGAGCGAGGGGTGGGGTCTACATTAGGGAGACACGGGGCATGAGTGGGGGGTGGGGGGCAACAGGAGAGAGACACGGGGCATGAGTGGGGGGTGGGGGGCAACAGCAGGGAGACACGAAGATGATCGGGGGTGGGGTCAACAGCCAGCAGGGAGACACAGGGCATGACCAGGGGGTGGGGGCAACAGGAGAGAGAAACGGGGCATGAGCGGGGGGTGGGGGGCAACAGCAGGGAGACACAGGGCATGAGCGGGGGGTGGGGGGCAACACCAGGGAGACACGGGGCATGAGCGGGGGGTGGGGGGAACACGATGGAGACACGGGGCATAAGAGGGGTGTGGGGGCGACAGCAGGGAGACACGGGGCATGAGCAGGAGTGGGGGGCAACAGCAGGGAGACACGGCCATGAGCGGGGGTGGGGGAACACAAGGGAGACAAGGGGCATGAGCTGGGGGTAGGGGGAACAGGAGGGAGACACAGGGCATGAGCGGGGGATGGGGGGCAACAGCAGGGAGACACGGGGCATGAGCGGGGGTGGGGGAACACGAGGGAGACACAGGGCATGAGCAGGAGGTGGGGGGTAACAGGAGAGAGACACAGGGCATGAGCGGGGGTGGGGGGCAACATGAGGGAGACACGGGGCATGAGCGTGGGGTGGGGGGCAACAGCAGGGAGAGACGGGGCATGAGCGGGGGGTGGAGGGCAACAGCAGGGAGTCACGGGGCATGACCAGGGGTGGGGCGCAACAGGAGAGAGACACGGGGCATGAGCGGGGTGTGGGGGATAACAGCAGGGAGACACGAGGCATGAGCAGGGGGTTGGGGGAACACGAGGGAGACACGGTGCATGAGAGGCAACAAGAGGGCGACACGGGGCATGAGCGGGGGGTGGGGGTAACAGGAGAGAGACACAGGGCATGAGCAGGGGGTGGGGGCCAACAGGAGGGAGACACGGGGCATGAGCGGGGGTGGGGGGAACACGAGGGAGACACGGGGCATGAGCGGGGGTTGGGGGGCAACAAGAGTGAGACACGGGCATGAGAGGGGGGTAGGGGGAACAGGAGAGAGACACAGGGCATGAGCAGGGGGTGGGGGACAACAGCAGGGAGACACAGGGCATGAGCAGGGGGGTGGAACAGCAGTGTGACACGGGGCATGACCGGGGGGTGGGGAGCAATAGCAGGGAGACACGGGGCATGAGCGGGAGGTGGGGTAACAGGAGAGAGACACAGGGCATGAGTGGGTGGTGTGGAGCAACAGGAGGGAGACATGGGGCATGAGCAGGGGGTGGGGGGAACACGAGGGAGACACGGGGCATGAGCGGGGGGTGGGGGCAACAAGAGGAAGATACGGGGCATGAGCGGGGGGTGGGGGGTAACTGGAGTGAGACACGGGCATGAGAGAGGGGTGGGAGCAACAGGAGAGAGACACAGGGCATGAGCGTGGAGTGGGGGGCAACAGCAGGGAGACACGGGGCATGAGCAGGGGGTGGGGGGAAACAGCAGCAAGACATGGGGCATGACCAGGGGATGGGGAGCAACAGCAGGGAGACACGGGGCATGAGCGGGGAGTGGGGGTAACAGGGGAGAGACACGGGACATGAGCGGGGGGTGGGGGGCAATAGCAGGGAGACACGGGGCATGACCGGGAGGTGGGGGGAAACAGGAGAGAGACACGGGGCATGAGAGGAGGGTGGGGGGTAACAGGAGAGAGACACAGGGCATGACAGTGGTGTGGGGGTAACAGGAGAGAGACATGGGGCATGAGCGGGGGGTGGGGGGCAACAGCAGGGAGACATGGGGCATGAGCGGGGTGTGTGGGGGAACAGGGGAGACACGAGACATGAGCGGGGATGGGGGAACAGTTGAGACACACGGGGCATGAGCGGAGGGTGGGGGGCAACAGCACAGAGCCACAGGCCATAACCGGGGGGTGGGGGGTAACAGGATAGAGACACGGGGCATGAGAGGGTGGTGGAGGGGTAACAGGAGAGAGACACGGGGCATGAGAAGGGGGTGGGGGGCAACAGGAGAGAGACATAGGGTATGAGAGGGGTGTGGGGGGCAACAGGAGAGAGACACGGGGCATGAGTGGGGGGTGGGGGGCAACAGCAGGGAGACACAGGGATGATCGGGGGTGGGGGGCAACAGCCAGCAGGGAGACACAGGGCATGAGGGGGGTGGGGGGCAACAGCAGGGAGACACGGGGCATGACAGGGGCTGGGGGAACACGAGGGAGACAAGGGGCATGAGAGTGGGGTGGAGGGTAACAGGAGAGAGACACGGGGCATGAGCGGGTGGTGGGGGGCAACAGTAGGGAGACACGGGGCATGACCGGGGTGGGGGCAACAGGAGAGAGACACGGGGTATGAGAGGGGGTGGGGGGTAACAAGAGAGAGACACTGGGCATGAGAGGGGGTGGGGGCAACAGCAGGGAGACACGGGGCATGAGCGGGCACTGGGGGGAACACGAGAGAGACACGGGGCATGAGAGCGGGGTGGGGGTAACAGGAGAGAGACACAGGGCATGAGCGGGGAGTGGGGGGCAACAGCAGGGAGACACGGGGCATGACCGGGGGTGGAGGGCAACAGCAGGGAGACAAGGGGCATGACTGGGGGGTGGGGGTAACAGGAGAGAGACACAGGGCATGAGTGGGGGGTGTGGGGCAACAGGAGGGAGACATAGGGAATGAGCAGGGGGTGGGGGGAACACGAGGGAGACACGGGGCATGATCAGGGGGTGGGGGGCAACAAGAGGGAGATGCGGTGCATGAGCGGGGGTGGAGGGTAACTGGAGTTATACACAGGCATGAGAGGGGTTGGTGGCAACAGGAGAGAGACACGGGGCATGAGCGTGGGGTGGGGAGCAACAGCAGGGAGACACAGGGCACTACGGGGGGTGGGGGTAACAGGGGAGAGACACGGGACATGAGCAGGGGGTGGGGGGCAATAGCAGGGAGACACAGGGCCTGAGCAGGGGGTAGGGGGAACAGGAGGGAGACACAGGGCATGAGCGGGTGGTGGGGGGCAACAGCAGGGAGACACGGGGCATGAGCAGGGGTGGGGGGAACACGAGGGAGACACAGGGTATGAGCGGGAGATGGGGGGTAACAGGAGAGAGACACGGGGCATGAGCGGGGGTGGGGGGCAACATGAGGGAGACACGGGGGATGAGCGGGGTGTGGGGGGCAACATGAGGGAGACATGGGGCATGAGCGGGGGCAACAGCAGGGAGACACGGGGCATGAGCAGGGGGTAGAGGGCAACAGCAGGGAGTCATGGGGCATGACCGGGGGAGGGGCGCAACAGGAGAGAGACACGGGGCATGAGCGGGGTGTGGGGGACAACAGCAGGGAGACACGACGCATGAGCGGGGGGTGGGGGGAACACGAGGGAGACACGGCCATGAGAAGGGGGTTGGGGGAACACGAGGGAGACACGGTGCATGAGAGGCAACAAGAGGGAGACACGGGGCATGAGCAGGGGTGGGGGGCAACAGGAGGGAGACACGGGGATGAGCGGGGGTGGGGGGAACACGAGGGAGACACGGGGCATGAGCAGGGGGTGGGGGGCAACAAGAGGGAGACACGAGGCATGAGCGGGGGCGGGGTAACTGGCGTGAGACACGGGCATGAGAGGGGGGTGGGGGTAACAGGAAGGCGAGAGACAAGGGGAATGAGCAGGGGATGGGGACAACAACAGGGAGACACGGGGCATGAGCGGGGGGTGGAACAGCAGGGTGACACGGGGCATGAGCGGGGGGTGGGGAGCAACAGCAGGGAGACAAGGGGCATGAGCGGGGGTGGGGGTAACAGGGGAGAGACACGGGACATGAGCGGGGGGTGGGGGGCAATAGCAAGGAGACAAGGGGCATGACCGGGGGGCAACAGGAGAGAGACACGGGGCATGAGAGGCGGGTGGGGGGGTAACAGGAGAGAGACACGGGGCATGACAGGGGTGTGGGGGGTAACAGGAGGGAGACACAGGGCATGAGCAGGGGGTGGGGGCTACAGCAGGGAGACACGAGGCATTAGTGGGGTGTGGGGGGTACAGGGGAGACACGAGGCATGAGCGGGGATGGGGGAACAGGAGAGACACACGGGGCATGAGCAGAGGATGGGGAGAACACGAGGGAGAAACGGGGGCATGAGCGGGGGGGGCAACAGCAGGGAGACACGGGGCATGAGCGGGGGGTGGGGGGCGATAGCAGGGAGACAACGGGCATGAGCGGGGTGTGGGGGGAACACGAGGGAGACACGGGGCATGAGCAGGGGGTGGGGGGCAACAGCAGGGAGATAAGGGGCATGAGCAGGGGGTAGAGGGCAACAGCAGGGAGTCATGGGGCATGACCGGGGGAGGGGCGCAACAGGAGAGAGACACGGGGCATGAGCGGGGTGTGGGGGACAACAGCAGGGAGACACGACGCATGAGCGGGGGGTGGGGGGAACACGAGGGAGACACGGCCATGAGCAGGGGGTTTTGGGGAACACGAGGGAGACACGGTGCATGAGAGGCAACAAGAGGGAGACACGGGGCATGAGCGGGGGTGGGGGGCAACAGGAGGGAGACACGGGGATGAGCGGGGGTGGGGGGAACACGAGGGAGACACGGGGCATGAGCAGGGGGTGGGGGTAACAGGAAGGAGAGAGACACAGGGAATGAGCAGGGGATGGGGACAACAGCAGGGAGACACGGGGCATGAGCGGGGGGTGGAACAGCAGGGTGACACGGGGCATGAGCGGGGGGTGAGGAGCAACAGCAGGGAGACAAGGGGCATGAGCGGTGGTGGGGGTAACAGGGGAGAGACATGGGACATGAGCGGGGGGTGGGGGGCAATAGCAAGGAAACAAGGGGCATGACCGGGGGGCAACAGGAGAGAGACACGGGGCATGAGAGGCGGGTGGGGGGGTAACAGGAGAGAGACACGGGGCATGACAGGGGTGTGGGGGGTAACAGGAGGGAGACACAGGGCATGAGCAGGGGGTGGGGGCTACAGCAGGGAGACACGAGGCATTAGCGGGGTGTGGGGGGGACAGGGGAGACACGAGGCATGAGCGGGGATGGGGGAACAGGAGAGACACACGGGGCATGAGCAGAGGATGGGGAGAACACGAGGGAGACACGGGTCATGAGCGGGGGGGCAATAGCAGGGAGACACGGGGCATGAGCGGGGGCTGGGGGGCGATAGCAGGGAGACACGGGGCATGAGCGGGGTGTGGGGGGAACACGAGGGAGACACGAGGCATGAGCAGGGGGTGGGGGGCAACAGCAGGGAGATAAGGGGCATGAGCGGGTGTGGGGGGAACACAAGGGAGACACGGGTAATGAGCGGGGGTGGGGGCAACAGCAGGAAGACACGGGGCATGAGCAGGGGTGGGGGGAACACGAGGGAGACACAGGGTATGAGCCGGAGATGGGGGGTAACAGGAGAGAGACACGGGGCATGAGCGGGGGGTGGAGGCAACATGAGGGAGATACGGGGCATGAGCGGGGGGTGGGGGGCAACATGAGGGAGACATGGGGCATGAGCGGGGGTGGGGGGCAACAGCAGGGAGACACGGGGCATGAGCAGGGGGTAGAGGGCAACAGCAGGGAGTCATGGGGCATGACCGGGGGAGGGGCGCAACAGGAGAGAGACACGGGGCATGAGCAGGGTGTGGGGGACAACAGCAGGGAGACACGAGGCATGAGCGGGGGGTGGGGGAACACGAGGGAGACACGGCCATGAGCAGGGGGTTGGGGGAACACGAGGGAGACACGGTGCATGAGAGGCAACAAGAGGGAGACACGGGGCATGAGCGGGGGTGGGGGGCAACAGGAGGGAGACACGGGGATGAGCGGGGGTGGGGGGAACACGAGGGAGACACGGGGCATGAGCGGGGGTGGGGGGCAACAAGAGGGAGACACGAGGCATGAGCGGGGGCGGGGTAACTGGAGTGAGACACGGGCATGAGAGGGGGGTGGGGGGGTAACAGGAGAGAGACACGGGGCATGACAGGGGTGTGGGGGGTAACAGGAGGGAGACACAGGGCATGAACAGGGGGTGGGGGCTACAGCAGGGAGACTCGAGGCATTAGCAGGGTGTGGGGGGGGACAGGGGAGACACGAGGCATGAGCGGGGATGGGGGAACAGGAGAGACACACGGGGCATGAGCAGAGGGTGGGGAGAACACGAGGGAGACACGGGGCATGAGCGGGGGGGCAACAGCAGGAAGACACGGGACATGAGCGGGGGGTGGGGGGCAACTGCAGGGAGACACGGGGCATGAGCGGGGTGTGGGGGGAAACAGCAGGGAGACACGAGGCATGAGCAGGGGGTGGGGGGCAACAGCAGGGAGACAAGGGGCATGAGCGGGGGTGGGGGGAACACAAGGAAGACACAGGTCATGAGCAGGAGCTGGGGGTAACAGGAGAGAGACACGGGGCATGAGCGGGGGTGGGGGGGTAACAGCAGGGAGACACGGGGCATGAGCAGGGGGTAGGGGGAACACGAGGGAGACACGGGGCATGAGAGGGGGTGGGGGTAACAGGAGAGAGACACGGGGCATGAGCGGGGGGTGGGGGGCAACAGCAGGGAGACTCGAGGCATGGGTGGGGAGTGGGGGGAACACGAGGGAGGCCCGGGCCATGAGCTGGGGGTGGGGTGGAACACGAGGGAGACACGGTGCATAAGAGGCAACAAGAGGGAGACACAGGGCATGAGCGGGGGGTGGGGGTAACAGGAGAGAGACACAGGGCATGAGTGGGGGTGTGGGGCAACAGGAGGGAGACATAGGGCATGAGCGGGAGTTGGGGGGAACACGAGGGAGACACGAGGCATGAGCGGGGGGTGGGGCGCAACAAGAGGGAGATACGGGACATGAGCGGGCGGTGGGGGGTAACCGGAGTGAGACACGGGCATGAGAGGGGGTGGGTGCAACAGGAGAGAGACACGCGGCATGAGTGGGGGGAAATAGCAGGGAGAAACGGGGATGATCGGGGGGTGGGGGCAACAGCCAGCAGGGAGACACAGGGCATGACCGGGGGGTGGGGGCAACAGGAGAGAGAAACGGGGCATGAGCGGGGGGCGGGGGCAACAGCAGGGAGACCCGGGGCATGAGTGGGGGGTGGGGGGCAACACCAGGGAGACACTGGGCATGAGCAGGGGGTGGGGGGAACACGATGGAGACACGGGGCATGAGCGGGGTGTGGGGGGCGACAGCAGGGAGACACGGGGCATGAGCGGGGGTGGGGGGCAACAGCAGGGAGACACGGGCCATGAGCGGGGGTGGGGGAACACAAGGGAGACACGGGGCATGAGCGGGGGGTAGGGGGAACAGGAGGGAGACACAGGGCATGAGCGGGGGGTGGGGGGCAACAGCAGGGAGACACGGGGCATGAGCGGGGGTGGGGGGAACACGAGGGAGACACAGGGCAGGAAGTGGGGGTAACAGGAGAGAGACACAGGGCATGAGCGGGGGGTGGGGGGCAACATGAGGGAGACACGGGGCATGACCGGGGGTGGGGCGCAACAGGAGAGAGACACGGGGCATGAGCGGGGTGTGGGGGATAACAGCAGGGAGACACGAGGCATGAATGAGAGGGGGGTGGGGGGAACACGAGGGAGACACGGCCATGAGCAGGGGGTTGGGGGAACACGAGGGAGACACGGTGCATGAGAGGCAACAAGAGGGTGACAAGGGGCATGAGCGGGGGGTGGGGGGTAACAGGAGAGAGACACAGGGCATGAGCGGGGGGTGGGGGCCAACAGGAGGGAGACACGGGGCATGAGCGGGGGTGGGGGGAACACGAGGGAGACACGGGGCATGAGCGGGGGTTGGGTTGCTGCAACAAGAGGGAGACACGGGGCATGAGCGGGGGGTGGGGTAACCGGAGTGAGACACGGGCATGAGAGGGGGGTAGGGGGAACAGGAGAGAGACACAGGGCATGAGCAGGGGGTGGGGGACAACAGCAGGGAGACACAGGGCATGAGCAGGGGGGGTGGTACAGCAGGGTGACACAGGGCATGACCGGGGGGTGGGGAGCAACAGCAGGGAGACACGGGGCATGAGCGGGAGGTGGGGGTAACAGGAGAGAGACACAGGGCATGAGTGGGGGGTTTGGAGCAACAGGAGGGAGACATGGGGCATGAGCGGGGGGTGGGGGGAACACGAGGGAGACACGGGGCATGAGCGGGGGGTGGGGGGCAACAGCAGGGAGACACGGGGCATGAGCGGGGGGTGGAGGGCAACAGCAGGGAGTCACGGGGCAACACCGTGGGTTGGGGGGCAGCAGCAGCATGACAGGGGGGCAACAGTAGGGAGACACGGGGCATGACCGGGGGGTGGGGGCAACAGCAAGGAGACACGGCACATGAGCGGGGAGTGGGGGGAACACGAGGGAGACACGGGGCATGAGCGGGGGGTGGGGGGTAACAGGACAGAGTCATGGGACATGAGCGGGGGGTGTGGTCTACATTAGGGAGACACGGGCCATGAGCGGGGGGTGGGGGGCAACAGAAGAGAGACACGGGGCATGAGTGGGGGGTGGGGGGCAACAGCAGGGAGACACGGGGATGATCGGGGGGTGGGGGCAACAGCCAGCAGGGAGACACAGGGCATGACCGGGGGGTGGGGGCAACAGGAGAGAGAAATGGGGCATGAGCAGGGGGTGGGGGGCAAAAGCAGGGAGACACAGGGCATGAGTGGGGGGTGGGGGGCAACACCAAGGAGACACGGGGCATGAGCGGGGGGTGGGGGGAACACGATGGAGACACGGGTCATGAGCGGGGTGTGGGGGCGACAGCAGGGAGACACGGTGCATGAGCGGGGGTGGGGGGCAACAGCAGGGAGACACGGGCCATGAGCGGGGGTGGGGGAACACAAGGGAGACACAGGGCATGAGCGGGGGGTGGGGGGCAACAGCAGGGAGACACGGGGCAGGAGGTGGGGGGTAACAGGAGAGAGACACAGGGCATGAGCGGGGGGTGGGGGGCAACATGTGGGAGACACGGGGCATGAGCGTGGGGTGGGGGGCAACAGCAGGGAGACACGGGGCATGAGCAGGGGGGGTGGTACAGCAGGGTGACACAGGGCATGACCGGGGGGTGGGGAGCAACAGCAGGGAGACACGGGGCATGAGCGGGAGGTGGGGGTAACAGGAGAGAGACACAGGGCATGAGTGGGGGGTTTGGAGCAACAGGAGGGAGACATGGGGCATGAGCGGGGGGTGGGGGGAACACGAGGGAGACACGGGGCATGAGCGGGGGGTGGGGTAACCGGAGTGAGACACGGGCATGAGAGGGGGGTAGGGGGAACAGGAGAGAGACACAGGGCATGAGCAGGGGGTGGGGGCAACAGCAGGGAGACACAGGGCATGAGCAGGGGGGGTGGTACAGCAGGGTGACACAGGGCATGACCGGGGGGTGGGGAGCAACAGCAGGGAGACACGGGGCATGAGCGGGAGGTGGGGGTAACAGGAGAGAGACACAGGGCATGAGTGGGGGGTTTGGAGCAACAGGAGGGAGACATGGGGCATGAGCGGGGGGTGGGGGGAACACGAGGGAGACACGGGGCATGAGCGGGGGGTGGGGGGCAACAGCAGGGAGACACGGGGCATAAGCAGGGGGTGGGGGGCAACAGCAGGGAGACACGGGGCATGAGCGGGGGGTGGAGGGCAACAGCAGGGAGTCACGGGGCAACACCGTGGGGTGGGGGGCAACAGCAGCATGTCAGGGGGGCAACAGTAGGGAGACACGGGGCATGACCGGGGGGTGGGGGCAACAGCAAGGAGACACGGCGCATGAGCGGGGAGTGGGGGGAACACGAGGGAGACACGGGGCATGAGCGGGGGGTGGGGGGTAACAGGACAGAGTCATGGGGCATGAGCGGGGGGTGTGGTCTACATTAGGGAGACACGGGGCATGAGCGGGGGGTGGGGGGGCAACAGAAGAGAGACACGGGGCATGAGTGGGGGATGGGGGCAACAGCAGGGAGACACGGGGATGATCGGGGGGTGGGGGCAACAGCCAGCAGGGAGACACAGGGCATGACCGGGGGGTGGGGGCAACAGGAGAGAGAAATGGGGCATGAGCAGGGGGTGGGGGGCAACAGCAGGGAGACACAGGGCATGAGTGGGGGGTGGGGGGCAACACCAAGGAGACACGGGGCATGAGCGGGGGGTGGGGGGAACACGATGGAGACACGGGTCATGAGCGGGGTGTGGGGGCGACAGCAGGGAGACACGGTGCATGAGCGGGGGTGGGGGGCAACAGCAGGTAGACACGGGCCATGAGCGGGGGTGGGGGAACACAAGGGAGACACGGGGCATGAGCGGGGGTAGGGGGAACAGGAGGGAGACACAGGGCATGAGCGGGGGGTGGGGGGCAACAGCAGGGAGACACGGGGCATGAGCGGGGGTGGGGGAACATGAGGGAGACACAGGGCAGGAGGTGGGGGGTAACAGGAGAGAGACACAGGGCATGAGCGGGGGTGGGGGGCAACATGTGGGAGACACGGGGCATGAGCGTGGGGTGGGGGGCAACAGCAGGGAGACACGGGGCATGAGCGGGGGGTGGAGGGCAACAGCAGGGAGTCACGGGGCATGACCGGGGGTGGGGCGCAACAGGAGAGAGACACGGGGCATGAGCGGGGTGTGGGGGATAACAGCAGGGAGACACGAGGCATGGGAGTGGGGTGGGGGGAACACGAGGGAGACACGGCCATGAGCCGGGGGTTGGGGGAACACGAGAGAGAAACGGTGCATGAGAGGCAACATGAGGGCAACACGGGGCATGTGCGGGGGTGGGGGTAACAGGGGAGAGTGGGGGGAACACGAGGGAGACATGGGGCATGAGCGGAGGTTGGGGGGCAACAAGAGGGAGACACGGAGCATGAGCGGGGGGTGGGGTAACCGGAGTGAGACACGGGCATGAGAGGGGGCTAGGGGGAACAGTAGAGACACAGGGCATGAGCAGGGGGTGGGGGACAACAGCAGGGAGACACAGGGCATGAGCAGAGGGGGTGGAACAGCAGGGTGACACAGGACGTGACCGAGGGGTGGGGAGCAACAGCAGGGAGACACGGGGCATGAGCGGGAGGTGGGGGTAACAGGAGAGAGACACAGGGCATGAGTGGGGGGTGTGGAGCAACAGGAGGGAGACATGGGGCATGAGCGGGGGGTGGGGGGACACGAGGGAGACACGGGGCATGAGCGGGGGGTGGGGGGCAACAGCAGGGAGACATGGGGCAAGACCGGGGGGTGGGGAGCAACAGCAGGGAGACACGGGGCATGAGCGGGGGGTGGGGGTAACAGGGGAGAGACACGGGACATGAGCGGGGGGAGTGGGGCAATAGCAGGGAGACACGGGGCATGACCGGGGGGTAGAAGGGCAAAAGGAGAGAGGCACGGGGCATGAGGGGAGGGTGGGGGGTAACAGGATAGAGACACAGGGCATGACAGGGGTGTGGGGGTAACAGGAGAGAGACATGGGGCATGAGCGGGGGGTGGGGGGCAACAGCAGGGAGACACGGGGCAGGAGGTGGGGGGTAACAGGAGAGAGACACAGGGCATGAGCGGGGGGTGGGGGGCAACATGTGGGAGACACGGGGCATGAGCGTGGGGTGGGGGGCAACAGCAGGGAGACACGGGGCATGAGCAGGGGGGGTGGTACAGCAGGGTGACACAGGGCATGACCGGGGGGTGGGGAGCAACAGCAGGGAGACACGGGGCATGAGCGGGAGGTGGGGGTAACAGGAGAGAGACACAGGGCATGAGTGGGGGGTTTGGAGCAACAGGAGGGAGACATGGGGCATGAGCGGGGGGTGGGGGGAACACGAGGGAGACACGGGGCATGAGCGGGGGGTGGGGTAACCGGAGTGAGACACGGGCATGAGAGGGGGGTAGGGGGAACAGGAGAGAGACACAGGGCATGAGCAGGGGGTGGGGGACAACAGCAGGGAGACACAGGGCATGAGCAGGGGGGGTGGTACAGCAGGGTGACACAGGGCATGACCGGGGGGTGGGGAGCAACAGCAGGGAGACACGGGGCATGAGCGGGAGGTGGGGGTAACAGGAGAGAGACACAGGGCATGAGTGGGGGGTTTGGAGCAACAGGAGGGAGACATGGGGCATGAGCGGGGGGTGGGGGGAACACGAGGGAGACACGGGGCATGAGCGGGGGGTGGGGGGCAACAGCAGGGAGACACGGGGCATGAGCAGGGGGTGGGGGGCAACAGCAGGGAGACACGGGGCATGAGCGGGGGGTGGAGGGCAACAGCAGGGAGTCACGGGGCAACACCGTGGGGTGGGGGGCAACAGCAGCATGTCAGGGGGGCAACAGTAGGGAGACACGGGGCATGACCGGGGGGTGGGGGCAACAGCAAGGAGACACGGCGCATGAGCGGGGAGTGGGGGGAACACGAGGGAGACACGGGGCATGAGCGGGGGGTGGGGGGTAACAGGACAGAGTCATGGGGCATGAGCGGGGGGTGTGGTCTACATTAGGGAGACACGGGGCATGAGCGGGGGGTGGGGGGGCAACAGAAGAGAGACACGGGGCATGAGTGGGGGATGGGGGGCAACAGCAGGGAGACACGGGGATGATCGGGGGGTGGGGGCAACAGCCAGCAGGGAGACACAGGGCATGACCGGGGGGTGGGGGCAACAGGAGAGAGAAATGGGGCATGAGCAGGGGGTGGGGGGCAACAGCAGGGAGACACAGGGCATGAGTGGGGGGTGGGGGGCAACACCAAGGAGACACGGGGCATGAGCGGGGGGTGGGGGGAACACGATGGAGACACGGGTCATGAGCGGGGTGTGGGGGCGACAGCAGGGAGACACGGTGCATGAGCGGGGGTGGGGGGCAACAGCAGGTAGACACGGGCCATGAGCGGGGGTGGGGGAACACAAGGGAGACACGGGGCATGAGCGGGGGTAGGGGGAACAGGAGGGAGACACAGGGCATGAGCGGGGGGTGGGGGGCAACAGCAGAGAGACACGGGGCATGAGCGGGGGTGGGGGAACATGAGGGAGACACAGGGCAGGAGGTGGGGGGTAACAGGAGAGAGACACAGGGCATGAGCGGGGGGTGGAGGGCAACAGCAGAGAGACACGGGGCATGAGCGGGGGTGGGGGAACATGAGGGAGACACAGGGCAGGAGGTGGGGGGTAACAGGAGAGAGACACAGGGCATGAGCGGGGGTGGGGGGCAACATGTGGGAGACACGGGGCATGAGCATGGGGTGGGGGGCAACAGCAGGGAGACACGTGGCATGAGCGGGGTGTGGGGGATAACAGCAGGGAGACACGAGGCATGGGAGTGGGGTGGGGGGAACACGAGGGAGACACGGCCATGAGCCGGGGGTTGGGGGAACACGAGAGAGAAACGGTGCATGAGAGGCAACATGAGGGCAACACGGGGCATGTGCGGGGGTGGGGGTAACAGGGGAGAGTGGGGGGAACACGAGGGAGACATGGGGCATGAGCGGAGGTTGGGGGGCAACAAGAGGGAGACACGGAGCATGAGCGGGGGGTGGGGTAACCGGAGTGAGACACGGGCATGAGAGGGGGCTAGGGGGAACAGTAGAGACACAGGGCATGAGCAGGGGGTGGGGGACAACAGCAGGGAGACACAGGGCATGAGCAGAGGGGGTGGAACAGCAGGGTGACACAGGACGTGACCGAGGGGTGGGGAGCAACAGCAGGGAGACACGGGGCATGAGCGGGAGGTGGGGGTAACAGGAGAGAGACACAGGGCATGAGTGGGGGGTGTGGAGCAACAGGAGGGAGACATGGGGCATGAGCGGGGGGTGGGGGGACACGAGGGAGACACGGGGCATGAGCGGGGGGTGGGGGGCAACAGCAGGGAGACATGGGGCAAGACCGGGGGGTGGGGAGCAACAGCAGGGAGACACGGGGCATGAGCGGGGGGTGGGGGTAACAGGGGAGAGACACGGGACATGAGCGGGGGGAGTGGGGCAATAGCAGGGAGACACGGGGCATGACCGGGGGGTAGAAGGGCAAAAGGAGAGAGGCACGGGGCATGAGGGGAGGGTGGGGGGTAACAGGATAGAGACACAGGGCATGACAGGGGTGTGGGGGTAACAGGAGAGAGACATGGGGCATGAGCGGGGGTGGGGGGCAACAGTAGGGAGACATGGGGCATGAGCAGGGTGTGGGGGGGAACAGGGGAGACACAAGGCATGAGCGGGGATGGGGGAACAGTTGAGACACACGGGGCATGAGCGGAGGGTGGCTGGCAACATCACAGAGACACGGGCCATGACTGGGGGGTGGGGGTAACAGGAGGGAGACACGGGGTAAGAGAGGGGGTGGAGGGGTAACATGAGAGAGACACAGGGCATGAGAGGGGGTTGGGGGGCAACAGCAGGGAGACATGGGGCATGACCGGGGGATCGGGGGTAACAGGAGAGTGACACGGGGCATGAGCGGGGGTTGGGGGGCAACAGCAGGGAGACACGAAGCATGACCAGGGGGTGGGGGCAACAGGAGAGAGACACAGGGTATGAGAGGGGTGTGGGGGGTAACTGGAGAGAGACATGGGGCATGAGAAGGGGTGGGGGGCAACAGCAGGGAGACACGGGGCATGACAGGGGGTGGGGGAACACGAGGGAGACACGGGGCATGAGAGTGGGGTGGAGGGTAACAGGATGAGAGACACGGGGCATGAGCGGGTGGTGGGGGCAACAGTAGGGAGACATGGGGCATGACCGGGGTGGGGGCAACAGGAGAGAGACACGGGATATGAGAGGGGGTGGGGGGGTAACAAGAGAGAGACACAGGGCATGAGCGGGGGGTGGGGGCCAACAGGAGGGAGACACGGGGCATGAGCAGGGGGTGGGGGGAACACGAGGGAGACACGGGGCATGAGCGGGGGTTGGGGGGCAACAAGAGGGAGACACGGGGCATGAGCGGGGGGTGGGGTAACCGGAGTGAGACACGGGCATGAAAGGGGGGTAGGGGGAACAGGAGAGAGACACAGGGCATGAGCAGGGGGTGGGGGACAACAGCAGGGAGACACAGGGCATGAGCAGGGGGGGTGGTACAGCAGGGTGACACAGGGCATGACCGGGGGGTGGGGAGCAACAGCAGGGAGACACGGGGCATGAGCGGGAGGTGGGGGTAACAAGAGAGAGACACAGGGCATGAATGGGGGGTGTGGAGCAACAGGAGGGAGACATGGGGCATGAGCGGGGGGTGGGGGGAACACGAGGGACACACGGGGCATGAGAGGGGGGTTGGGGGCAAAAGCAGGGAGACACGGGGCATGAGCAGGGGGTGGGGGGCAACAGCAGGGAGACACGGGGCATGAGCGGGGGGTGGAGGGCAACAGCAGGGAGTCACGGGGCAACACGGTGGGGTGAGGGGCAACAGCAGCATGACAGGGGGGCAACAGTAGGGAGACACGGGGCATGACTGGGGGGTGGGGGCAACAGCAAGGAGACACGGCGCATGAGCGGGGAGTGGGGGGAACACGAGGGAGACACGGGGCATGAGCGGGGGGTAACAGGACAGAGTCATGGGGCATGAGCGGGGGGTGTGGTCTACATTAGGGAGACACGGGGCATGAGCGGGGGGTGGGGGGCAACAGAAGAGAGACACGGGGCATGAGTGGGGGGTGGGGGCAACAGCAGGGAGACACGGGGATGATAGGGGGGTGGGGGCAACAGCCAGCAGGGAGACACAGGGCATGACCGGGGGGTGGGGGCAACAGGAGAGAGAAACGGGGCATGAGCGGGGGTGGGGGCAACAGCAGGGAGACACGGGGCATGAGTGGGGGGTGGGGGGCAACACCAAGGAGACACGGGGCATGAGCGGGGGGTGGGGGGAACACGATGGAGACACGGGGCATGAGCGGGGTGTGGGGGCGACAGCAGGGAGACACGGTGCATGAGCGGGGGTGGGGAGCAACAGCAGGGAGACACGGGCCATGAGCGGGGGTGGGGGAACACAAGGGAGACATGGGGCATGAGCGGGGGGTAGTGGGAACAGGAGGGAGACACAGGGCATGAGCAGGGGGTGGGGGAACACGAGGGAGACACAGGGCAGGAGGTGGGGGGTAACAGGAGAGAGACACAGGGCATGAGCGGGGGGTGGGGGGCAACATGTGGGAGACACGGGGCATGAGTGTGGGGTGGGGGGCAACAGCAGGGAGACACGGGGCATGAGCGGGGGGTGGAGGGCAACTGCAGGGAGTCACGGGGCATGACCGGGGGTGGGGCGCAACAGGAGAGAGACACGGGGCATGAGCGGGGTGTGGGGGATAACAGCAGGGAGACACGAGGCATGGGAGTGGGGTGGGGGGAACACGAGGGAGACACGGCCATGAGCAGGGGGTTGAGGGAACACGAGGGAGAAACAGTGCATGAGAGGCAACATGAGGGCGACACGGGGCATGAGCGGGGGGTGGGGGTAACAGGAGAGAGACACAGGGCATGAGCGGGGGGTGGGGGCCAACAGGAGGGCGACACGGGGCATGAGCGGGGGGTGGGGGGAACACGAGGGAGACACAGGGCATGAGCGGAGGTTGGGGGTCAACAAGAGGGAGACACGGGGCATGAGCGGGGGGTGGGGTAACCGGAGTGAGACACTGGCATGAGAGGGGGTAGGGGGAATAGTAGAGACACAGGGCATGAGCAGGGGGGGTGGAACAGCAGGGTGACACAGGGCATGACCGGGGGGTGGGGAGCAACAGCAGGGAGACACGGGGCATGAGCGGGAGGTGGGGGTAACAGGAGAGAGACACAGGGCATGAGTGGGGGGTGTGGAGCAACAGGAGGGAGACATGGGGCATGAGCAGGGGGTGGGGGGAACACGAGGGAGACACGGGGCATGAGCGGGGGGTGGGGGGCAACAGCAGGGAGACATGGGGCATGACCGGGGGGTGGGGAGCAACAGCAGGGAGACACGGGGCATGAGCGGGGGGTGGGGGTAACAGGGGAGAGACACGGGACATGAGCGGGGGGTGTGGGGCAATAGCAGGGAGACACGGGGCATGACCGGGGGGTGGAAGGGCAAAAGGAGAGAGACACGGGGCATGAGAGGAGGGTGGTGGGCAACAAGAGGGAGACACGGGGCATGAGCAGGGGGTGGGGTAACCGGAGTGAGACACGGGCATGAGAGGGGGCTAGTGGGAACAGTAGAGACACAGGGCATGAGCAGGGGGTGGGGGACAACAGCAGGGAGACACAGGGCATGAGTAGGGGGGGTGGAACAGCAGGGTGACACAGGGCGTGACCGGGGGGTGGGGAGCAACAGCAGGGAGACACGGGGCATGAGCGGGAGGTGGGGGTAACAGGAGAGAGACACAGGGCATGAGTGGGGGGTGTGGAGCAACAGGAGGGAGACATGGGGCATTAGCGGGGGGTGGGGGGAACACGAGGGAGACACGGGGCATGAGCGGGGGGTGGGGGGCAACAGCAGGGAGACATGGGGCAAGACCGGGGGGTGGGGAGCAACAGCAAGGAGACACGGGGCATGAGCGGGGGGTGGGGGTAACAGGGAAGAGACACGGGACATGAGCGGGGGGAGTGGGGCAATAGCAGGGAGACACAGGGCATGACCGGGGGGTGGAAGGGCAAAAGGAGAGAGACACGGGGCATGAGAGGAGGGTGGGGGGTAACAGGAGAGAGACACAGGGCATGACAGGAGTGTGGGGGTAACAGGAGAGAGACATGGGGCATGAGCGGGGGTGGGGGGCAACAGCAGGGAGACATGGGGCATGAGCGGGGTGTGGGGGGGAACAGGGGAGACACAAGGCATGAGCGGGGATGGGGGAACAGTTGAGACACACGGGGAATGAGCGGAGGGTGGGTGGCAACAGCACAGAGACACGGGCCATGACTGGGGGGTGGCGGGTAACAGGAGAGAGACACGGGGCATGAGAGGGGGTGGAGGGGTAACATGAGAGAGACACAGGGCATAAGAGGGGGTTGGGGGGCAACAGCAGGGAGATATGGGGCATGACCGGGGGATCGGGGGTAACAGGAGAGTGACACGGGGCATGAGCGGGGGTTGGGGGGCAACAGCAGGGAGACACGGGGCATGACCAGGAGGTGGGGGGCAACAGGAGAGAGACACAGGGTATGAGAGGGGTGTGGGGGGTAACTGGAGAGAGACACGGGGCATGAGAAGGGGTGGGGGGCAACAGCAGGGAGGCACGGGGCATGACAGGGGGTGGGGGGAAAACGAGGGAGACATGGGGCATGAGAGTGGGGTGGATGGTAACAGGAGAGAGACAAGGGGCATGAGCGGGCGGTGGGGGCAACAGTAGGGAGACATGGGGCATGACCGGGGTGGGGGCAACAGGAGAGAGACACGGGGTATGAGAGGGGGTGGGGGTAACAAGAGAGAGACACTGGGCATGAGACGGGCTGGGGGCAACAGCAGGGAGACACGGGGCATGAGCGGGCACTGGGGGGAACACGAGAGAGACATGGGGCATGAGAGCGGGGTGGGGGTAACAGGAGAGAGACACGGGGCATGAGCGGGGAGCGGGGGTCAACAGCAGGGAGACACGGGGCATGACCGGGGGTGGGGGGCAACAGCAGGGAGACACAGGGCATGAATGGGGGTGGGGGGTAACAGGGGAGAGACACGGGACATGAGTGGGGGCTGGGGGGCAACAGCAGGGAGACACGGGGCATGACAAGGGGGTGGGGGAAACAGGAGAGAGACACGGGGCATAAGAGTGGGTGGGGGGTAACAGGAGAGAGACACGGGGCATGAGAGGGGGTTGGAGGGGTAACAGGAGAGAGACACGGGGCATGAGTGGGGGTGTGGGGCAACAGAAGGGAGACATAGGGCATGAGCGGGGGGTGGGGGGAACACCAGGGAGACACGGGGCTTGAGCGGGGGGTGGGGCGCAACAAGAGGGAGAGACGGGGCATGAGCGGGCGGTGGGGGGTAACCGGAGTGAGACACGGGCATGAGAGGTGGTGGGGGCAACAATAGAGAGACACGGGGCATGAGCGTGGGGTGGGGGGCAACAGCAGTGAGACATGGGGCATGAGCGGGGGTGGGGGGAACACGAGGGAGACACGGGTATGAGAGGGGGTTGGAGGGGTAACAGGAGAGAGACACGGGGCATGAGAGGGTCGTGGGGGGAAACAGCAGGGAGACACGGGGCATGACTGGGGGGTTGGGGGTAACAGGAGAGAGACACGGGGCATGAGCAGGTGTTTGGGGGCTACAGCAGGGAGACACGGGGCATGACCAGGGGGTGGGGGGCAACAGAAGAGAGACACGGGGCATGAGAGGGGGTGGGGGTAACAGGAGAGAGACACAGGGCATGAGGAGGTGTGGGGGGCAACAGCAGGGAGACACAGGGCCTGAGCGGGCGGTGGGGGAAACACGAGAGAGACATGGGGCATGCGAGCGGGGTGGGGGGTAACAGGAGAGAGACACGGGGCATGAGCGGGCGGTGGGGAGCAACAGCAGGGAGACAACGGGCATGATAGGGGGGTGGGGGCAACAGGAGAGAGACACCGGGCATGAGTGGGGGGCAACAGCAGGGAGACACGGGCATGATCAGGGGTGGGGGGCAACAGCTAGAAGGGAGACACGGGGCATGACCGGAGGGTTGGGGCAACAGGAGAGAGAAACGGGGCATGAGCGGGGGGTGGGGAGCAACAGCAGGGAGACACGGGGCATGAGCGGGGGGTGGGGGACAACACCAGGGAGACACGGGGCATGAGCGGGGTGGGGGGAACACGATGGAGACACAGGGCATGAGCGGGGGTTTGGGGACAACAGCAGGGAGACACAGGGCATGAGTAGGGGGGGTGGAACAGCAGGGTGACACAGGGCGTGACCGGGGGGTGGGGAGCAACAGCAGGGAGACACGGGGCATGAGCGGGAGGTGGGGGTAACAGGAGAGAGACACAGGGCATGAGTGGGGGGTGTGGAGCAACAGGAGGGAGACATGGGGCATTAGCGGGGGGTGGGGGGAACACGAGGGAGACACGGGGCATGAGCGGGGGGTGGGGGGCAACAGCAGGGAGACATGGGGCAAGACCGGGGGGTGGGGAGCAACAGCAAGGAGACACGGGGCATGAGCGGGGGGTGGGGGTAACAGGGAAGAGACACGGGACATGAGCGGGGGGAGTGGGGCAATAGCAGGGAGACACAGGGCATGACCGGGGGATGGAAGGGCAAAAGGAGAGAGACACGGGGCATGAGAGGAGGGTGGGGGGTAACAGGAGAGAGACACAGGGCATGACAGGGGTGTGGGGGTAACAGGAGAGAGACATGGGGCATGAGCGGGGGTGGGGGGCAACAGCAGGGAGACATGGGGCATGAGCGGGGTGTGGGGGGGAACAAGGGAGACACAAGGCATGAGCGGGGATGGGGGAACAGTTGAGACACACGGGGAATGAGCGGAGGGTGGGTGGCAACAGCACAGAGACACGGGCCATGACTGGGGGGTGGCGGGTAACAGGAGAGAGACACGGGGCATGAGAGGGGGTGGAGGGGTAACATGAGAGAGACACAGGGCATAAGAGGGGGTTGGGGGGCAACAGCAGGGAGACATGGGGCATGACCGGGGGATCGGGGGTAACAGGAGAGTGACACGGGGCATGAGCGGGGGTTGGGGGGCAACAGCAGGGAGACACGGGGCATGACCAGGAGGTGGGGGGCAACAGGAGAGAGACACAGGGTATGAGAGGGGTGTGGGGGGTAACTGGAGAGAGACACGGGGCATGAGAAGGTGTGGGGGGCAACAGCAGGGAGGCACGGGGCATGACAGGGGGTGGGGGGAACACGAGGGAGACACGGGGCATGAGAGTGGGGTGGATGGTAACAGGAGAGAGACACGGGGCATGAGCGGGCGGTGGGGGCAACAGTAGGGAGACATGGGGCATGACCGGGGTGGGGGCAACAGGAGAGAGACATGGGGTATGAGAGGGGGTGGGGGTAACAAGAGAGAGACACTGGGCATGAGATGGGCCGGGGGCAACAGCAGGGAGACACGGGGCATGAGCGGGCACTGGGGGGAACACGAGAGAGACACGGGGCATGAGAGCGGGGTGGGGGTAACAGGAGAGAGACACGGGGCATGAGCGGGGAGCGGGGGTCAACAGCAGGGAGACACGGGGCATGACCGGGGGTGGGGGGTAACAGGGGAGAGACACGGGACATGAGTGGGGGCTGGGGGGCAACAGCAGGGAGACACGGGGCATGACAAGGGGGTGGGGGAAACAGGAGAGAGACACGGGGCATAAGAGTGGGTGGGGGTAACAGGAGAGAGACACGGGGCATGAGAGGGGGTTGGAGGGGTAACAGGAGAGAGACACGGGGCATGAGTGGGGGTGTGGGGCAACAGGAGGGAGACATAGGGCATGAGTGGGGGGTGGGGGGAACACCAGGGAGACACGGGGCTTGAGCGGGGGGTGGGGCGCAACAAGAGGGAGAGACGGGGCATGAGCGGGCGGTGGGGGGTAACCGGAGTGAGACACGGGCATGAGAGGTGGTGGGGGCAACAATAGAGAGACACGGGGCATGAGCGTGGGGTGGGGGGCAACAGCAGGGAGACACGGGGCATGAGCAGGGGGTGGGGGGCAACAGCAGTGAGACATGGGGCATGAGCGGGGGTGGGGGGAACACGAGGGAGACACGGGTATGAGAGGGGGTTGGAGGGGTAACAGGAGAGAGACACGGGGCATGAGAGGGTCGTGGGGGGAAACAGCAGGGAGACACGGGGCATGACCGGGGGGTTGGGGGTAACAGGAGAGAGACACGGGGCATGAGCAGGTGTTTGGGGGCTACAGCAGGGAGACACGGGGCATGACCAGGGGGTGGGGGGCAACAGAAGAGAGACACGGGGCATGAGAGGGGGTGGGGGTAACAGGAGAGAGACACAGGGCATGAGGAGGTGTGGGGGGCAACAGCAGGGAGACACAGGGCCTGAGCGGGCGGTGGGGGAAACACGAGAGAGACATGGGGCATGAGAGCGGGGTGGGGGGTAACAGGAGAGAGACACGGGGCATGAGCGGGCGGTGGGGAGCAACAGCAGGGAGACAACGGGCATGATAGGGGGGTGGGGGCAACAGGAGAGAGACACCGGGCATGAGAGGGGGGCAACAGCAGGGAGACACGGGCATGATCAGGGGTGGGGGGCAACAGCTAGCAGGGAGACACGGGGCATGACCGGAGGGTTGGGGCAACAGGAGAGAGAAACGGGGCATGAGCGGGGGGTGGGGAGCAACAGCAGGGAGACACGGGGCATGAGCGGGGGGTGGGGGACAACACCAGGGAGACACGGGGCATGAGCGGGGATGGGGGGAACACGATGGAGACACAGGGCATGAGCGGGGGTTGGGGGGGATGAGCAGGGAGACACGGGGAATGAGCTGGGGGTGGAGGGCGACAGCAGGGAGACAAAGGGCATGAGCAAGGTGTGGGGGGCAACAGCAGGGAGACACGGGGCATGAGCGGGGGGTGGGGGCAACAGCAGGGAGACACGGCCCATGAGGGAGGGGTGGGGGAACACAAGGGAGACACAGGGCGTGAGCGGGGGGTAGGGTGAACAGGAGGGAGACACAGGGCATGAGCGGGGGTGGGGGGCAACAGCAGGGAGACACGGGGCATGAGCGGGGGCGGGGGTAACAGGAGAGAGACACGGGGCATGAGCGGGGGGTGGGGGGCAACAGCAGGGAGACACGGGGCATGAGCGGGGGTGGAGGGCAACAGCAGGGAGTCACGGGGCATGACCGGGGGTGGGGCGCAACAGGAGAGAGACAAGCGGCATGAGCGGGGTGTGGGGGACAACAGCAGGGAGACACGAGGCATGAGCAGGGGGTGGGGGGAACACGAGGGAGACACGGCCATTAGCAGGGGGTTGGGGGAACACGAGGGAGACACGGTGCATGAGAGGCAAGAAGAGGGCGACACGGGGCATGAGCGGGGGGTGGGGGTAACAGGAGAGAGACACAGGGCATGAGCAGGGGGTGGGGGGCAACAGGAGGGAGACACGGGGCATGAGCGGGGGGTGGGGGAACACGAGGGAGACACAGGGCATGAGCGGGGATGTGGGGGGCAACAAGAGGGAGACAGGGGGCATGAGCGGGGGGTGGGGTAACCGGAGTGAGACACGGGCATGAGAGGGGGGTGGGTGTAACAGGAGAGAGACACAGGGAATCAGCGGGGGTGGGGTAACAGGGGAGAGACACGGGACATGCGCGGGGGGTGGGGGGCAATAGCAATTAAACACGGGGCATGACCGGGGGGTGGGGGGGCAACAGGAGAGAGACACGGGGCATGAGAGGTGGGTGGGGGGTAACAAGAGAGAGACACGGGGCATGACAGGGGTGTGGGGGGTAACAAGAGGGAGACACAGGGCAGGGGGAGGGGGGCAACAGCAGGGAGACACAAGGCATGATCGGGGTGTGGGGGGAACAGGGGAGACACGAGGCATGATCGGGGTGTGGGGGGAACAGGGGAGACACGAGGCATGAGCGGGGATGGGTGGAACAGGAGAGACACACTGGGCATGAGAGGGGGCTGGAGGGGTAACAGGAGAGAGACACGGGGCATGAGTGGGGGTGTGGGGCAACAGGAAGGAGACATAGGGCATGAGTGGGGGGGACACGAGGGAGACACGGGGCTTGAGCTGGGGGTGGGGCGCAACAAGAGGGAGATAAGGGGCATGAGCGGGCGGTGGAGGGTAATCGGAGTGAGACACGGGCATGAGAGGGGGTGGGGGCAACAAGAGAGAGACACGGGGCATGAGCGTGTGGTGGGGGGCAACAGCAGGGAGACACGGGGCATGAGCAGGTGGTGGGGGGCAAGAGCAGTGAGACATGGGGCATGAGCGGGGGTGGGGGGAACACGAGGGAGACACAGGTCATGAGCGGGAGGTGGGGGTAACAGGAGAGAGACAAGGGGCATGAGAGGGGGTTGGAGGGGTAACAGGAGAGAGACACGGGGCATGAGAGGGTCGTGGGGGGAAACAGCAGGGAGACATGGGGCATGACCGGGGGGTCGGGGGTAACAGGAGAGAGACACAGGGCATGAGCAGGTGTTTGGGGGGCTACAGCAGGGAGACATGGGGCATGACCAGGGGGTGGGGGGCAACAGGAGAGAGACACGGGGCATGAGAGGGGGTGGGGGTAACAGGAGAGAGACACAGAGCATGAGGAGGTGTGGGGGGCAACAGCAGGGAGACACAGGGCATGAGCGGGCGGTGGGGGAAACACGAGAGAGACACGGGGCATGAGCGGGGGTGGGGGTAACAGGGGAGAGACACGGGACATGAGTGGGGGGTGGGGGGCAATAGCAAGGAAACACGGGGCATGACCGGGGGGTGGGGGGGCAACAGGAGAGAGACACGGGGCATGAGAGGCAGGTGGGGGTAACAAGAGAGAGACACGGGGCATGACAGGGGTGTGGGGGGTAACAGGAGGGAGACACAGGGTAGGGGGTGGGGGGCAACAGCAGGGAGACACAAGGCATGATCGGGGTGTGGGGGTAACAGGGGAGACACGAGGCATGAGCGGGGATGGGTGGAACAGGAGAGACACAAGGGGCATGAGCAGAGGGTGGGGAGAACACGAGGGAGACACGGGGCATGAGCGGGGAGGGCAACAGCAGGGAGACATGGGGCATGAGCGGGGGGCGACAGCAGGGAGACAAGGGGCATGAGTGGGGTGTGGGGGCAACAGGAGGGAGACACGGGGCATGAGCGGGGGTGGGGGGCAACAGCAGGGAGACAAGGGGCGTGAGCGGAGGTGGGTGGAACATGAGGGAGACACAGGTCATGAGCGGGAGGTGGGGGGTAACAGGAGAGAGACACGGGGCATGAGCGGGGGGTGGGGGGCAACATGAGGGAGACACGGGGCATGAGTGGGGGTGAGGGGTAACAGCAGGGGAGACACGGGGCATGAGCGGGGTGTAGGGGAACACGAGGGAGACACCCGGGCATGAGAGGGGAGTGGGAGTAACAGGAGAGAGGACACGGGGCATAAGAGGGGCTGGAGGGGTAACAGGAGAGAGACACAGGGCATGAGTGGGGGTGTGGGGCAACAGGAGGGAGACATAGTGCATGAGGGTGGGGTGGGGGGAACACGAGGGAGACACAGGGCTTGAGCGGGGGGTGGGGCGCAAACAAGAGGGAGATACGGGGCATGAGCGGGCGGTGGGGGGTAACCGGAGTGAGACACGGGCATGACAGGGGGTGGGGGCAACAGGAGAGAGACACGGGGCATGAGCAGGGGGTGGGGGGCAGCAGCAGTGAGACATGGGGCATGAGCGGGGGTGGGGGGAACACGAGGGAGACACAGGTCATTAGCAGGAGGTGGGGGTAACAGGAGAGAGACACGGGGCATGAGAGGGTCGTGGGGGGAAACAGCAGGGAGACATGGGGCATGACCGGGGGGTCGGGGGTAACAGGAGAGAGACACAGGGCATGAGCAGGTGTTTGGGGGGCTACAGCAGTGAGACACGGGGCATGACCAGGGGGTGGGGGGCAACAGGAGAGAGACACGGGGCATGAGAGGGGGTGGGGGTAACAGGAGAGAGACACGGGGCATGAGGAGGTGTGGGGGGCAACAGCAGGGAGACACAGGGCATGAGCGGGCGGTGGGGGAAACACGAGAGAGACACGGGGCATGAGAGCGGGGTGGGGGGTAACAGGAGAGAGACACGGGGCATGAGCGGGGGGTGGGGAGCAACAGCAGGGAGACACAGGGCATGACAGGGGGGCAACAGTAGGGAGACACGGGGCATGAATGGGGGTGGGGGCAACAGGAGAGAGACACGGGGCATGAGTGGGGGCAACAGCAGGGAGACACGGGGCATGATCGGGGGTGGGGGGCAACAGCCAGCAGGGAGACACGGGGCATGACCGGGGGGTGGGGGCAACAGGAGAGTGAAACGGGGCATGAGCGGGGGGTGCGGGGCAACAGCAGGGAGACACGGGGCATGAGAAGGGGGTGGGGGGCAACACCAGGGAGACACGGGGCATGAGCGGGGGTGGGGGGAACACGATGGTGCCACGGGGCATGAGCGGGGTTTGGGGGAGACCAGCATGGAGACAAGGGGCATGAGCGGGGTGTGGGGGGCAACAGCAGGAAGACATGGGGCATGAGCAGGGGGTGAGGGGCAACAGCAGGGAGACATGGACAATGAGCGGGGGGTGGGGGAACACAAGGGAGACACAGGGCATGAGCGGGGGGTAGGTTGAACAGGAGGGAGACACAGGGCATGAGCGGGGCTGGGGGGCAACAGCAGGGAGACACAGGGCATGAGCGGGGGTGGGGGGAACACGAGGGAAACACAGGGCATAAGCAGGAGGTGGGGGGTAACAGGAGAGAGACACGGGGCATGAGCGGGGGGCGGGGTAACAGGAGAGAGACACGGGGCATGAGTGGGGGGTGGGGGGCAACAGCAGGGAGACACGGGGCATGAGCGGGGGGTGGAGGGCAACAGCAGGGAGTCACGGGGCATGACCGGGGGTGGGGCGCAACAGGAGAGAGACAAGCGGCATGAGCGGGGTTTGGGGGATAACAGCAGGGAGACACGAGGCATGAGCGGTGGGTGGGGGGAACACGAGGGAGACACGGCCATGAGCAGGGGGTTGGGGGAACACGAGGGAGACACGGTGCATGAGAGGCAAGAAGAGGGCGACACGGGGCATGACAGTGGGGTGGGGGGTAACAGGAGAGAGACACGGGGCATGAGCGGGCGGTGGGGGGCAACAAGAGTGAGACATGGGGCATGAGCGGGGGGTGGGGTAACCAGAGTGAGACACGGGCATGAGAGGGGGGTGGGTGTAACAGGAGAGAGACACGGGGAATGAGCAGGGGGTGGGGGGCAACAGGAGAGAGACACAGGGTATGAGAGGGGTGTGGGGGGTAACTGGAGAGAGACACGGGGCATGAGAAGGGGTGGGGGGCAACAGCAGGGAGGCACGGGGCATGACAGGGGGTGGGGGGAACACGAGGGAGACACGGGGCATGAGAGTGGGGTGGATGGTAACAGGAGAGAGACACGGGGCATGAGCGGGCGGTGGGGGCAACGGTAGGGAGACATGGGGCATGACCGGGGTGGGGGCAACAGGAGAGAGACACGGGGTATGAGAGGGGGTGGGGGTAACAAGAGAGAGACACTGGGCATGAGACGGGCTGGGGGCAACAGCAGGGAGACACGGGGCATGAGCGGGCACTGGTGGGAACACGAGAGAGACACGGGGCATGAGAGCGGGGTGGGGGTAACAGGAGAGAGACACGGGGCATGAGCGGGGAGCGGGGGTCAACAGCAGGGAGACACGGGGCATGACCGGGGGTGGGGGGCAACAGCAGGGAGACACAGGGCATGAACGGGGGTGGGGGGTAACAGGGGAGAGACACGGGACATGAGTGGGGGCTGGGGGGCAACAGCAGGGAGACACGGGGCATGACAAGGGGGTGGGGGAAACAGGAGAGAGACACGGGGCATAAGAGTGGGTGGGGGTAACAGGAGAGAGACACGGGGCATGAGAGGGGGTTGGAGGGGTAACAGGAGAGAGACACGGGGCATGAGTGGGGGTGTGGGGCAACAGCAGGGTGACACGGGGCATGACCGGGGGGTGGGGAGCAACAGCAGTGAGACATGGGGCATGAGCAGGGGGTGGGGGGAACACGAGGGAGACACAGGTCATGAGCAGGAGGTGGGGGGTAACAGGAGAGAGACAAGGGGCATGAGAGGGGGTTGGAGGGGTAACAGGAGAGAGACACGGGGCATGAGAGGGTCGTGGGGGGAATCAGCAGGGAGACATGGGGCATGACCGGGGGGTCGGGGGTAACAGGAGAGAGACACAGGGCATGAGCAGGTGTTTGGGGGGCTACAGCAGGGAGACACGGGGCATGACCAGGGGGTGGGGGGCAACAGGAGAGAAACACGGGGCATGAGAGGGGGTGGGGGTAACAGGAGAGAGACATGGGGCATGAGGAGGTGTGGGGGGCAACAGCAGGGAGACACAGGGCATGAGCGGGGGGTGGGAGAAACACGAGGGAGACATGGGGCATGAGCGGGGGGTGGCGGGTAACAGGACAGAGACATGGGACATGAGCGAGGGGTGGGGTCTACATTAGGGAGACACAGGGCATGAGTGGGGGGTGGGGGGCAACAGCAGGGAGACACGGGGATGATCGGGGGTGGGGGGCAACAGCCAGCAGGGAGACACAGGGCATGACCGGGGGTGGGGGCAACAGGAGAGAGAAACGGGGCATGAGCGGGGGGTGGGGGGCAACAGCAGGGAGACACGGGGCATGAGCGGGGGTGGGGGGCAAAACCAGGGAGACACGGGGCATGAGAGGGGGTGAGGGGAACACGATGGAGACACGGGGCATGAGCGGGGTGTGGGTGCGACAGCAGGGAGACACGGGGCATGAGCGGGAGTGGGGGGCAACAGCAGGGAGACACGGCCATGAGCGGGGGTGGGGGAACACAAGGGAGACACGGGGCATGAGCGGGGGGTAGGGGAACAGGAGGGAGAGACAGGGCATGAGCGGGGGGTGGGGGGCAACAGCAGGGAGACACGGGGCATGAGCGGGGGTGGGGGAACACGAGGGAGACACAGGGCATGAGCAGGAGGTGGGGGTAACAGGAGAGAGACACAGGGCCTGAGCGGGGGTGGGGGGCAACATGAAGGAGACACGGGACATGAGCGTGGGGTGGGGGGCAACAGCAGGGAGACACTGGGCATGAGCGGGGGGTGGAGGGCAACAACAGAAAGACACGGGGCATGACCGGGGGTGGGGGATAACAGCAGGGAGACACGAGGCATGAGAGGGGGTGAGGGGAACACGATGGAGACACGGGGCATGAGCGGGGTGTGGGTGCGACAGCAGGGAGACACGGGGCATGAGCGGGAGTGGGGGGCAACAGCAGGGAGACACGGCCATGAGCGGGGGTGGGGGAACACAAGGGAGACACGGGGCATGAGCGGGGGTAGGGGGAACAGGAGGGAGAGACAGGGCATGAGCGGGGGTTGGGGGGCAACAGCAGGGAGACATGGGGCATGACCGGGGGATCGGGGGTAACAGGAGAGTGACACGGGGCATGAGCGGGGGTTGGGGTGCAACAGCAGGGAGACACGGGGCATGACCAGGAGGTGGGGGGCAACAGGAGAGAGACACAGGGTATGAGAGGGGTGTGGGGGGTAACTGGAGAGAGACACGGGGCATGAGAAGGGGTGGGGGGCAACAGCAGGGAGGCACGGGGCATGACAGGGGGTGGGGGGAACACGAGGGAGACACGGGGCATGAGAGTGGGGTGGATGGTAACAGGAGAGAGACACGGGGCATGAGCGGGCGGTGGGGGCAACGGTAGGGAGACATGGGGCATGACCGGGGTGGGGGCAACAGGAGAGAGACACGGGGTATGAGAGGGGGTGGGGGTAACAAGAGAGAGACACTGGGCATGAGACGGGCTGGGGGCAACAGCAGGGAGACACGGGGCATGAGCGGGCACTGGTGGGAACACGAGAGAGACACGGGGCATGAGAGCGGGGTGGGGGTAACAGGAGAGAGACACGGGGCATGAGCGGGGAGCGGGGGTCAACAGCAGGGAGACACGGGGCATGACCGGGGGTGGGGGGCAACAGCAGGGAGACACAGGGCATGAACGGGGGTGGGGGGTAACAGGGGAGAGACACGGGACATGAGTGGGGGCTGGGGGGCAACAGCAGGGAGACACGGGGCATGACAAGGGGGTGGGGGAAACAGGAGAGAGACACGGGGCATAAGAGTGGGTGGGGGTAACAGGAGAGAGACACGGGGCATGAGAGGGGGTTGGAGGGGTAACAGGAGAGAGACACGGGGCATGAGTGGGGGTGTGGGGCAACAGGAGGGAGACATAGGGCATGAGCGAGGGGTGGGGGGAACACCAGGGAGACACGGGGCTTGAGCGGGGGGTGGGGCGCAACAAGAGGGAGAGACGGGGCATGAGCGGGCGGTGGGGGGTAACCGGAGTGAGACACGGGCATGAGAGGTGGTGGGGGCAACAATAGAGAGACACGGGGCATGAGCGTGGGGTGGGGGGCAACAGCAGGGAGACACGGGGCATGAGCAGGGGGTGGGGGGCAACAGCAGTGAGACATGGGGCATGAGCGGGGGTGGGGGGAACACGAGGGAGACACGGGTATGAGAGGGGGTTGGAGGGGTAACAGGAGAGAGACACGGGGCATGAGAGGGTCGTGGGGGGAAACAGCAGGGAGACACGGGGCATGACCGGGGGGTTGGGGGTAACAGGAGAGAGACACGGGGCATGAGCAGGTGTTTGGGGGCTACAGCAGGGAGACACGGGGCATGACCAGGGGGTGGGGGGCAACAGAAGAGAGACACGGGGCATGAGAGGGGGTGGGGGTAACAGGAGAGAGACACAGGGCATGAGGAGGTGTGGGGGGCAACAGCAGGGAGACACAGGGCCTGAGCGGGCGGTGGGGGAAACACGAGAGAGACATGGGGCATGAGAGCGGGGTGGGGGGTAACAGGAGAGAGACACGGGGCATGAGCGGGCGGTGGGGAGCAACAGCAGGGAGACAACGGGCATGATAGGGGGGTGGGGGCAACAGGAGAGAGACACCGGGCATGAGTGGGGGGCAACAGCAGGGAGGCACGGGCATGATCAGGGGTGGGGGGCAACAGCTAGCAGGGAGACACGGGGCATGACCGGAGGGTTGGGGCAACAGGAGAGAGAAACGGGGCATGAGCGGGGGGTGGGGAGCAACAGCAGGGAGACACGGGGCATGAGCGGTGGGTGGGGGACAACACCAGGGAGACACGGGGCATGAGCGGGGGTGGGGGGAACACGATGGAGACACAGGGCATGAGCGGGGGTTGGGGGGGACGAGCAGGGAGACACGGGGAATGAGCGGGGGGTGGAGGGCGACAGCAGGGAGACAAAGGGCATGAGCAGGGTGTGGGGGGCAACAGCAGGGAGACACGGGGCATGAGCGGGGGGTGGGGGCAACAGCAGGGAGACACGGCCCATGAGGGAGGGGTGGGGGAACACAAGGGAGACACAGGGCGTGAGCGGGGGGTAGGGTGAACAGGAGGGAGACACAGGGCATGAGCGGGGGTGGGGGGCAACAGGAGAGAGACACGCAACATGAGCGGGGGGTCGGAGACAACAGCAGGGAGACACGGGGCATGGCCGGGGGTTGGGTGGCAACAGCAGGGAGACACGGGGCATGAGCAGGGGGTGGGGGGACACGAGGGAGACACGGGGCATGAGAGGGGTTTCGGGGTAACAGGAGAGAGACACAGGGTATGAGAGGGGGGTGTGGGCAACATGAGAGAGACACGGGCATGAGAGAGGGGTGGAGGGGTAAAAGGAAAGAGACACGGGGCATGAGAGGGGGTGGGGGGCAACAGGAGAGAGACACGGGGCATGAGAGGGAGGTGGGGGTAACAGGACAGAGACATGGGGCATGAAATGGGGGTGGAGGGGTAACAGGAGAAAGACACGGGGCATGAGTGGGGGTTGGGGGGCAACAGCAGGGAGACACAGGCCATGACCGGGGATCGGGGGTAACAGGAGAGAGACACGGGGCATGAGCGGGGGTTTGGGGGCAACAGCAGGGAGACAGGGGCATGACCAGGGGGGTGGGGGGCAACAGGAGAGAGACACAGGGAATGAGAGGGGTGTGGGGGATAACTGGAGAGAGACACGGGGCATGAGGGGGGTGGGGGGCAACAGCAGGGAGACACGGGGTATGAGCGGGGGTGGGGGGACACGAGGGAGACATGGGGCATGAGAGGGGGTTATGGGGTAACAGGAGAGAGACACGGGGCATGAGAGGGGGTGGATGGGTAACAGGAGAAAGACAAGGGGCATGACCGGGGTGGGGGCAACAGGAGAGAGACACAGGGCATGAGAGGGGGTAGGGGGTAACAGGAGAGAGACACAGGGCAGGAGCGGGGGGTTTGGGGCAACAGCAGGGAGACACGGGGTATGACGGGTGTGGGGGGCAACAGGAGAGAAACACGAGGCATGAGAGGGGGTGGGGGGCAACAGGAAAGAGACACGTGGCATGAGCGGGGGGTAAGGGCAACAGGAGAGAGACACAGGGCATGAGCGGTGGGTGGGGGGCAACAGCAGGATGACACAGAGCATGAGCGGGGGGTGGGGGGAACAAGAGGGAGACACGGGGCATGAGCGGGGGTTGGGGGAACATGAGGGAGACACGGGGCATGTGCAGGGGGTGGGGGGCAACAAGAGGGAGACACGGGGCATGAGCGTGGGGTGGGGGTAACAGGAGAGAGACACAGGGCATGAGCGTGGGGTGGGGGGAACACGAGGGAGACACGGGCCATGAACAGGGGGTGGAGGGCAACAGCAGGGAGATATAGGGTATGAGCGGGGGTGGGGGAACACGAGGGAGACATGGGCATGAGCTAGGGGTGGGGGGTAACAGGAGAGAGACACGGGGCATGAGAGGGGGTGGATAGGTAACAGGAGAGAGAAAAGGGGCATGAGAGGGGGCTGGGGGGCAACAGGAGAGTGACACGGGCATGAGAGGGGAGTGGGGGGTAACAGGAGAGAGACACAGGGCATGAGAGGGGGGTGGAGGTGTAACAGGAGAGAGACACGGGGCAGGAGAGGGGGTTGGGGGGCAACATCAGGGAGAAATGGGGCATGACCGGGGGATCAGGGGTAACAGGAGAGAGACACAGGGCATGAGCGGGGTTGGGGGGCAACAGCAGGGAGACATGGAGCATGACCAGGGGGTGGGGGGCAACAATAGAGAGACACGGGGTATGAGAGGGGGTGGGGGGTAACAGGAGAGAGACACGGGGCATGAGGGGGGTGGGGGGCAACAGCAGGGAGACACGGGGCATGAGCGGGCGGTGGGGGGTACACAAGAGAGACACGGGGCATGAGAGCTGGGTGGGGTAATAGGAGAGAGACACGGAGCATGAGCGGGGGCAACAGCAGGGAGACACGGGGCATGACAGGGGCAACAGCAGGGAGACACGGGGCATGAACGGGGGTGGGGGGTAACAGGGGAGAGACACGGGGCATGAGTGTGGGGTGGTGGTAACAGCAGGGAGACACGGGGCATGAGCGGGGGTTGGGGGCAACCGGAGAGAGACACAAGGAATGAGAGGGGGGTGGGGGGCAATAGGAGAGAGACACGGGGCATGAGAGGTGGGTGGGGGTAACAGTAGAGAGACACGGGGCATGAGAGGGGGGTGGAGGGGAAACAGGAGAGAGACACGGGGCATGAGATGGGGGTGGAGGGGCAACAGCAGGGAGACACGGGGTATGAGAGGGGGGTGGGAGGTAACAGGAGAGAGACACGGGGCATGCGGTGGGGTGGAGGCAACAGGAGAGAGACATGGGGCATGAGCGGGGGGTGGTAGGCAACAGGAGAGACATGGGCATGAGCGGGGGTGGGGGGCATCAGCAGGGAGAAATGGGGCATGACCGGGGGATCAGGGGTAACAGGAGAGAGACACAGGGCATGAGTGGGGGTTGGGGGGCAACAGCAGGGAGACATGGGGCATGACCAGGGGGTGGGGGGCAACAATAGAGAGACACGGGGTATGAGAGGGGGGTGAGGGGTAACAGGAGAGAGACAAGGGGCATGAGGGGGGGTGGGGGGCAACAGCAGGGAGACACGGGGCATGAGCGGGCAGTGGGGGGTACACGAGAGAGACACAGGGCATGAGAGCTTGGTGGGGTAATAGGAGAGAGACACGGGGCATGAGCGGGGGTGGGGGCAACAGCAGGGAGACATGGGGCATGACAGGGGGACAACAGCAGGGAGACACGGGGCATGAATGGGGGTGTTGGGTAACAGGGGAGACACGGGGCATGAGTGGGGGGTGGGGGTAACAGGAGAGAGACACGGGGCATGAGAGGGGGTGGAGGGGTAACAGGAGAGAGACACGGGGCATGAGATGGGGGTGGGGGCAACAGCAGGGAGACACGGGGCATGAGCGGGGGTGGTAGGCAACAGGAGAGAGACATGGGCATGAGCGGGGGGTGGGGGGCAACAGCAGGGAGACACGGAACATTAGCGGGGGGTGAGGGGCAACAGCAGGGAGAAACGGGGCATGACTGGGGGGTATGGGGAACAGGGGAGAGACATGGGGCATGAGCGTGGCGTGGGGGGGCAACAGGAGGGAGACACAGTGCATGACCGGGGGGTGGTGGGCAACAGGAGAGAGACACAGGCATGAGCGGTGGTAGGGGGGCAACAGCAGGGAGACACAGGGCATGACCGGGGGGTGGGGGGCAACAGGAGAGAGACACGGGGCATGAGAGGGGGGTGGGGGTAACAGGAGAGAGACACAGGGCATGAGCGGGGGGTGTGGGGCAACAGCAGGGAGACACAGGGCATGACCGGGGTCGGGGGCAACAGGAGAGAGACACACGGGGCAGGAGAGGGGGGTGGGGGGTAACAGGAGAGAGACACTGGGCATGAGAGGGGGTGGAGGGGTAACAGGAGAGAGACACGGGGCATGAGATGGGTGTGGGTTCAACAGCAGGGAGACACGGGGCATGAGCGGGGGTGGTAGGCAACAGGAGAGAGACATGGGCATGAGCGGGGGGTGGGGGGCAACAGCAGGGAGAAACGGAACATTAGCGGGGGGTGAGGGGCAACAGCAGGGAGAAACGGGGCATGACTGGGGGGTATGGGGATAAGGGGAGAGACATTGGGCATGAGCGTGGCGTGGGGGGGCAACAGGAGGGAGACACAGTGCATGACCGGGGGGTGGTGGGCAACAGGAGAGAGACACAGGCATGAGCGGTGGTAGGGGGGCAACAGCAGGGAGACACAGGGCATGACCGGGGGGTGGGGGGCAACAGGAGAGAGACACGGGGCATGAGAGGGGGGTGGGGGTAACAGGAGAGAGACACAGGGCATGAGCGGGGGGTGTGGGGCAACAGCAGGGAGACACAGGGCATGACCGGGGGTCGGGGGCAACAGGAGAGAGACACACGGGGCAGGAGAGGGGGGTGGGGGTAACAGGAGAGAGACACGGTGCATGAGAGGGTGGTGGGGGGTAACTGGAGAGAGACACGGGGCATGAGAGGGGGTGGGGGCAACAGCAGGGAGACAACAGGCATGAGCTGAGGGTGGGGTCAACAGCAGGGAGACACGGGGCATGACTGGGGGTGGGGGACAATAGCAGGGAGACACGGGGCATGAACGGCGGGTGGGGGTAAAAGGAGAGAGACACAGGGCATGAGCGTGGCGTGGGGGGGCAACAGGAGGGAGACACAGTGCATGACCGGGGGGTGGTGGGCAACAGGAGAGTGACACAGGCATAAGCGGGGGTCGGGGGGGCAACAGCAGGGAGACATGGGGCATGACCGGGGGTGGGGGGCAACAGGAGAGAGACACGGGGCATGAGAGGGGGGTGGGGGTAACAGGAGAGAGACACAGGGCATGAGCGGGGGGTGTGGGGCAACAGCAGGGAGACACAGGGCATGACCGGGGGTCGGGGGCAACAGGAGAGAGACACACGTGGCAGGAGAGGGGGGTGGGGGGTAACAGGAGAGAGACACAGTGCATGAGAGGGTGGTGGGGTGTAACAGGAGAGAGACACGGTGCATGAGCGGGGGGTGGGGGCAACAGCAGGGAGACAACGGGCATGAGCTGAGGGTGGGGGCAACAGCAGGGAGACACGGGGCATGACTGGGGGGTGGGGGACAACAGCAGGGAGACACGGGGCATGAACGGCGGGTGGGGGTAAAAGGGGAGAGACACGGGGCAGGAGTGGGTGGTGGAGGGCAACAGCAGGGAGACACGGGGCATGACCGGGGGGGTGGGAGGCAACAGGAGAGAGACACGGGGCATGAGAGGGGGCTGGAAGGTAACAGGAGAGAGACACGGGGCATGAGAGAGGGTGGAGGGGTAACAGGAGAGAGACACGGGGCATGAGAAGGGGGTGGGGGACAACAGGAGAGAGACACGGGGCATGAGAGGGGGTGGGGGTAACAGGAGAATGACACAGGGCATGAGAGGGGGTGGAGGGGTAACAGGAGAGAGACACGGGGCATGAGAGGGGGGCAACAGCAGGGAGACACGAGGCATGACCGGGGAGTCGGGGGTAACAGGAGATAGACAAAGGGCATGAGTGGGGGGTAGGGGGCAACAGGAGAGAGACACAGGGCATGAGCAGGCAGTCGGGGATAACAGGAGAGAGACACGGGGCGTGAAGGGAGAGTGGGGGGCAACAGCAGGTAGACACGGGGCATGAGCTGGGGGTGATGGGCAACAGCAGGGAGACACGGGGCATGACCGGGGGGTGGGGGGCAACAGGAGGGAGACATGAGCATGACCGGTGGGTTGGGGGTAACAGGAGAGGGACACGGGGCATGAGCGAGGGGTGGGGGCAACAACAGGGAGACACGGAGCATGACTGGGGGTGGTGGCAACAGCAGGGAGACACGGGGCATGAGCGGGGGGTGTGTGGCAACAGCAGGGAGACACGGGGCATGACCGGGGGTGGGGGGAACATGAGGGAGATACAAGCATTAGCGGGCGGTGGGAGGGTAACAGGAGAGAATCACGGGGCATGAGCGGGGGTGGGGGCTACAGCAGAGAGACACGGGTCATCAGCGGGGGGTGGGGGGCAACAGGAGAGAGGCACGGGGCATGAGCGGGGGTGGGGAGCAACAGCAGGGAGACACGAGGCATGGCCGGGGGGTGGGGCAACAGCATGGAGAGAGACAAGGGGCATGAGCGGGGGGTGGGGGGCAACAGCAGGGAGACACGGGGCATGAGTGGGGAGTGGGGGTAACAGGAGAGAGACACATGGCATGAGCAGGGGGTGGAGGGCAACAGAAGGAAGACACAGGGCATGAGCGGGGTGTGGGGGGAACACAAGGGAGACACAGGGCATTAGCAGGGGGTGGGGGGCAACAGCAGGGAGACACGGGGCATGAGTGGGGAGTGGGGGTAACAGGAGAGAGACACATGGCATGAGCAGGGGGTGGAGGGCAACAGAAGGAAGACACAGGGCATGAGCGGGGGTTGGGGGAACACGAGGGAGACACGGCCATGAGCAGGGGTGGGTGGAACACGAGGGAAACACGGGGCATGAGGGGCAACAAGAGGGAGACACGGGGCATGAGCAGGGGGTGGGGGCAACAGGAGAGAGACACAGGGCTTGAGTGGGGGGTGGGGAGCAACAGGAGGGAGACACGGGGCATGAGCGACGGGTGGGGGGTAACAGGAGAGAGACACGGGGCATGAGAGGGGGTGGGGTAACAGGAGGGAGACACGGGGCATGAGCAGGGGGTGGGGGGTAACAGGAGTGAGACACGGGGCATGAGCGGGGCGTGGGGGCAAGAGCAGGGAGACACGGGGCATGAGCGGAGGATGGGGTCAACAGCAGGGAGACACGGGACATGAGCAGGGGGTGGGGGGAACACGAGGGATACATGGGGCATGAGAGGGGGTTGGGGGGCAACAGCAGGGAGACACGGGGCATCAACGGGGTGGGGGGCAACAGCAGGGAGACACCGGGCATGACCGGGGGTGGGGGGGACACGAGGGAGACACGGGGCATGAGAGGGGGTTGGGAGGCAACAGCAGGGAGACACGGGGCATCAACAGGGGGTGGGGGGCAACAGCAGTTAGACATGGGGCATGAGCGGTGGGTGGGGGGACACGAGGGAGACACAGGGCATGAGAGGGGGTTGGGGGTAACAGGAGAGAGACACGGGGCATGAGCACGGGTTGGGGGGCAACAGCAGGGAGACACAGGGCATGACCTGGGGGTGGAGGGCAACAGCAGGGAGACACAGGCATGACCGGTTAGTGGGGGGCAACAGCAGGGAGTCACGGGGCATGACCGGGGGTGGGGGGGACACGAGGGAGACACGGGGCATGAGAGGGGGTTGGGAGGCAACAGCAGGGAGACACGGGGCATCAACAGGGGGTGGGGGGCAACAGCAGGGAGACATGGGGCATGAGCGGGGGGTGGGGGGGACTCGAGGGAGACACAGGGCATGAGAGGGGGTTGGGGGGTAACAGGAGAGAGACACGGGGCATGAGCACGGGTTGGGGGGCAACAGCAGGGAGACACGGGGCATGACCGGGGGGTGGAGGGCAACAGCAGGGAGACACGGGAATGAGCGGGGTGTGGGGGGCAACAGCAGGGAGACACGGGGCATGAGCAGGGGGTGGGGGGAACACAAGGGAGACACGGGCCATGAGCGGGTGTGGGGGGAACACGAGGGAGACACGGGCCATGAGCGGGGGTGGGGGGAACAAGAGGGAGACACGGGGCATGAGCGGGGGGTGGGGGCAACAGGAGAGAGACATGGGGCATGAGCGGGGGGGTGGGGGGCAACAGGAGGGAGACACGGGGCATGAGCGGGGGTGGGGGGAACACGAGGGAGACACGGGCATGAGAGGGGGATGGGGGCAACAAGAGGGAGACACGGGGCATGAGTGGGGGGTGGGGGGTAACAGGAGAGAGACACGGGGCATGAGAGGTGGTGGGGTAACAACAGGGATACACAGGGCATGAGCAGGGGGTGGGGGGTAACAAGGGAGAGGCACGGGACATGAGCGGGATTGGGGGGCAACAGCAGGGAGACACGGGGCATGATCGGGGGGTGGGGGGCAACAGCAAGGAGACACGGGGCATGAGCGGAGGGTGGGGGGTAACAGGAGAGAGACACGGGGAATGAGCGGGGATGGGGGGCAACAGCAGGGAGACACGGGGCATGACCGGGGGAGGGGGGCAACAGAAGAGAGACACGAGGCATGAGAGGGGTGTGGGGGGTAACAGGAGGGAGACACGGGGCATGAGCGGGTGGTGGGGGGCAACAGCAGGGAGACACGGCATTACTGGGGGTGGGAGGCAACAGGAGAGAGACACGAGGCATGAGAGGGGCGTGGGGGGCAACAAGAGAGAGACACGCAGCATGAGCAGTGGGTGGGGGCAACAGGAGAGAGACACGGGGCATAAGCGGGGGGTGGGGGGCAACAGCAGGATGACACGTGGCATGAGCGGGGGGTGGGGGGAACACGAGGGAGATACGAGCATGAGCTAGGGGTGGGGGGTAACAGGAGAGAGACAAGGGGCATGAGCGGGGGGTGGGGGCAACAGGAGAGAGACATGGGGCTTGAGCAGGGGTGGGGGACACGAGGGAGACACGGGGCATGAGAGGGGATGGGGTAACAGGAGAGAGACACGCAGCATGAGCAGTGGGTGGGGGCAACAGGAGAGAGACATGGGGCATAAGCGGGGGGTGGGGGGCAACAGCAGGATGACACGTGGCATGAGCGGGGGGTGGGGGGAACACGAGGGAGACACGGGGCATGACTGGGGGGTGGAGGGCAACTGCAGGGAGACACGGGGCATGACCGGGGGGTGGGGGGCAACAGGCAAGAGACACGGGGCATGAGCAGGGGGGTTGGGGGCAACAGCAGGGAGACACGGGGCATGAGCGGGGGGTGGGGGGAACACGAGGGAGACACGGCCCGTGAGCGGGGGTGGGGGGAACATGAGGGAGACACGGGGCATGAGGGGCAACAAGAGGGAGACACGGGGCATGAGCGGTGGTTGGGGGTAACAGGAGAGAGACACGGGGCATGAGCAGGGGCTAGGGGCAACAGGAGGGAGACACGGGGCATGAGCAGGGGGTGGGGGGAACACGAGGGAGACACGGGGCATGAGCAGGGGGTGGTTGTAACAGGAGAGAGACACAGGGCATCAGAGGGGGATGGGGGTAACAGGAGAGAGACACGGGGCATGAGCGGGGGGTGGGGGGCAACAGCAGGGAGACACGGGGCATGAGCGGGGGGTGGGGGGCAACAGCAGGGAGACACGGGGCATGAGCAGGGGGTGGGGGGTAACAGGGGAGAGACACGGGACATGAGCGGGGGGTGGGGGGTAATAGCAGGGAGACACGGGGCATGACCGGGGGTGGCGTGCAACAGTAGAGGGACACGGGGCATGAGAGGGGGTGGGGGTAACAGGAGAGAGACATGGGGCATGAGAGGGGGTTGGGGGGTAACAGGAGAGAGACACAGGGCATGAGCGGGGGGGTGGGGGGGCAAGAGCAGGGAGACATGGGGCATGACCGGGGGCTGGGGAAAACAGGAGAGAGGCACGGGGCATGAGAGGGGGTGGGGGGTAACAAGAGGGAGACACAGGGCATTAGCGGGGGATGGGGGGCAACAGCAGGGAGACACAGGGCATGACCGGGGTGGTAGGGGGCAACAGGAGAGAGACACCGGGTATGAGAGGGGGTTGTGGGGTAACAGGAGATAGACACAGGGCATGAGAGGGGGATGGGGGGCCGCAGCAGGGAGACACGGGGCATGGGCGGGGTGTGGGGGGAACACAAGAGAGACACGGGGCATGAGAGGGGTGTGGGGGGTAACAGGAGAGAGACACGGGGCATGAGCGGGGGGTGGAGGGCAACACCAGGGAGACACGGGGCATAAGCAGGGGGTGGGGGGCAACAGCACGGGGACACAGGGCATGACCGAGGGGTAGGGGCAACAGCAGGGAGATGAGGGGCATGAATGGGGGGTGGGGGGCAACAGGGGAGAGACATGGGGCATGAGTGGGGGGTGGGAGGCAACAGCAGGGAGACACAGCCATGACCGGAGGGTGGGGGGCAACAGGAGAGAGACACGGGGCATGAGAGGGGGGTGTGGGGCAACAGGAGAGAGACACGGGGCATGAGAGGGGGCTTGGGAGTAACATGAGAGAGACACGGGGCATGAGAGGGGGTGGAGTGGTAACAGGAGAGAGACATGGGGAATGAGTGGGGGGCAACAGCAGGGAGACACGGGGCTTGAGCGGGGGGCAACAGCAGGGAGACACGGGGCATGAGAGGGGGTAACAGGAGAGAGACACGTGGCATGAGCAGCGGGTGGGGGCAACAGGAGTGAGACATGGGCATAAGCGGGGGGTGGTGGGCAACAGGAGAGAGACACAGGGCATGAACGGCGGGTGGGGGGCAACAGCAGGGAGACACGGGGCATGAGCGGGGGTGAGTGGCAACAGCAGGGAGACACGGGGCATGACCGGGGGGTGGGTGCAACAGGAGAGAGACATGGGGCATGAGCAGGAGGTGGGGGGCAACAGCAGGGAGGCACGAGGCATGACCAGGGGTGGGGGGGCAAAAGGAGAGAGACACGGGGCATGAGCAGGGGGTAGGGGCAACAGTAGGGAGACACGGGGCATGAGCGGTGGGGGAAACAGGAGAGCGACACGGGGCATGAGAGAGGGGTGGGGGTAACAGGAGAGAGACACAGGGCATGAGCGGGGGGGTGGGGGGGCAAGAGCAGGGAGACATGGGGCATGACCGGGGGCTGGGGAAAACAGGAGAGAGGCACGGGGCATGAGAGGGGGTGGGGGGTAACAAGAGGGAGACACAGGGCATTAGCGGGGGATGGGGGGCAACAGCAGGGAGACACAGGGCATGACCGGGGTGGTAGGGGGCAACAGGAGAGAGACACCGGGTATGAGAGGGGGTTGTGGGGTAACAGGAGATAGACACAGGGCATGAGAGGGGGATGGGGGGCCGCAGCAGGGAGACACGGGGCATGGGCGGGGTGTGGGGGGAACACAAGAGAGACACGGGGCATGAGAGGGGTGTGGGGGGTAACAGGAGAGAGACACGGGGCATGAGCGGGGGGTGGAGGGCAACAGCAGGGAGACACGGGGCATAAGCAGGGGGTGGGGGGCAACAGCACGGGGACACAGGGCATGACCGAGGGGTAGGGGCAACAGCAGGGAGATGAGGGGCATGAATGGGGGGTGGGGGGCAACAGGGGAGAGACATGGGGCATGAGTGGGGGGTGGGAGGCAACAGCAGGGAGACACAGCCATGACCGGAGGGTGGGGGGCAACAGGAGAGAGACACGGGGCATGAGAGGGGGGTGTGGGGCAACAGGAGAGAGACACGGGGCATGAGAGGGGGCTTGGGAGTAACATGAGAGAGACACGGGGCATGAGAGGGGGTGGAGTGGTAACAGGAGAGAGACATGGGGAATGAGTGGGGGGTGGGGGGCAACAGCAGGGAGACACGGGGCTTGAGCGGGGGGCAACAGCAGGGAGACACGGGGCATGAGAGGGGGTAACAGGAGAGAGACACGTGGCATGAGCAGCGGGTGGGGGCAACAGGAGTGAGACATGGGCATAAGCGGGGGGTGGTGGGCAACAGGAGAGAGACACAGGGCATGAACGGCGGGTGGGGGGCAACAGCAGGGAGACACGGGGCATGAGCGGGGGTGAGTGGCAACAGCAGGGAGACACGGGGCATGACCGGGGGGTGGGTGCAACAGGAGAGAGACATGGGGCATGAGCAGGAGGTGGGGGGCAACAGCAGGGAGGCACGAGGCATGACCAGGGGTGGGGGGGCAAAAGGAGAGAGACACGGGGCATGAGCAGGGGGTAGGGGCAACAGTAGGGAGACACGGGGCATGAGCGGTGGGGGAAACAGGAGAGCGACACGGGGCATGAGAGAGGGGTGGGGGTAACAGGAGAGAGACTCGGGACATGAGCGGGGAATGGGGGGCAACAGCAGGGAGACACGGGGCATGACTGGGGGGTGGAGGTTAACAGGAGAGAGACGCGGGGCATGAGCGGGGGGGCGGGAAACAGCAGGGAGACACGGGGCATGACCGGGAGGTGGGGGGCAACAGGAGAGAGACATGGGTCATGAGAGGGGGTGGGGGGTAACAGGAGAGAGACACGGTGCATGAGAGGGGCTGGGGGAGTAACAGGAGAGAGACACAGGGCATGAGCAGAGGGTGGGGGCCAACAGCAGGGAGAAACAGGGCATGAGCGGTGGGGGAAACAGGAGAGCGACACGGGCATGAGAGAGGGGTGGGGGTAACAGGAGAGAGACTCGGGACATGAGCGCGGAATGGGGGGCAACAGCAGGGAGACACGGGGCATGACTGGGGGTGGAGGTTAACAGGAGAGAGACGCGGGGCATGAGCGGGGGGCGGGAAACAGCAGGGAGACACGGGGCATGACCGGAGGGTGGGGGGCAACAGGAGAGAGACATGGGTCATGAGAGGGGGTGGGGGGTAACAGGAGAGAGACACGGTGCATGAGAGGGGGGTGGGGGAGTAACAGGAGAGAGACACAGGGCATGAGCGGGGGGTGGGGGGCAACAGCAGGGAGAAACAGGGCATGAGCGGGGGGTGGGGGGAACACGAGGGAGACACGGGGCATGAGCAGGGTGTGCAGGGCAACAGCAGGGAGACACGGGCATGACCGGGGTGGGGGGCAAAAGGAGAGAGACACGGGCCATGAGCAGGGGGTGGGGGGCAACATCAGGGAGACATGGGGCATGACCGGGGGGTGGGGGCAACTGGACAGAGACATGGGCCATGAGCGGGGGGTGGGGTCTACATTAGGGAGACACAGGGCATGAGCGGGGGGTGGGGGGCAACAGGAGAGAGACACGGGGCATGAGTGGGGGGTGGGGGCAACAGGAGAGAGAAATGGGGCATGAGCAGGGATGGGGGCCAACAGCAGGGAGACACGGGGCATGAGCGGGGGGTGAGGGGCAACAGCAGGGAGACACGGGGCATGACCGGGGGTGGGGGCAAAAGGAGAGAGACACGGGGCATGAGCAGGGGGTGGGGGGCAACAGCAGGGAGACATGGGGCATGACCGGGGGGGTGGGGGGCAACAGGAGAGCAACACGGGGCCTGATAGAGGGTGGGGTTAACAGGAGAGAGACTCGGGGCATGAGCGGGAGGCGGGGGGCAACAGCAGGGAGACACGGGGCAGGGCCGGGGGGTGGGGGGTAACAGGAGGGAGACACGGGGCATGAGCAGGGGGTTGGGGAACATGAGGGAGACACGGGGCATGAGAGGGGGGTGGGTGGTAACAGGAGAGAGACACGGGGCATGCGAGGGGTGTGTGGGGTAACAGGAGAGAGACACTGGGCATGAGCGGGGGGTGGGGGGCAACAGCAGGGAGACACGGGGCATGAGCGGGGGATGGGGGTAACAGCAGGGAGACACGGGGCATGACTGGGGGGTGGGGGGTAATAGGAGAGAGACGCGGGGCATGAGCGGGGGGTGGCGGGCAACAGCAGGGAGACACGGGGCATGACTGGGGGGTGGGGGGCAACAGGAGAGAGACATGGGTCATGAGAGGGGGTGGGGGGTAACAGGAGAGAGACACGGTGCATGAGAGTGGGGTGGGGGGTAACAGGAGAGAGACACAGGGCATGAGCGGGGGTTGGGGGTAACAGGAGAGAGACACGGGGCATGAGCAGGGGGTGGGGGAACACAAGGGAGACACGGGGCATGAGCAGGGGGTGGGGGGCAACAAGAGGGAGACACGGGGCATGAGCAGGGGGTGGGGGTAACAGGAGAGAGACACAGGGCATCAGAGAGGGATGGGGGTAACAGGAGAGAGACACGGGGCATGAGTGGGGGGTGGGGGGCAACAGCAGGGAGACACGGGGCATGAGCAGGGGGTGGGGGGTAACAGGGGAGAGACACGGGACATGAGCGGGGGTGGGGGGTAATAGCAGGGAGACACGGGGCATGACCGGGGGTGGGGTGCAACACTAGAGGGACACGGGGCATGAGAGGGGGTGGGGGGTAACAGGAGAGAGACATGGGGCATGAGAGGTGGGTGGGGGGTAACAGGAGAGAGACACAGGGCATGAGCGCGGGGGTGGGGGGCAAGAGCAGGGAGACATGGGGAATGACCGGGGGCTGGGGAAAACAGGAGAGAAGCACGGGGCATGAGAGGGGTTGGGGGTAACAGGAGGGAGACACAGGGCATTAGCGGTGGAAGGAGGGCAACAGCAGGGAGACATGGGGCATGAGCAGGGGGTGGGGGGAACACAAGAGAGACACGGGGCATGAGAGGGGTGTGGGGGGTAACAGGAGAGAGACACGGGGCATGAGCGGGGGGTGGGGGGCAATAGCAGGGAGACGAGTGGCATGACTGGGGGGTGGGGGGCAACAGGAGAGAGACACGGGGCATGAGAGGGGGGTGTGGGGCAACAGGAGAGAGACACGGGGCATGAGAGGGGGCTTGGGGGTAACATGAGAGAGACACGGGGCATGAGAGGGGGGTGGGGGGCAACAGCAGGGAGACACGGGGCATGAGTGGGGGGTGGGGGGCAACAGCAGGGAGACACGGGGCATGAGCAGGGGGTGGGGGGTAACAGGGGAGAGACACGGGACATGAGCGGGGGTGGGGGGTAATAGCAGGGAGACACGGGGCATGACCGGGGGTGGGGTGCAACACTAGAGGGACACGGGGCATGAGAGGGGTGGGGGGTAACAGGAGGGAGACACAGGGCATTAGCGGGGGGTGGGGGACAACAGCAGGGAGACACGGGGCATGACCGGGGGGTGGGGGGCAACAGGAGAAAGACACCGGGTATGAGAGGGGGGTGGGGGGTAACAGGAGAGAGACACAGGGAATGAGAGGGGGGTGGGGGGCAACAGCAGGGAGACACGGGGCATGAGCGGGGGGTGGGGGGCAATAGCAGGGAGACGAGTGGCATGACCGGAGGGTGGGGGGCAACAGGAGAGAGACACGGGCATGAGAGGGGGGTGTGGGGCAACATGAGAGAGACACGGGGCATGAGAGGGGGCTTGGGGGTAACATGAGAGAGACACGGGGCATGAGAGGGGGGTGGAGTAGTAACAGGAGAGAGACATGGGGCATAAGCGGGGGGAGGTGGGCAACAGGAGAGAGACACAGGGCATGACCGGGGGGTGGGTGCAACAGGAGAGAGACACGGGGCATGAGCAGGGGGTGGGGGGCAACAGCAGGGAGACACGGGGCATGACCAGGGGTGGGGGGGCAAAAGGAGAGAGACACGGGGCATGAGCAGGGGGAGGGGGCAACAGTAGGGAGACACAGGGCATGATTGGGGGGGCAACAGGAGAGCGACACCGGGCATGAGAGAGGGGTGGGGGCAACAGCAGGGAGACACGGGGCATGACCGGGGGTGGGGGGCAACAGCAGGGAGACACGGGGCATGACCGGGGGGTGGGGGGTAACAGGAGAGAGAAATGGTGCATGAGAGGGGGTGGGGAGTAACAGGAGAGAGACACAGGGCATGAGCGGGTGGTGGGGGGAACACGAGGGAGACACGGGGCATGAGCAGGGGGTGGGGGGCAACAAGAGGGAGACACGGGGCATGAGCAGGGGGTGGGGGTAACAGGAGAGAGACACAGGGCATCAGAGAGGGATGGGGGTAACAGGAGAGAGACACGGGGCATGAGTGGGGGGTGGGGGGCAACAGCAGGGAGACACGGGGCATGAGCAGGGGGTGGGGGGTAACAGGGGAGAGACACGGGGCATGACTGGGGGGTGGGGGGTAATAGGAGAGAGACGCGGGGCATGAGCGGGGGGTGGCGGGCAACAGCAGGGAGACACGGGGCATGACTGGGGGGTGGGGGGCAACAGGAGAGAGACATGGGTCATGAGAGGGGGTGGGGGGTAACAGGAGAGAGACACGGTGCATGAGAGTGGGGTGGGGGGTAACAGGAGAGAGACACAGGGCATGAGCGGGGGTTGGGGGTAACAGGAGAGAGACACGGGGCATGAGCAGGGGGTGGGGGAACACAAGGGAGACACGGGGCATGAGCAGGGGGTGGGGGGCAACAAGAGGGAGACACGGGGCATGAGCAGGGGGTGGGGGTAACAGGAGAGAGACACAGGGCATCAGAGAGGGATGGGGGTAACAGGAGAGAGACACGGGGCATGAGTGGGGGGTGGGGGGCAACAGCAGGGAGACACGGGGCATGAGCAGGGGGTGGGGGGTAACAGGGGAGAGACACGGGACATGAGCGGGGGTGGGGGGTAATAGCAGGGAGACACGGGGCATGACCGGGGGTGGGGTGCAACACTAGAGGGACACGGGGCATGAGAGGGGGTGGGGGGTAACAGGAGAGAGACATGGGGCATGAGAGGTGGGTGGGGGGTAACAGGAGAGAGACACAGGGCATGAGCGCGGGGGTGGGGGGCAAGAGCAGGGAGACATGGGGAATGACCGGGGGCTGGGGAAAACAGGAGAGAAGCACGGGGCATGAGAGGGGTTGGGGGTAACAGGAGGGAGACACAGGGCATTAGCGGTGGAAGGAGGGCAACAGCAGGGAGACATGGGGCATGAGCAGGGGGTGGGGGGAACACAAGAGAGACACGGGGCATGAGAGGGGTGTGGGGGGTAACAGGAGAGAGACACGGGGCATGAGCGGGGGGTGGGGGGCAATAGCAGGGAGACGAGTGGCATGACTGGGGGGTGGGGGGCAACAGGAGAGAGACACGGGGCATGAGAGGGGGGTGTGGGGCAACAGGAGAGAGACACGGGGCATGAGAGGGGGCTTGGGGGTAACATGAGAGAGACACGGGGCATGAGAGGGGGGTGGGGGGCAACAGCAGGGAGACACGGGGCATGAGTGGGGGGTGGGGGGCAACAGCAGGGAGACACGGGGCATGAGCAGGGGGTGGGGGGTAACAGGGGAGAGACACGGGACATGAGCGGGGGTGGGGGGTAATAGCAGGGAGACACGGGGCATGACCGGGGGTGGGGTGCAACACTAGAGGGACACGGGGCATGAGAGGGGTGGGGGGTAACAGGAGGGAGACACAGGGCATTAGCGGGGGGTGGGGGACAACAGCAGGGAGACACGGGGCATGACCGGGGGGTGGGGGGCAACAGGAGAAAGACACCGGGTATGAGAGGGGGGTGGGGGGTAACAGGAGAGAGACACAGGGAATGAGAGGGGGGTGGGGGGCAACAGCAGGGAGACACGGGGCATGAGCGGGGGGTGGGGGGCAATAGCAGGGAGACGAGTGGCATGACCGGAGGGTGGGGGGCAACAGGAGAGAGACACGGGCATGAGAGGGGGGTGTGGGGCAACATGAGAGAGACACGGGGCATGAGAGGGGGCTTGGGGGTAACATGAGAGAGACACGGGGCATGAGAGGGGGGTGGAGTAGTAACAGGAGAGAGACATGGGGCATAAGCGGGGGGAGGTGGGCAACAGGAGAGAGACACAGGGCATGACCGGGGGGTGGGTGCAACAGGAGAGAGACACGGGGCATGAGCAGGGGGTGGGGGGCAACAGCAGGGAGACACGGGGCATGACCAGGGGTGGGGGGGCAAAAGGAGAGAGACACGGGGCATGAGCAGGGGGAGGGGGCAACAGTAGGGAGACACAGGGCATGATTGGGGGGGCAACAGGAGAGCGACACCGGGCATGAGAGAGGGGTGGGGGCAACAGCAGGGAGACACGGGGCATGACCGGGGGTGGGGGGCAACAGCAGGGAGACACGGGGCATGACCGGGGGGTGGGGGGTAACAGGAGAGAGAAATGGTGCATGAGAGGGGGTGGGGAGTAACAGGAGAGAGACACAGGGCATGAGCGGGTGGTGGGGGGAACACGAGGGAGACACGGGGTATGAGCAGAATGGGGGGGAACAGCAGGAAGACACGGCATGACCGGGGTGGGGGGCAAAAGGAGAGAGACACGGGCCATGAGCAGGGGGTGGGGGGCAACATCAGGGAGACATGGGGCATGACCGGGGGGGTGGGGGCAACTGGACATAGACATGGGGCATGAGCGGGGAGTGGGGTCTACATTAGGGAGACACAGGGCATGAGCGGGGGGTGGGGGGTAACAGGAGAGAGACACGGGGCATGAGTGGGGGGTGGGGGGAAACGGCAGGGAGACGCGGAGCATGACCGGGGGTGGGGGGCAACAGCAGGGAGACACAGGGCATGACCGGGGGTGGGGGCAACAGGAGAGAGAAATGGGGCATGAGCAGGGATGGGGGCCAACAGCAGGGAGACACGGGGCATGAGCGGGGGGGTGAGGGGCAACAGCAGGGAGACACGGGGCATGACCGGGGGCGGGGGGAACAGGAGAGAGACACGGGGCATGAAACGGGGGCAGGGGGCAACAGCAGGGAGACACGGGGCATGACCGGGGGTGGGGGCAACAGCAGGGAGACATGGGGCATGACCGGGGGGTGGGGGGCAACAGGAGAGCAACACAGGGCCTGATAGAGGGTGGGGTTAACAGGAGAGAGACTCGGGGCATGAGCGGGAGGTGGGGGGCAACAGCAGGGAGACACGGGGCATGGCCGGGGGGTGGGGGATAACAGGAGGAAGACACGGGGCATGAGCAGGGGGTTGGGGAACACGAGGGAGACACGGGGCATGAGAAGGGGCTGGGTGGTAACAGGAGAGAGACACGGGGCATGCAAGGGGTGTGTGGGGTAACAGGAGAGAGACACTGGGCATGAGCGGGGGGTAGGGGGCAACAGCAGGGAGACACGGGGCATGAGCGGGAGGTGGGGGGCAACAGCAGGGAGACACGGGGCATGGCCGGGGGGTGGGGGGTAACAGGAAGGGAGACACAGGGCATGAGCAGGGGGTTGGGGAACACGAGGGAGACACGGGGCATGAGAGGGGGGTGGGGGGTAACAGGAGAGAGACACGGTGCATGAGAGGGGGGTGGGGGGTAACAGGAGAGAGACACAGGGCATGAGCGGGGAGTGGGGGGCAACAGCAGGGAGACACGGGGCATGAGCGGGGGTGGGGGGAACACGAGGGAGACACGGGGCATGATGGGGGGTGGGGGGCAACAGCAGGGAGACACGGGCATGGCCGGGGTGGGGGGCAAAAGGAGAGAGACACGGGGCATGAGCAGGGGGTGGGGGGCAACATCAGGGAGACATGGGGCATGACCGGGGGGCAACAGGACAGAGACATGGGGCATGAGCGGGGGGTGCGGTCTACATTAGGGAGACACAGGGCATGAGCGGGGGTTGGGGGGCAACAGGAGAGAGACACGGGGCATGAGTGGGGGGTGGGGGGAAATGGCAGGGAGATGCGAAGCATGACCAGGGGTAGGGGGCAACAGCAGGGAGACACGGGGCATGACCGGGGGGTGGGGGCAACAGGAGAGAGAAACGGAGCATGAGCGGGGATGGTGGGCAACAGCAGGGAGACACAGGGCATGAGTGGGGGGTGAGGGGCAACAGCAGGGAGACACGGGGCATGACCGGGGGGTGGGGGGAACAAGAGAGAGACACGGGGCATGAACCGGGGGTAGGGGGCAACAGGAGGGAGACACGGGCCATGACCGGGGGTGGGGGGCAAAAGGAGAGAGACACGGGGCATGAGCGGGAGGTGGGGGGCAACAGCAGGGAGACATGGGGCATGACCGGGGGGTGGGGGGCAACAGGAGAGCAACACGGGGCATGATAGAGGGTGGGGTTAACAGGAGAGAGACTCGGGGCATGAGCGGGAGGTGGGGGGCAACAGCAGGGAGACATGGGCATGAGCGGGGGCTGGGGGCAACCGGAGGGAGACACGGGGCATGAGCAGGGGGTGGGGGGAACACGAGGGAGACACGGGGCATGAGCGGGGGGTGGGGGGCAACAAGAGGGAGACACGGGGCATGAGCAGGGGGTGGGGGTAACAGGAGAGAGACACAGGGTATCAGAGGGGGATGGGGGTAACAGGAGAGAGACACGGGGCATGAGCGGGGGGTCGGGGGCAACAGCAGGGAGACACAGGGCATGAGCGGGGGTGGGGGGCAACAGCAGGGAGACACGGGGCATGAGCAGGGGGATGGGGGTAACAGGAGAGAGACACGGGGCATGAGCGGGGGGTGGGGGGCAACAGCAGGGAGACACAGGGCATGAGCGGGGGTGGGGGGCAATAGCAGGGAGACACGGGGCATGACCCTGGGTGGGGTGCAACAGAAGAGGGACATGATGCATGAGAGGGGGTGGGGGGTAACAGGAGAGAGACATGGGGCATGGAAGGGGGGTGGGGGTAACAGGAGAGAGACACGGGGCATGAGCGGGGGGTGGGGGGCAAGAGCAGGGAGACATGGGGCATGACCGGGGTCTGGGGAAAACAGGAGACAGGCACGGGGCATGAGAGGGGGTGAGGGGTAACAGGAGGGAGACACAGGGCATTAGCGGGGGGTGGGGGGCAACAGCAGGGAGACACGGGGCATGACCGGGGGGTGGGGGGCAACAGGAGAGAGACACCAGGTATGAGAGGGGGGTGGGGGGTAACAGGAGAGAAACACAGGGCATGAGAGGGGGTGGGGGCAACAGCAGGGAGACACGGGGCATGGGCAGGGGTAGGGGAACACAAGAGAGACATGGGGCATGAGAGGGGTGTGGGGGGTAACAGGAGAGAGACACGGGGCATGAGCGGGGGGTGGGGGGCAACAGCAGGGAGACAGGGGGCATGAGCAGGGGGTGGGGGGCAACAGCACGGAGACACAGGGCATGACCGAGGGGTGGGGGCAACAGGAGAGAGAAACGGGGCATGAGCGGGGATGGTGGGCAACAGCAGGGAGACACGGGGCATGAGCGGGGGGTGAGGGGCAACAGCAGGGAGACACGGGGCATGACCGGGGGGTGGGGGAACAAGAGAGAGACACGGGGCATGAACCGGGGGTAGGGGGCAACAGGAGGGAGACACGGGGCATGACCGGGGGCGGGGGGCAAAAGGAGAGAGACACGGGGCATGAGCAGGGGGTGGGGGGCAACAGCAGGGAGACATGGGGCATGACCGGTGTGGTGGGGGGCAACAGGAGAGCAACACGGGGCATGATAGAGGGTGGGGTTAACAGGAGAGAGACTCGGGGCATGAGCGGGAGGTGGGGGGCAACAGCAGGGAGACACGGGCATGAGCGGGGGCTGGGGGCAACCGGAGGGAGACACGGGGCATGAGCAGGGGGTGGGGGGAACACGAGGGAGACACGGGGCATGAGCGGGGGGTGGGGGGCAACAAGAGGGAGACACGGGGCAGGGGGTGGGGGTAACAGGAGAGAGACACGGGACATGAGAGGGGGATTGGGGTAACAGGAGAGAGACACGGGGCATGAGCGGGGGGTGGGGGGCAACAGCAGGGAGACACAGGGCATGAGCGGGGGTGGGGGGCAACAGCAGGGAGACACGGGGCATGAGCAGTGGGTGGGGGGTAACAGGGGAGAGACACGGGACATGAGCGGGGGGCAATAGCAGGGAGACACGGGGCATGACCCTGGGTGGGGTGCAACAGTAGAGGGACATGGGGCATGAGAGGGGGTGGGGGTAACAGGAGAGAGACATGTGGCATGAGAGGGGGGTGGGGGTAACAGGAGAGAGACACGGGGCATGAGCGGGGGGGTGGGGGGCAAGAGCAGGGAGACATGGGGCATGACCGGGGGCTGGGGAAAACAGGAGACAGGCACGGGGCATGAGAAGGGGTGAGGGGTAACAGGAGGGAGACACAGGGCATTAGCGGGGGCTGGGGGGCAACAGCAGGGAGACACGGGGCATGACCGGGGGGTGGGGGGCAACAGGAGAGAGACACCGGGTATGAGAGGGGGGTGGGGGGTAACAGGAGAGAAACACAGGGCATGAGAGGGGGTGGGGGGCAACAGCAGGGAGACACGGGGCATGGGCGGGGGTAGGGGAACACAAGAGACACATGGGCCATGAGAGGGGTGTGGGGGGTAACAGGAGAGAGACACGGGGCATGAGCGGGGGGTGGGGGGCAACAGCAGGGAGACAGGGGGCATGAGCAGGGGGTGGGGGGCAACAGCACAGAGACACAGGGCATGACCGAGGGGTGGGGGCAACAGCAGGGAGACACAGGGCATGACCAGGGGGTTGGGGGGCAACAGTAGAGAGACACGGGGCATGAGAGGGGGGTGTGGGGCAACAGGAGAGAGACACGGGGCATGAGAGGGGGCTTGGGGGTAACATGAGAGGGACACGGGGCATGAGAGAGGGGTGGAGTGGTAACAGGAGAGAGACATGGGGCATGAGAGGGGGGTGGAGGGCAACAGCAGGGAGACACGGGGCTTGAGCGGGGGGCAACAGCAGGGAGACACGAACATGAGAGGGGGGTAACAGGAGAGAGACACGGGACATGAGCAGCGGGTGGGGGCAACAGGAGTGAGACATGGGCATGAGCGGGGGGTGGGGGGCAACAGGAGAGAGACACGGGGCATGAACGGTGGGTGGGGGGCAACAGCAGGGAGACACGGGGCATGAGAGGGGGTGAGGGGCAACAGCAGGGAGACACGGGGCATGACCGGGGGTGGGTGCAACAGGAGAGAGACACGGGGCATGAGCGGGGGGGTGGGGGGCAACAGCAGGGAGACACGGGGCATGACCTGGGGTGGGGGGGCAAAGGGAGAGAGACACGGGGCATGAGCAGGGGGTAGGGGGCAACAGTAGGGAGACACGGGGCATGAGCGGGGGGTGGGGGGCAATAGGAGAGCGACACGGGGCATGAGAGGGGGTGGGGGTAACAGGAGAGAGACTCAGGGCATGAGTGGGGAATGGGGGGCAAGAGCAGGAAGACACGGGGCATGACTGGGGGGTGGGGGGTAACAGGAGAGAGACACGGGGCATGAGCGGGTGGGCGGGCAACATCAGGGAGACACGGGGCATGACCGGGGTGGGGGGCAACAGGAGAGAGACATGGGCCATGAGAGGGGTGTGGGGGGTAACAGGAGAGAGACACGGGGCATGAGCGGGGGGTGGGGGGCAACAGCAGGGAGACAGGGGGCATGAGCAGGGGGTGGGGGGCAACAGCACAGAGACACAGGGCATGACCGAGGGGTGGGGGCAACAGCAGGGAGACACAGGGCATGACCAGGGGGTTGGGGGGCAACAGTAGAGAGACACGGGGCATGAGAGGGGGGTGTGGGGCAACAGGAGAGAGACACGGGGCATGAGAGGGGGCTTGGGTGTAACATGAGAGGGACACGGGGCATGAGAGAGGGGTGGAGTGGTAACAGGAGAGAGACATGGGGCATGAGAGGGGGTGGAGGGCAACAGCAGGGAGACACGGGGCTTGAGCGGGGGGCAACAGCAGGGAGACACGAACATGAGAGGGGGGTAACAGGAGAGAGACACGGGGCATGAGCAGCGGGTGGGGGCAACAGGAGTGAGACATGGGCATGAGCGGGGGTGGGGGGCAACAGGAGAGAGACACGGGGCATGAACGGTGGGTGGGGGGCAACAGCAGGGAGACACGGGGCATGAGAGGGGGTGAGGGGCAACAGCAGGGAGACACGGGCCATGACCGGGGGTGGGTGCAACAGGAGAGAGACACGGGGCATGAGCGGGGGGTGGGGGGCAACAGCAGGGAGACACGGGGCATGACCTGGGGTGGGGGGGCAAAGGGAGAGAGACACGGGGCATGAGCAGGGGGTAGGGGGCAACAGTAGGGAGACACGGGGCATGAGCGGGGGGTGGGGGGCAATAGGAGAGCGACACGGGGCATGAGAGGGGGTGGGGGTAACAGGAGAGAGACTCAGGGCATGAGTGGGGAATGGGGGGCAAGAGCAGGAAGACACGGGGCATGACTGGGGGGTGGGGGGTAACAGGAGAGAGACACGGGGCATGAGCGGGTGGGCGGGCAACATCAGGGAGACACGGGGCATGACCGGGGTGGGGGGCAACAGGAGAGAGACATGGGTCATGAGAGGGGGGTGGGGGGTAACAAGAGAGAGACATGGTGCATGAGAGGGGGGTGGGGGGCTAACAGGAGAGAGACACAGGGCATGAGCGGGGGTGGGGGCAACAGCAGGGAGACATGGGGCATGAGCGGGGGGGTGGGGGGCAACAGCAGTGAGACACGGGGTATGAGCAGGGGATGGGGGTAACAGGGGAGAGACATGGGACATGAGAGGGGGGCAATAGCAGGGAGACACGGGGCATGACCGGGGGTGGGGTGCAACAGTAGAGGGACATGGGGCATGAGAGGGGGTGGGGGTAACAGGAGAGAGACATGGGGCATGAGAGGGGGGTGGGGGTAACAGGAGAGAGACACGGGGCATGAGCGGGGGTGCGGGGGGCAAAGCAGGGAGACATGTGGCATGACCGGGGGCTGGGGAAAACAGGAGAGAGGCACGGGGCATGAGAGGGGGTGGGGGGTAACAGGAGGGAGACACAGGGCATTAGCGGGGGTGGGGGGCAAGAGCAGGGAGACACGGGGCATGACTGGGGGGTGGGGGGCAACAGGAGAGAGACACCGGGTATGAGAGGGGGGTGGGGGGTAACAGGAGAGAGACACAGGGCATGAGAGGGGGATGGGGGGCAACAGCAGGGAGACACGGGGCATGAGCGGGGGGTGGGGGGAACACAAGAGAGACACAGGGCATGACCGAGGGGTGGGGGCAACAGCAGGGAGACAAGGGGCATGAATGAGGGGTGGGGGGTAACAGGGGAGAGACATGGGGCATGAGTGGGGGGTGGGAGGCAACAGCAGGGAGACACAGGGCATGACTGGGGGGTGGGGGGCAACAGGAGAGAGACACGGGGCATGAGAGGGGGCTTGGGGGTAACATGAGAGAGACACGGGGCATGAGAGGGGGATGGAGTGGTAACAGGAGAGAGACATGGGGCATGAGAGGGGGTGGGGGGCAACAGCAGGGAGACACGGGGCTTGAGCGGGGGCAACAGCAGGGAGACACGGGGCATGAGAGGGGGGTAACAGGAGAGAGACACGGGGCATGAGCAGCGGGTGGGGGCAACAGGAGTGAGACATGGGCATGAGCAGGGGGTGGGGGCAACAGGAGAGAGACATGGGGCATGAACGGTGGGTGGGGGGCAACAGCAGGGAGAAACGGGGCATGAGCGGGGGTGAGGGGCAACAGCAGGGAGACACGGGGCATAACCGGGGTGTGGGTGCAACAGGAGAGAGACATGGGGCATGAGCAGGGGGTGGGGGGCAACAGCAGGGAGACACGGGGCATGAGCGGGGGTGGGGGGAACACGAGGGAGACACGGGCCATGAGCAGGGGGTGGGGGGAACATGAGGGAGACACGGGGCATGAGGGGCAACAAGAGGGAGACACGGGGCATGAGCGGGGGTTGGGTGTAACAGGAGAGAGACACGGGCATGAGCGGGGGCTGGGGGCAACAAGAGGGAGACACGGGGCATGAGCAGGGGGTGGGGGTAACAGGAGAGAGACACGGAGCATCAGAGGGGGATGGGGGTAACAGGAGAGAGACACGGGGCATGAGCGGGGGGTGGGGGGCAACAGCAGGGAGACACGGGGCATGAGCGGGGGTGGGGGGCAACAGCAGGGAGACACGGGGCATGAGCAGGGGGTGGGGGGTAGCAGGGGAGAGACAAGGGACATGAGCGGGGGGCAATAGCAGGGAGACACGGGGCATGACCGGGGGTGGGGTGCAACAGTAGAGGGACACGGGGCATGAGAGGGGGTGGGGGGTAACAGGAGAGAGACATGGGGCATGAGAGGGGGGTGGGTGGTAACAGGAGAGAGACACGGGGCATGAGTGGAGGGGTGGGGGGCAAGAGCAGGGAGACATGGGGCATGACCGGGGGTTGGGAAAAACAGGAGAGAGGCACGGGGCATGAGAGGGGGTGGGGGTAACAGGAGGGAGACACAGGGATTTAGCAGGGGTGGGGGGCAACAGCAGGGAGACACGGGGCATGACCGGGGGGTGGGGGGCAACAGGAGAGAGACACCGGGTATGAGAGGGGGTGGGGGGTAACAGGAGAGAGAGACAGGGCTTGAGAGGGGGGTGGGGGCAACAGCAGGGAGACACGGGGCATGAGCGGGGGTGGGGGGAAACACAAGAGAGACACGGGGCATGAGAGGGGTGTGGGGGGTAACAGGAGAGAGACGGGGCATGAGCGGGGGGTGGGGGGCAACAGCAGGGAGACAGGGGGCATGAGCAGGGGGTGGGGGCAACAGCACGGAGACACAGGGCATGACCGAGGGGTGGGGCAACAGCACGGAGACAAGGGACATGAATGGGGGGTGGGGGGTAACAGGGGAGAGACATAGGGAATGAGTGGGGGGTGGGAGGCAACAGCAGGGAGACACAGGGCATGACCGGGTGGTGGGGGCAACAGGAGAGAGACACGGGGCATGAGAGGGGGGTGTGGGGCAACAGGAGAGAGACACGGGGCATGAGAGGGGGGTGGAGTGGTAACAGGAGAGAGACATGGGGCATGAGAGGGGGGTGGGGGCAACAGCAGGGAGACACGGGGCTTGAGCGGGGGGCAACAGCAGGGAGACACGGGGCATGAGAGGGGGGTAACAGGAGAGAGACACGGGGCATGAGCAGCGGGTGGGGGCAACAGGAGTGAGACATGGGCATGAGCGGGGGATGGGGCAACAGGAGAGAGACACGGGGCATGAAAGGTGGGTGGGTGGCAACAGCAGGGAGACACGGGGCATGAGCGGGGGTGAGGGGCAACAGCAGGGAGACACAGGGCATGACCGGGGGGTGGGTGCAACAGGAGAGAGACACGGGGCATGAGCGGAGGGTGGGGGGCAACAGCAGGGAGACACGGGGCATGACCTGGGGTGGGGGGCAACAGGAGAGCGACACGGGGCATGAGAGGGGGGTGGGGGTAACAGGAGAGAGACTCGGGGCATGAGTGGGGGATGGGGGGCAAGAGCAGGAAGACACGGGGCATGACTGGGGGATGGGGGTAACAAGAGAGAGACGTGGGGCATGAGCGGGGGGGCCGGCAACAGCAGGGAGACACGGGTCATGACCGGGGGGTGGGGGGCAACAGGAGAGAGACATGGGTCATGAGAGGGGGGGTAACAGGAGAGAGACACGGTGCATGAGAGGGGGGTGGGGGGTAACAGGAGAGAGACACAGGGCATGAGCGGGGGGTGGGGGGCAACAGCAGGGAGACACGGGGCATGAGTGGGGGGTGGGGGGGAACACGAGGGAGACACGGGGCATGAGCGGGGGGTGGGGGGCAACAGCAGGGAGACACGGGCATGACCGGGGTGGGGGGCAAAAGGAGAGAGACACGGGCCATGATCAGGGGGTGGGGGGCAACATCAGGGAGACATGGGGCATGACCGGGGGGTGGGGGGCAACTGGACAGTGACATGGGGCATGAGCGGGGGGTGGGGTCTACATTAGGGAGACACAGGGCATGAGCGGGGGGTGGGAGGCAACAGGAGAGAGACACGGGGCATGAGTGGGGGGTGGGGGGCAACGGCAGAGCAACGCGGAGCATGACCGGGGGTGCGGGGCAACAGCAGGGAAACACGGGGCATGACCGGGGGGTGGGGGCAACAGGCGAGAGAAACGGGGCATGAGCAGGGATGGGGGCAACAGCAGGGAGACACGAGGCATGAGCGGGGGGTGAGGAGCAACAGCAGGGAGACACGGGGCATGACCGGGGGGTGGGGGGAACAGGAGAGAGACACGGGGCATGAACCAGGGGTAGGGGGCAACAGCAGGGAGACACAGGGCATGACCGGGGGTGGGGGGCAAAAGGAGAGGGACACGGGGCATGAGCAGGGGGTGGGGGGCAACAGCAGGGAGACATGGGGCATGTCCGGGGGTGGGGGGCAACAGGAGAGCAACACGGGGCATGACAGAGGGTGGGGTTAACAGGAGAGAGACTCGGGGCATGAGCGGGAGGTGGGGGGCAACAGCAGGGAGACACAGGGCATGACCGGGGGGTGGGGGGTAACAGGAGGGAGACACGGGGCATGAGCAGGGGGTTGGGGAACACGAGGGAGACACGGGGCATGAGAGGGGTGTGGGGGGTAACAGGAGAGAGACACGGGGCATGCGAGGGGTGTGGGGGGTACCAGGAGAGAGACACGGGGCATGAGCGGGGGGTGGGGGGCAACAGCAGGGAGACACAGGGCATGAGTGGGGGGTGGGGGACAACAGCAGGGAGACACGGGACATGAATGGGGGTGGGGGTAATAGGGGAGAGACATGGGGCATGAGTGGGGGGTGGGGGGCAACAGCAGGGAGACACAGGGCATGACCGGGGGGTGGGGGGCAACAGGAGAGAGACACAGGGCATGAGAGGGGGGTGGGGGCAACAGGAGAGAGACACGGGGCATGAGAGGGGGGAGGAGTGGTAACAGGAGAGAGACATGGGGCATGAGCGGGGTTGAGGGGCAACAGCAGGGAGAAACGGGCATGACTGGAGGGTGTGGGGAACAGGAGAGAGACACGGGGCATGAGCCGGGGGTGGGGGGCAACAACAGGGAGACATGGGGCATGACTGGGGGTGGGGGGCAACAGGAAAGCTACAAGGGGCATGATAGAGGGTGGGGTTACCAGGAGAGAGACTCGGGGCATGAGCGGGAGGTGGGGGGCAACAGCACAGAGACACGGGGCATGGCCGGGGGGTGGGGGTAACAGGAGGGAGACACGGGGCATGAGCAGGGGGTTGGGGAACACGAGGGAGACACGGGGAATGAGAGGGGGTTGGGGGTAACAGGACAGAGACACGGGGCATGAGCGGGGGGTGGGGGGCAACAGCAGGGAGACACGGGGCATGATCAGGGGGTGGGGGGTAACAGGAGAGAGACACGGGGCATGAGAGGGGGTGGGGGTAACAGGAGAGAGACATGGGGCATGAGGGGGGTGGGGGGTAACAGGAGAGAGACACGGGCATGAGCGGGGGGTGGGGGGCAACAGCAGGGAGACACGGGGCATGATCAGGGGGTGGGGGGTAACAGGAGAGAGAGACGGTGCATGGCCGGGATGTGGGGGGCAAGAGGAGAGAGACACGGGGCATGAGCGGGGGATGGGGGGAACAAGAGGGAGATACGGGGCATGAGCGGGAGGTGGGGGAACACGAGGGAGACACAGGGCATGAGTGGGGGGTGGGGGGCAACAAGAGGGAGACACGGGGCATGAGCGGGGTGTGGAGGTAAGAGGAGAGAGACACGGGGCATGAGCGGGGGGTCGGGGGAACAGGAGAGAGACACGGGGCATGAGCCGGGGGTGGGGGGCAACAGCATGGAGACATGGGGCATGACTGGGGGGTGGGGTGCAACAGGAGAGCTACACGGGGCATGATAGAGGATGGGGTTAACAGGAGAGAGACTCGGGGCATGAGCGGGAGGTGCGGGGAGACACGGGGCATGGCCGGGGGGTGGGGGTAACAGGAGGGAGACACGGGGTATGAGCAGGGGGTTGGGGAACACGAGGGAGACACGGGGCATGAGAGGGGGGTGGGGGGCAACAGGTGTGAGACACGGGGCATGAGAGGGTGTGGGGGGTAACAGGAGAGAGACATGAGGCATGAGCGGGGGTGGGGGGTAACAGGAGAGAGACACGGGCATGAGCGGGGGGCAACGGCTGGGAGACACGGGGCATGAGCGGGGGGTGGGGGGTAACAGGAGAGAGAGACGGTGCATGGCCAGGGGGTGAGGGGCAACAGGAGAGAGACACGGGGCATGAGCGGGGGATGGGGGAACAAGAGGGAGATACGGGGCATGAGCGGGAGGTGGGGGGAACATGAGTGAGACACAGGGCATGAGTGGGGGATGGGGGGCAACAAGAGGGAGACACGGGCATGAGCGGGGGGTGGGGGGCAACAAGAGGGTGATACGGGGCATGAGAGGAGGGTGGGGGGTAACATGAGAGAGACACGTGCATGAGCTGGGGGTGGGGGGTAACAAGAGAGAGACACAGGGCATGAGCGAGGGGTGGGGGTCAACAGCAGGGAGACATGGGGCATGAGCGGGGGGTGGGGGGCAACAGTAGAGATACACGGGGCATGATAGGGGGGTGGGGGTAACAGGAGAGAGAGACGGTGCATGACCGGGGGGTGGGGGGCAATAGGAGAGAGACACGGGGCATGAGCAGGGGGGTGGGGGGAACACGAGGGAGACACGGGCATGAGAGGGGGATGGGGGGCAACAAGAGGGAGACACGGGGCATGAGTGGGGGGTGGGGGGTAACAGGAGAGAGACACAGGGCATGAGCGAGGGGTGGGGGGCAACAGCAGGGAGACATGGGGCATGAGCGGGGGGTGGGGGGCAACAGTAGAGATACACGGGGCATGATAGGGGGGTGGGGGTAACAGGAGAGAGAGACAATGCATGACCGGGGGTGGGGGGCAATAGGAGAGAGACACGGGGCATGAGCGGGGGATGGGGGCAACAGCAGGGAGACACGGGGCATGAGCGGGCGGTGGAGGGAACAAGAGGGAGACACGGGGCATGAGCGGGGGTGGGGGAACACGAGGGAGACACAGGGCATGAGTGGGGGGTGGGGGGCAACAGCAGGGAGACACGGGGCATGACTGGGGGTGGGGGGCAACAGGAGAGAGACACGGGGCATGAGGGGGGTAGGGGGCAAAAGGAGAGAGACACGAGGCATGAGCGGGGGATGGGGGCAACAGCAGGGGTACACGGGGCATGAGCGGGCGGTGGAGGGAACAAGAGGGAGACACAGGGCATGAGTGAAGGGTGGGGGGTGACAGCAAGGAGACACGGGGCATGACTGGGGGTGGGGGGCAACAGGAGAGAGACAAGGGGCATGAGAGGGGGTGGGGGCAACAGGAGAGAGACACATGGCATGAGCGGGGGGTGGGGGCAACAGGAGAGAGAAACAGGGCATGAGCGGGGGGTGGGGGGCAACAGCAGGATGACACGGGGCATGAGCGGGGGTGGGGGGAACAAGAGGGAGACACGGGGCATGAGCGGGGGCTGCGGGGAACACGAGGGAGACACGGGGCATGAGCGGGGGGGTGGGGTCAACAAGAGGGAGACACAGGGCATGAGGAGAGAGACACAGGGCATGAGCCGGGAATGGAGGGCAACAGGAGGGAGACAAGGGGCAAGAGCGGGGGATGGGGGGAACACGAGGGAGACACGGGGCATGAACAGGGGATGGGGGCAACAGCAGGGAGACATGGGGCATGAGCGGGGGATGGGGGCAACAGCAGGGAGTCACGGGGCATGAGCGGGCGGTGGAGGGAACAAGAGGGAGACACGGGGCATGAGCGGGGGGTGGGGGAACACGAGGGAGACACAGGGCATGAGTGGGGGGTGGGGGGCAACAGCAGGGAGACACGGGGCATGACTGGGGGTGGGGGGCAACAGGAGAGAGACACGGGGCATGAGGGGGGTAGGGGGCAACAGGAGAGAGACACGAGGCATGAGCGGGGGATGGGGGCAACAGCAGGGAGACACGGGGCATGAGCGGGCGGTGGAGGGAACAAGAGGGAGACACAGGGCATGAGTGAAGGGTGGGGGGTGACAGCAAGGAGACACGGGGCATGACTGGGGGTGGGGGGCAACAGGAGAGAGACAAGGGGCATGAGAGGGGGATGGAGTGGTAACAGGAGAGAGACATGGGGCATGAGAGGGGGTGGGGGGCAACAGCAGGGAGACACGGGGCTTGAGCGGGGGGCAACAGCAGGGAGACACGGGGCATGAGAGGGGGGTAACAGGAGAGAGACACGGGGCATGAGCAGTGGGTGGGGGCAACAGGAGTGAGACATGGGCATGAGCAGGGGGTGGGGGGCAACAGGAGAGAGACACGGGGCATGAACGGTGGGTGGGGGGCAACAGCAGGGAGAAACGGGGCATGAGCGGGGGTGAGGGGCAACAGCAGGGAGACACGGGGCATAACCGGGGTGTGGGTGCAACAGGAGAGAGACACGGGGCATGAGCGGGGGGTGGGGGGCAACAGCAGGGAGACACGGGGCATGAGCGGGGGTGGGGGGAACACGAGGGAGACACAGGCCATGAGCAGGGGGTGGGGGGAACATGAGGGAGACACGGGGCATGAGGGGCAACAAGAGGGAGACACGGGGCATGAGCGGGGGTTGGGTGTAACAGGAGAGAGACACGGGCATGAGCGGGGGCTGGGGGCAACAAGAGGGAGACACGGGGCATGAGCAGGGGGTGGGGGTAACAGGAGAGAGACACGGAGCATCAGAGGGGGATGGGGGTAACAGGAGAGAGACACAGGGCATGAGCGGGGGGTGGGGGGCGACAGCAGGGAGACACGGGGCATGAGCGGGGGTGGGGGGCAACAGCAGGGAGACACGGGGCATGAGCAGGGGGTGGGGGGTAGCAGGGGCGAGACAAGGGACATGAGCGGGGGGCAATAGCAGGGAGACACGGGGCATGACCGGGGGTGGGGTGCAACAGTAGAGGGACACGGGGCATGAGAGGGGGTGGGGGGTAACAGGAGAGAGACATGGGGCATGAGAGGGGGGTGGGTGGTAACAGGAGAGAGACACGGGGCATGAGTGGAGGGGTGGGGGGCAAGAGCAGGGAGACATGGGGCATGACCGGGGTTTGGGAAAAACAGGAGAGAGGCACGGGGCATGAGAGGGGGTGGGGGGTAACAGGAGGGAGACACAGGGATTTAGCAGGGGTGGGGGGCAACAGCAGGGAGACACGGGGCATGACCGGGGGGTGGGGGGCAACAGGAGAGAGACACCGGGTATGAGAGGGGGTGGGGGGTAACAGGAGAGAGACACAGGGCTTGAGAGGGGGGTGGGGGCAACAGCAGGGAGACATGGGGCATGAGCGGGGGTGGGGGGAAACACAAGAGAGACACAGGGCATGAGAGGGGTGTGGGGGGTAACAGGAGAGAGACGGGGCATGAGCAGGGGGTAGGGGGCAACAGCAGGGAGACAGGGGGCATGAGCAGGGGGTGGGGGCAACAGCACGGAGACACAGGGCATGACCGAGGGGTGGGGCAACAGCAGGGAGACAAGGGACATGAATGGGGGGTGGGGGGTAACAGGGGAGAGACATGGGGAATGAGTGGGGGGTGGGAGGCAACAGCAGGGAGACACAGGGCATGACCGGGTGGTGGGGGCAACAGGAGAGAGACATGGGGCATGAGAGGGGGGTGTGGGGCAACAGGAGAGAGACACGGGGCATGAGAGGGGGGTGGAGTGGTAACAGGAGAGAGACATGGGGCATGAGAGGGGGGTGGGGGCAACAGCAGGGAGACACGGGGCTTGAGCGGGGGGCAACAGCAGGGAGACACGGGGCATGAGAGGGGGGTAACAGGAGAGACACGGGGCATGAGCAGCGGGTGGGGGCAACAGGAGTGAGACATGGGCATGAGCGGGGGATGGGGGCAACAGGAGAGAGACACGGGGCATGAGCGGAGGGTGGGGGGCAACAGCAGGGAGACACGGGGCATGACCTGGGGTGTGGGGCAACAGGAGAGCGACACGGGGCATGAGAGGGGGGTGGGGGTAACAGGAGAGAGACTCGGGGCATGAGTGGGGGATGGGGGGCAAGAGCAGGAAGACACGGGGCATGACTGGGGGATGGGGGTAACAAGAGAGAGACGTGGGGCATGAGCGGGGGGTTGGGGAACACGAGGGAGACACGGGGCATGAGAGGGGGGTGGGGGGTAACAGGAGAGAGACACGGGGCATGCAAGGGGTGTGGGGGGGTACCAGGAGAGAGACACGGGGCATGAGCGGGGGGTGGGGGGCAACAGCAGGGAGACACGGGGCATGAGTGGGGGGTGGGGGGCAACAGCAGGGAGACACGGGACATGAATGGGGTGGGGGTAATAGGGGAGAGACATGGGGCATGAGTGGGGGGTGGGGGGCAACAGCAGGGAGACACAGGGCATGACCGGGGGGTGGGGGGCAACAGGAGAGAGACACAGGGCATGAGAGGGGGGTGGGGGCAACAGGAGAGAGACACGGGGCATGAGAGGGGCCTTGGGGGTAACATGAGAGAGACACGGGGCATGAGAGGGGGGAGGAGTCGTAACAGGAGAGAGACATGGGGCATGAGCGGGGTTGAGGGGCAACAGCAGGGAGGAACGGGCATGACTGGAAGGTGTGGGGAACAGGAGAGAGACACGGGGCATGAGCCGGGGGTGGGGGGCAACAACAGGGAGACATGGGGCATGACTGGGGGGTGGGGGGCAACAGGAAAGCTACAAGGGGCATGAGAGAGGGTGGGGTTACCAGGAGAGAGACTCGGGGCATGAGCGGGAGGTGTGGGGCAACAGCACAGAGACACGGGGCATGGCCGGGGGGTGGGGGTAACAGGAGGGAGACACGGGGCATGAGCAGGGGGTTGGGGAACACGAGGGAGACACGGGGCATGAGAGGGGGTTGGGGGTAACAGGACAGAGACACGGGGCATGAGCGGGGGGGTGGGGGGCAACAGCAGGGAGACACGGGGCATGAACGGGGGTTGGGGGACAACAGGCGAGAGACACGGGGCATGAGAGGGGGTGGGGGTAACAGGAGAGAGACATGGGGCATGAGGGGGGTGGGGGGTAACAGGAGAGAGACACGGGCATGAGCGGGGGGTGGGGGGCAACAGCAGGGAGACACGGGGCATGATCAGGGGGTGGGGGGTAACAGGAGAGAGAGACGGTGCATGGCCGGGATGTGGGGGGCAAGAGGAGAGAGACACGGGGCATGAGCGGGGGATGGGGGGAACAAGAGGGAGATACAGGCCATGAGCGGGAGGTGGGGGAACACGAGGGAGACACAGGGCATGAGTGGGGGGCAACAAGAGGGAGACACGGGGCATGAGCGGGGTGTGGAGGTAAGAGGAGAGAGACACGGGGCATGAGCGGGGGGTCGGGGGAACAGGAGAGAGACACGGGGCATGACCGGGGGTGGGGGGCAACAGCATGGAGACATGGGGCATGACTGGGGGGTGGGGTGCAACAGGAGAGCTACACGGGGCATGATAGAGGATGAGGTTAACAGGAGAGAGACTCGGGGCATGAGCGGGAGGTGCGGGGCAACAGCAGGGAGACACGGGGCATGGCCGGGGGGTGGGGGTAACAGGAGGGAGACACGGGGTATGAGCAGGGGGTTGGGGAACACGAGGGAGACACGGGGCATGAGAGGGGGGTGGGGGGCAACAGGTGTGAGACACGGGGCATGAGAGGGTGTGGGGGGTAACAGGAGAGAGACATGAGGCATGAGCGGGGGTGGGGGGTAACAGGAGAGAGACACGGGCATGAGCGGGGGGCAACGGCTGGGAGACACGGGGCATGAGCGGGGGGTGGGGGGTAACAGGAGAGAGAGACGTGCATGGCCAGGGGGTGAGGGGCAACAGGAGAGAGACACGGGGCATGAGCGGGGGATGGGGGGATCAAGAGGGAGATACGGGGCATGAGCGGGAGGTGGGGGGAACACGAGTGAGACACAGGGCATGAGTGGGGGGTGGGGGGCAACAAGAGGGTGATACAGGGCATGAGAGGAGGGTGGGGGGTAACATGAGAGAGACACGTGCATGAGCTGGGGGTGGGGGGTAACAAGAGAGAGACACAGGGCATGAGCGAGGGGTGGGGGTCAACAGCAGGGAGACATGGGGCATGAGCGGGGGGTGGGGGGCAACAGTAGAGATACACGGGGCATGATAGGGGGGTGGGGGTAGCAGGAGAGAGAGACGGTGCATGACCGGGGGGTGGGGGGCAATAGGAGAGAGACACGGGGCATGAGCGGGGGGGTGGGGGGAACACGAGGGAGACACGGGCATGAGAGGGGGATGGGGGGCAACAAGAGGGAGACACGGGGCATGAGTGGGGGGTGGGGGGTAACAGGAGAGAGACACAGGGCATGAGCGAGGGGTGGGGGGCAACAGCAGGGAGACATGGGGCATGAGCGGGGGGTGGGGGGCAACAGTAGAGATACACGGGGCATGATAGGGGGGTGGGGGTAACAGGAGAGAGAGACAATGCATGACCGGGGGTGGGGGGCAATAGGAGAGAGACACGGGGCATGAGCGGGGGATGGGGGCAACAGCAGGGAGACACGGGGCATGAGCGGGCGGTGGAGGGAACAAGAGGGAGACACGGGGCATGAGCGGGGGGTGGGGGAACACGAGGGAGACACAGGGCATGAGTGGGGGGTGGGGGGCAACAGCAGGGAGACACGGGGCATGACTGGGGGTGGGGGGCAACAGGAGAGAGACACGGGGCATGAGGGGGGTAGGGGGCAAAAGGAGAGAGACACGAGGCATGAGCGGGGGATGGGGGCAACAGCAGGGAGACACGGGGCATGAGCGGGCGGTGGAGGGAACAAGAGGGAGACACAGGGCATGAGTGAAGGGTGGGGGGTGACAGCAAGGAGACACGGGGCATGACTGGGGATGGGGGGCAACAGGAGAGAGACAAGGGGCATGAGAGGGGGTGGGGGCAACAGGAGAGAGACACATGGCATGAGCGGGGGGTGGGGGAAACAGGAGAGAGAAACAGGGCATGAGCGGGGGGTGGGGGGCAACAGCAGGATGACACGGGGCATGAGCGGGGGTGGGGGGAACAAGAGGGAGACACGGGGCATGAGCGGGGGCTGGGGGGAACACGAGGGAGACACGGGGCATGAGCGGGGGGGTGGAGTCAACAAGAGGGAGACACAGGGCATGAAGAGAGAGACACAGGGCATGAGCGGGGAATGGAGGGAGACACGGGGCAAGAGCGGGGGATGGGGGGAACACGAGGGAGACACGGGGCATGAACAGGGGGTGGGGGGCAACAGCAGGGAGACATGGGGCATGAGCGGGGCATGGGGGCAACAGCAGGGAGTCACGGGGCATGAGCGGGCGGTGAGGGAACAAGAGGGAGACACGGGGCATGAGCGGGGGGTGGGGGAACACGAGGGAGACACAGGGCATGAGTGGGGGGTGGGGGGCAACAGCAGGGAGACACGGGGCATGACTGGGGGTGGGGGGCAACAGGAGAGAGACACGGGGCATGAGGGGGGTAGGGGGCAAAAGGAGAGAGACACGAGGCATGAGCGGGGGATGGGGGCAACAGCAGGGAGACACGGGGCATGAGCGGGCAGTGGAGGGAACAAGAGGGAGACACAGGGCATGAGTGAAGGGTGGGGTGTGACAGCAAGGAGACACGGGGCATGACTGGGGGTGGGGGGCAACAGGAGAGAGACAAGGGGCATGAGAGGGGGTGGGGGCAACAGGAGAGAGACACATGGCATGAGCGGGGGGTGGGGGCAACAGGAGAGAGAAACAGGGCATGAGCGGGGGGTGGGGGGCAACAGCAGGATGACACGGGGCATGAGCGGGGGTGGGGGGAACAAGAGGGAGACCCGGGGCATGATCGGGGGCTGGGGGGAACACGAGGGAGACACGGGGCATGAGCGGGGGGGTGGGGTCAACAAGAGGGAGACACAGGGCATGAGGAGAGAGACACAGGGCATGAGCGGGGAATGGAGGGCAACAGGAGGGAGACACGGGGCATGAACAGGGGGTGGGGGGCAACAGCAGGGAGACATGGGGCATGAGCGGGGTATGGGGGCAACAGCAGGGAGTCACGGGGCATGAGCGGGCGGTGGAGGGAACAAGAGGGAGACACAGGGCATGAGTGAAGGGTGGGGGGTGACAGCAAGGAGACACGGGGCATGACTGGGGGTAGGGGGCAACAGGAGAGAGACACGGGGCATGAGAGGGGGGTGGGGGCAACAGGAGAGAGACACATGGCATGAGCGGGGGGTGGGGGCAACAGGAGAGAGACAAGGGGCATGAGGGGGGGTAGGGGGCAACAAGAGAGAGACACAAGGCATGAGCGGGGGATGGGGGCAACAGCAGGGAGACATGGGGCATGAGCGGGGGTGGGGAGAACACGAGGGAGACACGGGCATGAGATAGGGGTGGGGGTAACAGGAGAGAGACACGGGACATGAGCACGGGGTGGGGGGCAACAGCAGGGAGACACGGGTCATGACCGGGGGTGGACGGCGAAAGGAGGGAGACACGGGTCATGACCGGGGGTTGGGGGCAACAGGAGAGAGACACGGAGCATGAGCGGGGGGTGGGGGGCAAAAGCAGGGAGACACGGGGCATGAGCGGGGGTGGGGGAAACATGAGGGAGACACGGGCCATGAGCGGGGGGTGGGGGGAACACGAGGGAGACACGGGGCATGAGGGGCAACAAGAGGGAGACATGGGGCATGAGCAGGGAGTGGGAGTTACAAGAGAGAGACAGGGGCATGAGCGGGGGGTGGGGGGCAACAGGAGGGAGACACGGGGCATGACCGGGGGGTGGGGGGAACGCGAGGGAGACACAGGCTATGAGCGGGGGTGGGGGTAACAGGAGAGAGACACGGGGCATGAGAGGGGGGTGGGGGTAACAGGAGAGAGACACGGGGCATGAGCGGGGGTGGGGGGCAACAGGAGGGAGACACGGGGCTTGAGCAGGGGGTGGGGGGCAACAGCAGGGAGACACGGGGCATGAGCGGGGGGTGGGGGGACACGAGGGAGGCATTGGGCATGAGAGGGGGTGGGGGTAACAGGAGAGAGACACAGGGCATGAGAGGGGGTAACAGGAGAGAGACACGGGGCATGAGCGGGGGGTGGGGGGCAACAGCAGGGAGACACGGGGCACGAGCGGGGGGTGAGGGGCAACAGCAGGGAGACACGGGGCATGACCGGGGTGTGGGGGCAACAGAAGAGAGACACAGGGCATGAGAGGAGGGTGGGGGTAACAGTAGAGAGACATGGGGCATGAGAGAGGGGTTTGGGGCGAACAGGGGAGACACGAGGCATGAGCGGGGATGGGGGAACAGAAGAGACACACGGGGCATGAGCGGAGCGTGGGGGGCAACAGCAGGGAGACATGGGTCATGACCGGGGCTAGGGGGCAAAAAGAGGGAGACATGAGGCATGAGCGGGGGTGGGGGTTTCAGGAGAGAGACACGGGGCTTGAGCGGGGGCTGGAGGGCAACAGGAGGGAGACACAGGGCATGAGCAGGGGGTGGGGGAAACAAGAGGGAGACACGGGGCATGAGCGGGGGGTGGGGGAACACGAGGGAGACACGGGGCATGAGCGGGGGGTGGAGGGGAACAGGGAAGACACGGGGCATAGCGGGGGGTGGGGGGAAACAAGAGAGAGACACGGGCATGAGCGGGGGGTGGGGGGTACAGGAGGTAGACACGGGTAAAGAGCAGGCGGTGGGGGGAAACAAGAGAGAGACACGGGTAATGAGCAGGCGTTGGGGGGAACACGAGGGAGACACGGGCATGAGGGTGTGTGGGGGGGTACCGGAGGGAGACACGGGTAATGAGCAGGGGTGGGGGATAAACGAGGGAGACACAGGTAATGAGCAGGGGTGGGGGGAACGGGATATCTGCTCATCGGTCCTCCGCAGGCCACCGTGTACCGATGGCGTGTCTCCTGCAAGTGTGCAGCAGCCTGTGACATTCAGGAAGTGTAATCCACATGAGCCTCACACAGCCCCATTGGAGGCCCCGCTGTCCTCTGATCTTATCGCATCGGAATTTTCGCTTGTTACATTGTGATAATCACTTGTGAAGTCTGATGTCACCGCAGAGCTTGCCACAGATGCCAATATACGAACAATAAACTAAGATGGCGGGCGTCTCTGAAAATAAGATGCACTGCACGATTTACTCCAGCCAATGGGAGAGCACGTCAGATGTCCGTGGACATCACGCAAGTCACTTGCCCAATCCCCATCCTGCCTGCGGAGCGAGCAGGGAAGTGTGTCCACGAAAAAAAAATTCACTTACATTTTTGTCTTTTTTTTAAAAACTACTGGACGGATTTACACCATAAAAAAAAGCACGCTTTCGGGACCAAGCCGCCGCTCCTGCTGCAAATTTGGTGTAAATCCGTCCAGCGGTTTGGGCTGTAGGCGTGAGCAAAGTTTTTCCCATTATGTCTATGGGAAAAAAAAAAGTTTTGGGACCCCCCTATAACTTTGCCCCCCCCCCAGATGAATCCTCACCAAACTTTGCAAAAAAATTCAGAGTGGGCCATATACTTTTTTTGCAAAGTTTGGTGAGTATTCGTCCAGGGGGAGCGAAGTTATAAGCCGCCCAAAAAGTGCTCTTCCTATGGAAACAGCAACTAACCATAACTTTGCAAAAAAAGTATATGGCCCACTCTGAATTTTTTTGCAAAGTTTGGTGAGGATTCGTCCAGGGGGGTGCAAAGTTATAGTGGGGGTCCCAATACTTTTTTTTTTCTCATAGACTGAATGGGAGAAACTTTGCTCGCGCCTACAGCACAAACCGCTGGACGGATTTTCACCAAATTTGGACCAGGAGCAGTGGCTTCGTCCCAAAAGCGTGCTTTTACAAATTTGGTGAAAATCCGTCCAGTATTTTTTTTTTAAATGACCAAAAAGTAGGTAAAAAAAGAATTATTGACATCTGTGTTCGGTCCGCGGAGACACTTCCCTGTTCACTCCGCGGACGGTGTCCTGATTGTCCAATCGGCTTGCGTGATGTCCGCAGACATGCAACGTGTTCGCTGATTGGACGGTGTTAAGTGTGAAGCGCGTCAGATTTTCGGTAGCACTCGCCATCTTGGATTCGCGGACATCGCTGTGAAAGTTTGTTCGAAATGTGTATTTAGTAGAGTGTGTTGGTGTGTAGGAGTGTTTGTAGAGGATGGAAGGGTATGAGATAGGTTAAATGTTGTGCTTTTTTATGTGGTAGATGTTCTTTTTGTGTTCGATTTGTCTGCGGACATCACGGGTGTTCTGAAATGTTCTAAATAAACTGAATGGGGGGTGTTCTGAGGACTCAATATGTGTCCGTTTTGTTTGCAAGCAAGTTGAAACTGTTCTAAGAACACTCGCGGTGTCCTGAAATGTTCGCAAATAAACAAAATGGGGGTGTTCTGGGGACGCTGTCCGTATTGTTCTGTGGCAAGTTGAATGTGTTCTAAGAACACTCAGGGTGTCCTGAAATGTTCGCAAATAAACAAAATGGGGTGTTCTGGGGACGCTGTCCGTATTGTTCGTTGTCAAGTTGAAAGTGTTCTAAGAACCCTTGCGTTGTCCTGAAATGTTCGTAGGGGGTGTCCTGAAGACGCTGTCCATATTGTTTGATGGCAAGTTCAAAGTGTTATAAGAACTGCCTCGGTGTCCTGAAATGTTCGCAGGGGGTGTCCTGAAGACGCTGTCCGTATTGTTCGATGGCAAGTTGAAAGTGTTCTAAAAACACTCGGGGTGTCCGGAATTGTTCGCAAATAAACAAAATGGGGGTGTTCTGAGGATGCTGTCCGTATTGATTGTTGTTAAGTTGAAAGTGTTCTAGGAACTCTCGCGTTGTCCTGAAATGTTTGTACATAAACAAAATGGGGGTGTGTTCTAAGAACTCTCGCGGTGTCCTGAAATGTTCGTAGGGGGTCTCCTGAAGACGCTCTAAGAACACTCGCGGTGTCCTGAAAGGTTCGCAAATAAACAAAATGGGGGTGTTCTGATGACGCTGTCCGTATTGTTCGTTGTCAAGTTGAAAGTGTTCTAAGAATTCTTGCGTTGTCCTGAAATGTTCGTAGGGGGTGTCCTGAAGACGTTGTCCGTATTGTTCGATGGCAAGTTGCAAGCGTTGTAAGAACTGTCTCGGTGTCCTGAAATGTTCGCAGGGGGTGTCCTGAAGATGCTGTCCGTATTATTTGATGGCAAGTTGAAAGTGTTCTAAGAACACTCGGGTGTCCTAAAATGTTCGCAAATAAACAAAATGGGGGTGTTCTGAGGACGCTGTCCGTATTGTTCGTTGTCAAGTTGAAAGTGTTCTAAGAACTCTCGCGTTGTGTTGAAATGTTCGCACATAAACAAAATGGGGGTGTGTTCTAAGAACACACGCGTTGTCCTGAAGTGTTCTAAGAACTCTCGCGGTGTCCTGAAATGTTCATAGGGGGTGTCCTGAAGACGCTGTCCATATTGTTCGATGGCAAGTTGAAAGTGTTCTAAGAACTGTCTCGTGTCCTGAAATGTTCAGAAATAAACAAAATGTGGGTGTGTTCTAAGAACTCACGCTTTGTCCTCAACTGTTCGTAGGGGTTGTCCTTAAAACGCTGTCCGTATTGTTCGATGGCAAGTTGAAAGTGTTCGAAGAACTGTCTCGGTGTCCTGAAATGTTCGCAAATAAACAAAATGGGGGTGTGTTCTAAGAACACACGCGTTTTTCTGAAATGTTCGTAGGGGATGTCCTGAGGACGCTGTCCGTATTGTTCGTTGTCGAGTTGAAAGTGTTCTAAGAACTCTCGTGGTGTCCTGAAATGTTCGCAGGGGGTGTCCTGAAGATGCTGTCCGTATTGTTCGTTGTTAAGTTGAAAGTGTTCTAGGAACTCTCGAGTTGTCCTGAAATGTTCGTACATAAACAAAATGGGGGTGTGTTCTAAGAACACACGCGTTGTCCTGAAGTGTTCTAAGAACTCTCGCGGTGTCCTGAAATGTTCGTAGGGGGTTTCCTGAAGACGCTCTAAGAACATTCGCGGTGTCCTGAAATGTTTGCAAATAAACAAAATGGGGGTGTTCTCGGGACGCTGTCCGTATTGTCCTGTGGCAAGTTGAATGTGTTCTAAGAACACTCGGGGTATCCTGAAATGTTCGCTAATTAACAAAATGGGGGTGTTCTGATGACGCTGTCCATATTGTTCGTTGTCAAGTTGAAAGTGTTCTAAGAATTCTCGCGTTGTCCTGAAATGTTCGTAGGGGGTGTCCTGAAGACGTTGTCCGTATTGTTCGATGGCAAGTTGCAAGTGTTCTAAGAACTGTCTCGGTGTCCTGAAATGTTCGCAGGGGGTGTCCTGAAGACGCTGTCCGTATTATTTGATGGCAAGTTGAAAGTGTTCTAAGAACACTCGGGGTGTCCTGAAATGTTCGCAAATAAACAAAATGGGGGTCTTCTGAGGACGCTGTCCGTATTGTTCGTTGTCAAGTTGAAAGTGTTCTAAGAACTCTTGCGTTGTCCTGAAATGTTCGCACATAAACAAAATGGGGGTGTGTTCTAAGAACACACGCGTTGTCCTGAAGTGTTCTAAGAACTCTCGCGGTGTCCTGAAATGTTCGTAGGGGGTGTCCTGAAGACGCTGTCCATATTGTTCGATGGCAAGTTGAAAGTGTTCTAAGAACTGTCTCGTGTCCTGAAATGTTCGGAAATAAACAAAATGGGGGTGTGTTCTAAGAACTCACGGTTTGTCCTGAAATGTTCGTAGGGGTTGTCCTGAAGACGCTGTCCATATTGTTCGATGGCAAGTTGAAAGTGTTCTAAGAACTGTCTCGGTGACCTGAAATGTTCGCAAATAAACAAAATGGGGGTGTGTTCTAAGAACACACGCGTTGCCCTGAAATGTTTGTAGGGGATGTCCTGAGGACGCTGTCCGTATTGTTCGTTGTCGAGTTGAAAGTGTTCTAAGAACTCTCATGGTGTCCTGAAATGTTCGTAGGGGGTGTCCTGAAGACGCTGTCCATATTGTTTGATGGCAAGTTCAAAGTGTTCTAAGAACTGTCTCGGTGTCCTGAAATGTTCGCAGGGGGTGTCCTGAAGACGCTGTACGTATTGTTCGATGGCAAGTTGAAAGTGTTCTAAGAACACTCGGGGTGTCCGGAATTGTTCACAAATAAACAAAATGCGGGTGTTCTGAGGATGCTGTCCGTATTGGTTGTTGTTAAGTTGAAAGTGTTCTAGGAACTCTCGCGTTGTCCTGAAATGTTCGTACATAAACAAAATGGGGGTGTGTTCTAAGAACTCTCGCGGTGTCCTGAAATGTTCGTAGGGGGTGTCCTGAAGACGCTCTAAGAACACTCACGGTGTCCTGAAATGTTGGCAAATAAACAAAATGGGGGTGTTCTGATGACGCTGTCCGTATTGTTCGTTGTCAAGTTGAAAGTGTTCTAAGAATTCTTGCGTTGTCCTGAAATGTTCGTAGGGGGTGTCCTGAAGACGTTGTCTGTATTGTTCGATGGCAAGTTGCAAGTGTTCTAAGAACTGTCTCGGTGTCCTGAAATGTTCGCAGGGGGTGTCCTGAAGACGCTGTCCGTATTATTTGATGGCAAGTTGAAAGTGTTCTAAGAACACTCGCGGTGACCTATAATGTTTGCAAATAAACAAAATGGAGGTTTTCTGAGGACGCTGTCCGTATTGTTCGTTGTCAAGTTGAAAGTGTTCTAAGAACTCTCGCGTTGTGTTGAAATGTTCGCACATAAACAAAATGGGGGTGTGTTCTAAGAACACACGCGTTGTCCTGAAGTGTTCTAAGAACTCTCGCGGTGTCCTGAAATGTTCATAGGGGGTGTCCTGAAGACGCTGTCCATATTGTTCGATGGCAAGTAGAAAGTGTTCTAAGAACTGTCTCATGTCCTGAAATGTTCAGAAATAAAAAAAATGGTGGTATGTTCTAAGAACTCACGCTTTGTCCTCAAATGTTCGTAAGGGTTGTCCTGAAAACGCTGTCCGTATTGTTCGATGGCAAGTTGAAAGTGTTCTAAGAACTGTCTCGGTGTCCTGAAATGTTCGCAAATAAACAAAATGGGGGTGTGTTCTAAGAACACACGCGTTATCCTGAAATGTTCATAGGGGATGTCCTGAGGACGCTGTCCGTATTGTTCGTTGTCGAGTTGAAAGTGTTCTAAGAACTCTCGTGGTGTCCTGAAATGTTCACAGGGGGTGTCCGGAAGATGCTGTCCGTATTGTTCGTTGTTAAATTGAAAGTGTTCTAGGAACTCTCGCGTTGTCCTGAAATGTTCTTACATAAACAAAATGGGGGTGTGTTCTAAGAACACACGCGTTGTCCTGAAGTGTTCTAAAAACTCTCGCGGTGTCCTGAAATGTTCGTAGGGGGTGTCCTAAAGACGCTCTAAGAACATTCGCGGTGTCCTGAAATGTTCGCAAATAAACAAAATGGGGGTGTTCTGGGGACGCTGTCCATATTGTCCTGTGGCAAGTTGAATGTGTTCTAAGAACACTCGGGGTATCCTGAAATGTTCGCTAATTAACAAAATGGGGGTGTTCTGATGACGCTGTCCGTATTGTTCGTTGTCAAGTTGAAAGTGTTCTAAGAATTCTCGCGTTGTCCTGAAATGTTCGTAGGGGGTGTCCTGAAGACGTTGTCCGTATTGTTCGATGGAAAGTTGCAAGTGTTCTAAGAACTGTCTCGGTGTCCTGAAATGTTCGCAGGGGGTGTCCTGAAGACGCTGTCCATATTATTTGATGGCAAGTTGAAAGTGTTCTAAGAACACTCGGGGTGTCCTGAAATGTTCGCAAATAAACAAAATGGGGGTGTTCTGAGGACGCTGTCCGTATTGTTCGTTGTCAAGTTGAAAGTGTTCTAAGAACTCTCGCGTTGTCCTGAAATGTTTGCACATAAACAAAATGGGGGTGTGTTCTAAGAACACACGCGTTGTCCTGAAGTGTTCTAAGAACTCTCGCGGTGTCCTGAAATGTTCGTAGGGGGTGTCCTGAAGACGCTGTCCATATTGTTCGATGGCAAGTTGAAAGTGTTCTAAGAACTGTCTCGTGTCCTGAAATGTTCGGAAATAAACAAAATGGGGGTGTGTTCTAAGAACTCACGGTTTGTCCTGAAATGTTCGTAGGGGTTGTCCTGAAGACGCTGTCCATATTGTTCGATGGCAAGTTGAAAGTGTTCTAAGAACTGTCTCGGTGTCCTGAAATGTTCGTACATAAACAAAATGGGGGTGTGTTCTAAGAACTCTTGCGGTGTCCTGAAATGTTCGTAGGGGGTGTCCTGAAGACGCTCTAAGAACACTCACGGTGTCCTGAAATGTTCGCAAATAAACAAAATGGGGGTCTTCTGATGACGCTGTCCGTATTGTTCATTGTCAAGTTGAAAGTGTTCTAAGAATTCTTGCGTTGTCCTGAAATGTTCGTAGGGGGTGTCCTGAAGACGTTGTCTGTATTGTTCGATGGCAAGTTGCAAGTGTTCTAAGAACTGTCTCGGTGTCCTGAAATGTTCGCAGGGGGTGTCCTGAAGAAGCTGTCCGTATTATTTGATGGCAAGTTGAAAGTGTTCTAAGAACACTCGGGGTGACCTAAAATGTTCGCAAATAAACAAAATGGGGGTGTTCTGAGGACGCTGTCCGTATTGTTCGTTGTCAAGTTGAAAGTGTTCTAAGAACTCTCGCGTTGTGTTGAAATGTTCGCACATAAACAAAATGGGGGTGTGTTCTAAGAACACACGTGTTGTCCTGAAGTGTTCTAAGAACTCTCGCGGTGTCCTGAAATTTTCATAGGGGGTGTCCTGAAGAAGCTGTCCATATTGTTCGATGGCAAGTTGAAAGTGTTCTAAGAACTGTCTCGTGTCCTGAAATGTTCAGAAATAAACAAAATGGTGGTGTGTTCTAAGAACTCACGCTTTGTCCTCAAATGTTCATAGGGGTTGTCCTGAAAACGCTGTCCGTATTGTTCGATGGCAAGTTGAAAGTGTTCTAAGAACTGTCTCGGTGTCCTGAAATGTTCGCAAATAAACAAAATGGGGGTGTGTTCTAAGAACACACGTGTTGTCCTGAAATGTTCGTAGGGGATGTCCTGAGGACGCTGTCCGTATTGTTCGTTGTCGAGTTGAAAGTGTTCTAAGAACTCTCGTGGTGTCCTGAAATGTTCGCAGGGGGCGTCCGGAAGATGCTGTCCGTATTGTTCGTTGTTAAGTTGAAAGTATTCTAGGAACTCTCGCGTTGTCCTGAAATGTTCGTACATAAACAAAATGGGGGTGTGTTCTAAGAACACACGCGTTGTCCTGAAGTGTTCTAAGAACTCTCGCGGTGTCCTGAAATGTTCGTAGGGGGTGTCCTGAAGACGCTCTAAGAACATTCGCGGTGTCCTGAAATGTTCGCAAATAAACAAAATGGGGGTATTCTGGGGACGCTGTCCGTATTGTCCTGTGGCAAGTTGAATGTGTTCTAAGAACACTCGGGGTGTCCTGAAATGTTCGCTAATAAACTAAATGGGGGTGTTCTGATGACGCTGACCGTATTGTTCGTTGTCAAGTTGAAAGTGTTCTAAGAATTCCCGCGTTGTCCTGAAATGTTCGTAGGGGGTGTCCTGAAGACGTCCGTATTGTTCGATGGCAAGTTGCAAGTGTTCTAAGAACTGTCTCGGTGTCCTGAAATGTTCGCAGGGGGTGTCCTGAAGACGCTGTCCGTATTATTTGATGGCAAGTTGAAAGTGTTCTAAAAACACTCGGGGTGTCCTGAAATGTTCGCAAATAAACAAAATGGGGGTGTTCTGAGGACGCTGTCCGTATTGTTCGTTGTCAAGTTGAAAGTGTTCTAAGAACTCTCGCGTTGTCCTGAAATGTTCGCACATAAACAAAATGGGGGTGTGTTCTAAGAACACACGCGTTGTCCTGAAGTGTTCTAAGAACTCTTGCCGTGTCCTGAAATGTTCGTAGGGGGTGTCCTGAAGACGCTGTCCATATTGTTCGATGGCAAGTTGAAAGTGTTCTAAGAACTGTCTTGTGTCCTGAAATGTTCGGAAATAAACAAAATGGGGGTGTGTTCTAAGAACTCACGCGTTGTCCTGAAATGTTCTTAGGGGTTGTCCTGAAGACGCTGTCCGTATTGTTCGATGGCAAGTTGAAAGTGTTCTAAGAACTGTCTCGGTGTCCTGAAATGTTTGCAAATAAACAAAATGGGGGTGTGTTCTAAGAACTCACGCGTTGCCCTGAAATGTTCGTAGGGGATGTCCTGAGGACGCTGTCCGTATTGTTCGTTGTCGAGTTGAAAGTGTTCTAAGAACTCTCGTGGTGTCCTGAAATGTTCGCGGGGGGTGTCCTGAAGACGCTGTCTGTATTGTTCGATGGCAAGTTGAAAGTGTTCTAAGAACTGTCTCGTGTCCTGAAATGTTCAGAAATAAACAAAATGGGGGTGTGTTCTAAGAACTCACGCTTTGTCCTCAAATGTTCGTAGGGGTTGTCCTGAAAACGCTGTCCGTATTGTTCGATGGCAAGTTTAAAGTGTTCTAAGAACTGTCTCGGTGTCCTGAAATGTTCGCAAATAAACAAAATAGGGGTGTGTTCTAAGAACACACGCGTTGTCCTGAAATGTTCGTAGGGGATGTCCTGAGGACGCTGTCCGTATTGTTCGTTGTCAAGTTGAAAGTGTTCTAAGAACTCTCATGGTGTCCTGAAATGTTTGCAGGGGGTGTCCTGAAGATGCTGTCCGTATTGTTCGTTGTTAAGTTGAAAGTGTTCTACGAACTCTCGCGTTGTCCTGAAATGTTCGTACATAAACAAAATGGGGGTGTGTTCTAAGAACACACGCGTTGTCCTGAAGTGTTCTAAGAACTCTCGCGGTGTCCTGAAATGTTCATAGGGGGTGCCCTGAAGACGCTCTAAGAACATTCGCGGTGTCCTGAAATGTTCGCAAATAAACAAAATGGGGGTGTTCTGGGGACGCTGTCCGTATTGTCCTGTGGCAAGTTGAATGTGTTCTAAGAACACTCGGGGTGTCCTGAAATGTTCGCTAATAAACTAAATGGGGGTGTTCTGATGACGCTGTCCGTATTGTTCATTGTCAAGTTGAAAGTGTTCTAAGAATTCTCGCGTTGTCCTGAAATGTTCGTAGGGGGTGTCCTGAAGACGCTGTCCGTATTATTTGATGGCAAGTTGAAAGTGTTCTAAGAACACTCGGGGTGTCCTGAAATGTTCGCAAATAAACAAAATGGGGGTGTTCTGAGGACGCTGTCCGTATTGTTCGTTGTCAAGTTGAAAGTGTTCTAAGAACTCTCGCGTTGTCCTGAAATGTTCGCACATAAACAAAATGGGGGTGTGTTCTAAGAACTCTCGCAGTGTCCTGAAATGTTCGTAGGGGGTGTCCTGAAGACGCTGTCCATATTGTTCGATGGAAAGTTGAAAGTGTTCTAAGTACTGTCTCGTGTCCTGAAATGTTCGGAAATAAACAAAATGGGGGTGTGTTCTAAGAACTCACGCGTTGTCCTGAAATGTTCGTAGGGGTTGTCCTGAAGACGCTGTCCGTACTGTTCGTTGTCGAGTTGAAAGCGTTCTAAGAACTCTCGCGGTGTCCTGACATGTTCGTAGGGGGTGTCCTGAAGACGCTGTCCGTATTGTTCGATGGCAAGTTGAAAGTGTTCTAAGAACTTTCGCGTTGTCCTGAAATGTTCGCAGGGGGTGTTCTGAAGACGCTGTCCGTATTGTTCGCTGGCAAATTGAAAGTGTTCTAAGAACACTGCTAATGTCCGCGGACATTAAAAGTTTCCATAGGCCATAGTTGAAATGTTTTACTCTATGGGTGTGATATGCTGCGGTGGTTGTGGCCAGGGCATAGAGTGTTGGGTGTATGGCCATTTGGCCATGCACCCTACACTCTATGCCCTGGCCACAACCACCGCAGCATATCACATTTATAGTTGCTTATAACTTTGGGTTAAAAACAAATTTATAAGGAACAAAGTTATAAGATACTATGGGTGTGTTATGCTGTGATGGTTGTGGCCAGGGCATAGAGTGTACAATATACTTACTGTTTGGTTTAGTAACTGGAGTACATGTATTTCTTGTTAATTTCTGTGATAAAAGAAAATAGCATGTTAGTAGTAGCATTTTGTAATAATTTTTTACATTGTATAATCAACATTTCTTTTTTGGACCCTCATATTTAGTAGATTACAAACCAGAGTACTGTGCAATTTGCTCAGTTTCTGTGTTTGTTGCTAAAATCATTGGGTCTGTGGGAGAAAAAAAAATCCATGTTGGATTAAAAAAAAAAAACTTTTTATGTTATGCTACAGTTTATTTGTTTGTTTGGTTTCAGTGTTCATTTGTTGTTTCTGGCTAATGCTTTATACATTGGGTTGTTGCATTTTTTTTGGAGCAGTAACATATTATTTATTTGTTTGGATATTATGAAATTTTGGAGCAGTTAGATACCAGTAGGCGTATTCTAACTGTCTATTTTTTTTTATATATTTTAGTGGTATTGAGTTATCTGTTTGGATATTGTTAAATTTTGGGATAGTTCGATACCAATTGGTGTATTCTAACTGTCTATTTTCTGATATATTTTAGTGGTATTGATTTATCTGTTTGGATATTGTTAAATTTTGGGACAGTTAGATACCAATTTATGTATTCTAATGTCTATTTTTTGCTCTAATGTAGTGGTATTCATTTATGTGATTAATTGTTGTAGAATCTTTGGGCAGTTAGATAGCTTTTGGAATATACTAACAGTTTATATTTGTTACTACAAGTTTACTTGAGGTTTAAGTACAGTTTAGTTAACACATTTTGGTTTTAAGAACATTAAATAAGCGTTTGTAAGATTTGCTGGTAATCTCTGCTTTAGAGTAATGGTACTATCATTACATTGAAACCATCGACATTTCTTTTTTTATATATGCAGTGTAGTGCCCTGAATTGGTTGTGGCTCCTGCATGGTAGATTATACCTATTGTTGTGAAGGTTTTCTTACCAAGTGATATTTGACCATGTGTGAATCCAGTCAGCTTGCAGTTGTTTTCGGTACCATCTGCATTGTAATGTAGAAGCATTAGTATTACGTATTTACTATGTGTTTGTATGACTAATGTGGAGCGATTATCTGAATTGCAGGTAGAATATAATCTACCATGGGTTGCATTTTGTACAAGTTGCTGAAATGGAATGGATTCACAATTAGGTTTTAATATATATATACAAAGCATTCATTGGGGATTTCTTCTTGTGTCACATTGTTGCAGAGAGTGCATGTATGTTTCCACATGTATGAAATCTGGAAGATTTCATTTATAGGTATGTTTTTGTTTTCCAGTACTTGTAGTAAGTACATTAGAAATTCTTGTGGATCTTCCTGTGAGTTTATAGTGAATTTCACCATTCCAGCACAGTAGTCCGATTGTTGTCTTATTCCATAAACACTATAAGTGTTGTCAGGATTGTTTGCTGCATTTATGTGAAGTACTAACATTTGCAAACACAATGGGTCTGTACTGTGTGAGTAAATGTTGTCAACAATTGGTGGTAATTGAAATAGAATATTCATTGCTACATTTGCGTAGCAACTTACACCAACTATATTTGAGAGTTTAAATGGACCAGGTAATTCTGTATCTGACTGCTTTTTTTTTGGAGTTTGTCTTCCTTCTTTGAAGAAGTACCTGGTTTACTTTCCCTAATTGATTCTTTTTTGCTTGTGGTACTTGATGAAGTATTACTTTCTTTTACTCTCTTTGGAGGATTTGCAGTGACATCCTGTTGCTTTTCTGTTTGATTTATTTTTCTTTTAAAATGTTTTACTTTTTGTGAAACAGAATATGTGTTTAGATGGGGAGTGTATAGTGAGCGAAGTCTATTGTATTCTAAAATGCAAGGAATATCAGCGTTTATTTTACTTGCATCAAAGTTGATTAGAAATAGACCGTAAAGTGTACGTGAGCGTGATAGTGCTACATAGCTCATGCCTTCTTTAAAGACTGTGTTACCAATATCTATCATTGCTTTGTCTAGGGTAAGAACCTGTGATTTATGAATCGTGACTGCGTATGCAAGAGTTAGAGAAAATTGTTCTCTGCGTACATACATGTCTTTGAAGAGAAGGAATTGTGCTGTTGAGCGCCCTATCCTTTTAACTTCTGAAAGTTTGTCAAAGAGTATATTGACAAACTGAATTTTGTTGTCACGTGGGTATGTTTGAAAGCCAACAACTGTACCCAATGCTCCATTAACTAGTCCTTGGTCCATGTCAAGGTTAAGTTTAAGCATTACTCTGCAATTTAAGGATAATTTTAATATCTTTTCTCAGCCTGCTGTGTTTGAGATTGATTTTTCTAAACTATTTAGTCTTGTTGTGGCTTGGTCACACATAGGTAGTGTCAAACCATGTACATCTAATTCGTCTGTGGCGCTAATTTCCATTATTGGTTGCATTTCTTTACTTAACATTATTTCATTGAATTTGAAACAGCTTGCAATAGTTGGCATTAAGGCCATACAATTGACATTTTTGTGGGCTAATTGTTCCATAACATCTGTAGCACATGCATTATCGCCATAAAGTGCATTAATTTGCTGGGTTTTCAATATTGTTTCTGCTTTTTTAGAGAGTATACCAACTCTGATACTTTTTAAGATGTTGGCATAAGTGAGATCTGCAGATTGCCGCATGTTTTCTGTTAATTCTCTGTATTGGAAATGTTGCCAAAGATTGACATTTCCAATGCTGCCAACAGTTTTACGGCAGAGTTTGTGTCCTAATGTTTTAAAAATAGGCTCACCTTTTACTGGTGTCAATTGAAGAAGATCTCTGAAAACAATAATGTGTTTCCCTGCAAAGAGCTGTTCATAGTTTGTTTTCAGTACTTGTTGTAATCTGAGGTGAATCAAAGCCAACATTAGGTCGGAGACCATGCTCACTTCATCTATTAGTAGCATTTTCATTTGTTTCAATACTCTGCGTAGTTCCATTGCAGCTTCTGCAGAAAGTTTGTAATAGTCTAATTTGTTCTGGTGTTCTACTGGCAATAGTAGTAATCGGTGTAAAGTGACACCACCTATGTTGTAGGCAGCTAAACCTGTGGGGGCAGTGACAACAGCGGACAGTTTGTTGTTTGTCAATTGTTGAAGGAATTTACTGATGATTTTGATTAGGAATGTTTTGCCAGAACCAGCTTCATCACTGACGTACAGTAGTATATGTTTATAATTATGGCAGGAACATTCTTTATTTTCATGTTGTACACCATGTGCAATTTGTTTTGTTACTTCTTCAAAAATGCTACGTTGTTCGTTGTTTAGTTTTGATTGTAGTATAGTTAAGTTTTCTTTATCTTCATACTGACACATGGTGTTTTCTACTTCTATCATAGCTAATTCTGCCTCATTTATTATTAGTGGTTCTCCCAGTGGTTCTTGGCTTCCTGTTACAGAAGGTTGACTACTGTCAGGAGTGTCTTTATCTAGTTGGGCCTGCAGTTCTTCGTGTTGCTGTTCATTGTGCAACATTGTTTTGTATTGTGTAAAGTTTACATCAGTTATAGTGCTTTCATTTACTTTGAAAGCATCTTCACATAAGTCATAGTTTTCTAGTATTTCTTCTTCTTTTCTCCATGGTTTAAAGAGTTGTAGCAGGGACATGTACTATATTTCTTTATGTTGAGGAGTCTACAATGACAATTTGATATGATTAATTGAATTTGGTTTAGTGAGTTTAACTAAGCTGCCTTCACAGTTTTTCACTCTTTATTTACCTTTTTTTCATCAGGTTTTATATTATTTATGTATGTGTAGTTTTGGGCTATGTGGTATAGACACATGGTTTTCAAAGTATTACTTCTGTTTGCGTAGTATGTGTCCAATAAATTGTTTTTTAATATGTCTTGGCTGTTGGGATCATGTTTGGCTATTGTTTCTATATCTTCGTATGTTTTTAGAACTCTTTTTCTAGATTTAGCTGGACCAAGACTTAGCCATACTATATTTTCAGATTTACCATACAATGCAGTACCAGTTAAACGATCAGCTGCTTCATATGATCCACATTCTCTATGGGAGAGCATTTTTATACCCAAGCTGTATAATTTCTGAGACACTGTTTTATCTGATGACAGGTCATTCCAGAGGTCTTGGAGCTCTGTCTTTTCTGCTTTGGTTAAGTAACCTGTGACATATCGTGCAACTGCAGTAGAATTGTCTGCAATGTACTGCACATCTAAGTTTGCATTCCATAAGTGGGCAATGATTGCATTATAATCATTGATATATTTTTCTTCTTCTTTTCTTTTTATATAATATGTATTTTTAGGTGACTTACCTTTAACACTATGTCTAACTGAAGACATGAGGTTGTTCACTTGACCTGTATTTGTAACTGGTCTAGGGAAACCAAATCAGCATTTGGTGTAGTATTTCCCTTTGTTTTTGGATTTGCAACAACAATATTTGCCACATTCATGTCTTTGAAATTGTAAAATTTGTGCATGAAGATCACTATTTGTGGATTCTGATGGAATTTCACAAATGACATATTTTTCAATAAACTGTAAAACAGTGGCATCACTGTCTTGACCAAATTTAGGAGCATCTTTAATCCATAAAAGCATGTGGATATGTAGTGCTCCTCTGGCTTGGTATTCTTTTCTCCAACAGAAGTGTTGCACTTCTCCAAGGGGAGGAACAGTTTTATTACAAATAAAATGTAGCATAGCAATGAAGCGATGGTGAAAATATCTTGAAACATTAACAGGATCCAAAGAACAAAGTTCTCCTGGTGTTAGTATATCTATGTTTGTTTTGTTTTTATATGATATGCGTAGGAAATCATGTAAATCTTCCCATGCATATTCTGCACAACTTAATGTAACAAACCAAGTGAGTGGGCCAAGGTTTCTGATCATACAACGTACATCTCCATGACGTCGAAACCAGTACTCTTTAGTACCATGCATATTTGCTAATAGATTTGTAATATTTGATTGTAAAACCTCATCCTTTTGTTGCACTTTTTGTAATAATTGTGTAGCTGTCATATTTTGAAAGTGGGATCCTGCTTTTAATATGTGTGCAACTCCGTAACATAAAGTTGCTAGTTCACTTTCAAAGAGTAGGTGGAATATGTATTCTGCATTTTGTCTAAATCTGGGATCTTCAGAATACATCCGTAATGAGCGGTATTCTGAAGCTGATATTTGAATAGGTCTATCATCATACCTTCCTCCTTTGCCAGTAGGAACGAGTAGAGGAAAAGCACGTGCTTCTATACTTTTTTTTCCCATATGCTGATTGGTGATCCTTTTGTTTGACGCATTTGGTACGTTTCTAGTGCATCTTCTACAGTGTCATTAGAGTGCAATGGGTGAATTGTATAGTGGTCTAAAGTATTGGATATTGAAGAAGGATATAGGAGCTCAAATTGACCAGCTTCTTGTGTCTCTTGAATTATTTCAGTGGTATCCTTCAAGTTTTCTTCAATATTAATTTATTTGTAGTATTCATTATTGTCTTTTAGATATTGCAAGGCTTGTCTAACTTTATGAAAATCTACCAGTTTTTGCCAATTTTTTTTGTCTTTTGTAGGTACACCATTTACTAAGATAATTAAAGATTGCTCCATTGGACGTTGCACTCCTAGAGTGTGCATATTTTCTTTTAGATCTAATGGTAAATACACTACTTTTCCCCGAATACCTTTCACTAATTCAGAGGGAGGGAATTTTGCTGATTTTGTTTGAAGGCATATTATTGCCTGAAAGGGGTGCGCTGTTTGTATTATGATGCTCTCATATAAATTGAGTTGTTGTAGGGGTTTTGGTAGTGGAAATAATTCCAAATTATTTGTGATAGCACGTGAAGGAATTTGGTTGTTGCCAAGTTTTGTAGTGCAGTAACTGCAAAGTATTAAGGGGTCAGTTATTTCGTATTCGTTTTCTGTTATAAGGTAGAGAGCTAATTCAAACAATTTAGAATCTTCATTGTCCTCTATTTTGTATGTTAGGTCTACAGTTTGTGTGTTACTTTTATAAAACGTTCTACGGCAACATACACACACATGGTTTGGTACTTCAGCAGATGTACTTTTAAATTTCAGTATTTCTTTTTTGTATGTGTGTAGTAGAAGGTTGCCATGCATATTATTGTTCCTAATTTGCTTTAAAGCTATTTTATTCTGTAAGTGGCTTTCACTTCCAATATATTTTTTCTGGATATAGTCAATTTCTTCAAGTAGGTCTTTTGCTGTACCATGTAGAAAAATGTTATTCAAATTGGCTAGTGGTAAAGCAGGACTTTTAGCATAGTACAGTTTATAGACTAGATTCCTGATAGTTGAATGATGTGTTGATATCATTTTGATATAATGGAGAATGGTTTGGCAAGTAGGTCCTGAAATGCAGGCCAATGAATCTCCTTGTAGTCCTGTGTACTTGCGCACTGGACAGGTATCCATATTTTGCAGTACTTTAATTTTGATGTTGTCTTTGCCTTTCACATATTGATTGAGGAATCGGCGTAAAGACTTGAAAGATTTTTTGGAAATGTTACACATTAACGTGCATGGCCATTTGTAAACTAGACGTTCTGATTCATTTCAATGGGATATTTTTGTAAGCAGTATTTCTTGTTCCATTATGGTATTATTAACTTTATCATAACCTCGTCCACTGGTATGCATGGCAATTGTGTTTGTTTGCTTTTGTTTGTATGCTTCTTCATTAAAGTATGGTTTTGTGCTCGTAGAGTGACTCCACTCACCTCCACAGATACTTAAGAAGATATTTCTGTTGACATTTTGTTTATTGAGAATTCTTTTTTGTGATTTACTCATTAGTTTTGTTAGTGATTTCAGTTTGTTTAACACTAAAATAATTAACTTTCTTTTGAGAAGGATTGCACTGTCTATCAACGCTTCTAAGATTAATTTCCTATGATAGGTTTTAAGAGTTTAGCCTTATTTCTCTCCTGTTTTTATAAGATTTTCAAGGACTCTGTGACAGTGAGAGGTCACACCACTCCAGCATTCTGAACATAGTTCACTGGAAATACATTTTTTTCACATCAATGTGTTTTAATAACATCTGGATAAAAACTGATAGGGATAAAGCACCCGGGGGTGTTTGAGAACACAATACAAATAAGTATGATCCAGTGGATAGAGCTGGATCTCTATGCAATAAACAACAACAGCAAAATGTTACTCCTGTTCGATTATAACACTTGTGCGGTCACAGGAACAAACATAAACTCAATTTCATGAACATATATACAGTAAATCATAAAGAAAAACAACAATGCTAGGATTGTGCACTGTTCATGTGGTGTTTAACGTCGACACAACAGTGTTTTGGCCTAAAGGAGCTGTGAAGTGCAGCTTGGTGGACAGGCATTCATCAGGACGTGTGATGGAAACAATGGTAGTCCCGGGATCTCTATCTAAAAACAACAAATAGAGTTTAGTGAGTGGAAAAGTGACCTCGAATATAAAATGATAATTCAATAAGCTCCCACTGGATGCTTCATTGCATGACAAAGGAAAAACTCCATATTAGAGGAGCCAGATTCTTACCAAAGACTTATCCAGTGCAAGGGTAAGCGAGAAAATCCATCATAAGTATAGATATATAGACGGCATTCAATGCGCCGTAAGGGAAACATGTGTGTACCTGTAACGACATTTTAGTGGCTGTAAGTAAATCTATACAGGTCCTAATGTCATACATAATTAGACGGAAAAAAGGTAAAATCTTACCTCAAACGGTAAGGAATGTTTTCAAAGTTGATAATGGTGAAGACACTTCCTGCAGATGGTATCTGCTAAACCAGATTGTCCAACAGTGACAACGCCTGTGTTTAAAGCAAACACATGGGTAAGCCAAACTGCGTTGCTAAAGCTCATATTAGTACATGTATCAACTAAAAAGCTGCAAACATGGTAGGTATTCTAAAATGACCCATAACAACAGTACAGAAAAAAGCACATGAGTACCCCAAAACGGCGTAACTAACGCATGTGTGCTGCAAGAGCCAAGAACTGCTCATGATGGAGAAAGTGACCGCTGTATAGATGCAAGTGTGGTCGGCTTTCCAAAATACCCCCAAACATTGACACAAATCAAACTTACTTCTGTGAATCGAAGTGTTCGTCTCTGCTGAGAGGGGCGGCGTCAGCTCTGAATTCGGAAGGAGCCGTGTAAATGAAACCGTAACCTAGGCGGCCATGGGTAATCAAGCCCATGGATCTTGTTGATAGGTTCGGTGGTGGCACGCCCACAGTAGGGTGTCATGTAAAAATGTGGCCAAAGCCCGACTGCCACGAAAGCCAGGAGGCGGGCCAGAGGGGTGCGCACTGCAAGGGAGTAGCGAGGTGCGCAAGCGATTCGTCGCACTAAGCAGGCGGGCGCGCGCCGTGGGCCCCTAATCGTGTGAAGCTAGTGCCCGCAAAGAGACAGAGTGTACGAGAGGCGCATGGGCAGTGTGGCACGCGCTCGCACGACGTGTGCGAGCTGCTATATCCAATGTGTGTGCACGAGGCGGATGACGGACAGTTACCCTGCCCTTACAGAGTCACTGAAATCGAATCTTGTTGCGAGAGGCAGCATGTCGCAAGTACTGTCATAAGGACAAGAGCGACTAGTCACATCACCTAAATCTAGAGACATGTACCCCTTGTTGGCACTATATGGCGATGTATGTGCGGAGCATGTAAATGCAAGTGCAGACACCAAAACTTAACAGCATGATTTAGAAATGATAACCAGTGTACTGGACACGAAATCGCAATCATGTATACTTGGATAATTGTCAGGGACAGACCTTAAAGAACTTTTTGACCAACATTTTGGCAATTGTAACACAAAATGGATGTCATCATATAATTAATCAGTGGTAACTTACAAGAGGTAACAAACACTTCCAATCTAGGGCCGTACATGATGATGTGTTGGTCTGGTGTCATTAGACATGGCAAGGTATCAATGTCATTAAACATCTGAAAATGAATCATTTACGAGAAACAGCTCGTCCTGTCATGGATAACTCAAAATCCATGAAGGAGAAACCCGCAGCATAACATTACAGACTCTAGTCTCCAACAGTCTAGGTCCACCTTAGCCCCATGTTGGGCAAGACTTAGGGTTAAAGAAGAAAAAAAGAAGTTAAATGTTCTTGTTCACTGGTTATAAAAATGCTTGCATTCTACCGCAACATTCAAACCAGTTTTGACCGTGTCAAGTTTGTGGACTAGTTGTTGTTCCAGTCTCGTAAGCGCTTTGTCCCTATCTCCTCCTCTTTTTGTGGAGTGAGTTGCTGTATGATGGTCCAAGAAATATCTTCGTTTGTGTGTCCTAGTCAGTTGAAATGCTCAACCAATGTTTGTCTTGTATTCTGTTTTTGATGCAGGATCTGTGCTCTGAGATCTGCTGTTTTATTGGTCTGGTGGTCTTGCCTATATACAGCAAAAGGCACGGACATCGTATTCCATAGATCCCAAACTTACTGTTACAGTTGGTGTCAGTTTGTAGAGTGCAGTGGTAGTCATTGTGATCGAAGGTTTTAGTGGGAGTTCTTCAAGGTCTGTCCCTGACAATTATCCAAGTATACATGATTGCGATTTCGTGTCCAGTACACTGGTTATCATTTCTAAATCATGCTGTTAAGTTTTGGTGTCTGCACTTGCATTTACATGCTCCGCACATACATCGCCATATAGTGCCAACAAGGGGTACATGTCTCTTGATTTAGGTGATGTGACTAGTCGCTCTTGTCCCTATGACAGTACTTGCGACATGCTGCCTCTCGCAACAAGATTCGATTTCAGTGACTCTGTAAGGGCAGGGTAACTGTCCGTCATCCGCCTCGTGCACACACATTGGATATAGCGGCTCGCACACGTCGTGCGAGCGCGTGCCACACTGCCCATGCGCCTCTCGTACACTCTGTCTCTTTGCGGGCACTAGCTTCACACGATTAGGGGCTCATGGCGCGCGCCCGCCTGCTTAGTGCGACGAATCGCTTGCGCACCTTGCTACTCCCTTGCAGTACGCACCCCTCTGGCCCGCCTCCTGGCTTTCGTGGCAGTCGGGCTTTGGCCATATTTTTACATGACGCCCTACTGTGGGCGTGCCACCACCGAACCTATCAACGCGATCCATGGGCTTGATTACCCATGGCCGCCTAGGTTACGGTTTCATTTACACGGCTCCTTCCGAATTCAGAGCTGACGCCGCGCCTCTCAGCAGAGACGAACACTTCGATTCACAGAAGTAAGTTTGATTTGTGTCAATGTTTGGGGGTATTTTGGAAAGCCGACCACACTTGCGTCTATACAGCGGTCACTTTCTCCATCATGAGCAGTTCTTGGCTCTTGCAGCACACATGCGTTAGTTACGCCGTTTTAGGGTACTCATGTGCTTTTTTCTGTACTGTTGTTATGGGTCATTTTAGAATACCTACCATGTTTGCAGCTTTTTAGTTGATACATGTACTAATATGAGCTTTAGCAACGCAGTTTGGCTTACCCATGTGTTTGCTTTAAACACAGGCGTTGTCACTGTTGGACAATCTGGTTTAGCAGATACCATCTGCAGGAAGTGTCTTCACCATTATCAACTTTGAAAACATTCCTTACCGTTTGAGGTAAGATTTTACCTTTTTTCCGTCTAATTATGTATGACATTAGGACCTGTATAGATTTACTTACAGCCCCTAAAATGTCGTTACAGGTACACACATGTTTCCCTTACGGCGCATTGAATGCCGTCTATATATCTATACTTATGATGGATTTTCTCGCTTACCCTTGCACTGGATAAGTCTTTGGTAAGAATCTGGCTCCTCTAATATGGAGTTTTTCCTTTGTCATGCAATGAAGCATCCAGTGGGAGCTTATTGAATTATCATTTTATATTCGAGATCACTTTTCCACTCACTACACTCTATTTGTTGTTTTTAGATAGATATCCCGGGACTACCATTGTTTCCATCACACGTCCTGATGAATGCCTGTCCACCAAGCTGCACTTCACAGCTCCTTTAGGCCGAAACACTGTTGTGTCGACATTAAACACCACATGAACAGTGCACAATCCTAGCATTGTTGTTTTTCTTTATGATTTACTGTATATATGTTCATGATATTGAGTTTATGGTCGTTTCTGTGTCCGCATAAGTGTTATAATCGAACAAGAGCAACATTTTGCTGTTGTTGTTTATTGCATTGAGATCCAGCTCTGTCTACTGGATTATACATATTTGTATTGTGTTGTCAAACACCCCTGGGTGCTCCATCCCTATCAGTTTTTATCCAGATGTTATTAAAACACATTGATGTGAAAAAAATGTATTTCCAGTGAACTATGTTCAGAATGCTGGAGTGGTGTGACCTCTCACCCTGAAAAATTGTTTTTGTTTACTCTAATTTACCTACCTGGGTTTTTCAGGGTTTTGCCAGGTGCCCTAATATTTAATCTGGATTCTGTAACAAAACATTTTTGCTAAAATACTTTTTTTGGTATGCTTACTTTGCACTATATCAAGATTTATAGGAGCAGTTTTATCTTTAGTGGTAGCTGATTTTTTGTTAATTGTTTTCTGGTTCGTTTTACATTTTGATAGAGGATGTAAAGTTTCTGTACTTAAAGCTTGTTTTGTTTCGCTAAATGACTATATTAGCTGTTTTGTTTTAACTTTTTTTTTACAAACTCTGCTAGAGATGGATGCTTGTTTTGGACAATTGTATTTTCATTTGCTCTGCTTCTCCGTTGCTTTCTACAGACTTGATATTTGGTAGGCATTCTTTAGGGTGTGTTGAAAAAAAGAAGAAGGTATGGGTTGGGGTGTTCTTATTGTATGTGTGCTGTGTGCATGAGTGATAAAGATGTATGTAATGGTGTGTGATTGTGCATTGGGCAACTACAACTAGATGGGATGGGTATTCTTGAATTTATGTGCTACTAAACTGGGGTTCAGATGACAGTAGAAAGTAAGCTAGTGGTGTGGAGAAGTATAAATAGTAGATCTAATGGTACACAATTAAAACAGTTGTTTGTTCTATAGTATCAAAATTCTAGGGGCTGAGTTGGGTCATTTGTGTGTCGAAAAATAGGAAATTGTGCACGATTCTGCCTGTAAATCTCTTTAAGAAATTGGGATTTGTAGAAAGAATGGTGCACAATCTCTATTTTTAGGCACAGAAATAGCATGAATTAGCCTTACAGTGTTTTTGAATAATAGTACAAATAATATGGTGGTATTCAACATACTTTTTTTCTGAAATGAGCAGGTTTCTTCTTAGTTGCTTCTTTTCAGGAGAATGGTCTTCACTGCAATTGTAAACTAAACAAATTAGTAATTTTGTTTGTATATAGCACTGTTTTTAATTGAGACATTGATTTTTTTAATTGACATTGACCCTCAGCGCCTTCCTCAAAAACTGTATTCTAATGACTAACTGTACCAACCAAAATATCATTTCTATGCCTTGCGGAATTCATAATGTACCACTGAATACCACTATTTCTGTAACTAAACTCTTGTAAGTAACAGCGCCTCAATGCCATGGGCTGCTTGCGCACTATATAAATATAAGTAAATAAATAAATACATTAATACATTTTTATGTTTTTGTACAAGTATTGTTGTTTGATATTTGAACATACTGTGTGCATGCAATTTTGTTTGAGTATGTTAACTCTTCATATTGTACTTTATATATGTTAGTTCAACATGCTTTGAAAATGTGTGTGTAAAAAGAAATTAAATAGCAGATAGGTTTGGAAGTGACAGTTGATTTTAGGAGATGGAAAACATGACAGTAAATTCTTTTATAGATTATACAAGCTAAAAGTCAGTTAATCTGTTTATATGAATCTTTAAGAATTGTACATGTGGTATACAGAAAATATGCATACCTATAGTTTGTGTTCATGCATATGGATATGGACATGCATGCAGCTAGCTGCAAGTAGAAATCTTGGAGACTTGTACAGTATTTCTTGTAGAAGGTGCTTTCCAATGATATGACACTTGTACTCAGAGAGATTAACAGTACATTTGAAGTGCTGATCTCTGATGATGCAGTTAGATGTAGAGGTCTTGGATTTGATTGGTGGATGGTCATGTGATTTCTTAGCTATATCCAATAAGGGAATGGCACAGAAAGTGAAATGGAAATGGTAGAAGGACTGTCCATGTTACGACATGTCTGCGGACATGGCGGTAGTCCACAGACATCGGGTGTTACATCTGGGGATTTTGGGTTGGGGAGCCATGCAAATGAGAATGAGCAGAGAAAGGGATTGGTCAGGAACGTTTAGTGGGTGTGTTTTGCCAGGAGAGAGTTTCTCAGACACTCTTTTTGCTGAGAGAAGAACAGATGGCTATGGCAGTGTGTTTCAGAAAACAGATTGTTTGGATTTTGGGAGACTCGTGGATACATTGGTTGAAGGTGCATGCAGAAAGATGTGGATTAGCTGTAGATCTTGGATTCCCACATGTGGAAGTGCACTTGCATGGAGTACATGGAATGAAGTGGTTGGACTTGCTACCTCTCTGTGCTACTTTGGAGACAGAGCAACATCCAGACACACTTGTAATTCATTGTGGAGGGAACAGTTTAGGACATGTGTCTGGAATTTCTTTGCAATTTGCAATGAAAGAAGGACTTGGGAAGGTCATGGACATGTTTCCAAATTCTCAAGTAATCTTTTCACGGATTGCGCAGAGACAAATGTGGCTTTGTTCTTCTTCATTTGGTCCACAAATGGAGAAGGCAAGGCACAATGTCAATAAGGTTGTTTGTGTCTTTCTAAGAGATTTTGGCATGTCCTCTTTTCACAATGAAAATATTATATTTCGTAGTACATACATTTTTAGCAGAGATGGAGTGCATCTTACTTATGCTGGCAATTAGATTTTTCTGAGAAATGTACAAATTGCTTTGCAACCTTTTTTGGAATTACAGCATCCATTTTGTAGTAGGTGGTGAGCATTTAAAAATTTTCAAACACAAACAAACACCACCAAACGGCTCTTTTCATAGCCACCACTTCCTCCCTTCATTTATTTTCACTTCTATTTTTTAACTGTGAAAGGCGACTCTGAAAAGAGCCTTTTCTTTTTGATTTTTGTTGTTTTATATTTATTTTGGTTTTTTATACATGACACACTATGAGAGGAGGGGAAAGGAGGGTATGGGGGGACACCAACCACGGGGATACGAAAGGGCGAGTGGAGAGAGGAAGATGTAGAGTGGGTTTTACTTGGGTAGTGAGCAGATCTTCTCGTGCTCTGAGACGATAGCCTCAAAAGCACTACAAAGTCTCTCCCCCCTGCACAGTACTGCGTTGCAGTACATACAAACAACTGTGACCCTCGAAAGGCAAGGGTCATCAGAATTGCGTATGCCTGTGAGGCAGCTTGAGGAATACGCTGTCACACAGGAGTGTTCCTTGTGTTGACAGGATCAGAAACGGAGGATGAAGTAGAGGAAGTCAACCTACTACGCTCCTTGCAAGGTACAACCTTGCGAATGGCCCCAGTGTGGAATGACCTTAGGTGTCGCTTCATGGTAGTTGTCCCAAAGCTGTATGAACCTAGCCTCCCGCGACTGAGTACCATTTTGCACTCGTTGCAGGTGACTTGGTTCGCACGCGCCTTAGGACCATTACCACAAATGGTAAATAACCGCCACACCCAAGACTCACGCCGAGTGCTGGTAGTAGGGACTTCCACTACCTCATTCTCGTCATCCTCTTCATCCTCCCCTGCATCCTCACTCCTGTTCCCCTCTTCAGGCCCTTGGGGAGGTGGTGGTAGTGGAGGGGGTGCGGGTGGGGGTGGTGCTGAGGCAGATGCAGCACCAGGTGGCATGAGTGGAGCCATGGATGCCATCAGGTTTGAGATGAAAATCTGCAAAGTTGGCAGCAAAATTCACTGTGTTCTGGAGGATAGCCAGAAACACAATGAGAATGTGCTCTAGGGTGTGGCCTTTTATAGGGGTACTTGTGCGCGGTTTGCGGACATGTGCGCTGTCAGTGGACAGATCGAACACAAAAAAGGGTTCAAAAAGTCACAAAAAGTATGTAGAAACTCAGGATTACTATGTGGGACTTGTGCTATGGTGAGTTTTTATTGAAAAATATTGTGGATTGCTTGAAAATGTAGTTTTAAATTGTTCATTGACACGAAAAGTGTTCGCAATCAGAACACACGCTCAGCTTGGGCATGGTCGCATGATAGCTTCGAAAACATTTGGTGTCATGCCGACACCCGCTCCCTTCTCAAACATGCACCCAAGACTCTAGGCCCTGGCCACAACCACCGCAGCATATCGCACCCATAGATCACACCCATAGAATCCAATAGCTATCAAATATTTGCAAATCTACAGTTTGTGCATTGTTTGATTTGTATAGTTTGTATGTGAAGTTTTGGCTATGTCATGTCATTAAGATTGTAGAGCTTGGTGACAAGCACTGCAGTATAACATATCCATGGAAGTAAACATTTTGTATTGTGGTGTATGGTTAGATGTTTGCTTCAATCGTTGTGTTATGGAGCAGTATTTATGAGTTGTATTTATTATAATATACTTACTGTTTGATTTTTTTGTGATTGGATATATTTTTTCATGACGTGGGTAACTGGAGCAGATATATTCTTTTTCAATTTCTGTGATAAAAGAAAAGATCATGTTAAAACTTTTTTGGTTATGGTACAGTACATTTCTTTCTTTGTTTTCAGTGTTTACTTGTTGTTTCTGACTAATGTTCTATCTGTTGGCTTGTTGCAGATTGGTAGATACCCTTTGTCGAATTGTAACTGCTTATAGTTTTTTATTTATATTCTCAAGTTGCTAATCTATCTGTTGGGTTGTTGCAGATTCTTGGGGCAGTTAGATACATGTTGGTGTATTGTAACTGTTTATTTCTTTTTATAATTTAGTGGTATTGATTTATCTGTTTGGTTGTTGCAGAATGTTAGGGCATTTAGATGCCTGTTGGCGTATTGTAGCTGTTTATTGTTTTTTAATTGAAGCTGTATTAATGTTTATGCACAGATTAGTTATTGGTGGTATTGATGTATTTGTTTGGTTGTTGCAAAATCTTGGGGCAGTTAGATACCTGTTGGCATATTCTAACTGTTTATTTCTGCTTATAATTTAGTGGTATTGATGTATCTGTTTGATTGTTGCAGAATCCTGGGGCAGTTAGATACCTGTTGGCGTATTCTAACTGTTTATAGTTTTCTAATTGAAGTTTTATTAATGTCTATGCACAGATTAGTTACATTTTGGTTTTAAGAATAGTAAATAAGCATTTATGAGATTTTCTGGTAATATTTGCTTTTGAGTAATGGTACTATCATTACATTTGAACCATCCACAATTCTTTTTTATATATGCAGTGTAGTGCCCTGAATTGGTTGTGGCTCCTGCGTGGTAGATTATACCTATGGTTGTGAAGGTTTTCTTATCTAGTGTTACTTGATGATGTGTGTATCCAGTCAGCTTGCAGTTGTTTTTGGTACCATCTGCATTGTAATGTGGTAGCATTAGTATTATGTATTTACTATGTGTTTATATTTGTAAGGTGGAGCGATTATCTGAATTGCAGGTAGTACATAATCTGCCATGGTTTGCATTCTGTACAAGTTGCTGAAATGGAACGGATTCACAGTTAGGTATAGATACATACACGAAGTGTTAATTCGGGATTTGCTCCTGTGCCACATTGTTGCAGAGTGTGCATGTATGTTTCCACATGTTTGAAATTTGGAAGATTTCATTTATAGGTATGTTTTTGTTTTCCAGTACTTGTAGTAAGTACATTAGAAATTCTTGTGGATCTTCTTGTGAGTTGATAGTGAATTTCACCATTCCAAGCACAGTAATCCAATTCTTATCTTATTCCATCAACACTGTATGTGTTGTCAGGATTGTTGCTTGCATTTCTGTGAAGGACTGACATTTGCAAACACAATTGGTCTGTATTGTGTAAGTAAATGTTGTCAACAATTGGTAGCAATTGGAATAGAATATTTATTGCTACATTTGCGTAGCAATTTACACCAGTTATATTTGAAAATTTGAATGGACCAGATAGTTCTTTGTCCAAGTCATTTCTTCGGAGTGTGTGTTGGTTCTTTGAAGAAATACTCGAGTTACTTTGAGTAGTAGATTCTTGTTTGGTTGTAGTAATTGATAAACTATTAGCTTCTTTTACTCTATTTGGAGGATGTGCAGTGAGATCATGTTGCATTTCTGTTTGAATTAGTTTTCCTTTACAACGTTTTACTTTTTGTGTGTTTTTAGATGTTGGTCTACAGTGAACGTTGTATATTGTATTCTAAAATGCAAGGAATATCAGCGTTTATTTTACTTGCATCAAAGTTGATTAGAAATAGACCGTCAAGTGTACGTAAGCGTTATAGTACTACGTAGCTCATGCCTTCTTTAAAGACTGTGTTCCCAATATCTATCAATGCTTTATCTAGGGTAAGACCTTGTGATTTGTGAATGGTGACTGCGTATGCTAGAGTTAGAGAAAATTGCTCTCTGCGTACATACATGTCTTTGAAAAGAAGGAATCGAACTGTTGATCATCCTATCCTTTTTACTTCTGATAGTTTGTCAAAGAGAATATTGACAAACTGAATATTTTGTCATGTGGGTATGTTTGAAAGCCAACAACTGTACCAAGTGCTCCATTAACTACTCCTTGCTCCATGTCAAGGTTACATTTAAGCATTCCTCTACAGTTCAAAGATAATTTTAATATTTTCTCCAAACCAGCTGTGTTGAGTTTTCTAAGGTATTTAGGCTTGTTGTGGCTTGTTGACACATGTATAGTGTCATACCATGTATGTCCAGTTTGTCTGTGGAGCAAATTTCAATTATTGGTTGCATTTCTTTTTTCAACGTTGTTTCATTGAATTTGGAACAGCTTGCAAGAGTTGGCATCAAGGTTATAAAATTGACATTTTTTTGTGCTAATTGTTCCATGACATCAGTAGCACATGAGTTATGGCCATAAAGTGCATGGATGTGCTGGGTTTTTAATATTGCTTGTGCTTCTTGAGATAGTACACCAACTCTAATACTTTTTAAAATGTAGGCGTAGGTGAGGTCTGCCGACTGGTGCATGTTTTCTGTTAATTATCTGTATTGGAAATGTTACCAAAGGTTAACATTTCCTATGCTGCCAACAGTTTTACGGCAGAGTTTGTGTCCTAAGGTTTTAAAAATAGGTTCACCTTTCACTGGTGTCAATTGAGAAGATCTCGGAAAACAATAATGTGTTTTCCTCCAAAGAGCTCTTCGTAGTTTGTTTTGAGTTCTTGTAATCTGAGGTGAATCAAAGCAAACATTAGGTTGGAAACCATGCTCACTTCATCTATTAGTAGCATTTTCATTTGTTTTAACATTCCGTGTAGTTCCATTGCAGCTTCTGTAGAAAGTTTGTAATATTCTAAATTGTTTTGGTGTTCCACTGGAAGGAGGAGTAATCAGTGTAAAGTGACACTGCCTATGTTGTAGGCAACTAAACCTGTGGGGGCAGTTACAACAGCTGACAGTTTGTTGTTTGTTAATTGTAGAAGGAACTTGCTGATGATTTTGATTAATAATGTTTTGCCTGAACCAGCTTCACTACTGACATATAGTAGTGTAGGTTTTTAATTTTGGCAGGTACATTCTTTATTTTCATGTTGTACACCATGTTCAATTTCTTTTGTTACTTCTTGAAAAATGGTACGCTGCTCTTTGTTCAGTTTTGATTGTAGTACAGTTAAGTCTTCTGTATCTTCTTCATAGTGACACATACAGGCCGATTCATGGAATAATTAGTGCGGCGCAAGTGGGCAAAAACGTGCGATTCGCAGTGGAATAGCGATAATCGCAGTGCAAGTGCGAAAATCGCACGAAAAGCAGCGCACATCGATTCATCGAAGGCCGTGCGCGAGAAAACCATCGGATGTGCGAAAAAAAAGTGCGCGGCGCACGTTGGCGCACAGGCCATATAACAGCGTGCGCCAGGTCACAGCGAAAATCGCACTGGCCACAGCGAAAATCGCTCATAGCGCGGCGCACGCAACAAAAGTAGGCGGAACACAGGGCGTAACACTCGGAATGGGGAACAACTTGCCAAAACGTGGGCGTCACGGGGGAAGTACAGGGTACAAGTGCGCGGAACGCCCACACGCTCGCCTACAACACGAATTCATGGAATAGAATAGGGCAAAAAAGCGCACGCTCAAACCAGCGCACAGGCACAAACACGACCGCCACAAGAAAGCAGGCGGTAGCGTCTCTGCGCCTGGAACAAATGTGCGCCAAAAGGTGCGCCAACAAATAGCACCTATATACAGCCATGAAGAATGTCCTATACTGTGGCCCTCCAGGACAAATGACGTGCAAAGGGGTACCCACAAACATGGACAGCCGCTGACAAAAAATTACGTGTGCGTGTATACCGGGGTGCGCGGGAAGTCTCACACGCGATTTCGGCAGGGTACGTGTATTACATGGGTGCGCGGGAAGTTCCACACACGATTTCAGCAGGGTACATGTATTTCAGGGGTGCGCGGGAAGTACCACACGCGATTCGAGCAGGGTACGTGCATTTCAGGGGTGCGCGGAAAGTCCCACAGGCGATTTCAGCAGGGTACGTGCATTTCAGGGGTGCGCGGGAAGTACCACACGCAATTTCAGCAGGGTACGTGTATTTCAGGGGTGCGCGGGAAGTTGCACACGCGATTGGCCCAGTGCGAGCAGGGTACGTGTATTTCAGGGGTGCGCGGGAAGTTGCACACGCGATTGGCCCAGTGCGAGCAGGGTACGTGTATTTCAGGGGTGCGCGGGAAGTTCCACACGCGATTCGAGCAGGGTACGTGCATTTCAGGGGTGCGCGGGAAGTCCCACACGCGATTTCAGCAGGGTACGTGCATTTCAGGGGTGTGCGGGAAGTACCACACGCAATTTCAGCAAGGTACATGGATTTCAGGGGTGCGCGGGAAGTTCCACACGCGATTGGCCCAGTGCGCGCAGGGTACGTGTATTTCAGGGGTGCGCGGGAAGTTCCACACGCGATTTCAGCAGGGTACGTGTATTTCAGGGGTGCGCGGGAAGTTCCACACGCGATTTCAGCAGGGTATGTGTATTTCAGGGGTTCTGGGGAGTACTACACGTAAATTGGCCGTGTGGGTCCTCCAAGGTGTACGCTCCACAACCTCCACGGCCCCTGCAGGCAGCCCACACCACGGGGGACTACCATGCACCCCTGCTCATGTCCCGCAGGCAGCCCATCCACCATGGCCATGCCCCCCAGCCAACCCACATGTCACCTTGCACTACTGATCAACAATGCATGTCTCCCACCACCCCCACCCCCCAGCACTGCATGGGCAGCCTCCACCAGGCCCCCACTCATGTCTCCCACCACCCCCACCACCCAGCCACCAGGGGCACCCTCCACCAGGCCCCCACTCATGTCTCCCACCACCCCCACCCCCCAGCAGTGCAGGGGCACCCTCCACCAGGCCCCCACTCATGTCTCCCACCACCCCCACCCCCCAGCAGTGCATGGGCACCCTCCACCAGGCCCCCACTCATGTCTCCCACCACCCCCACCCCCCAGCAGTGCATGGGCACCCTCCACCAGGCCCCCACTCATGTCTCCCACCACCCCCACCCCCCCAGCCACCAGGGGCACCCTCCACCAGGCCCCCACTCATGTCTCCCACCACCCCCACCACCCAGCCACCAGGGGCACCCTCCACCAGGCCCCCACTCATGTCTCCCACCACCCCCACCCCCCAGCCACCAGGGACACCCTCCACCAGGCCCCCACTCATGTCTCCCACCACCCCCACCCCCCAGCAGTGCATGGGCACCCTCCACCAGGCCCCCACTCATGTCTCCCACCACCCCCAGCCCCCAGCCAACAGGGGCACCCTCCACCAGGCCCCCACTCATGTCTCCCACCACCCCCACCACCCAGCCACCAGGGGCACCCTCCACCAGGCCCCCACTCATTTCTCCCACCACCCCCACCCCCCAGCCACCAGGGGCACCCTCCACCAGGCCCCCACTCATGTCTCCCACCACCCCCATCCCCCAGCCACCAGGGGCACCCTCCACCAGGCCCCCACTCATGTCTCCCACCACCCCCACCCCCCAGCAGTGCATGGGCACCCTCCACCAGGCCCCCACTCATGTCTCCCACCACCCCCACCCCCAGCAGTGCAGGGGCACCCTCCACCAGGCCCCCACTCATGTCTCCCACCACCCCCACCCCCCAGCAGTGCAGGGGCACCCTCCACCAGGCCCCCACTCATGTCTCCCACCACCCCCACCCCCCAGCCACCAGGGGCACCCTCCACCAGGCCCCCACTCATGTCTCCCACCACCCCCACCCCCCAGCAGTGCAGGGGCACCCTCCACCAGGCCCCCACTCATGTCTCCCACCACCCCCACCCCCCAGCAGTGCATGGGCACCCTCCACCAGGCCCACACTCATGTCTCCCACCACCCCCACCCCCCCAGCAGTGCATGGGCACCCTCCACCATGCCCCCACTCATGTCTCCCACCACCCCCACCCCCAGCCACCAGGGGCACCCTCCACCAGGCCCCCACTCATGTCTCCCACCACCCCCACCCCCCAGCAGTGCATGGACACCCTCCACCAGGCCCCCACTTATGTCTCCCACCACCCCCACCCCCCAGCCACCAGGGGCACCCTCCACCAGGCCCCCACTCATGTCTCCCACCACCCCCACCACCCAGCCACCAGGGGCACCCTCCACCAGGCCCCCACTCATGTCTCCCACCACCCCCACCCCCCAGCCTCCAGGGGCACCCTCCACCAGGCCCCCACTCATGTCTCCCACCACCCCCACCCCCCAGCAGTGCATGGGCACCCTCCACCAGGCCCCCACTCATGTCTCCCACCAACCCCACCCCCCAGCCACCAGGGGCACCCTCCACCAGGCCCCCACTCATGTCTCCCACCACCCCCACCACCCAGCCACCAGGGGCACCCTCCACCAGGCCCCCACTCATGTCTCCCACCACCCCCACCCCCCAGCCACCATGGGCACCCTCCACCAGGCCCCCACTCATGTCTCCCACCACCTCCACCCCCCAGCAGTGCAGGGGCACCCTCCACCAGGCCCCCACTCATGTCTCCCACCACCCCCACCCCCCAGCAGTGCATGGGCACCCTCCACCAGGCCCCCACTCATGTCTCCCACCACCCCCACCCCCCAGCAGTGCATGGGCACCCTCCACCAGGCCCCCACTCATGTCTCCCACCACCCCCACCCCCCAGCCACCAGGGGCACCCTCCACCAGGCCCCCACTCATGTCTCCCACCACCCCCACCACCCAGCCACCAGGGGCACCCTCCACCAGGCCCCCACTCATGTCTCCCACCACCCCCACCCCCCAGCCACCAGGGGCACCCTCCACCAGGCCCCCACTCATGTCTCCCACCACCCCCACCCCCCAGCAGTGCATGGGCACCCTCCACCAGGCCCCCACTCATGTCTCCCACCACCCCCACCCCCCAGCAGTGCATGGGCACCCTCCACCAGGCCCCCACTCATGTCTCCCACCACCCCCACCCCCCAGCCACCAGGGGCACCCTCCACCAGGCCCCCACTCATGTCTCCCACCACCCCCACCCCCCAGCAGTGCAGGGGCACCCTCCACCAGGCCCCCACTCATGTCTCCCACCACCCCCACCCCCCAGCCACCAGGGGCACCCTCCACCAGGCCCCCACTCATGTCTCCCACCACCCCCACCCCCCAGCAGTGCAGGGGCACCCTCCACCAGGCCCCCACTCATGTCTCCCACCACCCCCACCCCCCAGCAGTGCATGGGCACCCTCCACCAGGCCCACACTCATGTCTCCCACCACCCCCACCCCCCCAGCAGTGCATGGGCACCCTCCACCATGCCCCCACTCATGTCTCCCACCACCCCCACCCCCCAGCCACCAGGGGCACCCTCCACCAGGCCCCCACTCATGTCTCCCACCACCCCCACCCCCCAGCAGTGCATGGACACCCTCCACCAGGCCCCCACTTATGTCTCCCACCACCCCCACCCTCCAGCCACCAGGGGCACCCTCCACCAGGCCCCCACTCATGTCTCCCACCACCCCCACCACCCAGCCACCAGGGGCACCCTCCACCAGGCCCCCACTTATGTCTCCCACCACCCCCACCCCCCAGCCTCCAGGGGCACCCTCCACCAGGCCCCCACTCATGTCTCCCACCCCCCCCCACCCCCCAGCAGTGCATGGGCACCCTCCACCAGGCCCCCACTCATGTCTCCCACCAACCCCACCCCCCAGCCACCAGGGGCACCCTCCACCAGGCCCCCACTCATGTCTCCCACCACCCCCACCACCCAGCCACCAGGGGCACCCTCCACCAGGCCCCCACTCATGTCTCCCACCAACCCCACCCCCCAGCCACCAGGGGCACCCTCCACCAGGCCCCCACTCATGTCTCCCACCACCCCCACCACCCAGCCACCAGGGGCACCCTCCACCAGGCCCCCACTCATGTCTCCCACCACCTCCACCCCCCAGCAGTGCAGGGGCACCCTCCACCAGGCCCCCACTCATGTCTCCCACCACCCCCACCCCCCAGCAGTGCATGGGCACCCTCCACCAGGCCCCCACTCATGTCTCCCACCACCCCCACCCCCCAGCAGTGCATGGGCACCCTCCACCAGGCCCCCACTCATGTCTCCCACCACCCCCACCCCCCAGCCACCAGGGGCACCCTCCACCAGGCCCCCACTCATGTCTCCCACCACCCCCACCACCCAGCCACCAGGGGCACCCTCCACCAGGCCCCCACTCATGTCTCCCACCACCCCCACCCCCCAGCCACCAGGGGCACCCTCCACCAGGGCCCCACTCATGTCTCCCACCACCCCCACCCCCCAGCAGTGCATGGGCACCCTCCACCAGGCCCCCACTCATGTCTCCCACCACCCCCACCCCCCAGCAGTGCATGGGCACCCTCCACCAGGCCCCCACTCATGTCTCCCACCACCCCCACCCCCCAGCCACCAGGGGCACCCTCCACCAGGCCCCCACTCATGTCTCCCACCACCCCCACCACCCAGCCACCAGGGGCACCCTCCACCAGGCCCCCACTCATGTCTCCCACCACCCCCACCCCCCAGCCACCAGGGGCACCCTCCACCAGGCCCCCACTCATGTCTCCCACCACCCCCACCACCCAGCCACCAGGGGCACCCTCCACCAGGCCCCCACTCATGTCTCCCACCACCCCCACCCCCCAGCCACCAGGGGCACCCTCCACCAGGCCCCCACTCATGTCTCCCACCACCCCCCAGCAGTGCATGGGCACCCTCCACCAGGCCCCCACTCATGTCTCCCACCACCCCCACCCCCCAGCAGTGCAGGGGCACCCTCCACCAGGCCCCCACTCATGTCTCCCACCACCCCCACCCCCCAGCAGTGCATGGGCACCCTCCACCAGGCCCCCACTCATGTCTCCCACCACCCCCACCCCCCAGCAGTGCATGGGCACCCTCCACCAGGCCCCCACTCATGTCTCCCACCACCCCCACCCCCCAGCCACCAGGGGCACCCTCCACCAGGCCCCCACTCATGTCTCCCACCACCCCCACCACCCAGCCACCAGGGGCACCCTCCACCAGGCCCCCACTCATGTCTCCCACCACCTAGCCACCAGTGGCACCCTCCACCAGGCCCCCACTCATGTCTCCCACCACCCCCACCCCCCAGAAGTTCAGGGGCACCCTCCACCAGGCCCCCACTCATGTCTCTCACCACCCCCACCCCCCAGCCACCAGGGGCACCCTCCACCAGGCCCCCACTCATGTCTCCCACCACCCCCACCACCCAGCCACCAGGGGCACCCTCCACCAGGCCCCCACTCATGTCTCCCACCACCCCCACCCCCCAGCCACTAGGGGCACCCTCCACCAGGAACCCCACTCATGTCTCCTACCACCCCCACCCCACAGCAGTGCATGGGCACCCTCCACCAGGCCCCCACTCATGTCTCCCACCACCCCCACCCCCCAGCCACCAGGGGCACCCTCCACCAGGCCCCCACTCATGTCTCCCACCACCCCCACCCCCCAGCAGTGCATGGGCACCCTCCACCAGGCCCCCACTCATGTCTCCCATCACCCCCAACCCCCAGCAGTGCAGGGGCACCCTCCACCAGGCCCCCACTCATGTCTCCCACCAACCCCACCCCCCAGCAGTGCATGGGCACCCTCCACCAGGCCCCCACTCATGTCTCCCACCACCCCCACCCCCCAGCAGTGCATGGGCACCCTCCACCAGGCCCCCACACATGTCTCCCACCACCCCCAACCCCCAGAAGTGCATGGGCACCCTCCACCAGGCCCCCACTCATGTCTCCCACCACCCCCACCCCCCAGCAGTGCAGGGGCAGCCCCCACCAGGCCCCCACTCATGTCTCCCACCACCCCCACCCCCCAGCCACCAGGGGCACCCTCCACCAGGCCCCCACTCATGTCTCCCACCACCCCCACCCCCCAGCAGTGCATGGGCACCCTCCACCAGGCCCCCACTCATGTCTCCCATCACTCCCACCCCCCAGCAGTGCAGGGGCACCCTCCACCAGGCCCCCACTCATGTCTCCCACCACCCCCACCCCCCAGCAGTGCAGGGGCAGCCCCCACCAGGCCCCCACTCATGTCTCCCACCACCCCCCAGCCACCAGGGGCACCCTCGACCAGGTCCTCACAATCCCCAATCATGTGCGTTATGGTCAGCCTCCACAGCCAAAAAGCCCTACCAAGTAACCCATTCACCCACATGGAAATGGAAATAACATGTCACACCCCCAATGTTCATGAAGCTAATGAACCCATGTCCGTCACACACAATGTTTGCAATTGAATGGGAAAACACCCAACATGACATGCATGAAACCAATGAGATGATACCACACAGTGAAGCATGAAAACAAAATTGTATTGAAAAAAAGAAAGAATGCTAAAGAAATGAAACAAACTACAATGGGAAGTAAAAAAAATCAAGCTGCATGTCCGCATAAAAATAAAGAACTGCAAATCATAATCCAAAAAAATTTCCTCCAAAGTGAAATGTAAAAAAATTATCCATAAAATCAAGAACTATGTAAAAAACTCGAAAGGGTCCATGAGCCCAACTGAACAAAGGAAACCTAAAAAAACACCTAACTAAAAAGCAACTATATACAAAAAGTGGAGCAGTGTCCGTCGACTCCAAATCATAAGAAAAAACAAAGGAAACCTCAAACTAAAGAACTATATACAAAGGCGGCGGGCAAGTCCAGCGGCTCACTCCGTGGTGTTCCGGGCCAGGGCATCATCGAACTCCTGTTCGATGTCCCGGAGGCGGTCCAGTTCCATGGCCCCGAGGGTCCGCAGGGACGACGCCGTGTCCTCCTCCAACCCCCTGCGGATTGCCTCGAGGCACTCGGCCCGCCTCAGGGCCCTCCGTATGGAGTTCTCCACCCTGACCATTGTGAGCCGCGCCTCTTCCGCCCGCCGCCGCTCCGCACCTATGGCGTGGCCCAACCGCTGCCACACGGAAGACACTCTCTGTTCTGGGTCCTCCTGCCCTCCGGCCGATGCCTGCCCCTCCGATGTCAAAGGCCCCGAGCCTTCATGGCTCCCACCATGTTGCTGCTGCTGCTCTGCCTCTGCCCGTGCACTGCCTCCTGCTGCCTGCACATCCTCCGCCGGCTGGGGTGCAGTTGTTGATGTGGCCACCCCTGCTGGACGTCCGACTCCCGACTGTGGCAGGGATGCCTCCTCCACCAGCCTGGCCGCACTGTCAGAGGCAGCTCCACAGGGCTCCCAGGTGACTGATGGGTGGGAAGATGGCACAGAGGACGACTGGCGCGTAGGGGGTCCAGTTGAGGAGGGGGTCGGAAAAAGCCCCATCAGACGGAGGAATCCAGTCTGGGTGACCTGTCCCAGCAGGCTGACGTGGTCAACGACCCATTCGAGATGACGTGCAGTCTCTCCATGGAAAGACTGCAGGTCACCTCGCATGGCCCGTTGACGCAATGCTACACCAGCCAGGACAGGCTCAACCCGGACCTGGATGGCCACGTCCGCAGGCAGAGGAAGGCCAGTTGACGTCAGCTCATCCCCTGCCTGAAAACGGGTCTGGACGTAGGCATCCCTGCTGGTGCAAGATGATGCAGAGACAGGATCGGGGACAGGATTGCACACAGGCACCTCCGCGGCCGCCTGTGCTGCCTCCTGTCCCTGGTCCTGCACTGCACCACTAGCACCAGTGGGATCCCCACCTCCAGACCCCGTCTCTGGTGCTTGCACGGCCTCCTCCTCCACCAGACCCCCCCACCAACCTGGATGACTCCGTGCCATCTTCCCCTGTTGGGCCCTGTGGGGTCCCCGCTGCCCCTTCTGCTGCCGAGGAGTCCAACTCCAACCTATGCCTCTTGGACCTCCCCCCGGCAGCTGCGGCCTGGGACGCGGCACCGGACTCCTCACTCCCCGACGAGACGACAACACGGGAGGGGAGCTGGGCCTTGCGTCTCCGGCTGGCGGTGGGATCCCCGCCGCTGTGCTCCACAGCACCTTCTCCGCCCTCTTCATCAGTTGACACTGCAGACAGGGAGAAACAAAACACAGGCATCAGGGCACTGTACAATGGACACATACACACATGACAGTTGCACATGAGTGGCATTGGCAAACCTCAGACATGTCATCACAATCCCCAACACACATGTCATTGCAACTCGCACACATGAGCCATACCACAGCCGTATCGCAACTGCCAGCACCATCCATACACATACAACAGCATGAGCAGCCAAAGGTGACCCAGACATCATATGCAACACAGGAAGTGCACCACACATGTGCACACACCACCACACTTGCATGCATGTCTACACCTCTGCCAAGTGTCGCACTGTTCAGACGGGCATCCATGTCACATCTGCCAATCAGGCTTACACATACCGCAGTCACATGCATCCATGTTGCATCACTGTTGCACCCTTGTCAAATACACACACATGCACATGTACACAGTGCTCATACATGCAGCCCAAAACAACATACATGCGTGACATCACGGACATGTCTACTTGCATACACATTCATCCAAACATGTGTGCACGCACAACTGCATTTGCCATGCAAGCCTACACACACAAGCACCATCCATGTCTCACACATCACAGCCCTCGCATGTGTCAGCCCCACGGCCCTGTACAACCCCACCCATACTCGACCCCATACAAACAGATGTGCAACCTGCACAATACCGAATTATCACCACACGCACTGCTCACAATCAGGATGCATGTACACTCACCGCTCGACTCCAGACGGGTCTGCTTCTCCAGGACCTGGACATGGAGCGCTGGGGATATGCGTTCCAGGACCCCCATCTGTTCTTCCGACAAGTGGCCCCGGCGCCCCATGGAATCCGCTGCCTTCAAGAGGCGCCGGGCCTTGTTCAGGGTCCTGGACCTGAAGTTCTCCCAGCGCTTCCTGACATGTTGTAAGTCCCGGACTGCCACCCCCTCCGCGTTGATGGCAGTCACGATGTCAGTCCAGATCCGAGTCCGTCCTTCCTTGTCGGCGCGGGAACTTCCGAAGAGGGCATCATACTGCCCCAGGACTTGCTCCACCAGGACACCAACTTCGGTGGCACTGAAGCTGGTGCCCATCTGCCTCTCTGGCCCGGGGTTGTCAGTGGTCCCAGATGGTGTTTGCCCCGACATGACAACCCCAGAGGCAGGAGTGGGTGGGCAACTGGGTCCTGGGGCTGGGCTGTGAAGCGATGGAATTCCAGTCGGGAGTCTTCGGTTCCAGCAGGGGTGGTCACAGCAACAGCACCCCTGGCTGATGTGCAGGCAGCAAATGGCAGTGCACGTGGGCAGCAGGCAGTCAGGCAGCAGCAGATGGCAGGTTGGAGCGTGCTTGGGGCTCTGGGGGGCAGTAGTTCGGCCTTCTGGGCAGGAGCGTGGTCTTCCGTGTGCTTACGCGTGGCCAGCTTGGTACGGAGTGATTTGGCACGTGAAAATTCTGCACGTCAGCGTGAAAATCGAGGAAAGGCCCTTAGCGCGTAAGCGCGTCAGCACGCATACATGATTCTATCGGACCAAAGACCCTCAGCGCCTAAGCGCGTCTGTGACGTGACCCGCACGGGTGTTTCCCACACAGCACGTGATGACAGAGCACACGTGGAAAGACTGCACGTCAGGGTGTCATCACGTGTAATTGGACAGCACGTCAGAGTCTCATCGCGTGTGATTGGTGGAAATGGCCCTACACGCAGAAGTGACAAAGCGTGTAATTGGTGGAAATGGCCCTACACGCAGAAGTCACAAAGCGTGTAATTGGTGGAAATGGCCTAGCGCGTACACGCCGCGTAAGTGACGCTGAACGTGTGGGCCTGTATAAAAGGTACATGTAGAACACCATTTCCTTGTACGTGCTTTTCGTGGAGAGCGAGTGGGTGAATTCTGTACTTCTTGTCGTTTCACACGCGATTTACTTCACGGCGTTTCAAGTTTGTATTCCCTGTTACCTCTGACAGCTTTTTCTCTTTTTTCTCTTTTACTGGTTTACCTGGGCCTGTTCCCTCAAACAGTGTTCCCTTCTACTGTTGTCCTGTCTCCTCAGACAGCGTACAAATCTTCTTTTGGCGGGTGTGTTGCCAACCAAACGCGCTCCTTTTACACGCTCGTTTACCAGGCAGACTGTGAGTCACGCACGTATCTAACATCTGTGCTTGCCCCGTGTGTAGCCTACCCCTTCAGAGGTCATTCTAGGCTGCGTGTGACACGCATACGTTCATTCTTGTGTTACTGGGTGCCACAGCGTAGTGCAGGTTTTTCTTTCTGCACACGTGGTCTAGGAGGGGTTGCGTGCACGTCATCTCCCTTTTTTGGGGCTCCTGTGCGTAGCGTGACCCGTCATCTTTCCTCAGGGGTTTCAATCAGCCTTGCAAGAGCACTAGGGTACAATTACCATCTGGTACCCAACCCCTTTGACCCCCAATTGCCCAGGACAATAGTTTACAGCCACTCCCATACGCACATTTACATCAGTGCCATGGCTGGGAGGCGAGGATTCCGTAAGGGTGGCAAAGGTGGAAGAGCCACAAGTGGTGGCCGTGGTGGATCCGGTAGGGGACGTGGTCGTTACTTGCAGGGTGAGTGGAGGAACAGTCAAGGGCACCCATAATCCCCCCCCTCCCGTTGAGGCTGATGTGGCTGACACCATCCATGCTCAGCCCTTGTTGGACCAGCCCATTGTGGCACCAGACCTGGCTGACTCCATGGCTGACTTCCAGGTCAGCAGGCCTATGACACGTGCGCTGGTGCACGTTGATGTCACCATGCCACGTGCATCTGGGGCAGCAAGGTCATCTGCTGCACCAAGTAGGCAGGGCGGAGAGGCTGCAGGGGCAGCTGCGGCTCCATCCACCCCAGCCCTCACACACCCAGCCAGGACAGTGTCGGTCCTAGTCCATGCTGCTGACATTCCCCCTGACACCATCACACTAGAGCCAATGCCTGCACCAACTCCCATGCTGAGTGTGCAATCCCACACTCCTGATACAGAGTCCACCAGGGCTCCTGCCCCTAGTGTCCAGAGCGGCGCAGGACACTCAGGATCACCACCACCTTCCAAGCGGAAGAGGAAGAGTGCTCGTCCGGCACAGGCTGATGCCCCAGACACGGCTACACAGTCCGGCCCGTCCAGGAAGCCCAGCTTCACGGATGACGAACTGAATGCACTTGTCGAGTATGTGTCCGCACATGACAACGAGATGGTCATTGTTGCAGGATCCAAGACCACACCTGCACAACGCCAGGCACACTGGCAGACCGTTGCGGACATCGTAAGTGCCCTTGGAATCGTGAGGCGCACAGCCAATGATTGCTATAAGCGCTGGAATGACCTAAAGCGCAGGGCAAAGAGTAAGCTGGCCTCAAGTCATGCCGCAACTCTAGTGACTGGAGGTGGGTCTCCAGTAGTAGACATGGAACTCACTCCACATGAGTCAGTCGCTGGGACCTACGTCACGGAGGAACAGATCCAAGGCGTGGGAGATCTGCCTGATTACGAGGCATTGTCCGGTGAGTGCACATGCATGTGTGTGTCATCCATGTGCATGGTGTGTGTGTGAGGGCTTCTGTTTGTGTGCCAGGTGAGAGTGTTTGCGCCTGAGTCGTATGGGTCATCCATGTGCTTCATGCAATACATCCTGCGCAGCTGCATTTGGCCATAGCAGTATCCCTTCTGCCAACAGTAGACATCTAGCCCAACTGCACGCCAGTTGCCCTTGAAGTGTCACCTTGCCACAACATAGTTGCTTATTTTTCACTGTTCATTCAGTCAGATTGTTTGCATTCCACCACTTTTACTAGGCATGTCGCTGTCCACTAGTCACATGTCTGACATGGCTATGGTAAAGTGGAGTGACTTTGTTACCTGGATATCATTTGTTCACACATGTCCCTGTGCAATTGGACCATTTCAGACTGGCAGCTCCAGGTGAAAAATCTGACCTGTTAGAATTAGAAAAGCTATTACATGCGGGAACTGGACTGAATGAATAGGTGCTGCCCTCCTCTCCATCTTCACTCAATAGCAATGGTACATGCCATCTGTGTGATGGCATGTGTGTTTCACCTGGCAATCACAGGCCAATGTGTGATGCCACTGCCAGGCAGCATGCAGAAAAAGTGTTCATCTTCCATCTTGGTGTCATCAGTGTGTGCCATTTGCCTGCCCTTCATACGCAGTGAGGGTGCATGCATGGGAGGGTTTTAGTCATGTGGGACATGTGTCAATCAAGTACTGGTTCTCTTGCTTCTCAGCCCTCATTGTGTGCCATGGTGCTAATGCCTGTTTCCATTTCTTTGTGTTTATGTCTTTGCAGGGGAAGACGCACCTGATACTGCTGGGGTTGTGGAGATGGTGCAGACCCAGGAGGGGTCCGAGGGCCGACCAACCACCAGTGAGGGACGTGGTGTGGTGGTGGGGGAGAACCCACAAGTGCTGCAGGTCGTGCTCTCAAGGGGTGTCTCTGGCTGCACCTCCCCCGAGCTGTACTCAGGTGTTGATTCGGATGAGACCTACGTGCCGTCGCAGGTGAGTGTTCCAGGGAGGGATTCTGTTCTGTCTCACCCACCTGCACCAGGGTCAGAACCCTCAATGGGGATGTCAGTGTTGGCAGCTACGCCTTTGGTGGTTACGGATGCAGGGTCACACTCCGCGACATCTGATTCTGTTCCTGGGCCAGCAGATCAGAGGGGGAATGCAGTCCTGCAGCCTCAGGCAGTGCCGGCACAGCAAGGCGCAGTTCGCCTTGCCCCAGACAGGTGTGGTGCCCGCCGACGTGGTGGCCGTACGCCACCTGGCAATACTGCATGGGAGCAATCCATTTACGGTATGGCAACCCAACAGGCTGCATCATCCGAGATGATGGCTCAGGCCATGGATAGGGTGGCCACTTCCATTGTCCCCCCTGAAAGGCTGATGGAGCGACTAGAGCAGGCAACTGACTCCATCTGCCAGTCACACAGGGAGGACATGTTGGGGTCCAACAGGGACAGGCGGGCGGCATTGGCGACTCTGCAGGAGGCCATCTCCATTGAGTCCCAGGGCCACAGGGAAGCCCTGAGGCAGGAGCTCCTTCACCTCAGGACGACTCTTGTTGAGCTTGAGGCTTCAACACACCAATGGACAGAACAGCAGCTGGAGCGTCTCACCCGTACGCTCTCAGCTGAGGTGCAGGCAACGAGGGCGGAGGTCCGGGCATCCCGTGAGTTGTTGCATGGGGACCTCCGCACACTCATCCTCCAGAACCAGACCTACCACACCCGCATGCTTGCAGCCATGGAGGAGCAGACTAGGGCCTTGCGTGGGCTGCCTCCCATAGTGCAACCACCTCCGGATGCAGCTGCACAGGGTGATAATAGCGACAGCAGTGATACTCCCACAATAGGGTAGCCGTGTGGGCCATGAGCCCATGGAGGTGTTTTATTTTCCCAGGATCCACGCAGGTGGGTTCTGGTGTGCATCCTGTCCTCGGGCCTCCTGGGTGGCCTCCCCACCCCCCCCCCCCCGGGCCCATCAATGGCCATTTTTGATTTTTCCTTATTTTTATTTTTATTTATTTTATTCCCTATTTTCTTGGGACGATTTGTTGGCTTCCGTGGTTCCTGTGGGCATACGCTGCATTGTGGCTGGGCACATGCAGGCTTGTAATGTATTTGGTTCAGATGCTTGGGTTTGAGTCACACACACCCCTCCTGCTTCCCGTTTCCATGGGCTTGCAAAGGGTGTGCCCAAGTGACAGTGAATTACACAGTGACGTTGGACTCCCATGAGCTGTGTGGGCAGTCTGTAGTCACTACTGTGTATACATTCCTAGTGCATATTGCTGTTGTGTTGTACACTGCATGTTGCATTGATGTGTAACTCATCTTCTGTGTCTACCTCCCAATTTGCAGGTCCCTTCCTCATGTCTACACAAGGACCTCTAGCCTTGAGATGGGGTCCATGTTGGCAGCAGTGCACCTACAACTCTACATGGCGCCAACACTGCACAGTTGGTAGTGGTGGGAGTGCAGGCATTTCCAGGTGGTGAGACTACTAATATTTAACATTTGTGATGTCATGTTAATGGTAGTACCTGCTCAAGTTTGTTGTTGGTCCGGCATTGCTGTGAGAATTTCAGGTGTTGCAAGTTTCTAATAGGGACACTGTACATGGTGACACTAGTGTCATGTTGTGGGGATTACTTTGTTTACCTGCAAATAGCATGACATGGCACGGTGTGTCGTGTTGCGGTGCTGGGGTTGGGTTGGCTGACATGGCACTGTCCTCTTGTTGCATTTTGCAAGTGGGTATTCATTTTAGCTGCTTGAATGTGTAACTTCACAAAACTGCATTGGTGGTGTCTGTGTGGGTAGGGATGCACACATTGTGACACTTCCAGGTGAACAATCTCAGGCTGATATGGTATTCAAGGTTCATTCTCCAGACATTCAGGATCAGTGTCAGGTTGAGTCATCATTGATTGTCAGATGGAATGTGCCAGGGCACTGTGCACTCCACAGGGGTGTGATTTCTATGTGAAGTAATTAGCCACCAGCTGTGTACGGGCTGCCTCCCCCCGTGCCCTTTCCCCTCCCATGCGCAGCGGCTGTGCATGTGGTTGGGGATGTGGGGCCACCACCATGTCCACGGCCAGGCCCCGGCGTGTTGCAACGTTGTGCAGGACACATGCTGCCACTATGATCCACTACTGGGGGAGCGTACAACAGCTGGCCGCCAGAACGGTCAAGGGAGCGAAAGCGTGACTTTAGCACTCCAAATGTGCGCTCCACTATGCCCCGGGTTGTAATGTGGGCTGTGTTATATCTTACCTGGGGTGGCGTGGTGGGGTTCCGAATTGGCATCATCATGTGGGGGCTGAGAGGGTAGGCACTGTCCCCTGTGGAGGTGGTGATTGGTATCATTGGTGGGGTTGTGACCTTGCTCAGTATCTGACATGCATGAATGTGCAGTGGCATTCATACTCACCAAGCAGCCATGTATCGCCATGCCGCCCAGCTTCTAGGTCCCGGCTTAGGGTGGACATCCGGTAAATGAAGCTGTCCTGGGTTGACCCGGGATAGTTGGCATATACTGAGGTGATGATTCCCTTGGCATTACATACTACCTGCACATTGATGGAATGCCAGTGCTTGCGGTTCCTATAGATGTGCTCTGATGCCCTGGGGGGACGTAGAGCCACATGGGTGCAGTCGATGGCACCTAGCACTTTGGGGAATCGTGCCACACCGTAAAAATCCAGGGTGGCAGCATGCCTTTCTGCAGGTGTTCTGGGCAGGTATATGTGCCTGCGGACTGATGGCCGTGCAGTGATGATGACTGGGTGGCCTGTGATACACCACCCACAATGGCACTTGTCCGCTGAAATGATCCAGTGGCTAAGAAGTGCAGTACATTGAGGACCTTCTCCAGGGGGCTGAGTGCTTGGGAGCACAGGGTGGGTGATGTGAGGTCATTCTCCCACTCACTCACCAGGTCCAGTATAATGTGTGGTGGAAACCTGTACCTCCCATGCACCTGGTCATCAGGCATCCCGAAAAGGCTGGTTCTGGGTGTGAATATTCTGGCCCTGACTATCCTCCTCCTCCTTTGGTAGCCCACGCCCACTGCTGCTAGGAACGGTATGTCCATCCTGGGTCTGAGCTTGTTCTTTTGTTAGCGCACAAATTTATGCGTTGCGCGTGTTGTAGGCGAGCGTGTGACCCGCGCACCCCTGAAATCCAGTACCCAGTCCAATAGCGTGTGGAAATTCCCGCACACCCCGGGATACAGGTGCGCTGATGTACTTGCCTGTGTAAGTGTCCGCGCACCCCTGATATACACGTACATAGGCCAATCGCGTGTACGCGCACTTTTGTCCAATTACACGCGATGACACTCTGATGTGCAGTCTTTCCACGTGTGCTCTGTCATCACGTGCTGTGTGGGAAACACCCGTGCGGGTCACGTCACAGACGCGTTTACGCGCTGAGGGCCTTTGGTCCAATAGAATCGCGTATGCGTGCTGACGCGTTTACGCGCTGAGGGCCTTTGGTCCAATAGAATCGCGTATGCGTGCTGACGCGTTTACGCGCTGAGGGCCTTTGGTCCAATAGTTTCGCGTATGCGTGCTGACGCGTTTACGCGCTGAGGGCCTTTGGTCCAATAGTTTTGCGTATGCGTGCTGACGCGCTTACGCGCTAAGGGCCTTTCCTCGATTTTCACGCTGACGTGCAGGATTTTCACGTGCCAAATCACTCCGTACCAAGCTGGCCACGCGTAAGCACACGGAAGACCACGCTCCTGCCCAGAAGGCCGAACTACTGCCCCCCAGAGCCCCGAGCATGCTCCCACCTGCCATCTGCTGCTGCCTGACTGCCTGCTGCCCACGTGCACTGCCATTTGCTGCCTGCACATCAGCCAGGGGTGCTGTTGCTGTGACCACCCCTGCTGGAACCGAAGACTCCCGACTGGAATTCCATCGCTCCACAGCCCAGCCCCAGGACCCAGTTGCCCACCCACTCCTGCCTCTGGGGTTGTCATGTCGGGGCAAACACCATCTGTGACCACTGAGAACCCCCGGCCAGAGAGGCAGAGGGGCACCAGCTTCAGTGCCACTGAAGTTGGTGTCCTGGTGGAGCAAGTCCTGGGGCAGTATGATGCCCTCTTCGGAAGTTCCCGCGCCGACAAGGAAGGACGGACTCGTATCTGGACTGACATCGTGACTGCCATCAACGCGGAGGGGGTGGCAGTCCGGGACTTACAACATGTCAGGAAGCGCTGGGAGGACTTCAGGTCCAGGACCCTGAACAAGGCCGGGCGCCTCTTGAAGGCAGCGGATGCCAAGGGGCGCCGGGGCCACTTGTCGGAAGAACAGATGGGGGTCCTGGAACGCATATCCCCAGCACTCCACGTCCAGGTCCTGGAGAAGCAGACCCGTCTGGAGTCGAGCGGTGAGTGTACATGCATCCTGATTGTGAGCAGTGCGTGTGGTGATAATTCGGTATTGTGCAGGTTGCACATCTGTTTGTATGGGGTCGAGTATGGGTGGGGGTGTACAGGGCTGTGGGGCTGACACATGCGAGGGCTGTGATGTGTGAGACATGGATGGTGCTTGTGTGTGTAGGCTTGCATAGCAAATGCAGTTGTGCGTGCACACATGTTTGGATGAATGTGTATGTAAGTAGACATGTCCGTCATGTCAGGCATGTATGTTGTTTTCGGCTGCATGTACGAGCACTGCGTACATGTGCATGTGTGTGTATTTGACAAGGGTGCAACAGTGATGCAACATGGATGCATGTGACAGCGGTATGTGGAAGCCTGATTGGCAGATGTGACATGGATGCCCGTCTGAACAGTGCGACACTTGGCAGAGGTGTAGACATGCATGCAAGTGTGGTGGTGTGTGTACATGTGTGGTGCACTTCCTGTGGTGCATGTGATGTCTGGCTCCCCTTTGGCTGCTGATGCTGTTGTATGTGTAGGGATGGTGCTGGCAGTTGCGATATGGCTGTGGTATGGCTCATGTGTGCGAGTTGCAATGACATGTGTGTTGGGGATTGTGATGACATGTCTGAGGTTTGCCAATGCCACTCATGTGCAACTGTCATGTGTGTATGTGTCCATTGTACAGTGCCCTGATGCCTGTGTTTTGTTTCTCCCTGTCTGCAGCGTCAACTGATGAAGAGGGCGGAGAAGGTGCTGTGGAGCACAGCGGCGGGGATCCGACCGCCAGCCGGAAACGCAAGGCCCGGCTCCCCTCCCGTGTTGTCATCTCGTCGGGGAGTGAGGAGTCCGGTGCCGCGTCCCAGGCCGCAGCTGCCGGGGGGAGGTCCAAGAGGCGGAGGTTGCAGTTGGACTCCTCGGCAGCAGAAGGGGCAGCTGGGACCCCACAGGGCCCAACAGGGGAAGATGGCACGGAGTCATCCAGGTTGGTGGGGGGGTTTGGTGGAGGAGGAGGCCGTGCAAGCACCAGAGACGGGGTCTGGAGGTGGGGATCCCACTGGTGCTAGTGGTGCAGTGCAGGACCAGGGACAGGAGGCAGCACAGGCCGCCGCGGAGGTGCCTGTGTGCAATCCTGTCCCCGATCCTGTCCCTGCATCATCTTGCACCAGCAGGGATGCCTACGTCCAGACCCGTTTTCAGGCAGGGGATGAGCTGACGTCAACTGGCCTTCCTCTGCCTGCGGACGTGGCCATCCAAGTCCGGGTTGAGCCTGTCCTGGCTGGTGTGGCGTTGCGTCAACGGGCCATGCGAGGTGACCTGCAGTCTTTTCATGGAGAGACTGCACGTCATCTCGAATGGGTCGTTGACCACGTCAGCCTGCTGGGACAGGTCACCCAGGCCGGATTCCTCCGTCTGATGGGGCTTGCTCCGACCCCCTCCTCAACTGGACCCCCTATGCGCCAGTCGTCCTCTGTGCCATCTTCCCACCCATCAGTCACCTGGGTGCCCTGTGGAGCTGCCTCTGACGGTGCGGCCAGGCTGGTGGAGGAGGCATCCCTGCCACAGTCGGGAGTCGGAGGTCCAGCAGGGGTGGCCACATCAACAACTGCACCCCAGCCGGCGGAGGATGTGCAGGCAGCAGGAGGCAGTGCACGGGCAGAGGCAGAGCAGCAGCAGCAACATGGTGGGAGACATGAAGGCTCGGGGCCTTCGACATCGGAGGGGCAGGCATCGGCCGGAGGGCAGGAGGACCCAGGACAGAGACTGTCTTCTGTGTGGCAGCAGTTGGGCCACGCCATAGGTGCGGAGCGGCGGCGGGCGGAAGAGGAGCAGCTCACAATGGTCAGGGCGGAGAACTCCATGCGGAGGGCCCTGAGGCGGGGCGAGTGCCTCGAGGCAATCCGCAGGGGGTTGGAGGAGGACACGGCGTCGTCCCTGCGGACCCTCGGGGCCATGGAACTGGACCGCCTCCGGGACATCGAACAGGAGTTTGATGATGCCCTGGCCCGGGACACCACGGAGTGAGCCGCTGGACTTGCCCGCCGCCTTTGTATATAGTTCTTTAGTTTTAGGTTTCCTTTGTTTCTTATTATGATTTGGAGTCGACGGACACTGCTCCACTTTTTGTATATAGTTGATTTTTAGTTAGGTTTTTTAGTAGGTTTCCTTTGTTCAGTTGGGCTCATGGACCCTTGGTAGTTTTTTACATAGTTCTTTCTTGCATAGAGATTTTTTTACAATAGACTTTGGACGACATTTTTTTGGATTCTGATTAGCAGTTTTTTATTTTTATACGGACATGCAGCTTATTTTTTCTCATTCCCATTGTAGTTTGTTTCCTTTCTTTAGCATTCTTTATTTTTTTCAATACATTTTTGTTTTCATACTTCACTGTGTGGTATCATCTCATTGGTTTCATGCATGTCATGTTGGGTGTTTTCCCATTCAATTGCAACCATTGTGTGTGACGGACATGGGTTCATTAGCTTCATGAACATTGGGGGTGTAACATGTAATTTCCATTTCCATGTGGGTGAATGGGTTACTTGGTAGGGCTTTTTGACCATAACGCACATGATTGGGGATTGTGAGGACCTGGTGGAGGGTGCCCCTGGTGGCTGGGGGGTGGGGGTGGTGGGAGACATGAGTGGGGGCCTGGTGGAGGGTGCCCCTGCACTGCTGGGGGGTGGGGGTGGTGGGGAACATGAGTTGGACATGGGTGGGGGCCTGCTGGCAGGTGCTCCACAGTGCTGGGGGGTGGGGGTGGTGGGAGACATGAGTGGGGGCCTGGTGGAGGCTGCCCCTGCACTGCTGGGGGGTGGGGGTGGTGGGAGACATGAGTGGGGGCCTGGTGGAGGCTGCCCCTGCTCTGCTGGGGGGTGGGGGTGGTGGGAGACATGAGTGTGGGCCTGGTGGAGGGTGCCCCTGGTGGCTGGGGGGTGGGGGTGGTGGGAGACATGCATTGTTGATCAGTAGTGCAAGGTGACATGTGGGTTGGCTGGGGGGCATGCCCATGGTGGATGGGCTGCCTGCGGGACATGAGCAGGGGTGCAGGGTAGTCCCCCGTGGTGTGGGCTGCCTGCAGGGGCCGTGGAGGTTGTGGAGCGTACACCTGGGAGGACCCACACGGCCAATTCACGTGTAGTACTCCCCAGAACCCCTGAAATACACATTCCCTGCTGAAATCGCGTGTGCAACTTCCCGCGCACCCCTGAAATACACGTACCCTGCTCGCACTGGGACAATCGCGTGTGGAACTTCCCACGCACCCCTGAAATGCACGTACCCTGCTGAAATCGCGTGTGGGACTTCCCGCGCACCCCTGAAATACACGTACCCTGATGGAATCGCGTGTGGAACTTCCCGCGCACCCATGGAATACACGTACCCTGCTCGCACTGGCCCATTCATGTGTGGAACTTCCCGCGCACCACTGAAATACACGTACCCTGATGGAATCGTGTGTGGAACTTCCCGCGGACCCATGGAATACACGTACCCTGCTCGCACTGGCCCATTCGCGTGTGGAACTTCCCGCGCACCCCTGAAATACACGTACCCTGCAGAAATCGCGTGTGGAACTTCCCGCGCACCCCTGAAATACACGTACCCTGCTTGCACGGGGCCCATCGCATGTGGAACTTCCCGCGCACCCCTGCAATACACGTTCCCCGCTTGGCGTTTGCTGTTTGCCAGCCCGGTGAACTGGTCCAGGGTTAGCGCAGCCCTTTGCGATGATTTAGCGATTTTGATGGCTTTTCCTTGCGCGAGGGCATTCTTGGGGGCGTTACTGGCGCTGCTGCAGGGTCACTGCGATGCTCTGCCCCACGGCTGGTTTGGAAGCCTAAAATCCATGAATACGCTGTGCGCGGAAATCGGTTTTAGCGCACGTGCCTGGCGCAGTCAATCGCACGCGGACACTCTGCGCCAGCCGCTTGCGACACTTTTCTGCGAAATTCTATGAATTACCCTGTTAGTGTTTTCTACTTCTGTCATAGCTAATTCTGCTTCATTTGCTATTAGTGCCTGTCCCAGTGGTTCTTGGCTTCCTGTTACAGAAGGTTGTCTACTGTTGGGAGTGTCCTTATCTAGTTGGGCCTGGAGTTCTTCTTCATGTTGCTGTTCATTGTGCAACATTGTTTTGTACTGTATAAAGTTTACATCGGTTATAGTGCTTTCCTTTACTTTGAAAGTGTCTTCTTAGGAGTCATAGATATCTAGTATCTCTTCTTCTTTTCTCCATGGTTTAAAAAGTTGTAGCAGGGACATGGAATATAGTTCTTTATGTTGAAAAGTTTTTAATGACAATTTGATATGATTAATTAAGCTTTTTTTGGTAAGTTTCACTAAGCTGCCTTCACAATTTGTCACTCTGTATCTACCTTTATTTTCATCGGGTTTTATATTATTTTTGTATGTGAAGTTTTGGGCTATGTGGTATAGACACATGGTTTCCAAAGTGGTACTCCTGTTTGGGTAGTATATGTCTAGTAAATTGTTTTTCAAAATGTCTTGGCTGTTGGGATCATTTTTGGCTATTTATCTTTTCTATGTCATCGTATGATTTGAAAACTCTTTTTCTAGATTTATCAGGACCAAGACTTAGCCATACTATATTTTCAGATTTTCCATACAAAGCAGTACCGGTTATACAATCTGCAGCTTCATAGCAGCCACATTCCCTATGTGAGAGCATTTTTATGCTTAAGCTGTACAATTTCTGAGACAGTGTTTTGTCCGATGATAGGTCATTCCAGAGGTCTTGAAGCTCTGCGTCTTCTGCTTTGGTCAAGTAGGCTGTAGCATATCGTGCAACTGCAGTGGAATTGTCTGTAATGTACTGCACATCTATGTTTGCATTCAATAAGAGGGCAATGATTGCATTGTAATCATTGATATATTTTGCTTCTTCTGTTCTTTTTATGTAATATATGTTCTTAGGTGATTTACCTTTAGCACTATGTCTAACTGAAGACATGAAGTTGTTCACTTCATCTGTTTCTGTAACTGGTCTAGGGAAAACCAAACAGCATTTGGTGTAGTATTTCCCTTTGTTTTTGTATTTGCGATGACAATATTTCCCACATTTGTGTCTTTAAAATTGTACAATTTGTGCATGAAGATCACTATTTGTTGCTTCTGATGGAATTTCACAAGTGACATATTTTTCGATAAACTGTAACACAGTGGCATCACTGTCTTGACCAAAGTTAGGAGCATTTTTCATCCATAAAAGCATGTGGATATGTGGTGCTCCTCTGGCTTGGTATTCTTTTCTCCAAAAGAATTGTAGCACTTCTCCAAGAGGAGGAACTGTTTTATTACAAATAAAGTGTAGCATAGCAATGAAGCGATGATGGAAATATCTTGAAACATTAACAGGATCTAGTTCTCCAGGTGTTAGTACATCTTGGTTTTTTTTGTTTGATATGCATAGGAAATCATGTACATCTTCCCATGCATATTCTGCACAACTTAGGGGTCGATTCATGGAACAAACGTGCGCCGAAAATCCCAGCGCAAGCAGGCGCAAGGAGGCGCAAGCGTGAGAAATCAAGCGCACGTGCACGCGTGCGATACAAGGAAGGCGCTGCGCTAGTTTTCCGCTGGTCGTGCGCCAAATCCATGGATGTCGCACACAAATGGCATGCACTACGCGCACAGAAAAAGCGCACATAGCGCGGCGCACACAACAAAAGTGGGCGGAACAGTGGGCGTAACACACGGAATGGGGAACAACGCGTGAAAAAGAAGGCGTAACTGGGGAAGTACTACAGGGAACTATACGGAACAGCCACACGCACGCGAACAGCCCGTGTTCATGGATTCCAATACGGGAAACCCACGCACGGCAAAAGATGCGCACAGGCGTCAACGCGTCCACCAAATGAAGGCAGGCAGAAGCGTCCCCTTGCACAGTACAAAAGTGCGCGCAAACAACAAACACGTATATACAGCTACAATGAATGCCCCATTTGTCGCAGCACTGATCGTGGGACACCGCAGGAGGAGGAGACTAGCCAGGGCACGCGTTTTCTCACCACGGACAAGCCTTTTTGGGATGCCTGATGACCAGGACTACGGCAGGTATAGGTTTCCACCCCACATCATCCTAGACCTGGTCAGGGAGTGGGAAGATGACCTTACATCACCCACCCTTTGCTCCCAAGTATTGAGCCCCTTGGAGAAGGTGCTCAATGTCCTGCATTTTTTGGCCACTGGGTCATTTCAGCGGACCACTGCCATAGTGGGGGGGGGGCTCACAGGCCACGCAGTCACTCTGCCTACACCAGGTCTTGGCAATCATGACAGCGTGCCCCTCAGTCCGCAGGCACATATACATGCCCATAACACCCGCAGAAAGGCAGGCCGTGGTCATGGATTTTTACAGGGCTGCACACTTCCCCAAAGTGCTCGGTGCCATAGATTGCACCCATGTGGCCCTATGTCCACCTAGGGCCACTGAGCACATCTACCGAAACCGCAAGCACTGGCATTCCATCAACGTACAGGTGGTATGTGATGCAAAGGGAATCATCACCTCTGCCTATGCAAACTACTCTGGCTTCACCCATGACAGTTTCATATACAGAATGTCCACCCTGAGCCGGTCCCTGGAAGCTGGGCAGCATGGTGACACATGGCTCCTAGGTGAGTACAAATGCCTGTGCACATGCATGAAAGTCACACACAGACAAATACCCAAACCCTAATAATCTCAACTATTATCACGTCCCCAGGGGACAGTGCCTACCCTCTGAGCAACCACATGATGACGCCAATCCGGAGCCCCACCACACCACCCCAGGTAAGATACAACGCGGCCCATATTGCAACCAGGGCCATAGTGGAGCGCACAATCGGAGTGCTCAAGTCACGCTTCTGCTCCCTTGACCGCTTTGGCGGGCAGGTACTCTATGCATCCCCAGTAGTGTGCAGGATCTTTGTGGCAGCATGTGTCCTGCACAATGTTGCAACACGGCAGGGTGTACCGGTGGACATGGTGGTGCCCCCACATCTCCAACCACAGGCACAGGCGCTGCCCATGGGAGGGGATAGGACACGTGGCGAGGAAGCCCGGACTCAACTTGTGGCCACCTTTTTCACCTAAACTCCCACCCCTGCGGAGTGCACAAAGGCCTGGCACATACCAGGTGACAATCGATGCTGACAAAGAGACAGTCAACTGTCACAACCTTACCACCCTGAGATTGTTGCCATGGAAGTGCCACATTGTCTGCATCCCTAGCTACTTAAACACAAGTTATCCTGTGTGACCAAAAGGCACACATATGATATATGATATGATATGATATGGCATTTGTAACACGCCTATACACAAGTGTTGCAAGGCGCAACGAGGCAGGGAGGGGGGAACAAGGGAAGACAGACAACAATCCTACTAGGCCAGGTGTCACTTAGATTGTGCAAGTGCAGGGGTAGGTGGAAGGGGAAAGTGCAAGGGGAAGGGGAGGGGGGAATGCAGTACAGGGTAAGTAGAATAACAAATAAATAGGCCAGCTGGTGGCAATTGCAAAGGTAAGTGCAGACAAGTGCTGTGAAGGGGGGGCTGTAGGGATACAGAGACAGTCCCACAGTGCAGGGGTTGCCACGGAGGCAGTGCAAGTGGAGATTGGCTGGGCCAGGGACCGAGGTCGGTGAGAGTGGCCCAGTTGCAGATTCAGTGCAGTTTCAGTGAAGAAATTAGAAAGGGAGAGGGAGAGAGAAAGCAGAAGCAAAGAGGAAGGTGTTGAGGTGCTTCCTGAAGTGGAGATGGTTCTCCTCAAGTTACAGGGAGGCAGGAAGGCCGTTCCAGAGGGAGGCGCCTGCCACGGAGAGAGATCTACCCCCAGCTTGTTGCTTCGAGAAGCGGCTGACCCTGACATGCAAGGTGTGAATCACACACACCTGCAAAACAGGCCAGGACCATCACTGTTATCTCACTCAAACCCTCCCAAACCACAGTATGACATGGCAAGCAATAGCCATACACCAACACAGTACCAATAAGGTACACATTTCCATGTGAAAAATGTAAATTGGCATCAGACAATGATGCCTGACATGGAATCAGATGAAATGACTGACTAACAACCTCCCACCCAAAATAAGTCATTCCAAAATGCATCACAAAAGTAGTAGCCGCAACATAACAAAGAATGCCTGTCTACAGGCACATTGTGCATTGCAAAATCAACACTGCAGCTTCTGTGTGCTGTGTCTAACTCCTGCAACACACTTCTCAGCGCACAGCACAGTGAACAGCCATTGTGTGTGATGCACACCCTGAGCATCACATCTAAGCGACAAACCACATCAAAAAGCAAAATAGGCATGTACAGGATCCATAAGTGGTCACAGAACATGTGCTACAGGGACACAGTGGGCAGCAGAAGGCAAACAGAGTGTACATGTGGATAGCGAAGGGTGGTTGTACATGTAGTGCCTCATAGTGCGAGTGTGCGGGTCAGCAAGGACATGCACTCAACATATGCATGTGCAATCAATTGACCATCAGTGTCCTCTACACATCACATGTGTACATTCACCATGTGTACACCCCAGCATGTCAAACCACAACTATCCCCTCACACCTGAAAGGTAAATACAACACATGAACATGCATTGATCAGCAGAACACATCATGTACATAGGATACCACAATTACAATGTCAGGGTTCCCATCACACTGCAGGGCAAGGCAACTATCAACAACAAAACACCCCCCCTCCCTCACAAATGACCATGACCCACTGAACAACTGCACCTGGGTCATGGAGCCTTCAACCCTCAAATTTCACCTGGTCACAGGATCACATTCCCCTTCATCACCATCTCCGACCTTGTGTGTCAAAAGTTGCCTGCACCCTCAGAGTCCACCTTCATTTGCAAAGACACAAAATCCAAGGCAGAAAAAGGAACCTGAACAGCCTCCAGTAGATGACTTGAAGTAGCAGTACCTCACAAAGTCCAAGTACTACCACAATGATGTAACAACCAAGGTAGCACAGTAAAGCAATGTCACAACAGGATGTGAGCCATGTGTGGTACATAACATACAATGATGCACCACCAATGGATGTGTACTGTCACAGCTCCCGTGTACAGGTGCAGGAGTGGCACGAAACAACCAACCCCACCGTGGCCTGGGTGCCTGCAAGGTCAAACTCACACAGGCCTCTGAGACCCTGGTGGGGAAGGAGGGTCAAGGATATACAGTTGGGACAACCGTTGGCATACTGGATAACTGGAATGAGGGGCAGGAGAGGGGAGTATGAATGACACGTGAAAGTAGGGAATGCACTAAAATGGAGTACTTGCATTAATACATACACAATCATAACAAACTTGTACATCATTGTCAGGGCCTTCCAGAGTCCAGGCGCAGGAGTGGCATGAACCAACCACCCCCTCTAGGGTTTTGGCACCTGCAAGCTTGGGGCTTACACAGGCATCCGCAACCCCAGCGTGGAAAGAGGGTTAGGGAACGTTGGTTGGATAGGTACGGGAAGCAGGAACACCGGGTAGAGGGTACAGGGTTTAGAATTGGATAGGACTCGGGGTGATTATGGAAAAAAATCCATACCAAATTGAATTACACATTCATCCATGCAACAGTGCACCCCCCAGCAAGCCTATGTAGAGCAGTTTGAAAGAAAAACAACAAGACACTCAGCTCTTGTTTTGAGTGCTGGCCTCCTGCCTTCGCACTCTCAGGTCCGGTTACAGGAGCACTTCAATGCTGCAAAGAGAGCCACAATTAATAATCTGTGCGTGTCCATAACACACAAACACACCACCAAATATGCCCCATAGCAACAAACTACTCTACAATCAGACAATCTGGTGTGGATGCTTCGTACCCATACGTAACATTCCCCCTGTGATGGTTCATACACTGTCAATGCAGTAAGTCAGGCGCCGGTGGGTGCGTGGCAAATGGAACACCAATGTGTCACGATTCACACAACATGCAATGTTCCCTGGGTAAGCAGACAGACGCATATAGCAAGGTATGACTTCAGAAAAAGTTGTGTCCCACTATGACGTAAAAAAATAGGCAGTGCATGTTTCAAGATGTACATGGAAATGAAATGCACTGCACCCGAGTCTGTCCTTTGCTGTATGTCCCCATGAGCTGCTCCTTTCCATGTCTCAGAAGGCAGCATGGGTGATACAACTGCCTCAATGGCCCATGGTGGACCGGAGGGTATGTGCCACTGCCCCTGCAGGTGCCCCAGACAACCTTACAATCAACTAGCCATCAGTCCACCAACACATCTGAGCTGTATTGTGTGCTTCAACACCAAGATTTGTCCAAGCTCACCCTCAGTGCTGCTACTAAGCCCGCATGTGCAACTGGCCTGGTGGAAGCTTTGCTGTGTTGTGGCTCCCCTGTGCTGCTCACCTTGCCTGGAGTTCCTTGGAACACGTCAGCAGTTCTAGGATGTAGGTCTGCAATCCCTGTGCCTCTGCTTGCGCACACATGTGCATGTGGGCACCAACAAACGTGTCCAGAATCCAGAAGTCCAATGGGCCATGTCTCCTGGCAAAGTTGGTCTGGAGGCTCATCCCCCTGCAGAAAGGGCATGAAACACATGATTAATGCTTTAGAGTCATCTGTGTGTGTCTCTTCAGGCATCTCATTACTGGACCATGTCAGAGACGTACATCAGAAATCACACCATCAGTCCGTCTTTCACATCCAAAGTGTGGAACACACTATCTACGGCATGAATTGCAACAAGCACGTGTACAGTAAAGATAAGAAACATACAACACAATGCATAGCAATGAATGCACACATTAATCATGAAACACCCCATCTACCAAAAGCAGAACAGTGTTCAATAACACCGCAATCATCTCCACTAGGGGTGTTAGCACAAGGTACACAGCACCAGACATGCCACAGATATGACAGTCCAAAGACCTTGTGTAATAGGCTGTTACACCGAACCATCCTTGCAAGCCCATGGATAAGGGAGGCAGGAGTGGCATATGTGAGTCAAGGACCCCAAGCAGCAAACACATACACAAGACAAGCCTGAAGGGCCCAGCTGGAACAGACAGTGGATGCTTTCAAAAGCCACAAAGCACCACACCATCACATGAAAGCACAATAGACAAGCAATTTCAAACTATATTAACTAATTACACTAACTATGAAAAACCTACATTACCTAATTAAACTAACTATCAAACAGAAACTTAACTAACTAAACTAAAAGAAAAATCAAAAATGGCCACATACGACCCGGGGGGGAGGGGAGGCACCCAGGAGGGGGGGAGGTACAGGGTGCTGCTCAACACCCATATGTGATGATGCTGAGCCAAAAAAAAAAAACTCCACGGGCTCAACGCCTGCACAGCCCGACCTATGTGGGAGATAGATGGTTGTCTGAGTCTGGCTCATCCTGGAAAGAAGGACATGGCACAGTAGCCTGGCCACGCCTAGCCGCAGCTTGCCCCTCGACGGCAGCAAGTCTGCCGGACGGGTGAGCCTGGTTCTGTGTGGCGATGTGACGTAGGTCTGCAAGCAGAACCTCACGTGATACACGTGCTTCCTCTTGCAAGGTAGCATGTGTAACACAGAATTCCTCCTGCAAGGCCTGGCTGAACAACTGCTGCACCTCCCGGCAAGCCTGTAGCTCAGCCGAGATGGTACGCTCAAGCTGTGCAAACCTCTCCTCTGGTCGCTGCCTCTGGGATATCATAAGGACACCCAGAGTCGATTTGAGGGAAGCATTCTCCTCCCTCAGGGCATCCATGTGCGCCTCTGCGTGAGCAGCAATTGCTTGATGCAGAGACGACATTTCAGCCTGGCGTGCCCTGTCTGAGGCCGCCATGCCCAGCCTGAGCGAGAGGGCCGTGGACTGTGCCGCCTGCTTCTGGAGAAGCACCTGCCTAGCAGGGAGGCCACAGATCGGGCCACACGATCCATGCTCTCAGCGATGTTCTCCATTGCTGCCCCCTGCCGTTCTGAATTGGAGGTCATGTCTTGCTCCTACTCAGTATACTGCGGTTGCGCGTGTTGCTGGGCTTAACCCCTGCGGGACCCAAGGACTGGGTGTCCTCGCTGTGTTGGCACCGCCCGCGGCTGCACGACTACATGCCCCCGTCGACATGATGGCCCAGGCACATCAGTGACTGGTGTGGAGGGTGACCCTGCGTCCCGATCCACCACGGGCGGAGGAACCAAGACTGTCTGACCCCTCAGTGCAGGTGTCGCGGACAGATGAGTGTCCACATCAGAATCACTAACCCCTGACACATGGACTTGATGCTCATCCAGCTCGGCATGGACGTCAGAGTCGTCATCAGGGCTGGACTCATAGGCAGCCAGAGACAAGATGGACTGTAGCACTTGGGGGTTTTCGTGGCCTACCACCCCACGACCCCCACTTGTGCTGGGTTGACGTAGTGGTAACAACCCTGTGTCTGGCAGGACAACACCATCCTCCGCCTCCATTGCGTCATCAACTGAAAAATAGAGAGAAAAAAGGTCACTAAACATATCAGAAGCACACAACACACACACACACCAACAACAAACACATCAGGCAGACATGTGACACACAAAATAGAACCTGGCATGCATGCTGGGTCAACTTTGAATTGCTTCTGTGATCAGACCTGTTGAAAAGTGGCAGTTTGCATATAAGTGGGTCTAAGCAGTGCAGCAAATGTGTATGTCACTCACTACCTACATGTACAAGGACTCCATGGTGTGTGTCAGGAAATGTGAAGGCAGTGCAAGGTCAAATTCAGGCATCACATGCACTGTGCATTCAATGGGTAGCATATCTACAAGCAAAGCACCCCTCCACCCAAGTACAAAAGCAGGGATGCCTAGAATGGTATCAAAAGGCTGACCATATACCTGTGTATTGACAGGCAGTGTTGACTTGCATCAACTGCTTAATGTGATTCAAGTGACAACACTGCAAATGATGATGGACAGTAAGCAGGATACATGATGAAAACTCTGGAGGCCGCCCACGTGTGAAGAAGACACTACAACAGTCGGACAGAGTCATTGGCCATTAAACAGGCTGAGGCCTGTGACCCATACAGATTGTCAGACCCTAAAAATGTGTGCAACGCAGTACTGAGCCACAGTTGACATGGGAAGGCTGATGAGATGCCATGCAATGTATGTCACCCAGGACTTGTATTACAGTGATCATCCAGTCAAGGAAACATAGGGGCATGCATGCAATGCACATAGAGCATGAATGGACACTCATGTCCCTGCGGGGCATCTGACCTATGCACAGTACAAGTGAGATACCCTGCATCAAGTACTAAGGCTGTACCACACAGCATATGTCTGGCAGATTGTACGCTGGACGTTAGCATGTACACAGGATGCATGAACAGGAAAGTACACAATGGCAAGATTGAAGCAGACCAGTGCAAAGGTGGAACTGGGGTGCAGAGTGGCGGAGGCGGGGCAAGGGAGCATGCCTAAATGGAGTACCCGCATGCAGGCAAAGGACACATGCACGTCAGTCATGCTATGACATTGTGCCTGGGCTGAGAGGAAGGTAACCCCACGCACATGCAGAAGGGCCAGTGAGCTGGAACATGGACCGGAGGGGTATACTGGTAACCAGCATGTGAGTAGGGTGTAATAGTGGTGATGCGGACAGTCCCCGTCTGCTCCACATGTCCACCATCCAGCAGAGCAGACATGCATCACGGAAGCATTGCATTACTTACACATCAGAACCATGTACACGTCACATGTAGTGGCAATCATGCACAACACAACCCACAAGTAAAACGCAAACGTCCTCAACAAACATGCATCAACACTCACTGGACTGGGCATCAAAGTCCAGCATCTCTCCCACTCCTTCGACCGATTCAGGTGGTATGAACTCTGCAACGAGTGACTGATGCGGAGTGAGCTCTTCCTCCTCTGGTGCAGGCCCACTGCCAGTCACCAGAGTCAAGTTGTAATTTGAGGCACGCTTAGCCTTAGCGCTGCGTTTGAGGTCATTCCAACGCTTTTTGCACTCTTGCACCGTGCGCACCTCATGGCCGAATGAACTGAAATGTTCCGCAACATGCTTCCAGTGGGTGTCACGGTGGGCAGCCGTAGTCTGACTATTGGCACCCACTATCATGTCACGGCTGTGGCCCCGCACGTAGTCCACAAGGAAGTCCAGTTCATGCTTGCAGAAATGCTTCTTCCTCGACGTGCAGGAGGTCATGGCTGTGTGTGGGGTCCCAGCCTTTGCTGCAGGTGCAACCTTCCTCCTCTTGGACTGTGGCACAGACCCTGGCTGGCTAATGCTGCCCTGAACAGTATGGCCAGTGGGTTTGGTGGATTGAGTCAAGGGAGTGGCAGGTGGAGGGACAAACAAAGGCCTGAATTGTGTCAGTGGCAGCTGGGTGCCCTCTAATGGACCCTGCGCAGCAACATCCGCTGTGGCAGGGTCATTGAACGCAACGGTCCTGGTTGGCAGACTCACAACCGGGGTGTTGTTGGGTGCATCTGCCCCTGCACTTGCCAACACCCTTCTATTCGGGGCACCAGATGACATAACTGCCCCAAGGACACATGTCTGGGTCAGAGCAGCCCTGCATGCCCCTACCAAGTAGGTCTGTTGTAAATCTTCCAAGGGCTCCTCAAGTGCCAACGCAGCCTGCGCTGGCAGACCCTGAGCCTGGGTGGCGGTGTCCACAGCTGCACCTGCAGCTACCACTACCCTTGGGCCTGTGGCAGTCGATGGAACGGACTGCCGGGTAACACGGGCGCCAGTGCCAGGTGCAGAAGCTGCATCTCCCGGAACCACAGCGGGTGGTGGCATGACTGCACCGACACATGGCACAACATTGTGCTCAAGTGGCGCACCCCTGCCTCTTCCCCCTCTGTGGCCCCCCTGGACACCCTGGAGTCCCCCTACTGCCTGGTCAACACGGCCACGTCCCTGACCATGCCCGCCACGAGGAGTACGCCCAGCTGAGGTGCCCCTCACCTTTGCTGGCCTCCCAACCATGGCACAGATGGTGTAGTGCCGGCACAGATGGAGTAGTGCCAATGGGAGGTGTACAGCACAATTGACCTGGGCAATCGGGGTGAAGGGGGTGGGAAGCAAAATGTTAACAGCCCCCCTGCACCTTCAAGGCTGTATGCGACCCCGGTGATGGAGTGACAGGTCACGCAATGCTCAGGCACCCCAAAACTGCAGTAAAACCGTGCACGCAACCCTGCAGCCTACGTGCGTGGAATCAACCTCCCTCAGTATGCGGTGGCACCCAGTAACACGAATAACGCGTACGCGTGGAACACGCAGGCTACTATGACCTCGAAAATGGGTGCGATACACAGGGGCACCCGCAGTGGGAAAAATAGGGTGTGCGACTCACCGTCTGACTAGCGCGATGCAGAAAAACACGCGTAGCCAATACCCCCGCCAAAAGAAGAGATATGTCCTTGATAGCTGTGAAGTTGTGATGGCACGCGAAACAACAGGAAGCAGCAACACACGTAGGTCTCCACGAAAGGCACGTACAGCGAACTGCTGCCCCCGCTCACCTTTAACCCGTGCTGAGGGAAACGCCCGTGCGCGCCACGTCACTTACACGCATGGGCCCTTTCCTCGGATTACACGCATTCATACGCGGACGTGCAGTTTTTCACGCGTGCTGAACCACTATGCTAACATCACAAGGGAAACGGCCGCGCACGCCCGTGCGTGTCACGTCACAGAGGCGCTTACGCTTGAAGGGCCTTTGGTCCAATGAAAGCGCATACAAGTGCTGACGTGCTTACACGCTAGGGGCCTTTCCTCGAATCGCACGCTGACAGGTGCCCCACACTGCTAGGTGTGGGTGTGCAAGGGGACATGGGTGGGGGCCTGCTGGCAAGTGCCCCACACTGCTGGGGGTTGGGGGTGCAAGGGGACATGAGTGGGACATGAGTGGGGGCCTGCTGGCAGGTGCCCTGTACTGATGGGGGGTGGGGGTGCAAGGGGACATGAGTGGGGGCCTGCTGGCAGGTGCCCTGCACTGCTGGGGGGTGGAGGTGCAAGGGGACATGAGTGGGGGCCTGCTGGCAGGTGCCCCACACTGCTGGGGGGTCGGGGTGCAAGGGGACATGAGTGGGACATGAGTGGGGGCTTGCTGGCAGGTGCCCTGCACTGCTGGGGGTGCAAGGGGACATGAGCAGGGGCCTGCTGGCAGGTGCCCCGCACTGCTGGGGAGTGGGGGTGCAGGGGGACATGAGTGGGACATGAGTGGGGGCCTGCTGGTAGGTGCCCCGCACTGCTGGGGGGGTGGGTGTGCAAGAGGACATGAGTGGGGGCCTGCTGGCAGGTGCCCCATACTCCTGGGGGGTGGGAGTGCAAGGGGACATGAGTGGGGGCCTGCTGGCAGGTGCCCTGCACTGCTGGGGGGTGGGGGTGCAAGGGGACATGAGTGGGGGCCTGCTGGCAGATGTCCCACACTGCTGGGGGGTGGGGGTGCAAGGGGACATGAGTGTGGGCCTGCTGACAGGTGCCCCACACTGCTGGGAGGTGGGGGTACAAGGGGGCATGAGTGGGGGCCTGCTGGCAGGTGCCCTGCACTGCTGGGGGGTGGGGGTGCAAGGGGACATGAGTTGGTGATCATTAGTGCAAGGATACATGTGCCTTTGCTGGGTGGCATGCCCATTTTGGGTGGGCTGCCTGCGGGACATGACCAGGGGTGCAGGGTAGTCCCCTGTGGTGTGGGCTGCCTGCAGGGGCTGTGGAGGGTGTACAGGGAACACCTGGGAGGACCCACACTGCCAAATCACATGTAGGATTCCCCGGCACCCCCGAAATACACATACCCTGCTGAAATCGCGTGTGAAACTTCCCACGCACCCCTGAAATACACGTACCCTGCTGAAATCGCGTGTGAAACTTCCTGCGCACCCCTGAAATACACATACCCTGCTGAAATTGCATGTGAAACTTCCCACGCACCCCTGTAATACACATACCCTGCTGAAATCGCGTGTGAAACTTCCCGCGCACCCCTGAAATACACGTACCCTGCTGGAATCGCGTGTGAAACTTCCCACACACCCCTGAAATACACGTATCCTGCTGAAATCGCATGTGGAACTTCCCGAGCACCCCTGAAATACACATACCCTGCTGAAATCACATGTGAAACTTCCCGCGCACTCCTGTAATACACGTACCCTGCTGAAATCGCGTGTGGAACTTCCCGTGCACCCCTGATATGCACGTACCACGCTCGCACAGGGCCAATCACGTGTGAAACTTCCCGCGAACCCCAATAATACACGTACCCTGCTTGCCGTGCGGGTACAGGGTTAGCGCAGCCCTTTGCGCTGGATTGGGGATTTTGATGGCTTTTCCCTGCGCGAGGGGCTTTCTTGGGGGAGTAACTGGCTCTGCAGCAGGGTCGCTGGGCCACTGTGTGCCACGGATGGTTTTGGTAGCTGAAATCCATGAATAGGCTGTGCGTGGGAATGGACTTTAGCGCACGCGGCTGGCGCAGAGATTCGCACGCGCACACTGTGCGCCAGCTGCGTGCACCACTTGTGCGCTAAATTCTATGAATTACCCCCTAAATGTAACAAACCAAGTGGGTGGACCAAGGTTTCTGATCATACAACGTACATCTCAGTGACGTCAGAACCAGTACACTTTAGTACCACGCATGTTTGCTAACATATTTGTAATGCTTGATTGTAAAACCTCATCTTTTTCTTGCACTTTTTGTAGTAATTGTGTCGCTGACATATTTTGAAAGTGGGTACCTGATTTCAATGCATGTGCAACTCCGTAACATAGAGTTGCTAGTTCACTTCCAAAGAGTAGGTGGAATATGTATTCGACATTTTGTCTAAATCTGGGCTCTTCAGAATACATTCGTAATTAGCGGTATTCTGATGCTGTTATCTCAATGGGTCTGTCATCATACCTTTCTCCTTTCCGAGCAGGAAAGAGTAGAGGAAAAGCACGTGCTTCTATACTTTTTTCCCATATGCTGATTGGTGATCCTACGGTTTGTCGCATTTGGTACGTTTCTAGTGCATCATCTATGGTGTCATTAGAGTGTAATGGATGAATTGTATAATGGTCTAAAATATTGGATACTGTAGCAGGATTTAGAAATTGACCAGTTTCTGGTGACTCTTGAATTATTTCAGTGGTTTCCCTCAAGTTTTCTTCAGTATTCATTTCTTTGTCGTATTCATTATTGTCTTTTAGATATTGCAAGGCTTGTCTAACTTTATGTAAGTCTACGAGTTGTTGGCAAATTTTTTTGTCTTCTGTAGGCACACCATTTACTAAGACAATTAAAGATTGCTCTATTCGGCGTTGCACTCCCAGAGTGTGCTCATTTTCTTTCAGATCTAATGATAAATAAACTACTTTGCCACAAATATCTTTCACTAATTCAGAGGGAGGTAATTTTGCTGTTTTTGGTTGAAGGCGTATTATTGCTTGAAATAGGTGCACTGTTTGAATTATGATGCTCTCATATAAATTGAGTTGTTGCAGGGGTTTTGGTAGTGGGAATAATTCCAAGTTATTTGTGATAGCACGTGAAGGAGTTTGGTTGTTGTCAAGTTTTGTAGTGCAGTAAATGCAAAGTATCAAGGGGTCAGTTATTTCATATTTGTTTTCTGCTGTAAGGTAGAGAGCTAATTCAAACCATTTGTAATCTTCATTGTCTTCTATTTTGTATGTTACGTCTACAGTTTTCGTGTTACTTTTATAAAAAGTGTTGTGGCAACACACACACACACATGGTTTGGTACTTCAGCGGATGTACTTTTAAATGTTAGTATTTCTTTTTTGTATGTGTGTAATAGAAGTTTGCCATCTGTACAATTGTTGCTAGTCTGTTGTAAAGCTATTGCATTTTGTAAGTGGCTTTCACTTCCAAAATATTTTCTCTGGATATGCTCTATTTCATCGAGTAGGCCTTTGGCTGTACCATGTAGAAGATTGTTATTTACATTGGCTAGTGCTAAAGCAGGACTTTTAGCATAGTACAGTTTATAGACTAGATTTCTTATAGTTGAATGATGTATTGATATCATTTTGATATGATGGAAGGTGCTTTTGCAAATAGGTCCTGAAATGCAGGCTAATGAATGTCCTTGTAGTCCTGTGTGTTTGCACACTGGACACGTATCCATATTTTGATTTTGTCTTTGCCTTTCACATACTGATTGAGGAACTGGCATAAAGATTGGAAAGATTTTTCGGCAATGTTACGCATTGACGTGCATGGCCTTTTGTATACTGGACGTTCTGGTTCAGTCGAAGGAAGAGGTGACACTGAGTTTTCTGGGTATATTTTTGTAAGCAGCATTTCTTGTTGCATTATGGTATTATTAAGGTTTTCATACCCCGTCCACTGCTATGTATGGCAATTGTGTTTGTTTGCTTTTGTTTGTATGCTTCTTCATGGAAATATGGTTCTGTGCTTGTGGTGTGACTCCATTCACCTCCACAGATATTTAAGAAGTTATTTTTGTTGACATTATGTTTATTGAGAAGTCTTTTTTGTAATTTAGTAGTTAGTTTTGTTAGTGGTTTCATTCTTTTTAACACTAACATAAATAACTTCCTTTTGAGAAGGATTAGACAGTCTATCAAAGCTTCTAAGATTCATTTTATATGGTAGGTTTTGAGGGTTGCGCTTGATTTGTGCCCTGTTTTTTATAAAATTCTGAAGGACTCTGTGGTGGAACATTTTTACTAAAATACTTTTTTTGGTATGGTTACTTGCCACTTCATCAAGATTCATAGGAGCAGTGTTAGCAGTAGAGGTAGCTGAATTCGTGTTAATCACTTTCTGTTTCGTTTTACATTTTGATATAGGAGGCAAAGTTCTGTACTGGAAGCTTGTTTTGCTTCGCTTAATGACTGTATTAGCTGTTTTGTTTGAACTTTTTGTACAAATTCTGCAAGAGATGGATGCTTATTTTGGACACTTTTATTTTCATTTGCTCTACTCCTGCGTTCCTTTCTACAGACTTGCTTTTTGGTAGGCATTCTTTGGGGTCTTTTGAAAAAAAAAGAAGGTATGAGTTGGGCTGTTCTGCAATGTATGTGTGCTGTGTGCATGAGTGTCTGAGTATGATGGTAAGGGCTTGTTTGGTGGTGTGTGATTGTGCATTGGGCAACTACAACTAGTTGCAAAGGCTATTCTTGTATTTGTGTGTTAGTATACTGGGGTTCAGATGACAGTAGAAAGTAAGCTAGTGGTGAGGAGAAGCACTAATTATAAATCTAATGGTATACAATTAAAACAGTTCTTTGTTCTGTAATACTAACATTCTAGGGGCTGAGTTATGTCATTTGTGCGCTGAAAAACAGGGATTGGTGCGCAATTCTGCCTGCTAATCCACAAATCTCCATTATTTTGGCACACAAATTCCATGAATCAACCCCACAGTGTGTTTGAGTAACAAAAATAATATTATGGTAGTATTGTACTTATTCTTTTTGTGTGGAATGAGTAGGTTTCTTCTGAGTTGTTGTTTGTACTTCAGATGCTGCTGCTTTTCAGGAGAGTGGTCTTCACAGCAATTGTAAAAGAAAGAAGTTAGTAATTTTGTGTGTTTATAGCACTGATGTTAATTTAGACGTTGATTTGTATGTTGTTGTAATAGTATTCTTGTTTGATATCTGAACATAGTGTGTGCATGCAGTTTCCTTTGACTATGTGAAGCCTTTGTATTTTACATACAATATGTTAGTTCAACATGCTTTGTAAATGAGTAGAATACTAAGTGTATGAAACTCACTTGGTTTCTTAAGGCTGTGTTATTGAATGTTAGGAGAAAGAAGAAATAATAATATACTTATTTTGCAATTTCTATACAGTAAATTGCAGAAACTGTATAGAAAAGCATGGAATGCACACATTTGTGAAGGTGTGGGTAATAAAGCAGAATGATGTGATTTACAGGCAGTGGTGTTATTTCAGCTGGGAGCTTTTCAATGATAGATTGTATCTATGTGAGTGTATGAGGATGCATGACCTTATCCTAGCTATGTGTAATTTTATAATAAACTACTAAGTGTTTTTCTACAATTATACTGTTGTTTCTCCCATCTTCTAATATTATATTTTTTAGATAGCTGTGTGTGTAAAAAGAAATTAGATAGCAGACAGGTTTGGAAGTGACAGTTGATTATTTCAGAGGGGATACATGACAGTAAGTTCATTTTATAAGTTATACAGGTTAAGTGGCATTTACTCTGTTTATATGCATTCGGAAGAGTTGTACATGTACTGTGCAGAAAATATGCATACCTGTAGTTTGTATTCATGCATGCGGACATGCATGCAGCTGTAAGTAGAAATCTTGGAGACTTGTACAGTTCTTTTTGTATTAGGTGCTTTCCAATGATATGAGACTTGTCCTCAGAGTGATCAACAGTACATTTGAAGTGCTGAACTCTGATGATGGAGTTAGATGTAGAGGTCTTGGATGTGATTGGTGGATGGTTGTGTGACTGCTTAGCTATATCCATTGAGGGAATGGCACAGAGAGTGAAGTGGAAAGGATAGAAGGGCTGTCTAAGAGTTACGCGGGCCGCGGACACCGCGGCTGTCCACGGACAGTGCATGCCACATCTGGGGTTTTTCAGCAAATCCAGCATGGAAAGGGGACTGTAGGGATCAGCCAATCAGAGGTTGAGGTTGTCGATTTGTGTTGAAAGAGACTGTGTAGTGAAGATAGCAGAGGTGGAGAAAGTCAGAGTGTTGGTGCTTGGAGATATGTTTGTGCATGGTTTACAGCAGTGTGCTCAATGCAGGCATGTGGCAAACAATTTTGATGTTAAAGGAGCGGAGGTGGTGTGGAGCACTGTGACAGATTGGAATGTACAGGGAATTGTACAGATTTGTGAAGATATGGGCAGCATGAACAGTCCTCATGTGGTAGTTTTGCACTATGCCCCTATTTGTTGGCAGATTTGGAATACCTGGTTCAAGCAGTAATGAACATCCTTCCACATGCCAAAGTATTTTTTTCTGGATTAGTACCGAGGGCAATATGGGACAATAGCTCTGTTTTTTGTCCTCAGCAAAACATTGCTATGTGTGCAATCAACTGAGGAATGTGTGCTTTCATGCTTAGAGCTGGTATGTTCTTCTGTAATAATGAGAATATTGAATCCAGTTATGCTGTTTATTTTAAAGAAGATGCCATCTTTCATGGGAAATGCCATTCTGTTTTGGAATGTAAGGATAGCTTTGGAGAAGGTTATGTGAAGATTTTAGGAGTAAAGTAAGAAAAAAAAAGAAAAAAAATACAAAATAACAGGGGTCTGTTAAGCATCTGCAAAAAATAAAAACCAAAAAATGGCTCTTTTCAGAGCCAACCTCAAAAGGGTAATGGGGCACACTATTTAATTGTACATTCACTAAGCTCAGATTTTCGATATGTCCACGAACATGGTGATAGTCCGCGGACAGCGCGTATTACATACAGGGATTTTGGGGTTTAGAGGCATGCAAATGAGAATGAGCAGAGCAAGGGATTGGTCAGTAAAGTTTACTCGGTGTGTTGTGTAAGGAGAGAGTTTGTCAGAAAGTCTTTTTCCTGAGAGAAGAACTAGCTAGAGATAGCTATGGCTGTGTGTTTCAGAAAACAGATTATCTGGATTTTGGGAGACTCATGGATACATTGGTTGGAGGTTCATGCAGAACGCTGTGGAGTAGCTGCAGATCTTGGATTCCCTCATGTGGAAGTGCACTGGCATGGAGTGCGTGGAATGACGTGGCTGGACTTGGTACCTCTCTGTGCTACTTTGGAGACACAGCATCATCCAGACATAATTATAATTCATTGTGGAGGGAACAGTTTAGGACATGTGTCTGGAATTTCTTTGGAATTTGCAATGAAAGAAGGACTTGGGAAGGTCATGGATATGTTTCCAAATTCCCAAGTAATTTTTCCTCGTATTGCACAGAGACAAATGTGGCTGTATTCTTCTTCATTTGGTCCACAAATGGAGAAAGTGATGCACAATGTCACTAAGGCTGTTTGTGCTTTGCTAAGAGATGTTGGCATGTCCTCTTTTCACAATGAAAATATTATGTTTTGTAGCACATACATTTTTTGCAGAGATGGAGTCCATCTTACGTATGCTGGCAATCAGATTTTTCTGAGAAATGTACAAAATGCATTGCAAACTTTTTGTAATTACATCCATCCATTTAGCAGTAGGTGTTGACCATTTCAAGTTTTTTAAACACAAAAAAAACACCAAAAGGCTCTTTTCAGAGCCACCACTTCCTCCCAGAGAAAAGTGCAATCGTTTTGCTAGGGCAGCACTCCTAAAATTAAATGTCCGCAGACGGTCCGCAGACTTCTGAATACTGCACAGGGTCCTGCCCCATTTATTTGCCACTTCTATTTTTAAACTGTGAAAGGAGGCTCTGAAAAGAGCATTTATTTTGGGGAATTTTTGTTATTTTATATTTTTTGTTTTTTTACACATGACACACTAGGAGAGGAGGGGAAAGGAGGGTAAGGAAGGGACACCAGCCACGGGGATAAAACAGGGCAGGTGGAGAGAGGAAGATGTAGGGTGGGCCTTATTTAGGTAGGTAGCAGACCTTCTGGTGGTCCTTGACAGCAGTCTCGAAAGCACTTAGAAGGTTTTTCCCCCTTGCAGAGTATTGCGTCGCAGTACATACACAATATTGTGACCCTCGAAAGGTAAGGGTCTTCAGCATCGTGAATGGCCTGTGAGGCAGCTGAAGGGATGCGCTGTCCCGCAGGAGTGTCTCTTTTGGTGACAGGAGCGGAAATGGAGGATGTGGTAGAGGAACTCAACCTACTATGTTGATCACAAGGTACAACCCTGCGAATTGCCCCACCGTCGAACGACCTTAGTTGTCGCTTCATGGATGTCATACCAAAGCTGTACCAGGCCTCCCATTACTCAGCACCATTTTTCACTGGTTGCAGGTGACCTTGTTTGCACGTGCTTTTGGTACGTCACCATGAATGGTAAACAACCGCCACACCCAAGACTCACGGCGAGTGCTGGCAGTAGGGACTTCAACTACCTCATCCTCAACATCCTCTTCATCCTCCTCCTCTACATCCTCACGCCTGTTCCCCTCTGCATGCCCTTCAGGAGGTGGTGGTGATGGAGGGGTTGGGGGTGGTGCTGAGACAGATGTAGCAATAGCAGCCATGGATGCCATCAGGGTTGATGAGAAAAGAGCAGCAAAGGCAGCAAAAGTCAATCTGCAATAGCCACAATGAAGATCAGCTCTGGGTTGTGGCCTTTTATAGAGGTGCTGGTGGTTAGCTTACCATAACTGGCGAATTTCTGGGGTTTTTCTGTTTTACTTGGAACCGTAATGCCCCTTTAACAATGTTTTTTTACTGAATTTCATAGGTTTTTACTAGTGCAACTTAACCATAACGTCTTTTTAACAAAGATTTTTTATTGAATATATATATTCAATTACTGACCAATCCCTTAGTCTGCTCATTGTCATTTGCATGCCTCCCCACCCCAGAAATCCCTGGATGTAACACGCGATGTCCGCGGACTACCGCCATATCCGCGGACATATTGTAACATGGACAGTCCTTCTACCATTTTCATTTCGCTTTCAGTGCTATTCCCTCATTGGAAATAGTGAAGAAGTCACGCAGCCATCCACCAATCACATCCAAGACCTCTACATCTAACTGCATCATCATAGATCAGCACTTCAAATGTACTGTTAATCTCTGTTAATCTCTCTTTCAATGTCATATCATTGGAAAGCACCTTCTACAAGAAATACTGTACAAGTCTCCAAGATTTCTACTTGCAGCTGCATGCATATCCATATGCATGAACACAAACTACAGGTATGCATATTTTCTGTATAGTACATGTACAATTCTTATAGATTCATATAAACAGATTAACTGACTTTTAGCTTGTATAATCTATAAATGAACTTACTGTCATTTTTCCCTTCTCCTATAATCAACTGTCACTTCCAAACCTATCTGCTAGTTAATTTCTTTTTACACACACATTTGCAAAACATGTTGAACTAACATATTTAAAGTACAATATAAAGGTTTAACATACTCTAACAAAATTTCATGCACACAGTATGTTCAAATATCAAACAACAATACTTGTACAAAAACATGAAAATGTATTTATTTACTTAATTATTTACTTATTTATATTTATATAGCATGCATGCAGCCCATGGGCATTGAGGCACTGTTACTTGCAAGAGCTTAGTTACAGGAATCGTGGCATTCAGTGGTACATTATGAATTCCACAACGCATAGAACTGATATTTTGGTTGGTACAGTTAGTCATTACAATACAGCTTATGCATTAAGAACATATGATATGTATTCAACTAGTGCGATGCATCTTATGTGAATAAAATGGTTTTCATGATTTTGTGGAACGCACTGAGGGTCAATGTCAAAAAAATCAATGTCTAAATTAAAAATAGTGCTATATACAAATACAATTACTAATTTGTTTCCTTTACAATTGCAGTGAAGACCATTCTCCTAAAAAGAAGCAGCCGAATTTGAACTACAAAGAACAACTAAGAAGAAACCAGCTCATTCCAGAAAAAAAGTAAGTTGAATACCACCATAATATTTGTACTATTACTCAAACACACTGTAAGGGTAATTCATGCTCTTTCTACCCCTAAAAATAGAGATTGTGCACCATTCTGCCCACAAACCCCTATTTCTTAAACAGAGATTTACAAGCAGAATGTTGCACAAATTCCTATTTTTCGGCAACCAACTGACCCATCTCAGCCTCTATAATTTTGATATTATAGAACAAACAACTGTTTAAATATCATAAGATTTACTATTTGTACTTCTCCACACCACTAGTTTACTTTCTACTGTCATGTGAACCCCAGTTTAGTAGCACATAAATTCAAGAATACACATCCCAACGAGTTGTAGTTGCCCAATGCATAACCACACACCATCACATACATCTTTATCATCTTACTCAGACACTCATGCCCACAGCACACGTACATTGCAGAACACCCCAACCCATACCTTCTTTATTTTTTTCAACAGACCCTAAAGAATGCCTACCAAAAATCAAGTCCATAGAAAGCAACGCAGAAGCAGAGCAAATGAAAATAAAATTGTCCAAAATAAGCATCCATCTCTAGCAGAATTTGTAAAAAAAGTTCAAACAAAACAGCTAATACAGCCATTTAGCGAAACAAAACAAGCTTCAAGTACAGAAACTTTGCCTCCTCTATGAAAATGTAAAACAAACCAGAAAACAATGAACTAAAGGTCAGTTACCACTACAGATATAATTGCCCTATAAATCTTGATATAGTGCAAAGTAAGCATACCAAAAAAAGTATTTTAGAAAAAATGTTCCGTCACAGAATCCTTCAAAATCTTATAAAAACAGGACAGAAATCAGGCACAACCCTTAAAACAAATGGAAGGAAATTAAATCTTAGAAGCGTTGATAGTGCAATCCTTCTCAAAAGAAAATTATTTATTTTAGCGTTAAACAAAATGAAACCACTAAAAAAACTAATGACTAAATTACAAAAAAGACTTCTCAATAAACAAAATGTCAACAGAAATAACTTCTTAAGTATCTGTGGAGGTGAGTGGAGTTACACTACAAGCACAGAACCATATTTTAATGAAGAAGCATACAAACAAAAGCAACCAAATACAATTGCCATACATAGCAGTGGACGAGGTTATGAAAAAGTTAATAATTCCATAATGGAACAAGAAATACTGCTTACAAAAATATCCCCAGAAAACTTAGAATTACCTCTCCATTCAACTGAATCAGAATGTTTAGTATACAAATGGCCATGCACGTCAATGTGTAACATTCCCAAAAAATCGTTCAAGTCTTTATGCCAATTCCTCAATCAATATGTGAAAGGCAAAGACAAAATAAAAATGAAACTACTGCAAAATATGGATACCTCTCCAGTGCGCAAGTACACAGGACTACAAGGACATTCATTGGCCTGCATTTCAGGACCTACTTGCAAAACCACCTTTCATTAAATCAAAATGATATCAACACATCATTCAACTATAATAAATCTAGTCTATAAACTGTATTATGCTAAAAGTCCTGCTTTAATACTAGCCAATTTAAATAACATTCTTCTACATGGTACAGCAAAAGACCTACTTGAAGAAATCGACTATATCCAGAAAAAATATTTTGGAAGTAAAAGCCACTTACAGAATAAAATAGCTTTAAAGCAAATTAGCAACAATTCTATTCATGGCAACCTTCTACTACACACATACAAAAAAGAAATACTGAAATTTAAAAGTACATCTGCTGAAGTACCAAACCATGTGTGTGTATGTTGCCGTAGAACTTTTTATAAAAGTAACACAAAAATTGTAGATCTAGCATACACAATAGAAGACAATGAAGATTCTAAATGGTTTGAATTAGCTCTCGACCTTATAGCAGAAAAGAAATACAAAATAACTGACCTCTTAATACTTTGCAGTTACTGCACTACAAATCTTGACAACAACCAAACTCCTTCACGTGCTATCACAAATAATTTAGAATTATTTCCACTAACAAAACCCCTACAACAACTCAATTTATATGAGAGCATAATAATTCAAACAGTGCACCCCTTTCAAGCAATAATACGCCTTCAACCAAAAACAGCAAAATTACCTTCCTTTGAATTAGTGAAAGGTATTTGTTTTAAAGTATAGTGTTTACCATTAGATCTAAAACAAAATGTGCACACTCTAGGAGTACAACGTCCCATGGAGCAATCTTTATTTATCTTAGTAAATGGTGTACCTAAAAAAGACAAAAAATGTTTGCAACAACTGGTAGATTTACATAAAGTTAGAGAAGCCTTGCAATATTTAAAAGACAATAATGAATACTACAAAGAAATTAATATTGAAGAAAACTTGAAGGATACCACCGAAATAATTCAAGAGACAGAAGAAGCTGGTCAATTTGAGCTCCTAGATCCTGCTACAATATCCAATACTTTAGACCATTATACAATTCACCCATTGCACTCTAATGACACCGTAGAAGATGCACTAGAAACATACCAAATGCGTCAAACAAAAGGATCACCAATCAGCATATGGGAAAAAAGTATAGAAGCACATGCTTTTCCTCTACTCTTTCCTACTGGCAAAGGAGGAAGGTACCATGATAGACCTATTCAAATAACAGCATCAGAATACCGCTTGATACAGATTTATTCTGAGGATCCCAGATTTAGACAAAATGTGGGATACATATTCCACCTACTCTTTGAAAGTGAACTAGCAACTTTATGTTACGGAGTTGCACACACCTTGAAATCAGAAACCCACTTTCAAAATATGTCAGCTACACAATTATTAGAAAAAGTGCAACAAAAAGATGAGGTTTTACAATCAAATATTACAAATCTATTAGCAAATATACGTAGTACTAAAGAGTACTGGTTTCGACATCATGGAGATGTACGTTGTATGATAAGAAACCTTGGCCCACCCACTTGGTATGTTCAATTAAGTTGTGCAGAACATGGAATATGAATGGGAAGATGTACATGATTTCCTACGCATATCAAACAAAAACAAAACAAAAATAGATATAGTAACACCTGGAGAACTTTGTTCTCTAGATCCTGTTAATATTTCAAGATATTTTCACCATCGCTTCATTGTTATGCTACACTTTATTTGTAATAAAACTGTTCCTACCCTCGGAGAAGTGCAACACTTCTTTTGGAGAAAAGAATAGCAAGCCAGAGGAGCACCACATATGCACATGCTTTTATGGATTAAAGATGCTCCTAAATTTGGTCAGGACAGTGATGCCACTGTGTTACAGTTTATTGAAAAAGATGTCACTTGCGAAATTCCATCAGAAGCAACAAATAGTGATCTTCATGCACACATTTAAAATTTCAAAGACACAAATGTGGCAAATATTGTTGTCGCAAATACAAAAACAAAATAAAATACTACACCAAATCCAGATTTGGTTTCCGTATACCAGTTACAAAAACAGGTCAAGTGAACAACTTCATGTCTTCAGTTAGACATAAGTGTTAGAAGTTAAATCACCTAAACATACATATTGCATAAAAAGAACAGAAGATGAACAATATATCAATGATTACAATGCAATCATTGCCCACTTATGAAATGCAAACATAGATGTGCAGTACATTACAGACAATTCCTCGGCAGTTGCACGATATGTTACAGCATACTTGACCAAAGCAGAAAAAACAGAGCTCCAAGACCTCTGGAATGATCTGTCATCAGACAAAACACTGTTTCAGAAATTATACAGCTTGGGCATAAAAATGCTCTCCCATAGACAATGTGGCGCCTATGAAGCAGCAGATCGTTTAACTGGTACTCCTTTGTATGGAAAATCTGAAAATATAGTATGGCTAAGTCTTGGTCCTGCTAAATCTAGAAAAAGAGTTCTAAAATCATACGAAGATATAGAAACAATAGCCAAACATGATCCCAACAGCCAAGACATTTTAAAAACAATTTACTGAACACATAGTACCCGAACAGAAGTACCACTTTGGAAACCATGTGTCTATACCTCATAGCCCAAAACTTCACATACAAAAATAATATAAAACCCGATAAAAAAAGGTAAATACTGAGTGACAAATTGTGAAGGCAGCTTAGTAAAACTCACCAAACCAAATTTATTTAATCATATCAAATTGTCATTAAAGACTCCTCAACATAAAGAACTATATTACATGTCCCTACTACAACTCTTTAAACCATGGAGAAAAGAAGAAGAAATACTAGATAACTATGACTCCTATGAAGACACTTTCAAATGAAAGCACTATAACTGATGTAAACCATACACAGTACAAAACAATGCTGCACAATGAACAGCAACACAAAGAAGAACTCCAGGCCCAACTAGATAAGGACACTCCTGGCAGTAGTCAACCTTCTGTAACAGGAAGCCAACAACCACTGGGAGAGCCACTAATGACAAATGAGGCAGAATTAGCTATGACTGAAGTAGAAAACACCATGTATCAGTATAAAGATAAAGAAGTCTTAACTATACTACAATCAAAACTAAACAATGAGCAATGTAATATTTTTCAAGAAGTAACAAAAGAAATTGCACATGGTTTACAACATGAAAACAAAGAATGCACCTGCCAAAATTACAAACCTATACCACTGTACGTCAGTGGTGAAGCTGGTTCTGGCAAAACATTCTTAATCAAAATCATCAGTAAATTCCTTCAACAATTGACAAACAACAAACTGTCAGCTGTTGTCAGTGCCCCCACAGGTTTAGCTGCCTACGACATAGGCGGTGTCTTACTTTACACTGATTACTACTCCTGCCAGTGGAACACCAAAACAAATTAGACCACTACAAATTGTCTACAGAAGCTGAAATGGAACTACGCAGAGTATTAAAACAAATGAACATGCTACTAATAGATGAAGCGCGCATGGTCTCCAACCTAATGTTGGCTTTGATTCACCTCATATTACAAGAAGTACTCAAAACAAACTACGAAGAGCTCTTTGGAGGAAAACACATTATTGTTTTCGGAGATCTTCAATTGACACCAGTGAAAGGTGAGCCTATTTTTAAAACATTAGGACACAAACCCTGCCGTAAAACTGTTGGCAGTATTGGAAATGTCAACCTTTGGCAACATTTCCAATATAGAGAATTAACAGAAAACATGCAGCAATCTGCAGATCTCACTTATGCCAACATCTTAAAAAGTATTAGAGTTGGTATACTATGTCAAGAAGCACAAGCAATATTGAAAACCCGGCACATTCATGCACTTTATGGCGATAATGCATGTGCTACAGATGATATGGACCAATTAGCCACCAAAAATGGCAATTGTATGGCATTAATGCCAACTCTTGCAAGCTGTTTCAAATTCAGTTAAACAATGTTAAAAAAAGAAATGCAACCAATAATTGAAATTAGCGCCACAGACAAACTAGACATACATGGTATGACACTACCCAGGCGTGAACAAGCCACAACAATACTAAATAGTTTAGAAAATTCAATCTCGAACACAGCTGGATTGGAAAAAATATTAAAATTATCCTTAAATTGCAGAGTAATGCTTAAACGTAACCTTGACCTGGATCAAGGACTATTTAATGGAGCACTGGGTACAGTTGTTGGCTTCCAAACATACCCAAGTGACAACAACATTCAGTTTGTCAATATTCTCTTTGACAAACTTTCAGAAGTGAAAAGGACAGGACGCTCAACAGCTCAATTCCTTCTCTTCAAAGACATGTATGTACGCAGAGAACAATTTTCTGTAACTCTTGCATACGCAGTCACCATTCATAAATCACAAGGTCTTTCCCTAGACAAAGCATTGATAGACAATGGTAACACAGTTTTTAAGAAAGCATGAGCTACCTATCACTATCACGCTTACGTACACTTGACGGTCTATTTTTAATCAACTTTGATGCAAGTAAAGTAAACACAGATATTCCTTGCATTTTAGAATACAATAGTCTTCATTCACTATACACCCCCATCTAAAAATATATCCTGTTCCACAAAAAGTAAAAGGTTCTAAAAGAAAACTAAATCAAACAGAAATGCAACAGGATGTCACTGCAAATCCTCCAAAGAGAGTAAAAGAAACTAATACTTCATCAAGTACCACAAGCAAAAAAGAACCTGTTAGGGAAAGTAAACGAGGAACTTCTTCAAAGAAGGAAGACAAACTCCAAAAAAAGCACTCAGACACAGAACTACCTGGTCCATTTAAACTTTCAAATGTAATTGTTGTAAGTTGCAATGCAAATGTAGCAATGAATATTCTATTTCAATTACCACCAATTATTGACAACATTTACTTACACAGTACAGACCAATTGTGTTTGCAAATGTTAGTACTTCATAGAAACGCAACAAACAATCCTGACAACACGTATAGTGTTTATGGAATAAGACAAGAATTTGACTACTGTGCTGGAATGGTGAAATTCACTATAAACTCACAGGAAGATCCACAAGAATTTCTAATGTACTTACTACAAGTACGAGAAAACAAAAACATACCTTCCAGTTTTTATACAATGGAAACATACATGCACTCTCTGCAACAATGTGCCAAAGAACAAATCCCCAATGAGCGCTTTGTGTATGTATCAATACCTAATTGTGAATCTGTTCCATTTCAACAACTTGTACAAAATGCAAACCATGGTAGACTATGTACTACCTGCAATTCGTATAATCGCTCCACCTTGCTAATACAAACACATAGTAAATACGTAATACTAATGCTTCTACGTTACAATGCAGATGGTACCAAAAACCACTGCAAGCTGACTGGATTCACACATGGTCAAGTATCACTAGGAAAATAAACCTTCACAACAATAGGTATAATCTAACACACAGGTGCCACAAACAATGGCGGTCACTATACAGCATATATTAAAAAAAATGTGGATGGTTCAAATGTAATGATAGTACCATTACTCTAAAGTAGAGATTACCTGCAAATCTTACAAATGCTTATTTAATCTTCTTAAAACCAAAATTAAGTAACTAAACTGTAGTTAAACATTAACTAAACTTTTATTAAAAAACTATAAACTGTTACAATATGCCAACAGCTATATAACTGCCCCAAGATTCTACAACAGCTAAACAGATAAATGAATACTACTACATTATATCTAAAAATAGATAGTTAGAATACGCCAACTGGTATCTAACTGCCCCGAGATTTTACAATAACCAAACAGATAAATCAATACCACTTGATTATAAAAAACTATAAACAGTTAGAATATGCCAACAGGTATCTAACTGCCCCAAGATTCTGCAACAACTAAATAGGTAAATGAATACCACTAAATTATATCAAACAATAAACAGTTAGAATACGCCAACTGGTATCTAACTACCCCAAGATTTTCAATAACCAAACAAATAAATCAATACCACTACATTATAACAACAAATAGAGTTAGAATACGCCAACTGGTATCTAACTGCCCCAAAATTTTACAATATCCAAACAGATAAATCAATACCTCTTCATTTTAACAAAAAAATAGACTGTTAGAATATGTCAACAAGAATCTAACTGCTTCAAAAATCTGTAACAAGCCAATATATACAGCATTAGCCAGAAACAACAAGTGAACACTGAAAACAAACATGTTTTTTTTTCTCCCACAGACCCAATGATTTTAGCAACTAACACAGAAACTGAGCAAATTGCACAGTACACTGGTATGTAATCTACTAAATATGAGGGTAAAAAAAAATGTTCATTTTTCAATGTTATAAGTCATTACAAAATACAAATATTAACATGACCTTTTCTTTTATCACAGAAATTAACAAGGAATACATGTACGCCAGTTACTAAACCAAACATTAAGTATATTATAATAAGTACAACCATCACATCAAATCACACCCATAGTGACTTATAACTTTGGTGCTTATAAATTTGGTCTTGTCCATGCACCCAAGAGTCTATGCCCTGCCACAACCACCGCAGCATATCACACCCATACTGGCTTATAACTTTGTTGCTTATACATTTGTTCTTGGATCCCAAAGTTATAAGCCACGATAGGTGTGATATGCTGAGGTGGTTGTGGCCAGGCCATAGAGACTTGGGTGCATAGAGTATTGGGAGTCTATGGCCATGCTCCCAAGACTCTATGCCCTGACCACAACCACCGCAGCATATCACACCCATAGAGTCAAACATTTTAACTATGCCATATGGGCACCTGTAATGTCCGTGGACATGATGAGTGTTCTTAGAACAGTTTCAACTTGCCTACGAACAGTAATGACAAGCATAGTGTCCTCAGGACACCCCCATTTTGTTTATTTACGAACATCCCAGGACACATGATGTGTTCTTAGAACACTTTGATCTTGCCAGCGAACAATACAGACAGCGTCCTCAGGACACCCCCATTTCGTCCATTGACGAACATTTCAGGACACTGCATGTGTTATTAAACAGTTCCAACTTGCCTGCGAACAAAACGAACAGGCATACCTTCCTCTGAACACACCCATTTTGTTTATTTTTGAACATTTCAGGACACCACAAGTGTTCTTAGAACAGTTTCAGCTTGCTTGCGAACAATACGTACAGGCGTAGTGTCCTCAGAACACCACCCATTTTGTTTATTTAGAACATTTCAGGACATCCATTTTGTCATTTCAGGACACTGCGTGTGTTCTTAGGACACAGTACGGACAGGTATAGTGTACACACGACACCCCCATTTTGTTTATTTACGAACATCCCAGAACACATGATGTGTTCTTAGAACAGATTCAACTTGCCCGCGAACAAAGCGGACAGGCTTAGTGTCCTCAGAACACCCCCATTTCGTTTATTTACAAACATCCCAGGACACTTCATGTGTTCTTAGAACAATTTGAACTTGCTTGCGAACAGTACGGACAAGCTTACCGTCCTCAGGACACCCCATTTTGTTTATTGACGAACATCCCAGGAAACATGATGTGTTCTTAGAACAGATTGAACTTGCCTGTGAACAAAATGGACAGGCTTACTGTCCTAAGAACACACCCATTTTGTTTATTTTTGAACATTTCAGGACACTGCAAGTGTTCTTAGAACAGTTTCAGCTTGCTTGCGAACAATATGTACAGCCGTAGTGTCCTCAGAACACCCCCATTTTGTTTACTTAGAACATATCAGAACATCTGTGTTGTCCGCGGACAAAGAGAACACAACAGGGCGGTCTACCACCTAAATAAATACAACATTTAACCCATCTCTTACTCCCCCACCCTCCCCAAACAGTTTTACACACCAACACACTCTACTAAATAGTATTTTTCCACCAAGTTTCACAGCGCTGTCCACGGATGCCCACGAATCCAAGATGGCGGGCGTTCCCGAAAATCTGAGGCGCTTCAAGCTCTTCACCGTCCAACCAGCGAACACCTTGCATGTCCGTGGACATAACGCAAGCCGGTTGGCCAATCGGGTCACTGTCCGTGCAGCGAACAGGGAAGTGTGTCCGCGGACCGAATATAGATATCACTAATTTTTTGTGACCTACTTTTTGGTCATTTAAAACAAAAACTACTGGATGAATTTTCACCAAATTTGCAAAAGCACACTTTTGGGACCAAGCCGCTGCTCCTGGTCTAAATTTGGTGAAAATCCGTCCAGCGGTTAAGCCTGTGGGCGTGAGAAAAGTTTTTTCCCCATTCAGTCTATGGGAAAAAAAAAAAGTTTTGGGACCCCTCCTATAACTTTGCCCCCCCTGGACCAAACCTCACCAAACTTTGCAAACAGATTCAGAGTGGCCTATATAATTCTGCAAAGTTAGGTGAGGATTCGTCCAGGGAGAGTGAAGTTATAAGCCACCCAAAAAGGGCTCTTCCTATGGAAACAGCAACTTAACCGTAACTACACAGCCACTACTGTGGCTGTGTAATGTATATTACATGGCCCGTGGGAGCGGCCATGTAGTTATGGTTAAGTTGCTAAACCCATAGGAAGAGCACTTTTTGGGCAGCTTATAACTTTGCTCCCCCTGGACGAGTCCTCACCAAACTCTGCAAAAAAAGTATATGGCCCATTCTGAATTTTTTTGCAAAGTTTGGCAAGGTTTGGTCAAGGGGGGGGGCAAGTTATAAGGGGGTCCCAAAATGTCTTTTTTTCCTAATGGGAAAAAACTTTGCTCACACCTACAGCCCAAACCGCTGGACAGATTTCACCAAATTCGTGGCAGGAGCGGCGGCTTGGTCCTGAAAGCGTGCTTTTGTTAGTTTGGTGTAAATCCGTCCAGTAGTTTTTTTTTTAAACGACCACAACATAAGGCAAACAAATTAGTGATATCTATGACTGCTCCGCGGACACACGTCCCTGTTCGCTCCACACACAAGACACTGATTGGCTAATAGACTTGCGTCATGTCTGCGGACACACAACGTGTTCACTGACTGGTTGGAGTGAAGCGTGAGGTGCGTCAGATTTTTGGAAACGCCCACCATCTTGGATTTGCGGACATCGGCCGGTGTCCACGGACATTGCGGTAAAAACACATTAAAAACACAAAATTGCATTTGTCAAGGTTATCAAATAATCTCTGTGGAAGTGAGGGGTGATGAGGATGGGATGGAATATGGCTACAAGAAGCAGAAAAACGTGTGGTTTTTGCCGTGAACATCCTCAAACAGTTTGGATGTTCGCAAACAGTCCTGAGAAGTTCGGTGACACTTCAGATGTTTGGGGGCAGTTTTTGGATGGCATATACCTTTGTCACCACTGAATGAAACTGCATGACATTTTGCAATTATATTCCTGTCCTGATTCCAAATGTGTTTGCAAAGTTTGGTGGGATACTGTCAAGAGGGGGCAAAATTAGATGGGGTCTCAAAATAATGTAAAGGCTTATAAATGAGGTGCCATTTTACAAATGTACACTTAATTTGACAAACTGATAATAGAACTAGATATTAATGTTTTTGTGAAGTTTGGTGGAATTTTGTCCAGGGGGAGCAAAATTAAAGGGGGGCTTGCAATATAATGTATAGGTTTATAAATGAGGTGCAATTTGACAAATCTACACTTATTTTGTCAAACTGATAATAGATCTAGATATACATGTTTTTGCTAAGTTTGGTGGGATTTTGTTAAGAGGTGGCAAATTAGAGGGGGGTCCCAAAATATTTTAAAGGCTTATAAATGTGGTGCCATTTGACAAATCTACACAAAGGTTTGCAAATATATTATAGATCTAGATATAAATGTTTTCGTAAAGTCTGAATGGATTTTGTTTTTTGACAAGTGTCTTAATGTAGGTACACAAAATAGTGATTTACATTTGGTGACTGAGGTGTAGTCTGTGGCCATGGGTAGTGGCCAGATTGTCTGGGTCGTGGAATAAGGTCATGATCCGGACAATCAGGCTACTGGCCATGACCACGAGGGACAACACATGGGGTTAAAGTGGCTATGTCCACCTGGGACTGGCTTTGTGGTAAAGTTATTTGAAATTGGGATAGGTTTGAAAGGGAAGAAAAATTTGCTTGTGGTAATAGGGTCATAGGGTTCTCTTTTCACCTTCGGCAGGCTGCCATGGAAAGCGAAAAGTGGCCCTGTATGGAACCCCACCTTCCCTTTCCATGGTTGCCATTTTGCGGTGTCCTGGTGTAGGAAGAAAAATCCTTTTTTTAGCATCCCGGGTTCCCTCTTTGGGAACCTAGGGTGCTAATGGCCTTCATCCCCCATTACAGGGGCTGGGATGGGGGGGTAATGGTCCAGAGACCTCGTTATCCACCCTCACTTTGCTTGGGCTGATAACCTGGGCTGCCAGGCCGGAATCCACAGTTTCATCCCTGGATGGAACAATATCGCCATTAGCATCACACAAAATGCAAATGGAAATGTTGGAAAATCTTATTGAGTCTATGTACTTTACTGAGAAATATAAAGTAGATGGAGTCTATTAGTTCTATTTTTTAACTGTGAAAGGTGGTGCCTAAAGGAACATTTATTTAATTGTTTTTGGATGCATTTTTTTTGGGCAGGAGAGCTTAGAACGAAAGGTGGGGAGGGAAATGGTTGCTTAGCACGGTGGTGGCGCGAGTTATGGTTGCTTAGCTTACCATAACTGGCGAATTTCAGGGGTTTTCGGTTTTACTTGTAACAATAATGTCCCTTTAACAAAGTTTTTTCACTGAATTTGAATATATATTTAGTGAGAAAATGTTGTTATGGTTAAGTTGCACTAGTAAAAAGCTATGAAATTCAATGGAAATACGTTGTTACAGGGACGTTATGGTTACAGGTAAAACCGAAAAACAAAAAAAAGAAAATTCGCCAGTTATGGTATGCTAAGCAACCATAAATTGTGCTGCCACTATGCACTGCAAGGACTAACACCCATGACATCAAAGGTGAGAGCACAAATGTAACATCATAGGAAAGGAAAGAAAGTATGTAAATAGCAAACTGGACAGCCTGGAAGGCAAACTGTAAGAATTGGTGAACAATTTTGCGGCCTTAAAAGATTATGTACAAGGACATATCCTTGTCAAACTAAAATACCACTGCCTAACCTGCACATGTACCCCTTCCCCATTTCACAGCCTGCCATCCCCTCAAATTCTGTGTGATTAGAGACGTTACGCTGCTTCCTCAATCCCTTCATCCCCTCACGACCAACTTGTGCAAATCCCCAATTTCCCAAAGTAAGTATCCACTTCTGCTACCCCCTCCCTTTCCTAATGACATGTATGAAGTGTGGAAGTAAACGTTGATATGTACATTGTTGCTGAGTGTACATGTGGCTTTTTACTTTGTTTTTAAAATGCTGTTATGACTCAGCTGCGCACAGTACTGGTGGGAATGATTGCAACTAAGCAAAAGGGAGGTGTCCTACTGACACAGCACCTGCCCAGCCTATCCGCAATCACAATGGAGGCATCTGTACCATGCCAGTACGAACTGCATGTCCGCACCTTGTGAACCACCTTTAACTAGTTGTGGGAGCGGACGTTTGTCTTTTGCACAGGTACGTGCATGCGCATCTCTTCCTCTATCTCCTGGTAACACTGCCCCTGTCCAGCATATGCAAAGAAACTTGTGACAAACTTAGTTTGAGGCAGCCACCCATGTCTTACAAGTAGCTGTACACATAAACATCCCACCTACTATACCCTACAAACACCAAGCATGTCCCAAAATGGTCGGCACACGTGTGTCGCACTATTAATCAGTGCAGAGATTCCCAATGGTGTGCATAGGACACCTATGCACATGCGCACAAAATATTTCACCCAAAACACATCCTGTGGACAGCCGTTCCAATGGTGAACATGTGCAACATCAGCATGGGACCGCACCCACACTGCGTGTGATCCCTTATGTCGCGGACATCATCTGGACCCACAAACAGTGGAAAAGTGCAATGTTCTGTAATCTACAAAGTGTTATTGGGAAATTACATGCCTACAAACTCCCCACAATGTGCCATTGCACATGTATGTATTTGGTTCAACGATGTAGGCATATTTGCCGGTTGCAAGGTCTCTGCAGCAGCCCTACAGAAGGTCACACCCCAGACCTGCTCTATATTCTATTTGTAGCTTTTCAGAACAGAGTATCAGCCTACATAGCTGTGAGCTGTAAATGAGTTTGTAACAATTTCTGCTATGTTACATTACCTTTGCAAGTAATGGCAACCATGTCAGCCTGGCTCACTATGCACAGTAATGGAGAAAAGTATTATTATTATTTTTTTTAATTTTATTGGTTTAAATTCAAACCTTTAAAATATTACACAAACACAAAATTAAAACAGAAATTAAAACAAGGCACAGTGTCCTTTATCATTTCCCCCCAATTAACCTCCTCCCTTCATCACTCCCCAAAAGAAAGTCACATCGCCAGATCTTCCTCTTTCTCGATCATCCTTGAGAATACATAAGCCCATATTCTAGCAGTCTCACAATTATCCAGTTTTTTCTTTTAAGTTATCATCTATGACGGCCAGGAAGGAGGTCAGGGGCATGATTAATTTCATGTCCAATCCATTCCACATTCTCCGCCACCACTCATCAGCGCACGCAGACTGATTTTCGTTGTGCCACCGGCCCAGATGAATTGATCTTACATCTTTCAACGCTGAACAAAAGAGGACTAAATGTCTAAGCGACTCCAGCTCCTTATTACAAAAGCGACAGATGGAATTTAGACCCGCGTTGCAAGCCCAGTGACCGGTTCGCTCTTTAGTTTTCATTGCATTCAGCCGGAATAGCATATATAATCTTCTGGCTTTCGAATTCGGGAAGCGAGTCAGATATTTTTGAAGGATGTTGTAACCTCTTGATTCAGCAGGAGAAACTTTCATCGCATTGGCGGCCAGACGCTCGTTACATGTGTTTATCCAGTCAGCGCGCCATAATGTCACTTTGGCAGCCATTGGAATTGTATGAAGAGTTTTCAAGCTAATGTTATTAATTGCTAAAAGGTCTTCACATCGTTTTACCCATTGAGAGAATGTCTGGACCGCCAGATGGAGCATTATGAAGTATCTGAATTTGGAGTATTCCTTCCTCTACTCTGGTTTTTCGAAACAGTGCTAGTTGGTTCCAGCATATCCTGGCATGCAGTGAAATTAAAGCAATTTCGAACCGTATGCAGGCTGATGCAATTACAGGTTATTGGGAAATTACATCCCTACAAACTCCCACAATGTGCCATTGCACATGTATGTATTTGGTTCAACGATGTAGGCCTCTTTGCCGGTTGCAAGATCTCTGCAGCAGCCCTACAAAAGGTCACACCCCAGACCTGCTCTGCATTCTATTTGTAGCTTTTCAGAACAGAGTATCAGCCTACATAGTTGTGAGCTGTAAATGAGTTTGGAACCATTTCTGCTACGTTACATTACCTTTGCAAGTAATGGCAACCATGTCAGCCTGGCTCACTATGCACAGTACTGGAGAAAAGTATTAACGCCCCTTCCTGTGACCCACACCCTTAGTACCTATAGTCCCCACTGTCCCATTCCCATGGGTAGCACGCGGTAGACGGTTGTATCGGGCACGTGTGGATCCCCAAGTACAGCGAGGCCCATGCCCCCAATAAAGCAGAAACAGTCCTTGTTCTCTTTCCACTATCTTCTTTCCAGCACGCCCTCATTGGGTACTGTTAAATAGTCACACATGCATCCACCACTCACATTGGAAAGCTCTCCATGTAACACTATTAGGTCTGTACAACAGTCCTCTGCGTACAAACCACAACCAGAAACGTTATTGTGCAATCCCTTAGCATCCACAGTCCCATTTCTATGCCTGCCATACACAAAAGCCTCGGATGTGGCTTTCTTGCTGTGTGCGGGGGTGGGGGAATACATTGTAACCAGGGTAGGGGATTTCTTCTGTAGGGCTGGCTCTGGAAAGAGCCTTTTTTTTAGGTGCTTCTAGACAAACACCTTTATTTTCAGATTTCATAAGGGCTTCACCAATGCTGGACAAAGAAATGCCATTTGCATAGAAAAACTCTGCATTTCGGAAATTAATGATATTGTTGCAGAAGAACATCCCAAGAGCGGACAAAAAAATCACACATGCTTCTGTTAATGAAACCCCTTCCAACTTCTGTCTGGGAACAAGATACATTAGGATAGTCCCATACTCTTCTTGGTGGCATGGCTGAGAACAACACCTGGTCAGTGGGAAAAAGTCTCTTCACTGCATTCATGAACCTCTTTAGTTGATGGAACAAACGTGAACAAGCCACGTAACCCAAATTCATGCCACCGTACTGTACAACGACAACATGGAAAGTTGCGAAACTGGCCACTTCTCTGCAAAGTGCAAGAATAACACCGAAAACTGCGGACATCGACAGCACACCACAATGCCTCCACTCCTTCCAAACTGAAATCACCATCAAAGTCTCTTTCCTGGGCATACCTGCGCATATCTACCACAAAAGCATCACCCAAAATCAACACAGTCCGTCTCTCTATATCAGACCGTCTCACTATGCAGGGTAATGAAAAACAGTATTACCGCGCCTTCCTGTGAACCACACCCTCAGTACCTCATTGGATAATACCGACAGTCCCAGTTCAATTGGCCAGCATGGTAAGAGGAGGAGAATGTGGCACATGTGCTTCCCCAAGTACCGTGAGGGCCGCGCCCAAGTAAAGCTGGAGCAGTCCCTCTTCCCTTTCCACAATTTCTTTTTTTTCATTACCACCTCATTGGCTATGGTGAAATACTCACTCATGCATCCAACAATCCCATCCAAGATGTCAGCATCTAACACTGACAAGTCTGTACAACACTTCATATAAACCAATACACATTCAAACTGCAAATATCGTGTCATTTGAAAGCACGTCAAGTAGAAAGTGCAGTAAAACTATGCAATATTTCTGCATCCACATTCATCCCCATGGCCATCCCCATGGCCATCTATCACCACAAAGACGAGGTAGGAATAATTGTTCTGCAGTATGTTTACACTCTGTTATAAGTGCCTCTGAGCACGGTAACTGCCACTGAACGTCTATTATGTACTTAAAAAACATACACTTTTTTATCCCATCACCTACCATCAAGTGGCACTTTGATGGTATATGCTTTCAACGTTTTCATTTACCCATATAACCCATTGTAACATCCAAACAGGAATTCTCTTCTTTCCTTCCAACAATGCTAAGAAATGTCATGCTGTACTAACCCATCTCCTACAAAAATCATAAAAGTTTCACACCAAAACCAGCACTGAATGTATCTTACCAAACCTAAACCAAGTTCCCAGAAACTCACTGTCTCCACAGCTATGGTTTTCTGTAGGCTGGACGATTGCAAAAGCCTCTTTCTAAATTTGCCTGCTTCGACTCTCTGCCCTCTTCAACTGATCCACAACAGGACTGCGCAACTTGTCCTTGGCCTCAAGCCCAGGGATCACATCTCTCCCAGACTGAAATGTCTGCTCTGGCCCCCAGTGGCTGCGAGGATTAAGGTAAAACACCTCTGCATTATCTGCAAGGCATTCTGGGCCCTGGGGCCACAATTCCTTCAACTGCCACTTCCTAAATGTCTCCCTGCTAGAGCTCTTCGCTCAGGCGCCTCCAACTCCCTCAGTGTCAGTCGCTTCTCCAAGCAACCAGTTGGTATAGACCTCTTTCTTTGGCTGGGGCCTTCCTCTGCAACAGCCTACAATCTACGGTTCCGGCATCACCTCATAACTTTTTTCTTTGCTTCTTCGTTTTCTCCTCCTCTCCTCTGCTGACTTTCTGGCTGAAACTAATTCTGCACTGATTACCTGGCCACCCTCTAATCTCGGGTCCAGGCCACCTCCCCCCACAAGTCGCACCCCTGCACTACCTTTCTGGCAATCCCTGCACTTGGGGACTGTTTTCTATATCCCTGACAGTCCCACCACCACCTGATGTCTGCACTTATCCTTGCACTTGCCACCAGCGGCCCATATTTTAACCTATTGTTATTTATTCTTCTTCCCATGTACTGCACTTTCCCCTCCCCCTACCCATGCACGTCCATGATCTGAGTGACATCTGGCCTAGTATGATCGTTGTCTCTGTCTCCCCACTGTTCCCCCTCCCTTGTCTCGATGCGCCTTGTAATACTTATTTATAGGCGCGTTATAAATGCCATATCATACAACATCATATCATATTATATAATACACACATTGCATGCATAACAATAGGATGCCTGGAACTTACCTTGCACACTTCAGAATTATTTTCTGCAGTAACCCATTTCCTACAAAATTTGAAAAATATCGCACTAAAGCAGCACTGAATGTATCTTAGCAACTTTAAACAAGTACATACAGTGTATGCATACAAGCAGGATGTCTGCCCCTTACCGTGCACACTTCAACCATAGCCTTCTCCATTTCTCTGTAAAAATTGACCTGTCACAGTCTTTGCTTACACACCACTACCAGAAACCTTACAGAGCAATGCCTTAGCCGCTGCAGTCCCATTTCCATGCCTGCCATCCTGAAAAGGCCCGGATGCGGCACGTGTAATCCTGAAACTACTGCAGAACCTGCGGAATTATCATGCTAGGAACAGGAGGGGGGATGACATTTCAAACAGGGTAGGAGATTGGGTCTTTAGTCGTGGCTCAGAAAAGATTATTTATTGATTTGTTTTCGTGTTTTTTTACATGCTTGCAAACAACCTTTTTTGATTTTCTCTTTATATGACTTTCTGTTTGCTTCTCCTTACATTTTTACTGACTTCTGTTCAACGCTTTTGCACAGTGCAAAAGAAAATAGCATTGCCAATGGCTGTCAAACAAATGCCACTTGCATGGAAGAACAGTGAACATAAATGCACACATGCTTCTGTTTATAAGACATCTTTCGAGCTCTGGCTGGGGACAAATTACACCGGCATGGTTCCATACTCCTTTTGGTGGTATGCATGAGAAAACCACCTTGGCAGTGGGAAAAATCTGCATCACTACATTCATCAACTTCTTCAGGTGATGTAGCTAACATCCACACGACATGTAACCTAAATTAGACTTCCATAATGCACAACAACATTGACAGTTGCAACAGAGGCCACATATCTGCAAAGGTGAACCATCCCGCCGAAACTGCACTCATATAGACGGGCCCACAAAGCGTCCACTCCTTCCAACCCAAAATTAGCAGCAAAGCCTCTTTGCATGGCCTACCTGTGCAGCTCTTGCACAAACGTATCAGCACTGTACATCTCTCCCTCTCTACCAACCTCATTACCCACAGTATTGGGAAAAAATAGTACCGCCCCTTCATGTGAACCACACCCTGAACACCTCATTGGCTAATCCCCACAGTTCCATTTCCATGCCCACCGTGCTCAGAATGGCAGGATGTGCGCTTTCCCAGCTACAGCAAGGGCCACACCCCAATAAAGCAGGGATGGTCCTTCTTCCCTTTCCACTGTTTTTTTCAAGCACTCCCTCATTGTTTACTGTGAAATATTCACACACTGATGCCCAAATCACATCCAAGACTTCTGCATCCAACACTATGGGCCTCATTACGACCCTGGCGGTAAGTTACCGCCAGGGCCGTGACTTTACCGCCATGGTGCTAACTACGTTAACGCCATGGCGGTAAGGGGATTTACCGCCCCATTCCGACCTTGGCGGGGCGGTAAATCCCCAATCCCCATTTACCCTTCCCCATTCCAATTTTTGCCCCATAGGGCATAATGGGAGTGGGGAAGGCGTTAATTACGCCACCGTAAATTACGGTGGCGTAATTAACACCAAGTTCCCTTACCGCCATGGTTTTTTACACCCGCTAAAAGCAGGTGTAAAAATCGCCATGGCGGAAAGGGAACTCGTAATTGGCGGTAAGGGGTCGGCGCAGCTAACGCTGGCGCTAACCCCTTACCGCCAGGGTCGTAATGAGGCCCTATCACTTCTATAAAACACTCCATATTTATTGTTAAACTCTCTGAGTGCACGGCACGTGTGCTTCCAAAGCACCTCCAGTAGAACGTTCTGAAAAAGAATCCACGATTTCAGCATCCAAAATCATCCAGAGCGGCACCCATCACAACTTTCGCCATGCACACAATAGTCTAGGCCTTGCCCAAACCCAGCTTAACCTAATGGAACCATGCATTCGAACATGTGGCCAGATACCACAATCCACAAATGTAACATAGCCAGCAGCACTTATACTCAACCCCCGCACTATAACACAGCGATGCATGGAAACATATAACAGTTACCAGAATTCACAAACATACCACAAGCCTCTGGCACCCCTACCCACTTCCATTCACAAACGATTGTGTCACTGCCAACCAAACCACAAAATCTTCACAATATTGGTCCTACTACCAGCAATCTGCACAAAGCAGAGTATCCAAGAACATAGAAGATCCACTTCACCCATACCCTATTCTACACTGACAGTATTTCAACACTGCACCCAGTGGGCACACTGCAGGACTTGTCACTGCACCATCTCCAGCCATACAATGACAACTGTAGGATGTTCTAACAATGACCACATCCATGGACCTGACAATATGCACATCTCACTTCTGGTGCTCTATGAAGTCTAAAATGCGCTCCACAACCATTCTTCAGAGGTCACCACCCTCTGAGAGATGCAAAGTCAAAACGTCATTGTTGCGGTGGGTGTGGTCAAGGCCTTGACTCTTGGGTGAATGGACTATGGCCTACAGCCTTTGCCCATGCACCCAATAGTCTAGGCCTTGGCCACACCCACGCCAATGTAATGCAGCCAAGCATGCGAACATGTGACCAAATACCACAATCCACACACATACCACAGCCACTGCCACTCCTACCCAATCTCTGCACCGTAGTGCAGCTATGCATGGAATCATGCTACAGTTAGCAGAATCTACAAACATACCACAGCCTCCAGCACCCCTACCCACTTTCATTCACATACTATTGTGTAACTGCCAACCGACCCAAAACATTGTTCACAACAGTGGGCCTGCTCCCAGCACTCTATTCAGTGCACAAAACCAATACTTCATAGCGCAGTACAGTAGTCAGCATTCTGCGCAATGGACACTACTCAATCCTATGAAATATGCAGTTCAGCCCTATCCACTTCTATGCACACACTATTTGAACATTGCACCCAGTTGACAAATTGCAGTATCCAAGCACATAGAAGATCCACTTCAACCCTACCCTCTTCTATAGTGACAGTATTCCAACAGTGCACCCAGTGGGCACACAAACTGTACGATGTTCTAACAATGACCACACACATAGAACGAACAATATACGCATGTCAGCTCACTTCTGGTGCTCTATCAAGTCTAAAATGTGCTCCACACCATTCTTTACAGGTCACCACTTTCTGAGAGAAGCAGAGTCAAAACTACATTGCTGCGGTGGGTGTGGTGAATGCCTTGGCTCTTGGGTGCATGGCCTACGGCCTTTGGCCATGCACCCAATAGTCTACGCCTTGACCACACCCACCGCAATGTAATGCAGCCATGCATGTCAACATGTGACAAAGTACCACAATCCACACATGTACCACATCCACCAGCACTCCTAACCAACCTCTGCACCGTAATACAGCTCTGCATGGAAACATGCTACAGTTAGCAGAATCTACAAACATAACACAACCTCCGGCACCCCTACCCACTTTCATTCACACACTATGGTGTACTGCCAACCGAACCACAAAACTGTTCACAACAGTGGCCCTGTTCCCAGCACTCTATTGCATGCACAAAACCAATACTTCACAGTGCGGTTTAGTAGTCAGCACTCTGCACAATGGACACTACCAAGCCTATGAAATATGCAGTTCAACCCTATCCACTTCTATGCACACAGTATTTGAACATTGCACCCACTCGACACACTACAGGAGTGTTCACTCCATCAGCTCCAGGTATGGTGTAAACACTGTAGAATGTGCTAACAATCACCACACCCATGGAACCAACAATGTATGCAATGCTGACAAAGCACACAGACAAGGCAACAATGTCAAACCTACTTGCAACCAGGGCACATAGTTGTCAGTGAAAAGCCTCCAGCCATGCATGGAAGGGGCTACAGGCTTACCACACGCAACACAACATAGCACACGATATTTTACAACTTTTATGTCATGTTCAATGCACTCCCCTTCAGCAATTCACCTGCCACCAGTCACCACGGAAAGAGGTTGTTGCCAGAGCTATCATGGCGTAACAAAGGATTCCTGCATTCACCACACAACGAAGTCGCCTGTGGAGGTACCCGAGAATTGGTGCAGTATGCACAGATACTGCAGGCATACCACCGTCTTCTTCCACCTAATGAGATATATCCCATGGACCACTTCTCACTCCGCCACCCTTTCTATCCCTTCTTCCCACCACCACATGGTGGCGTTTCCCAAACATTTTGAAGCACATCACACTTCCCCCCAGCCAACCACCGGCCGCGTCCAATGTTCGCCGACATCACGGCATGCTGCAAGCCAATCAGACTTTTGTCCAAGGAGTGAACAGGGAAATGGGTCCGCAGAGCGGAGCCAGATATCACACATTTTTTGAGACCTACATTTCAGTTCTTTGCAACAAAAGTACTGGTTGGATATCCACCAAACACAGAAATCATGCTTTTGGAACTAAGCCCCCACTCCTGCCTCAAATTTGGGGAAAATCCATCCAGCCGTTCGGCATGTAGCGGTGCGCAAAGTTTTTGCCAATTCAGTCTATGGAAGAAAAAAAATGTTTTGGGCACCCCCTATAACTTTGCCCCCCTCCACACAACCTCTCCCAATTTTCCAAACATAATCAGCGGGCACCATATGCTTTGTTGCCAAAATTCTCTCAAAATTCATCCATGGCAAACAAAATTATAAGCTGGCGAAAAAGTTGTCTTCCTATGGATTGAGCAACTTACCCATAACTATATGCTGCTACCACGGGCCGTGTAATATATATATATATATATATATATATATATATATATATATATATATATATATATATATATATATATATATATTTATCTATCTATCTATATAATATATATATATATATATATACATATATATATTCAGTAAAGAAAAACTTTGTTAAAAGGATGTTATGGTTAAGTTGCGCTACCAAAAACCTATGAAATTCAGTAAAAAAACTTTGTTAAAGGGACGTTATGGTTCCAAGTAAAACCGAAAAACCCCTGAAATTTGCCAGTTATGGTAAGCTAAGCAACCATAACTCGCGCCACCACGGTCCACTGCTAAGACTAACACCCAGGACATCAAAGATGACATCACAAATGTCATTGATGACATCACTGATGAATGGACCTACTCATGGAAAATTTCAACAATTTAAAAAACTTTGTGGAGGATCACTTGAAACAGAAAACTAGATACCATTGTCCCACATGTACCTGCCCCCCTCACCATATCCCAGTAAAGTATCCCAAAACCCTCTCCATTAACCAAAACGTTTTATTGAGACTTCCATCCCTTCTTCACCTCATATGAATCCTATTGAAACCCCCAATTCTCCTGTGTTTGTCTCAGGTTCTGCTTCACCTTCTCTGTCATAAATGTAACATCCATATATAATAAAGTAAAATGATTATGTTGTGTCCTAATTAATTTTTTTTTTTTTTTAACAGAGGTTCAGATATCCGCGGACAGCACAGATGGCCAGAATGTCCGTGAAGATACGAAAATGGAGGTGTCCTAAGAACACAATACCTGTCCGTACTGTTCGCTAGTAAGTTGAAACTGTTCTAAGAACACACAAGACGTCCGGGATATCCAGAATTAACCAAAATGGAGATGTTCTAAGAACATTATGCCTGTCTGTTCGCAAACAAGTCCAATATGTTCTTAGAACACATTCGGTGTCCGAGATGTCCGTAATCAAAGTAACACACGCGGTGTCCGGAAAATTTCAGAAATAAACAAAATGGGGGTGCCCTGAGGACGCTAGACCTGTCCGTGCTGTTCGTAGGCAGATTGAAACTGTTCTAAGACAAGTGTTCCGGAATGTTCGTAAATAAACAAAATGGGGGCGTCCTGAGGACGCTGTCCGTATTGTTCGCAGGCGAGTTGAAACTGTTCTAAGAACACAGGCAATATCCTGCAATGTTAGTAAATAAACAAAATGGGGGTGTCCTGAAGACGCTGTCCGTATTGTTCGCAGGCGAGTTGAAACTGTTCTAAGAACACAAGCAATGTCCTGAAATGTTTGTAAATAATCAAAAAGGGAGTGTCCTGAGGACGCTATACCTGTCCGTATTGTTCGCAAGCGGATTGAAACTGTTCTAAAAACAAACGCCTGTTCGTAAATGTTCGTTTCGCTTGTGTCACACTTTTAATTATTTTCAGGACCCGAACAGTGTCCGTAGAACACCAACGCACATGCGCAAAACAGTTCCCGTGCATTTGGTGTCCTGTGGACAACGGTTCCCTTTGCGGACATGTTTGCGAGGCTTTCATGTGACCGCGCACACGCTGAGCGTATGTTCTGATTGCGGACAATATTTGTGTCCCCGAACAATTTAAAACTACCTTTTCAGGCAATCCACAATATTTTTCAATAATAGATCACCATAGCACAAGTCCCAGACAGTAATCCTGAGTTTCTACATACTTTTTGAACCTTTTTTTGGTGTTCGATCTGTCCGCAGACAGCGCGTGTGTCCGCGAACCGCGCACAAGCACCCCCATGAAAGGCCGCACCCTAGAGCTCATTCTCATTGTGTTTCTGGCTATCTTACAGAACACAGTGCATTTTGTTGCCAACTTTCCAGATTTTCATCTGAGACCTGATGGCATCCAGGGCTGCAGTACTGCCACCTGCTGCTACATCTGCCTCAGCACCACCCCACCCCCCCCACCACCACCACCTCCCCAAGGGCCTGAAGAGGGGAACAGGAGTGAGGATGCAGAGAAGGATGAAGAGGATGACGAGAATGAGGTAGTGGATGTCCCTACTACCAGCACTCGCCGTGAGTCTCGGGTGTGGCGGTTATGGTACTGAGTCGCGGGAGGCCTGGTTCGTACAGCTTTGGTAGGACTACTATGAAGTGACACCTAAAGTTGTTCCACGCGGGGGGCGTTCGCAAGGTTGTACCTTGCGAGGAGCGTAGTAAGTTGACTATCTCTACTAAATCCTCTGTTTCTGTTTATTCTTCCAGCTGCCCCATAGGCCATTCACAATGCTGATGACCCTTACTTTTCGAGGGTCACAGCTGTGTGTATGTACTGTGACGCAGTACTCTGCAGGGGAGAGAGACTTCGAAGTGCTTTTGAGAGACTGGTGTCAGAGCACGAGAAGTCCTGCTCACTACCAAAGTAAGGCCCACTACACATCTTCCACTCTCCACCCGCCCTTTCTTTTCCATGTGGTTGGTACCCCCCCTCCTTTTCCCTCCTCTCCTGATGTGTTGTGTGTAAAAAACCAAAAAAATATAAAAAAACAAAAATAAAAAAGGCACTTTTCAGAGCCGCCTCTAACAGTTTAATAATAGAAGTGAAAATAAATGAAGCAGGGCCTTGTGTATTTTTTAGAAGTCCACGGACAGTCTGCGAACATCTAATATTTTGATGTGCTGCCCTATCATAACCATTGCAGTTTTTTCTGGAAGGAAGTGGTGGCTCTGAAAAGAGCCTTTTGTTGGTGTTTGTTTGTGTTTGAAAAATTTGAAATGCTCAACACCTACTACAAAATGGATGCTGTAATTCAAAAAAACGTTGCAATGCATTTTGTACATTTCTCAGAAAAATCTGATTGCCAGCATAAGTAAGATGGACTCCATCTCTGCGAAAAATGTATGTGCTACGAAATGTAATATTTTCATTGTGAAAAGAGGACATGCCAACATCTCTTAGAAAAGCACAAACAGCCTTATTGACATTGCGCCTTGATTTCTCCATTTGTGGACCAAATGAAGAAGAAAGCAGCCACATTTGTCTCAATCTGTGAAAAAATTACTTGAGAATTTGGAAACATGTCCATGACCTTCCCAAGTCCTTCTTTCATTGCAAATTGCAAAGAAATTCCAAACCTATCGTAGGAAATTAATCTTAGAAGCTTTAATAGACAGTGCAATCCTTCTCAAAAGAAAGTTATTTTAGTGTTAAACAAAATGAAACCACTAACAAAACGAATTACTAAATTACAAAAAAGACTTCTCAATAAACGAAAATTCAATAGAAATAACTTCTTAAATATCTGTGGAGGTGAGTGGAGTCACACTGCAAGCACAGAACCATATTTTAATGAAGAAGCAAACAAACAAAAGCAAACAAATACAATGATATGATATGACATGATATGGCATTTGTAACGCGCCTATACACAAGTGTTTCAAGTCGCGACGAGGCAGGGGGGGGAACAAGGGGAGACAGACAATGATCCTACTAGGCCAGGTGTCATTCAGATTGCGCAAGTGCAAGGGTAGGGAGACTGGGAAAAGTGCAAGGGGAATGGGAGAGGGGAAAGTGCAGTACATGGTTAGTAGAATACAAGATAAATAATAGGGCCAGCTGGTGGCAAGTGCAAGGAAAGTGCAGTACATGGTTAGTAGAATACAAGATAAATAATAGGGCCAGCTGGTGGCAAGTGCAAGGTAAGTGCCGGGAGAAGGGGCTGTAGGATAAAGAGACAGTCCCGTAGTGCAGGTAGGCAGTGCAGGGAAGAGCGGCTGGGCCAAGGACCAAGATCGGTGAGTGGCCCAGTTGCAGATTCAGTGCAGGTTCAGTGATTTTAACAGGGGAGAGAGGGAGAGAAAGCAGAGGCAAAGAGGAAGGTTTTGAGGTGCTTTCAGAACCGGAGATGGTTCTCCTCAAGTTTCTGGGAGGCAGGAAGGCTGTTCCAGAGGGAGGCCCCTGCTGCGGAGAGAGATCTACCCCCAGCTCGTTGCTTGGAGAAGTGGCTGACCCTGAGGTAGTTGGAGGTGGATGAGCGAAGAGCTCGAGAAGGAAGATATTTAGGAAGAGAGAATCCCAGCCACTGGGAGCCAGTGTAGTGATTTCAGTCCTGGGGAGATACGGACCCTGGGCTTGAGGCCAAGTACAAGTCTCGCAGTCCTGTTCTGGATGAGTTGCAAAGGGCAGAGAGTAGAGGCAGGAAGATTTAGATAGGGGCTGTTACAGTAGTCCAGCTTCTAGAGAACCAGGGTTCTGGAGACAGTGAGCTTCTGGGGGAAGGAGAGGAAAGGAAGGATACCTCTGAGGAGGTGTAGCTGGTAGTGTGACTTCCTCAGAGACGTCAGATATGTGAGGAGAGAACGAGGGTGTGGAGCCGAAGATGACCCCAAGGTTTTTTGCCTTGCAGGTAGGAGCAGGAAGAGAGCCAAGGGAGGCCGGCCAGAGAGCTGCAGGGAAGGAGGGAGTGGGTGTGCCGATAAGTACAATCTCAGTCTTACTGGCATTAAGGCAGAGGTCTTTGGTGGCACACCATTCCTGGATAGCAGAAAGACAGTCAGAGATGAGGGAAGGGGAAGAGGAGGCCGAGGGTAGCCTGAAAATGAGCTGGGTATCATCCGCGTAGCACTGAAAGTTGGGACAGAGAGCGGCGATGCGATGAGCAAGAAGTGCCAGATACTGGTTGAACAGCCAGGGGGAGTGGTTAGATCCATGGGGGACACCACAGGTAGAGAAAAAGATGTCAGAGAGGAAGGAACCCAGTTGGACCTGTGAGGGTCGATTGGAGAGGAAGGAGGTACTTGCGTGTGCAAGGCTCCACTCTTCATAGGGCTCGGACTTCCTCCTAGTTAGGTGGCCTCTGATGTCGAACTGGGTCTAACGATTACTTGCACTGCCTGTTTTCCTCCCCATCTAGGTGGTCTGCATATTTTGTGCTTCTAACTCTTTAGACACCTTGGTCTTGTTTATATATTGTATTGCTTGTGATGTGTTGGTTAATTGGAGTTTTACCGTGATTCTTTACTATGGTCGATGTTACAAAGGCCTTGTAATAAATGTGTTTATATTTTTAATATAACACCTGTCTGGAGTAATTTGTAAGCGTCCTTGCTTTGTGTGCTCATTGCAGGCTTTCAGTCACCCTCACCCCTCTTGAGACCTAGTCTTGAATGCTGCCATCGCTACCCTGATTGGTCTGGCTTGTCCAGAGGTTACCCTGTTCCAAGAAACTAGGCTGGCCTTCTGAACCTCTGCCCCTCCAGGACAGAGTTCAGAAATCCATCTTAACAAATTGGTGGACAGCAGTGGGATACGACTGAAGGTATCCAGTGTTGCGCACAAGCGAGGGCATTTTAAGTTATTCCTAACAGGACACGTAGTAAATTGTCATAGTATAACTCTTTAAAGGCCATAGTCTTATCAAACAGTATGGAACCAGGTACCTTGTTAACTTTAAATGCTTCTAAATCCGCAACATTGAAAAAGATGTGTGCTGAAAGAGGTGTCTCCTCGCAAATCACGTAAATGGAAATGATCCAAAGAATCATGGCGTGGCAAGAAGCTCAGTTTGATGCTATAGCTTCCGAGGACAGTGCAGAGGAGGTGGGGCTGTTCTCACTGGTATAAGTGACAGTTCTGCCGCTGCACTAGTCCACCGCGACCATGAGGACAGGGAGGATGAAATGTCCAATGTTTCCTCTGCCAGTGCTGATGGGGAGGCCATACCTAAATTCAAAAAGCAAGAACTGCTGTTTAGGCAGAAGGAGCTTGATTTCAATATGGCCAAACTAAAAATCAAACAGGCAGAAAAACAGAAAGACAGGGATCACCAGTTGGAACTGGCCAATCTTCAAGTTGCCAATGGATCCAAGGGTCCTGGACATGGGTCTGGGGCCTCCTCTCATCCATGGTTTCCAAAAGATCTGCTCAGTGTGTATGAGGAAAAGAATGACATTATGGTCTGACTGAATACATTTGAGTATGCATGTGAAGTTCAGCAAGTTGACAATGCTGATAAAATTGCCTGGTTACTCAGCAGACTGCCCCATTCTGGCTGCAGTCCCATTATGGAAATGTCGAAGGCTGAGCAAGTAGATTTTGCAATGTTGAAGCAAACTCTCATTTTAAAGTTTTGAAAGACTCCTGCCCAATATTTAAAATGATTCCGAGAGTATAAGATAGTACTTGGGTATCTTATGTAACCGAATCCTTAAAAAACTTGACTGGCTGGGTCGAAGGTTATAAGGTTTCTACTTTTGAAGGTATGATAAGTCTTGTCATGCTGGAACATATTTTTGCATCTTCTTCCCCTGAGCTTAAGCAGCATTTGGCAGATTCTAAGGAGATAGATCCAAAGAAACTTGCCATTGCAGCAGATTCATGGGTGTCACATCGAGTGTCCCATAAGGACAAAACTCATCCTGGTAAACTGGAGGAAGGGAAAAAGTCCAAAGATAAGGAGGGTGGAGAATCTGATAAATCTTCTTCTCAAAAGGGCCACCAAAAGAAAAATGAGGGTAAGACACAAGAGAACTCACAGGGTAGTGGAGGTCAGCCTCCGAAGCAGAACTCTGGTTTTAGTAAGCCTCCCTATGTAAACAGACCCAATGGATATTGTTTTGCTTGTGGAGTGACTGACCACGTGAAGGGGGATCCCCGGTGTAAGGTTGAACCTTTGGGGGTCCACTCCGCTAATCTGGCCTTCTCCTCCTACGAGGAAGAAGAGATTACAGGAGCATCCTTCTCCTCAGACTCCTTCCCCAGTGGGATAAAAGCTGAGGTAGTTTTAGTTGCCCTGGGTTCCTGGGAGCCTAAAGTCGCAGAGGCTTATCCTAGGATTCCAGATAATACCAAGCACTACTTTAAAGACAGTGTGCTGATCAATGGAGTAGATACTCCAGCTCTTGGCGATAGTGGGTGCAGTCGAACTGTAGTGGATTCTACCTTGGTAAACTCAGAGGAAGTTGCCAGAGCTACTCTGATGCCCACTAAGTTGGCTGACAGCCCACCTAGCATGTTTCCAGTAATACCTGTAAATCTTATTATCAATGGTACAGCAGTCAGGATTCCAGTGAGCATTCAGAGGAACGTCCCAGGAAAGGTCTTGTTGGGCAACGATCTCCGAGCGTTAGGGCTTGTGGGAGACACTGCCGACAGACCCTGCACAAGGTCTCAAACCAGGGCAGCACTGACCAAGCTCAGTGAGCTGCCCCAGCCAAAGGGGAAAGCCAAGGCTAAAGGAGTCAGAAAACCAAAATGAGGGAAAGAAAACATTCCCCCGAACTCACTTACCACTGCGGTGGAGGAAGTTGGTCAATCGCCCGGACCTGACGAGGAGGCGGCGATACCTGAAGTATTTGACCCTAATGACCATCCTGAACTAAACTACTTGTTAGTAGAAGATGGTCCTGACAGGGAAGAGTTCAGTAAAGGCCAACGTGAGTGCCCATCCCTGGAAGGCCTAAGGAGACATGCCTGCTCCGAGCTTGAGGGTGAACCTCCTGGGAAGCATCAGATTTATTGGGAAGGTGGACTCCTGTATAGTGAGCCCACAGAGTCTACAGAAGGAGACCATAGGAGGTTGGTGGTCCCCTTGCTGTAAGACCCTTCCTCCTGCAGCTGGCGCATGAAGTGCTCCTTGCTGGTCACCTTGGTATTAAGAGGACCAAGCAAAGGTCATCCATGCACTTTTACTGGCCCAAGATGGGGGTGCAAGTAGAAAATCACTGCAGGAGTTGTGTCTCCTACCAGTTATCTGGTAAGAGTGACTCAACAATCCAAGCTCCACTGGTACCACTCCCAGTTGTGGGAATATCATCCGAAAGCGTAGAGATCGACATTGCTGGTCCCCTTGACCCGCAAACATCCTCAGGCAATAGGTTTATCCTGGTGCTGGTCGACCATGCTACCAGGTATCCTGAGGCCATCCCATTAAAAACTGTAACTGCCAAGTCAGGTGCAAAAGCGTTACTTAGCATCTTTACTAGGGTTGGCTTCCCCAAAGAAGTTGTGTCTGACCGAGGCAGCAACTTTATGTTGAAGTATATACAGGCTATGTGGAAAGAATGTGGGGTCACCTATAAGTTCTCTTTCGCATACCACCCCAGACCAATGGTCTGGTGGAACGGTTCAACAGAACATTAAAGAGTATGATTGGGGCTCTGGAAGAACCCCAAAGAAGAAAATGGGATCTTCTTTTACTATGCTTACTGTTTGCCTACCGAGAGGTACCACAGGATGGTGCTGGCTTCAGCCCCTTCGAACTTCTGTTTGGTCACCCTGTGCGGAGACCCTTAGCCATAGTCAAGGAGGGATGGGAGATACCCACTCCCCCTATTACTACCAACGTAGTAGACTATGTGTAAGGGCTCAGAAAATGGATGGTCCTCCTGATGGGTCTGGCTAGTGACAAGTTGAAGGGAGGACAAGTCCTGGTGAAACATTGGTATGACCAGAAAGCTTCCCTCATCAACTTCATACCTGGTCAGCAAGTCCTGATCATGAATCCCATAACGCCTAGAGCTTTACAGGACTGTCAGACCCTTACACAGTGGTGGAGCCCCTAGGTGAGGTCAACTATTTAGTGGACCTTGGAAGGCCTGGACAGGGTCCAAAAGTGTTCCATGTAAATAGGCTGAAGGTTTTCGTCCCAAGAGTCGAAATCGCAGCACTGCTACTGGCTTCAGATGTTGAGGAAGAGGAGTCTGAACCTCTCCCCGACCTGTTCCAAAGCAGTCCTTCAGATAGCTCCTTTGAGGGTGTCCGAGTGGCCCCTCACCTGACTTCTGATCAACAGGCTGAGGTGAAAAGTTTGCTTAGGCAATTTTCCCACCTGTTTTCGCAGTCCCCAGGTTTGACACCTTGGTGCAAACATAACATAGACACAGGAGACAGCGAACCTACCAAATGTAGAGGATACAGAATGTCAGACAAAGTATGGTCTTACATTAAGATGGAGGTCAACAAAATGTTAGATCTTGGGGTGATTGAACCCTCTGGTAGTACTTGGTCCAGCCCTGTGGTTTTGGTTCCAAAGGCAGGTACTTCTGAATTGAGGTTCTGCGTGGATTACAGGGCTCTGAATGCTGTCACCAAGACAGATGCACACCCCTTGCCTCGAACAGATGAGCTGGTGGATACCTTGGATGCCTCCAAGTATCTCAGCACGTTTGACCTCACTGCAGGCTATTGGCAAATAGCCCTAGCAGAACATGCCAAGGAGAAGACAGCGTTCTCAACTCCAGATGGTCTTTACCAGTTGAGGGTAATGCCGTTTGGGTTGAAGAATGCACCTGCCACTTTTCAGAGGCTTGTGAATCATGTGTTAAACAGGTTGGATGAATTCTGTCTTGCATATCTGGATGATATAGCAGTTTTCAGCGCCACCTGGGAAGACCATGTGAAACACCTCGGAATTGTGCTACAGGCTCTTCAGAAAGCACACTTGACCATAAAGACTAGTAAATGCCAGATTGGACAAGGCTCCGTGGTTTACCTTGGACATGAAGTAGGTGGAGGGAGGATACAGCCTCTTCCCAGTAAAGTACAAGCAGTACAAGACGGGCCTACCCCCACTATATAGACCCAAGGGAGAGCCTTCTTAGGACTCACCGGGTATTACTGCAACTTAATAGCAGACTATGGCACCATAGCTGCCCCTCTGACTGCCCTCAGTACTCCGAAGAAACCCAATAAGGTAACTTGGACCGACGAGTGTGAGAAGGCCTTCAATGGCTTAAAAGACTCCTTGTGCCAGGCCCCTGTCCTCAGGGCCCCTGATTATCAAAGACCTTTTATTATGCAGACAGACGCATCTGACACTGGGATAGGAGCTGTACTATCGCAAGTAGATGAGAAGGGTAAGGAACACCCTATTGGTTTCATTAGTCACCAGCTTGAGGACAGAGAGCTCAGATGGTCCACAGTAGAGAAAGAATGCTTCTCTGTTGTGTGGGCCCTACGGAAGCTGAGGCCCTACCTCTATGGTACCCACTTCACTGTGCAAACTGACCATAAGCCCTTAAAGTGGCTGATGAACATGAAGGGAGAGAATCCAAAGTTGCTTAGGTGGTCCATAAGTCTACAAGGCTTTGACTTCACTATTGAGTATAGGCCAGGTGTCCAACATAGCAATGCTGATGGGTTGTCCAGAATGTTTAACCGACCTGAACAAGAAACTCATCCAGGGGTATATTAGTTCCCCCTGTCCTTAGTCTGGGAGGGGCGAGTGTTAGGAAAGATTTCATGATTGTAGGTAATTTTCCTTCCATGTGGCAACCCCCAAACATTTTGTTGTTGTTTTACACCCTGATCTAGACTTTGCCAGAGAAGCGCAGCCTTCCGCCGCACTCCTCTGGGCTTTTGCTCCATTCTTACGGGGAAACTGACATGCCCTTAAGACAGTCAGTACCGGGAGACTTCGTTTCCCTTAGACCTTTCCTCATGTTGCAACTTTTCAGCAACATGAAACAAAAGTGCACCGTAATTTACATTACCGCGCTCTTGGGTCTCTAGTCATTCCAATGGCCCTCGAAACTCTCGCTGGACTTATCATGAAATGTGCAGGTGTGTAACAGACGGGACTGGTGGCAGCTATCGTTTCTTTGTGTTTTGAACCCCTTTTTGCCATGTTAACCGCACTTCCCGCTTTTGGCCCAAATGGGTGGCCTGGCCTCCAAAATGGCCATGCCACGAGGTTCTTTGTCCTGTCCGCTGACCGTCTTGCCCCTTCTACTTCCCCCAGGTCTAGCCAACCCAGGGCAGTCCTTATTTTTTCATGCACTTTCTCGCGAAACACAACGCTTTCGTGGGCTTCTGCATGCCTTGTGTGTGCCTCCAGAATGTGGGCTGGGATGTCTGTTCCCAAAACACATCCTGGGTGCCAGAGAGTCTAGTGTGTCTTGATTGCCTGGGGCCACCGTGGTCCGTGATAGGTCCACGTATGGTGTGAGTGTTTTGTGAGCAGATCTCCCATTGGGTCCTCTCCGTTTTGGCGCAAAGGGAACTCTGGATAAGAGGAGGCTGGAAACACCACTACCATGTCGATCTCCTGAGTTCTCACGAACAAAGGATAAGGAGCCAAGTATCGTGCAACTAAGAAGCTGAGTCGAGGAATCGCTGGTGACCCGCTGAAGGTTTGGCACCCTGCACTGCTGTCGTCCTGTGAGACCCCTCTGCCTCTGATCGAACGAGAAGGCCTGTACTGGTGCTTCGACCCTTTAGAATAGTGGGAACAACTATTCTCGGCATCTTCACCAAATCCTGTACGTAAGCCTTCGGAAGCGTCCCTGGGCCATCCAGTGGACTGCCCAGACTATACAGGAACCTTGTTCTGTCACCGCCGTGACACAGGATTACTGCTAATCTTGTGTCCTCGCCACTCTCACACGATTCGTACACTGGGCATTCCCAGGTCTGACGTGAGACGTGTGCTTTGGGACCAGAATACATGCAGTTGCCGAGTTGCCCTGCTGTAGTAACAAACCCGTGTGTGTTCGCTGCATTTGGGACACCCACGACCCTGACTCGTGCTGTCGCGGAATCTACATGGCATCGAGACATCCTGCTGATCGCATCTGAACCTGCCAGTACCGAAATGGAACCGGAGAAGCCCGGGTCTGCCTGCATCGGGGACCGGTGAGTAGTCAATACCCTAACCGGTCGCCCTCCCGCAAGAGCTTGTGGCTCTCCACCGCTGTCGTAAACAGCAACCCATTTCCGCACTCGCGCCCTGCTTTTGCCCACAAGTGGACGCCTCGCTTGAATAGCGGGGAACTGTTCATCATCGTTTTATTCACCTCTCTGAACTGCCTGATCTCCCTGAAGAGACTCTCCTTTGCCTGTTGGCACCCGCGTGTGCAGGTACTTTTGAGCACAAGGCTCCACTTTTTGTAGGGCTCGGACTTCCTTCTAGTTAGGTGGCCTCTGATGTCGAACTGGATCTAACGATTACTTGCACTGCCTGTTTTCCTCCCCATCTAGGTGGTCTGCATATTTCGTGCTTCTAACTCTTTAGACCCCTTGGTCTTGTATATATATTGTATTACTTATGATGTGTTGGTTTATTGGAGTTTTACCGTGATTCTTTACTATGGTCGATGTTACAAAGGCCTTGTAATAAATGTGTCTATATTTTTGATATAACACCTGTCTGGAGTAATTTGTAAGCGTCCTTGCTTTGTGTGCTCATTGCAGGCTTTCAGTCACCCTCACCCCTCTTGAGACCTAGTCTTGACCGCCGCCATCGCTACCCTGATTGGTCTGGCTTGTCCAGAGTTTACCCTGTTCCCAGAAACTAGGCTGGCCTTCTGAACCTCTGCCCCTCCAGGACAGAGTTCAGAAATCCATTTTAACAATTACTCTACAGTTTAATGATAATTTTAATATGTTCTCCAAAACAGCTGTTTTGGAGATAGTATTTTCTAAGGCATTTAGTCTTGTTGTGGCTTGTTGACACATGGTTAGTGTCTGTGGAGCAAATTTCAATTATTGGTTGCATTTCTTTTTTCAACATTGTTTCATTGAATTTGGAACAGCTTGCAAGAGTTGGCATTAAGGACATACAATTGACATTTTTGTGTGCTAATTGTTCCATAACATCAGTTGCTTCTTGAGATAGTACATCAACTCCAATACTTTTAAAAATGTTGGCATAAGTGAGCTCTGAAGATTGGCACACGTTTTCTGTTAATTCTCTGTATTGGAAATGTTGCCAAAGGTTGACATTTCCTATGCTGCCAACAGTTTTACGGCAGAGCTTGTGTCCTAAGGTCATAACAATAGGCTCACCTTTCACTGGTGTCAATTGAAGATCGCTGAAAACAATAATGTGTTTTCCTCCAAAGAGCTCTTCGTAGTTTGTTTTGAGTACTTCTTGTAGTCTGAGGTGAATCAAAGCCAACATTAGGTTGGAGACCATGCTCACGTCATCTATTTGTAGAATTTTCATGTTTTAATACTTGGTGTAGTTCCATTGCAGCTTCTGCAGAAAGTTTGTAATAGTTTAATTTGTTTTGGTGTTCTACTGGAAGGAGTACTAATTGGTGTAAAGTGACACTGCCTATGTTGTAGGCAGCTAAACCTGTGGGAACAGTTACAACAGCTGACAGTTTGTTGTTTGTCAATAGTTGAAGGAACTTGCTGATGATTTTGATTAAGAATGTTTTGCTTGAACCAGGTTCACCACTGCCATACAGTAGTATAGGTTTGTAGTTTTGGCAGGAACATTCTTTATTTTCATGTTGTACACCATGTGCAATTTCTTTTGTTACTTCTTCAAAAATGGTGTACTGCTCTTTGTTTAGTTTTGATTGTAGAACAGTTAAGTCTTCTGTATCTTCTTCATAGTGACACATGGTGTTTTCAACTTCTGTCATAGCTAATTCTGCCTCATTTTCTATTAGTGGCTGTCCCAGTGGTTCTTGGCTTCCTGTTACAGAAGGTTGACTACTGTCTGGAGTGTCCTTATCTAGTTGGGCCTGGAGTTCTTCTTCATGTTGCTGTTCATTGTGCAACATTGTTTTGTACTGTGCAAAGTGTACATCGGTGATAGTGCTTTCATTTGCTTTGAAATCGTCTTCATAGGAGTCATAGTTATCAAGTATTTCTTCTTCTTTTCTCCATGGTTTAAAAAGTTGTAGCAGGGACATGTAATATAGTTCTTTCTGTTGAGGAGTTTTTAATGACAATTTTATATGATTAATTAAGCTTTGTTTGGTAAGTTTCACTAAGCTACCTTCACAATCTTTCACTCTATATCTACCTTTTTGTTCATCAGTTTTATATTATTTTTGTATACAAAGTTTTGGGCTATGTGGTATCGACACATAGTTTCCAAAGTGGTACTCCTGTTCGTGTAGTATGTGTCTAATAAATTGTTTTTCAAAATGTCTTGACTGGTGGGATCATTTTTGGATATTGTTTCTATGTCCTCATATGATTTGAGAACTCTTTTTCTAGATTTAGCAGGACCAGGATTTAGCCATACTATATTTTCAGATTTTCAATAAAAAGCAGTACCGGTTAAATGATCTGCAGCTTCAAAGGAGCCACATTCTCTATGAGAGAGGATTTTTATGCCTAAACTGTACAATTTCTGAGATAGTGTTTTGTCTGATGATAGGTCATTCCAGAGGTCTTTAAACTCTGTTTTTTCTGCTTTTGTTAAGTAGGCTGTAAAATATTGTGCAACTGCAGTGAAATTGTGTGCAATGTACTGCACATCTATGTTTGCATTCCATAAGAGGGCAATGATTGCATCGTAATCATTGATATATTTTGATTCTTCTGTTCTTTTTATGTAATATGTGTTCTTAGGTGATTTACCTTTTACACTATGGGCCTCACCACAAGTCTGGCGGTAACCCTTAAATGTGACTGTAGCGCTATTACCGCCACATTTAAGGGTCTGCCAGATCATGGCTTTGGCAGATTTCTGCCCAGCTCTGAGCTGGGGGGAAATCCGCAGCAAAATTGCCGTTTTTCTGCGCTGTTACCGGCGGCGGGAATGCCGCCGGCAGTAATAGTGCGAATTTTTCCCATTGGGCCCAATGGGGAATGAGGAATTCCCGAATGGGCCCAATGGGGAATGGGAAATAACCCTTCCGCCAAACCCGTGATCCGGCGCTAATAGCGGCTGGGGGTTTGGCGGTTGGGCTATTAGCGCCAGTGCTAATAGCGCCAGAGTTACGGCCCAACTCGTGATGAGGCCCTATGTCTAACTGAAGACATGAAGTTATTCACTTCACCTGTTTCTGTAACTAGTCTAGGGAAACCAAAGCGGTATTTGGTGTAGTATTTCCCTTTGTTTTTGTATTTGCAACGACAATATTTGCCACATTTGTGTCTTTGAAATTGTACAATTTGTACATGAAGGTCACTATGTCTCGTTTGTGAAGGGATTTCACAAGTGACATATTTTTGGATGAACTGCAAACAGTGGCATCGCTGTCCTGACCAAACTTAGGAGCATATTCAATCCATAAAAGCATGTGGATATGTGGTGCTTCTCTGGCTTGGTATTCTGTTCTCCAAAAGGAGTGTTGCACTTCTCTGAGGGGATGAACAATTTTATTACAAAAAAAGTGTAGCATAGCAATGAAACAATGGTGGAAATATCTTGAAACATTAACAGGATCTAGAGACCAAAGTTCTCCAGTTGTTAGTATATCTATGTTTGTTTTGTTTTTGTTTGATACGCGTAGGAAATCATGTAAATCTTCCCATGCATATTCTGCACAACTTAATGTAACAAACCAAGTTGGTGGGCCAAGGTTTCTTATCATACAACGTACATCTCCGTGACATCGGAACCAGTACTCTTTTGTACAACGCATGTTTGCAAACTGATTTGTAATACTTGATTGTAAAACCTCATCTTTTTCTTGCACTTTTTGTATTAATTGCGTAGCTGATTTATTTTTAAAGTGGGTTCCTGATTTCAATATGTGTGCAACTCCGTAACATAGAGTTGCTAGTTCAATTTCAAATTGTAGGTGGAATATGTATTCCACATTTTGTCTAAATCTGGAATCTTCAGAAAACATTGGTAATTAATGGTATTCTGATGCTGTTATCTGAGTGGGTCGATCATCGTACCTTCCTCCTTTGCCAGTAGGAAATAATAGCCGAAAAGCAAATGCTTCTATACTTTTTTCCCATATGCTCATTATTGATCCCTTGGTTTGTCACATTTGGTACGTTTCCAGTGCATCATTTATGGTGTCATTAGAGTGTAATGGATTAATTGTATATTGGTCTAAAATATTGGATACTGTTGCAGGATCTAGAAGTTGAAATTAACCAGTTTCTGGTGACTCTTGAATTATTTCAGTTGTTTCCCTTAAGTTTTCTTCAATATGTATTTCTTTGTTGCATTCATTATTGCCTTTTAGATATTGCAAGGCTTGTCTAACTTCATGTAAGTCCATGAGTTGTTGCCAAATTCTTTTGTTGGTACACCATTTACTAAGACAATTAAAGATTGCTCTATTGGATGTTGCACTCCTAGAGCGTGCACATTTTCTTTCAGATCTAATGGTCAATGAACTACGTTGCCACAAATGCCTTTCACTAATTCAGAGAGAGGTAATTTTGTTGTTTTTGGTTGAAGGCGTATTATTGCTTGAAATGGGTGCACTGTTTGAATTATGATGCTCTCATATACATTGAGTTGTTGGAGGGGTTAAGGTAGTGGGAATAATTCCAAGATGTTAGTGATAGCACATGAAGGAGTTTGGTTGTTGTCAAGTTTTTTAGTGCAGTAACTGGAAAGTATTAAGGGATCAGTTATTTCGTATTTGTTTTCTGCTGCAAGTTAGAGAGCTAATTCAAACCATTTGGAATCTTAATTTTCTTCTATTTTGTATGTTACGTCTATAGTTTTTGTGTTACTTTTGTAAAAAGTTCTGCAGCAACACACACATGGTGTGGCTACTTCAGCAGATGTACTTTTAAATTTTAGTATTTCTTTTTTGTATGTGTGTAGTAGAAGGTTGCCATGTGCAGAATTGTTGCTGGTCTGTTGTAAAGCTATTGCATTTTGTAAGTGGCTTTCACTTCCAAACTATTTTCTCTGGATACGGTCGATTTCCTCTTGTACAATGTCGAAGAGTGCTATTTAAATTGGCTAGTTCTAAAGCAGGACTTTTATCATAGTACAGTTTATAGTCTAGATTTCTTACAGTTGAATGATGTGTTGATATCATTTTGTTATCATGGAAGGTGCTTTTGCAAATAGGTCCTGAAATGCAGACTAATGAATGCTCTTGTAGTCCTGTGTATTTGCGCACTGGACAGGTATCCATATTTTGCAGCACTTTTATTCTGATTTTGTCTTTACCTTTCACATACTGATTGAGGAAATGGCGTAAAGATTTGAAAGATTTTTTGGGAATGTTACACATTGACGTGCATGGCCATTTGTATACTGGATGTTCTGGTTCAGTCGAATGGAGAGGTAATTCTGAGTTTTCTGGGGATATTTTTGTAAGCAGTATTTCTTGTTCCATTATGGTATTATTAATTTTTTCATAACCTCGTCCACTGCTTTCGATGGCAATTGTGTTTGTTTGGTTTTGTTTGTATGCTTCTTCATTAAAATATGGTTCTGTGGTCGTGGTGTGACTCCATTCACATCCACAGATATTTAAGAAGTTATTTTTGTTGACATTCCGTTTATTGAGAAGTTTTTTTTGTAATTTAGTAGTTAGTTTTGTTAGTGGTTTCATCCTGTTTAAAACTAAAATAAATAACTTCATTTTGAGAAGGATTGCACTGTCTACGAGAGCTTCTAGGATTAATTTCCTACGGTAGGTTTTAAGGGTTGTGCATAATTTCTCTCCTGTTTTTATAAGATTCTGAAGGACTCTGTGGCGGAACATTTTTGCTAAAATACTTTTTTGGTATGGTTACTTGCTATTATATCAAGATTTATAGGAGCAGTTTTAGCAGTAGTGGTAGTCGAATTCTTGTTAAGCATTTTTTGTTTCATTTTACATTTTGATAGAGGAGGCAATGTTTCTGTACTAGAAGCTTGTTTTGTTTCGAAAATGACTGTATTAGCTGTTTTGTTTGAACGTTTTGTACAAACTCTGGTAGAGATGGATGCTTATTTTGGACACTTATTTTCATTTGCTCTATTTCTGCGTTGCTTTCTACGGATTTGCTTTTTGGTAGGCATTCTTTGGGGTCTGTTGAAGAAAATTAGAAGGTATGTGTTGGGCCGTTTTGCAATGTATGTGTGCTGTGCGCATAAGTGTGTGAGTATGAAGGGAAAGATGTATGTGGTGGTGTGTGATTGTGCATTGGGCAGGTACAATGAGTTGGGAAGGCTATTCTTGTATTACTGTTTTATTATACTGGGGTTCAGATGACAGTAGAAAGATAGCTAGTGGTGAGGAGAAGCACTAATACTAAACTGTAGAATTAAAATAGTTCTTTGTTCTGCAATACTAACATTCTAGGGGCTGAGTTACGTCATTTGTGCGCAGAAAAATGGGGATTTGTGTGCCATTCTGCCTGCAAATCTGTGTTTAACAAATGGGGATTTGTGGGCAGAATGGTTCAGAAATCACAGTTTTTTTGGTGCGCAAAATGAATGAACCACACAGTGTCTTTGAGGAACAGTAAGAATATTAAGGTAGTATTGTACTTACTCTTTTTTTGTGGAATGAGCAGGTTTCTTCGGATATGTTGTTTGTAGTTTAGATGCTGCTGATTTTCAGGAGGGTGGTCTTAACTGCAATTGTAAAAGAAAGAAGTTATTCATTACGTGTGTTTATAGCTCTGATGTTAATGTAGACATTTATTTGTTTGTTTTTGTCGTAGTATTCTTGTTTGATATCTGAACATAGTGTATGCATGTGTTTCAATTGACTATGTGCAGCATTTATATTTTATTTGCAATATGTTAGTTCAACATGCTTTGCAAATGAGTAAAATCTTAAGTGCATGAAATTCACTTGACTTTTTAAAGATGTGTTGTAGATAGCAGACAGGTTTGGAAGTGATAGTTGATTATAGTAGATGGGAAACATTTAAATAAGTTCATTTTATAGGTAGACATGCCAACAATCGGGAGTCCCAGAGATTGAGATTTCAGCACAGCAATCGGGAACATTTATTTTTCTCTCAGGATTGCATTGGGATTAGCATTAATTTAGGTGGGAGACAGTAAAAAATAGTGTGATTTTTCAATGAAAAATCGGGAGTCTCGGGCCTAAATCGGGAGGGTTGGCATGTATGTAAAGGTTATGCGGGAGACAGTAAAAAATAGTGCGCTTTTTATATGAAAAATCAGGAGTCTCGCACTTAAATTGGAAGCGTTAGCATGTATGTATAGGCTATGCAGGTTTAGTGGTATTACTCTGTTTTTATGGATTCATAAGAGTTGTACATGTACTTTGAATAAAATATGCATACCTGTAGTTTCTAATCATGCATGTGGATATGCATGGAGCTGTAAGTAGAAATCTTCGAGACTTGTACAGTAGTTTTTGTAGTATGTGCTTTCCAATGATATGAGACTTCTACTCAGAGTGATCAACAGTACATTTGAAGTGCGGAACTCTGATGATGGTTTAGATGTAGAGGTCTTGGATGTGATTGGTGGATGGTTGTGTGACTGCTTAGCTGTATCCAATGAGGGAATGGCACCGAGAGTGATGTGGAAAGGGTGGAAGGGCTGGCTAAGAGTTACGTGTGGTGCGGACACCACAGCTGTCCGCGGGTAGGGCGTGCCACATCCGGGGTTTTCAGCAAATCCAGTATGGAAAGGGGACTCTAGGAATCAGCCAATCAGATGTTGACATTGTGTAGAATGAGACTGTGGGTAGTGAAGATGGCAGAGGTGGAGAAAGTCAGGGTGTTGGGGCTCGGAGATATGTTTGTGCATGATTTACAGCAGTATTCTCAATGCAGGCATGTGGCAAACAATTTCGATGTTAAAGGAGTAGAGGTGGTGTGGAGCGCTATGCCTGATTGCAATGTAGAGGCAATTCTCCAAGTTTTGAAGATATGCGTAGGATGAACAGTCCTCATCTGGTAGTTTTGCATTATGGTGCTTTCCATTTGGGCTATGTGAGGGCCCCTACTTTGTTGGCAGATTTGGAACATTTGGTTCAAGGAATAATGAATATCCTTCCAAATGCGAAAGTATTTTTTTCTGGATTACTAACTAGGGCAATATGGGACAATAGTTCTGTTTTTTGTCCTCCGCAAAACATTGCTAGGTGTGTAATCAATCGAGGCATGTTTGCTTTCATGCTTAGAGCTGGTATGTTTTTCTGTAACAATTTATTGATTTGAATAATGCTCTTTATTTTGAAGAAGATGGTGTTTCTTTATCTTTTTTGGGAGAAGTTTATGTAAAGATTTTAGTTGTAAAGTAAGAAGAAAAAAAAATAAATATATATATATATATAAAATAACAGGTGTCTGTGAGGCATCTGCAAAAAAACCAAAAAAACCCTGCTCTTTTCAGAGCCCACCTCAAAGGGGAAATGGGGCACACTATTGAAATGTACATTCACCACGCTCAGATCTTTGATATGTTTGCGGACATGGCGGTCGTCTGCGGACAGCGCATATTACATACAGGGATTCTGGGGTAGAGAGGCCTGCAAATGAGAATGAGCGGAGATAGGGACTGGTCAGTAAACTTTTGTGGGTGTGTTGTGTGAGGAGAGATTTTGTGAGAACGTCTTTTCCTGAGAGAAGAACAGATAGCTATGGCTGTGTGTTTTCGAAAACAGATAATCTGGATTTTGGGAGACTCAGGAATACATTGGTTGGAGGTGCATGCAGAAAGTTGTGGAGTAGCTGCAGATCTTGGATTCCCTCATGTGAAAGTGCACTGGCATGGAGTGCATGAAATGAAGTGGCTGGACCTGATACCTCTTTGTGCTACTTTAGAGACAGAGCATCATCCAGACATAATTATAATTCATTGTGGAGGGAACAGTTTAGGACATGTGTCGGGAATTTCTTTGCAATTTGCAATGAAAGAAGCACTTGAGAAGGTCATGGACATGTTTTCAAATTCCCAAGTAATTTTTTCTCGTATTGTGCAAAGTCAAATGTGGCTGCGTTCTTCTTCATTTGGTCCACAAATGGAGAAAGCGAGGCGCATTGTCAATAAGGCTGTATTCTTAGAGATGTTGGCATGTCCTCTTTTCACAATAAAAATATTATGTTTCATAGCACATACATTTTTTGCAGAGATGGAGTCCATCTTACAAATGCTGGCAATCAGATTTTTCTGAGAAATGTACAAAATGCATTGCAACCTTTTTTGGAATTATAGTCATCTATTTTGCAGTATATGTTGACGATTCCAAGTTTTTCAAACACACAAAAACCCCACCAAAAGGCTCTTTTCAGAGCCATTAATTCCTCCCAAAGAAAAGTGCATTGATTTTGATAGGGCTGCACCCCAAAATTGTATCGGTCCTAGGACTGTGCACGGGCCCTGCACTGTTTATTTCACACTTCTATTTTTAACCTGTGAAAAGCGGCACATATTTCATGAGAAGTACATACACATGTGATGTCATCAGTGATGTCATCAATGACATTTGTGATGTCATCTTTGATGTCCTGGGTGTTATTCTTAGCAGTGCACGGTGGTGGCGCGAGTTATGGTTGCTTAGCTTACCATAACTGGCGAATTTCAAGGGTTTTTCGGTTTTACTTGGAACCATAATGTCCCTTTAACAAAGTTTTTTCACTGAATTTCATAGGTTTTTAGTAGCGCAACTTAACCATAACGTCCCTTTAACAAAGTTTTTTTTACTGAATTTCATAGGTTTTTAGTAGTACCTAATTGTGAATCCATTCCATTTCAGCAATTTGTACAGAATGCAAACCATGGCAGATTATGTACTACCTGCAATTCGGACAATCGCTCCGTGTTAGTAATACAAACACATAGTAAATACATAATACTAATGCTTCTACGTTGCAATGCAGATGGTACCAAAACAACTGCAAGCTGACTGGATTCACACATAGTCAAATATCATTTGGTAAGAAAACCTTCACAACAATAGGTATAATCTACCTCGCAGGAGCCACAACCAATTCAGGGCACTACACGGCATATATAAAAAAGAAATGTGGATGGTTTGAATGTAATGATAGTACCATTACTCTAAAGCAGAGATTACCAGCAAATCTTACAAACGCTTATTTGATGTTCTTAAAACCAAAATTTGATAAATAAACTGTATTTAAACCTTTAAGTAAATTTGTGTTAAAAAAATATAAACTGTTAGAATACTCCAAAAGCTATCTAACTGCTCAAAGATTCTACAACAACTAATCAGATAAATGAATACCACTAAATTAGACCAAAAAATACACAGTTAGAATACGCCAATTGGTATCTAACTGTCCCAAATTTATAAATTTGTGTTATAATAATATAAACTGTTAGAATACTCCAAAAGCTATCTAACAGCTCAAAGATTCTACAACAACTAATCAGATAAATGAATACCACTAAATTAGGCCAAAAAATACACAGTTAGAATACGCCAATTGGTATCTAACTGTCCCAAAATTTAACAATATCCAAATAGATAAATCAAAACCACTAAAATATATTAAAAAAATAGACAGTTAGAATACGCCAATTGGTATCTAACTGCTCCAAAATGTTATAATATCAAAACAAATGAAGAATCTGTTACTGCTCCAAAAAAATACAACAAAGCAAAGTATAAAGCATTAGCCAGAAACAACAAGTGAACACTGAAAACAAACAAACAAATAAACTGTAGCATAACAGAAAAAGGGTTTTTTTTTTAATCCAACATGGAGTTTTTTTTCTCCCACAGAACCAATGATTTTAGCAACAAATACAGAAACTGAGCAAATTGCACAGTACTCTGATTTGTACTCTACTAAATATGAGGGTCGAAAAAAAATAAAAGTATATTGCTTATACAATGTAATAAGTCATTACAAAATACTAATACTAACATGCTATTTTCTTTTATCACAGAAATGAAGAAGAAAAACATGGACTCCCATTACTAGACCAAACAGTAAGTATACAATAATAAGGACAACCATAGCAGCATATCACATCCATAGTATCTAATACCTTTGTTCCTTATATATTTGTTTTTCACCCAAAGTTATAAGCAAATATGAATGTGATATGCTGCAGTGGTTGTTGCCAGGGCATACAGTCTTGGGTGCATGGCCATTTGGCCATGCACCCTAGACTCTATGCCCTGGCAACAACCACCGCAGCATATCACATCCATAGAATCAAACATTTCAACTATGATCTATGGGAAACTTTTAATGTCCGCGAACAATGTGAGTGTTCTTAGAACACTTTGAACTTGCCAGCGAACATTACGGACACCGTTTTCAGGACACCCCCTACGAACATTTCAGAACAACGCGATAGTTCTTAGAACACTTTCAACTTAACAACGAACAATACGGACCGCGTCCTAAGGACACCCCCTATGAACATTCCAGGACACCGGGAGTGTTCTCAAAAACGTCTTCAGAACACCCCATTTTGTTTATTTGCGAACATTTCAGGACACCGCGGGTGTTCTTAGAACACATTCAACTTGACAGAGAACAATACGGACAGCGTCCTCAGGACACCCCCTACGAACACTCCCCGGACACCGCGAGTGTTCTTAGAAGCGTCTTCAGAACACCACCATCTTGTTTATTTGCGAAAATTTCAGGACACCGCGAGTGTTCTTAGGACACATTCAACTTGACAGAGAACAATACGGACAGCGTCCTCAGGACACCCCCTACGAACATTCCAGGACACCGGGAGTGTTCTTAGAAGCTTCTTCAGAACACCACCATCTTGTTTATTTGCGAACATTTCAGGACACTGCGAGTGTTCTTAGGACACATTCAACTTGACAGAGAACAATACGGACAGCGTCCTCAGGACACCCCCTACGAACACTCCCCGGACACCGCGAGTGTTCTTAGAAGCGTCTTCAGAACACCCCCATTTTGTTTATTTGCGAATATTTCAGGACACTGCAGGTGTTCTTAGAACACATTCAACTTGACAGAGAGCAATACGGACAGCGTCCTCAGGACACCCCCTACGAACATTCCAGGACACCGGGAGTGTTCTTAGTAGCCTCTTCAGAACACCCCCATTTTGTTTATTTGCGAACATTTCAGGACACCGCGAGTGTTCTCAGGACACATTCAACTTGACAGGGAACAATACGGACAGCGTCCTCAGGACACCCCCTACGAACACTCCCCGGACACCGCGAGTGTTCTTAGAAGCGTCTTCAGAACACCCCGATTTCGTTTATTTGCGAACATTTCAGGACACCGCGGGTGTTCTTAGAACACATTCAACTTGACAGAGAACAATACGGACAACGTCCTCAGGACACCCCCTACGAACATTTCAGGACACCGGGAGTGTTCTCAAAAACGTCTTCAGAACACCCCCATTTTGTTTATTTGTGAACATTTCAGGACACCGCGGGTGTTCTTAGAACACATTCAAGTTGACAGAGAACAATACGGACAGCGTCCTCAGGACACCCCCTACGAACACTCCCCGGACACCGCAAGTGTTCTTAGAAGCCTCTTCAGAACACCACCATCGTTTTTATTTGCGAACATTTCAGGACACCGCGAGTGTTCTTAGGACACATTCAACTTGACAGAGAACAATACGGACAGCGTCCTCAGGACACCCCCTACGAACACTCCCCGGACACCGCGAGTGTTCTTAGAAGCGTCTTCAGAACACCCCCATTTTGTTTATTTGCGAATATTTCAGGACACTGCGGGTGTTCTTAGAACACATTCAACTTGACAGAGAGCAATACGGACAGCGTCCTCAGGACACCCCCTACGAACATTCCAGGACACCGGGAGTGTTCTTAGAAGCGTCTTCAGAACACCCCCATTTTGTTTATTTGCGAACATTTCAGGACACCGCGAGTGTTCTCAGGACACATTCAACTTGACAGGGAACAATACGGACAGCGTCCTCAGGACACCCCCTACGAACACTCCCCGGACACCGCGAGTGTTCTTAGAAGCGTCTTCAGAACACCCCGATTTCGTTTATTTGCGAACATTTCAGGACACCGCGGGTGTTCTTAGAACACATTCAACTTGACATAGAACAATACGGACAACGTCCTCAGGACACCCCCTACGAACATTTCAGGACACCGGGATTGTTCTCAAAAACGTCTTCAGAACACCCCCGTTTTGTTTATTTGCGAACATTTCAGGACACCGCGGGTGTTCTTAGAACACATTCAACTTGACAGAGAACAATACGGACAGCGTCCTCAGGACACCCCCTACGAACACTCCCCAGACACCGCGGGTGTTCTTAGAACAGTTTCACTTTGCTTGCGAACAAAACGGACACATATTGAGTCCTTAGAACACCCCCAAGTCAGTTTATTTAGAACATTTCAGAACACCTGCAAACAAATCGAACACAAAAAGAATGTCTAACACATCAAAAACACAACTTTCATCCTATCTCATACACTCCCACCCTCCCCAAACACTCCTACACACCAACACACTCTACTAAATACACATTTTGAAGAAAGTTTCACCGCGCTGTCCGCGGACGTCCGCGAATCCAAGATGGCGGGCGCTACCGAAAAATCTGACGTGCTTCATGCTCCACACCGTCCAATCTGCGAACACGTTGCATGTCCGCGAACATCAAGCAAGACGATTGGCCAATCAGGACACTGTCCGCAGAGCGAACAGGGAAGTGTGTCCGCGAACCGAACACAGATATCACTCATTTTTTTTTACCTACGTTTTGGTCATTTTAAAAAAAAACTACTGGAAATCCGTCCAGCGGTTTGGGCTGTAGGCGCAAGCAAAATTTTTTTCCCATTCAGTCTATGGGAAAAAAAAACGTTTTGGGACCCCCCCTATAACTTTGCCCCCCCCTGGACGAATCCTCACCAAAACTTTGCAAAAAAAATTCAGAGTGACCCAAATACTTTTTTTTGCAAAGGTTGGTGAGGATCCGTCCAGGGAAAGCGAAGTTATAAGCCACCCAAAAAGTGCTCTTCCTATGGAAACAACAACTTAACCATAACTACATGGCCATGTAATATATATATATTTCAATTACGAACGGCTTCAACCAGAAACTATTCAGGCGAGCAGCACTCCACGAACAAAAGTGTTCCAGTAATCCAAGAAATCACGGAAATCCAACAGCAACACTCGCGGTGTACTATGTCTTGTTAGATGCAGATGTTGTTGAATCTGCAAATAGACATCTTGGAGAGTTTCACAGTAGTTTTTCATGCAGGTAGCTGTGAGTAACAGGAGAGATGTACTCTGAGAGTTCAAGAGTACATCTGAAGTGTTGAACTGAGATGACAGGGCTACATCTAGAGTTTTTGGATGTGATTGGTGGATGGATGTGTGACTTTTTGAAAGCAGCCAATAAGGGAGTGTTACAAACATACAAGTAAAAAGGGTAGAAGGGCTGCCTTGTGCTAAGGTAAATGCGGACACTGTGCTAGTCCACTGATATCGACACGTCATCCGGTTCTTTTAAGGATGCCTGGAATGGAAAGGTGACTGCGGAGTCCACGGACAGTCATGATGTCCACAGACATCGGGGGATAGGCACATCAGGTTTTGTAGTTTTGATGGTGTACGGGAAGACAGGGTAGCAAATGCTTTCTTTGTTGTGTGCATTGAAGATGACTATGGTTATGGCTTTGAGGAAGCTGAGTGTGTTAATGGTGGGAGACTTCTGGATCCATTCATTGAATCTTTAAACAGAAACTTGTGGCATCTCTGTAATTATTGGATTGGAAGAAGTGGAAGTTTCCTGGTATGCAGTTTGTGGGTTAAAGTGGGCAACCTTATGACCTTTCTGTGAGAGTTTGGCTCACTTAAAATGGCCAGATAAGATTATTGTGCATTGTGGGAGCAGCAGTTCAGGCTATGTGACTGCAGTATCTTTGCAGTTTGACATGAAGGATATATTGACGAGCCCAATGGAATGGTTTCCAACTTCAAAGATTATTTTTTCTGAAATTATTCAAAGACAAATATGGAGACATCCAAACATGTTTTGTCCACATATAGAAAAAGCTGGGCATCATGTCAATAAAGGTGTATGTGCTTTTATATATGATTTTGGAATGGCATATTTTGACAATGGAGATATCAATTTGGGTGGCGTACATACTTTTCAAGGCAATGGAGTGCATTTGACAGATTTTGACACTCAGTTCTTTTCTTTTGAATGTTCAAAATGCATTGAAAACATTTGTTTGAAGAAATGTAAAGTGGAGACATGGAATGTATAGTAAAGCATTTGTTAGGATGTGGTGGATATAAAATTGAGAAACAAAAAGAAAAGATATTGAAGAAGTTTCTGTAGTAGTTATAAAAAACACATGAGTATAGTTTTGCATGTGTTACTATAGTAGATAAAAGCAAGAAACAGGAAAAAGCATGTTTTAAAACAACCCAAAAAAAGTACTTTTAAGAGCCACCATTGAAGAATAAATTATTTACATTGAGATTAAACCTCCCCACCCCCACTAATGGCCCATGTGATTCACAGAAATGGTGGTAGTCTGTGGACAATGCATGTGCCATTCGGGTTCTTTAAGTATGCCAGACATGGAAAGGGGACTGTGAAGACTGTTGACAGTCGTGAATGTCTGCAGACATTGGGAGAGCAGACAATCTGGTTTTGTGGTTGTGGTGTACAGGAACACTGGGTACCATGTGTTCTCTGTGTTTAGTGAAGATGGCTATGGATTTGAGGAAGCAGAGTGTCTGGATTGTGGGTGATTCTTGGATCCATTGGTTGGAGGCATACTGTGGGCAGTGTGGATTACCTCTGATTCTTGTAATTGAAGAATTTGAAGTTTCCTGGTATGGAGTTCGAGAAATTAAGTGGGCGGACTTCCTTCCATTTTGCAAGTGGATGGTTACTTTTTCATGTCACTGGAATTTCATTACAGTTTGCAATGAAGGAAATATTGGCAAAGTTAATAGGGCCGTTTCAATGTGTGAAGGTTGTTTTTCATCAGATGGAAAGATTCTAATTTATTTTATCCACAAATCGAGAAAGCAACGCGCAATGTAAATAAAGCAATATGCACTGTTTTGCAGGATGTTGGAATTACATCTTTTCACAATGGAAATATCAAGTTTGATATTGTGAATATTTTTCGAGGCGATGGAGTGCATTTGACTCATGTCAGAAATCAGATTTTTCTTTTGAATATTCACAATGCAGAGAAACAGTTTTGTGAACATGTGAAATATATAGTGAAGTATATTTTAGTACTTGTGGTAAATAAAAAGCAAACACAGAAAAAGAAATTAGGGGCAGTTGTGACAGTTAAAACAATTATTAAGTTCAGTAAAACATTTGTTAGTTCAGTATATAAAAAACCACAAACATTTGAAAAAAAGTTATTTTAAGAGCCACCATGTTTGAATGAAAAACATTGATTGTAATTCCCCCACTCTTGGAATTTTTCCAGATGTCCGTGTACTAGCGTATTGTCTGCATACTATGCAGGCTGCAAAAGGTCCTGTGATTTATTTATTTATTTAACTGTGAAAGATGGCTCCCAAAGGAACCTTTTTTTTGTCTTTCTGGATTTTGGGGGATTTTTTTGTAGAAGCGGAGAGGACGTAAGATGGGGGAGGGAAGGGAGGGAAGAGGCACCAACCACAGATAAAGAAGGGCAGGTGGACAGGGGATGATGTTGGACGCCCCTTAAATCTAAGGTGGGGGCAATGTTTCTTGTGCTCCCTGACCAAAGCCTCAAAAGCACTCCGAATCTGCTCCCCCTTCAGAGCGATGTGTCACAATACATGCAGAAAACTGTGACCCTTGAAAGGTGAGGATTAACAGTCTCCTGGATGGCCTGTGAGGAAGCCAGTGGTATCCTCTGCCACACAGGAGTAGCCTGTATAGTGGCAGAAGCGGTTGAGGAAAACGGGGATGAGGACATCAACCTGCTTCTCTCTGAGAACGGAACAGCATTTCACAGAGCAGCCAAGTGGTTTGATCTGGTGTGGTGGCACATGGAGGTGGTACTGAAGGAGTAAGGCCCATGTTGTCCACGACTGAGTACAAACCCACACTCAATGTATTTCACCAGAGTAGCCCAAGCCTTCGATATACCCCAACAGTGGTAAAAAACATCACACCCGTGACTCTCTCTCTCTGGGCACTGGAGGTAGGAACTTCTTCTACCTCTTCTTCCGGTCATCCTTCGCTGCATCACTTTTCCTGTTCCCCTGTCCAGACCCTACAGCTGGTGATTGTGGTGGTGGTGGTGGTAGTGGCCCCTGGGAAGTACAGATGTCCATGACAGATGCCATTGGAGCAGTTTGTAAAGATTTTACAAAATAAATGCTCTCCTGTGCTCTTTCCTGGCTAGACAGATTGAGAAAGACTAAAAGTAATGGGTGGGTCCCTTCAGAGGAACCATTCGTGGAACCGTGCAAGTGGTCCTCATTACGAGTCCGATGATAACCATGCCTGAAATTCAGGCAGGTTACCGCCAGACTTGTATTAACATTCAGCCTCTTGGATTCCTCGAATTACTGGGGCATTATGACCCCGGTGACCCGGGAATTCCAGAGGCGGAATTCGGTATCCCCAGTCCCATAGGACTCAATCGGAATGGGGAAGTGGAAACACCGGCACCATCTCATGATGGTGTCGGTGTTTCCACGTCCGCCTGCAGGCGGGTGGTGTTAAACTTGCCAGGACACACCTGGCAGGAATGACACCTCTCGCCTGCAGGACTCGAGATCACCCAGTCCGGAAACAATGGTGGTGGCTGGTTTACCGCTCCGTTATTTCCAGACCGGGTGACTCGTAATGAGGCCCACTTTCTGCGGACTATCAGGTCGAAAATAGGCCTTGGAAAGTTTTAATTAGTTGACAGATCAACTAAGAATGGGTTTAGAAAGTTCTGTAAGGGTAAACTTTCAAATTGAAACATCCAAGATTAGCCGAAAAATGCAGTTTCAAACTGTGCATGGTGATGGACACCATCTGCAGATACGCTGTCATGCCAAATGGGTGTGGTCACATGATGACATCCAGGGACGTGCGCGGCGGCAGAGGTTGTCCACAGAGCCATTTTGTGGGAGATACCGGATGCATGCGCATGGAAGTCCACAATCGGGGGATCTGTCTGTTTACTAATTAAAAGTGTGTCATGCGAGACCGGGAATGCCTCGACACAGCATGATGTCTGCTGACAGACTATTGTGCAAACAGACCCCAAAACAGTTGTATATTCTGCAGACTATGAATTTGAGTCTTAAAAAAAGGAATTTCTCACAGAATAATATACACGATATTTATAGTATAAAAACATGTATTTATCAAAGGGATGGGATATCGGAATCGGAATCATACACAGGTGAAATAGGAATTTCTAGAAAGTCATCATCGGGGAGGGAAGGAGAGAAGTTTCATCAACCGGTCTTTCTTTTATATTTTGTAAATTTGATTGGAGTGATTGTTGAGGAAAGGGGGACAGGTGCAAGTAGGACAGTGACAGCCAACATTTCTAATAACAACATTATTTACATAATTTAGAAGTTTTTTAACCCCTTAAGTGCCATGGGTATTTCTCCCCAGTGCTAGGGCCTTTTTTGGTGATTTCGGTATGTGGCCATTCAATGGCTTGTAACTTTTTTGTTACATGAGGTATCTCGGCCAAATTTGGTTCCTTTTTTTCCCACATGTAGGCAGTCGTAACGCCACCCAGGAATCCTAGGTTGCTGTAGGGGGGTGAGGGAAAATAAGCAAACAGGGCGAACATTTTGGGTTTTTTCAGAAAATGCCAATAAAATGATGTACAAAGAAGCCAGTGGTTTTTTTCCTTGTAAGAGCTAGGAACGAATGGTTTGCTGTGCTAAATTCCCCAATTTCCTGGCTTTCAAGAACAGATTGAGTGGAAACGAAAAAAAAAAATATTTTTATGTGGTTATCAACCGTTTTGTGAGAGGTAGGCGATTTTGGCCATTTTTGCTAATTGGACATGCATGGACGGAATGGAGGAAAAGGGTAGGAAAGCCGAATTGGAGGACAGAAAGGCAAGTATTTCTTAAAAGTAGACAAAATTCCAAGTTTTGGACGGGGTGATTTGGGTAGGTCAGGCAACAACTAGGTAGGGGAAACTGCCATAGATTGGGGGAAAAGCGGGAAAATGACAGAAAAAAAGGTATGTGTTGGACATGGTTGGCTTGGTACGGCAATGGCTTCTAGGAATTTTGAGAAAAGCAATGCTCCGCTACATTCCCCCGACTCTTGCAGTTGGGAGAGCACACATTTTTTGTAGTGTTTTACAAAACAAGCAATACCACAAGCCACACATTGAGCCATGGTACACAGATGTTTTACGCTCACAACCTGAACAGACACACTTAGCATGTGTAAATCGGGAAAACCAATGTGGTGAGGAACGGCAAGCATACATTTTTAGAAAGAGCACAGGTAGATCTTTTCAAGGGTAGGTGACTTGTGCAGGTTACAAAAGTGTATGGTGCCTAATGCAGCGACTAAATGTAGGTCACATTTGGGAAATGAAAGGGTTGTGTAACAAAGGCCACCAGCAAATGGGTCAAAACATTATGAAAACTACACATGGCCTACCGTCCCGCATTTCCACAGGTGTCCTGTTGAAAACGGTACCTCACATGTTTGGGTGCACCTACCTGGCCACCAAGGGGAAAGCCTAAAACACAAGTAACCCCAAGGCTGTTTTCTGACCAGAATTTGAGACGCTCTGCCGAGCGGCACAACATACAGATATGGGCCTCGGGTGTCCAAGCAACAGAGGAAAACAGGGAACCTCATGCATTTCTGAAAAGAGGACACCTGTGGGAATCCGCAGAGGTATGATATGCCCAAATCGCCGCAGAATTTATTACCCAGACACTCCCGCAAAGTCCAAAATGTGGGGAAAAAAATGCATTTTCCGCACATTTCGCTCGGCTCACCCATCGAAACATGCCCCAAACAGCACATGGCCTACAGTCCGGCGTTCCCACAGGTGTCCCGATGAAAACAGAACCTTACATGGGTGGGTGCACCTACCTGGCCGCCAAGAGGAAAGCCTAAAACACAAGTAACCCCAAGTCTGTTTTCTGAACGGAATTTGAGACGCTCTGCCGACCGGCACAACATACAGATATGGGCCTCGGTTGTCCAAGCCACCGGGGAAAACAGGGAACCCCATGCATTCCGAAAAGAGGACACCTGTGGGAATCCGCAGAGGTATGATATGCCCAAATCGCCCCAGAATGTATTACCCAGAAACCCCCGCAAATTTCGAAATGTGGGAAAAAAACGCATTTTCCGCATATTTGCTCGGCTCACCCATCGAAACATGCCCCCAACAACACATGGCCTACGGTCCCACATTCCCGAAGGTGTCCCGATGAAAACAGAACCTCACATGTGTGGGTGCACCTACCTGGCCGCCAAGAGGAAAGCCTAAAACACAAGTAACCCCAAGTCTGTTTTCTGACCGGAATTTGAGGCGCTCTGCCGATCGGCACAACATACAGATATGGGCCTCGGGTGTCCAAGCCACCAGGAAAAACAGGGAACCCCATGTATTTTAGAAAAAAGACGACACCCGTGGCAATCCGCAGAGGTATGATATGCCCAAATCACCCCAGAATGTATTACCCAGACACCCCTGCAAAGTCCGAAATGTGAGGAAAAAAATGCATTTTCCGCACATTTCACTCGGCTCACCCATCGAAACACACCCCCAACAGCACATGGCCTACCGTCCCGCGTTCCCACAGGTGTCCCAATGAAAATGGTACCTCACATGTGTGGGTGCACCTACCTGGTGCCAAGGGGAAAGCCTAAAACACAAGTAAGCCCAAGTCTCTTTTCTGACCAGAATTTGAGACGCTCTGCCGACCGGCATAACATACAGATATGGGCCTCGGGTGTCCAGGCCACCGGGAAAAACCGGGAACCCCATGCATTTCTGAAAAGAGGAAACGAGTGGGAATCCGCATAGGTATGATATGCCCAAATCGCCCTATAATTTATTACCCAGACACCCCCGCAAAGTCCGAAATGTGGGAAAAACAATGCATTTTCCGCACATTTTGCTCGGCTCACCCATCGAAACACGCCCCCAACAACACATGTCCTACCATCCCGCATTTCCTCAGGTGTCCCAATGAAAACGGTACCTCACATGTGTGGGTGCACCTACCTGGCCGCCAAGGGGAAAGCCTAAAACACAAGTAACCCCAAGTCTGTTTTCTGACTGGAATTTGGGACGCTCTGCCGACCGGCACAACATACAGATATGGGCTTCGGGTGTCCAAGCCACCGGGGAAAACAGGGAACCCCATCCATTTCCGAAAAGAGGACACCCATGGGAATCCACAGAGGTATGATATGCCCAAATCGCCCCAGAATGTATTACCCAGACACCCCCGCAAAGTCCGAAATGTGGGGAAAAAAATGCATTTTCCGCACATTTCGCTCGGATCACCCATCGAAACACGCCCCCAACAGCACATGGCCTACTGTCCCACATTCCCACAGGTGTCCCGATGAAAATGGTACCACACATGTGTGGGTGCACCTACCTGGCTGACAAGGGGAAAGCCTAAAACACAAGTAAGCCCAAGTCTGTTTTCTGACCGGAATTTGAGACGCTCTGCCGACCGGCACAACATACAGATATGGGCCTCGGGTGTCCAAGCCACCGGGGAAAACAGTGAACCCCATGCATTTCTGAAAAGAGGACACGAATAGGAATCCGCAGAGGTATGATATTCCCAAATCGCCCTACAATTTATTACCCAGACACCCCCGCAAAGTCTGAAATGTGGGGAAAAAACACATTTTCCGTACATTTTGCTCGGCCCACCCATCGAAACACGCCCCCAACAACACATGTCCTACATTCCCGCATTTCCACAGGTGTCCCGATGAAAATGGTACCTCACATGTGTGGGTGCACCTACCTGGCCGCAAGGGGAAAGCCTAAAACACAAGTAACCCCAAGTCTGTTTTCTGACTGGAATTTGAGACGCTCTGCTGATCGGCACAACATACAGATATGGGCCTTGGGTGTCCAAGCCACTGGAAAAAACAGGAAACCCCATGCATTTCCGAAAAGAGGACACCCGTGGGAATCTGCAGAGGTATGATATGCCCAAATCGCCCCAGAATGTATTACCCAGACACCCCCACAAATTCAGAAATGTGGGAAAAAAATGCATTTGCCGCACATTTCGCTCGCTCATCCATCGAAACACGCCCCCAACAGCACATGGCCTACCGTCCCGCATTCCCACAGGTGTCCCGATGAAAACTGTACCTCACATGTGTGGGTGCACCTACCTGGCCACCAAGGGGAAAGCCTAAAACACAAGTAACCCCAAGTCTGTTTTCTGACCGGAATTTGAGATGCTCTGCTGACCGGCACAACATACAGATATGGGCCTCAGGTGTACAAGCCACCGGAAAAAACAGGGAACACCATGCATTTCCGAAAAGAGGACACCTGTGGGAATCCGCAGAGGTATGATAAGCCCAAATCGGCCCAGATTGTATTACCCAGAAACCCCTGCAAAGTCCGAAATGTGGGAAAAAAACACATTTTCTGCACATTTCGCTCAGCTCACCCATCGAAACATGCCCCCAACAGCACATGGCCTACCGTCCCGCGTTCCCTCAGGTGTCCCGATGAAAACAGAACCTCACATGTGTGGGTGCAACTACCTGGCCGCCAAGAGGAAAGCCTAAAACACAAGTAACCCCAAGTCTGTTTTCTGACCGGAATTTGAGGCGCTCTGCCGATCGGCACAACATACAGATACGGGCCTCGGGTGTCCAAGCCACCAGGAAAAACAGGGAACCCCATGTATTTTCGAAAAAAGACGACACCCGTGGCAATCCGCAGAGGTATGATATGCCCAAATCACCCCAGAATGTATTACCCAGACACCCCTGCAAAGTCCGAAATGTGAGGAAAAAAATGCATTTTCCGCACATTTCACTCGGCTCACCCATCGAAACACACCCCCAACAGCACATGGCCTACCGTCCCGCGTTCCCACAGGTGTCCCAATGAAAATGGTACCTCACATGTGTGGGTGCACCTACCTGGTGCCAAGGGGAAAGCCTAAAACACAAGTAAGCCCAAGTCTCTTTTCTGACCAGAATTTGAGACGCTCTGCCGACCGGCACAACATACAGATATGGGCCTCGGGTGTCCAGGCCACCGGGAAAAACCGGGAACCCCATGCATTTCTGAAAAGAGGAAATGAGTGGGAATCCGCATAGGTATGATATGCCCAAATCGCCCTATAATGTATTACCCAGACACCCCCGCAAAGTCCGAAATGTGGGAAAAACAATGCATTTTCCGCACATTTTGCTCGGCTCACCCATCGAAACACGCCCCCAACAACACATGTCCTACCATCCCGCATTTCCTCAGGTGTCCCAATGAAAACGGTACCTCACATGTGTGGGTGCACCTACCTGGCCGCCAAGGGGAAAGCCTAAAACACAAGTAACCCCAAGTCTGTTTTCTGACTGGAATTTGGGACGCTCTGCCGACCGGCACAACATACAGATATGGGCTTCGGGTGTCCAAGCCACCGGGGAAAACAGGGAACCCCATCCATTTCCGAAAAGAGGACACCCATGGGAATCCACAGAGGTATGATATGCCCAAATCGCCCCAGAATGTATTACCCAGACACCCCCGCAAAGTCCGAAATGTGGGGAAAAAAATGCATTTTCCGCACATTTCGCTCAGATCACCCATCGAAACACGCCCCCAACAGCACATGGCCTACTGTCCCGCATTCCCACAGGTGTCCCGATGAAAATGGTACCACACATGTGTGGGTGCACCTACCTGGCTGACAAGGGGAAAGCCTAAAACACAAGTAAGCCCAAGTCTGTTTTCTGACCGGAATTTGAGACGCTCTGCCGACCGGCACAACATACTGATATGGGCCTCGGGTGTCCAAGCCACCGGGGAAAACAGTGAACCCCATGCATTTCTGAAAAGAGGACACGAATAGGAATCCGCAGAGGTATGATATTCCCAAATCGCCCTATAATTTATTACCCAGACACCCCCGCAAAGTCTGAAATGTGGGGAAAAAAACGCATTTTCCGTACATTTTGCTCGGCCCACCCATCGAAACACGCCCCCAACAACACATGTCCTACATTCCCGCATTTCCACAGGTGTCCCGATGAAAACGGTACCTCACATGTATGGGTGCACCTACCTGGCCGCAAGGGGAAAGCCTAAAACACAAGTAACCCCAAGTCTGTTTTCTGACTGGAATTTGAGACGCTCTGCTGATCGGCACAACATACAGATATGTGCCTTGGGTGTCCAAGCCACTGGAAAAAACAGGAAACCCCATGCATTTCCGAAAAGAGGACACCCGTGGGAATCTGCAGAGGTATGATATGCCCAAATCGCCCCAGAATGTATTACCCAGACACCCCCACAAATTCAGAAATGTGGGGAAAAAAATGCATTTGCCGCACATTTCGCTCGCTCATCCATCGAAACACGCCCCCAACAGCACATGGCCTACCGTACCGCATTCCCACAGGTGTCCCGATGAAAACTGTACCTCACATGTGTGGGTGCACCTACCTGGCCACCAAGGGGAAAGCCTAAAACACAAGTAACCCCAAGTCTGTTTTCTGACCGGAATTTGAGATGCTCTGCTGACCGGCACAACATACAGATATGGGCCTCAGGTGTACAAATCTACGGAAAAAACAGGGAACACCATGCATTTCCGAAAAGAGGACACCTGTGGGAATCCGCAGAGGTATGATAAGCCCAAATCGGCCAGATTGTATTACCCAGAAACCCCCGCAAAGTCCGAAATGTGGGAAAAAAACACATTTTCTGCACATTTCGCTCAGCTCACCCATCGAAACATGCCCCCAACAGCACATGGCCTACCGTCCCGCGTTCCCACAGGTGTCCCGATGAAAACGGTACCTCATATGTGTGGGTGCACCTACCTGGCCTCCAAGGGGAAAGCCTAAAACACAAGTAAGCCCAAGTCTGTTTTCTGACCGGAATTTGAGACTCTCTGCCGACCGGCACAACATACAGATATGGGCCTAGGGTGTCCAGGCCACTGGGGAAAACAGGGAACCCCATGCATTTCTGAAAAGAGGACACAAGTGGGAATCCGCAGAGGTATGATATGCCCAAATCGCCCTATAATTTATTACCCAGACACCCCCGCAAAGTCCGAAATGTGGGGAAAAAACGCATTTTCCGCACATTTTGCTCGGCTCACCCATCGAAACACACCCCCAACAACACATTTCCTACATTCCCGCATTTCCACAGGTGTCCCGATGAAAACGGTACCTCACATGTGTGGGTGCACCTACCTGGCCGCCAAGGGGAAAGCCTAAAACACAAGTAACCCCAAGTCTGTTTTCTGACTGGAATTTGAGACGCTCTGCTGACCGGAAACATACAGATATGGGCCTCGGGTGTCCAAGCCACCGGATAAAACAGGGAACCCCATGCATTTCCGAAAAGAAGACACCCTTGGGAATCTGCAGAGGTATGATATGCCCAAATCGCCCCAGAATGTATCACCCAGACACCCCCACAAAGTCCGAAATGTGGTAAAAAAATGCATTTGCCGCACATTTTGCTCGGCTCACCCATCGAAACACACCCCCAACAGCACATGGCCTACCGTTCCGCGTTCCCACAGGTGTCCCGATGAAAACTGTACCTCACATGTGTGGGTGCACCTACCTGGCTGCCAAGGGGAAAGCCTAAAACACAAGTACCCCAAGTCTGTTTTCTGACCGGAATTTGAGACGCTCTGCTGACCGGCACAACATACAGATATGGGCCTCGGGTGTCCAAGCCACCGGAAAAAACAGAGAACCCCATGCATTTCCGAAAAGAGGACAGCCGTGGGAATCCACAAAGGTATGATATGCCCAAATTGCCCCAGAATTTATTACCCAGAAACCCCCGCAAAGTCTGAAATGGGGAAAAATAACACATTTTCCGCACATTTCGCTTGGCTCACCCATCGAAACATGCCCCCAACAGCACACGGCCTACCGTCCCGCGTTCCCACAGGTGTCCCGATGAAAACAGTACCTCATAAGTGTGGGTGCACCTACTTGGCCGCCAAGGGGAAAGCCTAAAACACAAGTAACCCCAAGTCTGTTTTCTGACTGGAATTTGAGACGCTCTGCCGACCGGCACAACAGACAGATATGGGCCTCGGTTGTCCAAGCCACCGGGGCAAACAGGGAACGATATTGCATTTCCGAAAAGAGGACAACAGTGGGAATCCGCAGAGGTATGATATTCCCAAATCGCCCCAGAATTTATTACCCAGACACCCCCGCAAATTCTGAAATGTGGGAAAAAAAAGCATTTTCCGCACATTTTGCTCGGCTCACCCATCGAAACATGCCCCCAAGAGCACATGGCCTACCGTCCCGCGTTCCCACAGGTGTCCCGATGAAAACAGTACCTCAAATGTGTGGGTACACCTACCTGGCCGCCAAGGGAAAAGCCTAAAACACAAGTAACCCCAAGTCTGTTTTCTGAGTGGAATTTGAGACGCTCTGCCGACCGGCACAACATACAGATATGGGCCTCGGGTGTCCAAGCCACCGGGGAAAACAGGGAACCCCATGCATTTCTGAAAAGAGGACACGAATAGGAATCCGCAGAGGTATGATATTCCCAAATCGCCCTATAATTTATTACCCAGACACCCCCGCAAAGTCTGAAATGTGGGGAAAAAAATGCATTTGCCGCACATTTCGCTCGCTCATCCATCGAAACACGCCCCCAACAGCACATGGCCTACCGTACCGCATTCCCACAGGTGTCCCGATGAAAACTGTACCTCACATGTGTGGGTGCACCTACCTGGCCACCAAGGGGAAAGCCTAAAACACAAGTAACCCCAAGTCTGTTTTCTGACCGGAATTTGAGATGCTCTGCTGACCGGCACAACATACAGATATGGGCCTCAGGTGTACAAATCTACGGAAAAAACAGGGAACACCATGCATTTCCGAAAAGAGGACACCTGTGGGAATCCGCAGAGGTATGATAAGCCCAAATCGGCCAGATTGTATTACCCAGAAACCCCCGCAAAGTCCGAAATGTGGGAAAAAAACACATTTTCTGCACATTTCGCTCAGCTCACCCATCGAAACATGCCCCCAACAGCACATGGCCTACCGTCCCGCGTTCCCACAGGTGTCCCGATGAAAATGGTACCTCATATGTGTGGGTGCACCTACCTGGCCTCCAAGGGGAAAGCCTAAAACACAAGTAAGCCCAAGTCTGTTTTCTGACCGGAATTTGAGACTCTCTGCCGACCGGCACAACATACAGATATGGGCCTAGGGTGTCCAGGCCACTGGGGAAAACAGGGAACCCCATGCATTTCTGAAAAGAGGACACGAGTGGGAATCCGCAGAGGTATGATATGCCCAAATCGCCCTATAATTTATTACCCAGACACCCCCGCAAAGTCCGAAATGTGGGGAAAAAACGCATTTTCCGCACATTTTGCTCGGCTCACCCATCGAAACACACCCCCAACAACACATTTCCTACATTCCCGCATTTCCACAGGTGTCCCAATGAAAACGGTACCTCACATGTGTGGGTGCACCTACCTGGCCGCCAAGGGGAAAGCCTAAAACACAAGTAACCCCAAGTCTGTTTTCTGACTGGAATTTGAGACGCTCTGCTGACCGGAAACATACAGATATGGGCCTCGGGTGTCCAAGCCACCGGATAAAACAGGGAACCCCATGCATTTCCGAAAAGAAGACACCCTTGGGAATCTGCAGAGGTATGATATGCCCAAATCGCCCCAGAATGTATCACCCAGACACCCCCACAAAGTCCGAAATGTGGTAAAAAAATGCATTTGCCGCACATTTTGCTCGGCTCACCCATCGAAACACACCCCCAACAGCACATGGCCTACCGTTCCGCGTTCCCACAGGTGTCCCGATGAAAACTGTACCTCACATGTGTGGGTGCACCTACCTGGCTGCCAAGGGGAAAGCCTAAAACACAAGTACCCCAAGTCTGTTTTCTGACCGGAATTTGAGACGCTCTGCTGACCGGCACAACATACAGATATGGGCCTCGGGTGTCCAAGCCACCGGAAAAAACAGAGAACCCCATGCATTTCCGAAAAGAGGACAGCCGTGGGAATCCACAAAGGTATGATATGCCCAAATTGCCCCAGAATTTATTACCCAGAAACCCCCGCAAAGTCTGAAATGTGGAAAAATAACACATTTTCCGCACATTTCGCTTGGCTCACCCATCGAAACATGCCCCCAACAGCACACGGCCTACCGTCCCGCGTTCCCACAGGTGTCCCGATGAAAACAGTACCTCATAAGTGTGGGTGCACCTACTTGGCCGCCAAGGGGAAAGCCTAAAACACAAGTAACCCCAAGTCTGTTTTCTGACTGGAATTTGAGACGCTCTGCCGACCGGCACAACAGACAGATATGGGCCTCGGTTGTCCAAGCCACCGGGGCAAACAGGGAACGATATTGCATTTCCGAAAAGAGGACAACAGTGGGAATCCGCAGAGGTATGATATTCCCAAATCGCCCCAGAATTTATTACCCAGACACCCCCGCAAATTCTGAAATGTGGGAAAAAAAAGCATTTTCCGCACATTTTGCTCGGCTCACCCATCGAAACATGCCCCCAAGAGCACATGGCCTACCGTCCCGCGTTCCCACAGGTGTCCCGATGAAAACGGTACCTCAAATGTGTGGGTACACCTACCTGGCCGCCAAGGGAAAAGCCTAAAACACAAGTAACCCCAAGTCTGTTTTCTGAGTGGAATTTGAGACGCTCTGCCGACCGGCACAACATACAGATATGGGCCTCGGGTGTCCAAGCCACCGGGGAAAACAGGGAACCCCATGCATTTCTGAAAAGAGGACACGAATAGGAATCCGCAGAGGTATGATATTCCCAAATCGCCCTATAATTTATTACCCAGACACCCCCGCAAAGTCTGAAATGTGGGGAAAAAAACGAATTTTCCGTACATTTTGCTCGGCCCACCCATCGAAACACGCCCCCAACAACACATGTCCTACATTCCCGCATTTCCACAGGTGTCCCGATGAAAACGGTACCTCACATGTATGGGTGCACCTACCTGGCCGCAAGGGGAAAGCCTAAAACACAAGTAACCCCAAGTCTGTTTTCTGACTGGAATTTGAGACGCTCTGCTGATCGGCACAACATACAGATATGGGCCTTGGGTGTCCAAGCCACTGCAAAAAACAGGAAACCCCATGCATTTCCGAAAAGAGGACACCCGTGGGAATCTGCAGAGGTATGATATGCCCAAATCGCCCCAGAATGTATTACCCAGACACCCCCACAAATTCAGAAATGTGGGGAAAAAAATGCATTTGCCGCACATTTCGCTCGCTCATCCATCGAAACACGCCCCCAACAGCACATGGCCTACCGTACCGCATTCCCACAGGTGTCCCGATGAAAACTGTACCTCACATGTGTCGGTGCACCTACCTGGCCACCAAGGGGAAAGCCTAAAACACAAGTAACCCCAAGTCTGTTTTCTGACCGGAATTTGAGATGCTCTGCTGACCGGCACAACATACAGATATGGGCCTCAGGTGTACAAATCTACGGAAAAAACAGGGAACACCAAGCATTTCCGAAAAGAGGACACCTGTGGGAATCCGCAGAGGTATGATAAGCCCAAATCGGCCAGATTGTATTACCCAGAAACCCCCGCAAAGTCCGAAATGTGGGAAAAAAACACATTTTCTGCACATTTCGCTCAGCTCACCCATCGAAACATGCCCCCAACAGCACATGGCCTACCGTCCCGCGTTCCCACAGGTGTCCCGATGAAAACGGTACCTCATATGTGTGGGTGCACCTACCTGGCCTCCAAGGGGAAAGCCTAAAACACAAGTAAGCCCAAGTCTGTTTTCTGACCGGAATTTGAGACTCTCTGCCGACCGGCACAACATACAGATATGGGCCTAGGGTGTCCAGGCCACTGGGGAAAACAGGGAACCCCATGCATTTCTGAAAAGAGGACACGAGTGGGAATCCGCAGAGGTATGATATGCCCAAATCGCCCTATAATTTATTACCCAGACACCCCCGCAAAGTCCGAAATGTGGGGAAAAAACGCATTTTCCGCACATTTTGCTCGGCTCACCCATCGAAACACACCCCCAACAACACATTTCCTACATTCCCGCATTTCCACAGGTGTCCCGATGAAAACGGTACCTCACATGTGTGGGTGCACCTACCTGGCCGCCAAGGGGAAAGCCTAAAACACAAGTAACCCCAAGTCTGTTTTCTGACTGGAATTTGAGACGCTCTGCTGACCGGAAACATACAGATATGGGCCTCGGGTGTCCAAGCCACCGGATAAAACAGGGAACCCCATGCATTTCCGAAAAGAAGACACCCTTGGGAATCTGCAGAGGTATGATATGCCCAAATCGCCCCAGAATGTATCACCCAGACACCCCCACAAAGTCCGAAATGTGGTAAAAAAATGCATTTGCCGCACATTTTGCTCGGCTCACCCATCGAAACACACCCCCAACAGCACATGGCCTACCGTTCCGCGTTCCCACAGGTGTCCCGATGAAAACTGTACCTCACATGTGTGGGTGCACCTACCTGGCTGCCAAGGGGAAAGCCTAAAACACAAGTACCCCAAGTCTGTTTTCTGACCGGAATTTGAGACGCTCTGCTGACCGGCACAACATACAGATATGGGCCTCGGGTGTCCAAGCCACCGGAAAAAACAGAGAACCCCATGCATTTCCGAAAAGAGGACAGCCGTGGGAATCCACAAAGGTATGATATGCCCAAATTGCCCGAGAATGTATTACCAGAAACCCCCGCAAAGTCTGAAATGTGGAAAAATAACACATTTTCTGCACATTTCGCTTGGCTCACCCATTGAAACATGCCCCCAACAGCACATGGCCTACCGTCCCGCGTTCCCACAGGTGTCCCGATGAAAACAGTACCTCATAAGTGTGGGTGCACCTACTTGGCCGCCAAGGGGAAAGCCTAAAACACAAGTAACCCCAAGTCTGTTTTCTGACTGGAATTTGAGACGCTCTGCCGACCGGCACAACAGACAGATATGGGCCTCGGTTGTCCAAGCCACCGGGGCAAACAGGGAACCATATTGCATTTCCGAAAAGAGGACAACAGTGGGAATCCACAGAGGTATGATATTCCCAAATCGCCCCAGAATTTATTACCCAGACACCCCCGCAAATTCTGAAATGTGGGAAAAAAAAGCATTTTCCGCACATTTTGCTCGGCTCACCCATCGAAACATGCCCCCAAGAGCACATGGCCTACCGTCCCGCGTTCCCACAGGTGTCCCGATGAAAACGGTACCTCAAATGTGTGGGTACACCTACCTGGCCGCCAAGGGAAAAGCCTAAAACACAAGTAACCCCAAGTCTGTTTTCTGAGTGGAATTTGAGACGCTCTGCCGACCGGCACAACATACAGATATGGGCCTCGGGTGTCCAAGCCACCGGGGAAAACAGGGAACCCCATGCATTTCTGAAAAGAGGACACGAGTGGGAATCTGCAGAGGCATGATATGCCCAAATCGGCCAATAATTTATTACCCAGACACCCCCGCAAAGTCCGAAATGTGGGAAAATAAACGCATTTGTCGCACATTTTGCTCGACTCACCCATCGAAACACGCCCCCTACAACACATGGCCTACCGTCCCGCGTTCCCACAAGTGTTCCGATGAAAACGGTACCTCACATGTGTGGGTGCACCTACCTAGCCGCAAAGGGGAAAGCCTAAAACACAAGTAACCACATGTCTGTTTTCTGACCGGAATTTGAGATGCTCTGCCGACTGGCACAACATACAGATATGGGCCTCGGGTGTCCAAGCAACCGGGGAAAAACAGGGAGACCCATGCATTTCTGAAAAGTGACACCTGTGGGAATCCGCAGAGGTATGATATTCCCAAATCACCCCAGAATGTATTACCCAGACATCCCCGCAAATTTCAAAATGTGGGGAAAAAAACACATTTTCCGCACATTTCGCTCGGCTCACCCATCGAAACACGCCCCCAACAGCATATGGCCTACCGTCCCGCGTTCCCACAAGTGTCCCGATGAAAACGGTACCTCACATATGTGGGTGCACCTAACTGGCCGCAAAGGGGAAAGCCTAAAACACAAGTAACCACATGTCTGTTTTCTGACCGGAATTTGAGACACTCTGCCGACCGGCACAACATACAGATATGGGCCTCGGGTGTCCAAGCAACCGGGGAAAAACAGGGAACCCCATGCATTTCCGAAAAGTGACACCTGTGGGAATCCGCAGAGGTATGATATTCCCAAATTGCCCCAGAATTTATTACCCAGACACCCCCGCAAAGTCAGAAATGTGGGGAAAAAAACACATTTTCCGCACATTTTGCTCAGCTCACCCATCGAAACACACCCCCAAAAGCACATGGCCTACCGTCCCGCGTTCCCACAGGTGTCCCGATGAAAACGGTACCTCACATGTGTGGGTGCACCTACCTGGCCGCCAAGGGGAAAGCCTAAAACACAAGTAACCCCATTTCTGTTTTCTGACCGGAATTTTTGACGCTCTGCTGACCGGCACAACATATAGATATGGGCCTCGGGTGTCCAAACCACCGGGGAAAACAGTGAACCTCATGCATTTCCGAAAAGAGGACACCCGTGGGAATCCGCAGAGGTATGATATGCCCAAATCGCCCTATAATTTATTACCCAGACACCCCTGCAAAGTCCGAAATGTGGGAAAATGAACACATTTTCCGCACATTTTGCTCAGCCCACCATTCGAAACATGCCCCCAAGAGCACATGGCCTACCGTCCCGCGTTCCCACAGGTGTCCCGATGAAAACGGTACCTCAAATGTGTGGGTACACCTACCTGGCCGCCAAGGGGAAAGCCTAAAACACAAGTAACGCCAAGTCTGTTTTCTGAGTGGAATTTGAGACGCTCTGCCGACCGGCACAACATACAGATATGGGCCTCGGGTGTCCAAGCCACCGGGGAAAACAGGGAACCCCATGCATTTCTGAAAAGACACCCGTGGGAATCCGCAGAGATATGATTTGCGCACATCGCCCCAGAATGTATTACTCAGACACCCCCGCAAATTCCGAAATGTGGGAGAAAATAAATTCATTTTCCGCACATTTCGCTTGGCTCACCCATCGAAACACGCCCCCAACAACACATGGCCTACCGTACCGCATTCCCACAGGTGTCCGGATGAAAACGGTACCTCACATGTGTGGGTGCACCTACCTGGCCTCCAAGGGGAAAGCCTAAAACACAAGTAACCCCAAGCTTGTTTTCAGACCGGAATTTCAGACTCTCTGCCGACCGGCACAACATACAGATATGGGCCTCGGGTGTCGAAGCCACCGGAAAAAACAGGGAACCCCATGCATTTCCGAAAAGAGGACACCCGTGGGAATCCGCAGAGGTATGATATGCCCAAATCGCCCCAGAATGTATTACCCAGACACACCCACAAAGTCCGAAATGTGGGAAAAAGAATGCATTTTCTGCACATTTCGCTCGGCTCACCCATCGAAACACGCCCCCAACAGCCCATGGCCTACCGTCCCGCGTTCCCACAGGTGTCCCGATGAAAACGGTACCTCATATGTGTGGGTGCACCTACCTGGCCGCCAAGGAGAAAGCCTAAAACACAAGTAACCCCAAGTCTGTTTTCTGACTGGAATTTGAGATGCTCTGCTGACCGGCACAACATACAGATATGGGCCTCGGGTGTCCAGCCACCAGAAAAAACAGGGAACCCCATGCATTTCCGAAAAGAGGACATCGGTGGGAATCCGCAAAGGTATGATATGCCCAAATCGCCCCAGAATGTATTACCAGAAACCCCTGCAAAGTCTGAAATGTGGAAAAAAAACACTTTTTCCGCATATTTCGCTTGGCTCACCCATCGAAACATGCCCCCAACAGCACATGGCCTACCGTCCCGCGTTTCCACAGGTGTCCCGATGAAAACGGTACCTCATATGTGTGGGTGCACCTACCTGGCCGCCAAGGAGAAAGCCTAAAACACAAGTAACCCCAAGTCTGTTTTCTGACTGGAATTTGAGACGCTCTGCCGACCGGCACAACAGACAGATATGGGCCTCGGTTGTCCAAGCCACCGGGGAAAACAGGAACCATATTGCATTTCCGAAAAGAGGACAACAGTGGGAATCCGCAGAGGTATGATATTCCCAAATCGCCCCAGAATTTATTACCCAGACACCCCAGCAAATTCTGAAATGTGGGAAAAAAACGCATTTTCCGCACATTTCGCTCGGCTCACCCATCGAAACATGCCCCCAAGAGCACATGGCCTACCATCCCGCGTTCCCACAGGTGTCCCGATGAAAACGGTACCTCAAATGTGTGGGTACACCTACCTGGCTGCCAAGGGGAAAGCCTAAAACACAAGTAACCCTAAGTCTGTTTTCTGACTGGAATTTGAGACGCTCTGCCGACCGGCACAACATACAGATATGGTCCTCGGGTGTCCAAGCCACCGGGGAAAACAGGGAACCCCATGCATTTCTGAAAAGAGGACACGAGTGGGAATCCGCAGAGGTATGATATGCCCAAATCGCCCTATAATTTATTACCCAGACACCCCCGCAAAGTCCGAAATGTGGGAAAATAAACGCATTTGTCGCACATTTTGCTCGACTCACCCATCGAAACACGCCCCCTACAACACATGGCCTACCGTCCCGCGTTCCCACAAGTGTCCCGATGAAAATGGTACCTCACATGTGTGGGTGCACCTACCTAGCCGCAAAGGGGAAAGCCTAAAACACAAGTAACCACATGTCTGTTTTCTGACCGGAATTTGAGACGCTCTGCCCACCGGCACAACATACAGATATGGGCCTCGGGTGTCCAAGCAACCGGGGAAAAACAGGGAGCCCCATGCATTTCTGAAAAGTGACACCTGTGGGAATCTGCAGAGGTATGATATTCCCAAATCACCCCAGAATGTATTACCCAGACACCCCCGCAAATTTCAAAATGTGGGGAAAAAAACACATTTTCCGCACATTTTGCTCAGCTCACCCATCGAAACACGCCCCCAAAAGCACATGGCCTACAGTCCCGCATTCCCACAGGTGTCCCGTTGAAAACGGTACCTCACATGTGTGGGTGCACCTACCTGGCCGCCAAGGGGAAAGCCTAAAACACAAGTAACCCCATTTCTGTTTTCTGACCGGAATTTTTGACGCTCTGCTGACTGGCACAACATACAGATATGGGCCTTGGGTGTCCAAGCCACCGGGGAAAACAGTGAACCTCATGCATTTCCGAAAAGAGGACACCCGTGGGAATCCGCAGAGGTATGATATGCCCAAATCGCCCTATAATTTATTACCCAGACACCCCCGCAAAGTCCGAAATGTGGGAAAATAAACACATTTTCCGCTCATTTTGCTCAGCTCACCCATCGAAACACACCCCCAAAAGCACATGGCCTACCGTCCCGCGTTCCCACAGGTGTCCCGATGAAAATGGTACCTCACATGTGTGGGTGCACCTACCTGGCCGCCAAGGGGAAAGCCTAAAACACAAGTAACCCCATTTCTGTTTTCTGACCGGAATTTTTGACGCTCTGCTGACCGGCACAACATACAGATATGGGCCTCGGGTGTCCAAGCCACCGGGGAAAACAGTGAACCTCATGCATTTCCGAAAAGAGGACACCCGTGGGAATCCGCAGAGATATGATTTGCGCACATCGCCCCAGAATGTATTACTCAGACACCCCCGCAAATTCCAAAATGTGGGAGTAAAAAAAAATCATTTTCCGCACATTTCGCTTGGCTCACCCATCGAAACACGCCCCCAACAACACCTGGCCTACCGTACCGCATTCCCACAGGTGTCCGGATGAAAACGGTACCTCACATGTGTGGGTGCACCTACCTGGCCTCCAAGGGGAAAGCCTAAAACACAAGTAACCCCAAGCTTGTTTTCAGAACGGAATTTCAGACTCTCTGCCGACCGGCACAACATACAGATATGGGCCTCGGGTGTCCAAGCCACCAAGGAAAACAGGGAACCCCATGCATTTCCGAAAAGAGGACACCCGTGGGAATCCGCAGCGGTATGATTTGTGCACAACGCCCCAGAATTTATTACCCAGACACCCCCAAAAAAGTCCGAAATGTGTGGGAAAAAAACGCATTTTCCACACATTTCACTCGGCTCACCCATCGAAACACGCCCCAACAACACATGGCCTACCGTCCCGCATTCCCACAGGTGTCCCGATGAAAACGGTACCTCACATGTGTGGGTGCACCTACCGCGGGCGCAAAAGGAAAAGGGTAACCCACTTGTAACCCCAAGCCTTTCGCCACTGCCAATTTTGTTCATGTGGGCAACCTACAGATTTGGGCCTAGGGTGTCGAAGCCAGCAAGTGAAACAGGGAACCCCATGCATTTCCCAAAAGAGGACACCCGTGGGAATCCAGCCTTATGTTACCAGCACAACAGTGAAAAGAAGTGGACAATCATGCTGGATGCAAGAAAGTTCAGAGAAGTAGGGAGAGCAGGAACATCACTGCTTATGGACAACTATTGAGCACATGCATCTAAAGATCAAGAGAAACTACCAGCGAATTGGGGAGGCGACTGTTCATTGGTGCACATCAGCATGCCCTTGTTGGTGATGCCCAAGGAAGATGTGAAGAATGACACATTCCCCAAGATGGAAAACAACGGAAGAAGAGAAACAGACAGAGGGGTGAAAAGAGGGAGGAATTACTTCTCGAGCGAGAAAGAAGCAACATTGGATGAAGCACCAGCACACAAAACACTGTTCAGCAGAATACACACGTGAACACAGAAAGACAAGAACTGGCTAGTGTTTCCATGGTAATGGATGCCATCATGACTGGCTGGTAGATTGAAGGTGGTAACAGAAGCACTACTAAAGAGCGCAGTATCATTGTGCAAGATCAAGATACATTGCAAGATGCGAGAGAACAGCAGAAGAAGAAATAGGAGTGCAAATAAGAGACATGGTGAAAGGAAAAGCCTGACTAAGGGAGAAGATAGCGGTGTGCGACATGGTTCCAGCAGTAATAAAGGTGGACACTCCCTGTGATCCGAGGAAGTACGAAGGGAAGTGAGTGTGGAGGAACGTAGAAGGAGAACACTCCTACATGTACTGTTCATCGACAACAATGTGAACAATTATGGACACTTCAAAGAATTGACAAAGATATGAAGACCGGAAGGAGGTGAATTTTGCTTGGTGGTGTGGTCAACAAAGTCGACCAGTGGGGGGACTGAAGAGGGAAAATCGAGATCAAACCCATGCCCCTTACCCCAGGCGCATATACAGAAGAACAGCAAGAAGAACAAGGAGCGCACTTATCATTTGAACCAGGCCCCAGCGCACCCATGGGTGACAAACATGCTGAAAGACACCCACTCCACCAACATTGCAACTTCCATGTTACTTTAGAATCAATGCAGCAATACCATAATCTACAAAACACAAGAACCCCTGTTTAAAGGCTGCAGATGCCTATAGTAATTAACATGAACTAATTGCACAGTGTAAAGTCATGTTTCAGGAAAATCACAGTCAAGTGCATTTTGCCTCACTGAACACCAGCCGTGCTGACTTCATCAATACTCCTCGCAAACCCAGGAGCAGCCAAGGTCGCAGAGTGAGATAAGATTGCTTTCTTTGAACGACAGTGAACCCTGACAGACAAACATTTTTTAATTCTCCACAAATACGAGGAAAGCCACGGCAGAGCATCCAGAGCCCAGTGTGTTTTTTTTTTTCCTTTTCTTTCTATGGGAGCGAAAGACATTTTCGCAAGACTCGCACACCATTTGAAACATATTTGTAACAAGAATGGCTCAGCTCTGGCCAATGAACATGGAGAGCCCACGGGCGAAAAAACCTGTTTCTGCTAAAAACTGATAGGAACAGATTCATACTGCAACAATTTCAGAATTAGGTAATGGGGGGTGGCGCAGCTAAACCAACCCACTGACGCAAAAGTCTAATGTCCAATTATCAGGCTCTCTATAAGGGCTACATAGGTAACCTATTACTTAGCAGCCAATAACAGGAGGAGATAGGTTTCTGGGAGCTGATCCAATTCTGTGAGGTCAGCCTGCAGTGTGATTACAAAGCTGGCTTGCAAGTCAGCCCGGGGGAGACGGCACCTGGAATTTCGATGTGCACGAAGCTCTGCGTGTTTGTTTTTTCTTTTTTGCTGCACAGGAATAAATGCAGTTTGTAAAATGTGGCTGCCTGCTGGGGTCTCTGTTGCATTCCTGTGGGCCAAATGGGAGGTGTTGAGGTCTCCCATAGCTGCAGGCCCCCCACAGCCCTCGTGGGGGTCCAGCTTCTCCTCAACAGAACAAAAACAAGTGTCCAAGATATGTGATGTCATCAGTGAAGTCCTCAATGACATTTGTGATACCATATTTGATGTCCTAGGTGTTAGTCTTAGCACTGCACAGTGGTGGCTTGAGATATGGTTGCTTAGTTTACCATAACTGGTAAATTTCTGGGGGTTTTTGGTTTTACTTGTAACCATAACGTCCCTTTAAAAATGATTTAACAACGTGTTTCACTAAATATGAATATAGTACTAAATGGAATTAGTATTCAAAATATGTCATCATATATATAAAGGTGCAACATAGTGTAAGAGGATATGGTTGTCCATGCCTAATTGGTACGTAATTTCACTTAATATTCTCTTAATGCTCATGGGAAGATTTCTGCCTAGTACATGTATATGTATTCATAGCAGTATATGCAGTTAATATAGCAATATTCACATAAGCAGATAATGCTGTGTGACTATTTTACACTATTATTTAATGCATAATTCCATTCTCAATATGCACTGGTTTTGCCTGTAACATTGTTAGTGGCAAACTGTTTTTTCACATGTGAATTCATTGATTGTATATTGATAACTTGTGGTCCGCCTGAAGATGGCTGAACACCAGGATAGTATAATAAAAATAAGATTGCAGAGAGCTGATAAACAGGTGTTTGACAATTTGTCTGGATAAAAAAAAAAACAATAATGTAATGTCTATATCTATAGCAAGGTCATGAACCTGATGCACAATAATGTGGGTGATCTGAGTAATATCATTGGTTTACTGGAGCACGATAAAATGTCATATTGGCATCTTGTGTAATTAATTGATTTTTATGCATTTAGAGTTTTTCATAGATGTATGTGTTTTTTTGTGTTGTACAGACTTCAATGACTGAGACATAGAAAATTGCGATTGATTTTGCGATAAACAAGCTGAGTAGTCTTGCCAATATTGTTTATTAAATATTAGGAACCTGGTGGTCAAGGCGGTAGTTTGAGGCAAGAGCAGAAATTGCCATTTTGGTAAGAATGAGGATTAGTGGAGTTTGCATGACATAACTGATGTGTGCACAACAATCATGCACATTGGGGCTTATTACAACGTTGGTGGTTTGGGAAAAATTGGGTGTAAGTCTATTAGCACCACTTTTCCCACAGCTGGCCAGACTAATCGACAGCTTGTTGCTTGAGGTAAATCCTCCACTTTACCTAAAATAAATCGGCATACTTACCATGCAATAATTCCGCAATGGCAAATCTGCCAAAACTGGACCGGACTCCGAAATAGGGAATTACCATACTTGTAATCAATCCCGTGGTAACTCCATGAGACCAAATGGTGGTAACAGTAATTGAGTTTGGCAGTATTTTGGCAGATTTCACACCGGAATATTGCCGAACTCGTAAGGCCCATTGTGTTTATCTCCTACTGTTAGTCGTATCCTTAGTGTGTGTTGTACAATCATAAATAAAGCAATCCTCATTGTAAATGAATACGTACAGATCTCTGCATTGATTCAGGAGAATAGATTGGGTTCTGAGCTTTACCATTTATGCTGCATGGACTATTGCCAGGCCTCGAACCGTGCACTCCAGGGGGCAACGAGATATGCACAATTATATATTTGCAGCATCAAATGACTATTTAGAAGCAAGTTTGCCTTTGGTGAGATATCAATATTTTCTATCATCTACGTAACATTCAAATGTTGTTTTCTGTCAACAATTATTTTACTCTAAAAAAGAAACCGTTTTTCCTGTGATTATTTTGTCCCAGGATCAAATCCAATCACTGATGCCCCAGATTTAAATGTCTAGCATATTTCAACAATGGCTCCCGATTAGTTTAATTCTCGCTTTCACGTGCCAAGTACTGCAAGTCAGTGTCACACATAAATACAGATTAACCATAATATAGTAATGACATGAATAGACACAAATAGATGACTTGCTGTGTTTAATAGAAGGTTTGCCAGAAAGAGATGTGAGAAAACAAATATCAGCAGCCAATTCGAGTTGGGGCTCGTAATAGGAACGTTGTCTCAAAACCAGTGAAAATTCATTAAAAACGCTATTGTAAAACTCATTGCAAAATCAGGAGCCGACAAATTATTTATCTGTTAAATGTTAGCAATCAGGAACAGTTCCAAATCTGGATTTGTAATGTGTAATGTAATTAACTAAATTTATAAAGCGCAGATTAAGGTCGAGGGCATGTAGGTGCTTAGAAAGAAGGACAATCCAGGAGTGCTACAACATCATGAGTAGTGTTATCAAAGATAGACGTTCAGTGCTTTGCAAACTAAAGATAGGGCCTCATTAAAAGTTTGCCAGTCCAGGAATTACGGTACCTGTAAGCTTGCCGGTTCCCTGACCGGACAACTATGTGTTGTGCTCGCGGGTGCCTTTGTGCACGCCAGGTCTGACCTGGCAGGCAGAGCTGCACCCGCAAGCACAGCATGTCAGATACATCGGCATCCAACCTCCCAATTCCCATTGAGGCTTATGGGGCTCAATGGGAATGGGGAGCATTCCATTCCGGCGCCCACCAATGGGCAATTACCCGGTCCGGCAGGGAGTTAATGACCCGGTAATTGCCCATTCGCAGTTGTTGGAATTTTTTGGGAAGTTTGGCGGCAGCTTGCCGGTTGTACCGGCAAGGCTACCACCAAACTTATGATGAGGGCCATAGTCTCAAATATCACGCAGCATGGCCGGTACCTTGTCCCACAAGGTGGGGATAAGAACTGGAGAAAATAAAAACGCCTCTCAATCAAGCTCTGTGGTAGCGTGGAACTTTAAATAGCACTTGGGAAGATGAACGCAGGCACCTGGTGTGTTGCTGCTGCTCCAGATTACTCCATATAGGCTGCCCCAGTGTTGTGAAGAGAAAAGTGAGTAATACAGAGCCCGGTGATTAGAGGTCTTAAACTCAACTCTGGCCTTCACAGGCAGGCAATGAAACTGCTGGAACATACTTGTAGAAGGGGTGAGTCTTGGCGCGTTTAAAGCCGACCTTGTTGTAGAATTCTAGAACACTTGTAGCTGCTTTAACTGATAGAGTGGCTGTCCCATGTAGACCCATTACAGTAATCGAATGCACTTTTAATTGACCAAAGACAGAGTTGCCGACCCTCGATATGTGAACTTCACAGGAGTCCGTAGGGAGGAGCCTAACACCAAGACTTTTTACAGAGGTGCTGGGGGTGGGGCATGGGCCTAGGGAATCAGGCCAGAACTCAGAGCTCCAAGTGGTGTTAGCTATCTGGGAACCAAACACAAGGACTTCACTTGTTTCCCCATTCAGCTTCAACCCGTTAGATGTAGTCCAGCTTCCTATGGCTGACAGACAGTCTCTCAGCTTAAGGGGGGCTCAGTTGATGTGAGTCAGGACGGAACACAAGTTGGGTGTAGTCCACGTAAGTATAAAAGTGTACTCAAAACTTAGAGATCAGGTCGCCCAGTGGTCGCACATAAAGAGTAAACAAAACTGCTGACAGTGTCAACCTGTGGGGCACAACACAAGAAAGGGAAGAAGAAGGAGAAACACAGGCCTAGAAGGAGACAGCTTGTGTACGTTCATCAAGGAAAGACGCAAAGTATGTGAGTGGAACACCAGAGATGCAACCTGTTCCAGGTGGCCTAGGAGAATACCATGGTCCATGGTATCAAAGGCCATGGAGAGGTCCAGAAGAATCAATTCTCTGATCCCTTCTCGCTCCTGAAGCATGACTAAGACAGCCATGAGTGAAATCGTGACAGACTCCAAACCCATCAAAAGCTTAAAACCCAACTGGTAGGGATGAAAACAGTTATTTGTTTCCAGGAAACGAGAAAGGCACTCAAGTCCTGACACCACCCCACTCCCCCTGAGTTGCACCAAAACCCCAGGCAGCCCCCTCACGTACTGGCACAATCAGCCATCCTTACTGACCTCCACCACAACCCCCAGGCATCACCCTCAAGTTCTGACACCACCCACAACCTCCACTAACCTCTGCCACAATCCTAGTGAAGCCCCCTCAAGTACTGACACAACCCACCACCCCACTGACCTCTGTCACAACCCCCAGCCAGCCTCCTCAAGTTCTGACACCCCCTGGCCTCCCTGAACTCCACCAAAACCTCCAGAAAGCCCCCTAAAATCATGACACCACCCCAAGTCTCTTCACCTCTGCCATAACCCCCAGACAACCCCTCAAGTCCTGATACCAACCACCACCCCTCTGAGCTCTGCCCCAACCCCCATGCAGCCGCTCAAGTGCTGACACCAAACCCATCTCCTCTGACGTTTGCCACAACCCCCAAGAAGCTCCCTCAAGTACTGACATCACCAAGCACCCCCTGACCTCCACCACAAACCCTAGGCAGTCACCCCAAGTGCTGGCACCACCCTCAAGCCCACCTCACCTCCACCACAACCCCCATCTATCCCCTCAAGTCCTGACACCACCCCTTGACCCCCTCATATCCGCCACAAACCCCAAGCATCCCCCTTAAGTATTGACATCACCCACCCCCTTTGACATCCACCACAACACCCAGGCAGCCCCCTCAAGTACTGACATTACCCACCACCCCTCTCAACTCCAACAATACACACGGAAAGCCCCCTCAAGTCCTAACACCACCCCAACATCCACTTACCTCTGCCACAACCCTCTGGTAGCCTATTCATGTCCTGACACCACCCGCAAACCACACTGAGCTCTGTCACAATCTCCAGGCAGCCCCCTTTAAGTCCTGACTCAACCCACCAGCCCATTGTCCTCTGCACCAACCCCCAGGCAGCCCCCTTAAGTCCCGACACCACCCTCCACATCCCCTTACATTTGCCACAACCCACTGGCAGCCCGCTCAAGTCCAACACCACCCACCACCCCACTGATCTCCACCAGAACCCCCAGGCAGCCACTTCAAGTACTGTCACAGCCAACCACCCCCACTGACCCCCACCACAACCCCAATACAGCCCACTCAAGTCCTAACACCTTGCCACACCCCCTGAGCTCTGCCACAATCCCCAGGCAGCCCCCTCAAGTCCTGAAACCACCCTCAACCACCTTCACCAATGCCACAACCTCTAGGCATCCCCCGCAAGTCCAGATATAATGTTAATGAGTAAAAACAAATAATGTATGTTAATATATAGTGAAAGGACGTTGTTACAATTAGAGTGATAAACATGCTATATTAATGAGTGTTCTTTCTAAGCTAGCTGTGGTCGTCAATCTTCTTTTTCCTGTAATTGAAAAAGAAAGTTAGTGGGTATCTGTGGTAATGGTGTAATAATTTTAGTAAGATAGGTTGTTATTTATTAAGGTAGGAGGAGATGTTGGTAAAAAGAGTCAATAAAGTTGTGTTGTGGTTGGTGTAGTATACAATGTTAACTATGATGTTAGAAGAATTGGACTATGGGCCTCATTACGACCCTGGCGGAAATCGAAAAACGATGGCGGAAATGCAATACCGCCATCGAATAGCGCTCGGTGCGATCATGACCCGTCACCGCAAAGTACGATGCCATTAGCGACACCGTAGTGAACGCCAACGCTAACTGCACCAAGTACGCGCGCGCGCGCCATGCCAAACCGTAATTACCACCATGGCGCAACGGTACGCGAATTCCGACCCTAGCGGAAATGCACCTAACGCCATCAAGCACGGCGGAAAGTACCATTCCGCCATGGTGAGAAGTACGGCATCGCGAACCAACCGTAAACGGCCCTACTGAGTGCTTGTACACCGCTCCCGGGCCACATTGTACAACCCCCGTAGGTGCAATGAAGTCACACAATGCAACCAGTGAAATGTACTAGTCATCCATGCCTGCCAACGAACAAATGAATCTCAAGAGGGCCCAATGGGAGCTGCAGGGCACAGATGGCATGAATACAGAAGCTATACAAATGGACATGACCTCAGTCTCCCACCAAGAAACGCACGCAAACACAGGCACCTGTGACCAGCAATATTCCGATAATCACATCATTCCACCAATCCAACTGGCTGACCGGCATCTGTTACACAAAAGCTAATCCCCCGCCCCTGAGCATGACAACATCAAAACAGTCATAATGGCAGCCCTTATCCCTGACCTCACTGGGCTTCGTAGGCAAACGCGCCCAGCACAGTACCACGCAACTATACCCTGAAGCTGGAACCCAATGCAGATCTCCTCACAATACATCGCTCCCCAAATAGTAATATGCCACATCACTTGCAAAGAAGAACGCTACACGGTTCATATCAGAATAGAAATTTAATGCACAACAAATTCTCCAAGCCCATACAGCCATTAGGCCATGAACTCCAAAACATATTTCATTATTGTGGGCTGCATCCGCAATAAATGACCAGCTACTTCTTGTGTGACGCCCTGTTCCTTCATGGTACACAGGTGCTATATTCCCGTACGAAAAGGCAACATGGAAGCGCCTAGAACCGCAGGGCCGTCCCAATAGGGAGGCACTAGTCCAGCTGAAAGACCGAAATGTTGCTCCTAGCCACTAGTACTGCGTAAGGGCATGTGGCCCATTGGCGATCGTCCCATAAGATCGTAATGCTGGTCCACTGATTAACACGAAGCAGCAGGTGTCGGGAGTAAAATCCATCTGCAGGAGTGGCATACAGATGGCAGTGGCAAAAGGGGAGGAGATACCTGTCAACCAAATGAAATGAAAAAGAATAGTATGGCCATCAGAACTACATTTGAATTACTCACTTCAATGATCACACCAAATCCACAGCCATATGCATGCTAGCCCACTCCAAAGGATCATCACCACCCAAAAACCACTTGCGAATCATAAGTATCTATATCGATGTGAAAACACTATCACAAACGAGTGTACCTGTGCATGCGTCTGTTAAAACAGAATCCATCTGATGGGATTGGTAACGTGCATAGACACAAGTGTCTGAAGGCGCGTCGAGACAGGGAGGGCTCAACAAGGCCAGATAGACGATGGTCCCACTATGGCAGCCCTGCATCACATAGCGCAGAGGAGGCAGATAGATTCCAAGAAGCCCCGTACATGGCAAACTCTGTATCAAATCATCTGTCCATGCATCCATACATCATTCCCTCATCCCGTAATGAAAACGCCTGTTTCCATACTCACATAACATGTGAAATTTCCATTGAGTCTGTGCGTTATGCAGCCTGCAAAATCCACTGTGCCCCAGCCCATAATTCCAGTGTTGTGAAGTAACATGTATTTGGGAACGTCCGGCCTCATCGCCCACGTCGCTATTGCGCATCCCGTACTATTCATATCAATCATTGCATCCTCGCCATGGCCCCTGTCCCAAGGACATTGAACAATAGAACGTTATATTTGCAGTCAGACCTGTGGGCATCTCCTCGCCGCTAGCTGAAAACCGAAAGCGCCGCCCTTCGAATTCCTCATTTGCAACATCACGTCGAAAAGGCATCTGTGGCCGCTTGAAATCACAAATTAATCCATCTAGTGCGGCTGTGTGTGAAAATGGCAACTGCCTTCACTCACAAATGGGACGGCCCGCCCGTCGGTGAAGCTCGGTACAGTGTTGCATGAGGGTCCACCGTTACTCGAGTACTACGTTCCACTGACCCTTCACAAGTCTGTTCACGACTGCAAAGATAGTATGTGAAACAATGGGACCATAGCCGAATGAACATATCAACCAATGTTACACTGCCATCGGGTACAAATACATGATTGCAATAGCAAGATGCCATTCGTCGAATTGCAGCGTTGTGTGCGGGACATGCTCGCCCAAAGGGGAGTGCAGCTTGCACAGGTGGAATGAATCACCACAGGTGGAGGCCATACAGCCTGAAAACACATAAATTGCACGCCCAGTCTCCTCCCACAACCACACCCACTCCGAAATGCTACCGGCAGGACTAGCCATGTTGGCCCTGGGGGACCTGATAGCACTGCAAGTACTCCAACTTCAAGAAGAAGACGAACACCAACTACAACCGGCCGCACGGCGGAGACGCAGGAGGAGGAGGAGGCCAAGGCAGGGCCAGCAAGGGCCGCCAGCACAGCCACTACCACCACGCAGGCAGCCCGCAATCCCACGCCTCCGAGCACATCCGTTCAACCTCACTGATGAGCAGATCCACACCCTCTACCGTTTGGACCGGGACACCATAACCGCCATTGTGGACATGACACAGGCTGACCTTGTCAGCATGATAGATTGCCCAACCGCCATCCCACCCCTACTGAAGGTGGTGTCTGTACTACACTTCCTGGCCACAGGCACCTACCAGCACACAGTCGGACAGTTGCATGGCATATCACAGCCACTGTTCTCACGGACACTATTGCAAGTGCTCGATGCCCTCCTGAAGCACGCAGACGACTACATCTCTCTACCACGCTCGGAGCAGGAAATTACCAACACAAAAGTGGGATTCCATGCACTTGCCGGCATACCGGGTTGCATTGGTGCCATCGACTGCACCCATGTGGAATTGGTCGTCCCACATGCCATGGAGGCCCAGTACCGCAACCGAAAACAATTTCATTCCCTGAATGTACAAATGGTGTGTGACTCCAACAGGATCATTACACATTGTTGTGCCCGATTCCCTGGATCAACCCATGATTCTATGGTCTTGAGGAACTCTACTATACCACGCTACATGGAGCGACACGCAGGGAACAGATCCTGGCTACTCGGTGAGTCTCATTTAATGCATGATGATGTGGGGTATGTGATGCGGCAATGACCTGGCAGGAAGGGTGCGTACGTAGCAATGGCATTCCTCAAAATTCCTTTCTTGTCCACATACAGGTGATGCCGGGTATCCACTGAAGAGATGGCTCCTCACACCAGTCCGGAACCCACGGGACCAGCATGAGGAGGACTACAACCATGCCCACTCACGTACCCGTGTAGTCATAGAACAGACATTCGGCCTACTGAAGACTCGTTTCCGCTGCCTCAGCAGGTCTGGCGGGGCACTCCTGTACCGCCATGTGAAGGTTGCAAAGATGGTCATGGCATGTGTCATGCTACACAACATGTGCGTACGTAGAAATGTGCCCATGCCCCCTGACGCAGAACTGCAAGCACCTGATGATGGTCATGATGAGGGTGGGGATGTGGCAGCACCTCAAGGAGTCTGCGAGGCACAGGAGGGCCGTGACATTCGTCAGCATCTCATAGATGCATGCTTCTAGCACTCACGCCTGGTGGCTGATACATGGACACGGGACTCGTGGCACTGTGTGTGTCTGGAACATGCACAATATGGACTGTACGCCTATAATGGCCTCGTACACAAAGATCAATGTCCACACATCTCATTGCATGATCGTGCATTGTTTATGGCATATGTGATATCATGTTAGACACCCTATCGACCCGCCACCCAAGTGAGCCCAACACACCCCCTCCACCCTCCTACCTCCCCCCCGAACACCAGTGTCCAAAGATGCTCATTGTCAGTGGCCTGTCGCTATTGCAAGCCCCCTCTGCGGGTATCAGGGGCACCCCTGCCTGTGGAGCGCAGGTTCCTCCCAGATCTACGTTGGGGGCTGCCCTGGACGGAACTTGCGACGGATGATGTCTCTGCCTGCTCACGTCCATGCATGTCCCTAAGGGTTTGTGAGAGCTCAGTAAGCACACGGCGCACTGCGGCAAGTTCGGCACATACGTCTTTGGACGTTGCATGCAGTTCCCCCCTCAGGCTCCCGGTGCTTCTCTCCATTTGTACTCTCAGGCTCTCGGTGCTTCTCTCCATTTGTACTCTCAGGCTCTCGGTGCTTCTCTCCATTTGTACTCTCAGGCTCTCAGTGCTACTCTCCATTTGTGCCCTTAGTGTCTCTGTACTTCTCTCCATTTCTGCCCTAAGTGTCTCAGTTGATGTTTCTATGGCTGCCTTGGTACCCCCACATTCATCAGCATGGTCCTTGAGGAGCGTGGCCAGTTGCTGCTGTTGCACGATCACCTGGTCGAGGGACTGTTGCCTCTGCTGGGCCATGGCCATTTGCGGTGGTGTCACAGAGGGGCTGATCACCTCATGTTGCCTTGCCACAGGGCTTGTGGGGGATGGCCAGTCGTCGTCTTGTGGGTGCCCCTGCGTGGTATCCTCATGGTGTACGGGATGGAACAGACAGGGGGATTGAGACAGGTCATGGATGGATCTAACTTCGACATCCCCGTTTTCTGTGTCGGAGCATGCTGCCATCAATGCAGTATCACCTATGGTGCTGCTGCCACCAGAAGCAGTGCCTACTGTGGCATCCATTGGGGGGACCTGTGGTGGTGTTGTTGTGGGCATGCTGGCTGCTGGGGTGCCTGTTGGAGTTCCCTCCTGTGTGCTGTCACTTGATTTGTGCTGCTGCCGTGTCTTGATGCGTGCAGCTGAGGTGGAGGGTCTTTGGCCGTTGGTCTTGGCCCTCTTTGCAGGTGTGCTGGTAGGGGTGTCCTGGAGCTCGTCATTTGGATCGGACCCTGTGGTGGAGTAAAGGAGGGCGAGCGTTATTAATGGGTCTGTGGGAATTGGAATGGCAATGTATCACATGCATTGGGGTGGTACCTGAGGGTGATTTGGGTCGGGGCCTTGGAGGTGGTTTCATTTGTGTGTGGAGTGAGGGTGCAGTTGTTTGGCAGCCTGCAGTTAGGGTGTGCCTGCTGCACGTGTAGAGGGTGTTTTTAGGATTTTTAATTATTTATGTATTTGATGTGAGTTTTAAAGTGTGCTATCAGGCCTATGTATGTGGACGTTCTCCTGGACATGTGTTCCTGTTGCACTATGTGGGCACGTGGTACTTCACATGATTGGACATTGTGGTTTTGGCATTGTTTTATTTGGGACACCTACCTGATTCTTCGGATGTCTGCACTCCTTTCTCCATCCCTCCGACTCCCTCTATGCTCTCCATTCCAATGGTGGAGGCACAGATTTCTTCCCAGGGGGTCAACTTGATGGGTGATTCCGATCCTCCCCCGGTAGCTGTGGCAATGTTGCGGTTGGCAGAAAGTATGCTACGGACGCGTATCCGCAGGTCGTCCCATCGCTTTCTGCATTGCTGTGGGTTGCGGGGTGCGGTCCCCACCGCACTTACCCGCTGTGCCACCAGGGCCCATATGGCCTTCTTGTTCGCAAGTGCCGTCCTGGTCATTTAGGTGGAGAAGACGACAGCAGCATTCTCCTGGAGGGTCTCCGTGAGCACCGTGAGTTCCTCACGGGAGAAGTGGACCTGCCGCTTGCGGTCGCACGCTTTCTTCGCTACTTTTCCCATTTTTCTTGGTTTCACTAGGGTGGATGACGGGTTGGGATGTGTCTCAGGGTAGTATTTTTAATGGTTGTGTGGAATTTGTGGTTTTATAGGTGTACGGCGGGATGTTTCCCGTTCCGGGACCATGCTTTTACTTCCGTTTCCGTATATTTACGGTCACCGTACTTTCCGGTTGGCGCTCACTGCGGTGTCCGCTGAGATGGGTGGCGGTATTGCACCTAGGGCGCCGTACGGCGGCGGTGTTGGCCGTTTTGGGGTCATTTCCGCCATCGCGGACTTTGCACTTCCGCCATGGCGTGGTGCTCGTGCCCGATGGGTCGGAATGAGCCGCACTTTGCTCCATCGTGCAATGGCGGAAACGCTATTTACGCTATGGCGGTCCGGTCGGTTGATTTCCGCAAGGGTCGTAATGAGGGCCTATGACTAGTGTTGTGTGGGAAATTATGAGGAACAAGGGTAAAAGGGTTTGTGAAAAAGATGCATATTTAGGTCAGTATTGTGCTGGTGATTTAAATAAGAGAAATGCTGTGTTTGTGGAGCAATGTATTTGTAATGTGCTGCAGTATTTTTAAAGAATATGGAAACTGTGAATTAGTTTTAATGCAATGGCAGAATGTAGTTGTAGCCATGTTTGGTGTCTTATAGTAGTTTGGTGTCTTATAGTAGTGGCTGGAAAAGAACAGTAATGTATATGTAAGGTGAAGTGTTCTATATATATATATTATGGCAGTATGCACATATGTGTGAGCAGGTGGAGCATGGTGCTATAAGGGATGTAATGAGAAAGGAAAAGCAGTTGTAAAAGATATTCAGAACATTTGTCACTTGGTTTGTGGAAGCTTATTATGTTGGCTGAACATGAAAGTAACTGGCACTTGATGTGAGCAGGTGCAGAGTGCTGCATTTGATAGAATGGTTAAAAAGGGAAATGTATATATATATTACATCGCCACTGTAGTGGCTGTGTAGTTATGGTTAAGTTGCTGTTTCCATAGGAAGAGCCCTTTTTGGGTGGCTTATAACTCTGCTCCCCCTGGACGAATCCTCACCAAACTTTGAAAAAAAGTATATGGGTCACTCTGAATTCTTTTGCAACGTTTGGTGAGGTTTGGTCCAGGGGGGGAAAAGTTATAAGGGGGGTCCCAAAACTTCTTTTTTTCCTCATAGACTGAATGGGGAAAACACTTTGCTCATGCCTACAGTCCAAACTGCTGGACGGATTTTCACCAAATTTGTGGCAGGAGCCGCTGCTTGGTCCCGAAAGAGTGCTTTTGTAAATTTGGTGAAAATCTGTCCAGTAGTTATTTTAAAAATGACCAAAATGTAGGTCACAAAAAATCAGTGATATCTATGTTCGGTCTGCAGACACACTTTCCTGTTCACTACGCGGACAGTGTCTTGATTGGCCAATCGGTTTCCGTCATGTCCGCGGACATGCAACGTGTTCGCTGATTGGACGGTGCAGAGCGTGAAGTGCGTCACATTTTTGGAACCGCCCGCCCTCTTGGATTCGCGGACGTCCGCGGACAGCACAGCGAAACTTGGTGGAAAAATACTATTTAGTAAAGTGTTTTGGTGTGTAAGACTATTTGGGGAGGGTGGGGGAGAAACAGATGGGTTAAATGTTGTATTTATTTAGGTGGCAGGCACCCCTGTTGTGTTCGTTCTGACCGCGGACAATATGAGTGTCCTGAAATGTTCGTAAATAAAGGAAATGGGGTGTCCTGAGGACACTAAGCCTCCCGTATGGTTCGTAGGCAAGTTGAAACTGTTCTAAGAACACATCAAGTGTACTGGGATGTTCGTAAATAAACAAAATGGGGGTGTTCTGAGGAATAACGCATAAAAAAGAAGGCGTAACTGGGGAGTACTGCAGGGAACTACACGGAAGGCCCACACGCATGCAAACAACCTGTATTCATGGATTAGAATAGGGGAAACCTGCGCATGGCAAAAGACGCGCATAGGCGTCAACGCGTCCGCCACAGGAAGGCAGGTGGAAGCGTCCCCGCGCACAGTATAAAAGTGCATGCAAACAACAAACAAGTATATACAGCTACGATGAATGCCCCATTTGTCGCAGCACTGATCGTGGGACACCGCAGGAGGAGGGGAATAGCCAGGGCACACATTTTTTCACCCCGGGCAAGCCTTTTTGGGATGCCTGACGACCAGGTCTATGGCCGGTATAGGTTTCCACCTCATATCATCTTAGCCCTGGTCAGGGAGTGGGAAGATGACCTTACATGCCCCACCCTCTGCTCCCAAGCATTGAGCCCCTTGGAGAAGGTGCTCAATGTCCTGCATTTTTGGCCACTGGGTCATTTCAGTGCACTACTGCCATAGTGGGAGGGGTCTCACAGGCCACGCAGTCACTCTGCCTACACCATGTCTTGGCAATCTTGACAGCGCGCCCCTCAGTCCGCAGGCACATATACATGCCCAGAACACCCGCAGAAAGGCAGGCGGTTGTCCAGGACTTTTACAGGGTGGCACACTTTCCCAAAGTGCTTGGTGCCATAGATTGCACACATGTGGCCCTACGTCCACCTAGGGCCACTGAGCACATCTACCGAAACCGCAAGCACTGGCATTCCATCAACGTGCAGGTGGTATGCGATGCAAAGGGAATCATCACCTCTGTCTATGCAAACTACCCTGGCTCCACCCATGACATTTTCATATACAGAATTTCCACCCTGAGCCGGGCCCTGGAAGCGGGGCAGCATGGCGACACATGGCTCCTAGGTGAGTACAAATGCCTGTGCACATGCATGCATGTCACACACACACACACAAATACACAAAGCCCAATAATCACAACCATCATCACCGCTCCAGGGGTCAGTGCCTACCCTCTGAGCAACCACATGATGACGCCAATCCGGAACCCCACCACACCACCCCAGGTAAGATACAACGCTGCCCATATTGCAACCAGGGCCATAGTCGAGCGCACATTCGGAGTGCTCAAGTCACGCTTCCGCTCCCTTGACCGCTCTGGCGGGCAGCTACTCTATGCACCCCCAGTAGTGTGCAGGATCATTGTGGCAGCATGTGTCCTGCACAATGTTGCAACACGGCAGGGCGTACCGGTGGACATGGTGGTGCCACCACATCCCCTACCACAGGCACAGGCGCTGCCCATGGGAGGGGACAGGGCATGTGGCGAGGAAGCCCGGACCCAGCTTGTGGCCACATTTTTCACCTAAACTCCCACCCCTGCGGAGTGCACACAGGCCTGGCACATACCAGGTGACAATCAATGATGACAAAGAGACAGTCAACTGTCACAACCTTACCACCCTGAGAATGTTGCCATGGAAGTGCCACATTGTGTGTATCCCTAGCTGCTTAAACATAAGCAATCCTGTGTGACCAAAAGGCACACAGGCAAGGTGTGAATCACACAGACCTGCAAAGCAGGCCATGACTATCACTGGTATGTCACCCAAACCCTCCCAAACCACAACATGACATGACAAGCAATAGCTATACACCAACACAGTGCCAATAAGGTACACATTGACATTTGAAAAATGTATAGTGGCATCAGACAATGATGCCTGACATGGCATCAGATGAAATGACTGACCAACAAACTCCCACCCAAAAGAAGTCATACCAAAATGCATTCCAACAGTTGTAGTTGTAACATAACAATGAATGCCTGTCTACATGCACATTGTGCATTGTAAAATCAACACTGCAGCTTCTGTGTGCCGTGCCCACCTCCTACAACACACTGCTCAGCGCACAGCATAGTGAACAGCCATTGTGTGTGACGCACACCCTGAGCATCACATCTAAGTGACAAACTACTTCAAAAAGCAAATTACGCATGTACAGGATCCACAATTGGTCATAGATCATGTGCTGCAAGGACACAGTGGGCAACAGAAGGCAAACAGAGTGTTCATGTGGACATGGAAGGGTGATTGTACATGTAGTGGATCATAGTGCGAGTGTGTGGGTCAGTAGGGACATGCACTCAATATATGCATGTGCAATCAAGTGACCATCAGTTTCCTCTACACATCACATGTGAACATTCACCATGTGTACACCCCAGCATGTCAAGCTACAACTATTTCCTCACACCTGAAAGGTAAACAGAACACATGAACAGGCATTGATCAGCAGAATACATCATGTACATAGGATACCACAATTACAATGTCATGGTGTGCATCACACTGTAGGGCAAGGCAACTGTCAACAACAAAACACCACCCCCCTCCCTCACAAATCACCATGACCCACTGAACAACTGCACCTGGGTTATGTAGCCTTCATCCTTGATTTTCACCTGGCCACAGGATCACCCTTCCCCTTTGTCATCATCTCCCACCTTGTGTGCAAAAAGCTTCCAGCACCCTCATAGGCCACCTTGACTTGTGACAACACCACATCAAAGAGAACTCAAAGCAGGCCAACACAGAAGCCAAGCAAAAAGCCTGCAGGCAGCAAAACAAACCAGAAGAGCCTCCAGTAGATGACTTGAAGTAGCAGTACGTCACAACGCCCAAGTACTACCACAATGACGTAACAACCAAGGTAGCACAGTAAAACAATGTCACAACAGGATGTGTACAATGTGTGGTACATAACATAGAATGATGTACCACAAACTGATGTGTACTGTCACAGCTCCCGTGTACAGGCGCAGGAGTGGCACGAACCAACCACCCCCACCGTGGTCTGAGTGCCTGCAAGGTCAAACTCACACAGGCCTCTGAGACCCTGGTGGGGAAGGAGGGACAGGGATATGCAGTCGGGACAGGCATTGCTATATTGGATAACCGGAATGCAGGGCAGGAGAGGGGAGTAGGATTGACACAGGAAAGTAGGAAATGCACAAAACTGTACTACTCACATTAACACATACACAAGTACACCAAACTTGATCATCATGCACATAGTAACAACTTACTCAGATGGAAGACAAAGAGAAACTTATCTCTGGGGTGAGTGCTGGCCTCCTGCCTGCACACTCTCAGGACCGGTAACAGGAGCAGTTCAATGCTGCAAAGAGAGCCACAGTTACGAATATGTGCGTGCCCATAACACACACACCACCATATATGCCCCAAACTAACACACAACTCTACAAACAAACATTCTGGTGTGGATGCTTCGTACCCAGACGTAACATTACCCCTGTGATGGTTCATACACAGTCAATGCAGTAAGTCAGGCGCCGGTGGGTGTGTGGCAAATGGAAGACCAATGTGTCACGATTTACACAACATACAATGTTCCCTGGGTAAGCAGCCAGACGCATATAGCAAGGTATGACTTCATAACAAGTCGTGTTCCACCATGACCGAAATAAAGTAGGTAGTGCATGTGTAAAATTCTACATGGAAATGAAATGCACTGCACACAAGTCTGTCCCTTGCTGTCTGTCCCTGTGAGCTGCTTCTTTCCATGTCTCACAACGCTTCATGGCTAATACAATTGCCTCAATAGACCATGGTGGACTGTAGGGTGTTAGGGAGAATTCTCTGTTTAGGCTGAATTTCCTAACCTAGTGAGTCCCCCAGCAGCTTTGCTGGATTTTTGGGGTTTATTTTTTTCTCCTGCCAAGAGTGAGACTCTTTTATCCTCACTCTTGGGCATGATTTGAGTGTGTTTCATTGAATCTAGATGTGTTTAATGGGCTATGGGGTCTTTTACTCCATAGGGCTTCATGTGTTTTTGTGATGTGTGTTACACAGCACCCTCAGTGCAGTGACACAGGAGTGTCATAGTGACCCCCCAGTATAGATTCCATACCCTGGGACTGACTACTGTCTCCCAGGGCATGTAAGGTCACCATTGACTTTACTAGTCTTAAATTCTGAACAGAACCAGTACAAACCATCATATTGTGGACGTACTGGCTGGGGCAATTCAATTGCCCCGGGGTCGGTTAGTCGAGGGGGAACGTCTCCGTCCCCCTGATCAAGTTTTGGCTGGTGGCAGTGGATACTACTTTTTATATTCAACCGTGAATATTTTCCTATGGGATTTCCCATTGTTTTAGGCTACTACCTTTATTTACGGTAGCCTTGAACATACCGCCGGTTTATTTAATTAATATTAATTCTCCGGTTGGTATTTTTTGCCAAAACTTGATTCTAAAATGGCGTTTGTCTTCTCTTCTGTGACTCCAACCCAAGTCGAGCCCTTTGTTCCACTTTTTGGCAGGCTTCTCCACAGAAGCCCTCCAAAGTGGTGCCACTCTGTCTGGGGTACTTAGGAGGGGTGTAGGGGAATTTAGGCACCCTGGACTGAGTTGCCTAGGCAACTCAAGTCGCACTCCATCCTGATTGGCCCAAGTGGTAGCCGGCCGGCTCACCACTTAGCATGTTTGAGTGACAGCTAGGCTAAGTGAATGGGGGTTTTCTGCATAAAAGCAGGGCTTTGGGGACTGGAACTTCAGAAGTCACCACAGCACCTAAGAATCCGACGAGGGAGAAGCTGAGCCGACCTGCCACGACACCACCACCGGTGGAGCCCTGCTGGACCGTCTCACCACTTTTCCCAACGACAGAGGAGATCTCCCGCCGGAGAGTCTTCTTCCTTTGACTGGTGGGGATAACCAGTTTCACCGTCTTTTTGCCTTCCCGACGTACCTCGTGGCCACCTTGCCTGTGCCAAGCACCCCGGCAACCAGGATACCACTTTTTACCACGACCGCGAACAAAGGTACCACCTTTAACCGGAAAACTCCGCTGCTGGTTTCTTCCCTGGTAGTGCAACGACCTTCATCTTTCCTCCAAGTCGAGATCTTCTCTTCCCCTGGACAACGACGCGACTTGCACCCACTGCCAGGAACAACTTCCACCGCTGGAGGATCCTTCCCACTTAAGGTACCGTGTCCCGCCCGGCTTCACTTGCTACCGACTGTACGGGGTAGATTTAGCCCCCGGCTTTCGAACCTGGGTTAGCCTGGGACACCCTGGCTAAACTTTCCTAAAGCCTCTCTAAACTATTTTTGAACCCTCTGCAAGACATTCAAAGCCTAGTGTAACTGTGTGATCTTGGGCGCATTTGTGCTCTGCTCTCTCTAAGAGTGGGCCCAGCCTTTGGACTTTGGCTCACCAGTGACTTTTGCTCTTCTGCCTTGCTAACAGTGTTCCTGAATCTTAGAGTGGTGTACCCTTCCATATTCTGTCTTTTTCCCCTCCCTTTCTCACAAACTTATTGGAGTGCCATCTAGTTAAGCGCTCACCTCTGTATGGAAATAGGTGGTGTTTTACTGTGACTTATCTGATAAGGAAAAAGGGGTGTATATATTACAATAGTAACTGTGTTTAGAATATTTTACAATAAGAGTGCTGGAGTGTTTCAAACAGTGTGTTTTTAAATAAATAGATATATACTTTGATACCAAAGCTCTGGTCAGTGTTTGCTTGTATTGATGTGTCTGAGTGCCTATTGTGTATACTTTGCATACTGCCTAACTCTTCTTGAGAGAAGTCTGACTGCTCAGCCACAGCTACCAGGTAAATCTGGGTGGTACAGACTGCTACCAAGTGGGTTTACTGCCACACCTGTAGTCTTAAATCTTTTGCAGTGTTCCCTAAGGGAACTGCACAGGTTTCTGCCTAACATAGGGTATGTGCCACTGCCCCTGCAGGTGCCCCCGACAACTTTCCCATCAACTAGCCATTAATCCACCCACACATCTCAGCTGTATTGTGCGCTTCAACACCAATATTTGTCCAAGCTCACCATCAGTGCTGCTACTAAGCATGCATGTGCAACTGGCCTGGTGGAAGGTTTGCTGTGTTGTGTCCCCCCTGTGCTGCTCACCTTGCCTGGAGTCCCTTGAAACACGTCAGCTGTTTTCGGATGTATGAGCGCAATCCCTGTGCCTCTGCTTGCGCACACATGCGCATGTTGGCACCACCAAACGTGTCCAGCTTGCAGACGTCCAATGGCCCATGTCTGCTGGCAAAGGTGGTCTGGAGGCTCATCCCTCTGCAGAAAGAGCATGAAACACATGATTAATGATTTAAATTCATCTTTGTGTGTCTCTTCAGGCATTTCATGACTGGACCATGTCAGAGACGTACATCAGAAATCACACCATCAGTTCGTCTTTCACAGGCAATGTGTGGAACACACTATCTACGGCATGAATTGCAACAAGCACATGTACAGTAAAGATAAGAAACATACTGCCCAATGCATAGCAATTAATGTACACATGAATCATGAAACCCCCCATCTAGCGAAAGAATAACAGTGGTCAATAACACCCCTATCATCCCCACTAGGGTCGTTAACACAAGTTAGACAGCAGCAGACATGCCACAGATATGACAGTCCAAAGCCCTTGTGTAATAGGCTGTTACACCGAACCATCCTTGCGAGCCCATGGATAAGGAAAGCAGGAGTGGCATATGTGAGTCAAGGACCCCAAGCTGCAAACACATACACAAGACAAGCTTAAAGGGCCCAGCTGTAACAGACAGTGGATGCTTTCAAAAGCCACAAAGCACCACACCGTCACATGAAAGCACAATAGTCAAGCAATTTTAAACTATATTAACTAATTACACTAACTATGAAAAACCTACATTACCTAATTAAACTAACTATCAAATAGAAACTTAACTAACTAAACTAAAAGAAAAATCAAAAATGGCCACATACGACCCGAGGGGGGGAGGGACACAGGAGGGGGGAGGTGCAGGGTGCTGATCAACACCCACATGCAATGATGTTGAGGAAAAAAAAAACTCCATGGGCTCAACGCCTGCACAGCCCGACCTATGTGGGAGATAGATTGTCGTCCAAGTCTGGCTCTTCCTGGAAAGGAAGACGTGGCACAGGAGCCTGACCACGCCTAGCCGCAGCTTGCCCTTCGTCGGCAGCAAGTCTGCTGGACGGGTGAGCCTGGTTCTGTGCGGCGATCACACATAGGTCTGCATGCAGGACCTCACGTGATACGCGTGCTTCCTCTTGCAAGGTAACATGTGTAACACGGAGTTCCTCCTAGAAGGCCTGGCTGGACAGCTGTTGTACCTCCCAGCAAGCATGTAGCTCAGCCGAGATGGTACGCTCAAGCTGCGCAAACCTCTCCTCTGCCCGCTCCCTCTGGGACATCATAAGGACACCGAGAGTGAATCTGAGGGAAGCATACTCCTCCCTAAGGGCCTCCATGTCTGCCCCTGCATAAGCAGCAATTGCTCGACGCAAAGACACCATCTCAGCCTGGCGTTCCCTGTCTGAGGCCGCCATGCCCAGCCTGAGCGAGCGGGCCGTGGACTGTGCCGCCTGCTGCTGGAGAAGCACCTGCCTAGCAGGGGGGAGCACGGATTGGGCCACACGCTCCATGCTCTCAGCGAAGTTTTCCATTGCTGCCCCCTACCGTTCAGAATTGGCAGTCATGTCTTGCTCCCACTCAGTATACAGCGGTTGCGCATGGTGACCGGGTTGCTGGGCTTGACCCCTGCGGAACCCAAGGACTGGGTATCCTCGTTGTGTTGGCACCGCCCGTGGCTGCACGACTACATGCCCCCGTTGGCGTGATGGCCCAGGCACATCAGTGACTAGTGTGGGGGGTGCCCCTGCATCCCAATCCACCACAGGCAGAGATTCTAAGACTGTCTGACCCCTCAGTGCAGGTGTCGCAGACAGAGGAGGGCCCCCATCAGAATCACTCACCCCTGACATATGGACCTGATGCTCATCCAACTCGACATGGACGTCAGAGTGGTCATCAGGGCTGGCCTCATTGCCAGCCAGAGACAAGATGGACTGTAGCACATGTGGGTTTTCATGGCCTACTACCCCACGCCCCCCACTTGTGCCGGGTTGCTGTAGTGATAACAGCCCTGTGCCTGGCATGACAACACCATCCTCTGGCTCCATTGCGTCATCATCTGAAAAGTAGAGAGAAAAAATGTCACTACACATGTTAGAAGCACACAACACACACACACACACAGACATCACACAGACACCAAACACATCAAGCAGACATGTCACACACAAAAGTGAACCTGCCATGCGTGGTCAACTTGACACTGCTTATGTGATTAGGCATGTAGAATGGTGTCATTTTGCACAGAAGTTGGTCGATGCAGTGCAGCAATTTTGTACGTTAATCACTGTCTACATGTACAAGTACTTGTATTTGTATTTGTATTTGTTTATTTGTATTGCGCAACCTGCCCGAGGGCATCAGGGCACATTTTTAGAAAGGTGGTTACAGAAGAGTGTTACAAAAATAGGTACAAATATTACATTACATTATATATACAGAATTTACAGCAAGAGTAGTAACAGAGATCATAGATAATGCATGGACTGGCAAAGAGGTCAAATATACAGTAGGTACAGTGGGAAGCCTGATTGCAGGTGACCGCTGTGAGAATAACAAGGCGGAGGTCAGTGCATCTTGTTCATGAAGCCAACGTTTAGTTCTGTTTTTGAAGGATTGGGTGGCTGGTATATTCCTGAGATAATTGAGAAGGGCATTCCACAATTTAGCAGCCAGGACTGGGAAACTCAAGCCCCTAGCTGTCTGAAGCTTGAAGCTAGGGATGGTTAACGTGTGCACCTGTGCTGATCTCAGTGGTCTAGATGTTGTATGTTGTGTAAAGCGCGAGGACAAGTAAGCAGGTGCAGCATTGTTTTGTGCCTTGTGTGTTAGAACAAGTGTTTTGAGTGAAATACGGTGTGTAATGGGTAGCCAGTGTAGGTTGCGCCTAGTGGAAGAAATGTGTGAGCGCCTAGGGATATTGAGGGCAGCCCTAATGGCATTGTTTTGGGTGACCGGAAGTTTGTCAAGGTTTCTTTAACTAGTCCATAAATAGAGGGCGTTACAATATAATTTTAGACATGATGAGGGTTGTAGCTAGTATCAGGCAATTGTCAGTAGTGAGGAAGGGGCGACAAGCTGTGATGAGTTTACATATGTAAAATGAGGCTGAGGCTACTGAATTGGTTTGTCTGTTGAGCGAGAGCGTGGAGTCTAGGTAGATTCCAAGTGTTTTTGTGACGTTGGTGACTTTCATGACATTTCCATTAATAATGAAAGTGTTATATTTAGGGTCAAGTTTAGTGAGTTTTGGCTGAGAGCCTAGGATGAGTATCTCAGTTTTCATGATGTGTATTTGAAAATGTGAAGGCAGTGCAAGGTCAACTTCAGCCATCACGTGCAATGTGCATTCAATGGCTAGCATGGCTACAAGCAAACCACCCCTCCCCCTAGATGCAAATGCAGGGATGCCTAGCATGGTATCAAAAGGCTGACCATAGACCTGTGTATTGACAGACAGTGTAGACTAGCATCAATTGCATCATGTGAGTCAAGTGACAACACAGCAAATGATGATGGCACAGTAAGCAGGACACATGATGAAACCTCCGTAGTACACCCACGTGTGAAGAAGACACTTCACCAGTTGGACAGAGTCATTGGCCATTAAACAGGCTGAGGCCTGTGACCCACACAGACTGTCACACCCTAAACATGTGTATGACACAGGACTGAGCCACAGTGGACATGGGAAGGCTGATGAAATGCCATGCAATGTAGGTCCCCCTGGACTCCTACTACAATAATCATCCAGTCAAGGACACATAGGGGCGTGAGTGGAATACACATGGAGCATGAATGGGCACTCATGTCCCTGGGGGGCATCTGACCTCTGCACAGTCCAAGTGAGACACCCTTCATCAAGTACAAAGGATGTACCACACAGCAAATGTCTGGCAGATTGGCTGCTGGAAGTTAGCATGTACACAGGACGCATGAACAGAGAAATATTCAACGGCAAAATTGAAGCATACCAGTGCTAAGGTGGAATTGGGGTGCAGAGGGGGGGTGGAGGGGCAAGGGCGCATGCCTACATGGAGTACCCACATGCAGGCAGTGGACACATGCACATCAGTCATGCAATGACATAGTCCCTGGGCTGAGAGGAAGGTCACCCCACGCTACATGCAGAAGGGCCAGTGAGCTGGAACATGGACTTGAGGGGCATCCTGGTGACCAGCATGTGAGTAGGGTGCAATAGTGGTGATGCGGACAGTCCCCGTCCGCTCCACATGTCCACCATCCAGCAGAGCAGACATGCATCAGGGAAGCATTGCATTACTTGCACATCAGAACCATGTACACGTGACATGTAGTGTCAGTCATGCACAGCACATCACACAAGTGAAACACACATGTCCACAACAAACACACAGCAACACTCACTGGACTGGGCATCAAAGTCCAGCATCTATCCCACTCCTTCGACCGATTCAGATGGTATGAACTCTGCAACGAGTGACTCATGTGGAGTGAGGTCTTCCTCCTCAGGTGCAGGCCCACTGCCAGTCACCAGAGTCAAGTTGTAATTTGAGGCACGCTTAGCCTTAGCGCTGCGTTTGAGGTAATTCCAACGCTTTTTGCACTCTTGCACCGTGCGCACCTCATGGCCGAATGCACTCACATGTTCCGCAACTTGCTTCCAGTGGGTATCACAGTGGGCAGCCGTAGTCTGACAATTAGGACCCACTAGCATGTCATGGCTGTGGCCCAGCACGTAGTCCACGAGGTAGTCCAGTTACTGGTTGCAGAAAGGCTTCTTCCTCGACGTGCTGGAGGTCGTGGCTGTGTGTGGGGTCCCAGCTTGTGCTGCAGGTGCAACCTTCCTCCTCTTGGATTGTGGCGCAGAGCCTGGCTGGCAAATGCCGCCCTGATCACTATGGCCAGTAGCACCAGTGGATTGTGCCAAGGGAGTGGCAGGTGGAGGGACAACCAAAGGCCTGACTTGCGTCAGTGGCAGCTGGGTGTCCTCTAATGGACCCTGCGCAGCAACATCCACTGTGGCAGGGTCATTGACCGCGACTGTCCTGGTTGGCAGACTCACAACCGGGGTGTTGTTGGCTGCATCTGCCCTGCACTTGCCAACACCTGGCTGTTCAGGGCAGCAGATGACATTACTGCCCCAGGGACACGTGTCTTGGTCAGGGCAGCCCTGCGTGCACCTACGGTTTCCCTTCTGGCCTGTTGGAAATCTTCCAAGGGCTCTTCAAGTGCCAACGCAGCCTGCGCTGGCAGACTATGAGACTGGGTGGTGGTGTCCACAACTGCACCTTCAGCTACCACTACCCTTGAGCCTGTGGCAGTCGATGAAACAGACTGCCGGGTCACACGGGCGCCAGTGCCAGATGCAAAAGCTGCATCTCCCGGATCCACAGGGGGTGGTGGCATGACTGCACCGACACATGGCACAGCATCGTGCTCAAGTGGCGCACCCCTGCCTTTTCCCCCTCTGCGGCCACCCTGGACGCCCTGGAGTCCCCCTACTCCCTGGTCACCCCGGCCACATCCCTGATGCCCCTCACCTTTGGTGGACTCCCAACCATGGCATAGATGGAGTAGTGTCGGCACAGATGGCGGAGTGCCAATGGGAGGTGTACACCACAATTGTCCTGGGCAATTGGGGTGAAGGGGGTGGGATGCAAGATGTTAACAGCCTCCCTGCACCTGCAAGGCTGTATGTGACCCCAGTGATGTAGTGACGGGTCACCCAACGCACAGGAACCCCAAAACTGCAGTAAAACCGTGCACGCAAACTTGCAACCTTCATTCGTGGAATCAACCTCCCGCAGTACGCGGTGGCACCCAGTAACACGAAAAATGCATACGCGTGGGACACGCAGGCTACTATGACCCCAAAAATGTGTCTGATACACAGGGGCACCCGCAGTGGGAAAATAGCGTGCGCGACTCACCGTCTGACTAGCGTGATAATGAAAAACACGCGTATCCAATAACCCCGCCACGAGAAGAGATATGTCATTGATCCGCTGTGAAGTTGTGATGGCGTGCGAAACAACACGAAGTAGCAACACACGTCGGTCTCCACGAAAGGCACGTACAGCGAACTGCTGGCCCTGCTCACCTTTAACCTGTGCTGAGGGAAACGCCCGTGCGCCTCGCGTCACTTACGCGAGTAGGCCCTTTCCTCGGATTACATGCATTCACATGTGGACGTGCAGTTTTTTCATGCACGCGCTGAACCACTATGCCCACGTTACCAGGGAAACACCCGCACATGTCGCATCACAGATGCGCTTACGCGCTAAGGGCCTTTCCTCGAATTACACACTTACATGCAATTTTTTCACGTGCCAAATCACTCCGTATCAAGCTGGCCACGCGAATACACACGGAAGACCACGCTCCTGCCCAAAAGGCCCTTTTCCTGTCCCCAAGAGCCCCGAGCACGCTCCCACCAGCCATCTGCTGCAGCCTGACTGCTGCCCACATGCCCTGCTATTTGGTGCCTGCACGTCAGCCATCAGCAGGGGTCCAGTTGCTGTGTCCACCCCTGCTAGAACAGAACACTCCCGACTGGGATACCATTGCTCCACAGCCCAGCCCCAGGACCCAGTTGCCCACCCACGCCTGCCTCGGGGGTCGCCATGTCGGGGCAAACACCATCTGAGACAACTGGCGACCCCCAGTCAGAGAGGCAGAGGGCCACCAGCTTCAGTGAGAAGGAAGTTGGTGTCCTGGTGGAGCATGTCCTGGGGCATTATGATGCCCTCTTCAGAACATCACGTGCCAACAAGGAAGGACGGTCGAAGATCTGGGAGGACTCAGTGGTTGCCATCAACGCGGAGGAGGTGGCAACCCGTGACATCAAACACGTCAAGAAGCGTTGGGAGGACTTGAGATCCAGGACCCTCTACAAGGCCCGGCGCCTCGCGGAGGGGGGCCGGGGCAACATGAGCAACATCCAAATGATGCTCCTGGAACACATAGCCCCAGCGTTCCATGCCCAGATCCTTCAGAGGCAGACCCATCTGGAGTTGAGCGGTAAGTGTCCAAGCATTGCTGTGTGAGTCAAGGCATGTTGCAGTGTGCTGGTAGTCTGATACTTGCCTGTATGTGTGAGATAGGCCATGTATGGATGTGTGTGTGCAGGGACATCATGGTCATGCATGTGAGACCAGTAATGTGTGAACCACATGGATGGTGCATGTGTTCCAATGCAACATGGGGAGCACTTTGCGGAATGCACACATGAAAGCAGGCCAGTCTCTATTCTTGGACATGGAGGGGGTGTGAGGGATGGGTGCTGCTGTCATGTACATGTATGGTGCACATGTGTGTGTGTGTCTGAGAAGTGTGTGTGTGTGACTTTGAAACGCCATGGATGCATGACACATGTCTGTGATGATGTGTAGATTCACTCATGCAGTGCCGTCACCGTTGTATCCACTGTGCCTATCCACTGTGTCTGTGGTGTGCAAGCCATGATGCATGACCCTCCGGTGAATTGTGTGCATGGGATCAGTGTGAGCCATGATGCATGTGAGTTTGAAGGCAACATTTTGGTTAACAGAGGCCCTTGTACATAGATTCTGATGTTGATTGTAGGCGCCAGCACTGTTTCTGCAAGTGTGTTGCGTGCATTCACCCATGTGTTGTGGAGGGACAGGATGGAAGTGACATTTGACAGTGCCACTCATGTGTTATTGCTTCCTGCCTAGGGGAATATTGTGCTGTACCCTGATGCTTGTGTTCCATGTCTCCCTCTACGCAGCGTCAAGTGAAGAAGAGGGTGGAGACGGTGCTGTGGAGCCAAGCGGCGGGATCCCTCCACCGGTCAGCGACGCAAGGCCCAGCCACCCTCCCAGGAATTGCCAACATCCAGGACCGAGGGAGCTGGTGCCGTGTCTGCCACTACGGCTGTAGCGGAAGGGCCGGGTGAGCCCCCACAGGGGCTTGCAATGGTGGAAGACGGTGTGGAGACATCCAGGTTGGTGGTCTCCACAGAGGAGGAGCAGCCCGCACATGGAGCCTGGTGGGGGGAGTACCACTGGTGCAAGTGGTGCAGTCCAGAGCCAGGGTCAGGAGGCAGCAAAGGTCACCGCGGAGGGGCCTGTGCATGTCGCTGTCCTTGACCCTGTGGCTGCACCACCATGCACCAGCAGGGATGCCCAGTCCCAGGCCCTTCCGCAGGTAGGGGGGAGTGCCACATCATCTGCCTCTCCACTACCTGCGGACGAGATGTCCCACGACCGTAGGGCTCCTTCCTGGTTGGTGTCGAGTTGCGCATGCGTGACATTCGTGATGATGTGCGTGCTTCCTGGGCGGAGCACGCACGCCATCACGAACAGCAGCGTCTCGACGTGGCACTGTTGGGAGGGGCCCTGGACGGTGGGTTCCTACATGTGTCGCGCACTCTGGCGGACCTCTACTCCTCTGTGGAGACTACGCGCCGGTCGTTCTCCCTGCCGTCTTCTGGCCCAGATTCCACCAGGGCCCCCTGTGGACCTGGCCTGACCAACACAGCCAGCTTGGTGGAGATCCCATCCCTGCCACAGTCGGGAGTCGGCGGTCCAGCAGGGGTGGACACCCCAACAACTGGAGTCCAGCAAATGGAGGATGTGCATGAATTAGACAGGGCACATGGACAGCAGCAACAGCAGCAGGCTCTAGGTGGGAGCAATGATGGATCGGGCCATTGACATCAGAGGGGCAGGCATCGGCCAGAGGGCAGGAGAACCCTGGAATGGGAGTGTCTTCCGTGTGGCTGCGGTTGGACCAGCGCATAGATGCAGAGCGGTGGCGGGCGGAAGAGGCGCGGCTCACCATGGTCACGGCGGAGTTCTCCATGTGTCGGGCGTTGAGGCGAGCAAAGTGCCTTGAGGCAACTCGCAGGGAGTTGGAACAGGCTATGAGTGCATCCCTGCAAGACCTCGGGGCCAGGGCAGAGGCCCGCTTCCGGGACATTATCATGGAGTTCGATGATGCCCTGGCGCGGGACATCACAGAGTGAGCCGCAGGACTTGCCTGCCGCCATTCTATATAGTTAGATAGTGTTAGGTTTCCTTTATTTTTCTTTTAATTTGGAGTTAATGGGCATTGATCCACTTCGTGTGTATATAGTTTTTTCTTCGTAGGACTTTTTTGTAGGTTTCCTTTTGTTTGTGGATCATGGACAATTTGGACTTACATTGTATGTAGTTGCAGACTTGTACATAATTTCTTTTTCTGTATTCCCATGGATCAATGTTTTTTTTTTTTTTTTGGATTATGTTTTTATTATGGACATTGGAAATGGACCACTTTTTTATTCTACGTGATTTTTCTTTTTTTTTACTTCATTGGATTTACAATACTTTTTTTCTACATCGGTCATTGTATATTGATTCTCATTTCACTATTCCTCCAAGTCAGTTCTTTATGCTTTTAATACATTTTCATTACTTCAGAATTGGTGTTGTGTTCTGTAATTGGTTTTGTGCATGTCTCATTGAACATTTCCTCAGTCACGTGTTGCCACTGTGTGGCTACATTGTGCATTCCTGCATGGGCATGGTGGTTCATTTCAACTATCATGGCATGGGTAATTTGGGAGTGGGTTCTGTGGATGGTTGCATGCTTGGATTGGGGGGTAAGGGGGATTAGGGTTGGCTTTAGGACATGTTGTTTGTTGGGACATGAGTCGGGGACTGAGGCTCACTGCTGGGGTGTGGGGGTGCTGGGGGACATGAGTCAGGGCCTGCTGGTAGGTGCCCCTCACTGCTGGGTGGGTGGGGGTGCTGGGGGACATGAGCCGGGACCTGAGGCTCACTGCTGGGGGTTGGGTGTGTTGGGGGACATTGGTCGGGCCCTGCTGGCAGGTGCCCATCACTGCTGGGTGGGTGGGGTGCTGGGGGACATGAGTCGGGGCCTGCTGGCAGGTGCCCATCATTGCTGGGATGGGTGTGGGTACTGGGGGACATGAGTCAGGGCCTGCTGGCAGGTGCCCATCAATGCTGAGGGGTGGGGTGCTGGGGGACATGAGTCTGGGCCTGAGGCTCACTGCTGGGGGGTTGGGGTGCTGGGGGACATGAGGTGGGGCCTGCTGGCAGGTGCCCCTCACTGCTGGGGGGTGGGGGTGCTGGTGGACATGAGTCGGGGCCTGCTGACAGGTGCCCATCACTGCTGGGTGGGTGGGGGTGCTGGCGGACATGAGACGGGGCTTGCTGGCAGGTGCCCCTCACCGCTGGGTGGGTGGGGGTTCTAGGGGACATGAGTCGGGGCCTGCTGGCAGGTGCCCATCACTGCTCTGTGGGTGGGGGTGCTGGGGGACATGAGTCGGGGCCTGCTGGCAGGTGTCCATCACTGCTGAGGGTTGGGGTGCTGGGGGACATGGGTTGGTGATCACTAGTGGAATGTGACATGTGGGCTGGCTGGGGGGCATACCTATGGTGGATGGGCTGTGTGCGGGACATGACCAGGGGTGCAAGCTAGTCCCCTGTGGTGTGGGTTGCCTGCAGGGGCCATGGAGGGGGTAGAGGGCACACCTGGGAGAACCCACACTGCCAATTCACGTGTGGCACCCCCCACGCACCGTACTGTAAACACGTACCCCACTCTGACAGCGAAATCACGTGTAATACTTCCCGTGTACCCCGGAAATACACGTACCCTGCTCGCACAGGGCCAATCACGTGTGAAACTTCCCGCGCACCCCAGTAATACACGTACCTTGCTCGCACAGGGGAAATCGTGTGTGAAAATTCCCGCGCACCCCCGAAATACACTTACCCTGCTCGCACAGGCCCAATCGCATGTGAAACTTCCTGCGCACCCCAGTAATACACGTACCCCGCTTGCACAGGGCCAATCGCGTGTGAAACTTCCCGTGCACCACCGAAATACACGTACCCTGCTCGCACGGGGCCAATCGCATGTGAAACTTCCTGCGCATCCCAGTAATACACATACCCCACTCGCACAGGGTCAATCCCGTGTGAAACTTCCCACGCACCCCAGTAATACACGTACCCCACTCGCACAGGGCCAATCGCGTGTGAAACTTCCCGCGCACCCCAGTAATACATGTACCCCACTCGCACAGGGCCAATCGCATGTGAAACTTTCCGCGTACCTCAGTAATACACGTACCCCGGTCGCATAGGGTCAATCACATGTGAAACTTCCCGCGCACTGCCAAAATGCATGTACCCTGCTCGCACAGGCTCAATCGCGTGTGAACTTCCCGCGTACCCCAGTAATACACGTACCCCACTTGCACAGGTCCAATCGCGTGTGAAACTTCCTGCGCACCCCTGAAATACATGTACCCTGCTCGCACAGGCCTAATCGCGTGTGAAACTTCCTGCGCACCCCAGTAATACATGTACCCCACTCTCACAGGGCCAATCACATGTGAAACTTCACGTGCATCCCCGAAATGCACGTACCCTGCTCGCACAGGCCCAATCGCATGTGAAACTTCCCGCGCAGCGGGGTACGTGTATTCAGAGTGGTGTGCAGGGAGTTTTACAGGCATTTTTGTGGTTGGGGGCCTGTGCACCATGTACGGGATTTATGTGCTGTACATGGCGCACAGGGAGGGGTTGGGGGTGTAACTGGCGCTGCTGCAGGGTCGCTGAGCCACTCTGCGCCATTGCTGGTAATGGATGTTAAAATCCATGAATACGCTGTGCGCGGAAATGGATTTTGGTGCACGTGGCTGGCTCAGACTGTCGCACGCGCACACTGTGCGCCAGCCGCGTGAGCCACTTGTGCACTGAATTCTATGAATTACCCCCCAAGTGTCCTGGGATGTTCATAAATAAATGAAATAGGTGTGTCCTGAGGATGCTATGCCTGTCCGTACTGTTCGCAGTCAAGTTGAAACTGTTCTAAGAACACTCGTCATGTTCGTGGACATTAAAAGTGCCCATATGGCATAGTTAAAATGTTTGACTCTATAGGTGTGATATGCTGTGGTGGTTGTGGCAAGGGCATAGAGTCTTTGGAGCATGGCCGTATGGCCATGCACCCAAGACTCTATGCCCCGGCCACAAACACTGCAGCATAGCACACCCATAGTGGCTTATCCAGTCTTGGGTGCATGGACGAGATCAAATTTATAAGAAGCAAAGTTATAAGCTATTATGGGTGTGGTATGCTGCAGTGGTTGTGGCCAGGGCCTAGAGTCTTGGGTGCATGGTCAAGACCAAATCTATAAACAGTGAAGTTATAAGTCACTATGGGTGTGGTTTGCTGCGATGGTTATACTTATTATAATATACTTACTGTTTGGTTAAGTAACTAGAGTACATGTATTCCTTGTTAATTTCTGTGATAAAAGAAAAGATCATGTCGGTATTGGTATTTTGTAACGACTTATAACATGGAATAATCAACATTTTTTTTTTACCCTCATATTTAGTAGATTACAAACCAGTGTACTGTGCAATTTACTCAGTTTCTGTGTTTGTTGCTAAAATCATTGGGTCTGTGGGAAAATAAAAATCCATGTTGGATTAAAAAAAAACTTTTTTTGTTATGCTACAGTCTATTTGTTTGTTTGTTTTCAGTGTTCACTTGTTGTTTCTGGCTAATGTTCTATATGTTGGCTTGTTGCAGATTTTTGGAGCAGTTAGATATCTGTTGACATATTGTAACTGTCTATTTTTTGTTATAATGAAGTGGTATTGATTTATCTGTTTGGATATTGTAAAATCTTGGGGCAGTTAGATACCAGTTGGCATATTCTAGCTGTCTATTTTTTGTTATAATGTAGTGGTATTGATTTATCTGTTTGGTTATTGAAAATCATGGGGTAGTTAGATACCAGTTGGCGTATTCTAACTGTTTATTTTTTCATATAATTTAGTGGTATTCATTTATCTGTTTAGTTGTGGTAGAATCTTGCGGCAGTTAGATACCTGTTGGCATATTCTAACTGTCTATTTTTTTTTAATAATTAAGTGGTATTGATTTATCTGTTTGGTTATTGAAAATCTTGGGGCAGTTAGATACCACTTGCCGTATTCTAACTGTCTATTTTATGATATAATTTAGTGGTATTCATTTATCTGTTTAGTTGTTGTAGAATTTTGGGTCAGTTAGATACCTGTTGGCAGATTCTAACTGTCTATTTTTTTTTTATAATGAAGTGGTATCGATTTATCTGTTTGGTTATTGAAAATCTTGGGGCAGTTAGATACCAGTTGGCGTATTCTAACTGTCTATTTTATGATATCATTTAGTGGTTTTCATTTATCTGTTTAGTTGTTGTAGAATCTTGGGGCAGTTAGATAGCTGTAGCATATTTTAACAGTTTATAGTTTTTTAATAGAAGTTTTGTTACTGTTTAAGTACAGTTTAGTTAATACGTTTTGGTTTTAAGAAGATTAAATACGCGTTTGTAAGATTTACAGGTAATCTCTGCTTTAGAGTAATGGTACTATCATTGCATTCGAACCATCCACATTTTTTTTTTATATATGCAGTATAGTGACATGCATTGGTTGTGTCTCCTGTGTGGTAGATTATACCTATTGTTGTGAAGGTTTCTTACCAAGTGATACTTGACCATGTGTGAATCCAGTCAGCTTGCAGTTGTTTTTGGTATAATCTGCATTGTACCGTAGAAGCATTAGTATTACGTATTTACTTTGTGTTTGTATCAGTAAGGTGGAGCGATTATCCGAATTGCAGATAGTACATAATCTACCATGGTTTGCATTTTGTACAAGTTGCTGAAATGGAACGGATTCACAATTAGGTATTGATACATACACAAAGCTATTTGTTCTTGTGTCATATTGTTGCAGAGAGTGCATGTATGATTCCACATGTATAAAATCTGGAAGATTTAATTTATAGGTATGTTTTTGTTTTCCAATACTTGTAGTAAGTACATTAGAAATTCTTGTGGATCTTCCTGTGAGTTTATAGTGAATTTCACCATTCCAGCACAGTAGTCCAATTGTTGTCTTATTCTATAAACACTATACGTGTTGTCAGGATTATTTGTTGCGTTTCTATGAAGTACTAACATTTGCAAACACAATTGGTCTGTACTGTGTAAGAAAATGTTTTCAACAATTGATGGTAATTGAAATAGAATATTCATTGCTACATTTGCGTAGCAACTTATACCAATCACATTTGAAAGTTTAAATGGAGCTGTTGAGCATCCTATCCTTTTCACTTCTGAAAGTTTGTCAAAGAGAATATTGACAAACTGAATGTTGTTGTCACGTGGGTATGATTGAAAGCCAACAACTGTACCCAGTGCTCCATTAACTAGTCTTTGATCCACATCAAGGTTACGTTTCAGCATTAATCTGCAATTTAAGGATAATTTTAATATTTTTTCCAGCTGTGTTGCAGATTTAATTTTCTAAACTATTTAGTTGTGTTGTGGCTTGTTCACACATGGGTAGTGTCATACCATATATGTCTAGTTTGTCTGTGGTGCTAATTTCAATTATTGGTTGCATTTCTTTTTTTAACATTGTTTCATTCAATTTGAAACAGCTTGCAAGAGTTGGCAGTAAGGACATAGAATTGACATTTTTGTGGGCTAATTGTTCCATAACATCCGTATCACATGCATTATCGCCATAAAGTGTATGAATGTGCCTGGTTTTCAATATTGCTTGTGCTTCTTGAGATAGTATACCAACTGTAATACTTTTTATGATGTTGGTATAAGTGAGATCTGCAGATTGCTGCATGTTTTTTGTTAATTCTCTGTATTGGAAATGTTGCCAAAGGTTGACATTTCCTATGCTGCCAACAGTTTTACGGCAGAGTTTGTGTCCCAAGGTTTTAAGAATAGGCTCACCTTTCACTGGTGTCAATTGAAGATCTCCGAAAACAATAATGTGTTTTCCTCCAAAGAGTTCTTCGTATTTTGTTTTGAATACTTCTTTTAATCTGAGGTGAATCAAAGCCAACATTAGGTTAGAGATCATGCTCACTTCATCTATTAGTAGCATTTTAATTTGTTTTAATACTCTGTGTAGTTCCATTGCAGCTTCTGTAGAAAGTTTGTAATAGTCTAATTTGTTTTGGTGTTCTACTGGCAAGAGTAGTAATCGGTGTAAAGTGACACTGCCTATGTTGTAGGCAGTTAAACCTGTGGGGGCAGGGACAACAGCTGACAGTTTGTTGTTTGTCAATTGTTGAAGGAATTTACTGATCATTTTGATTAACAATGGTTTGCAGAACCAGCTTCACCACTGACGTACAGTAGTATAGGTTTGTAATTTTGGCAGGTGCATTCTTTGTTTTCATGTTGTACACCATGTGCAATTTCTTTTGTTACTTCTTGAAAAATGCTATGTTGCTCATTGTTTAGTTTTGATTGTAGTATAGTTAAGTCTTCTTTATCTTCATACTGACACATGGTGTTTTCTACTTCGTCATAGCTAATTCTGCCTCATTTGTTATTAGTGGCTCTCCCAGTGGTTCTTGGCTTCCTGTTACAGAAGCTTGACTACTGACAGGAGTGTCCTTATCTAGTTGGGCTGGGAGTTCTTCTTCGTGTTGCTGTTCATTGTGCAACATTGTTTTGTACTGTGTAAAGTTTACATCGGCTATAGTGCTTTCATTTACTTTGAAAGCGTCTTCATAGGAGTCATAGTTATATGGTATTTCTTCTTCTTTTCTCCATGGTTTAAAGACTTGTAGCAGGGACATGTAATATAGTTCTTTATGTTGAGGAGTCTTTAATGACAATTTGATATCATTAATTAAATTTGCTTTGGTGAGTTTTACTAAGCTGCCTTCACAATTTGACACTCTGTATCTACCCATTTTTCATCTGGTTTTATATTATTTTTGTATGTGAAGTTTTGGGCTATGTGGTATAGACACATGGTTTCCAAAGTGGTAATTCTGTTTGGGTAGTATGTGTCCAGAAAATTTGATAGGTCATCCCAGAGGTCTTGAAGCTCTGTTTTTTTCTGCTTTGGTTAAGTAGGCTGTAACATATTGTACAACTGCAGTGGAATTGTCTGCAATGTACTGCACATCTATGTTTGCATTCCATAACAAGGCAATAATTGCACTGTAATCATTGATAAATTTAGCTTCTTCTGTTCTTTTTATGTAATATCTCTTCTTAGGTGATTTACCTTTAACACTATGGGCCTCATTATGACCCAGGTGCTCCTGTAATGAAGGGTGCCAGTACAGGACCGACACCCTTCATTACGGGAGCGCCTTTTTTGAGGTTCCTTTTGTGGAACCCAGAACAGACGTCTGGTAAAACCAGATGTCCTTTCCGGGTCCCGCAAGTGGAACAGGAGCTAATAATGGGCCGTTATTAACGTGCCCGTTATTAGCTCCCACCCCATTCCCTTTTGAGCCCTATGGGGGCTCAAATGGGAATGGGGAATGGTTCCTTCAAGGAGGAATTACCGGGTCAACCAATGTTGGACCATAGCACCATGGCTACCTCCATACTCGTAATGAGGCCCTATCTCTAATTGAAGATATGGGGCCTCATTACGAGATTGGTGGTAGTCATGGCACTATTTGCGCCATGACTGCCACCATTAATGGGTCCGGCACTGGTGTAGTTCAATGGGGATTTACCGGTCTAGTCCGACCCTGGCGGGACCGGTAAGTCCCCATTGCACATGCCATTCCCCATTCCCATTTGAGCCCCTGTAGGGCTCAATGGGAATGGGGAGGGCGCTAATAACAGGCTTGCGATGTACAAGCCCATTATTAGCATCCTGGTCCCCTAGCGGGACCCGTATGGGATGTGTGGTCTGACCACATGTTACTTACGGTCTCTGCCAAGGGACCTAGGAATAGGACGGTAAGGGATTACCGGCACCGGTCTCCTTACCGGTGCCCAGTATCCCTTACTGCCCTACTCGTAATGAGGCCCATGAAGTTGATTTCTTGACCTGTTGCTGTAACTGGTCTAGGGAAACAAAAGCGGTATTTGGTGTAGTATTTCATTTTGTTTTTGTATTTGCGACAATATTTCCCACATTTGTGACTTTGAAATTGTAAAATGTGTGCATGAAGATCACTATTTGTGGATTCTGAAGGAATTTCACAAGTGACATATTTTTCGATAAACTGTAAAACAGTGGCATCACTGTATTGACCAAATTTAGGAGCATCTTTAATCCATAAAAGCATGTGGATATGTGGTGCTCCTCTGGCTTGGTATTCTTTTCTCCAAATAAAGTGTTGCACTTCTCCGAGGGTAGGAACAGTTTTATTACAAACAAAGTGTAGCATAGCAATGAAGCGATGATGGAAATATTTTGAAACATTAACAGGATCTAGAGAGCAAAGTTCTCCAGGTGTTAGTATATCTATGTTTGTTTTTGTTTGATATGCGTAGGAAATCATGTAAATCCTCCCATAAATATTCTGCACAACTTAATGTAACAAACCAAGTGGGTGGGGCAATGTTTCTTATCATACAACGTACATCTCCATGGCATCAGAACCAGTACTCTTTAGTACCACGCATGTTTGCTAACTGATTTGTAATGCTTGATTGTAAAACCTAATCTATTTCTTACATTTTTTGTAGTAATTGTGTAGCTGACATATTTTGAAAATGGGTACCTGATTTCAATGTGTGTGCAACTCCGTAGCATACAGTTGCTAGTTCACTTTCAAAGAGTAGGTGGAATATGTATTCCACATTTTGTCTAAATCTGGGATCTTCACAATACATTCATAATGAGCGGTATTCTGATGCTGTTATCTGAGTGGGCTATCATTGTACCTTCCTCTTTTCCCATTAGTAAAGAGTAGAGGAAAAGCATGTGCTTCTATACTTTTTTCCATTATGCTGATTGGTGGTCTTTTGGTTTGTCGCATTTGGTATGTTTCTAGTGCATCATCTATGGTGTCTTTAGAGTGTAATGGATGAATTGTAGAATGGTCTAAAATATTGGATACTGTAGCAGGATCTAGAAGTTCAAATTGACCAGTTTCTGGTGACTCTTGAATTATTTCAGTGGTTTCCCTCAGGTTTTCTTCAATATTAATTTCTTTGTCGTATTCGTTATTGTCTTTTAAATATTGCAAGGCTTGTCTAACTTTATGTAAGTCTACGAGTTGTTGACAAATTATTTTGTCTTTTGTAGGTACACCATTTACTAAGACAATTAAAGATTGTTCTATTGGAGGTTGCACTCCTAGAGTGTGCACATTTTCTTTCAGATCTAATAAACTACTTTGCCACAAACACCTTTCACTAATTCAGAGGGAGGTAATTTTGCTGTTTTTGGTTGAAGGTGGTTTATTGCTTGAAATGGGTGCACTGTTTGAATTATGATCATCTAATATTAATTGAGTTGTTGCAAGGGTTTTGGTAGTGGGAATAATTCCAAGTTATTTGTGATAGCATGTGAAGGAGTTTGTTTGTTGTCAAGTTTTTCAGTGCAGTAACTACAAAGTATTAAGGGGTCATTTATTTCATATTTGATTTCTGCTATCAGGTAGAGAGCTAATTCAAACCATTTGGAATCTTCATTGTCTTCTATTTTGTATGTTATGTCTACAGTTTATGTGCTACTTTTATAAAAAGTTCTGCAGCAACACACACACACATGGTTTGGTACTTCAACGGATGTACTTTTAAATTTTAGTATTTCTTTTTTGTATGTGTGTAGTAGAAGGTTGCCATTTGTAGATTTGTCCCTAGTTTGTTGTAAAGCTATTGCATTTTGTAAGTGGATTTCACTTCCAAAATATTTTTTCTGGATATGCTCTATTTCTTCGAGTAGGTCTTTAGCTGTACCATGTAGAAGATTGTTATTTAAATTGACTAGTGCTAAAGCAGGACTGTTAGCATAGTACCGTTTATAGACTAGATGTCTTATATTTGAATGATGTGTTGATATCATTTTGATATGATGGAAGGTGCTTTTGCAATTAGGTCCTGAAATGCAGGCTAATGTATGTCCTTGTAGTCCTGTGTGTTTGGGTACTTACAGGTATCCATATTGTGTAGAAGTTTCATTTTGAATTTGTCTTTGCCTTTTACATATTGATTGAGGAGCTGGGGAAAAGATTTGAAAGATTTTTTGTCAATGTTACACATTGATGTGCATGGCCATTTGTACACTGGACGTTTTGGATCAGTCTGATGGAGAGGTGATACTGAGTTTTCTGGAGATATTTTTGTAAGCTTGTTTCTTGTTTCATTATGGTAATGTTAAGTTTTTCATACCTTCGTCCACTGCTATGTATGGCAATTGTGTTTGTTTGCTTCTTCATTGAAATATGGTTCTGTGCTTGTGGTGTGACTCCATTCACCTCCACAGATATTTAAGAAGTTATTTTTGTTGACATTCCATTTATTGAGAAGTCTTTTTTGTAATTTAGAAGTTAGTTTTGTTAGTGGTTTCATTCTGTTTAACACTTAAATAAATAACTTCCTTTTGAGAAGGATTGCGCTGTCTATGAAAGCTTCTAAGATACATTTTCTATGGTAGGTTTTAAGGGTTGTGCATGATTTCTCTCCTGTTTTTATAAGATTCTGAAGGACTCTGTGGTGGAAAACGTTTTGTAAACTGCTTTTTTTGGTTTGGTTACTTGCCACTACATCAAGATTTATAGGAGCAGTGTTAGCAGTAGTGGTAGCTGAATTCTTGTTAATCACTTTCTGTTTCGTTTTACATTTTGAAAGAGGAGGCAGACATTTTGTACTGGAAGTTTGTTTTGTTTCACTTAATGGCTCTATTAGATCTTTTGTTTGAACTTTTTGAACAAATTCTGCTAGTGATGGATGCTTATTTTGGATACTTTTATTTTCATTTGCTCTACTTGTGCGTTGCTTTCTACGGACTTGCTTTTTGGTAGACATTCTTTGGGGTCTGTTGAAAAAAAGAAGGTATGGGTTGGGCTGTTCTGCAATGTATGTGTGCTGTGTGCATGAGTGTCTGAGTATGATGGTAAGGATGTATGTGCTGGCGTGTGATTGTGCATTGGGCAGCTACAGCTAGTTGGGAAGGCTATTCTTGTATTTGTGTGTTACTATACTGGGGTTCAGATGACAGTAGAAAGTAAGCTAGTGGTGAGGAGAAACACTAATACTCAATCTAATGGTATAGAATTAAAACAGTTGTTTGTTCTGCAATGCTAACATTCTATGGGCTGATTTATGGAATTTGTGCGCCTAAAAACGGGGATTTGTGCGTCATTCTGCCTGCAAATCCCTGTTTAACAAATGGGGATTTGTGGGCAGAATGGTGCACAAATCCTCGTTTTTGGTGCACGAATTCCAAGAATGAACCCCACAGTGTGTTTGAGTAACAGTAAGAATATTATGGTAGTATTGTATTTACTTTTTTGTTTGGAATGAGCAGGTTTCTTTTTAAGTTGTTGTTTGTACTTCAGATGTTGCTGCTTTTCAGGAGAATGGTCTTCAATGCAATTGTAAAAGAAAGAAGTTAGTAAGTTTGTGTATTTATAGCACTGATGTTAATGTAGACATTGATTTCTATGTTATTGTGGTAGTGTTGTTGTTTGATATCTGAACATAGTGTGTGCATGCAGTTTCCTTTGACTATAGGCAGCCTTTATATTTTACTTACAATATATTAGTTCAACATGCTTTGCAAATGAGTAGAATACTAAGTGTATGAAACTCACTTGGTTTCTTAAGGATGTGTTATTGGATGTTAGGAGATAGAAGAAATAATGATATACTTATTTTGCTCTTATTTATTTAAATGGCAGAAGCTGTATAGAAAATATTAGAATGTATACATTTGTGAATGTGTCGGTAATAAAGCAGAAGGATGTGATGTACAGGCAGTGGTGTTATTTCAGCTGGGAGCTTTTCAATGATAGTGTCTATCTGTGTAAGTGTATAAAGATGCATGAACTTATCCTGGCTGTGTGTAATTTTATAATACACTACTAAGTGTTTTGCTACAATTATACTGTTATTTCTCCTATCTTTTAATATTAAATTATAATTAATCATATGATCAAGAGCTTTGTATAGTTCCATTTGGAACAAACACAAATGAAGTAAAAAAAAATATATTAAATTATACTTTTTTGAGATAGCTGTGTGTGTAAAAAAGAATTTAGATAGCAGACAGGTTTGGAAGTGACAGTTGATTATAGCAGATGGGAAAAATAACAGTAAGTTCATTTTATAGGTTATACAGGTTAAGTGGCAGTTACTCTGTTTATATGCATTCATAAGAGTTGTACATGTACTGTGCATAAAAAATGCATACCTGTAGTTTGTATTCATGCATGCAGATATGCATGTAGCTGCAAGTAGAAATCTTGGAGACTTGTACAGTAGTTTTTGTAGTAGGTGTTTTCCAATGATATGAGACCTGTACTCAGAGTGATCAACAGTACATTTGAAGTGCTGAACTATGATGATGGAGTTAGAGGTAGAGGTCTTGGATGTGATTGGTGGATGGTTGTGTGACTGCTTAGCTGTATCCAATGAGGGAATGGTACAGAGAGTGAAGTGGAAATGGTAGAAGAGCTGTCGAAGAGTTACGTGCTCCGTGGACACCGCGGCTGTCCGCGGACAGGACGTGCTACATCCAGTGTTTTCCAGGAAATCCAGCATGGAAAGGGAACTTTAGGGATTAACCACACAGGTGTTGAGGTTGTGGATTTGTGTTGAAAGAGGCTGTGTCTAGTGAGGATGGCAGAGGTGGAGAAAGTCAGAGTGTTGGTGCTTGGAGTCATGTTTGTGCATGGTTTACAGCAGTACAGCAATGTTCAATGCAGACATGTGGCAAACATTGTTGATGTTAAAGGAGTGGATGGGGTGTGGAGCACTGTGCCTGCTTGCAATGAACAGGGAATTGTAAAAGATATGGGCAGGATGAACAGTCCCCATGTGGTAGTTTTGCACTGTGGTGCTTTCCGTTTGGGCTATGTCAGTGCCCCTACTTTGTTGGCAGATTTGGAACACGTGGTTCAAGCTGTAATGAACATCCTTCAAAATGCTGAAGTTATTTTTTCTGGATTAATACCTAGGGCAATATGGGACAATAGTTCTGTTTTTTGTCATCAGCAAAACATTGCTAGTTGTGCAATTAACCGAGGCATGTGTGCTTTCATGCTTAGAGCTGGTATGTTCTTCTGTAATAATGAGAATATTGATTCCAGTAATGCTGTTTATTTCAAAGAAGATGGCATTTATGTATCTTTTATGGGAAATGCCATGCTGTTTTGGAATGTAAGGGTTGCTTTGGAGAAGGTTATGTGAAGATTTTAGGAGTAAAGTAAGAAAAAAATCCCCAAAGCAATACAAAATAGCAGGTGTCTGTCAAGAATCTGCAAAAAACCCCCCAAAAAACAGCTCTTTTCAGAAGGGAAATGGGGCACCCTATTTAAATTTGAATTCACCACGCTCAGATTTTCGATTTGTCCGCAGACATGGCGTTGGTCTACGGACACCGCATATTACATATGGGAATTTTGGGGTGGAGAGGCATGCAAATGGGAATGAGTAGAGCAAGGGATTGGTCAATAAAGTTGTTCCTAAGTATTACTGGCTAAAATATATCACTAAAGGAGAAAAGAGTGAGCCAGACATGTGATGTCATCAGTGATGTCATCAATTACATTTGTGATGTCATCTTTGATGTCATGGGTGTTAAGCTTAGCAATGCACATGGTGGTGCAAGTTATGGTTGCTTAGCTTACCATAACTAGCGAATTTCAGGGGTTTTTCGGTTTTACTTGGAACCATAACGTCCCTTTAACAAAGTTTTTTTACTGAATTTCATAGGTTTTTAGTAGCGCAACTTAACCATAACGTCCCTTTAACAGATTTTTTTACTGAATATATATATATATATATATATATATATATATATATATATATATATATATATATATATATATATATATATTCAGTGAAAAAACTTTGTTAAAGGGACGTTATGGTAAAGTTGCGCTACTAAAAACCTATGAAATTCAGTGAAAAAACTTTGTCAAAGGAACGTTATGGTTCCAAGTAAAACCGAAAAACCCTTGAAATTCGCCAGTTATGGTAAGCTAAGCAACCATAACTAGCGCCACCACCGTGCACAGCTAAGACTAACACCCAGGACATCAAAGATGACATCACAATTGTCATTGATGACATCACTGATGACATCACATGTGTATGTACTTTTCATGAAATATGTGTACAAGGGATTCTTATTATAATGTTGAGAAACAAGTGTCAAGGATCATTGCAATAAATATCATACCCTAATTAGTGCATTGAACGATGCATTGATATAAATAGCATTCTATTATGGGGTTCTATCTAGTATACTAAGCTACTGATACAGAAACATAACATGGTGTGCAGTGTACAAGATGAAGGTATACTATTCGTAATGTTAATATGTTGAATAATGAAATGATAATTGTTTTCTGAATAGATTTTTGTGTACTGTGAAATATGTAATACGTAGCTAATAAAACATTACTATAGACAAAACACAAAGACACAAGAACACATACCAATACGGGTATATACAGGGAAAGTGAAGTTAGCAAAAAAGCACAAGTAGTAGCAGAAACAATTCATAACTTAACTGATTATTTTCATGCAAATAAATGATTGCTCTGTTTCAAAGCTGCTATTCACCCTATGTATATGTATCACTTGATGTGATTGGACCCACAGGGAAAGTACAGCCATAAAAAAAAAACAACAGAACTATCAGAAAGTGCTCATAAGTCTATTGATTATCTTTATGCACAAAAAGGATTGCTGTCTGTCAAGCTTGTGTCTTCCCGTATCTATATGTTTCATATGATGTGACTGGACTCTAACAGAATTACTGTAAGAACCTACTTGAAGGATACGTCTACAAATAAAATAAAATGTTTAGTTTCTGACTGTTACTGAAGAAAACCATTTGGCCTAGATATGTCAGCAAAAGAAAAAAGAGTGAGCCAGACATGTGATGTCATCAGTGATGTCATCAATGACATTTGTGATGTCATCTTTGATGTCCTGGGTGTTAGTCTTAGCAGTGCACGGTGGTGGCGTGAGTTATGGTTGCTTAGCTTACCATAACTGGCGAATTTCAAGGGTTTTTCGGTTTTACTTGGAACCATAACGTTCCTTTGACAACGTTTTTTCACTGAATTTCATAGGTTTTTAGTAGCGCAACTTTACCATAACGTCCCTTTAACAAAGTTTTTTCACAGAATTTCATAGGTTTTTAGTAGCGCAACTTAACCATAACGTCCCTTTAACAAAGTGTTTTCATTGAATTTCATAGGTTTTTATTAGTGCAACTTAACCATAACGTCCTTGTAACATTGTTTTTGCTAAATTTTAAAGGTTTTTATTAGTACAACGTGACCATAACATCCTTTTCAATAGATGAAGACCACTAACATCTTATGTCCTCAAAGTGGGAATGCCGGGTGGTAAAAAAAACAAAAAGATTTTCCTTCCTACGCCGGGACGCCTGCGGCGTCTCGGTGTAGGAAGGAAAATCTTTTAGCAAGATGGCCACCATGGAAAGGGAAGACGGGGTGTATAAAGAACACAACGGCGAATGAGCAGGGTTGGGGGGGCACAGGGGAGACACATGGGCATGAGCGGGGGGTGAGAGGGAACAGGGTACAAACGGGGCATGAGCAGGGGGCGGGGGGAAAAGGAAGGAAACACAGGGCATGAGCGGTGGTGTGGGGAACACGAGAGAGACACGGGGCATGAGCAGCGGGTGGGGAGGAACATGAGGGAGACACGGGGTATGAGCAGGGGGTGGGGAGGAACATGAGGGAGACACAGGGCATGAGCGGGGGGATACAGGGCACATACGGGACATGAGCGGCGGTGAGGAGGAAAGGAGATAGACAAGGGGCATGAGCGGGGGTGGGGGGAACACGAGGGAGACACGGAGCATGAGCGGGGGCAGGGGGTAACACGAGGGAAACACGGGGCATGAGCAGGGGGTGGGGGCAACAGGAGACAGACACGGGGCATGAGCCAGGGGGTGGGGAGAACAGGAGACAGACACGGGGCATGAGCGGGGGATGGGGGTAACAGGAGACAGATACGGGGCATGAGCGGGGGTGGGGAGAACAGGAGACAGACACGGGGCATGAGCGGGGGGGTGGGGAGAACAGGAGACAGACACGGAGCATGAGCGGGGGGTGGGGGTAACAGGAGACAGATACGGGGCATGAGCGGGGGTGGGGAGAACAGGAGACAGACACGGGGAATGAGCAGGGGGTGGGGGGCAACAGGAGAGAGACACGGGGCATGAGCGTGGAGTGGGGGAATGCAGGAGACAGACACGGGGCATGGGTGGGGGCATCAGGAGACAGGCACGGGGCATGAGCGGGGGGTGGGGGAACAGGAGACAGACACGGGGGGTGGGGGGAACAGAAGACAGACACGGGGCATGAGCGGGGGAGTCGGGGGCAACAGGAAAGAGACACGGGGCATGAGCGTGGGGGGTTACAGGAGACAGACACGGGGCATGAGCGGGAGGTGGGGGTCAACAGGAGAGAGACACAGGACATGAGTGGGTGGGGGAACAGGAGACAGACACGGGGCATGAGTGGGGGGGCAACAGGAGACAGACACGGGGCATGAGCGGGGGGTGGGGGGTACAGGAGACAGACACGGGGCCTGAGCGGGGGCTGGGGGGAACAGGAGACAGACACGGGGCATGAGCGGGGGTGGGGGCACAACAGAGACAGACACGGGGCATGAGCAGGTGGTGGGGGGCAACAGGAGACAGACACGGGGCATGAGCGGGGGGTGGGGGGCAACAGGAGAGAGACACGGGGCATGAGCGTGGGGTGGGGGGCAACAGAAGACAGACACGGGGCATGAGCGGGAGGTGGGGGAACACGAGACAGACACGGAGCATGAGCGGGGGGTGGGGAGAACAGGAGACAGACACAGGACATGAGCGGGGGTGGGAGGAACAGGAGACAGACACGGGGCATGAGCGGGGGGTGGGGAGAACAGGAGACAGATACGGGGCATGAGCGAGGGGGTGGGGGGCAACAGGAGACAGACACGGGGCATGAGCGGGGGTGTGGGGGGCAACAGGAGAGAGACACGGGCATGAGCGCGGAGTGGGGGGGTACAGGAGACAGACACGGGGCATGGGTGGGAGCAAGAGGAGACAGACATGGGGCATGAGCGGGGGATGGGGGGAACACGAGACAGACACGGGGCATGAGCGGGGGGTGGGGGGTACAGAAGACAGACACGGGGCATGAGCGGGGTAGTGGGGGGCAACAGGAGAGAGACATGGGCCATGAGCGGGGGGTGGGGGGGTACAGGAGACAGACACGGGGCATGAGCAGGGGGTGGGGGGCAACAGGAGAGAGAGAGACACAGGGCATGAGCGGGGGGGTGGTGGGGTACAGGAGACAGACACGGGGCATGAGCGGGGGGTGGGGGGCAACAGGATAGAGACACGGGACATGAGCGGGTGGGGGAAACAGGAGACAGACACGGGGCATGAGCAGGGGGGGCAACAGGAGACAGACATGGGGCATGAGCGGGGGGGTGGGGGGTACAGGCGACAGACACGAGCATGAGCGGGGGGTGGGGGGTACAGGAGACAGACACGGAGCATGAGCAGGGGGTGGGGGGCAACAGGAGAGAGACACGGGGCATGAGCGGTGGGTGGGGGGAACAGAAGACAGACACGGGCCATGAGCGGGGGGTGGGGGGAACAAAAGAGACAGACACGGGGCATGAGCGGGGGGTGGGGGCAACAGGAGAGAGACACGGGGCATGAGCGGGGGGTGAGGGCAACAGGAGACAGACACGGGGCATGAGCATGGGTTGGGGGGGAACAGGAGACACACACGGAGCATGAGCGGGGGGTGGGGGGTACAGGAGACAGACACGGAGCATGAGCAGGGGGTGGGGGGCAACAGGAGAGAGACACGGGGCATGAGCGGGGGTGGGGGGTACAGGAGACAGACACGGGGCATGAGCAGGGGGTGGGGGGCAACAGGAGAGAGAGAGACACAGGGCATGAGCGGGGGGGGTGGGGGGTACAGGAGACAGACACGGGGCATGAGCGGGGGCTGGGGGGCAATAGGATAGAGACACGGGACATGAGCGGGTGGGGGAAACAGGAGACAGACACGGGGCATGAGCAGGGGGGGCAACAGGAGACAGACATGGGGCATGAGCGGGGGGGTGGGGGGTACAGGAGACAGACACGAGCATGAGCGGGGGTGGGGGGTACAGGAGACAGACACGGAGCATGAGCAGGGGGTGGGGGGCAACAGGAGAGAGACACGGGGCATGAGCGGTGGGTGGGGGGAACAGGAGACAGACACGGGGCATGAGCGGGGGGTGGGGGGAACAAAAGAGACAGACACGGGGCATGAGCGGGGGGTGGGGGCAACAGGAGAGAGACACGGGGCAGGAGCGGGGGGTGGGGGGCAACAGGAGACAGACATGGGGCATGAGCGGGGGGTGAGGGCAACAGGAGACAGACACGGGGCATGAGTAGGGGGTCGGGGGGAACAGGAGACACACACGGAGCATGAGCGGGGGGTGGGGAGAACAGGAGACAGACACAGGGCATGAGAGGGGGGCAACAGGAGACAGACACGGGGCATGAGCGGGGGGTGGGGGCCAACAGGAGACAGACACGGGGCATGAGCAGGGGTGGGGGGCAACAGGAGAGAGACACGGGGCCTGAGCGGGTTGTGGAGAGAACAGGAGAGAGACACGGGGCATGAGCGGGGGGTGGGGGCCAACAGGAGACAGACACGGGGCATGAGCAGGGGTGGGGGGCAACAGGAGAGAGCCACGGGGCCTGAGCGGGTTGTGGAGAGAACAGGAGAGAGACACGGGGCATGAGCGGGGTGTGGCGAGAACAGGAGACAGACACGGGGCATGAGCGGGGGAACAGAAGACAGACTTGGGGCATGAGCGTGGGGTGGGGGAAGGGGAGAGAGACACACAGGGCATGAGCGGTGGTGGGGGGAGGGAGAGAGACACACGGGGCATGAGCGGGGTTGGGCGGGAGTGAGAGAGACACACGGGGCATGAGCGGGGGGTGGTCGGGAGGGAGAGAGACACACGGGGCATGTGCGGGGGGTGGGCGGGAGGGAGAGAGACACACGGGGCATGAGCGGGGGGTGGGCGGGAGGGAGAGAGACACACGGGGCATTAGCGGGGGGTGGGCGGGAGGGGAGAGACACAAGGGGCATGAGCGGGGGTGGGCGGGAGGGAGAAAGACACGGGGCAAGAGCGGGGGTGGGTGGGAGGGAGAAAGACACGGGGCAAGAGCGGGGGTGGGGAGGAGGGAGAAAGACACGGGGCAAGAGCGGGGGTGGGCGGGAGGGGGAAAGAGACACGGGGCAAGAGCGGGGGTGGGCGGGAGGGTGAGAGACACAAGGGGCATGAGCGGGGGTGGGCGGGAGGGTGATAGACACAAGGGGCATGAGCGGGGGTGGGCGGGAGGGTGATAGACACAAGGGGCATGAGCGGGGGTGGGCGGTAGGGTGATAGACACAAGGGGCATGAGCTGGGGTGGGCGGGAGGGTGATAGACACAAGGGGCAAGAGCGGGGGTGGGCGGGAGGGTGATAGACACAAGGGGCAAGAGCGGGGGTGGGCGGGAGGGTGAAAGACACGGGGCAAGAGCAGGGGTGGGCGGGAGGGTGAAAGACACGGGGCAAGAGCAGGGCGGGAGATTGAAAGACACGGGGCAAGAGCGGGGGTGGGCGGGAGGGTGAAAGACACGGGGCAAGAGCGGGTTGGGCGGGAGGGTGAAAGACACGGGGCAAGAGCGGGGGTGGGCGGGAGGGAGCAAGACACGGGGCAAGAGCGGGGGTGGGCGGCAGGGTGAAAGACACGGGGCAAGAGCGTTTTGAAAGACACGGGGCAAGAGCGGGGGTGGGCGGGAGGGGGAGAAAGACACGGGGCAAGAGCGGGGCTGGGCGGGAGGGGGAAAGAGACACGGAGCAAGAGCGGGGGTGGGCCGGAGGGGGAAAGAGACACGGGGCAAGAGCGGGGTGGGCGGAAGGGGGAAAGAGACACGGCGCAAGAGCGGGGGTGGGCGGGAGGGGGAAAGAGACACGGGGCAAGAGCAGGGTGGGCGGGAGGGGGAAAGAGACATGGGGCAAGAGCGGGGGTTGGCAGGAGGGGGAAAGAGACACCGGGCAAGAGCGGGGGTGGGCAGGAGGGGGAAAGAGACACAGGGCAAGAGCGGGGGTGGGCGGGAGGGGGCGGGAGGGGGAAAGTGACACGGGGCAACTGCAGGGTTTGGCGGGAGGGGGAAAGCCACACGGGGCAAGAGCGGGGGTGGGCGGGAGGGGGAAAGACACACGGGGCAGGGGTGGGCGGGAGGGGGAAAGACACACGGGGCAAGAGCGGGGGTGGGGGGGGGAGACAGACCTAAGGTGCAAGAGCGGGGATGGGGGGTAGAGAGACAGACACACGAGGCATGAGCGGGGGTGGGGGAAGGGGAGAGACACACAGGGCATGAGCGGGGGTGGGCCGGAGGGGAGAGACACACGGGGCATGAGCGGGGGGTGGGCAGGAGGGGGAGAGACACATGGGGCATGGGTGGGGGAAGGGAGAGAGACACACGGGGCATGAGTGGGGGGTGGGGGGAAGGAGAGAGAGACACATGGAGCATGAGCGGGGGGTGGGCGGGTGGGGGAGAGACACAAGGGGCATGAGCGGGGGTGGGGGGGAGGGAGAGAGACACACGAGACATGAGTGGGGGTTGGCGGGAGGGAGAAAGACACACGGACATGAGCCGGCGGTGGGCGGGAGGGAGAAAGACACACGGACATGAGCGGGGGGTGGGAGGAACAGGAGACAGACACAGGCATGAGCGGGGGTGGGGTACTTACTGTGCAGGCTGGATACAAAGCCTCTCATGTGAGGAACAAAGATGGCGGGCGTCTCTGAAGCCAGATGCACTGCACGCTTTCACGCATCCATGAGAGAGCACGTCAGATGTCCGCTGCTTGCCCAATCACCGTCCTGTCCGCGCAGCGAACCGGCGAAGTGTGTCCGCTAAGCGAACACAGATATCACTAATTTTTTTCACTTACATTTTTGTCATTTTTTTAAAAACTACTGGACGGATTTATACCAAATAAAGCAAAGCATGCTTTCGGGACCAAGCCGCCGCTCCTGCCGCTAATTTGGTGTAAATCCGTCCAGCGGTTTGGGATGTAGGCGTGAGCAAAGTTTTTTCCCATTATGTCTATGGGGAAAAAAAAGTTTTGGGATCCCCCCTATAACTTTGCCCCCCCTGGAAAAATCCTCACCAAACTTTGCAAAGAAATTCAGAGTGACCCAAATACTTTTTTTGCAAAGTTTGGTGAGGATCCGTCCAGGGAGAGCGAAGTTATAAGCCACCCAAAAAGTGCTCTTCCTATGGAAACAGCAATTTAACCATAACTACATGGCCACTACCGTGGCCATGTAATATATATATATATTTGGAACAGTGTTGAAAACATTTCTTTAAACAAGTAGAAGCATACCTGTACTATGTACTATGGGCCTCATTACACGGATGGCAGTAAGGATTTACCGGTACCGGTAAAATACCTGTACCGGTAAATCCTTACCGCCTTACTACGAGGTCCCTTTGTGGGTTGGGGGATTTAACGCCTGCTTTTTGCAGTCGTTAAAAACCAACCCGCAAAGGGACCCAGGGAGCTAATTACAGTACCGTAATTTGCGGTACCGTAATTAGCGTCTTCCCCATTCCCATTGAGCCCTATGGGGCAAAAATGGGAATGGGGAAGGGCAATGGTGGAAGGGGGAATTACCACCCTGCCAACTTTGGAATGGGGCGGTAATTCCCCTTTCCGCCAAGGCGGTGCCGGTATTTTACCGGCATGAACCATGGCGCTAATAGCGCCATAGTTCTCCGCCATCCGTGTAATGAGGCCCAATGTCTTGTTAGATGCAGATGTTGTTGAATCTGCAAATAGAAATCTTGGAGAGTTTCACAGTAGTTTTTAATGCAGGTGGCTGTGAGTAGGAGGAGACATGTACTCTGAGAGTTCAAGAGTACATCTGAAGTGTTGAATTGAGATGGCGGGCTTCCATGTAGAATTTTTGGATGTAATTGGTGGATGGATGTGTGACTGTTTGAAAGCAGCCAATAAGGGAGTGTTACAAACAGAAAAGTAAAAAGGGTAGCAGGGCTGCCTTGTGCTAAGGTTTCTGCGGACACTGCAGTAGTTGACAGACATCAGCGTGCCATCCGGGTCCTTTAAGGATGCCTGGCATGGAAAGGGGACAGAGAAGACCATGGACAGTCATGATGTCTGCAGTCATCAGGGGATAAGCCCATCAGGTTTTGTAGTTGTGATGGTGTACGGGAAGATAGGGTATGAATTGCTTTCTTTGTTGTGTGCAGTGAAGATGGCTATGGTTATGGCTTTGAGGAAGCAGAGTGTGTGGATGGTGGGACATTTCTGGATCTATTCATTGAAGCTTTAAACAGAATCTCGTGGCATCTCTGTTACTATTGGATTAGAAGAAGTGGAAGCTTCCTGGTATGCATTTTGTGGTTTAAAGTGGGTAACCTTATTACTATTATGTGAGAGTTTGGCTCACTTTAAAAGTCTAGATAATATTATTGTGCATTGTGGAGGCAGCGGTTTGGGCTATGTGACCGCAGTATCTTTGCAGTTTGCCATGAAGGATATATTGAAGAGCTTAATGGAATTGTTTCCAACTTCAAAGATTATTTTTTCGGAAATTATTCAAAGACAAATATGGAGACATCCAAACTTGTGTTGTCCATACGTAGAAAAAGCTAGGCAGCATGTCAAGAAAGGTGTATGTGCTTTTCTATATGATTTCAGAATGGCATCTTTTGACAATGGAAATATCAAGTTGGATGGCGTAAATACTTTTCAAGGCAATGGAGTGTATATGACAGATATTGGCAATCAATTTTTTCTTTTGAATGTTCAACATGCATTGAAAACGTTTGTGTAAACAAATGTAAAGGGAAGACGTGGAATGTATAGTAAGGCATTTGTTAGGATGTGTAGGATATACAATTGAGAAAAAAAGAAAAGATATTGAAGAGGTTTCTGTAGTAGTTATAAAAACACATGAGTGCAGTTTAAGATGAGTTACTATAGTAGATAAAAGCAAAACATAGGAAAAGGCCTGTTTTTAAACAAACCCAACAAAAGGCTCTTTTAAGAGCCACCATTGTAGAATTAATGATTTGCATTGAGTTTAAACCCCCCCACCACCACTAATTGCCCATGCCACCCACAGAAATGGTGGTAGCCTGTGGACATTGCATGCACAATCCGGGTTCTTTAAGTATGCCAGGCATGAAAAGGGAACTGTGAAGACTGTGGACAGTCATGGATGTCTGCGGACATTGGGGGATGAGCCAATCTGGTTTTGTGGTTGTGGTGTACAGGAACACTGGGTAGCAATTGTTATCTTTGTTGTGTGCAGTGAAGTTGGCTATGGCTATGGCTTTGAGGTAGCAATGTCTGGGTTGTGGGTGATTCTTGGATCCATTGGTTGAAGGTGTACTGTGAGGAGTGTGGATTACCTGTGATTCTTGGATGTGAAGTTTCCTGGTGTGGAGTTTGAAAAATGAAGTGGGCGGACTTGCTCCCATTTTGCGAGTGTATGGTTACTTTGAAGCATCCATACATAATTGTAGTTCACTGTGGAGGCAATAGTTTGGGCTATGTCACCGGAATTTCATTATAGTTTGCAATGAAGGAAACATTGGCAAAGTTCATGGAGCTGTTTATAATTTTCGAATATTGTTTTTTCTCAGATGGAAAGACGCTAATTTATTTTATCGACAAATTGAGAAAGCAACACGCAATGTAAAGAAAGCAGTATGTGTTTTTTTGCAGGATATTGGAATGACATCTTTTCAGAACGGAAATATCAAGTTTGATGTTGTGAATATTTTTCAAGGCGATGGAGTGCATTTAACGGATGTCAGAAATCAGATTTTTCTTTTGAATATTCACAATGCATTGAAACAGTTTTTGTGAACACGTGAAATATGTAGTGAAGTATGTTTTAGTACTTGTGGTAAATAAAAAGCAAAAACAGAAAAAGAAATTGGGAGCAGTTGTTGTAACAGTTAGAAAAAATAATTAAGTTCAGTAGACCATTTGTTAGTTCAGTATATAAAACCCTGCAAACCTTTAAAAAAAAAGGTTCTTTTAAGAGCCATCATGTTTGACCTAAAACATGTTAATTGATTGTAATTTCCCCACACCTGGAATTTTCCAGATATCCGTTGACTAGCGTACTGTTTGCGGACTGGGCAGGCTGTGAAAGGTGGCTTTTATATTTTTTGGGGATTTTGTTCTTTTTGTAGGAGAGGTGAGGAGGTAGGTGGATAAGGGAAGTGAGTGAAGAGGCACCAAACACAGATACAGAATGGTAGGTGGACAGGGGTTGATGTTGGACGTCCCTTAAATCTAAGGTGGGGCAGTGTTTCTTTTGCTCCCTGACAGATGCCTCAAAAGCACTTTGAATCTGATCCCCCCTGCAGAGCGGTGTGCCACAGAACTTGCAGACAACTGTGACCCTTGAAAGGTAAAGATTAACAGTCTCCTGTATGGCATGTGAGGAAGCCAGCAGTATTCTCTGCCACACAGGAGTAGCGTGTATAGTGACAGGTGCAGTTGAGGAAGATGGGGTAGAGGATGTTAACCTGCTTCTCTCTGAGAAAGGAACAGCCTTTCCAGAGCAACCAGGTGGTTTGATCTGATGTGGCAGCACATGGAGGTGGTCCTGAAGGAGGTTGTCCGCGACTGAGTACAAACCCACACTCAACAGTGGTAAAAAAAAAAAACATCACACCCATGACTCCCTCTCTCTGTGCACTGGAGTTATAGAACTTCTTCTACCTCTTCTTCCTGTTCCTTGTCATTCTTCTCTGCATCAACATGCCTATTCCCCATTCCAGACCCTACAGCAGGTGATCATGGTGGCGGTGGCCCCTGAGAAGGAGGGATGGCCATGACAGATGCCATTGGAGCAGGTTGTAAAGATTCTGCAAAGCAAGTGCTCTCCTGGTGCTCTCTCCTGGATAGCCAGATTGAGAAAGATTAAAAGTAATGGGTGGGTCCCTTTAGAGGAACCGGTCATGGAACTGTTCAACTGTCTGCAGACTAGCTAGTCGAACATAGGCCTTGCAAAGTTGTAATAAGTTAACAGATCAACTAAGAATGGGTTTAGAAAACTCTTTAAGGGTAAGATTTCAACATGAAACATCCAAGATTGGCCGAAAAATGCAGTTTAAAAATGTACACCGTCCGCAGACACGCCATCACGCCAAATGGGTGCGGTCACATGATGAAGTCCAGAGACGTCCGCGGCAGAGGTGGGTGTTCATTGACCCCATTTTGCAGGCGATGCCAGATGCATGCGCATGGATGTCCACAATCGAAGGAGCTGTCTGTTGACTAATTAAAAGTGTGTCATGTGTGATGTCTGCAGACAGACTATTGTGCAAGCAGACCCCAAAACAGTCATATAGTCTGCAGACTATGAATTGGAGTTTTAAAAAAAGGAATCAATCACAGAATAATAAACAAGATATTTCTAGTATAAAAAAAATGTATTTATCAAAGGGATGGGATATCGAAATAGGAATCATACATGGGAGAAATTGGAATTTCTAGAAAGTCATCATCGGGAGGAAAGGAGATAAGTTTCATCAACCGGTCTTTCTTTTATATTTTGTAAATTTTATTGGAGTGATTGCTTTTTTTTCTCTTCGCTCCGCACTCTCCTTATCGCCCCCTTTCCATGCACTTCTCCCCCTCCCCCATGTATGTGCACGTTCTCAATGTCACTGGGCCTAGTAAGATCGTTGTTTTTGTTCTCCCCTGTTCCCCTTCCCTTGCTTTGTCGCTCTTTGAAACACTTGTGAATGAGAGCGATAGAAACAAAATATCAATTTCAATATCAACAATGCATACAAATCAAAGGCACGTACAGGGAAGCTAAAGTAAGGAAAAAGTAAACAACATCACCAGAAAATGTCAATAACATTAAAGTTCATCATCATGTATATAAATTGTCTGTTTGAGGCCTGCCAATTGCCCCATATATTTGCACCATGAGCTGAGACCAAACCCTAAGGAAAGTGCTTTACGAACATACTAGAAACGTAACGTCAAGATATATAGCACCTTTTCATTTTTCATTTTCTCTTTGCCAGTGAACAATACCGCCTGGCCTAGAAATGTCAGTGAACAAAAACAAGTGTCCTAGATATGTGATGTCATCATTGAAATCCTCAATGACATTTGTGATATCATAGTTGATGTCCTAGGTGTTAGTCTTAGCAGTGCACAGTGGTGGCTTGAGTTATGGTTGCTTACCTTACCATAACGGGTGAATTTCTGGGAGTTTTCGGTTTTACTTGTAACCATAACATCCCTTTTTAAAAAAATGTTTCACTGAATTTCAAAGGTGTTTATTAGGGCAACCTAACCATAACATCCCTTTTACAACGTATTACACTGAATATGAACATAGTATTAAATGGAATTGATATTCAACATATATCATCATATATATAAATGTGGAACATACTTTATGCGGATATGGTTGACCATGCCTAATTGGTACGTAATTTCATTTAATATTCTCTTAATGCTCATGGAAAGATTTTTGCCTAGTACAGGTATGTAATCTTGTATAGTTGTATTTGTCTATTCATACATCTCTTTGTCTGAATCAGCTTCCTTTGCCTCAGATCAGGTTATACCTGATCTTAAGATCTTAGTTCATCAGGTGATATGCGAATCACATTCACCTGTATTCATAGCAGTATTTGCAGTTCATATAGCAATATTCACATAACATGATAATGGTGTGTGACTATTTTATACTCTTAATTCATGCATAATTCCATTCTCAATATTCACTGGTTTTGCCTGTAACATTGTTGGTGGCAAACTGTTTTTTCACATGGGATTTCATTGATTGTATATTGAAAACTTTTGGTCCGCCTGATAAAGGCTGAACACCAGGAGAGTATAAGACAAATAAGATTGCAGAGAGCTGAAAAACAGGTTGTTGACAATTTTTCTGAAAAAACAATAATGCAATGTCTATATCTATTACAATGTTATGAACCCTATGCACAACAATGTGTGGGATCTGAGTAATATAATTGGTTTAATGAAGCACGATTAAGTGTCATGTTGGCCTCTTGTGTAATGAATTGATTTTTATGCATTTATAGTTTTTCAAAGATGTATATGTTTTTTTTTTGAGTTGTGCAGACTTCAATGACTGAGACATATACATTTGCAATTGATTTTGTGGTATACAAGCTGAGTAGTCTTGCCAATATTGTTTATTGAATAATAGGAACATGGTGGTTAATTTTTGTACATTACCACAAAGAGCAGAAATTGTTATTTTGGTAAGAATGAGGATTAGTGGGATTTGCATGACATAATTTATGTGTGCACAATAATCATGCACATTGGTCCTTATCACAACGTTGATGGTTTGGAAAAAAATGGCTGTAAATCTATTAGCACCACTTTTCCCACAGCTCAAAATTAAATTTGTTGTCACATTAATCGACAGCTTGTTGCTGGAGGTAAATTCTCCACTTTACCTCCAAAAATCGGTATCTTTACAGTGTGGTAATTCTGCTGATGGTAAATTCACCAGTTTACTCCAAAATAAGGAATTATCACCACTTATAATCTATCAGGTGGTAACTCCATGAGACCAAGTGGTGGTAACAGTAATTGAGTTTAGCAGTATTTTGGCAGATTTCACACTGGAATATCGCCCAACTCGTAATGAGGTCCATTGTTTTTATCTCCTACTATTAGTCGTATACTTAGTGTGTGTTATACAATCATAAATTAAGCAATCCTCATTGCAAATGAATACCTACACATCTCATGTGACCCCTGGCCATGAATCCATTTGCATTGATTCAGGGGAATAGAATGGGCTCCGAGCTTTACCATTTATGCTGCATGGACTATTGCCAGCGCTCTACGTAACATTCAAATTTTGTTTTCTGTCAACAGTTATTTTAGTCTAAAAAAAGAAACCGTTTTTCCTGTGATTATTTTGTCCCAGGAGCCAATCCAATCACTGATGTCCCAGATTTAAATGTCTAGCATATTTCAACAATGGCTCCCCATTAGTTTAATTCTCGCTTTCACGTGCCAAGTACTGCAAGTCAGTGTCACACATAAATACAGATTAACCATAATATAGTCATGACATGAATAGACACAAATGGTTGACTTGCTGTGTTTAATACAAGGTTTGCCAGAAAGAGATTTCAGAAAAAAATATCAGCAGCCAATTTGAGTTTAGGGTCGTAATAGGAACATTGTCTCAAAACCAGTGGACATTCATAACAACGCTATTATAAAACGCATTGCAAAACCAGGGGCTGAAAAATGATTTATTTGTTAAATGTTAGCAATTAGTAACAGTACCAAATCTCTATTTGCAATGTGTAATGTAATATAATTAACTAAATTTATAAAGCGCAGACTAAGGCAGAGGGCATGTAGGTGCTGAGAAAGACGGACAATCCAGGAGTGCTACAACATCATAAGGAGTGTTAAAAAAGATAGGCTTTCAGTGCTTTGCGAACTAAAGATAGTCTCAAATATCACGCAGCATGGCCGGTAACTTGTCCCACAAGGTGGGGATGAGAACTGGAGAAAAAAAACAGCCTCCAAACAGAGCTCTATGGTAGCGTGGATCTTTTAATAGCACTTGGGAAGATGAAAGGAGGCACCTGATGGGTTCCTGCTGCTCCAGATTATTTTCCAAATAGGATGCCCCAGTGTTGTGAAGAGCACGGCAAGTAATACAGAGCCCGCCAAGTAACACAGAAGGTCTTAAACTCAACTCTGGCCTTCAAAGGCAGCCAATGAAGCTGCTGCAACGTACTTGCAGAAGGTGTGAGTCTTGGCACGTTTAAAGCCAAACTAGCTGCAGTATTCTGGAACACTTGTATCTGCTTTAACTGATAGAGTGGCTGTCCCAGGTAGACCCATTACAGTAATCTAATACACTTTTAATTTACCAAAGCCAGAGTTGCAGACTTCCGATATGTGAGCTTCACGGGAGCCCATAGGGAGGAGCCTAACACCAATACGTTTCACAGAGGTGCTGAGGGTGGGGGAATGGGCCTAGGGAATCAGGGCAGAACTCAGAGCTCCAAGTGGTGTTAGCTATCTGGGAACCAATCACAAAGACTTCAGTTGTTTCCCCATTCAGCTTCAACCCGTTAGATGCAGTTCAGCTTCCTATGGCTGACAGACAGTCTCCCAGCTTAAGGGGGGCTCAGTCGATGGTGAGTCAAGATGGAACACAAGTTGGGTGCAGTCCATATAAGTATAAAAGTGTACTCAAAACTTTGAAATAAGGTCAGCCAGTGGTCGCACATAAAGATTAAACAAAACTGGCATCATGGCCAACCCTTGCGGCACAACACATTGAATGGAAGAAGGAGGAGATCCATGAGCGAAATCATGACTGACTCAATACCCATCAAAGGCATGGAACCTGATTGGTAGGGATGAAAACAGTTGTTAGTTTCCAGGAAATGAAAAAGACACACGATAAATTATGGCACATTAGGAGTGCTATGATGCAGTAAGTAAGCGCTATGCGCACCGCTGCAAAGTCTTGTCTTTGCTAACCTGTGTTTTCCTTCCTTGTAGGTCGCGGTGTTCTTCAGCGCGAGTTGAATGTCTGGAGTGTTGCCAGTAGGGAGGCGACCAGTCAGGTAAGCCTTTTGAGCAGTTGGGAATTTGTAAATGTCTCTACTGCTTTCTTTAATGTTTCCTCTATCTTCCTCTTTCAGGTTGTTTGTCCGGAAGGCGTGCAGATTCGAGGAAGCTGTTCTCAGTAGCTGCGAGTGTTTAAAGATGAAGACTGCAGGAAAGATGCTGCTGCTATGATGTTCCTTTTTGTCTCCTTGCAGGTTCTGCTTCTCCGAGGTTTGAGGGAATAGCTGGCCACGGTGAGCGTCACGTTGCAAGCTGCAAAGTAACGTGAAGCGTGTTGTCTTGCTCGGGTGTGATTTAAATAGCCCCAACAAAATAGTCCAGGCAAAGTAGTCATAGGCTACCACACCCAAAACACAAGCACATTGTTTTTCATGATGTATGAGCCTGGCGCCATAGGTGCCAGGACTGGTCCCATGAGGGCTTTTGAAGAGGATGCCAGGCTCTAGAGGCCCGAGTCCTGACTCCACATGGCCAATGGGTTTGCCAGAGGGGGTTTTGGGCAAGAGTCGTGACAGCACTCCCCCCTAAGGCCCCTCCCATGGTGTTCCTTTTGTCTGGCCCAGGTTTGGTTGGGAAGTTCTGATGGAATTTCCTGATTAGACGTGGTGTGTGGATATTCTCACTGGGCTCCAAGGATCTATCTTGTGGTCCAAATCCTTTCCAATCAACGAGATAATATAGCTTGGTCCTGGAGTATTTAGAGTCCAAGATATCTTTGACTTCGAATTCTGGTTCTCCGTCAACAAGTATGGACTTAGGTGGTGTCCCAATCCGTGTGCTGGGTTGCATTGGTTGCAGGAGGAACACATGGAATACCGGGTGGATGTGTAGATTAGGTGGTAAATTCAGTTTCACGGCTGCTGTGTTGATAATTGCCTTAATGGTATAGGGTCCTAAGAATCTGGGATGAAAAGTTTGGGTTCCCTTGATGGATACGAATTTAGCGGCTAACCAAACTTTGTCTCCTACTTGATAATCAGGGGCCTTTTTCCGGTGTTGGTCGGCAAATCTCTTCTGTTTTTCTTTGGCATGAATAAGGTGTTCCTTTGCCCTTTTGAAAGCCGAGTAATGGTTGTGTGTAGAGTCTTTACCACTGGCATTTCCAAGCTGGCTGGAAGGTCTAGTTCAGAGGTACGTGGATGTCTGCCATAAAGGGTATAGAAGGGCGTTTGTCCCGTGCTTGAATGCAAAGAATTGTTATACGCATATTCAGCTATCCATAGTATGTCTTTCCAATTCCTTTGTTCGTGGTGCAGCATGCACCGTAAATATTGCTCGAGTGTCTGATTGGTTCTCTCAGTTTGTCCATTCATTTGGGGATGGTGACTAGGTAGATAGCCGAACGTTGATCTGCGCCATTGCACAACATTTTTCCAGAAGTTTGAAACAAACTGGCTGCCTCAATCAGAAACCAGAACCGAAGGGAAGCCATGTAGCTTAACCACGCCCTCCAGGAACACTTCTGCTAAAGTGGCTGTGTCTGGGAGGCCTTTCAGAAGAATAAAATGGGCCATCTTCGAGAATAAGTCCACAACTACAAGGATGGTGTTGAACTCTTGGCTTGGAGGTAGATCAGTGATGAAGCACAGGGAAAGAGTGTGCCATGGAACTGGAGGAATGTCCAATGGTTGTAGGAGACCAGATGATTTTTCTTTCTATGATTTATTTTGTGTGCAGACACCACAGGACTGAATATACTGAATGATGTCCTTACGCCAGGTAGGCCACCAAAAGTTCTCTTTCACCTTAGCTAGGGTTTTGGCAATCCCAGGATGCCCTTCGATCAGTGAATCGTGATAGTTTGAAATAATATGCAGTTGTAATTCCTTCTTGGGTACACATAGGCGATCCCAGCTTAAGGGGGGCTCAGTTGATGGTGAGTCAAGATGGAACACAAGTTGGGTGCAGTCCATATAAGTATAAAAGTGTACTCAAAACTTTGAAATAAGGTCAGCCAGTGGTCGCACATAAAGATTAAACAAAACTGGCATCATGGCCAACCCTTGCGGCACAACACATTGAATGGAAGAAGGAGGAGATCCATGAGCGAAATCATGACTGACTCAATACCCATCAAAGGCATGGAACCTGATTGGTAGGGATGAAAACAGTTGTTAGTTTCCAGGAAATGAAAAAGACACATGATAATTACAGCCTCCATGAGTTTCATTAAAGCCAGCAATAAGGATATTGGCTGGTAATTATCTGGTACAGAAGGGTCAAGTTGGGGCTTTTTTAAAAGAGACCTCATCAGCTTGTACTTCAACAGGGCAGGAATTGTCCCTGATGAGAGAGTGTTTAAGTGTCGTAGTAAACAGGGAAATGGCTTTCTTTGTTTAAAATGTCTCTTTTTTCTCCCTTAGGTATGCAGAGCTTCAGCACGGCGAACTGGCTTGGTTGAGCCCCGCTGGTAAATTATGGCACATTAGGAGTGCTATGATGCAGTAAGTAAGCGCTATGCGCACCGCTGCAAAGTCTTGTCTTTGCTAACCTGTGTTTTCCTTCCTTGTAGGTCGCGGTGTTCTTCAGCGCGAGTTGAATGTCTGGAGTGTTGCCAGTAGGGAGGCGACCAGTCAGGTAAGCCTTTTGAGCAGTTGGGAATTTGTAAATGTCTCCACTGCTTTCTTTAATGTTTCCTCTATCTTCCTCTTTCAGGTTGTTTGTCCGGAAGGCGTGCAGATTCGAGGAAGCTGTTCTCAGTAGCTGCGAGTGTTTAAAGATGAAGACTGCAGGTAAGATGCTGCTGCTATGATGTTCCTTTTTGTCTCCTTGCAGGTTCTGCTTCTCCGAGGTTTGAGGGAATAGCTGGCCACGGTGAGCGTCACGTTGCAAGCTGCAAAGTAACGTGAAGCGTGTTGTCTTGCTCGGGTGTGATTTAAATAGCCCCAACAAAATAGTCCAGGCAAAGTAGTCATAGGCTACCACACCCAAAACACAAGCACATTGTTTTTCATGATGTATGAGCCTGGCGCCATAGGTGCCAGGACTGGTCCCATGAGGGCTTTTGAAGAGGATGCCAGGCTCTAGAGGCCCGAGTCCTGACTCCACATGGCCAATGGGTTTGCCAGAGGGGGTTTTGGGCAAGGGTCGTGACAGCACTCCCCCCTAAGGCCCCTCCCATGGTGTTCCTTTTGTCTGGCCCAGGTTTGGTTGGGAAGTTCTGATGGAATTTCCTGATTAGACGTGGTGTGTGGATATTCTCACTGGGCTCCAAGGATCTATCTTGTGGTCCAAATCCTTTCCAATCAACGAGATAATATAGCTTGGTCCTGGAGTATTTAGAGTCCAAGATATCTTTGACTTCGAATTCTGGTTCTCCGTCAACAAGTATGGGCTTAGGTGGTGTCCCAATCCGTGTGCTGGGTTGCATTGGTTGCAGGAGGAACACATGGAATACCGGGTGGATGTGTAGATTAGGTGGTAAATCCAGTTTCACGGCTGCTGTGTTGATAATTGCCTTAATGGTATAGGGTCCTAAGAATCTGGGATGAAAAGTTTGGGTTCCCTTGATGGATACGAATTTAGCGGCTAACCAAACTTTGTCTCCTACTTGATAATCAGGGGCCTTTTTCCGGTGTTGGTCGGCAAATCTCTTCTGTTTTTCTTTGGCATGAATAAGGTGTTCCTTTGCCCTTTTGAAAGCCGAGTAATGGTTGTGTGTAGAGTCTTTACCACTGGCATTTCCAAGCTGGCTGGAAGGTCTAGTTCAGAGGTACGTGGATGTCTGCCATAAAGGGTATAGAAGGGCGTTTGTCCCGTGCTTGAATGCAAAGAATTGTTATACGCATATTCAGCTATCCATAGTATGTCTTTCCAATTCCTTTGTTCGTGGTGCAGCATGCACCGTAAATATTGCTCGAGTGTCTGATTGGTTCTCTCAGTTTGTCCATTCATTTGGGGATGGTGACTAGGTAGATAGCCGAACGTTGATCTGCGCCATTGCACAACATTTTTCCAGAAGTTTGAAACAAACTGGCTGCCTCAATCAGAGACCAGAACCGAAGGGAAGCCATGTAGCTTAACCACGCCCTCCAGGAACACTTCTGCTAAAGTGGCTGTGTCTGGGAGGCCTTTCAGAAGAATAAAATGGGCCATCTTCGAGAATAAGTCCACAACTACAAGGATGGTGTTGAACTCTTGGCTTGGAGGTAGATCAGTGATGAAGCACAGGGAAAGAGTGTGCCATGGAACTGGAGGAATGTCCAATGGTTGTAGGAGACCAGATGATTTTTCTTTCTATGATTTATTTTGTGTGCAGACACCACAGGACTGAATATACTGAATGATGTCCTTACGCCAGGTAGGCCACCAAAAGTTCTCTTTCACCTTAGCTAGGGTTTTGGCAATCCCAGGATGCCCTTCGATCAGTGAATCGTGATAGTTTGAAATAATATGCAGTTGTAATTCCTTCTTGGGTACACATAGGCGATCCCTAAAAAGGGTAGATGGTCTTTGATGGTATATTGTTCTCCTTGAGTTTGCCATGTGAGGCAGGCATCAGGATTCATTGTCTGTTGGATTTCTTTTCGTAGTTCTGCTTGTGTTAAGGCTGTCGTGATACCCAAGAGTTTGTCTTCAGGTATAATAGGTACTGGGTCTGGAGTTGTATATACTATTTCATCTATGCCCATGCGAGATAAGGCATCCGCCTTTCCGTTTCTGACTCCTGGTCGAAATGTGATTACATATTCGAAGAAAAGGGCCCACCGAAATTGGCGCGAGGACTGGGCCTTGGCTGTTTTGAGATATTGCAGGTTTCGGTTGTCTGTGGTGAGTGTAATGGTGTGCCTGGCCCCCAGGAGGTAGTACCTCCAGGCTTTAAAGGCGGATATGATAGCCAGGAGTTCCTTGTCCGTGATGGCATAATTATTCTCTGGAGGTGAGAACTTTTTTGACCAGAAGGCCACAGGATGTAGCTGGCCGGTTTCTGGGTCTCTCTGTGAAAGGACAGCCCCCATTGTGAGACTGGACGCATCAGTTTCAACGACATAAGGGAGGTCTGGATGAGGATGTCGCAGGATTGGAGAGGAGGTAAACCTTTGTTTAAGTTCCTGAAAGGCTTCTTCTGCTTCTTCGATCCGAGCAAACTTGTTATTGTTTTTTCGTAATAGTACTGTGATTGGGTGCACAACCTGAGAGAAGTCTGGGATGAACCGGCAGTAGAAGTTTGCAAAGCCCAGCATGCTTTGTACCCCTTTCAGAGACATCGGTGAAGGCCATTTCAGAATGGCATCTACCTTGTGCACGTCCATTCTGATGCCTCCTGGAGTAAGGATAAAACCAAGAAATTCTACTTCGGTGACGTGAAAAAAACATTTTTCAAGCTTTGCAAACAAGCGATGTTGACAGAGCTTGGTGAGGACTGAATGAACGTGCCTGACATGATCTTGTTCCGAGGCTGAGTATACCAAGATGTCGTCTATGTACACTAAGGCTCACACATCAATTAACTCCCTTAAGACGTCATTCATGAAATACTGGAATGCCGCAGGAGCGTTGCATAACCCGAAGGGCATGACTTGATATTCAAACAAGCCGTACTTAGTACGGAAATGCGGTTTTCCATTCATCTCCTTTTCTGAATCGGACCAGGTGGTACGCTCCTTGAAGGTCCAATTTGGTATAAATCTGGGCATCTTTAACTTGGTCTAGCATCTCAGGGATAAGTGGCAAGGGGTAGCGGTTCTTCACAGTGATCTGGTACAATGCACAGTAGTCAATACAGGTTCTCAAGTCTCCTTCCTTTTACGGTACGAAGAACAAAGGACTGGCTGCGGGGGGGACTTCGAAGGATGGATAAATCTGTCTGCAAGGTACTGGTCTAAATAGGATTTCAGATGAAGTTTTTCTGGTTCTGTGAGAGCGTAGATCCTGCCGCAAGGGATTTGTGCACCAGGAACAAGGTCGATCTGACAGTCATAGGGCCTGTGCGGCAGCAATGTATTGGCTTGGTCCTTTCAGAAAACATCCTGCAAATCATGGTATTCACTTGGCAAGGTATTAGTTGCTCCCAGGGTTGATACTGTCACTCCGGAAGTCATGGGGATACAGACGTCAGGTTTCTCCTGGTAATAGCAGACAGGGGAGCAGTCACCGGGGAATGTTAATTTTCGTGCCCACCAGTCTATCAAAGCGTTGTGAGCAACCAACCATGGCATCCCTAGTATTGGCCTGAACTGAGGTGACTTAATGAGATCGAATAAAATAGACTCCCGATGTCTATCCTGGCACAGCAAGGATACCCTGGCTGTGCACTGGGTTACTGGTCCGGAAGCAATTTCTGTCCCATCCACGGTGGTTACTTTGTCCATAGTTGGCTTAGAATACAAAGGAAGCCCCATCTCTGCTGCCAGTTCTTGATCAATATAATTTCCAACTGCCCCGCTATGGATGTATGCTTCAACGGCATGCATTCTTGACGACTGTTGGTGGTTAATTAAGATCACTGGTATTGCAAAGTGCAAGGTCAGCAACTCTTTCTTCTCACTCGACAAACTGACCTCTACGTTTACCGAGCTTGGTAGTTTTCCGATTCCTTAGCTTCATCCTTCTCTGTGGCCCGACTGTTCTTCTTGGGGGTTTTACTGGACAGTCCTTCAGGAAATGTCCTGGTTTCCCACAATACAAACAAAGCTGTTGTTGTCTTCTTTTGTCCCAACCTTTTTTTTTTAATGGAGGCCAAATCCCTCCAATCTGCATAGGTTCTACAGCATTTTCAGGTACACGGGGTGTGTTTTCCCTTGGTCGAACATACACGGTCCGAGGTCCGGTCTTAGACCGGTCTGCCTTTCGGTCCTGCAACCGGTGGTCTAGCTGCACGACCAGATTTATGAATTCTGCACAGTCTCTGGGTGGATCAACCACCTGGACTAAGACGTCCTTTAATTCGCCTCGTAAGCCTCGATGGATTAACGTGGTTCTTTTGTTTTCTGGCCATCTAGCTTTGGCAACCAGTCTGTTGAAGGTAGCAATGTACTTTAACAAGTCCTGATTCCCCTGTCGGAGGGACAAGAGTTCATTGTCTACTGCTTGTTCCTGGGTATGGTGAGCAAAAAGTATTTCCATTTCTCTCTGGAACCCCCCAAAGTCATGTAATAGAGGATCGTCATGGGTTACCAACGGCACCAATCAATCTGCTGCACTACCACTCAGGTATGAAAAGACAAAAGCTACCCGAGCTTGGTCATTTGGAAATGCTCCAGGCCTACAAAGAAAATGAAGGCGGCACTGTTTGATGAATGCCGCATACTTCAGTGGGTCGCCTGAGAACCTTTCTGGTGGTGCCAGGGGCACTGTTGCAGGTAACGTGATCTGTACCAGAGTGGGTGGTATGGTGGGGTTTTGCATCGTTGGATTGCTTCCAGGTAGAGGCATCTGTCCTGCCTGTGATTGCAAGTATTGCCTGCTAATCTCTTCAGTGTGTTCTTTGGTCACTATTAGGTCTCTCCGGAGGGCATTTGTCTCTTGTTGGGCAGAATGAAACGCAGCACTAAGCTCCCCTAGTAATTGGGCCAATTGGTCCATTTCTGATGATCCCATGGCACCCAGGTGGATTTGTTATGGTAGGCTTCACGTTCTGTTACGCTCACCTGGTATCCACAGGGACGCCACCCAGCCGGGTTACTCGCTGGTATTCTTCTCAGCTTTGTCCTGATGTGGTCTGAGGGGAAGGTTCGGCCTGAAAATACAGTAGGACTGTGTTCAAGACTGACCGACTGGGGGAAGTATCCTCCCTCCACCCCTGTATGATTTCAGTCCCTCTGGCGCCCTCTCCTCACCTTGTGGTAGAATTAGGCGTGCTCTCCATCCTGCCTTCTTTGCAGGGGCGCGTTGTCTTTCATGGGCGAGTGCGGTCCAGTTACTTCACTGACGCCGGCCCGTTTGATATTGTTCAAGTAGGTCTTATTGCTGTTCTTTAGTTTTGTTTCTATCCTGCATGCCTTTCTTTGTTTAAAATGTCTCTTTTTTTCCCCCTTAGATATGCAGAGCTTCAGCGCTGCAAACTGGCTTGGTTGAACCACACTGGTAAATGATGGCGCATTAGGAGTGCTATGATGTGGTAAGTAAGAGCTATGCGCAGCACTGCAAAGTCTTGCCTTTGCTAACCTGTGTTTTCCTTCCTTGTAGGTTGCTGTGTTCTTCAGCGTGTTAGGGAGAATTCTCTGTTTAGGCTGAATTTCCTAACCTAGTGAGTCCCCCAGCAGCTTTGCTGGATTTTTGGGGTTTATTTTTTTCTCCTGCCAAGAGTGAGACTCTTTTACCCTCACTCTTGGACATGACTTGAGAGTGTTTCTGTGACTTGCTATGTGCTTATGGGCTATGGGGTATTTTTTCCCCACAGGCTATCATTGGGTTTTGAATGTGTGTTACACAGCACCCTCCATGCAGTAACACAGGGGTGTCATAGTGACCCCCAAACATAGACTCCACACCCTGGGGCTGACTACTGTCTCCCTGGGTCTGTAAAGTCACCATTGACTTTACTAGTCTTAACTTAGGAACTTAACCAGTACAAACCATCTTACTGTGGAAGTACTGGTAGGGGCAATTGGATTGCCCCTGGGTCTGTTGTCGAGGGGGTACTGTCCCGTCCCCCCTCGCCGAGTTCTGGCTGGTGGCAGTGGATACCACGGAAATATTCCACCGGAATATTTCCCAATGGCATTTCCCATTGTTTTGAATGCACCACTTTTTGGTGCAATGTTAAAGATACCGCCGGTTTATTTATTTAAAATAAATTCACCGGTTGGGATTTTTTGCCAGAACTCGCTGCCAAAATGGCATCTAGGTTCACTTCAGTAACCCTGAACCAGAGTCGAGCCTTTGTTCCACTTTTGGCGGGCTTCTGCACAGAATCCCTCCAAAGTGGTGCCATTCTGTCTGGGTACCACAGGGGGTGTGGGAGGGGGTTTAGGCACCCTGGACTGAGTTGCCTTGCCAACTCAAGTCGCACTCTGGTGTGATTGGCCCAAGTGGTGAGCCCCCCCGCTCACCACTTAGCATGTTTAGCATGTTTGAGTGACAGCTAGGCTGTATGAATGGGGGTTTGCTGCATAAAAGCAGGGTTTTTGGGACTGGTTCTTCAGAAGTCACCACAGGACCTAAGAAGCCGAAGAGGGAGAAGCCAAGCCGACCTGCCAAGACGACACCACCGGTGGAGCCCTGCAGAACCGTCTCACCACTTTTTTCCCGACGACAGAGGAGATCTCCCGCCGGAGAGTCTTCTTCCCTTGACTGGTGGGGACAACCAGTTTCTGCCTTCTTTTCGCTGTCCCGAAGCATCTCGTGGCCGCCTAGCCTGTGCCAAGCACCCCGGCAACCGGGATACCACTTTTTACCCCAACCGCGAAAGAGGGGTAAAATCCTTTGTGACCGGAAAACTCCACGGCTGGTCTCTTCCCTGGTAGTGCAACAATCTGCAGCTTTCCTCCACGTCGGGATCACCTCTTCCCCTGGACGACGCCGCAACTTGCACCCACTACCAGGAACAACTACCACCGCTGGAGGATCCTTTCCAGTTTTAAAGGTACTGTGTTCCGCCCGGCTTCCCTTGCCACCGATTGTACGGGGTAGATTTAGCCCTCGGCTCTCGAACCTGGGTAAGCCTGGGACACCCTAACTAAACTTTTCTAATCTCAGAAAAACCTTTTCTACTCACCTGTAAAGACTTGTGACCTTGTGTGATCTTGGGCATATTTTCGCCTGGCTCCCTCTAAAGCGGGCCCCGAACCAATTCTCCTTGTCCCACAATTGATTGTCTTTCTAACCTTATGTGAAAAGTGTTTTACTTTGATGTTTGCATTACTCCTACCTTTTTCCCTCCCTTTTCAGTAACTTGTTGGAGTGCCATCTAACGTTAAGCACTCACCTCTGTTTGGAAATAAGTGGTGTTAACTTAGACTTGTCCAACAAATGACTAGGGATGTACATATAATTAATAGTGACTGTGTTTTGACTTACTTACCTTTTTCTGTGCTAGTGTAATTTATGAGTGTGCCTTTAAAATAAATAAGTATATACTTTTACACCTAGCTCTGGTCAGTGTTTGCTTATACTACTGTGCCTCTGTACCTATCCTGTATCCTCTATATACTGTCTAACTCTTCTTGAGGGAAGTCTGACTGCTCAGCCACAGCTACCACAGTGAATCTGTGTGGTACAGACTGCTACCAAGTGGGTTTACTGCCAACACCTGTAGACTTAAATCTTTTGCAGTGGTCCCAGAGGGAACTGCACAGGTTTCTGCCTAACACTGGTGTACAGCGGTGGGATTTGTATTGAGTATACACTTTAGTGTACTTTTGAGATACCTTAGTGCAACTAACCACAAAGCTTAAGCACAAGAAGAAAAAGTCATTTTCTAACCTGTCTACTATGGAAAGTTATAGTCAAGAATCCCTTGCTACAAAAGCTGCTGATTGTCTAAGACTTCTCTGTAAGCATAAGAATCTCATGACTAAAGGAAAGAAAATGGAACTAATAGAAAGGTTGTTAGAAAACCAAAGTCTGGATGATGGTTCAGAGGAACCTATCACTCCAGCAAATGTAGAGAACAGCAATGATATTGATATTGAACAAAGTATTGATGATCTTGGGTCAGAACCAGAAGAGGAGAATGAAACTGTTGTAGATGCTCCCTCTAGGCCTCTGTCTGCTCTACCAGCTGTACCTACTGGACCTTTGCCAGGTCCCACATTTGGTCCTCAGTACTATGAACTGGAGAAAATGAAACTTGAATTAGTTTACAAGAAACTTACTGCTCAAACTGAAAAAGAACTAAGGCTAAGAGAAATGGAGCTCAAGTATGAGCTAGAATTGAAGAAATTGTCTGTTGAGACTGCTTCTCTCTCTGGCTCCTCTAGAAGTTCCAGTCCTAAAAGACCCTGGATGCCTAAAGAATTGATTGGTATGTATGAGCCTAAGTTGGATGTGTTGGATTGGTTGTCTATGTTTGAGTATAATCATGGGCTCCAGAACATCACAGGTAATGAGTTACTCACCTGGTTGTTCTCTACGCTTCCCCCTGTTGCAACTGATGCGGTAATGGAGTTGGGGGAGGAGGATAGGAAAGAGTATGAATGTGTGAAACTGGCTTTGATAGCTAGGTTTGGGAAGACCCCTTCCCAGTATCTTAAGAGGTTTAGAGGCCTCAAAAAGCAGGATGGTACCCCTTGGGCTACCTGGGTGTGTGAAGGGTTGAAACACTTAGAGGGATGGATTAAGGGTTACAAAGTGAACACTTATGAAGGAATGAGAAATCTTGTAATGATGGAGTCAATTTATGATGCCTGCACTCCTGAGCTCAGACAGCACTTGGCTGATTCACAGGAATTAGATCCTAGGAAACTAGCTAAGGCTGCTGACTTGTGGGTTGCCAACAGGGCTACTCACATGGATTCTGGGGTAACTCAGAAGAAGGATGAGGGAAGACAGCCTAAGAAAGACTCCAAACAGAATTCTAATAATTCTAATTCCAAAGAGGGCCCCAAACCAAACCATAAGGGTAAGCCACCTGGGAAACCACAGCAGAGTAGTATACCTTCTGGTGCTAAACCAGAAGGAGGTCAGAACAAGCCTCCATTCCAAAGGACCTTTGGGGCCTGTTATGTTTGTAGGCTACTGACCATGTGAAAGGAGATCCCAGATGTAAGGGTAAACCTTCAGGGGTCCAGCTTGTCTCCTTAGCCTTCGCTCCAGAGGAGGAAGTCACTATGGCAAGTGGAAACTTTCTACTACTGGCTGATGAACCCACTGGAGTCTCAGCCAGTGTTTCTTTAGTCTCTCTGGGGTTGTGGGAACAACAAAATTTAGATGTGTATAATTCTATCCCAGATAATACTAAAAATTATTATTAGGACAGTGTCCACGTGAATGGTCAGGAGACTCCTGCCATCAGGGACACTGGGGCCAGCATAACTGTGGTGGATGAATCATTTTTCAAGGCAGAGGATGTTGCTAAGGCACCCAAATGCCTCACCAAGTTAGCTGGAGGGCCTGTGCAGATGTGTCCCCAGTTACCAGTTCTCATCCAGTGTAATGATATGGCTGTGAAGATACCTGTCAGTATACAATGTGAAGTGCCAGGAAGGGTTCTGTTGGGAAATGACCTGAAAGCTCTTGGAGTTGTGTCACATACCCCCAGACCTCCTAGTAGAAAGGTTACAGGAGCTCACCAAACCTGCAAGAGAGAAAACCCTGCGAGGTTTATCTCAGGAGATGATGACAGAAATCACTCCTCTCCCACTGGAGCAACTTACTGCAGTAACTACCAGATCAGGAGCAAAGGGGCAACCCAAGACTCCTAGGAAAAAGCCTACAGCAAGCACCCCAGTGCTTCCAACAAGGACTTCCCCGAGGTTGTTCAAAGTTACACCTGTAACTCCACCTCCAGCTGAGGCTGAGAGGGAGGTACAACCCTGTCTGGTTGAACTAGACTCTGAAGAAGAGCTAGTAGGAGGCCCAGAACTTATTGGAGACCTGGACCCGGCTGACCATCCTGAGCTGCAGTCTTTACTGGCAGAAGGTGGACCCAGCAGGACAGCTTTTCGTAAGGGACAAAGAGAATGTCCAACTCTGGAGGGCCTTCGCCAACAGGCAGCTTCTCAGGCTGATGGGCAAGAGCCTGGGAAGTATAGGTTACACTGGGAAGATGGCCTCTTCTACAGTGAACCAACTGAATCTGAACCTGGAGCCTACCAACGCCTTGGAGTGCCCCAAGAGAACAGACAACAGTTCTTGCAACTAGCCCACGAGATTCCTTTGGCTGGTCACTTGAGTTTCAAGAAGACCAAGGAAAGGCTCTCCCTCTACTTTTATTGGCCAAAGATGGGGGCTGAAGTAGATAGATATTGCAGGAGATGCCATACCTGCCAGACTTCTGGTAAGGTTGGTTCCAAGAATGTGGCACCTTTAGTGCCTCTCCCAGTTGTGGGAGTCCCATTTGAGAGGGTAGGGATTGACATTGTTGGTCCCCTTGATCCCCCAACCTCCTCAGGCAACAGGTTTATCCTTGTTGTAGTAGACCATGCTACTAGGTACCCTGAGGCAATTCCTATGAGGACTGTTACAGCTCAGGCTGTGGCTAAGGCCCTCCTTGGTATCTTTACCAGGGTTGGGTTTCCTAAGGAGGTGATCTCTGACAGGGGGTCAAATTTTCTGTCCAACTACATGAAAGCCATGTGGAAAACCTGCAGAGTCACCTACAAGTTCTCAACCGCATACCACCCCCAGACAAACGGGTTGATAGAAAGGTTTAACAGAACCATGAAGAGCATGATAGGTGCTTTAGAAGAACCCCTTAAAAAGAAGTGGGACCTTCTATTGCCATGCCTTCTCTATGCTTATAGAGAAGTCCCTCAGGAGGGAGTAGGTTATTCTCCCTTTGAACTTCTCTATGGGCATCCAGTCAGAGGCCCCTTGGCCCTGATTAAGGAGGGGTTGGAGAGTGCTCCTTCCCCCAAGCCAGTCAGAGTGACTGACTATGTGATAGGTCTCCGAAGGAGAATGTCACACATGATGGCAGAAGCAAGTGACAACTTGAAAGCTGGCCAAGCTCTGATCAAACATTGGCATGATCAGAAGGCTAACATGGTTGAGTTTACTCAAGACCAGCTAGTTCTAGTTATGCTTCCAACAAGGCAGAGGGCCTTGCAAGACAAATGGATGGGACCCTTCAAGGTTGTGGGAAAACTTGGAGAGGTCAACTATCTGGTGGATCTGGGCAAACCCAGGGAAGCTCCCAGAGTCTTCCACACCAACCGCCTCAAAGCCTATGTCTCTAGACCAGAAGTAGGAGCATTGCTTCTAGCTTCATCAGAGGAGGAGGAGGAGAGTGAAGCTCTACCTGACCTCCTGAGAGGCTTACCTTTGGACGAAAAGGTTGAAGGAGTAAATCTCTCTTCAGATCTGACCCCTGAGCAACAGGAGGAGTGCAAAGGTATGTTAAATCAGTTTGCCCCCCCGTTCTCACTTTCACCAGGCTTGACCCCTTGGGGACAGCATGATATACTCACTGGTGACTGTCTGCCAGTCAAAAGCAGAGGATATAGAATGTCAGAACATTTCAGAACCCACATCAAAGGTGAGGTCAAGAAAATGCTTGATCTCGGGGTAATAGAGCCCTCTACTAGTCCATGGTCTAGCCCAGTGGTGTTAGTACCAAAGGCAGGATCCAAAGAGTTGAGATTCTGTGTGGACTATAGAGCTCTTAATGCAGTCACCAAGACTGATGCCCACCCTTTGCCAAGGACAGATGAGTTGGTGGATAAACTTGGTGCAGCCAAGTACCTCAGCACACTGGACCTTACGTCAGGCTATTGGCAAATAGCCCTGACAGACCATGCCAAGGATAAAACTGCATTTTCTACCCTAGTTGGCCTATACCAATTCAAGGTTATGCCTTTTGGACTGAAGAATGCACCTGCAACATTCCAAAGGATGGTGAACCAAGTTCTAGCTGGGATGGAGGACTTCTGCATGGCATACTTGGATGACATTGCAGTCTTCAGCCACTCCTGGGAGGAACATGTGAACCACTTAGGACATGTTTTGCAGGCTCTTGAGCAGGCCAATCTGACCATAAAGGCAAGCAAATGCCAAATTGGTCAGAGTAAAGTGGTCTACCTTGGGCATGAGGTAGGAGGTGGAGAAATAAGGCCTTTGCTCAGCAAGATTGAAGCTGTGCAAAATTGAACAACACCTACTACTCAGACCGAGGTGAGAGCCTTCTTAGGCCTCACTGGGTACTGCAGGAATTTCATTGAAAACTATGGGACCATAGCTTCTCCTCTGAATGTGATCTCCTCTCCACAATTCCCTAAAAAAGTCAAATGCAATCAGGCCTTTGAAAACCTGAAGAAAGCTCTTTGCCAAGCTCCAGTACTCAGAGCTCCTGACTACCACCAAACTGTCATTGTACAAACTGATGCTTCGAATATAGGTATAGGTGCAGTTCTTAGCCAACTGGATGAGAAGGGTAGGGAACACCCCATTTGCTTCATCAGTAGAAAACTGAAGGATCCTGAAACAAGGTGGGCAACAATAGAAAGAGAATGCTTTGCTATTGTGTGGGCACTGAAGAAGTTTAGGCCATACTTGTATGGTTCTACTTTTGTCATTCAGACTGACCACCAACCCTTGAGATGGTTACTGCAGATGAAAGGGGAAAATCCAAAACTATTGAGATGGTCAATCTGCCTTCAAGGGTTTGATTTCACCATTGAGCACAGGTCAGGGTGTCACCATCAAAATGCTGATGGACTCTCTAGGATGTATGTCATCGACTAGAGGTATGAGGTTCATCCAGGAGTGGATTAAATCCTCCTGTCCCTTAGTCTGGGGGGGGGGCGAGTGTTAGGGAGAATTCTCTGTTTAGGCTGAATTTCCTAACCTAGTGAGTCCCCCAGCAGCTTTGCTGGATTTTTGGGGTTTATTTTTTTCTCCTGCCAAGAGTGAGACTCTTTTACCCTCACTCTTGGACATGACTTGAGAGTGTTTCTGTGACTTGCTGTGTGCTTATGGGCTATGGGGTATTTTTTCCCCATAGGCTATCATTGGGTTTTGAATGTGTGTTACACAGCACCCTCCGTGCAGTAACACAGGGGTGTCATAGTGACCCCCAAACATAGACTCCACACCCTGGGGCTGACTACTGTCTCCCTGGGTCTGTAAAGTCACCATTGACTTTACTAGTCTTAACTTAGGAACTTAACCAGTACAAACCATCTTACTGTGGAAGTACTGGTAGGGGCAATTAGATTGCCCCTGGGTCTGTTGTCGAGGGGGTACTGTCCCGTCCCCCCTCGCCGAGTTCTGGCTGGTGGCAGTGGATACCACGGAAATATTCCACCGGAATATTTCCCAATGGGATTTCCCATTGTTTTGAATGCACCACTTTTTGGTGCAATGTTAAAGATACCGCCGGTTTATTTATTTAAAATAAATTCACCGGTTGGGATGTTTTGCCAGAACTCGCCGCCAAAATGGCATCTAGGTTCACTTCAGTAACCCTGAACCCGAGTCGAGCCTTTGTTCCACTTTTGGCGGGCTTCTGCACAGAAGCCCTCCAAAGTTGTGCCATTCTGTCTGGGTACCACAGGGGGTGTGGGAGGGGGTTTAGGCACCCTGGACTGAGTTGCCTTGCCAACTCAAGTTGCACTCTGGTGTGATTGGCCAAAGTGGTGAGCCCCCCCGCTCACCACTTAGCATGTTTGAGTGACAGCTAGGCTGTATGAATGGGGGTTTGCTGCATAAAAGCAAGGTTTTTGGGACTAGTTCTTCAGAAGTCGCCACAGGACCTAAGACGCCGAAGAGGGAGAAGCCGAGCCGACCTGCCAAGACGACACCACCGGTGGAGCCCTGCAGAACCGTCTCACCACTTGTTTCCCGACGACAGAGGAGATCTCCCGCCGGAGAGTCTTCTTCCCTTGACTGGTGGGGACAACCAGTTTCTGCCTTCTTTTCGCCGTCCCGAAGCATCTCGTGGCCGCCTGGCCTGTGCCAAGCACCCCGGCAACCGGGATACCACTTTTTACCCCAACCGCGAAAGAGGGGTAAAATCCTTTGTGACTGGAAAACTCCACGGCTGGTCTCTTCCCTGGTAGTGCAACGATCTGCAGCTTTCCTCCACGTCGGGATCACCTCTTCCCCGGGACGACGCCGTGACTTGCACCCACTACCAGGAACAACTACCACCGCTGGAGGATCCTTTCCACTTTTAAAGGTACTGTGTTCCGCCCGGCTTCCCTTGCCACCGATTGTATGGGGTAGATTTAGCCCTCGGCTCTCGAACCTGGGTAAGCCTGGGACTCCCTAACTAAACTTTTCTAATCTCAGAAAAACCTTTTCTACTCACCTGTAAAGACTTGTGACCCTGTGTGATCTTGGGCATATTTTCGCCTGGCTCCCTCTAAAGCGGGCCCCGAACCAATTCTCCTTGTCCCACAATTGATTGTCTTTCTAACCTTATGTGAAAAGTGTTTTACTTTGATGTTTGCATTACTCCTACCTTTTTCCCTCCCTTTTCAGTAACTTGTTGGAGTGCCATCTAACGTTAAGCGCTCACCTCTGTTTGGAAATAAGTGGTGTTAACTTAGACTTGTCCAACAAATGACTAGGGATGTACATATAATTAATAGTGACTGTGTTTTGACTTACTTACCTTTTTCTGTGCTAGTGTAATTTATGAGTGTGCCTTTAAAATAAATAAGTATATACTTTTACACCTAGCTCTGGTCAGTGTTTGCTTATACTTCTGTGTCTCTGTACTTATCCTGTATCCAATATATATTGTCTAACTCTTCTTGAGGGAAGTCTGACTGCTCAGCCACAGCTACCACAGTGAATCTGTGTGGTACAGACTGCTACCAAGTGGGTTTACTGCCAACACCTGTAGACTTAAATCTTTTGCAGTGGTCCCAGAGGGAACTGCACAGGTTTCTGTCTAACACAGCGCGAGTGGAATGTCCGGAGTGTTGCCACCTGAGAGGCGACCAGCCAGGTATGCCTTTTGAGCAGTTCGTAACTTGTAAATGTCTCTACTGCTTTCTTTAATGTTGCCTCTATCTTCCTCTTTCAGGTCTTTCTGTCCGGGAAGCGTGCAGATTCGAGGAAGCTGTTCTCAGTAGCTGCAAGTGTTTAAAGATGAAGACTGCAGGTAAGATGCTGCTGCTATGATGTTCCTTTTTGTCTCCTTGCAGGTTCTGCTTCTCCAAGGTTCGAGAGAATAGCTGGACAAGGTGAGCGTCACATTGCAAGCTGCAAAGTAACGCGAAGTGTGTTGTCTTGCTCGGGTGTGGTTTAAATAGCCCCAACAAAATAGTCCAGGTAAAGTAGTCCCTAGGCTACCACACCCAAAACACTAGACCGCATAGCTTGGTTCTTAGGAACCAAGCTATGTGGATGCCACTATGTTGGCTGACAATACAATAAAGTAGTTCCCAAGCACATTGTTTTTCATGGTGTATGAGCCTGGCGCCATAGGCGCCAGGACTGGCCCCATGAGGGCTTTTGAAGAGGATGCCAGGCTCTAGAGGCCCGAGTCCTGACTCCACCTGGCCAATGGGTTTGCCAGATGGGGTTTTGGGCGAGGGTCGTGACACTATCTTCCTATAGAGTGCTGGAGGGGTTGCCTAGCATCCCCTGTGTCTAAACACTCTTGTAACAGTCAAATGTTACCCTTTGCTCTTGAAATGGTTGAATTTTCATCAGAGTGCTGTTGAAAACCGGATAGCCAGTGAGAAGGATACCAGTTTGTGGACTTTAAGGCACTCACACCTTAAAACCGACGTTTTGCCAAGCTTGTGGCCTCTTCCCTGGGCAGTGCTGGAACCTCCCAACATCCTCCTTTTTGTCCCCATGACTGAAGCTCAGAAACAACGAGATCTGCAGGAACTGCCAGGAACAACTGCCTCAGTTACTGCTTTTCTTCATACTTAAGTTATTGTGCAAACGCGTTGTGGGAATCCTTTCTGCCGCAGTGAAAGGTTGTGAAACTTTCCCAACTTTGGAGTCTTGTTCGCTCCTAAACCGACAAATAACTCTTTTTCTGTCAAACTACTTCTAAGCACATTCGCAAAGAATTAACAGTTTACTACCAGAACTGTGCTATCTGATCCAAGACACTGAACCATTGACTTTGGCCCAGGCCTATTGAATTGAATTGCCTCTTGTAGTGACTGAATGACTGAAACTATTTGCCATGCAAGTTACTGAAGTGCCATTTTGCTCCCACTTCAGGGGAGCATAACTTGTTTAGAAACGTATTGGTTGTGTACTGTAGTTTATTATAGTGTGATATTGAGCTGCTTTTTACCCTGGAATGTTTTTCAACTGTGTAAATAAATGCATATTCTTTTACCAAAAAACCTTGAATAGTGTTTGTGTGAACTACTGTGATTGCAAGTCCTTTGTACATCTTGTACTGCTCACATCCCTCTTGAGAAAAGTCTGGCTGCTCAGCCACTGCTACCACATAACTGTGCAGTACAGGCTTGTACCAAAGGTGAGATTGGGCTTACACCTGTAGTGTTAATTGTGTGTAGTGTTCCCGAAGGGTACTGCATGTAGTTCTGCCTAACAATCAGAACTGGCAGAAAACCAGGTATCAGTAATACACAGAACATCAGGAGACGTTTCTTACAGCAGATCACGAATGTTATTACAGTGTGCCCCTGCACATCTCACATTAATAAGGAGACCCGTAAGGGCATCCTCATCAGGGTCCTTGCCATCTTCCAGTGTGTTTAACCGGCCTTCCTTAGAGGTTGTGTTGATAGGGGCATTTATCAGTATCTGGTCATCCTTTACCGCATCCCTAAGGAGTACAAAACCAGTTGGGGCGTATTTGAGAAGTTCAGAGCACGTGTAGCTCATTTGCGCAATACCTGCCTCTTTCCTGGATAGAGGGAATGGAAATCTTTCTTTTGACATAGTTCAAGTGCCCACGGCCTTTCCGTCGCTTAGACGTGTCCAGATGTGCTTAACTTTCATGTGTCTTGTAGGTTTTCTGTAAAACCACACGAATTTTAAACAGCATTATAATACACTTCTTTTGTTGATCTCTGTGGACATCATTTTCCCTTTGAACAAAAAAAATAATCTTGATTGAGGACGTGCTAGATATGAGGATGGAGGCTTTTCACTGAAGCTCTGCTTGTGGCCCAACACTGACAGTGGCTGTCAATGTTAAAATAATGTGTGTTCAATGAAAAATCTCAGACACAGAATGAGGTTTTGTGTTATGTCAAATAGGTTTATAAAGCGCACATTGACCACAAGGGTATCATGGTGCTACTAAACAGAGGGACTGAAGGAGAACCTAGTTAAACACGAGGGTTTTGAAGGCCCAGCGAAAAGCCAAATGATTAGGAATGGAGCGCAAAATATGAGGGAAAGGGTTCCAAAGAATAAAGGGCACAACCGAAAAAGGTACGGACACCAATTCGGCTAAGCCTAATCCTAAAAAAAGGAAAGAGGCAGACCTCAGCAGAATGAAGAACTCAGCCCGGAAAATATAGGTGGAATTTGGCATTTTGAAGAAAGAAGACCCGGTGAACTAGACGGGAAGCATTAAATTGAACGTGCTGTCTAACCGGCAGCGATTGGAGGAAGAGTAACACAGGAGAAATGTGGGGACAGCGCTGAATGGACCTGGCCACGTGCGCAGCCGAGCTTTGAATTACAAGGAGGCGCCACGAAGAGATAGAGACTGAGCTACAAATAAAGAATTGCAGTAGTCTATGGAGGAGATGACCAACGCAGCAACACTGTAGCCCAAACCTGAACTGCGATAAATGGAAGGACTTTACGGACCAGTTTGAGCTGAAAGTAGCTGCGGTGGCAGACGGCTCTGACCTGATGACCATAGACAAAGTGGAGGGAATTTGAAATCCCAGTTGCTAGGGATATGTATGCTTAGGATAGCAGCAAACAAATGATTTGAAAGGCATTAGAGACTAAGGGCCTGATTCATAGAAAAAGTGCAAAGTCCCTGCAAAGTACTTAGCACCTAAACAACATTGTGCCCGCTTGAGCGCAAAGTTTATTTTTGCGCGTTCCACGTGTACATGGGTTTCAGAGCAAAAGAAAACCTGAGGTGCAAAGAAAATCAAGTTGCGTCCACAACGCACCCCCACGAAAACAAAAACAAAACCCAGCAACAACAAACCACACTACGCACCACCACCCAGCACCCCAGTGATACCTCTGTACACTCCCCCGTAACTCAAGGCACTACCCCGGTGATATTGCGTACGATCCCCCGTAACTCAAGGAAGTGCCCAGACGGAACTGTGGACCGTCACCCCTAACTCCAAGCGGCACTCCGACACACCTGAAACTGTCACCCCTAGTTTGAAGACATCTAAACTGTGGCCCTACAAACCTAAGTCATAGTTGGCGCTCAAGTCCTGACACCCCATCACCTCCTCCAGAACCCCCAAGCAGCCACCTCAAGCCCTGACACCACCCAGCCCCTCACTGCTGCCACAACAGCCATGAAACCACATCATTCCTGACACCACCCCCCAAATCCCCTCATCTCCACCACAACCCCCAGATAGCCACCTCAAGTCCTTACACCCCCACCACCCCAACTGACCGCTGCCACAACACCCAGGCAGCCCCCACAAGTAATAACACCACCCGCCACCACCCTCACATCTGCCAAAACACCCACACAGCCCCCTCAAATGCAGACAATACTCTCGACCCCCTGACCTTTGTCACAAATCCCAGGCAGCCCCCTCAATACCTGACACCCCCACTGACCTCTGAAACATCCTCCAGGCAGACCCCTCAAGTGCTGACAGCACTCCCAGTCCCCTGAGCTCCACCACAACCCCCAGGCAGCCATCTCAAGTCCTTACACCACCCCCAACTACCCTAGCCTATGTCACAAACCTCAGGCATCTCCCTCAAGTCCTGACACCTCCCACCACCCCCGACCTCAGCCACAAACCCCAGGCATATACCTCAAGTCCTGGCACCACCCATCACACCCACTGACCTCTGCCACACCCCCAAGAACGCCCCTTCAAGTCCCGACCCCCCTTAGCTCCACCACAACCCCAGAAAGCCCCCTCAAGTCCTGACACCACCCCCCACATCCCCTCACCTCCTCCACAACCACCAGGCAACCCTGTTAAGTCCTGACACCACCCACCACCCCCACTGACCTCTGACACAACCTACAAGCCACCCCTCAAGTCCTGAACCCCCCACCCCCCAAATCCCCTGAGCTCTGCCACAACCCCCAGGCAGCCCCCTCAAGTTCTGACATTACCGAGCACCCCCCTGACCTCTGCCACAAAGCCAAGACAGCCCCCTCAAGTCCTGAAACACCCACCAACTGCCTCACTTCTTCCAAAACCCCCAGAAAGCCATCTTAAGTCCTTACACCATGCCCCACATCCCCTCACCTCTGCCACAATCCCCAGAAAGCCCCTGCAATGCAAGTCCAAACACCACTCACCACCTCCATTGACCTCTGCCACAACCCACAGTCATCCTCCTCAAGTCCTACCACCAATCCATTGACATCCACCACAGCCCCCAGGCAGCCCCTACAAGTTCTGACACCTCTCACTGCCCCGCTGGCCTCCGACCACAACCACAAGGCAGCCTCCTCAAGTTCTGACACCACCCCCACTGACCTCTGTCAAAACCCCCATGCAGTCCACTGAAGTCCTGAGACCACCCCACTCCCCCTGAGTTCCACCAAAACCACTGGCAGCCCCCTCAAGTACTGTCACAACCACCCAACCTCACTGACCTCTACCACAATCCCTAGCCAACCCCCTCAAGTCCTGACACCACCCACAACCCCCACTAAACTCTGCCACAACCCCAGTGCAGCCTGATCAAGTCCTGACACAACCCATCACCCCAATGACCTCTGTCACAACCCCCAGGAAGCCTCCTCAAGTTCTGACAACCCCCTTGCCTTGCTGAGCTCCACCAAACCCCCCAGAAAGCCCCCTCAAATCATGACACCACCCCCCAAGTGAACAGTTCCTATCCTGGGTTCGACTGTTGTATACCGCACAGACAGCTGAGATCAGAGTAAATGGCTGGACGTCGTGATCCTTTCCCCTGGGTAAAGGGACAAGACAGGGTTGCCCCTTGTCAGCCCTCCTATAAGCACTGGCTATGGAGCAGCTAGCCCAACTGCTAAGGGACACATGTACCTGGGGAGGCATCCCGGGTGGGCCAGGATGGGAAGACAGAGTCTCATTATATGCAGACGACCTACTGATATACCTACGAGACCCCAAGACAACATGCCCAGTGGTGACCCAACTGCTACAAAGATATGGAGCCTTTAGCGGCCTAAAGGTAAACTGGTCTAAATACACACAATTCCCATTGAACCAATTAGGTGAGGAAACCCCGGTGCCCTGCCCATATAGGATTGCCTCTGACCACTTCCAATACCTGGGTATCCGGATCACGAGAAATCTTAATGACTATATACCCAACAACTTACAACCCATTACGGAGCGATTCACAAGAGATGTGCAGCACTGAACGTCCTTACCCTTGCCTCTACTAGGATGGGCAGCACTGTTTAAAATGTTAGCACTCTGCTGTTACTTGTACATATTACAGAACGCCCCACTGCACATACCTATGAAGAAATTCCAAAAAATAGACTCTACACTTAGGAAACTCCTTTGGGGTGGCGGGCATCCGAGAATAGCCGTTCGAACATTGCAGAGGTCAATATGGGAGGGAGGCATTGTTTTACCAAGGCTACAGACATACTAGTGGGCTAGCCAGATGTCGGTGATAAACGACACACTACACGCTGAAACTACAGTACCACATGTGAGGACATCACCCCCCCATAATGTTATATGCTGTGACACCCAGACCAATCACCCGAGACATGATATCACAGACGTCTCGTATTTGGGCGGAAGCACACACCTTTATAGGCCTGGAGGACAAAGTCACACCACTGCAACCGCTATGGAACAATAGGAATCTCTTTGAAGTGACCAAATTGCCGAAATGGCCAATATGGGCGAGACATGGAATAGAAAGAGTAAAAGATAAAACAGTGGAAGGAACTATTAGACCCTTTGAAGACCTAAGTTCGACCTTTGACCTCCCAGAGGCAGAATGGTACCACTACACACAGCTACGGCATGCATTACAGCAACACCTCCCCATCCTCTCTGACTTGCCAGATTGCACGCCTTTGGAATGAAACATAGTCATAGAGCACATTCAAGCTAAAGTTACCACAGTCATGTACAGTGCTATCATCTCCTTTGCCACTCCAGAACTGATAAGTCTGAAGATGGGAAAGAGAAGTGGGGGAGATCATGGCTTAAGATTGGGTGCAGATCCTAATGTACCCCTGCGAAGCCTCCATATCGGCGAGACTACGCCCGGTGCAACTGAAGATATTGCACATAGTCTACTACCCGAGGGTGGCCCTGTACCGCTGGGGTAAAATAGCAGATCCTAATTGCCTACGATATCGAGGGGAGGAGGGAACCTTCTTTCACATACTATGGGAATGCCCGCAGATAAGTCACTATTGGCAACAGTGTTGTGATATTTTGTCAAGGCTCCTGAACCAGACGATCCCCAGAGACCCTAAACTGCTGCTATTGGGGGTAGATAGTGAAATAGACATGTCAAGATACGAAAAACTTTGCTTCACAACTGCAACAGCGGTAATAAAAAGGAACATAGCACAACTGTAGGGAACAATGGAGTCACCGCAAGTAGGACAGTGGATCACAGATGTACAGGTTTGCATCGCCATAGAAAAGAGGGTATACAGAGCCAGAGGACGCCCTGAAAAAGCGGGAAAAATTTGGCAACAATAGAAAGACATAATGTGAACTTTTGAAAACATAACACCGCAGGATATGGGAAGTAGACATTGCAACAGGAAAACCTGGTATAAGAAATACTATATGTGGCCTATTTGTACTCATCTTCCATCTAACGTTATTATTGTTGTTCTCGTTAAGTTCTGGCCCTGATGGGCTCAGAGGGTGTATGTTTTCTCTTTTCCTATGCTATAAAATCAATAAAATGTGTTATTAAAAAAAGAAGGGCCACAAAAAGAAAAACAAGGGAAAGTCCCAAGAGAATGTGCAGGGTAGTGGGAGTTATACTCCCAGACAGAACTCTGGTTATAGTAAGACTCTCTATGTCCCAAGACCCAGTGGATCTTGTGTGGCTTGTGGAGCAAATGACCATGTGAAGGGGGACCCCAGATGTAAAATCAAAACCTTTGGGGTCCACTCTGTGAGTCTGGCCTTCCCCTCCTATAAGGAGGAAGAGATCACAGGGGCATCCTTCTCCTAAGACTCCTTCCCCAGTGGGATAGAATCTGAGGTAGTCCTAGTTTCCCTGGGCTCCTGGGATCTCAGAGGCTTATGCTAGCATACCAGACAATACAAATCACTACTTAAAGGACATTGTGCTAATCAATGGAGTAGATACTCCTGCCCTTAGGGATAGTGGGGCCAGCAGTACTGTGGTGGATTCCACATTGGTGAACCCAGAGGAACTTGCCAGAGCTCCCCTGATGCCCACCAAGTTAGCTGATGGTCCCCCTTTCAAGTTCCCAGTAATGCCTGTAAATCTTACTATCATTGGTACAATGTTTAGGATTCCAGTGAGCAAAAAGAGGCAAGTCCCAGGTAAGGTCCTGCTGGGTAATGATCTCAGAGACTTAGGTCTTGTCGGTGACACAGCCGAGAGACCGTGCACAATGTCACAAACAAGCGCTTCCTTAGCCAAGTCCAAGGCAAAGCCCAGGCCAAAGGTCAAACCCAAGGCTAAAGGAGTCAAAACAGACAAGAAAGGGAATGAAAATATTCACCCTAACTCACCTACCACTGAGGATGAGGTAGTTGGCCCAACATATGAACTTGGCGAGGAAGAGGTGTTGCCTGAAATTCTCAATCCCCATGACCATCCTGAACTCCAAAGTTTATTGGTTGAAGGTGGTCCTGAAAGGGTTGAGTTTAGTAAGGGGCAACGTGAGTGCCCATCTTTGGAAGGCCTAATAAGACAGGCTTTCTCCCAGCTAGGGAATCATAGGATTTATTGGGAAGGTGGGCTCCTGTACAGTGAGCCACAGAGTCTACAGAAGGAGACCATAGGAGGTTGGTGGTTCCCCTTCACATAAGACCCTTTCTCTTGCAGCTGGCAAATGAAGTCCCACTTGCTGGTCACCTTGGCATCAAGAGAACCAAGCAAAGGTTAGCCATGCACTTCTACTGTCCCAAGGTGGGGGTCCAGGTACAAAGTTACAGCAGGAGTTGTGGTACCTGCCAGTTATCTGGGAAAAGTGGCACAACAACCCAGGCTCCATTGGTACCACTCCCAGTTATGGGGGTACATTGTTGGTCCCTTGACCCTCAGACATTCTCAGGCAATAGGTTTAGCCTGGTGCCGGTCGACCATGCCACCAGGTATCCTGAGACCATCCCAGTAACTGCCAAGTCAGTTGCTAAGGCTTTGCTTGACATTTTCACTAGGGTTGACTTCCCTAAAGAAGTTTTGTCTGATTTAGGCAGCAAATTCATGTCCAAGTACATGCACGCCACGTGGAAGGCGTGTGGGGTTACTTATATCTTTTCCTCAGCATATCACCTCCAAACCAATGGCTTAGTTGAGAGGTTCGATAGAACCCTCAAAAGCATGAGCAGAAAATGTAATCTCCTTCTTCCATGCTTGTTTGCCTACACAGAGGTACTTCAAGAGGGGGTTGGCTTCAGCCCCTTCGAGCTTCTTTTTGGTCACCCGGTTAGGCAACCCTTGGCTATAGTCAAGGAGGGGTGAGAGATGCCTAGTCCCCCAATCACTCCAATGTAGTGGACTGTGTGCTAGGATTGAGGAAGAGGATGCTCTTCCTGATGGCTCAGTCCAATGATAAGGTGAAGGCTGGGCACGTTCTGGTGAAATACTGGTATGACAAGTAGGCTTCCCTTGTCAAATTTACTCCAGGCCAGCACGTCCTGATAATGAACCCTATAAGGCCACTGGGTGAGGTAAACTATTTAGTGGAACTTGGAAGTGCTGGACAAGCTCCAAAAGTGTTCCATGTAAATAGGCTGAAGGCTTTCTCTCTTTCTCTCCTGGCATCAGATGTAGAGGAGGAGGAATCAGAACCTCTTGCTGACCTGATCCAAGGCAGTCCTTCAGACAGCTCCATTTAGGGTACCAAAGTGTCCCCTCACCTGATTTCTGTTCAACAAGATGAAATGAGAAGTTTGCTGAGACAATTTTCGCCTTGTTTTCTCTAGCTCCTGGTTTGTTACCTTCGTGCAAACATGATATTGACACAGGAGATAGTATACCTACCAAAAGTAGGAGATACAGGATATCAGATAAGGGGAGATCTTACATCAAGACAGAGGTCAAGAAGATGTTTGATCTTGGAGTGATTGAACCCTCGAGTGGTCCTTTGTCCAGTTCTGTGGTTCTGTTACCAAAAGCAGGTACCTCTGAGCTGAGGCTCTGTGTGGATTACAAGGGTCAGAATGTTGTCACCAAGACAGATGCACACCCCTTGTCTAGAACTGATGAGCTAGTGGATACCTTGGGTGCCTCCAAGTACCCCAGCACATTTTACCTCACTGCAGGGTATTGGCAAATATCCCAAGCAGAACATACCAAGTAGAAGACAGCATTCTCAACTCCAGAATGCCTTTACCAGTTCAGGATAATGCCATGTGGGTTGATAAATGCACCAGCCACTTTTCAGAGGCTTTTGAATAATGTCATTAATGGGATGAGTGAATTCTGTCTTACATATTTGGATGATGTAGCAGCTTTCAGTGCCACCTGGCCGGATCAATTGTGTTGCAGGCCCTTCAGAAGGCCCACTTGACCATAATGGCCAGTAAGTGCCAGATTGGTCAAGGGTCAGTGGTCTACTTTGGGCATGAAGTTGGTGAAGGAAGGATTCAGCCTCTTCAGAGTAAAGTACAAACAGTACAAGACTGGCCTACACCCACTACTCAAACCCAGGTGAGAGCATTCTTAGGTCTCACTGGGTATTACAGAAACTTCATGGCAGACTATGTACCATAGCTGTCCTTCTGACTGCTCTCACAACTCAAAAGAAACACAAGAAGGACTCTTGGTCTGGGAAGTGTGGGAAGGGCTTCAATGGCTTAAAATACTCCTTCTGCCAGGCCCCTGACTACAAAATACCTTTCATTGTGCAGACAGATGGCTCTGACACTGGGATAGGTGCTATACTTTCACAGGTAGATGAGAAAGTCAAGGAACACCAAATTGGATTCATAAATCACCAGTTGAAGGACAGAGAGCACATGTGGACCACAGTAGAGAAATAATGTTTCTCTGCTGTGTGGGCCCCAAGGAAGCTGAGGCCCTACCTCTATGGAACCCACTTCACTGTGCAAACTGACCATAAGCCGTTAAGGTGGCTCATGAACATGAAGGGAGAGAATCCTAAGTTGCTCAAGTGGTCCATAAGCATGCAAGGGTTTGACTTCACCATTGAGCATAGGCCAGGTGTCCACCATAGCAATGCTGATGGGTTGTCCAGAATGTGTAGTCAACCTGAACAAGAAGCTCATCCAGGGATGTATTAGTTCCCCCTGTCCTTGGCCTGGGAGGGGCAAATGTAAGGAAAGATTTCCATTCATGGGTAATGGTAATTTCCCCTCTGGTTGTGAAGCCCCCAACTTTTTGCTGTTGTGTGACCATCCTAGCATGACTTTTGCTAGTGCAGCCCAGCCTTCTGCTGCACTCCGCTGGACTTTTGCTCATTTTGTTATGGGGAAACTGACATGCCCTTCAGACTGTCAGTACTAGGAGACTTTGTTTCACTTGCTCTTTCACTTTGTTGCTAATTCTCAGTAACATTTTCTCAGTGTACAGTGTACCTTACCGGACAGTGTGCTGGGGTCTCTTCTTCATTTGTAAGGCCCTAGACACCCTCAAAAGAATTTTGGTGTATGGGGTCCACGAAGACAGGGATGATGTAGAGTCATAAGTTGTGTTTGTTGGCTCTGATGCTGAAGCCATGCTTGAATTCAAGAAGCAAGAAGTGCTGTTTAAGCAGAAGGAGCTTGAGTTCCACATGGCAAAGCTGAGAGTTGAGCAAGCAAAAAAAAAAACAGAAGGACAGTGATCACCAATTGGAACTGTCCAAGCTTCAGACTGCAACTGGCTCCTCAAAGGGATCTGGACATGGGTCTGGGTCCTCCTCTCATTCACGGTTTCCTTCAGTGATCTGACTTGCCCTGCAAATACCCTGTAGGTTGAGAATGCTCTGCCAGGGGCATGCATAATTCCATCTACCCAGGCACACTGTTATTATTATCCGCTCATAAGGTCTAGCCTGTTTATCGTTGATTGCTATTTATTTTAATGCAGCGTCTGCTTGCAATGGTGTTTAGAGACTAATATGCCCTGTCTTAATTTATACGAATATTCCATTAGTACATGCTGGAGAAAAGGATGCTTGAAATATAGCACAGTCAATCAATCAATCTTTCCAAGCATGCAGTATCTGTGAACATTCTCATTTTAGACCCAACGATATTAATACATTAACATGTTCCAGAGTTGCTTTTCAAAACATACTAATCCATATAAACAAAACAATCCTTGCTGCCTCTGAAATGTGCAGTATATGGAGCAGCACTTAATGTTTATTTTTATCTGCTCAAAAACACCATTAGCCTCTTCGAGCACACGGGCTGTATCCTTGCATAAAGGAAGAATCCAAGCTGCGTCATCGGTAGCAAAAGTTAAACCGGGTCTGCTTATAGTGCTCGGGCAGGATGTTGCAAAATATCGCCACTTGCGTCATAAAGAAATCCTTTTATATACAAAAAAAGAACTCCCACATTCTGCCTACATTGTTATTTTAGTTAGAACAACATAAAAGCATATGTTCTAAAAAATATGAGCATACGTTTATTCCGTGTATATGTTGTTCTGCTTAGAAACTCCTAACAAAAAGGACCTTTCCTGCAGAAATTCAAGAAAGTCTGAGGCGTTCATGCGTCATTCATGAATCCATGATTGAATCGCCCCAAATCTTCAGCAATGTAGACAATCACGGGTGGTTTGAGTCAGGTGGAGAGATTTGAAGGGACTTGGGGTACAAGGTCATTTGTGGTACTTCACAGAATCAGACATCACATTAAGATTTAACATTAACAAACCTGATGTAGATCCCTAGACTCTATTCAAAGAACACAGGTTCCAATATGTTCAGGGAGAACTCAGACTGCCACTTTTCTGAAGTGCATCAAATGCCAACCACTGTCTTGGGAATAACCTTTGATATTGGTTCTAGAAACAATTTCAATTGTGGTTTGCACTAAATCAAAAATACACGTCTTTTCTATTTCTCTTTGGCTAGACGCAAGTAATGCTGTGGAAATCTCTTGCAACCCATGAAATGCTTGTTCACATACGTTTGGGGGGAGCGCGATCGTTCACCCTCCTGAGCGCTAATGGTCTGCTTCTGAAGGGCTTGCCCTGGAGAACATTCTGAGGTGCAAATTAGCATCTCAGATTTCCTCCTGCCTTCTTATACCCTATTGACAAAGCCTAGCACTGGAGCAAACCTGGCGATGCCTGGAGCATCTCTGAGATGCTCACGTGGAAATGTAATTTTTACAAATTTGCTGATGGGAATGTCACGGATGCTCTAAGCATCTCCATATATAGTCCCGTTTCACACTTTATGAATCAGCTTTAAGGTAGTAAGTAGGGTTACAGCTGAGATGCTCAGGGGCATGAAACAGGGGAGATCTTTGAGAATCTTGCTCTATGAATCAAATCACTCACTATCTCTAAATTAGGAAACAACCCATGTTATAGCCCAAGAGCAATTCAATGTTTAGTGCGCGCCACATACATGTAGACTTTTCTATTACTCTTCAAACATTACACATACACAAATAACTCAACGCTCTACCTGCAGATTTTCTGGAGTTTTGAAAGAAAACAGGTGGCTTTACCCTTCCTATTTGGGTTGATCCACAGGAACAGATATAGAAAGGGGCTTTTAAATATACCAGAACTAATCATGGCTGAGCATACCTGCAGCTCCACATCTAATGTCCACATTTGCCACCTGCAATGCTAACATGATTCTAATATTCATTTGGCATCTAGGTTTCATTTGGCATCCAGCTGCTCCTGAATCAGGTGGGTGGCACAGCTGACGGACCAGAGTAATATTGATGAGTTTTAAAATGTGCTGGACTCAACTGTTTATTCTAAAAAAAATAATTAGAATGCAGGTGTTTTATATCGCATCACAATCACCGGAAATCACAGCACTTGGTAACCAATGTTACTTATTACTTCCATTCTCACCCACAATGTGGTGCTCTATTTATCAGCCCGGGAGATTACTTACTTCCAGTTGGTTGGAGGACTTGTGAACAGCTGTATGATTTACATCATACTAGTTCCAAAAGTGTTTAATTCTAGAATGAAGTTCTATACAGAGATGAAGTCAGCTATGTGCCAGCCTAATTCTTTGCCTTCCCAATGAAACAATAGTTGTCTCATTTTGTTGAGCCACATAATTTGGAGGCTGAGACAAGTTACATATAGACATACACGTAGACGGGGCCTTGCTGCTGAATGTTGGTCATTTGCACAGCGGAGTGCAAAAGTGCAGGGCAAAAGGTGGCATACAAGAGTGTACATTGCATTTTGCCCGGAAAGTTTGCACTCAGCCATGCAAACTGAGTAAATGCTGTCTTCCATGTACGCATGACAGGCAGCGTTTACAATGGACCCCAATGGGGTCTGCCTGCTTTTTGCTAGTGCATAACCATAACCATTGGGGTCCACAGCATTTGCGCTAGCATGAAAATCAAAGCCAACGCAAATGTGGGGAGTATTTATATGGCAGAGAGGAATGGAGCGGCGGAAAATGTAAGCTGTGTTCCACCCCCTCTCCACCTTACAAATGAATGAAAATGGGACACACCACAAATGAAATACATGAAAGCCTTAAGAAAGGCCTTTGCATCTTTCATTTGCAGTACAGCCGGCTGAAAATGAGCCCGTAAGTATTTAGATCTAATTAACAGAGCAACAGCTGGTCATTCTGAAAAATTTAAGAGTTGCATTAAGAAAGACATCTGAGACCTTCAAAAACCCAAAGCAAGCTAACGCACATATTTAGTCTGCAAGGTAAGCTCCTTTATTTAGTCTGCAAGGTAAGCTCCATATTGATTAAATACAGTAGTACTTGTCAGTGGCATTGGTGCATATAGATTATTTTCTTTTATCCAGTGAATTGGTGATATCATTCACAGATCCTGTCTCTGGTTTGTATCTTCACAACTGGACACACATAGCCTTTCAAGGTGTTATTTATCATTTCACGACTAGGTGGTTCCTTGCGATTCAAAAGGAGTGGAATCAACCACATGTTCATACAATGACCCTTTCCACAGACATGCTGTGAATGGGAGGAGAGTATGACATACGCATCCTTTCAAGCACATAGACGTTCAGATACCTACCGCTCTCTGTAGCAGTCATGGCATGTACTCTGAAGCCTGAGAGGTGCACCCATGACAAATTTGGTGGTGAGAGTTAAATCCACACAAATGTTGTTACTTTTAATGTGTTGATTAAATTGTTAACTTTACACCATTTGCATGTATTGACTTTGCTGCGATTGCTCCACAGTGCGTTTGTATGCTTAAATTGTTGGTGCAGGAAAAATAAATAATCAATGGAAAGAAATACCAGAAAATGTGTGTTTTATTAGTTTATTTTTTGTTTTGCAATATGCATCTCCTCGTGTTTTCTAGCCACTAGCCTTGACTCGACTTTAGAAATATCCATTTAATGGGACCCTAGTTAGTGAATACTTTGGGATAGGCACACTAGACCTTGTTCCTCTTCTCTGGCTTTGGATGGTATCAGAAAAGCAGCTTAGTATCCATGAAAGCAATCATTACCCTATCCGCAAAGCCATTGAAGTTGCTGTAGTTGCCAATTATCTCCCTATTGGGCATGTGATTGATGCTCCCATCCACCGTCTGTTGTCACAGATTGAGTTGTGGGTGCGGTGGCCATGACATTTCCATATACATAAAATGCAACATTATAAATGTATTAATTATAGACCACAGGATTTTTTCTATATCTTCTTCATCGTCAAAAAGTGATTACAGCTACCTGTGCTCTGTATCACATGGTGTCTGCTGCACTCAAAGACGATATGAGCATGGTGACACCATGAAATATGCCCCTGCTTGGTGTTATCAAAGTGCATCATTTGCAAAATGGGACAGCATATCTGACAGCATACACTTTACGGCCATAGATGTTATTCAAGGAGCATTTCATGCAGTGCAAAATAGACAATGAAGACCAATGTGATGCATAAGTCAAATGTATATATATTCAGTGAAAAAAACTTTGTTAAAGGGACGTTCTGGTTAAGTTGTGCTACTAAAAACCTATGAAATTCAGTAAGCAAATCTTTGTTAAAGGGACATTATGGTTCCAAGTAAAACTGAAAAACCCTTGAAATTCACCAGTTATGGTAAGCTAAGCAACCATAACTCGCGCCACCACCATGCACTGCTAAGACTAACACCCAGGACATCTGGGATGTCCTCAATTAACCAGAATGGGGGTGGCCTAAGGACACTATTCCTGTCCGTACTGTCCGTAATTAAAATGGAGGTGCCCTTAGAACACACAAGATGTCCGCCTGTCTGTAATTAACCAAAATGGGGATGTCCTAAGGACAAAATACCTGTTCGTACTGTTCGTAATTAAAATGGCAGTGTCCTTAGAACACACAAGATGTCCACCTGTCCACAATCACCCAAAATGGGGGTGTCCTAAGGATGATATACCTGTTCATACTGTTCGTAATTAAAATGGCAGTGTCCTTAGAACACACAAAATGTTCGCTTGTCCGCAATTAACCCAAACGGGGGTGTCCTAAGGACAATATACCTGTTGGTACTGTTCGTAATTAAATTGGAGGTGTCCTTAGAACACACGAGATGTCCACCTGTCCGCAATCACCCAAAAAAGGGGTGACCTAAGAACACCCCCTCTGTTCGTAATGTCTGCAACCAGAATTAATATATCCGTAGAACACATATCCTGTCTGCCTGTCTGCAAAGTTTCGATGCACATTTATTTTATTTGGGGACTTCAACACTGTTTGTAGAACACCTGCGCACATGCGCATCACACACTTGGGTCCTACGAACATTGCGCCTGTCCCCAACTGTCTGCCACATGTGTGTCACACTTTTAATTAGTTCGGGGACCTGAACACTGTCGTAGAACACCCGCGCCCATGCACAAAACCGTCACTGTGCATTTGGTGTCCTGCGGACAGCCGGCCCATTCGCGAACATGTAAGCGACGTCATCATGTGACCGCACCCACGCTGAGCATGTGTCCTTATTTGCAGACACTGTCTAGGCCTCGGAAAATTTAAAAAGTGTTTTTTTGAGCAATCCAAGGTATTTTACAGTAAAAGTTCACCATTGCACATGTCCCAGACAAGGTCCCTGCCAATCTACATAATTTTTGGAACTTTTTGAGCCCTCTCTTAGTGTTCGATGTGTCCGTAACCAGTGTGGGTGTCTGCGAAGCATGCACCTACACCCCTATAAAAGGGCACACCCCAGAGCTGATCCTCATTCTGCTTTTGGATTTCCAAGATTTACAACAGGACAATTGTGCAGGTTGCTGTTCTTGGTTCCTGGTTCCTGGTTATTAACCTTCAAGATGGCATCCCAAATTACTTCTGCTGCTACTGCCTCAGCATCAGCAGCCCCACCTGTTCCACCACCACCATGTCCCCAAGGGCCTGCAGAGGGGAACAGGCGTGAGGATGAAGAGGAGTGGGATAAAGAGGATGAAGAGGATGAAGTAGTGGATGTCGCTATTACCAGCACTCATCGTGAGTCTTGGGTGTGCCGGTTATTTACCACCGTTGATGGAAAGGCAAAAGCTCATGCAAACAAGGTAATCTGCACTCAGTGCTGCATGGTGCTGAGTCGTGGCAAACCTGGTTTTTATAGCTTTGGTACTACATCAATGAAGCAACACCTAAACTCATTCCACGGTGGGGCTATTCGTAAGGTTGTACCTTGCGATAAATGTAGTAGGTTGAGTTCCTCTGCAGCATCCTCCGTTTCCACTCCTGTCACCACAAAAGACACTCCTGTGGGACACTGCATGCCTCTAGCTGCCTCGCAGGCCATTCTTGATTCTGTTGACACTTACTTTCGAGGGTCACAATTTTGTGCATGTACTGCGACACAGTACTCTGCAGGGGGAGAACCTTCGAAATGCATTCAAGACTGCGGTCAAGGATCAAGAGAAGGTGTGCGACCTACCTCAATAAGGCCCACCTTATATCTTCCTCTCTCCACCTGCCCTTTCTTATCCCCGTGGTTGGTGTCCCTTCCTTACCCTCCTTTCCCCTCCTTTCCTTGTGTGCTGTGTTTAAAAACCAAAAAAAAATATATATATAAAACAACAAAAACCAAAAAAAAGCTCTTTTCAGAGCCACCATTCACAGTTTAAAAATAGAAGTGACAAATAAATAGTGCAGGGCGGACAGTCCGCAGACATTACATTTTTGGGGGCGCTGCCCTATCAGAACCATTGCACTTTTCTATTGGGGTAAGTGGTGGCTCTGAAAAGAGGCTTTTTGTGGTGTTCTTTTGTGTTTCAAAAACTTCAAATGGTCAACACCTACTGGAAAATTGATTGCTGTAATTCCAAAAAAGGTCGCAATCCATTTTGTATATTTCGCAGAAAAATCTGATTCCCGGCATAAGTAAGATGTACTCCATCTCTGCGAAAAATGTGTGTGCTACAAACCATAATGTTTTCATTCTGAAAAGAGGACATACCAACATCTCTCAAAAAGGCACAAACAGCCTTGTTAACATTGCACCGTGCTTTCTCCATTTGTGGACCAAATTAAAAAGAACACCGCCACATTTGTCTCGCAATACGGGAAAAAAATACTCTGGAGTTTGGATACATGTCCATGACTTTCCCAAGTCCTTCTTTCATTGCAAATTGCAAAGAGATTCCAGACACATGTCCTAAACTGTTCCCTCCACAATGAATAATAACAATGTCTGAATGACGCTGTGTCACCAAAGAAGCACAGAGAGGTACCAAATCCACCCACTTCATTCCATGCACTCCATGCCAGTGCACTTCCACATGAGAGATTCCAAGATGTGCAGCCACTCCACAGCGATCTGCATGCACCGCCAACCAATTTATCCACGAATTATCCCAAAATCCAAACAATCTGCTTTCTGAAACACGCAGCCATAGCTATCTGCTATTCTCTCAGGAAAAAGACCTACTGACAAACTCTCTACTTACACAACACACCCAGTAAACCTTATTGACCAATCCCTTGCTCTGCTCAGTCTCATTTGCATGCCTCTCAACCCCAAAATCCCTGCATGTAATACGCGCTGTCCGTGGACAACAGGGCTGGCTGCAGACAAATCGAAAAATCTGAGCATGGGGAATTAAAATTTAAATAGTCTACCCCATTTCCCATTTGAGGTTGGCTTTGAAAAGAGCCTTTTATTGTTTTTTTTTTAAGATGCTTCAGAAACACCTTTTATTTTGTATTTTTAATTTCTTATTTTCCTCCAAATATCTTCACATTAGCTTCTCCAAAGCAATCCTTATATTCCAAAAGAGCATGGCATTTCCCATGAAAGATGAAGAAATACCATCTGCTTTAAAGTAAACAACATTACCAGATTCAGGTGTAATTCATAGAATTCTCCGCACAAGTGGCGTACGCGGCTGGCTCACAATGTGCGCGTGCGGCAGTTGCGCCAGCCGCATACCTCAAACCCCATTTCAGCGCACAGCATATTAATGGATTTCAACATCCATAACCAGCCGTGGCACAGAGTGGCGCAACGACCCTGCAGCAGCGCTAGTTACGCCCCCAACCCCGCCCTGTGCGCTATGAACAGCGCACAAATACAGTACATAGCACAAAGGCCAGTGGACCAGCACACAGGCCCCACAACCAAGAAAACGTGTGTAAAACTCCCTGCGCACGCCCCAGAATACACGTACCCCACTCGCACAAGGCCAATAGCATGTAAAACTCCCCGCGCACGCCCCTGAATACACATACCCCGCTCGCTCTAGGCCAATAGCATGTAAAACTCCCCACGCACGCCCCAGAATACATGTACCCCACTCGTGCTAGGCCAATATCGTGTAAAACTCCCCACGCATGACCCAGAATACATGTACCCTGCTCGCGCTAGGGCAATAGCATGTAAAACTCCCTGCGCACACCCCTGAATACACGTACCCCGCTCGCGCTAGGCCAATAGCGTGTAAACCTCCCTGCGCATGCCCCAGAATTCACGTACCCCGCTCGCGCTAGGCCAATAGCATGTAAAACTCCCCGCGCATGCCCCATAATACACATACCCCGCTTGTGCCAGCAAAATCGCGTGTACAATGTGGGAAAAGTCCCCCCTGTGGAGTGGGCTGCCTGCGGGGCATGCCCAGGGGTGATGTGCTTCCTGCGGGGCATGGCCAGGGTGGATGGGCTGCCTGCGGGGCATGCCCAGGGGTGAAGGGCTTCATGCGGGGCATGGCCAGGGGTGAAGGGCTTCCTGCGGAGCATGCTCAGGGTGGATGGGCTGCCTGCGGGGAATGGGGAGGGTGGATGGGCTGCCTGCCGGGCATGCCCAGGGGTGAAGGGCTGCCTGCGGGGTATGGGGAGGGTGGATGGGCTGCCTGCATGTATTCTGGGGGTGCGCATGTTTTTTCACATGCGATAGGCCTTGTGTGAGCGGGGTACCTGTATTTCGGGGTTGTGCGGGAGGTTTTACATGCGATAGGGCTTGTGCGAGTGGGGTACGTGTGTTTCGGGGGTGCACGAGAAGTTTTACACACGATAGGTTTTGTGCGAGCAGGGTATGTGTATTACTGTGGTGCACGTGTAGTTTCACACGCTATAGGGCTTGTGCAAGTGGGGTGTGTGTATTACTAGGTGCGCGGGAAGTTTTACACACGATAAGGCTTGTGCGAGCGGTGTACGTGTTTTTCGGGGGTGCGCAGGAAGTTTTACACACGAAGGGGCTTGTGCAAGTGGGGTACGTGTATTTTGGGGGTGCGTGGGAAATTTTACACGCGATAGGCCTAGTGCGAGCTAGGTATGTGTATTTTGGGGGTGTGCGGGAAGTTCAGCACGCGTTTTCGCTTCCGCGGGAGGGGAACGTGTATTCCTGGGGTGCCCCAACGTGAATTGGCAGTGTGTGTCCTCCCAGGTGTGCCCTCTCCCCCCTCCCCAGGCCCTGCAGGCAGCCCATCCACCCTGGGCATGCTCCGCAGGCAGCCCTTCACCCCTGGGCATGCCCCCCAGCCAGTCCACATGTCACAATGCACAAGTGAGCACTGACACATGTCCCCCTGCACCCCCACCCACCCAGCAGCGACAGGCACCTGCCAGCAGGCCCCGACTCATGTCCCCACTCACCGACCCAGCAGTGACAGGCACCTAGCAGCAGGCTCCGACTCATGTCCCCACTCACCCACCCAGCTTTGACAGGCACCTGGCAGCAGGCCCTGACTCATGTCCCTCCCCAACACATTATCATGATCAACAATCATGGCCCTCACGGCCACCCTAATCCCACTGCAAGCCACCTCTGGCCAAAGAACCAACCAAGTATTAACTACACCCCACATTGAAATGCCCATTACATGAAACAACCCAAATGGCATGTATGTACATCAACACATGTCCGTCACACACACACACACAAGAGGTGCCAGTGAAAGAAAGTGAAAACCCACATTGTGACATGCATGGAACCAATGACAGAATACCACACATTGAAGTATGAAACAAAAATGTATTGAACACAAAATGCTCTGAATCAAATGAAAACACACAATAATGAAAATGAGAAATAAAATGCTTCATGTTCCAAAATGAGAAAAAATGTGAAATCACAATCCAAAAAAATCCAAATGCAAATGTGTCCAAAGTCTCCGTCCAACAAAGCAAAGAGAGAAAGAAATGAGGAAAATCCATTGCTCCATGGTGAAAAGAAATAAAATAATGATGATAAATCCACAGTTCAACTATCTACAAATAACAAATCCAGGGTCCATGAGCACAACGATATTGTCCTCACGAGAACCCTGCACGTCAACCCGAATGTCACGAACACACAACGCCACCCCAGCCAGGACAGGCTGAACATGGTCCCGGATTGCCACATCCGCAGGGAGAGGAAGGCCAGTTGTTGTGCGGCTATCCCCTCCCTGAAAATGGGTCTGGACGAAGGCATCCCTGCTGCCGCCGGATGATGCAGTCACAGGATCAGGGACAGGATTAAACACAGGCACCTCCGCTGTGGCCTGTGCTGCCCTCTGTCCCTGCCCCTGGACTGCACCACTGCCACCAGTGGAATCCCCCCCTCCAGGCCCCATGCGTGTGACTTCCACGGCCTCCTCCTCATCCAAACCCCCCACCAACCTGGATGACTCTGTGCCATCTTCCTCCGTAGGCCCATGTGGGGTCTCAGCTGACCCTTCTGCTGCTGAGGAGTCCACCTCCGACCTCTGCCTCTTGGACCTACCCCCGGCAGCTGCGGCCGCGGACGCGGCACCAGACTCCTCACTCCCCGAAGAGATGTCAACCTGGGAGGGGAGCTGGGTCTTGCGTCTCTGGCTGGTGGTGGGATCCCTGCCGCTGTGCTCCACAGCACCATCCCCGCCCTCTTCATCAGTTGACGCTGCAGACAGGGAGAGACAGAACACAGGCATCAGGGCAATGTACAATGGTCTGATACACACATGACAGTTGCAGATGAGTGGCAGTCGCAAACTTCAGACATGGCATCACACACCCCAATACACATGTTATTCTCACACACAAGAGCAAAACAACAGGAAAGTTGCACCAGCCAGCACCATCCATACACAAACAATAGCATGAGTAGCCGAAGGTGAGCCTGACGTCACATGCAACACGGGGAGTGCAGAATACATGCACACATACCACCAGACATACATGCATCTGTACATCTCCACCACCTGTCGCAGTGATTACATCGCCATCCATGTCACATCTTGCAATCAGCTTCCTACATGTCAGTGTCACATGCATTCATGGTGTATCTCAGTTGCACGCTTGTCATATACACACACATGCACATGTACATTGTGCAGATACATGCAGGTGGAACCAGCATCCATGTGTGACACTACAACCATGCCACAGTACATACACAGAAATTGAAACATGTGTGCACCCACACCTGCATTTGGCCAGCATGCTTACCAACACATACACCATCAATGTGTCTCACACATGAGAGGACTCACATGTGGCAGGCTCACGTCCCTGTACATACACATCCATACATGGCCCTACAAAGACATATGTGCAACCTGCACACTCCTGCCACACCTCAACATGCACAGCGTCCAATCAGTATGCATGTACACTTACCACTCGACTCCAGACGGGTCTGCCTCTCAAGGACCTGGATGTGGAGCTCTGGATGTATACGTTCCAGGACCCTCATTTGGTTGTTGGTTAGGCAGACCCGGCACCCCTCTGCATCCATTGCCTTCAAGAGGTGCCGGGCCTTGTTGAGGGTCCTGGACCTGAAGTCCTCCCAGCGCTTCCGGACGTGTTGGATGTCGCGGGCTGCCACGTCCTCCACGTTGATGGCAGCCACGATGTCCATCCAGATCCTCATCCGTCCTTCATAGTTGGCGCGCAAACTTCCAAAGAGGGCATCATACTGCCCCAGGACCTTCTCCACCAGGATGCCAACTTCATTGGCACTGAAGTTGGTAGCCCTCTGCCTCCCTGCTGGGGGGTTGCCACTGGTGCCAGATGGTGTTGTGTCTGACATGGCAACACCCGAGGCAGGTGTGGGTGGGTAACTGGGTCCTGGGGCTGGGCTGTAGAGCGATGGTATCCCAGTCGGGAGTCTTCTGTTCCAGCAGGGGTGGTCACAGCAACTGGACCCCTGCAGATGGCTGATGTGCAGGCACCAAAGGCTAGGGCAGGTGTTTTGCAGGCAGGCAGGCAGCAGCAGATGGCAGGTGGGAGCATGCTCAGGGCTCTGGGGGGCAGGAGAATGGATTCAGGGCAGGAGCTTGGTCTTCCGTGTGTTGTTGCATGGCCAGCTTGATACGGAGTGATTTGGCACGTGAAAAAAGTGCACATCAGTGTGTAATTCGAGGAAAGGCCCTTATTGGGCGTTACCCTCGTGACGGGTGCATAGTGATTCAGAACATGAATAAACAGCACATCCGCGTGTTAATGCGTGTAATCCGAGGAAAGGGCCTAAGCACGTAAGTGAAGTGACACGCGCAGGCATTTCCCTCAGCACGGGTTAAAGGTGAGCGGGTCCCGGCAGTTCGCTCTACGTACCTTTCGTGGAGACCGATGTGTGTGTTGCTACTTTGTGTTGTTTCGCGCACCATCACTACTTCACAGCGGATCAAGGACGTATCTCTTCTTTTGGCGGGAGTATTGGCTACGCATGTTTTTCATTACCGCTAGTCTGACGGTGAGTTGCGCGCGCTATTTTTCCCACTGCGGGTGCCCCTGTGTATCACGTACCCGTTTTCGAGGTCATAGTAGCCTGTGTGTCCCACGCGTATGTGTTTTTCATGTCCCTGGGTGGCACCGCATACTGCGGGAGGTTAATTGCACACACGTGGGCTACCGGGGTGCGTGCACCGTTTTACTGCAGTTTTGGGGTGCCTGAACGTTGCGTGACCCGGCACTTCATCACCGGTGTCACATAAACCTTGCAGGTGCAGGGGTGCTTATAACATCTTCTATCCCACCCCTTCACCCCAATTGCCCAGGACAATTGTGGTGTACACCTCCCATTGGCACTTCTCCATCTGTGCCGGCACTACTCCATCTGTGCCATGGTTGGGAGGCCACCAAAGGTGAGGGGTGCCTCAGCTGGGTGTCCTCCTCGTGGCGGGCGTCGTCAGGGACGTGGCTGGGGTGACCAGGGAGCAGGGGGACTCCAGGGTGTCCTGGGTGGCTGCAGAGGGGGAAAAAGCAGGGGTGCGGCAGCTCCGGGCGATGGTGTGCCATATGTTGGTGCAGTCATGCCACCACCCCTGTGGCTCCGGGAGATGCAGTTCTTGCATCTGGCACTGGCACCTGTGTGACCCAGCAGTCCATTTCATCAACTGCCACGGGCCCAAGGGTAGTGGTAGCTGCAGGTGCAGCTGTGGACACCACCACCCAGGCTCAGGGTCTGCCAGCGCAGGCTGTGTTGGCACTTGAAGAGTCCCTGGAAGATTTCCAGGAGGTCAGGAGGCACGCATAGGTGCACGCAGGGCTGCCCTGACCAAGACACGTGTCCCTGTGGCAGCAATGTCATCTGCTGCCCGACCATCCAGGTGTTGGCAAGTGCAGGGGCAGATGTAGCCAACAACATCCAGGTTGTGAGTCTACCAACCAGGACAGTCGCGGTCAATGACCCTGGCACAGCAGATGTTGCTGCGCAGGGTCCATTCCAGGGCACCCAGCAGCCACTGACGCAAGTCAGGCCTTCGGTCATCCTTCAACCTGCCACTCCCTTGGTTCAATCCACCGGTCCCACTGGCCATACTGATCAGGGTGGCATTCGCCAGCCAGGGTCCGCGCCACTATCCAAGAGGAGGAAGGTTGCACCTGCAGCACAGGCTGGGACCCCAGACACAGCCATGGCCTCCTGCACGTCAAGGAAGAAGCCTTTCTGCAAGCAGGAACTGGACTCCCTTGTGGACTATGTGCAGGCCCACAGACGTGACATGCTAGGGGGGCCGAATTGTCATACTACGGCTTCCCATCGGAATACCCACTGTAAGTTTGTGGCGGATAATGTGAGTGCATTCGGCCATGAGGTGTGCACAGCTGCCGAATGCAAGAAGGTTTGGGATGACCTCAAACGCTGCACTAAGGCCCAGTGTGCCTCTAATTACAGCATGACTCTGGTGACTGGCGGTGGGCCTCCACCTGAGGAGGATGACCTCACTACGCATGAGCCACTCGTTGCAGAGTTCATAGCACCAGAATTGGTCGAAGGAGTGGTAGAGATGCAGGACTTTGATGCCCAGTCCAGTGAGTGTTGTTGTGTGTATGTCCGGCCAATGTGTGGTTTGCCTGTGTGATGTGTTGTGCTTGACTGCCACTACATGCTATGTGTACATGGTTCTCATGTGCTAGTCATGCAATGCTTCACAGATGCGTGCTTGCTGTGCAGGATGGTGGACATGTAGAGCAGACAGGGACTGTTCCCATCACCTCACTTGCACCCTACTCACATGCTAATCACCCAGATGCCCCTCCGGTCCATGGTCCTGCTCTCTGGTCCTTCTGCATGTAGCCAGGGGTGGTTTTCCTCTCAGCACTGGGACTATGTCTTTGCATGACTGACGTGCATGTGTCCTCTGCCTGCATGCGGGTACTCCACATAGGCATGCCCTCTTGCCCCTCCACCCCCCCCTGCTCCCCAATTACACCATTGCACTGTTGTGCATCATTCTGGCGTACTGCAATGGCCTGTTCAAGCCTTCTGTGTACATGCTAACTTCCACCAGCCAACCTGCTAGAAACATGCAGTGGGGTACATCCTCTGCCCTTCATGCAGGGTGTATCACTTGGACTGTGCAGATGGCAGATGCTCTGCACGGACATGAGTGCCCATTCATGCTCCATGTGCATTCCATGCATGCTCCCTATGTATCCTTGCCTGGATGATCATTGAAGTACATGTCTTGTATGAGCAACATTTCATGGGATTTCTTCAGCCATCCCATGCCCACTCTGGCCCTGTCCTGCATCACACACATGTTTAGGGTGTCACAGTCTGTGTGGGGCACAGTCCTCCCCCAGTTTCAGGCCCACTGACTCTGTCCAACTGGTGTAGTGGCTTTTGCACACTTGGGTGTACTACTGAGGGTTCGTCATCTGTCCTGCTTACTGTCTCATCATCATCTGCTGTATTGTCAGTTGACTCAGATGATGCCATTGATGCTAGTCAACACTGTCTGCCAATACACAGGACTCTGGTCAGCCTTTTGCTACGATGCAAGGCATCCCTTCATTTTCACTGAAGGGGGGGCTTTGCTTGTAGCCATGCAACCCATTGCATGCACATTGCACATGATGCCTGAACTAGCCCTTCCACTGGCTTCATGATTTTTGATACACATCATGAAGTACTTGTTCATGTAAATAGTGAGTAACGTACACATGTTCTGCAGTGCATCAACCCGCTTCTGAGCCATGTACTACTGGTCTACATGCCTACTCACTGATGCCATGTGAAATTGACCAGGCATGCATGGCAGGTTCTCTTTTGTGTGTGACATGTCTATTTCATGTGTTGGCTGTCTGTGTGATGTCTATGTGTATGTGTGTCATGTGCTCCTAACATGTGTACTAATGGTTTTTTCTCTCCACTTTTCAGATGATGACGCAATGGAGCCAGAGGATGGTGTTGTCATGCCTGGCACAGGGTTGTTATCACAACCACAACCCAGCACAAGTGGGGGTCGTGGGGTGGTACACCACAAGAACCCACGTGTGCTTCAGACCATCTTGTCTTTGGCTGGCAATGAGTCCAGCCCAGATGACCACTCTGACAGCCATGTCGAGTCGGATGTGCATCAGGGCCATACGTCAGGGGTGAGTGATTCTGATGTGGACACTCCTCTGTCCACGACACCTGCACTGAGGGGCCAGACAGTGGTGGGACCTCTGTCTGTGGTGGATCGGGACGCAGGGTCACCCTCCACACCAGTCGCTGATGTGCCTGGGGCATCACGTAGACGGGGGCATGTAGTCGTGCAGCCGTGGGCGGTGCCAACCCAACGAGGACGGCCAGTCCTTGGGTCCCGCAGGTGTCAAACCCAGCAACGCGGCGGCCGACATGACTGCCAATTCAGAACATCAGGGAGCAGCACTTGATAACATCGCTGCGAGCATGGAACATGTGGCCCAATTCGTGCTCCCCCCTGCTAGGCAGGTGCTTCTCCAGCGGCAGGCGGCGCAGTCCACGGCTCGCTTGCTCAGGCTGGGCATGGCGCCACAGACAGGGCACGCCAGGCTGAAATGTTGTCTCTGAGTGAAGCAATTGCTGCTCATGCAGAGGCACACATGGAGGCCCTGAGGGCTGAGTATCAGTCCCTCAGATCCACTCTGGGTGCCCTCTTGACATCCCAGACGGTGCGGTCAGAGGAGAGGTTTCAGCAGCTTGAGCGTACCATCTCGGCTGAGCTACGTGCTTGCCGGGGCACGCATCAATTGTCCAGCCAGACTACGCAGGAAGAACTCTGTGTTACACGTGTTACCTTGCAAGAGGAAGCACGTGTATCATGGGAGGTTCTGCATGCAGACCTGCGTGTCATTGCCGCACAGAACCAGGCTCACCCATCCGGCAGACTTGCTGCCGACGAGGGGCAAGCTGCGCCTAGGCGTTGTCAGGCTCCTGTGCCACGTCCTCCTTTACAGGATGAGGCAGACTCGGACGACAAATTATCTTCCACACAGGTCATGGTGTGCAAGCTTTGAGCCCATAGAGGTTTTATTTTTTGTCTCAACATCATTGCATGTGGGTGTTGAGGTGCACCCTGTACCTCCCCCCCTCCTGGGTGCCTCCCCCCCATGTCGTATGTGGCCATTTTTGATTTTTGCTTTTAGTTTAGTTAGTTAATATTGACTATTTGATAGTTCTTTTAATTAGGTTATGTAGGTTGTTCATTGTTAGTTTAATTAGTTAATCTAGTTAAATATTGTTTGTCTATTGTGCATTCATGTGACAGTGTGGTGCTTTGTGGCTTTTGAAGGCATCCACTGTCTGTTTCAGCTGGGCCCTTCAAGCTGGTCTTGTGTATGATTTTGCAGCTTGGGGTCCTGACTCACATAGGCCACTCCTGCTTCCCTTCTCCATGGGCTCGCTAGGATGGTTCGGTGTTACAAATATTACATAAGGGCTTTGGACTTTCCTCACAACTGTGGCCTGTGTGCTGCTGTACTACTTGTGTTAACACCCCTAGTGGGGATTTGTTGCGTTTTATCCACCCCATGTCTGTGATAATTTGGGTGAGTATGTGATTGATGTCTCCATTAATTGATGTGGATTGTGATGTATGTTCTTTTCTTGCCTGTATATGTGCTTGATGCACTTCATGCTGTCGACAGTAGCCTGCACCCTGGCCTGTCAAAGTGACACTAATGGTGGGAGGAGTTTGGGTGTAGGTCTGTAACCTGGCCCAGTGACAACCAGCATGTAGACACAAACACAGGGAACTTTCCTGCCTTATTAATTTATTTTATGCCCTTTCTGCAGGAAGATGAGCCTCCAGACTACCTTTGCCAGCAGACACAGGGACGACTAATCCATCAAACTGGCCACATTCGGTGGTGCAGACGTGTGGATGTGTGCGCAAGCAGAAGCAAAGAGTTTGTGCTCAGACGTCGACAGAAGCAGACGTGTTTCCAGGAGCTCCAGCAAGGTGAGCAGCACAAGCGCCCACACCACAGCACAGCCAACCTTCCACCAGGCCACTTGCAATGGATGCTAAGTAGCACCAGTGCTGGGGAGCTTTGCCAGGCATTGTAGGAGAAGCACACAGTACAGCTGACATGCTTTGAGGGGAAAATGGCAAGTGGCTTTACAAGTTGTCAGGGGCACACGCAGGGCCCATCAAACAAATCCAGGAGTACCCCCTGCTCCATTGAAGCATGGTTATTAGGATAATAGCATTCCTAGCCAGATACTGATACAGCGCACAGGGTACCCAGCGAGGCACAGACTCGTGGGCAGTGCATGTCATTTGCATGTGCAAATTGCCAGGTGCACTACCTATTGAAATATGCCGCAGCCAGAACACAACTTGTACTGAAGTTGCACCTTGCTATACGCGTCTAGCAGCTCACCCAGGGACCATAGTATCATGTGTGATTCTTGACCCATTGGTCTTCCATTGCCACATGCGCCTGCCTTACTGCATTGACAGTGTATGAACGATCGGTGGGCCACGTTAACGTATGGGTACAAAGCAGCAGACAGGGGTGTTTGTGGAGAAGTCACTTACTTTGGGGCATGGATTGGGTTGTGTGTGTGTGTTGTAAACACACATTCAGATTAGTAACTTATGCTCTCTTTGCAGCATTGAAGTGCTCCTATTTCCGGACATGAGAGTGCACAGGCAGGCCAGCACTCACCCCAGAGATAAGTCTCTCTTTGGCTTGCATTTGACTAATTTGGCACAATGTGCATGATGAACATGTTTTCTCTAATTGAGTATGTGTTTTTGTGAATTGTTGTATTTTGCCTACTTTCCCTTGCCAATCCACATCCACTCTCCTGCCCCTCTTTCCGGTTATCCTGATTACCAATGCCTGTCCATGCAACATATCCCTGACCCTCCTTCCTCGCCGGGGTCTCAGAGGCCTGTGTAAGTTTGACTTTGCTGGCACCAGACCACGGAGGGGGTGGTTGGTTCGTGCCACTCCTGCCCCTGTACACCAGAGTTGTGACACTACCCACCATTTGTTGCATCATCATTATATGTTATGTACCGTAAATGGTACCCATCCAGTTGGACCATTGTTCAACTGTGCTACCTTGGTTGTTCTATCATTGTGCTTGTACATGTGCTTTGACATTTCCTGCTACTTCAAGTCATCTACTGGAGACTCTTCCGGGGTTTTTTGGTGCCTACAGGCTTTTTCCCTGGTTTGTGGGTTTGGCTACTTAGAGTTATCTGCGATTTGGTATTTTTACCAGTCAAGGTGGCCTCTGAGAGGGCTGTACCCTATTTACATGCAAGCTGCAACATGGAGACCAAGGGGTAGGGTGATCCTGTAGCCAGGTAGACTTGAAGGAAGAATGCTACATGCCCCAGAGACAGTTGTTCAGAAGGTGAAGGTGATGTGTAAGGGAGGGCCTTTTGTTGTTGGACAGTTGGCTTGGCCTACAGTGTTTTGGGCACTCTGACATTGTAATTGTGGGGTACAATGTACATGATGTGTTGTACTGGTCAATACCTGTTCCTGTGTTGTCTTTACTTTTCAGATGTCAGGGGATTGGCGTGGTTTGACATGCTGGGGTGTTCAGATGACCAATGTTCACATGTGATGTGTACAGGACACTGAGGGTCACTTGATTTCACATGCATATATTGAGTGCATCTCCCTAATGACACACACAGTTGCACAATGATCCACCAGACGTACAACCACCCTTCCATGGCCACAGGTGCACACAGATTGCATTCTCAGGCCCGCTGTGCCCATGCAGCACATGATGTATTACCATTTGGGGATCCTGTACATGCGTCATTTGGTTGTAGATTTGATTAGTCTTTTTCATGTGATGCTCAAGGTGTATCTGCAACACAATGGCTGCTCAAAGTGCTGTGTGCTGAGCAGTTTGTTGCAGGAGACACACACAGCACATGGGTTCGGGAGTCAGGATTTTGCCATGCACAATGTGCATCTGAACGGGCATTCAGTGTTGTGTTCATGCTACGACTGTTGAAAAGCATTTGTGTCTGACTTTGTATGTGTGGCAGGTTGTTGGTCAGTCATTTCATCTGATTCCATGTCAGACATCATTGTCTCATGTCAGTTTTCATTTATGACATGTCACTTTGTATCTTATTGGTCATGTGTTGGCCTTTTGCTATTGCATGCCATGTCATGGTATGTCAGACAAGGGTGATGTAGTTTGGGAGGGTTTGATTGACATACAAGGGATTGTGATGGCCTGTTTTGCAGCAGTATGTGATACACACCTTGCATGTGTTTCTTTTGGTCACACAGGATTGGTTATGGTTAAGTAGATAGGGATGCACACAATGTAGCACTTCCGTGGCAACATTCTCAGGGTGGTAAGGTTGTGACAGTTGACTGTCTCTTTGTCATCATCGATTGTCACCTGGTATGTGCCAGGCCTGTGTGCACTCCGCAGGGGTGGGAGAAGTGAAGTATGTGGCCACAAGCTGGGTCCGGGCTGCCTCGCCACGTGCCCTGTCTCCTCCCATGGCCAGCGTCTGTGCCTGTGGTTGGGGATGTGTGGGAACCACCATGTCCACCAGTACCTCCCACCGTGTTGCAACATTGTGCAGGACACATGCTTCCACAATGATCCTGCACACTACTGAGGGGGCATTTAGTAGCTGGCCACCAGAGCGGTCAAGGGAGCGGAAGCGTGACTTGAGCACTCCGAAAGTGCGCTCCACTATGCCCCTGGTTGCAATATGGGCATCATTGTATCTTACCTGGGGTGGGGTTGTAGGGTTCCGGATTGGCATCATCATGTGGTTGCTCAGAGAGTAAGCACTGTCCCTTGGGACGTGATAATAGTTGTGATTATTAGGGTTTCTGTATTTGTCTGTGTGTGACATGCATTCATGTGCACAGGCATTTGTACTCACCTAGGAGCCATGTGTCACCAGGGCCCGGCTCAGGGCGGACATTCTGTATATGAAACTGTCATGGATGGAGCCAGGGTAGTTTGCATAGACAGAGGTGATGATTCCTTTAGCATCGCATACAACCTGCACGTTGATGGAATACCAGTGCTTGCGGTTTCGATAGATGTGCTCAGTGGCCATAGGTGGACGTAGGGCCACATGGGTGCAATCTATGGCACCGAGCACTTTGGGGAAGTATGCCACCCTGTAAAAATCCTGGACCACAGCCTGCCTTTTTGCGGGTGTTCTGGGCATGTATATGTGCCTGCAGACTGAGGGGCGTGCAGTGATGATTGCCAACACCTGGTGTAGGCAGTGTGACTGTGTGGCCTGGGAGACCCCCCACTATGATAGTTGTCCGCTGAAATGACCCAGTGGCCAAAAAATGCAGGACATTGAGCACCTTCTCCAAGGGGCTCAATGCTTGGGAGCAGAGGGTGGGTGATGTAAGGTCATCTTCCCACTCCCTGACGAGGACTAGGATGATACGAGGTGGAAACCAATACCTGCCATAGTCGTGGTCATCAGGCATCCCAAAAAGGCTGACCGGGAAACAAAAATGCGGGCCCTGGCTATTCTCCTCCTACTGCGCTGTCCCACGATCAGTGCTGCGACAAATGGGGCATTCATCGTAGCTGTATATACGTGTTTGTTGTTTGCACGCACTTTTATACTGTGTGCGGGGACGCTTCTGCCTGCCTTCATGTGGCGGACGTGTTGACGCCTATGCCTGTCTTTTGCAGTGCGTGGGTTTCCAGTATTCGAATCCATTAATACGGGTTGTTCGCGTGCGTGTGGGTGTTCCGTGTATTTCCCTGCAGAACTTCCATGTTACGCCTTCTTTTTCACGCGTTGTTCCCCATTCCAGGTGTTATGCCCCGTGTCCCGCCCCCTTTTTGGTGTGTGCGCGGATGTTGTGTGCTTTCCCTGTGCACGTCGCGCACGGCTTTCGGGATGTTGCAATGACGTGTGCGCTCGTGTGTGCCACGCACGGGTTTGGCGCACATCCCGAGGAAAAAATGCGCAGGGACTTCCATGAATCGCACGTGTGCACCTGTTTTTTCACTCTTGCGCTAGCTTGCGCCTGCTTGCGCCATTATTTTTGGTGCACATTAATTCCTTGAATCGGCCCCTCAATGTTCTCATTATTGCAAAAGAACATCCCAACTCCTTTCATAAAGCAAACATGCCTTGGTTTATTAAACACCTATCAACATTTAGCTGAGGACAAAAAACTAAACTATTGTCCCATACTGCCCTAGGTTACAAAGCAGAAAAAATAACCTTGGCATTTGGAAGGACTTTCATGATTGCCTGAACCGAGTTTTACAGATCTTGCAACAAAGATGGGGCACTGACATAGCCCAAATGCACAGCACCACTGTGCAGGACAACTACATCTGGACTATTGAACCTAGCCATATCCTGACAAACTTCCAAAATTGCCTGCAAATGAAAACCAGGCACAGTACACCACACCACCTCCACTCCTTTTACATCAACATTCATTGCCACATTCCTACATTTAGCATACTGTTCCAAACTATCAACACACATATCTCCGAGCACCAACACCCTGACTTTCTCCACCTCTGCCATCTTCACTACACACAGCCTCTTTCAACACAAACCACAAACTCAACATCTCATTGGCTTTCCCTACAGTCCCTTTTCCAGGCTAGATTTACTGAGAAACACCAGATGTGGCACGCCCTGTCCGCGGACAACCGCGGTGACCGTGGAGTGTGTAACACTGGGGAAGTCCTTGTACCCTTTCCACTGCACTCTCTGCACCATTTCCCCATTGGCTACTGTTAAGCAATCAAACAATCATCCACCAATCACATCCAAGAACTCTACATCTAACTCTATCATCACAGATCAGCACTTTAGATGTACTATTGATCACTCTCAGTGCAATTCGGCTGTGACTGCAAAGGACCTACAGCAACATCTACTATAAAAATCCCCAAGATTTCTACTTGCAGATTAATGCACATCCACATGCATGAATACAGACTACAGGTATGAATATTGTACATGTACAGCTCTTCTAGGAATACAATACATACCGGGAGCATAGGTCAGCAGCAACGTGCGTGACTTGGAAGCAAGACGACACAAAGCAACAAAGGTTCGATCCATGGGTCCGCGCTTAGAAACCTCTCGGTGTTTAAGCGCAGCTTAAATACGCAACTAAGACAAAATAATTACGCAACTAAAAACAAACAATTCCTGTAACAGCGCCTCGAAGCCCACGGGCTGGGTGAATGTTTAAACATGTAAAATAAAATAAATAAAAATATAAAGAGAGTAACTGCCACTTACCCTGTATAAACTGTACAATGAACTTACTGTCATTTCTCGCATCTGCTATGATGAAGTGTCAATTTCAAACCTTTCAACTCTTCAAATTTTTGTTACACACATACCCATATCTCAGGTCAGGTCAGGTCAAACAAGTTTATTCGGAAATAAGAAAATTTCCATTAAACGACAAAAAAAAGAAATATAATTTACACAATTCCAATAATACAAAAACACCAATTGAATAAAAACGGATAGAAATAGATACCAAGTATTACAAAACACAATCAGCATTAATAATCATAACTTACACTTGCTTGCCAGTCAAGAGGGCAATGTTTTAAAAATTGTACATTATAATCAAGCATAAAAAAAAACTCAACCACTTTTCCCCCAACATACCCATATCTAAAAATATATTGTTTTATATTATAAGATGGGAGAAATAACCGTATATTTATGAAAAAGACTGCCCAGTGTGTTATAAAATTACATGCAGCCAGAATGAGTACATGCATCTTCATTCAAGCACACACACAGACAATATCTTAGACAGGCTCCCAGCTCAAACAACACCACTGTCTCTATATGACACCCTTCAGCTTTATTTCCCACACCTTCACAAATGCAAATTGCGTGCTTTTCTGTACAATCTCTACGATTTACCCTGTAAAAATAGCAAAACATGCATATGATTATTTCTTCTATCTCTTAACAACAATTAACATAACATTAAAAAAACAAGTGTCCTCTAATACGTTTACTATTATACTCATTTGTAAAACATATTAAACTAACAGATTCTAAATAAACTATACAGGATGCACATAGGCAAAGGAAAGTGCTTGTGCATACTATGCTCAGTTGTAAGAAAACACTACTACTACCAAAACAAATGTCTACATTAACAAAAGTGCTATAAACACTCATATTCACTAACTTCTTTCTTTTACAATTGCAGTGAAGACCACTCTCCTGAAAAGCAGCAGTGTCTGAAGTATGAACAAGGACGTAGAAGAAACCTACTCTTTCATACAAAAAAGTAAGTATAATACTAACATAATGTTCTAACTGTTACTCATACACACTGGCATTTTAGTATTGTAGAAAAAACAAGTGTATTAACCCTCTACCATTAGATGTAGTATTAGTGCTTCCCCTTACCAGTTGCATACTTTGTATTGTCATCTGAAGCCCAGTATAGTAGCACACACATACAAGAATAGCCTTCCCAACTTGAAGTAGCTGCCCACTGCACAATCATACACCTCCACAATCATCCTTACCATCATATTCAGACACTCATGCACAAAGCAATCATACACTGCACAACAGCCCAATCCACACCTTCTTTTTTTCCAACAGACCCCAAAGAATGCCTACGAAAAAGCAACTGCGTAGAAAGCAAAGCAGAAGTAGAGCAAATCAAAATAAATGTGTACAAAATACGTATCCATCTCTAGCAGATTTTGTACAAAAAGTTCAAACAAAACAGCTAATACAATCATTAAGCAAAACAAAACAAGCTTCCAGTACAGAAACCTTCCCTCCTCTATCAAAATGTAAATCGAAACAGAAAGTGATTAACAAGACTTCAGCTACCACTACTGCTAACGCTGCACCTATAAATCTTGATGTAGTGGCAAGTAACCATGGCAAAAAAAATATTGTACATAAAATGTTCTGCCACAGAGTCCTTCAGAACCTTATAAAAATAGGAAAGAAATCATGCACAGCCCTTAAAACCTACCGTAGAAAATGTATCCTAGAAGCTCTCATAGACAGTGCAATCCTTCTCAAAAGGAAGTTATTTATTTTAGTTTTAAACAGAATGAAACCACTAACAAAACTAACTACTAAACTACAAAAAATACTTCTCAATAAATGGAATAGCAACAAAAATAGCTTCTTAAACATCTGTGGTGTGAATGGTTCACACCACAACCACAGAACCATATTTTAATGAACAAGCATATAAGCAAATGCAAACAAACCCAATTGCCATACATAGCAGTGGACGAGGGTATGAAAAACTTAATAACACCATTATGGAAAAAGAAACTCTGCTCACAAAAATATCCCCAGAAAACTCATTATGACCTCCCCATTGTACTGAACCAAAACGTCCAGTCTACAAGTGGTTGTGCACATCTATGTGTAACATTGCCAAAAAATCTTTCAAATCTTTACGCCACTTCCTCAATCAGTATGCAAAAAGCAGAGAGAAATTCAAAATTAAACTACTACTACTAAATATGGATGCCTGTCCAGTGCGCAAATACACAGGACTACAAGGACATTCATTAGCCTGCATTTCAGGACCTATTTGCAAAAGCACCTTCCATCATATTAAAATGATATCAACAGATCATTCAACTATAAGAAATCTGGTCCAAAAACTCTACTATGCTAAAAGTCCTGCTTTAGCACTAGCCAATTTAAATAACTATCTTCTACATGGTATAGCCAAACAACTACTCGAAGAAATAGAGCATATCCAGAGAAAATATTTTGGAATTGAAAGCCACTTACAAAATGCAACAAACTAGCAACTACTGTACAAATAGCACCCTTCCATTAAACACATACAAAAAACAAATACTAAAGTTTAAAAGTACCTCGGCTGAAGTACCAAACTTTGTGTGCGTGTGTGTGTAGCCGTAGGACTTTTTTTATAAAAGTAGCACAAAAACTATAGACATAACGTACGAAATAGAAGATAATGAAGATTCCAAATGGTTCCAATTAGCTCTCTACCTTATAGCAGAAAACAAATAGAACATTACTGACCCCTTAATACTTTGCAATTACTGCACTGCAAAACTTGACAACAACCAAACACCTTCACGTGCTATCACAAATAACTTGGAATTATTCCCACTACCAAAACCCCTGCAACAACTAAATTTATATGAGAGCATCATAATTCAAACAGTGCACCCATTTCAAGCAAACGGCCAAACACCCAAGACTCTAGGCCCTGGCCACAACCACCGCAGCATAACACACCCATAGAATCAAACACACATCAAATATCCACAACTCAAACGTTTGTGTACTGTTTCATTTGTAGAGTTTGTATGTGAAGTTTTGGCTAGGCTATGCAGTTAAAATTGTAGAGTTTGTAACAAGGACTGCGGCATAAAATACCCATGGAAGTAAACATTTTGAACTTTTGTGTATGGTTAGATGTTTGCTTGAATGGGTGTGTTATGCAGCAGTGTTTGTGAGTCTATTTATTATATACTTACTGGTTGACTTTTTTGTGGTTGTATGAAGTTTTTTCATGACATGGGTATTCGGACCAGACATTCTTTTTCGATCTCTGTGATTAAAGAAAAGATCATATGTTAGTGTAGGTAGTTGATAATGAGTTATTGCATTGCATAATAGACATTTCTGTATTTTTTCGACCCTCATATTTAGTACTTTACAAGTACTATAGTTCAAACCTGTGTACTGCGCAATTTGCACAGTTTCTGTGTTTGTTTTCCAATATATTGGGTCTGCGGGAATAAAAATCCATGCTGGATTAAAAAAAAAACCTTCTATGTTGTGGTACAATATATTTCTTTAATTGTTTCACTGTTTATTTCTTGTTTCTTGCTAATCTTCTATCTGTTGGCTTGTTGCAGATTTATGGGGCAGTTAGATACCTGTTGGCGTATTCTAATTATTTATTTCTACTTGTATGCTATTCATCTATCTGATGTGTTGTTCCAGATTTTTTGGGGCAGTTAGATACCTGTTAGCGTATTCTAACTGTATAGTTCTTGTTTGGTTTTAGTGATATTTATTTATCTGTTTGCTTGTTGCAGAATTTTGGGGCAGTAAGATACCTGTTGGCGTATTCTAACTGTTTTTTTCTTGTTACATTTTAGTGGTATTTATTCACCTGTTTGCTTGTTGCAGAATCTTGGTGCAGTTAGATACATGTTGGCATATTCTAACTGTGCATAGTTTTGAAGTTGAAGTTTTGCTTATGTTCATACACATATTAGGTATTACATTTTGGTTTTAAGAATATTAAGAAAGCATTTACAAGATTTGCTGGTAATCTCTGCTTTACAGTAATGGTAGTTACATTACATCGAACCATCCACAATTCTTTTTTATATATGCAGTGTAGTGACCTGCATTGGTTGTGGCTCTTGTGTGGTAGATTATATCCATTGTTTTGAAGGTTTTCTTACCAGTCGATACTTGGCCATATCTGAATCCAGTCATTTTACAGTTGGTTTTGGTACCATCTGCATTGTAACGTAAAAGCATTACTATTATGTATTTACTATGTGTCTGTATTTGTAAGGTGGAGCAATTATCTGAATTGCAGGTAGTACATAATCTGCCACGGTTTGCATTTTGTACAAGTTGCTGAAATGGAATGGATTCACAGTTAGGTATGGATACATACACAAAGCGTTCATTAGGGACGTGTTCCTGGGTCACATGGCTGCAGAGAGTGCATGTATGTTTCCACATGTGTGAAATCTGTACATGTTTTTGCTTTCCAGTACTTGTAGTAAGTACATTAGAAATTCTGTGGGTCTTCTTGTGAGTTTATAGTGAATTTGACCATTCCAGCACAGTAGTCCAATTCTTGTCTTATTCCATGAACACTGTGAGTGTTGTCAGGATTGTTGGTTGCATTTCTATGAAGAAATAACATTTGCAAACACAATTGGTCTGTACTGTGTAAATACATGTTCTCAATAATTGGTGGCAATTGGAATAGAATATTTATTGCTACATTTGCATAGCAATTTACACCAGTTGAGTTACTTTGAGCAGTAGATTCTTCTTTGATTGTGGTGCTTGTAGAAGTATTAGCTTCTTTTACTTTCTTTGGATGAATTGCAGTGAGATCCTGTATCGTTTCAGTTTGAAGTAGTTTTCTTTTATAACGTTTTGCTTTTTGCAGAACAGGATAGGTTTATAGATGGGGTGTAGAGTGAACACAGTCTATTGTATTCTAGAATGCAAGGAATATCAGCATTTACTTTACTTGCATCAAAGTTGATTAGAAATAGTCCGTCAAGTGTAGGTAAGATTGATAGTGCTACATAGCTCATGCCTTCTTTAAAGACTGTGCTACCAATATCTATCACTGCTTTATCTTGGGTAAGACCTTCTGATTTGTGAATGGTTACTGCGTATGCTAGAGCTAGTGAAAATTGTTCTCTGCAAACATAAATGTCTTTGAAAAGAAGGAAGCGGGCTGTTGAGCGTCCTATCCTTTTAACTTATGATAGTTTGTGAAAGAGAATATTGAATATGTTGTTGTCACGTGGGTATGTTTGAAAGCCAACAACTGTACCAAGTGCTCAATTAACTAGTCCTTCCTCCACGTCAAGGTTACGTTTAAGCATTACTGTCACGATGCCTGCCCCCGGAAAGCCAGACCAGGCCCTGCAACCCCGGAAGCAGGCATCATGCCACTTGAAGCATGCCCAAAAACCCCAGTTAGGGGCTCTTTGGCTACAGTGATGGTGCCTATGGCGCCAGGCTCATAAGAATAAAGTCAGTCCTGGCGCCATGGGCGCCAGGCTTTTTACAGAAATCTTACCTGTTGCAGACCATGCTGCATACCTACCTGATGCAGACCATGCTGCACGAAGCCACAAGCCAAATGAGGCTTAAAGGGACTACTTTACCTCAGGGACTCCTTTCCTCTCGGGTGGGGCTGTGGAAGAATACTTACCTGGGACTTCTTCCAAGGCTATTTAAGCCACACCCGGACAGCCACACGTGCTTCGCGTTATTCTGCTTGCTGCAGCGTAACGCTCACCGTGTCTTCAGCAGCTCCAGTCTTCAGCCACGCCTGCTTCAGCCCTGGAACACCTGGAAGAAGAAAAGGAGAAGGAGAAGAGGTCAGAACAAAACCCTTACCTGAATCCTTGATCCAGCACATCGTCGATCTGGAAGAGAGAAGCCTTCTCAGGTGCATTGCCACGCACCTCGCAGAGCCGCGCTGAACTCACCAACCGGGGCTGCATTCCTTTACTCCATCGCAAATCCAGCATCTCCAGGGCATTCTTCAACACCTGGGGGAGACAAGAACAGATAGGTGAGCAAGGGCAATATAAACCACCCCCAAAGACTTACCTGATTTACCACAGGGGGGTACTCACCTCATCTCCGGTCCGCGCAGTCAATTCCGCATCACCGCCGCACCCCGGCCCCTAAGGGAAAAAAACAAGGACAATACAACCTAACCCCAAAGACTTAACTGATTTACCACAGGGGGGTACTCACCTCATTTCGGGTCGGCGCAGTTAATTCTGCATCATCGCTGTACCCCGGCCCCAAAGGGGAGAACCACAATAGACTTAACAGGATCTTACCAATTGCCACTTGGAACTCTTCTGGTAGTTTAAATCCGCAACCTGCAAGAAATCTGGCAGAGTGAAGATCAGACTTTTGAACTCTTAGGAACAATTGGACTTAGAGTCAATACTGGAACTCACCAATTCCTCCACGCCAGTGAAGTAACAGGTCGTCTACGCGCCCCTGCGCTCGACGCAGGATTGAGAGCTCATCTTTCCAAATCTTCAGGTGAGATTAAGAGGGAACTTCAGGAGTGTTCTGTGGGTAGACAAGGGGAGTGGGAAGGCGGGTTAACGCTCACATTACGGGAGGTTAATTCCCTTTCTCCATTGCAGAAAGATATTCGTACGAGTCCAACAAACGAAGCTAAGTGGGTCTGTCCAGTCTGTCATCTCGGCTCTACGTGTTACTCTGGTGGAAGCAACAGCGGGCCAGTCCAGATCGACGCCCCCGTGGGAATCAGGTGAGCGTAACAGAACGCGAAGCCTACCCACAAATACCCACCTGGGCGTCATGGAGACCTCGGAAACCGATCAGTTGGCCCAATTATTAGGGGATCTAAGGGCCGAAGTTCATTCTGCCCACCAGGAAACCAATGCCCTCAGGAGGGAATTGATAATGTCAAAAGAACAAACTGATGATTTGGCCAGACAGCTATTACAAAGCCAGGTTGGACAAACACCTCTACCTGGACTCGGTGCCAGCCAAGCTCCGGTGCCACTGAGTAACCCAGTGCAGATAAACCTTCCTGGAGCCGTTCCCTTGGCTCCGCCTGAACGCTTTGCCGGAGACCCTAAAAGGTTTGCTATATTCATGAATCAATGTCGCTTACACTTTTTATGTAGACCTGGAGCTTTCCCAAACAATCAAGCCAAGGTAGCTTTGTACTGTCATATCTCAGCGGCAGGGCAGCGGACTGGTCCATTCCGCTAGTAAATCAGGATGACCCGATTCTTCGAGATTTCCAAGGTTTTCGAACTAGCATGGAAAGACTGTTCGCCCGACATTCCCAAGGACAGGCTTTGGATAACGAACTTTTATCCTTACGGCAAGGTGATCAGGATCTTTTATCTTACATTGCAACTTTCAATAGATCAGTTGTGGAAACCGAATGGCCTGAAGCCAAGCGAATTACATTTTTCCATCGAGGGCTTCGGGGAGAACTCAAGGATGTTTTAGCCCAAGTCGTGAACCCGCCTTTAGACTGTGCTGAATATATAGATTTTGTGGTCCAGTTAGATCACAGACTTCAAACCAGAAAGGCTGATCGAACCAAGTTTGAAAACAAGGTCTTGGTTAAAACCTACGTACCCTCGAAGGGGGTAGATGCCTCAGAACCCATGCAAATTGGGGGGGCTAGAGGACCCTTAACCCAGAAGGAAAGGGAAAGAAGACGGCAACAGCAATTATGTTTATATTGCGGAGCTACTGGTCATTTCCTTCGGAACTGCCCTGTAAAACCACCGAAGAAAACTATAGGAGCAGCAGACGAAAACCACTTGAAACCTGACTCGGGAAACAATCAAGCCCGGCAAGCGTATGCTTGCCGAGCTTAAAGAAGGACACTCTGACCTCGCATTTCACCATACCCATGGTCCTTATAGATCCAGAGCAGCCATCACGCATGCACGCGGTAAAGCTGTACGTAGATAGTGAAGCCATAGGAAACTATTTGGATTACGGATTGGCTTCCAGGATGAATCTACCTCTCACCCGAAAGACCACTACTGATGTCGTCACCACTGTTGATGGAACTGAAATTGCCTCTGGGCCCGTAACTCATTCCACTGCAGAGATGACTTTGCTGGGTCAGGATGGACACCGAGAGGTTATGGTGTTTGATTTAATCAAGGCTCCACAGTTTCAACTGATACTGGGAATCCCTTGGTTGGAAAAACACAATCCCTGTATTGATTGGCGAGAGAAGAGACTAACCTTCCTAGAATGTGCTAACACCTGTTACCCAAAGAGAACTCTAAATTCAGTACTGGCCCAAATAATCCCAGCTGCCATACAATTACCTGCTGAATGCCAAGACTTTCAGGATGTCTTTCAAAAGGAGCAGGCAAACACCTTACCACCGCAAAGATCATATGATTGTCAAATAGATCTCACACCAGGAGCACAACCACCTTGCAGCAGAATGTATGCCCTCACGGAACCTGAAAATCTCCACTTGCGCCAGTGCCTAGACCAGTATCTTGCTAATGGCTTCATCCGCCCGTCCAAGTCCCCTGCATCTTTCGCTTTGTTCTTTGTGCCAAAAAAGGAAGGCGACCTTAGAACATGCATTGACTACCGCGCACTGAATCAGATAACTATCAAGAATCGGTACCCATTGCCTTTGATCCCTGAACTACTAGACCAGGTAAAGAACGCTTGTATAACACAAAACTAGACCTTCGGGGGGCATATCATCTGGTACGCGTCAAAGAGGGTGACGAATGGAAGACTGCTTTTCGCACCAAGTACAGATTATTTGAGTACCAGGTGATGCCTTTCGGACTGTGTAACGCACCAGCAGCCTTCCAGTTCTTCATGAACAATGTCTTCTGAGAGCTCATCAATGTTTGTGTAGTCGTTTACATCGACGATATCTTAGTATACTCCCTATCAGAATCAGATCATGTAAAGCACGTCCGAGCAGTCCTAGAAAAGTTAAGCCAGTATAAGTTATACGCTAAACTGGAAAAGTGTATCTTTCACACTACGGAAGTAGAGTTTCCTGGATTTATTCTGACCCCGAAAGGAATCCGGATGGATACACGGAAGGTGGACGCAATTCTTAATTGGCCTTCGCCAAGCTCAGTCAAAGGAGTTCAAAGCATGCTCAGCTTTGCCAATTTCTATCGCAGGTTTATCCTGGACTTCTCACACATTGTACATCCAATTACAACACTATTGCGAAAGAATAAACGCTTTACATGGACAGAAGAAGCCGAGAACGCCTTCCAAGAGTTAAAAAAGAAATCCACGTCCGCTCCTGTATTACGACACCCGCGCCCAGAGCTTCCTTACATAGTGGAAACAGATGCATCCAGTTCAGCTATGGGAGCAGTGCTCTCCCAAAAGGATCCCGAAACTAACCAGCTGCACCCAGTGGCGTTTTGGTCAAGAAAGTTTTCGGCTCTCAAATTAAATTATGCTATAACCGACAAGGAACTGTTGGCCATCCAGTCCACCTTCAAGGCTTGGCGGCACTATCTGCTGGGCGCCAGGCATACCATTACGGTTATCACTGATCACCGCAACTTACAATACCTAAAGGTAGCCAAAGCCCAATCTTCACGCCAACTCCGTTGGGCATTGTTCTTCGCCAAGTTTGATTTTGTAATAACCTATCGACCAGGTTGTAAAAATGGAAAAGCTGACGCCCTGTCCCGAATAGGAATGGGAGAAACAGAAAGACCTTTAGAACCTGTACCCATAATTCCTGAACAGAGGAACCTTGGTCTGACAACCATACACTCTCTGGAGGACATCAAGAAAAGGTCCATCAACTCTTTGATTCCGATGCCTTACAGGGCTGGGCAAGGAAAGGCCCAGAGTATTCTGTCACCAACAATCTACCTTATTACCAAGGCCGGCTATTTTTGCCACTAGAGGAACTACAGAAACTAGTCATTTCTCATTACCGCGACACCTTGATGGAAGGACATCCTGGCATTGCTAAAACTGAAGCCAAAATCAAGAAACAGTTTTGGTGGCCCACCTGGCGAAAAGATGTCAAGTTGTTTGTCATGTCTTGTGGCATTTGCACTCAAAATAAAGGCGAAAAGAAAAAACCCGCTGGATTATTACAACCGTTAGACATACGACCTACTCCTTGGCATACCTTTTCATTAGACTTTATCACGGATTTACCCCTGTGCATAAGTTATAACACCATTCTAGTTATTGTAGATCTTTTTTCTAAAATGGCCCATTTCATTCCTTTAAAAGGAATACCTTCAGCTTCAATCCGGGCCAAGGAGTTCCTTGAAAATGTTGTCCGTCTACATGGCTTTCCTTCGGTGTTCATTTCAGACCGGGGAAGTCAATTTATTTCACATTTTTGGAGGAAGTGCTGCCAGCTGGCACAAATTGATGTTAGGCTTTCAACCAGCCACCATCCCCAGACCGACGGTCAAACTGAGAGAACCAACCAGACTCTTGAGCAATACCTACGTTGTATGCTTCATCAATCTGAGGAGGATTGGAAAGACATTCTTTGGATCGCCGAGTATGCATACAATAATTCTGTACACTCAGGAACTAAACAAAGCCCTTTTTTTTACCATATATGGTCACCATCCTCGAACCTCAGACTTAGATTCTCCGCAGCATTTAGAGATGCCTGCGGTGGACCATCTCCACGCTGTTATCACACAAGCCTTTAAAGAGGCGACTGCACATTTACAAAAGGCTAAGGATAAATACAAGAAGGATGCTGATCAACACAGGAGTGAAGCACCGCAATACCAAGTAGGGGACCAAGTATGGTTAGCCACCAAGTACTTACCACTCAAGGAACACAGACTTTTAACCCCAGGTACTTGGGACCTTATTCTATTAAGGCTATTATTAACCCAGTGGCCGTCAAGTTGGACCTGCCTGGTCATATGCGTGTTCATCCTGTTTTTCACGTGTCTCTTTTGAAGCCTGTGCAACCAGAAACTAGACTAACCACCCCACCTGAACCTATCCTCATAGACGGGGAACCCGATTTCGAAGTCAAGAATATTTTGGACTCTAAAAGGGTGAGATCAAAACTCTTCTATCTCATTGATTGGAAAGGTTATGGTCCACAAGAAAGATCTTGGGAGCCTAGTGACCATGTGCATGCACCTCAATTAGTGAAAAGGTTCCACCAAGAATTTCCAGACAAACCAAGGCCGAGAGGAAGAACAGCTTTAGGAGGGGCCTTGAGGGGGAATGCTGTCACGATGCCTGCCCCCGGAAAGCCAGACCAGGCCCAGCAACCCCGGAAGCAGGCATCATGCCACTTGAAGCATGCCCAAAAACCCCAGTTAGGGGCTCTTTGGCTACAGTCCTGCCGCCTATGGCGCCTGGCTCATAAGAATAAAGTCAGTCCTGGCGCCATGGGCGCCAGGCTCATTACAGAAATCTTACCTGTTGCAGACCATGCTGCATACCTACCTGATGCAGACCATGCTGCACGAAGCCACAAGCCAAATGAGGCTTAAAGGGACTACTTTACCTCAGGGACTCCTTTCCTCTCGGGTGGGGCTGTGGAAGAATACTTACCTGGGACTTCTTCCAAGGCTATTTAAGCCACACCCGGACAGCCACATGTGCTTCGCGTTATTCTGCTTGCTGCAGCGTAACGCTCACCGTGTCTTCAGCAGCTCCAGTATTCAGCCACGCCCGCTTCAGCCCTGGAACACCTGGAACAAGAAAAGGAGAAGGAAAAGAGGTCAGAACAAAACCCTTACCTGAATCCTTGATCCAGCACATCGTCGATCTGGAAGAGAGAAGCCTTCTCAGGTGCATTGCCACGCACCTCGCAGAGCCGCGCTGAACTCACCAACTGGGGCTGCATTCCTTTACTCCATCGCGAATCCAGCATCTCCAGGCCATTCTTCAACACCTGGGGGAGACAAGAACAGATAGGTGAGCAAGGGCAATACAAACCACCCCCAAAGACTTACCTGATTTAACACAGGGGGGTACTCACCTCATCTCGGGTCGGCGCAGTCAATTCCGCATCACCGCCGCACCCCGGCCCCAAAGGGGAGAACCACAATAGACTTACCAGGATCTTACCAATTGCCACTTGGAACTCTTCTGGTAGTTTAAATCCGCAACCTGCAAGGAATCTGGCAGAGTGAAGATCAGACTTTTGAACTCTTATGAACAATTGGACTTAGAGTCAATACTGGAACTCACCAATTCCTCCACGCTAGTGAAGTAACTGGTCGTCTACGCGCCCCTGCTCTCGACGCAGGATGGAGAGCTCATCTTTCCAAATCTTCAGGTGAGATTAAGAGGGAACTTCAGGAGTGTTCTGTGGGCAGACAAGGGGAGTGGGAAGGCGGGTTAACGCTCAGATTACGGGAGGTTAAATCCCTTTCTCCATTGCGAGTACGAGTCCAACAAATGAAGCTAAGTGGGTCTGTCCAGTCTGTCATCTCGGCTCTACGTGTTTTTTTAAAAAAATAATATTATTTTTTTTGTAGCATTCATTGTTGATTTTTAAATATTGCAGGTCTTGTCTAACTTTATGTAAGTCCATAAATTGATGCCAAATGTTTTTATCTTTTTATCTTTCGTAGGTATGCCATTTACTAAGACAATCAAAGATTGATCTATTGGTCTATTGATCTATTGACTGTTACACTCCTAGAGTGTGTACATTTTCTTTAAGATGTAATGGTAAATAAACTACTTTGCCACAAATGCCTTTCACTAATTCAGAGCGAGGTATTTTTAGTGTTTTTGGTTGAAGGCGTATTATTGCTTGAAATGGGTGCACTGTTTGAATTATGATGATGTCATATAAATTTTGTTGTTGCAGGGATTTTGGTAGTGGGAATAATTCCATGTTATTTGCAAGAGCACGTGAAGATATTTGGCTGTTGTCAAGTTTTGCAGTGCAGTATTGTAAAGTATTAAGCGGTCAGTAATTTCGTATTTGTTTTCTGCTATAAGGTAGAGAGCTAATTGGAACCATTTAGGATCTTCATAGTCTTCTATTTTGTACGTTATGTTTACAGTTTTTGTGCTACTTTTATAACAAGTCCTGCGGCAACACACACACACATGGTTTGGTACTTCAGCTGAGGTACTTTTAAACTTCAGTATTTCTTTTTTGTATGTGTGTAATAGAAGATTGCTATTTGTACAATAGTTGCTAGTTAGTTGTAAATCTATTGCATTTTGTAAGTGGCTTTCACTTCCAAAATATTTTCTCTGGATATGCTCCATTTCTTCGAGTAGTTGTTTGGCTGTACCATGTAGAAGATTGTTATTTAAATTGGCTAGTGCTAAAGCAGGACTTTTATCATAGTAGAGTTTATGGACCAGATTTCTTATAGTTCAATGATGTGTTGATATCAGTTTGATATTTTGGAATGTGCTTTTGCAAATATGTCCTGAAATGCAGGCTAATGAATGTCCTTGTAGTGATGTGTATTTGCACACTGGACAGGGATCCATATTTTGCAGTAGTTTCATTTTGAATTTATCTTTGCTTTTTACATACTGATTGAGGAGCTGGCATAATGATTTGAAAGATGTTTGGCAATGTTACACATTGATGTGCACGGCCATTTGTAGACTGGATGTTTTGATTCAGTAGAATGGAGAGGTGATACTGCGTTTTCTGGGGATATTTATGTGAGCAGAGTTTCTTGTTCCATGCTAGTGTTATTAAGTTTTTCATCCACTCTTCCACTGCTATGTATGGCAATTGGGTTTGTTTGCGTTTGTTTATATGCTTCTTCATTAAAATATGGTTATGTGCTCGTGGTGTGACTCCATTCACCTCCACAGATGTTTAAGAAGCTATTTTTGTTGATATTCCGTTTATTGAGAAATCTTTTTTGTAGTTTAGTAGTTAGTTTTGTTAGTGGTTTCATTCTGTTTACAACTAAAATAAATAACTTCCTTTTCAGAAGGATTGCACTGTCTATTAGAGCTTCTAGGATTAATTTTCTATGGTAGTTTTTAAGGGTTGTGCATGATTTCTCTCCTGTTTTTATATGGTTCTGAAGGACTCTCTGGCAGAACATTTGTTGTAAAATATGTTTTTTTTGGTATGGTTACTTGCCACTACATCAAGATTTATAGGTGCAGCGTTAGCAGTAGTGGTAGCTGAAGTCTTGTTAATCACTTTCTGTTTCGTTTTACATTTTGATAGAGGAGGCAAAGTTTCTGTACTGGAAGCTTGTTTTGTTTCACTTAATGACTGTATTAGCTGTTTTGTTTGAACTTTTTGTACAAACTCTGCTAGAGGTGGATGCTTATTTTGGACACTTTTATTTTGATTTGCTCTACTTCCGTGTTGCTTTCTACAGAGTTGCTTTTTGGAAGGTATTCTTTGGGGTCTCTTCGTGAAAAAAGAACGTGTGGGTTGGGCTGTTGTGCAATGTATGCATGTTTTGTGCATGAATGTCTGAGTATGATGGTAAGGATGTGTGTGGAGGTGTGTAATTGTGCAATGGGAAGCTACATCAAGTTGAGAAGGCTATTCTTGTAGTTGTGTGTTACTATACTGGGATTCAGATGACAATATAAAGTATGCAGCTGGTAAGGGGAAACACTAATACTAAATCTACTGGTAGAGGGTTAATACACTTGTTTGTTCTACAATATTAAAATGTTAGTGTGTTTGAGTAAGAGAATATTATGTTAGTATTGTACTTACTTTTTTGTATGGAAAGGGTAGGTTTCTTCTAAGTTCTTGTTCGTACTTCAGATGCAGCTGCTTTTCAGGAGAGTGGTCTTCACTGCAATTGTAAAAGAAAGAAGTTAGTGAATATTTGTGTTTATAGCACTTTTGTTAATGTAGACATTGATATTTTTTTGTTTTTGTAGTATTAGTGTTTTCTTATAACTCAGCATAGTATGCTGTAAGGATATTTGGCGTGTTACAGCACAGAGTACAGCACTACTGCACAGGTAGCAATTTTTTTTTGATGCAGCACCAAATGCCTATGGTGCATTGCTATATGTGTTACCAGATTAACAAGGAAAGACAGGCTATTCAGTCAAAAACGATTTTAACATATAAGATGCAAATCTATTTTTACAGTTAAAAGCACACGTGCACATTCAAAAATGCACACTATTTTTCACCTGAAATGCCTATGGTGCAAGAGACACATTTGAAAATTAATAACTAACATTACTCATAAATAACCTGACTAATAAAAATTGAATTTAACATAACCCACTAATAAAAATGTGTCTCCACTGCAGAAATAGGCCTACTCTGAAAGTGAACTTTTAAACGCACATTCATTTTTTTTTCGTTTTCTCTGCTGCTCTGTCCACATAACTACAGGAAGCAAAAGAGCTCGAAAGAACAAGAAATCATTTGGTTACAAAGTATTACTATAAAAATGAGCCATTGTGTAGAGAGGGAGGAGATGGCATGATTGATTCTGATTGGAGCAGCATCATAGCAAGTATCATGCTAGAGGCAGTGATTAGGGTTTTGCTGGGGGGAGTTTGAGGAGAGAAGGACAGTGGAGATTTGGAGAGCTAGGAGAAGGACCTGTTTTTTCCTGGTTGGAGCATTTCTGCTGAAAAAGCTGAGAGTTCCAGGCAATGACCCCGGTTTGAGAAGGAAAGGCGCTCCTTTTCACTGGGGTTAATCTTCGAGGGAGCCACATTCAGAAAGAGAACAGCTGAAGAAAACTCGGGCTGAACAGATAAGGTAATTACATAAGTGTGGGAGCTGAGTGTGTACGAGAATATTCAGTCAGAGTAGGAAAGGAGATTCCGGTGCCTTAATCACATGTTAATGTTGCCAATCGAGTTCTTTGCTCCGCCACTCTTTTTTCAGTGTATCACAGACAATGCTGTTACTGTGCTATTTTATTCATTTCTGTAAAGAGTGAGATCGTGTTTAAATGCAACTTTTATAATACAGAAAAATATTTGAAAGCAGACGGGTGGTGTGTCTTATATTTACCAATACAGTGCTGATGATGAGGGGAGATTTTTAAACAATGCAATTGTCATTTTAAGACAGATGTGTGCATGATCATATTCAGTATGGACAGTTGAGAGTGATTGTTTGTAGCATAGCTCGTTGGAGGTACATGAGCCAACGGGAAGAGGGACTTTCTGAACATAGTTCCCTACCATATATAAGGTAATGGAAATTACCACAAAATTACCACATATAGCTCTCTGTCGTAAATAAGTCAGTGAGATCGCCCAGGGTGGCACACTAACACTGAAAATGTGGTATTCCTAAAATGTAGGTCTGAGGTCTCTCTAGTGATTACACAAAAAATATAAGCAAAGATAAGGGATTCTGGACATTGGGGCCACAAATAAAACAAGGGAATTATGCTCACCAAAATACCACCAACCACGCATACCAACCACGCATACCAAATATGCATGTCTGGGTGCTGAAATAATGCATGTCCACTGTATTATTGTTGCACATGGCCCAATCTGAATACAAGGAGTGATTATTGCTAAGTTATTTTTCGGCGGTAATAAAATACCGTCAGGCCCCAAATCTCCACAAAATACCCTACATATTTATGGTGCGTTGCAGGCCGGGAAAGTGATCATAGAGTACCTACTGGGCGTGGCAAGCGTGTCTCACACTGCCATTTGCACATTAAAGGGAACCCATTTTATAATAGCAGTGTGCCACTAAAAACAAATTTCAGAATGTCACAAAGGGAAACCACATTCTCAGATCTAGTGCAATATTTAGAGGCAAAGTTGTTTGCACATGGGAATTGGTTGTCGAATAGCACGTTAGAATGGAGTAACCGCATTCAGGGTGAGGTGCAGAAAGAAAAACTAGACAATATTTTTGCAGAAGGCAGCATAATTCAGGTCTGCCTTACAAGATTATTGAATGCAGCCGATAAAAGTGCAGAGAAAGACTGTTTAATACGGCTATGCGGCAAAATATGGTTTATTTTAAACAAGTCCCTGCGAATGCAAGAGAATGATACTCAGCTAATTAACAGGTTAAAGACTGAATTAGAGGGGGCAAGTAAAAATCAGGAAATGTTGAGAGCAGAATTGGATGTATGCCAAAAAGACATGCAATTAAAATGCAGAGACTTTGATACTCAGTTATCCAAAAGCAAGAAACAATTTGAAGATAGTGAGCAAGAATTGGCACACTTAAAAGCATTAGTGGATCACATTAGACAGAATAAAGATGAGGTTGTTTCAGAAATGCAGATTTTACAAAAAGAACATTATGAAAAAGAATGTGATCTCCAGAGCGCAGAACAAGAAATGATTAAAATGATTCAAGAAAGGGAAGAGAAATAAAGAGTTCAATGAATGCCAAATGCAAATGTGCGACATGCAGGAGGTGATTAATAAGATGAATGGTGAAAACAACTATTTGCAGGATGAAGCCAACAGACTTCTTAAAAAGTGTAAGGACTTAGAACAGCAAATGTGCATTCCCAGGTCCCAGGAGAGGCGGCAGGGTACCACATTCAATGGAGTGGAGGTGAATTCTAGCTCTGCCCAAAGAGCTAGTGCTCCAGTGACTGGGCCGGTGACTGAACTTGGTTGCAGCGCCCTTGGGGGATTTGATACTCCCATTGGGGGCAGCCACCAATCTCATACACCTGAAAACAGGATTGAATCACAAAATAGTGCAATTCCATGCATTGCAACAAGTAGCCCCATAAAAATAATGAAATCCATTAAAGCCCTGATCAAACCATTTAAAAAGGGAGGTGAATGCTGCATTGAGGATCACTTAGAAGCGGTGCATGACATTTTTAAAGCACTCCAGATACCTAAGGAACAGTACAGACAATATTTTCATTTAACTTTAGATGCCCCGACAGCCAGCATCATAAGGGGATTAAATGAACAGCAGAATATGACATGGCTGGAGTTTGAAAAAGAAATTAGGCGTCATTTTTCTCCTTTTCAGTCATTGCAGGAGGCAAAGAAAGTGGCTTACACAATTACTGCTGGACCTAATATATCCCCTCGCCAATTTTTACAAGACTTAAAAAGAGCATTTTCTCGCTTTGATGTATCTTTTGACTCAAATTCCAATGAGTTTAAAACTGCATACTTCTATGGGCTACAGAAAGACATCATATCCCAATTGGTCCGTGAATTTGACCGTGACAAGTCCCTTGAATGGATTGTACATCAAAGCACAAAACTATATGAGGTACTCTATTGTCAGGGTAGAGAAAGTGATAAAATGAAAGATACTAGACCTAAATCTAAAGAACCCTCAGCCACAGTAATGGAAATCAGGTCAGCCAAAATGTCCCTTGAGTCTGCTCAAAGCCAAGGTAAAAATAATGTGACACCTGAACAAAGGGGTAATCAACAAAGATCGCCATTTCCTGTACCAATGTTCCAATCACATGATCCTAGTAATAGAGAGAGCTACATCAGCCCTAGGTATTTAGGGGACAGACCCCGGGTAGGATACCGGCCTGATATGGCAGGTATGAACAATAACCAGAGACAAAATCAAGATCAAAGAAATGATGGTCCCTACCAGTCATTGGGGACACAGAGCAGATTTGATCCCAGCACCATGATATATGGTAATCAGGATAGGCCCCGATATGTGGATCGATTTACTGATAATGGAAATGAACCTAGGGGCCAGTACCCACAATCTGAGAGACAGGACATGAGGCAAAACGTGAACTACAATCCACGCCAGTACAATGATTCCCCACCAGGGGACTATAATCAAAGGATGGGTGCAACCCGCTCCCCTCCACAAATGAATCAAGAGTTCAGAAACCATCCCAACTGACATCAATCACCTGAGAGGTATCAGAATAGATCCAATCAGGGGGAAAACAACCAATATCGACCTAGGCCACAGAAAGAGGATCCTAGAGAGATGGAAAGGTTCCAATGCCTTGAGGCCCAAGTGAAAATGTTAGCTGAGCAAATAGGAAAGCTCTGTACAGCGCAAAAACAACCTTCCATAGAGGGGGCTGATGGCCATAGCAATGATCGGGGGGCTTCCAAAAAGTGACTAAGTACTCATGATAACTGCAGTGCCAAAATGACAGATTGCTCTGATATAATTTTGCATAACGACTCTGAGATGCCTGATGGATTAAAAATGAAAGTGCCAGTAAATGAACTTGTGACAGAAAGTGCAAATACTTCTAAAAAAGAGGTACGATTTAACCTAGAGCTAAATAAAACAGTAAAGATTTGCACAAATGAAAAAGAAACATTAGGAATTCCAAAAGAACAAAGGGACAGATTTAAGAAAAATGACTCATGCATGGAGAATACCAGTGAACAGGGAGTAAGTGGGGATGCTATAGCTCCTTCCCTGGGCAAGCAAAACAATGACCAAACACAGACAGAAAAAGGATATACTCACAAGGAGGGTACAAGTCAATCACCTGAAGAATTCTTTGAGCCACATATTTTTGAAGAGGCTGAAAGGGCTGGTATCACACTAAATGATCACAAATGCACAGAATTAAAAAATGACAAATTGCTGAATGATGTTGTTACACATGTTCAGTTGGAGGATTGTAAAGTGGTCTCTGATGTTACCCAGATGGATGGGCGAACAGTGGCCACACTCCAAAAAACCTCTGATCATGGAGAAATGAATAAAATCTCTCGCGCAGAAATGGGTAAAAAGGAGGGAAAAATGTCTTTCAATTTACCAATGTGTTTAGCCAAAAGTGAAAAAGACCTGAGAAAGGTGAGCCCTGAAATCAGTAAGAATTCACATTTCTTATGTGTATTAGAGGAAGTTGAGGACAGATATTATGCACCCATCACTGTAGAAGAAAAATGCCACACCTTTGCTATGATTGACACTGGCGCACAGGCCACAATTATGTCCAAGGAGCTGGTAAAGAGTATCAATGAAGGAAGACCCCCACAGAGTCAGATCACAGTGAAGGAAAATCAAGGCCCAGTGCATAACTGTAATGGGGAGGAGGTGCCCATCATAGGTGTAACTGAGGTTGACATAAAAATAGGAAAGCACAGAATGAAACAAGAGGTATTGATCACATCTATTTGTGAAATTCCATTTCTGATGGGGACAGATTGTCTGAAAAGATTGTCTCCTCTAATAGATGGGGTGAATGGAGTGCTGTGGTCCTTAACAAAAAAACCATTGAGGCCTAAGAAACTAAAATCACAAAACAGCAATATAAATGAATGTCACACCGTTGCCAAAACAAATGATGCTGTGGAGGTATATCTCCAGAATAGCTGCATACCTAGTGTCACTGTTATATTAATGTGTCAAGACAAAATGCAGAGCGACAATGAAAAACTGCCTGTACAAATATACTTGGACCCAAGGAAAAATTGGCAGACTGCCATAGATGAGCACACATTACGTTTTTATTTAAAAGAGAAAACATACAAACAGAATATTGCTCCTAAAACAGATTCAGAAAAACACATTACCACTCTGGCAGAAATACACATGGAAGATGAGCAACCATGGGTTCATGTTGGTATAAATGACTATTTTAAAACAATAAAAGCCACTTTAGCGCTTGAACATGAAAGGAGTTTCATTAATGAGAAATTGTTGCAAAAAATAATGGAAAGGGAAGAAATCCCGAGATTTAGGATTAAAAACCAATATGTTTCTGGGTTGGACAGTCCAGACTTTGAAAACCGAATTGCAGGCAGATGCATGCTTAAAATTAGCATTGGGCAGAAACCAATTTACCATAATGTATGGATAGTGAGTGGAGCACAAAATGACTTTTACATGGGAAATGACATCATGCACAGAATGTGTATGGTGTTAGATTACCTTAATCAAAAAATATGGTCACGCCTAGGTGGTCCGGCACCTGAATTTGAAGACAAAAGAAGGGCTTATCATTGTGCACAACTGGTTCCTTATGCAATCGAATTACAAATGAGGAAAGATACTATTATTCCTGCATTTACAAAACAGTTTTCAATAACACTGAAATGCAAAAATGGACAGCAGATGAAAGGCTCTGATGCATTTGCATGCCTGAATGAATCCATAAAACAGCAAGGCCTGGATTATGAATACATTCCATTGGTAGATATTGGTGAAGGATCTGTAAAAATTATGGTAAATAATAAAGGTTGTCAGGATATTCATTTAGAGGAAAACTCCCCATTAGGAATGGCCATACAAAAATCACATTATACGGCAGATTTAAATAACATGGTGATTGGAAATATTCCTGAAAAGTATGTAGATGCCAAGGGTGAGTTACCAGAACACCTGGACTCTCAGCCCAAAGGAATATTTAAAATTCATTCTGTGTATACTTATGATTCAAATGAGACAGTGTGCTGCCATCAAGAGGATTGCATAATATTTAATTTAAATGAAAATGAAACAGAAAATCAGCCCATTGAAGTGGAAGCTGATATGCCAAAATATTTAAAAGTGGCAGCTTTACAAAAAGACACAGCCACACAGTTAGAGGAAAGCGCCGAGATTCCCTTACCAGAAGATTTTCCAGAATTTTCCAAAATGGTAGAAGAGCAGATCTCCTTAGCGGATGCATGTGAAAGCAATGAAGAGAGGGACAATCTGAGGGAGATATTTATGGAGTTTAAGGATGTATTTGCAAAAGATGCTTATGATTGTGGTTTAACTGATTTACATGTGGCCACACTACCAGAAGGGTGTAGCAGAAACCCAGTGTTTGTACGCCAGTATAGACTACCGCTGGCATGTTTAGAATCATTGGCAGAGATTATTAAAAATTTGGAATCGCGGGGAATCATCAGGCCCATTCATAGCACATCCAATACACCTATTTTAGGTGTGTTAAAGCCAAATGGTCAATGGCGGCTGTGTGCAGACTTGAGAGAGTTAAATAAAAGAGTACCAGTATCTATATGGCCACTGCCATTCATTGATCAGGGCCTAGCTCAGGTAAATGGTTCAAATGTGTTTACCACATTAGATCTCACCTCTGGATATTGGTGCGTGCCATTGGCAGAGGAGATACAACATTTATTTTCCTTTACATTTGACAGGACTCAATATGCGTGGCTTAGAGCTCCGTTCGGGTACATCAATAGTGGGAGTGAATTTGGCATATTTTTGAGAAAGGCCATGCCGGATGCAGCGGAAAGACGAACAATAGTTTATGTGGACAATGTCCTGATAAAAAATGAAACCCTGAAAATCCATTTTGATGAAATAAGACATGTACTTGGCCAATTGCAGAAAGCAGGCGCCAAAGTATCTTTGCAAAAAGCACAATGGTGCAAGAAAAAAGTGAACTTTCTAGGGCATGAAGTGACTGAACATGGGCTAAATCCACAAAAGAAGAAAATAGAGGCCATACAAAGATTAAAAGATCCTAAAAATGTGAAAGGAGTAAAAGGTTTATTAGGGATGACAGGCTATAACAGAAAGTTCATTGAAAATTATGCAGAAATCACTCAACCATTGACTAAACTGCTTAAACTGAATACTCCCTGGAAATGGGAAAAAGGGCAGTCTGATGCAGTGGCTAAATTAAAGGAATGTCTTGTAAAGGCACCATGTTTAGCATACCCCATAAAGGACAGGGATTTCTTTATAGAAATAGGTTTTTCTGAACATTGTATGTCAGCAGTGTTATCACAAAAACACGATTTGAATCACAAAACCATTGCATATGCAAGTAAGGCATTTTCCCAAGTTGAAATGAAATTTAATGAATGTGAAAAGGCCCTATTAACCACTGTGTGGGCGCTACAACATTTCCGCCCCATTATTCAGGGAGAAAAGGTAATTATTGAAACAAATCATCAACCTTTGCAATTTTTAGAGAGTAAAAGAATTAGATCAGGTAATCTAGCGCAATCCAGAATCACTTCATGGACGCTGGCATTACAAGGTTTTCCCGTAGAAGTGAGATATGGACAAAATATAAAGAACCCAATTGCTCAAGGGTTAGCTGACTTACATGACTGTGCAGCTGAACAAATAGCAAATGAAATGGAAGTAGAAACTAGTTTGCAGGAATTTGAACAATCACCACACAAAGCTTTTGATGAAAAAACATGCAAGGATTTGCCAACTGTATATGTGGATGGTTGTGCTTTTCACATTGAAAATGACAGTAATAAACAGTTAGTGGCAGGAATAGGAAATGTCTGGTTGAAATGTGAAGGTGTCCTCAGTATAAGGATGAGGATTGGAGATAGGAGCAGTCAGGTGGCGGAATTGGCAGACATTTAAAAAGTAATTGCTACTGCAGTTGATAAAAAGTTCAGTGAAATTGTCCTGGTGACTGATTCTGACTATGCACGGAATAGCTTTGTGGAGTATTTGCCTGGATGGAAAGCAAGAGGCATGGTTACATACAACAAAAAGCCACTTAAGCATGGAAAAATGATACAAGCCATAGACAAATTGGTGTCAGAGAATAAGTTAACAATATACTGGAGAAAAATTTGTGGGCATTTAAAAACACCAGGAGAGGATAAGGAGGGAAATGATAAGGCAGACCACCTAGCTAAGATTGGGGCTGTGATGGGAGGATTGCTACCTATTGATTATTTAATGGGTGAAATACAAATTGATGCAGTCACACGTTCTAAAGCACCAAAGGAGGTAGGTCAACCGGTGGTGCAGTGGAGTCATGAAACGCCAGACCAAGATTTGATTGAGGCACAAAAGAATGATCAAATTTTGGGAATCTATTATAATCATTTGATAGATCCCGAACAAAATCCTTTAACAGAAAATAATTGCATGGGAAAAGAAGAGTTGAGGGTGCTATTAAAGAACAAAACACGAATTAGATTACAGGATGGACTCATGATTAGAGAGTCCATAACAGGACAAATACAGTGGGTAGTACCCCTTTCATTCAGAGGACTAATGCTACACCATGCACATGATGCCATAACTGCAGGCCATAGAGGTTCACAAAAAACATTAGAAATACTAAAAGATTATGCTTACTGGCCACATATGTCCCAAGATGTGGAATTATATACTAGAGGATGTCTAGTATGCGCCCAATTTAAACCTGCTTCACCAATGCATAGAGCACCATTGATGAAAAGAGGCCTAACTCTCCCATGGTCAGATTTGCAAATAGACTATGTAGGTCCTTTAAAAAGGTCGAGCAGGGGACACCGTTATATTTTGAGTGTGGTATGTTTGATGTCGAAGTGGATTGAATGCATTCCTGCACCAGATTGTAGTGCGCAAACAGCAGCCACATTGCTGGTGAACCATGTGTTCTCAAGGTTTGGGTTGCCACAAAGAATTGAGTCAGACAGAGGAAGTCATTTCACAAGTACTCTAATGAGTAAGGTATGGCAAATACTAGGTGTGAAAAGGAAACTACATATTGCATATCGGGCGGCGTCTTCAGGTACAGTTGAAAGAAGCAATAGGTCTGTTGTGGATATTTTAAAGAAATTTGTGGCAGAAGCAGGTTCCAGCTGGGATTTACGTTTACCATTGGTTTTGATGGCAATCAGGTCAACTCCTGCCAAAGCAACAGGTGTTAGCCCCCATGAGGTCTTGACAGGTAGGAAAATGGTGTTACCACAACACCTACTATATAGAACACAGGAGCAGACACTTGTGAGTGCATCCACAGTTCATGAATATATTGATGAACTGAGGAGGCATTTGCAACATGCATTTGCTTTTGTGCAGAGAAATCTGGAAAGAGCTGCTGACAGTGCAAAGTCTTATTATGACAAAAAGACATCAGTAAAGGAATACAGTGTAGGGGATCAGGTGTACAAGTTTCATTTTGGAAAAAGTAAACAGAAAAATTCTAAATTTCTAGCAGCCTGGCAGGGGCCATTTCGAATTATAGATAAGGTCTCTCCTGTAGTTTATAAAATTTTGAAAAATGAAGGTGAAACAGCAATAGAGCAGTTTGTCCATGTAAATCAAATCCAACCATGCCATTCCAGACATGAGATCAGGCAGCTTGAGCATGTAGAAACAGATAAAGTCCCTTGAACACAAAAAGAGAAAATAAATGGGTGCAATCAGGAGGCAGTGACAAAGAAGTTAAAAAGTTGATTGTTATAATGGCACATAAACACTGTCATATATGTAAAAATATATAATATAAAATAAATAAATAAATAAATATATAATGGAAGCTCATGGTTGGTGTGCGGAGAGAAAATGTATTAAATATTGAATGCTGTTTATATGTGCTTGTTTTCTTTTAACTTGTGTTTAATTTCAGAAAAAAAACGAAATATTTTTACCAAGCATGTTTTATTTTTGGCAAAAGGGTGAAGTTAGTATTGTGCTATGTACTTAATTTGTTTATTTTCTATTTGATTTAGAAAATTAACATTATTTGGTCGGAGGTTCCGGGATCAGAGGCCACGGGAGACGATGGAGTCCTGGAGTCCCCTGGATGAAGACCAAACGATGCCTGCCTCCAGGTGGAGGTGAAGACAAGATAACCAGAATGCTAAAAAAGATGACTCCTATGGATTTAAGATTGCCAAGATGAAAGTGTACTCGAATGAACCAAATAACATCGCTGGTCGGGACATATCAGAGGCAGACAAGAGTCCTGACATATGGAGTTCCACGTATTTATTATTTTAATTATTTATTTTAATTTGTTATATTAATTATTTATTTTGGTTAGTTGTTTTATTTCATTGTTTTTAATTGACTTGTAAAATCTAAACTTAGAGTAATGCCACTTCCACTGAAAAGGCAAATGTAGAACATTTTGTAAACTAATGAACCCAGATGAATACTGTGTTGATTGCAACTTTTTCATTGATGCACATGAATATTCATTTTGTTGGATTGCTATATTGTGAGAAGAAGGAAAAGAATAAATTGTTTTTAGGAATTGGCTTGGATCGTAGCCAAATTCTAAAAACAAAAGGAGGGTATGTAAGGATATGTGGCGTGTTACAGCACAGAGTACAGCACTACTGCACAGGTAGCAATTTTTTTTTGATGCAGCACCAAATGCCTATGGTGCATTGCTATATGTGTTACCAGATTAACAAGGAAAGACAGGCTATTCAGTCAAAAACGATTTTAACATATAAGATGCAAATCTATTTTTACAGTTAAAAGCACACGTGCACATTCAAAAATGCACACTATTTTTCACCTGAAATGCCTATGGTGCAAGAGACACATTTGAAAATTAATAACTAACATTACTCATAAATAACCTGACTAATAAAAATTGAATTTAACATAACCCACTAATAAAAATGTGTCTCCACTGCAGAAATAGGCCTACTCTGAAAGTGAACTTTTAAACGCACATTCATTTTTTTTTTCGTTTTCTCTGCTGCTCTGTCCACATAACTACAGGAAGCAAAAGGGCTCGAAAGAACAGGAAATCAGTTGGTTACAAAGTATTACTATAAAAATGAGCCATTGTGTAGAGAGGGAGGAGATGGCATGATTGATTCTGATTGGAGCAGCGTCATAGCAAGTATCATGCTAGAGGCAGTGATTAGGGTTTTACTGGGGGGAGTTTGAGGAGAGAAGGACAGTGGAGATTTGGAGAGCTAGGAGAAGGACCTGTTTTTTCCTGGTTGGAGCATTTCTGCTGAAAAAGCTGAGAGTTCCAGGCAATGACCCCGGTTTGAGAAGGAAAGGCGCTCCTTTTCACTGGGGTTAATCTTCAAGGGAGCCACATTCAGAAAGAGAACAGCTGAAGAAAACTCGGGCTGAACAGATAAGGTAATTACATAAGTGTGGGAGCTGGGTGTGTACGAGAATATTCAGTCAGAGTAGGAAAGGAGATTCCGGTGCCTTAATCACATGTTAATGTTGCAAATCGAGTTCTTTGCTCCGCCACTCTTTTTTCAGTGTATCACAGACAATGCTGTTACTGTGCTATTTTATTTATTTCTGTAAAGAGTGAGATCGTGTTTAAATGCAACTTTTATAATACAGAAAAATATTTGAAAGCAGACGGGTGGTGTGTCTTATATTTACCAATACAGTGCTGATGATGAGGGGAGATTTTTAAACAATGCAATTGTCATTTTAAGACAGATGTGTGCATGATCATATTCAGTATGGACAGTTGAGAGTGATTGTTTGTAGCATAGCTCGTTGGAGGTACATGAGCCAACGCGAAGAGGGACTCTCTGAACATAGTTCCCTACCGTATATAAGGTAGTGGAAATTACCACAAAATTACCACATATAGCTCTCTGTCGTAAATAAGTCAGTGAGATCGCCCAGGGTGGCACACTAACACTAACACTGAAAATGTGGTATTCCTAAAATGTAGGTCTGAGGTCTCTCTAGTGATTACACGAAAAATATAAGCAAAGATAAGGGATTCTGGACATTGGGGCCACAAATAAAACAAGGGAATTATGCTCACCAAAATACCACCAACCACGCATACCAACCACGCATACCAAATATGCATGTCTGGGTGCTGAAATAATGCATGTCCACTGTATTATTGTTGCACATGGCCCAATCTGAATACAAGGAGTGATTATTGCTAAGTTATTTTTCGGCGGTAATAAAATACCGTCAGGCCCCAAATCTCCACAAAATACCCTACAATGCACATGCACTTTCCTTTATCTATGTGAATCCTGTATATTTTACTTAGGATCTGTTAGTTTACAGGGTAACTGGCAGAAATTGTACAGAAAAGCATGCAATGTATGCATTTGTGAAGGTGTGGGAATTAAAGCAGAAGTATTTGATATAGAGGCAGTTGTGTTATTTCAGCTGTGAGCCTTTCTAACAATATTGTCTGTGTGTGTGTCCATGAATGAAGATGCATGTATTCATCCTGGCTGCATGTAATTTTATAACACACTAGACAGCCTTTTTCATAATTATACTGTTATTTCTCCCATCTTTTCATATGAAATAACATTTTTTAGATAGCTGTGTGTGTAAACAAACATTTGGAGAGCAGGCAGGTTTGCAAGTGACACTTCATTATAGCAGATGGGAGAAATTGCAGAAAGTTAATTTTACATATTATATAGGGTAGGTGGCAGTTACTCTGTTTATATCTATTCCTAGAAGAGCTGCATATGTACTGTGTAGAAAATATTCATACCTGTAGTCCGTGTTCATGCATGTGGATGTGCATGAATTTGCAAGTAGAAATCTTTGGGAGTTTTATAGTAGTTGTTGCTGTAGGTCCTTTGCAGTCACAGCCTAATTGTATTAAGAGTGATCAATAGTACATCTAAAGTGCTGATCTGTGATGATTGAGTTAGATTTAAAGTGCTTGTATGTGATTGGTGGATGCTTGTGTGACTGCTTAACAGTAGCCAATGAGGAAATGGTGCAGAGAGTGAAGTGGAAATGGTAGAAGGGCCCCAGTCTTACGTACTCCGCAGACATTGTGGCTTTCCACGGACAGGGTGTGCCACATCCGTGTTTCTCAGCAAATCCAGCATGGAAAGGGGACTGTAGGGATCGGCCAATTAGATGCTGAGGTTGTGGTTTGTGTTGAAAGAGGCTGTGTGTAGTGAAGTTAGCAGAGGTGTAGAAAGTCAGGGTGTTGGTGGTTGGAGATATGTTTGTGCATGGTTTGGAGCAGTATGCTAAATCCAGGAATGTGGCAAACTATTTTGATGTTAAAGGAGTGGAGGTGGTGTGGAGCACTGTGCCTAGTTTCAATGTGCAGAGAATTGTACACGTTTGTGGAGATATGGGCTGGGTGAACAGTCCACATGTAGTTGTTTTGCACTGTGGTGCATTGCATTTGGGCTCTGTCAGTGCCCCTACTTGGTTGGCAGATTTGGAACACTTGGTTCAGGCAGTAATGAAAATACTTCCAAATGCAATGCACCACAGTACACCACAATACTTCCAAATGCCTGGTTTCGTACCTAGGGCAATATGGGACAATAGTTCTGTTTTTGTCATCAGCAAAATATTACTAGGTGTGCAGTCAACCGAGGCATGTTTGCTTTCATGCTTATAGCTGGTATCTTCTTTTGTAATAATGAGAACATTGATTCTGGTTTATTTTAAAGAAGATGGCATGTCTTTATCTTTTATGGGAAATACCATGCTGTTTTGGAACATAAGGGTTGCTTTGGAGAAGCTAATGTGAAGATTTTTGGAGGAAAATTAAAAAAATATATACAAAATAAAAGATGTTTCTGAAGCATCTGTAATAAAAACAAAAGAATGCTCTTTTCGGAAATGGGGCAGACTATTTAAATTTTCATCCCATGCTCAGATTTTTCGATTTGTCCGCCAACACTGCGGTTGTCCGCAGACACCACGTATTACATAGAGGGATTTTGGGGTTCAGGGGCATGCAAATGAGACTGAGCAGTGCAAGGGATTAGTCAATAAGGTTTACTTGGTGTGTTGTGTAAGGAGAGAGTTTGGCAGAATGTCCTTTTCCTGAGAGAAGTGCAGATATCTGTGGCCGTGTGTTTCAGAAAGCAGATTGTTTGGATTTTGGAGTTTAGTGGATACATTTGTTGGAGGTGCATCTTGGATTCTCTCATGTGGAAGTGCACTGGCATGGAGTCCGTGGAATGAAGTGGCTGGATTTGGTACCTCTCTGTGCTACTTTGGTGACACAGCATCATCCAGACATTGTTATTATTCATTGTGGAGGGAACAGTTTAGGACCTGTGTCTGGAATCTCTTTGCAATTTGCAATGAAAGAAGGACTTGGGAAAGTCATGGACATGTATCCAAACTACAGAGTAATTTTTTCCCAAATTGCGCAGAGACAAATGTGGCTGCGTTCTTTTTCATTTAGTCAACAAATGGAGAGATGTTGGCATGTTCTCTTTTCAGAATGAAAACATTATGTTTTGTTGTGCACAAATTTTTCGCAGAGATGGAGTATATATTACTTATGCCGGCAATCAGATTTTTCTGCAAAATATACAACATTCATTGGAACCTTTTTTGGAATTACAGCAATCCATTTTGCAGTAGGTGTTGACCATTTGAAGTTTTTGAAACATAAAAAAAACCCACAAAAAGGCTCTTTTCAGAGCCACCACTTCCTCCCATAGAAAAGTGCAATGGTTCTGATAGGGCAGCACCCCCTAAAAAATTAAATGTCTGTGGACTTCTAAAACATGCACAGGGCCCTGCACTATTTATTTGTCACTTCTATTTTTAAACTGTGAAAGGCGGCTCTGAAAACAGCATTTTTGTTGTTTTCTATTTTTTTGGGGTTTTATAAACACGACGCACAAGGAAAGGAGGGGAAAGGGGGGTAAGGAAGGGGCACTAAACACAGGGATAAGAAAGGGGAGGTGGAGAGACGAAGATGTAGGGTGGGCCTTATTGAGATAGGTAGCAGACCTTCTCATGCTCCTTGACTGCAGTCTCGAAAGCACTCCAAAGGTTCTCCCCCCTGCAGAGTACTTTTTCATGAAAAGTAAATGCACATGTGATGTCATCAATTACATTTGTGATGTCATGTTTGATGTACTGGATGTTAGTCTTAGCAAATTTCAAGGGTTTTTCAGTTTTACTTGGAACCATAACACCCCTTTAACAAAGGTTTTTTTGTACTGAATTTCATAGGTTTTTAGTAATACAACTGAACCATAATGTCCCTTTAACAAAGTTTTTTCACAGAATTTCATAGGTTTTTAGTAGCGCAACTTAACCATAACGTCCCTTTAACAATGTTTTTTTCACTGAATTTCATAGGTTTTTAGTAGGGAAACTTAACCATAACATCCCCCGTCCCTTTAACAAAGTTTTTTTTACTGAATATATATATATATATATATATATATATTCCACGGCCACGGTAGTTATGGTCAAGTTGATGTTTCTAAAGGATGAGCACTTTTTCGGCGGCTTATAACTCTGCTCCCCCTGGATGAATCAACACCAACCTTTGAAAAAAAGTGTATGGGCAAGTATGATTTTTTTTTGCGGGAAAAACTGGCTGGACTGATTTTCACCAAATTTGCGACAGGAGCTTGTTCCCGAAAGCGTGCGTTTGTAAATTTGGTGCCAATCCGTCCAGTAGTTTTCTTTAAAACGACCAAAAAGTACATCTGAAAAAATTAGTGATATCTATATCCGCTCAGCGGACACACTTCCCTGTTTGCTACGCAGACAAGATACCGATTGGCTAATCTGTAGAGTCATTTCCGCTGACATGTGGCGCGTTCACTGATTGGATGTTGAACGGCGTGAAGTGCGTCAGATTCTGTCACTGCACCCATCTTTCATTCGTGTTTGGTGTATGCTGACATCGCCGCTAACACATATAAAACAACACACCATTGCACTTGTTAACCCAGGCAGGCACCTGCACTGTTTGATGGAAACAGCGGTTCTGCAAGTTTATGGGAGTAGCAGTTCTCATGCATGCATTCAGATATGTTTTTGCAAAGTCAGAATGTATTTTCATTCTGAGTGAAGGTCACTTGGTTTGCTTTTTTGGTTGCGAGCTCAGTAGGCCCACGCATCTGACTGAACCCATAAGGGTCAATTCTGTTTTGACCTTGAGCATAAGGGAAAATTCAGTAAGAATGCAGGGAGTGCGAGTTTGGAAAAAATACCATTTTATAAGGTTATGTATTCAAAACGTTTGTAAGACACATGTAATATCAGTTGAAGAAGATTCTTTGCTGCAAGTACATCGCTGTCTGGATTTAACAAAGACAATGGAGATGGTAAATATCGTGTAAGTTTACTTTTGACGACTCTATACCGGAATGAGTTTTAATTTTTTATTACCAGAACAATAATTTTGTTATTGTACTTTCTGTGTAGTTGTCATTTTTTTAAAAACTCATGGAGAGTGCAGGTTCTCACCGTTTGTAGTCTATCATTAGGTTCACCCATGTTTAACGCTATTATTTCTTTAAAATTTCATGTATGTCCACATCGATTTGTGTATCAGTTTCCACGTTCTTTTTGTCTTTTTTGAAATTGTTTGGTAAAGGTTGGGTATTGATACATATTTTCTGTTACGTTCTCCGAACAGCTACATTCTGCCGTACTGTGATTGCCATGGATTCCAGATGTCAAGTGATGGATTCTTTGGTCGCCAGATGCACGTGCTCGTGGCCGGCTGCCTAACCGTCACTGTATTGTGGGACGACCAGCCCAGCCCCATTTGTCCATACACTGGAGTGGCCATTAGGAGTAACATAACATCTTTTATGGTGGTGTAGGCCAAAGTTCATGCCGACGTCTTGGAAATCACTGTGCGACCGAAGCAGTTGCTTTATCGAAAGCAAATATTTTGTGTATACGAAAATATCAACGTGTGCCTCACGATTAACATTTTTGATTACAACGAACAAACAAAGTTACTATTTGATTCAAAATGGAAATAGTCTTATGGTCTCGGACAGTTTATTGTGTAATTATAGTACTTTACAAATTCTAAAATTGTTAATGTTTTCCTTTAAAAAACACTTTATTATTTCAAAATGTAACGTGCTACGTTGTACATTACAGGTTCATTTGCAGGTTCGCGTCACGGCACGTAGGTGCTTATGGGCGCATTTGGCTACGCTGGAGAGGAACGTCATCCAAAAAAGTGTACAATATCATTAGGGTTGGTTATGTGACGAGATGTGGGAGTGTTTTCGTACTACACAAGAGTTGTTAAAAAACATAGCGGTATATGTTTATTGACTGAGGGGTAGGCTGCAGCCATGGGGAGTGGGCAGAATGTCTGGGTCATGGTATATGGTCATGATCCAAACAATGTGGCTACTGGCCATGATAAGAAGTGAGAAAAGATAGGATTACAGTGGACATGTCCACCTGGGACTGGTTGTGTGGTAAAGTTATTCGACATTACGATACATTTGAAAGGGAGGAAAAAGGTGCTGGTGGTAATATGTTAACAGCGTTTCCTTTTTGCTTTTTGCAGGCTGCCATGGAAAGCGAAGAGGGACCATGTATGGAACAACCGCCTTCCCTTTCTTTGGTTTGCCATCTTGCAAAAGGATTTTGTTTTCTAATCCGGGCGCAACAGGCATCTCGTGTTAGAACGACAAATCCTCTTTTTCAGTAGCACACGTTACTGCTTTGCAAATCTAGATTGTTCATGGCAAATGTTACTACGTCTATTTCCTTTACTGAGAAATATAAAGTAGATGGAGTGTATGCAATTTATTTTTTGTTGTAATATTTTTAAACTTTGAAATGTGGTTCTTAAAGGAACATTTACTTTGTTTACGGATTGGCTTTTTTTTGGGAAGGACAGCTAAGAATGAAAGTTGCAGATGGAAATGAGCAAAGAGGCACCAAACAGTAATATGGGGGGTTAGGTGGATGGGGGAAAATGTTTTGCGTGTGTTATCTGTAAGTTAAGGGCAGTGTTTCTCATGCTCCTTTTTTACAGCAATGGTACTGTTTCTTGGGTAGGAGGGATGGCCTTAGCTCATGTCATTTTCAGATAACTAGAACTTTTGCTAAAAGTATGTACTGTGTACTGCATTGTTAATGGCTGACTACAAATAAGTGTTCGAGCTGTGTAAGGGAAATGTTGAAGGTGGAAGTTCCTACATCAGTAAAAAAAAGTATTTCCACACTGTCCACGAGGGAGACATCTTATTGTTAAGTGTGTACGGATTCTCGGACACGTCACCATGCTGTGCGCCAGCATATGGTCATGTTGCATTCTCTGTAAGGTGTGCAATGAAGTCAGATGTTACTTTACATTATGGTATGAAAACACATGCCTAAAAGGGATTTATCCCTAGGACGAGTTCAAACCAAATGGGTGTAAAGACACGCGACATTTATGTATTTCCTGATATGGACACAACGGAGATTGAAGAAAACAGATTGGGCGCCTTAACAGAGCAGTGAACTTGATTTTATTGAGTAACTGCATATAACACAAAATTGACGAGCAGTTTGAGCAGGACTCTTCCTTGTACATTAGCAAAACCCTGTTGATATCCTTTTGGAATTCTGGCCCAGGTATGAAATTGATGGGAGTTGAACATAAGAGCCTTCACCAAGAAGTTTAAAGAATAAAAGAAGACCTAATGGTCAATACATGACAGACTGTTGTAATGCTGAAATAAACCCCTGAAGAATTTCCTGGAATTGTGAAAATCTATAAAGGAAAGAAACATGTTGGGTAGTGTGGATTGTAGAATGATAGGATGTATGAATGATATAAGTGTGAATGAATAGAACGCTGCATTGGGGAATTTAGAGTACCCAGCTAGGATAAGTGATGATATAAAAACAAACTGTAAATTGAAAAGCCTGTCCTCCTTTTTTGATGAACTAATTAACAGTGAATCTAGGTATTAGGCAACAGAGTGTTATGTATATTGTTCTGGGGTCAACAGTGCAAATAGTAGTGATAAATGTGTGGTGACGAGGAGCACCTCATAAGGCCCTAGGGCGTGTATGCACTGTCTGCCCCCACCCGGCTGCAGAGACGAGACACGTGAGAGGCCTCGCCAGCTCTCCCCACAGCTTCCAGCGTTCTGCCTGTGAAGGGCGCCGCTCCTCCCCGCTGGGAGTTCAGAGCGGCGCACATTCCACAACCGCCCAGCCCCAATGGTGCTCCAGGCAGCAGGAGAGCTGTCCAACTACCAGGTCAGAGGAAGGGGGCAGACACAACAAAGACTCTTGAACTGGCATATTGTAATCTTAGAGAAACGTACGCGCTTTCTTTTATTTATTTTTTTGCTGAAATTGGAAAGATCCTTCTTTTTCAGCTCATTGAAACTGACACCGCCGCCCTGATTGGGACCTTGTGTCCTTTTCAAAAGCTGCCACTTTGTTGCCCTGCGGCGCGCACGCGGCAGGAAGGGACTTCAGGGACTTTCACTCTTTTAATAGCCATTGTGATGCAATCTCAGAACACAAATTGAATACTCCATCCAAGACTTTCCAGGACCAGCCACCCTGCGTTTCAGCCCATTGTGAGGTCAAAATCCACACTATGTGATTACAGTATAGAGCCATCAGACATCCTATCCCACAGAATTCCAAAGACATTCTCCAACCATAGCTGTGTACAAACGTGCCGTGCCCCACCCACACATGTTCCCATTAGGGCACACTACGTGTCTTGATATTGGGCAAATCTTCCTCGGGACCAGCCCTTGGGAGCAAAAATTACCCAATTCAGCCCAAAATACAGGTTCTATTGTGCCGAGCAGTGAACTCATGCTAGTGACAAATGACACATTCAATAAGTTTTAGTATTTTATTCATAACAGTGAATTTCAGCAACATCTTGGGATTCAAGTTAGAGAAGATTACAAAGCACAAAACTTAGAGAAATGCAAAATATAGAGAAACATAGAACTTAGAAAAACATAGAGAAACAGTCTTACGCCCCTTCAATCAGCACTGGGAGACCCTGGCCCTCATAAACTAGCTGTAACAAGCCCCGCTCAGAGGACAGCGCTGCAGGGTGCCGACAGAGCCATAAATTCCGGACACTTGATCTTGCTCGAACCAAGTCCACAGATCGATCTCCCACCTGAGTCATGTGGGCATGCAGTTTTATAATCTCGTGCTGTCAGTCCATGACGCACAGTTCCAGAACTTTCCCTGTGCAAAATATAGGCTTGCTCATGGAAAAACCCAACTCTGTGAATTTCCACTGTGCTCCTTTTCTGTGCCCCTCCCTGCTTGGAGCCCATCTGCGCGAAAGCTCAAGAATGTCTTATCAGTGCCTTCTCAGAGAAAGAGGATTTGTTTACGAAGCCATGCAGGGCTACCGTTAGAAAGGCAGAATATTCTTAGAGAAGCCGAGATGAATTAACCCCATGTGAGCAAGCTCTAAAAGGCATGCACTCATAGCTTAGTGTTCATAGCGCTTAAGACTGGCTATCTAAGCGCTATATAGGTGCCATAATGTTCCAAACACTCGAATAATGTCTATTAGCTACAGAGCTGGGGCCTTCGCCCTGCCTGTTTATTTACAATGCATAATGTGACCTACCACCCCTACTAGGCCTGCATATTCCTTGTAGCTCACTACTGCATAATGGAAGTGCTACAACAGACTACTGTCAGCATTTTTGGCACATACTTTGAATAAACTATTGGCTTTCAGCGGCTAATGCTGTCATCTAAAGCCCTGATTGGCAAATTTGCAATTTTGTGTATCACTACACTCCACCCCTATTCAAAGTGTGTGCAACAATGCTGACTAATACCCATCAACATAGTATGTAGTGCAGTGATAAAGACCTTGGGGCTTTGTAAGAGGTTTAAGCAAACTATCTTCCAGCGGTTAGTCAGCGTGGCATGCAAGGTTAGTAAAAACACCACCTAAACAAAAATGTACACAAAGTGAACAGTGACATATACCCTTGCCAAAACCTGGCCTACACACAAAAAATACCTACACAAAGTGAACATGGACATTTACTCTAGCCAAAACCTGCCCTACACAAAAATACCTAAATAATTATTGTATAACTGATTGTCAGTTAAAAAGCAGCATGCAGTTAGAATGTCAAGGCAATCCGGTGTAGTCGAATCTACAATGCACTATTGCATTTATGTATGGTTACCAATTCTAAAACCTGGCAGCCTTTCACTCTAAGGGCCTACCCTCCCCCTGATCCCAGGGCATTCAAACGTGACTATGGGCTGTGTGATTAGACACTTCCCCCATGTATGGGGAACCCAAACAAAAACTATCTAATTTCATGAGCAAGATGAACCCATGGGCACCAGGTTATCTAAATGAAAACAATTCTACTAATTTACATTAAAGCATGGCTTGTGTTATTGATGCAATCAAAAGCAAGGGATTTGATCCATATGTTTGCTGGTAACTGTAGCTCTCTGTGCCAGTGTGTTGAGGATGGTCGCCCCCATTCAGTGAAAAGCCAACAAGTGCTGCTTTAACAATTTTTGCCATAAAATGCATCGTGTTTATTTAGCAGTCTTGTTGACCTGCCCTAAAATGTCTTCATACCTAAAATTCTGCCATCTGAGGTGGTGACCAATACTTGCAGCAGAGTTGGGCATATCAATGGGCCCCACTAGGCCAGAAGTTTTGTAGCAGAGCTGGCATCAGAACCCATAGTGGCTAGCTTATTGTGCACAGTTTCTATGTCAAAATCGTTTAAAGCTCCTGTTACCCCCGCTGCTCCCGCAATTAATGAATCAAGCTCCCTAGCTACGTGCACTCTGGTGATGGGCCATAGAAATGGACTCCATTTGTAGCAGCTTGGTAGTACTAAGGAAACATTGCCTCATGATAAATCTATGTCTAAGTGTATCACTGTAATAATAGAGGTGTGCATTACCAGCCTACAATTTAAATGTTGCCTTACTACTGGAAAATCTAACATGTTCACAGTTTCTACCTTGTGTGACTTGGAGAATACCCTTCTCCAAGTAGGATTCCTACCATATACAATATTGGTTTTAGCTACAAACACCATACTACCATCCGGCAGTGGCTGTTTCATCACACCATTGTGTGAAATGCATTTAGTCAAGTTATAGTCCATACAATCTTGGCGAGAACACTTGCTGCAGTTCTTGGTCAGAAAAAACATCACATTAAACAAATTAAACAAATCGTTGGATCCATTCACTGAAACATTTGGGCCTAGGATTTCATAGGCACCAGTCATATGAGTCAGTGACCAAAGATGCCCGACAATGTGCCAGGCCAGTACGCTAGCAATTCCATGTGGATACTCATTTGTAGCGCTTTTCCAAGGAATTATTCTAAATGTCTACAATCAAAAGATGACTCTTTGCATTAGTGTGCTGGAGACAGCTGTCCCCACAAAAACATGAAACTGGTTGGTTTAACAAAAACCGTGTCACACACTGTCATAAAATCAAATATCAAGTCAGTCATGGTTTCATTTACCCGCCTTAAGGCTGGCTGTAAAAGTATCCAGTGTTTCGAAGGATACCATCTCAAATTAGAGCTCGCACACTTGGCAGCATTACTACAAATTAAGAACCTTAACCAACGCACAGCTGACTTTGGTGTGCGCACTCATTTTATCTCAAAATAAATTACGCTCCTGCTTGCATAATCCTGCTGCCCACACAATTCATAAATCATTTTCCTGCCTACGTGCAACGTAGTAGTTTTAGAAAAGGCAAAATATATCTGGTTAAAGCAATTCAGTTGGAAGAGCAAAACATTTCGTTTTTTCAGATTCATCTCAAAAAGTGCATTTAAAAACCATTTTTCAATGTGTTAGCATTCAAGTGCTGTGTCACACAGCTGTGTGTGGTGCATGATGTCATAGTCCACAACCCATTGTCCACAGTCCTTTAAACAAGAAAGGCAAAACATATCAACCAGGTTATTTCCAGCAACTGAATCATTTGAATGTGCAGCATCAAATATTTGATAACTAGCCAAGTCTGCACCGTGCCAGTTCAGCAAAAGTTATTACTCTGTTGGACACCTTTCGCAGGTTGCAGAACAAATGTCCTCATACGTCATGCATGTTAGCAGCATTGAGTGCGGTCAGGACAGGTTCAAAGTTCACATATCATCTCGCAGTGACTCGCTTTCTCTGAGAATGCGTCTGCTTGACTGATCAGTGTCACCCGCAAATTGCACACATCTACCCCAATCATGGCATGCAGCTGTCTTGGTTTTTTGCCTAGGCAAAATACAAACAGAAATGTTAGGATTTCATCAAAAGTACAATGTCATTGTTATTCACGTTAGGATGTCATCAAAACTACAATATCAGCGTTATCCACCCCTTCCCTTAACACCACCCCCGCCTTCAGAAGTCTCATCAAGTAACTACACACCTTATCATTGCTACCACAATTATTTGTCACCCTTCTGCATGTTACCGGTGGCTTATTTGCACTCAACCATACGGGGTGTAACTGCCTAATCACAAACTCATTTGTGCAATGCGATCCTAGTTGGTCAATGGTACTTCAGACTGATCTGTGATTTTACAAAAGCCATATAATAAGTACCCAGGTCGCACTTCTCAATGGATCAATGCTTTTCTTTTTCACCAAAGCGATCACGAGTGCCAGGCACCAACTTGCTTCCAGTGTTTCATGATCTTGATTTAGGTTGCCCTGCTGGCATCACTCCATATTTCAAAGGTAAAGTATTTCAGTCCAATACCGCCTGCAGTTAGTTGCACAAGCAGCTTTGTTTATTTTTCTCCATACAGCTAGTGTCTTTCAAGCCTCTGGTTTTCCACGTGTCATTTTCCCAAAGGGTGTCTGCTGATTTCTTGGCCCACCCCTTTGAGAGCGATAGTCTGAATCAGTTCCTTTTATTTGCTTCAACAAATCATTCATTCTTGCACTAAGCCGTGAGGCTTCTGGATCATGGCTAATGTGCAGAGTTCATGTTATACTCCAAAGCCCCACTCTGCATGTTGTCTCTTGCAAAATGGCTACCTTTGTCAGTTTGATTCCATCTGGAACACCATAATGTCTTTGTCAGTTACTCCAGCCCTGGCAATGTAGCTTGCATTTTGCCAGCTGTGTATTTTCACTTCTCAAAGCGCCTAGAAGTTTCTTCTCCAGTGCACGGCGCTTTACTTCAGTTCACATCACATGGAGCACTGGGATGCAGCTTGCACGGCAATGTCGCTTTACTTCACATCACATGGCGCATGGGGATGCAGCTTGCACGGCAATGTCTCTTGAAATGGGCAGCTGTCTTTTCTTAGCCCATTCACAGATGCACAGGTTCCCCAAATGTTCAGATGCGATGTGCCCGTCTGCCATCCTGCATGCAGCATTTGTTTTCCTTCCAGTGTTGATACTGGGCTAATTCTTTACTTCTGATCAGCTCTGTTATTGCATGCCGGTGTTAGAAAGCATACGTACATCAGCATGTAAGGTAGATTGCACTCTTTTTCAATTTCTCACTCACAGCAATTATTGCCTTCAGTTCTGTTTCAGCATTCTGTCTCTGCACCCCCTCCTCAGTTTTTGCTCACACTGACGTTGTCTCTTACAGGGGATGGAATGCAGGAATGTCATTGTTTATCTTTCATGTGCACATGGCAGCGCCATGAGCACGCAGCAAACTTATCTCTTTGCCTATAACTCTTAAATTGGGGCGGCTTCAATGAAAGGCACTCGTTTCAGACAGTTCATCCAGATTAACTGTTTCCTGCCTTCCTCCAACAGTTTTTTTTTTCCTCGCGCACCTCACCCAAGACAGTGCAAGTTATCTTCAAGGCACAAGCTCTACACAGCAAGACTCTTATTTTCAAAAGAGGCACTTTTTCTTGTCATCAGATTCTACTCCATGTAATTTTGCAAAATGTCAAAGCGTCTTTTAGCCTGTTTTGAAACTGATCAATGTTCCATTTAAAGGCATACATTTTATTTTTATTTTTCCTCGTAACCTTGTAGTTTGGCTTCACAAACTCACTCCAATGCAATGTGCGATCTTTAAAAAGAACCCGCAACCCACTAAATCTTTGTGCTGTCTTATCACACACAGATTTTTCATTCTGTTGTACCATTGCCAGAATATAACCACTTATTTCAGTGCATTTAAAACATGCCATGTGTAGTGCAGCTCCCTGCACGTTTTTTTTCTGTGCAAGAGCAACCCACACTCTATATTGCTTGTGGGCTGTTAATGTGTCAACAACATTTTTCACTATGTACCTCAGTCAACAGGTCACTATTTCCAAAACATACATCACTTATAACGCAACAGTACAAATCCATGGCATAGTGTGGGAACAGTCAAAAATACTCCAGTGGCAATTTAGGGGCAATTTAGAAAAATATAAATTGTCTTTTCCTCCCAAACCATTGCAAACTGATTCTGCAATTCCAAATCAATACACAAAAATCGAAAATCCAAATACCATTCACTCACTTCCTTTTTTAAGTGAGTCTCTCACCCATTGTAAGCATGGCACAGCTAAAATGCAATGTAGCCATTTTAGTGTGTTTCCTTAAACAGAATGCACCACCAGCACATGGAATTTACAGTTGCCAAAAGAAAAACAAACCCTTTAGGCTCTCAACACAGATGTTACTCTTTCTCTTAAACATGGCTCATTCCCCACGTTATCTTCAGGAATGTCAACACTTCAAAAGCATACATTTAAAAAAGCGAACCTTCACCTCCGTACATTACAGCCCCCCACTCGCTAGCACACTGGGGCTGAAACAATGGTTAGATTACTATTCACAATTTGCATGTCAAATCCTTGCAACTATTTTCCTGCCCTCATGACAGAATAGAGTTGAGAACTCCGTCTCACTTTGCATTTCAAATTACAACTTTAAACTTGGGGAAACCGCATGATAAAATTATTTCCTAATTGAACATAAATCTTTCTTGACCATTTATCGGAGCGCTTTAAACAAAGCCATTTCCCGCTTGTTTATCGCCATGTGCTCCCTGGCTCCATTCCCAAGCAATAAGTCAGTCACGACTGATTTACTGAAGGGAGTCTTAACCACACAAGCTATCGGCCACAGCAAGCCGACACAACGTTGCTGTCTCTTGTGTCTCAGAGCTGCAGTGAGACCACTAAGGAAATGCGACAGCCTGCTCATCACTCTGCACTGTGTTCTCTCACACAATTTGTCATTTCACAGCAAGGCACTGCTCTGCACAAATCCCCAAGCTGCCACCAAATGTCTTGATATTGGGCACATCTTCCTCGGGACCAGCCCTTGGGAGCAAAAATTACCCAATTCAGCCCAAAATACAGGGTCTATTGTGCCGAGCAGTGAACTCATGCTAGTGACAAATGACACCTTCAATAAGTTTTAGTATTTTATTCTAAACAGTGAATTTCAGCAACATCTTGGGATTCAAGTTAGAGAAGATTACAACGCACAAAACTTAGAGAAATGCAAAATATAGAGAAACATAGAACTTAGAAAAACATAGAGAAACACAGTCTTACGCCCCTTCAATCAGCACTGGGACACCCTGGCCCTCATAAGCTAGCTGTAACAAGCCCCGCTCAGAGGACAGCGCTGCAGGGTGCCGACAGAGCCATACATTTCGGACACTTGATCTTGCTCGAACCAAGTCCACAGATCGATCTCCCACCTGAGTAATGTGGGCATGCAGTTTTATAATCCCGTGCTGTCAGTCCATGACGCACAGTTCCAGAACTTTCCCTGTGCAAAATATAGGCTTGCTCATGGAAAAACCTAACTCTGTGAATTTCCACTGTGCTCCTTTTCTGTGCCCCTCCCTGCTTGGAGCCCATCTGCACGAAAGCTCAGGAATGTCTTATCAGTGCCTTCTCAGCGAAAGAGGATTTGTTTACGAAGCAATGCAGGGCTACCGTTAGAAAGGCAGAATATTCTAAGAGAAGCCGAGATGAATTAACCCCATGTGAGCAAGCTCTAAAAGGCATGCGCTCATAGCTTAGTGTTCATAGCGCTTAAGACTGGCTATCTAAGCGCTATATAGGTGCCATAATGTTCCAAACACTCCAATAATGTCTATTAGCTACAGAGCTGGGGCCTTCGCCCTGCCTGTTTATTTACAATGCATAATGTGACCTACCACCCCTACTAGGCCTGCATATTCCTTGTAGCTCACTACTGCATAATGGAAGTGCTACAACAGACTACTGTCAGCATTTTTGGCACATACTTTGAATAAACTATTGGCTTTCAGCGGCTAATGCTGTCATCTAAAGCCCTGATTGGCAAATTTGCAATTTTGTGTATCACTACACTACGGCATACATTCAGAACAGTAGTTACAAAATGTTTGTCGTGGCAGGCGTGTAGGACACACACGCACCCACCAGACCATCGGCTGCAAGCCGGAGCCATTCCTCGCAGCCTCATTCAACCTCATAGAGCGTCTTGTTCTTATTCTCAAAACCACCGTCATGCAGAGTGTTCCCCCACCAACCAAGTTTCTTCCGTGTCCTGGCAATCCCACATGTCCCTGGGAGCAGTGGATAGATGGCTTTCAGGTTTACCTGAGGGTCATTGGTGGTAATAAATTCAGCGACAACCTCAAGGAGGCGACTCTACTAAACTGTACTGGGGCAGAGGCCCTCAGAATATTCAGGGCACTTCCCGAGCCGGATGATGCAGGAGGTGACAGCAATGGCAACCGCAAATATGAAAACACACTAGGTAAGCTCTCCAAACATTTCGGCAACGCTCATGTCAACTTGCAACTTCACTGGTGTCGGGAATAAGTACCTTAGAGACCAGTTGGTACTGAATGTGGATAGTTCACAAATTCAACAGAGACTGTGGCAATCCAAGAATCCATCCTTGGAAGAAGCCTCCGAGATCGCCAGAAGCATTGATTTGGGTGACCGTTGAATGAAGGCGAGATTCGACCAGGCAGGAACTTCTGAGGTGAAATCCATTGAAACTAACATAAGCAAACCTTCAATAGCCCTTGTTAGGAAAACATCATCGCATGCCCCGAGGCCCTATCCACCTGGAGGGAAGAACTCGGTACACTTCAATCAACCTCCTCAACGCTGGCAAAAATGTGGTTGGCAGAAACACGGCGATGTTGACAGAGAGTGCCCTGCAGCGGCCGTTGAGTGCTATAGATACTATCAGATTGGTCACTTCGCCAAGGTGTGCAGGAACATAAGAGGCAGGTCGAGTGGCTTTAGGAGGGCATTTGCCAGATCAATGAGAGGCACTGTGCGAGCTGTCGAATACACTCAGGAACACAATGAGATGTTAACTGTCAATCTAAGGAGTCCACCCATACAAATACTTACCATCACCTCTCTACAACACTCCAAGGCCCCTTGGGTCAGCATGCAGAGCAACGGGTGTCACTGCCTGTAATGGTGGACACAGGATCCCCATACACGATGGTTGGTGTAGAAACCTTTCTGTCTGACCTGTCTGGTAAAATGAGCGATTTAAAGAACACTATAGTACGAGCTACGGTTACGGGAACAGTCCCATGGACATCATTGGCTGTACATGGGTGCAACTCAAGTTTCGTGACAGGCCGACCTACTGCAAGCTCTTCATAGCAGACAAAGGTTCATCCATAGTAGGCTGGGAGGAGCAAGCCGCTCTCCGTGTGAGGATCCATCCCAGCGAAGAGAACCCCATAATATCTGTTCTGAGTGATGGGAAAACATCAAGGATACCCTGGCACGACAGTTTCCTAAGGTGTTCTCTGGGAAAATTGGACTCCTAGAGGGGTTTCAGCATAAGATCATTCTCAAGAAGGGGGCCATTCCAATAGCCCACAGAGTCCGCAGAGTCCTCATAGGAACAAAGGAGGCACTAAAGAAAGAACTCATGCGCTTGTGTGAGCAGGACATTATACAACCTATCGAGAGCTCAGAATGGCTTGCTCCCATAGTACTTGTGAAGAAACCGGATAACTCCATAAGAATGTGCATCGATCTAAGAGACTTAAATAAAAACATATGGATCGACAGGCACCCCTTCCCAAACATATCGGAGCTGTTGACGACCATGAAGCCAGCAAAATACTTCAGTACCCTAGATCTTTCTTCTGCATATCCCTAAATCGACCTGGAAGAAAGCTCCAGAAGCCTCACCTCATTTGTAACTCCTCTAGGAGCATTCAGACTTAAGAGGATGCCTTTCGGCCTCGCATCAGCCGCCGCTGTATTTCAAAGACTAATGTCACACCTGTTTGGGGGTTTGGGAGGAGTACATTGTTTCCAAGACAATATCCTTATCTCGGCCATATCAGAGCAAGAACACGATGCAGTACTTGCCAGTGTATTAAGAGTGATTCAAAAAAGTGGCCTCACCTTAAAATTGGAGAAATGTAACATCAAATGCAACAAAGTGCCTTACCTCGGCCACTCCATAGACTCCAATGGCATCAGTCCCAAGAAAGAACTAATAGATAACATCCTAAGCATCGTTGAACCAGTAAACAGAGACCAATTGAGGAGTGTTCTCGGAATGACCGAATATTATTCAAAATTTGTAGGTAACTATGCCGACAAGACCAAGAAAATTAGGAGTATCATGAAGAAGATGAACAAGTTCGACTGGTCCGAAGAATGCAAAATGGAATTTGAGGAAATAAAATGTAACATCAATCAAGCACCCGCTTTAAGCATGTTTGACTGCAAAGCAAAGACAATTATATCAGTGGATGCCAGTAAGATCGGTCTAGGCGGAGTCCTGGAGCAAATCCATAGCAAGGGCAAAGTAACGATTGCCTTCTCATCCAGGGTAATAAAAGGAGCGGAATTGAATTATTCCACAATAGAGAGAGAGGCGTTGGGAGTAAGATGGTTCCTGCAACATTTTCGGAACTTAATTTCGGGTTTACCCTTTACACTCAGAACAGACCACAAACCACTTGTACACATTCTTCAGTCAAAGACACCTCATCTCATATCCCCGAGAATAAGACGTTGGATCCTCAATATTATGCAATACAACATCAACATATGCTACACTCCTGGGACACACAATCAAGTGGCTGACTGCTTCTCCAGGCTATTGACCAATCAAGACACTGAACCTGAGGATCCAGACCAGGACATAATAGCAACCATAAATCCAGCCATTCCCATCGATGAGTGGAAAAGCAAAACAAATGACGATCCTGAGCAAAGAGAAATCAGGAAAGCAATAACAGACGATTGGGCGACACCATCCCGAAGTCTCACAGACTTCATGCCCATCAGGCAAGAAATATATATGGACAAAGAACACATCTACAAGGGTGACAGAATAATCCCAACAGTACAGCTCAGGAAAAAGTTACTTGATCTGGCACATGAAGGACACCTTGGGAGAAGCCTAACCAAGAACCGTTTAAGGTGCAACTACTGGTGGCCTAACATGTGGAGGGAAGCAGAGGAGTTGGTCAAAAATTGCTCTGCCTGTGCCACAAGCGACAGGTCCAAAACCACAAGGAAAACACCATTACAGCCAATTGAAAGTCCAAAGAATGTATGGTCTAAACTGGCCATAGACATCATGGGACCATCCGAGAATTCGGAAGCGGTCAAGATGTACATCATAGTCATAGTAGACTATACGTCTAAATGGATGGAGTGGGGTATAGCAGAGACAAGTGTAACCACAAAGAAAATCACAGAATTCCTGACGGACATATTCAATAGGGATCTTGATCCCAAAGAGTTAATCTCAGACAATGGGTCACAGTTCCTATCACTAGAATTCCAGGAGTTCCTCAAAGACAGAGCTATCCATCACAATCCATCACATCACCACCTCCTTATACCATCCAATCTCCAATGGCATCGTAGAGAGAATGAACAGGCTGGTGAAAAGTGTGATTGAGTTAGCCATCGTCAACACACTTCCGTGGAGGGAGACACTCAAGGAGGCCTTATGTGCATACAGAACAACTCCACACTCCACCACCAGTGTCGAACCATTCACAATGATGAGAGGCAGAATCGCCTACAATCGACTCAGACCAGCCTGGATCTTTATGGACCATGGAGAGGTGAGATTGGACATGGATCATATTCAGAAACTTGTAAGAGAGAAACAGAGCAAATACAAAACATACTACGACTCAAAAAACAAAGTATAAGAGATGGTAATTCAAGAGGGAGATTGGGTATGTGTTAAAGAACCCAAGAAGATCCTCAAGGGAGAATCCCGCTTTAGATCCCTGCAAAGGGTAGTGAGATGCTATGGCAAATCTGTGTTGTTGGATGATGGAAAGAAATGGTCCGGCGATGACCTAGTGAAAATAGAGAGAGACCACAAGAAACCCAGTACAAGCAAGGACATATTGACAAGAGATGTTGTCCAGCCAGAAGACACACATCAACAAAACTGTGATGAAAATGGTGATGTGATCTCTGGCCCCACAGTCAGTCTTTCCAAGAGGAACCAGAGAATCATCCGAAACTTCAATGATGACTACGTCTATTATTGATGCACGAAACACTGCAGTCTACTGTCAAGAGGAAACCTCAATTGACCAATCTGTTACAGTTATATTTCCTTGTTCTCCTTTCCCTCTTTCCTACCCCTTCCTTCCTTCCCTTTCCTGCTTCCTCGTAAGGGAGATGTTATGTTATGTACACACTGACCTTACGTCAGTGTGGAATGTTCGGAATGAACGCTCTCATACAGAGTGTTCAACTCATTCCTATCCTGGCAGCCCAACCTCCGGGGCCTTTCATTAAAGCTCGTTTAAAGCTCATTTGGGTCTCCTCTTATTTTCCACACCCCGGCTGGTTTTCTGCCTTTCCAGGAGTACTGCCAATCCCTTATGCAGCAGTAAGTAGAGAGGGATTTTACCCTAAACTCTTCATCCACTTTGCCATCCTTGGCATACATTTCGGAACATCAGTCTTCTGTCCACACCCCACCCTACTGTTCCCACATTTGGATGCTTGCCCAGCGGCAGACATCAACCAGAAAGTGGCAGGTGGGCAAAAGAACATGGCAGGGGAGGTATGCTTCCCAACATACGTGTGGGGCCATTTCATTCTTGTTATTTTTATTTCCGGTCTTGATAGGATTTGTTTCCATATGGAGATTCTTTGCTCCAGTCCCCACCACCCTCTGGAATTATTTGTCTGCGCCCTGGACTGTTTCATTTTTTTCAGAGATTTTTCCTGGGCATTGTCTGACATGTATCACAGACCTCATACCTGATGGTGGTGCAGCGGAGGGTTTCTGATCCTTCCCTGTCATAAAAGGTATGTTAAATGACATGCTATGTCTGCTATTTACTGTTGTAAAATGCACAGATGTGCAGCAGAAGACCTTTGTGTTCCTTTGTTGTTGGTGCACTCGCCTCTGTCAGAAGAATTATTGATGTCTCTCCACTCATGACTAGCCCACCCATATTCTCCTGTTGCTGTTGATGGCCATGTGCCTGCATATCATATCCATCACTGCTATTGGCTGAGGCAGAATCATGATGTGCCAAACGCTATGTTATTCAACATGCAGCACATGGCCGGGGCCAGTACTTGTAGGTGCATTAATTAAAGAACACAAAGTCTCCTCCCAACATTGATATATCAACTCACACTTGAGATCACACCAGTCCCACAGATATTGCAATTCTTGCAGAAGAAAAACATTATATTTCACATTTATGTCACTCAATTAAAAAAAAAAAACAACTGCTGGCTTACAGTTCACCTCAAAACCAATTACTGCACCGCTGCCTATTTCCATTCTACACAACATTGAATATCACATTTTATATTCCTTCTTGAGACACAAGTATATACTAATTTTCGTTTAAAAAATGGCCCATTATATTCATTGATCACTCATCCAAAAACGTGTGATCGATATTCAAAACCAGCCCACTGTTTTGCTTCCATGTTGGTGTTCAGCGAAATAATTCAAGCAAGAAATCTAGGCAGACAGGAACCTCATCCTTAAAATACAAAATAAATACATATTACAACACATTGTGGTATTCTTCTTTGTTTTGGGAAACAGATAGACAACGATTGCATGTGGTAAGGGGAAAGGTCTGTTTGATCTGTAGTCAATCAGCCCTTATTTCGTAGTCCAACAGGACTCCAGGGCGATCAGTAATACTATACGCCATGATGGATTTGTGTGGACAAAATGTCCTCCACACAAAGCCAGGTGGTTTTTAGAGAATTTCTTTCTGAAACTCTGAATTGGCAGTATGCTAACATTGGCAGTAATCCTGTTATTGATACTTTTCTACCACTCCCCCAAACTCTAAATGATTCTCCTGACTGGCCATTGTTGCAAGGAGGAAGACGTGTCTCCTACTTTACTCTAAAAGTGTCACTGTGCTTCAATGGTGCTTTATATGCTTTCCTGACTCCGTGTTTTCTGATTTCTTCGATGTCTGGCTTGTTGTGGCCACGGCCATTACTTATTTGGCTGATATGTGTATCGTGTGTTAGTAAGCCTCTTTTACTCCCATGAATTGCGCCTAATCTCAGCAGGTTGTATTTATTTGGATTAAAGATGGATGCAAACACAGGGTTACTCTTCAGTATTATTCCAGTAGATATTTTTCTAAGGAGCTATGTGTGGTGTAAATTAAAGGTGGCAATGTTGCATGGTATATCTGTGTGGTTCACCGTCTTGCTGGAATGACCTTTTCCGTTACCGTCTCCCTTCCAGGCATACAGTACAACCATTATTCAGAGGAGAATGGCAAGGAATGAAAAGTAAGGCATACATGGGTGCTGCCCTACTTTCATGTGCGTGGGACATGGAAAATGGCCACTCACCCTTGTCCTTTCTTCTTCTGTGGCCTCCTGCTATGAGGTTGATGTGCCAAAATATGATATCATAATAATATTAATAATATGATAATATGATTTTTCATTACAGAAGCTCCTCGGGTCAGCTTCTGGCAAAATAAGGACATCTGATGTGCGTCCTTTCACTCCGCTGCAATGAACAAGACACTTTAGAACTCTGACGAACAGCTAAGTTAGATTCAGGACTTTAACATCCAACTTAATGATATGGACAAAGTAAGCACATACTTCGTGCTTGAAAAGAAGTGAAGAGATACACAATGTCTGAATCTGTCTATTAAATCCTCAAGAGGAAGCTGCTTCATATCAATGAAACAGCTGTTGAGGTTTTCCAAAACTGAAAGATTATTGTAAAAGCAAGAAACTTTCATCAAAATAATAAACGTGTTTTTAGGACCATAATGCTGAAAACATATGATGGGATGCCAAAACGCACTCGATTTGTACTCAAAACTCATTAGGTTATGTTTACATCTTCATATGCCCCACAACAACCAAATCCCCAAACCGAATTGGGGACACAAAACAGGTAAGATTGGTACCTTAGGAGTCAAAGGATGAAAGGAATAACAAATAACGTCACTCATTGAGACAACTTTCAAGTGCCTGTTTAAACAAAGGTAAACTCACTATTTGGTAAAGAAGAAAATGAAAAAAGTGCAACACTGACTGTCACACCAAATGGTAATCACACTACAGTGTATCACTGTACGCAAGGATGATTTCTGCTCTGTGTGTGTCTATTTCCCGTTTTGTAACAAAAGCAACAAAAGTACATAAAATTATTAAAAAAGCCAATAAAATGATGCCTTTGGAAGCAAACGCAAAATTGGTGTTAGATGGCAAGGGGTTTCAAACATGGTTAAAAACAAGCAGTATGACTTCATAGGGCCCAATTCATGAAATTATTTGCGTGGAAAAAAGGGTTACTCAAATGTGCTGCACTTTTTCTGGACTTGCGTGAAGTTCGTGCAGGCTCAGCACATCTCTGCGAGATGTTGAGGGCCTTGTGCGAAACTCCACACAGAGCGTGGCCGTGCCTTGCACAGAGGGCTGGGAAGGCGGTGGAACAACAGAAATGGGGAAGAACTTGTGAAAAAGTGGCCGTTCCGCGAGATGGCCAGCAGGCAGTCCCTCGCACGCCCACAATTGCATGGCACAAGACGTTTTCATGGATCCAATCGTCCAACCTCTTGGCTGGGAAATGTCCATGCAAGTCCTTCATACTATGCGCCACTCAAAGGCAGGCCTAAGTACATTTTTGCATAGAAATGGCAGCGTGCACATGGGTTTGCATGGCAGATTTTGGGGGTGCATGTACGCAACTGGGGTTCTGATCCAATTTAGGGGTGCGGGTACACAGTGTAGTGGGGTGCAGGGATGGCTTACGGGGGTTTGCATGCAGAATTTTCGAGATTTCAACCGAGTTACAAATTTTCATACGCATGTGTGTATTCGCGATCGGGGGAGCACGCAAGGGTAGCTGTCCTGGCTGTTTTTGCTTTGCGTAGGGGCGTGTCAGGGGCATTCCGGGCGCAACTTGTTAATAGAGTTACTTTGCACAGTAAATTACATGAATATGTGGGACGCGCATATTTTTATCTGCGTTCAGGCTCGCGGAGTGTCTTTCTCGGTGTGCGGGTCCTGCAGGATTTCTGCACACATTTACATGAATCTGGCCCATAGTCCTTACTCACTTTTCCAGTTAAGTCGTGAGTGAGATTAGTCAAAGCTGAATAATGTGATATATTAAGCAAGTGTTAAGGCTGCATGCTACAACCTCATACTGTGTTGCCTATTGCATCTTTATAATATTACGGAGCGTAACAGACATTTTAATGAATACGACAGTTTATTTGAATTCGGTAGTTATCTAAAAATCCAAAATGTGCACACAGTTCTCAAGACTGCTTCTCGTTCAGAGACACGCCTCATATCTGTGACGTGCGAGCCACGTTGCGCGCATGCGCGAGCCTCGTTCGGGCGTCGCGCATGCGCAGTTAAATAAAGTGCGCCCGTGCCAGCAGTTACGGCCGGGACGCGAAACGGCCAACACCGTGTCCCGTGTGTTCCTGTATGAATGGGCGCAGGAGTGCATGCAGGCAGGCCCGAGGCACGGGCGGCCACACAACAGTATCCACTTGCCAATCCAGCATGCAAGTGGAGTAAGCAGAGGCATACACAATCCTTAATACACTGCATATTTTACTGTGCTCCTGGCTGATGCAAAACCTTGTGGATAGACGGCAGGCTTTTTTTCCGGCACTGCTGTTTTTGTGTCAGCCAGGGGAGACAGAAATAGTCCATGCGAAAAGGTGCAAATGATTTGCAAGAGGCCAAATGCAATCTCCTTGTAAAAAGGCTGCCACTGCAACCCAACCCCAAAATTGAAATGGGGAAATGAAAAAGTTGAAAAAGCATAGCTAAGGCATCACAGATATTTTTTAAATAGCAGCATGGTTTTAAAAGTGACAGTTTAAATCGAGGAATAAACACTAACACTGCAATGGTGACGACGGGTCATCAAATTGTGCACACGTTATAAGGACCATCAGAGTATTGCCTATAAAACCATTACAACTTAGTATGGCACCCAAAGACCATCTGTGTAGGGTAATGCTGCACAAAAGTTGAAATATAATAGTAAATAATAATAATAATAATAATACATTATCGCAGCTATTTCTTTTAATTCTATAGTCCTGTAATACAATATGAATATTTTTGAAACAACAAAAGTAGAGTTGGATGTCATGATAAGTGAGAGCACTATATACTATTGTTATTTGGGTTGCTAAATTTATCATAGCTCCCCTCCTGAGAGTGTAGCCTGGCCACGTTACATTAAAAGGTGAACGACTACCCACGCCTGGCAGTGTTTGGTTTACCTTTATGATTGGGTTCAAAGATGGTTTAGTTGTGGTGTGTGTCTAAGTAGGTATTTTAAACACTACTCATCGCTCTACTCAGAGCAGTAATTATTTCGCCAAAGTAACATTCCTAACAATGTTCACATTAATTGTTGCCATTTTCAATTCTGTAAGCAGACTGCCAAAACTTCACCCTGTTCTTCCCTACAGTAGTTTTAGCACCCTCTTGATCATGTAGGTAATTTAATATACATCTATTTATCAGTACTCAATAGGAAGATATAAGTGCACTAATTTCAATGGAAGATCTTAATGTTGTAGCATGAGGTGTCTGACTTAGTAGTGATGTGTGGCATTGAGGGTAAACTAAAGAGGGGGTTGATCTGAAGCATAGCATATCATAATATCATAACATAGTGTAGTGTGTAAACACTATTAACATTACTAACTACTAACAATGACTAATTATAATCCTACCTACATTAGTAATTAGACTGGGGGCTGCACGTGCATATGGGCCTAGGAAAATAAATATGAACATTGAAAGTTGAATAGCAGTGTGCTTTGTGGTTGTTAGATTCAGAGCAAAATGAAAATAGTAAATTGTTGGAAAGGGGCAGTTTGCAGCAGTGCTAAAGTTAATCTGTCATATTTCAAGGTTGCATATAAACAATTTATGTGCTCTGGCAAGCTTGCTAAAAGAGAAGCTAGATTCACTTGGCGCAAAAGAGAAATGATTTTCTTCAAGGGTGGATGTTATGGAAGTCTATGTCAATGAACGATGAATATAAATGCACTGACTGGTTATGGCAACTGAATTCTTTTCTTCCTATTTCTTGCACCTGTTCCACGAGATGCAATGCTGATTTTGTTTCTCTGCATCTCAATAATTCTCTTTTGCTTAAGTAAGATAAAGTGCCTGAGGACATAATTGTGGAATCCCTGTGTGGTTTATTATTTTGTGACCTGGTCATTTTGTGGTATGTGGTCATGTCTGTGGTATCCAGTATAGTCGATATAGAGACTTATTATGAGTAACCCGGTCCAGAAAAATGCTGGAAAAATTCAGATAATTCCAGGGCTCCAGCATTTTTTCTGGACTGAGTTACTCTGAGTCTGCCGGTAGCGGCAGTGAACAACCGGCAGGCCGGACCTGCTGGTAGTTCAGGCCCCTACGGGCAGAAAAATCACTGAAGCACTGGCACCATTTGTAACGGTACCGGTACTTCAGTGTTCCCATTCCCATGGTCCCATCAGACTCCATGGGAATGGGAACTTACCGTTCTGCCGCTGCTGCCTACCAGCAATCTCGTAATGTGGTGTTTAGTGTACACATTCTGACATTTCTCTAGCAAAGTATCTCCAATAAAATGTATAGCAATAAACAGACGACCAGTGAACTAATTCCCTACACTGTAGCAAAATAAAATCCTTAAATATTTGGTGGACAATGCAGGCATTTCTGGCTGAGTGCATTTGCTAAGCATGACCCTTATAGAGTGGCCATACTGTGCGGTGTTAGGTACACTTTGAATTATTCTTTCCATTTATTTAGATAGGTGGTGCTGTGTGCCAAGTAACATTGGCACACTGCAGATATGGTTGAAATTGCTTATCACTGCAAATGCGCAGAAACTAATGTGTTTGCTTGAGTAATCTGGACAGCTGAAACTTTTTCAAGTTGGCAAGAGCAGATAGTGTCAGAGATAGGTGAAAAATGTCCTGAGCAAATGTATGCAAAAGGGACTGTTTTACAGTCATGTTTACTCAGACTTAAATCCGAGGATCAGAAGACACAAAATTAATGTTTTCTTTGTTCTCGTGATAAAGAATGGTTTGCTTTACATAGGCTCATTGAACTAAGAATGAAGGATAGTGAGATCATTGCAGGCTTGCAATGTGACTTGGCAACAATGCGCAAGAACATGTTACAATTAGAAGAGAGTTCAGAAAAGAGTGAACTTAGTGTACAATTACAGGCCAGATGTGATACTTTAAACATGCAGAGGCAGATGATTGAAGGTGAAGGGGAAATTGCCCATTTGAAAACTGTTTTAGAAGAGGTATGGAAGGACAGAGACCTTGCTTTATCAGACGTGCAGGCACTATTCAAATGGGGTAGTCAATCTGCTAGGGACTGTTAGAGGTCTTTTTGCGCTATATTTAGTATCCCGTGGTAGTTTGTGGTATTTTGGCAACGTGATATTTTGTTAGCTCCTGGTAATTTATTGGGCTAATCTTATTGGGGTATTTTTTGTGGTGAGACTAACTTCAAAAAGCTACCTAATAATTATTTTACCAAGGTCACTAATGGTAAACAAGTACTGGTCTTAGTACACTCTGAATAATTAACTCATCCTCTTCTGTGGTATCTTATCTACAATACCACTCATATATTCCCTTGGGCTTGCATCCCAGAAGACATTAACCATGCAAATGAAATACAAATACATTCATTCAGCCTCTCAGAGCAAAACAATTTACTGTGACTAACTTTGCTTTGATATTTTTGACTGCATTATCTGCATCTCTCTGCATGCCAACCCAAGGAAACGGAGTGCAGAATAAATACACTGACACTAAGTCACCTTTTCGAATTGTTATTCTTTATCAGAAGCTAGAAATATGCAAGATACACAGAGTGACACAAGAATCTACATTGTAATTCACACATAAGCAAAGTCTTTCCTGCAATGGTTTTCAAAACACTCTATTTGTGATAATGCCCAGAGTTCTGCCTGTCGTTGGCCTTGAACTTTGCAACAAAATTGGCAGAGCACAGCATCTGACCCTCTGATGAGTTTTATCGTAGCAACACTTGAGAAGTATGAACACAGTTTGACACGCGTTTAAAATGTTATTATGCAGTGCCTAAAAATTAAATGACTTTTTTACCCTATACTACCTAGTATCAATCATCCATTTAGCATGCCCCTCAATCACTGCATAATTATGTAGATCCAGCTGGCGATATTCCCTGACTCAGTCTGGAAATCCTTCTCCAACCTTTCTGTTTGCTCCGCCACCCAGGGTCAACCATGTATAAGGTTCCTTGAGACTTCAACTCTTCTGACGACTGCCAACCCAGGAGACATGTAGACAGCCCACAAGAGAGTCAGCCTGCATCACTGTTGCCAAAACACAGGAGAGTCAATCTTCCCATGAACAAAGTAATCTCCCAGTCGTTCTGCTCCTGAGCCAGTGAGTGAGCGAATGACCCAGTCCTTTCTGCTTCAAGCCTTTTTACCAAAACCTAATGTGTCATTCAAACCACCTCCCTTTTTGTCAGTCGGACAATCCAATAATGTTCTGACCGTGTCCAAAGTGTTTTGGAGCAGATGTAATAACTACATCTCAGTGCTGTTTACCCGCTCTGAAATTTGTTTAAACAATGGAATGGGCCTCATTATGACTCTGGCGGAAGCCGTGCCGGTTAAAAAGGCATGGCTGTCTCCAGAGTCATTTTTTTTTCGATGCCCGGCAATGGGGACTTACTGGGGCATTACAGCCTCAGCATTCTCAGTAATTCCCGATTGCCGGGCCCCGGGAAAAATTACCCCCATTCCCGTTCGAGTCACATTGGACTCAATGGGAATCGGGAGGACGGATGCACCGGCACTGTGTGCAACAGTGGCGATGCATCCGTCAAGGTCTGTGAGCGGGTGCCGTTCCACCCGTCAGGTCAGACATGATGGGCTGAAAGGCACCCGCTCGCAGAACTCGGAGTATGCCGGTCTGGTAATAACAGTGTCGGAGTTTACCGGCACCGTTGTTACCGGACTGGCATACTTATAATGAGGGCCAATGTCTTTAGCAGAACGGATCTCACATTACACACTTCTGATTTGTCACACTCCCATTCATACACATCGCAGCTTTAAGCCTGCACATTTAGTTTATATAATTCCCAAACTACCATACATTTCCATCAATCTGCACCAAGTTTATATCATGGACTGGTTTGCACTAAATGTTAGTATGGGAATCTGTTATATGTTAACTAGATAAGGTAAATTTGTATGTTAGTTTGATGTTAGTTTTATTTTTAGTGCAATTCAACCCACAACTGTGGTATCATGGAGCAAAATTATCATTTTCTAGCATGCGTTCTCTGCATTCCCAACATTGGTATCTATTAGATTCTACCTAATCTCATACCCTTGAATCACACATATGAGTCTCACATCCTAGGCCCTAGTTAAAATTCAGACCTTTGCTAAAATGTGAATGATGAAATTTGGAGCTACCTTCTTGAAATTCAATTATTTCCCTATTACATTTCTCTACACACCCTCCTTTTTTCTGCTGGGACACAACAAAAATCACTGCAGGAAAAAACAAACATGCAATAATCCCAGCTTCACCACATAACCAATGTGTGATCTTGGGCACAATATTACCTTGATCTTAATAGTCAAGAAACAAAGAATAGGCAATTGGTAATAGTCTAATAACCTTTATCTTTTGTCTTCTTTTAATTGGTGGTCTCCAATTTGTTTCTTTTTGGGGTTTTTTAAACAACCATAATTCCATAGAAATGTGCAAATGGCCTAAGTCTGATGTAAAAATCAGTTTGTAAAACTAATTGAAAAAAAGTCAGAAATTGTTCAGGAAACAGTTTTTGGTGAAGTGAACTTCCGTCCTTTGTAGTTCAAAAATTGTTCAGGAAATGCACTTCCATCCTTTGTAGGTAGAACTTCTTTTGGGTCCTCATCTTCACTGCTTTTTCAGTCCAGGGGTTTTTCCAAGGGGACTCCATTCCAGTGGCATACTACAGATATTGGCGCACTTCAAGTATCCGGCATGGTTACGGGAAAATAAATATTTTTCTACAGTAAAAAAAAAGACAAATGAAGAATCAAGTACATCAATCAATTTACTTTTCCCTTTTCAACTAGATATCTGAAATCAAATTTCATTATCCATACAAACACACCTTATACATAAAATACCATATAATGCAGCAAGGACATCTCTTTAGGACATTCTCTAATGTAACATGTAAACACACTAATACAAAACAGCAGTTTTTCAGGCAACTGTTTCAAACACACCTAATCTTAACATAACATTTAATAAAAGACTGAAACTTAGCTAAATCTGTCCCTATTTACAATACCCCTTTCTCTTAGTCATTTATTTATATCTTTGATCACTAATTTGTAAGTTTGTTTGTTCTGTAGAGAAAAAATCTCATGGGGGATGAGGTTTATTGATTTAGAGGGCATCGACCTGAGAGCCTTTAGTACCAATGGTGGCTGCAAATCCCAGCTAGATCCTACTTCAGCTATACACTTTTTCAATATGTCATTTATCGATCTGTTACACCGCTCTACTCCGCCTGCAGAGGAGGGCTGGTAAGAAATGTATAGCTTCCTCTTCACACCCACGATTTGCCCATGTTTGTCATTACTGCACCAGTGAAATGACTTCCATGGTCTGATTCTATTCTTTGAGGCAAATCAAATCTTGAGAAAATATGATTCACAAGTGCAGTGGCCGCCGTTTGTGCACTGCAGTCTGGAGCTGGAATGTACTGCACCCATTTAGACATTAAACAAATGACTGTCAGCATGTACCTGTTTCCCTTGCTAATCTCCTCACAGGCCCTACATAATCTACTTGTAAATCAGACCATGGGAGTGTCAAACCCCTTTTCAGTAATGGTGCTCTATGGGCCGGTGACCCAGGTTGAAACTGTGCACTCACTAAACACCCTTTGATGTAGAGCTCAACATCTCGAGACATGTATGACCAATACGCATAATCTTTTAAAATTTCCAAAGTCTTCTGTGAACCTCTATGGCTTGCATTTATGGCATCGTGGGCATGATGTGACATCAATCTCTGAAATGACAAAGGCACTACCCTTTGGATTTGGCCTGTCACAGATTATCTAATCATAAGTCCATCTTGTAACCTAATTCTCTTTTTGTTTTTTAATAAAACCCTCAATTCCTCTTTCCATTTGCAGTCCTCTTTAGTCAGTGGATTTTGTTCTGCATCTAGCAAATGGTTGTGAAATGGGTTTAGAATAAGATCCTCCTTTTGTGCCTTAATCAAGACTTGATCTGGAGTATCCTAACTCCATTGTGCCATGGGCAGTTCAACTGTTTTCGGAGCTTTGGAGCGTGTTATCACATCCAGCTGTATTTCACCAAGCGGGTGTTCAATACAAAATAACTTCCCCATTACGGCTTCAATTTTGGCTAATTGATCTGCTATATAATTTCCTTCCTTATCCTCATCTGGGCTTTTCAAATGGCCGTATATTTTTCTGAAATCTATTATCAGGTCATTTTCTGACACTAAGTTTGTCTATAGCTTCAATAATTTTACCATGTTTAAGTGGCTTCTTGTTATATGTAAGCACACCTTTCACCATCCAGCTAGGTAAATATTCCACAAAACTATTTTGCACATAATCAGAATCAGTGACTAAAATGATTTCTTTGAGTCTATTTTCTACTGCTGTAGATATTGCCTTATAAATAGTGGCCAATTCTGCCACTTGACTGCTTTTCGGGCCTATGCTCATGCTCACTCTTGGAATTCTATTGCTTTTAAACCACACATTTCCTATTCCTACCTCAAGTTCTTTTTCAGCATCATTTTCCTACGTGGAATGAACATCCATCTACATACACAGTTGGTACATTCTTATATATTTCTTCATTGAAAGACTTGTGTGGGAATTGCTCAAGTTCTAGACAGCTGCACAATCATGCAACACTGCTAGCTCTTGAGCAACTGGGCTCTTTTTATTTTGTCCATATCTCACTTCTACTGGAAATCCCTAAAGTGGTAATGTCCATGAAGTGGTTCTTGATTGGGCCAAAATCCCAGATCTGATCCTCTTACTTTGCAAAAATTGCAGAGGCTGGTGATTTGTTTCACCTATCACCCACTCCCCTTGAATTATGGGACAGAAATGTTGTAATGCCCAGACAGTGGTCAAAAGCACTTTTCACATTCGCTAAATGTGGTCTCTACCTGTGACAATGCTTTGCTCGCATATGAAATGGGTTTGATGTTTACAATTTTTTTGATATAACACTTCTGACATACATTGATTTGTGAATCATTTCTACAAAGAAATCCCTTTTTGAATTGGATGTGCCAAACATGTTGATTTCATTAGGCAGGCTTTTAGCATGGCCACTGTCTCACTTTGTTTCTTTCCTCCTACACCCTGCTTCAATAATCTTGTCAAAGGTTGTGTAATCTCTGCATAAATTTCAATAAACGTTCTGTTGTAACTTTTCATTCCTAATAAACTCTTTACATTTTTCAAGTTAGTGGGCTCTTTTAGTTCCTGAGTCGCTTCCATCTTTTTCTTTTGTGGGTTTAAATCATGCTCTGTCACTTCATGACCTAGGAAGTTAACCCTTTTTCTGCACCACTGTGCTTTCTGTAGAGATACTTTAGCCCCAGCCTTCTGTAGCTGACTGAGTACATGTCTAATCTTTTGATTAGCACATCATCCACATAGACTATTGTCCCTCTTTCAGATGCATCCGGGAGTGCCTTGCTCAGGAATATCCAAAACTCACTCCCACTATTGAAATACCCAAAAGGGGCCTGGGACCATGCATATTATGCTTTGTCAAATGAAAATTCAAATTCATTTTGAATGTCTTGAGCTAGCGCACAAACCAGTATCCAGCTGTAAGGTCTAAAGTGGTAAATACCTTTGACCCGTGAACCTTTCCAAGGCCCTGATCAATCAATGGAAGGGGCCACCTTGGAACAGGTACCTTTTTGTTTATTTCTTGTAAGTCTGCACACAAACGCCATTGGCCATTGAGTTTTAGCAAACCTAATATAGGAGTATTTGATGTAATATGATTAGGCCTAATGATTGCTCTATATTCTAAATGTATGATTATTTCAGCTGGTGACTCCAGACATGCCAAGGGAAACCTTTACTGTTACACAAATACTGGCTCCCTACAATGTCCCTCTGGTAGTGTGGCCACATGCAAATCCGTCAGCCCACAATCATAGGTATCTTTGGCAAAAACCTGTTTGAACTCCATAACATTTTTCCTCAATTGGTCTTTTTCTTCTTCATTTGCTCCTTTTCCATTTTAGAAAACTCAGAGAAATCCTACAAACAAGGAACTTTTGTGCTTTCCTCTAACCTTGTGGCAGGGTCTCTTTGGAGAGTCGCTATACTCAAATATTTTGGAATATTGACCTCCATTTCAATATGCTGTATTTCTCTTTTAGATTCACCTAATTCAACTAGGATACAATCATCCCGATGACAGCATACCATTTCACTTGGCTCATAAGGGTCAACAGACTAAACTTTAAAGGTGCCATTAGGCTTATAATTCAATGACTCTGGTAATTCACCCTGTGCAGTAACGTAGCTTTCAGGGATGTTCCAGATTACTGGGTTACTGAAATCAGCAGTGTAGTAAGACTTCTGTACTGCCATTCCTAATGCTGTAATATCTTCCAAATTACTGTCTTGACACGATTTTATGTCCACCAGGATTTCAATGGGTCCTTCCCCAATCTCTATCAGTGGTGTATATTCACATTCTAACCCTTGTTGGTTTATGGATTCATTTAGGCACCAAATGCATCAGAATCTTAGCTTGTATCTGTTGTCCTTTCCTGTATGTTAATGCTACTGTAAAATGTCTAGTAAATACAGGAATGGTAACATCCTTTTTTCAGCTGAAGCTTAATTGCATATGGTGTAAGTTGGGCACAATGGTAAGCTTGGCTCTTGTCTTCAAATGCAGGTGCAGCTCCACCCAATCTGAACCAGCCCTTTTGATTTAGAAAGTCTAACACCATACACATTCTGTGCATGATGTTATTTCCTAAATATAGTTTGTGTTTTGTTCACGATCCACACATTGTGATGAATGCTTTCAGAGCTGATTGCAATATTTATAAAGCATCTTCCTACAATTCTTGTTCACAACTCAGGGTCATCTAGGCCAAAGATGTGATGGTTCTTTATTTTAAACTTTGGTATCTCCTCTCTGTCAAGTATTTGCTGCAGTACCTTTTCACTAATGAAATTCCTTTCATGCTCAAGCGCCAAAGTGGCCTCGATCATTTCAGAATGCCCATTTATATGCATAGGGATCCATCGCTGCACTTCTCCCATGTGTATTTCTGGGATTATTGAAATGCGTTGTTCCTAATTTAACTCTGGAATAATATTTGGTTTGCATTTTTCTTTCATTTAGATAAAAAAAGCTACATGTTTGTCAGTTTTTCTTAGGGTCCAAATAAATCTCCAAAGATTGCTTCTCTTTTTCTCCTCGCATTTCATCCCGACACATGAGAATGACAGTGACGGTAGGCATACAGCCATTCTGAAGATATACTTCCACTGAACTCTCTGATATAGCAACAGTGTGGAATTCTTTTACACTGCGGCTTTGGGTAATTATTTTCTCAGGTCTCAATGGCTTTTTAGCTAAGGACCACAATACCACATTTACCCCATCAATGAGCAGCGATAATCTCCTCAGGCAATTTGTTCCTATGAGGAAGGGTTCTTCATTAATGGGTGTGACCAACACTTCATGTCTCTTCCGATGCTTACCTATCTTTATGTCAAGCTCAGTGAACCTTCAATGGGTATTTCTTACCCATTGAAATCATGCACAGTGCCTTAACTTTGCATCACCTTTACATGATTTTATAGGGATTACCCTTCATTGATAATATCCACCAGTTCTTTTGACATTATCTATGCTTGGGCACCTGTTTCAATCATTGCAAATGCATTACATTTTTCTTCATTAGTGATATGAGCGGTTTATAGTTAATATTTTGAATGCAAAAATGTTTCTTTTTTTTTAATGGGGGGGTTCCCCCCAACGCCCTGTTTTTTTACACTTTATTTTACTTACCAAAACCCCCAAAAAACGTAATAAATAAAAAAATTATACATTCGAAAAATGTTTTAAAGACATAGGGCCTCATTCCGAGTACGGCGCTAACCAATGGCGCTATTAACGACTTGGTTGACGCCGTACCCGGACCGGCAGCGCCTTGGTGGATGGCGGAATCACCGCCCCATTCCAAGGTTGGCGGGGCGGTAATTCCCCATTCACCAAGGCTCTTCCCCATTCCCAAATGAGCCCCCATAGGGCTCAATGGGAATGGGGAAGATGCAAATAATGGTGACAGTTCATTACGGTCACCGTTATTGGCTTGGAGGCCCCTTTGCTCCCTCGACTTTAACACCTGCTCAAAGCAGGCGTTAAGGGCGAGGGCGCAGAGGGAACTCGGAGTATGGCGGTAAGGGAATACCGCCACCGGTCTCGTTACCGGTGGCCGCTATCCCTTACCGCCATACTCGGAATGAGGCCCATAATGTTTTCGACATTTTTGCATTCGAAAAAATGTGTTCGACATACTTACTGGACACCGAAATGAGCATTGTACTTATCCTCAACCTCTTCTAGTACGCATAGAAAATGTGAATTTTTACTAATTGCAGGTCTTACTTTCCTTAGCTCATTTCTACTTTTTGTTAGGCAATTGGGCACATAAAATGACATTTTAACCTCCTTTTTGGCCACTTCATTTTGAATTTCTTTGTCTATTCCCCTGGGCTCAGAACCCATGTGTAGTCTAGCCAATGACTGCACCTATGAATTGGGACCACTAGTGTTCACACCCCAATTTCCCATTGTGCCTTTTCCACTATCTGAGTCCTCTATATTCACTTCCACATTGCAATCTATTGGCTGTGCATTTTCACAAGTGTCACGTGACACCATGTCAGTTATTAATGTGTGACTTTTATCTGCATTTTGTACAGGGCCTGACATGTCTATGCCTTGGAACATCTTGGGAGGATAGCTCAGGGCAAGGTGCTTGCCTTGGAAACAAGACGGCACCGAGCACCACAGGTTCGATCCCCGGGTCCGCGCTTAGACACCTCTGGGTATTGAGCACGTTATAAATAATCTATCATATCATATAATCTGTGGCTCAAAATACTCCTCAGGTGACTTACCAACAGCTGCCTTTTGGGCAATTGTTTCTATGTGGGGATATGATCAGTATTTTGATTCTCAAATATGGATAATCTATCTGTTGAACCTAATTTTTCATTTTGTGTTTCATTATCACATTGGATATTCTTTATAAATCTGCTTCTCTGTTCTTTGTGTTTTCCTTGTTCATTTTGGTCTGATTCAACTCTAAATTAATCTATACTCCCTTTTTGTTTGTGTTATAATTCTCTGTTTCACTTTCATTAGTTGGTTTTCTTGTTTGTAAAGCAGCAAGCAATTCAGTGTTTTTATTCCAAGGTGATTCATGGGCATCTGTGTTCTAATCAGGACAGAGGTGATTACCCAGTCACTTGTTGTCACTAGGTACAAGATCACTCCTATGACCTTCTGCATCTTCACTTGGCTGTTGTTTTTGAACTGCTCATAATTTTCCTATCTGTTCAGACAACCTTTTGACTTGCTCCTCTAAGCATTGAAACATGTCCATGCCTCTGAATTCCTCTCTTTGTGGTCTGGGTCGGTAATGATTAAATTCGCCCTGATTAGGACTGTTCTGATATTTTTCAGGAGATTGATTTCTATTTGTGTTACCTCTGAATTCACATGACACAGAGGCTGGAGAACATGGAATGACCATCCTTTGACCATGGTCCACCAGTGGGGGGCTGATTTTATTGGCGAGGACATAATTCATATGTTGTCTTTCATTTGGTGGGAAATGTTCCCTATGCTGGTTTCCATTTTCAATTAATCTATCCACATGGTCTTTCTTGGTGGCCATACACCATTGTGATAGCGTCAAATCTACTCTGGGCCCCTAGTGACTGATAGGGCCCATTGTACATTTGATTTAGATTGTTATTTAGGCCTAGCATATCATGGTGAAACCCCACTCTGGGAGAACTACCAAGATAGCTAGGACTAATGTAACAACTTCTATCGCTGGGATTAATGGATTCGAACGTAGGAGTTTGGGGTGATGTCCTCTGTGGAGGCACGCCCCTTTGATTAGGTGTAATGTCGTTCTTTGCCTGAGTTTGGGCTGATTCTAGCAGCATCTTTACAGACTTTTTCTCCAAAATCGCTGATGTGGATTCCTTAGACTTTAGTTTTGCCTCTTTATCCTTATGCCCCTCCTCTTTCTGACCAAATATCACTTCATACAGTTTGGTCCCCTGTCTGTTATCCATTCTAATGGCTTTTCCCTGTCAAATTCACAAATTAATTGGGAGACAATTTCTTTTTGGAGACCAGAAAAGTATGCAATTTTAAATTCTACAGTTAGGGTTAATGGTCACATCAAAAGGTTAAAATGCCCTTTTTAAGATTAGAAAGAACTGGCAAGGAAACTCATTTTGCTGTGCTGTCATAGTATAAGCAGCCTTCTTGGCTTGCTGTACAGACTGATAATGTGAGATTTGGTGTCTAATCTCCTTCTCAAAGTCTGCCCATGACAAATGTTCCTGTTCAGTGAGACCACGAATGATACTAGCAGATGCCACATCTAAAGTGAGGCAAAAGTACCATCTACATCTAGGAATCTGAAGGGCTGTGAATGTATCATGAATCGCCTCAAAATGGTATTTCATTCAAGAATCCCCTACCCTTTTGAATGGTTTAATCAAAGGCTTGATAGATTTCATTATTATTAGAGGACTACATGGTGCATTCTGGTATGTGTCATTTTGTTGCCCATTCCTGTTTTCTTGTGGGCAAGAATGTGTGTGAATATTTTCAGGTGATTCAGACCCTAACATTAGGTTATAACTAGGTCTGGCAACGTGGACAGCTGCTGGTACATTTTCTTGGCTAGGGATGTGTTTTAGTTCAGCTCCAGTGAATGTAGCACCCTGTCACTTTTCCTGAGACTTGAGATTAAATATTTGCTGTGCAACGATTTTGCACTGTCCATTAAGCTGTTCTGTTTCATGACAGAGAGCAAAATTCTCATCACTGACTTTATTGATTATTGCTTGTAATTCAGTGATCTGTGTCTGACATGATCAAGTGCTTTGGCCTTTTTTTTCATTTTATTCCAGTAATTTAAATATCTCTTGTTCCATAGCATGGGTGTCCTTATCTTACTCCCTGTTCTCTTCTCTAAGAGTTTGAATTTCGGAAACTGGAACATCTTTATCTTGCCTTATATCATCCAATATTGTTTTTGAAGGGGTTAATTCTTGCTCACTCCCATTAAGTTGTTTCTCTCTCTGAGCCAATTGAGCAGCAATGTCACTACATTTGGCTTGCAGCTCTGCGTCTATCTCCCTCTGTTTTGATCCTGCTTTCAATTGCTGAACCTGGTCACATTCATTGTCCAAACTGCACTATAATTTGCTAATGACTCCACTGTCTTTCCCTTGCATTTTTATGGATCTGCGTAGCAGAAACCAAAGTGTTGAGCAGAGTCTGATGATGCAATTCTTGTCCTCTGTGAGTGCTGACGTTCGAAACAGTCTACAGAGACACACCTGCACAATACTTCCTTCATCAAAAATACCTTCAATGGCCCCTTTTTCTACTTCTGTGCTAATCATACTTTTCCTTGTTGTCAAATTTTCCAGGGACCACTTTGCATGAGCATAAAGGTCAGCCTTTAGGTAATCTGATAATTCAGAAAATTCTGCCTGAATCTGGGACATGGCGGTACTATGTTCAATCACACTATTACAGGAGTCAAGTCAGCACACAGCACTGCACTACCTCACATCTCTAATTCTGACATTGAGTGCACAATATGGTTATGCTTTATGATTCAATGCCATGCCCAGTATTCTTTTTGCCGATTCCCGGCCAACACTCCAAGATGTTAGAGATCTTTTTGGGCTATATTTAGTATCTCGTGGTATTTTGTGGTATTTTGATATTCTGTAAAGCAAATCCTGCAAGACACAAAATATGTCCTTTAATAGTGCTCAATGTATTCATATGATTGTTTTTGATGTAGCCTAGGCAATCCATGTATAGGTGAAATATATGCACGTGCGCCAGTGGGTTAATAGTGGGTTAATATTAAAAACAATCTTTGTTGATACAAATAGATGTCTTTCACATCATCTTTTCAGTAATAGCCGAAGATTACAGTTTACTTTCTCTGATCATAGCGCCCCTTTTTACATGAAAGTGTTATCCTTTGTATGTTGATGTTGTGCTGTTGGATGCTAGCAGCAAACACTATAGTCAGGTGCTGCGTGATCCAACCATAACTTAATGTAAGCCTAATATGTTCATACTTTAAGAGTAGGGTTGGCACAATTGTTCCCTTAACACATTACTGTCCGATCACATTGATAATGAAGAAGCTACCTGTTTTCATGTTGTGAGCTTGGCTACAGTTGAGTGGCAGGTCTGCATACACACACTTTCTGCACATTGCAGGGTTGTGAAGTGGTTAGAGAGGGTGTAAACCTGGTTCTTTGCAAGACTCAGCACAGCCTGAATCCTTCCAAACCACCAAACATACTATTATAGCGTTCCAGGTGAGTGCCTCAATCTACTAACCCTCCTGGGCCTTAGAAGCACTATATATATTTTACATTTGTTGGGCCCCCTGCCCCTGAGTGCATCGCTTCTCCCCCTGACCCTGTCAGTTGCTCTGTGTCCATTTTTCCCTCCCTCCTTCTACCTCCCAGCCCGACCCCTCCCCTGATTGGCTTCCTTCATCAATCTCCCCTGGCCTTGGTGCCGGCTCCTGTCCCTGGTAGCCACTTTCTCTGCTGGCGTTCCAGGTGAGTGCCACAATCTACTGACCGTCCCAGGCCTTGGAAGCACTATATATTTTAAGTTTGTTGGGCCCCCTGCCCCTGTGTGCATTGCTTCTCCCCCTGACCCTCTCCGTAGCTCTGCATCCTTTTTCCCTGCCCTCCCTCCCGCCTCCCAGCACGCCCGCTCCCCTGATTGGCTTCCTTCATTGAGCTCCCATGCCCTAGGTGCCGCCTCCTGGAAGAGCTTGACCTCGATGTCCTCGCTCTCACAGAGACATGGTTCATGGCCAGCTCTGTTGCAAGTTTTGACACTCTCCTCCCTGATGGATACACGATCCTCTCTGCGCCCAGGTACAACTGCTCCGGAGGCAGTGTAGCCCTGATCTTCCTGGGGTGGATTGCTGCTTATGTCATTCCTACACATGCCTACTCCTCTTTTGAATGCCTTGTCTGCAGGCTCTCGCTCTCTCCTAGCCATTCCCTTACTTTGGCTACCATCAATCAGCCACCTGGCCAGATCTCCTCCTTCCTCCCTGAGTGGGCGGACCTCTCCTCTTCCCTCCTGGGCTCGACCACTGAACTCCTCCTTCTTGGTGACTTAAAAATCCACCTGGATGCTTTCTGTCCTTCCTCTGGACTATTTTGTGACCTCTGCAACTCTCTCTCACTCTCTGTCTCCCATCTAGCATGACTCATTTTGCAGGGCACACTCTGTATGTTATGATCATTACAGACCTTCCCCTTTCTTTCCCTCTCACCACTCCTCTCTCCTGGAGTGATCACTTTCTCCTACCTCCCAGCTCACTCTCTCCGCCCCTCAGACAAAGCCAACTTCAGCACTGCCACATACCTTCTCAGTTAATAAACCCATGAAGCGTGTCAGTTGATGCTTTTGCCGCCACTTTCTCACCCCACCCCCTTTCTTCTGACTCACACCCTGACACAGCCCTTTCTATTCTCCACTTTGCTATATCTGATACTCTTGATGTTCGTGCCCCAGTCATGAGTATCCGCTTGAAACCCAAAGCCACGTGCAATTCTTGGTACGACTCAGACCTCATCACCCTTAAAAGCAAGTGCAGGGTGGTGGAGAGGAAATGGAGTGCTTCAGGTACATCCTCTGACAAACTGGCCTTCCGCCTCCTCCAAAGGCAATACCGGCTCTCTGTAAGAGAGCCCTCGTCCAAGCCCCTGTCTGTGCGGCATTCAACAACTCTGCCAAACTCTTTAACATCTGCAAGGAGCTGGCCAATCCTGCTGCTGTCACAACCTCTCCTGTCCCTTCCCAGGCCCTATGCACAGTCCTGGCTTCTCATTTCATCTCTAAAACTCAGGACATCCTGTCCTCTCTCTCTTCATTTCCTCCTGCTTCTACTCCCTGCTCTTCCTCTGGCCCTTCTGTGGCCACCTCTCCTCCACCCTTCTCTGCCTTTCCCCTGTTCTCTCCTGTCAAGGTTTCTAGTCAAGTCCAATCTATGAAAGTTCGTCAAAACAGATTCTCCCCTGTTCTTCTAAAACCATCAAGGACCACATTGACACCCTGGCTCCTGCTCTTGCTGACCTCTGCAACCACTCCTTCACCACTGGAGTCTTCCCATTCCCCCTGAAGCACACCCTTGTGCACCCTCTTCTGAAGAAACCCTCAGGTGACCCTTCCTGCCAGGCTAACTATCGCCCAATCTCCATTACTCCGTTCCTGGGCAAACTCCTCGAAAAGCTGGCCATCTCCCAGCTTAATCTTCACACTGAATCTGTTGGTTGCCTCCATGACCATCAGTCTTGCTTCAGAGCTGCCAGAAGCATGGAAACTGCTCTCCTGAACATCCATGAAGACCTTCTCTCCAAACTCGATTCCAACACCCCCTGTGTCCTCATCTGAGTTGATCTCTCTTCTGCCTTTGACACGGTGAACCATGCCATCCTGCTGAACCGTCTCTTTGATAACCTGGGTATCACTGATCAGGCTCTGGCCTGGATGACCTCTTTTATCACTGATCGACCCTCCGAGGTCCAACTTGAGTTCTTCGTCTGCTCTATCTCTATCTCTACCTGTGGTGCTCCCCAAGGGTCTAACCTCTCTCGCTGGCTGCTCAGCCAAAACCTGGCACTTCTTGCCCACTGCATTGCTACTCTCTGCCCCAACTTTCAGTGCTATGTGGATGACACTCAACTCATTTTCAGACTCCCTTCCATCGCCTCTTCTCCTTCTCTCATCTCTGACTGCCTATTTGCGATCCAGGAGTGGTCTGCCACTAATGATCTCTGTCTGAATGTCAGGAAGACTGAGATTCTCCTCATTGGCACACCTGCTCCCTCCTTTCCTGTCACTGTCTGGCCGGCCTATCTTGGCTCTCTTCCTGCTCCCACCTCTGAGGCTAAGATCCTTGGGGTCATCTTCAACTCCACACTCTCCTTATCTCTTCACATCTCTGACGTCTCTAAGAAGTCACACTACCAGCTGCACCTCCTCAGATGTATTCTTCCTTTCCTCTCCTTCCCCCAGAAGCTCACAGTCTCCAGAGCTCTGGTTCTCTCTAGGCTGGACTACTGCAACGGCCTCCTTCTAAATCTGCCTGCTTCTACTCCCCGCCCTCTGCAACTCATCCAAAACAGGACTGCAAGACTTGTCCTTGTTCTCAAACCCAGGGATTGTATCTCTCCAGGACTGAAATCTCTGCACTGGTGCCAGTCACTGCGAGGATTAAGTTCAAAACCCTGTGCATTGTCCACAAGGCCTTCTGGGGTCTGGGGCCTAAATACCTTCAACTCTCCCTTCAGAAATATCTTCCTTCTCAAGCTCTTCGCTCATCCACCTCCAGCTCCCTCAGGGTCAGTTGCTTCTCCAAGCAAAGTTTTGGAGGTAGACCACTTTCTTTGGCTGGGGCCTCCCTATGGAAAAGCCTCCCTGAAACTAGAGGAGAACCATCTCCGGTTCCGGAAGCACCTCAAGACCTTCATCTTTGCTTCTGTTTCTCTCCTCCTCTCCCCTGATGAACTCCTGGTTGAATCTGAATCTACACTGGTCACCTGGCTACGCTCTGATCTCGGGCCCAGGTCTCCTCCCCCACCAGTTGCACATTTGCCCTGCCCCCCTGGCAACCTCTGCACTTGTGGGCTGTTTCTGTATCCTTACTGTCCCCTACCAGCACTTGACACTTGTTGTCTGCACTTACCCTTGCACCTGCCACCTGCTTGCCGTACATTTTACTTATTGTTTTATTTATTTATTTTTGACTGCTAATCTCATGTACCGCACCGCCCCCTCCTCCCTTCAATGCACTTTTCCCCTCCCCCTCTCCCCTGCACGATCTCAATGTCACCTGGCCTAGCAAGATCGTTTTCTCTGTCTTCCCTCTGTTCCCCCTCCCTTGCCTCATCACGCCTTGAAACACGTCTGTGTAAGTGCATTATAAATGCCATATCATATCATATCATATGTCCCAAGATAACACTTGCTGTATGGCAGGGATTGGTTCAGGAGTTTTATTATGTATTGTGTCTGAGTTTCAAAACTTAAATCGGGCCTGACATCTGCCAAAGAGGCATAAGTACACAGCCACCGCTCTTACTATATCCAATGGCTACATTTAAAATGTCAATTCATTGAAATTCTTACAGGAATTCCCACATTAAAATTGCAGGCTCATTAATAATAAAGCAGGGTTAACATCTTGCTGACATACCCTTAATATTTATTTGCCATGTAGCACACCTTGGATTGGATTACCAAAGAAATATTTTGATGGTGATGAACTATGAATTCGTAGGTTGGCCTTTGGGTGGGCATGTGTAATATCATCACTTTGGTCATATGCATCAGCGGAGTGTTATTGAATATCTCCCTCATTAGTAGTTCCACCACCAATAACAAAAAATAAATAATATTTAACCTATAATATATTTGTACCTCCTGGACACGCCCAGTAATGCCAGAAATGGGGGGAGCACGGTACTCTCACAGCATTGTCCCCTAACTGCTCCACCGGGCTGGCTTTTAATGCAGCATATTATATATTTTTATTGAGATAGATTAAAACAGATACATCCAATTGTTTTTTTATGTATGTTCCCATAATCAGTTATTTCTCCAAATGTATGCAGGTCGATAAACAGTAACGTGTCTGCACATATAAAGTGCACTATTTGCAGTGACAAGTTTGATAAGGATGAATTAAGTTTAGACTGATACCTAAGGTAATGCTCCTTCAACACAAATCCTCATTTTCGTGGTGTTGTTTGTGACCTGATAGATGACATTGAAATGGGCTATAATAACTACACAAATGTCACTATGACATTGGATAATGCAGATTTGTAGAATGAAAGGAGGACCCCTGAAAGGATATAAGGGAAAGCAACGTTCCAACTCAATTGATATTGGGAGCACTGCAAACACCTAAATATTATATTATTGAATATTGCAGGGGTGGTGAGACTGCCTATGATATGATATGGCATTTATAACGCGTCTGTACAGAAGTGTTTCTAGGCATGATCAGACAAGGAGGGGGAAACAAAGGGAGGACAAAACAGAGATCTGACTAGGCGTTGTGTCATTCAGATCGCTCAAGTGCAGGGAACAGGCAAGGGGAGAAGATCCAAGGGGGGTGGGTAAGGGAGAAGTGCAGGTAACTCAATAAGTGCAGCCAGCAGGTGGTTCATAAATGTAGAGAGATGGGACTGCAGAGTTGAAGGTGCAGACCCTTAAATGCTGGGGGAGCCCGGAGGCAGTGCAAGGGCAACTGGACATGCAGCGGCCTGGGCCCGAGTTCAGAGGGTATCCGGGTGACCAGTGCACGGAGCTTTCAGGTACATCAGCAGGGGAGAGGAAGAGAGAAAGCCACAGCGAAAAGGAAGGTCTTGAGTTGCTATCAGAACCGTTGCGGAAGTATGAACATTACTAAATGTGCTTACGCTTCAATCTCAGCACTGCATTAATTTGGCACCTGGGCCTTGCAAATTAGTGGGATAAACTTGTTTATGTATGTTATAAAAAAAATAGTTTTGGTGGTACGCACAACCAAACCATAGATTGATGGCGTTGTGCATGCCGTAGGTCGTATCATCATCTGCAACCGGCATTGGCACATATTCTGCATATTACTTCACTTGTAAGACAAGGTAAAACATTTGGAGAAAATGAGGTGCAATGAGAGCAAAGATAAGAACTCAGTGACAATCCTTGCAGAGCTTACATAGTACAGACGTTTCTGTTGTGGGAGCGAGATCTATGCATTTTCTACTTTTATTGTCTTGCAAGGTACAGAGATCCACATTTTGGTGAAAGCCTTGGGTGTTGCTCAGTCATCGCCTATGCTTGTTTAACAAACAAACACAGACATTCAGAATGAAATGAAAGGTGTGTCAAATACCTTGCACTGTGTAAACTGATTCATAACAAGCACCTACAGTTGAAGCCTATTCTAGTAGAGTCGGAAAATATAGCAAACGCCTAATGCAAGAGAATTGTGTCTTAGGTGAGGGAGACTGTGCAATTTATGTAGCCTATTCTAGTAGTATAAAACCACATAAGAGACGCATTCCAGAGGGGTGTAGCTCAAATGAGAGACACTATCCACACTATGAAGTCTATCCTAGTGGAGACCAATCATATATCAAAAGCCTAATTCAAGAGAATTGTGGCTCAGATGGGGCAGGATGTGCACTATGAGGGTGAAGAAGGAGGATACAGACACACAGGTAACATTTGTGTGGGTATAAACTTATATATATATTTTTAAAATGTTTTTATTATTTTATAAACAACAATCAACATATAAACACAACCCAACAGTGTATGTCGTATACATCAAGCATTTGTTACAATTCCGCAAATTACCACTGCTTCCCCTAACCCTACCCCAAACTGGAGGTTACTCTCTCACTTCTTCTACTGTGGTGTCTTCTAGAGGTTCACTCTCCTCTGTATCTTGGGAGGAATTCTGTTCATTTGGCAAATCCTGGGTAGAACCGTGCAGTGATGCTATTAAGTGTCTCCAAGCCACCAGAGTTTCCGCCCCCTCCCCCATTGGTCGCCTCATACCATACCGCCATTTCCGCATCTCAGGTTGCGAGGTCTCGTAAAGCCTCCCACCATGCAAGCCCACACTGATTCCACATCTAGCTGGATTCCTTTCTCGGCTAATCGTTGGGTGATTTCGCTCCAGAATTTCCCGATCTCTGGGCATGCCCAGAACATGTGCACCATCACAGCATCCACCTCCCCGCATTTAGGGCAGGCTTGTGTTCCTGCATTTTTGAATCTGGCAATTATCTGGGCGGTTATATATGCCCTGTGGGTTACATATAGTTGGATCTGCTGCAACCTCGCGTTCCTGGACTCCTTTTTGTGGTATCTTTGGGCCCTCTCCCACAGCCCGTCATGCATGGGTGCCCCCACTTTCTCCTCCCAATCCAGCCTCAGTTGCGTTACCTCCTTCCCCTCCCTGGACATCATGAGTTCATAGATTCGGGAAAAATCATGGCCACCCTCTGAGATATCATACATTGTTTCAACAGTTTCATCTGGCTGGTCTTCCAGGACCATATCAGGCCATGATTCTCTCACCTGTCGGACCACCCTGGTGTAGGTAATGTATTGCCCGGGGTGTAGTCCAGTTCCAGCTATCAACTCATCAAATTCTATAACCCTCCCCTCCTGCCAGAGGTCTCCTACTGTAGCAATGCCCACCGGTCCCCAGTGCTTGCGAATAGTCTTTCGCAGTTGTTCATCTACTCCCTTTAGTGCCACTAGTGGCACCTGTGGGGAACACGGAGTGAGGTTCTTTATGGCCCAGTAGGCCTTACGCCATACCCTTCATCCTAGTTCCAACAACCTCGATCGCCCGCTCAGTACTGTTTTGGGCACCCATATAATTCTTTCAGGAAATATGGAGCACATTCAGACATAATCAATTTGGACTCAGCTGTGGGATCCTCCATCAGCCATTTAGCCACATACTGTAATTGGCTAGCCAGATGGTAGATCTCAAAGTTGGGCAGTTTGATACCCCCTCTGTCGGACGTGTTCTGCAATTTCCATAAGGCTACCCTGTTTCTGGTGTTGTGCCAGATAAAACCTCTGCATAAACTCTGTAGTTTACCAAATAATCGCTTGGGTATCATATAGGGGATAGTAACAAAGAAGTGTAATAGCCTGGGCAATGCTACCATTTTCAACAACGCCACCCTCCCTACCATGGCCAAGGGGAGCTTCTCCCAGAATCTCATGCTCTTGTCCAAGTTCGCCGTTGCCCTCTCTGTGTTGTGTATGTGTTCCTCTTCCACCTTGTGATATATATATCAACACCCAAGGTACTGGTTTCCCAAGGTATCTGCAATTCTGGTAGATCCTTGCGTGCGGTCCCTTTGTATCTGCCCAGGGGGAACATGCTGGATTTCATGGGATTGACTGCAATACCAGAGAGCAACGTGAATCACTCCATTACTTCGAGGATATACTGCAGGTTTTCCTCTGGATACCCCGGGTATAACAGTATATCGTCAGCATACAGCGATATAAAATGTGGTCCCCCCTTGGTGTGGATACCCACGGTTGTCTCAGGTAAATTGCTAGGGGTTCCAAACCAAGGATGTACAGCATGGGGACCAGGAACAGCCCTGACTGGTGCCCCTGCTAAGCTTCCATCTGTTCGAAATAATCGCCCCGTCTTGACTCTGGCTAGTGGGGAGCTATACAACAATTTTGCCCACCGTAAGTAACCAGGCCCTATTCCGTATTCTTTCAAGATGGCCAGCACCCAAGGCCATCTGATCGAGTCAAAGGCCTTCACTGCATCTAGCGGGGCTATAGCCACTTCTTGCATATCACTTTCTGCTTGTTCTATCACATGGTGAAGCCTCCTTACGTTGTCAGATAGACTCCTATGAGGCACGTATCTGGTTTGATCTGGGTGGATGAGCTTGCCAATGACTTGTCTCATTCTGGATGCCAGTACAGCCGCAAGGATCTTACTATCCGGATTTAACATGGAGAGCGGTCTGTATGACCCGCAATCCTTGTTTGGTGTATTGGGCTAGAGGAGTGGGATAATGATAGCCTCTCTGAGGGATTCCGGTAACTTCCCAGCTTCCAACGCTTCGTTCAGCATATGTAGCATTGGGGAAGTACTGCCGTACTATATATTTTATAAAATGCGTTAGGCAATCCATCGGTCCCTTGGGCCTTACTAGTAAGTAATTGCTTTACTACCGCTTCCTGCCCCTCTAACATAATCGGGCATCTAAGTTCTCTCTTTCTTACGCACTCAGCTTTGGTAGGCCTATATCCTCCAATATTTCCGTAATCTCGCTTCCTTCCCCCGTTTCTATGTCTTGATACAGTTGTTGGTAATATTTGAGGAACCCGTCATTCACTCCCTCCTGGGTGTCTAACATTTGACCATTCTCCCCTTCTATTGCTCTGATAACTGATCTGGGCGTTTCCTTTTTGTACAGTATTGCAAGCAGCCTCCCTGGCTTATCTCCACCCACGTGTTGTCTTTCCGTATATTTCTTATAGTTTAGGTTACATAGTCTCTCTCAGTGTCCCCCACATTCTTGCTGTAGTTTACTTAAGGCTTTGGCGCCCCCCGGGGAGCTGTCTCCCTTATTCATAGCTATTTCAAGTTTCTTTTCTGCCTCTTGTAGATCCCAGATTATCTCCCCTTGGAGCCCTTTAGATTTTGATATGGCTGACCCCTCACCACCACCTTGAAAGCCTCCCATAGGGTGCTTGCCGATTGTTATTTCGCAAAATATTCAATATTATCCTCCCTTAAGTCCTCTCTGAGCACTGTATCCTTCAATGCCTCAACTCTCAGCAGCCATTTGGGGATCCTCAGTCTAGGGGGCAGATATTGCCAAGTTACAATCAGTGGCGAGTGGTCTGAGAGGACCCTCACTTTGTATTCTACCTGCACCATTTCCCCAGACACCTCTGCAGAGACAAACACTTAATCCAGCCGGGGCCGCATAGTGCGAGTAATGGCTATCTTGCGGGTGGTGTAACCTCCATATGTCTTCTAGTTGTAGTTCCCCTAACAAGGCCTTCAAAATTCTGGCAGCAGGGGTGTGTTTACTTAGTTTATCATCCAATCTATCTATCCCTGGGTCAAGCGTGCAGTTGAAATCACCTCCCCATATAACTACCCCTCCCAGGTATGGGCTAACTTTAGTTAAAGGGTCTTGAAATATGTTACAATATCTTGGTTGGGTGTGTATGAGTGAAATGATGCTTACTTCCTTATTTTCGATCAGTCCCCTTATCGCGACCATCCTCCCGTCTGTGTCCTCTGTGGACTGTATTAGTTGTAAAGGTACATGTGGAGCGATCCAGGTAGTCACACCCCTAACATATGTCGAATATGTTGCACTGATGGTGGTTCCCTTCCGTTTTGCCCGTATTATCTCCTGTTTGTCCCTTGTGAGGTGGGTTTCCTGTAATAAGGCAATATCTTTTTTCTGCCTCTTCAGACACATCATTATCTTATTCCTTTTTTAAATAGATGTTAAGTCCCCTGACATTCCAGGTTACTATCTTGAGGTCCCCAATTTTCAGCCATACCCTGTTCCACCTCTAGCCTCTTTTACCTTCTGTGTCACGCACAGTGATGCGTAGGTGTATGCTCGCTCCCCAACAAACTCCCCAACTCCCCTCCCACCCCCCTCCTGCCCCTGCCCCAACTGTTGCCCAGCTCCATCTCTGGATCTCAGGCGATCCCACAGTTGACCCTACCCTGGCTTACCCGGTACTAGGAGTCCAGCAGGGGGTTACCGTGCTTCTGGTAGCCCAACTAAACTATCTACTGGGATATGAGTTCAGGTCCTCCGTACCTCCCGAACTGGGCATCCATCAAGTTCTGCCCGCCTTCATCTAACTTCACAGGTCTATAATCAAGTCCCAATGTCTCAGTTCATACAGCACCTCGGTCTCTGGAGCCGGTGCCTCATTTCTCCATTCCGCCTTCCTTCCGGGCATCTGTCTCGCTTGGACATTTCTGTGTATCCAGCCACTCCATTGCATCTTCCGGGGTCTCAAAAAATATCGCTCAGTTCCTGTGGAAACCTTTCAGCTTCACTGGGTAAATCAGCATGAATTTGTGGCCCACTTCGCAAATCCTTGTCTTCACTGTTGTAAAATTCAATCGCCGTCTTTGCACCTGGAGTGTATGATCTGGATATGCGGTGATAGACGCAGATGACCTTTGTATTGTGCTTCCTTTGCGGAAATGTTCCAGAATCTTCTCCCTGTCACGGTAATTCAATATCTTAGCTATGATTGGTCTTGGAGGGGCCCCGTGGGGGTCTTCTTGTAAGGGCTCTGTGCGCCCTCTCCACCGCAAATCATTGAGTAGGTGCCCCCCCTTCTATTTCCTGCAGCAGCATTATCTCAATGTACTCAGTGGGGTTTTATCTTTCCTCTCCCTCCTGGAGGCCCACAATACGTATATTATTCCTTTGTGCGTGTCCTTCTGCTTCCTCGTCTCTATTTTCCAAGTTGCTCACTTGTGGCCGCAGTACATGCATCTCTGAGGCATGTGACGCTCAGGCCGCCGTGTTTGATTTTACTTCCTTTTCCAGCGCTCCTGTGCGTTCCGCTATTGACCTTACATCTTGTCTCAACAAGTTAACGTCCACCTGTACCGCATCAATTTTGGCCTCAAGCGACACTTTGAGTGTGGTCATGGCCGTCTCTAGTTTCGTTTCCCAAGAGACTTTCAGGTCTGCGATGGCCTCCTGGATCTGTTGGTTTCCATGTGTTGGTGATGCACCCGCCTGAGCTCTTCTCTCTTTGTTCCGGGCTCCCTCAATTATTTGTGGAGTTTTAGTAAAGTCCTCCATTGTGGACTGCTTCCCCATTGTGGACTGTGGACTGCTTCCCCAGCTTTGATGCCATCTCTCCTCCTACTTGCTGCCGTATTCAGAGCGGTGTGCGGAAAGGCTGATCTGTGTGCATGCAGGGCTGACACACTTCGATTGTCAGCCTGCCCTTTCTTCAACACGCAATCAGGCTTGCAATCAGGTGCTTTCCAGTGGCGGTCCTTTGAGTCTCCTATGCAAATCTGTCCTCGCTTGTCACACAGCGCTTGATCTTCTGAGCCTTTTCTTCTCCAGGGCAGCCATTTTGATTCACTGTTCTTTGTAACATTTCACTCCGATTAACTCGCACAACTTCCTTGGTACAGCATATTTCTGGCTCCAGAACATCACGTTACATGCAGCTTACTTTCCCATCAATTCACCTGTATTTGAAGTGTGTTTTCCGTAGGTTAGGCGGCGGGCATCAACAGGATAATGAGCAGATCCTCGGGAGCTCCAGAGCAGCCCAACCTCTTACATGGCTAGCTAGCCACGCCCTGGGTACAAACTTATATTATTCTAGAAAATAAAGAGAAAACCTAACTTTCCCTAACCCTATGAGGGGTTTCCCTACCTCAACTAAAGATTTCGGTCAGGATGTCTGGGTAAATCAATAGCACACCATCCTGTGTCAAAAGCCGACTTTTGTTCCTTATACTTATAGCTTAACCAAAGAGGTAGTGGATCTTCTTGGTCTAGAAGAATGGTTCCCTTCTTCTCGACAGTGGATCACTGTTCCAGTTGATAGGTAGGATCTTTATCTGAGGGAATGACTCCCTTCCCAAGGTCTCAATTCATTTTCAAGGCACAATGTAAAGGTTCCAGGTTATAATGCCAACAAGTAGGTAAAGTTCTCAATTTAAACTCAAAAGGTTAGGTTCCAGTTCAAATATCAACATTCCTTATTGCCCATAGTTGCTACTTCACTAATGGGTTCTTGGAGAATGCCTCCCTTCTCCAGGTATCTTGTTTGATGATTTTCTAGCACCAGGGTGAGTGACTCCCTTCCCCCGATTTCAGTGCTTCACAAAAAAAAGGATATTTGTTCCTCCAACCCTCTGCTTCAGAAGGTTCTCTATTTCTTTAACCCGGAGGAATGACTCCTATCCCTTGGAACACTGATTTGATCCTCTTTGGGAGTTCAGAATGACTCCACTCTCCTGGCCTTCGCTGGCTTTGCCCTCACAGCTCACAACACTATGGGGAATGGCTCCCTTCCCCTGGCCTTTCTCAGACTTTAGTGTTGGCAGACCTGGTTTACTGACTTGCCAGGAACTGTCATGAAGATGATTACTTGTAGAGATTTTCCTCTCTGCACAAGAGTCCCAAACTCATGTTTCTTCCATTCTTGCACTACTTTCCGTAGTCCCTACCAGCTGTCCCGACCACTGTTTTACTTTTTTGGGCTCTGCCGGTGTCGTTCGGTGTTTTGCAGGGTTTTATTACCTCTGCTTCTGGTCTCTTGTTCAGTTCCTGGTTCCTGCGTCTGCTGCTGCGACAGTTGCATCTTCGCGGGTTGTCTACCTTTTCTTACCAGCATGGTCCAGGCGCTCTGCTTGCCAGAACCCATGCTGTTCGAGGTTTCCGGCCAGTCCACTCATGTTGGATTGGGTTGGGAAGCTTGAGTCTCCTTGCCTGTGTCCCATTCAGCAGTATCCGCTCATTTCCACACTGGAAGATCCTCTTGTTCATGGGTCCTTACGGGAAAGGTCTGACAAAAGGTAAATCCTTCCTCTCTCAATATGTTGAATGAGCGATGACAGCTAGAATGCTCGTTCGAGTTCCTAGGAGGACACTAATTTGTTCTGCACCTCCTCCTAATCTCAGTACCTGTCAAGGCGATCTTCATTAAGTCATCCCTAATCTTCCTCATCTCAGTACCTGTCAACAAGATCTTCATTAAGTCATCCTTGTCTTTGTAACTGTAGGGTATTCATTATCAAATATATATCTATATATGGAAGTGGCATGGAAGTGAGGGATGAGAAGGTGGGCCTCATGTAGTGAGATGAGGTAAAGGAAGTGGATGGAGGGTGAGGGGTGTTGATGGTCATCCTTTTCCATAGAGCAGGAGTCTCTCCCATGAGATACTCCTGCTAAGTACTTCCCAGAGGGGAACTATTGGGTAGCAGCCTCACCTCCCTGGCCTCAAGGGATGGGATTGGGGCTTCACCAGAGGGAATTGAGACGACATCTAAGGATTTGTCACAGCACACTATGAAGCCTATTCTAGTAGAGTCTAAACATATAGCAAGAGAATCATTCCAGAGTGTGTTTTAGATGAGAAATGCTGTAAAAACTATGAAACCAATTCAAGTAGAGTCGAAACAATTAAAAAGAGAATCATTCTAGACAATTGCGGCTCAGATGAGAGAGACTGTGCAAAATATGAAGCCTATACTAGTAAAGTCTAAAAAAAAGTAACAAAGGCTTAATTCCAGACAATTGTGGCTCAGATGAGAGAGACTGTGCACACTATGAAGCCTATTCTTTTTTTTTATTAGCATTTAGTTAATTACGAGCCTTTTAGCAAAATAAAAACCTAAATCCATAGACAACGCATCAGTAGAATTCCAAAACGCAATCCTAATAAAAAACATAATTGTCTAGATAAAAGAAATAAAGAAAGAGAAACCCCTCTATCCCTCAGACCTGTGGTTAACCACTTCTCAAGTCCCAATGTTCCACTAGTTTCCAATGGGTACCACTCTACAAAAGGACTTAAAAATCTAAAAGCATTTAACCAGGATCCTGACTCCTTCTACTAACACAAGTTTTAAAAATGTTCTTTCACCACTTAAAAGGACCTTCCACCACTCTGCCAGTGTTAAAGTCCTTGTGCTCTCTAGGGCTTCCTCAAAGAACATTGGGCCTCATTCAGAATATGCCGGTACTGTAGATACTGGCACTTTTTTACTAGACCGCCGACCTCTCAATGATGCCCATAGTTCTTTCCTTGTTTAGCCCTATGGAAAAAAGCAAAATGTGGTATAACGATTTTACCACCTCACTGTCACTACAAAAACAGCATCTCCTGTCTCTTACTCCCTCTCGATTTCTTGCACAGGTAATCTCCTTGGTTGGAAGCAGGTTTAGATGGATTCTCAAGAACTGTCCTCTGTAGTGACTGTGTGGAAACTTGATTAGGAACGTAGGGACAGAGCCCAAACCCTTATCTCATGCCTCAGATGATAGAACAGTTTGTACTTGTATCCTCCAAAGATGTTATCCAATCTTGCTCCCATAATTTGTTTTTTACTCTATCCGGGTTTCTTATAAAGTCATCCTCTTACACAATCAATCTTTGCAGGCCCTCTTTACATGATGATACCAATAATCTTAACCTTTTTTTGTTACTCTTATCCATTTCCGTTTTTAAAGTCTCAAAAATCTTCAATGGATCTTCTAAACTACACTTCCTGTACAGAGAAATCAAGCCCAATTCATGTCGCAAACCTGGACTGGGATTGTCTTCCAAACTCTTGAAACCATTTTCCAGAAACCCCCCTCTATAAGTGGCCATATGTTTTCCCTTATACCAAGCAATGATTCCACTCCATAAGTCATGGTTGTGACCACCTTCGATTTATAAAATTCTAATACAGGCAGTAACAAAAACCTCCCAAACTTCCTTTCAATCAGAACTCCCTGATTCACCATTCAGTATTTTTATACCTTAACTTATTCTACTTTTTCAGTTGCTGGTTTCCATATAAAGCGTGTTAATTGTCCACCCTTTTGGTTTTTCAGAGTTAGTTTTGTGGTCTTCTCTGTGTTTATCAGGAAATTATTTATTCTAATGTATTCCTTCAGCCTGGTCAGTTGGCATTGCAACCTCACATCCGTTTGGTCCAACAATACTACATCATAAGCATATAGGAGCCTACTGACCAATATGCTGCCCAATTTCAGTGGAAAGCATCTTGCCTGGCTTAGCGTGCTTTCTAAATCTGCCAGGAAAAGATAAAAGAGGGCTGGGGCCAATGGACAATCCTGTTTCAAACCCCTCACAGTGGGAATTTCTTTATTTAGTCTTACTCTGAGACGGTGTCTATATGCAATACGTTCAGTGATTCCAATAATGACACACAGCAATTCTAGGAATATAATTTGTCCCATAACCTTGCCCTATATAATTGGTTGAAGGCCTGGACTAAGTCCAGAAAGGTTAGATGTATTTTTCCTTTGCCCTCCATAGCCCTGCTATTAAGGATATTTAATATCATTAGGTTAGCACTAGTCCCTATACCCTTCAAAAACCCAGTTTGATAGATGTTGGTCCTTTGTTCCTTCTTGGCCCACCCATCTTGCTAGGAGTACAGATGAGAAGTTTTTTCTGGTCACGTCCAGAAGGGCAATAGGGTGATATTTCTTAGGATTGTCCCTATTGCCCCTGTTAAATATCGGAACAATCGCTCCTCTTTTCCAGGAGTCAGGTAACGTTCTTAACTCCTCGTTCTTCCCAAACATCTTGCCCATTGTTCCCGAGAATGTTCAAGCATTGCATTAGTTATCCCAACTGGGCACGGAGCCCGAGAAGTACTTATTGTTTTTATTTTTAAGAGTATATCTACAATGCAATGTGGGATCAACCACCCCACTTGTGATGTTCCAATCTAGAGGCTTGCTCGATTCCAGCCCGATAGTGTTGACAAATGTGGGGCAACCAAGAGGCCTCCGATACAGTGTTTATCTGAACCACTGGTTGAGTGGTAACTAATATCTTCAATAACCCCCAGATTTCACCAGTTTTTTTTTTTTACTTAGGGACCTTAACATGTTTTCAGCATCTTGCTGTAAAATTTCCCCCTTATGCCATTGTACCCATGATTTATATTCTCTCATTATTTTCTCAGTTGTTATCATTGTAGTTAGTTTCTCCAGTACTTTTGCCACCTTAGATGCTTTCCTCATGTCTGATCTTTTCTGAACTAGTTGGCTGTCATACACATGACCAAACTTCTTCCCAGGACCTACCATGCGCTTTTTAGTGTTTTTTGCACCCCCAGAACCCTAACAGACTTTTCAAGGTATAAGCTAGTCAGAAGCTTTTTGTTGGTCATTTTTAGCTTGTTGCTACCCTTGTTAACCTCAACCAAAACGTCAATGACACTATCCCTTTGGCCATCTTCCACTACCCAGGACATATTTAACAGATGGTGATCACTGGCAACAGTTTGTACTACCCAAAGTTATGAACAAAGGCCAACATATGTCTGGACACACAGACATAGTCTATTATTGCTGTTTGTTCTTCTCATGCCAATTTATATGGCCCAGAATGTCTCCTTCAAATTGGACATTTAAAATATGCAGATCTCTTGAAAACAAGAGCCTCATCCAAGCCAGGCCTCTCCCCTTTGAAGGACTTAAACCCGCACACTCACAATTGATTATGGCACTGTCCTTATTCAGGCAGGTTGCATTCAAGTCACCACATACAATGATGAATCCAAACCCATCATCTCGGTAGGACTCATCGATAAGGTCAGCAGCTTTTCCAATCAATTCATCGACTTGCATAACCCTTTTAATGGCAGTTAGAAAACCGGGGATTGGCTTCCCCTTGGGACCTTTTTTCGCTGGGTTCAATACAACAGAGTGTCCAGCTAAACTCAGACTCTGTTGAAGCCATGTTTCTTGCAGATAGAGAAGATCAAATTCTCCCAGATCAATGTCACTTTTCACCATTAATTGGTTATGACCCCGTCTTTTCCAGGACCCCATCTTCATATACTTTGGCCAATTTTTCTTAGACAACTATTGTAGGGTCGAACCTCCCAAGGCACCCGCCAACCAGTCCCATGAGTTGTGCTTCCGGTTACTCCAAGCAATTTGCTCTATTATCACTGTTATTTTGCTGCTATGCACTCTTTTACAATTTACTGTCATGGAAAGGTTCTCTATCTTTGCAAGGACCTTGTTCAGGATATTTCTTTTTGTTTTCGTGACCATTTGGGTTGACTTTGCAACTCCTCTCAAGCGTACTTCTTCTTTGGTCGACTGTGAGGAATGCATCTTAGATAAGTCCAATACCTGGGCACCCCTATGTCTTCCGGAGTTGTCAAGAGTCAGATATAGGGTTCTAATCGTTGTAAGTTGAACCCTAGCATTTGAAAACTGCCTGCTGCATCCAACATCATTTGTCTAACAATGGGGGAGGGGATATGAAGGGTATCAGGTAATAATGTCCCCATACATAATGTCACTGGGAAAAGTCATTGGTAACATTATGTATGGGGATGTGTTGCGGGGATGTCCCCTGCTCCTCTTGTAAAAACAAATTCAAGGGTTCCGGTAGTGTACCCCGCATGTTCAATGTAATAATGTCTCAGCAAAAAACTGTGACTTTTTTGTCAGGAGACATTTTTACGGAGACATTATTGCATGGATCCATGCAGAGCTCATCCGTGAACTCAAACACTTTGAAATCATTCAAACAAATTTGTCTTAGATTGGGTATGCAGTGTGTAAGCTACATTAATCTGATTCATGATTAAGTTGGTGTTCCTGTCCAACAGCCTTTCCAGACACAAGCATTTTGAATTGTCTCCGTTTTTTTCATTTGCCGCATCCCTCACAAGTAACCACAGTCTTGCCTTCTTTCTTGAGGTGGTTTCCACCTGCACCTTTGTCTTTCCTAAACATGGAAAGGGATATATTGGAGGCAGTAACGGGCCTTGGGCCACTGGAACCTTCAGTATTGATGCCTCTTCAAGAGCCGACTCTGCCATCTGAATGGTCTGGATTGTTGGATGTTTATTTAGTTGTTTCCACTTGGATTAGTTACAAATGTTGGTGATGAGACATCCACGCTTTTTTCTCTTCTAACCTCAAGGTTCCTTACAACCATGTCAGCATTCTTGTTTATCGCATGTTGAAAGTGGTGATTGAAATGCCCATGGGCTCCAAATCAACCATTGAATGCACTGACCAGTTCATTGATTCATCCTGAAAGTGGTCCTTTACAATCATTTCTGTTTCCTTGACCTCTAATACTCTCACCAGTAGGACTAGCATCCCAGCTTTTTTTCCTTTTACTTCTGGTTCTGTTGGGATTGATACATTTCTCAGGAATGTTCGTGATCATTAGATTTTGCCTTATGTAATGTCTGTTGTGGCTTCATTATCAGGTTAACACTATTTCTCCTGGTATTTTTCCTCACTTTTTGCTAAAAAATCGGAAATGATCTTTGAGTGACTTCGAGGAGTAGATGTTCACCGTGCATAGTGTAGATCACTTCCTCCCTTGCTACAACCACCACAAATTCAAACTCCTCCCGTGCCCTTATTTTGTTCAAGGGGCCTACATTGTTTTTGGAATTAGTCCCAAGTTCATCAGTGCTACCCTGAATGGCAACCCGTGCCACCTCAACTTCAATTCCACCCTCCAAGCTCCCTAGCTAGGCCACTTCCCTACTCAATAACAACATCGACCGTTGGAGTTCTTGCTCTAGGGTTGGTTCATAAGTTTCCCCAGAGACATCCATATCCATTGCTCATTGTTGGTGAGTAGGTATGGTAATGTCCTTGTTAATTCACCTATCTCTAATTACTTCTTCCGGTGGTTCTATATTTATACATTTTGCTGCAGTTGGATAGCCTTCCACGTATTAACTTTGAATGTATCATTGCAATCAGCATGCTTTGGTCCCTTAAGGTGACATTCAGTGTGTCATATAATTTGGTGAAAGGGTGGAAGCTAGATAGCTAGCATGGACATGATACTGGCTGGTTGAAGTGTGAGAAACATCTCAAGTGAATGGATTTTCCCCCCCTTCAACTTGTTCCTCTGTTGTCTCTTCGAAGTCCTTTTCTGCCTATGTACAGCTATTCATTTGGCTGTTCAATTAACACTGAATTTTCGGAACTTGAAGAATCCGTTGATGGAATATTAGAGTCCAATCTTTCTTCAGAATTCAATGTGGCAGGCAATTCTAGTAGGTCCTTGCCAGGGACCCCCAGGGTTTCCCTGAAGGAAACCTTAGCAGCCCCATTGTGTCTGTTATACAAATGAATGGGGATCACCCGGCTCCTTTAAACCAGATCAATCATCTGCTCAATTCTAGCAAAGTCTGATTTCAATGATATTTCCATCATTTTCTCTTGTTCTTTAACCTTGATAGTGATCCCTCGATTCGGTTCTGCAGTACTGCTATAATTATTGTTGGGTTTCAGAAGCTTCTTGTTGGTGGAGTTTACCCGCCCATCATAAGCATCTTTTTTCACCAGCGTTTTGGACTTGGTGTGAGCCCCCGACTGCCATGTGCTTGTTTAATCTCACCTGTTGTTCGCAGGGATGTGTTGATATAATTCTGTCTGTGTTTCTTTTCATGGCAGCCAAAAGAGTTTCATCACTAATAACCAATGTTAGAGGCCCATTTAGCATGACTGGCTTGGACCCTACATTTTCTAAAGGTTCCACAGCCTCAGGGATTTAAGTTGGTTAAGTCCTGTTCTCCATGCCTTTAAATATACCCAAGAATGTAAAACGTATCTTTTTTTTGTCGAAAATATTAAGCGCCACATGCTTATAAAAAAGCCTTTGGCCCTCCTTATGAGTATGGCGCAATGGTAAAAAAGTGGCAGTAATGGCATTGTCACCACTTTCACCGCACAGCCATATTCCGAGTTTGGCTTGGGGGGGGGGATTTACCTCCAGCATTATGCTGGGGGTAAATCCTCCAGTTTTCTGCAAAAAAATCAGCGGAACTACCGCCAGCAGTAATTCTGCCAAAATCCCCATTGGGTCCTATGGACTTCAAAAAATGGGGACTAACTCTGTCTACCGCCACTTATATTCCAGCAGTAAATCCATTGGAGCAAGTGACGGTAACGGTAATTACGTTTGGCGGTATTCCAGTGGATTTACCGATGAACTTGTAATGATGGCCAAATGACTTGATAAGTAACCACCAGCTGCAAATCAAGCACACATTAAGAGGTCTCTGATTTAAGGTTTGTGCTTCTTTGGCCAAATCTCTACTTAAAATTCAGTTTATTGTCTTTTTTGTGTGTTGTTCTTCTAATTTACCAAAGGTCCACTCTTTTGACTCCCATTCACACTCCAATTGGTTCGGCAGACATGTCTTTTCATTGGTTATGAAGGATTCTTTCCTGGGCCCTGGACCAGGTATACTGTGGGGCCTACCCTCACCCTTCCTAAAGTCAAGTGGACTGAGGGTGTTCGGAAATGTTCCTCTTTCCAAATGTCTGCAACACATGGAAAGTGTCCATATACAACAACATAGTTAATTTGGAAAATATGTTCTAGGCACTAACCCCTGCTTTTCAACTCAAAAATCTGGGTACCCCTTACTAAAATGTTATGTATTTTATTTATATTGTATTTATTTACATGTATTAATGCAATACAATTGCAACGTAATTTTGTTCACATCACTAATAGTAAGATAAATATAGTTGGGAAAGAGAATGCAGGGAAGTGAATTGGCGCTCCTGAAGTGGCTGTTCATGCTGGGAATACTCTGCAACTCGGACCTTGGTTTGGCCATGCCCCTTTTTGGCACTCAATAAAGCTGAGCCACCGCGCGCTCCTTCAGTGGCTCGAAATGGCTGTTCAGCTGTTCGCTGCTCACAGCAGAACGGCGTCACAGCCCAGCACGCCACCTATTTGAGTTCTAATCTGGTCGTATCCTGTTGGGATCTATGTACTTAACCCTATAGCGTAAAGCCATTTTCAGATTTCGACGTGAGTAAAATGTATACCAATTGAATAATACTCCAGTTCTAATGTTAGTGTTCTGCTTCTAGAACCTACATATATTTTTCATAACTGTGAACGACGCCCTCTGGAAAATGTCTATCTAGACAAACATTGTGCTGGTCGTCTCTTGCGACATGTCTGTAGTGGGCGCAGTGTAGTACAGTGTGCTTTAGTTTTCTGCCACGTAGTTTTATAAGTATAGACATCACGCATGTTACCCCTTTTGTTTGACAAATAAGTTTAATACTGGTGCTTCCTCGCTCTGTTTGATACCGTCCTGCAATGCGTGGTTGCCTTCCTCATATTCCACATACTCCACTGTGGTCGCAACACGACTGAGTGTGTGTGTGTCAATGTGCCAGTGAGTCTGTGAATCAAATTGTTACTGAGCAGTAGGTGAGGGTTTTCTGTGCCTACAGTCCGCCTTTTAAAGGGCGCGTGGTGACGTCACGTATCTCAATTTGACCTGGAGCTTATTACAATTGTATTGTGATTGACAGCTAAGTGCATTTAACAACATATACAACATAATGGTAGATCATTTAAAAGAGCTGGAGGTGCAAATAAACTTAGAGAAATAGATGTATATGCATACCGAAGGTCATCACACGTTCTAATAAGCTCCCTATTGATGGTAACCCAATTACTGCATATTTCCCTAAATCTGTTAAACCTAATGTATCTGACTGTGATACCAATGCAAGTAATGTGAGGCTGATAGCTGAGTCCACTGACGATTTGATATTAGAAATATCAAGCAAGCTGGGTTGTGTGAGCTCAAAACTTATGAATGATGTCCTAGGTGGTTCGTTACCCTTCAAGCAAGCACCAGATCCAGCTGACGTTTTAGACTACCCCAAAGCAATATCTGCTGTTGTGGCGAAAGCTGTTGATTATGAGAACTCCTTGTCTGGATTGATTGTCACTATTGACAGTGCCAATAACACAATACAAGTTGTACCAGTCATGCCAGCTTGTTTGCCACTTATCGTGCCTCTGGACCCCCCCCCTATGAAGCAAATTATTGATTTATCTAACTCTCAGTTAGAAGAGATGGAGCTTGAATATTGAGGTCAAGATCTCGATCGTTCGATCTGGGAGCCTATCATCACCCCTTTATGTTTTACCCCCTTTCAAAGTTAGTTAAACTTTCTAACCTGAAGGTTCCATCTCCTGTGCACCCTGACCTTATGATTGTGAATGCAATAAGTCTTCATGACACCAATTCTAGTGTCCCGCCCATTTTCATGTTTAACTCATTCTCCAAAACACGCTATCCATCTCACACGAGTCTCACTCGGGGAGTCACTGCTGATCCAGGCACTATGACAAATGATGGAGATAACGATCAGAGTATGAAATCTGATGACAAATTTGAAGCTCTCAAAAATCTCTTGTCCAATTTATTGGCCAAATGTACCCTTTTAGAGTAAAACATGTATATCCAATCATTATTGATCCATACTAGCCTTAGGAGGAAATATGATGGCCTGTGCAGTACAAAGAATCTCCCTGTGCCGTCTGCCTCTCCTCCTCCTGATAAATTAACCTCCACAAAGGTCCTTCTGAATGTACCTTGTGTTAAACCACCTAAGGATAAGTCCCATTTATGGAACCGTGTCCAACATGCCTTCATGTATGGGAATAGACCTGCGCCAAGAAGAAAGCGCAATCCTCTGTATGTACTTTCTCCTCCCCATAATCATCCTCTAGTTACCAAAACTGTTTTCTCTCACATCGAGCCTACTGTGATTACATCCATTCTTGACTAGTCTAGAAGGCCACCATGTGACATCATTGATGGCACTCTAGCTGATGCATAAATTGTTAAAATAAAGAAAACCCAAAGTAATAAACGGAAAAAAAACTGTCACTGTCAGTCTCGCTGAAAATCGGCAAATGACCCTACCAAAGGAATGGATAACAGGTAAAAGCTCTGTTGATGACAATCCTAATCCTCGACCCAGCTCATTGAATACAAAAAAGATCGATATGATGGTGGCTCTACAGTTGACTTAAGTCTCTGTAGATCAGCCACAATGCCCACTAAATAGATAGGCTATATAGAAAATATTCAATGCAATTGTACCATTGTGTGTAATAACCTCAAATGATATCCGATTAGTAGACCAAATTGAGCTCTGCAACCGTAATACATCTAATGTTTGTTTCCAAACTGATGCCACTCTTAATTACATCATGGGATTTGAAGAAAACCTTCTTCAACTAGGTTACATCACCCAAAGAGTTAATATTCCTGTCATAAAAAGGTGCCCTGCAAGTCCATGCACCAGTGTGCCACCAGTGATTAAAGAGGTCGGCTTGGCGTCCAAATCTAAGCAACACATCCCTAACAAAACTGGGCCAATAGTATCATCATTTTGTTGCGGCATTGTAGCATCGAAGATTGATGGTGAGCCAACTCCACCTTACGAATTTACCAATTTACCAACTTACCAATTTACCAACTGTAACAATTCACAAAAAGATGTTCCTGAAGGCTATTGGCAATGGTTGCCCTTATCGTTCAAAGAACATTTTTCTGGGACACTCCAATGACCCGTGTACCTGGAATTTCTCTATTCATGGAACACCCGTGGCCATTCACACATTTTTGAAGTAGATGGACTATTGGGTAACATTGATATGTTCTCTATTGTGGCTCTTCAAGAAACCTGGGTTACAGCTGAGCTGCAAATTGATGATAGATGTACGATTCATGAAGTCGCAATAAAAGTCCATCCGAAGGGGGGGTTACTAATATCAGTTCAGGCTCCTTGGTCAATTGTGAAATTACCACAATCTACACCTAATGAACTAATTGCCCAGATCTCGCATGTGGGGATGAATACCTTCATAATAAATTTATATGATCCACCAAAGATGTCGCAAATCTTAATAAATATGAAAACAGTTGAAACGATCTTAAAGCTCTATTCTTATCAGTTTCCCATATGGCTGCTTGGTGACTTTAATGCCAAGATAGGTGAGATGACCCTAATTGATCAATTGACCATCGACTCTCATAAATCTGAAGCAATTAAGACGGCTTTTAATATCCAAGGTAACAAATGGCGTAAGACATTACAACCGTATATCTTGGTACGTTTAAACAGTCTGACACTGAGTGATTCCCACATGGCACCTACGCGAATCGGGGGCCAGTCTGCTGTGAGCATAGATTACATTTTCTCTAATCAACTGGGTATGCAATACATTGTCGAGATGGGAGTTGCTAGTTGCGATGAGAGTGACCATCTGCCCCTATGTCTTCTTATTGATATCAAGCATGCAGATAAGTCTTCATCGGAATATGATAGGAATGGGCAGATATTACTCAATCAAGGCCACAATCGCATTCTGAGGTAAAAAGAACAACATTCAGGATGCAAATAATATGGCCCAGGTACTACTACCGGATTTTATACGATCCTGTAAATCAAATGATGAAATGATTAATAACTTTTTGTCAATCATGGTTGAAATTCAAAGTCAGGCCTTAGAACAACGATCTTATAAAACATCTTCGGAAAGACCTAACTTTCCTCTCCCTTTAAGAGTTGGCAATGATAAAATGATTCAAATCGCTAAAAGAAATCTGCGGCATGAAATCAAAAGCATTGTGGACCGCCAGTACTGCATGCCCCCCGTGCCTACGATCACAGCTCAGATTAGGGCTCTTAAATGCTCCTATAGAAGCTGGTTAAAAACCCACAAAAAAGAACTAGAGTTGTATCTATGGCAGAAAATCGCCAGTCTCGCCTTATCAGGTGATGGCAATGGGATATGGCAATTGCTCACGAAGAATAAAAAACGTGATTTAACTCTAAACTGTATCAATGAGGATACATGGGCAAAACATATCAAATCTACCCTTGGTCGGGCTGAATCTGCTGCCTCAACTCTATCGATCCCTGAAGCCCCATGGGAATGCAAAGCCTCTGTTCTTGATATTATAACCATCATAGATAGATTGAAATCCTCATGTGCTGCCAGCCCTGATGGCATCTGCAATCTTGTAATTAAAAGTGACTCCCCATTATGGGGATCTGCCCTACATATACTTTTTTCTCATATTGGTAAACATGGAATACTTCCGCCTTCTTGGAAATCTAGTAACATCTTGACTGTACACAAGAAAGGGGCATGGAATGAGCCATCTAATTTCCGAATGTTAGCCATGCTTGACTGCTTCCAAAATCTTTACCAAAGTCCAGCTTCAGGAGTAGTTGAATACCTGGATCACTGAAAACAAGATCCTACCAATAAATCAAATAAGTTTCAGAGACAAATCTAGCACCTCACACAATCTGCTAATATTGAGTTCTGCTATCGAACATTCTTGGCAGCACATAACCTAGATGTACATTGCGCATTTATTGATTTTTCTGCCGCATTCGATACTGTCTGTAGGAATCGGTTGTGGCAGAAATTGGATGCCTGGGGGATTCCTCCTGGTTTGCTTCATATGTTGATGATCCACCATGCTGACACAACTGATCGTGTCCGCCTAAATGCACTAGGTAGGAATACTTCCTAAATCTATATCTGCCCACTGCACAGTAAAACAGGGGTGCATGATTGCAGCCATTCTATTTAACTTATATTTGGCCGACATGTACGATGCATTTAACATCCAAGCCGCTAATCCTATACAAATTAAGAATGTCACCATAGGTTGGCTCGCCTACGCAGACAATCTCATACTATTGGACTACACGCTTGTAGGCTTGCAATTGATGTTAAATGCTCTTGTAATATATTCGGCTTCTAATGGCCTTAAGATCAATATCGCAAAAAGTAAAATCATGGTCTTCAACCAGAAATTCTGAGCCAAAATATCCTCATGGACACTATCCTTCGAACCGCTTGAGCAAGTGTCATCCTATAAATACTTGGGCCTCACTATCGATGACAAAATGAAATGGGACTTACATAGGCCTGACCTGAAACAGAAATGTGTGATATCAGTTAATGCACTAAGTGCATGTATTGGACGCGATAATGGCTATTGTGCATCGGCTGTTTTGTCCATCTACAATGCTAAGATTTCAGCTATGCTGTCCTATGCAGTAGCGATTTGGGTCCATACATTTAGGAAACAGTTTTATTACTTTTGAAGCAAAATTATTGAGGAAGATATCCCGCCTCCCCAATGTATAAGTGTTGAATACTTTTATCTTGAATTTAACGTAAAGGGCATTTGGAATGTATATACAGCCCAATGTGTATTTCTCTTTGAACGTTTACTTACTGTGCAAACAGATACCATCAGTGTCCCCTATATGAAGGCATGTTTAGGTCTTGCGGATAAGACACCGATAGGCATAATCGGTGTTCTAAAGCTAACTCACAATCAATAGCTACATGAGGGTAGTAATACATATCTATCTGGAGATATCAAGCACTGGTTGAAGAACAAATTACATGTGGCAGCCTTCATGGAAAATATGCTTCATATCGGGAGTATGTCATCTACTCAAGACTATTGTAATGAGAGAATATCCAGAACATCTTCACCAACATACATCACTGCTTATCCCAGCCCGCATATTTTTCGTACCTATCTACTAATCAAATTTAATGTGAAAATAGTATTATCATTAAAGTGCAGGAGTAATCAATTGTTTTATCGACACACATTCTGTCGCTTATGTGGTAACCTGGTGAATGAGACAGTCTTCCATTTGATTACAGAATGTGAATGCCTTCACTCTCTACGAATGAAGTTTTTTAAAGCTTATAATAATGCAACTACTGTGAATGAAATACTTTCCCTATGGTTGGCTTTTATTCAAGGAAATGACACAAATTTAATATATTTTATTGTATGGTTTTATGTGCATTTAGCTGAAATTTTTAAATGTCTTCAATAAGTCTTGAGACCCTCTTGTGGATATTTTATGTAAACTGTGTAATAATTTTGGTATATGACTTGTAAGTCATGTGTTATACAAAGCCTTGTTGCTATATGTATATCTAATAAATTGAATTGAATTGGATTGAATTCTAACAATCAGACTAGACCAGATAATAGAGTGCATTGCTATTTTAAAAGAGAGGATATTTTGAGCAGTTAACACAGCTGTACCAGCACAATGAACCTAAGGGACCGCACAGGACCGCACAGAACCCGAACAGTGCTACCTTGCAGAACACGCTGGCCTACTCCTAGTCCCAGAGAGGTTGCCCTCAAGTTAAATGAAAGCCTGGGGCAACATTACAATTACGGCAGTGAAGATAAAAAGTGAAGCAATTGCATTATTGCCACTTTTTTGAAGCTAACAGATTCAACACTAATAATCCTGCACCGCCTAATTATAATTTTGGAGCTGAAGTGGGGGAAAAGGCTATAGGTGAATCCACCACTTTACTGCCATAAATCAGCGATTTACTGAGCAGTCCTATTGACTCCAAACATTGAGAATTCCTATCACTTGTAATCGGGTGGTAACTACACAGAGCCAAGTGGTGGTTACAGTAATTGAGTTTGGTGGTAATTCGGCTCATGTATCACTGAATTACAACAAAACTCGTATTGAGGGCTCAAAATGGTCATGGGATGAACAGAGGGAGTAGCCTGGCTGGACTGTGACAGATGAGACCTACTGTCGTGGAAGTGTGACACGTCGGGGGGCTTGCTCCTGTGTGCATCTTCTGTGAATCAGGGACCCCTACAGGAATTCGATGGCGTCAAATCGAGCAAGTTAATTGCGTGAGCAGTGATTCACTATTGTGAGTCACGCCTACTGCAGAGTACATGAATAATTAACTGTGCACTGTTTCAAATCGTGCTTCATTACTGCAGAAAGAAGAAATGCTGAATGCCTTTGTTTCCTCTACATACTCATACAAAATCATAATAATTTTAAACGAGTCACCGTCAGATTCATACTTACGTGCTTAGTAGATGAACTGTAGCACGATGAATGAATTTGTAAAGGTCTAACCATTGCAAAACCTGAAACGAGTAATAAACTCCACCTGCATCTTTAAAAAAAACATCTTGGATTCTACTCTGCGCTACTGCTTATTACCCCATTCTGAAAAACAATTAGGATCCTACCTCATTTCGGCTCCAGCTTTATTGATTTTCTGACATGATTAACGAAAACCTTTGTACATGGAATTAAACAGAACAGCTGCAGAGAGAGTAAATAAGTCCTTAATGTGTTGTAAAATCTAAAGGGTACATGACGGTTTTATGTCAGAGCAATGAAGACGTTATTGGCACATTTGGGACGACTGCAAATTAGGCAGAAGTTCAGAAACGACAACATATCAAGTCGTTGAATAGGACTATGTGTTTGGCTGCTTATGAAAGCATAAAAGAAATTCGGTAAAAAGGAGAAATTCGATCCAATTAAGGGATGAGATTAAACGTGTTATTTGCACAGTAAAGCGTGTTCGCAGCATAAGAAAAAGGGAAATTCAAGGTAGGTTTTTAAAATTCTAAACAAAAGAAAATGTAGTTTACTTTGTAAAATATCGATGTGTAAGTAGACAATTGTCTAAATAAGCTAAAATAAATGAACGCCCTAATGTGCAAACATTGGTACTGGTGAGTGTGGGAATTTCAAATGAGGCGATTTGAATCAACCAACCTCAACAAGAGTTTAGCAATATCTGAATTTACGGGGGATATTGAAATTACCACCCATTGTTTTCAAGTCTCCCAAATGAGGACATTGGGTGGCACTAGGAGGAAATACCTCACACACGTGCATGAATATTTATCCTCCAGAAACATTGAGCAATGACCTCTGTTGGAATTAGTACTGATCGCACTGTCGCCAAAGATGTCCTGTTGGACTTCAAAATGGGGAGGATCACACATTCATAATTTGGCGGATATTCCACGGTTACCAGCAGTAGTAACAGTAATTCCTCTGGTTCAATTGGCATTGACACTGCTAACATTGCAACAAAGCTCAATGTCAGTGTATTCAAATTCAGCAATATTTTCTTCCCATTTTGCCATCCCACATCACAACTTCAACAGTGCCCAGGCAAACAACTGTGGAAATGATGAACCATACTGAGAGCATTGTGCCACATTACATGTCAATAGTACAGGAAAGCATTGTGGTGAAATGGTGGTACTTGAATTACTGTCAATTCATTGCCAATTTTCTGCACTGCTTAATTCTGAGATTGGGGGTAAAGTGAAGGATTTACCTCCACCGTATAGCTGGAGGCTGTTAGGGAGAATTCTCAAAAATGTGCTAATTCCCTCTATTTTAGAGACCCCCAGCAACTTTGCTGTATTTTGAGGACTTGATTTTGTTAAACTGGAGAGAGTGAGACCCTTTTTCCCACCCTCTCATGTATTTTAATGTGATTTTATACACTCTGTTTCTTTTTGGTTATGGAGTCTAACCAACTCCATAGGCATCATCTTTTACAATTGTGTCACAAAGCACCTTCAGTGCAATGACCCAGGGAAGTCTTTCACATTTCCCAAGGTTTAAATACCTTCTCTGGGATCAACTATTGTTTCCCAGAGCAGTGCAGTGAAATTGGCTTCATTTAGTCCTGTAAAATTCTGGACCCAGCACACCCTATCTTACAATAGAGTGCTGGAATGTTATTTAGTATCCCCTATGTCTAGTTACTCATGTAGCATTCATATGTTACCCTTTCCTCTTAGAATGGCTGGTGGCAGTGGTTTTGAAAAAAACTACCATGATTTACCCCGACCGTGCACTGTTTGCAGCTCTGGTAACGTTAAATCGCGGGAGCCATGTTTTTCAAATTTGCACTGAGCCTCCTTTGTTAAAACGGTCCCGGTCTTCTTTTTTTCACAATTTTTTTGTGGAAACGTCCTTCTCGAGTTTCTCTCTGCACACCAAACCAGGTTTGGTCTCTTTGTTCATTCGCCTTTGGTGGGCTTCAGGAGTGAAACTTGCCTCTGGCTCCAGAGTGTCTGCGGTAGGCAGGAAGTGAGGGAGGTGCCCGAAACGCCCTGTGCTTAGTCTTGTAGGGGAGGACTGGTCAAGGAGACCCCTCTCGCCTGCGTTTTCTCCCCAGGTGAGGGCTATGGCTCATTGGGCGTTCCCTCGTACCACCCGGGCCCAGGTGGTGGAGGGCTCACCCGCTGAAGACATTGCCCACACGTATCGAGTGCCCACCCGTATTGATTGCCACACAAATTTAGCTAGGCCCAGAAACCATTTTTTGTCCGGTAAAGATGGTGTGAGCTCAGCGCACTGTAGCGCGGCCCCCACCCTTGGAGAGTCACCTCCCTGTTGCCACAGCACCCTGGCAGATCCGCTGCGAGCACGTTCCCACGAACAAGACGGACATGAGCTAGCGCAATACGCTGACACTGTAACAGTTCACCCCCCGCAGTGTATTATCACTATCAGCATGACCCGGCCAGCAGGCCTGAACAATGAGAAGAACAGTAAAATGGTCATCTGATGGCAGACAGTCTTTATACATATGTATATATTAATGTCAAGACCACTTGCAAAGTATGCTTTCTTCCTTGCAAAGTATGCTCTCTTATATTATAAACGCCTGTAGAATGTATTAAAATGAGAGAGCACGCTCCCATAATATAAGCAATGGCGAGCTCACACCATTGCAGGTGGGTGCTAATAATAAAGGAACGCTCCAGGAATCTGTTTGTTGCGTGTATCACTGGACAACCTACCTCCCATGGTTTTGCGCCATAACTAAGCTAATGCTGCTAGAGTACACGAGAAAGCGAATGCAACTATACTATGAACTCATGTAAAGGATGCGCGGGAATGCACTTATCATGTGTGTATGTCTAAACCCCTTATTTGCTACCACCATCACGTACAGTGGCGGGTCGTTTTCTACGTACTCCACCGACCCAACTACTACCTCATTTACTGCAAATGTATATGCATGTAACTAAAATACTGTAGCTGCTAGAACATAATGTACAAATATGGTGCTCGGACTGGGTATAATCGAGACACATCCAGCAAAGTTTAAATGCATGTTTTAAAGTGATTTTGAATAAGTATTATAGAAGGTGTTCAAATGTCTTTACCTACATTCGGCAACACACGAGGGAGATACCTTTGTGAATGCGTACAAGGCCATTCCCCCTCCCACCCTGCGAAGGCTGCCAAGACATGAGAACAGAGGCCTGCGCTGCGCTATCCCACCTCCCCCGACCAGACTGGAGCCAATTCAAAGATTTGTAGCCCCCACTGCAGCACCCAAGGCCGCGGCCAGCCACCTGCATTATTTACAGCACAGCAGTAAACCTTTGTCTAAACTCACGCGCCCCCTCGTAAACCCCACAACCCACCGGACCATCTTAGATGGCCCTGTGCAATCAGGACACCCAACACTTTGACAACACGCAGCGGAACATTCATAACAACTTCTAACAAGACAGGAAGACCTGTGCCGCCCGTCCCAGGCCCTGAAGCTTAGCCCCTCGACCTAGGGCCCCGGTCAACAGGACACGGGTAACCAGGCCTCGATATATTACCTCCAGACCCCTCACAAGGTGCATTCCTCCTGTGTTGCATTAACCTATAAAATAACCTATTGGAAGATTTACTAAAGAAAATAACACAGTAAATGACTGAATGACTGCGGTGTGCATGGCCGAGGGAAAGTAAGTCAGGAAAGGCATTCATCTCTGCCACAGGCCGCATTGGCACACCAACACCGCCCGGATGAACTCAAGCCGACCTGCCAGGCCCAGCCCAACCCACGAGGCTGACCAGTGACGTCCTCCAGTCAAGACCAACCACGCCACAGCAGCACCTATAGTTAGTCGTCGCCACCCAATCCCAATGAACTTGTGCCCCCTATAGTATGTAGGTTTTGATGACGTTTCTTGTAAATATATACGCCTGTCTTTGCTATTGTCAGACAGAGCGCTCTCGGAGTTTGCAGAGTTCTTTGCATGCCCTATTCTGATTGATAAACTCCCATTTACGCTCACCCGCACTCTGTCTTGGCCTTATTCCCAGTTTTGGAAGAGTCCTTCATTGTCTCTCATTGCGGGGAGGATCGTGCTGTTTGGGGACGCTCGCTTTCAGTGGTGACCCCGATAGCGTGATTTTTATTTCTTCCTAACTCCTTATCACCGTCTCCTTTTGGCACGAGAATCTCCGGTCGAAAAGGGATACGCACGGTGAGCCGGCTCCGGGAGGCTGCCCGCCAACGGCGACCGGTACACTAAGAAGTGTGCACTCAATAGAGAGGGGGTACGGGATCCCGGTTGAAAAATCCCCTTTGAGTACCGCTCGCCGGAGCCGGGGCTGACTGTTGAGCTGACGGCGACACTGCCTGGACGGACCCAGTTTCGGAGACTATCGGTTCAAGGCGGGCACGTGAGTACTGAGTGCGAGCGATTCTAAAGGGAGCGGGGAAAGAAGTGTAAGACAGATAACGAGAAGGGGGGGTACGCAGATCTACTAAGGATCATCTTAAATTTTCCTTGCTTTTTCTTTGCATATGGCCATTAGGATCAAGAGGTGAATAAGAGATAAAAGTGACGGGATCCTAGCTCCGAAAGGGGGTGGAAGGCGGCGCCGCATAGTGCTATCTTGACTAGTACTGGGAATATATGAAGAAGTGGAATATAAAATAAAAGTGTTCAGCAAAAGGGGACACTGAGAGTACATTAGTGACCGCTATTACTTCTTTCCTTTCTTTTCTTTAAGGGTAAGGGGAGAATGATGAAATGTGATTAGCACAAACTTAGGGAGACAGTAAGAGAAGAAGAGTCCTATTAGAAGGGGGAAGAGCAGGCTAATATATATATATATGCGCATCCAGATATTCAAATAAGACGAACAGGGACAGCCGGCTAGGGAGGAAAGGGAGGGCAGCTTGAATGGTGAATTGAGTGGTGCCAAGAGGTGTGTGCACCTCGTATGTGCTAGAAGACATTTTGATGTTGTGAATGTGTGAAGCGGTTATAAATGTGTAATAATTAAATGGTCATGGTAAGTGTGGTCGGATAAAAGTTTTTTTTTTTTTCCTTTTTTCTTCCCTTCCAAGACAACGTCAATATAGTGAAGTGAGTGAGTACCTTTTCGATTTCCAGGTCGACATTGTCAAAATAAAGGTTGGGTTGCTCTTGTATGTGCCCCCCCCCCAAAGAGAACGGAATAGACATTGTGTACGGCCAGTTTTGTACAGTGCAGTCAGGGAGGGGGAGAGCGCAAAGGGACCCAACATTGAATGTGAAGTAAAATATAAAAAAAAAATATATAATAATAATAATACTGATACTACATTTACATTGTAGTTGCAAACACACGGAGACACACCAGCACTAGGAGGGCACAGAGATGGGGGCTGAGACACCCTTATCACATATTTGTAAGAATCTCCCGGGATACGTGGAACGGATTAAAAAATATCACGACCAATGGGTGACCAAGCTAAAGGGGGAGGGGTTACCTCAGATTTGGCCCGAGGGAGGATCATTTGATAAAAGTGTTCTGGATACGGTGGCCACATGCATTTTTCTAAAATATAAAGGAAAGCAGCTGCAGAATAGAAGGGAAATATTAGATCTTTGGAGGTTATTTGAAGAGATACCACCGCCTAAAACACCAGCCTTAAATCCTGACCTCCCGTCCACCACAGACAATCCACTACTAATACAGAGAGATGTCAAAGAAGTGTCAAGTGTAGCGCCACCAGTAGAGGTAATAAGTTTGTACCCGATATTAAAGAAGCCTGTGCCCGCAGAGGGGTACAGTGACCCCACTTACATACCTCCCCCGAAAGATACTACACCCCACCGGCCCACGGCACCTCCGCCATATGAAAGCACGAGGGAGCGAACCCAGGCAGGCACACAAAGGGTAGATATAGAGAAGCTCACAGATGATTTAGAATCAAGACTGTCAATAGCAAAAGATGAGCTCTCAAGGATAAAAGACATATGCGAACGAACAGCACTAGATGCAACTAGATCAGGGCGTACGTCCAGAGCACCAGGTGAACATAGAAAGCCCGAAGAGGGGTGGAAAAAGGGCGAGATCCTGTTCAGAATTGAGGAAGAACCAACGCGAATAATAGAAGTAGGGCCCCGAGAGGGAGATGTTGTAAACGAAGAAAGGCTTGGGGGAATTAGAGAGGACTTGCTGTGTGATATAAGGGACGAGTTAGAAGAAAGCGACAGGTTGAGTATGGCGATGGGGGGGGGAGCGAGGGGGAGGAAGGTACATGTTCAATGAGAACCCTGGATGATGAGTGGACGGGGCGACTAAGGAACAGAGTGGGAAAAATGGCATCACTGGGAACATCAGCAGCCAAAACGGGTCCGGACGCAACGACAAAAGGAAGGCTGCAGCTCCCGTTGATACAATGGGGAGGAGGGAGGCCTAACTATATCCCATGGGCACAGATGGACAAAGCCAATCTATTAAAGCTATTGCCCCCGTTGTCAGGAGGGGCAAGTAAGTGGATCAATTTTACCGCGAGTTAAACAGTATCCTTTGTCTCGTGAAGCTGAAGAAGGGATAAAAGAGACAATAAATGCCCTACTAGCACAAGGGATAATAGTGCCTTCAAACTCCCCATGTAACACCTGTATTTATCCAATCAAAAAAGCAAAAGGGGGGTCTTGGAGGATGATACAGGACTTACGCCCCCTCAATGATGTAATTCAGAAGGAGTTCCCTCTGGTCCCGAACCCTGCATCAATACTATGCAGCATCCCGAAAGAGGCATCACACTTCACAGTAGTAGACTTGAAGAACGCATTTTTCTCTATACCACTGGCTGAAGAGAGCAGATACCTTACCGCCTTCACACTGGGGGGTAAAAGATATGAACATTGCAGACTACCACAGGGATACTGTGAGAGCCCGAGCATCTTCAACCGCGTATTACATGAAGACCTAGGAAACCTATCAGTTGAGAGCACCATTATTCAGTACGTAGACGATTTACTAGTATGCGCACAAAACGAGGAGAAATGCAGAGCAGATTCCATAACATTACTGACTTTGCTGGCCAATAAGGGGTACAAAGTGGACAAGGGAAAGTTACAGTACTGTCTGACAGAAGTCCTGTACCTGGGACAGCTGATTTCAAAAGATGGGAAAAGAATAATACCAGACAGAGTAGAAGCCATAAGATCAGTAGGAGAACCCACAACAGTAAAAGACATGCAAAAATTCCTGGGAATGTGCAATTACTGCCGAGCATGGATATTAGATTATGCGGCATACACCAGGCCCCTATTACAAGCATTAAAGGTGGCCCAACAGGAGAACAGTAAGGTGGAATGGACGGAAGAGATGAGCTCCTCGTTCCAAACATTAAAAGATTTGATTTCAAGCGCCCCAGTACTCGCAAACCCTGATTATGGACGCAAATTTTACCTATTCTCACACTGCAAAGAAACACTCATGACAGCAGTACTGACGCAAAAAACGTCCTTAGGACACAAGCCATTGGCTTACTACAGTGGTACTTTAGATGCCGTGATGCAGGGCCATTTCGCGTGTGAGCAATCACTCACTGCAGCCGCGTTCGCGATTGAGAAAAGTGCCACAGTAGTAATGGGTTGTCCGGTGACATTGTTTGTGGAACATTAATTATTTGCAATACTAGAGAGATCAAAAAGCACACTGACCACACAGCGGGCGACAGCCTACAAGATTATATTGTCCAGCGCCAACATCCATATAGTGAGATGCAAGACAGTGAACCCCGCCACATTCATTACAGAAGCGTGTACACTAGAGGACATGCAGAACCACGATTGTGCAACCTACACAGGAGAAAGAGGGGAGGACACAGTGGTGTGTGAGAACGCTCTAAGCGAAGGGGAAGTGTACTTTGTGGATGGGTCTGCATCAATTGACGTGGACACGGGAGAAAAACACGTTGGCATGGCCATAGTGAGGTTAGAAGACGGTGAGTATGAAACACTGGTACAATACCGCCTCCCATCACATTACTCCGCACAGGCAGCAGAACTGATTGCGCTCATAGAAGCACTACATGCAGCAAAGGGTTGTGCAGTGACAATATACACAGACTCAGCTTACATGACAACTACAGTACATGGAGGCCTAGCAAGATGGGGGCGTAGGGGATTTAGGCGGGCAGACGGAACCCCAGTACAGCATGCAGAATTGTTGAAAGAGTTAATTGAGGCCCTGCAAAACCCTACAGCAGTAGCAATAGTAAAGTGCCAAGCACATACATCCAACACAGATGTTGTGTCTTTAGGGAACGCGGCAGCGGACGCTGCCGCCAAGGAGGCTTCCTATTTTCAGAAAAATGACACAGGTGAATACATGCTTAAGCACAAGACTAACGAAGAGCCCCCAGAAGGATATAATATGATGCCCATACCACAAATAATAGAATTGCAAGAAGGAGCCAGTGCAGAGGAAAATTTAATGTGGACAAAACGAGGGTGCAGCAAGTCAGGAACAGACCTGCTGTGGCGGCAAAATAACTGGGGGAAAGTAGTAATGCCAATACAGCTATTAGAGGTTGCATTTCAACAGCTACACTTCCCTGCACATAACACCAAACAGCACATTGCAGCAGAAATACAGGAAGAATGGTTCGTGCCCTGTCTCCAGGAGCATGTGTCTCGATTGGCAATGGAATGCACAACATGCCAAATATACAATTCTGGAATGACATTACGCACCCTCCGGGGAACAATTTCTAAACCCATTGGCCCATTCAAAGAACTACATATAGATCACGCAGACATGGGGGAAAGGTGTAATGGCGCACGGTACATGATCGTGGTTGTGTGCCCATTTTCGAGGTGGGTGGAAGCGGGACCCTGCGCACAACCTGATGCCAAGAGCGCCGCCAAGTTCCTAGTAAGGGAAGTGTTCCCGCGCTGGGGAATTTGTGACGTGATTCGCTCAGACAACGGCACTCATTTTGTAAATGAGCTTTTCAAGGAAGTCACTACATTATTGGGAATCAAACATAAATTATGTTCAATTTATCATCCTCAAAGTAATGGCGTAGTGGAAAAGATGAACGGACTGTTGAAGGGCAGGTTATCAAAACTATGCTTCTCATTAAAGAAGAATTGGATTTACTGCCTACCCCTTGCGCTATTTGAATTAAGAAATCAGCCAAGCAAAGACCACCATTTGTCCCAGCACGAGATCGTGACTGGGAGACGGATGAACACAGCACACTCGCCACTGCGCGAACACTCAGACGCCCACAGAAGTGCCGCGATATTGGGAGATGAATTCACAGATTATTTAAAGAAATTGACAAGGGCCGCGCGCGTGATATCAAAGCAACTCTCCCCACCCTTCACTAGAGAAGAGGGAAATGTAACAGGGGCTGTCACGGAGCCAGGCCAACAGCTACAGCTAATGCCAGGCGACTGGATTTATGTCAGAAGCTTTGTGCGTCGGTGGAATGCACCACGATTCCATGGCCCATACGAAGTAATATTTTGCACGCCCACGGCAGTAAAGGTCAAGGGTTTGAGGTACTGGGTGCACTTGATCGATGTACGGAAGGCATATAGCAACGTACAAGAGGAGGTGGATGAGGAGGCACAGACAACAGACAACGATGCAACTGAGCAGAATGACTGAATATGAACTTGTGTGTATGTGTTGGTACTGAACTTGAATAAATGAATAACTGATAAAGATACGGAAAAAAAAAAAAAAAAGAGAACATTTTTTATCTTTTATCTGATTGAGTGTGTATATATATATATATTTAATGGAATGCCAAACTATAAGCTTGTATACACCCTTGTCTGTGAATTCCCCTGCCCGTACCCCCACCCGCACCCATTCCCCGTCACATGTATATTGGCACTGATGGTGCTAGCAAAATGTTTACATGTATGCACTCAATGCACTTTTATATCTTAAACAGGAGCTTCCATGGCATCTAACGGGCAGCCTGCAACGGATAGATGTACTAGAAATAGAGAGTGGTTAACTGAGAAATGCATATACTCGTATGAATGTGGACTATCTGCGTGCATTGTATTGTTTTTTACATTGATGTTTGGTCTGGTTACATACTGGTTCATAGCGTTCATCTCTATCGAGATGAACGAGGGGGGAGGGAACAACACAACTACTGGGATCAATACAACTGCAAATGTCAATGCCAATACAAGGGAAGGTGATTTTTTGGTATGGGACGGAACTAAACTTGTGTGGGGCCACTATACTACACCATCCAATGTTGTCATCTCACAAGATGGAGGGCCAAAGGGTAAAAGGCAAAATAACACACTGTCCCCACCCGAGATGTCTAATTACAATGCTCACAGCTTAAACGACCGAAACCCCTCTGCCATATCCTGGTTGTATAACACCCCCACCAGCCAACCTGCCCCCATGGCCATAGACAATCAAAGAATGAAAGCAACACATGAAATATTATATGATGACTGGGTGAAGGGGGGCGGGAAGGGGAAAGGAGGGTCTGTTTTGCCCTTCGTTCAGGAGGCTGGGAAGCGCCAAAGGAACAAGAATAACAGACGGAAGAGGGAAGCAGGGAGGGGGAAGTATGATGAGTACTATGGGCTAGGTCTCGATAAGATGGAAGACCCACGACACCCCCACCAAACAAATAAGTGGTATGCAGATATGAGTGCCACAGCTAAACAAACAACAAACGAGAGCTGTTATGTCTGCTCCCTCATTCCCCACGCATCAGGTACACCCAAAGTATTGTTACCCAAAGAGTTGCTAATCATAGATGCCCAATGTCTCCTTCATCTCACGTTATGCAGGATTAAGAACACCTTCCAGGCACATGAAGTGAATTTTCAAATGCTACAGAACGAGAAAACGTGCTACCCAAAACCGGCAGGGGTGGTATGTCTGAAGGAACCATTTTTTGTAATTGAAGGGACACTTTTTTCTGACAACAAGTGGAAGAACGAAGAAGTGATGTGTAAAGCTGAAGCACTGAGGGGTGTGGCACCGGTGAAGTTGCAATGGATAGAAGAAACGTGCACACCCGTATGGAAGGAACACATTTCAAAGTTAACTTGGGTCACGCCCATCGAAAAGCCTTTCAAGCTGCAGAGTGAAATAGACTATGAACTATGTTTCGAAGGAGAAGGGAGAACGTCCATGGGGACGAACAAGAAGTGCAACAAAACCCTCACCATCCCAGATCTAAGAAAAGGGACTGCGGCCCTTATGGACACGTACTGGGTATGTGGCAACCAGGCATACCTACACCTCCCCCCGTCATGGAGTGGCAGCTGCTCAATGGCCACTCTGCACTCAGCTCTAATGGTGATACCAGAAAGCCACATCGATGGAAGCAAAAGGACACAGGAACGCACGCAACAGAGTGTGGCTCAACCAACTGCAGAATCACAAATGTATGTCCTGTCTTCCGGAAGCAAGGGAGAGGTGCTAACCCGTCACAGACGAGCATCAAATTACATATCACAGGCATCGTCAGAACTATTGGCTCAGATTCCAGACAAATATTGATTATTCAGCTCAGCAGAAACATTTTTTGCCTCGCTCGTATCAAGCGTCCAAGCAAGGGCTAACGCAAAATGGCTCCAGATAACCCGGTGGGAATTAATTCAGCTGGCAAACGACACTGAAGAAGGTTTTAACATAATAAAGGTCGAACTAAGAGCCTTGCGACTGATGACCATGCAAAACAGGTATGTCCTGGACCTGTTGACGGCGATGGACGGCGGTGTTTGCCGAAAAATAGGAAGTGCCTGCTGCACTTTCGTACCTTCTGAAGACGCAGAGAACGGCTCCCTGTCCCATGTGATCGAAGCAGTCCATAACCTAGGAGAAAAAATGAAGATGGAAGGCGGAGCAGAAGATAGTGCATGGTTCGATAACATCTTCTCCTGGGTCCCCTCATGGCTTGGAACAACTGTGAAATTTTTGATGCCAGCTGTGGTGTTCCTCCTTTTGATTTTCTGCCTGTGCCAGGTGGGTCTTCGAGTCTGTGCTAACGCAGTACCAAATGGTGCAATGATGATGGTGACAATGGGCAACTCACACGGTACAATAAAAACGATGCAAGAAGCACAAATACAAACAGGGATAGATAACACACCCAGGTACCAACTGGTGCCCATGTATCATGACAAGGATATTGTAGATAAGCTGTGGCACACCACCATCAAAGAGCCCCGCATACTAGAATGGTACGAGGAAGTGTGGGTAGATTTGGAGGGAGATGGTGGGTGTATATATCTCACGTGTACCCCAGATGAATACGCCAGGAGAGGTGAGAGCTTAAGGGGGGTGTGTAGAGCATGGATGCCTATCAAAGGAACTCCTGCATGGGATGAGACGGTTATGGACGAAGCAGAATATAGGAGGATAGAAGAGCTAAAGAATTCGTTACTTAAGTAACGAAAGGGGGGAAATGTAGGGGAGGACTGGTCCAGGAGACCCCTCTCGCCTGCGTTTTCTCCCCAGGTGAGGGCTATGGCTCATTGGGCGTTCCCTCGTACCACCCGGGCCCAGGTGGTGGAGGGCTCACCCGCTGAAGACATTGCCCACACGTATCGAGTGCCCACCCGTATTGATTGCCACACAAAGTTAGCTAGGCCCAGAAACCATTTTTTGTCCGGTAAAGATGGTGTGAGCTCAGCGCACTGTAGCGCGGCCCCCACCCTTGGAGAGTCACCTCCCTGTTGCCACAGCACCCTGGCAGATCCGCTGCGAGCACGTTCCCACGAACAAGACGGACATGAGCTAGCGCAATACGCTGACACTGTAACAGTTCACCTCCCGCAGTGTATTATCACTATCAGCATGACCCGGCCAGCAGGCCTGAACAATGAGAAGAACAGTAAAATGGTCATCTGATGGCAGACAGTCTTTATACATATGTATATATTAATGTCAAGACCACTTGCAAAGTATGCTTTCTTCCACAAAATCTCTTATATTATAAACGCCTGTAGAATGTATTAAAATGAGAGAGCACGCTCCCATAATATAAGCAATGGCGAGCTCACACCATTGCAGGTGGATGCTAATAATAAAGGAACGCTCCAGGGATCTGTTTGTTGCGTGTATCACTGGACAACCTACCTCCCATGGTTTTGCGCCATAACTAAGCTAATGCTGCTAGAGTACACGAGAAAGCAAATGCAACTATACTATGAACTCATGTAAAGGATGCGCGGGAATGCACTTATCATGTGTGTATGTCTAAGCCCCTTATTTGCTACCACTGTCACGTACAGTGGCGGGTCGTTTTCTACGTACTCCACCGACCCAACTACTACCTCATTTACTGCAAATGTATATGCATGTAACTAAAATACTGTAGCTGCTAGAACATAATGTACAAATATGGTGCTCGGACTGGGTATAATCGAGACACATCCAGCAAAGTTTAAATGCATGTTTTAAAGTGATTTTGAATAAGTATTATAGAAGGTGTTCAAATGTTTGTGATGTCTTTACCTACATTCGGCAACACACGAGGGAGATACCTTTGTGAATGCGTACAAGGCCATTCCCCCTCCCACCCTGCGAAGGCTGCCAAGACATGAGAACAGAGGCCCGCGCTGCGCTATCCCACCTCCCCCGACCAGACTGGAGCCAATTCAAAGATTTGTAGCCCCCACTGCAGCACCCAAGGCCGCGGCCAGCCACCTGCATTATCTACAGCACAGCAGTAAACCTTTGTCTAAACTCACGCGCCCCCTCGTAAACCCCACAACCCACCGGACCATCTTAGATGGCCCTGTGCAATCAGGACACCCAACACTTTGACAACACGCAGCGGAACATTCATAACAACTTCTAACAAGACAGGAAGACCTGTGCCGCCCGCCCCAGGCCCCGAAGCTTAGCCCCTCGACCCAGGGCCCCGGTCAACAGGACACGGGTAACCAGGCCTCGATATATTACCTCCAGACCCCTCACAAGGTGCATTCCTCCTGTGTTGCATTAACCTATAAAATAACCTATTGGAAGATTTACTAAAGAAAATAACACAGTAAATGACTGAATGACTGCGGTGTGCATGGCCGAGGGCAAGTAAGTCAGGAAAGGCATTCATCTCTGCCACAGGCCGCATTGGCACACCAACACCGCCCGGATGAACTCAAGCCGACCTGCCAGGCCCAGCTCAACCCACGAGGCTGACCAGTGACGTCCTCCAGTCAAGACCAACCACGCCACAGCAGCACCTATAGTTAGTCGTCGCCACCCAATCCCGATGAACTTGTGCCCCCTATAGTATGTAGGTTTTGATGACGTTTCTTGTAAATATATACGCCTGTCTTTGCTATTGTCAGACAGAGCGCTCTCGGAGTTTGCAGAGTTCTTTGCATGCCCTATTCTGATTGATAAACTCCCATTTACGCTCACCCGCACTCTGTCTTGGCCTTATTCCCAGTTTTGGGAGAGTCCTTCATTGTCTCTCATTGCGGGGAGGATCGTGCTGTGTGGGGACGCTTGCTTTCAGTGGTGACCCCGATAGTGTGATTTTTATTTCTTCCTAACTCCTTATCACCGTCTCCTTTTGGCACGAGAATCTCCGGTCGAAAAGGGATACGCACGGTGAGCCGGCTCCGGGAGGCTGCCCGCCAACGGCGACCGGTACACTAAGAAGTGCCCACTCAATAGAGAGGGGGTACGGGATCCTGGTTGAAAAATCCCCTTTGAGTACCGCTCGCCGGAGCCGGGGCTGACTGTTGAGCTGACGGCGACACTGCCTGGACGGACCCAGTTTCGGAGACTATCGGTTCAAGACGGGCACGTGAGTACTGAGTGCGAGCGATTCTAAAGGGAGCGGGGAAAGAAGTGTAAGACAGATAACGAGAAGGGGGGGTACGCAGATCTACTAAGGATCATCTTAAATTTTCCTTGCTTTTTCTTTGCATATGGCCATTAGGATCAAGAGGTGAATAAGAGATAAAAGTGACGGGAACCTAGCTCCGAAAGGGGGTGGAAGGCGGCGCCGCATAGTGCTATCTTGACTAGTAATGGGAATATATGAAGAAGTGGAATATAAAATAAAAGTGTTCAGCAAAAGGGGACACTGAGAGTACATTAGTGGCCGCTATTACTTCTTTCCTTTCTTTTCTTTAAGGGTAAGGGGAGAATGATGAAATGTGATTAGCACAAACTTAGGGATACAGTAAGAGAAGAAGAGTCCTATTAGAAGGGGGAAGAGCAGGCTAATATATATATATATGCGCATCCAGATATTCAAATAAGACGAACAGGGACAGCCGGCTAGGGAGGAAAGGGAGGGCAGCTTGAATGGTGAATTGAGTGGTGCCAAGAGGTGTGTGCACCTCGTATGTGCTAGAAGACATTTTGATGTTGTGAATGTGTGAAGCGGTTATAAATGTGTAATAATTAAATGGTCATGGTAAGTGTGGTCGGATAAAAGTTTTTTTTTTTTCCTTTTTTCTTCCCTTCTAAGACAACGTCAATATAGTGAAGTGAGTGAGTACCTTTTCGATTTCCAGGTCGACATTGTCAAAATAAAGGTTGGGTTGCTCTTGTATGTGCCCCCCCCCAAAGAGAACGGAATAGACATTGTGTACGGCCAGTTTTGTACAGTGCAGTCAGGGAGGGGGAGAGCGCAAAGGGACCCAACATTGAATGTGAAGTAAAATATAAAAAAAAAAAATATAATAATAATAATACTGATACTACATTTACATTGTAGTTGCAAACACACGGAGACACACCAGCACTAGGAGGGCACAGAGATGGGGGCTGAGACACCCTTATCACATATTTGTAAGAATCTCCCGGGATACGTGGAACTGATTAAAAAATATCACGACCAATGGGTGACCGAGCTAAAGGGGGAGGGGTTACCTCAGATTTGGCCCGAGGGAGGATCATTTGATAAAAGTGTTCTGGATACGGTGGCCACATGCATTTTTCTAAAATATAAAGGAAAGCAGCTGCAGAATAGAAGGGAAATATTAGATCTTTGGAGGTTATTTGAAGAGATACCACCGCCTAAAACACCAGCCTTAAATCCTGACCTCCCGTCCACCACAGACAATCCACTACTAATACAGAGAGATGTCAAAGAAGTGTCAAGTGTAGCGCCACCAGTAGAGGTAATAAGTTTGTACCCGATATTAAAGAAGCCTGTGCCTGCAGAGCGGTACAGTGACCCCACTTACATACCTCCCCCGAAAGATACTACACCCCACCGGCCCACGGCACCTCCGCCATATGAAAGCACGAGGGAGCGAACCCAGGCAGGCACACAAAGGGTAGATATAGAGAAGCTCACAGATGATTTAGAATCAAGACTGTCAATAGCAAAAGATGAGCTCTCAAGGATAAAAGACATATGCGAACGAACAGCACTAGATGCAACTAGATCAGGGCGTATGTCCAGATCACCAGGTGAACATAGAAAGCCCGAAGAGGGGTGGAAAAAGGGCGAGCTCCTGTTCAGAATTGAGGAAGAACCAACGCGAATAATAGAAGTAGGGCCCCGAGAGGGAGATGTTGTAAACGAAGAAAGGCTTGGGGGAATTAGAGAGGACTTGCTGTGTGATATAAGGGACGAGTTAGAAGAAAGCGACAGGTTGAGTATGGCGATGGGGGGGGGAGCGAGGGGGAGGAAGGTACATGTTCAATGAGAACCCTGGATGATGAGTGGACGGGGCGACTAAGGAACAGAGTGGGAAAAATGGCATCACTGGGAACATCAGCAGCCAAAACGGGTCCGGACGCAACGACAAAAGGAAGGCTGCAGCTCCCATTGATACACAGGGGAGGAGGGAGGCCTAACTATATCCCATGGGCACAGATGGACAAAGCCAATCTATTAAAGCTATTGCCCCCGTTGTCAGGAGGGGCAAGTAAGTGGATCAATTTTACCGCGAGTTAAACAGTATCCTTTGTCTCGTGAAGCTGAAGAAGGGATAAAAGAGACAATAAATGCCCTACTAGCACAAGGGATAATAGTGCCTTCAAACTCCCCATGTAACACCTGTATTTATCCAATCAAAAAAGCAAAAGGGGGGTCTTGGAGGATGATACAGGACTTACGCCCCCTCAATGATGTAATTCAGAAGGAGTTCCCTCTAGTCCCGAACCCTGCATCAATACTATGCAGCATCCCGAAAGAGGCATCACACTTCACAGTAGTAAACTTGAAGAACGCATTTTTCTCTATACCACTGGCTGAAGAGAGCAGATACCTTACCGCCTTCACACTGGGGGGTAAAAGATATGAACATTGCAGACTACCACAGGGATACTGTGAGAGCCCGAGCATCTTCAACCGCGTATTACATGAAGACCTAGGAAACCTATCAGTTGAGAGCACCATTATTCAGTACGTAGACGATTTACTAGTATGCGCACAAAACGAGGAGAAATGCACAGCAGATTCCATAACATTACTGACTTTGCTGGCCAATAAGGGGTACAAAGTGGACAAGGGAAAGTTACAGTACTGTCTGACAGAGGTCCTGTACCTGGGACAGCTGATTTCAAAAGATTGGAAAAGAATAATACCAGACAGAGTAGAAGCCATAAGATCAGTAGGAGAACCCACAACAGTAAAAGACATGCAAAAATTCCTGGGAATGTGCAATTACTGCCGAGCATGGATATTAGATTATGCGGCATACACCAGGCCCCTATTACAAGCATTAAAGGTGGCCCAACAGGAGAACAGTAAGGTGGAATGGACGGAAGAGATGAGCTCCTCGTTCCAAACATTAAAAGATTTGATTTCAAGCGCCCCAGTACTCGCAAACCCTGATTATGGACGCGAATTTTACCTATTCTCACACTGCAAAGAAACACTCATGACAGCAGTACTGACGCAAAAAACGTCCTTAGGACACAAGCCATTGGCTTACTGTAGTGGTTCTTTAGATGCCGTGATGCAGGGCCATTTCGCGTGTGAGCAATCACTCGCTGCAGCCGCGTTCGCGATTGAGAAAAGTGCCACAGTAGTAATGGGTTGTCCGGTGACATTGTTTGTGGAACATTCATTATTTGCAATACTAGAGAGATCAAAAAGCGCACTGACCACACAGCGGGCAACAGCCTACGAGATTATATTGTCCAGCGCCAACATCCATATAGTGAGATGCAAGACAGTGAACCCCGCCACATTCATTACAGAAGCGTGTACACTAGAGGACATGCAGAACCACGATTGTGCGACCTACACAGGAGAAAGAGGGGAGGACACAGTGGTGTGTGAGAACGCTCTAAGCGAAGGGGAAGTGTACTTTGTGGATGGGTCTGCATCAATTGACGTGGACACGGGAGAAAAACACGTTGGCATGGCCGTAGTGAGGTTAGAAGACGGTGAGTATGAAACACTGGTACAATACCGCCTCCCATCACATTACTCCGCACAGGCAGCAGAACTGATTGCGCTCATAGAAGCACTACATGCAGCAAAGGGTTGTGCAGTGACAATATACACAGACTCAGCTTACATGACAACTACAGTACATGGAGGCCTAGCAAGATGGGGGCACAGGGGATTTAGGCGGGCAGACGGAACCCCAGTACAGCATGCAGAATTGTTGAAAGAGTTAATTGAGGCCCTGCAAAACCCTACAGCAGTAGCAATAGTAAAGTGCCAAGCACATACATCCAACACAGATGTTGTGTCTTTAGGGAACGCGGCAGTGGACGCTGCCGCCAAGGAGGCTTCCTATTTTCAGAAAAATGACACAGGTGAATACATGCTTAAGCACAAGACTAACGAAGAGCCCCCAGAAGGATATAATATGATGCCCATACCACAAATAATAGAATTGCAAGAAGGAGCCAGTGCAGAGGAAAAATTAATGTGGACAAAACGAGGGTGCAGCAAGTCAGGAACAGACCTGCTGTGGCGGCAAAATAACTCGGGGAAAGTAGTAATGCCAATACAGCTATTAGAGGTTGCATTTCAACAGCTACACTTCCCTGCACATAACACCAAACAGCACATCGCAGCAGAAATACAGGAAGAATGGTTCGTGCCCTGTCTCCAGGAGCATGTGTCTCGATTGGCAATGGAATGCACAACATGCCAAATATGCAATTCAGGAATGACATTACGCACCCTCCGGGGAACAATTCCTAAACCCATTGGCCCATTCAAAGAACTACATATAGATTACGCAGACATGGGGGAAAGGTGTAATGGCGCACAGTACATGATCGTGGTTGTGTGCCCATTTTCGAGGTGGGTGGAAGCGGGACCCTGCGCACGACCTGATGCCAAGAGCGCCGCCAAGTTCCTAGTAAGGGAAGTGTTCCCGCACTGGGGAATTTGCGACGTGATTCGCTCAGACAACGGCACTCATTTTGTAAATGAGCTTTTCAAGGAAGTCACTACATTATTGGGAATCAAACATAAATTATGTTCAATTTATCATCCTCAAAGTAATGGCGTAGTGGAAAAGATGAACGGACTGTTGAAGGGCAGGTTATCAAAACTATGCTTCTCATTAAAGAAGAATTGGATTTACTGCCTACCCCTTGCGCTATTTGAATTAAGAAATCAGCCAAGCAAAGACCACCATTTGTCCCCGCACGAGATCGTGACTGGGAGACGGATGAACACAGCACACTCGCCACTGCGCGAACACTCAGACGCCCACAGAAGCGCCGCGATATTGGGAGATGAATTCACAGATTATTTAAAGAAATTGACAAGGGCTGCGCGCGTGATATCAAAGCAACTCTCCCCACCCTTCACTAGAGAAGAGGGAAATGTAACAGGGGCTGTCACGGAGCCAGGCCAACAGCTACAGCTAATGCCAGGCGACTGGATTTATGTCAGAAGCTTTGTGCGTCGGTGGAATGCACCACGATTCCATGGCCCATACGAAGTAATATTTTGCACGCCCACGGCAGTAAAGGTCAAGGGTTTGAGGTACTGGGTGCACTAGACCGATGTACGGAAGGCATATAGCAACGTACAAGAGGAGGTAGATGAGGAGGCACAGACAACAGCCAACGATGCAACTGAGCAGAATGACTGAATATGAACTTGTGTGTATGTGTTGATACTGAACTTGAATAAATGAATAACTGATAAAGATACGGAAAAAAACAAAAAAAAAGAGAAATTTTTTTATCTTTTATCTTGTTGAGTGTGTATATATATATATATATATTTAATGGAATGCCAAACTATAAGCTTGTATACACCCTTGTCTGTGAATTCCCCTCCCCGTACCCCTACCCACACCCATTCCCCGTCACATGTATATTGGCACTGATGGTGCTAGCAAAATGTTTACATGTATGCACTCAATGCACTTTTATATCTTAAACAGAAGCTTCCATGGCATCTAACGGGCAGCCTGCAACGGATAGATGTCCTAGAATTAGAGAGTGGTTAACTGAGAAATGCATATACTCATATGAATGTGGACTATCTGCGTGCATTATATTGTTTTTTAAATTGATGTTTGGTCTGGTTACATACTGGTTCATAGCGTTCATCTCTATCGAGATGAACGAGGGGGGAGGGAACAACACAACTACTGGGATCAATACAACTGCAAATGTCAATGCCAATACAAGGGAAGGTGATTTTTTGGTATGGGACGGAACTAAACTTGTGTGGGGCCACTATACTACACCATCCAATGTTGTCATCTCACAAGATGGAGGGCCAAAGGGTAAAAGGCAAAATAACACACTGTCCCCACCCGAGATGTCTAATTACAATGCTCACAGCTTAAACGACCGAAACCCCTCTGCCATATCCTGGTTGTATAACACCCCCACCAGCCAACCTGCCCCCATGGCCATAGACAATCAAAGAATGAAAGCAACACATGAAATATTATATGATGACTGGGTGAAGGGGGGCGGGAAGGGGAAAGGGGGGTCTGTTTTGCCCTTCGTTCAGGAGGCTGGGAAGCGCAAAAGGAACAAGAATAAAATAAGGAAGAGGGAAGCAGGGAGGGGGAAGTATGATGAGTACGATGGGCGAGGTCTAGATAAGATGGAAGACCCACAACACCCCCACCAAACAAATAAGTGGTATGCAGATGTGAGTGCCACAGCTAAACAAACAACAAACAAGAGCTGTTATGTCTGCTCCCTCATTCCCCACGCATCAGGTACACCCAAAGTATTGTTACCCAAAGAGTTGCCAATCATAGATGCCCAATGTCTCCTTCATCTCACGTTATGCAGGATTAAGAACACCTTCCAGGCACATGAAGTGAATTTTCAAATGCTACAGAACGAGAAAACGTGCTACCCAAAACCGGCAGGGGTGGTATGTCTGAAGGAACCATTTTTTGTAATTGAAGGGACACTTTTTTCTGACAACAAGTGGAAGAACGAAGAAGTGATGTGTAAAGCCGAAGCACTGAGGGGTGTGGCACCGGTGAAGTTGCAATGGATAGAAGAAACGTGCACACCCGTATGGAAGGAACACATTTCAAAGTTAACTTGGGTCACGCCCATCGAAAAGCCTTTCAAGCTGCAGAGTGAAATAGACTATGAACTATGTTTCGAAGGAGAAGGGAGAACATCCATGGGGACGAACAAGAAGTGCAACAAAACCCTCACCATCCCAGATCTAAGAAAAGGGACTGCGGCCCTTATGGACACGTACTGGGTATGTGGCAACCAGGCATACCTACACCTCCCCCCGTCATGGAGTGGCAGCTGCTCAATGGCCACTCTGCACTCAGCTCTAATGGTGATACCAGAAAGCCACATCGATGGAAGCAAAAGGACACAGGAACGCACGCAACAGAGTGTGGCTCAACCAACTGCAGAATCACAAATGTATGTCCTGTCTTCCGGAAGCAAGGGAGAGGTGCTAACCCGTCACAGACGAGCATCAAATTACATATCACAGGCATCGTCAGAACTATTGGCTCAGATCCCAGACAAATATATATTATTCAGCTCAGCAGAAACATTTTTTGCCTCGCTCGTATCAAGCGTCCAAGCAAGGGCTAACGCAAAATGGCTCCAGATAACCCGGTGGGAATTAATTCAGCTGGCAAATGACACTGAAGAAGGTTTTAACATAATAAAGGTCGAACTAAGAGCCTTGCGACTGATGACCATGCAAAACAGGTATGTCCTGGACCTGTTGACGGCGATGGACGGCGGTGTTTGCCGAAAAATAGGAAGTGCCTGCTGCACTTTCGTACCTTCTGAAGACGCAGAGAACGGCTCCCTGTCCCATGTGATCGAAGCAGTCCATAACCTAGGAGAAAAAATGAAGATGGAAGGCGGAGCAGAAGATAGTGCATGGTTCGATAACATCTTCTCCTGGGTCCCCTCATGGCTTGGAACAACTGTGAAATTTTTGATGCCAGCTGTGGTGTTCCTCCTTTTGATTTTCTGCCTGTGCCAGGTGGGTCTTCGAGTCTGTGCTAACGCAGTACCAAATGGTGCAATGATGATGGTGACAATGGGCAACTCACACGGTACAATAAAAACGATGCAAGAAGCACAAATACAAACAAGGATAGATAACACACCCAGGTACCAACTGGTGCCCATGTATCACGACAAGGATATTGTAGATAAGCTGTGGCACACCACCATCAAAGAGCCCCGCATACTAGAATGGTACAAGGAAGTGTGGGTAGATTTGGAGGGAGATGGTGGGTGTATATATCTCACGTGTACCCCAGATGAATACGCCAGGAGAGGTGAGAGCTTAAGGGGGGTGTGTAGAGCATGGATGCCTATCAAAGGAACTCCTGCATGGGATGAGGCGGTTATGGACGAAGCAGAATATAGGAGGATAGAAGAGCTAAAGAATTCGTTACTTAAGTAACGAAAGGGGGGAAATGTAGGGGAGGACTGGTCCAGGAGACCCCTCTCGCCTGCGTTTTCTCCCCAGGTGAGGGCTATGGCTCATTGGGCGTTCCCTCGTACCACCCGGGCCCAGGTGGTGGAGGGCTCACCCGCTGAAGACATTGCCCACACGTATCGAGTGCCCACCCGTATTGATTGCCACACAAATTTAGCTAGGCCCAGAAACCATTTTTTGTCCGGTAAAGATGATGTGAGCTCAGCGCACTGTAGCGCGGCCCCCACCCTTGGAGAGTCACCTCCCTGTTGCCACAGCACCCTGGCAGATCCGCTGCGAGCACGTTCCCACGAACAAGACGGACATGAGCTAGCGCAATACGCTGACACTGTAACAGTTCACCTCCCGCAGTGTATTATCACTATCAGCATGACCCGGCCAGCAGGCCTGAACAATGAGAAGAACAGTAAAATGGTCATCTGATGGCAGACAGTCTTTATACATATGTATATATTAATGTCAAGACCACTTGCAAAGTATGCTTTCTTCCACAAAATCTCTTATATTATAAACGCCTGTAGAATGTATTAAAATGAGAGAGCACGCTCCCATAATATAAGCAATGGCGAGCTCACACCATTGCAGGTGGATGCTAATAATAAAGGAACGCTCCAGGGATCTGTTTGTTGCGTGTATCACTGGACAACCTACCTCCCATGGTTTTGCGCCATAACTAAGCTAATGCTGCTAGAGTACACGAGAAAGCGAATGCAACTATTCTATGAACTCATGTAAAGGATGCGCGGGAATGCACTTATCATGTGTGTATGTCTAAGCCCCTTATGTGCTACCACCGTCACGTACAGTGGCGGGTCGTTTTCTACGTACTCCACCGACCCAACTACTACCTCATTTACTGCAAATGTATATGCATGTAACTAAAATACTGTAGCTGCTAGAACATAATGTACAAATATGGTGCTCGGACTGGGTATAATCGAGACACATCCAGTAAAGTTTAAATGCATGTTTTAAAGTGATTTTGAATAAGTATTATAGAAGGTGTTCAAATGTTTGTGATGTCTTTACCTACATTCGGCAACACACGAGGGAGATACCTTTGTGAATGCGTACAAGGCCATTCCCCCTCCCACCCTGCGAAGGCTGCCAAGACATGAGAACAGAGGCCCGCGCTGCGCTATCCCACCTCCCCCGACCAGACTGGAGCCAATTCAAAGATTTGTAGCCCCCACTGCAGCACCCAAGGCCGCGGCCAGCCACCTGCATTATTTACAGCACAGCAGTAAACCTTTGTCTAAACTCACGCGCCCCCTCGTAAACCCCACAACCCACCGGACCATCTTAGATGGCCCTGTGCAATCAGGACACCCAACACTTTGACAACACGCAGCGGAACATTCATAACAACTTCTAACAAGACAGGAAGACCTGTGCCGCCCGTCCCAGGCCCCGAAGCTTAGCCCCTCGACCTAGGGCCCCGGTCAACAGGACACGGGTAACCAGGCCTCGATATATTACCTCCAGACCCCTCACAAGATGCATTCCTCCTGTGTTGCATTAACCTATAAAATAACCTATTGGAAGATTTACTAAAGAAAATAACACAGTAAATGACTGAATGACTGCGGTGTGCATGGCCGAGGGCAAGTAAGTCAGGAAAGGCATTCATCTCTGCCACAGGCCGCATTGGCACACCAACACCGCCCGGATGAACTCAAGCCGACCTGCCAGGCCCAGCCCAACCCACGAGGCTGACCAGTGACGTCCTCCAGTCAAGACCAACCACGCCACAGCAGCACCTATAGTTAGTCGTCGCCACCCAATCCCAATGAACTTGTGCCCCCTTTAGTATGTAGGTTTTGATGACGTTTCTTGTAAATATATACGCCTGTCTTTGCTATTGTCAGACAGAGCGCTCTCGGAGTTTGCAGAGTTCTTTGCATGCCCTATTCTGATTGATAAACTCCCATTTACGCTCACCCGCACTCTGTCTTGGCCTTATTCCCAGTTTTGAGAGAGTCCTTCATTGTCTCTCATTGCGGGGAGGTTCGTGCTGTTTGGGGACGCTCGCTTTCAGTCTCCTAGGAGACCCAAATGCACTCTGTGACGATTGGCTGGCTGACTGTCCGGCAAGGACAACCACCCTGCTGGGTGAGTGGCAGCTAGGCTGTAATGAATGGGAGAGAACTGAATAAAAAACGAGTCTCTTGGCTTGGAAGGCAGAGTCGACCACTGGACGAAGGAACCAGAGAAGAGCTAGAAGAGGACGGCTGCTGTAACTCCTGGACCGTTGGTTTGCCTGGTGAAGCTCTGCTGCAGGTCCGAATTGTCAGATTCGCATCATCAGAGAAGCCCTGCAAGGACGACTTCTCCCTTTGAGTTGGTGGGACCAATCAACTCCCAAGTAAGCCACCTGGATACCGATCTCGGAGCTGGTTGAATTTCCTCAGAGTGCTGCAGGAAACCGTAGAGCCAGGGAGAGGGACACCAGATTGTGGGCGTTGGCTTTAAGCTGGCTGAAATCTTTTGGAAGATCCTCCGTACTCCCATGAAGCAGGACTAACCAAGCCTGACCTCCCCAACTTGAGTGCGTGACCTCAGATGTGAGGAAAGTCTACCTTGACAGCCAGGAAACACGCTTATTGCTATTTGCTGTACCGCAAGGAGCCAAAACGCGAAACAGCCACTGAAAGTAAAGTTTGCCGGTTTCCAGCTTTGACTTTGCCAATACAGTGCAGTGGTCCACCGACATCCTCCCTCTTGTCCCCATGACTGAGGCACAGGAACAGTGCGATCTGCAGAGCTGTACACAAACAGAATTCTTCAGCTGCATCTTTTTCTTCTTTACTAAGGTACTGTAAAACTAGCCTAAGAGTACTTACCTCTTACTGTGGAAGTGCTTGTAACTTCTGCAACTCACAAGTCTAATCAGCTGGTGGCCCTACATGTGGTTCTTCTTTTTAGCAAAGACTCCTAAGAACTTGTGCAAAGAGTTTTCCATTTACTTACCTGAAGTGCTGCATCCTATACAAAAACATATGCCCATTGACTTTGGCTTAGCCGATTGAATTGAATGACTCTTCTCTTGCTATCTGAAAGTATTTGCCCTGCTTAAGAATATTTGTAATTTCTTGTGTTCCAATAACCTCTGCCTTTTACAAACTATTGAGAGTATTCTGTATGCCAACAGTAAGGTATTAATATCCCGAGCACCCTTGTTACTGAAGTCACCTGTGGGTGTAGGTTGTGTCTGTGGGCCATCCCAAAAGGGCCTTGTCTGATCCGGAAACTCAGAGTGTACAGTATTGAAGTATATTTGTGTGTTACTATTATAGTGCTCCCTTCTAAAGAAGGCTTTATAACTGACTGATAAATAAATGATTGTTTATGCAAGAAACCTTGAGTGTAAGAGTTTATTTGAATACCTGTAACTGTGAATCTTTGTGTAATTCCACTACAGCTCACATTTACCCTCTTGAGATAAGCCTGGCTGTTCAACAAGCTACCAAAACTGTGTAGTACAAGCTTATACCAAAGGTTGGTTGCCTATACCTGTAGTTATAGTTGCTTGTAGTGTTCCCAGAGGGAACTTCATTCAAACCTTGCCTAACAGAGGCAGAACCCCAACTTTAATTAAAAACAATTGTCAGATTTCCCCTGATTGGGACACTGATGAAGTTAACTTTGAAGACATTCCCATGGCATCCTATGGATTAAAAAATTGGGATTTACACCGCCTTCCCACCACTGGTAATCACCACATTAAATCCACGGGACCAAGTGGTGGTAATGGCAATCTAGTCTTCCAAAGAAAATTGGATCATTGATTTTTTTTGTTGCTTTGGCCAGAGCTACAAACGTTTTTTGAAGCAAGTGAAGGGCCTCAACTAGCACATCCCTACACTAGCGATTTTCTATCCGACTGACAAAGGGCATCCAAGTGTGCACAACATGCTCACATGCTCCATTGTGTTTCCAAGCATCTGATTAAACGCCATGTATTTACAAGTGGGATGCAGAGGTAAATGATTGCCACTGTCATGGATTCCTCGTTGCCTGTCTGGAACAGGAGCAGAGGGATGATGTGAAAAGAATATGTGGACCATTTCTGACCATTCTGTATATTTTTCTTGATTTTGGACTACCATGCCATTAAACTCTCCTTTGTCATATCTATTCATTTGTCTTGGTTGGGTAAGACATCAATTTTACATTTTTGACTATTAAGTGGTGCTTAAGTGCCATCTTTATAACACATCTATCACGTTGGTTATTAGCTATGATGTAGATGGCATGTAAGAAGGGACACAAAGAATGTGCCCATTTTGTGGTTATTAATCCATCCATTAACTGAGGATGATCATGCTATTGACTACGGCCATTCCCACTCACTACCTGTCAATCCCTGTCCAAAGGACATCCTCCTGGGATCTCTTTGAGCAAGCTTTGTCAAACAGTAACATCAAAGCTTGGCCTGACAGTATTATTTTTTAAGCAGTCGTCTGAGAGTAAATAGCTTAATTCCAGCTGTAAATGAACCAGTGGTGTAATAACATGTCTTAACCAAGTGTATCCTCAGCCACTTTATTCACATATGTTCCTTGCACAGTAGTCAATTTGAAAACAAGCATTGTCAAAACCAACAGGGTTGGCTTTTGTATAGGTATTTACACAGGCCTTTGCCATGTAATGAAACCATTTTGTTGACATCTTGTGGTCAGATAATATGGCAGGGTGTGGCAAATGCATATTCCATGCCTACACAGAAGCCAAATCCGTTTGTGTTGCCAGTGCTTGTTTTACATATGTTTTCAATTTCCCTATGAAATTGCAATTTGAATTATTTGGTAAATGTACACCCATCCCCCAAATCAAAGCTAAATCCTATAAATACATCAGTGCTTGCTGTTTAGGAAATAAACTAATTCAAGTGGACATTTATGATTCTGGCCTATTAATTTCAAATTTTTGTTTCAAGACCTGTAATGTGGCAATGGAGCACAGCTTCAAAGGTATGTATCAGACGCCCTCCCAGTTACAGAGGGAGCAGAGCTGCAAGGTAAAATTGAGGAGTAGGCCAGCAGGCAGCTCTGCATATTCATTACCTACGATTTGACATTAGCGCCAGCAGTGAGGAGGTGCGCGTCTACATAACATGCTCCTCTGTCATTGCCTTGTGCTTTTGGCTTACCATGTTTGCCTCCATCACTTAACCTCTTCATATCCACCCAGCCAATTCTGGGTGCCCACTGACCTCCACTACACACTTTTCCAATGTGCAACTACCATTATGCTGCTGCTCCTGGTTCTCTATCTCTGACAATACTCCAGGACATCCATTAAACAGAGAAGCAAATCTGATTTTTTTTTGTTAGAAATGGCTCATGATCCATATGTGAGCCATTTCCTTTGCCAACAGATGGGGCTCTGGGGTGCCGAGTGGTATAATTCCACAGTGGTGTCTTTACGGGGTGGTAACAACATTTAGCCCTCATTTAAGGTGGGCTTGGGACTGTTTATTTATGTTATGTATTTGTAGAGCATTTGTTAGGCACCTATACAATAGAATAATGTTTCAAGTAGCCACCATACAAAGTGGGGAGGCAACAGGGAAGTAATAACAGTGGAAAAAACAGTAAACATACAATTGTGGTCCTACTGGAACTTGTGACATTTGGACGTGTAAGTGCAGTGAAGAGAAGTGCTGGAGATACGGAAGGGAGTGATGGATTGGAGGAGGGGAGCAGAGTAAGGACAAGTGCTGGTGGGAAAACGAGAGGTAAGTGCTGAGAAGAGCCAAGGGAGGAGGCCATTGGTTAAATGTTAGGGTGGAGGATTCCATGGGTGGGATGCACAACTGCCAGGCAGGGGGCCTGCAAGGGCAGTTTTGAGGGGGGGTGCTGGTGTCGACTGGGTAGAAGGCCTGGTAGCCTGTGAGATTCATGAAGGACCCGGCTGAAAGTCTCGGCAGCAGTGGGGTGATTTGCAGGGAAAGGAAAGAGGGAAATAGGTGGAGAGAAGCAGAGCCTTGAGGGTAGAGGCCCCAAGGAGGGCAGCCACAGGGTAGGAGGGAAACAGGGCGCAGGTGCCCCAGTGAGAAGGATCTATATCTTACTGGCATGTAAACAGAAATCATTATCCACCAATCATGTCTGGATGGTGGTCAGAAGATCAGGGATGAGAGAAGAGGAAGATGAGGTGGTAGAGGGAAGTTTGAAGGAAAGCTGTGTGTCATAAGTATAACATTGGAAATGAGGAGAGAAGGAGGAGATCAGGTTAGCAAGAGGGGCAAGATAGATATTGAAGAGCCACAGCGATTGGATAGAGTCCTGGTGGACGCCTCAGGTAGAGAGTGAGGCGGTGGAGGAGAATGGGCCCAGTTGCAGCTGGGAAGGGCGGTTAGTGTGGAAAGAGGTCAGCCAATCCAGTGCCTGATCTGTGATGCAGAGGGTGTTGTGAAGCCGTTTTATGGGTGTTAGCCTATTTGACCTAAAACATTTGACCTTGTGACCAAATTGACCATTTCTGATTGGTCCAAATTTATCTTTTTTTGCATTTGGTCCAAATTGACCTTTTTGTTTTAGGTCAAATAGGTTAATACCTGCTTACGGTTACGGAGGTGTCCCCCACTTCTCATGGCCATGTAAGTAGGTCAAAAGTAAGTAAGTCAAAAGTGAATGTCCCCCGCATCTTTCACAATGGAGGTCAATTTGGGAAAAAGGTCAAATGTTTTTAGGTCACATTGCCTAGGGCAATTTGCAAAAGGTCAAACATACCCGAACCGTATTATGAGGATAGAATGGGTGACTATGTCAAAGGCAGAGTAGAGATCTAGGAGAATGAGAACAGCGGGAGAGTTAGAGTGAAGATTTGCAAGCATGTCTTCACGGGTGTTCAGGAGAGCAGTTTCCATGCCTCTGGATGCCCAGAATCCAAATTGATGGCCATGGAGGCAGCCAACAAGTTCAGTATGAAGGTTTAGTTGTGGGGAGGGCCAACCTCCCCCTGAGTTTATCCAGGAAAGGGTAGAGTGGTTGCAGAAATTGGCAAGAGCCGGGGCGAGAGAGGAGATGTTATCATTCTAGAAGACCAAGGGTGCAAATGTTTGGATGAGACCTTCATAGAGCAGACAACTTTAGAAACCTCATTGGGTATAATGTGCAGGAAGGAGGAAAGTGCGGGGGTGGAGAGAGGGGCGCCAAGGGTGTCTGGGGAGCTGGAGCACGATTTGAAGTGGGGGTGGTGGAGAGTGAGGACAGGATGTCCTGAGTTTTACATGAGAAATGGGAGTCCAGGGCTTTGCAGAGAGCCTGGGAAGGAAGGGAAGAGGTGGAGAATGTGGATGGATTGGCGAGTTACTTGCAGATTTTGAAAAGTTCAGCCATGTTTTTAGTGACTCAAAAGGGACATACTGGTCTCCAACTTAGGCTACCCTATCACAGAAACCTACACCAGTGCTTCCTCCAGACAGACTCTCACCAACAACATCTTGTCGTTCCCTTACCAGACCTATGGACCCTTCATATGGTCTTTTGTCTCTCTCCTATCTCTTCCTCTCCCATTAATGGTGGCACCCAGTGCAAGGTCCTCTTGGCCTCCTTCCACTCCTCCAAGACCATCATTAATCTATATCTGAATTGCATTGTCTTTTTCCAGGTCCCTCAGCCCAATCTTCTCCTTTTCGTTAGGCATCTCATGAGTCTTATCCACTTCCTTCCTTCTCCTACTACTCCTACTAGCACCTCTCTGGCTCCTCTGTAAACTCCTGCTACCATCTCTACACACTCCTGTGCCCTTCTGCCACTTCTGCTGGGTGTACCTGATGCCTGTACCCCACCTCAGAATTATTTCAAATGTTGTAGCCTGATCCACATCGCTACTCTGAACTCTCGCTCTTTTCTCAAACACTCCACTGACATCTGCCACCTCCTCAAAAAACTTGACCTGGATGCCCTCGCTCTCACTGAGACATGGTTCAGGGCCAGCTCCGTCACAAGTTTTGACACTCTCCTCCCAGATGGCTACAAGATCCTCTCCGAGCCCAGACCCAGTGGTGATGTGTAGCTCTGATCTTTCCGGAGTGGATCCCTGCTTCTGTCATTCATATGCAGTCCTACTCCTCCTTTGAATGTCTGGTCTGGAGGCTCTCTATTTCTCCCCACCTCTTTCCAACTGTGGCCACCATCTAAGGCCATCTGGCAAGTTTGCCCTAATCCTCAGCTGACCTATCCTCTTCTTGCCTTGCCTCTACCTCACAACTTCTCCTCCTCAGAGACCTCAACCTCCACCTGGATGCTTCTAATCCCTCATTTAGGCTCTTCCGCAACCTCTGCGAATCTCTCTCTCTCAGCATTCTACTCTCTGGTCCGACACACTCTGCCAGACACACCCTGGATGTTCTCATCTCCTCAGACATCCCCCTTTATAACCCGCTCACCACTAGTCTCTCTTTTACTGCCCACTTTCCGCTTTCCTCTGACCTGAAACTCTCTGTCCCTCAGACAAATTCCACCCCAGCATTGCCACCTACCTTCTCGGTTATTCAGCCCATGCAGCATGTGTCAGTGGATGCCTTTGCTGTTACTTTCTTTGCTCCCCCTACTCCTATGGGTGAATCACCCTGTGACACAGCCCACTCCAACCTGCATCTTTCTATCTCCAGCAATGTGGACGTCCTTTCGCCTTTCATGAGAATCTGCCCGAAGCCTACCTCCAAGTACAACTCTTGGTATGACTCCCACCCTGAAACGCAAGTGCAGCATGGCTGAGAGGAAGTGGAAGGCTTCGAGCACATCTCCTGACCAACTGGCCTGCCGCCTGCTCCAAAGGCAATACGGACTCTCTATCCTGTCCAAGAAGCATGTCTAAAAAACTGTTCCAGTCTAACATTGCGAATCGGATTTTCATCGCCCCAGTCAAGCTTAAGTGAGTACCTCTGATGTACCTGCTATTTCAATATCTGCTAACTGTGCACGTGTATACTACAGACATCATGCCTGTCCCTGTGTTACTCAATGGCTGCTAATTTGTGTATTATATATGCTACACAGCCCCTCTGCTGCTGAATCCTTTGATCATCCTACATCTAATCTATTTGCTACATAGTACTGCTACATGGTGTTGAAATCCAAGTGTCCGGTTTCACTGGCTTTAGAAGAGAAACATGAAAAACTGGGTGGATTTGCATGTTAGGTGGTAAATCATGGCCGCAAGGTTAATAATGGCTTTAGTGGAATATAGTCTGAGGTATCTTGGCCGGAAGGCCCTCGTTCCCTTTAAGGGAATGTTCTTGGATGCTAACCATACTTTATCCCCGACATGATATTGCGAGGTTTCTCTTCTATGTCTGTCTGGAAATTTCTTTTGTTGTTCCTTGGCTCGGTTTAAAGTTTTGGTAGCTTCTTTAAGGGACTGAGTAATAATTTTATGCAATGAGGTAATTGCTGGCATTTCCAATTTGTCAAGCGGATCAAAAGAGGATGTTTTTGGGTGCCGACCACTTATTGTAAAAAATTGTGTCTGTCCAGTGCTAGTATGGATTGAGTTGTTGTATGCGAATTCGCTTAACCAGAGAATGTTTTTCCAGGACCCTTCTGTTTGCTGTAACATACATCTCAGGTATTGTTCCAGAGTCTGATTGGTCAGTTCCGTTTGACCATCGGTTTGGGGATGGTGACTCGTGTATAGACGAAGCTCGATTTGGGCTAGTTTACAACATCTTCTCCAAAAGGCTGAGACGAATTGAGTTCCAACGCAGAGTGACCCGGGTGTCCTATCAACAAACCTTGAGGAATCAGATAAGTTAGATCTGATACATAAACGGAGTACTTACCCTCTCTCACAAGATGAACGCTCGCTCCTGAACAAGGGACTTTTGTTCGCACCAACTGACTCTAACGAATATGTACAGATACAGATTGATTTGTTTAAATGAATTCGCAAAATTAAACTAACAAAAATATTTTGCTACTCAAGTCAAGTACTTCAACCCCAAATCACATCCGCCTCTTCTCTCAGATGTAACACTGCAAACCATGTTGAGCACACATGTGCTCATGTCCCTTGATGAATGTGACCATGACCCTTCGGTGAATGTAATGGATTTGTTACATGATCTTAAAATTTGAAAAGTTGTCAACTAAATATAAATGTGTGCCTACATTTCCTAAAGATAATCTAATAGGCACATTTCACCAAGCAGTCATTAATGAAATTCACAAACTGCAAGACAAAGCCAGTAAGAGGAACGTGAGCAAACGCAATTTATCATCTCGAGAACAAACAGCTTTACGCAAGTTAGCATCAAACGAGAATTTAATCATTAAAGAGGCAGACAAAGGTTGCAATGTGGGGATTATGAACAAGAAGGACTGCATTGCCATGGCCTTAGAACATTTGAACTCCCCAGGGTGCTATGAGATTTTGGCATCCACCCCAACAAATCAACTACGAGTAACAGCAAACTCACTTGTGTCTAGATGGCACAACAAAGGCCTGTTCACATATGTTGAGAAACAATTCCTTATTGTAGATGGCCCAGTTATGCCCACATCCTACTTCCTACCCAAGATACATAAAGTTTTCATAAACATACCAGAAGGGAGACCTATCTTGAGTGGGGGTGGTGGCATTTTAGAGCCAATCTCCATTTATATCAATGAATGTCTTGTACCCCTGGTAACTTCCATTCCGACTTTTATTCGAGACACCATTCATACAACTGATAGGCATAGCAATGGGAGCCAGCTATGCTCCAGCACTTGCCAATATATTCATGCATCACTATGAGCAACTGTTTGTCTTCGCCAATGATTTGTTCTTACCATATACTTACATATGGAAAAGATACATAGACGATGTGTTTCTGATTTGGACAGGCTCTTGTGATTCTCTCAATGATTTTGTGTCATACTTAAATTCCAATACATAGGGTATTCAATTTATCCACACATCTAGCTTCAGTACCATTAGCGTTTCTGAAAATAAATCTGTAACAAAGGCTTATCATAAATCCACATCAGTTAATGCAGTGCTCAATGCGAGCAGCTGCCACAAGAAATTTGTTTCACAAAATATCCCTAAAGGGGAATTTGTACGTGCCAGACGCAATTGCTACTCAAACAAGGATTTCATCACAGAATGTGCGTTAATTCACAATCGCTTCTTGACAAGAGGCTACAACAGCAGACTCCTAGAAAAAGCAAAACGTGAGGTTAAATCCATGAAGAGGGAGGATTTGCTTACTCCCAAAGTATACTCTCAAAGTACGCATAGTAACAAATTGAAATGTATTACCAGATACAATGCAGATAGTTCTAGTCTGTATAAAATCGTCAATAAACATTGGCATATCCTACAACTCGACAGAGACGTTGGCTCCTGGGTAGATGACTCTCCCAACTTCATCTACACTAGGGCCAATAATCTCAAGAGCATCCTCTCACCCTCCTTTATGTCAAACCCACAATATACAGCTACTTGGTTACACCAACGAGATAACAAAGGTTTTTGCAAGTGTGGGGGATGCTCCATGTGTGCTTATGCATACGAAACCTGCAGAATTGAATTTGGCCAATTGGGCACTCATAGAATTCAATCTTTCATTAATTGCAACACCAAATTCTGTGTATATTGCATTATTTGTGTTTGTGGACAGTGCTATATTGGCAGCACCATTCGACCGTTAAAAATTAGGATAAGGGAACATCTGGCATCCATTTCCCAGGTTGAGTCAAAGTACCCATTGTTGGTACACTGACAACAAGTCCATCAAATGGACAACAAGGCACAAATTAAATTCACTGGGATGGCGAAAGTGTCCCTTCCACAATCTGGGGGCAATCTAGTCCTTAAATTGAGACAATTAGAGGCTCGCATCATTTGTCAATACCGCACTGTCACACAAGGTCTCAATACAGACCATGAATTATCTGTATTTTTATGAGCATTTGCTATTACATTGTAACCTCATGCAACAATGCAGTCATGGATACCTATCAATGACGCTCAACTGGACTCATCGTTGGTCATCCAATTAGCTTTCAATCCATATATAATTAATTTATGTTATCAGCCTAACCGAGGTGGGAACCCCAGAGGCAGACGCACGGGAGTTAATTCGCCCCCCTTACCCATCAGAGAGTCCTCACCCAAGATGGCGTCCCTCTCACACCACCCGCACGCCTAGTCGGCTGTCTGGCAATGTGTTTATTTTGCAAGCAGGAGCCACGCACGCCCAGCTCCTGCTCACAGTTTCAGCCGAGACGCTGGTAAGACCAGCACCTTTGCGTAGACCCCTAGCCTGTCTGAGGGGCTACGCGCACTCTCAATTAGTGGCCAGATGCGCACCACAGTCTAATTGATAATCAATTGCACTGTCTGTTTCTCTCTCTTCCCGTCCGCTGCTGGGCTCGCTGCTCCGTGCGTGGCTCCAATTTCTTCTGCATTTGCAGTTTCCACGCGAATATGTTTTCATTTGACATTGCAACTGCATATTAAGGTATCTAGGCCCTTGACTCTTCACTTTCACATAAGTTGCTTACTTGTATAGTTCACCACTAATATAGTGTATGTTATTATTACAGTGGAGCCAACGATCCTTCTTGTTCTTGTCGCTTACCATACAGCTTGGTAAGTGCATTTCCGATTTCCCTTCCAGCTACCAGGGTCCCTCCCAGGCCAATTATTCTCACACTCTATTCTTCCCTCCTAATTTTTTGTTATAGTGTCAGAATTACAGGATTCCCTCTGTACAGGTAATTCATTTTAATTTCTTGGAAACATACCAACTAACTGGATGGCCAACCTTGATCAACCATGCTAACGCATTCTTTTGCTATTTTTGTCTTTCCCTACCCCATCTCTTTTTCAATGTGTTAATTCATTTGTCATATCTTGATTTTCTTTCTATTTCATCTTACCATATGTATTGGCACAAATTGTTTTGCAATTGGATTACCTCGGTACTGTGCATTCAATAGCTTTTTTGTGATTGATATATTTTTTGACTTCACATGTCCAACGTGTTAATGTGTGTTGACCTCCAACTTGGTTTTTTGGTTCGTTGCTTGGGTCGCTCGCATGTATCATACACTCTCCTGTATCTTCATGTACTGGCCTAATTTGCATGTACACAAACCTGTAGCTTCAGTAGAAGAGCAAGATGCTCGAAACACGTGTCAGGCTACCTTCTTGGGAATTAAATATACACAAAATTTAATCTAAATTGTGTGTGTGCACAGTGTGTTTGTAAAAACAACCTACTTCTGTTTCATTTGGTGGTGGACTTGGCAAGTCCCCACACCTACACTCACCTGCAGCGCTTTTCACACCACTCCTCACAATACAGGTCTTTTCCTCTGAACCTCGCTGTCCTTTATTTACCAACCCTGACTTAGTCAGGTGGATAAATCCATTGGCTAGGTACTGGTCTAGGTAGGTTCTCAGATGTTGATGCTCTTACTCCGTTAAAGTGTATATACTGCAAGGGATTTGAGCTCCGCCGACTAGGTCAATCTGGCTGTCGTAGGGCCTATGTGGAGGTAGGGTGTTTGCTTGTTCCTTTCAGAACACGTCTTGATAGTCCTGATACTCCAGGGATAAGGCACCAGCAAGTCCCAGGATCGTTTTTGCCTTGATTTTCTGGTTCTGCAGGTTCTTATGGTAACAGGTTTTGGCGCATTCCTGTGGAAAGGTCAGCACTCACGTTTGCCAGTCCATCCTGGGGTTATGAGTTTCTAGACACGGCATTCCTAGAATCATCTGGAACTGGGGTGCCCCAATAAGATCAAAAGAGATTTCTTTGTGATGACCATCCTGACACATCAGCATAACTTTGTTGATGTGTTGCGTTACTGGTCCCGATGACAATTGAGAGCCATCCACTGCGGTAACCTTTTCCGCTTGTAGTTTCTGCTGAAGAGGGAGGCCTATTTCAGCAGCTAAATTCTGATCAATATAGTTAACCCACAGCTCCACTGTCAATATACGCTTCCAAAGCATGTACTTTTGATGGTTGCTGGTGGTGGGCTACAAGAACTTGAATGACTAGCTGCGAGGTCAGAACTACTTTCTTCATTTCGCTCGACAAGTGAACCCCTAGACTTGTCGCGTGTTGGAGTTTTCCTGGATTTTGTCTTTTTCATCATTATTGTTATCCGTTGCACCTATGGTTTTTTTGGGAGGTTTTGTTGTCCAATCCCTAAGAAAATGTCCTGACTTGCCACAATATAAGCAGAGTTGTTGTTGCCTCCTTTTTTCTCTCTCAGCTTTGGATACGGGGGCCCATAATCCCCCAATCTGCATGGGTTCAGATGCTTCATGGCTCTTGACTTGATTGTCCCTGGTTCTCATATAAACCGACCTTCCTTCAGTCCTTGTACGATCCATCTTTCGTTCTTGTAACCTATGGTCCAGTTGTACCGTCAGATTAATATATTCTGCACAACACTCGGGAGGGTTGACCACTTGGGCTAGTACGTCCTTTAATTCCCCACGCAATCCCCGATAGAACAATATGATTCTCTTTTCTTCAGGCTAGTTGGTTTGTGCAATCAGACAATTAAAGGTGGCTATGTACATCTGCAGATCATGGCTTCCCTTTCTTAGGACAGTTCGTTATCTAGGGCTTGTCCTTGGGTGTGCCTAGAAAACAACTTCTCCAATTCCCGTTGGAATTCCCCAAAATTGTGAAGTACAAGATCATCCTGGTTTACTAATGGTATGGAACAGTCTGCTGCGCTGCCTCCCAAATATGAAAGTACGAAGGCGACTCTGGCACTATCGTTAGGGAAGGCCCCAGGACGGCACAAAAAGTGAAGATGACACTGATTCATAAATATGGCGTATTTGTTGGGGTCACTAGTGAACCGTTTGGGTGGTGCCAAAAGTACAGCCCCTGGGTGTACCACTTGAACTGGTGGTGATGGCTGTGGCAAAGGGGTTGGTGCAATTCCAGGTAAATGAACTTGTCTTGCCTGAGTTGAAGCATCTGCCTTGCCAGATCATCAGTTCGTTCTTGAGCGATAATTAGATCTCTTCTTAGGGCATTTGTATCTTGTCTGTAGGCATGCACTTCAGCCCGAAGTTCCCCCAGTAACTGGGCTAATTGGTCAGTCTCTGAGGTGTTCATAATGCCCAGGCAGAGATTCAGAGAGTCTTTGTGTTCTGTTACGCTCACCTGCATAAAAAGCAGGTCTCTGGGACTTGCAAGGCAGAGTCATCACTGGATCAAGAGGACCGAAGAGAAGCTGAAAGATGAAGACCACTACCACGACTGAACCTCCCGGTGAAGCCCTGCTGCTGGTCTGAATCTCCAAACTTCGACGACAGAGAAGATCTGCAAAGAATCTTCATCCCTTGAGCTGGTGAGACCAACCAGTTGGCCAAACTCCAAGCCAGGCCTCCCTCTTCTGGTCGAATTTGCTGTGCACAGCTACAGTGAACCGGATAGCCAGGAGCACCGGACCCTGGGTTTTAAGGTGTGCACCTTTTATTTGTTGCTTTGCTCCACCGCTGGTTTCTTCTCTGGGCTATGCAGGACTCTCCAGTCTTTCTCCTTCGTGTCAGTCCGACAGTTGCTTCAGGAACCGTGAGGCTGCAGGATCTGCCAGGAACGTCAGCCTCAGCTACATCCTTCTTCTGCTCTAAAGTACTGTGCAAACCTGGTTGTTCATTCCGTCCGACCGCATTGAAAGTGTTTGAAATCTTTCACCAATGCGAGGGCTTGTCTATCTCTACTCTTTTAAGTAACTTTTCTTCTGACCAACTTCGTTTCGAACTCTTGGCAAAGACTTAACCGCAAACTACTCTGAACTGTGTGATCCTCTGCAAAGACTCTGAACCATAAACATTGGCCAAGGCCCATTGAATTGAATCCTTATTGTAGCAAGCCTTTTCTAGATTGCCCAGCCTACTTACTTGTTGGTGCTGCTTAAATTTGTATAACATTGTCTTTCCCTCCCTTTTAAATTGCTGGAGTGCCATTTTGCTCACACTTCATTGTGAGCTTAACTTGTTCGGAATTCATTGGGTGTTGTGTAGTATATTAAGATTGTGATTTTCTCCTACTTTACTTTAGTGATCTGTTCTACAAATGATGTGTAAATAAATGTATATTCTTTTACTCAGAAACCCTGGGTCAGTGTTTGCTTGAAGCATAGTAATTGCTGTCCTTTGTGTAACTTCTGATACTGCTCACTTTGCTCTTGAGATAAGTCTGACTGCTCAGCCATAGCTACCACTTTGCTCTGTAGTACCGGCTTGTACCAAAGGTGAATGTGTGCTGTCACTTGTAGTCTTAATTGTGTGTGGTGTTCCCAAAGGGTACTGCATATGATTCTGCCTAACACTGGTGTACAGCGGTGTGGATCAAGTATAGTGATTACACTTAGATTGCTGCTATTACCTTGGATCAACTAACCACAAGGCTAAACATCACTAAAAAGCAGTTTTAATCATGTCTGATATGGAAAGCTACAGTCAGGAGACCCTCCTTAGTTACTTTGTTGATTATCTGAACAATCTGTGTAGAGATAGCAGTCTCTCTGTTAAAGGCAAAAAGTCAGAATTAATTGAAAGGTTGTTAGAGAAACCAAGTCTGGAGAGTGGGTTTGAAATACCTGACCCTCCAGGAAAGGTGGAAAATAATGAGGATGATAATGTGCCAGATATTATTGATGAGTTAGATGAGGCAGATGCGTCTCACAGTGTAGGCCTTACTGCTCCTCTACCTGCTCAGCAACCTCAACCTTTGCCCACTGGGACCCCTACAGATCCTATACTCAGTTCTGAATTCATTGCTCTAGAAAAGATGAGGCTTGAATTGGAATTTAAAGGTACAAATGCTCAAACTGAACAAAATCATCAAGAACTTAAGCTCAGAGAAATGGAGTTGAACCATGCCTTACAAATAAAAAAGTTGCCTTTGGAAAATGCTTCCCTCCCAGAGTCTTCTAGGTCTTCCAGTCCTAAGAGACCCTGTATGCCTAAAGAAATTGTTGGTATGTATGAGGCAAAGCTTGGTATTTTGGATTGGTTGGCAATGTTTGAATATAACCATGGATTCAAGACATTAAAGGGAATCAGTTGCTTCCTTGGCTCTTCTCTAGGCTACCCACTGTTGCATCTGATGTTGTGATGGAGTTGGGGGAGGTGGATAGGATGGATTATGGGTGTTTGAAGCTAGCTTTAGTTGCTAGATTTGGGAAGACCCCTCCCCAGTACCTTAAGAGGTTTAGGACCCTCAAAAAGTATGATGGTACCCCTTGGGCTACCTGGGTATGTGAATGTTTGAAAAATTTAAAAGGTTGGGTTAAGGGTTACATAGTAAACACTTATGAAGTTATGGAAAATCTTGTTATGTTGGAGTCAATTTATGATGCCTGCTCTCCTGAGCTCAGACAGCACTTGGTTCTAAGGAGATAGATCCAAAGAGGTTAGCTAAGGCTGCTGACTTGTAGGTGGCCAACATGGCCACTCACAAGGATTCTGGTGCAACTCAGAAGAAGGATGAGGGAAAGCAGCCAAAGAAAGATAACAAGGAGAATTCAAATGCCTCCCATCCAGAAGAGGTCCACGAATATAAACAGTGTAAGCCACCTGGGAAACTAAATAGGGCTAGTGAATCCTCTGGTGCCCAACCAGAGGGAGGTCAGCAGAAGCCCCCATTACAGAGAGCATTTGGTAAATGCTATGTTTGTGGGTCAACTGACCATGTCAAAGGAGATCCCAGATGCAAGGGTAAACCTGCAGGTATCAGCACTGCCTCCTTAGCCTTCTCCCCAGAGGAAGAAGTACAAATGGCTAGTGCTCACTTTGAACTATTTGCTGAAGCACCCTTGGGTCTTCAGGAAACTGTATCATTAGAGTCCATGGGTTTGGGTAAGAAACAGAATATTGATGTGTACAACTCCATTCCAGAAAACTCTAGAGGGTATTATATGGACAGTGTCTTGTCAAAGGCCAATATACTCCAGCCAGGAGAGACAGTGGGGCCAGCAGAACAGTAGTGGATGATAGCTTTTTCAGGCCTGAGGATGTTGCTAAAGTACCCAAAGGTCCCACAAATTTTTCTGGAGGCTCTGTCCAGTTGGTTCTAACTCTGCCAGCTCTCATTCAGTGTACTAATATGACAGTAAGGATCCCTGTCAGTGTCCAGGATGAGGTGCTTGGGAAGTCCTGTTGGGGAATAATCTAAAAGCTCTAGGAATAGTATCCAGTACCCCCAGGCCTCCCAGTGAGAGAAAACAGAACCAAACCCAATTGGCTAGAGATACAACCTTAAGAGACCACTCTAAGCCTGTGGGAACCTCTACAGAGAACCCCACTAAAAGCCCTGGTGTTAGTAAGTTGACCTCTGTCCCAGACACATCTGAGGCTAGTATAGTAGGGGAATGGGAGCCCCAACCAAGCTCCATCATTGCCCATCCAATTGTAAAGTCTCTGACTCCCCCTGCTTCTGAGGAAGAGGTGGATAGACACATTGGACCCCTCTCTAGGCCTGTGAAAACTGGTAATTCTCAAAGGTAGTGGAAATAGGTCTAAGGCTAAAAACATTAAGACTATAGGAGCTTCTACTGAAGACTACAATAGAAATCCTAGTAGTAGAAGGAAAACTTCAAAAATAGGTAAGGTCAGATCTCAGAGGAAGTGGCAGCATGTACCTTGCGTCACCACAGCCCCTCCAACCAAGATACCTGCGACCCAACATGCTCTTGTCAGAGAGGTGTTGAGGAACCATTGAGGCCCCTCTAGAACTAAGGGATTCCTTTCTAAGGAGGCCTTGAAAAAGCCTATTGTAGTTTCAAAGGTTGTTACAACTTCTGAGGGACTGTTAGAACAGATACCCTGTTCATTAAAAAAGAGAGATGTACCACAACAGGTTTGTAGGTCATATAGTCTACAAATGAAAACCATTGGTAAAAAATTTCCTAGCAAGGGTTACAAAACGTTGCTGGTGTACTCAGTAGGCCATTTCACCAACTTGCAAGAGGAGATCATCCTGGTGGGGATTAGATCCTCCTGTCCCTTAGTCTGGGGGGGCGAGTGTTAGGGAGAATTCTCCATAATGGTTAATTTCCCTTACCTACTGAGTCCCTTAGCAGCTTGGCTGGATTTCTAGGATTTATTTTTTCACCTGGTAAGAGTGTGAGCCTTTATTTCCCACTCTTACATGTGTTTTGCTGTGCGTCTTACATTTTTGTGTCCATAGACTATGGAGTCTCAACTACTCCATAGGCATCATCTTTTTGTGTGTCACATAGTACCTTCAGTGCAGTGACACAGGGTTTTCTTTTTCAGACTTCCCACTCTGAACTCCATTTTCTGAGTCTGACTACTGTCCCCCAGAACATGTAAAGTTGCCATCGACTTTATTAGTCTTTTTAAATTCATGGACCCAGTACAAACTATCTTACATAGAGTACTGGAAAGGGTTTATAGTTATCCCTTTTTGTCTGTCTCTCATGGAGCATTATTTCGTTCCCCTTTCTTTAAGATTTGGCTGGTGGTTGTGATATCTACAATTTTTTCCCTATCGCGGTCTATGAAAATAGCCATGGTACTGTTTTAGGCTAAGTTAGTAGCCTCGAACTTTAATCTGCTGGACCCCTATTATTTTATTTCAGTTCTGGCTGGGAATATTCGCCATTTCTTTTTGTAAAGGTCTTTCTCGTTTTTTACTCTGCGCCCCAAACCAGGTTTGGTTCTTTTGTTCGCCATCCTTTGGTGGTTTCTGCACAGAAGCCCTCCTTAGGCGCCTGAATGTCTGAGGGGGACAGAATGTGAGGGAGTGGTTTGAGACTCCCTGCACAGGGTCTCCTTGGAGACCCATGTCACACTCTGTATGATTGGCTGTGGTGATTGTCCTGCGAGGACAGCCACCCTGCTGTGTGATTGACAGCCAGGCTGTGTGAATGGGGGAAAACTGCATAAAACGCAGGTCTCTGGGACTTGGAAGGCAGAGTCGCCACTGGATCGAGAGAACCGAAGAGAAGCAGAAAGAAGAAGACCACTACCACGACTGAACTACCGTGTGAAGCCGTGCTGCGGGTCAGAATCTCCAAACTTCGACGACAGAGAAGATCTGCAAAGAATCTTCTTCCCTTGGGCTGGCGGGACCAACCAGTTCGCCAAACCCCAAGCCAGGCCTCCCTCCTCTGGTTGAGTTTGCTGTGCACAGCTACAGTGAACCGGATAGCCAGGAGGACTGGACCCTGCTTGGGTTTTAAGAAGCACACCTTTTATTTGTCGCTTTGATCCGCCTTTTCTCAACTACGTCCAACTCTTTGGGGGTCAGACACTTGGCTAGGCAGAGAGTGGGGTTAGATCTCTCTCTTCTGCAGGTGACTCCCTCAGGAAAGGCCTCTCTGCCCCCCTCAAACTTAAGCCAGACCACCTGAAGTTACGGATGCAGCTGAAGACCTTCCAATCCTTCTCTACTTTCTCTCTATCCCTCCCCTGCTGACCTACCTGTCTGCCGCACCGACTGATTGCCTGGCTACCCTCTGAGCATAATGGGTACCAGGCTCCTCCATGATCAGTCTCAACGGCACTGCCTCCGGTTCACCACACACTTAAGGGCTGTAACTGTAACCTCTACAATCCCCTGCCTTCCTACACTTACCCAGAGCTGTGCTGCCCCGGATACACTTACTCAGAGCATTGCCGCCCTGATTGCACTTCCCATTCATGTCCCTACCTCTGGTACTTCTCCCTCTCTCTCCCCCCTGCACTTTGGCACTGTCACACTTGCACGAGCTGAATATCACAAAGTCTAGTAAGATCATTTGTATTGTCCTCTCTCTGTCTTCCCTCTCTTGTATTGTCGCGCCTAGAAACACTTGTGAACATGCACGTTATAAATGACTTATCATGTCAAGATGTACGTCCTTTGAATAATATTGTGTAGGCCAAGTTTCCATTGATTCCTAACCCAGCCACGATTTTGATTCCGTGTAGTATACCCACCACTGCCATGTATTTTACAGTGCTTGATCTTAAAAATGCTTTCTTTTCCATTCCATTCCCTGCAGACTCACACTATCTCACTGTGATTACATATTGCAGGCAAAGATTCTAACATACACAAGAGCCTCAGGGGTTCTGTGTATCCCCCAATGTGTTGAACAGGGTATTAAATATTGATTTGGCTAACATACAAACACAAAGCACTGTCATACAGTTGAAAACCTATGTGTGTGCAGTGCCACAGAGTAGCAATGCAGCCAAGATCCAGTATATTGTTTACCATTATTAGCAGAAACGGGATAAAAAGTGGACAAGGAGAAAGTGCAGTATTGCCCTAAGGAATTCATTTATTTGGTACAAATAATATCGTCAGGGAGAAAGGTGTCACCAGAAAGAGCCCATTCAATTCACAACACACACCAACCAACCACAGTAAAGGAAATTCAACAGTTTTTGGGATTGTGCAATAATTTCTGATCATGGATTTTTGATTATAGCACATACATCAGGCGCCTATTACAAGCAATACAGCAAGCACAGAAAGAGGACAGTGCTCGTATGTGGACACGAAAAATGATAGAAGCATTTGACGAGTTGAAAAATGTGATCACGGCTGCCTCGTTTTAGCAATACCTAAATGTATAGAACAGTTATTGGTATTTTCAAACTTCAAATGGGTATGTGATGATGGCTATCCTCACACACTTTGTTGGGGTACAAGCCCTTAGCATATTACAGTGGTCTTTTGGATCCAGTAATGAAGGGACATTTCCTGTGTGAACAAGCATTGGCTCCAGCAGCCTTTGCTATTGAGAAATCAGCAACAATAACAATGGGCTGTGACATGATATTGTATGTAAAGCGCACCCTGTTCAGAATTTTGTAAAAGCCAACATCCACGTTTGAAGTGTTCATATCCAACCCCACAATTAAGGATACAGCAGCCTTCATCACCGAACCAATAGAAGAAGGCAGTTATGTAGGTGACTGCTTCACATACACTGATGTTTATGATGATATACCTCAAGTTAAGGAGAATACATTTGAGGGGGGAGAAATGGTGTTAGTTGATGGCTCATCGACGAGTGATCAGACTACTGGATTGAGACAGCAGGGAGCACCAGTTGTACACAGTGAAGATGGTGATCTTGAGGTAGTGGCAAGAAAAAGACTACTGCCGCACTACTCTGCACAAGTGGCAGAACTAGTGGCTTTCTTAACAGCATTAGAAATGTACATTGACAGAGAGGTGACAATATACTCTAATTCAGTGTACCTAACATTGCCAGTACAATCAGGATTGTCTCACTGGAAATAAAGAGGGTTTCAGCGTTCAAACGGCATGCCAGTGCATAAAACCAAATTGTTATCAAGACTGATTGACACAGGGTCACTGCCTGCAAAAATGGCAATTGTGAAATGCACCACCCACTCAAATGGCATTGATTTTACAGCACAAGGTAATGATGCAGCGGACACAGCAACAAAAGAAGCATTGTATTTGACAGATACGCTACAGCTAGTAGTATTATTGAGCGACAAAAGGGAGAATAAGACACAAATAACTGAACCCTATAATGCATTGCGCATAACACAGATAATAGAGTTACAAGGACACACACCACAGCGAGAGCAGGAATTATCCCCCACTGACTTAGTATGGAGGCAGAACATCACAGGAAAGCCTGTCATGCCTTTAGAATTATTGACAGTAGCCTTAGACCAACTACATTATCCTGCACATTCGTCTAGAGAGTATGTTTATTCCCAATTTGCATGAGCATGTTCAAAATGTCATACACTGAGGACAGTGAAAGCAACATTACCATGCCCTTCTAAACCATTTCAGAATCTTTGTATTGATATGTTGATATGATACAAATTTGTAACGGCTATCATTATATGATCGTCATGGTGTGTCTAGTTTCACGCTGGATAGAGGCACGCCCTTGTGCCCATGCAGATGCAAAATCAGAAGCCAAATTCCTCCTACATGAGGTATTCCTCCAGTGGGTAGAGTGCAAAGTATTGCGATCAGTTGATGGGCAACACTTTGCAAATGATTTGTTCTTATTGGGCATGATATGATATGATATTTTATTTATATCACGCTCGTTCACAAAATTTTCATAAAGCACAATTTGTGCTGTGTCTATCATCTGCAGCCAAACTGCATTATGCAATCAGCCAAGTCCAGATCTCCACCTCACCCCGCACAAACTGGTTACTGACAGACAAATTAATATTTCCCCTTGTTCCTGCATGTGCCCAGTCCAATGCCCATAGTTCCACTGCTCAAACATTTGGAGGAAAAACGCTTGCTATTTTAAAAACGGCAATCTCTGCAGAAATACCTGTGTCAGCTGCAGCACTGCGAGCCTGCTAGCTCTTGCTGCCGTGCATATTGCTTCCTGGAGGAGGCGGTCTTGAGCTCGTCACGTGACCAATCACGTGGTTTTAGACATCTACTTCAAGGCAAGCAAGCCGCCCGAGCGGCGTGCTCGAACATTTGGAGGAAAAACGCTTGCTATTTTAATAACGGCAATCTCTGCAGAAATACCTGTGTCAGCTGCAGCACTGCAAGCCTGCTAGCTCTTGCTGCCGTGCATATCGCTTCCTAGAGGAGGCGGTCTTGAGCTCATCACGTGACCAATCACGTGGTTTTAGACATCTACTTCAAGGCAAGCAAGCCACCCTTGCGGTGGTAAGCCTGGTGGAGACAAGTCCCCTGGCTGTTGTGCGGCTGTTAGGAGCTGGTGGCTCAATCGGACAGGAGACTGCAGAGGTATTTCCTCTTTGATCCCTTCCGGACATCTATCATTTATTAAGAGCCTTGAGTGATTGTTTTGTGCAGGACATTTAAACAGCACTTTGCTTCCTGTAAATTACTATGGTAGCTCATAAATATACATTGAAAACCGGCATGCCTGAAAACATGGTGGACCAGGCGAGCATGGTAGCCGGTTCATCTTTAAAACAGTCAACTTTACATTTTGCAAGCTCCACTGGTCTTACACATCAACGTTCAAAATCTCTCTCATCTGGGGTCGGTTGTCAATGCATGCATGAAACCCTTCCAAGTGAGACAATGATTGTTGCACCCCAAGTGGTACCAATGGTTCCCCCGATCACGACCATCTGCGGGGCACAAGACTCACCACTTGTAGTGACCAATACTATTTCAGAAGTGCCTGATTCTAATGTTCTAGTTCAATCAGAAGCTCCTCGCCCCCCCCCCAGGTGTGGAGATAACCCATATTAATTCCGAAAGTTGCGCAAGTAAACATTCCACTGCAGAAGTCACTGACACAACTTTAGAATCCGCCTGTCTTGCAGGCGAATTACGTGCTGATTCCCACCTGAAATCATCTAGCCTTGATTCGGTCAACCCAGCTATTGACATATTTACTAGTAGCAATTCACAGGGCACGCCAATTACAGCACTCCCTATGAAACCTGAGCTGTGCTCAGTGGCCGTCCAAGTGCAGCTACGCCAAGCTTATGGGCAACTCTGCCTCACGGTTGACGTCGATGATGATGCCATAGAGTTCATAAATTCCTCTAATAACTCCTCTTGCCCCGCATCTGATGTACTATATATATGTTCAAATACAGGGGACCTAATACAGCTACAAGAAGATCTTTCACATAATACTACCATTATACCTGCTAAAAATTCCTTCCTTCCCAATCCACTTCCACTAATTCTCCAGCCTCAGTTATCTTGAACAAATCTCACATAGATATTGTAAACGAATCACTATCCTTTATAGCGCCTACTCCTCGTCGGACAAGATTTCGCGAAGTCGATAAGACCTCCGAATTCTTTATAGAACGAGCACAGGACAATCACTTTTCATTCCCGGAGGCCCCAGCACTGAATAACACCTTGAGTGCAATGAACACCGCCTTATTAACTATTGCAAAATTGTATGAGGCCCTAGATAATAAGGTCACTCGCCAATCAATGCTCATAGAGCAATACTTCAACGAGGATCTTCTAGATGAAAACAAAAAATCCACATCTAATGCCTCAATAAATCCTATTACTCTAATGACTACAGATTTTGGAACTCAGACCCAGGCGCCTAGGTGACCCCAACCTGCACAAATACTAGTGGTTGAAAAAGATAAGCCCATTGTCTTGGCAGGTGTTACTAATGCCTGTCTTTCTCTACCGCCCCAGATTAATATTGATGATACCATACAATAACCAAGTAAAATTGTCTCAACTTTGAATCCCAAATTGCCTCTTAAAGACTTTTCGCCCCAGCTGTCACCAATTCCTCATCCAAATCTTCTACCTTTCGCCGTTTGAGAAAAGATTGGAAAAGAATGAAAAAAGCTGTGCAAAAAACAAAATCTTGCACAAACGTAAGTGAGAACTCCAAAAAAAATGTATTAATATCCCATCGCGACTAGAAAAATCTGTAGTATCATCTACTCCTGACGTTTTAACTAAGGTGGTTCCAGCAATAATACCACATCAACCACTTGACGATCTTATAGCCCTAGCAAACCAGGCTATCACTACTTCTGTCACGCCTCCATCCATGTTTCAAAATAAACCTGGACCTGGCTCGCTTATGCCACCTGACTCAAGAGTTCCACCAGGCACCATTCCATCCATGCCAGTAGTCACTACACTCAATCCCAGTGTACATGTTGAATCAGTCATTGCCCAGTTAAGAGAAGAAATTAGAGTTTCGATCAATGCCTTTACTGCGCATTCTAACTTGACTTCACAATTGGCTCTTCCATCATGTGCAGATCAAACACAAGGCATGAAGAATCCAACTATATGGTCACCCATGAGTCACAGTGAACAACTCCCGATCTTAAAGCTTGCTACTGCACACTTATCCAATGGCTCACAGGCAGAATATGTGCAGCCTAATGCATCTGAGTCTGTAAAATCTGTACAGATGCAAGTAACCTCTGTATCAAATCCTATACCAATTAAGGATTCACATATAGAATCAGTTTTTCAATTGCCAACTTTAAAACAAGATCTAGGAGAATATATTAAATCTAGGAGAATATATTAAATCCTCCATTGAGTCTTGTTTTGCGGAATTGAAGTCCACTAGTCAGGACTATAAACTAACTTCTGCAGCTCTCACCTCGAGAATAAATACGCTGCAACAAACTATTAAAACACCAAACGAGCAGCTGCCTCACGCTCTGACCAAACCCATGCCTTGTGATACAAGTATGCAAAAGTCAATTGTGGGTCCTCAAAATTTGTATTCCAATGCCAAACTGCAATTATACTCACTGAATATGAAATGTCGTGCAGCACCTTTTTCAATGTATGTACTTAATAGATCAAGTATACTGAACATTTGTGCTGACATTGCGATTCTTAAAGACTTATCCACCACCGATATTGAATATATAGAGTTTGTTAATCAAGACGACCTGTCGGAAGTTAATATATGTATGCTCAGGTCTAGTGTTTAACACATTGTGGCATGCGCGAATGTCATTATTTGACCTAGGATTTATTCTGTCTCAAGATATTAAACCAGTCAGTGATAAAATGGAGAAACTCCAAGTCCAGACGTACCAATCAAAACAACATGCCACATCTCAAAGTCTAAACTCTCATCAAGCTTCCGTAGTCATGGGACCCCAAGAGTATGTGAAGCAATCATAACTAACTCTCACTCAAGACGTTGTTTCTTTGCTGTGATGGAATACCAGAGGTCACACTCACTTTATAAATTCAACCGTAAGTGACCTGCCTCAATTTGATATTATAGCCTTGCAAGAAACATGGCTCATGACTGCCCGATTTGTACTTCACATACAATTGTTTCCTCATTTTCGGTCAAAAAATCCATGGGACGCCCCTCTGGTGGCTTGTTGCTAGCAGTCACACATAATAGTGGTTTTAAAGTGATCCAGTATCCCTCCTCATCCCCATATTTCCAAGTAGTTAAATTAACTCGGGGCATGGCGAGCTTAGTCATAAGTAATATATATTGGAGTAGGCAGAACATAACGGATGAGATGTTCTTCATGCACTTGACCCTACACTTGGACAAAATAATCGCTGACACTAGTATCGTGTGCTCTATTGTTCTTGGTGACTTAAACTTACATATTTTACCAATGACCAATAGCAGGTCTGGGCTCAATGAGCAAACCTGGTGCACTATTATGAAAGAAAGGGGGTATGTAATGGTAAACAACACTGTGGACAGTGATGTCCCTGCCTGTGTAACTTGGTCTTCCGGCTCTCGGCAGGCAATTTTAGACTATATCTATATAAACAAGAAATGCCTACCCCAGGTACAGTCTATGAATGTGATTCCTTCATAAGTGAGCAATCACAATAAACTCATCATGCACTTTAATTTTTCAGTTGGGCATCATTTATCAGATTGAAACAGCTATCCATACCCTTTTAAAGTGAATAACAGCGGCACCCGTTTATGTTGGAATCCAACGACATTGAATCAGCTTAAACGGGCTTTGATTGACTCCCATAGACCTCTATATTCCAAAGATTCGCAGTGCTATGTCACTACGATGCAAAGTTTCAGGCAAATAAAAATGCCTGACTCTAGCATCAGACATAAGCTTACACACAGTTATGATGCTGAAATACAGCAAAGAAAAGCACAGCTAAGGCAAGCCATACGTAACCTAAGGGATGACCCAGCCATTAGCAGACCAGCCTCGAAGAGATTTCTGAAAGCCAGATATAGACAATGGCTGAAAGGTCATAAGTGCTTGCGATATCAAGAAGATGGAGAGAATATGTTGAGGCAAATGCTCACTAAATGCACCAGTGGCATTTGGAATTGCCTAAACACAGCCTCCCACAGACTACAGTCTGCAATGCGTACTTCTGCACTCCCAACTGAAAAATGGTCTGAACACTTCCACACCATATATCGTTCTCAATTCCCAGATTTCCTATTGGAATTTCAAAATATACACTCACCTCATGCCTTCAAAATGGACCAGGTAGACATTTTAAGTTGCATCAAAAATCTCAGCCGATCCAGAGCGGTTGGCCCTGATGGCCTCTATAATGGCATGCTTAAAGATCACCCTCTCCAATGGGCTTCTATTCTTCATGAAATTTTTCAACACATTTTTCATGTCGGGGAAATCCCCAAATCATGGAAGCGCTATATCATTCTGCCAATTTTTAAAAAGGGCGATAGGGACGATCCTACAGTTTATTGTCCTATCGCCCTTCTCGATTGCCCAGGCAAAATTTTTGCTCGCCTAATTTTGAGGCAGTTCAATCTCTGGCTTGATTCAAGTGATTCTCGCGATCCATTTCAAACAGGATTCCTACCTGGCTTAGGCACTGCCATTAAAGTCATCACACTAAATTCCGTTATCCATCAGGTGCGTCAACGATGTCAAGTGTTATACATGGCTTTCATTGACTTCCGCATGCCGTTTGACGCAATTCCATGGGAGCTAATATATAAAAAACTTATGGATAGAAGCTGTCCTTGTTTTATTCTGAAGTGGGCTATTCAGTTGCACTCGCGCACCTCTATCCAGGTTAGACTAAATAGTGAAGGCTTATTGTCGGAACCAATAGAGACTGCATGAGGCCTCAAACAGGGCTGCATTTTGGCATCAGCGATATTCCATTTTTTTTTTTCTAATATAAAACAAGTTTTTGCTTCACTTGTCACAGACAACTTAACAACATCCAAATCAGGCATTTGTTGTATGCCGATGATATAGTTTTACTATCGAAGACTGCAAATGGCCTCTGTGTCCTATTGAAAGCTTTGGGTCGCTATACTGTGGAAAATCGTATAACTGTTAATATAGCGAAAACCAAGGTTATCCAATTCGGCACAAGAAAAGTAAGATGTGTCAATCATCTATGGCCCTTACAATGCACAATACTGGAAACCGTACCATCCTATATATATCTAGGCACCTTTGTTACAAACAACATGAATCTTAACGCTCATGATCATCACGTAAAACAAAAGATTACGACAGCTGTCTCGCAGGCACGCCTGATTAAAGCCAATATTGCAAGTTCTCCTTGGTTCCGACAATTGTTTATTACAAGCAAAAGTTTTTTTCAGTAATAACTTATGGAGTGGAGGCTTCTTTAAGAAAAAAAACTATATTTACTGGACTGCCATAGAGGGATGTTATTGGAAACTAGTCTTACCCATACCACTTTCCTATCCTATGTGTATCGTGAGACACGAGTTGGGCTTAGTGTCTTTATATGCTATTTGTAAATGGAAAATGTGTTCACTTTATAGGAAATGTGTTATGGCAGATAATAAATCGGGTCTAATTCAAGTGATTGCAAAATATCTCTTACAGTCAATGGATGCATTTCCCTATGGTTGGAGGCAAAAAGCGCGGGAGATCATTAGCGAGACCAGGCTTACAATAACATTGTTGATAGAGAACCCGAACTGAGCAAAAATATGATTATGGGAGTACGATTGGATACAGACGCGACACGCGTGCACCCACTATCAGGTTTTTGCATATACTCCATTCAATCTGAAACGCTATGGTGCAGTCGAAAGTTACTTAGCCTTGTTTCCTAGTCCTCGACTGTGTGATGATTTCCTTCGCTATCGATTGAACCTTTGGCCCACAAATGATCTACTTTGCAAACGCAAATTAATACCTGAGAATGAGCGCCTCTGTCGTTTTTGTAAGATCGCCCCAGAAAATTTGAAACATCTGTGCTCAGTCTACCCTGCGTTACTTATCGAAAGAATCAAGTATATGAAACTCTTGTTGATAGATCATATAATACTTACCAGTGACAGTTTGTGGCAACTGCTATTTCATACTAATAATCAGCCATTGAGATATGCAATATTGAATTTCTTGCACAGTTTAAAATTGACAAACAAAAGATCGAATTATGATCGTATGCATTTCTTTCCTGTGATATCTTATTGCTTGTCATTTTTACTGCTGAAAGAAGAGTTGTTGTGCTTTACACTGCTAGTTTGATTGATTAAGTGGAGTTGTCATGTTTACTTTATAGTTTTTTCTACTTTTTTATTTTTCTCTTTTTTCTTTTTCTTTTGCTTGTTATCTTTTTTGAGATTCGTTGTATTGTCTTAATGAATTTTAATAATATTATGTAATTGAATTTGTTGAAAAATCAAGTTTACTTGATTAAAACAACTTTCTAATAAAAAAAAAAAAATGTTCCACTGCTACATTAGGAGATGAGTTTCACACATATTTGACTGTAATGACTGATACCTTGAAGCTTATTTTCCCCCAGGTAAAGTTCCAGCAGGTGGGACTGTCCGCAGCCAACAACAGATGAGAACATCTCACAGACTCAGCAACATTGACATCACCGCCCTCTCAGTTGTACCCAGGTGATATTGTTTTTGTGTGCAATTTCATGCACATGTGGAGCACGCCCCATTTTACAGAACCGCGCATCGTGCAGTGGGCCACTGAATCAGCGGTAAAGATACGTGGTCACAAGGGATGGCTCCGCCTAGGAGACATCAGGAAGAGCAACAGCAGTGCCCCCCTGTCCAACGATACAGAACAAGGAGAAGAGGAAGAGGATCCATGTTGAACATTACTTTATGTGTCTTTGTACACCCAGTGACCCACGATATACGAGATAGCACGTAGTATTTATCAAATTATTCTGGATAGTGACATGTGTAGTAATGTTCCTGTTTTCTCTTTCTTTTCATTGGATTGAATATACAAGAAATATGATAAAGAATAAAGTGGTAGAAATGTATGTATAAGAGACATATTTAGCAAAGAATTATCACTAAGAAATAAGAATGAAGGTTTTCATTAAGAAATTGATAACATATGGTACAACCATGTGTAATAAGTGGGTATGGAGAGAGTGAATGAGAGTTGCTATGTTTTCTCTCTCATTCATCACACCACGGTTGACCCCAGACTGGTTGTAGTGCAGGAAGTGCCAACCCACACAGCACATTGTTTAGTTCATCTCACATTTTGCAAAACGAGAGGACTATTTCAGGGACATTTGGCCTATGCTAATTGGGTAGAAAAAGAGGATTCTCTTTTTACAGATATTTTCACTAAGCAAAAAAAGGATGGCTGACAGATTGGGTTGAAAGAATATCGCCATGTATTTTAAACTGCAAAGACCTCATAGAGGGTAAGGAACATAGAGAACACACAATCTCAAATAATGCAGGAATGCCACAGGAGCAGTAATACCTAGGTGCTGTACCAGGCCACAGCTACACATAATTGGACAATTGTTCAAAAAAGGATGAATGATAGAAGGGATAATGGGATGTAGTGCATAGGTGATGGTTCGATTTACCAAAGAAACAGTTGCATTTCTTAATGATATGTTTCGAGCTGACTGAAAGAAATATGCAAAAGTTCTCACCTGGGTGGATGTGAAATCAGAAACAATGCACATACAAAGACGTGTCTGACCTTCTTTATGTTTCAGATACAATGAAACCATGCAAATAGGGAATAACATAGTGTGTGAACATAACATGGAGCTGCCAGGTATGCGACTATGCACCTCAGTATTGATGGACCATTATTGGTCATGTGGCACATGAGCATATATGCATCTCCCACCAAATTGGAACGTTATATGTTCTCTTACCACTCTGCACTCAATGGCAATGGTGGTTCCTCAGAGCCACATTGTAGCAATAGAGGAATATCCAGTAGTAAGGGATGTGGCCATAAAGAAAGGAGCTCCTAGAAGGCTGGGGATACAAAGGAGGAAAAAGGGAGAATAACTTCTGACCGGCTTCAGCGGATAGATAAGCAGCAATCCTGACCAAATACAGGCAGTATAGCGAAGCATCTGTATTTGTTGCATCCTTGCTGGCCCCTGGTATAGACGTGGCAGCACATTTAACGTGGCTTCACATTATTTGGTGGGAGTTATTGCAGCTAGCAAATGCCACAGAGAAATGTCTGGAATGCCATTAAGGAAGAAATACTGAAGGTCACCCTGACAGCTCTCCAGAATAGGTATGTGTTGGACCGCCTCACAGCTATGAGGGGGGGTCTCAGCAAAAATTGGGACCAGTTGCTGCACACTAATACTAGCAAATGATGAAGATAACGGCAGTTCGACAGATACCATGTCGGCCCAGGACACGTTACACACTACTATTGAGCTTGGGGAAAATATTTAAAGTTTAAAGTAGTATTGCCTTTCCTTATTGTATTATTGATATGCCTCTGCATTCTACCGATAGTATTGGGATATTGCAAAGGAGTTGGGAAAAAAGAAGTTCAAACACATATGATGTCTCCTACACTTGGTACTCAAGGAGGTGCTGCTCTCCCGGTACAAACTGGTACGCAAACAGATGCTTCCATTAGCACAGAGGAAATTAGAATGATCCTGCTAGAAAGACCGATTAGACCTCCTAGAACTAGTTTCACACCCCCCTTTGATCCTGCGAACTATACTTAACAATGGGTGGACTGTGAAGGTGATTGGGACTGCTACTTTATGACCTGCAACCCAGAAGAATTTGTAAAAAGGAGAGGCAGCTTCACGGGGGTCTGCAGAGCTTGGGTTCCAAAGGATGGATATGACAGGATGAAAGAAAGACCAGAGGTGGGAATGTTATGGTACAGATAGGACCAGTGACGCACAATGGCATGCCCTTGTAAGTCACCAAATGAAAAAGGAAAAATAGAATCAGGAAGCTGCAGCTACCATGTTTGTTTCGTGAAATATAACTCAAGTAGGATAGAGTTTGGTTTTGCCACACTGTCGGGAATTAGTGTTACAATATAGGGAAGGTTAAGTTGCTGAATACAGAGAGGGAATGTAGTAAATGGTGACAGACATAGCCACGAAGGGTACATATGAGAATACTGAACATGACAAGAGGATTGCCATTTTGAGTTAGCACGGCCCTGCAGGACTCACAGTAGAAAATACACAGGACTGGTGGTTCAATTGCTACATGGAGATTTTGTTGGTTCATGACATTGTTCAGATTGCTGAGGATGCCAAGGTTGAGAAAGAAGGGAGGACACGAAAGGGAGCTAAAACTGCATACATTGGCCTTCCTGGGTTTTCAGTCAAGATATGAAACAATTACTTTGTTTTTATTGATGACAGAGTAAAACACAAAAACCCTTGATTGCCAGACACACACAGTAACATTGCCACAGATGCCAAAGCAAGATGAACAAACAGTGCCCCCATGGTGGAAGAGGTTTAGTGTGCACACAGAGAACACAGTAGCAAGATGAATAAATGAGAGAGGTATGCCTTGCACATTGGGCCCGCACCACGATAAAGTAATTCAATGTTATCATGCACCTGCATGCAACAGTTTATGCCATGATGGAGGACATGATGAATTGTCCAAGGTTAGCAAACTGTCTGGGGCCCATCTTGGGAAAGCAAGATGGGATTACGTGTGTTATTTTGCCCACAGCAAAGTTTCAAATTCTCCCTGCACATTAAAATATAATTAGGTTGTTGTGGACAAACATAACATCCAAGGCCATGAGTAACAACTGACCAATCGCACACCATTTTTGTAACAGTGTCAGCACATTGTGGTGCCAGCCAATCAAAAATATCCCAGATGATGCTCATGAAGTGATGTTACTCTAGAGCAGTGGTCTTCAGAAATGTTTTTGGGTCTGGGCCCCCCCTGAGCAAAATGGGGGCAGGCCGGGCCCCCTCAAAAATGCCAAATGGACAGTATGTACAAATGGCTATGAACTATTGTGCACCGTCACCGCACCCTACTCCCAGTATAAACCCTGGGCTCCTCCACCTGCTCCCATCACAGTCACTGGGCTCCCTCATCCCACTTCGACCCAGTCCCTGTGCTCTCCCCACCACATCACAGACCCTGGTCTCTACCCACCCTGCTATCACCACTATCCGAGTGTGTTCCACCCATCCTGCTCCCACCACAGTTCCTGGGGCTCACCCCACCCCGTTCACAACACAGTCCGAGGGCCATTGGGAGCTGGTGCATTTTTTAAGTGGGGGGGGGCATAAATATTACCTACAAAAATGCAATAGCGACCAAGTGAGTGAGGGAGCCCAAACAAATCAAGGTGGGTTAGTGTGGTTTTCCCCCAATGAACTATTTTTAAATAATGGGTTAAAATGTTGCATTTTAGAGCATACTTAAAAGAAAATGGGTAAAAAGCCAAACAGTTTGCAATTGGCACTTCAAGGGGGAATTATGGTATTTTTGACTCGACATCTATGATAGATATCCAGTAAGAAAAATACCACCCCGGTCCCCTGGGATCCACAGCGCCTCAGCAGGGAAGCTGATTATGGCAGGTGGGTAGGGGATTGTGCAACAAAGGCATTTTAAAAATGCTGTTGTTGTACAACCCTCCCCCCCTCTACACACCACTCACCAAAATCAGCTCAACGGACCAAACCAAACACAAACACACACACACTTTCACACAGCAATCACTCTATCATTCATACAAGCACCCATAACCATACACTACCTCATAACACAAGCATACATACATCCATACACATATTTAAATAGAAAATCGATCTTCATTAATCGATGAGAACCGGATTGTCGGAAGTGGCCACTGTTTCCACGGCTACAGTGTAAAACCTTGTTGGTTCGGCTTGACGATCTTCTCTCGTCACGAGTTACGCTCCGTTAGGTGCTTTCCTCTAGCAGAGGCCGAGGTGTAAGTGAGGTGGAAGTGAAGCAGAGCTGAAACCTGCCGGCATGGGACGCAACGTCTACCCATCAGTGCCATCACCATCTTCTAGCGAGAGAAACGAGCAGGTGAGGCTAGGTGACGCACTTTCTACTGGGGACATCAGGATGGTGAGGTGTGGAGCGACACGTGTGAATGTGACACGCAAGCGAGCTACACGAGCTATACGAGCACGCTCACTACTCGCTCACTACTCGCTACTCGCTCACCATGCACTCCTACAGGGCCCTGCATTCCCTCCCTTTACCTGCAATCCCTGTTACCCCGGTAACCCCTGTAACCCCACTGTACCCCCTCTGGAAAAGGCACCCTTAGTCTTGGCGGTTTACCTTACGTGGCAACAGTTCTGGACGTTTTACGTATTACGTGAATGCTTGCACTTTACTTATAATACACAGTGAGCACTCAATGATCTTTAACCCTAGCTATTAGGGATCCCAGCAACTCGGTGGAGTAGCAGAAGTAGACTTGGGTGCCCTATTGAGAGACACTTTGTCATCTGCCAGTCACTTCCCGTTGGCTCCAGCTGGAGCAGTATGGAAAAGGAGGAAGGCTCAGGGATATCATAAATTAGAGGGACAAAGGAGCAATTAATTATTGCACTTCAGCATACGGGTTATAAGTGACTCGATAGCCTTTCCAGGAGACTGCGGGCAACGCCTTTGATCCTGGCAATATATACAAGGCAGCAATAGTTGAAGGCAAAGCTCCAGACTTTTACCTCCAGATTTTTGTCACAGGCAGACTACTGACATCATTCCAGATCCTGTAGCGAGACACTAGGTGCACTTGAATAAGGATTAGGTGCCCTATTGTTTAAAAATAAAATAAAAAACAAAAGTGAACAGGCCCTTACTATTAGCACGACCCGATCTGCCTGGACTTTGGGGCGGGTGCATTTAAACTACGGTTTTACTAGCCCTCCCTGCAATATTGCCCCTTTTCTCATAACCTCGCTACACAGACCTACGAGAGATCACCGATCTGGGTGGTGGCACTAGACTCACAATGCTGACAGTCAAAAAGTGCTCAGCGACGAGATATAACCTTCGCAATCGAAGAAGCAGAACACTGATATCAGAAATGAATGGCTGCAAAGGGCTTAAAACAGCACCTGTGGAGAAAGGGGCTATCACTGACTTTTTCACGATTCCTGATACTGCAAATACTGCAAATATAACAATTTTGCCGCTCCCCACGGAAAAGGCGACAGGAAACCAAAGTATGAATAACACCATAGAGGCACTAGGAGAAAGTGCAATAGATAACAACTCACTTCTGGACCTGTGCTTATCTATGCAGAGATCGATGACTCCTCATCTAGGTAGCACCCAGGGCAATCAAATCAATAGCTGCCAACATTTGTCTATTCACTCCCAACGAGAAACATTTGATAGACTATCTGCCACTGGCGTAACAGGGACCCCCGCAGTCCGTGCGGAGCGGGGGGGCCACCAGCACATGTCCTGGGAGGGGCCCCCACTTGTAGAAAAAAAAATATTCTTTTTTTTTGCAAAAAAAATCTTTTTTTTTCTTTTTGAATTCCCTCTGCATTTATAAAGAAATTATTTCTGTAATAGAAATTATTTCTTTATGAAGTCAGAATGACTTCAAAAAGAAACGATGGGCCTCATTACGGATTTGGCAGCAACCGTGCCATTGCTACCAGCAGGTTGCCGCCAGACCCGTAATGATTTACCGGCACCCGACTTCCCGGTAACACCGGGGGATTACAACCCCGGCGGTCTGGGAAGTCAGGCGCCGGCAAATGGTAAGTCCCCATTTCTATAAAGTCCTATCGGACTCAATGGGAATGGGGACCATAGAAGCACCGGCACCGTTAATAACGGTGCCAGTGCTTCCGTGAAAACTATGCGGGTGGGTGTCGTTCTGCCCGGCAGGTCTGACCTTCCGGGCAGGACGGCAACCGCCTGCAGAGCTGTAATATGCCGGCCCGGAAACAACAGTGCTGGTGAGCTTACCAGCACTGTTGTTTACAGTCCGGCATAATTGTAATGAGGCCCAGTTTCTTTTTTAAGTGTTAGGGCTCCCCTCAACCCCATGATGTGTGCGTGTGTGCATGTATGTTGAAAGGGTTCACACTTGAATGTATAGGTGGCTGCCTGTGCGAGTGTATGGTGAAAGGGTGCACACTTTAATATACTGGTGGCTGCCTGGGTGTGCCTGTATGGTGAAAGGGTGCACACTTAAATGTATAGGTGGCTGCCTGTGTGAGTGTATGGTGAAAGGGTGCACACTTAAATGTATGGGTGGGTGCCTGGGTGTGTGTTCCTGTATGGTGAAAGGGTGCACACGTAATTTTATGGGTGGCTGCCTGGGTGTGCCTGTATGGTGAAAGGGTGCACACTTAAATGTATGGATGGCTGCCTGGGTGTGCCAGTATGGTGAAAGAATGCACACTTAAATGTATGGTTGGCTGGGTGTGCATGTGTGTATATGGTGAATGGTGTGTGTGCTTGCGTTCAGGGGCACAACAAAACCTACATTTCGGGGGCTAACCCTTCAAATGTTGGGAGGGGTTCCAACTTCATGGGCGGTGGGGGAGGGGCAAACTTATTTGTTTGGGTCAACTAATTTCTTTATGCATTTTTATGAGACTATTCTAGTGCAGCTTCAATGTTACAAGCAGTTAACTCTCTCCTTTAATGTTTAAAGCACCCACTTATGGACTGCTGTGAGAATGAGTGGTCTCCCGTTCCCTCTCTACCATTCCAATCACTCCTCTGGCATGCAAGTATTAAACCCACATCACAATTTCAATTGCCTAAAAAAATTGGCATTTGAATGCAGGTACTAACATTGAATTGCTTTATGTTAGTAATTGGTGGGTTCTTGTTAACAGAGAAACCCAGGTGCCGTTTAACATCTGTGTCCTTTTCTGTCTGGCAACTGCTCTGAAGGTCAGCCAGGGCTGGTCAACATAGCCAAACATTTCAGGGGGTGGAGGGGGGGATGAATCCCAGTCAACTCAATAGTGTTGCACCAATACTTGTGTTTAATGCCTGGATTACTTATTGGTAATCCTCATTACTCCTAGCCCTAGTCTTCCTCGTCCCAGTGTGTATGAGACAGTACTTGTGTATAAGGCACTCTGCCTCATACAGAAGTACTGGGATGAGGTAGAGGTACACGGAAGTAATGCTTGATTTAGCTACCTGTAATCTTTATTACTCCTAGTCCCACTCTTCCTCATCCCAGTACTTACCTATGAGGCAAGGAGCCTCAACCGTAAGCTCTGGGGCAAGGAAGAATGATTTGGAGGTAATTCTGGGCCAAGGAGCTGATTTTGGAGGTTGGGGTGGGAGGGAGAGGGGATGTGTGGGGGGGCAGGATTGTACGACAAATCCTATATAATGGCTGTCCATGTGCAGGCTAAGCAGGCATGGTATGTGGTATTAGTGGCTAGAGAGGCATTTTGGTGCAGCCAGTCTAGTCATTCCTCAGTTTGGTATGACTTTTTTTAATGGGGCATTTATGATAAAGCAGTGTTGCTAAGTGAATTACCTGGCTAGACTGCAATTTGGGTGCTGCCAGTCAGCTGTTTCTTACTGCAGCATTGTATATTTTTCTGGGCATCTGTGATCAGATGATATGATATAAGTCATTTATAACGCACCTGCACACAAGTGTGCGACAAGACAAGGGATGGAAGATAGAGGGAGGACAAGACTAACGATCTTACTAGGCCTTGTGTCATTCAGATCGTGCAAGTGTGATAAAGAGAAGCACAAGGGGAAAGGGATGGGGGAAGTGCAAGGGAGAGGGGAGGGGAAAAACAGGGCAGCAATGCTCTGAGTAAGTGCTGTCAGGGCCCCTAAGTGCATGGTAGGACCAGAGGCAGTGCAAGGGTGACTGATCAAGAAAGAGTCTCAACTCAGTGAGACTCTGAGGGTAGCCAAGCAACCAGTCAGCCCAGCAGACAGGTAGGTCAGGTAGGCCAGCAGGGGAGAGAGAGAGCGAAAGCAGAGGAGAAGAGGAACGTTTTGAGCTGCTTCCAGAACTTCAGGTGGTCTGCTAAAGCTTGAGAGGGGTGGGGAGGCTATAACAGAGGGAGGCACCTGTAAAGGAGAGAGATCTACCCCCCACTCTCTTCCTGGAGAAGCGTCTAACCCTTAGAGAGTAGTAGGTAGCTGAGTGAAGGGCTTAAGAAGGAAGATATTTTGGAAGAGAGCGTTGGATGTAGTGCGGGCCCCGGGCCCAGAAAGCCTTGTGGACAATGCAAATGGTCTTGAACTTGATACTTGCAGCAACTGGGAGCCAGTGGAGAGATTTCAGGGCTGGAGAGATACGATCCCTGTGCTTGAGGCCAAGGATAAGTCTTGCAGTCTTTTTCTGGATTAGTTGCAGGGGCTGGATAGTAGAGAAAGGCAGATTGAGAAAGAGGCTGTTGCAGTAGTCCAGCCTAGAGAGAACCAGGGCTCTGCAGACAGTGAGCTTCTGGGGGAAAGTGAGAAAGGGAGAGTCCCTTTGAGGAGGAGCAGCTGGTAGTGGGACTTCTTGGCAACGTCTGAGATGTGAGGAGAGAAAGAGAGTGGAGTCAAAGATGACACCAGTGTTGTTTGCCTCACAGGAAGGCAAAGGAAGAGGGCCCAAAGTGGGCAGCCAGAGTGAGAGAGGAAAAGCAGGGGCAGGAGTCCAAATGAGAAGGATCTCCATCCTACTGACATTAAGGCAGAGATAGTTGGAGGCACACCAATCCTGAATCGCGGATAGACAGTCGGGAATGAGCGAGAGATGAGAGGAGTCTAAGGGGAGCCTGAAGGAAAGCGGAGTGTCATCCGCATAACACTGAAAGTTAGAGGAGAATGTAGAGATCAGGTGGGTCAAAGGGGCCACTTAAAGGTTGAAAAACCAGAGTGAGAGGATGGAGCGGGGAGAAAGGGACCAAGTTGGACCTGGGAGGGGCAGTCCAAAAGGAAGGAGGTCAGTCACTCAAGAACCTGATCCGTGATGGCCATGTTCTCATGGAGTCGATTGATCAGGATTGATCAGGATGGCATGATTGACCGTGTCGAAAGCACAGGAAAGATCAAGGAGGATGAGGACAGAAGGAAATGCTGGAATCAAGGTTAGAGAGCAGAACTTCACAGGTGTTCAGGACAGCAGTTTCCGTGTCTCTGGCACTGAAGCCAGACTGATGGTCATGGAGACAACCAACAGATTCCGTGTGGAGAGTAAGCTGGCATATGGCCAGCTTTTTCAACAGTTTGCCCAGGAAAGGGGTGATGGAGATTGGGCGATAGTTTGCCGGGCAGGCAGGATCAGCAGAAAGCTTCTTGAGGAGTGGGTGCATAAGGGAGTGCTTAACGGGAGAGGGGAAAGAGTGATTACAGAAATCGGTCAAGGCTGGAGCGAGGGTGTCAATTTGGTTCTTGATGGTTCTGGTGGAGCAGGAGAGCACCTGTTTGGATGCCACTTTCATAGATCGGACTTGTCTAGAAACCTCATCAGGTGTTGTCAGAGAGAAAGAGGAGAAAGGAGGAAGAGAGGTAGATATGACCAAAGGGGGGCCGAGAGAGGAAGAGGGAGAGGAAGAGGAGATGGAGGACAGGATGTCCTGAGTTTTAGCATAGAACTGAGATGACAGAGCCATACAGAGGGCCTGGGAGGGAACAGGAGATGTAAAGACCTCAACAGGATTGACCAGTTCTTTTCAGATTTTAAAGTGTTTGGCTGTGTTGTTAGAGGCCACAGAGACACAGGCTTGAATGTGTGTTCTATTCTTGATGAGTGTTATTGCTTCGACTGCCATTTTGGTGCAAACAGTCTAGATATGTCTAAATGTGGCCTGGCAAGCTTTACTATATTGTTATTACATGTCGACACTGGTCTACCTTGTGCAGCTAGTTGGACATGTTTTCATTGTGGCATGGAATTTTTAATAGCAAAGCTTTAATGTTCCTGTGCTCTGTTGGTTACTTGCATCTATTGGATTGGTGTTACCCTACAAAACAATTGCAAACACTCTGGCTTTTTAGCCAATTTTTCTCAGACAGTGTGCTGTATGTTATATTAAAACACATATTTATATCTTTTCCTAGTGCAGTGTGCGGCATATCCGTTCAGCAGCACGTTTGTGCGTATTGCACAAGTGTGATAGTCTAGGCTGGCCCAGAGTGTGGCGCGACCCTTGATTTGTTGCTGAGTTGGTGAGCCCCCTCAGCATGGCTCGCAGGGGGGCCCCCACATCTTCTGTTACGCCACTGCTATCTGCGTCGCCTAATTTGGATGTACACTTGGAATCATCGGCACCAGATAGTAGCAGAGAACAAGAGGAAAGCCAAACTACTTTGGGGGACCTGCAATTCTCGATCGCATCTCTACAATTCGCCTTGAATATTCTATTAAAGATGTGCGGGAGGATACTGGAAGTTACTCTTACCCTACCGGCAGGAAATACAGGAAACAGCAGCAACTTGGAGCCTGTGCAAAATGAAGGGAACACCACAGTACCAGTAAGCCCAGAAACTGCAGACCATGATATAAATACAACAACAAATGCGGATGTTTATTTCTCACGCAAACAGCGGCGAATGACCAAAAGAGAGATTGTAAGAAAAAAACGCCAAGTGGCAGCCATAATACTACCGGACACAGCAGAGCCGGAAGAGGAAATATCCAGACCTGCAAAAGGTAGCACTCCAAAATTGAATAAGAAAAAATCCAAAACGAAAGCGGCCCGAACGAACAAATGTATTGCAGGCAAGGAGGGTAAACTGACAAGTTGGCTCATTCTTGATAAGAGCACAGCGGTAATCCCGGCTGAGGAGGAAGACCGAAACAACAGCTACACATCACAATTAGCGATTGAAGTTCATTTAGAGCCCTCATATTGTCCAAATGAGCCAGAGGAGAACTCTGCTTTCAACGCTGCAATTATTGAACCAACCAATCCACCACAAATGGATATTACACCTGCTCCGTCAATTGTGCCGCCACAAGATGACAAAGGTAACACTATATCACCACTAGGCGGAAGAACTTGCATTATCAAGAACCTTTACCAGAATAATGACCATGACTGGATCCCGAGATCTGCGCTGATGACTAGATTACATTCCATCTCACATCTGAGAGTGCTGAGATCGGAAGACTTTGAATTCATTGAACCATTGAAAGCTAGGAATTCCAACATATCAGCAATACACTGTAAATGTTTAGCAACAGCTAATCTGATACACAACTACAAAGACAATCTCTGGGAAGTTGACATTGAAGTAGATGCCCTAACATAATCGATCCATAGTGGCTAATGCAAATGCCATGCACTAAATCCAGTGAAACTACAGTTCCACAGATACCTAAAGGCAACTCAATACAGTTAGCAGAAGTACAAAATGTTCTTCAATGGCTTGCTGAGACTCTTCCTGCTCTGTCAATTACCCAATGAGATCAAAGCCTAGTTACATGGAACTGTCATGGATTTAGCCATTTATTATCCGCAGATGGCTCAACCCCCATGTTAGTTGGTCACACCTGCATTTGTCTACAGGAGACGTGGCTTACCTCCGGGGCCCTTTTAAATGGCTATTCTATGCATCAGGAATTATCCAAAAAAGGACCCAGGGGAAGACCTTACGGAGGTCTACTTATTGGAATATTACATCCACTAAAATCAACTAGGATCCGCTCTAATATGGACAAGTTTGTACTCGTAGTTGAGATAGAACTTCCCGGTAAAGATGAAGTGGACAAGATGCTTTTGATCAATCTTTACAACCCTCCAGACTCCACCTGCCGAGATCTTACCCAGGAAGCTTGGCACGATGTGCTGATTAACTGGATGATCAATGCTGAACATAATCTAGTAATAATGACAGGTGACTTTAAATGTCATATAGTGGGTCCAGCGGGGAAAAGTAAAAATCCCTTATTGAAGAACATTGGAAGGATGTGGCATGCAGAGGAGAACTCTGAGGGATTACTTTGGCTAAACTTCTTGAAGGCATGGGACTTTGAAATATTAAATGGCAGAACCATCAGTAAATATCCAGGTCAACCTTCATGGAGTAACACCAGATCTAAAAGCACACTGGATTATATCTTTGTAAGTTCTTCTATGGCAAAATTGGCCATCAATATGAGGATTAACAACAATGACTGGAGTGATCATGCCTCTCTTACGTTATTATTTAATTTTGCGGTACAGCAAGCCCGGCCCAGACCTATTGGTGAGCTGAGAACGAACCATACCTCTTCTAACATCCGTTGGTCCGACAAAAACATCAGGGAAGCAACAGAAGCCACGAACGACATGGCACTTATGGACTGTGAAGCACTCCACACTATGTCTGGCAACGAGATCGAAGAGTGGATAACATAATTTTCACAAAACTATGCAACTGTCAACATAAACATGCTAGCCCCAGATGCCAAATCGACTAACATATTTGATGCTGAAATCAGAGATGCCAAAAGAGCATTAAGAGCAGAACTCAAGAAGCTACGTAAAAACTCCATCACATGGGATAGCTACCAGATTGCAATTAAAAAATGCAAAAACTTCTTTAGACTTTGGCTTAGGCAGAAACGTTATGCAGCCAAATTAGTTAAATGGCAAAAGACAGTCCAGATACTCTGCACTGGAAATTCTCGCTCTATATGCGGACTGCTGAGACAGGCCAGAGGTGATACGAGTAGCTCTCTCAATAATCCCATCGATGTGGGCCAATGGGAGGAATTTTTGAGAAGTCGTAATCATTACCCAGCTGGTCTGACTCAAGAGAAGACATCTCTGGATCGTCTATCTCCCCCTTTCAAGGTATCCGCGGAATCACTGACTACCATGAGAAAAAAGTTGAAATCTTCAAGAGCACCTGGGCCAAATGGCCTCGCCAAAGTTAGACCAAAAAACAATCCTGAATATTGGGCAGAGGTCCTTTCAATACTATTTGATAAGACTGAATGACGGGTGTATCTCGGAGTCATGGCAGACAGCAACCCTGGTCCCTATTTATAAGAGGGGAGACCGGACAGACCCTTCCAACTATCGACTACTGTCCATGTTAGATTGTACGGGAAAGTTGTTGGCAACATACTTATTACACGAACTTCAAGAATGGATGGATCGAGAACAGATCTTAGACCAATTCCAATGTGGCTTTAGAGGTGGATATTCGACAGTGCATAATTTGATTGTAATGGACATGCTCCACAATAAGGCCAGATCTCCAGGGAATCCACCATTATATATACTATTAATTGATTTCAAGGCGGCTTTCGATTTAGTACCTAGAGATCTGCTGTGGACCAAGCTTGAGAACTTGGGCTGCCCCAAAGGTATACTATACTATCTTAGATTACTACATTGTAATACTACAGTCTCTCTGAAACTGGACGCCATTGGTAATGTGGCCCACAAGATTGATCAAACACGTGGCGTAAAGCAATGATGCGTGACGGCCCTGATATTATACAATCTTTTCGTTCACGACATACCTAAAGCCATAGCAGCAGTCCACAACTGTCCACTTAAAATAGGCCAGACCCATTGTTCGGTTCTGGCCTATGCGGACGACTTAGTCATCATGGATCATACAATCAGTGGACTTCGATACTCTCCAGCTCAAGTACTCAGGAAAAGAGCTATACTATATTTAAATATGTCGCTGCAAGCAGAAAACTCTCTATTGAATGCCATGTACAATGAAATCAATAAATCTGCCACTTTCTCATTTATGAAAAAACAGATGGTCAACTATATGGAAAAGATTGGCTGGATCAATAGGCCTTATACAGATCAAGCCAATGCACTCAGCGCCTTGACCAAAAAATCTGAATTAGACAATTGGATTGACAATTTTGCACACTTAGAAGGTCTGAAACCTTATAAATGTGTTCAACATATGAGATACACCTTTAAGAAGCCATCTTCTTATGTATCTCTGTGCCCTTCACCACGACTGAGACGTTTTATCCTTCTATTGAGGATTGACCAATTACCGGTACTGGCTATTAGCGGAATTATGAGCAACCTGATCAAACCAGATCGCTACTGCCGACTCTGCATGAATAGATCTGCCACTGAAACCGGTTAACACGTTCTAACTAGATGCCCTTCGATGCAAAAAACTTACATAATATTCTATGGAGACTTTGTCCATCGTATGGATCATATCAGCAGCGAAGACTTTTGGCTGAGGGCGCTGAATGCAACCGGTATGAAACTCTATATGGCACTATACAACGTGTGGTTGATAGTGGAGAAACTACTGGACATATCTACATAGTGCCTGGGATAGTAGAGAAGCTATTGGACATGTCTATATAGAAGTTTCCTTCCCCTAACTAATGATGGGACTACATTTGGTACTGTATGTCTAAGCGTCTACATCTGCAGTTAATCTGCAAGAATTGTATAGCTTTAATACAAATCTGATGTAAATGTACTGTATTCAGCTGAATTAAGTACAATGTTACGCCATGTCGAAACATCAGGATGATGACATTTTAAATTTATTCTCCATTTTGGACATTTTGCTATAAGGTAATTATGACATTTATGATTACTGTAATTGTATTATTCTTTCTGTGGTCAACTATGATACTTACTGTCCTTTTCTGTTTTTGTTCCTATGAATATGCTGTATGAACCTATAATAGTATTTTACTTTTATAATTTGATTTATGTTATGTGAAAAGCTTATGTTAAGCTATAACACATTAAATAAATAATAATAAAATAGAAAATAAATGAACATTTAACGTGCTTCCTGCAGGGACATGCAGGTGGGTGCTGAAATGCTCAGTCCGTATGTGTGAGGAGGCGCAGGAGCTCCCCCTCGCACAAACAGATATGCAGTGCCCCAGCCAGCATTTCCAATGAGGAACGTAAGGCTGGCGAAGCAAAACACCCCCAGTCTTGCATGGCTCAGTGAGCATGTGTGGCTGGGGAACTGAACTGTCAAAGGGAAACAGTGTTTCCCTTTGACAGTTCAGCCAGCCCAGGAGCACTCCCTCAACTCAAAAAAAACATTACGGATGAGCCACTAGTCTTGGATTGGCCTACAGGGAAATAGGGAAATGTCCATACCAAAAATGCAAAATGCTAGTATTGGCCAGTTAAAATGGGCCACTTTTCTGGCTAATGTGGGCCAGATTGATGAGTTATTTCACTATGTAACTAGTAGGTTTGACCATTGTTGCTGAATAAATATTCTTTAAATATCACAATTTGCTTACATTTTAACAAAAAACACCCCCTTTGGTTCTATTTAAACAGTCTGTGACTAAAAGAATGAATATCGTTTGCAACTGTGGGCTGCTTTTTCATTAATGCCTGAGACAGTTTTATTGTCCAGTCCGACCATGTGAGCCACCCCTGTCCATTTCCTCCAATCTAAAAAAGAAAAAAAAAGAAAAAGTTTTTTTATTTTTTTACATTTCATGCTGGGCTCTCGCGCCCTTCTGGGATGTGGCCACACCCCCCCAGCAAAACATGTTTCTGACCATATGATGAAACTTAATACAGGACATTCTTCAGGGGCTGAGCAATAAAGAATGTTGATATTTCCTTAGCGTTCTATTGAAGTGCCGCTTTTTTTCTTAGCTGATGAATAGTCCATGGTACACAAATGGCAACATAAGTTCACCCAATCTTCACTACCAGTGTGGAAGAATTCAAAACCAAGCCCTGTAAGTATGGGTACTCTACTAGGTCTCCTGTGCCAGCTTAGAGGTGTAACGAACCATGAAGAGACTTCAGATTCTCAAAGCAAAATATACCCTATGTATCTTTACGAGAGCCTTTACTTTCACCAACACGACGGACACCTCTGATCTCTCTGTTACTCTCTCGCTGGTTCCTACATGGGTCGACTCATAACTTGTGTTGAGGGGGGCACTTGCCCAGTTTCTCCCGGGACTGAAGTTTATGAATAGCAAAAGCAGAGACTTGTGGACCCTCGTGAGTCAACATTATTTATTGCTCAGCCACTGAGGAATGTCCTGTATTAAGTTACATCATAAGGACAGAAACAAGTTGGGCTATGTTTTGGACACAGATTGATACACATCTGAAGTGGGAGAATGGAAGAACAGGCTCCCGCCCTTCCCCTCTCGCGCTTGGCCTAGACGATCACGGCCTAGACACCTGCCACGAGAGGAGTTTGCCTATCTACCAGACGACCAAATACCCTGGTACAGGAACATGGGATGTGCCCACCTCCCTGCCCAGCAGCCCGCCCTGCCCATGCTGACACCTGCGGCATGGATCAACTCGACTAAACCTACACGTCGTTAGAGATGCCATGACGACCTAGCCAACGGTCAGCACACCTGTGCAAACATGCACAACGGACACTCCCACACCAATCCACACGAAGAACATACTCAGTGCTATGACGTAGGCGACAGACATACCCACGGACGTGCATCTTTATTATTTTCCACATAGGCTCTCAAAATGCAGAAACGCAAGACGCATAATGAACTTATCTAAAAAGGCTTGCTAACGCTTCTTCTAAGAACCATGTACCATAATGAAGAATATAACGCAGACACGATACTGAGGATAGAGCAATATGATACCGTAACCTAAAGCACTCTGCATCAAACGGTTCCACCTATTCACCAGGACCAAGTAGGCCGCAAGCAAAAGCTTCCATGAACATTGAATGAGCAAGAGCTCGGTTGCTGACCCTGCAGAATGAGCCCGGCGAAAGCACACAGCCAAGGGCACGATGTTGCAATCTCGCACGCCGCAAGCCGACGCCAAGGTCGCACCTGCAAGATAAACCAGGCACACAGTGGGAAAAACAATATTAATTGTGCTGAATTTTGCCTCAAACACGGTCCCACCTCACGTGACAAAGCCAAACCTGACAGGATGCCAAGCCCAGGAGGAAGGAGACGCCTGAATCCCACGTTTCAAGACACAGGCAGATACAATTAAAAGACTCATTGGACATCTGCAGCAGTGGGAGTAGTCGACCTCCCAACATATGAATAAATCCTCACATTGTTTACACCTACCCATAGTAAAACATTGTTGAAAATGACAGGTGCACCGCGAGCTGGGAACAGCGATAGTCCCAGACTGGGAGGCTCGCGAGCGGACCAATCAGAACATGGGGCTCTCATCACTGACGCCATTAACATTGACCAATCCTCAGAGGTCTTCATGTAACAATTTTCATGTTTCAAATTGAAGGGACAGCCCAAGTATATCACCTGACTAACCCTCAACCACTAACACTGTTCTCTATATGTATGCTATACTAACCCTACCACTCGAGTAACCAATCCAGAGTGGAAATAGGTTTTTTGCTAAACTTTCTAAGGTGACGCAAGTAGCGCGTCATACTAAGGTAAAAAGGGCCTGCGAGCCCCACAATTGTGTGTGCGTCAGGACGGACGCGTACGATCCTTGACCCATCCCTGCCGTTTTGTCTAATAAACAGCAGAATCACCTTGCTTCTTGCGTGTGTCTCATACTCTATCTCTTTTGGGATATACGGGAGGAGTTGGGGCCTCCCTGCCCGGAGGTCTACGGACGGCCCGGCCGACCCCGGCAGAATTTCCCCCCGACACATCTGTTTGATTTAAAATGTGTGTGATGTTCCAAGAATAACTGTTTTGTTTATTATTATGTTATTATTATATTTTTCACACAGGTGCCTGTGATCTTCCGATTTTACCATACATGTTTTTTTTTTTAATGAAATTATTAAAGTAAGCTTTTTAATAACAGAGAGTGTACTTATCCATTGTTGCAATACGTTGGATCTTTTATCAGAGATCCTTCGTGTTGGTCCAGAAACTAGAGATGTGACCTTCCTTTTACATACTTTAACGGTAAACGTTAGAGGTACAGAGGTAAAGCAAGAACTATTCTCATTGCCCCAGTAACAAAACCTTGATCTATGTCAGAGTCTTGCCGTAGAATTGCTCTTCAGATGAGGCAGAGAGTTAATACTATTTTGAATAAAGTTGTGGTGGACACAGATGTATCTAGGATATTTAGGCTTGCAGTGGCTTGTTGGCACAAAGGGCACGTCATTCCATGCATTTCTAATTTATCTATGCAGTTTATGTAGACTATGGTGTGCCTTTCATTTTCAAGCATTGTCTCATTAAATTGGGCACAGTGTGGTGTGCAAGAGTTTACATCAAATACAGGCATTGTTGATGTGCTCTGTTAATTGCCCTATACAAAAAGTTGTGAAGTATTGAATTAAATTCATGTAAAAGTCTACATTTTATGGATGATTTTCTTGTTCTATAACTACACCAGCAGTGACATAGCACAAACATTGGGGGCTCCCCTGCGGCCCATTCTAATGCCCATGAGGATCATGATGCTGCTGGTGCATGCCGCTCTGCATAACTTAAACCATGTTTGTATGCTTTTAATCAAAGCTTAAATCTTTCACCTGACGTACAAATAAGGATATGATGCCTGGACCCTGGCACACAAATAAACCAGCCACCAGTCTTAGCTGGTACATTTTATAGTTGTAGGAGCATAAATATTTGTCATAAATAAGCAAGAGCGAATAAGCATAGTCATGGAGACCATACCAACCAAAGTGTGTTTGTGGGGGTTATCTCCCCAAGAATCGTTTTTGAATAATTAGTTAAAACAGTGCATTATACAGCAGACTTTCTGTGCAAAATTGGGTACAATTCCAGTCAGTGTGCAATCAGTGTTAAATTCAATAAATGCAAGTCACCAAAAGTGCACAGGGGAATTTCCCACCACACTTGAATGATGCATGCCCCCACAATATATGCCAGTATACAAACCATGTTCACCCAAGCTGTGCCCATATATTTCCATGCTGACTGCACCTATACATGTCATTACCCCATATAAGAACATACCCAATTTTGCTGTGTGTATAATGCCAGTAATAGTACAATAGGAAAACATGTCCGAGCTGGTTGCACCAATGTAGGCAAGTCTAGACATCTAATAACATTTGTCATGCTTGCTTTATCATAGATGTTGTGGCGGACCGGAAAAAGGACTCAGACTACTGTGAGCCATGTTAAGGGTTTTTATTCAAAATAAATGGGAAACGCCTCTCTTGTCCTAACGCTATTAGGGAAGTTCCCTACCTAAAAAAAATAAAACTAAGGGTATTAAGCAAAGTCAAAATATAAATGTTACTGGGTCCAAACGTTACAAACTAAGTGCATCTACGAAGAAAACAACACAAATAACCTCTATCTTTGGCTTCTGCCTGGCCTAATCACTTCGACCTCTTTTCCTCATGTACAAAGTTCAACAATGTTCCAAAACACAACCCACAAACTTTCTGTGGGTTCCGCAGATCAAATCTCAGTTCTTTACAATTCTCTCTCTCCGCGAAGAAAAGGTTTTTGTTAAACAATTCTACCAATTTAGACTTGGTTCTGTAAAATGTTCTTTTTTTTATCCAAATCCAGTTCACATCCTCTCTGTGGGTTTTGTGTGCCAGCTTTTCATAAACTACAAAAGGTTTCCCTTTCCTCAGGAAAAACATGGTTTCTCAAAGTTCAACAATTCCTTATAATACAGTTTGCAGGCCTCTCTATAGGCAACGTGGGTCAACTTTTCATAAACTCCATAAGGTTATGTTGTGCCTAGGAAAAACACGGTTTCTTTAACACCACTACACCATTTCTCCCTTGGTGCTTGACATTGTTGTTGTCTTTCTTGTAAATATTCAAACTGTACAGATTTGCTCTCCTCCCATTTCTGTTTCTTAAACTTCCCAAAGTCCTCTGGCCCTCTGTCAGGCTTTCTTTAGCAGGGCCACAGTACGGTGTCTGCTTTTTCAGGCTTTATAGGCTCCCATTATCCTTGTGGCTTCTCCAGCCCTGGAAGTTGACGTCTCTCAATCTCTCTGATGGCCCTTTGATAGGCTTGTTTTATCTCTGTCCTGGTTTTGCAGGCTCCCGCAACCCTTGTGGCTGTATGCTTCTCTCAATGGCACTATGTCTTTGGGAGTGTTCACTTTTCTCTCATGTTAATGCACTCAGGGCTCTCCAAAGACCAATGGCACTCTGATGGGCTTGCTCTCTCACTGCTTGGGTTTATCAGGTGCTCATAACCTTGTCAGCTTCCCCAGCCTTGATTATCAATGTTAGTACCTCTCAATTGAGTTCTCTCGTCAGGAGCATTTGTTACACTTCTGTTGCTCGTCTTAGAGGCAAATTAACTTCTAGTGTGGTGCTCAGGGATCCAAGCTGATCTGTACCCCTCTGGTCTCAACATTGGTTACTGGGTCCCAGACCGACCACATCTTCCTTGTTGCCACGCCACCATATGAGACGTTTGCTTTTCTATTTCCATTTATTTGCCGACCTTGGCTTATCGGTCGGTTATGATTTCCGCGTTCTGGCATGCAGATAGCGATTCACTTGATCTCCACACTACCGCTGGCCCCGATGTCCAGTGTGGCTCTGCCCCTCCCGGACGTCTTTCCAGCAGAGGCTCACCTCTACATATGATTCTTCCTTCTCTCTGTTCCTCTTGGTTTTATATACATCAACCGAAACAAAATGGGTGTGTCTTTCCACTTTGATTTTGAAGTTCAGGTGAGATCCAACATTACCTGAAGCCAAAGAGTTGGAAGACATGTCACTATTTGATGAATCCAAAATAGAATCACAAATAAAAGGGGGTGTTTTTGTTCTTTGACTATGTAGATCAGGCAACAGCCAGCATTACCTGGAACCAAAGAGATTGAAGAAATGTCACTATTCATTGGATTACAAACTGAAGTATTCAAAACAGAATTAACAACAGTATGCCCATGTAGCACAATAGCGTGTTCTGGACAGGGATTTCCTTATCAGAATGGGAGTCCTTGTTCCCAAGAGCGGAGTCACTCCCAGTAAATTCCCACTTGCCCAAACCCCTTCGCAGGGTTTGGCTGAGCAGGTTCCCCTTCCTAGCCTCAACTGCGGTGGCTCCCATTATGGGAGATGGTATGAATACCCTGGATTCCTCACAAAGCCCAGTAAATAATGCCATGCCAGAATAGGATATTATAGCTCAACTGGCCATACCCAAATGCCAGTCAAGCCACATAATAACATCTGTCATACTTTCTTTATCATAGATTCCCAGTAAAAATGTCATTGCACAGTAAGAAATGGCTAGATAGGCAGCACCAAAATGTCAGGCTAGCCACATAATAGCACGTATGATGCTTGCTTTTTTGTTGATGTCCAGTAAAATATGTCATACCAGAGTAAGAAATGGTTAGATTGTTTGCACCGAAATTCCAGTCCTGCCAAGTAATAACACGCATGATGCTTGCTTTATTATGATTACCCAGTACAAAATGTCATGACACAGTATGAAATGGCTAGACTGGCTGCACCAAAATGTCAGTATAGCCACTTATCATGCTTGCTTTATCATAGATTCCCATTAAAAAATGTCATTCTTACCCACTAACCCCCCAGACTTTACATGCACCTAGGCCTTCACTCACGATGCACTCACTCATACACCTTTGACATTCATTCACAAACACTGCACACCCAGAACATTCACACTGAATTCTCCTTACACTTCTGTTGCTCATCTTAAAGGCAAATTAACTTCTAGTGTGGTGCTCAGGGGTCCAGGGCTGATCTGTGACCCTCTAAAGGCTGGTGTTGGCATTGGTTACTGGGCCCAAGAACCACCACAGCTTCCTTGTTGTCACGCCACCATATGAGACGTTTGCTTTCCTAGTTCCATCTTTTTGCCGACCTTGGCTTATCGGTCGGTTATGATGTCTGCGTTCTGGCGTCCAGATAATGATTCACTTGATCTCCACACTACCGCTGGCCCCGCAGTCCAGCGTGGTTCTGCCCCTCCGGGACGTCTTTCCATCAGAGGCTCGCCTCTACATAGGATTCTTCCTTCTCTCTGTTTCTCTTGATTTTATATAAATTATCCGAAACAAAATGGGCGTGTCTTTCCACTTTGATTTTGAAGTTCAGGTGAGATCCAACATTACCTGAAGCCAAAGAGTTGGAAGATATGTCACTATTTGGTGAATCCAAAATAGAATAAAAAAAAAAAGGGTTGTGTTTTTGTTCTTTGACTCTGGAGTTCAGGCAACAGCCAGCATTACAGGAAACCAGAGAGATTGAAGAAATGTCACTATTCATTGGATTAAAAACAGAAGTATTCAAAACAGAATTACCAACAGTATGCCCATGTTGCATAATAGCGTGCTCTGGACAAGGATTTTGTTATTGGAATGGGAGTTCTTTTTCCCAAGAGGGGAGTCACTCCCAGTGAGTTTCCACTTGACCAAAGCCCCATGCGGGGTTTGGCCAAGCAGTTTCCATTCCTAGCCTCAACTGCGGTGGCTCGACATAGGGGAGATGGGATGAACACCCTGGATTCCTCACATAGCCCAGTAAATAATGCCATGCCAGAATAGGATATTATAGCTCAGCTGGCCATACCCCAATGCCAGTCAAGCCACATAATAACATTTGTCATACTTTCTTTATCATAGATTCCCTGTAAAAAATGTCATTCCAACCGACTAGCCCCCCAGTACTTTACATGCACCTAGGCCTTCACTTACCATGCACTCACTCATACACATTCCACATTCATTCACAAACGCTGCACACCCAGAACATTCACACTGCATTCTCCATACACACACCCAGAAAATTCACACACTGCATCCTCATTCACATGACATGTGCACTCATACCCATACATACACCATTCACATGCACGCAAGTGTATCATTATAATTGTTCTTTTATAACGTGCTTAATACCAGACATACAAAAATGTAAATTAAATAACGTCCTTTTTACCTGCTTCATGCTGAAAGTTCTGCCATCACTGCAGGCTTCTGGATCCCATGCTCCATATAGACAGGAACACGGAAATTAGAGAGAGCTTCCTGGTTCCTGTCTGACATGCACAAATGAGACAGAAGTAGTGCACCCCCGTCGTTCAGCTCCAATTAGCCCCAGAATGCCCCAGCCTAACCTTTAACCTGATTTTAGTAAGGTTGAGGGTTGTGGTGGGCTCCCCGTTCTGGACATGAGGCCTTGATACCTTCTGTAGCAGAGGGGCTGCAGAGGTTCCCACCATGCCAATGTACACTAGTTTTTATAATCTTCAATATTTTAACATATGCTTGGTCTGCTGATTGACAATATCTTGTGGAAGTTCTAGGTGCCAAAGTTGACACCATAGATCACAATTCCCTATGCTGTAGTATGTGGCAAGACATTCTAATGTTTTGAATATGGTTTGGCCTTTGACTGGTGTGAGCTCACCAAACACAACCATATGTTTTCCCCAAACAATTTTTCACATGTAGTCTTGATGAATGATTGCATTCTTAGGTGAATTAAGGCCTGTATAAAGTTAGAAGCTATGCTTCCCTCATCTATCAGATGAACTTTCTCTTTTAGTGGAATTTTGCCTAAATTCAGCTTCTGCAGACAATTTGTGATACTATCATTTGTTTTGATGCACAACTGGTAGGAGTAGTAGTCAATGTAATGTTGCAGCTCTAATGTTTTCAACAGTTTGGCCAGTGGAGGCTGAAACAACACCTTAAAGGTTGTCTGTTTTCTCTTGCAAAATTGTACAGATTGTATTAGTTTAAAAGGTTTGTCAAAACTAGTTTCACAACTAGAATACAATAGAAGAGATGTTTAATTATTTCAATTGCATGTTTTGTTTTAATTTTCTAATCCAGGTTCAATTTCTTCAGTAGTTCCAGGTAAATGAAGAGTTTTTCATAATTTAAAAATTATATGAGCAATGATGAATCTTGTTTCGATTGCTTGAATTGAACTATGGTGTTTTGTTCCTTCAGGCATTTCTGCGTCTGCTGTATTTTGAATAAGTGTTTCTATGAGGAGTGCTTGGATACTTGTAAGATGGTTAAATCCCTTTCTGTTCTTCTGGATGATGCTCATCTAATTATTTGCATTGTTTAAATTTGCTTTGTTAGGCTGCTTTCAGTTGCTTCACTCACAGCTTGAAATGTATAATGGACATCACTAATTCTTCCTCCTTTCTCCAAGGTAGTTCCATTTAATACACTTTTTTGTTGGTGTGCAGATTTGCAGGTTAGTTTTACATGGTTTACTAGAGTGCGTTTTGAAGGTCTTACTAGACTTCCATTGTAATTTAAAAGTGAATATTTGCCAGATGCTTCAATAGGTATATCATTTTTGTATCTGTAGTTTTGTGCATGCAAACACATGTTCTCTAAAGGGAGACTTCTGTTTGGGAAGCATATGTAAAAGAGATTACTTTCTAAGATGTCTTGTCTGTATGTATTTTATTCAGATAGGTATTAAATAGTTGGTATGATTTTAGTATTCTTTTTTTAGATGAAGCTTCACCAAGGTTTAGCCAAAGATTGTTTTCACATTTTCCACAAGCTACATTCTCTACGGGAGAACATTAAGATACAGAATCTGGACAGCTTTAATAAAAGTATTTTTCAGATGAAATATCACCCAAGTGATTGTTTAGCTCAGTGTCAATGCAAGCAATCTGAAGATGTGTCAGTGCTCATGTCATAGATGTATTGCATTTGCCATTTATATAGCAGCCTTTCCCCATTTGTATCGCCTCCTTGTGCTTTGTGGTTGGAACGCCTTCAGTGACCGCAGTCCACGTGTAGGAGGTTCTAAGAGTTTAAATTAAAGATGCTTGTTTGCATTTTTGCTGGGTTAGGACTAAGGTGGGCTGGCTAGGTGCCTGTAAGCAGCTGTGAGGTCAGGCACGTGGATGTGCCCAGCTAGACCAAAATGTTTTTCGTTGGTCGTAGCTGTATACTAATGGCAGCAGTGTTGAGGTATGTCATAGGTTTCAGTGTGGACGGCTATGTGTGCTACTAGACTGGAAGAGCATAGCCATAGCTGCATTCTAGGGTGAATGGGTGGGTAGCCGTGCATGTGTCCACAGACATGGTGTAAGGTATAGGTACCATAGGCTTGGCTGGTGTTCGACTGCAGTGTTCTTTTTCTTGGTCCAGTGTAATTAGCTGGTCTCGCTATTCGTGGTATCTTTGGAACGAAAGTCTGTGCATCGGGAAAAGGCTTGGAGGGATGATGGGGTTTGGCATGGGCTTACCTCGCCTTGGCCAACTGGTCAGGGTATTAGGAGTGGGTTTTGGGGCACCTTGATACAGGAGGGAGGGGGTGCACCTAAAATGGGTTACCACATTAGTCAGTAAAGTACAGTAGCACCTGGATTTGGGTCACCTGGATAGAGATGAAATGGGCATACAGCAGCAGACTGCAAATGCTGCAGCACCCAGACTTGGGACACTCGGATAGTGGGAGAAATGCCTACATGGGGTACAACAGTAGACAGTCAGATATAGTAGGGCCTCGGTTTGGGACACCTAGATTGGGACACCTGGATAGAGGAAGAAAGGCCTAAATGGGCATCCAACAGTGGACAGTAAAATGCAGTTGCACCTAGATTTGGGACACCTCGATAGGGGGAGAAATGCCTGAATGGGAATACAACATGAAACAGTAAAATAGAGTAGCACCTAGATTTGGCACACTTGGATAGAGGGACAGAGGCCTACATGGCAAGACAACAGTAGACAGTGAAATGCAGTAGCACCTATATTTGGGACACCTGGATAGTGGCAGAAATGCCTAAATGGGCATACAACAGTAGACAGTAAAATACAAGAGCGTCTAGTTTTGGGACACCTGGATAGTGCCTAAATGGGCACACAATAGTAGACAGTGAAATACAGTAGCACCTACATTTTGAACACCTGTTATTAAATGATGAACAACTCAAGATGTTCCTAGAGGTCACTGAAGAAATTGAATATGGAATAAAACATGAAAACACAACTTGCAATTGTAATAAATACAAACCTCTGATCTTGTAAGTATGTAAGTGATGAAGTTAGTTTGTGAAAAAAAGTACATTTGAAAATGTTTAGATGGGAACACATATAACCTTTCAGCTTTTGAAATAGCCCCCACAGGTCTTGCTGCTTACAACACAGGAAGTGTAAGTTTACATCTACTACTACTCCTCCCACTAGAACACCAAAAGAAATTAGAATTTTACAAATTGTCAGCAGTAGCTGCATCTGAAGTACGCAGAATTCTTTGATTAATTAATGTCATTCAAGATGACGAGGGGAACTGTCAGACTGTTCCCCTTCACCACCCTGCTCCTCACCTGTTGCTTCCTCTTGTCTGTCCTTAGTGTGCTTGGAATGCTTTTGGAGAGTCTTGGTTTCTTCCTTGGTAGGCCTTTCTCTGGACTTCCTGTCATGTAATTAGGGCCTGGCTCCCTCGGAGGCCACTTCGACAGGAAGTGGAACCTGTCTTGGGGGGCCCCGAGGAGCCAAGCCCCTGCGACAGGGAAAAAGCCGATCGACGGCAAAAAACCGTGTGGAATCTTCAGGAGGTAGAACTTGGAAATAGCTACTTCAGTGGCTGGGACTGGATGATTGTAGTCCAAAGTTAAGTACAGGTAAGCAGCGGTTATGGAAAGTCGGTTCCATGTAGCAACAGCGATGAAGGAATGAAGCGGAGGAAGAGGAAAACTGGATCCAATCCGTGTAGTAGTTGCTGGGTTCAGGGGCGAGGAGAAAGTATAGAGGGAGACGGGAGGTAAAAAGAAGAAGAGGAGGATGCTAGTATCGAAGAGACAAACACAGATACAGCGCACAGGAAAGTGGGCGGGGTTTGCTTAAATAACAATGTCAGCCATCTTGGATGAGGGCTAGCCAGCTACCTGAAGGTTCTCTGTGATGATACCTTCCACTTATGCCACAGCTTCCAGGGACGGATCCTGACAGGAGCATGGCTCCCAACTGAGTGCTTGCTTTAATTCACCTGAGAATACAAAATGTCCTAAAGACTGGACAAGGAGAACTGTTGGAAAACATGCCATTTTGAGATCTCCTACAGTTAAGACCAGTGAAAGGCCAAACCATATTCAAAACTGTAGGTCACAAAGATTGTCACACCACAGTGGACAGCATAGGCAATGAGAACCTATGGCATTGCTTTCGCGATAGACAAATTGCACAATGTTTCAGTCTGTAGATCCAAGGTAAACTCACATTTTAAAGAACATAACAATTGTACATACTGAACACACAAAATCATCCTTAAAATGTAGACTGTTAAATGTGCTCTATGCGCAAAACACATCTGCCTCTGATGTAATGGAACAATTAACACAAAAAAATCAACACTGCTTCCATTTAATGCCAATCCTTGTACACTTTGATCAATGTAATGAAAGAATGCTCAAAAAAGCCACATCACATCAGCTGCATAGACAAACTAGAAGTGTATGCATGACACTCCCTATGTGTCAACAAGCAATGGCACGCCTAAATTACCTAGAAAAATCTAACTCAAATTCAGCTGGATTGGAAAAAGTATAAAGGTTCTGCCTAAACTGCAGAGATGAACTAAGATGTAACTTTGATGTAGAGCAAAGTTTAGTTAATTGAGCAATTGGAACAGTTGTTGTCTTTCAAGGGCTAAGGAAACAGTAAGAACTAATGCCGATTCACAAACAGTCTAGGTGACTGAGGTGTGGTAAACAATGGAAATAAAGGAACAGCAATTTTCAAGTGATGAGCAAGTGTAGATCCAAAATGGAACAAGAGATAAACCCTGTAGGAGCAATGTTGTCAGGTAACTACTGTTAAAATTCAGCATAATTATGACGGGATAGTACAACCTGACCCATAAGTATTAAATGACAAGGGGCACTGACCTTGTCTGTTTCCTCCACCCTCCCATTACTGTTTTTTCCTCCCCAGCCCCCCTCCAGCACTATCTGAAATGTCATCAGGCCTAGTATCATAATTGCTTGTTTTGTTCCTCCCCTCCCTTTCTGCACCCCTCTCCCCCACCTTTTGTTTTTCTCTGGCTCTACCAGAAATGTTGTCAGGCCTAGTACGGTAGTCGCCTGTCTGTTTCCATTTCCTTCCCACTCTCTTCCTCCCTTCCTTTTCTATGTCTTAGCTCTTGCACTATCTGAAATGTCATCAGGCCGAGTACGATAGTTAATTCCCACATCTTTACTGTTCAAGGCCTGTAAGAATGTCATTGTATTTTCCCTTGTTCCCTCCCTTGCCTTGAAGTGCTTTGAAACACATTGTGTATAGGCATTATATAAATAAACTATCATATCATATCATATCATCATTAGGGGTTTGGTGGTAGCCGTGCCTGTAACACTGGCACAGCTGCCGTCAAACCCGTGATTTTACCGGCACCCATGAATGGGCAGATACCGGGTCATGCTGAGTTTGGCAGACCCGGTAATTGCCTATTTGCGGGTACAGGTAATAAGGGACTCCCCATTCGGCACCATAGGGCTGAATGGGAATGGGGAGCTCAGATGCACCGGCACCATTCATAACGGTGCCGGTACATCCACGAGTTGTGCTCGCGGGTGCCCCACTGCCTGCCAGGTCTGAGCTGGCGGGCAGAGAGAGACCCGTGAGCACAACTCATAGTATGGTGGTACAGTAGCAACGGTGCCAGTAGCACTACTGGTACCACTGTTGCCTTACCAACATACTTATAATGAGGCCCATTGCCTTTTTGAAAGTGGCCCAATGTTCACATTTGTATTTTTGTGGTAAAGCTCTCTTACCTCTGTAGATCAGACATCACTGGATTTTCCCCAAGGCCACTCTACTTAGTGCCTTAACCATTTCCCTTTCTGCTTATCCCATATTTTCCAGGTGGTCATATAGTGTTCACATTAATGTGCAAGTATTTTACATGAAGGTTGCCTTCCACAATTCATTGTGTCCCTTAGAGTCGTGCTATTGCATTTAACTAGCAGAATGTTTTATGAACATTCTGTTTAAACTATTTTACTACCCTTTATTCTATCTGTACACTTGTTACATTTGCAAGTCTTGAACACATTAGAATAGCAGACTGTCAGTTTATATACTTTTCAAAAGGATGTATATAAAAATAGGAAAGGTGGGCACAGATCAAGCTAGTACACCTGTGGGGAGTTATCTGACTAGACTTCTTCCCTATTTCCTGGCATGGTTGTGGGATCTGTTTCACTTGATGCAAATGTACAGAGCTTCAAGACCAGCCATAAATCAGCAGTTAGAAAAATATCAGTAACTTCTATACTTTTGCTCAGTTTCTAGATTCTGACATTTTCCCTGTTACTATCTGGCTTAAAGGACTTTGTGAGTGAATTCTAGATCCACAAATCCAAGTCTGCCTTCTGATACCTTCTTTCTCCTTTCTGTCTGATGTCTCTCCTTGTCTCATTCCCCGGAGTTATCCCTGAGAAAGTCTGCTGAACACGCCCAGATCAGAAGTTCTCTGAGACAGCTTATTGTTTCAATGCTTCTTACAATCTAATTCTTATTAATATCATTTACCAAGTCATGGCTGACCCCCTCTCTTAATGTTTTGTTAATTATGTTTTGCCCATCAATAAATGCAACACTGGTGTGGCCAGATCATATGCTCCATTTGTACCTGATGTCACAAAGTCTTCCTACTTGTATTACTTATCACCTATCTCCCAAACAGCTCTTTTTAGTATGGTAAGGAGAATAATAGCTTTCTCTGAGCTGCATGACCCATGACCTATGACACGCTCAAATGATTATTGCCAACATTCACACCCTTGTGCTAGCACATACTACCCCACTCAACAACACTCTGGACATGGGCATTTTCCTGCTACCCTTTAAGAAAAGGTTGAAGCCCCTTTTCCTTTAAAAGACTACCAATCACTCCAGCTTTTTTGGCTAACTATTCTGGCCTGACTGCCAATAACACCATCATTGGCAAAATAATTGAACACGATATCACTGAAGTTTCTGTTTAAGTACAGCCAGAGGGACAGAATCTGCTGTACTCCTTATCAGAGATGAAATCCTGAGGTCTATTTATGTCAACAAACCTGTTGTTCTCATTCTTCCAGACATGTTAGCAGCCTTCAATACTGCTAACCAGGTTACTCTCCTCACCTGCCTTGAAATCTTTTTTGGCATTATTGGCAATGCCTTTATACTGATCTCCTCTTCTCTGTCTGATAGGGACCTGCAGGTAACAGCATGATCCTTTCGTTCCATATGAAGCTACCCTTAACAGTGGCGTCCCTCAAGATTACATATTCTCGCCATTGCTTTTTAACACTTATCTCAAACATTTTGCTGATTCAATCACACCTCACACTGAACTTTTTAAACATATGTGGAGGACACCTAAAGAGTATTCAGGTTATTTGAACCATCTTCGGATATGCAATTCACCCCTCTCAGTGTGCTCATGATCTAGGATTGAATGGCTGGGCCTCCATTCTCTGAAGGAGAGTATTTTTGTTGGTTTCTCTATTCCACCATCTTTCTTTGCCTTCTTCTCTGCCTCCACACATTCTTCTTAAATGCCGACTGGCGATTAAAAACAAATCAGCTGGACTAATTTGTGGACTCAAACCATGTGATTGTATTATGCCCACATTGCTGTCTCTCCACTGGCTACTTGGTGGAGCATGCATCACTTGTAAAGCACCCTGTCTCTGTCTTCTGGAACACTGCCCCACCTACCTCACAGAAGGCTACGAAATATATTCAACTCAGAGAACCTCCAGTAAAATAAACTAGGAAATAGAACATTGTATTCCATGGTGTTAGAGGTATTTTTGCCAGTATTTTTGGTTGGTGGTATTTTTGGTATTTCGTGGTACAGTGGTGAGCCTAACTTCAGAGTACCGGCTAATAATTATTTTTATACTGTGGTCACTAACGGTGATCAATGACTGGACTTAGTACACTCCAAATGATGATTGTATGCCGTTTTAGGGACTTTTGCCAGTATTTTTAGAGTACATTTATCATGTAAATAGAATATTGTTATTCACACCCATAGCCCTGTGAAAGCCCAATTCACAATAATCAGTTTACATTTTATCTTACCACATGTGTCAAAGTGATTTACCGCAGGCAGTAAGAAACATTCACCATTTGTTATTCACAGTGCCCTATATTACCACCACAGGTCAGAACACATCATAAGCACACTAAGGCTAACTCAATATACTAATTTCTATTTTTTTAAATAAAAGATTAGAATTTGCAGAACATGCAAACAGAATAAACATAGTGTTCTCTCAGAGTATTGTGCATCTGTGATTCAAAACAAAAATGCCAGCCCACCAGACCAGCAATGCCTGCTGCAGCGCATAAGGAAGTGGACGCCCAATTGAGACGTGGCCCACCGCAAAGCAGAGGCCAAGCAAAACAAACCATACCTGGAGCTGGAACCATATACACAGCTCCAAGATGAGTGGAACACGAAAACCCCTAGTATGCAGTGCGGAAGAGTGTCAAGCCATGGAGAACGCTAACACCGCTGAAGAGATTGACCGTCACTGGAGCAAGCCCTGCAACACAGCAGGTATGCAGGTTGCACAGGTTAGAAGGAACCGAGGAGAGGAAAGTAGGAGTGGGGGAGAATAAAGGACCACCCTAACTCCATCGAAGGGTACAGGGACCCATGAGAAGTAAGAGAGCCAGGTGAAGAGTGAGGTCACAGGAAACTTCAAAAGGGTCATGGATCCAAGAGAACTAAGAGAGCCAGAAGGAGATGGGGGTCACTGGCAGCTCCAACTGGTTCACAGGGACCCACAAGAGCTAAGTGAGACATTGGGGCTGAGGGACCCACAGGAGCCGCAGAGGCCCAATAAGCAAAGTACCGAGCAAATTCTGGGGAAGCACGGAGGCTCCCAACAGTTTTATTAGGAAGGGGACTCCCTTTTACTAGTGGGGTCAGTGAGGCGTCAGCTTTCAATTTAAATGAAACTACATGAGTCTTTTTTGTGGCTTGCCACATATAGTAAAGTGGGATCGCTAGCACCTGATACAGGGATGGGGACCATGTTAGTTTGATTCCTTTGTTCAAATGTAAACATTCCTAGTCAGATCACCTCACAATCCATTGGGTTGACCTGTAGCTTGGGTCTCTATGCAACGATAGTGGGATGGGTATGCCCAGGTGTGGTTCCCATGCCTGCTGGGCCTAGAGAGCCAAGCTACTCCTCATTGGTGAGGCCCAATGAGGCCAGAACATTTCTGGGTATGCTTGTGGTCTTATGCAAAAGCAGTTTGGGATGTTCTGGCCCTTTTGGGGTGGGGCCAATCCTGATTTGCATATGGTTTTTCACCTTGTGTAATAGAGGGTTGCCCAGAACAATGGCAGAGGTTAATGCCAGTGAGGCGGTTTCTTTTAATTTAAATACAACTATGCTCAGACCATGTCCTTTGATATGAACCCTTCCACTGGCTTGCCACAGCTCTCACATCAGATACATAGACTACTGCTTGCATACACGTATCGTATACATACATTCATATATACATGCATACACATACATACATACTTCAAGGTGTTTTTACACTTAACTGATCACACGCCACATCTCTCCACCACACGCTGATCCGTATGGATCACCCCATGCCTCTATCTATTTGCATCTCCAGTCAGCTTGCTCCTATTCTCTTTACACATAGATGAGGAGAGGTGGGACCCACCGTCCGATCCTCGCCCTGGCCTCTTATGTATTCATGCCCATTCACCTCCACACTAATAATAGTAACACGATCTTTGTAGGAAGGGGGTGTGCGCCTACTAAGCAGCCCTGTCTTATCCTCTATCATAGTTGTGCTGACCCAGCCTGACTTTGTTTGCAATAGTCTAGGTGAAGCATGTAAGTTTAAAATGTGAATCTGAATTTACATCTTTCACCTAAAAGAATGGAGCGGCACTCTTTTGCCCCAATAGGCAAACCTCCACTGCACTTAATTTGTGTGCCCTGTATTGATCTTGCATGTACTGTGCTTTATCAGGTCTATATTTTGCTAGCAGAATATATTCTACACTTAACCAAACTGCACATTCCTGTGAATTTTACTGTCACATACAGACAACTAACTGTGGTTCGAATTATGCATCCCTATTTCCACAATCATAATCCCATCCCCTTCGCTCTTTCCTATAAACTAGCCCTTACCCTACTCCTCCTTCCTGCAGAGCTATAGTCTGGTGACACTGTAGCGGGGCCACAATATGACACATTTCACAGAAGGCCAGGTGTCAAAAGGCCACTACGGTGGTGTTGGGCGCAGTGTCAATATTGTTTACCAAATGTGTATAACATAGTCTGTGAAAATTGATTATCTGTACATCCTGAAGTGTCTTGTCATAAGAGGGCCATCTTATGTCGGTCTTCAATTCCTAGAACCAATACATTCTTCCTTTTTGGATTGTAATCAGTGGTTATATGCCATAAAATTGACAGCTAACATTTTAATCCTGGTTAGTCGGGGGGATCGCAGGAGCCCAAATGGTCCAGCAGATGTTTGCTTGGGAGAAGGAAGGGCTGCAAGGTTGGCTTATAAACAGGAGCCAGGGAAACTGAGAGGAGGCATGAAGAAAGATGCAGGAATGAAAAGCTTGGCTTTCAATATTTGGATGATATGATAATGATATGATAGTGTATATATATAGCGCCTCTACACAATGTGTTTCAAAGCGCTTCAAGACAAGGGAGGGAACAAGGGAAAATACAATGACATTCTTACAGGTCATGAACTGTAAGTATGTGAAATTAACTATTGTACCCGGCCTGATGACATTTCAGATAGTGCAAGAGGTAAGACATATATAAGGAAGGAAGGGGGATAGTGGGAAGGAAATGGAAACAGACAGGCGACTACCATACTAGGCCTGACGATATTTCTGGTAGAGACAGAGAAAAACAAAAGGTGAGGGAGAGCGTTGCTGAAAGGGAGGGGAGGAACAAAATAAGCAACTATCGTACTAGGCCTGATGACATTTCAGATAGTGCTGGAGGGGGGCCAATTAAGGAGTTGGGGAGGAGACAGACGAGGATGCTATCATACTAGGTCCCAGGACAATTCTGATAGAGTAAGTGCATAGAAGAAATTAAGGGGAGGATGGGGGGAGATAGGAAAAGGGAGAAAGGGAGAGGAGGAGAGAACAGAGAGTAAGCAGTCAAAAAGAGTGGAGAAGCAAAAGGGGAGAGGGAATACAATTGCAGAAGTCAGTAGTAACACATAATTTTGCAAGCCAGGATGCAAGATGAAGATGGGAACAGCATGATTCACGGCCACAATAAGAACAAGATGCGAAGGAAGTCCAGCATGAGAGTTGAGAAAGGGTGATACACCGTGAATCAATGAAGTCCATAAACGTCAAATCCAGTATTGCCCACAAGATGATGATGGTGTAACCAGAATGTATCAGGACTGACTCCAGCAGAATTTGGCTGAAGGGGGGCGAGGGGAGAGGGGAGCTGGGTAGAAGAATCAAGCAAAACAGGCAACACCTGTGTGTGAGAAGGGACGGGGGCACAAGGGAACATCACTGGGGGACCAGATGGGGTGGGGATGGCCTGTGGGGACAGAGGGAGTAAACACATGTTGGTTCATGCTTACCTGCTGTCTGAGCAGGGGGTCGGGCTCTGGGTCCTCCTGGTCCGAACAGGCCCAAACAGGAATCGCCCTTTTCTTCGTCATCCCTTCGCTTCGGACACCCGACCGAGAGAATCCCTTGATCTAAGAGTTAAGAGCAGGAAAGAAGAGGAAGGGCTAAGAAGGTCGGAGGGGCTTAGGCCAGGTGACCTAAATCCACTTGCACCTGCTCCCCATCTGAAAAGGAAAAGAGGCTGTAGGGCTCCTTAAGTAGGAAAAAAGAGTGGCAACCAGGAAGGCCCCAGGTTGGCGGGGATTGCTAAGTGGGGAACAAGAGTGGCAACCTGGAAGGTCTAGGTGGGCGGGACTTAGGCCAGGTGACCTAGATGCTGAATCCTTGCTGTGTTCTTGTTGCAAAAATGTTTTTGTATGAAATAAATTATTTATATCTAATTTTCTAGATTGTGATTACTTGAATAATGAGAGTCTACTATGTCTTACACATTCAATTTGTATTTAATAATTGCTAATTGATTTTATGTGTCGACAATGATGTATTGACTTTTGATTCTATTCCATATATTGCCATGAGTGCAGTTGTTAGAACCGGAAACCATTTTTGTTTTGCTAGTTCAGTTTAGGATTAACCTTTGGACTGGGGCCACTCAAAGTTTCTGACACTGCAGCCGTTGGCTAGGTTAATCTTTAACTAGTCAGGTTGCATTTAGGTTGGTTCAGTCCTTTTTACCACATGTTTAACAACTAAACATGCCCACCTCATTACCCTTGTCACCCTTTCTCATCTAAATCTAAAACCAATACAACATATAATAAAGCCTACTAAAGACTGCAGTTAGTTCAAGGCATTGTTTTCCCTATTCCTGGGCTTAGAGTATAACATACTGTGTCACTGGGTTGTGTGCTCCATGTGTTCATGATCACGATTAGTGAGAAAAACTACAACTGTTAAATGGCCCCCAAAGGTGTGTGCTCAGGAATTATGTTCCACCTTGAATATTGCAGAACAAGCATATAACATGTTATGTTCCTCTATGTAGCCTTTGCTTTTGCCCTTTCAAAAAAGTTATTATTTAGATCATTAGGTCTCCCAATTCATGTTTGTTTTCCATCACCATCTCCTTTGTTGGATATTTCGAGAAATGGGTGGGAACTCTAGATGTCTGGCAATTCTTGATATTTAGGACCCAAGGACAGTGGGCTGGCTCTTGGCCTCTCTCAATCTCAAAACTCTCAGAAGGAGATAGGTCAAGTAACTTTTCATAGGGATTATGTTTAAAATCTATTGGGTTCAATTTCTTAATCACTTCTGGAAAGTCTGGAATGCCAATGTTGCTACTTCTTGAATAGTTTTCCTTATTTGAAAACCTAGCAGTCATATTCCCCAACTGTCCACACAAGTACTGGATATGGACTTTCTCCTCATATCTGGTCATCCTCCATTTTGATACTTCAGTCCTCCAACCAAAGACTAGTTACATTTCCACATATTTGCTAAGAGTTAGTTTCATGTCTCCTATATATGCTGCTACTTGTGTCACACACAGCCATCAGCCTGTCTCTGTGGTCAGAAACTAAAACAGAAATGCCAATACCCACATTTGGCCTTTCAATGAATTGTGTGGGTAGGGATTAAATGGCCATATCTTAGGGTAGAATGGCTGTATCTGACCTGGAGCTGAATGTAACACAGGAGCATAGGGAATAGCTCTCAGGCCCCTTCCTCCAGGGCTCCCAGTTCTATAATCTGGGGTTTGAATTGTGTATGTGTGTGGGTATTTGTATGGGTATGTGCCTTTGTCTTCCATTATGTGATCATGTGACAAATTGACCTCTGCCCTGCAGTATTACAAAAGTGAGTGGATGCTAAAACGCACACTCAGTCCTCAAACCTCTACAAACCAAGAGCCAACACAATCATAAAGGTAAAACAGGCACAGTTAAGTGATATACCTCATTTGCCTTTTGCGATAATGGGGGCCAAGGGAAGGCTATACTCTCTAGATGGGTGTGAATGTGGTTCAGTTGCAACCCAAACAATGAAGTATAGCAATCCAAAATAAAGGAATGTCCAATTAATGTTCGATAAACATTATCTACCTTAATCAAACACACCATGTACAAAAATAACAAATGTGAAAATACTGTAAAAGCCCACCTCTGTAGACAGGTCACAGAATATGCAATGATAGAATTGATGCAGCACTCTGGTTAATGGAATGGGGAGAAAAGGCAATTAAGACAGCAATGTTCAAAGGATATGTTCTTGAGGAGGCAAAATGATTAAAATGGATGATCCAGTCTCTCGGGCCCAACACTGGAACTGAGGACGGGGGCAGATACTAGTGAATAGTACATGTGCAGAGATATTGGTGGTTATACGATTTTGAACCAGGTTTCTAGGTATCGACCATGGTGTCGGTTCGGGTTGTGGATGCGACATCGCGATGGCCCAGTGTCAAGCTGGCATTGATTCGGGGTTGAATGAAAAGGGAGCTGCAGTTTTGAAGAGTCTACTCGAGCTGTGCAGATCGGGTGGTTACCAGGTTTGGTTTGGTGTCTGAAAATCAGTGGCGGTCGAGCTGTTAACAAGATGTGCAGATGAGTTGGTTCCATGCAGAGGCTCTGAGGTATCTGTTTGGGGCACAAAACGGTCAGGTGGATCGACTCAAAGGAGAGGCGATGATGAAGCTAGTGTTTCAGATGGTGGCTCGAGCAAGGCAAGGCAGTGGTACTTTGTGATTTGGGCTGAGAGAACAAGGCACTTCAGCTGGTGTGCGTTGGTGAACGGGGTTGAACAGCAGATGGCGGTTCAGAGAACAATGGACTTCAAAGGGCAGTGTTGAAGGGACCTACTAGATTACTGGGTGTCGAGTACACTTGATTTGCAAATCAGTCTGGGTTGTTCCTAGGAACAGCTTCCTGTGAGTGGCTGTCCTTGGGGAAAGGGTGTTACCTGTCCTTATAAAGGAACAAAGAGAAGCAATTCCCCAAGACTACAGCCCTGCCAATGGGCAGGGTGGGCCTTGTCTGGGAAGAATACACATAATCCTTCCACAGCTGAACTGAGTCCACATAGCTGACACATGTGCACATCAATTTAATGTGGCTGGGATAATTCTGAGAGTTGCTGGCAACCATATCCTACCTCAGCCATCGATTATTTATTTCTACAGTGTACTATGCCAGAAGGACAGGAGTTTCAGAGTTATGCAGTTTTTTTTTCTTTTTTTAACAGAGGTTGCATATTCTAAATGCAGCCATTGCACTGCAGCGACTTGTAAGTCACGACACCTGTGACCTCGGAACCTGCACTGTAACACTGGTAGAGCAGGTGCTGCAAATCAGGACACTGATACAGCAGGGCATAGGCACACTGTGCTTTTGGCATGGACCTCATGAAAGGGTAATCTGATTAGCAGATTTCCCTTTCAGAGATGGGATGACCGGCATCATTGTATTATTTAAAAAGCCATCGCTCCTACACCTTTTTGCATACGTTTGCATATATTAAACAGTCAATTGGTCTTTGTGTGTCTTAAAATTGGTGTGGAGCAGAGCAAGCTATGTTCACGTATGTTTGTTGGGGGTATTTCTGGCTGTTCGCATATATTATTCATATTGTTTAATTGTGTTTACTTCTCTCTTGTACTTCACCAGAAGTCTTTGAAAAGTGGTAACCTGGTCCACATAACGACTCTCAACACTCGCTCTGCTGTCAAACATTCCTCTGACATCTGCTACCTCCTTGAAGACATTGATCTGGATGTTCTCACGCTCACTAAGACTTGGTTCATGGTCAGCTCTGTCATGAGCTTTGACACTCTCCTCCCTGAGGGCTACAAGATCCTCTCCAAACCCAGGACTAATCGGCCAAGAGGTGGAGTGGCCCTGATCTTTTCTGAATGGGTCCCTGCCTCTATCATTCCCACCCAGGCTTACTCCTCCTTTGAATGTCTTGTCTGCAGGATCTCTATCTCTACTGGCCTCACTCTGACTCTGGCCACCTTCTACAGGCCACCTTCCCAGGTCACCCTCTTCCTCTCAGAATGGGCTGATCTCTCCTTCTCTAACATTGCCTCTACCTATAGGCTTCGCTTCCTCAGGGATTTCAACATCCACTTAGACTCCTCTGACCTCTCTGGGCTTTTCTGCTACCTTTGCGACTCACTCTCCCTCTCTATTCTTCCTTCTGGTCTGACATACTCAACTGGACATACCTTGGATGTTGTCATCTCCTCAGATATCCCCCTCTCTAACCCTCTCACTACTCCACTCTCCTGGTCTGACCTCTTTCTGCTTTCCTCTCACCTGAAACTGTCTTTCCCCCGGGCAAAACCTACCCCAGCGCTGTCATCTTCCGTCGCTGTCATTCAACCTATGAAGCGGGTGTCAGTTGCCCCTTTTACCTCTACTTTCTCTCCTCCTCCTACCAATGTGGCTGACTCCCACTCTGACACAGCCCTCTCCAACGTTCATCTCTCTATCTCCAATGCTCTTCATATCCTTGCCCCTGTCATGAGGATCCATCTGAAGCCTGCCGCCAAGTGCAGTTTTTGGTATGAACCTGGCCTTGTTGCTCTGAAACACAAGTGCAGAGTGGTCAAGCTGAAGTGGAGGTCATCAGTCACATCCTCTGACAAACTGGCCTGCTGCCTGCTCCAAAAGCAATACAGACTCTCCGTCTTCTCCAAGAAGAGGGTGTACATTCAAGTCCACATCTCTGCGACCTCTAACAGCATGACCAAACATTTTAAAATCTACAAGGAGCTGGCCAATCTGACTACAGTCGCTACCTCCTGTTCCTTCCGAGGCCCTCTGTTTGGTGCTGGCCTCTCATTTCACCACTAAAAATCAGTACTTCCTGTCTACGCTATCCTCCTCTCCTAATCTCTCTCCCTCTACCTCTCTCAGGGCCACCACTGGCCACCCTTCCATCTCCTCTCCATCTCTCTCCTCTCTCTCCTATAAAACCTGATGATGTTTCTACACAAGTCTGGTCAATGAAAGTTTTATCCAAAAAGGTGCTCCCCTGTTCCTCCAGAACCATTAAGGACAACAGTGTTTCCCTCGCTCCAGCCATGGCCAATATCTGCAATAATTCCTTTGCCACTGGATCTTTCCCCTCTCTTTTCAAGCACTCCCTTCTGCAAGCCCTCCTGAAAAAGCCTTCTGCTGATTCTTCCTGCCCGACCAACTATCACCCAATCTCTATCACTCCTTTCCTGGGCAAGCTCCTTGAGAAACTGGCCCTCTCTCAGCTAAACCTCCACACTGATTCGGCTGGTTATCTCCATGACCATCAGTCTGGCTTCAGAGTGGCCAGAGGCATATAAACATCTCTCCTGAACCCCTGTGAAGATCGTCTCTCCAAAGAGATACTGTTATGTTCAAGCCCTTTCGATCTGGACCTACTGGTGGACTCCCTAAAGAATTGGGCTGTGGATCTACGCTCAACAAAAGTGAGCGTTGATCCACCAACAATTGAATTCATCAATCCCACTGATGGGTCTCAGTTATCCAGAGTGGACAGGGCCTGTCAAGCTGGATCATATAATGAGCAACTTGATGAGGCCTCACAAACGGACCCCTGTAGTGGAGAATTTCCAGTGTCCATTAGGTCCATCATGACTATTTTTAAAAGTACTCAAACCCCTATTATTGACACTAATGGCCCTGCAACGGAAGTATGTGCCCCCATCCCAGAGCTTGTGCAGAATTTGGCTCAAGAAAAGACTAGTCAACCTATAGCGATGAATGTCATGCTCAAATTGGGATCCTCACAAAATCTGCGGATAAGAAAATGTCATATACCCAAAAATGAAGACATTAGTATACATGTCTTTGTGATGGATCAGAGAAACTTTGTTATTACCAACATTTGTAAAGTCGATGTTAAGGAGCCCAAAGAAGCCTTGCAATACAAGGTCTTAGCATGGCTAAGACAAAGTACTGGGCTGGGGGTAGTTAGGCTATCGGACCTGAAAACTATCCGCAGGATTGACCTTACAGACTGGTGTATGCAACCTAACATTGATTGTGTTCTAGTTGGATGTGGTTCTAGCATGTTACCTGCTTTCTTAAGACAGTGTAGATACCTGCCCAGAGGGCCCTCCAGATGTAACTTAATTCTGTGATGCTCCCAGTTAGGTAGAGAGTCTTTTTAGGTTTATATGTATCATTGTTTTATGTACAGTGGACTTCTTAGTTTTTAAGTATTTGTAATTGTTCCATGGTGGTTTTTGCTCTTTTTTTTTTTTCCTTTGTGTGATTTTTGTGCCTTTTTGTCATTTCTACTTGCATGTTTTGTTGTTGTTTTGTTGGCTTTCATAAGCCTTCGGGTACCGCGGTGCGTAATATAAATGATTAAACATAAACATAAACAACCTTGGCTCCAGCTCTCACTCTGTCCTCATCCTCCTTGACCTCTCCTCTGCCTTTGTCATGGTCAATCACACCACCTTGATTAACTGTCTCAGGGGGTAATTCATAGTATTCAGCGCACAAGAGGCGCACGCGGCTGGCGCACAGTGTGCGCGTGCGAATTTCTGTGCCAGCCGCGTGCACTAAAATCTATTTCCACGCACAGCGTATTCATGGATTTTAGCTTCCAAAACCAGCTGTGGCGCAGAGTGGTGCAGCGACCCTGCAGCAGCGCCAGTTACGCCCCCAACCCCTCCCCATGCACACAAATCCCGTACATGGCGCACAGGTCTCCAACCACGAAAACGCCTGTAAAGCTCCCCGCGCACCGCTCCGAATACACGTACCCCACTGCATCGGGAGTGTCACATGCGATTGGAGCGGGGTACGTGTATAACAGGGGTTCGCGGGAAGTTTCACACACGAAATGCCCTGTGCGAGTGGGGTATGTGTATTCCTGGGGTGCGCTGGAAGTTTCACATGCGATAGACCCTATGCGAGTGGGGTACGTGTATTCCTGGGGTGCACCGGAAGTTTCACACATGATTGGAGAGGGGAATGTGTATTTTGGGGGTGCGCGGGAATTTTCACACGCGAAATGCCCTGTGCGATTGGGGTACATGTATTCCTGTGGTGCGCGGGAAGTTTCACACGCGATAGGCCCTGTGCGAGTGGGGTAAGTGTATTCCTGGGGTGCGTGGGAAGTTTCACACACGATAGGGCCTGTGCGAGTGGGGTACGTGTATTCCTGGGGTGCGCGGAAAGTTTCACACGCAATTGGAGAGGGGAACGTGTATTTTGGGGGTGCGTGGAAAGTTTCACACGCAAAATGCTCTGTGCGAGTGGGGTACGTGTATTCCTGGAGTGCACGGGAAGTTTCACACGCAAAATGCCCTGTGCGAGTGGGGTATGTGTATTCCTGGGGTGCGCGGGAAGTTCACACACGATTGGAGAGGGGAACGTGCATTTCGGGGGTGCACAGGAAGTTACACACGTGAAATGCCCTGTGCGAGTGGGGTACGTGTATTCCTGGGGTGCGCGGGAAGTTTCACACACGATAGGCCCTGTGCGAGTGGGGTACGTGTATTCCTGGGGTCCGTGGGAAGTTTCACACGCGATTGGAGAGGGGAACGTGAATAATTGGGCTTCGTGTGAAGTTTCACATGCGATTTTGCTGTCAGAGTGAGGTATGTGAATTTTGGGGGTGCGCGGGGAGTCCTACACGTGAATTGGCAGTGTAGGTCCTCCCAGGTGTTCCCTCTACACCCTCCATGGCCCCCGCAGGCAGCCCATCCACCATGGGCATGCCCCCCAGCCAAGCCACATGTCACCTTGCACTAGTGATCACCAACTCATGTCCCCCAGCACCCCCACCCCACAGCAGTCAGGGGCACCTTCCAGCAGGCCCCCACTCATGTCCACCAGCACCCCTACCCCCCAGCAGTCAGGGGCACCTGCCAGCAGGCCCCCATTCATGTTCCACACATGTGCCCCAGCACCCCCAACCCCAGCAGTCAGTGGCACCTGCCAGCAGGCCCCCACTCATGTCCCCCAGCACCCCCACCCCCCAGCAGTCAGGGGCACCTTCCAGCAGGCCCCCACTCATGTCCCACACATGTTCCAATGCACCCCCACCCCCCAGCAGTCAGCGGCACCTGCCAGCAGGCCCCCACACATGTCCCCCTGCACCCCCACCCCCCAGCAGTCAGGGACACCTGCCAGCAGGCCCCAACACATGTCCCCCAGCACCCCCATCCACCAGCAGTCAGTGGCACCTGCCAGCAGGCCCCCACTCATGTCCCACACATGTCCCCCAGCACCCTCACCCCCAGCAGTGTGGGACACCTGCCAGCAGGCCCCCACTCATGTCCCCCAGCACCCCCACCCCCCAGCAGTCAGGGGCACCTGCCAGCAGGCCCCCACTCATGTCCCCTGCACCCCTACCCCCCAGCAGTCAGGGGCACCTGTCAGCAGGCCCCCACACATGTCCCCCAGCACCCCACCCCCAGCAGTCAGGGGCACATGGCAACAGACCCCCACTCATGTCCCCCAGCACCCCCACCCCCAGCAGTCAGGGGCACCTGCCAGCAGGCCCCCACTCATGTCCCACACATGTCCCCCAGCACCCCCACCCCCCAGCAGTGAGGGGCACCTGCCAGCAGGCCTCCACTCATGTCCCCCTGCACCCCACTCCCCAGCAGTCAGTGGCACCTGCCAGCAGGCCCCCACACATGTCCCCTAGCACACCCACCCTCCAGCAGTCAGGGGCACCTGCCAGCAGGCCCCCACTCATGTCCCACACATGTCCCCCAGCACCCCCACCCCCCAGCAGTGAGGGGCACCTGCCAGAAGGCCCCCACGCATGTCCCCCAGCACCCCCACCCCTCAGCTGTCAGGGGCACCTGCCAGCAGGCCATCACTCATGTCGCCCAGCACCCCCATCCCCCAGCAGTCAGGGGCACCTGCCAGCAGGCCTCCACTCATGTGCCACACATGTCCCCCAGCACCCCCACCACCAAGCAGTCAGGGGCACCTGCCAGCAGGCCCCACTCATGTCCCCCTGCACCCCACCCCCCAGCAGTCAGGGGCACCTGCCCCTTTATTTTTTTTGGGCCTGTTTCCTCAAACAGCGTTCACTTCTTCTTTTCTCCTGTCTCCTCAGACAGCGTACAGTTCTTCTTTTGGCGGGGGTGTTGCCTACGAAAACACGTGTGTTTTTTTCACATTCTTTTTCGGGGCAGACAGTGAGTCACGCATGCATTTACCAACTGTGCTTGCCCTGTGTGTTGGTTACCCCTTCAGATGACCCACACATGTCCCCCAGCACCCACGTCATGACGATCCTCAATCATGGGCCTCATGGCCACCCACATCACACCCCACGCCACCCCAGCCCAAAGACCCAAACAAGTATTGCATCTACCCACAGAGAAATGGCCATTACTTGATACAACCCGAATGGCAATTATGTACATGAACACATGTCCGTCACACACACACAATGGGTGCAAGTGAATGTGAAAACTCATATCATGACATGCATGAAACCAATGAGAGAATAGCACACATCGAAGTATGAAAGAAAAATGTATTGAACACAACATGAATGTAATGAAAAAAAAACTCAATAATGGGAATAAGAAATAAAATGCAGCATGTCCGGAAAAAAATAAAAAAATATGAAATCAGAATCCAAAGAAATCCAAATGAAAATTTGTCCAAAGTCTCAGTCCAACAAAGCAAATTCAAAGGAAAATAAATATATGAAATCCATTGCGCCATGGTGAAATTATAATAAAAACGAGAAACATCCACTGTTCAACTATATACAAATCACCAACCCAGGGTCAATGAGCCCAACAAATGAAATGAAACCTGCAAAAAACACTACCAAATTAAGAATTATATACAAAAATGTGGTGCATTGTCCAAGCGGCACAAAATAAACAAAAACAGAAAGGAAACCTAACACTATCTAACTATTTACAATGGCAGCGGGCTAGTCCGACGGCTCACTTTTTGATGTCCCGGGCCAGGGCATCATCAAACTTCCGCTCAATGTCCTGGAGGCGGTCCTCTTCCATGGCCCCAAGGGTTCGCGGGGACGACATGTTCACCTCCAACTCCCTGCGAATTACCTCGAGGCACTCGGCCCGCCTCAGGGCCCTCCGCATGGAGTTCTCCGCCCTGAGCGTTGTGAGCCGTGCCTCTTCCGCCCGCTGCCGCTCCGCATCTATGGCGTGGCCCAACCGCTGCCACACGGAACACACTTGAAATCCGGGGTCCTCCTGCCCTATGGCCGATGCCTGCCCCTCCGATGTAGAAGGCCCCGAGCCATCATTGCTCCCACCATGTTGTTGCTGCTGTGCCTGTGCATGTGCCTGCACCCTGGCTCTTGCTGCCTGCATGTCCTCCTCCGGCTGGGGTGCAGTAGTCGTGGTGGCCACTCCTGCTGGACGTCCGACTCCCGACTGTGGCAGGGATGTGTCCTCCACCAGCCTGCTGGGTCAGAGGCAGCTCCACAGGGTACCCAGGTGATACATGGGAGGGAAGATGGCATGGAGGACGACTGGCACGTAGGGGGTTCAGGTGAGTAGGGGGTCGCAAGAAGGTCCAGCATACGGAGGAATCCAGCACCGGTGACCCGTCACAGTAGGTCAATGTGGTCAAAGAGGCATGCAAGACGACGTGCAGTCTCTCCACGAAAAGACTACAGGTCACCTTGCATGCCCCGTTGACGCAATGCTATCCCAGCCAGGACAGGCTCAACACGGTCCCGGATAGCCACGTCCACAGGGAGAGGAAGGCCAGTTGTTGTGCGATCATCCCCTCCCTGAAAACAAGTCTGGACGTAGGCATCCCTGCTGGTGACAGATGATGCAGTGACAGGATCATGGACAGGATTACACGCAGGCACCTCTGCGGCTGCCTGTGCTGCCTCCTGTCCCTGCCCCTGCACTGCACCACTAGCACCAGTGGAATCCCCACCTCCAGACCCCGTGTGTGTACCTTCCGCGGCCTCTTCCTCCACCAAACCCCCACCAACCTGGATGACTCCGTGCCATCTTCCTCCGTTGGACTCCGTGGGGTCTCTGCTGCGCCTTCTGCTGCCTGGGACGTGGCACCAGACTCCTCACTCCCCGACGAGATGACAATCTGGGAGGGGATCCGGGCCTTGCGTCTCCGGCTGGTGGTGCGATCCCTGCCACTGTGCTCCACAGCACCCTCTCCGCCCTCTTCATCAGTTGACGTTGCAGACAGGGAGAGATAAAGCACAAACATCAGGGCACTGTACAATGGACTGATACACACATGACAGTTGCACATGAGTGGCAGTGTCAAACTTCAGACATGGCATCACACTCCACAACACACATGTAATTTCAACTCACACACTTGAGCATTTCCACAGCAATATTGCACCAGGCAGCAACATCCATACACATACAACAGCATGAACAGCCGAAGGTGATCCTGACATCACATGAAACACAGGGAGTGCACTAGACATGCACACACGCCACCACACTTACATGCATGTCTGCATCTCCTCCAACTGTCGCAGTGATGCGATCGCCATACATGTCACATCTGGCATTCAGCCTTCTACATATCAGTGTCATCCATGTTGCATCACAGTTACACACTTGTCAAATACACACACATGCACATGCACACAGTGCAGATACATGCAGCAGGAACCACCATCCATGTGTGACACCACAACCATGCCAACGTACATACACAGAAATTCAAACATGTGTGCTCCCACACCTGCATTTGCACAGCCTGCTTACCAACACATACACCATCGATGTGTATCACACCTAAGCGGACTCACATGTGGCAGCCTCATGCCCCTGTTCATACACATACCTACATGGACCTACGAAAACACGTGTGCAACCTGCACACTACTGGCACACCACCACACGCACAGCGTCCTATCAGTATGCATGTACACTTACCGCACGACTCCAGACGGGCCTGCCTCTTAAGGACCTGGATGTGGAGCGCTGGGCATATGTGTTCCAGGACCCTCATCTGGTGGTCGGACAGGTGGCCCCGGCACCCCTCGGCATCCGCTGCCTTCAAGAGGCGGCGGGCCTTGTTGAGGGTCCTGGACCTGAAGTCCTCCCAGCGCTTCTTGACATGTTGTAATTCGCGGACTGCCACCCCCTCCGCGTTGATGGCAGTCATGATGTCCATCCAGATCCTGATCTGTCCTTCATTGTCGGGGTGCAAACTTCTAAAGAGGGCATCATACTGCCCCAGGTCTTGCTCCACCAGGAAACCAACTTCCCTGGCACTGATGCTGGTGGCCCTCTGCCTCTCTGGCTGGGGGTTGCCAGTGGTGCCAGATGACGTTGTGCCCGACATGGCAACCCCAGAGGCAGGAGTGGGTGGGCAACTGGGTCCTGGGGCTGGGCTGTGGAACGATGGTATCCCAGTTGGGAGTCTTCGGTTCCAGCAGGGGTGGTCACAGCAACTGCACCCCTGGCTGACGTGCAGGCAGCAAATAGCAGGGCACGTGGGCAGCAGGCAGTCAGGCAGCAAAGATGGCAGGTGGGAGCATGCTCAGGGCTCTGGGGGGCAGTAATTCAGCCTACTGGGCAGGAACGTGGTCTTCTGTGTGTTGTTGTGTGGCCAGCTTGATACGGAGTGATTTGGCACGTGAAAATCTTGCACGTCAGAGTGTAATTCGAGGAAAGGCCCTTTGCGCGTAATTGCATCAGCACACGTACCCGGTTTCATTGGACCAAAGGCCCTTTGCGCGTAAGCGCTTCTGTGACATGACTCGCGCGGGAGTTTCCCTCGTGACGTGGGCATAGTGGCTTAGCGCGCGTGAAAAAACTGCACGTCCGCGTGTGGATGCATGTAATCCGAGAAAAGGGCCTACGCGCGTAAGTGACGTGATGCGCGCGGGCGTTTCCATCAACACGGGTGCATGTTCATCGTACACATCCAAAAACTGCACATCAGAGTGTCAGCTCGTGTAATTGGAGGAAAGGGCCTTAGCGCGTACACGCGTAAGTGATGCTGTACGTGTGGGCCGCTTTAAAAGGTACGTGTAGGACCCCATTCCCTTGTACGTGCTTTTCGTGGAGAGCGAGTGGGTGAATTCTGTACTTCTTGTTGGTTCACATGCGATTACTTCAAAGCGTTTCAAGTTCGTACTCCCTGTTACCTCTGACAGCATTCTTTATTTTTTTTGGGCCTGTTTCCTCAAACAGCGTTCACTTCTTCTTTTCTCCTGTCTCCTCAGACAGCGTACAGATCTTCTTTTGGCGGGGGTGTTGCCTACGAAAACACATGTGTTTTTTTCACGTTCTTTTCCGGGGCAGACAGTGAGTCGCGGACGCATTTACCAACTGTGCTTGCCCCGTGTGTTGGTTACCCCTTCAGAGGTCATTGTAGGCTGGTTGTAACACACGTACGCTTGTTTTTGTGTTTCTGGGTGCCACAGCATAGTGCGGGTTCATTTTTCAACGCACAGGGGTTGCGTGCACGTTACTTTTTGTTTTTGAGGTGCCTGTGCGCTGGGTGACCTGTCATCTTCCCCCAGGGGTCACAGACAGCCTTGCTAGAGCACTAGGGTACGAATTCCATCTAATACCCTACCCCTTTCACCCCCAATTGCCCAGGACAATTGTTTACTGCAACTCCCATACGCACAACAACATCAATGCCATGGTTGGGAGGCGACCAAGCGGTAAGGTAGGCAAAGGTGGCCGACCTCCAAAAGGTGGGCGTGGTGGGCACGGTAGGGGATGTGGCCAGGATTTGCAGGGTGCCCCTAGACCCCCATGTGTGGAGGACCAATCAGGGACACCCAAGCCCCCCCCATGGTTGAGGGAAACGTGGCTGACACCATCCCAGCTCAGCCCTTGTTGGACCAGCCAATTGTGGCACCTGAGCCGGCACAGGATGACTCCCAGGCTGACTTCCAGGTCCGCAAGTCTAAGCCACGTGTGCCGGTGCAAGTTGGTGTCACCAGGCCATGTGGATCTGGGGCAGCGATGTCATCTGCTGCCCCAAGTAGGCAGGGTGGGGAGGCTGCAGGGGCAGCTGCAGCTCTATCCACCCCAGCTCTGAGTCTCCCAGCCGCGACAGTGTCGGTCCTGGTCCATCAAACTGACGTTGCCCCTACATCACACTTCAGCCAATGCCTGCACCAAGACCTATGGTCATTGTGCCTTCGCACACTCCCAGTACCCAGTCCACCTGCGCTTCTGCCGCTACTGACCAGAGCGGCGCAAGCCACTCAGGCTCTGCTCCACCTTTGAAGAAGAGGAAGAAGGGTGCTCTGGCACTACAGGCTGAGACCCCAGACACGGCTACACAGTCCGGCACGTCAAGGAATCCTAGCTTTAATGACCCCAAACTTGATGCACTTGTGAGCTATGTGTCGGCACATAGCCGCAAAATGTTGGTGACTGCAGGGTGCAAGACCACACCTGGTCAATGTAGGGCACTGGCAGACCATCGCAGACCTCATAAGTGCCCTTGGATTTGTGAGGCGCACAGCTGATGATTGCTACAAGCGGTGGAATGACCTGAAAAGCAGAGCAAAGAACAAGCTGTCCTCAAATGATGCCGCTACTCTGGTGACTGGCGGTGGGTCTCCACAAGAGGACAACAAACTCACTGAACATGAGTCTGTTGCTGGGACCTTCGTCAAAGAGGAACAGATCCAAGATGTGGGAGATGTACCTGATTACGACGCATTGTCCGGTGAGTGCCCATGCGTGTGTGTAATCCATGTGTTTGTTGTTTGGGTGACTGGTTCTGATTGAGTGCCAGGTGGGGGTGTGTACTCCTGAGTGTTATGGGTCACCCGTTTGCTTCCTCCCATACATTCACGTGCCTTGGATTTGGGTATGACTGTATCCCTTCTGCCCACAGTTGCCAATTAGGGCCATATTAGTGCACTTTACCTTCAACTGTCATCTTGCAACTACATTGTTCAGATTTTGTAAGTGTTCATTCAGGCTGATTGTTTCCACTCTCCCATTTTTACTATGCATTTTTCTGCCCTATTGCAACTTATGTGATATGCTTCGGTCATTGTTTACACCCCACACTGGGCCACTAGTTTTACCTGGTTATGTTAATGATTACAAAATTCAGGCGGATGGAGTATTGGGCTACAGACATTTTTTATTAGGGCCTGTTTGCATGTGGAACATGACAGATGTTTCCTGTAATGTTAAAGTGACCAACCATTGATCAGCCCACAATGACTGTATTATTGGACACTGGATGTGTTTCAGTGTGTGGCACATGCATATTTAGCAACACTATTCAGCATTAATCTTCGCATCATGTCGATGTGACATGGATGTATGACAGTACTTATTCACTGACATATTGCTGTAGTTTTGTAATTTAACGTGGCTATGCTACATGACATCTGTGTGGTGGCATGTGTCATGTATGTGTATTGGACATGCCACTCACAGCCTAACGTGTGATGCCAGTGCTACCCAACATGCTGCAAATGTGTTGTTTTTCCATCTTGCTCTCCCCAGTGTCTTCCTTTTTGACTCTACTTCCAACTCTTTGACAGTGCATGCATGGCAGGGTTATAGTCATGTGGGACATGTGCAAATCATGTACTGGATCTCTGGCTTGTCACGGCCTATGTGTGTGATATGGTGCACATGCCTGTTTCCATTTGTTGTCTTTCATATTTTTTGCAGGTGATGACGCACTTGATGCTGTTGAGATTGAGGAGATGGTGCAGACCCAGGGGGAATCTCAGGCACGACCGGGCACCAGTGGGGGACATGGTGTGGTGGTGGGTGAAAACCCAATGTTACTGCAGACCATACTGTCCAGGGGTGTCTCTGGGTGCACCTCCCCAGACCTCTATTCAGGTGCTGAATCGGATGATGAGACTTATGTGCAGTCACAGGTAAGTATTTCTGGCAGGGATTCTGTTCTGTCCAACCAGGGGTAGAACCCTCTAATGGGATGTCAGTGTTGGTAAATCCGCCTTTGGCGGTTACGGATGCAGGGTCACACTCTACAGCATCTGATCCTGTTCCTGGACCAGCAGATCAGAGGGGGAATGCAGTCCTGCAGCCTCAGGCAGTGCCAGCACAGCAAGGTGCAGATCACTTTGCCCCAAACAGGTGTGGTGCCCGTCGACGCAGTAGCCGTGCGCCACCAGGCAATACTGTATGGGAAAACTCCATGTACGGTATGGCAACCCAACAGGCAATATCAGTAGAAATGATGGCTCAGGCAATGGAGAGGGTGGCCACTTTCATTATCCCCCCTGAAGAGCAACAACGCAAGGCAACAGACCCCATTTGCCAATTACACAGGGAAGACATGTTGGCATCCAGCAGGGACAGACGGGTGGCACTGGAGACTCTGCGCAAATCCATATCAAAAGAGTCCAAGGGCCACAGGGAAGCCCTGAGGGTAGAATTACATAACCTCAGGCAGACTCTGGTTGAACTTGAGGCTTCCAGTAATTTAAGGGCAGAACAGCAGCTGGAGCAGCTCACACGTTCGCTCTCAGCTGAGCTGCATGCAACACGTGAGGAGATCCAGGCATCACGCAAGGCCATGCGTGCAGAAATGCAGGCAACCCGTGATGTGCTGCATGGGGATCTCCGCACTTTAATCCTCCAGAATCAGACCTTCCAGACCCGCATGCTTGCTGCCATGGAGGACCATACCAGGGCTTTGTGTGGGCTGCCTCCCATAGTGCCACCGCCTCCTGATGCAGCAGCAGAGGATGAGCAGAGCGACAGCAGTTCTCCCACAATGGCATAGCCGTGCAGGCCATGAGCACATGGAGGTATTTTTTTTTTGCAACATCCACGCAGGTGGGTGTTGGTGTGCACCCTGTCCGTGAACCTCCTGGGTGGCCTCCCCCACTCCCCTGGCCCCCACATTGCCATTTTTGATTTTTGATTTTTTTTTCAGTGTGTTGCCTTGTGTGGCTCCCGTGGGCATCCACTGTATTCCGGCTGGGCACATGCAGGCTTGTCCTGAGTTTAAGTTAGATGCTTGGGTTTGTGAGACACACACCCCTCCTGCTTCCCGTTTCCATGGGCTTGCAAAGGGTGTGACCAAGTGACAGTGAATTACACAGTGACGTTGGGGTCCCATGAGCTGTGTGGGCAGTCTGTAGTCAATACTGTGTAGACATCCCTAGTGGATATTGTTGTTGTATTGTACACTGCATGGTGTATTGATATTTAGTTGTGCATCCATGTCTTCCTCCTAATCTGCAGGTTCCTTCCTCATGTCTTCACAAGGCCATCTACTTTGCAGATGCAGTTCATGTTGTATGCAGTACACTGAGACATTTGCGTGGCAGCAACACTCTACAGTTGTAAGGGGTCGATGTGCTGGCGTATTCAGTTTGTAAGACTACCACTACTTGAACTTAGTACTGTCATGTTTTTGCATTTTTCCATGCTGTGTTGCTGTATTGTGTTGCCGGTTAGTATTTGGTAATGTGTGCTGTTAGTTATACATTACTGGGAGCATATTGTGTGTGGGCAGTTTCCATTAGGGACAGTGAACTTTGTGACACTTGTGTCAGGTCTTGTGCATTACTTTGTTTGCTTTCACATTGCATGACATGCCATGGTGTGTTTGTTGGTGGAGCTGGGGAGGGGTTGGGTGACATGGCGCTGTTCTCATGTTGTATTTAGCAAGGGGGTAATGAATTTAGCAGCATAGATGTATGTCCTTTGATGACATAGCATTGGTGGTGTTTGGGTAGGTAGGGATGCACACAATGTAACACTTCAAGGTGACCAATCTCAGGATGGTACGGTTGTGACAGTTGAGTGTCACTTATGTCATCATCATTGATTGTCAGCTGGTATGTGGCAGGGCTGTGTGCACTCCACAGGGGTGTGATTTTATGTGAAGTAATTAGCCACCAGCTGCGTACGGCTGCGTCACCACGTGCCCTTTCCCCTCCCATTCGCAGCGGGCGTGCATGTGGTTGGGGACGTCGGGGCACCACCATGTCCACGGGCAGGCCCCAGCGTGTTGCAACGTTGTGCAGGACACATGCTGCCACTATGATCCTGCACACTACTGGTGGAGCGTATAATAGCTGCCCACCAGAACGGTCAAGGGAGCGAAAGCGTGACTTGAGCACTCCGAATGTGCACTCCACTATGCCCCGGGTTGCAATATGGGCTGTGTTGTATCTTACCTCGGGTGGCGTGGTGAGGTTCTGAATTGGCGTCATCATGTGGGTGCTCAGAGGGTAGGCACTGTCCCCTGGGGAGGTGGTGATGGGTATCATTAGTGGGGTTGTGACATTACTCAGTATCTGACATGCATGCATGTGCAGTGGCATTTATACTCACCAAGCAGCCATGTATCGTCATGCCGCCCAGCTTCTAGGTCCCGGTTTAGGGTTGACATACTGTAAATGAAACTGTCGTGGGTGGACCCTGGATAGTTGGCATATACTGAGGTGATGATTCCCTTGGCATCACATACTACCTGCACGTTGATGGAATGCCAGTGCTTGTGGTTTCTATAGATGTGCTCAGATACCCTGGGGGGACGTAGAGCCACATGAGTGCAATCAATGGCACCTAGCACTTTGGGGAATTGTGCCACCGCCTAGAAATCCTGGATGGCAGCCTGCCTTTCTGCAGGTGTTCTGGGCAGGTATATGTGCCTGCGGACTGATGGGCGTGCAGTCATGATGGCCAACATCTGGTGTAGGCAGTGTGACTGCGTGGCCTGTGACACCCACCCCACTATAGCACTTGTCCGCTGAAATGATCCAGTGACCAAGAAGTGCAGTACATTGAGGACCTTCTCCAGGGGGCTGAGTGCTTAGGAGCACAGGGTGGGTGATGTGAGGTCATCCTCCCACTCACTCACCAGGTTTAGTATTATGTAAGGTGGAAACCTGTACCTCCCATACACCTGGTCATCAGGCATCCCAAAAAGGCTTCTTCTGGGTGTAAAAATTCTAGGCCTGACTATCCTCCTCCTCCTCCTGGGGTATCCCAAGACCACTGCTGCTAGGAACGGTATATTCATCTTGGCCTCTGAGCTTGTTTGTTGTTTGCGCGCACTTTTATGCTGCGCGGGTCCACGTACACCTGCTTCCTGCTGGCGTACATGTTTCCGGATTAGCGCGTCTTTTTTGGCACACGCATTAGCCCCGTTCAATTCCATGAATACATGTTGTAGACACACGTGTGGGCTTTCCGCGCATTTGCCTCGTGTACTTCCCCCGTGATGCACACATTTTCACGCGTTGTTCCCCATTCCGCGTGTTACGCCCCCTGTTCCGCCTACTTTTGTTGTGTGCGCTGCACTATGTGCGCTTTCGCAGTGCGCTTAGCGCACGCTGTTTGGAGACGTGTGCGCCAGCGTGCACCACGCAGAATATTAGCGCACATCCAGGGATTTAGACGCGCACAGACTTCCATGAATCGCTGTGCACGGGTTTTGCTGCAATTTTCGCACTTGCACTGCGATTCGCATGCTTTTGCACGCTTGCGCAGAAACTTTCAGCGCACATTAATTCCATGAATCGGCCTGTCAGTGTGAAACTTAGCATCATTGGTCAGTCTCTGGTGTGGCTGACCTCCTTCCTCTTGGACAGATTCTCCCAGGTCCAATTTGGGTCCTTTCTCTCCACTACTTCTCTTTCCCCATGTTGTGTTCCCCAGAGCTCTATTCTCTCACCATGGCTCTTCGATGTGTATCCGGCCCCCATGCCCCACCAGTGCTCAACTTTCTCCTCTAACTTTCAGTGTTATGCGGATGACACACACCTTTCTTTCAGTCTACCCTCAGCCTCCTTTCCCTCCTCGCTCATTCCTGACTGTCTATATGCTATTCAGGGATGGTGGGCCTCTAATGACCCCCATGGGCATCCTCCCCTCATGGCCCTCCATGGGCACCCTCCCCTCACCATCCTGTGATGTAAAAAACCTTGGCATAACCTACGACTCCACTCTCTCCTTCTCGCCACACCTTACAGACCTTGTCAAGAAGGCCCACTTCCAGCTGCACCTCCTCAGGGGTATCCTGCCTTTTCTCACCTTCCCCAGAAGCTCACTCACTCCAGAGCTCTTGTTTTCTGTGGGCTGAACTAATGCAACAGCCTCTTTCTCAATCTTCTTAACCCTTTGCCCTCTCCAACTAACCCAGAACAGGACTGCAAGACTTATCCTTGCCCTCAAGCCCAGGGACCACGTCTCTCCAGCTCTGAAATCTCTCCACTGGCTCCTGGGTACCTTGAGGATCAAGTTCAAGACATCTGAATCATCCATAAGGCTTTCTGGAGATGTGGTCCTCTCTATATCCAACACTCTCTTCCTAAATACCTTCCTTCTAGAGCCTTATGCTCAGCTACCTCAAACTCTTTGCGGGTCAGACTCTTCTGAAACAGAGAGAAGGGAGTAGATATCCCTCCTCTGCAGGTTCCTCACTCTGGAATGGCCTCCCTGCCACACTCAGACTTGAGCCTGACCACCTGAAGTTCTGTAAAGTGCCCAATACCTTCCTCTTCTCTTCTTCTCTTCTTCTTTCTCTCTCCCTCTCCCTTGCTAATCTGACTGTCTGTTTGTCCTGACTGGTGATATGGTTGCCTTTAGAGTCACACAGGGTACCACCCCCTCATTGGCCAGTCACCCTTCACTGCCTTCTTGCCTACCCAGCACTTCCAGTCTGAGACTATACCTGTGTAGTCCTCTTCTGTCCTTGCACTTACTCTGAGCCCTGCTGTCCTGACTGCACTTTCCCTTCTCCCTCTTCCCTACAGTTCTCCCCACACACTCTCCCCTGCACTTCTCGTTGCACTTGCACAATCTGAATGTCACAAGGCCTATTAAGATCATTTGTCCTGTCTTCCGTCTGTCTCCCCTCCTTGTCTTGTGGCGCCTAGAAACACTTGTGTAAAGGCGCATTATAAATACCAAATCATAGCTTATGATATCATAATACAGATGTAATACTCATGTCCAGGTGTGTCCAGGTAGGTGTTGAATTTCTGTCAGTTTGAGATCACACAGACATCCGCCAAAGTGCACCAGAAGATACATATACCCAAACACGCACTATGTAATGGTGTACTTCTGGTCAGGTATGCGTGTGTGAACCAAAATAAGATTGTTCTAAACAAAAAAAACAGTAATGCGTTCTTTCTAAATCCTGTTGGACCACTATATCAGTAGGATGTGGGTTGCAGCTCCTAATCTTTCTTGTGAAACGAGGCAGCACAGTGGAGGTTGAAGAAAAAGAGAAAATACATTTCATAATTACTTCTTTTAGGCATGTATTTATAGCACACACATGTCCATGGAGCATTAAGGAGGGGAGAAAAAGTGAGTTACTCATTTTATCCAATTTAAATTATTATATTTATAAAGAAAACTTACATATAAATGAGCCTTGGCAGAATCGAACAGGCTCTAGTGAGTGGCATTTGCTTTTTCTTCAAACAATATGATTTAAAAGCTCCTTTTGTCTACAGGGAAACAAGATCCTTTTAATGGCCTCTAGGAGACTAGTATTTCCATTTTATAACAGTTCTGGCCTTGCTGCTGGTTTGCAATTAAAACTTCTGGTTTTAATTAACCACTTGGATCGGTCCTTTGAGATTTGAATCTTTCGGTTCTGATTCCATTCGCAGCATTACAAGCAGAGTTGATGGCAAGCAAACAACTACTCGTATTGCTTAATGTCTAGATTTCTCTTCACATTAAAAAATGACAGCCAATGACCTTTTTTTTCAAAGCGTATTAAGCATATATTCCCCCTTCCTTTGTTCATACTATGCTTCTCGCTGTTCAATGACCGTTGTATATATATATGTGAATATGTTTAAGCGTGTATTTAGTATCTAGAAATTCATCATAGGGAAGACTGCCCACTATGGAAATGTGGAGATGTCAATCCAGCTGAGGCATTGCTGGGTGGGTAAATGGTGGGGGGGGCGGGGTGGTGGCTATGGTGTCTATAGCCTGGGTCTTTTGGTAGTAGCCCTGGATAGAAGCTCAGGGGTCACAACCAAAAGGCTAGCTAGCCCCATGTCCGTACAGTCCTGGCATTAGCCTAGCCCCGGACCTAGCAACACCCCTGCAAGCCAGACTGACAATTCGAAAGGGACATCGAGTCAGACACAAGCCTAATAGTATATCTACCACGACCAGATGCATTGCTGTGTCGCAAAACGGGGCAGTGCCTCTGAACCCCTTTCGCAGGATACAGATACGTGCCTGACTCACCGCCAGTCCTATCAGCCTTCCGGAGGCAATGGCAATTCAGGACAAGGGAGCTCTCAGAATGCCAGATCTTTATCCCACTGATAGGGGAAGTCAATTGTTTCCAGGTGTCCTGGTTGTTTGATGATAGGTATTCAAAGACAAATACTGACCTAGTTGATTTTTTCTCTTTATCTTGCTGTGTTAATGGTGAAATTAGATATCATATACAGAAATTCTATTAGCATGAACAAAAATGTGCATAGAAATGAATGCTACTTGCCATTTGATACACTTGACAAGTGGACTATTAGTTTAAGGTTGTATAACAATACCAGTAGGACAGAACTACAATGCAGGATCAATTTACTACATCCAAAAGAAGAAAAAAAAGAAAGAAACGTACATGCCTGGTGGAATATGCCGCTCGTCTACTTTGCCACCAGAATGAGCACTATTGCCCATGTGCAATTTAGCAATAGTGGAGCAAAATAACCCCGAAATCTAATTTAGCTCATTCACAATGTGCACCACCCATGGTTTATGAAAACTCGAATGCACGCTGGCGTTAGGCTAGTCCACAATTCACACAATCTGACTTGAAGTGCATAGAGAGTCGCAGGTGCTGCCTAATGGGCAGGCTTCAATAACGCCTCATCTCCGCTCCCTGCTGCAGTTTCACCTCGATTCTTCATTTCAGTACTTCCATAACAAATTAGTATGCTCCGTTGTGAACATTTCACCTGCTTGTGAAGCAATCCGCCTGTCTTTTCCGTTGTTTATTCTCTGAATATATGGAGATATGTGATAGATAAGGAATTGTTTGCTTTAGCACAATTTAGTACACTTACATGATGTAATGGACTTAGCAAATGTTAGCATAATACGTTCATTGGTCTATTTGCCAAATTGTGCCCTGTCTTCTGCTTTAAATATGAAGGAATAGTCGCAATAAGACAACAGGCCAGAGCATCCCTTTACAACCACTACCTCCCAATCTAAGTAGAGCTACACGCTTTTATGACAACAAAATCAGGTGAGAAAGCAGAAGGTGAAGGTCAATATGACATGCAAACCAAAACTGATGAATACATGTCAGTGCATGAGTGGATCAAAATGGGAAATACCAAAATACCTCTAACGTCTCAAACATCTCAGTTAGGGTGGCGGCAAGAAAGCACAGGATGGACTGCTCCCCTGTTCGGCCTTGTGTCCAGCGTTTGGGGCTGAGCCTGAGTGTCTAAGTGGGGCAGAGATAAGCAGCCGTGGTGGTGGTGTTGTGCAGCACCAGACCTACCCTCAGTCATTACCGTAAGGCACTTGCAGAATTGCAGTGCCGCCTTTGACGCGCAGACTTTTTGAACCACCGTACGGGCGATTGTACAGGTGACCAGGGAAAGTTTATTACCCGTGTTGCCGTGGTGAGGGGGTCAAGTTTTGCTTGTGGGTTAAGGCTTCATTTCTCGATACCGGTTCGGTGTTTGGGCTTTTACTAATTAAGGGGGTCGGCACGGTGCTGGGTGGTTTTTGGCAGCCTCTGCACTCCACCCCCCCAACACTACCCTCCAGCATGGCGCTTGCTGGCAGTCCCTGGCCTCCTTGAGACTGGCTTGACCATATACCTTTTTCAGTGTGCACAGTGTGTTTCCGTTTTTCCCATGGCCCTTCGGCACAAGGAGCAGCAGGGGATTTGGATAAGGCACTCGGGCTGGTAAACCTGTAATATAAGCAACTAAGGTGAGAGTCTCACTGCACCAATATTGATGCAAGTGTTTATGCTTTAGAAAATCTACCTGATATGATGTTTGACTTGGCCTGTGACTTGGTCGCGGGAAAGTGTAGCTCTTTTACTGTACATTTTTACTGATATTTTGCTCGTCATTTAAGATTGTGGGCGATGACTTAGGGCGTTCAGCCTTTGAGCCACTCAGGTTCTCCCTTTAGAGTGTGGGCGGTGACTGCGGACGTTCAGTCGTTGAGCCGCTCAGGTTTTTCCCCTACCCAATGGGCGGTGACTACAGGCCGTGAGTCTTGGGGACATCTAGTTATCTTTGGCAAGTGAGTTTGCGGTAAGGGCTCACAGTTAGCATTGGTGTAAGATAGGTGTCTTCTTTGAGAGTGTGGGTGGTGACTGCGGCAAACAGTCTTTGAGCCACCCATCTCCCTCTGATAAGAGTGATTTACGCTTTTTTTAATGCATCTGAGAAGTGGGTGCCCTACTATGGGGAAAATTAATACTCCTGTGTACATTACAGATGCAGACATGTTCAAGGCAGTGAATCTTCCCTTACCGCTTTCCCCAAAGGATGAAATATCTGTACAGATAAATGGGGGAGAAGTAGTGAATAGTGTGCCTGTTCTAGCAGGGGTTAGAAGAGAAATATTCTTACGTAAAGGTTCTACGCAGGGGCTCCCGTTGACTCCAGCTCCAGAGACAAATCTAATAACCTCATTTTTTCCTCTTAGTGGAACCCCAAAATAGGCCCTGGATAGTTCAAAAAGTTGTGGCGAAGAAATGGATGGCAATTATAGGATAACTCAATTTGAATATTCAGACACCTCCTTACTCTCTGACAGAGATGTTCAAATGTATTTGTGTAAGTACTCCGATTGAGTAAATACGACTACTCATGATGCATTGACTGACTTTAGTGAACAAAGAAATCAAGACACGACCTGTTCATTCTTTTGTGCATCCCCACCACCATTGGACTCTCTCCGAAGACCTTCCTTATCCACCCCTGGTACTAGTCTTCATTGGAAAGTCACATCGGATCAGACCTTGACCGAAATTAACTAAGTAAATTGAAGCTCCTGACCTGTGGGCGGTGACATGTGGCTCTTTGTTTCTGGAGTAGTTGCCTTGCTTGTTCAGGCCTCTAAAAATAAAAACACGGTGTTGCACATGTGTAACACTTTCAGACGTGACCATAAATAAGAAGGAATCGGAAAAACAAATAATTTGTCTTTCTCTTTCTGGAATTCTATTCTATTCAATAATTGCTAGACTCATTAGTGGTTTATTTCAGGCACTCTTCAGGGCGTGAGTCACTGATTTAGTCTATCCTTAAACACCCCAAATTCACAATGCAGACAACAACCTCCAGAAAGCATTTAGAGTAGAATAGGCATCCATTTCGGACTATGTTTTGAATGTTGCAGTTATATCATATTTTTTTCTGCTTTTGTCTCTGTTATGATCATCACAATGCATTCCATCCTGGTGTCCTCGGTCACTTGACAAAATCCTTGTGCCTAAAAGCTAGTGTACATTGTAGAAATATTTGACCATAGCACATAAAGTGGCCCTTGATTTCATTGTGCCACAATTAATGCTTTGTTGTGTAATGAACCCACATAGTATAGTTCAAGGCGCAAGCAAGACTGCCATTTTGTATAGATGTTAGTGCATTCTGTGTAGATGTTAGTAACCATAGTTTGGATACAAGGCCTGCACGTGGTGAATGCATCATTTCATGCACTAGGCCCTATCTGTGAGACAAGGGACATCTCCAGCCATGCCCAAGCTCATGTGAGGACAACCCACACACCCAACCACCAGAAAGCTCATTCATTGTTCTAACAGTGTAACAAAGATGTTTTTCTATCTGCAAGGAATGTGCGCTACAAGGCCGCAATCATAGGCTGGCGCCTGGCGTGCATGTTATCAAAGCATGACCTAGCACATATCCAGGCGGCCATGAGTTAAAGCCCATATAACTGACTAAACCTCAAGATCCCTGAATTCCATGGCACCAGGTACCCTTTGACCACCAACCCCAAAGTTACAAGTCCTGAAATGTTCAAAGAGGATGGGCATTGCATGTCTTTGAGCTACAAGCATATGATTAGTATTTTTCGAGGTGCTGGGAGGGATTAATTATATTTCAAAATGGAAGTGGAGACCTTGGAGATGGATGGCGTGGAAAGGAGTGCGTGAAATGTGTCTGTAGAGGTTAGAGTGTCCCAGAACCTCCTTTGTGCCAGTCTTGTGCACAGTATAATGATAAAATAGCATTGTTTTAGGAGTGTAGTTAATTTGTTCTTTGACCTTTGTCGGTGAGGAGAAGATGGTCTCCGCGGCACCTACGTGATGGAAGACAGACAGACTGGGCTGGAACCAAAGACCTGCCATCCCTTATGGGGCAGGCGGATCCCGCATAGGCACACACCAGCCAGCCACCCATGTTTTTAATGTTTGTATTGCATCACTATGATGATGTGTCTCCTCTTAAGCCTCTGCTTGTACCCTTTTTTGACACAACATTCTTAACGGCAGAGTTCTTTGCTGTTGCTCTCATCTGTGTGTAAGATTAAAACTTGTTATCCTTACAAGATCGTCTTGGGCTTGTCTTCCCAAGCGAGTTGTATTCTCTATGGCGTGAGTGTTCAGCGACTTGCCTTCAATTGGGGACCCCGGCGTAATCTAAGCACCCCCGTACTTGCGTAGGCTTCCATGCGACTTCTCTAGATGGAGCCATGCCCACCTGCAGCGACCAGTCTGAGTGGTTTGGCAGAGGCCATTTTAAGAGTCCTCTCTGCTTTTTGAAGTGGGGTGCAGCTCTGAGGAGAGTGCAGGATGGTATTGAAACCCTGTGACGGAGTAGTTTGGGTGAGCATGCACATGTAAGTAGACTCTTGTAATCGATAACAAGTAGATGCATGGGGAAGTGTGAGCGGTATGAGCATGTGACGAGCGAGGTAGTTGATGTGACGTAGGTGTGGTTTGTGTTATTTCTTATTGGTGTTTGTACTGTGAAGAGATTATTTCAGTAAGGCAAAGGTAAGGCAGGGATTCCCTCCTCCGTAGGGGAGGGAGGGAAGGTGGTACCATGATAAAATGTATATATTATTTAAAGGAGGAATACAGAAATAAAAGTATTAGTCTCATATAAGTAGTAGACCTAGAACAAGCAGTGGTTGTTATTTCAGTTTATTTATTCATGTTTTTTTGGATGTAGAACAGGCCCTAGGAGGGGCGATAATTATGTGTGTTGTGGCATGGTGTGGCATTGGATGGTTTTATGGAGTATTGTGTGTGCACAGGGAAGGGGACAGAAAAGGGTGGGAGCTGATTTTCTTTTCTGTTGTTGATTGTCCCAAGCAGCGCCAGTGTGCGCTGCACATCAGCAGGGTTTTGCAGGGTTATTAAGACATAGACAGCACTAACATGGGGGGATGGACACTACTAGAAATTATGTATTATGCCCTGCCACTGTATCGTAACAGGGTGGAGAAATACCATGAGCAGTAGAACGCGGAGAAGGGTGGATGGGAGTTGCCCTGCCAGTGCCCTCACGTCTTTCAGCTACAATCATATGATGTGTAGTGCGAGGTGCTGGGAGGGATAGTTCAAAATGAGGATAGAGACCTTGGAGCCAGATGGCATGGAAGGGAGTGAGTGAAATGTGTGTGTGGAGGTTAGAGTGCCCCAGAACCTCCTATGTGCCAGTCTTAAAGCCTGCAAGGTGCACAGTATAATGATAAAGTAGCATTGTGTTAGGAGTTTAGTTAATTTGTCCTTTGACCTCCGTCAGTGAGAAGAAGGTGAACTCTGCAGCACCCACGTGATGGAAGATGGATGGATGGGGCTGGAACAAATGACCTGGCATCCCTTATGGGGCAGGCAGATCCGGTATAAGCGCACAACAACCAGCCACGTGGGTTTTTACTGTATGTTTTGCCTCACTTTGATGATGTGTCTCCTCATAAGACTCTGCTTGTACCCTTTTTTGCCAGAACATTCTTAGCAGTAGAGTTCTTTGCTGTTGCTCGCATCTGTGTGTGAGATTAAAACTTGTTTTCCTTACAAGATTAACTTGGGCATTACTTCCCTAGCGGGTTGTATTCTCTCTGGTGTGAGCGTTCAGGGACTTGCATTCAGAGGTAAATTCTCAACTTCAAGGGCAAACTGTCAATTTGGCAGTGTGGTAAAATTGGTGGTAATTCCATTAGTGGCAAAAATAGTGGTAGCAGAATTACCACCACTTTTCTACCACACCAACAAACTCATAATGAGGCCCATTGTTTTTCTAGAATAAGCAGACATCAAGACTACAATAGCATAAACAATTAATACATAACTGTCTTCCTTAGTCCCAATGGCTCTCTGTGGATATGTAAAAACAGTATATTTATAGCACATGTGCACTTCTAAAAACCACTATTTCTTTGGTAAAAACATTTGTTTGTATTCATCTGACATTAAGTACAATATTTACAAAAACCATACACTTTACATAACATTAACATCTTAATAGTTAATAGAAATAGCACACCTATTTATTTGCAGACAGATAATTTTTGAACAAATGAGTATTGTGTAAATTCATGTACCTAGTACCAACGATGAAGCGAAGATGAAAAAAAAAACACAGAAGGACAGACAGCCCCATGAATATTAATTGGTGGGTTTAGCCAATGTGCACAATAAAATTAAACATAACTTCATTTGCCAAATCCGTCAGACAGCTCTATGCATTGCTTTGAGCTCTAATTAAAGATGCTAATAAAATCATGTTTTCAATTTCTACTGATGCAGGAAATAGAATTGTACTATTAGCAACTGTTAATCCTAGACCTAGAAATAGTATTTTCTTAGCCCACCAGTGGAAGGCATTGTGCCTGAACTAGAATAAATAAAATGTATTACATGAGCATTCCCATTTTTAAAGAATATAATGTATTTCATTTCCTGTGAGGATCTCCTTACCAATAAATAACAGAAAGGATAACAAGTAAACACAGCTCCTTAACATTGGTCTTGTTGTGGGATTAGTAACAAATAAAGGGCGCTCCCTCCCATGGTCATTTTGTGGGATAAGGACTACTTAAATGACTTGTAAATATTTTAAATGAGCACAAATATCATATGTAGAGTGGGGGCTGTTTTTTATGTATGTGTAAGTTAACTGTAAAGAGTTTCAACCAATATTAGTAAAAATTATAAAAAGCAAAATACTCCGGCCAGATTTACTCAATTTTGCTCAAACCTTGATAATGATGTTTTATTTCTATCGTGCTCGTACACAAGTGTTTCGGAGCGTGACAAGGCAAGGGAGGGGAATAGGGGAGAGCAAAACAATGATCTTACTATGCCCAGTAACATTGAGAACACACAAGTGCATGGGAGAGGGGGAAGGGAAACGTGCATGGGAGGGGGGAGAAGTGGTAAGTGCGGAGCAAAGGAGAAACAGATAAATAATAAATAAATAAATAAATAAATACATAAATAAATAAAAAATAAAGGCAGCACACAGTGGTAGTGCAGCCAGCAATTGGCAAGTGCTGGGTTTAAGGCAGCAGAAAGGGTTGGTCTGATAAGTGCAAGAAGAAGAAGGGGGGAGATGGTACTGTATGGGTACCGATACAGACCCTAGTGCAGGTAGTGCAGGAGGGTGGCAAGGTGAGCAGGTACCTGGGCCCCGAGGGCAGCAGGTGGCCATGTGCCCGGTGCCAAGAGAGAACAGATCAGCAGGGGAGAGAGGGAGGGAAGGCAGAAGCAAAGAGGAAGGTCTTGAGGTGCTTCCAGAACCGGAGATGGTTCTCCTCAAGGTTTAGAGTGGCAGGGAAGCTGTTCAAGAGGGAGGCCCCAGCTTAAGACAGAGATCTACCCCCAGCTTGTTTGTTTGAAAAACGACTGACCCAGAGGGAGTTAGAGGTAGAAGAGCCAAGAGCTCACAAGGGGAAGTATTTGCGTAGTTATAGCTGAAGATATTTTGGACCCAGGCCCCAGAAAGCCTTGCGGACAATGCAGAGGGTTTTGAATTTAATCCTTGCATCCACGGGGAGCCAATGGAGAGATTTCAGAGCTCGAGAGATACGATCCCAGGTCTTGAGGCGAAGGACAAGTCTCACAGACCTGTTCAGGATTAGTTGCAGAGGGCGGAAAGTAGAGGCAGATTCCCTAAGAAAGATTTACATTGCCTTACATTGTGTCTCACATCTAACCAATCCTTAGAAAGTGTACAGCACAGTTTCTAAATTGTACCCTATTGTGCATACAATTATGCATCACTAAAAATAGATTGCATTGCTATGAACTTTGCTCTGAAGTCAACAACATCTGGGTGTCTTTGAGGAGGTGTGTTTAGTTGTTCATTTTATATATTGCTTTTTCATGTCTGTGTGTTCTTGGTTACAATGTAATGCATTGTACTCACTGTGCTGAATTGCCATTGGCAAGGGTGCAAGAGGCCTGGCTTGTTTGTTATTTTGTATTAAATAATAGAAAGTGTACCCGAGCTTCGCATAGTAATTCCTAGGGCTGAAGCATGTAAGATTGAAGTGCTGTACCCATACGTGTACAGCTGAAGAATGTAAGCCTCATACTGTTGAGGTGTCATGTAGTCATTAACTTCCTTGGGAAATGAAGTATCTGTAATTATCACGAAGAGATTTGCCATGATGTGATGGACAATGTTATTGTGGACACTACTGAAGAGAAATGAACCGTTTTCTCTCACCCGTATTACTACAAAAGCACTGTTTTGTATCATCTGCATGACTTTAGAAGTGAGTGCAGCTAATGTCAGCTAGAACGTTGATCATGCAGAATGTTTACGGTAAATGAAAAGAAATATGTAGATTTAATACTTCTTACATTGTCTACACCATGGAATCCAGTCACTTGCCACATTTTAAGTGTTTTAGCATGTTGGGAAGTATGCTGAACATTTCACACATACACACATACATATCCACATTTGGCAGGGGTAAGTACTGCAGACCGTTTAAAAAAAAAGAACTTTCTAAACAGGAATATTTTGTATGTTTTACATTGTATACAACATGGAACCTACCTGCACGCCAAATTCCAGGTCTGCAGCATCTTGGGAAGTAGGCTGGACATTTCAAAGAGACACACACATATCCACTTATGGCAGGGGTAAGCATTGCAGACAGCTTAAAAAAAGAAAATAGAAAAATGTATGTCTTATACTTTTTCTATTGTATACACCATGGAACTGTAGGGAAAAAGAGGCTCTGAATTTCATACAGGACAGAACCTTATCAAAAATACAGACTCAGACAGCAATAGGTCTGAGACTCTGGTGTGAGACTCGGATGTAAATCCGGTGTGAGTCAGATCTTTTTACAAAGCAAAAAGAAAAATGAGAACCTAGCTTTACATAACGTAGCATAGTGCACCACACCATGTTATAGCATGGACTTAGTTGCAATGAAGCACAAGAGTAATAATTAATAACCCCTAAAACTACTCATCTCTAATCCCTTGCTAATATTTACAGTTCAGTCCATAGCTCAGTACATAGTTCAGTGGTGCAAAACATTGGTGCAGATCATTGGGAGAAATTTACCCAATTCATGAGTTTGCAAACACAGGCTGTGCTGTGTTGCTTGAAGAATGCAAGAAGTAAAGCTGCTTCTGCAATTAAGATGTGGAATGTGAAAAAACACGTTGCTCAAAGTAGCTCCCTTGCTCATGTTCTGCTGCAGGAAGTCAGCATAGAGAAATCTACATTTTTGCCATCCATTCGCTGCCCCAAATCTCTGTGGAAAGGTGGCAGGCAAAACACGTGTTCTCTGGAAGGTTCTAGAAGTTTGGTCAGAGGAGGTGGTGTCTGACTGGCATGTGTCATCACAGTCAGGGGCAAGCAATTGTTACACTTTCTACAGGAAAACATACATCAAAAGGTAGGTAACAAAGAGAGCCTTTAAAAAGGGAAGGGCTGAGAGAGTCGGGAGAGGTCTCTTGGAGGACCTGCAGCATTTTCTGACTGAGGATATGGCAAGTGTTTTGCTGGGTTTATCCTGCTACAGAGGAATGAGGGTGTGCTGAGGGGGAGACAGCCGTGCTGAGACTGAGGGCACACTGAAATTATTCCTCACTGAGTATGCTGGTGTGAATATTTCAAGCATTCTTTAGGTGAACATAAAGTACAAGTGAGGTGTGTGCAATGTTTTATAATTACAAATATAGATAGCTATTTTCAGGTGTTTTTCTTCACCGTCCAAGAAGCAGACTTCACATATATAAACTGAATGCTCAATGCTCTGCTAAAGTTAATGATACAATTCAAGGACATTAGATAGCAGTGTTCTGGACTGCAGGGCTAGAGGTGTAATTGAAATCTATTGTGGTAGCAAGAGCTAGATCACGGGGGAGGCAGTTAACGTGAAGTCTTCCCCTAGCTCTGTTTTGGCCAGAAGTGTGGAGTTTACTATCACTGAAAAAGTGAAAATATGAAATAGCAATATGTGCTTTCATTTCTGTATTGTAGAGACTGTCTTAATACAGTCAAAGCATTGCACATGTCGTTTTGTATTACTCATGAACCCTAATTGCCTATAAAGTACCTGAAATAAATTAGATCAGCTTTGGCCTATTTATTGTGTGTTCTAGCTACCCATAATGACATATAGACAAGTACAAAGCTAAGGAGGTATTTTTACTACAGCTGATGGTAAAAAACAAAGTACACCAAAACACTGTGAACTGAGGCAAATTATGAAGAGCTGATTCCCCATATTACAGTTTCAGGTGACCTGGTAAATCTATTCTGAGCCCCTGCCACCAGTGAAATACCAGCAATAAAATACCACCAGTGCAATACCACTAAGGGAGAGAAGTTGTGCCCTAGTGCGCACCAGGTCTGTCTTTTGACGTGCTGCTTATGATCCCAATATATGAATAACAGCAGGTTGTCTGTCCTGTGTCTCCGGGGCTCACACAATACCTTAACAGAACCTACTCACATGCCAAATGTCAGGTTTGTAGGATGTTGGGAAGTATGCTTAACATTTTAAACAGACACACACACATATCCACATATAGCAGGATAAGCATTGCACACAGCTTAAAAAAAATAGGAGAATGTACACTTCCTATGTTTTACATTGGTTACACCATGTAACTTGCCCACATGCCACATTTTAGTTTTGTAGTATGTTGGGATGTATGCTGAGCATTTCAAACAGACACACACACACACATATCCACATATGGCAGGGGTAAGAATTGCAGTCCGCTTATGTTTTATACTTTTTACATTGTCAACACCATGGAACTTATCCACATGCCAAATTTGAGGTATACTGAACATTTCAAGCACATACACACACATTTGCCCTTGTATTACACTACCTGAGGTAGGAGCCGTGTAGTTATGGTTAAGTTGCTCAACCCATAGGAAGAACACTTTTTGGGTGGCTTTTTAACCTCCCCTCACCCCCTAAATGTATCCTCACAAAACTTTGCAAACAATGTATATTGGCCCCTCAGATTGATTCTGCAAAATTTGGTGAGGTTTCGTCCAGGGGAGACAACTTTATAGGGGGGTCCCCAAACTTGTGCTTTTCCTCATAGATGCAATGGCAAACATGTTTTGCCCATGCCTACAGCCCAAACCACTGGAAGGATTTTCAACAAATTTGCACCAAGAGTGGCGGATAGGTCCAAAAAGTGTGCTTTTGTAAATGTGGCCTACATTTCTCCAGTAGTTTTTTTAAAAATGTCTAAAAAGTAGGTAAAAAGAAATGTGAAATAACCCGGTTCGGTCCACGGACTCGCTTCCCTATTCGGTCCGCGGACAGCCCCCTGGAGGACATCAGACGAGCCCGTTGTTTGGATGGTGAAAAACACGAGCAGCATCAGATATTTTGAAACGGTCACCATGTTTGCTTCGCGAATAGCACCCGTTGTCCACGGACATTGCAGGAAAAACCTATAAAAAAATACAACATTTCACTTGTCAAACTAATGAAACATTCAATGGGGAGGTGAGGGGTGATGAGGATGGGATATGACAATTTTAAGCCAAAAAATGGTTGGGTTTTTTCTACGAAGTCCACAAATATGTCAGATGTTCGGGGGCATCCATGCATATTTTTGTATTACAGGGTTTGTCTAAAGCAATTTTTGGATGCCTTGTAACTTTGGCGCCACTCAATGAAACTTCATGAAATGATGTGATATTATTCTAGACTTCACTTTGGTTCTACAAAGTCTGGTGCTGTTTTGTAAAAAGGCGGCAAAATATTTGAAAGGCTCATGATTGTGGTGCCATTTTACGAATCTGCACACAGGTTTGCAAAAAGATTTAAGACCCAGTTTGAATGATTTTGCAATGGTGAGATTTTGTCAAGAGGGGGAAAAGTAGAGGGCCATGACACACACCATCTGGCTACTGGCCATTACCATGAGGGACCCGTAATGGGCTTAAAGTGGGTATGGCCACCAGAGACTTGCTATGTGGTGACGTTTTTCAAAATAGGGGTAGGTTTGAATGGAGAATCAATTCTGCTTGTGGCTACACCGCCAAGTGCTGGACATGACTGCAGCAAACATTTGCAAGGACCAGAAAGCATGGTTTTGCAAATGTGCCCTATGTTTTATTTTTTCGAAAGAGTGAAAGCGAAAGTACAAAAAAATAGTGATATAATTTTGGTGCCTGGGCAATGGACCTGGACCTGAGCAAAGACAAAAGGGTGCTCTGATTGTGAAAGCATGTTTTTGCAAATCTGTCTTGTGTTTTATTTTTCCTAAAGAGTGAAAACGTAAGCAAAGAAAATTGTAATATAATTTTGCTGCCATGGGCAGTGGACCTGGCCCTTGGCAAGGACAAATGTCGACTCTGATTTGCCTATTGAGGTATGTGGCATGGCCGTAGCCCATGCCCCATGGATTGTGGAGACTGGCCATGCAAGCTATGAACACTGGCCATTGTCCACATTATGAGGGTATAGTGGGCAATGAACTAGGATGCTGGGTTGGTTCAGTGGTTACTGGGGTTGATTTGGTGGGGCTGGGGTTATGGTCGAGCCTCATTCCCTACGTAATTGAACAATGACTTGTATCCCTAGCATGCACTGCTAATAACGACCCACATAAGTATGCATTGCAAAAAATATATTGGTTAAAGGAGGTTTATAGTACTTTCATATATGTTAAAAGAGGAATTATTCATAACTTACATACAGTGATGTAACATTATGAAACATTTTCACTTAATACCTATTTCATTCACAGAAAAACGTTAACGGGATGTTACGGTAAGAAATACCCCACCTTTGGGACTTACCTGCCCCAGCAGTTATCTAGTCACCTCTTACCTTGGCATCCCTTAGCACTTTCCTCCTGGGCTCTCATGAGCACTTGCTCATCCGTACGGCACCTTTTATTTATGCACTTCTCTCACTGTATAATGCATATGTGCATGAATAGGAGCACTATGTACAATTATTTAGTTTAAATATAGGAAATGCTGATGCAAAAGTATGCAGAAAAATGGGAAGTGGTAGTTGGTGTGTGGAAGGTTAATATGTTGATAGGCTATATGTAGAGTTTTTTAAACTGATTGGTGGATATATGTGTGAATGGTTTAAAAACGGCAATGAGGGAGTGTTACAAACATAACACTAAAAAGAGTAGAAGGGCTTTCTTGTGTGATTGTGTGCATGTGCAATCTGGGTTTTCTAATAAGGCATGGGCTAGACAGGGGAATGCGGAGACTGTGGATAGTCATAAAGGGAATTGGATTATGGTCTTTATTGTATACTAGACAGAATAATTTTAGACAGAAAATTGTTTCTGTGCTGTATTCTTTTTCTCTAGTATACAATTGTCCATTATTTCCCTTAGCATAGTAGAACAGGCTAATGGTAATGTTGGAGAATCTTATTGAATCTAACTACTTTACAGAAACATGTGAAGTATATGAAGTCTATAACATAAGTTTTTTTTTAAGTTTTATTTTCTAACTCTGAAAGGTGGTTCCAAAATGAACCTTTTTTTTGATATATTACTAGAAAGTAATGTGGGGAGGGAATGAGGGAAGGAACACCAACCACAGATTTGCAGGGGCAGGTGGACAGGGGAAGATGTTGCACATGTGTTAAATCTAAGGTAGGGGGCAGTGTTTCTCATGCTCCTTGATTACAGCTTCAAAAGCACTTCTAAATTGCTCGCCCATGCAGAGTGGTGTGTTGCAGTATATACAGAGTACTTTTGTTTTCGAAACATGTGGTTCAACAGCCTCTTTTATCGCTTGCAAGGTAGCTGGAGGGATTTTATGTCCCACATACGTAGGCTGTGTGGTTACAATATTTGTTGAGGAAGATGAGGTAGAAAAAGACAGCCTACTATTTTCTAAGAAAGGAACAGCCTTTCTGGGAGGATTGCAGTGTTTGGATGTGGTGTGGCGGCGCATGGAGGTGGTCCTGTGGGAGTACTGGCCAAGTTGTCTGCAACTGAGTAGAGTGCATTTCACTTTGGTAGCATTATCCTTTGGTACATCTCCAACACTGGTAAAAAACTGCCACACCCATTAATCTCCCTGCTTGCTAGAGGTAGGCACTTCATCTACCTCATCTTTCTAGTCCTTTTTATTGTCTTTTAAAGTTTTGTGCTTCTTTCTCTTGTGTAGGTACTCCAGCGGTTCTCCAGCTGGTGGTGGTGGCTCTTTGGAAGGAGGGATGGCAATAGCTGTTGTCATTTTTGTAGATAAATAGCAGTTTTGCTAATATCCTTCCAAGTATGTGCCGTGTGCTAGATTCTTAATGGATAATGAGTAAGAATAGGTGTAGATGATGTGTGAGGGTACATTTTGAGCTTCAAAGTTCCTAGATCAGCTGAAAATGCAGTTCTGAACTGTTCACGAAGCACAGACGTGTTTGCAAAGTATGGACACGTTCACGAACACGGCATCATGCCACGCATTCCCATTGTGGTCATTTGACACTTCCAGAAAGCCTGTGATTACATCAGAGGTTCACGAACATCAATGAACTCCAAAACAATGGAAAAAAGTTGGAAAAGTGTATAGAAGTGTTAAAAAATATACTAGAAGGTGGGGAATGGTAGAGCTTTAAGGTGACATTTTTTAAAGTGGACAAACATGCTGCTATATAATGGGGGTTAGTATGATATTAAGAAGGAAATGTCATCACAATGTGTCGAAAATGTACCCATAATTGAATGGAGTTTATTGCCATTTAGCCCACTTGGCCAGGACTTAAGATTATGTTTAAATGGTTAACAATAGATAGGATAGACTACTAACAAAATCTGAATATAAAAATCTGTCGAAATTTTGGGTTCCCTGTATGAGTAGGCTTAAACTGTTGTGGTTTTGAATTTTAGAACAAAGCATTAACCATTAGGTTTAAAGGGCATGATAAAAAACGAATAAGGTACAAATCACATGGTAGAGAATCAGATATATAGAAATGATTTAACTGAAAATCAGGTTGCAAAGTGTAACTGGTAATAGCAGTGAAAAGCTAGGCTAAGATGGCTTCCGGCATTTTATAGGTTTTAGTATGAAGGTAAGGGTGAGTCACATGACTAGTAACACGATGACTCTTTTCAATAGAGTAGACATAGAGTGCCCAGTGTAATATAGTTGTAATTTCGCCTGAGCTTGTCCCAGTGTTTGGGGGGCAACGTGTGGCGTGAGAAGGAGCGTTTTAAGACTACTCATATTGTTTGCAAGTCCGTCTTGGCTGAATGGATTTTAATTGTGAATTAAAGAACAAATGAAATTAAGAAAAAAGATTTTTGCACTTTTAAACCGGACCAAGTAGTATTTTCATTTTTGTACTAACTAGTGTTGCTTGTTTGATACTTAGAAAGAGCAATTTAGTTGGTTAGTTGTTAGAAAATATATAAATAAATGATGCAGGTAATTCCATTTCTGAAAGGGTAATCTGATGGTAACATTCCCCTTCCCTAAACTCCATGCCAGAAGCATAGTGTGTATTCGTGTCCTGCCTCATCAGAATCCCAATTTGCAATGCATGCTCTACCAGTGGAACAGAGCAGGTTCAGAGATTACAGTTGACCCTTTGACAGCTACAGTGACAGATATTAATCCCCGTACTAACACTATGATGATCATACATAGCCCATGATGGTGGCAGGATAAACTGTAGTAGTAAAGCTTATCCCTGAGTCATTGCAGCCACATTCAATTTGGTATCACACATGTCAGCTCCTGTGAGCCAAGCTCACCTGTGCAAGGTTATGCATATTCTGACTGATCACAAGGGTGATTCATATCTAAAGGCCTTTGATTTTAGTGAGAAGGAGAGGGGATGGGGTTAGTGTAACCAGAGGGATATCTGTACAAGATTTGGAAACTTCTGCCATCTTGTTTCTCTTTGCCTCTCTTTTCTGTCCTCTCCACATCTTGTAGCACAAAGTACTTTGAGTGTGACACCAGAAGTCCACACATTTCAAGAGTAGGGATTGGACCCCTTAATTATCAGACTTGCTTTTGTCCACTCAGCTGTGGGCTTTTACCTTTAATGGGTCTCACACCACTTCTTGGAATGTTTTTTTTTACTTAAACCCATGAAGAAGATGTCAAAGGTGAAAAGGAGTGTGAGAGCCTTTCTACTGAGGAAGAACATGGGCAAATACCCTGTTCCATGGAATTTCTCCCACCCATGGGGATCTACAACCACGTAGGGTGCAGTGTGCTAAAACGTGGTTTTAGACCCTCCTGTCATGGTCATGAAGTCAGGGGCACAGGCATGCAGGGGTTGTATGCACAGGAGACATGGATGGACACTGTCCTGACGCCTTTGACAAAAGGCTCATGAACAAAAGTAAACAAGAACATCCATTTAACACCAAAAAGCTTTTATTATGGACATAGCACTTCAGATGCATTAACCTTGAACATTCCATCCATTAAGCTGGATGCATTAACCTTGAACATTCCATCCATTAAGCAGCCCCAAGTGCATTCTTGGGTGTGGCTGCTAATGGATTGCCTTTGCACGTGCTCACTATCTAGGAGTGGCAGGGTGTGGCAGGTATGCCAGCCCTAATGGGCATGCCAACGATCTCAGCTATATAAGCTGCCATAATCCTCAAGACAGATGCTTCGTGTTATTCTGCACTTGCAAGCAGAGTAACACTCACCGTCGCCTGAGGTCAGATTTACCTTTGAAGATCTTGCTTCCTGGACATCCTGCTTCCTGCGGGCATACTTACCAACTGGGGGAAACTGTTCTTACCTGTAGATCTCTTTGACGAACCAAGTATTCATATTTACACTTTCTGGAACGCCTAAATGTTCATCTTGGCACCGCAGCACGACACGCTCCATCGTGGACAGCAGCGCCTGCAAGGAAAAACAGAAGACAAGGTTAGACATAAAAAAAAACAGTCAGTTTAAGGTTGTGCTTCGCCATACTTCGCATCACTTACCTGCTGTCGAACATTGTGGTAGCATCCATCTTCCATCCGGCAGCGTCTCGCATCTCACAGCTGCATTGAGGCTGCATTTCCATCTAAGGGAAGAAAACAGAAGAGAGACATTATTGCGGGCATAAATAGGAGCAAAATATAAAGACATTAAACAGAACGAACAGCATCACAAGAGCTCAAGAAAGACTTACCAATCATAAGGAGAAGCACAGTCGCAGCTGGACTGGACTAATCCTTATCAGGGATCAGTGAAGGAACTAGATCCCATTTGATGCGCTCCTGCCAGAAGTAGCAGGACAGAGAGCTTATCTTCCATAATTTACAGGTGAGCTTTATGGGCCGTCGTATGCTCACAGAAATCGTGCTTTGGAGTGCAGGGTTCGAGAGGTACAACAATCACAGATTGGTGCACTCACACACTGTTATCTCCACGCAGGAGCAGTATCACCACATACCACCGCTCACAGCTTTTCTACTAAGGGAGGGGCCTGAAGGCGGTGACTCAATTGCAGGGAGGGCTGCAACCGTGCCCCAAAGCCTCCACAGAGACCAGGTGACCGTAACACCTCTTGATTGGAACGAATACCATAGAATATGTTTTTTGAACCATGTTAGTCCTCACTAGAGGGGCTTACCAAACCCTTGTTTAATTCATAAAACTTGGAGTTTCAACTAACCATAATCCAGATGTGGACCCCCTGCTCACTGTGCCTTAAAGAGACTTAGCTTCACCTCACTGTGGAGGCCAAACAAGACCAAAACACATGTATGGGATTGCTGATGGTACTCTTGTTCAAAGTAGAATTGCCTAGCATTTCGGTGCCAGGCTGCCCATGGTGGTGGTCCCAGACTGATATGCAAATAGATATTTCTCCTCTTAGAAGGGTGCAGTGAGCAAAAACATGATTATAAACTCTAGTGAGAGGAAGACATTTCAAAGTACAGGTTATTTGAGCCATGTTTCTCCTCAGTAGAGGGGCTCCCACATTCTTGTTTACCTTGAAGAAGACTTTGTTTGGATCCTGATGTCAGAACAGTTATTTTCAGAGTCCTCGAGTTGTGAGATGAAGTCAGTTGTTCCAAGGGAGAGGCAACTCTGTCCCCTAACATGCCCAAGGACCATTGGGGGTGACCCTGCTGCTGACAAACCTGACCTACCTCTCTGCCAGCCACAGTGGTACCCAGAATCCCACTTCGTTGAAGGACCCCTGCAGTTGTGTGCTAGCCTCACCCGTGTTTGAGAGCAAGAGAATAAGGAACCATCTTGTCCCTCAGTCCCTGGAGTGGGACTCACAGCAATCTGTGAAGTGACCTGCTTCTGAAGCAAGACCTGCCTCTCTGCCAGCCACAGTGGTAACAAGGACCTTACCATGTGGAAGGACCCCTGAAGTTGTGTGCCAGTATCCCCCATGTTTGGGAGCATGAGAAAATAACTCATGTATCTGAAACCCTAGTTTGGGACTTACGGCAGCCTGAATGCCAAGACAACCAAGATCCTAGTGTGTTTCACCATTGAACTGCTTAGATCCATGTTTCCAGAACTGTTCAACTCATTTGAACCACCAGGACCCTCTGTTCCTGAGTTTTGCACTCCACCTATCTTCGCACAAGCGCCAAGGTGTCTGAATGTACGATTGCTTTCTAACTCCCCCTTGGTAAATCCTTGAGCCCTCGAGCTTGGGTAGGTCACTGAAATCCCTTTTTGCAACCTTATGAAAATATCATTTCAACATTGTGGTCTATTATTGCACTTTTCTCCCAGTCTAATTACTCAGATTGGTACATCTATTCTATCTTTGCATATTTTGTGTTCTTTCTTCAGGGGAGGGTTTTTGCAGTGTTTTCCAGTTAGTAAGTATTGTACATGGTGTGCTTGATTTATGAATATATATATATATAGAACCCTGATTGGACAATACTTTACTTTGGACAGTTATGCTTCCCTCTTTGGGTTGCTACTGAACCACATTCACACCTTTTTTAAGAGCACAGCCTTCTCTCTGCCCATGTTACCACAACATAAGAAGGAGTTATATCTCTTAACTGTATCTGTTATACCTTTATGATTGTTTTGGTTCTTGATTTGTAAAAGTGTTTGGGCAGAGTGGGAGCTTTAGCCTTTACTCATCCTTGTACACCTGCAGGAAAGAAGTCAATTCATCACACTTGTGGCAGTGGTTGGGATTTGGAACAGATTGTGCCTACAACCTATTCAGCTAAAATAAGAATGTACATTAAATGTTAGTTTCACTGCCAAGGCAAATGTTCTTTTTAAGTGTTGCCATGGAACTTGGCATGAGCTCTGGAGCCACCTTGTCAGTAGTTGACCTGCAGGAGTCCTGTCAAGTAAGGGGACTTCCCCACAGCATAAGATTAAAAAAGTAGACCTGTTGAAAAGCCTCCAGTTTTTTGAGGAAGCCAGGGGCGTGGAGAAATCCCAGGAGGCCAGTTGCAGTATGGAGCCACCAACTCAAGTTCTCATTTTGCTGGTGGTCATGAAAGAAGATGGGGAGAGTGATAGCCCAGAGAGCAGCTAGTGTAATCTCTTAGAGGTCTCAGAGGTCCCAACGGTCCCAGGCCTCATTCAGGTCCCATAATTATGTACAGTCCCATGTTTCTGCTAGGTCCTGGGGGAACCACCTTCAAACATGAAGGGAAATCCCAGTCCCATGGTTTGTCAGCCCCCACGTCAAAGTATATTGATTGTCTGTCTAACACAGAGGCACAGGCATCCTCAAAATCCAGGGGTTATTTTCTCTGTAGGGATATGACATATAGAAAGGGAGATCCTGCTTCCAAGGGGAGACCTAACCAAGCAATGCTAACTGTTGGACTCCTGGAAGTGGAGGCCATAGTTAATATGGGCTAGCAGGTGAAGTCCCACTAGGTCAGGGAGTGACTGAATATTCTCTATTTCTGAGTGGGAATGGTCTGGGTCCTTTGAAGGCGCTTTAGTTTTTACCAATATGCAGATATTTCTGGCTAGTGTGTCCATAAATGTGGAAACGTCGCTGGCTTTGTGTGATACTGCTGCGGATAGCACAGATGGCGGTGACAATGTGTAAAGGGTGGTCAGTAGGTTAAATGTCTTTATACCAAGTATACCAGTATGAACATATATTGAATATTTTGTAACAAAATATTTTATAGAAAATGCACTATTTTTAGGGTTCCCCTCAAACCCGTTTCCCACCCCAAAAAAACACCCAAACCTTTTCCCAAAAATATTTAACTGTTTACCCCACACCTGAATGGATTGTCTATAACATTGTTTGTTATACAATATTCTATATATGTTAATTCTTTTTAAAATATTTGATATAAAGACTGCATACCAGGGCAGTACATTCCAGGACCAAATGAACTGGAAAGAGGAATTGCTGGTCTGACTTACTGTTCGTTGGCAATAGTAATTCTAAGCTGGAGGGGTAACACCTCCCTTCACCATGTTGCATTCAAGAACTTCATTCCAGTTGGGTGTTTGTTAGGAAATTACCTATCAGACCCAGGCATAGTTGAGGCAATACTTAGAGCACAGGCTTGAAAAGCAGCACAGGAGGATGCGTGTGAGGCCCATGGCCCTGATGCTTCCTCGGCTGGACAGTGCAAGAGGCCTGTCTCACCAGTAGCTCACGGTACAGGCCTGAAGTCCCCTGTGGCTCCTACTATTGAGAGAGAGCACTCAGCAGCCACTGAGATGATTATCGAGTTAACACTTGATTAGGTGATCTCAGGTTTGCCTATGGGAAGATCTGGAGGACTTGTCTTCAGCTGGAGGACGTGGTCAGGATTGACTTATGCCAGGAAAAGAGGGACTGTTTCACTCTGATGAGTCTGTTGAGGCAGAAAGAGGAGCAGGTGCATCATGGAGGTCCTGAACCACTCCAACAAGTGGTCCAGGCGCAGAGCGAAAGACCTGGCATATTCCAAAGCCAGGCACTTGGCGAGTTCTAAGGCAAAGATCCCAAGAATTCTGGGCCAGGGCACAAGGGAACAGCAAGGAGTTGGTTGTTCACACAGACTCCAAGACTGGTGTCCTACATAACTGCTAGTCACTTACATGTGGCTGGAACATCTAACAGCTTGTCAGATCATTTCTGCATTCCTTGTGTGGACTCAGTGATGGAAACTGTGCACTCAGTCCAGTCCTACCTAGGTACTGAAAGAGTGGAGAGGCACGCAAGGCCAATTGACATCATCTACCTGTGGTTGGGTGGTCTTGTAATAGGAAAAGTAACTTTTCACAGGTGGGATCCCTGCAATGTGTCTTGAGTGACAGGGGGCTGCATGTCATCTCTGTGGCTGTGCAGACGCCACAGAAACCTCAGCAGACCTCTGCCTCCCAAACCACTTTCCAGCACTGGAAATCTGGCTTAAGTAAGCAGGGCCCCTAGTTTTTTTTTACTCCTAGATTATGGGCAGGCAAATAAAAGCCAGCCGGGAACCTGTAAAATTAGGATTAGTCTGGATTCAGTGCAGCTGAGCCTAGGTGTCACTGGTCAACTCATTACCTGTCTTCACATGTGGCTGATGGGATCAGCAAGAAACTGGACCAGTGTTGAGCAGAGTCCAGATCTCAGGCATTGGGACATCTCTCTACAGAGTGTTAAAACTGACATGCTCCTTGAGTCTGGAATTAAACATGCTAGCACAGATGGCATTCAGTAATGTTCTCACCTTGAGGATGAGCTTGACCCTTATAAGGCTGATTCTCAACCTTCTTTGTCTGGTGGCCGAGTGATGAAGTGCCATCTGTGGGATATTTCAAACCATGCCAATGCGCCACACTACATCCCTTTGGAAAATGGGGGAAAGAAAACTGCCAAAAATGGCGCTAACCTCTGTGCGTGCCAAATCTGCAAAACTGCATATGGTTCAGAAATCACAAAAGAGCTGCACACCCTGCCACACACAGGCAAAGTTGATGTCAAAGCAAGAACTCTGTGCGAGAAAATGCCTGTGGGTGTTGTTACCTGTCACATGAATCAAGGCCACAAAAGTGGCCTAAAATCCAAAAATGTCCTTAAATACAGCTTCCTAATCAATGGCAACCTTCAAAGTGCTGTTTTGGTGCTAAATTCAGTGATTTTCCCAGTGAATTATTGAAAGGAAAAGTATGCTAAAATCATAGATTCTCCAGTTCAGTCAGAGGAATCCAGGCCTCACTGTCTTACAGCTGCAACCGAAAATTAGCTGCCAAACCCAGTTTAAATGTGTTTCTGTTTCCTGATTAAAATGGCAAAATTCACCTATTTAAAGCATGTTTGCGAAGGGCTCATTCTTTTAAAATGTCCAAATCCCTTATAAACTGTGCTTATATTTTATATGTGTGAAATGAAAAACTTTAATTTAAAGGAAACCAGTCTGGAGCTAATCAACTATTTCATTATGATCTGACAGCCCAGTCTGGAAAAAGATTAACATTTCAGCTTGACACTCAACTGCTATAGGAAGGCTTAAGTGATGCTAATGGTTCCCGCATAATGACAACAAGGAGCACAATGAGACCGCATCAGACATTCATCTCTGGCTGAGCCAAGAACAAAGGATAGGCTCTGCAGGGGAGGGACAGTATGCTTCCCTCTACACCCCACCCTGATCAAAAGACTGGACAGCTGCTGCCTGGGGAGGGGAGGTTACAAAGGAGAACTTTGATGTTAAATCCTCATTTGTGATTAAAATTTAAAACTCCTTAACTGTGCAACCGAAAGAAGGATACATCTGAAAATTGGTAGACATTAACCTAATTTCAGGCTTTTGATTTGAAGACATTAATGAAACCTGAACCATTTAAGGAACCAAAGTTATAACAAAATGCTCATTGTTGCAGCACCATTAATGTTGCAAATCTAAGATTGTATGTACATGGTTCACTGATAAGCGCCCAGAGATGTACTGAATTAGAAATCATTAATCCAAACTTTTATGATTAAAATTGATGAAATCCCATAGAATGAGAAATATAGCTCTCACCGAGATGGGAATTGGATGCCAGGATAAACCATAAAAAATGTAATGCATGTGTCTAATTTTAGTAGAGGGCATAATTGTAAAAATGTGTATTTATGGGAAAGTTAAATGGTGGTCAAAATCAATGTGGGAGTTCCTAAATCGAATCATAAAGATGACAGCTCTATTCGGACCACGAACCAGGACAAAGCATGTGCCTGCAGCCACTCACAGCCATGGGGCATGTTTTGAAATTCTGCCCACACCATAAACTTAGGTGATGACATTTTATAGTATAAATATAGGAACTTCACAACACATAGGACACACAACTTCCAGAACCCATCCACATTTCAGCACAGTACCTTGTTCCAGAACTCTTCATCTTGTAGCTGACTCCAGACTTCTTTGAAAATACAGATTTCTTTGCAGACTCTAGACTTTAGCATTGCTGAACTCATGCTAGCTAGACTCAATTTCAAAACATCCAAAACTTAAAAGAATAATTCTGATTCAGCTTGGCTTGCTACCATTATGGCTTGCCACTGAAACTTGCATCCTGTAATCTGCTGTGTCCAGTGACCAGAAGGGCCCATCCAAACCCAGTCTGAGGTGCAGTCCAAAATTGACCATAACTGCACCGCTGATCCAATCCCTCCAGAGGTGCCCTGCTGCTGGTAGACCTGATCCGACCCAATGACCAGAGCTGACGGTCCAATTTAATTACAAAGGACTGTATGTATTAACGGGAAGAACAGTGACCCATAGTATATCTGCATTGTATTATCCTAATCTCAATCCATCCCATCTTTAAATTCAGAACCTGAGTATCATTAGAATCCTTCTTGCGCTGATTTTTCTCATATGTGTTACAAAACCATAACTCCTTAATGATTTTGAGTAACTAAAGTAAATACCAGAATGAAATTGAGTATCCATCACGTGAATGGTTGCGCTGTCCATGTAGCTGTGAAGATTCATGTGTGGCCTCCTCTTTTTCATAGTCATTAATATAGAATAATAAAACATATCTGTCATTTTTAAAATCGAATTCCTGTTCCATTTTTGCGCCTGTTTTGCAAAAATTCCTCTCACTAAAACCTCTATTACTTCTTTTATTTTAAAGATAGAAACGAAATTTCAACTCTCACTGATACCTAAGACCCTTAGCTACCTCCACAACTAAGAAGTGCATCGGAACAGTGTATTTGACCCGTTTTTCTCCAATATCGCATAGTAAAAGTTTGCTGCGAATTTGCAGTTTTCAAAAGTTTACACGTATCTTTTTCCCATTTCAAAGTGCTTCATCCATCCCATCCTGATCTAAAGTGTGTACTGTTGTTTATATTATAGCTCATGTATGTTAGGACCTGTTTAGTGTTGCTTTCCTTAGAATTTGTATCCATTTAAGCATTTTTGCACCCTTTTGCATTATTTTACAAAGCATTTGTCACCTGTCAGTTTAAAACTGTCACTTTCCAAAAATGGTTTTCTCTCTTGTTTGGGGATGGAAGATTGCATTTAAGCTCTAGACATTGTCTTTCATTCCTGAATACCTGCTGATTAGTTACATCTGCGTAGGATTGCTCATTTGTATTGAAAAAAACATTGCAGGGGGAATATTAACCTAAACGCTATCTGTTCCCAAAACCAAAACTGTTCTTTATATATTCAGTGAAAAAACTTTGTTAAAGGAACGTTATGGTTCCAAGTAAAACCGAAAAACCCCTGAAATTCGCCAGTTATGGTAAGCTAAGCAACCATAACTCGCGCCACCACCATGCACTGCTAAGCCTAACACCCAGGACATCAAAGATGATATCACAAATGTCATTGATGACATCACTGATGACATCACGTGTCTGACTCCCCCTTTTTTCCTTTCTTGACATATCTAGGCCACATGATTTTCTTCAGTAACAGTCAGGAACTACAAATTGTAAATTACTTTATTCGTAGACTTATCCTTCAAGTATGCTCTTAGAATAATTCCCTTATGGTCCAGTCATATCATATGAAACATATACATAGGGGACGACACAACCTTGAAAGACAGCAATCCTTTTTGTGCATTAAAATCATCAGTAGATTTATCAGCACTTTCTGATATTTTTGATGTTTTTTTTTATTACTGTACTTTCCCTGTATATGCTCATATTTTTATATGTTGTACTCACACTATTTTCCTTAGGGTCCAGACACATCATGTGATATATATAGATAGGGTAAGTAACAGCTTTGAAACAGAACAATCATTTCTCTGCATAAAGGTAATCAGTTAGGTTAGGAACTCTTTCTGCTACTATTGCTGTTTCTTTTTCTTACTTCAATTCCCTTGTATATATTCATATTTGTATGTGGTGTTGTCTCTTTGTGATTTGTCTATAATAATGCAATTATGTAGTAAGTGGCTTTTATTACCTACTTATCACAAGTTTCACTGTACAGAAAACTCTAATATGAAAACAGTTATCATTTCACTATGCAACATGGCAAGCTTATGAATATTGCACCTCCATCATGTATGCTGCACACAATGCCTATGTTTCTACATGAATACCTTAGTATACTGGATTGAAGTTAATAATAGAATGCTATTTATATCAATGCATAGCTTAATGCACTGATTAGCACTTGATATTTATTCCAATAATCTTTGACACTTTTTTTATTAACATTACACTAAGAATGCCTTGTACAGACTTTTCATGAAAGGTAAATGCACATGTGATGTCATCAGTGATGTCATCAATGACATTTGTGATGTCATCTTTGATGTCCTGGGTGTTAGGCTTAGCAGTGCACGGTGGTGGCGCGGGTTATGGTTGCTTAGCTTACCATAACTGGCGAATTTCAGGGGTTTTTTGGTTTTACTTGGAAACACCAACTTAACCATAACTACATGGACACTACCGCGTCCATGTAATATATATATATACATACATTGATGTGTGATTTGAATATTAAATAAATAAATACATGTTTACCTTTACAAACTAGCTTTATTCCTGATCCAGTGTGACCCGGGGCGTATTTTGAGCCAGGTGTGATATGAGTGGTATATCATTCAGAATATTGAATTTATAGACACAAATAAAATAAGCATTTCTTTACACACTATATGCTGGGCGAGACCTGGGTGTGTGCCTGATTGAAATCCTTCACACATATGTCAAGGGGGAATAATACAATGATGTGGGTAATTCTATCTCTGAAAGGGTAATCTGCTGATCAGATTCCCCTTCGATAAACTCCATGCCAAAAGCATAGTGCACATCTGTGTCTTCCCAATACTTCCTTGGAGCCCCTAGCACCACTGCTGGACTTGTCTGGATATTTGAATCACTTTGATTTTGAGTGAGGTTTTTCAGTCTCACTTCCTTAAGGCATTCCTTTTCGATTTTAGGGCATTTGTCCATTCTTTTGTGTTACCTGTGCTGGGAGACCTCTTCATTTTTAGGCCTCTGTGGAGTGCTGACAATGGCCCTTAGGGCTTCTATCTCTCCATTGTGTGAGGTGTAGTAGACAGCCCATGTGATTTTTCATACGTGGGTGACACCCTTTTTGTGACATGTTCATTTTAACCATTGCAGCACACAATATCTTCCAGGGAATGTTGTTGGGACACTTTATGTTTGCATTACATTGCCAGGTGTAACATTAATGTTACATTCTATGAACCTCCTGAAAACAGGTGGCAGTAGATAACATTTTACCTTTTTTTAGTATGCACCATGTCTGTTGCCTTTATTTTACCAAGATAAAAAGTACCATATATTCCAAATAGATAATCCTTGTGCTTTAAATTCGGTTCATGGTTTTGTGTCCTTCATTGGCAATCACTCTGCCTTTTCATGAAGTGAGGTGCACTTTCTATTAATGCTTATTTGTGAGTTTCCATCCGGAAACCTGGGAAAGCCGATCAGTGTTCTTCTGTTGTAGAACATGGTGGGGGCTGTCTAGCCCAATCCACATTCCTCTAGAAGCATGGCTGTTTCTGGGCAGATCTTGTGAGTCTGGACAGCCGTCATTCATGTTTGAATATTGTAAATTACCTTACTGCAGTGATGTGCTGATCCCAGGGGAAATGGACTCATGAAATAAATCAACCACTGGAACATGAAATAATTCATATAAAAAGATGACCGAGTGGTAGGAACAAGCATTGGCTCAGTCTACACTTCCGCATTATGGACCACAATATTCTATTTGATAGAGAAGGCCTTTATAAGGGATCTTCTTGCTTTGATAGCTGTCTTGATCAGGCTTCATCACCATCCTGGGCCATAGGAGTTTGGAGGCTTGCAATTAGTCTGAACCACTCAAAACCAGCTTTGCTCCATTGCCAGGGCTCTAACAAGCCTGATGCGGGGGTATTCATGGGAATCCTCAGTGCTCTACTGCGATACCCTGTTATGCTGGTATTCACCAGAAAAGGAACTTATCAGGAACGAGGAGTCTGACTGCTTAGCTGTAGATGACCCTCCTTCTACGTCTGTGGTCAATGCAAAGGGGGCATTCACTGAGTCATCTGTGAGGGTCTCTGTTCAATCATGTGACCAATCTTGTGAGACTGCCCTCAAGTCTAAGGTCTCCAGAGGAACCAGAAGGTGGCTACTGGTTAATGTCTTTGAACCCACAACTCGATAGCCTGGTATGACCCAATGACAGCAAAACTGTTCTTCCCTAGCGATTTACTATCTGGGCTGTGGTCACTTATTTTTCTTGAAATGCCTGTTTGCATTGAGTGCAAAGTCCTGCTTAACTTAGTGCTATTCAGTGCTGACCAAGGTTAGTGGTGGCCGGTTCAGTACTTCTAGCCTATGTTTGTTTTAGATCCTCGGATTGGAGGCTGCTTCCTTAATCTTTTACAACTTTACATAAGCCACTTAAATCAAATTACAAGTTCTCTTGAACGCTAACTTTCTACTTTCTTTGATTGGTACTGACAATTTTTTTGTGGACTCTCCTCATGTGACACACATGGTACTCTGAGAAACCTTTCCGGAGCATCGAAAAGCATACTTGGTACATGTGGATTGGACTTCGACAGTTACCTACATGGTGTTTGAACTGCCTTACAATTGTAAAACCTGTATTATAAAACCTCTAACATCGGTTAGCAGTTACAATACATTCTGTGACACCTCTGGAAAATCCTAAAGTAGAGTAACCAAATTGTGTATATATGTAAAGTTTGCCTTCATGTTTTAGTGAGGTTCCTTTTATTTATAATTTGTGTCCATGATAGATATACTGTACAACAACAGCCCCTCTCTACTTAATTCAGCCTGAGTGCTCATCCTTGCTACCCTTAAGCAAGAGTGCTTAAGTGAAACCCTGGCTGAGACAGCTCTGTTGCCCTAGGTAGCCATATGAATACAAATCCCTCTCTCCCTCCAACAACAGTCTTGCGCTACTGTATAAAATACCAAGCCCAATTACTACACAATCCAGGTGTAAAGCGCTCTGCTGCTCTTGAGATAGGTTCATGCGATCAGAAATAAAAAATAAAAATAGTTGGTCTGAATAAGTCATATCACAAGAAGTGACTTCTAAAAACCCTCCCAACAATATCTAACAGAATTGTTTCAGTGGTGTGACAATTAGAGTCATAACAACGTTATTGCTCTATCCATAGAATTCCCATAAACATGTTTCTAACCAAATTACCGAAAGGAGGAAAACAAGTCAGTATTTGTAAACGAATTTCATTTTTATACCAACAGGTTCACATCTTTTTCTGAGCCACATTATGATCCTGTTAAGAGATGAAAATATGGTGAAATTTTTCTTGTTTTAAATTCCTGGAAATGTTCTGTAAAGTGGGAGTGAAAAGTTACGTTGTACTGCCCACCCTCACATAACGCTGAAGAAACACCTAACAAAGTCACCATTACGACACAAATGATGTCCTACAACTGGACAGCAGAAACCGCAAGGTTGCAAAACCAATTCTGGTTTCCGGAGAGGATGAAAAAGTCCTATCTTCCAATACATATGCAGTTACGGATGCTCTTCAAGTTGGCTTCATAAATAATTGCTTGGCCCTGCTCAAATTTCAATTTGATGGGACAGGGGTCATGGGAGCCGCCCACCCCTTTCATTCTTAAAGCACATTATTTTGAGCTCAATCACACTGGATTGGCTAGTAGAAGTTTACTTTAGATACAGAGATTTTCATCTCAACCCCCTACAGCGACCTAAAACAGAAACTCTAACTCATGTTTGTATGAAACATGTGTGAAACAAATAACTGTGCTTGGAAATCCCAGTCTTTAAGAACAGTGAACCCTAGGTTAATCATTCTATGCATGCGGTTGGAGAATTGTATATTTCGTATACCTTTACTGTCCAGGTACATTTTTTATGGGTGGATATATGACCCATCCATCTTTCAGACAAAATGAACAGATCATTTGAGTGATCCACAATTCCCTCACCATAAATCTTTCAACAGGTGATTTTGTCAATGAAATTGCTGACTTATCAATATCCCAAACAGAGCTGTTGCCACCAAACCTAATTGTAAATCCAGGTTCTTACATTCGAAAAACCCACTGCCTATTCCATGACACTGCTGCTGCATATCATAACATTGCCCTATGCCAAAAGCCCCACATTCCCCCCACAGGACAAGTAGACATGGCTTAACACATAGATGGTGTTTTGCAAACTCCCCCATTTCATCGTCAAAAACATAACCATGTGAATAAGGTAACATTCTCCCCCAAGCCATGGGCATAAAATCCAGAGCAAGTGTGCAAGGCTATGGGCTAAAGCTTCAGCAAATCACAAGCTCCAACATAACCACTCCATACCTCCATCTAGCATTCACAGGATGCTGCGTCCACGAATTGCTGGGCGCTCTTCCATCGTATTGAGTCGAACTCTACTCAGTGATCCCTGGGGAACTTGGTTTCCAACATTAAATGAAATGTGTATTTTAGATGTCTGATTATCAGAAACACACAGGTCACTTTATTCAAAAAGGTGACCTGCATATTTCCAGGGGGCTGTCCAGCAATGCGTATAATGTGCTGGCCAGCCTGCTAGCATACATTGGTGTTGGGAGCATTGCCCAACATCAACGTATAACAGACTACAAGCACCCCCTTGGATGTTAGGAATGCATTTCACACTGAGAGGTATTTAAAGTGGCTGCTATGGTGAATTTTAAGAAAAAGTAAAAAACATTTCTATTCCTCCTGGAGGGGTAGATATTAATGTGGGATAGCAGCTCTTAGTACCGTGCCCATACCACTTACAGAATGCATGAATTGGTCACACAAGACACTTGCCTGCACTGAGGATCCCCTTGTACCTGTTTCAAACAGGCAACCGGGAATGCACTGGTTTTCTTTATATGTTAAAGCGTATCACGTTTGTGGACTGGGGATGTTCTTTGTAATGCCCTGAAAAGCCCTACGGACGATTCCGCAAAGGGGCTGCCAAAGGGCTTTACTTGTACATATCTTTTTTTGGTGCAAATGAAGTGGAAGCACTTGCATATCGCAGCTCTTGTGCCCAAAAGGTTTTGATAATTGGGCCGTTTATGTTTCGAGGGACTTTTAAGCTCATTTAAGATAGCAAACAGTGTTTCTCAGGTCTGCTAGCAACAATTGATAACAAGTTGTATTGTAGTGGGATAGCATGTAGGTGGTTGTAAATGTAAAGGTGAGCTCTAAAATGTTAACATTTTTATAAATATAGCACTGTTAAACAAAAATCCCCAAAAGTGCTGTTTTACATTGGAAATGACTATATAATCACTGGCCTATGCTTGTTTTCTTCTTTTTTTAACATGTCGCTATTAATCTATGTATTAGTTCAGAATCAGTTGTTGTGTGAAGGAGAAGAAAATCTTCAGGAGAAAGGGGAAGAATGTATGATGAAATGTTTTTTTCCCTATGTATTATTATATTGCAATACTTTTTTTTTTATTTTGCTAAAAAAAAATGGTAAAATGTCATGCATAGCTTTGCAAACTGGAACGCCGTATCCGAGAGAACTGCTTGCTTTGATTTGATCTGAATTATTTTAAAAACAAGGGGACTTAACGTAAAAAGCGTTTTTCAAAAGGCTGCTTCTATGAAACGTTTCTTGTTCTATTTCGTACACATCCCACATGGTGACAGAATAAAACTTTTCGAAGTTCATTAGAAGGTTGAACATGAATCACGATAGCCCAGATAACAGCTACCAAGTTATATTTTCAAAATCATAAAAAAGTTATCGATTTAACTTTTGAACAAAAGCTGTAGGTCAGTGGCTCAAATAAAATAACAGCTCTAGGGACTTTCATGTGAACATTGTAATTTTCTCCTACACCAGAGTTAACAAGAATAAAGTGACCTCCAGCTTGAAATACATGTAATTTTTTTCAGGACTGGAACGAAAGTTTACAAGATGGAAACCTTTAACCTAAGACAAAAGGGATATTCTATTAAGCTTAGAGAAATTAAAGTGAAGAAGTATCCCATTCTTCTGTGATTTGATTTCAAATGCATTAGAAATAATAACAATTTAAATTAAAAGAGCTATCTTGCTTGCACATAGAATAAAGTAAGCCACGTTGGGTTTTGAAGTGTATATTCACAAAGATGTTCATGTGGATTCGAATTTAGCTGAGATGAGGAAATAATCCACAAAAAATAACGATTCTTGAATGGAGAGGAGAAAACCAGAAGTTTGTAGTCAACACCATGTCTCTCACATGTGATAACAAAATCTTCCTCAGCGACTTCAACATCCCTGGCAACCAATCAATCAAGTCAACGAAAGCCGATCTCCACTGCCTACTCAACAATATGAACCTCATGCAGCACACAACAGACCCAACTCACAAGAGAGGTCGTATAGACCTCATCATCACTGCCCTGCCCACTAGCCATCACAGCTCTCTGATCCAGCTCGACTGGTCAGATCATCTGGCAACTCCCTTTGACATTAGTCAGACCACACCAGTCAAGCAAACCCATTGTACACCCTGAAAACAAGCCGTCCTATCATTCAAGAACTTCCCAGTGGATGCTCTCATGGAATACCTCACCAAACTCCATGGCAGGAATGCGACTCGATCCTCCAAGAACTCAACACCACCCTCACAGCCAACATCAACCAACATGCCCCAGTGAAACAATGCACACTCAAGCTTAAACCATCCACAACCTGGTATACTAAAGAACTCAAACGAACCATAAGAAAAAAAGAGAAGACTTGCCGAAAATCTTGCAGCACATCCAACCTCACCATGCTATAGGACGGAATTCTGTGCTAAAATGAGATGACTGATCACCACTGAAAACAGCCAACTATTATCAAAACACCATAGCCTAGGCCAAGGATGAAAGCAGCTGAGCCCTCTTCGAAGCCATCAAGCACTTCATCAACCCTCTACCAGACCCACCCATACCATACTCCATCTAGAAAACCACTGCCATCCACTCTTTCTTCATCAATATCGGCATGATCAGCCAACACATAGCCATTAATGTTACAACTGACAGTACACCACACATGGCATCTCGCAAAACCACAAACACCTAGCCAACTTTGAAGACACTCACTATGGAAGACCTTATTGCCATTCTAGCATCTCTCAATGCCACATCATTTGAGGATGACATTCTCCCAGCCTCTGTACTCAAGACACTTCCAACTGAAGTACTCCTTCCTTGCATGACAATCATCTACAGCTCTCTAACTCCAGGCACCTTCCCCTCAACACTCAAGACCGGACAAATCCTCCTGCTTCTCAATAAACTAAAACTGAAACCTGAGGACCTCAGTAACCACTGCCCCATCACCCAACTTCCTTTTCTAGGTAAGATCCTTAAAAAAGCAGTAGCCACGCAACTCCTCCAACACATCAAATCCAGCAACCTCCTTCGGTTCTTTAGACCCAGATGCAGCACAGAAACAGCTACAATCAAGGTAATCGATGATACCCTTAAAATCCTTGATGATGGCCATTCTTGCCTCCTCGTTCTCCTTGAACTCTCAGCAGCATTTGACACAGTAGATCACAAAGCACTCACCAACAATTTAAATCACTGCATGTGGATCAACAAGATCGTCCTCAGCTGTTTCAAATCATAGCTGGCTAATGAACACCAGTTTGCACAAATGGATTCTTCCAGAGCATCAACTCTACCCATTTCCTGTAGAGTCCCACAAGGATCCATCCTCTCCCCTATGTTCTTCAATCCTTACATGGAACCACTTGGAACCCCTGTTTCTCCATACAACATTAACATCCACCAATACGAAGATGACATGCAGCTCTACCTGAAGATATCCTCCATCAAAAACATCCACAGGCTCAAGGCCTACCTCTCATTGATCCAGTCATGGATGTCTAGTGCTTACCTGAAGCTTGACGTTCCAAGATTTAATTCCTACTGCTGACCAGCAACACCGAACACCTGGACATCCGCATCTGGCTTGCTGCTATGCAACTTGTGGCCTTCACACCACAGCTGGCCATCTGCTCAAAGTCCCTTGGATTTGACATTAACAGGCACTTCTCCTTCAAACAGCACATGGCAAGGAAGACACAAATGGCTTAGTACCAACTTTCTCTCCTGTGAAAAATCAAGCCCTTCATCTTGGAAAACAACTTCAGATCACCGTCCAAGCCTTGGTCCTCTCCTACCTGGATGCTGGCAATGCCTTTTTGTAAGGCCTTCTGGCAACTACCCTGGCTCTCCTGAGATTGTTCCTTCATGCAGCAGCACGCTCATCAAAGGACTCCACATAATCCGTACCCTCATCAAACTGCACTGGTTCCCACTGCAAGCCTGTATCATTTTCAAATGTTGCTGCATCATACACAAGGCTATAACCCTGAAGTCCCCAAGCTACCTCACAGAGAAACATTGCATCTCCGGACACCTTTGATCCACCAGAGGTATAGACATGGGCAGACTTGTGAACACTGCCAGTGCAGGAAGGACAAAAAAACAGAAGACATCCCTTTTCTGTCTATGCCCCGATGATATGATATGATATGGTATGATATGATAAGTCATTTATAACATGCTTTTACACACGTTTCTGGGCGTGACAAGACAAGAAACGGAAGACAAAACAATGATCTTACTAGGCCTTGTGTCATTAAGATCATGCAAGAGCGGGGGAGAAGTGCCAGGAGGGTAGGGGGAGGGGAGAGTGCAAAGGAAATCGTAAGTGCTGCCAGGGAGGTGGCTCATAAGTACAGAGAGTCAGGGGGCTGTGGGGCTACATATACAGTCCCTAAGTGGCTGGGAAGCCTGGAGGCAGTGCAAGGGCAACTGCACCAGCCAACCAGAGACACATATATACCTCCCACTCTCTACCTGTAAAAGTGTATGACCTTCAGAGAGTTGGATGTGGATGGGCGGAGGGCTCGAGAAGAGAGATGCTTCGGAAGAGAAAGTTGGATGCATTCTGGTGCCTTGCCCCGGAAAGCATTTTGGACGATGTAGAGGGTCTTGAACTTCATCCTTGCAGCCACAAGGAGCCAGTAGAGGGATTTTAGGGTTGGAGAGGTATGATCCCTGGGTTTGAGGCCAAGGCAAGTCTTGCAGTCCTGTTCGGGATTAGTTGTAAAGGGCGAAAAGTAGAGTCAGGCAGATTTAGAAGGAAACTGTTGCAGTAGTCCAGCCTATAGAGTATCAGGGCTCTGGAGACAGTGAGCTTCCAGGGGAAAGTGAGAACGGGAAGAATACCTCTCAGGAGTTGCAGCTGATAGTGTGACTTCTAAGAGACTTGAGGAGAGAAGTAGAGGATGGAGTTGAAGATGACACCAAGTTTCTTAGCCTCACAGGAAGGTGTAGGTAGAGGGCCAGTTTGGGTGGCCAAAGTGAGAGAGGGAAGGCGGAGCAGGTGTCCCAATGAGGAGGATCTCAGTCTCTCTGGCATTAAGGCAGAGATCGTTGGATGCACACCATTCCTGCATTGTGGAAGACAGTCAGATATGAGAGAAGGAGCAGAAGAGGCTGAGGGGAGCATGAAGGAGAGCTGGGTGTCATCTGCATAACACTGAAGGTTAGAACAGAAGATAGAGATAGAGATTCGGTGGGCCAGAGGTGCCAGGAAGTGGTTAAAAAGCCAGGCAGAGAGGTTGGAAACGTTGGTCACGCCACAAGTAGAGAGAGAGATCGAAGAAAGCAAATACCCAGGTTGGACCTGGGAGGGTCGATCTGTGAGATAGCAGGTGAACCAGGCTATGGCCTGACCAGAGATACCCAGGTTGTCATGGAGATGATTGAGCAGGATGGTGTGGTTGACCGTGTCGAAAGCAGAGGAGTGATCAAGGAGAATGAGGACAGAAGAAAGATTAGAGTCCAGATTAGAGAACACTACTTCACGGGTGTTCAGGAGGGCAGTTGCCATGCTTCTGGCTGCTGTGAAGCCAGGCTGGTGGTCATGGAGACAACCAACCGATTCTGTATGTAGATCATGCTGGGAGATGGGCAGCTTTTCCAGAAATGTTTCCAAGAATGGAGTGATGGAGATCGGGCGATAGTTTGCCAGAGAGAAGGATCAGCCGAGGGCTTCTTAAGGAGGGGGTGCACAAGGGAGCGCTTAAGGGGGAGGGGAAGGTTCCAGAGGTAAAAGAGAGATTGCAGAAATCAGCCAAGGCCGCAGCAAGGGTGTCAATGTGGTCCTTAATTGTTCTGGAGGAGCAGGTAAGAACCTAATTTGACAAGACTTTCATAGATCGGACTTGTCTAGAAACATTGTCAGGAGTGAACAGGGAGAAGGAGAAGAAAGGAAGAGGAGATACGACCAGAGAGGGGCCTGGAATGGTAGAGCAAGAGGAAGAGGAGGTAGCGAAAAAGAAGAGAGTGGACAGGATGTCCTGAGTTTTAACGCTGAAATGAGATGCTAGAGTTTCTGCAAAGGGCCTACAAGGGAACATGAGAGGTGGAGACTGCAGCAGGTTTGGCCAGCTCCTTGCAGATTTTGAAAAGTTCAGCTGAGTTATTAGAGGCGGCCGAGATGTTGGCTTGGATGTAGGCTCTCTTCTTAGAAAGGACAGAGAGTCTGTATTGCCTTTGGAGCAGGTGGAAGGCCAGTTTGTCAGAGGATGAGACGGATGCCTTCCACTTCCTCTAAGCTACCCTACACTAAGGTGGCAAGGTCGGAATCTTACCAAGAGTTACACTTGGATGCAGCTTTCAAACGGATCCTCATGACAGGGCAAGGAAATCCAGAGTGTTAGGGATTGAGAGATGAAGGTTGGAATGGGCTGTGTCAGAGTGTGAGTTAGACAAAGATGTAGAAGGAGGCAAGAAAGTAGCAGTGAAAGCCTCCAATGACACATGCTTCATGGGGCGGATGACCGAGAAGGTGGGTGGCGGTGCTGGGGTCGGCATAACCTGAGGGGCAGATAGCAACTGGTGAGAGGAGCGAGGGAAGTGGTCAGTCCAAGAGAGAGAGGTGGTGAGAGGATTGGAGAGGGGGAGATCTGGCGAGATCAGAACATCCAGGGTGTGCTTTCCAGAGAGAGTTGGGTCAGAGGGAAGAATAGAGAGAGAGTCACAGAAGTTGCAAAAGAGCTGCAGGAGGGGATACAAGCATGCAAGTCGATGTTGAGGTCTCCAAGCAGAGGTAGAGGCAAGGAGAGAGGAGGAGAGGTCAGCCCACTCGGAGAGGACAAGGGCGACCTGGCCAGGTGGCCTGTAGATGGTGGGCACAGTGAGAGAGAGGCCAAGAGAGATAGACAGCCTGCTGACCAGGCATTCAAAGGAGGAGTAGGCCTGCGTAGGAATGACAGAAGCAGGGATCCACTCCGGGAAGATCAGGGATACACCCCCTCCAGGACGGTTGGTTCTGGGTTCAGAGAGGATCTTGTAGCCATCAGAGAAGAGAGTGCCAAAACTTGTGACAGAGCTGGCCGTGAACCAAGTCTCAGTGAGACCGAGTACATCTAAATCAAGCTCGTCGATGAGATGGCAGATGTCTGAGGAGTGTTTGACAGTTGAGCGAGAGTTAAGAGTAGCGACATGGAGCAGATTACCACCTTTGCAAGACTTCTGTGGAGCAGTACAAGCATGAGATACACCCTGTGGAAGTGTTAGAGGTGCCCAAGAATGGGCAGAGGGGGAAGGAGGAGATGGCAGGGAAGCCAGAGAGGAAGAAGAAGGTGCCGGAGAGTTGGCGGAGGAAGGAGAAGGCAGAGCAGCCATAAGCAATGGAGCATGCCAGAGAGGTGGCAGAGGAAGGAGGCGGCAGAGTGGCCAAAGAAGCAGCAGAGGGTGCCAGAGAGGTGGCGGAAGAAGGAGGCAGCAGAGGGTCCCAGTGAGGTGGTGGCGGAAGGAGGTGGCAGAGGAGCCAGAGAGGGGTAGGTAGGAGTAGCAGGAGAAGGAAGGAAGTTGATAAGATGCAGGAAGCATCTATCGAAAAGGAGGAGATTGGCCCGGACCAAGACAGTGCCATTTAAGTAGACATTAATGATGGTCTTGGGGGAGTAGAAGAGGGCATGAGGGTCTCCCACTGGGTGCCACCATTAATGGAAGAGGAGGAAAAAGAAGAGAGAACAGAGACCATAAGGGGGTCCATTGGCCTGGAGAGGGAACGACAAAGAGGATGTTGGTGAGGGTGTTTCTGGAGGAAGCACTGGTGTAGGTATCAGTGATAGGGAGGCTTGGGTTGGAGACCAGGATGTCCCTTTTGAGCTTCTTCCTACCAGACTTAGTGAGAGGGATATGATAGTTGATATAATAGCAGTTGGAGAAGATAGGGGAGACAGAGCATCATAGAGGGTGTGGGCAGAGAGTAAGGGGAGGGACAGCAGCCCAATGAGTAGGGGGGGGTTAAACGCTAGGGGCAAAAAGGAGGGAGGCACACAGGGGTCACACACAATAGAGAGGGCAACAAGTAAGTACATCACAGAACAAGAACACCGGAACCTTGTGGGACCCTAGCATGATTCGAGAATACAGTGCAAGCAATAAATGCACAATACATTCGTACTCAAGGGTGTGAGATTGCAAGTACAATACAGAATACAAAACTGGTAGTTCTAGGGGACCTAGAGGGGAAGAAGAGAAAGGCAAACGATGCAGCACATAAACAATACAAAGGTAACACTACAAAACACCCAAACACTGGTAATTCAAGGAAACCTGAAAGTAAAAGGAAAATTCAAGCGATGCAGTGGAATCACAATACAATAGTCACAGTAGTAAAGGGCGTGAACTGCAGAGGTGAAGCAAGGAAAAAAGACACTGGTCATGGCTCAGGGGAGCCTGAAGATGAAGGAGAGGAGGGAAACAGGCCTGGGTTGCTTGGGGTGCAATGCTGAGAAGGATGCGCAAGGCCAGGGGAGTGGGGACAAGTTATGTGAGGAGCAATTCAGCGAGGGATGCTCTAGGCTAGGGGAGTGGGGGCAGTTGCGTAGGGAGCAACACTGAGAAGGATGCCCCAGGCCGTGGGAGCAGGGACAGGTTTTCTGGGAATGTACGTGGTGCGAAGACAAGTGGGAGCGAGTGTGGGGAAGGGAGAAGCAGACACGCAGGCGGCGGAAGAAGGGAACAGTTGCAAGGGGATGCATGTGGCGCAAAGATGGGGGGAACTGGGCCTAAGTTGGGAGGGAACGCACGTGGCCCAAAGGCAGGGGAGCTGCGAATAGGTTGCGAGGAAACTCACATGGCACACAAGACAGTTGTGAAGGGAGCGTGTGTGGGGCAGGAAGGATGGCAGATGTCCAGTTGCAAGGGGGAATGCGCATGTGCAAGAGGGAGAATGGGACATACACGTAAGGTCCAGGAATTGCGTGCAGTGCAGAAATGCTGTTCTCCCTCCCTGCAACTTCTTACCTTGTGAACGCTGATGGAAGGTGAAACCATCCCTGCTCACAATCTGCGCCACTACCCCATTGCGCCTAACACCTACGTTGCACAACACTGCTGCCTTGTCATGTGAGGGCTTTGCCACAAAGGGTCCGATCCTTGGTTCTTATAGGCTCCAGAGCAAGGAAAGTTGCATTGCATGCTACGTGTCATCAGGAAGCATCTCCTGCATACCTGCATCACACAACACTGGAGCTTTATCCTGCCATGGCTTTGCCGCTAAGGGCCATATCCTTGGTTTACTTAAAGGCAGGGGAGCGGGGAAAGTTGCGTTACGTGCTATGTGTCATTGGGCAGCGTCTCCTTCATACCTGCGTCGCACAACACTGTTGCATTGTCCTGTGAGGACGCTGGAAACACCTCCCCATCAACATCCAACACTCCCCCTCACTTCTACAGTTCAGGAAGGAGCTCAAAACCCTCCTCTTCAAGAAAAAGGTTCCTCCCTAACACCTAGGTTCATACACCATACACTCCCATCTTACTTGTGACTATGTAATCTGATTGCCACTTGTTTGTCCCCTGGTTACTTGTAGATCCATTGCTGACTATTGCTCTCCCTCCCCTGTGGTTAGATCTCCACTCCTTTGTTTCTATGCTTTCTAAACGTATTCTTCCCCTTATGATTGTAAAGCGCTCATTTGCTTCCCAAAGCTAGGTCCATACTCAATAAATACAACAATAATAATAATAATAATAATAATAATAATAATAATAATAATAATAATAATAATAATAACAATCATAATAGTTAATAAATGCATGGCACTAGGCTTCTTATGTTTCTACATGGGTTGGTTGTCAAACATGTACTTTTGTGTGGGAATGTTTAAATAAGAGACATGTATTGTTGTGAGCTTATTTGGGAGCAAACAGCCAAGTATATGTACAATATCCCAAAATCACAGAATGGCAAAATTACATATTCAGGTTTTTTTCGATACATTTATCTACTTCTGGCCCTGCCATCACAACCTTGTCTATAACTTTTATTTCCAAGATTGATCACAGGTACTAGAAAAATGGATACCTCTCATAATTGACGGCAAACGTATTTTGGTGGCCAAAGGCCAAACGTCTCATGTACGAAACGATAGAAATACAGGTTTCCGAGTTTTACCAATGAACGGCCATTTTGATGTAACAAGGATCGCCATTTTGTTTTCTAACAATTGCTCATTGCTTTCTGTTCACATTGCTTCGCAGCACATTTTCTGCTTACACTGCTCGACTGTTAACATTGTTGTCTGAACGTGAAAGGACAAGGCCTTAGGGCCGCGAGGCTAATAAGAGTTTGTTGAAACACAATGTAGGCGGCTCTGGGCAGGAATGCCCGGCTCCCTCCCGAATGTAGCCTTGAAGCAGAGCCGCAGGGCATTTAATCATTTCATGGCTGCCAGCCAGTCTCGTTATATGGTAGAATATATTAGAATAAAGCAGCTAAAGGCTTGAATTATGCTCTTATTACGGCCCCCCTTTTCCGAGCCCTGTAGAGCGTGTCGGCTCCCAGGACACGAATAGCACCTCATAGATAGCAAGGTCTGGAATGTGACATCTTCCCCCGTATGTAGCTCGCTTACAAGAACAGAAGCACTGTGTTCTGTTCAACAAAGAAAAGATGTCTCCGCACTTGCAAGGTTGCATATTGTTACTAGAATAGATATTTCAAGGTGTCATATTTGTCGAAAGTGTCCATCATCAAACCGAGTTCAAAGAAACCCAATAAAGGGGGGGGTGTTAAACATGTCACAGCTGATTGTATGATATGCATTTTGTATATATGTAACTGATGTACGTAATTCGCTCTTTTGCGTCCCTCGAGGTCTAGAGATACGCGGGGCGTGAGACCGAGTTGGCCAACTGAGACTATTTGCTTTGCAATAAACCCTAGCTTTGGGAATACAACCTTGTGTCTGGCGTATTTATCGTGTGTGGTGACTTGCCTTGTTTCCATAACATGAGGGACCCCCAGGGGCCTCTTTCAGGTGGGGTCACGTCAGTCCCCTATAGCTAGGCATAGGTTAGTTAGAAATGATCGGAGCAAACAGACCTGCCATCCCCTGGCTTGTCACCTCCTCTTGTGAAACCACATTATTTCCCGCTCCACCCCCCAAATTAATTGTTATTAAATACTAAGTAATTGTGCTGACCTTCGGAACTTTATTAATCTGCTGTTTGTCAGCACACATAGGATAACCACGAGACACCCTGAGCTGGTGGGAAGGTAGACATTCACACGGCTTCGACCAATGAGGGGCCTCATAGACATCACTGAGGGCACAGTTTACTTGTTGCCTTTAAGGGACACCAAAATTCACTTCCTGATTGGCTCCTCCTGGATCACCCCTTGATCCCACATCCCTCTTCCCAGACCAACCTGCCAAAGGGTGATTTGAAACTGCCAATTGTGCTGTATCTTGGTGAATTTAAATTCCCAAGGTATCCGCAAGTACCTGTGACACTGGCTCGCTAACCTTGTATGTATTGGCTGATTCTATTCCCAATGACTGCTGTCTCTTTTGGGATGGACGGCCTCAATTAATCTTCCCCCACTCCATTGTCGTGGAGTGTTCACACAATATTCTAGGTAGCCTATCGTGCTTGGCCTCTCTGGGACATCCCCATGTAGTCCACTCACCTCTGGTTTTCACCTGATTCTGACATTGCAGCAGCACACACACTATGTGTGTATGCCACCATACTTATGTGCACCCTCCATGTCCCCCCTTGAGCACCTCCACCCACTTCTAACCCCTGGCTTCTTGGGTTGCGTACATGCTCTAGGCACCTGTATTACAGTCATCAATGATACCCTGTCCAACGCCGGGGGTGCACCCGCAACTGGTAAATGCACTACTCTGGGCTGCGCTGTATCTGCACCTTCATTGCATAGGCATGGATTTATGTTGGCCCCGTAATGAATGTGACCAATTCAAAGGACATGCAAGATGAAAAACGATTCATTACAGGGCAATGTTCATGTAAGCTGTTCGTCTCTATTAGCTGACTGACTTCTGACCGTTTAAAACCTGCAGCTGACGCCCAAAGACTGCAGCTTCAACCTGCTATGGAAGCAACTACAATGCTTTTGATCTCTGTAGCATGCAGTACATCATCATCAATAAGGTTTAAATACAAATACAAACCAAAATAAACCAGGGTCCTAAGTGATGCCTAACAGGAAGTGATGTCTAACAGAATGGAATGCAGATCAATATGCAAGGTGTTTTCTTAGCATAACAAAGCTGTATATTAAATCACATGTTATGCTTTTAGCATCCTGCAATGTTACACATTCTCCCTGGAGCGTATTATGGTTTTATTGCCTTGTGTTAGCACAATTTCCACACCAACTGACACCACATTCGACAGTGAGTGGAAAGGAAGGAAAAGTAAATTGATAGCATGCAAGGCAGAAGAGAAAAAAAGACACAGAATATGTCAGACAAAGAGGTACATATGCGTAAGGAAAAAAAAAACTACATAGGTGACATGATTGGGAAATGGAGACCGTCTCTGTAACTGAAAATGAGACAGTGCCTGGAAAAAATCTAAGTAGACTGAAGCAGTGGTCCAAAGACAAAGGACAAGTGCTTGGATAAAGGTCTAGGATAAAGGCTAAGGACTAGGAAGAAAGACAAAGAACAATAGTGAAGAACTAGGATAATGGGTTAGCATGAAGGTGAAGGACTAAAATGAATAACAAACACTAGGATGATGGAGGATTCAGACAATTGAGGAATAGATAGAAGATCTAGGGAGAAGGATTAGGGATTAGAGCTAGAATGAAGGACTAGCACTAAGGACTAGGGAGGTTCATGAGGAGTAGGGTGATGGAGAAGTACTAGGATACAGAGAAGGACTCAGATATTGACAGACTAGGACAAAGAAGGACTAGATCATAGGAGATGAAATAGAATGAAGGACTAGGTTGAAGGACAAAGAAAGAGAAGGGATTGGGTGAAGGAGAAGCACACAAGAGTATTGTCTTGGATGAAGGACTATAAAGAAGGAGAAGAGTGAAAGATGAAGGAGAAGGGCTAGGGCTATGAAAGACAAGGATAGTGGAGTGTGAGAATTATAGGCAAGGACAAAGCAGGACAAGGCAGAATTACTTGGGAGAAGAACTATATAGAAGGATTAGAGAGAAAGACTAGGATGATGTATTAGGTTGACGTTCTAGGAAGAATGAGACTGAATAGAAAAAAAGTGAACTAGTACAAAAGACTAGGATGAATGATTACTAGGATGAAGGAGAAAGACTAGGGACATAACCACATTGAAGGACTATGACTGGGACAATGCAGTAGGGTTGGGATTGAAGAATGTAAGACTGGGACAAAGGAGAAGACATGAACAAAGGAGAAACAGTAAGATGCAGGTGAAGGACTAGGAACAATGACAAAAAGACTAGGACAAAGGATGAAGGACGAAGATGAATGCTGTATGACTAGGAATGAAGCATGGAGGACAATGATGCAGGATTAAGGTCAAGGCATGGGAAGAAGGGGAAGGACTGGAATAAAGTGGAAGGACTAGGACACATTGGGCCTCATTGCAAAGTAGGCGGTAGAGTGTTAACGGCACCGGTAGAGCTGCCGGAGCCGTTATCACTCTACCACCTCATTACGAGTTCTGCTAGTGGGTACCGCTAAGAACGCCTGGTTAGACCAGACGTTATTAGCGGCACCCGCGAGCAGACCAGTATGCTAACAACAGACCCGTCATTAGCGGGTCCGTTGTTAGCATCCTCCCCATGGGGGTGTACCGGGTCCGGGTCCTGTGAATTGGAATTACCGGGCCCGCAAAAGTCGGCATGGCCCGGTATTTCCCTATTTCCGTGAACCGGACCCAGTACCCGGTTTGGGGTTATCCATGCCGGTAAGAATGGCATGGCTACCTCCAAACTCCTAATGAGCCCCTTCAAAATGACTAGGATGACCAAGAAGGACTCAGACTAAATAAAAGCCAACAGACTAGGACTAGGGAGAAAGCAAAGGGGTAGTACAAAGGACACATATTAAGGTAAGAGGATGACTAGGAAAAAGGAGGCGGAAAAGGGCAAAGGCGCATTTGGGGACAAAGGAGAAGGAATGTGACAATGGGAAAGCACTAAGAAGAAGGTAAAAGGCTACAAAAAGGGAGACGGACAAAGGCATACGAGGAGTGCTATGATACAGTAAAAGGGCTAAGATTACAGAGAAAATGAGGATGGAGTACTATGATGAAGGGGAAGGTCTAGGATAAGATAACATGATTGAGATAAATGATTAATATTAGAACGATAAAGTAAATGTTCTATGAAGACATAATATTATGAAGAAGGACTGTAACAGGGGACTATGATGAAGGAGAAGGACTAGCAGGAAGGACTTTGATTAGGAGAAGAAATAGAATGAAAGACTATGAAGGAGGACTGTGATGAATAGGAAAGAATAGAATGACGGAGTATGATGAGGAACTATAATGAAGGACTATGACGAAAGTGAAGAGCTAGGATAAAGAACTATGAGAATGTATAAGGAGTCGGAGTAGGACAGCATTCTTGGAAGCTGGATTAGGAGCAAGATGAAAGAACTAGGGTTGTGGACAATGTTGAAGGAGGTGGACTGGAACAAAGATGTATGATAAAGGAAAAGAATATCTCATGAAAAAGTTAAAAGATGATGGAGTATGATGAATAAGAACTGGGATATAGGTCTTTGATAAAGGAGGGAGAGTATAATGAAGGACTATGATGAAAATAATGGACTACAGTGAAGGAATCTGATGAAGGGTAAAGACTTTGATAAAGGATATTAATGAAGTAGAAGGGCTAGGACAAATGATTATTATTCAAGAGAAAGACATGTATTTATTTATGTATTTATGCTTCTATAGTATGAACTACTATAACAACCAAAAATCACAATGGCAATGTACTGTGATTAAGCAGACCCCCAAGATATCGCAGCTTCAAACTGTTCATTTTACTACATAAAGAAGCACATTTTGCGGTACAAAAGTGTATTTATTACAGCATTATTCAGGCAAATCTATATTGACTGGAAGGTGTAAGATTGGTTGCAAGAGAAAGGCAGTGTGTAAGGCTGCAAAAGAGCCAGGCTGTCATTGTATGTTCCTTTTCTTCAGATTTTATAGGAAGTCCCAGATGTCTCTGGCTTGACAGAACAGTGTTTGATTTAACCTACCTTTTTTGGTTCAATGTACATGCCTATTTAATATTCTAATTTGTTTAAAATCATTATCTGTAGCAATGGTGAAAATATTCCCCTTCTATGTTCTCCAATGTCTCAAGCAACCACACACGTCACTCACCAACACGCCTCACACTCACCAATTCCATTTCAAAATGTATACTCTCAAACCTCTTAGACTTCCAGTCATGCATATACTCACATAATCAGTCACACTGTCAAGTGACAACTCACACTCCTAGGTCCCTGCCACAGTGCAAACCATGCTCCAACTCAAACCTTATGCTTCCCAGTTCCACCTGCAGTCTACAGTCCTTAATTCTTCCTCGCTCCTTCTGAATGTGCATACTTTGTAATATTCTATCACACTCTTCACCCATCTGTTCTCCCATTCTGGAGCTTGATGCCTCATTTCAGCCAACCGCTCCATCTCTGCTTTCTGGCCTACGCCACTGATGCCGCAGCAGCCCGCTACGCCCTCTGCTTTCTGGATCGGTGCTCTTTTTCTGCTGTCTGGCCCACTGCCCCACCCAGTGCTTCCTCTATGCTCTCGCTCTGCATTCTTGCCCATTGCTCCCCTCTCCCTCCTTTCCTCTTCATGTTGTGACTATTTAAAATGTTGATTTTTGGCCAGATCCTCAAAAATAGAGCATCTAAAAATAGAGCAGAGGATGGGTTTATTTTACATGTCTCATTTTTTTAAATGAGCAGGTCTTATTTTCAAAGGTGACCTGCGCATTTCTATGGGGCTTAGCTGTAGAGCAAATGATGGGCTGGGCAGATGGCTTGAATATATCAGTGTTGGGAGTGCTTCCCCGACACTAATGTTATACAGGCTCCCAGGACATTTCACGATGACAGGCCCTTGAAGAGCATCTCACTGTAAAATGTGATTTAAAAAAAAAACATTTCTATGCCGTTTGAAGAATACACATGCAAGTAAGACAGCAGTGGTTCATACCATTGGCACCACACCTTAAAAGAAAACTACATGACAATGTGTTGCAATGTGCATACCCCTGTTCCTATTCCAAGACAGTGCATGGGGATGCCTTAGTTTTCTGCACATAAGTGCAACCTATTTAGGAATTGGGGAGGCATGTTGAATGCACAGAAAGGTCCCTGGATTGATGAAAATGCACAGGGAGATAAAAAAAGGCCATCTGAATTCCCATTCAGATGTCCTTTTTGGATTGGACTGCTCCTTTTTTTTGGTGCAAATGATGAGATGTGATAGCAAATTTCATTACTTGAATTGACACAAACAAGGGGTTTTCCTGGGAGTGTCTCTCTACCGGCCTTTATCCTGGGTTAGACTCTCAACCAGAGTCTCTAGCTCATCATTCTTTCACAGAAGAGAGATTTCCACTACATATAAGTCTTTGTCCTGCCCAAGGGCAGTCCAGTACCGAAATGCCAGGCAATTCGCTTCTGAACAAGAGTACCAACAGCAACCCCATACATGTGTTTCGACCAGGTTGGGCCTCATCATTGAGGTGGAGCTGTGCCTCTCTAAGAAAAGTGAGCAAGGGTTCCAGGTTTGGATTACCCAAGTAACTTAAGGTGAAAACAAGTGGGGTCCTGGGAGTGTCTCTCTACCACCGGCATATATCACGGGTTAGAGTCTCAACCAGAGTCTTTAGCTCACCATCCTTTCATTCAGAGAAGAGAAATTTCCACTACATATCAGTCTTTGTTTTTTCCCCAAGTGCAGTCCAGCACGTGTCTGGGGTTTCTGCCGGTACTCTTGTTCAGAAGGGAATTGCTTGGCATTTCTACTGGATTGCCCTTGGGCACGACAAAGACTGATATGTAGAGGACATTTCTCTTCTGTGAAAGGGATGGTGAGCTAAAGAATATGGTTGAGACGCAAACACAGGATATATGCTGATAGAGAGAAACTCCCAGAACCCCCCGTACTTATTACTTGAATTAAACAAGGTTTTTAAAAACATAGCCCTGCTTTCACAACAGTTTTTTTATAAAATGTTTGTTTTCACATTTTTTATGAAAACATTTGTTTTCACTGCATTTTTGTGGGATCCTGAAATCCCGATAAACTGAAGAGTCTGATTACGGACACAGACTACTATAAAGGAGAAAAACGATCATAAATGACAATAATGAAGGAGAAGAGCAAGGATGAAGAATTATGATGAAGGAGAAGACTAGGATGAAGGACAGTGGCAAAGGAAAGTTACTATGACAAAGGATACTAGAAAAAGGAAATTATCATGAGGAAGGAGAAACATCATAAAAACCGAGAAGGACTATGAATAATGACTATGATGATGGAACCTGAAAAATTAGAACGAATATGGTGACAGAACAAAATTAAGAACTATGGTGAAGGAGAATGACTATGATTAAATGCTATGACAAATCATTATGAGGATGTATTGTGATGAAGGAAACAATAAGAATCCTGACAATAAGCCGGGTATTACACTCTAAAAACACTTGGATCCTCCTGAAGGAAGACAATCAGGCTCATTGGATCCCTCCTTCATAATCGGCACTGTATGTAACTCTAAAGCACATGAAGCTGCGCCATGCTGCCATACGAAAATGTGAAAGGGGGGCCTTGTTCACACTAGAAGGACTAGGAATGACAAGGTATGACTCTAAGATCCTCTCAGAGCGTGAATATTATGTATTCATTTGGCACTTAGATTGTCTGTGAAACGTAGCACTGCTCGTTATACATAGATTGAACCCAGGATGTAGACATTGTCGTTTGTACAGCTAACCCATTTTCTCACCTTCTCCTACCTCAGATGACGTTCAACCAACAGCGCGTTGGGACCATACTTATGGTGAAAGGCGATATACAAACAAAAACACAAATTAATGAATGAATAAGGAGTAGGATGAAGAGCATGATGAAGGAAAAGGACTGTAATGACAGATTATGATGAAGGCGAACACAATAACAAACAACTATAATGAATGAGTATGTTAAAGGAACATAACAATGAGGAAGGACTATGGTGAGGCATAAGGTTTATGATTAAGTACTATATAAAGGAGAAGGGCTAAGGGAAAGAGAAGAGGATACAGCGAAGGACTCTGATGAGGGACTATGATGGAGAAGAAGGACTATGCACAAAAACTTTGATGAAAAAGACAGCCGATGTGGAATGATTACGAGGCAGGATAAGGAGCAGGTTGCAGGAATTTGATTATAAGAACCAGGACAAAGGAAGAGTATGATAAAGAAGACAGACTAAAAAAAAGGATTATGGGGAAGTAGATGGCTATGACAAGGAACATATTAAGGGACCCTTATGGATGTTTATAATGAAGGGGAATGATCACTACAAATCAGACATGCTATGATAAATGACCATGATGAATGAAAAGGGCTAGGACAATGGATAATGATGAAGGACAAGAACAAAGGACTATAATGAAGGATAAGGAACTTGAGGAAGGACTATGATGAAAGAGAATGAGTAATATGAAGGACTATTATGGGGCAGGACTGTAACAAGGGGCCATGATGAAGGACTATGAGGAACGATTATTTGATTTATAAATTGTTTTCATCTAATTTTATGTCAGCACATGCCATAAAATGGTAGGAACATAACACATAGCGAATTCCGTATAACATGTGAAAAACAAATATTTAAAATGGGGTCAGTACAATGATATATAAAGAAAAATCATACAGAGAGGTTTACACATGTCATCCATACCATCCAGGCATTCCCTAGGTAATTCATTTTTATATCTAAGTGTCTTCTTCAACTAATGATTATGTTGATGGAGAAGGGCCAGGCGAAAGGAGAAGGACTATAATAAAACACTATGACAAAGTGCAATGATGAAGGAGAATGAACAGTAAGAAACACAATAAAGAATAACTTGGACAATGTGCAAGGAATAACATGAAACACCAGGACAAAGGAGGACAAACACAACAGACTTAAATGAAATAGAAGTACTATCACAAAAGAATACAATTGACCACTATGACAAAGAACTATCATGAGGGAGAAGGGCTAGAATGAATAACTGTGTTGAAGGAGATGGTTTAAAATGAAAGGACTGTAACATGAAATGGATTATCATAACTGCGAAGAACTACAATGAAGGACTATGAAGGATGTTGGCAAAGGAGGAGGATAGCAGAGAAAGACAACAATGAAGGACTATGACAAAGGAGAAAGACTGTGGTAGAGGACTTTAATGAGAATGCCTAACACTAGGACAAATTACTATATTGAAGGAGAAGAATTAACATGAAGGACTATAATGAAGGAGCATTATCATAAAGAATTACTTTGGTGAATAACTATGTTGAAGGACTGCGGCTGACGAGAAGTATCGCATGAAGACTATTATGACAAGAAGGACTATGATGAAATACTATGACAAGGAAATAGGGTGAAAGACTAGGGGGCTCATTATAGGTTCCCCTTTATCCCACCAGTAATACTGGGGAGCTACCATAAAATCTTTGCCACCTGATACACCAGTGTTACTGGGATATTACGGGTGGTAGAGATACCAGTAATTCCCCTTTCCCATGGAGTCCAATAGGACTCCGTTGGAAGGGGTTGATGCAATCACAGACACTGCTAATACCGATGTTGGTGGCAATTGTCTGCGAGTAGGGGCCTGAACTACCGGCAGGTCAGGCCTGCCAGTACATCACATCCCCTACCGGTGCACTTTGGGCCTCATTACGAGTACGGCGGTAAGGGATACCGGGCACCGGTAATCCATTACCGCCCTACTACAAGTTCGCTTAGCGGGTCCCTTCTTTAACGCCTGGTCTGACCAGGCGTTATAGACAGGACCCGTTAAGGGACTTCAGAGCTAATAACGGTACAGCAATTTGCGGTACAGTTATAAGCGCCGTCCCCATTCCCATTGAGCCCTATAGGAGATCAAATGGGAATGGGGAATGGCTTTTTAAATGGGGACTTACCGGTCCCGCAAAGGTCGGACTACACCGGTAAGTCCCCATTGAACTATACCGGTGCCAGACCCGTTATTGGAGGCAGTCATGGTGCAAATAGCGCCATGACTACCTCCAATCTCGGAATGAGAGTTTGCTGGTCCAGAAAGGTGCTGGTACACTTTGATACCGGCACATTATTTCTGGACTGGCAAACTCCTAATGAGCCTGTATGACTTAGTAATAGGTCTACAACAAATCTCTGTGAGGACGGAGAGGGACTATGTGAAAGAACAAAGAATGAGATAAAGCACATTTTGAAATCATAAGGAATAGAATTATGGTCTATAGAGAAGGATAGGGTTATGATGAGGGTGTAGAACTTTGACAAAGGATTATGATGAAGGAAAATAACTCAGATAACTAAGGTGAAGAACTTCAATGATCAACATAGACGAAGGCTATGATGATGATGATGATGATTATGATGATAAAGCACCATAATGAGGGACTAAGATGAGGGAGACAGACTATGTTAAATAACTATACCAAATAACTCTGGTGAAGGACTAGGCAAAGGACTAGGATCTAGAAAAAGCATCAGGACAAAGAAGGATTATGACAACGAACTAAGGCAAAGGATTTCTATGGAGAAGATCCTTGATAAATACTAAGAGGAATTGCAGCAATAAAAGACTATCATGAAGTTGAAGGAGTAGGACTAAGAAATGTGATGAAGGTACAGGACAAGGATGAAGGACCATTGGAAAGGAGAAAAAAATCAGGCAACAATATATAATGAATGATAATGATTATGGGAAGGAGTATGGTAAAGAGGAAGATCTATAATGAATTGCTATGCAGAAGGAGAAGAACAAGGATAAACAAGAAGGACTGTGACAAAGATTTTTGAATAAGAAAAAGGACTTTGATGTGGGTTATGGCTATAGACAAAGGATGACTATACAGAAGGAGGACAACAACAAATGACAAGGATTAAGGGCTATGGTGAACAGAGTATTATGAAGTAGAATGACTTTGAATAAGTAAATGGGGAAGATAACGGGCTATAATTATGGACTATTTTGAAATAGACAAAGACAAATAACTGTGATGGAGAATGACTACGACAAAGGACCATGATGAAGGATGATGACTAATGGTTATGATGAAGGAGAAGGCCCTGAACAATTACGATTACAGAGAATGTTTAGGAAAAAGAAGGAGGGGAATGATGAATGATTATGGAAAAGGACTAGGATGAAAGAGAAGTACTAAGACAAAAGACAACGATGAAGGACTAAAACAAAGGTGAAGGACTATGACAGCAGAATACAATGAAAAAGGGAGACTATGAAGAAGGACTCTGGCGACGATGAAGCAATATAATGAAGGACTATGATGAAATAAAAGGACTAAGGTGAAGGAGAAGGGTTATGAAGAAGGACCATGACAAAGGACTATAACAAATGATTGTGAAAATGGCGAAACATGGGATAAAGGACAAGGTCTATGATGAGGGGTCTATGACAGACTAGGACATAGGAGAAGGACAAAGACAAAGGACTATGACTTAGGTGAGTGATTATGACACATGGCCATGGCCGTACAAGAAAGCCATCATTAAAGCCAAAGCTAAATCCTTCGAAGAGAGAATTACTAAGGCCAAGTCGAACACCAAGGAAATGTTCGCCTTTTTCAGGGAACTTGAGAACCCCACACCCACCCCCCAAAACTTCACTAAGGACAAAGAATGGTGTGACAACATCCAAACAGCCATGCGCAATAAGATCAGCTCTCTCCAAGCCAAAATCTTGAACACCAAACTAACACTCTCCACCCACACTACACCCTCCCCACCACCACTGCCCCCATCACCCACTGAGGCCCCACCCACCTTCTCGTTTAAAACCATCCAAGAAAACGACATGATCAACATTATGAAAAACATAAAACCCTCCAATTGCAAAGGCGACCCCAGTCCTGCCTCCATCATCAAAGACTGCGCAGACACCTTGGCCCCTTTTCTAACAGCCTTCGTCAACGCCTCCTTCACCACAGGGAGAGTCCCCGCCTGCCTAAAGGAAGCATGGGTCCGACCCCTCATAAAGAAACCCACACTTGACCCCACCTCCCCTAATAACTACCGCCCCATCACCACTGTCCCTTTCCTCCTCAAGATTCTAGACAAAGCAGCCTACCTGCAGGTCCAGCACTTCCTCGAAGAACAGAACCTCCTTGGACTGAGACAATCCGGCTTTCGCCCTAGGCATGGGACAGAGACCGCCCTACTCGACCTAAAAAACCAAATGGACGACGCAAGGGACCAAGGCAAACCTGTCTTGCTCCTTCTCCTGGATCTGTCAGCAGCTTTTGATCTTGTAGACCACGACATCCTCTGCCACCACCTCTCCTCCACAGCCAACTTCTCTCAAGAAGCCATTACATGGATCACCTCCTTCCTCCAAGGCAGGACCATGCAGGTCTTCTCTGACCTAGCCACTGCATCACCCTCTATCATGCTATGTGGGGTGCCCCAAGGCTCCTGCCTCTCCCCCACCCTCTACAACATCTTCACCCGCCCCCTCTTCCTCATCCTTGATGCCATGGGCATCTCTTACACCAACTACGCCGACGACACACAGATCCTTCTCACTCTGACAGGCGACTATGACACGGACTCTGCTACCCTCAACAACATCTACAACACAATTGAAATGTGGATGGCTATCAACGGCCTCTGCCTTAACTCCGACAAAACTGAGCTCCTACTCGTAGGCTCCCCTGACACCATCAAGAAACTTGACGCTCAGTTCAGCCATTTCACCATTGACTCAATCACGATCCCAGTACTTGACACGGTAAAAACACTAGGCGTCTACTTAGACTCCAATCTATCCATGACCAGACAAGTAAACGCCATTGCCTCCTCGGCCGCTTACCATGCAAAACTCCTTAACGCAATCAGACCTTATCTGTCAAAAGACACTTGCACTAACATAGCCAGGGCCATAACCGGCTCGCGACTTGATTACTGCAATATGTTTTTCCTTGGGACCTCCAACAAAAGTCTTGAGAAGCTCCAAGTAATACAGAACAATGCCCTACGCGCTGCACAAGGCATTGCCAAGAGAGAGCACATCACCGCTGCCAGAAAAGCTTCCCACTGGCTCCCCATAAAGGAGAGGATCTTATTCAAGGCTCTAAGCATCACCCACAAATGTGTCCATCTTGCCGCCCCAATGTACCTTTCCCAGAGGATGCACCTGGTCTCCTCCACAAGACCCACTAGATCACCCTATGCCAGCATGCTCTCAGTACCCAGGGTAAAAAGGACCAGAGCAGGGGGCTCCAGTTTCCCGTACCTCGCTGCCGTACACTGGAATACCCTCCCTAGCTCCCTGCGCTCTGAACCCTCACTGACCGCCTTTCGGAAAACCCTGAAAACGACCCTGTTCATCTAACAATTACATGGCCTAGCCCTCATAATTGTATTGTATGATGTATTATGTGGTATATCTGATCACAGGTCACTGCCTCACTATAACCCAAGGCACAACCTGCACACATTGTAACTAAGTCTTCCTTGCAAGTAACAGCGCCACAATGCCCCTGGGCTGCCTGCGCGCTATATAAATTTAATAAATAAATAAATAAATAAATAAATAAATAAATAAATGACTAAAGGCAAGGGCATCTGAAAGAGCTCGTCTTAAATGCACTCATTCAGATGCCGTTGTTTCCCCTTTGTGCATTTGTGCATATAGGGGGCGTTCCAGGGCTTTTAAAAAAGCGTCCCAAATTCACAAACGAGGTGTGCTTTTAAATTACCTGAAATGAGGCAGACATTACCCTGCCATGATTTGCACCGCCCAATGTGCCTGTTTTAAAAGGAGCAGGCCTGAGGCGCAAATCATGCCATGGTTATTTCTGACCCTACCCATCTGTATAAAATGCGTTCCCACCAAACACGTGGTTGCTGGGTGCCTCTCATATGAATACAAAGGTGCGAGACTGTGCATCTTTGCGCCATTGCCCAGCACCTTCTGAAATGCGCAGGTCACCTTTGAGAATAAGTTGACCTGCACATTACTAGAAATAGCAAAAATTAAACTAGCGCATTCCCCTGTTCCTTTCAATTGAGCTATATATTTTGTGAAACTTTCCCATATTTTCTAAATGCATTTTTCCCCAGGATAAATAACTAGACATTTGGAAAACATTTTCCTGGGGCAAAAATGCATTGAAAGAGCACGTGTTCTTGCAGTAGGGCAATACGTTTGCCATAGTGCGAATTTCACTTACACTCAGGCAGTAGGAATCTCCCATTTGACGTCCACATCAGTTTAGAAAGCCCTTATTTTGTTTGAAATAAACATCAATCACTCAACCCACTCACCTGCAGGTTTTCTAAAACTGTTATAATACCGAAAATACATGTTTTAAACAAGTCACCGTTTTTCCTAGTTACTTTGTTTTGATAATATGCAAACAGCATGCAGACGAGCTCTAAGCTTCCATTCATAACTGCAGCGCTGCTCTGTGGTAATTACTTTCATGTAATTGTCGCGCATCTGTTTCTGAGTTGAACAACGCATTTAAAATGTAATCAGAAGAAACAGCTGTCAATTCTCTATCCACTCTGCTTCATAATAATGAACATGGCATATTCTGAGAAAGCACGAAAGACATTACATATCTGAAAGTACTTATTTCTACACTTGTTATTTTTGTAGGCCACAAAGTAAACACATTATTTAGGTATACTGGTAAAAACAGAGTGCCCGATTCATGGGACTTTTAGCATGGCGCAAAGTGACTTTGCACTGGTGCACGGCTGCCTACAAACAGCCTGATTCACAGAGTGGTGCAAAGTCACTTTTCACTGCAAAAATACACTTTGCACTCCTCTGTGAATCAGAGTGTATGATGGCAGTGCAACGTGACTTTGCACCATGGGCGTAATTTTAGGGGGGAACGGGGGTGTTTCCCCCCCCCCAACTTTCATGGCACAGCATTTTGTCCCCATTTGTTTAGGTGGAGCACCTTTTCGTCAGATGTCATGCCCCCCCCAACATTTTCAGCAAAGTTACTCCACTGCTTTGCACCACACTAAAAATTCCATGAGTCGGGCCCCGAATGTTAAATACGATTTTTACCATCCAGTATCATTGTAGCTTAGGGTACTCACCCTGAGTTGAAGGTAGGTGGGAGGTGGGCAGCGGGATTGATCAAGATCGGATGGGGCTACATGGGGAATGGGACGAGTATATGCCACTCCTACCCCTAACTCAGCCACGGCCTTCACATCATGCACAATTTTGAACATGTTCGATATGGGTAAATTCAGGGTTGAACTTGGACATACAATAGGCACAGTCACATTTAAAAAAGAGGCCCACAATTGTGAATGGTAATTTGTTACTTTTAGTGACAAACAGTATGGTACTCATTAGCACCCTGGCGCTCCCGTAATGAACGGTGCCAGTACGGGACCAGCACCGTTCATTACGGGATGCCCTATTATGAGGCCTGCTAGCGGGTCCCGCTTTTCACGTCTGGTCTGACCCGCTAGCAGGCCATGATGGTAACAACGGGCACGTCATTAACGGGCCCGTTGTTAGCATCCTCCCCATTCCCATTGAGCCCTATAGTGCTCGAATGGGAATGGGGATTGATTATTACCGGGTCCAAGAAAAGGGCAATTACTGGGTCCGCCAAGGTCGGCATAACCCGGTTATTGCCCTTTTCTTGGACCTGGTAAAAAATCATTACTGGCGGCAGCCGTGCCCTTAATAAGGGCACAGCTACCGCCTGGGTCGTAATCAGGCCCATGGTGTATTTCGGCATGAGAATACATGCCCTGTCTGCATGGTGCCTTTGAACACATCTCTAGCCTGTATATTGTCCACGGGTTCAACCAGATTGAAATGTATCCAATTATCCTGAGGTTCTGGATTTGTGGCTCTACTCGATTCATCCTCATTGTGCCTTAATAAAGGCAGGTAAGTAGACACTTGGGACAGTCAATGGTATGCATTTGAATTATGTGGAGGAGAGGTGTATGGACAGGATAGTGTACTGTGGAGTAGCTGTTAATAAGTGCAATGGTCTGAGGAGAGTTATATAATTAGAATGGAATTTGCTCTGTTTTGATGTTGGGGTAGACAATGAGTGAGTGGGTGGGTTTTGTATGGATTGTGAGAGATGGGGCAGTACAACCTATGTCACAACATGTAGATACCCAAAGGTATGTACTGACTCTCATTGCGTTCAATGTTTACTGTACACAGGCAATCTCTTTCTATAACGATCAGATGTGGTTGATTATCACAATCTTTATTTTATAGAATGCATAAGAGCAAACAAAGACAATATAGGTAAGATGTAATGTCATTAAAAATACATAACTGAATCAGTAATACAAAAATACAAAATTACATTTTAATCATATCAAAACACACAACCTACTCTAACTCATCCACACCAACCCCATTCATTCCCATAATCCATTCATGCTGTGCAAAAACGTAGAAAGATTAATTGATCAAAAAATGGGTCACACAGTTCGACCCCAAGTGTAAAGTGTTGTTTTCTAACATTAAATAAACCAAAACTTTACAACCATGGCATGTATCACTACTTGTTTCTTGTAGGGTAATTCTCCACAAACGTCGTACAAATTGTCCAAGTTGTTATCCTAATCGAGCTTAAAACATTAAAATGTCCACCCTATGTGGATGTGTGCGGATAAGACAAGGCATGAGCAGTGAGAACCCTACATGTATTTGTTTATTCGTTTTAGTATAGCAGAAGGTCAAAGAAATGAGAAACCCAATTTGATGGTGCAGATCAAGGAGAATTCCAAAGCACTAAGAACCCCACATGCATCTCCTAGGCAGAAGACAAGGCCCAACAATGAGACCCGCATGTGTATTTCGTAGGTAGGGGAGGAGGGCTAAGCACTGAGGACCAAACATGCATTTAGCAAATGGAAGACAATGTCTAAAGCATTGAGAACCCCATGTGCATTTACAAGTCTGACAAGAAGGCAAAAGCACAGCAAACCCCACATACATTTAACGGGCACAGGAGAAGGCCAAAGCACTGAGAACACCACATGCATTTAGTATGCAGAGACGGTAGTGGTGCTGATAACACTAAATGAATTTACTGGGTGGAGAAGGTTTACCCAATTAATACCCTTCATGCATTAATTAGGCACATAAATCCACTGCACGAAGAACCCCATTTGCATTTAATTAATAGGAGAGAAAGCTAAAACACGGAAAATCCAAATGCATTACGAGGCAGAGGAGAAGGCCAAAGCACTGAGAAATCCATGCCCACTTATTAGACGGAGAAGGCGAAAGCAGTAGAACCACACATGCATGTATAAGGCATAGAAGAAGGCAAAAGCAAAAGCACTTAAAAACACTGGTATATATACACTAAATTGTCATTTTAATTTATATACTTTCATTTATTTCAGCAAACACACGTTCGGGATGGTGTAGGGATTCACGAAAGAATACATAAAGGGCATTTTCACTTGCTACAGCAGCAACAGTTTGAACTGGGAAGCCCAGATATAGCACAGGCTCTGCACCGGCCATCTTAGGTAATATTTAGCTGCAGATCTCATCCTCAGCAAAAAACAGGGACATTCAGCTAAAAATAAATATGTGCATTAACAAACCCATGTAAATGTTAAGTGCAAGCTGTGAGAGACGGGCCTCAACGACCGGTGGGGGGTGTCTGTACTTCCACTCCCTATATGGTGGAGGAGAGGCACAGGAGACCCCAGCCAAGATTCTCTATTCGGTAGCAATGGTCGAGCAATCAAGGCCTAGCTTCTCAGGAGGTGATGCAGGCTGGTTCTTAAGTGCAGTGTATTCCCCAAGCCCCCACAAAGGAATATCCACACTCTGTATTGGTTAGAACACAGTCTTTATATAATCAATATTTAAGGTTATGTAAATTTATCATAATAACTCACTTTGTACTCCGGCAAAATCTACAATGGCAAATATTTACAATCCTAAAGTGGTACCACCCTAGATCTCATTACAGGTCATTAACAATACTGTACAATGTCACACAGACCAATAGAGTGAAACCAGCAATAGAGAGAGGAGAGAAAATAAGATGGTTGAGCAATAGGCAGAATACTGGCCCCTACCACTGGACACAGTTCTGTGTGGAGATCCCCCCACCTGGGCAACCTGTAAATAAAGATAGCACAAGCCCAGTCCATATATTGCTCTGCAAGTCTTGTTCTCTCCTATAATGTTTTTACCCCCCCAATGTACCTGGTGGAGTCGAGCTCCTCGAAGAGGCGTCGACAAACGTCGAGGAACTCGCTGTTCGGCGACGGGGAATCGACGGCCCTTCTTGAATGCCTTCCCTTTCAAACGGGAGGCACGGGGCGTCGAACGTCCGTCGACAAACGAGGTAGAACAATGTCGATGAGGCGGCAGCTTCGTCCGAGCGGTGCTCGTCGGCGTCGGAGCGTCGGCGTCCTGCAAGGCGGAGGTGTGCGGGGCACCTCGATGACAATAGTTCTGGACCGCAAAGATTGTAGAGACGGAGGCCCAGCAAGGGCGTCGAGTCGTCCGAGTCTTTGAGGTCGTCGGGTGGCGGGAAACCCACCGGCAGGTTTCTCCTCGGCGCGTCGGTCGTCCTCGACTTTCTCCGGCAGGATAAGCGGTCGACGATGCGGTCGAGAGAGTCCTTCGATTGAATGTTCTTAGGCAAAGGAGCGGACGGCTCCAGTCGTCGGCGGCACGGCGTCAAGTGGTTCCCACGGGTGGGCAACACAACTTCGACGGGCCTCCAGCGGTTACACAAACCTGCGAACCCTGGTCGACGGCAATGGACTTCGACGGCGTCGATGTCCGGGTGCTTCACTTCGATCTCCTCAGCGGTCCCGTCTCGAGTCGACAGCCTTTCGAGGGTCTGTCTTCCAGGGCGCTTCGGTGAAGATGGAGCGGTGCTCGATGGTCCCTCGGAGCACGGGAAGAGGGCGCCTTACCAGGTCCTCTCTCGGGTCAGCCCTCGACAAATTCGTCAGCCTTCGGATCGGTCGAAGCAAATGCCACAGCAAGTCTTCTTCTTCCAGCTGGACGTCGAGGATCAGCATTTCCAGTTACTCGTAGAGTGGAGACTCAGCTCCCTGGCTGCTTTAGGAGCACAATGGTCGCTTCTCAACCAAAGGTCCCTTCTGAACACAATGGTCACTTCTGAGCCAATGGTTCCTTCTGAACACTTGTCCAGTGGTGAGAGGTCCCCAGATATACTATCCTCTCTCTCATCCATGCTGCTGGCACACACTCAGCAGCCAATCATACTGCAGGGCATTCATGCAGTCAGTCAGCCAATCAGGCACACAGTGCATTCAGGCCACACTCCTCCCTTCCAGACACTCACAACAGGGAATGTGGATTGGGACAAGTACCCAGCCATTCAACACTACACACTGCATTCAGGCCAGTTTCGGGCAGGGCTATCTCAGTTTTTGTCTCTCATGCCAGAAACCAGACAACCACAACAAGGAGTGTATATTGGTCACACAATCCATTCACCCAGGTCCCACCCACAGGAGGTACCCACAACATACAGTCACTGAGAAGGCTCCAGCCAGTCTAGCTGGGCCTTCACAACAATACCATACATGGAACTTCCACCCAACAGCCAGTCAGGGGGAAGGACAGAGACAGGGCTTCCCAGGACTTTGGGAAAACAAGATAACAGGCCATAGAAAGCAAGAGGCCACAGGGGCCATCTTGTTTTCTATCAGGAATCAACTGATCCCAATGGCAGGGCCTGGGTATCCCAAAATGGAGGACACCCGGAGCACCTGTCAAACTCAGCACGGAGCTGCCACCAGCCCATACCCTGCTCTGGGGCCACCCACGGGTGCCCAAAAACATACACTAGGGGCACAGGGTTGTACCCCTACCCATGGGTGCCATAAGGGTATCCCATGGGTCTGTTCACCAAACCAAAAGAGAGAGCTGCACTGCCAGGAGTCCCACATGGACTCCGGGGCAGAAAACATAACAGAACACACGGTAAAAACAGAAAAAGGACAAGGATTCAGAGGCCCTGTCCCTCAGATGCATTTCCAGCATCACAGTCGCCCCCCCCAGACTGAGGTGGAGGGTGTCTAATCTCCCACGGGATAGACACCCTCATCCAGACGGTCAACATACCTTCTGGAAAGGCCATCTGCATTATCGTGACTCTTCCCTGGTCTGTGCTCTATGGTGAAGTCTAGCCCTTGCAGGCTAATGGACCACCTGAGCAATTTCGGGTTCTCACCCTTCATCTGCATAAGCCACTTCAGGGGCTTATGATCTGTTTGGACCTTGAAGGTAGACCCCGTAAGGTAGGGCCTAAAACGCCTAAGGCTCCAAACTATACTAAAACACTCCTTTTCAACAGTAGCCCACCTAAGTTCTCTACCCTTGAGTTGTCTACTGATGAATATGATAGGGTGTTCTCTCCCTTTGTCATCTAACTGGGACAAGACAGCTCCAATTCCGGTGTCGCAGGCATCCGTCTGGACGATAAAGGGTCAGCTGTAGTCAGGCGCACTCAACACAGGTGCCCTACACAGACTTTCTTTCAAGCCATCAAAGGCCCTCTGACAGTCTTCGGTCCAATTAACCTTCCTAGGCTGCTTGGGTGACGTTAGAGCTGTCAGGGGGGCAGCTATGGTCCCATAGTCTGCCATGAAATTGCGATAGTACCCAGTGAGGCCCAAAAAGGCTCTCACCTGGGTTTGAGTAGTGGGAGTCTCCCAGTTCTGTACATCCTGTACTTTACTGGAGAGAGGTTGGATTTGACCCCCTCCTACCTCATGACCAAGATAGGTAACTTTCCCCTGAGCTATCTGGCACTTGGTGGCCTTGATAGTGAGGTTAGCCCTTTTCAAGGCCTGCAACACCTTATCCAGATGTGTCAAATGCTCTTCCCAGGTGGAACTGTAGACGGCAATGTCGTCTAAGTAAGCCACACAAAAGGCTTCCAGCCCACAGAGTGCATGGTTGACCAATCTCTGGAAGGTGGCAGGGGCATTCTTCAACCCAAAAGGCATGACCCTAAACTGGTAGAGTCCCTCAGGTGTTGAGAAGGCCGTCTTTTCCTTGGCATGGTCCGTCAGAGCTATCTGCCAATAGCCTGAAGTAAGGTCAAAGGTGCTCACAAACTTGGCAGCACCGATTGTGTCCACGAGCTCATCAGCCCTGGGCAATGGGTGCGCGTCAGTTTTGGTGACGGCATTGACTCCTCGGTAGTCCACACAGAACCTCCAATCCTTGGTACCTGCCTGGGAACTTGCCTTGGGGACAAGGACCACTGGACTGGACCAGGGACTGGTTGAAAGTTCAATAACACCCAGATCCAACATCTTGGCGACCTCAGCCTGGATGTGGTTCTTGACGGTATCTGACATACGGTAGCACCTGCTTTTGACAGGCACACTGTCACCAGTGTCAATTTCGTGCTTACACCACGGTGTAAGGCCTGGCTTCAGTGAAAACAGAGAGGCATACTGTTGGAGCAAAGCTCTACAGGCCCTCTGTTGCTCTGTTGTCAAATCTGGAGAGAGATGTACTCCCTCCACTGAGCCATCCTGAGGGTTGCTATGCAGCAAATCAGGAAGGGGCTCACTCTCATCCTCTTCTTGCCCGGAAGCTAGCAAGAGACATGAGGGAGGGTCAAGGAGACCGACGATGTCGATGCCCACCCTCTCAGAGGGTGTGCCTACCACCGGCAACGGCGGCAGTGGGGCAATGACACTGCCTCCAGTCTTGCCAGACAACTGACAAGTTGGGCAGGTCCTGCAGTGGGACTCCACCTCTACTCCCATCCGTGGCCAGTAGAAATGGGCAGAGAGCCTCTGCTTAGTCTTCTTGGTCCCAAGATGACCAGCCAAGGGCACCTCATGCGCCAACTGCAGTAGGAAGGGCCTGTAAACCTGGGGTACCACCAACCTCTTGCGGGCACCAGGTTCAGGCTTAGTGGGCTCACTAACAAGGAGCTCACCCTCCCAATAAATCCGGAATGTCCTAGGCACCTCTCCTTGTGCCTGGGCCAGGGCCTGTTTCCTCAGTCCCTCGAGAGAGTGGCACTCTCTCTGTCCCTTACAGAAGTCCGCCCAGGAGGGTCCCCCTTCAGCTAACAAGCATTGAAGGTCGGGATGATCCTCCGGGTTAAGAACCTCTCCCACAGGAGAGTCTTCTGTCTCTTCTCCCAAAGGAGTGGAGTTTGGGTTTTCCACTGGACCCAGCCCGTCCGGAGCATGTATCCCAATGGGTGCTGTCGGAACAGCAGGAAGAGAAGGTGCTCCCTCCACAGAGGTGGCCTTCTTGGTCTTCCTTCTTCTTGCCTTAGGCCTCGCCTTTGGCTCGGGTACCTGACCCACAGCCAGACCCGGTGTCACCTGTGACCTAGTGACTGCAGCAGCAGTCATGGGAAGACCATCCGAGATCAACCCCAACTCTACTAGATCATTCCCTAACAAAATGTTAGCAGGGACATTGTCCTGAACCAGGACAGGAAGCTTTGCTGTCTTGTCTCCAATCACGAGTGTGACTAAGGCTACAGGTGATAATTTGGGAGGCCCACCAGCTAACCTGGTGGTTTGCAGAGGAGCACCTTCATAGTCCTCTGGCTTGAGCAGGGTCCTGTCCACCACTGTCATGCTTGCCCCAGTGTCTCTCAAACCAGTAGAAGGCTGGGCATTCAAGAGGACACTTCTCAAAAACCTACGGGTGTTCTGTGGGATAGTCGCCAGTACTTCCGCGTACTGGTCCCAGGCCCCAAGGGACACTAAGGAAATCTCCACCGGAGCACCAAATGTGATCCCGGCAGAGGAGGGGAGGACAGTGGCCTCCACCTCAGACACGGGGTAAGGGTAGGTCAGGCTGACAGCCTGTACTCCAAGTGCCTTACCTTTACACTTGGGGTCACCCCTTTTGTGATCCAGAGCCCCACAGTCCCAACAAGCGCCAGGAGTGTGGGGTACGGTACTGGAACCACTGGGGGCCTGCTTTGCAGCAGGTGGACCACTACTCTTATTCCCACCCCCAGATGACTTATCCCCACTAGATTTTTGGGTCTTAGGAGAGGAAGGTTTTGGTTTACCCGACTGTGACTGCTTGGGGGACTCCTCAGCTTTCTGAGAGGCCCCCTTCTCTTTGTCCTTGTCCTTCCCACTGGAGTCCTTAGGGGACACCCGGTGGGAGACCCACTTGTCAGCCAACCTAGCCAGCTTAAAGGGGTCCAAAATGTTCTGATCAGCCACATACTGACGCAGCTCTGGTGAACAGGCTTCAGAGAAATGCTCAAAAAACAAGAGGTGGGACAATTCAACAAAAGTCTTAACCTTGTATCCATCGATCCACCCCATCATGTTCATGTGCGCAGCACTCACCCAGTCAACCCAAGACATATTCTCCTTTTTCTTAAAATCCCTGAACCTTCTATGGTATTGGGTAGGTGTCTTGCCAAACTTGGCAATCAAAGCAGACTTCATACACTCGTACTGACCCCTTTCTTCCACACTCAGCTTCAGAATACAGTCATACCCGGTTTGAGGCACTCTGCTTAACAAACACTTCGCCCAATCTCTTTTATCCACATCATGAATCTCACAAGCCATTTCAAACGCTTCAATCCATTGGAGGATATCCGAACCCTCCACAAATACACCAACCAAATCTTTCATAAACTTGGTGGCTGGGGACCTGACACTCTCACTGGATCTAGCTGAAGTCTCCACTCTAGCTTTCTCTAGCTGGATCCTCTGAAATTCAGTGTCCTGGCTCTTGAGTTCAAGGTCCTTATTTTTGAGCTCCACTTATTGAGCCAACTCCTCTTTCTTAAGCTCAGCATCTATTTCCAACTTGCGGTATTCAAAGGCCAATTTCATCCTTAATAACTCAAGCTCTAAGGAATTGCTGGAGTTTGGAACAGAGGCAGCAGGAATGGCGGCATTCCCAGAAACAGATTCAGCTGAAACCCCAGGGGCAGAGTCCTCATTGGTTGCATTCCCCCCTTCATCAAGAGTTTCACTATCAGTCTGGTAGTCCACCAGGGCAGCTATCAGCTCAGCCCTAGACTTATCCACAAAGTCTAACTCCCTAGCTTCACAAGCACTCTGGAGAGCCTCCAAGCTCATCCGAGTTAATTTGCCATTTGCAATAGACTCCATTGTTTGTAATGCAGTTACCTTGTACACAACTAAACCTTAATTTAATAAAGGGCAAATATCCTTTGTAAGTGGCACGGTTATACACTGATTCTTAAAACCATAAGCATCCCACCACTTGCCACCAGTGTGAGAGACAGGCCTGAACGACCGGTGGGGGGTGTCTGTACTTCCACTCCCTATATGGTGGAGGAGAGGCACAGGAGACCCCAGCCAAGATTCTCTATTCGGTAGCAATGGTCGAGCAATCAAGGCCTAGCTTCTCAGGAGGTGATGCAGGCTGGTTCTTAAGTACAGTGTATTCCCCAAGCCCCCACAAAGGAATATCCACACTCTGTATTGGTTAGAACACAGTCTTTATATAATCAATATTTAAGGTTATGTACATTTATCATAATAACTCACTTTGTACTCCGGCAAAATCTACAATGGCAAATATTTACAATCCTAAAGTGGTACCACCCTAGATCTCATTACAGTGCATTAACAATACTGTACAATGTCACACAGACCAATAGAGTGAAACCAGCAATAGAGAGAGGAGAGAAAATAAGATGGTTGAGCAATAGGCAGAATACTGGCCCCTACCACTGGACACAGTTCTGTGTGGAGATCCCCCCACCTGGGCAACCTGTAAATAAAGATATAGCACAAGCCCAGTGCATATATTGCTCTGCAAGTCTTGTTCTCTCCTATAATGTTTTTACCCCCCCAATGTACCTGGTGGAGTCGAGCTCCTCGAAGAGGCGTCGACAAACGTCGAGGAACTCACTGTTCGGCGACGGGGAATCGACGGCCCTTCTTGAATGCCTTCCCTTTCAAACGGGAGGCACGGGGCGTCGAACGTCCGTCGACAAACGAGGTAGAACGATGTCGATGAGGCGGCAGCTTCGTCCGAGCGGTGCTCGTCGGCGTCGGAGCATCGGCGTCCTGCAAGGCGGAGGTGTGTGGGGCACCTCGATGACAATAGTTCTGGACCGCAAAGATTGTAGAGACGGAGGCCCAGCAAGGGCGTCGAGTCGTCCGAGTCTTTGAGGTCGTCAGGTGGCGGGAAACCCACCGGCAGGTTTCTCCTCGGCGCGTCGGTCGTCCTCGACTTTCTCCGGCAGGATAAGCGGTCGACGAGGCGGTCGAGAGAGTCCTTCGATTGAATGTTCTTAGGCAAAGGAGCGGACGGCTCCAGTCGTCGGCGGCACGGCGTCAAGTGGTTCCCACGGCTGGGCAACACAACTTCGACGGGCCTCCAGCGGTTACACAAACCTGCGAACCCTGGTCGACGGCAATGGACTTCGACGGCGTCGATGTCCGGGTGCTTCACTTCGATCTCCTCAGCGGTCCCGTCTCGGGTCGACAGCCTTTCGAGGGTCTGTCTTCCACGGCGCTTCGGCGAAGATGGAGTGGTGCTCGATGGTCCCTCGGAGCACGGGAAGAGGGCGCCTTACCAGGTCCTCTCTCGGGTCAGCCCTCGACGAATTCGTCAGCCTTCGGATCGGTCGAAGCAAATGCCACAGCAAGTCTTCTTCTTCCAGCTGGACGTCGAGGATCAGCATTTCCAGTTACTCGTAGAGTGGAGACTCAGCTCCCTGGCTGCTTTAGGAGCACAATGGTCGCTTCTCAACCAAAGGTCCCTTCTGAACACAATGGTCGCTTCTGAGCCAATGGTTCCTTCTGAACACTTTTACAGTGGTGAGAGGTCCCCAGATATACTATCCTCTCTCTCATCCACGCTGCTGGCACACACTCAGCAGCCAATCATACTGCAGGGCATTCATGCAGTCAGTCAGCCAATCAGGCACACAGTGCATTCAGGCCACACTCCTCCCTTCCAGACACTCACAACAGGGAATGTGGATTGGGACAAGTACCCAGCCATTCAACACTACACACTGCATTCAGGCCAGTTTCGGGCAGGGTTGTCTCAGTCTTTGTCTCTCATGCCAGAAACCAGACAACCACAACAAGGAGTGTATATTGGTCACACACTCCATTCACCCAGGTCCCACCCACAGGAGGTACCCACAACATACAGTCACTGAGAAGGCTCCAGCCAGTCTAGCTGGGCCTTCACAACAATACCATACATGGAACTTCCACCCAACAGCCAGTCAGGGGGAAGGGACAGAGACAGGGCTTCCCAGGACTTTGGGAAAACAAGATAACAGGCCATAGAAAGCAAGAGGCCACAGGGGCCATCTTGTTTTCTATCAGGAATCAACTGATCCCAATGGCAGGGCCTGGGTATCCCAAAATGGAGGACACCCGGAGCACCTGTCAAACTCAGCACGGAGCTGCCACCAGCCCATACCCTGCTCTGGGGCCACCCACGGGTTCCCAAAAACATACACTAGGGGCACAGGGTTGTACCCCTACCCATGGGTGCCATAAGGGTATCCCATGGGTCTGTTCACCAAACCAAAAGAGAGAGCTGCACTGCCAGGAGTCCCACATGGACTCCGGGGCAGAAAACATAACAGAACACACGGTAAAAACAGAAAAAGGACAAGGATTCAGAGGCCCTGTCCCTCAGATGCATTTCCAGCATCACACAAGCACTTTACACAGGAAGCACACTCTAGACATTCCCCACATGCCAGGATAGATTATTTCAAAAGTGGTGCACTAAAACACATTCTGGTGGTTGTATACAACTGTGCAGTCACTCACATACACAGCACAGGCTTCTCAATCAATATTACACTCACAGCAACCACTCCAAAATACATTAAGAAGACTCGAAGATGGAGGAGAGGTAAGGTGATATTGTTCCCTCTCAAAAGACTAGGAGTGTGGAGATATTTTATGGAAGCACGCCTCTTGCCAGCTGACATGCATGCTAAAAGATATTCTTGCGAAGGAAGCTAGGAACCATTGTGGGAGCACCTTACCTGTGGGCCCACATCAGAGGTATTATCCACATGTTTGGAAAAAGTAAAGGGGGCAGGGAAGCCCCTCAGCTGCATGTAACTGACACATGTACACCTTTATCCCACTACACTATACAACAGAATCGTGTTAATTCACACATTTTCAAATTGCCTATCAGAACAGCTTCTTTGCCTGCAGTCTATGTTGCACGCAGACAACTTAATTGTCTCTACTTCATTTGAGCATCAATACTTCTCATCTATAAGCATGTTGTGGAAGCAGTGGGTATGGCCTTGGTCCATTGTGATGATAGGAAAGTGCAACTAGCAATTGGCATATTAACAAATGCTCAAGATAGAGATTTCATGGGCGATCAGCAGACACTTGGCCACCTTCCCCCATATATATAACCAACAAAGCCTTGTAAACAGTCGTCAAATGTCACACAACAGCAGGCTGTCCTGTGTGTATGTAAACGTTTTACAACTGGTCTCACGGGGTAGTTGAAAGAAAAGGAGGTATTGGCACATTGGTTCTTTCCTCTTGAGATTTGGGGTTTTTCACAGCTGACAATGGCTCTAATGATCTGGCTGCCTTAACGATAGTTGAAACCATGCAAAGCCTTCCTTGCCCATGGTCTCTTGACGTAACCCACTTCATAGGCCAGCACCCATCGCTAAATGTGAAGGGAAGTGTATTCCAGATGATCTACAGTACCTGCAATATGTTGGGAAAAGCTGTAGTCATGCCAGAAGCTCCATTATTAAGAGCTGAAAACTGCAATGATGACTTGCAGAAAGGTAACCCTCTGTATGCCAACGCGTCTGTGAGAAGAAAGCAATGCAATGATCAACTAACAGACAGGGCTGATAACTGGATGGTGCCTACTTAACACCTACATAGTGGCAAACATTGGAAATGGTTTTATTTAATGTATTATTATTACGACATGGTTTGATACAAACCTTTCACAAAAACAACATACACCATTTCAATATGTCAACATATCTAATATCTAAAACCGATCAGGTTACAAAATTCATGTAAATTGATAACTCTATAGTAAAAGAAAATAACACATTTAACAATAGACACACAAGTATTGCAATAAAATTAATTATTTCATCCATCTAAATAGGAATTATCATTATTACCTTCAATATTTCATCAATACACCTCACAGCAGCTAGGGATAATGATAACTGAGTCCCCGATATTATCTGCTCCAAAATTGCAGATATGTATTTACACTCATGTCCTGAACAAATGGTATGAGGAGCATGTTTCTATATTTGAGAGTTTTATTACATTCTGTAAGGAGATGTTCCAAAGTCTCTGTAGTTCCTTATTCACAACATCTACAACTGCATACATCTCTTGGAACCTTAATCCTGACACCCATAACTTCTAAAGTTGGATACAAGTTAAACATGAGTTTCATAACATTATGTTGCCATTTGGGAATTTCTTAATTTACTCTACTGGAGTGTTATAGCATTTCTCATGGAGTCCTTGAAAACTTAACAGGGTGTAGGCGTTAACAGAATCGATTGTTGCACATCAATCCTGTTCCCATATGTTTTTTTTTTTATGTCCAAAGGATGTGATATCAGAGCTTCATTGCTCTGGTCCATGTTTTGCCAAGAAACTCTAATAATCCATCACCCATTTTGATAGATGAGTACCCGTTTCTCTGAGCATAATTGAACTCAAATTACTAAATAATTATTGTTTAGGAGGATTCAAAAATTGTAGAAATAAAATGTCCCATTACATCAAACTAGATAAGGAAAGAAGGCCCCACTGAAATCTTATTATTCTCACAGGCACACAATCCGGTAGCCCCAATATGCTCTGCCTATCCAACCCTCTGTTTTCCACCATTCGTAAACCTTGATATCAATTATCTCTGTATCATATAATAAAGCAGGAATTAGTTTTGGCTTTATAGAACTCAAGTGCTGGTGGGTGGAAAAAGCGACCATATTTACTATTCAATTATTTGTTCTTTGCAGCAGACGTTTACCAAGGATGTTAGCTTGTATCCTACATCATGCAACAAAGTGCTACCTCTGGTGAATTGGAACCATCCAACATGATCCATGTGCACGAACTAACTAGTGCTGCAGAAGCATAGTAACTGGCTAGGAGTTAGCTCACGGACTGTGCTGCTTGTGGTAAAATAACTGACCCTGTCAGTTGATGGTGCCTCTAGGTCGGTAGTGCTGGTCCATACATAGTGGGTCTGGGAGATGATTTGGCTCGGTCAGAGTGTGGATGGATGATGGTCTCTTGTTAGATCATGAATGCCAATAATCTGTATTATCATCTGGCACTCCCTTGCAACCACTGTGACCACCAGAGTAGGGTGCTGCATTAGCTGGGTGTCATGACCGTGTCCAGGATGCTTAGTCAGGATTCAACATCTAAGACATTTCAGGGTTCAATTTCCAACCAGGATGCAACATTATGCCATTATTCACAGCAGATGGGCATGATTACCCCACTTTCATGTTCCAGTTTGTTACTTATGCAACATTCCAAGATGGCCGCCCAGGCTCAGAAATGTAACTACACCAAAATGGCCACTGACTTAGCCATAACAACAAAAAGCAGGAAACAGTGCAGTCTTCAGAGGACCCTGGGCTAGAAAAAAACGCACCCTGAGTCATGCACGTGCTTTGCATTGTTTTGTGAGCACTCACACCTTGCCTAATGCTTACCATCGTATTCATCGTATCCCGTGATCTCGTCTCCTGTTCTTGGCACTGGTGTCTTCCGGGAGCCTGTGAATAAAGAAGAAGATTGTAAGCTCAATATGCGGCAAATAAGTGTAGGTAAGACTTTCAATTCAACACACGTGCAGATTGAGGTGTGCACAGCCATTCATAAGCACACACGCTCACAATTACAGTAACTGCTATAACGCGCTGGCAGTGTGAGATACACCCAGGGCCGGTATTACACCAGATTGCACCCCAGGCAGGAAGCATTGTTGGCGCACCCCCCCCCCCATTCATCAGAATGTGCCCCTCCTCCCCGACTGGCTCACGTCACTCCCAAACTACACCTCTGTTGTGAGACAAAACCCCTCCTCAATATGAATAAATAATTGCTATATAATGAAGAAAGTTTCATTACATTGTAATTCAAGTACTTTACAGAAGAATTTTAATGTGAAAACACAGCTGTTGCTGCCCAAGTAAATGGTTTTTCTATCACCTGCTCTTAGGGAAGGCCTTGCCTGAATGCAGTTTCAACTGTCTGTACTGGCACACTGCGGGGTCTGAGGGCCACTGCTATCTATCCATGGGCACCACCATTATCTGGGGTAAATCTTGGGGACAAGGGCTGCCTTTGCGAGCTCGGTGGCCACTGGCTAGACCAGTATCAATGGGCCAATGCAGGCACCACTACTTGTGGGTACAGCACTTTTGGCGCCAAACCTGTCTTCAGGGGCTCAAATTGACCTATTGGTCAATAAATGCCCAAAAGCGCTGGCTTAGCATCTTACTGTTGGACAGTTTTTGGGCGCCAAAACGGGTCTGTTTAAATATACTTTAAAATGCACAATATGTCACAGCGCCCCCCTAGGTGGAAAGAAGGAAGGAAGGAAGGAAGGAAGGAAGGAAGGAAGGAAGGAAGGAAGGAAGGAAGGAAGGAAGGAAGGAAGGAAGGAAGGAAGGAAGGAAGGAAGGAAGGAAGGAAGGAAGGAAGGAAGGAAGGAAGGAAGGAAGGAAGGAAGGAAGGAAGGAAGGAAGGAAGGAAGGAAGGAAGGAAGGAAGGAAGGAAGGAAGGAAGGAAGGAAGGAAGGAAGGGAGGGCACATGGACGTTGAATAAGAGAGAACCCGACAATATTCTGGACTAGCAGCAACACAATGCAACGGCGTGCGGTGCAGAACAGAAACAACAACTGGAGGAATCAGAGTAGAAAACATTTTATACAATTATCTGCGTCTGCGAAAAATTTGCCTGCCCTTTCACACCTGTTTTGCTGCATCTGGGACAGATGTCCCCCCCAAGCGCCTTACAGTAACTGTTACCTCACAAACTGCCATACCAAAGACCCAAGGCTCCCTCATGCTCGAGCATAATCAAGCGGAGTTGACTGGCATGTTGGCCGAGTGTGAGGTGTGAAGATCAAGAGGAGGCTGAGTTTGTTGAGTGTGAGTTGATGCTTGGTATACCGCATGGGTAGAGTAGTGTGAGGTGGGTGATAGCGATGAGAGTTACAGGGTCACCGCAGAGTGATAGTGACAAGGAACTAGACCGGCTTACAGGGAACCATTTGAGAGATATTGAGAGATAATAGCGCCGGGTCACTACTGTTTTCACAATTTGTGACATTGATTTGTGAATGTTATCGACAGAGTTGTCATCGTACTCGTCATCCTTGCAACCAATTAAGCAGTGACAATTTCAGGATATTTTGCCACAGGTTGAGCACTTGGTACAGTGTTGAGGTGCCAATAAGCCAGTCACTCTTCTACACTAACCTTCATGATCTGCGGGGCAACGTGATGTGGCTGAGGCTAAGCATACTAGGGTTTAGGGTGCAGAGGACCCCAGACTGGTGTGCAGTATGGCTGAACCTGTTTCTGGAGCTCTTACACACTTTCTTTTCTGAATGTACTTAGGGGCTGGTCTGCAGTCCCACTGGCATTTCTGTATATCGTTTATTAAGTGTGTCCACGTCTGGTTTTCCAAAAATCTAATCACTCGTTATGTTTTCAAGGTGGAGGTCAGCTCTCCATACATTGGATGCATATAATTTACTACAAACAGCAGAATATTGCCCAAAAAGCGCAATTATTTTTTTCCATGGCACTCCTTTCTGATAGTGCGCGGAGACCCCCAATTGATCACAGAATGCATGCAATAAGAGCAGGTTTGGTCCCTGCGTCGGTGCTTAGAAACCTCTGGGTATTTAAGCGCGTTACAAATAACCTATTGCATCATATGTAATATGACATATACAAAAAAGCTTATGCCTCAGGACTGCATAACGCCTCTCCACCATCAGCAATGAAATGTATGTGATATTACACAATGCGCTAGTGCAGATAGCCCACGGGCGAGAGAGCTGAGGAGGCGATAGTAAAGCAGATAAAAGAAGGGAATTTAAAGGAAAATAAAGTCACAGAGATGGAAAGAGAATGTGGGTCAGAGAGGAAATCACAGTCCGGAAAGAAAATGCGGGTGTCTGTAGTCGGTGTCAATCACTTGTCAGCCCCCCCCCCCCCGGTCAATGCTTTTTACCTCCTCCCAGTGTTCAATTTAATGACCGCTGGGTGCCGGGAAAGTAGGTCAGCCTGCCCGCTCACCTTCCGGCCCCCCGCCCCAAACACTTACCTGTGCGCACGGTTGCACCGCACGTTGCACGACCCACTCTCTTTTGTAAAAAGAGGGTTTTTCAACTGCAATGCCGTCGCCAACACCAGCAGCCCCCAATCCGTGTCAGAGTAGCAGTGCACTTCTGTGTGCGTGCACATGTCCTGGAAGAGGGCAAGTGCGCTCATGGGCCTGGCTGGCGCCAACAGCGCCACCTAGGAAGTCCATAAAGCAACAAATGTTGCAAATTGGCCTGCCAATTGCTGCCCTGTCTGAGCGACGAGGCTGCCTGCCGCCTGCTGCAGTGTGGAATACGAATATAAGTTAACAACACGTTAAAATGATGCATCATTAGGCAGTTTTAGGCTGCCTAATGATGCATCATTGTAATGTGTTGTTAATTTACGTTCGTATTCCTAGGCTGGCTGGCTTTGGCTGGTGCGTGCGACCTGGCCCAGTGGCTTTGCACTGGCTTGAGCGCCCCCTAGAGGCTGACTGATGTCAGGCAACCGCCTGAGCTGCCTGACACAAAGGCCGGCCCTAGATACACCCAACTGCTTCTGGCTATAATTCACTCAATGAGGCAAAACTGAGTGGAGTACACAGTGCACACATCTTATTTTGGGCATAATTCGCCCAGTGAGCATAACAAAGCCTAAGACACAACATGAGAGTTACAAGAGGAAAACACAAGCTGACTGAACAACACTTAACTCAAGAAATAGACAGTACAATCTTTATTCAAGGACAAAAAGCAAAGTCTGTACAAAGGAAAATAAGCAGAAGAAGAAGACAGCAGGCCTTGCTCTTACCTACCCAGTGAACTAACTGGAAGAGAAATTGCACCTGGACCCTGCTTGAATTCACAATTGTTCTTATGGTAAATCAACATTTAGGGTTATCATAGATCATTACAAATAGAATCTTTAGGGAGTGACGTGGTCTACAGAAGATGCCTATTATTGAATGGTGTCTAAACCCTCCTCTATCTCTTTCAGAGCCCCTCTGCTCTGAGTTAGTGTCAGATATAAAGAGCAACATCACCAGAAACAACCCTCCCCATTTGGGTCAAGCTTGTGCAAGCACATCTTGAGCGCTGCAAGTGGTTGTTCAGGGAGAAGATTTGGCATATTCATCACACAGCCAGCTGGCTCTGCATCTGTCTTTCATCTGTCCCTGCAAGATACCAGGAGAGCATTACATAACATGAGGCCAACACTTTTGTCTTGCCTGGATGGGATGGAGACTTCAGAGGTACACCAATTGTCCGTCATCCTGGGAGAGCTGAGAGCAAAAGTATATGCAACTCATTCTGAAACAAATGCACTTCACCGGGAGTTAGTGTTTAACGGAGATAAAACCAAGGGACTGGCCAAAAGATTAACTCAAATACAAGCAGGGCAAGTCCCACACCTGCCCACATTCAGGTGGTTTCACCAGCACCGGTTCCACTATGCCCACCCAACCGTATCACTGGAGAGCCACATAACTATGCTAAATGTATAAATCAGCGTCCTTTCCTAACGGCCAGACAAAGGTTTTGTTTGTATTATCATATCTTGAAAGCCATGTAGTAAATTGGTCCATACCGCTCATGGAAAGAGATGACCCCATCTTTGTGATTTTAGGGGGTTTCAAGGAGAACTTGAGAAACTATTTACAAGAAAAGCCCATGCTCAGGCCCTGAACAATTCATTAGGGCAGGGGTCCGGGACCTATTAGCATACATTACCACCTTCAACCAATTAAAAACTGAAACAAACTGGCCAGAAGAGAAGAGTATCTATATTCCATGGAGGACTTTGTGCTGAATAAAAACACTTACTGGGACAAGTTGTGAACCCACAAGCTCTCTGTTTAGAATTCATTGAACTTGTGGTACAGTTAGAGCATTGTTTACAGGAGAGGAAAGCTGATAGTTCATGATCAGAACTACTCCTAGTGTATATCTGGCCAAAAGAAAATACTCTGGGTCACACAGAACCGCCCCCAGAGCCCATGCAGTCTGGTAGTGTCTGAGGCCCATTAACAAAAGAGAAAAGGAATTGGACGAGACAACTATAGCTTTGCTTTTATTGTGGCAAGTCATGCTATTTCTCACAAGAGTGTTCATCCAAACCACAGCACAAGGCAGCAGGAGCCGTCGACTACACCAGTGCAGTGCCTCAACTGCAGTCGGAAAACGAGTAAGCCCGGCAGTTTTTGAGGCCCAGCTATCAAGCGTTGAACAAGATCCACAGGTCTCCCATTGTGTGATCCCAGTTTGTTTTGGTTAGTCCACAAAAGCCCCAGAAATGACATGCCTTAGAAGCGTATCTGGTTTGCGGGTGGTTGGCAATTAATGGACCAACCTGACAAACCATATCATTCTACTCTCTCAATCGAAGGAGGCTGCAGAAAACATGGTCACAGTGGATTGCACACCCTTGTCTTCTGGCCCAGTAACAATGTGTAGTAATACCCTAAGCTTATTGTGCCAAGATGGGCACCAGGAACACATCACGTTTGACTTCATAGATGCTCCGCAGATGCAAGTCATGTTGGCGCTAACCTGGCTGGAGAACCACAACCCATGAATAGATTGGAGGGCCAAATAGTTGCAGATGTTATGCACAATGGAGAATGAGTTCTGAGTCTCCTTGGAAACATTCCTGCTATAAAAAAAGACTATGAAGATGTGTTCAGGAAGGAGAAAGCTAACACTTTGACATCCCACAGACAGCACAACTGCTAGATAGGCTTGATATTCTGGGCCCAAGTACTGTGCAGCTTTATTTATGCCCTCACCACGCAAGAGAATGAGCATCTTCAGGAATATGTGGATATGTGGTCGTCATGGGCCTATCAGACGTGGTCAATGGTTTTATTTATCAATTGAACCTGCCAGCCGCCTCGTCCCTTTTCTTCATTCACAAGAAAGAAGGGGATTTTTGGACCTGCATATATTACAGAAAATTGAACAATGTCAGTAAAGAACAGATATTTGTTACCGCTCATACCAGTCATTTTACATCAAGTCAGAGGGGTGGCTATATACACCAAATTAGGCCTCTTCAAATATCAAGTAATGCCCTTCAGCTCATGCAATGCTCTGGCAGCTTTTCAGTATTTTATGAAGGATGTTTTGCATGAATTACTGGATGCTTGTGCCATTGTTTACATCGAAGCATCCTGGTGTATTCAACGAACTTGGCAGACCATGTGACACATGTCAAGACAGTATTAGAGTGACTCAGACAACATTGCCTGTTTGCAAAAGTAGAAAAATGCTCCTTCCATGTAACCAAAGTCGAGTTATTTGGGTGTATTTTATCTCCCCAAGGCATAGTCATGGAAACAATAATCAAATGGCTTCTCCCACATCTGTGAAAACAGTTCAGAAATGCACAGGATTCGGAAACTTCCACAGACTCTTTATTCCAGAATTCTCAGCCAAAACCTGTTCTAGATTGGCAGCTACATTCTTCCTACACATGCTTGGCCGGTCACTCTTTACAGTCTCCCCTCCTTATCCATCCACCATACCCCCCTCCTAAAGCATTGTCTCCCCTTCAAGTACTCTCTCCCTCTTTACAAACACAAATGTTCCTAAAATGCCTAACGAGACTGTGTCGTTGTTCAACGCACAAAATAAGTAATACAGACATACACATGGATTCTCACAGGACTCATTTGAAAGATTGCTTCTAACCAGGCTGTAAAAGCCCCAAATGTTTTGATGTGTATCAATAATAAAATGATGCAGTAATCCACCTCAGAAGGCATGTTCTGCGAAAAAGATTCCCATTTCATTAAACTCCATGACCCCATTTCTCCCCTCAATACTTCTTCCAAATAAAAATGCATGTTTACTAAGGTTCACATGTGCAAAACACAAATGTTCATAAAATGCCTAATGTGACTAATGTGTCAATGTGCAAAACAAAACAATAAGTAATAAAGACATGTAAAGGGATTCTCCCATGACTCATTTGAAGGATTGCATCTAACCTGGCTGTAAAAGCCCTACATGTTTTGATTTTTATTAATAATAAAATTATGCCACAATCCATCTTAGAAAGGATGGTCTGCTAACCAGATTCCCCTTTCAGTAAACCACATGCCAAACTAATAGTGTAGACCTGTGCCCTCTAGGATCAGAATCTGATCTGCAGCTCATGCACTCTCATTGTACAAAACACATTAGGAGTTCACAGGTGGTGAAAGCCAAGTCGCTTGAATGCTGAGGTTCCATTAAGGCCTACATCTCTGTTCCAAAACCATCATAATTATGAACAAATACCAACCTCATGGCCTGATGATCTGAACAAACATTAAATATCTATTTTGTATGGTGGTGTGTAGTTCACATAAATAAGTATTACATCCACATCTGATTTATAGCATACCAGTGTCATCCCTGTGAGCCCAAACAGCTGAAAGAGGCTTTGTGGTTTTTAGGCACATGCCTGCCTGCTTTCTAGTGAATGAGAAAGAAAGAAAAAGATGCAGGCCTCAAACAACTCTCTATGGGGAAAAGTAATGCCTCCATTGTCAGGCCTGGGATAAACCAAGTGGGGATGCAGTGTGAGGATAGCTTCAAAGAGTCAAGTCCAGAACAAAGTCCCGCCTCATACTAGGGGGCTGCACACCAGAGAGCCTTTGAATCTTCAGGCTGGAAAAGGGGCAGAGTTAGGACAGCCAAGGTGGTTTTGAGGTAGGTTTTCTCCAACTTAATTTTCTATGGACTTTTCTCCTTGTCCTTGTGGAGAAGCACAGGCCAGGTTTAGTTAATAAACAAAGAAATCCTTAGTGCCGCCTCAGTGCCTTTTTTGTCTGTCTAATTTCAATCATTTATTTCTAAAAGACGTGTGGCTATCAGTAAATCTAGTAATGGGTCGATATTCTACTTTTTAACACAAGCCTAATAGGGTTACTAGGGGTCAGCCATCAGGAGGACTGTTGATTCACATAAACAATTAGCTTAAGACATAAATAAGCATATGGGTAGACCAATGTGTTGGTATTATGGTTGTATCTCTAACTTGGAATCAAACGAATGGCATGTCTCCTCTATTTCTGATAAAACTATTTTACTGTTTTAAAGAGGCGTTATGGTTAAGTTGCACTAATAAAAACCTATGAAATTCTGTGAAAAAGCTGTGTTAAAGGGATGTTATTGTTACAAGTAAAACCGGAAAACCCTTGAAATACACCAGCTGTGGTAGGCTAAGCAACCATAACTCTCACCACCTCCGTGCACTGCTAAGACTTACACCCAGGACATCAAAGATGACATCACAAATGCCACTGGTGGAAAATCCAGTGTTAAACTGTATTTTTTTTTTATCCCACAGAAATGGTAAACACACTTGAGTGCTTAGAGGAAAATTTCCCTGAAGAAGAAATGTGTGATGATAACATCTCTAATGGTGCACAATACATATCTTAATGTAAATAAATAATGTAATTTGTACATATCTTACTAAAATATTAATTTCTTCTTACAGTACATAGTTCTCATGTAGAAACCACACCCCAGTTTAATTGTACATAATCCCAAGACAATCCCTATCCTCAACTGTAAATAATGAAATTATTAACTTGACTACAAAATTAGATGAACTAAGTAATGATTTTAAAGAACTTCAACAATGTGTGAAAAATCATGTCATTGAAAATGTTCGCTATCACTGTCCTTCTTGCACCTGTCCCCCTTGTCCCCAGAAACCATCCCCATCAAATTCTGAACATTTTGATCAAGGTCGCTATGATGAAACCTCACTCCCTTGCTGCCCTCATCATTACTGTTCAGAAAATCCTAATTCTCCTACATACATTTCCCATTCTGCTACCCCACCCATTTCACGAATAAATGTATGTTTTTAAATGTGTTGTATATCATTGCGTGATATTGTTTTTGTTTTAAAAAACCCCATTATGAATCTGTGAACAGTACGACTGTCCAAAGTGTCTGCACTCAAAATGGAGGTGCCCCCAGAAAAGGGACAATGTCCGGACATGTTCGGTTTCACATGATGCACTTTTAATTAGACCGTAGACACTGTGCCTGTTCTACGAACACCCAGCGAATATACCCTGTGATTCTCGCCCGATGGGGGCCTTGGACGGCCGCAGATGTCATCATTTGACCACACCCGTGCAATGTGACGGGGGTGTCAGCAAACAGAGTTTGTGATCCCAGACAGTTTAACACTGGATTTTCAGCCAATCTAGGGTGTTTCAAGCTGAAAAGGTACCCTTGCACAGCTCTCAGACCCATTCTTGATTGATCTTGCAACTTGGTTGCCTGCAGACAGCACAACTGTCCATGTACGGTTCCTCAGAAGAGACCCACCCATTACTTTTCCTCATTCTCAATCTGGCTATCAAGGAGAGAGCACCTCCTTGCAATTTCTGAGTTCCCGCTTTGCAGATCTATTTTGTGGAAACCAAAATGGCTTCTAGTATGGACATTTATGCTCCACAACCATCATCACCATCTATAGGGCTTGGACAGTGGAACAGGTATGGAGATACAGATGAGGATCAAGAGGAAGAAGAGGATGAGGTGGAGGAAGTCCCTATCTCCAGTACTCACAGTGAATCCTGGATGTGTCGATATTCCATGACCACTGAAAATAACCTGAAGGGTCGTGAAAGCAAGGGTCGATGCACTGAGTGAAAAGTTGCACTCAGTCACAGGAAACCTGGCTTGTATTACTATGGGATAACTTCTATGAGGCGCCACATCAAATCTAGCCACCCGACTGCTCTGAGGAAAGCAATACCTTTCTCAGGCAACAGTAGATTTACATCTTCCACCCCATCATCTTCAACTGCTCCTGTTACCACAAAGGATATTTCTTTGTGGTAGAGGATCCCAGCAAAGTTCTCACAGGCCATACGGAAGGTTGTTGACTGGTGCCTTTTGGGGACCACAGTGCTATTTTTGGGCTGTGAAGCACCAATCTGCAGGGGGGATCAGTTTTGCAGTGCTTTCGAGGCTGTGATCACAGAACACGAGAAACACTGCCCCACCTTAAATTCAAGGCCTGTTGAACATCTTCCTCTGTCCACCTGTTCCTTCGTCTCTGTGGTTGGTACACCTCCACTCCCCTACCTTGCCTCTCCTACAAAACAAGCCAAGAAAATTACAAAACCAAAAATACACAAAAAAGGGTTCCGTTAAGAGCCACCTTTCACAAATAAAAAATAGAAGTGAGAAAACAAGTCAAAGGCAACAGTGACGACAGTGCCGACAGTGCGGTAGTATGCGAACATTAAAAAATGGGTGGGAGAATTGAATTAATTTTCATTGTGTTGCATTCCAAAATGTGGCTCTTAAAAGGACCTTTTTTTCGTGTTTTTGGCTTTTATGTTTTTTATTTTTTATTTTTTGTTTTATAACTCTAACTCCAGCTTCTTTGTGATGGTTGATTACAATTACTGATTAGGCCATAAGGATGACCAGAGGGGAATAGTTCTGGAGACAGCCCTGGCCAACTTAGGCTTGGATCAAAGAAATCACCTTCCCACAAAGAGTCTTGGGCACACCTTGGACTGGGTTTCTGCCACGAATGTGCTAACAAAATAACTACAGGTAGTGCCCTAGTCCCTGGTCCGACCATGCTTTCCTATACTTTTCCATTTTGCCAGAGTTCCCTGTTAAAGTTAGAAACAAAGTTATACCCGGGTCTTTTGGCAGAAACCCCAAGCTACTCACGTAGGCCAGAATCACCCTGCTGCTGAGCGTAAATAGCAATTATTCATACTCCTCTACTCTGGTAGAGATGCCAAAAGCCTTAACTTCCAATCTGAAAGCCATTACAAATACTTTGGCTCCTGAGAAATGCAGGAAAGCCAGGACTGTAGTCGAAATTAAACTTGAGTTCTCTCCAGTTCTTCAAAAGCTTAATTCTAATATGCTTAAACTCTTCTACGCCTGCAAAGGCCATCCCACTCCTGGCCATCTTGTAGTTTATAAAGGCCCCACCAGAACATATAAATCTCGACCTCGGTTCTGTCCCGAAAGACACAGCATGGTGTCAGAGCATCCAGGGCTTTATGGTCAAGAAATGAAAGGGCAATAATGGCAATATATTTATTAAGAAAGATGTTGCCCTTTCAGATGCAAGTAAGAGGAGTTTTGAGGGTTTTAAAAGATGTTCCGCCGTCCCTCTATTCAACTTCTTCCCGATTTACCTAGAGGAACTGACAGAGGTAGTTGCTCACCTCAAAACCACTAGTTGTAATGGGGACCCTTGTTCTGCAGTCATCATAAAAACCTGCCCACCAACCCTGCTTGCAGCTATTTGTAAATTTGTGAACACCTCGCTCATGGAGGGTCTCGTGCCAGAAGATCTAAAGCAATCATGGGTGATCCCTTACTAAAAAAAAAACAGGTCTTGCTACAGGATACTCCTTAAACTATAGGCCTATCACAAATACAGTGTTTCTACTGAAGATCCTTGATCAGTTAGCACATAGGCAAGTGGTCCAACATCTCAATAACTTCCTATCCAGAATTGCTGACAATCGGGATTCAGAGCATGCCACAGTACAGAGACAGTGCTATTGGATCTTAAAGCTAGGCTCCTCGAGCGTATGGATAAGGGTTTCTCTTCTATGCTCATGCTCCTGGATCTTTTGGCTGCTTTCGACCAGGTAGACCATCCTCTATTGGTCTCCAGGCTCGAGGAAGTGCCACATTTCTCCCCAGCAGCATCACATTGGGTTGCCTCCTTTCTCAATAATAAAGAGAGTAGAGTCTGCTCCAAGTCAGCTGAGGGCGCTGCTTTACCAACAGAATTTGGTGTTCAACAGCGGGCGAGTATTTCCCACTTTTTATACAATATTTTGATGGCCCCTTTTTTCACAATGCTGTAACATGAAGAGATTTTGTTCATCAATTTTGCCGATTACACGCAGACTTCTTGTCAGGCTCTCATATTGAAGATGAAGAAAACTTGAATAAAGCCTAACCCAGCACTGAAAAATTGATGGACTTGAATAGCCTGTCACTTAAAAGGTCCAAGACCGAACTTCTGATCGTTGGCACGCAGTCAACCTTATCTAAAATGGGATCGGCATATGAGGGATTCAAATTGGGGGATGTGAAGATCACCCCATTAAAGAAAGTTAAATCGCTAGGGGGCATTTTTGATCAGCATCTGTCCATGAAGGCCCATGTAGGGAGCCTGGTCTCGGCTGCTTCAAATTACCTTAAATCACTTGCTCACCTGCGTCCCCTCATTTCCCCGGCTATTGCAGAGACTCTAGCTAGAGCCATCATGGGTTCCAAATTAGATTACTGCAACATTCTTTTGACAGGTCTCAGCAAAGGGGAAACTAATAGACTGCAAGTTATACAAAATGGAGCCGGGCGGGTCGTCATGGGCCTATCAGACGTGATCACGTGACTGAGGCCAGAAGAGCCCTGCATTGGATGCCAGTGGAGGCTCATTTCGTTTCCGCCTCCTCATGATCACATTTAATTGTATCCTGGGAATTATTTCATGCTACTTGAAGGAACTCATTGTGAAGAAGGCTGCAAACAGAGATCTCAGATCTAACCACCTAAATTTGCTAGTGATCCCCAGATGCAGATCAAAGAAGACCGCAAATGGGGCTTGTTCAGTGGCTGCTGCTAGGGGTTGGAACAATCTCCCGGTGAATCTGAGGTTACAGACTAAGCTCGAGCCTTTCAAGAAAAAACTTAAAACCTGGCTGTTTGCCTAAGTCCCTCTCGTGGCCTTCCTTAGAAGTCCAGTTTGCCCCCCGCTTTGGTCTCAGTGTCCTTCAACTTTGTTGTTTTTCAGTGCCCTCATGTCCCCGGGTCCATTGTTGCGCTACACAAATAATTAAGGTAAAGTAAATTATAAACTGAACCATTGTACTGAATGTAATAATTACTTCTCTTTTTCACAAAAAACTGCTACAAAGCATTTTGAATGTTTTCCAGAAAAATGTGATTACCGACATCAGTTAGATGGACTCCGTCTCTCTGAAGAATGATGGAAATATCAAATTTAATGTTCTCATTATTAAAATATGTCATGCTAATATCTCGCAGAAAAGCACAGCTTTATTGACGTTGTGCCTTGCTTTTTCCATTTTGGGAACAAATTAACTCAAACAAATCCACATAGGTCTCTGCGCAATGCGAGAAATAATAATTTGCCAATTTGTGTAGATTTCCTTCAACTTTCCCTATGTCTCCATCATTGCAAACTGCAATGAAATTCCAGTCACATAACACAAACTGTTTCCTCCATAACGGAGAATAGTAATGTCCAGATGTTATAATTGAACAATATTTTCACAAAATGGAGTAAGTCCAGCCACTTCATCCTTCGCAATCCATACCATGACATTTCAAATTCATGGAATCCAAGATTTTCCACCAATCCACACTGCTCTGACCTTCAACCAATGAACCCAAGAGTACACCATAATCCACACACTCTGCCTTCTCAAACACATAGCCATAGCCATTGTCAGTGCTCTCACAACTCCTACTAACAAAACTCCTGCTACCCTCTGTTCCTGTATACCACACCCAGAAAACCTATTTGGCTGATCCAGTAGCCTTTCCATGCCAGGCGTCCTCAAAAGACCCGGATGTTGCAGTGTGCCATCCGATGACTACAACATTTTTTGTGAACCCCGTAACACAGGGGCAGCCCTTCTACCCTTTCTACTTTCATGTTATCAACACTCTCTCTTTGGCTGCTTTCAAAGAATCATGATTCCATCCGCCAACCCCATCTAAAACCTCTACAATGAACTGTGTCATCTCGGTTCAACACTTCAGATGTACACTTGAACTCCTGTTCATAAAAGGCATCTGCATCAAAAACTACTCTGAAACTGTCCAAGATTTTCTATTTGCAGATTCAACAAGATCTGCATATAACAAGACATAGTACAGGTATGTATATAAAACATATTTTCTTCAACTCTTTCACAAATATGTAGATATAGAATGTTCCTGCTACTTACCCTGTAACAGGTTTCTCAATAAGCATATTCTCTTTTGCAACCATTCCAGCAAAAGCCATGCATTGCAGCATTCATCACCTGCTCAAATGAAGCAGCACATAATTATAATATTCTGTTTTTAAAAATGTTTCTTTTTAAGAGCAATTTCATGAAAGTAATAAAATAATAAAATACATATGTGCATTAAACCGATGTGTCACTTTTTCATAAAAGAAAGGAAAGGAAAAGCAGATAGAATAGATTTTTTTTTATTTGACTTAATTGTATACACAATTTTCTCATAGAATAGATGTGTAGACCATTTTTATGTCACAACGTAATGGAGGGGAAGAGAGATTGACACTCTCCCACGAACCACAGAAGCCAAATGAATTCGACCCTCCCACAGTGGCTGGCACAGGCACCTGATATAGATAACAGGTCGCCACGTGGCAGCTAATGGGGGGAAGAGGGGTTAGGAAGAGGTTGTGGATAGGGTGGGGAAGTTAGGAACACCGGGAAGAGGATAAGGAACTGCTACATTGAATGGGGAAGGGGAAGCACAGGGAAAAAACCCTAACCTCTCTAGACATATAACACACCAAGATTTCCCTTTTTGTGGTAAAGGTACACTCAATGACAACACATGCACATAAGATTCAACAATACACCATATCCTCTGATTCCCTGCCCTAGACGTGAGAAGCACACCTCAATACGTGCGCTAAATCATGATGACACATAAAGAACACATGTAGCAAGCAACAGAATGTAAACAAACACATGGGAATCTTCCCAACATGATAAACAATTACTCATGGCCCCTTGGGCAGGCAGAAGCAACACACAAAACAGAAATAGTGCCTCCCCTAGTTTGCAGCACTAAGAGCACTTAGTTTCCTGCCCGGAGACATTAGTAGAATACTGAACATGATGAGAGGCTACTCCCCGCCTGAACTCCATTCCTCTGCCTTCTAATGTTTGATGTGGGAAAGCGTTACTCACATATTCGGTATGTAACACAATGCATTGTCCATAAATTAACTAGCGTTTCCCCGGTACTTATCAGCGGTCTGGGAGCCCCTTGGGACTTCCCAGACAAAAAATGTAGCACCGTAAATCAGTCCGCTGACATCCTGACTCTCCATGCAGCAAAGTCCTTGATAAGATTAGTAATCATGAACCATTAACACAGCCAGTCTTCCCTGTCTGCCCAACACGAACCGCTCCTTCGAATCAGAATAAGCCACACCTGCCGCACGCTGTTGCCTGCTAATAAGCTGTTCCAAATTAAAGACAGCTGGCAACGTGCGCAGATGCAGAACTACTAGGCGTACTGAGGATGCTGGGTAATGTAGTTCCAGGTCCTCCCAGCGCTTCCTGGCCTCAATATGCAAACCTTAGCACTCCCCGCCTGTGCCAGCCCTTATTCCTGACTTACCTCCTCTCCCAGGGCTCTTCCCAGGACCCGGTTTCTCTGGGTGTTGCAAGTGGAATTGTTTAATCAACCTGGGAGCATGGACATCTCTTGCTGGTTCCCAAGAACAATCCTCCGGCCCATAGCCTTCCCATTGAATCAAATTCCATATTTGATGATATCTTCTTTTGGCATCCAAAATGCGTTTTACTTCGTATTACGTTTGCCCTTCCTTCACCAGCACCGGAGGTCTTTTAGTAGTCATCCCGGGAGCTGCGGATTTAAGCAACGACACATGAAATACCGGGTGTATAGGTAGAGTCTTAGGCAAACGCAGTTTCATAGCTGTGGATGACACACATGTGAGGATTTCATAGGGTCTAATGAATCTAGGCATACATTTACGAGACCCATTAAAGATAGATTTCTAGTTGACCACCAGACCCTGTCTCCTATTTGATGACGAGGACTCTCCAGCCTATGTTTATCAGCTTGTCTTTTATATGCTTCCTTGGCCTCCCCCAAATTTGTGCGTGCTCTCTGTCTGATCTTAAGAAGCAACTGTTTTCGGCTCTATAACACTGGCATATTCTCCATTTCAGGTAAATGCTCCGGTATCATGTTTTGTTCATGCCCGTATAAGCATTCATTGGGGGTCATACCCAGCGAAGTGTGTAAAGTGTTGTTATACGTAAATTCCGCCAAACATAATGCCTGCACCCAAGAATCTCGACCATCCCCCAAATAGCCTCTCAGATTTTGCTTGAGTGTTTGATTCACCTGTTCCATCTGACTATCAGTTTGAGGATGGTAACTGGTAGACAGAGCACCAAAACCTGGAAGTAAACTGCGGGCCTCAATCTGATACTATGTTCTATGGCAGCCTATGCAATCGAACCACGTGTTGAAGAAACAACTCTGCTAACTTGCCTGCTCCAGGTATTCCTTCACAAGGAATAAAATGGCCTTGTTTATACAAAAAATCCACCACCTCCCAAATGGTTTCAAACTGTTTATCAGGTGGAAGATCTGCGATGAAATCCATTGATATGTGAGTCCATGATTTCTCAGGAGTTGGTAATGGTTGTAACAACCCTCTCTTTTTGACACGATCTGCCTTGTTACGCATGCAATTTTCACATTGTAATAGATATTTTCCCACATCCTGCCTCAAGTTAGGCCACCAAAAATATTTCTCCCAAATGGATTGCATTTTTCTTTGGCTGGAATGACCGGCCAAAGGATAATTATGACACCAGTATAAAGCCTTGTTCTATAATTCCTTGGTAGGCAAAAACAATTGATTGTGATGATAGGGCAACCCCTCATGCACCATTCTTGCAGGATGACTGTCCAGCCACTTGTGAAGCTGCATGGATGGTAGGGCTCTCTTTACCTCATCAATTAACTTTTTAGTAATAGCCCGAATAACTTTTTCTGGGGGAATGACTGCTCTTACTTCGCCCACCAAATTATCCAAATTGTGCTGCCTAGACAATGCATCTGCTTTCCCTTTGCTCTTCCCCAGCCTGAATGTCACCACAAAATTAAATTCATTGAAATATTGGGACCAGCGATGTTGTCTGGGACTAAGTTTTTGAGCAGCATTGAAGTATTGAAGATTCTTGTGATCGGTTACCACCACCACCTGATACTTGGCCCCCAATAGATAATCAGCCTCATTACGACTCAGGCGGTAAGGGGTTTACGCCGGCGTAAACAGCGCCGACCCTTACCGCCTGAGTACGAGGTCCCTTAGCGCCATGGCGGACTTAACACCTGCTTTTAGCAGGTGTTAAAATCCATGGCGCTAAGGGACCATGGAGTTAATTACGCCACCGTAATTTATGGTGGCGTAATTAACGCCTTCCCCACTCCCATTATGCCCTATGGGGCAAAAATGGGAATGGGGAAGGGTAAATGGGGATTGGGGACTTACCGCCCCGCCAAGGTCGGAATGGGGCGGTAAGTCCACCAACCACCATGGCGTAAACGTAGTTTACACCATGGTGGTAAAGTCACGGCCCAGGCGGTAACTTACCGCCTGGGTCATAATGAGGCCCAATGTCTCCATTCCAAGAAGACTGATCGAATCGCCAACAACTCCTTGTCAGTGATAGAGAAATTGTGTTCACACCCCAATAACATTCTAGAGTAAAACGCTACTGGGTGCCATACTCCCTCCTTATCCTTCTGTGACAAAATAGCACCTATCGTCACATTGCTGGCATCAGTCTCCACCTGGAATGCTCTACCCGTGTCGGGATGTTTTAACACAGGTGATGTAGTGAATGCTACCTTCAACTCCTGAAAATCCTTTTCCGCTTCTTGACTCCAAGTAAATGGTACTCCTTTTTTAAGCAATTGAGTAATCGGAGTGACAATTTTTGAGAAATTATAAATGAAACGCTGATAGAAGTTGGGAAACCCTAAAAAGGATTGCATGCCTTTGATGCATTGTGGGGAGGGCCAATCTGTCACTGCCTGTACTTTCTTTGAATCCATAACCGCACCCTCTGGTGTTAGGATAAAAACCAAAAATTCCACTCACCTAGTGTGAAAAGCACATTTCTCCAATTTTACACACAGCTGGTACTCCTGTAATTGGGTAAGCACAGCCCTCACATGCTTGACATGCTGCTCTTGTGACGCTGAATAAATCAAAATGTCATCAATATAAACTATAACAAAAACATCAATGACATCCCTCAAGACTTCTTGCATAAAGATCTGAAAGGCCGTTGAGGCATTACATAATCCAAACGGCATGACCAAATATTCAAACAACCCAAACTTTGTCCGGAATGCCATTTTCCACTCATCTCCCTTCTGCACGTTTATCAGATGGTATGCCCCTCTTAAGTCCAATTTAGTGTAAATTGTTGCCGCCCTCACTTGATCCCTTAAAACTGAAATTAAAGGCAATGGAAATCTATTTTTTATTGTTACCTTGTTGAGGGCCCGGTAATCAATATACGTACGTAATGTCCCTTCCTTCTTTGAAACAAAAAATAAAGGGGAGGAGACCGGAGAAGTGGAATGTCGAATGAAACCCTCCTCTAACATGTCATCCAGGTACTCTCTAAATTGTTGATTTTCTGTTTCCGTAAGGACGTAAATTCTACTGCATGGTAATTTTGCCCCCTTCTCCAACTCAATGACACTATCATAAGGTCGAAGTGAAGGTAACTTCTCTACTCCGCCCTTGTCAAAAACGTTTGCGAAATCTCTGTATTGTAGGGGAATACCCAAGTCCACCGCTCCCACTGTCTGATCTGCTCCAGTATGGTCAGCCAACACAACTGTTGAGCCCCTTTCTGGTAACCTGTGCTCCACACACCTCTTCTCTTCAAACCATACTGTTTGTTTTTCCCAATCAATCAGGAGATTGTGTTTCACGAGCCAAGGCATTCCCAAAATTAAACCAAACTGTGGTGCTGCTTTCAAATCAAAAGTAATTTCTTCTTGATGACCTGATGCACATATCATCTGCAAAGCTTGTGTCTGTCGTCGTATATGGCCTGACACTAAAGGTGAACCATCCACTGGCTGAACTCCTTGCACCCACTGTTTATCTTGTAATGGTAATCCTAACTGTGTAGCCCTGTAATATCCACAAACATACCTGTAGCGCCTGAATCCACCATGGCCAGTACTCCCTGCTTGGACATTGCCCAGCATAATGTTACCAGAATATGCACATGAGAGGTCTTACCCCCCACTGTATTTGCCACCCATGTGGGGAACCTTGATTCTTTCGGCTTGTCACCTGAGTTCCCCCTAAGGTCGGCCCAACTCTTTTCCCACTTCCTTTTTGCTCCGTTCTCCGCCTACATTCTTCTGTGGCATATTAGGGCAAGTACGTATAAAATGTCCTGCCTGTCCACAATACAGACAGAATTTGTTAAGCTTACACTGTTCTTTCTCTGCTTCTGATAATGGTCCTCTTACGCTACCAATCTGCATTGTTTCCACCTCACTCCTTCCCCCCCTACTCCTATCTAATCTCACAAACAGAGCTGTCTCAGGTCTTTTCTTATCTCCTTTTCTCTCATTCATTCTATGGTCTAACCTTAAGGCAAAATCTATTATGGCCATATAGCTACTTGGTTGTGGCTCTACCTGAGCAATAGCATCCTTCAGCTCCTCCACTAGCCCTTGATAAAATAGTACTGTCTGCTTAGCCACTGGCCATTCTGCTTTAATCACCAACCTATTGAACTGTGTCACATACGTTACCAGATCACGTGACCCTTGCCTTAATCCCAACAGCTCCTTATCTTGTGCCAGCGACACTCCTGTCTGTCAAATAGTCTACCAAATTATGTCAGGAAATTATCCCAATTATACAACAAAGGGTCATCTTTCTGAACCAGTGGCATTGCCCATGCTGCTGCATCTCCTGTCAAATAGGATATCACAAATGCTGTTCTAGCTTGAATAATTTCAAATGCTGCAGGCTTGCATGAAAAATGGAGTCTACATTGCATAAGAAACATAATATATTTGCGGGGATCCCCTGAAAAGCATTCTAGTACTGCCAGGGGTACAGTACTGGGAGGTTGCACAATTACAGCAGGGTTCCGACTAGTAGCACTTCCCGTAGTATTCACTGTACTAGGCCCTTCCAATTGTGTACCTTGTTCCACCAAACCTTGTACCTGCACTTTCAGCATAGTAGTTTCCTGCCTGGCATGTGCTAATTCCAACTGAATATCTTGTAAAGCCTTTAGCACTTCGGCTAAAGGTGGAGGAGTCGCTTCTATTTAGCTTGGGTGGTTGTGAGGAAGGCTTATTATGTCACAACACAACTTAATTGAGGGGAAGAGAGATTGACACTCTCCCCCGAACCACGGAAGCTGAATGAATTCAACCCTCCCACCGTGGTTGGCACAGGCACCTGATATAGATAACAGGTCGCCACGTGGCAGCCAATGGGGGGAAGAGGGGTTAGGAAGAGGTTGTGGATAGGGTGCGAAGAATGTAGCACCGTAAATCAGTCTGCTGACAACCTGACTCTCTGTGCGGCAAAGTCCTTGATAAGATCAGTAATCACGAGCCATTAACACAGCCAGACTTCCCTGTCCGCCCGACACCAACCGCTCCCTGAAATCAGAATAAGCCACACCTGCCGCACGCAGTTGCCTGCTAATAAGATGTTCCAAATTAAAGACAGCTGGCAACGCGCGCGTGTGCAGAACTATCAGGCGCACTGAGGAAACTGGGTAATGTAGTTCCAGGTCCTCCCAGCGCTCCCTGGCCCAAATATGCAAACCTTAGCACTCCCCACCTGTGCCAGCCCTTATTCCTGACGTTTTAAGTGACACTTAGTGTGCACCAGTTTAATATGTTGGCAGCACATGCATACATCCCAACATCACCCATTCCAATATGTAGGTGCTTATCAAGTCGTAATTTTTTCCTTTGCATTCTGTGACCTCCAATTCCATTTCTTCAGTTATAAAACTCAAACTACAAGACCCGGAATGCAAAGAAAAAAATAGGACTGGACTTCACGATTTGAAACTGTGACATGTATATCAAACTAGCTGGGGTACATGGCGTTGCCCGGGTTCTGATCGAGTGGTGTCTCATGTGCCCTGGAGGATCTTGGTTTTGTCCTCTTGTCAGCCACTCTTGCTTCAGTTTGCTCTGGTGTCTCATGTGTCCTGGAGGATGTTGCTCTTGTCATCACGTCAGTAAGACTTGTTTCAATTTGCTCTGGTATCTCATTTGCCTGGAGAAAGTTGCTTTTTTCCTCTGGATGGCAAGTCATGCTGTTGTTTGTTGTTGTGTTTCAAAAGGTCTTAGTATTAATTTGTGCTTTGCATCAGATGGAGCTTTTCCAAGTGATGTTTGTTTTTTGTGCAGCATGTTTCAGTCACTCAATGGCTTCAGTACATTTGAGAAAATATCCAAGAAAGATTGATTGATTGTGCTCTGTTGTCGTGAATGAATTTAAGTAAACTGTAACCTTGTCATTTCCCATATTTGGCGTGCCGTGCTAAACATTTTTTTAATTGCCTTAAAAAATGTTTTAATAAACCCTTTCGAACTATATACAGTAGTAGTACATTTCAAGGGAGGTCTCGGGAGAATAGCTCAGGGGCAACATGCACGCATTGGAAGCAAAACGACACGGACCAAAGCAGGTTGGATCCCCGGGTCCACGCTTAGAAACCTCTGGGTATTAAGTGCATTATAAATAACCTATCATATCATAGCATATCAAGGGAATGACCAACACATTGATCATTTTGCTTTTCCAAATTCGGCCTCCTTCTAGTACCTACTGTAGTGAATCGGGGTGAGCATCAGTAAATTAGGGTGTCTACAGAGTGAATTTTTGGCATCCAAATATCGATTACATTCTTGCCAAGGACAACAAGAGGATTTCAAGCAAAATGTGCTAGACATGGGTTCAAAAGTGTGGATTTGTATAGCCAGACAAACATACACACACACATAAACATATAAAATGTTGTGCATTTCAAAATATCTATTTTGGAAGCATTTTGATGAAAGTAAAACAAATACATATCTGTATAGCAGCAGTGTTTCACATTTAGATAAAAGAAAGTAAAAGCATAAAAAATAGATATGTACACCATTTTTAATTGGCACTCAGTGTGTGCCAGTTCAATGGGGGTCATTACGACAAGAGGTTAACGGTGCCGTAAAAGGCTGCCGCGCCGTTAACCCCTTAGCGCCTAATTACGAGGTCCCTTTGTGGGACCCGACCTGAACGGCTGGTCAGGACCAGCTGTTAAAGTAGGGACACGCAAAGGGACCTGCGAGGTAATTACGGTACCACAATTTGTGGTACCGTAATTACCACCTTACCCAGTCCCATTGAGCCCTATGGAGCAAAAATGGGAATGGGGAAGGGCCAATGTTCAATGGGGAATTACCGCCCTGCCAACCTTGGAATGGGGTGGTAATTCCCCATTGAACATTGGCGGACTTGTTACAACACCGGCAGCAACCATGGTGCTAATAGCGCCATGGGTTACCGCCAGTGTTGGAATGACGGCCAATATATTGAATATATTGACAGTACATGTGTACTTCCTACCATAACCCATTCCAAACTTTAGCTGCTTGTGCAGTCCTCATTTTTTTCTCTGGGACTTATACTCCAACTTTTATAATGGGAAAAGTGGAGTCACAAGTCCCAGAATGCAAACAAAACAAATCTAGGACTACATACACACTTATGGATTAGAATGCATCATGTTAGCAAGTATGCATATACACCCAACACAATAAACTTCTACACACCAACTGCCATTTAAAAGTGTACTAAAAATATTGTCTGTCAACTTATCTTCTCTTTTACCAAACGTTACACACAGATGTTGTATAAATACACACAAGCATTTCTTAACTTTCATGATAATGCTCATAAAAACATACATTTGTAAATCTCCATCAATTTCATTAACTCTTTTTCCCAACAACTCCTCTTACCTTCAAAAATAAAAATCTTGCTTACTAAAAGTACTTCACCATTACCACATATCCCCACTAAATGTATTTTACAATTACAGGAAAGAAGCACATTGCAGAATACAAGAAACAAAAAAGGATACTCTTCACATCCTACTAAGTAAGTACATTAATTTACCATCTATATGTATGTAATTACAGCAGCACAGTTCCACTATATATTAACCTAGAATACTGTTTTTGAACCAACATTCCTTTCACTCTAACCCATTTTATTGCACCATTCACTCTCGTCCCATTTCCATCTAAACACCACCATTGCAACACACATTCTTTTCCTGAAAACAATGGGCCTCATCACGAGTTGGGCTGTAGCCCTTAAATGTGGTGGTAACAGTATTACCATTGCATTTAAGGGCTGGCCCTATCACGAGTTGGGCGCTAAATCGGCTGTTTTACCTCCAACTTTTTTCTGGAGGTGAAAATCCCTGTTTTCGGCGGTATTACAGCCGGCTGTATTAGCCCGCAGTATTAGCACCGAAAATTCCCCATTGAATCCAATGGACCCAATCAGGAATGGGGATTTACCGTTAAGGCCCAACCTGTGATCCGGTGGTAATACCACTGGGCCAGTTGGTGCTAGGGCGATTACAGTCGGCGGTATTACAGCCGGGAATACAGCCCAACTCGTGATGAGGCCCAATGTCTCTACAGATTCAATCAAACCAATACTCTCTTACTCACTAACCAAACGCCAACACACCTCTGCCAACTCTTACTCTCACAACCTTCCCAACCACACCTAATATGCCACCTCACAATCAAACAGCACTGTATTAAGCTCTCCAAGTACACCAACACACCCATTCACAATACATGCATATACATTGCACAACTTTGAAACCCAGACTTTGGGCCTGATCACGACTTTGGCGGTAATGCCAGCGGTATTACCGCCGGTGGTATCAGCCCTACCGCCGAACTCCCCGGCGCTAATAGCACCGGATCACGAGTTTGGCGGTAATGTAATTCCCCATTCCCCATTGAGCCCATTTGGGAATGCCCCATTCCCCCTTGGGCTCAATGGGGACAATTTGCACTCTTACCACCGGCAGATTTCCCGCCGGCAGTAATAGCGTGAATTTTCGGCAGATTTCCCCCCAGCTAAGAGCTGGGGCGAAATCCGCCGAAGTCCTGATTTGGCGGACCCTTAAATCTGGCGGTAATAGTGTGACCGCCAGATTTAAGGGTTACCGCCAAAGTCGTGATCAGGCCCTTTATCTTTCCCCAACAGACTCCACAAAATGCCTACTAAAAAGCATCTCCATAGACAAGAAAGAACAAATAGAGCAGATAAGAATAAAACCAAACCATATAGTCATCCACCTCTAAAACAATATATAGAAAACATTAAAACAAAAGAGCTAGTAAACTTACTCAACAAAACTAAACCAGCCACAACTAAAAAAGGTATGGCCCCTTTTGGATAAATAAATAGTAAAACAATATGTACAAAGAAAAGCAGACCTACTAGTAAACGTAACACTGTATCTACCAGTGTGAACACAGTCACGGTAAAGTAATCCCAAAAATGTTACTCTATGTCAAAAAACTCTATGTTACAAAAAATTATCCACTGTAGAGTTCTTCACAAACTTATAAAACATCTGAAAGATCACAATCTACCCTTAAAACCTACCGCAGGAGATTAATCCCGGACGCTCTAATTGATAGCACTTTTCTACTAAAGAGAACATTGTTTATATTGATTTTAAACAGAATTAAACCACTAACTAAATTAATCAATAAATTACAAAAAGTACTTCAAAACATGTGAATTGTAAATATAGAGACCTTTTCAAACTTCTGTGATGGTGAATAGATACACGCAAGCAGCACAGAACCATATTTCAATGAAGAAGCTCATTATTGAAGACGTTTTCATTGATCTTATTTGGGTCGGAAGTGTTAGGGAGAATTCTCCAGAATGGCTAATTTCCCTTACCTACTGAGTCCCCCAGCAGCTTTGTTGGATTTCTAGGATTTTTTTTTTCACCTGGTAAGAGGGTGAGCCTTTTTTTCCCCACTCTTACATGTGTTTTGCTGTGTGTGTGTTTAACTTTTTTGTGTTCACAGACTGTGGATCTGCACCTACTCCATAGGCATCATTTTTTTTACTGTGTGTTACACAGCACCTTCAGTGAAGTGACACAGGGTTGTTTTTTCGACTTCCCAACTCCGACTCCATTTTATGGGACTGACTACTGTCTCTCAGAACATGTAAAGTTGCCATTGACTTTATTAGTTATGATATGTTATGTTACTTTGCATTTATATAGCACCTTATGTATCATTGGTATGATCTCCAAGCGCTGGTAGGTTGAACGCCCTTGGGAACCGTAGTTCAAGTCAGTAGAGAGAGAGAGAGAGAGTCATAAGGTGCGTGGGTGCACCGGATATGTGTGCAGCTGGTGTGGCACTTGCATGATAGCTGCTTCTTAGTGGTAGGTGTGGTGGTTGGGAGGTCAGGTATATGTGTTCATTCTGGAGGGTTGACACCCTGACTGACTTCTGGCTGCGTTAGTCCTGAGGAGACGCTTAGGCTAGCGGTGTGTGCTCAGCTAGCTGTGTTTAATTAGGATGATGAGGAGTATGTGGCGGGTGTTAGTATGAGAACTTCTATACCGAATGTGTCCTAGGATCGCTGTGTTCTAGTTGAGTGGTGGTGTGTAGGAGAGAGTAAGCGTTGAAGTGAGATATGGTGGTTTTCAGTAAGGCCGTTCCATCCATTCTGTCCGTTCCATCCACTCCATCCGTTCCGTCCGTTCCATGCACTCCATCCGTTCCATGAACTTCATCCGTTCCATCCACTCCATCCGATCCATCCACTCGATCTGTTCCATCCGCTCTATTCATTCCATCTGCTCTATCCGTTCCATCTACTCCATCTGCTCCATCCACTCGATCTGTTCCATCCGCTCGATCTGTTCCATCCACTCTATTCATTCCATCTGCTCTATCCGTTCTATCCACTCCATCTGTTTTATCCACTTCACCTCATCCATCTACTCCATCTACTAAATATGTTCCGTCCACTCCAATCCGCTCCATTCATTCCATCTGCTCTATCCATACTATCCATTCCAACTTTTCATTCAACTCCATCAGTTCCATCCACTCTGTCTGTTTCATCCACTCCTTCTGTTTGATCCACTCCTTCTGTTCCATTCAGTCCTTCTGTTCCATCCACTCCATCTGTTCATCCACTCCATCTATGCATCCACTCGATCATCTACTCCATCTGTTCCATACGCTCCATCTGTTTCATCCATTCTACCTGTTTCATCCACTCTACCTGTTCCATCCACTTCATCTGTTCCATCTATTCCATCAGATCGATCTATTCCATCAGATCAATGCATTCCATCTCTTCACTCCATACCATTTTTTTCATCAGCTCCATCTGTACTGTCTACTGCATCTGTCCATCCGTTCCATCCGTTCCATCCATTCCATCCATTTCATCTACTTCGTTCATTCCATCCACTTAATTCCTTCCGTCCACTTCATCCATTCCATCCACTTCCTCTGTTCCATCCACTTCCTCTGTTCAATCCATTTCCTCAGTTCCATCCACTTCATCCATTCCATCCACTTCCTCCATTCAATCCACTTCCTCCGTCCATCCACGTCATCCAGTCCATCCACTTCATCCGTTCCATCCACTCCATCCATTCCATCCACTTCATTTGTTCCATCCACTTCATCCATTCCATCTGCTTCATCCCTTCCATCCGCTTCATTGGCTACACCTACTGCATCCAATTCATCCGCTTCATCCGTTTCATCCACTGCATCCATTTCATCTGTTTCATCCACTGCATCCATTTCACCCATTGCATCCGTTTCATTCGTTTTATCCACTTCATTCCTTTAATCCACTTCATTTGTTCTGTTCAGTTTATACATTTTCATTTACACTGGCAGTTTTAGTTTTCCATTTTTCTCGATCAGGTCTTGATGCTGGATTGTTCTTTTTGATTCAGCAATCTTGGGTTACTGTTTATTGTCGCTGTTTGTGTTTAAGAGTTGATTTTTAGGGGAAGAGCCACATTTTCAGTAATTTGCGGAAAGACAGAAGGTCTTTGGTGAGTCGGATGTGGGGTGGAAGTGAGTTCCACAGAGTGGAGGCCGGGGCTGAGAAAAATGATCCACCTAACCTAACTGAGTTGGTTTTTGGTAACACTAGGAGGTGGGCAGAGCTTGATCTTAGAGTGTGTGGTGGATGGTAGGTTCTTAGTTCGTCCTGAAGATATTGAGGTCTGGTTTTGTGCATTGCTCAGTGCGAGATGCATAAGGTTTTGAGGGTCACCCTTCTGCCAAACGGGAGCCAGTGCAGAGTTTTGAGAGCTGAGGAGGTTTGATCTCTTGGGCCAAGTGCTAGTAGCAATTTGGCTATGGCATTTTGTGCTCTTTGTAGTTTAGTCAGGTGGTACACATGGACTCCGGGGTAGAGGGAGATTACATAGTCTGGTCTTGACATTACAGTTGATTGGACCGCGGTGAGTCTGCTGGGAAAGGAGAGGTATGGAAAAATGCACCTAAGAATGTTGAGGTGGTAGTGGCAGGACATAGAGACGTTGTTGACTTGGTGCGAGAGGGTTAGGTCAGAGTCGAGAGTGTATCCAAGGTTTTTTTACTGAGGTTGAGGTTGTCAGGGAATTGCCCATGGCAGATGGCCAGGGTAGAGGGTGTGGAAGAAGTTTGGTGTTGCCACATACCATGATTTTGGTATTTGGAGGTGTTTAAAAGGTGGTGGTTTGTGGTCATCCAGTGATTAATGTCAAGGTGGCAGGAAGCGAGGTCGGGTTGGCAGCTGGGTTTTGAGTTAAGGAGTTTTAGGATTAGTTGGGTGTCATGGGCGTAGTTGTAGCACAGGATAGTGTGCGAGTGGATTATTCGTGGGAGGGTGGACATATAGAGGTCGAACAGGAGCGTTGATAGGCATGCTCCTTGTGGAAATCTGGTATTGTCTGGTCGGGTGGCGGCAGTAAAGGAGGAGAGTAGGGTTATTTGGTTCCTATTGTTGAGGAAGGATGCTATCCACTTGAGGGCATTTCCACGGATTCCTAGGGAGTGGAGGCGGTCGAGGAGGATTGAGTGGTTGATTGTGTCAAACGCGGTGGATAGGTCAATAAGGATTAGTGCAGAGCATCCAGCAGAGCCTGCATTGTTTTTAAGGTCATCCCAGATTAAGGTTAGGGTGGTTTCGGTTCTGTGTCGGGGTCTGAAATCTGATTGAGCGGAGTCTAGGGAGTAAGTCGTTCAGTCGATGAGTTTAGCAAGGAACCTGGTGTTTGAGATGGGGAGGTAGTTTTTTGGGTCGTGAGGGCCGAGGGAAGTTTTTTTTTGGAAGAGGCTTGACATGAGCAGTTTCAAATTCGTCGGGAAAAATTCCCGAGGATAGGGAGTCATTTATGATGGTTCTTGTATGTCCTCCTGTGCAGGAAGATGCAAATATTTGAGGCTGGGCAGGGGTCTAGTGGGGAGGTGGATTGTTTGGGGGCAGAGTGAAGTTTGAGAAATTGGTCAGTTGATATTGGTGTGAAGGAGTCGAAAGTCGGGTGGGTTGCAGTTGCAGGTGGTGGGTTGGCAGGTGGGGTGGGTGGATTGTGTGGTGGGTGCAAGAGGGCCAGTTTGTTGATTAGAGAATTTGTTCTTTGGAGAGCAGTGGTGTAGAAGTGGAGAGAGATTGAGTCGCAGAGTGATTGATAGGGGCTCGATTGGGTGGTGTTACATGATGGTTTGGTGAATTAAGAGATGATTTTATGGCTTTGGGCCTGTGGATTTGAAGGTGGGGTGTAGGGGGCTAGGAGATTCAGTTGTGGTTGGTGAGAATTCAAGGGAGAGAGGTTTCAGGTAGGGTGAGGCGGGGGGGTGGTGATGATCGAGATTGGGTGATTGAGGTGGTCGGTCATGACAGGAGTGGTGTACTGAACAATCGAGGGAGACCAGGTACATTTTCTCTTCAGGGCTTTTGCTGCGGTTGATGTGTGAGAGAGGGTAGGGGGGGTCGAAGGATGAAAGTGATGTGGCTACTGTTCTTGCCAGGGCAAGACATGTAGTTTTTAGGGAGGGGAAAGCGTGGGGTCGGAGGAGGATGTTGGTGGGAGTTGATGAGGGCAAGGGTGGGGGTTGGTTGCGGGGCTGGGTGTGCCTGGGAGGCTGGGCGGGCCAATAGTAGGAGGGGCCGGGGGTGCAGGCATAATGATAGTGGCTGGGTGGGTGGAGGGGATTGGAGGAACAGGGGTCTTAGGGTGGTTGGCTCGCCATTGGGATCCTCTGGCTTGGTGTTTAGATAGGGGATGGGGTGGGGATGAGCTGGATTGGGATGGGATGATTCTTCTGGCTTGACGGTTGGGCGGTGAGTGGGCTGAGAATGTGGTGGTGGGTGGGCTGGTTGTCATGATCACTGTTTCCAAGGAGCCAGGACCAGCCCAACGTCCTTGGAAGCAGGCCCCTAACCCTAATTCTAGGCAAAAGCCGGTCCCTACTGGGACCTTTTGGACCCTGTCTTGGCGCCGGTGGCACCAGGCTCATCAAAACCATCGGTCCCGGCACTGGAAGCGCCGGGCTCATAATTGGTGTGAAAGTGCTTGGGTGGACTTACCTGCAGCAGACCATGCTGCTTACTTACCAGCCACTTAGAAGCCCTCTGTGAACAGGAACTACTTTCTTACCTGGGTGGGACAGCTCCACTCCCTGGATACAGCACTGGAACTCTTCTGGAAACTGGAACTCTTTTCTTACCTAGGCGGGGCCGTGGAAGAAGACGCCTCATCACTCCAAGGCTATTTAAACCACACCCGATAGATGAAACGTGCTTCGCGTTATTCTGCATCTGCAGCAGAACGCTCACCGAGTCTGTTCCAGCCTTTCCTCTTTCGATCCTGAACCTGCAAGAATTATACTTACCATTCCTGTATCCAGTCAACATCAGCACCTGCAAAAGACAAGAAACAACAGGTTAGCAAGACAAACTTTACACACAGTGCTTTCTCACCTGAGCCATCAGCAGCGGCCGTGTCTTCACGCTGCACCTTCTCCTGCAAAGACAAAAGCATTGTTATACTTACCGGCACGCCGTGAATTCCGGATTTCTTCATTCTGCATCTCCGCCTGTGAAGACAAAGTATAGTTAAAACTTACTAGCATTCCGCTGACTCCGGCGCTGCAAACCAACATCTGAAAGACAAAAGAAAAAGACATTAAGCAGGTATTTACTCACGCCCATCACGCTCGTCGCAATAAAACGCCTGCGAATACTCCGGCGTCTCTTTAACACGAACTAAGCTGCAAGGAAAGAGACAGTTAGAGAGCTTGCCATACTTACGAATTTCCAGGCGCTTCACTCCATCTTCCATCCCAAGAGTCCTGCAATACATAAGGGAAAAGCATTATACAGAGTCTTCAATATTAACGTGCCACGCATTTAAAGACTATAAAGACAAAAGGTGTCCAGAAACTCACCGCTCGTGCAGATAACGACGATAACCATCCTCTGAATTCAAGAGGCCAATGTTTCACCAGTGAAGGAACTGGCAACGGCACCCTGCACCAGACGCAGATGGAGAGCCCAGCATTCACCTATCTAAGGTGAGCACGTTGACCTGGGGGGGCTCTACAGAAAAGCTGGGAAGAGAGAGAGAGAGAGAGAGAGAGGGACATTCAACAACCCAGGCCATTAACCCCCATATTCTTTCACCTGCAGAAACCTCACTCTTCGAGTTCGACACACAGTGCAAAGAGGTTCGACCCCAGAAGCCAATCGAGTCCTGCACATCACTTTTCGAGTCACAGACACCTTCCTGCCAAGACCCGCGCCTCCGTGGGAATCAGGTGAGCGTTACAGAACGCGAAGCCCACCACAAAACTCCTACCCAGGCGCAATGGAAACCTCAGACACTGATCAACTAGCCCAGTTGCTCGGAGAATTAAGAGCAGAAGTACATGTAGCTCGTCAGGAAACAAACTCTCTAAGAAGAGAACTGATAATTTCCAAGGAGCGAACTGAGGACCTCGCTAGGCAGTTGCTACAAACGCAGGCAGGACAGACACCTTTGCCCGCTCCAGGAGGAAGTTATCCTTCTGCATCATCTTTAAATCCAGTGCAAATCAATCTGCCCGGTAATGTGCCCTTGGCTCCGCCCGAACGCTTTTCTGGTGATCCAAGGAAATTTGCGGTGTTCATCAACCAGTGCCGCTTACACTTCTTATGTCGACCAGCTGCTTTCCCAACAGACCAGACCAAGGTGGCTTTCGTGCTTTCTTATCTCAGTGGCAGCGCCGCAGATTGGTCGATCCCTTTAGTCACCCAGGATGATCCGGTTTTACATGATTTCCAGGCCTTCCAGTCCAGCATGGAGAAACTGTTCGCAAGACATGCACAAGGGCAGGCCTTGGACAATGAACTTCTTTCATTATGACAGGGTAATCAAGACCTCTTTACTTATATAGCCTAATTCAACAGACTTATAGTGGAAACTCAATGGCCCGAGGATAAGAGAATAACGCTTTTCTACAGAGGCCTGCGTGGAGAGCTCAAGGATGTGTTAGCTCAAGTTGTGAATCCTCCACAAGAATGCTCAGACTATATTGACTTAGTTGTCCAATTGGACCACAGACTACAGAACAGGAAGGCAGATCGTTCCAAATTTGATACCCAAGTGTTTTCTAAACCACAAACCTCTACTAGGGGAGCTGACACGGTGGAACCCATGCAAATAGGGGGCATGAAAGGACCTTTAACCCAGAAAGAGCGGGAAAGAAGAAGGCAGCTGCAATTATGCCTCTATTGCGGAAACTCAGGACACTTTCTTCGGGACTGTCCAGTGAAACCAGCTAAGAAGGCTGTAGGAGCCGCGGATACCTGTACCACAAATTCTGAGCAGGGAAACGACCTAGCCCGACAAGAGTAGAGGTCCTCTTGCCGAGCGTTAAGATCTGTCCCGTGACCTTGCATTTCGCGGTACCCATGGTCCTCATTAGTCCTGAACGTCCGGATCGTTTGCATGCAATTGAAGCTTACATCGACAGTGGAGCAATCGGTAATTATGTGGACCGTGAAATGGTATCAAAGATGAATCTACCCCTTGTCCCTAAGGCTGTAAAAGACGTCATTACTACTGTGGATGGCACGGAGATAGCCTCCGGACCAGTAACACATGCCACCAAAGAAGTGACGCTAGTGAGTCAAGATGGACACCGGGAGAGAATCGTGTTTGATGTGATCAAGGCTCCTAAGTTCCAGATCATTCTGGGAATCCCTTGGTTAGAGAAGCACAATCCTCAGATCGATTGGCGAGCAAAGACGGTTCAGTTTCCAGAATGTTTTACCACTTGTTATCCTAGGCCTGATGTTTCACTGGCGGCAATCTCTTCGGAGGAGGTTCCCAAATTACCTCCCGAATACCAGGAATTCCAAGACGTCTTCCGGAAGGATCAAGCTAACACCCTGCCTCCTCATAGGTCTTACGACTGTCAAATAGATTTGATACCCGGAACAACTCCTCCTTGCAGCAGGATTTATGCCCTCACCGAGCCAGAGAATCTTCACCTCAGACAATATTTGGACCAATACCTAGCTAACGGGTTTATCCGTCCTTCAAAATCTCCAGCTTCATCGGCTTTGTTCTTCGTTCCGAAAAAGGAAGGAGACCTTAGGACTTGCATAGATTATCGCGCCCTGAATCAAATCACCGTTAAAAACAGATACCAGTTACCTTTGATCCCTGAACTCCTGGACCAAGTCAAAGACGCATGTATATATACAAAATTGGATCTCAGAGGAGCCTACCACTTGGTACGGATAAAAGAGGGCGATGAATGGAAAACGGCCTTCCGCACCAAGTACGGGCTATTCGAATATCAAGTGATGCCCTTTGGACTTTGTAACGCTCCTGCCGCTTTCCAATATTTTATGAACGATGTCCTTAGAGAACTCATAGACGTGTGTGTTGTTGTCTACATTGATGACATCCTTGTCTATTCATCATCCGAAGAGGAACACCAGAGACACGTTAAAAAGGTTCTCGAGAGATTGCGTCAACATAATCTTTTTGCTAAGCTTGAAAAATGCGTTTTCAACGTAACTGAAGTCGAGTTCCTGGGATTCATATTGTCACCTAACAGAGTCCATATGGATTCAAAGAAAGTCGATGCAATCATCAAGTGGCCATCACCAACCTCTGTAAAAGGAGTTCAAAGCATGTTAGGCTTTGCTAACTTTTACCGCAGATTTATTCCTGAATTTTCTCGGATAGTCCAGCCCATCACCGCTCTGTTAAAAAAGAACAAACGTTTTGAGTGGTCTTCTGAAGCAGAACAAGCTTTTCAGGACTTAAAAGCTAAATTCATTTCTGCACCTGTTCTAAAACATCCTCGCCCAGAACTCCCCTACATCATGGAAACGGATGCTTCTAGTCTTGCTATGGGGGCAGTTTTATCACAAAGAGATCCGGTCACACACCAGTTACACCCTGTAGCCTTTTGGTCCCGCAAGTTTTCGGCTCCCGAGATCAACTATTCAATTACAGACAAGGAACTTTTAGCTATCAGATCGGCCTTTAAAGCATGGCGGCATTATCTTTTAGGAGCCAGACACACAGTCACCGTAATGACTGATCACCGCAATTTACAATATCTAAAGACGGCCAAAGCTCAGTCTTCCAGACAGCTTCGCTGGGCTCTGTTTCTGGCTGAATTTGACTTTATAATTACTTATCGACCAGGCAGTAAGAACGGAAAAGCAGATGCCCTCTCCCGGGTGGGAGTAGATGAACATTTGACCAATCCAGAACCAATACCCATAATCCCAGAACAAAGGATTTTGGGTTTGGTCTGCACTCAATCTTTTGAAGACATCAAGACCACAGTTAAATCACTCCTAACTCCGGCCGATTTGCAGGACTGGCAATTAAAGGGAAAAGAATTCTCAGTGGATCAAGACCTACCATATTTCCGAGGACAATTGCACTTGCCCTGTGAGAAAATACAAAAACAAGTAGCATTACCAAAACCATGGAAAAGATTAAAAGACATTTCTGGTGGCCATCATGGAAAAAGGATATTAGAGACTTTGTAATCTCCTGTGGTGTGTGTGCCCAGAATAAAAGTCAGAAGCAGAAACCAGCAGGCCTATTACAGCCAGTAGACATCCCTCCCTGTCCATGGCATACCTTGTCCATGGATTTTATCACGGATTTACCTCCATGCTCGGGGTATACTACCATTTTAGTAGTCGTGGATCTATTTTCCAAGATGGCTCACTTCATTCCCCTGAAGGGTCTACCTTCAGCCTCAGTATTGGCCCGAGAATTCTTGGAAAACATTGTTCGCTTACATGGTTTTCCCTCGGTTTTAGTCTCCGATAGGGGAAGTCAATTCATCTCCCACTTCTGGCGCAGTTGCTGTCGTCTAGCCCAAATTGATGTAAGACTTTCGACCAGTCACCATCCCCAAACTGACGGACAAACCGAAAGGACAAATCAGACACTAGAACAATATCTACGTTGCATGCTCCAACAAACTGAAAACTCCTGGAAGGATATACTTTGGATCGCTGAATACACTTACAACAATTCGACTCATTCTGGAACCGGGAAGACTCCTTTTTTCCTATTATACGGACACCATCCTAGAACCTCCAACCTGGATCCTCCCCAAGAATTTGAAGCACCTGCTGTGGATCACTTGCACTCGGAAATCACCCGTGCTTTTAAGGAAGCCACTGCCCATCTGCAAAGAGCTAAAGCTCTTTTCAAAAAAGGAGCAGATTGACACCGTAAAGAGGCCCCTCACTATGCTGTAGGAGATCAGGTCTGGTTATCCACTTAGCACCTGCCTCTAAAAGGACCCCGCACCTTCATCCCGAGATACCTTGGACCCTATCTCATATCTGCCATAATTAATCCGGTGGCTGTCAAATTGGAATTACCTACGCATATGAAAATACATCCAGTATTCCATGTCTCCTTATTAAAACCAGTACAACCAGAAACCCGATTGACGGAACTTCCAGAACCGGTTTTAGTAGATGGAGAACTTGAATTCGAAGTGAAGAACATCCTAGACTCCAAAATCTCCAAATCTAAGTTATATTATCTGATTGATTGGAAAGGATACGGCCCCCAGGAGAGGTCTTGGGAACCCTCAGAATATGTCCACGCACCTCGTCTGGTCAAGAAATTCCATCTGAATCACCCCAACAAGCCAAAACCCCTGGAGAAGACACGCTTAGGAGGGGCCTTGAGGGGGGGTGCTGTCATGATCACTGTTTCCAAGGAGCCAGGACCAGCCCAACGTCCTTGGAAGCAGGCCCCTAACCCTAATCCTAGGCACCAGCCGGTCCCTACTGGGACCTTTTGGACCCTGTCCTGGCGCCGGTGGCACCAGGCTCATCAAAACCATCGGTCCCGGCACTGGAAGCGCCGGGCTCATAATTGGTGTGAAAGTGCTTGGGTGGACTTACCTGCAGCAGACCATGCTGCTTACTTACCAGCCACTTAGAAGCCCTCTGTGAACAGGAACTACTTTCTTACCTGGGTGGGGCAGCTCCACTCCCTGGATACAGCACTGGAACGATTCTGGAAACTGGAACTCTTTTCTTACTTAGGCGGGGCCGTGGAAGAAGACGCCTCATCACTCCAAGGCTATTTAAACCACACCCGATAGATGAAACGTGCTTCGCGTTATTCTGCATCTGCAGCAGAACGCTCACAGAGTCTGTTCCAGCATTTCCGCTTTCGATCCTGAACCTGCAAGAATTATACTTACCATTCCTGTATCCAGTCAACATCAGCACCTGCAAAAGACAAGAAACAACAGGTTAGCAAGACAAACTTTACACACAGTGCTTTCTCACCTGATGCATCAGCAGCGGCCGTGTCTTCACGCTGCACCTTCGCCTGCAAAGACAAAAGCATTGTTATACTTACCGGCACGCCGTGAATTCCGGATTTCTTCATTCTGCATCGCCGCCTGTGAAGACAAAGTATAGTTAAAACTTACTAGCATTCCGCTGACTCCGGCGCTGCAAACCAACATCTGAAAGACAAAAGAAAAAGACATTAGCAGGTATTTACTCACGCCCATCACGCTCGTCGCAATAAAATGCCTGCGAATACTCCGGCGTCTCTTTAACACGAACTAAGCTGCAAGGAAAGAGACAGTTAGAGCGCTTGCCATACTTACGAATTTCCAGGCGCTTCACTCCATCTTCCATCCCAAGAGTCCTGCAATACATAAGGGAAAAGCATTATACAGAGTCTTCAATATTAACGTGCCACGCATTTAAAGACTATAAAGACAAAAGGTGTCCAGAAACTCACTGCTCGTGCAGATAACGACGGTAACCATCCTCTGAATTCAAGAGGCCAATGTTTCACCAGGGAAGGAACTGGCAACGGCACCCTGCACCAGACGCAGATGGAGAGCCCAGCATTCACCTATCTAAGGTGAGCACGTTGACCTGGGGGGGCTCTACAGAAAAGCTGGGAAGAGAGAGAGAGAGAGAGGGACATTCAACAACCCAGGCCATTAACCCCCATATTCTTTCACCTGCAGAAACCTCACTCTTCGAGTTCGACACACAGTGCGAAGAGGTTCGACCCCAGAAGCCAATCGAGTCCTGCACATCACTTTTCGAGTCACAGACACCTTCCTGCCAAGACCCGCGCCTCCGTGGGAATCAGGTGAGCGTTACACTGGTTTGGGATGGGTTGGTTCTTCTGTATTGGGAGTTGGATAGGGAGCGGGCTGAGAATGTGGTGGAGGGCCGGATGGTTTGGGAAGGGGGATGGGAAGTAGGGGGAGAGAGAAAGAAGGCGGGCGTGAGCGGGTCTCTTTCCGTCTCTTTCAACTGAGCCACAGGAAGATATTATTCACTCTTTAAAGGTCAACTATACCACAGGATGATATTATTCACACTTTCTAAGTTCAACTATACCATATGGTGGGATTATTCACAGATTCCAGGTTCAACTATACCACAGGATAATATTAATCAAACTTTTTGAGTTCAAGTATACTGCAGGGTGAGATTATTCACACTTTCTGATTTCAATTATACCCTAGGATGTTATTATTCACATCTTCTAAGTTCAATTATACCATAGGGTGAGATTATTCACAGTTTACAAGTTCTGTTATACCACAGTTAGGGACACTTTCTAAGTTCAACTGAACCACTGGAATATGTTATTCATTTTCTTTTTTTTTATTATTAAGTTTATTGAATTTTATAGAAAACATACAAGCAACAAACTTATCAGCATTGTAATCGTAGAACTCATTGCATAGAATCCACACCCCATATCCATCCCCAACCTTCACAGAATCTAAAAAGCAAAACAGGCCAACTTATTATCACATGTCATCCAAAAACCCACCCCACATATCATCAAACAATTTCAACTTTTTGTTCCTGCGAAGGATAACCTTCTCAATTCTGGCCACTTGCCTCAAGTCCTCCACCCATTCTGAACAGGTCGGTCTCTCATCACATTTCCATTTTCTCAAAACAATTTTTTTCGCAGAATTTGTAGCCCTAAAAAACCAGCATTTCTGTGGATAAGTGAGATCTTCCACTTTATCATCCTCACCCAAGATGATAGTGTTATAATCAAAACCCTCTTGCAGTAATAGAACCTCATTAATCTTTTCAGTGACACTCCTCCAAAATGTCCTCAGTTCATAACAGTCCCAGATCAAGTGTTCAAAGGAGCCAACATCATGCTTACACCTCCAACAGGACTCTGAGTCAATCATCCCTCTGACATAAAGTCTCTGGGGAGTCCAAAACACTCTATTAAGAATTTTGATTTGGCGGCATTGTTCTCCAAGATTAATTGATGTCAGAGTTACGTTTTTACAAAGAAACCTCCACCTCTCCACAGTCATATCAGAGCCAAGGACCTCAGACCACTTAGTTAACAACCCCTCTGCTGGCGTGTACTGTTGGCTCAGATTTCTATATACTTTGGACGCCATACCACCTAATGTCTTATATTCAGGTAGCCATAACTGCCAACCACCGCCATCAACAGTTCTCTGGTTCCGCAGCAAACCTCTCAATTTTCTGTATTCACCTACTGTACAGTCTCTGAGATCTTTAATTTGTGAAAGTCTTCTATAGCTGATCCATTTGCCGTCTTCCATCAGATCACTCAACCATAGTACACCACTCAGGAGCCAGTTCAACCACAATAGCGGCCTCCCATTCAGCAAAATACCTGGATTCAACCAGATAGGGATGTAATCATTATCACATACCTTACGCTTACTTTTCTTCCATAGTTCCCTCCAACAAGTTCTCAGGAATCTTGTCGGCGGAAATGAGCGATAACCAGATCCATCCACCGTGGACAGTATGGCCTTAGGCGGCAACGGAGAAGAACTACTTGATTCCGCCAGCGTCCAAACATCCTCCGAATCTTCAATAAATGGAGGCTCCAAAGGCCAAATGATAATTCTCAAAGTCAGGAACCCCCAAACCTCCACAGTCTTGGGGCAGCTGCAATTTCCACAAGCTGAGGCGTGGCTGTTTGTTCTCCCAGAGAAAAGACTGGATTAAACTCTCAATTTTCCACCAATGGCCCTTCTTTACGTCCAGGGGAAGCACACTGAGCACATAGTTGATTCGCGGTGTTGATGTCATTTTGATGGCATTCACTCTCCCCCAGAGACTCAATTTAAGTGCATTCCATCTCTTCAGGTCCACCTCCAAAGATTGAATCACATGTGTAATATTGACATCCATTATTTTCGAGACATCATTCGTTAGCCAAATCCCAAGGTATCTCATCTTATTCGGACACCACTTAAAGGGAAAACCCTGCATCTTCAAAACAGTGCAAGTGGTTGATGCCGGCAGCGCTTCCGACTTGGTCCAATTGATCTTGTATCCAGAAACCTTGTTGAACACATCGATCAACTCCATCAGCACAGGAATGGAGCTCTCCACATTCTGAACCACCACCAGCATGTCATCCGCATACAACCAAACTTTCTGGGAGGCTGCACCAAAGCGTACGCCCTCAATTCTATCCTCTTCTCTTATCCTCACAGCCAGCAATTCCATGGCGATCACAAACAGAATTGGCGACAGTGGACAGCCTTGCCTCGTCCCTCTCCCAAGTTCAAAAATGCCCGAGTCCATGCCATTAGTCCGAACACAAGCAGTCGGCCGGGAATACAGCAGTCTTATCCATCCGATCATGGTATCTCCAAAACCAAAGCCTTTCAATGTACTTAAAAGATATGTCCATTCAATACGGTCGAAAGCTTTCTCAGCATCCAAGGACAACGTCACCACATCATTATGGTGTTCTTTGCTTTCATACAGTGTCAGCAACAATCTTCTCACATTTTCTGAAACATGTCTGCCTTTTACAAATCCAGATTGGCCTACATCTATGATATCCATCAGCGCATTCTCAATCCTCAAAGCTAACGCCTTGGCGAAAATCTTGTTGTCCGTGTTCAATAAACTGATCGGCCTATAGCTTCCAGTTTTCACTGGTGATCGTCCCTCCTTCAGAAAAACGGAGATTGAAGCATGTCTTGTTGAACTTGGAAGGCACCCATTCCTCAAAGAGGTGCGCCGCATCTCTAGCATCAAAGCAAACACCTCTTCTGGGAAAATTTTGAAAAGTTCAGCTGGTAGCCCATCCGGGCCTGGACACTTCCCAGAATTCAGCGCATAAGCAGCCAACCTGAGATCCTCCACGTTCAAATCTCTTTCCATACACTCCATGGATTCCAAACTCACTTTCTTCAAATGGCAGTCATCAATGAATTGACCAATTGTACGCTCAGATAAGTTGATCTCTGAAGAGTACAGGGTTTTATAATACGACAGAAATGCTGCATTAATCTCCACAGGATCAAAAGTCACCAACCCGTCCTGTCTTTCCACTGCATTGACAGATCTGCCACTGTCCATAACCCTCAACCGATGTGCCAGAAGTCGATCACATTTTTCTCCTTTTTCATAGTAGTTGCTTTTGGTTCTAAAAAGCAACCACTCAGCCTTCGAAGAATACAAATCTTCCAATCGTCTCCTTTTCTGCTTCAATATTTTAATAGTCTCATCTGAAAAGTTTTGCATATTATTTCTCTCAAGATCCTGAATGTCCACAATAAGCTTTTTCACTTCTGCATCTCTCATTTTTTTCTTTTTGCTGGACAAACCAATCAACAATCCTCGCATATATGTTTTGAAGGCTTCCCACACAAACTCCACCCGGACTTCACCAGTCCAATTCACAGATATAAAGAATCTCGCTTCTTGAACAATTTTGTCCACAATTTCATCGTCGTCCAAGAGGGAGACATTCATCCGCCAGGTGTTAGACCTAGGAACCGGGAAGGTCAATCGCAAGTCTATGGAGATTGGAGCATGGTCCGAAACAAGTAGTGATCCGATGTTACCCCTTTGGAATGATTGTGTACAGAGGCCAGAGGTCATAAAGAGGTCAATTCTCGAATAAGCATTATGCCTTGCAGAGAAGAAAGTATATTGTCTCGTAGAAGGGTTTTGCAATCTCCAAACATCTGTGAGGTTCCATTCATCAATTAGTCTCTTTAATGCTGTTCTTTTCAGAGCGTTGGCATTGTCCACACCCCCCACACTTTTATCAAGTCCAGTTTCTAAAACCACATTGAAGTCCCCTCCCAAAATCACATTAATCGCATTTACATTCTGCAACATTTGCGTTAAAGCTACAAAAAAACTACCATCACCCCCATTCGGAGCATATATATTGCAGAAACAATACTGAGCATCCTGAATATGTGCAGTGACACATACTATCCTTCCATCCCCATCCTTCACACACTTCACCCCAGTGATCTGGAGATTCTTCCTAAAAAGAATACACACACCCCTAGAACCAGTAGTGAACGATGAACCATAAACATCACCAACCCACTCCTTTTTCCACTTATCTATATCCGCATCTAACAAATGAGTCTCCTGAAGCATCGCGACATCCACCCCCATCTCCCCTAGTTTACTCAAAATCACCTTCCTCTTGACAGCACAATGTGCACCATTCCCATTCCAAGATACCACTCTGAAATTCCTCTGATAAGTGTAAGACATTGCTAGATCCCGTTTCCCAATCCTTGCAATGAATTCACAAGACACAATACTACCTAAACCTATAGTCAAGTAAAGAAATAAAATAAAAAATAAAAAAAACACACTCCTGGGCTTGAACCACCCAACCATCCAGAACATCCCTTCCAGCTACACGCTGAAAGGGACTACCCTCCTCCCTCCCTTAGGTCAGCCTATAGAAAGCCCATAAAGGGTGTCACAGACCACATTTGGTCAAATTCAAATGAAGTTGAAAATACAATTTGGTCTAAAGGAATTCCCACAACTCTCCAGCAAATGAAAGCACAAATAAGAGCATTCCTGAATAGATGCAACATCCCCTACTCAAAAACGCTAAATACCACACCATGTGTCAATCACATGCCTAGACAAAACCTGAATTCTCTTATTATAACCATCAACGAATCACACTAATCCACCTACCGTCACAACCATCAGTGTAAACATCACAAATCCCAACTACTGCGGGCATGCTGAGCAATTGAGCGTGAATCATCACTAGAAAGTGTGAGCAAGTGTACAGAGAGTTGCAAAATACCTGTGTCCCTGCACCCTACCAAATGAGATTAGAAGCCAGATACAGCATTAAACTTTTCCATGGCATTCACACACCAATCCATGGCTATCCCGATGGCCTTACCACTCACCTTGCCAAGCATAAAAATCAGAATCTCCGGTATTTCCTGGACACTACATTCCCCCATGTGACTTCCATGGCACAAAACTGCAACCCCCACCGTGTTAATCCAAATGTACTGTATAACTGGGCACTCCAGATATAACGTGTTGGCACATCACTCATTGCGCTTTGAGAATGCAATCAAACCCTCTCCAACGTAAGCATTACTGCAAAAAAAAAACCTAATCGAAAATTCTGTCTGTGATTTGGTAAGTAGACAGAGGTGCACAATTATATCTTAACCATAGGCCTCGTCAGTGTTCACATTAGATGACAGCACTATTACATTCTCACAGCTGATTTCGTTACTGCACGAAAGGAAACGTACCCATGCAAAGTAAAAGGTGTAGACTACTGTGGAACCCCAGGTACCCAATAGTGACAACTCTCACCTTCTTTATGCAGTGATGGTAATGGCATACAGTTGGATTCGTTATTACAGTACAAGTACATGTCAAATATACCCCACTCAGCATGTCAGGGGTGTGCAACCAGGACAAGAACAACTGTTACATATGCAGGGGATTAGCATTGGGCAGTATACTCGCAAAAGTGGCATTCCTTCATCTAATTCTGGTTATGGAAACACATTACAATGCGATCAACGTACCACAGCAGTCCGGGATAAAGCCGTGCAAAGAGCATTCCCCTCCCCTCAGCCACAACACATGCACCCCAGCCTCTACACCCACTGTGCCCCCCAAACACCTGAGCATGCAGTAAGGCGCATTGCCCGGAACACGCGTGCTGCGGCCCCAAAGGAGAACGCGCCACTACGCCTTACCTCAAATGTGCGTCAACAGTGGCCGGTCACCCGCATCCACCAATCCAACACACCACTGCCGGCAAGACTCCGAAGGGTGTCGCACGGCCGACATTTCCGGACAGCACGACACCTCCCGCATTCCGTCCAAACAAAAACAAGCACCATCACCTATAAAAAATCTATAGAGCGCGTACTGCCGTAGAGTAAAGCACCCATTATCCGAGCCCACATCAAGCCTACGCTCGAGCGAAAAACCGTTACAGCATATTTGAAACATTAATAACACTCTGATACCTAAACAAACCAATTCCCATCTAACAAATTCAGGAATAAATGAATCAATAAAGAAAAGTAACCTTACATCTTCACAGCTTCATACATCATGCATCACATCAGTCTGCAATACTATTATCCAAGTTTAAGCCCCCAGCCCTCAGCCACTTTTCAGCTTCAGCTGGATCCTCTGTGGTTTTGACACCTGATCCAAAAAACATCTTCAGTGTCGCTGGTTTCACCAGCAGAGTTTTAATCCCCTTTTCTTGTGCCAAAGCTTTTGCACTTTTGAACGCCTTCCTCATTTCCACTATTTCCTTAGGGAAATCTGGATAGATCGCCAATTGATCTCCATTTAGCAGAAGTTTTCCTTTTTCTCTCGCAAGCCTTTAAAATCCTTTCCTTTGCACTCACTCTGGACATCACCATGATGATCTGTCTTGGTTTTCCGGCCTGGACCAGCTTACCAGCTCTAAAGGAGTAATCCATGTCCATTTCTTTTAGGATGTTGTTACCCAAAGTTGCCTCCAGTACTCCTCTGACTCTGTGATCGAGGTTTTTGTCCAAAGCAGAGTCTTCACTCACACCCAGCAAGCGCAAGTTCAAGTTCCTTTGATCAGCCTCCAACATCAGGTTCCTCCTCTTCAAATCAGAAACGTCATATCTCAACTCCTTGTAGGCCCTATAACTCCCTGCAACCTCCGTGGCCAAGGTTGTATTTTCTGCTTCCACTTTGGTGACTCTATTCTCCAGGTGACCGACTTGAGAGGACAATTCACTGAGGGTAAACTTCATTTCCTTCACATCCTGGGCAATCTGGAGAAGCAGTGCATACATGTCACCATTCTCTGAACTCTCACCCATCTTCTCCCCTTGTTTAGCTTTTTTGGAGTTGGGGTTGTCAGGGATCTCAATCTTCTTCTTTGATATCAGCGCAGGATTCATTTTTCTCAATTTCCAGTATTATTATTATCCATAGGCTGGGAGGGAGCAGGAGCAGTTGGTTTAAGCTGCTGCCTTGTTCACCAACATTCCAGAATCATGTTATTCATTTTCTAAGTTTACCTATACGACGGTTAGGGAACACTTTCTAATTCAGCTTTAGCACAGGCCGATATTCTAGGTTCAGTTATACCACAGCAAGATATTATTCACACTTTCAAAGTTCAGCTATATCTCAGGATAATATTACTCACACTTTCTAAGTTTAATTATACAACAGGATGATTTCGCACCACCGAACTATACCACAGGGTGAGGTTATTCATACCTTCTAAGTTCAATTTTACTATTGGGTCAGATTATTCTAATTTTCTAAATTGAACTATGCCACAGGATGATATTATTCTCACATTCAAAGTCCAACTATACCATAGGGTGAGATTATTCACATATTCCAGGTTCAACTATACCACAGGATGATATTATTCACATTTTCCACAGTTACATTATTAGGGACACTTTAAGTTCAGCTAACCCCCAGTTACGCTATTAGGCACACCTTCTAAATCCAACCTTGGCACAATGAGGCTATTAGGCACACTTTCCAAGTTTAACTTTGGCACAGTGAGGACATTAGGTACACTTTCTAAAAAAGGAATGCTATTGGTACACTTTCTAAATTCAACTTTGGCAAATGTGTTTATTAGGCACACTTTCTAAATTGAACTAGACCACAAATGTGCTATTAGGCACATTTTCTAAATTCGACTTTTTGCACAATGAGGTTTTTATGCACACTTTTTAAATTGAATTGGGCTACAGTTACGCTCTTAGGCACACTTTATGAGTTCGACTTTGGCACAATGAGGTTATTAGGCACACTTTCTAAATTGAGCTAGACCACAGTTACGCTATTAGGCACACATCTAAATTCAACTTTGGCAGAATGAGGTTATTAGGCACACTTTCTAAATTGAACTAGACCACAGCTACGCTATTAGGCACACTCTCTAATTTGAACTAGACCACAGCTACGCTATTAGGCACACTCTCTAAATTGAAATAGACCACAGTAACACTATTAGGCACACTTCTAAATTCAACTTTGGCACAGAAGAGGTTATTAGGTACACTTGCTAAATTGAACTAGACCGCAATTATGCTATTAGGTAAACTCTCTAAATTGAACTAGACCACAGTTACAGTATTAGGCACACTCTCTAAATTGATGTAGACCACAGTTATGCTATTAGACACACTTCTAAATTCAACTTTGGCATAGATGTGGCTATTAGGTACACTTTCTAAATTGTGTTAGACCATAGTTACGCTATTAGGCACACATCTAAATTCAACTTTGGCGCAATGAGGTTATTAGGCACACTTTCTAAATTGAACTAGACCACAGTAACGCTATTAGGCACACATCTAAATTCAACTTTGGCAGAATGAGGTTATTAGGCACACTTTCTAAATTGAAATAGACCACAGCTACGCTATTAGGCACACTCCTAAATTCAACTTTGGCACAATGAGGTTATTAGGCACACTTTCTAAATTGAACTAGACCACAGTTACGCTATTAGGCACACATCTAAATTAAACTTTGGCAGAATGAGGTTATTAGGCACACCTTCTAAATTGAACCCTTACCCTTGCACTTGCACGATCTGAATGACACCTGGCCTAGTAGGATCGTTGTCTGTCTCCCCTTGTTTCCCCCCTGCCTCGTTGCGCCTTGAAACACTTGTGTATAGGCACGTTACAAATGCCATATCATCTCATATCATATCATAACTAGACCACAGCTACACAATTAGGCACACTCTCTAATTTGAACTAGACCACAGCTACGCTATTAGGCACACTCTCTAAATTGAACTAGACCACAGTAACGCTATTAGGCACACTTCTAAATTTAACTTTGGCACAGATGAGGTTATTAGGTACACTTGCTAAATTGAACTAGACCACAGTTACGCCATTAGGTAAACTCTCCAAATTGATGTAGACCACAGTTATGCTATTAGACACACTTCTGAAATTCAACTTTGGCACAGATGTGGCTATTAGGTACACTTTCTAAATTGTGCTAGACCACAGTTACGCTATTAGGCACAAATCTAAATTCAACTTTGGCACAATGAGATTATTAGGCACACTTTCTAAATTGAACTAGACCACAGCTATGCTATGAGGTAAACTTTCTAAATTGAACTAGACCACAGCTACGCTATTAGGCACACTCTCTAAATTGAACTAGACCACAGTTACACTATTAGGCACACTCCTAAATTCAACTTTGGCACAGATGAGGTTATAAGGTACACTTTTTTTAAAATTGAACTAGACCACAGTTACGCTATTAGGTACACTCTCTAAATTGAACTAGACCACAGTTACGCTATTAGGTACACTCTCTAAATTGAACTAGCACACAGTTACGCTATTAGGCACACTTCTAAATTGAACTAGACCACAGTTACGCTATTAGGTACACATCTAAATACAACATTGCCACAATTAGGTTATTAGGCAGATTCTTTAAATTGAACTAGACCACAGCTACGCTATTAGGCACACTCTCTTAATTGAACTAGACCACAGTTACGCTATTAGGCACACTCCTAAATTCAACTTTTGCACAGATGAGGTTATTAGGTACACTTTCTAAATTGAACTAGACCACAGTTATGCTGTTAGGTACACTGTCTAGATTGAACCAGACCACAGTTACGCTATTAGGCACACTCTCTAAATTGATGTAGACCACAGTTATGCTATTAGGCATACTTCTAAATTCAACTTTGGCACAGATGTGGTTATTAGGTACCCTCTCTAAATTGAACTAGACCACCGTTACGCTATTAGGCACACTTCTAAATTCAACTTTGGCACAATTAGGTGATTAGGTACACTTTCTAAATTGAACTAGACCACAGTTACGCTATTAGGCACACATCTAAATTCAACTTTGGCAGAATGAGGTTATTAGGCACACTTTCTAAATTGAACCCTTACACTTGCACTTGCGCGATCTGAATGACACCTGGCCTAGTAGGATCGTGTCTGTCTCCCCTTGTTTCCCCCCTGCCTCGTCACGCCTTGCAACACTTGTGTATAGGCACGTTACAAATGCCATATCATCTCATATCATATCATAACTAGACCACAGCTACGCAATTAGGCACACTCTCTAATTTGAACTAGACCATAGCTACGCTATTAGGCACACTCTCTAAATTGAACTAGACCACAGTAACGCTATTAGGCACACTTCTAAATTCAACTTTGGCACAGATGAGGTTATTAGGTACACTTGCTAAATTGAACTAGACCACAGTTACGCCATTAGGTAAACTCTCTAAATTGATGTAGACCACAGTTATGCTATTAGACACACTTCTAAATTCAACTTTGGCACAGATGTGGCTATTAGGTACACTTTCTAAATTGTGCTAGACCACAGTTACGCTATTAGGCACACATCTAAATTCAACTTTGGCACAATGAGGTTATTAGGCACACTTTCTAAATTGAACTAGACCACAGCTATGCTATTAGGTAAACTTTCTAAATTGAACTAGACCACAGCTACGCTATTAGGCACACTCTCTAAATTGAACTAGACCGCAGTTACACTATTAGGCACACTCCTAAATTCAACTTTGGCCCAGATGAGGTTATAAGGTACACTTTTTTTAAATTGAACTAGACCACAGTTACGCTATTAGGTACACTCTCTAAATTGAACTAGACCACAGTTACGCTATTAGGTACACTCTCTAAATTGAACTAGCACACAGTTACGCTATTAGGCACACTTCTAAATTGAACTAGACCACAGTTACGCTATTAGGTACACATCTAAATACAACTTTGCCAGAATTAGGTTATTAGGCACATTCTTTAAATTGAACTAGACCACAGCTACGCTATTAGGCACACTCTCTTAATTGAACTAGACCACAGTTACGCTATTAGGCACACTCCTAAATTCAACTTTTGCACAGATGAGGTTATTAGGCACACTTTCTCAATTGAACTAGACCACAGTTACGCTGTTAGGTACACTGTCTAGATTGATTTAGGCCACAGTTATGCTATTAGGCATACTTCTAAATTCAACTTTGGCACAGATGTGGTTATTAGGTACACTCTCTAAATTGAACTAGACCACAGTTACGCTATTAGGCACACTTCTAAATTCAACTTTTTCGCAATTAGGTTATTAGGCACAGTCTCTAAATTGAACTTGACCACAGTTACGCTATTAGGCACACTCCTAAATTCAACTTTTGCACAGATGAGGTTATTAGGCACACTTTCTCAATTGAACTAGACCACAGATACGCTGTTAGGTACACTGTCTAGATTGATGTAGACCACAGTTATGCTATTAGGCATACTTCTAAATTCAACTTTGGCACAGATGTGGTTATTAGGTACACTCTCTAAATTGAACTAGACCACAGTTACGCTATTAGGCACACTTCTAAATTCAACTTTGGCACAGATGAGGTTATTAGGTACACTTTCTAAATTGAACTAGACCACAGTTATGCTATTAGGTACACTCTCTAAATTGAACTAGACCACAGTTACGCTATTAGGCACACTCTCTAAATTGATGTAGACCATAGTTATGCTATTAGGCATACTTCTAAATTTAACTTTGGCACAGATGCGGTTATTAGGTACACTCTCTAAATTGAACTAGACCACAGTCACGCTATTAGGCACACTTTCTGAGTTTTGAGGTTTGTGCAGACAATCTAGATGTGAGATTCAGCTCACTTAAACAAATCAGGCATGCTCAATGTTGTTGGGAGTACAGTCTAGGTGGATGAAATTAAGAAATAACAACAATAGGCCCTGTAGGTTTGAGTGGTAGGGTTGTCTGGAATGAAGTAATTGCTTCAGTCCCCAACCATGCCACACTTACTTTTTGGTGGGTGCTGGCTTCCTGCTTCTCCTGTGGAAACCTGCAGATATGATCTGGAGCCGCCTTGATGGAGCAGCCCTTTGTCTAGGGCCCTTAGTCACAGGGCTGCACGGACAGAGGGCTGGCCTGGGAGGGTCAGTAATGGGCTCGGTAACACGAACGCTGGGCCAATCAGGGATGGATGGGTGGGAATTAGGGAACAAGGAATCCGGGAAGTAAACAGGGGGGGCTAGGGCAGGGAGAGCAGTAAATAGAGGTCAGATGGGAAAAATAAAGATACACTCACCAGTGGGGCGCAGTTGTAATGGGCAATTCACTCGAGGTGCAGGTGGTTACACGCACACTTTTTGGTCTTTTTAAATCCACAGACCAAGTACAAACTATCTTACATAGAGTACTGGAAAGGGTTACTAGTTATCCCTTTTTGTCTGTTTCTCATGGAACATTGTTTCGTTCCCTATTCATTAAGATTTGGCTGGTGGCAGTGGTAACTACCCTATTTTTAAATAGTCTTGGTATTGTTTAAGGCTATCTTGGTAGCCTCAAACTTAAACCCACGAACCATATTTACTTTTATAAGGATCTGGCTGGGCTTATTCGCCATTTCTTTTTGTAAAAGTCTTTCTCGTGTTTTACTCTGTGCGCCAAACCAGGTTTGGTTCCTTTGTTGACCAGCCTTTCGCAGGCTTCTGCACAGAAGCCCTGCTTAGGCGCCTGTATGTCTGATAGGGACAGAATGTGAGGGAGGGGTTTGAGACTCTGTGCACAGGGTCTCCTTGGAGACCCATGTCGCCCTCTGGTATGATTGGCTGTGGTGACTGTCCCGGTTGGACAGCCACCCTGCTGTGTGTTTGACAGCCAGACTTGGTGAATGGGGTAAAACTGCATAAGAAGCAGGTCTCTTGTACTGAGAAGGCAGAGTCGCCACTGGATTGAGAGAACCGAAGAGTAGCTAACAGAAGACAACCTCTACCATGACTGAACCTCCTGGTGTTGCCCTGCTGCGGGTCTGAATCTCCAAACTTCGACGACAGGGAAGAACTGCAAGGAATCTTCTCCCCATGAGCTGGTGGGAACATCCAGTTCACCAAACTGCAAGCCAGGCCTCCCTCCTCTGGTTGAATTTGCTGTACAGAGCTACATTGAACCGAATAGCAAGGAAGGTCGGATCCTGCTTGGGTTTTAAGGAGCGCGCCTTTTATTCGTTGTTTTGCTCCGTTGCAGGTTTCTTCCCTGGGAAGTGCAGGACCCTTCAGTCTTCCTCCGTCTTGTCAGTCCGACAGTCGCTTCAGGAACCGTGAGCCTGCAGGACCTGCCAGGAACGTCTGCCTCAGCTACAGCATTCTTCTGCTCTAATGGTACTGTGCTAACCCGGTTGTTCGTTTCGTCCAGCCGTGGTGAAAGTGTGTGAATTCTTTTGCCAATCCGAGGGCTTGTCATTCTCGATTCTTTAAAGTAACTTTTTGTCTGACCAACTTCGTTCTGAACTCTGGGCAAAGACTTAACCGCAAACTACCCTGAACTGTGTGATCCTCTGCAAAGACTTTGGTCCAGTGACTTTGGCCGTGGCCTCTGTATTTGATTTGCTCACTGTAGTTCCTTTTTCTAGATTGCCCTGCTTACTTACTTTTTGGTGCTGCTCAACTTCTGTCTAACTTTGTCTTTCCATCCCTTTTGAATTACTGGAGTGCCATTTTTCTCACACTTCATTTTGAGCCTAACTTGTAAAGAATCTATTGGGTGCGGTGTAGTGTATTAGGATTGCGATTTTTCATCTGCTTAATAATCGTGAAATATTTAATAACTGATGTGTAAATAAATGTATATTCTTTTACTCAGAAACCTTGAATCGGTGTTTGTTTGAATCATAGTAATTTCTGTCCTTTGTGTAACTATTGATACTGCTCACTTTACTCTTGAGATAAGTCTGGCTGATCAGCCATCGCTACCACTTTACTGTGTAGTACAGGCTTGTACCAAAGGTGAATTTGTACTGTCATTTGTAGTCCTAATTGTGTGTGGTGTTCCCAAAGGGTACTGCATATAATTCTGCCTAACAGGAAGTCACCACTTATAAAATGGAACCGAACGCCCCCCGCCCCCACCGGCCCACCCCCGACCACAACGTATCGAACCAGAAAAGATGCTGGCTGTACCTTTAACTCTGAAGGCTATTCCCATCTCCACTGATACATGCAGGGAAAAACAAAAAGTGGGCATCATTGACATTACATAAGAAATGTGTGCTTTTTTTCCGCCTTACGCCTCACTGGCTTTCCTGGACAACACTGGGGGTTTCCCATTCACAGATGCTAAAGGTATGATGTGTGAATTCCACAGGTCGGGTCTCTCCAGATATGGGGACCTATTCAGCAATGGGCAATTCATTAACCTGGAACTGTTCCAAGACCTATGTCTCCTTCTCAGTTCAAAGCTCTTCTGCATAAACGTTTGAAAGGGGAACTGAAAGCTAGATACCGTTGTATACCAGCCAAGCCTAAAGCTAGTCCCTTTCTGCGTTATTTAATGACAACTGTCACTGTAACTAAAATCATCTCTTCGTTACCTAGTTTGCCTGCTGGTACTGCGACCGCTAGATCCAGCTCTGCACTGCTGACACAAACCCTGTTTCATGGAACTGTGCAAAGTGCATTTTTTGTAGTGCAACGTCAGTGCAAAGTAATCATGTACTGCAAACATGACATTGTACTGACTTTGCACTAAATTTTCACTGCAACAACAAAAAAAAAAATACACTTCCCACAGTTCCATGAATCAGGGTTTTAAAGTTTAAGGGCCTCATTACATGGACGGCGGTAAGGGTTTACCGGTACCGGTAAGGGCACCGGTACCGGTAAACCCTTACCGCCTTACTAAGAGGTCCCTTTGCGGGTTGGTACTTTAACGCCTGCTGTTTAGCAGGCGTTAAAAACCAACCCGCAAAGGGACCAGGGTGCTAATTATGGTACCGCAATTTGCGGCACCGTAATTAGCGCCTTCCCCATTCCCATAGAGCCCTATGGGGCAAAAATGGGAATGGGGAAGGGGGAATTACCGCCCTGCCAACCTTGGAATAGGGCGGTAATTCCCCTTTCCTCCAAGGCGGTGCCGGTATTTTACCGGCATGGACCAAGGTGCTAATAGCACCTTGGTCCTCTGACTACCGTGTATTGAGGCCCTAAAAGTTTGACCTCACAGTGTCTGGGGCGTGCCCTAAATGTAAGCAGCTGGAGGCTGATTTTATTAATATGACTTGGAAGTGCCCAAAAATAGCCGAATTTTGGAGCGAGTTCACAGGTGTGGTGGCAGCCATCACGAGCATTGGGGCCTCATTACACGGTAGGCGGTGAGCCATGGCGCTATTAGCGCCATGGCTCATGCCGGTAAAATACCGGCACCGCCTTGGCGGAAAGGGGATTTACCGCCCCATTCCAAGGTTGGAGGGGCGGTAAATCCCCTTTCCGCCATTGCCCTTCCCCATTCCCATTTCTGCCCCATAGGGCTCTATGGGACTGGGGAAGGCGCTAATTACGGCACCGCAATTTTGCGGTGCCGTAATTAGCTCCGAGGTCCCTTAGCGGGTTTGTATTTAACGCCTGCAAAAAGCAGGCGTTAAAACTCCAATCCGCTAAGGGACCTCGTAGTACGGCGGTAAGGGTTAACGGTCACCGTTGCCATTAACGGTGACCGTTAACCCTTACCGCCGTCCGTGTAATGAGGCCCTGAAGTCATAGAATGCCCTCTGGTATGTCTCCTGCTCTTCCCCCACTCCTCCCGAAATTACTGGGTAGATTTGTGGTATTGGCAGTACTCTTAGCTCGGAAATGTATTACCTTAAAATGGATGGACAGGAACACTCCATCCAGGTGCCAATGGATGCGAGTGGATTTACAGTGAACTGGTGCTTCCAACGGCCATACCCAGAGATATGTGCCGTTGCCTGAGAGGCTATTTGATGGGCAGGGATGCAGGAGGACCCCATAATGGCACCTAGCTGTTGCTGTTCGTATTGTATGCAATTGCAAGCCTGATTCATGGAATTATTTGTGTGAAAACGCAGATTTGCCCGCCTTTCTGCCCGAAAATCCCTGATTGAAGTATGGGGATTTTCGGCAGAAAGGTGCGCAAATCTTCGTTTTTCACGCAAATAATCCCATGATTCAGGCAGTTTATGGTTGGGGAACAGGCTAGTCTATGCTGGCTATACTGGCATTAGTGTAAATTACTCAATATTCTTAATGCTGATTGATTGAATTGGGATGCACATGGAAAGCATATGTATGTTTATTGAGTAATGAGGCTCTACTACCCTGTCACTGTGTGGTTTTCAGCTTGGTTTGTAATGGTATTATGAATAATGACAGTTATAAAATGTTCTCCACCAAATGAATGTACATTGCATGTGAAGTATAGAAGAGCCCTCAACGGTAGACAATGGCACTACAGATCTATACACTTCTTATTCCTGCTACCATGTAGCTAGCTGAGTCTTGTACAAAATGTGGTCCATCTCTACTATTCTCATACAACTCATGCAACTTCTCTATCCACCCGCCATCTTCCCCTGTATTTACACTGGACATCTCTGCTTTTATGGACAGTTCCTTAAATTACAGTTACTGTTGCATGCACTTCTATGCTCCGTTCGCTCGTCTGCAAATACCACGGCCTTAGAAACGGCCATCCTAAATACAGAGCTCTGGCACCATAACAAAAAGCAGGAGTCACAACAGAGATACAAGATCCATAAACATAACAATCCATCTTACATGGAATACTGTGTGGACAGTTGGTGTCCCCTTTCTTTGTCATGAGTATTTATTACGTTATCGACAACCTATGAATAGGCCTTTGGCAGTCATTACATTTTTAAACTTTTGAAGGTGCACTGTCATGTGTTCCCAATTCAGGTACAATAAGTAATTCACTTAAGAGGACCATGTACTCAAACAAGATGCTTTGCATGTTTTAAATTATTGAAGATGACCTCTTATTTTTTGGCTATCCTTCTACCTTGCCTGGTGGGTGAGGATCCCTTTTCTTCATGCACAGAAATCCTGCAAAACCTCTCTGGTGTGTGTAAGCTGGCTTTAAGGGGGCAGCGGGAAGGGATGCCCACACTGCACATCCATCTAAGGACGTGGTTGTGGCTGGGCGTATTCTAGGAGGTTGGCTGTTTACTATTGGTCAACCACATCCAAGTTTGAATGCAGGGGTGGACTGACCTAAAGGGAACTCTGGAGATTTCCCGGTAGGCCTCTGCACCCTGGGACTCTTTTGTGTGGTATTTCCAAATGATCCCATGGGAAAGGTGTTGGGATTGCTGAAAATGTGTAAAATGAGGCCACTTTGAACATTATTTCCAGGGCCTCTTTTAGTTCCCAGTCCACTCCTGTTTGAATGTTTCAAGCGTCCTTGTTAGAGTGCTGGGTTTGCTCCCAGCACAACCTCTGAATATCAGGAGATGAGCTGGACCCAGAAAGCAAGTTGACCACTGTAGCTGAAAAGACTAAGACAACTTAAGGACCGTGTTGCTAAACTCGACCTTCTGTTTGACAGGGAAGACATCTTAAAGGTACCTTCCTCTCTTTTGGGGTCATTATAAGTTTGGAGCTGGCAGTAATAGCGTTCACGGTAATACCATCAGCGGAAAATCTACTGACTATATTACAGTCGATGGTATTACTGTTGCCGGTATTACTGCTGATGGTAATACTACTGAGGGCACCAAAACTGTATTACCATTGTATTACAAATTGTGAGAATGGTGTTAATATCGCCCAACATTTGGTTGTAATACCACCAAAAGCACATCAGAGCTATCACCACCTGTAAATGCATACAGGTGATTGAAATGAGCCCACATGTGTACCCAATGCACCCAGGAAGGTTACATAAGTGCCACACCTTTCCCAAACACACTTTACAACACCATCATGCTTCTACTGGTTTCTGTGCACATTGAAATGCACCTGCTCCAGCTCTAAATTGTGCTGCATGGGCTGGAAGAGCAATACAAGATGCAGGAAGCAGAGAATAGAAGGACGGGAAGGGGAGGAGGAGATGCTATGCAAGGCAAGCGCCAATATTCTGAGTCAGGTCCTCATCCTGGACCCTGACAGACCCCGGTACTGGCTGAACAGGGAGACCATTGCTCAGCTTCTGACCCTGATCCAGGATGACATAATTGGAAGCATTATCAACACAAGGACAGCCGCACCACCACTGGGACGCTTGAATCGGGCCTGCACTACCTGGCAACTGGCACATTCCATCACACCATGGGCACACTACACAGCATGTCACAGCCCACATTATTTTAAAGTGCTCATGCCTTTGCTGGAAGAACTCCTGAGCCATGTCTCCCGGTGCACCTCCCTAACCACGACCCCGGCACAGTTGAACATCATGAAACCCGGTTTGTGTGCATCAACCCACATGCCTAATGTCATTGCTTCTCAGAACAGTACCGATGTGGAGTTGGTGGCAGCCCAGGCATAGAAAGCGGTATTGAACAACCAGAAGAAGTACTACTCCCTCAATGTCCAGGACACCTGTGATCCTGACCTCATCATCACACACTGCTCTGCCCACCCATGATGATGAACCTGCGGAACAACACACTGCTGTGATAGATGGAGAGGCCCAGAGGGCAATGGACCTGGATATTGGGTGAGTGCAAGTTCCATCACACACATAGCACAGTTGACATGGGGGTTGGGGGAAAACCACAAATACAGATTGCATGTCCTGTCAAGACCCTGAACAACCCACAGGACTAGGGCATGAGTGATAATGCTGCAGTAAATGGCCAATGCATATTTTCCCAACAGTCTAGCTACACATTCATTGGACTAAATGAACCACAATGCAACATTACACATTCCTATACATCTGTGGTCTTCAAACTGGGGGGCTGGCCCCTGTAGGGTGTCCAAAGTATGTCCAGTGGGGGCCAACAGTCTGCTAAACAGGATTAAGATGACTCTTGTCCATATATAAACGGATCAAGGTTACTGTTCTGAATTAAAACATTGTAGCATTTTATGAAGGGTCTGGCCCCCCAAACATCCTTTGGGCCTCGTGAGGGAGGGGTGCTAACCTCTAGGTGGGGGGCCCACAAAACAGAAAACACTATATGAACTCTAGTGGCAGGGGGGCTTGGTATGAACAAGTTGTAAGACCACTGCTATACATGCAACAACATGCTTCTAATCTGCAAATAAGACATTTGAACATTTTAGATTTTATGCCATGTACTCTTGTGACCATGGATGTTAATCCGTCATGGAACAGACACAGACAAACTACACAAGTCAAACCAAACACCCATCAGGGCACATGCATGCGAGCAACACACAGACCCAACACGCACGCCATGGCATGCTGCCCTGTCAATCACAGACCCTGAAAGCTACAGTTACTGGATGTGAGCTGTGTGCATGATGTACCACAACAGAGAAAATACACATAAATTACTCCATACGCAAGGATGGGAATGGGAAGTCATGGTGTCTGCAATGCTTGGATATGTTTGTGTCTGTTTGAAATGTTCAACATACTTCCCAACATGCTACAAACCTGACATTTGGCATGTGGGTAGGTTCCATGGTGTAAACAATGTAACACGTATAAAATATTGCTTTTTTCTGATTTTTATTTTTAAGCGGTGTCCAATGCTGACCCCTGTAATATGGCTCTTCGCGTCATAGTTCTGCCGTAGTTCTGCGTTCATCATTGCTAAAGTTCAGCAGTACATGAAAACTTCAGCAGTTCATTGTTCCTAAACTTTCAATACCAGCAGCATTCTAGCTTACATTAGTGGGATTCACTTTTGAAGTCATGTGGGTGACACAATATAATGCTTTTGTAGTAATGTGGCTGACAAGAAACTGTGCATGTCTCTTCAATGGCACACATATACAATTCCGAATACGAGTTGGCTGAGATCAGAAATTTCAAAACCGATACGTTTGCAACATACATATTGTTCGAATCTAATATGATGTGCTTACCTTCCATGCCACAATCTTTCTGGTTCCATTCTTTGATTTTTGTGTTGCATATTGACATTCTCGCATCATCGTACGTTGGTGAACCTTATCCTCTCTTCCTTCTCTGCTAATCTGGTGACTATTACTAAACGTGTTGAATCACAGTTTTCGAACGCAGTTGCAAATACAAGTGATTACCCCTAATGCAGGGCATTTTCTGCAACATTTTGATTTTCCTAAAGTGTGATCTGAAAACATTGCGCTCCTGTACTTGTCATAATCTTCCGGTTTACGTAATCTTGCGAGAAATTGAGCAAAGACAGCAAAAAAAGAAATACTTGGCCGAAATAAAGGAAAGCAAAAATTGCGAAACAAACTTAAAAAGGGTAAGCAAAGTGAAATAATCAAACAGAAGCGCTATTGAAAATGGTGATTACATTATCGCATGTGTATTGTATCATGGTCTATAAGTACTTTGTATTTTAGTTTCATTTTGCTAAAGAAACGTACATTCTAACAATCACATTTACGTTTTACCTTTCTTTCGCAAAATGAAACTAAATACTTCCCAAAATACATTTGAACATTCGTGTTATCCTGCTTTTATTGCACTCGCAACACACTAAATGAAATAAATTAATAGTTCTTATTTTGCCACGTTATGACATTTTCACAAACAGTGGTACTGCAATGGTTTACAAATGTTTCTCCTACTCAACCGAATTTTTATATAGATGTTATACGAGTTTGATAGCACATATTTTTAGGTAGGAACACATTGTGAATTCAAACTAAAACCGACTAATTACACATATATACATTAGCAAAAACATTTAGATATTGATGGATATACAGTAATTCCGTAGATACCAAATTTGTACATTTCTCCTATTTGATTTTTTGTTTTCAGTCTTTTCACGGATATCTCTCTTCAATAGTGTCCGCAATGAAGTTGTCCATCACATTGTGGCAAATCTCTCAGGATAATTACAGAAACTTTGTTTCCCACGGAAGTCGATGAATGTATGCCATCTCAACAGTACAAAGCTTACATGCTTCAGCCATTCACGTACAGGTACGGCACTTCAAACTTACATGCTTCAGCCCTACACATATGGCACTTATAATGATTTCACTGCTGCCTCGGCTTTAGATCCGGACACAAATAATGTTGCTGCATAAACTCAACACTTCAACTCAAAGTTGCTTTAACCAATGTATGGGATTCATGCTTTTCTCATGGTCAGCTTTATGTTGCTTGTTCCAGATTTGGAAACAAACACACTTTGTTCATTTCGCACTAGCTCCTACAGGAAAGACTAGCAATGTTGAATAGAAAGAAGCATTTGTTTAGTTCATTAAATAAACTTAAGTAAGAATTATTGTGTGAAGCACGGGTACACTTGTTATTCTCTATATAAATACAAGGGACATTTGTGGATATGTGTGTGTGTGTCTCTTTAAAATGTTCAGCATACTTCCCAACAGGTTGCACACCTGGAATTTAGCATGTGGGTAGGGTTCATGAAGTAGACAATTTAAAACATTTAAAATGTACTTTTTTCTATTTTCGATATTATGTGTTTTGTCTAAATGCTTGGATGTGTGTGTGTGTGTGTCAGTTCGAAATGTTCAACATCCTTCCCAACATGCTACAAATCTAAAATGTGACATGCGAGTAGGTTCCCTGGTCTAGACAATGTAACAAGTATAAAATATACCTGTTTCCAAATCTATTTTTTTAGCGGTCTGCAATGCTTACCCCTGTCATATGGCTCTTCATGCCATAGTCCGGCAGTAGTTCTACGTTCATTATTCCTGAAGTTCAGCGGTACATGAAAACTTTGCAAGTTCATTGTACCTAACCTTTCCAAACTATCAGCATTCTAGCTGACATAAGCGGCACTCACTTTTGAAGTCATGCGGGTGACACAATACAGTGTTTTTGTTGTAATGCGGATGACAGGAAACAGTGCGTGTCTCTTCAATAGCGTCCGCAATGACGTTGTCTGTCACATTGTGGCAAATTCCTCATGATAATTACAGAAACTTACATGCTCTAGCCATACATGTACGGGTACAGGAATTCAAGCTTACAAGTTTCAACTGTACATGTACAGCACTTATTATGAGGTGGCTACTGCCCTGGCTTCAGATTGGGACACCAATAATGTTGCTGCAAAACCCCAACTCAAAGTAGCTGGAACAAATGTATGGCATTCATGCTTTCTCATGGTCAGCCTTATATTGCTTGCTCTAGAGTTGGAAACAGAGATACTTTGTTCAAACGAGCTCCTACAGGAAAGTCAGCAGTCAACAGTCTGTTTAGACGATGGAAAATGTATAAAATATATATATTTCCAATTTGTACAGTATGCAATGTTTGAATATGTGTGTGTGTCTCTTTGAAATGTTCAGCACCTTTCCCAAAATGCTACAAACATGATATTTGGTATGTGGTAGGTTCCAAGGTGCAGACAATGTAAAATTGATCAAATATAAATGTTTCTATTTATTTGAGCGTTTCTTTTGTGGGTATGTTCAAAACTTTCAGCACACTTCAGAATATGCTACAAACCTGAATTTCGGCATTTAGGTAGGTGCCATGGTGTAGAGAATGTAAAAGGTATAAAATATAATGTGTTCATATTTTTGCAGTATGCAATGCTTGGATATGTGTGTGTCTATTTGAAATGTTCAGCATACTTCCCAACATGCTACAAACCCGAAATGTGGCATGTGGGTAGGTTCCATAGTGTAGACAATCTAACAAGTATAATATATACAGTTTTCAGATTATTTCTTTAAGCAGTCTGCAATGGTTACACCTGCCATTTTGCTCGTCGCACGGTAGTTCTGCCGTAGTTCTACGATCATTGTTCCTAAAGTTCAGCAGTTCATGAAAACTTCAGCAGTTCATTGTTCCTGAACTTTCTGCACTATTAGCATTCTAGCTGACATTAGTAGCAATCACTTTTAAAGTCATGTGGGTAACGCAATACAGTGCTTTTGTAGTAATGCAGTTGACATGGAAAGGTGCATGTCTCTTCGATAGTGTCCGGAAGTGGGTGAAAGTGGTCTGTGATACCTGTGTGTACCCTTGCCTACTGGAATCTTCTTGGCTGGTGTTTGTTAACTGCCTGGGACAACAGACATACTGTCCTGCTACTTGTCCTTTAACTGAATGAACCTGGGCTTTTGCTATCATGATCGGACTGGCGAAGGAGGAAGGAGACACGCAGACTACATAAGCACCCTTGCGGTGCGGAGCACATGCAGAAGTGGTCTGTGGTCCGTGGGACTGAGGGGCAGATGGAGAAGGAGCCAGTCTGCCCGAGAAAGGTGGAGTTCATTTTCCCCCAGAGTGATACGGTAAGGCATTGCATTGCTCTTACATTACCTGCCTCATTGTAAAAATGTGTGGGAGGATTATTGATTACGTGGGAAAACCTCAAGAAAAATGAAGACTCACTGTAAGATGGCGAGAAGCCCGGCCGCAAAGAAAGCTGCAGATTTTGACCAAGACAATATTTTTTGCTCAAACCTCTCCAGAACCCAGAATTTGGAAAATGTCATGACTACCTCATAGACTGGCTGGGGATAAAGTGATGACGAGGAGAGTTTGGGGAGACTGGTGTGGAGCTGGTGGAACCTTATAAATCTGTGTCCCCCGCTAGTAAAGAACTCCCTGGGAACAGTGGAGACAAAATTGAGGAACTGGTGGGCATAGCAACTATACTAAGGTCCAGAAAAGACATGCATTATTGTGAAACTGGACCCCAAATAGCCACCTGTTCCATAAGGGCAAAGTCCTCCCCCAGACCTGAGGTAAACCAACATGAAAGGGGATATGTGGTGGCAGAATCTGATAGTGGGGCACTGGAGGACTTCTGTGTTGAATTCTCCATGCTGTATGACCCACATTCACCCCTCGTACGGTTACAAGATTAAAAAGGAAGATGTGCATTGGGGACACCAGAGGCATAGCAACCTGTGCTAACAAAAACAAACAGAAAACAGCTGATCAAAGGAGGGGTCATAGTGATAAAAACCTTGAAGAATGGAGAGACAAGGCAGGTGATGCTCAGAGGCCCGATAGACACATGGATCACCGGACCCCAGGAAAAGCAACCTAAGGAGGGGGTAATCATCCAGGGGACACCCATTCAGCTGGGGAGGCCGTTGGAGAACAGTAATCGGTCTAGTCTGAAAAGGAACAAAACATTTGTACTGGATTCATCAGGGACGGTCAACACGGGGGGAGGGTGTTTATAAAAGTGATTGCAGGAGAAAGGGCCGAAGAAAAATAGGGGGAGTGATCCTGTTGGAAAATCGCCACTGACACATCCGGTCTTAGGGATACCAGAGAACTGAGTCTTATGTCCCCCAACAAAGCTCCCAACTGGCGACTCCTACTAAACAGTTAACCTGGGCTGACCGTGTAAAACAACTAAGGCCAAGAGGTGAGGGCCTGCAAGCAGAAAGATCGGACCATGTCTGCTGTGCCAATACAGTTCGTATTAAATTTATGGAAAAAAATACCAAAGCACACAGCCCGTTTTTATATAGATCCTGGCTACTTGCACTGCTTCACATGATTCCAGAATTAGGATTGACATCGTCAAAAGACATTACAAAATTGGAACTACCCAAATTTAACAGCATTGATAATTGGGTGGTGGAAAGCTTTGTCTCATCCCTGGTGATGGAAGATATATGTAACAATGTGAGGGCTTTAAACCATGTGGGCTTTGAAATTCTGGTGTTTGTCGCAAGCGTTACGGGGGGGCTCAGGTAGGGGAGATCCTCAACCCAGGGAACCCCGGAGCGGGCCCGGGGGGAGAAGGCCTGACATAGAGCTGCAAAGATTGTGCGGGATTTGAGCTGGGATTCCTACGATGACAGGGTGAACCAGTAACAGCTAGTGACATGCACATCTTTGCCTGGAACTCTAGGAGCCACAGTTCCTTTTTAGCTAATACTCTAACCAGGGAGACATTGATGAGTGTTGGATGTTTCTGTCACCAGAAGACATGGTTATGTGATACCTTTGGCTTAGACAGCTATTCATTAATCTTTCACCTAGCAGAGGTCCCGGGGAAAGGAGTACCTAAAGGGTGCCTATGAATAGGGGGGACAACCGCTGTCAAACTTTCAGAGTTCTGCCCTAGCCTGCCACTTCCTAAATTTCTACCCGCCCAAATAAGATGTACAGAAGTGGGTAGCTCACCAGCTTTTCGGATAACTCTGCATGATTCCTGGGGAGGTGCAAGTACAGCAGAAATAATAGACACCACAGTGGAGACACTCAGAGCTTGGGTATCACTTTTCCTGGAAGGAATTATAATCCTAATGGGTGATTTCAATGTGGACTGCGGGCATGAAGGTGTGGCTGATGGTGGGCCCCTTAGGAAAAGGGGAGACAGGGGGAGGGCTAGGGAATGGGTGGAGACATTGACAAAGTTTGAACTCCACCCACTAGGCCAAGGGGAAGAAGCAATGAAGATGACATGGACAAATAATCTATATAGTAGTAGAATTTATTTTATATTCACAAATAACCACATAGCAGAGTACCCGATGGTACTGGGAAGGAGAGACCTGGGGACAAGTGATCATGTGATGTTAAATATGAAGTGTTGTATGATCCAGGGGACGGCCAGAGAAAGAGTGGAAATCCACAGGTGAACCCTGGGGGAAATAGACTCCGATGTTCAGCAGGCAGGAAACAAGCAGATCAATCACTCGCTGAGAAACAGGGGGCTGAGTGAATTGGACATGCTTACACTCTGTAATAATGTTCTTAGTAACATGTGCCCTCTGTTTGGCCCATTGGAGCATAGATGCGTTGCTAAAGTGAATGGCCCCCGGAGTAAGCTGCATCGCTACAATAGTGCCATAGCCACAAAAAAAACAGGAGCTAAACTCTAAGCTGTCTGAAAACATATCCAGAAATCACCTACTCCGGGTGAAAGACAAGAGGATAGAACTAGGTAAACTGAGGACATCTTATAAGAACTGGCTTAGGAATCACAGGTTTTTGGAAAATGATATGGGCTGGAGATAAGTGAATAGGTTAATCAGGATAAATGATACTAGGACATTGTGGTACTGGCTACAAGGGCTAGAAAGTAATCCTGAGAACCCATTGAAAGTGGTAGGGGTTGCTGAGGATAATTGGGCAGGTTTTATCGATATGAATTTTAAGGGCAGGCATGAGAGGCTGGGGGGAGACATACCCATGGTAAATACAATAGTGGGTTGACATGTAATGGATGCAGATCTAGTGGTATGTATTAATATAGCTAAGGCCTATAGTGCGCTTTTGCCAGATGGTGTATCAAATCTGGTCCTGAAGGCCGATGTTCTGCTGTGGGCACACATCTTGCAGCAACTATTTCAACATATATATGCGAATCCGGAACTATCCCAAGAACATGGAATACTGCAATCCTAATTCCAGTCCATAAAAAATGTCCCCTGGAGATCCCAATCAACTATAGATTACTGGCAATGTTAGATTGTAATTTGAAAATCTTTGCTAACCTCCTGCTAGAATTACATATGGCCTTGGTGGAGGAGAAGGGATTAGTCCATTACAAAGAAACAGGATTTAGGAAGGGGTGTGTCACAACCCATTCAATATGGACCTTGATGACGCTAATGTTGGACATGCACGCCTATCCCACGACACCACTCTGTATCTGTTTGTTGACATCTCTTCCGTATTTGACAGTGTGGAAAGGGTTAAACTATGGGAAATGTTGGAAAATTGTCAGGTAGAACCTTCCCTGTTATATTTTATTAAAGCACTCTATAGTGGAACAGAGGTCAAAATTAGACTGTCAGAGTATGGGGACCTATCAGAGCCTTTTGCCACACGTAAATGACTGAAACAGGGATGCTCCTTGGCCCTCTGATGTTCATTTTGTAGCAGTTAGTCTGCAGGTTAAAGGGGGTGTCAGATTTCTCCCCACAATATGGGAAAGAGGCCCTTCCGCGCATGTTTGTTTGTTTGTATGTTTGTATGTTGGTTTATTTGTAATGCGCGCCAGACTCAAGGGTATCAGGGCGCACAAGATACAAGAATACTTTCAGCTTAGAGTTACAAAATTACATATATGTCATAGGGCCTCATTACATGGAAGGCGGTAAGGGTTAACGGTCACCGGTAATAGTACCAGTGACCGTTAACCCTTACCGCCTTACTTCGAGGTCCCTTTGCGGGTAGGTACTTTAACGCCTGCTGTTTAGCAGGCGTTAAAAACCAACCCGCAAAGGGACCAGGGTGCTAATTACGGTACCGCAATTTGCGGTACCGTAATTAGCACCTTCCCCATTCCCATTATGCCCTATGGGGAAAAAATGGGAATGGGGAAGGGCAATGGGGGAAGGGGGAATTACCGCCCCGCCAACCTTGGAACAGGGCGGTAATTCCTCTTTCCACCAAGGCGGTGCTGGTATTTTACCAGCATGGACCAAGGTGCTAATAGCACCTTGGTCCTCCGCCTACCGTGTAATTAGGCCCACAGAGTGTTAAATAATCATGGTTATATATACACATAAGCAATTGCCTCACAAATGTACATTTACAGATATCATACAGTGAAGGTCTGTTTAGCAAGTATATACAGGTGTTGTGAGAAATCTTCCTAAACTTACAAATTAACAGCTAAAGTACAGCAGGAATATGCCTTATGGTATTTACGTTACAGTAAGGTATATTCAGTAGTGCATGGAGGTGGTTCTGTCTCTTAGATAGAGTTAATGGTCTTTTTCTCTGATCCATGTTGTGGTATTAAGTTTGAAGTTCATAAAGGTTTGGTCTGCCTTCAGGGTTTGGGGGAAGGAGTTCCATAGTTGAGCTGTTTTAACTGGGAAGCTGCTCCCTCCGGTTTTGGTCAGTTTAAACCTGGGAATAACTAGGCAATTGGTGTTAGCTGACCTAGTGGGGCGATTAGATATTTTTCTGCTGAATCTCTCAGTCTGCAGAGTGTCGCGTTGTTTAGGCATATGTGGATTAACAACACTGATTTAAGTAATATTTTGTCGCTTGTGGACAGCCATTTGCTTTGTCTCCTTATGACTGAAATAGGCTCTCTTCTGGCAATACCCTGAGCTGCTCTTAAGGCATTATTCTGTAGGATTTGTAACTTGTTATCAATATGCTTGCTAGCACCCAGGTATTGGGTGTTACAATAGTCCAATTTGGACACAATTAATGCTTGCGCTGGAGTGGTACAGCTAGTCATAGATAGAAATGGTTTGCCTGCGCTGATCAGCTTACATGTATATGCTGAAGCTGATGCCATGACATTGGGCCTCATTACACGGTAGGCAGTAAGGGTTTACCGGTACCGGTAAGGGCACCGGTACCGGTAAACCCTTACCGCCTTACTACGAGTTCCCTTTGCGGGACCCAGTTTTACCAGCCGTTAAAGTAGGGTGCCGCAAAGGGACCTTGGTGCTAATTACGGTACCGCAATTTACGGTACCGTACCGGCGGCAACCATGGCGCTAATAGCGCCATGGTTACCGCCTACTGTGTAATGAGGCCCATTGACCTGTTTCACTAAGGAGAAGGTGGAGTCTAGGTAAAAAACCAAGGCTTTTACCTCTTTGGCTACTTTAATGATGTTGCCATCAATGTTAAAAGAGGTATATTTCCCACAGATTTTATTGAGGTTTAAAGCAGTACCCAGAATAATGAGATCAGTTTTGTCATCATTCAGGCATAGTCCATGGTTGGCCATCCATGCCTGGATGACGAGATTCATTTTGTTCACCAAGGCCAAATCCTTATCATGATCCTCCGTAAGCGGTATGAGAATCTGTGTGTCATCTGCATAGTTAGTGTAGGTGACACCGAGATTATCCAGATCATCAAAAAGGGGCTTAGTGAATATATTGTATTTATTTATTTTATTTATTTATTTTATTTATTTGTATTGCGCTCCTTGCCCAAAGGCTTGCGGGCGCATGTTTGGTAGGCAATAGCAAGTTACAGAGAGGACGTTTCAGGTTACAGACAGGGTGATACACTATACCATTACAGATGCAAGTAACATAGATAGTAACAACAAAGTAGCAGTACCCGGAGGTTACAGAATAGGGGTACGAGCTGTGTGCAGTTATAAGTTACAAGCTGTCTTGTTCCCGTAACCAAAGTTTAGCTTTGGCTTTGAATGCGTGGCATTGCGGAATGTTCCTTAGGGCATTGGGAAGTGAGTTCCAGAGCTTGGCAGCAAGGACCGGAAAACTCGACCCTCCTGCCGAACGTAGTTTGAATCTGGGGATATCCAGTGTGTGCACCTGGGCGGCTCTCAAGGGTCTAGTGGTTGTGTGTTGCGAGAAGCGTGATACTAAGTAGGCAGGAGCTGCATTGTTCTGTGCCTTGTGTGTGAGCACAAGTGATTTGAGTGATATGCAGTGCGAGATAGGTAACCACTGGATGTTGCGTCTAATATTGGAGATGTGATTCCATCTAGGTAAGTTGAGTGCTGCCCTTATGGCATTGTTTTGTGTGACCTGGAGTTTGTCCAGATTTCTTTGGCTAGTCCCAAGGTAGAGGGCGTTACAGTAGTCAATTTTGGATAAGATGAGGGTTCTCGCGAGGGTCAAGCAATTATCCGGAGTCAGGAATGGCCTGCAGGCTGTGATCAATTTGCAGGTGTAGGAAGAGGCAGAGACAACTGCATTGGTTTGTTGCGTGAGAGACAGGGTGGAGTCGAGGTAGATTCCTAGGGTTTTGGTGACATTGGCCACTTTGATGTCAATCCCATCAATAGTGAAGGATTTGTAGTTAGCGTCGAGTTTCGAGAGTTTAGATTGGGAGCCCAGGATGATTAACTCCGTTTTTTCATCATTAAGGCAGAGCCCATGATTAGCCATCCAAGCCTGGATGACGGTGTAGACCATGTTGAGGGATTTAGAGTCGGTTACAAAATCACCAGTGATAGGGATGAGTATCTGGGTGTCATCCGCATAATTAGTGTAGGAGACACCCAGAAAGTCAAGGATATCGAAGAGTGGTTTAGTGAACACATTGTAAAGTGTGGGCGATACACAAGATTCTTGTGGGACTCCACAAGGGACGTGGGAAGGGTCGGCCGCTGCCAGTGGAGAGAAAACCCTCATGGTTCTGTTGGCAAGGAATGAGCTGATCCAGGAAGTAGCTGCGTCCGAGAAGTGGGCAGCAATTTTGAGGTGGTGACAGAGGATTTGGTGGTCGACCAAGTCGAAGGCTGCTGAAAGATCAAGGAGGAGCAGGAGTGCCATTTTGCCCTTGTCTTTCAAGTCCTCGATTTGGGTTTTTAAATCTAGTAATGCACTCTCAGTGCCATGCCTGGGACGGAAACCGGATTGTCTAAGCCCTAGTAGATTATTGCTTTCGAGATACTCCTGGATTTGGAGATAGGCTGCGCGATCGAGGATTTTAAGCAGGTAAGGCACAGTGGTGATGGGCCTGTAGTTTGAAGGGTTGTTAGGGTCCAGATTGGCTTTTTTAATTAATGGTATGACCCAGGCATCTTTGAGGTTGTTAGGCACGGTGCTTGATTCAAAGGAGGCATTTATGAAGGAGGTAATAAATGGGGCGAGCTTGGGAGCGGCTTCCTTAATGATGACGGCAGGGCATGCATCACCTTGGCAATTGGATGGTTTTAGTTTAGTTATAATGTTTTCTACTTCCTTGATGGAGAGGGGGGAGAAGCTGAATGGTTTGAGATCATGTTTAGGAGCTTGTATTTTATAATTCATGGCGGCGCTCGTTGAGCTTGAAAGGTGGTTTTTTTTAGCATTGATTTTAGTTTGGAGAGTGGTAATTTTGTCTAGTAAAGCTTTTTGGATATTTGAGCACCATTCAGTGTCTCCGGAGTACACTTATCGAGAGGAGCAATAGGGGATTCCAGTTCCTTAAGTATCTTAAAGAGTTCCTTAGTGTTAGAACGGGCTTGGGTGATTCTTATATTGTAAGCTTCCTTTTTGGCAGCTAGGATGGCTTCTTTGTAGGCAAGGGTGGCTGACGTGAGGTTATTTTTATTGGCTAGGGAAGGGACACTTTTCCATAAGGCATCGGCTTTTCTTTTTTCTTTGCGTAGGTCGCATAGTTGCGGTGTGAACCAGGAGTTCAAGTGGGTCCGCGGTTTTTCTTTACGCAATTTGATGGGGGCAATGGTGTTGAAGGCTTTTAGCATGACACGGTTATAAGTGTCTACTAATGCTGTAGGGTCAGTGCAAGACTCTGCAGCTGCGTTCAACAATGGGAGGATGAGAGATAGAAGTTTCTCAACAGTGATGTCTTTTTTATTCCGTGTGAGCGTGGGTGGTGCAAGGTTTTGAGGGTCCTCGGGAGGGCTGGTGCAAATGGAGAAAGAAATTAGAAGGTGGTCGGACCATGCGCAAGGGGAAACAGAGATATCCTTGATGGCACAGTTCATATCGGCGATCCAGTCAAGAATGCGACCCTTAATGTGGGTGGGCACTGTGATATGTTGTGTGAAACCGAAGTCAGTCAGGACATTTGCAAGATCAGAAGCTTTGGTGTCATTCTTGTCCAGGTATCCCAAGTTGAAGTCGCCCAGGATAATAATTTGGGAGCTAGGATTAGCACTGGATGCTAGGATAGAGGAGATGTCTTCAACAAAGGAGGATGTAGGACCAGGGGGCCTGTAAATGAGGTGAACAGTGGCTGTGCGCTTGGGCGAGATAGGTAGTTTGAGAGAAAGCGATTCAGCTGAGTGTAACTGAAGGCTGTTCGCAATTCTGATGTTGAGCGTATTCCTAAATATGACGGCTAAGCCACCGCCTTTAGTTTGGTTGGTATCTCTGTCGCACCTGATTATGGTATAGTTGTCAGGGATGGCAAGTGTCAGAGAGGGACCAGAGGCCGCGTGCAGCCAAGTTTCCGTGACTGCAAGTAAGTCCAAGTTTTCTGAGACAATGAGATCAGCAATATCAAGGGCATGAGCTTGGATAGATTGTGCATTTATGAGAGCACCTTTGAGCTTAGGGGCCGTAGTAGCGTTGTCTTGTGTATTGGAGGTAGGAGTCAAGAGAAGTTGTGGTATGTGAGGGCTGGAGTTGCAGGTGTTGCCTGATACAGTGCTGTTAGTGTGGTAAGACCAGTGTGTGCATCTAGATGCTAATTTTTGGTTCCTGATCGATAAGGCACAGGGTAGGCTCGGTTGTGTAGCCGCAGATGATGTAGCGTGGTGAGACTGTATGATGTCGTCGGCGGGATTGTGGGCCAGAGATGCAGTGGGACGCATAGCGTAGTAGCTAGTGCAAGTGGCTGTGTTAATAGTTGCAGCGGGTATGCGCTGGGATACAAGGCGCAGGCGAGAACCAAGCCTCGAGTTTCTGCTGAGTGTCGTGCAAGGGTCAGTGTTGATAGTATCATGGCAGGTATGACTGACGGGCTGGCAAGAGTCAGGAGAGGAAGGTGGGCTAGTTCTCGAATTCAATCTGGTGTTTCTCATAACGGTAGTACAAGGTTGGTTAGGTGTTGGTCTGGTAGTAAAGTGGCGTATCCAGAGTGCAGGATCATCCAAGTACGGATTTGCAGGTGTCATGGTGCTGGGCCACAAGGAGAGGGTGGTAGTTCCCATACAGGAGCTAGTGAATGAGTCTTGATTAGAACGAGGGTTGGGTTGGCTAGTCCAGTGTTTACTGTATGTAAACAGTAGGTGGATGAGGGTTGATAAGCAACAATACATGATGTGGGTGACGTTGCTAGTACACAGGGTAGCAGGTGTGGTCTGTTAACGACCAGAAGCACAACACAGGTTGATTCAATGTGGTCAGGGGATAGACTTAGGGATCAACACAGCGATTAAAAATGGTCTGTATACGAATATAGGGCGTGCCACAGCAATCAGTGAGGTCAAATAGGAGGCACAGAAATAGTCAATGTGGTCTGTAGGCGACCATAGGGCACATCACAATGATCAGTGTGGTCAGTAAGCGACCAAAAGGCACATCACAATAATCAATGTGGTCTGTAGGCGACCATAAGGCAGATCACAATAATCAATGTGGTCTGTAGGCGACCATAAGGCACATCACAATAATCAATGTGGTCAGTAGGCGACCATAAGGCACATCACAATAATCAATGTGGTCAGTAGGCGACCATAAGACACATCTCAATAATCAATGTGGTCAGTAGGCGACCAAAAGGCACATCACAATAATCAGTGTGGTCAGTAAGCGACCAAAGGCACATCTCAATAATCAGTGTGGTCAGTAAGCGACCAAAGGCACAACACAGTAGTCACTGTGGTCAGTAGGCGACCATAAGGCACAACACAATAGTCACTGTGGTTAGTAGGCGACCATAAGGCACAACACAATAGTCACTGTGGTCAGTAGGCCACATTGAAGCGAGAGCCAGCCTCAGTGCAGATATACATGCTTCTTGCTAAGGTGGGTGCTCTCGCTGCTGCTAATAAAAGTGAATAAAGGCAGGCATGCTACTGTGTGGTGCTGCAGGGATAATGAGGGGTAACCCTGGGTAGGCGTGCAAACGTGGGGCGCTAGGTTAGGGCGCGGTAGATTACCTTAGAGGTTGTCCATGTGATTAGCGCTGACCTCAGGATATTTGGCATCAGGACCGCGATCATCCACGGGCAGCCCGCAGACAGTCGATGGGCCTTAGGAGGTCCTAAGCCACCGGCTTAGGTGGGTAGATGCATCGGCTTGTGGTATCCTAGGCAGGGGGTATGGGAGGGGCTCCAGCCCGCCTTCCCGGACGACGCCGTGTGGGCAATGTAACCAGCAATTAGCTTGCAAGTTGTCATAAAGATTTGGATAGAGATTACAGTCCTCTTTAGAATATAGGTTTGTGGCTCAGATCGGCGAACAGGCGGCAAACAGGAAGACTTAAACCTCGGCCTTGCTCCGCAGGCCGGCTTCCGCCTGTCGGTGGCGAGGATTGGAGGATGAGGCTCCCGGTTGCTCAGCAACGGGATGCAGCCTCGTTTTGGTGCCGCACAGCGCCGGCCATATTAGGTCAGGCGCTGGTGCTCGTAGCGTGGCACAACAAAGAAATACGAACAGCTGATGTTGGGTGCCTTCCGAGAAGCATGCGGATCACGCTACAGGCACAGGCCAGGGCAGGAGTGGCTGTTAGGGCTGCGAGTTGAGTCGGATGTTGGTTTCAGGGGTCCTCGGCTCAGTGGTGAGAGTGGTAGGCAGCATCAGCACGCTGCTCCAGCAGCTGAGGAGGAATAGGCTCCAGCCCTCTTCGTTGAAGAGGAGAACTTGAATGCAGATGTCGGCGGCAAACAGGAAGCCTTAAACCTCGGCCTTGCTCCGCAGGCTGGCTTCCGCCTGTCGGTGGCGAGGATTGGAGGATGAGGCTCCCGGTTGCTCAGCAACGGGATGCAGCCTCGTTTTGGTGCCGCACAGCGCCGGCCATATTGGGTCAGGCGCTGGTGCTCGTAGCGTGGCACAACAAAGAAATACGAACAGCTGATGTTGGGTGCCTTCCGAGAAGCATGCGGATCACACTACAGGCACAGGCCAGGGCAGGAGTGGCTGTTAGGGCTGCGAGTTGAGTCGGATGTTGGTTTCAGGGGTCCTCGGCTCAGTGGTGAGAGTGGTAGGCAGCATCAGCATGCTGCTCCAGCAGCTGAGGGGGAAGGGGCTCCAGCCCTCTTCGTTGAAGAGGAGAACTAGAATGTACATTGTGGGGGAGACACAGGAGCCCTGTGGAACCCCACATGTGATGGGAATAGAGTCTGCTGCCGCTTATGGCGAGAATACCCTCATGGTCCTATTGCTCAGAAAGGACTGGGTCCAAGCTATAGCTTCCTGAGAAAAGTGGGCTGCAGAGTCAAGATGGTTGCACAAGGTCCACCAAATCAAAAACAGCTGAGAGATCCAGTAGAAGCAGCAAGGCTGTGATCCCTCTGTCTCTGAGTTGGTCGATCTGGCTTTGAGGTTGATCAGGGCGGTTTCAGTGCCGTGTTGATGCATAAAGCCTGATTGGCGAACTCCAAGGAGATGGTTGGACTCTAGGTACTCCTGTATCTGGAGATATGCCATCCGGACTAAGATTTTGAGTAAGAAAGCCACAGTTGTAATTGCCCGGGAAGTGCACGGAAGTGCCGTGCTGGTGTGCTGGTGACTCTGGGCGGGAGCCACTGGAATTGTTCGCCCATTGTGTCGGGGTTTGAACTTGCTCACTCTACGGCCTGTATGCTGAAGAGGAAGCACAGGCTCCTGCTTCTGCGGCGAAACGGCGAAATGCCCGTAAAGGAACTACAACTACAAGTAAATATTCCCTAACGGGAGAATTCCAGTGGGACCTTTTCTTTCTTGTGGGACCTTTGCTCTGTGCTTTTGTTTCCTGAAACGGCTTGAAAAGAAGGACGTTACTTACGTCGCTCTTTTTTCTTTTTTCCCAGCAATACCTCGCAACATTAGCCCCGCCCCCACCCACAAGCACGCTACAATACCTGTGTGTACGCGCATCCGCGCGCGCATCCGGGAAGTGCACGGAAGTGGCGTGCTGTTTTGCTTTTGAGCGGGTGTGTGGGTGTATTTTCAGTTCACCTTGCTCTCACAGGAATTTTTGCTATTATTTGATAACCCATATAACAATTGTATTATTTCTGGTGAGATATATTTGTATGCCTTGGAGTGAGTGTAATGGCTGCCCGCTTACGTAGTGGCCATATTGAAACACTATCTGCTATCAAAGTAGGTAAGATCAGTAGCAAAAAGCATGATATGGATATTGTGAATACTGCATCACTCGCTAAAAAATCCAATGACACGGATTCCTTGCCACACAAAGCTGAAATGGCGCCTGTAGGAGAGCCAAAAGGAAGTACTGCCCAAGCTAATCTAAGGAAAAACTTCCTAAGTATGCCTGAGGTGGATGATAGCACTACTCTTTGTACTATAGAGGATAGGCCGGCGGGTTCTCCCTCCAATGTATCAATCCTGGCTCCTGCTGTTTTGATTGAACTGGAAAAAAGGGTCTTACTTTCTGCTGGACCCTCAACGCCTGTTACAGCCAGAACAGGCAGCAAGGAAAGAGTACACTTGCATTGTGAAGCCCAAATTGCAGCGTACCCTTCCAAGCACGATGTTGAAGCCTTGGTTTATAACTCGACATTGATCAACGCAGGTAAATGCAAGATCTTGGCGAGTAATGATATGAATCTAGCCTTCTCTCCCGAGGTACAAAGCGATACTCATTCCATTTCCTCAGTTGTGAACCACGCTGTATCTTCCTCTCCTGAGGCACAGAGGGATATTCATTCTACTTCCTCTGATGTGGAACACCCTGTCGGACAACGGTCTATTCCCAACACCCTCTCAGAAGACTTACACATTTTTTAAACATCTTTTCCAGTAATATCAAGAATACTGAATTTACTGGATCGCGGACATGATTACACTCACTATGAGCTCTGCGATATAAAGGCTGCACAGGCAGCGATGCTTTCTAAGCTGAATAAACTGGAGAGATTTATTTTTGCTGAGAATTATAGGAAGGAAGGAGGTTGTATTTCTCCTGTCTCCGCTAAGAACACTGGTTGCTCAATAGCAACTCAAACAGAATCAGCAACTATACCAAATGAGCCAGTGCGTAGTTTTGTAGAACAACCACAATTATTTCAATTTCCACAATCTTTTGCACAAACGATTAATGCACCAAAACCCACTATGCCAATTCTAATTCTTACATATGCTCAGCTTTGTCAGACTGTTGCAATCCATGCAGAAAAGACTGAGCAACTGTTATTTTTCAACCAAGTGAATAAAGGAGACTCAAACTCATCAATCATACATCATGACAACGTAACTCATGAGGCTAATATTGTGCATCCATATAGTCCATCAGTATTAACTGCCATCTTGGATGATGTCTCTTCTAGTGATAATCCACTGTCAGATGTTCAACTGCTGGAGGATGAGGCTGTAAATCCTGTTCATCCGAAACACTTTGCTTCACGTAAAGAAAAAAGGTTATTTAATCGGGCAATGAACAGACTCAAAATGCGCAAGGCTACTCAAGCCGAAAAAGTAAATGACCCGAAAAAAACATAAAAAGTAACTCTGAAGCCAACTGTTCCTGAAAAGAGCAGCGAGGGATTGAACAAGGGCAGTCATAAAACAGTGAGGGATGTTTCCCAAACTAATCCCTTAACTTTGCCTTACATTGATATGGGGATTGATGTTGAGGAATTAACTCCTGAAAGCAGACTAGCAAGTGCAACCTAACACGGGTAAGAGTGGGGGTAAAAAACAGAATGCAACTGCAATTTGTCCTATAAGCACAGACAAAAAAGTTGCAGTTTCATCATCTCTTACTACCTCACAGGAAACTTTGCTATCCACATTCTATAAACCCACTCTTAATTAAAAAAAAACAACCCAGAAAACAAGCTGAGCGCAAATTGCTTGAGTTCCATAGTTGGGGATGGCTCAACTCATTCTACTGATAAACGACATGATAAAATTATCTCATCCATCAATGCGCAAGAAGGCTCGTTGGAATGCCCTTTCAAGCAACAGCATCACCAATCGAATGAGGGCATAGATGGAGAGGGGGTATCTAATAAAAATAAATCTGCCTCTCCCCACAAAGACATCCAGGGCCTGCCTTCTGAGGTGCACCTACTGTCAAAGAACAAGGTGGATCCATTAATACCGATTGATGAAAGGCAAATCTTCAATAAAGCCGAACCTGTTGGACATCCACAGGTTTCATCTATTTTAGGATGGATTAGTGCACCTGAAATTAATGGAGAGAAGAGTCTTAACAGATCGTTCATGTTTCATGTCTTCCAGAAAATTCCAACACTTAGAACCTTAGTATCTAGTGATATAGTGTGGATTACTCTTCCTCCTATAAACAATCATAGGATGGTATTTCAAGTGCAATCAACAATAATTGCCGAACTAATTTGGGCACATAAAAGAGAATTAAAAATGTTAGGATTAGCTGTATTCTCCATAGCTTCAGTTGAGGAAGCAAAGGTATTTAATGAGACTCCTATTCCAGCATTACAGACTGTTAATACTTTACCATTGGGTATAACCTCTCTGCAATCTTCAGAAGACTCAGTAATAGCACAGTTAGCAGCCATCTCTTCCACCATAAAAGATTGGTCAGTCTGTTGGACTAAATACCAAGGAGGAACAAAAAGTAGTCCCCACAAAGCAGCTATACTGGGCTCAGGGTGATGTCGTGGAACTTGTGTGGAAGCAGGAATCTCTTAAAATGGGCAACCAGATTCGTGTGCACTATAGACCACAATATCATCCTGTGCCAGGAAACAATGTCAAATAAGCAAATTCAGCTCAATGGCTTCACCTCCTATCAAATGGAAACAAAACTTGGTTCAAAAGGGAGACCTGCTGGGGGGTTAGCGGTCTTCATAAGCAACAGACTCTCATTTTCTGTTCTAATGTTTCAAAAAACCTAAGGTTTTGTAGCCTTAATTATGAAGATGGGAATAGGTAATTGCGATACCTTTTTAATCATTTCGTTATATTTTAATCCTCTCCAGATGCTTACAGATACTTTACTGGAAAATTTGCAAAATCTGTTTTGTGAGGTATTTCCTGTGTACCCTAAATGCAAAGTAATTTTGGGTGGGGATTTCAATTCAGACTGTATGAGGTAAATAAATCCAGTTGTAAATTCACATGGCCAGTTTAACTTATCCCCTGCTATAAGGAGAGGTGAATTAATCTATAATATGTTGACTCAATGGGGTATTGTGTTGATTCCAGGGATGTGGATATACCTGGAAACATAATCTCATGACTTAATGTATTGATTACATTGCATTGTCGGGAAATTTAGCTTTGTTATGCAGTGAAGTTGAAACTATTGTGTCTGATAATAGTGATCATGGCATACTACAGTTACTAATCCAAATTCCCACTCCAATTCTGAAAAGTGATCCTTTGCATGTATTAATTGAAGGGGATTGGCCAGGGCCTCCCTGATGTGGAATCCATCGACATGTAAGAGGTTAAATGCGATGATCACCAGGCGTCTTAATGAGAAAGCAAATCTGGGTATAATTGGCAGTGATAATCTGCTAACATCTACAGAAATTGCTCAAATTATCAAGGTCTCAATGACAGTTTCGATATTCACTCACAAGCAAAACAACAAATTGGGCAACCAATCCTATGCAACTACTAATGTGATTAGAAATCTTATAAAAACAAAAAATACTGAGGTTAGGCTTCTAAAATGGCGTTTACTTAAAGATTCAGAATATCTAATTCTAAAAAAAAGAATCCTTAATAAATGCCATAATAGAATTAGAAATAATCAGAGAAATTATCTACACCATATTACTAACCAGGTAATGATTACTAGTTTATGTCATAATGACAGACGATCAACTTGGGCTTTATTAAGGGGGGGACAATGCCTCAGCAAGGTGTGAACAATCTTCTAATATTTCTGAAGAAGTTTGGACCATGTACTTTAAGACTAAATGTGCGCTTCCTACGAGATTTGCCAACCACAAATTTAATCTAGTGGATGGGGACGTAGAAGGATTTAAGGGCTGGTCACTGGAGTGCATATTATGGGGAATAGGTAAATTAAACAATTCAAAAGCTCCGGGACATGATTGTATTCCACCATGTGCGCTAAACTATAATCCTGAATTGCGGGGGACATTGTTGAAAATTCAATTCAATGAGATTTGTGAGTCTATGAAAATGTCATGCTAATGGCTGAAATCTATTATCGTGCCAATATATAAAAAGGGGGCAAAAAACGATCCTAATAGTTTTCGGCCGATTGCGCTCATCGATGCAGGGGCCAAAGTATTTGCCATCTTACTACTTCAAGAACTTAAATCCTATTTACAGAAACACGCTACTCTCTCGCGATTTCAGATTGGCTTCCGTGCCCGAATGGGCATAGCATTAAATGCAACAGTTCTAGCACATTTGCTCCAACAAATTAAAATGCCCAATGCAGCCACTTTGTACATGGCATCTGTCGATCTTTCCACCGCTTTTGATTGTGTGGTGCACACTATCTTGTGGGAGAAACTTGAGTGCATGGGTGTCCCCTCTCATTTTATCTCACTGATTGCAAAATTACATCATCATACCTCTTACATAGTTCGAGTTGACAACACTGGGGCTACTACACAACCAATCATCACCGAGGTGGGGGTTAAACAGGGATGCAACCTGGCGGCGACCCTCTTCAACCTCTACCTCTGTGACATCGAGCAAATTTGGCAAAATGAAATCTGCTATCCTGCTAAACTCGGGCACTTAGGATTACAATGGATGGCATTTGCATACAACGTGTTGATATTTGATCAAACTCCATACAGTCTTCTGAAAAAACTCAATATTTTCCAGAGTACCTATTTAAACATAATCTTCAATGCAATGTGAATAAATGAAATATTTTTATATTTAAAAAAAGAAGAAGTACTCTAAGAAATGGGCCATGAACAGTCGTGTAATAAATATTGCCTCAAATTTAAAATATCTCGGGTTTGACGTCACTGATTCGACTAAAAAGAAATGGAGAAAAAATGTAAATTAAAAAATCCCGGTACTTGGCTCTCAAATGAGGATAGTATATGCTAAATTTTGCAAATTCTCAATGGGGCCATTGTTTGAATTTTACCTTCTAAAAGTTGAAGCCATTTTGTTGTATGGGTTGGATTTATGCTTGGTTGATATTGACGTCATTCTTGATCAGATTCAGGGTGTCTTATGGAAAACTACTCTTAGAATGCCTAATTCACTCCCGAACTGTATGTTACGACAAGAGCTTGGTTTAACTGCCCTATCAGCCAGATATCAGTGGAGACAATTATCTAACCTGGCAAAAATGCTATATCCACCAGTAAACTCGCTCTATGAGGATTTGTGTATTATGTTTCGAACAGGAAATCCGTCGCCTGTGGGAACATTTCTCAAAAGGATGACTGTTGTCCTTGACCAACTTGCATTACAACCGACCGATCTTGAATTTCGTGGTGCACTCGTATAAAAACGATAATTTGAGTTTGATTGGGCAAAAACTTTGAATGAAATGCACACTAAAACTGTATTCTGAAGCAGTGATCTTTGCAGCAGCAAGGACACCACGCAGATCATATCTGCTTAAATTTCCATCTAGTAAGCTACGCAATCTATATTTGAGATTTAAGCTCAACCAATTACACACTCTAGAAAAAACAGTTGCATGGAACAGGACCTGTTGCTCTAATAGTATACTATTATGTCAGCATTTAATATTGGAATGTAATTACTTTGAGGCATTGTGTTCCAAAATGATTGGAACCCAACTTCTTGGGACTACACAGAACTCGAGGGAATGGTGTTGGAAAACGTTCATGTGGGGGGTTTCGTTCAAATCAAAATTGGCATTGACCAGATTTCTCGTTATCCTTGAACAAGACCTGGACGCTAAATATTTGGTGAATGAGAAATAAGACAGGTTGATCTTGGTCACTCATTTCCCTATGTCATGGCTGTCAATTAATGCAATACATATCATTGTATTGTCAAGAATTTATCAGATTTTCTGTATAAGTATAAGGGACCCTTTTGGTTATAAGAAATGTTTGTAAATATTATTCCTTTGGTTGTAATGTTTAAGAGCTATATCACTCAATATACTGCTGAACAAAATATTTTCATGTGAAAGTAGATGATACCAAATGAAATGAAACTCAGATGTACTAGAGGAATTTATTTCTCTAATTCTAATTTTTCTAATACTGATGAGGTCTATGTTGTAACAGTTTGTTTATCAAACTAATAAACAACTTTTGATTTAAAAAAAAATTGGCCTATAATTAGTGGGTATAGTGGGATCTAGTGATTGTTTTTTGAGGAGGGCTAGGACCCAGGATTCCTTTAGGTTATTTGAAATGGTACCTTATTTGAAGGAAGCATTAATTAGCTTAGTTATGAAGGGTGCTAGGTCTCTTGCAGTGTCTTTATTGATTTGGGCAGGATATATGTCCCTCTAACAGTTTGATGGTTTAAGGGAGAGTATATTTCTTTCAACCTCAAGGATTGAGACTTTATTGAAGTTGAATCGTTGTTCTGGTTTGTTTAATTGAGGGGGCATTTTGGCTGGATTGACATTATTAGGTATGTTGGCATATTTGTTGTCAATTTTTAATTGAAGTAACATGACTTTGTCATATGCGGATGATTTAGTCATATTAGACCACACTAAGATAGGCCTCCAGAGATCATTGCATGCATTTCATAGTTCTGCGTCTAATGTGGGTTTTAGCCCAAATACAAGCAAGACTAGAAGGAGTGAAGGTTTATAGATACCTTGGTATTTTAATCAGACCACACATCCTAAGCACTCATCTGGCCAAAGACATTACGCACAAAGTTTGGCACACGTGGCTCATCCTGAAAACAACAATTGACTCTCATCCTGAAAACAACAATTGACTCTCAGGGGGGAATGTGCAGTGAAGCAAAAATCTTGGCATACAAGACATCAATTGTTCCAACCATGTATGCGTTAGAAGTCTTCCTGTGGAGACTGGTAGCACCCCTTACTAAGCTACAGGGGAAGATTCGATGTTCACTTTTCAACCTCCCGCCTAGTACTCCAGTAGAGGTGATCAGGTTTGAACTTGGGTTGACATCTCTAGCAACAACCTGGGCCTTGGAAACATGTAAATTATGGGCAAGAATCCACTTTGATTTGGGGGGAAGGATTCATTACTGTGCCTTGCAGTCCAACATGCGCAGAAATTATCAAAGAGCAACTGGTTCAAGATGCTAGTGCTAAATGTCTGAGGATATATGGGGGAATTCGGGGTGTCCCCAATACCAGAGTCAGGTCTTGAATATAATCTCGCTAAGATAACAGAGAAAGCACAAACATATGACGCTGACCAGGCACTAACCCATTTAGGGTCCCTCTGGAAATGTGTGATATAGTCCCATCAAGGGTTCACATTGGGGGTGACTAAGGCATATCTGGTCAAATGCAGAGCACCGGTCCTCACTAGATTTATCCTTTCAGTAATGCTACAGACTCTCCCGATGTTGGAGACGATGGGGGTCTGGGTGGGATTCAAACACAAAGGTAAGATCTGCAGATTATGTCAGAAACATATTGAATCAGCACAACATGTCTTAACACAGTGGGAAACAATAGACATGGTATATGCGAGAGCTTATGCAAAGTTCACCTTGATGTCATCGGATGAAGGGTGGATTCATATTTTCAGGGCAGAGTCACTGGTGGTATCGGCAGCAGCTTTGTCTGTAAGGAAAATAGCAGCCAGTAGATTCTTGACGTTAACTGAAAGGGCCTGAGTGAAATGAGTGAATAAAAATGTAATCCTGCTTCATTGTTCTTCACTAACCTTATTATAATCAATCAATTTTAAAAATGAGATGTCCTTCTTTCTCCTTTTTATATGTATATGGTGCTTAATAGTGAATTATTTTAGGGTAGTACTGACCAGTAATGTGTTAAATGTCAAGTTGTATTTTTTCATATGGATTGTGATTCTAATTTTGCAATCATTTGTTAACTTTACGTGTTTTATGGTATTTTGAAATGGACTGTGATTTTACTGTGTAGTACACTTAAAATAAACTTTTTTTAAAAATAGTGTCCGGAACGACATCGTCCATCAAATTGTTGCAAATCTAACATGATCTACAGAAACTTCTTTTCCCATGGAAGTTGATGAATGTATGCCATCTCAACAGTATGAAGATTACATGCTTCAGCTGTACACGTACGGTACAGCACTTTAAGCTTACACGCTTCAGCCCTACATGTAGAGTACTTATGCTGAGGTCGCTACTGCCTTGGCTGTAGATCGGGACACCAATAATGTTGATGTGCAATCTCAAAGCTCCAACTCAAAGTAGCTGGAACCAATCGACGGCATTCATGCTTTCTCATGGTCAGCTTTGCGGGGCTTGCTCCAGATGTGGAAACAAAGATATTTTGCTCAAACGAGCTACTACAGGAAAGTCTAGCAATATTGTTTACAAAGAAGCATTGGTTATTAAATACATTTGAAACTGGTACTGGAGTAGAAATTACCAGCATGTGTACACCTACTAGTTTTATATAAATAAAAGGGACATTTGTGAATGTGTGTGTATATGTTCAAAATGTTCAGCATACTTCCCGACAAGCCACACACCTGAAATTTGGCATGTTGGTAGAGTCCAAAGTGTAGGCAATGGAAAAAGTATAAAATACACCTTTGTCCAATTGGTGCAGTCTGCAATGCCAGTATATTTTTGTGTGTGTGGGTGTTCGTTTGAAATGTTCAGCATACTTTCCAACATGCTACATACCTGAAATTTGGCATGTGGGTAGGTTCAATGGTGTAGACAATGGGCCTCATTACACGGTAGGCGGTGAGCCATGGCGCTATTAGCGCCATGGCTCATGCCGGTAAAATACCAGCACCGCCTTGGCGGTAAGGGGATTTACCGCCCCATTCCAAGGTTGGAGGGGCGGTAAATCCCCCTTCCGCCATTGCCCTTCCCCATTCCCATTTCTACCCCATAGGGCTCTATGGGAATGGGGAAGGCGCTAATTACGGCACCGCAATTTTGCGGTGCCGTAATTAGCTCCGAGGTCCCTTAGCGGGTTGGTTTTTAACGCCTGCAAAAAGCAGGCGTTAAAGCACCAACCCGCTAAGGGACCTCGTAGTAAGGCGGTAATGGTTAACGGTCACCGTTACCATTAACGGTGGCCGTTAACCATTACCGCCATCCGTGTAATGAGGCCCAATGTCAAAAATATAAAATATACATTTTCCTAATTTTTCTTTTTTCAAGCAGTGTGCAATGCTGGGATATGTGTGTGTGTCTGTTTCAAATGTTCAGCATGCTTGCCAACACGCTACAAACCTGGAGTTTAGCATGTGGCTAGTTGCCATTGTGTAGACAATGGGCCTCATTACAACCCTGTCGTTAAGGGGTTAACGGTGCCGTAAAAGGCTGCCGCGCCGTTAAACCCTTAACGCCCGATTCACACTTTAATGCCTGGTTTTTGCAGGCGTTAAAGTCCAACCCGCTAAGGGACCTTGGTGCAAATTACGGCACCGTAATTTGCGGTGCCGTAATTAGCGCCTTCCCCATTCCCATTGAGCCCTATGGGCCAAAAATGGGAATGGGGAAGGGGCCATGGTGAATGGGGATTTACCGCCCCGCCAACCTTGGAAGGGGGCGGTAAATCTGCCATCCACCATGGTGGAATCCGGCATGGACCATGGTGCTAATAGCACCATGGTCCAACGCCAGGGTTGTAATGAGGCTCAATGGAATCAGTATAAAATATACATTTTTCAATTTTATGCAGTATGCAATGCTGGGATGTGTGTGTGTGTGTGTGTGTGTGTATGTGTGTGTGTCTGTTTGAAATGTTCAACACAATTCCCAATATGTTGGTAGGTTCCATGATGTAGACAATGTAAAACGTATAACATAAATATGTTTTTTGGTGTGCCTGTTCAAAATGTTCAGCATACTTCACAACATGCTACAAGCCTGAAATTCAGCATGTGGGTAGGTTCACTGTTGTAGACAATGAAACAAGTATAAAATATACAATGTTCTGATTATTCTTTTTAGCGATCTGCAATGCTTACACCTGTCATATCGTCCCATAATTCTGCCGTAGTTCTACGTTCATTACTCCCAGGGGTCAAGTCCTAAAAATTAAAGTGGGGGGACATCGCCAGAAATGAACATATCAAGGTGAAATATGCACATTTCATTAAATTGGCTTTGTATAAATACACAAATTGAATAGGACGAATGGCATTTGCCTTTCATAAAATCGACACACACACAAAACCAAGAGAGGATATTATTTTCTACTAACAGTGTTTTTCAAAACTTTAAAAGGTGTTCATGTTTTAAACTCCAAGAACCAATACAAATGTTTTCTCTGGGACTTGCAGTACCGAAATGGGACATTTCACCTTTTGTTGTTTGTTACCTTTCATCAGGTTATGTAGTGCAGTGGTTAAGTGTCCGGCTTGATCCCTGATGTTGGCTTTCCTTCATAAATTCAAAGAGGACACTCAGTGTTTCTCATTTTAGCTGGGGGGACTGCGTCCACCCTTTGGATAAAGTGGGTGGACTCCGTCCCCCCGTGTACCCCGACTTGAGCCCTGATTGTTCCTAAAGTTCAGCATTTCATGAAAACTTCAGCAGTTCATTGATCCTAAACTTTCCTCACTATCAGCATTCTAGCTGACATTAGCCTCACTCACTTTTGAGGTCATACTGGTGACACAATACACTGATTTTGTAGTAATGCAGTTGGCAGGAAACAATGTCTCTTCAATAGTGTCCATCACCTTGTGGCAAATCTCTCATGATAATTACTGAAACTTCATTTCCCACAGAAGTTGATGAATGTATGCCTCGCGGTAAGCGGGTGAGAAGCCTGGACGCAAAGAAAGCTGCATCAAAAATGGAGCTCTGTAAAAAGAAATGTATAGAGCTGCCAGGCTGCATGAACCCGCCTATCCAGCCCAAAATTAAATTGCTCTTTTTTACTCTGGTTAATTTAGTGGTCCCAATGAACTCAAATACAACAGAAAATAAGTCAATGGAAGGGTCAGACTTGGACACGGTGTCCTCAATATATAATAACGTCTCTCTATTGAAATTGTGACACGTGGTAAGGAGAAACCCAGTGGATTTTGACCAAGACAATATTTTGTGCTCCAGAACTTTGAATTTGCAAAATGTCATAACTACCTCAGAGACTGGCCCAGGAGAAAGTGATGATGAGGAGAGTTTTGGGGGAGACAGGGGTGGAGCTGGTGGATCCTGATAAATCTGTGTCCCAGCTAGAGAAGAACTCTTTGGGAACATTGGGGGAAAAAATTGAGCCATTATTTTTACTATGTTCCGATATGGCTGGGGAGCAACTATTACTAAAAGAGGAGTGTGTGGGCATAGCAACTATGCAAACCATTGAAAATTGGCTAAGCACACCCAGTTCCAATATTGAGAGCGTAGGTTAAAGTTCACAGAACTCAATTCCAGATACGAGAAATTTAAGATGCATTAAGTGTGCACAGGAGAAATCTATGACTCCAGCATTAGAAGTCAACACATGAACTGAAAACCAAAAAAGTGTCCATACCTTATGGACACTCCCGTCCTATGCACACCTCTATTTACTGAAACATATTTTCAGGCAGAATTTTAGTTGATTGTGTTAATGTTCAAGTTCTTCCACAGAGGTATTTTATGTACCAAAGTAGTGTCCAGAATGTTACTTAGTGTGTTTCATAAATGATTTACTTGGTATATACACGATTGACTGACTACCTCAGTCAGTTTCAACAATGGTATGCATTTAGTAAAGTAACAAAATAATTTTACAAAAGATAATCTTAAACATACAATTTTTTAACAACAGTACTTCACAAGAAATTCTACAAATTATCGAGCTCGACGCGTTTCGAGAATGAGTTCTCTTGCTCAGGAGCAAAATACCACTTCATCTTCAATTTTCATATTGCAAACACATTTCTATAAAATAAATTTAAAAAATTCAGATGTTAGTCTGACCTTTGTTTATCTGGTTATTTAGAACTGATCTCTGCTATCAGGATAAGGTTATGTAACTTAAAACTTCACCTAGAGTTGCTTGGCATAGAGAACGGTGATGATGATATGTAATGCTTATTTCAAATTCTGGGGGATTGTTAGAATCAGGTTGCCTGTAGATAATATAGTTATAGCGTATTAGTGATGTTAAGAATTATTGCTAATACATGATAATCCGAGAATAACCAAGTTATATGTCTTTAAATTGACCTATTACCTTACTAAGTTTGTGTCTGCGGTGCCTCAAAAGATTATTTTTTCTTCTTAGTTAAATAACATCCCTTCTTCAGTTAGTCATTCGCATTAGATAGATAACTTCACTTCTTCAGTAACGGTGCAAAAACACATCATCCTATGAGTGGATGCTTGGTGTTAGGATATAATGTATGCTACTGATGGAATCTCATCTATTCCGTATCTATACAGTACATGTTATCAATGCTCACCAACATGAAGGTTCAGTGGGAGTCACCCTCTCTGTATACTTCAATACTGTTTTTCTAATTGCTGTGTTCAACTTCTGCAATATATCATCATGAATATATTTACATGTATTGGTCAACAACATATATGTCTACAGTAATTCAAAATACCCCACTCCACCTAACATCAAAGAGTAGATAAAATCTAAAGAATAAATGACCAGGAGCATCGGCAAACTTGCAAATCATTGCACGTTTTTTTCTTTACAGTGACACGCGACTTTCAGTACAGAGAGGGTGACTCCCACTTAAACTTCACAGAAAACCAATAAGAAACTGTGTATCTAATGTTTCTGAAGATGACATGTTTTAGAGGTAGGCATCTGTTGTCCACCTGATCGTGGGCAGCCAATCACAATCCTTGTTCCTATAGAAAGTATGCTTAGATGTTCTCCTTAACCCAATCATGACCCTTGGTAGGTTTTTCATTATTGCCACATAGTATGACATCATCTCTGACCAATTTTTGATATATAAACTCTGTTTTCTGTAAATATCGCTGAGAGAACCTGAGTGTACATCCGTTGATGTTCATTGTAAACTCCCTGTTTTAGATCATTGCAAATAAAACAGTACTTTTCCATCTTCCTGAGTTGGCTAATTTATTTGGATTCAGAGTTATTATGTGTGATCTTATGCATTACAAATGGACATCCCTGAAGGGCCTCATGCTCACGTGGTAGTGGTGTGGATGGTATAAAGATTAAAACTAGTTCAGCTCCAGATTTTTGGACGATCGGGCATCTTCTGCCATTAGCTGGAAGGACACAGAGTTTCCTGTGGAGAGCGGCTGAATAGAAATCAACTTGCAAGAAGAACCAAGACGGTGGGTAGGTCCCACTTTGAAGAAATCCCTGCTCGGTTTCCACGGGCACTCTGCAGACAGTAGGCAAAGTGGTTGGATTGGAGGAGGAGTCAATACCAAATGCCTCGAGTCGATTAATGAATGGTGAGTAGACTAAGGAGAATGGCAAATAAAGTGACAGGATTGTAATAATGTTGAGTAACAGGAAATCATTTCAGAGATAAGAGACACCGCCTAAGAGTCCTAATTCAAGGGAATTAGAAGAAGACATTTCAAACTCCAACAGGAGTAGAGAGAAATAATGAATAGGTCAGGACCATGTAAGGTAATGTCTCAAAACCTGTACAGGGTAAACATTCAAGGCGAGAGAAGAAGTAAACCTTATTTATGAATATGTAGGAAGGTGTTCACAGTGTTTATAATGTGTAAATGTCTGACTAGTCTAAATGGTGTTTTTTGAATAAAGTTTCGAGGAGCGATAGAAATTGCAAAGAGTTGGAAAAGTAACAGTGATTAAAGATAAGTGTAGTAAAACGATTGGTGCCAATCAAAAGTGGTGATTTAAGCCAACGTAAAATGTTTATTTAATGGTCTGGTAAGTATTGACAGTCAATTGAGACTTGTCATTATGGTGGATACTCTTCTCATGCACCTATTCAGGACACTGCCAAAACATATGCCCAAGCTCAAACAATACAGTGCAGAATGGGTAAAGGGCACAGCATATAAAATGTTCATGTCATGGATACATGGGGGATCGTTGTGCAGAGCATTATTCCGTCACATGACCACATACTAGCACGCCGAGTACGGAAGGAAGAAATTAGAGACAAGATTAGCAATTTTAGAACTTTGGAAGATGTATCAATAGGAAAGAGAAGACCCACCACCTGAGGAGTGGATGCTTAATCAGAATTAGGGGAAAGGTGTCAAGCCCTCAAATCCCCTTACCGTGCCTTAAACAAAGAGTGTTGCTATGGAAGAGGTAGGAGTGTATCCTTTAAAGGAATTAAGGCTTAGAGTAGTGACAATAGTCTGGAAGAGAATAAAATAAAGGAAGATATTTTTAAATTCATTCAAGTCAAGGAAGGAAGAAGTGAGCAGTCAAATTTGTCAACAGAAATAGACAGGGAGATTAAGAGATGGAAAGGAGGAAAAGATAAGGCTGACGAGGCAGCACTCGTACAAAACAAATGGATGGGATGGCAGATATTACTCAAGATGGATGGGAAAAGTATTGAGGAAGTTAGGCAAAGAGAAGATAAGGTTGAACAAGAAAGGAAGGATAAGGAACGAGAGAAAAGATTGAAAGAGGATGAGCAGAGAAGAAAAAGTAGGGAGCAACGAGAACAGATATACCAGGAGGGGCAAGAAAAAATTGATGAATGGGCAGAAGAACAGAGAAAGTACGACAATAAACAAAGAGTGATAGAAGAAAAGGACAGAAAGGAAAGTAAGAGAGAGGAGGAAGAAACACAAAGATTACGGGACAAGATTTTACAGAGACAAAGAGAAGAAGAGGAAAGAAGGGAAGGAGTAAGGAGAGAAGAACAAAGGAAAGAGGAAGAAAGAGTTGGAAGGGATGCAAGAAAGCAAAGGGAAGTAGATGACGAAATAGAGCAAAAAAGGTGACAGCAAAGTTCGAATACTAGTCTTATTCGTATAGAACAAATGAGGCTGAGGCCAGAAATACAATGGGATAGAGTAGAAGAGATTGACACAATAAAGGAATCAATGCCAGCAGCATCTAGACTAGTGCTAGAAGTAGAAAGATATGATGCACGAAACATTGGAGAAAGAATTGATAAGGTCTATCAACAGTTAAGACAAGATAGTGAGAATGGAGCTCGAGGGAACAATGATCGAACCACAGTACCTTAATCACGAAGTGAGGAGGGAAACCTGTTCAGTGATGAATGTCAAGCATTGTCTTTGAGCAGATTGAACCTAGACAAAGGTGAGGAGGATGTTAGTCATAGTAGTTCGGGCCTAGACATGTCAGACTACAACTGGTCTTGGGGCAGAAGGAGGGTGTGCGTGCACCCATGAAGGAAGCCCGCAAATGGATAAGGAAGTGAGATGTCAGATCTGGAACAGCCTAAATATAGAGCGCCAGATCCCATAGCATACCCTCAGCAACCCCGAGGACGATAACATAGTGACAAGGGAGAGTCACCACAATATGTAAGCAGGTGAAGGTCATTGCCAACAAGAAGACAGACAGGGATGATAACCCCTACCATGGCTAGACTAATAGTGAGATACAACTATGGGATGGGGTTCACATAGTTTCCCTTGTTAGAAAAAGGGGGATCAAGGCCGTAATACATTCCATGGGCACAGATGGATACGGATAACTTAAAATGTAAGCTCCCTAGTTTGACTTCGGGGACTGGGAAATGGATGTACTATTTAGAGAAAATGACAGGAGGAAATACGCTGGCCGTAGGGGACATAACATTTCTCCTGGTAGCCATTCATGGAGAGAGGGCTGATGACATATGGAGGAGAGCAGGATGTTCAAGTGTGACTGCACAAAGCCCAGCGCATGACGGAGGGCTGTTTAACAATTGTAGAGCAGGCATTTGAAGGGCTCCCAGAGTACAATATCCTGACACATCAGAAGTGCGTGCAATTATGGCATGCATAATTTAAAGAAGATGAAGTCCCTATTGCTTATATTCAGGATATTCAGGAGAAATGGCAACATGAAACTCTCAAGCACTGGGAAAAGGCAGTGACATTATTTTACCACATGTTATGTCAGGAGTTGCCTGAGCAAGTACAGAGACAGATGAAAAGACAAGTGGGAATGGAAGCAAAGCTGGGATGGAAGCGAAGATGGGCTGAGATACAGTTGACAATAGTGCACCATTGCCGGTTATTACAAGACAAGAACAATAAGAAAGATGAGAATAGAAAGATTGAGGAAGCCAAGAAAGTTCACAAATAAATTTCAACAATTTTCTTAGAAGGAGTGGTATTGACAAGTGGAAAAGGAATGTGAATGCAGGAAACAATGGGTACATCACAGGCAAATAATCTGCGCCCGATGGACCTAGGTGGGTCTGGGTTTATGCCATAAGGCACAGGTATGTATCATAGGGGACAGTGATGCAGATTTCAGAATAACCAATGCCGATTTCAGAATTACCGAGATGGGTTTCAAAACACACAGAATGAGAACCAGAGTGCTCAAGAAGGATGTAACCAAGGAGGGATTAACAGAAGGGTTCCCCCAGTATGTTGGAATTGTGGAATGACAGGACATATTGCACGCTTATGCGGGAGCTGAGGGAATGTACAAAATGGCCAATTTTCCACAGGGGGGACAGCTTATCCTCCGCCATACAGCACACAAACTATAGAGGGCTTTGCCCAAGATCACTCAGCTTATCAGGTGCAAGCAGCGCAAATGCAGCAGGTGCCACAGCAGGGACAAGTGCAAATGTATCCACCCCAGGGGCAGTCACAACTAGAATAGGAGGTGTCACTGTGGTAGGAGGAAATCCTTTCACAGGGACAGGGGTAAGCTTGTACCTACAATAGGACATGTCACAGGGTTAGTTGATGTGTTCAGTACTATCTCTGACACCAGACCCCCAAGAGGAACCAAGAGTCGATGTGACGATAGGTGGCACATCTTTCTCTTTTCTTGTGGGCACTGGAACAACTCGCTCATGTATACAGGAGGGAGCGTACCCTATGTCAGGTATTGCCATGAATGCTCAAAGGTTTTCTGGAGCTACAAGTTGAGTTCCTTTTATTGATAAATTACCAGTCTCCATAGGAAAATAGGACATGTATGTTCCTTTGTTATATTCACGACAGATACCAGTTAACATTTTGGGAAGTGATTTAATGACAAAACATAATATGACAATTTCATTTACTGATCAAGGAATAGTGTCTACCACACCAGGAATACACTATTTTAATGATGCAGATTTCATACTGGCATTTACAGGGCAAGTGGCCCTCCAAGTGTTCCAGCAGATCCAAAGATTTTTCTAAATGGGGTAAGCATTTTACTGACATGGCTACCTGCCATGGTAGGAACGATTGTGAGGATACCTGATGAGTTTTTATTTAGACCACAAATACCTATGGATGAGGAAGGTGGACAGACTATTCCTATAGAGTTGGAAGCAGCTATAGTACAAAAATAAATGGCAATGCTTGAAGGGCTAGACGATGAGGGTAGACCATAGAGAATAGAGATAGATCTTGAGGATAGGTACAGAATGACTCACATAACTGATGATGATATGTTCAGGGAAGACCGAAGCGATGATGAAGTGGTGTTCTTCATGAGCTTTACATACTGGATAAGGATAGAGAAAAGGGAAGTCCCACAAAGAATGGTGATAATGCAGAAGTGACCAACTGTTTTTCAGGAGGTGCTGAGTGCCCTAGGGACCACAGGCCCCTATGACATAGATGTATTCAAGGGGATAGGAAAGGTTGAAATAAAGCTTAAACTAAGAGCAATTTCAATAGAATCAAAAATAAAGCTAGGAGCAATTTTACCCCGAGCAAAAGAGTACCCCATATCTCGAGTAGCTGCTGAAGGTATATTTCAGACTATTTCAGCACTGATGAATCAGGGGGTTCTGGTAACATCCGAGTCATCGTGCAATACTGCGATTTATCTGATTAAAACCTCTAAAGGAGGGTTGCTGAAATGTATCCAGGTTTTGAGACCTCTTAACCAGAATGTAGATGCTGAGTTTCCTTTAGTTCCTAATCTGGTGACAATATTGTGTAGTATGCCAGTAGAAGCTCGATACTTCACGCTGATCGATTTGAAAAATGTGTTTTTCTCAATCCCGTTGCACAATGATTCATAAGACTTGACTTCCTTTACATTTCGCCAAAAAAGACTAAAACACACTTGTTTGCCTCAAGGGTACTCTGAGTTGCCATCGATCTTTAATAGAGTCCTACACATGGATCTAGGCAATATTGATCTTAAAAGTGTGGTGATCCAGTATGTAGATGACATATTGTTTTGCAGTAAAACAGAGGATGAGTGAAGGGAGGACTCTATCCAACTAATGACTATTTTAGCAGGTAGAGGATGTACGTGGACAAGGAAATGTTACAGTACTGTCAAGAAGAAGGATTGTACATAGGTCCGTCAATTTCGCATTTCGGAATGAAAGTGACACCTGAGAGAGCTGAGAAAATCATGAAAACATCAAAACCGAACACAGTGAGACAGATGCAACAGTTTCTGGGTTTGTGCAATTAAATTAGAGCCTGGGTGTTTGATTATAGCATGTACACAAGGCCACTTCTGCAAGCACTAAAGAAAGCACAAGTTGGTAAAACAAAAATAGAATGAACTAAAGAAACAGAGTAAGGGTTTGAGGAATTGAAAAAAGCAATTTGTAGAGCCCCAGTTTTAGGGATTCCCAATTATGGCAAGGAATTGTATTTGTTTTCACAAACAAATGGGTCAGTAATGACAGCAGTGTTTACACAACAAACCACATTAAGGTATAAACCTTTGGCATATTATGTGGGATTTTAGTCCCAGTTATGAGAGGACACTTCCCTTGCAACAATCTTTGGCAGCTGCCACATTTGTAATTGAGAAGGCCACAACTATTTTCATGGTCTGCTCCATGACCCTTTCTGTGGAGCATGCCTTGTTTGCCATTTTAAAGAAACCCAAGGGGACATTGACATAACAAATAGATTCAGCATATGAGGTAATGATTTCGAATGCAATGATTAAAATTGTAAGATGTAAAATAGTAAACTGGCCACATTCATAGCTGAACTCGTAGAAGAAGGTGGGAAATTCTTTCTATTGAGGGTTCTTCAAAAATTGATTTGACTAGTGGAGAAAGGCATTCAAGCGTTGCCCTAGTAAGGCACAGATCAAATAGGGAATTTGAGGTAGTAGCAAGTGCAAGGCTACTGTCTCATTTTTCAGCGCAAAGAGCAGAATAACGCTTATTGTTACGCTCGAGAAACATGAAGGACAGCAAGTGACAGTGTACAGTCACTCCGCCTACGTGACGACAACCGTACCCGCAGGGTCATCACATTGGAAAAAGAGGGGCTACCTCCGTGCAGATGGCTCTCCAGTGCATCATGCATCCTTATTGGAGATACTTATTAAGGAACTACAACTCCAAGTAGCATAGCGGTCGTAAAATGTGCAGCACATACTGAACAAGCAGATTTGATCTCTTATGGGAATGAAGCCGCAGAAATAGAAGCCAAAAAGGTTGCATATTCTCCAGAAATGTTGAGTTTTGATATTGGGGATATTAAAGAGAATTTGGCCAGAACCATGTTAGTACAGTTGGGATCAATATGCTGTCAATAACCCAATTAATAGAGATTCAGGGAAGCGCATCACAGGACGAGCAAGAACAATGGAAACAAAGGGAGTGTTGTTTGTCCCCACAGAAGCTTTATGGCAACAGGACAGCACTAGAAAGACAGTGATGCAAGTAACTTTGTTGAAAGTAGCACTTGAACAGCTGCATTACCCTGCACATGTAACTAGAGAAAGTCTTGGTGAGAATATTGTAGAAGACTGGTTCATTCCTAATTTATTGGAACACATTGCACTATTTATGGTGAATTGCATCGTGTGTCAAAGGTTTACTGCTGGGTATATACTGAGACTGATTAGAGGCGTAATACCTCGACCGAGTGGTCCATTTCAGCATTTACATATCAACTATGTCGATATGCTGCAGACAGAGTCAGACCTGTTGGTCAGACCTGTTGGTCACAGCGTCTCTGGCAGGCAGACTTGTAATTTGCTGGTCCGGAAACAAGGGTGCTGGTGAGCTTAGCGGCACACTTGTTTATGGACCAGTAAACATATAATGATGCCCAAAATGTTCACACTACCTCCTATAGGAAAGACAAGCAATATTGTCTAGACAGAAGCATTGTTTTATTTCATTAAATTAACTTCAAACTGGGACTGAAGTATTTTATATTTTATGCGTTTTGTTTAAAGCTATCTGCAATGCTTGAATATGTGTGTCTGTTCTAAATGTTCAGCATACTTCCCAACATGCTTTAAACCTGACATTTGGCATGTGGGTAATTCCCATGGTGTAGACAATGCAACAATTATAAAATATACATTTTTCAAATTGTTGGGGTCTGCAATGCTTGGATATGTGTGTGTGTGTGTGTGTCAGTTTGAAATGTTCAGCATTCTTCCAACATGCTACAAACCTGAAATGTGGCATGTGGGTAGGTTCCATGTTGCAGGCAATGTAACAAGTATAACATATACCAGTTTCTGAATATATATTTTTTTAGCGGTCTGCAATAATTATTACTGCCGTAGGACTCTTCATACAAAAGTGCTGCCGTAGTTCTATGTTCTTTGTTCCTGAAGTTCAGTAGTTCATGAAAACTTCAGCAGTTATTGTCCCTAAACTTTCCAAACTATCAGCATTCTAGATGACATAAGCTGCACTCACTTTTGAAATCATGAGGGGGACACAATATGGTGCTTTTGTTGTAATGCAGGTGACAGGAAACAGTGCATGTCTCTTCAATAGAGTCCTCAATGAAGTTGTCCGTCACATCATGGTAAATCTCTCATGATAATAACAGAAACTTAATTTTCACGGAATTTGTACATCTCAACTGTACAAAGCTTACATGCTTCAGCCCTACACATACGGGTACAGCACTTCAAGCTTACACGCTTCAGCCCTACATGTACAGCACTTATGCTGAGGTCGCTACTGCCTTGGCTGTAGATTAGAACACCAATACTGTTGCTGCGCAATCTCAACGCTCCAACTCAAAGTAGCAGCAACCAATTGACGGCATTCATGCTTTTCTCATGTTGCTTGCTCCTGAGATAGAAACAAAGAAAACATGTTCATACTTGCTCCTACAGGAAAGACTAGCAATATTGTCTATAAAGAAGTATTGGTTTAGTTTATTAAATGAACTTCAAACTGGGACTGAAATTCACGTACTAATAATTTATGACAGAGGAGATGTTCTGTATGTACCAGGAAAGGGTTATCCTAAATAAACTCTAAGACACACAGGTGCACAGTAACCATTGGTCAGGAAAACAAAGATAATCGCTGTAGGAATGTTTCCTTCAGTAAGAACAGTTTGTTGTCTTGTAAGGTCAGAAAGTTAGAATGTGCAAGCATGAAATCACCAGAGAATGTATGTTTTCACAGAAAACTCTATACAAAGAAGGAAGCTGTGACATGGCACCCGCAGCAGAACTCATGTAAACTGTGGTGCATATAAGACGGGTTTTCCTTTCTGTAAATTGCTTACTCCTACACGACTATTGTTGTGTTGAACCTGGGTCTGCTAGAAGTGAATAAACTTTGTTGTTATACTTGCCTCTGTGTCTGATGGTAGTATTTTATTTACAGTTACAATATTTTGGTTATACAATTGGCAGCCACCTTAGGACCCTTTTGAGGATGAGCCATCATATTTTGAGGACAGAGTGACCGAGCGTTGGGACCACTGAGTGCCGGGGATCCCTGCAAAATCTGGGACAAACGTTCTTACAGCTGCTACTAGTGATCCACATTGGCCTCTCTGTCCAGTGATCATCCTGATAAGGGTTCCGGACCACAGCTGTGGGACTGAGATTAGGGCTTTTGAAGACCACCAGTCACAGGGATAATTGTCTTGATTGAAATCAGGTGAGTTTGTTTCGAGTTGGTTGTACAAAAATATTTTGCAAAATATTTTACCAGGTGATAGGGCGAGAGATAGAGCCATACAGTTAGAACTATGCACAATTAATGGATGCACTATTGAGTGACAGATGAGAACCTCTGACTGCACCACCTCACTATGTACGTTCACTGTCAGTACTGCCTAGACCAGTGCCAGGTGTACCCAACACGGACGCTTGGCCTCCTGCACCTCCCACACCGGTGCTATTTGAGGCTACACGACCTAGCTCCCCTGCCAATTCCATATCCCTCAATTGCAATATACACGCCCACTTAGTGATCAGAAAGCAGGGCTTTGTAGCACACTGATGGAGAAGAAGAAGGCACGGTTATAAGTAACAGCAGAAGACTATATACTGGAGGTACTGAATTAGATGTCACACATTCTTTAACTGACTACCACACCCCTAAATGAAAACATTTTTTAGAAAACAAAAGAAAAACACTTGCCCAAGAATGTTGAAAAACTCAATGATACCACAGTAGCCATATAATTGCAACATTTAAATCATTCAGCATGCTTCATCAATACACAAGAAGACACACATCAGCACCTATCTGAGATGTGCTCACATAAGGAGGAACTACATGAACTGCAGATAGTAAAGCTAAATGCTTTAGGAATATCTCATCCTTTAATAAACAGTGCATTAATTCAAAAAAGCACTCTCCCCAAACCCAGTGTTAATACTTTAGAAATGCGCATCATCACTAGAAATGGTTTTAGATGGATTTCTAGTGCATCCGTTTCCCTATGGAGATCTGTGACACATTTAAACAATACACCCCATCCATTCAGAAACAGGTATTATAAATAATGGCTGAATACCTACAAGACGAATACATTAAAAGGAAATTGAGTTGTGCAGCAGACGGTATGAAAATATATAAGCTCACCTTCACAGATGACGCTACACGCACTTCCCTGCTTCTTGACCTAGCTTTACTGCTCAACAATAGGATTGAAAAGGCCACCGCTCAGATGCACATGAGAGAGGTGCCTCTGACACTCATCCTACAGATAGAGCAGCCAGCCAGTGTCGACGTGCCTGCTAGAACAATTGAGCACACCATTTTGAACAATTTATGTGTCCCCTTTCCAGACAAGACGTTAACACGATTAAGCTTTCCAACCCAGACATAAGGAAGAACCTCACCGGTTTCTATAAGGAAGTACAGTCAGTCTTGGCTTCTTCAGTTTGTACCTTAACAGATATAGATTTGTTCTTTTCCATCATTTTACATTCCGATTTATTTTTAAGTAAATCCGGAACATAGATGATTACAGTGGATTGGGGGGAACATGGCCAGAACTCATGGCAGCTGATATACAGAGAAAAGTAGGTTATAAACCTTCAGAGAAAATATTAGCATTACCTAATGCCATCCTTGCTAAACTTAAAACTTTAGTACCAGAGAAAAGGATGATATTGGACGAATACGGCCCGCATGCAAGGGAAATCTGAAGGGGCAACAGAGTATTTCAATAGATTTGAGAAGGTACTCAGCACTGAATCAGGAAAAAGATTGTTGACAAGTTTGTACATGCCCTCTCACCCAAAATCCAGTCTCAGATCATGGCTTTGGAGAGTGCCTGGCAAACAAAGGCACATTCCTAAATACTGCTGATAGCTCAGTATTATGATAATAAAGTTAACAATGAGAAGGAAAGGATAGAAAAGAAGAAAGTGGATCTGAAGATTAGGATGTTACAGCATGTAGTTAGGTGACCGTGAGGATATGCCCAACATAGGGGACATGTTATGCAACACACTAGGATATTGAATGAGAACTAATGTGCCTACTGTAAGCAGGAAGGCTGCTGCAGGATGCAGTGCCCAATACTCCAGCAGAAGGGAAACAGCATGTACATGAGAAGCGAGAGAGGATGTACAAATGACATGCAGGGACCAAAGAGAAGCCAGTTTTCGCAGCATTCACAGTTCAGCAATGATAGAGCAAATGCAGACACACAACACCTGATTAAGCCTACCAACATTTTCAATATTTTTACAAGGACTACACATCTGACAACACTTTTTTTTGGCTAGGACTGCCCGAGGTAGGGACTGAAAACTATCACTATCCCTGTTAATCAAAAAGAACCCTATGTGATGATGAAAGTTGGGGATAGGCCACACAGAATTCTAGTTGATACTGGTGCACAGACGTGCTCCATTGATCACCTATCGGTTCCAGATATTCATCTGACAGGACAACAGAATGTTTCTGTATGGTTCCCTGGCACACTTGTAATAAGTTGTGTCTCCAAACTGGTACGTATTACTCTGGAACCATTCACTGATGCATGTTCTTTTTTATTGACAACTAACTGTGGTGAAAACCTGTTAGGTTTGAATTTACTGAAGAAAGTATATGCTGTTATTTACTGCTCACCCGATGGTGTATATTTGACTATTTCACTGCAGCACACTTCTAAGTCTCAGTTTTTAGTATTTGCACTACCCAGTGAATTGCAAAGTATACCCACTCATTTATGGGCCATTAGTGAAAATTACGTGGAAATGCTCATTGTTGAACCAGTATACATCCAGTTAAAGCGGCACGTCACATTACCACGCATACCACAATACAAGGTTACGGTAGACGGAGAAGTCGCACTAAAAGTGACAATTTCAGATCTTGTACATCTAGGTGTCATTGAACGGATTACAGGTAGCATTTGAAAACAAGAAAGATGGCAATGCACTGCCTTTCTGTTTTGCTATTGATTTACGGCCATCAATAATATGGTTTCTCCCCAATTTCAAATTGTGCCGGACAACACGACTATATTGACTATGATTCCAGCTCAGGCCACCCTTTTTTCTGTGGTGGATTTCAGCATACTGATACATGCAGACAGTAGGTTCTTGTTCACCTTTACTCTGGGAGGGGGGTTGTCGTTTACATTCACTAGAATACCTCAAGGATACACTGGAAGCCTAGCATTTATAGTAGGGCCCTCAAGGAACAACTGGACACTTTAGAATTACTTTCATCCTGCACATTGGTACAGTACATTGACAACCCACTTAGTGTTGTGTATTGTGAGGACGCTTGCAAGGTGTTGCTGTTAACAGATTTGTCTAACATCTTTCACAAGGCTTCTTTGAAGAAATTCCAATATTGTCAACAGGATGTTGCCTACTTAGGAGAACTCCTGTCGAAGGAGGTTAGGCGTCTTTCACCAGAAAGAATACAGGCTATCTCTGACATGGTGGTTCCAAAAACACAAACTGAAGTTAGACTGTTTATCGGGATGTCTTCCTATTGACAATGTGGCTTCTGAATGTTTCCATTTTTATTGAGCCAGTGCTAGCAATTGTTAGCATTTGCAATAACAGATGTATTCTACCTCTACCTTGGAATGCAGCTTGTCAAGAGGCTTTTGATATTCTCAAAATGTCTTTCTGTTCCGTGCCAGTATTGGGCTCACCAAATTACACTAAGGAGTTTGTGTTATTTGTGCATGAAATTGATGGTTGTAATTGAAGGTTGTGCTTTGGCCTTTATAATGCAGGAACATGGGGGAAAGAACAGGCCGTGCAGCTATTTTCCTCCACCCTTGACCCTGTTGCATGCTCTTTGCCAAAGTGTCTTAAAGCTGTGGTTGCTGCCAATGCATCAGTAAAACAGAGCAAAGGCATGGTTTTGGGTCACTCCTCAACCGTCATGGCCCCTCACTCAGAAGATGTGCTATTGAACCGAACGCAAGCCCAACATCTCACATCTGCTCGCCACAATAGATACAAGCTCATTTTGTTTGCACTTCACATCAAAACTAAGTGATGTCACGCGTTAAACCCAGCTGAACTGTTACCTCCCCTAGAAGAGAGTAGCCTTCCTGATACAAATGATGATTGCATCTTTATCACCACAAATAAAACAAAAAGGAGAATTGATTGACTAACACGCCTCTGCCATCACCAGATGGAGAAACAATGTGTGATGGAGCTTGCTTTAAACTTCTGGATGGCACTTCTGCTGCTGCCTATGCAATCACCACACTAGATACAGTAGTAGAAACCAGGAGGATTCCTTACAACTCTATCCAAGCAGCAGAAATAATTGCACTGTCTCGAGCTTGTGAGGTATTTCATGGGTTGGAAGTAAATGTTTATACAGACAGTCAGCACGCCTTTGGTGTAGCTCACAATTTTGGCAAACTATAGGCTGAAAGGGGATTTCTAACCTCCCATGGAACCAAGATTCAGCATGGTCCCTTGATGTTGCAGCTTTTATAAGCAGTAGCATTACCTAAACAGCTAGCAATAAGAAAATGTACAGCCCACCAGAAAATCACTGACAGTATTGGGAAAGGCAATGCTTTTGCAGACCGAATTGCCAAACAAACAGCCACAGACTTACAGTCTGGAATGTATGTATTGGGTCCTGTTAGATGAGTCGCAGCGACTGCGATGATCTAAGAGTGCATTAGCAGTGTACAAGATATTCAGGCCGAGCCCACAGCCAAATAAATCAAAGAGTGGAGATCAGGAGCAGCCCACGTAGATGAGGAAGGTTGTTGGGTTGACCATGACAGAGATGTATGTTACCTAATGCATTTGTACAAGCTATAGTGACCATGGCTCATGCCACAGCCCACATAAGCGCAAAAGGCACCTGTAAACACATAGACCCGGTATGGAGGAACTCCAACATACCCAAAATAGCAGATCGCCTGGTCAAGAATTGCATAATTTGTTAACATGGCTTTAACGGTATTGGCGCCTGCAATACCTGTCCGCCCGATCACAACCCTGCAAAATTAGCACCGGACACAAAAGGGTAAGCTTCGACCCATTTGCTAAATAGACAAACTACCACCAGAACATATTTAACATTCTCAAATCTGTACATCTCAATACAATCAAAGTGTATTACTTAGAAAGTCATTGAAGGTGGACCAAGCTTTCAAAAAGGTGCCTTTCTCTTACCTAGTGTTTCAAATGTTGAATCTCACTTTAAAATGGTGTGCATTTTACGGGTGTTAAAAGGTAAATCCCATCGGCAACATAATATACCTTGTAATTTCCTTTTTAAATATCTCTGTGTGGATTGTCGAAATGTTATATTTGTGATGGTTAAAATTGTGATGCAACGTGTTCGTTCTTATGAAATCTATGGTAATACAGTGGTTAACCAGTGATTTGAGACAGGCACTAAAAGAGATGTTTGTTTTGATCATTGTCATAAGAAGAATGTATTTGTTTAAAGAGGGTGTGAGACCTACTTCAATGTTACAGACTGTATTATAGGTACTATATCATGAAAAAGGGAAACAGCACTTCAGACAAATGTAAATGAGTATGCTGGATACAATTCCATGGATGATACAATGAGAACCAAAGAGGAAATTGTTGCTTGTTTTTGCTTTTGAAGATTCTTATTTCTCTTTTTTTCTATTTTTCTCCATTTTTAGTTTTCTTAATGTTCAAACCCGACACTCCTCCCGTATACCTCTCTTTTTTCTACAAAGAAGCATTTTTCATTAAATAACTGGGACTGAAATAGGAATTACTGTGCGAACCACGGGTACACCTACTGGTCTCTATATAAATAAAAGGAAAATGTGTGGACATGTCTGTGTGTCTGTTTGAAATGTTCAGCATACTTCCCAATATTCCACAAACCTGACATTTGGCATGTGGGTAGGTTCCATGTTGTAGATAATGTAAAAAGTATAAACTATACATTTTCATATTTTTTCTTTTTTTAAGTAGTCTGGAATGCTGGGATATGTTTGTGTGTATGTTAAAAATGTTCAGCATACTTTCCAACATGCTACAAACCAGAAATGTGGCATGTGGGTAGGTTCCATAGTGCACACAATGTAAAAACTACAAAATATACATGTTTCTATTTTTTAAGTGTTTTTTTTTAAAGCAGTCTTCGATGCTTGGATATGTGTGTGTCTTTTTGAAATGTTCAGCATACTTCCCAACATGCTACACACCTGAAATGTGGCATGTGGATAGGTTCCATGGTGTAGACAATGTAACAAGTATAAAATATAATATAACATTTTCAGATTTGTTTTAAGCGGTCTGCAATGCTGATCCCTGCCATATGTCTCTTTGTGCCATAGTTCTGCTGTAGTTCTACGTTCATTGTTCATTGTTCCTAAAGTTCAACTGTTCATGAACATTTCTGCAGTTCATTTTTCCTAAACTTTCCTCACTATCAGCATTCTAGCTAAAATTAGCGGCACTCACTTTTGAAGTCATGTGGGTGACACAATACAGTGATTTTGTAGTAATGCAGGTGACAGGAAACGTTGCATGTCTCTTCAATAGTGTCTGGAATTACATTGTCTGTCACATTGTGGCAAATCTCTCATGATCATTACTGAAACTTCATTTGCCACAGAAGTCGATGAATGTATGCCATCTTAACAGTATGAATCTTGCATGTTTTAGCTGTAAACATATGGGTAAAGCACTTGAAGCTTACATGCTTCAACCCTAAACGTACAGCACTTATGTTGAGGTCTCTGCTGCCTCTGTTGTAGATCGGGACACCAATAATGTTGCTGCGCAAGCTCAACGCTCCCACTCAAAATAGCTGGAAACAATTTACGGGATTCATGCTTTTCTCTTGGTCAGCTTTATGTGGCTTGCTCCAGAGTTTGAAGCAAAAACAATTTGTTCCCACTAGCTCCTAGAGGAAGGACTAGCAATATTGTTTACATAGAAGCATTGGTTTTGATAATTAAATTAATTTCCAACTTGACTGAAGTAGGAGTTACTGTGTGAAGCAGGGCTACTCCTGCTAGTGTCTATATAAAGAAAAGGGAAATTTGTGGATATGTGTGTGTCTGTTCGAAATATGCATCATATTTCCCAACATGCTACAAACCTGAAATGTTGCGTGTTAGTAGGTTCCATGGTATCGACAAAGTAAAACATATAAAATATACATTTCTGATTTTTTGAGCGTTTTTTATACGCAGTCTTCAGTGCTTGGATATGTGTGTGTGCCTGTTTGAAATGTTCAGCATACTTCCCAACATGCTACAAACCAGATATTTGGCATGTGGGTAGGTTCCATGGTGTACCCATGTAAACAGAATACTATATACATTTGTCTAATTTTTTGATCTGCAATGCTTGGATTTGTGTGTGTGTTTGTTTGAAATGTTCAGCATACTTCCCAACATTTGGCATGTGGGTAGGTACCATGCCGTAGACAATGTAAAAAGTATAAAATACACATTTGTCCAATGTCTACCATCTGCAATGCTTGCATATGTGTTCGAAATATTCAGCATACTTCCCAACATGCTACAAATCTAAAATGTGGCATGTGGTTAGGCTAAATGTAACAAGTATAAAAAATACCTTTTTCAGATTGTTTTAAGTGGTCTGCAATGCTTACCCCTGCCATATGGCTCTTCGTACTGTTGTCCTGCCATAGTTCTACAGTCATCGTTCCTAAAGTATAGCAGTTCATTCTTCCTAAGCTTTCAACACTTCCAGCAATTTAGCAGACATTAGCGGCAATTCCTTTTGAAGTCATGCAGGTGACACAAAACAGTGCTTTTGTAGTAATGTTGGTGACAGGAAATAATGCATATGTCTTCAATAGTGTTCGCAATGACTTTGTCCATCACATCATGGCAATTCTCTCATGATAATTACAGAAACTTAATTTCCCACGGAAATTGCTTAATGTATGCCATCTCAATAGTACAAAGCTTAGATGCTGCAGCCGTACACGTACGGGTATGACACTTCAAGCTTACACACTTCAGCCCTACACGTATGGCACTTATGTTGAGGTCGCTACTGCCTCGGCTGTAGATCGGGATACCAATAATTTTGCAGCGCAATCTCAATGCTCCAACTCAAAGTAGCTGGAACCGTTTCACGGGATTCATGCTTTTCTCATGTTCAGCTACATGTGTCTTGCCCCAGAGTTGGAAACAAAGACAATTTGTTTACTCTAGTTCCTAAAGGAAAGACTAGCAATATTTTCTACAGAGAGGCATTGCTTTAGTTCATTAAATAAACTTCAAACTAGGACTGAAGCAGGCAGTACTGTGCAAAGCAAGGGTGCACCTTTCAGTAATGCTATGATTGATATGGCATTCATAATGCGACTGTACAAAATTGTTTCTAGGCACCACAAGACAAGGGATGGAAGACATAAGGCGAACAAGACAAACAATCGTACTAGGCCTTGTGTCAATCGGATCATGCAAGTGTGACAATGAGAAGTGCAGAGGGAAGGGGAGGGGAAGTGCAAGGGACGGGGAAGCGCAAGGGATAGGGGGAAGTGTGATCAGGGCTCTATGACTATGAGTAAGTGCAGCCAAGTCATTGCAGCTCTGGGTAAGTGCAAGGGGGTTACAGTTACAGCAGTTACGGCCCCTAAGTGTGCAGTAGGCCAGGAGGCCGTGCAAAGGAAGACTGGTTGCGGTGGAGCCAGGTACCCAGTGAGAATGTGAGGGAACCAAGTAACCAATCAGCGCAGCAGACAGGTAAGTTAGCAATGGAGTGAGAGAGAGAAGGCAGAAAAGAAGAGGAGGGCCATGAGCTGCTTCCAGAACTTCAGGTGGTCTGGCTCAAATCTGAGACACCTGCAGAGGAGAGACATCTACCCCCCACTATCTGCCTGGAGAAGCATCTGACCCTCAGAGAGTTGGAGGTAGCTCTGCAAAGGGATTTCGGAAGTGAGAATTTGATGTAATGTGGGCCCCGGCCCAAGAAAGCCATGTGGATGATGCATAGGGTCTTGAAATTGATCCTTGCAGCCACATGGAGACAGTGGAGAGATTTCAGGTCTGGAGTTACACAGCCCCTGGGCTTGAGGCCAAGGATAAGTCTTGTAGTGTGGTTCTGGATTAGTTGCAGGGGGTCAAGAGTAGAGGTTGGCAGATTGAGAAAAAGGCTGTTGCATTAGTCCAGCCTGGAGAGAACCAGGGCTGTGGATACAGTGAGCTTCTGCGGGAAGGTGGGAAAAGGTTGAATAACTCTAAGGAGGTACAGCTTGATGTGGACCTTTTTGACAAGGTCCGTGATGTGAGGAGAAAAGGAGAGAGTGGAGTGGAAGAGGACACCAAGGTTTTTTGCCTCACAGGAAGGCGCGGGTAGAGGCCCAAGTAGAGCAGCGAGAGTGAGAGAGCTATAGCAGGAGCAGGAGACAAAATGAGAAGAATCTCTGTCTTACTGGAATTAAGGCAAAAATCATTGGAGGCACACCAATCTTGAATCGCGGATAGACAGTCAGGAATGAGCATGGGAGGAGAGGAGGCTGAGGAAAGCCTGAAAGAGAGCTGAGTGTCATCGGCATAATATTGAAAGTTAGAGGACAAGGAGGAAATCAGAAGGGCAAGAGGGGCCAGATAGAGACGAGATTAGAGAACAGATCTTCCCAGTTGTTCAGGAGAGCAGTTTCCATGCCTCTGGCTGTTCTGAAGCCAGATTTATTGTCATGGATACAACCAACAGATTCAGTGTGGAGACTACGCTGGGAGATGGCCAGCTTTTCCAGGAGTTTGCCTGGAAAGGCGTGATAGAAATCAGGCAATAGTTTGCCAAACATGTAGGATCGTCGAAAGGATTCCTTAGGAGGCAGTGCACAAGGGAGTGCTTGATGATAGAGTGGAAAGACCCAGTGGTGAAAGAGTGATTGCAGAAATTGACCAAGGCTGGAGCAAAGGTGTCAATGTGGTCCACAATGGTTTGTGAAGAGCTGGGGAGCACCTGTTTGGACACCACATTCATAGATCGGAATTGTCTAGAGACATTGTCAGGTGTTGTCAGAGAGAAGGAGGAAAAAGGAAGATGAGAGGGAGAGGTGGCCAAATGGGGCCTGTAAGAGGTAGAGGGAGAGGAAGAGCAAAGCGAGGACAGGATGTCCTGAGTTTTAGTGGTGAAATGGTAGGCCAGAGCCATACAGAGGGCCTCGGAGTGAACAGGAGAGTTGGAGACTGCAGTAGGATAGGTCAGCTCCTTGCACATTTTAAAGAGTTTGGCCGTGTTGTTAGAGGCTGCAGAGATGCAGGCTTGAATATGGGCCCTTGTCTTGGAGGGTTCAGAGTGTCTGTGTTGCCTTTGAAGCAGGCAGCAGGCCCATTTGTCAGAGGAAGCATGCAAAGCCCTCCACTTTCTCTCAGCCACTCTGCACTTGCTTTCCAGGGCGGCAAAGTCAGAGTCTGAACAAGAGATCCACTTGCAGGTAGGCTTCAGATGGATTGCCAGACGGGGCAAGAACGTTCAGAGTTTTGGAGATAGAGAGATGCAGGTTCGAGAGGGCTGTGCCAGAGTGCGAGTCAGCCACAGGAGTAGCAGAGAAATTGGAGGAAAAATCCTCCACTGACACTCGCTTTATGGGCCGAATAACCTTGAAGGAAGGCGTCAGTGCCTGGTTAGGCTTTGATTGAGGGGCAAGAAGTTTCAGGTCAAAGGAGAGCAGAAAGTGTTCAGTCCAAGAGAGGGGAGTGGCGAGAGGTTAGAGAAGGGGATGTCTGAGGAGATGAGAACATCCAAGGTGTGTCCAGCAGAGTGTGTCGGACCAGATGGTCGATTGGAAATGCAGAGAGTCGCAAATGTTGCCTTAGAGCCCCAGGAGGGATTAGAAGCATCCAGGTGGATGTTGACCTCTCTGAGGAGGAGGAGTTGAGAGGTTCAGTCAAGGAGAGAAGAAGTGAGGTCAATCCATTCTGCGTGGGTTACCTGATCAGGTGTCTTGTAGATGGTGGCCAGAGTCAAAGAATGGCCAGAAGAGATAGAGAGCCAGCAGACTAGGCATTCAAAGGAGGAGTAAGACTGTGTAGCAATGACAGAAGCAGGGACCCATTCCAGGAAGATCAGGGCCACTCCACCTCCAGGCCAGTTGGTTCTTGGCTCGGAGAGGATCTTGTATCCCTCAAGGAGGAGAGTGTCAAATCTTATGATAGACCTGGCCGTGAACCATGTCTAGGTGAGAGCATGGACATCCAGGTCAAGGTCTTCGAGGAGATGGCAGATGTTAGAGGAGGTTTGACAGTAGAGCTAGAGTTGAGAGTAGCTATGTGGAGCAGGTTGCCACATTTGAAAGACTTCCGGGGTGGGGTACAGGAGTGAAGTACAATCAGCGGAGGTGGTAAAAATGCCCAAGAGTGAGCAGTGGCAGTAGACGGTGGTCGCATAGGGGCCAGAGCAGAGGAGGAAGTGGGAGCCAGAGTTGGGGCAGAGGAGGGGAATGGAGAGATAATGGAGATAATATGAGAGGTCCATAGGCCTGGAGAGGTAACGACAAAGAGGAGTTTGGTGAGCATCTGTCTGGAGGAAGTCCTGATGTAGTATCAGCAATAGGGAGGCCTGGGTTGGACACCAGCATATCCCGCTTGAACATTTTCCTTCAAGACTTAGTGAGAGGGATAGGATAAGTGATAGAGTAGCAGTTTGAGAAGATGGGAGAGATTGAGAGCACCATAGGGGGAGTGAGGAGGAAAGAGGGCAGGGTGAAGGAGGGAAGGCGTAGTTTTTAACACAACAGTAATGCAAGAAACACATTTGAATTTTCCTAAATAGAGGGGAAAAGTCCTAGTTTTTAACACAGCAGCAAAGCAGGAAAAACACCCAAATTCGACATTGCTAAAAAGAGGGAAAAGGGTCTAGTTTTTAACACAGCAGCAAATGCAAAGAAGAATGTGACTTTCCTAGAGAGAAGTGAGAGATGACAAGACATATGTTCACTGTGATGCTTATGATTAGTGAGATTAGAGAAGTAGGAGTAATTAGACACTTTTGGCAAGTGTCTGGTTTGCTTGTTCGAAATATCCATGCCCATGTTATGCTCTGCCTCATCCCCTCATCCTTGTGTGTGGTATGGACATGGGCCCTGCCGGTTCCATGTAATAATGTCGCCACAAAAATCTCGCCATGCAAAAATATCGCTGAAAAATGGCTGTTTCTTGTGGCAACATTATTGCATGGAACATGCGGGGGACAACCCCGCAACCCCCAAACTTTTTTTTCCTTTTTTTTAAATGTTTTTTTTTTTTTTGCCCCTGTCCACATATATATGGTCACCCAAATAATATTGCCACAACATTTTCTCGGCAATATTATTTACGGCGACCATATATATGGGAATATTATTACCTGATACCGCCCTGCCACGATCGACCGGTGGCTGCACTCTCTGTGATGAAGAGGAGGGCATGCTGGCACCCCGATAACTTGCAGCCAGGGCAGGGAGGGCAGCAGTGTGTCCTACGAATCCTACGATAGGTGAGGCATGGCAGTGCCAGATTCAGTGACGGCATTGCCACCATCCTGGCCGGTCGAGGGACCATGTGCGTTATCGTGGGGATGGTAACTTCCCCCAGACTTGCTAGAGTTTCCACTGGAGTGGTAGATGGTGGTGTTGGATGTGGTGGAGATGGTGGTCTTGCTGTCCTGTTCTGCTGCTTGCTCCCATTAGCAAGGTGTCATGCTTGTGCAGAGGTTGAGGCAATTGATCTGCCAGCAGTGCAGAGGCCTGCCTCATCACTGTCTATGTAGAATGACATGCTGTCAGTCATCTTGCAGACATGTCTGCAGGCTTTAAAAACACTCATGCAACATTGTGTGTGTTCCTGAGATGCATATTTTATATGAATGTCCTGGGTGTTATCAGTCCAATGAGTGCAGTTACTACTAGGTGGGGCTAGTTCCTGCTGAGGGTGTACATGGTGCATGCATGTGCTCAATACCTGTTGGCCTGACAAGGTGGCTTGTTGTTGTTGTGGGTGAGGTGAGGCATCACTTGCTGAAATGGACTATCATGGCACACATGGGTGCTTCTCATGTATCCATACATTGGCATGCACGTTTCACGTACAGTGCATGTGCATTGCTACAGTTCTTTTTTTATACATTTTTTTATTGTGTTTTGGCTTTCATTAACACCTTTCTTAAATAATACATTTTTTTACAAATGTGTTAAACCTAAATGATCATGAGCAATCTATAATAGAAACATATTCATATAAAATCAATCTACATAGATATTAAGAGGAAATCAAAAGTTGACATTCGAATTACAGGAATCATCAACAAGATCGTTATTCTTATGATTTGCATTGAGTTGCTTGGATAGAGCGCTACATGATAGTGCTCTGAGCAATCGCTGTGGATTTCTGTTACATTTGAATTTCAGTTTGCGTCAATCTTTTTTTCATTCTTTCATGATTGCATGTTCAGCCATTCCAAGAATTTTATTGTCGCCAAATTCAGCGATATATGTTCAGCATTGACTATGGTAATCCACATTTGCCATTGGTCTAAGATGTGATACTCATTGAAAAATGTATAATAATATTCCTTGCGCAACGTTGTTAGATTGTTAGATTGCACTAATAAATGTTCTAATGTCTCAATTTGATTTTCAGTATTGCAAAATCTACTTTTTGCATTGCTCTCATTATCCTTATCTCGAGCAGCAAAAACTGATCTAGTGGGCCATAGATTGAATTGTTATGTCAATATTTGAGCCTGCAATTGTTGATCCGGAAATTTCTATAAATACTTTGGAATTTGGTCAGTCCTTTTAAAGGAAAAGTTTGTTCTTTTGCAAATTTTATAAGATCTGCATTTTAGTCATCGTGACAGACCATCTTTCTCGTTGCTCGGTCAGGATTAGTTGTTAGAGTGATGTTATCAAAGTCTGCTTTTTCCATGATCAGTCTATAATAATCCCTCCAGGAGTCAAGATATTTATAGGCATTATTATTCATGGTCAACCTAATGGTTGGAATCAGCGTACTTTCAAACAATTCTTTCATTAGGCATTTTCTAGATAAGGATACACACCACACGATTGTTTTGAGTGAAATTAATCCTAGTTCATACCGGATAATGGTGCTGGGGAAACTGTTTGGCACCGGTAACACTGATTTCCAAAAAACGCCTTCTATGTAATCCCATTCATGTTGGTTTTGAGGGAACTTAAATTGAGCTCCATAAGTTATTGTCAGTATAACCTTTTGCTTGTGATATATCCGCACCAGAGTATATGAGAATTTACCATATTGGCAATGAATAATCTTTGCTTGCGAGTTTAGAGATTGTGTTTTGAGTTTTATTTCTAACTTATATGGTATATCCATTTTGTTATTATTGATGTTCACTCATAAGGTATATATACTCCTGAATGACCATCAGTGGGTCTGAGTCTATGGATCATTTGAATTCTGAAAAAGTATAGGTTCCCTTCCTGCACTGCAATTTCAGGATGTTCATTTTCTCTCTGTTTATTGCTAGTTTGTTTTCAATTGCATGTATTTGGAGAGCTTGAAGTTGTCTTTGAAGGCCAATCGGGGTATGGTGCGCAAGCACCAGGTCATCCGCATAGAGGAGCCACGCTATCGGATAAGAGCCCAATTTAGGCGGGAAGGATCTGGCATTTTTTAGATGTTTACTAATGTCACTGATGTAGAAGATAAACAAGGTTGATGCAAGCATGTACCATTGATTTAAGTTGCGATATATCATGATGAGGCATTACAAGAGCCCTTTCTGGTTTAGCTTCACTCTAATAGACGTGTTGGAATAAAATTGGCGTATTAAGTTTAAAATGTAGTTCGGACAACCTGTCTTTGTTAGTCTTTCCCATAACTAATGTCCTCTTCGCCCTTGCGGGTTGCCCCAATCTCCTACCCCCTAACAATCATACAGAGTTTTCCCAGTCCCTCCCCACCTCTTCGTCTTTGCGTATATCTGACACCCCTTATGCAATTGCTCAGTACTCCGAGGGCTCCCACCCTGTTACATCATACCCAGTTACCGAAGTCTCTCAGCCTCTGTCCACACTAAAAGAGAGCCCACATCCAAGCCTGTGTCTCTGCAGCATCTAACAACTCAGCCACACTCTTTAAAATCTGCAAGGAGCTGGCCAACTCTGCTGCAGCCTCTACCTCCCCTGTCGCTTCCCATGCCCTTTGCACAGCCCTTGCCTCTCACTTCATCTCTAAAACCTAGGATATCCTGTCCACCCTCTTGCCTCCTTCCCCTCTCCTCCCCTCTCCTTCTTTGAACTCTGGATCTCTTACAGCAACCCCCCAACCCTTTTTTCTCTTCCCGTCCTCTCTTCTCCCCTGATGAGGTCGCTAGACAAGTCCGATCTATGAAAGTCTCGTCAAAACAGCCTCATACTGTTCTTCCAAAACCATCAAGGACCACATTGACACCCTCGCTCCTGCCCTGGCCGATTTCTGCAACCTCTCCTTCACCTCAGGAGCCTTCCCCTGCCCTCTGAAGTACTCGCGTGTGCACCCTATTCACAAGAAACTCACAGATGATCCCTCATGCCCAGCTTACTATTGCCCTATCTCAATCACTCCCTTTGTGGGCAACCGCCTGGAAAAGCTAGCCATCTCGCAGTTTAAACTTTACTCTGATCCTGTTGGTTGTCTCCACGACCATCAATCTGGCTTCAGAGCTGCTAGATGTATGGAAACTGCTCTCCTGAACATCCATGAATATCTGCTTTCCAACCTTGACTCTAACATCCCATCTGTCCTCAACCTACTCAATCTCTCTTCTGCCTTTGACACGGTCAACCATTCCATCCTGCTCAACCATCTCAGTGACAACCTGGTCATCACCGATCAGGCTCTTTCCTGGCTGACCTCTTTCCCCTCTGATCGACCCTCCCAGGTCTAACTTGGGTCCTTCATTTCATCTATCTCCCTTTCTACCTGTGGTGTTCCCCTGGGGTTTAACCTCTCACCCTGGCTCTTCAACCAGTACCTTGCAACTCTCACCCACTGCATTGTCATTTTCTGCTCCAATTTCCAGCACTATGCTGATGACAATCAAATAATTTTATGGCTCCTCTCGGCCACCTCCTCTCCTTCTCTCATCTCTGACTGCTTATCTGCCATTCAAGATTGGTATGTTGCCAACAACTTTGCCTGAATGCCAGCAAGGCGGAGATTCTTCTCATCAGCACACCTTCACCCTCCTTTCATGACAGTCTATGGCCGTCCTCCATTGGCCTTTCTGCTACTCCAACCTGTGAGGCTAAGAACCTCGGTGTCATCTTCGACTCCACACTCCCTTTCTCTGCCCACATCTCTGATGTCTCAAAAAAGTAAAACTTCTTACTGCATCTCCTCTGAGGTATTCTACCTTCCTCTCTTTCCCCCAGAAGCTCACTGTCTCTCAAGCCCTGGTTTTCTCTATGCTGGATTATTTCAACAGTCTCTCTTTAAATCTTCCTGCTTCTACTCTCCGCTCTCTGCTACTTATCCAAAACTGGACCGCAAGACTTGTCCTTGGCCTCAACCCCTGGGATCATATATCTACAGCCCTGAAATCTCTCCATTGGCTGCAAGGATTCCATTCAAAACCCTGTGCATCGTCCATAGGGCTTTCTGGGGCATGGTTCCAAAACACCTTCAGATTTCCCTCCATAAATGCCTTTTCACCCCGAGCCCTTTGCTCCTTTATTTCCAACTCCCTTAGTTGGGTTAGTCGTTTTCTCAAAGAAACGAGCTGGGGGAAGATCTCTGCCTTCGGCTGGGGCCTCCTTCTGGAACAGCCTCCTGGCCACTCTGAAACTTGAGGAGAACCATCTCTGGTCCTGGAAGCACCTCAAGACCTTCCTCTTTGCTTCTGCTTTCGCTCCTCCTCTCCCCTACTGATCTACTCTGCTCTCGCATTGTGCACCTGGCTTACCCTAACTCTAACTTTCTGGCCCAGGTACCTGCTCCACTTGCCACCCACCTGCAATGACTCCTTGCAATACCTTGCACTAGGAGCCTGTATCTGTAACCATTGAGTCCACCGTTCTTCTCTGCACTTATCAGACACATCCTGGCTGTCGCCCCTTTCTTGCACTTGCCTACTTTTGTTTGTTGCTTTTACTATTTATTAATTTCTTATTTATCTGTATTATCTGTATTTTTCTCAGCACTTTCCACTTCTCACCCCAACCCCTATGAACTCCCGCCTTCCCTCTCTCCTGCACTTGTGTGTTCTCAATGTCACTGGGCCTAGTAAGATCAGTGTTTTTGTCCTCCTTTGTTCCCCTCCCTTACCTTGTCACACTCTGAAACACTTTTATACAAGCACAATATAAATAAAATATTAATATCAATATCAATATTAATGTGTGTGATATGGAGTCAACTGCTTGTTTTAAGTCAACAAATGCTAAATAGAGCAGTTGTTTTGTGGAGGTGGCTTGTTTTTTTAGTGCAGGTATTACTAATAAGTTGGTGTCAGTGCCTACTCCACTGATGAAGTCAGATTGATGAGGATACCTCATCTTCACTGTCTTTAGCCATTTTCGCATGTCTCTAAGCAATAGCATGGCATATATTGTACCTAGAGAGTCCAATAAAGCCAATGGCCTATTATTAGTGGGAACTTTCCTATCTCCTTTAAAAAAAAAAAAAATAGGAATAAGGGTTGATTGTTGCCACGATGAAGGGATGATTACAGTTTGCGCAATTGTTTGATATATGGTGTTTAGGATATCTGTCCAAAGCTCTGGATTGGCTATTAATGTTGAATTAGTAAGCCCATCAGGCCCCGGTGCGCGTGAGGAGCTCAGTTTTTTATTTGAAGCATGATATCAATGCAGTAAATTTCTAATGCTTTTCTGTTGGGGCCTGGTATCTCTACGTTGGTCGGATTATCGGGGTCCGATAAAAGTTTCAAAAAATTGATCTACCCTTATTCTTCGCTTACTGCATTCAATAAGAGAGATGAATTCCCATTCTTATTGGCTGCTTTTAAGAAATGCCAAATTTGAGCACTTGATTTTAAAGATATGGTTTTGAGCATGTTCTCAATATCTTCTTGTCTTTTGAATACTTTGTGTTGTTTTAAAAGGTTCTTATATGCTGTTCCTATTTTAGAGGTTTTTGTTTTATGCTCAACTGTGGAGAATTCTACAATTGTTTTTAATGGTCTCCTGTCATCTGCTTTCAGCAGCCTGATTTTAGGGTCATAGAAATGTCTATGGACAATTTTGTCACAAAGACCCTTTTGGGGTTTTTCATGAAACAACGCCAAGAAGTGATTGTATGAGGAATCTCTGGTTTGCGGCTTCCCTTTTGCACATGATGTATGATCATTGATCAGTTGACATTTTATCTAGCAGTTGTTTTAGTTTATCACTGGCCCATTTTATTCTGTTTCTTCTATTGTCTAACAATAAATAATATGTGTAATGTTGTTTTGTGGGGCTTACAATTTTCTCCCATGTTGTTTCAAGCAGATTATGGTCACTGTCATTTGAAGATAGGAAAGGGAAGCTACTTATGTGATTTAAGTCCTGCATCAAGATGAAGACATAATCTATTATGGCGGCAGAGTCATTTCTGTTCCACGTGAGTTTGGGGGGAGTGTCCCCTTGAATGGTGCCATTAAGGATGGTGAAATTTCTTTCCACCATTAGATTCATCCATCTGAGGCTTTTTGATGAGCGTGCTTTATTGTTGAGCGGGATACAGCTTATGTTTAAATCCCCTAAATTTAGGATGGTATGATGGTTCTGCTCACTATAAATAGTATCCAGAATCAGAGTTACATGTTTAAGGAAGTCATCATCAGTTATGATGGTGGAATTTCAATATAGGTTTATGATAGCAGTGTGTGTGTGGATAATAGGATGTCTATCATCTGCAAATTCTAATTTGAGCAATTGGATGCACGGGTGATGAGTTAACCAAGCGTTAATTTGCCATCAGCATCTTTTCAGAGGGTGGCTAGAAGCCAATACATGGTTCTTCCTTTGGCTTGTTGAATAGCTGGAACCCAGCATGTTTCGTAGTTATGTAAGACAGGTTGCAAGGAGATCCAGCTTTCTTGTAAGATAATGATGTCATATTTATCTAAGGAGTGATTTACATTTACTTTCAACAGGTATTTGAAACCCCTGGTATTCCAAACCTGCCATCTTCAATGAGCAGTTGGACACTTGTATTTGGCTTTAATTGTTTACTCCATGGTTGTTGTTTCTTATTGCTTTTTTTGAGCCATTCGCATTTCATTGTATATGGAGTTAATTTAATGGATTCACAAAAAATGTATTGTTTTAGATTTCCTCTTGCTCCCTTGCAATTTATGAGTAATTCCTGTCCTCTGTGTTCTTTATCCACTTGTTCTTGTTCACCTTGCGCAGATCTTTCATAGATGTTTTTAGTACTTATGTACGATTTTTTGATGGTTAAATTAAAGCACTGTTGAGCTAAGAGGTCTTTGGCACTCTATATTCTTTCTTTAAAAATTCTTTCAAAAATTGCAATTGAATTTCTGAATCAATTTATTGGATATTGCTAATGTAGATTGCTTCGATATCTCTCATTTCTATTAGATTTGGATTCATGATTGACTGGAAGGTAGTTAGAACTGTAGTCCTGTTCGGGAAAGGATCATTGCTGTGTCTATCAATCATGGTTATGACAAGATTTTCTGAGCTATCTAGATTAACATGGTTTATTTTAAACTTTCTCTGTTCAGTTTCACCCTGGTGGTCATCATCAACTATATCTGATACATTTTTGCTTTGTGTTGGTGCGCTGCTTTCACTTTTATTTTCACCCGTATGCATAATTTTGGTGCTTGTCGAATTTTGTGTTCTCTTCTGTTCTAAGGTTAGAAAATGTTTATCATTTTGGTTTGAGTCGGTCAACCACATCTTGGTTATCCCAATGGGTCGGCGTTCTTCATTAGGTTTGTCTTTCACTCTGACACAATTCGCAATGATAGGTTCTTCCTCGTTAATTTGATGTATGGTAGTAATTGAGTATGTGGAGAGATTCATGATCTCTTTGTCTATCTGATCATCTTGATTTATAGCCGGACTCTCTGGCAGCTTATTGTTGCTTCATCTATTTTCTTATTATATATATCATCAGCTAAGTTTTCTGTGCTTATGTTATCCTGTTTGGGCTCATCATTATGTGATGGCATGGTCACGGCACTAATGCATTTTTCGTTTTTTTCCTTGAGCATTAGTTTGACGTTTAGCCAATTTATTTAACGTTTTTGTCGGTTAAATACTTCAAAAAAAGATTCTTGTATTTGTTGGATTTCATCTGTGCTAATTATTATTTCATTGGAGCAACCAATTTCAACATCTCTTCAGCTCTCACATCAGCCTTCAAAGTTAAGTCTTTGCCTTCAGTCGTTAACAGCAGCATTATTCCACTGTGCATAGAGAGTTGCATGTCACAGTTTTTCCTTATCAATACATTCTTTTGCACTTGCGTTTCTACTGCTAGTATATCGAATTTGGCCGAAATATTGCTTATAACGAGAGTCTGCGCATGTGATTGTTTCCAATGTTTCTTATAGTTTAGTCAGGCTGCAGAGTCCATTATTCATTGCAGCCAATTTGATTTTGTATGCAGGAATAGGCAATTGCCTTAATCCAAATGACTGTCTTGGTGTAGGCTTGATGAAGGACCTGTCTCATGAAGCTGAAGAGTTTGCGGTGCAGTTGGATAGGTTCGGATATACTATAGGTGAGTGCGATAATATTGATGTGTGGATAATGGGTGACCGCAGCTGAGTCTCTAGCGCTGTTTGCAGTGCTTTCTGATCGTCCACCGTCTCACCATTTGGTCCATTCGGTGGTGGTGTGATAAAACTGTTATTACTCTCAAAGCAAGGTCCTTGTTGAGTAGGTTCTGTTTGCTGGAAGTCATCATCTTGCTGAGTTATGTTGAAGTCACAAATTCCATAATCAATGTCCGGTAAAGTCACGTTTTCCATTGGGGATTTTATGCAAGATATTTTTTGCAACCTGGGAGTCAAGGAGCAGTCTGATTATATCCATTGCTTTGTAAATCAAGGTTGTTGTCCATGGCACACGTTCAGTCAATTCTGTTTTGGCTGGGTTGGACAATTTAGTAACCCTTGGCTTGGGCAAAGTGTCTTCGTCTGAAATATGAATGCCAATTTGGATGTTTGGGTTCTTTTCGTGCGTGCGAGTCACGCTCTTTTGTTGTATTGGTTTATTTTCTCGGATTGGTAGAATATCCATAAACGTTTGGGGTTCAGTATGGGTTTTTGCCAATGGATGTCAGATTAATCTGAGTTCAGTAGTCAGCAATTTACAATGTGCAATTTTTGTGTGTTGCGTTTTTCATCCATTTTTTGTTTCTTCCAGCTCCACAAGAAGACGGATGGAAACTTGTATTGGACTGATCAGTGACATGTTGGATTTTAAAGTATATGCTTTTCCCTCCCTCAGTGCTATTCAATGGTCGGTTAATCACAGTGCAAAGAAAGAATGTCAATAGCGTGCTCGAGAGGCTTTGGCAATCGCTGTCCACTGCACTGCAGAACAGCAGAACAGCCGTTGCCAAAGCATTCTCACAATGTGCGCGTGCAATGCGCGTGACCTTGGGCTTTTGTAGCACTTCTGGGTAATCAAGAGTGGGGCTTAGCCAGGCTCTAAAAAGAAGAAAACAAATACAGGATATTAGTTGATTTCCAAGTAATTGTTTAAAGTCAGTGTTAGTATCAGTAGATGAAATGATACTCGTACCGCTTTTCCGTAGTTTATTGTATCAAAGTTTTGATCGTCCCGATCTCTGGAGTCCAGCAAAGAGAAAACACTTAGTCAACAACAGAGAGTAGCGAGGCACAATGGAACAGCACTCGCCAAAGCACTCTCACAATGCATGCATGCAATGCTTGCGACCTTGGGCTTTTGTAGCACTTCTGGGTAATCATTGGCAGGGCTAAGCCAGGCTCGCATTTCTGTAGTTTGTAGTATCAAAGTGTTGATAGTCCCGATCTCTGGAGTCCAGCAAAGAGAAAACACATAGTCGACAGCAGAGAGTAGCGAGGCACAGCAGAACAGCACTCACCAAAGCACTCTCACAATGTTGGTACATTTCTCCACCTCTCCTGACACATGTGTGTACTCACTGTGCATTTGTTGTGATAAAAATGTGTTGACCCATTCCCTTACCATTTTGCACATCTCTGCTGGCATACACATGCTTTTGGACACTGCATTCACATGTACATGGGGTCAGATAGAATTACCACCATCGCCGTGGGAGCCTGCTCTGGCCTCCGTGCTTCCAATCCCATCAATGCCCTCCAAGTGTAGGATGGAGCTGATTGTCTCCTACCAAGGCATTAGGGTGAGGGGTTGCACTATGCCACCTCCTGTGGCAGCACTCTCCCTTCTGTGTCAGGCAATGAGACTGCAGACCCTCACCTTCAGATCATCCCACTGCTTGCGGCAGTCCTAACGTCACAGGGAATGGTGCCCACTCCTGTCACCCTTGCCATGATGTTGGTCAATATGGCCATCTTCTTCTGTGCAAGGTCGTCTTCTGCCTGCTCTTAAAGAGCTCCTCTGCATGCTCCACAACTGCATCAGCCAATGCAGTGAGCTCTGCCTTCGTAAACATTGGCTTCCACAGCTGGAGTTCTGGGAGGCATGCCTTTTTCTCCTGTGACATGATGCTACCAAAAGTATGGGGACTGGATGGCAACAGGAAATGGGAGACTTGGAGTGGATTTGAAATTTTAAAGTTGGCCACTGCCATTCTTCCTGTTCAGGTGGTGACTTTATTTCCACTGGCAGTTATAGCTGCGGTGGTGATACCGGCTGGTGTGCATTGCGTACTTGTAATACCAACCAGTGCGCCTGCAGTAACGGTAATACCTCTATCATTTTGATATTATTACCACTCAATGCCCATTGCTGGCAGTAAAACCACTGGACGGTATTACTTTTTCCACCAGTGGTGTGTGCACATGCCTGCCCGGTAATGATACAGTGGTAATTCGGCCAGGCACCCCAGCAGTAATAGTAATACCACCGGGGCAGAATTACTGCTGTTTTAACAGCAAATTCATGATGAGCCTCTGTGAGCTGCATATATCTACGATGTTATGTCTACTTACCTTTGCATATTTAAAGTCTGCTTAGAGTATTATTATAATAATCTTTTATACTGACCTGTGTGGGTCGGTGTACTTCCTATTACAGTTCAGCATGAACTGTACTACACAACAGTGCCCCTTCCTCCTTATTTCAGCTTTGCAGCTTGGTCTGCGCTAGTTAAGAGAGTGACTGATCTCAACTGGGTTTGTGAATATCCTTGTCACACCTATGTTGTCTATTCTAAGTTCTCCCTGAGATAGTGACTTTGATAAACCCTCATAACAATTGATAAGGGAGGCAGACGACTTTACAGGGGCAAGAGCATTATACATGCTTCTCTACATATACATGAGGAATGTTTACACTCATGGGGGCAACCTTTTTCAAAAAAATAGAGCGGCAACCCTCTAACCCAATATAAGGCACAGGGTTTCAGGGGTATTCTCTCCCCATGAAAAATGTTAATAATTGGAAGAAATGGTTTATTTTACAGAACAAATTCTGAGATAATTGAGTAAAAAGGTATGCCATTTACAATTGGCTCTCTAGTGCGGCACATAAAAACATTCAATGAATGCCAGGTCACCAACAGTACAGTGAAAAATATGTTTACAATGTTGACCCTGCAATATATTCCATAATTGACATTCTAAATAACTTTAATGAAGCATCCCCCACCATGTATGCCAGCGTTTCATCGCAAATGCATTTAAGAAGTTAAGAACATATACAAGCACTACCACTGTAACTTCATTTTTTGATGCTGCATCCACAATATAAACAAGCATTGCCATTGGAAATCATGTTCATTAAGGTGTACACAATAAATGGAAGCATTGGTACTGTAGTTCACTTTCATGATGCTGTACCCATAATATAAGTTGGTGCTGCTATGGTAAATCACTTTCATGATATTGTGCCCAAAGACAATAAATGTCAGCCTAAGTAAGGAGTAAGTCAGGTGAGTAACTGGAAGATAGGTAGGTTGCTTTGGATTATCCTAGATCCTGCTGGTGCTGCCTACATGGGTGTTTGTTTGCTCTTGAGGCTGTAGAGAGCTTTAGCAATACTTCAATAAGAAAAGGTTCAAACACTCGTTTGTTAGGCACTCCAGATGTGGTTTATTGAAATTGTTTAAAGGATGTCCGTTGTTTTCACAGATGCTTTGAACAAAAAGGTCATATTTAAAGTCATTAGATTATACTGGTTGTTATTAGGATAGTGGTGGTATTCACACAGTGATTTTTTATCTCCTTTCCATATGACTAGTATATCGTCAATAAATCTACTCCAGTAGATAACCTGGTTGAGGTCACTGAATGATTGGTGTTGCCATGCATGGTCTAATTCAAAAGAGCCCATATATAGGTTGGCATATGCAGGCGCAAATTTGGCCCCCATGGCTGTTCCTCGTTTCTGTTTAAATATGTCTCCATTGAAAAGAAAAATGTTGTTGTTAAGCGGGAAGTTCAGCATCTCTAGTATCATTTCATTTTGTTTTTTATAAGAGATGGATCTTGTCTCTAGAAACTCTTGAGTGGTTTCTAGTCCTTTGTGGTGAAGTATGCTAGTATGAAGGCTAGTAACATCAAAGGTCACAAGTCTAAAATCTGATTCCCATTCTATTAGTTCCAGTTGGTTTATGACATCTGTAGTGTGTTTGATAAATGAAGCAAGATTGGATGCCAATGGTTGCAGATGTTTGTCGATATATGATGAGATGGGTTCAGTTAATGATCCGATACTGTTGATAATTGGTCTACTGGATGGTGTTTAACCAAGTGTTTAACCTAATACATATGTCCATTTCTGAAAATAAAACAATACGTGCATGCAGTAGACATGTGGAAAAAAGTGTAGCAAATTCAAAAACATATATATTGTTTCCAATATTACTTTCATGAATGGGCTGGCAAGGTTTGGAGCAATTGCATTATTCAGAGAACATGTGCTCCTTGAGATCTCTTGTTTTTCGCCAGTGTCAAGAGTATTCATGCCGTCTGTCCATCAATTAAATTGTATGGATCCAGGCCTAGAGACAAGTGCAAAACCCTTTGGCAATGTAGAGCAGCCACATGGGGCTTATTTTAATGAAGGTTCGAAAGGCAGGTGAACACGGTAGTCACATGCACAAAACACTACACAGAGTCCAAACATCATAAGAAGAAATACATGTTTATTGAAACCAAAACACACCACATGTGCAGAAAAAAATGCATATTACAATGCAACACAACATGTGGAATTCTTTCTTACTGAGATATTTGCCAATAAAAGGTATTCACAAAGTATGGTAGCAATGAATACCCATCTGCTCGTAGAACAGTTGTGAAGGTCTGACATGACATTTACTCAGGAAAAGGGTTTATTATTATCTTAGAATGTGGTCTCGGGGTCTGTTTGTAAAGCCATTTGTGAGGGCAAATTAGCCTGAACCTTTTCATTTCTGATAATAACATGACAATAATAATTGCTCTATCACTGAAGTGATATCTGCAAATCAGATATCACTTTTTCATAATTCTCCCTGCAAAAAAAATAGTTCTGCAAACCTTATTCTGAGAAGACTTATACCTAGTGATGTCAAACCATGAGTGATCTGTCTGCAGGACACATAAAAGGGTTGTATGAAGTTTAGCAACCCTAAATTATCCCTCGATAGTGGAACACCTTTTCTTACTGGAAAATCCTCGCCTGAGCTACTCTACTCCGTCCCCTTTAACTATCTACCTATGTCAAATAATTTCTTTAATAACTATTCTGGTGTATTTTCCCTAGGCCTGTCCTTTGAAGCACTGAACCTTACGCTGCCCTCTCATGGTAGTTCCCGTCTTCCTGGAAGGTGACAAATCTTTCCCAGGAAAGACAGGCTTTGATGGGGCTGAGCCAACATTGTCTGTTTTGAGTGAAACTCAGATCCAGACAGTGAATACATAGTAGGCCGTTATGGGCAGGTAACCAGAAATCAAGTTGATAATAAAATGACACATATATGTTTTGGCCAGGATATCTGCATATTTGCAGAGACCACAATGTGAAGAACAGATATGTCTTATATTTAGCTTTTCATCTGGCACCAGGTTCTGAGGCCAATCATTCATACAATTACATTTTCCAATGTTTTAGGTAATGCAGGGATAATGTAGCAATGTGCCCAGTAAATACCTTTCTGCACGATGGGGCAGAGAGTCTGAAAAGTAGACCTGGGGTGTGGGGGGACGTTAGTGTATTAGGAATGGGTTGAGGCTAGGTTGTTGTCCATTTGCCTGCAAGACTAACTGAAACAAACCATTTTAGTTATATCATTGCCCAACATTAAGATTATTCTTTTATTGAAATTAAGAGGAACTTCTATGCACTATTTCCCCATGGAGTTAGTCCAGCCATATGAGGCGGCCCAACACATCTTTGGTGTTTTTGAAGCACTGGAGTTATCCTTCAAGCTTCATGAGATGGAGGGAGGATTGTGGAAGGCAGCCATGATGAGTCAAAGGACACTGATGTCTTCCTTCAGTTAGCACCCGAGGAGATGCCCATTCCCCCACCCCCAAAATGAAGGCTTGCAGTCTCAAAACCCAAAAACAATAATTTAGGAGTTTTAGAGAACTCACTAAAAGGGGCAATTACACTTTTGAGGCATTTACACATTTGTCCTTGAAGTCTCTGAGTGAGTAGAGTGGATGACTGGATACAATATAGAGTCTTTTGATGGGATTCTAAATTTGATTATATGTGCACATATTCTCAAGAATTGTGAAGAAGAGGCAAACTGGCATTTTGTGGGCAGGAATGTAAGAGACCGTAGGGTGCTTGCTTAGGCTGCTAATAGTTAAGTGAGATTCCACCTGTAAGGGCAAACAGGGTGGCACCATAAGTGCTGGTGTCATGGAATAGTCTTTGGTCTCTTTGGACATTCCAACAGATGAGGTTCCACTAGGCCAGGGAGCAGCAAATGAGCACTTATAACTCTGAGTAGGGACAATGCCTAGTTACCAGAGGAGGCCCTAGTTCCATATGATACAGATACTGTTGAATTATGTATACATGTATGGGGTAAATACTCCCACCCTGGTTGGCATGGCTGCTAGTGGCACAATAGCCATGGGATAATGGGTGCAACCTCGGCAGTACAGCGATCACAGTATCGGAAGGTTTAATGACCTCAGCCTACGTCAGAGGGCAATTTTGGAATTTAGCTGGGGGACAAAGCCTCTTTACACTGTGCAGCAGTCAAATACTCAATTCCAGTAGTGTCTGTTGGGCAAAGACCTTACAGATCCAGACGTTGTTGCAACTGTTACTTGAATGAGAGATCTGCATGCAGCAAGTTAAGGTGCACTAATGACGCTAGGCCCCAAAGCTTTTGTAATTCAAGCAGTTAAAATACTGCTAAGCTTAGAAGGGTTGGTTCCGTCCACTGCCAATATTTGCAGGCAGCTAATGAAAATAAAAAGAAAGTGGACAACAGTTGGGAAGAATGCAAAGTTTTGGCAGTGGGCCATATGTCTACTGAGATCTCATATGGACATACTGCCAAAGCCTGGACCTTACAATACATTGCAGATGCCTCAGTACATGTTCTCACCCTGGGGATGAACCAGACACTGATAAGGATAAGGATTTTGCTAAACTATGATGGCTGGGGGACATTTGAGTAATATCTGTGAAGACAAATGAGCATGAGATGATTTGGTGTTTATTAATAGAACAATGCTGTCACGCTTAAAAAGTGAGATCTGCTAATCAGATATCACCACCATAGTTCTCCCTGTTAAAACCAAACAGCATACATGTAATTTTGTGGAGACTCCGTACTGACATCCACACTGGCTGTCCTGTTGTTGGCATCATGGTAGTTACCGAGTAACAGGTGCATACTTGAAACCTAATGGTGTCATTTTATTGTCAGCTTGGTTTCTAGCAGCCCTCTTGTCAGGGCCTCCTGTGCAGTCACTGTTTGGCTTTTACTTTCAGACAGAACATACCATGTGATGTTAGCCCCAGGTTTGTCACCTTTCAGGAAGGCAGGAACTGGGTGTAGTTGGCAGGGAGAGGTCTAGCACTTCACAGGACAGGCCGTGCCAGCCCAAAATAAATCACACCAGGCCAGCAATCAACAGATACTCTTTAATGTAGCCGTTACTGATTACTGCAACAGTCAACACTCCTGCATTTTAAATGATCCATTATTTATGTTTAGACAGTGACAGCTGCTGTCTGGTGTTTGTTGTGTGATAGAACGATTTGAGGAGGCCACCAATAATGTTAACCTTCACAGTGCATCTCTCAGTAAGGAACTGCCATTGGTGTACTTGCTAGAACTCAATATGCCCAACATTATAAGGGCCCATGATTTGGCTAGCGAGGTACATTCAGAACAGGTAGTCAGGGATGGGCTGTCTACCTTCTGTGCAAACTCACACGTACTCTCAATGAAAGAACCAATACTTCCTGGCCTTATTTCTTGATCAATGATTTAAGATCAAAGTTACAGTTTATAAACCACATGAAAACTCAAACAAGCTAGCTGAATACGACTTTTTTTTAGATATTCAAATATACACAGATGCAACGGGTTGAAATGGTTTGAAATGAAATTGAATAAAGAACATAGGAAGAACACAAAACATCTACTGTCCTCAAACTACTGTCCTCAACACACCATGCCCAGAGAGTTCAAGACCATTGAAATCTTCCTCCCCAGGGAATAAATTGGCTATGTAATCCTCAACAACTGGCCCCTCTTATGTGAACACTACTGACTAAAGTCTTAGAGTGAAGGCAGGGATTCTGCCAGATACAATCTTCACTTACCTGGGAATCCTCAGTTTGAACATGAGTAGTTATGATGATCCACAAAAGCATTTTTTCAGTAATCTTCAAAGTGAAACTTTCGGGTTGGTTTGCAATACAATGGCAGTAAGTTTGGTAATTGCACTGGACAGGAGTCAGGGCCTGGTACGAATACTTCATCAGCTGTTATCTTTGGACTTTGCTGCCACTAATTTAATAGGCAATGGTAATACATAATGGACAAACTAGATTGCATCCTCTTAGACAGATTCAGCGGTAACTCGCAGTTTCGGAAACTTATGATAGCCAAAACATTCCACAGGTCGGAGAAAGTTCCGCCAGTTGTCCAACGCAAACCTTTGAATGGTAAAGGGTCTACATTCAGCTTCTTGACAGCTGCAATTGATATTTGACATTTTTGGATTGAAATTACAATCTACAATCTGGGAGACACCACATATTGACAGAGGTAAGCAAACAAATACATATTTACCTTGTTGTCAGGTACTTATTTAGTTTGAAATAAGTTATTACATGTTCATGTTAGACCATACAAGCATACATATGGCCTTCAACTAATGAAAGTAACATCATATTTTAAATATTTTTGAACATATGATATAGTCTATACACTCAGTATTGTATCATTCGTTTTGGCAGGTTGGCACAGTTTCCAAAGAGAAACAAAGCAAGGAACATAGGAGATTGCATTTTAATACTTTCACATTATTTCGATCATATTTTTGATTATGCTAAAAATAAAGATCTTGGTTCTTTTTCACAATAATTTCATAATCTTTGATTTGCTCCTGCTACCTCAAACCCTGGGCGAATTCTCGAAACATTTTTGCAACAAATGTTGAGATGCACTAACACATCAGATCTTTTGCTTCAAAAATGACTCACCCTGATCTAACAGGGCATTGGAATATGCACATCCTAGATGCACACACTAACATGACCCCATTTACTCTATTTATATGTTTACACACATTAAGTGGTGTTTCCGTGCCTTTGATAGCATATCGAAATAAAGTAAAATTGAATGAAATTTAAAATGTGGCAAAAAAACGATATAACTCTGAGTCTCTTTGGAACAGATACAGTTGGGTGCAGGTTGTGTGGTATGGTTTTTCTTGTCCTTCTTTCCTCTTAAGGAGGAGCATCACTAGTATGAACTGCTGCTGTAGCATTTCACAGTGACAGGCCCTTTGTGAGTCTACCACTGTATAATGTACTTCAGGCACCAACGTGGGTGCTGGGATTCTGACGTATGCACAGGGACTCGACTGTGGTCCAGCCTCCATGAAATGTGCATGCCACTTTTGAGAATAAGGTAACCTGTGCATTTCTAAAGCTAGCACACATTTTTATACAAAAAATCCTCTGCACTTTATTATGAGAATTTGCCCCAGATACATGAGCCTGGATCTAGAGCAAACTGAGACACCCTTGAGCAAAACCTTGTGAATCACATTTGCACATGAGCATCTCAAAGCTGCTACAGATTTGCTCCAATTTTAGGCTTTGTGAATAAGCTATAAGGTAACAGTGGCATTTCCCAGGTGCACAGGGAATGTTTTGATTTTCTCCAGTACAAATCATTATCAAATCACTGGTTAGCCAGGGCAAGAGATGTTGGAGTGGCATACCAAAGACACACGATCTGGTGAGTATGGTTACTCTATGAGCTTCATTGTCCTCTGGTATTCAAGCCACACAGGGTTAGTACGAATAGGTAAGGTATTCCAAAACTTCAATGACCGCAGACAACCCACTGGTTGCCCACACCCTTCCAGCAGCAGCTTCTCTCAAACTGCTAACCATAAACCATCCATCTAAGAACCCCTGGATCCGCAACACTCGCTCAGAATCACACTGGCATCACAAACAATATGGTGTCCTGTGCAAAGAACCAGAAACACCAGACCATAACACATTTCAACCTGTTACAACCAACACAAACAGGGTACTACCATGCCAGAGGAAATGTGGCAGCATTCCTGTTACCTAACACACCCACAAAAACCTTAGGTGTCCAGTTAACTGACCCCTAGGACACCAAACCATAACATACCTCCCTCTGTATCTTCTAACACAACCTGTGAAATTCCATGACACAGAAACATAGCCTTGCTTGATTATATGACACCATCTCAAAACAGGCTGTCCTGTTAATAACACCCAGGACACCACACCAAACCACACTAAACACCTCCCTCTACTACATACACACATCACGGAAATGTCACAACACCAGAAACACTGCGATGGTCCACTAAAAGGCAAAAAAGAAAAATGTGTGGATGCACTCCAAATTTATACAGTGAGAGATCAAAAATAAATTACATTTTAAATGTTAAAGTTTTTCAAGGTGCAGGGGAGGAAAAGTGGATCTGGCACAGGTCCACTACTACAAATTTGTAATGAGAAGAAGAAGGTCCACATTTCTGGAGCCCTATTGTCCCCTGCACACTATTGCTAGTCCGTTAATGAAACGGTTCAATAATTATTCATATCAAAGTGTTGTTTTCAATAAGCGTATTTTGAACATATGGCCTTCAAAACATTATCTTCATAAAAAAAGACAATTATGTATTTCATTTCTTTCACATTAGTTTCATGGATGCAGAAGATCAACACAAACAAACAAAGGATTTTGTAGGTAAATAAACATTTAAAATTGCTGACGCGTTTTGAGAATCCATTCTCTTCTTCAAGAGCCAAATTAAGAACTGAAAAGCAAAAATAATTTTGTTTAACAATCATCCCAAAGAATAGTTATAAACTTTGTCCAATGTATCAGAAAGATTAACAGTACACAGTAACCAACCCTATCTATACACACCTAAAAAGATGTCAATGTGAATGGCAAAATCAATTCAACATTTACGTGGTAAGTGTTCAAGAAAGACTTAAATATGCTGGTGAACAGGCAAACTCACGAGCAGCACAAACTAACCACCATACAACTGAGACACACACATACATACTCAACACAGGTGTTAGGGAGAATTTTCCAGAATTACTAATTTCCCTTACCTACAGCAGCTTTGCTAGATTTCTCCACAGGCATCATCTTTTTACTATGTGTTACACAGCACCCTTAGTGCAGTGACACAGGGTTGTCTTTTTCAGACTTCCCACTTTAAACTCCATATTCTGGGACTGACTACTGTCTCTCAGAACATGAAACGTTGCCATTGACTTTATTAGTCTTTTTAAATTCACAGACCCAGTACAAACTATCTTACATATAGTACTGGGAAGGGTTAATAGTGATCCCTTTTCGTCTGTCTCTCATGGAACATTATTTAATTTCCCTTTCTTTAAGATTTGGCTGGTGGCAGTGGTATCTACCATATTTTTCCTACTGCGGCTATGTAAATAGCCTTGGTACTGTTTTAGGCTATCTTAATAGCCTCAAACTTAAATCTGTTGGACCCCATTTACTTTTATTTGGTTCCGGCTGGGTTTATTTGCCATTTCTTTTTGTAAAGGTCTTTCTTGTGTTATACTCTGTGAGCCAAATGAGGTTTAGTTCCTTTGTTCACTATCCTTTGGCGGGCTTCTGCACAGAAGCCCTCCTTAAGTGCCTGAGAGTCTGGGGAAACAGGATGTGAGGGAGGGATTTTAGGCCCCCTGCACAGGGTTCCCTTGGAAACCCAAGTCACACTCTGGTTTGATTGGCTAGGTGACTGTCCTGCCAGGACAGACACCCTCCTGTGTGATTGACAGCCAGGCTGTGTGAATGGCGGAAAACTGCATAAAAAGCAGGTGTCTGAGACTAGGAAGGCAGAGTCGCCACTGGATCGAGAGAACCGAAGAGAAGCTGAAAGAAGAGGACCACTACCACGACTGAACCTCCTGGTGAAGCCCTGCTGCGGGTCCGAATCTCCAAAATTCAATGACAGAGAAGATCTGCAAGGAATCTTCTTCCCTTGAGCTGGTGGGACCAACCAGTTTGCCAAACACCAAGCAAGGCCTTCCTCCCCGGGTCAAATTTGCTGTGCATCGCTGCAGTGAAATGGATAGCCAGGAGGCTCCGACCCTGTTTGGGTTTTAAGGAGCACACCTTTTATTCGTTGCTGTGCTCTGCTGCTGGTTTCTTCCCTTGGCAGTGCAGGACCCTCCAGTCTTCCTACTTCATGTCAGTCTGACAGTCGCTTCAGGAACCGTGAGCCTGCAGGACCTTCCAGGAACTTCTGCCTCAGCTACAGCCTTCGTCTTCATTTAAGGTACTCTTCTAACCCGGTTGTTCATTCCGTCTGACCGCTGTAAAAGTGTTTTAAATCTTTCACCAATCCGAGGGCTTGCCCTTCTCTATTCTTTTAAATAACTTTTCCTTCAACCAACTTCGTTTCAAACTCTTGGCAAAGACTTAACCGCAAACTACTCTGAACTGTGTGATCCTCTGCAAAGACTCTGTACCATTAACATTGGCCCAGGCCTATTGATTTGAATCCTCATTGTAGCAAGCATTTTCTAGATTGCCCTGCCTACTTACTTGTTGGTGATGCTTAATTTTGTATAACCTTGTCTTTCCTTCCCTTTTAAATTGCTGGAGTGCCATTTTGCTCACACTTCATTTTGAGCTTAACTTGTCCAGAATTCATTGGGTGTTGTGTACTATATTAAGAGTGTGATTGTTCTGCTTCTTTACCTAGTGAATTGTTTTACAACTTATGTGTAAATAAATGTATATTCTTTTACTCAGAAACCTTGAGTCAGTGTATGTTTGAGCCATAGCAATTGCTGTCCTTTGTGTAACTTCTGATTAAGCTCACTGTACTCTTGAGATAAGTCTGGCTGCTCAGCAATCGTTACCACTTTACTGTGTAGTACAGGCCTGTACCAAAGGTGAATTTGCACTTGTACTTGTAGTCTTAATTGTGTGTGGTGTTCCCAAAGGATACTGCATATGATTCTGCCTAACAACATAAACAGAGGTCAAAGCGTGCAAACACAATTGGCCACCAGAACCAATGAAAGGAAAAACACAATGATGATATCAAGCACAAACAGACCACTCTCCCAGATCACGTAGCACACGAACAAGCAGTCCAACACTGGATAAATACAAGACTTAACCAAAAAATAAACCCCACTCCAAAACACAATGGTGCTTTACAGCTTAGTTGGCAGATAGAAAAGTACAAAAATCATGGTTCCACAAAACTGATAATGATAAAACTGATCCCTAAACCCTCCACAAAAATGAGCAAACTATGACCCCCCTCCCTGAAATTGGCCATTCATCAAAATGAGCAACAAAATATTTTCCAACAAAAATGGTGCTCACTGACTACAGTTAACACCATCCTCGCCACCTTCATCTCCTTTCATGCAGAAATAAAGCACATTCCAGGTCTAAAATGCACCCATCAGAAAATAGGTGAAACAAACATAGCTGCCAAATATGGAAACTGACACACAGCGCTATCTCGCACCAACAAAACATTTTTAACATTAAAATCCCATCAGCAACCACTGATGCCAAAATGGCGCATCCTAGCACCAAAACCAAAACTCTTTGCAACATGTTAGTTGCACCTAATCCTTTCAGTAAATACTGACACAAAATGGCACATGCTTGCACCAAATCCAAACATATGGATAATCTCCACCCAGAATGAAGACATCATACTTGCACATACAAACACAAGAGAGGCAGAGAAATTGCTCTCCTGAACTCCTGTGAAGATCTGCTGTCCAACCATGACTAGGATTCTCACTGTCCTCATTTTCCTTGAAACTCTCTTCTTCCTTTGACACAGTCAACCACACCATCCCAATCAACTTTCACAGTGTCAATCTTGGCATCAATGGACAGGCTCTGGCCTGGCTGACCTCCTTCCTCTTGGAACTACCCTCCCAGGTCCAACTTGGGTCCTTTCTCTCTACCACCTCTCTTTCCACATGTGGTGTTCCCCAGGGCTCTATCCTCTCACCCTGGCTCTTCAGTGTCTATCTGCCCCCCACGGCCCACCTGATCTCTACTTTCTCCTCTAACCTTCAGTGTTATGCGGATGACACATCTTTCAGGATACTCTCAGCATCCTCTGCCTCCTCGCTCATTCCTGACTGTCTATACGCTATTCAGGGATGGTGCACCTCTAACAACCTGTCATGATGCCTACCCCCGGAGCACCAGGCCAGGCCCAGCACCCCCGGAAGCAGGCATCATGCTCTCGGGTAAAAGCCCAGCGGCCCCTTATAGGGGCTCTTTGCACTCAGTCCTGGCGCCATAGGCGCCATAGGCGCCATAGGCGCCAGGCTCATAAAGGGAGGTGTTTTGTGCACTTACCTGATGCAGACCATGGTGCACGCTTCAGGCCTCCCTGAGACCTGAAAGGGACTATTTTTTCATAGGGACTATTTTTTCACTCGGGCGTGGCCAGGGAAGGATACATACCTAGATGGGGAAGGATACATACCTGGGACTTCTTTGGAGGCTATTTAAGCCACGCCCAGACAGCAGCTCATGCTTCGCATTGTTCTGCTTCCTGCAGCTTAACGCTCACCGTGTCTGCTCCTGCTCCTGGACTCCAGCCACGCCCGCCTCGAACCTGGAAGACCTGCAAGGAAGGAAGAGAAGAGAAAGGTGAAAACCAATGACTATTTCAAACTTCTTACCTGCATCCGGAATCTTCTCGCCAGCATCCCTGAAGAAAGACTTCCATTTAAAAGCATTGCGTTGCTCGCTGCAGCGCCACGCTTCACTCACCTGTCCTCGAGACATCTCCCGGCTCCATCGCGGCTGTCAGCATCGGACGCCACATCTCTACCCCTAGGGGAGAGAGGAAGAAACAAAAGGTGAGCAGAAGGAACACAGAAGGAAAGCCTGATTAACAGCCATAATACTTACCGGCTTTTCTTCCACATTTCGGGTCGGCGCCGCCCCGTTGGCAGGTACCGTACCCCGGCCCCTATGGGGAAAGGACAAGAGACATTTCTGGGGAATGATAAGTACATTTAGAGGGATCGCCCTCATCACTACTCACCTCGGCAGTTTAACCCCTCGACGCATCGCCTTCATTCTGGACCTGAAATAAAGGACAGATCACAGGTTAGAAAGACAACATAAAGGGGGCCTCACTTGAACTTTGAACTTTCATACTTACGGCGCATCGCTCAGGAAAGTCAAGTGGATTTTGCCAGTGCCATTCTGAAAACGTGTGAAGTAACTGGACGAACGCACGCTCCTGCACCAGAAGCAGGGTGGAGAGTTCATCCTTCCAAACCATAAGGTGAGCTTAAACCGGGGTTTGGAGGAAGTTAGAGAGGAACGAAGGGGAAAGGGGGGAGCTAGCACACTATTCTGCAGACTGTTAATCCCCTTTTTCATCTGCAGAAGGATATTCCTACGGGCCAGGCAAGCACGATTTGGAGGTCCTGTCCAATCGGTGTTCTGGGTCCTGCGCATCACGCTAGAAGAGGCCACAGCAATCCAGACTAGACCAGCGCCCCCGTGGGAACCAGGTGAGCGTTACGCAACTTCTGCCGTAATGGCAGTAAGACAGGGATCCTTCTCATTGGGACCCCAGCTCCCACTTTTCTCTCTCCCTCTGGCTGCCCTCCTTGGGCTCCCTCCCCTGACCCTCCTGTAAGGCAATACATCCTGGCATCTACTTCCAGCTGAACCTCCTCAGAGGTATCCTACCTTTTCTCACCTTGCCCCAGAAGCTCACTGTCTCCAGAGCTCTGGTTCTCTCAGGGCTTGAAGACTGCAACAGCCTCTTTCTCAATCTCCCTAACTCTACTCTTGGCCTAATCCAGAACAGGACTGCAAGACTTATCTTTGGCCTCAAGTCCATGGGTCACATCTCTCTAGCTTTGAAATCTCTCCATTGGCTCCCTGTGACTGCAAATAGCAAATACAAGACCCTCTTCATCATCCACAAGGCTTTCTGGGGCTGTGGCCCTCTTATTATCCAACACTCTCTTCCTAAACACCTTACTTCTAGAGCCCATAACACCAGGTTACCAAAGTAGGCAACAACTTTCAATTGTTTTAAAAAGTATTAATAACAACATTCCTGATTTCTCTAAATTGGACTTACTCATTACTGTTAGCTTGGGGAAGTTTCTGGAATCTTGATGTTTGTATTTCCACTTGTCTTGCTTTTTTGCTATTGTTTTTTTAACTTGAATGCTTATATAATGCAACACATTAGTACGAGTGACATGAGCTTAGCAAACAAATTGTATTCAATGTCTTGAGTTTCAAGAACAATCTGGCTGATATTGCAGTGTTTACAGCCTACGCGTGTTTCAACACATCGGGCCTCAATACGGGGCCGGCGGTAACCGTGCCAATAATATCGTTGGTTTTGCCGCCAGAACCTTAATGATTTACTGGTACCTGACCTCCTGGTTCCGGTAAATTGTAAGTCCCCATTCCCATAGAGTCCAACAGGACTCTATGGGAGTGGAGACCACAGAAGCACTGGCACTGTTAATAATGGTGTCGGAGATTCCGAGAAAATTTGGCAGGTGGGTGTGGTCTTGCCCAGCAGGTCTGACCTGCCGGGTGGGACGGCACCTGCCCACAGAGTTGTAGTGTGCCGGTCCGGAAACAACAGTGCTGATAAGCTTACCGCACTGTTGTTTCTGGACCGGCACACTTAGAATGAGGCTGATTGTCTTGATCAAGGCCTGATATTAGGTTGGGGTGATCCCTTGCTATGAATACTTCCGGTATGCCACACCCTGGAATGAGAGCTGGGCATGCTGGTAATGGTATACACTACTGTTTGTTGGGAAATGTCCCTTCACAAGAATGGAGGCCATGTTGGCAGGTGTTGATTGAAATATGATTTGGTCTCCTTCTTATAGTTGGGGATCAGATGTCTGGTCAGGAATCATCTGCAGCAGCATTTGCGTTCATTGATGTGTCGAAACATGTGTAGGCTGTAAACACTGCAATGTCAGGTGGATTGTTCTTGAAATTCAAGACATTTAATACAATTATTTTACTAAGCACATGCCACTAGTACTAATGTGTTGTATTATATCTTGTGAAGGGTATAACCCATGTACTAGGCGTGCAGCTGGCTTTTAGATTGGCCCATTGTTTTTGGTTAAGTGAACTGGGATTCCAGTTTACCCACATTATCAGTTCTGCTTATTTGATGCACTGCAGCCAAAGCCATGGGGGGTAATTCATAGAAATCAGCGCAAAAGTGGCGCATGCGGCTGGTGCACAGTGTGCACGTGCGGCAGTCTGCGCCAGCCAAATGCACCAAAACCCATTTCAGCGCACAGCGTATTCATGGATATCAACATCCATAACCAGCCGTGGTGCAGAGTGGTGCACTGACCCTGCAGCAGTGCCAGTTACGCCCTCAACCCCAACCCGTGCGCCATGAACAGCGCACAAATCCAGTACAGGGCGCAAAGGCCAGTGGAGCAGCATACAGCCCCCAAACACAAAAATGCATGTAAAACTCCCTGTGCACGCCCCACAATACACGTACCACACACGCGCCAGTGCAAACGTGTGTAAAACACCCCGTGCACCCTTCAGAATACACGTACCCCGCTCGTGCCAGCGAAAAAGCGTGTAAAACACCCCAAGCACCCCTGAGAATACACGTACCCGCTTGTGCCAGGTAACTTGCGTACAAAAAGAACCCCCCTCTGGCGTGGGCTGCCTGTGGGGCATGCCCAGGGTGGATAGGGTGCCTGCGTGTATTTGGGGGGTTTGCGGGAAGTTTCACATGCTATAGGCCCTGTGCAAGCAGCGAACGTGTATTTGGGGAGTTCGCAGAAAGTTTCACACGCGATAGGCCCTGTGCGAGCAGGGTACATGTATTTGGGGGGTTCGCTGGAAATTTCACACGCAATAGGCCCTGTGCGATCAGGGTACGTGTATTTGGGGGGTGCGCATGAAGTTTCACACGCAATAGGCCCTGTGCGAGCGGGGTACGTGTATTTGGGTGGTACGTGGGAAGTTTCACACGCAATAGGCCCAGTGCGAGCAGGGTATGCGTATTTGGGGGTTCGCGGGAAGTTTCACACGCGATAGGCCCTGTGCGAGCGGGCCATGTGTATTTGGGGGGTTCGCGGGAAGTTTCACACGCGATAGGCCCTGTGCGAGTGGGGTACGTGTATTTGGGGGGTGAGCGGGAAGTTTCACACATGATAGGCCCTGTGCGAGCGGGGTATGTGTATTTGGGGGGTTCGCAGGAAGTTTCACATGCAATAGGCCCTGTGCTAGCGGGGTACGTGTATTTGGGGGGTTTGTGGGCAGTTTCACACGTGATAGGCCCTATGTGAACGGGGTACGTGTATTGTGGGTGTGCACGGGAAGTTTCACACGTGATTTGGCTTCATGGGCCCTCCCAGGTATGCATTTTCCCCCCCTCCCTATGCCCTACAGGCAGCCCACATGGCACCATGCACTTGTGAGCACACTTGGGAGCCCTGAACCATGTCCCCCCACCCACTCACCCACCTAGCAGTGACGGGCACCTGCCAGCAGGCCCCGGATCATGTTCCCCTGCACCCCCACCCACCCAGCAGTGACAGGCACCTGCCAGCAGGCCCCGACTCATGTTCCCCTGCACCCCCACCCACCCAGCAGTGACGGGCACCTGCCAGCAAGCCCCGACTCATGTCCCCCTGCACCCCCACCCACCCAGCAGTGACGGGCACCTGCCAGCAGGCCCCTACTCATGTCCCCCTGCACCCCCACCCACCCAGCGGTGACGGGCACCTGCCAGCAGGCCCTGACTCATGTCCCCCAACAACACGTCATCACGATCCACAAACATGGCCCTTATGGCCACCCAAATCCCACCCCACTCACCCCAGTCCAAACACCGAACCAAGAATCCATCCACCCCACATTGAAATCCCCATTACATGATACATCCCAAATGGCAAGTATGCACATCAATACATGTCCGTCTCACACACACAATGGGTGCAAGTGAATGAGAGAACCCACATCGTGACATGCATGAAACCAATGAGAGAACACCACACATTGAAGTATGAATAAGAAATGTATTAAACACAAAAGCAAGGGAATGAAAGGAAATCACACAATAATGGAAGTAATAAACAAAATGCTGCATTTTCCAAAAAAAGAAATAAAAAATATATGGAAGCAGAATCAAAATAAATCCAAATGAAAATGGGTCCGAAGTGTCCTTCCAGCAATACATATCCAAAGAAAAACAAATCAGAATAATCCATTGGTCCATGGAAAACAAAAGTAAAATGACGAGAAAAGCAGTCTTCAACTTTATACAAAGAACAAATCCAGGGTCCATGAGCCCAACTAATGAAAGGAAACCTACACAAAACCCTACCTAATATAGAACTATCTACAAAAACGGTGGGGCATAGTCCAAGCGCCCCAAATGAAAGAAAAACATAAATGAAACCTAACACTAACTAACTATATACAATGGTGGCGGGCAAGTCCTACGGCTCATTTGTCGATTTCCCGGGCCAGGGCATCATCGAACTCCTGTTCTATGTCCTGGAGGGAGGCCTGTTCCATGGCCCCGAGGTTTCGCAGGGATAAAGCCATGTCCACCTCCAACTCCCTGCAAATTGCCTCAAGGCACTCGGCCCGTCTCGGCGCCCTGGGCATGGAGTTCTCCGCCCTGACCATAGTGAGCCGTGCCTCTTCTGCCCGCCGCCGCTCCGCATCTATGTGCTGGCCCAACCGCTGCAACACGGAAGACACTGCCAATCCAGGGTCCTCCTGCCCTCCGGCCAATGCCTGTCCCTCTGATGTTGATGGCCCCAAGCCACCATCACTCCCACCTTGAGCCTGATGCTGCTGTGCCTGTGCCCTGCCTCTTGATGCCTGCACATCCTCCTCTTGCTAGGGTGCAGTTGTTGGTGTGGCAAACCCTGCTGGACCTCTGACTCCCAACTGTGGCAGGGATGTGTCCTCCACCAGCCTGTCCGCTGGGTCAGAGGCAGCTCCACATGGTACCCAGGTGAAACATGGGCCAGAAGATGGCACAGAGGACGACTGGCGCATAGGGGGTTCAGGTGAGGAGGGGGTTGGTACAAGGTCCAACACACGGAGGAATCCAGCACTGGTGACCCATCCTAGTAGGTCAATGCAGTCAAAGAGGCATCCGAGATGATGTGCAGTGTCTCACGAAACCACTGCAGGTCATTGTGCATGGCCCGTTCACGCAATGCCATCCCAGCCAGGGCAGGCTCAACCCGGTCCCGGATTGCCACGTCCGCAGGGAGAGGAAGGCCAGTTATGTGCTCATCCCCTGCCTGAGAACGGGTCTGGACGCAGGCATCAATGCTGGTGCGGGATGATGCAGTCACAGGATCGAGGACAGGATTACACACAGGCACCTCCACGGTGGCCTGTGCTTCTCCTGTCCCTGCCCCTGGACTACACCACCAGCACCAGTGGAATCCCCCCCTTGCGTCTCCGGCTGGCGGTGCGATCCCTGCGGCTTTGCTCCACAGCACCGTCTCCGCCCTGTTCATCAGTTGATGCTGCAGACAGGGAGAGATAGAACACAGGCATCAGGGCACTGTACAATGGTCTAATATACACATGACAGTTGTACATGAGTGGCAGTGTCAAACTTTAGACATGGCATCACACTCCTCAACACACATGTCATTTCAACTCACACACATGAGCAAATAAACAGGAATGTTGCACCAGGCCACACCGTACATACACAAACAACAGCATGAGCAGCCAAAGGTGAGCCTGACGTCACATGCAACACAGGGAGTGCAGAACACATGCACACACGCCACCAGACAGACATGCATCTGTACATCTCCACCACCTATCGCAGTGATAACATCGCAATCCATGTCACATCTGGCAATCAGCCTCCTACATGTCAGTGTCACATGCATCCATGATGTATCACAGTTGCACACTTGTCAAATACACACACATGCAAATGTACATAATGCAGATATATGCAGGTGGAAGCAGCATCCATGTGTGACACCACAACCATGCCACAGTACATACACAGAAATTAAAAAATGTGTGCACCCACACCTGCATTTTCAAGCATGCTTACCAACACATACACCATCGATGTGTCTCACACATGAGAGGACTCACATGCGGCAGGCTCATGTCCCTGTACATACACAACCATACATGGCCCTACAAAGACATATGTGCACCCTGCACACTCCTGCCACACCTCAACATGCACAGCATCCACTCAGTATGCATGTACACTTACTGCTCGACTCCAGACGGGTCTGCCTCCCAAGGACCTGGAGGTGGAGCACTGGGCTAATACATACCAGGACCCTCATCTGGGTGTTGGTTAGGTGGACCCGGCACCCCTCAGCATCTGCTGCCTTCTAGAGGTGCCGGTGCTTGTTGAGGTTCCTGGAACTGAAATCCTCCCAGCGCTTCCGGACGTGTTGGATGTTGCGGACTGACACGCCCTTCACGTTGATGGCAGTCACAATGTCCATCCAGATCCTCTTCCGTCCTTCATTGTCGGCGTGCGAACTTCCAAAGTGGGCATCATACTAAACCAGGACATGCTCCACCAGGATACCAACTTCATTGGCACTGAAGCTGGTAGCCCTCTGCCTCTCTGCTGGGGGGTTGCCACTGGTGCCAGAGGTGTTGTGTCCCACATTGCAACCCCTGAGGCAGTTGTGGGTGGGCAACTGGGTCCTGGGGCTGGGCTGTGGAGCAAAGGTATTCCAGTCTGGAGTCTTCTGTTCCAGCACAAGTGGTCACAGCAACTGCACCCCTGCAGATGACTGACGTGCAGGCACCAAACAGCAGGGCACGTGGGCAGCAGGCAGGCAGGCCGCAGCAGATAGCAGGTGGGAGCGTGCTCGGGGCTCTGGGGGGGCAGGAAAATGGCTTTCTGGGCAGGAGCATGGTCTTCTGTGTGTTGTCGCGTGGCCAGCTTGATACAGAGTGATTTGGCACATGAAAAAACTGCTCGTCAGCGTGTAATTCGAGGAAAGGCCGTAGCGCGTAAGCGCGTATGTGACATCATGCGCGCAGGTGTTACTCTCTGCACGGTTAAAGGTGAGCACGGGTCAGCAAAACACTGTACGTGCTGTTCGTGGAGACCGATGCGTGTGTTTACTCTGCTGGAATCACACGCGAATACTTCACAGCGTCTGAAGGTCGTACCTCTTCTTTTGGTGGGATGTCTATGTGCACAAGCGCTTGTTGATTTTATTTTCCTGCGCAAGGCAGGCGGTGAGTCGCATATGCTTTTTTCCCACTGTGGTACCCCTGTTCATGCGTACCGTTTAGAGGTCATTGTAGCCCGCGTGTTCCACGCGTATGTGTTTTTTGTGTTCCTGGGTGCCACAGCGTACTTCTGGAGATAATATTCACGCACGTGGGCTACCAGGGTCGCGTGCACACATTTTTTTTTTTTTATTTCAATTTTGATTTTTTTTTAAAATCTTGTTTTTAAGGGGATGCCTAAGCGTTGTCTGACCCGTCATTTCTCCCCAGGGGTCACAGACAGTCTTGCAGGGGCACTTGGGTAATTGTTAAGTGAACCTCCCATTGCCCATATTCCATCGGTGCAATGGTTGGGTGGGCACCAAAGGCTAAGGGTGGCAAAGTTGGCTGGACATGGGCGCGGAGACCAGGAAGGACAGGGTGTCCAGGGTGGCCAGGTTGGCTACAGGGGTGGAAGAGGCAGGGGTGCCCCTCAGGGACAGGATGCACAGCCATGTGCTGGTGCAGATATGCCACCACCCCCTGTGTTTCCTGGTGATGCAGCTGTTGCATCACAACCTGGCACCCATATCACTCAACAGCAATCTAGATCTGCTGTCACAGGCCCACCGGTGGTGGTAGCTGCAGGTGCAGCTGTGGACACCTCCACCCAGGCTCTGGGTCAGGCAGCGCATATTTTGTTGTGTGAGGAGGACTCCCAGGACGATTTTTATCTTGTCCCGAAGGTGGGCTCATGTGCAACCACTGTGGCTGTGGCATATATATCTGGGGCAGTACTGACATCTGCTGCCCCAAGCAGCCGGGTGGTGGTAACTGTATGTGCAAATGCAGCCAACACTACCCCGGCAGTGAGTCAGACCCAAGCAAGACCTTCTGTCCTCATAGCAACACCCACTGCATTGGTCCAGTCCACCGGCGCCACTGCCCCCACTTTACAGGTCCACATTGCCCCCTCAGTGTCAGTACCACCGCCCAAAAGAAGGAAGCGTGATCCTGCACAAGATGCTGGGACCCCAGACACGGCTCCGGCCTCCGGCACGTCAAGGAAGAAGCCTTTCTGCAATCAGGAACTGGACTTCCTTGTGGGCTACGTGTCGGAACACCAATGCGATATGCTTGTGGGCCCACAGTGCAATACAACACATCACCAGCTTTGGGTTCACTGGCAGCGTGTTGCGGATGGTGTGACATCCAAGGAATACCCGGTGCACACAGCTCAGGACTGCTACAAGCGCTGGAATGACCTCAAACGCAGTGCTAAGCAAAAGCATGCCTCGAATTACTCCATGTCTCTGATGACTGGTGGTGGGCCACTATCAGAAGAGGATGAACTCACTCAGCATGAGGAGATCGCTTCAGAGTTCATCCCGGAGGAACAAATCTAAGGAGTGGGAGAGAGGATGGACTATGATGCATCATATGGTGAGTATTGATGCGTGCAACTCAATGACAAGTGTGTTTGGCATGTGTGAACCGACCAGCTACAAGTTGGCTCTTACCTATCCTCAATCTCCCTCTCCACCTGTGTTGTTCACCAGGGGTCTGAACTTTCGGCCTCAAATCACAAATGGAACCTGGCAGCTCTTGACTACTGCATTATCATTTTTTTGTATGAGTCCTGATGCTATGCTGATGACACCCAACTCATTTCCTGGCTGCCCTTGGCCATCTCTCGTCCCTCCCTTATTTCAGATAGCTTCATTGCCATTTGCATTTGGTGTACTACCAACGGTCCCTGTCTGAATGCCAGCAAGACTGACATCCTCCTCATTGATGCACCTTTTCCATCCTTTGCAATCAATCTCTGGCCAGCCCCACTTGGCCCCCCTCCTGCCTCCACCTGCAAGGCCATGAACCTCTGGGTCACCTTTGACTCAGCACATCCCTTTTGCACACACATTTGTGATGTATCTTGGATTGGACTAACTAATTGCCCACCACCCCAGGGGTACTGTGCCCTCCCTGACATTCTCCTACATGCTCACAGTCTGTCAAGCTCGGGTTCATTCAAGGTTGGGGTACTGTGACAGTCTCATTCAATAATCAACCAGCCTCCACCCTCCACCACTAATCCGCTACAGGTCTGCAAGACTTGTTTTCGGCCACACGCCCTGGAATCCCATGGTTCCAGTTATGTGACCCATTCACTGGCTACTAGTGGTTGCAAGGATGTTACTTCAGACCCTCTGCATTGTGCACAATAATTCTTTGGGACTGTGTAGGAAATACCTTCGAAAATCTCTACCCCACACTCCCTCAAGCTCATTTGTTACATTTGGTAAATGAGGTAGGAGCAGATCTGTGTGGACTACTGGGAGCTCACTATTGAAGTGCCAACTGGCCACATTGAATCTTGAGGGAGATATATCTGCTTCTGGTAGCACCTCAACACCTTCCTTCTTGTTCCTGCATTGGCCCCTGTACCACGCAGCTGACAGGTTTCCACTGTTGTCATTGTGCCCCTGCACACACTCTGTCCATCAGATCAGCTATCTGCTCACCCTGCCTCCCTGCTGCACTGCCTACAGGCCTCCCATATCAATGGGTCCAGTGCTTGTCCCCATACAGTCCAGCACTCTTTGTCTGCACTCATCAGATTTGCCCTGTTGGAATCATCTAGCACTTGCCACTTGCTGGCTGCACTACCACTATTTGAACGGATATTCCATCATTGAACTTTGTTTGCCTTCTTTGGTGTGTTCTGTTTGGCATTTTCCCCTTCTCCCCCTTCCTGGGTCTTAAACCCTTTACCCCTTCTCCATGCGCTAGCGTAGATGTCTCCCATGACAATTGTACTGTGCATAGTTGATTGTAGTTGAGTGCTGCACATGAACATGCATGTTACATGTATCATGGTGTTTTTGGTTACATTTCTAGCTGTGTCTCTCTGTGTGGTAACATATGCTTATGCTAGGTGCCAAATTTTTGTTACCATCTCTCATATTTGGATTGCATGTATGCCCTCTAGAAGTTGTGTGTGATGCAGGTGATGTCCAACATGCAATACATGTGTTAGATTCACATCTTGCACACATCCTTTATTGCTTTCGGAATGGCCCTGCTTTGCAATGCTACTGGATGCATGTTGTGGTTTGTTTTGCCTGTGACATGGCTGTTTCATTATTTGTCTGTCAATGTTGTGAACTTTATGTGTGGTATGTGGTACTGACATGCGTATTCTTGTTTTTCTATTTATGTTGCAGGTGATGACGCACTGGCGGCGGAGGATGAAGATGTCATCCCAGACACAGTGGTCAGTTCACATGAACAACCAGGCACCAGTGGTGGTCGTGGGGTGGCAGCCCACGAGAACCCACAGGTGCTCCAGGCCATCGTGTCCAGAGCTGACTCTGAATCAGGCTCTGATGTATCCTCTGACCACTATGTTGAGCCGGATCTGCATCATGACGTGCCATTGCTGGTAGGTTATCCTGTGCCGGATGGTCATCTGTCTGTGACACCTGCAGTAGGGGGCCAGGAAGGGTTGGAATGTCCACCTGTGGTGGATACGGGTGCACGGTCACACTCAACACTAGCTGGCCACATTCCTGGGGCATCAGGTTGACGGAGGGATGCAGTCCTGCAGCTGCAGGCAGCTCCAAACCGTCAAGGACCACGTCTCCTTGGGCCCAGCAAGTGTGGTTTCTGGCAACGTGGTGGCCATGTGGCACCGGGGTCAACTGAGTGGGAGCGTTCCATGATTGCCATAGCACAGCAACAGGGGGCAGCAGTTGAGATGATCGCTCAAGGTATGGAAAGTGTGGCCCATTCCATCCTCCCTTCTGTTAGGCAAATGGTACTCCATCAGTGGGCTATGCAGTCCACGTGCCGCTCACTCAGGCTGGGCATGACGGCGTATGACAGGGAGCGCCAGGCTGAAATGGCAGCGCTGCATGAAGCCCTTGATGCTCAAGCAGAGGCACACCATGAGGCCCTGAGGATGGAACAACAAGCCCTCCGATCTACTCTAGCTGACCTCATGATGGATCAGAGTAGGCAGACAGAAGACAGGTTTGAACAGCTTGAATGAACCATCTCGGCTGAACTCCATGCAAGCCGGGAGACACTCATGTGAGGCCATGTGTCATGTGAGGATATTCAAGCAGAACTCAGTATCACACTTCAGTCCCTGCAGGAGGAAGCACGTGTGACACGTGAGGTGATGCAAGCTGGCCTCAGTCTCATTGCCTGCCAGGACCTGGCTTACCAGACCTGCATACTTGCTGCCGTTGAGGGGCAAGGCATGGGTAGGCGTGGTGAATCAACTACACCATCCCCACCTTCTGAATCAGACCTGGAGGGTGACGATGACAACCTATCTTCCACATAGGTCGGGCCGTGCAGGCGCTGAGCCCAGTGAGTTTTTTTTTTACCTTGACATCTAAGCATGTGGGTGTAGAGGTGCACCCTGTACCACCCCCCTCCTGGGTGCCCTCCCCCCTCCTGGGTGCCCTCCCACCCCCCAGGTCATATATGTCCATTTTTAATTCTTTTTTTTTCCTGCAAATTTCTTTTTTCTTTTCCCCAGCAGTTTTGAATCTGAATATATTTTTGATTTTTAATCAAATTTGTATGGTTTCTGGTAAGTATGTTATCTTTTTATTCATTTGGATTACAATTTCGGTTATTTTTTATTATTTTGAATTGTTTGACTTACTTTAATTTATGTTATGGTTTTTTTCATGTGTTCTTCTTTTTTGTTGATTTTGCTTTTGTTTCATTCGTTACACTTTTCATTTTATTTCTTTCAATGCATTATTTTGATTTATTAGTATTTTCTTTTGTATTATATTTTTTCAGATTTATTTTGTCTATTGTGCATACATGTGACTGTGCAGTGCTTTGTGGCATTGGAAGGCATCCACTGTATGTTCCTGCTGGGCCCATTCAGGCTTGTCTTGTGTATGTGTTTTCCTTGGGGTCCGGACACATATGCTACTCCTGCTTCCCTTTTCCATGGGCTTGCAAGGATGGCTCGGTGTAACAGCATATCACACATGGGCATTGGGTTTACGTCATATCTGTGGCCAGCCTGCAGTCCTACTTGTGTGTACAACCCTAGTGGATATTCCAGATGGGTTCTCCAATGCATGTCTGCAGTTCACTTCGGTGAGTATTGAGAGAATGTACATTTCATCTTGTTGATTGAGATGTTTGTTGCGTATTGAATGCGTATGTTGATGCACTTCATGCTGTAGCTGTTACCATGCACCCTTTGTCTGCATACTACACACTGATGGTGGGAGGGGTCCATGTGCTGCAAATGTGGAATTGGGACAGTTTTCCAACAGTAAATTTGACATGCCACATGAAGGCTGCACGCTGAGTTACCCCTGTCACCACACATTTCAACAACCACTCATTCCTTGCTGGCACCAATTTGGCCATTTCCCAGCCCTGGCTGGTGTTTGGATATGACATCTGAGTTATGACTACATTGTTTGTCATTTTAATTGTCAGTTTGTGTCCTGGGCCTAACCCCCTCGTCCCCCTGTTTGCACTTGGCCTTTGTGACAATCTGGGCAATCAGGATTCTTGAGCCTGCCACCACTATAAAAGGCCCACTAAGGTGCCCCTGTCTAGACCTGTCAACATGCCTTCTCAGTTACTTGATGATCGCCCTGTCTCCCCTGCCCCTGTCCCTCTGTTTCCCCCCCTTCATCATCACATCCCCTACTCTCCTTACCAGCAGATTTCCCTCTGTCACCAGTGTGTGCTTTCTTTCACCATCTCCCCCATTGGTCATTTTGAGCTTGGCCCCCTCCTGCCTTCTCTGCCACCTCTCCCTGTCCACCCCCTCTGGCCTCCTCCTTGTACTCTGGCTGTCATTTTCAAACACTAGCCCAATTGCCATTGTCCATGGTGATACATAGGCGCTTGTTCTTTGCAGACATTTGCCCTTCTGCCTCAATCCTTCAACACCCCACGATCACCATTTTCAGTATTGCTTTGATAGCTTATTTGATCATTAGTCCCTCCACCACTGATTACAGGTCATCTCTTCCCCCTTTCCCTTCTGTCTTTCTTCTCCACCAGCCCAGCACTATGTTGAATCTTTGTAGAGCGCCCATAGTTTGTCACTTGTTTTGTTACTCTCCTCACCTCTTCCATCATCCTCCGTTACTCCCCTCCTTATGTGACTCCCCCACTGCAACTATTCCCATCAGGCATGGGAATGTTGATGCTAGTTATGTCATCCTACAATCCGTCCCTAGGCTCTCCCTTTTTGGTCCTGGCATTTAGTATATATACTTTGCGTTGCCAGTTCATTATCACACTGTGAAGTGTTTGAAGGTCATGTAGGAATGTACTGTTCTTCTCCCTTTTTCACACCCTCGTTGATGCACTTTGATGTGGTTTTTGTGTTGTTCATTTAATCGATTGCTATGATTCAGTGATGGGTCACTGTCTGCCATTGCCAATGTGATGTACTCTGTACATGATATGTTCTGCTGGTCAATGGCTGATGCAATGTAGTGAATTATTTGGACGTGTTAGGGGATGGGTGAGGTTTGAGACACAGGGGGGACCTTGGTGCTATGTTCATATGTACTGTGTACGGGACACTGGCATTCACTTCATTTCACATGCATGTAGTGCAGACATGTCCATATGGACAAATACACTTAGGCAACACTGCACCCAGAGACATTGCACCCAGATTGCCTTCTCATGCATGCTGTGTCACAACAATCCATATTCACTTCAGAGTCATTATTCGTTGACATGCATGGTACTTGATATGGCCATTTGCTATGGTCCAGTGTGCATGGCAAATGGTATTCAGACTTTTGTTGCTTGAAGGACTGGTGGCATGCATTTGTGGCACCGTGTCCGGGTGTGAGATTTTGGTCACTCCTTTCTTCCAATTCCATGTGAGGTATAATTATCTGGTGCCTATTTACATTTCTCACATGGCACTTCATGAATATTGTGTCATGTGTTGTGCATATGGTTGGATGTTTTCACGTTGCATGCCATGGTGTGGCAGTCAGGGTTGAGGAGTGTTGGGATGGTTTGGGTGGCATACCAGTACTTTCATGGGCTTTTTTTCAGGGGGGTGGGTGGGATATGCACCTTGCATTCCTATTGGTCACACGGGATTGGTTATGTTTAAGTATCTATGGATGCACACAATGTGGCACTTCCGTGGACACATTCTCAGGGTGGTAAGGTAGTGACAGTTAACTGTCCCTTTGTCATCATCGATTGTGACCTGGTATGTGTCAGGCCTGTGTGCACTCCGCAGGGGCAGGGGTTGGAGTTTAGGTGAAAAAAAGCTGGGTACGGGCTGCCTCGCCACATGCCCTTTCCCCTCCCATGCGCAGTGGCCATGCATATGGTTGGGGATGTGGGGGCACCAACATGTCCACCCGTACGCCATGCCATGTTGCAACGTTGTGCAGGACACATGCTGCCACAATGATCCTGCACACTACTGGGGGTGCATATAGTAGCTGTCCACCAGTGTGGTCAAGGGCGCGAAAGCGTGACTTGAGCACTCCGAATGTGCACTCCACTATGGCCCTAGTTGCAATATGGGCTGCGTTGTATCTTACATGGGGTGGTGTGGTGGGGTTCCGTATGGGCATCATCATGTAGGTGCTCAGAGGGTAGGCACTGTCCCCTGGTAAGGTGATAATAGTTGTCATTAGTGGGGCTTTTGTATTTGTCTGTGTGTGACATGTATGCATGTGGACAGGCATTTGTACTCACCTAGGAGCCATGTGTCGCGATGCTTCCCAGCTTCCAGGGCCCGGCTCCGGGCAGACATTCTGAATATGAAACTTTCATGGGTGGACCCAGGGAAGTTTGCATATGCAGAGGTGATGGTCTCTTGGCATCACATACCACCTGCACATTGATGGAATGCCAGTGCTTGCGGTTTCGATAGATGTGCTCAGTGGCCATAGGTGGACGTAGGGCCACATGGGTGCAATCTATGGCACTGAGTACTTTGGGGAAGTGTGTCACCCTGTAAAAGTCCAGGACCACGGCCTGCCTTTCTGCGGGTGTTCTGGGCATGTATATGTGCCTGCGGCCTGAAGGGCATGCAGTGATGATTGCCAACACCTGGTGTAGGCAGCGTGATTGAGTGGGCTGTGAGAACCCCCCACTATGGCAGTTGTCCGCTGAAATGACCCAGTGGCCAAAAAATGCAGTACATTGAGCACCTTCTCCAAGAGGCTCAATGCTTGGGAGCACAGGGTGGGTGATGTGAGTTCATCCTCCCACTCCCTGACCAGCTCTAGGATGATATGAGGTGGAAACCTACACCTACCATAGACCTGGTCATCAGGCATCCCAAAAAAGCTGGTCCTGGGCAAAAAAATGTGGGGTCTGGCTATTCTCCTCCTCCTGCGGTGTCCCACGATCACTGCTGCGAGGAACGGGACATTCATCGTAGCTGTATATGCTTGTTTGTTGTTTGCGCGCCCTTTTATACTGCGCGAGGGCACTTCCGCCTGCTTTCGTGTGGCGGACGTAATTGTGCATGTGCGTGTGTTTTGACCTGAATGGGTTTTCCCTATTTGATTCCATGAATACGTGTAGGTCGCGTGCGTGTGGGCGTTCTGTGTAGTTCCCAGCGGTACTTCCCCTGTTACGCCCTTATTTTCACGAGTTGTTCCCCATTCCGCATGTTCCGCCCCTTGCTCTGCCCCCTTTTTGATGTGTGCGCTGACGTTGTGCGCTTTTGCTGTGCGCGTCGCGCACAGCGTTCGAGATGTGGAAATGATGCGTGCGCGGGTGTGTGCCACGCGCAGTTTTGGCGCACATCCCGGAAATTATACACGCAGGTCCTTCCATGAATCGCACGCGTGCGCTGGCTTTTTCACGCTTGCGTCTGCTCGTGCCACTGATTTCCATGAATTACCCCCAAGACCTCTAGACATACGAAATTTAACCAGGTGCTTTTATAATTTGCAAAGAAATGTATATTTAATTGCAATAAAATTAGACTTTGGTACAATCATGGTTTGTTATCTACCTGAAATTAAATGGGATCACCTAATGTGGACTTCTGTGCAATTTGAATACATTTAAGAATATACATTCTTTTATGTGAGTGTATATTTTACTCCTCAAGTTCTGTTATGCTCTATGTATCCTTGTTGAGTATGATGCACAGGAATATGATACAGGAATATGATGTTATGCAAATGAACGTTAAGCTCTTGCTAAAATTTGCAACACTCCAGTCCACAAACGACCATACAAATTATGTTGAAACAATAATGACACCTGCACGCTGACAAGATCAGGTCTGCTACGTTATCATTTTCTAAAATCAAGTAAGAGGTTTAAGGTAATGTATATATATATATATGGGCTAAATCATTTTTGATTAAATTCTGTACTAGGCCCACACTCATTGTAACATTGTTATAGTTTGTATAGAACAATCAATTTGTTCCTGAAGAGGTTTCACTGGTCAGAGAATCGACACACATGACAAATGGGGTGAATTCACGTGTTATATATTTGTTGGTGAACCTACCGATTAGCCAACTGTCACAGAATCGGAGTTATAACAAAGTATGTTATGGGTGTGTCTTTTAAGGATTATGGTTCTTTGACACAAGGAAATAGAACCAACTCATAAGTCAGAGGGGGAATATTAGTACATTTTCGAGGTTTAAATCAATTTATACAATCTTCCTTATTTCTCCCAAAATATGTATCACTGCCCTCTAACTGTAATGATATGTTCAGCAAATTATTTAGTGGTAACATATTACTTTGCATTGTGTTTGAAGTATGACTTGTTTAGCATGAGTCATGACAGAGATGAGTGCATTGTTGTAATTGTAACATGAATGTGATGAATTGCTGTTTGGCAAGGTTGCAAAAGCCCTTACTTTGTTTGTTTTTTTTATTAAATAATAAAACAATATGGGTAATTGAATCTCTGAAAGGGTAATCTGCAGAGATGATTCCCCTTTCAGTCAATCATTCAAAAATACATTTATTCTTTTTTTTGTTTTATAGTTTTTATTGAAGTATATCATGTACAGATATAAATTCATTATATCTACGGCTTAATGCAGTAATCCATTGACTACAAAACCACTTAATGATCAACAGTTAAACAAATGTTGCTTTATATAAAGGTTAAGAAGATTCAGCTAGAGTACTGACTAGCAATAGAAAGAATGTAAAAAGGCTTACTTAAACCACAATGAAGTATAGCCATATGTTATGCGCAATTTAGTGTGGAAACAATTCTGCATCCTTATATGTAGAAATGGGGGAGGACAAACGCATGACAAACACGAGAAGATGGGAGAGATTGGGGAAAGGGGGCTGAATAAGGACGAGAGGCACTTTTGCGATTAATATAAATATTCAATAACGTATCAGGTGTAATATTCATATATTAACAGATCTTTGGAGCATCCGAGGAGTGTTATACATTAGGCAAAATCACCTTCCATGTGTGGTTGCATTAAAGTGATCAAGATAACAAATGAAAAATGACCATTTAGCATTGTATTTAGGTATAGCATTGAGATTGTTAGCCATGCACAATTCCATCCGTTGTGTGAGACAAATGTTATTCCACCAGCTTTTGATGCACAATGAACGTGAGTTTTTCCAATTAGCAGTTATACTTTTCAGAGCAAGAGAAATAAAGAGATCATATAGCTTAGCAGCACCTGTTGGTAAGTCGGTATTAATAGCGAGGTTTCCTAAAACAATATTCATCAAAGAAAGTGGAATGTCTGTGAAAAAAATAGCTCTTAGATACTTCCACACTTGTTGCCAAAACTTGAAAATATAGGGACACCAAAAGAACATATGCATAAATGATGCTGAGGGATCTCCACATGACCAGCAGTTGTCATTGTTCTTAATCTTGGATAAACATAGTTTAGTAGGTGTAATGAATGCTCTATGTATAAAGAAGAAGAAATGCTGAGATATATTCGTCGAGGTGGAGATATGTTTAATTCTAGAAAAAATCATAGACCATGTGTTATCAGAAGCCTTACTCGTACTATTCCCCAAGCCCGATAAAGATCCCTCCTTACCCAGAAATTATCGCCCTATCTCACTTATCAATGTAGAAAGCAAAATCTTTGCTAAAATATTAGCCAATAGGATCGAATCTTCTCTTCCTTCACTTGTAAAACCGGATCAGGTTGGTTATGTTAAAGGTCGTAACATTTCTTCCAACGCTAGACTACTTTTAAATGCTATCCATATATCAAACAAAAACCGAAAAGATAAACAAGGCTCGGCCGTTATAGCACTTGACGCAGAAAAGGCCTTTGACCGGGTCAACTGGGACTTTATGTTTCAAGCCCTACACTGGCATGGTTGTGGCAACGAGTTCATTTCTCTAGTTAAATTACTGTACTCCTCCCCGAAATCCTCAATAAGTATTAACGGCTTATCATCCCCATTTTTCCCTTAAAAGAGGCACCAGACAGGGCTGCCCCTTCTCACCCATATTATATATACTTTCCTTAGAACCATTATTAGAACTAATCAGATCTAACAAAAATATCCCTGGAATACCAAGTCGCTCATCTTCCATTAAAATAGCCGCTTACGCGGATGACATCCTCATCCTCATTAAGAACCCTAAAACATACCTCCCATACTTACTTCAAGTACTTTCTCAATTCAGTTCAGTATCAGGTTATAAACTTAATAAAGACAAATCTGAAATTATGCCACTCAATCCCTACTGCCTTAAACATGACATTGACACCTTCGGTTTCAAATGGAGCAGATCTTCCATTAAATATCTAGGTTTAAGATTTGCTCCGACTATCCAAGAAACTATAAAACTTAACACACAATCTTTATTAAATAGATTAAAGGAACTAACATCCAGATGGTCTTCCTTATATCTATCTTGGTGGGGACGACTCGATACCATCAAGATGATGTTGTCCCCAATAATCCTATACTATCTACAACTCCTGTGTGTGCCAATCTCTCCCTCCTTTTATAAATCTATTTATTCCATTTTACTTAATTTCCTTTGGGGCGAGGGCAAAAGTAAGAGAATTGCCTTGATTAAACTGAAGGCTCCTTACGATAAAGGAGGAGTTAGGTTCCCAGATTTTAAAGCATACCACACTGCCTTTCTCTTAAAACAAGCTAGAAGTTGGTTCGCCTGTCCAATATTATCAGATATCCCCACATGGTGTACCATAGAAAAGCACTTAGTGTGCCCATTTGAAATAATGGACCTTATTTATACATTTAATCATTCCTCAATGATCATTTCAGACCCTATTAGAACCACAATATCTGCACTTCAATTATTCTTATTCCCACATGTAAACTCTCCAAAAAAAATGCATGTCCCCTTTTCTATGGCATAATGGTAAGATTCTGTTTAATAACAGAACCCTATACAGAAAATCATGGGTGAAAAAGGGCATTAGATTCATACAACAAATCACTAACAGGTCAACTATACTTTCTTTTCAACTGCTTAAAACTCAGTTCTCCATTCCCAATACAGAATACAATTTTTATAACAAATTAGTTAACTCTTGCTTAGATGCACTTCATACCTCCTCCAATGATATGTTAACACCGAATGCCTTTAGACTGCTTCAACTTACAATGCCCGCTGACACTAAAGCTTCAAAATTCTACAACATTCTCAGCACTTCACCAGAGTTATGTACAATTCGTCACAAATGGGAAGAAGACTTTGGCCACACCTTAGATGATAACACATGGTCTATGATTTTTTCCAAAAATACATTTATTCTGTTTTGACCTTCAAGTTTCAAACACAGTTAATACATAGAAAACCCAAGTACACATAAACACATCAGATACAAATCAGTGGAGTATTCCTATGCAAAGCCTACACTTGTTACATCATAAAAGTAGACAAATACTACAGTTAATACATAGTAAACCGAAATACGCATAGAACAACTTTAAATACAAATCAGCTGAGTGTTCCTGTACAAAGCTTACAAATGTCACATCAGTGGAATGGGCCGATACACAATATTAAAGTCAACAGGTGCAAATCAGCAACATGATTCATACAAGACTCCCAAGTTTAGCAGCCCACCGGGAGAAAAAAGTACAAAATTACATAGCATAAGAAATACTGAAACTAAACATAAAACTTAAACAGAGCTCCATGAGCCAGCACACAATGCACATTTGTTAAGCAACTATAATATTAAAACAATAATGTTCCCCTATCATAAACTTCCTGCCAAAAGCATAGACTATAACTGTGTCCTTCTGCATACGCATCCTTATTTTCAGCATCTGTTCTTATAGTGGCACAGAGCATGTACAGAGGTCACAGCTGCCCGTTTGACAGTTGCAGTGACAGACAACTATCTGCTGCACAGGTGCTCACACCACTTCTTTGAATCATCTTGAATCTTCTTTTGGACTTCAACCATTGAAGAAGATTTCCTTTGGACCCTGCTGGCAGAGCAGTCCTTTCCATAGTCCTCCAGTTGTGAGGTGAAGGCAGGTGTTCCAAGACAGCAGCAAAGTCTATCCCCTAACCATCCCAAAGGACCATTGAGGGAGAGTGGGGGACGTGCTGCTGACAAACAAGACATGCCTCTCTGCCAGCCACAGCGGTACCCTGGAACTCACCATCTTGAAAGACCCATGTGGTTGTGTGCCAGTCTGCTGCCCCCATGTTTGGGAGCCCATGAACAAGAACCCATCTTGTCTCTGAGTTTGTGGAGTGGGACTCACAGCAACCTGAGAACTGACCTGCTGATGAAGCAAGTCCTGCTTCTCTCCCAGCTACAGTGGTACACAGGACCCCACCATATTGAAGGACACCTGGTGTTGTGTGCTAGCCTCTCCCTTGTTTAGAGCCTGAGGAAAAGGACCCATCTTGTCCCTGAGTCTCTGGAGAGGGATGTATAGCACCTTGAGAGACAAGGCAGCCGGGGTCGTAGTGTGTTTCACTGTTGAGCTACTTTGAACTGTGCTTCCAGAACTATTTTACTCATTTGAACCACCAGGACCCTCTGATGCTGCCTTTTGCACTGTGCCGATCTTCACACAAGTACCAAGAAGTCCGATTTGTTGCTGCCCGATCACCAAAAATTACTAACTGCCCCATGGTCCATCTTTGGGCCTTCGAGACTGGAAAGGTCAATTTAATCCACTTTGTGCACTTACAAGAACATATCCTTTTAACTTTGTGGTCATTTATAGCCTTTTCCCCATCTCATTACCCAGAGCACTGCATATGTTCTATCTTTGCATTTTCTGTGTTCCATCTGCAGGGGTGGGTGATTACAGTGTTTCTGGTAAGTCATTACGGTACATGGTGTGTTTGATTAAAGTATACATTTAAGAGAACCTTGATTTGACATTCCTTTATTTTGGACGGTTATTCTTTGCTGTTTCGGTTGAAACCGAACCACATCCAACCCCCTCTTGAGAGAATAGCCTTCCCTCGGCCCATGTTACCACAAATAGGGAAGGAGGTATATCTCTTGACTGAGCCTATTTTAACTTTATGATTGAATTGAATTGATTGTTTATTTCTATAGTCCCTATGCACAATGTGTTTCAAAGCGCTTCAAGGACGGAGGGAACATGGGAGAAAACAAAAACATTCTAACAAGTCCTTGAAACACATCAGAATGTGAGAAATAACTATCAATCATAACAGATAGTACAAGAGCATGGAAACAATAAGGGAGAGGTAGGGGGGAGATAAAACAAGCAGTAACATTACTATGCCTGACGACAATTGTTGCAGTGCAAGAGTGACAAGAGGGGGGTGTAGGGGAGAGGAGGCTATATGAATGGAAGAGGTAAGGTTAGTGACAAACAAGTGACTATCTAGAATAGGTCGACGAGTGATCAAGTTAGTACAAGGGGGGAGAGGAGGGATAAAACAAGACGGGAAAAGAGGGGACAGACAAGCTATTATCAGTGGACAGATGGACGGATGATGAAAGCATGTACTGAGAGAAAAGACGAGGGGGGTGCAGAAGGTGGCAAAGACAGGCGGCTACGGCTTACTATGCCTAAACGGCAATTGGGGTCGTACCAGAATTTGACAGAAGAGGGAATTAAGGGAAGGAGGGGAACAAGGGGTGGAGGAGAAGGAGGATAAACAGGAGGGGCAAGAAGTGGAGAGAGTGGGCAGGAGATGAACCTGGGGGACAAGGAGGGGTGAGACTTGAAAAGGTGGGGGGCAGGGAGGGTACGTGGACACACTGTGTTGTGTCAGTGGATACCTGTACACATGTACACAGTGGTAGGAGGGGATAGGGGGGGTATGGACACTGACGGGTAGGGAGGACAGGAAGAATAAGAGGGGGGGTTGAGGGGTGCATGGACACACTGGAGGGGATAGGGAGGAAATGAGGCCAATGCCGGGGGGGGTAAGAGGGCAGAGAGACACATTGGAGGAATAGAGAGGAAATTAGGACAATAACGGGGTTAAGGGAGCACAAAGACACAGCTGGTGGGGTCAGGGGCACATGGGGACAATGGAGGAGGTAAGGGGGATGAAATGGCAGTTAAACAGGGAACAAGAGGTGGGGTGGGGGTACTATCAGTCCAAAACAGGGGCAGGGAAGGTAGGTAGGGGCACATTCAGACCCGAGGTGGCAGGAAGGGGGGCAATATCAGTCACACGATGGGGAGGGAGGTTGTACATTCAGCACAGGGAGGGGGGCCACATTGGCGCACAGGGGCAGGGAAGTATGTTCAGTCACAACGGGGGGCAGGGAGGTGGGCAATTAAAGTCATTGGAGGGTGGAACGGGAGGACACAAAAGGGGCATAGGAGGGGGTGAGGGAACACAAGGACACCACACGGCCATCAGAAGGGGGGTGGGGACACAAGGACACCACACAGGGCATCTGAGGTGTGTGTGGGACACAAGGAGACCACACGGGGCATCGGAAGGGGGTGGGGACACAAAGACAATGAATGGGGCATCAGAGGGGGATGGGGGACACAAGGACAAGGGATGGAGCATCTGAGGGGGGTGGGGGACACAAGGACACCGAACAGGGCATCTGAGGGGGGTGGGGGCCACTAGGACAATGAAAGGGGCATCAGATGAGGGTGGGGGACACAAAGACACCGAACGGGGCATCAGAGGGGGTGGGGGACACAAGGACAATGAATGGGGCATCGGAGGGGATAGGGGGAACAAGGACAATGAATGGGGCATCGGAGGGTGGTGGGGACACAAGAACACCGAACAGAGCATCTGAGGGGGGTGGGGAACACAAGGACAACACACGGGGCATCGGAGGGGGGTGGGGGACATAAGGACAATCAACGGGGCATCAGAGGGTTGTGGGGGACACAAGGAAACCGAACAGGGCATCGGAGGGGGTGGAGGACACAAGGACACTGAACAGGGCATCGGAGGGGGGGTGGGGACACAAGGACAACAAACGGGGCATTGGATGGGCGTGGGGGCCACAAGGACAATGAAAGAGGCATCGGAGGGGTGTGGGGGACACAAGCACACCAAACAGGGCATCTGAGGGGGGTGGGGAACACAAGGACAACACACGGGGCATCGGAGGGGGGTGGGGGACATAAGGACAATGAACGGGGCATCAGAGGGTTGTGGGGGACACATGGAAACCGAACAGGTCATCGGAGGGGGTGGAGGACACAAGGACACCGAACAGGGCATCGGAGGGGGGGTGGGAGACACAAGGACAATGAGCGGCGCATTGGAGGAGATGGGGGACACAAGGACAACACGTGGGGCATCGGAGAGGGGTGGGAACACTAGTACACTGAATGAGGCATCAGAGGCGGGTGGGGGACACAAGGACACTGAACAGGGCATTGGATGGGTGTGCGGGACCCAAGGACACTAAACAGGGTATCGGAGGGCGCTGGGGGACACAAGGACACCACACAGTGCATCAGAAGGGGGGGATAGGGAAGACCAAAAATAAACAGATACTACAAAGAGGTCTCACCTCACAAACAGGACACAGACATCGCCTTAGTCTTGGGCCTTGTAGGCGGGCCGGCATTCACCTACCGGCTTACCCGATTGGCACAGATGATGGGGGAGACGGCCAATCAGGGCGGGCAAGGCTGGTGTGGAGAGGCCAGCTGAGCTAACAAAGAAAGGAGCAGCCATCTTGGAGGGCTCAATCACAGCAGCCAAAAGCATGTTGATTTCAAACAAAATTGCATATGCAGGCATAAAACAGGATTGCAATGTCAAAGTTAGTGAAAGACAAATTTAGATGTTCAAAATTCGATGTTTCCACAGGGTGCTTTCTGTAAACGACGTGCAGTCCAACAGGGGCCCAAAAAGGCTTACCTTCCATTGCCAGAGCAGGGACCCAGGGCTTCCAGGCCACAAGGTGCAGGGGAGGGGAGACCCTCAGGGTCTGAAAGGAAGGAGAAAGTAGCCTGTATTTTATTGCCTCTTGGTTTCTGTAAGTGTGAGGGCTGAGTGGGTGTTTAACCTCTACTCATCCTTTTACTCCTTCAGGGCAAAAGTCAATTTGTCACATCAGAAGTGAATAGGATTATTGTCAGAACTAATTTCGGGAACTTTGTGTGTATTTTAAGATGATAGAAATGAAGAGATATGTCATTAACTCCCCAGGTAGTGGTCCCCTTCTTCTGTTGTATTTATATTTTAATGTGTATTTCATTTATTATTAAGGCACATTTGCCAAAGCATTGCACATAACGATAAAATGGCACCCAAAAAAAGTACGCAGCCTAATCTACAAAACAAAAAAAGAAAAGTTAAGACATGATAGATAGACATTTTTGAAGCATATGCCAAACAGAGAGTAGGAAGGACTAGATCTGATGTGTTGTGGCTGAGCATTTCAATATTTGGGAGGAAGAAGACAGAAGGAATGGAAACAAGACTGAGCACAGTGGGACCTGGGAATAGAGAGAAAGAAATGAGACTGGAAAGAAGGTAACAAGAGGCGACATACAAATAAACAAGTGATCAATGGTAAGCAGGGGCCAGCCCCTGAAGACATTGAAATGTAATCAAAAGAAAAAGAGACTGCAGGTGAGATTCAAAAGATAACCAGCAAAGAGTGTGAAGAGAGGGAGAAATGGAAGAGTAAGGGGGAGGATACCGCAAAGAATGTGAATCGCCGAGTTAAAGGTGGAGCACAAAGGAGCAATATAGGAATTAGGAAGTCCAACAACAAGATGTGAACAATAATCAAGATGGGAGAAGAGTAATGCATTGATAAGATATGTTGTAGTATGGAATATGAAGCAGGGGTGAGCTTTGTGAACATTAAAAAGTTGAAAACAACAAGAGCAAGAAATAATAGAAATATGTGAGGAAACAGAGAGTGAAGATTCAAAGAAATCGTCTACATTATGGGCAGATGGTGAGAAAGGAAGAGAAACACGTGGAAAGTTGATGGGTTGGAGGAACAGTAGAAGCAGGAAAGAAGATAATTTCTGTTTTAGAGGCATTGAGGTGTATACAAGTTTGAATTGAGACAAGAAAATCAGAAATAGAAGTGTGGAAAATGTCAGAAAACAGAGAAAATGAAATATTGAGTTGAGAGTCATCAGCATAGAAGTGTGATGACATCACAAAGGAAGTGATAATAAAAAATAAAGGGGAAGTGTACAGTGAGAAAAAAGAATTCCCAGGACTGAGCCTTGAGGGACTGCATGAGCCGCAGGAAAGTAGGGGCATTTAGATCCACACAAAGCAACAGAGATAGACCTGTCAGACAGATAAGACCAAAACCAAGAAAGAGCATTATCAAAGAATGCTATGGAATCTACAGTGGAAAACAGTGTACAGTGCTACACCATGTCGAAGGCTGCTGAGAGATTGAGTACAATCAGAATGGAGGAAAATTTAAAGTGCTCGGCAGATAAAAGAGATTTAGAAACAGGGAGCAGAACTGTTTCAGTAGAATGAAATTGATGAGAACCCGATTGAACTGGAGGAAGAAGAGAGTTATTATCAAGGCAGTACAAAACTTGAGCATAAACCACGCGTTTCCGAGATTTTAGAAAGATGTGGATGCTAAGTAATGGGATGGTAGACTGATGGTGCAGAGGTGCCTAGAATTTCAGAACGGGGATCATAACCACAATCTTAAAATCAGTAGGAAATGTAGCAGTGTAAACAAAAGGTTGATTAAAATAGTTAGATAAAGCAATGAGAGAGGTAAGAGTCATAACATTTTGCTTAGTCAACATATGAACCATCCTTGTGGGAGTACATTATATGATTGGTAATGTATTTTATTTTCTTCCTTATGAATGCCCCTTTGTGAACTGCTGGTGGAACGGAGGAGTTGTCTTAACTCCAATATTGGTGAATCATAATGCATTTACATGTTTTTGTGATATTGCTATGAAGGATTGCCATCTGCCATGAGTGACAAGTCCAAGCTTTTTCATTTGCTTTAATGTTCAAACGAAAAACAAAAGAGGTGATGGCTGGAAGGTTTTGTATTCATCCTAACCTCTGGCATTGCTCCGGGCAACCCTCCAGACCATCGCTCATCACTTGCCAAACCATTACAAAAGGGGAGAGACCATATGAATATCAGGCTTGGTCCCAGCTCAAAAGGGATAGTCACCTCCACTCGTATGGCCAACCCATCAGTACATTTCAAGAAGTCTTTTTCCTTATTCACAATCAACTTTGTAGAGCGTTGATTCCCCAGGCCCGAATGAAAATGCAACATTTTCATCCTGCAGTTTCCGCTGCAGTTTCCTTTACAAACAAAAGGCTCTTCTTGCCACTGCCTCCCTGCTCTAAACCTCATGTGCATTGTTTATTTATTCAGTGAAAAGGGTATACAGCAAACAACAAGTCATGCATTTCCTGTGTCTAACAACTAGGTTATGATTTAGGCAAACCCATTCTAATTACAAATATTCTCTAACATTATTATTATTTTTTTTAATTAGTGAGGTAAGTATGTTAGGTGGGTTTGTAAAATGTATTGTTAGTCCATTCACCACACTACACTACACTGTCATGCTATGCTGTGCTATGCTATGCTCACTCCTTTCTTTGGTTTGTATGATTCTCATCAGTGTCTCAAATCATTACTAAGCCACCCACACACCGGCTGTGACACCATCATCATTTGTAAACTGGCATACACTTTCTATGTGAGCCTGAGTGCCGCTAAAATTCTTGCATGATTGGAATTCACACTAGTTATTCCTACATGTATCCCCCCTTTCTTTCTGTAAGTCCTATATAAATAAGGGCCTCTAATAAACATGAGCATATGAAGACAATTGTAAAGCAGATTTGAACTAACATGGGCCTTAAAACACATGCGCTCCACTTAACTGAATTGTCCTTTTTTTCAACAGCCAACAGTGTAAACATTATTATGTGTAACTTGACCATAAGCACTATTAGACATGCCAAGAGGGATACTATGGACACAACTATAATCACCAAACTCTTTTCTGTCCCATGTTCTGGTCCCCATGTGTAAGCATCTCCCTCTGACAAACCCATATCACTCATGGTGATATTATTTTTTGCATATACTTTTTATTGTGTGCACATTTGTATGTCTCAACAAATGCTCAACATCGGGATCAATGAGAAATGTATTATTTTGGAATAGTTCTTTATCTTACCTTCCCACAGGTCCCCATCCATGTGAAACAATGCTATAGCCCACACTGTCACCACAGTATGTTTAGGGGCAGTCATATAAAAGCCCTTGTACTGCAATGGCTTGATAACAAATAAGCCATGATTGAAGTGGGTCACCATAACATTTGATGTGAAAGTACTGGCCAGCCACTTGTGTTTAATTGACTTGGCATATGCCAGCTCATCACGTTTTGGCTTAATTATATACACTTCACACTCTTCAGCAATACCATAATATCCCCCAACCGACAAATTGTGCTTGTTGTGTCAGGTACAAATGGCTTCCCAGGACATATGTAGTTCTGTTCTTTAGAAATTATACAAGTATCCAATTTTTTAACTAAATACAAGTCGGCTCCCAAGCTTGAAAAGCCACCATTTCAGGAGTCACAATTTTGATGTATTTGTCCCCCTTCCAGAAGCCAACATTATGCACCTATTTAGTCTGATAAATCAACTCTGGAGTGACATAAGGGATATAGAACAGGAAGCCTACCTTCATTTTTTCTACATCTATGTATAAGGGAATTGAACTCCCCATTTCAAATACATTTTTATCCTGGATTATTTCCACCTTTCTCCATGTGATCAGTGTCATCATTTGACGGATGATATCAGATGACAAAAAGTACAAAGGAATGTACCCCTGTATCAGCTGAGACACTGAGTAGTCCATAGGTCCATAGGCCTCTCATGTTCCGTGTCATGCGGAATACTGCTTGTGGTACATCCAGTGCACTTCACACTTCCTAAATTCATTTTTATTTTTTGAGGGGGAGTGGGAGGTTAAGTGAAGCCCATCAGATGCACCAGTGGGGTGAACCATAATCCATAAACTATGCCAGTGGTTACACAAATGATTGACCATTTTGGTGTTGCCTCAATTCTGGACTCTGTCACAATTTCTTCCTCCTATTGTGTGAGTACCTCTCTATATGATCAGGGTACCCATGCATACACTGTGAATATTCTAAGCAAATGATTCTAATATTTGCTATACAAATTGTCAGAGAAATCAGCCTCAGATATCAATTTTGGGTGATGACAAACAGAGCATTGTATTACTTTTCTTGCAAGTCAATGGAAACAGTATCCTGTGCCCAACAGGACCCCCAGCTGATTTGCATGGCCACCGCCTGGACCCTTAACTTCATTGAGCACCAATAGCCTGACCTAAAAATAATAAAGAAAGTTACTTCTAGGCTTCATAGCACTTTCATTCAAACTTCCCCTAAAATAATGAACTCATTCCTCATGTAATAGTCCATTCGCTATTTCCACTCCCATGTGAGACTTCCAGCCCAGTGATGAGTTCAGAGGGCCATTGTACCCTCCCCCCCACCACACATCCCAATTGAGGAGAAAGGGGCAATGTGACGTCATGAGGCAGGGCAACATCATTTTGATTCATGATCACATGTCCACCTGCAGGAGAAATTGCCACCCCTTTTTTCCTTTATTCAAATATGTATTGAAAACAATATACTCCCACAATACCCCATTTGCACTTTAGTGCAATATAAATCATATAGATGTTCATTTCTACACATACATCCTGGTCCCTCACTTTGTTATAGAAGCAATCAAGGTTTCATTGACACCAGCCCAATCCTGAGATGCCATTGGTACTCTGCTATATTACAATCTAAATTTTAATATACATCAAAACACCTAGTTCCTTCTGAAACACCTTGGTCTCATCACAGATCTCTCAGAAGATTATTTCTAAATGTTCACCTTGAGCACCATTCTGCTGGGTTTGGAGGGTCCAGCATTCCCTATCATTTGGTCTTGCAACATATATAGCAAAGGACAGAACTACAAATACAATGGTGACAACGAACGGCTTTTCTCAGACCTCACTTGTGACAGAGCATATCACATCATAGGGAGTACAAAATGTAGCAGTATGGTTGAAAATTTGAAAAGTCCTTTTATTATTACTAAACACAACCTCGAGCACATGCTAATCTTGTGGTTTGTCTCCTATTTATTCCAGTTCCTTTAACAGTTCTAATACATTCTCAAATCTCCTCAGAACTACTCGTCTCCATTCCTGCTCAAACTCAACCCACAGTATCACTGACTGTTTCTCCTCCTCTTGCTGATAGATATTACACTGTTTCATTCTTCCCTATAAAGCAAAATGAATATCTCCAGAGAGCAAAGATTTTAGCTTGACACAATTGTTATTTTCTTGAAAGAGCAGTTAAACCTGCAAGGTGATACCAACTGCAAAACCATCCCAACATATCCTGTTCCCTACTAGCATAAACAGTCTGCTTGCTGATTTACCATGGTTTTGTAGATGTGGAGAGTGTAAGGGCCTGAAGTTCTGATTTTATCTAATTGCTAACTGTAGGTCAGGGCTTATTCTTGGGGCAGAAGACAGATGTTACCCAGTCCCAAATCTTTCCAAGGATCCTTGGTGATAGCGCACATCAACTCTGATTAACTGATTGTTCAGGAATTAGTGCACTTCCACACAGTCTATATCCCACTTCCATTTGACAACACTTATCGGATCAGTTGGGTCACTACTTCTCTGGTGATTGAAAAAAAGATTTGATGATATGGTGCTCACCAATGTTTCCATCTGTGTTGGTAAGCTGTGCCGAAGTGAGAGAGGAAAGGTCTTCTTGGCCTCCCCCTCCCCTGCATTCCTATCAAGCATTCAGACTATGACTCGTCCAGCAGCCAGCCATGTTCCTGTGGCCAGGGATGCAGGATGGCTGCGGCCGACACATGTGGCAGCAATGGTCATCTAGTATGATGGTGCCAGACTCCATTTTGTGATACATTCAGACTCCATTTTGAACATGATAATTTAGGCCTCACAGGCACAAGCAGTCTGCAGGGCCACGATTGAAGTGCCAGACGCGTATGCCAAACCTGTGTGCCACGCTGATTCACCCTTGCAGATAATCCCCCTGAAGAAACCATAAATTCACTCCTGTTGTTCTTTACCACAAGAATGATTGCACACAATGAAGCAGGGAGGCCCTCACCTATCCCCCCATCTGCACACAGAAATGCCATGACATGTATGTTTAAGACCCTCGCCCCTGATCAAATATCACTGGTTGCTGTAGACTGCACAGAACAATGTTTAATACCAATAATACCAATATGTACTTAGAGATTGTCTAAATGTGTATGGTTTTCTACATGACCTATCAGCATCACTGTATGCAGGCCCTGTTTTATGGTATATGGTATGGTAAATATAGTGTAGTTTTCCCCATCATGCGTGCATATATATATATTCAGTAAAAAAAAACTTTGTTAAAGGGACGTTATGGTTAAGTTGCGCTACTAAAAACCTATGAAATTGACTAAAAAAAACTTTGTTAACGGGACGTTATGTTTCGAAATGAAACCGAAAATCCCTTGAAATTCGCCAGTTATGGTAAGCTAAGCAACCATAACTCGCGCCACCACGGTGCACTGCTAACACTAACACCCAGGACATCAAAGATGACATCAGAAATGTCATTGATTACATCACTGATGTGTAAAAAACGTTCAATCAGGGTGAGAGATCCTCAGACAAACTATCAAGTTTTGAAGCTATTTTATTTTGCCTTCAAAACGATTTTGCACAGATGAATATATTTAAACATTTACAAGACTTTCGCTAAGCACAAAAGTTTTTAGGACAGACATTTCTTTTTCAGTGGAAATACAGGTAAGTATCATCTTCATTTCTTGTTTGAGGAACAGTTTCCACGGTGGTGCACAAGTATACAGTACAGGTGAGTGGTGGTTTAGGATTAGACCAAGTGCGACCCAGGACTGTGGTAGGTCCGGGGATGCTAAACACATGACCTTATATCATGACCCCAACATTCTGCCCACTCCCCATGGCGGCAGCCTACCCTTCAGTCAATAAACGTATACCGCTACATTTTATAACTACATTACGACACTTGTGTAATACATAAACACTCCCACATCTCATCACATAACCAACCCTAATGATATTGTACACTTTTTTGGATGACGTTCCTCTCCAGCATAGTCAAATGCGCCCATAAGCACCTACGTGCCATGACGCAGAACCTGCAAATGAACACACAGCGATGTACAACGTAGCATGTTACATTTTGAAATAATAAACTGTTTTTTAAAGGAAAACATTAACAATTTTAGAATTTGTAAAGTACTTTAATTTCACAATAAACTGTCCGAGACCATCGGACCATTCCCATTTTCAATCAAATATTAACTTTGTTTGTTCGGTCGTCATCGAAAATGTTAATCATGAGACACATGTTGATCTTTTTGCATACACAAAGTATTCACTTTCGATAAAGCAACCACTTCTTTCACACAGTGATTTCCAAGACGTCGGCATGAACTTTGGCCTACACCACCATAAAAGATGTTATGTTACTCCTAATGGCCACTCCAGCGTATGGACAAATGGGGCCGGGCCGGTCGTCCCACAATACACTGACGGTTAGGCAGCCGGTCACGATTACATGCATCTGGCGTCCAAAGAATCCATCACTTAGCATCTGGAATCCATGGCAATCACAGTACGGCAGAATGTAGCTGTTCGGAAAACGTAACAGAAAATACGTATCAATACCCAACCTTTACCAAACAATTTCAAAAAAGACAAAAAGAACGTGGAAACTGATATACAAATCGATGTGGTCATACATGACATTTTAAAGAAATAATAGCATTGAACATGGGTAAACCTAATGATAGCCTACAAACAGTGAAAATCTGCACTCTCCATAAGTTTAAAAACAAATGACAACTACACAGAAAGATAGTACCTCAGTTACAATGCCAAAATGATTGTTCTGATAATAAAAAATTAAAACTTATTCCGGTGTAGAGTCGTCAAAAGTAAACTATCATGATATTTACCGTCTCCATTGTCTTCGTTAAACCCAGTCAGCGATGTACTTGCAGCAAAGAATCTTCTTCAACTGATATTACATGTGTCTTACAAACGTTTTGAATACATAACCTTATCAAATGGTATTTTTTCCAAACTTGCACTCACTGCATTCTTACTGAATTTTCCCTTTCACTTAAGGTAAAAAAACAATTGACCCTTATGGGTTCAGTCAGATGCGTGGGCCTACTAAGCCCGCAACCAAAAAAGCAAACCAAGTGACCTTCACTCAGAATGAAAATACATTCTGACTTTGCAACAACTTATCTGATTGCATGCATGAGAACTGCTTCTCCCATACACTTTCAGAACGGCTCTTTCCATCAAACAGTGCAGGTGCGGTTAACAAGTGCAATGGTTTGTTGTTTTATATGTGTTAGCAGCGATGTCCGTGTACACCAAAACACGAAAGAAAGATGGCAGGCGCAGCGACAGAATCTGATGCACTTCACGCCATTCAACATCCAATCAGTGAACGCGCCACATGTCCGTGAACATGACGCTATGGATTAGCAAATCAGTATCTTGTCCGCGGAGCGAACAGGGAAGTGTGTCAGCGGAACGGATATAGATATCACTAATTTTTTCAGACGTACTTTTTGACGGTTTTAAAGAAAACTACTGGACGGATTGGCACCAAATTTACAAAAGCATGCTTTCGGGACCAAGCTCCTGTTCCTGCCGCAAATTTGGTGAAAATCTGTCCAACCGTTTGGGCTGTAGATGTGCGCAAAGTTTATCCCCCATTCAGTCTATTGTAAAAATAGACGCTTTGGGACCCCCCCTATAACTTTTCTCGCCTGAACCAAACATCACCAAAGTTTGCAAAAAATATTCACAGAGGCCCATAAACTTTTTTTGCAAACTTTGGTGTGGATTCGTCAAGGGGGAGCGGAGTTATAAGCCGCCCAAACGTGCTCTTCCTATGGAAACAGCAACTTAACCATAACTACACGGCCACTGCTGTGGCCGTGTAATATATCCCCCATCACTTTCGAACTCTACTAAAGTCTCTCTATAAATGGAAAAGTTTACAATTAAATTATAACATTTAAAAATATATATATATATATGTGTGTGTATGTGTATATATATATATATATTCAGTGAAAAAACCTTGTTAAAGGGACGTTATGGTTAAGTTGCACTACTAAAAACCTATGAAATTCAGTGAAAAAACATTGTTAAAGGGACGTTATGGTTCCAAGTAAAACCAAATAAACCTTGAAATTCGCCAGTTATGGTAAGCTAAGCGACCATAACTCACGCCACCACCGTGCACTGCTAAGACTAACACCCACAACATCAAAGATGACATCACAAATGTCATTGATGACATCACTGATGACATCACATGTGTATGTACTTTTCATGAAATATGTGTACACGGGATTCTTATTATAATGTTGCCAAAAAAGTGTCAAGGATCATTGCAATAAATATCATACCCTAATTAGTGCATTGAACAATGCATTGATATAAATAGCATTCTATTATGGGGTTCTATCTAGTATACTAAGCTACTCATGCAGAAACATAACATTGTGTGCAGCATACAAGATAAAGGTATAATATTCATAATGTTAATATGTTGAATAATGAAATAATTGTTTTCTTAATAGATTTTTGTGTACTGTGAAAAATGGAATAAGTAGCTAATAAAACACATGTATTAGATAATTGCATTACTATAGACAAAACCCAAAGACACAAGAACACATACCAATATGGGTATATACAGGGAAATTGAGGTTAGCAAATAAGCACAAGTAGTAGCAGAAACAATTAATAACTCAACTGATTATTTTCATGCAAATAAATGATTGCTCTGTTTCAAAGCTGCTATTTACCCTATGTATATGTATCACTTGATGTGATTGGACCCTAAGGAAAGTAGTGAGAGAACAATGTATACAACTATGACCATATACAGGGAAAGTACAGCCATAAAAAAACAACAGAACTGTCAGAAAGTTCTCATAAGTCTATTGATTATCTTTATGCACAAAAAGTATTGCTGTCTTTCAAGCTTGTGTCTTCCCGTATTTATATGTTTCATATGATGTGACTGGACTCTAAGGAAATTACTGTAAGAACCTACTTGAAGGATACGTCTACAAATAAAATAACATTTTTAGTCTCTGACTGTTACTGAAGAAAACCATGTGGCCTAGATATGTCAGCAAAAGAAAAAAGAGTGAGCCAGACATGTGATGTCATCAGTGATGTCATCAATGACATTTGTGATGTCATCTTTGATGTCGTGGGTGTTAGTCTTAGCAGTGCACGGTGGTGGTGCGACTTATGGTTGCTTAGCTTACCATAACTGGCGAATTTCAAGCGTTTTTCGGTTTTACTTGGAACCATAACGTCCCTTTAACAAAGTTTTTTCACTGAATTTCATAGGCTTTTAGTAGCGTAACTTAACCATAACGTCCCTTTAACAAAGTTTTTTCACTGAATTTCATAGGTTTTTAGTAGCGCAACTTAACAATAATAACTTTGATTTTATGTACATGTAATATGGAACATACTGAACCTCTTCTACTGAACTTGATGTCCGCGAACTCTTTTAATGTCCACGGACATGTTCAGAGAACACTACCACTACCTAAAAACTCTATGGGAGTATGCTTGACACACAATGGGAAATGAGATCAATTAAGTTGCCATTTTTGTGCTATGCTGATCTAATTGTCGGCATAAATGTTTCTATACTGCGAGGTGGAATGTTTTTAACATGTATATGACTATGTTATGTGTATATGTTTTTGAAACCATTTTTGTATTACTTGTGCTGAATTAGAGATTAATATATTAAAAATGATATTTTCTGATTATACTGTTTTATGTTTAGTGAGAATACATAATGCAGCCTATATTGATTTAGCAGCTGTTATTTACTTCTGCTTTCTGAGGGGATAAGTTCATTGTTTGATATAGTTTGTTGTATATTCCTTCCTTTTGTTGAAATATATGTTATATATCCTCACTTAGTAGGAGGGATCATCACCAGAGCGTGGGGTTACCCCTGCAGAAGAGTATCTGTGTCTACTTCAGCACCACCCCCAACCCCTCCACCACCACCACCTTCCCAAGGGCCTGAAGAGGGGAACAGGTGTGAGGATGCAGAGGAGGAAGAAGAGGATGATGAGAATGAGGTAGAGGAAATCACTACTATCCACACTAGACGTGAGTCTTGGGTGTGGCGGTTGTTTACCATTTATGGGAATGGTCCTAAGGCTCGTGCGAACCGTGTTATCTGCAATGAGTACAAAATGATACTCAGTCGCGGAAAGCACGGTTCGTACAGCTTTGGGACCACGACCATGAAGCGACACCTGAGGTAATTTCACTCTGGGGCTATTCGCAAGGTTGTACCTTGCGAAGAACGTAGTAGGTTGATTTCCTCTACTTCATCCTCCGTTTCTGATCCTGTCACCACAAGGACCACCTCTGTGGGACAGCGTCTTCCTCAAGCTGCCTCACAGGCCATACAGAATTCTGATGACCTTTACCTTTCGAGGGTCACAGTTGTATGTATGTACTGTGACACAGTACTCTGCAGGGGGGAGCGACTTTGTAGTGCTTTTGAGACTATCGTCTCAGAGCACGAGAAGAACTGCTCACTACCCAAATAAAACCCACTCTACATCTTCCTCTCTCAGCTCGCCCTTTCTTATCCCTGTGGTTGGTGTCCCCCCTTTACCCTCCTTTACCCTCCTCTCCTAGTGGTCGTGTATAAAAAACCAAAAGAAATACAAAATAACAAAAATAAAAAAAAATAAGGCTCTTTTCAGAGCCGCCTTTCACAGTTAAAAAATAGAAGTGAAGATAAATGAAGCAGGGCCCTTTGTATTTCTTAGAAGTCTGTGGACAGTTCGCTGACATTCAAAAAATTGGGGGTACTACCCTATTATAACCATTGCATTTTTCTCTGGAAGGAAGTGGTGGCTCTGAAAAGAGCCTTTGGGAGGTGTTTGTATGTCAAACATTATAAATACTTACCACCTCCTTCAAAATGGATGCTGTATTTCTAAAAAAGGTTGCAATGCATTTTGTATATTTCTCAGAAAAATCTGATTGCCAGCATAAGTAAGATGGACTCCATCTCTGCGAAAAATTTATGTACTACGAAACATAATATTTTCATTGTGAAAAGAGGACATGCCAAAATCTAATAGAAATGCACAAACAGCCTTTTAACATGGCGCCTTGCTTTTTCCATTTGTGGACCAAATAAAGAAGAACGAAGCCACATTTGTCTCTGCGCAATCCGTGAAAATATTACTTGAGAATTAGGAAACATGTCCATGACTTTCCCAAGTCCTTTTTTCATAGCAAATTGCAAAGAAATTCCAGACACATGTCCTAAACTGTTCCCTCCACAATGAATTACAATTATGTCTGGATGTTGCTTTGTTTCCAAAGTAGCACAGAGAGGTAGCAAGTCCAACGACTTCATTCCACGTACTCCATGCCAGTGTACTTCCACATGTGGAAATCCAAGATCTACAGCTACTCCACAGCTTTCTGCATGCACCTTCAACCAATGTATCCACAAATCTCCCAAAATCCAAACAAACGGTTTTCTGAAACACACAGCCATAGCTATCTGTTGTTCTCTCAGCAAAAAGAGTATCTGAGAAACTCTCTCCTGGCACACACCCACTAAACTTTCCTGACCAATCCCTTTCACTGCTCATTCTCATTTGCATGACTTCTGAACCCAAAAATCCCCGGATGTAACTCCCGATGTCCGCGAACTACCGCCATGTCCGTGGACATATTGTAACATGAACAGCCCTTCTACGATTTCCACTTCACTCTCTGTGCCATTCCCTCATTGGATGTAGCTAGGAAATCACATGACCATGCACCAATCACATTCAAGACCTCTACATCTAACTGCATCATCATAGATCAGCACTGCAAATGTACTGTGAATCTCTCTGAGTACAAGTGTCATATAATTGGCAAGCACCATCTACAAGAAATACTGTACAAGTCTCCAAGATTTCTACTTGCAGCTCCATGCATATCCATATGCATGAACACAAACTACAGGTATGCATATTTTCTGTACAGTACATGAACACATTTTCAAACTGACTTTTAGCTTGTGTAATCTGGAAAATGAATCTACTGTTTTTTTTCCAATTTCCTAAAATCAACTGTCACTTGTAAACCTTTATACTATTTACTTTCTTTATACACAGACACTCAAATCATGGTAAACTAACATTTTTGTAATGAAATGTATAGACTACATATATTCAAACAAAATTGTATGCATGCACACTCTAGGTTCAAATCTAAACAAATAATACTTATACAATAACATATTTTTATTTATTTTTTATTTTTTTAAATTACTTTTATTTAAGCATGACATTGAGGAACTATTACCTATAACAGCTTAGTTACATATATAGTGGTATTCAGTGCTACATTATGAATTTCACAAAACATAGTAAAGATATTCTCTTTGCTACAGTTAGTCATTGCAATACAATTTGTTCATTAAGAACATATCATATGTATTGAACTGGTGCGACATATCTTATGTAAATAAGATCGTTTTAATGGTTTTTAGGAAGGCGCTGAGGATTTCAATTAAAAAAATCAATATCTAAATTAAAAACAGTGCTATACACAAACAAAATTACTAATTTGTTTCTTTTACAATTGCAGTGAAGACCATTCTCCTGAAAAGAAGCAGCCGAATTTTAAGAACAAAGAAGAACTAAGATTTAACCTGTTCATTTTAGAAAAAAGTAAGTATAATATCACCATAATATTTGTATTTTTACTCAAACATACTGTAAAGTTAATTCATGCTATTTCTCTGCCTATAAATAGAGATTGTGCTCCATTCTGACCAAAAATCCCCATGTCTTAAACAGCGATTTACAGCCAGAATGGCGCACAAATTCCTATTTTTGGACACACAAATTACCCAACTCAACTGCTAGAATTTTCATATTATAGAACAAACAACTGTTTTAATTGTATACATTACATTTACTATTTATACTTCTGCACACCACTAGCTTATTTTTGTTCTGTCATCTGAACCTGAGTTTAGGAACATGTTAATTGAAGAATACCCATCCCTACTAGTTGTAGTTCCCAATGCACTATCACACACCATTACATACATCATCTTACTCAAACACTCATGCACATATCACACATACATTGTAGAATACCCCAACCCATACCATCTTTATTTTTTTCAACAGACCCTAAAGAATGCCTACCAAAAGTCAAGTCCGTACAAAGCAACGCAGAAGTAGAGCAAATGAAAATAAAAGTGTGCAACCTAAGCATCCATCTGTAGCAGAATTTGTAACAAAAGATGAAACAAAACAGCTAATACAGTCATTTACTGAAACACAAGAAGTTTCAAGTACAAAAACTTTGCCTCCTCTATCAAAATGTAAAACAAACCAAAAAACAATTAACAGAAAATCAGCTATCAGAGATAAAACTGCTTCTTTAAATTTTAATATAGTGCAAAGTAAGCATATAAAGAAAAGTATTTTAACCAAAATGTTCCATCACAAAGTCCTTCAAAATCTTATAAAAACAGGAGAGAAATCAGGTTCAATGCTTAAAACCTATCGTAGGAAATTAATCTTAAAAGCGTTGATAGACAGTGCAATTATTATCAAAAGAAAGTTATTTATTTTAGTGTTAAACAAAATGAAACCACTAACAAAACTAATAACTAAATTACAAAAAAGACTTCGCAATAAACAAAATGTCAACAGAAAGAACTTCTTAAGTATCTGCGGAGGTGAATGGAATCACACTACGAGCACAGAACCATACTTTAATGAAGAAGCGTACAAACAAAACCAAACAAATACAATAGCCATAAATAGCAGTGGTCGAGGTTACGAAAAAGTTAATAATACCATAATGGAACAAGAAGTACTCCTTACAAAAATATGCCATAACAACTTAGAATTAACCGTCCATTCAACTGAATCAGAACGTCTAGTGTACAAATGGCCATGCACATCAATATGTAACATTCCCAAACAATTTTTCAAGTCTTTACGACAATTCCTCAATCAGTATGTAAAAAGCAAAGACAAAATCAAAATTAAACTACTGCAAAATATGGATACTTGTCCAGTGCGCAAATACACAGGACTACAAGGACATTTATTGGTCTACATTACAGGACCTACTTGTAAAACCACCTTCCATGATATCAAAAGAATATCAACACATCATTCAACTATAAGAAATCTAGTCTATAAACTGTAGTATGCTAAAAGTACTGCTTTAGCACTAGCAAATTTAAATAACATTCTTCTACATGGTACAGCGAATGACCTACTTCAAGAAATTGACTATATCCAGAAAAAATATTTTGGAAGTGAAAGCCATTTACAGAATGAAATAGCTTTAAACCAAATTAGCAACAATTTTACAATGGCAACCTTTTGCTAAACACATACAAAAAAGAAGTACTAAAATTTAAAAGTACATCAGCTGAAGTACCAAACCATGTATGTGTATGTTGCCGCAGAACTTTTTATAAAAGTAACACAAAAACTGTAGACCTATCATATAAAATAGTAGACAATGAAGATTCTAAATGGTTTGAATTAGCTCTCTACCTTGTAGCAGAAAAGAAATCCGAAATAACTGACCCCTTAATACTTTGCAGTTACTGCACTACAAAACTTGACAACAACCAAACTCCTTCACGTGCTATCACAAATAATTTGGAATTATACCCACTTCCAAAACCCCTATAACAACTTAATTTATATGAGAGCATCATAATTCAAACAGTGCACCCATTTCGAGCAATAATACGCCTTCAACCAAAAACAGCAAAATCACCTCCCTCTGAATTGGTAAAAGGCATTTGTGGAAAAGTAGTTTATTTACCATTAGATCTAAAAGAAAATGTGCATAGTCTAGAAGTGCAACGTCCAATTCAGCAATCTTTAATTGTCTTAGTAAATGGAGTACCTACAAAAGACAAACAAATATGGCAACAGATGGTAGATTTACATAAATTTAGACAAGCCTTGCAATATCTTAAAGAGAATAATGAATATTACAATTAAATTAATATTGAAGAAAACTTGAAGTATACAACTGAAATAATTCAAGAAACACAAAAAACTGGTCAATTTGAGCGCCTAGATCCTGCTACTATATCAAATACTTTAGACCATTATACAATTCATCCTTTGCACTCTAATGACACCATAGAAGATGCACTGGAAACGTATCAAATGCATCAAACAAAAGGATCACCAATCAGCATATGGGAAAAAAGTATAGAAGCACGTTCTTTTCCACTACTCTTTCCTACTGGCAAAGGAGGAAGGTACTATGATAGACCTATTCAAATATCAGCATCAGAATACCGCTCATTAGGGATGTATTCTGAAGATCCCAGATTTAGACAAAATGTGGAATACATATTCCACCTACTCTTTGAAAGTGAACTAGCAACTTTATGTTATGGAGTTGCACACATATTAAAATCAGGATCCCACTTCCAAATATGACAGCTACACAATTATTACAAAAAGTGCAACAAAAGGATGAGGTTTTACAAACAAATATTACAAATCTATTAGCAAATATGTGTGGTACTAAAGAGTAGTGGTTTCGACGTCATGGAGATGTAGGTTGTATGATCAGAAACCTTGGCCCACCCACTTGGTTTGTTACATTAAGTTGTGCAGAATATGCATGCGAAGATTTACATGATTTCCTACGCATATCAAACAAAAACAAATTAAACATAGATATACTAACACCAGGAGAACTTTGTTCTTTGGATCCTGTTAATGTTTCAAGATATTTTCACCATCGCTTCATTGCTATGCTACATTTTATTTGTAATAAAACTGTTCCTCCCCTTGGAGAAGTGCAACACTTCTTTTGGAGAAAAGAATACCAAGCCAGAGGAGCACCACATATCCACATGCTTTTATGGATTAAAGATGCTCCTAAATTTGGTCAATACAGTGATGCCACTGTTTTACAGTTTATTGAAAAATATGTCACTTGTGAAATTCCATCAGAATCCACAAATAGTGATCTTCATGCACACATTTTAGAAATTTCAAAGACACAAATATGGCAAATATTGTTGTCGCAAATACAAAAACAAAGGGAAATACTACAACAAATGCCGATTTGGTTTCCCTAGACCAGTTACAAATACAGGTCAAGTGAACAACCTCATGGGACCGATTCATAGAATTCAGCGCACAAGTGGCGCACGCGGCTGGCGCACAGTGTGCGCGTGCGAATCCCTGCGCTAGCCGTGTGCGCTAAAATCCATTTCCGCGCACAGCGTATTCATGGATTCCAGCCACCAAAACCAGCCGTGGCGCACAGTTGCGCAGCGACCCTGCAGCACCGCCAGTTACGCCTCCAAGAACGCCTCTCGCGCAGGGAAAAGCCATCAAAATCCCCAACCGAGCGCAAAGGGCAGCAGCAAACGCAGAGCTGGGAGCGTGCATTCCAGGGGGGTGCGGGTGTTTCCATACGCGACTGGGCTGGGTACGTGTATTACAGGGGTGCGCGAGAAAGTCTACACGCGATTGGCCTGGGTACGTGGATTTCAGGGGTGCGCGAGAAAGACTACACGCGATTGGCCTGGGTACGTGGATTACAGGGGTGCGCGAGAAAGTCTACACGCGATTGGCCTGGGTACGTGGATTTCAGGGGTGCGCGAGAAAGTCTACACGCGATTGGCCTGGGTACGTGGATTTCAGGGGTGCGCGAGAAAGTCTACACGCGATTGGCCTGGGTACGTGGATTCCAGGGGTGCGCGAGAAAGACTACATGCGATTGGCCTGGGTACGTGGATTTCAGGGGTGCGCGAGAAAGTCTACACGCGATTGGCCTGGGTACGTGGATTCCAGGGGTGCGCGAGAAAGACTACACGCGATTGGCCTGGGTACGTGGATTTCAGGGGTGCGCAAGAAAGTCTACACGCGATTGGCCTGGGTACGTGGATTTCAGGGGTGCGCGAGAAAGTCTACACGCGATTGGCCTGGGTACGTGGATTTCAGGGGTGCGCGAGAAAGACTACACGCGATTGGCCTGGGTACGTGGATTTCAGGGGTGCGCGAGAAAGTCTACACGCGATTGGCCTGGGTACGTGGATTTCAGGGGTGCGCGAGAAAGTCTACACGCGATTGGCCTGGGTACGTGGATTTCAGGGGTGCGCGAGAAAGTCTACACGCGATTGGCCTAGGTACATGGATTTCAGGGGTGCGCGAGAAAGTCTACACGCGATTGGCCTGGGTACGTGGATTTCAGGGGTGTGCAGGTGGTGGGTGTGCGGGAAGTTCAAGACGTGAATTGGCAGTGTGGGTCCTCCCAGGTCTCCCCTCTACCCCCTCCACGACCTCTGCAGGCATCCCACACCACAGGGGACTACCCTGCACCCCATGTCATGTCCCACAGGCAGCCCATCCACCATGGCCATGCCCCCCAGCCAAGCCACATGTCCCCTTGCACCCCCACCCCCCAGCACTGTGGGGCACCCTCCACCAGGCCCCCACCCATGTCTCCCAGCATCCCCACCCCCCAGCCACCAGGGGCACCCTCCACCAGGCCCCCACCCATGTCTCCCACCACCCCCACCCCCCAGCCACCAGGGGCACCCTCCACCAGGCCCCCACCCATGTCTCCCAGCACCCCCACCCCCCCAGCCACCAGGGGCACCCTCCACCAGGCCCCCACACATGTCTCCCAGCACCCCCACCCCCCAGCCACCAGGGGCAGCCTCCACCAGGCCCCCACCCATGTCCGACTCATGTCTCCCAGCACCCCCACCCCCCAGCCACCAGGGGCAGCCTCCACCAGGCCCCCACACATGTCTCACAGCACCACCACCCCCCAGCCACCAGGGGCAGCCTCCATCAGGCCCCCACCCATGTCTCCCAGCACCCCCACCCCCCAGCCACCAGGGGCACCCTCCACCAGGCCCCCACCCATGTCTCCCAGCACCCCCACCCCCCCAGCCACCAGGGGCACCCTCCACCAGGCCCCCACCCATGTCTCCCAGCACCCCCACCCCCCCAGCCACCAGGGGCACCCTCCACCAGGCCCCCACACATGTCTCCCAGCACCCCCACCCCCCAGCCACCAGGGGCAGCCTCCACCAGGCCCCCACCCATGTCCGACTCATGTCTCCCAGCACCCCCACCCCCCAGCCACCAGGGGCAGCCTCCACCAGGCCCCCACACATGTCTCACAGCACCACCACCCCCCAGCCACCAGGGGCAGCCTCCACCAGGCCCCCACCCATGTCCGACTCATGTCTCCCAGCACCCCCACACCCCCAGCCACCAGGGGCACCCTCCACCAGGCCCCCACCCATGTCTCCCAGCACCCCCACCCCCCCAGCCACCAGGGGCACCCTCCACCAGGCCCCCACCCATGTCTCCCAGCACCCCCACCCCCCAGCCACCAGGGGCACCCTCCACCAGGCCCCCACCCATGTCTCCCACCACCCCCACCCCCCCAGCCACCAGGGGCACCCTCCACCAGGCCCCCACCCATGTCTCCCAGCACCCCCACCCCCCCAGCCACCAGGGGCACCCTCCACCAGGCCCCCACACATGTCTCCCAGCACCCCCACCCCCCAGCCACCAGGGGCAGCCTCCACCAGGCCCCCACCCATGTCCGACTCATGTCTCCCAGCACCCCCACCCCCCAGCCACCAGGGGCAGCCTCCACCAGGCCCCCACACATGTCTCACAGCACCACCCCCCCCAGCCACCAGGGGCAGCCTCCACCAGGCCCCCACCCATGTCTCCCAGCACCCCCACCCCCCAGCCACCAGGGGCACCCTCCACCAGGCCCCCACCCATGTCTCCCAGCACCCCCACCCCCCCAGCCACCAGGGGCACCCTCCACCAGGCCCCCACCCATGTCTCCCAGCACCCCCACCCCCCCAGCCACCAGGGGCACCCTCCACCAGGCCCCCACACATGTCTCCCAGCACCCCCACCCCCCAGCCACCAGGGGCAGCCTCCACCAGGCCCCCACCCATGTCCGACTCATGTCTCCCAGCACCCCCACCCCCCAGCCACCAGGGGCAGCCTCCACCAGGCCCCCACACATGTCTCACAGCACCACCACCCCCCAGCCACCAGGGGCAGCCTCCACCAGGCCCCCACCCATGTCCGACTCATGTCTCCCAGCACCCCCACCCCCCCAGCCACCAGGGGCACCCTCCACCAGGCCCCCACCCATGTCTCCCAGCACACCCACCCCCCAGCCACCAGGGGCAGCCTCCGCCAGGCCCCCACCCATGTCCGACTCATGTCTCCCAGCACCCCCACCCCCCCAGCCACCAGGGGCAGCCTCCACCAGGCCCCCACCCATGTCTCCCAGCACCCCCACCCCCCAGCCACCAGGGGCAGCCTCCACCAGGCCCCCACCCATGTCTCCCAGCACCACCACCCCCCAGCCACCAGGGGCAGCCTCCACCAGGCCCCCACACATGTCTCCCAGCACCACCACCCCCCAGCCACCAGGGGCAGCCTCCACCAGGCCCCCACACATGTCCGACTCATGTCTCCCAGCACCCCCACCCCCCCAGCCACCAGGGGCAGCCTCCACCAGGCCCCCACCCATGTCTCCCACCACCCCCACCCCCCAGCCACCAGGGGAAGCCTCCACCAGGCCCCCACCCATGTCTCCAAGCACCCCCACCCCCCCAGCCACCAGGGGCACCCTCCACCAGGCCCCCACACATGTCCCCCTGCACCCCCACCCCCTAGCATCCAGGGGCACCCTCCACCTGGCACCCACACATGTCTCCCACCACCCCCACCCCCCAGCCACCAGGGGCAGCCTCCACCAGGCCCCCACCCATGTCCAGGAACAGAGACTTCCATGCTGTCATGTGTGCAATCTGCACAGGGCTCCCCATGTCACATTCAAACACATGCAACAACCATGCGGTTCACACATTACAGGTCGCACATGCATTACCATGATGTCCCTGCACACATACATGCGTACATGGCCTATGTCACACATACAGGCAGGTATCAGACAACCAGCACACTGCAACATGCCCTGTCTCACACAGCAATGCTTGGCCACTTACCGCTCAACTCCAGACGGGTCTCCCTCTCAAGGACCTGGGCGTGGAGCGCTGGGTGTATGCGTTCCAGGACCCTCAACTGGATGGAACTCATGCGGCCCCGGCCCCCCTCCACAAGGCGCCGGGCCTTCATGAGGGTCCTTGACCTCAAGTCCTCCCAGCGCTTCTTGACCTTCTGGATGGTGCGGGTTGCCACCCCCTCCGCGTCCTCTCCCGTCCTTCCCTCTTGGCGCGGGACGATCCGAAGAGGGCATCATACTGCCCCAGGACTTGCTCCACCAGGACACCAACTTCGGTGGCAGTGAAGCTGGTGCCCCTCTGCCCCTCTGCCCCTCTGGCCGGGGGTTGCAACTGGTGTCAGATGTGGATGTGCTCCACATGGCAACCCCAGGGGCAGGAGTGGGTGACCAACTGGGTCCTGGGGCTGGGCTGTGGAGCGATGTCATTTGAGTCGGGACTCTTCTGTACCAGCAGGGGTGGACACAGCAACTGGACCCCTGCAGATGGCTGATGTGCAGGCACCAAATGGCAGGACACGGTGGCAGCAGGCAGGCAGGCAGGCAGCAGCAGATGGCATGTGGGAGGCTGCTTGGGGCACTGGGGGCCAGTGAAGTGTCCTTCTGGGCAGGAGCGTGGTCTTCCGTGCGTTTTCGCGTGGCCAGCTTCATACGGAGTGATTAGGCACGTGAAAAATCTGCACGCTGCGTGTAATGCGCGTAAGCGCGCGTGAAAAACTGCACGTCTGCGTGTAATAGGAGGAAAGGGCCCATGCATAAGCGTGCGCGCGTGAAAAACTGCACGTCCGCGTGTAATGCGCGTAATCAAACGTGAAAAAGTGCACGTCCGCATGTGACTTGACGCGCGCGTGCGTTTCCCTCAGCACGGGTTAAAGGTGAGCGGGCCCAGCAGTTCGCTTTACGTGCCTTTCGTGGAGACCGACGTGTGTTGCTGCTTCCAGTTGTTTCGCGCGCCATCTACTTCACAGCTCTCAAGGACGTATCTCTTCTTTTGGCGGGGGTATTGGCTACGCGTGTTTTTCTGCATCGCGCTAGTCAGACGGTGAGTCGCAAACGCTCCTTTTCCCACTGCGGGTGCCCCTGTGTATCGCACCCATTTTCGATGTCATCGTAGCCTGCGTGTCCCACGCGTACGCGTTATACGTGTTACTGGGTGCCACCGCGTACTGCGGGAGGTTTAATCCACGCACGTAGGCTGCAGGGTTGCGTGCACGGTTTTACTGCAGTTTTGGGGTGCCTGAGCGTTGCGTGACCCGTCAACACATCACCGGGGTCACATACAGCCTTGCAGGTGCAGGGGGGCTGTTAACATCTTGCTTCCCACCCCCTTCACCCCAATTGCCCAGGTCAATTGTGCTGTACACCTCCCATTGGCACCACTCCATCTGTGCCAGCACTATAACATCTGAGCCATGGTAGGGAGGCTACCAAAGGTGAGGGGCGCCTCAGCTGGGCGTCCTCCTCGTGGCGGGCGTGGTCGGGGACGTGGCCGTGGTGACCAGGGAGTAGGGGGACTCCAGGGTGTCCAGGGCAGCCACAGAGGGGGAAGAGGCAGGGGTGCGCCACTTGAGCACAATGTTGTGCCATGTGTTGGTGCAGCCATGCCACCACCCCCTGTGGTTCAGGGGGATGCAGCTCCTGCATCTGGCACTGGCACCCGTATGACCCGGCAGTCCGTTTCATCGACTGCCACGGGCCCAAGGGTAGCGGTAGCTGCAGGTGCAGTTGTGGACACCGCCACCCAGGCTCAGGGTCTGCCAGCGCAGGCTGCGTTGGCACTTGAAGAGCCCTTGGTAGATCTCCAACAGGCCAGGGGGGAAACCATTGGGGCAGGCCGGGCTGCTCAGACCAAGACACGTGTCCCTGGGGCAGTCATGTCATCTGCTGCCCCGAACAGCCGGGTGTTGGCAAGTGCAGGGGCAGATGCACCCAACAGCACCCCGGTTGTGAGTCTGCCAACCAGGACCGTTGCGGTCAATGACCCTGCCACAGCTGATGTTGCTGCGCAGGGTCCATTAGTGGGCACCCAGCTGCCACTGACACAAGTCAGGCCTTTGGTCATCCCTCCACCTGCCACTCCCTCGGCTCAATCCACCCAACCCACTGGCCATACTGGTCAGGGCGGCATTAGCCAGCCAGGGTCTGCGCCACAGTCCAAGAGGAGGAAGGTTGTATCTGCAGCACAGGCTGGGACCCCACACACAGCCACGACCTCCTGCACGTCGAGGAAGAAGCCTTTCTGTAAGCAGGAACTGGACTTCCTCGTGGACTACGTGCGGGGACACAGCCGTGACATGCTAGTGGGTGCCAATAGTCAGACTACGGCTGCCCAACGTGACACCCACTGGAAGCATGTGGCGGAACATGTCAGTTCATTCGGCCATGAGGTGCGCACGGCGCAGGAGTGCAAAAAGCGCTGGAATGACATCAAGCGCAGCACTAAGGCCAAGCGTGCCTCAAATTACAACTTGACTCTGGTGACTGGCGGTGGGCCTGCACCAGAGGAGGAAGAACTCACTCCGCATGAGGCTCTCGTTGCGGAGTTCATACCACCAGAATTGGTCGAAGGTGTGGGAGAGATGCTGGACTTTGATGCCCAGTCCAGTGAGTGTTGATGCGTAGTTGTTGAGGACGTGTGTGTTTCACTTGTGGGATGTGTTGTGCATGATTGCTGCTACATGTGACCTGTACATGGTTCTGATGTGTAAGTAATGCAATGCCACCGTCATGCATGTCTCCTCTGCCTGCATGCGGGACTCCATGTGGCCATGCTCCCTTGCCCCTCCTCCGCCACTCTGCACCCCAGTTCCACCTTTGCACTGGTCTGCTACATTCTTGCCAATGTGTAGTTTCATGTTCATGTGTCCTGTGTAGATGCTAACTTCCAGCTTAGAAACTGCCAGACATATGCCGTGTGGTACAGCCTTAGTACTCGATGCAGGGCATCCCACTTGTACTGTGCATGGGTCAGATGTCCCGCAGGGACATGAGTGCCCATTCATGCTCCATGTGCATTGCACACATGCCCCTATGTGTCCTTGACTGGATGATCACTGTAATATGAGTCCTTGGTTACATACATTGCCTGCCATATTATCGGCCTCCCCATGTCAACTGTGGCTCAGTCCTGCGTTGCACACATGTTTAGGCTCTGACAATCTGTGTGGCTCATAGGCCTCAGCCTGTTCAATGGCCAATGACTCTGTCCAACTCCTGTCGTGTCTTCTACACACGTGGCCGGCCTCCGGATCTTCCATCATGTGTCCTGCCCACTGTCCCAGCATCATTTGCAGTGTTGTAATTGAAATCACATTAAGCTGTTGATGCCAGTCAACACTGCTTGTCAATACACAGGTGTATGGTCAGCCTTTTGATACCATGCTAGGCATCCCTGCTTTGGTACTGGGGTGGAGGGGTGCTTGCCTTCTAGACATGGTACACATTGAATACACAATGCACGTGATGTCTGATTTTGACATTGCACTGCCTTCACATTTCCTGGCACACACCATGGAGTGCTTGTACATGTAGGTAGTGAGTGGCGTACACATTTTCTGCACTGCATAGACCCACTTCCATGCAAACTGCCACCTTTCAACAGGTCTGATCACAGAAGCTATTCTAAGTAGACCCAGCATGCATGCAAGGTCATATGTTGTGTGTCACATGTCTGCCAGATGCCTTTGCTGTCGGTGTGTGTGTGTGTGTGTTGTGTGCTTCTGACATGTGTACTGACCTTTTCCTCTCTATTTTTCAGGTGATGACGCAATGGATGCAGAGGATGGTGTTGTCATGCCAGACACAGGGTTGGTAAGACCACATGAACCCGGCACTAGTGGGGGTCGTGGGGTGGTAGGCCACGAAAACCCCCAAGTGCTGCAGTCCATCCTGTCTCTGGCTGCCTATGAGTCCAGCCTTGATGACGACTCTGACGTCCATGTTGAGTTGGATGACCATCAAGTCCATGTGTCAGGGGTGAGTGATTCTGATGTGGACACTCCTCTGTCTGCGACCCCTGCACTGAGGGATCAGACAGTCTTGGTTCCTCCGCCCGTGGTGGATCGGGACGCAGGGTCACCCTCCACACCAGTCACTGATGTGCCTGGGACATCACGTCGACGGGGGCATGTAGTCGTGCAGCCGCAGGCGGTGCCAACACAGCGAGGACCCCCGGTCCTTGGGTCCCGCAGGGGTCAAGCCCGGCAACGCGGTCGCCGCGCGCAACCGCTGTATACTGAGTGGGAGCAAGACATGACTGCCAATTCAGAACGGCAGGGGGCAGCAATGGAGAACATCGCTGACAGCATGGAGCGTGTGGCCCGATCTGTGCTCCCCCCTGCTAGGCAGGTGCTTCTCCAGCAGCAGGCGGCACGGTCCACGGCCCGCTCACTCAGGCTGGGCATGGCGGCCTCAGACAGGGCACGCCAGGCTGAAATGTCGTCTCTGCGTCAAGCAATTGCTGCTCACGCAGAGGCGCACATGGATGCCCTGAGGGAGGAGTATGCCTCCCTCAGATCCACTCTGGGTGTCCTTATGATGTCCCAGAGGCAGCAGGCAGAGGAGAGGTTTGCACAGCTTGAGCGCACCATCTCGGCTGAGCTACAGGCTTGCCGGGAGGTGCAGCGGTTGTCCAGCCAGGCCTTGCAGGAGGAACTCCGTGTTACACGTGCTACCTTGCAAGAGGAAGCACGTGTATCACGTGAGGTCCTGCATGCAGACCTATGTAACATCGCCACACAGAACCAGGCTCACCTGTCCGGCAGACTTGCTGCCGACGAGGGGCAAGCTGCGGCTAGGCGTGGCCAGGCTACTGTGCCACGTCCTCCTTTCCAGGATGAGCCAGACTCGGACGACCATCTATCTCCCACATAGGTCGTGCTGTGAAGGCGTTGAGCCCATGGAGGTATTTTTTTTTGGCTCAGCATCATCGCATGTGGATGTTGAGCAGCACCCTGTACCTCCCCCCTCCTGGGTGCCTCCCCTCCCCCCCGGGTCGTATGTGGCCATTTTTGATTTTTCTTTTAGTTTAGTTAGTTAAGTTTCTGTTTGATAGTTAGTTTAAATAGGTAATGTAGGTTTTCCTTAGTTAGTGTAATTAGTTAATAGTTGAGTTAGTTTAAAATTTGTAGTCTATTGTGCTTACATGTGACAGTGCGGTGCCTTGTGGTTTTTGAAGGCATCCACTGTCTGTTCCAGCTGGGCCCTTCATGGTTGTCTTGTGTATGTGTTTGCTGCTTGGGTTCCTTGACTCACATATGCCACTCCTGCCTCCCTTATCCATGGGCTCGCAAGGATGGTTCGGTGTAACAGAATTTTACACAAGGGCTTTGGACTGTCATATCTGTGGCATGTCTGGTGCTTTTTGACTTGTGTTGACACCCCTAGTGGGGATGATTTAGGTGTAATTGTCCACTGTTCAGCTTTTGCTAGATGGGGCGTGTCATGATTAATGTGGACATTGATTGCTATGCATTGTGTATTATGTTTCATATCTTTCCTGTACACGTGCTTGTTGCAAATCATGCTGTAGATAGTGTTCCACACTTTGGAGGTGAAAGACGGACTGATGGTGTGATTTGTGATGTGACTCTCTGACATGGTCAAGTAATGAGATGCCTGATGAGACACACACAGATCACTTTGAAGCATTAATCATGTGTTTCATGCACTTTCTGCAGGGGGATGAGGCATCAGAGCACCTTTGCCAGCAGACATGGCCCATTGGACGACCTAATTCCTGACCCGTTTGTTGGTGCCCACATGCACATGTGTGCACAAGCAGAGCCACAGTGATTGCAGACCCACATCCTAGAACTGCTGACATGTTCCAAGCAACTCCAGGCAAGGTGAGCATCACAGGGGGGCCACGAGACAGCAAAGCTTGCACCAGGCGAGTTGCACGTGCAGGCTTAGTCACAGCACTGAGGGTGAGCTTAGACAAATATTGGTGTTGAAGCACAGAATGCAGCTCAGATGTGTTTGTGGACTGATGGCTGTTGATAGTAGGGTTGTCTGGGACACATGCGGGGGCAGTGGCACATACCCTGCGGTACACCAAGGTTCATTGAGGCACTTGTATCAACCATGTAGCCTTCCAAGACATGGAAAGGGGCAGCTCACAGGGACATACAGCAAGGGACATACTCGGGTGCAGTGCATGTCTATTCCACGTACTTCATGATAAATGCACTGGCAACTTTGTTTTGGTCATGGTGGTACGCAACTTGATCTGTAGTCATGGCTTGCCATATGGGTCTGTCTGCTTACCCAGGGAACATTGCATGTTGTGTGAATTGTGACACATTGGTTTTCCATTTGCCACGCACCCACCAGCGGCTGACTTACTGCATTGACTGTGAATGACCCGTCACAGGGTTGATGTTATATATGGGTACGAAGCATGGAGAACAGATTTTCTGTTTGTAGAGGTGTATGTTGTTATGGGGCATGTTTTGTGTTGTGTTTTTGTGTAATTGGCATGTACTGGTTGCTGACTGTGTCTCTCTTTGCAGCATTGCAGTGCTCCTGTAACCGGACCTGAGAGTGCGCAGGCAGGAGGCCAGCACTCAAAACCAGAGCTAAGTGTCTTGTTGTATTTTCTTACAAACTGCCCTGCATAGGCTTGCTGGGGAGTGTACTGATGCATGGATGTATGTGTGGTCCTATTTGGTATGTTTTTTACCCTAATCACCCTTGATCCTATGCAATTTCGAAACCTGTACCCTCTACCCGGTGTTCCTGCTTCCCATGCCTATCCAAGCAATGTTCCCTGACCCTCTTTCCCCACTGGGGTTGCGGATGCCTGTGTAAGCCCCGAACTTGCAGGCGCCAAAACCCTAGAGGGGGTGGTTGGTTCGTACCACTCCTGAGCCTGGACTACAGAAGGCCATGACAATGATGTCCAAGTTTGTTTGGATTGTGCATGTGTTCATGCAGGTTGTACATTTTCGTGCATTCCCTGGTTTCATGTGTCATTCCTGCTCCCCTCACCTGCCACGCATTCCAGTCATCCAGTGTGTCTACACCTGTCCAGACTGCATATCCCTGAACCTCTTTCCCCACCAGGATCTCAGGGGCCTGTGTGAGTTTGACCTTGCAGGCACCCGGGACATGGTGTGGGTGGTTGTTTCATGAGACTCCAGCGCCTGTACAGGGGATCTGTGACAGTACACATCCATTCATGGTGCATCATCCTATGTCATGTACCACACATGTCTCACATCCTGTCGTGACATTGTTTTGCTGTGCTACCTTGGTTGTTGCATCATTGTGGTAGTACTTGGCCTTTGAGACGTACTGCTATGTCAAGTCATCTACTGGAGGGTGTTTGGGTTCCTTTTCATTCCTTGGATTATGTGATTTTGGAAATGAGTGTGGATTCTGAGGGTTCAGGCATCTCTTTACACACAAGGTGGGAGATGGACACGAAGGGTAAAGGTGATCCTGTGGCCAGGTGGGAATGAGGGTTGGAGGCTCCATGACCCAGGTGCAGTTGTTCAGTGGGTCATGGTCATTTGCGAGGGGGGGGGTTGTTGTTGATAGTTGCGTTGCCCTGCAGTGTGATGGGAACTCTGACATTGTAATGTTGTTGTCCTATGTACATGTTGTGTTCTGCTGATCAATGCCTGTTCATGTGTTGTGTTTTCCTTTCAGGTGCGAGGGGATAGTAGTGGTTTGACATGCTGGGGTGTACACATGGTGGATGTTCACATGTGATGTGTAGGGAACACTGATGGTCACTTGAGTGCACATGCATATGTGGAGTGCATGTCCTTGCAGAACCACACACTTGCACTCGGATGCACTCCATGTACTCCCACCCTTGCATATCCACGTGTACACTGTTTGCCTTCTGGTGCCCACTTTGTCCCGCCAGCACATGTTCTGTGACCGATTATGGTTCGAGTACATGCCTAATTTGATGTTTGATGTAGTCTGTCACTTAGATGTGATGCTCAGGGTGTGCATCACACGCAATGGCTGTTCACTGTGCTGTGCGCTGAGCAGTGTGATGCAGGAGTAGGACATTGCACACATGAGCTGCAGTGTTCATTTTGCAATGCATCATGTGCATATAGCCAGGCATTCATTGTGATGTTACGTCTACGACTGTTGTAATGCATTTGGAATCGACTTATTTTTGGTGGGACATTTTGTTGGTCTGTCATTTCATCGGATTCCGGGTCAGGCATCATTGTCCGATGCCACTGTACATTTAGGACATGGAAATGTGTACCTTATCGTTACTGGGTCGGTGTATGGGTATTGCTTGCCATGTCATGTTGATGTTTGGGAGGGTTTGACTGTCATGACAGTGATGGCCATGGCCTGTTTTGCAGGTGTGTGTGATGCATACCTTGCATGTCCAGGTCATCCGCTTCTCAGAGCAACTAGCTGGGGGTAGGTTTCTCTCCGCAGCAGGGCCCTCCCCCTCAAACAGACTTCCTGACTTGAACTTGAGGGGAACCATCTCCAGTTCAGGAAGCACCTCAAGACCTTCCTCTTTGCTTCTGCTTACTCTCTGCCTCTCCCTTGCAGAATTCTTCACTGGAACTGCACAGGAGCTGCAACTGGGCCACTCTCACCAACCTCGGTCCCTGGCCCAGCCACTGTCCACTTGCACTGCCACCCTGGCAACCCCTGCACTGCAGTACTGTCTCTCTATCCCTACAGCCCTCCCTTCCCAGCACTTGTCTGCACTTACCTTAGCAGTTGCCACCAGGCGACCTATGTATAATTGTTTGGCCTACTTCCCCTGTACTGGACTCCCCCCCACCCTTGCACTTTTCCCTTCCCCCTACCCCTGCACTTGCACAATCACAAAGACACCTGGCCTAGTAGTACCATTCTCTGTGTTCCCTTGTTCCCCCCCCCCCTGCCTCATTGTGCCTTGTAATACTTGTGTATGGCTCATGTCATGTCACATGTCATATGTGTGCATTTTGGTTGCACAGGATAGCTTGTGTTTAAGTAGCTAGGGATGCAGACGATGTGGCACTTCCATGGCAACTATCTCAGGGTGGTAGGGTTGTGACAGTTGACTGTCACTTTGTCATCATCGATTGTCACCTGGTATGTGCCAGGCCTGTGTGCACTCCGCAGGGGTGGGAGTTTAGGTGAAAAATGTGGCCACAAGCTGGGTCCGGGCTACCTCGCCACGTGCCCTGTCCCCTCCCATGGGCAGCGCCTGTGCCTGTGGTTGGGGATGTGGGGGCACCACCATGTCCACCGGGACGCCCTGCCGTGTTGCAACATTGTGCAGGACACATGCTGCCACAATGATCCTGCACACAACTGCTGGTGCATAGAGTAGTTGCCCACCAGAGCGGTCAAGGGAGCGGAAACGTGACTTGAGCACTCCGAATGTGCGCTCCACTATGCCCCTGGTTGCAATATGGGCAGCGTTGTATCTTACCTGGGGTGGTGTGGTGGGGTTCCGGATTGGCGTCATCATGTGGTTGCTCAGAGGGTAGGCACTGTCCCCTGGGGAGGTGATAATTGTTCAGATTATTGGGGTTGGTATATTTGTCTGTGTGTGACTTGCATGCATGTGCAAGGGCATTTGTACTCACCTAGGAGCCATGTGTCGCCATGCTGCCCAGCTTCCAGGGCCCGGCTCAGGGCGGACATTCTGTATATGAAACTGTCATGGGTGGAGCCAGGGTAGTTTGCATACACAGAGGTGATGATTCCCTTTGCATCGCATACCACCTGTACATTGATGGAATGCCAGTGCTTGCGGTTTCGGTAGATGTGCTCAGTGGCCCTAGGTGGACGTAGGGCCACATGAGTGCAATCTATGGCACCGAGCACTTTGGGGAAGTGTGCCACCCTGAAAAAATCCAGGACAATGGCCTGCCTTTCTGCGGGTGTTCTGGGCATGTATATGTGCCTGCGGACTGAGGGGCGCGCTGTCATGATTGCCAGTACCTGGTGTAGGCAGCGTGACTGCGTGGCCTGTGAGACCCCCCCCACTATGGCAGTGGTCCGCTGAAACGACCCAGTGGCCAAGAAATGCAAGACATTGAGCAGCTTCTCCAAGGGGCTCAATGCTTGGGAGCAAAGGGTGGGGGATGTGAGGTCATCTTCCCACTCCCTGACCAGGTCTAGGATGATATGGGGTGGAAACCTATACCTGCCGTAGACCTGGTCGTCAGGCATCCCAAAAAGGCCTGTCCGTGGTGCAAAAATGCGTGCCCTGGCTATTCTCCTCCTCCTGCGGTGTCCCACAATCACTGCAGCAACAAATGGGGCATTCATCGTCGCTGTATATACGCGTTTGTTGTTTGCGCGCACTTTTATGCTGTGCGCGGGCGCGGGACGCCTCCGTGTGGGCGGACTCGTTGGTTTCCCGTATTCTGGTGTCATCGCGTGTGATCGGAGGGGAGCGAGCGTACACGCGATTGGCCTGGGTACGTGTGTTTCGGGGTGCGGGAAGTTCCACACGCGATTGGCCTGGGTACGTGTGTTTCGGGGTGCGCGGGAAGTTCCACACGCGATTGGCCTGGGTACGTGTGTTTCGGGGTGCGCGGGAAGTTCCACACGCGATTGGCCTGGGTACGTGTGTTTCGGGGTGCGCGGGAAGTTCCACACGCGATTGGCCGGGGTACGTGTGTTTCGGGGTGCGCGGGTAGTTCCACACGCGATTGGCCGGGGTACGTGTGTTTCGGGGTCCCGTGAACTTTCACACGCGATTGGTTGGGATCCACGTGTGTACTGTCATCACGTGCAATGAGGGATACTCCCTCGCACGTCACGTCACAGACGCGCTCACGCGCTGAGGGCCTTTGGTCCAATGAAAATGCGTATGCGTGCAGACGCGCTTACGCGCTAAGGGCCTTTCCTCGAATTACACGCTGACGTGCAGAATTTTCACGTGCCTAATCACTCCGTATCAAGCTGGCCACGCGTAAGCACACGGAAGACCACGCTCCTGCCCAGAAGGCCGAACTACTGCCCCCCAGAGCCCCGAGCACGCTCCCACCTGCCATCTGCTGCTGCCTGACTGCCTGCTGCCCACGTGCCCTGCCATTTGCTGCCTGCACATCAGCCAGGGGTGCTGTTGGTGTGACCACCCCTGCTGGAACCAAAGACTCCCGACTGGGATTCCATCGCTCCACAGCCCAGCCCCAGGACCCAGTTGCCCACCCACTCCTGCCTCTGGGGTTGTCATGTCGGGGCCAACTCCATCTGTGACCACTGACAACCCCCGGCCAGAGAGGCAGAGGGGCACCAGCTTCAGTGCCACCGAAGTTGGTGTCCTGGTGGAGCAAGTCCTGGGCCAGTATGATGCCCTCTTCGGAAGTTGCCGCGCCGACAAGGAAGGACGGACTCGGATCTGGACTGACATCGTGACTGCCATCAACGCGGAGGGGGTGGCAGTCCGCGACTTCCAACATGTCAAGAAGCGCTGGGAGGACTTCAGGTCCAGGACCCTGACCAAGGCCCGGCGCCTCTTGAAGGCAGCGGATGCCAAGGGGCGCCGGGGCCACTTGTCGGAAGAACAGATGAGGGTCCTGGAACACATATCCCCAGCGCTCCACGTCCAGGTCCTTGAGAGGCAGACCCGTCTGGAGTCGAGCGGTGAGTGTACATGCATCCTGATTGTGAGCAGTGCGTGTGGTGATTGTTCAGTAGTGTGCAGGTTGCACATCTGTTTGTATGGGGTCGAGTATGGGTGCGGGTGTGCAGGGCCGTGGGGCTGACACATGCGAGGGCTGTAATGTGTGAGACATGGATGGTGCCTGTGTGTGTGGGCTTGCATGCCAAATGCAGTTGTGTGGGCACACAAGTCTGTATGAATGTGTATGTGAGTAGACATGTCCGTGATGTCACGCATGTATGTTGTTTTCAGCTGATTGTATCAGCGCTGTGTACATGTGCATGTGTGTGTATTTGACAAGGGTGCAACAGTGATGCAACATGGATGCATGTGACAGCGGTATGTGGAAGCCTGATTGGCAGATGTGACATGGATGCCCGTCTGAACACTGCGACACTTAGCAGAGGTGTACACATGCATGCAAGTGTGGTGGTGTGTGTACATGTGTGGTGCACTTCCTGTGTTGCATGTGATGTCTGGCTCACCTTTGCCTGCTGATGCTGTTGTATGTGTATGGATGGTGTTGGCAGTTGCAACATGGCTGTGGTATGGCTCGTGTGTGCAAGTTGTAATGACATGTGTGTTGGGGATTGTGATGACATGTCAGAGGTTTGCCAATGCCACTCATGTACAACTGTCATGTGTGTATGTGTACATTGTACAGTGCCCTGATGCCTGTGTTTTGTTTCTCCCTGTCTGCAGCGTCAACTGATGAAGAGGGCGGAGAAGGTGCTGTGGAGCACAGCGGCGGGGATCCCACCGCCAGCCGGAGACGCAAGGCCCGGCTCCCCTCCCAGGTTGTCATCTCGTCGGGGAGTGAGGAGTCCGGTGCCGCGTCCCAGGCCGCAGCTGCCGGGGGGAGGACCAAGAGGCGGAGGTTGCAGTTGGACTCCTCGGCAGCAGAAGGGGCAGCTGGGACCCCACAGGGCCCAACGGGGGAAGATGGCACAGAGTCATCCAGGTTGGTGGGGGGTTTGGTGGAGGAGGAGGCCGTGCAAGCACCGGAGACGGGGTCTGGGGGTGGGGATCCCACTGGTGCTAGTGGTGCAGTGCAGGACCAGGGACAGGAGGCAGCACAGGCCGCCGCGGAGGTGCCTGTGTGCAATCCTGTCCCTGATCCTGTCCCTGCATCATCTTGCACCAGCAGGGATGCCCATGTCCAGACCAGTTTTCAGGCAGGGGATGAGCTGACGTCAACTGGCCTTCCCCTGCCTGCGGACGTGGCTATCCAGGCCCGGGTTGAGCCTGTCCTGGCTGGAGTGGCGTTGCGTCAACGGGCCATGCGAGGCGACCTGCAGTCTTTTCATGAAGAGACTGCAGGTCATCTCGAATGGCTCGTTGACCACGTCAGCCTGCTGGGACAGGTCACCCAGGCCGGATTCCTCCGTCTGATGGGGCTTGCCACGACCCCCTCCTCAGCTGGACCCCCTACGCGCCAGTCGTCCTCTGTGCCATCTTCCCACCCATCAGTCACCTGGGTGCCCTGTGGAGCTGCCTCTGACGGTGCGGCCAGGCTGGTGGAGGAGGCATCCCTGCCACAGTCGGGAGTCGGACGTCCAGCAGGGGTGGCCACGTCAACGACTGCACCCCAGCCGGCGGAGGATGTGCAGGCAGCAGGAGGCAGTGCAGGGGCAGAGGCACAGCAGCAGCAGCTCCATGGTGGGAGCCATGAAGGCTCGGGGCCTTCGACATCGGAGGGGCAGGCATCGGCCGGAGGGCAGGAGGACCCAGGACAAAAAGTGTCTTCCGTGTGGCAGCGGTTGGGCCACGCCATAGATGCGGAGCGGCAGCGGGCGGAAGAGGCACGGCTCTCAATGGTCAGGGCGGAGAACTCCATGCAGAGGGCCCTGAGGCGGGTCGAGTGCCTCGAGGCAATCCGCAGGGCTTTGGAGGTGGACACGTCGACGGCCCTGCGGACCCTCGGGGCCATGGAGGAGGACCGCCTCCGGGACATAGAGGAAGAGTTCGATGATGCCCTGGCCCGGCACATCCAGAAGTGAGCCGTGGAACTAGCCCGCTGCCCTTGTACATAGTTATGTAGGTAGTGTTAAGTTTCATTTTTGTTTTTATTTCATTTGGACCTTTTGGACATTGGCCACATTTTTGTATATAGTTTTTTTTATTAGTTAGTGTAGTTAGTTAGGTTTCCTTTATTTTGTTGGGATGATGGACCCTGGCTTCTTGCTTTGTACATAGTTGTGGACTTGTACATACTTTATTTTTTAAAATTATCCATGGATCAATGGCTTATGTTTTTTTTCACATTGGATTTTGTTTGGTGGACATTGACTTTGTAGTACATTACTTTGGATTTCTATATTCTTTGATTTTTTCTTTTTTTTGGACGGACATGCTTCTTTTCATTGTTTTCCATTCACATTTCAGTTTCTTCATTTTTGTTTCTATTCATCTTTCCTTTAATACATTATTTATTTGTTGCACTTCAATGTGTGGTGTCTCATTGTTTTCATGCATTTCATGTTATGTGTTTTGAGATTCACTGACACCCATTGGGTGTATGTGAGGGACATGTGTTTGTTTTGGAACTTGCAATTGGTGTTCTGTGATGTTATTGCAGAATATGAGTGGGTGGATGCAATACTCGGGTGGGTGTTTTGCATTTGGGGGCTGACCATAGAGACCAGGGATCTGGACTGTGATGACATGTTGGGTGGGGAACATGAGTTGGACATGGGTGGGGGCCTGCTGGCAGGTGCCCCACAGTGCTGGGGGGTGGGAGACATGAGTGGGGGCCTGGTGGAGGGTGCCCCTGGATGCTGGGGGGGTGGGGGTGTTGGGAGACATGAGTGGGGGCCTGGTGGAGGGTGCCCTGCACTGCTGGGGAGTGGGGGGGATGGGAGACATGTGTGGGGGCCTGGTGGAGGGTGCCCCTGGATGCTGGGGGGTGGGGGTGTGGGAGACATGTGTGGGGGCCTGGTGGAGGGTGCCCCTGGATGCTGGGGGGGTGGGGGTGGTGGGAGACATGAGTGGGGGCCTGGTGGAGGGTGCCCTGCACTGCTGGGGAGTGGGGGGGATGGGAGACATGTGTGGGGGCCTGGTGGAGGGTGCCCCTGGATGCTGGGGGGTGGGGGTGCTGGGAGACATGTGTGGGGGCCTGGTGGAGGGTGCCCCTGGATGCTGGGGGGGTGGGGGTGGTGGGAGACATGAGTGGGGGCCTGGTGGAGGGTGCCCTGCACTGCTGGGGAGTGGGGGGATGGGAGACATGAGTGGGGGCCTGGTGGAGGGTGCCCCTGGATGCTGGGGGGTGGGGGTGCTGGGAGACATGTGTGGGGGCCTGGTGGAGGGTGCCCCTGGATGCTGGGGGGGTGGGGGTGGTGGGAGACATGAGTGGGGGCCTGGTGGAGGGTGCCCTGCACTGCTGGGGAGTGGGGGGGATGGGAGACATGAGTGGGGGCCTGGTGGAGGGTGCCCCTGGATGCCGGGGGGTGGGGGTGCTGGGAGACATGTGTGGGGGCCTGGTGGAGGGTGCCCCTGGATGCTGGGGGGGTGGGGTGGTGGGAGACATGAGTGGGGGCCTGGTGGAGGGTGCCCTGCACTGCTGGGGAGTGGGGGGGATGGGAGACATGAGTGGGGGCCTGGTTGAGGGTGCCCCTGGATGCTGGGGGGGTGGGGGTGGTGGGAGACATGAGTGGGGGCCTGGTGGAGGGTGCCCTGCACTGCTGGGGAGTGGGGGGGATGGGAGACATGGGTGGGGGCCTGGTGGAGGGTGCCCCTGGTGGCTGGGGGGTGGGGGTGGTGGGAGACATGAGTGGGGGCCTGGTGGAGGGTGCCCCTGGATGCTAGGGGGTGGGGGTGCAGGGGGACATGAGTGGGGGCCTGTTTGAGGCTGCCCCTGCACTGCTGGGGGGTGGGGGTGGGGGGAGACATGGGTGGGGGCCTGCTGGAGGCTGCCCCTGGTGGCTGGGGGTGCAGGGGGACATGCGTTGGTGGGCAGTAGTGCTAGTTGATATGTGGGTTGGCTGGTGGGCATGGCCATGGTGGATGGGGTGCCTGCAGGACATGTGCTGGGTAGGCCCCTGTGGTGTGAGCCACCTGCAGGGGCCGTGGAGGGTGTAGAGGGTACACCTGGGAGGACCCAAACGTGCAATTCACGTGTGCTGCTCCCCGCGCACCCCCGGAATACACGTACCCGCTCAATCGCGTGTGGAACTTCCCGCGCACCCCTGAAATCCACGTACCCGGCCAAATCGCGTGTGGAACTTCCCGCGCACCCCTGGAATCGTCGTACCCGGCCAAATCGCGTGTGGAACTTCCCGCGCACCCCTGAAATCCACGTGCCCGGCCAAATCGCGTGTGGAACTTCCCGCGCACCCCCGAAATACACGTACCCCGCTCAATCGCGTGTGGAACTTCCCGCGCACCCCTGATATCCACGTACCAGGCCGAATCGCGTGTGGAACTTCCCGCGCACCCCCGAAATACACGTACCCCGCTCAATCGCGTGTGGAACTTCCCGCGCACCCCTGATATCCACGTACCCGGCCAAATCGCGTGTGTCACTTCCCGCGCACCCCCGAAATACACGTACCCCGCTCAATCGCGTGTGGAACTTCCCGCGCACCCATGAAATCCACGTACCCGGCCAAATCGCGTGTGGAACTTCCCGCGCACCCCCGAAATACACGTACCCCGCTCAATCACGTGTGGAACTTCCCGCGCACCCCTGAAATCCACGTACCCGGCCAAATCGCGTGTGGAACTTCCCGCGCACCCCTGGAATCGTCGTACCCGGCCAAATCGCGTGTGGAACTTCCCGCGCACCCCTGAAATCCACGTGCCCGGCCAAATCGCGTGTGTCACTTCCCGCGCACCCCCGAAATACACGTACCCCGCTCAATCGCGTGTGGAACTTCCCGCGCACCCCTGAAATCCACGTACCCGGCCAAATCGCGTGTGGAACTTCCCGCGCACCCCCGAAATACACGTACCCCGCTCAATCGCATGTGGAACTTCCCGCGCACCCCTGAAATCCACGTACCCGGCCAAATCGCGTGTGGAACTTCCCGCGCACCCCTGGAATCGTCGTACCCGGCCAAATCGCGTGTGGAACTTCCCGCGTACCCCTGAAATCCACGTGCCCGGCCAAATCGCGTGTGGAACTTCCCGCGCACCCCCGAAATACACGTACCCCGCTCAATCGCGTGTGGAACTTCCCGCGCACCCCTGGAATCCACGTACCCGGCAAAATCGCGTGTGGTACTTCCCGCGCACCCCCGTAATACACGTACCCCGCTCAATCGCGTGTGGAACTTCCCGCGCACCCATGAAATCCACGTACCCGGCCAAATCGCGTGTGTCACTTCCCGCGCACCCCCGAAATACACGTACCCCGCTCAATCGCGTGTGGAACTTCCCGCGCACCCCTGAAATCCACGTACCCGGCCAAATCGCGTGTGGAACTTCCCGCGCACCCCCGGAATACACGTACCCCGCTCATTCGCGTGTGTAACTTCCCGCGCACCCCCGGAATGCACGTACCTCGCTCAATCGCGTGTGTCACTTCCCGCGCACCCCCGGAATACACGTAGCCCGCTCATTCGCGTGTGTAACTTCCCGCGCACCCCCGGAATACACGTACCCCGCTCAATCGCGTATTTTACTTCCCGCGGCGCCACTTTTTTGATGCGCTGGGACTCTACCGCCTGCCTTCGTGTGGCGGACGTGTTTCAGCTTGTGCGCGGCTTTGGCTGTGCGTGGGTTTGCCCTATTCCATTCCATGAATACGTGTGGTTCGTGTGCGTGTGGGCGTTACCTCTGCTTCCGTGCAGTGCATCCCCAGTTACGCCCTTATTTTCGCGTGTTGTTCCCCATTCCGCGCGTTACGCCCCATGTCCCGCCCACTTTCTGCTGTGTGCGCTGAGGTTGTGCGCTTTCACTGTGCGCGTCGCGCACCGTCGCGCACGCCTTTCGCGATGTTGCAGTGACTTGTGCGCCATGCACGGGTTTGGCGCACATCGTGCGGTGAACACGCGCAGGGACTTCCATGAATCGCACGCGTGCGCGTGCGCCTGTTTTTTTCCGCTTGCGCCTGCTTGCGCCTACTTGCGCGTAGATTTTCGGCGCACGTTTGTTCCATGAATCGGCCCCCATGTCTTCAGTTAGACATAGTGTTAAAGGTAAGTCACCTAAAAATACATACTACATGAAAAGAAAAGAGGAAGAAAAATATATCGATGATTATAATGCAATCATTGCACACTTATGGAATGCAAACATAGATGTGCAGTACATTGCAGACAATTCTACTGCAGTTGCACAATATGTCAAAGCATACTTAACCAAAGCAGAAAAGACAGAGCTCCAAGACCTCTGGAATGACCTGTCATCAGATAAAACAGTGTATGAGAAATTATACAGCTTGGGCATAAAAATGCTCTTCCTTAGAGAATGTGGATCACATGAAGCAGCTGATCGTTTAACTGGTACTGCATTGTATGGTAAATCTGAAAATATAGTATGGCTAAGTCTTGGTCCAGCTAAATCTAGAAAAAGAGTTCTAAAATCATACGAAGATATAGAAACAATAGCCAAACATGATCCCAACAGCCAAGACATTTTAAAAAACAATTTATTAGACACATACTACCCAAATAGAAGTAATACTTTGGAAACCATGTGTCTATACCACATACCCCAAAACTACACATACAAAAATAATATAAAACCTGATGAAAAAAAAGGTAAATACAGAGTGACAAACTGTGAAGGCAGCTTAGTTAAACTCACTAAACCAAATTTAATTAATCATATCAAATTGTCATTGAAGGCTCCTCAACATAAAGAAGTATATTACATGTCCCTGCTACAACTCTTTAAACCATGGAGAAAAGAAGAAGAAATACTAGATTACTACGACTCATATGAAGATGCTTTCAAAGCAAATGAAAGCACTATAACTGATGTAAACTATACACAATACAAAACAATGTTGCACAATGAACAGCAACACGAAGAAAAACTCCAGGCCCAACTAGATAAAGACACTCCTGACAGTAGTCAACCTTCTGTAACAGGAAGCCAAGAACCACTGGGTGAACCACTAATAATAAATGAGGCAGAATTACCTATGATAGAAATAGAAAACACAATGTGTCAGTATGAAGATAAAGATGACTTAACTATACTACAATCAAAACTAAACAATGAACAACGTAGCATTTTTGAAGACGTAACAAAACAAATTGCACATGGTGTACAATATGAAAATAAAGAATGTTCCTGCCATAATTATAAACCTATACTACTGTACATCAGTGGTGAAGCTGGTTCTGGCAAAACATTCCTAATCAAAATCATCAGTAAATTCCTTCAACAATTGACAAACAACAAACTGTCAGCTGTTGTCACTGCCCCCACAGGTTTAGCTGCCTACAACATAGGTGGTGTCACTTTACACTGATTACTACTATTGCCAGTAGAACACCAGAACAAATGAGACTATTACAAACTTTCTGCAGAAGCTGCAATGGAACTACGCAGAGTATTGAAACAAATGAAAATGCTACTAATAGATGAAGTGAGCATGGTCTGCAACCTAATGTTGGCTTTGATTCACCTCAGATTACAAGAAGTACTCAAAACAAACTATGAAGAGCTCTTTGCAGGAAAACACATTATTGTTTTCGGAGATCTTCTTCAATTGACACCAGTAAAAGGTGAGCCTATTTTTAAAACATTAGGACACAAACTCTGCCGTAAAACTGTTGGCAGCATTGGAAATGTCAACCTTTGGCAACATTTCCAATACAGAGAATTAACAGAAAACATGTGGCAATCTGCAGATCTCACTTATGCCAACATCTTAAAAAGTATCAGAGTTGGTATATTTTCTAAAGAAGCAGAAACAATATTGAAAACCCGGCACATTAATGCACTTTATGGCGATAACGCATGTGCTACAGGTGTTATGGAACAATTAGCCCACAAAAATGTCAATTGTATGGCCTTAATGCCAACTCTTGCAAGCTGTTTCAAATTTAATTAAATAATGTTAAGTAAAGAAATGCAACCAATAATGAAAATTAGCGCCACAGACGAATTAGATGTACATGGTATGATACTACCTATGTGTGACCAAGCCACAACAAGACTAAATAGTTTAGAAAAATCAATCTCAAACACAGCAGGCTTAGAAAAGATATTAAAATTATCCTTAAATTGCAGAGTAATGCTTAAACATAACCTTGACGTGGACCAAGGACTAGTTAATGGAGCACTGGGTACAGTTGTTGGCTTTCAAATATACCCACGTGACAACAAAATTCAGTTTGACAATATACTCTTTGACAAACTTTCAGAAGTAAAAAGGATAGGACGCTCAACAGCTCGATTCCTTCTCTTCAAAGACATGTATGTACGCAGAGAACAATTGTCTCTAACTCTTGCATACGCAGTCACGATTCATAAATCACAAGGTCTTACCCTAGACAAAGAAATGATAGATATTGGTAAAACAGTCTTTAAAGAAGGCATGAGCTACATAGCACTATCACGCTTACCTACACTTGATGGTCTATTTCTAATCAACTTTGATGCAAGTAAAATAAACGCTGATATTCCTTGCATTTTAGAATACAATAGACTTCGCTCACTATACACCCCCCATCTAAACACATATACTGTACCACAAAAAGTAAAACGTTATAAAAGAAAAATAAATCAAACAGAAATGCAACAGGATGTCACTGCAAATCCTCCAAAGAGAGTAAAAGAAAGTAATACTTCATCAAGTACCAAAAGCAAAAAAGAATCAATTAGGGAAAGTAAACCAGGTACTTCTTCAAAGAAGGAAGACAAACTCCAAAAAAAGCAGAACTACCTTGTCCATTTAAACTCTCAAATATAGTTGGTGTAAGTTGCTATGCAAATGTAGCAATAAATATTCTATTTCAATTACCACCAATTGTTGACAACATTTACTTACACAGTACAGACCCATTGTGTTTGCAAATGTTAGTACTTCACAGAAATGCAGCAAACAATCCTGACAACACGTATAGTGTTTCTGGAATAAGACAACAAATGGACTACTGTGCTGGAATGGTGACATTCACTATAAACTCACAGGAAGATCCACAAGATTGCCTAATGTACTTAGTACAAGTACTGGAAAACAAAAAAAAACCTATAAATGAAATCTTCCAGATTTCATACATGTGGAAACATACATGCACTCTCTGCAACAATGTGACACAAGAAGAAATCCCCAATGATCGCTTCGTATATATATCAATACCTAATTGTGAATCCATTCCATTTCAGCAACTTGTACAACATGCAAACCATGGTAGATTATGTTCTACCTGCAATTCAGATAATCGCTCCACATTAGTAATACAAACACATAGTAAATACGTAATACTAATGTTTCTACGTTACAATGCAGATGGTACCAAAATCAACTGCAAGTTGACTGGATTCACTCATGGTCAAATATCACTTGGCAAGAAAACCTTCACAACAATAGGTATAATCTATCACGCAGGAGCCACAACCAATGCAGGTCACTACACTGCATATATAAAAAAGAAATGTGGATGGTTTGAATGTAATGATAGTACCATTACTCTAAAGCAGAGATTACCAGCAAATCTTACAAAAGCTTATTTAATGTTCTTAAAACCAAAATTTGATAAATAAATTGTTCTTAAACCTTAACTAAACTTGTAGTAAAAAAATATAAACTGTTAGAATATTCCAAAAGCTATATAACTGCCCTTAAGATTCTACAACAACTAATCAGATAAATGAATACCACTAAATTAGAGCAAAAAATAGACAGTTAGAATACGCCAAATGGTATCTAACTGTCCCAAAATTTAACAATATCCAAACAGATAAATCAATACCACTAAAATATATTAAAAAAATAGACAGTTAGAATATGCCAATTGGTATCTAACTGTCCCAAAATGTAACAATATCAAAACAAATAAATCAATAGCACTAAAATATATCAATAAATAGACAGTTGGAATATGCCTCTAATAATATGCTAATATGCTATCTAAATGCTCCAAAATTTTATAATATCCAAACAAAATACTAATACTAACATGCTATTTTCTTTTATCACAGAAATTAACAAGAAAGACATGTACTCCAGTTACTAAAGCAAACAGTAAGTATATTATACACTCAATACTATAGCCACAAACAATGCAGCATATCACTACCATAATATCTTATAACTTTGTTCCTTATGAATTTGTTTTTGACCCAAAGTTATAAGCAAATATAACTGTGATATGCTGCGGTGGTTGAGGCCAGGGCATAGAGTGTTGGGTGCAAGACCAAATTGTCATGCACCCAATACTCTATGCCCTGGACACAACCACCGCAGCATATCACACCCATACAGTCAAACATTTCAACTATGGCCTATGGAAACTTTTAATGTCCACGGACATTGCCAGTGTTCTTAGAATACTTTCAATTTACCAGTGAACAATACGGACAGTGTCTTCAGGACACCCCCTACGAACATTTCAGAACACTGTGAGCGTTCTTAGAACACACCCCCATTTTGTTTATTTGTAAACTTTTCAGGACACCGCGAGAGTTCTTAGAACACATTCAGCTTGCCACAGAACAATACGGACAGCGTCTTCAGGACACCCCCTACGAACATTTCAGGGCACCGTGTGAGTTCTTAGAACACTTTCAGCTTGCCACAGAACAATTCGGGCAGCGTCTTTAGGACACCCCCTACGAACATTGCAGGACACCGCGTGAGTTCTTAGAACACTCCCCCATTTTGTTTATTTGCGAAAATTTCAGGACACAGTGAGAGTTCTTAGTACACTTTCAACTTGCCAGAGAACAATACGGACAGCGTCTTCAGGACAACCCCTACGAACATTTCAGGACACCGCAAGAGTTCTTAGAACACTTTCAACTTGACAACGAACAGTACAGACAGCGTTCTGAGAACACCCCCATTTTGTTTATTTGCGAACATTTCAGGACACCGCGAGAGTTCTTAGAACACTTTCAACTTGACAATGAACAATACGGACAGCGTCTTCAGAACACCCCCATTTTGTTTTTGCGAACATTTCAGGACACCACGAGTGGTCTTAGAACACATTCAGCTTGCCACAAAACAATACGGACAGCATCTTCAGGAAACCCACTACGAACATTTGAGGACACCACGTGAGTTCTTAGAACACACCCCCTTTTTGTTTATTTGCTAACATTTCAGGACACCGCGAGAGTTCTTAGAACACATTCAGTTTGCCACAGAACAATACGGACAGCGTCTTGAGGACACCACCTATGAACATTTCAGGACACCGCGTGAGTTCTTAGAACACTTTCAGCTTGCCACAGAACAATACGGACAGCGTCTTCCGGACACCCCCTAAAAAACATTTCAGGACACCGCGTGAGTTCTTAGAACACATTCAACTTGACAACGAACAATACGGACAGCGTCCTGAGAACACCCCCATTTTGTTTTTTTGCGAACATTTCAGGACACTGCGAGACTTCTTAGAACACTTTCAACTTGCCAACGAACAATACGGACAGCGTCCTCAGAACACCCCCATTTTGTTTTTGCGAACATTTCAGGACACCGTGAGTGGTCTTAGAACACATTTAGCTTGCCACAAAACAATACGGACAGCGTCTTCAGTACACCCCCTACGAACATTTGAGGACACCACGTAAGTTCTTAGAACACACCCCCATTTTGTTTATTTGCTAACATTTCAGGACACCGCAAGAGTTCTAAGAACACATTCAGTTTGCCACAGAACAATACGGACAGCGTCTTCAGGACACGCCCTATGAACATTTCAGGACACCGCGTGAGTTCTTAGGACACTTTCAGCTTACCACAGAACAATACGGACAGCGTCTTCAGGACACCCCCTACGAACATTTCAGGACACCGCGTGAGTTCTTAGAACACACCCCCATTTTGTTTATTTTCGAACATTTCAGGACACTGTGAGAGTTCTTAGAACACTTTCAACTTGCCAGAGAACAATACGGACAGCGTCTTCAGGACACCCCCTATGAACATTTCAGGACGCCGCGAGAGCTCTTAGAACACTTTTAGCTTGCCACAAAACAATACGGACAGTGTCCTCAGGACACCCCCTGCGAACATTTGAGGACACTGCGTGAGTTTTTTTAAAACACCCCAATTTTGTTTATTTGCGAACATTTCAGGACACTGCGAGTGTTCTCAGAACACAATCAACTTGCCAGAGAGCAATACGGACAGCGTCTTCAGGACACCCCCTACGAACATTTCAGGACACCGCGATTGACAATGAACAATACGGACAGCGTCCTCAGAACACCCCCATTTTCTTTTTTTTGTGAACATTTCAGGACACCACGAGTGTTCTTGGAACAGTTTCAGCTTACTTGCGAACAAAACGGACAGAACAATACGGACAGCGTCTTCAGGACACCCCCTCCGAACATTTAAGGACACCGCAAGAGTTCTTAGAACACTTTCAGCTTGCCACATAAGAATACGGACAGCGTCTTCAGGACACCCCCTACGAACATTTCAGGACACCGCGTGAGTTCTTAGAACACACCCCCATTTTGTTTATTTGCGAACATTTCAGGAGACTGCGAGAGTTCTTAGAACACTTTCAACTTGCCAGAGAACAATACGGACAGCGTCTTCAGGACACCCCCTACGAACATTTCAGGACACTGCAAGAGTTCTTAGAACACTTTCAACTTGACAACGAACAATACGGACAGCGTCCTGAGAACACCCCCATTTTGTTTATTTGCGAACATTTCAGGACACTGCGAGAGTTCTTAGAACACATTCAGTTTGCCACAGAACAATACGGACAGCGTCTTGAGGACACCCCCTATGAACATTTCAGGACACCGCGTGAGTTCTTAGAACACTTTCAGCTTGCCACAGAACAATACGGACAGCGTCTTCAGGACACCCCCTACGAACATTTCAGGACACCGCATGAGTTTTTAGAACACATTCAACTTGACAACGAACAATACGGACAGCGTCCTGAGAACACCCCCATTTTGTTTATTTGCGAACATTTCAGGACACTGCAAGAGTTCTTAGAACACTTTCAACTTGACAAAGAACAATACGGACAGCGTCCTCAGAACACCCCCATTTTGTTTTTGCGAACATTTCAGGACACCGCGAGTGGTCTTAGAACACATTTAGCTTGCCACAAAACAATACGTACAGCGTCTTCAGGACACCCCTATGAACATTTGAGGACACAACGTAAGTTCTTAGAACACACCCCCATTTTGTTTATTTGTTAACATTTCAGGACACAGCAAGAGTTCTAAGAACACATTCAGTTTGCCACAGAACAATACGGACAGCGTCTTCAGGACACCCCCTATGAACATTTCAGGACACCGGGTGAGTTCTTAGAACACTTTCAGCTTGCCACAGAACAATACGGACAGCGTCTTCAGGACACCCACTACGAACATTTCAGGACACCGCGTGAGTTCTTAGAACACACCCCCATATTGTTTATTTGCGAACATTTCAGGACACCGTGAGAGTTCTTAGAACACTTTCAACTTGCCAGAGAACAATACGGATAGCGTCTTCAGGACACCCTCTATGAACATTTCAGGACACCGCGAGAGCTCTTAGAACACTTTCAACTTGACAACAAACAATACGGACAGCGTCCTGAGAACACCCCCATTTTTTTTTTGCGACCATTTCAGGACACCACAAGTGTTCTTAGAACACATTTAGCTTGCCACAAAACAATACGGACAGTGTCCTCAGTACACCCCCTGCGAACATTTGAGGACACTGCGTGAGTTTTTTTAACACACCCCAATTTTGTTTATTTGCGAGCCATTTCAGGACACTGAGAGTGTTCTTAGAACACAATCAACTTGCCAGAGAGCAATACGGACAGTGTCTTCAGGACACCCCCTACGAACATTTCAGAACACCGCGATTGACAATGAACAATACGGACAGCGTCCTCAGAACACCCCCATTTTCTTTTTTTTTTGTGAACATTTCAGGACACCGCGAGTTTTCTTGGAACAGTTTAGCTTACTTGCGAACAAAACAGACAGAACAATACGGACAGCGTCTTCAGGACAACCCCTCCGAACATTTCAGGACACCGCAAGAGTTCTTACAACACTTTCAGCTTGCCACAGAAGAATACGGACAGCGTCTTCAGGACACCCCCAATGAACATTTCAGGACACCGCGTGAGTTCTTAGAACAAACCCCCATTTTGTTTATTTGCAAACATTTCAGGAGACCGCGAGAGTTCTTAGAACACTTTCAACTTGCCAGAGAACAATACGGACAGCGTCTTCAGGACACCCCCTACGAACATTTCAGGACACCGCAAGAGTTCTTAGAACACTTTCAACTTGACAACGAACAATACGGACAGCGTCCTGAGAACACCCCCATTTTGTTTATTTGCGAACATTTCAGGACACTGCGAGAGTTCTTAGAACACTTTCAACTTGACAACGAACAATACGGACAGCGTCCTCAGAACACCCCCATTTTGTTTTTGCGAACATTTCAGGACACCGCGAGTGGTCTTAGAACACATTTAGCTTGCCACAAAACAATACGGACAGCATCTTCAGAACACCCCCTACGAACATTTGAGGACACCACGTGAGTTCTTAGAACACACCCCCATTTTGTTTATTTGCTAACATTTCAGGACACCGCAAGAGTTCTAAGAACACATTTAGTTTGCTACAGAACAATACGGACAGCGTCTTCAGGGCACCCCCTACAAACATTTGAGGACACCGCTTGAGTTCTTAGAACAGACCCCCATTTTGTTTATTTGCAAACATTTCACGACACCGCGAGAGTTCTTAGAACACTTTCAACTTGCCAGAGAACAATACGGACAGCGTCTTCAGGACACCCCCTACGGACAATTCAGGACACCGCGAGAGTCCTTAGAACACTTTCAACTTGACAACGAACAATACGGACAGCGTCCTCAGAACACCCCATTTTGTTTATTTGCGAACATTTCAGGACACCGCGAGTGTTCTTAGAACACAATCAACTTGCCAGAGAACAATACGGACAGCGTCTTCAGGACACCCCCTACGAACATTTCAGGACACCGCGATTGACAACGAACAATACGGACAGCGTCCTCAGAACACCACCATTTTCTTTTTTTTTTGCCAACATTTCAGGACACCGCGAGTGTTCATGGAACAGTTTCAGCTTACTTGCGAACAAAACGGACACATATTGAGCCCTAAGAACACCACCCATTCAGTTTATTTAGAGCATTTCAGAACACCCGTGATGTCCGCAGACAAATGGAACACAAAAAGAACGTCTACCACATAAAAAAGCACAACATTTAACCTATCTCAAACCCTCCCATCCTCCCCAAACAATCCTACACAACAACACACTCTACTAAATACACAATTTGAACAAACTTTCACTGCGCTGTCTGCGGACGTCTGCAAATCCAAGATGATGGGCGCTACCGAAAATCTGACGCGCATCACGCTTCACACCGTCCAATCAGCGAACATGCTGCATGTCCGCGACATGACGTAAGCCGCTCGGCTAATCAGGACACTGTCCGTGGAGCGAACAGGGAAGTGTGTCCACGGACTGAAAACAGATATCACTAATTTTTTTTGACCTACTTTTTGGTCATTTTAAAAAATACTACTGGACGGATTTTCACCAAATCTGCAAAAGCTTGCTTTCGGGACCAAGCCGCTGCTCCTGGTCCAAATTTGGTGAAAATCCGACCAGCGGTTTGGGCTGTAGGCACGAGCAAAACATTTTACCATTCAGTCTATGGGGAAAAAAAGTTTTGGGACCCCCCTAAAACTTTGCCCCCCCTGGACGAATCCTCACCAAACTTTGCAAAAAAAGTATAAGGTGTAAATCCGTCTAGTAGTTTTTTAAAAAATGACAAAAATGTAACTGAAAAAAATTAGTGATATCTGTGTTCGCTTCGCGGACACTCTTCCCTGTTTGCTCTGCGGACTGGACGGTGATTGGGCAAGCAGCGTGCGTGATGTCCGCGGACATCTGACGTGCTCTCTCATTGGATGCGTGAAAGCGTTCAGTACGTCTGGCTTCAGAGACGCCCGCCATCTTTGTTCCTCGCACGAGAGGCTTTGTATTCCTCCTGCACAGTAAGTTCCACACCCCGCTCATACCCGTGTCTGTCTCCTGTTCCTCCCACCCCCCGCTCATGTCCGTGTGTCTTTCTCCCTCCGGCCCACACCCCGCTCATGTCCGTTTGTCTTTCTCCCTCCCGCACACCCCCCCGCTCATGTCCATGTGTCTTTCTCCCTCCTGCCCACCCCCTCTCATGCCCCGCTCATGCCCCGCTCGTCTCTCAAGCCACCCGCCCACCCCCGTTCATGCCCCGTGTGTCTCTCCCACCCCCCGCTCATGTCCGTGTGTCTCTCCCCACCCGCCGCCCAACCCCCGCTCATGTCCGTGTGTCTCTCCCCACCCGCCGCCCACCCCCGCTCATGTCCGTGTGTCTCTCCCCACCCGCCGCCCACCCCCGCTCATGTCTGTGTGTCTCTCCCCACACGCCACCCCCCGCTCATGTCCGTGTGTCTCTCCCCACCCCCCGCTCATGTCCGTGTGTCTCTCCCGACCCGACGCCCACCCCCCGCTCATGTCTCGTGTGTCTCTCCCAACCCGCCGCCCACCCCCGCTCATGTCCGTGTGTCTCTCCCCACCTGCCGGCGACCCCCTGCTCATGTCCCGTGTGTCTCTCTCCCTACCCCCCGCCCCCGCTCATGCCCCATGTGTCTCTCCCCCTCCTGCCCACCCCCAGCTCATGCCCCCTGTGTCTCTCTCCCCTTCCCCCCACCCCCCGCTCATGCCCCATGTGTCTCTCTCCCTCCCCCCGAACCCTGCTCATGCCCCGTGTGTCTCTCCCCCTCCCGCCCACCCCCCGCTCATGCCCCGTGTGTCTCTCTCCCTACCCCCACCCCCGCTCTTGCCCCGTGTGTCTGTCTCCCTCCCCCTCACCCCCGCTCTTGCCCCGTGTGTCTTTCCCCCTCCCGCCCACCCCCGCTCTTGCCCCGTGTGTCTTTCCCCTCCCGCCCACCCCCACTCTTGCCACGTGTCTCTTTCCCCCCTCCCACCCACCCCCACTCTTGCCCCGTGTCTCTTTCCCCCTCCCACCCACCCCCGCTCTTGCCCCATGTCTCTTTCCCCCTCCCGCCCACCCCCGCTCTTGCCCCGTGTCTCTTTCCCCTTCCCACCCACCCGCGCTCTTGCCCCATGTCTTTCCCCCTCCCACCACCCCAGCTCTTGCCCCGTGTTTTTCCCCCTCCCGCTCACCCACCCCTGCTCCTGCCCGTGTCTTCACCCTCCAGCCCACCCCCGCTCATGCCCCGTGTGTCTCTCCCCCTCCCGCCACACCCCGCTCATGTCCCGTGTGTCTCTCCCCCTCCCTCTCATGCCCCATGTGTCTCTCTCCCTCCCCCCACCCCCTGCTCATGCCCCGTGTGTCTCTCTCCCTCCCCCCACACCCTGCTCATGCCCCGTCTGTCTCTCTCCCTCCCCCCACCCCCCGCTCATGCCCTGTGTGTCTCTCTCCCCTTCCCCCCACCCCCGCTCATGCCCCATATGTCTCTCTCCCTCCCGACCACCCCCCGCTCATGTCCCGTGTGTCTCTCTCCCTCCCGCCCACCCCCCGCTCATGCCCCGTGTGTCTCCCTCCCTCCCCCCACCCCCGCTCATGCCCCGTGTGTCTCTCTTCCTCCCCCCACCCCCGCTCATGCCCCGTGTGTCTCTCTCCCCTTCCCCCCACCCCCGCTCATGCCCCGTGTCTGTCTTCTATTCCCCCCGCTCATGCCCCATGTCTGTCTCCTGTTCTCCCCTCCCCTCGCTCATGCCCCGTATCTGTCTCCTGTTCCCCTCATGTGCCGTGTCTGTCTCCTGTTGCCCCCCACACCCCCCGCTCATGCCCCTTGTCTGTCTCCTGTTCTCCCCACCCCCCACTCATGCCCCGTTTCTGTGTCCTGTTCCCCCCACCCCCTGCTCATACCCCGTGTCTATCTCCTGTTTCCCCCCACCCCCCCGCTCATGCCCTGTGTCTGTCTCCTGTTCCCCCCACCCACTCATGCCCAGTGTCTGTCTCCTGTTCCCCCCACCCACTCATGCCCCGTGTCTCTCTCTTGTTGCCCCCCACACCCCCGCTCATGCCCCGTGTCTGTCTCCTGTTCTCCCCACCCCCGCTCATGCCATGTGTCTGTCTCCTGTTCCTCCCACCCCCCGCTCATGCCCCGTGTCTGTCTCCTGTTGTCCTCAACCCCCCGCTCATGCCCCGTGTCTGTTCTCCCCACCCCCCGCTCATGTCCCGTGTCTGTTGCTCCCTCACCACCCGCTCATGCCCCCTGTCTGTCTCCTGTTCCCCCCACCCGTCGCTCATGCCCCGTGTCTGTCTCCTGTTCCCCCCACCCCTGCTCATGCCCCGTGTCTCTCCTGTTGCCCCCCACCCCGCGCTCATGCCCTGTGTCTCTTCTGTTACCCCCACCCCCCGCTCATGCCCCGTGTCTGTCTCCTGTTGCCCCCCACCTCCTGCTAATGCCCCGTGTCTGTCTCCTGTTCTTCCCACTCCCCGCTCATGCTCCGTATCTGTCTCTTGTTCCCCCCACCCCCCGCTCATGCCCCGTGTCTGTCTCCTGTTGCCCCCCGCTCATGCCCCGTGTCTGTCTCCTGTTGCCCCTCACCCCCTGCTCATGCCCCGTGTCTGTCTCCTGTTGCCCCCCCCAGCCCTCGCTCATGCCCTGTGTCTGTCTCCTGTTGCCCCCCACCCCCCGCTCATGCCCCGTGTCTGTCTCTGTTGTTCCCCCACCCCCCGCTCATGCCCCGTGTCTGTCTCCTGTTCCCCCCACCGCCCGCTCATGCCCTGTGTCTCTCTCCTGTTGCCCCCCACCCCATGCTCATGCCCCGTGTCTCTCTCATGTTGCCCCCCACCCCCTGCTCATGTCCCATGTCTGTCTCCTGTACCCCCCACCCCCTTCTCATGCCCTGTGTCTGTCTCCTGTACCCCCACCCCCCGCTCATGCCCCGTGTCTGTCTCCTGTTGCCCCCCCCGCTCATGCCCCATGTCTGTATCCTGTTCCCCCCACCCGCTCATGCCCTGTGTCTCTCTCCTGTTGCCCCCCACCCCCGCACATGCCCGTGTCTGTCTCCTGTACCGTCCCCACCCCCCTTTCATGCCCCGTGTCGCTCTCCTGTTGCCCCCCACCCCCTGCTCATGCCCCGTGTCTGTCTCCTGTACCCCCCCGCCCCCCACTCATGCCCCGTGTCTCTCTCCTGTTGCCCCCCGCTCCCCCGCTCATGTCCCGTGTCTGTCTTCTGTTCCCCCCACCCCTCGCTCATGCCCCGGGTCTGTCTCCTGTTCCCCCCACGCCCCGCTCATGCCCTGTGTCTGTCTCATGTTGCCCCCACCCATGCCCCGTGTCTGTCTCCTGTACCCCCCACTCCGCGCTCATGCCCCGTGTCTCTCTCCTGTTGCCCCCCCACCCCCCGCTCATGCCCCGTGTGTCTCCTGTTGCCCCCCACCCCTCCACTCATGCCCTGTGTCTGTCTCCTGTTCGCCCCACCCCCGCTCATGCCCTGTATCTGTCTCCTGTTCCCCCATCCCCCGCTCATGCCCCGTGTCTCTCTCCTGTTGCCCCCCACCCCCCTCATGCCCCGTGTCTGTCCCCTGTTGCCCCCACCCCCCGCTCATGCCCAGTGTCTCCCTCATGTTCCCCCACCCCCGCTCATGCCCTGTGTTTCCCTCATGTTACCCCCCACCCCCTGCTCATGCCCATGTCTCCCTCGTGTTTCCCCCACCCCCACTCATGCCCCTTGTCTCTCTCCTTTCCCCCCCACCCCCGCTCATGTCCCGTGTGTGCCCTGTACCCCCCCACTCATGCCCCGTGTCTCCCTCGTGTTCCTCCCCACCCCCCGCTCATACCCCGTGTCTCCCTCATGTTCCTCCCCACCCGCTGCTCATGCCCCGTGTCTCTCTCGTGTTCCCCCCACCACCGCTCATGCCCCGTGTTTCCTTCCTTTTTCCCCCCACACCTTGCTCATGCCCCGTTTGTACCCTGTTCCCTCTCACCCCCCGCTCATGCCCATGTGTCTCCCCTGTTCCCCCCCACCCCCCGCTCATGCCCTGTTGTGTTCTTTATACACCCCGCCTTCCCTTTCCATGGTGGCCATCTTTTTGTTTTTTTTTACCACCCGGCGTTCCCACTTTGAGGACAGTTAGTGGTCTTCATCTATTGAAAAGGATGTTATGGTGATGTTGCACTAATAAAAACCTTTAAAATGTAGTTAAAAAAAATGTTACAGGGACGTTATGGTTAAGTTGCACTAATAAAAACCTATGAAATTCAATGAAAAAACTTTGTTAAAGGGACGTTATGGTTAAGTTGCGCTACTAAAATCCTTTGAAATTCAGTGAAAAAACGTTGTTAAAGGAACGTTATGGTTAAGTTGAGCTACTAAAAACCTATGAAATTCAGTGAAAAAACTTTGTCAAAGGGACGTTATGGTTCCAAGTAATACCGAAAAACCCTTGAAATTCGCCAGTTACGGTAAGCTAAGCAACCATAACTCGCGGCACCACTGTGCACTGCTAAGACTAACACCCAGGACATCAAGGATGACATCACAAATGTCATTGATGACATCACTGATGACATCACATGTCTGGCTCACTCTTTTTTCTTTTGCTGACATATCTAGGCCACATGGTTTTCTTCAGTAACAGTCAGAAACTAAAAATGTTATTTTATATGTATACATATCATTCAAGTAGGTTCTTACAGTAATTCCCTTAGAGTCCAGTCACATCATATGAAACATAAATATACGGGAAGGCACAAGCTTGAAAGCCAGCAATCCTTTTTATGCATAAAGATAATCAATAGACTTATGAGCACTTTCTGGTAGTTCTGCTTTTTTTTTTTTTTTTTTTTCATGGCTGTTCTTTCCCTGTGGGTCCAATCACATCAAGTGATACATATACATAGGGTAAATAGCAGCTTTGAAACATAGCAATCATTTATTTGCATGAAAATAATCAGTTAAGTTATGAATTGTTTCTGCTACTACTTGTGCTTTTTGGCTAACTTCACTTTCCCTGTATATACCCATATTGGTATGTGTATTACTTGGAACCATAGCGTCCCTTTGACAAAGTTTTTTCACTGAATTTCATAGGTTTTTAGTAGCGCAACTTAACCATAACGTCCCATTAACAAAGTTTTTTGACTGAATATATATATATATATATATATATATTCAGTGAAAAAACTTTGTTAAAGGGAAGTTATGGTTCCAAGTAAAACAGAAAAACCCTTGAAATTCGCCAGTTATGGTAAGCTAAGCAACCATAACTTGCGCCACCAACGTGCACTGCTAAGCCTAACACCCAGGACATCAAAGATGACATCAAAAATGTCATTGATGACATCACTGATGACATCACATGTCTGACTCCCCCTATTTTCCTTTCCTGACATATCTAGGCCACATGATTTTCTTCAGTAACAGTCAGGAACTAAAAATTGTAAATGTACTATATTCGTAGACTTATCCTTCAAGTATGTTCTTACAATAATTCCCTTAGGGTCCAGTCATATCATATGAAACATATACATAGGGGAAGACAGAACCTTGAAAGACAGCAATCCTTTTTGTGCATTAGAATTATCAGTAGATTTATCAGCACTTTCCGATACTTTTGATGTTTTTTTTATTACTGTACTTTCCCTGTATATGCTCATATTTTTATATGTTGCACTCACCCTATTGAGCGGGGAAAGAAGGGAGACACGGGGCATGAGCAGGAGGTAGGGGGGAAAAGGAAGACACAGGGAATGAGTGGGGTGTGGGGGAAAAGAAGGGCGACACGGGCAATGAGCGAGGGGAGGGGGGGAGAAGGGAGACACGGGGCATGAGTGGGGGGTGGGGGGAAAGAAGGGAGACACGGGGCATAGGCGGGGGGGGAAGAAGGGAGACACGGGGCATGAGCGGGGGGTGGGGGGTGTTAAGACGGATTTCTGAACTCTGTCCTGGAGGGGCAGAGGTTCAGAAGGCCAGCCTAGTTTCTTGGAACTGGATAACCTCTGGACAAGCCAGACCAATCAGGGTAGCGATTGCGGCGGTCAAGACTAGGTCTCAAGAGGGGTGAGGGTGACTGAAAGCCCGCAATGAGCACACAAAGCAAGGACACTTACAAATTACTCCAAGCAGGTGTTATATTAAAAATATATACACATTTATTACAAGGCCTTTGTAACATTGACCGTAGCGAGAAATCACAATACAACTCAAGTAAACCAACACATACCAAACCAATACAATATATATACAAATACAAACGAGTCTAATGAGTTAGATGCACGAAATGTGTAGACCACCTAGATGGGGAGGAAAACAGGCAGTGCGAATAATAATTAGACCCAGTCCACCTTCAGAGGCACCTAACTAAAAGGAAGTCCAAGCCCTACGAAGAGTGGAGCCTTGTGCTCAAAAGTACCTGCACACGCTGGTGCCAACGGGCAAAAAGGGGAGTCTCTTCGAGGGAATCAGGCAGTTTAGTTCGGTGAACAAATGAAGATGAACAGAGCTCCGCGACTCAAGCACAGCCTCCACTGTGGGCAGAAGGAGAGCGCGAGTACGGAAAGGCGTGTTGTTAGACACAGTGGGGAAAAGATATGGGCTCCTGCAGGAGGGCGACCAGTTCCTAGCGATGCTACTCACCGGTCCCCGATGCAACCAGACCAAGGCTTCTCCACGTCAGTTTCAGTGCTGGCAGGTTCAGATACGAGCAGGGGACGTCTCGGCGTTGTGTAGATTCCGCAGCAGCAGAAGTTGAGTTGAGGATGTCCCAAATACAGTGAACCCACACACTTTGTTACCACAGCAGGGCAATGGAGCGGCCCTGTGTATTTTAGCCAAATGTACACTACTCACTTCAGACCTGGGAATGCCAAGTGTACGAATCGTGTGAGAGTGACAAGGACTCGTAATACAAAACAACCGGATGGCGATTACAGAGCAAGGCTCCTGAGTAGGCTGGTCAGTCTGCTGGATGGCCCAGAGACACTTCCGAAGGCTTACGTGCAGGAGATGGTGAAGATGCCGAGAATAGTTGTTCCCACTATTCCAGGGGTCGAAGTACCAGTACAGGCCTTCTCGTTCAATCAGAGGTAGAAAGGGTTTCACCAAGCGACAGCAGTGCAGAGGAGCAGTCCTTCAGCGGGTCACCAGCGATTCCTCGGTTCAGCCTCGTGGTTGCAGGATACTTGGCTCCTGTATTCCTTTGTTCGTGAGAACTCAGGAGATCGACATGTAGTGGTGTTTCGAGCACCCTCTTATCCACGGTTCCCTTCACGCCAAAATGGAGGGGACCCAATGGGAGATCTGCTCATAAAACACTCACACCATACGTGGACCTATCACGGACCACGGAGGTCCCAGGCATTCACACCACCCTAGACTCTCTGGCGCCCAGGATGTGTATTGGGACCAGACATCCCAGCCCACATCCTGGAGGCACACACAAGGCCTGTAGAAGCCCGTGAAAGCATCTGTGTTTCGCGGCAAAGTACATGCCCTCATAAGGAAGGCCCCGGGTCGGCTCGACCTGGGGAAAGGTGAAGGGGGCAAGACGGTCAGCGAACAGGACAACGAGCCTCGTGGTCTGGCCATTTTGGGAGCAAGGCCACCATTTTGGGTTAAGAGGGAGAAACGCGCTTAAACGCCAAAAGGAGCTCAAAAACACAAAGAAATGATTGCTGCCACAAGTCCCGACCGTGATTAATTTGCACCCTTCGTTTACAATCCAAAGAGAGTATCTAGGGCCCGTAGAAGACTAGAGACCCAAGAGAGCAGTAACTTAGCTTACCCTGCCCTCTTGTGCCATGTTGCGCTAAAGCTGCAACATGATAAAGAAACTACGGAAAACAACGTTTCCCAGTACTGACTGTCTTAAGGGCATGTCAGTTTCCCCGTAAGAATGGAACGAAAGCCAAGAGAAGTGCGGCAGAAGGCTGCACTTCTCTGGAAAAGTCTAGATCCTGGTGAAAACAACAGCAAAAAGTTTAGAGGTTGCCACATGGAAGGAAAATTACCCACAATTAAGAAATCTTTCCTAACAAGGGGTAACAGGGGAGACAGGTCATGAGCGGGGGGGTGGGGGAGAGGGGAGAGACACATGGGGCATGAGCGGGGGTGGGGGGAACAGTAGGGAGACACGGTGCATGAGCGGCGGGTGGGGGTAGGGGAGAGACACACGGGGCATGAGCAGGGGGTGGGGGGAAGGGGAGACACATGGGGCATGAGCGGGGGTGGGGGGAAGGGGAGACACACGAGGCATGAGCGGGGGTGGGGGGGACAGGGGAGACATGGGACATGAGCGGGTGTGGGGGAACAGGTCAGACACGGGGCATTAGCAGGGGGTGGGGGAACAGGGCAGACACGGGGCATGAGCAGGGGGTGGGGGGAACAGGTGAGAGACACACGGGGCATGAGTGGGGGGTGGGGGGGAGGGGGAGAGACACACAGGGCATGAGTGTGGGGTAGGGGTGAGGGGGAGAGACACACAGAGACACATGGGGCATGAGCGGGGGGGTGGGTGGATGGGGAGAGAAACACGGGGCATGAGCGGGTGGTGGGGGGAGGAGAGAGACACATGGGGGCATGAGCGGGGGTGGGGGAGAAGGGGAGAGACACACGGGGCATGAGCGTGGGGTGGGGGAGGTGAGAGACACACGGGGCATGAGCAGGGGGTGTGGGGAAGGGGAGAGACACACAGGGCATGAGCGAAGGGTGGGGGGAAGGGGAGAGACACACGGGGCATGAGTGGGTGTGGGGGGTAACAGGGGAGACATGTCATGAGCGGGGGGTGGGGGGAGGGAGGAGACACACAGGGCATGAGCAGGGGGTAGAGGGGAGAGACACACGGGGCATGAGCGGGGGGTGGAGGGGAGAGACACACGGGGCATGAGTGGGGGGTGGGGGGAAGGGGAGAGACACACGGGGCATGAGCGGGGGTGGGGGAGAAGGGGAGAAACACACGGGGCTTGAGCGGGGGGTGGAGGGGAGAGACACACGGAGCATGAGCGGGGGGTGGGGGGATGGGGAGAGACACACAGGCCATGAGCGAGGGGTGGGGGAAGGGGAGACACATAGGGCATGAGCAGGGGGTGTTGGGGAGCGGAGAGACACAGGGCATGAGCAGGGGGTGGGAGGGAAGGGGAGAGACACACAGGGCATGAGCAGGGGGTGGGGGGAAGGGGAGACACAAGGGGCATGAACGGGGGGTGGGGGGAAGGGGAGACACACGGGGCATGAGCGGGGGGTGGGGGGGAACAGGGGAGACATGGGACATGAGCGGGGGTGGGGGAACAGGGCACACACGGGGTATGAGCAGGGGGTGGGGGGATCAGGGTAGAGACACACGGGGATTGAGTGGGGGGTGGGGGGAGGGGAGAGACACATGGGGCATATGCGGGGGGTGGAGGGGAGAGACACACGGGGCATGAGCGGGGGGTGGAGGGGAGAGACAAACGGGGCATGAGCAGGGGGTGGGGGGAAGGGGAGACACACGGGGCATGAGCGGGGGGTGGGGGGGAACAGGGGAGACATGGGACATGAGCGGGGGTGGGGGAACAGGGCACACAAGGGGTATGAGCAGGGGGTGGGGGGAAGGGGAGAGACACACAGGGGATGAGAGGAGGGTGGGGGGAAGGGGAGAGACACACGGGGCATATGCGGGGGGTGGAGGGGAGAGACACACGGGGCATGAGCGGGGGGTGGAGGGGAGAGACAAACGGGGCATGAGCAGGGGGTGGGGGGAAGGGGAGAGACACACGGGGCTTGAACGGGGGGTGGGGGAAGGGGAGAGACACAAGGGGCATGAGCAGGGGGTGGGGGAAGGGAGACACACGGGGCATGAGCAGGGGATGGGGGAAGGGGAGAGACACACGGCCCATGAGCAGGGGGTGGGGGGAAGGGGAGAGACACACGGGGCATGAGCAGGGGGTGGGGGAAGGGAAGACACACAGGGCATGAGCGGGGGTGGGGGTAGGGGAGAGACACGGGGCATGAGTGGGGGATGGGGGAAGGGGAGAGACACACGGCCCATGAGCAGGGGGTGGGGGGAAGGGGAGAGACACATGGGGCATGAGCAGGGGTGGGGGGAGGGGAAAGACACACGGGCATGAGCGGGGGGTGGTGGTAGGGGAGAGACACACGGTGCATGAGCGGGGGGTGGGGGGAAGGGGAGAGACACAAGGGGCATGAGCAGGGGGTGGGGGGAAGGGGGGACACACAGGGCATGAGCAGGGGGTGGGGGGTGGGGTGAGACACACGGGGCATGAGCGGGGGATGGGGGAAGGGGAGAGACACACGGCCCATGAGCGGGGGGTGGGGGGGAGAGACACACGGGGCATGAGCGGGGAGTGGGGGGGAAGGGGAGAGACACACGGGGCATGAGCAGGGGTGGGGGGGAGGGGAAAGACACACGGGCATGAGTGGGGGGTGGGGGGAGGGGAGAGACACACGGTGCATGAGCGGGGGGTGGGGGGAAGGGGAGACACACGGGGCATGAGCAGGGGGTGGGGGGAAGGGGAGAGTCACACAGGGCATGAGCGGGGGGTGGGGGAAGGGGGGAGACACACGGGCATGAGCGGGGGGTGGGGAGGACAGGGGAGACATGGGGCATGAACAGGGGGGTGGGGGGATCATGAGGGAGACAGGGGGGATGAACGGAGGGTGAGGGGGAACAGAGGAGACACGGGGATGAGCGGAGACATGAAGGGGGGTGGGGGGAACAGGGGAGACGCGGGGATGTGAGGGGGGTGGGGGGAAGGGGAGAGACACGGGGCATGAGCAGGGGGTGGGGGAAGGGGAGACACGGGGCATGAACTGGGGGTTGGGGGGATCGTGAGGGGGACACGGGGGATGAGCGGAGACATGAGCGGGGGTGGGGGTACAGGGGAGACATGGGGGATGAGCGGGGGTCCTGGGTGTTGATGTCCTGGGTGTTAGTTTTAGCAGTGCACGGTGGTGGCGCGAGTTATGGTTGCTTAGCTTACCATAACTGGCGAATTTCAAGGGTTTTTTTCGGTTTTACTTGGAACCATAACGTCCCTTTGACAAAGTTTTTTCACTGAATTTCATACGTTTTTATCAGCGCAACTTAACCATAACGTCCCTTTCGCAAAGTTTTTTCACTGAATTTGAAAGGTTTTTAGCAGCGCAACTTAACCATAATGTCCCTTTAAAGAAGTTTTTTCACTGAATTTCATAGGTTTTTAACAGCGCAACTTAACCATAACGTCCCTTTAACAAAGTTTTTTCACTGAATTTCTTAGGTTTTTAGTAGTGCAACTTAACCATAACGTCCATTTAACAAAGTTTTTTCACGGAATTTCATAGGTTTTTAGTAGTGCAACTTAAGAATAATGACTTTGACTTTATATACATCTCATATGGAACTGACTGAATCTCTTCTACTGTACTTGATGTCCGCGAACTCATTTAATGTTCGCAGACATGTTCGAAGAACAGTACCACTACCTAAAAACTCTGGGGGGGTATGTTTGATTGTTATATCATAACATAGGAACATTTAACAAATTCAAAAAGGAGCACACAAACACATTATATGTACTAATACATAAGAAATGTAACCCATATATACAACACACTAACCATTCATTTAAATGCACTATGTTCTAAAATGGAATATACCACAAGAGGATAAATTGGCTTCCAACATAATTACTTCACAAACACGACAGAACTGAGAACAAGAGCAGACCCACTGAGTACATAGGACATATCTTACCTGAAATAGTAAGTGTACTTAAATGTATTCATATATTTATAAACTTTCTGTATTAGATAAAAAATATATTATCTTTTTTTTTTTCTCTCACAGAAATGTCTAGTACTCTGGAATGGCTAGAGGAGCATTTCCCAAATGAAGCAATGTCACAAGATATTGAAACTAATGGTAAACACTTTATAATATAAACCATGTAATTATTATTATTTTGTATACATTTAACATATATATATATATTTTTGTACAGAGCATACCAAAATAGAAATACTTCAGAAAAACCTGGTATGGATAATACTTTTCACAGTATAGAAGAAAAAATGGATTTATTGTTGACTAATTTTAATAATTTGAAAACTTTTGTGGAAGATCATTTTAAACCAAAAACCTGTACCATTGCCCCACATGTACTTGTCCCTCCTCACCATATCCCAGTCAATTATCCCCAAACCCTCTCCATAACCCAAAACGTTTTGATGAGACTTCATCCCTTCTTCACCTAATAACAATCATGTTGAAACCCCTAATTCTCCTGTTTTTGTTTCTGTTTCTGCCTCACCTTCTCTGTCATAAATTATTAATATATGTGAAATAAAGTTTAATTTTTATATTGTGTTGTAAATATTTTTTTTTTTTTAAAACAAAGTAGGTGTCCTCGGACAGTGCAGGTGTTCTGAAATGTTCGTAAATAAATGAAAATGGAGGTGTCCTGAAGAACACTATACCTGTTTGTACTGTTCGCTAGCAAGATGAAACTATTCTAAGAACACACGCGGTGTCCTGAAATGTTTGTAAAAAAAAAAAATTAAAGTGTCCTAAAGAACACTATATCTGTCCGTAGTGTTCGCTATCAAGTTTAAACTGTTCTAAGAACACAATTGGTGTCCTGAAATGTTTGTACGTAAACGAAAATGGAGGTGTCCTGAAGAACACTATACCTGTTCGTAGTGTTCGCTAGCAAGTTCAAACTGTTCTAAGAGCACACGCAGTGTCCTGAATTGTTCGTAATTAAACGAAAATGGAGGTGTCTTAAAGGACACTATACCTGTCCGTAATGTTCGCTAGCAAATTGAAACTGTTCTAAGAACACAATTGGTGTCCTGAAATGTTCGTACATAAACGAAATTGGACGTGTCCTGAAGAACACTATATCTGTCCTTACTGTTCGCTAGCAAGTTTAAACTGTTCTAAGAACACACGCAGTGTCCTGAAATGTTCGTTTCACGTGTGACGCAATTTTAATTCGTTCAGGACCCGAACAGTGTCCGTAGAACCTCAACGCGCATGCGCTAGCCAATCTCCGTGCAATTGGTGTCCTGCGGACATGCGCTTCCTTCGCAGACTTGTTCACGAATGGATCATATGACGGCGCCCACGCTGATCGCGTATTCTGAATGCGGACACTGTTTGTGTCCCCGAACAAATTAAAAGTACATTTTCAATTAATCCATAATATTTTTCAATAAAATCTCACCATGGCACAAGTCCCACATAGTAATCCTGAGTTTCTACATACCTTTTGAAACCTTTTGAACCTTTTTTTGTGTTCGATCTGTCCGCGGACAGCGCGCATGTCCGCGGACCGCGCACAAACACCCCTATAAAAGACCACGTCCTAGAGCTAATTCTCATTGTGTTTCTGGCTATTCTTCAGAACACAGTGATTTCTGCTGCCACCTGCAGATTACACCATCATCGAGATGGCATCCCTGGCTGCTGAACTGCCACCTGGTGCTGCACCTGCTTCAGCACCACCCCCAACCCCTCCGCCACCACCACCTCCCCAAGGGCCTGAAGTGGGGAACAGGAGTGAGGATGCAGTGGAGGAAGAAGAGGATGATGAGAATGAGGTAGAGGAAATCCCTACTACCCGCACTAGGGGCGAGTCTTGGGTGTGGCGGCTATTTACCATTCAGGGGAATGTTCCTAAGGCTCGTGCGAACCGTGTTACCTGCAATGAGTGCAAAATGATACTCAGTCGCGGGAAGCATGGTAAGTACAGCTTTGGGACCACTACTATGAAGCAACACCTGAAGTCATTTCACTCTGGGGCTATTCGCAGGGTTGTACCTTGCGAAGAACGTAGCAGGTTGATTTCCTCTACTTCATCCTCTGTTTCTGATCCTCTCACCACAAGGACCACCTCTGTGGGACAGCGTCTTCCTCAAGCTGCCTCACAGGCCATACAGAATGCTGATGACCCTTACATACATACAGTTGTATGTATGTACTGTGACACAGTACTCTGCAGGGGGGGCGACTTTGTAGTGCTTTTGAGACTATCCTCTCAGAGCACGAGAAGATCTGCTCACTACCCAAATAAAACCCACTCTACATTTTCCTCTCTCAGCTCGCCCTTTCTTATCCTGTGTTTCGTGTCCCCCCCTTTACCTTCCTTTCCCCTCCTCTCCTAGTGTGTCGTGTATAAAAAACCAAAAAAAATACAAAATATCAAAAATAAAAAAAAATAAGGCTCTTTTCAGAGCCACCTTTCACAGTTAAAAAAAGAAGTGAAAATAAAAAAAGCAGGGCCCTTTGTATTTTTTAGAAGTCCGTGGACAGTTTGCGAACATTTAAAAAATTGGGTTGCTACCCTATCACAAACATTGCAATTTTCTCTGGGAGGAAGTGGTGGCTCTGAAAAGAGCCTTAGGGAGGTGTTTGTAAGTCAAAAATTATGAATGCTTAACACCTACTTCAAAATGGATGTTGTAATTCCAAAAAAGGTTGCAATGCATTTTGTACATTTCTCAGAAAAATCTGATGCCACCATAAGTAAGATGGACTCTCTCTGCGAAAAATGTTTGTACTACGAAACAGAATATTTTCATTGTGAAAAGAAGACATGCCAAAATCTTTTAGAAAGGCACAAACAGCTTTATTAACATTGCGCCTTGCTTTTTCCATTTGTGGACCAAATGAAGAAGAACGAAGCCACATTTGTCTCTGCGCAATCCGTGAAAATATCACTTGAGAATTAGGAAACATGTCCATAACCTTCCCAAGTCCTTCTTTCATAGCAAATTGCAAAAAAATTCCAGTCACATGTCCTAAACTGTTCCCTCCACAATGAATTACAATTATGTCTGGATGTTGCTCTTTCTCCAAAGTAGCACAGAGAGGTAGCAAGTCCAACCACTTCGTTCCACGTACTCCATGCCAGTGTACTTCCACATGTGGGAATCCAACATCTACAGCTACTCCACAGCTTTCTTCATGCACCTTCAACCAATATATCCATGAATCTCCCAGTACAGACCCATTGTGTTTGCAAATGTTAGTACTTCACAGAAATGCAGCAAACAATCCTGACAACACGTATAGTGTTTATGGAATAAGAGAACAATTGGACTACTGTGCTGGAATGGTGAAATTCACTATCAACTCACAGGAAGATCCACAATAATTTCTAATGTACTTACTACAAGTACTGGAAAACAAAAACATACCTATAAATGAAATCTTTCAGATTTCATACATGTGGAAACATACATGCACTCTCTGCAACAATGTGACACAAGAAGAAATCCCCAATGAACGCTTCATATATATATCAATACCAAATTGTGAATCCATTCCATTTCAGCGACTTGTACAAAATGCAAACCATGGTAGATTATGCTCTACCTGCAATTCAGATAATCGCTCCACGTTAGTAATACAAACACATAGTAAATACATAATACTAATGCTTCTACGATACAATGCAGATGGTACCAAAAACAACTGCAAGCTGACTGGATTCACACATGGTCAAATATCACTTGGTAAGAAAACCTTCACAACAATAGGTATAATCTACCACGCAGGAGCCACAACCAATTCAGGGCATTACACTGCATATATAAAAAAGAAATGTGGATGGTTTGAATGTAATGATAGTACCATTACTCTAAAGCAGAGATTACCAGCAAATCTTACAAACGCTTATTTGATGTTCTTAAAACCAAAATTTGATAACTAAACTGTATTTAAACCTTAAGCAAACTTGTGTTAAAAAAATACAAACTTTTAGAATACTCCAAAAGCTATCTAACTGCTCAAAGATTCTACAACAACTAATCAGATAAATGAATACCACTAAATTAGACCAAAAAATACACAGATAGAATATGCCAATTGGTATCTAACTGTCCCAAAATTTAACAATATCCAAATAGATAAATCAATACCACTAAAATATATAAAAAAAATAGACAGTTAGAATACGCCAATTGGTATCTAACTGCTCCAAAATTTTATAATATCCAAACAAATAAATAATATGTTACTGTTCCAAAAAAATTCAACAAGGCAAAGTATAAGGCATTAGCCAGAAACAACAAGTGAACACTGAAAACAAACAAATAAACTGTAGCATAACAGAAAAAGTTTTTTTTTAATCCAACATGGATTTTTTTTTCTCCTACCGACCCAATGATTTTAGCAACAAATACAGAAACTGAGCAAATTGCACAGTACTCTGATTTGTAATCTACTAAATATGATGGTCCAAAAAAAAAAGTATGTTGATTATACAATGTAATAAGTCATTACAAAATACTAATACTAACATGCTATTTTCTTTTATCACAGAAATTAATAAGAAATACATGTACTCCGGTTACTAGACCAAACAGTAAGTATACAATAATAAGAAGAACCATAGCAGCATATCACATCCACAGTATCTTATACCTTTGTTCCTTATACATTTGTTTTTCACCCAAAGTTATAAGCAAATATGAATGTGATATGCTGCAGTGGTTGTTGCCAGGGCATAGAGTCTTGGGTGCATGGCCAAATGGCCATGCACCCAAGACTCTATGCCCTGGCAACAACCACCGCAGCATATTACATCCATAGAGTCAAACATTTCAACTATGGTCTATGGAAACTTTTAATGTCCGCGGACATTATGAGTGTTCTTAGAACACTTTCAACTTGCCAGTGAACAATACGGACAGTCTTTTCAGGACACCCTCTACGAACATTTCAGAACAACGCAATAGTTCTTAGAACACTTTCAACTTGACAACGAACAATACGGACAGTGTCCTCAGAACACCCCCATTTCGTTTATTTGCGAACATTTCAGGACACCATGAGTGTTCTAAGAACACATTCAACTTGCCATCGAACAATACGAACAGCATCTTCAGGACACCCCCTACGAACATTTCAAAACAACGTAAGAGTTCTTAGAACACATTCAACTTGACAAAGAACAATACGGACAGCGTCCTCAGGACACCCCCATTTTGTCTATTTGCGAACGTTTCAGGACACCGCGAGTGTTCTTAGAACACATTCAACTTGACAGAGAACAATATGGACAGCGTCCTCAGGACAACCCCATTTTGTTTATTTGCGAACATTTCAGGACACCGCAAGTGTTCTTAGAAGCGTCTTCAGAACACCACCATCTTGTTTATTTGCGAACATTTCAGGACACCGCAAGTGTTCTTAGAACACATTCAACTTGACAGAGAACAATACGGGCAGCGTCCTCAGGACACCCCCATTTTGTTTATTTGCGAACATTTCAGGACACCGCAAGAGTTCTTAGAACACATTCAACTTGCCAGCCACAACCCCCATTCATATTTGTGAACATTTCAGGAAACAGCAAGTGTTCGACAACGTCTTCAGAACAACCCCATTTTGTGTATTTGCGAACATTTCAGGACACCGCGAGTGTTCTTAGAACACATTCAACTTGACAGAGAACAATACGGACAGCGTCCTCAGGACACCCCCTACGAACATTCCCCAGACATCACAAGTGTTCTTAGAAACGTCTTCAGAACACCCCCATTTTGTTTATTTGCGAACATTTCAGGACACCGCGAGTGTTCTTAGAACACATTCAACTTGCCAGCCACAACCCCCATTCATATTTGCGAACATTTCAGGACACAGCGAGTGTTCGACAACTTCTTCAGAACACCCCCATTTTGTGTATTTGCGAACATTTCAGGACACCTCGAGTGTTCTTAGAACACATACAACTTGACAGAGAACAATACGGACTGCGTCCTCAGGACAACCCCTACGAACATTCCCCGGACAAGGCGAGTGTTCTTAGAAGCGTCTTCAGAACACCACCATCTTGTTTATTTGCGAACATTTCAGGACACCACAAGTGTTCTTAGAACACATTCAACTTAACAGAGAACAACACGGACAGCGTCCTCAGGACACCCCCATTTTGTTTATTTGCGAACATTTCAGGACACCGCGAGTGTTCTTAGAACACATTCAACTTGCCAGCCACAACCCCCATTCATATTTGCGAACATTTCTGGACACAGCGAGTGTTCAACAACGTCTTCAGAACACCCCCATTTTGTGTATTTGCAAACATTTCAGGACACCGCGAGTGTTCTTAGAACACATTCAACTTGACAGAGAAGAATACGGACAGCGTCCTCAGGACACCCGCTACGAACATTCCCCGGACACCGCCAGTGTTCTTAGAAGTGTCTTCAGAACACCACCATCTTGTTTATTTGCGAACATTTCAGGACACCGCAAGTGTTCTTAGAACACATTCAACTTGACAGAGAACAATACAGACAGCGTCCTCAGGACACCCCCATTTTGTTTATTTGCGAACATTTCAGGACACCGCGAGTGTTCTTAAAAGCGTCTTCAGAACACCACCATCTTGTTTATTCGCGAACATTTCAGGACACCGCAAGTGTTCTTAGAACACATTCAACTTGACAGAGAACAATATGGGCAGCGTCCTCAGGACACCCCCATTTTGTTTATTTGTGAACATTTCAGGACACCGCAAGAGTTCTTAGAACACATTCAACTTGCCAGCCACAACCCCCATTCATATTTGTGAACATTTCAGGAAACAGCGAGTGTTCGACAACGTCTTCAGAACACCCCCATTTTGTGTATTTGCGAACATTTCAGGACACCGCGAGTGTTCTTAGAACACATTCAACTTGACAGAGAACAATACGGACAGCGTCCTCAGGACACCCCCTACGAACATTCCCCAGAAATCACAAGTGTTCTTAGAAACGTCTTCAGAACACCCCCATTTTGTTTATTTGCGAACATTTCAGGACACCGCGAGTGTTCTTAGAACACATTCAACTTGCCAGCCACAACCCCCCATTCATATATGCGCACATTTCAGGACACAGCGAGTGTTCGACAACGTCTTCAGAGCACCCCCATTTTGTGTATTTGCGAACATTTCAGGACACCGCAAGTGTTCTTAGAACACATTCAACTTGACAACGAACAATACGGACAGCGTCCTCAGGACACCCCCATTTTGTTAATTTGCGAACATTTCAGGACACCGCGAGTGTTCTTAGAACAGTTTCAGCTTGTTTGCGAACAAAATGGACACATATTGAGTCCCCAGAACACCCCCCATTCAGTTTATTTAGAACATTTCAGAACACCCGTGATGTCCAGACAAATCGAACACTAAAAGAATGTCTAACACATAAAAAAACACAACTTTCATCCTATCTCATACACTCCCACCCTCCTACCCTCCCCAAACACTCCTACACACCAACACACTCTACTAAATACAAATTTTGAACAAAGTTTCACCGCGCTGTCCGCGGACGTCCGCGAATCCAAGATGGCGGGTGCTACCGAAAATCTGACGCGCTTCACGCTCCACGCCGTCCAATCAGCGAACACGTTGCATGTCCGCGGACATCACGCAAGCCGATTGGCCAATCAGGACACTGTCCGCGGAGCGAACACAGATATCACTAATTTGTTTGACCTAATTTTTGGTAATTTTAAAAAAAACTACTGGACGGATTTTCACCAAATTTGCAAAAGCACGTGCCCGGGACCAAGCCGCTACTCCTGGTCCAAATTTGGTGAAAATCCGTCCAGCGGTTTGGGCTGTAGATGCGAGCAACATTTTTTCCCATTCAGTCTATGGGAAAAAAAAGTTTTGGGACCCCCCCTATAACTTTGCCCCCCCCGGACGAATCCTCACCAGAATTCAGAGTGACCCAAATACTTTTTTTGCAAAGTTTGGTGAGGATTCGTCCAGGGAGAGCGAAGTTATAAGCCGCCCAAAAGTGCTCTTCCTATGGAAACACCAATTTAACCATAACTACATGGCCACTACCGTGTCCATGTAATATATATTTGTTGAGAATTGAATCTTGTAACCAAAGTTATAAGTTGCGCATTGTACAGCCTGTTCTTGTATTACACATAAAGTAACCTGCTCCTACCTCATTTACATGTTCAATGTGTGTGTGCGCCCCCTGACCAGGTAAACAAGCGCATCCAGCAAAGAGTATAAGGCCTTTTTCTCCCCTCTCCAGCAGCACCGCGTACCAGCCCCCACCCTTCTCCCTCCTCTGGCCAGGCTGTGATGTAAAGCCTTGGGCCCACCGTCGATGCAATGCTTTGACTGCAACCTTTCACCTGTCCCCTGGAGTCAGCCCTAGGTGTTCACCCTCCTGGGACCCCAGGCCCTTCTCATCCCACCGCCTCTCTGATGTATATCATGTGTCCCCTGACTGGAAAGCAGTCCAGTTCACCCCCACCTTCACTGACCATGATGGCCATATATTTACTCCTATACAAGCATACTATAAAGATGTCACCCTGCCTGTGCCCCACCCTGACAAACTTCTTAAACTCATGAAAGCTGCTTACCTTTTGCTCACCCCTTGTACAACATTCTTTAGAATAATGAATGACTCACACCCAGAGTTATGTGTTATGTCTCCTGTGATGTTAGAATAACGGCTCGTAGGATTTAGATGGCATCTTGAATTACTATTAACAAAGAGTGAGTGTGTGAGGCCACAAGTGCAAATTCTAGCATAGATGAAGATGTATCAATCAACCATCATCGGACTAAAGCTCCACCCTGACGAGTTCAGCTGACCTAAAGCATTACACTGGCACCAAGTGGACCTCCGCCAATCCCGGAGGACCGAACATAAAGACCTTATAGTAGCTAGTCATCACCACCCAATCCCAACAACTTATGTGCCCCCTATAGTTTATGTCATTATGATGCAACTTTGTAATAAATATGAATGTTTGCTGATGTTTTGTCAGAGCGCTCTCAGAGTTTGCTTACCCTATATTGATTTAGATCAACTTTTACTTTTAACTTCACCCGCACTTGGTCTTGGTCTCATTCCCACCTGGGGTGCGTCCATCATTGACTCTCATTGGGGAGTTTTGAATGCCTTTCTGGGGGATGCTCACTTTCAAGTGGTGTTCCCTAGGATGTGATTTGTCCTTTCATTCCTTTTGGCATGAGACGTCCCCGGCCACAAGCGGAGACCCACGACGCGCCCCCTCAAGAGAGCTGCCCGCCTACGGCAATTGGTATGTTTAGACGTATGCGTGCAGTAGGGTGAGAGGGTATGGGTCCCACTTCACAAAAGACATAGTACCGTTCGCCGACGCCGGGGGTGGCCATTGAGTGTGGGGCAGCGCCTGGACGGACCGGGTCCAGAGGGTCTCGGATCAAGACGGACATGTGAGTATCAAGTGCAAGAACCATTAAAAGGATTTGGATGTAGAACATGGTATACAAGGTCAGACTGAGTTAAGGGGGGGGTTCTTCGGAGTACAACAGATGCTATCTTATTCTTTTTTCTTTCTCTGCATATGGCCATTAGGATGAGTAAAGGAGATTACAAAGTGAAAAAGGAGGACGGGTACTTAGCTCTGCAAGGAGGTAGAACGTGGCGCCGCATAGTTCTATCTTGACTAGTACTGGGAATAAGTTGAAAATAGAAGGAATAAGTGGGAGTCTTGCATAAGGAGAAGGCTCAGAGTACAATTTAGAAATGTTATTTTCCTTTTCTTTCTCTGATTTACGGGAAGATATTTAGACAACCTAAGGGATAAGGGGCGTAAATTGCTGGGGTAAGGGAGATCATTATCAATAAGAACATTGAGAGAAGACAGCGAGGGTACGTGTTATGTGTTGTATGTTAACTGTCTATTGGTCAATGTCACGTACTGAATTTGTAATGTCTTTTGTGATCACTGCGTTTTGAAAATAGATAAAATAACTGTACTGATGCCCTATGAATAAGTGTTTGTTGTAAGTGTGACACTGTTTAAGATCTGATGTATACGGTCTATAGAAGTGGTATATCAAAAACAAAATATGGGTATAGTTAGCATTGTAGCTACACAACACGCACACACCAGCCTGAGGTACAATGGGGGTGGGAACTTAATATGGGTGCAGAATCACCACTGGCCCATATTTGCCAGAGTTTACCAGGCTACACAGAGAAAATAACTAAATAACATGATCAGTGGATCACGGAATTAAAAGGAGAAGGGCTACCGCAGGTGTGGCCCCAGGGATGGTCATTCGATAAAGATTTACTGGATATCGTGGCCACATGCCTATTTGTAAAATATAAAGGAATACAATTGCAGAATAGAAGGGAGATATTAGACTTATGGAGGTTGTTTGAAGTGGTGCCTCCAATAAAAAGGAAAGAGCAAATAAATAAACAGGTTGCATCTACCCTGGCAATAGAGAATGATGGGAAGGAGGAGGGAGAAAGGGACGGGCTAGTAGAGTTTGTATGAATATACCACCTCTTAAACAAACCAGAGCCAGCTGAGGGATACAGTGACCCGGTGTATGTGTCAAAACCCACCACCCCACAACCCACAGCACCCCAACCATATGAGTGCCCCAGAGCGAGTAGACAGGTAAGTACCCTGGCAATAGATTGAAAAATTCACAGAAGATTTAGACTCAAGGTTATCATTGGCCCGGAGTGAACTGTCTAGACTAAGAGATATGTGTGAACAGAGTGGATCAGGTACTTCTAGGGTCGATCCAACTCAGAGATCACGGCCACCCGATAGATCCATAGAAGAAGGGTGGAAGAAGGTGGAGATACTCTTTCGAATAAATGATGAGCCAACAAGGATAATAGAGCTAGAGCAACACACGCCTGAGGGGGAAACAATGAGAGAAGGCATGGCATTGGGAGGAGTGGAAGAACTGTGGTGTGACATTGAGTGAGAGAAGTTAGAAGGAAGGAGAATAGGGATCGTAGCAGGGGGAGTACTGGTGAGGCTAGGTGAAACACCTATGGGGCGGGCAATGGAAGAAGAATGGAATGGATGGCTAAGAAACAGAGTGGGGAGGTGGGCCGTACTGGGCAAACGAGAAAAAAAGTGACTATGGGGAAAGGGACAAAAGGAAGGTTGCAGCTGCCACTGATACACAGGGGAGAAGGGAGACAAAATTACGTACCAAGGGCACAGATGGATAAAGCAAATGTATTAAAGATATTACCCCCTGCCCCTTTCAGGAGGTGCAAGTAAATGGATATATGCATTTGAGAAGAACACTGCAGGGGTTCCTTTGGCAGTAGGTGACGTTAAAAGCTTGCTGGTGTCCGCAGTGGGTGATCAAGCTGATCGAGTTTGGGCAAAAGCAGGCTTCCCAGGAATATCATTAGATTGCGACCGCCATGATGGTGCTTCCATTAACACAGTGAGGGCAAGAATCTGGGACGCATTAAGAGACACATTCCCAGATACACCTGACTTACAGTCAGTAATTCAATGCACAATGAATGATGTGGAAGATGCAATGGCCTTCATTTTACGGGTGCAGGAGATGTGGAGAGCGGAGACGAGCACGGCCTGGGATCAGTCAACCTCCCTGTAATAAAAAGAGGGCTCCCGAAGGAAGTTCAGAAAGCACTTGATAAAATAGCTGGGAGGGAGGCCAAGGGCTGGCCGGAGATACAAAGCATCATAGTACACCATTGCAAAAGGATCAAAGAAAGGGAGAAGGAGATAGCACCGGGAATAGAGAAAAATTACCGGACAAGGGGACCTCCACCCTTGCTGAGAGAACTCAACCAAAACATATGTCGACAACAGTTTTCTAACCCCTGAACACAGATAGAGGGTCACATTGTAAAATAACAGAGTGTTAAACTGACATTTCTTTGATTTGCATTTGTGATATTAATGACATTTCACTAGTTTGTCCCAGTGTATGTGAGTATGATGAATGCGTGTGTACATTTTGAATGAATAGTACATGGAGGGATGTACTGTTTGGTACATTGAGCCAAATTTTGTTAACTTTTTGCACAACTGTAATTTTATGCACAACTGTGATTGTATTTGTACAATAAATATGATGCTACTATGATTTAAGCAATAGCTAGCTGTCATCTCTAGTCTAGTTGGCCCACCTTCCTCTTACTCTATTGTTGAATTGCCTAGACGTTAATCAGGCTTCCCTAATCTTTTCCTACATTAGTACAGCCTGTGGCTGGAAGGGCAAAGTAGTCTTTAAAAGGTTCCTAAAGAAATGGATAATGTGAACCTCTTCTCTTTTTCTGATGAACATTAGAAAAAACTCCAAGAGACACCCTCATTGCTAACTAGAGATCAGATAGCAGAAACGACAACAGGGGGTGAACAAGACAAAAGCAAAACCACTTTACTTAAACAGAAAAAGATCACCAGCACAGGATTACATGGCAAATTTATGCTGGAGTACTTAAAAGCCGTTATCATCCCAGAAGGGCTCCAGGTTAAGAACATACCATGTATTTTTACTGACAACCCAAAATTCCAGAAAAACTTTAGTGGTGTTGGCAACCGCTGTTCCCGTGACTGGATTATATTAATAATCAAGACTGCAGAGGAGGAAACAAAAAAACAGGGGGAAGATCTAGCCACTCTTGAAAAAGAATTTCTAGACAATAAAAATATATATACAAGACGCTAAAAAAATGCTTGAGAACCTACAAACAGAGATTAATAAATTCAGACAGCTAAATTTAGACCGGAAAATAATTAAATTGAGAAAAGATATTGCAGGCTACAAAGAAGACAAAACCTACCTTTACTTGAAAGAAGGTTTCTTCACCAACCCACCACCACCTAATCCTAACCAAAACTATAGATGCGACCAGGCGGTTACCTTTTCAAACTCATCCGGTTCCTCCAGCGGATCCGATCCATCGCTAGCCGGACCATCTGGGACACCGAAGAGAGGCCGGGGTACATTCCCCCAACACGGGGTTTTTTAAAGGGGAGGTCCCAGACTATGGCCACGACAACGAGCATCTCAACAACAAGGGGTCAGAACCAGGCAATGGTATTCGAACCAATGAACCCTGACACCCTCCCCATTTTCAATTTATCCTCTCATAGTCTAAGCCCAACAGAGAAAAATCTCCTTGCTAATGGACTTTCCTACGTCCCTGCCACCAAGGCAGATCCGTTTAACGTAGATTTGGAACTGCAGCGCTTCTTCAGAAATATTAGGCTGAAACATTTCTTTGAAGTATACATACCTAATTAAAACCAAAAGAATGTGGGACACCAAGTCTCTGACCCAGGAGAAATTAACATCACAGGAGTAAAAATGAAATCAAATTTTACTCCCCCTCCACATACCTGCCCCCCCGGAAATCATTACGTTTGAGAACCGAGTGACAAAACAAGTTCTTACTAGTTTAAAGAAGAAAAACTTTCATGCGGTCAATTTGAGTAGAGACGAAAGGACCTGTCTTAAGAATCTAACTAATCAGGATAACCTGACTATGAAATCGGCCGACAAGGGCGTGGGATTGTCTTGATGGACACCCTGAATTACGATAAAGAATGCGTCAGACTACTGAATGACACCAGATCATATAAAAAACTAGACCATGACCCCACTGAAAGATTGCAAGACGAAATCACAAGCCTTACTGCTCATGCCTTACTAGAAGAATGGATTTGCTCGGATGAAGCTAGATTTCTTAATAGAAAACATCCAAAGAAGGCAGCCTTTTATATATTACCAGAGGTACACAAGAGCCTTGACAATCCACCAGGGTGACCAATTGTGTCGGCAATAGATTCCCTACTCGAACCTCTATCCACCTACAGTGAGTTTTTTTCTAAAACCATTTGTCCTAGCTATGCCTTCTTACATCAAAGACACCACAGACATGATTAAAATTCTCCAAGGCATCACCGTAGAAGAAGGCGATCTTCTAGTCACTATGGACGTTGAGACTTTATATACGTCCATTCCACAAATGGAATTCCTGGAAGCACTAGCAGAAGTGCTAGACACATGCAACAGACCACACTAACCGCCGATAGGATTTATATTAGAATGCTCTAGGATTGCAATGACAGAAAACTTCTTTCTCTTCAAAAATCAAATTTACAAACAACAGAAAGGGGTGAGCATGGGGGCAACTTTTGCACCCCATGTAGCCAATTTATATATGGCCAAGTGTGAGTCAAGACACATTGCGGAAGCTCTACAAGGCCAGGTACACGGACAACTTAAGATGTGGTGTCGCTACATTGACGACGTGTTCATCATCTGGCGAGGTGACAATACATCTTTACTAACCTTGCATAAGTGGCTTAACACGTATTCACTATTGAATGGAGCCGAGACCAGGTAAGTTTCCTGGACTTGATGATTAAAAAACAAGGGAGCAATTTGGCCACTTCACTATACCGAAAAACCCGGATAGGAATACTCTGCTCCACTTCTCCAGCGTTCACCCTGAGAGTCTTAAATAGAATTTACCATATGGACAATTTTTGAGGATCCGACGGAACTGCACGGACAGAGAGGATTACAATACACATTCCACACAACTAAAAGAACGACTCGGCACACGGGGTTACCCGAAACATCTGATTAAAAACAACCTAAAGGGATCTGCAAATACAAACTGAGAACCCTACAAAGCAAGGATAAAAAATCGAATGAGAGACTAGATTGCATTACAACATATAACCCCATCAGTATAGAGATTAAAAAGATCATCAATCAGAACTGGGATCTAGTAAAAAACCCATGAACTATGTCCAAAAAAACAATGTATGCCTTCAGACGTAACTGTAATTTACGGCAAAAGTTGGTCCACACATACCATGAGAAACCAAAAGAACACACCATCTTGAATCAATGAGGCCTCCCACCGATCATTGGACATTACAAATGCAGCAATTGTAGTGTATGCCGCCTGACTGAGACCAAACACACTTTCCAATATGGGGCCAAGACATGGATAATGAAAAGCCACACCAATTGTTGAACAAAAAATGCCATGCCATATCATGCTCATGTCACCTACTATATGTGGGAAAAACTACAAGAGAGGTCAGGATGAGGATTGGCGAGCACTGTTCATGTATCAGGAACCACACACCAGACAAACCCTTGGTGGATCATTTTAACAAAAACAATCATAAAGACACTGAAATTAAATGGTTTATATTGCAAACCATACACACAAAAACTAGAGGCGGAGACATGGCAAGTGCCCTGTACAGTCAAGAACAACAATCGATTTATTCTCTAGATATAGTACATCACAGTTTGAACATTTCAGTAGAATGGAATGTATTAAACAGTAAGTAAACCAATGGCCTGGCAGCTATATCACATGACAAGCCTAGAACGACGGAGTACGATATTTTTTCCCATCCCTCGCTATAAATCCAATAGTCTGAGGAGATATGCATTCAATGATACCATATGCATTTTGACCCAATGAGGCTCGCACCATGTGACCCAGTAACTGAACTATTCCCTACCTGAACTACTTTGCCCATAATTCTATGCGACACAAATCGGCAATTAATTCAAGTGTAATAACCGGTAAGTGACCAACAAACTTGTACACACATATACGAACAATCACGTATTGTGGGGCTTCAACCAGTCCACCCGTACCTGCCGTCTGAGTCTTTTTCCAAGAGGACTCCATTGCCTACAATTCCAAGCGGCCACGTGACATGGATCAGTATCCTATTCGGCACACTCACCAATGTTGCCTCAGCAATGGCAGTAACACTGCCTGAGAAAGAAGACGCATGTTACATGCCCGGACTGCGCAGCTGGCCAGAAAATCATATGCTGATTACAAGTTGCCAAAAGGTAAGTAATACCCACTTAGTCACCCCAGGTTATTGCTGACAACTCCATGCAATTCGAGCACTACCGCGACTAATGCCATCCCTTTATTCATATTTATATTTCATCAGCCTGACAACGCTAAGGAAAGGTTTTCAGCTACTAGCGGCGCATTAGCCTAACAAACGTCTACTCGAAGGAAGCGATTCCACTTCTCCAGCCATCTGCAGTTTCCATTTCGCTCGCCGATCAGCAGCGACTGAGCCAAGCAGACGCCCATCCAAAGTAAGCAAATCCTTCTTTGATGTACTCAGTCACCTGCAGGGGCTTCTGGGGTCAGGCCACATAGAAGGTGACTTTCTCTTCCTCTCCATTTTGTTTCCTCTTCTGCAGGCACACACAACTGGGCAGCTATTTTTGGTCACGTGTCCCGCGGAGTTGGTCACATAAGAATAACAAAAATAATAGTGAGGATGAGCCCATAAAGGCAGCATATGTAGTCACCTACAACATAATACAAGACAGCTCTCTGAGGCTCATGTCCTTTTTTACTATAGGACACCAAACACAACGTGAGGCGCCACAAGTAAGAGCACACACGTCAGGATTAATACCAATATACCGGTTCCCCGGCCCCTGATAGTCCAGAGGAGATGAGTCGGTACCATACAGTCGAATAACACAGCTGTATCTTTAACCATGTAAAGGTTTTTTAAACAGAGATGACAAATTGGGCATTGACAAGACTAATATAGTCTTCCATATTTTTATTTCCCAGAGCTGAGGCTTTTTAGCCACACACCCCCCACTCTTTTGTGTTATGAAGAGGCAACATGGAATTGACGATTGCACTCCGTCCTGAAGAAGGTTGACCAAAAATTACCAGACAAGGGGACCTCCACCCTTGCTGAGAGAACTGAACCGAAGTATATGTCGACAACAGTTTTCTAACCCCTGAACACAGACATAGGGTCACATTGTAAAATAACAGTGTTAAACTGACATTTGTTTGATTCGCATTTGTGATATTAATGACATATCACTAGTTTGTCCCAATGTATGTGAGTATGATGAATGCGTGTGTAAGTTATGAATGAATAGTACATGGAGGGATGTGTTGTTTGGTACATTGAGCCGAATTTTGTTAACTGTTTGCACAACTGTACATTTTTGCACAAGTGTGATTGTATTTGTACAATAAATATGATGCTACTATGATTTAAGCAATAGCTAGCTGTCATCTCTAGTCTAGTTGGCCCACCTTCCTCTTACTCTATTGTTGAATTGCCTAGACGTTAATCAGGCTTCCCTTATCTTTTCCTACGATAGCACAGAGAAGACTGGCAGACGAGGCAAAATTAATTCAGACAAAACTAGAGACGATCACAGCAGCTGTAGCCGCACTTCCCACAGACAGGGACAGAGAGGAGGAGGAAGGGTCAGCAGTAATATAAGCAAGAATGGAAGCCAATTGGACAGGAAATGGACAGGAGCAGTGGAATGGTGAGGAACAAGACGGAGGGCCACAGTGGCAAGTGAGGAATGCCCGCGGAGGACGAGGTGGGTACAGAGGGCAAAGAAGGGGTGGTCAGGGTATGGAGGGTATGGCGGATATGGAGGTCCAGGCCCAAGGGGAGGACAAGGGAATTGTTGGAATTGCGGAAGGTGGGGACACTTTTCAAGGGAGTGTAGAAGCAGACCCATGAATAATTATCAAAATGAACAGCAGTACGGACACCCCCACCCAAGAAGCCCATACAGGCTGCCAATGGGAGGTGGAGGGAGAGAAGAACAACAGGATCAGAGATGCACAGATGAGCGCAGGGCACAGCCACGAAATGTCCAACAGCACCCACAATATTGTGAGCACATGACACATGTACAAGGTAACCCTTTTGTCACAGCGGCAAATGGTGCACCTACACCGTTTGGTGGAGTGGCAGTTGTGTTGGGAAATGTTTTTGACAATGGGGTAACAGCAAGGCACCCAACATAGGACAGCCCACAGAGAGCACTTGCGTGTCCAGTACTATCAACGACCCTCGATGCAGCTAAGGGACCATTGGTGGGGGCGGAGAAGGGAATAAACAATTCATTCTTATGGTAGATTCGGGGGCTGAAAATCATACCTACGAGAAGCCAGGTTCCCATTATCTAATCGTAAATTAGAAACACAAGGGTTCTCTGGGTCGGTGGTCGAAGTTCCTTACATGGAGGATTTGGATGTAACAGTGGGTGGGAAGACATTACAAGCACCCTTACTGTACTAGGAAGAATTACTGATTAACTTGCTGGGGAGAGACCTCCTCAGCAAGCTCAATATGACCATATCATTCACTGAAAGAGGGATAGTGTGTTCAACACTGGGGATCTGCCCATTACGAGTGATGTTGGTGGTACACACACACGCCACAGCACCAGAGATATACAGCATACCATGTGATCCAGATATGTTCATCCAGGGGTTAAAAACACTAGCGCGAGTGGTCCCTGAGTTAAAGCACTAAGAAAGGAGAGTGCCCGCAGAATTTCTTTTTTCCACCCTGTAGCACGCCCTGAAAAATGCCAGGTACAGTGATGTCCTTAGATTTGCAAGCAGTATAGGTGTCCGCACAAAGAATAGGAGTCATAGGAATGGACATACACGGGTGTCAGAGGTCCCAGACTATGGCCACGACAACGAGCATCTCAACAACAAGGGGTCAGAACCAGGCAATGGTATTCGAACCAATGAACCCTGACACCCTCCCCATTTTCAATTTATCCTCTCATAGTCTAAGCCCAACAGAGAAAAATCTCCTTGCTAATGGACTTTCCTACGTCCCTGCCACCAAGGCAGATCCGTTTAACGTAGATTTGGAACTGCAGCGCTTCTTCAGAAATATTAGGCTGAAACATTTCTTTGAAGTATACATACCTAATTAAAACCAAAAGAATGTGGGACACCAAGTCTCTGACCCAGGAGAAATTAACATCACAGGAGTAAAAATGAAATCAAATTTTACTCCCCCTCCACATACCTGCCCCCCCGGAAATCATTACGTTTGAGAACCGAGTGACAAAACAAGTTCTTACTAGTTTAAAGAAGAAAAACTTTCATGCGGTCAATTTGAGTAGAGACGAAAGGACCTGTCTTAAGAATCTAACTAATCAGGATAACCTGACTATGAAATCGGCCGACAAGGGCGTGGGATTGTCTTGATGGACACCCTGAATTACGATAAAGAATGCGTCAGACTACTGAATGACACCAGATCATATAAAAAACTAGACCATGACCCCACTGAAAGATTGCAAGACGAAATCACAAGCCTTACTGCTCATGCCTTACTAGAAGAATGGATTTGCTCGGATGAAGCTAGATTTCTCAATAGAAAACATCCAAAGAAGGCAGCCTTTTATATATTACCAGAGGTACACAAGAGCCTCGACAATCCACCAGGGTGACCAATTGTGTCGGCAATAGATTCCCTACTCGAACCTCTATCCACCTACAGTGAGTTTTTTTCTAAAACCATTTGTCCTAGCTATGCCTTCTTACATCAAAGACACCACAGACATGATTAAAATTCTCCAAGGCATCACCGTAGAAGAAGGCGATCTTCTAGTCACTATGGACGTTGAGACTTTATATACGTCCATTCCACAAATGGAATTCCTGGAAGCACTAGCAGAAGTGCTAGACACATGCAACAGACCACACTAACCGCCGATAGGATTTATATTAGAATGCTCTAGGATTGCAATGACAGAAAACTTCTTTCTCTTCAAAAATCAAATTTACAAACAACAGAAAGGGGTGAGCATGGGGGCAACTTTTGCACCCCATGTAGCCAATTTATATGTGGCCAAGTGTGAGTCAAGACACATTGCGGAAGCTCTACAAGGCCAGGTACACGGACAACTTAAGATGTGGTGTCGCTACATTGACGACGTGTTCATCATCTGGCGAGGTGACAATACATCTTTACTAACCTTGCATAAGTGGCTTAACACGTATTCACTATTTAATGGAGCCGAGACCAGGTAAGTTTCCTGGACTTGATGATTAAAAAACAAGGGAGCAATTTGGCCACTTCACTATACCGAAAAACCCGGATAGGAATACTCTGCTCCACTTCTCCAGCGTTCACCCTGAGAGTCTTAAATAGAATTTACCATATGGACAATTTTTGAGGATCCGACGGAACTGCACGGACAGAGAGGATTACAATACACATGCCACACAACTAAAAGAACGACTCGGCACACGGGGTTACCCGAAACATCTGATTAAAAACAACCTAAAGGGATCTGCAAATACAAACTGAGAACCCTACAAAGCAAGGATAAAAAATCGAATGAGAGACTAGATTGCATTACAACATATAACCCCATCAGTATAGAGATTAAAAAGATCATCAATCAGAACTGGGATCTAGTAAAAAACCCATGAACTATGTCCAAAAAAACAATGTATGCCTTCAGACGTAACTGTAATTTACGGCAAAAGTTGGTCCACACATACCACGAGAAACCAAAAGAACACACCATCTTGAATCAATGAGGCCTCCCCCCGATCATTGGACATTACAAATGCAGCAATTGTAGTGTATGCCGCCTGACTGAGACCAAACACACTTTCCAATATGGGGCCAAGACATGGATAATGAAAAGCCACACCAATTGTTGAACAAAAAATGCCATGCCATATCATGCTCATGTCACCTACTATATGTGGGAAAAACTACAAGAGAGGTCAGGATGAGGATTGGCGAGCACTGTTCATGTATCAGGAACCACACACCAGACAAACCCTTGGTGGATCATTTTAACAAAAACAATCATAAAGACACTGAAATTAAATGGTTTATATTGCAAACCATACACACAAAAACTAGAGGCGGAGACATGGCAAGTGCCCTGTACCGTCAAGAACAACAATCGATTTATTCTCTAGATATAGTACATCACAGTTTGAACATTTCAGTAGAATGGAATGTATTAAACAGTAAGTAAACCAATGGCCTGGCAGCTATATCACATGACAAGCCTAGAACGACGGAGTACGATATTTTTTCCCATCCCTCGCTATAAATCCAATAGTCTGAGGAGATATGCATTCAATGATACCATATGCATTTTGACCCAATGATGCTCGCACCATGTGACCCAGTAACTGAACTATTCCCTACCTGAACTACTTTGCCCATAATTCTATGCGACACAAATCGGCAATTAATTCAAGTGTAATAACCGGTAAGTGACCAACAAACTTGTACACACATATACGAACAATCACGTATTGTGGGGCTTCAACCAGTCCACCCGTACCTGCCGTCTGAGTCTTTTTCCAAGAGGACTCCATTGCCTACAATTCCAAGCGGCCACGTGACATGGATCAGTATCCTATTCGGCACACTCACCAATGTTGCCTCAGCAATGGCAGTAACACTGCCTGAGAAAGAAGACGCATGTTACATGCCCGGAGTGCGCAGCTGGCCAGAAAATCATATGCTGATTACAAGTTGCCAAAAGGTAAGTAATACCCACTTAGTCACCCCAGGTTATTGCTGACAACTCCATGCAATTCGAGCAGTACCGCGACTAATGCCATCCCTTTATTCATATTTATATTTCATCAGCCTGACAACGCTAAGGAAAGGTTTTCAGCTACTAGCGGCGCATTAGCCTAACAAACGTCTACTCGAAGGAAGCGATTCCACTTCTCCAGCCATCTGCAGTTTCCATTTCGCTCGCCGATCAGCAGCGACTGAGCCAAGCAGACGCCCATCCAAAGTAAGCAAATCCTTCTTTGATGTACTCAGTCACCTGCAGGGGCTTCTGGGGTCAGGCCACATAGAAGGTGACTTTCTCTTCCTCTCCATTTTGTTTCCTCTTCTGCAGGCACACACAACTGGGCAGCTATTTTTGGTCACGTGTCCCGCGGAGTTGGTCACATAAGAATAACAAAAATAATAGTGAGGATGAGCCCATAAAGGCAGCATATGTAGTCACCTACAACATAATACAAGACAGCTCTCTGAGGCTCATGTCCTTTTTTACTATAGGACACCAAACACAACGTGAGGCGCCACAAGTAAGAGCACACAAGTCAGGATTAATACCAATATACCGGTTCCCCGGCCCCTGATAGTCCAGAGGAGATGAGTCGGTACCATACAGTCGAATAACACAGCTGTATCTTTAACCATGTAAAGGTTTTTTAAACAGAGATGACAAATTGGGCATTGACAAGACTAATATAGTCTTCCATATTTTTATTTCCCAGAGCTGAGGCTTTTTAGCCACACACCCCCCACTCTTTTGTGTTATGAAGAGGCAACATGGAATTGACGATTGCACTCCGTCCTGAAGAAGGTTGACCAAAAATTACCAGACAAGGGGACCTCCACCCTTGCTGAGAGAACTCAACCGAAGTATATGTCGACAACAGTTTTCTAACCCCTGAACACAGACAGAGGGTCACATTGTAAAATAACAGTGTTAAACTGACATTTGTTTGATTCGCATTTGTGATATTAATGACATATCACTAGTTTGTCCCAATGTATGTGAGTATGATGAATGCGTGTGTAAGTTATGAATGAATAGTACATGGAGGGATGTGTTGTTTGGTACATTGAGCCGAATTTTGTTAACTGTTTGCACAACTGTACATTTTTGCACAAGTGTGATTGTATTTGTACAATAAATATGATGCTACTATGATTTAAGCAATAGCTAGCTGTCATCTCTAGTCTAGTTGGCCCACCTTCCTCTTACTCTATTGTTGAATTGCCTAGACGTTAATCAGGCTTCCCTTATCTTTTCCTACGATAGCACAGAGAAGACTGGCAGACGAGGCAAAATTAATTCAGACAAAACTAGAGACGATCACAGCAGCTGTAGCCGCACTTCCCACAGACAGGGACAGAGAGGAGGAGGAAGGGTCAGCAGTAATATAAGCAAGAATGGCAGCCAATTGGACAGGAAATGGACAGGAGCAGTGGAATGGTGAGGAACAAGACGGAGGGCCACAGTGGCAAGTGAGGAATGCCCGCGGAGGACGAGGTGGGTACAGAGGGCAAAGAAGGGGTGGTCAGGGTATGGAGGGTATGGCGGATATGGAGGTCCAGGCCCAAGGGGAGGACAAGGGAATTGTTGGAATTGCGGAAGGTGGGGACACTTTTCAAGGGAGTGTAGAAGCAGACCCATGAATAATTATCAAAATGAACAGCAGTACGGACACCCCCACCCAAGAAGCCCATACAGGCTGCCAATGGGAGGTGGAGGGAGAGAAGAACAACAGGATCAGAGATGCACAGATGAGCGCAGGGCACAGCCACGAAATGTCCAACAGCACCCACAATATTGTGAGCACATGACACATGTACAAGGTAACCCTTTTGTCACAGCGGCAAATGGTGCACCTACACCGTTTGGTGGAGTGGCAGTGGTGTTGGGAAATGTTTTTGACAATGGGGTAACAGCAAAGCACCCAACATAGGACAGCCCACAGAGAGCACTTGCGTGTCCAGTACTATCAACGACCCTCGATGCAGCTAAGGGACCATTGGTGGGGGCGGAGAAGGGAATAAACAATTCATTCTTATGGTAGATTCGGGGGCTGAAAATCATACCTACGAGAAGCCAGGTTCCCATTATCTAATCGTAAATTAGAAACACAAGGGTTCTCTGGGTCGGTGGTCGAAGTTCCTTACATGGAGGATTTGGATGTAACAGTGGGTGGGAAGACATTACAAGCACCCTTACTGTACTAGGAAGAATTACTGATTAACTTGCTGGGGAGAGACCTCCTCAGCAAGCTCAATATGACCATATCATTCACTGAAAGAGGGATAGTGTGTTCAACACTGGGGATCTGCCCATTACGAGTGATGTTGGTGGTACACACACACGCCACAGCACCAGAGATATACAGCATACCATGTGATCCAGATATGTTCATCCAGGGGTTAAAAACACTAGCGCGAGTGGTCCCTGAGTTAAAGCACTAAGAAAGGAGAGTGCCCGCAGAATTTCTTTTTTCCACCCTGTAGCACGCCCTGAAAAATGCCAGGTACAGTGATGTCCTTAGATTTGCAAGCAGTATAGGTGTCCGCACAAAGAATAGGAGTCATAGGAATGGACATACACGGGTGTCAGTGGCAAACAGTATTATGCATTAATGCTGATACTGCACTGCGAGATTTGTCCGAGGAGGATCTTTTTACTGATTCAGACAGTGATGGAGAGATAGTGATGAAGATTTCGATCCCCTGCAATATCCTGATACAAACTAGACATGTACTAGTACAGCTAATGGCAGTTGTAGGGGTGCCACCTTCCTTTTTCAATGATGACATGCAACTGGTGCCACAAGAAATATGGACGACAGGCCCACATGATGTGGGTCTGTTGCGCGAGGTAACACCAGTAAAAATAAAACTCAAACCAGGGGCATTATTGCCCCGAGTAAAACAATGTCCCCTGTCCAGAGAAGCAGACGAAGCGATAAAAGAAACAATATATGCACTGCTAGTGCAGGGGATAATAGTGCCCTCAAATTCACCATGTAATACTTGCATCTACCCCATCAAGAAAGCAAAGGGAGGGGCGTGAAGGATGTTCCAGCATGAACCTGTTCCGCCCCACCCCAGCTCATGCCCCGTGTCTCCCTGCTGTTTCCCCCAGCCCCCGCTCATGCCCCGTGTCTCTCTCCTGTTACTCCCCCACCCCTTCTCATGCCCCGTGTCTCTCTCCTGTTACCCCCGAATCCCCTCTCATGCCCCGTGTCTCTCTACTGTTACCCCCCACCCCCCTCTCATGCTACGTGTCTCTCTCCTGTTGCCCCCCACGCCCCGGTCATGCCCTGTGTCAAACTGCTGTTGCCCCCACCTCCTCTCATGCCCCGTGTCTCTCCCCTGTTACCCCCCACCCCCTGCTCATGCCACGTGTCTCCCTGCTGTTGCCCCCCACCCGGTCATGCTCCGTGTCTCCCTGCTGTTGCCACCCAACCCCTGCTCATGCCCCGTGTCTCCCTGCTGTTGCCCCCCACCCCCTTCTCATGCCCCGTGTCTCTCTCCTGTTACCCCCACCCCCGTTCATGCCCTGTGTCTCCCTGCTGTTGCCCCCCACCCCCTCTCATGCCCCGTGTCCCTCTCCTGTTAACCCCGACCCCCCTCTCATGCCCCGTGTCTCTCTCCTGTTAGCCCCCACCCCCGTTCATGCCCCGTTTCTCCCTGCTGTTGCCCCCCACCCCCCGCTCATGCCCTCTGTCTTCCTCCTGTTGCCCCCCACCCCCCACTCATGCCCCGTGTCTCTCTCCTGTTACCCCCCACCCCCCGCTCATGCCCCGTGTCTCCCTGCTGTTGCCCCCCACCCCCTTCTCATGCCCCGTGTCTCTCTCCTGTTACCCCCACCCCCGTTCATGCCCCGTGTCTCCCTGCTGTTGCCCCCCACCCCCGTTCATGCCCCGTGTCTCTCTCCTGTTACCCCCCACCCCCCGCTCATGCCCTGTGTCTCTCTCCTGTTACCCCCCGCCCCCTCTCATGCACCGTGTCTCTCTCTGGTTGCCCCCCACCCCCCGGTCATGCCCCATGTCTCCCTGCTGTTGCTTCCCACCCCCCGCTCATGCCCCGTCTCTCTCTCCTGTTACCCCCCACCCACCGGTCATGCCCTGTGTCTCTCTTCTGTTGCCCCCACCCTCGGTCTTGCCCTGTGTCTCCCTGCTGTTGCCCCACCCCCCCGCTCATGCCCTGTGTCTCTCTCCTGTTACCCCCCACCCCCCGGTCATGCCCCGTGTCTCTCTGCTGTTGCCCCCCACCCCCTGCTCATGCCCCATGTCTCTCTCCTGTTACCCCCATCCCCCTCTATTTCCCCATGTCTCTCTCCTGTTGCCCCCCACCCCCGGTCATGCCCTGTGTCTCCCTGCTGTTGCCCCCCATCCCCTGCTCATGCCCCGTGTCTCTCTCCTGTTACCCCCCACCCCCCGGTCATGTCCCGTGTCTCCCCTGCTCCCCCCACCCCCTGGTCATGCCCCGTGTCTCCCTCGTGTTCGCCCCCACCCCCCGCTCATGCCCCAAGTCTCCCTCCTGTTCCCCCACACCCCGCTCGTGCCCTGTGTCTCCCTCCTGTTGCCCCCCTCCCCCTGCTCATGCCCTGTGTCTCTATCCTGTTACCCCCCACCCCTGTTCATGACCCGTGTCTCCCTGTTCTTGCCCCCCACCCCCCGCTCATGCCCCGTGTCTCCCTCCTGTTGCCCCCACTCATGCCCCGTGTCTCTCTCCTTTTACACCCCACACCCCGCTCATGCCCCGTGTCTCTCTCCTGTTACCCTACACCCATTCTCGTGCACCATGTCTCTCTTCAGTTGCCCCCCACCCCCCGGTCATGCCCTGTGTCTCCCTGCTGTTGCTCCCCACTCCCCGCTCATGCCCCGTCTCTCTCTCCTGTTACCCCCCACCCCCCGGTCATGCCCCATGTCTCCCTGCTGTTGCCCCCCACCCCCTGCTCATGCCCCGGGTCTCTCTCCTGTTCCCCCCACCCCCCGCTCATGCCCCGTGTCTCTCTTCTGTTGCCACCCACCCCCGGTCATGCCCCGTGTCTCCTTGCTGTTGCCCCCCACCCACCGCTCATGCCCTGTGTCTCTCTCCTGTTACTCCCCACCCCCGGTCATGCCCCATGTCTCCCTGCTGTTGCCCCCCACCCCCTGCTCATGCCCCATGTCTCTCTCCTGTTACCCCCACCCCCCTCTATTGCCCCATGTCTCTCTCCTGTTGCCCCCCAACCCCCGGTCATGCCCCGTGTCTCCCTGCTGTTGCCCCCCACGCCCTGCTCATGCCCTGTGTCTCTCTCCTGTTACCCCCCAACCTCCGGTCATGCCCCGTGTCTCCCCTGTTCCCCCCCACCCCCTGCCCCATGTCACCTTCCTGTTCCCCCCACCCCCGCTCATGCCCGTGTCTTCCTTGTGTTCCCCCCACCCCCCGCTCATGTCCCGTTTCTCCCCTGTTCCCCCCACCCCCTGCTCATGCCCCATGTCTCTCTCCTGTTCCCCCCACCCCCCGCTCGTGCCCCGTGTCTCTCTCCTGTTGCCCCCCACCCCCTGCTCATGCCCTGTGTCTTTCTCCTGTTACCGCCCACCCCCCGCTCATGCCCCGTGTCTCTCTCCTGTTACCCCCCACCCCCTGCTCATGCCCCGTGTCTCCCTCTTGTTGCCCCCCACACCCCGCTCATGCCCCGTGTCTTCCTCATGTTCCCCCCACCCCCCGCTCATGCCCCGTGTCTCCCTCCTGTTGCCTCCCACCCCCACTCATGCTGCGTGTCTCTCTCCTGTTACCCCCACCCCCCGCTTATGCCCCGTGTCTTCCTCTTGTTGCCCCTCATGCCCCGTGTCTCCCTCGTGTTCCCCCGACCCGCCGCTCATGCCCCATGTCTCCCTCATGTTCCCCCCACCCCCGCTCATGCCCCGTGTCTCCCTGCTATTGCCCCCCAACCCCGCTCATGCCCCGTGTCTCCCTCGTGTTCCCCCCAACCCCCGCACATGCGCCGTGTCTCTCTCCTGTTGCCCCCAACCCCCCTGTCATGCCCCATGTCTCCCAACTGTTGCCGTCCACCCCCCGGTCATGCCCTGTGTCTCCTTGCTGTTGCCCCCCACCCCTCTCATGCCCCGTGTCTCCCTTGTGTTCCCCCCACCCCCGCTCATGCCCCGTGTCTCCCTGCTGTTGCCACCCACCCCCACTCATGCCCCGTGTCTCTCTCCTGTTACCCCCTGTTAGGGAGAATTCTCTGTTTAGACTGAATTTCCTAACCTAATGAGTCCCTCATCGGCTTTGCTAGATTTCTGGAGTTTGTTTTTTCTCATCCTGCCAAGAGTGAGACTCTTTTCCTCCAACTCTTGGACATGATTTGTGGTATTTCTTTGAATGTTAATGTGTTCTATGGGCTATGGGGTCTTTTACTCCATAGGGTCTCATGTGTTTTGCGATGTGTGTTACACAGCACCCTCCATGCCGTAACATTGGGGTGTCCTAGGCGACCCCCACCATAGACTCCATACCCTGGAACTGACTACTGTCTCCCAGGGCCTGTAAAGTCACCATTGGCTTTTCTAGACCTAAATTTACTAACAGAACTAGTACAAACCATCCTATTGTGGACGTACTGGTAGGGGTAATTCGATTACCCCTGGGTCTGTTGTTCGAGGGGGGCACTGTCCCGTCCCCCTTCATCGAGTTTTGGCTGGTGGCAGTGGATACTACTTGTTATATTCAACCCCGAATATATTCCTATGGGATTCCTCCCATTGTTCGAGGCTAATACTTTTTCACATTAGTCTCTAAACATACCGCCGGTTTATTTATCTTAAATAAATTTACCGGTTGGTATTTTCTGCCAGAACTCGTTTTTTTAAAATGGCGTATGTGTTCGCCTCTGTAACTCCAAACCAAAGGTTGAGCCCTTTGTTCCACTTTTGGGGGGCTTCTACACAGAAGCCCTCCAGAGTGGTGCCATTCTGTCTGGGTAAAACAGGGGGTGTGGGACGGGGTTTAGGCACCCTGGACTGAGTTGCCTTGCCAACTCAAGTCGCACTCTGGTGTGATTAGCCCAAGTGGTGAGCCACCCCGCTCACCACTTAGCATGTTTGAGTGACAGCTAGGCTTAATGATTGGGGGTTTTCTGCATAAAAGCAGGGCTTTTGGGACTGGAATTTCAGAAGTCGCCACAGGACCTAGGAACCCGACGAGGGTAAAGCTGAGCCAACCTGCAACGACGACACCTCCGGTGGAGCCCTGCTGAACCGACTCACCACTTCCCAACGACAGAGGAGATCTCCCTGCCGGAGAGTCTTCTTTCCTTGACTGGTGGGAACAACCGGTCCCTTGCTTTTTCTTCGCTTCCAGGGCGTCTAGTGGTCGAATTGCCCATGCTGAGCACCCTGGCAACCGGATAGCCACTAAACCACTGTACCTCGACCAAAAGGTGGTGCCTTGACGAGATCATCTCTTCTTCTGGCAAAGTCCCGACTTGCATCCACCACCAGGAACAACTGCCCCCGCTGGAGCTGTCTCTCCTCTTTCAAGGTTCTGTGCCTGGCTTCCCTTGTGACGGTTAGCGTGAGGTGTCTTAATCCTTACCTTTCCACTGGGTCGCATCCATACCTTATTAACTTTTGTTCTAAAACTGGTCCAACCTTTCTGTGACATTTTGCTACAAAGACTTAAAGTGCATTTCCACTGTGATACTTTTGGGACATACCGCCTTGCCTCTCTCCGAGTGGGCCTGGCCTCTGAACTTTTGTGATCTACAGTAGACCCTGCCTTGCTTGTCTTGCATTTGCTTCGTAAAAGTGTTGATACTGAGTTGGTTTCATACCCTGCCTTTTCTCTCCCTTTCTAACGAATATTAGAGTGTCATCTAGGTTAAAGCATTCACCTCTGTCTGCAAATAAGTGGTGCCATTGAACCTAGACTGGTCGAAATATTGTTATGGGATAGATATATACTTATAGTAATTGTGATTGAAGTTGTTTGCCGTATTAGTGCCAGTGTGTTTTTCAAAGATGTGTTTTTAAATAAATAATTACATATCTTTACACCAAAGCTCTGATCAGTGTCTGCTTGATCTACTGTGTAAATTGCCCTTTTTAGTATACTCTAAATACTGCCTAACTCATCTTGATAGAAGTCTGGCTGCTCAGGCACAGCTACCAGGTAAATCTGGGTGGTACAGACTGCTACCAATTGGGTTTACTGCTAACTCCTCTAGTCTTAAACATTTTGCAGTGGTCCCAGAGGGAACTGCACAGGTTTCTGCCTAACACCCCCCACCCTCCGCTCATGCCCCGTGTCTCCCTTGTGTTCCCCCCACCCCCCGCTCATGCCCCGTTTCTCCCTGCTGTTTCCCCCACCCCCGCTCATGCCCCGTGTCTCCCTCGTGTTCCCCCCACCCCCGCTCATGCTCCGTGTCTCCCGCCTGTTGCAATCCACCCCCCGCTCATGCCCTGTGTCTCTCTCCTGTTACCCCCACCCCCCGCTCATGCCCCGTGTCTCCCTCTTGTTGCCCCCCACTCATGCCCCGTGTCTCCCTCATGTTCCCCCCATCTCCCGCTCATGCCCCGTGTCTCACTCTTGTTCCCCCCACCCCCTGCTCATGCCCCGTTTCTCCCTGCTGTTGCCCCCCACACCCCCCTCATGCCCTGTGTCTCTCTCCTGTTACCCCCCACCCCCCTCTCATGCCCCGTGTCTCTCTCCTGTTACCCCCACCCCCTCTCATGCCCTGTGTCTCGTCTCTCTCCTGTTGCCCGCCAGCCCTTGGTCATGCCCCATGTCTCCCTTCTGTTGCCCCCACTCCCCGGTCATGCCCCGTGTCTCCCTGCTGTTACCCCCCACCCCTGCTCATGCCCCTTGTCTCTCTCCTGTTACCCCCCACCCCCCTCTCATGCCCCGTGTCTCCCTCATGTTCCCCCCATCCCCCCGCTCATGCCCCGTGTCTCCCTGCTGTTGCCCCCACCCCCTGCTCATGCCCCGTTTCTCCCTGCTGTTGCCCCCCACACCCCCCTCATGCCCTGTGTCTCTCTCCTGTTGCCCCTCACCCCCCGCTCATGCCCTGTGTCTCTCTCCTGTTACCCCCACCCCCTTCTCATGCCCCGTGTCTCTCTCCTGTTGCCCCCCACCCCCGCTCATGCCCCGTGTCTCTCTCCTGTTACCCCCCACCCCCCTCTCGTGCCCCGTGTCTCTCTCCTGTTACCCCCACCCCCTCTCATGCCCTGTGTCTCGTCTCTCTCCTGTTGCCCGCCAGCCCTTGGTCATGCCCCATGTCTCCCTTCTGTTGCCCCCACTCCCCGGTCATGCCCCGTGTCTCCCTGCTGTTACCCCCCACCCCTGCTCATGCCCCTTGTCTCTCTCCTGTTACCCCCCACCCCCCTCTCATGCCCCGTGTCTCCCTCATGTTCCCCCCATCCCCCCGCTCATGCCCCGTGTCTCCCTGCTGTTGCCCCCACCCCCTGCTCATGCCCCGTGTCTCTCTCCTTTTACCCCCACCCCCCGCTAATGCCCCGTGTCTCCCTGCTGTTGCCCCCAACCCCCCGCTCATGCCCCGTGTCTCCCTGCTGTTGCCCCCACCCCCGCTCATGCCCCGTGTCTCCCTGCTGTTGCCCCCCACCCCTGCTCATGCCCCGTGTCTCCCTGCTGTTGCCCCCCACCCCCCGCTCATGCCCCGTGTCTCCCTTGTGTTCCCCCCACCCCCCGCTCATGCCCCGTGTCTCCCTGCTGTTACCCCCCACCCCCGCTCATGCCCCGTGTCTCCCTGCTGTTGCCCCCCACACCCTGCTCATGCCCTGTGTCTCTCTCCTGTTGTCCCAAACCCCCGGTCATGCCCCGTGTCTCCCTGCTGTTGCCCCCCACCCCTTGCTCATGCCCAGTCTCTCCCTGCTGTTGCAACCACCCCCCGCTCATGCCTGTGTCTCTTTCCAGTTGCCCCCCACCCGCTCATGCCCCGTGACTCCCTGCTGTAGCCCCCACCCCCTGCTCATGCCCCGTGTCTCTCTCCTGTTGCCCCCCACCCCCCACTCATGCCCCGTGTCTCTCTCCTGTTGCCCCCCACCCTCCAGTCATGCCCCATGTCTCCCTGCTGTTGCCCCCCACCCCCCGCTCATGCGCGTGTCTATCTCCTGTTAATCCCCACCCCCTCTCATGCCCCGTGTCTCTCTCCTGTTACCCCCCACCCCATCTCATGCCCTGTGGCTCTCTCCTGTTGCCCCCCACCCCCCGCTCATGCCCCGTGTCTCTCTCCTGTTGCCCCCCACCCTCCAGTCATGCCCCGTGTCTCCCTGCTGTTGCCCCCCACCCCACGATCATGCCCCGTGTCTCTCTCCTGTTAATCCCCACCCCCCTCTCATGCCCCGTGTCTCTCTCCTGTTACCCCCACCCCCTCTCATGCCCTGTGTCTCTCTCCTGTTGCCCCCCACCCCCCGCTCATGCCCTGTGTCTCTCTCCTGTTGCCCCCCACCCTCCAGTCATGCCCCTTGTCTCTCTAGTGTTACCCCCCACCCCCCTCTCATGCCCCGTGTCTCCCTCGTGTTCCCCCCAGCCCCCTGCTCATGCCCCGTGTCTCCCTGCTGTTTCCCCCCAACCCCGGTCATGCCCAGTGTCTCCCTGCTGTTGCCCCCGCCCGCGCTCATGCCCCATGTCTCCCTCGTGTTCCCCCCACCCCCCGCTCATGCCCCGTGTCTCCCTGCTGTTGCCCACCACCATCCGCTCATGCCCTGTGTCTCCCTGCTGTTGCCCCCGACTTCCCGCTCATGCCCCGTGTCTCTCTCCTGCTACCCCAACCCCCGCTCATGCCCCGTGTCTCCCTCATGTTCCCCCCACCCCCGCTCATGCCCCATGTCTCCCTGCTGTTGCCCCCCACCCCCTGCACATGCCCAGTGTCTCCCTCCTGTTGCCCCCATCCCCTGCTCATGCGTCGTGTCTCTCTCCTGTTACCCCCACCCCCCGCTCATGCCCCGTGTCTCCCTGCTGTTGCCCCCCACCCCCGCTCATGCCCCGTGTCTCCCTGCTGTTGACCCCACCCCACACTCATGCCCCGTGTCTCCCTGCTGTTGCCCCCCAGCCCTGCTCATGCCCCGTGTCTCCCTGCGGTTGCCCCCCGCCCCCTGCTCATACCCCGTGTCTCCCTCGTGTTCCCCCCACCCCCCGCTCATGCCCCGTGTCTACCTGCTGTTGCCCTCCACCCCCGCTCATGCCCCGTGTCTCCCTGCTGTTGCCCCCCACCCCCCGCTCATGCCCTGTGTCTCTCTCCTGTTGCCCCAAACCCCCGGTCATGCCCCGTGTCTCCCTGCTGTTGCCCCCCACCCCCCGCTCATGCCCCGTGTCTCCCTTGTGTTCCCCCCCACCCCCCGCTCATGCCCCGTGTCGCCCTGCTGTTACCCCCCACCCCCGCTCACTCCCCGTGTCTCCCTGCTGTTGCCCCCCACACCCTGCTCATGCCCTGTGTCTCTCTCCTGTTGTCCCAAACCCCCGGTCATGCCCCGTGTCTCCCTGCTGTTGCCCCCCACCCCCGCTCATGCCCAGTCTCTCCCTGCTGTTGCACCCACCCCCCGCTCATACCCGTGTCTCTCTCCTGTTACTCTCCAACCCCCTCTCATGCCCCGTGTCTCTCTCCTGTTGCCCCCCACCCCCTGTCATGCCGTGTCTCCCTGCTGTTGTCACCCACCCCCCACTCATGCCCCGTGTCTCTCTCCTGTTACCACCCACCCCCGATCATGCCCCGTGTCTTCCTGCTATTGCCCCTCACCCCATGCTCATGCCCCGTGTCTCTCTCCTGTTACCCCCCACCCCCCTCTCATGCCCCGTGTCTCTCTCCTGTTGCCCTCCACCGCCGGTCATGCCCTGTGTCTCCCTGCTGTTGCCCCCCACCCCCCGGTCATGCCCCCTGTCTCCCTGCTGTTGTCCCCCACCCCCCGCTCATGCCCTGTGTCTCTCTCATGTTCCCCCAAACCCCGGTCATTCCCCGTGTCTCCCTGCTGTTGCCCATCACCCCCCGCTCATGCCCTGTGTCTCCCTGCTGTTGCCCCCCACCCCTCGCTCATGCCCCGTGTCTCTCTCTTGTTACCCCCCACCCCACTCTCATGCCCCACATTTCTCTCCTGTTACCCCCCACCCCTCTCTCATGCCCTGTGTCTCTCTCCTGTTACCCACACCCCCCTCTCATGCCCCTTGTCTCCCGCCTGTTGCCCCCCCCGTCATGCCCAGTGTCTCTCTCCTGTTGCCCCCACCCTCGCTTATTCCCAGAGTCTCTCTCCTGTTACCCCCCGCCCCCTTCTCATTCCCCATGTCTCCCTGCTGTTGCCCGCAACCCTCCGCTCATGCCCCGTGTCTCCCTGCTGTTGCCCCCCACGCCCCGCTCATGCCCTGTGTCTATCTCCTGGTACCATCCCACCCCCTCTCATGCCCCTTGTCTTTCTCCTGTTGCCCCCCACCCCCCTCTCATGCCCCGTGTCTCTCTCCTGTTACCCCCCACCCCGGTCATGCCCTGTGTCTCGCTCCTGTTGCAACCCACCCCGGTCATGCCCCGTGTCTCTCTCCTGTTAATCCCCACCCCCCTTTCATGCCACGTGTCTCTCTCCTGTTACCCCCACCCCCACTCATGCCCTGTGTCTCGTCTCTCTCCTGTTGCCCGCCACCCCCCGGTCATGCCGCATGTCTCCCTGCTGTTGCCCCCCACCCCCCGCTCATGCCCCTTGTCTCTCTACTGTTACCCCCCACCCCCTCTCATGCCCCGTGTCTCCCTCCTGTTCCCCCCAGCCCCCCGCTCATGCCCCGTGTCTCCCTGCTGTTTCCCCCCACCACTGGTCATGCCCAGTGTCTCCCTGCTGTTGCCCCCGCCCGCGCTCATGCCCCATGTCTCCCTCGTGTTCCCCCCACCCCCAGCTCATGCCCCGTGTCTCCCTGCTGTTGCCCACCACCATCCGCTCATGCCCTGTGTCTCACTGCTGTTGCCCCCGACTTCCCGCTCATGCCCCGTGTCTCTCTCCTGGTACCCCAACCCCCGCTCATGCCCCGTGTCTCACTCATGTTCCCCCCACCCCCGCTCATGCCCCGTGTCTCCCTGCTGTTGCCCCCGACTTCCCGCTCATGCCCCGTGTCTCTCTCCTGGTACCCCAACCCCCTCTCATGCCCCGTGTCTCTCTCCTGTTACCCCAACCCCCGCTCATGCCCCGTGTCTCACTCATGTTCCCCCCACCCCGCTCATGCCCCGTGTCTCCCTGCTGTTGCCCCCCACCCCCCGCCCATGCCCCATGTCTCCCTCCTGTTGCCCCCCACCCCCCGCTCATGCCCCATGTCTCCCTCCTGTTGACCCCCACCCCCTGCTCATGCGTCGTGTCTCTCTCCTGTTACCCCCACCCCCCGCTCATGCCCCGTGTCTCCCTGATGTTGCCCCCCACCCCCGCTCATGCCCCGTGTCTCCCTGCTTTTGACCCCACCCCCCACTCATGCCCCGTGTCTCCCTGCTGTTGCCCCCCCACCCCTGCTCATACCCCGTGTCTCCCTCGTGTTCCCCCCAACCCCCGCTCATGCCCCGTGTCTACCTGCTGTTGCCCCCCACCCCCGCTCATGCCCCGTGTCTCCCTGATGTTGCCCCCCACCCCCGCTCATGCCCTGTGTCTCTCTCCTGTTGCCCCAAACCCCCGGTCATGCCCCGTGTCTCACTGCTGTTGCCCCCCACCCCTGCTCATGCCCAGTCTCTCCCTGCTGTTGCACCCACCCCAGGCTCATGCCCGTGTCTCTCTCCTGTTACTCTCCAACCCCCTCTCATGCCCGTGTCTCTCTCCTGTTACCCCCACCCCCTCTCATGCCCTGTGTCTCTCTCCTGTTGCCCCCCACCCCCCGCTCATGCCCCGTGTCTCTCTCCTGTTGCCCCCCACCCTCCAGTCATGCCCCTTGTCTCTCTAGTGTTACCCCCCACCCCCCTCTCATGCCCCGTGTCTCCCTCGTGTTCCCCCCTGCCCCCTGCTCATGCCCCGTGTCTCCCTGCTGTTTCCCCCCACCCCCGGTCATGCCCAGTGTCTCCCTGCTGTTGCCCCTGCCCGCGCTCATGCCCCATGTCTCCCTCGTGTTCCCCCCACCCCCCGCTCATGCCCCGTGTCACCCTGCTGTTGCCCACCACCATCCGCTCATGCCCTGTGTCTCCCTGCTGTTGCCCCCGACTTCCCGCTCATGCCCCGTGTCTCTCTCCTGCTACCCCAACCCCCGCTCATGCCCCGTGTCTCCCTCATGTTCCCCCCACCCCCCGCTCATGCCCCATGTCTCCCTGCTGTTGCCCCCTGCTCATGCCCCGTGTCTCCCTCCTGTTACCCCCACCCCCCGCTCATGCCCCGTGTCTCCCTGCTGTTGCCCCCCACCCCCGCTCATGCCCCGTGTCTCCCTGCTGTTGACCCCACCCCCCACTCATGCCCCGTGTCTCCCTGCTGTTGCCCCCCAGCCCTGCTCATGCCCCGTGTCTCCCTGCGGTTGCCCCCCACCCCCTGCTCATACCCCGTGTCTCCCTCGTGTTCCCCCCACCCCCGCTCATGCCCCGTGTCTACCTGCTGTTGCCCTCCACCCCCGCTCATGCCCCGTGTCTCCCTGCTGTTGCCCTCCACCCCCGCTCATGCCCCGTGTCTCCCTGCTGTTGCCCCAAACCCCCGGTCATGCCCCGTGTCTCCCTGCTGTTGCCCCCCACCCCCCGCTCATGCCCCGTGTCTCCCTTGTGTTCCCCCCACCCCCCGCTCATGCCCCGTGTCTCCCTGCTGTTACCCCCCACCCCCGCTCACTCCCCGTGTCTCCCTGCTGTTGCCCCCCACACCCTGCTCATGCCCTGTGTCTCTCTCCTGTTGTCCCAAACCCCCGGTCATGCCCCGTGTCTCCCTGCTGTTGCCCCCCACCCCCGCTCATGCCCAGTCTCTCCCTGCTGTTGCACCCACCCCCCGCTCATGCCCGTGTCTCTCTCCTGTTACTCTCCAACCCCCTCTCATGCCCCGTGTCTCTCTCCTGTTGCCCCCCACCCCCTGTCATGCCCTGTGTCTCCCTGCTGTTGTCACCCCCCCCCACTCATGCCCCGTGTCTCTCTCCTGTTACCACCCACCCCCCGGTCATGCCCCGTGTCTTCCTGCTATTGCCCCTCACCCCATGCTCATGCCCCGTGTATCTCTCCTGTTACCCCCCACCCCCCTCTCATGCCCCGTGTCTCTCTCCTGTTGCCCTCCACCGCCGGTCATGCCCTGTGTCTCCCTGCTGTTGCCCCCCACCCCCCGGTCATGCCCCCTGTCTCCCTGCTGTTGTCCCCCACCCCCCGCTCATGCCCTGTGTCTCTCTCATGTTCCCCCAAACCCCGGTCATTCCCCGTGTCTCCCTGCTGTTGCCCATCACCCCCCGCTCATGCCCTGTGTCTCCCTGCTGTTGCCCCCCACCCCTCGCTCATGCCCCGTGTCTCTCTCTTGTTACCCCCCACCCCACTCTCATGCCCCACATTTCTCTCCTGTTACCCCCCACCCCTCTCTCATGCCCTGTGTCTCTCTCCTGTTACCCACACCCCCCTCTCATGCCCCTTGTCTCCCGCCTGTTGCCCCCCCCGTCATGCCCAGTGTCTCTCTCCTGTTGCCCCCACCCTCGCTTATTCCCCGAGTCTCTCTCCTGTTACCCCCCGCCCCCTTCTCATTCCCCATGTCTCCCTGCTGTTGCCCGCAACCCTCCGCTCATGCCCCGTGTCTCCCTGCTGTTGCCCCCCACGCCCCGCTCATGCCCTGTGTCTATCTCCTGTTACCATCCCACCCCCTCTCATGCCCCTTGTCTTTCTCCTGTTGCCCCCCACCCCCCTCTCATGCCCCTTGTCTTTCTCCTGTTGCCCCCCACCCCCCTCTCATGCCCCGTGTCTCTCTCCTGTTGCCCCCCACCCCGGTCATGCCCCGTGTCTCTCTCCTGTTAATCCCCACCCCCCTTTCATGCCCCGTGTCTCTCTCCTGTTACCCCCACCCCCACTCATGCCCTGTGTCTCGTCTCTCTCCTGTTGCCCGCCACCCCCCGGTCATGCCGCATGTCTCCCTGCTGTTGCCCCCCACCCCCCGCTCATGCCCCTTGTCTCTCTACTGTTACCCCCCACCCCCTCTCATGCCCTGTGTCTCCCTCCTGTTCCCCCCAGACCCCCGTTCATGCCCCGTGTCTCCCTGCTGTTTCCCCCCACCACCGGTCATGCCCAGTGTCTCCCTGCTGTTGCCCCCGCCCGCGCTCATGCCCCATGTCTCCCTCGTGTTCCCCCCACCCCCAGCTCATGCCCCGTGTCTCCCTGCTGTTGCCCACCACCATCCGCTCATGCCCTGTGTCTCACTGCTGTTGCCCCTGACTTCCCGCTCATGCCCCGTGTCTCTCTCCTGGTACCCCAACCCCCGCTCATGCCCCGTGTCTCACTCATGTTCCCCCCACCCACGCTCATGCCCCTTGTCTCCCTGCTGTTGCCCCCCACCCCCCGCTCATGCCCCATGTCTCCCTCCTGTTGCCCCCCACCCCCCGCTCATGCCCCATGTCTCCCTCCTGTTGACCCCCACCCCCTGCTCATGCGTCGTGTCTCTCTCCTGTTACCCCCACCCCCCGCTCATGCCCCGTGTCTCCCTGATGTTGCCTCCCACCCCCGCTCATGCCCCGTGTCTCCCTGCTGTTGACCCCACCCCCCACTCATGCCCCGTGTCTCCCTGCTGTTGCCCCCCCACCCCTGCTCATACCCCGTGTCTCCCTCGTGTTCCCCCCACCCCCCGCTCATGCCCCGTGTCTACCTGCTGTTGCCCCCCACCCCCGCTCATGCCCCGTGTCTCCCTGATGTTGCCCCCCAACCCCGCTCATGCCCTGTGTCTCTCTCCTGTTGCCCCAAACCCCCGGTCATGCCCTGTGTCTCCCTGCTGTTGCCCCCCACCCCCGCTCATGCCCAGTCTCTCCCTGCTGTTGCACCCACCCCAGGCTCATGCCCGTGTCTCTCTCCTGTTACTCTCCAACCCCCTGTCATGCCCCGTGTCTCTCTCCTGTTGCCCCCCACCCCCTGTCATGCCCTGTGTCTCCCTGCTGTTGTCACCCACCCCCCACTCATGCCCCGTGTCTCTCTCCTGTTACCACCCACCCCCCGGTCATGCCCCGTGTCTTCCTGCTATTGCCCCCCACCCCATGCTCATGCCCCGTGTCTCTCTCCTGTTACCCCCCACACCCCTCTCATGCCCCGTGTCTCTCTCCTGTTGCCCTCCACCGTCGGTCATGCCCTGTGTCTCCCTGCTGTTGCCCCCCACCCCCCGGTCATGCCCCCTGTCTCCCTGCTGTTGTCCCCCACCCCCCGCTCATGCCCTGTGTCTCTCTCATGTTCCCCCAAACCCCGGTCATTCCCCGTGTCTCCCTGCTGTTGCCCATCACCCCCCGCTCATGCCCCGTGTCTCCCTGCTGTTGCCCCCCACGTCCCGCTCATGCCCTGTGTCTATCTCCTGTTACCATCCCACCCCCTCTCATGCCCCTTGTCTTTCTCCTGTTGCCCCCCACCCCCTCTCATGCCCCGTGTCTCTCTCCTGTTACCCCCCACCCCGGTCATGCCCTGTGTCTCTCTCCTGTTGCCCCCCATCCCGGTCATGCCCCGTGTCTCTCTCCTGTTAATCCCCACCCACCTTTCATGTCTCGTGTCTCTCTCCTGTTACCCCCACCCCCACTCATGCCCTGTGTCTCGTCTCTCTCCTGTTGCCCGCCACCCCCCGGTCATGCCGCATGTCTCCCTGCTGTTGCCCCCCACCCCCCGCTCATGCCCCTTGTCTCTCTACTGTTACCCCCCACCCCCTCTCATGCCCCGTGTCTCCCTCCTGTTCCCCCCAGCCCCCCGCTCATGCCCCGTGTCTCCCTGCTGTTTCCCCCCACCACCGGTCATGCCCAGTGTCTCCCTGCTGTTGCCCCCACCCGCGCTCATGCCCCATGTCTCCCTCGTGTTCCCCCCACCCCCAGCTCATGCCCCGTGTCTCCCTGCTGTTGCCCACCACCATCCGCTCATGCCCTGTGTCTCACTGCTGTTGCCCCGACTTCCCGCTCATGCCCCGTGTCTCTCTCCTGGTACCCCAACCCCCGCTCATGCCCCGTGTCTCACTCATGTTCCCCCCACCCCCGCTCATGCCCCGTGTCTCCCTGCTGTTGCCCCCCACCCCCCGCTCATGCCCCATGTCTCCCTCCTGTTGCCCCCCACCCCCTGCTCATGCCCCATGTCTCCCTCCTGTTGCCCCCCACCCCCTGCGCATGCGTCGTGTCTCTCTCCTGTTACCCCCACCCGCCGCTCATGCCCCGTGTCTCCCTGCTGTTGCCCCCCACCCCCGCTAATGCCCCGTGTCTCCCTGCTGTTGACCACACCCCCCACTCATGCCCCGTGTCTCCCGGCTGTTGCCCCCCCACCCCTGCTCATACCCCGTGCTCCCTCGTGTTCCCCCCACCCCCCGCTCATGCCCCGTGTCTACCTGCTGTTGCCCCCCACCCCCGCTCATGCCCCGTGTCTCCCTGATGTTGCCCCCCACCCCCGCTCATGCCCTGTGTCTCTCTCCTGTTGCCCCAAACCCCCGGTCATGCCCTGTGTCTCCCTGCTGTTGCCCCCCACCCCCTGATCATGCCCTGTCTCTCCCTGCTGTTGCACCCACTCCCCGCTCATGCCTGTGTCTCTTTCCAGTTGCCCCCCACCCGCTCATGCCCCGTGACTCCCTGCTGTAGCCCCCACCCCCCCGCTCATGCCGTGTCTCTCTCCTGTTACCCCCCACCCCCCGCTCATACCCTGTGTCTCCCTCGTGTTCCCCCCACCCCCCGCTCATGCCCCGTGTCTCCCTGCTGTTGCCCTCCGCTCATGCCCCGTGTCTCCCTGCTATTGCCCCCCACCCCGCTCATGCCCCGTGTCTCTCTCCTGTTACCCCACCACCCCCCTCTCACGCCCCGTGTCTCTCTCCTGTTACCCCACCACCCCCTCTCATGCCCCGTGTCTCTCTCCTGTTGCCCCCCACCCCCTGTCATGCCGTGTGTCTCCCTGCTGTTGTCACCCACCCCCCACTCATGCCCTGTGTCTGTCTCCTGTTACCACCCACCCCCCGGTCATGCCCCGTGTCTTCCTGCTGCTGCCCCCCACCCCATGCTCATGCCCCGTGTCTCTCTCCTGTTACCCCCCACCCCCCTCTCATGCCCCGTGTCTCTCTCCTGTTGCCCCCCACCGCCGGTCATGCCCTGTGTCTCCCTGCTGTTGCCCCCACCCCTCGCTCATGCCCCGTGTCTCTCTTCTGTTGCCTCCCACCCCCCGGTTATGCCCCGTGTCTCCCTGCTGTTGCCCCCCACCCCCGCTCATGCCCTGTGTCTCTCTCATGTTCCCCCCAACCCTGGTCATTCCCCGTTTCTCCCTGCTGTTGCCCATCACCCCCCGCTCATGCCCTGTGTCTCCCTGCTGTTGCCCCCCACCCCCTGCTCATGCCCCATGTCTCTCTCTTGTTACCTCCCACCCCACTCTCATGACCCACGTTTCTCTCCTGTTATCCCCCACCCCTCTCTCATGCCCTGTGTCGCTCTCCTGTTACCCCCCACCCCCCTCTCATGCCCCGTGTCTCTCTCCTGTTGCCCTCCACCGTCGGTCATGCCCTGTGTCTCCCTGCTGTTGCCCCCCACCCCCCGGTCATGCCCCCTGTCTCCCTGCTGTTGTCCCCCACCCCCCGCTCATGCCCTGTGTCTCTCTCATGTTCCCCCAAACCCCGGTCATTCCCCGTGTCTCCCTGCTGTTGCCCATCACCCCCCGCTCATGCCCTGTGTCTCCCTGCTGTTGCCCCCCACCCCTCGCTCATGCCCCGTGTCTCTCTCTTGTTACCCCCACCCCACTCTCATGCCCCACATTTCTCTCCTGTTACCCCCCACCCCTCTCTCATGCCCTGTGTCTCTCTCCTGTTACCCACACCCCCCTCTCATGCCCCTTGTCTCCCGCCTGTTGCCCCCCCGTCATGCCCAGTGTCTCTCTCCTGTTGCCCCCACCCTCGCTTATTCCCCGAGTCTCTCTCCTGTTACCCCCCGCCCCCTTCTCATTCCCCATGTCTCCCTGCTGTTGCCCGCAACCCTCCGCTCATGCCCCGTGTCTCCCTGCTGTTGCCCCCCACGCCCCGCTCATGCCCTGTGTCTATCTCCTGTTACCATCCCACCCCCTCTCATGCCCCTTGTCTTTCTCCTGTTGCCCCCCACCCCCTCTCATGCCCCGTGTCTCTCTCCTGTTACCCCCCACCCCGGTCATGCCCTGTGTCTCTCTCCTGTTGCCCCCCACCCCGGTCATGCCCCGTGTCTCTCTCCTGTTAATCCCCACCCACCTTTCATGTCTCGTGTCTCTCTCCTGTTACCCCCACCCCCACTCATGCCCTGTGTCTCGTCTCTCTCCTGTTGCCCGCCACCCCCCGGTCATGCCGCATGTCTCCCTGCTGTTGCCCCCCACCCCCCGCTCATGCCCCTTGTCTCTCTACTGTTACCCCCCACCCCCTCTCATGCCCCGTGTCTCCCTCCTGTTCCCCCCAGCCCCCCGCTCATGCCCCGTGTCTCCCTGCTGTTTCCCCCCACCACCGGTCATGCCCAGTGTCTCCCTGCTGTTGCCCCCACCCGCGCTCATGCCCCATGTCTCCCTCGTGTTCCCCCCACCCCCAGCTCATGCCCCGTGTCTCCCTGCTGTTGCCCACCACCATCCGCTCATGCCCTGTGTCTCACTGCTGTTGCCCCCGACTTCCCGCTCATGCTCCGTGTCTCTCTCCTGGTACCCCAACCCCCGCTCATGCCCCGTGTCTCACTCATGTTCCCCCCACCCCCGCTCATGCCCCGTGTCTCCCTGCTGTTGCCCCCCACCCCCCGCTCATGCCCCATGTCTCCCTCCTGTTGCCCCCCACCCCCTGCTCATGCCCCATGTCTCCCTCCTGTTGCCCCCCACCCCCTGCTCATGCATCGTGTCTCTCTCCTGTTACCCCCACCCGCCGCTCATGCCCCGTGTCTCCCTGCTGTTGCCCCCCACCCCCGCTCATGCCCCGTGTCTCCCTGCTGTTGACCACACCCCCCACTCATGCCCCGTGTCTCCCGGCTGTTGCCCCCCCACCCCTGCTCATACCCCGTGCTCCCTCGTGTTCCCCCCACCCCCCGCTCATGCCCCGTGTCTACCTGCTGTTGCCCCCCACCCCCGCTCATGCCCCGTGTCTCCCTGATGTTGCCCCCCACCCCCGCTCATGCCCTGTGTCTCTCTCCTGTTGCCCCAAACCCCCGGTCATGCCCTGTGTCTCCCTGCTGTTGCCCCCACCCCTGATCATGCCCTGTCTCTCCCTGCTGTTGCACCCACTCCCCGCTCATGCTTGTGTCTCTTTCCAGTTGCCCCCCACCCGCTCATGCCCCGTGTCTCCCTGCTGTAGCCCCCACCCCCCCGCTCATGCCGTGTCTCTCTCCTGTTACCCCCCACCCCCCGCTCATACCCTGTGTTCCCTCGTGTTCCCCCCACCCCTCGCTCATGCCCCGTGTCTCCCTGCTGTTGCCCTCCGCTCATGCCCCGTGTCTCCCTGCTATTGCCCCCCACCCCGCTCATGCCCTGTGTCTCTCTCCTGTTACCCCACCACCCCCCTCTCACGCCCCGTGTCTCTCTCCTGTTACCCCACCACCCCCTCTCATGCCCCGTGTCTCTCTCCTGTTGCCCCCCACCCCCTGTCATGCCGTGTGTCTCCCTGCTGTTGTCACCCACCCCCCACTCATGCCCTGTGTCTGTCTCCTGTTACCACCCACCCCCCGGTCATGCCCCGTGTCTTCCTGCTGCTGCCCCCCACCCCATGCTCATGCCCCGTGTCTCTCTCCTGTTACCCCCCACCCCCCTCTCATGCCCCGTGTCTCTCTCCTGTTGCCCCCCATCGCCGGTCATGCCCTGTGTCTCCCTGCTGTTGCCCCCACCCCTCGCTCATGCCCCGTGTCTCTCTTCTGTTGCCTCCCACCCCCCGGTTATGCCCCGTGTCTCCCTGCTGTTGCCCCCACCCCCGCTCATGCCCTGTGTCTCTCTCATGTTCCCCCCAACCCTGGTCATTCCCCGTTTCTCCCTGCTGTTGCCCATCACCCCCCGCTCATGCCCTGTGTCTCCCTGCTGTTGCCCCCCACCCCCTGCTCATGCCCCATGTCTCTCTCTTGTTACCCCCCACCCCACTCTCATGACCCACGTTTCTCTCCTGTTATCCCCCACCCCTCTCTCATGCCCTGTGTCTCTCTCCTGTTACCCACACCACCCTCTCATGCCCCTTGTCTCCCGACTGTTGCCCCCCCATCATGCCAAGTGTCTCTCTCCTGTTGCCCCCACCCTCGCTTATTCCCCGAGTCTCTCTCCTGTTACCCCCCACCCCTTCTCATGCCCCATGTCTCCCTGCTGTTGCCCCCAACCCTCCGCTCATGCCCCGTGTTTCCCTGCTGTTGCCCCCACGCCCCGCTCATGCACTGTGTCTCTCTCCTGTTACCATCCCACCCCCTCTCATGCCCCTTGTCTCTCTCCTGTTGTCCCCCCACACCCTCTCATGCCCCGTGTCTCTCTCCTGTTACCCCCACCCCCGCTCATGCCCCGTGTCTCCCTGCTGTTGCCCCCCCACCCCCCGCTCATGCCCCATGTCTCCCTCCTGTTGCCCCCCACCCCCCGCTCATGCCCCATGTCTCCCTCCTGTTGCCCCCACCCCCTGCTCATGCGTCGTGTCTCTCTCCTGTTACCCCCACCCCTGCTCATGCCCCGTGTCTCCCTGCTGTTGACCCCACCCCCCACTCATGCCCCGTGTCTCCCTGCTGTTGCCCAATCACCCTGCTCATACCCCGTGTCTCCCTCGTGTTCCCCCCACCCCCCGCTCATGCCCCGTGTCTACCTGCTGTTGCCCCCCACCCCCGCTCATGCCCCGTGTCTCCCTGCTGTTGCCCCCCACCCCCCGCTCATGCCCTGTGTCTCTCTCCTGTTGCCCCAAACCCCCGGTCATGCCCTGTGTCTCCTTGCTGTTGCCCCCCACCCCCGGTCATGCCCTGTCTCTCCCTGCTGTTGCACCCACTCCCCGCTCATGCCTGTGTCTCTTTCCAGTTGCCCCCCACCCGCTCATGCCCCGTGACTCCCTGCTGTAGCCCCCACCCCCCCTCATGTCCCGTGTCTCTCTCCTGTTACCCCCCACCCCCCGCTCATACCCTGTGTCTCCCTCGTGTTCCCCCCACCCCCCGCTCATGCCCCGTGTCTCCCTGCTGTTGCCCTCCGCTCATGCCCGTGTCTCCCTGCTATTGCCCCCCACCCCCGCTCATGCCCCGTGTCTCTCTCCTGTTACCCCACCACCCCCCTCTCATGCCCCGTGTCTCTCTCCTGTTACCCACCAACCCCCTCTCATGCCCCATGTCTCTCTCCTGTTGCCCCCCACCCCCTGTCATGCCCTGTGTCTCCCTGCTGTTGTCACCCACCCCCACTCATGCCCCATGTCTCTCTCCTGTTACCACCCACCCCCCGGTCATGCCCCGTGTCTTCCTGCTGTTGCCCCCCACCCCATGCTTATGCCCGGTGTCTCTCTCCTGTTACCCCCCACCCCCCTCTCATGCCCTGTGTCTCTCTCCTGTTGCCCCCCACCGCCGGTCATGCCCTGTGTCTCCCTGCTGTTGCCCCCCACCCCTCGCTCATGCCCCGTGTCTCTCTTCTGTTGCCTCCCACCCCCCGGTTATGCCCCGTGTCTCCCTGCTGTTGCCCCCCACCCCCCGCTCATGCTTTGTGTCTCTCTCATGTTCCCCCCACCCTGGTCATTCCCCGTGTCTTCCTGCTGTTGCCCATCACCCACCGCTCATGCCCTGTGTCTCCCTGCTGTTGCCCCCCACCCCCGCTCATGCCCCATGTCTCTCTCTTGTTACCCCCCCACCCCACTCTCATGCCCCGTGTCTCTCTCCTGTTACCCCCACCCGGTCATGCCCTGTGTCTCTCTCCTGTTGCCCCCCACCCCGGTCATGCCCCGTGTCTCCCTGCTGTTGCCCATCACCCCGGTCATGCCCCGTGTCTCCCTGCTGTTGCCCATCACCCCCAGCTCATGCCCCGTGTCTCCCTGCTGTTGCCCCTACCCCCGCTCATGCCCCGTGTCTCTCTCTTGTTACCCCCCACCCCGCTCTCATGCCCCATGTTTCTCTCCTGTTACCCCCACCCCTCTCTCATGCCCTGTGTCTCTCTCCTGTTACCCACACCCCCCTCTCATGCCCCTTGTCTCCCGCCTGTTGCCCCCCGTCATGCCCAGTTTCTCTCTCCTGTTGCCCCCACCCTCGCTTATTCCCTGAGTCTCTCTCCTGTTACCCCCCACCCCCTTCTCATGCCCCATGTCTCCCTGCTGTTGCCCCCAACCCTCCGCTCATGCCCCGTGTCTCCCTGCTGTTGCCCCCCACGCCCTGCTCATGCACTGTGTCTCTCTCCTGTTACCATCCCACCCCCTCTCATGCCCCTTGTCTCTCTCCTGTTACCCCCCACCCCCCTCTCATGCCCCGTGTCTCTCTCCTGTTACCCCCCACCTGGTCATGCCCTGTGTCTCTCTCCTGTTGCCCCCCACCCCGGTCATGCCCCGTGTCTCCCTGCTGTTGCCCATCACCCCCAGCTCATGCCCCGTGTCTCCCTGCTGTTGCCCCCCACCCCCCGCTCATGCCCCGTGTCTCTCTCTTGTTACCCCCCCACCCCACTCTCATGCCCCATGTTTCTCTCCTGTTACCCACACCCCCCTCTCATGCCCCTTGTCTCCCGCCTGTTGCCCCCCCGTCATGCCCAGTTTCTCTCTCCTGTTGCCCCCACCCTCGCTTATTCCCTGAGTCTCTCTCCTGTTACCCCCCAACCCCTTCTCATGCCCCTTGTCTCCCTGCTGTTGCCCCCAACCCTCCGCTCATGCCCCGTGTCTCCCTGCTGTTGCCCCCCACGCCCCGCTCATGCACTGTGTCTCATTCCTGTTACCATCCCACCCCCTGTCATGCCCCTTGTCTCTCTCCTGTTACCCCCACCCCCCTCTCATGCCCCGTGTCTCTCTCCTGTTACCCACCCCCCTCTCATGCCCCGTGTCTCTCTCCTGTTACCCCCACCCGGTGTCTCTCTCCTGTTGCCCCCCCCGGTAATGCCCCGTGTCTCCCTGCTGTTGCCCATCACCCCCAGCTCATGCCCTGTGTCTCCCTGCTGTTGCCCCCCACCCCCCGCTCATGCCCCGTGTCTCGCTCTTGTTACCCCCCACCCCACTCTCATGCCCCACGTTTCTCTCCTGTTACCCCCCACCCCTCTCTCATGCCCTGTGTCTCTCTCCTGTTACCCACACCACCCTCTCATGCCCCGTGTCTCCTGCCTGTTGCCCCCCCGTCATGCCCAGTGTCTCTCTCCTGTTGCCCCCACCCTCGCTTATTCCCCGAGTCTCTCTCCTGTTACCCCCCACCCCCTTCTCATGCCCCATGTCTTCCTGCTGTTGCCCCCAACCCTCCGCTCATGCCCCGTGTCTCCCTGCTGTTGCCCCCCACGCCACGCTCATGCACTGTGTCTCTCTCCTGTTTCCATCCCACCCCCTCACATGCCCCTTGTCTCTCTCCTGTTACCCCCCACCCCCCTCTCATGCCCCGTGTCTCTCTCCTGTTACCCCCCACCCCCGGTCATGCCCTGTGTCTCTCTCCTGTTGCCCCCCATCCCCCGGTCATGCCCCGTGTCTCCCAGTTGTTGCCCCCCACCCCCCGCTCATGCCCCATGTCTCTCCCCTGTTACCCCCACCCCCGCTCATGCACCGTGTCTCCCTACTGTTGCCCCCAGTCATGCCCCGTGTCTCCCTACTGTTGCCACCCACCCTCGCTAATGCCCGTGTCTCTCTCGTTTTATCCCCCACCCCCCTGTCATGCCCAGTGTCTCCCTCCTGTTGCCCCACCCCTCGCTCATGCCCCGTGTCTCCCTGCTGTAGACCCCACCCCTCGCTCATGCCCTGTGTCTCTCTCCTGTTACCCCCACTCATACCCCGTGTCTCCCTCTTGTTCCCCCCACCCCTCCCTCATGCCCCGTGTCTCCCTGCTGTTGCCCCCCACCCTCCACTCATGCCCCGTGTCTCCCTGCTGTTGCCTCCCCACCCCCGGCTCATGCCCCGTGTTTCTCTCCTGTTACCCCCCCACCCCCTCTCATGCCCCGTGTCTCTTTCCTGTTACCCCCCACCCCCCTCTCATGCCCTGTATCTCTCTCCTGTTGCCCCCCACCCCCCGCTCATGCCCCGTGTCTCTCTCCTGTTACCCCCCACCCCCCGCTCATACCCTGTGTCTCCCTCGTGTTCCCCCCACCCCCCGCTCATGCCCCGCCCTCCACCCTGCGCTCATGCCCCGTGACTCCCTGCTATTGCCCCCCACCCGCGCTCATGCCCCGTGTCTCTCTCCTGTTACCCCTCCAACCCCCTCTCATGCCCCGTGTCTCTCTCCTGGAGCCCCCCACCACCTCGTCATGCCCAGTATCTCCCTGCTGTTGCCACCCACCCCCCACTCATGCCCCGTGTCTCTCTCCTGTTACCCCCGACCCCCCGGTCATGCCCCCTGTCTCCCTGCTGTTGACCCCCAACCCCCGCTCATGCCCCGGGTCTCTCTCCTGTTACCCCCACCGCCGGTCATGCCCTGTGTCTCACTGCTGTTGCCCCCCATCCCCTGCTCATGCCCCGTGTCTCTCTTCTGTTGCCTCCCACCCCCGGTCATGCCCCGTGTCTCCCTGCTGTTGCCCCTCACCCCCCGCTCATGGCCCTGTGTCTCCCTGCTGTTACCCCCCTACCCCCTCTCATGCCTTGTGTCTCTTTCCTGTTACCCCCCACCCCCCTCTCATGCCCCGTGTCTCTCTCCTGTTGCCCCCACACCCCGGTCATGCCCCATGTCTCCCTGTTGTTGCCACCCACACCCCTCTCATGCCCCGTGTCTCTCACCTGTTGCCCCCACCCCCTGGTCATGCCCTGTTTCTCCCTGCTGTTGCACCCCACCCCCCGATCATGCCCCGTGTCTCTCTCCTGTTGCCTCCCACCCCCCGGTCAAGCCCCCTGTCTCCCTGCTGTTGCCCCTCACCCCCCGCTCATTCCCCGTGTCTGTCTTCTCTGTTCCCCCACCCCCGGTCATGCCCCGTGTCTCCCTGCTGTTGCCCCTCACCCCCCGCTCATGCACCGTGTCTCCCTGCTTTTGCCCCCCTCCCCCCACTCATGCCCCGTGTCTCTCTCCTGTTACTCCCCCACCCCCTCTCATGCCCCGTGTCCCTCTCCTTTTACCCCCCAGGCCCCATGAGGCCCCGTGTCTCTCTCCTGTTACCCACACTCCCCTCTCATGCCCCGTGTCTCTCTCCTGTTTCCCCCCAGTCATGCCCCGTGTCTGTCTCCTGTTGCCACCACCACCCGCTTATGCCCCGTGTCTCTCTCTTGTTACCCCCATCCCCTCCCATGCCCTGTGTCTCTCTGCTGTTGCCCCCCACCCCCCGGTCATGCCCTGTGTCTCCCTGCTGTTGCCCCCCACCCCCCACCCCCCACTCATGCCCCGTGTCTCTCTCCTGTTGCCTCCCACCCCCGGTCATGCTCCGTGTCTCTCTCCTGTTACCCCCATCCCCTCCCATGCCCTGTGTCTCTCTGCTGTTGCCCCCCACCCCCCGGTCATGCCCTGTGTCTCCCTGCTGTTGCCCCCCACCCCCCACTCATGCCCCGTGTCTCTCTCCTGTTGCCTCCCACCCCCGGTCATGCCCTGTGTCTCCCTGCTGTTGCCCCTCACCCCCCGCTCATGCCCCGTGTCTTTCTCCTGTTCCCCCCACCCCCTGGTCATGCCCCGTGTCTCCCTGCTGTTGCCCCTCACACCCCGCTCATGCCCCGTTCTCCCTGGTTTTGCCCCACACCCCGCTCATGCCCCCTGTCTCTCTCCTGTTACCCACACTCCCCTCTCATGCCCCGTGTCTCTCTCCTGTTGCCCCCAACCCCCAGTCATGCCCGGTGTCTCTCTCCTGTTGCCCCCACTCCCCACTTATGCCCGTGTCTCTCTCCTGTTACCCCCCACCCCCTTCTCATGCCCCGTGTCTCCCTGCTTTTGCCCCCCACCCACCGCTCATGCCCCCTGTCTCTCTCCTGTTACCCACACTCCCTTCTCATGCCCCGTGTCTCTCTCCTGTTGCCCCCCACCCCCAGTCATGCCCGGTGTCTCTCTCCTGTTGCCTCCACTCCCCACTTATGCCCGTGTCTCTCTCCTGTTACCCCCCCACCCCCTTCTCATGCCCCGTGTCTCCCTGCTGTTGCCCCTCACCCCCCGCTCATGCCCTGTGTCTCCCTGCTGTTACCCCCTACCCCCTCTCATGCCTCGTGTCTCTTTCCTGTTACCCCCACCCCCCTCTCATGCCCCGTGTCTCTCTCCTGTTGCCCCCACACCCCGGTCATGCCCCATGTCTCCCTGTTGTTGCCACCCACACCCCTCTCATGCCCCGTGTCTCTCACCTGTTGCCCCCACCCCCTGGTCATGCCCTGTTTCTCCCTGCTGTTGCACCCCACCCCCCGATCATGCCCCGTGTCTCTCTCCTGTTGCCTCCACCCCCCGGTCAAGCCCCCTGTCTCCCTGCTGTTGCCCCTCACCCCCCGCTCATGCACCGTGTCTCCCTGCTTTTGCCCCCCACCCCCCACTCATGCCCCGTGTCTCTCTCCTGTTACTCCCCCACCCCCTCTCATGCCCCGTGTCCCTCTCCTTTTACCCTCCAGACCCCATGAGGCCCCGTGTCTCTCTCCTGTTACCCACACTCCCCTCTCATGCCCCGTGTCTCTCTCCTGTTGCCCCCCAGTCATGCCCCGTGTCTGTCTCCTGTTGCCACCACCACCCGCTTATGCCCCGTGTCTCTCTCTTGTTACCCCCCACGCCCTTCTCATGCTCCGTGTCTCCCTGCTGTTGCCCCCACCCCCCGCTCATGCCCCGTGTCTCTCTCCTGTTACCCCCCATCCCCTCCCATGCCCTGTGTCTCTCTGCTGTTGCCCCCCACCCCCGGTCATGCCCTGTGTCTCCCTGCTGTTGCCCCCCACCCCCCACTCATGCCCCGTGTCTCTCTCCTGTTGCCTCACACCCCCGGTCATGCCCCGTGTCTCCCTGCTGTTGCCCCTCAACCCCCGCTCATGCCCCGTGTCTTTCTCCTGTTCCCCCCACCCCCTGGTCATGCCCCGTGTCTCCCTGCTGTTGCCCCTCACCCCCCGATCGTGCCCCGTTCTCCCTGGTTTTGCCCCCACACCCCGCTCATGCCCCCTGTCTCTCTCCTGTTACCCACACTCCCCTCTCATGCCCCGTGTCTCTCTCCTGTTGCCCCCCACCCCCAGTCATGCCCGGTGTCTCTCTCCTGTTGCCCCCACTCCCCACTTATGCCCGTGTCTCTCTCCTGTTACCCCCCACCCCCTTCTCATGCCCCGTGTCTCCCTGGTTTTGCCCCCACACCCCGCTCATGCCCCCTGTCTCTCTCCTGTTACCCACACTCCCCTCTCATGCCCCGTGTCTCTCTCCTGTTGCCCCCCACCCCCAGTCATGCCCGGTGTCTCTCTCCTGTTGCCCCCACTCCCCACTTATGCCCGTGTCTCTCTCCTGTTACCCCCCACCCCCTTCTCATGCCCCGTGTCTCCCTGCTTTTGCCCCCCACCCACCGCTCATGCCCTGTGTCTCTCTCCTGTTACCATCCCACCAACATCTCATGCCCCGTGTCTCTCTCCTGTTACCCTCCAGTCCCCTCATTCTCCGTGTCTCTCTCCTGTTACCCACACCCCCCTCTCATGCCCCGTGTCTCTCTCCTGTTGCCCCCACCCCCAGTCATGCCCGGTGTCTCTCTCCTGTTGCCCCCACTCCCCACTTATGCCTGTGTCTCTCTCCTGTTACCCCCCACCCCCTTCTCATGCCCCGTGTCTCCCTGCTGTTGACCCCTACCCTCCGCTCATGCCCCGTGCCTCCCTGCTTTTGCCCCCCACCCACCGCTCATGCCCTGTGTCTCTCTCCTGTTACCATCCCACCAACATCTCATGCCCTGTGTCTCTCTCCTGTTACCCGCCAACCCCCTCTCATGCCCTGTGTCTCTCTCCTGTTACCCCCCACCCCCCGGTCATGCCCCGTTTCTCTCTCCTGTTGCCCCCACCCCAAGGTCATGCCCAGTGTCTCCCTGCTGTTGCCCCCCACCCCCGCTCATGCTCCATGTCTCTCCACTGTTACCCCCACCCCGCTCATGCCCCGTGTCTCCCTGCTGTTGCCAGCCGTTCATGCCCTGTGTCTCCCTTCTGTTGCCCCCCACCCCAGCTCATGCCCGTGTCTCTCTCCTGTTCCCCCCACCCCCCGCTCATGCCTCGTGTCTCCCCTGTTCCCCCCAGCCCCCGCTCATGCCCCTTGTCTCCCTGCAGTTGCCCCCCACCCACGCTCATGACCCGTGTCTCTCTCCTGTTACCCCCCACTCCCCCTCATGCCCCGTGTCTCCCTCATGTTGCCCCCCATCCCCCGCTTATGCCCCATGTCTCTCTACTGTTGCCCCCTCCCCCGATCATGCCCTGTGTCTCCCTGCTGTTGCCCCCCACCCCCCGCTCAGGCCCCGTGTCTCTCTCCTGTTCCCCCCAGCCCCCGCTCATGCCTCGTGTCTCTCCTGTTACCCCCCACCTCTGCTCATGCCCCGTGTCTTTCTCCTGGTGCCCCCTGCTCATGCCCCGTGTCTCCCTGCTGTTGCCCCTCACCCCCCTCTCATGCCCCATGTCTCTCTCCTTTTACCCCCACCCCTCTCTCATGCCCCGTGTCTTCCTCGTGTTCCCCACACCCCGCTGATGCCCCGTTTCTCCCTGCTGTTGCCCTCCACCCCCTGCTCATGCCCCGTGTCTCTCTCCTGTTACCCCCCACCCCCCTCTCATGCCCCGTGTCTGTCTCCTGTTCCCCGCCACCCCCCTATCATGCCCCATGTCTCCCTGCTGTTTCCCCCACCCCCTGCTCATGCCCCATGTCTCTCTCCTGTTACCCCCCACCCCCTCTCATGCCCTGTGTCTCTCTCCTGTTGCCCCCCACCCCCTGGTCATGCCCCAGGTCTCCCTTCTGTTGCCCCCCACCCCCGGTCATGCCCTGTGTCTCTCTGCTGTTGCCCCCCCACCCCCCGCTCATGCCCTGTGTCTCTCTCCTGTTACCCCCCTCCCCCCTCTCATGCCCCGTGTCTCTCTCCTGTTGCCCCCCACTCCCGATCATGCCCTGTGTCTCCCTGCTGTTTCCCCCACCCCCTGTTCATGCCCCGTGTCTCTCTCCTGTTACCCCCCACCCCCCTCTCATGCCCCGTGTCTCTCTCCTGTTACCCCCACCCCCTCTCATGCCCCGTGTCTCTCCTGTTGCCCGCCACCCCCTGATCGTGCCCCGTGTCTCCCTGCTGTTTCCCTCCACCCCCGCTCATGCCCCATGTCTCTCTCCTGTTTCCCCAACACCCCTCTCATGCCCCGTGTCTCTCTCCTTTTACCCCCCACTCCCTCTCATGCCCTGTGTCTCTCTCCTGTTGCACCCCACCCCCGGTCATGCCCCGTGTCTCCCTTCTGTTGCCCCCCACCCCTCGGTCATGCCCTGTGTCTCTCTCTGCTGTTGCCCCCCACCCCCGCTCATGCCCTGTCTATCTCTCCTGTTACCCCCCACTCATGCCCTGTGTCTCCCTCCTGTTGCCCCCCGGCTCATGCCCCGTGTCTCTCTTCTGTTACCCCCCACCCCCTCTCATGCCCCGTGTCTCCCTTGTTTTCCCGCCACCCACCGCTCATGCCCCGTGTCTCCCTGCTGTTGCCCCCCCGCTCATGCCCTGTGTCTGTCTCCTGTTACCCCCCACCCCCTGCTCATGCCCGGTGTCTCTCTCCTTTTACCCCCCACCCCCCTCTCATGCCCCTTGTCTCTCTCCTGTTGCCCCCCGCCCCCCGGTCATGCCCCGTGTCTCCTTGCTGTTGCCCTCCACCCCCCAATTATGCCCTGTGTCTCTCTCCTGTTACCGCCAGCCCCCTCTCATGCCCCGTGTGCACCTCTTGTTCCCCCCACCCCCGCTCATGCCCCGTGTCTCCCTGCTGTTACCCCCACCCCCTGCTCATGCCCCATGTCTCCCTGCTGTTGCCCCCCACCCCCTGCTCATGCCCCGTGTCTGTCTCCTGTCACCCCCCAACCCCCTCATGCCCCGTGTCTCTCTCCTGTTGCCCCCCACCCCCGATCATGCCCCGTGTCTCCCTGCTGTTTCCCCCACCCCCTGCTCATGCCCCGTGTCCCTCTCCTGTTAACCCCCCACCCCCCTCTCATGCCCTGTGTCTCTCTCCTGTTACCCCCCACCCCCCTCTCATGTCCTGTGTCTCTCTCCTGTTGCCGCCCACCCCCCGGTCATGCCCCGTGTCTCCCTTCTGTTGCCCCCACCCCCGTCATGCCCCATGTCTCTCTGCTGTTGCCCCCCACCACCCGCTCATGCCCCGTGTCTCTCTCCTGTTACCCCCCACCCCCCTCTCATGCCCTGTGTCTCCCTCGTGTTCCCAACACCCCCCGCTCAGGCCCTGTGTCTCCCTGCTGTTGCCCCCCACCCCCCACTCATGCCCGGTGTCTCTCTCATGTTGTTCCCCACCTCCCGCTCATGCCCTGTGTCTCTCTCCTGTTACCCCCAACCCCCCTCTCATGCCCCGTGTCTCTCTCCTGTTGCCCCCACCCCTCTCTCATGTCCTGTGTCTCTCTCCTGTTACCTACACCCCCCTCTCATGCCCCGTGTCTCCCGCCTGTTGCCCCCATCATGCCCAGTGTCTCAATCCTGTTGCCCCCACCCTCGCTATTTCCTGAGTCTCTCTCCTGTTACCCCCCACCCCCTTCTCATGCCCCATGTCTCCCTGCTGTTGCCCCCAACCCTCCGCTCATGCCCCGTGTCTCCCTGCTGTTGCCCCCCACGCCATGCTCATGCACTGTGTCTCTGTCCTGTTACCATCCCACCCCCTCACATGCCCCTTGTCTCTCTCCTCTTACCCCCCACCCCCCTCTCATGCCCGTGTCTCTCTCCTGTTACCCCCCACCCCCGGTCATGCCCTGTGTCTCTCTCCTGTTGCCCCCACCCCCCGGTCATGCCCTGAGTCTCCCTGCTGTTGCCCCCCACCCCCGCTCATGCCCCATGTCTCTCCCCTGTTACCCCACCCCCCGCTCATGCACCGTGTCTCCCTACTGTTGCCCCGGTCATGCCCCGTGCCTCCCTGCTGTTGCCCCCCACCCTCGCTCATGCCCCGTGTCTCTCTCCTTTTATCCCCCACCCCCCTGTCATGCCCCGTGTCTCCCTCCTGTTGCCCCCCGCCCCCCGCTCATGCCCCGTCTCTCCCTGCTGTAGACCCCACCCCTCGCTCATGCCCCGTGTCTCTCTCCTGTTACCCCCACTCATACCCCGTGTCTCCCTCTTGTTCCCCCCACCCCTCCCTCATGCCCCGTGTCTCCCTGCTGTTGCCCCCCACCCTCCACTCATGCCCTGTGTCTCCCTGCTGTTGCCCCTCCACCCCCCTCTCATGCCCTGTGTCTCTCTACTGTTGCCCCCCACCCCCCGCTCATGCCCCGTGTCTCTCTCCTGTTACCCACCACCCCCCGCTCATACCCTGTGTCTCCCTCGTGTTCCCCCCAACCCCCGCTCATGCCCCGTGTCTCCCTGCTGTTGCCCTCCACTCTCCACTCATGCCCCGTGTCTCCCTGCTATTGCCCCCACCCCCGCTCATGCCCCGTGTCTCTCTCCTGTTATCCCACCACCCCCCTCTCATGCCCCATGTCTCTCTCCTGTTACCCTCCAACCCCCTCTCATGCCCCGTGTCTCCCTCCTGTTGCCCCCCACCCTCTCGTCATGCACTGTGTCTCCCTGCTGTTGCACCCCACCCCCGCTCATGCCCCGTGTCTCCCTGATGTTGCCCCCCACCCCCGCTCATGCCCTGTGTCTCTCTCCTGTTGCCCCAAACCCCCGGTCATGCCCCGTGTCTCCCTGCTGTTGCCCCCCACCCCCGCTCATGCCCAGTCTCTCCCTGCTGTTGCACCCACCCCCCGCTCATGCCCGTGTCTCTCTCCTGTTACTCTCCAACCCCCTCTCATGCCCCGTGTCTCTCTCCTGTTGCCCCCCACCCCCTGTCATGCCCTGTGTCTCCCTGCTGTTGTCACCCACCCCCTGCTCATGCCCCATGTCTCCCTGCTGTTGCCCCCCACCCCCTGCTCATGCCCCGTGTCTGTCTCCTGTCACCCCCCAACCCCCTCATGCCCTGTGTCTCTCTCCTGTTGCCCCCCACCCCCGATCATGCCCCGTGTCTCCCTGCTGTTTCCCCCACCCCCTGCTCATGCCCCGTGTCCCTCTCCTGTTAACCCCCCACCCCCCTCTCATGCCCTGTGTCTCTCTCCTGTTACCCCCCACCCCCCTCTCATGTCCTGTGTCTCTCTCCTGCTGCCGCCCACCCCCGGTCATGCCCTGTGTCTCTCTCCTGTTGCCCCCACCCCCCGGTCATGCCCTGAGTCTCCCTGCTGTTGCCCCCCACCCCCCGCTCATGCCCCATGTCTCTCCCCTGTTACCCCACCCCCCGCTCATGCACCGTGTCTCCCTACTGTTGCCCCGGTCATGCCCCGTGCCTCCCTGCTGTTGCCCCCCACCCTCGCTCATGCCCCGTGTCTCTCTCCTTTTATCCCCCACCCACCTGTCATGCCCCGTGTCTCCCTCCTGTTGCCCCCCACCCCCCGCTCATGCCCCGTGTCTCCCTGCTGTAGACCCCACCCCTCGCTCATGCCCCATTGTCTCTCTCCTGTTACCCCCACTCATACCCCGTGTCTCCCTCTTGTTCCCCCCACCCCTCCCTCATGCCCCGTGTCTCCCTGCTGTTGCCCCCCACCCTCCACTCATGCCCCGTGTCTCCCTGCTGTTGCCCCTCCACCCCCCTCTCATGCCATGTGTCTCTCTACTGTTGCCCCCCACCCCCCGCTCATGCCCCGTGTCTCTCTCCTGTTACCCACCACCCCCCGCTCATACCCTGTGTCTCCCTCGTGTTCCCCCCAACCCCCGCTCATGCCCCGTGTCTCCCTGCTGTTGCCCTCCACTCTCCGCTCATGCCCCGTGTCTCCCTGCTATTGCCCCCACCCCCGCTCATGCCCCGTGTCTCTCTCCTGTTATCCCACCACCCCCCTCTCATGCCCCATGTCTCTCTCCTGTTACCCTCCAACCCCCTCTCATGCCCCGTGTCTCTCTCCTGTTGCCCCCCACCCTCTCGTCATGCACTGTGTCTCCCTGCTGTTGCCCCCCACCCCCGCTCATGCCCCGTGTCTCCCTGATGTTGCCCCCCACCCCCGCTCATGCCCTGTGTCTCTCTCCTGTTGCCCCAAACCCCCGGTCATGCCCCGTGTCTCCCTGCTGTTGCCCCCCACCCCCGCTCATGCCCAGTCTCTCCCTGCTGTTGCACCCACCCCCCGCTCATGCCCGTGTCTCTCTCCTGTTACTCTCCAACCCCCTCTCATGCCCCGTGTCTCTCTCCTGTTGCCCCCCACCCCCTGTCATGCCCTGTGTCTCCCTGCTGTTGTCACCCACCCCCCACTCATGCCCCGTGTCTCTCTCCTGTTACCACCCACCCCCCGGTCATGCCCCGTGTCTTCCTGCTATTGCCCCCCACCCCATGCTCATGCCCCGTGTCTCTCTCCTGTTACCCCCCACCCCCCTCTCATGCCCCGTGTCTCTCTCCTGTTGCCCTCCACCGCTGGTCATGCCCTGTGTCTCCCTGCTGTTGCCCCCCACCCCCCGGTCATGCCCCCTGTCTCCCTGCTGTTGTCCCCCACCCCCCGCTCATGCCCTGTGTCTCTCTCATGTTCCCCAAACCCTGGTCATTCCCCGTGTCTCCCTGCTGTTGCCCATCACCCCCCGCTCATGCCCTGTGTCTCCCTGCTGTTGCCCCCCACCCCTCGCTCATGCCCCGTGTCTCTCTCTTGTTACCCCCACCCCACTCTCATGCCCCACATTTGTCTCCTGTTACCCCCCACCCCTCTCTCATGCCCTGTGTCTCTCTCCTGTTACCCACACCCCCCTCTCATGCCCCTTGTCTCCCGCCTGTTGCCCCCCCGTCATGCCCAGTGTCTCTCTCCTGTTGCCCCCACCCTCGCTTATTCCCCGAGTCTCTCTCCTGTTACCCCCCTCCCCCTTCTCATTCCCCATGTCTCCCTGCTGTTGCCCGCAACCCTCCGCTCATGCCCCGTGTCTTCCTGCTGTTGCCCCCCACTCCCCGCTCATGCCCTGTGTCTATCTCCTGTTACCATCCCACCCCCTCTCATGCCCCTTGTCTTTCTCCTGTTGCCCCCCACCCCCATCTCATGCCCCGTGTCTCTCTCCTGTTACCCCCCACCCCGGTCATGCCCTGTGTCTCTCTCCTGTTGCCCCCCACCCCGGTCATGCCCCGTGTCTCTCTCCAGTTAATCCCCACCCCCCTTTCATGCCGCGTGTCTCTCTCCTGTTACCCCCACCCCCACTCATGCCCTGTGTCTGTTCTCTCTCCTGTTGCCCGCCACCCCCCGGTCATGCCGCATGTCTCCCTGCTGTTGCCCCCCACACCCCGCTCATGCCCCTTGTCTCTCTACTGTTACCCCCCACCCCCTCTCATGCCCCGTGTCTCCCTCCTGTTCCCCCCAGCCCCCCGCTCATGCCCCGTGTCTCCCTGCTGTTTCCCCCCACCACCGGTCATGCCCAGTGTCTCCCTGCTGTTGCCCCCGCCCGCGCTCATGCCCCATGTCTCCCTCGTGTTCCCCCCACCCCCAGCTCATGCCCCGTGTCTCCCTGCTGTTGCCCACCACCATCCGCTCATGCCCTGTGTGTAACTGCTGTTGCCCCCGACTTCCCGCTCATGCCCCGTGTCTCTCTCCTGGTACCCCAACCCCGGCTCATGCCCCATGTCTCACTCATGTTCCCCCACCCCCGCTCATGCCCCGTGTCTCCCTGCTGTTGCCCCCCACCCCCCGCTCATGCCCCATGTCTCCCTCCTGTTGCCCCCACCCCCGCTCATGCCCCATGTCTCCCTCCTGTTGCCCCCCACCCCTGCTCATGCGTCGTGTCTCTCTCCTGTTACCCCCACCCGCCGCTCATGCCCCGTGTCTCCCTGCTGTTGCCCCCCACCCCCGCTCATGCCCCGTGACTCCCTGCTGTTGACCCCACCCCCCTCTCATGCCCCTTGTCTCTCTCCTGTTGCCCCCCGCCCCCCGGTCATGCCCCGTGTCTCCTTGCTGTTGCCCTCCACCCCCCAATTATGCCCTGTGTCTCTCTCCTGTTACCGCCAGCCCCCTCTCATGCCCCGTGTGCACCTCTTGTTCCCCCCACCCCCGCTCATGCCCCGTGTCTCCCTGCTGTTACCCCCACCCCCTGCTCATGCCCCATGTCTCCCTGCTGTTGCCCCCCACCCCCTGCTCATGCCCCGTGTCTGTCTCCTGTCACCCCCCAACCCCCTCATGCCCCGTGTCTCTCTCCTGTTGCCCCCCACCCCCGATCATGCCCCGTGTCTCCCTGCTGTTTCCCCCACCCCCTGCTCATGCCCCGTGTCCCTCTCCTGTTAACCCCCCACCCCCCTCTCATGCCCTGTGTCTCTCTCCTGTTACCCCCCACCCCCCTCTCATGTCCTGTGTCTCTCTCCTGTTGCCGCCCACCCCCCGGTCATGCCCCGTGTCTCCCTTCTGTTGCCCCCACCCCCGTCATGCCCCATGTCTCTCTGCTGTTGCCCCCCACCACCCGCTCATGCCCCGTGTCTCTCTCCTGTTACCCCCCACCCCCCTCTCATGCCCTGTGTCTCCCTCGTGTTCCCAACACCCCCCGCTCAGGCCCTGTGTCTCCCTGCTGTTGCCCCCCACCCCCCACTCATGCCCGGTGTCTCTCTCATGTTGTTCCCCACCTCCCGCTCATGCCCTGTGTCTCTCTCCTGTTACCCCCAACCCCCCTCTCATGCCCCGTGTCTCTCTCCTGTTGCCCCCACCCCTCTCTCATGTCCTGTGTCTCTCTCCTGTTACCTACACCCCCCTCTCATGCCCCGTGTCTCCCGCCTGTTGCCCCCATCATGCCCAGTGTCTCAATCCTGTTGCCCCCACCCTCGCTATTTCCTGAGTCTCTCTCCTGTTACCCCCCACCCCCTTCTCATGCCCCATGTCTCCCTGCTGTTGCCCCCAACCCTCCGCTCATGCCCCGTGTCTCCCTGCTGTTGCCCCCCACGCCATGCTCATGCACTGTGTCTCTGTCCTGTTACCATCCCACCCCCTCACATGCCCCTTGTCTCTCTCCTCTTACCCCCCACCCCCCTCTCATGCCCGTGTCTCTCTCCTGTTACCCCCCACCCCCGGTCATGCCCTGTGTCTCTCTCCTGTTGCCCCCACCCCCCGGTCATGCCCTGAGTCTCCCTGCTGTTGCCCCCCACCCCCGCTCATGCCCCATGTCTCTCCCCTGTTACCCCACCCCCCGCTCATGCACCGTGTCTCCCTACTGTTGCCCCGGTCATGCCCCGTGCCTCCCTGCTGTTGCCCCCCACCCTCGCTCATGCCCCGTGTCTCTCTCCTTTTATCCCCCACCCCCCTGTCATGCCCCGTGTCTCCCTCCTGTTGCCCCCCGCCCCCCGCTCATGCCCCGTCTCTCCCTGCTGTAGACCCCACCCCTCGCTCATGCCCCGTGTCTCTCTCCTGTTACCCCCACTCATACCCCGTGTCTCCCTCTTGTTCCCCCCACCCCTCCCTCATGCCCCGTGTCTCCCTGCTGTTGCCCCCCACCCTCCACTCATGCCCTGTGTCTCCCTGCTGTTGCCCCTCCACCCCCCTCTCATGCCCTGTGTCTCTCTACTGTTGCCCCCCACCCCCCGCTCATGCCCCGTGTCTCTCTCCTGTTACCCACCACCCCCCGCTCATACCCTGTGTCTCCCTCGTGTTCCCCCCAACCCCCGCTCATGCCCCGTGTCTCCCTGCTGTTGCCCTCCACTCTCCACTCATGCCCCGTGTCTCCCTGCTATTGCCCCCACCCCCGCTCATGCCCCGTGTCTCTCTCCTGTTATCCCACCACCACCCTCTCATGCCCCATGTCTCTCTCCTGTTACCCTCCAACCCCCTCTCATGCCCCGTGTCTCCCTCCTGTTGCCCCCCACCCTCTCGTCATGCACTGTGTCTCCCTGCTGTTGCACCCCACCCCCGCTCATGCCCCGTGTCTCCCTGATGTTGCCCCCCACCCCCGCTCATGCCCTGTGTCTCTCTCCTGTTGCCCCAAACCCCCGGTCATGCCCCGTGTCTCCCTGCTGTTGCCCCCCACCCCCGCTCATGCCCAGTCTCTCCCTGCTGTTGCACCCACCCCCCGCTCATGCCCGTGTCTCTCTCCTGTTACTCTCCAACCCCCTCTCATGCCCCGTGTCTCTCTCCTGTTGCCCCCCACCCCCTGTCATGCCCTGTGTCTCCCTGCTGTTGTCACCCACCCCCTGCTCATGCCCCATGTCTCCCTGCTGTTGCCCCCCACCCCCTGCTCATGCCCCGTGTCTGTCTCCTGTCACCCCCCAACCCCCTCATGCCCTGTGTCTCTCTCCTGTTGCCCCCCACCCCCGATCATGCCCCGTGTCTCCCTGCTGTTTCCCCCACCCCCTGCTCATGCCCCGTGTCCCTCTCCTGTTAACCCCCCACCCCCCTCTCATGCCCTGTGTCTCTCTCCTGTTACCCCCCACCCCCCTCTCATGTCCTGTGTCTCTCTCCTGCTGCCGCCCACCCCCGGTCATGCCCTGTGTCTCTCTCCTGTTGCCCCCACCCCCCGGTCATGCCCTGAGTCTCCCTGCTGTTGCCCCCCACCCCCCGCTCATGCCCCATGTCTCTCCCCTGTTACCCCACCCCCCGCTCATGCACCGTGTCTCCCTACTGTTGCCCCGGTCATGCCCCGTGCCTCCCTGCTGTTGCCCCCCACCCTCGCTCATGCCCCGTGTCTCTCTCCTTTTATCCCCCACCCACCTGTCATGCCCCGTGTCTCCCTCCTGTTGCCCCCCACCCCCCGCTCATGCCCCGTGTCTCCCTGCTGTAGACCCCACCCCTCGCTCATGCCCCATTGTCTCTCTCCTGTTACCCCCACTCATACCCCGTGTCTCCCTCTTGTTCCCCCCACCCCTCCCTCATGCCCCGTGTCTCCCTGCTGTTGCCCCCCACCCTCCACTCATGCCCCGTGTCTCCCTGCTGTTGCCCCTCCACCCCCCTCTCATGCCATGTGTCTCTCTACTGTTGCCCCCCACCCCCCGCTCATGCCCCGTGTCTCTCTCCTGTTACCCACCACCCCCCGCTCATACCCTGTGTCTCCCTCGTGTTCCCCCCAACCCCCGCTCATGCCCCGTGTCTCCCTGCTGTTGCCCTCCACTCTCCGCTCATGCCCCGTGTCTCCCTGCTATTGCCCCCACCCCCGCTCATGCCCCGTGTCTCTCTCCTGTTATCCCACCACCCCCCTCTCATGCCCCATGTCTCTCTCCTGTTACCCTCCAACCCCCTCTCATGCCCCGTGTCTCTCTCCTGTTGCCCCCCACCCTCTCGTCATGCACTGTGTCTCCCTGCTGTTGCCCCCCACCCCCGCTCATGCCCCGTGTCTCCCTGATGTTGCCCCCCACCCCCGCTCATGCCCTGTGTCTCTCTCCTGTTGCCCCAAACCCCCGGTCATGCCCCGTGTCTCCCTGCTGTTGCCCCCCACCCCCGCTCATGCCCAGTCTCTCCCTGCTGTTGCACCCACCCCCCGCTCATGCCCGTGTCTCTCTCCTGTTACTCTCCAACCCCCTCTCATGCCCCGTGTCTCTCTCCTGTTGCCCCCCACCCCCTGTCATGCCCTGTGTCTCCCTGCTGTTGTCACCCACCCCCCACTCATGCCCCGTGTCTCTCTCCTGTTACCACCCACCCCCCGGTCATGCCCCGTGTCTTCCTGCTATTGCCCCCCACCCCATGCTCATGCCCCGTGTCTCTCTCCTGTTACCCCCCACCCCCCTCTCATGCCCCGTGTCTCTCTCCTGTTGCCCTCCACCGCTGGTCATGCCCTGTGTCTCCCTGCTGTTGCCCCCCACCCCCCGGTCATGCCCCCTGTCTCCCTGCTGTTGTCCCCCACCCCCCGCTCATGCCCTGTGTCTCTCTCATGTTCCCCAAACCCTGGTCATTCCCCGTGTCTCCCTGCTGTTGCCCATCACCCCCCGCTCATGCCCTGTGTCTCCCTGCTGTTGCCCCCCACCCCTCGCTCATGCCCCGTGTCTCTCTCTTGTTACCCCCACCCCACTCTCATGCCCCACATTTGTCTCCTGTTACCCCCCACCCCTCTCTCATGCCCTGTGTCTCTCTCCTGTTACCCACACCCCCCTCTCATGCCCCTTGTCTCCCGCCTGTTGCCCCCCCGTCATGCCCAGTGTCTCTCTCCTGTTGCCCCCACCCTCGCTTATTCCCCGAGTCTCTCTCCTGTTACCCCCCTCCCCCTTCTCATTCCCCATGTCTCCCTGCTGTTGCCCGCAACCCTCCGCTCATGCCCCGTGTCTTCCTGCTGTTGCCCCCCACTCCCCGCTCATGCCCTGTGTCTATCTCCTGTTACCATCCCACCCCCTCTCATGCCCCTTGTCTTTCTCCTGTTGCCCCCCACCCCCATCTCATGCCCCGTGTCTCTCTCCTGTTACCCCCCACCCCGGTCATGCCCTGTGTCTCTCTCCTGTTGCCCCCCACCCCGGTCATGCCCCGTGTCTCTCTCCAGTTAATCCCCACCCCCCTTTCATGCCGCGTGTCTCTCTCCTGTTACCCCCACCCCCACTCATGCCCTGTGTCTGTTCTCTCTCCTGTTGCCCGCCACCCCCCGGTCATGCCGCATGTCTCCCTGCTGTTGCCCCCCACACCCCGCTCATGCCCCTTGTCTCTCTACTGTTACCCCCCACCCCCTCTCATGCCCCGTGTCTCCCTCCTGTTCCCCCCAGCCCCCCGCTCATGCCCCGTGTCTCCCTGCTGTTTCCCCCCACCACCGGTCATGCCCAGTGTCTCCCTGCTGTTGCCCCCGCCCGCGCTCATGCCCCATGTCTCCCTCGTGTTCCCCCCACCCCCAGCTCATGCCCCGTGTCTCCCTGCTGTTGCCCACCACCATCCGCTCATGCCCTGTGTGTAACTGCTGTTGCCCCCGACTTCCCGCTCATGCCCCGTGTCTCTCTCCTGGTACCCCAACCCCGGCTCATGCCCCATGTCTCACTCATGTTCCCCCACCCCCGCTCATGCCCCGTGTCTCCCTGCTGTTGCCCCCCACCCCCCGCTCATGCCCCATGTCTCCCTCCTGTTGCCCCCACCCCCGCTCATGCCCCATGTCTCCCTCCTGTTGCCCCCCACCCCTGCTCATGCGTCGTGTCTCTCTCCTGTTACCCCCACCCGCCGCTCATGCCCCGTGTCTCCCTGCTGTTGCCCCCCACCCCCGCTCATGCCCCGTGACTCCCTGCTGTTGACCCCACCCCCCACTCATGCCCGTGTCTCCCTGCTGTTGCCCCCCCACCCCTGCTCATACCCCGTGTCTCCCTCGTGTTCCCCCCACCCCCCGCTCATGCCCCGTGTCTACCTGCTGTTGCCCCCCACCCCCGCTCATGCCCCGTGTCTCCCTGATGTTGCCCCCCAACCCCGCTCATGCCCTGTGTCTCTCTCCTGTTGCCCCAAACCCCCGGTCATGCCCTGTGTCTCCCTGCTGTTGCCCCCCACCCCCCGATCATGCCCTGTCTCTCCCTGCTGTAGCGCCCACCCCCCCGCTCATGCCCCGTGTCTCTCTCCTGTTACCCCCACCCCCGCTCATACCCAGTGTCTCCCTCGTGTTCCCCCCACCCCCCGCTCATGCCCCGTGTCTCCCTGCTGTTGCCCTCCGCTCATGCCCCGTGTCTCCCTGTTATTGCCCCCCACCCCGCTCATGCCCCGTGTCTCTCTCCTGTTACCCCACCACCCCCCTCTCATGCCCCGTGTCTCTCTCCTGTTACCCCACCACCCCCCTCTCATGCCCCGTGTCTCTCTCCTGTTGCCCCCAACCCCCTGTCATGCCCTGTGTCTCCCTGCTGTTGTCACCCACCCCCCACTCATGCCCTGTGTCTGTCTTCTGTTACCACCCACCCCCCGGTCATGCCCCGTGTCTTCCTGCTGTTGCCCCCACCCCATGCTCATGCCCCGTGTCTCTCTCCTGTTACCCCCCACCCCCCTCTCATGCCCCGTGTCTCTCTCCTGTTGCCCCCCACCGCCGGTCATGCCCTGTGTCTCCCTGCTGTTGCCCCCCACCCCTCGCTCATGCCCCGTGTCTCTCTTCTGTTGCCTCCCACCCCCCGGTTATGCCCCGTGTCTCCCTGCTGTTGCCCCCCACCCCCCGCTCATGCCCTGTGTCTCTCTCATGTTCCCCCAACCCTGGTCATTCCCCGTGTCTCCCTGCTGTTGCCCATCACCCCCCGCTCATGCCCTGTGTCTCCCTGCTGTTGCCCCCCACCCCCCGCTCATGCCCCATGTCTCTCTCTTGTTACCCTCCACCCCACTCTCATGCCCCACGTTTCTCTCCTGTTATCCCCCACCCCTCTCTCATGCCCTGTGTCTCTCTCCTGTTACCCACACCACCCTCTCATGCCCCTTGTCTCCCACCTGTTGCCCCCCCATCATGACAAGTGTCTCTCTCCTGTTGCCCCCACCCTCGCTTATTCCCCGAGTCTCTCTCCTGTTACCCCCCACCCCTTCTCATGCCCCATGTCTCCCTGCTGTTGCCCCCAACCCTCCGCTCATGCCCCGTGTTTCCCTGCTGTTGCCCCCCACGCCCCGCTCATGCACTGTGTCTCTCTCCTGGTACCATCCCACCCGCTCTCATGCCCCTTGTCTCTCTCCTGTTATCCCCCCACACCCGCTCATGCCCCGTGTCTCCCTGCTGTTGCCACCCCACCCCCTTCTCATGCCCCATGTCTCCCTCCTGTTGCCCCCCACCCCCCGCTCATGCCCCATGTCTCCCTCCTGTTGCCCCCCACCCCCTGCTCATGCGTCATGTCTCTCTCCTGTTACCCCCACCCCCTGCTCATGCCCCTTGTCTCCCTGCTGTTGCCCCCCACCCCCCGCTCATGCCCCGTGTCTCCCTGCTGTTGACCCCACCCCCCACTCATGCCCCGTGTCTCCCTGCTGTTCCCCCCCCACCCCCGCTCATACCCTGTGTCTCCCTCGTGTTCCCTCCACCCCCCGCTCATGCCCCGTGTCTACCTGCTGTTGCCCCCCACCCCCGCTCATGCCCCGTGTCTCCCTGCTGTTGCCCCCCACCCCCCGCTCATGCCCTGTGTCTCTCTCCTGTTGCCCCAAACCCCCGGTCATGCCCTGTGTCTCCCTGCTGTTGCCCCCCACCCCCCGGTCATGCCCTGTCTCTCCCTGCTGTTGCACCCACTCCCCGCTCATGCCTGTGTCTCTTTCCAGTTGCCCCCCACCCGCTCATGCCCCGTGACTCCCTGCTGTAGCCCCCACCCCCCCTCATGCCCCGTGTCTCTCTCCTGTTACCCCCCGCTCATACCCTGTGTCTCCCTCGTGTTCCCCCCACCCCCCGCTCATGCCCCGTGTCTCCCTGCTGTTGCCCTCCGCTCATGCCCCGTGTCTCCCTGCTATTGCCCCCCACCCGCTCATGCCCCGTGTCTCTCTCCTGTTACCCCACCACCCCCCTCTCATGCCCCGTGTCTCTCTCCTGTTACCCCACCACCCCCCTCTCATGCCCCGTGTCTCTCTCCTGTTGCCCCCCACCTCCTGTCATGCCCTGTGTCTCCCTGCTGTTGTCACCCACCCCCCACTCATGCCCTGTGTCTGTCTCCTGTTACCACCCACCCCCCGGTCATGCCCCGTGTCTTCCTGCTGTTGCCCCCCACCCCATGCTCATGCCCCGTGTCTCTCTCCTGTTACCCCCCACCCCCGCTCATGCCCCAATTCTCCCTGCTGTTGCCCCCACCCCCGCTCATGCCCCGTGTCTCCCTGCTGTTGCCCCTCACCCCCCCGCTCATGCCCTGTGTCTCTCTCCTGTTACCCCTGCTCATGCCATATGTCTCCCTGTTGTTTCCCCCCACGCCCTCTCATGCCCCGTGTCTCCCTCCTGGTCCCCCCTACCCATGCCCTGTTGTGTTCTCTTTATACACCCCACCTTCCCTTTCCATGGTGTCCATCTTGGCAAATGGCGTTCCGGTTTAGGAAGAAAAATCTTTTTTTTACCACCCCGGGTTCCCACTTTGAGAACCTAGGATGCTAGTGCACTTCATCCATTGAAAAGGACGCTATGATTACGTTGCACTAATAAAAAACTATGAAATTCAATGAAAAAATGTTGTTAAAGGGACGTTATGGTTAAGTTGCGCTACTAAAAACCTATGAAATTCTGTGAAAAAAACTTTGTTAAAGGGACGTTATGGTTCCAAGTAAAACCGAAAAACCCTTGAAATTCGCCAGTTATGGTAAGCTAAGCAACGATAACTCGCGCCACCACCGTGCACTGCTAAACCTAACACCCAGGACATCAAAGATGACATCACAAATGTCATTGATGACATCACTGATGACATCACATGTGCATTTACCTTTCATGAAAAGTCTTTACAAGGGATTCTTAGTGTAATGTTAATAAAAAAAGTGTCAAAGATTATTGGAATAAATATCAAGTTCTAATCAGTGCATTAAGCTATGCATTGATATAAATAGCATTATATTATTAACTTCAATCCAGTATACTAAGGTACTCATGTAGAAACATAGGCATTGTGTGCAGCATACATGATGGAGGTGCAATATTCATAAGCTTGGCATGTTGAATAGTGAAATGATAACTGTTTTCATATTAGAGTTTTGCGTACAGTGAAACTTGTGATAAGTTGGTAATAAAACCCACTTACTACATAATTGCATTATTATAGACAAATCACAAAGAGACAACACAGCATACAAATATGAATATACACAAGGGAATTGAAGTAAGAAAAAAAACAGCAATAGTAGCAGAATGTGTTCATAACCTAACTGATTACCTTTATGCAGAGAAATGATTGCTCTGTTTCAAAGCTGTTACTTACCCTATCTATATATATCACATGATGTGTCTGGACCCTAAGGAAAATAGTGTGAGTACAACATATAAAAATATGAGCATATACAGGGAAAGTACAGTAATAAAAGAAACATCAAAACTATCAGAAAGTGCTGATAACTCTACTGATAATTTTAATGCACAAAAAGGATTGCTGTCTTTCAAGGTTGTGTCTTCCCCTATGTATATGTTTCATATGATATGACTGGACCATAAGGGAATTATTGTAAGAACATACTTGAAGGATAAGTCTACAAATATAGTACATTTACAATTTTTAGTTCCTGACTGTTACTGAAGAAAATTATGTGGCCTAGATATGTCAGGAAAGGAAAAAAGGGGGCGTCAGACATGTGATGTCATCAGTGATGTCATCAATGCCATTTGTGATGTCATCTTTGATGTCCTGGGTGTTAGGCTTAGCAGTGCACGGTGGTGGCGCAAGTTATGGTTGCTTAGTTTACCATAACTGGTGAATTTCAAGGGTTTTTCGGTTTATATATATATATTGTTGAGAATTTAATTATGTAACCCATGTTATAAGTGGCACATTTTACACCCTGTTATTGTATTTACACATAAACTAACCTGCTCCTACCTCATTCACATGTTCAATGTGTGTGTCCCCTGCTCAGTTAAACAAGGCACATCCAGCAAAGAGTATAAGCCTTTTTCTCCCCTCTCCAGCAGCACCGTGTACCAGCCCCCACCCTTTTCCCTCCTCTGGCCAGGCTGTGATGTAAAGCCTTGGGCCCACCGGAGATGCAATGCTATGACTGCAACCCCTCACCTGTCCCCTGGAGTCGGCCCTAGATGTTCACCCTCCTGGGCCCCCAGGCCCTTCTTATCCCACTGCCTCTCTGATGTATATCATGTGTCGCCTGACTGGAAGACAGTCCAGTTCACCCCAACCTTCACTGACCATGATGGCCATATATTTACTCCTATACTAACATACAATAAAGATGTCACCCTGCCTGTGCCCCCACCCTGACAAACTTCTTAAATTCATGAAAGCTGCTTACCTTTTCCTCACCCCTTGTACAACATGATTTAGAATATTGAACGACTCACACCCAGTGTTATGTGTTATGTCTCCTGTGATGTTAGAGTAACGGCTCATAGGATTTACATGGCATCTTGAATTACTATTAACAAAGACTGAGTGTTTGAGGCCACAATGGCAAATGCTAGCATAGATGAAGATGCATCAACCATCATCGGATTAAAGCTCCACCCTGACGAGTTCAGCTGACCTACAAGCATCACACTGGCACCACTTGGATCTCCGTTTTCCCGGAGGACCGAACATAAAGAATTTATAGTATCTAGTCTTCACCACCCAATCCTAACAACTTATGTGCCCCCTATAGTTTACGTCATTATGATGTAACTTTATAATAAATGTGAATGTTTGCTACGTGCTCTGCAAGGTGAACTCTTTTGATTGTGCAGAGGCTGATTTCTGTGTGCCTGGCACTATGAGCAACATTGGGCTCTTGCCGGCGTCGCAAAATCGCGCTTCCTGGAGGAGGCAGGCAAGAGGGACACGTGACCCAGTCACGTGACTACAGGCCGCTTCAAAGGAGGAAGGCTGCCGCCCGCACTGTGTGCTACGTGCTCTGCAAGGTGAACTCTTTTGATTGTGCAGAGTCTGATTTCTGTGTGCCTGGCACTATGAGCAACATTGGGCTCTTGCCGGCGTCGCAACATCGCGCTTCCTGGAGGAGGCGGGGCGAGAGGGATACGTGACCCGGTCACGTGACTACGGGCCGCTTCAAAGGAGGAAGGCTGCTGCCCGCACTGTGTGCTACGTGCTCTGCAAGGTGAACTCTTTTGATTGTGCAGAGGCTGATTTCTGTGTGCCTGGCACTACGAGCAACACTGGGCTCTTGCCGGCGTCGCAACATCGCGCTTCTTGGAGGAGGCGGCGTGAGAAGGACACGTGACCCGGTCACGTGACTACGGGCCGCTTCAAAGGAGGAAGGCTACCACCCTTGCGGCGTTAAGCCCGGTAGGAGTAAAGCCCAGGGACTGTTGAGCGACTGTTTGGCGCACTGGGGCCACACCAAAAAGGTAAACAAATCATAAAGCTTCTCCACTAATTGTTATAAGCATTTTTTCTTGTTCGAGGCCTGTAATGAGATTACGGAGTTCACCTCTTGAGGAAGAGATGGCTGGACAGGATGGGTCATATCTGGAGGCAGGGAGCGAGGCTGGGCAGGGGGCATCTACCACTTCTGACCCTGTTATAGCTCAGCCGGTATGCGCTACCAACTACGCTCTCAGTAATATAGAGAGTCAGCAAACCCCTGAGGGGTTGTTCCCAAACCTCCATATCCATAAAGGTTGGAAACAAGGGCTGGAGTATACCCTGACGACACGAAAGATTCAGAGCAGAATCAATGTCCACTTCTGCAGAAAAAGAAACAAGAGTGCCAACGACCTGGTTGACATTATCGATTCCATCTGGTTGCCACCCTCCCACGATCATACGAATTTGGAAAATACCCCATCAATAGAGAGTGAAGAAAATAATCAAACGCCCGTAAATACCATTCAAGATAATAGGACAAGCTCGCCAATCCACCAAGACCAACTGGAAGATCCAACAGCAATCTTTTCTGAAAGATCTCCCCCACCAGGAGAAAGTACTTTGGCAGCTTTGAGCTTTGTTTTAAACTCTTTGGTCTCAGTATTTGACCTTCTTAAAACAGAGGTACAAACACAAGCGGGTCTCCTTTTGGAGATGTCACATGAAATCTCGAAGAATGAATCAGCACTGGTCGCCACAAACAACATCATGAACGCAATTTTGATCCCAATTCTGAAAGAAACTCAAATTGAGCGAGTCAAACAAGGGTTAGACATTGCCCAAATCCATAATCTACTGAAAGAGGGAGCAAAAAGCAGTGTTACAACTTAAGAACTTTTAAAGAAGCTCCCTCTGGAAATACAAAACTCCCAAAACCAGATTGAGATCCCAACAGGGGAGGGTGCAAAAGATTGTTTTGACGACACTCCGCTTTCAGACTCTATTCTGGAAGAATTTTCGAAGACTGGCAAATGTCGACATTGACATCATTGAAGACGCTGGCGATAGCGCCCAAAAAACTGACGGAGATAATATACAAGACCAACTGAACGGCAGTGGGAGCCAGAGCCCAGAAGAACCTTTGAAAACCAAAAGCAAAAAGTGGCAAAAAAGGAAAAGAGGGGGCAGGTCTAAAAAGATCATTCTCTATACTTTACATGACAAAAATACAAAGAAATCAAAGAACCAGAGAAATAACATTCGTAAAAAAACAGCAACGAACACATTTCTGAAAAATCTGACCACTTTGTCTCGTGAAAAGACAGCAGAAACTAGCATAGCTGCTCTGCCTCTTTCCAATTCCTCTCAGACCACAAATGTGCTTACTTCACAAGCCAATAAGCGTGTAGCGGGGGAAAAGGGGAAGAAAAAGGCAGGCCTAAATTGCAAGGAAGGTCCCAATGTCATCAAAATTCAAACTTTAAACTTTGGTATGCAAACGGACCCTATAACATCTCCATCTGCAGCCCTTAGCAACAAAAATAAAAAATCAGCCCATACAAACATCAAAATTGCCCCAATATTTCTGAAACAAAAATCGAATAAGGGAAAAGCAAATGTGGGTAAATTGGAGGAAAAACAAGTTGCTGTAAAATTAGCGCCAATTTTCTTAAAACCAATGGGGAGAACAGGCTCTACCTCCGTTCTCACCAATGCTTCTCCCTTAATAGCTGCCCAAGAAGCAATTCCACCAAGAGCCATAATTAATGAAGTTGATTGTCGGAATGGATTAGGGAAATTCATAAATCTTGCATTTCCTCCTCAGGATGATAGCAGAGAGAAACTGGAAAGAAAACAGTATTGCTCCCCCATAAGAAAACAAGAAACTTTGAAGCCTAATTTTACCATTCCAAAAGTGTGGCTCAGATGAGAAAAACAAAATAAGGAAAAATCACTTAGCAGATCAGTTCTACTTTCAGAGATTAAAAAGAACTACAATTTGTTTCTCTTTGCCTCAGAAGACATTGAGTACCTTTCATTTCTTCGTGGAAATAGCCCTCACTTCTAGAAAGGCGCAACAGGCCCTCATCACTAACAAACACGATCTAGCTAAAGAAGGTCTTTGGGTATTTCAATCAGAGGAGGAAGGAAGGTATGGCAATCGCCCAGGTCCTAAACAGACAGGAGTGGAGGACGCATCCTCTTCTATGGGCACCACCAGAGCGACAAGAGAGCCCCAAAGCAAAGTTTGACCCAGGACCAAATTAAATGAGAACCTGTTAGCAAAAATCCCAGAAATTATCACACAAATCTTCCTGAAACTAGGCGAGGAGCAGAACAGTCTTTAGACAAAGGGGTTTCGGATTAATTTCCTGGAACACCAGAGGGCCGAGTTTCCTGAGGAAAAAGCAGCTGAAAAATAATCTTTTACAACAGAATGACATCATGCTGCTTCAGGAAACATGGCTGGTTAATCCCATTGAAATAGGAGGCTTTACAATACAAAATCTTCTGCCGTACAAAAACTTAAAGGGAGACCAGCAGGAGGCCTTTTAATAGCAACCAAAAACTCTACTGTCAAAGAAATTGTTCCACTATGCAACAACATGGTGGGCATTCAAGCCTGCAAAGCAGAGATAGGACCAAATGATTCTCGGCTTACCCTAATCCTGGTTAACGTCTACTGGAACCCTGCTAGGTCAAAACTCCAAGACTTCATAGAATCCCTACACTCCCTACTGTCAACGGCTAAGAGCAAATATGAGGGAGCACAGATCATCATTGCAGGGGACCTGAATACTGATTGTATTAATTCAGGGAATGTGAGGTCTGGCCAAACTAAACAAAGTACTATACGGAAAGGCAAGCGATGGTGGGATTTTTTCCAGTCATGAGACCTGGACATGATGAATGAAAAAAGTAGGTCTGTGGAAGTGGCTGGACCAACCTGGCGTCAAGGGGCTCTGCAATCAACCTTATACTACATCTTCATTTCATCATCTCTTACCCTACTTTGTCCCAGTCTTACTCTGGATTGGGAAGGGGGGAGTGATCACGCCAGGCTGGAACTCCTCTTCCCCAAAATTCAGAGAGCCTCCAACCTATATATTACACAGGAATTGAAGGGTCACAAAGGTAAATTGAAAGTGGTCAAATAAAGAAATGGGGGAAATAAGTTAAACAAACTTCTGGAGGCAGTTCCTCCTGCTATATGGGCAAATGAAATGGCTGGAACTCCTCTTCCCCAAAATTCAGAGAGCCTCCAACCTATATATTACACAGGAATTGAAGGGTCACAAAGGTAAATTGAAAGTGGTCAAATAAAGAAATGGGGGAAATAAGTTAAACAAACTTCTGGAGGCAGTTCCTCCTGCTATATGGGCAAATGAAATGCACCCAGAAAAATTTGGGAAATGTGTGTGGTCCACCTGCCAGCCAAGTGAAGGAAAGACTGCAGGGAAACAGATGCACCTTCACAATGTCGATGAGGAAACATTCAAAAAGAAGAGAATCCTGCGCCAAACATTACGCCACATAAGACAACATGAAGCAGAAGACCAGCCCAGCTGTATACGAAAGCTCAAAAAAGCTAAACAAACATATCGGAATTGGTCAAAGAATCACAAGCATCAAAAACGTCAAGAAGACGGGGAGAGAATGCTTTTCCTCCTCAATGTAAATAATTGCAGGAACTTTTGGGCGGCATTAAACCAACTGGAAACCGGCCAAAATAGCTCACTCTGCAATTTAGTTCCTGAGCACAAGTGGGTGGAATATTTGTCCAAAAACTTTGAAGCAACTGAACTCAGAGATCATCCTCACCCAAACGTAACCTGGTCGCTGACATTCTCTGAGGAAGAAATTGAGGACCTTATTACATCCTCCTCTGTCTCTAAGGCAGCAGGTCCGAATGGCCTCACTTATCAGGTGCTTAAAAACCAACCTAAATTATGGGCAAAATTACTCTTCCATTTATTTCAAGAAATTCTAAAGAATAAAGTCTTCCCACCGTCATGGAAGAGTGCACTTATTATTCCATTTTTCAAGGGGGGTGACAGGCGAAACCCAGCGTGTTATCGACCCATCGCCCTTTTGGATATAGACAGCAAAATCTTTATGAGACTAATATTGAAAGAACTTACTTTATGGGTGGACTTTAGACACATCCTTCCACCTCAGCAGACAGGTTTCAGGAAAGGCCTTTCTACCAGTCTTAATGGACTTATCCTGAACCTGTTGAGCGAAAGCTCAAATGAGAAAGAAGGTTCTCCACTATACGCGGCGTGGGTCGATTTATCAAAAGCGTTCGACCTTGTAGACAGATCCCTCCTTTGGCAGAAACTAAATAATTGGGGGATTCTGGCACCCCTTCTTGCAATGCTCATAGAACTCCACAAGAACATTACCATCAGAGTGAGATTGGACGAACCAGGCAATCTATCTGAAACAATCCAAGTCCTGAAGGGAGTACGACAAGGTTGCTTGGGTGCACCATTAATCTTTAATTTGTTCCTTTCAGACATTGGAGACTTTCTAGCCTCTGCATCATTAATCTGCCCGAGAATTAATGGAAGAAAACTCCATTGGTTAGCCTATGCGGATGACTTGGTGCTACTGGATGGCTCAGCGATAGGGCTGCAACAACTTCTATCCAAATTTAACAATTATGCCAAAATGAACGGCCTCATAATTAATCCATCCAAATCTAAGGTCCTCATTTTTAAACATGCAAAAAAAAAGGTGACCTCAAGAAACTGGATTTTGGACAGCAAAGCAATCCCACGGGTGGACGAGTTAACATACCTGGGATATGAAATCCTTGCTCACCCAACCTCAAACAAGGTGATACACTCCATTCTTGGGAAGAAATAAAAAATTATTGCACAAATGAAAAGTCTGAACGGAAGATTCTGCAAATTTTCTATAATTCTGCTCAAGAAGTTCTACATAGGCAAAGATGTCCCGGTCCTTCTCTACGGCCTTGAGGCAAAGCCTCTTTTGTGGAACTATGACTGGAGCAAAGTAGAGGGCTCTTTGTGGAAATCTTCTCTTCATCTCCCATGGTGCACTCATCTCGCTAGTCTGAGATTTGAGTTGGGTCTGACCTCTTTGAGTTGCGGCACAGAGTGGAAGCTACTGTCCCTCTATCGTAACATAATTACAACCAGTGTATCCACCCTTTTCTTCGATGTAAACCAACATCTAAAAAAGTCAAAATCAAAAAAACTCCTTGGCTTGGAAGAAAAGATTGGCTGCATTTTACATAGGCTGGAATTAACAATAGAAACTCTCATACAAAATCATAAGAAAGTCAAAAAAACATTAGAAGCGGAGGACTGGATTAAAACGATCGAGGGAATCAGAAGGCTCAATCCCCCAAACCTTTTCCTAACAGCAGACAGAAAGCTTGGCACTATCCCGCACTACCTGGAAAAATTCCTGGACCAAAGAATCAGAAACAATTTTCTCAGTCTCAGACTGAATATAGCCCACATGGGTGAAATACTGGACCAAAGAAACCAGGGTGAGAAGGCAATAAGCCTTTGCAAGATCTGTGCCTCTCCAAACTTACAATCCCTCAAACACCTGCTGTTGGAGTGCGAAGGCACATGGGCGATCAGGGTATCATCACTGGGGAGATTTGTAACTAGAGAGGAGAGCCTAGTACAGGATGCATTTTGGGACAGACTGATCTCTGGCCAAGAAGTCATGCTAACTGCTGAGATAGTAAAAAATGTGGAGAAGCTTACTATCATAAGGAACTATCAACAGACTAGCCATGTCCTTGAACCCTCCAGTCAAGGGGATCAGTCTATTTAGTTAAATCCCTGGTTTCTGAGCCCTGATTCTACTTTGTTATTTTATCTTGTTGCTTTACTCTTTCATTTTCTGTACCCTTAAATATGGAGGAAATACTGCTTTTTGTATGAAACTTGAAATTTTAATATTCCTTTTTTGTAAAGGTTTTCTCATAAACCAAAAACAAATAAAAAAAAAAAAAAGAATGTTTGCTGATGATTTGCAAGAGCGCTCTCGGAGTTTGCAGAGTCCTTTGCTTACCCTATATTGATTTAGATAAACTTTTACTTTTAACTTCACCAGTGGTCTCATTCCCACCTGGGGTGTGTCCATCATTGACTCTCATTGGGGAGTTTTGAATGCCTTTTTGGGGGATGCTCACTTTCACTCTCTTCCATGAAAAAATCTCCAGGTTGAAGAAAATGTCAGACTTAAGCTGGTTCCGTAGGCAGATTCTTTTTAGTCTGCCTGTGAAGTGAACTGATGTACGAAATAAGGTCTTTCACATAGACAAGTATGTTATAATCAGTGTGGTGCAGATTTGAATCAATACTCTTTACTGTGTGAGATAAAGGCAACCTCTAGAGACAACTACACAGAACTTTGTTGGGGGTTAGTTCTATTCTGCAGTTGGGCATACTTCTCATGATAAACAATAACAAGCGAAGATCCTCTGGCCATTTCTGGCCAGTCTCTTGACATATTTTTGCTAATGTATTCCTCATCATCATGTTCTGGTATTCCACTGCACTTGTTGACTGAGGCTGGTGTGTGCAGTAGAAGTTATGTTGTATTTTAAGGGCAGTAAAAGGTTCCTTAAGTACATTGTTAGAAGCATGGCTCCCTCAATCACTTTTTAGACTAAGATGTATCCCAATCACTCTTTAGACTAAGATGTGTCACAAAATCCTTAATTAATTCATTGAACACAAAGACAGTATCTGTGCTATGGTATGGATGCACTTCGATCGAACCAGAAAACATCCAAAACCACTAGCATCTACTGCAGGTTATTGGACACATTCTACCTGACGATTTACAAAAGGACCATAGAGTGCCGGATATGCTCCCTGTGTAGTGGGAATGCATTTCCCACATTATTGTGGGGACCAATAGTACACCTTCTGCAGTAGTCCTGTGCCACTTTGGTGAACCCAGGCACATACCAGTACTTGTCTAATGTTGAAACCATTCCATTTTTGCACATATGAGCTTGTCCCTGAAATATTCTGACCAAGTGGGAGAGCAATAAGTCTTTATGCAACTGGAAGCCTTTACGTATCCAACAGTCCTTTTCAATAGAGGAAATATTTCCTTGTATCTGTGCTAGCACACCAAGATTCTTAAAAGGGATCAGCTCAGGTATCTTTCTTACGAAAAGGACATGTTCAGCCTGACAGTCAGTAACATTTGCTAGTTTTGTGAAAATATTGCCACAGCTAACTTCACTATCCAATGGCTGATGTGCTGCACATTTGATAATTACTATTGTTTAGGGAGCATAATAGCATCCAGTAGTGCACTTACATACAGGTGATTTATTATGGGGTAACTGGAAGGGGTCAACAAATGTTATTCTCTCCATAACTGTCTGAAATCCTATTTAACTCCAAAGGCAAATACAGAGTCAGTGTGTATATTCACATACAGTGGGTTCCAACAATCTACAAACTGTTGTCAGTGCCACAAGCTCAACCAGTTGTCAAACATAACATTTGCCTATGTACTACTCTCTACCACCTCTTCTGGGGTACATTTGGCAAATACAGAAACCAACTGGACATTCTGACTCAATAACAAGAACCATCCAAGAAATCTACAAACCTGTAACAGGATAAGTGTCAAATCACTTATCGGAGTAAAAAGGAAATCAGTGATAGATGTATGGACAAGGGGCTGTGTTACTGTATTGAACAAATAGCATCAGGTTAAATTGATGCTGGGGGAATTCAAATACTGAACCTCATATGTGTTAGCACAGGAAATAGACATGTGCTGAGATGTGTTTTTGAGTAATAATGCTAACACTGAGTGTGGAACAACCACCTGCAAAGCACACCCTACCATAATGTTTTCAAATTGCTGCACTGCTATTGTGACTGAAGCCTCCGACCACAAGCAAGGCGGCATGTCTGTTGCCACTGGGTCTAATTTGTGGCATAAGTAGGCAACTGTTCTCTGATAATTTCCATGTGCTTGTATCATTATGCATTTTCAAGGTGGATGCTGTGCTTATTAAGTCTTACAACACACCATGCCATACCATACCAGTAATTTAAGGCCAAACCCATTTCATTCATGATGACATAATATGAATGTATCTTTTATAATAGGGCAAACCTAAATTAGGGGCTTCAGTTAGCTTTCTTGCCATGTTTACAAAGGATCCCTCAGCTTCTGATGTCCTTTGCAGAGGATCTGCAATGTTGGCCTTCACTTGGTGTTTTAACAATTTCACTGTCTCTGTTTAGCCAACCTAATTCCACTATCTACAATAGCCTACCATTCCCGGAAATGCTCTCATCTGTGTAACTGTCTGAAGTTTTAGAATATTATACACTGCCTCTTTTTCAGAGGAGGCAATACCCCTTTGCCCCATCTATAATGTCATGTCCCAAATAGTGTAACATAACTCTGCCCAGTTGCAGTGTCTGTTTAGAAGCCTTATGTTCCTCATTGTCGAATGCATTCAATAGTACTTGTGTATCCAAACTGTTTACTTCATATGAACGGCACGCTAACTATAGGTCATCAATGTACTGCAAAAGCATTGACTTTCCAGAAAGTTAATGCCATCTAAATCTTGCTTAAGATGCTGACAGAAACACGGTAGAAGACTGCTATTCCTTTGGGTAGCCTAGCCTTTGTGTACATCTTTGGAAAATGCCAACAGAATAAAGCAGAGCACAGATCCATTGCTGTGAATATTGTAGATGTTGGTGGAATGTAAAATTGAATTGTGACCACTAAAGAAAATTATGCGATAACAACAGAATGTACTGCTCTCAGGTCTTGTACACATCTATATGTCCATAAGTATAAACATAGCTACTTGACAGATAAGTTTGGAGTGGTACAGGGCCTTGTTTTAGGAGGGATTCTAGAACTATCCTTGGTTTCAGGTTTCCATGGCTCAAAGTACTATGGAATTTGCGATACCTTCTTAGACGGATCAATTTTAATTGTTATCCACTCTGCATTAAGGATACACTGATTATCATGGATAAACCATAAAGCTTCTGACACAGCATTGAATAATCCTTTCAAGTAGGGTAACCAATTCCTTGTCTCAGGTGACACTGGAGTATTTGGAAAAATCATTAACTAGGGAAGCATCAGTATTTTTACTAGTAACATTTAATAATACTCCTTCAGGTGTACAATAAATGGCACAATTTAATTTCCATAACAAATCTCTCCCAAATATATTAACTGGAGCTGAATGACTAAGGAGGAATTAATGCATGCTAGGAATGTGACCCAAGGTAACTTTGAGAGGACCAGGATGCATTACCGGATGTTGGATATCCTATTGCTTTCAGGGTCTCTGAGGATAATGGCACATCAGAGAAACATTATGATTGAACAGTAGACTTACTGGCACCAGTGTCTACTAAACTTGAACAGATTGTCCTTCTACTTCACATTGTACATATGGAACGCCTTGGTCTATAGGTATCAAGGGGATGAGTCTGTAAGTGATTTCAACCAGGCACTCCACCTAAGTCAATGCATAGCGTGTGATGCACAGTTGGAACCCTTAATTATATATTTTTGTCTATAAGTTCTTTTATTTCTGAATGATGTACCCTTATATCATGCCCTTCTCTTTGAATCCCCCCGGTCTCACTGAACCATGAAGTAGGCTGTTTTGCAAAGTTAAAATATTTATTTTATGAATTTGAACAAGATATATATCACACTTTCATGAATTTGAACAATAAATATATCACACTATAAATATTTATACAATGATTGATCATCATTGTGGGGATGTCATGAAAATCAACAATCTCTTAATCAGAATGAGTATGGATAAGAAAAATATTGTAGCATGCAATAATACTTGATATGGATAGGAAAACAATGCAGCATAAAATAATACTTGATATGGGTTCAATCAAATGCAATGTCACTCTTTCCCCCTGATACTACTCAGTCCCCCATAATATGCAATATAGGGATGGAAGAAGGGAAAACAGGTTTCAAGAATATACAATCTCAACCAATACAGTTTCAATCCCAGTTCCCCTCAGCAAGCATAGAGAGAAACAGGAATGATTTCAAAAAAGGTCAAATGCTTTTGAATGTCGTTTGGAATTAATAGGGAAAACACTGAAAATGGATGGAAATCTTTAAATTGGATTCAAAACCGAAGATGATATTATCACTACAATTAACATATGACTATATGGGTGAGGGAAACATTCAGAAAAGACAAAAGAGATTCTACAATGCAGAATTACCGCCCTACGCCAAGGTGAGTGGGGGAGGTAATTCCCCATTCACCAAGGCACTTCCCCATTCCCATTTTTGCCCCCATAGGGCTCAATGGGAATGGGGAATGAGCAAATTACGGTACCGCAAATTGCGATACCATAATTAGCACCAAGGTCCCTTTGCGGGCCCATTCCTCAACGGCTGGTAAAATCAGCCGTTGAGGTCGGGTCCCGCAAAGGGACCTCGTAGTAAGGCGGTAAGGGTTTACCGATACCGGTGCCCTTACCGCATTCCATTTAATGAGGCCCATGGTATTCTTTTCTAGTAGTCTTTAAGTCATAGTAGGTCTTCATGCTTTCTAGATTTCGCTGAGCATAGGCAAAAGCATGTTGAAGGTGTTTTCTTAAATTTTCAACATACTCATGAGTTGTGGAGGCATTGATCACTGTCTGCTCTTGGGTTCTGTAGAGGAGATGCTGGGGAAGCACCATCCTGCGTCCAGTCATCAGCTCAAGCAGTGACATTTTAGTTGCAGATGGTGGGGGTAGATTGAATGACCATTAGGACAAGAGGTAATTGAATATCCCAACTTGGCCCAGAATCCGCCACAAACTTTTTTAATATGCTCACAATGATCTTGTTGTATCTCTCTGCTGCACAACTAGAGGCTGAACGGTAGGCAATGTGTAATTTTTCTTTTGACCCCAAGTATCTCCAACATCTTTGTCTTTACTTCACCAGTAAAGTGGCTACCTCGGTCTGACTCGATCCTATGGGGTAGTCCAAAACGCGAGAAGATGTGGTTGATCATCAGAGCAACTGCTGTTTCTGCCTTGCAATATGGGACCGGGAGACATTCCACCCACTTAGTAAACAAGCATGTCACGGTCAACATGTACTTATTTCCCCTAGAGGAGCGAATCGCGGGCCCGATAAAATCGACTTGCAAATCTGACCATGGCGGTGTCATCCCCCTCATTTGGAGAGGCGCACGGTGTATGAGGAATGTTGGCTGAAATTGTGCACACACAAGACATCCCTTAAAGTATTGGTCGAGGTCCTGCCCCATGTGTGGCTAGTATGCAACCTCTCTTAAGATTTCAAGTGCTGTATGAAACCCCCTATGACCGACTGTGGCCGCATCATGGGAGTGACTTAGCATCAGGCTTTGGAATGAGGTAGGGACTACCCACTGATCATGGCCAGCTAGAGATCTCCTTACCAACAAACCGTCTTGGATTTGGAACATTTTTGGACATTTTATCAACACTCTGAGGTCCTCTTTCACAATGTAATTGGTATCCGTCAGGGGAAAGTTCTCAGGGTCCTCAATGTGCTGATAAAACTTACCAATTATTGGATCCCCTTTTTGAGCCGTAATCAAATCAGCATCTGGGGTCACCATACTCCATTGTGCAGTTGAGAGTTCATTGTGAGCATTTGTCTGGGACCTAGTGATAGCAGTGACCTGGATTTCCCCCAACAGGGACTCGATCTCAAGTAGGTCCCCTTGAATGGCTCCGGTTTTGTCCAGCTGATCAGCTAGGTCATTTCCAGTTTTGTCTGTTCCCTCTACTTTAGAATGACCCTTGATCTTTTCCCAGTAGATGGTCATCCCATTTGAGGTGACCAGATCATCAAGATTTTGAATTAATTTTCCATGTTTCAAGAGTTTATTATTAGGACATAACATGCCTCTGGTTTTCCAGTTAACCAGGTGCTCCACGAACCGTTCCGTACATAATCCGAATCTGTGAATATGACCAGTTTGTGGAGTTGATGTTGGCCATCTTGACTTGACTACGGGTCTTCGGGGACCAATCTTGTACCCAGCGGAGGGTTCTGGGGTCTCATTCACCCATGCATTCCCTACGCCGGCCACAAGTTATTTGTTCCCGTTGTTGTCAACATGGTAGGAACATCCATCCACATAGACAGTAGGCATTCCCTCACACTTTTCTTCGTCAAATACTTTGTGTGGGGTATAAAGGTATGCCTCCATGTTGTCCTTAATTTTAAGACTTTCGTCCTCAAGACAGTTTTCTCTGGCACAATCATGCAAGTCAGTCAGAACTTGCGCAGGGGACTCTTCTTGTTTTGGCCATATCTGACCTCCACAGGAAAGCCTTGCATTTACAGAATCCAGGAAGTAATTTGGGAATTACTCACATTTCCGGCCCGGATTCTGTCACTTTGGAGATATTGCAGAGGCTGGTGTGGAGTCTCCACTATGATGTGTTCTCCCTGGATAAATGGGCGGTAATTCTTCAATGCCCACATCTTTGCCAGTAGTGCCTTCTCACAATCGTTGAATTTTTCCTCCACAGAGGAGAAAGTTTTTACTCGCATAGGAGATTACTTTATTGACCTTGTCATGCTTTTGGTTTAATACTGCAGTCATGCATGTATTAGGGAACCCTGTCTCCAAGAGGAACTCTTTGTTTTTGACAGGGTAAGCAAGGCAAGGCGCTTGTGAGAGGCTTTTTTTGAGTTGTCTTACTGCCTCGGCTTGTTCTGGACCCCACTCTCACTTGACCCCCTCCTTCAAAAGATGAATCTGGGGTCTTGTGATCTCTGCCTAGTCCTCAATGAACTTTATACTGTAATTAGTTAGTCCAAGGAGGCACCTTAGTTCCCGCAGAGTTGTGAGGTCTTTTAATTTCTGGAGTGCTTCCACTTTCATTTCCTGGGGACAGAGACCCTGAGGAGTAATCTCATGCCCCAAGAAATTGACATGGGTTCAACCCCACTGTGCTTTTGAAAGGAAAGTTTTGCTCCGGCAGCCCTCAACTGTGTCAGAACATAACAGATCTCCGTTATGTGTTTCTCCTCGGTTGGGCTTTTGATTAAATCATCATCTACATAAGTCAGGTTACCCCTTTCACCCAGGTTGGGCATGGCCTTATGCAGAAACATGTTGAATTCATTGCCGGAGTTGATATATCCAAAGGGAGTACGGGTCCATGTGTACTGCTGCCCCTCCTAAAGTGAAGGCCAGCTTATATTGGTCCTTCCCACTGACATGTACAGTTCAGTATCCGTTGGTCAGGTCTATTGCAGTGAATACGTGTGACCCATGGATCTGAGCCAGCCCTTGGTCATTGTAGGGAAGAGGCCATCAGGAAGTATGGACCTGTTTATTGAGCTTCCTAAGGTCGGTGCAGAGTCTCCACTGGCCATTTGGCTTCAATATCCCCAGCACCGGATTATTGAAGGTGCTGTGGACTGGACGGATTATCCCACGGGACTCAAGGTTCTTAATTATTTCCGTAAGGACTCCATTGATGCGAGAGGCAAGCGATATTGCTTCACAAATACTGGGGTCATGCCAGGGTCCGTGGGAATTGTTGTTGTGTGGATGTCAGTGCGACCACAGTCATATGAGTCCACTGCAAAGAGATCTTGAAAATCCAAGAAAAATTCTTTCAATTTTTGCTTCTGCTCCAGAGTCTCACAGGCATCAGCTAGGTTGACTCTCTCTTCAACCATCTGCCTGAAGCCTGGAAAGACTTCTGGTTTTGCCATCTCAGTGGCCTCCTCCAGATGGGTGGAAAAGTCCCTGGTCAAAGTGCTGATTTGGACTGGTGGCTTCAGGTGGGAAAGGTAGCCCTCATGGACCTGGAAAATCACCTCATCCTTCCTGAAGTCACAGGTCACATCCTCCTTACCATAAGGGCGCAAAGTGTACACCAGGAAGTTCCCCCCATGCCGGGTAAAGATCCTGTCTGGTGTTGTGTTGTCATCACTATCACTGTCAAAACAGTCCTTGGGGATTGGTACTAACAGTTCATTGCCTAAATCTATGGAAAAATGTCGGTCATCAACCAACATTCCAATAATGGTGCCTGCGGCTAGAGTGATACTCTTTAAGTCGCTGTTATCCACCGCTATTGGAATGGTGTCATGTTCTATATTGACGAGTGGTGTTGGGTTTACCCCCAACCCTTGCTGTTGGAGAGAAGCATTTAGATGAATGTAGGCATCAGGATTTTTTTATTTCTGTCCTCTTTTAACTTTCACTTCCAGGGAGAATTGTCGGGTCCTTTCTGGGATGGTGACTTCCTCTCCAATCTGAATTGAATTTCAACTGCATAAGGCAGCAGTTAAGCTGACCTAAATGCTTTCTCTGGGTCATCAAAGCTCATGGGATTGTACGCTAATCAGGACCAAGCTTTGAAGTTTATTAGGTCCAAACTAATGGCAAAGTGATTGAGAATTTCACAGCCTAAGTAAAAGGAGGCAGTGACGTCTCGCACGACCCAACAATTATGGACTATGCTCTTGTTGCCTATGGAGATTGTGAGCATACACCTGCTTGGCAGGAGATGTTTGGAATTGTGTGTTTCCAGATCCATTTCCCATTTGTCAATGAGTCTAAATGTGGGAATGGCTGGCTCTTTTGGGAGTTGGCGGAACATGGCTTTGCTGTTGAAGCTATTACAGTTCTTCACACAGACTTGGGTGAGAACAGAGTCCTTCCCTTCATTTAACTGAACAAGAGTGAACAAATGCTCTCCAATTTGCTGAATATCAGCGAGGCTCTGAGCTGATTTCTCATCTTTCTGGACTATAGGAGTGGGAATGTCTGATTGTGGATTGGTAAAGAATTTCAGAGTGTTTCCTTCCAGTGTGGAATGCCACCTTAGATTGGAAGGAAGGTTGATTTTCAGAAATAGAGAGGACCCCCCCATCACCAGTTTGTTCTCCTACTGCTATTACGGTCACGTCTGGGATTTGATTGTTCTGGAAGTGAAATTCTACTTCATCAGATTTTTGTTCAACCATGTGGCATGTGCCGTTTAAACTAACATGGTTGACACTCTGTTTCAACTTTATTGGTCGGTTAGTCTGGGTCCAGAGGACCTTGTTTACACAATCTATTAGGGGAGACAACCTTCGCAGGAGGTCATTCCCTAGTAAACAAGGGGTGCCGTCTGGAGTTACAACTATGACCGGGTGCTTCACCTTGTGTCACCCAATGTTAATGTTCAAATCCGCAGTCCCCTCGACGGAAATTTCCTTCCCGTTGAAGTTCTGAAGTTGTCCAGGAAGAGGAGTGAGAGGTATTTGGTAATTCTCCCCCCTTCCTGAGTTCAGTTTATCAAAGGGCCTTTTTGACAGAAGGGTAGCTTGGGATCCACTGTCCACCAGTGCCAAAATTGTACCCTGCCCCTGTATTTGGACCGGGGCATAGAATCTTCCCTCCTTCTCCTCAAGGGGGCACAGATAATGTACACTTTTGGACAAGTGGTGGGTTGGTTTTCTAGTTTTGGACACTGATAGGGAAGAGATTTGGGCAGCACTTTGTGAGGAGTCTAGGGAATCTGAAAAGAAAAGGTGACAGCTAGATATGGGAGAAGTTTTGGATTCCCCTGGTTCTGGTTTTGCCCCCCCCCTTTTTGGAGGCAGTCACCAGGATGGGTTTGAACCAGGGGATGTTCATGCTGTTGATTCTGGGGTTGGATGATGGGCGGCGCAAGCTCAGTCCCCACATCTACCCAGTCTGGATTTGGATCCTTGGGGACCCATATTTCTTTCGGAGGAGTTCCCCATCTCTGAAGGAGACGATCCTTTTCCTAGGATCCTCTGAGGACCCGTCTCCTTCAAATTGGAAGATCTGTACCTCCTCTTCAAAATGGGTCTGTTTGGGTTCTTTGTTTCTCCTACCCCCCCTCTGCTCCTTGGGTGGCATACCTTCAGGGGCAGAAGATTTTGGTTCTGGTTCCTGGGTTTCCAAGGGCTTTTTACAGCTTCCTCCAAGGCTTTACACCCCCTTTCCCCTTGTGCCTCCTCCCTGGGAACCGGTGGGTTGTCAGGGTTTTCCCCCTGCATTGCTCTGGAGCACCAAGTGCAGAGTTTGAGGCATTCTGCACCGGCATGCTCATCTGAGGGTTCTGTTGAGCCCTCAGCATGCGACCCAGATCTTGCGCCATGTTTTGGACCTGGCGCTATAACTGTGACACCCGCTCAGGCTGATACGGGGTCCTGTTGTCTCCCCTGGGCTGATCCCGGGAAGGGTAGCTATCCCTTCTCCGAAAATACCCCGGGTTTGGAAAATTCAGGTACCCCTCCACCCATGGCCTTCCCTCTCCCGGAATAGGTTGTCTGGGCTCAGAAAATTGGAGAAAGAAGGATGGATGGTTTTGGGGTTGAAAGTTTTGCGGGTACATGGGGAAGAAGTTCTGTCCAGGATTTGGGGAATTTCTGCCCTCCTGGGGGAAGTGAGGAGGGAAGTTCCCTGGGTAAGCTGCTGTTTGGTTGGATCCCCCCCTTGGGCTGGGGGAGTCCACCCATAACCCAGGATGGGTCTATTCCCCTTGTAGTCAGGGGAGTGAAGGATCCCATTTGTGGGACTACCTCCTTGGCTCCATGTCTGTGACTGGCCAGAGAGCCTTCTGGGCTTGGGATTATTCTGATTCGGTGCAGGCGGGTTTTTAGGCCCCCCCCCATTTCCAAATCTAAAATGGGGGCAACCTTCACCTCTGCCACCTTAGCAGGAGCAGGGGTGTCGGTTGGTTTGGGACTTTTGCATTATTTTGTTTTCTATGGGTTTTTGCACCTCATAAATCTGTGTGGCCTGTTCAATGACCCAGTCTAGTGATCTTTTCTCATGAAAATCTCTCACTAGCTGGGTCAGGATGTACTTGGGGAGAGCGTGGAAAAAAGCATTTACAAACTCTAAGCATTTACTGCTGTCAGTGCGCAACCTTCTCTTGGTCTGCGCAAAGGCACGCTTTAATTACTGCACAAATTATTGTGGGGCCTGATCCTCCCCACATTGCAAGTTGTAGGCTGCCTTGCGAGCCTCCTGAGGATTTCTGTGCACAGAAAAATGCTTCAAGATGGCTGCCCTATAGGTGGACCATCTAGAATGATTTTAGTCCTCCAGCTCCGCAAAGAAGCTGGAGTATTCTGGTGAGAAGGTCCATTTCACATATTGAATACAGCTTTGGCTGTCCTTCTAATGGAAAGTTTCCATCATCTGCTCAAAGAGCTCTAGGTGCTCCCAAACAGAATACTTTGCGTTCTTATGATAGGGCATAATGACGCTCCTTATCGCTTTGATTTGCTTTAAGGGGTCCTTAATCAAGGCCCTTTTTGCCTCATTGGCCTTCTTGGTTCGGGTAACCCTGGTCCACTCCTCCTATGACTGTGGGGACCTAGTCTCCTGTGTCCTGGGGCACTCAGAGGAGTCTTCTGATTCCTCCTTGCTCCCAGAATTTAATGGGTACCTCCCCCACTGTCCTAGCTGGGCAGAGGTTTTCAGGATGCCCTTAGTGGGCCTACTCTCATGGAGTTCCCCACTAAATTACACATTACTTGAGAACCCATACCCAGATGCCCACCCATCCATTCCTGGGAGGTGCTGGTCTATGAGCCCCATATTTCTGATTGGATTGAAATCTGCCATCCCCCTGGCCCTTGGCTCATGTGCGCCAGTGGACATGGGGGTGGCAGAGTCCAGGGATTGGAAGAGATGAAGGCACCTGGCACTAGGGTTCCTGAGGTTATGCTCAGGTGTTTCCCTTTCCCAGCAAACCTCATCTCTGTCAGCCCCTGCTCCCTGTTGCCATGCAAGAATCTGAGCTTTCTGTTCCTCAATCAAGGCCTTGCTAGTTTCTATCAATCTCTCTTGCATGGCTACCTGCCTGTGGAGCCTGTCATTGTTCTCACAGAGAGCCTCATTTTCTCTCTGTGCTTCTTGTGTTGTTTTAGAGTACTGGGCCAGTCTTTGCTGCAGGAGGGTTACCTCCTGAGTCCAATCCATACTGGCCTGGTCCTTCCTTGCTAGAGCCTCCTCCACCCTCCTGGTGTGCTCTAACAATCGTTCATGCTCTTTTTGGAGGTCACCCAGTCCCTTAAGGGACAGGTGATTTTCATGTATTTTCTTTTTTAAATGACAGACTTCCTGGCCTAAGGTGGTCCTTTCCTGAGCAAGAGCCTGTCTCTGTGCCGCCAGGTCGTCCCTCTGTCTTTGAAGTGCACCAGCTTTCTGGCGCTCTTCATCAAATTCTACCTGGGTGTCCAGGTCTTTCAAGATTCATTTATTACTCTCTTCCTTCTCTCTGTCTAAGTGGCTTTGCAGGGTGACTACCTGCTCTGCCCATGCCCTGTTGAAATGTATTTGTTCTTACAGCTTTTTCTGGCTCTGCAGCAGAGAGTCCAAACTTTCTTGCTACTCATTCTGCAGGGCCAGCATTCTGGTATCCTGCTCTGCCTTTTCCTGCTGCAGGATACCTATGTCCTCTTTTATTTTGATTATGTACTGCCTACTTTCATTTTCTGATTCCTGCCTCCTCTGTAGCCTCTGCTCAGAAGTGTCCATATCAGTTTGGGCCTTTTCTAATGCCTGCAGTTGCCTGTTTTCCAGATCTTGGCCGCCGGCATATTTATCCTGTATTGCTCCAACATACAGGTGTAGATATGCCACTATTTTGGCAATCTTGTTTTGCTCTTCCTTTGCCTTAGGGGCCATATATAGTTCACTCAGGGCCATATGTAATGGACCCTGATATTGCCATGTATCTAACCCTGTTGCAGTGATCTGTTCTGTGATTGCCTGCAACCACACATTATGATGCTGCTGTGTCCATTCAGCCATTACAAATCATTTTTGCAATAGGTGCTCTTTTGCCATATTCATCTCTACCAAAGTCGCCATTCTGGAAATATTAATTTGCTTCCCGACTTACAGAGGTTTTCTTTTATTTTTCTAAAACAGACTGATTCATTAGAGCGTTCCTATTGAGGGTTTTTTTTCACAGTGTAACACGGCGTGGTAGCCCAACAGGATTTATGTAACGTGTCAGTTAGCACACTGTATTACACTGTCACAAGTGGTATATCTAATTCAGAAATCCCGCGACAAGCCCCCAATCTTGTAAGTGACTTCAACCCGGCACTCCACCTAAGTCAGCGCGTAGCGTGTGGCGCACCATTGGAACCCTTAATTATATATTTGTGTCTATAAGTTCTTTTATTTCTGAATGATGTACCCTTATATCATGCCCCTCTCTTTGAATCCCTCCGGTCTCACTGAACCAGGAAGCAGGCTGTTTTGCAAAGTTAAAAGATTTATTTTATGAATTTGAACAAGATATATATCACACTATTAATATTTATACAATGATCACCATTGTGGTGATGTCACAACAATCACCAATCTCTGTAATCAGAATGAGTATGGATAAGAAAAATAATGCAGAATGGAATAATACTTGATATGGATAGGAAAATAATGCAGCATAAAATAATACTTGATATGGGTTCAATCAAATGCAATGTCACTCTTTCCCCCTGATACTACTCAATCCCCCCTAATATGCAATATAGAGATGGAAGGAGGGAAAACATGTTTCAAGAATATACAATCTCTACCAATGCAGTTTCAATCCCAGTTCCCCCCAGCAAGCATATAGAGAAACAGGAATGATTTCAAAAAAGGTCAAATGCTTTTGAATGTGGTTTGGAATGAATGGGAAAAACACTGAAAATCGATGGAAATCTTTAAATTGGATTCAAAACTAGTCGGAGACGCTTTATATAGTTCCAGATAAACACTAGCAATGATGATAGAATAACAAGCAGATTGAAAAATGAATTCTGAGCTCAGATGCAAAGAAAAGCTATTTTACACATGATGAAATTGTGCCAAACTAAAGATTCGCTGAAAACTTTTCAACGTGCGAGAAACATGATTACAGAAAAACTACAAGGAGTTGGAATGTGTTTGAAATCTGAGGAGGTTAGCTTTAATTTGACACTTAAATTTCATTTCTAGCATGTGCAGTACAGAAGTTATGAAGGTTTTAGTAGAGGTTGATTTTTTCCCACAAAAGAGTCAAGATTTACAAATGAAAGATGCACTTTTGAATTACAGACAGGAATTTCTTTACACTAGGGAGGCTATGAAGATACAAGATACCCAACTGGACAGCCACCAGATCAGCGGCACCTCTGTTCTGACTTTTGCTCACCGAGACACTTGTCTTTCTCAGCAAATATATTAGCACGAAGATGATATTATCACTACAATTAACATAGGACTATATGGATGAGGGAAAGATTCAGAAAAGACAAAAGAGATTCTACAATGCAGTTCTGGATATGATAGAATGGTTTTGGATTGGATTACTTAAGGATAAGAGATTGGCTATGGACAATTCTATGCTAGATACTCACAACTATGGTTTGGAATGGGCCCGTCAAAGATCTGGTCAAAGGTTTTGGACTGGAATTCTGCTAGTCCAAAGGACAGGATTCAGGCCCTTGGTTCTGCACGCAGCACTGCACGGCCTCTCGAATGGATCTGACGGGTTGGTTCTGGGTGGCAGCTATCAGGTTACAGCTCTGCTCTACTGGTATGGGTCTCTGGGTTCTAGCAAGAGTTCTTGGCAAGAAGCAGAAACATCACAGCCTGCTTGTTCTATTGGTTTGGTTGGGTTCCCCTTGGAAGTCTGGGGTAAAATCAGGTTTCAAGATTTTAAAGGCCAAGCTGAGAAGGGTTCAGCTTTGGAATGGGCCTTCTGCTTTCAGAATTCTAGAGTCTTGGATATGGATTCTTCTTGCAAAGTGCTTTGCCAGTAAATCAGTTGATGGGTGAATCTGTGTGTCTCTCTAGGTCCTAAACTGTCCCTATTTATGTATTTCCCTAATGGGTGGGTAGGCTAAATTATACTAGCCACACCCTCTAGGAATCCTATTGGTCAGGGTCTGTCCTCTCTCCTGATTTGAGAAGGAACACATGGTTTCATGATGATGTAGCATTTTATAATCCAGGGAGTACCTCCCCTTTGTTTCAGTACAGTAAATCTATTTTTCACATAAATCATATTTACAATATCACCAACCTGCTAATAATACATATTCACATCACAGATTTAGTAGAGCATGTATCCGTCCGAGTCCCAACTCAGTGAGAGCTTTGGTTCAAAATTTACAGTTATTTGTGCTTTTGATTGGTTAACCAGTGTCAGATCTGTCCACATTTTTCTCCAAACATGCGCATGACATCTGGGCATAATCCTGTGAAGTTTCATATTTCTGGCATTACCACAATTGCTACAACATCAACATTTTGGTAGTCCTATCTCTGAACATCCCACAGAGTTCAGAGTAGTCTCAAACTGTGAGAAGAATGTTCATATTAGCAACCTATAAATTACAGATTTTTACAAGTTTTGCACAGTTCTCTATGAGTCTTTTTCCAAAAAGATATGTTCTACAGTTTCAGATACACAAATCTGTCTGGTCCCTCCTCCATGGTTTGCTGGGCCCAGAGCAGTCCAGAGCTCTCTTCCTGCTGGCAGTTGATTTCTGTTGACACCCGGAATTTGCATTCCCTTTCAGTCTAGGAAGCCTATTGTCTCTTCCAGAGAAGCAGAGCAACATTCCCTCGTTCTTTCATTAGCATCTAAATGATAGTTCCTGGGGAGAGAGCAAAAGGAAGGCACCCTTTGTTGGAGCAAACTGTGGAATGTGCTTTTGAAGTCCAATGTGGCTGGCCTCAGTTCACTTTGTTCAAAATTGTCTTTTGCTAAAATAAACCTTACATTTTCAACAAATATACACAAATCTGTTAATTCCAGTCTCTTCAAAACATAGAAATTGAATTGTAGCAACCTATATTGCTTTTGATAGCACGTCTCTTCTTTTCCACAATTTGATGTTACTGTACAAGTTTAAACTAACAGTATCAGTAAATGACAGCTTTGACACAGGCGAGTGGCGGTACTGTGCCCATATCTGACAGGTTTTTCCATGCAAGCACCTTTTTGAATGGGGATATTTTTGTGATGAAAGGTGCTTCTCCTGACATTGTTCTTATGGGGATTCCTTAAATAAGGTGATGGTGAACACTCCACAAGGTTGTTGGATCTTCTCTGTTGTTAGGGGAACATGATTTTGCAATTTCAACAGCCAAGGAAAAACGGATTTTAAAGCACTTCTGGGTTTTCCTGTCAATGCAGCCCTGCCTTTTCAAGCAGTTCTATTTCACTCTGTGGGTAGCCCAATGACAGATTTTGACAGTGTGGTCTCCTGTTTTACCACTGGCATAGGCAAAATGGATTGGCAGCCTATTTTTCTTGTTTCCCTGCGCACTTCTCAGAGATTTTTAGCGCACATTGGGCTTTTTGGCGGCCATTCTGTTGTTTCTGATGAAAGCAGCGCACAGTGATGTTGCAGGGCAGAGCCTAGTGGGTCAGAACATCCCACAAGTCATAATAGATCTTGCATGATTTGTGGGTGCAGTGCTTCATTTGGAACCCACCTCAGTGCTCGAGGATTTGAAAATTGACGTGTCACATTACCATTAGGATTTGAAATATAATTTGACACTTTAGTATTGGGGTTTGGGACAAAATCCATATCGAGGAGAAGGTGAAGTACACTGTGACTATTCCCATACGTAAGGGAACTATTTGGCCATAGTACACAAATCTCCAGTAGTCCAGGGAACATGAACAATGAGTGGGTAGGGATGTTCCCCTTCCACTGATGAAACCACCACAAACCTTCTTAGGGGTGCATAGAACACTGCAGAGCTGAACACATGTTGTGTACCACCCCTCATCACTGACATTGTTATAGGAAGAGGCAAAATGGGTATCAGCACAAAAATGTGAGCTGTTACCCCTCCATTAATCATGGAGAAAGTGCCTGAAGTGTTCACTTCTGGATTCACAATCGCAGTCGGTATCAACTCGGTGGAGCACGGTAGGTACCTGTGCAATCACTGCTAACCGGGCAGTCAGACGACAGCTTGCTCTTTCACAGTCACAGTGTTCACATTAATAAATAAATCAATACTAGCTTCGGCTGTTTCTTCATCTTGTCTATCTTCCTGTTTGTCATCTAATATTTGGGGACATATTAGGGTGGTTGACCTAAACAGATTACTTGTGCCTTTGCTCATTATGAATTTGTTTTGCCCCTTCAGTCACTCATTATAGTTCTTCAGTTCTGTGATCTTAGATTCAATCCGTTGAGTTGTTGCTTCCTTTAACCATGTCTCATATTCCCCCACTACCCCTTGCTCATATTTCCCTAGTGCACGTTTAGAGCAAATCACAAATGCACTAGATTTTCCATATTTAATGTACCCACCAAAAGAAACTAAATTGTGACTGTCTTTCATCAGCAAATGCCAGACATCAAGAAACACACATTTAGCCAAATTTAGTAAGCGTTCATAAAATGAGCAGGTGTGCAATTTGGTGGTGCCTCTACCTGTTTAGTTTGTCTTTTGACCATGTCTGTCCCTTGTATTAATCCATGCATTCAATATCAGTTACCAAGGTACCATTTATACTTTCCACTCTTACGAGTTCCCAAGATGGGTGGGTATTTTACTGAAACTCTAACAAGTGGTCCATGCTAGAGAGAATTCTCAGAAATGTGCTAATTCCCTCCACCTTAGAGTAGCCCAGCAATTTTGCTGGATTTTGAGGACTTGATTTGTTTAAGCTGGAGAGAGTGAGGCCCTTTTTTCCCACTCTCTCATGTATTTTAATGTGATTTTGTACACTGTGTTTCTTTTGGTTATTGAGTCTTACAAACTCCATAGGCATCATCTTTTACATTGTGTCACACAGCACATTCAGTGCAGTGGCTCAGGGAATTCTTTCAGATTGCCCAAAGGTTTAAATACCTTCTCTGGGATAAATCACTGTTTCCCAGAGCAGTAAAGTGAAATTGACTTTACTTACATTTGTAACTTTCTAGACCCAGCACACACTATCTAGTATCCCCTTTGTCTAGCTTCTCATGCAATAATTGTATGTTACCCTTTTCTCACTGTATGGCTGGTGGCAGTGGTTTTGTTTTAACTACCATGATGTGCATTTACCACGGGCTGTTAAAAGCAGAGGGTACAGAATGTCAGACCATGTAAGAACCCAAATAAAGGAAGAGGTCAACAAGATGCTTGATCTCGGGGTAATAGAGCCATCTACAAGTCCATGGTCTAGTCCAGTTGTACTAGTACCAAAGGCAGGATTCAAGGAGTTGAGATTCTGTGTGGACTATAGAGCCCTTAATGCAGTCATCACGACTGATGTTCATCCTTTACCTAGGACTGATGAGCTGTTGGACAAGCTTGGTTCAGCCAAGTACCTCAGTAAATTTAACCTAACCTTAGGCTTTTGCCAAATAGCTCTGACAGACCATGCCAAGGAGAAAACTGCATTTTCAACCCCAGCAGGCCTCTACCAGTTTAAGGGTATGCCTTTTGGACAAAAGAATGAACCTGCTACATTCCAAAGGATGGTAAATCATATTCTGAATTGGATGGAGGACTTCTGCATGGCATACTTGGATGACATTGCAGTTTTCAGCCCTACTTGGAAGGAACATATTGACCACTTAGGATATGTATTGCAGGCTCTTGAAAAGGGCAATCTGACCATAAAGGCAAGTTAATGTAAAATTGGTCAGAGTAAAGTGGTCTACCTTGGACATGACGTAGGAGGAGGTGAAAAAAGACCATTGCCTAGCAAAGTACAATCTGTACAAGACTGGACCACCCCTACTACTCAAACCCAAGTGTGAGCCTGTGTAGGTCTCACACGTTACTATAGGACCTTCATTGAGAATTATGGGAGCATAGCCTCTCCCTTGAATGTGATCTCCTCACCCAAATTCCCCAAGAAGCTCAGGTAGAATGAGGAGTGCACTAAGGCATTTGACGGTTTTAAGCAAGCCCTTTGTCACGCTCCAGTCTAAGAGCTCCTGACTACAACCAATCATTTGTTGTACAGACAGATGCTTCCAATACAGGTATAGGTGCAGTTCTGAGTCAGCTGGATGAGAAAGGCAGGGAACACCCAATCTGCTTCACCAGAAGGAAACTGAAGGAACCTGAGACTAGGTGGACAACAATAGAATGTGAATGTGTTGCCATTGTGTTGTCTTTGAAGAAGTTTATACCATACTTGTATGGTTATACTTTTGTGATCCAAACAGATCACCAACACTTGAGATGGTTAATGCAGGTGAAGGGGGAAAATCCTAAATTGTTAAGATGGCCATTTAGCCTACATGGGTTTTATTTTACCATTGAAAACAGGTCAGGGTGTAACACCAAAATGATGATGGTCTCTCCAGAAAGTACGACCGCCTATAGTAAGGAGATTCATCCAGGGGTGGATTAAATCCTCCTGTCACTTAGTCTTGGGGGGGACGAGTGTTAGGGAGAGAGTGCGACCCTTTTTTCCCATTCTCTCATGTATTTTAATGTAATTTTGTACACTGTATTTCTTTTGGTTATGGAGTCTGACAAACTCCATAGACATCATCTTTTACATTGTGTCACACAGCACACTGTGGCACAGTGCATTCTTTCAGATTGCCCAAAGGTTTAAATACCTTCTGTGGATTAAACTTTTTTTCCAGAGCAGTAAAGTGAAATTGACTTTAATTACATGTGTAACTTTCTAGACCCAGCACACATTATCTTACAATAGGGTGCTGGAGGGGTTACCTAGTATCCCCTTTGTCTATCTTCTCATGTAACATTTGTATGTTACACTTTTGTCACTGAATGGCTGGTGGCAGTGGTGTCGTTTTAACTACCATGGTGTGCATTTTCCGCGTGCTGCGTTCGCAGCTGCAGTAGAGCACCCAAGGGTGCCATTTTTGTCAAAATGGCGGTAGTCTTCTTTTTTTCGCCATTTCTTTGTGAAACGTTCCTTCTTGAGATTTACTCTGAATGTTAAACCAGGTTTGGACCCATTGTTCCCTTTGCCTTTGGCGAGATTCACGAGTGAACCCGGCCTCTGGCTCCACAGTGTCTTGGGTAGGCAGGATGTGAGGGAGGTGCCCAAAACTCCCTGTGCTTAGTCTCCTAGGAGTCCCAAATGCACTCGGTGGTGATTGGCTGGCTGACTGTCTGGCAAGGATAGTCACCCTGCTGGGTGACTGACAGCTAGGCTGGAATGAATGGGAGAGAACTGAATAAAAGGCAAGGCTTTTGGCTTGGAAGGCAGGCAGAGTCAACCACTGGACGAACCGAAGAAGAACTTGAAGAGGACGCCTGCTGCAACTCCTGGACCCTTGGTTTGCCTGGTGAGGCCCTGCTGCTGTGCTGAAACTCCAAATTCCAATCGAAAGAGAAGCCCCTGCCAGAGTGACCTCTCCCTTTGAGTTGGTGGGATTAATCAACTCCAAAGTAAGCTACCTGGACATCCATCTCAAGCTGGTTGAATTTCCACAGAGTTGCTGCTTGAAACCGTATAGACAAGGAGAGGAATAACAGATTGTGTGCATTGCTTTAAGCTGGCCAAGAGCTCCAGGAAGATCCTCCGGACTCCCAGGAAGCAGAACTGACCAAGCCTGAGCCCAACTCAACAGAGTGCGGGATCCCAGAAGCAAGGAAAGCCCATCTCGACAGCCTTGAACCGCAGTGTTGCGATTGATGGGAGGAGCTGAAACACTGAACAGCCACTCAATTGAAGATTGTTGTTTGCAAGCTCTGACCATCCCATTGCAGTGCAGGAGTCCCCATAAGTCTTCCCTCTTGTCCCCATGACTGAGGCCCAGGAACAGTGAGATCTGCAGAGCTGCACAGCAACAGAAGTCATCTGCTGCACTTGTCTTCATTCTAAAGGTACTGTAAAGGCTGAGAGAACTTATCTCTTACTGTAGAGTTGCTTGCATCTTCTGCTACTCACTCGTCTAATCATTTTGTGGCCTTACATTTGAATAGTGTCTTCTTAAAGACTACTAAAACACTGTTCAAAGACTTTGTACTTACCTACAAAGAAGTGCTTCAGCTCATATAGACTTTTGCCTATTGACTTTGGCTTAGCCTCGTCCACTGAAAGACTCTTATTGGGAGATCAGAAATGTTTTCCTGCTTAAGAATATTTGTGGTCTCTTGTTGGTTCTAAATAATCTTTTCCTTTGACTTATAACTATATGATGGCCCACACAGACGGCCTGAAGCACCCCGGTGTAGACGCACCTTTTAGCCACAGTGCATTGTCACTGTCATTTTGAAAGAACATTCTGTCATTTGTTTTGTTGTGAAAAATGTCCATTTGTTCTTTGTTACATGCTGTCCACTAGACTCTGGCAACGTGTGTTTCATTTCTTACTGTTGACACACAATTTATGAAGATCAATCAGTGTTGATATTATTGTGTTTTATTTTTCTGCATGAGTGTTATTTACAATTTGTATTTTCATTTACTAAATGCATAACTGCCAAAATTATAAAAACCAAGAACCTACCCAGACCGGGTATCATGAATAGAGTGTTGTGTATATTCATTTTTGTCACAGGAATCAAAGGGGAGTGCAAAAAGTGATTTCTTTTTGACCTATTCAAGTGTGTTTTTGTCTTATAAGTAGCCCCCCTGGGCAGAATAGGTCACTCACCAGGAGCCCTGATCTATAATTTGTCAATAACTAGAGCCACCATGGGGGTTAAACTAGACTATTGTAATGCCCTCCTACCAGGTATGCCGGCAAAACATATAAAAAGACTCCAAATCACACAAAACAATGCTCTTAGAGCAGCCCTGATCATTCCCAAAAGAGATCAAATCACTCATGCCAGGCAGGCAGCACACTGGCTCCTCATAAGAGATTGGATAACCTTCAAAATCCTTACTCAGACGCACAAATGCCTGTCCCTCACACCCCCACCATACCTATCAGAGACCATTGCGAGAACCAACTCTGCACGCCCCATAAGATCTTGCTACACTAACCACCTACACATCCCGCTCATTAACAGGGCCAAAGCAGGCGGGATTGTATTCTCATACCAAGCACCTGAACTTTGGAATGCCCTACCCCCAGCTCTCAGAGTGGAGACCTCCCTCACAGCTTTCAGGAAAATGCTAAAAATGTCACTCTTCAACTGAACAACTGAATACACTGTTCCCTATGTCACCCCCCACCCCCTTGTTGCTATCCCACTGAATATATCCATTGTACTATGTAACCAAGTCATTCTGCACTGTAAATATTCATTGTACTATGTAACTAAGTCATTCTGCGTGTAACAGCGCCACAATGCCTCGGGGCTGATGCTCGCTTTTTAAATGTATATAAACAAATAAATAAATACATAAATAAATAGTAACATCTTAGGTCCTTGAAAATCTGGATGTTGCATTGCCCATGGTACGGAAACAGCACTCCTTGACTTAAAAGCGAACATCTTGCAGACAAGTGAAAATAGTGTTACTGCACTGCTTATGCTCCTGCATCTGTTTGTAGCTTTTGAGCTCGTGGACCAAGGTCTGCTGATAAAAAGGGTAATACCACTCTGCTTTTGTTTCACCCACAGCAACCAATTGGGTCAAGTCCTTCTTGACTGGTCTCGTGCCAGCAGTGATGCCATTGCCGAAGAATGTGAAGTCATGCGTGGGGTCCCTCAGGCATCATGTCTGTCCCCCATGCTATGCAATATTTTCACAAAGCTGTTACCGGACACTAGAGGACTTACATACACAAATTGAACTGATGATACGGAGTTCTTAATACCACTCTCGAGGGAACCATGTTCAAGACACAGGGACCATTAATGCCATCAACTCTGTGATCCAGCAATGGGTGGCTTAAAACGGTTAGGCACGCAATCTCTCAAAAACACAGTCGATGATTGAAAACCCGGCTGCCCGGCTGCCTGACCCAGGAGTCTGGACCCTATATATGGGAAATTTCGTATAGCTGGATGTGCCATTGCCACATTACCAAAAGATAAAACTTTAGGCACTGTTCTTGACCAAGAAATTAACATATAGGCACATGTGAATAGCCTAGTTGCTGCATCCTCTTCTCACATCAAGCTGCTCAGCCAACTAAGACCTTTCTTGATGCATAATAACTTTGCAACTATTGCTAGAGCCATCATCGGGGCCACAATAGATTATTGTTCCAATTAGCTTCAAGGGGTACGAAAGGAGAGTCAACCAAGTTACAGGTTATCCAAAATTCAACTGCGTGCAGTCGAAGGATTGCACAGAAGAGAACACATTTTGGAGGCAAAAAAAAGGACTTATGCTGGCTGCCAATTCAGGCTAGGATTATATTCTGCTTGCTTTCTTGGAAGCATAAATGCCTCTTTAGAGAGGGTCCAGTGTATCTTTCCTTAAAACAGTCTTGGTTGACGATCTAAAGGACACTAAGGTCAAATAACACGCACCTTTTATTGGTGCCAAGATCTAAACTGGCCCTGGTTATTCTGGATGTAATCAAGAGATATATATAGGCCACGCTGTAGACAAAGTCATTCAATATTCAGTATATACTTATTTATTGAAAGATGTGTATCATCAGGGATATCCCCCTACTCAGAGAGGCATTCACGTGTAATTTCAATAGACAAGTGATATTTATTCCTTTTTTTTTTAAATCAAAAAAATTGCTAATGTACCAAAAATCATAGGGCTCAATGGGAATGGGGAGGTAGGTAATAACGGGCAAATTACATCTGGCCCGTTATTGCCTCCCTCTTCTCCTCGCGGGACCCGGAAAGCATGCTGGGTTTTATCAGGCGGGCAATCCGGGCCCCGTGATGGGAAGCTTGTAATCAGCACTCCCGGAATGAAGGGGACCGGTGCTGTACCGGCCCCCTTCAATCCGGGAGCGCCAGGGTCGTAATGAGGCACATAATATTTAGAAAGGGGTACAGAGCACCAGAAAGCGGGAAAGTCCCGGCAAAACCAGGACATCTGGTCACCCTATGGGCAGTATCTTCAAATTTGAAGAAACTGTAGCGAACTGGACAATTTCTATAACTATGCGAAAGATTTGGATTCACGATTGAAACAAAGGGGATATCCTAAGAAGCTCATTAATAGAGCAAGAAAACGGGCTAGATTCACTGACAGAGATGCATTGCTAGCCCCCAAAGCACTCTCCAATCAGGAACAGGAAGAGCAAAGACTGTCATGCATCATTACTCATGGTTTGAACACCTTCCAAGTAAAAAATCTCATTACAAAATATTGGCCTCTAGCCAGACTCAGTCTACCTAATGAGACCATGCTGAGATTTGCCTTCAAGCATGAACAGAACCTTTGTGACAAACTGTACAATCTAGATTTACCAAATCCACACCCTGGACAGGATTATGGAACTTAAGAGCAACCATTGGGCATTTCCCAGGTGGCAATTGCATAGCCTGACAATTTACCAAGAAATTGAAGTCTTAATATTGGCGATTGCATATGGACCCTATCTAATTTGACCAATTGCAAAACCAAACAAGTGGTATATTGCATTGAGTGCCCCTGTGGCACTAGGCCAGTGCATATAAGGATCTCCCTACACAGATCTAAAATATGTTGCAAGAACCTCTAAACTCCATTGGTTAACCACTATATTGAATACCAACATACAGCTAATGATATTCTATGGTGGGTGTTAGATACCATGAAAGAATCACCACATATAATGAGGAGCCTTCTACTTAAAGAAGCACGCTGGATCCACATATTGGATACCCAGCAACATGGTCTGAATGAAGAATGTGTTCCCCCATCATAGTGGCTGTGTGACCTAACGGTTTACATGTCCTCAACATGTGATTTATTTTGCTAGCCCTAATGTACCAACAAGCCATTCTATGAGCTTGCTTGATGGCAGCTCTATGCTTACTGGCATTAGCAGTATAAATCTTTACAAATCTTTACAATAAACCCCCTAAAACCTCTGATAACAATATGAATACAGGGCGCCCTGACCCTATAGATTCACCCTGACAATACGCCTCAATCATCTTGACTAACACAAACAAACCCCAACTGGCAGGTAATTCTCGTGATCACGAGCCTCTTTCTAATCTCTGCAACACGAAGGTAGAGGATTTGCACAAATGGCGATGTTTACCTCAGTAACAATGGAGGCTTCCAAACTGTCCCACTTTTGCTTTTTTCAAAGCGCCAGAGGTTGTCAAGACAATGTATACACAAATCTAGACATTCAAATACGTCACACGCAGAGCCGTTGTCACCAGGGCAACAACAAAGGCTTCCAAAACTGTCCGACGTTCGCTTTTCACAACGCGCCAGTGGTTGCAAAGACAACGGATACACATACCTAGCCGTTCGATTACATCATATGCAGGGCTGTAAAGAACGTTCTCAGTTAGGGGCTCACTTGAGAAGTAAAGATATTTACACCCACATAGGCATACCAATATATGGATATTAATTACCATGTCCAAAAGAGGGATAATTTCTCTAATATGTTCAGTTAAACCTCTATGGACCTCAAAACCCGTACAAATGTATATCCTACTAATCAGGATCAAACTTACTGACATATTGACATATGTTCAATCTCAAACTATTCACGAGCCAGGGAAGAAATTAGTGAACCTATTTTCTGTTTTTTTATGAGTATTATTCTTTAGCTAAATCAGATATGGAATTGATATGCTTCAATTAACTGATTGCACTGACTGTCTTTATTCTTCAATTGAGTGTACTAACTTTCTCTGCTCTTTCAAAAAAGATGTTTTTTGTGTCAATTTAATGCTTGAATGAACAGAGTATTCTTCTCACCAGGTTGTATATATTAACTATTTCTCTTCTAATGTTTTCATGTAGTGTGTCGTTTTTAACGTTTTTTGGTACATAACCAATGTTCTTGATGTTTTGAAAAAGGAATACATTTCAATTTTCTATTGAGTTAGGGGATACTAGACGTGATATCCCTGCTGATACACGTCTTCCACTAAATAAGTATATACTGAATATTGAATAACTTTGTCTACAACGTAGACTATGTATATCTCTTGATTACATTTGACCCCCCCCCCTTTACCCTCCCCCCACTGCTGGCAACAGGGGCACGCCTTATTAGTTACAACTAGTTATTCTGGAGACATTCGATCATGCTGCCCCAAATTGTTATAAATCCCTACCCTCAGACATCAGGTACTGCGTCTCTATTGATTGTTTCAAGCGCGAATTGTAGACTTTGCTATTTGAAAGTTCATCCGACCTGCCTTCCCCATCTCTCCTGCTGCTTTTGCCTGTCGGATTGCCATGTTAACTGTTATTTGTATGTCTGTCTTGTTAGCGCTCCCATGACTTTGGGCCAAGGCTTAGTGCTTTTCAAATAATAAATAAAAATAGAGAGAAAACTAGGAGAAATGGGCAATGTGACACGAGGTGGGGGAAACATAAATATGGTTCATGATCAAACGACACCGGCAGAGAAATGGCCATCCCCCTTTCTTCATGCTACTATTTCTTTATTTAAAATAGCATGCTCCCACATATGGATGTTCCATGTTAGTAGCTGCAACGTAGGCGTATGGTGGGTGTATCTGTTTCAATCACAATACCTGACATATGATGTCGGTATCTAAGTAGATCATGCTAATATACTGTGCTCAGAACTGGATGGAAATCCCTGGCATATAACCTGTGTACCTTGACTTATTATTGCAGTTTCTGGCATACAACAGGAACACCAGATCCAATACACATTATTGAATTGTCATATTATTTAAAATCCTATTGTGTGGTGGAAGTAGTACTGAGCCATAGTACACTTCATGCAGTCTTATACAAATGGATATGGAACATAGAAGCCATTTCCTGCGCCTCTCCCCCACGCCCCTATCAAACACCCTTCCATGTCACCTCTCAATATAGCTGGTAGCTGGTGCTATTTCTACTGTATATTTTGAGTCTTTGGCTGCAACATCAATGCACATAAATCATTACATTGCATACGATAGGTTTACCCTGGCATGTCTGTGAAAGCCTGACTATGCTGTAAATGCCTAGCATTTGAGGAAAGTACCTGCGTGTTGGAACGCACAAACCATGTCAGACTACATTGCCTTATCATGCCAGTACGCGGTATAGCACAGGCGGAGAGAGGCGTCGTATGGCACTCTATGACCATAAAATGGCAATGCTAGGAGCAAGGTTAGTTTATCTCTACGTGATTGCAAAATCTCACATGAGTGGCAAAAGTAACATAATGGACATACTGCTCAAAATCAAGATTCTGAGCACATTACCAGACCATGGATTTGCTCTACCTGTACTTATGTTGCCATTTCTACACTTCAACACGAGTACACCTCTTCGACATACAAATGATCCACCCAACCACACCCTAAATCAAAACACACTTCAAACTGCAGACTCGTGCACTCTCCACCAACACACCCACCTATTAACTTCAGAGCACATACACTAAGAAAGCCAGACATATTGGCTTTGCCAATGCTCATTTCAGCTAAGAGCCACCAGAATCATACGCATCTGCCATCACAACCCAATACTCTCACATGCCCTTTACCTATAGAGTTGTTCTCACGAGCTGTTGCGTATTATACATTTTGTAGTATTGAGTCCCGAAAATATGTGTGTAAGTTCTGGACAGAGAAATGTAAACGGGACTCAAATGCTACCAATTGAAAACTAATGTATTGTGTGGCACAACCCTGCAAAGCTCATTAGGCCGAGCTGAATGCTGTGCCCAAAATTGCAAATCAGTCATATATTCGATATAGGAGCTTCAAACGGTTCCTGTTAGCTTGAATTGCAAATCAAATGACCTACGGTTTAATTAGTTTGGATTCGCACAATACAATTGTTCGGCAGCAGTCTCAATAAACACCAAAAGCAGAACGGAAATGGTTCATCTTTTTCAGGTATCAGCATACAGCTACTATGAACTGTGACTTCTCTCACCATTATTCTTGAGTGCACAATGAGCTTGATGGCATGCCCTGTCATTACTGTGTCAAAATGTAAGCCCACACTTAAACTCCAGTGCTCAAATAGCCCATCCGCTACTGTTCAGTCTCAGAACAAGATAAAAGGGCAACAATGTTTGCCAATAAGAACCAATTACATGGCAGAGAACAGCAGCTTTTTATTTGCAAAATCACATTGCTCTTTAAAATAGGAACTAAGGATCAATAACTATTAGAAACCTGAATTGCAATGTGCGGCACGCACTGTTAAAGGCTTTGACTAAAAGCTATCCCACAATGTAGTTGATAATTATTTGAAATCACTGAGGTGTCCTTTGAAAAGTCTCTATATGGCAGGGTAGAGGCACAGAGCACTCCAGACAAGGTTCTCTATATGGACGCTATGGACGAGCAACCAAGTCTTAAGCTCTCAGCAGGTGATGCAGGATGGTTCTTAAGTACAGTGAGTTCCAAAGCCCCCACAAAGGAATGTCCACACACTATGTTATGTGATAACACAGTTCTTTATATAAACTTAAGGGCAGATATATACACAATTCCATAATCCACTTTGTAGTCTGGTAATACTTATAATGACAAATCTATACCATTCTATGTGGTACTACACTTAGACTTTATATTCCTTAAAATGCATCAACTACTGGAAGTTACAATAGAGCATACAAATCATTATGTAAGGTGTATCAGCATAGACGATAAGGAATGAAGGAAAGTTAAGGTTAAGCAATGGCAGAATGCTTTCTTTAGAGATAGAGGCAGAATTCCGAATGAGGATCCACCCCAGCTGGGCAACCTGTAATAAAAGGATTAACAAGCCTAGTCCATACATGCTCAATAAGTCTTGCTTCTTGGTTAAAAAGTTAATCCACCCGTATGTACCTGAAGTGGAAGAATTTCTTTGACGGTTATTCGACGGTATCCTTCGAGGATGGACCCTCATTGAAGAAGGAGCCACTGGGTTTCGAGATCCTTGAAGAAAAGTGGAACACTTGTGGTGATACAGCAGCTTCGACCTTTGAGGTGCTCTTTGATGATCAATTGTTTCCTGGATGATGGAAGTCCTGGGAAGGTGTAGGCCTTGATGCAAAATGCTCGGTGCCGCAAATACGACTCTGCGGACCTGAAAGGCCTTTGGCGGTGATGGAGGTATGCCCGGCAGTGGGCATCGGGTGTCGCATTTGGCGGTCCACTGGCCTGACGGTGCTGCAGCCACAGAACGTACCTCGCGATAGCTTCGGTGATCCGGACTCGACCACGGCTGGACCTTGGATCTTCACTGCTTCAGCGTCCTCACAATGACTTTGTTGGCTTCTCGTGGCGGGAAACCCACGGGTGGACTTTCCTTGGCAGCCGACGACCTTTACTTTCTCCAGTGGGATAAAGTGGTCAGCAGTGATGTCAAAGGAGCCGTCAGTCAACCGTTCTTATGCAAGGTGGAGCTTTCTCGACTCTGGGCATCAAGCAGCACGGCATCAAGGTGTCTCTGCTTATCAGCGACACGATTCAACTTGGCTTCCAGCGGTCACTTAAATCTTCCTACCCCGCTCAACGTCAATGGACCTTGACAACCCTCAAAGTCAGGAGCTCTATTAAGGATTCTCAGCGGACCCCTTCGCCCGATGACAGACTCACAGAACTGGCTTCTGGGGTGCTTCGTTGAAGAGCAGCAGTTTTTGCATGATGGTCCCTCGTAGCTCGGGGAGAGGTCTCCTAGCCAGGTCCTGTTTTGGATCAGTCCTTGACAGACTCGGCAACTCTTGGATTATGTCAAAGGAAATGCAGCAGCAATCTTCTCCTCCAGCTGGGCTTCAAGGATCAGTTTCAAGTTTCGACTTCAACTTCTGAACAAATTGGTAATTGAGAGGTCCCCAGATATACACATCTGTCCTTCATTCACTATGGCTGAGCCAGGCTCAGTAAGCCAATCACACAGAAAGGCAATTCATGCAGGCAGGCAGCCAATCAGGCTCATAGGTACTCAGGCAATTCACTTCCACCCAGACACCCATAAAAAAAAATGTGGATTGGGGAAAGCACCCAGCCTTCCAGCACACTACACTAAAGGCCTATGTCTCAGACATGGGAGCTTTGCTTCAAGCCTCTGATCAGGAGGAGGAGGAGAGTGAGCCTCTACCACAACTTCTCAGTGGACAACCTTTAGATGGAAAGATAGGAGTTAATCTCTCTTCTGATCTGGCACTGGATAAACAAGAGGAGTGCAAAGCTCTGTTAAATAAGTTTGCCCCTCTGTTTTCACTCTCACCAGGCTTGACCCCTTGGGGCCAGCATGAGATTCTCACTGGTGACTGTTTACCTGTAAAAAGCAGAGGTTACAGAATGGAAGACCATGTAAGAACAAATATAAAGGTAGAGGTCAACAAGATGCTTGATCTCGGGGTAATAGAGCCATCTACAAGTCCATGTTCTAGTCCAGTTGTTCTAATACCAAAGGCAGGATCCAAGGAGTTGAGATTCTGTGTGGACTATAGAGCCTTTAATGCAATCACCATGACTGATGCCCATCCTTTACCTAGGATAGATGAGTTGGTGGACAATCTTGGTTCAGCCAGTACCTCAGTACTTTTGACCTAACCTCAGGCTATTGGCAATCAGCTCTGACAGACCATGCCAAGGGGAAAACTGCATTTTCAACCCCAGGAGGCCTCTACCAGTTTAAGGGTATGCCTTTTGGATTAAAGAATGCACCTGCTACATTCCAAAGGATGGTGAATCATGTACTGAATGGGATGGAAGACGTCTGCATGGCATACCTGGATGACATTGCAGTGTTCAACCCTACTTGGAAAGAACATATTGACCACCTGGGATATGTATTGCAGGCTCTTGAGCAGGCCATTCTGACCATAAAGGCAAGTAAATGTCAAAATGGTCAGAGTAAAGTGGTCTACCTTGGACATGAGATAGGAGGAGGAAAAATTGGGCCATTGCCTAGCAAAGTACAATCCGTACAAGATTGGGGCACCCCTACTACTCAAACCCAAGTGAGAGCCTTTCTAGGTCTCACAGGGTACTATAGGAATTTCATTGAGAACTATGGGTCCATAGCTTCTCCCTGCAATGTAATCTCCTCACCCACATTGCCCAAGAAAGTCAGGTGGAATGAGGAGTACACTAAGGCATTTGAAGGACTTAATAAAGCCCTTTGTCAAGCTCCAGTCTTAAGAGCTCCTGACTACAACCAATCCTTTATTATACAGACAGATGCTTCCAATACAGGTACAGGTGAAGTTCTGAGTCAGTTGGAGGGGAGAGGCAGGGAACACCACATCTGCTTCATCAGTAGAAAACGGAAGTAACCTGAGACAAGGTGGGCAACCATAGAAAGAGAATGTTTTGCCATTGTGTGGTCTTTAAAGAAGTTTAGACCATACTTGTATTGATCTATCTTTGTGATTCAAACAGACCACCAACTCTTAAGATGGTATATGCAGATGAAGGGGGAGAATCCTAAATTGTTAAGATGGTCAATCAGCCTACAGGGGTTTGATTTTACCATTGAACACAGGTCAGGGTGTAATCACCAACATTCTGATGGTTTCTCCAGAAAGTATGATCGACTGGAGTAAGGAGAGTTAGGGAGAATTCTAAGAAATGTGCTAATTCACTCCACCTTAAAGACCCCCAGCAACTTTACTGGATTTTTTTGAGGACTTGATTGTTTTACCCTGGAGAGAGTGTTCCCCTTTTTCCCACTCTCTCATGTATTTTATTGTGATTTTGAACACTGTTTCTTTTGGTTATGGAGTCTGACAAATTCCATAGGCATCATCTTTTAGATTGTGTCACACAGCACCTTCAGTGCAGTGGTACAGGGATGTCTTTCAGATTTCCCAAAGGTTTAAATAACTTCTCTTGGGTAAACTACTGTTTCCAAGAGCAGTAACGCGAAATTAACTTTACTTACCATTGTAACTTTCTAGACCCAGCACAACCTATCTTACAATAGAGTGCTGGAGGGGTTACCTAGTATCCACTTTGTCTAGTTTCTCATGTAACATTTTTTATATTACCCTTTTCGCACTGAATGGCTGGTGGCAGTGGTTTTGTTTGAACTACCATGGTGTGCCTTTACCGCGGGCTGCGTTTGCAGCTACAGTAAAGCAGCCATGGCAGCCATTTTTGTCAAAATGGTGTCCGGTCTTCTTTTTTCACCATTTCTTTGTGGAAAGGTTCTTCTTGAAATTTACTCTGCCAGCCAAAACCAGGTTTGGTCTCTTTGTTCATTTTGCCTTTGACGGGATTCATGAGTGAAGCCCGCCTCTGGCTCCAGAGTGTCTGGTATAGGCAGGAATTGAGGGGGGTGCCCGAAACTCCCTGTGCTTAATTTTTTAGGAGACCCAAATGCACTTTGTGATGATTGGCCGGCTGACTCTCCGGCAAGGACAGTCACCCTGCTGAGTGACTGACAGCTGGGCTGGAATGAATGGGAGCGAACTGAATAAAAGGCAAGTCTTTTGGCTTGGAAGGCAGAGTCGACCACTGGACTAAGGAACCAAAGAAGAACTTGAAGGGGACGCCTGCTGCAACTCCTGGACCGTTGGTTTGCCCAGTGAAGCCCTGCTCCAGTGCCGAAACACCAAGTTTGCATTGACAGAGAAGCACCTGCAAGGACAACTTCTCCCCTTGAGTTGGTGGGACCAATCAATTCCAAAGTAAGCCACCTGGACATCCATCTCGGAGCTGGTTGAATTTCCACAGGGTTGCTGCTGGAAACTGCATATCCAGGGGGAGGAACGCCAGATTGTGTGTGTTGCTTATTAGCTGGCCTAGAGCTTTTGGAAGATCCTCCGGACTCCCAGGAAGCAGGACTGACCAAGCCTAAGCCCCCTCAACAGAGTGCGGGACCTCAGAAGCAAGGAAAGTCCACCTCGACAACCATGAACAGCTGTGTTGCTATTTTGCAGTATACGCAAGGAGCTGAAACACTGAACATCCACTGAAAGTGAACATTGCGGTTGTGAGTTTTGACCATCACAGTGCATTGCAGGAGTCCCCTGACGTCCTTCCTCTTGTCCCCACGTCTGAGGACCAGGGACAGTGAGACCTGCAGAGCTGCACAGGAACAGAAGTCATCATCTGCATCTTTTCTTCATCTTTAAAGGTAGTGTAGAAAGTCTAAGAGAACGTGCCTCTTACTGTAGAATGCTTGTAACGTCTACAACTCACAAATCTAATCAGCTTGGTGCCCTACATTTGATTCTTCTTTTCATAAAAGACTCCTAAGAACTTGTGCAAAGACTTTTTTCATTTACTTAACAGAAGTTCTTCATCCTGTACAAGACTTTTGCCCATTGACTTTGGTTTAGCCTATTCAATTGTATGACTCTTCTTGGAGGATCCAAAATTATTTGCCTGCTTAAGAATATTTGTAGTCTCTTGTTGTTCTAATAATATTATATTCTAAATGCCAACAGTAAGATATTAATGTCCCCAGCACCATAGTTATTGAAGTCACCTGTGGGTGTAGGTTGTGTCTGTGGGCCTTCCCAAAAAGATATTTACTGATTTAGAAACTAAGAGTGCATTATTGAAGTGTATTTGTGTGTTACTATTATGTTTTCTCCCTTCTGAGGAAGTCTTTATAACTGACTGATACATAAATTAATTATTGTTTATGCAAGAAACCTTGAGTGTAAGAGTTTATTTGAATACCTTTGACTGTGAATCTCAGTGTAACTCCACTACAGTTCACATTTCCCAAAATGGAGGATACTGAGAGGTCCTGCCACATCAGCTTGAAGCTGCCACCAGCCCATACCCTGCTCTCTGGGCAACACACAGGTACCCCAAAAACATACACTAGGGGTAAACTGTTATAACCCCACTTGTGGGTGCCATATGGGTATCCCGAGGGTCACTGTTTAACACCATTAAAAGGAAGAAGAGCTGCACTGCCAGGGGTTCCAACTGGACCCCTGTGCAGAAAGTAACACAGAACACTGATGATAATGGAGTAGAGGATTAGGACAGGGAGGCCCTGTCCCTCCAATGCATTTCCAGCATAACTGTCACCCCTTAAAAAGACTGAGGTTAGTGTGGTCTAATCTCCCATGAGATTGACACCCTCATCCAGACGGTCAACAAACCTTCTGGAAAGGCCATCTGCCTTATCATGACTTTTCCCTGGTCTATGCTCCATAGTGGAATCTACTATGGAGCATAGACCCCGTGCAGGCTAATAGACCACCTGAGCAGTTTAGGGTTTACCTTGAAGGTAGACCCAGTAAAGGAAGGCCTAACACGCCTAAGGCTCCACACTGTACTAAAACATTCCCTTTCATTAGTAGCCCAACTACATTCTCTTTCTTTGAGTTGCCTACTGATGAAGATAATGGGATGTTCTCTCCCTTTCTTTAAGGATTTCATCAACCCAAGGATCCTGTTCACCAATTAATCTTCCACCATAGAAATACACTTCCTGGATGTACTAATAAAGCTACAACAAGACAAATACTCAACCAACATCTTCTGCAAAGAAACAGATCAAAATATTCTGGTGCACAGATTCAGCTTCCATCAGCCTGGCTTGATTAACCATTCAGCTAAATGCTATGAGTACAGAGGATCATGGATGACCCAGAGGAGTATGAGAAAGAAATAGAGAACATGGGAAAATAAATGTTAGCCAGGGTCTACAAGAAAGACAAAGAACAAGCAGCAAAAGACTTCCTCACAAATCCACAACGTGACAAGACATCAAGAAACTAACAAGACCAGTACACCACTTGTGTATGTTTCCTGCTACTCCACTCAGAGCAACCATGTTAAATTAGCAATTATGATGAACTGCATTACACTGACCAGTGATTCAAAGATTGAACATTTATTCAGAGAACTACCGATATTTGCACATAAGAGGAGTGCTAACCTCAGAGACCGTCTAGCCAGATCCAGACCTAACATTAAACAACCATTTACATCAAGAAAGGGCACTTTCCCTTGCCTCCATTGCAGTAACTTCAACTTTGTGAGTAAAGTCGACATCATCAACCACCCACAAACAGGCAAAAGGATCATAATCAAAAGTTACGCAACATGTGACACACCCAACATAATCTATACCATCAAATGCCCTTGCAGTATATACTATGTTGTGCAATCTAAACGACAAGGAATGTATGATGGAATGAACATAGGTCATGTATCAGGACGAATAACATCAACTCAGCAGTAGCAAGACATTGGAACGACAAGAGGCACAACATCAACCAAATTTGGTTCCAGATAGTGGATGTGGTTATGAAACACAACGCACATGAAAATCTCAGTAGACGTCTGGACCAAAGCAAGACCTACTGGATAGACCGCCTTGATTTCCTAGCACCAGGGCGTATCGACGAAGAAATTAACTTCATTTTTTACATGTGATTTCTAATAATATGAATTTGCTCAAAGGAAGATGGCCATTTTTCAATGAACACTAACATATGCTTAGGTGTGAGTGAACAGTACCCAAAAGGCATATTCAGGTGTCTATTACACAGCACTTCTATTGACCAATCGTGGTACTAAACGCTTGATTCTGGTCAGTTTCCCTTACCATCTAGATATGATCAGCCTCTGATAATACGTACATATGTACCGTAACCTTAGCAGGCAATAACTGCCACATCTACCGTTTTGTGGCCTATGCACTGTGCATAGAGCCACACACATCGAACTCTCATAACACAAAGCTAATCCACCTTTGTGGTACATAGTAAGGATCCCACATATCTTTTTTGGAACATGGCAATTCAACACATCAGCCAGTTACAGTTACTTCAACCTTAACAGGAAAACTGTAGATCCACTCTTTTATACTCTCCAATGGTTTATGAATTATAACCTTAGCAGACAATAACTGCAATATCCACTGTCTTACTTTCTTATGTTGTATTGGGCAAACAGTAACATCCACTTTCCTAATTATGCACATACCGGCCGCACGGCCGTACGGTCAGGTACAAATCGCAGAAATCATACAGTGCCTCAGACACTCGTTTTTGCACATTCGTTTTGGCATCTGATATATATATACTAATCACTTGCTTTCACGTTTTATGTCTTTTGAACAATTGACTGAATCGGATATGATATGTAAATAAATATTTCCCTACTTTGGTGATTGGCATGGATGCACACATTGTTAATACCGTTTGTACAATGGAATGCATACAATGCTTTTGCTCTCTGTTCTTTTACTTTTTGCTTATATATTTGTTTGCGTAATTTGAATAAATTGATGGATTGTCATTCAATGGTAAACCATACAGTGCGCTAGCCCTGAAGACGGACGCGGTCCGAAATGTATTGGAAAACCAAAATGGTGGCAATGATTATTTGGATGCACTTTTGCCTTTCAAGCTATTAAAAACAAAAAATATTCTAAAAAAATGGTTCCATCTTGATATGTGAAGTACGAGCATGAATAAACAGTACAACCAACTGCAGCTCTACATGAGAGAAAGACGAGAGCATACCTTAAACTAAAATTCCTTTTGAAGTCAGAGCTGTCAGGGAGGCAGATACGGTGCCATAGTCTTCCATGATCATTTGGTAGTAACCAGTGAGGCCTAAAAAAGCCTGCACCTGGGTTTGAGTAGTGGTTGTCTCCAAGTCATGTACATCCTGACTTTACAGGGGAGAGGTTGGATGCAAGCCCCTCCTACCTCATGACCAAGGTAAGTGACCTTCCACTGAAGTATTGATATTGAGGTTAGCCCTTTTCAAGGCTTGCAACACCTTATCCAAATGAGTCAAATGTTCATCCCAGGTGGAACTGCAGACGGCAATGTTGTCTAGATAGGCCACACAAAAGGTCTCCAGCCCACTGAGTACATGATTGACCAACCTTTGGGAGGTGACAGGTGCATTCTTCAACCCAAAATGCATGACTCTAAACTGGTAGAGCCCCTCAGGTGTTAAGAACGTAGTCTTTTCCTTGGCCTGGTCCATCAGAGCTATTTGTCAATAGCCTGTGGTGAGGTCAAAGGTGCTTACAAACTTGGCAGCACCTATGGTTTCAACAAGCTCATCAGCTGTGGGCAATGGGTGAGCATCAGTCTTGGTGACTGCATTGACTCCTCTGTAGTCCACACAGAACCTCCAATTTGTGGTACCTGCCTGGGAACTTGCCTTGGGGACAAGGATCACAGGGCTGGACAAGGACTGGTTGAGGGTTTAATTACACCCAGAGCCAACATCTTGGTGATCTCTGCCTGGATGTGTTTCTTAACCGTTTCAGAGATTCAATAACATCTGCCTGGTATCAGTGAGATCAGAGGGGCATACTGCCGAAGCAAAGTGATGCAGGCCCTCTACTGCTCTGGTGTCAGATCGGGAGAGAGCTGTACTCCCTCCGCTGAGCCATGCTGAGGGTTGCTATGCAGCAAATCAGAAAGGTGCTCATACTCTTCCTCCTTTTGCTCTGAAGCTAGCAGAAAGCATGCAACTTCCTCTCTTCTGTGGAAAGGATTGAATATCTTAACATGGAATACCTGAGGGGCCACCCTAGGGACTCCAATGTCAACCAGATAGTTGACCTCACCCATCTTGGAGATTATCCTAAAGGGCCCAGGCCACTTGTCAGCAGGTGCGCTAGGCTTGGTAGGCACTATCACAAGGATCACCTGGCCTGGAGTCCAATCCACTTGTGATGCCTTAAGGTCATGTCAGTACTTATTTAATTATTGGCTTGTCTCAATGTTTGCTGATTCCTGGCCCATCATCTGTGCCATCCTCCTTCTGAGTTCCCCACTTACTTGGCAGGACCTGGAGATGTGGTTTCCAAACCTTCTCTGATTGTGGCAAGAGGTCCCCTCAATGGATGTCCAAAGACACGCTCAAAGGGGCTGAAAACAAGGCTCTCTTCAGGCACCTCACTATAGGCAAACAACAGATATGGTAGGAGGAGATGCCATTTCCTCCTTAGGGGCTCTTCCAAAGCACCCAACATTCCTTTGAGAGTTTTTTTAAACCTCTCATCCAGACTATTGTTCTGGGGGTGGTAGGATGTAGCGAACGTGTATGTTATCCCACATTCCTTCCACATTGCTTTCATGTAACTAGACATGAAGTTGGATCCTCTATCAGAGAACACCTCTTAAGGGAATCCAACTCTGGTAACAGAGCCCAGAAGAGCCCTGGCGACCACCTTGGCAGTTATGATCTGAATGGGTATAGCCTCAGGGTACCTGCTGGTATGATCAACCAGTACCAGGATGAACCTGTGTCCACCTGATATGGGAGGGTCCAAGGGACCGACAATTTTGATGCTGACCCTCTCAAATAGTGTGCCAACCACTGGCGAAGGCTGCAGTGGGGCAATGGCACTGCCCCCAATCATGCCAGACAACTGACAAGTGGGACAGGTCCGGCAGTGGGACTACACTTCTAGTCACATCTGGGGCCAGTAGAAATGTGCAGGGAGCCTTTGCTTGGCCTTCTTAGTGCCAAGATGACTGGCTAAGGGCACCTCATGCACCAACTGCAGATGGAAGGTGCTGTAAAACACGGGTACCACCAACCTCTTGAGTGCACCAGGTTCAGGCTTAGTGGGCACACTGCAAAGGAAGTCATCCTACCAATAGATCTTGAATGACCCAAGCTCTTCACCTTGTGCCTGGGCCAGGGCCTGTTTCCTTAGACCCTCGAGAGAGTGGCGCTCTCCCTGACCCCTAAAGAAGTTGCCCCTAGATGGCCCACCTTTAACCAGCAGGCATTGAAAGACAGGGTGATCCTCTGTGTTGAGTATGTCTCCCAAAGGAGGGTTTTCTGGCTCTTCATCCTCAGGAGTTGAGTCTAGGGTTAGCACTGGGCCTAGCCCATCTGGAGCCTGGATCCCAGTCAGTGTTGCTGAAACAGCAGGAAGAGAAGGAGCCCCCTTCACATTGATGGTCCTTTTGCTCTTCACTCTTGCCTTGGGTCTCCCCTTTGGCATGGGTAACTGACTATTCATCAGACCCTGGTTGACCTGAGACCTAGTGACTGCAGCAGCAGTCAGGGGTAGTCCATGAGAGATCAACCCCAACTCCACTAAGTCGTTTCATAAACACATGTGGGCAGATACATTGTCCTGAACCAGGACAGGAAGCTTTGTTGTCTTGCCCTCAATCTGTATGGTGACCAGCTCTACAAGGGATATATTGGGAGGCCCACCAGCTAACCTGGTAGTTCTCAGAGGAGCACCTACATAGTCATCTGGTATGAGCAGGGTCCTGTCCACCACTGGCATGCTTGCACCAGTATCTCTGAAACCGGTGGAATGCAGGCCATTTAGGAGGACACTTCTAAATAATTGGTGGGTATTATGTGGAATGATATGATATGGCATTTATAACACACCTATACATAAGTGTTTCAAGCTGCAACGAGGCAAGCGAGGGGAAACAAAGGGAGGACAGAGACAGTGATCCTACTACTAGGTGACATTGAGATCACGCAAGTGCAGGGGAGGGGGGAAGGGGAAACTGCAGGGGGAAAGGGGAGGGGACAGTGCAGTACGGAGGATAACAGTAAGATAAATAAAGACAATAAATAAGAATACGGCCAGCTGGTAGCAAGTCCACGGGTAAGTGCAGACATCAGGTGTCAAGTGCTATTAGGGGCTGAGGGGATACAGAAACCGTCCATGAGTGCAAAGGTTGCCAGGAGGGGAAGTGCAGGTGTGCAAATGTTGGGGAGGGGAACTGGGCCTGAGATCAGAGGGTAGCCAGGTAACCAGTGCATTGTCATCCAGGAGATCAGCAGGGGAGAGGAGGAGAGGAAGCAGAAGAAAAGAGGAAGGTCTTGAGGTGTTTCCGTAACCAGAGATGGTTCTTCTCAAGTTTCAGAGAGGCAGGGAGGCTGTTCCAGAGGGAGGCCCCAGCAGAAGAAAGAGATCTACCACCAACACGCTGTTTAGAGAAACGACTGACCCTGAGGGAGTTGGAGGTGGATGAGCGAAGACCTCGAGAGGGAAGATATTTAGGAAGAGAGAGTTGAAGGAATTGAGGTCCCAGGCCTCAGAAGGCCTTGTGGACAATGCAGAGGGTTTTGAACTTAATCCTCTCCGCCACTGGGAACCAGTGCAGAGATTTCAGTCTTGGAGAGATATGATCTCTGGGCTTGAGACCAAGGACAAGTCTTGCAGTCCTGTTTTAGATCAGTTGCAGAGGGTGGAGAGTAGAGGCAGGCACATTTAGAAAGAGGCTATTGCAGTAGTCCAGCCTAGAGTGTGGGATGTTTTAACCCACTAGGCTCTGCCCTGCGACATCCCTGGGTGCTGGTGGCAGCAGAATCAGCAAAATGGCAGCGAAAACCCCATGCGTGCCAAAACCTATAAAAATTGCGCTTTAAAACCGGAAAATATGGCTGCTAAATCTACTTTGCCTGTTGTCAGTGGTGGAAGGAGCTGCAACCTGTCACTGGCCTGCTTACCGAGTAAAAATGGAACACTAAAGGCAGTGCTTTATTGCAAGAAACCCAGAAATTGCTCTCAAACCCCTTTTTCTTGGTTGATGAAAATACAGAATGCCAGTCCAAAACATCAGAAAACATCCAATATCTTTGCTGGGTGTTACACGCCACTTTATTTAAGGAATCAATATGAACCCACAATGTCAGGAAAAGTGGCATCTATCATCAAAATATCCACAGTAGAAAGTGTGCTTTCCTGTGAAAATCTGTCAAAATATGGGCACAGTACCAGCAGCCGCCTGTGACTGTTTCGAAAGCCTGGATTTAAACTGCAAATTTGCACCATTAACATTTAATGTCTTAAATCTAGGTTGTAACTATTTAATCTCCATGATTTAGAGACTGGAATCAGAGTTCTTTTTGATTAAAAATTGCTTTTATTTTAAATTAAGAAAATGTTTTAAATTGACAGTGAATTTAGCTGAACTCAGAGTCCCCAAACCAGTTTCCCCCAGCTTTCCCCAACAAAAGGCATCTCTCGCTAGAATCCTTTTTGTCTTACCTGAACTCTCTCTCTTATCCTATAGTTCTTCTGTAATAATATTGTTAAAATCATCTTTGCGCTGATATATATTTTCTGAAGAAGGCAAGCGTCTCGGCGGGCAAAAACCTGATCGGTGACTTCCTGGTCTGGTGGTTGTGCTGTCGTGTAGTTTGTTTCTTCATAGTCCATCCCTAGTGTAAAGAAACCTTGTTTGTATTTTAAAAGCGCATCCTTGTTTTACTATTTTGCCTCTTTCTGAAAAAAACGACCTCCACAAAAATGCCCATAACTTCTTCATGTTTCATGCTAGAAATGAAATGTAAGTGTCTACTTGAAGCTAACCTCCCAAGCTTTCTAAGGAACCCAACACTGCATCTCACCCTATAGTTTTTCCACAATCGTGCTTACCGCGCGTTATAGATTTCGTTTGGCTCAAATCTCCAACGTGTGAAATAGCTTTTCATTGTACCCGACCTCAAAATTACCTTTTCTACTTGCTTATTACTCTCTAATCATTTATAGTTCTTGTCTGAAACCATACAAAGTGGCTCCCATTAGAATTTGAAAAATGTCAGTGAACTGAACCATTTTCAGTGTTTTACCCATTACATTCAAGCCAACTTTAAAACCATTTTTGACAAGTTTGCCAAGCAGTTTGCCAATCAATTCTGTTTTTCTCTGGTGTTGCAAAACCGCTTAGACCAAGAAAAAGAAGAAAATAATAAATTCATTCTTAAAGACCTGGACACCCAGGCAGAAATTGATGAAGAGCGCCAGAAAGCTGGTGCACTCCAAAAACAAAGAGACGACCTGGCTGCACAGAGGGGTACTCTTATTCAGGAAAGGGACACCTTAGGCCAAAAAGATTACACAAAACTGTTAGAGCACTCCAGGAGGATGGAAGATGCTCTGGCAAATAGTGACGAGGCCAGTAAGGACAGGACTCAGGAGGTAACGCTCATGCAGCAAAAATTGTCCCAGTACTCTAAAATGACACAGGAAGCACAGAGAGGCAATGAGGCTCTCAGTGAGAAAAATGACAGGCTCTACAGACAGGTATACAAGAACAACTGATAGAGACTAGCAAGGGCTTGATAGAGGAACACAAAGGTCAGGTTCTTGCATGGCGATAGCGAGCACGGCTGAGAGAGATGAGGTCCGCTGGGAAAGGGAAACACCTGAGCATAACCTCAGGAACCCTAGTACCAGAGGCCTTCCTCTCTTTCACTCCATGGACTCTGCCACCCCCATGTCCACTGGCGCACATCAGCCAATGGCCACAGGGATGGCAGACTTCAATCCAATGATGAATGTGGGGCTCATAGATCAGCACCTCCCAGGAATGGATGGGCGGGCATCTGGGTATGGGTTCCCAAGTGCTAGGGCCATATTCTCTGATCAGGGAGACTCCAATGAGGGGAGGGTCAGAGAAATGGATCCTCAAAGATACCATTTACCCAGAGACCAGATGGTAAAATTTAGTGGGGAACTCCATGAGAGTAGGCCCACTAAGGGCATCCTGAAAAACTCTGCCCAGCTAGGACAGTGGGGGGGGGGGGTACTCAGAAAATCCTGGGAGCAGGGAGGAATCCAAAGACTCCTCTGAGCGCCACAGGACTCAAGAAATTAAGCCCTCACATTCTGCCAGCCATTTCCAAGCTTGCAGAATCCGGGAGAGCCTAGAAGACCAGACAGGCACCTCTGGTAGCAGTGCCTCTGAGTCAGAGGATGAGTGGACCAGGGTCACCCGAACCAAAATAGCCAACAAGGTCAATAGGGCCTTGCTCAAGGATCCCCTAAAACAAATCAAGGCCATTAGGAGTATCATCACGCCCTATCATAAGAACGTGAAATCTTCGGTTTGGGAGCACCTTGAGCTCTTGGAACAAATGATGGAGACTTTCCATTTGAAGGACAGCCAAAGCTGTATTCAATATGTAAAGTGGAACTTCTCTCCCGAGTACTCCAGCTTCTTTGCGGGGCTGGAGGATCAGAATCATTCCAGATGGTCCACCTATAGGGCGGCCACCTTGAAACACTTTTCTGTGCACAGGAATCCTCAGGAGGCTCGCAAGGCAGCCTACAACTTGCAATGTGGAGAAGATCAGGCCCCACAAGAATTTGTTCAAGAATTAAAGTGTGGCTTTGCGCAGACCACTAGAAGGGTGCGCACTGACAGAAAAGAGTTTGTAAATACTTTCTTCCACGCTCTCCCTAATTACATCATGACCCAGCTAGTGAGGGACTTTCACGAGAAAAGATCACTAGGCTGGGTCATCGAACAAGCCACGCGCATTTATGAGGTGCAAAAGCCAGTGGAAAACAAAAATAATCCAAAAAGCCCCAAAACAACCAACACCCCTGCTGCTGCTAAAGTGGCAGAGGTGAAGGTCGCCCCCATTTTAGATTTAGAGATGTGGGGGCCTAAAAACCTGCCTGCACAGAATCAAAACAATCCCAAATGCAGAAGGCCCTTGGGCCAATCACAAACAGGGAGCCAGGGAGGCAACCCCACAAATGGGACCCCTAACTTCCCGGACTACATCAGCCCCCACTACAAGGGCAATAGACCCATCCTGAGTTATTTTCAGACTCCTCCAGCCCAAGGAGGGGGATCCAACCAGACAGCAGCTAACCTAGGGAACTTCCCTCTTCACTTCCCCCAGGAGGGCAGTAATCCCCCAAATACCAGACAGAATTTCTTCCCCTGGTACCCACAAAATTTCAACCCCCAAAACAATCCATCCTTCTTTCCCCAATTTCCTGAGCCCATACAGCCCAATCTGGGAGAGGGGAGGCCAAGGGTGGAGGGGTACCCATATTGTCCTAACCCGAGGTATTTTGGGAGAAGGGATAGCCACCCTTCCCAGGATCAGCCCAGGGGAGACATGAGGGCCCCGTACCAGCCAGACCGGGTGTCACAACTAGAGCGCCAGGTCCAAAACATGGCACAGGATCTGGGTCACATGCTGAGGGCTCAACAGAACCCTCAGATGAGCATGGCGGCGCAAGTTGCCTCGAATCCAGGACCTGGTGCTCCAGAGCAATGATGGGGGAAGAACCCCGACAACCCACCGGTTCCCAAGGAGGAGGCACTAGGGCAAGGGGGGTGTAAAGCCTTGGAGGAAGCTTCCTTCCCCACTTGTAAAAAGCACCTGGAAACCCAGGAACTGGAGCAAAAATGTCCTACCCCTGAAAGTCTGCAACCCAAGGAGCAGAGAGTGGGTAGGAGAAATAAAGAGCCCAAAAAGACCCATTTTGAGGAGGAGGTACAAATCTTCCAGTTTGAAGGAGAGGGGTCCTCAGAGGATTCTGGGAAAAGGATCTTCTCCTTCAGAGATGGGGGAACTCCTCCCAAAGAAAAATGGGTCCCAAAGGATCCAAATCCAGACTGGGTAGATGTGGAGACTGGGTAGATGTGGAGACTGGGTAGATGTGGAGACTGAGTTAGCACCGCCCATCATCAATCCCAGAATCATTAGCATGAAAATCCCCTGGTTCGAACCCATCCTGGTGACTGCCTCCAAAAAGGGGGGGCAGCCCAGAACCAGGACCAGGAGAACCCAAAACCTCCCCCATATATAGTTATCAACTTTTTCTTTCAGAGTCCCAAGACACCAAACAGAATCCTGCCCAAATCACCTTCCTGTCAGTTTCCAAAACCAAGAAACTAACCCACCGGTTGTCCAAAAATGTACATTATCTTTACCCCCTTGAGGAAGAGGAGTGAAGATGTTATGCCCCAGTCCAAATACATGGGCAGTGTACAATTTTGGCACTGGTGGACACTGGATCCCAAGCTAACCTTCTGTCAAAAAGGGCCTTTGACCAACTGAATTCGGGAAGGGGGGAGAAATACCAAATTCCTCTCACCCCTCTTCCTGGACAACTTCAGAACTTCAACAGGAAGGAAATTCCCGTTGAGGGGACTGCGGATTTGGACATTAAATTGGGCGACACAAGGTGAAAGACCTTGGTCATAAGTGTGACTCCAGAGGGCACCCATTGGTTACTAGGGAATGACATCCTGCGAAGGTTGTCTCCCCTAATAGATTGCGTAAACAAGGTCCTCCTGACCCAGTCTAGCCGACCAATGAAATTGAAACAGAGTGTCAACCATGTTAGTTTAAACGGCACATGCCACATGGTTGAACAAAAACCTGACCAAAACAAATTTCACTTCCAGAACAACCAAATCCCAGACGTGACAGTAATTGCAGTAAAACAACAAACTGGTGATGGGGGGTCCTCTCTATTTCTGAAAATCAACCTTCCTTCCAGTCTAAGGTGGCATTCCACACCGGAAGGAAACACTCTGAAATTCTTCACAAATTCACAATCATAAAATCCCAATCCTATAGTCCAGAAAGATGAGAAATCAGCTCAAAGCCTGGCTGATATTCAGAAAATTGGAGAGCAGTTGTTCATCCCTATTCAGTTAAATGAAGGGAAGGACTCTGTTCTCGCCCGAGTGTGTGTGAATAACGGTAAGAGCTTCATCAGCGAAGCCATGTTCCTCAAACTCCCAAAAGATCCAGCCATACCCAAATTTAAACTGTTAGACAAATGGGAAATGGACCTGGAAACACCCAATTCCGAACATCTCCTGCCTAGCAGGTGTATGCTCAAATTTCCATAGGCAACAAGAGCATAGTCCATAATTGTTGCGTCGTGCGACATGCCCCTGTTGCATTTTACTTATGCAGTGACATTGTCAATCGCTTTGCCATTAGTTTGGGCCTAATAAACCTCAAAGCTTTGTCCTGATTAGCGGGTAATCCCATGGGCTTTGATGACCCAGAGAAAGCATTTAGGTCAGCTCAACTGTTGCCTTATGCAGTTGAAATTCAGATTGGAGATGAAGTCACCATCCCAGAAAGGACCCGACAATTCTCACTGGAAGTGAAAATTAAAAGAGGACAGAAACTGAAAAACCCTGATGCCTATATTCCTCTGAATGCTCATTTCCAACATCAAGGGTTGGGGGTAAACCCAACACCATTAGTCAATAGAGAACATGACACCATTCCAATGGAGGTGGATAACAGCGACTTAAAGAATATCACTTTAGCCGCAGGAACCATTATTGGAATGGCGGTTGATGACCTACATTTTCCCATAGATTTAGGTAATTAACTGTTAGGACCAATCCCCAAGGACTGTTTTGACAGTGATAGTGACAATGACACAACACCAGACAAGATCTTCACCCGGCATGGGGGGAATTTCCTGGTGTACACTCCCTGCCCTTATGGTAAGATGTGACTTGTGACTTCAGGAGGGATGAGGTGATCTTTCAGGTCCGCGAGGACTCCCTTCCCCACCTGAAGCCACCAGTCCAAATCAGCACTTTGACCAGGGATTTCTCCACCCAGCAGGAGGAGGCCTCTGAGATAGCGAAACCAGAGGTCTTTCCAGGCTTCAGGCAGATGGTTGAAGAGAGAGTCAACCTAGCTGATGCCTGTGAGACTCTGGAGCAAAGGCAAAAATTGAAACAAGTTTTCTTAGATTTTCAAGATATCTTTGCAGTGGACACATATGACTGTGGTCGCACCGACATCCACACAACAACAATTCCCACGGACCCTGGCATGACTCCAGTGTTTTTGAAGCAATATCGCTTGCCTCTCGCATCCATGGAGTCCCTTACTAGGAACCTTGAGTCCTGCGGGATAATTTGTCCAGTCCACAGCACTTTCAATAATCCAGTGCTGTGGATTTTGAAGCCAAATGGCCAGTGGAGACTCTATTTCCTTATGTACTCTTCCCTACATTGACCAAGGGCTGGCCCAGATCTAGGGGATAAGGGTATTAACTGCCATTGACCAACCAATGGGTACTGGACTGTACCTGTCAATAGGGAGGACCAATATAAGCTGGCTTTCACATTCGGGGGGCAGCAGTACACATGGACCCGGACTCCCTTGGGATACATCAACTCCGGCAATGAATGCAACATTTTTCTACATAAGGCCATGCCCGACCTGGGTCAAAGGGGTAACCTGGCCTATGTAGATGATGTTTCAATCAAGAGCTCAACTGTGGAGGAACACATAGCGGAGATCTGTTATGTTCTGACACAGTTGAGGGCTGCCAGAGCAAAACTCTCCTTTCAAAAGGCACATTGGTGCAGAACCTGTGTCAATTTCTTGGGGCATGAGATTACTCCTCAGGGTCTCTGTCCCCAGGAAAAGAAAGTGGAAGCACTTCAGAAATTAAAAGACTCCACAACTCTGCGGGAACTAAGGAGCCACCTTGGACTGACTAATTACAGCAGAAAGTTCATTGAGGACTATGCAGAGATCACAAGACTCCGGATCCATCTTTTGAAGGGGGTGGTCCAGTGGGAGTCGGGTCCAGAACAAGCCGAGGCAGTAAGACAACTCAAAAGAAGACTCTCACAAGTGCCTTGCCTAGCTTACCCTGTCAAAAACACACAGTTCTTCTTGGAGACAGGGTTCTCAAATACATGCTTGACTGCAGTATTATATCAAAAGCATGACAAGGTCAATAAAGAAATCTCTGCGGGTAAAACGTTATCCTCTGTGGAGGAAAAATTCAATGATTGTGAGAAGGCACTCCTGGCAACGGTGTGGACATTGAAGAATTACTGCCCGTTTATCCAGGGAGAACACATCATAGTGGAGACTCCACACCAGCCTTTGCAATATCTCCAAAGTGACAGAATCCGGGCCGGAAATGTGAGTAATTCCGACATACTTCCTGGATTCTGTCAATGCAAGGCTCTCCTGTGGAGATCAGATATGGCCAAAACAAGAAAAGTCCCCTCGAGCAAGGTCTGGCTGATTTGACTGTCACGAGGACGAAAGTCTTAAAATCAAGGACAACATGGAGGCATACCTTAATTCCCCGCACAAAGTCTTTGAAGAAGACCAGTGTGAGGGAATGCCCACTGTCTATGTGGACGGATGCTCTTAACATGTTGACAACAACGGGGAAAAATAACTAGTGGCCGGCGTAGGGAATGCATGGGTGAATGATGCCCCAGAACCCTCCGCTGGGTACAAAATCGGTCCCGGAAGTAGTCAAGTGGCAGAGTTGATGACTGTGCATCAAGCCATCCTCACTGCTGTCCAACTGGTCATAATCACAGATTCGGATTATGTACGGAACGGGTTCGTGGAACACCTGGTTAACTGGAAAACTAGAGGCATGCTGTGTGCTAATAACAAACCATTGAAACATGGAACACTAAACCAAAATATTGATGATCTGGTCACCTCGAATGGGATGACCATCTACTGGAAAAAGATCAAGGGTCATTCTAAAGTAGAGGGACCAGACAAAACTGGAAATGACCTAGCTGATCAGCTGGCCAAAACCGGAGCCATCCAAGGGGATTTACTTGAGAACAAGTCCCTGTTGGGGGAAATCCAGGTCACTGCTATCACTAGGTCCCAGAGAAATGCTCACAATGAACTCTCAACTGCACAATGGAGTAAGGAGACCCCAGATGCTGATTTGATTACGGCTCAAAAAGGGGATCCAATAATTGGTAAGTTTTACCAACACATTGAGGACCCTGAGAACTTTCCCCTGACACATACCAATTACATTGGGAAAGAGGACCTCAGAGTGTTGATGAAATGTCCAAAAATGTTTCGAATTCAAGATGGTTTGTTGGTAAGGAGATCCCTAGCTGGCCATGATCAGTGGGTGGTCCCTGCCTCATTCCGAAGCCTGATGCTAAGTCACCCCCATGATGCAGACACAGCTGGTCATAGGGTTTCATACAACACTTGAAATCTAAAGAGAGGTTGCATACTGGCCACACATGGGACAGGACCTCGACCAATACTGGAAGGGGTGTCTTGTATGTGCACAATTTCAGCAACATCCCTCACACACTGTGCGCCTCTCCAAAAGAGGGGATGACACTGCCTTGGTCAGATTTACAAGTCGATTTTATCGGGCCAATGATTCGCTCCTCTAGGGGGAACAAGTACATGTTGACCGTGACATGCTTGATCACTAAATGTTTGGAATGTCTCCCGGCCCGAAATTGCAAGGCAGAAACAGCAGCCGCCCTGATGATCAACCACATCTTCTTGCGTTTTGGACAACCCCAAAGGATCAAGTCAGACTGAGGTAGCCACTTCACTAGCGAAGTAATGACAAAGATGTGGGAGATACTTGGGGTCAAAAGGAAATTACACATTGCCTACCAGCTAGCCTCTAATGGCGTAGTGGAGAGATACAACAAGACAATTGTGAGCATATTAAAAAGGTTTGTGGCAGATTCTGGGCCAAGTTGGGACATTCGATTACCTCTTGTCCTGATGGCCATGCAATATACCCCTTCATCTAAAACTAAAATGTCACCATTTGAGCTGATGACTGGACGAAGGATGGTGCTTCCCCAGCATTTGCTCTACAGAACCCAAGAGCAGACCTTGATCAATGCCTCCACAACTCATGAGTATGTTAAAAATCTGAGAAAACTCCTTCAACGTGCTTTTGCCTATGCTCAGCGAAATCTAGAAAGATCGGCAGACAGTATGAAGACCCACTATGACCTAAAGACTACTAGACAAGAATACCAAGTACAAGACCGGGTCCTACTTATACAATTTCCAAAGGAACCAGGCCAAACAGTGCAAATTTCTTCCTAGCTGGCGGGGACCTTTTGAAAATGTAGACAAAATCTCACCAGTCGCCTACAAAATCTGTATCCCCAAAGGCAGTTTGGCAGAGGAGGAAGATAAGTGGGTCCACATCAACCAACTGAAGTGTTGCCATCCTAGGCACACTCTACAGCAACTAGAGGATTCATCTGGAAACCCAGAGGGGGACGCTCCGGACCCCTAGAATTCCAACTATAAAACTATTCCACCTGTTGAAAATGAGTAATCAACTGCAAATAGAAAAGATCGTCATAAATGTCTACAAATATGCTCCGTTTTGTCATCCCAGAATTTGAAACCGTGGATCCTGAGCACCAAGGAGGACCACCCAGGGACGGGAAGGGAAGACCAAAGGGGCCCGTGGTATTGCTCCATACTCTCATCCGGAACCGTCGAGGAGAACCTGTCCATCCACCACTGATGGGAGAAGCAGACACATGTTTCCATTTAGACCAGAAAGAAAAAAAACAGAACATCCCAATCTCGCGACTTCCCCTTGACGGGCAGTCAAAAGTCAAATCACGAGGGGGGGCTTGTGGGATGTTTTAATCCACTAGGCTCAGCCCTGCGACATCCCTGTGTGCTGGTGGCACCAGAATCAGCAAAATGGCCGCGAAAACCCCATGCGCACCAAAACCTATGAAAATTGTGCTTTGAAACCGGAAAAGATGGCTGCTAAATATACTTTGCCTGTTGTCAGTGGTGGAAGGAGACCTCACTGCTGAAACCTGTCACTGTGCTGTCTACCGAGTAAAAATGGAACACTGCAGGAAAGGCAGTGCTTTATTGAAAGAAACCCAGAAATTGCTCTTAAGCCCCTTTTTCTTGGTTGCTGAAAAAACAGAATGCCCATCAGAAAACACCCAATATCTTTGCTTGGCGTTACCCGCCACTTCATTTGCGGAATCAATATGAACCTACAATGTCAGGAAAAGTGGAATCTTTCATCAAAATATCCACAGTAAAAAGTGTGCTTGCATGTGAAAATCTGTCAAAATATGGGCGCAGTACCAGCGGCCACCTGTGACGGTTTCAAAAGCCTGCATTTAAACTGCAAATTTGCACCATTAAGATCTAATGTCTTAAATCTTAGTGACCTGTCATTAAGAGGAACATAGGTTGTAATTATTTAATCTCCATGATTTAGAGACTGGAATCAGAATTCTAGCGGCTTGATTAAAAATTGCAAGTTTTATTTTAAATTAAGAAAATGTTATAAATTGACAGTGAATTTAGCTGAACTCAGAGTCACCAAACCAGTTTCCCCCAGCTTTCCCCAACAAAAGGCATCTCTCCTGCTTCCCACCAAAGGCCAGGAACTCACATTCAGGTGCTGATTAAGAGGGGAGGAGATTTTGGGCTGCTGCTCCTGGGAGAGACAATGGACCTTCCTTGGCTGAAAGGATATGCAGATTGTAAGCTCGGCCAGAAGAAGAGGGCAGAGATTGCTCTTGAGCTAAAGAAACCTTTGGAGGCGGGAATAGACATTTTTGTTGATTCTCAAAGGACAGAAAGCATATTTTTGGAAAAGACTGATAAAGGACTGTGTGAATTTTTAAAAATTAGAGCACTAACAGCATTGTGAATGTGATTTTTTTTGTGCACATTTTAAAAGGAGCCAGAACTCTGTGCGGTGTTCTGAGAAGGCACAGTGAAAATTCTGGTTTGGTAGCAATTGCATTCATGTCAGAAGCATGAAACTTCATATGATTATGCCCCGAAATCATGCACACATTTGTACAAAATTGTGGACAAATTAGACATTGTGTCCCAGACAAAAAGTGTGAAATTTCATCAAATCCAGACCCAAGATCTCACAGCAATGAGGCTTGGAAGAGAGCATGTTCCACAAAATATGTGATCTATGTATGTCATTGGTATAAAGATTGTACACATGTAAAGATGTATTATATCAAAAATAGATTTTATGTGAAAAAGGCAAAAGGGAGGTTTTCCCTGTCTCATAAACCGCGTCATCATGATGACACTCTGTTTTCGCCTCCAATCAAGGGAGAGAGCAGACTTTAGTCAATAGACTACCTAGGGGGTGTGCCTAGGATAATTCAGCATACCCACCCCTTTATGAAGCACATAAATAGAGACAGCTGAGGACCTAGAAAAACAGACTGATCCACCAACCACCCCGAATTTGGCAAAGCACTCTGATGGAGATCCATCCATACTCCTTGTTCCAGACTACAGAAACTTTGCAAGCAGAAAGGCTCAGAGCATAGCTGAACCACTTTCAGCTAGGCCTAATTTCCAGAACCCATCCCTAAACTTAAAGGGGCAAACAAAGAAGCAGCCAGGCTGTGCTGTAACTGCTTGCCTGCCAAAGAATCATCTTCATAACCAGAAGGGCAGATTAACCCTTTAAGTGCCATGGGTATTTCTCCCCAGTGCCAGAGCCTTTTTTGGTGATTTTGGTATGTGGCCATTCAATGGCTTGTAACTTTTTTGTTACATGAGATATCTCGGCCAAATTTGGCTCCTTTTCTTCCCACATGTAGGCGGTCGTAACGCCACCCAGGAATCCCAGGTTGCTGTAGGGGGGTGAGAGAAAATAAGGAAAATGTGCGAAAATTTTGGGTTTTTTCAAAAAATGCCAATAAAATGATGCACAAAGAAGCCAGTGGTTTTTTCCTTGTAAGAGCTAGGAACAAATGGTTTGCTGTGCTGAGTTCCCCAATGTGTTGGCTTTCAGGAACAGGTTGAGTGGAAATGGAAAAAAATTATTTTGATGGGGATATCAACCGTTTTGTGAGAGGTAGGCGATTTTTGCCATTTTTGCCAATTGGACATGCATGGACGGAATGGAAGAAAAGGGCAGGAAAGCCAAATTGGAGGACAGAAAGGCATATATTTCTGAAAAGTAGACAAAATTCCAAGTTTAGGAAGGGGTGATTTGTATAGGTCAGGCAACAACTAGGTAGGGGAAACTGCCATCGAATGGGGGAAAAGCGGGAAAATGACTGAAAAAAAAGGTATGTGTTGGACATGGTTGGCTTGGTACGGCAATGGCTTCTATGAATTTTGAGAAAAGCAATGCTCCGCTACATTCCCCCGACTCTTGCAGTTAGGAGAGCATACCATTTTTGTAGTGTTTGTACAAAACAAGCAATACCACAAGCCAAACACTGAGCCATGGTACACAGGAGTTTTACGCTCACGGTCTGACCAGACGCACTTAGCATGTGTAAATTGGGAAAACCAATGTGGTGAGGAACGGCAGCCATACATTTTTTGAAAGAGCACAGGCAGACCTTTTCAAGGGTAGGTGACTTGTGCAGGTTACAAAAGTGTATGGTGGCTAAAGCAGCGACTAAATGTAGGTCACATTTGGGAAAAGAAAGGGTTGTGAGACAAAGGGCTCCAGCAAATGGGTCAAAACGTTATGAAAACCACACAAACACAACACATGGCCTACCGTCCCGCGTTCCCACAGGTGTCCCGATGAAAACGGTACCTCACATGTGTGGGTGCACCTACCTGGCCGCCAAGGGGAAAGCCCAAAACACAAGTAACCCCAAGTCTGTTTTCACACCGGAAATGTCACACTCTCCCATCATACAGATATGGGCCTCGGGTGTCCAAGCCACCGAGGAAAACAGGGAACCCCATGCATTTCCGAAAAGAGGACACCCGTGGGAATCCGCAGAGGTATGATATGCCCAAATTGCCCCAGAATTTATTACCCAGACACCCCTGCAAAGTCGGAAATGTGGGGAAAAAAACGCTTTTTCCGTACATTTCGCTCGACGCACCCATCGAAACACGCCCCCAACAACACATGGCCTACCGTCCCGCGTTCCCACAGGTGTCCCGATGAAAACGGTACCTCACATGTGTGGGTGCACCTACCTGGCCGCCAAGGGGAAAGCCTAAAACACAAGTAACCCCAAGTCTGTTTTCACACCGGAAATGTCACACTCTCACATCATACAGATATGGGCCTCGGGTGTCCAAGCCACCAAGGAAAACAGGGAACCCCATGCATTTCCGGAAAGAGGACACCCGTGGGAATCCGCAGAGGTATGATATGCCCAAATCGCCCCAGAATTTATTACCCAGACACCCCCGCAAAGTCCGAAATGTGGGAAAAAATACGCATTTTCCTCACATTTCGCTCGACTCACCCATCGAAACACGCCCCCAACAACACATGGCCTACCGTCCCGCGTTCCCACAGGTGTCCCGATGAAAACGGTACCTCACATGTGTGGGTGCACCTACCTGGCCGCCAAGGGGAAAGCCTAAAACACAAGTAACCCCAAGTCTGTTTTCAGAGGGAAAACTCAGACATTCTGCCGACCGGCACAAGGTACAGATATGGGCCTCGGGTGTCCAAGCCACCGAGGAAAACAGGGAACCCCATGCATTTCCGAAAAGAGGACACCCGTGGGAATCCGCAGAGGTATGATATGCCCAAATTGCCCCAGAATTTATTACCCAGACACCCCTGCAAAGTCCGAAATGTGGGGAAAAAAACGCTTTTTCCGCACATTTCGCTCGACGCACCCATCGAAACACGCCCCCCACAACACATGGCCTACCGTCACGCGTTCCCACAGGTGTCCCGATGAAAACGGTACCTCACATGTGTGGGTGCACCTACCTGGCCGCCAAGGGGAAAGCCTAAAACACAAGTAACCCCAAGTCTGTTTTCACACCGGAAATGTCACACTCTCACATCATACTGATATGGGCCTCGGGTGTCCAAGCCACCAAGGAAAACAGGGAACCCCATGCATTTCCGGAAAGAGGACACCCGTGGGAATCCGCAGAGGTATGATATGCCCAAATCGCCCCAGAATTTATTACCCAGACACCCCCGCAAAGTCCGAAATGTGGGAAAAAATACGCATTTTCCTCACATTTCGCTCGACTCACCCATCGAAACACGCCCCCAACAACACATGGCCTACCGTCCCGCGTTCCCACAGGTGTCCCGATGAAAATGGTACCTCACATGTGTGGGTGCACCTACCTGGCCGCCAAGGGGAAAGCCTAAAACACAAGTAACCCCAAGTCTGTTTTCAGAGGGAAAACTCAGACATTCTGCCGACCGGCACAAGGTACAGATATGGGCCTCGGGTGTCCAAGCCACCGAGGAAAACAGGGAACCCCATGCATTTCCGAAAAGAGGACACCCGTGGGAATCCGCAGAGGTATGATATGCCCAAATTGCCCCAGAATTTATTACCCAGACACCCCTGCAAAGTCCGAAATGTGGGGAAAAAAAACGCTTTTTCTGCACATTTCGCTCGACGCACCCATCGAAACACGCCCCCCACAACACATGGCCTACCGTCACGCGTTCCCACAGGTGTCCCGATGAAAACGGTACCTCACATGTGTGGGTGCACCTACCTGGCCGCCAAGGGGAAAGCCTAAAACACAAGTAACCCCAAGTCTGTTTTCACACCGGAAATGTCACACTCTCACATCATACAGATATGGGCCTCGGGTGTCCAAGCCACCAAGGAAAACAGGGAACCCCATGCATTTCCGGAAAGAGGACACCCGTGGGAATCCGCAGAGGTATGATATGCCCAAATCGCCCCAGAATTTATTACCCAGACACCCCCGCAAAGTCCGAAATGTGGGAAAAAATACGCATTTTCCTCACATTTCGCTCGACTCACCCATCGAAACACGCCCCCAACAACACATGGCCTACCGTCCCGCGTTCCCACAGGTGTCCCGATGAAAACGGTACCTCACATGTGTGGGTGCACCTACCTGGCCGCCAAGGGGAAAGCCTAAAACACAAGTAACCCCAAGTCTGTTTTCAGAGGGAAAACTCAGACATTCTGCCGACCGGCACAAGGTACAGATATGGGCCTCGGGTGTCCAAGCCACCGAGGAAAACAGGGAACCCCATGCATTTCCGAAAAGAGGACACCCGTGGGAATCCGCAGAGGTATGATATGCCCAAATTGCCCCAGAATTTATTACCCAGACACCCCTGCAAAGTCCGAAATGTGGGGAAAAAAACGCTTTTTCTGCACATTTCGCTCGACGCACCCATCGAAACACGCCCCCCACAACACATGGCCTACCGTCACGCGTTCCCACAGGTGTCCCGATGAAAACGGTACCTCACATGTGTGGGTGCACCTACCTGGCCGCCAAGGGGAAAGCCTAAAACACAAGTAACCCCAAGTCTGTTTTCACACCGGAAATGTCACACTCTCACATCATACAGATATGGGCCTCGGGTGTCCAAGCCACCAAGGAAAACAGGGAACCCCATGCATTTCCGGAAAGAGGACACCCGTGGGAATCCGCAGAGGTATGATATGCCCAAATCGCCCCAGAATTTATTACCCAGACACCCCCGCAAAGTCCGAAATGTGGGAAAAAATACGCATTTTCCTCACATTTCGCTCGACTCACCCATCGAAACACGCCCCCAACAACACATGGCCTACCGTCCCGCGTTCCCACAGGTGTCCCGATGAAAACGGTACCTCACATGTGTGGGTGCACCTACCTGGCCGCCAAGGGGAAAGCCTAAAACACAAGTAACCCCAAGTCTGTTTTCAGAGGGAAAACTCAGACATTCTGCCGACCGGCACAAGGTACAGATATGGGCCTCGGGTGTCCAAGCCACCGAGGAAAACAGGGAACCCCATGCATTTCCGAAAAGAGGACACCCGTGGGAATCCGCAGAGGTATGATATGCCCAAATTGCCCCAGAATTTATTACCCAGACACCCCTGCAAAGTCCGAAATGTGGGGAAAAAAACGCTTTTTCCGCACATTTCGCTCGACGCACCCATCGAAACACGCCCCCCACAACACATGGCCTACCGTCACGCGTTCCCACAGGTGTCCCGATGAAAACGGTACCTCACATGTGTGGGTGCACCTACCTGGCCGCCAAGGGGAAAGCCTAAAACACAAGTAACCCCAAGTCTGTTTTCACACCGGAAATGTCACACTCTCACATCATACTGATATGGGCCTCGGGTGTCCAAGCCACCAAGGAAAACAGGGAACCCCATGCATTTCCGGAAAGAGGACACCCGTGGGAATCCGCAGAGGTATGATATGCCCAAATCGCCCCAGAATTTATTACCCAGACACCCCCGCAAAGTCCGAAATGTGGGAAAAAATACGCTTTTTCCTCACATTTCGCTCGACTCACCCATCGAAACACGCCCCCAACAACACATGGCCTACCGTCCCGCGTTCCCACAGGTGTCCCGATGAAAACGGTACCTCACATGTGTGGGTGCACCTACCTGGCCGCCAAGGGGAAAGCCTAAAACACAAGTAACTCCAAGTCTGTTTTCAGAGGGAAAACTCAGACATTCTGCCGACCGGCACAATGTACAGATATGGGCCTCGGGTGTCCAAGCCACCGAGGAAAACAGGGAACCCCATGCATTTCCGAAAAGAGGACACCCGTGGGAATCCGCAGAGGTATGATATGCCCAAATTGCCCCAGAAGTTATTACCCAGACACCCCTGCAAAGTCCGAAATGTGGGGAAAAAAACGCTTTTTCCGCACATTTCGCTCGACGCACCCATCGAAACACGCCCCCAACAACACATGGCCTACCGTCACGCGTTCCCACAGGTGTCCCGATGAAAACGGTACCTCACATGTGTGGGTGCACCTACCTGGCCGCCAAGGGGAAAGCCTAAAACACAAGTAACCCCAAGTCTGTTTTCACACCGGAAATGTCACACTCTCACATCATACAGATATGGGCCTTGGGTGTCCAAGCCACCAAGGAAAACAGGGAACCCCATGCATTTCCGGAAAGAGGACACCCGTGGGAATCCGCAGAGGTATGATATGCCCAAATCGCCCCAGAATTTATTACCCAGACACCCCCGCAAAGTCCGAAATGTGGGAAAAAATACGCATTTTCCTCACATTTCGCTCGACTCACCCATCGAAACACGCCCCCAACAACACATGGCCTACCGTCCCGCGTTCCCACAGGTGTCCCGATGAAAACGGTACCTCACATGTGTGGGTGCACCTACCTGGCCGCCAAGGGGAAAGCCTAAAACACAAGTAACTCCAAGTCTGTTTTCAGAGGGAAAACTCAGACATTCTGCCGACCGGCACAATGTACAGATATGGGCCTCGGGTGTCCAAGGCACCGAGGAAAACAGGGAACCCCATGCATTTCCGAAAAGAGGACACCCGTGGGAATCCGCAGAGGTATGATATGCCCAAATTGCCCCAGAATTTTTTACCCAGACACCCCTGCAAAGTCCGAAATGTGGTGAAAAAAACGCTTTTTCTGCACATTTCGCTCGATGCACCCATCGAAACACGCCCCCAACAACACATGGCCTACCGTCCCGCGTTCCCACAGGTGTCCCGATGAAAACGGTACCTCACATGTGTGGGTGCACCTACCTGGCCGCCAAGGGGAAAGCCTAAAACACAAGTAACCCCAAGTCTGTTTTCACACCGGAAATGTCACACTCTCACATCATACAGATATGGGCCTCGGGTGTCCAAGCCACCAAGGAAAACAGGGAACCCCATGCATTTCCGGAAAGAGGACATCCGTGGGAATCCGCAGAGGTATGATATGCCCAAATCGCCCCAGAATTTATTACCCAGACACCCCCGCAAAGTCCGAAATGTGGGAAAAAATATGCATTTTCCACACATTTCGCTCGACTCACCCATCGAAACACGCCCCCCACAACACATGGCCTACCGTCCCGCGTTCCCACAGGTGTCCCGATGAAAACGGTACCTCACATGTGTGGGTGCATCTACCTGGCCGCCAAGGGGAAAGCCTAAAACACAAGTAACCCCAAGTCTGTTTTCAGAGGGAAAACTCAGACATTCTGCCGACCGGCACAATGTACAGATATGGGCCTCGGGTGTCCAAGGCACCGAGGAAAACAGGGAACCCCATGCATTTCCGAAAAGAGGACACCCGTGGGAATCCGCAGAGGTATGATATGCCCAAATTGCCCCAGAATTTTTTACCCAGACACCCCTGCAAAGTCCGAAATGTGGTGAAAAAAACTCTTTTTCTGCACATTTCGCTCGATGCACCCATCGAAACACGCCCCCAACAACACATGGCCTACCGTCCCGCGTTCCCACAGGTGTCCCGATGAAAACGGTACCTCACATGTGTGGGTGCACCTACCTGGCCGCCAAGGGGAAAGCCTAAAACACAAGTAACCCCAAGTCTGTTTTCACACCGGAAATGTCACACTCTCACATCATACAGATATGGGCCTCGGGTGTCCAAGCCACCAAGGAAAACAGGGAACCCCATGCATTTCCGGAAAGAGGACATCCGTGGGAATCCGCAGAGGTATGATATGCCCAAATCGCCCCAGAATTTATTACCCAGACACCCCCGCAAAGTCCGAAATGTGGGAAAAAATATGCATTTTCCACACATTTCGCTCGACTCACCCATCGAAACACGCCCCCCACAACACATGGCCTACCGTCCCGCGTTCCCACAGGTGTCCCGATGAAAACGGTACCTCACATGTGTGGGTGCATCTACCTGGCCGCCAAGGGGAAAGCCTAAAACACAAGTAACCCCAAGTCTGTTTTCAGAGGGAAAACTCAGACATTCTGCCGACCGGCACAATGTACAGATATGGGCCTCGGGTGTCCAAGCCACCGAGGAAAACAGGGAAACCCATGCATTTCCGAAAAGAGGACACCCGTGGGAATCCGCAGAGGTATGATATGCCCAAATTGCCCCAGAATTTATTACCCAGACACCCCTGCAAAGTCCGAAATGTGGGGAAAAAAACGCTTTTTCCGCACATTTCGCTCGACGCACCCATCGAAACACGCCCCCCACAACACATGGCCTACCGTCACGCGTTACCACAGGTGTCCCGATGAAAACGGTACCTCACATGTGTGGGTGCACCTACCTGGCCGCCAAGGGGAAAGCCTAAAACACAAGTAACCCCAAGTCTGTTTTCACACCGGAAATGTCACACTCTCACATCATACAGATATGGGCCTCGGGTGTCCAAGCCACCAAGGAAAACAGGGAACCCCATGCATTTCCGGAAAGAGGACACCCGTGGGAATCCGCAGAGGTATGATATGCCCAAATCGCCCCAGAATTTATTACCCAGACACCCCCGCAAAGTCCGAAATGTGGGAAAAAATACGCATTTTCCTCACATTTCGCTCGACTCACCCATCGAAACACGCCCCCAACAACACATGGCCTACCGTCCCGCGTTCCCACAGGTGTCCCGATGAAAACGGTACCTCACATGTGTGGGTGCACCTACCTGGCCGCCAAGGGGAAAGCCTAAAACACAAGTAACCCCAAGTCTGTTTTCAGAGGGAAAACTCAGACATTCTGCCGACCGGCACAAGGTACAGATATGGGCCTCGGGTGTCCAAGCCACCGAGGAAAACAGGGAACCCCATGCATTTCCGAAAAGAGGACACCCGTGGGAATCCGCAGAGGTATGATATGCCCAAATTACCCCAGAATTTATTACCCAGACACCCCTGCAAAGTCCGAAATGTGGGGAAAAAAACGCTTTTTCCGCACATTTCGCTCGACGCACCCATCGAAACACGCCCCCCACAACACATGGCCTACCGTCACGCGTTCCCACAGGTGTCCCGATGAAAACGGTACCTCACATGTGTGGGTGCACCTACCTGGCCGCCAAGGGGAAAGCCTAAAACACAAGTAACCCCAAGTCTGTTTTCACACCGGAAATGTCACACTCTCACATCATACAGATATGGGCCTCGGGTGTCCAAGCCACCAAGGAAAACAGGGAACCCCATGCATTTCCGGAAAGAGGACATCCGTGGGAATCCGCAGAGGTATGATATGCCCAAATCGCCCCAGAATTTATTACCCAGACACCCCCGCAAAGTCCGAAATGTGGGAAAAAATACGCATTTTCCTCACATTTCGCTCGACTCACCCATCGAAACACGCCCCCAACAACACATGGCCTACCGTCCCGCGTTCCCACAGGTGTCCCGATGAAAACGGTACCTCACATGTGTGGGTGCACCTACCTGGCCGCCAAGGGGAAAGCCTAAAACACAAGTAACCCCAAGTCTGTTGTCCATTCTGCCGACCGGCGCAACTTACAGATATGGGCCTCGGGTGTCCAAGCCACCGAGGAAAACAGGGAACCCCATGCATTTTCGAAAAGAGGACACCCGTGGGAATCCGCACAGGTGTGATTTGCGCCCATCGCCCCAGATTTTTTTACCCAGACAGCCCTGCAAAGTCGGAAATGTGGGGAAAAAACCGCTTTTTCCGCACATTTCACTCGCCGCACCCATCGAAACACGCCCCCCACAACACGTGGCCTACCGTCCCGCGTTCCCACAGGTGTCCCGATGAAAACGGTACCTCACATGTGTGGGTGCACCTACCTGGCCGCCAAGGGGAAAGCCTAAAACACAAGTAACCCCAAGTCTGTTTTCACACCGGAAATGTCACACTCTCACATCATACAGATATGGGCCTCGGGTGTCCAAGCCACCAAGGAAAACAGGGAACCCCATGCATTTCCGGAAAGAGGACATCCGTGGGAATCCGCAGAGGTATGATATGCCCAAATCGCCCCAGAATTTATTACCCAGACACCCCCGCAAAGTCCGAAATGTGGGAAAAAATACGCATTTTCCTCACATTTCGCTCGACTCACCCATCGAAACACGCCCCCAACAACACATGGCCTACCGTCCCGCGTTCCCACAGGTGTCCCGATGAAAACGGTACCTCACATGTGTGGGTGCACCTACCTGGCCGCCAAGGGGAAAGCCTAAAACACAAGTAACCCCAAGTCTGTTGTCCATTCTGCCGACCGGCGCAACTTACAGATATGGGCCTCGGGTGTCCAAGCCACCGAGGAAAACAGGGAACCCCATGCATTTTCGAAAAGAGGACACCCGTGGGAATCCGCACAGGTGTGATTTGCGCCCATCGCCCCAGATTTTTTTACCCAGACAGCCCTGCAAAGTCGGAAATGTGGGGAAAAAACCGCTTTTTCCGCACATTTCACTCGCCGCACCCATCGAAACACGCCCCCCACAACACGTGGCCTACCGTCCCGCGTTCCCACAGGTGTCCCGATGAAAACGGTACCTCACATGTGTGGGTGCACCTACCTGGCCGCCAAGGGGAAAGCCTAAAACACAAGTAACCCCAAGTCTGTTGTCAGAGGGAAATCTCAGACATTCTGCCGACCGGCGCAACTTACAGATATGGGCCTCGGGTGTCCAAGCCACCGAGGAAAACAGGGAACCCCATGCATTTTCGAAAAGAGGACACCCGTGGGAATCCGCAGAGGTGTGATTTGCGCCCATCGCCCCAGATTTTTTTACCCAGACAGCCCTGCAAAGTCGGAAATGTGGGGAAAAAAACGCTTTTTCCGCACATTTCGCTCGCCGCACCCATCGAAACGCGCCCCCCACAACACATGGCCTACCGTCCCGCGTTCCCACAGGTGTCCCGATGAAAACGGTACCTCACATGTGTGGGTGCACCTACCTGGCCGCCAAGGGGAAAGCCTAAAACACAAGTAACCCCAAGTCTGTTGTCCATTCTGCCGACCGGCGCAACTTACAGATATGGGCCTCGGGTGTCCAAGCCACCGAGGAAAACAGGGAACCCCATGCATTTTCGAAAAGAGGACACCCGTGGGAATCCGCACAGGTGTGATTTGCGCCCATCGCCCCAGATTTTTTTACCCAGACAGCCCTGCAAAGTCGGAAATGTGGGGAAAAAACCGCTTTTTCCGCACATTTCACTCGCCGCACCCATCGAAACACGCCCCCCACAACACGTGGCCTACCGTCCCGCGTTCCCACAGGTGTCCCGATGAAAACGGTACCTCACATGTGTGGGTGCACCTACCTGGCCGCCAAGGGGAAAGCCTAAAACACAAGTAACCCCAAGTCTGTTGTCAGAGGGAAATCTCAGACATTCTGCCGACCGGCGCAACTTACAGATATGGGCCTCGGGTGTCCAAGCCACCGAGGAAAACAGGGAACCCCATGCATTTTCGAAAAGAGGACACCCGTGGGAATCCGCAGAGGTGTGATTTGCGCCCATCGCCCCAGATTTTTTTACCCAGACAGCCCTGCAAAGTCGGAAATGTGGGGAAAAAAACGCTTTTTCCGCACATTTCGCTCGCCGCACCCATCGAAACGCGCCCCCCACAACACATGGCCTACCGTCCCGCGTTCCCACAGGTGTCCCGATGAAAACGGTACCTCACATGTGTGGGTGCACCTACCTGGCCGCCAAGGGGAAAGCCTAAAACACAAGTAACCCCAAGTCTGTTGTCCATTCTGCCGACCGGCGCAACTTACAGATATGGGCCTCGGGTGTCCAAGCCACCGAGGAAAACAGGGAACCCCATGCATTTTCGAAAAGAGGACACCCGTGGGAATCCGCACAGGTGTGATTTGCGCCCATCGCCCCAGATTTTTTTACCCAGACAGCCCTGCAAAGTCGGAAATGTGGGGAAAAAACCGCTTTTTCCGCACATTTCACTCGCCGCACCCATCGAAACACGCCCCCCACAACACGTGGCCTACCGTCCCGCGTTCCCACAGGTGTCCCGATGAAAACGGTACCTCACATGTGTGGGTGCACCTACCTGGCCGCCAAGGGGAAAGCCTAAAACACAAGTAACCCCAAGTCTGTTGTCAGAGGGAAATCTCAGACATTCTGCCGACCGGCGCAACTTACAGATATGGGCCTCGGGTGTCCAAGCCACCGAGGAAAACAGGGAACCCCATGCATTTTCGAAAAGAGGACACCCGTGGGAATCCGCAGAGGTGTGATTTGCGCCCATCGCCCCAGATTTTTTTACCCAGACAGCCCTGCAAAGTCGGAAATGTGGGGAAAAAAACGCTTTTTCCGCACATTTCGCTCGCCGCACCCATCGAAACGCGCCCCCCACAACACATGGCCTACCGTCCCGCGTTCCCACAGGTGTCCCGATGAAAACGGTACCTCACATGTGTGGGTGCACCTACCTGGCCGCCAAGGGGAAAGCCTAAAACACAAGTAACCCCAAGTCTGTTGTCCATTCTGCCGACCGGCGCAACTTACAGATATGGGCCTCGGGTGTCCAAGCCACCGAGGAAAACAGGGAACCCCATGCATTTTCGAAAAGAGGACACCCGTGGGAATCCGCACAGGTGTGATTTGCGCCCATCGCCCCAGATTTTTTTACCCAGACAGCCCTGCAAAGTCGGAAATGTGGGGAAAAAACCGCTTTTTCCGCACATTTCACTCGCCGCACCCATCGAAACACGCCCCCCACAACACGTGGCCTACCGTCCCGCGTTCCCACAGGTGTCCCGATGAAAACGGTACCTCACATGTGTGGGTGCACCTACCTGGCCGCCAAGGGGAAAGCCTAAAACACAAGTAACCCCAAGTCTGTTGTCAGAGGGAAATCTCAGACATTCTGCCGACCGGCGCAACTTACAGATATGGGCCTCGGGTGTCCAAGCCACCGAGGAAAACAGGGAACCCCATGCATTTTCGAAAAGAGGACACCCGTGGGAATCCGCAGAGGTGTGATTTGCGCCCATCGCCCCAGATTTTTTTACCCAGACAGCCCTGCAAAGTCGGAAATGTGGGGAAAAAAACGCTTTTTCCGCACATTTCGCTCGCCGCACCCATCGAAACGCGCCCCCCACAACACATGGCCTACCGTCCCGCGTTCCCACAGGTGTCCCGATGAAAACGGTACCTCACATGTGTGGGTGCACCTACCTGGCCGCCAAGGGGAAAGCCTAAAACACAAGTAACCCCAAGTCTGTTGTCCATTCTGCCGACCGGCGCAACTTACAGATATGGGCCTCGGGTGTCCAAGCCACCGAGGAAAACAGGGAACCCCATGCATTTTCGAAAAGAGGACACCCGTGGGAATCCGCACAGGTGTGATTTGCGCCCATCGCCCCAGATTTTTTTACCCAGACACCCCCGCAAAGGCCGGGGCACGCTTTGCAGGGCTGTCTGGGTAAAAAAAATCTGGGGCGATGGGCGCAAATCACACCTGTGCGGATTCCCACGGGTGTCCTCTTTTCGAAAATGCATGGGGTTCCCTGTTTTCCTCGGTGGCTTGGACACCCGAGGCCCATATCTGTAAGTTGCGCCGGTCGGCAGAATGGACAACAGACTTGGGGTTACTTGTGTTTTAGGCTTTCCCCTTGGCGGCCAGGTAGGTGCACCCACACATGTGAGGTACCGTTTTCATCGGGACACCTGTGGGAACGCGGGACGGTAGGCCATGTGTTGTGGGGGGCGCGTTTCGATGGGTGCGGCGAGCGAAATGTGCGGAAAAAGCGTTTTTTTCCCCACATTTCCGACTTTGCAGGGCTGTCTGGGTAAAAAAAATCTGGGGCGATGGGCGCAAATCACACCTCTGCGGATTCCCACGGGTGTCCTCTTTTCGAAAATGCATGGGGTTCCCTGTTTTCCTCGGTGGCTTGGACACCCGAGGCCCATATCTGTAAGTTGCGCCGGTCGGCAGAATGTCTGAGATTTCCCTCTGACAACAGACTTGGGGTTACTTGTGTTTTAGGCTTTCCCCTTGGCGGCCAGGTAGGTGCACCCACACATGTGAGGTACCGTTTTCATCGGGACACCTGTGGGAACGCTGGACGGTAGGCCATGTGTTGTGGGGGGCGCGTTTCGATGGGTGCGGCGAGCGAAATGTGCGGAAAATGCGGTTTTTTCCCCACATTTCCGACTTTGCAGGGCTGTCTGGGTAAAAAAATCTGGGGCGATGTGCGCAAATCAGACCTCTGTGCTTTCCCACGGGTGTCCTCTTTTGGGAAATGCATGGGGTTCCCTGTTTTCCTTGCTGGCTTCGACACCCTAGGCCCAAATCTGTAGGTTGCCCACATGAACAAATTGTGCTGTGGCGAAAGGCTTGGGGTTACCAGCGGGTTACCCTTTTCCTTTTGCGACCCCGGTAGGTGCACCCACACATGCGAGGTACCTTTTTCGTCGGAACACCTGTGGGAACACGAGAAGGTATGACATCTGCTGTTGGCGACGTGTTTCGGTGAGTGGACACAGGGAAATGTCTCTGAAATTGGCCGGAAATGAAGACAAATCTCAGACATTTCCCTCTGGCCACTCAACGAAACACACCGCCAACAACACGTGGCCTACCTTCCCGCATCGCCACACGTGTCCCAATGAGAGGCTGACCTCTTTGTGTGCAGGTGTGGTACCTGAGTGACAATGGGCACATCTTTAGTATAGTAACTTCGCTGTAGTGCGCTTAGGAAACAGTAAAGTACTGCCAGTAAGCCATTTCACATGCACCTTTCCTCACACTTCCCATACATAGCAGACGCAATGCAGTTAGACACGCAAGGTGGGATTTAGCACAAGGACCAACCTCCTTGTATTGCACAAGAAGGTTTGTCCTTGTGAGCAGTGATGCCACGTCAAGGCACCCACCGGATCACTGGCCATTCGTATCCCTTTCGTGTCTGCAGTCAGTTGGCATCCATTTCAGCAGTTGCACTTCTACGAAATCACTAGCACCAGAGCAAGTGTATCTACACATGAGCATATCTACACACTTATACCACATGGACATCTGTGTACAATGCAACTGTGTCTCTAGCAATATCTTAACTATCATTTGGCATCAATTTCATAGCAACTGTGTCTGCATGCAAACTTTATGTGCTGGCAATCACATGTGGACAGTGATAGCAAGTGCATACTGCCTGACTTCACTACCCTGCCCTACAGGCGCTATCTTCCACACCAGCTTTCAGTATGCCCATAGCAACTATGGCCAAACATTCTTATGTCCCACCGTACCCACACAAAACAGCCATCCTGCAAAATGACAATCATTTCGTCACTGCTGGAAAAGTCCATTCACAGAAATTGCAACTGCATGTTCTTTGTATCTTTACCTAATTCACACACCAATCATATCCAATGCATTCCTACAGATGACGTGTCACTTACACCACACATAACATTACTCGAGGTAAAACAATAAACAAGGCAGGATCTTACGAGGTACGCAAGACACCGCTGCCATATAGTTGGTGTCCAAGTACCACTTTCATGACACTTAGACCTCAAGGGTAGGAGCCAAAGTGGCGTGTAATATTTTGAAAAAACACCCCTTGAGTGGAGGGAACCTGAATGCCGTTCTGGTCTTCCACAACGCACGGCTTGAGTAGAGGGAGCGGGACTGGCCTTTCTTTGCTTGCCAAACCTTAAGTGGAAGGAGCCAGATTTGGGTTCCTGTCCAAAGTACGCCAGAAGCGGATGGGGTTTTCCAGACGTTTTTTTTTTGTAAGGCAATCCCGAACAGGAGCAAGCTGCACTCCCATAGGGGAGTGACCCACAGTGCTCCACCCTTCTTCTCCATGGCCCGCCTCAACTAGAGGCGGTGGAGTGGCATTCCTTTCCAAGATGCGCCTTCTTTGGACGTAACAAGCATTGCGTTACTTTGCAAGGCACACCACGCGCAGAGGGAGCTAGACTGCCTTTTCCTTAGGAGGCAGACCTGAAGGGAAAGGTACCGGGGGTGATGTCTCTTTCCCAGGCAGGCCTCAAGTGGAGGGGGCAGGACTAGCATTGCTTGCCAAAGCACGCCAAAGGGGAGTAAAGCAGAGTGCTGTCCCCACCTACTCCAAGGCACACCTCAAGTGGAGGGAGCTAGAGTGGCATTTCTTTCAAAGATGCGCCTGCTTTGGACGTAACAAGCATTGCGTTACTTTGCAAGGCACACCACGCGCAGAGGGAGCTAGACTGCCTTTTCCTTAGGAGGCAGACCTGAAGGGAAAGGTACCGGGGGTGATGTCTCTTTCCCAGGCAGGCCTCAAGTGGAGGGGGCAGGACTAGCATTGCTTGCCAAAGCACGCCAAAGGGGAGTAAAGCAGAGTGCTGTCCCCACCTACTCCAAGGCACACCTCAAGTGGAGGGAGCTAGAGTGGCATTTCTTTCAAAGATGCGCCTGCTTTGGACGTAACAAGCATTGCGTTACTTTGCAAGGCACACCACGCGCAGAGGGAGCTAGACTGCCTTTTCCTTAGGAGGCAGACCTGAAGGGAAAGGTACCGGGGGTGATGTCTCTTTCCCAGGCAGGCCTCAAGTGGAGGGGGCAGGACAAGCATTGCTTGCCAAAGCACGCCAAAGGGGAGTAAAGCAGAGTGCTGTCCCCACCTACTCCAAGGCACACCTCAAGTGGAGGGAGCTAGAGTGGCATTTCTTTCAAAGATGCGCCTGCTTTGGACGTAACAAGCATTGCGTTACTTTGCAAGGCACACCACGCGCAGAGGGAGCTAGACTGCCTTTTCCTTAGGAGGCAGACCTGAAGGGAAAGGTACCGGGGGTGATGTCTCTTTCCCAGGCAGGCCTCAAGTGGAGGGGGCAGGACAAGCATTGCTTGCCAAAGCACGCCAAAGGGGAGTAAAGCAGAGTGCTGTCCCCACCTACTCCAAGGCACACCTCAAGTGGAGGGAGCTAGAGTGGCATTTCTTTCAAAGATGCGCCTGCTTTGGACGTAACAAGCATTGCGTTACTTTGCAAGGCACACCACGCGCAGAGGGAGCTAGACTGCCTTTTCCTTAGGAGGCAGACCTGAAGGGAAAGGTACCGGGGGTGATGTCTCTTTCCCAGGCAGGCCTCAAGTGGAGGGGGCAGGACTAGCATTGCTTGCCAAAGCACGCCAAAGGGGAGTAAAGCAGAGTGCTGTCCCCACCTACTCCAAGGCACACCTCAAGTGGAGGGAGCTAGAGTGGCATTTCTTTCAAAGATGCGCCTGCTTTGGACGTAACAAGCATTGCGTTACTTTGCAAGGCACACCACGCGCAGAGGGAGCTAGACTGCCTTTTCCTTAGGAGGCAGACCTGAAGGGAAAGGTACCGGGGGTGATGTCTCTTTCCCAGGCAGGCCTCAAGTGGAGGGGGCAGGACTAGCATTGCTTGCCAAAGCACGCCAAAGGGGAGTAAAGCAGAGTGCTGTCCCCACCTACTCCAAGGCACACCTCAAGTGGAGGGAGCTAGAGTGGCATTTCTTTCAAAGATGCGCCTGCTTTGGACGTAACAAGCATTGCGTTACTTTGCAAGGCACACCACGCGCAGAGGGAGCTAGACTGCCTTTTCCTTAGGAGGCAGACCTGAAGGGAAAGGTACCGGGGGTGATGTCTCTTTCCCAGGCAGGCCTCAAGTGGAGGGGGCAGGACTAGCATTGCTTGCCAAAGCACGCCAAAGGGGAAAGACCCGCATGGCACAACTCAAGTACAGGGACTCATAATGATTACTATTTCGTAGGCACGCCTCCAATGGAAGGAGCCTGATTAGCGTTCCTTTGCAAGTCACGCTTTGAGCTGAGGGATCTAGACTGATGTACATTTTCTTGGCAGGCCTCAAGGGAAAGCTACGGCTGTGGTTGCCTTTCCAAGGCAGGCCTCGAGTGGAGGAAGCAGGACTAGCGATGCTCGTGAATGCACGCTAAATCAAGTGAAGTGAGTTGACATCCTGTTGCATTTTCATTGAAGGTACTCCTCCAGGGCAGGGTGCAAGAGTGCCATTCCTTTACAAGACATGCACGATTTCAGGGGCTAAGGGTCCCTTTCAAGGAATGATGGGCATTTTCGGAAATCAGTCGATCTCCCAATATTTTTCCTTTGTATGATACAAAAGGAAACAAGGCTGAAAGCAGAGGGCAGGCTGGGAAGGGCATTGGGGACAGTACACCCGAGTATCCTTCCTCTTTCCTTGTTTTGTACACACCTTACATTTTCGGTACGGTTGTGCCTTCGTGGCAGTGGGAGGAACATAATCACCAAAGTGTCGCTCTTGCAATCTGGCTACATCTTCGACCTCTGGAAAGGAGGGAATTTGTACATGAACATTAGCCAGAGATTGAACAATTTCTAATTCAAAATCCAAAAAGGAGAGCTTGTTTTGTGGAGTAGCTGCACGGTACACCACATAAGCATTGTACGTTGCCATATGCACAATGTGTGTGGCTAACTTTTTGTACCAGAAACGCGACTTGCGTTCAGCGTGGTATGACTCAAGCACTTGGTCATTTTTGTCTACTCCACCCATGTACTTGTTGTAATCCAGAATGCAATTGGGTTTCAACACTTGCTGAGTCTGCCTGCGCAGAGGGACAGCTGAAGTACTTTCATCATGAATAGTACTTAGCATGTACACATCCCTTTTGTCGCAGAATTTCACTGCTAACAATTCATCCTGCCGCAATGCCATACATTGTCCCTTAGCCAACTTCTTACACACAAGTTGTCTGGGGAAGCGTTTGCGGTTACTGCGGATTGTACCGCATGCGAGTGTGCCCACATTGAACAATTCCTTGAACAGTGGAATTCCGGTGTAGAAATTGTCTACATACAAATGATGTCCCTTGTGGAGCCATGGTGTGAGAAGATCCCAAACAATCTTCTCACTTGTCCCTAAATGGGCTGGGCAGCCCGGAGGGTTTAGGGTAGAGTCTTTACCGGTGTAGACTCTCATGCTGCTGACATACCCAGTGGTACTTTCACACAACATGTACATTTTAATCCCATATCGTGATCTCTTGCTAGGAATGTATTGCCTGAATACAAGGCGACCTTTGAACAACACCAACGATTCATCAATGGATATGTTCTGGCTAGGAACATACACCTCTGCAAATCGGTGAGTGAAATGGTCCAGAAATGGCTTAAGTTTGAACAGCCTATCAAAGTTTGGGTCCGTTTTGGGTAATGCTGCCGAGTTGTCATTGAAGTGCAACATACGGTGCAGTGCTTGAAAGCGATTTCTGCTCATTGTAGCTGAAAAAAACGGGCAATAAAGTGGTGCTACAGTAGTCCAGTACATTGCGACAGACGGCTTGTGTCCAATTCCCATGAGCAAAATGAGACCCCAAAACTGTCTCATTTCAACATCGTTTGTGGGTACCCATGCTTGTGCTCTGGAGTGGGGTTTCAGAGTGGGACCCCTAGACCTCATGAACTGTGCAGCGTATAAATTGGTTTGCTCAACCACGTCTGCAATGAACCCATCATCAACAAAAAGGTTGAAAAAATCAATAGGCTGAAACCCTTCTGTATTCACTGTGCACCCTGATATACCAGTGAAAGGGGGCACAACAGGCTGAGCCATTGCTGGAGGCACCCAGAGCGACTCTTGAGTCATGTCAGGAACTGCCACATTGCGTGGCAGTCTTGCACGTCCCCTCCCCCTTACAGGTCCCCTGCGTGTGGGAAGTGTGCGAAAAGGTGGACGCACTCTTCCTTCCTCTTCATCATCAGATGATGACGATGATGAGTGGGAGGAGGGACTTTCGTCAATGGCCATCTCACTTCCCCAATCACTTCCCTCCTGCCCCTCAGAAGCACTATCTGTTTCAGAATGCATGTACACATCTGTGCCTTGCTCTGAGCCAGATTCCATCACTACAGCTAATGCCTCCGCACCAGACATTGATCGCCGAGAAGCCATGAGTACCTTCGCTATGGAACCCTTCAATGCCCAAAGACCAGATGAAGACTGAAACAAGAAGTATGTGTGCTTCTGAAAGTATGGAACGTAGCACAGTAAGTGGTATTCAGTGCCACAAACCTACTCCACACAGGTACACCAAAAGGTCCAGACTTTGCTCACTAACAGTAGCAGCCCTCTGCAATATGACGTACTCCCTGCACGCTACAATAAACAGAGTAGTACTTTGCAAACACTCACGTGAAATGCTAAGGACCAGCTGACTGCTTTCCTACAAGTGTGTAGACAGCTACAACACACCTGCACCTAAAAGAAAGAGAACAAAAAATCTATGGCCAATGTACTATTCCGCTAAACTGTACAGAAATACAAGCGTGGGGACGAGGATTTCAGCCACACTACCTATTCAGAAACAGCCAACATGCTTTGCACCATGCCCTCCCCCATGGGATGCTTGTGGATGGGAAATCGAGGTGAGAAGGAACCATGCAACGTATTAGTGATTGGGTGAGTTGAAAAGCCATAGGCAATGAAGAAGCAGAGAGGGAAGATAAATACAGTACACGGCTGGCCCTTCCGGCCAACTGCTGGCACACTTTTGACAATAACACCTGCTCATTCATATAGGGGTGTCTATTGTAAGGGGAAAGCTCACATGGACAAAATTATTGCAAGGCCAAGCAAATTGATGTAGGCTGAAGCAAGTAGTGATGGGTACCAAAGAAATAAGTAGCAGAAACATACTAAATGCTTTGACATGCCATGAATGCAAACAATTGCTAGAAAGTGGAAGTCTCACTGCCAACATACTTACTACCACTTCTATTCACCTTTCAGATCTTCCAGTGTGTCCATCAGTCACTGGGCAAACTCCCCCTAAAATAGCGTCTGGGCAAAATCCATTATGTTTCCAATGAACAGCTCCATGCCTGTTTTGGAAAGGTGCACCCCATCTCTGTGAAACATCACAGCACCTTTGATATTGCCATGGTGAATGGTCCGTATTCTGGTGTTGCCCTCTGTCAGTTTAGTGAACTCGCCATTCATTTTCCACACCGAGCGGTTGATGGCCCTTCTATTCCCTTCAGTTCTCCAATCCATCCTGGGAATCATCTGGGACCAGGCCACCACAGTGTTTGGAAACCTCTCTGCAATCCATTCAAGGTCTGCCATGAGCTGCTCGCGTACCCCCTTCCGTCCCACAGACGCAAAATCATTTCCTCCCAGGTGAACCACTATAAGGTCAGGGGGGGGGGCCTTTCCTTTTTCTTGGGCAGCGACGATGGCTCCTCGGAGCTGGTGAAGGCGCATCCCCCCCACCCCAAACCAATGCACCGCAAGGCCATCCCTTCCAGACCCAGATGTAGGTGGCCCTCGGAAAAGTCGTGCAGCCCTTTGGATATAAGAGTGGCCGAAAATCCACACAACCCTCATCCTCACTAGGAAATGGAAACAGGAAAACCCCCATGATTATGGCTACACATACATTTTACCACATTACACAACATTTGCACCAACACATGACTCTTGTAACAATCCCAGACACACACTTCACCCATTCGGAAACCACCTCTCATTTGAGATAACAGTAGGTCGACACATAATTGCCACGTTATTTTCAGGGGAAGGAGGTGAAGAAGATAGTATGTCACCTTGTGCCAATAACACAGTTGTGCTGGCGCAATTGTAATCAGTAAAAGTTGTCTGCTCCTGTGGCCCACCGCCTGCCCAGCACGGTGGTAAGGTGACGTCCACATGCTACATCGTTACAATTTGGCAGGGTGACTAGTCTCACGGAGGATATGAAGTCCACAGGAAGTGTGCTTTGTACGCTCTGTGAATATAGGTACCCTGACAGAATGTGCCACATTTACCACAAATGGGTGCACCTTCAGACACTTTCAATGTGAGTGTTTCGGCCATAGCTCCAGGACCACTAGTGACCTTGGGGCCACTTCACTACCAAGGAAGGGAGGTGGACAAGGTCACACCCATCACCCACCACTACCCTACATAGCTTCCTGGTCAGCACTACAGCTTTCCTCTCCTGGAAGGGATTGGACCCTGCACACACTGCTGAATTTGGAGGCAAAATATCCACCTGGGGGACGGACGACCAAGGCCAATGACACCCCCCTCTCTAGCTACCTTGCGTTACAGTTTTTTCCCCCTGCAAAAGGATGGGGACCCTGACAGGGCACACTGCGACCACTGCTGAAATTGGACCACAGAAATGGTGAACTTTGCAGTGAAAGGAATGAGCTCTGTAACAAGTGTGCATAGCATGCTCAGAAAAAATGACCATCTATATAACTACTGGAAAAAAATGTTTAAAATTTGCTGCCAAACCTTTCCTTCTGCAAAGCAGCTGCCTTACTCAATGCAAGGCACACCCATCACTGGCCCCCGACCCTCCCCACTACCCTTTCCCACCCTTATCACTGACAATGCACCCACAATTCCTTCCACCACAGTAACCCTCCACCCCCACATTACCAAGTAATAAATGTTGTACTTACATAAGTCAGCAATAGCTTTTCAGTAGCCGAAACTGCAAAGGAAACATAAAAGATTAAAATTCAATGCTTTGCCTACCAATTACACATCCAAACTGTCTGGCAACTATCTGTACATTTTTCACTTCCTTCCACCACTTCCATGACACTTCTCAGTCATCTACCACTACGGAAGGCTAGACTGCAGACGGATTGGAAATGGAAATAAGACAAGTGGGCATATGGCATCCTGCAGAAAAAACATAAAAATAAATAAATCCCGGAAATCTGGCACCAACCCATCACTGTTTGGAAACATCTGTGCTATCCATTCCAGTTCCTCCATTAGCAGCTCATGTATCCCTTCCCCTCCCACAGACGCTAAATCTTTTCCTCCCAGGTGCACCACTGTAGGGTGTTGGGTTTGCATCTCCTTTTGCATGGACATCGCTGATGGCTCCTCTGAGCTGGTGAAAGCACTTCCCCCTAACCCCAAACCAATGTACCAGGAGGGCATCCCTTTGAGAGCCAGATGTGGTTGGCCCTCGGAAAATCGTGCAGCCCTTTGGGTGAAAGAGTAGGCAATTATCTACACAACCCTCATCGTCACTATGATATGGAAACAAGTGAACCCCCATGAATATGCCTATACATACAGTTTACCAACTAGCTGAATGATTGTGTGAACACATGGCTCTTGTAACACTCCCAGACACACACTTCACCTATTCGGACATGCACCTCTCATGTGAATTTACAGTAGGTCATTACGTAATTGGCACTTGTGTTTTAGGGGAAGGAGGTGAGGAAGACAGTATGTCACCTTGTGCCAATAACACAGTTCTGCTGGGGCAATTGTAATCAGTAAAGGTTGTCTGCTCCTGTGGCCCACCGCCTGCACTGCACGGTAGTAAAGTGACTTCCACATGCTACACCATTACACTTTGGCAGGGTGACTAGTCTGACAGAGGATATGACCTGTGCAGCAAGGGTGTTTTGTAACCTCTCCGAATATAGTTCCTCTGACAGAATGTGCCCCTTTCATTACACATGCATGCACATTTGGACTCTTTGATTGTGAGAAATTGGGGCGCAGCTCCTAAAGTACTGGTGAACTTGGGGCCATTCAACTACCAAGGCCGAGAGGCAGCCAAGGTCACACACATCAACCACCACCACACTACATCTCTGCCTGGCCAGCACTGCAGCTTTCCCCTCTAGGACGGGATGGGGACCGTGCCGGGGCACCCTGCACCCACTGCTGCTTTTGAGGGACAAAATATCCATCTGGGAGATGGACGCCCAAGGGCAATGACTTAATCCCCCACCCCTCCTGCCCCTCTAGCTACCCTGCGTTACAGGTTTTCCCCCTGCAAAAGGATGGGGAGCCAGGCGGGGCTCACTGGGACGACTGCTGGAAAAGGACCACAGAAATGGTGATCGTTGCAGTAAAAGTAGTGTTCTCTGTATCAAGTACGCGTACCATGCTCATAACAAAATGACCATCTGCATTACTACCGGCAACATTTTTGAAAAGGAGCTGCTACTTATGTTGCCCAGTTTTTCCTTCTGCAAAGCAGCCACCTTCCTCAATGCAAGGCACTCCCATCACTGGCCCCCGAACCGCCCTCCTACCCTTTCTCCCCCATACCACTGACACTGCAGCCACAGTTTCTTCCACCACAGTAACCCTCCACCCGCACATTACCAAGTAATATATGTGGTACTTACATAAGTCAGCATAAGCTTTTCTGTAGCCACAACTGCAACAGAAACATAAAAGATTTACATTCAGTGCTTTGCCTACCAATAACACATCCGAACTGTCTGGCATATATCTGTACATTTTTCAGCTCCTTCCACCACATACATGAAACTTCTCTGTCATCTACCTCCACAGAAGGCTGGACTGCACAGTGATAGCAAACTGGCCTAAGACCAATGGGTGTATGGCAACCCCCAGCACACAAAACAAACATTGCACAGATGGCTAATTGGCAAACTTCCCTCCCAGGGAAACAGCACTGTTCAGCTGCACTGGGGGGCGTTTTGTCCGCAACCTGGACAAGTGTGTTCCTGGCCACCCCAATACCTCCCCAGAGCACCCACTTCCTTCACAACAGAACACTACAGGCCCTGTTCACCCCCACCCCAATAGCAATGTGCCCTCCACCCACTATCAAATGTTGGAATAAGCAAAATTTCATACGTACATAACAAGGGAGAAGCTTGAACTGCTCAAGACCTGTAAAGGGAAGAACAAAACATATATTATCTGTGTCAGCCCACCCACATACCAGACCACCCATATTGGCCCCACTGTAGCATTGGCCTGTACGTTTTGGGCACCCCGGCGCCAGACTGGCACACCAATGTGCCCCTCTACGCAAAGGCAGGTATAGTAAACGAAGAACCCAATTCAAAATGGCAGGCTGCCCTTTTGTGAGGGCGGAGGGGCCCCCTACACCGCTGTGGAATTTTCTAACGTGAGGGGGGTTGCACCTCTCCACCACCACCCCAATTTGAGGGGCGGCCCATCTCATGTAGCCCTCCCAAGGGGCAGATAAGGGGGAAGGCTGTCCTGCACTCCTCCCTGGGCTCAGGCGTCCGTTCCTAGGAGCAGATATCTGGTCCCAGGGAGGGCTGCATGACATGGCACCCACTCCATTGTGGGCAGGGGGGGGGTTAACACCCCATTCAGCTTTCCCAACCCTTTGGGGTGCTCCACCGCCCCCCCTAAAAAACCTTCCAACAATTTCACTGTTTTCCTTTGGTAACCCAACTCCCCTTTGTGCACAGGGGCACATTGGTGTGCCAATCTGGCGCCGGAGTGCCCAAACACTACTGCCCCCTCTATTGGGGGTCCTGCCCCACCTTTTGGGGTGCCCCCCCCCGCCCCACCCCCAATGGCTGGGGGACACACCTCATGCAGGCCTCCCTGGGCCTCCTCCAAACGGCTGCGTGAGGTACACTCCACCTCCATTTGGGGTGAGGGGGGAGAGGGCCACCCCAAAAGGTGAGGCAGGACCCCCAATAGATGGGCCAGTAGGGTTTGGGCACCCTGGGGGCAGATAGCCACACTAATGGGCCCATCTGCAGCAAGCAAAGTTGGGTAAACAAAAAACAAAATGCAAATTCACAGGCTGCTTTTTAGGGGGGGCTGGGGGCCACCCTAAATTGGCAGCGCCTGATGTACCGCAACGGGGGGTGGCCCTCAACCCCCCCACCCCAAATGGAGGGCCCCACCTCATGCAACCCTCCCTGGGGGCAGATATCTGCTCCTAGGAAGGGGCATCTGACCCCAGGGAGGGATGCATGAGGTGGTGCCCCCCCTATCTGCCCCCAGGGAGGGTTGCATGAGGTGGGGCCCTCCATTTGGGGTGGGGGGGGTTGAGGGTCACCCCCCGTTGCGGTACATCAGGCGCTGCCAATTTAGGGTGGCCCTCAGCCCCCCCTAAAAAGCAGCCTGTGATTTTGTATATTTTTTTTTGTTTACCCAACTTGGCTTGGTGCAGATGGGCCCATTAGTGTGGCTATCTGCCCCCAGGGTGCCCAAACCTTACTGCCCCATCTATTGGGGGTCCTGCCCCACCTTTTGGGGTGCCCCCCCCCGCCCCACCCCCAATGGCTGGGGGACACACCTCATGCAGGCCTCCCTGGGCCTCCTCCAAACGGCTGCGTGAGGTACACCCCACCTCCATTTGGGGTGAGGGGGGAGGGGGCCACCCCAAAAGGTGGGGCAGGACCCCCAATAGATGGGCCAGTAGGGTTTGGGCACCCTGGGGGCAGATAGCCACACTAATGGGCCCATCTGCAGCAAGCAAAGTTGGGTAAACAAAAAACAAAATGCTAAATCACAGGCTGCTTTTTAGGGGGGGCTGGGGGCCACCCTAAATTGGCAGCGCCTGATGTACCGCAACGGGGGGTGACCCTCAACCCCCCCCCACCCCAAATGGAGGGCCCCACCTCATGCAACCCTCCCTGGGGGCAGATATCTGCTCCTAGGAAGGGGCATCTGACCCCAGGGAGGGATGCATGAGGTGGTGCCCCCCCTATCTGCCCCCAGGGAGGGTTGCATGAGGTGGGGCCCTCCATTTGGGGTGGGGGGGGTTGAGGGCCACCCCCCGTTGCGGTACATCATGCGCTGCCAATTTAGGGTGGCCCTCAGCCCCCCCTAAAAAGCAGCCTGTGATTTTGTATATTTTTTTTTGTTTACCCAACTTGGCTTGGTGCAGATGGGCCCATTAGTGTGGCTATCTGCCCCCAGGGTGCCCAAACCTTACTGCCCCATCTATTGGGGGTCCTGCCCCACCTTTTGGGGTGCCCTCCCCCGCCCCACCCCCAATGGCTGGGGGACACACCTCATGCAGGCCTCCCTGGGCCTCCTCCAAACGGCTGCGTGAGGTACACCCCACCTCCATTTGGGGTGAGGGGGGAGAGGGCCACCCCAAAAGGTGGGGCAGGACCCCCAATAGATGGGCCAGTAGGGTTTGGGCACCCTGGGGGCAGATAGCCACACTAATGGGCCCATCTGCAGCAAGCAAAGTTGGGTAAACAAAAAACAAAATGCAAAATCACAGGCTGCTTTTTAGGGGGGGCTGAGGGCCACCCTAAATTGGCAGCGCCTGATGTACCGCAACGGGGGGTGACCCTCAACCCCCCCCCACCCCAAATGGAGGGCCCCACCTCATGCAACCCTCCCTGGGGGCAGATAGGGGGGGGGCCACCTCATGCATCCCTCCCTGGGGTCAGATGCCCCTTCCTAGGAGCAGATATCTGCCCCCAGGGAGGGTTGCATGAGGTGGGGCCCTCCATTTGGGGTGGGGGGGGTTGAGGGCCACCCCCCGTTGCGGTACATCATGCGCTGCCAATTTAGGGTGCCCCTCAGCCCCCCCTAAAAAGCAGCCTGTGTTTTTGTATATTTTTTTTTGTTTACCCAACTTGGCTTGGTGCAGATGGGCCCATTAGTGTGGCTATCTGCCCCCAGGGTGCCCAAACCTTACTGCCCCATCTATTGGGGGTCCTGCCCCAGCTTTTGGGGTGCCCCCCCCCCACCCCACCCCCAATGGCTGGGGGACACACCTCATGCAGGCCTCCCTGGGCCTCCTCCAAACGGCTGCGTGAGGTACACCCCACCTCCATTTGGGGTGAGGGGGGAGAGGGCCACCCCAAAAGGTGGGGCTGGACCCCCAATAGATGGGGCAGTAGGGTTTGGGCACCCTGGGGGCAGATAGCCACACTAATGTGGCCATCTGCACCAAGCAAAGTTGGGTAAACAAAAAAAAAATTACAAAACCACAGGCTGCTTTTTAGGGGGGGCTGAGGGCCACCCTAAATTGGCAGCGCATGATGTACCGCAACGGGGGGTGGCCCTCAACCCCCCCCCACCCCAAATGGAGGGCCCCACCTCATGCAACCCTCCCTGGGGGCAGATAGGGGGGGGGGCACCTCATGCATCCCTCCCTGGGGTCAGATGCCCCTTCCTAGGAGCAGATATCTGCCCCCAGGGAGGGTTGCATGAGGTGGGGCCCTCCATTTGGGGTGGGGGGGGGGTTGAGGGCCACCCCCCGTTGCGGTACATCATGCGCTGCCAATTTAGGGTGCCCCTCAGCCCCCCCTAAAAAGCAGCCTGTGTTTTTGTATATTTTTTTTTGTTTACCCAACTTGGCTTGGTGCAGATGGGCCCATTAGTGTGGCTATCTGCCCCCAGGGTGCCCAAACCTTACTGCCCCATCTATTGGGGGTCCTGCCCCAGCTTTTGGGGTGCCCCCCCCCACCCCACCCCCAATGGCTGGGGGACACACCTCATGCAGGCCTCCCTGGGCCTCCTCCAAACGGCTGCGTGAGGTACACCCCACCTCCATTTGGGGTGAGGGGGGAGAGGGCCACCCCAAAAGGTGGGGCTGGACCCCCAATAGATGGGGCAGTAGGGTTTGGGCACCCTGGGGGCAGATAGCCACACTAATGTGGCCATCTGCACCAAGCAAAGTTGGGTAAACAAAAAAAAAATTACAAAACCACAGGCTGCTTTTTAGGGGGGGCTGAGGGCCACCCTAAATTGGCAGCGCATGATGTACCGCAACGGGGGGTGGCCCTCAACCCCCCCCCACCCCAAATGGAGGGCCCCACCTCATGCAACCCTCCCTGGGGGCAGATAGGGGGGGGGCCACCTCATGCATCCCTCCCTGGGGTCAGATGCCCCTTCCTAGGAGCAGATATCTGCCCCCAGGGAGGGTTGCATGAGGTGGGGCCCTCCATTTGGGGTGGGGGGGGGTTGAGGGCCACCCCCCGTTGCGGTACATCATGCGCTGCCAATTTAGGGTGCCCCTCAGCCCCCCCTAAAAAGCAGCCTGTGTTTTTGTATATTTTTTTTTGTTTACCCAACTTGGCTTGGTGCAGATGGGCCCATTAGTGTGGCTATCTGCCCCCAGGGTGCCCAAACCTTACTGCCCCATCTATTGGGGGTCCTGCCCCAGCTTTTGGGGTGCCCCCCCCCACCCCACCCCCAATGGCTGGGGGACACACCTCATGCAGGCCTCCCTGGGCCTCCTCCAAACGGCTGCGTGAGGTACACCCCACCTCCATTTGGGGTGAGGGGGGAGAGGGCCACCCCAAAAGGTGGGGCTGGACCCCCAATAGATGGGGCAGTAGGGTTTGGGCACCCTGGGGGCAGATAGCCACACTAATGTGGCCATCTGCACCAAGCAAAGTTGGGTAAACAAAAAAAAAATTACAAAACCACAGGCTGCTTTTTAGGGGGGGCTGAGGGCCACCCTAAATTGGCAGCGCATGATGTACCGCAACGGGGGGTGGCCCTCAACCCCCCCCCACCCCAAATGGAGGGCCCCACCTCATGCAACCCTCCCTGGGGGCAGATAGGGGGGGGGGCACCTCATGCATCCCTCCCTGGGGTCAGATGCCCCTTCCTAGGAGCAGATATCTGCCCCCAGGGAGGGTTGCATGAGGTGGGGCCCTCCATTTGGGGTGGGGGGGGGTTGAGGGCCACCCCCCGTTGCGGTACATCATGCGCTGCCAATTTAGGGTGCCCCTCAGCCCCCCCTAAAAAGCAGCCTGTGTTTTTGTATATTTTTTTTTGTTTACCCAACTTGGCTTGGTGCAGATGGGCCCATTAGTGTGGCTATCTGCCCCCAGGGTGCCCAAACCTTACTGCCCCATCTATTGGGGGTCCTGCCCCAGCTTTTGGGGTGCCCCCCCCCACCCCACCCCCAATGGCTGGGGGACACACCTCATGCAGGCCTCCCTGGGCCTCCTCCAAACGGCTGCGTGAGGTACACCCCACCTCCATTTGGGGTGAGGGGGGAGAGGGCCACCCCAAAAGGTGGGGCTGGACCCCCAATAGATGGGGCAGTAGGGTTTGGGCACCCTGGGGGCAGATAGCCACACTAATGTGGCCATCTGCACCAAGCAAAGTTGGGTAAACAAAAAAAAAATTACAAAACCACAGGCTGCTTTTTAGGGGGGGCTGAGGGCCACCCTAAATTGGCAGCGCATGATGTACCGCAACGGGGGGTGGCCCTCAACCCCCCCCCACCCCAAATGGAGGGCCCCACCTCATGCAACCCTCCCTGGGGGCAGATAGGGGGGGGGCCACCTCATGCATCCCTCCCTGGGGTCAGATGCCCCTTCCTAGGAGCAGATATCTGCCCCCAGGGAGGGTTGCATGAGGTGGGGCCCTCCATTTGGGGTGGGGGGGGTTGAGGGCCACCCCCCGTTGCGGTACATCATGCGCTGCCAATTTAGGGTGCCCCTCAGCCCCCCCTAAAAAGCAGCCTGTGTTTTTGTATATTTTTTTTTGTTTACCCAACTTGGCTTGGTGCAGATGGGCCCATTAGTGTGGCTATCTGCCCCCAGGGTGCCCAAACCTTACTGCCCCATCTATTGGGGGTCCTGCCCCAGCTTTTGGGGTGCCCCCCCCACCCCACCCCCAATGGCTGGGGGACACACCTCATGCAGGCCTCCCTGGGCCTCCTCCAAACGGCTGCGTGAGGTACACCCCACCTCCATTTGGGGTGAGGGGGGAGAGGGCCACCCCAAAAGGTGGGGCTGGACCCCCAATAGATGGGGCAGTAGGGTTTGGGCACCCTGGGGGCAGATAGCCACACTAATGTGGCCATCTGCACCAAGCAAAGTTGGGTAAACAAAAAAAAAATTACAAAACCACAGGCTGCTTTTTAGGGGGGGCTGAGGGCCACCCTAAATTGGCAGCGCATGATGTACCGCAACGGGGGGTGGCCCTCAACCCCCCCCCACCCCAAATGGAGGGCCCCACCTCATGCAACCCTCCCTGGGGGCAGATAGGGGGGGGGGCACCTCATGCATCCCTCCCTGGGGTCAGATGCCCCTTCCTAGGAGCAGATATCTGCCCCCAGGGAGGGTTGCATGAGGTGGGGCCCTCCATTTGGGGTGGGGGGGGGTTGAGGGCCACCCCCCGTTGCGGTACATCATGCGCTGCCAATTTAGGGTGCCCCTCAGCCCCCCCTAAAAAGCAGCCTGTGTTTTTGTATATTTTTTTTTGTTTACCCAACTTGGCTTGGTGCAGATGGGCCCATTAGTGTGGCTATCTGCCCCCAGGGTGCCCAAACCTTACTGCCCCATCTATTGGGGGTCCTGCCCCAGCTTTTGGGGTGCCCCCCCCCCACCCCACCCCCAATGGCTGGGGGACACACCTCATGCAGGCCTCCCTGGGCCTCCTCCAAACGGCTGCGTGAGGTACACCCCACCTCCATTTGGGGTGAGGGGGGAGAGGGCCACCCCAAAAGGTGGGGCTGGACCCCCAATAGATGGGGCAGTAGGGTTTGGGCACCCTGGGGGCAGATAGCCACACTAATGTGGCCATCTGCACCAAGCAAAGTTGGGTAAACAAAAAAAAAATTACAAAACCACAGGCTGCTTTTTAGGGGGGGCTGAGGGCCACCCTAAATTGGCAGCGCATGATGTACCGCAACGGGGGGTGGCCCTCAACCCCCCCCCACCCCAAATGGAGGGCCCCACCTCATGCAACCCTCCCTGGGGGCAGATAGGGGGGGCCCCACCTCATGCATCCCTCCCTGGGGTCAGATGGCCCTCCCTAGGAACAGATATCTGCCCCCAGGGAGGGTTACAAGGGGTGCCCCCTTTCTACTTTGGTTGGGGGGGCACCCGCCCCTATGGGGGGACACCCCCTCCCTTTCATTCAGTAAAAAATCCATGGTGGCTAGTGGCCCCCACCCCTTCCCCCAACCCTGTTTCCCATCATTTCATTTTTGTTTTTTATTTTACATTCCCTTGGGGCAGATGGTCAGCCATCTGCCCCAGGGTTCACATACACGTGCCCCCATGCTTTGGGGTCGGGAGGGGGGAGAGGGCTGCTTACTTGAAGCAGCCCCCTTCCCACCCCCCACCTCACAAAGAGATCCATGGTGGTCTAGTGGGTTGCTGGTCACGGATCGAGCGCTCTGCGCCGATCCGTGACCAGCAATGCCTCATATGTGGTGTCCTTGGAAAGGGGAGAAAGTCCCCTTTCCAGGGACACCACTTTCTGTTCAATCCCTGGTGGCCTAGTGGGCCCCAGGACCCCAAACCCCCTCCCACCTCCCCCCATCCCTCAGATTATTATTATTTTTTTTAGATATATTTCCCTGGGGGCAGATGGCCAGCCATCTGCCCCCAGGGTACATTTTCATGTGTCCCCATGCTTTGGGGGCCGGGGGGGGGGGGAGAGGGCTGCTTACCTGAAGCAGCCCCCCTCCCCCCCAACTCGCAAACAGATCCATGGTGGTTCAGTGGGTTGCTGGTCACGGATCGGCGCTCTGCGCTGATCCGTGACCAGCAATGCGGCATATGAGTGGTGTCCCTGGAAAGGGGAGAAAGTCCCCTTTCCAGGGACACCACTTTTAGGTCAATCGCTGGTGGCCCAGTGGGCCCCAGGGCCCAAAACCCCCTCCCACCTCCCTCCTTCCCTCGATTTTTTTTTTTTTTTTTTTTTTTCCCCCCCACCCCCGGGGGCAGTGATCATCTGCCCCCAGGGGTCCCTGGCGCTGTGGCCCCATGCTTTGGGGCCACGGGGGAAGGGGGCCGCTTACCTAGTAAGCAGCCCCCCCTCCCCCACGCGTCACAAAAGGATCTTCGTTTGATCCGTGACGTTGCTGCCCGCGGATCGAGGCGCCCTGCGCCCGATCCGCGGGCAGCAAAGTCACACAATGGGTACCGTTGGAAAGGGGAGAATCTCCCCTTTCCAACGGTACCCGCCTCGATCTCCGGCTTGAAATACAGCCGGAGATCGAGGCGGAACAAGAAGGGCACTCACCTTCTCTCTCCAACGCAGCAGCCGAAAATGGCTGCTGCGTTGGAAATACTTTCCGTTTCACGCCGACGTGCGTAACGCACGTCGGCGTGAAACTGAAGGAAATCCAACCCCCGGGCAGTGAGGGGGGACCTCCCCCTCGCATAGCCCGGGGGTTGGATTACAGTTTTGAGCGATCCCTGCTTTGCAGGGATCGCTCAAAACAAGGTGCCAAAAAGGACGAGCTATCTCGTCCTTGGCACTGCGTGTGCACTTCCAAGGACGAGATACCTCGTCCTTGGCACTTAAAGGGTTAAACCCCGTCTGGTGCTGTGCTGTGCTGTGCAGACCAGAGAGCCATTGCAGATCCAGTCCAGTTGTGCTGTGCAGTGTAGACCAGAGCGCCTTGCTGTCTAGTCCTGCCATGCGGTTTCCAGAGGGCCTTGCTGATCACTGACCCGTCCAGTCCGGTGTGCCCAGCAGTCTGTCCCAGAAATCTTTGACCAGAAAAATCCCTGACCAGAAGCCCTGACGGTTCCATTCAAAACATTGGTAGTGAGTATCCCTAGCATATGATTTTCACTAGCCTATGTACTGTCCATAGTCATCCCTATCCAAATCAAATCTATCTCACATCCAGAACTGTATTGCTAGAATCATTTTTGTCTTACCTGAACTCTCTCTCTTATCCTACAGTTCTTCTGTAATAATATTGTTAAAATCATCTTTGCGCTGATATAAATTTTCTGAAGAAGGCAAGCGTCTCGGTGGACAAAAACATGATCGGTGACGTCCTGGTCTGGTGGTTGTGTTGTCGTGTAGTTTATTTCTTCATAGTCCATCCCTAGTGTAGAGAAACCTTGTTTGTATTTTAAAAGCACATCCTTGTTTTACTATTTTGCCTCTTTCTGAAAAAAGCGACCTCCACAAAAACGTCCATAACTTCTTCATGTTTCATGCTAGAAATGAGTAAAATTGTAAATTACTATATTCGTAGACTTATCTTTCAAGTATGTTCTTAGAATAATTCCCTTATGGTCCAGTCATATCATATGAAACATATACATAGGAGAAGTCACAACCTTGAAAGACAGCAATCCTTTTTGTGCATTGAAATTATCAGTAGATTTATCAGCACTTTCTGATACTTTTGATTTTTTTTATTACTGTACTTTCCCTGTATATGCTCATATTTTTATATGTTGTACTCACACTATTTTCCTTAGGGTCCAGACACATCATGTAATATATATATAGATAGGGTAAGTAACAGCTTTGAAACAGAGCAATCATTTCTCTCCATAAAGCTAATCAGTTAGGTTATGAACACTTTCTGCTACTATTGCTGTTTCTTTTTCCTACTTCAATTCCCTTATATATATTCATATTTGTATGTGGTGTTGTCGCTTTGTGATTTGTGTATAATGATGCAATTATGTAGTAAGTGGGTTTTATTACCTACTTATCACAAGTTTCACTATACGCAAAACTCTAATATGAAAACAGTTATCATTTCAATATTGAACATGGCAAGCTTATGAATATTGCACCTCCATCATGTATGCTGCACACAATGCCTATGTTTCTACATGAGTACCTTAGTATGCTGGATTGAAGTTAATAATAGAATGCTATTTATATCAATGCATAGCTTAATGCACTGATTAGCACTTGATATTTAGTCCAATAATCGTTGACACTTTTTTTTATTAACATTACACTAAGAATCCCTTGTACAGACTTTTCATGAAAGGTACATGCACATGTGATGCCATCAGTGATGTCATCAATGACATTTGTGATGTCATCTTTGATGTCCTGGGTGTTAGTGTTAGCAGTGCATGGTGGCGGCGCGAGTTATGGTTGCTTATCTTACCATAACTGCCGAATTTCAGGGGTTTTTCGGTTTTACTTTGAACCATAACGTCCCTTTAACAACGTTTTTTCACTGAATTTCATAGGTTTTTAGTAGCGCAACTTAAACATGACGTCCCTTTAACAAAGTTTTTTTACTGAATTTCATAGTTTTTTAGTAGCACAACTTAACAATAATAACTTTGACTTTGTGTACATATAATATGGAACATACTGAACCCTTTCTACTGAATTTGATGGTCCGCAGACATGTTTGGACAACAGTACCACCACCTAAAAACTCTGGGGGGGTATGTGTAATAGTTATATCATAACATAGGAACATTTAACAAATTCACAAAGCAGCACATATACAAAGTATATGTAGTAATACTTAAAAAATGTTACCCATATATGTAACACACTAACCATTCATGTAAATACAATATGTTTTAAAATGGAGTATACCAAAAGAAGATAAAGTGGCTTCCAGCATAATTACCTCACAGACGCTCCACAACCAACAGCAAGACCAGACGTATACACTACTGATTACATATCTCACCAGACATAGTAAGTGCACTTCTTTTTACTCATATATTTATAAACTTTCTATATTAGAAAAAAAAAACATATTACTTTTTTGTTTTCTCACAGAAATGTGTAGTACTCTCGACTGGCTAGAGGAGCATTTCCCACGAGAGGAAATGTTAGAAAATAGTCCACCTAATGGTACACACTTTACTATATAAACCAATTAATAAATATTATTCTGTATACATTTAACATATCCATTTTTTTTATTACAGACCATACAAAAATTCCAAGCATCTCACAACAACAATCAGAGGATATCACTCTACAGCAGATTAATCAAAAAATGGACGACCGTATGCAAAATTGTATGGATCTGAAAAACTTTGTGGAAAATTATGTGAAACCCCCAGCAGCACTCCATTGTCCAGCCTGCACTTGTCCCCCCTCACCCTATCCCACGCAGTTAACCCCAAACCCTGTCTATGGACCAAAGCGTTTTGATGAGCTTTCCTTCCCTTCTTCACCTGATCCGAGTTATCTAGAAATCCCTAATTCTCCTTTTTTTGTTTCCGTTTCTGCCCCACCTTCCCAGTCATAATTGTATATATATATATGAAATAAAGTTACTTTTATCATATTGTGTTGTAATTACTTTCAGTTCCTTGTGATAAAACCAATTTAGGTGTCCACGGACACTGCGGTTGTTCGGAAATGTTCGTAAAGAAACGAAAATGTGACTGTCCTGTGGACACTACATCTCTCCGTAATGTTCTCATGCAAGTTGAAAATGTTATAAGAACACTCGTAATGTCCTGAAATATTTGTAAATAAACGAAAATGGAGGTGTGCTTGAAACGTTATGTTTGTCCGTATTGTTAGCAAATAAATTAAACTGTGCTAAGAACAAACGGCTGTCCGTAACTGTTCGTTTTACATGTGATGCACTTTTAATTAGTTCAGGACCCGGACACTGTCCACAGAACATCAACACGCATGCGCAAAACAATGTCCGTACATTGGGTGTCCTGCGGACGACCGCTACCTTAGCGAACATGCTCACAAAACAATCATGTGACCACGCCCACGCTCATCTCGTGCTCTAAATGCGGACACTGTTCATGTCCCCGACCAGTTTAAAAGTACATTTCCAAGTAATCCACAATATTTCTCATTAAAAAATCACCATACCACAAATCCCACATACTAATCCTAACTTTCCACATAGTTTTTGTGACTTTTTGAACCTTTTTTGATGTTCCATCTGTCTTGCGGACGGTGCGCATGTCTGCGACCCGCGCACAAGCACCCCGATATAAGACCACGCCCTAGAGCGCATTCTCATTGTGTTTCTGACTATTCCACAGAGCACACTGCATTTTGTTGCATACTTTGCAGATTTTGAGATTTCCATCTCCAAGCCTATGACATCCATGGCTCGACTATTACCACATGGTGCTACATCTGCCTCAGCACCACCCCCACCACCACCACCATTTCCTCAAGGGCCTGAAGAGGGGAACAGGAGTGAGAATACAGAGGAGGAAGAAGAGGATGACGAGAATGAGGTATATATAATCCCTACTACTCGCCCTTGGCGTGAATCTTGGGTGTGGCGATTGTTTACCGTTCATGGAAACAGTCCTAAGTCTCATGCGAACCGTGTCACCTGTAATGAGTGCAAAATGGTACTCAGTCGCGGGAAGCATGGTTCGTATAGCTTTGGGACCACTACCATGAAGCGACACCTGCGCTCATTCCACACTGGGGCCATTCGCAAGGTTGTACCATGCGAGAAGCATAGTAGGTTGATTGCCTCTACTTCATCCTCCGTTCCTGATCCTGTCACCACAAGGAACACCTCTGTGGGACAGCGTCTTCCTCAAGCTGCCTCACAGGCAATACAGAATTCCGATTACCCTTACCTTTCGAGGGTCACAGTTGTATGTGTGTACTGCGACACAGTACTCTGCAGGGGGGAACGACTTCGGAGTGCTTTTGAGACGATCGTCTCAGAGCACCAGAAGACCTGCTCACTACCCAAATAAAACCCACTCTACATCTTCCTCTCTCAGCTCGCCCTTTCTTATCCCTTTGGTTGGTGTCCCCCTCCCTTTCCCCTCCTTTCCCCTCCTCTCCTAGTGTGTCATGTATAAAAAAGAACAAAAAAATTACAAAATAACAAAAATCAAAAAAAAAAATAAGGCTCTTTTCAGAGCCGCCTTTCACAGTTAAAAAATAGAAGTGAAGATACATAAAGCATAGCCATTTCCATTTCGTTAAAGTCCGCGGACGGTCCGCGAACAGAAAAACAATTGCATTGCTACCCTATTGAAACCAATGCATTTTTCTCTAACAGGAAGTGGTGGCTCTGAAAAGAGCCTCTGGGAGGTGTTTGAATGTAAAACATTTTAACTACGTAAAACGTGCTTCAAAAACGAATGCTGTATTTCTAAAAAAGGTCGCAATGCATTTTATACATTTCTCAGAAAAATCTGATTGCCAGCATAAGTAAGATGGACTCCATCTTTGCGAAAAATGTATGTACTACGAAACAAAGTATTTTCATTGTTAAAACAGTACAATCTCTTAGGAAGGCACAAACAGCCTTATTAACATTACGCCTTGCTTTCTCCATTTGTGGACCACATGAGAAAGAACGAAGCCAGACTTGTCTCTGCGCAATCCGTGGAAAAATTATTTTAGAGTTTGGAAACATGTCCATTATCTTCTGAAGTCCTTCTTTCATTGCAAATTGCAAAGAAATTCCAGACACATGTCCTAAACTGTTCCCTCCACAATGAATTACAATTATGTCTGGATGTTCCTTTATCTTCAAAGTTGCACAGAGAGGTAGCAAGTCCAACCACTTCATTCCACGCACTCCATGCCAGTGCACTTCCACATGTGGGAATCCAAGATCTATAGATACTCCACAGCTTTCTGCATACACCTTCAACCAATGAATCCATGAGTCTCCCAAAATCCATAACATCTGTGTTTTGAAACACTCAGCCATAGCTATCTGTTCTTCTCTCTGCAAAAACAATATCTGAGAAAACCTCTCCTAGCACAACACACTCACTAAACTTTACTGATCAATCCCTTGCTTCATCCAATCTCATTTCCATACCTCCCCTCCCCAAATTCCCCGGATGTAATACGCGGTGTCCTAGAACTACCGCCAAGTCCGCGAACGTATCGTAACATGTACAGCCCTTCTACCATTTCGATTTCACTCTCTGTGCCATTCCCTCATTGGATGTAGCTAAGCAATCACATGACCATCCACCAATCAAATCCAATAACTCTACATGTAACTTTATCATCATAGAGCAGCACTACAAATGTACGGCGTATCTCTCGGAGTACAAGTCTCATACCATTGACAACCACGATCTACGAGAAATACTATACAAATCTCCAATATTTCTACTTGCAGCTTGGTCCATATTCATATACATGAACAGAAAGTACAGGTATGCATATTTTCTACACAGTACGTGAACACATTTTCTAACCGACTTTTACCTTCTATAATCTGAAAAATGAATGGACGATCATTGTTTCATTGTCCTAAAATGACCTGTCACTTACAAACATTTATATCGTTTAATTTCTTCATACACACACACACATGCAAATACTATTAAACAAACATTTTCGAAATAAAATATATACACGACATATAATCACACAAAATAACATACACACTCTATGATCAAATCTCAAACAATAATATTTGTACAAACACATAATTGGTTTTAATTTTTTTCGTTCGTACTTACATACATTTATATAGGACACGCAGACTATGACATTCACTCACTGTTATGTGCAAAAGCAGGCTATGACAATGACTCACTATTACGTGGAAAAGCTTAGTTACAAGAATAGTGGTATACGTTGGTAGATTATGAATTCCACAAACCATAGTAAAGATATTTTCTTTCCTACTCTTAGTCATAATATAGTTTTAATGGTTTTCAGGAAGGCGCTGAGCATTTCAATTTAAAAAAATCTATGTCTAAAATGAAAACAGTGCTATATAGCAACCAAATTACTAATTTCTTTCTTTTACAATTGCAGTGAAGCCCATTCTCCTGAATAGAAGCAGCCAATTTTGATTTACAAAGAACAACTAAGAAGCAAACTACTCATTTTTGAAAAAAAAGTAAGTAGATTGTTACCATAATATTTGATTTATAACTCACATGCACTGTACGGTGCATTCATGATATTTCTGTGCCTAAAAATAGAGATTCTGCACCATTCTGACCAAAAATCCCCCCCCCGTCTTAAACAGTGATCTCCTGTCAGAATGGCCCTCAAATTCCTATTTTTCAGCACACAAATTACCCAACTCAGCCGCTAGAATTTAGATGTTGTAGAACAAACAACTGTTTTAATTGTATAGCTTTACCTATATTATTTATTCTTCTCCACACCACCGGCTTACTTTTTTCTGTCATCTGAACCCCAGTTTAGTAACACATTAATTGAAGAATACCCATCCCTGGTAGTTCAACTTCCCAATTCACAATCACACACCATTACATACATCTTTATCATCTTACTCAAACAATCATGCACACAACACACATGCATTGCAGAAAACCCCAACCCATACCTTCTGTATTTTTTTCAACAGACGCTACAGAATGCCCACCAAAAAGCAACTCTGTAGAAAGGGACGCAGAAGTAGAGCAAATGAAAAGAAAAGTCTCCAACATAAACACCAATCTATAGCAGAATTTGTAAAAAACGTTGAAACACAACAGCTAATACAGTCATGTTGTGAAACAGAAGAAGTTTCTAGTGCAAAAACTTTGCCTCCTCTATCACAAAGTAAAACGACCCAAAAAACTATTAACAGAAAATCAACTATCACTACAAATAAAACATCTTCTATAAATCTTCATATAGTACAAAGTAAGCATGCCAAGAAAAGTATATTAGCCAAAATGTTCCATCACAAAGTCCTTCAAAATCTGATAAAAACAGGAGAGAAACCAGGTTCAACACTTCAAACCTATCGTAGGAAAGTAATCTTAGAAGCGTTGATAGACAGTGCAATTCTTCTCAAAAGAAACTTATTTATTATTGTGTTAAACAGAATTAAACCACTAACAAAACTAATAACTAAACTTCAAAAAAGACTTCTCAATAAACTAAATGTGAACAGAAATAACTTCTTAAATATCTGTGGAGGTGAATGGAGTCACACTACACGCACAGAACCATACTTTAATGAAGAAGCATACAAACAAAAGCAAACAAATACAATTGCCATACATAGCATTGGTCGAGGTGATGAAAAAGTTAATAATACCATAATGGAACAAGAAATACTCCTTACAAAAATATGCCCTGAAAACTTAGATTTACCCCTCCATTCGACTGAATCAGAACATCTAATTTACACATGGCGATGCACGTCAATGTGTAACATTCCCAAAAAAATGTCCCAATCTTTACGCCTATTCCTCAATCAATATGTGAAAAGCAAAGATAAAATCAAAATTAAAATACTGCAAAGTATGGATGCTTGTCCAGTACGCAAGCACACAGGACTGCAAGGACATTCGTTTGCCTGCATATCAGGAGCTACTTGCAAAACAACCTTCCATGATATCAAAAGGATATCAACACATCATGCAAGTATAAGAAATCTAGTTTATAAACTGTATTATGCAAAAAGTCCTGCTTTAGCACTAGCCAATTTAAATAACATTCTTCTACATGGTACACCAAAAGACAGACTAGAAGAAATCGAGTATATACAGAAAAAATATTTTGGAAATGAAACCCACTTACAAGATGAAATAGCTGTCAACCAACTTCGTAACAAATCTGCACATGGCAACCTTTCACTACACACATTCAAAAAAGAAATACTAAAATTTCAAAGCTGAAGTACCAAACCACGTGTGTGTATGTTGCCGCAGAACGTGTTATAAAAGTAACACAAAAACTATAGACCTTTCATACAAAATAGAAGACAATGAAGATTCTAAATGGTTTGAATTAGCTCTGTACCTTATAGCAGAAAACAAATACGAAATAACTGACCCCATAATACTTTGCAGTTACTGCACTACCAAACTTGACAACAACCAAACTCATTCACGTGCTATCTCAAATAACTTGGAATTACATCCACTACCAAAACTCCTTCAACAACTTAATTTATATGAGAGCATCATAATTCAAAAACTTCTTCCATTTCAAGCAATAATATGCCTTCAACCAAAAACTGCAAAATTACCTCCCTCTGAATTAGTGAAAGGTATTCGTGGAAAAGTAGTGTATTTAGCATTAGATCTAAAAGAAAATGTGCATACTCTAGGAGTGCAACGTCCAATGCAACAATCTTTAATTATCTTGGTAAATGGAGTACCTACAAAAGACAAAAAAATTTGGCAACAACTGGTAGATTTACATAAAGTTAGAGAAGCCCTGCAATATCTCAAAGAGAATAATAATTATTACAAAGAAATTAATATCGAAGAAAACTTGAAAGATACAACTGAAATAATTCAAGAGACACAGGAAACTGGTCAATTTGAGCTCCTAGATCCTGCTACAATAGCAAACACTTTAGACATTATACAATTCACCCATTGCACTCTAATGACACCATATAAGATGCACTGGAAACGTACCAAATGTGTCAAACAAAAGGATCACCAATCAGCATATGGGAAAAAAGTATAGAAGCACGTGCGTTTCCTCTATATCGTTCATTACGAATCTATTCTGAAGATCCCGGATTTCGACAAAATGTGGAATACATATTCCACATCCTACTCTTTGAAAGTGAACTAGCAACTTTATGTTACGGAGTTGCACACATATTAAAATCAGGATCACACAATTATTACAAAAAGTTCAACAAAAAGATGAGGTTTTACAGACAAATCTTACAAATCTATTAGCAAATATGCAAGGTACTAAAGAGTACTGGTTTCGACGCCATGGAGATTTACGTTTTATGATCAGAAACCTTGGCCCACCCACTTGGTTTGTTACATTAAGTTGCGCAGAATATGCATGGGAAGATTTACATGCTTTCCTACGCATATCAAACGAAAACAAAACAAACATAGGTATGCTAACACCTGGAGAACTTTGGTCTCTAGATCCTGTTAATGTTTCTAGATATTTTCACCATCGCTTCATTGCTATGCTACATTTTATTTGTAATAAAACTGTTCCTCCCCTTGGAGAAGTGCAACACTTCTTTTGGAGAAAAGAATACCAAGCCAGAGGAGCGCCACATGTCCACATGCTTTTATGGATTAAAGATGCTCCTAAACTTGGTCAAGACAGTGATGCCACTGTTTTACAGTTTATTGAAAAATATGTCACTTGTGAAATTCCGCCAGATTCCACAAATAATGATCTTCATGCAAAAATCTTACAATTCCAAAGACACAAATGTGGCAAATATTGTCGTCACAAATACAAAAACAAAGGGAAATACTACACCAAATGCCGATTTGGTTTCCCTAGACCAGTTACAAATACAGGTCAAGTGAACAACCTCATGTCTTCAGTTAGACATAGGCCCTCATTAGGACCCTGGCGGATTTTTACCGCCGTCGGCGGACTTTTCCGCCATGGCGCAAAGTCCCTTTACGCCATGGCGGATGGCGGACTTACCGCCCCATTCCGAGGTCGGCGGGGCGGTAAGTCCCCATTGACCCATTTACCCTTCCCCATTCCCATTTCGGCCCCATAGGGCTCAATGGGAGTGGGGAAGGAGTTAATTACGCCACCGTAAATTACGGTGGCGTAATTAACACCAAGGTCCCATAGCGCCATGGATTTTTACGCCCGCAAAAAGCGGGCGGAAAAATGACCATGGCGCTATGGGAACTCGTAGTTGGCGGTAAGGGGTCGGCGCAGCTAACGCTGGCGCAAACCCCTTACCGCCAGGGTCCTAATGAGGGCCATAGTGTTAAAGGTAAGACACCTAAAAATACATATTGCATAAAAAGAAAAGAAGAAGAAAAATATATCAATGATTACAATGCAATCATTGCCCACTTATGGAATGCAAACATAGATGTGCAGTACATTGCAGACAATTCTACTGCAGTTGCACGATATGTCACAGCATACTTAACCAAATCAGAAAAGACAGAGCTCCAAGACCTCTGGAATGACCTGTCATCAGATAAAACAGTGTCTCAGAAATTATACAACTTGGGCATAAAAATGCTGTCCCATAGAGAATGTGGATCCTATGAAGCAGCTGATCTATTAACTGGTACTGCATTGTATGGTAAATCTGCAAATATAGTATGGCTAAGTCTTGGTCAAGCTAAATCTAGAAAAAGAGTTCTAAAATCATACAAAGATATAGAAACAATAGCCAAACATGATCCCAACAGCCAAGACATTTTAAAAAACAATTTATTGGACACATACTACCCAAACAGGAGTACCACTTTGGAAACCATGTGTCTATACCACATAGCCCAAAACTACACATACAAAAATAATATAAAACCTGATGAGCAAAACCGTAAATACAAAGTGACAAACTGTGATGGCAGCTTAGTAAAACTCACCAAACCAAATTTAATTAATCATATGAAATTGTCATTAAAGACTCCTCAACATAAAAAAATATATTACATGTCCCTGCTACAACTCTTCAAACCATGGAGAAAAGAAGAAGAAATACTAGATACCTATGACTCATATGAAGACGCTTTCAAAGCCAATGAAAGCAGTATAACTGATGTAAACTTTGCACAGTACAAAACTATTTTGCACAATGAACAGCAACACGAAGAGGAACTCCAGGCCCAACTAGATAAGGACACTCCTGACAGTAGTCAACCTTCTGTCACAGGAAGCCAAGAACCACTGGGAGAACCACTAATAACAAATGAGGCAGAATTAGCTATGATAGAAGTAGAAAACACCATGTGTCACTATGAAGATAAAGAAGACTTAACTACACTACAATCAAAACTAAACAAAGAGCAACGTAGCATTTTTCAAGAAATAGCAAAAGAAATTGCACATGGTGTGCAACATGAAAACAAAGAATGCACCTGCCAAAATTACAAACCTATACTATTGTATGTCAGTGGTGAAGCTGGTTCTGGCAAAACATTCCTAATCAAAATCATGAGTAAGTTCCTTCAACAATTGACAAACAACAAACTGTCAGCTGTTGTCACTGCCTCCACAGGTTTAGCTGCTTACAACAAAGGTGGTGTCACTTTACACTGATTACTACTCCTGCCAGTAGAACACCAAAACAAGTTAGATTATTACAAACTTTCTGCAGAAGCTGCAATAGAAGTACGCAGAGTATTGAAACAAATGAAAATGCTACTAATAGATGATGTGAGCATGGTGTCTAACCTAATGTTGGCTTTGATTCACCTCAGATTACAAGAAGTACTCAAAACAAACTATGAAGAGCTATTTGCAGGAAAACACATCATTGTTTTCGGAGATCTTCTTCAATTGACACCTGTAAAAGGTGAGCCTATTTTTAAAACATTAGGACACAAACTCTGCCGTAAAACTGTTGGCAGCATTGGAAATGTCAACCTTTGGCAACATTTCCAATACAGAGAATTAACAGAAAACATGCGCCAATCTGCAGATCTCACTTATGCCAACATCTTAAAAAGTATCAGAGTTGGTATACTTTCTAGAGAAGCAGAAGCAATATTGAAAACCCGGCACATTCATGCACTTTATGGTGATAATGCATGTGCTACAGATGTTATGGAACAATTAGCCCACAAAAATGTCAATTGTATGGCCTTAATGCCAACTCTTGCAAGCTGTTTCAAATTCAATGAAATAATGTTAAGCAAAGAAATGCAACCAATTATGGAAATTAGCGCCACAGACAAACTAGATGTACATGGAATGACACTCCCCATGTGTGACCAAGCCACAGCAAGACTAAATAGTTTAGAAAAATCAATCTCAAACACAGCAGGCTTGGAAAAGATATTAAAATTATCCTTAAATTGCAGAGTAATGCTTAAACGTAACCTTGACGTGGACCAAGGACTAGTTAATGGAGCACTGGGTACAGTTGTTGGCTTTCAAACTTACCCACGTGACAACAAAATTCAGTTTGTCAATATTCTCTTTGACAAACTTTTAGAAGTAAAAAGAATAGGACGCTCAACAGTTCGATTCCTTCTCTTCAAAGACATGTATGTACGCAGAGAACAATTTTCTCTAACTCTTGCATACGCAGTCACCATTCATAAATCACAAGGTCTTACTCTAGACAAAGCAATGATAGACATTGGTAACACAGTCTTTAAAGAAGGCATGAGCTACGTAGCACTGTCACGCCTACGTACAATTGACGGTCTATTTCTAATAAACTTTGATGCAAGTAAAGTAAACGCTGATATTCCTTGCATTTTATAATATAATAGACTTCGTTCACTATACACCCCCATCTACAAACATATCCTGTTCCACAAAAAGGAACATTTTCTAAAAGAAAACTAAATCAAACAGAAATGCAACAGGATGTCACTGCAAATCCTCCAAAGAGACTAAAAGAAACTAAAACATCATCAAGTACCACAAGCAAAAAAGGATCAATTAGGGAAAGTAAACCAGGTACTTCTTTAAAAGCAGTTAGATACAGAACTACCTGGACCATTTAAATTCTCAAATATAGTTGGTGTAAATTGCTACGCAAATGTAGCAATTAATATTCTATTTCAATTACCACCAATTTTTGACAACATTTACTTACACAGTACAGATCCATTGTGTTTGCAATGTTAGTACTTCACAGAAATGCAGCAAACAATCCTGACAACACGTATAGTGTTTTTGGAATAAGACGACAATTTGACTACTGTGCTGGAATGGTGAAATTCACTATAAACTCACAGGATGATCCACAAGAATTTCTAATGTATTAGTACTGGAAAACAAATACATACCTATAAATGAAATCTTCCAAATTTCATACATGTGGAAACATACATGCACTCTCTGCAACAATGTGACACAAGAACAAATCCCCAATGAGCGCTTTGTCTATATATCAATACCTAATTGTGAATCCGTTCCATTTCAGCAAATTGTACAAAATGCAAACCACGGTAGATTATGTTCTACCTGCAATTCGGATAATCGCTCCATGTTACTAATACAAACACATAGTAAATACATAATACTAATGCTTCTACGTTACAATGCAGATGGTACGAAAAACAACTGCAAGCTGACTGGATTCACACATGGTCAAATTTCACTCGGTAGGAAAACCTTCACAACAATAGGTATAATCTACCACGCAGGAGCCACAACCAACTCAGGGCACTACACTGCATATATAAAAAAATGTGGATGGTTTGAATGTAATGATAGTACCATTACTCTAAAGCATAGATTACCCGCTAGTCTTACAAACGCGTGTTTAATGTTCTTAAAACCAAAATTTGATAACTGAACTGTACTTAAACCTTAAGTACACTTGTAGTTAAAAAAATATAAACTGTCACAATATTTGAAAACCTATCTAACTGCCCAAAGATTCTACAACAACTAATCAGATAAATTAATACCACTCAAATAGAGCAAAAAATAGATAGTTAGAATACGCCAATTGTATCTAACTGTCCCAAAATTTACAAACATGCAAACAGATAAATCAATACCATGAAATTATATCAAAATATAAACAGTTAGAATACGCCTACTGGTATCTAACTAGGCCAAAATTTTACAATATCCAAACAAATACCTAATATCTTACTGCTCACAAAAACTGGAACAATCCAATGCATAAAGCATTAGGCAGAAAGAACAAGTAAACGCGGAAAACAAACAAATAAATAAACTGTAGCATAACAGAAAAAGGTTTTTTTTTTTAATCCAACATGGATTTTTTTTCTCCCACAGACCCAATGATTTTAGCAACAAGCACAGAAACTTTGCACATTGCACAGTTCTCTGGTTTGTAATCTACTAAATATGAGGGTCAATAAAAGAAGAAAATGTTGATTGTACAATATAATAAGTCATTATAAAATACTAATACTAACATGCTCTTTTCTTTTATTACAGAAATGAACAAGAAAAACATGGACTCCCGTTACTAAACCAAATAGTACGTATAACAAGATAAATACAACCATCGCAGCATATCACACCCATATAAGCTTATAACATTGTTCCTTATAAATTAGTGTTTGACCCAAAGTTAAAAGCCACTATGGGTGTGATATGCTGCGGCGGTTGTGGCCAGGGCATGCACTCTTAGGTGCATGGCCAAATGGCCATGCACCCAACATTCTATACCCTGGCCTCAACCACCCCAGCATATCACACCCATAGATGCAAACATTGCAACCATTGTTATGTCCGCTGACATGGGGAAGGTCCTAGGACACATTCAACTTGCCAGAGGACAATACAAACAGCGTCCTCAGGACGCCCCCATTTTCTTTATGTACAAACATTTCTGGACACCGCGATTGTTCTTAAAACATTTTCACCTTGCCAACGAACAATACAGACAACGTCTCCAGGACACCCCCTGCAAACATTCCAAGACCCCACGAGTGTTCTTAGAACACTTTCAAGTTGACACCGAATCCATTCTGTTTATTTACGAACATTCCAGAACAGCCGTGTTGTCCGCAGACAAATCGAACACAACAAAAGCGTCTAGCACATAAATCAAATACAACTTTGAACCTATCTCATACTCCCCCATCCTCCCCTAAGACTTCTACACACCAACAGACTGTACTAAATACACATTTTGAACAAACTTTCACCGCGCTGTCAGCGGACGTCCGCAAATGCAAGATGGCGGGCGCGACAGAAAATCTGACGCGCATTCACGCACCGCGCCGCCCAATCAGCGAACACGTCGCATGTCCGCGGACATGACGCAAGCCGCTGGGCCAATCGGGGTGCTGTCCGCAGAGCGAACAGGGAAGTCCGTCCGCAAAGCGAACACAGATATCACTAATTGCTTTGCCTTACATTTTGGTCATTTTTTTAAAAACTACTGGACGGATTCACACCAAATTTGCAAAAGCACGCTTTCAGGACCAGGCCGCCGCTCCTGCTGCAAATTTGGTGTAAATCCGTCCAGCGGTTCGGGCTGTAGCCGTGCTCAAAGTTTTTTCCCATTCAGTCTATGGGAAAAAAAAAAGTTTTGGGACCCCCCCTATAACTTTTCCCCCCCTGGACGAATCCTCACCAAACTTTGATGGCCATATACTTTTTTTGCAAAGTTTGGTGAGGATTTGTCCAGGGGGAGCGAAGTTATAAGCCGCCCAAAAAGTACTCTTTCTATGGAAACAGCAACTTAACCATAACTACATGGCCGCTACCGCGGCCATTTAATATTTATATATATATATATATATATATATACCAATCAATAACACACTTTGTACTCTGGTAATACGTATACTGACAAATCTTTAAAACATTCTATGTAGTACCACATTTAGACTTCAGATTCCTTTCAAATGCATCAACTGCTGGCAGTTATAATAGAACATAGAAATAATTCAGTAATATGTTTCGTCATAGATAATAAGGAAGGAAAGCAGGTTAAGGTTAAGCAATGGCAGAATGCTGTCTTTAGAGATAGAGACACAATTCTGAAAGAGGATCCCCCCAGCTGGGCAACCTGTAATAAAAAGATTAAAAAGACCAGCGCAGGAATGCTCAATAAGCCTTGCTTCTTGGTTAAAAGGTTCAACCACCACAATGTACCTGAAGTGGAAGAGTTTCTTCGACAGTTCTTCAACGTTATCCTTCGAGGATGGATCCCCTTTGATGAAGGAGCCACTGGGCATCAAGATCCTTGTAGAAAAGTGGAACACTTGCAGTGCTACAGCAGCTTCGAGCTTCGTGTTGCTCTTTGATGATTGATCGCTTCCTCGATGGTGGAAGTCCTGGGAAGGTCAGGCATGCGGTAGGCCGTGATGCAAAATTTTGTTGCCACAAATAAGACTCTGTGGACTTGAAAGGCCTTTGGCAGTGATGGATGTAGGCCCGGCAGCGGGCTTCGGGAATGGTGTTCAGCAGTCCTCTGGCCTGTCGGTGCTGCAGCCGCAGCACATACTTCGGAATAGCTATGGCAATCGGGACTCGACCACGGCTGGGCCTTGGATCTTCAATCTGTCAGCATCCTTAGACATCTTTGCTGGCTTCTGAGGGTGGGAACCCCACCGGAAAACTTTCCTCGGCTGCTATAAAGTGGTTGGCAGTGATGGCAAGGATCCCCCTGTCAACTGTTCTTAGGTAAAGTGTAGCTTTCTTGGCTCCAGGCGTTAAATAGCATGGTGTCCCCACTTCGGGGCGACACGATTTGACTTGGTTTCCAGCAGTCATGGAAATCTTCCGACCCAGGATGATGCCAATGGACTTTGACGACCATCGATGTCAAGGGGCTTTCTTCAGGATTCTCAGCGGGTGCCTTCCACGGACATCAGACTGACAGAGCTGGCTTCCGGGTGCTTCGATGAAGAGCAGCAGTTTTTGCACAGTGGTCCCTTGTACCTTGGAGAGAGGTCTCCTAGACAGGTCCTCTCTTGGATCAGTCCTCAACAGACTTGCAGCTCTTGGATTATGTTGAAGGAAATGCAGCAGCAATCTTCTCCTCCATCTGGGCTTCCAGGATCAGCTTCAAGTTTCGACTTCAGGTTCTGAATAAATTGGTAACTGAGAGGTCCCCAGATATACTCATCTGTCCCTCATTCACTCTTGCTGAGCCAGGCTCTGTCAGCCAATCACAAAGAAGGGCATTCATGCAATCAGGCAGCCAATCAGGCTCCTAGGCATCCAAGCCATTCACTTCTCCCAGACACCCTTAACAAGGAAAGTGGATTTGGGCAAGGCACCCAGCCTTTCAGAACACTACACTTCATTCATGTCAGTTTCAGACACGACTGACTCATTCATTGTGTCACACACACAGACACTAGACACCCTTAAGATAAAATGCATATTTATCACACAATCTATTCACACAGGTCCCACCCGAAGGGTGTACCCACAACATACAGACACTGGGAAGGCTCCAGCCAGTCTGGCCTGGACTTCCCCATAATACCATATATGGTTTTTCCACCCCACAACAAGTTAGGGGAAGGGAAAGAGTCAGGGCTTCCCGCGACTTTGTGAAAACAAAGTAACAGGCAATGGAAACCCAAGGCCCCAGGGGCCACCTTGCCCTCTATCAGGAATCCACTGATTCCTATGGCAGGGCCTGGGTATCCCAAAATGGAGGATACTCAGAGCTCCTGTCACATCAGCATGAAGCTGCCACCAGCCCATACCCTGTTCTGTGGGCAAGACACATGTGCCCCAAAAATATACACTAGGGGCATAGACATATTTACAACAAAGTCAAAAATGCCCAGGCCTTGTGCAGCTGATTGCCAGAGAAGAGCATTTTATTGCAGTTATTTTCAATGTAATGGTTGCCATCTTTTAAATATAAAACCAATGTTGTTTCTCTGAGTCCGGCTAATCCCCAACACTGCAAGTAATTTTGAGCTTTTACAAGTCATTCTACTCAGACAGCTAAAGTTTTTGATGGCCATACTTGTATTTATACTTGACATTTAGAAAAGCTTTATTGTTAGGGTGACTTTTGTTTCTTTTCTAAAAGAAAGAACAAGGAAACGTGTACCAAACCCATCGTCCTTTAGGAATTTAGTGATTCAGTCATACAACTTTCACAGAAATATATGACAGATATAAAGTACTTTGAACATTCTTATCTTCTCAAAATGATCTTTAATATGCAAAACAGCCAAAACCTCATAGGTTTTATTGGTGCCAATTCACATACATTATTAATTATATTCTAAATACATGGTAATACTTTTACTGTGAAACAGTACTTAAACGACAGCAGGACATCTATATATATATATATTCAATGAAAACACTTTGTTAAAAGGGACGTTATGGTTAAGTTGCGCTACTAAAAACCTATCAAATTCAGTAAAAAAAACTTTGTTAAAGGGACGTTATGGTTCAAAGTAAAACCGAAAAACCCCTGAAATTCGGCAGTTATGGTATGATAAGCAACCATAACTCGCGCCACCGTGCACTGCTAACACTAACACCCAGGACATCAAAGATGACATCACAAATGTCATTGATGACATCACTGATGACATCAAATGGCTGGCTCTCCCTTTTTTCCTTTACTGACATATCTAAGCCACATAGTTTTCTTCAGTAACTATCAGGAAGTAAAAATTGAAAAGGTACTATATTTGTAGACTTAGGGTCAAGTCATATCATATGAAAGATATATATAGCGGAAGACACAGGTTTGAAAGAGAGCAATCCTTTCTGTGCATGAAGATAATCATTAGAGTTATCAGCACCTTCTCATAGTTTTATTTTTATTACTATACCTTCCCATGCTGCCAAGACCCTTAGCCTAAACCACACCCACAAAAGTAGTATTGTGCGGGAATACCTGATCCATTGCTCAATTTTACTCTTGGAGTGTTGGGTAGTTTGAACAATTGCACAAACAGCGATGATGTAAACAGTATGTACCACGTTGTTTGTTATAAAAGGTGCCTGCATTGTGCCGCTACGAGGAATGCTATTGCTACTGACACATGAATGTTCAAGGTCGCCCTTATCTATTACTCCACCGTGAGAATGCAAAGCCAAATATTCCAAGAACCTTCTCCAACTGTCTTTACTCTACTGAGGTATTTATGTCTAGGCTGAGTTTACAAACTTTACTTGTGATTTGTGCCATATTTTAATGGCATTCCAGCCCAAGGGATTGGAGTTATATCGGCGGCAGCAGGTAACTTTCCTTCTTTTCATTTCCCCCCCTGCTAACACCAGAGCTGTAACCATGAGTGGGGGTTGAGTTATGTTTATTCACCATTTTTATAAGATGTGCCTGTACCACTTGCATATATTTCACATGTAAACTTTACCATTTGACAAGACCGGATGTAGATATTTAGTTGTGGTGCATTCATATTACAGACCAGTCTAGCTGCTTCTCATAGAGTGACGGCAGTCAATTTGTGAGAAAAACTAGACATTAACATTAAAACCAAAATATCCTTTTGTTCCAACCTTCTCTCAGTTCTGTTCAGTTGGCAGACAACTTACGTTCTTGTCTGTGTTCGGTTAGGTCTGAAAACAATCTTTTGGAGGAAGTGATAATTGGCCGTAACAATCACCTCTAGTGAACTCAACTGTAGAACACACGGCCTTCTCCAAATCTTGGGTAGTAGAGATCTGAAAAGACTCTTTCAACTAACATAACATACAAGATGTCAGGCTTGAATTACTAAAGAAGCAATAATGTTTGAATCACTGCAACTTTAAAAACCTCCCTATAATGTTATGGAGCAAAACTGGGGGACACAATGGGAGTGAAGGTGCGTAGTTTGGACAACATGGACAGAGTTTGTTGAAGGGGCAGAATCTGGTGAAGGTGCAGAGTCTGGCAAGGGTAGAGTAAAGATGGGGTTGCGCTTGCACTTGTTTGAGCCTAGGGCAGTAGAAAGACTAAATACATCACTGACTAAGGGTACAGGGTTGAAGCCCCACCCATGGGTGCCATAAGGGTATCCCAAGGGTCTCTGTTCACCACAAACAAAACGAGGAAGAGCTGCACTGCCAGGGGTCCCAACTGGACTCTTGTGTAGAAAATAACACAGAACACTGATGATAAGGGAGTAGAGGATAAGGACAGGGTGGCCCTGTCCCTCCAATTCATTTCCAGCATCACACCTCTTCCTCCGGGACCCACCTCGAGCTTGGTGCTATCCTGAGGATAGGGCTCTGAACGCTCTAATCTGCACCATTGCTCTCCTTTTTAGCTAAAGTGTACAAATGAACCCAGTGGTGGTTGCTCTGAGCTGTTCTGTATTGACAACACAGGACAATGACTCTCCCTCCCGGCCATTAGCATAGAAATAGAACTTGCATTCATCTGGTTTCAATACTCCAAAGGAGAACCCACCTGTATTCAACCACATCCATTACACCATTGTCAGTAAGTGAGGCCTCAGCAACTCACTCTAACAATGGAATGATGCAGCGCAGGCGACAGCAACACAAAAAGAAATGGCAGCACTAGACAGATTCTAGGAAGAACCCATCTATCTGTGCAGAACCATCTTACCATTTGAATAGCGCACTTCAGATGTCAGCAATGCAATACAATTTCAATAATATCAGCGATAAAAGTTCGTAAAGTTTGCAGCATAATAGCATATACCACTGTAGTGTAATAGAAGTTTTGTGTACTCCTCGTTATGTTAAGGGAGGAGTCACGGCTGTGAGGATAAAAAGTAAGTGATGACGGAGAAAGGGGAACAGGATTCTCAAGTATTCGTCCAGGGTGGAAAACTTTGTCCTGTGTAGTCTGTTAGCGTGCGACCTGCTTTGCCTGCAACAAGCCTCACATCGGTGATGCACAGTTGCTGGAACCACCCATGCAGGGGAGAGCCACACCGGGGAGAGCAGGCGTGGCCACAACGACGCTCAGTGGAGCAGTTTCAGAGGTGCTGGTGGCCGGAGCATCGAGTCAGTGAGTTCCTCTTTGATCAGAGTCCAGTGCATCTTTCAGACAGACTGTATTGGTTGCCTGCCTGAAGGACACTAAGTTCAAACAGCACAAACCACGTATTGCTGCCAAGATCTAAACTGGCCCTGCTTAGCCACGGGGCGTTCCATCGTGCAGCCCAAAGTGTTGAAATGCCCTACCCTGAGACCTCAGGTGCTGTGTCTCTTTTGATTGCTTCAAGCGCGGATTGAAGACTTTCTTATTTGAATGATTCTTCTGCCAGCCTTCCCAATCTCTCCTGCTGCTGTTGCCCGTCGGATTGCGATTTTAGCTGTTATTTGTATGTGGTCTTTTTAGCGCTCCCATGACTTCAGGCCACGTGTCAGTGCTTTTCATATAATAAATACAAATTGGAAAGGAAACTAGGAGAAATGGGCATTGTGACATGAGGTGGGGGAAACATCATTTTGGTTCATGATCAAAAGGCAACCTGCAAGAAAAATACCCATCCCCCTTTCTTTATGCTAATATTTCCGTATTTATTTAAAATAGTCTGCTCCCACAGTTTGATATTGCATGTTAGAAGATGCCGAAGGGGCTTATGATGGGTGTATCTTTTTCTACAACAATAACTGACATTTATATGGTGTTGGTAAATAAGCAGATCAAGCTAATATATTGTGCTATGACCTAGATGGCAGTTCCTGGCATGTAATGTGTATACCGTGGACTATCATTGTAGTTTCTGGCATTCAAGAGGAATACCAAACCCAACACACATTATTGTAACAGATGGGCATATTATTTAAATTACTATTTTGTGGTGGAAGTAGTACTGAGCTATAGTACACATCATGCAGTCTTATAAACAATAATGTTTATGGAAGATAGCAGCCACTTCCTGTGCATCTCCACCCCTTTGCCCCCATCAAACACCCTTCCATGTCACCTCTCAAGATTATAGCTGGTGCTATTTCTCCCCAATTTTGGATGCTGAGCATGTTGAATGATTGATCATTGTCACTAGACATTATTCACGTTTTACCAGATGGGCATGCCTAATGAAGAGATTGTCACTAGACATTATTCACGTTTTACCAGATGGGCATGCCCAATGAAGAGAGAGAGAGAGAGAATGAAGAGAGAGAGAGAGAGAGAGAGAGAGAGAGAGAGAGAGAGAGAGAGAGAGGCCATGTGAGTGCATCTTGCTTTCTGAGCTTTTGTCTCTATGTACGAGATGCAAGTATATGCAGTTAGGAGTGTATATCCGGGAGAGTTTGGCTACAACATACGCGCCTATATTTCATTAAAGGGCATATGAGGGATTTACCTGGGCATGTTGTGTGAATGCCTGACTATTAGATCCAAACAACCTAGCATTTGAGGAAAGTACCTGCGTCCTGGAAAGCGCCCACTATGTCAGACTACTTTGCAGGGTTGTCTTATCTCCAGGTAAGTCAATAGCACCATAAGTGACTTAATGGATATTGTGTCCCAAAATCAAGATTATGAGCACAATACCGGACCATGGATTTGCACTACCTGTACCTATGTTGCCAATTCTACACAGCAACACTAGGACACCTCTTCGACAACACTGCAACGATACACATATGTAAAGATATACACATTATGCACCCAAACACACACACTAAAAAGAAACACACTTCAAACTGCAGGCTCATAGACTCTCCACCAACACACCCACCTATTAACATCAGAGCAAATACACTAAGAAAGCCAGACATATTAGCTTTGCCAATGCTCATTTCAGCTTGGAGCCACCAGAATCATACGCATCTGCCATCACAAGACAATACTCTCACATGCCCTTTACCTATAGAGTTGTTCTCAGGAGCTGTTGCGTATTATACATTTTGTAGTGTTTGGTCCCAACAATATTTGTGTAAGCTCTGGACAGAGAAATGCAAACATAAACGGCACTCACATGCTACCTATTGAATACTAATATATTGTATGGCACACCGCTGCAAAGCTCATTAAGCCGAGCTGAATGCTGTCCAAACATTACTGTTTCAGTATAAATCAGTCATATATTGAATATAGGAGCTTTAAACGGTTAGTTTGAATTGCAAATCAAATGACCTACAGTTTAGTTTGGATTCGCACAATACAATTTTGAGGAGCAGTCTCAATAAACTAACATAAACAGCAGACCGAAAATGGGTCATCATTTTCATTTATCAGCATACAGCTACTATGAACTGTGACTTCTGTCACCATTATTCTTGAGTGCATAATGAGCTTGATGGCATGCCCTGGCATTATTGTGTCAAAATGTAAGCCCACACTTAAACTCCAGTGCTCAAATAGCCCATCCGCTACTGTTCAGTGCTCAGAACAAGATAAAAGGGCAACAATGTTTGCCGATAGGAACCAATTACAAGGCAGAGAACAGCAGCTTTTTTTTGTGCAAAATCACATTGCTCTTTAAAATAGGAAGTAAGGATCGATAACTATTAGAAACCTGAATTGCAATATGCGGCACGCACTGTTAAAAGGCTTTGACTAAAAGCTATCCCACAATGTAGTTGATAATTATTTGAAATCACTGAGGTGTCCTTTGAAAAGCCTCTATATGGCACGTTAGAGGCACAGAGCACTCCAGACAAGGTTCTCTATATGGAAGCTATGGAGGAGCAACCAAGTCTTAAGCTCTCAGCAGGTGATGCAGGCTGGTTCTTAAGTATCGTGCGTTCCCAAGCCCCCACAAAGGAATGTCCACACACTATGTTATGTGATAACACAGTTCTTTATATAAACTTAAGGGCAGATATATACATAATTCAATAATCCACTTTGTAGTCTGGTAATACTTATAATGACAAATCTATACAATTCTATGTGGTACTACACTTAGACTTTATATTCCTTTAAAATGTATCAACTGCTGGAAGTTACAATAGAGCATACAAATCATTCTGTAACGTGTATCAGCATAGATAATAAGGAACGAAGGAAAGTTAAGGTTAAGCAATGCCAAATTTTTTTCTTTAGAGATAGAGGCAGAATTCTGAATGAGGATCCACCCCACCTGGGCAACCTGTAATAAAAGGATTAACAAGCCTAGTCCATAAATGCTCAATAAATCTTGCTTCTTGGTTACAAAAGTTAATCCACCCCAATGTACCTAAAGTGGAAGAGTTTGTTCGACGGTTTTTCGACGGTATCCTTCGAGGATGGACCCCCTTTGAAGAAGGAGCCACTGGGCATCTAGATCCCTGTAGAAAAGTGGAACACTTGCATTAATACAACAGCTTCAACCTTTTAGGTGCTCATTGACGATCAATTGTTTCCGCGATGGAGGAAGTCCTGGGAAGGTGAAGTTGGCCTTGATTCGAAATGTTCGGTGCCGCAAATAAGACTCTGCAGACTTGAAAGGCCTTCAGTGGTGATGGATGATGGCCCGGGCATTGGGTGTAGCATTTGGCGGTCCTCTGGCCTGATGGAGCTGCAGCCACAGCACATACCTTGGGATAGCTTCGGTGATCGGGACTCCACCATGGCTGGACCCTGGATATTCACTCTGTCAGCATCCTCACAATGTTTTTGTCGGCTTCTGGTGGCGGGAAACCCATAAACTGACTTTCCTTGGCAGCCGACGACCTTTGCTTTCTCCAGTGGGATAACATGGCCAGCAGCGATGGCAAGGGAGCTTCTGTCAACCGTTCTTAGGCAAGGTGGAGCTTTCTCGGCTCTGGGCATCAAGCAGCATGGCAGCATGGCATCAAGGTGTCTCTGCTTCTGAGCAACATGATTCAACTTGGTTTCCAGTAGATACTTAAATCTACCGACTCCACTCAACGTCAATGGACTTCGACTACCCTTGAAGTCCAGGTGCTCTATTAAGGATTCTCAGCGGACCCCTTCTCCCGATGTCAGACTCACAGAACTGGCTTCCGGGATGCTTCATTGAAGAGCAGCAGTTTTTTCATGATGGTCCCTCGTAGCTCGGGGAGAGGTCTCGTAGCCAGGTCCTGTTTTGGATCAGTACCTGGCAAACTCTTTGATTATGTCTTAGGAAATCTAGCAGCAATCTTGTCCTGAGCAATATTCTCCTCCAGCTGGGCTTCAAGGATCAGCTTCAAGTTTCGACTTCAGCTTCTGGACAAAATTGGTAAGGGAGAGGTCCCCAGATATAAACATCTGTCCCTCATTCACTTTGGCTGAGCCAGGCTCAATAAACCAATCACACAGAAAGGGAATTCATGAAGACATTCAGCCAATCAGGATCACAGGTATTCAGGCCATTAACTTCGACCCAGGCACCCATAACAAGGAATGTGGATTGGGTCAAGCACCCATCCTTACAGCACTCTACACCGCATTTATGTCAGTTTCAGGCAGGGCTGTCTCATTCATTGTGTCACACACACAGAAACTAGACACCCAAACACAGAATAACTATTGGTCAAACAGTCTATTCACACAGGTCCCACCCCAAGAGTGTACCCACAACATGCATTCACTGGGAAGGCTACAGCAAGTCTGGACTGCCTTCCCCACAATATGATATGATATGTACTTTGGGAAAACAAGGTAACAGGCAATAGAAACCAAGAGGCCCCAGAGGACATCTTGTCATATATCAGGCATACACTGATTCCTATGGCAGGCCCTCAGTATCTCAAAATGGAGGATACTTTCACAGGGTAATAACCCCACCTGTGGGTGCCATATGGGTATCCCGAGGGTCATTGCTTACCACAAACAAAAGGAGGAAGAGCTGCACTGCCAGGGGTCCCAACTGGACCCCTGTGCAGAAAGTCACACAGGTCACTGATTACAATGGAGTAGAGGATTATGACAGGGTGGCCCTGTCCCTCCAATGCATTTCCAGCATCACTGTCATTCCCCTAAAAGACTGAGGTTAGCATGGTATAATCTCCCACGAGTTTGACACCCTCATCCAGACGGTCACATACCTTCTGGAAAGGCCATCTGCCCTATCATGACTTTCCCTGGTCTATGCTCCAATGTGAAGTCAACCCCTTGCATGCTAATGGACCACCTGAGCAGTTTAGGGTTTTCACCCTTCATCTGCATAAGCCACTTTAATGGCTTATGGTCAGTTTGGACCTTGAAGGTAGACCCACTAAAGTAAGGCCTAACACTCCTAAGGCTCCAAACTATACTAAAGCACTTCTTTTCAACAGTAGCCCACTCTTCCTTTGAGTTGCCTCCTGGTGAAGATAATGGGATGTTCTCTCCCTTTCTTCAAGGATTTTTTGTATACCTCAACACCATGAACCCAAAGATCATGTTCACTAATGAATGCTCCACCACAGAAATACACTTCCTGGATGTACTAATAAAGCTACAACAAGACACATAGTCAACCAACATCTTCTGCAAAGAAACAGATCAAAATATTCTGCTGCACAGATTCAGCTTCCATCAGCCTAGCTTGATTAAAAATGTACCTTTCAGCCAAATGCTACGAGTAAAGAGGATAATGAATAACCCAGAGGAGTATGACAAAGAAAAAGAGAACATGGGAAAAGAAATGTTAGCCAATGGCTACAAGACGGACGAAGTACAAGCAGCAAAATACTGCCTCACAAATCCACAACGTGACAAGACAAGACAAGATATCAAGAAACTTACAAGACCAGTACACCACTTGTGTATGCATCCTGCTACTCCACTCAGAGCAACTGTATTAATTCAGCAATTAAGATAAACTGGAGGACGCTGACCAATGATTCAAGGGTTGAACACTTATTCACAGAACTACTGACATTTGCATATAAGAGGAGTGCTAACTTCAGAGACCGTCTAGTCAGATCCAGACCTAACATTAAACAACCATTTACATCAAGAATGGGCACTTTCCCTTGCCTCCATTGCAGCAACTGCAACTTTGTGAGTAAAGTCGACATCATCAACCACCCACAAGAGGCAAAAGGATCATAATCAACAGTTACTCCACATGCGACACACCCAACATAATCTATACCATCAAATGCCCTTGCCGTATATACTAGGTTGGGCAATCCAAACGGCAAGGAAAGGTACAATGGAATGAACATTGGTGATGTATCAGGACGAATAACATCAACTCAGCAGTAGCAAGACATTGGAACGACAAGAGGCACAACATCAACCAAATACGGTTCCAGATAGTGGATGTGGTTATGAAACACAAAGCACATGAAAATCTCAGTAGACGTCTGGACCAAAGCGATACCTACTGGATAGAACACCTTGATTCCCAAGCCCCAGGGCGTATCAACGAAGAAATTAACTTCATGTGTTAACTGTGATTTCTAATACTATGAACTTCCTCAATGGCAGATGGCCATTTTTCAATGAACACTAACATGCTTAGGTGTAATTGAACGGTACCCATACAGTTGTCTATTACACAGCACTTCTATTGACCAATCATTGTCCTAAACTCTTGATTCTGGTCAGTTTCCCTCACCATCTAGTTATGAGCAGCCTCTGATAATACATAAATATGTACAGTAACCTTAGCAGGCAATAACCGCAACATCTACCTTTTTGTGGCCTTTTCACTGTGCATACAGCCGCGCGCCTCGAACTCTCATAACACAAAGCTAATCCACCTTTGTGGTACATAATAAGCACCCACATATCCTTTTGGGACATGGCAATTCAACACATCAGTGGGTTACAGTTGCTACAACCTTAACAAACAATAACTGTACACCCACTCTTTTAAACTCGCCTATGGTTTATGAATTGTAACCTTAGCAGACAATAACTGCAATATCAACTTCTTATGTTATATGTTATATTGGGCAAATAGTAACATCCACTTTCTTATACTTTCTTATGGTTTATAAACTATTACCCAAGTAGGTAATAAATGCAACATCTATTCCTCTCCTGGTTCATGCATTGTACATGTAGCTGCACACATTTGGTTTCCCCAGCATCCAATGTATCATTCACAAGAAATTGGAATCGAGTTATCAGGCTGCCATCCCGTTTTCCCTGGCAACAGGGTGGCGGGATGCGAGGCGTATGTGATGCTACTGCGTTCTCGAACATGCCACTTCACATCACCTAGCAATGGCAAGCCGTACTCAAAACAAAAATAGACCAAGACAGGTGCATGCTGGTTTCCATCCAGTCGGCGCTTTCGCTCGTGACCAAGGTAAGATCTGCTTAACAGATAGAGCATAGTCTACCACACCAACTCTGACTTTACAGCATGGAGTTTAGTTAGCATCTTCTTTTATTTTTAGGTACATTAATGCTCAAGAGCGTAGAACGCGCCTGCAGGTAATTGTGCACATATGGGCTGCACTGTCAGGTTAAAATCCTAGAAATCTAACAGTGCCTCAGACACTCATTTTTGCACATTCGTTTTGACATCTGATATACATATACTAATCACTTGCCTTCATGTTTTATGTCTTTTGAACAATTGACTGAATCGGATATGGTATGTAAATAATTATTTCCCTTATTTGGCGATTGGGATGGATGAACACATTGTTAATACTGTTTGTCCAATGCCGTGCACACAATGTGTTTTCTTTCTGTTCTTTTACTTTCTGCTTATATATTTGTTTGTGTAATTTGAATTAATTGATGGATTTTCATTTACTGGTAAACCATAAACCATAAAGTGTGCTAGCCCTGAAGACGACTCGGTCCGAAATGCATTGGCAAATCAAAATGGTGGCAATGATTATGTGGATGCACATTTGCCTTTCAAGCAATTAAAAAGCAAAAATAAGCTAAAAAAGGTTTCCATCTTGATATGTGAAGTACAAGCACGAATAAACAGTACACAAAACTGCAGCTCTACATGGGAGCAAGACAAGAGCATACCTTGAACTAGAATTCCTTTCTAGTTCTTTTTCTTTTAATGTTCTCTCCCTTTATCATCTAACTGGGACAAGACAGCTCAATTCCGGTGTTACAGGCACAAGTCTGAATAAAGTGTTTGATGTAATCAGGAGCACACAGCACAGGTCCCCTACACAGACTTTCCTTCAAGCCAACAAAGGCCCTCTGACAGTCCTCAGTCCAATAAACTTTCCTCGGTTGCTTGGGGAAGTCAGAGCTGTCAGGGAGGCAGATACAGTGCCATAGACTGCCATGAAGTTTTTGTAGTACCCAGTGAGGCAGAGAAAAGCTTGCACATGGGTTTGAATAGTGAGAATCTCCCAGTCATGTACATCCTGACTTTACTGGGGAGAGGTTGGATTCGAGCCCCTTCTACCTCATGACCAAGGTAAGTGACCTTCCCCTGAGCTATTGATATTGAGGTTAGCCCTTTTCGAGGCCTGCAACACCTTATCCAAATGAGTCAAATGCTCATCCCAGGTGGAACTGTAGACAGCAATGTCGTCTAGATAGGCCACAGTAAGTCCTCCAGCCAACTGAGTGCAGGATTGACCAACCTTTGGAAGGTGGCAGGTGCATTCTTCAACCCAAAAGTCATGACTCTAAACTGATATAGCCCCTCAGGTGATAAGAACACCGTTTTTTTCCTTGGCCTGGTCCTTCAGAACTATTTGTCAATAGCCTGAGGTGAGGTCAAAGATGATTACAAACTTGGCAGCACATATGGTGTCCACGAGCTCATCAGCTGTGGGCAATGGGTGAGCATCACTCTTGGTGATGTTATTGACTCCTATGTAGTCCACACAGAACCTTCAATCCTTGATACCTGCCTGGGAACTTTCCTTGGTGACAAGGACCACAGGGCTGGACCAGGGACTGGTTGAGGGTTCAATTACACCCAGATCCAACATCTTGCTGACCTCTGCCTGGATGTGGTTCTTAACCGTTTCTGATATCCAATAACATCTGCCTGGTGTCAGTGAGAACAGAGGGATATACTGCTAGAGCAAAGTGATGCAGGCCCTCTACTGCTCTGGTGTCAGATCGGGAGAGAGATGTACTTCCTCCACTGAGCCATGCTGAGGGTTCTTATGCAGCAAATCAAGAAGGTGCTCACTCTCGTCTTCTTCTTGCTCTGAAGCTAGCAGAAGCCATGAGACTTCCCCTCTTCTGTGGAAACGATTGAGCATCGTAACATGGAATACCTGTGGGGGTACCCCAGGGACTCCCATGTCAACCAGATAGTTTACCTCACCCATCTTGGAGATTTTCCTAAAGGGTCCAGTCCACTTGTCAGCCAGTGCACTAGGCTTTGTAGGGTCCATCACAAGTATCTCCTGGCCTGGAGTCCAATCCACTTGTAATGCCTTAAGGTCATGTCAGTACTTATTATTGGCTTGCGTTAATGTTTGCTGATGCCTGGCCCATCATCTGTGCAATCCTTCTTCTGAGTCCTCCACTTGCTTGGCAGGATCTGAAGGTGTGGTTTCCAAACTTTCTCTGTTTGAGGTAAGAAGCCCCCTCACTGAATGTCCAAAGAGAATCTCAAAGGGGCTGAAAACCAGGTCCTTTTGAGGCACCTCACTATAGGCAAACAGCAGATACGATAGTAGGAGATCCCATTTCCTCCTTAGGGGTTCTTCCAAAGCACCCAACAGTCCTTTCAGAGTTTGTTAAACCTCTCAACCAGACTGTTGGTCTTTGGTGGTAGGATGTAGAGAATGTGTATGTTACCCCAAATTCCTTCCACGTTGCTTTCATGTAACTAGACATGAAGTTGGATCCTCTATCAGAGACCACCTCTTTAGGCAATTCAACTCTGGCGACCACCTTGGCGGTTATGGTCCGACGGGGTATATACTCAGGGTACCTGGCTGCAATATCAACCAATACCAGGATCAACGTTTGCCCACCTAATGTGGGAGGGTCCAAGGGACCAACAATGTTGATGCCGATCCTCTCAAATGGTGTGCCAACCACTAGAAAAAGGCTGCAGTGGGGCAATGACATTGTCTCCAGTCTTGCCAGACAACTGGCAAGTGGGACAGGTCCAGCAGCGAACCACACTTCTAGTCCCATCTGGGTTCAGTAGAAATGTGCAGGGAGCCTTTGCTTGGTCTTCTTAGTGCCAAGATGACTGGCTAAGGGCACCTCATGCACCAACTGCAGAGGGAAGGGGATGTATCCCTTGGCTACCGCCATCCTCTTGAGTGCACCGGGTTCAGGCTTAGTGGGCTCACTACAAAGGAGCTCATCCTCCCAATAGATCTTGAATGACCCAGGCACTTCACCTTGTGCCTGGGCCATGGCCTGTTTCCTTATACCCTCTACAGAGTGGCACTCTCTCTGACCCCTACAGAAGTCTCCCCTAGAGGGCCCAACTTCAGCCAGCAGACATTGAAAGTCAGGGTGATCCTTTGTTGAGTATGTGTCCCAGAGGAGGGTCTTCTGGCTCTTCATCCTAAGGAGTTGAGTCTAAGGTTACCATTGGGCCTAGCCGACCTGGAGCTTGGATCCCAGTGGGTGTTGCTGAAACAGCAGGAAGAGAAGGAGCCCCCTTCACAGAGGTGGTCCTTTTGATCTTCCTTCTTGCCTTGGGTCTCCCCTTTGGCGTGGGTAACTGACTATTCATCAGACCCTGGTTGACCTGAGACCTAGTACTGCAGCAGCAGTCAGGGGTAGACCATGAGAGATCAACCCCAACTCCACTAAGTCGTTTCACAAAAATATGTGGGCAGGTACATTGTCCTGAACCAGGACAGGAAGCTTTGCTGTCTTGCCCTCAATCTGTATGGTGACCAGGGCTCCAAAGTATACATTGGGAGGCCCACCAGCTAACCTGGTAGTTCTCAGAGGACCACCTATATAGTCATCTGGCATGAGCAGGGTCCTGTCCACCACTGGAATGCTGCACCAGTGTCTCTGAAACCAGTGGAATGCTGGCCATTTAGGAGGACACTTCTCAAAAATTGATGCGTATTCTGTGGAATAGTAGTCAGTACTTCTGCATACTGGTCCCAGGCCCCAAGGGACACTAGGGAAATCTGTGCAGGAGCACCAAATGCGATTCCTAGAGAGGAGGGGAGGACAGTGGCCTCCACCTCAGGCATGAAGCAAGGGTAGGACAGGCTGACAGACTGGAGCCAAAGTGCCTTACCTTTACACTTGGGTTCACCCTTCTTGTGGCCCAGAGCCCCACAGACCCAACAAGTGTCAGGAATGTAAGGAACTGTACTGGATCCAATGTGTGCCTGCTTCGCAGCAGGAAAACCGCTACTCTTGCTCCCACCCCCATGAGATTTATCCCCACTAGATTTTTGGGTCTTAGGAGAAGGATGATTAGGCTTTTTCGACTGGAGTGCTTATGGGATTCCTCAGGCTTCTGAGAGGTCCCTTTCTCTTTGTCCGTATCCTTCTCACTGGGATTCTTAGTGGACACCCAGTGGGAGACCCACTTGTCAGCCAGCTGGGCAAGCTTAAAGGGATCCAAAATAATGTGGTCAGTCATGCACTGACGCAGGTTTCTGAAAAATGCCAAAAAAAATAAAAGGTGGGACAATTCAACAAAAGCTTTCACCTTGAATCCATCAACCCACACCATCAGGTTCATATGCACAACATTCAGCCAGTCGACCCAAGACACATTCTCTCTTTTCTTATATTCCCTGAACCTTTTAAGGTATCGGGTAGGTGTCTTGTCAAACCTGGCAATCAAAGCAGATTTCATGCACATATAACATACCGGCCCCTTTCACCCACACTCAACTTAAGAATGCAGTCATAACCAGCCTGAGGTACTCTATACTATACTAAAAAAAACTATTGCCAATCCTTGCAACTATATAGCAAAGTAGTGTGGGGTAATGCTCACAAGAAAAGAAAGAAGTGTTCATCAAATGATAAATCAGGATGTTAGGGCTGGGGTCTCCCTACTCCATGTTTTTAGCACGGGACAAGGCAGGACCTTTGAGCACAGCACACTCCTGTGCCTTGCGAGCATGAGGTTACAGTTCCATTCAATTATGCCAGGACCTTCTGGGGCTAAGTTTCTTTCCTGCAAAAGTATCTTTCATTAGAAGGCCTGCTCTACCATAAACAATAAACAAACAAAAGTTCCTTGGGTAATCTTTCACGTTGGATGATTGGTCTTTGCCCCTTTGAATCTCCCACAGCCGAGCTCAGATCCTTCGGGGAATGATAGCTTCCCTCAATAGGTTTCACTACGGCCTTTCACTCAAAAAGTATCATTCAACAATCTCAATGTCCTTTTAAACAACTATCCAGTGTGGACAACCCTCAGCCCGGTTCACACTTGTCGTCTCAATGTTCATGGGTATATCGCTGTTTACTCTCAATTCTCAGGTATCCCTCTATTGTGTTCACATTTGCTAGTTTCACAGTTCAATCAGTTTTCTCCAATTTGTCAAAGACTTTCGAGTGTACGAGGGGTTTTGAACAACCTTCATAGGACCATTTTGACACTTCACACAGCTCTCTTCTAAATCCTCTTGGTTCTCATAGTTTCAACAACAAAAAAACCCACAAAGACTTCAGTCAGAGTCATTCGGAATTGCTCAAAATCTGCTCTTGTGCTCTGCCTTTTAGCCCTGTGGGGAAGGGAAATAGCCATCAAGTTTGCATAGTTATTATCAATTGCCTGACTCTGCCTGACCCTTGTGATGGGACATGTCAGGTAAACGGCTCTGGTGTTAGTCCATTGTCTTTCACGGTGTAGGAAAGTGTTCATGTTGGAATAGGGGGGTAGAGCTTCTAAGTATCCTACGGGGTAGGATGGGGATATGGGGTAAGAAGGAAGGGGGTACGGCATCTCACCCATTGGTGTCCCATTTACACTCCCCAAAATCCCCTCATCCAGGTGATCCTCCCTACTTGTCCACCCCCAGGAACTGGATCCAATAGCGATGGCTGTGTCCTGGCCACCTGGATGACGGCTCTCCAAAGACAAGCGGGTGAGACACCTTCAAGTTTCTCACAGTCCATACACTATGTTATGTGTTAACACAGTTCTTTATATAGAATTAAGGTTCATATATATATAGCAGAAAAGGAGGAAAAAGCGAATCGCACTCCCGCAGGCACAGAGAAAGAAATGCCAGGTTCAGTAGGGGGTCGGAAGAAACACTGCAGACACAGTGAAACAATTACTGATGTCTTTTAATGTTAATACAAAATTTTAAAAAAACAAATGCATCTAGAAAAACAAATGCACAACACAAAGCAGCACATAGAGGACAAAACAGCAGGGCGCCTAAGTTGAGCAGCTTGCAAACAACGCGTTTCGCACTATACTGAGAGCTTGATCACGTGAGGGGGAGAGGGTTGGGCAGTACACCACCAACAACAGTCCTTTAACTATGTCAATGGCAACAGCTGCTACCAACACAAGAGGGAACAGGGGCGGCCATGTTGGAAAGGAGTTTGTAAACATGCTGAAACAGAAAAATGAAAGCACAGTGCTTTAACAAAAACTTCTGTCAATGATCAGTGGATGTAAAGTGAAACTGACCAATATATATACATATATATATATATATATATATATATATATATATATATATATATATATATATATATATATATATATTACATGGCCGCGGTAGCGGCCATGTAGTTATGGTTAAGTTGGTGTTTCCATAGGAAGAGCACTTTTTGGGTGGCTTATAACTTTGCTCCCCCTGGACGAATACTCACCAAACTTTGCAAAAATATGGCCCACTCTGAATATTTTTGTAAAGTTTGGTGAGGATTCGTCCAGGGGAGGAAAAGTTATAGGGGGGGTCCCAAAACTTTTTTTTTCCCATAGACTGAATGGGAAAAAACTTTGCGCACGGCTACAGCCCGAACCACTGGACAGATTTACACCAAATTTGCGGCAGGAGCGGCGGCCTGGTCCCGAAAGCGTGCTTTTGCAAATTTGGTGTAAATCCGCCCAGTAGTTTCTTTAAAAATGACCAAAATGTAAGGCAAAAAAATTAGTGATATCTGTGTTCGCTTTGCGGACGGACTTCCCTGTTCGCTCCGCGGACAGCACCCCGATTGGCCCAGCGGCTTGCGTCATGTCCGCGGACATGCAACGTGTTTGCTGATTGGGCGGCGTGGTGCGTGATGCGCGTCAGATTTTCTTTCGCGCCCGCCATCTTGCATTTGCGGACGTCCGCGGACAGCGCGGTCAAAGTTTGTTCAAAATGTGTATTTAGTAGAGTGTGTTGGTGTGTAGAAGTCTTTGGGGAGGATGGGGGAGTATGATATAGGTTCAAAGTTGTATTTTATTTATGTGCTAGACGCTTTTGTTATGTTCGATTTGTCTGCGGACAACACGGCTGTTCTGGAATGTTCGTAAATAAACAGAATGGATTTGGTGTCAACTTGAAAGTGTTCTAAGAACACTCGTGGGGTCTTGGAATGTGTGCAGGGGGTGTCCTGGAGACGTTGTCTGTATTGTTCGTTGGCAAGGTGAAAATATTTTAAGAACAATCGCGGTGTCCAGAAATGTTTGTACATAAAGAAAATGGGGGTGTCCTGAGGACGCTGTTTGTATTGTCCTCTGGCAAGTTGAATGTGTCCTAGGACCTTCCCCATGTCAGCGGACATAACAATGGTTGCAATGTTTGCATCTATGGGTGTGATATGCTGCGGTGGTTGTGGCCAGGGTATAGAATGTTGGGTGCATGGCCATTTGGCCATGCACCCAAGAGTGTATGCCCTGGCCACAACCACCACAGCATATCACACCCATAGTGGCTTTTAACTTTGGGTCAAAAACTAATTTATAAGGAACAATGTCATAAGCTTGTATGGGTGTGATATGCTGCAATGGTTGTATTTATCTTGTTATACGTACTATTTGGTTTAGTAACGGGAGTCCATGTTTTTCTTGTTCATTTCTGTAATAAAAGAAAATAGCATGTTAGTATTAGTATTTTATAATGACTTATTACATTGTACAATCAACATTTTCTTCTTTTTATTGACCCTCATATTTAGTAGATTACAAACCAGAGTACTGTGCAATGTGCAAAGTTTCTGTGTTTGTTGCTAAAATCATTGGGTCTGTGGGAGAAAAAAAATCCATGTTGGATTAAAAAAAAAAACCTTTTTCTGTTATGCTACAGTTTATTTATTTGTTTGTTTTCCGCGTTTACTTGTTCTTTCTGCCTAATGCTTTATGCATTGGATTGTTCCAGTTTTTGTGAGCAGTAAGATATTAGGTATTTGTTTGGATATTGTAAAATTTTGGCCCAGTTAGATACCAGTAGGCGTATTCTAACTGTTTATGTTTTGATATAATTTCGTGGTATTGATTTATCTGTTCGCATATTTGTGCATTTTGGGACAGTTAGATACCAATTGGAGTATTCTAATTCTCTATTTTTTGCTCTATTTGAGTGGTATTAATTTATCAGATTAGTTGTTGTAGAATCTTTGGGCAGTTAGATAGGTTTTCAAATATTGTGACAGTTTATATTTTTTTACTACAAGTGTACTTAAGGTTTAAGTACAGTTCAGTTATCAAATTTTGGTTTTAAGAACATTAAATACGCATTTGTAAGATTAGCTGGTAATCTCTGCTTTAGAGTAACGGTACTATCATTACATTCAAACCATCCACATTTTTTTTTATATATGCAGTGTAGTGCCCTGAGTTGGTTGTGGCTCCTGCGTGGTAGATTATACCTATTGTTGTGAAGGTTTTCCTACCAAGTGAAATTTGACCATGTGTGAATCCAGTCAGCTTGCAGTTGTTTTTGTACCATCTGCATTGTAACGTAGAAGCATTAGTATTACGTATTTACTATGTGTTTGTATTAGTAACGTGGAGCGATTATCCGAATTGCAGGTAGAACATAATCTACCGTGGTTTGCATTTTATACAAGTTGCTGAAATGGAACGGATTCACAATTAGGTATTGATATATAGACAAAGCGCTCTTTGGGGATTTGTTCTTTTGTCACATTGTTGCAGAGAGTGCATGTATGTTTCCACATGTATGATATCTGAAAGATTTCATTTATAGGTATGTTTTTGTTTTCCAGTACTAATAGTAAGTACATTAGAAATTCATGTGGATCTTCCTGTGAGTTTATAGTGAATTTCACCATTCCAGCACAGTAGTCCAATTGTCGTCTTATTCCAAAAACACTATACGTGTTGTCAGGATTGTTTGCTGCATTTCTGTGAAGTACTAACATTTGCAAACACAATGAGTCTGTACTGTGTAAGTAAATGTTGTCAACAATTGGTGGTAATTGAAATAGAATATTCATTGCTACATTTGCGTAGCAACTTACACCAACTATATTTGAGAATTTAAATGGTCCAGGTAGTTTTGTATCTAACTGCTTTTTTTGGAGTTTGTCTTCCTTCTTTAAAGAAGTACCTGGTTTACTTTCCCTAATTGATTCTTTTTTGCTTGTGGTACTTGATGAAGTTTTAGTTTCTTTTAGTCTATTTGGAGGATTTGCAGTGACATCCTGTTGCATTTCTGTTTGATTTAGTTTTCTTTTAGAAAATGTTCCTTTTTGTGGAACAGGATATGTTTGTAGATGAGGGGTGTATAGTGAACAAAGTCTTTTGTATTCTAAAATGCAAGGAATATCAGCGTTTACTTTACTTGCATCAAAGTTTATTAGAAATAGACCGTCAATTGTACGTAGGCGTGACAGTGCTACGTAGCTCAAGCCTTCTTTAAAGACTGTGTTACCAATGTCTATCATTGCTTTGTCTAGAGTAAGACCTTGTGATTTATGAATGGTGACTGCGTATGCAAGAGTTACAGAAAATTGTTCTCTGCGTACATACATGTCTTTGAAGAGAAGGAATCGAGCTGTTGAGCGTCCTATTCTTTTTACTTCTGAAAGTTTGTCAAAGAGAATATTGACAAACTGAATTTTGTTGTCACGTGGGTATGTTTGAAAGCCAACAACTGTACCCAGTGCTCCATTAACTAGTCCTTGGTCCACGTCAAGGTTACGTTTAAGCATTACTCTGCAATTTAAGGATAATTTTAATATCTTTTCCAAGCCTGCTGTGTTTGAGATTGATTTTTCTAAACTATTTAGTCTTGCTGTGGCTTGGTCACACATGGGTAGTGTCATTCCATGTACATCTAGTTTGTCTGTGGCGCTAATTTCCATAATTGGTTGCATTTCTTTGCTTAACATTATTTAATTGAATTTGAAACAGCTTGCAAGAGTTGGCATTAAGGCCATACAATTGACATTTATGTGGGCTAATTGTTTCATACCATCTGTAGCACATGCATTATCACCATAAAGTGCATGAATGTGCCGGGTTTTCAATATTGCTTCTGCTTCTCTAGAAAGTATACCAACTCTGATACTTTTTAAGATGTTGGCATAAGTGAGATCTGCAGATTGACGCATTTTTTCTGTTAATTCTCTGTATTGGAAATGTTGCCAAAGGTTGACATTTCCAATGCTGCCAACGGTTTTACTTCATAGCTTGTTTTGAGTACTTCTTGTAATCTGAGGTGAATCAAAGCCAACATCAGGTTGGACACCATGCTCACTTCATCTATTAGTAGCATTTTCATTTGTTTCAATACTCTGCGTACTTCCATTGCAGCTTCTGCAGAAAGTCTGTAATAATCTAACTTGTTTTGGTGTTCTACTGGCAGGAGTAGTAATCGGTGTAAAGTGACACCACCTATGTTGTAGGCAGCTAAACCTGTGGGGGCAGTGACAACAGCTGACAGTTTGTTGTTTGTCAATTGTTGAAGGAATTTACTGATGATTTTGATTAGGAATGTTTTGCCAGAACCAGCTTCACCACTGACATACAATAGTATATGTTTGTAATTTTGGCAGGTGCATTCTTTGTTTTCATGTTGCACACCATGTGCAATTTCTTTTGTTATTTCTTGAAAAATGCTACGTTGCTCTTTGTTTAGTTTTGATTGTAGTGTAGTTAAGTCTTCTTTATCTTCATAATGACACATGGTGTTTTCTACTTCTATCATAGCTATTTCTGCCTCATTTGTTATTAGTGGTTCTCCCAGTGGTTCTTGGCTTCCTGTGACAGAAGGTTGACTACTGTCAGGAGTGTCCTTATCTAGATGGGCCTGGAGTTCCTCTTCGTGTTGCTGTTCATTGTGCAACATTGTTTTGTACTGTGCAAAGTTTACATCAGTTATACTGCTTTCATTGGCTTTGAAAGTGTCTTCATATGAGTCATAGGTATCTAGTATTTCTTCTTCTTTTCTCCATGGTTTGAAGAGTTGTAGCAGGGACATGTAATATATTTCTTTATGTTGAGGAGTCTTTAATGACAATTTGATATGATTAATTAAATTTGGTTTGGTGAGTTTTACTAAGCTGCCATCACAGTTTGTCACTTTGTATTTACGGTTTTGCTCATCAGGTTTTATATTATTTTTGTATGTGTAGTTTTGGGCTATGTGGTATAGACACATGGTTTCCAAAGTGGTACTCCTGTTTGGGTAGTATGTGTCCAATAAATTGTTTTTTAAAATGTCTTGGCTGTTGGGATCATGTTTGGCTGTTGTTTCTATATCTTCGTATGATTTTAGAACTCTTTTTCTAGATTTAGCTGACCAAGACTTAGCCATACTATATTTGCAGATTTACCATACAATGCAGTATCAGTTAATCGATCAGCTGCTTCATAGGATCCACATTCTCTATGGGACAGCATTTTTATGCCCAAGCTGTATAATTTCTGAGACACTGTTTTGTCTGATGACAGGTTATTCCAGAGGTCTTGGAGCTCTGTCTTTTCTGATTTGGTTAAGTATGCTGTGACATATCATGCAACTGCAGTAGAATTGTCTGCAATGTACTGCACATCTATGTTTGCATTCCACAAGTGGGCAATGATTGCATTGTAATCATTGATATATTTTTCTTCTTCTTTTCTTTTTATGCAATATGTATTTTTAGGTGACTTACCTTTAACACTATGTCTAACTGAAGACATGAGGTTGTTCACTTGACCTGTATTTGAATCTGGTCTAGGGAAACCAAATCGGCATTTGGTGTAGTATTTCCCTTTGTTTTTGTATTTGCGACGACAATATTTCCCACATTTGTGTCTTTGGAATTGTAAGATTTTTGCATGAAGATCACTATTTGTGGATTCTGACGGAATTTCACAAGTGACATATTTTTCAATAAACTGTAAAACAGTGGCATCACTGTCTTGACCAAATTTAGGAGCATCTTTAATCCATAAAAGCATGTGGACATGTGGCGCTCCTCTGGCTTGGTATTCTTTTCTCCAAAAGAAGTGTTGCACTTCTCCAAGGGGAGGAACAGTTTTATTACAAATAAAATGTAGCATAGCAATGAAGCGATGGTGAAAATATCTAGAAACATTAACAGGATCCTGAGAACCAAGTTCTCCAGGTGTTAGTATATCTATGTTTGTTTTGTTTTCGTTTGATATGCGTAGGAAAGCATGTAAATCTTCCCATGCATGTTCTGCGCAACTTAATGTAACAAACCAAGTGGGTGGGCCAAGGTTTCTGATCATACAACGTACATCTCCATGGCGTCGAAACCAGTACTCTTTAGTACCTTGCATATTTGCTAATAGATTTGTAAGATTTGTCTGTAAAATCTCATCTTTTTGTTGAACTTTTTGTAATAATTGTGTGGCTGTCATATTTTGAAAGTGTGATCCTGATTTTAATATGTGTGCAACTCCGTAACATAAAGTTGCTAGTTCACTTTCAAAGAGTAGGTGGAATATGTATTCCACATTTTGTCGAAATCTGGGATCTTCAGAATACATTCGTAATGAGCGATATTCTGATGCTGATATTTGAACAGGTCTATCATTGTAGCTTCCTCCTTTGCCAGTAGGAAAGAGTAGAGGAAAAGCACGTGCTTCTATACTTTTTTCCCATATGCTGATTGGTGATCCTTTTGTTTGACGCATTTGGTACGTTTCCAGTGCATCTTCTATGGTGCCATTACAGTGCAATGGGTGAATTGTATAATGGTCTAAAGTGTTTGCTATTGTAGCAGGATCTAGGAGCTCAAATTGACCAGTTTCTTGTGTCTCTTGAATTATTTCAGTTGTACCTTTCAAGTTTTCTTCGATATTAATTTCTTTGTAATAATCATTATTCTCTTTGACATATTGTAGGGCTTCTCTAACTTTAGGTAAATCTACCAGCTGTTGCCAAATTTTTTTGTCTTTTGTAGTTGCTCCATTTACCAAGATAATTAAAGATTGTTGCATTGGACGTTGCACTCCTAGAGTGTGCACATTTTCTTTTAGATCTAATGGTAAATACACTACTTTTCCACGAATACCTTTCACTAATTCAGAGGGAGGTAATTTTGCAGTTTTTGGTTGAAGGCGTATTATTGCTTGAAATGGATGAACTGTTTGAATTATGATGCTCTCATATAAATTAAGTTGTTGAAGGAGTTTTGGTAGTGGATGTAATTCCAAGTTATTTGAGATAGTACGTGAAGGAGTTATTTCGTATTTGTTTTCTGCTATAAGGTAGAGAGCTAATTCAAACCATTTAGAATCTTCATTGTCTTCTATTTTGTATGAAAGGTCTATAGTTTTTGTGTTACTTTTATAACACGTTCTGCGGCAAACATACACACACGTGGTTTGGTACTTCAGCTGAAGTGCTTTGAAATGTTAGTATTTCTTTTTTGTATGTGTGTAGTGAAAGGTTGCCATGTGCAGATTTGTTACGAAGTTGGTTGACAGCTATTTCATCTTGTAAGTGGGTTTCATTTCAAAAATATTTTTTCTGTATATACTCGATTTCTTCTAGTCGGTCTTTTGGTGTACTATGTAGAATAATGTTATTTAAATTGGCTAGTGCTAAAGCAGGACTTTTTGCATAATACAGTTTATAAACTAGATTTGCATGATGTGTTGATATCCTTTTGATATCATGGAAGGTTGTTTTGCAAGTAGCTCCCGATATGCCGGCCAACGAATGTCTTTGCAGTCCTGTGTGCTTGCGTACTGGACAAGCATCCATACTTTGCAGTATTTTAATTTTGATTTTGTCTTTGCTTTTCACATATTGATTGAGGAATAGGCGTAAAGATTGGAACATTTTTTTGGGAATGTTACACATTGACGTGCATGGCCATGTGTAAATTAGATGTTCTGATTCAGTCGAATGGAGGGGTAAATCTAAGTTTTCAGGGCATATTTTTGTAAGGAGTACTTCTTGTTCCATTATGGTATTATTAACTTTTTCATAACCTCGACCACTGCTATGTATGGCAATTGTATTTGTTTGCTTTTGTTTGTACGCTTCTTCATTAAAGTATGGTTCTGTGCTTGTAGTGTGACTCCATTCACCTCCACAGATATTTAAGAAGTTATTTCTGTTCAAATTTCGTTTATTGAGAAGTCTTTTTTGAAGTTTAGTTATTAGTTTTGTTAGTGGTTTAATTCTGTTTAACACAACAATAAATACGTTTCTTTTGAGAAGAATTGCACTGTCTGTTAACGCTTCTAAGATTACTTTCCTACGATAGGTTTGAAGTGTTGAACCTGGTTTCTCTCCTGTTTTTATCAGATTTTGAAGGACTTTGTGACAGAACATTTTGGCTAATATACTTTTCTTGGTATGCTTACTTTGTACTATATCAAGATTTATAGAAGACATTTTATTTGTAGTTATAGTTGATTTTCTGTAAATAGTTTTTTGGGTCGTTTTACTTTGTGATAGAGGAGGCAAAGTTTTTGCACTAGAGACTTCTGTTTCACAACATGACTGTATTAGCTGTTGTGTTTCAACGTTTTTTACAAATTGTGCTATAGATGGGTTTTTATGTTGGAGACTTTTCTTTTCATTTGCTCTACTTCTGCGTCCCTTTCTACAGAGCTGCTTTTTGGTGGCATTCTGTAGCGTCTGTTGAAAAAAATACAGAAGGTATGGGTTGGGGTTTTCTGCAATGCATGTGTGTTGTGTGCATGATTGTTTGAGTAAGATGAAAAAGATGTATGCAATGGTGTGTGATTGTGAATTGGGAAGTTGAACTAAGAGGGATGGGTATTCTTCAATTAATGTGTTACTAAACTGGGGTTCAGATGACAGAAAAAAGTAAGCCGGTGGTGTGGAGAAGAATAAATAATATAGGCAAAGCTATACAATTAAAACAGTTGTTTGTTCTACAACATCTACATTCTAGCAGCTGAGTTGGGTAATTTGTGTGCTGAAAAATAGGAATTTGAGGGCCATTCTGACAGATCACTTTTTAAGACGGGGGGGATTTTTGGTCAGAATGGTGAGAATCTCTATTTTTAGGCACAGAAATACCATGAATGCACCGTACAGTGCGAGTGAGCTATAAATCAAATATTATGGTAACAATCTACTTACTTTTTTTTTCAAAAATGAGTAGTTTGCTTCTTAGTTGTTCTTTGTAAATCAAAATCGGCTGCTTCTATTCAGGAGAATGGGCTTCACTGCAATTGTAAAAGAAAGAAATTAGTAATTTGGTTGCTATATAGCACTGTTTTCATTTTAGACATAGATTTTTTTAAATTGAAATGCTCAGCACCTTCCTGAAAACCATTAAAACTATATTATGACTAAGAGTAGGAAAGAAAATATCTTTACTATGGTTTGTGGAATTCATAATCTACCAACGTATAACACTATTCTTGTAACTAAGCTTTTCCACGTAATAGTGAGGCATTGTCATAGTGTCGGGGGGAAATTCTGCCGGGGTCGGCCGGGCCGTCCGCAGACCTCCGGGCAGGGAGGCCCCAACTCCTCCCATATATCCCAAAAGAGACAGAGTATGAGACACACGCAAGAAGCAAGGTGACTCTGCTGTTTATTAGACAAAAACGGCAGGGATGGGTCAAGGAGCGTACGCGTCCGTCCTGACACACACACAATCGTAGTGCTCGCAGGCCCTTTTTACCTTGATATGACGCGCTACTTGCGTCACATTGAAAAGTTAGTAAAAAACCTATCGCCACTCTTAATTGGTTACTCGAGTGGTAGGGTTAGTATAGCACACGTATAGAGAATAATATGATTGGAGGAAGGTTAGTCAGGTGATATATCTGGGTTGTCCCTACAATTAGATACATGAGAATTGTTACATGGAGACCCCTGATGATTGGTTGAAGCTAATGGCGTCAGTGATAGGAGCCCCATGTTCTGATTGGTGCGCCCGCGAGCTTCCCAGCCTGGGACCATCGCTGTTCCCAGCTCTCGGTGTACCTGCAATTTGCAACAATGTTTCACTATGGGTACGTGCAGACAATGTGAGGATTTATTCATAGCTGGAGGGCTGGCTGCTCCCACTGTCGCAGATGTCCATTGAGCCTTTTTAGTTGTACCTGCTTATGTCTTGTAACGAGAGATCCAGACGCTTTCTTTCTCCTGGGCTTGGCATCATGTCAGGTTCGGCTTGGTCACGTGAGGAGAGACCGTGTTTGAGGCATAATTCTGCACAATTAATATTGTTTTTCCACTGTGTGTCTGGTTTAATTTTCTAGGTGTGACTTTAACGTTGGTGCGCGGCGTGCGAGGTTGCAACATCGTGCCCTTGATGATTGGCTTTTGGAATGTGAGTTTGCAACATTGCGACCTTGGCTGGTTGCTTCGCCGGGCTCATTCTGCAGGATCAGCAACCTGACTCTTGTTTTGTTAATGTCCATGGGAGCTCTTGCTTGCGGCCTACTTAGGCCTAGTGTATAAGTGGGTCCGTCGGGTGCACAGGTGCTTTAGGTTACCGTACCATATAGTTTCAAGACCAGTATCATGTCTTCATTATATTTCTCATGGTGGCAACTGGTCTTAAGAGAAGCGTGAGCAAGCTTTTTAGATGAGTTCATGACGCGTCTTGCGTTTCTGCATTTTGAAAGCCTATGTAGAAAATAATAAAGATGCACGTCCGTGAGTGTGTCTGTCGCCTACGTCATAGCACTGGGTATATTCTTCGTGTAGATTGGTGCGGGAGTGTCCAGTGTAGATTTGCACAGGTGTGCTTAACCGTTGGCTAGGTCGTCATGGCATCTCTAACGACGTGTAGGTTTTAGTCTAGTTGGTCGGTGCCGCAGGTGTCGGCATGGCTAGTGCGGGCTGCTGGGCAGGCAGATGGACACATCCGTATGTTCCTGTACCAGGGTATCTGGTCGTCTGGTAAATGGACAAACTCTTCTCGTGGCGGGTGTCTGCGTCGTGACCCTTTAGGCCAAGCGCGAGAGGTTAAGGACGGGAGCCTGGTCTTCCATTCTCCCACTTCAGCCCCCACTCTGGTCGACTTGTCGACCACAAACATATCCTTTTCGTTATCTCCTCTTACTCGCCATATCTTAGTTATTCCTCCTAGATGTCCATAGTGGTTCACATGATCTTCAAATGACCAATACATATATTCACAGGTTCCTCCAGGAGTACAGTATACCCATTTCCCTATGTAGCTCCTGGGGTTTCTTGGGTTCTCGATCTTCACCGATGGTGGGTCTAGATGGTTGGTGATGATCTGGTTACGCAACTTCTCCCTCTCCTGTATTATTACGCTTGTGTGTTGGCCGTCATCTGCTGGCATCAAGGGGTGCATACCCACCATTTCAAGCAACTCGTCAGTGGTACGTGCCTTCCGGGCCTTCCAAAATTTTATTATGATCAGTGTAGCTCCAGCCAAAATAGTACAACCCAATATAATTTTCAGTCCATCTGACAGCCAGGATGGCATCCATGACCATATTAGTGAAAACCAGCTCTTATCCTTGTTTACACCGTTACTTTCATCCATCATTTTGGAGTGCATCTGGGCCAATTGTGAAACTGCTTCTGTCAGTGTACCATTGTCAGCATCGTTGGCAGGAATGAACGTGCAGCATGATTGTCCTATCTTTGCACAAACACCTCCTTCCATGGCTGTGAGAAGGTCCAACACATATCTGTTCTGGAGTGCTACCATCCTTATAGCTCGCAGCTCCTCTTTTATTGCGTTGAATCCATTCACTGTAGAATTGATGGTCATCATTAGTTCCCATCTAGTTATCTGGAGCCATTTTGCGTTTGCGTAAGCCTGCAGTCCCGGATGTATTATTGAGGAGAAGAACATTGCTGCTCTGCTAAATAGTCTGTGCTCTGGCGGTATTGAAGTAAGTGCCGTTTCCGACCTTCCCCAAAGGTAATTTCCTGTCAGAGGTTCTCCTTGTCTTTTCCTTCTATTTAGGACAGTATCATTGCCGTTGGTCCTGTTCCTTTGCTCCTCCTGAAGTGGTGCAGATCTCTTTTTTCTCTTGTCCCCTTCATCCATTTTGGGAAAGTTCGCTACATTGACATGCTTCTTGGGTACCACTAGTGATGGTACATTGACGTGCACCATTGTGCACACACCATTCCACAGGGGAGGTAGTGTATGGTACGCTTTTTCTCCACAGGCCCAATAATGGTCCATTATTACTGCTGTTCCTGCTCCCCCCTCAGGTAACTCTATCACACTTGCACAGTTGGTGTTATATCCTACGTCCACCTCTCCTTTATGCTGGTAGCATACCTTGGGCGCAGTCAGCGGCAGTATTGTTATTGGGTCTTCATCCGTCTCCACCCACGTGAGCATTGGTACGTACTTTATCCATGTCGTCCAACATCGGTGATTGTGTGCCTCGATAGTTGAGATAGTTTTCTTTGTTACCATGTTACTGCCAATCACACCTATCTCCCAGCTGTTGTCCAGGTACACCTTCCCGGTTATTGTCACCAGCGGCCTCTCCCAACATCCTTGTTTACCCGGAACTTCAGTGGCATACCAATCACATGGTAGATACTGCAGTGTTACTTTCTTTGTTTCTCCTTTTGCAGGACCACTTGTTATGTATCTGAATGCTTCCGCATGTAAACTGCTCTTGTGGTAACTCAAATAGGTCTTGAGGAAGTTGTTTTCATATGGGTATGAGTCTCGTGTTTTCCATGTCATATGCACCACTGTCCCTTGAAATCTTCCTTTCATTTGGAACAGTGCCAAGTATATTATGCACCGTGCTGTCTTTTCATCTATTTCTGTGGCAACAAATGTTCGAGAAGCACTCATGGCGTATGGTATTAATGAGCAAACGTAGCAGCTATCCTCTGTTGTCTGCTTACCAATGCGGGTCATGTGTTGGTACCATATGTTGTTGGAGACGTGTGCTGAATCTTGTATATAATTATCAATACCTTTATTGTCTAGGTATGTGCTGCGTTTAACTCTAATTTGCTTGGGTGCAATTTTACTACTATCACCTGACGTAACACCTGTTGCAGCAGGGGACGGGGGTGTATTAGGTTTGGGTGCAGCAATAAAATTAATAGCATAGCTGTACTGCCATACAGAGGCAGCCAAGAACCCGGTGATCATCAAAATCCCTATTAGTTTTATTACATATGCTAATTTCACCGGCATTTTGCTCTTACCTTGCTGCAGTCCTGGCAGCGTATTCTTGCGACGTTAAAGTTGCCTGCCTGAAAATTCTCAAAAATGCTTGTTATTAAATGTTAGTTGTTATTCTCTTTAAGCTCTCCCTATCAAATAGTCATTCAGTGCCCAGGCGAAGAGCTGTTCCCACGCTACTCTGAGTGATCTATCTCTTAGGACCGGCAAGTATGGGTGGAGGTGGGGCATTGAATATTCTATGGCCAGGAGGAATGCTGTGTAGTAGACACATACCCTTCTCTTTTTTAGGTACGTCGGCCTTTTTATTTCGTATACAAATTGGTGTGACAATTCTTCTGGGTAGTTATCGTCTGGGAGTACCATCTATGCCTGGGCAGTGAACTTGTTAGTTATCTATTTTCTTAACAGTACAATAATACGCAGTTCCTGTATGTGCGAGAGAAGAGAAAAAGAGAATATTCACGTGTTTACATGTGTATTTGTGCAGGCAATGTCCTTTAGTTCAGTTATTACTATATTTGGGGGTCAATAGGCAGAGGGGTTTAGGCTCAGTTGGCGAAAGTATTTTTACTCTTTGAGCATGTGACCATGGGGTGAGCAGTATGGGGATCATCCCTTTCTTCGTCAGTTATTGTCTCCGGGGAAGCTGGGAAGTGACAGGGTATGGGAACAACTGGGTCGTTGGCTGTGGTAGAACTCTCTTCCGTCGTTGGTGATGTTGTTGCTGTTTTCCCAATGGACCTGTCGGTGGCGCTGGGGCGGGTCTGTAGTTTGTAGATCTTTACATCATGTAGGTGGTTCCAGGCACGCTTGTCTTTTAACTTTACTGCTCTTGTTGATACTTCCTCTACTAGATGGGGGCCAGTAAATCTTTTGTCATTCCATTTCCTGTTGAAATTGCAAAGTAGCACGTGGTCACCTTTAGCAAGTTTACACAGGTTTTCCTTTTCCAATTCTTTATTTGCGCCTTCTTGATTGTTGGTAGACCCGCCCCGTGTGCGCTCGAGCTGTTGAGACACAAACACAACACTAGTAATCAAAGAAGACACATATTGGTACATTTCATCACCTAACACACTCGCTGTGCTTTCGTGATCAGTGAATGCCCTTGACGTTGGCGTTAGGGGAAGGCGCATTTGACGTCCGGTAACCACCTCGTGTGGAGTGAGGTGGTGGTCGGACCCTGGCCTATTCCTCAATTCAAATAGGGCTAATGGAAGGCATTACAACCAGCTTTTCTTTGTTGTTTGTTGTATCTTTGCAATTGCCTCCTTTAATAGTCCATTCAGGCGTTCACATACACCATTGGCCTGTGGGTGGTATGCACATGCGAATTTGTGTTTTATGCTCAGCAAGGATGTGATATGCTGGAACATTTCGTTTGCGAAATGCGGGCCATTGTCTGACCTTAACACTTCGCACACTCCCCACCTGGGGAAGACCTCCCTCACTAGGAATTTGGCTGCTCTAAATGCATCTGGGTGTGAACAGGGCCCTGCTTCAATCCACCTAGAGAATGGGCATACTACTACAATCATATACCTATTACCTTGACATATGTTGATCATATCAACATAGTCAATGTGAAGATGCCGAAAAAGTCCCTCTGGCCGGGGTATAGTACCTCTTATCACTGTTAGGGTATGACCGGCCGTAAACTGTTGACATGTGAGACAATTGCTGATAAAATTCGACACATGAGAATTTAACTCGGGGCAGAACCAATCTTCTCTAATTCGTGCTGCAATTACTTCCTTGCCTGTGTGGGCTGGGTGATGTAATTGGCTCAGGGCGGTGTTCAAAAGTGCTAATGGTATTACAACTTTTCCAGTGCCACCCTGGCGCCATAGTGCGTCGGTTGGTGACATTGTACACCCTCTTTTTACCCATATTTCTTTTTCGGCCATTGGTGCAGCCGCTTGTAGCTCCATAATCTGCGTGGCTGGGAGATGGGTGTACCCTTCTCTTATCAACATCTCCTTAGCCATTCCCCTCCCTCTCCCTCTCTGTGATTCTGGGGGGTTCCATATCTCACCAAAGTATGCAGCATATTTCGCATGTGCGTCTGCTGCTGCATTCCCTTTTGCGACGTGGTCTTCACCATTGGTGTGTGCGGTGCATTTTACTAGGGCTAATTCTTGGGGGTCATTTATTACTTCAATTAGTTCAGCCAATAAGAGGGCATGTTGCACTGGAGTGCCATCAGCTCTCCTAAACCCTCTTCTTCTCCATTTTGATAGCCCTGAGTGGACAGTGGATGTAACATATGCACTGTCGGAGTATATGGTTACTCGTTTGTCAAAACTTTCTTTCAATGCCAATATTAGTGCAACCAGTTCCGCGGCTTGAGCAGAGTAATGCTGTGGTAATTGTACACATTTCATAGCCACACACACCGGCGCCTCCATCATTTTTACCACTGCTGCCCCAGTCCTCCGTATCCCATCTCCTTGATCAATAGTTGATGATCCATCAATAAACAAAAGCTCACCTCCCTCTAGTGCGTTTTCTTCAACTTTTCTAGTACATGAGTACATTTCAGTTATTTGGGTACAGTCATGGGCATAATCTCCCTCCTCAATTACTTCTGCTAGGAACCTTGCAGGGTTAACCGTGCTACATCTAACAATTGCTAGTTCAGCTCTAGACAAAATGATCTCATAACCTGATGCCCTCTGCGTGGTTAGGGTGGACTTAGGTTTTTTCAATATTGCAAATAGTGCATGTTCCACAAACAGTGCAGTTGGACACCCCATGGTTATTGCTGATGCTTTTTCCACTGCAAAAGCAGCTGCAGCGAGACCTTGTTCGCAAGGGAAGTGACCTAACATCACAGAGTCTAAATGACCGCTGTAAAATGCTACTGGCTTATAGCCCATGCTTGTTTTTTGGGCCAATACTGCTTTCATCACTGCTGAGTCGCAATGTGAGAATATAAAAAATCGTCGCTCATAGTCTGGGGATGCCAGTACTGGAGCAGTTGATATCGCATCTTTCAATTCATCAAAGGCCTCTCTCATTTCCATAGTCCACCCCAACTTTTTCTCCCCCTTATTAGCTTCCCTTAAACCCTCAAGCAGGGGTCCTATGTATGAACTGTAATCAAATACCCATGCTCTACAGTAGTTGCACAGCCCCAGGAATTGCTGCAGTTCCCTCACAGTCTGTGGCATTGGAGTGCTCGAAATGGCCTGTGCTCTTTGTGGTGCAATCTTTCTTCCATGTTGGGATATGAGTTGGCCAATGTAAAGTACCTGTTCTTGACAGTATTGTATCTTTTCCATGTCTACCTTGTACCCTTTTTCAGCCAATATTGTCAACATCTTTAAGGAGTCCTCTCTGCATTTACTTTCGTTTGTACTGCAAATTATTATGTCATCCACATACTGTAACACTGTGCTTTCCACTTCAATGTTACCCAAATCCATCTGTATTACTCTATTGAAAATTGAGGGTGATTCGCAATACCCCTGTGGCAATCTGGTATGTTTCCACTTTGTATTTCGGTAAGTGAAGCTTGTCAGATCTTGTGAGTCTGGGTGTAATGGTATTGAGAAAAAAGCATTTTTAAGGTCGATCACTGTAAATCGTGATGCTTCCGCTGGAATGCCACACAATATTGTGGCCGGGTTTGCTGTTACTGGATATTCTGCTTCTACTATGTTGTTCAAAGGCCTGAGGTCCTGTATGAAGCGCCAAGACCCCCCTTTAGCCTTGCGCACTGGGTACACAGCCGTGTTACATGGTGATTCTGAGGGGACCAATATGCCATTGTTTATAAGGGCCGTTATGGTTTCATATATGCCCTCATCTGCCTCTTTTGACAGTGGGTACTGTTTCACTCTGGGTAGTATGGCACCTTTTTTCAATTTTATCCTTACTCCCCCTATGCTTTTTATGCATCCCACGTCATAAGGGCTAATAGTCCACAATGATTTGGGCACCTTTGACATATCCTCCTTAAAGAAGGGGACTGGGGTGCATGCGGGTGCCTCAAGTGCCATTGCAATTTTCTGTGCTACTTGTTTGTGAGCCACTCTTAGCCATATTTCTACACTCATCATGAACACCATTTCACCTTCCTCCTTTTCTTCTGAGAACAGCTCCTCATCTGACACCTGGGTCAGCCTACATCCTTCTGCTAGTGCTATCACTGCCCTCCATGCTCTCCCTTCTTTATCTTGGGCGTGCACAGCAATATAATCAGCTGTTGCAATAATGCTCTCAATGTCCATTACAACCACCTTTCCTTCTGGTTCATTAACAGGTGTTTCTGGTCGGAACAGATAGGCTGCTGGCCTCCTCCATATTTTCCCTTCTATCCCTGGCATCCATGCAAATGCCATGTCTGTTCCATACTGGAATAGCTCGCCATCTACTGGCTCCGCCCTAATCGCTGTCTGTCCACAGTATGCTTGTATAATCTGTCGTGCTGCGAGCATGTTAATCCCTGGAGTAGAGCAAATTATGCCGTCCTCTGTAAAGGAGATCGTCATATTCAACCTGTTCATTATGTCCCTCCCCAATATATTTACTGGTGAGGCACTATAATATAAAAGTGGAACTGACAGATCATAATCTCCAATAGATAAGGGAATGTTATCAGTAAAGGGAACCAACCCTTTAGCCCCAGAGAATCCTTGGGTGTTCATGGCTTCGCCTGACATCTTAAATTTACCTTCCCTTATGCAAGACCGGGTTGCCCCGGTATCAACAAGGAATGATAATTTTTTGTCACCTATCGTTACCTCTATGCGTGGCTCCTCCGCACTATTAGGTGTTACTGACAGGATGGGACACACCAAGGCCGTCTGTGGGCTGTCCTATTGAGGGTACAATGATTGGCCATTTCCTGTGTAAGGGTTGTGTCCCAACACCGTCACCCTACCCAATTGTGTTTGTTGGGTTTGGGGTTGTTGTGTCATCGCTACCTGTTGTTGTGGCAGTGAATATGTCTGTGGCTGTTGTTGTGTTATTTGTTGTTGTTGTTCACTTCCCTGTTGCAACGTCTGCTGTTGTTGTATGCCCTGCTGTTCTTGTGAAGTCCTAGGTTGTCCTTGTTCATTCCATGCTGGTGTTCCTGGCCTAACCCTACACGTGCGTGACATGTGTCCTAATAAACCACAACTCCAACACACGGGTGGTTCCCTGCTCTGCCATGGGAAGCTCCCTGTGTTGTCCTGGTATACTGGTTGCACTGTGGGGTAGGAATTTCTAAGTCCTCCCACCTGCTGTTGGGTGTTATATCCGTATCCTCTCCCTCTCATAAATCCTCCTCTCCCCCTCTTATAGTTATAATACCCAGCTCCTTGCATTGGGTACCCTCCTCCCATGTTTAGTGTTTGTAATTGCAGTGGCGGCACTTGTTGTGTTATAGTCTGTGAAGGTGCTATTTGGGCGGGATCTTGTGCAGCCACTACTTGTGTGGGGCTTTGGGCCATTGGTGTGGGCGTAGTTATTAGTGCCCCTTCCATTGTGTATTTAGTAAGTTTTTTCTGTACTAGTTTAGCCTCTTCTGTTTTCCTGTCCTCTTCCTTTTGTTTCATTTTTCCTTGCCATGTCCTGCAGTGATGTACTATAGTCAGTTGTATTTCTGGCCATGGTTTTGCCTCCATTCCCACTACTTTCTTTAGTTGTTTCTAAACTCCTTCTGGGAGCCCTTCTACTAGTATATGATAGAATATTGCTGGTGTTTTATCACATTGCTCTCTAGTTTCCATGCGCCACTTCTCTTGGATATCCTGGATATAATCAACAGGATCCTCATTCTCACGCATCTTACAGGAAGTAATTGCTCCTATGTCTGATGTGTCTGGGTACTGTACCCTCAGTGCCTACCATAGCGCATGTCTGCAGTTTGCAAATGGTGCCCCATCATGCGATGTGTTTGTTATTGTTACCCCATGGAATCCCGCTCTCTTCCAAATGTCATCCGCTCTATCCCCTAATATTGATATTAACAGGCCCTTTACATCTCCTACTGCTAGTTTCTGTCCTGCGGTGTGTTTTTCCATTTCATATATCCACTTACCCGCACCTCCACTTAATGATGGAAGCCTACATTTTATATTTTCTTTATCCGTATGCTTCCAAGGGACATACTGTGGTCTAACCCCTCCTCTCTCCAACAGTGGCATTAAGTTGTGTCTTGTGTCACCCTTTACCTTCCATAATATCGAGTCCTCACACCCGTCCTCCTCTTCCGTTTCTTTTACATCTTCAATTTCGTCCTTATTACCCCTGCTCTTAACTCCTTCTTCTCCATTCTTTCCCCTCCTTCCGTCATTTCCTGTATTTAATGTGGGCATGTTTATTCGTCTGTCCTGCCTGCGACTAGGGAGGTCTCTAAGCCGACATGCATAGGGTGTCAGTTCGTCTATGAAGGGCGCGAGCTTTATTCTGCGCAGCGAGCGTGAGGTGGTTGAGCATGTAGGGTGCGATGGAGATGGGGATGGTGTGGTTTCATGGGTTTGTCTTTCCACTAGTCCTTGCTCTCCCTCCTCACTTCTCTCCAGCTCCTCCTTTCTCCTACTGATCCATGGCAAGTCTATGTTCGTTCGAGTGAGGTATAGCTTATCTAAGCTTTCCCTCTCACTTTTTCTTCCTTCCCTCTCCACTCCTTCTTCCTCCTCACTACAAAAATCATTCATAAATGGCATCCCCCACTCTGTCTTTTTCCCTTTTATTGTTACTGTTTGTAAGTCTATTAGGTCTATTTCTCCTTTTTCTTCGTTACCAACTGCTCCCCCTAGTGCTGATGTTGTCGCTACTTCTCTGCTTCTATATACATCCCCCCATTTTTCACTCTCCCTACTCCTCTCTTCTCTTCCCCCTTCACTTCTCTCCTCCATCTCCCTACTATTTTCCTCCCTTTTCCTTTTCAATTCCTCCATCACTTCATTGCTCATCTGTTCCAATATTCTTTCATCCTCTTTCTTCCTTTCCCATTTCACCCTTTCTCTTTCTACTATACTCTCTATTACCTTCCCCTCTTCATATATCTTAGCTGTCTCTGATAGTAACCTCCTCTACCATATTGCCATTTCCTTTTCTTTTTCTTCTTCTTCCCTCTTCTTCTCTCTCAGCACTACTCTTGATACCCTGTCTGCTGCTGCTTTTACCCTTTCAGCTTCTCTCCTTTGCTCCTCGTTTCGTTCCCTTAATTTTTCCAATTCGTTCTTACCTTCTTTCCTTTTCCTCACTCTCTCTCTTTCCTCCCTCTCGAGCTGTTTGATCAATTCATTCTGCTCATCCCTTAGCTTTGCTAATCTTTCCTCCAAAATCTCTTCCTTTTGCCGTAATAGCTCCTCCCCCCTCATTTCACTCTCTCTGGCACTATCCTCATCTGTTCTCTTTACTACCTCCCTCTCTTCTCCAGTTAGTGAACCTCGTAATTTTAATAATATCTGTGCAGCTACCCACTCATCATTTCCTATCTCTACAGTCTGCTCTTCTCCAATCCTCCCCTCCCCCACTGGCATCTTCCTATGAGCCACATATGGTGGAGGGCTGTATGCCGGGTTAGAGTATCCTTCGGCCGCCCTTAACTGTCCTCCTTCTATTTCTCCTAATTCTCTTAAAGGGTACAACCCCCCTCCCTCTGTTTTCACTCCTGGTGTTATGGGTATCTCGTTGCTTGGTTCCTTTTTTATGTCATCTGATTTATCAATCTTTTCTCCTCCCTCTCCTCCGTTCCCCGTATTCTTTGTGCTTTCACTCCCCTTTTTCCCATCCTCTCTTTCTTTCTTAATCTCTTTTTCTTCCGGTGTTTCCCCCATAGTGAACATTCCATTTGGTCCTGGTCGGGACCCCTGGAACATCCTCCATAAGTTAAACACCTCCACATGGTTTGCCAACTTCTTCCCCTTGTATGTATTGTGCAGATGGTTTAGCAGTGAATGTTGGGCATATGGATCGAAACTACCATTAGGCGGCCATGGTGTTAGCATTTTGTTATCCGTCCCCTGGGTCCATTCTATGCTGTACTTAATTAGTTTCTCCCTATGGGGTGGCAGTGTGGTGCATATGTGTTGTAGTGGGGTAGTGAGGGTGTTCCCCCACCCTCCCGACCCTGTCCCGTATGACATAATTTATCTGCTCAAAGCCCCTTCTGGACAGACGAGTGGCTTAGGATCCAGTATCCACCAGTGCTGAAAATGCACATTGCCCTTGCACTGGGACGGGGGCGTAGAATCTACCTTCTTTCTCATCCAAGGGGCAAAGGTAATGGGCATTTTGGGCAAGATGGGTGGTCAATTTCTTTATTTTGGACTCTGACACGGTGGGGTTTTGGAAATTTTTCTGTGCCCGAGTCTGGGAATCTGTAACAAAAATTTGGCATCCTGAAATATGTGGGATTTTGTAATCCCCTTTTTCCCTTAGCTCTGTGCTGCCCACCTTTACCTGGTGGCAGTCACTGGAACCAGTTTTTGGGGAGGATCCCTCCATTAATATTCTGTTCTCAGGATGACAATTCTGGGGTTCAGCGATGGGTGACTCTGAATCAGTCCCCACACCCACCCAGTCTTCATTAAAGTCTCTTGAGACCCATTTTTTTTTTGGTAGGAATGCCCCGTCCCTGAAGGAGAAGATTTTCTTCAAGGATTCTTCCCCTTCAAACTAGAGGACACTGACTTCCTACACAAAAAGGGTATTTTTGATTTCTTTATTTCAACCCACCCTCTGTTCCCTCGGTTGCAGGTTTTTGGAGCAAGAGATTTTAGTTCCGGTTCCGGGGTGTCCAGGGGCTTTTCATGGGTGAGGAAGAAAGCTACCTGTAGGTCTTTGCACCCCCTCCCTCCTGTGTCTCCTCCTCTGAAACCAGTGGGTTGTCAGGGTTCTCTCCCCATCATTGTTCTGGGATGCCAGACCATGGGTGTGAGGGGTTCTGAGATGTCATGTTCATCTGAGGGTTTTGTTGAGCCCTCAACATGTGACTCAGATCATGTTTGAGGTTCTGGACCTGGCGCTCCAGTTGAGGCACCCGTTCTGGCTGGTACAGGAGTCTTTGCTCAAACCTAGGTGGTTCTCGGAAAGGGTAACTATCACTTCTCCCGGAGTACCCTGGGTATTGGGGATTCCCTAGGCAACCTTCCACCTTTGGCCTCCCCTCTCCCGGATTGTGTGGCCTGAACTCCTGAAAGCGTGGGAAGAAAAGAGGGTTGTCCTGCAGGTTGGGTTTTGGAAGATACCGGGGAAAGAAACTTAACACAGGATTTGGGGAATTACTGCCCTCCTGAGGGAAGTTAGGAGGGAAGTTTCCTGGGGCGGTACTCCCCTGGTTGGATCCCCCCCTTGGGCTGGGAGAGTCCATACGTACCCCAAGATAGCTTTGTTGCCCTTATATCTAGCACTGATGTAATCAGCAGAGTTAGGGGTCACATTAGTGGGATTACCTACCTGACTACGACCTGCTGCTGATTGACCAGAAGGCCTTCTTTGCCTCTGATTTGGCTGGTTTTGGGAAGTTGTGTTTTTAGGCCCCCCCATTTCTAGATCCAAAATGGGGGAAACCTTCACCTATGCCACCTTAGCAGCAGCAGGGGTGTTGGTTGGTTTGGGGGTTTTTGTTTTCTGCAGGTTTTTGGATCTCATATATCCGGGTAGCCTGCTCTATTACCCAGTCCAGGGTCCTGTCGTCATGAAAATTCCTTAGCAACTGGGTCATTATATATTTTGATAACACGTGAAAACAGGTGGTTATGAATCCTCTTATATTTTTGTGCACCCTCCTGGTAGTTTGTGCAAAGGTGCATTTTAGCTCCTGCACAAATTCTCTTGGGACCTGATCCTCTCCGCATTGCAGATTTTAGGCCGCTTTGCAAGCCTCCTGGGGATTTCTGTGGGTGGAAAAGTGCTTCAAGATGGCCACCTGATAGGTGGACCGTCTTGAATGGTTCTGGTCTTCCAGCCCTGAAAAAAAGCTGGAGTTCTCCAGAGAAAAAGTCCATTTGGCATAGTCTATGCAGTTCTGGCTATTTTTGATGTGAAAAAAGTCCATCACCTGTTCATATAGCTGCATATGCTTCCAGACAGAATTTTTTCCTAATAGCCTTAATATGCCTAATGGGGCCATTCACTAGAGCTTTCTTTTGTTTATTGGCCTCCTTTTGCCGCTTCACCTGAGTCCATTTGCCCTCAGACTCACAGCTGCTACTGGTTGAGGTCCCCTCATTATCTTCTAGGCACTCCCTGATTCTTTTAGCTGCTAAGTAGCTCTCAGAAAGGTGGGGCCTAGTTTCTTCTCCCCTGTGGCTCACAGGAGAGTAGTCTTCTGACTCCTCTCTGCTTCCAGGATGAGTGGAGGGTCCCCCCACGGCCCTGTTTGGATGGAGGTTTCATAATGCTCTTTTGGGGCCTCATTTCATGCTGTTTTCTGCAGAGCAAACCAAATGGTTCCTTTTTAATTGATGCTTCTGAAGGTCTAGCTCCCTGAGTCTCTCTCATAGGAGTCTTACAAAGTGGTCACTCTTTGATGGATGGCAGCCTGCATGCTCAATCATGCTGACCTATTAGAGTCTGGCTGCCTCATGATTCCTAGTTCTTGTGAACCGGCGGACATGAAGTCAGCCGTGCCTTGTGCATACAAAGTGGTAAATGGGTTTGAGGCCCTTAGTACAGAGGGCATCACACTGTTATCAGGGTTGCACTGTCCCTCTCCGCTTGTTAGTGGTCCCTCAAGTTGGGATTCAGCCTAGCATACTCTTTTTCTAAATGCTCAACTTCTCCTTCTCAGCCCCTATTTCCTGACGGAGGGCAAAGGCCTGAGCCTTTTGCTCTAATATCAGGGCTTGACTTACTTCTATGACCTTTTCTTGAGCCTCTACCTGGCCCTGGAATCCCCTTTTCTCATCACAGAGGGCCTCATTGTCTTTTTTGTGCTTCCTGCATGGTCTGGGAATACTGAGACAATTTTTGTTGCAGAACATTGATCTCTTGATTTTGCACATTTTTAGCGTTGGTGTTCTCTTCTAGAGCAACATCTACTTGTCTGGTGTGCCCCAATAACTTTTAATATTCTACTTTTAGTTAATTTAGTTTCTGAGGTCTAACCCTCTTTTCTGTAGATCTGTTTTTAGGTTGCTCACTTCCTGACATAGGGCATCTTTTTCCTGATGCAGGGCGCCCCTTTGTTCAGTCAGGTCATCCTGCTGTTGTTTGATTGTACTTAACGTCTGCCGTTCTTGGTTAAATTCTGTCTGGAGGTGGAGTTCTTTACTGATTAATTTCTTATTCTCCTCTTCCAACTCTTTGATCTGATTTTGTACCATGACCATTTGTTCTGTGCAGGCTCTATTATATTTTAGTTGTTGAATCAGTTTCTGTTGACTCTCACCCAGAGAGTCAACCTTTTCCTGACACTTCTCTTTTAACAAATCTACTTGGGCCTCTTGGTCTGAATTATTTTGTTGTTGTAGAGCCACGTCCTATTTTAGCTGTTTGATGTAGTTTTCAAATTCTACTTCGTGGCTCCTTTGCAATTTCTCTTCTACTAGTTTTAGTTCAGTCTGGCTTTGGTTTAAGCTCTCAGACTGGTTTTGCACAATGGTTCTATTTTCTTCATATTTTTCCTCCATAATCCCCATGTGGAGATATAGGTAGGATGTGAATCGGACCATTTTAATCCATTCCTCTTTAATGTGTGGAGTCATATACAGTTCGCTCAAGGCTTAATGTAACAGGGTACTTTCTTACCACACATCAAATGTTCATGGCAGTGATCTGTTGCATCATTTCTTCCAGCCATGTTTCCAAATTCTGCTCTGCCCATTCCACTCTGACAAATAATGAATGCAGAAGGCGCTGCCTAGCCATGTTTATCTCTAATGTGGTCAATATGAAGAGTGTTCTTCCATTATTAAATTATTTATATAAGGGTAACCTGTATTCTGTTGCTTTTTGTCTACTTCAGGGTTGATTTGGCTTTATTTTTACACACTGGCCTGATACTTAGGGTCTATGTTTAGGGAAGGTATTTATACAGTGTAACACAGTTTTCTAACCCTACAAGGTATTGCTACCTTGAAGGTTAGCCTGCTGTGTTAAGCTGTCATGGGTGGAAACACTATCTCAATCCTGGCAAACGAGCCCCCACATTGTTAAGGATTTTAAAGAGGCGTCACACTCCAGACCAGGACTCTTGATACTGGCCAAGGATGCAGCGCACAATTAAAATGCTTTTAAATTAATTAATTTGCATTCAGCTTTGAGAAGGCAGCCAATCCGTCTCACACCCCCCTTAACGTTCACCCTGTGTCACAATGGACCATGAACCAGGCCGGTGTGTGATAATGAAATATTTATTTTAATTTGGAATACAAATCAAACACATTCAATATAGGGCAACAATCACCAGCGTGGTGATAATTACACTGTGAAATGATAGAACACACTTAGTTTGACCTTTTAACATAAGATACACGATCCACAATTGAATAAAAGCAAGATAACAAGATAGCACCACAGTTAGTATTTCCCCCTGCAACACTCCCTCAATCCCCTATTAACCATATTTTGTGTGGGTAGAGAGGAGTAGCAATGAGTCAGGTATACTAGGCAACAAACAGAATGAAAATCCGACTGTCCACCCATGAATGGGAGGCAAGATCGGATTGAAAACCCTTGAAATTGAGCAAAATATCACTCAGAATTACTAAATAATTATTTTACATGTGTGGTTGAATGAATAAGGCAAACATGAGAGTGGCTGTATCAAAGTAGTGAGAACACTAGCAAAATACAAGGCAAAGCACTAATAACGGGCAGACAGTTCAGAAAATCGACTTTGGAAGGAAAAACACAGTGCAGCAATATCACACATGGAGAAATTGCATTTGCTTAGTTTCACAGGTTAAAAATAGCAAAACAGCTTGAAAAAATGGTTAAAGAGACACAATCAGAATGCAGTTTTGATGCTAAGGTACAAAGGCACATCACAGGTATAATATGGAAGTGAAAGGATGACAATTTCATGGGACAACTCGGTTTTAGTGACTAGATTGTTTAAGAAAGACACAGTATGTGAGGAGGTTACTTGCAATGGCAACCTATCCATGCTGCATTCAGCTCTATATGGGAATTAATTTAATTATTCAAAATAGTACTAAAGACTTACACAAGGACTGAAGTGAGTTGGAAAGAATGGTGCTAACACTAGGAAATTAACTCAGATTTTCCTAAGAACAGAATAGACAGAGGATTCTGCCAATTGTAAGGATTTACTAGGGTATTTATAGGATTTTCTATGGGATTGGGCATAATACCTAGTAACACAGCCACAGATGCCATTTGTGTTACTGGGGAAGGGAAATACTTACAACAAGCACTTGAATGGGGTAGTTGGGACAGCGAACCAGGTTTCTGGACAGCGAGGCAAGATCGAGTCTCTGCGCAGAGGCAGGTTCTCCTAGAAGGGGATACCTGGGCCTAGTCTGGTCAATGGGGACAGCAAGGTGCATCAGCTGGGCAAGCAGGTAGCGGGGAAAAGCGGGTCTAGTGACAGGATACTCCCAAAAAGGGTACCACAGCCTTTCCCCTTCCTTCCTGAATTATAGCAATTTTAGTAGGGTTTTAATCCTGGATCAGTGGTTCTGCCTGGATAGGGTCAGCTAGCTCTGACCTGGCTTCTGGAATCTGGAATCTTGCAGGGTGAATGTGGAATGCCTGGATGTCTGGATGTTGATTTATGAATGCTGGATTTTCCTGAATGTCTGTCCTTAAGGAATCTGTGTGTCCTGAGCTTTGAATGTCTCCCCCTTTATAGGCCGGATGACATCAGAATATTATTTTACTATGTGGGCTGAAATACGCTAGACATACCTCTAAATCGGATAGGTCATGCTGTAATGTCGGCACCTCCCTGTAAGCAGATTGGACTGAAGGAGTTGACTCAGTTTTTATGGTGAGTGTTTTATGATGTAGTTTTGTTTCACCAAGTTACTTTTGCCAAAATAGGTTATGGAGCAAAACACTTATTTTTACACATGTCATCAGCAGGAAAATTAAATAGGCAGACTCCATATTTTCCAAGAAACATGCTGATCCAACTCCCAAGATTGTGCGATGCTGTTTAGTTATTCTGGCAATCTTTCGCCATTTCCATGCAAAGCATCCCACCAATAAATCTACAATTGTGCACAAAAATACATATTATCACTGGGCATGTTATTATTAAATAAAAAAACTGTACCATGTACGCTTTTCCCAGAAATGACATTTTGCTGGCGTTTGCCTTTCCCAACATGCTAGAAAAATCTACAATGTCTGATTTTAATGGCGTAAAAATAACATTTAAACAGTCATATTTTTACACTACTGTTTCTTTTGATTACTGAAATAAATGTTATGATCTGAACAGTCTCTGAAATGAACTGTGTTGGCTTTGTTTCCAAATATGGGCAGTCCTTCCCAGCCACATGTCAGGCTCTGGTCAGCTAAGCCCATTAGGCCATGGATTTGCCTTTGATCTTAGTCAGTTGAAGCTGAGGGGAGGTGTCACCAGGAATTGACACCTCTGTGCCAGGGCAGTCCCCTGATCCAATGTTCTTGGCTGGAGAAATGCCAGAAAGTCTGACAAGATCGCCACATCCCACAACTTGGCCCATTCATAGTTTGTGGGGAGATTCCTGTCCCAGGAAGGTTTAGTACCTTTGAATTTCATGCCCAGGCCCCTTTATTCTGCTGTTTTCAAATACAGGGCCTCATTAGGAGCATGGAGGTAATGAAAAAAGAATGGTGTAATGGTATTACCGGCATTGATTACCGGACCCGGGCCATTACGAGCTGACAACCCATTAATGCCGCCGCCGCCCATACCGTGCCCCTTCTTACCGGCATGTGCGCATACATGGGCCCCTTCGCGGTGGCAATACCGGATGCCGCTAGCAGGAGTACATCACAAGTCACGTGGGCATGCACTTACCGGCATCCCGAAGGCGATAAATAGGGCCTGCACGATGGCAGTATTACAGGCACAGCGGACCTCCCATAAATAGCAACCTGCAGTGTAGCCAACTGCCACAGGTGCACATAATCACCACAGGTGGACCCAACACAAAAGGAGCACACCCACACACCACACCCCTTCCAACAACAAAATGATCCCACTATAGGATTCCTGGGGCTGTAGGACATGCCTGCACTGCTACACCAGTAACAACAACAACTACAACAACAATAACAGGCAGCACAGAGGAGACGCAGGAGGAGAAGGAGGGTGAGACAGTCCCAGCAAGTCCTACCAGTGCAGCCAGTGGTACCACATAGACAGCCACTAATACCTCGTATCAGAGCCAGTCCCTTCAACCTAATCCCCATGCAGATCGACACCCTGTACCGTTTGGACCATGACACCATCACCACCATAGTGGACATGATACACAATATTGTCAACCTGTTAGAATTCCACACTGCCATCCCCCCTCTACTGAAGGTGGTGTCTGTGCTCCACTTTCTGGCCACAGGCACCTACCAGCACACAGTGGGCCAGCTGCATGGCATATCACAACCACTCTTTTCACGCATGCTGACCCAAGTGCTGGATACCCTCCTGAAGCATGCACGCAACCAAATATCCCTACCACGGACTGCCCAGGAGCTCGCTGATACCAAAGTTGGCTTCCATGCACTGTCAGGCATGCCCAATTGCATTGGTGCCCTCGACTGCACCCATGTAGAATTGGTGGTCCCTCATGCCATTGAGGTGGTGTACCGGAATCGTAAGCAATAACACTCCATCAATGTGCAGATGTTATGTGACTCCAGCAGGATGATCACACATTGTTGTGCCCGATATCCCGGATGCACACATGATGCGTAACTCCACGCTACCCCGCTACATGGAGAGACATGCTGGACGACGTGCCTGGCTGCTTGGTAAGTTGCCTGACAGGCCCATGGCAGTGCAGTGGGGGGGGGGTGAAAACGGGGGGGACACATACTCCACCTGGGTGAGATTGGGGGGGCATACTCCACCTGGGTGAGATTGGGGGGAGGCATACTCCACCTGGGTGAGATTTGGGCCCGATATCCCGGATGCACACATGATTCCATGGTGCTTCGTAACTCCACGCTACCCCGCTACATGCTGCTTGGTAAGTTGCCTGACAGGAATACTCTACCTGGGTGAGATTGGGGGGGAGGCATACTCCACCTGGGTGAGATTGGGGGGATGCCTACTCCACCTGGGTGAGATTTGGGGGAGGCATACTCCACCTGCGTGAGATTGGGGGGTACGGATACTCCATCTGCGTGAAATTGGGGGGAGGCATACTCCACCTGGGTGAGATGGGGGGACGCATACTCCACCTGGGTGAGATTGAGGGGGGACACATACTCCACCTGAGTGAGATTGGGGGAGGCATACTCGACCTGGGTGAGATTGTGGGGGGGGTGGCATACTCCACCTGGGAGAGAATGTGTGGTGAGTGGACAATGGACATACAGCGAAACACTGTAGCCCTGAACATCCCAACCTGAACATGACACATCAATGCCATACAAAAGACCAATGCTGCACAGCAATGAAAATATGCCAGACGTACTAGCAGCCACCATGGGAATGTCAAGCGATGGATGACTAGACATGATCACACCTGTGGCAATGCTGCTATTGGGAATACATACAGAGTACCACATCATCTGGACAATGCAATCCATGCCAGCAGACCACAGTACAGTACACATTGCGTCAAATGAACCTGCGTCTGTGCATCCAGGGACATGTGCATGTCAACACCGAATAGCTGCAGCCATGGTAGTGATCACTAAGGTGTCAGGTCTGATATCGACTAACACATACCTTATTGTGCCCCCATGCAGGTGATGGTGGCTATCCCTTGAAGCCGTGGCTACTTGCCCCTGTACGGAACCCTCAGAACAGGCACGAAGAGGAGTACAATCGGGTTCATACCCGTACCCGTGTTGTGATCGAGCAGACATTTGGCCTGTTGAAGGCACGGTTCCGCTGTCTCAGCAGGTCTGGTGGAGCACTCCTTAACATGCCTGAGAAGGTGGCAAAGATCACCATGGTCTGTGCAATTCTGCACAACATGTGCATCCGGAGAAACGTACCAATGCCACCTGACATTGACCTGCATTCACGGGGTGAGGAGGATGATGATGATCATGGAGGAGGAACAGCACCCCTGCCAGTTCACAATGCACAGGATGGCCGTGCTGTGTGTCAATCACTGATTGACGATTTCTTCTGAACCATAGGGATGCTGATGGGTCTGTGTTAGTACTACACTGGGCACTGGGATCGTGTTTATATGGACACAGGGTGTGTGGGGAGTTGTGCACTGTGCGCTATGTCAAGAATTGAATAAACACACACGAAATTAACAATGTCCAGTCATGAAATGATTTTTAACACAACAGGTTTATTGGAATAGTAACAACATAGTGCTAGAACCCTCCACCTCACACACACCCTCCCCTTTTCCCCACCCCCCAAAACCCCCAACACCCCATACCCCTTCTCCAACACCCCTTACCCCCTCCACCCACCCCCCAACACCCCCAACATCCCACACCCCTCCCCACCCCCCAAAACCCCCAACACCCCATACCCCCCAAAACCCCAAACACCCCAACACCACCCCCCACCCATTGTCAACCCACACATGATGTGTCAATCGTGAGTTTTGCAAGGTAGCAGTTGGCACATGCAGGGTGGTCCTGCTACTTCCGGCCCCTCTTCGGGTCTGGGGGTGGCATGTCCGTTTGGTGTGCGCTCCGCCTTATCATGCGCACAGGACTTGAGAGAGTTGAGCTGGCAGGTGTGGTGGATGGGGTGGAGGTGGATGGGTGTGTCACTGCTGGGGCAGTTTGTTGCTGCTGCATATTCTCTACGATCCTGCCAAGGACCTCTGTAACCACAGCTAGGTTGTCTCTGATCACTAAGGTGTTGGCATTCATGGCAGTGATGGAAGCTGCGTTTGCCTCCCGGATCTCACGGCGGGTCTGTTCTCCCTCTGCCACATACTGGCTGACCAGCTCAATCAAACTGTCCTGCCGGGCCTCAACCCCTTGTTAGGTGGGCCTCTATGTCTGTGGGGGCTGTGGAGGTGGAAGGTGCAGTGGCAGGGTGGCCCAATGCTGGACTGCCCTCCGATGTGGTGGACAGATGTGGACTGGCCAGTAATATGGCATGTTCTAGCATTAGGCATAATGGTGTGCCCTATGTGGATTGCAGGGGGGTGGGCTGGGGACTGGGTGTATGCGGACATACAACATGGAAGTTGTTCTCCATGGGCCTCATTACGAGCATCGAGGTAAAAATGCAGTAATTACTGGCATTGTGGTATTAGCGCTTCCGTGCACCCTCGACACCGCTAATAGAGGCTGATTACGAGAGCGCAAGAATGTGCAAACCCACATGCCAGTAATGGCTGCACCGCGATGCCGCTAAAGGTCCTCCAAGCCCCTGATAGTGCCATCACAGGACCCGCTGATACTGCCTCCGCCCAGGAGCAACCCCTTAATAACAGACCGGCAATAGCATCATGTAAATACCTGGTTCGTAATACCGGACCCGGAAGTAACATCATTGCACCGGAACGGAAATTGTGCTGGAGGCCATCTTAAAAAACACAATCCATTGCAATCCACAGCAGTGCTACAAAGTTGAGAGCAGGGCCATTGAATCCATCATTTCAAAGGCAACTCTCAAGTCCACCCCCTGCTTGCACAAGAAGCGCTTCTCCGGCAAGGAGCGCAACATGCTTGCAGATACGCTGGCAGCCCATGCGGATGTGGTGTTTGCCAACAACTTGAAATGGGAAGTTCAACTGCAGAAAAAACAAATATGGGAGGAGGTGGCACGGAAGGTGACAGTGGTTGGCATCACCCCGCGCACGGTGAAAGACTGCAAGAAGAGATGGGACGACCTACGTCGCCGGGTGCGAAACATCCTGTCATCAAACTTCAGGGAGACCATGGTTACAGGCGGCGGGGCCCACTCACCCACCAAATTGATGCGATGGGAGGAGACCTGCAGTACCACAATAAATATGGAGTCGATTGAGGGCTTTGGCGAAATGGAGATGGGTGCAGTGACATCGGGAGATGGAGCTGAGTGACCCCCAAACCCCAGTAAACCAAAGCATGACGTAGCACAGCAGATGTGAAAGTGAACCAAGCCAATGCATGGGCCATCATACACACATATACAGATCCATGTCCAGATGGTGGGCCAAACACTTGCACAATGAAATGCATGCTGCGTGCCAATACCATTACCAACAGACAACCAACAAACAGGGATCAATCACATTTCAAACATCACGCAAACCGCAATACAACAGTATGCCATCTAGAACACATCAGTCCAGAAATTAGAGTCCACGGTGTATGCCAATATGGCCCCCCCACCTTGCAAGTACAATGAGTGTCACACCTACAAGAAAGCAATGCATGAAATGTGAAATACTGAACAGCACCAAATCATGCAACTTGCACGTACCACCATCACTCATGCCCTGCATCTCTTGTTCCCCCACAGGCACAGACACAGAAAGTGAAGGCCAGGAGTCTGCCCCAAAGGCCACTACATCCACAAGGGGTACCAGGCCCAGACAACAAGGCACTGCATCTCCCACCTCCAGGGCAACAACAACGCCCAGAGCGCAACAAAGGCCAGCAGTACAGTCCAGGGCAGCAGAGGAGAGAGACAACAGCTGCTGATGACACAGTCACGATGGAGTCGACAAACCCAACAGAGGGAGAGGCAGATGGAACACAGTCAGCTGCCACAAGTTCCATAGCGGAGGTTATTGCCCCCTCAGCGACGTGGATGGCCACACAGAGGAATTCCCAGAAATGGGGCCTCATTACGAGGTCGGCGGTAAGGGGTTAATGGCAACGGTAAGGGTGCCGTTACCATTAGCCCCTTACCGCTGCATTACGAGGTCTCCAAGCGGGTCCCGCTAAGGGCGCCTGGTTTTACCAGGCGCCCTTAGCAGGAGCCGGAAGGGGAACAGGGAGCTAGTAACGGGCCCGCAATTAGCAGGCCCGTCATTAGCTCCATCCTCATTCCCATTGAGCCCTATGGGGGCTCGAATGGGAATGGGGAATGGTTCTCAGAATGGGGACTTGCCGGGACCTCCAAGGTTGGAATGACCCGGTAAGTTCCTATTCCGAGAACCCTGACCCGAAACGCGGTAAGACCATGGCTACATCCAACCTCATAATGAGGCCCATTTTCTAGCTTGGCAAAAGCACCATTTCACACGTGGGTTAATTTCTCTTGCATGCCACCTTACAGATGCAGTTTTTTTTCTCAAATCTATATTCTGAACCCTTCCATAGCCCTAGTCAATTTCTAATACACAGGAATCTGTACAAGTAAAGGGTTCTTTGAAACTGACATCAAGCAAAATGACAAGGAGCTTTTTGTGAAGAGTTTGCAGTTTGCTAGATTGTTGCAAAAGTAAAGTGTTTGCCATGCGGCCTGGAGTGAGTCTCTCTGCTAGCTCACAGATTACATTTGACATAAAATGCCTTTCAGAGAGGAATGCCCTCCTTTGCTGGTGTGTAGCCTGAAGACAGATGGGCATGAATGTGTCTAATTTGGTGCCAAACTGCAATGTTAACGGATGAAAAATGGCACCAGTGAAAAGCCATTTTAAATGCAGAACATTTCCTTTTTTTTTTATTTTGGGAGGTTTTAAGCTGGCAGCACAGCAGCGCTGCCTTTGAATTCTTTTCTTTGGTGCATCTGAAGAAAATATCTTGCAACAATTCTCAGGGTGTTCTATGTTTCATCTCTCCCCATATGTGCCCAGCAAAGACAGCGCAGCCATCATTTTTGTAGCTACAAAATACAGTTTTGATGCAAGGGAATATCGCTCAGAAGAGCCAGAGCTGCCATTCTACTTGTGACTGCTGGAAATGCAGTTTGGTGATGTTGGGGAGTTCTGCTGTGCTGGTAAATGTACCCCACAGATGGGTGTGTCTTTTTCTATAACAATACCTGACATATATATGGTGTTGGTAACTAAGCAGATCAAGCTAATATATTGTGCTATGACCTACATAGCAATCCTTGGCATATCATCTGTATACCTTGGCCTATTATTGCAGTTTCTGGCATACAACAGGAATACAAAATCCAACACACATTATTGAAACAATGGGCATATTATTTAAATTCCTATTTTGTGGTGGAAGTAGTACTGAGCCATAGTACACATCATGCAGCCTTATAACAATGTTTATGGAACATAGCAGTCTCTCCCTGCACCTCTCCACCACCTGGCCCCATCAAACACCCTTCCATGTCACCTCTCAAGATTATAACTGGTGCTATTGTTTACTTGGATGCTGGGGATGGTGAATGGTTTATCACTGTCACTAGACATGAATCATATTTTACCAGCTGGGTATCCCTAATGAAGTGTGTGTGTGTGTGTGTTTGTGTGTGTGGGACAGTGTATATGTGCCCATGTGAGGGTATCGTGATTTCTGAGGCTTTGTCTCTACGTACGAGATGCAAGCATGATGTATATCTGGGATAGTTTGGCTGCAACATAAACTCATATAATTCATTAAATGGCATATGAGGGGTTTACCTGGGCATGTTGTATGAATGCCTGGCTATAATATCCAAAAACCTAGCATTTGAGGACAGCACCTGCGTCTTGGAAAGCACACACTATGCCAGACTACATTACCATCATGCCAGTACGTGGCATAGCACAGGAGGAGAGAGGTCTCATATGGCTCTCTACGACCGTAAAATAGCAATGTTAGGAGCAAGGTTGGTTTTTCTCCACGTGATGGCAAAACCGCTCAGGAGTGGCAAAAGTAACATAATGGACATACTGCCCAAAATCAAGATTCTGCGCACAGTACCAGACCATGGATTTGCTCTACCTGTACTTATGTTGTCATTTCTACACTGCAACACGAGTAAACCTCTTCGACATACAAATGATGCACCCAACCACACCCTAAATCAAAACACACTTCAAACTGTAGACTCGTGCACTCTCCACCAACACACCCACCTATTAAATTCAGAGCACATACACTAAGAAAGCCAGACATATTGGCTTTGCCAATGCTCATTTCAGCTAAGAGCCACCAGAATCACACGCATCTGCCATCACAAGACAATAATCTCACATACCCTTTACCGATAGAGTTGTTATTAGGAGCTGTTGCCTATTATACATTTTGTTTTATTGTGTCCCGAAAATATTTATGTGAGCTCTGGCCCGAAATGCAAACGTAAACGGCACTCAAATGCTACCAATAGAAAACTAATGAATTGTATGGCACACGGCTGCAAAGTTCATTAGACCGAGCTGAATGCTGTGCCAACATTATTGCTTCAGTACAAATCAGTCATATATTGGATATACGAGTTTTAAACGTTTCCTGTTAGTTTGAATTGCAAATCAAATGACCTACAGTTTAATTAGTTTGGATTAGCACAATACAATTTTGAGGAGCAGTCTCAATAAACTAACATCAAAAACAGACCCAAAATGGGTCATCATTTTCAGTTATCAGCATACAACTACTATGAACTGTGAGTTCTCTCACCATTATTCTTCAGTGCATAATGAGCTCGATGGCATGCCATGTCATTACTGTGTCAAAATGTAAGCCCACACTTAAACTCCGGTGCTCAAATAGCCCATCCGCTACTGTTCAGTGCTCAGAACAAGATAAAAGGGCAACAATGTATGCCACTAAGAACTAATTACATTGCAGTGAACAGCAGCTTTTTATTTGCAAAATCACACTGCTCTTTAAAATAGGAACTAAGGATCGATAACTATCACTATTTCAGAAAAAACTCCTGTAGAAAACCCACTCACTGTGAGAAATTCTTTTGATGGCCTGCACATAATCTGCCATCGCGCTGCATGTGGAGACCATGACCAAACTGGAGCTACACAAGGAACAAGTCAACCACAAAAAGCAGCACTGTTCCAGAGTGAACAGATGATAACCAGACTTGTGGACAGAGCATGTTTTAAATGCGGACAAGAATTTCCACATGAGGGTCTGACCATTCAGTGAACTTGCTCGGAATGTGGGGGAGACAATCACTTTAAACAGTGTGCCCATATGTTCCCCCTGCTGCACACTCTGTCTCACCTCTGCATTCGCAACAGCGATCACACCATCAAAACAGTCCTGCAAGACAGCCAGGAGAGAGCAGCAAGCACTGCTATCATGACCCAGAGACAGGTAGATATGCTCCCAGGAGGGAATATAGATCCCCAGAAAATTGAGCGCAGAGATGACAGGAAGGACTTTGTGGCACATGGAAGCCAAATTACCATCAGGGAGTGAGTCGAGCTTGTCACCAGATGAGCAGTAAAAGGAAGAGTATGGCCCTCATTACGAGTTCGGTGGTAACCATGCCGCTATTGGCGGCATGGCTGCCGCCAAAATCATGTCGGGGTCCGGGTCCTCAGAATGAGGACTTATTGGGCCATTCCGAGTTCAGAAGGCCCTGTAATTCCTCCCTCCAAGGAACCGGACACGGTCCTTCCCCATTCCCATTTCAGCCTCCATAGGGCTGAATGGGAATGGGAGAGGGAGCAAACAACGGGCCATTACGAGATGGCCCGTTGTTTGCTCCCTCTTCTCCTCGCGTGACCTGGCAGGCACGCCTGTTTTTCCCAGGCGTGCTTACCGTGTCCCGCGAGGGGAACTCATAATGCGGCGGTACGGGGTGAATGGCGCCGGCACCTTTTACGGCGCCGTTCTCTCCGTACTGCCAGGGTCGTAATGAGGCCCTATGTGTGGGCATTAGGGAATACATCAGCAAAAGAACACAGCCTAGTCATATTGATGCAGGTAAATAACACCCACACTCAATTTCTGGTGAACACAAGAGGCACAGTGAATGTCATCAGTGAGGAAGCATACCATGCCTTACCAAAACCACCGCATCTAAAGCCATCTGGGTCCATGATCCTGATGCTCTGCAAAGCAAGATTCTCCATTGTATGCACATACAAGTCTCAATCTTACAGCGGCAGGGAAAATATGCATCCTTAGCTTCACGACCGCTCTGGATGTGGGACTTGTGTACATTTTGTACAATCTCATGGTGCATAAGTACATGGCGCTAAGAGGAAACATTCCTGGCTCTGCTTAAAGGACTAGGGAAGCTCCAGAACAGCCAGATCAGCCTCCGCTTTGATGAATCCATAAAACCAGTAGCCCAAAAATATTGGGGTATCCCAATCAACATTCAGCTGCAGATAGAGAATGAAAAGAAAACTGTTGATGCATCCATCCGATTATGTGTGGACTTGAGGAGACCAAATGAGGCTATACAGAGGGAGCAATACCAGGCACGAAGAATCAATCACATGATCCATCTACTGAATGGGGCGACATAATTTTCCAAATTGGAGCTCAATATAGGCTATCACTAATTGGAGCTAGCTCTGGAGTCCAGAAATAAAACAACTGTCGTGACACACTTGGCACTATACTGCCACAAGTGGTTGAGTTTTGGGTCTCGTTCACAGGAGAAATATTCCAAGAACAGATCCATAAAGTAATATGATTTCTGCCCAACTGTATTAATCATAATGACGATATTCTTTTTTTTTTTAACAGTCCTTGGAAGAAGAGGATGCCACACTTTGTCATGTCTGGATGACACCGGAGGCAGCTTTTTTAACCGTTAACTAGGAAAAATGTGAGTTAAGGAAAAGTACTCTTACATTTTGTGGCCTTGTGTTCTCAGATCAAGGTATGCACTTTGATTCAGAAAAGGTATCAGCATGACATGTGGCCCTATGGCCTGAATACATCTCAGACCTTTGATTTCTTCTTCTGAAGCTAGCAAGCTATTGCTCCCGATACATGTAAGACTATACATTGAAAAGCACCCCCCTGTAAGGCAGATCCTTTTTTGCCAACTAAAGTAATCCAAATAGCCAAAACATATGATGCACAAGATATGAGAAAATCTAAATTTTGTTGTAACTGCCAGCACAGGGAAATATCTAAAAGACATTCAAAGTAGTCAGTCAAAAATGGCAGGTTGTATAGCAATTACAGAAAGGAAAAAACTGTATTTTTTGCGAAGATCATTACTGCTTATTGGCACGTGTAGACAACGTTATAGGTTTTTCTATACATTTTGTACATTCATTGGCCAATTCTAACCACGTTGTAAAGTGACGTGCTTGCTAGTTAGCTCATTTAAAAGGAGATCATCTTGCTTTTCACACACTACTATTGGGCAAAAGCATTAGACACATGTATCCGTCAGAACTACTTTTAACATTGGTTGCTCCAGGATGAGTGGAAGTGGAGTGAATGATTACAGAATTTTAGGCCAATCATCTTTTTGAGATGTGAAGCGTGAAACATACAATATAAAACTTTTAACACTTCCTATCTACCTAAGTGGTTTGGCACCATCAAACTGCTCCCAGCATTGTGAACTACTTAATAACAGTTCATGTTGCAACTCCATCATTGGAAAACTACTTGAATGTCCTTCTTGTTTCATGAACTAATCTTATCCATCTCTGACCTCACACACTGGGGCCTAACTGCTTGCTGATTTAGTTTCCTTTTGCAATGATACACATGTGTAATATATATATATATATATATATATATATTACACATGTGTATCATATATATATATTTGTGCATTATAAACCATCATGGGATAGTCTTTGTTTGATATTAATTTCATGTAATGTGACTTAGGTGTACACCGTCATTCTGATTGCTGGTTCTCATGTGGTTCTAATGCAGGGGCAGTGGTGCTCATGTGAATTACAGCTTCATAAAGAGTTCCTATTATCTTTGCATTTGCACAATGCAAGTTTGATGCAAACCTATGTAGTATCGAATTCAAAAAAGCTGAATTTGAAATATGCCCTGTGGTGAAATCACACATGATTTCAGGTACATTTCCCTACCATACCCCCACCCACCTTGTTGTGTTCTGCCGTCTCCCCCATCTCCCTGCAACACAGGTTACCTTCACTTATGTGGATGGGAACCAGCGCTGCAGGGTCCTTTCTTTGTGTACAACTTGTTGTACATGAAGCGGAGACGCCCCTGCAACACCCGGTACCATTATAGTGAACAAAAGTGCAGGAGACACCCCAGCAACCCCTGCTGCCCTTTTTCACTACAATGGTAGTGTATGGTGGATTTGATCTGAATTTTTGGCTGTACGATCCACCATACGTTTTTTCTTTCCGACAATTTGTGGTATTGCCATTCTAATTAGGGTCGCTTTATGATTTATGGTGTTTTGTACAACTGGTTCTTTGCCACTGAGAGATGGGCAAGAGCAATTTTTCTGACAGGTGGCAGCTTTGTGCTTGATGGCTTTATCTCTGTGACATTCTTTTCATATGTTGCTGCTCGGCTTCTGTCATTTTATGACCTCATTAAGTTGCAGTTTGGCAGTTCTGCCTAAGAACATACATTGTTGTAATTCTCTGGGACATGGCGGTGGGAACACGGTAAAAATGAGGCATCCCCGCAAATCAGTGTGCAGTGTCTTGTCCTTAAACTCTGGCACCTAGTATCTCTTAATGTGTGACTTCACTACTGTGAGCTAAACCCTGAGAAAGCTTTCACCCCCAGGAATTGACCAATCATTGTGCAGCATTCAACCTTTGACTGTGTGAATTGTTGCAACTGGGAAGGGGACTGAGGGAGGGGACCACGGCAGCAGTGGAGAAATTCTCATGGAGGGTGCGGCTTGCATCCAGAGTTGGGGGGAGATGTCTCATCCAGCAGTGGCACATGCCCAGCCCTGCTTCACTCCCAAGCTCAACCAGCCCTGCCCTTAAGACCCATCATTATACGAAAGTTACAGATCTGACTTGCAGACTTTCATTACCTACATTGTTCCACCATGTCACCTTAGACACCTGCTGCAGATATGGGTACAGCCCAATGCGAGATTTACACCATCTCCCCTGGATTTTCAAGGCTTGGGCCCCACTCCCTGTGCCTCCCACCTGCTTCTCTGGGATCATTTGCATTACCTCACTGGATGCCGCGAGGGCACCCATCTCTGCCACTCTGGATTCAGGGATCTGAAACTGACTCCCTTTTGATCAGCTTGGGAAAACTGAGACCATCACCCATCCCTTCCGAACAGCGCTTGCCCATCTCTGAGGACTGACTGAGATTCCGTGCACACCATTACTAAGGAAATCATGGTTAGTTTATTTTCCTCCGCTTAGTAATATGCTTAAATTTATCAGGTCACCACATCTGATCTGAGGTCATTGTCAGGGAGCTGAAGTTTGGGAGGCCGGCCTCAGGCCTGGGATTGTTGCAGGGTTGCCCCAGCCCCACACCTCCAGCATGGTTACCTCCGCACTTTCCCAATGGGTACCAAAATACACCTGGTGAGATGTTGCCTGCTAGATGATGTTGCAAGGCCAGTGCTGCAGGGCCATCCCACACAGGCAACCATGGGACACCACAGACAGCCACAAGCAGCATGTCCAGGGATCCTCCGACAGTGCTGGTTGGGGTCTGACCTTAGGGGGACAAAGGGAATGGGGTCCATGCTACAGCCCCAGTTGAGCCCCACAGTGGGGTGATTGATGTTCAAGCGACTGTGAGACAGGTGTAGCTCCGGGAGGAACTAAGGGGTGAAAGGTGTGTTAGAAGTGTTGCTGATCAATGTGTCCCTGAAATTCATACTAATTCTTGCAGATGAGCGATCCACCGCCAAGAGTCAAAGTTAACTTTTTTCCTGACTTCAGCCTGAACCTGCCAGTGCAGGAGAGGCTCTGGGGAGGCAGGGCCTGCAGTTGTGTCCGCGTGACGAGACAGCCCAGTGCACCGTCTAGCTTCCTCACTTGGGAGTCGGCCAAGACCTTGAGAGTTTTAAATAAATGTATTCCAGGCACTCAGCCTGGGAAGCCTGCCTGCCATCTTCTGGAGCAGAGTGACAAGGCTACCCATGGCGATGGAGGCAGAACACTCTGCCACTGCCCTCGGCCGATCACCATTCAACCTCCAACTGTGGCCTATTGCTCCCCTATGGGGGAATGGAGAGGCGGCCCGGAGGCAGCGAGGGATTCAGTTAGGTCACTAGAGTCTTCCAACCCCAACCCACTCGCACACATCTTATCTCCAGGTACCTGAAACACCCACTGCACTGGCCCTCACTCACACATGCTGGTAGCTGGTTGGAACCTTGATGTCCTTTGCCAAGTAGGCCCGGCTGCACCATGGCGCTGAGTTCTCCTGGTATGCCAGGCCCCCTTTATCCCAGGGAGGCATCCTACAAGCATAGCAAGGTTTCCTGCAGTTCCCGACTACACCCACTCAGGACTTCCATTATGACAGAGGGGTCCCTGCCAACACCCACCACAGGGATACTAGCACTCGGCTGATACAGTAGCTCAGGGGCCAGCTGAGAGTGGAGGGGGCCACTTGGGGCCCCGTCTCCATGACCGGTTGAGGAGCCACAGACCGCTCCGCTGGCAGGGCCATAGCACAAGGGGCTGTGTGTGTGCACGTCTGTGACAAAACTGCAGTCGGGTTCAAGGCTTTCCCACCAGCTGCTACGCCATTAATGATCCTTCTACAGGTTCACCTATGGACAAATTGTTACGACTTTTGCTTCCTCTAGACATTCAAGTTTGATCGTCTTCTGGATGCTCCATCAGGGCCATTGCAGACCCCAGTGGGGACGTTCGTAGGACCTGACTAAACCATCCAATTGGTAGTAGCAACGGGTGGTGTGTATAAGGGCAGGAACGTAATCAATGTGAGCTCATGACAAGTACTTACTGGGAATTCCTTGTTCATGGGACATAATTGCAACCCCCAATCCCTATCATGAAAAAAGTTCAGTGTGTTACCCGCACTCTCTCAGTGAAGGGTAGACGCATGCTGATCCGTTCAGTGAAGCACATGTGCAGCCCAAACATCTAAAGGCATCACAGACCTATTATTGCTCAATCTCACAAGGCTGAGCACCACTTGCCCCTCTAAGAAGTTGAATGCTGACTGCTGGGGGTTGCGTTATTAGCTAACATGGAGGAGTCTTGTTTTTTATTGGAATTAACCAGACAAATCCCTCCACCAACTAAGAACAGCCATGCACCACCAACCACAGGATCGAGAAATAGTTATCAACAATTTCTCTGCCTGTGCCAAGTGAGGTTTCCCGTTTTCAATCAAATGAAGTCGCTGGGGCAGGGCAGATATCTGGATGTATTTTTGCCATCACAGGGATGTGCTATTGGTGAAAGGTTATCTAGAGTCACTGAAGCATGGCATGTATTAGCCTAGAATTACCACAGCTATCCAATTAACCGATGGTGCAATTCAAAGGAAACATAATTGATTTAATGAGCCGTTTGCAGTTTCACTGAAGCAGCCATGTGTACTTGCACGTGGGTGGCTTAATATTTGAGACAAGCATATGCTGCTAGTAGAATCAGCTAGGTAGCTGCACCTGCTGGAACGGTGTCAGCAGGGGGAGCCACACATCAGCCTCTGGCCAATTTTCACACCCTCGGTTGTCTGTGGGACCAAAGAATCAAAGCATTCACCCCAACACTTGTGGGAGTGGGTGGACAGGTGTAGCACTCAGACACCGACAGCCAACCCTGCTCTGAAAGGGGAGGTGGAAGGGGAGAGGCTGGGCCGAGGCACAATTTAAAGCAGGAGGGGTCACCGTTGTGGTGACAGGTGGGTTGATGTCCCAGGCACAGTCATCCCAAACTACTGGATAAATGTGCTAAGTAGAGAAGGGGCAACAGCATGGCTTACAGGGCCCGAACCAGGCCTAGCAGCACATGACCATGTCCCCCCTGATCTGACCACTAGGGAGCTGCTTGGCTGCTCAGTATTCTCTCTGCTTGGAGAGGAGATCCACCCATGTAAGGGGCCCTCCCAGAGGAGGCATACCCTTGATATGGTCCAAGAGGCGGTTGAAGCTAGTTGCTTGAAACAACAGACAAGGCTGACCAAGCACTCCAAGCCTAGTTGGATGAAGTGTGCCAAATCAATCCCATGGAGTGTGAGGAGGCATATGAATAGGCCACACTGCCATCGAGGTGCAAGTCAGCGAATGTTCTTTTGTTGACCAGGCACCCACATGCTTGGAAGAATGTTGGCCTCTCGGAAATGCAAAAAAGACCAGCTCCCTGCCGTGGGCCAGCAGAGCACCACCAGCAGGCCAAGCTCTGCTGGGACATTGCTTGCAGAACGGCCCTTGGCTGGCTTGGAAGGGTGCCATAGTTTCACCACATAGCCAGGATTGGCAGCAAGAACCAAGTGGAGCGCCAACAGGACCCATACACACTGTCTACAATAATCTGGGGGAAGGTGACCAAGGTTTCTTATAATCGGTGTACCCTGGGTGACAGAGGCAGAGGTCTCAGCAAAGGTGTCCAGCATCCTTATAGACCTAACTGGATAAGGATTTCAAATTGGTGCCCATCTGGACTTCCAGAGGTGGCCAGCCACCTAGTTCTTCCACTCATTCCACTCATTTTTTTTGGCCAACTACCAGATGGCTGGGCTCAGACAGCAGCCATCTGGTAGTGAAATGTATTCCAGTGGGTGGTGTCGAGAAGGGCCCCTGGTGTTCTAGCAAAGGAATATCAGCCTCCTTGGACTTCAGCTGGGAACCGGGACGGTCATCCCATTTGCAAGGCAAAATCATTTTTCAACAGAATTGCTTTTAGCAACCACCAATTGGGACATCAGGCTGACTATATAGGTCTGGGTGCCCCCTACTGAGAAGACCCTGCAATTTTGGAATCCCCACTCACCCCTGTCTGAGGCACAGGGTAAGTTATTTTTGGGGACTTGTGACCCAATGGGCAGTTCACTAAATTATACTGTTGAGTATCTCTTATTCTGGAACTTTTTAGAATACTATTCTGAATCAGATTTGATCTGCTCCCCCTAGGAAGGTGCATATGGATTCCATTCTACTGGCACGCTGAAATGTGTTCAAATGCCCATCAGACAAGAAAGGGCATTGCGAAATTTGAGATTTTCGACACACACATAGGCAGATCAAATGCATGAATATTTATTTACCATGCAAAATTGAGGGAAGCATTATTAATACCCTTTAGTACTTAACAACGTGGATTACAAAGAATTAATATATTTTGTGTACATCTCTAATCTTCTTCCTTGTCATTATTTGTCATTGTTTTACTTTGAATTCCATTCACCTTTTTTAATTGCTGAATATTAGTTTCTATTATGTCTGTATGATAATGACACATGTATTTTTCTACTGCATATAAAACCTCTGTTTTGAATATTACAGATACTCGCCGTGACTTTTTGCACAATCTATCTAAAATAACTGAAATTTGTACAACAAATTGTGTTGTTTACAGCATGGATCCTTTTTTCTTTATTGTCCAAGGGAGGGTAGAACCCTCGGCCATCTCGGAGCTCTGGGCAGGGCACGTTAGAGCTTTTCCCTCCAGGGAGGCATGGGGACCCCACCCGTGTGCCCCTGCACCACCACTGTGCAGGTAGACAATTGACCCAAATACGAGGCAGATGCACAAGGGAGGGGGCAGCCCCCCAGCTGTTAGAGTTTTCCTATCCAGGGAGGTACAGGGATCCTCCCAGAGCATCCCGGGACAACTGCTGAACAGGAGGACAGTCAACCCATGTCCGAGGCAGGCACCCAAGGAATGGGGTAGCCTCGTCCGGCCGTCCTGGAGCTCTGGCTGGACAGCGATAGAGCATTTCCCTCCAGAGAGGAACAGAGAGAGGGCATGGGGTCCTTGGCCGGCTTTGGGGGGGGGTGCAGTGGTTTTACCAGGGAGCCAGGGTTTGGCAGAGAAAACTGTGTGAAGTGCAAAAGGACCCATACACTGTCTATAGAAAGCAGGAGGAAGGCAACCTAGCTTTCTTGTAATTTGTGTATCCTGGGTGTCAGAGGGGAGGTCTGGACAAAGGTGTCCAGCCTTCTTATAGACTTAACTGGAGAAAGATGTTGAGTTGGCGCTCATTCGGACTTCAAGAGCAGGCCGGTCATCTGGTCCTTCCATTCATTCCAATGCCCAAACACCACTGCCCAATAGAGCTTTTCCCTCTGGGGAGGGAGGGGGACTTGCCAGGGCACACTGAGGCCTGTGCTGGGCAGGGCCTTAACAAAGCTGCCAAGTTTCGCAGTTCCATGTGGAATTTTTGAGACAGTGCTGTGTTTTTTTTCACACCTCATGCTGGCCCTTGTAGGCCCACCCTTGCAATGTGAAAAACGAAACTGCAAGTTCTAGCATGCAATTGGAAGCAAAAAGTAGGATTGGCTCGAGGTGTCACACATGGAACTGGGAAACTTGGCAGGGAGGGGCATTTTCTTATATTTTCTGTGGGCTCAGCTGTACAGGGGGCTGAAGATTTCCAGCTTAGCTGACCTTCTTCCTTGAAAACAGATCCTACCAAGTAAAAATCTATCCTTTTCTCTCCTCCACCCACTATCTACTTGTGGCGTCCCTCAGGGCTCTATCCTATCACCATGGCTTTTCAATATCTATCTGGGCCCTCTAGCCCACCTGATCTCCACCATTTTGCATCATTTCCAGTGTTATGAAGATGGCACAAAGCTGTCCTTTAAGCTGGCATTCTCTTCCTCCTCTCCTTCCTCTATCATTACCTGACTGCCTGACTACTATTCAGGCATGGTGCTCAGCCAATGATCTCTGCCTTAATGTCAGTAAGACAAACACCCTTCTCATTGGGATGCCTGCTCCTTGTTTCCCGCCATACTCGCTAGCCACCCTGCTTGGGCCCCCTCCCCTCTCCTTCCTGTGAGACAAAAAACCTGAGGGTTATCTTTGACTTTTCTCTCACTTTCTCTCCACACATCGCGGACCTTGCCAAGAAGTCCTATTTTCATCTCCACCGCCACAGAGGCATTCTACCTTTTCACACCTTCCTCCAGAAGCTCAATGTCTCCTGAGCCCTGGTTCTCTCTAGGGTGGACTAGTGCAACAGCCTCTTCCTCAGTCTTGTCTTCCTCTTTCCTCCCTTCACCCCCTTCAACTAATCCAGAATTGGATTGCAAGTCTTTTCCTCGGACTCAAGCCAAAATACTGCTTCTTTCCAGCCCTAAAGTCTCTCCACTGGCTCCCGGTGACCATCAAATTCAATACCCTCTGCATCCACAGGGCTTTCAGGGGCCTGGGGCCTCTCTACATCCAGCGTTCCCTCTCTAAATACTTCTCTACAAGAGTTCTTCAGTCCTCGGACTTAAACTCTCTGCTGGTCATACATTTCTCCAGGCAGAGAGCTGTGGGTAGATCCCTTTCCTCGGCACGTTCCTGCCTCTGGAACAGCCTTCTTGTTCCCTGCAGACTTGAGTCTGATCTTCTTAAGCTCAAGAAACTTCTCAAGACCTTCCTTTTCTCCTCTTCCTTTGCTCTCCCTCTCCCGTGCCAACATCCCTCTGCCACTGCGACTGGGGCCTGGTGCTTTCTGAGCCATACAGGGGCGAGAATTCCCCCTACCATTCCTCCCAGGATCAGAATCAGCACTTGCCCTTGGGCACACTGTCCATCGCACTTATCCTCCGTTCCCCATCTCTTCCCCTGGCACTTGCTGTCATTTACACCCCCCCCCAGCACTTACCCCCTTTTTTTGGGTAACACCCTCCTGCACTTCTCCCTCTACCCTCCTTGTCTGCACTTACCACCATTGTCTCGCACTTGCATGGTAGGATTGTCACAAGGTCAATATAACTGTTGTTATTGTTTTTTGGAGTTTTCTTGTCCTGTGCCCCCCCCCCCCCCCCAAATTTGTCTTGTGGAGTCTGGAAATACGTATGTATATGCGCTATGTAAATGTCCAATAAATACATAGATAAATTGCATGGTCCCTTTAACAGCACCCTTTCTACTGCTGCCTTCCCAACGGAAGTGATTCTATCCTATGATGATGCCTTGAATGGGACAAAAGGGGCTCTCTGCATATTGTTTCCCTTTATTGACACGGAAAGGTTTAAGTGATCTGTATTAGGCAACCAGAAGGAAGTTCTTTACAGCAAGTGATTACTGCTGCAGACTCTTGCATCCCTTTTCTGGGTGCTCTGCTCTAATGAATGCATCTTGGATTGTGGAAAAGGATCTCTCTTCATCTCGTTTCCCCAGAATAACACAGCTACAATCATGTGATCTGTGCCAGCAAGCAGAAGGAAGTTCCTACAGTGAAAGGGCGCTGCTGCCGACCTTTGCTTACCTTTCCTGTAAGTGCTGGGGCTCAATTGTCTGATGATTTGTAGCTCTCCTGGTCGTATTGTCCCTGTTACAGTGCTCCATAGCGTGCCCGCCCTCACTGGAGGATGCATCATGCACAGCAATTATGCAATGGGGATCATGGTGTATTTCCAACTTGTTCTCCCCCTCAGTTGCGCAGCGAGTATCCGTACCACGTGGTGTGACCAGAACACAACTCTGCCCCCTGGGGTGCACTGAGTTTTGGCGATCACATAATGGTTAGCAAGTCATAAAGAAATATTATTGGATTGTTAACCCTACGACGAATTGGAAGTCTTATTTGAGAACAAAAAAAGGCTATTTGCGTTTGAACGGCAAACAATCTTGGAGCCAGGCTAGTGAAAGCCGATCTTAAGTGGGCTCGTAATAGTGAAACTACACTGCAACCTCAAAAAACTGGCACGTGCCACTCTCTGACCCACACTGTGTCCAGTAGCATTACTAAAGGAGACTGTACCAAACATCCATACACAGGCACGTTTACAGCTTCTCTCAAAGGATCAGTGATATGCGCCTTGGAGGGCTGCTCCTCCATGTGATTTGGGGTAATTGAGCATACGTGAGACGGTGAAAAAGGCCAAAAGCTTCAGTTCAGTAACAACATTTTCCATTGGTTAATCATAACATCTCAAGGTTATGATCGAGCGTCAGTGGAGCATTTCATCAACACGCACGAGGAGGGGACGTACACGAGCATTTGTGGGAGTGCAAAAGTTATTGACAACATACTTTGTCCAGTTTAAAGTCAAAAAGGTTAAATGACATGCTACATTTCTCGGGTATATTTTTTAAGCAACCTTTATAAAATATCCCAACAAAGCAACAGCTTCTTAGTGGAAAGCTACAGTTTACCTTGCAATGAATTGCCACCTGGCAAGGGTGTGAAAGCTCTTTTTTTATTTTTTATTTGTATTAAGTAATAAAATGATACGGGTAATACCATCGCTGAAAAGGAAATCTGCTGATGAGATTACCCTGTCATAAGCTCCATGCCAAAAGCACAGTGTGTATCTGTGTCCTCTGGCATTAGTATACTGGTTGACAGCACCTGCTCGACCAGTGGCACAGAGCAGGTTCAGAGGTCACAGCTGCCCATTTGACAGCCAAGTCTCTTCAGCGCAGGAACTGCATTTAAGATATGCAACCCTGTTCCAAAAACTGCACAACTCTGAGGATCTTGTCCTGGTGGCACTGTAAACTGTAAATATAAGCCATACCCAAGTTAGGATATGGTGGTCAGAATCTCTTAAAGTTATTCCAGCTAAATAACATTGAGATCACACATTTCTGAGCCATATTGGCCCAGTTCATTTGTGGAATGGTTATGTGTATTTGTTCCATACAAGGCTCCCCCTGCCCACTGGCAGGATTGTACCCTTGGTGGATTGCCTCTCTTCGTTCCTTTGTAAGGTCAGTTAATACCCTTTCCCCTGGAAACAGGAATCAAAGTGTACAGCCATTCACAAAGAATTTGGACTCACACCAGGGTGCTGCATTTCGAAAGGCCTTCAATTCTATTTAGAAGGGCAGTGGGCTCAGTAAGTGTAGCCCGGAAGACATATGTAAAGTTTGGGGAAGATTCTGTCATCTTCTTTCTCTCCGCCTCTCTTTCTCTATCTTTGTCTCTCTCTCTCTGTCTCTCTGTTTCCTCTACTTCTTGTAGCAAAAGCACTTTGGGCGTGATGTCAGAAGGGCAAAGTCCATTAATTTCAAGAGCAGGGATCACACCCCTAAAGCAGGCTAGCTTTAGACCAATCACATGCAGACTTTCACATTTAAAAGAAGAGGTCTAACACCACTTTGAGAGAATCATCTCTGGAATACTACCCTGAAAGAAGATTTTGCTGGAAACTGCGGAGAGTGCAGTCCTTTCAAAAGTGAGGTGAAGGCATGTGTTCCAAGGCATTGGCAAGATGTGTCCCCTAACCATCCCCAGGGACAATTCAGGGTGACCAAAACATGCATCTATGCCAGCCAACCTGTTGCCAAGGACCGCACCATTTTGCAGGATCCCTGAAGGTGTGTGCCAGCCTCTAACGTGTTTGGGAGCCAGAGAAAAGGATTAATTTTGGCCCTTAAAACGCACCTGTGGGACTCACAGCTCCAGAAAGTCCAGACAGCCATCACCCCTATGTTTTTGATGCGGACCCAGTGCTAGTATTGATTTGTGCATATTCGACATTGTGTGAACCTCTAGGACCCTTTGAAGCTGCCTTTGGCATTCATCACTCTTTGAACTGATGTTTGCTGTTCGACTCCATTCGCTGCTACACCGAGTCAGCTGAAGCATGTCCTTGCCTCGGCTCAAACCAGTGAAGAAGTGCTGCTTTGCATTTCTTGAGTCACTGGTAGAAGCACCAGCTTCTTCATCACCACTCTTGTAAGTCTATCGATCTGACCCTGGTGTCCCCTGAACTGCAATCTCTAAGTCGTTGCATCAAATTGACTTGCATGTGTATCCTGATACCAGCTCACCACTGTTGAACCGTTGACCAAACCTGGTGATCGCCTAATCGGCACAGCTCGAGTAGACACTTCGAGAAAGCATCTACCTTTTGTTGAACCCCTACTTGATGCCAGTTTGCTGCTCGGCCATTGTAACTGCCGGCTCCTCAAACCAAAAATAACCCACGAATGACACAGAGAAGATAGGTTCAATGCCGTTGGGCTAGAATGACATTTGCAAAGGTATTATTGATTAATATCTGCCCTTCAAAGCCATCTATAGGGCCAATAGACTGGATAGGTCATTATAATTCCTTTTTGCAACCTCAAGAACATATCCATTGAACATTGTGGTCTTATATTGCCGACTTAAATGTGTTCAGTTGGAACTCGCGGGGCTCCAGTTCCATAAGAGCAAAAGAAACAAGGGCCCATCTATTCAATTTGGGTGATGTTGTTCTATTACAAGAAACCTGGTTGGTGAATCCATTGAATATCGAAGGATATACAGTTTTCTGCCTACCAGCATCACAAAAATCATTAGGACGACCATCAGGGGATTTACTCATAGCACTTAAGAACTGGAACTTTTGGACTGGATCGAAACAATAGAGAATGTTAGATCAGATCCAGTCCGAAGTGCATTTCTGAGGGGGGAAAAGAAACTTGGTTGTCTGTCGGGCCATTTAATGAAATCCCCTAACAGAAAGCTTCGCTCAAACTTTCTCAGAATGAGATTCAACTTGGTCCATTGTGGGGCAATTTTAGAAAAGCGAAACCAAGGGGACAAAGCAAAAAAATTGTGCTCCATTTGCATAAACCCTGCCAAGCAAACACTAAAGCATCTACTAATGGACTGTGAAAGTTCATGGATATATCGTTCAAGATTATTTAGGAACTTTGTGCGCAGAGAAGAAGACATCATATCAGACTTTTTGTGGGACAGACTTATTTCTGGTAAAAACGCTGCATTGTCATCGGCTGCTATACAGGTGCTAATCAATTGTTAAATAGTCATTTAAACCTGTATATTCCAGGAAAACAGATCACCACAACATTGCGCACCTAGACGACATCTGAAAACTGGCCGGGTTTGGCAAAGAAAATGATCATTTTATTTTTGTAAAAATGTGTTTATTTGTAAAGTAATTTTGTTATTTGTCTGCTTATTTGTCTTTTTGTAAAGGATCACTGAGCCAAAACAAATAAATAAAAAAAATATATTGCCATTTACTCCCCTGTCTCATTACCTAGAGTGCTGCATCTATTCTATCTTTGCATATTTTGTATTTGTTCTACAAGTCTGGGTTCTTACAGTTGTTCTAGTTAGTTAATATTGTACGTGGTGGGTTTGATTAAAGTATATATTTGTTTAGAACCTTTATTGGACATTCCTTTAGTTTGGACTATTATGCTTTGCTGTTTGCATTGCTACTGGACAACATTCACACCTCTCTATAAGACTATAGCCCTCCCTCGGCCCATGTGTTGCTGAGAGGTATACAGGTACCCGAATTCTAGGTGTAGATTGAGTTCAAATCAGAAGAAAGTGTTACCTCACTAATGATGATCATGACAAATAACCCTTCAGTGCTTGGCTTTTATGCATTCCTATGCAAAAAGGACAAGAATACTCGTCCATAGCACTTAAGTTAAAGTACGACTTGTTTCCAATTTTTCCTATAAAACATTACAATTTCAAAACATCGTCTGCCACTAAGAGTGTATGTCAGATGTTTATAAGATTTAGCATAAGAATGGGAAAATACATTTTAAATAAAAAATACAAACAATGAAAAGGATTTTAAGCAATTATTGAATGAAGCTCATGAACCTGTGTGTCAAATTCTCCAATTAAGATTATCGTACATACAGCAATGTAATGCCCTGTGCTTGATATTACTTGATGAAAGTCGGTTTATTTTTATTTTTTGTAACCGGCATGTACGATAAATCAGGGCAAACACCTAGGAAGACTCCCACCAAATACTTGCATTACACCTGTGGAAGGGCAGTAAAGACTGAAACATTGTTGGACATACTTAATCAGTTTGTTAAACAACAAGAATTTACACCATAAGAATACATATAATCAAATACAATAGATTTTATAATCATAATTAAGGCTTCAGGTTTTATGGTATTTATTATTCTGCTATTTCTGCCTGCTTTAATCCATATTTATTTGTAGGCCATTTGTTTCTGATTTATCCACATTTATTTGTGTGTCATATAAAAAGATAATTCACAAACCTGTATTTTTCTGCATTTATTCTAATAAAAAATGCATTTATTAAAGAGAAACATGCAGACATATAGCAAAGAAATGCTAGCTACATTTTTCCTATAGCAACAAACGGTCGCTCATGTGACTGCTGCTGCCTTAATATATATGCTGTCAGCAGTTTCAAGAACTTTAATGCTATTGGTATACAACTTTTACACTCTCCATGCTGCCAATCTTCAGTGTGATTGCCTTGTGATGTATGAGTGACATCATCAGGGCAGCCCTTAATATACCCACGAATTAGCACATCTCTGACACCAGACGTAATCCACGCTGGCTCTCAGTAGTTCAGATAATCTCACTGAAAATGCTTGCTCTCACCCAGAAGTGTTTGGCCAACCAGGCTTCCACCTATTTGGCTAGCCGATTTACACCCCGCACTTCTACCCAACCTCAGAGAACTGCTCAAGCCCATAGCCTCTCCCTTCCCAGGTTCAAGCTTCAGAAAGCTGGAGAGAGTAGTTTCCCGGTTTTAGCCACCAAACTGTGGAACACTCTGCCTGCCCCCCACCCTCCCTTAGATCGGAACCCTCTTTCCACTCCTTCAAGAGCAAAGCCAAACTGTGGATCTCTGCTCTAGACAATCCTCGTATCTAAGGAGTCTGCAAACCATGGTGCCTCTGTCCGGCCTACTCCTTGATTGTAATTATGTACACATAACCTGTATTTTAAACTTGTTCTGTAACTATAACTGTTTACATGTTTTATACTATTTATGTTAACCTTGCCCTGTAACTATGACTGTTTATTCTCTGTACACCCATTTATTATATACTTTGCAATGTATATATGATCTGTTTTCTGTACCTTGCCCTTGTATTATGTAATATTATATACCATGCAATATTTGTCTCTGTAACTCAAGATATGCCCCCAGATGCCTTTGGGCCAGGCGTGCCATATAAATAAAGAAATACAAATAGAAATAGAAATATCATAGAGAACAGCCTGAAAGACCTATTTTCTGTTTTTTTCTCAATTTTTATAAATAAATACAGACAGAAATCAGATTGATTTCCATCAATATTTATGTGTAAAAATCAGTGAAAACGGAACAGGAAGCCTAATTAATCATAATAAGTGTATTCAGATTTTCTTTTAAAAACAATAAACATCACATCAAGTCATTAAAACAGTTAAAACGACTATTGTAGATACAAAAATAAATGTGAGGATATCAGCATATATACAGAAATAGATTGTCAACCATAACATAAATACTCAATGTTAGGGAGAATTCTCCAGAATGGCTAATTTCCCTTAACTTTTCAGTCCCTCAGAAGCTCTGCTGGATTTCTGGGGTTTGATTTTTTACCTGGTAAGAGTGTAAACATTTTTTCCCACTATTTCATGTATTTTCTGTGTGTTTGACTTTTTGTGTTCATGGTTATGGAGTGTCACCGACTCCATAGGCATCATCTTTTTACTGTGTGTCACACAGCACGTGACACAGGGTTGTCTTTTCAGACTTCCCACTTCAAACTACATTTTCTGGGACTGACTACTGTCTCCCAGAACATGTAAAGTTACCATTGACTTTATTAGTCTTTTTTAATTCACAGATCGAGCACACACTATTTTACAATGGAGTGCTGGAGGGGTTAATACTTATCCCCTTTTGTCTGATTCCCATGTAACATTTTTATGTTACCCTTTCTCTAAGACTTGGGTGGTGGCAGTGGTATCTACCATTTTTATTCTACCACAGACTATGCAAATAGTCTTTGGTACCATTAGAGGCTATGGTGGTAGCCTTGAACTCAACCCGGTAAACCACTTTTATTTTAACTTGGTTCCGTTTGGGTTTTTTCGCCATTTCTTTTCGTAAAGGTCCTTCTCGTGTTTTACTCTGCATGCCAAACCAGGTTTGGTCGCTTTGTTCGCTGTCCTTTGGCGGGCTTCTGCACAGAAGTGTCTGGGATGGACAGGATGTGAGGGAGGAGTTTGAGACTCCCTGTACAGGGTCTCCTTGGAGACCCATGTCGCACTCTGAGTGATTGGCTGGGGTGACTGTCCCGCCAGGCACCTTGCTGAGTGATTGAGAGCTAGGCTGGTGTGAATGGGGGAAAACTGCTTAAAAGGCAGGCCTCTGGGACTGGAAGGCAGAGACGCCACTGGAAAGAGAGAACCGAAGGAAGCTGAAGGAAGGAGACTGCTGCAACAACTGGAAACCCCGGTGAAGCCCTGCTGCAGGTCCGAATTGCCTGAAACTTCAAACTAGAGAGAAACCTTCTAGGAGACTTCTTCCCTTGAGCCTAGTGGGACCAACCAGCTCACAAAGCCCTTGGACATCTTCTCCAGACTGGTCGAATTTGCTGTGCCGTGCTACAGGAAACCGGATAGCCAGTTGGAGAGAGTCCATTTGTGCTTTTAAGGTGCACACCTTTTATTTGTCGCTTTGCTCTGCTGTTGCCCTCTTCCCCGGGCAATGCAGGAACCTCCAGACGTCCTCCTTCTTGTCACCTCAACTGAAGTTCCAGAACAGTGAGACTACATGAACTGCCAGAAACAAATGCCTCAGCTAGAGCCTTCTTCATCTTTTAGGTACTGTGCAAAATTCAGCCGTTCGCTCTGTCCGGCCGCGGTGAAAGTGTTTGAAATCTTTCACCTCTGTGAAGGCTTGTCCTTCTCTTCCGTTTTGTACAACTTTTCTTCCGACCAACTTCGTTTTGAACACTTGGCAAAGACTTAACCGCAAACTACATTGAACTGTGTGATCCTCTGCAAACACTCTGAACCATTGACATTAGTCTAGGCCTATTGACTTGAATCCTAGTTGTACTAGCCTTTTCTAGATTGTCCTGCCTATAACTTGTTGGTGCTGTTGATTTTTGATAACCTTGTCTTTCCTCCCCCTTTTAAATTGCTGGAGTGCCATTTTGCTCACGCTTCATTTTGAGCTTAACTTGTCCAGAATTCATTGGGTGTTGTTGTAGTATATTAAGAATGTGATTTCCGCTGCTTTATAATAGTCAACTGTTTTCTAACTGACTGAGTAAATAAATGTATATTCTTTTACCAAGAAACCTTGAGTTAGTGTTTGTTCGAATCACTGTCATTTTTGTCCTTGGTGTAACCCTTTATACTGTTCACTCTACTCTTGAGATAAGTCTGGCTGCTTAGCCATCGCTACCGCTTTACTGTGTAGTACAGGCTTGTAGCAAAGGTGAAATTGTGCTTACACTTGTAGTCTTAATTGTGTGTAGTGGTCCAAAAGGGTACTGCACAGGATTCTGCCTAACACTGGTGTACAGCGTTGAGGATAAAGTATAGTTGTTACATTTGGAGTGCTGTTATTACCTTGGCTACACTAACCACAAGGCTAAACATCACTGAAAAACAATTTTAATCATGTCTGATATGGAAAGCTAGAGTCAGGAGACACTCCTTACTTACACTGTTGATCATTTGAAAAATCTGTGTAGAGATAAGAATCTCTCTGTTAAAGGCAAAAAGTCTGAATTCATTGAAAAGTTGTTGGAATACCAAAAGTCTGGGGAGTGGGTCTGAAATACCTACCCCTAAATCAAATGTGGAAAATGATGAGGATGATAATGTTTCAATATATATATATATATATATATATATATATATATATATATATATATATATATATATATATATATATATATGTATATATATATATTTTATTTTATTTGTTTTGCTCATATTTAGACCTTTACAAAATAATAAAATTAGCATTTTTCAGAAATTAATCAATCACATTTTACACATTCTTTTTTTGCATTTCTAAAAATCAGAGGGCAAACTGTTAAAAAAATAACAAAAAAATAACTGTAGAACCTGAAAACCCTTTGCCTCACAAGTCCTGCGCACAGCAGCCAGTGTTTTTCACACCTGTCTCTCCTAGCCTCAGAAAGCGAGAAAGACTACTGTTGTAATTGCCACTCAAGTACTAAGCCTCACTTTCTTGAGAAACAATGGTCGCGGTCTGCTGATTTCCCATAGAGGTCAGACCAATTTTTGTGAGAACCAGGCCCACTGTCATTGTTAAGGAAGTGCTATGCCCTGATGTCAAACGATTCCAGAAATTTTCTGAGAGCAGGCACTCCATTTTACTTACAAACTTCGAGAAGAGGGTAACTCTAACTTCCCAAGTCCCTTCACAGTCTTGGAGCAAATGCTGTAGGTTTTGTTTGTTGGGGTCAGCACAAATTTTACAATAAGAAATAGCATTATGACTTTGCCCTCTGATATTTAGAATTTTGCCTGTGTGAATTAGATTTAGGCGGGTCCTAAGAAAAATGCTTCTTGATTCACTGTTTGAATGCTTTTGTAGATACTTTGGCAGCTCTCCCAATTTTTTTATGCACAACTAAAAAGCTGTTCCTTGGCTTTGAAAGTCTCATTTCCATCCCCGTTTTGATCCAATCCATTGTTTTAGTTTCCTTCTTTACTTTTAGGGGATTTTCTTTCAATTTGTCTATCATTGAGTTGGCCACTGCCAAGCATCTCTTTACTTTTATTTCTAATTTTGGAGGATCTTGGAGCTATCCGATTGTCGATGATGCTTGATGTCCTCATAGAGTGAATTTTTTTGTGGAGTTATTATTAATCTATACAACGATAGCAATCTCCAATCCACATGTTGCTGCAATGATTTTAGGCCAAGTTCGAATATTAGTACTGACATGGGAAGGCAATTGGGCAAGGACAAAGATCTCTTCCAAAGCTGGCCTTCCACTTTTTGCCAGTTTATGTCCCAAAGCATTGATTGGGCCTCCAGCCCGTAGAGTAATACTGGTTTTATTTTAGCCACATACAACTTCAATAGTGGCAAGATTGAAAATTTGCAGAGCTCATAGAGGATTTTTTTCATCCGTGGTACCGCTTTTTCCACCTTTAATCTTGTTTCTAATTCCGCTTTATTAGCTGAAGGGGAGGAATACACTGTATAGCCCAGGTAAACTAGCTCATCTGTTCTCGTAATTGCTTCCCCTTCAAGAAACCATTTTCCATAATTTACATGCGTTTTAGGATGTGTCAGCACCAACATTTTTGATTTCTTTGGATTTACTTGAAGTGCGTTCATTTTAGTATATACACTTAGGCCGTTCAGTAGGTGCTGCAGTCCTATTGCTGTCCTGTCAAGCAGGACAATGTCATCTGCATAGGCGAGCCAATAAACCTTGATGGAAGTTAGTTTGGGACTCGCCATAATCCAAGATCAAGGAAATCACCCAGATCTGACACATACAAGTTGAAGAACAATGGGGCTGCCAGGCACCCTTGTTGCACGCCTTGTTCAGCATTGATTGTATTTGTTAGAAGTGCAGCCTCATCTAGTCGTACCATCAACGAGGTGTCTTTGTGTAGTTTAATTAATATTACTAACAGCCTGCTTGATAGACCCCATTTTTTTTCAGTTTTGCCCACAGTTTCACCATGATAACTAGGTCAAATGCACTAGAGAAATCTATCCAGGCTCCCTATATCGGACCTTCTGCATTAGTTTTTGAATATTCTGCTAAAAGGCTCAGAGTAATACCATTTAATGTTGTGGACATGCCACATCTAAATCCTGTTTGAAGTTTTGATATGACATTTTTTGTCTTTGCCTAATCCTCTAGCTCTATCAAGAGGATCTGCATGAATATTTTGCTTTCAATGTCTAGGAGGGCGATTGGTCTATAATTCTTTGGCTGAGATCTATCGCCCCCCCTTATAAAATGGTATTACAACCACTTGTTTCCAAGAGGAGGGAAAGCTTTTTGTCTCTAATATGTCATTATAAATAGTGTGAAGGAGGTTTGCAGAAGTTTTAACATTGTTTTTTAGGTTAACCCATTTGGGCCTGCTGCCTTTGAGGATGAGGAACTCAAAATAAGTTCTTCTATTAGTTTTGTATCACAATTGAGTTTCCACTGTACGGTCTCCTGCTCTTCTTCCTGACACTCTGACGTGTTCTTAAAGTTCTTTGTCAGGTACTCAGTCCAACTCTTTTCTGTGACCAGCTTGCATTGGATGTTATTGCCTGGTGTTTTTCTTCCTTTGTTGCTTATAATTGACCAAAAATTGCATGTGCTATTTTCACAAAAGGCCGCAAGCATATGCTTGTTATGTTGCTGATGTCGAAGTACCTTTCTTGCTCGTGACCATTGCTTGTAGCCTCTAGTAAGCTTTTTCAGTTCTTCTTGCAATTTTGTTGGATTCTTGATGCACTCCTTCAGTCGTCTGCCTTCTCTCCTTAGTGTCTTTTTCTTTATCCAGATATCTACGTCAAATTAGCTCCTGCGTTTGGACGATCAACGGAACAGATGAATGGCTTAAAGCGATCAGGCTTACAGTTTTCTTTTTGTTCTTTTAGAGGGATGTGATTTAATTTTTCATTTAGTTTCCTCCCCTCTCTCTTAAATTTTACCAAAACCGCTTTGCCTTTTCTCAGGGTTAGATCCTGTATATACTTTTTCGATTGTGCTTTCATGGAACATTCGATGTTTAATTTTAAACGAGCATGGTCACTCCCTTCTCCCCAGATAGTCTCCAAAGTCATTTCTTTTAATTGCAGTTCTAGTCACGACCCTCAGCCCTGATCCCCACTGGCAAGCCCATTAGCCAGGTGGAATCAGGACTCAGATCTCAAATAAGGACTGCCATCCACATCTAAGGCCCTCTTGGGGCCAGTCCTGGTGCCTTTGGCGCCAGGCTCATACACAGTGAAAGACATCTGCTCAGGGAACTACTTTATTTAGGCTTTCATCCAACATGGAGGCATCCATATAGCTTTATTCCTAAGAACCAAGCTATGCAGTATAGTGTTTTGGGTGTGGTGGCCTAGGGACTACTTTACCTGGAATTCTTTGCAACTAGCAATGTGACGCTCACCGTGTCCAGCTTACTCACGAGCCTGGGAAATCAGAACCTGCAGAAAGACAAACGAATATTGTTAGCAGCAGCATTTTACCTGCGATCTCCATCCTTCACTGCTCTCAGCTCCTGGGTAGCTCCGTTGGATCTGTGCTCCGCCCGGACCAAAGGACCTGAAGAAGGAAGAAAAGACATCATTAAAGGAGGTATTAGAGACATTTCAAACACGAATTGCTTAAAAGACTTGCCTGGCTGATCGCCTTTCGGCTGGCATCGTTCCGGGAATCCATACGCGCTGGGAGCACACCGGGACCTACGAAAAAGGGAGAAAACACAGGCCAGCGAAGACAAGATATTGCAGCGCTGCGCAAAGAGCTGATTTATCGCATCAAAGCACTTATTGTGTGCCATCATTTACCGGCGAGGCCCAGCTTAGCCAGTTTGCCACGCAGACGCTCCGCACATCTAAGGGAGATAAAAAGAGACATTATCAAACAGAGAAAGGCATGCAAGAATAACAACTCAATAAACAGCAATAAGACCTACCTGAAAGACATTACTTGGGCCGCTGTCAGTGAAGTAACTGGACCGCACACGCCCCGAAAGACAATGCGCCCCTGCCCAGAAAGCAGGACGGAGAGCACGCCAACTTCTACAACAAGGTGAGAAGAGGGCCCAGAGGGGCTGAAGTCATACGGGAGGTGGGGGGAAAACATACCTTGGTCGGCTAGTCCTAAACACAGTCCTCCTGTATTTCCAGGTGGAACTTCCACTGAGAACCATACCAGGGAATCACGGAGAAGGATACCAGCGACCAACTGGCTGGGTGGCATCCCCGTGGATACCAGGTGAGCGTAACAGTTCTTCTGAAACAAACACGTAATCTAGTGTGGAGAAAGAGTTGCCTTGTGTCCAAGTTGGTCTTGAGGGATTGTCACCATCTACTGAGCCGTTTAGCATAATAACACCCCATGAATTCAAATAATTTACCCACTGTCTTCCAGTCTTAGTTATTTTTGCCCATTTTAGATTGTTGTTAATGTCCTGTGTTGATATGCAGTGGGCATTCAAGTCTCCTCCTAGAATCACACTGGCATCTCTGTGGAGTAATGCAATATTTTTCAAAACCATCGAGAGTGACAGGTGGACATTTCTGGAGATTTTTTTGTGCTAGATTCCTGTACACGTTCACTATTATGAGGAAGAAATGTCCCTGAGAGGACTGTATCTTTACTTTACATGCTAAAATGCCTTCCCTGCCACTGTACAGAACTGTAACGTCTTTGCTCAGTGAGTTGTTGATCCCAAGTAATAACCCTCCAGATGGACGTCCTTTTAATTTTTGACATGCTGGTATTGTAAATATTGTAAAACCTTATATTTCTATGGGGTGTGTGTGCCAAGTCTCTTGAAATAAGATGATATCAGATTTAGAAAAGAGAGCTTTCTTTCTACTGCTAGCTGAGAAGGTATTTGGTCCATAAGTATTCCAGCTTGTGATATTAATTGCATTTTGCCTAAAGGTTCGGTTGACTCAATCCCAACTTCTGTAGTACTTGTGTAAGGATCTCTGGGAGTGCTGCTAGCGTATTGGAATTAGAATCTCCGGTGCTCCCCCGCAGGATCACGCCTGCCTGCTGATTTGGTGTTCCCTCAGCTTTTGAGTTTGTTCGTTCAGTGTCTGAGCTCCCACTGTCCTTTTCACTTTGTATTTCTACCGGAACATTTTCGAAAATCTGCAGGCTGACTTTTTCCAGTTCTTTTTTTATTGTTTTTTATCGCTTTCCATGCTTTTTGCGATGTAAAACCCACCTCTACTAAATGCCTATTACTTCTGCTTGGAAACTTTACAAATTCCAAATCCCCTGAGCCAAATAAGTAGAGATTCTGAACTTTTTTGAAGTAATCCAGGATGGCTCTCCTAAAGAGTGATGTATATTGAGGGATTTTGTTCAGTGCCTTAAACCATAATCTGGGAACGGCATGTTCTTGAGTTTCCCGATCCTCCTCCATTGGCTGGTATTGGGTATTCGCCTCTTGGCAGACCACCTTTGTGTGGTCTTTTGTTTTTCCCTTTGGATCTTCAATTAATTCCTTCATTTTCCCTTGACCATTTTTGACTTCAAATAGCATCGGTTTGATTTTCTTTCTCTGGGGATCTCGATTTAAGAAGATCGGTGCAATTTTTATGGTGGGTTCCGCTGTGGTCGCTTCTTTTTCTTGGATGAGTGTATGATCCCTTTAACCAAGAATATTGGAGCCCACGGTGGCCCTTTCAATGATGGACAGCTTTTAATGGATTATTTCCCTCTTTTTTCTCCTATTTTTTCTGGGGGACTTAGGATGCTCGTGACCCCTGTGGCCACAATCTGTGGAGGGTGTACTTGGGGACCTAGTAGATCTGTCTTTAAACCCACGTTTATGCTGGCTTTCTTTCTGTGTAGCAGAGCTCTCTTGTCGGTCCCCAGAGCTACTTCCTCTTTTCCTGCTATTCTTTTTTCCTCAGCTCCCCTTTGCCATTTTCCATTTTTTTCCATGCATCCTTTAAGTCTTCCTTTAATTGTATCCATACATTTAGCGCTAAGTTCATTCTCTTGAAGATCTTCCTGGGTTGAGACTGATATTTCCTTGTTTATTACATGTTTGTCACTTTTGTTGTTTTTTCTTTTTTGGTTGCTTATTGTGTTGTTTTTTTGTGATGTTTTCGAAGAATGACTGGAAATGCCATAGTACTAGTTCTTTTTGTTTCTTTTTTTGCCTTTCCTTCTTCCCTTTCAGAGTTGTTTTCAGGCCACTATCCACTCCGGGGAGCGTGCATTCTGGTTATTTGACAGAGCCTCGTAATTGTTTGTTCGGGGCTCAGTTATTCCGTCTTCTTCTTCTTCCACAACATGCACTAAACATCTAAATTCCTCCAGGACTGACTCCGAGAGGGGGGTATCATCAAAGTGATTAATTGCGGTCTCTACCCCTCTCGGTTCTTCCGTGATCCCAGTCACTATAGTCTTTTGCACCTTAATTATAGAAAGTATTTCTTGGAGTAGACACTTTTGCTTGCCTTCTTTCTCTTTGTTCTTAACGAGAGACCTTTCTAGAGCTGATGTGTCAAGACCTTGTTTTGCAAGCTCTACTCTCAACTCTCTCAATGACGGTGTGACAACTGTATTAATTGTCATACTCAGCCCAACTATTGTTGAATCGAAACTGGTTCTGTCTTTAGACATTTCCAGCAGAGTTCCTGCTTGCAATTGAACTTCATATTTCAGTTGCTCACAAACGGTAACCAGTGAGTTTAATACACAGTTTAGGGCTGTAAGTGTAGCAGCACTTGCTTCATTTGGGGACTCCTCTTTTGTTACTTTCTTCCGATCCTGGGCTACTTCTAGAGTCTTGCCAGTTGATCTTTCTTCGGAATTTTGTGTTTGAGCGAGTACTTCCACTCCAGGTGCCTTCATTATGATAACATCCACTTCTTCCCTTTCTGAGGTTCTTTTTGGGGAGATCAAAAGAGGAGGATCTACTCTTGGCGAAGATTCGTTTTCACCATTATCTGGAGGGTGTATGCTCTTACTGTCAATAGCATTTAAGCTTTGGGTGAGTTTTTTTTTAACCAAAATGTTCGTCAATTTTTCTTTTAATTTGTTTTCGTGGTTGTGGTATATTCTAGCCCTCGTCTCCATGACTGTGCAACATCAGACGGCGTGCTGCTAATGGACCTGCACAGTGATTATGTTAGTTGGGGGCTGACATATGGTAGGCGCATTTTTTGAAAGTGAGTCAGGGTTTTGTGTTTGTAGCTCCTCTGAGTAGGATTTGTTCCATTCTGGACACCGAATGTCGTCTTGTAAGGTGTTACTACGCAATTTCATTTTTTTTTTTTTGGAGTTTCTTATTGGGTGGTCAACGTGAGTCAGATATTGCACAAACCTCTATTACATGTGCAGACCTGGGATATAAGTACTGGACTCCTGTATCTTCTATTTTCTTTTGACACTGACACTTAAAATTAATCAAACAGAACTTGTTGTATTAATGATAACACTCCTATTGTGTTATCAGCAGGATGGTGAAGTGTGTGTTTTCATCTGCTTTCTGGGTCTATTCCAAAAAAAAGAAAAAAAAAACAGTAATTCTAGGGCCTGTGTCTTCCTAGGTCATTTGCACGACTTTCCTTGTTGCTCCGCCCAGCTCCAGCAGTCTCTAAACAGTAAATTACACCACCCTTACCTCCACGCCTGGCTTCTCCCACCATGGAAATGATTATTTATGCCCCAATGAGGTCTGTGAAACCCAGAACTTCGGGCTATTGGACTGCCGGGCTAGCGCCGTGCTCCGGTAACATGCTCCCCTTAGAAAAACTTTCAAAACAGAACAAACACAGGTTTGTGCGGCTCAAGGGCCAGTGACCCGCAGTCACTGCACAAACTTCCAATGGGTCCCAACGGGTCCCTGTGCTCTAAAAGCACGGCAGCCTCTGGAAAGACAGCCAAAAAGAATTGCGAGGAGACAAGACAGCGTGGGTGCTTGTGCATTCGAAGTAGACTGCAAAAGGTCCAACAGAGACAACCAAGACCGTGACAGATACGAGCACACACACAAACCCAAAACTCGCAAAACTCACAAGTTTTTACCAGTCGCCTCTAGGTCAGCTTTTCATCAGCTGGAGGGTTGCCCCTGCCGGCACTTTCACTGCCACTGCCGGCGCGATCACCACTGTGGACCTCGTCAGCACCTCATCTTTACCGATCCAGCGGGCACGCAGGTTGGTTAAACAGCTCTATGCCGAGCTCTCCGGAAGCAATGATTCAATGATTCGAGGAAAAGACTTAAAGTGCGCTCACATTGTCAAGCCGCACTGACCAGGAAGAAGCACAACGTCAGCCGACTCCGACAACCAACCAAATATGTTTCAAATATTATGTATGAGGCAGATGAGTCTCCCAATGTAGGCCCTATTGCACCTCTACCTGCTCAGAAACCTCAACCTTTGTCCACTGGGACCCCATCAGGTCCTACACTCAGTCCTGAATTCACTGCTCTAGAAAAGATGAGGCTCAAATTGGAATTCAAATGTATTAATGCTCAACCTGAACAAAAGCATCACAAACTTAAGCTCAGAGAAATGGAGTTGAATCATGCCTTAGAAATGAAAAGGTTGTCTATTGAAAATGCTTCTCTCCCAGAATCCTTTAGGTCTTCCAGTCCTAAGAGGCCTCACATGCCTAAAGAAATTGTAAGTATGTATGAGGTTAAGCTTGATATTTTGGATTGGTTGGCAATGTTTGAATGTAACCATGAGATGCAAGACCTGACAGGGAATCAGTTGCTGCCCTGGCTTTTTTCTAGGCACCCCCCTGTTGCATCTGATGTGGTAATGGAGTTGGGGGAGGTGGATAGGATGGATTATGAGTGTGTGAAGCAAGCTTTGATAGATAGATGTGGGAAGACCCCTTCCCAGAACCTTAAGAGGTTTAGGACCCTCAAAAAGCATGATGTTACCCCTTGGGCTACCTGGGTGTGTGAATGTTTTTTTGAAGAACTTACATTGTTGGGTTAAGGGTTACAGAGTTGGCTGATTCTAAGGAAATTAATCCAAAGAAATGAGCTAATGCTGCTGACTTGTGGGTTGCCAACAGGGCTATTCACAAGGATTCTGGGGCAACTCAGAAGAAGGATGTGGGAAAGCAGCCAAAGAAGGATAACAGGGAGAATGCTAATATCTCAGGTCAGAACAAACCCCCATTCATCAAAACATTTGGGAAATGTTATGTTTGTGGGTCACCTGACCATGTGAAAGGGGATCCCAGATGTAAGGGTAAACCTTCAGGGGTCCACACTTTCTCCTTAGCCTTCTCCCCAGAGGAGGAAGTACCTATGGCAAGTGGAAACTTTCAACTACTGGCTGATGAACCCATGAGAGTCTTAGCCATTGTTTATTTAGTGTCCCTGGGGTTGTGGGAACAACAGATTTTAGATGTCTATAATTCCATCCCAGATAATACTAAAGCATATTATAAAGATAGTGTTCTTGTTAATGGCCAGGAGACTCATGCCATTAGAGACACTGGAGCCAGCATGACTGTGGTTGATGAATCATTTTTCAAGGTAGAGGATGTTTCTAAGGTACCCAAACACCTAACCAAGTTAGCTGGGGGCCCTGTGCAAATGCTTCCCCAGTTACCAGCTCTTATCCAGTGCAATGAAATGACTGTCAAGATACCTGCTAGTGTGCAGAGTGAAGTGCTTGGGAGAGTTCTGTTGGGTAATGACCTGAAAACCCTTGGAGTTGTGTCTAGTACCACCAGGCCTCCCAGTAAAAGGAAACAGGTGCTCACTAGGCCTGCCAGGGAGAGGACCATGTGGGGCTCTCCAAGGGACTTGATAGAGAAAACTATCACCCCCCAGTCCACAGGACTTACTAACTGCTATTTCCAAAAAGAAAGAGGCAAAGGAGAAACATAAGACCTCCAAGAAGAAAGCAGATAACACTGCCGTGCTACCAACCTGGACATCCCCAAGATTGTCCAAAGTCACACCTGTCACTCCTCCACCAGCTGAGGCTGAGTGTAAGGTACAGACCTGTGTGGTTGATCCAGCTACTGAAGAATCAGACCTGGAAGAGGACCTTACTCTAGTTGGAGATCTGGACCCTGCTGACCATCCTGAGCTGCAGTCTTTACTGGCAGAAGGTGGACCCAACAGGGTAGACTTCAGCAGAGGACAACAAGAGTGTCCTACTCTTGAAGTACTTCACCTACAGGCAGCTTCTCAGCTTGAAGGGCAAGAGCCTGGGAAGCATAGTTTGCACTGGGAAGTTGGCCTCTTCTACAGTGAACCGACTGAGTCTATCCCTGGGGACTGCAAAAGACTTGTAGTGCCCCTAGAAAACAGACTCCAGTTCCTACAGTTGGCACATGAGATACCTTTGGCTGGTCACTTGAGTTTCCAAAAGACCAAGAAAGGCTCTCTTTATAATTCTACTGGCCTAAGATGGGTTCATAAGTTGACACATCTGTAGGAGCTGTCACACTTGCCAGACCCCTGTCAAGATTGGAGCCAAGAATGTGGCACCATTGGTGCCTCTCCCAGTGGTGGGAGTTCCTTTTGAGAGGGTGGGAATCAACATTGTTGGTCCCCTTAACCCTCCCACATCTTCAGGAACCATGTTTATCCTGGTTGTAGTAGACCATGCTACTAGATATCCTGAGGTGATACCTATGAGAACTGTCACAACTCAGGCTGTGGCTAAGGCTCTACTTTGTATTTTTACCAGAATAGGGTTTCCTAAGGAAGTGATATCCGACAGGGGTGTCCAATTTTATATCCCACTACATGCAAGCCAGGTGGAAAAACTGTGGTGTCACTTACAAGTTCCCTACAGCCTACCATCTATAAACAAATGGACTGGTGGAGAGGTTTAATCGCACAATGAAGAGCATGATAGGCGCTTTAGAAGAACCCCTTAAAAGAAAGTGGGACCTTCTACTGCCTTGCCTTCTCTTTGCTTATAGAGAAGTCCCTCAGGAGGGAGTTGGATATAGCCCCTTTAAACTTCTCTATGGCCATCCAGTCAGAGGTCCTTTGGCCCTGATTAAGGAGGGGTCGGAGAGTGCTCCTTCCCCCAAAACAGTCACAGTGACTGACTATGTGATAGGTCTCCGGAGGAGAATTTCACACATGATGGCAGAAGCTAGTGATAACTTAAAACCAGGTCAGGCTGTGGTCAAACATTGGCATGACGAGAAGGCCAACATGGTTGAGTTCGCTCAAGACCAGCTTGTGCTAATTATAGTGCCAACAAGGCAGAGGACCTTTCAGGACAAATGGATAGGATCCTTCAAGGTTGTGCGAACTAGCTGGTGGACCTAGGCAATCCTAAGGAGGCTCACAGAGTCTTTCACACCAACTGTTTGAAGGCATATGTCTCTAGGCCAGAAGTGGGAGCTTTGCTTCTAGCTTCAGCTCAAGAGGGGGAGGAGAGTGAACCTCTAACTGGCCTACTCAGAGGACAACCTTTGGATGAGAAAATAGAAGGAGTTAATCTCTCTTCTATTCTGACTTCTGAGCAACAAGAGGAGTGCAAGTTACTGTTAAATCAGTTTCCTCCCTGTTTTCACTTTCACCAGGCTTAACCCCTTGGGGCCAGCATGATATTCTCACTGGTGACTGTTTACCAGGGGTTACAGAATGTCAGATCATTTAAGGACCCACATAAAGGAAGAGGTGAACACGATGCTTGATCTCTGGGTTATAGAGCCATCTACAAGTCCATGGTCTAGTCCAGTTGTTCTAGTACCAAAGGCCGGATCCAAGGAGTTGAGATTCTGTGTGGACTATAGAGCTCTAAATGCAGTCACAAATACTGATGACCACCCTTTACCAAGGACAGATGAACTGGCGGATAAACTTGGTGCAGCCAAGTACCTCAGAACATTTGATCTCACTTCAGGCTATTGGCAAATAGCTCTGACAGACCATGCCAAGGAGAGAAATGTATTCTCCATCCCAGCAGGCCTCTACCAGTTTAAGGTTATGCTTTCTGGATTAAAGAATGCACCTGCTACATTCCAAAGGATGGTTAATCAAGTTCTGAATGAGATGGGGGACTTCTGCATGGCCTACTTGGTTGACATTGCAGTGTTCAACCCTACTTGGAAAGAACATGTTCACCACTTAGGATATGTTTTGCAGGCTCTTGAACAGGCCCATCTGACCATAAAGGCAAGTAAATGTCCAATTGGTCAGAGCAAAGTGGTCTACCTCGGACATGAGGTATGAGGAGGTGAAATCAGGCCATTGCCTAGTAAGGTACAAGCTGTACAAAACTGGGCCACCCCTACTACTCAAGCCCAGGTGAGAGCCTTCCTAGATCTCACTGGGTACTACAGGAACTTCATAGAGAACTATGGGACCATAGCTTCTCCCTTGAATGTGATCTCCTCTCCAAAATTTCCTAAAAAGGTCATATAGAATGAGGAGTGCACTCAAGCATTTGAAGACCTAAAACAGCCCTTTGTCAAGCTCGAGTCCTAAGAACTTCTGATTATACCCAAACCTTCATTGTGCAAACAGATGCATCGAATACAGGTATAAGTGCAGTCCTTAGTCAACTGGATGAGAAAGGTAGGGAGCACCCCATTTGCTTCATCAGCAGGAAGCTGAAGGAACCAGAAACAAGGTGGGCAACCATTGAGCGTGAGTGCTTTGCTATTGTGTGGTCTCTGAAGAAGTTTAGACTATACTTGTATGGATCTACTTTTGTGATTCAGACTGACCACCAACCCTTGAGATGGTTGATACAAATGAAAGGGGAAAACCCCAAACTACTGAGATGGTCAATCAGCCTGCCAGGGTTTGATTTTACCATTTTGGTCAGAATGTCACCACCAAAATGCTGATGGCCTATCTAGGATGTTTCACTGACTAGAGTGAAGAAATTCATCCAGGAGTGGATGAAATCCTCCTGTCCCTTAGTCTGGGTGGGAGGGGGGCGAGTGTTAGGGAGAATTCTCCAGAATGGCTAATTCCCCTTACATTTTGAGTCCCTCAGCAGCTTTGATTTATTTCTGGGTTTTGATTTTTTTACCTGGTAAGAGTGTGAACTTTTTACTCTTTCATGTATTTTGCTGTGTGTTTGACTTTTTGTGTTCATGGATATGGAGCCTCGATAACTCCATAGGCATCATCTTTTACTGTGTGTCACACAGCACCTTTAGTGCATCGACACATGGTTGTGTTTTCAGACTTCCCACTTCAAACTCCATTTTCTGGGACTGACTACTGTCTCCCAGAACATGTAAAGTTGACATTGACTTTATTAGTCTTTTTTAAATTTACAGACCTAGCACACCCACACATCTTACAATAGAGTGCTGGAGGGGTTAATACTGATTCACTTTTGTCTGATTATGTTACCCTTTCTCTAAGATTTGGCTGGTGGCAGTGGTATCTACCATTTTTATTCTACTGCATATTATGAAAATAGTCTTTGGTACCATTAGAGGCTATGGTGGTAGCCTCGCAATGAACCCGGTGAACCACTTTTATTTTAACTTGGTTCTGTTTGGGGTTTTTGCAATTTATTTTTGTAAAGGTCCTTCTCGTGTTTTACTCTGTGTGCCAAACCAGGTTTGGTCCCTTTGTTCGCTGTCCTTTGGTGTGCTTCTGCACAGAAGTCCTCTTTAGGTGCCTGAGTGTCTGGGATGGACAGGATGTGAGGGAGGAGTTTGAGACTCCCTGCACAGGGTCTCCTTGGAGACCCATGTCGCACTCTATGTGATTGGCTGTGGTGACTGTGCCACCAGGACAGGCACCTTGCTGAGTGATTGACAGCTAGGCGGTGTGAATGGGGGAAAACTACTTAAAAGGCAGGCCTCTGGGACTGGAAAGCAGAGTCACCACTGGAACGAGAGAACCAAAGGAAGCTGAAGGAAGGAGACTGCTGCAACAACTGGAAACCCCGGTGAAGCCCTGCTGCAGGTCCAAATTGCCTGAAACTTCAAATGACAGAGAAGACCTTCTAGGAGACTTCTTCCCTTGAGCCTGGTGGGACCAACCAGCTCTGAAAGCCCCTGGACCTCCACTCCAAACTGGTCGAATTTGCTATGCCGTGCTGCAGGAAACCGGATAGCCAGTGAGAGAGAGTCCATTTGTGCTTTTTAGGCGCGCACTTTTTATTTGTCACTTTGATCAGCTGTTGGCCTCTTTCCTGGGCAGTGCAGGAACCTCCAGACTTGTCACCTCGACTGAAGCTCATGGAACAGTGAGACTGCAGGAACTGCCAGAAACAACTGCCTCTGCTAGAGCCTTCTTCCTCTTTAAGGTACTGTGCAAAATGTGGCCGTTCGCTCCACCCGCCGCGGTGAAACTATTTGAAATATTTTGCCTCTGCGAAGGCTTGTCCTTCTCTTCCACTTCGTATAACTTTTCTTCCAACCAACCTTGTTTTGAACTCTTGGCAAAGACTTAGCCGCAAACTACATTGAACTGTGTAATCCTCTGCAAATTCACTGAACCATTGACATTGGCCAAGGCCTATTGACTTGAATCCTAGTTGTAGTAGCCTTTTCTAGATTGCCCTGCCTATAACTTGTTGGTGCTGTTGGTTTTTGATAACCTTATCTTTCCTCCCCTTTCAAATTGCTGGAGTGCCATTTTGCTCAAACTTCATTTTGAGCTTAACCGGTCCAAAATTGATTGAGTGTTGTTGTAGTATATTAAGACTGTGATTTTCTGCTGCTTTATAATAGTGTACTGTTTTCTAACTGACTGAGTAAATGAATACATATTCTTTTACCAAGAAACCTTAGTTAGTGTGTGTTTGAATCACTGTAATTGTTGTCCCTGGTTTAACCCTTGATACTGCTCATTTTACTCTTGAGATAAGTCTGGATGCTCAGCCATCGCTACCACTTTACTGTGTAGTACAGGCTTGTACCAAAGGTGAAATTGTGCTTACACTTGTAGTCTCAATTGTGTGTAGTGGTCCCAAAGGGTACTGCACAGGATTCTGCCTTACACTCAACAATGAGACAGACTTGTGGTAGAAATCCAATAGTATCTCCTTACCATCATCACCCTCTTTAAAATAGATGGTAGTGCCCAGCAACGCAAGGTAGAGCCGCCAAAAGGAGATAATCAAGGGCTGGGTGGCATTATAAAAGATTCTGATGCCAAATTACTGCGGGGGATCGTGTGTTTCTTTATGTGCGTATACTAAGGGAAAACATATATAAAAAGGAGAAGATCCTTGACAGATATATGGCAACAGAGGCACCAGGAGACGTCGGGAAGGCCGGGCAAAGTAACTGTATTAGCTCTTAGTATTAGACTATTGAAGCGAGCACTGGTTATTATTCAATGATCTGATTTCCTGTTGTTTACTGTTAAATACATTTGGATAGACTCTTCGTTGCTTAAAATTGAATGAACTCGGTTGGAATGAATTGAAAGTTCTTTTGATTCTCGTTGCTTCTTGACAAATTGACTAAACATTTCCTTATACGTGTTCTTTTAGGTCTGACAATAAACTAACAGGTAAAAATAACAATAGGGCATTCATCTCAGTCAGACATAATTTCATGTATCGGAGCCAAGGGATCTTGAATCAGTCATCTCTATGAATAAGGGTATGGATGATATGTAGAGTTACAGCTGACAAAGGATTCAACCAAATACACAGGTTGTTGAAGAGTGGAGCCAGGTGGCAGTAATTTTCCATAAAAACTGGCTCCCAGCTGCACATGCTCTTCATACATAGGGGCCGAAGTCAGCAGACCCAATTATCATAACAAAAAATGATTTTCCTGTTTCTGAAGTGCAGACACATTCTCGTGGCCCCATAACGCGGCCCCATAATTGGTCATTGCCCTGGTCTGTGCATCGTACACTGTTATTATCATGGGTTGCACCTGGCATTGCACCATAAAATGGGATACCCCCCAGATGATTGACTCATTTAGACTTTTTGTTTCTTAATGTGGGCATGGGAGAGGAGAAACACATTCCTATGATGTAAAAATCGTTGACCAACGGATGGCAACCAGATTTCACATTATCTTGTTATTTTTGGTTTTCTCCCACCCTGTTAAAGATGCCATGAGGTCATATTTAAAACCGTTTTATTTTAAGGTCCAGGTCATTCATCAATTGAGAATATAATTTGATCAATCTCTGGAGTACATTGGCGGTCAGAGCAATGAACACAGTGTTGTTGGCATACGCAAATAAAGGAAAGGCCTTGTTAACCAATCTGGGATAACCTGCCCCCAAATAAACAAGAACCTTATACAAGCTGTGGTGTAAAGGGCAAAGAAGACAGGAGCCAATAAACAACCTTGTTGAACTCCTATATTTATATCGAAACGTGTGCATTGGCCCTGTTACCCAAAACACACAAAAGCCTGAGTGCCCATGTGTATTGACTGAAGTAACTTTGGGATCTCCACTGGACAGACCATGGACCTGAGCACCTTCCAGAGCTTAGTTCAGTTAACCTTATCAACGGCTGTGCTCTGGTTCATGAACGCCAGATAAACACTGATTGTGCCACAAGCAAATAGAGATTCAGGGCCTGATCCCCAGTGCCCACCCCAATCTAAAACTGTGCTATTCCTAGAGAATAGAATAGGTTGAAATCCTCTCCTCTAAGTGACCCAGAAGTACCCTCTCAAAAATGTTAAATTTTGTATGCAAGTGGGCTTTCTCAGTCTCCCTTTTTAAAAATGGGAATAATAATAGCCAATTTCCAGGTAAGTGGGAGATTGTCAGCTTCACAAATAGCATGGAAGCTAGCTGTTAACAATGGGGCCCACAGGTCCAATGTGTCTTGGTAAAGGTCTGCGGGGACAGCATCTGGGCCTGAAGCGTGATTATGAATTTGTTTTCAAATCCTCAACCTCCTTCAAAAAAACTTTCTGGCTGGCAACATAGTTTGAGGTTAGCAATGACTTAGAGGGACCCTGATATAGGTTTGAAAAATGGTCCACCCAGGCCGTGGGATCCACATGTGTCTCTTTACAATTCCAGACCCTTTTATATAGTGGGCCAGAGGCCACAAACCCCAAAATGTCCTTTCGTCATGTAAAGATACCACCACCACCAAATCATCCTAAGCCTGATCTTCAAACTACTTCTTCCTTTTCACTACCGCCGGCCGATAGGCAGCTCTAGCATGAATTATATCCACTCTTCACCTGTCTGGAGATCTAAAAGCATTGAGCAAGCATTTTTTGAGCTCTCTTCACTCCACATTGAACCAACTCCAATCCTGAGGCATTTTCTCTGCAAATTCCCAATGAAAGCTAATAGTCAATGACTCATTGAGTTTAACAAACTTGTTAACCATGGATACAGCAGCCATTGTTTCATCCAAGATGGACAAAATCTGAGATACATTTGCTGATAACAACCCTTGATGGAATTTGGGGGAATCCATCTTTGCCCATCTAATTCTTCTCTTGCAGTATGGATTAATATCCCCTGAATCTAAATGGGTCATGGTGGTTAAGCCTGCCTATTACGTTGCCACGAAAGGATGAGTTGGAGAGGATGATGATCACTACATGGGTCAGCTACCACCTTAAACTCATCAATCATATGCCATTGCTTCACTAGCATGCACAAATATTCAATAGATGAAGTGCTCTAATGATTCCTAAAGGTCAACATTCCATGTATATCAGGGAATACTCTTCCATTCAAAGAATGCAGACCCCATTTTAAAAGCCATGAACAGACCAATAATTCATTGGCAAACACTCGTTCATTCAGCATGTGTGGGTCCGGGATCCGGAAGACAGAATCTTCAGCTTCGTCATGAAGACCCTCAGCATCATGTTACCAATCTTAACATTAAAGTCACCCTCCATCAAGAGGACTGTATTTACGTCAAGCTGGTGCAGTACTCTCTCATCCACAACGTCTTCAAACGCTTGCAATCTATGTTGATATGAGTCGTCGGGGCTCTTAAAATAATGAAGGCTCACTCTGTTGTATACCTTATTTGGGTATAATCTAATTAACTGGAGCTAATTCAAATTAGTATCAATTACACATATCCTATCTTCCATAGATGCCTTAATTAACAGATTTAATTTTTTATGACACACATGTGTTTCTGTTTCTATCCCTCAATCTGCACCAAAATATTTGTTTTCAAAAGTGCAGATGTATTTTAAGGGTCAAGCCTTTTGAAATAGACTGTTTTATGCCTTTTAAGTAACATGACCAGTTGACAGTAGTTTCCTTTCATTACTTATATTGATTAAAATGTACTGCTATACTTCTGCTATTCATTTCCTTATCTCACCCATTTATCTGGAAAATGATTATTTGCCATTAAGCCAACGGTTTGTATTAAATGTATTCCAAGTTTATTATGAAATGTATTGCTACTTCTACTTATGTATGCCGATGCCTACTTGTTCTTCTCTATCTAATGACATTGTTATTCCTGATTTCAATCCTCAACATAACCTTTTTCTCTTGTGTACCATTGAAAGCTGCCTAAAGACCTATTCTAGGCATTTTGTTAGATGTTTTGATCTTTGAAAGGTATGCTCTTCACCGAGATGACTGTTCTGCTCTTTTCGGTACCACTACAGTTTAATTGTATATGTAAAGATATCTTGTAAGTTAAGATTTCAGAAGCTAGCCTTTTTCCTATGTTACAAAGCTTATGTTCTTTATCTTTCAACAAACACCTACTTTCTTTTCATAGTCCTTATATATTTTCATGTATTGTATGCTCCTATCCAGTATTGAGATCCACAGTGGACTTGATCTGTGACTTTAAAACTGCCATTTCAATTGCCCCTTTGAATACCATTTTTCAGGTTATCTTAAATGACCCTGGAACAAGGCTAGGGACTCTTTACAAGACTTGTTATGTGCACTATGTTCAATTTATAATCCACACAATTTCTTTAATCCCCTACCAATGGTTGAGAGGGTACTACGGATCTGATGATTGCTTCTCAGTCCCTACTCACTTATGACCTTCCTCTTTTGTTGGACTTGTCTGGCCACTTTGCTATCTCTTTATTTCCTACCTCTCTTATAGCATTTCGAGTTCAACCCTGACATGTCTGGTGAGATACTGTAAATATGTTTCCTCCGCATCTTAGGTTGAGACTTTTTTCTTCTCTGCAAATTGACCATCCTCTATCAGTGCACAATAATGTGAATTTATCGACTCAAGTGGAGAACATACTTGCTCCAGCGAGCTTGTTCTGCATTATACCCGTTCCGCCCCTTGTCTCACACTCCAATTTAAAGAAGAAAAACAGAAAGCCTGTCAAACGGAAAAGTCTGCACACACATTCCAAGCAGAAATGAGTGAGCGCACGCTTGGAAAGATAATCTAGGCATGTGAAGAGAAGTAGTGCTATTCAGTATTGTTCCTGCCCTGTCCAAGATGAGAAAAGGAGTAGCTGTGATGTCATTTTCCTATTACAGGTCAGTTGTGATGTCACAACTAGCCTGTAATATAACGATTATTCCCATTCTTTTATAAGGATACTACAGGCTGCCTTATATTATAGGCATGTAAAGAGAAGTGCAGCTATTCACTATTGTTCCTGCCCTATCCAAGTTGAGAAAAGGAGTAGCTGTGATGCCATTTTCCTATTACAGGTCAGTTGTGATGACACAACTAGCTTGTAATATAACGATTATTCCCATGCTTTTATAAGGATACTGCAGGCTGCCTTATATGCATGTAAAGAGAACTGCAGCTAGTCACTAATGTCCCTGCCTTGTCCAAGTTGAGAAAGGGGCTGGTAGGTGAGAGGGAAGCGGCCTCCATGCGAGGGCTACATGTTACTGCATGCATTCCTGCAAAAAAATAAAAACGCTTTTGAATCATGCTCCGGTCCTTTTAGTTTCCAGGGGAACACATTCCAAAAGTAAGGAGGTTATGGGACAAGTCATAGGAGTACAATATTACTTTATGTTTTACCTGCATTCGCCTTTGAAAAGAAGTTCCATTTTAACTTGCAAATAGTACGGTACACATAGTATCGTTTATGTGTTAAAAAGTAGGAGGAGTGTAGGGACATGCCAGACAATAAAAGGATCAAAACCAGAAATTAGCATGAATTGTTTTTAGAGTTCATGGGTTGGCAATGGACCCTTCTTCGGGCATGTTTACGTTGTGTAATATGTTTTAAACCGTATGTAAACCATACACAAGTGCTATCTTATGCAAATATGCAACAGCACATCTCGTCTAGGCTTTGCATGTGGGCCTACAGTTTAACAGGTATTCACTTTTTCAGAAGGTAATTACTTTATGATTGTGTATGGCTATTGCGATGTAGGTGCGGCTTTGTGCAATAACATGTCAGCATGTCCTGATGGGCTGCTTCAAACAGAGAATAGTCCGCGTATCTGTACAACGATGGACGTGTGTCAGAGTGGATGCTATGAACTGCAAGGCCTTGCTTTAAACAGAGCTATGAATGACAAATAGCATTGACTGTGACAAATGACCGGGCGTCAGACGATTCCCTGGCCGCTCATCAACAGCTCTGTCTAGCAGAATTATTCGGGAAAACTATTATATCACCCACACGACACAAAAGGTCAACCCTGCTAATATGCCTGTAACATTCTTCAGTCTAATAGGGAGACTGGCTGAGCAGTGTTTTATAATGATGCATTGGCCAATTATATAGACATTATGACGCAGTAGAGGATGACTGGAGGCAAACAGAAATAACCCATTAATAATTGACAGTGAATAATAAAATGGTTGAAAAGACAACACTTAAAAAGACTGAAGGGCGGTGATTAAAAGGTAAAACACGCAAAGCAAAGACAAAGTCATTAGTTTTGGCTTTTGCAGTTGTTTATTGAAATACACATTTATTGGGATGGACTTCTGAAGTTGACTGTGACTCGGTGAGCTGTTAGTCTATGCTGGCCGACTAAATACTTCTAATATTTTACATTAGCACCTGATGGACTAAGCCTGCAGCATATACAGCCTGAAATTAATGGCCATAACATTATTGTGGTCTTTAAGTTTGCCAACATACCCTGAAATCCCAATTACCCAGACACAAACAATGTGCAAACAGTGACGTGTAACTCCTCAAAAACAGTTTATTGCAGTTACAAAAAGGATGAGTGGGCCACTGTGAAATCGAATAGAGGCATATATGACAGGTGGGGTCATGTGTGTACAGTACGGCTTGATAACTATTGTTTGCAATTTGAGAATATTGTGCTGAAACAAGATCTAGCACTAGCCTAAAGGCAATGCCCTTGCTAAGAGGGCATCAGCATGCATTTAAACATGCTAGTTATAACTGATGTGCGGAGGATCTGATAGAGTGAAGGCCATATGCCCATTTCCAGCGGAGAAACAACTGAGCAGCATTCATGTCTTACCACTGACCTCTGGGACAACTGAATGGCTGCTCTTCTCATTCTCTGCCTGCAAGTTTAACACTTTCTGAAAGATTGTATGTTTCACGCATGCATCACAGCGCCCAAACAAGCAAGGTCACCACTTGCAAAAGATTTTTAAAAAAGCCACACACACATCTCCATATGCAGGCTTGAGGTCAGGCGTTGTTTCAGCATAACAGACTCACACATTTGACATCACATTTTATGCTTTCAGTAACCAGTTCCCCTCCAAACTCTCCAATCGGCCTTTATTTCTTCTATGGTACTTACTTGAACTGTTTCCATTCTGACCAATTGCACACTCCCTATTGAAATGAAGGGAAGAGAAAGAGATGTGGAGATCCACAAGCAGGATTCGACTCTGCAAACAGGGAGTTGTGGGAGTCACTGAGGAAGTACATTTAATTATTTCATTTATATAACCGCAGAGAAGGACACATGAAAATACTATAAAAGCAAAAACAAGGGGGGTTCTGGTTATAGTCTCAACCAGAGTCTTTAGCTCACCATCCTTTCACAGAAGGGAAATCTCCAACACATATCAGTCTTTGTCCTGCCCAAGGGCAGTCCAGCAGCGAAATGCCTGGCAATTCTTTTCTGAACAAGAGTACCAACAGCAACCCCAGACACGTGTTTCAGCCTGGTTGGGCCTCGTCAGTGTGGTGGAGCTGTGCCTCTCTAAGAACAGTAGGCTTACATCAATCAGAAAGCACAAACAACCACACACACAGAAAATACTAAGTCACAATGTATTTTCTTCCTTCCCGCGATGGGAGGGCCCATTAGGGAATTAGGCTGGGAAACTGCATCTCTGAATGTGCATAGGGTGTGCTCCAACAGCCCCCACACCGTCAGACAGTCTGGGGCGGTGACATGGGTGTCACTTATGGGGCGGTGACATCCTGCGTGCATATGCAGGAATCATGAAGTGCTCTTTCCTTCCTGGCTCCTGAACATGCACAAAGGGGTTTATGATGCATGGTTGGATGCTGGGTACGCATATGGATGAGAAAGTGTAGGTGCATGGATGTGCAAATGAATGCTGTGTGAATAAGTGAGTGAATGTTGTGTAAATGTGTGTGTGTGTTCAGGTCGGGTGTCATAACAGTACTTCTGCTCTGCAGTAGTACACAGGTGAGTTGTAGGAAAACAACTTACTCAGACCTCACACATCTACAAACAAACAATGATCCCAATCATACAGGTAGAACAGACACAATTACGTGATATCCGCCGCCCTGACCCCCTTTGTGGTAATGTGGGCTGAGAGAAGGCTATACTCTCAAGGGGATGTGAATATGATTCAGTAGAAAACCAAGCAGCAAAGTAGAACAATCCAAAATAAAGGGAAAACATTGTAAAAAACCCCACTCCTGAGGAAAGAACAGGTAATATGCTAAATATAGATGTCGCAGCCAACTGGTTGATGAATCAGGGAGGAAAAGACCAATAGTTGCCAGCTTTATTAAAAAAATGATATGTTGGTTGCTGTTGGTTGCTGTTCAAATCTCAGGTATGGCAGTCACATTGTTTTAGAAGGAGAGCGGTGTCAAACAGGGGATGAACAGGACCTTGTTGCGGTTCGAAGGTGATGCTTGAAGAATGGTAGATCATGAGGAGCACCAGGGTCGATTTGATGGTCGTTTCAACTGTGAAGACCATGATGACTGAGTGTGCTGTTCTACGTGGTCAAAAAGGTGAATCACTCAAGGGGATGTGTATCATGAGGGCCACCAGGGTGAGTTTGATGGTCGAGTAGATGGCAAAGATGCTGGAGCCTGGATTTACAGTTCATTTTGAGTGGTTCGATACAGCGTGTGATTGTCAGGGCTCGATGATCCACCTGGGTCAGTTTGACTGGCAATGAGGATTGTCAACAAAGATGCTGGTGGGGAGAGCAGCAATTAAAAGACGGGTGGTGCAACAAAGAGCATATGGTGCATAGAAAAGAGGCAATGAGAACATCAGCTAGCATGGTGCAGCAGCGAACATCTTTGAACATGCAGAACTTGGTGAGTGGTAAAGGCTGCTTGAGTGGGTCATAATTTCTTGATGCAGTTTGACAGGCTTGAATCAAAGAACACAGTAGTTTGACAGCAGTAAATGCAGGAATCCTGGATGTCTTGTTGCTCAGTTGCTTTGAGTACCTCTCAAGGGTCTCTGCAACATGTGTAGTCATTGTTCTTGGGCTCCCAAAGCAAAGAAGACTGGTGCAGACTTCCAGGGATACTTCACCACAATGAGGTCATTGGGAGCAGTGTGACTATCAGAGATGCAGGTATTATTCCCGCATCAGGTTCAAGACAAATATGCCCTGTGTATGGATAGCAAAAAGAGCTCACTTCTGCCTTGGAAACTCAGTCTCAACCTCACTAGTTGAGGGCTTCAAAAAAGTAAACTCTCATAAAAGAGGTCCAATGAAATTCTTTTCTAGGTGTTTGTTCCGAATTGTATCTAAGGAAGAAGTGGGAGACCCCTTCTTTTAAAGGCAAACTTCTACAGGTGATTGGTCAAAAGCAAGCCTCCTTGAGGAGTCTGAACCCTGTCCTTATAGCAAGTGGACTTTGCCGCATGGCATGACACCCAGTGCGCTTTGTGCTATAGAATTGGGGAACATGATGGAAAGATAGAGGCTGAGTGAGAAACAGGCTGGTGAGACATTCAACCAGCTGTAAGCAGCTCCCTCTGTCTACACTGATCCCACCCCTTCCATTCTAAATAGAAACAGAGGCCATTTTGGTATGCATCACCCTGCTGTGACGCTACTCTTTTTGTGAATGGGTGTGTCCTTTGATATCTGTTCTCAGGACAACTTCCAGTGGAGTGGATGTCTCTCTGGGGAGGGTGTTACCTTGTTCACAAAGGAATAAAGAGAGCCAAATCCCAATGCTATAGCCTTGCTTGCAGCAGCAAGGATAGCCTGGCTGGGGGCACTACACATAACTTCCACAGATGAGCTGGGCTTACAAGGCTGAAACATGTGCAATATGAATTGGATGTGCCTGTAAAGATGATGAGGAAGCAACAGGACACCAGGCTTATCATGGCCTCACCTTAACACATTTTCTCAGGACAACTTTCTTCAACACACATCCATTTTTGACTGAAAGGATATTGTGTCTGAAAAATGTGCATCATTATCACCTTTTGGCATCAACCGTCATTTGCTCACAGCAGAATAACCAAGAATTGTAACTTCATCTCTCCTGAAGAACCATTCACACAACGGAATGGTGAAGCATGTGTCGAGAGAATTATTATATGTGTGATTAAAACACAAAAGAGAGACTTTAATTTCAAACTGAAACCTTTTTATCCTGAGAATTCGGATCATGGAACTTTTTCTAACATCTACAAAGTGACATGTATTTGGAAAATCACAACATGCAATTAGTGTGAAGCAACATTTTTTGTAAAGTTGGATAATCAAAACAATTTAAAAAATACCAGCTTATCAATTGAACCCTTGTGTTGTTAAATTCCATATTACTAACACAAGACTCAATAGCAAGCTACTAAAATTTGTTTTCACAAACTGTCGTTTTGGCTGGCGCATTGAGAACCATTCCCGATAAAAGAAATTTGTATGATGGCTATTTGATGTTTAACATGCCTCTTGGACTCTAAACTCCTAATTATGGGGTTTTATAACAGAGGTGCATGTCTTAAATGCAGCCCCTGCTGTAGCAGCTTTGGCTGTGCCCTGCATCTGCTCTATACCACGGGAGAGCAGGGGCTTCAGATCAGGATACTGATGCAGCCAGGCCCAGTTGTGTACTATGCTTTTGGACATGGCGTTTGTGGAGAGGGGATTCTGGTCAGCAGACCACCCTCTACGATAGAGAATTACCTGCATTGTTATATGCTTAAATACAAATAAAAAAATCTACAGCTTCTACACCCTTGCCGGATGGCAATCCTTCAAACTGGGCTGCTGGTTTGAGTTGTGGAGAGCTTGTGTTGAGGATACAATGGAATCATGGGATTTAAAATGGGCATCTGATAAAACAAGCATGCTATTTTTGTAGTTATTTTATTGGCTATTTATAAGGCACTTATACAGAAAGACAGTGTTTCAAAGCACCACAAGGCAAAAGGAAAGGGAACAAGGGAGCAAAGAAACATTTAAAATTGAAAATGAATAAATAGAAACATAAAAAGCGGTCCTGCTAGGCATTGCGACAATCACAGCATGCAAGTGCAGTGAAAAGAAAAAAGTGTGGCTGCAGACACTCGAATGGGTACCTTCCTAAAGAACAGGTCAATCGGCCGTGTTTGTTCCCACAGAGGGCGTCTATGACTACATTTTGAAAAGAAAAAAGGGGGTTGGGATGAGTGCTATTAGCGCCCTCCGTGAGGGGGGAGTGCCATGGGTGCCTGTTGGGGAAGCAACAGGTAGGTGCATGGGCAGATATGTTCCAAGTGAATGGGGGACGTCTCCCGCCCAACCAGTAAGTCAAGAGTGCAGGCAAAACCACCCAACAGGAGGTGTGGGCCCAGAGGGCAGTGCAGGGGGGATGTTGGTGGTGATTGGGCAAGGCTGGATCCTATTGGACTCTTGAGGGACAAAGCCACCAGTCTAAGCGACAGAGGGGATGGTTAGCATGGGATGGGGAGAGGGGAGGAGGAGAAGAGACAGGTCTTGAGTTGTTTTCAGAACTTGAGGCGGTCTGGTTCAAGACAGAGACAGAGAGGGGAGACTGTTCCATAGGAGGGAGCCAGCTGAGGAGAGGGACCAGCCGCCAGTTCTCTGCTTGGAGAAACGTTTGACCAGCTGAGATTTGGAGCAGGCTCGAAGGGATATGGAACAAGAGTATTTCGTAAGCGAGAGCTGAAGGTAGTGTGGTCCCAGGCCCCAAACAGCCTTGTGAATGATGCAAAGGGTCTTGAATTTGCTTAAATATATTGTCAACCGAAGCATGAAAAAATGCAATGTTTTGGTTGACAGTATGTTAAATCAAACACTGACTGCTCAGTACAGGGAACTGTCCTATTAATGAATGCACCCCTTCTTTAGGTGGATCAAAGCCGGTCCATGTGCACACCCTGATGCCACTGCTATTTGCTGCCTGCACATCAGCCAGGGGTGCAGTTGCTGTGACCACCCCTGCTGGAACTGAAGACTACCGACTGGGATACCATCGCTCCACAGCCCAGCCCCAGGACACAGATGCCCACCCACACCTGCCTCTGGGGTTGCCATGTCGGGCACACCACCATCTGGCACCACTGGCAACCCCCAGCCAGAGAGGCAGAGGGCCACCAGCTTCACTGCCACCGAAGTTGATGTCCTGGTGGAGCAAGTCCTGGGGCAGTATGATGCCCTCTTCAGAAGTTTGCGCACTGACAAGAAAGGACGGACCAGGATCTGGACGGACATCGTGACTGCTATCAACGCGGAGGGGGTGGCAGTCCGCAAATTCAAACATGTCAAGAAGCGCTGGGAGGACTTCAGGTCCAGGACCCTCAACAAGGCCCAGCGCCACTTGAAGGCAGCGGATGCTAAGGGGCGCCGGGGACACCTATCGGAACATCAAATGAGGGTCCTGGAATGCATATCCCCAGCGCTCCACGTCCAGGTCCTTGAGAGGCAGACCCTTCTGGAGTCGAGCGGTAAGTGTACATGCATACTGATTGTAAGCTGTGTGTGTGGTGGTGTGCCAGTAGTGTGCAGGTTGCACATGTGGTTTTGTAGGGCCATGTATGGATGTGTATGTACAGGGCCGTGAGGCTAACACATGTGAGTCCTCTCATGTGTGAGACACATGGATGGTGCATGTGTGTGTAAGCTTGCATGCCAAATGCAGATGTGTGAGCACACATGTTTGAATGACTGTCTATGTAAGTTGGCATGGTTGTGGTGTCACACATGGATGTCGGTTCCAGCTGCATGTATCTGCACTGTGTACATGTGCATGTGTGTGTATTTCACAAGGGTGCAACAGTGAATCAACATGGATGCTTGGGACACTGATATGTAGAAGACTGATTGCCAGATGTGACATGGATGCCGATCTCATCACTGCGACAGTTGGTGGAGGTGTACACATGCATGTAAGTGTGGTGGCGTGTGTGCATGTCTAGTGCACTCCCTGTGTTTCATGTGATGTCTGGCTCACCTTGGCTGCTCATGCTGTTGTATGTGTATGGATGGTGCTGGCTGTTGCCATATGGCTGTGAAATTGCTCATGTGTGTGAGTTGACATGCCATGTGTGTTGGGGATTGTGATGCCATGTCTGAAGTTTGACACTGCCACTCATGTGCAACTGGCATGTGTGTATCAGTCCATTGTACAGTGTCCTGATGCCTGTCTCCTATCTCTCCCTGTCTGCAGCATCAACTGATGAAGAGGGCGGAGAGGGTGCTGTGGAGCACAGCGGCGGGGATCACACCACCAGCTGGAGACGCAAGGCCCGGCTCCCCTCCCACGTCAGGGAGTGAGGAGTCCGGTGCAGCGTCCCAGGCTGCAGCTGCCGAGGGTAGGTCCAAGAGGCGGAGGTCGGAGTTGGACTCCTCGGCAGCGGAAGGGGCAGCTGAGACCCCACAGGGTCCGACGAAGGAAGATGGCACGGAGTCATCCAGGTTGGTGGGGGGTTTGGTGGAGGAGGAAGCCGCGCAAGGGACAGAGACAGGGTGTGGAGGTGGGGATTCCACTGGGGCCAGTGGTGCAGTGCAGGGGCAGGGACAGGAGGCAGCACAGGCCGCCGCAGAGGTGCCTGTGTGTAATCCTGTCCCCGATCCTGTGACTGCATCATCCCGCACCAGCAGGGATGCCTACGTCCAGACCCGTTTTCAGGGAGGGGTTCCGCTTACAACAACTGGCCTTCCTCTCCCTGCAGACGTGGCTATCGGGGACCAGGTTGAGCCTGTCCTGGGTGGGGTGGCGTTGCAGCAACGGGCCATGCAAGGTGACCTGCAGTCTTTTCATGGGGAGACTGCACGTCATCTGGAATGGCTCGTTGACCATGTTAGCCTACTGGGACAGGTCACCCAGGCCGGATTCCTCTGTTTGCTGACCCTTGCTTCGACACCCTCCTCACCTGAAACCCCTATGCGCCAGTCGTCCTCCGTGCCATCTTCCCACCCATGTATCACCTGGGTACCCTGTGGAGCTGCCTCTGACTGTGCGGCCAGGCTGGTGGAGGACACATCCCTGCCAGAGTCAGGAGTCGGATGTCCAGCAGGAGTGGCCACCTCAACAACTGCACCTCAGCCAGAGGAGGATGTGCAGGCAGCAGGAGCCAGGGCATGGGCACAGGCACAGCAGCAGCAGCAACAAGGTGTGAGCCATGATGGCTCGGGGCCTTCGACATCAGAGGGGCAGGCATCGGCCGGAGGGCAGGAGGACCCAGGACGGGAAGTGTGTTCCGTGTGGCAGCAGTTAGGCCATGCTATAGATGCGGAGCGGCAACGGGCGGAAGAGGCACGGCTCACAATGGTCAGGGCAGAGAACTTCATGCAAAGGGTTCTGAGGCGGGCCGAGTGCCTCGAGGCAATTCGCAGGGACCTGGAGGTCCGGATGTCATCGTACCTGCGAACCCTCGGGGCCATGGAAGAGGACTGCCTCCGGGACATCGAGCAGGAGTTTAATGATGCCCTGGCCCGGGAAATCAGGAAGTGAGCCTTCGGACTAGCCCGCTGCCATTGTATATAGTTAATTAGTGTTAGGTTTCCTTTTGGTTTTCATTTCATTTGGGGCGCTTGGACAATGCCCCACCCTTTTTGTATATAGTTGTTCATTAGGTAGGGTTTTTGTAGGTTTCCTTTCAATGGTTGGGCTCATGGACCCTGGATTTGTACTTTGTATATAGTTCAACACTGGATTTCACTTCAGTTAAGTTTCTTTTTTACCATGGATCAATGGATGTGTCTTATTTTTACACTTTGGATATGGTTGGACGGACAGACCCTTTGGACCCATTTGCTTTTGGATTGATTTGGATTCTGCTTTCACACATTTTTTTGAATATTTTAGACATGCAGCTTTTTCTTCTTTATTTCCATTATTGTGTGATTTTGTTTTATTCATTTGGTTAATTATTGAATACACATTTATTATATACTTTACTGATGTGGTCTTATATCATTTGTTTTGTGCATGTCACAATGGTGATCTTTTCACAGTCATGTGTCACCATTGCGTGGGTCTGAGGGACATTGATTCATGGCCATGCTGGTTATGTATTTTCTATCATGACTTTGGGAATTCAATGTGGGGTGTTTGGACTGGGGTGGGATTTGGGTGGCCATGAGGGGCATGGGTCTGGAGTGTGATGACCTGTCGGGGGGACATGTGTGGGGAGCATGCTGGCAGATGCCCCTGACTGCTGGGGGGTGGGGGTGCAGGGGCACATGTGTGGGACATGAGTGGGGGCCTGCTGGCAGGTTCCCCTGACTGCTGGGGTGTGGGGGTGCAGGGGGACATGTGTGAGACATGAGTGGGGGCCTGCTGGCAGGTGCCCTTGATGGCTGGGGGGTGGGGGTGCAGGGGTACATGTGTGGGACATGAGTGGGGGCCTACTGGCAGGTGCCCCGGACTGCTGGGGGGTGGGGGTGCAGGGGGACATGTGTGGGACATGTGTGGGGGCCGGCTGGCAGGTGCCCCTGACTTCTGGGGGGTGGGATGCAGGGATACATGTGTGGGACATGAGTGGGGGCCTGCTGGCAGGTGCCCCTGACTGCTGGGGGGTAGGGGTGCAGGGGGGACATGTGTGGGACATGAGTAGGGGCCTGCTGGCAGGTGCCCCTGACTGCTGGGGGGTGGGGGTGCAGGGGGACATGTGTGGGGGCCTGCTGGCAGGTGCCCCTCACTGCTGGCGGTTGAGAGTGCAAGGGGATATGTGTGGGACATGTGTGGGGGCCTGCTGGCAGGTGCCCCTGACTGCTGGGGGGTGGGGTGCAGGGGGACATGTGTGGGACATGAGTGGGGGCCTGCTGGCAGGTGCCGCTGACTGCTGGGGGGTGGGGGTGCAGGGGGACATGTGTGGGGGCCTGCTGGCAGGTGCCCCTGACTGCTGGGGGGTGAGGGTGCAGGGGGACATGTGTGGGGGCCTGCTGGCAGATGCCCCTGACTGCTGGGGGGTGGGGGTGCAGTGGGACATGTGTGGGACATGAGTGGGGGCCTGCTGGCAGGTGCCCCTGACTGCTGGGGGATGGGGGTGCAGGGGGACATGTTTGGGGGCCAGCTGGCAGGTGCGCCTGACTGCTGGGGGGTGGGGGTGCAAGCTGACATGTGGCTTGGCTGGGGGGCATGCCCATGGTGGATGGGCTGCCTACGGACATGATCAGGGGTGGGGGGTAGTCCCCTGTGGTGTGGGCTGCCTGCAGGTGCCGTGGGGCGTGTAGAGGGAACACCTGGGAGGACCCACACTGCCAATTCACGTGTAGGACTCCCTGAAATTCACGTACCCCACTCTGACAGCAAAATCGCGTGTGAAACTTCCCGCGAACCCCAGAAATATATGTACCCTGCTGAAATTGCGTGTGAAACTTCCCGCGAACCCCAGTTATACACGTACCCCACTCGCACAGGCCCTTTCGCGTGTGAAACTTCCCACGAACCCCCGTAATACACGTACCCTGCTCCAATCACGTGTGAAACTTCACGCGAACCCCAGTTATACACGTACCCCACTCGCACAAGCCCTTTCGTGTGTGAAACTTCCCGCAAACCCCCGTAATAGACGTACCCTGCTCCAATCACGTGTGAAACTTTACGCAAACCCCAGTTAAACACGTACCCCACTCGCACAGGCCCTTTCGCGTGTGAAACTTCCCGCGAACCCCCGTAATACACGTACCCTGCTCCAATCACGTTTGAAACTTCACGCAAACCCTAGTTATACACGTACCCCACTCGCACAGGCCCTTTCGCGCGTGAAACTTCACGAGAACCCCAGTTATACATGTACCCCACATGCACAGGACTTTTTGGGTGTGAAACTTCACGCGAACCCCAGTTATACACGTAGCCCACTCGCACAGTCCCTTTCACCTGTGAAACTTCCAGCGAACCCCCGTAATACACATACCCCACTCGCGCAGGCCCTTTCGCATGTGAAACTTCACGCGAACACCCGAAATACATGTACCCTGCTGAAATCGTGTGTGAAACTTCCCGCGAACCCCACTTATACACGTACCCCACTCGCACAGGCCCTTTCGCGTTTGAAACTTCCCGCGAACCGCCGTAATACACATACCCTGCTGAAATCGGGTGTGAAACTTCCTGCGAACCCCAGTTATACATGTACCCCACTCCCACAGGCCCTTTCGCGTGTGAAAATTCCCGCGAACCCCAGTTATACACGTAGCCCACTCGCACAGGCCCTTTCACGTGTGAAACTTCCCGCGAACCCCAGTTATACACGAAGCCCACTTGCACAGGCCCTTTCGCGTGTGAAACTTCCAGCGAACCCTCGTAATACAGATACCCTGCTCCAATCGCGTGTGAAACTTCACGCAAACCCCAGTTATACACGTACCCCACTCGCACAAGCCCTTTCACGTGTGAAACTTCACACAAACCCCAGTTATACATGTACCCCACTCGCAAAGGCCCTTTCGCATGTGAAACTTCACGCGAACCCCCAAAATACACTTACCCTGCTGAAATCACGTGTGAAACTTCCTGCGAACCCCAGTTATACACGTACCCCACTCGCACAGGCCCTTTCGCGTGTAAAACTTCCCGCGAACCCCCGTAATACACATACCCTGCTGAAATCGTGTGTGAAACTTCCCGTGAACCCCAGTTATACATGTACCCGACTCCCACAGGCCCTTTCGCGTGTGAAACTTTCCGCGAACCCCCGTAATACACGTACCTTGCTGAAATTGCATGTGAAACTTCCCGCGAACCCCAGTTATACACGTACCCCACTCGCACAGGCCCTTTCGCGTGTGAAACTTCCCACGAACCCCCGTAATACACGTACCCTGTGAAATCGCGTGTGAAATTTCCTGCGAACCCCAGTTATATACGTACCCCATTCGCACAGGCCCTTTCACGTGTTAAACTTCCCGCAAACCTCAGTTATACACATACCCCACTCGCACAGGCCCTTTCGAGTGTGAAAATTCCTGCGAACCCCAGTTATACATGTAGCCCACTCGCACAGGCCCTTTCGCGTGTGAAACTTCCCGCGAACCCCAGTTATACATGTAGCCCACTCGCACAGGCCCTTTCGCGTGTGAAACTTCCAGTGAACCCCCGTAATACACATACCCAGCTCCAATCGCGTGTGAAACTTCACGCGAATCCCAGTTATACACGTACCCCACTCGCACAGGCCCTTTCACGTGTGAAACTTCACACGAACCCCAGTTATACATGTACCCCACTTGCACAGGCCCTTTCGCGTGTAAACTTACCGCGATCCCCCGTAATACACATACCCTGCTGAAATCGCGTGTGAAACGTCCCGCGAACCCCAGTTATACACGTACCCCACTGGCACAGGCCATTTCGCGTGTGAAATTTCACGCGAACCCCCGAAATACACATACCCTGCTGAAATCGCATGTGAAACTTCCCACGAACCCCAGTTATACACGTACCCCACTCGCACAGGCCCTTTCACATGTCAAAATTCCTGCAAGCCCCCGTAATACACGTACCCTGCTGAAATCGCATGTGAAACTTCCCCCGAACTGCAGTTATACACGTACCCCACTCGCACAGGCCCTTTTGCGTGTGAAACTTCCCGCAATCCTCTGTAATACACATACCCTGCTGAAATCGCGTGTGAAACTTCCCGCGAACACCAGTTATACACGTACCCCACTCGCACAGGCCCTTTCGCGTGTGAAACTTCCAGCGAACTCCTGTAATACACGTACCCTGCTCCAATCGCGTGTGAAACTTCACGCGAATCCCAGTTATACACTTACCCCACTCGCACAGGCCCTTTCGCGTGTGAAACTTCACGCGAACCCCAGTTATACACTTACCCCACTCGCACAGGCCCTTTCGCGTGTGAAATTTCACGCGAACCCCCGAAATACACATACCCTGCTGAAATCGCATGTGAAACTTCACGCGAATCCCAGTTATACACTTACCCCACTCGCACAGGCCCTTTCGCGTGTGAAATTTCACGCGAACCCCCGAAATACACATACCCTGCTGAAATCGCATGTGAAACTTCCCGCGAACCCCAGTTATACACGTACCCCACTCGCACAGGCCCTTTTGCGTGTGAAACTACCCGCGAATCCCCGTAATACACGTACCCTGCTGAAATTGTGTGTGAAACTTCCCGCGAACCCCAGTTATACACGTACCCCACTCGCACAGGCCCTTTCGCATGTGAAACTTCCCGCAAACCCCCGTAATACACGTACCCTGCTGAAATCGCATGTGAAACTTCCCCCGAACCCCAGTTATACAAGTACCCCACTCGCACAGGCCCTTTTGCGTGTGAAACTTCCCGCAATCCTCTGTAATACACGTACCCTGCTGAAATCGCGTGTGAAACTTCCCACGAACCCCAGTTATATACGTACCCCACTCGCACAGGCCCTTTCGCGTGTGAAACTTCCCGCGAACCCCCGTAATACACGTACCCTGCTGAAATTGTGTGTGAAACTTCACGCGAACCCCAGTTATACACGTACCCCACTCGCACAGGCCCTTTCACATGTGAAAATTCCTGCAGGCCCCCATAATACACGTACCCTTCTCCAATCGCGTGTGACACTTCACGCAAACCCCAGTTATACACGTACCCCACTCACATAGGCCCTTTCGCATGTGAAACTTCCCGCGAACCCCAGTTATAAACGTACCCCACTCGCACAGGCTCTTTCGCATGTGAAACTTCCTGTGAACCCCTGTAATACATGTACCCTGCTCCAATCGCATGTGAAACTTCACGCAAACCCCAGTTATACACGTACCCCACTCGCACAGGCCCTTTCGCGTGTGAAACTTCACGCGAACCCCAGTTATACACGTACCCCACTCGCACAGGCCCTTTCGCGTGTGAAACTTCACGCGAACCCCCGAAATACACATACCCTGCTGAAATCGCATGTGAAACTTCCCGCGAACCCCAGTTATACACGTACCCCACTCGCACAGGCCCTTTCGCGGGTGAAACTTCCCGCGAACCCCTGTAATACACGTACCCTGCTCCAATCGTGTGTGAAACTTCGCGCAAACCCCAGTTATACACGTACCCCACTCGCACAGGCCCTTTCGCATGTGAAACTTCCTGCGAACCCCTGTAATACACGTACCCTGCTCCAATCGCGTGTGAAACTTCACGCAAACCCTAGTTATACACGTACCCCACTCGCACAGGCCCTTTCGCGTGTGAAACTTCACGCGAAGCCCAGTTTTACACGTACCCCACTCGCACAGGCCCTTTCGGTGTGAAACTTGACGTGAACCCCCAAAATACACGTACCCTGCTGAAATCGCATGTGAAACTTCCCGCGAACCCCAGTTATACACGTACCCCACTCGCACAGGTCCTTTCGCGTGTGAAACTTCCCGCGAACCCCAGTAATACACGTTCCATGCTTGGCGTTTGCTATTTGGCAGCCCTGTAAACTGGTCCAGGGTTAGCGCAGCCCTTTGCGCTGGATTGGGGATTTTGATGGGTTTTCCTTGTGCTAGGGGCGTTCTTGGGGGCGTAACTGGTGCTGCTGCAGGGTCGCTGCGCCACTCTGTGCCACGGCTGGTTTTGGAGGCGAAAAATCCATGAATACGCTGTGCGCAGAAATCAATTTTAGCGCACGCGGCTGGCGCAGACATTCGCACACGCACATTGTGCGCCAGCCGCGTGCGCCACTTTTGTCCGAAATTCTATGAATTACCCTGCAAATGTGCAGAAAGTACTACGGAAAACAACCGTTCAATAAATGTACATACACTGAAACACAAGGTAGATTAGGTCACCATAGAAGACAGCTGTGATATTTTACTAGTGAATAGAATGCAGGCAAAGCCACCATTATATAGAGGCTGGACATTGGTATCATGCATTTAGTAGGCCAGAACACATGAAGCGGGAATGGAAAACTATTTTACAGCAAGAATAATAGGCTCATGAAGCTGCATGGCGAGGCTGCCTGACCAGGAGTCAAGATTCAAGAAGCAAGGTCAGCTATTCTGAAGAAGAATGAGTATACAGAGGATTAACCTTCTCACATTAAGGTGCAATATAGAACACAAAGGATGCCCAACTTTAATTCATTTAGAGCATTTAAAGGGTACCAAATGAACCAAATTGTTGTCTCCTGGCAGGTGAGCCAAGGATAGAAATAAAGCTTTAACTTAAAGTTCCAGACACGATAGTGAGCACCCTCACTCCCGTGCACTCCCCAGATATTTAACGAACCCCAGTTATACACGTACCCCACTCGCACAGGCCCTTTCGCGTGTGAAACTACCCGCAAACCCCCGTAATACACATACCCTGCTGAAATTGTGTGTGAAACTTCCCGCGAACCCCAGTTATACACGTACCCCACTCGCACAGGCCCTTTCACATGTGAAAATTCCTGCAAGCCCCCGTAATACACGTACCCTGCTGAAATCGCATGTGAAACTTCCCCCGAACCGCAGTTATACACGTACCCCACTCGCACAGGCCCTTTTGCGTGTGAAACTTCCCGCAATCCTCTGTAATACACATACCCTGCTGAAATCGCGCGTGAAACTTCCCGCGAACACCAGTTATACACGTACCCCACTCGCACAGGCCCTTTCGCGTGTGAAACTTCCAGCGAACTCCTGTAATACACGTACCCTGCTCCAATCGCGTGTGAAACTTCACGCGAATCCCAGTTATACACGTACCCCACTCGCACAGGCCCTTTCGCGTGTGAAACTTCACACGAACCCCAGTTATACACGTACCCCACTCGCACAGGCCCTTTCGCGTGTGAAATTTCACGCGAACCCCCGAAATACACATACCCTGCTGAAATCGCATGTGAAACTTCCCGCGAACCCCAGTTATACACGTACCCCACTCGCACAGGCCCTTTTGCGTGTGAAACTACCCGCGAATTCCCGTAATACACGTACCCTGCTGAAATTGTGTGTGAAACTTCCCGCGAACCCCAGTTATACACGTACCCCACTCGCACAGGCCCTTTCGCATGTGAAACTTCCCGCGAACCCCCGTAATACACGTACCCTGCTGAAATCGCATGTGAAACTTCCCCCGAACTCCAGTTATACAAGTACCCCACTCGCACAGGCCCTTTTGCGTGTGAAACTTCCCGCAATCCTCTGTAATACACGTACCCTGCTGAAATCGTGTGTGAAACTTCCCACGAACCCCATTTATATACGTGCCCCACTCGCACAGGCCCTTTCGCGTGTGAAACTTCCCGCGAACCCCCGTAATACACGTACCCTGCTGAAATTGTGTGTGAAACTTCACGCGAACCCCAGTTATACACGTACCCCACTCGCACAGGCCCTTTCACATGTGAAAATTCCTGCAGGCCCCCATAATACACGTACCCTTCTCCAATCGCGTGTGACACTTCACGCAAACCCCAGTGATACACGTACCCCACTCACATAGGCCCTTTCGCGTGTGAAACTTCCCGCGAACCCCAGTTATAAACGTACCCCACTCGCACAGGCTCTTTCGCATGTGAAACTTCCTGTGAACCCCTGTAATACATGTACGCTGCTCCAATCGCATGTGAAACTTCACGCAAACCCCAGTTATACACGTACCCCACTCGCACAGGCCCTTTCGCATGTGAAACTTCACGCGAACCCCAGTTATACACGTACCCCACTCGCACAGGCCCTTTCGCATGTGAAACTTCACACGAACCCCCGAAATACACATACCCTGCTGAAATCACATGTGAAACTTCCCGCGAACCCCAGTTATACACGTACCCCACTCGCACAGGCCCTTTCGCGGGTGAAACTTCCCACGAACCCCTGTAATACACGTACCCTGCTCCAATCGTGTGTGAAACTTAACGCAAACCCCAGTTATACACGTACCCCACCCGCACAGGCCCTTTCGCATGTGAAACTTCCTGCGAACCCCTGTAATACACGTACCCTGCTCCAATCGCGTGTGAAACTTCACGCAAACCCTAGTTATACACGTACCCCACTCGCACAGGCCCTTTCGGTGTGAAACTTGACGTGAACCCCTGAAATACACGTACCCTGCTGAAATCGCATGTGAAACTTCCCGCGAACCCCAGTTATACATGTACCCCACTCGCACAGGTCCTTTCGCGTGTGAAACTTCCCGCGAACCCCAGTAATACACGTTCCATGCTTGGCGTTTGCTATTTGGCAGCCCTGTAAACTGGTCCAGGGTTAGCGCAGCCCTTTGCGCTGGATTGGGGATTTTGATGGGTTTTCCTTGTGCTAGGGGCGTTCTTGGGGGCGTAACTGGTGCTGCTGCAGGGTCGCTGTGCCACTCTGTGCCACGGCTGGTTTTGGAGGCGAAAAATCCATGAATATGCTGTGCGCGGAAATCAATTTTAGCGCACGCTGCTGGCGCAGACATTCGCACACGCACATTGTGCGCCAGCCGCATGCGCCACTTTTGTCCGAAATTCTATGAATTACCCTGCAAATGTGCAGAAAGTACTACGGAAAACAACCGTTCAATAAATGTACATACACTGAAACACAAGGTAGATTAGGTCACCATAGAAGACAGCTGTGATATTTTACTAGTGAATAGAATGCAGGCAAAGCCACCATTATATAGGGGCTGGACATTGGTATCATGCATTTAGTAGGCCAGAACACATGAAGCGGGAATGGAAAACTATTTTACAGCAAGAATAATAGGCTCATGAAGCTGCATGGCGAGGCTGCCTGACCAGGAGTCAAGATTCAAGAAGCAAGGTTAGCTATTCTGAAGAAGAATGAGTATGCAGAGGATTAACCTTCTCACATTAAGGTGCAATATAGAACACAAAGGATGCCCAACTTTAATTCATTTAGAGCATTTAAAGGGTACCAAATGAACCAAATTGTTGTCTCCTGGCAGGTGAGCCAAGGATAGTAATAGAGCTTTAACTTAAAGTACCAGACACGATAGTGAGCACCCTCACTCCCGTGCACTCCCCAGATATTTAAAGGGAACATACAGACAATGCGTGGAAAAATTCACTTGACAGATCACAATAGCTAGCCACTCAAATAGACTTGAATGACCAATATATATTACAGCTAGATTTGGAGTATCTTTAAACTATGGGCCTCATTACAAGGTAGGCGGAAGCCATGGCGCTATTAGCGCCATGGCTAGCCCCTTACCGCATTCTGGGTCCGTGTTCCTGGAATGGGGACTTACCAGGTCATTCCTACCTTGGCGGGACCGGTAAGTCCCCATTCCGGGAACCATTCCCCATTCCCATTTTAGCCCCCATAGGGCACAATGGGAATGGGAAAGGAGCTAATAACGGGCCCACTAGTAGCGGGCCCGTTATTAGCTCTGACGTCCCTCAACAGGTCCCTTCAATAATGCCTGGTAAAACCAGGCGTTAAGGAAGGGACCCGCTAAGGGACCTCGTAGTAGGGCGGTAATGGATTACCCGCACCGGTGCCCTTACCGGTGCCGGTAATTCCTTACTGCCTACCGTGTAACGAGGCCCTATGACTCTGCTATGTTAGTGTTATTGCAATCATTTCAGGTGAAACGTGCATAGTTTAAAGTTTTAAAAAAAATGTTATTATGACTTAAATGGTTCACAACATTGAAAACCTTTAGTCAAAATGAGCGCGTATTGCACACAGCCATCTATTTAAAACTTAATAAAACTAAACAAAACTCACAATAAACAATGTCTTAAAGCATAAATGAACATTGACATGTACGTGCAGTTATGGATATTTAAATGAAAAGGTCTAGTTACTCCAGTTTAGGATTCAGGGTTCAGGGTTATTTGAGATACTGTTTGCAGAACACTTGGGTGCAAAATGTATGATTAGTGCGCAAGTTGCCCCTATTTGAACAAAAAGGGTGCACTGGGTTGCACATACAATGTTGATCACTTCTATTATTTTCTCTGCCTTGCACCACCTTGTATGAAATCATCACTATGTTTTCCAATCGTTCTTTAATCTGTTCCACTCTTTCTTGCAGTAGTAAGGCATGCTCATGTTAATACTTACTCTCACGGGGTGTATTACAGCTGTAATGTGCCATTCAGTTTCCCTTTAACAGAGAAGCGTTCTTATAAAATCAAGTTTAAATCCCAATAAAAAAATTAAGACGTGTCCCTATTTTACTGAAACGTGTCTGTACAGGTGGACATGTGCCAATGAGCTCAATGGAGGTGCTACTTTCACATAAACACACTGACATTTGCAACTCATTTACCACCCTTGTCACAGTTGTGAGTCATTCCTTGATGATATCTCTGATCCCTTCAAAACAGTTTCCAACTCACTCACAACAACAATCTTCCTCAACGTGCCAATAGCCCTGGATATTAATAGCACCAGGGATGCTCACCATCATGTTACAATACCCTGAAAAATACGACATGTACTGAACCCCACCCAAGGAAAATATATTCAACATTGACTACTCTGGATCTTACGTGGAAGAGTTCCTTAAAGCAATCCCCTGCGACTGGACTGCCCACAGTGCCATCCTTATCCTCCTTATTCAATCCCTCCCAATTAATGAGGGACAGGGGAAGCCCATCTTGTCTTCCCACCCGCCCTGTAAAAACTTCCTCTTGCTAATGTTAACGACTGATTGAAAACATTCAACCAAAGCATGAACCGGTCGATGAAATGCATGCCTCCCTGAAGCAATGTCTCAACAGGGTTAAACCCTCCACCCTGTGGTATACCTAGTGACAATAACATTGTATAAATACAAGACACGTGGTGGTTCAAAACACATAAGCACAAGTACCTTTGCACCTTATACAGGATATGCAGTACTTAATGACATCATCATGGAACCTAAACCTGTGCATTACTGAATTACTGTTAGAAAGTGACCAACATTGAGTCCTGGATCACCGTGGCAGCCAGGGCAGAACTTGACTGGGGCCCGCAGTCATAGGTGCAGGCTACCGCCTGTGCTGGGCTCCCTGCTCCCCTATCGAGCAGTGACAACACTGTCGCGAAGAACGGAGGGCAGCCACACCCCTGGTGCCTGTACCCAAAATGGAATCTATGGGGACAGCGCCAGACTCGGAAACTTCCCTCCATACCAGAAACTCTTCCCATGACCCGGAAGTCCCTGATGTACTTCCGGGTTGCCGTAATAAAGTTTGGGCACCCCGTGAAACGGGCTCCTGATCAACTTCTCAAGTGGACGCCATGCCTAGCCATCTTTACAGAATGCCTATCCCAATGCTTCTTTCCAGACACGGCTCCTCTCCAAGTCCTGGGTATTCAAGTAAGTTATGTATTAGACAAAGACAGTAAGAGACTACTGCCTGGTTCTCGTAGAGAGCTCTGTCATGTTTACCTTCAATTACCGATAGAGCTTGCTTTTCTTTAGCGTTCCAAATCCCTTTGCTCCACCTTCATGTTTCCTACCTTTGACTTACCCCTTTTTCCATTAAGATCCTACTAAGATACATCCACACCCTATAGTTGTAAGTATCTTACTTAAGGGTTGGGTGGATGGGTGGAGAGTAAAACGGAGAACAGAGCTCTAAATCTAGTCTTTTTGTTGTAGGTCATCACAGTCCAAACCAGATATTGAAGGTACAGCTGCTCACTGTTCACGGTTGTGGATCGCGCCTCAAACTGGGTACCTGACAGTGTTCTAACAGAACCTCGGAGGTCCAGTCTTTTGGTTTGGTTTACAGCATTTACACCCTGCTCTCGAGAAATAGGTGGAATCCAATATCAGGTACTGACAATTACTAATCCAGAAGCCACTTACAGGAACAAAACCCATCGTTTTGGCAGTCAAACACTGCTCCAATAAAGTTCCAACCCTCGTAATATGAAAATGTAATACAATTAACAATGTCTTCATCACCAAGATAGCTACAATTAAGCAGCATTTCAATTTGTTAATGTTGGTGCTCCCCACTCTCAATTGCCTGTCGTTGATTCAACCTTGACACCACTCATGCACATGGATCCACAACATACTCCCTGATACTCTGCATCACAAAAACTTACCTCATGCCAGAATGATATTCTTCCTGCCATCATCATAAACCGATTCTCCGGGTTCTCCCCTCCGATCTCCACTCCTTGAAGTCAATGCCTCTGTCTATTAGGCCATTGTCCCAATCATATTAAGGATTTAAGTGCCCACTCTTAAAAGACAGACTTTAGACCTAGCTAACCTGGCTAAATGCTAGTCTCCATTTATAAAATCATTGAGAAGGCAGTTTCCAAATAATTCCATAATCAATTTTCCCAATATGGCTTGCTTGGCGACCACTAATATGTATTTAGACCCAGATGCAGCATAGAAACTCTCACAATCCGGGTCATAGTTGATGCTTTACAAATGACAAGTAAAGATAACTCCAGCCCTCATTCTTCGTGACCTCAGAAAATTCCTTGCAGCCTTAGAACTGAACACCACTCTCAGCAAATCATAATATGTCATACTAGGCCACACATCTACACTGGAGGCCACCCAAGGGAGGCTGAATGCCAGACACCGTGAAGGATGCACACATCAGTTAGCCACAGGTGCTATTTCACATGCATTCATTATGGGCATCAATCTGTCAACATATCAAGAAAAGGCTCAAATCACTGGTATGCCACCACTTTTCCAGAAAATAAAATCCTTTCTCGTGGGAAATTTAGAATCATGTTATGTGTATGTATTTTATAGTTGTGTGTCAGGGGTCGCCTCGGGACTCGCCAATAAAAATGGCAAAAGTAGTCAATAAAGAAGTGTCCACATGCAAGAAGTAACGCAGGTTTATTCAGGGCCCAGGCACAGCTGGGACAGCTATATTCAAAGAGATCGCAGAACAGAACAGTGTGAATCGGCAATGTCAAAGAAACAACCCTGAACCTAAAACATGAAAAAATCTCCCCACAACAAGCGGATTGGTGCTTGCACAGTATACCCTTCTAAAAAAACATACATTATGTTCTGGAATTGGGACCACAAACCTTGCCACACCACCCTTAGTGATAACTTGTTACGTCACAATCTGACTCCCACTTCCCACATTATAATGACAATTCATTGAAACATTTCAGATGACAAGCAGAACTTTATTCATCTGTTCCGGCCATCTCATCTACGTATCTCATCTACATTCTCATGAGAAATGCTCTCTACCATGGCACCCTCACAGCCTTGAACTAAGCACATACTGCTATACAAATGTTTCATATTAAGTACTCTTCAACCTTCTTCCCATGCTAAACGTACTAAGGGGCAATGTGACCCTGCAGTGGTTCTTTTGACTCCATCTAAAAATCGCACTTTGCAAATCATTTTGACTTATAAAGTGTGTATGCCCTCTTTGCCTGTCGGCAGGACCCATGGGTTCTAATCTATGACCTTGAAAGCATAAAAACTATTGTTTGCTTCTTACCTTAACAGCCTGGGATCATGGGACCTCAGATGTTTTACCAGCCACTGCGGCTTTGTTGCTAAAAAAGCTAACACGTTTTCTGCAAAAGCATGCTGTAAGGCCTATTTACCACATTTCAGCCTACACTAAGTTTGGTTATACTTACCTGTGCCCTGAATTGCTTTTATATGTAAGTGGCTTTTATTTTGGGCTTGATTTGCATAATGATTAAAAGGATCCCCGTCCTATTTTACAACATTACTCTTGCAATTGTTAAGTACATACCTTTTCACAGTGCAGAATGTATATTTATTAAGCAATTTCACCAAAGATATTACTTAGTAATCCAATGGTACCAAAAGGCCTAATACAACAGGATAACCAACAGCTGAACAGGCACAATCAAGAAGAGGTAGAAAGAGAAAGGAAATGGTCCTGTAAAACAGTATAGCAAGCTGCCAAGGTAGAGGCAGAGCCATTGTACAGTGAAGAGTGTTTACGGGCTTACAGGGAGAATGCTAGAAAACGGGACTGGACACATATTGGCCTGTGAACAGACAGGGTAAATAAAGATGTGGAGTGAAAAAAATGAGAATGTTTATACAAGGAAACAAGAGAAGATACAGGGTAGCAAAGACATATAAACAATACATAGAACATTAAACAGGATCTGGAAACACCACCTTAGCCAGCACAGCGAGATGAAAGAGGCTGAGATGGAAGAACAGGGGTAAAATGCGGAAAAGCAGGAAAACAGAATCCTTACAAATAGAATCAAGAGGAAATAAAGCATATACCAGAAGACCAACCAGAAATACAGAACAGTAATCTAAACGAGAAACGACATGGGAGGTGATCAAAACTTTCATAGTATGGAACGTTAAAAAGGGCCGAATTTTAGAAATATTGTATAAAGTAATTCAAGATGATTTAGCCAGACCTGAGATGTGAAAGGAAAAGGAAAGAGTGGATTCAAAAGTAACCTCAATATTTCTAGCCAATGAAGACAATGGAAGATTCTTCAGCTGGTCCATTTAGGAGATTGTTATTAAATTGGAGGATTTCTAAAGCTAGACTTTTTGTAAAGTACAATCTATGGACAAGGTTTCACATTTCAGAATGGTGTTTGCTAACAAATTTCTATGTTGAAATTTGCTTTTTCATTAATTCCTGTAGTGCATGCTAATGAATGTCCTCGTAATCTACAAGGTAATTCATAGAATTTCGCACAAAAGTGGCGCACGCGGCTGGTGCACAGTGTGCGCGTGCGAATGTCTGCGCCAGCCGCGTGCGCTAAAATCGATTTCCGCGCACAGCGTATTCATGGATTTTACCCTCCAGAACAAGACGGGGCGCAGAGTGGCGCAGCAACCCTGCAGCAGCGCCAGTTACGCCCCCAAGAACGCCCTCGCGCAAGGAAAAGCCATCAAAATCCCCAATCCAGCGCAAAGGGCTGCGCTAACCCTGGACCAGTTTACAGGGCTGCCAAACAGCAAACGCCAAGCGGGGAACGTGTATTACAGGGGTTCGCATGAAGTTTCACACGCGAAAGGGCCTTTGCGAGTGGGGTACGGTTATAACTGGGGTTCGCGTGAAGTTTCACACGCGATTGGAGCAGGGTACGTGTATTACGGGGTTTGCGGGAAGTTTCACACGCAAAAGGGCCTGTGCGAGTGGGGTACGTGTATAACTGGGGTTCGCGGGAAGTTTCACCTGCAATTTCAGCAGGGTATGTGTATTACTGGGGTGTGCGAGAAGTCTCACACGCGATTGGACCTGTGCGAGTGGGGTACGTGTATAACTGGGGTTCGCAGGAAGCTTCACACGTGATTTCAGCAGGCTACGTGTATTACGGGGGTTGGTGGTAAGTCTCACACGCGGTCGGATCCGGGTACATGTATTTCGGGGGTGCGCAGGAAGTTTCACACACGAAAGGGCCTGTGCGAGTGGGGTACGTGTATTCTTGGGGTTTGCGTGAAGTTTTACATGCGAAATGGCCCTGTGCAAGTGGGTTACGTGTATTCCTGGGGTTCGCGTGAAGTTTTACATGTGAAAGGGCAACGCCCGTGCGCGATACGTCACAGACGCGCTTACGCGCTGAGGGCCTTTGGTCCAATGAAATCACGTACGTGTGCTGACCCGCTTACACGCTAAGGGCCTTTCCTCGAATTACACGCTGACGTGCACATTTTTCATGTGCCAAATCACTCTGTATCAAGCTGGCCACGCGAAAACACACGGAAGACCACGCTCCTGCCCAAAAAGCCCAATCACTGCCCCCCAGAGCCCCAGCAGCCTCCCACCTGCCATCTGCTGCTGCCTGACTGCCTGCTGGCCACGTGCCCTGCTATTTGGTGCCTGCACATCAGCCATTTGCAGGGGTCCAGTTGCTGTGTCCACCCCTGCTGGAACAAAAGACTCCCGACTGGGATACCATCGCTCCACAGCCCAGCCCCAGGACCCAGTTGTCCACCCACTCCTGCCTCTGGGGTTGCCATGTCGGGAACATCTCCATCTGACACCACTGGCAACCCCCAGCCAGAGAGGCAGAGGGCCACCAGCTTCACTGCCACCGAAGTTGGTGTCCTGGTGGAGCATGTCCTGGGGCATTATGATGCCCTCTTCGGAACATCACGCACCAACAAGAAAGGACGGGAGAGGATCTGGGACGATGTAGTGGTTGCCATCAATGCGGAGGGAGTGGCAACCCGCGACATCAAGCACATCAAGAAGCGCTGGGAGAACTTCAGGTCCAGGACCCTCCACAAGGCCCAGCGCCTCGCGGAGGGGGGCCGGACACGCATGAGTAACATCCAGATGAGGGTCCTGGAACGCGTAGGCCCAGCGCTCCACGCCCAGATCCTTCGGAGGCAGACCCGTCTGGAGTTGAGCGGTAAGTGGCCAAGCATTGCTGTGTGAGACAGAGCATGCTGCAGTGTGCTGGTAGTCTGATGCTTGCCTGTATGTGTGAAATAGGCCATGTATGGATGTGTGTGTGCAGGGACATCATGGTTATGCATGTGATGAGACCAGTTATGTGTGAACCACATGGTTGGTGCATGTGTTTTAATGCAACATGGGGAGCTCTATGCGGAATGCACACATGAAAGCATGGCTGTCTCTGTTCCTGGACATGAAGGGGGGGTGAGGAATGGGTGCTGATGTCATTTACATGTATGGTGCACATGTGTGTGTGCCTGAGAAGTGTGTGTGTGCCTTTGAAATGCAATGGATGCATGTGACTTTGAAGGCAACATCTTGGTTTACAGGGGCCCTTCTACATGGATGTTGATGTTGATTGCAGGCGCCAGGACTGTTTCTGTATGTGTGTTGTGTGCTTTCACCCATGTGTTGTGGAATGACAGGATGGAAGTGACATTTGACAGTGCCACTCATGTGTTATTGATTCCTGTCTAGGGTATTTTGTACTGTACTCTGATGCTTGTGTTCTATGTCTTCCTCTACGCAGCATCAAGTGAAGAAGAGGGCGGTGACAGCGCCGTGGAGCTAAGTGGCGGGGATGCCTCCACTGGGCGCCGACGCAAGGCCCAGTCACCCTCCCATCATCCTGGACCGAGGGGGCTGGTGCTGCGTCTGCCACAACGGCTGTGGCGGAAGGGCCGGGTGAGCCCCCACAGTGGCTTCCAATAGCGGAAGATGGTGTGGAGCCATCCATGTTGGTGGTCTCCACAGAGGAGGAGGAGCCTGCTACTGAGCCGCACATGGGGCCTGGTGGGGGTAGTACCACTGGTGAAAATCGTGCAGTCCAGGGCCAGGGTCAGGAGGCAGCACAGGTCACCGCGGAGGGGCCTGTGCATGTTGCTGTTCCTGACCATGTGACTGCACCACCATGCACCAGCAGGGAGGCCCCGTCCCAGGCCCGTCCGCACTATGCACTGCCTCTCCACTACCTGTGGATGAGGGGTCCCACAAACGTATGGGCTCCGTCCTGGTTGGTGGGTTCCTACATGTGTCGTGCACTCTGGCGGACCTCTCCTCCTCTGTGGAGACTATGCGCCAGTCGTTCTCCACACCGTCTTCCGGCCCAGATTCCACCAGGGCCCCCTGTGGACCTGGCCCGACCAACACAGCCAGCTTGGTGGAGCTCACAGTCGGGAGTCGGCGGCCCAGCAGGGGTGGACACCACAACTGGAGACCAGCTGATGGAGGATGTGTGCAGGCACCATCAGACACGGCACATGGACAGCAGCAGTAGGAGCAGGCTCTAGGTGGGAGCAATGAGGTCTCGCAGGGAGGCACTCATGGCCTGTTCCAACTCCCTTCAAATTGCCTCGAGGCGCTCAGCCCGCCTCAGGGCCCTCCGCATGGAGTTCTCCGCCCTGACCATCGTGAGCCATGCCTCTTCTGCCCGCTGCTGCTCCGCATCTATAGCATGGCCCAACCGCTGCCACACGGAAGACACTTCCAGGCTTGGGTCCTCCTGCTCTCTGGCCGATGCCTGCCCCTCCGATGTTGAAGGCCCCGAGCCATGATGGCTCACAAATTGTTGCTGATGCTGCTGTGCCTCTGCCTGTGCCCTGGCCATTGTGGCCTGCACATCCTCCTCCGGCTGGGGTGCAGTTGTTGAGGTGGCCACTCCTGCTGGATGTCCGACTCCCGACTGTGGCAGGGATGTGTTCTCCACCAGCCTGGCCGCAGGGTCACTGTACAATGGACTGATACACACATGACAGTTGCACATGAGTGGCATTGTTTAACTACAGACACAGCATCACACTCCACGACACACATGTCATTTTAAATCACACACATGAACATTTCAACAACATCCGGTGCCTTAGCGAGGCGCCAGGCCTTGTTCAGGGTCCTGGACCTGAAGTCCTCCCAGCGCTTCTTGACATGATGTAAGTCGCGGACTGCCACCCCCTCTGCGTTGATTTCAGTCACAATGTCATCCAGATCCTGGTCCGTACTTCATTGTCGGCGTGCAAACTTCCAAAGAGGGCATCATACTGCCCCAGGACTTGCTCCACCAGGACACCAACTTCGGTGGCAGTGAAGCTGGCTGGGGGTTGCCAGTGCTGCCAGATGGTGTTGTGCCGGACATGGCAACCCCAGAGGCAGGAGTGGGTGGGCAACTGGGTCCTGGGACTGGGCTGTGGAGCGATGGAATCCCAGTCGGGAGCCTTCGGTTCCAGCAGGGGTGGTCACAGCAACTACACCCCTGGCTGACGTGCAGGCAGCAAATGGCAGGGCATGTGGGCAGCAGGCAGTCAGGCAGCAGCAGATGGCAGGTGGGAGCGTGCTCGGGGGCTCTGGGGAGCAGTAATTCGGCCTTCTGGGCAGGAGCGTGGTCTTCCGTGTGTTTTCGCGTGGCCAGCTTGATACAGAGTGATTTGGCACGTGAAAAAATTGCACGTCAGCATGTAATTCGAGGAAAGGGCCTTGGCGCGTAAGTGCGTCAGCACACGCACGCGATTCCATTGTACCAAAGGCCCTTAGCGCGTAAGCGCGTAAGTTACATTACACGTGCGGGCGTTTCCCTCATAGCACGTGATGACAGAGCACACGTGGAAAAACTGCACTTCCGAGTGTCATCGCATGTAATTGGAGGAAAGCGCCTGCGTACATGCGTATCTGACGTGTACGTGTGGGCCAGTTTAAAAGCTACGTGTAGGATGCCATTTTCTTGTACGTGTTTTTTGTGGAACGCGAGTGGGTGAAATATGTACTTCTTGTCGGTTCACACGTGATTACTTCACAGCGTTTCTAGTTCGTACTCCCTGTTACCTCTGACAGCTCTTTTCTGATTGTTTGTTGGCCCTGTTTCCTCAAACAGAGTTCACTTCTCATTTTGTCCTGTATCCTCAGACAGCGTACAATTCTTCTTTTGCCGGGGGTGTTGCCAACGCGCACACACGTGTATTTTTCGTGTACTTTTTCCAGGCAGCCAGTGAGTTCTGCACGTATTTAGCAACTGTGCTTGCCCCGTTTGTCTCGTTCTCCTTCAGAGGTCATTGTAGGCTGCGTGTATTACGTGTACGCTTAGTTTTGTATTTCTGGGTGCCACAGCGTGGTGCGGGTTCATTTTTTCACGCACGTGGTCTATGAGGGGTTGCGTGCACGTTAATTTTTGATTTTGGTCTGCCTGTGTGTTGCGTGACCCGTCATCTTCCCCCAGGGGTCACAGACAGCCTTGTTAGAGCACTAGGTTACCTTTGACCCCCAATCGCCCAGGACAATAGTTTAATGCAACTCCCATACGCACAACAACATCAGTGCCATGGTTGGGAGGCGACCAAGCGGTAAGGGAGGCAAAGGTGGCCGATCTTCAGAAGGTGGGCGTTGTGGGCACGGTAGGGGACGTGGCCAGGATTTGCAGGGTGCCCCTATACCCCCATGTGTGGAGGAACAATCAGGGACACCCATGCCCCCCCCCATGGTTGAGGGAAACGTGGCTGACACCATCCCAGCTCAGCCCCTCTTGGACCAGGCCATTGTGGCACCTGACCTGGCACAGGATGACTCCCTGGCTGACTTCCAGGTGAGCAAGTCTAGGCCACGTGTGGCGGTGCAAGTTGTTGTCACCAAGCCACGTGACGTGGATCTGGGGCAGCTATGTCATCTGCTGCCCCAAGTATGCAGGGTGGGGAGGCTGCAGGGGCAGCTGCAGCTCCATCCGCCCCAGCTCTGACTCTCCCAGCCAGGACAGTGTCAGTACAGGTCTATCAAACTGACGTTCCTCCTGCCAACATTACCCTGCAACCAATGCCTGCATCAAGACCAAGGTCATTGTGCATTCCCACACTCCTACTACCCAGTCCACCGGTGATTCTGCCCCTACTGACCAGAGCGGCGTAAGCCACGCTGGCTCTGCTCCACCTTTAAAAAAGAGGAAGAAGGGTGCTATGGCATGACAGGCTGAGACCCCAGACACAGGTACCTCAAGGAAGGCTTGCTTTAATGATCTAGAACTTGATGCACTTTAATGATCTGGAACGTGTCGGTGTTAAGGTGTGAGTCACGTGAATGTTGCGTACCTGTATGTTTGTTTGATCTCGACGGGGCAGCCAGACTGACAAGAAGAATTGGTGACACGAGAAACCAGCCTCTCCTCCACCCAGAATGGGTACTGGGTAAAAGATGGACCGATTCCCAACGTCACAAGCTGCTCTCTCCTGATTTCCGTGACGTCGGGACTGTGCAAGCACAGGCAGGAGAGGCTGAAGGAACAAGTCTTTGAAGTGATGAAGCTCCAGAGTCCAAGGATGTCAGAGGCGATACCTAGAGAAGACGCTGATGCAGTGGTGCTCAAGAGTCCAAGGAAGACAAAGGCGAGCTCCAGGAGAAGACACTGGATGCTGTGGTGCTCTAGAGTCCGAAAAATGGCCGGATATTCACCAGGGAGATGCTGAATACTGAGGGGCTCATGAGTCCAAGGATGGCTGAGGCGTGTACCAGAGAAGGCACTGGAAGAATGCCCACAGAGCTCAGGCTGGCACGAAGCAGGAGAAAAGGGAAAATCAAGGCAGTGGTACCTAGCCTGGCTAAAGGTGGGGGCACCTGGGAAAATGGGAGAACTGACGTGGACCAGGCTGGGAGAGGAGTCCAGGAAGGCAGGGAACCCCAGCAAACCAAAAGGGAAACAAAGGAAAAATCCAGGGGGACCCGGGGAGAAGCAGGGAGCTGGCAAGGAGAGGACAAGGGAAAGGAGATCCCCAGAAGGGCTGAGCAGAGCAAGGCAGGCGCAGGAACAAGGGGTGAGCGAGTAACACGATCAGGAACAGAACGCGTTGAGACGCGATCTGCTCCCGATCCTCACTCTCCTTTTATGGGCCGCCGGCACCCGCGAGGCCTGGAACGCAAGCTGATTGTCACCGGGCGCCGGCGGACCCAGAGCGAGGCTTGGGCAGCAAGCCCCTCCAATCCGAGGTGACCAATCCATGGCGCATGCGCGTAACCGTGATCGCGGTCTCCCGCGCATGCGCCGAGGAGCTGCAGCCCTGGTCCCCGTAGCTCTCCCCCCGGTGCCTCCCCAAGTATCTCCTGAACCTCAAATTCGGGAACCCCCTGTACAAGAACAAGAGCCGGGCGAGGACTGGCACGACCATAGGGCTCAACAACATAGGGCTTCAAAAGGGAGACATGAAAAACAGGATGAATATGCCAGGAACGGGGCAGCTGAAGACGAAAAGCCACAGAGGCCAGGCGCTTGGTGATCCTAAATGGGCCAAAATACCGGGGAGCCAACTTAACCGGTAAGTTGCGAAGTGGCAGATTTCTAGAGGACAACCAAACCCTATCCCCAACCCGGAAATCAGGTTCCACTCTCCTCCTCCGGTCAGCCTGAGACTTCATATGGTCTTGGGCAGCCTCCAATGACTTGCGTGCCAACTCGTGCTGCTGTTGGATAGCCGAAATCAGGGTATCAGCGGAAGGAACCATGCTGGACGGCACAGGATGGAAAGGTATCAACTTTGGATGCTGACCCGTCGAACAATAGAAAGGACTGGTTCCGATGGAAGAATGGGTAGAATTGTTGTAGGACACCTCGGCCATGTCCAGATATGCCATCCAATTGGACTGCGTGGCATTTGCAAAACAACGGAGGTATGCTTCCAGCGTCTGATTCGTTCTCTCCGTGAGACCAATGGACTGTGGATGATAACCAGAGCTCAGGGCTCTGCGGATACCAAGATGGCCACACACCTTGCTCCAGAAAGAAGAGAGGAATTGAGCGCCACGATCAGAAATGATCTTCTCAGGAAGGCCATGTAACCGATAAACTTCATGCAAAAAGGCCGTAGCCATCTGGGCAGCAGTAGGTATCTTCTTGAAAGGAATGAAATGGGCCTACTTTGTAAAACTGTCCACAACGACCATTATACAAGTGTACCCATCCGAGGGAGGCAGATCAACAATGAAGTCAGTGGCGATGGTGTGCCAAGGATATGGTGGCAACTCCGTAGGTAAAAGTAATCCCAAGGGCCGTTGTCTGGGAACCTTGGATTGAGCACAAACCGGACAGGTTTCCACATACTTTCGGACCTCACCAGCCCAGCCAGGCCACCAAAATTGTCGAGATAGCAGTTCTTGTGTTGCCCTAATCCCTCGGTGACCCCCAATGGGGGAATCATGGAAGCCGTGCAATATGCCATCTCGAATCTCCCCCTCGGGAATGTACAGTCTTCTACGGAAAAATAGAAGGCCATGATGTTCGGATATTGAAGGCTGTTGAAGTAGAGTTGACCTGCTAGAATCTATCCGGGTGGCATCTGATATCGACTGCAAGAGTGGTGATAAAGTCAATAAAAAATGATGGGAAGAGATCAGTGGTTGAGCCAGACTGGAGTGACCTTCTTCCTTCTCCATCTCCAAGGACCGAGACAAGGCATCAGCCCTTAGGTTCGAAGATCCTAAGTGACATGAAACACATACGTAGAAAAGAAGAAGGCCCACCGGGCCTGTCGTGGTGTTCGACATTGCAAGGAGTGCAAGTACTGCAGATTGCAGTGATCAGTACGGACCTCAATAGAGAAGCGGGCTCCCAGCAGGTGATGTCTCCACTCCTCAAACGCGGTCTTAATTGCCAATAGTTCCTTTTCAATGACAGCATAGTTCTTCTCACTGGGGCTCAGCTTACGAGAGAAGTAGGCCACTGGATGTTCAACCGAAGTAGCGGGATCCTTCTGCAAAAGAACAGCCCCTACAGCAAAATCCAAAGCGTCCGCCTCGACAATAAATGGTAGTTCGTCCTGAGGATGACGTAGAATCGGAGTGGCCATAAAGGCTGACTTCAAGGTGTCAAATGCTCGCGTGGCATGAGAGTCCCACAGGTAAGCAATCTTACTGCTAGTCAGTCTAGTGAGAGGTGCCGTGATCTGAGAGAAATGAGGAATAAATTGCCTGTAAAAGTTGGCAAATCCCAAAAAGCGTTGTAAGGACCTTACATCATGAGGCTGTTTCCATTCTTGAATAGCCTGGACCTTCTTGTGCTCCATCTCGATACCAGCTTGACTAATCACAAATCCCAGGAACTCTATTCTCGATTGATGAAAGGAACACTTCTCTGCCTTGGCAAACAGATGACTGAGATATAAACGATGGAGGACCTCCCGTACATGGCTTATGTGTTCCTCCCTAGATCTGGAAAAGACTAGAATATCATCCAGATAGATCCAGACTGAATTTCCAATCAGGTCTCCGAAGGTGTGATCCATGAGCCGTTGGAAAACCGCAGGGGCATTGCACAGACCAAAAGGCATCACCCTGTATTCAAAGTGCCCAATAGGTGTCTTGAATGCAGTCTTCCATTCATCGCCACTCTTGATGCGAACCAGATGATAGGCCCCTCGTAAGTCAAGCTTTGTAAAGATCCAGGCTGAGTGCAGGGTTTCTAGAATACTACAAATCAAAGGTAGTGGGTACCGGTCCTTAGTAGTAATATCGTTCAATTGCCGGTAATCAACGCAAGGTCTCAAAGTGTCTTCCTTCTTCTTTACAAAAAATAGGGGAAATCCTGCGGGTGATTTGTTAGGAGTGATGTATCCCTTACTCAAACAGTCCGACAAGTAATCCTGTAGCACTCATTTCTCTTCCTGAGTTAAAGCATACAGTCTACCATGGGGAATCTCAACACCAGGTGACAATTCTATGGCACAATCGAACGACCGATGAGGTGGCAGGGGTATGTTTCCTGGTTCAGCAAAGACCTGTTCAAAGTTGACATATTCTGGAGGAATCTGGAAAGTAGAACAAAGACTGATCCCTTTGCCACGAAAAAGTCTGGACTGGCAGGCTGCGTTTCTGGGTGCAAGAGGTGGAAGTAAAGGTCAAGGTATGAGTCCTCCAATTGATGACTGGATTGTGATGCTGGAGCCAAGGTAACCCCAAGACCAACTTGTAGGTGGGAGACTTCATAACATCTAGAGCAAGCTCTTCCACATGGTCGGCGATCCGAAGAGTTAACCCTACAGTGTGCAGACGAACCGGTCCTGAAGATAAAGGAGTACCATCGATAACTTCCACAGGTAGGGCAGAGTGTCTGGGTAGAAGGGGAATCTTATTGATGTTTGCAAATGTTTCATCGATGCAATTGCCAGACGCCCCACTATCCAACAGCCCAAAAACCTCTAGAGTCCGACCAGGCAATTGGATATGGACCTTCAGGGTTAGTAAGATAGCTGGTTGCATGGGATGAAGAATTGAACAACAAGTGGAAAGGTCTGAAAAGGGGGTGAGACCTGTCGTTGCCTCTCCTCTACACGACAGGTCCTCTAGTTTCCCGTCTTCTTCTTCTGAAGTTGTAAAGGACACGTTCCCAGGTAGTGCCCAGCAGCGCTGCAGTAAAGACAAAGGCGTAAAGTTCTTCTTCGCCTCCTTTCTTCATCAGATAAAGGACCCCTCACAGCTCCCAACTGCATAGGTTCGGGTCCAGATTCTGCCGAACCAAAAGCTCCGGCGTGAAGACTGGCCGTTCTAGAACTGACTCTCTCAAACCGACGTCTCTCAGCCTTTCGCTCAGCTAATCTCTGATCAATTCGGAGCACCTGATTGATTAAGAGTTGGAGGGTCTCAGGTTCGGGGATGTGGAGCAACTCATCCTTGTATTCTTCCCTCAACCCCATGCGTAACAGGGTCTTCTGCTTGATTTCAGGCCATTGAGAGTCAGTAGCCAGTAGGCGGAAGCGACTGATGTATGTTATTATGTCGGCACCTCCCTGCTTGATGTCCATCAACTGATTTTGCGCAACGGCGGCCAGGTTGGGCGTCTGAAAAACCTCCAGGAATGTCTTCCCAAAAGCAGCAAAATCATTCAATATGGGACTGTTAGTAGCCACAAAAGGTGTTGCCCAGGCGAGAGCGTTCCCAGTTAAATTTCCCAAAATGTATCCGATCTTGGCTTTATCTTTATTGAAATGGGTCGACCTGAAGAGAAAATGGATTCGACAGTGATTGCAAAATTCCGCTACTCGACGTGGGTCTCCTTCAAACTTGATTGGGGTAGTATGAGCCAAAGAACTCTCAGCCTGCGGAGCACTCCCTGCCCCTTGAGTTACCATTTGACGTAAGACTTGGTTTTCCTGGTGTAAGGCAGTCATCTCTGCTCTGAGGGCTTGTAACTCATTCCGCAGATCCTGTGTGTCTTCCATCTCCAAATCGGAAGGTAGGCGTCTCAATCTGTTAAGGTGTGAGTCACGTGAAGGTTGTGTACCTGTATGTTTGGTTGATCTCGACGGGGCAGCCAGACTGACAAGAAGAATTGGTGACACGAGAAACCAGCCTCTCCTCCACCCAGAATGGGTACTGGGTAAAAGATGGACCTATTCCCAACGTCACAAGCTGCTCTCTCCAGATTTCTGTGATGTCGGGACTGTGAAAGCACAGGCAGGAGAGGCTGAAGGAACAAGTCTTTGAAGTGATGAAGCTCCAGAATCCAAGGATGACAGAGGCAATACCAAGAGAAGACGCTGATGCAGTGGTGCTCAAGAGTCCAAGGAAGACAAAGGCGAGCTCCAGGAGAAGACACTGGATGCTGTGGTGCTCTAGAGTCTGAAAAATGGCCGGATATTCACCAGGGAGATGCTGAATACTGAGGGGCTCAAGAGTCCAAGGATGGCTGAGGCGAATACCAGGAGAAGGCACTGGAAGAATGACCACAGAGCTCAGGCTGGCACGAAGCAGGAGAAAAGAGAAAATCAAGGCAGGGATACCTAGCCTGGCAAAAGGTGGGGGAACCTGGGAAAATGGGAGAACTGACATGGACCAGGCTGGGAGAGGAGTCCAGGAAGGCAGGGAACCCCAGCAAACCAAAAGGGAAACAAAGGAAAAATCCAGGGGAACCCAGGGAGAAGCAGGGAACTGGCAAGGAGAGGACAAGGGAAAGGAGATCCCCAGAAGGGCTGAGCAGAGCAAGGCAGGCGCAGGAACAAGGGGTGAGCGAGTAACACGATCAGGAACAGAACTCGTTGAGACGCGATCTGCTCCCGATCCTCACTCTCCTTTTATGGGCCGCTGGGGCGCCCGCGAGGCTTGGAACGCAAGCTGATTGTCGCAGGGCGCCGGCGGTCACAGAGCGAGGCTTGGACAGCAAGCCCCTCCAATCCCGGGTGACCAATCCACGGCGCATGCGCGGAACCGTGATCGCGGTCTCCCGCGCATGCGCCGAGGAGCTGCAGCCCTGGTCCCCGAAGCTCTCCCTCCGGCGCCTCCCCAAGCGCAGAAGCGCTAATAGAGGCACCAGGAAGGGAAAGCGCGTGTGACGAGCCCCGGTCTCCCGGTAAGCGTGACAGTCGGCACTTAGCCACGAAATGCTGGTGACTGCAGGGTCCAAGACACAACTGGTCAACGTAAGGCACACTGGCAGATCATCGCTGACCACATAAGTGCCCTTGGATTTGTGAGGCACACAGCTGATGATTGCTACAAGCGGTGGAATGACCTGAAACGCAGAGCAAAGAACAAGCTGGCCTCAAATCATGCCGCTACTCTGGTGACTGGCGGTGGGTCTCCACAAGAGGACAACAAACTCACTGAACAGTCTGTTGCTGGGACCATCGTCACAGAGGAACAGATCCAAGGTTTGGGAGAACTACCTGATTATGATGCATTGTCCGGTGAGTGCCCATGCATGTGTGTGTAATGCATGTGTATGTTGTTTGGGTGATGGGTTCTGATTGAGTGCCATGTACTTCATCCAAAACATTCAGCGGCCTTGGATTTGGGTGTGACAGTATCCCTTCTGCCCACAGTCGTAATTTAGCGCAACATTATGGCAGTTGCCCTTGAAGTGGCATCTTGCAACAACATTGTTTGTATTTTTCAGTGTTCGTTCAGGCTGATTGTTTCAGTTCTCCCAATTTTGCTACGCATTCCTCAGCCCTATTGTCACATTTGTGACATGCTTCTGTCATTGATGAACCCCACATTGGCCCACATGTGTTACCTTGTTAGGTGAATGATTTGACCATTCAGGCTGATTCAGTATTGGCCTGATCACATACATTTTTGGGGCCTGTTTGAATGTGGAACATGATAGTTTCCTGTCATGTTGAAGTGTACAACCATTGATGTGTACATCGGCCTACAATCACTGTATTTTTGTACACTGGATGTGTTGCAGTGTGTGGTACATGCCTATTTTGTCACACTATGTAGCATTTTTCATCTCATCATGTCCATCTCACACGGATGGCTGACAGTATTCATTCACTGACATATGGATGTACTTGTGGAATGTACCATGGCTATGCTACATGCCATCTGTGTGATGGCATGTGTCATGTATGTGTATTGGACCTGCCACTCACAGGCCAATGTGTGATGGCAGTGCTACCCAGCATGCAGCAAATGTGTTGCTCTTCCATCTTGGTGTCATCAGTGTCTGCCTTTTGCCTACCCTTCCAACTCAGTGACAGTGCATGCATGGGAGGGTTATAGTCATGTGGGACATGTGTAAATCATGTACTGGTTCTGTAGCTTGTCAGGCCTATTTGTGTGCTATGGTGCTAATGCCTGTTTCCATTTTTGTCTTTCATGTTTTTGCAGGGGATGATGCACTTGATGATGTTGAGGTTGAGGAGATGGTGCAGACCCAGGAGGGATCTCAGACACGATCGGGCACCAGTGGGGGACGTGGTGTGGTGGTGGGTGAGAACCCAATCTTGCTGCAGACCATTCTGTCCAGGGGTGCCTCTGGGTGCACCTCCCCAAACCTCTATTCAGGTGCTGATTCAGATGATGAGACCTATGTGCCGTCACAGGTAAGTGTATCTGGCAGGGATTCTGTTCTGTCCAATCCACCTGCACCAGGGGTAGAACCCTCTATGGGGATGACAGTGTTGGTAAGTCTGCCTTTGGCGGTTACGGATGCAGGGTCACACTCCACAACATCTGATCCTGTTCCTGGGACAGCAGATCAGAGGGGGAATGCAGTCCTGCAGCCTCAGGCAGTGCCGGCACAGCAAGGTGCAGATCGCCTTGCCCCAAACAGGTGTGGTCCCGCCGACGCTGGGCCATACGCCACCAAGCAATACCGCATGGGAACAATCCATGTACGGTATGGCAACCCAACAGGCAGCATCAGCTCAGATGATGGCTCAAGCAATGGAGAGGGTGGCCACTTCCATTGTCCCCCCTGAAAGACAGATGGAGCAACTACAGCAGGCAACAGACTCCATTTGCCAATCACACAGGGAGGACATGTTGGCGTCCAACTGGGACAGACTGGCGGCACTGGAGACTCTACGCCAATCGATATCAATGGAGTCCCAGGGCCACAGGGAAGCCCCGAGTGTAGAAATCCATCACCTCAGGGAGACTCTTGTTGACCTTGAGGGTTCCACTAACTTGAGGACAGACCAGCAGCTGGAGCGGCTCACACGTTTGCTCTCAGCTGAGATGCAAGCAACTCGGGAGGAGATCCGGGCATCACGTCAGGTGGTGCATGGGGATCTCTGCACTATAATCCTCCAGAATGAGACCTTCCACACCCGCATGCTTGCTGCCATGGAGGACCATACCAGGGCTTTGCGTGGGCTGCCTCCCATAGCACCACCACCTCCTGTGGCAGCAGCAGAGGGTGATGAGAGCGACAGCAGCAGTTCTCCCACATTGGCATAGCCGTGCAGGCCATGAGCCCATGGAGGTGTTTTTTTCCCAACATCCACACAGGTGGCTGTTGGTGCGCACCCTGTCCTCGGACCTCCTGGGTGCCCCCCCAGCCCCCACATGGCCATTTTTGATTTTTGATTTTTGATTTTTTTTTACAGTGTGTTGCCTTCTGTGGCTCCCGTGGGTATCCACTGTATTCCGGCTGGGCACATGCAGGCTTGTCCTGAGTTTGGGTTAGATGCTTGGGTTCGTGAGACACACACCCCTCCTGCTTCCCGTTTCCATGGGCTTGCAAAGGGTGTGCCCAAGTGACAGTGACTTACACAGTGACGTTGGACTGCCATGAGCTGTGTGGGCAGTCTGTAGTCAATACTGTGTATACATTCCTAGTGGATATTGTTGTTGTATTGTACATTGCATGGTGTGTTGATATGTGCTTGTGCATCCATGTCTTCCTCCTAATTTGCAGGTTAATTCCTCATGTATTCACAAGGCTGTCTACTTTGGAGATGGAGTTCATGTTGTAAGCAGTGCACTTACACATTTGCGTGGCAGCAACACTGTAAAGTTGGAAGTGGTCGATGTGCTGGCATAATCAGGTTGTAAGACTACCACTACTTTAACTTAGTACTGTCATGTTTATGCTATGTTTAGGTTGTGTAGCTGCATTGTATTGTTTGTAAGTATTTGGTCATGTGTGTTGTTAGTTGTACATTACTGGGAGCATTGTGTGTGTGGCTAGTTTCCATTAGGGACACTGTACTTTGTGACACTTGTGTCATGTTTTGGGGATTGCTTTGTTTGCTCTCACATAGCATGACATGCCATGGTGTGTTGGGTGGCGGTGCTGGGGAGGAGTTGGGTGACATGGCACTGTTGTCATGTTGTATTTTGCAAGGGGGTAATGAATTTAGCAGCATAGAAGTGTGTCTTTTGATGACACAGCATTGGTGGTGTTTGTGTAGATAGGGATGCACACAATGTAACACTTCTAGGTGACCAATCTCAGGCTGGTATGGTTGTGACAGCTTACTGTCCCTTATGTCATCATCATTGATTGTCAGATGGTATGTACCAGGGCTGTGTGCACTCCACAGGGGTGTGATTTTAGGTGAAGAAATTAGCCACCAGCTGCGTACGGGCTGCCTCACCCCGTGCCCTTTCCCCTCTCATGCGCAGCGGGCGTGCATGTGGTTGGGGATGTGGGGGCACCACCATGTCCACGGGCAGGCTCCGGCGTGTTGCAACGTTGTGCAGGACACATGCTGCCACTATGATCCTGCACACTACTGGGGGAGTGTATAACAGCTGCCCGCCAGAATGGTCAAGGGATCAAAAGCGTGACTTGAGCACTCTAAATGTGCGCTCCACTATGCCCTGGGTTGCAATGTGGGCTGTGTTGTATCTTACCTCTGGTGGCGTGGTGGGGTTCCGAATTGGCGTCATTCTTTTGGTTGCTCAGAGGGTAGGCACTGTCCCCTGGGGAGGTGGTGATGGGTATCATTAGTGGAGTTGTGACATTACTCAGTATCTGACATGTATGCATGTGCTGTGGCATTTATACTCACCGAGCAGCCATGTATCGCCATGCCACCCAGCTTCTAGGTCCCGGTTTAGGGTTGACATTCTGTAAATAAAACTGTCGTGGGTGGACCCTGGATAGTTGGCATATACTGAGGCGATGATTCCCTTGGCATCACATACTACCTGGACGTTGATGGAATGCCAGTGCTTGCGGTTTCTATAGATGTGCTCTGATGCCCTTGGGAGACGTAGAGCCACATGGGTACAATCAATGGCACCTAGGACTTTGGGGAATTGTGCCACCCTGTAGAAATCCTGGATGGCAGCCTGCCTTTCTGCAGGTGTTCTGGGCAGGTATATGTGCCTGCGGACGGATGGGCGTGCATTCATGATGGCCAAGACCTGGTGTAGGCAGCGTGACTGCGTGGCCTGTGACACCCCCCCCCACTATAGCACTTGTCTGCTGAAATGATCCAGTGGCCAAGAAGTGCAGTACATTGAGAACCTTCTCCAGGGGGCTGAGTGCTTGGGAGCACAGGGTGGGTGATGTGAGGTCATCCTCCCACTCACTGACCAGGTCGAGTATTATTATGTGAGGTGGAAACCTGTACCTCCCATACACCTGGTCATCAGGCATCCCAAAAAGGTTGGTTCTGGGTGTGAAAATTCTGGGCCTGACTATCCTCCTCCTCCTGCGGTATCCCACGACCACTGCTGCTAGGAACGGTATGTTCATACTGGCGTCTGAGCTTGCTTGTTGTTTGCGCGCACATTTATGCTGTGCCGGTCCAAGTACGCCTGCTTCCTGCTGGCGTACGAGTTCCCGGATTAGCGCGTCTTTTTTGGCGCACGCGTTAGCCCCGTTCAAATCCATGAATACGTGTTTTGAACGTGCGTGTGGGCGTTCTACGCATTTGCCTCCTGTACTTCCCCCGTGACGCCCACATTTTCACGCGTTGTTGCCCATTCCGTGTGTCACGCCCTCTGTTCCTACTTTTGTTGTGTGTGCCGCACTATGTGCGATTTCGCTGTGCGCGTAGCGCACGCTGTTTGGAGATGTGTGCGCCAGCGTGTGCCACGCAAAATTTTGGCGCACATCCTGGGATTTACACGCGCACAGACTTCCATGAATCGCTGTGCGCGGGTTTTGCTGCTATTTTTGCACTGGCACTGCGATAAGCACGCTTTTGCACGCTTTTGCACGTTTGCGCTGAAAATTTCAGCGCACATTAATTCCATGAATCGGCCCCTAGTGTGGATGCGTACTGGGTAGGAATCCGTGGCTTGTAAAGTTTTAATTTTACTTTAGTGTTTTAGTTTTACATATTGATTGAGGAATTGTTTTAAAGTTTTGAATGACTATTGGCACACATTGCACATTAAGCTGCATGTCTGGACAAAAGGAACATTTGGTTGAATGTTTCTTGGAGAAGATTTTTCTATTAAGGTTTATTTTGCAATAATGATGATTGCTAGCACCGCTACTCTTATTGTCTATGGGAATAGGGTTGGTTGTTCTTGTTTATATGCTTTTTGATTGAAGTATGGTTCTGCGCTGGTGGTATTAAACCATTCACGTGCAAAGAAGTTAGACAAGGTACATCTATTGACTTTGCACATGCTTGCAAGTTGTCTTCGTAGTTTCTTTATTAATTTAGTCAGTGGTTAAATTCTATTTCAAAGTGATATGAAGAAATATAACTTTAGTTTAAATGCGCTGTCTATCAGAGGAACATTTTGTTCTGGTAGGTTTTAAGTGTAGAACGTGACTTTTCAGATACTTTTATCAGATTTCTGAGAAATCGACTCTGGACATTCTTTTGTAAAATTGACTTTTTGGAATGTTTTACTGTATTACATCAACATTGATAGATATAATTTGAGGTTGATGTTCAGGAATACTTTCCTAATTTCATCGTTTCACTTTTATTTTTGGAAGGAGGTGGATTACTATTTTCTGTGACAGATGGAAATCAGAGACTATCTTAGGCAAGAAGTCTGGTTTGACTTTTAGAATAACTTTGTCCCTATGGAAAATGGTGTGAGGAGGCTTACAAGAGAACACCTGCAACTCACGCACCCTGTGGGCTGATGTTATAACCACTAACAAACTTGTTTTTAGAGTGAGAAGTCTTAACAGGCAAGAATGTAAGGGTTCAAAAGGGGCACACATAAGACATTTTAAGACTAAATTCAAATCCCAGATGGGCACCTGAAAAGGTGTCAGAGGGTACACATTTGTCAGCCCTTTCAAGAATTGAATGACTAAGAGCATTTTAAAATAGGACACCTCTTCTGAGGAGTGCTTAAAGATAGATAGCACTGCCAAATATCCTTTTGTATTATCAACTTGGAGCCCCAAATTGGCCAAGTGTAAGAGGAAAGAAAGTACTGTAGGAGTATTACATAAAAATGGATCCACATTCTTATCTCTGCACCAGTTACTGAATTTGTTCCAATGACACAGATACCAGGATTTAGTGCTTGCCGCCTGGCCGAAGGCAAGATCTCCATTACGTCATCTGGGAGGTGCCAATCCTTATATCTCAGCCTCTCAGAAACCATGCGTGAAGGCTGAGTGCCATGACCTCTGGATGGAGAACCCGACACTCCTCTTGCGAGAGAAGATCCTCTCTTTGTGGAAGACGTATTGGAGGGCAGATGGACATGTCCAGAAGGTCCGGGTACCACGTCCTCCTGCCCAATCTGAGAAATTAGATGATGGTTTTCCTGAACTTTCTCGACCACCTGATTACTCGAGGAATCACTGGGACTAGAGGAAACGAGTATAGGAGCGGAAATACTCAGTCCACCTCAAACCCATCTCCTAGAGCTCCTCTTGGGGGAAATTCCCCTGAGCAGTACAGTTCCCATTTCCTGATGACACTGGTCGCAAACAGATCCACTTGAGGGGTTCCCCAAAGGGCGAAGATCTCTTGAAGGACGTACTGAGCTAGTTCCCACTCGTGAGATACTGTGCTCTGCCTGCTCAGAGCATCTGCCACCGTGTTCTGCTCTCTGGCTAGGTTAACTGCCAATAGAGGGATTCCTTCTTGCATTGCCCAGAACCAGAGCCGCATTGCCTCTCTGCACAGTGGTAGTGATCCTATGCCCCCTCTCTTGTGGAGGTAGTACATGGCCTCTGTGTTGTCCAACATTATCAGGGCATACCTTCCCTGTACAAAGGGTAGAAAGGCCTTCAGCACTAGTCTGATTGGCCACCGCTCCGAAAGGTTGATGTGTAGTTTGGACTCCAATGGAGACCAATGACCGCTGATTGTCAGATCGTTGGGGTGGGCTCCCCACCCCATGAGTGAGGCGTCTGTGACTACTGGTATCTCCGGCCATGGTTGCCAAAATGTTCTCCCATGAGGATATTTTCCTTTCAAGCCCACCATAGAAGATCTTGAGCAACTTTGGCCGGGACTCGCAGAAGATCGGACATCTCCTCTGAAAATTGGGACCATTGAGTCCTGAGGGCCCACTGAATGGATCTCATTCTCAATCTGGCCACTGGCACAAGAACAATGCAGGATTCCATGTGGCCTAGCAACCTTAGAAAATCAAATGCAGGCAGATGTTGGGCATTTTGAAACTTTGTTACCATCTGCAGAATGTGGGGAGCTCTTTCGTCGGGAGGTGATGCTTTCCCTGAGGAAGTATCCAGGACTGCTCTGATGAATTTGAGTCTTTGGCTTGGAATCGTTTGTGACTTTGTAATGTAATAGAACAATACATTACAAATTTGAGGAAATTGGCTAAAACAGTTAATGCCCAACTGGATGAGAGATTAAGGGATCAATTCATGTTGGAATGTAGGAGCAGTAAAGTAAGAGAAAGGTTGTGCGCTGAGGACGACCCCACTTTGGACACAGTTTTACGCGTTGCCAAGGAGGTGGAACACACCGAAAAGTGTGTCAAGGAGTTGGAGAACAGACTACAAAATACTGAAATTAAACATGAAATCTCCAAAGATAAGACTACTATACCTACAGCGATCAAGAATAATGAGTCTATTGCTCAAGTGACAGAAAATCCCAGTAAAAGATACAAGTCAGAAAGGAGTGGAAGACTGCCTTGGAATGACGATAAAAGAAAAAAACCTAGCCTAAGAGTCAGCAATGGAAATGGGAGGAAGAAAAGTCCACGCAGACATGGAGATGAACCTAGAAAGAAGAATACAGGGAGATGTTTTAGATGTGATAGCATAGATCATTGGGCAGATAATCCAGAATGCCCTCCCTGAAAATTGTACGTGGGAAATGTAAAGGTAAAGGACATTATGCTCGATGTTGCAGAATGCAGAACACTTCCACTAATTGGATAGGAAACGACGAGTGTAGTGATGAAGATGGAGAAGAATGTGTATTTGTTGTAACAGATGAAGAAAATGAGCAAGAGATGGAAAGTCCCAAGGCTGTAGTGTGTGTTGATGGTACTGACATGCACATGATGATCGACTCAGGAGCTAAATACACTTTGATACCACAAAATCTCTGGGACAGAAAGAGACATGAGTATTTACATGAACCAGACATAAGACCCAGAGCATATGGGGAAGTTAAAATAGATGTCATTGGTTGGTTCTGGGGAGCACTCAAGTTCAAAGAGAGGAGAGCCAATGGAAAAATATACATAACAAAGAAGGGGAGAACACCTTTGTTAAGATGGACTCACCAGAGCAAATTTAAAGTGAAGTTAGATGCTCCATCTGACGAAGCAGTATATTCTATTGAAAGTGGTACTGGAGGAATTCGAAGTGTTAAAGAGACCACAGATAATGTTAACATAATGAAGGAAATTTTCAGGGAGGAAATTGGATGTTTACGTGGGTTTGTTCATGAGATTAAAATGAAGACAAACCATGTTCCTGTAGTGCAGAAGTTGTGCAGCATCACACTCTCTATGAGAGAAGAAGTAAAAAAGGAAATTAAATTATTGGAAGATCAGAAGATAATTGAAAAAATAGAAGCCAGTGAATGGGTCTCACCATTAGTAGTCTTGAGAAAAAAATCCGGAAAACTGAGAATATATGTGGACATGAGGGAATTAAATAAAAATGTGATCCCAGAGAGACATCCACTTCCTAAGATACAGGAAATTGTGTCCACCATTGGACCTTCGAAGTACTTTTCTACTCTTGATCTGAGGTCAGCATACCACCAAGTTAAGCTGCATAAAGAATCTAAGAAGATGACAGCGTTTATCACACCGGATGGATTGTACCAATACAGGAGACTACCTATTGGGTTAGTATCAGCTGATTCAGTATTTCAAAGGATCATGCACCAACTGTTTGAAGGTGATGAAGGAATCATTTGTTTCCAAGATGATATTTTAGTGCATGCCATTGACCAAAAGGTACATAATGAAAGACTACAACACGTTTTTAAGAAATTATATGAAGCAGGAATGACCCTCAGTAGAGACAAATGTAACATCAATTGCAGTGAAATTGAATATTTAGGGCATAACATTTCTGCTGGAGGCATAAAGCCAAAGAAGCAATTGGCTGATGCCAAAGTAAATATGCCAAGACCAAAAACAAAAGAAGAGGTGCGGATGTTCATTGGGATGGCAGAGTACTATTCTAAATTTATAAAGGACTTTGCAGTGCACACAGTTCCACTCTGTGAATTTTTAAAAAGGATATTTGAATGGAACATAGAATGTGAGGAGGAATTTGAAAATATCAATTTGGAATTAAATAGGGCACCATCGTTGAAGAATTTCAAGAGTGGGAGGAAGACCATAATTACAACAGATGCAAGCAACTTGGGATTAGGGGCTGTTGTCACCCAAGAAGTTGATGGAAAAGAAGTTTTAATTGCTTTTGCATCAAGATTATTAAAAGGTGCAGAAAGGTTGTACGCTGCAATAGAGAAAGAAATTTTAGCCATCAAGTGGGCGACAGAAAAATTCAGAAACTTCATCTGGGGAGTGGAAGTAGAGATTCACACTGACCACAAACCATTAATACATGTCATTATGAATAAGGGTTTGGACAATGTATCTAACAGAATCAAAAGATGGGTTGTACTGTTGCAAGAATACAATTGTAAAGTAAGAAATGTACCAGGAGTGAAGAATCGTGCTGCTGACTGTCTGTCGAGACTTACCAATACTTCTGAAGCAGACGACGAAGGTGAAAATAATTCAGAAGTGGTTTTGAACATAGAAACATTATCTATATCTCAAGCTGAGTGGGAGGAAGCAGAGAGGCAAGATGATAATATGGCCAATTTGAAACAGATTATACAAAACGGTGAAAACCTGAGGAAAGTCAAATTCGAGGAATCCAATCTCATGGAATACTGGAGAGTAGCGATGAACTCAATGTGACGAATGACAGAATCATGAGAGGAGATCGAATAATTCCACCTGTGGGCCTATGACAAAGAATCATTGAATTAGGTCACGAAGGTCATCAAGGGATAGTGAAGACTAAACAGAGAATACGTGATGATATCTGGTGGCCAGGATGCGATCTGCAAATCGAGAGAATCATCAGAGAATGTATCCTTTGTAATCAGAGTGACAGAACATGTATGAGTGTGAAGTACCCAATGGTAATAACTAACATTCCAGGAAAGGTATGGGATGAGATAGCATGGATATACTGGGACCTATTCATTGTGATGGTAAGCAACAATTTTGCTTAGTGGTCATAGACCTTCTAACCAGATGGGTGGAGTTTTAATTAGGCCTAACATGAGTGCAAATGTAGTTATAGAATTTCTGTCAGAAATATGTGACAGACAAGGTTTCCCAAGAAGCATTTTAACGGACAATGGTGTCCAGTTCAGGTCAAGAGAAATGGAGAAATTCTGTACCAATAATTCCATTGTACACAAAACAAGCGCAATATACCATCCACAAACGAATGGGGTAGTTGAGAGATTCAACAAAGTTCTCAAAGACGCCATTCGCTGTGCGTGGGCTAATGGGCTTAGCTGGGAAGAAGCAGTAAGAAGAAAAATAATTGCTCATCGCTTCACGCCACATAGTACAACAGGTTTATCAACTTTTGAATTGAGTAGAGGACGCAAAGCAAATACCAAATTGACCCCATCCTGGTTGGGGAGGGAGACTGTGGTGAGGAAAGATTTTGGAGAAGCGGTAGAAAACATCAGGGATACACAGATTAAGAACAAAGTAGCTCATGACAGTCATGTAAAGAAAGGTAAAGAGAATGAGGTCCCAAGAGTGGGTGGTTTAGTAAGAATTAAATTGCCTCCAGTACTAAGAGATAGACCTTGCAAATGGTCCAAACCAGTGAGTGTGATTGAAGTTTTCAAACACGCGGTGAGGGTGCAAGATGGCAGAGTTTGGAATATGGAAAGGGTGTGTGTGATGAAATCGTGCAGAAGTGGGATGAATGGAGAAACTATGTGCAGAGAACAACCAAGTCATAGTAGTAGTGAAGACATGAAAGAGAATGGTGAACATGTGAGACCAATGTTGAATAGAAAGGCAATGTCACTAATTTCCTTGCCAAAAGTAAAATCAGATTCTTCACGTGTATCAAGAACAGGAAGGATAATCCGCAAACCAGACCACATGAAGGACTTTGTCTAAGAATACGGAGTATGCAGAACGAAGAAGAGATCTTATCTAACTTTTGTTCAAATAATAGCAAGAAATTAAGGAGGGGAGATGTGTAATGTAATACACTCTTCGTCCTTTCATCACGAGGCACTGCGCGAGCTCACCTCGTGATGGAAGGACGAATGGAATGTTATGACGCGACAAGAACTAGCGTTTCAAATGCAGCTGTCAGTTGCTGCCCATGGTCGGTGGGGCCTGTCCACATATACTTTAGTTCTAGTAGTTAAATAAACATTCTTGTTTACCTCGCATATATTTCCTGGTCTTTCCTCCGGTACTTCAGACTTCTTGTAATTGAGGGAGAAGCCGAGTCTGTGTAAGAAATTGCAGGTCATGGCCAGATGTTCCTGTGCTTGTTCGGGTGAACTTGGCCTTATTAGCCAATCATCCAGGTAAGGCTAGACGTGAATCCCCCTTCTCCTGATACTCAATGCCAATGCCACTACAGCCATCATCTTGGTAAAAACCCTCGGGGCGGAGGTCAGCCCAAATGGCAGAACCTGAAACTGATAGTGAGAACTGCCAAATGCAAACCTCAGGTGCTTTCTGTGCTTGAGATGGATTGGCACATGAAAGTAAGCATCCTGAAGGTCCAATGAAACCAACCAGTCCTGAAGCTGAAGAGACTGAAGGATCTGAGAAAGGGTCACCATCTTGAACTTGTCCTTCCTGAGGAATTGAAGTCCAAGATGGATCTCAATCCTCTGTCCTTTTTGGGATGAGAAAATAAGGTACCAACCCTTGTTCCTTTCTGCTACAGGTACATTTTCTATTGTACCTTTCTCTAGCACGGTTGAAATCTCCTGCACAAGGAGCGGGTCTGGAATTTTTACAGAGTTGGCTCCCGGTGGATGATCTTGAGGTCTTTGATGAAAAGGAAGGCAGTAACCATGGGTCACTATCTCTAGCACCCAGGCATCTGACGTAATGCCCCGCCATTCCTTCAGATACCGAGTGATTCTGCCTCCCACCGGCGTCTTGTGGGTGAAGACCTCAAAGTGGCTTTGCAGTGGCTACAGCAGTGGCTGAGGAGGTAGTAGCCGCTGCTGGGGCTGATCTAGCACCTCTACCCTTTCCACCACAAAGGGGTTTTCTCTGTTGGCCTCTTTGACTGGCCTGCCCCTTCCCTCTTTCAAAAGAGAAGCAGAAATGAAAGGGACGACTCCTCCAGGAAGATGAGCCTGTGTAGGAGTATTGCAGTGATGTGTCATTTTGCTGCCGCTTTCCAGGTCTGCAACTTCTCCAAGCTCTCGTCCGCCTTGCTGCCGAACAACCTCAAGCCGTCAAAGGGCATATTGAGTAATCTGGACTGCACATCAGGTGCAAAGCCAGATTTTCTAGGCCATGCAAATCTGCGTAGGACCATGCTAGATGCCATGGACCTGCTTACACTATCATCAGTCTCCAGTCCTGACTGGAGGCATTCCTCCATAGCCTCTTTCCCATCTTTCACTATCGCCAGGAAACCATCCCGTTCCTCACCCTCTGGGATGTGTTCAGCCGCTGATGTCATACAATCCCACAGGGTGTATGTAAATCTTAACCAAAGAATGGAGGAACCTTTTAGTCTGTACAAACAAGTGGACCCAAACGCCCTTTGTTCTTTGATGATTCGGACTCACTATGTGTCACATGTATCTGAAGTGAAAAAGGAGAAAGTAGGTTCCTCCACTCCGTTTATGTATAATAGACCAGTGTTGTTTCATATGTTTATGCGCCAAAAAAGATTGCAAGTGTCACACTGTATCAAAGGTAAATTACACTCCAATTTTTATTGGATGGTAAAGGGATTTTAAGATAAAGATAATTCATACAACTCGCATTCAATACTCCTGTATGCAGGGTTTCCCTAAATATGGCAGCGGAAATAGACATAGAGGTAGGACTATGCTCCGTTGCCATAACTTCAGTGAATACAATACATTACTTCCCTTGCCACGGAAGAACGCCAAAGAAAACACACACACGAGAAACGCTTAGTGGGATTGAGGTAAGCATGAGAACAGCAGAAATCAGTGCGATTGTAGTGAACTGCCTTTAGAATTAACAACACAAAGTTGTTTTGGGGGATGCACGCGGTTGTCCTCGTTCATTCTATATAGACTAAGAATATGCAAAATTGGAGCCAGGGCAATTGAGATACAACGTAAATAGGATATGAGGAACTGGAGATATATTGATACAACGCTGTTAACAGACATGCAGACAATAACATATATGCATTGAAATTGATATAAAAAATTGTAGGCATACTGATATGAGTATGCTAAGTAGTTACATAGACAGTAACAAATATATATTTATTTATCAAGCGGGATTTAACCCATGACTATGGTAACACAGACGGAAGTCAATAGGTAAGAGGTGGATATTCACCAAACAAAGTTCAATAATGTGGAAACATGCAGATATGCTCTGTGCTTAAATGGCACATATGCTAAGGAAGTAAATTAATTGTTTTTTACTTTTTCTTGTTGTTAAGGGGAAAACCTGTGCAGTTCCCTCTGGGACCACTGCAAAAGATCTAGGCTTACAGGTGTTGGCAGTAAACCCACATGGTAGCTGTCTGTACCACAAAAATTCACCTGGTAGCTGTGGCTGAGCAGTCAGACCTCTCTCAAGAAAAGTTAGGCAGTATATGGAGTATACAAAATAGGGCAATTTACACAGTAGAACAAGCAAACACGGAACAGAGCTTGGGTGTAAAGATATATAGGTATTTATTTATAACAACACATCTATGGAAAACACTCTGGCACTAATAGGGCAAACAACTTCAATTACAATTACTATACGTATCTCATTCCTCTAACAATAGTTCGACAAGTCTAGGTTCAACGGCACCACTTATTTGCAGACAGAGGTGAATGCTTTAACCTAGATGGCACTCTAATACTCTAATTGTCGCAAATTGTCACAGAAAGATTGGACCAGTTCAGAACAGAAAGTTAAGAAGACTTTGAGGCGACCCAATGGAGAGGCGAGGATTAAGACACCTCACGCTAACCATCACAAGGGAAGCCAGGAGGACACGGTACCTTGTATGTGGAGAGACAGCTCCGGCGGGGGCAGTTGTTCCTGGTGGTGGATGCAAGTCGGGGCTTTGCCAAGAGAAGAGATGATCTCGTCGTCAAAGGAAAAGTTGAAGATCGTTGCACCACCAGGGAAGAGACCAGCCGCAGAGTGCTCCGTCACAAGGCACCACCTTTTGGTCGTGGTACGGGCTAGTGGCTATCCGGTTGCCGGGTTGCTCAGCACGGCAATTCGACCACTATGCTCTGGAAGCGAAGAAAAAGCAAAGGGACTGGTTGTTCCCACCAGTCAGGGGAAGAAGACTCTCCAGCCGGGAGATCTCCTCTGTCGTTGGGAATTGGTGAGACGGTTCAGCAGGGCTCCACCGGAGGTGTCGTCGTTGCAGGTCAGCTCAGCTTTACCCTCGTCGGATTCTTAGGTCCTGTGGCGACTTCTGAAGATCCAGTCCCAAAAGCCCTGCTTTTATGCAGAAAACCCCATTCATTCAGCCTAGCTGTCACTCAAAACACGCTAAGTGGTGAGCGGGGTGGCTCACCACTTGGGCCAACCACACCAGAGTGCGACTTGAGTTGGCAAGGCAACTCAGTCCAGGGTGCCTAAACCCCCTCCCACACTCCCTGTGGTACCCAGACAATATGGCACCACTTTGGAGGGCCTCTGCGCAGAAGCCCGCCAAAAGTGGAACAAAGGGCTCAACCTTTGGTTTAGGACTCACAGAGACAAACACAGACACCATTTTAAAAACCGAGTTCTGGCAGAAAATACTAACCGATAGATTTATTTAAGACAAATAAACCGGCGGTATGTTAGAGACTAACGAGAAAAAGTATTTACCTCCAACATTTGGGGTCGAATATAACAAGTAGTTTCCATTGCCACCAGCCAAAACTCGACGAGGGGGGACAGGACAGTTCCCCCTCGAATAACAGACCCAGGGGTAATCGAATTACCCCTACTAGTACGTCCACAATAGGATGGTTTGTACTAGTTCTGTTAGTAAATTTAGGTCTAGTAAAGCCAATGGTGACTTTACATGCCCTGGGAGACAGTAGTCAGTCCCAGGGTATGGAGTCTATGGTGGGGATCCTCTAGGACGCCCCAGTGTTACGGCACGGAGGGTGCAGTGTAACACACATAGTAAAACATATGAGACCCTATGGAGTAAAAGACCCCATAGCCCATAGAACACATTGACATTCAAAGGAATTAACCACATTCATGTCCAAGAGTGGGAGAAAAAGCATCTCACTCTTGGCAGGATGGAAAAAAACAAACTCCAGAAATCCAGCAAAACTGCTGGGGGACTCACTAGGTTACGAAATTCAGCCTAAACAGAGAATTCTCCCTAACACTTGTTTATTTCTCCAACTGTACATTTGTGTTGTTTGTGTGTTTTTCCTAACCATCCTCCCTTTCACCCATCCCAAATTCCTGTGACTGTATATGAAATGTTAATGCTTTCTCAGTGTTACTTTGTTTCTGATAGAATCAATCTAACATATGTATATTTGTTTTACTACTATGTTTCTCCTTGGGAACTCACAATGCTTTTTGCAAATGTAACAAAATGTAACAAAACACTTTTTGTATAATTTAACTACAAGCACCACTTTCTATACAAATGAAATAGAAAGGAGGAATACAATTTTTATGTTTTGTTTGGAAACTAGTTGTGATTTGAGAAAGGCACTGTAGACGCCGAAGCACGTGTGATCATATAGGGCAACACAAAAAAGGACCATCCAATAAAAATTGGAGTGTAATTTACCTTTAGTACAGTGTGACAGTTGCAATCTTTTTTGGCGCATGAACATATTAAACAACACTGGTCTATTGTATGTAAACCTTGCCAAAGTGCAAGTTTTACATACAATAGGCGGAGTGGACGTAGAGTGACAGTCCTGCCCTGCTAGAGAGGACTGTACGCCTTTCCTACCTGCTCTCACCTGTTCCTGAGTCTTTTTACCATTGTTGTGCTGGTGGGTGGACCCACAGTACAAAAGATCATTTGAGCCGCGGAGCGGCCGCGGAGTGGACGTAGAGTGACAGTCCTGCAGTCCTGGCAGAGCCAGGGCCGCCATGGATCCCCCTCCCCTCCTGGAAGATGACGATGGACGATGTCTTCGCAGCGCCGGTCTAAAAACGCTTGCAACAGTCTCTACACCGACAAAAAAAATAATAACTTTGCAAGAGATAACCAACACAATGATGGACCAGCCATCTCGCACAAGACCAAAAGGGAGACCCAAGGTTACCAAATTGCCGAATACACTATCACCAAAAACCACCTGCATCGACCACACAAACACGGAGCAGTCGGTTGCTGCGGTGGGGCCGGGCAGAGAGGAGCCCGGTGTCGATGCGCCTGCCCCAGGCTGGCTTCCCACTCGCCTGCCGGAATCGTCTCCCGGAGGGGATTCGGCGCCGGCGAAGGTTGGTGAGGAGGCGAGGGGGCGGACGCATTCGCTGACGAGATGCGGAGACGGCGTAGTCGGAAAAGCTCTAGTGGGAGGTTCTCCTCCGCCAGGCGTTCCTGGCTTCGACCGCAGCCTCCCGCCTCCGGCAGTTATCGAACTAACCCTCGGGGAGGAGGAGGAACGGGGAGTGGAGGAGGTGGTGGTCGAGCAGGTCCGTACGCTCCCTCCAGAGACAGCCCGGATCCCCGAGCCTCGAGAAAGAGGGGGGGGCGGCGAGACCCATGTGGAGACTGTGAGGGGGGTCGAGCACGTCCAGCAAGTGTCGGCCTCTCTCATTGACACCCAACAACTAGACTTGCCCAGAAGGCGGACGAAGCTCTGCCCTTTACAACCACTACCGAAGTTCAGGCTCTGATCCATGCTGAGCCGAGTACAGGACCATTGCCATCTCCGGGGGATGTAAGCCAAGAAACAGATGAAACCTGGTCATCAAACAACAGAAAACGCCAAAGACCTGCACAGCCCCACAAAGCTGGGAACGTTTCTAACAGAAATAGCATAAAAAAAACGAAAAAAGGGCAACAAACCAAAGGAAAAGGCCCAGCCCAGAAAAAAACTACAAACACAAATGATAATGCCATTAACTTGAGAAACTTCTTCAACCTTCGGCCACCCCTCATCAACGCTGGAAGGGCCGAACTTACTGACCTGGAAATCCTAGAAGCCCTGAACGACTGCTTGCCGGCCTCTAAACAAAGACGGATTGAATATCCTACACCGCAGGTTCCAACTAATACGGGAAAGGCAGCTTGCGGTATTACTGAAGTGATTAAGGAGCTGACGCCCCGTATCGAAAACATCCTAAGCCCCCAAAAATTGATGCCCCAGAGGACAGTGCCACTTCATGGGGAGCAAGAGCTGGCTGAGGACCCAGAGAGCCCTCGTATAATCCAAGAGATCGCAAATGGATCCTCGATCTCGAAGGAAACCGATCAGCCTCTACCTGCATTGTTGGAAACCCAAGAAAAGAGTGACGGCCAAACAAAGGGCCAAGAGACATTGTTGACGAAAGAAGACATCCACGAAACCACAACTATAGACACTGCCAAAGAGCCCTTGGAAAACACGCAAACCAAGATGACGCAAAAGGTCAGTCTTCAGTTAAATGGCACTCCATCATGCACACAAAAAACCAACGGCTCAATTCTTAACAACGATCAAGTACTTTGTGATCTCACAATGGCGCACGAACCTTGCAGGAAACTGACAGAAGCCATCCAGCTACAACGCCCGTCTCAAACGGGTTCTCTGTCAGACTGGCATACTCCTTCAACAAAAGAGCGGGCACCGCTGCCCGTGGAACAACCTCCAAGCACTCCTACGTCATATAATCTGGACGTACCGACAATAATGTCAACAGTGTCAATAGCTCTCTGTCCATTCATGAAGCTATACGAAGGTATAAGCGACACATTGAAAGATCACACGTCAATCCAAGCATCATTACTGACAAAATTGCATTTCTTGGAAGCCTACATCATAGCGCAGGAAAACAACAAAGCAAGCAAAGCACAAACGAGGTCTCTGGGCGCAGCGGGGACGGGGCTAGTCCAGGCCCTAAACAGTCCGCTTTGCAAAGAAGTTGGCTCTCAAACAGTTCTCACGATAGACCTAACGGGGAGCACAACTGCGCCATCATCAATAACAAAAGTCAACGCCAAAGGGGGACAAATGTCTGTGAGGAGTGAAACCTGTCCAGTATTAGAGCCAGTATTCGTATTACAAAAAAAAACGAGCAAAGGGTCATCTAAAGAAAACGGAAAGCCAAAAAATAGACTAGGGGAAAAAACACCGTCAACGGCCCCAGCGTCACTAGCAAATAAAATTGAAATCTTGAGAGCAAACAAGTCACCAAAGACAATAGAAGAATTTATGCAAGAGGACTTGATAAACTTGAGTACCTACTGCGATGACGAAGTCCTGCAGGAAAAAAGGAGTGAAACAACAAGCACAGACTCAGCGATAGTTGAGCCTCGAAACGTTGAAAACCAACGCAAACTCAACAATAAAGAAGAAAACGTCCATAAACCCTACAAAAATAGAAGACCTGAGAGTGCAAGAACAGAGTCATCAACCTCAACTCCTCGACACTCAGAAAACCTATGTAAACACAACAAAGAAGGAAAAAAAGTTCATAGGACGGAGCACGAAGACGAAAACTCCAGAAACGGAAACCGAAAAGAAGCCATAAAGGACAACAAAGTCGGAAATGCAGCAAGCTCTTTGAGGAAGCAATACAAGAGGCGGGACAGATCGTCCCGCGGCCAGACAACACCAAAAAGACACAAAACACCGGCAAAGGTAAGGCCAGCATACGATGGGCCTCTTAAATTCCATTATGTCTCAAAAACAGAAAAGTATAATAAAGCTCAAGTCCAAAGAGAGATGACAAGATGGATAATGAAATTAGAACAGATTGAGGGAAATGACGACAAAATCACCTTAAACCGAGGGGGTGTACTCGCTTTGTTTAGCTACATTCCGTCATTAGCCCAAATAAGATCCGAAGACTTACTAATTGTGGATCCGAGTCATAGACGGAAAAAGGCAGTGGCTCATCTGTACATTGCCTCAAGGACCATTAAACGTCAACTGGAAAGCGACTCTACCAATCTGCTCAAAATGGGATACGATCTAACGGAATCAACGAGAGAAGTCACCTCAAGGGCCGGTGCAGTCTTGCCCCGGCAAAAGCCAGCTCGGAGCCACAACCGAGACAAAGAGGCCATAAACCACCTACAAAATCAAAAGGGGAAAGACGTGGACCTCTGCAAGGAAGCAAAAAAACGAGTAGTACTGAAAATACTTGCCCTCGGAAACCTTTATTCCATCCATTGGAAGACTACTACGACAGGTCACCAGTAAGGAACAGAAAGTATTGTGAAAGTGACCACTCGTCCTCAAACAGACTCGCTACTAAAGTCCATCCGGACAAATTGAGGCCCAACCCCCGTGGACTAGACGCTAAACCAGTAAAGAAGACGGCTTCTCCCAGCAAACTTTCGGCAAGAAAATTGTGGGATTGGTTCCCGAAAATGCTGCAAAAACAACACAAAAGCTAGCAATCGCTTATCCCGGAGCACGTCGACCAACAGCAACGCGGCGGAAAACCAGCTCCAGATGGCCTAAAACTTTGCTCCTGGAACACAAGAGGCCACGGGCACCTTACGGCACCCAGTGACGTAAAATTATCAGAATTCGACGTCCTCTGTTTCCAGGAGACCTGGCTAATGGAGCCGCCTACCCTTGATGGGTATAACATCTTTTTGGCCCCCGCAAAAAAGGGCTCGAAAGGGCGTCCGACATCAGGAATCTTGACTGCGATTCGACATAACTGCGGCCTGTCTGAAGCAAAAGTTTTGAGAAGTAATCAATCTTTACTTATGATCAGCACAAAACTGAATGAGCACAAAACAAACAAAGGTAAAAATGCAAAATCGACATTAGTCATAATGAACATTTACTGGAACCCAGCGACTGTTGATGCCAGCAACTTTTTGAAAATGATCGAACAAGCCATTGACTCGGCCATATCCACGCACGCGGCATTACACCTACTGCTGTGCGGGGACATCAATGCCTCCTGTGATAAAAATAACAGCAAAGAACACCCGGCCCAAAAAACTTCATCCACAGTCTCAAGAGGAAGGGCATGGTCAAAACTGATGACATCCAGGGATCTACATAATATGAGCGAGGTCCTAGCCAAAGAAACCTTCCTCCCAACTTGGGAAAATGGCCTATGTAACGGAACAATTGATTACATCTACGTCTCCGACAGCCTGGCGAGGTTAACTACGGAATTTGGGGTTACCAGGACCAGTAAAAGTGATCACAACATGCTACACGTTACTTGGCAGACAAACCAGATCCAAAACCCAAAGTCTTTACCTCAATTGGAAACAAATGTCAGAGGAACAAAAATAAAATTGTCAGCGAACGCAATAACCAGCCTTAAACGGAAGTACTGTGCTCAAAACATTACCACTCAAGCTAACGAGACAGATTATCTACCACTCCTAGAGATCTATAAAAAGAAGAGGGGCCCGAAAAACAACGAAGAACCCAGGAAGCACGTGTACGACAAACTCTTGGTTGAAAAGAAGAGAGTCCTTAGAAAAGTGAAGAGAGAAGCCCTTGCTAGAGGCCTCACAAAAACAGACAAGACAGTCATAGAGGCCACCAGGGTGTACAGATCATGGCTCAAACAGTACCGGGCGAAATTGTTTCAGCAAGATGCCGAGGAAATCCAAATAGCTATACGAGGGAACAAAAGCCGAGAATTTTGGTCGCTAATAAATTCAGCCACACCACAAGAAAAATCAACTATAATTAACAACGTAGGTGAACCCGAATGGGCGAATTTCTTCAAAACCCTCTTTGCACTACCAGAAACAACTAGGACTCCCAAGCAGAACTCCAAATCTGCACAATGGATAACCTTGGATAACGCCGAAGACATAAGTTGTCAGATTAAGACACTTAAGAACTCTAGAGCGCCCGGCCCTGATGGGATCACCAACGTGGATCTAAAGGCACATCCTGAAGAATGGACGGCCTTCTTGTGTGAAATCTTCCGGAGATGCGCCATAACAAAATCAATCCCTCCATCATGGAAATCAGCGACGGTGGTGCCCATCTTCAAAAAAGGCAACAAAAGCGATCCGGCAAACTACCGCCCAATCGCCTTGCTGGACTGCATAGGCAAGGTGTTCGGGTCCCTCTTGCTAAAGGAATTTAAGGCGTGGGCTAAAACGGCACCTTGTGAAGACCATTTACAATCAGGATTCAACAAAAACTTCGGCACATCTGCAAATATCTTGATAATGAACATCATGAAACATAAAGTCCTTGAAGGAGGCCCTCGGATTTTCACTGTCTTCGTGGACCTCACTCAGGCCTTTGATCGTATAGACCGAGGCCTGTTATGGGACAAGCTAGAGGCATGGAATTGCCCGCCATCCATCTTAGAACCCATCAAAGCGCTGTATTCGGAGACTAACATGAGGGTGCGCCTGGATCAACAGGGTCTCCTATCCGCCTCGATTCCAACAAAAAGGGGCGTAAAACAAGGCTGCCCCTTGGCGCCGGCACTGTTCTTGGCATTCCTGGGAGACATCCCAAAAATCGGGAAAGAGCATGTGGGAAGGCTCCTGTACGCAGATGACGTTATACTCCTCGACCACACACAAATTGGACTGCAACGTCAGTTGAGTAACCTCCAGCAATACATGGAAAGAAACAACTTGGAGATAAACGACAAAAAAACCAAACTAATGTCTTTGTCCAAAAATACTAAAACTACTGGAAAGACGAACCTAGTTTTGAATAAAAACCAGATCGAAAACGTGACAGAATTCAAGTATCTGGGAGTCATCTTGGACAACTCCAAAAAAGAGACTGGTATGCAAAATCTCCTAAAAGAAAAAAACAGAAAACTCATAGCACAAGCGAAAGCCATTGACAGGAAATTTGGTCGATTTTCATTGATCCCGGTGATCAACTTCTATAAAATGAAGGTGGTCCCAACCTTAGCTTACGGAGCAGATGCGCTGCCTAATATTCCCACATCCATCTGGTCTATCCTGGAGGCAACGTTCTGGCGGTCAATCTTGGGGCTTCCAAAATGCGTGCCTATAGCGTGCATAAGACAAGAACTCAGTCTTCTTTCCCTCGAGGGATCAGTAAACTGCAAATCCATAATGCTTTTCTGGAAATGTCAAACAGCTGTTAGTCCTTCTGTCTACTACCTGATTCTTCAAGAAATAAATGAACAAAAATGTCGGATGCTAAACGAATGGTCAGATCGAATCAAGAAAATCCTTCAAGAAGTTGCACTCGATATGGAGACCCTTAACACCAATCCAGTAAAAGTATTGACCAGAGTGAAGGAACTTGACTGGATCAAAACAATTGAAAAAGCGGCTTCAAACAAGCTAACGAGTCACCTCCCGGTGAATATTCGTAAATTAAACGAGCTACAACCACTCGTAAAACAGTTCCCGTCTAAGCAAGCAAGGTCTCTGTTACTAAGAGCTAGACTGAACTTGCTATATACAAATGAGATCTTATTCATACGGGGCCTCGCGACTACAAACTCCTGTAGATTTTGTGGCCAAATAAAAGAAACAGAAACCATCCGTCATTTGCTGCTTTCTTGTCCCGAAACCGCACCTGAGACACATCTTCTCGGACTACGCGCTGCAGGATGAAGCACTCTGTTGGTCAAGACTAATAGCGGGCGACAAGACCTCATGGCTGATAGCATCCTACAACATTTTACGCAACTTACAGGAAATCCTGAAGGCCCCTCCAAAAGTAGTGGTGTCTTGCTCTCCACAAACGTCTTCTCCACATTAAAACAAAAGTGTCTCCGCTGATAGTTCTAGAGAGACTCAGGACATGAAGCTAGCAACGAAGAATTATTCCTTCCTTTGTAAAAATCTTAAAGATTAAAAACAAATATAAAAAAAAAAAAAAAAAAGTGCAAGTTACATTTGTCGATTTAAGGGCCATGCTGCCTGAAGAAAAGACTTTCCGGGCCCAAGCATCAACTTTTTTATCATCCTTATCTGGTGGTATTGAAGGGTAACCTGACTGCCTACTGGAGGTTGCAGCTTGTACTACTAAACTTTCAGGAGAGGGATGTTTAGATACACAATCTGTTGAAGATGGTCTGTACTTTGCCACAAATTTTTTATTTACTGCCAAACCCGAATCAGGGGTATCCCAATTTGTCATCACCCTTTTTTGCAGTGTCTTATGGAAAGGGAGTACAGGATCTTTTTGTATTTGTATTTGTATTTTTATTATTTGTAAAGCGCGCCGGGCCCAAAGGCATCTGGGCACATAAACTTAGAGAACACAGTTTCATTTTACATACAGGAGAGATCATTGAGTAGCTCAACCAGCTTACATAAGACCTGCTGTTAGGACTACAAAGTGACCAGAGAAAGTACAGAATAGTATGCAATATGATAGCAATAAGAATAAGTTAGGTAAGGGGATATATACATTGAGTCATGCTGGCATTCTGAACACATGCTAGGCAACAGGGTACAAACGTGAGTAACAACGAGGCAGTGTTAGACGTAACATAGTGTGTCAAGTAATTTTAGATGTTTTGAGCAGAGAGCCATGATTTGGTTTTACTCTTGAATGCTTGGAAGGAAGCCTCAGCTCTAATAAGGTTGGGGAGAGAATTCCAGCGCTTCAAGGCCAGGACAGGGAAGCTCACACAACCAGCTTTTTGTAGTTTGAATCTAAGGAGGGATAGGCTATGGGTTTGGGCAGCTCTCATAGGTCGGGTGGAGGTGTGAGGAGTGAGGCGGTTGACTAAGTAGGTAGGAGCCTGGTTGGACAGGCACTTGTGAGTCAAGGCAAGTGTTTTCAGTGAGATTCTATGCTTAACAGGAAGCCAGTGTATATTGCTTCTGTGGTTGGAGATGTGATGGTTTCTTGGTATGTTTAATGCCGCTCTGATCGCATTGTTCTTGGTAACTTGCAATTTGTTGAGGTTGAACTGACTAGTCCCTAGATAGAGGGCACTGCAATAGTTATCTTGGACATGACAAGTGTTCTTGCCAGGATCATGGAATTGGGAGTTGTCAGGAATGGTCTACATGCCGTGATAAGTTTGCATCTATAGGCGGAAGCTGACCTGACAGCATTAGTTTGTCTGCACAGTGATAATGTAGAGTCGAGGTAGATTCTGAGGGATTTGGTATCCTTAGAGACCTTGATGATGTTACCTTCAATGATGAATGACTTGAAGGACTGGTCAAGTTGATTAAGACGTTGGTGGGAACCCAGAATAATGAGTTCCGTCTTTTCATAATTGAGGCAAAGTTAATGTTGCGCCATCCATACCTGAATAACCATGTAGACGTTGTTCAGGGCTTTGGTGTCGACTGCATAATCACCCGTGATGGGAATGAGAATCTGGGTGTCATCAGCATAATTAGTGTATGAGACACTAAGATAGTCAAGAACATCAAATAGTGTTTTAGTAAACACATTATAGAGTGTGGGTGACACACATGAGCCCTGAGGAACGCCACACTATATGGGAGCAGGGTCCGTGGTTGCTGATGGGGAAAAAACGTGCATGGATCTGTTGCTTAGGAAGGATCTGATCCAAGCAGTGGCAGAATGTGAAAAATGGGCAGCAGATATAAGGTGCTGCCAGAGGATTTGGTGATTGACCAAATCAAAAGCAGCCGAGAGATCAAGTAGTAATAGCAAAGCTAATTTCCCATTATCTTCCAGTACCTCGATCTGTGTTTTGAGGTCAATAAGGGCAGTTTCTGTCCCGTGCCTGGGACGGAACCGGAGTGTCTCAGACCAAGGAGATTATTAACTTCAAGATAGTCCTGGATCTGAAGGTAAGCAGCTCGATCTACTATTTTGAGCATAAAAGGGACAGTAGTGATATGCCTGTATTTGGTTGGTATGCTGGGGTCCAAGGAGGGATTTTTGAGCAGCGGGATAACCCATGTGTCCTTTAAATTGTCAGTTTTGAAGGATGAATTTATGAAGGCAGTGATGAATAGAGCTAGGTCATGAGAAGCTTCCTTGATAATAGGGGCTGGGTATGGGTCGCCTTGACAGTTGGATGGTTTAATTTTGTTAATCATGCATTCCACTTCAGCGATAGTGAGTGGGGAGAAGGTGAAAGGTTTAATGTTGGGCGTGGCCTGAGGGGTGGCACTCGGGGGAATAATTAGAGGCTTATCGGTCGTAGAGAATTTTGCTTGCCTTTGATTTTAGCTTGGAGGGTGGCAATTTTGTTCAGGAGGGCTTTCTGTATGTTTGCACACCATTTGCTATCTTTGGTACATGTATCAGGAGGCGTAGCAGGTGATTCAAGTTCCTTCAGAATCTTAAACAATGCTTTAGTATTTCAATCCGCTTGCGTGATAAGATCTTTTCTTGCCTGAAAGATGGCTTCTTCGTAGTTGAGGGAAGCTAAGATGAGACCATCATTGTGGGCATCAGAAGGATGACTTTTCCAGTGACTTTCAGCGCTGCGTTTTGCTTTTCTGAGCACTCTCAACTGTGGTGTGAACCATGAATTGGGATGCGCACGCGGTTTAGATTTCCTAAGTTTAATGGGGGCGATCGAATTTAATGCTATGAGCATAGCATGGTTATATGTATCCACTAGGATAGATGGGTCAGAGCAGAAGTCTGAGGCTTTGTTGAGTGTAGGAAGGATAAGAGGGAGCGCTTTGTCTTTAGTTATGTCCCTTTTATTTCTAGTGGGCAAGGTGGGCGCTATCATAGGTATAGTACAGTGGACCGCTTCTATGTTGAAAGTAATAGTATGGTGATCTGAACAGACACAAGGTAAATTGGATTATAGGCTGATGTTACAATTGGAGTCAGCTAACCAATCAAGTGTCCTCCCTTTGATGTGGTTAGGATCTTGGATGTGAATGGTGAATCCCAAGTCAGTTAAGGTATTAGCAAGGTCAGTAGCAATGGGGTCATTAGGATCTTGGCAACCCAAGTTGAGGTACCCTAGAAGGATAATTTGCGATTTAGTTTTTGATTTGTCTAGTAATAAGGATGTAATGTCATCCACAAAAGACATAGCTGGGCCAGGCGGTCTATAGATAATATGTAGGGTGGCCATTTGGTTGGGAGAGATTGGAAGCTTAACCGATAGTAGCACAGCTGACTGGATCTTTAAGTTAGGTATCACTCTAAGGCCAAGAGAGTTTTTGTGAATGATGGCAACACCACCCCCAGGATTGTGAGTTGGTGCCGTTGCATCTAGTGATGGAGTAGTCTGTAGGTATAGCAAGGGAAAGTAAGGGTCCAGACTCTGCATGTAACCATGTCTCTGTTATGGCGATAAAATCAAGGTCCCTCTTTCAGGATATCGGTCATATCATCCTGGTCGAAATTTGGGGAAGCTGCTTTCCAACCCATGAAATCAATGACCCTTCCCATGAGGATCCTATACCCAGGATCTGCACAATCTGCATGGTCTGGTTTCCCAAATTTCACTTCAGGGGAAGTGTCTAGGCCACTGGCATTTTGAAGAAAATCATAAAGATCTGTCATCTTGGTATTCAGGTCTATTAACTCTTCTGGATCCTCCATGGCTCCAAACCTAACCCCAGCTGAAGTTACATCCTCTTCAGAGCACTGCTCTTCCAAAATAGATGTCATAGATCTAAACAATTCCTGCCTGGGTTGAAGCTGGAAAACGTTTTCTGGTAAAGGGGGTGGCATTGACTTAGGCTTGGACAATGGTGTCGACTTTGGCATTGGTATTAAGAAATGCTTTGATAAAGTCGTCCAGGTATCAATGTCATTTTCATTAGCGGCTTTGACGTTATCGTTATAGGACTGTGTCGAGTCGGATTTCAACTTCGACTTAGACATCGATTCCGCTACCCCCGATTTATGCACCGGTGTTTTTGCCTTTACATGAGGTGTCAGAGAATTTTCTTCTGAAGACACCCTAGACTGTTTGTCGGATCTCACGTGCCTGATCTTTGATCTCCCTCTGTCACTTTTGGAGTGGGCAGGGGCATGATCTCCACGTGGCTTTTTCGGGGGGGTCTGGGCTGCTTTCTCAAATATCTTAAGCATCGAATCCCTAAAGGCCTCCCATTTTTCAGGGGAATCATGCTTGGAGGGATAAGTCACCCTGCTCTCAGACAAGGAGGAAGAGGAGGAAGAAGACGTGTGACGTTGCTTTTTTGACTTCTTGGGTGAAGACGAGGAGGATTTCCTCGAGCAACTCTTGGACCTCGACCCATGTTGAGATTTTCCGGAATCTTTTTGTCTTTTCAAAGACCTATAAAATTCCTCCCCCACCACCAGCATACTTTTCCATTCCCTAGCAGCCTTATTCGACATGGCCTGACAGGAACCACATTCATCAATGATGGTCGGGGCTGAGACACTAAAGGCAATTCCAATGGGGGATAGTAATTGACATTTTCCTACCGCACTTCGGACATTTTTTGGGTGCGGTTCGAGTAGATGACGAGGAGATTGTCGAGAAAAAACCTGATGCGTCGTTCTGTGACACAAAGCAGTGCTCTGAAAAATGGATCTGAGGTAACAGGCGCGGCTCAAGCCCTTTATACAGCAGATGATGTCAACGATTGATGGCTGCCCTCGAGGAACTATGACTCTGCGGCCTCGAACACAGCACCCTCCGGTGAAAAAATGTTTTGAAGCAGCAACGCTGGGAGACAAGATATCTAAAATGAGGAATACATGGGAGGACACAAACCATTCGAAATAAAATATCCAGTTGGCTGTCCTGGAAGATCATGTATATCCTGTGCATGACTAATTAGGGTTCTGGTGCTCAGCTTTAAATGTTGTCCCATTACACCCTATCGTAGCTGGAATATAATTTTGTGCAGTTCCTTGTGGTAAAATCAAAGGGTCCTCGGTACAAGTAGCACTAGAGTCTTGCTTATATCTATTAAGTCCATGAGCTAGTACGTAATAATGAATTTTTGTATCTTGCACTTTGCCCTCAGTACAATTACAAAGTTATAACTGACCTTGGACTGAATGGGAAGACTAACAGATCTGAGTATCATTCTAATGGGTATGGGAGCTGTCCCTACACAATTATTGTGTTTCCTAGTAAGCTGTTATGCATAAACAGCCATTTGTTAGTTGATGCACTGTAGAAATCATGCTAAAAGTCACCTTGCACACATGATAAACACAAATTGTCAATTGAGAAGGCGCAAATCCACATCTCTGCAAAAGATCAGTGCCAGAGATCACAGGACCTCAAGCAGGGTCGGACTGGGACAAGAAATAGGCCTGGTCACCAAAATAAAAATTGGCCCACCACTTGCCTCAAAAAAGTGACCCTGAAACCATCATCCGTGAATCGCATCAATTCACGACTTTACAGAAAATGCTAGGTAAGGAGCGTTAATGGTGTTTGTTGCATGTTATATTTTGTGTAAACGCTTGAGGAAGTGATAACATTCCTTTTGTTCTTTTTTTTAAAACAATGTCATCATCTCATAGCTAAATACTATACATATTTTGCAGAGACAGACTCAAGACATGTCTACTAGTTTCCACCAGTAATGCAAGTAGAGTTGCATTTGATAAACAGTACAGCCAAATGATGAGAACGGAAAGTACCTTGCCAGTTGTATTTATGCTCAAATATTACATTACAACACAGCTCAGAAAATTACATAACTTTGCATACAGTTCTGTGACAGGGTCCACAGCTCCGAGGCGCAGGAGTGGCATGAACCAACCACCCCCACTGCGGTTTTGGGTTGTGGGACCTGCAAGTCGATGCTTTTACATTGCTCCACAACTCCAGCAGGGAAAGAGGGTTACGGTAATGATGGTTGGATAGGAAGGGGAAGTAGGAAAACCTGAATGGGAGAAGTTATGGATAGGTTGGGCATGTTTGACCATTGCAAAGATGTTGGCGTGGGGGGTAGCAGTATGGGAGGGAGCAACGTGAGGCAGGGGTGTATTCTGGTGTTTCGCCCTGCGCAATATAATCTAGAAATTGCCCTGGAAACAACAACAAATCTTTTAACAGAAGATTTGTTGTGGGCCTATGGAATCCGGAGTTAAGTATTCAGTAACATGCGATCATGAAGATGAGTTTGAGGACTAGGGACATGATTCTTTCAAAGGACAGCATTAGAGTCTGATTTTGGAGAAGTGTTTCAGCTGTGCAACAACAATTTGTGTGCACAAAGCTTGATGCAATAGCACACGCTAAATGAGACCTGTGATATTATACAGATTGGTGAGTTTCATCGCAGGGATAGATGAGGACAATGGGATTCCATTTCCCATAGCAAAGAAGGGGAGGTGGCATCATTAGGTAATAATTTAATGGACATCACAATAGATGTCTGCATGATGCACTGTGCAAAATTCGGCTAAAGCACTGCCCTCTATTTAACCTTCTGATACTCTGCACCAGAAGAGAACTTGCATTTCTCAACAAAAGCATCATCTGCTATCTCTTTTGTTAATAAGAAGATCTGCATTTTGGCATTTAAGTGTTATGTCAGAACGGATGTCCAGCAATGGTTTGTAATAATTTGTTAAAGAACAAGTTGCTGCATACCTTCTCCCCAATTATTTGAGCGTAATAAGTTTGCACGGGTTGCCTTTTTGTCACGGGTTTGAGCAAACAATCTCTACGTACATGATCGTAAAGGGATACTCGTTAAGGCGATAATTGCATTTATTCAACTTTTGCCTAAACAGCTTAAAGGTTTCCAATTTGTACTGAACCCACGTTAGCCTTCAGACCACTGATGCAAAAAAGAAAACCCCAATAGTGGGGATATACTAACATCAGAGAGAAAGAAACGCATGGTCAGGTTGGAAATTATAAACTGACTCAAGGAAGTTGGGTGGCACATGGCATTATGAAAAGAGTTAGAGGAGACAGTGCATAGGCTCGGGAGGGGACATGTGCAGAGGTATTGAAGAGAAGATTGCCTAAACTGCGCCAAGAAGATAATGTGGAGAGTCAGAAGGAAAAGCAGCCACAGGCTCAACCTGATGGTGGGGTATATTATCCCTCAGCCTAGGCCCTCAGGAAGGGAGCTGCATACATGCTCCTGTAGAGCAGAATGGCTCACAAAGTTAGTATAATGCCTTACTACTATTGGTTTGTTTGTTTGTTTGTTTGTTTGTTTATTCATTTGTTATGCGCACCAGACTCGTAAGTAAAAGGGTGCAGCAGTATGGAGATGCAAAGCTTACAAAGGTTGTGAAATATGCACAGGATACAGTATTTACATGATTACAGGCTATACACAATGTACACAATGGGGGCAAAGACTAAGAATGGCCTATGTATTACAGAAATAAACAATAAGCACTGTACAAAAAATATATATGACAAATGTGAAGCCCTTCGTATATCACTTAGGCTCCCAGGTAGATTAGATTACACATAGTCTTCAAATGTTAACGCTGTAGTACACTATTAATGCAGGGTGAAAAGGTCTCTTCAGATGTGTGCAGATCCACAACGGGTACTGGGAGACTAGGGGTCAGTAGTGATGATTTGATTTATTACATTTTTTCTGAAATGTAGGTAGGGTTGGTCGGCTCTCAGATCAGGAGGCAGTGAGTTCCAGAATTTAGCTCCCTTTACAGTAAAGCTATTACCCCGATAATGGTGAGCTTATATTTAGGTATGGTCAGACAGTTAACATTCCCAGTTCTGGTAGGTCTGAGGGAAGTTCTTCTCTGGAGTTTATCTATAAGGTAGTTGGGGGCTGCATTATTGAGGGCTTTGTAGGTCAAGGAAAGGTTTTTTAGTTGTATTTTATTGGATGTGGATAACCATTTGTGCTGGCGTCTCAAGGAGGAGATGAGTTTTCTTATTTATGCCTAGAGCTGGTCTTAGGGCATTGTTCTGTAGTGTTTGGAGCTTTTGGATGGTAGATTTATTGGCACCACTGTATAGCGCATTACAGTAGTCAATTCTGGAGAGTATTAGGGCTCTAGCCAGGATCAGGCAGCTATTGTCATAGAGGGATGGCTTACCAGCTCTGAGTAATTTGCAGGTGTAAGCCGTGGAGGAGGTGAGGGATTTTACCTGTTTATCAAAGGACAATGTGGAGTCCAAGTAGAATCCAAGGGTTTTTACTGCCTTAGAGACTTTGATGGTGTTCCCATTAATATTAAATGAGGAGAATTCTTGGCCTAGTTTTTTAATGTTGGCCTGTGAGCCCAGAATTATTAGTTCGGTCTCATAATTGTTCAAGCACAAGCCATGAGTGGCCATCCATGCTTGGATGATAAGGTAAACTTTGTTCACTAAACCCGTGTCTGTACTGTAATCCCCAGAAAGTGGGAGGAGAATCTGAGTATTATCTGCATAATTAGTGCAGGTGATACCCAGATGGTCCAGATTGTCAAACAGTGGCTTAGTGAAGATATTGTAGAGGGTTGGCGAGACGCAAAACCCTTGGGGAACACCCCATAGGATGGGCGTTGGGTCAGCGGCTGCCGAGGGGGAGAAGACTCTCATAGTTCTCTCACTCAGGAAGGACTAAATCCATTTGATGGCTCCCGTGGAGAAGTGGGCCGCAGAATCAAGGTGTTGGCATAGGACCTTGTGATTGACCAGATCAAATGCGGCAGAGAGATCAAGTAGGAGCAGGAGTACTGTCTTACCTTTGTCTCTCTGCTCGTCTATTTGGGACTTTAGGTAGATTAAGGCTGTCTTTGTTCCGTGTAGTGGACGGAAACCAGATCGCCTGTTACCTAGGAGTTTGTGCAGTTCAAGGTATTTTTGAATTTGTATATAGGCGGCTTGATCCAATATTTTTAGTAGACATAGGACTGTAGTAATGGGCTGATAATTAGTGGGAATAGGAAGATCTAATGTCTGTTTCTTGAGGAGGGTAAGCACCAAAGATTGTTTGAGGTTAGCAGGTATGGTGCCTGTGGGAAATGACGCATTTATCAGTTTAGTGATTAATAGGGATAGTTCTCTGGCAGTATCTTTTATTATTTGTGCTGGGCAAATATCGCCTTTGCAATTCAAAGGCTTCAGTGACAGGATAATTTTTTCTACCTCCAAGATAGACATTTTCAAAAAATGGAAGGTACTATTGTGTGCCGGTGGTGAAACATTAGGCAAGAGGGTATTGGGTGAGTGCTGTAGGTTCAGTACTTCTTTTTTTTGTTGAACTTTATTTTGGTGTGTGTTCATTTTATTAGCCAGGGCATGTTTGATGTCTGTACACCAGGATTTGTCCTTGGTGCAAACATCGGGTATAGCAATTGGGGACTCTAGTTCTTTGAGTATGGAAAAGAGTTTTTTCATACTAGAATTAGAATTAGCTCATCGTAGGAATTACGTTTTGCCCGGCAGATTTCCTTCTTATAATGTGAGGAAAGTGTCATGATTCCTGCCCCTCATGTCCCCAGCCCTCCAAGATGTCAGGCTGGAGCCAAGCCACAATCACCTACATGGCCCTCAAGGGCCTCTCCATCCCTCCAAAGACTCACTTGGAGTCAGACTTGGCGCTTGTGGCACCAGAATCACTCACTCCCATAGGATAACATAGGGGATTGGACTTGTAGTGCATTGATGGGGACAAGATGGATGCCCCCACATATTTCGGTTCACAGAACTGCATGTGCGGTCTAGTCTTTTGGGTGTGGTTCAGCCCAGAGACACCTGGGACACCCAGAGATTATTTAAGCCACACCCAGGCTGAGAAACATGCTTTGCGTTTTCTGCACCTGCAGCGTGACACTCACCGTGTTGGGATCGGTCTCCAGTAGGCCTGCATCTTTCTTCTGCACTCAGCTCCTGCAAGAACAAGAACATCATTAGGAACAGCCTTACCTTGCGGTGCTTCTGCCCATCATTCATTGCTCCTTCTGTTCTGCGGGCATCTTCAGCGGTGTCATTCCCATCCCGGGACGCCGCTTCCTAAGGAAAAGGGAAAAGAACAGAAAAAAGGCATTAGTAAGCATTCTGCAAATCTTCGCTTATTTTTAAATACTGTATGAGCTTCAAAAGCTTACCGGAATCCCAGCCGCTCTTGGCGAACTCTGTCTGCGGAACTTCTCATCCATCTGCAAGAGGGAAAAGACACTCCAGGTTAGCGTGGAAATATCTAGAGGCGCTGCATACTGCGCTTAACCTTCACATTTGTTCTTCATAACCGGCATCCACGCTGAAAACGTTGCGGCACCTAAAAGACACAGAAAGAGAATTCAGTTCAATGCAAATACGAAAGGGGTGCATCATCATCGCGCTCTCACTCACCTTCAGCGCTACTCATTTCAGCAGCACGCCGCCATCCCCAGATGCCGGACATCATCTAAGGAAGAAAAGGAACGAAGTTAGAGAACTGTTCAAAAGACTCATACTTACCTGTAGGACTCTTGCCAGTGAAGTAATTAGGCAGCAACGAGCCTGCATCAATCACCCCGCCCCTGCGCTGAAAGCAGGACGGAGAGCACAATATCCAAGAAAACAAGGTGAGCTGTGGATCAAAGGGAAGGGTTGGACCCCGGGGAAGAAGGGGTTCAAGCACACAGAGACAATAGGGAGTTAAACTCTACCAATCCTGTGTTTCAGGCCCAGTCTCCAGCCGAATAGCCTCCAGGGAAGGGTTTGAGGTCGTAAGAGGTCAGAGCAGGCTGAGTGATGTCCCCGTGGATACCAGGTGAGCGTTACAGAACACAAAGCCTCACATCAAAATCCACCTGGGCGGCATGGAAATGTCAGAAACCGACCAGTTAGCCCACATGTAGGGGCAGCTACTGTCCGAAGTACATGCAGCCAGGCAGGAGAACAACACCCTGAGGAGAGAGCTGATAATAGCCAAAGAACGCATTGATGATTTAAGCCAGCAAATTCTCCAGTCACAAGCAGGGCATGCACCATTGCCGGGAAGCGTGCCCTCGAAGCCAGCGCCATCATTCGATCCCGTTCAGATGACCCTTCCAGTTCCCTTGGCCCCGCCCGAATGATTTACGGGGGATCCCAAGAGGTTTGCAAAGTTCATGAACCAGTGCCACCTGCACTTCCTTTGTAGGCCAGGGTCCTTTCCGAATGAGCAATCACGGGTCGCTTTTGTGATATCCTATCTGAGTGGTAGCACCTCGGACTGGTCTGTACCCTTTGTTGCCCAAGATGATCCTTTGCTGCATGACTTCAGGGACTTTCAGCAGGAGATGGAAAAGCTGTTTGCCCGTCGTACTCATGGGCAGGCAATAGACAACGAACTTCTGTCCCTACTCCAAGGGAATCAAGACCTATTAACATACATAACCACGTTCAATAGACTCGTAGTTGAAGCAGAATGGCCATTGGAGAAGATAACTATGTTATTTCATCAGGGGTTGCAGGGGGAGCTCAAGGATGTTCTAGCACAAGTAGTGAACCCCCTGAAAGACTGGTGAGAATTCATTGACCTTGTTGTTCAACTGGATCATAGGTTGCAGGACCGAAGAGCTGATCGAACCAGACCAGACCCTCGCCCTATGTATGTGCGTTCAAAGGACAATACTGCCCGAACAACGGAAGGTTCAGGAGAACCAATTCAAATCGAGGGGGTCAGATCCCCCTTGACTAAAGCGGAAAGGAATAAAAGGAGACAGCAGCAGTTATGTCTGTACTGTGGAAGTTCAGGTAATTTCCTTAAAGTGCCCTGTGAAGCCACCGAGGAGGACGGTAGGGGCCACGGACAAGGAAGATATCATCAAGGAATCGAAAACTCCCCAACCCGGCAAGAGTAGGGGTCCACTTGTCGAGCGAAGAAAGTGAACTACAGACAGTGGTCGAAGTGGGCGGAAGCGGTCGGGAGCGGTGCTCCTATACTTATTTTAATTCAGTTTTACCGTTCCTATACTTTTATTTAAAAAAAAACTGTTCCGGAATGGTTCGTTTTAAAATAAAAGTGTAGGAAGAAGATGAAATTTGCACTTTCAGTGCACTGCATAGGACGTTGCTTTAAAGAGCAGGCACATGTTTTTGTGTGGTTTTTATTGTGCATGGGAGGGGGTGCAGTGTTGGGGTCTGTGGGGAGCGGTGCAGGCCAGTAGGCAACATAGTTCCACTACTTCTTTTCATACACTTCGACCGCTGACTACAGACCTCCCATTTTTCTGTGGTCTTGATCAATCACCAATAACCATCTTAGATGCGCGCAGTAAGAGCGTATATAGACAGTAGAGCCGTTGGGAATTACATCGACCAGGATCTTGCAGCAAAGATGGGGCTTCCGTTGCACGATAAATCAACCATCTGGGACCACTGCAAAAAGTTTAAGACTACAGGAGTTAGTAGTAATCCCAATTGGTAGCAGTCTATACCACCCAGATTTACCTGGTAGCTGTATCTGAGCAGCCAGACTTCTCTCAAGATGAGTTAGGCAGTATTTAGAGTATACAAAATATGGCAATTTACACAGTAGAACAAGCAGACACTGATCAGAGCTTGGGTGTAAAGATATATAATTATTTATTTAAAAACACATCTACAAAAAACACACTTGCACTAATACGGCAAACAACTTCAATCACAATTACTATAAGTATAAATCAATCCCCTAACAATATTTCGACAAGTCTAGGTTCAACTGCACCACTTATTTGGAGACAGAGGTGAAGGCTTTAACCTAGATGGCACTCTAATATTCGTTAGAAAGGGAAAGAAAAGGCAGGGTATGAAACCAACTCAGTACCAACACTTTTATGAAGCAGATGCAAGACAAGCAAGGCAGGGTCTACTGTAGATCACAAAGTTCGGAGGCCAGGCCCACTCGGAGAGAGGCAAGGCAATATGTCCCAAAAGTATCACATTGGAAATACACTTCGAGTCTTTGTAGCAAAATGTCACAGAAAGGTTGGACCAGTTTTAGAACAAAAGTTAAGAAGGTCTGGAGGCGACCCAAGTGGAAAGGTAAGGATTTAAGAAACCTCACGCTAACCGTCACAAGGGAAGCCAGGTGGACACAGTACCTTGAAAGTGAAGAGACAGCTCCTGCGGGGGCAGATGTTCCTGGTGGTGGATGCAAGTCGGGACTTTGCCAGAAGAAGAGATGATCTCGTTGTTGAGGAAAGCGAAGATCGTTGCACCACCAGGGAAGAGACCAGCCGCGGAGTGCTCCGTCACAAGGCACCACCTTTTAGTCATGGTACAGTGGTTAGTGGCTATCCAGTTGCCGGGGTGCTCAGCACGGGCAATTCGACCACTAGACGTCCTGGAAGCGAAGAAAAAGCAAGGGACCGGTTGTTCCCACCAGTCAAGGGAAGAAGACTCTCCAGCAGGGAGATCTCCTCTGTCGTTGGGAAGTGGTGAGTCGGTTCAGCACGGCTCCACCGGAGGTGTTGTCGTTGCAGGCCGGCTCAGCTTTACCCTTGTCGGATTCTTAGGTCCTGTGGCGACTTCTGAAATACCAGTACCAAAAGCCCTGCTTTTATGCAGAAAACCTGCATTCATTCAGCCTAGCTGTCACTCAAACATGCTAAGTGGTGAGCGGGGCTGCTCACCACTTGGGCCAATCACACCAGAGTGTGACTTGGGTGGAAAGGCAACTCAGTCCAGGGTGCCCCCTTCCACACCCCCTGTGGTACCCAGACAGAATGGCACCATTCTGGAGGGCTTCTGTGGAGAAGCCCGCCAAAAGTGGAACAAAGGGCTCAACCTTTGGTTCGGAGTTACAGAGGCGAACACATACGCCATTTTAAAAACCGAGTTCTGGCAGAAAATACCAACCGGTGAATTTATTTAAGATAAATAAACCTGCAGTATGTTGGAGACTAATGTGAAAAAGTATTAGCCTCGAACAATGGGAAGAATCCCATAGGAATATATTTGCGGTTGAATATAAAAAGTAGTATCCACTGCCACCAGCCAAAACTCGACGAGGGGGGACAGGACAGTGCCCCCTCGAACAACAGACCCTGGGGTAATCGAATTATCCCTACCAGCATGTCCACAATAGGATGGTTTGTACTAGTTCTGTTAGTAAATTTAGGTCTAGAAAAGTCAATGGTGACTTTACATGCCCTGGGAGACAGTAGTCAGTCCCAGGGTATGGAGTCTATGGAGGGGATCACCTAGGACACCCCAGTGTTACGGCACGGAGGGTGCAGTGTAACACACATAGCAAAACACGTGAGGCCCTATTGTTGGAATTGAAATAATATTATGCCTCCTATCGCAGCAAATTGAATGTGTATTGGCCTACGCCAAGTCGTCTAAAATATCATGTGAATAGACTCCGCGGCAAGGTCTGGACCGTAACGAAAAGTAATGTAAGTCGCCATCTTGGATTTAGCCGCCATTTTAGGTCCTCTTGTAAATGTGGAAGTCACCCTGAACATCAAAATGGAGGCTGAATGATATTCTGAGCGAGATTCTGGCCGTTGTGACCTCCGCACACACGAATAATTAATATGCCTGCAGGCCACTTGTCGGGGTCGCGAACTGAGACCTTGTCCTATTGCTGACCTATGTGTAAATGAACAACTGTATCAGCGAAACTGATCAAAACGCATAAATTATAGGATTGACCTGGCAAGGAACTCTAGGCCTGATCCCAAGAATGGTTAACCCGCGAGAGGGTTGGCCAAAGGCTGGACAAAACATATAAAAGACCCAAATATTCCAATGTACGGTCTCTCTACTAATGCATCGAACTTTCGTTGAAGTTCGTTACGTTACTCTGAGAGCCGAATAGCTATCCGTTTGTCAATTGGCTTTGGTAACTGTTGTAGCTTTTAAATAAAGCACTTGTATGTTCTTTGTAACCTGTGTTGGTGTGTTTCCTTTGGGCTTCCCGGCCTCATAGCAATTTTTATGTTTTCACAGTTGGCGCCCGAATAGGGACCCTCAAGATTGATGCCGGATCATTGAAGGTTGACGCAGACTATCGAACCGGGATCGGACGGTGTGATTCTGCGGGCCCGACCGAACGAGACGCGATACCTCGGCAGCGCTGCACGATCCGATCCTTGGACGATAGTCGTGTGGTCTGACACGGCATCTTGACGAGGGTCCATTTTTTGAGGCGGGCAGATTTGTCAAAACCACCAAACACAAGGTAAAATTCGTTAGGTAAGTTCTTTGATAAACCGTACGGTCCTCCTTAGGTTTGGTCAGGTGCAGTCGTGACCGGCTCTTAATTTAACCCTGACAATTTGAATTTGGCGTATTGTATCTGCAGACACAATTATTGACCAGGTAACACCAATTTTTTGTGAAATGCCTGGGAAATTGTCTAGCTGCTTTAGGGCTCTGTTCCGCAGCGATCGACAATCTTTGGAATTTAGCCGTCCGGCACCCTAGGAGGGGTCGCCGGCATGTACTATGTACTGTAAGTATGGCATTGGTAGTATAGTATTTAATGATATTTGGCACAGACAGACCAGACATGCCTCCGAATTTCAGTGGCCAATCAATGGCAGTTTTGAGATCCCCCATATTGAATACCTAGAATCGGTCTTGCTAAAAAAGAAGGCTAGACCTGCAGCCTTTGATGTTTTACAGAATTGGAAAAAAGAAGCATTACAGCAGCTTAAAAGTAGGGATAAACATGCACGCCGTCATAAAACAAATGCCGAAAAAGTGTTGTTATATGATAAATAAAAACATTCAGAATCAGTGGATGGATAGGGCTTTTTCACTTGGAATCCAGAAGATTTACCCCTCTAAAGATTTTCATGTTTCTGAAGAATTTATTGAAAAATTGTTAAACGAACGCAGGCCTGGTGCCCCTGCGCCACCTCCGTATCATCCCTTTCTGGGCGCTCTGCCCATTCCTGCTGTTGTTCCTGCTGTTATTCCTGTTCCCTCTGCACAACCTATTGTTCCTATTCCTCTAGTTGTTGTTCCTCCACCTATCGCACCGCCCCTTCCTCCTGCGCCGATAGTTGCACCCTTATTAAATTTACGTGCACCTCCGCTCCCGAGTGGTCCCGTATTGACTGAAGTTGATCAAGGTGCAGGGTCAAAGATTGTCACTCGTAATACTGTTTCTGCAGATAAGAAACATGAATTGTTTGCATGGGCTAAGCACTGTATGGAGAAAGGTGATCAAGTTGATGTTTTTTCCACATTATCTAATTTGAACAGTTTTCCCGAGAAAAATGTTTTTATCAAAGGTTTGGGGACTCATTTATGTGTGATGTGGGGTAGATTACAAAATTCGGATCTTCCATAAGGGGTAAGAGATCTAAATGCTTTGGCACTTTCGAGGGACACAGAGCAGAAAGTATATGGTCATGTTGAAAGATTGTTTGAGTATAGGAAGGACTTTGAAAAGTCACGAGATGAGGATGACGAAGATGATGGTATGTATGTACAGAAACGGTTCCTTCCGTGTCATAGATCGGCACCTGAGGAAGTACGCATTTGTACGAAAGATGCGATCCGATGGATCTCGGATTCATCGATTCCGCCAGATGAAGTATATGACACGTATAGTCAGTATACAGTAGAAATGCAAAGAAAGGTAATTCAGGTAATGGTACAGTACCTGCAAGAAGAATGTGTAAGAAAGAAGGTTAGTTGCCCCATAGAGTTATTGGGGATTTGTAAAAGGACTTTTTCTCCCGACACTTCTTCGGCTGCCTTAGCGCTTGACCTGGCTCTGTTGCTTAGTAAGCAGCCGGAGGTACCTATATCTCAGTTGCCTATGAGAGAGGTTCCTCCGACCTTTGTCCCAAAGGTTGAGATTCCCACTAACGCTGGGAATGGTGCACCCGCTGTGAATATCCCTGCGCATTATGTATCACAATTTGTTCACGTCCCGTTTTCACGACAGGAAGTGAACACTATTAGACAATCAGTTCCCGATATCAGGAAAAACCCAACAGGGTTTTACAAAGGAATAGAGTCCGTCTTGCAGTCCTCTGTGTTCACCTTAAGTGATATTGACTTGCTATTCCATGTACTCCTACCCGTAGATGTATTGAAGCAGGTTCGGACAATAGATGATGTTCCAGGGTTGAGAGATAGGTGGGCCAATATGATTAGGGTTGATGTGGAAAGACCAGCAGGTGAGAAACCACCTCAGGTAATACTTATTTTGCCTGATAGAATTGTCGCAAAATTAAAAACTATAATTCCAGAGAAAAGAATTATTTGGGACAAGCTTACGGCCTGTGTTCAAGGGAAAACTGAAGGTGCCACCAAATTCTTTAACAGATTCGAGCAGGTATTTTCTGACTTCAGTGGGCAGGACTTGGGTACAGAGTCTGGGAAAAGGTTGTTTGTGGACAAATTTGTACGTGGATTGCTGCCCGACATCCAGTCACAGATTATGTCCTCTGAGAGCGCTTGGCAGGCAAAATCTCAATCTGAGGTTTTGCACATGGCTCAGTATTATGAGAACCGTGTTAATAATGAGAAGGAGAAAATAGAAAAGAGGAAAGAAGATTTGAAGACCAAAGTATTATTACAACAAATTGTTAGAAACCCCAGAGGAGGCACGACACAGACCAGAGGTCAGTATCTCCCAAAAGGAAATGCTCCTTTGGGTTCTGTGAATATTAATCAATGTGCTTATTGCCGCCAGGAAGGTCATTGGCGAGCACAGTGCCCCGTCCTTCGACAAAGGTCAAACAGTGCGTTTGGGAGTATGGGTAGATGATCTAGGGGCCGCCCTGGAGCAGGGGGCCCTGATAGAGGTCAGTTTTTGCAAGATCCTCAGCAACTTTTTTCACGGGAAAATCAGACCTCGCGTGTGGAATCGAGGAACATATTTGATCACCCTTCTGCTGCCTATCTTTCTGAAGAGCTCTCTTCCGACGATACTCTATTTCATTAGGACTGCCCGAAGCAGGGTTTGGAACCTTCACCTATTCCCGTTAATCAGAGAGGCCCCTATGTTGAATTATTAGTAGGGAATAGGAAACACCAGTTTTTGATAGACACTGGAGAACAGAAGTGCTTCATTGATCATTCTCGGGTTCCAAACATTCCACTGTCAGGGCAAACAAATGTTTCCGTAGGGTTTTCTGGTATAACAATTGTCTGTCCGGTTTCTTCACCGGTGTCTGTTTCTTTGGATCCCTTTACGGACCATTGCCCTTTTCTTTTGACTTCGAACTGTGGAGAGAATTTGCTGGGGTTGAATTTGTTAAAGAAATTGAATGCAGTAATTCATTGTTCCTCTGATGGAGTACGGCTGACGGTTTCACCACAGCAACTTCCTAATTCTCAGTTTCTGATTCGACCTTTGCCTCCTGAGTTTAGCATTGTCCCGGAATGTTTATGGGCGGTTGACGACAATGATGTCGGGGTACTGCAGATTGAGCCTGTTAAAATAGTTTTGAAACATGGAGTTAAACTATCACGCATTCCGCAGTATAAAATATCAGTTGAGGGCGAGCGTGCTTTGAAATGCATTGTCTCCGATTTTGTGCATCGTGGGGTGATCGAGGAGATTACAGGTAGTTTGTGTAACAGTCCGATCTTGCCTGTATATAAGAAAGGCGATAATGCAATCCCATACCGGTTCATAATTGATCTTCTTGCTATTAACAGAGTTGTCGCCCCTCAATTTCCAATCGTGCCTCTTGTAACGACAATATTGACAATGATCCCTGCTACGGCTACGCACTTCAGCGTTGTGGATTTAAAAAATGCTTTCTTTAGCATTCCGATACATAAGGAAATTAGATATTTGTTTGCGTTCACCTTGGGGGGACGTTCATTTACATTTACTAGGGCACCTCAAGGGTATACTGAAAGTCCAAGCATTTATAGTAGAGCTTTGAAAGAGCAGCTCGACACCCTTGAATTGCCACCTACTTGTACATTGCTTCAATATGTCGATGATTTGCTTTTAGCTGCAGACTCTGAAAGTGCTTGTAAAGAAGGCACTGTACTGTTGCTTGTTCATCTAGCTAAAAATGGTCATAAAGCTTCGCTCAAAAAATGTCAATATTGTTGTCAGGAGGTCGCCTATTTAGGCTACCTTCTGTCAAAGGAGGGGAGAAGATTGACACCTGAAAGAATAAAACACATTTCTGGCATGTCTGTTCCAAATACACAGAAGGAAGTCAGAGCCTTAATAGGTATGGCTTTTTACTGTAGGTTGTGGATCCCGAACTTTTCGCTAGTGATAAAACCGATGTTGGCTTTGACGAAGAAGGGCATTTCTCTGCCACTGCCATGTAAATTGGAACATCAACGATCATTTGAGCTTCTCAAAACCGCGTTATGCTCTGCACCGGTTCTGGGTACTCCAAATTATGACAAGGCCTTTGTGTTGTTTGTACATGAATGTGATGGATGTGCTTTGGCTGTGTTAACACAGGAACACGGAGGGAAGAATAGGCTGTACGGCTACTACTCCTCCGCCCTTGATCCTGTCGCATGCGCTTTGCCAAGATGTTTGCGAGCTGTCGCTGCTGCTGCCGCGTCTGTAAAACAGAGTGAGGGAATGGTCCTAGGCCATGATTTGATTTTGATGGTACCTCACTCTGTAGATATCCTATTGAACAAAACCCAAACGCAACACCTCACCCCTGCACGGCTAACAAGGTATGAATTAATTCTGTTTGCCCCTCACATTCAAATTAAGAGGTGTTGTGTTCTTAATCCGGCTGAACTCTTACCTTTCCTGCGAAACACTGTTTGCGGTGACGAAGAATTACATGACTGCCTGTATACCACTGAACAAGAAACGAAGGGCAGGATAGATCTTATAGATACTCCTTTGGACAATACAGAAGGGGAGCTGTTTTGTGATGGCTCCTGCTTCAAACTTCCAGATGGTACATCTACAGCTGCTTACGCAGTTACTACGTTGAGTAAAGTTGTTGAAACTAAGAGAATTTCGTATAACTCTGCGCAGGCCGCAGAGATTATAGCATTGACCCGAGCTTGTGAACTCTCCGAAGGGCGTATAGTAAATATATATACTGATAGCCAGTACGCCTTTGGGGTGGCTCACAACTTTGGGAGGCTCTGGTCAGAAAGAGGGTTCCTGACTTCACATGGGACCAAGATTCAGCATGGCCCCTTGATAGTGCAATTTCTCTCAGCACTCTCGCTCCCTAGGCAGTTAGCGATCATGAAATGTGCAGCACATCATAAGGTCATAGATGATGTGGGAAAAGGGAATGCTTTTGCGGACCTGATAGCCAGGCAAACGGCCACAGACCTTAGCACGGACATGTATGCTCTGAGGGAAATGAAAGATGCTTTTGTAATGGATGAAGGTATTGGGTCTGTGCGAGATATTCAAACTGATGCCACAACAGAAGAATCTAAAAGGTGGGCCGAATGAATGGGGAAACTAGATGATGACGGGTGTTGGGTGGATACATCTGAAGGAAAATGGTTGCTCCCTGATTCATATGTACTGGCAATGGTTACTATGGCACACGGTCCTACACATGTGTGTGCTCAGCAGATCACGAAAATGTTAGAACAAGTCTGGGTGAATAACAAGATTCCGGAGACTGCAAGACGTCATGTCCAGAACTGTATGATCTGCTTGCAGCACAATGTGGCAAAGGGTACAGTAACTGCAAGGGAAAGCTTTGGGCCCCCTTCTGTTCCCTTCAAGGTCATTCACTTTGATTTTATTGAGATGGAACGGTGTAACAATCTAAAATATGTTCTGTAATTATTTGTGCTTTTAGTAAATGGGTCGGGGCTTTCCCTGTAAAAGATGCTACTGCCATGATCACTGCAAAGACTATGGTAAAAGAATTATTTCCTCGATTTGGGCTCCCAAGGGTAATTTGGTCAGACAACGGTCCTCATTTTGTTGCAGCAGTAATTTTGCAGATATGCACAGCGTTACATATTGAGAAACAATTTCACTCAGCCAGACATCCTCAAAGCGCTGGGTTGGTGGAAAGACATAATGGTATCTTAAAGAATAAGCTTGCAAAAACATGTGCCGATACCAAGCTGAAATGGCCAGATGCCTTACCTATTGTATTATTAGCTATGCGTACCACACCTCAAACTAAGACTGGTCTTTCTCCATTTGAGGTAATAATGGGGAGGCCTGCTAACATTTGGGGTCTCCCAAGGCCTAAAGCCCTGAGAGAGGTGGAAAATGTATTACTTGTAGACTACTGTAACCAGTTAACTAAAAACCTGTATTTCATTTATCACCAGGTCTATTGAGCTTTACCTGTATGTTTTACGGGCCCAGGACACAATATTCAGCCTGGAAGTTGGGTCCTAGTGAAGGCCTACGAAAGGTCTTCTTGCCTCGCTCCTCGCTGGAAGGGACCCTACCAGGTGCTGTTGGTCACCCGGACAGCAGTGCTTGTGGCTGGGAAGAAACACTGGATCCACGTGACGCATGTCTCGAAACTTCCTCACCCAACGCCACACGTTACAGAAGAAGCAGAACCCCTCGCTGACGCTACAGTCTCTGATCTTGGAGTAGCAAACAGCGCTGTGAGTGCGTCGGAGAATTTCTCTGAGCCCGTGGAGCTTGGGGAACAGTCCATTTCGTCTCCGCACTCTCTGAAAAAACCACTTCCGGAAAACACTGTTTCAAGTTCTGCGACTTCCGTCGCCTCTGATACGTTGCTTCCCTCAGGAAGTGACGAAACCTTGTTTTTGGATCAAACAGTCTTGGATACCACCAGGTACAACCTTCGACGAAGGAAATAGAACTGCGGCACGGGTCTTTCCGTGCATTTGGAAAAGAGAAGTGGTTGAAAGTTTTTCTTTTGTATAAGAAAGCTTCTGTTGAACAAAAGGAAAAAAGTTATTCTGCTGGCTGGGGTTGGGAAGGACTAAGAAATCGTGCGACCGTAGCGTCGCCAGCAACGAACATTGGGGTCGTCGATTGAGGAACTACAATGCCTGCCACCTCCACTGCTGCTCGCCGCACTGGACTTGTGAATAGGGGGTGACCATCTTGGACAATGAACAATGCGCCTGGGCCCCGAAAACGTATTGCTGTGTTTTTATAATGATAATTGGTATTTTTACGATCACCGCTGTAGGACTTTGGTACTTTGAAGAAATGTACCCTCTAAAACCTCTACTACCAATCTAAATTGTACCAACTGCTTTGACTCCCTCTGTACACCTTCACACTCTGTCCCCTAGAGACTCCCAACATAGACAAAAGTATCATAATAACACCTTAATGATAGTAATGAATGCAACTCATGCCATTTTTAATAAGAGTAATTGTTGGATTTGCACTCATTTACCACAACATGGGAACAAGGGGCTAGGATGGTATATTCACCCTTTACCTTTAACGACTGCTTGCTATGCCTCTCTTAGAGCACTATTCTTTGGCCGTTGGAATGATAGCATCTCGGGGAACTTTGATGGAACTAATTTGAATGATTTTGAGAAACGTGAATTGACTCCCCTGGGATGCTCGCTTTTCACGAATAGAAGTAAACCTAACGTCGCTTCTATTAGGCCGTCTGATAAACTATCTCTTCCCTTTCAAACTCTAATTTCCTTTAAAATGGCTCTGATAGGCAATAAGGACGCTGTGCCTCCTTCCTACTCTATAAATCATAGCCCTGATCAGTCCCCTTTTGTGTACAAAGAAATGGCACTCGGCCAATGGGAGATTTTGAAGGTTGTGTGAACATTGTAAATTTGACTGGAGAAAACAGGCCTCTGTATGTAGGGGGGCCTGTTTATTTTGTTTGTGGTAGTTTAGCATTTCCCTGGTTGCCCAAGGATTGGCAGGGAACCTGTTATTTAGGAATCCTGTTACCCGGGGTATTTGTAGCTAGTACATTGGAGGTTTCTAAGGCTCGCCCATGGCGGGACAAGAACGGAGATACCCCAGGGCAAGTATTGGGAGATATAGCAAAATCAGTTGTGCCCTTTTGGGGACAGATAACAAACTCTGAGAACATTAGGGGATTAGCAAGGGTACTGGAGAGAACGATCAACCGGACCACGGATATACTCTACAATATGACACTAGAACAAAAAGCAATAGATTGGTAGCACTTCAAAATCGGATGGCATTAGATGTCATTCTGGCAGAACGAGGTGGTGTATGCAAATTGGTGGGGTCCGCTTGCTGTGTTTTCATTCCAGATTCTTCGCCGACAATTTTTAAAGCAATACAGAACTTACATCTCCTTAGTTCTGAAGTACATATCCCTGTAGGAGATTGGAATCTTAGCACCTGGTTTTGGCATTCTTTACGATCTTGGGGCTGGAAGGTGCTTTCTGTCATTCTGGTTATATTGGGGATCCTGCTATTCCTTTGTTGCTGTTTTCAATGTCTTCCGAGTATATGTGGAATGCTAGGGGGATGTTGTGCCCAAGCAGTGAGCACAATAGGGCATAGAATATACGCCCCAGATACAGCTTATAAAGAGTTTGTGTTACAAGAGGTTCTGATGAACGACCTAATGGCTATAGATATTACAGACAATGACTCGGGATGTATGGATGACAATGCATGGAGTTATTTGCAAAAGTATTAGAAATGATATTAGCACTTGGCATAGGCCAAAAGGAGGGTATGTTGGAATTGAAATAGTATTATGCCTCCTATCGCAGTAAATTGAATGTGTATTGGCCTACCCCAAGTCGTCTAAAATATCATGTGAATAGACTCTGCGGCAAGGTCTTGACCTTAACGAAAAGTAATGTAAGTCGCCATCTTGGATTTAGCCGCCATTTTAGGTCCTCTTGTAAATGTGGAAGTCACCCTGAACATCAAAATGGAGGCTGAATGATATTCTGAGTGAGATTCTGGCCGTTGTGACCTCCGCACACACAAATAATTAATATGCCTGCAGGCCACTTGTCGGGGTCGCGAACTGAGACCTTGTCCTATTGCTGACCTATGTGTAAATGAACAACTGTATCAGCGAAACTGATCAAAACGCATAAATTATAGGATTGACCTGGCAAGGAACTCTAGGCCTGATCCCAAGAATGGTTAACCCGCAAGAGGGTTGGCCAAAGGCTGTACAAAACATATAAAAGACCCAAATATTTCAATGTACGGTCTCTCTACTAATGCATCGAACCTTCGTTGAAGTTCGTTACGTTACTCTGAGAGCCGAATAGCTATCCGTTTGTCAATTGACTTTGGTAACTGTTGTAGCTTTTAAATAAAGCACTTGTATGTTCTTTGTAACCTGTGTTGGTGTGTTTCCTTTGGACTTCCCGGCCTCATAGCAATTTTTATGTTTTCACAGTTGGTGCCCGAATAGGGACCCTCAAGATTGATGCCGGATCATTGAAGGTTGACACAGACTATTGAACCGGGATCGGACGGTGTCATTCTGTGGGCCCGACCGAACGAGACGCGATACCTCGGCAGCGCTGCACGATCCGATCCTTGGACGATAGTCGTGTGGTCTGATACGGCATCTTGACGAGGGTCCATTTTTTGAGGCGGGCAGATTTGTCGAAACCACCAAACACAAGGTAAAATTCGTTAGGTAAGTTCTTTGATAAACCGTACGGTCCTCCTTAGGTTTGGTCAGGTGCAGTCGTGACCCGGCTCTTAATTTAACCCTGACAATTTGAATTTGGCGTATTGTATCTGCAGACACAATTATTGACCAGGTAACACCAATTTTTTGTGAAATGCCTGGGAAATTGTCTAGCTGCTTTAGGGCTCTGTTCCTCAGCAATGGACAATCTTTGGAATTTAGCCGTCCGGCACCACAGGAGGGGTCGCCGGCATGTACTATGTACTGTAAGAATGGTATTGGTAGTATAGTATTTAATGATATTTGGCACAGACAGACCAGACATGCCTCCGAATTTCAGTGGCCAATCAATGGCAGTTTTGAGATCCCCCGTATTGAATACCTACAATCGGTCTTGCTAAAAACGAAGGCTAGACCTGCAGCCTTTGATGTTTTACAGAATTGGAAAAAAGAAGCATTACAGCAGCTTAATAGTAGGGATAAACATGCACGCCGTCATAAAATGCCGAAAAAGTGTTGTTATATGATAAAGAAAAACATTCAGAATCAGTTAAAATATGGATAGGGCTTTTTCACTTGGAATCCAGAAGATTTACCCCTCTAAAGATTTTCATGTTTCTGAAGAATTTATTGAAAAATTGTTAAACGAACGCAGGCCTGGTGCCTCTGCGCCACCTCCGTATGATCCCTTTCTGGGTGCTCTGCCCATTCCTGCTGTTGTTCCTGCTGTTATTCCTGTTCCCCCTGCACAACCTATTGGGCCTCATTACAATCCATGGCGCTAACCTGCCATGATGCTAATTACGCCACCGTAATTTACGGTGGCGTAATTAGCGCCTTCCCCACTCCCATTATGCCCTATGGGGCAAAAATGGGAATGGGGAAGGGAAAATGGGAAATGGGGATTTACCGCCCCACTCACCTTGGAATGGGGCGGTAAATCCGCCATCCACCATGGTGTAAACATAGTTTACACCATGGTGGTAAAGTTGCCGCAATTAGCGCCTGGGTCGTAATGACCCCCATTGTTCCTATTCCTCTAGATGTTGTTCCTCCACCTATCGCACCGCCCCTTCCTCCTGTGCCGATATTTGCACCCTTATTAAATTTACCTGCACCTCCGCTCCCGAGTGGTCCCGTATTGATTGAAGTTGATCAAGGTGCAGGGTCAAAGATTGTCACTCGTAATACTTTTTCTGCAGATAAGAAACAGGAATTGTTTGCATGGGCTAAGCACTGTATGGAGAAAGGTGATCAAGTTGATGTTTTTTCCACATTATCTAATTTGAACAGTTTTCCTGAGAAAAATGTTTTTATCAAAGGTTTGGGGACTCATTTATGTGTGATGTGGGGTAGATTACAAAATTCGGATCTTCCACAAGGGGTAAGAGATCTAAATGCTTTGGCACTTTCGAGGGACACAGAGCAGAAAGTATATGGCCATGTTGAAAGATTGTTTAAGTATAGGAAGGACTTTGAAAAGTCACGAGATGAGGATGACGAAGACGATAGTATGTATGTACAGAAACGGTTCCTTCCATGTCATAGATCGGCACCTGAGGAAGTACGAATTTGTACCAAAGATGCGATCCTATGGATCTCGGATTCATCGATTACGCCAGATGATGTATATGACACGTATAGTCAGTATACAGTAGAAATGCAAAGAAAGGTAATTCAGGTAATGGTACAGTACCTGCAAGAAGAATGTGTAAGAAAGAAGGTTAGTTGCCCCATAGAGTAATTGGGGATTTGTAAAAGGGCTTTTTCATCCGACACTTCTTCGGCTGCCTTAGCGCTCGACCTGGCTCTGTTGCTTAGTAAGCAGCCGGAGGTACCTATATCTCAGTTGCCTATGAGAGAGGTTCCTCCGACCTTTGTCCCAAAGGTTGAGATTCCCACTAACGCTGGGACTGGTGCACCCGCTGTGGATATCCCTGCGCATTATGTATCACAATTCGTTCACGTCCCGTTTTCACGACAGGAAGTGAACACTATTAGACAATCAGTTCCCGATATCAGGAAAAACCCGACAGGGTTTTACAAAGAGATAGAGTCCGTCTTGCAGTCTTCTGTGTTCACCTTAAGTGATATTGACTTGCTATTCCCTGTACTCCTACCCGTAGATATATGGAAGCAGGTTCGGACAATAGACGATGTGCCAGGGTTGGGAGATACGTGGGCTAATATGATTAGGGTTGATGTGGAAAGACCAGCAGATGAGAAACCACCTCAGGTAATACTTATTTTGCCTGATAGAATTGTTGCAAAACTAAAAACTATAATTCCAGAGAAAAGAATTATTTGGGACAAGCTTACGGCCTGTGTTCAAGGGAAAACTGAAGGTGCCACCAAATTCTTTAACAGATTCGAGCAGGTATTTTCTGACTTCAGTGGGCAGGACTTGGGTACAGAGTCTGGGAAAAGGTTGTTTGTGGACAAATTTGTACGTGGATTGTTGCCCGACATCCAGCCACAGATTATGTCCTCTGAGAGCGCTTGGCAGGCAAAATCTCAATCTGAGGTTTTGCACATGGCTCAGTATTCTGAGAACCGTGTTAATAATGAGAAGGAGAAAATAGAAAAGAGGAAAGAAGATTTGAAAACCAAAGTATTATTATAACAAATTGTTAGAAACCCCAGAGGAGGCACGACACAGACCAGAGGTCAGTATCTCCCAAAAAGAAATGCTCCTTTGGGTTCTGTGAATATTAATCAATGTGCTTATTGCCGCCAGGAAGGTCATTGGCGAGCACAGTGCCCCGTCCTTCGACAAAGGTCAAACAGTGCGTTTGGGAGTATGGGTAGATGATCTAGGGGCCGCCCTGGAGCAAGGGGCCCTGATAGAGGTCAGTTTTTGCAAGATCCTCAGCAACTTTTTTAACGGGAAAATCAGACCTCGAGTGTGGAATCGAGGAACATATATGCTCACCCTTCTGCTGCCTATCTTTCTGAAGAGCTCCCTTCCGACGATACTCTATTTCATTAGGACTGCCCGAAGCAGGGTTTGGAACCTTCACCTATTCCCGTTAATCAGAGAGGCCCCTATGTTGAATTATTAATAGGGAATAGTAAACACCAGTTTTTGATAGACACTGGAGCACAGAAGTGCTCCATTGATCATTCTTGGGTTCCAAACATTCCACTGTCAGGGCAAACGAATGTTTCCGTAGGGTTTTCTGGTATACCAATTGTCTGTCCGGTTTCTTCACCGGAGTCTATTTCTTTGGATCCCTTTACGGACCATTGCCCTTTTCTTTTGACTTCGAACTGTGGAGAGAATTTGCTGGGGTTGAATTTGTTGAATGCAGTAATTCATTGTTCCTCTGATGGAGTACGGCTGACGGTTTCACCACAGCAACTTCCTAATTCTCAGTTTCTGATTCGACCTTTGCCTTCTGAGTTTAGCATTGTCCCGGAATGTTTATGGGCGGTTGACGACAATGATGTCGGGGTACTGCAGATTGAGCCCGTTAAAATAGTTTTGAAACATGGAGTTAAACTACCACGCATTCCGCAGTATAAAATATCAGTTTAGGGCGAGCGTGCTTTGAAATGCATTGTCTCCGATTTTGTGCATCGTGGGGTGATCGAGGAGATTACAGGTAGTTTGTGTAACAGTCCGATCTTGCCTGTATATAAGAAAGGCGATAATGCAATCCCATACCGGTTCATAATTGATCTTTGTGCTATTAACAGAGTTGTCGCCCCTCAATTTCCAATCGTGCCTCTTGTAACGACGATATTGACAATGATCCCTGCTACGGCTACGCACTTCAGCGTTGTGGATTTAAAAAATGCTTTCTTTAGCATTCCGATACATAAGGAAATTAGATATTTGTTTGCGTTCACCTTGGGGGGACGTTCATTTACATTTACTAGGGCACCTCAAGGGTATACTGAAAGTCCAAGCATTTATAGTAGAGCTTTGAAAGAGCAGCTCGACACCCTTGAATTGCCACCTACTTGTACACTGCTTCAATATGTCGATGATTTGCTTTTAGCTGCAGACTCTGAAAGTGCTTGTAAAGAAGGCACTGTACTGTTGCTTGTTCATCTAGCTAAAAATGGTCATAAAGCTTCGCTCAAAAAATGTCAATATTGTTGTCAGGAGGTCGCCTATTTAGGCTACCTCCTGTCAAAGGAGGGGAGAAGATTGACACCTGAAAGAATAAAACACATTTCTGGCATGTCTGTTCCAAATACACAGAAGGAAGTCAGAGCCTTAATAGGTATGGCTTTTTACTGTAGGTTGTGGATCCCGAACTTTTCGCTAGTGATAAAACCGATGTTGGCTTTGACGAAGAAGGGCATTTCTCTGCCACTGCCATGTAAATTGGAACATCAACGATCATTTGAGCTTCTCAAAACCGCGTTATGCTCTGCACCGGTTCTGGGTACTCCAAATTATGACAAGGCCTTTGTGTTGTTTGTACATGAATGTGATGGATGTGCTTTGGCTGTGTTAACACAGGAACACGGAAGGGAAGAATAGGCTGTGCGGCTACTACTCCTCCGCCCTTGATCCTGTCGCATGCGCTTTGCCAAGATGTTTGCGAGCTGTCGCTGCTGCTGCCGCGTCTGTAAAACAGAGTGAGGGAATGGTCCTAGGCCATGATTTGATTTTGATGGTACCTCACTCTGTAGATATCCTATTGAACAAAACCCAAACGCAACACCTCACCTCTGCACGGCTAACAAGGTATGAATTAATTCAGTTTGCCCCTGACATTCAAATTAAGAGGTGTTGTGTTCTTAATCCGGCTGAACTCTTACCTTTCCCGCGAAACACTGTTTGCGGTGACAAAGAATTACATGACTGCCTGTATACCACTGAACAAGAAACGAAGGGCAGGATAGATCTTATAGATACTCCTTTGGACAATACAGAAGAGGAGCTGTTTTGTGATGGCTCCTGCTTCAAACTTCCAGATGGTACATCTACAGCTGCTTACGCAGTTACTACGTTGAGTAAAGTTGTTGAAACTAAGAGAATTTCGTATAACTCTGCGCAGGCCACAGAGATTATAGCATTGACCCGAGCTTGTGAACTCTCCGAAGGGCGTATAGTAAATATATATACTGATAGCCAGTACGCCTTTGGGGTGGCTCACAACTTTGGGAGGCTCTGGTCAGAAAGAGGGTTCCTGACTTCACATGGGACCAAGATTCAGCATGGCCCCTTGATAGTGCAATTGCTCTCGGCACTCTCGCTCCCTAGGCAGTTAGCGATCATGAAATGTGCAGCACATCATAACGTCATAGATGATGTGGGAAAAGGGAACGCTTTTGCGGACCTGATAGCCAGGCAAACGGCCACAGACCTTAGCACGGACATGTATGCTCTGAGGGAAATGAAAGATGCTTATGTAATGGATGAAGGTATTGGGTCTGTGCGAGATATTCAAACTGATGCCACAACAGATGAATCTAAAAGGTGGGACGAAGGAATGGGGAACCTAGATGATGATGGGTGTTGGGTGGATACATCTGAAGGAAAATGGTTGCTCCCTGATTCATATGTACTGGCAATGGTTACTATGGCACACGGTCCTACACATGTGTGTGCTCAGCAGATCACGAAAATGTTAGAACAAGTCTGGGTGAATAACAAGATTCCGGAGACTGCAAGACGTCATGTCCAGAACTGTATGCTCTGCTTGCAGCACAATGTGGCAAAGGGGACAGTAACTGCAAGGGGAAGCTTTGGGCCCCCTTCTGTTCCCTTCGAGGTCATTCACTTTGATTTTATTGAGATGGAACGGTGTAACAATCTAAAATATGTTCTGTAATTATTTGTGCTTTTAGTAAATGGGTCGAGGCTTTCCCCGTTAAAGATGCTACTGCCATGATCACTGCAAAGACTATGGTAAAAGAATTCTTTCCTCGATTTGGGCTCCCAAGGGTAATTTGGTCGCACAACGGTCCTCATTTTGTTGCAGCAGTAATTTTGCAGATATGCACAGCGTTACATATTGAGAAACAATTTCACTCAGCCAGACATCCTCAAAGCGCTGGGTTGGTGGAAAGACATAATGGTATCTTAAAGAATAATCTTGCAAAAACATGTGCCGATACCAAGCTGAAATGGCCGGATGCATTACCTATTGTATTATTAGCTATGCGTACCACACCTCAAACTAAGACTGGGCTTTCTCCATTAGAGGTAATAATGGGGAGGCCTGCTAACATTTGGGGTCTCCCAAGGCCTAAAGCCCTGAGAGAGGTGGAAAATGTATTGCTTGTAGACTACTGTAACCAGTTAACTAAAAACCTGTATTTCATTTATCACTAGGTCTATTCAGCTTTACCTGTACGTTTTACGGGCCCAGGACACGATATTTAGCCTGGAAGTTGGGTCCTAGTGAAGGCCTACGAAAGGTCTTCTTGCCTCGCTCCTCGCTGGAAGGGACCATACCAGGTGCTGTTGGTCAGCCGGACAGCAGTGCTTGTGGCTGGGAAGAAACACTGGATCCACGCGACGCATGTCTCGAAACTTCCTCACCCAACGCCACATGTTACAGAAGAAGCAGAACCCCTCGCTGATGCTACAGTCTCTGATCTTGGAGTAGCAAACAGCGCTGTGAGTGCGTCGGAGAATTTCTCTGAGCCCGTGGAGCTTGGGGAACAGTCCATTTCGTTTCCGCACTCTCTGAAAAAACCACTTCCGGAAAACACTGTTTCAAGTTCTGCGACTTCCGTCGTCTCTGATACGTTGCTTCCCTCAGGAAGTGACGACACCTTATTTTTGGATCAAACAGTCTTGGATACCACCAGGTACAACCTTCGACGAAGGAAATAGAACTACGGCACGGGTCTTTCCGTGCATTTGGAAAAGAGAAGTGGTTGAAAGTTTTTCTTTTTATAAGAAAGCTTCTGTTGAACAAAAGGAAAAAAGTGATTCTGCTGGCTGGGGTTGGGAAGGACTAAGAAATCGCGCGACCGTAGCGTCGCCAGCAACGAACATTGGGGTCGTCGATTGAGGAACTACAATGCCTGCCACCTCCACTGCTGCTTGCCGCACTGGACTTGTGAATAGGGGGGTGACCAACTTGGACAATGAACAATGCGGCTGGGCCCCGAAAACGTATTGCTGTGTTTTTATAATGATAATTGGTATTTTTACGATCACCGCTGTAGGACTTTGGTACTTTGAAGAAATGTACCCTCTAAAACCTCTACTAACAATCTAAATTGTATCAACTGCTTTGACTCCCTCTGTACACCTTCACACTCTGTCCCCTAGAGACTCCCAACATAGACAAAAGTATCATAATAACACCTTAATGATAGTAATGAATGCAACTCATGCCATTTTTAATAAGATTAATTGTTGGATTTGCACTCATTTACCGCAACATGGGAACAAGGGGCTAGGATGGTATATTCACGATTTACCTTTAACGAGTGCTTGCTATGCCTCTCTTAGAGCACTATTCTTTGGCCGTTGGAATGATAGCATCTCGGGGAACTTTGATGGAACTAATTTGAATGATTTTGAGAAACGTGAATTGACTCCCCTGGGATGCTCGCTTTTCGCGAATAGAAGTAAACCTAACGTCGCTTCTATTAGGCCGTCTGATAAACTATCTCTTCCCTTTCAAACTCTAATTTCCTTTAAAATGGCTCCGATAGGCAATAAGGATGCCGTGCCTCCTTCCTACTCTATAAATCATAGTCCTGATTCAGTCCCCTTTTGTGTACAAAGAAATGGCACTCGGCCAATGGGAGATTTTGAAGGTTGTGTGAACATTGTAAATTTGACTGGAGAAAACAGGCCTCTGTATGTAGGGGGGCCTGTTTATTTTGTTTGTGGTAGTTTAGCATTTCCCTGGTTGCCCAAGGATTGGCAGGGAACCTGTTATTTAGGAATCCTGTTACCCGGGGTATTTGTAGCTAGTACATTGGAGGTTTCTAAGGCTCGCCCATGGCGGGACAAGAACGGAGATACCCCAGGGCAAGTATTGGGAGATATAGCAAAATCAGTTGTGCCCTTTTGGGGACAGATAACAAACTCTGAGAACATTAGGGGATTAGCAAGGGTACTGGAGAGAACGATCAACCGGACCACGGATATACTCTACAATATGACACTAGAACAAAAAGCAATAAGATTGGTAGCACTTCAAAATCGGATGGCATTAGATGTCATTCTGGCAGAACGAGGTGGTGTATGCAAATTGGTGGGGTCCGCTTGCTGTGTTTTCATTCCAGATTCTTCGGCGACAATTTTTAAAGCAATACAGAACTTACATCTCCTTAGTTCTGAAATACATATCCCTGTAGGAGATTGGAATCTTAGCACCTGGTTTTGGGATTCTTTACGATCTTGGGGCTGGAAGGTGCTTTCTGTCATTCTGGTTATATTGGGGATCCTGCTATTCCTTTGTTGCTGTTTTCAATGTCTTCCGAGTATATGTGGAATGCTAGGGGGATGTTGTGCCCAAGCAGTGAGCACAATAGGGCATAGAATATATGCCCCAGATACAGCTTCTAAAGAGTTTGTGTTACAAGAGGTTCTGATGAACGACCTAATGCCTATAGATATTACAGACAATGATTCGGGATGTATGGATGACAATGCATGGTGTTATTTGCAAAAGTATTAGAAATGATATTAGCACTTGGCATAGGCCAAAAGGAGGGTCTGTTGGAATTGAAATAATATTATGCCTCCTATCGCAGTAAATTGAATGTGTATTGGCCTACGCCAAGTCGTCTAAAATATCATGTGAATAGACTCTGCGGCAAGGTCTTGACCTTAACGAAAAGTAATGTAAGTCGCCATCTTGGATTTAGCCGCCATTTTAGGTCCTCTTGTAAATGTGGAAGTCACCCTGAACATCAAAATGGAGGCTGAATGATATTCTGAGTGAGATTCTGGCAGTTGTGACCTCCGCACACACAAATAATTAATATGCCTGCAGGCCACTTGTCGGGGTCGCGAACTGAGACCTTGTCCTATTGCTGACCTATGTGTAAATGAACAACTGTATCAGCGAAACTGATCAAAACGCATAAATTATAGGATTGACCTGGCAAGGAACTCTAGGCCTGATCCCAAGAATGGTTAACCCGCAAGAGGGTTGGCCAAAGGCTGTACAAAACATATAAATGACCCAAATATTCCAATGTACGGTCTCTCTACTAATGCATCGAACCTTCGTTGAAGTTCGTTACGTTACTCTGAATAGCTATCCTTTTGTCAATTGACTTTGGTAACTGTTGTAGCTTTTAAATAAAGCACTTGTGTGTTCTTTGTAACCTGTGTTGGTGTGTTTCCTTTGGGCTTCCCGGCCTCATAGCAATTGTTATGTTTTCACACTATGGAGTAAAAGACCCCATAGCCCATAGAACACATTAACATTCAAAGAAAAACCACAATCATGTCCAAGAGTGGGAGAAAAAGAGTCTCACTCTTGGCAAGATGAAAAAAACAAACTCCAGAAATCCAGCAAAGCTGCTGGGGGACTCACTAGGTTAGGAAATTCAGCCTAATCAGAGAATTCTCCCTAACACTCCCCCCCAGACTAAGGGACAGGAGGATTTAATCCACTCCTGGATGAATCTCATACCTCTAGTCAGTGACATACATCCTAGAGAGACCATCAGCGTTTTGGTGGTGACACCCTGACCTGTGCTCAATGGTGAAATCAAACCCTTGAAGGCAGATTGACCATCTCAATAGTTTTGGGTTTTCCCCTTTCATTTGCATTAACCATCTCAAGGGTTGGTGGTCAGTCTGAATAACAAAAGTAGAACCATACAAGTATGGCCTAAACTTCTTCAGACCCCACACGATAGCAAAGCACTCTCTTTCGATTGTTGCCCACCTTGTTCAGGATCCTTCAGCTTGCGGCTGATGAAGCAAACGGGGTGCTCCCTACCTTTCCCATCCAGTTGACTTAGTACTGCACCTATTCCTACATTTGAAGCATCTGTCTGCACAATGAAAGTTTGGTGGTAATCAGGAGCTCTGAGTACTGGGGCTTGGCAAAGAGCCTTTTTCAGGTTTTCAAAGGCTTGATTGCACTCCTCTTTCCATCTAACCTTTTTAGGGAATTTTGGGGAGGAGATGACATTCAGAGGAGAAGCTATGGTCCCATAGTTCTCAATGAAATTCCTGTAAAACCCGGTGAGACCTAAGAAGGCTCTCACCTGGGTCTGAGTAGTAGGTGTTGTCCAATTTTGCACAGCTTCAATCTTACTGAGCAAAGGCCTTATTTCTCCACCTCCTACTTCATGTCCAAGATAGACTACCTTACTCTGTCCAATATGGCATTTACTCGCCTTTATGGTCAGATTGGCTCGTCCAAGAGCCTGCAAAATATCTCTTAGGTGGTCCACATGTTCTTCCCAGGAATTGCAGAACACTGCTATGTCATCCAAGCATGCCATGCAGAAGTCCTCCATCCCATTCAGAACCTGGTTTACCATCCGTTGACATGTAGTAGGTGCATTTTTCAATACAAAAGGCATTACCTTAAATTGGTATAAGCCAGCTGGGGTCGAAAATGCAGTTTTCTCTTTGGCATGGTCTGTCAGGGCTATTTGCCAATAGCCTGACGTCAAGTCAAATGTGCTGAGGAACTTGGCTGAACCAAGTCTATCCACCAACTCATCTGTTCTTGGCAAAGGGTGGGCATCAGTCTTGGTGACTGCATTAAGTCCTCTATAGTCCACACAGAATCTAAGTTCTTTAGATCCTGCCTTTGGTACTAACACAACTGGGCTAGACCATGGACTAGTAGAGGGCTCTATTACCCCGAGACCAAGCATCTTGCTGACCTCACCTTTGATGTGGGTTCGTACATTCTGACATTCTGTAGCCTTTGCTTTTGACGGGCAGACAGTCACCAGTGAGTATGTCATGCTGGCCCCAAGGGGTCAAGCCTGGTGAAAGTGAGAACAGAGAGGCAAACTGATTCAACATAGATTTGCACTCTTCTTGTTGCTCAGGTGTCAGATTTGAAGAGAGATTTACTCCTTCAATCTTTTCGTCCAAAGGTAAGCCTCTGAGGAGATCCGGAAGAGCTTCACTCTCTTCTTCTTCCTCTGATGATGCTAGAAGCAACGCTCCTACATCAGGTCTTGAGACATACGCTTTGAGTCGGTTGGTGTGGACGACTGTTGGAGCCTCCTTGGGATTACCCAAGCCTACCAGATAGTTGACCTCTCCAAGTTTACCCACAACTCTGAAGGGTCCCATCCATTTGTCTTGCAAGGCCCTCTGCCTTGTTGGGATCATAACGAGAACTAGCTGGTCTTGAGTGAACTCAACCATGTTAGCCTTTTGATCATGCCAGTGCTTGACCAATGCTTGTCCAGCTGTCAAGTTATCGCTTGCTTCTGCCAGCATGTGTGCCCTTCTCCTCCAGAGACCTATCACGTAGTCAGTCACTCTGACTGGCTTGGGGGAAGGAGCACTCTCCAACCCCTCCTTAATCAGGGCCAATGGACCTCTGATGGGATGACCATAGAGAAGCTCAAAGGGAGAATAACCTAGTCCCTCCTGAGGGACTTCTCTATAAGCAAATAGAAGGCATGGCAGTAGAAGATCCCACTTTCGTTTAAGGGGGTCCTCTAAAGCACTTATCATGCTCTTCATGGATCGGTTGAACCTTTCTACCAACCCATTGGATTGTGGGTGGTAAACTGTTGAGAACTTGTAAGTAACTCCACAGGTTTTCAACATGGCTTTCATGTAGTGAGACATAAAGTTTGACCCCCTGTCAGAGATTGCTTCCTTAGGAAACCCGACCCTGGTAAACATACCAAGGAGGGCCATAGCCACAGCCAGAGCTGTAAGAGTCCTCATAGGAATGGCCTCAGGATACCTAGTAGCATGGTCTACTACAACAAGTATAAACCTGTTGCCTGAGGAGGTTGGAGGATCAAGGGGACCAGCAATGTCAATCCCTACTCTCTCAAATGGGACTCCCACAACTGGGAGAGCACTAAAGGTGCCACATTCTTGGAGCCAACCTTACCAGAGGTCTGGCAGGTGTGGCAGCTCTTGCAGTGTTTTTCTACTTCGGCCCCCATCTCTGTTCCAGAGAGAGAGCCTTTCCTTAGTCTTCTTGAAACTCAAGTGACCAGCCAAAGGAATCTCGTGGGCTAACTGCAAGAACTGTCGTCTGTTCTCTTGGGGTACTACAAGTCGTTTGTAGTCTCCAGGTGCAGACTTGGTCGGTTCACTGTAGAAGAGGCCATCTTCCCAGTGCAACCTGTATTTCCCAGGCTCTTGCCCTTCAGCCTGAGCTTCTGCCTGGTGGCGAAGAACTTCCAGAGTTGGACATTCTCTCTGTCCCTTACTGAAGTCTGCCCTGTTGGGTCCACCTTCTGCCAGTAAAGACTGCAGCTCAGGATGGTCAACAGGATCCAGATCTCCAATGTGTTCCTGGCCTTCCATTAGCTCTTCCTCAGAGTCTAATTCTACCACACAGGATTGTACCACCCTCTCAGCCTCAGCTGGAGGGGGAGTTATGGGTGTAACTGTGGACAACCGAGGGGAAGTGATGGCTGCTGGATTCAGTATAGAAGTTTTAGGTTTCCCTTTCGCTTCTGATTTCTTTGAGACAGCAGCTGACAAATCTAATGGAGCAGGAGTGATATCCTTCTTCATCATCTCCTCGGGAGTACCTCTCATGGTTCTCTCCCTTGCAGGTCTGGTTAGCTCCTGTAACTGTTTAGTAGGAGGTCTGGGGGTATGAGACACAACTCCGAGAGTTTTTAAATCGTTACCCAACAGAACTCGTCCTGGTACCTCACTTTGTATGCTGACAGGTATCTTCACAGTCATGTCATTACACTGGATGAGAACTGGTAATTGGGGAAGCATCTGCACAGGACCCCTAGATATCTTGGTGAGGCGTTTGGGTGCCCTAGCAATATCCTCAGCCTGAAAAAAAGATTTATCCACCACAGTTATGCTGGCCTCAGTGTCCCTGATGGCAGGAGTCTCCTGACCAATCACCTGGACACTGTCCTTATAATACTCTTTAGTATTATCTGGGAAAGAATAATAGACATTTAAATTCTGTTGTTCCCACAAACCAAGAGAAACTAAAGAAACGCTGGCTGAGACTCCAATGGGTTCATCAGATAGCAGTAGAAAGTTTCCACTTGCCATTTGGACTTCCTCCTCTGGAGTGAAGGCAAAGAAGACAAGCTGGACCTCGGAAGGTTTACCCTTGCATCTGGGATCTCCTTTCACATGGTCAGTAGAGCCACAAACAAAGCATTTACCGAATGCTCGCTGGAATGGTGGCTTGTTCTGGCCTCCCTCTGGTTTGGCACCACAAGGTACACTATTCTGCTGCGGTTTTCCTTGTGGCTTACCCTTATGGTTTTGTTTGGGGCCCTCTTTGGAATTTGAGTTATTAGAATTCTCTTTTGAGCCTTTTTAGGCGGTTTTCCCTCATCCTTTTTCTGAGTTGCCCCAGAATCCTTGCGAGTAGCCCTGTTGGCAACCCACAAGTCAGCAGCCTTAGCTAGCTTCCTGGAATCCAAATCCTTTGAATCAGCCAAGTGTTGTCTGAGCTCAGGAGAACAGGCATCATAAATAGACTCCAACATAAAAAGATTCTTCATACCCTCATAAGTGTTCACCTTGAAACCCTTAATCCATCCCTCTAAGTTTTTCAACCATTCACTCACCCAGGTAGCCCAAGGGGTACCATCATGTTTTTTGAGGGATCTAAACCTCTTAAGATACTGGGAAGGGGTCTTCCCAAATCTAGCTATCAGAGCTAGTTTCACACTTTCATACTCTCTCCTATCCTCCTCCCCCAACTCCATTACCGCATCAGTTGCAACAGGGGGGAGCCTAGAGAACAACCAGGTAAGTAACTCATTACCTGTGATGTTCTGGAGCCCATGATTATACTCAAACAAACTCAGCCAATCCAACACATCCAACTTTGGTTCATACATACCAATTAATTCCTTAGGCATCCGGGGTCTTTTGGGACTGGATCTTCTAGAGGAGCCAGAGACAGAAGCAGTTTCAACAGACAACTTTTTCATTTCTAACTCATGCTTGAGCTCCATTTCTCTGAGCCTAAGAATTTGTTGCATTTCTTGGTGCTTCTGTTCAGTTTGAGCAGTAATCCTTCTGAATTCCAAGTCTATTTTCATTTTTTCTAGTTCAAGGACCTGAGGACTTAGGGTGGGACCTGCTATAGGCCCAGTAGGTACAGCTGGTAAGGCAGAGAGAGGAGCAGGGGAGACAGTTTCATTAGCCTCTCCTTCCTCTTCAGCCTCTTCATCGCTATCATCGGAACTTTGATTTAGATCAACCCCATTACTGTTATCTACATTTGCTGGAGAAGTTGGTTCCTCTGAACCAGTACCCAGACTTTGGTTTTCCAGCAATCTCGCTATTAGTTCTATTTTCTTGCCTCTGAAACTCTCAGTATGTTCACCCGACAAGGACTCTTGACTGTAAACTTCCATAGTAGACATGTTTTTTAGAAAGTTGCTTTTTAGTGCTAAGCCTTGTGGTTAGTTATCCTGTGTTGAAAAGCACTCTAAACTGTATACTCGATACAATTCCCACCGCTGTACACCAGTGTTAGGCAGAAACCTGTGCAGTTCCCTCTGGGACCACTGCAAAAAGTTTAAGACTACAGGAGTTAGCAGTAAACCCAATTGGTAGCAGTCTGCACCACTCAGATTTACCTGGTAACTGTGGCTGAGCAGCCAGACTTCTCTCAAGATGAGTTAGGCAGTATTTACAGTATACAAAATAGGGCAATTTACACAGTAGAACAAGCAGACACTGATCAGAGCTTGGGTGTAAAGATATATAATTATTTTTTTAAAAACACATCTACGAAAAACACACTGGCACTAATACGGCAAACAACTTCAATAACAATTACTATAAGTATAAATCAATCCCCTAACAATATTTTGACAAGTCTAGGTTCAACGGCACCACTTATTTGCAGACAGAGGTGAATGCTTTAACCTAGATGGCACTCTAATGTTCGTTAGAAAGGGAGAGAAAAGGCAGGGTATGAAACCAACTCAGTACCAACACTTTTACGAAGCAGATGCAAGACAAGCAAGGCAGGGTTTACTGTAGATCACAAAGTTCAGAGGCCAGGCCCACTCGGAGAGAGGCAAGGCAATATGTCCCAAAAGTATCACAGTGGAAATGCACTTCGAGTCTTTGTAGCAAAATGTCACAGAAAGGTTGGACCAGTTTTAGAACAAAAGTTAAGAAGGTCTGGAGGCGACCCAAGTGGAAAGGTAAGGATTTAAGACATGTCACGCTAACCATCACAAGGGAAGCCAGGCGGACACAGTACCTTGAAAGTGAAGAGACAGCTGGTGGTGGATGCAAGTCGGGACTTTGCCAGAAGAAGAGATGATCTCGTCGTTGAGGAAAGCAAAGAACGTTGCACCACCAGGGAAGAGACCAGCCGCGGAGTGCTCCGTCACAAGGCACCACCTTTTGGTTGTGGTACAGTGGTTAGTGGCTATCCGGTTGCCGGGGTGCTCAGCACGGGCAATTCGACCACTAGACGTCCTGGAAGCGAAGAAAAAGCAAGGGACCGGTTGTTCCCACCAGTCAAGGGAAGAAGACTCTCCAGCAGGGAGATCTCATCTGTCATTGGGAAGTGGTGAGTCGGTTCAGCAGGGCTCCACCGGAGGTGTCGTTGTTGCAGGCCGGCTCAGCTTTACCCTCGTCGGATTCTTAGGTCCTGTGGCGACTTCTGAAATTCCAGTCCCAAAAGCCCTGCGTTATGCAGAAAACCCCCATTCATTCAGCCTAGCTGTCACTCAAACGTGCTAACTGGTGAGCGGGGCGGCTCACCACGTGGGCCAATCACACCAGAGTGCAACTTGGGTTGGCAAGGCAACTCAGTCCAGGGTGTCTAAACCCCCTCCCACACCCCCTGTGGTACCCAGACAGAATGGCACCACTCTGGAGGGATTCTGTGGAGAAGTCCGCCAAAAGTGGAACAAAGAGCTCAACCTTTGGTTGGGAGTTACAGAGGCGAACACATATGCCATTTTAAAAACCGAGTTCTGGCAGAAAATACCAACCGGTGAATTTATTTAAGATAAATAAACCGGCGGTATGTTAGAGACTAATGTGAAAAAGTATTAGCCTCGAACAATGGGAAGAATCCCATAGGAATATATTTGCGGTTGAATATAAAAAGTAGTATCCACTGCCACCAGCCAAAACTCGACGAGGGAGGACGAGACAGTGCCCCCTCGAGCAACAGACCCAGGGGTAATCAAATTACCCCTACCAGCACATCCACAATAGGATGGTTTGTACTAGTTCTGTTAGTAAATTTAGGTCTAGAAAAGTCAATGGTGACTTTACATGCCCTGGGAGACAGTAGTCAGTCCCAGGGTATGGAGTCTATGGAGGGGATCACCTAGGACACCCCAGTGTTAACGCACGGAGGGTGCAGTTTAACACACATAGCAAAACACATGAGGCCCTATTGGGTAAAAGACCCCATAGCCCATGGAGCACATTAACATTCAAAGAAAAACCACAATCATGTCCAAGAGTGGGAGAAAAAGAGTCTCACTCTTGGCAGGATGAAAAAAACAAACTCCAGAAATCCAGCAAAGCTGCTGGGGGACTCACTAGGTTTGGAAATTCAGCCTAAACAGAGAACTCTCCCTAACACTGTGCTCTAGTGTACATCAACAATATCCTAGTATATTCCACATCAAAGCAGGACCACGTTAAACACGTCCGATCCATATTGGAGAAACTCTGTCAACACCAGCTCTACGCCAAGCTCGAAAATTGATCGTTCCACCTCTCCAAAGTGGAATTCCTGGGCTTTATTCTCAGCCCGAATGGAATCCGAATGGATGTACACAAGGTAGATGCTATCCTGAACTGGCCATCCCCAAATTCATTCATGGGGGTTCAAAGTATACAGGGTTTTGCAAACTTCTACCGCCGGTTCATCCCAGGATTTTCGCAAATCGTGCATCCCATCACGTCATTACTAAGGAAAAGCAACAAAAAGTTGCAGTGGACAACAGAAGCCGAGGAGGCTTTCCAGGAACTCAAAGCAAGATTTACATCTGCCCCAATCTTACACCACCCTCACCCTGATCTCCCATACCTGGTGGAAACGGACGCCTCAAGCATGGCTATGGGAGCCGTCCTCTCACAAAAGGACCCCGTAACAGGCCAGTTACACCCTGTTGCCTTCTGGTCTTGTAAATTCACACCCCCTGAACTCAATTACGCTATCACAGACAAAGAAGTCCTGGCCATTAAGTCAGCCTTTAAGGCATGGCGGCACTACCTCTTGGGCGCCAGACACACAATCACCGTAATAACTGACCACCGGAACCTTCAGTACCTAAAAACGGCAGAGGCCCAATCCTCACAACTACGTTGGGCTCTTTTTTTTGCTGAATATGACTACGTGATTACATTTCGACCAGGGGTGAAAAACGGGAAGGCCGATGCCCTTTCCCATAAGGGGGTCGAAGAGCAAGGGTATCAGTCCCCTGACTCAATAGCAATCATCCCGAGTGACAAGCTCCTAGGAATCACAGCGACCATAACTCAGAAAGAATTACATGAAGAAATCCAAAACCTGATGAGTCCGGAGCAATTACAAGCATGGGGTACACAAGGTGAACATTACATGATAAAAGATCAGTTGCCCTACTTTAGGAATCGTTTATTCTTACCAAACCAAGAACTACGAGAACAAGTCATGTCCAGTTATCATGATTCCTTCATCGAGGGCCACCCTGGAATCACTAAAACCCTAGCCAAGGTAAAACGAAATTATTGGTGGCCCACGTGGCGTAAAGACATTATCCAATTCATAATAAATTCCCTCGATTTTATTACTGACTTACCACCCAGTCAAGGGTTTAACACTATTCTTGTGGTTGTGGACCTATTTTCAAAAATGGCACATTTCATTCCTCTTAAGGGGCTCCCAAATGCTTCCACTCTGGCAAAGGTATTTCTTGAAGGCATCGTACGGCTCCATGGGTTTCCTTCAGTTTTGGTCTCAGACCGAGGTACTCAATTCGTATCTAACTTCTGGAGAAAATGCTGCTCTATGGCCCAGATCGACATCCGGCTATCCACCAGTCACCATCCCCAAACGGATGATAAAACTGAGAGGACAAATCAGACGCTTAAGCAGTATCTGCGTTGCATGTTACACCAAGCTGAAGGAAGCTAGTTCGACCTATTATGGATAGCTGAATATGCTTATAATAATTCCCTACACACCAGCACTGGGCAGACACCCTTTTATACCATGTATGCCAGGAACCAACGTACTTCTGAGTTGGACGTTCCTACAACCCTGGAAATGCCAGCAGTCAAAACCTTGCACACTACCATTTCTCAAACATTTAAAAGGGCAGCTGAACACCTGCTTCAAGCTAAGAATCGCCAAAAGAAGTGTGCTGATCAACACTGAGCAAATGACCCAACTACCAAGTGGGAGACAAAGTCTGGCTGGCGTCTAAACACGTGTCCATTAAAGGAGCCCGAACTTTCCGTCCAAGATACCTGGGTCCATTCACCGCCACCTCCGTGATAAATCCTGTGGCGGTCAGACTAGCTTTGCCGTAAAACATGCAGATGCATCCTGTGTTCTACGTGTCTCTCCTTAAACCTGTTCGACCTGGGACCTGGGTAGCAATGTCACTGCAGCCAGTAGTAGTCGCCGGGGAGCCAGAATTCGAAGTCAAGGCCATCCTAGATTCAAAGTACGTCAGATCCAAATTATACTACTTAGTAGACTGGAAGGGGTATGGTCCACAAGGCAGGACTTGTGAGTACATCCATGCACCTCCCTTGCTTAGACGATTTCATCAAAACCACCAACCAAACCAGGACCAGACAGAAGAGCCACCTTAAGAGGGGCCTTGGGGGGGAGTGCTGTCATGATTCCAGCCCCTCATGTCCCCAGCCCTCCAAGATGTCAGGCTGGAGCCAGGCCACAATCACCTACATGGCCCTCAAGGGCCTCTCCATCCCTCCAAAGACCCACTTGGAGTCAGACATGGCGCTTGTGGCATCAGACTCACTCACTCCCATAGGATAACATTGGGGATTGGATTTGTAGTGCATTGATGGGGACAAGATGGATGCCCCCACATATTTCGGTTCCCAGAACTGCATGTGTGGTCTAGTCTTTTGGGTGTGGTTCAGCCCAGAGACACCTGGGATACCCAGAGACTATTTAAGCCACACCCAGGCTGAGAAACATGCTTTGCGTTTTCTGCACCTGCAGTGTGACACACACCGTGTTCGGATCGGTCTCCAGTAGGCCTGCATCTTTCTTCTGCGCTCAGCTCCTGCAAGAACAAGAACACTGTTAGGAATAGCCTTACCTTGCGGTGCTTCTGACCATCATTCATCGCTCCTTCTGTTCTGCAGGCATCTTCGGCGGTGTCATTCCCATCCCAGCAGGCCGCTTCCTAAGGAAAAGGGAAAAGAACAGAAAAAAGGCATTAGCAACCATTCTGCAAATCTTTGCTTATTTTAAAATACTGTACGAGCTTCAAAAGCTTACCTGAATCCTAGCCGTTCTGGGGGAACTCTGTCTCTGGAACTTCTCATCCATCTGCAAGAGGAAAAAGACACTCCAGGTTAGCGTGGAAATATCTAGAGGCGCCCCATACCACGCTTACCCACAGCATTTGTTCTTCATAACAGGCATCCACGCTGAAAACTTTGCGGCACCTAAAAGACACAGAAAAAGAACTCAGTTCAATGCAAATACGAAAGGCGTGCATCGCGCTCTCACTCACATTCAGTGCTACTCATCTCAGCAGCACGCCGCCATCCCCGGACGCCGGACATCATCTAAGGAAGAAAAGGAACAAAGTTAGAGAACTGTTCAAAAGACTCATTATACTTGCCTGTCGGACTCTTGCCAGTGAAGTATCTAGGCAGCAACAAGCCCGCATCAATCACCCCGCCCCTGCGCTGAAAGCAGGACGGAGAGCACAATATCCAAGAAAACATGGTGAGCTGTGGATCAAAGGGAAGGGTTGGACCCCGGGGAAGAAAGGGTTCAAGCACACAGAGACAATAGGGAGTTAAAGTCTACCAATCCTGTGTTTCAGGCCCAGTCTCCAGCCGAATAGCTTCCAGGGAAGGGTGTGAGGTCGTAAGAGGTCAGAACAGGCTGAGTGACGTCCCGTGGATACCAGTTGACCGTTACAGAAAGTGAGGTTAATTTAACTTTGTTCTCACTGGAGGGGCAATGTCTCCAATTAGTTTCACTTTTATTCTTTAATGTGCGAAGGTCTTTAAGTTGTGGTGTGAACCATTTGTTTAAATGGGCTACTGGTTTGCTCGGACTGAGTTTGACAATGGCAATTTTCTCCAGTGTGGTGCGCATAATGTTGTTAAATTCCTGAACTAGGATGCTAGGATCACAAATTTCTGGTAGTGCATTGAAGGTGGGCAGAATGACAGGGATAACTTTCTCTACAGTGATACTTTGTTTACTTCTAGTTGAGCATGGTGGCGCTAATGGTTGAACCAGTGGAGTGGGTCTTATAGTAGATAGGTGGAAGGACACCAGAAAGTGGTCTGTCCACGACAGTGGCAGGATGGAAGAGATGGTAACCAAACAGTTAAAGTCCACTATCCAGTCCAGTATTCTCCCTTTTAGGTGGGTAGGTTTGTTGACTTTTTGGGTGAGGCCTAGTGCATTGATTGTGTTGATTATATATGTTGCAATTTTATCCATTTGGTCATTAAAACCTAAGTTGAAGTCTCCTAATAGGAGTAATTGCGAGGTAGGTTTAAGGTTATTCATAATTATGTTATGCAGATCTTCCTCAAAGGTACCAAGAGGGCCAGGCGGTCTATAAATTAGGTGAATAGTGAGAGATTGTGAGTTATTTATCTGAAATTTGGCAGTGAGAACTTCACATGATTGTGATAGATGGGCGGGGGCTAGTCTAAGGCCACGGACAGTTTTAGAAATAATGGCAATACCGCCACCTCGGGCGTTGTCTCGGTCTTGACTAACTATGGTGTAGCCATCAGGGATAGCTAGCATAAGAGCGGGTCCTGCTGTATTATGGAGCCATGTTTCCATAATTGCTAGGAAATCCAAGTTACCTTCAGTGATTAGGTCGGCAATATCGGTAGCATGGGCGACAAGTGATCTTGCATTGAGAAGCGCTCCTTTGAGGGGAGGAGCCTCAGATGCTTTGTTGACTAGGATAGGTTTGTCAGAGTTATTACTACAAGACTTAAGCTTATAGTTATTGAACTGAAGGGTATTCATATTCGAGATGGACAGTGGTGGAGAAGCTTTAAGTGGCTGGGTCTCAGGCTAGGTTTATGGTTAGTTTTAAGGTTAGTGGCCGGCAGGGATCTTCTCAAAGTTTCATATAATTTAGTTAATCTAGAACAGAGTCTGTCATTTCTATTGGACGTGGCGCATGGTAGAGAGGTGTAGGATACTGTCTCTAGGGTCCTATAGTATATGGATGGATTTGTGTGTGCAATTTTTGTAAGGGTTGGCAGTCTAGGGTCTAGGATAGGTACTAGAGACTGAGCAATGTGTTCTTGGCTTCTAGAGTTCACATACATGGCAGCAGCCATAGTACAGAGCAGTATTAGTAAGTTTGGCATCCTTCCAATTACAGTATCAAAGATGGTACCGTATCAAAGAGAGGGGACTCAGTTACAGGTAAGTGACGCAGATTGGTAAATGAAACTAGAAAGTGAAATGAAGCGGTCAACAACATTCATAAAGGCATAGTGAGTAGCATGACGCGGTCAACAACATTAATAAAGGCATAGTGACTAGCATGATGCGGTCAGCAACATTAGTAAAGTCATAACATGAAGCGGGCTGATGTCAGTGCAATGATAAGGCACAGGCATGGAGATGGCAATATTGCGTTGCCGCAGCTAACAAAAGTCAAGGTTGGAGCAATGACGGCATTGGAATAGAAACTGTGGCAGGCATGAGACAATGATTAATATGTCTAGAAATACACTGTCTACTGCAAGCAACCGTGACAGGAATAGAGGATGTTCGGTTACGGCTAGTTGCAAGACTATACTAGACCAGTTTCAGTGAGAAAGCTTATAAAACGTCAATCACAATATTGGAAGTGCAAGTGTGATAGGTAAAACATGAACGTAGGGCTCAACACAGAGGAGGCAATAACGGCCTCGTAGGAAGGTATCAGCATGCAATATATATTAGCAGCACGGAAGGAAGCATTACAAAGCTGGGCGGCATTGCTGGTAGATGCACTTTAAAGCATGGTGGCAATGGAGCAAATGTAAGTCTTGTTAAGCCTGGATAATCCGATAAAAGTAAAGTCACTGCATGAGGGATCTGACGAGGGATAGAAGGGTTCTTGCAGGATGCGGGCAGATTACAATGTCAGAGGATTCTTACCAGCAAAGGTGCAAAGTCCATAGCCCGGGCTTCGGAATGCTCCGGACAGGCTCCAGACAGGAAGTGCTCCTTGTGGAGAGGCTCCTTAGGGAGAGGGGCTGGCGTTCGCCTGCGGGCGCGTGATTGGCCCTGAAGAGCAGAGGCTGGGCCAGTAGAATCACGCGGCTTGGGTCAGGTGGTCGTGGTGAAGGCAGAAAGGGTGCCGGCGGCCATCTTCAATCAGGAACACCTTGTGTGTTCCAATGGTGGCAACATGAAGTGAAGATGGCGAAAATATGCTTTTGGGCTCAAATCGGAGCCTGTAAGGAAATTATCCTTACAAATGGTGAATTGTGCTGCTGAATGCACCGATCTCCGTGTCTGGGGGTGAGGGATGTCGGGGATGGGATTAAGGCATAGGAGCCTACCTTATCTCAAATAAGGGCAGCTGGAGTAGCTGGCCCACTGCTCCTGCAGTGGTGGGTGCTCCTGCACCTACGGGGGCCTGGACGCTTAGTGGTAATAATGGTTATGGTAATAAATATTGGTAATAAATATTGGTAATAATGAGCTATAAAACGTCAATTGATCCATCAATCAATCAAACAAACATGGGGTGCATTAAAAGGGAAGCCTCATTTAGGAAAAATAAAGGGGCGTGTGGTACAGCTCGGAAGACTATATCTCTTTTTATCTGCTTTTAACTCCCATTTTTTTGTGATCCGTTTTTCGTGTTCTGTTCACGTTTTTCTTGATTTCAAAAAGAAAGAACAAGCAAAAGCAGCACGTGGAAACAATAGTGTGTGTACGCTAATACTACTTATTAGCTTTCAATTTGATAAAGCCTTATTTACACCCGTGTGTGCCAACTCTTCTAAGGGGCAGAAGTAGACTGAACCATACTTTCATTTTCACCACAGTGGCGGAAATTCACACACCAAGGGAAGCAAAGGAGCCGTATCCATCCCCAGATCACAACAACACATTTTACAACTCATCGTTTTACAACTCATTTAGCAGCAGCAGGGATTGAGGAAAAGCGATAGCGTTTACAAGCAGCCAGGCCCTACAACTTAACATGAGTTGCCTGTTGTCAATGCTGAATGGGACACACGGCACCATTGCAATTACACCCACCTTGAACATGGACAGAAAAGTTTGCCTGAGCATGTCCATTAAAGAATGACCTGTACTAGCTGAAGTTTGAGAAGCACTCACAGCAGCACAATAGTGTGCATGTACTGGAGCTGCCTGCAACCCGAAACGGAAACCGCCAGAGAGTAGTAAAATCAATACCTAGGCGCTACGAATGAACGAAAGACCAACAATAAAACATAATCTACATATAAATGCAAAACAAGTATTCATAAAGTATACTCAATACTACAGTGGTCAAGGAGCTCCTGACAGGCAGCCCCTCCACTCGTGGACACATCGCAGATCACCGCAAATAAGACCTAGTGGATTCCAGCAAAAATGATATGTATTCTTACAAGGCTTTGCCTGTCTTGCTTGTCTCTCTAGATTTCAATTACTGTGCAGCAACACCACACAGCAGGCAGCAGAGAAACTCTGTGGCTCACATCCGACTCCTAATGGGCGGTGCTGCCTACACCACACAGTCCTCTGCGAGTCATTCTATTTAGTGCGACCAAGCCCATAAGTGCCCTAAAGGGATGCCAAAACCGATCATCTGAGCAAAGAACAAGTGAAGGGCCAAGCATACATCCGTTTATGAGAGCGAATGTGTTTCAGCAGCACTCATGTAGTGCTACACTGGTGCAATTTATTTGCCTACATAGGGTGGCCTGGCATTGCAAACAACTTGGCTATCAACTTAAGTCTTCCATGAATACATTTCTAATGTGCATTTGGGTTCCGTCGCTGACACTTGCTTTGCTTAAGTTTAAGAATGTCTCCACAGCACTTGACCGGGCCTTACCTGGATACCGGCGCTGCCTGCCTGGCTGGCCTTCGATTCCCCTCTTGTTTATTAACCCTGAGTTGCCTGGCTCACAGTCGGCTGCTGCCTGCGGTCTCGCATTGGCAAAGGCGTACGCTGCCGCCTGCCTCCCTCTCTCCTGGCTCCTGGGCAGCTGCAGTGCACTTGCAGGCCACTGAGCAGGGCTGCACCAGATAATCCAGATTCTGTCAGGTGGTGCCTCCTAGACTTGTGCCTGCCCGCCTGCCACGCCCTGGCGTCTGTAAGACTCAGTCACTCAGCACTGAGCACAGCAGAAATACTTTTCTCGTCACTCGCTTTCTTTTGAATGCAAATTCAAAAGGTAGTGAGACCAAATGTCAAATGTTCTGCTCTCTACTGATGGACCACTTGTGCGCCAAGATGGAGGCTGGAGAGGATACCGAGAGAGCAGATCACTGCTGGGTACAGTGGGGCGGCGGGACAGGAGGTAATAATTGGTGACGGCCACGGTGCTGGCCTGTTGTTGTTAGTAACAACAAATGAAACAAAATGACAGGCCCAAGCAGCCCCACGGCCATCATCGTATCATGCAGGCAGCTGAGTCTGGCTGCCTGGATGTAAACTAAATGAAATATCTTGTGAGATTTTTTTCCGCCCCCCAGACTGTATAGATACAAACCGGCCCACTCACATGAGATCTGAATCGGCCACAGGCCGATCGGCCGACTGGCCAGTCCGCCCCTGACCTCAAGACCTCAAGTAGCTGGGTGCACCAAGTCTGTATTACTCTACAGTTGCACATGAGAATGATATAACAGATGGACACTGTATATACACTGACCCAGCATTTGTGACATGGTACCTGAAGGGGCTAGGTTGAAGGATTTGAAAACAGAACAGACCATATATTAGGCTCTGTGCACTACTGTTTGTGGTCACAGGTTTGGGCTAACCCTGTTCAACTTAGCTACCTATTAGCATTTTGTTTTAAAAATAATAACAACATTAGTTGTCAATTGTCTAAGTACTGGGGAACTCTGATATATAGAAGGACTATCTCCAAATCTCAAGTTGATGCACATAACACCTCACCTGCCAAGTGATAGGAGTGATTGGTGCCCAGGCTCACGTACATTTCAAGCCCATATTGTCAAAGGGTAAACAAAATTAACAAAATAAAAAAATCCAATTCAAAATGACATTAACAGAGGTAAGAGTTAAACTTAGCTCACAGTGTAGCTCCCTTTATAAAGGTCAGTGTCCAAAGCACTTCACAATTAACACCAATTAATTGAAGTACGTGGATACATATGTAAGCTTCAAGACTTGATAATCACATCATCAAAGTTTTCCATATGCTCAGCTCTGTGAAAACCTTGAGCATGGGCAGAACATTTTCCATCTAACACCACAACATGGAGAGAGTGGAACAGTGCAGATAGTTTCTCTTTAGGCCTATTGGTGATTGAACAAAGAAATACATGAACTCGAGATCACTCATTTGAGACAATGTTTTGCACATCTGCAGAAAGGGTGGATTGCATGTCGTCCGAAAAAATACACATATCAATGACAATGAATGTATGTGTTTTGCATTAAGCATAAATATGAAACATACATTTGATCATTTGTGACCAAAAAGGAAAGAGTTGTAACTTAAATGCACATATCCAGGAGATAGAAGGAAGCAGTAGCTGAGGTGCAGTTCATGGTTTGAAGCATGTACAGGTTAATACCCAATGTTTCCATGCCAGCATTTTGAATCTGAGAGTTGTTTCCTCAGAAGCTTAAGAAACACATGGAATATAAAACAGTTCCTTCATGTGGCACTAACTTCAAACAGTAATAGCCAAATCACCTTATATTCAGCTTAGGGCCATAACTTTGCAGCTGCTGGTGGTGTCACTGTACTCAATGCCCAAGCCTGCCACGCCTTAATTGTCTATCTGATGAGGTCACTATTCACTGACACTCGTTCCTGTTCATTCAGCATTAGTTATTAATACACTGACACTAGTAAGCTTGGGGTGCATATTAAGATACAACTCCACTGACATCCTGACGACTTAACTGGCACGATCAACTGACAGGAGCTGCAAACCCCAGAGTTTTCATGATAGCAATGCGGATGTTAGCCGTGAAAGAAACCTCAAGATTGGAGAAATGCACAATCTGCGGATAAACGGATTAACTATCTGCTGAATATTTTAAAACACTGTAAACATATTTTCAGTTTTACTGCAAAAGTCAATTTTTGTTTCGAAAACATGGTATTTTTTCTATATGATTCCTGACAATCCATTTAAAAATTTAAATTAGTATAATAATAGTATAATAATAATAATAATAATAGACTATCATCCACTATTTCCCCCTCGGTGTGCTGCCCTTCTTTTTCCTCCCATGTCCCCCTTTTCTCTCTTGTGTTCTGAATTTATTTATAAAGTGTGGTTACGTATCATCCTGTTGCTGAATAAAATGCCATGATCAATCATCAATTACCAGAACGTTTACAATCTTCATCAATCTAGGTTTACATGAACATTAAAGAAGAAGTACTCATACACATTCAGAATGGAGGAAGGGTTATTTGAACAACCATGCAGAGTAAGTTCATTAATATCTATTAGGCTTTCTCTGAAAACATACTAGGGAAAACAATGGCCCTCATTACGAGGTTGTTGGTAGTCATGGCACTATTTGCACCATGACTACCACCAATAACGGTACTGTGTCCGGATTGGTGAAATGGGGACTTACCGGTCCAGTCCGACCTTGGCGGGACCGGTAAATCCCCATTCACCAAACCATTCCCCGTTCCCATTTGAGCCCCGATAGGGCTCAATGGGAATGGGGAGGGCGCAAATAACGTGCCGGCGTATGCCAAGCCCGTTATTTGCGCCCAGGTTCCTTAATGGGTCCCGTCCTTAACACCTGGTCAGACCAGGCGTTAAAAAAGGGACCCGCTAAGGGACCTCGTAGTAGGGCGGTAAGGGATTACCGGCACCGGTCTCCTTACCGGTGCCCGGTATCCCTTACCGCCCTACTCGTAATGAGGTCCAATGTTTTCCTCACTTCAGAAACATATCTGCGTGTTGGTCATAACTCTATGTTGGAATGTGGCTTCTGAGTTGAAAGCAAAAATGCAGGACATAGATTGGCAAATGTCATGGCCAGTAACTTCCCTTCCTTTATAAACAGCGATACCTGACATGTTGTACCCCAAGAATGAAAGCCCAGAACGCCTCATGGCAAAGACATCTAGGTGGGTTTCTGTTTTCATGTTTTGGCCAGACTATGGATTAGAGAGTGAAAGGAGATGCAGTACTTATCCATTTTATTTGAGGATAACTCTGTCCTTTACCTTATTAACGTAATAAGGCAAAAAGAAAAGGAAAGAATCCCAAACAATGGTTCAGGCAGACACCCACCCTCTTGAAGGACATCAAGAACGTTAGTTAAATTAAACTTTCTTTGTTGTCGAATGAGATATTAACTGTAATCTGTCTCCCAAAAATGTGTTAAATGAGAAATTATTCCTGGAAGGTGAGATGTGCTGGGTCCCAGGTACGGATTTTGTATCGTCTAGACGACTAAAACAGTTGGCATCTTAAATTGATGTCATAAAGTGTTCCCATTTATTTTGTTTCAACAATGACAACGTTGCAAAAGATCAACCACCTAGACCAGCATTTAGAAACGTTTAGTGTAGCACACATTTGTAGGTGAATACATGTATATGCCCTTGGTGATGATTGTTAGTCTGTTCAGTGAACAAGATTGAACACGATTCAAACAGTTTAGAAGTTTCAATTTCAAGAGGGTTGACTCCGAAAAATATGAATTTTAATGTGGCTAGCTGGATCCAGTGGGATTCAATTGGACTATACACATTTCTCCCAGATATGCAGGCATCAATCATTTCAACAATGGCAGAAATAATTCACTGTCCAACTTCTGACAGTCAGGGAAATCTACATAGGTTTGCCAGCCTGGTGCAACATGGAAGGTCCTATTTTACCTCTAAGACCTGAGTTCAAACCAAGAATCCATAGATAAGGACGTTGTATGATTAAAAAGCAGGAACACAAAAAGTATACTCCTCCATTTGGTAAATGATTGGCACTGATATTGACACTCCATAAGTCTATTTGAATTAGAAGAAACCAAAGGCCAGTTGTGCATCATTATGAAATAGGGTAAATGTCAGAAGACCTGGGGTTGATAGGGCATTCAGTGTTAATATCTTGGAGTCAAATCGAAGTGAACATTTTTAGTATTTGTATGAGAATAATAATGAGTATCGAATGGGCAAGTGCTGTAATCATCCCTTGTTTGGAAGTGAAATCCATGTTTTCACGGGGGACTCTTCCCCTGATTAAGTACCGATGGCAATCGACGACATGAATTAAGTCCAGACACACGATACACTTCGGTTCAGCATTTCTTTTCCTAAAATGATCTCTTCTACTGGGCCAGAGTAATTAAAATAGCTAATTTGGTAATGTCAGCAGGGAAAGTCCTGCCTATTGGAGATGGCATACCTATTGGCAAAGCAGGAATACATCAAGATCCAGCAATTACAAACCAATGTGCTATTTAAGTCATTAGTAAGATATTTGGCAAACGTCATTGTATTTGCTGCACAGGCAGTCTCCCACTCAGGGTTAACATATGTCTTTAATTGTTACAAAAGAGGTACAATTGAAAAAGGGGCATCTATATCTTGAATGTATAGACATTTGACTTGTGTTCAAAAGTATCCTGCTGCCTCCAAAGCGTTTAGTTGTCTTTTGTAGTATGTAAATAACAAGGCTGTCTTTATAACATAAACATTTTAATTAAAAACGGATTGAACTGGAACAGTTTTAAACAGATTATGTTTTAGGTGTAATGCAAAAGAAAATGGTCTCCCTAAAGTGAAAGCGTGTTCTCATGCTTTAGCTTTCACTCAGGTGTGTTAAACTGGATGTTGCCTGTTACATTGAAGGTGCACTGAACCAAATATCCTCCAAAAAAGGGAGCTTCTTGCTGAGAGAACTCTTGCTGTGAATGTTCCTGTTCGTTTCTGAAATCTAGATTGAATAGATACATTCAATGATTGAAAAAAAGATGTATGAAAACTGCAGGAATCACATGTTTATTTACAAGAAATGCATTTATTGGGAATTAATAGTAATTACTGCACAGAATACAGGGCTTCAATGCGCTACAATTGTATTGTATTGGCAGGGAGTAAATAAATGCACTGGACGTCAGTTACCTCCTGCAGAGGGTGGGAAAGACGTGGGATTATAGAAAATAAATCTACGTTGGCTATGTTGTGAGATAAAAGGGCGTGTTTATCTGCCCAGAGCACTGGGCTTTAGGTTTAAATAGAGACGGCAGGAAGAAATAATTCAGCTAGGTAAGGATGGCCAGAGTGATATCCACCTATAGAACGCACAATGGGCTCATTACGAGTTTGGTGGTATCTCAGCGGATATACCACCTAGATGCCACCAAGCGGTATTATCGTTACTGCCACTTGGTCCAGCGGTATTACCACTGGTGGTATTATCTCTGGCAGTAACAGCGCCAGATTCCAAGAGGCGGTTTGGCAGTGTAAATCCCCAAACTGTACTTTCATGCCGAAGGTGACCATTTAAAAAAACAAAAATAACTAATTAGTTGAGCAGAGTCATTCCCTATTCTGTGCAGAGCGGCATCAGTTCTAAACATAGATCCCAACATCTGACAGCTCGGTACTTGGCGTTCAGTACTTCTGTGGTCCACCAGAATTAATTCATACATTCTGTTCTTTTCATAATGTACCGCTGGCAGAAGTGTTATTTCTGGAATACCTCGTGTGCAATTCCAGAAATACCACCCCAACAGTGGTAACCTCGGAAGTTATTAATCTTAAATGTTGTGTTTGTCCGTTTCAGCCATCAGTATAATGAACGAAATGGCTAATGTACAGTAGTGTTTCAGACTAATGCTGTATATTTCTTTTAATCAGAAAAGGGGCACTACTGCATTACGCAGGGGACTTTTCGTGATATTACCTTTGGTGGAATTATCAGGTGGTTATACCGACGATGTTTGGAGGTAACTCTCTTTACCTACAAAAAACGGCAGTATTACCACCCGGCAATTCCGCCAGAGGTAGTACCGACACACGGGATAACGCAATTACCTCCACTTTTTTATGCGCACTCCAAAACACGTAATGAGGGCCATCTGGGCAGTAGTTGATGGTGCCATATCCCCATGCAGGTATGATCCATGCATGTCAATGTTCATGATGGGTGCGCAGTGCCACCCACGTGTATTTTGCCATGATGACATGTTCACCCATCAATCACGGGCTTCTGTTGTGAGCGAGACCCACCGCCTGCAGGCTTATCCACTAACACCTTGCATTATCAAATTCCCATTTGCTTAATGATGGTCAGAATGTGCCATGATGCCTGACAGCTGGATGTCCAACGTCATGTTACGTTTGTTTCAAAACATTACATTTATCTTGATTTTTATATTTCTCAGCTACACTGATATTTCATCAACATGATGTACTTGAGTCATTTTAACATGCCTTAACTCCTGTTTTCAATAATGTTAATGGTACAGGCTGTACTTTCATGCCGAAGGTGACCTTTTTTTAAAAAAAACAAAGATATCAAATTACTTGAGCAGGGTCATTCCCTATTCTGTGCAGAGCTGCATCCGTTCTAAACATAGCCCCTAAGATCGTACAGAGCGTTACTTGAGGTTTAGTACCTCTGTGGTCAGATTTCCCCCTGGAGAAGCTGCCTAAATGTTTTATGGTGTAATAGAACGTTCTCTTCGGAACATGCATTTTATAATAGTAATCTCTTTTCTTCTGAATGCCATTCCTGAATAGGCTTGATACACAATGTGCCGTTCTTAATGCCTTCAAGCATACAAAAGCAGGAGACAACCTTAGGACAATGCTGGAGTTGCTTACAAGGCACGCACGCGTATTGTTTGTGGAGCTTTTAAGTTTTAGTAGCATTTCCTATAACACAATTAAGTCTAAGATGTGCCAGTGTAATCATATGGGAAGATTGTGTGAGGCATAAACAAAAAAAACAAAAAAAAAACACTGTATGTGATCAGGCTGATCAATATGACATTCAAATAATTAGATTAGCCTCATTATTTTTCAAAGGGTTGAGTTTATGCTCATTCATTTATTTGGTGATGTTCCTTCCATCCCCATCTCCTAAAGCATATTCCTCGATTCACTGATGATCGGCCTGGTTTTCTCTATATCAAATGCGCTCACAATTGACAGAACATTTGTCCCATTTAGAATTGGGCAGATTTTGGTAAGACATATTAATTAATACATTTGGTCGTTTACAGAATTTACCACAGGCTGAGTGAGGTGTTGTTTCTGCAGTACCTCGTGTGGTGTTCCTGAAGCGCCACCCCACCAGTGGTAACCTCCGAAGATACTCATTTTTAATTGTTTGTATATCCATTTCAGTCATCAGTTTGATAGATGAAAGTGATAATGTACAGTAGGGTTTCAGACTACTGCTGTGTATTTCTTTTAAGCAGAAAAGGGGCAATACTGCATTACATGGGAGAAGTGGTTGGGAGGGATATCAGAGATGCCTACCTTTTCACCCCCTTCCAATGGCCCATTGCAAACATCTGTTTTATTCATTGAAGGAAAGTACCTGTGTTTCTCATATGTACAGTAAAAAAAAGATAAAAACATGTATGAGACATTTTCAGCACAGTGTCCACCTACACTACCACCTGATGTAATACCACTGGTATATGACCAAAACCTGACTTTGATTGATGAAAAAATAGGTGATATTAGACACACACTTCTGTCTTTACCATTACTGGCCAACTCATAATGACCCCATTAGCCTACTTATTTACACATCTAAGTGAAAACCAACCTCTTTTACTATAAAAAACAGGCAAATATGTGCAACATAAAATAGGGAGTCAAAACAATTTATAATTGAAATATATAGTTAGTAGCCTAACAAAATATTAACATTATTAACATTAGGAAAGGGAATTACTCTCTCTTTTCTCTCTAGCAACCCCAATACCTAGCTACTATACCTCCCACTCTGCTTTCTCCTATACTCCCTTTAGAGCATGCCATTCTTCCAGTCTCACTCATGTTCCATGTTCTTCCTCTCCTCCCTCCATAACTTATGGCCACTTGAATGGCTGCCCTACCTGTAATAAATCTCGCCCAGTGTGTCTTACTTTCATCTTAATCTTCACTTTCTGTGCCTAACCAAAACCTGGAACTCATATACTCTAATACTACTGCTCCTGCCATTCTTTTTTTCTCTTAATTCACATGATTCATCCACTCCCCCACCTCTTCAGTATAGGTTGTGGCACTGGACTCGTGTTTCATTCTTCAGTTACCCTGGCCACCGTAATTATTTTTTCCACCTTTGAATAACATTTCATGTGCACTGTTAGGGAGAATTCTCCAGAATGACTCATTTCCCTTACCTACTGAGTCCCTCAGCAGCTTTGCTGGATTTCTAGGATTTCTTTTTTTCACCTGGTAAGAGTGTGAGCCGTTTTTTCCACTCTTACATGTGTTTTGTTGTGTGTGTTTACCATTTTCTTGTGTTCATAGACTATGGAGCCTCACCTACTCCATAGGCATCATCTTTGTATTGTGTGTTACACAGCACCTTCAGTGCAGTGACACAGGATTGTCTTTTAGACTTCCCAACTCAGGCTCCATTTTCTGGGACTGACTACTGTCTCCCAGAACATGTAAAATTGCCATTAACTCTATTAGTCTTTTAAAATCCACATACCCAGTAGACCCTATCTTACATAGAGTACTGGAAAGGGTTAATACTAATCCCTTTTTGTCTGTTTCTCTTGGAGCATTGTTTAGCTCCCTTTTCATCAGGACTTGGCTGCTGGCAGTGGTAACTACCCTATTTTTCCTACTACGGTTATCTTAAATAACCTTGGTACTGTTTTAGGCTATCTTGGTAGCCTTGAACTTAAACCCGCTAGACCTACATGGTTCCAGCTGGGTTTATTCACCATTTCTTTTTGAAAATGTCTTTCTCGTGTTTTACTCTGCACGCCAAACCAGGTTTGGTTCCGTTGTTCACTGTCCTTTTGCGGGCTTCTGCACAGAAGCCCTCCTTAGGTGCCTGAAAGTCCGGGTAGGCAGGATGTGAGGGAGTGGTTTTAGGACCCCTGCCATGTATTCCCTTGTTAACCCAAGTCACACTCCTGTTTGATTGGCTAGGTGACTCTACCGGCGGGACAGCCACTTTGCTGTGTGATTGACAGCCAGGCTGTGTGAATGGGGGAAAACTGCATAAAAAGCAGGTCTCTGGGATTGGATAGGCAGAGTCGCCACTGGAATGAAAGAACCAACGAGGAGCTGACAGAAGAGGACCCCTACAACGACTGAACCACCCGGTGAAGCCCTGCTGCAGGTCTGAATCTTCAAGCTCCAACGACAGAGAAGATCTAGCAGGATTCTTCTTCCCCTGAGCTGGTGGGACCAACCAGTTCGCCCAAACTGCAAGCCAGGACTCCCTCCTCTGGTCAAATTTGCTGCACATAGCTACAGCGAACCAGATAGCTGCTTGAGTTTTAAGGAGTGCACCTTTTATTAGTTGCTTTGCTCTGCTGCTGGTTTCTTCCCTGGGCAGTGTAGGACCCTCCAGTCTCCCTACTTCGTGTAAGTCCGACAGTCGCTTCAGGAACCGTGAGCCTGCAGGAACTGCCAGGAATGTCTGCCTCAGCTACACCTTCTTTCCATTTAAAGGTACTGTGCAAATCCGGTGGTTCGTTTCGTTCAGCCGCGGTGAGGGTGTGTGAAACCTTTCACCAATCCAAGGGCTTGTCCTTCTCTACTCTTTAACTAACTTTTCTGCCGACCAACTTCGTCCGGAACTCTTGGCAAAGACTTAACTGTGTGATCTTGAGCAAAAGACTTTTGTCCTATTGACTTTGGCCCTAAGCCTTTTTGATTTGATTGCATCACCGTAGTTCCTCTTTCTAGATTGCCCTGCTTAATTACCTGTTGGTGCTGCTCAATTTCTACCTGATGTTGTCTTTCCCTCCCTTTTTAAATTACTGGAGTGCCATTTTTCTCATACGTCATTTTGAGTTTAACTTGTCCATAAACTATTGAGAGTGGTGTGGTGTATTAAGAGTGTGATTCTTATACTGCTTTACTTTAGTGAGATGTTATACACTTGATGTGTAAATAAATGTATATTCTTTTACTCAGAAACCTTGGGTCAGTGTTTGTTTGAATCATAGTAATTGCTGTCCTTTGTGTAACTATTGATACTGCTCGCCTGCTCTTGAGATAAGTCTGGCTGCTCAGCCATCGCTACCAGTTTACTGTGTAGAACAGGCTTGTACCAAAGGTGAATTTGTACTGTCACTTGTTGTCTTAATTGTGTGTGGTGTTCCCAAAGGGTACTGCATATAATTCTGCCTAACATGCACCATCAGATCGAACCCCCCCCCGGCATTCTTAATCGTCTACTGCCCTCGTGGCCCATTACTGTCCTTTCGCAGTGATTTGAACATGCTTCTATCCTCATTCCTAGCACTTGGACTTCCTTTTTTTTGCTAGCTGACTTAATGTAACATCTCCCTACTACTCACTTGGCCTGCCCCTGCTTTTTTTTTACTTTATTCTCATCATCCCTTTCAGCTCCCTTATATAGTTCAGACTCCTTGCTAAATCTTATGTTCTCATCTCAACACGTCAAGTCCCCTATCTGTATTTCCCTCTTCTTCTAGTTAGATCATTCTTATCTCTCCTCCTCATGTTATACATAGTATACATATTTGCCAGTTTCTTTTCATTCCCTTCACCCACTTTCTCTTGTGAACTTCATCTCTTTGATACCCCCATTTTGAACCAACATTAATAGCTCCCTTCCCTCTATTAACAACTGTTCTTGTCTCTCTGTAGACTCACCCTGCTCTTCTCATAAAGTGGCTTTACTCATCACCCTCAATGTTCTCCATTCTGCACACCCTTTCCCCCCTCCTAAAAAAACCCTCAACCTTGACTAACTCCTGATCTTTTTCTACTATGTACTTCACTCTGGTGAGCAAAACATTGCTGGAATAAATCACAGCCTTCCTTTGATCTTCTTACACGTTCGTCCCTGCATTCTTCCTGTGATTCTTCTCTGCTGAATGCCAAAAAATACTATTACTCTGAGTTAATTCTCCCTCTTTCTCCTGATCCATGCAAACTCTTTCAGACCCTTAATCTCCTCCTTCTTCTTTAATTGTGGGCCACTAGGCAATCCTCATCATCTTACCCTTCCCTTTCCTTCCCTTCCACTTCTCTGACTCTCTTGACTTGCTCATCTTTCTGTCTGACTCTGATACTGCCAGCTTTATTGCTCAGCCTTTTGCCTCTACCTACACCATAGCTCCTCGTCTATCATTACTAAAATCTTGCCTTGACCTCGCCCCTTTCTTATGGTCATCTTAAATCTTTCTCGCTCCACTTTACTTTTGCCCCGACCTTTAAACATGCAGTAGCTCTTCCCATTCTTAAAAAGCCTTCCCTTGATCCCTTCACTCTAGATAATTTCTGTTTAATCTTTCTTCTTCCTTTTCTCTCAAAAGTGCTTGAACGTTTTGCCTACTCTCAGATTTCTAGCTTCTTGTTTCAAATATCTCTTTTTTCTCCTCTTCAATCTGGATTCTGGCTTTCCATGTCACTGAAACTTCCTTTTTAAGCATGTCTAACTCCTTGCTATCGGCATGCCATGCAAACCAATCTTCCATTCCACCCCTTCTAGATTTTTCTGCCGCTTTTGACACAGTGGATCACTCTCTCTTTTATCTTATCTTGAATCCTTAGGCATCTCTGTCTTCCCTCTCAACTGGTTTCAGTCATTTCTCTCAAATTGCTCCTTTTCTATCACTTAGGGTGATGGCACCGCCCCATCCTTCCCACTTCTGTCTGGGGTCCCCCAGTGTCCGGCACTTGCATCTCTCCTTTTCTCACTATAAAGCTCCTCTCTTGCCAACAATATTAATACTTTTGGACCTTCTTGTCACTTATATGCTGTCGACTCTCAGCTCTCTCTTTCTCTTGTTTACCACCTCTATTCAGTCTACGATCCCTGCTTGCCACCTCTCCATTCAATCCTTGATGCACTCTTGTTTCCTGTACATTAGCTCTTCTAAAACTGCTATCTTATTCTATCCTTCTTACTCCATTTCGTCATCGCTTCCACTCACCTGTGCTATTTCTTTCCACCTTCCCTTATTACCCTCTCACAAAATGCTCATAACTTTGGCATCACCTTGGATTCCTCACTCTCCTTTGATCCTCATATCCAACACTGCTTGCTGTTGCTGGTGTCAGCTTTTTAGGCCCATCTTTTTTTGTCCTGTCAACTGATCAAACTCTTCATCTCTACTCTGACTCTAGCATCTTCATTACTGCTTCTCTCTCTTACATGGTTTTCCTGCCTACCAACTAGCTCCCGTTGACCAGCATGTAACGCTGCCATTCATGCCCTTTTCTTGCTCCCTTGCTCCCTCCTTGCACATCCATCTCCAGCTCCAATTGGTCTATTTCTTGGTTCCCTTTTCATGCACATTAACTCTTCTAATTGCTGTGCATTGTTTTCAAACACAGCCATGTTCTTGCTCCTCCTTAACTTTCCTCTTTCGTTTCTTTTAATGCCAATGCTCGCTCACTCCATTCTTAAGTACAAATTCATCTGGCAGTCCCTAAACCCCCTATACCTCTACCCATTTTCACTCGTCCTCCCTCTTGGCACCAATACGTTGGAACACTGTACCTTTCTCTATTTGGTCTTCTCCAACGTTGGCCTATATTGGTTCTTGTAAAAAAGAAACTCACGTACGATTCTCTTAATAGTTTTGTGACACTTATTTTTATCATCCACTATTGTACCATCTCTTTTTGTGCTGCACTTTGATAAAAGCACCATACAAATCCAATGAATATAAATACAAAATGCAAATACTTTTTAACTCCCTGAAATGATTTTACTTTTAGATAATAGTGTGTAAAATACTTTATGGAAACGTATCTGGACCTTCAGCCTCCTAGTTCCTAATGATACACAAGCTTGATAGTTCATCCATAAAACCACTGCCCTCAAGCTAATGAACACAAAAGGTTCTTCCAACACATAACCTATTAGAATAATTTCTGCCAAGCTACCAACCAAGATGCAGCACAGAAAATGCCACTATCCTGGTAGTTGACAACACTCTTCAAATCCTAGCCAAACCAAACTATTGTTTCTGGTCCAGCTCAAACTCTAAACTTCCATTAAGATGGCAGATGCAATGGCCTCCTCCAAATCATTTCCTCCTTGGAATCCACAAATCTGTCCCATGCGTGCTCACCTCCTGTCAGAAACAGACATCAATTCATACTAGACAGGTGTCAACAGCTTTCTTACATCATTCAATAACATCCACAGGGACCAATCCTCTCCTCAGTCTCCTCAAACCTCACTGTGGAACCCCTTGGGAAGCACCTGGGCAACTACACCAACAATCCACACTACTATGTCTGCATTTTATTCACTTATTTCTGTTTGCAGATGGCTATGGGTGTCATCAAATATCGCTACCACACTGTGGGGTTATGCTAGTTGCAGCCTACCTGTGGTAGGTTGAAGTGGTATTGTTTGTACTTCTTTACTTATTAACGAACCCTCTTTCTCTAAGTGGAGGTGTGACATCATCTTTACAAAAACCACCAATATGTTGATGATGCCTGGCTGTGTCTGAAGGTCATCTTTGTTTAAAATGAAACACGATGAAAGGCGGCAACTCTCTCATTTAGTACTAGATGTCAAGTGCCTATGTAAAACATATTTCAGCTCCTTCAGAAATGCCAGTAAGCCAGCCAAACTTCAAAGGAGGCTAATAGAAAGAAAGTTATACTGATTTAACCAGATGTTCAATTCCAGCACTGGATAACTTGGATTCATCATCATGGCATCTTCTGCAAAGCTCTCATATAAAACACAAGAAACATGTAGGTGTTTAGTAGCTTGCTCTACTTTGCAAAATCAAGCACTTCCTCCTAGTCACTAGCCGTATTCCAAGCCTTCATTTTCTCACACCTGTTTTTGAGCAATGCTATCCCTGCATGTGTCCCATCCTCATCAATGGGCTGATTAAACACCATCTGACAAGACATATGCCATCTCATCAGCGGTTTAAAGGAATTTAATCACTTCACTCTTAAAGAGCTGCACTAATTTCCCCTCCCTGCCTGCATTTCTTTCAACACTGATTTCCACTCCATGTCTGCATTACTTCCCCCTACTCCTACAAGAACAAAAATATGCAATGACAGCTTAAATAGCTGAAAACGTACAATATCAGGAGGCCACAGCAACACAATGAATGATCATATTCCGAAAAACTAGAAGTTCACAAAAGGAGGAAACATGGAGTAAGGCATGAAAGTAGATCTATTCCTTAAACCAGACTCATTTTCCTCAGCAGTGAAGTTGTTATTTTCAAAGAATTGTTTCAAGTCGAACTTACTCATGAACTGTCTGAATTCAATACTAAAAACAAATATGCCATGCGAATTGGTAGTCACAAAACCTAGACCTTTCTCTAGTACTTATATTTCATGTACATTAGGTCCATAGTTTGAGAGGTTGGTTACAACTGCCACTGATTGTCCGCCTGAAGATCAAACGCCTAAATGGGTTAGGCAAATATTTCCCCAAGCCAGACTCCCAGCTATGGGACTCCCCACCTCTGAATATTCGACAAGAATCTAATTTCAAGCTTTTCAGAAAATCCCTAAAAACATGAATTTTCTGTTAAATCTTTCTTCTCAGGATTGCTTAAGAGATATTGGGCCTCATTCCAACCCTGGCGTTGACGCCGTTATCTTTCCGACTCCGCCATGGTGAATGGCGGAATTACCGCCCCATTCCAAGGTTGGCGGGGTCGGTAATGCCCCATTCACCAAGGGCCCTTCCCCATTCCCATTTTTGCCCCATAGGGCTCAATGGGAATGGGGAAGGCGCTAATTACGGCACCGTAAATTACAGTGACGTAATTAGCTCCTAGGTCCCTTTGCGGGTTGGTTTTTTAACGCCTGCAGAAAGCAGGCGTTAAGTACCAACCCGCAAAGGGAACTCGGAATAGGGCGGTAAGGGTTTAACGGCACCGGTCTCGTTAACGGTGACCGTTAACCCTTACCACACTACTCGGAATGACCCCCATTGTATCTGTCTCATCCTTTCTGTTTGTCTTACGTTGTAATTGTGCACCCAGAAGCCTGTGGGTTCCCAGTGCTAGAGAAATAAATACATACAAATACAATACTCTCCTTCTTGTTATCCGTGGTTCCAACTCCCAGTCTCCTGGGTCTTGATTTTTCTCTAAAAAAGGTCTTTCATTGTATGGTCTCTGGCTTCTTCCTCTATTCCTACAACCTCCTGTTCTTCTGTTTCCAAAATTGCCACTTCGGGGTCCTGCTTTCATATGTGGTTCGAACTCATGAGCTCTTGGTTCTTCTCCAGACGTTTCCTCATTAGAGCTATAAAATGAGCTGCTGAATCTAACTCTTCTGCCACCACCTTGCCTGATCTGATCTGTATTTTCTCTAAGGATGACTGTACAGGTAGGTGCTTATGATGTTCACACGATATTCAAGTGCAGGATGCTTTTGGGAGCTAGTTGCAAAGTCAGGGACCTTCCATTTTGACCAGTCATTAGTGTGTATTTGTTGCTGTAGGACGTTATTTGGGAGCTAGTTTATCCCCAGGTTTCATTAATCCTGAGCAGCCGTGTCTGTGCATTTGTTACTTATACTAATTGTTACTGCATGATGCTACTTGTGAGCTATTTCGTAATTCAAATACCACAAATCCCTTGGGTAGCACTGATCTGTAGTTAGAGGAAAGACAACAATGCAGTGTTAATGTTTGATGTTGCACGCACATTGCTGGAGTGTACACTTACAAGGAAGGGATCACCAATGATTCGCACACTATGAAGGAGCAGCACTGGTTCTTGTTTCAGGGCTTTTCAGGTAAACTGCGAAATGAGACCACATTTACATTTTAATATACGCGCTTTCACCAGCCTACCTTTTTTCGGCACCTTTATTCAACGAGTGTACTGCGTTTTTCTGCTTGCAGCATTTTCAAAGCATGCAGCGCAGGCGCACAACATCATTGAGCTGACCTGGCTAAAGCCCCCCCCCAAATGTTAGCTATGGGGCGGGGCTTTTGTGTCCTTTAACAGTTCAAAGGATCAGGAACATGCTTCTGGGCGCATTTTGTTTCTTCCGAGGCAAATCTACTATCTGCTCAGGTCGGATGTTCAACCACTGCCCGTTCCCTCCAGTCACATCTTCCCTGAGATACACAGGCTGCGTCCCAGGCTCTGCAGCCAGTGATGTAATGAACTCGGCTACACGTTTATTTTGTCATCAGCAGCATAGCCTTTCTTATGCATGTTGGTGAATTTCCAATTGAAAGAACACTAGTCACCTTGCAAATGTGACTCTGTGACAGTTAAAGCGGGCAACCCAATAAAGCACCCTTTTAAACATGTGTTCATACCCATAACGTCTAATAGCTTGATATGCTAAAAAGTAAAGTTTCCTTTGATGTTCTTAGTTGAATGTTCTTAAAACCATACATAGCAACACGCTGGAGGTTTGTGACAAATCTCCAAACCTAAGTGAGTTTATGACACAATTTATTTTATTGTGTGTCTTAAAGCTCTGAAAATAAAGTGGGTAAATAGATATTTTGCCTTTTGCATCGTATAGTTTTCCAATCAGGAAGTGGAAAATAAAGGTTCACTGATATTACTTTGGCCCAACATGCTGCTATAAGCATTTACATGTTTCCATGATGCTTTACTATGCAACTTGTATATTTTGCAAGAAATCTCTATAGGACAGGATTATGGTAGGTTGACACCCAAAACATGCCCCTATACAAGTAAGTTTGCCACTCCTCCACCGTCTCTGAAGTTAGCACCTCTCCCACCATTAGAAGGGGTAGCTCCTGCCGAAATCCTAGCGTGGTTTCACCCCTGTATGAGCCTCCTTACATTTTGTTAGGCAAAGAGGTGAAGGAGCCAGTGGAGAGATTTCAGGGCTGGAGAGATACAATCCCAGGGCTTGAGGCCAAGGACAGGTTTCGCAGTCCTGTTCTGGATGAGTTGCAAATGGTCGAAGAGTAGAGACAGGTAGATTTAGAAAGAGGCTGTTACAATAGTCCAGCCTAGAGAGAACCAGGGCTCGGGAGACAGTGAGTTTGTGGGGGAAGGAGAGGAAAGGCAGAATACCTCTGACAAGGTGCAGTAGGAAGTTTGACTTTTTTGAGACAACAGTGATGTGGGCAGAGAAGGAAATCACTGAATCAAAGATGACCCTGAGGTTCTTAGGCTCGCAGCTGGGGGGAGGAGGAGGGCCAAGGGAGGCCAGACAGAGAGTGAGGGGAAAGGAGGGTGAAGGTGTGCCGATGAGGAGCATCTCTGTTTTGCTGGCATTCATGCAGAGATCGTTGGGGGCACACCAATCATGAATGGCAGTTAGGCAGTTAGAGATGAGTGAAGGAGAGGAGGTGGCTGAGGAAAGCCTGAAAATGAGTTCAGTGTCATCAGTATAGCACTGGGAATTGGAGCAGAAAATGGCAATGCAGTGGGCGAGAGTTACCAAGTATTGGTTGAAAGGCCAGGGCGAGATGTTTAACCCCTGGGGAACCGCAGGTAGAAAGGGAGATAGATGAAAGGAAGGTCCCAAGTTGAACCTGGGAGGGTCAATCAGAGAGGAAAGAGGTCAGCCAGGCCAAAGCCAGATCAGCGATACCCAGGTTGTCATGGAGATGGTTGAGCAGGATGGTATGGTTGACCTTGTTGATGGCAGAAGAGAGATCGAGTAGGATCAGAACAGAGGGAATGTTAGCGTTAAGGTTGGAGAGCAAATCTCCAGCCAATGTGCAGCATGAATAATCATGTATCTGTAGCAATCATATTTGTCAACTATATATATACATTTAATGTGGTTGCATTCTTTGATACAATATAACAAAGGTGAGGTGTATGTTAATGTTAATGAATAGAGTAGGTTCTACGACAAGCCTTGCATCTCACTCTAGGTGTGTAGTAGCCCCTGGTGAATTCCATTGAATTGCATCTCATTGCCTAATTGGAACGAAATATGTAGGGCAGGCTTTGGGGATGTTTTCCCTCTAATTTTCTATGCATAGTAAGTGTTTGTTATACCCTATGATATGATTATATTCTGTAGAGTGCTTTAGAATCCAGCATGTATCATACCAAACGGGTCTTCTTTCAATCGTTCTGTACTAGACACTTTATGAATGAATATGTGTATACGAATGAGGATTATTAAGAGTTGACATAGTATATTTGTTGTTTGCACACATCTGTTTTAGATGTTGTTTTATGTATACACATGTGATTTGCATACAGGGTCTCATACTTTTCATTAATCTAATTAAATACTATTACATTGTACAATAATAATAAAAATGTATGTACTAACTGTGTAGTATGTAACATGCATGTGGGTTTGTTGTTTATAAAGTACTAGAATCCAGGGACACCCACCTGCGTAGGACCCTGGGGTCTCTGTTTGTAAGTGGTCATCTGTGTTTTCTACTACCTTCAAACATGCTACAGGAATTCCTATCTTTAAATATATACTATCTCAACCCCTCTATTTCTTCTAATGTTCGTCCTATCTCCCTGGTTCCTTTTATTTCCAAAATTTTGAAGGAATCATTTGATCTCAGGTCCCCTCTTTTCTAAATCTCCATTCCTTGCTCCCGCAACTATAATTTGGATTCCAGCCATTTCACTGGAACTGCTCTACTTTCTGTTACTGACTCTCTTATCTGCTCGACATTCTAAGCACTCTTTTTCCACATCTTAGTTGTTGTCTCCATTCCTTTCAACACTATTCATCACACTATTATTTCTTCTAGACTTCTATCACTAGCTCTGTCCACAAATAATTCTGCTCCTATTTGTCTAACTTTACTTAAGCTGTCTCATGGGTGTGTTACTCATCTTCTATTCCTCTTTATTTTGTGTTTCCCAGAGGGCCTGTCCTAAGTCCTTTATTATTTTCTATTTATACTATTCTACTGTTGCTGATTGCTTCTTCTTATAATTCTCCCATATATTTGCAGATTACACCACATATTCTTATGTTTGTTGAGTCTGTGTATGATACACTTTCGCTGCCTGTCTTTCTTCTATTAACTCCTGTGTGTCCTCACATTTCCTTCATCTGAACTCATTCAAGACAGAACATTTTCTTCATGCATTCCTCCTCCTATTCCTCCTCTTTTTATTTAATATCTTTTACCTGAACTAAACTTGTTGCAGATCGCTCGCAATCATTTTTCAATCCCACCTTGACTAATATTCTCGCTACTGTGCTTGCTTGTGGTTTTCATCTCTTTAATATATGCAAAACCTGTCCTTTCTTAACATTCCCGGCAACTAATCTCATAGTTTCTAGTATTGTTCTCGCCCCCCTTGACCATTGTTCCTCTCTATTTCTTGGTCTCCCGGTTTCTCATCTTGCCCCACTTGGCTCCACGTTTCAATCATTTCTACTTCACATCTGCTCACTCTCCCGTCATAGTTTCATTTCTGTTGCACTTAACTCACTTCACTGGCTATCTTTTGAACATCATCTGCAATATAATTTTCTTTTTGTTGTTTTTAAATGCCTCTATAGCAAGAAACCTCCCTGTTTTAGTTCTCTTGTATCCTAGAACCAACCATTATACCACCTTTGGTGCCAAACTTGTTTTCTTTTCTCTGTTCCTCAACCTCTTTTTGCCAAAACACACCTCTTTTCCTTTTCTCTGCTAGCGCCAAAACACTGGAATTCCTTTCATCTATTCATTCTCTTATACTGTACTCTTCTTTCCTTACTCAGTTGAAATCTAATGTTTTCTCCACTTTGTAAGGCATAACCTTATTGAACTCATTAATTGTACCGTTTATTGATTTAATAGTTTTGTCTACTCTGTTCAGCACTTTGGAGATAAGCTATATATAGGAACAAATAAACAAACAAACAATGGCCCTCATTACGACCCTGGCGGAGGTCCATGGTGCAATTTGCACCATGGACCATGGCGCAGAGCTGCCAACTCCGCCATGGGGGTTGGCGGACTTACCGCCCCATTCCGACCTTGGCGGGGCGGTTAGTCCCCAATCCCCATTTACCCTTCCCCATTCCCATTTTTGCCCCATAGGGTATAATGGGAGTGGGGAAGGCGTTAATTACGCCACCGTAGATTACGGTGGCGTAATTAACAAGAGGTCCCGTAGCGCCATGGATTTTTCCGCCCGGAAAATCCGGGCGGAAAAATCACCATGGCGCTACGGAAAGTCTTAATCTGGCGGAGAGGTACGCCATGCATTACGCTGGCGTATACCCCTCTCCGCCAGGGTCGTAATGAGGGCCAATGTGTTTGAATGCTGCTCAGTTTAGTCGCAAATATTGTTTAGGCTTACGTAATTGGCACTCCTGTTTAGTTTACTTGGTTGGTGGGTGTTGGACCAGAGAACATGGCTCACACAATCAATTCATGACAAGAGCCATCAAAGTGAATTCTTCAACTATCACCAGATATGTGGGCAAGAAGAGGTTTTATAGCAGTGAAATGATTGTCATTCTTCCCTCCGTAAATTAAGGTTGCTTGAGAAACTGTATAAATAAGAGTCAATACATTACTTTGTCTCAGAACTTGATAAGGAGAGAAACAAATCTAATTGGTGGTCATATTAGTTCATTTCGTTTTTTTTTAAATAATCCATAAAACATCAAAATAATAATCAAAATTACAGTACTGTAGTCCGACCACATCGTTGTGCCAGGAAGTGGTTAATTAGTCCAGAACACAGCAGAGCGGTGAGCGGAGCTGCGAGCCGAGGTGAGAGCAGTCTGCAGCAGTCCGCTGCAGACGCGGAGTAGAAGCGCAATGGAGCCTGAAGTGCGTCCTCCCACACCCCCAGTAGGAAAGGCCAAGACGACCTACCGGGAGTCGGAGGAATGCGGAGAATCAACGTCTAAACCAACACAGAAAATGAGAGGACCGGAGGCTGATACCTCGGACGCCGCGGGGGCTGTGGCCAAGAGAGCGGAAAAAGCAAGAACCCCCAGAGGTAAGCTCACAATGAAAACGCATCAGAGGCAAGCACAAACGAGCTTACAAGCTTTGTGGGCTGCGGTCCCGACGCCGGCGAGTCCAAACGCGCCTGAAACTGTGAGTCCGAGTTCTCCCGTCAGGTACGCCTCCGTCCCCGCCGACGCAGTGCCTGCAGAGTGCGGAGTGCAAGGAAACCAGCCGGTGGAGACGGAGGTGGAAGAAGTAGAAGAACCCCCGCCATGGCTGGGCGGGAGAGAGAAAAAGAGCATACCTGACCCAGTTGCCATCCCAATCGTCCGCCACGCAGCGGGGGCCCTAGCAACCATCCTAGAGACGAGTGGTGGTGGCATCAGGGTTGTCGGAGGACCACCGGTGTCACCACCTTCGCAGGGCGCCTGCTGTGGGGCGGGCGGAGAAGGGCGGAGTGAGGAGGTGGACGACGTCTGGAAGAGCCTGAGTTTGGAGGTGCCAGTGGGTAACCTGATCCACAAAAACATCGACGGGTGGACTCCCCTTACATGTAACACCCCTTGGGAGAAACGCTCCAACCCCCCCGGCAGCCAAGCCCCAGTGGATGCACTGGGGACAAATGTGCAGATCCAAAATAACGTGGAGAAAGGAACAAAAAAGACATTGCTTTCCCCCGTGGGAACAGAAAAAAATATGGACTGCCCTAAGAAAACTTTGAACATCATGGCAATGATCCACTCAGACCATAAAAGCAAAGACACAGACCAGAGAAACACAACAGTTGTGTACAAAAATCAGGTAAAGGAACACAAGGAACTAGTTGAAATCAGTTCCGGTGAATCGCCCTCAGACAGAGATAGTGATGAAGTCTTTGAAGAAGATAACAAATGAGGGGACGCACACAGAGTAAGCGACCAGGAGGACTCAACCAAGGAAACAGAGGACGAGAATGTAAAAACCTGTGTAAATCAACAAAAAAAGAAAAAACTCAAATCTAAGAGAAACCGAACACCTCGGAAGGCATCTTCAACTCAGGAAAAAAAAGGTGTACAAAAGACTTGAACACAAAAAGTAAAGAAGAAGGAAAGATGTCTAAAAGAAAAAGACCATCAAAACTTCCAGCACCGCTACTATCCTGCCCCTTAAAAACATTCTTTACCCAACAGTACAAACGCAAACTAACAGTGGACTCAGAGGTATCAGATGCAGAGATGCTCGAAATAGCGAAAGAAATCATGCCAGGGTCAAAACTAAGAAAAACAGACGATACCCAAACCAAAAACTCCACACCTATGGGAAAAAAACCAAACGTTGCAGTATGCACAGAAAATAGCGATGAGAGAGAAACCGAAGCCCAGTGCAAGAGCAGGGAAGAGGATCAACCTCGAGAAAGACAAATGGAATCCTCTAATCCCAAGATCTCGTCGGACAATGAAACTCCAAACTCAGAGCCCAAAAAGAAGCAAAAAACCCCAATAACAAACAAGGATGAAAGGACAAAGGCAACCGTAGAAGATCATATATCAAGCCTGTCCTCAGAGGAAACCCAAATACCCGTGGACCTAACAGAAGACAGTGAACAACGGCCTGCATGCACGAAGCCGCACTTGATCATGGAACTACAAACATCGGCCTTACCATCCACAAGGAACTGGGAACTCCAAAGGACAACTCAGAAGCTACAGGCGGGGAGAACGTCAACAAGCCAGGACCCTACTTCACAAACAGAACACCGGGGCCCACAAAGTATAGGTATGTCAAAAAGAGCTGAGAAAACCCAAATCTCTCCTAAAAATCGCCGGCTAAGCGACATTGCCGCGGCCATTCACAAAGACACCTCAAACCAGAAACCGGACATGATAGCAACCATGTCGGCAATGTCAATTGTATTAGCGCCTTTCTGGAAATTATATGAAGCACTAAAAAATGAAATACAGGTCAATACAGCAATCCTCAGAAATATGAGCTCAAAAATGGCCCATGTAGAAAGCTATATAACGGCCATAGAAACACAGAAAAATATCCAGGAAATAAACTGGGAAAGAAAAGTCGAGGCGCTTGAGCGAAAAATTGAACGTCTAGAACAACAAACTAGAAACCCTACACCATCTCAGGGTTCAAACCTGGGAAATCCTCTAGAACTCCAAACACAGAAACTGCACAGTGGAACAACAGGCCCGGAAGCCCGAATCCAGAAAGTGCTCACTGTGATAAAAGGCCCAGAGGATATAACAGAAAAGATCCAGACGCACATCCGGCAAACTCCCTGGAGTCACTAAACTACTACCAGGACAATCAGTCATAACTCTAAAAAAAGGAGAGGTGAAAACAGATGAGATCGTAATCCTGGATGATCCCTGCTCCCCGAAGAACATCGCCCAAAGATCTCCACGAACAGTGGAAGAATTTATGACAGACTCGCCGCTAATGAATGTATCACAGCACCGGAACCTATTGACCCGGACAACAGAAAACAAGATTTAACTTCCAACGTAACAGCCAAAACAACGAGGGAAGTAGAAAACATTAGCAAAGAAAGAGGAGCCTCGAGTGAGGAAAAAGCCGAATGGAAAGAAACGAAACAAAGGGACAAATCCAGAAAGAAAGGCTACGCAGTCATGTCCACCGGTATGTATTTGAAAGGAAATACACCATCTAGACGGAAAGAGAGTGCGAGAGATAAAAGTAATCCGAGACTCCAATCTCCCGTGGGAGAAAAGAGGAAAATGGAAACGACAAACAAGAGTCACACCCGTTTATTTAAACTCGAACAACAAATTATCACAAAGGAGTACTTAATCTTAAACCGACCAACCATCCTTCAGATCATGAAAAAATCAAAAACCCTTAGGGACGTAAGGTCAAGGGATATCGAGTTGGTAGAGCCTTATCACAAGGGCAGGACGGCGAAAGCCTATTTACATGTAAAGGCTGAGAGCATCATCCACATGGACAAAGCAGTTTTTGAGGAAATGGCATCAATGGCACTCCAGCTGACTGAAATGACAAAGACCAAACGAGAGGAGCAAGACTGGAAAATAACAAAACTCAAAAACTACAAAGCGCATCATCACTCAAAAACAGAAGATCTATATGCGCACAACCGATGGAACAAGAAGAAGGATAAAGAAAATGTGCATGAAGACATCAAACAATACCATAGAGACGATTCACGAGACCAGAGAGGGGCCTTGAACCACGCAGACTCAAACTCGCGCAAAAGAAGTAACGTGGACGACAATCGTCTCCACACGAAACTAGACCAAACAGAAGGAGTGGAAAAGAAGACCGAACACCACAACCAGCTAGACATTCCATCGCAAAAGTGGACGACCAGAAGAGCCCTAAAAAAACACGGAACTTCCGACCTTCAAGAGGCCCGTGGGACTGGTTTGCATCTACCTGGTCTAAGAAAACTATATAATAGCAGCGAGCAGGGCCGGGCCTCGAAATAGTGGGAACAACGTCGACCATCGAGAAACACTTTGGCAATTGTAAATTGCTACTGGAATCCCCAACGAACAACCGTAAAAGATTTCTGCTCAACGATGAGTTTGACCTTCGATCAACTATATGAAGAGTTTGATGAAATAGAGATAATGGTATGTGGGGACTTTAACGCAAAATGCAACAAAGAACACCCGGGAACGTGGACAGACACATCTTTGGAACTTGGGAAAGCCTGGATGGAAATAATCAGCTCGAGAAACCTACAAAATATAGGCGCCCTATTCCCCAGCCAATTGAACATTCCAACTTGGGAATGGGGTGCCTCTAAAGCGACGTTAGATTACAATCATCTCCGCGGCCCTAGCAACAAATAAAACAAGATTTGAAGTCGTAAAAACGATTAATAGCGACCACAACCTACTTACATTCACTTGGCATGGGTGGAGACCAAGGAAACCGGTCTACACGGCCACGGTGGGAATGAATGCCCAGCAAACACGGCTATGCCTAACGGAAGCAAACCTCAAACAAATAAAATTGGTCTGGGAGAAAAAAACATCAGCTAACCGACAAAGCAAGAACAAAGAGAGACCAAATTATCTTGCTCTGCTGCTGCCATACAAGAAACCGGCAGGAGCCAGAAGGACGCCCCAACCACACACTGTCCACGCTTATAACAAAGAGCTGGTAGAACAAAGAAAACTAGGGCGCAAACTAAAAAGAAGGGCAAAAAACACAAAAAAAGAACAAGACTGGCGGGAGTGGAAAACTGAAGTAAAAAGATACACAAATTGGCGGAAAGAAACTAGAGCAGCGCAACACCAACTAGACGCTGAAGAAATGTTGAGAACATTGGCAACAAATAGATCTAGCAACTACTGGTCATTAATCAAAAAAAGCAGCCTTACATCGAACTCAGCTCCGATAAATGCTGTCCCAGAAGCGAAATGGATCGAGTACCTATCGAGGGAGTTTGAAGAGCCCAAGGCATCAGTAGAACAGACTAAAACAACCGCAACCACGACCTGGGTATCCACCTCAAACCCGGAAGTTATCGAACTAAAAATCTGAAAATTGAAATCATCTAGAGCTCCAGGTCCAGATGGATTAACAAACACCACCCTCAAGCAATTTCCAAAAGATTGGGCAGAACTGATTGGAAGGATCTTCGAGGAATGCGAAAGAACGCAACAAATCCCAGAGTCCTGGCTAAAAGCTGTTATTGTCCCGATTTATAAGAAGGGTTGTCGGGAAGACCCAGTAAACTATAGACCAATCGCATTACTAGACATTATGGGAAAGATCTTCTCTTCGATCATTCTGGACCAGTGGAGGATTTGGGAAAAATCAGCAAAGTGTAAAGACACTTACCGGCTTCCAAAAAAATGGATCAACAGCTAATCACATCTTGACAATTAACATCTTAAAAGCCAAAGTAAAAGAAGGAGCACCCAAGATCTATCTGGCGTTTGTTGACCTGTCAAAAGCTTTTGACAAAATAGATAGAAACCTGTTATGGAAAAAATTGGAAGCCTGGGATTGTCCCAAATCAGTGCTCGACCCTCTAATCGCACTACACTCGCACACAAATGTAAGAGTGAAGCTTAATCAAGAGGGCACCTTATCGGAGTTTTGATCTGTGGAAAGCCTTTCTAGAAAGAACCTGGAAAGCCGTTTTAGAAGAACCTGGAAAGAAAAACTCTTCAAATACAAGACTTCCTTTGATAAAATTACAGGTTCACCTGAAATATAAATCAAAATAAAAAAAAAATTAAAAAAAAATTAATACATTTCATATATATCATATAAAACATTTTTACAGACACTACTATGGCAAAAGTATATAAAACCAGCATCATCTTCAATTTAAAACACATATCAGGAAGTTACAGGGCCATTTCCAAGACGTTAAGTATTATATTGCCAAGTTGTTTTGAAATAACAAGTGGAAGCAAAGGCATTCTTAAAATCAGGAAGAGATAATAATAGCAACATATAAGAGGGTCTCCATTGCAGTATTCCACTTTCCCTGAGAATTGCAAATAAAAAATGATTCATAGCCTCATTGTACATGGGGCAGAACAGTACAAGCTGAGACAAAGTTTCTAACTCAAAAGCTAAAGAATGAGCATCATCATGATTTAAGTCACTCGGCCATTTACAAGTTTTAGCTCTTAGAGGAAAACGATTTAGCCCGGTCCTTAATTAAGCAATAAGCCCCGAGCCACAGGGGCATCACTGAGTCAGGTAATGCCCCCAGCCGGGCCCATAAAGCTGGGGTAATAAAAGTAATAAAAGTAACAAAAAAAATGTTTAAAAAATGGCCAACGGGGAAAGGAAAACAAAGTCTGCTTTCCGTTTCTATGAAGGCCATTGAAAAAAATAGAAATAAAGTAAACAAAAAATAGCCACCATGGAAATGGGAGAAGGGACTACAGGTAGTCCCTCCACTCTTTCCATGGTGCCCATTAAAAAAGTAAACAAAAAATACTATATGTCGTCCCTTCTTCCTTTCCATGACGACCTGTCACCGATCGGGAGCGGACGCGCTGGGGACAGAAGTGATCCCAGCACGTCCACTCTCGAAATGGACTTCAACAAAACTAAGTGGGTATAGGGGGTGGGGAGGGAATTCTGTGGATGAGGGAGAAAGACGGAGTGGAGAGGGGAAGTGGGACACCACTTACCTCATTCCCCGGAGGGGGAAGATGGCGGCCTCCAGCTCCGAGGCTGCTCGGAGTGGGAGGATTACCGCTGGTAATGCCCCGTTCTGAGCCTCCTCATTGGCTGAGAGGCTGCCGACCCTCCAACCCACCATCAGGTACTAATCAGGAATATCCAATGATATGTACATGTGACCAGTGAAAGGTATGCCACAGCACACATGTGTCATGATCTCTGCTTCCAAAAGATCAGGACTTGCCCGACTCCCTTGGAAGCAGACCCATAACCCCGGTTCCGAGTGCCAGCCAGTCCCAATTGGGACCTTTTGGACCCTGTCCTGGCGCCAGTGGCATCAGGCTCATAAAGATGCCCAGTCCCAGCGCTGGAAGCGCCGGGCTCATAATGCTTGGGTGGACTTACCTGCAGCAGACCATGCTGCTTACTTACCTGCCAGTTGAACCCCTGATCCTCTTCTGTTTGGGACTACTTTTCCTGTTGGGTGGGGCAGGAGCCACTCCCTAGGTTCAGAACACTGGAACTCTTCTGGAAAGCAGGAACTCTTTTCTTACCTAGGCGTGGCTGTGGGTGGAGACACCTAAGCACTACAGGAGGCTATTTAAACCACACCCGATGGATGAATCTTGCTTTGTGTTATTCTGCATTCTCTGCAGCAGAACGCTCATCGTGTCTTCTGCTTCTGATCCTGGGCCTAAGGGAACAAAGGCTTACCATCCTGGAATCCAGTCTTCAGCAGCACCTGTAAAGACAAAGAAAGAACAGGTTAGCACTACAGTCTTCAGTGGCAGCGCATCTCTTACCTGGTCCATCGGCTGTCACCAACGCCTCGCGCTGCATTGTGGCATCTGAAAGACAAAGGCTTACCTACTCTTTGCATGCTCCGGAGGTCTTCGCACTGCATTCCGGCATCTGAAAGACAAAAGCTTACCAGCTCTTCGCACGCTCCGGAGGCCTTCGGCGCTGCATCCCGCATCTGAAAGACAAAAGAAGGTGCGTTTAAAGACATTGGGCAACTTTATTACTCACGTGCCATTACTCCTTCCCACGCCGAATCCAGTGGGTATTCCAGCACCCTTCAGCTTCTCTAAAGCTCCGAACTTTTACCTGCAAGATAAAAGGGACAGTTAGTGCGCATCGTGAAGCAGGCTACAAGCGCTTACTTACGTGCTTCCAGGCGCTTCTATTCCTCACGCGGGTTCGATCCTCAACTCTCATCAGCCCGCCATCCGCCATCGCTGGAACCCTGCAAAACAAGAGATATCATTACAAAAGACTTTTAAGACATTTGAAGTGCCCAGAACTTACCGTTCGTGCAGTTAACGACGGACAGCAGTCCTCTGAGGTCAAGAGGCCTGCACCCTTATCCAGTGAAGAAACTGGTTACGGCACCCTGCCCGGAGGCAGATGGAGAGCTTGGCGTTCACTTACCTAAGGTGAGGGCGTTAACCTTTGGGGTTCTACAGGAGAAGAGAAAGGGAAGAGGAGAGAGGAACCCAATAACCCCAGTTCATTAATCCCATATTTTCTATCTGCAGACATCTTACTCTTCGAGTCAGACATACAGTGCACAGAGGTCCAGCCCAAAGAGCCAACCGTGTGTTACACATCACCTTTGAAGATACGGCATTCACCCAGTCAAGACCGGCGCCTCTGGGGGAATCAGGTGAGCGTTACAACATGCTAGAGGAGAAGGGGATATCCTCTCTATTATCACGGGCCTCCTCTCTATTATCTCTTCATAGGGACAACAACTATAACTGTTTTGGGAATCTAGCAATGCTTTTCAGGTTCTCTAAGTACCATCCAAATCCCACGTTCCTCAGAGATCTCTTGATGAAAGCCAGTCACCCATTATTTTGGTAATCCCCTAAGGCATGCAAATTGCTTATTAGAATTTTGGGCAGTTTGTCATCGTTATTTGACTACAGGGTATGAATTCAATGAGAGTACATCAGTAAGATGGGTCTAACCAGTTTCTAGGTGAGCAATATAGGTGGAAGTAGGGGGAGGGATGCCAAAAAGGCATGAAAAGAAATGTTTCTTCACACTGTAGCATTCCTAAGTATCTCATGGCTATAAGCCCCTGCGTCTAATCCCTTGCACCTGCAAATGGTCAACATGTGCTCAAACAAACGCTGTTGATACGTCTTCTTGGACCTCAAGAGACCACTGATAACTTGATTAATTTTGGACCTCTGGCTGTTTAGATTTTCCTTCCAGGTGAGCAGTTGATTGAAGATTATACCTACGTATTTATAGTTTTCACACATCATTTGCCTGTGGCTGTTCAAGTTTATTTGTAAGGAGCTCACTTTTTTATTTGAAAAACACATAAAAGAAAATTCTTTAATCAATGGTATGACATATCATTTTCGTATTTGTCAGCCAATACTTTAGGGGTCTTAGCAAAAAGAACTGCATCATCTGCATAACTTAAAACTGGAATGCTGTCAGAGCAGGTAGCAGCTTGAACTCCTATCTCCCTGATCTCTGATATTAAAAAGATATCATCAATACCAAAAAAAAAAGATTGATGACAAAGAGAATCCTGACGCCCCAAAAAAGCAAAGCTGATCTGGAGGAAACACGGAGCACCCAGGACATTTATTCTCTGCTTTTGAAGGTGGCCCAGGATATAGGTGAGATGAAATCCTCTTATGTAGATTTGAATGTTAAAGTCTCCAGTCTGGAGGGTAGAATTGGCCAGATAGAAAAAGATTCAGCAGGCCTCTCAACGAAGATCACTGGTAGCTACACAGCATATAATGATTTAAGGAGAGATCTAGAAGATTTGAAAATTAAGAATTTGACATTGGATTTGAAATAAAGATCACAAAATTTTAGTTTTATGGGGCTACCTGAGAACATAACTAAAGATGGGCATCTAGAGGATATTTTACATCCAGTGCTAACAGAAATATATGGGCAAGATGTTGTATACCCAGGATATCTGGATTACGCTTTTCGGGTTGGAAAGTCTGATAGTAATAAACCCAGACAAATATTAATGGTCTTTACAAAAATAAATGCTAAAGAAAGAGTGCTAAGAGCAGCTCGAGAAAAGGGTCAGGTTCTTTATCATAATGCACAAATTGCAATATTCCAGATTTCCCAAAAGAACTGGTTGAAAAAAGGAAGCTTTTCACATTGGCAAAGAAGCTTGCAAGGGAAAGGGATGTTAAAACCATTCTGGTAAAACCTGCAGTCCTAAAGCTCTATTTTCCAAATGGAGTTAACATCACAGAAGTTCCTGAGGAGGCAAAAAGGTCTCTTAATGGCAATAGGGCACAACTAAATAAAAGGATTTAGAGGGGTTGTCTGGTGCTGGAATGTGTATGTCTGTTGTTGGTTGTGGTAAAATTCGATTACAGTTAGATCGGAAAAAAACTGCTTACAGAACATACACTCCTTAGGTCTATTACTTACACACAATGGGGGTCATTCCGAGGTAGGAGGCTATTAGAGGCATGGCTACCCCCTTACCGGGTACCAGGTCTGGGTTTGTTGAATGAAGAATTACCTGGTCATTCCGACCTTGGAGGTCCTGGTAATTCCTCATTCAAGGAACCCATCCCCATTCCCATTTGAGCCCCCCAAAAGGGCTCAATGGGAATGGGGAGGGTGCTGACAACGGGCCCGTTGTTAGCGCACTGGTCTGCTCGTGGGACCCGCTAAGAATGCCTGGTTTTACCTTTACCGGCTCCATTAACCCCTTACCGCCTACAAAGCAATGACCCTCAATATGTTTTTAAGGTGCTTTGAAACAGTAGTATTGAATTCATACAGTCAAAATGGTGCCGATTAAAATGTGCAGTTTAGAATTATTTTGTTTTAAATCTAACCTTGTGTTCTTTGTGATGCGTGTCATCTCGAGGAAGTAGTTTAATGGCCGGGAATGGCACACATCACATTTTCACAAGGTGCATTTTTCTAATACGGATATGGCCTTGTTTTGATTGGGTGCATTGAGGAGGATTGGAGTGGAACCTGAGTGTATTACTGGTAAGGGAAAACATTTTAGTTAAGACATTGCACACATACCCCATGTGCAGACATTTCATGACATCATTTGCCTGCAGGCAGCGCCTCCAAACACCACGGTTGTAGTGTTAATAATGAGGCTTGCAAGCTGGCGCAACTCCACCGAACTGTGTGTGCACGTTGCCCGAAGGTCTCAACTAACAAGGGCTTGTGGGGGGAACGCCTGATCGTGCGTGGTTGTTCCTGCCCAGCTTCCAAGTTTACCCAGGGACTCCAGATGAATACGCTCTTATCCGGGTGCTTTGATCCCTTTCCTGCCATGCACGCAATACCATCAGGTAGCACTGTGTCCGTTGGTCTGTTGGCACTTCCTAACAACATCTGATGAGTGAACGATTTATTTTATTTTTTTGCTTCCCACCCTACCCCTCCAAATGTGCTCATGTTTCCATTCAAAGCGAGTTAACTATAGTGAACGGCAGACATTATGGCCTCCGCTAAGGCAAACGTGTGCTATGCCACATGTGGATAAAATAAAAAGCAATTGTGGGTTGATCGAAAAATTTCTTTATCATGTTGATAATGCACTTAGTTTACAAACAATTTTGAATTTGAATACATAAGTATGTTTGCGATGGAGGGGGGCGTGGCTAACCGCCATGTAGAGCGGACGTGTTTCCTGAGAGCTCCGCGCTGATGTGCCATGATAAGCTGTTTTAAGTGACTTTAAAGTGCTCCGGAACCCTACAAGTTGCACCATCTGCCGCAGAACCTCCTCAGCAACTTTTGCACCGTCTCCCAGGCGTGCGAAGAGGGTCGCCGAGCGGATTCAAAATGGCGGCTCCCGCGCCCTGATCCCTCAAAAGGCCGGAGCGCACTGTCACCACTGGCGACGCTGCCCGCCGGTGGGAGAAGAAGATCCTGAGCTGCCGACTTGCGACGGACCCGAAGGAGGAGACTGAACAGCTACACTCATCGATCGAGAGGACCAACCCGGACACCCCTGCCGGACCGCGCCATGCCCGCGGCGAGCGACTGAGCTGTGGTGTGGCCTGGATGGTCGCGAGGGCCCCCGGCGTGAGCGGTGGCCGACCGGTACCGCGGAGGTTGGCGGGCGCGGTGCTTGAACTGAGATACCTTTTGCTTCCCGAAATCGGCCTGCTTTCCCGCAGCCTCTTATCATCGCCCCGTCGGCCCTGCGGTGGGAACGAGGGGCTCCCCTGCTGCTAGCTGCCTCTTGATTGCGCTCCCGGCATTCTCGGTGTGGGGAGGCCCTGTGTTGACGACATGTCCGGCAGGAACGGCAGGCCCAAGCAACAGCGCCAGACCACGATGGACACTTTGCAGCCTGCAAATCCCCTAATTCTGACACAAACAAAGCGTCCTCGGACGCTCAGTCTAACCCCACGGCAGTCGCGGCTTCGGAGCCTAGTAACACCCAGATACTCAAAGCCATCAAGCTTTTCCAGGCAACGATGGAAAACAAAATAGATGCCGTCGCCACAGACCTGGGCCTCCTGCGTCAAGATGTCCGCTCCCTGGCCGGCAGGACTGAGGCGCTTGAAACACAAGTCCGGGAAAACACGGAATCCAAAACTCACCTTCTTTGGGACGTCGATGAGCTTCAGCAAAAGGTCAAGAACTTGGATGACCGAGCCGAGGAGGCGGAAGGGAGGGCTCGCTGGAACAATATACGTCTCCTCGGACTGCCAGAGGGTTCCGAAGGCTCAGACCCCACTAACTACATAGAGAATCTCCTGCTACAAGAAGTGGGAGCTGGCAAACTCTCCCAGGGCTTCACCATCGAGGGGGCCCACAGATGCTTGGCTAAGAAACCACCGCCGGGGGCCCCACCCAGGCCAGTGATAGCGAAAGTTCTCAACTACTGGGATCGTGAAGTTATTCTGGCCTTTTCCTGAGCTGGCGGCCAAATCCAACGGGACTCTGCTAAAATAGCCATATACCCTGATTACACCTTTCAGGTCCAAATGAACAGAGCGCAGTTCATATACACCAAGGCCAGATTGAAAGCCGCCGGGCTGCGCTATATGCTCCTGTATCCTTCTAGGCTTAAAGTACTGCATAACAATAAGGCGCACTTGTTCGACACCCCGGCCCAGGCAAGGGACTGGATGGACGGATTACAGATCCCTGATATTGAGGAAAGGAAATGGAGACCGAGATAACGATCCTCCTGTCATCCTGGTGGGAACTTTACTTGTTTGAACTGCTACACAGCTGATTGGATCCTCCTTGCGGAGACCCGGAGTCCAAGTTCACCTTATCCCCTGATTGTTCCCTCTTTTTTTGGGTATATATACCCCCCCGTAGGGCACCTGAAGACCAATGCACGGTTCAAATGGAGCAGAAACGGGACAGTCATAACGAGGGTAACCTCGCTGGGCCAGTTCTATGTTTGGAGTTCTTACAGTTAAGTTGGGAAGGTGGGAATTGGGGAGTTTTTGCACAAGTTGGGGACATATACTGGGACATATCGAGACCATGGGAACCATTCACATGCAACGTAGCACCTCCTAGATCCCGAGCTCCACCCGTTACACAATTTAAACCACACTACACCTATGGCTGACACAATAAGGGTCGTTACTTGGAACGTCAGGGGCCTGAACAGCTTCGTTAAACAACGGCGTGTCCAAACCTACCTTGAAAGATGGAAGGTCGGAATCGCCATGCTGCAAGAAACTCACCTAACTCCCAAGAAACTCGAAGCCCTGGCTAAAACTTGGCGTGGTACCCTAATAGGTTCGACTTACTCCTCCTACGCCAGAGGGGTTCTGATTTGGATTGCCCCTACTGTTCCTTTTAAACTCACTAGCACTAAAACAGACAACGAAGGTAGGATGGTGGTGGTGAGCAGCTTCATTGAGGGCAAAGAGGTATGCCTGGTCAGTACTTATGCACCCAACCATGGCGCGACTGCCTTCTTCCATTCCCTTCACACGCGACTCAGCCCGTACGTGGACAGAATTATGATATGGGGGGTGACCACAACTGTACCCTTGACCCTCTACTTGACAGATCCGATAACAAACACGATCGACCCTCCCCTCCAGCCAAAATACTTTTCAAACTAATCCAACAGTTGCAACTCAGTGACCTATGGAGGGTCCAGCACCCCGAGCAACGTGAGTATTCCTTCTACTCCTCACCTCACGCCGTACACACCAGGCTGGACTACATCTTTCTCAGCCTAACGCAACAGTCTATATTTGTTGATGCGCGCTACCTGCCTAGGGTGCTGTCGGATCATTCGCCCCTTCTAGTAACCTGGGAGGGGTTCCCGCCCACACCCCCTATACCCACATGGAAGCTGAGGGCTGAGGCCCTACTTGACTCTGCATTCAAGGAACGCATAAAGGATAGCACTGAGGAATATTGGCAATATAATCTGCATAGCGTTAGATACTTGAGCACATCTTGGTAAGCATATAAGGTGGTCATGAGGGGCGAGATGATTGCAGCAGTTGGGGGAGCTCAGAAATCCATTATATCCTCGCTTGAGCGCGCAGAAAGGGACCTGAGTACGCTCGAAGGCAGGGCTGACCCATCCCCTGACCACTTACAAAAAATGGCTGAACTCAGACAAACCTGCTTAACTCACTTGGAATCCCTCGGTAAACTGAGTTACGCCAAACACACAGAGAGAATCCATGCGATGGCGGATAAGCCCGGGAAACTCTTAGCTTGGCTCAATAAAAGGGAGACCCCCAGGCCACCCATCTGCCATATACTCACCCCTGAAGGCATGACCGTACATACCCAACAAGAAATCAATTCGGTCTTTACCGACTTCTACCATAACCTGTATGCCGAAGCCCCGCCCCCCTCTGACACCAGGATCGAAGACGCCCTTGATGTCATCGACCTACCTACATTAGACTCGCAATTGGCTAAGACCCTTGACGAGCCCGTCACCCCCAACGAGGTCAGGGTGGTAATTAGATCGCTACCAGCTGGGAAAACACCGGGTTCGGATGGGCTCCTGGGGGAATTTTACAAGACCTATGAGGAAACACTTGCCCCAATATTGGCCCAGGTCTTTAATGAGGGCTTTGAGTGTGGTGCCTTCCCGGACTCCATGAATGAGGCCGTGATTATACCCCTTCTTAAACCGGGCAGGGACGGGGCAAATTGTGGTTCATACAGGCCCCTCTCTATGCTTAATGTTGACTGTAAGATCCTTACTGCCCTGTTTGCGAATAGACTGTGCAGAGTTATCCCTCTGTTGATCCATCAAGACCAAACGGGATACGTCCCGGGGCGCTCCATCACCGAGAACCTGCGCAGGTTACATCATGTCATCTATAGCACTGAGGGACGGCCGCAGAAACTTGCAGTGCCGTCACTTGACACCACCAAAGCTTTTGATTCTGTGAGATGGGACTGGCTGTATGCCACCATGGCCAAAATGGGAGTAGGCCCTGTATTCCTAAAGTGGACCCAGCTAGTTTATGCCAGCCCCACCGCGAGAGTACGCACCAACAAAACCTATTCTGCTAAATGGTCTCTACACAGGGGTACCCGCCAGGGGTGCCCTCTGTCCCCCATGTTATACATACTAGCCGATGAACCAGTTGCGGCCTACCTGAGACAGGAATATGGGGAGGGTGGCATTAAGATAGACAGGGTGACCCACCTCATCTCTATGTATGCTGACGACACCCTATTGTACCTACAAGACCCTGAGCACCTCCTTCCCTACATCCTGGAAACCCTGGACTGTGTCCACAAGCTCACCGGAATCCAGATTAATAGGAGCAAGTCTTGCCTTTACCCCCTCGCAGCACTTTACACCGATGAATACAGATCCCTCCCCCTCTAGATCTAGAATGGCAGGCAACTTCTTTCAAATACCTGGGGATAACCATACACCGCAACCCAGGCACGGAACACATCCTTAATACCGTAAGGGCCAAAGATTCTCTCACGAAATCCATGGAGTTCTGGGGCCGGCTCCCGCTTTCGATGGCCGGGAGGGCTGGTCTCCTTAAAATGGTCGCCCTTCCCCGCCTACTACATAACTTCACCAACGTCCCCTTCAACATCCCCCCCTCATTCCTCAAAGAACTCAACAAACTCTGTAGGGGCTTCCTCTGGCAGGGGGGTAGGCACAGAGTGGCGTTGGAGACTCTTCAAAGACCATACGAAAGGGGCGGACTTAAGATCCCCAACTTTGAGCTGTACTTTCTTGCCAGCCACCTGAGACATGTCACGCAATGGATGGCCGACGAGAGCACCACGGACACTCGCCTCCTCCAACCGGCCCTTCCCCGGTTGTTACTCAGAGGAATACTGTGGGCTGGGGAGAGTGCTACGAGACACTGCCCTTACCTCGCCAAGCTCGGGATCCGGCTTTGGAAAAGGGCCTGCAAACTGGTTGGGTCGGACGACCCGTTCTCCCCACAGATCCCTATCGCTGCACTTATGGTTAATCATCCTTGGGGGAAAGTTGAAACTCGTACACAATGGGAGCCCCTCGGGGTGGCCATGCTTGGGGACTTGTTTCAAGAACAGGAAATGCTAACTTTTTCGGAACTCTGTGAGACCACGGGCCTCCCGGCAGGTCAGTTCCTGTTGCACAGGGTGGTCGTACAGGCCTTGTGCAGGAAATGGCCGGTCGCTGCCGACCTGACTGAGGAGAATGAATGCATTGAAATGATACTGAACTCCGCTGAGGGGGGTCATGAAACCTCATGAATCTACGATGCCCTGTTGTTGGGTATGACCAGGGGAGACCTCAAATGCAGGAGTAAGTGGGAAACGGAACTGGGCCTTGTTTTTGAAGACAAAGATTGGGGTGATATAACCCACTACCATAAGAAGGTTTCCAGGAACGGCCACTTGCAGCTTATTCAACTGTACATCACCAATAGAGCGTACCTCACACCTGAAGCCATATCAAGATTCACAGGTGCTGGAACCCAATCATACCCCAAATGCAGTGAACCCAGGGCGGGAATGACTCACATGTTCTGGGGCTACCCAGTAATCCGGGAGTTCTGGTCACAAGTGAAGGACAGAGTGGCAGGCGCAGACATCGTAGTAGAGGTGGACGAGCCCACGGCCTGCATCCTGGGCAGATATAGGCGAAACAGGAAGAACAAACCCCTATCTAAGCTCACTGACCTTATATACATTACAGCCAAAAGATGCATTGCCATGGGGTGGAAAAGCCCCAGAGGTCCACACATGCCCCTATGGTGGGGAAACCTTACGAAGTGGATTATAGCTGAAACCGCGGCATGGGAAACGGCTATCCATGTGCAAAGACTAGATTCTAGCGAGGAACTACACCGTTGGGTGGCCCTGACGGTGCCCTTGCTCCACCCGGAGGCTGATGATACGGAGCGGAGTGGAGAGAGTTGCCCGGATACGGGCACGGACTAGAGAGGAACAGTGAACTAACCGTGGTCTTGGGGGAGGGGGGAGGTTGGGGTGGGTTTTTGGGTTGTTTTCTTGATATGCTTGATCAATCACCAATGATGTTTGTTTTATTCTTGGTTTATCTCATGTTATTAAACCAATAAACAAATTAAAAAAATATATATATATATATATGTTTGCGATGGAATGTTTAGTTTGTGAGGGGGATCTGTCAGAAACAGAGTCTGCAGCCGCCAAATCAAAAAATGTGCTTTTCTTCATCAGCAGCTCATTTATATTTGGCTGAGGGGTTTGCCGTTTATGGTAATAAAGTTGCTGCGTGGACACTGGTGAGTTCCGCCTTTTTAGTCACTTCTCACTATTGTATTTAATAATACTTTACGCTGAAGCCATTTGACATTTAGGGGCCGATTCATGGAACAAATGTGCACCGAAATCCGTGGCGCAAGCGTGAAAAAGCAAGCGCACACGTGCGATTCATGGAAGGCCCGACACACACAGCGAAGGCGCACAACGTCAACGTCAGCGCACACACCAAAAAGGAGGCAGAACATGGGGCGGAACACGCGGAATGGGGCAAAACGTGTGAAAAAGAAGGCGTAACTGGGGAAGTACTGCAGGGAAATACACAGAATGCCCACACGCACGCAGACAACATGTATTCATGCAATCGAATACGGGAAACCCGCGCATGCCAAAAGACACGCACAGGCATAAACACGTCTAAACACGTCTGCCACACAAAGGCAGGCGGAAGCATCCCTGCTCAGTATAAAAGTGCGAGCAAACAACAAACACATATACACAGCTACGATGAATGCCCCATTTGTCACAGCACTGATTGTGGGACACTGCAGGAGGAGGAGAATAGCCAGGCCCCGCATTCTTTTGCCCAGGACCAGCCTTTTTGGGATGCCTGATGACCAGGTCTATGGCAGGTATAGGTTTCCACCTCGTATCACCCTAGAGCTGGTCAGGGAGTGGGAGGATGACCTCACATCACCCACCTTGTGCTCCCAAGGACTGAGCCCCTTCGAAAAGGTGCTCAATGTCCTGCATTTTTTGGCCACTGGGTCATTTCAGCAGACAACTGCCATAGTTGGGGGCGTCTCACAGGCCACGCAGTCATGCTGCCTACACCAGGTGTTGGCAATCATGACTGCACGCCACTCAGTCCGCAGGCACATATACATGTCCAGAACACCCGCAGAAAGTCAGGCCATGGTCCTGGACTTTTACAGGGTGGCACACTTCCCCAAAGTGGTTGGTGCCATAGATTGCACCCATGTGGCCCTACGTCCACCTAGGGCCCCTGAGCACATCTATCGAAACCACAAGCACTGGAATTCCATCAACGTACAGGTTCTATGCGATGCCAAGGGAATCATTCCCTATGTCTATGCAAACTATCCTGGGTCTACCCATGACAGTTTCATATACAGAATGTCCGCCCTGAGCCGGGCCATGGAAGCTGGGAAGCATGGCAACACATACCTCCTAGGTGAGTACAAATGCCTGTGCACATGCATGCATGTCACACACAGACAAACACACAAACCCAACTAATCACAACCATTATCACCTCCCCAGGGGATAGTGCCTACCCTCTGAACATGATGATGCCAATACGGAACCCCACCACACCACCCTAAGTAAGATACAAAGCTGCCCATATTGCAACCAGGGGCATAGTGGAGCGCACATTCAGAGTGCTCAAGTCACGCTTCCACTCCCTTGACCGCTCTGGCGGGCAGCTACTAAATGCACCCCCAGTAGTGTGCAGGATCATTGTGGCAGCATGTGTCCTGCACAGTGTTGCAACACGGCAGGGTATACCGGCGGACATGGTGGTGCCCCACATCCCCAACCACATGCACAGGTGCTGCCCATGGGAGGGGAAAGGGCACATGGGGAGGCACCCCAGACCCAGTTTGTGGCCACATTTTTCACCTCAACTCCCACCCCTGTGGAGTGCACACAGGCCTGGCACATACTAGGTGACAATCGATGATGACAAAGAGACAGTCAACTGTCACAACCCTACCACCCTGAGAATGTTGCCACGGAAGTGCCACATTGTGTGCATCCCTAGCTACTTAAACATAACCAAATCAGTGTGACCAAAAGGAACACATGCAAGGTGTACATCACACCACCCCCTGAAAAACAGGCCATGACAATCACTGGGATGTCACCCAAACCCTCCCACCCCACATCACCTTTGTCTGCCACACCATGACATGGCATGCAACAGCAAAAGCGAAAACCAAAAGCCCAACACATGACCAATTAAATACGAAGTGACATGTAATAAATGGAAACAGGCCTGAGACAATCACACCTGACATGGAATCAGGTCAAATGACTGACCAACAACCCCCCCCCCCCCATACAAAGTCATACACAAATGCATGCCACCAGCGGTACCATCAACAAAAGACAGAATGCCTGTTGGTATGCACATCTGCAAATTCCTAACCCGTGTGCTGTGTTGTGTCTCCTGCAACACACCGCTCAGCACACAGCACAGTGAGCAGCCAGTCTGTTAGGGATACACCTTGAGCATCATATAAAAAGGACAAGCAACAAAAATAACCCATTGACGCATGTACACGATCCCCAAATGGTAAGTGATTGTGTGCTGCAGAGACACAGCATGCCAGAGAAGGCAATCTGTGTGCATGTGTGGGCATGGAAGGGTGGTTGTATGTGTGGTGGAGCATTGTGTAAGTGTGTGTGTCAATAGGGACATGCATGCGATACATGCGTGTGAAATCAAGTGACCCTCAGTGTCCTGTACACATCACATGTGAACATTGCCCATGTGTACACCCCAGTATGTCAAACCACAACAATCCCCTGACACCTGAAATGTAAAGCCAACACAGGAACAGCCATTTACCAGAAGAACACATCATGTACATAGTACCCCACAATGACAATGCAATAGAGTGCCCAAACACTGTAGCCCAATGGTACTCTCCGACAACAAAAGCCCCTCCATCATTTACTCATCCCCATGACCTTCAGAAGAACTGTGACTGGGTCCGTTGACTTCTTCCTTCTAGTCTACCTGGCTTCAGGATCCCCCTAACTTTGCTTTCCTTGTTCTACCCTGCGTGGAAATAGGGTCCAGCCCCGTCAGAGGCCACCTTGACTGGTAAAAATACCAAATCGCAGAGAACTCCAAGGAGCCAAACCCCCAAAGCCTGTAGCCCACAAAAAACCCTGGAAGAGTCTCCAGTAGATGACTTGAAGTTGCTGAATATGGCCAAGAACATGTCCAAGCAGAATGACAGAAGAACTACCAAGGTAGCACAGTTGAAGAATGGATCAACAGGATGGGTAGCATTTTCAGTACACAATAATCAATGAAGATGCAACAACTGATGGGTAGTGTCACAGCTCCAGTCTCCAGGCGCAGGAGTGGCACAAACCAACCACCCCCTCCGCGGTCTGGGCACCTGCAAGGTCAAACTTACACAGGCCTCTGAGACCCCAGCGGGGAAAGAGGGTTAAGGATCCGTTATTTGGATAGGCATCGGTATTCAGGATTACCGGAAAGAGGGACAGGAGAGGGGAGGTGGATGGGCAAGGGAAAGTAGGCAAAACACAATATCCTACTATTGACAATTACACATACTCAATCAGAGAAACCATGTTCCTCATGCACATTGTACAAAATGGCTCAAAGCCGAGACAAAGAGAGACTTTGTCTGGGGTGAGTGCTGGCCTCCTGCCTGCGCACTCTAAGGTCGGGTAACAGGAGCAGTTCAATGCTGTGAAGAGAGCGTGAGTTACTATTCTGTGTGTGTTTTCCTCACACACATGACACCATTTATGCCTCAAACTTAGTGACTCCTCCACACACAAGCACTCTTGTCTGCTGCTTCATTCGTATCCTCTTGCTTGCGCCCCCGTGATGGTTCATACACTGTTAATGCGTTATGGCCGCCACACGTGGCCCCGCGGTAAATGGAAGACCATGTGGTAAGAATCACACATGATAGAATGGTCCTTGGGTGAGCTGCTAGGCACGTGTGGCGAGGTGCAACTTCAGTACAAGTTGCGTTCTGCCAGCCGTGGATTTCTATAGGTAGCGCACATGGCAATTTGCATATGCTAATGATATGCACTGCACTTGAGTTTGTGTGGTGCTGGGTGCCCCCCCTTGCGCTGTATTAGTTTGTGTCTAGGAACGCTACTGCGCCATTAACTTAGCTTCTATTGAGCAGGGTGGACTCGCGGATATGGCTGACGCCCCCTGTGTGTGCCCCTGACAACTGGGAAAGCTTCTTGACATTTTGTCCTCAGCGTGGCTTAGCTGTACTGGGTGCATCTTCCCCAAATCCTGGCCAACCTCCCCAGCACTGGCACAACTTAGTTTGCATGTGTGAGCGGCCTGGAGGAAGGTCGGCTGGGGCATAGCCCCTCGTGCTGCTCACCTTGCTTGAAGCTCCTGGAAACACGTCTGCTTCTGTCGGACGTCTGAGCACAAGCCCTGTGCTTCTGCTTGCGCACGCATGCGCACGTGTGCCCCACCCAACATGGCAAGGGTTTAGTAGTTCTTGGACCGGTGTCTGCTGGCAAAGGTAGTCTGGATGCTCCTTTTCCTGCAGAAAGGGCATAAAAGGCATCAATAAGTATTGAAAGTTTACTGTGAGTGTCATCATGCTGGTTGTTAATGGGCCAGGTCTGAGACCTACATCCCAACTCCTCCCACACAACCCCAGGTTCTGTACCCTGACAGGTAGAGCTGGAACTTGAGTCGAAAATAACCAAGGAGGCTGGCACAACAGGATGGTTGCCCTGAAACCCAATCATTCATAGATGGTGTGAACAAAGAAAGGCAGAGACAGCAGTCTTGAAAGGCACAGAGAATGTGACATAGCCGGAAACAGCTGACAGCAAGTCTAGAGCCAGTCTGGGGTGCAGGGGGGTGTAGGGCCAAGGGAGCATGCCTACGTGGAGTACCCGCATGCAGGCAGAACCCACATGCACGTCAGTCATGCGATGACATAGTCCCAGTGCTGTGTGAAAAGACACCCCAGGCTACATGCAGAAGGGCCAGTGAGCTGGAACATGGACCGGAGGGGCTGCCGGGTGACTAGCATGTGAGTAGGGTGCAGGTGTGGTGATGAGGACAGTCCCCATCTGCTCTACATGTCCAGCAAGCTGCACAACAGGCACGCATCAGTGAAACATTGCATGACTCGCACATGAGAACCATGTACACATAGCATGTAGTGGCAGTCAAGCACAGCACATCAAACAAGCAAACCACTCATGGTCTGTACAAACACGCGACAAAACTCACTGGACGGGGCATCCAAGTCCAGCATCTCTCCCACTCCTTCATACAATTCTGGCGGTATGATCTCCGCAGTGACTGACTTGTGCGGAGTGAGAGCTTCCCCCTCAGGTGGTGGCCCACTGCCAGTTACCAGAGTCATGTTGTTATAAAAGGCACGCTTTAGCTTAGCAGAGCGTCGGAGGTCATCCCAACACTTTTTGCACTCCTGAGCTGTGCGCACCTCATGGCCAATTGCACCAACACCCTCTGCAACATGCTTCCAGTGGGACAAATGCTGGAAAGTCGTAGTGTGACAATTCGAGCCCACTTGCATATCACGGTTGTGTCCCAACATGTAGCCTACAAGGAACTCCGGTTCCTGCTTGCAGAAAGGCTTCTTCCTCGACATGCCGGAGGCCGGAGCCATGTCTGGGGTCACAGTTTCTGCTGCAGATGCAACCTTCCTCCTCTTGGACAGTGGTCCGGACCCTGACTGGCAAATGCCGACCTGATCAGTATGGGCAGTCGCGCTGGTGGATTGATCCGAGGGATTGGCAGGTGGAACAAGGACGGAAGCCCTGACTTGCGTCAGTGGCTGCTGGGTGCCCTTGACTTGACCCTGTGCAGCAACATGTGCTGTGTCATGGTCATTGACCAGGACTGTCCTGGATGGTAGACTCACAGCCGGGGTGGTGTCGGCTGCATCTGCCCATGCACTTGCCAACACCCGGCTGCTTGGGGCAGCAGATGACAATACTGCCCCAGGGACATGTGCCTTGGTCAGGGCAGCCCTGCGTGCACTTACTGTGTCCCTCCCAACCTCCTGGAAATCATCCTGGGACTCTTCAGGTGCCAACGCAACATGCCCTGGCCGACAATGAGCCTGGGTGGTGGTGTCCACAGCTGCAACAGCAGCTAACACTACATTTGGGCCCGTGGCAGTCGATGAAACAGACTGCTGGGTCACATGGGCTCCAGTGCCGCATCTCCCGAAACCACAGGGGGTGGTGGCATGACTGCACCAACACGTGGCACAACATCATGCTGAAGTGGTGCACCCCTCTGCAGCCACCCTGGACACCCTGGATTCCCCATACTCCCTGGTCACCCCGGCCACGTCCCTGACCAAACCCCCACCACGTGGAGTACGCCCAGCTGAGGCACCCCTCACCTTTCGTGACCTCGCAACCATGGCACAGATGTAGTAGTGCCGGCACAGATGTAGTAGTGGAAATGGGAGGTGTACACGACAATTGTCCTGGGTAATTGGGGTAATTGGGGTGAAGGGGGTGGGATACAAGATGTTAATAGCACCCATGTGCACCTTCGAGCCTGTATTTAACCCCGGTGATAATGTGATGGGTCACGCAATGCTCAGGCACACGAAAACTGCAGTAAAACCCTGCAGGAAACTCCCGGTAGCCCACGTGTGTGGACACAGTGGCACCCAGGGACACGAAAAACACATACGCGTGGGACACACAGGCTACTATGACCTCGAAAATGGGTACGCGATACACAGCTGGACCCGCAGTGGAAAAAATAGCGTGTGCGACTAACCGTCTGACTAGCGTGATAATGAAAAACAAGCATAGCCAATACCCCGTGTTAGGGAGAATTCTTCTTCTACGGCTAATTTCCCTTACCTATAGAGTCCCCCAGCAGCTTTGCTGGATTTGAAGGGTTTTTTTTTTCTCCTGCTAAGAGTGAGACTCTTTTTCCCACTCGTAGACATTTTTTCTATGTGTGTTCTAGGCTATTTTTGTGTTTAATGTCTATGGGGTTTCTCTCACCTCCATAGGAACCATCATTATTCACATGTGTTAAACAACACCCTTCGTGCAGTGACACAGGGGTGTCGTAGCGACCCCCAAACATAGACTCCATAGCCTGGGACCGACTACTGTCTCCCAGGGCATGTAAAGTCCCCATTGATTTTACTAGTCGTTTTTTGTGAACTAAACCAGGACAACCCAGCTTACTATGGAGGTACAGGGAAGGGTTCATAGTTTTTCCCTTATGTTCATTTTTCGAGAGGGTACCGTACAGTCCCTCTCTCAAAGGTTTCTGGCTGGTGGCAGTAGTTACTACCATAAATATTCGACCACGAATATTTCCCTATGGGATTTTCCCATTGTTCGAGGCTACCACTTTTCTGACAGCCTCTAACATACCGCCGGTGTATTTTAATGTTAACTTTACTCCGGTAGGTTTTATTTGCCAGAACTTTAATATAACTTCTTTCTCGTGTCTTTCTCTAAACTCCTAACCCAGGTTGGGGATCCTTTGTTCGTCCTTGGAGGGCTTCTGCCAAGAAGCCCTCCTTTTGGTGCCACTGATTCTGAGGTGGGTCTGTTGTGTGGGCGGAGAGTAGGACCCGTGGACAGGGTTGCCTCAGCAACCCATGTCACACTCTATCCTGATAGGTTGGAGGGTCTACCGCCAAGATGACCACTCCACTGTGTGAGTGACAGCCAGGCTGTATGAATAGGGATCTTTTTGCATAAAAGCAGGGTCCTGAGGACTGGAAGAGCAAGACGTTGCCACTGGAACTAAGAAGCCGAAGAGGAGAGAATCCAAAGACATATGCAACGACTGAACCACCACTTTTCTCCACACAAAGAGAGAAGATCTTCATCCGAAAGAGCCTTCTTCCCTTGAGCTGGTGGGGCCAACCAGTTTGCCAATTGCCCTCCCGGACCTGTCTTGGTCGAATTGCCAGTTCCCTATACTTGGAGGCCGGATAGCCAGGCACCAGTCCACCCGGACTGTGATTTAAAGGAGCGTACCTTTTATTCGTCGGGCAGCACCACGGCTGGTTTCATCCCTGGGTAGTGCAGTAACTCGAACCTTCCTCCACGACGAGAGCCTCTCTTCCTCTGCTGGATCCCACAAACTGCAGGAACTACCAGGAACAACTGACACTGCAGGAGCCACTTCTTCATTTTAAGGTACATTGTTCTGCCAGGCCGCCCTTTCTGAGTGGTAGAGCTAAAGGTATTTTAAATACTTTACCTACCTGTTGGGTTGGCCATCCCTCTCTCTTAACATTGTCTTTCACCTTCTGCATCCACCTTTTTGAAATCGTTAACCAAAGACTTGACTGCAGCTACAAGAACATTTTTCTCCTGGGCCCTTGCCCTGTACCACTGACTCTGGCACAGGCCTGCTGACTCTAGCTAAATTTGTTAGAACTGCCTTCTCTAGATTGCTTCTCAACTAGAAATGTGTTGGTGCACCCACTTCCTATGACCACCCTTTCCTTCCCACTTTTAAACCTTGTGAAATGCCATTTTGTTCAGTTTTCATTTAAGTATTTTCTATACTGATGCACTGCCTTGCTTAAAATGGTTCACAAACTTATGGAAAGTGTTGCTAGGGTGTGTAAGAACATATTTCTGTATTACTTGTGCTTTCCCTCCCTTGTGAGAAATTGCTAGAGTGCCATTTCTGGTTGGTTTGCACTGTGCCGTTTTGCTCAGTTTTCATTCTTGCTCACACTTTTCTACAATTTAACTAGGGAATTGTGTATACTTTCTTTGACCGAATTTAACTTGCTTCAAGAATTATGATAGATGTGTCTAATTCGAAGTGTATAAAATATATATCTATATTCTTTTTTACTACAAAGCTTTAGTCAGTGTTTCCTTGTTCCATAGTACTGATGGCCTATTGTGTAAACCCTGAATACTGCTCATCTCCCTCTTGAGATAAGTCTGACTGCTCAACCACAGCTACCAACTTAATCTTTGTGGTACAGACTGATACCAAAGGGGATTTATTGCTCTCACCTGTAGTCCTAATTTTCTGTAGTGCTCCCTAAGGGAACTGCACAGGATTATGCCTAGCACTCTGCCAGAAGAAGAGATATGTCCTTGATCCGCTGTGAAGTTGTGATGGCGCACGAAACAACCAGAAGTAATAACACACGTCGATCTCTACGCAAGGCACGTACAGCGAACTGCTATCCCCGCTCACCTTTAACCCGTGCTGAGAGTAAATGCCAGTGCATCACGTCATTTCCGCGCTTAGTCCCTTTCCTCAAATTACACGCATTAACAAGCAGACGTGCTGTTTTTTCACGTGCAGAATCACCATGCACCCATGATGAGGGAAACGTATGCGCGTATCACGTCACATACGCACTTACGCGCTAAGGGCCTTTCCTCGAATTACACGCTGATGTGCTGTTTTTTCAAGTGCCAAATCACTCCATATCAAGCTGGCCACGCGACAACACACGGAAGACCACGCTCTGCCCAGAAGGCCATTTTCCTACCCCCCAGACCCCCAAGCAGACTCCCACCTGCCATCTGCTGCTGCATGCCTGCCTGCTGGCCACGTGCCCTGCCATTTGGTGCCTACATGTCAGCCATCTGCAGGGGTCCAGTTGCTGTGACCACCCCTGCTGGAACAAAAGATTCCCGACTGCTGTACCATCGCTCCACAGCCCAGCCCCAGGGCCCAGTTGGCCACCCACACCTGCCTCAGGGGTTGCCATGTCGAGGGAAACACCATCAGACACCACTGACAACCCTCAGCCAGAGAGGCAGAGGGCTGCCAGCTTCTCAGCAGGAGAGGTTGGCATCCTGGTGGAGCAAGTCCCGGTGCATTATGATGCCCTCTATGGAAGAAGACGCGCCGACAAATATGAACGGGACAGGATCTGGCTGGACATCGTGGTTGCCATCCACGCGGAAGGGGTGGCAACCCGCGACATACAACACGTCCGGAAGCGCTGGGAGGACTTTAGGTCCAGGGCCCTTTGAAAGGCCCGGTGCCTCTTGGAAGCAGCGCCAGTTGTCATCCGTGCCACCTTCCTGCCCAAGTATCACTTGAGCGGCACCTGACCCAGCAGCCAGGCTGGTGGAGGACACATCCCTGCCACAGTCGGGAGTCAGAGGTCCTGCAGGTGTGGCCACCCCAACAACTGGACCCCAGCAAGAGGAGGACGTGCAGGCATCGACCAGCAGGGCACATGCACGGCCCCATTGATGGGCCACCCACCCCCATATATGGGCACCTGCCAGCAGGCCCTGACTCTTGTCCCCCCGCACCCTCAGCCATCCCCATTGACGGAAACCTGCCAGCAGGCCCGACTCATGTCCCCCTGCACCCCCACCCACCCCCATTGACGGAAACCTGCCAGCAGGCCCCGACTCATGTCCCCCGCACTCCCAACCACCCCCATTGACGGGAACCTGCCAGCAGGCCCCGACACATGGCCCACCAAACAACATGTCCTAAAAAATCAGACCCATGGCCCTAATGCCAACCCAAATCCCCCTTGCCCTCCAGTACAAGCATGCAACTATCCACAGCACCCACTCCCAAATTACCCATGCCATGACAGTCTTAAAAGAACCACCCTGCCCATGCATAAATGCACAACAGAGCCACACAGTGGAAATGCATGATTGATGCAATGTTCATTGAGACATGCACAAAACCAATGATAGAACACAACACCAATCATGAAGTTAGAAATGTTTTTATTAAAAACATAATGAAGTAACATAGAAGAAATGAAACTTGAAAATCAATATACAATGACAGATATAACCAAAAAAAATGGTAAACCAAGGGAAAAAAATTAACGTCATGTTGAATAAAAAAGTGGTCCATTGCCAATGTCAATAAGAAATGAATAATCCAAATGAAAGAAAACCATTCAACCATGGGAAAATAGAAAAAGAAAGTAAGTACAAGTCTGCAACTATATACAATGGAAGTCCAAATGGTCCATGATCCACAAACAAAAGGAAACCTACTAAAAAGTGCTATGAATAAAAAACTATATACATAAATTGGAGCAATGTCCATGAACTCCAAAATAAAATAAAAACAAAGGAAACCTAACACTAATGAACTATGTACAATGGCGGCGGGCAAGTCCAACGGCTCAATTGTTGGTGTTCCAGGCCAGGGCATCATCGAACTCCATGTCGATGTCCCGGAGGCGGGCCTCTTCTCTGGCCTCGAGGTCTCGCAGGAATGCAGTCATTGCCTGTTTCAACTGCCTGTGAGTTGCCTCGAGGCACTCAGTCTGCCTTAATGCCCTGGGCATGGAGTTCTCTGCCCTGACCATAGTGAGCCGTGCCTCCTCTGCCCACCGCCGCTCCTTATCTATCCGCTGGACCAACCGCTGCCACACAGAAGACACTCCCAATCCAGGGTCCTCCTGCCCTCTGGCCGATGCCTGCCCCTGTGATGTTGATGGCCCTGAGCCATGATGCCTCCCACGCTCAGCCTGCTGCTGCCTCCGACGCAACTGCCTCTGCCACCACGACAGCATCCGGGATGATGGAATCCACCGGCGTCATCGTGCACATGCCCTGCCCAAGGATGCCGGCACATCCTCCATCCGCTGGGATCCAGTTGATGGGGTGGCCACCCCTGCTGGACCTCCGACTCCCGACTGTGGCAGGGATTGACTCTCCACCAGGCTGGCTGTGTTGGTTGGGGCAGATCCACAGGGGGCCCTGGTGGCATCTGGGCTGGAAAACGGCACAGAGAATGACTGGCCTATAGTGTTCACAGAGGAGGAGAGGGTCGCAATACTGGGCAACACATGGAGGAAATCCCAAACTATGGTCCCTCCCCACTGGGCCACGTTGGCACACAGCTCTTCATGATGACGTGCGTGGTCCCTCCAGGAAGCACGCATGTCATCACGAATGTCACGTGTGCGCAACGTGACACCAATCAGGATGGACTCAATCCGGTCACGGGTCCCCTCATCCACAGGTAGAGGAGTGCCAGATGATGTGGACCTCCCCACTACCTGCGGACGGGCTTGGGACGGGGCATCCCTGCTGGTGCATGGTAATGCAGTCAGAGTGTCAGGGACAGAGACATGCACAGGCACCTCCACGGTGACCTGTGCTGCCTTCTGCCCCTGCCACTGGACTGCACCACTTGCACCAGTGGTACCACCCCCACCAGGCCCCTGTGTGGCTCTGTAGCGGCTTCCACCTCCTCTATACACAATATCAACCTGGATGGCTCTGCACCGTCTTCTGCCGTTGAAAGCCCCTGTGGGGGCTCATCCAGCCCTTCCACTGCAGCCGTAGTGGCAGACGCGGCACCAGTTCCCTCGCTCTCGGATGATTGTATTTCCTGGGAGGGTGACTGGGCCTTGTATCGCCGGCCGGTGGAGGCATCCCTGCCGCTTTCCTCCACAGCACTGTCTCCGCCCTCTTCTTCACTCGCCGCTGTGTAAAGGGAGACATTGAACACAAGCATCAGGGTACTGAACTATAGTCCCCTAGACACAAAAGAAATAGCACATGAGTGACACTGTCAAACGTCACTTCCATCATGTCCCTCCACAATACATGGGTCAGTGCAGGCAACACACATGCAGGAACAGGCATGGCACATGCTACATACATTGTCATCCATGTCCAAGGCACCGTAGTTGCATCCAATGGTGGGCTGATACTCACATGCATCATGGGACATGCTGGTCACATGCACACACATCACCTGAGGGTCATGCATCTAGCCCGGGATACCCCCAGACACAGTGGATATAGGGATGACTAGGCTGTATCAGTGAATCAACACATTGTCACAGGCATGTGTCCTGCATCCATGGTGCACACACTACCCAAACACACGGACATGTACATCATGCATGTCCATGACAGCAGCACACATCTCTCACACCCCAAACATGTCAAAGTACAGACACAGGCATGCATACATGTGTGTGTTCTGCATGCTGCACCGCATGATGCATTGTAACACATACACCATCCATGTGGGTCACACCTGACCCGACTCACATGCAGCACCATCATGTCCCTGCACACACACATCCAAACATGACCCATGTCACACATGCAGCCAAGTAGCTAACTACCAGCACACTGCAACATGCGCTTTCATAAACGTGAATGCATGGCCACTTACCGCTCGACTCCAGACGGGCCTGCATCCTGAGGATCTGGTGGTGAAGCACTGGGCGAATGCGCTCCAGGACCCTCATCTGCTGGGTGGTAAACTGGACCTGGCACCCCACTGCATCCGCCACTTCCAAAAGGAGCCGGGCCTTCTTGAGGGTCCTGGACTTGTAGTCCTCCCAGCGCTCCTGGACGTGTTTGATGTCGGGAGGTGCCACCCCCTCTGTGTTGATGGCACCCACTATGTCCTACCAGATCCTCTTCCATCCTTCCTTGTCGGCGCGCGATGGTGTGAAGATGGCATCATAATGCCCCAGGACTTGCTCCACCAGGATACCAACTTCATTTTCACTGAAGCTGGTAGCCCTCTGCCTCTCTGCTGGGGGGTTGCCACTGGTGCCGGGAGGTGTTGTGTCAGACATGGCAACCCCCGAGGCAGGTGTGGGTGGGCAACTGGGTCCTGGGGCTGGGATGTGGAGTGATGGTACTTCAGTCGGGAGTGTTCTGTTCCAGCAGGGGTGGTCACAGCAACTGGACCCCTGCAGATAGCAGATGTGCAGGCACCAAATGGCAGGGCACGTTGGCAGCATGCAGGAAGGCAGCAGCAGATGGCTTGTGGGAGGCTGCTCGGAGCTCTGGGGGGCAGTAATTCAGCCTTCTGGGCAGGAGCGTGGTCTTCTGTGTGGTGTCGCGTGGCCAGTTTGATACAGAGTGATTTGACACATGAAAAACATCACGTTTGCGTAAATTCCGAGTAAAGGCCCTAGGGCGTAAGCATTTAGGTGACGTAACGTGCGTGCGGGCGTTTCCATCCCCACGGGTTGAATGTCCCACGTGGGTTTCCATCGCTCTGTACAAGCTCTCCGTGGGAAGCGGTACGTGTATTCCGAGGGGTGCGAGTGGACTTTTACAGTTTTCTATGCGTTTTCATGGTTGGGGGTCTGTATGCTGGTCCACTGCCCTTGGCGCACAGGGCGGGGTTGGGGGTGCAACTGGCGCTGCTGCTGTGTCGCTGCGCTGCTCTGTGCCACGGCTGGTAATGTATGTTGAAATCCATGAATACGCTGTGCGCTGAAATGGGTTTTGGCCCACATGGCTGGCGCAGAATGGATGCCAAGGTTGCAGGTGAAGGCGGAGATGGGGAGCTGTGAGGGGGAAAGCGAATGGAAGGAGGGGGAAGTGGGAGGGAGGGTGTTGGCAGGAAGGAATGAGACTTTGGTTTTATCAGTCTTTAGGGCGAGAAAGTGGGAGGACAGCCAGGATTTGATAGCAGTGAAACAGGAAGAGAGCTTAAGGTGGATGTCATGGTGAAGGAAGAGAAGGAGAAGAAGAGTTGGGTGTCATCATCGTAGAAGTGGTGAGAGGCACCAAAGGAAATGATGATTGGAGCTAGGAGGGAGGAATATAGCGAGAAGAGAAAAGGGCTGAGCACAGAACCATGAGGGACGCCAAAGTTGAGGGAGTAGGTGGGCGAGATGCGGCTGGCCCAGCAGACTGCAAAGGTGCGATTGGACAGGTTGGAGGAGAACCAGTTGAGGACAGTGCCAGTGAGACCAAAGGAGGAAAGAGTGTCTAGATGTAAGGGGTGATCAACAGTGGCAAAGGTGGCTGAGAGGTCAAGAAGAATTAGGACAGAAGAGTGTTTAGAGTAGTGTGTGGTGAGGAAGGTGTTAAGAACAGAGGTAAGAGCAGTTTTAATAGAGTGATTGAGGCAAAACCCAGATTGAGTAGGGGGAAGGAGAGAGAGGTTGCAGATGAATGCTGAGAGTTGCCAGTAGACGTGACGTTCAAGGAGCTCAGAGAGGAAGTGTAAGAGAGAGATGCAATGAAAGCTGGAAGCCAAAAGGGGATTAGCAGAGGGCTTTTTCAGGATTGGGATGCTGGTAGCCAGCTTGAAGGCTGAGGGAAAGGTTGCGGTAGTGAGACAGATGTTGAAAAAGGAAGTAAGGTAGGGTATAAGGAGAGGGTAGACTTTGGGAATAAGAGAGGTGCGGAGAGGGTCAGAGGGGGCAGCAGTAGGGTGAGATTCTGACAGAAGGAGGGAAACTTCAGAGTGAGAGACTGGTGTGAAGTTAGACATGGAGGAGGATGGGGTAGCGGGAGATGGGGAAGGGGGAGAGTATGAGGAAACGAAGAATATTTTGGCATAAGGTGAGTCCCTTAGAGGAGAAGAAGTTTGCAAAGTCAGTGGGTGATAGAGGGGAGGCAATGGAGTGATCAGGGGTAGGAGGAGAGAGGAGGCAAATCAAAGTTTGAAAGATACGGCAAGGGTGGGAGGATTGGATTTATTGGAGGACCATAAATAGCAGACCATTTATAAATGAGGTTGGACGTCAACTATTGGATGCAGGTGGGACAAATCTCACATTGGGGGGATTTCAATTTGGTTGTTGACCCGGTAATTGAACGCAGTAGCAGTCTTGTCGGAGGAAAAGGGATATGGAAGCGTTACATATGCTGATGCAGGACTTGACATATGGAGATTGGAACACCTAACTGGAAGGGAATATATATTCCACTCAGGGGTACACAACATATATTCTAGAATAGATAACATCTTCACTTCAGGCTTAGTAACTCAACATTTTAAGAACTGTGATATAGAGGCCATTTTTATTACAGACCATGCTCCCATTACAATGCAACTTGCTCTTAATTATTCATCAGACAAAACACATATTTGGAGAATGAATACATATATATTAAAAGATGAGGAATTGATAGAGACAATGGTGTGTGAGGCAGAAGAGTACATTGAAAATAATTTGAATAGAGAAGAGGGAATTGATACAGAATTGGTGGGTTTTAAATGTGTAATGCGTGGAGTGTTCGTGAGACTGTCTGTAATTAAGAGAAAGAAAAGAAAACTGAATTATTAGCTCTCAGTGCTTCAGTTGTAAGAAAACTGGAGAAACTGGTGATGGGTAGTTCAAATGTGAGGAAAAAATCTGATTTGCTGAAAATGAATATGAGTTGAATAAAGGTTTAAGTGAGAAAGCAGAATGCGCACTTTGTAAGACTAAATCTACCTATTATGATGGAGGAGAGATTTGCAGTCCGCTGCTGGGACACCGTTTGAGAGTGAATTCTGCGAGCACAGCTATCTTTGCGATTGAAATAAAGAATGGAGTGGTGTCGTACGATCCTCAAGAGATCAATGAAGAATTTAGAACCTATTACGAAACTCTATATAACAAGGAACAGAGTGTGGATTCAATAGAGATGGATACATTTCTAGCAAAGCTACCACTAACATGTCTATCAAATGATGAAAACATTGTTTGGAAGGGGAAATATCAATGGATGAGAATAAAAAGGCAATAGAGGATTTAAACATAGGAAAGTGCCCAGAACCAGATGGTTTACCAGCAGAATTTTATAAAGCTATGCCGGAGGAGGTACTTAGATTACTCAAGGAAATATTCTCATATGTTAAAGGCCTGGGAAACTCTTCTGGCAACACTTAGACATGCAAAAATATAATTAATCTTGAAACCAGGAAGATCGTCTTTAGACCCAGGTAGCTTCAGGCCTATTAGTCTAATCAACTCAGACAGTAAGATATTATCTAAAATACTGGCGGACAGATTGGAAAGGGTAATAACAAATCTAATACACCGAAATCAGGGTGGTTTCATAAAAGGGAGAGTCTTGGCATTGCATATGCAGAAGCTTTTGGCAACCTTGACAGATGCCAGTAAGTTGAAAATGGAAACAGTGGCATTATCGCTAGATGCAGAAAAGGCCTTTGATCGCGTTCAGTGGGAGTTCTTGTTCAAGACAATGGAAACATTTAATTTTGGCTCTGAATACATGAACTGGGTTAAATTGCTCTATAAAAGACCTGTGGCCCAGGTGACAACTAATGAGAAAATCTCACCTACATTTGAGTTACAACGGGGGACTCGCCAAGGATGCCCATTATCTACATTGCTTTTTGTTCTTTCAATAGAACCTTTGGCAGTTGCAATCAGAAAAGATAAAAGAATCCAGGGAGTTATTTTTTATGGGATCACTCAAAAGCTGTGGTTATATGCAGATGATCTTCTCCTTGTTGTACAATACCTAACTACATATGTTCCTGCGTTAATGGATCTAATTGATTCATTTAGCAAAATCTTGAATTATAAAGTCAATTGGGCTAAATCTGAGGCATTGCCTTGCACACAGGGAACTGGCAGTTTAATGATCATGAACCAAGGCTTTAAAAGGTGCCCGGAAAAGATTAAATATCTTTGAATATGGCTTGCAAGAGACTTCTGTGACACAATGTATTTAAACTTAAGGTGCACGATTAATAAGATATCAGCAGAATTTGAAAGATGGGAATCTCAAAAGCTGTCTCTGGGGGGGCAACGTGAACGCCATTAAAATGACAATAACACCAACAATTACATATGTTTTGAGCATGATCCCACTGCCTGCAAAGAGAACAATGATGCAATAGAGAGATAATATGATCCAATACTTTTTATGGTAAAAGAAGTGTCCATGGTTGAAGTTAAGGAAACTACAACTCCTAAATGACAGAGGAGATCTAGGGGCCTCATTACGACAGGTGCAGTGTCAGAATGAAGGTGGCCGGTACGGGACCAACCCCCTTCATTCCGACAGGGCTGATTACAAGCTCCCCATCGCAGGACCCGGATTGCACGCCTGGTAAAACCAGGTGTGCTTTTCGGGTCCTGCGAGGGGAAGAAGGAGGTAACAACGGGCCAGTTGTAATCTGCCTGTTGTTACCTCCATCCCCATTCCCATTGAGCCCTATGGGGGCTCAAATGGGAATGAGGAATGATTCCTGCAAGGAGGAATGACCGGGTCTTCCAATGTTGGAATAGCCCGGTTATTCCCCATTGCAGGAACCCAGTAAATGAGCCTGGTTCGGTGGCAGCCATGCCAAACTCGTAATGAGGGCCTAGGTTTTCCAAATTCTGTTTGATACTCTCATGCTTTCATGACCAGTCACTTCCTGCAATTTATTTCTGTGAGTTTGGATGATTGGCCTATTGCTGAGGCTAGCATGGTAGGTGCACTGAACACCTTGGCAGTAATGGGAACCACAAACAAAGACTGGGACAGATAATGAGTTTTAACTGACTTCCTGAGGACAACTTGGAGAAGCATTGCAAAGGCAATTAATATGACAACAGACCAAATGATCTCGTTATCAATATGGCTGAATCGTGCAATTAAATTTTTAAAAAATAGATTATTTTGCCCAAATTGGTTTCAGTCTGAAGTAAGAAGGATTGATGAACTGTTTGAATCAGGGAAATGGTGTTCGTTCAAAGATCTAAAAGAAAGGTTTGATTTCAAAGAATACACATATGGAGAATATTGAAAATTGAAAAATGCATTAAACATTGTAACTCCTGCACCTACAGATTTGACGGACATTATTAAGGTTATAGGCAGCCAAGATCATATGGCATCTAAATTGTATAAACTTCTGAGCAAGAATTTAGGTTAGAATGAAGAATTCATGGCATCCTAGCCAGCTAGTCTGCAAGTGGAATTGTCACAAGAACACTGGGAAGCTTTATGTTGAAATATTCCGAGAATGTCCATGAATATAGGGGAAAGAGCATGACAAGTAAAATTATTGAAAAGAGTGTTTTGTTCACCAGACCAAATGCACAGACACGGCTTAAGTTCTACAGATTGCTGTTGGAATCACAGTCTTGCACGGGGTTCATTAGTGCATATGTTCTGGGGATGCCATGAAGTAAGAGCAATTTGGAAAGGAATAACCGAGGTGATGAACAGAGTCTTAAGGGAAGAGAGAGAATTTAACTTTGAAACATTAATTCTGGGAGAGGACACAGATCTAGAGGATCTACAACATCACCAAGTGACTTGGATCTTGAGGAGTTCAATGGTTGTAAAAATAATGATTCTTCCTCATTGGAAATCTGACACTTGTCCTACCATGGGAATGTGGTTGGAGGAAATGTACTCGCTATGTGAAATGGAAAGTTATGATGTCATTACAACATAAGGAGAAGGCATTTTAGAACATTTGGGGTGGCTTCCTGAAATCTGGTACGGATTAAGCTAGAAACATTTGAAGTGACACTGAATAAGATAAGTTAAATTTGTATTTCTTTTTTCATTTGGATATTCAATTGAAATGAATTTAATGTAATATTCAGAGGAGTAATTGCATGTTTGATAAAGTTTCAGATATCATCACTGTTAAGGTGAAGTGAAGAATGAGAAGGGCCCCCTTTATTTTTCTTTCTTTCTTCTTGTTCTTGTTATTTTACATTGTATTGTGAACAAATGGTTGAATTGTTTACCAGAATTTTATATAGTGCATGTTGGTAAATTAAAAAAACTAGTTGCAAAACAAATAAAAAAATGAAATAAAACCTTCAGCACTTGAGGCTTATAGGTAGGTTGAAAATAGGATGAATTAACATAAAATTTGAACAGGATTGTGAACGTACACACCCCTTCCTAACACATTCCCCCACCTGATACTGGCACTTAGTTCACCCTCTCTGCCAAAACAAACATGCACTTGTGAGTCACCATGAAGGGCCTCCAGTATCTGAATCATAGGTTTCAGGACTTTCATCTCGACTAAGCTTCTCCAAAGGAGCCTCCTGTCTATGTGATTGAAAGCAAAGCTTAGATTCATTAAGGCTACACAGACAGGAGACCCCAGAAGAAGGGCTTATTTTGCCAAAATCAGTTATAGGTGTAAACACTTATTAAAAGTTCCCATATCTGCTCTAAAGGCCAACTGGGAATCTGAGATCTCTTGTGCAATCGCCCATTCTTCCAATCTTTTCAAAATGATAGCCAAGAAAATTTTTGATGTACTGTCCAACAGGTAATTTGGTGGTTAGAAGAAGCAAGGGATTTAGTTTCCTTTTTTTTGTAGCTAGGTACGATGACAATGATTTACCAGCATGCTGGAATCTGATCAGTGGAAATATTTGCCTTAAACACTTGGGTCAGAAAGGGAGCCAGTATATACATATGAGAACTGAATATAGATTGTTTGGCACCCCATCTGACCCATGGTGTCTTTAAAGATTTCTGCTTCCTACTTCCTACTTCCTAAATGTAAAGGAAATTAAATATGAAATTGATGATTATATAGCATACACAGAATGAATACCTAACTGCACAGAGTTACCACTAGGGTAATAGAATGTGCAGAAATGCTTGCTTCAGTTTATCTTAAAAACATGGACCGCTGGAACATTTAAGAGTCCTAAAACTTAACCCATTTGAGGTTCTAGCTATAATGTTCCTGAAAAAAGATTTTGCATCGGAAGAAGTCATTGCCATGCAAAGGGCGTACCAGTGTCCCCTGGCAATCTCTGCCCTTCCATTGGCCAGTCCAATTGTTTAGACAATCTCTTTCTGCCAAATGACAGCAATCCTCCCCTTGGGGGATGCTGCCTTAAGGGCTATGAGAAGGGCCATTTATCATTTTACAGCCAGCTAAGAACAAGGATTTGAGAGCTTCAGATTGTTTTCTCCCATCAGACTTTATGACATTAAAAATGTTCCCACAATTGGCAACAAAGCTGGCAAAAGTGCTGGGAATTTCTAATGGGGGCTATTTAAGTTTCAGCAAATTGTCAAATGTTCCTTATTAGTGGCTAGCACCTTGTTTAAGATCCCAAGCTCCCTATCGGCTTTCCACCTCAAAAACCGCCTAAGTGCTCCCCTTAACACGGGTGGGGTATGAATGGCCGCTGTGATTTGCAATTTTCCCTCCCCAAGCCCATATATGTGAAAGTGGGTTATGATCACATTCACACTTCCCGGGGATCTCAAAACCACACACAGTGCCCCTATAGGAATGTAAGTTCCGCATTTGATCATCCACATTTTAGCGAAGGTTTGAATTTTAACTATGGCCAAGGGTGTGAGACTCATATATGTGACTCAAGGGTATCTAAATAGTTGCCAATACACAGAACACATGCTAGAAAATAATCACTTTGCTCCAAGATGCCACAGTTGTGAGAAGATTTGCACTAAAAAATGAAACTAACATACTAATTAACCTTACCCATTTAACATATAACAGACTCCCGTAATAACATTTAGTGCAAACCAGTCCATGATATAAACTGGATCCAGATTGATGGAAATGCATGATGGTCTGGAAAATAAAAAATAAAGTAAAAGTGCAAGCTTAAAGATCTCTGTGTTTTTGTGGAATATGAGATCCGTTCTGCCAAAAAAAGTGAATTGTTTCAGGGCAGGAAGCACCAGGGTAATGTAATCTAGCACTTTCTCTTAAGCAATACAATTAGAATCTAAGTTAAGGCACAAAGGAAATCAAAGGAAATCACATGCTATTTTAATGGGCTGATTTGGCAATGGGAGGTTCTTTTTTTGGTTGACACATGGGTTTTAGAAAAAGGTTTGAAGCAGAGAGGGTAGGGGCATTCACTCAATCACTGGGGAAGGAAGCAGAAGTGTTGGAAGAGAGAGCTGACTCCAGGGCCTTATCTATGACTGAGTAGGGGGAGTTGAAAGGCTGACTCGTTCATTCCAGGTACAAAGGGAGTGGACGTGATAAGAATTCTCCTGTCCCATCCTGTCTGAGCTAAGTCAGAGAATATTGCCAATGGATTTAGGTAACTATACAGTAATTGAGGGGAATGTACTATACGTGGGAAATGCTTACAGGTTGTGTGATAGAATTTCTTTTTTTTTAAAGTAGTTCACAATCTATATATTATGTGGATTTCCATTTATGAAGAGAGCTTTTGTAAAATAACAGGCTCCTAACTGCCAAGGATTGTAAGAAAAATATTCAAGATTTTCTTATCAGGCTGTGCGCTGGCTAGTCAGCAACAAATGTGTAACTGAAGCTTATTATTAGGAAAGCTATTTAATGTGTGTGAGTTCTCTAATGAAATGCATTTTAACAATGTTTAAGTATAAGTCATTGTAAAGGTGTACAGCATAATGCAACTGTTTTCTGAATTTTAACATTTTAAAAAAGCCATACAAGAGAAACACGAATTGGACTAGCATTATTATTATGTGTCTTAATGATTGTTAACACATAAGTCCAACACGTGTTAAGCCTATTTTACCGTAAAAAAAATGTTACCGTGGTAAAACATAAAATACATTGTTTTGGTTGGGAGTTGAGTTTTCAGAAGTGCTAGGTGTGTGTGTGAGTACAACTATTTGTTGTTGTTGGGAAATAATCAATGTATTTTAAAGCACAGCCAAAATGGAATAGGGGTAATATTGTCAATACAATATTAAAGAAGAGCATGAGCTAATTATTCAGAGTGCACTAGGTTCAGTACTTGTTTGCTGTTAATTACCCTGGTGGAATAATTAGCAGTGTTCAGAAATGAGTCTCACCACTATAAAAATACCCCCAATGAAGATCACCACAATATATTATGAAGAGCTAACAAAAATACCACCATACCAAAATATCACAGCATACCATCAGATACTAAATATAGCCCTAAAAGATTTCTAACACCCCCCAACTTCAGAGGGATCAAATAAAGTCAATTATACTGTAGAATCTGCCATTATTGAAGGTTAAATTCCCAGTTGTTCCAGATTGGGACCCGCCATTTATGTCTCTAAAGCCTGTTTCCAACATTATGTCCCCATAAAAGAAGAGCACTGTTGGAGTGGCTTGTTTCCCAACACATGGCTTTGGAACAGAGAATGCCAGCTCCTCCTTGTTGTCGTAGAGTAGGTCCTCACCTGTACCCATTCTGAGATTGAAATCAGCCCAACAATTATAGGAACATCATGACCATAATGGTTAATATACATATGCTCTTGAAGAGCCTTAAGAAAAATACCCAGCTCATTCCCAGTTTTGTTATTGTAAAGATTGACAAACCAGAGGGGTTTAACTCCCCTAATAGAAACGGTCACAGAAAGTACTTTAGTGTTGCACTTAGTGGATTGTCTTGTTTCCCACATTAAATTGGCTGCTATATAGTTGGCCAACCCCCCAGAAGGTCTGTCCTTTGTACCTACCCTTATAGCTGGCTTGTGGAATAGAAGAAAACCTTGAAGATGGATTGCCTCAACTGCCCAGGTTTCCTGAAACAGGATGACCTAATGACTAGTGCTTCTTTATAAAATCCCACCAGGCATTGTCCTGCAATTTGCTTTTGAGAACTGCAATTTTCCAAAGCAAGATTTTTAGCCTCACAGTCCCCACTGGAGACGTCTTTGGGATGTTGTTGCCATTCCTCTTAGAGCCCACTATAAGGGTCTCTCCAGCCCTTGTGCCAGATCCCAAAATCGCCTTTTATTCACAATATTGCTGATTTCACAACACAAGAGAAAGAATATTGTTGCTTTGGGACTCCTGCCAGTCAATCTTCTCTAGGCTACTGTGGCTGGTCAGAAGAAGGACGCAGACTCTGTAAGGACATTTTATAAAGTGTTTTGTTAAAGAAAAGAATAAGGCTTATCTTTCCCTATCACTATATGGCATACCTACTTTATTAAGGTCCTCGTAGGTCATGAGTACTAGTCTAAATAAATCAGTACGCTGTCCAAATTTAACCTAGCTGACCCTACCATTAAAATGACTCCCTTTTCCTGAATGCCATGTCTTGGCCCATATGCTTTCTGGATTGTAATGTTCTCTTTAGTAGACCATATGTAAATAGTCTCTTGTAACCAAGTGTCTGAGCATGTGCATACCTGAAATAACATAGATAATTACTATGGGGATTGGACCCTTTGACTGCTATTAGCATCTATGCTATTTCAGGTATGCACATGCTCAGACACTTGGTCGACATATAAGCTTTGGCAATGTTCTATCTGAATGGGAACAGTGTCTTACCCTTCCGTTTTTACTTTTTTTCATCTAGATTTCCTTACCATTTGACTTTTTCTACGATTTTACCAATTGTTGGTAAGTGCCTTCACTTGGGCCGTTCTTTTTTTTTTACAATTTGTCTAAGCATTACTAACTGTATAAGCTTGACTTAGAATTTTATTTACTGTTCTTTTCAGGTATTTATCCTGCTTTACTACTTTCTAATCATTTAGAGCAATTGCTCATTTTACTACTGGATTCACGATATGTTTCACCATCCCACGTGCACATTCATGTAATTTGATGATTTTTTTGACCCCTCTTTATGGCCAACCAATTGGGTTTTCTTACTAATTTGAATTATGTATTTTCCCTTGCTTATGGACCACTACTGGTTCCCCCACATGCAACAAAAAACTCTTGCATTCTGGTATGTTCTTGTTCTTCTTTTTCCTTTTCTTTGTACATAATGTCACTGTTGCAACACTTGTGAATGTACGATCTTTTTTGAACCAATGGCACCAACATTTGTTTTTGCATGTATTGCTATGTTGATTCGTTGTTTTCAAAAGTACAGCCTTGATAACGACCAGATTGGTCGAAACACGTGTCCGCTCTTTATGACCAATAAACCCTGCATACAGGCAGATGATCTTTGGTTCCATATTCTGATGTGATTGCATATTTTCTGGAACTGCGCATTGGACATACCTTTCATCTCATTGTTTCTGTATTACGTTTCCTGGTGCTTCCTAGGGGGCACCAGAAAAAGGTTTCCATCGCAGCTGATCCTCACACTTATATTAATTAGTGGCATTCACTAGCACACTGCTACCTTACGACCCCCAGGTTTTTCTGCTGATTATTTAACCCTACACTCAGGTTAATGGTGCTCTTATTCTAAGAGAACAGAGCTTCATCACACCATCAGCAGATACTCCAACATTATACAAAACAACTTAATGTCACAGCAGATATTTAATTACATCACAAATAAAAGGAGCTTTACTGTGACTATGTAATGTGATATAAACGCACTAGGCTCTAATATGGGAGCTCCGGCTCCTCAGCGCTAGTCATGTTGGATCGATATCACAGTAGAAGTTAAACAGTTCTCATTTAATCAATGCAGTGATCTATAACATTACTCAAAAAGGAGCAGATCACATCACATATCACGCACATTTAATGATTATTTGATCAACACCGCAAGATGAGATGTAAACATGGTAGTACGCCATATTTATTCATATAGGATTATGATCATTATTAAAGTGGAGTATATCATGCCTAACACAAATTTTGTATGTTGGTAAGAGCGAGTACAGCTTTTACATTAGCTATCAGATCAACACAAGATGGCCGTATAATTTGTAATGGTACGGCCACCCTGCCAGGCGTAAACAGCATTGTCATCTCCATGATAACGGATGCTACTAAGGAGGCACAGATACGACAGCTTGGGCTGCTGCCACGTATGCTGTAGACCATCTCATGGATACGATTTGTAAATTAGGTAAGAGTCAGAGTTCATGCTGACCCTCTCCAGTATCTAATATTACTTATGACTTGTGAGACATGCTTGCTTCTGCTGATTACAGGCCAGTGAGCCATATTACAGAATACAGCACAGGTTTTGGACACCAATGCTCATTAACATGAAATACTAACTTTCAAATGCACGGAGACTTTAATCCACATGCAAACACTCCGTTATCCTAAGAGAGAAAAGCAGAGTTGCACAGTTAAATGTGACCTTATGAGCTGTCGTCACCACTGGATGTAAAGAAAATCAATATGCAGGTGTCTTTATATGCACGTTCTTTATGGACACTAGTTAAGTACATAGGATTAACAGATGCACGAGGGTCAGAGACCAATGAAGCATAATTTGAAACAATGATATGTATGGAGAACTGTTGAATAGAGTATAGGATCACTACTGATTGAATTTATGGTATCTAATGTGTGTTTTCCCTATCTGTATGTTGCTACCTGTTGTTTTCTTTACTGTAGGCGCCCTGTCATTGATTTGAACATGAAAAATGGGCACTCATAACTGTGATTACATTCATGTTGCAATGGCTTGAAAATATGTTGTAAAAAAGACTGATATACACACCGGTGATTTGGTGTGACCGATTAGATTAAAAAAGATGTATACTTACACAGCAAAGAACTTGAAAGAACTTCTTTATCTCACTCTACTTTGATATTTTGGCAACAGTAAAAATTTAAGAACAGATTGACCCTTCTTGGGCTAAAGGGTGTGCAGTCCACACCGATGGCTCATAAGCCTTGGTCTCCTCTCCGCAGTCTCACATAGTCACGCTACCACTAAGCTCTCTACTCAAGAGCCTTTTTATTTCTCCTCTTCTTGCACACCAGTCTCGGAGCATTTCTCCTAGCGTCTGTCACCCCGTCATCTTGGAGCCATTTCAAATGATGTGGGCTCCACGCTGAAAGCCAGCTATACCTCCTTCAGCTGTATTATGCACAGGGGATTTGCCTGTCCCTCTCGGCTCTCCTTCTCAGTGGTGAGCTGGTCCTTTTCAACCTCCTCACCACAGTCCCTTTTCAAGTTTGCAATTAAAGGGATAGCTTCAATTTCATCTTGACAATTATATTGGTTCACTTTATCCTTAATTAGATCCTGTAACTTATAATGTTCTGGTAGTTCAGACAAGTCCATATGAGCAATCACATGGAGGGCATTAGGGAGTTCCTCATGGGAACAGGAGTGCAAAGAGGGAGTCTCTCCTGATCAGGTTCCCCTTGCCGTGACCCCTATAGTGGGTATTGTGGAGCAGGCTCACCTCCCTAGCCTAGCGAAGGGGCTCAACGTTGGGGAGAAGCAGCAAATCCCCTCTATTCGTCACACTACCGAAACAGTCCAACCTTTTGGAGAGTGCAGGGACTGTTGCAAAATTCACTCATTCCCCAAAGTACAGCCCTGAGTGACCGTTCTGCAGCCACCCTGTCAGAAGCAGCTCTTGGTTAGAAAATGTGGGTTCTGTCAGGTCCCCTACTGTATTTGCACTCCCCACACCAATTGGTTTGTAGAAAAACACCCTGGGGAAGAAAAGCCATCTCAGACATGATTAAGGAGCTATGTGATCCTCATCACAGAAAATCAAGGACCTTTGATGGAGTATTTAAAGTGATAGTTATAAAGTTTCCCTGGAGACTCTTTTCCTCGTCCTACCCATATGGAGTGTTTATTCACCAGAAGGTCCCGGCCCCTAAGTAAGTTACTCTACATATGTTTTGAACACAATCAGTCCCTTTTTTCCTTAGAAATCAGACTTCTTTTACAAAGGGGGCAGCATGATGGAGAAGATCCAGAATAAAGTAACCCCCTATACCACTGGAGACAATATCACCTCTTAACCAGGAGAGATACCTCTTAACCCTGTCTCTCAGTTATTCAACATTACCTCGGATTGCATCTGTATTTTTTAAATCCACAATCTCCGTTTATTCTGCTCACCCAGTGGCCATTGGTGACTCCTCAGCTATGTTATGCCCAAATGGCGCCTGGGGTACTTTATTAATTCTAGCTAACCTTGGTCACCTGATAGGCCGACCCTCAACTGTTGTTAGCACATTCTTGGGATCTGTACAGTTGCCTTTGGAAGCACGAGGGCGAGATTTGTATATGGGGGCTTTCTTCGTCACATTCCCGAGCCCCCTTTCACTTACAGGGAGTCCAGGAATAATAACATGCAGGCCTTTATTGGACTTATAGTGCTTTTTGAGATTTTTTCCAGATGAAGTTCCCTTGATCTGCCTGGGAAGTGCATCTGTTTTGGTTCCAAGGCTTAATAAAATCTCATGGATATTTAAAATTAAAGATGGTTTTCCATAATTGACAGCCTTTTCCTGAGGGTATATTTTTGGTAGGTCTCCTTCAGGTTTGCCACTTGAGGGTTAGTGGAAGTGGAATTACCTCCAGCTACTCCCCCGTGGGTATTTCCCATACAAGTTTTCTAGGTTGGCCGGGGAATATTGTTCATGTTTTTTTCTACCTGGCTTAGTATCACCTACAAATTATCAGCGATAATAGTAAATCACAGCTCTCTTTGCTGCCCATACATTTTTCTGCTAACTCAATTATTTCATGCAATGCCCCAACAGTCTTTTTGTATTAGAAAGGGTTCAAGAGAGCCATGCCAACTTGAACATTTCTTAATACTGTGTTTAGACACTGTATTTGCCCTAGAGCTTGTGCCACTATTATCCACACATTCACATGTTTCATAACCTTAGATTATTTTATTTTTTTGCTGTCAGCCCTGGGTCAGGCCCCAACTGTTCACACGCCTTATGTTTGCCCATTCCCCCAATCATGAGTCCAACATGTATCAAAATAGAACACAGAGGTGCAATAAGCCCAGATGATGTAATCAGTACTAGTGTGAGAAATGTCCAAAGTAGAATGTGCAAAAAAAGTCCAACAGCCAAATGTACACAGACATAAAATGTCACAATGGGCTTCCCCTTTTTATTTCTTGCTCCCCCTCTCCCACCCTTTCCCTCTTCCCTCCTTAAGCATCTCCCTCCATTCCATTTCCCGCCACCCCATCCTCACCCCTTCCTCTCCACTTCTCCCCCTTCCCTCTATCTAATTGCTCTACATACTGTTTTGTTGACTGATTCAAGTTTGTAATTAGCTTTTATTGTTACTGTTATTGTTATGTTAAATGTATCCTGTTGTTATATGTGCAGCGCTTTGGTCTAAAGCGCTATATAAACCTAATAAATATAAATACAAATATAAACAAGGGTTCCAAAAGGCAGCCACATTTGAGGTGCTAAGCACAAGAGCGGGTTCATATAACATAATAACGTATATTAATATAAGAATACATATAAAAATATATAAAAATGTGAGACTAAAAAACAACTAAAGAATTACCTAAAATCGCTAAAAAGCTGTTAAATGGGACACACTCAACAACCCACAGTTCCACAAGTTCAGAGTTAGGAAGCTTGCTTCAGGCAATAAAAACAGAAGAAATGTTGCAAAAAGATGGAATGTCCAGTGCTTTAAATGGGCCGAGGCAAGCCGGGGCCAGGCCCCGGCAGTTTCTTTAAAGTGGGGCCGCGCCGGGAGATGCGCCTGCCATTAAGTCAAACAATCTGACAGAAGTGCCAGCCAGTCGCAGCAACGCTGTGTCTGGCTGGCACTTCTGTCAGTCACTGAAAATTCTTCTGGTGACCCCTTGTGCGAGGGGTTACCAGAGGACGTTACTGTCCCTTTGTTTCCCCAGGTCGCCGAGGCGTCTTTAACCCTCAGCGAACCTAGCGACTCCTCAACCTATTTCGAGGTTTATAAAAGATGGATTGAAAAGTACACAATTCAAGCCATCTTTTATAAAGCTTTGTCAACGGACAAAGGCGCCTCAGGCTTTGTCCTTCGGAAAAGCTTTATAAAAGATGGATTGAATTGTGTACTTTCTAAGCCATCTTTTATAAACATAGACATGTTTTAAAAAGATGGCTTGAAAAGTAAGCAAAACATAAGGTATGCACACAAATATATAAACGTTATATATGTGTGTTCCCACTTTACTATGGTTTGTGTACTATTCAAGCCATCTTGAAGTACACAAACCATAGTAAGGCACGCTAACAAACATATACATGTAAGCATTTATATATTTATGTGCATATCTTACTATGATTTGTTTACTTTTCAAGCCATCTTTTATGAACATAGACATATTTTACATATTTCTATGTTCATAAAAGATGGCTTGCATATTATGCAAACCATACTAAGGTACACATAAAAATATATAAATGCTTGGATGCATTTATATATTTGTTTGCGTACCTTACTATGGTTTGTGTACCTTTTTAGGCCACGCCCATCCGACAAGCCACGCCCCCAAATGAGGGTTCCCCTCAATTTCTTACCCCACTCAAAGCCGTGGGAATGCCGACGTGCTTGGGAGCTTAGCTGGAGTTCGTCTACTCCCCTCCCTTCTGTTGGCACTTCTGTAATAAAGTAGCGAAAGCGTATGAAAGGCACGCTCGAAGGTGCGGCCCACAGTTGCTCTCATGGAACAGGAGATTGAAAGGCAGAATGCTAAAGGCCACAACCCGTAGGCACTCTCTCTGCTGATTACTGGTGCCATATCCGTTGGAAAGAATTTTCAGAGTTACCATGTTACAGTGTTACTTAGACTTCATAAGGATGTCCAGTGCAAAGGGTTTGGCTGGGGCAGTGGGCAGTAAACACAGACTTGTAAGTAAAATCCTAAGCACATTCCAGTCCCTCTTTCTACATACTGACTGGACTCCAAGTCTGCAGCAGAACTACAACTGTAACATTTGCAGAGACAGGGTTGGAAGCCACAGACAAATCCACAGGCAAATCCAACCAGCGGGCAGATGCTCCAGTAGAGCAGTTACACTGTCATAACTGTGCCAGTGACCAATAAAATAGATAGCATCCTAGGGTTCGCAGAAATGATAGTGAAGTGTTATAGTACCGTATGAGCAGCAGGGAACAACGGGAACAGCCCGCTCCCAACCCTGCTCCACGGACCATGCATCACCCTCCATCCCTGCTCCGCCGCTCCCAGTCCTAATGCCTGAAGAAAATGTGAAAACAGCAGAAACAGACCCCTGCCAGCCTTTCTCGAATCCGCCATTGTAATGTTTCATGTCCAAATGTCAGAGAAACTGCAAATTAGTGGATGATTCAGAACATATTCTTTTCATTTTAGCGGTTTTATGAACTTGACTTTGGGTCACCATCACATACACATCTTCCCAATGATCAGGATCAGGTGGAAAGATCAAGGACTCTGTAAGAAGAAAGAAGCATGTTTAAATCCGAATCAGAGTAGGTGCCTCATCCTTCTCCTCAGCTTCTGTATCAATTGACAAACTCGGCATGCAGTCCATACATTCCGCTAGAAAGAACGGTACATCCTCATATATAGGGTCTACAAATAAGCTCTATTTTAGTTACTTTATTTTGGATCTCCTGTCTAAAGATTTCCTGTATAGTTTCAGCCTTATTTTATTCGTTAGGTTTATATGTTACATTCTCAGTAGACTCATCCTATTTGTCCTTTCTCTCAGAGGTAATTGTCACATGTACTTCTTCCTCTTCATCAAATGTACCTTCTTTGTTCTGACTTTGTTTGGGTTATTTAAAACAAAGTGAGATCACAAAGCTACAATTGATGAAGGTTGGGAACACAAATTGTAAATGTAAGTAGGCACAAGATTTTCAACAAACTCTGGGGTGTTTTATGAGGTATAAAATAAGCTTGTTTTAGGGCTTGGCAGGTCCCTTTTTCCATACCCCATTCCACATCCCTGTGAGTGATTTTTATGTTTAATATTCTCCTCCTGTCACTGTCCACTTGGAGTAGTTGATTCATTTTTGGTAGGGTATCAAGGAACATTAATGCTATTGAATACCTATTACGTTCTCATCGATTGACCAACAACCTATATCAATAGTTTCATGATTTGCACTGACTGATAGAGCTTTTCCATGCTTTCTTGATATTCGTTAGTTTGGTTCTGATAATTGCTGCAATAAAGGTTACTCGGACTCCACTCACCCTGGTACTGGGATTTAATATCTTGAAACTAATGAGGAAGAGGACGAGGAGAAGGAAGGTTGTTTTGGTAGGTGGTTCCAGTTGGAGGTGATATATTTATTTCCCAGGAAAACATCTGGTTTGGATTCCCATGGGAACATAGACCTCGGTTTTGATTATACCTCTGGTGTTGGTGAATATATATATAACCCAAGATAGGCCAAGGTATTAAAAAACAAATATAAATCCATGTTTGTATGGTTTCAGTATTTTGCATGCCAGGTGTAGGACTATGCTGTTAGCCCTCACCCGAGGTAATTCTCTATCTGCTAGTATCCTTAACAGTGAAGGAGTAGTTATTTGCCCCCCTTATTTCAAACTCCAATGAATGAGTGTCTTTGAACTCAGATACCTTAAAGGCAGCTGGTGCAGGTGTTTTATTTGTATTTTAGCAAACGTCAGATTCTGAACTTCATAGATTCTTTTAGCCTGAATAATAAACCACTCTAATGACCAAATGTCTTCAAAATCGTTTACCAATTAATTAACCACATATATCAGCAGGGCATGACAGAAAGTAGTTTTAATGTTTATTTGTATCAACATGCTTAGAGGTCTTGAAAAAAGTGTGCTTGACATCCTGAGCAAAATCTCAAGGTGATTGATCCTCAGCATACAATAAATTGGCTTTCAAACATTTATTTTCTTCTTTTTATTAGAGGCATATTTTAGAATTGCCTCTTTGAAGGTGGACTCCTTATGGGGTTGTAATGTCCAGCACAACAAAGAAACAAAAATACTTACATGACTATTTAATATTATTTTGGTCTCATTTTTTTTTTATCAAGATGATGGCATCATCTGTTCGTACAATTCAAAGCGTTCCCAAAGAGAATAGTTTGCATTTTATAGGAAGGTGTTAGAATGATGTAAATTCATTTGAACTGCTTGACTGTGTCATGAATAATGGCCAATTTGAACCTTCTCCCAGGAGGGGAGTCACCCCCTTTGAGGCAAGAGAGGAGAGCCCTCTCAGCAAAACCCGCCATAGGGTACTGAGCAAGTGGAACCTCACTGGGAGTGACTCCCATTTTGGGGACAAGGATTCTCATTCTGGTAAGGAACTCCCAGTCTAGAGTACATTGCATGCCTACATGGCAGTTGGAAAAACTGTTATTACTTCTATTTTAAACCCACCAAATAATGAAATGTTTTCAATTTCGTTGGCTTCAGGTAATGCTTGATCCTACCTGATATCCACAGTCAAAGAGGAACGAAAGACCCTGTTTGTTTGTTATGACGTTCACAAAAAGACATTTGAACCTAGAATGGAGGACAGAGAATCCTACTCATATGCGAGCCTCTGGCGGGGAGACATCATGGAGTGGCAGAGCCACGCCAGACCGTGGAGCCAGCAAAAGCGTGGAGAGCGAGCTAATGGCTAGTGTGATGCTGGAAGACTAGCTTCCTGACTGACCAAGAAGTCAATGTTGGGAGAGAGACGGAGATGGTAAAGCGACCGTCTCACTTGGTGGCTTGAACACATGGAAGCCGCGTTGGGCCTGGGGCCCGTTAACAGATGCCAAGACCAGACCGCAGCAGAGAAGTGGGATACCCGATCTCTGCATAAGAATTGCAACAACTGCCCAGCTGAGTATAATAAGGAAAGTGACCACTCTGAAGAGGCAATGCCACTGATAGGGGTGAACCATGGTATCAGAAGCTGGGAAAGAGTTACAGTAGCCCAGAAAACCAGAACGGGCAGGCACACTACCAAGGCCCTGATAAAGAAAAAATGTCAGAGAGTCAGAGGGCTTTGGGGAGCCCATGGAAATATACGCAAGTCCAGAAAACCCAGAAGGGTAGATGCTGTATCACGGCCCTGATAAAGTAAGCTTTCCAGAAGGCCAGAGAACTTTGGGGAGTCCTGGAAACCGGAAACACAGTAAACAAAACTGGGAGGATGGAGAACCCAGCGGGTTAGAGTGTTTAAAAAGAGGATAAGGACATTGTCAACCACCAGGTGAGAAATTGCAGAAGTGTGTTATGAAAATCTTGAACAAAAGAAAGAACCAGAACAAAATTTGCTTCTGGGTGTGCTCACTCTAAGCTCTACTTCCGGATTTGCTACTAAGATCTAATCAATAATTAGTTAATCGTAAATAAACTAGCAGACTTCAATTCAAACTGTATTGTGATAAGTCCATTTTCTAAACTTTAATTGATGAGGCATAAAGTGTGCCTAACTATTCAGTGCCAAAATTTAGAATGCCAATGCATTTCGTCCATCACCAGGGCTTTAAGGCACTGAATTGTGTGTCACAATGTGTGACTATACTGTTTCAATCTTGAAGCACCACTCACCTGTGAGGCATGTAGGGGCTTGTTTGAGCAGGAGCCTTCCACTAGTTGAGTGCGTGCCTTTCCTGGGAAATGGCAGCCATATGTTATCTGTCTAAAGACTTAAATACTTGGCATACAGAACATGAAGTGAGACAGAGGACTGTACTGTATGAAATATATGAACTTAATAAATGTTTACAACCTTCTTCTTGGAAAACGGATCAAAGTGTTGGACCAGGCAGATGCCAAGGGCGGATGCTATTGCTCCTGCCTAATCCTCCTTTTTGTTACATTTTCCTAAGTGGTAGGGCCAGTTAAATATTATGATTTGGACTAAGGACTATTTCGAAGCACTTTTGCTTTTAGTTTCTTAGGCAGGGAACATCTGTCATAGTGGTAGGACTAAATAGGTGTTTTATTTTTATTTTGAATAAAAAACATTCAACATGACACTACTTAGTCTGACTCCTTCTTCTGGTTTGTCACATATGGTGTCAGAGTGGGATGTATGCCAGCTGATACAAGCTGGGGTCCTCTGCTATTAACAAAGTTGACAGAGAAGGCCAAAGCCCCTTCTCTGGCAACCCCACAGTGCATCAACATTGATGTATATAATGGAGGGCACTGGTAGGTCTGAGTCTTTATCATCCACCAGGAACCTACATCATACTTGCGACTAAGCCCGGATTGGCCTTCTGACATGCTTAGAGGTTGCAGCTCATGTGATAGATTAGAATTATAATGGGGACATGAAAGTGATCCTCCATACCATGGGACTTCAGCATATTTGGTTAAAGAGGGGGAAGCTGTAGCACAAGGAATCCTTAAAAAAGCCCTCACCCCAGTACCCAAAGAGGTGGACATCTTACTAGAAACAGAGAGAGGGTCACTGGGATTTGGAGAAGCTGACCTTGTTAGAGAGAACCCAGGTATAAAAGAGGCCGAGGACAACTCCCCATTACCTGATCTTGCCTTTGCACAAAGGAACGACCCAGTCCTAATGGAAGACTTTTGGAGGGTAACGTCAGAAGAAACAGGGCATAGTCAAGCTGGTCCCTTCTTATTTATAAAGGAAGGGTTACTTTATCGAGGAGACATTGGGAAAGATTACCTTCACTGAGAACAACTGGTGATCCCACATAGTCATGAGAGGATAGGGTTGGATCTGGCCCATTCCAATCTAACGGCAGCCCATCAGGGGATAGGAAAAACCGAAATTCAGAAAATACCCTGTTTCTGCTGGTCTGAAGTGTTCACAAATATAAAGAACTATGCCTCTGCCTGTGAGATCTTCCAAACGTCTATGGTCACTACATTTCTCTAGGCCCCCTACAACCACTTAACATCATCGAAGTTCCTTTTTCCTGCATAGTGATGGACATAGTGGGCCTGCCAGAAACATCTAAGTTGAGAAATAATTCATACTCGTGATTGTTGACTATGCTGTTCGGTATGCCGAAGCATATCCTCTTTGGGAGAATACTAGTCAACAGATCCTGAAACATTTACTTCCTTTCCTTTCCCAAAAGATATCCTCATGGATCAAGGTACCACTGGTATATTGAAAATGATGCAGGACGTAAAAGAAATACTGCACATTAAATCCTTACATACCTCCGTGTATCACTCACAGACAGATGGCCTTGTGGAAAGGTTTATCCAGACATTAAAAAGAATACTCCACAAGCTGGTAGAGGCCAATCGTAGAAACAGTAATGTTGTGAAAACAAAATCAAAATATTGAGGCTGAGTACCCCAAAAGGAAATACACCGAACACGGGTTACAAAGGAACATACAAAGTACTTTATTTTATACTGAATCCAGTTACAAAAACAGAGCAAAATCAGATAGCTATCGGCCCTCAGTACAAGACAATGAACTCCAGCGTGGTTCAGTGTGTTCAGTGAGAGACGTTGTACATTAGAATGCATTAGTTTTTTATAAACTTGGTGGGCACGATATCCAGCCCCACTTCGGGTTAATATTCCACTTAATACATCACCGATCTCGGGTTCGTGCCACGTCTCGAACAACCGCATATAACTGGTTTGCCTTTAATACATGTATCAACAAGCCTATGCAATAACTGTGTATTCTAAGATTTTCCCTGCAGGCCTTCTCAAACATTAATACACTGTAGTTAAACAGATGTTCTATGTTCAGTATTTGAATACATAGTTTCAACATATGCTCGTGGATTAGTTTCATTGCACGAGTAATCCTTTTACACACAGGTCAACGAAGGACGAGGTCTCAGTTCACGACCTCAACAAGTGGCCTGCAGGCAAGTTAAATATTAGCTATGCACAGAGGTCAAGACGGCCATGTTGTATTATGGAATGACATCGTCCACCATTTTAACTCACAGGGTGACTTTTACAAAGCGAATCCTAAAATGGCGGATTGACCTAAAATGGCGGCTTGCATTGATTTAAGGTCACGACCTTGCAACACGGATTCTTTCGCAAGCGACTTTCGAGCAGCTTGGCGTCGGCCAATATTCATATATTTATTGCAATATGAGGTACGATATAATTTCACTTTTGACAAACCCTCCTTTTGGCCTATGCCAAGTGCTAAAACTACTTTGGATCTCCTTGCAAATAACTCCATGCATCATCGTCCATGCACCCTGAATCACTGTCAGAAATATCTACTGCCATTAGGCCTTTTGCTAAAATATCTTTCAGCACATATTCTTTGGAAGTTTTATCCGGGGCATACATTTTATGTCCTATCAAACCTATCGCTTGTGCGCAACATCCCCCTAGCATCGAACACATACCAGGCAGACACTGAATACAGCAACAAAGAAACAACAGGATTCCCATAATAATTAGCAAGACCGAAAGTACCTTCCAACCCCAAAATCGCAAGAAGTCCCAGAACCAAGCGCTCAGATCCCAGTTTCCCTCGGGAATATGCACTTCTGAACTAAGGACGTGCAGATTCTGTATTTCCTTGAAGATAGTTGGGGAGGAATCTGGTACGAAAACACAGCACACGGACCCCAATAATTTACACACTCCACCACGCTCAGCCAGAATGACATCTAATGCCATTCAGTTTTGAAGTGCTATTAATCTTATCGCCTTTTGTTCTAACGTCATATTATAGAGTATGTCCGTGGTCCGGTTGATGGTTCTCTCCAGTACTCTTGCTAGTTTTCTGATATCTTCTGATTTCGATATCTGCCTCCAAAATGGCACAACTGATTTAGCTATATCTCCCAAGATTTGTGCTGGGGTGTCTCCATTCTCGGCCCGCCGTGGATGAGCCTTCGAAACTTCTCTTGTACTAGCTATAAACACCCTAGGTAACAGGATCCCTAAATAACAGGTTCCCTGCCAATCCCTGGGCAACCATGGGAATGCTACATTACCGCAGACAAAGTAGACAGGTTCGGCTACATACAAAGGTCTGTTTTCCCCAGTCAAATTTGCAACGTTGGCACAACCTAGAAAATTTTCCATTGACTGAGTTCCATTCCTCTGTATGCAAAAAGAAACTGAATCGGGGCTATGGTTAACAGTGTAAGAAGGAGGCATGGCATCCTTATTGCCTATTGGAGCCATCTTAAAGGAAATCAAAGATTGGAAAGGACGAGACAGTTTATCAGAAGGCCTAATAGGAGCAACATTCAGTTTACTCCTGTTTGCGAAAAGTGAGCATCCTAGAGGAGTCAAAACACGTTTCTCAAAACTATTCAAATTGGTGCCATCAAAGTTCCCTGAGATGCTATCATTCCTCCGGCCAAAGAACAGTGCTCTAAGAGAAGCATGGCAAGCAGTTGTCAACAGTAAAGGATAAATATACCAACCCAGCCCCTTATCCCCGTGTTGCGGTAAATATGAGCAGACCCAACAGTTAGATTTATTAAAAATGGCATGCGTAGCATTCATGATAAGCAGTAGAGTATTATTGTGGTACCTTTGTCTGTGCTGAGAATCCCTAGGGGATAGAGTATGCAAATGTAGAAAGGGAGTAGGAACAATAGGTGCACTTTCAGTAGGCAACAAAAAATCTAAGGAATGAGTTTCCTCGAGGTACCGCAATTCTAAGGCAGCAACTATTAAAAACCCAAATATCATTATAAAAACACAGCAATACATCTTCTGGGCCCAGGCATTTTGTCCATTTTCCCGGTTGGTCACCCCCTTATTTACAAGTCCCATACGAGAGGTAGCGGTAGCAGGCATTGTAGTCTTCAAATGAATACCTCAAAGTTCATTGCTGGCGACCTCCCGGTCGAGTGACTTCTTAGTCCTTCCACAACCCTAGCCAACAGAATCCCCTTTCTGAAATTTGGACAAAAACAAGCCCTCGATGATCCTTTTCTTCTTCAAATGCACAGCCGAACCGTGCCGTAAGTCTATCAGATGCACAGCAAAACCGTGCCGTAAATCTATTTTCGTTGACGTAGATTATACCTTACTTTTCCTGGTACTGATTGATCCGGAAACAATATGTCATCACTTCCTGCTGGAACCAACGTGTCGGAAGCAAGTGAATGTGCTGAATTTGAAATAGCAGTTTCCGGATGCAAAATTTTTAGAGAGTGTGGAAACAAAATGGCAGCTTCCCCAAGCCTCACGGGCTCAGAGAGATTCTCCGACACACTCTCAGTGCTACTTACTGCTTTGAGATCGTTGGTTGCAGTGTCAGCGAGGGGTACTGTTTCTTCTGTAACGTGTGGCACAGGGTGAGGAAGTTTCTTGACGTGGGACACGTGGATCCAGTTCTTTCTCCCAGCGACCCGCACTGCTGTCTGGGTGACCAACAGGATTTGGAATGGCCCATGCCAGCGAGGAGCGAGGCAAGAGGAGCGCTCAAAAGATTTGACGAGCACCCAGCTACCAGGCTGTATGCTGTGGCCCGGGCCCTCATGTCGCACAGGTAAAGCTTCTCGTACCTGGTGATAAATCAAATACAGGTGTTTAGTCAAGTGACTACAATAATCTGAAAGTAATACATTTTCAACATTTCTTAATGAGTTACATTTTGGAAGGTTCCAAATATTGGCAGGTCTCCCCATTACCACATCAAATGGAGAGAGCCCAGTCTTAGTTTCAGGGGTTGTGCGCATGGATAACAACACGATCGGTAAAGCATCCGGCCATTTTAGTTTGGTGCCGGCACACGTTTTAGCGAGCTTGTTCTTGATGATACCGCTGTGTCTTTCTACTAGTCCGGTTCTCTGAGCATGTCTGGCCTAATGGAACCGTTTGTCAATTCGTAATGCCGTAGATATCTGCAGAATTACAGCAGTGACAAAATGTGGACCATTGTCCGACCAGATAACTCTTGGCAAACTGAACCGTGGGAAGTATTCCTTTAACATGATTTTTGCAGTAGTCATAGCTGTAGCATCTTTAGCAGAGAAAGCCTCAACCCATTTACTAAAAGCACAGATAACCACCAGTACATATTTCTTATTATCGCATCATTCCATTTCAATAAAGTCAAAGTGGATCACTTCAAAGGGGACAGAGGGTGGCCCAAAACTACCCCTTGGAGTTACTGTCCCTTTTCCCATGTTGTGTTGTAGGCAAATCATGCATTCCTGGACATAGCACTGGGCAATTTTTGAAATTTTGTCATTTACCCAAACTGTCTCTAACATTTTTGTCATCTTCTGGGCATATACATGTGTAGGGCCATGGGCCATGATGACCATCATCATGACATACGCGTCAGGGAGTAGCAATTTCCCTTCTACTATGTCCACCCAACACCCGTCATCGTCAAGTTTCCCCAAGCCTTCAGCCCACCTTTTGGATTCTTCTAACGTGGCATCAGCTTGGACAGCCCGTCCAGACCCAACAACCTCATCCATTGCATAATCATCTACAGACTCCCTTGAAACATACATCTCTGTAAGGAGATCAGTAGCAGTTTGCCTAGCTTTCTGATCAGCGAAAGCATTCCCTTTCCCTACATCATCTGTAATCTTTCAATGTGCTGCACATTTCAAAACTGCTAACTGAGTAGGGAGTGCAAGCGCTGAGAGCAGTTGTACTATTAGGGAGCCATGTTGAATTTTGGTGCCATGCGAAGTTAGGAACCCTCTATCTGACCAAAGTCTCCCAAAGTTGTGAACCACTCCAAAGGCATACTGACTATCAGTATATATTTACTGCAAGCCCTTCGGAAAGTTCACAAGCGCGGGTCAATGCTATAATCTCTGCGGCCTGTGCAGAATTATGCGTGATTCTCTTAGTTTCCACAACCGTGCTCAATGTAGTGATCGCATAAGCAGCTGTGGATGTACCATCCGGAAGTTTGAAGCAGGAGCCGTCACAAAACAGCTCTCCTTGCGGATTATCCAAGGAGATATCTTTCAAATCAATTCTACCCTTTGTCTCTTGTTCGGTCGTTTACAGACAATCATGTGGCACTTCATCGCCGCAAGGAGTATCTTGCGGGAAAGGTAGGAGTTGAGCCGGATTAAGAATACAACACCTCTTAATTTGAATATGAGGAGCAAACAAGATCAATTCATATCTTGTCAACCATGCAGAAGTGAGGTGTTGCGTTTGAGTTCGGTTCAGTAGAACATCTACAGAGTGAGGCACCATCAGGGTTAGATCATGGCCTAGGACCATTCCCTCACTCTGTTTTACAGACGCAGCAGCAGCAGCGACAGCTCGCAAACATCTTGGCAAAGCGTATGCTACAGGATCAAGGGCGGAAAAAAAGTAACCGCACAGCCTATTCTTCCCTCCATGTTCCTGCATTAATACAGCCAAAGCACATCCATCACAGTCATGCACAAACAACACAAAGGCCTTTTCATAGTTTGGTGTGCCCAAAACTGGTGCAGAGCATAATGCAGTCTTAAGCAAGTCAAACGATTGCTGGTGTACCACGTTCCATGGCAATGGCAAAGAAATGCCCTTCTTTGTCAAAGCCAACATCGGTTTGATCACTAGTGAAAAATTTGGGATCCACAACCTACAGTAAGAAGCCATACCTATCAAGGCTCTAACTTCCTTCTGTGTATTTGGGACAGACATGCCAGAAATGTGTTTTATTCTTTCAGGTGTCAATCTTCTTCCCTCCTATGACAGGAGATAGCCTAAATAGGCGACCTCCTGACAACAATATTGACATTTTTTAAGTGAAGCTTTGTGACCATGCTTAGCTAGATGGATAAGTAATAACACAGTGCCCTCCTTACAGGCACTATCAGAGTCAGCAGCTAGAAGCAAATCATCAACGTACTGAAGCAAAGTACATTTAGAGGGCAGTTCAAGGGTATCAAGTTGTTCTTTCAAAGCCCTACTATAAATGCTAGGACTCTCTGTGTGCCATTGAGGTGCACGAGTAAATGTGAACGAGCGTCCCCCTAAGGTGAACGCGAACAAATATCTACTATCCTTTGTGTATAGGAATACTAAAGAAAGCATTCTTCAGGTCCACAACACTAAAGTAAGTAGCTGTAGCTGGAATCATGGTTAGGATTGTTGTTACATCAGGCACAATTGGAAATTGTGGAGCCACGACTTTATTAATGGCACGTAAATCAATTATGAAAGGGAATGGTATTGCATTATCGCCTTTCTTGTACACGGGTAAAATCGGACTGTTACACAAACTCCCTGAAATTTCTTCAATCACCCGCGATGCACAAAATCGGAAACAATGCATTTCAAAGCTCGCTCACCCTCAACTGAAATCTTATACTGAGGAATGCGTGGCAGCCCAATTCCATGTTTCAAAACTATCTTGACAGGTTCAATCTGTAAAACACCAACATCATTGTCGTCGACAGCCCACAAGCTCTGTGGTACATTAATGAATTCTGGAGGCAAAGGTCTAGTCAAGAATTGCGAGACAGAAAATTGCTGTGGTGAAATCGTCAAGCGTACTCCATCAGGAGAACAATAAATCACTGCATTTAATTCTTTGAACAGATTCAACCCCAGCAAGTTCTCTCCGCAATCCGAAGTCAACAGAAATGGACAATGGTTGGTAAAGGGACCCAAAGAAATAGGTACCGGCAAAGAAACCGGACAAACAACTGGTGTGCCAGAAAACAGAAACATTGGTTTGCCCTGACAATGGAATGTCAGGGCAAAACAATGTCGGATTTTTCCTAATGTCGGGAATGGATTGTCTAATAGTGTTCACTTCCTGTCGTGAAAACGGGACGCTAACAAACTGCGATACATAATGTGCGGGAATGTCCACAGCAAGTGTACCTGCTGCAACATTAGCAGGAATCTCAACCTTTGGGACAAATTTCAGAGGTACCTCTCTCAAAGGCAACTGAGATATAGGCAACTCTGAACGCTTACTAAGCAACATAGCTAAGTAGAGTGCTAAAGCAGTCAAAGAAGTGTCAAGTGAAAAAGCTCTCTTGTAAATACTCAATAACTCTGTGGGACAACTAATCTTCCTTTTTACACACTCATCCTGCAGGTACTCTACCATTACCTGTATCACTTTCCTCTGCATTTCTAGCGTATATTGACTATATGTGTCATATACTTCAACAGGAGTTATCAACATATCCGAAATCCATCTAAGTGCATCTTTCGTACAAATTCATGCTTCCTCAGATATCGATTTAAGACAAGGAAGGAACCGTTTCTGTACATACATATTTTCCTCCTTGTCATCCTCATTCTGTAACTTTTCTAACTCCTTTCTATACCCAAATATCCTCTCGACATGCTCATTTACCTTCTCCACAGTGTCTCTAGAAAATGCTAGAGTATTTAGATCCCTTAACCCTTGCGAGAGATCCGCAGTTCTATGGTAGTTATCTTGCTACAATGATACTTTGAAGACAGGATTATCCAGAACATCCCACCACTGGTAGACTGTGGTGCTGCCGGCAACTTTATTGATGACCATTGGGCTCAGGAGAAGGGCCTGGGTCGTAATAACAAGTTTGTGTCCATACCGGTTCAAGGTGTAGATGGAAACCCTTTAGTGTCTGGACCTATTAAAGAACAGACCCACATGTTATTCTGCAAAATATCATCTCATGTTGAACAGATCAGTTTTCACATCATCAGGACTGATCATTTTCCAATAATTTTGTGGTTACTGCACCTTTGTCTACATACCCCTTATGTTAATTGGACAGTTGGAACCATTTATTTAGGTTCTGAATATTGCGTAGCCCATTGTTTGACTCAGGGTGCCATTGGAATTAATTCCCTGCATCCGGATCCTCACGAATATGATCCTGTGCTCTTTAGCCAGATGTGTCACCTTCCTGATTGCTATGCACACATACGGGATGACCGTCATATTGATTTGGTACCAGATGAGCCTATTGCTTTTGGGCGCATGTATATGCTTTCACAGAAGGAGAAACAAGCATTGAAGGAATACCTCCAGACAAATCTTCAGAATGGACTAATAATATAATCCACTTCACCAGCAGGAGCTTCATTATTTTTAATTCCTAAAAAAGACACAGATGAACTCCGTCCATGTCTGGATTATCGGGGTCTCAATAAGATCACAATACCTGATCGATACCCTATGCCCTCATCCCAATATATTGGAAGCTGTTAACGGTGCTACGATCTATACTAAGCTTCACCTTACAGGGGGCCTATCATTTAATACGAATTGCAGAAGGGGAGCAGGACTCAGATGGCACATGTTTCATAACCCCAATTAGTCTGAACAAATGCATTTGCAATGTTCTTCAGAGAATTAAGTTGTATAGAAAACAGGAAATCCAGATCCAATTTGGGCTCCTTTTCCACAATGGGCACTTTAACATTAGTCCATGACGAGTGAATAGACTGGCAGAGAACCCCTATTTCACTACATTTAGCATGTGAAACCGTAACCTACTGCACCAAGGATATATTTTGCAGGCACACACTAAGGCTTGTTGGTTGCAAAGTAGGGGGAGCCAGTGTGCTTTGAAAGTCATGAGTAAAATTGCCTCATTACCACTAACAATAGTGAAACAGTTTGAAGTTGGTTAAGACCTACACAGTGGAAATTTTAGGGAAGCGATAGCTTGCAGGGGATGAAAAATAGAGTATAAGGAGGCTGGCACCTCAGGCACTAGAGCCTTGACAGCATCGGTCTCTCACCTTGCTGTTTTTTATTTATTTATAAGGGGCTCATGCATCAAAGCCTGTTTTTATCGGTTTTCGTTGGTGCTTCTTAAGACAAGTCTCAGTTGGCTGACGAGCAGGGGCGAACGACAGAAACGTCCAACCTGCTTTCTTCCATCTGAGATTTGTGACAGTCTTCAAGCGAAGTTGGTCAAATGGTAGGGCAGTTAAACATGAAATGAGTGTGGACTTCAGCCAAGGAAAATGCATACTTACTGGAAGATCTAAAAAGAGCATCAACCAAAGCCATATTATTAATAAGCTGGATGCCTTGAGATTCCAGCTTACCCATGATTACTTGACATTTAGTCAACAATTCTAGCAGCAATGTTGCAAGGATGTTGAACATAACTTCTGAGGAGCCACTCTCGTCAGCCAAATCGAGGGGACCAGGTGAAGTAACAGAAGTTGATGATGGCAAGCCGTTGGAGTGAAACAGAGAGAGAGACAGATGATGACCTTGCAAAGGGGACAAGTCACTAAATAATAAAGGCATTCAGATCATGTTAGTCATCTCCACTGGCAACAGCTCTTGATTGGGTTGCAAAATGTGTGCTTCTATGAGAAAATTAACAGCAGTTGGCATGACTCAGGCAGTGTCAATGGAGACATTCAGTTCATTCCTGCTAACCCCCTGCATAAGGTTCGCCCCGACTGTTGCGGATCCAATAACAGCGAGGAGGTAGGAGCAGATGAACAAATACAATCAATGGTAGATGGTTTCATGTTCTGAATGGCCCCCAATTACAAAATTGGCAAGATAAGACTCCTTCCCAGCCCTCTATAAAATGGGAATAGTCATAGAACTTCCAGGTGAGCCATATAGCCCATGCCACTGAACTACAGATTGAACTGCTGACCAAGCAACTTTGAGGATGTGGCTGCTGGAACAGAGTACTATCAAGCAGACTCACAGACCTTGATGATCCTGATTGCAACAATGAGGGACTGATCCAACCCATGGAGCAACCCATCTTGAAGATACCACTGCTCTGCTAAGATCAAGTCTCACAGAGCCTGTCGAGCTTCCTGTATCTAAGACAATGCTGTGCTAATCAAGATCAATCAATCCAACTCAAGGATATCCAACTACAGTATGAACCCATATGAAGCACCAAAAGGCAAGATTGATACTGTTCAGCTGCCAAACAATACATCAGTGAAATAGTGGAGTAGGTCTCAGGCCTTGGAACGCTAGGTAACCTGAATACTAGGCCTCATTTCGTGCCCTTAATAATGGTGAGCTCACCTTTCAATACCTTGACTCAAAGAAAGTTTTAATTGGTATTTGTGTGTTTTGTTACCTTTATTTAATTACTAACCTATTGTTAAATCTGCCCTGCACTGCAATTCCCAGCAATTTTGCCTGCTTTTTGTAGATACTCAATCTGTCTATAGTGTTTGTTTCCCATGCAGGGGTTGGTTGATAGTTCATTCAGATTGTATTGTGTTTATTGAAGAGTGTTATTATTATATACAGGCTTGCTTTGACATTAGTTTTCTTTTCTTTCTTGCTGTGCTGTGTTTGTTGTAGGACAAAAGGCAGCCCTTGGTTAAAATAACGTAAGGTGAAGGAGGCATACTATCTAATTCAGTTTGTTTAACCCATATGATTGAACCCCTGTGAGCCAGGTTGTCCTACAAGTTAGTTTGGGCATAGCACATTGAAGTCTGTGTCCCACCCTTTACTTTTTCTAGCTAGAGGAGGGGTTTGTCCCTGATGTTTCTTTACATCAGTGTAAAAACAATACTGAATTTCACACTTACATCTAGTCATGTAAGACACTCATTTTAAAGAATTAAACTCCTTCACAAGATTTCCTTTTTCCCAATAGTGCTTATGGAGAAGGAAGATGGTTCTGCCCACTGCAAATGTCCCTAGCTGTCAAAACCCTTGTCTTTCCATGAGTCCTCTTTGGCAAGTATTTCCCCTTCCTTGCCTGCACCTGTTTCCCCACTAGATTTTGATCCTTTGCTTCTGTTCACCGTCTTTGCTCCATTCAGCGATGTTTGCCCTTAAGCACCTGCTCAGTCTCACAACTCCAAGCCCTAGCTGCATGAATGACCCCATGCCCACCAACTCAGATTAGATTTTTTTTGTTTTTATTCTGTGTATTTAATGTGTTTTTTCATGTTAAACAAAGTTTCAGGGATGTATCTTCATATAATATTTTAACTGTACATTTTGACACATTTTCCATTCAATAACCGCAACATGATGAATTTCAGAGTGGTGATTTAAAAGGAGTAGTTACTAGTAAATCACTCTGCCTCTGCATCTGCATTGTATTTGCATTGCATTTCTTATTGTTGGTGGAAAATGCTATTTACGTTGCTACATTGAAGCTCATTTTGCTTCTGTGTGTATACTGCAAGATGGGATCGCTTTCGTTGTCACTTATGTGCAAACAGGTCCCCATTGGGCCATTTTATTTTTTAACTTCGCTGACGACACCCAACTGGTGTTTGAACTTAGTGGTAACTACGAACAGGACAGCGAAAAACTCTCAAGAATTTATAACATCATCGAAAGTTGGATGAAGGACAATTGGATGTGCTTAAATGCCACCAAAACAGAGCTCATGATATTTGGATCATCTCATGGCAGAAAAAAACTAAGTCCGCAATACACAGCATTTAAGATCAAAGAGACTCAAATCCCTATAGCAGATAAAGTGAAAACACTAGGCATGTATCTACAGGCATCCTTAGGAGCAGAAGCCCACACCGCTTACCTCAAGAGGAACTGTCAATATCATCAGAAACTATTGAAAAAAATCAGACCCTTGCTGAGCCCACAAAAAAGCACAACAATAGCAAGAGCCACAATTCTCTCCTGATTGGATTATGGCAACTCTTTACTAATGGGAGCCAGCAGCAAATCTCTAAAACAGTGCCAAGTGATCCAAAACAACACTATTAGAACAATCACCGGTAAACCTAAAATAGAACATGTCACAAAGGACAGAAAAGATCTACATTGGCTGACGATCTAGGAATGCATTATATTTAAAGCCCTTACCCTAGTACATCGATGTTTGTATGGAAAGCGCCAATCTACCTAAAAAAACAATTCATGTGGTATGAATCAAACCGCAACCTGAGATTAAACAAAACTGGTCTCATCCAAGTTATTCCAACAAAAAAAGCAAAAGGATTAGGTAGGGCTTTTACGACCAAAGCTGTCCTTAAATGGAACAAACTCCCTCCCACACTGAGATTGGAAACCAACCACCTACTCTTCAGAAAACAATTAAAGACACTTCTCTTCAAATAGGAGCTTACCTTGTTTCTTCTGCTAGCCCTACATCTTCTCTTTGTCCTGTTTTATGTGGCCCCCGCCGTGTCCTGTTTTCTATATTTTAGTCTGTCTTAATGTAAAGCGCACTGATGCCTGCGGGCTGCAGTGCAGTATAAACATATAAATAAAATAAATAAATAAATAAATAATGTGTACTGCGGAGTGCAGAAGTGCAAGTAGAGTGGCAGGTGGCGTTTACAAGGATTTCCTATGGAATTCGCCTGTTTTCTGCAAGCAGGCGCTTTCCATAGGAAATCAATGGATTTACGACATCATGAAAATCTCATTCTAGCGTAAAACCAAGTTGTTTTGGAAAGTGGAGGGGAAAACGAAGGCAGAAACATAACACCCACTTCCCTCCACCTTCAAAAAGAATGAAAATTCCTGGCGTGTGCATGGAGGCATTAAGACTGCTGTATCACAGTTACACCTGTCTTTAGCACCTCAATTTAGAGTGTGTAGCACTTGAAGATTAGCCCTATTGTGATTTTGTTGTATTTTTGGCTAAAAAATCTAATTATGGATCTTTAAAAATGCACTTCACATAGTATCAATAACACACATCTATGTGGTCCTCAAGTCCTGGGTAATGGCAGAAATAATCCCAATCTATAAAAAAGGTGAGAGAGACCAGGTGACTAATTATAGACCGGTATCCGTGCTTGATGCTGCCGGGAAGATTTATTCACGGGTGCTCCTTGGCCGTCTCCTTGGTTGGATAAATGATTAGAACATAATTGACCACCGATAAACAGAGTTCCAATGTGTAAGTACCATTGTTTTAGACTTTCCCTGCTTCTCCAGAAATATGTGAAATGTTAATCTGTACGTACTCCCAGAGAACTTGAAATCTGCTTTTGACAGTGACCCGAGATCATGGCTCTTAGAAAAGTTGTTGTCTCTAGGCTTCCCAAGAACATTAATAAATGCCCTGATTGCTCTTTAAAGTGGTAACAAAGCGACTTTGCGCTGGGCCCTGACTGATGATTGGACCATGCCTTTTCCAGTGGAGAGAGGAGTTTGCCAAGGGCGTGGCCTGGCTTCAACCTTTTTTGTTTATTCATAAATGCAGGGTTTGAGTGTATTGAACAAGTTCCCACAGATGCCCCAACACTGGGACAAGATAACATTCCGCTTTTATTATTTGCGTAAAATGCTGTACTAATTTCAATGACGCCAGTCGGTTTAAAGAAACTCTTTTACTCTTTTTAGCAAGAACATGGTCTGGAGATGAATTAACCAACAACAAAGACCATGGTGTAGTCTCCACCTAGGAGGAAGGAACCAAAGCTAAGTATTGTAATAGAAGGTACAATTCTTGAACAAGTATCTTGTATTATTAGCTTGGCGTGAGATTTGAGAGTAGTTGCACATGGCGAACACAAAAAGAAAAGGCAGATATAACACTTGGGAAAACTGGCAATGCAACTGTAATGTTTGCTAACTCTCGTGAGAATGGAGATATTAGCCCCTCACTTGAAGTATTTAGGGCTAAAGCAAAAACAGTGATAATCTATTGTTCAGAACTATGGGATACATTATTTTTAAAATATTGTCTACCATAGAGACAGACCTATTATGCTTGCGAAAAGCAACTACTACTATCCCTATGAAATCGTGGGTTATCTGGAATGGCATTGCATTTGACTTACAAGCAAAGACAGTGCATTATTGGTTATGAGGATGGTCCTTAGAGAACTTGATTAAATAAAGGGAACCAATCTCAGATTTCCATGAGCAGGATGTTGGAATGGAAGGAGGCATGGCCAACTGCCAACGAAAATGGCTGCTTAGATTCGACCTTCCCATTCCCCCTGCTTAACTTCCCAAAATGTGAGTGTGCAAGGGGCGCGATAGAGACAAGAAAACCAAAATGTCAGCAACGACGATGGGGACAGACTTACTGCAATCAAGGCACATATTGGCAGCAAGAAAATAATCATAAGCAAGACTTATGCCCCAACAGCAGATAAAGAAACCGTTTTCTTAGGATCTCCACAGATCTGGGTAAGAGCCCAATATTGATTGGAAAGGAATGGAATCTGACGATCAACCCGTTATACATAAATCTAATAATCACAGGGATGGAAATGCAAAATATAGAGAACATCTGAAGCAATTAATGACAGATGATGGATTCTTGGAGAGTACTAAATCCTTCAGGCAGAGGATTCATTGTCACCTAGTGTGATCAACAACATGATACAATGAGATACTGTGCTGGAGGGGTCCCAGACCAGGATGCTGTGAGTATATCATTAGGTACATCACTGATGAGACCACAGATGAAAAGGTGGAGAACGAACACAAGCATGATTAAGCACCCGGAGGACAAGCAAGTGCTTAAACACATGATAGAAGAGTATTCGTATTCAAATGAGGGCTCAGTTAACAGGGTGAGCAGCCTGTGGGCAGCACAGAAGGCATATATTAGGGGAATAATAATACAAAATAGTGCAAGGAGAAATAAGAGAGACAGGGACACACATGCAACACTTGAGAAAAAAATAACCTGTTTATCGCGCCTTTGTAAAGGAACACCTTCAGAGAAAAACCTAATGGAAGTTTGAAAAGCAAAGTATGAGTTGAACATGCTGTTCACAAAAACAGCAGAACATGCTCTATTCAGATTAAAGGCAACCCACTATGAGTAGGGGAAGAAGGGAGGACTTGAGTTGGCAGCACAATTGAAACAGAGAAGAGCAAGTAGTGAATGCTTTAATCAGAAATGTGGACACAGGAGAGAACATCACAGCTCCTAGGGAAATAGGAAAAACATTTTGTAGATTTTACAAAAACCTACCTTCCCACCCCGACCCGAAGGAAATGGAAGGGTTCATGAGCACCATAACACTTCCCACCCTGAGAGATGAAGACAGGTGCGTGTTAGAGGGCCCATACTTAGTAGGGGAAATTAAGGCGTCTATTAAAGGTATAAAGAAATGAGTGCAAACAAGTAGCCAGGGGAAGATGGGCTACCCATAGAATTCTATAAAGAGGAGGGGAGATGTTTTCAGGAGCACTGACAATGCTCTACAAAGAATCAGTAGACGAAGGAACACGAGATCCAGAATTTAACAGGGCACTGATAACAGTGCTACCTAAACCAGGGTGAGCCCAAACAAGCTGTAGGAGTGATCAATCTCCCTATTTAATGCATACATTAAAGTTCTAGCAAAGGAACTACCAACAAGACTTCATAAAGTTATCACACATTTTGTGCACAGAACTAAAGTAGGCTACATGCCTGGCTGCTCAGTAAGGGATAGGTTATCACACATACTCTGGCAGGAAAGAAAAGGTGAGCCAGCACTCTCTATTGGTGCAGAGAAAGCCGCTGTTAGAGTTTAGTGGGGGTATCTTTCCTGGACACTAGAATGATTTGGCCTAGTTGACGGCTACAAACTATTATAGTCTCACCGCAGCGCAAGGGTAAATACTGGAGAGCACATTTCGGAACCATTTCGAAGTTGCGAGAGGCACAAGGCAAGGCTGTCCACTCTTGCCACTGTTATTCACATTGGCCTTGGAACCATTGTCTACCACAATACGGCGAACTGCAGACATAACATGAATACAGACACCAATGGGGAAATGAAGGTCCTGCTATATGCAGACAATATTATGTTAACCCTAGCCAACCCCTCATCTTCTATAGCAAAACTACTGAAGGTTGTACAAGACCTCTCCACCTTTTCAGGTTATAAGATTAATTGGGTCAAGTGTGAAGTGATGCCACTGAACAAGAACAGCACTAAAACCAGCAAATCATGCCAAATATTTAGATGGGTCGAGAAAGGCATGACATACCTGGGGATACAGTTAGGCCTAACAGATATGGTCAAAGACAACGCTGAGAAGGCATGGAACATAATACGCCTAGAAATGATCAAATTCACATCACTCAAACTGTCTTTTTGGGGGAGGGTGGAAGTTGTAAAAATAGTAATCATAGAGAGGCTAAAATACACATTCACTATGTTTCCCCCTTGAGGTTTTGCCTCTTCTGAAAAGAAGGATTTTGTGGGATATAAAAGATATTGTGTGGGTAAGCATGAGACCATGGCTTAAACTAGAGGAACTATATGTCCCCATAACAGCAGGAGGCCTTAACTTGCCCAGCGCAAAATTTTACTACCTAGCACACCAACCCTGCCAGGTTGCGGCATTCTCTTGGGAACCAGAAATGCGACCAGGCATTGGTCAAGTTAGAGAGTATTGGGTATGTTAAAGGGGGTGGCAATGATATATGGTGAGAGAGTTGGGAGCAAAAAACATCCAATCCTAAGGTCCACCATAAAGGCCTAAGAACGAGCAGACTCATTAATCAAGGTGGATAGCCATTGGCAGAGAGAGGCCCCACTTTGGAACAACAAAGTCATTAAAATAGGGGGGAAGTGCATACCATGGGCACAGTGGGAAGCCATGGGAATACTACAGTTTAAGCGTATGTGGGACGGAGTGAGGCTGCTTAGCTATGAGGCCATAGCAGCCAAATGTAACCTAGAGCAATTGAAATATGTACAACTCACACCTTGTGTCGCAAGAACACACAGATACGTTAGGCACATTACAAAAATCTCTTCAGTGGCAAAAGATATAACAAACTGGAATGGAGAAAAGGCCCATATAGGAACCCTTTACATGGCATTGAGATATTCTATGTATGGGGACAGCACAAGGAATGGATAGTGGAGAGGTGGCAATAAGTGCAGAACACACAGCTGAGTGAACACTTGGTTAATAGCATTGTGGAGAACTAGGATAAAGGCAGCTGAGAAGCTCGGCCGAAGTTAACTCAGTTCAAAATTCTGCAGGGGTGGTAGTGAACTCACAAGAGGCTACACGCAGCAGGTCTCCAGCAGCAAGCTAGGTGTTGGAGATGTATCACGCAAGAAGCACACGTCCTGCATATATTATGGTCCTGTGCGAAACTAGAGAGCACACTGGGCAGGCACCCATGGATCAACACAGACCACATTAGAAAATAAGCTCTCGTCAACTCCTATGCTATGCATATTAGGTGAAATGTCACAGAAATATACTCTCAGAGCCAACTAATTGAAATGGCATCAGCACAGATTTACTGGTTGCCAAACAGGGCATATTAAGTTTATGGGTACCGAGAAAGGACCTTTCGCCTGGGTGGCGAATGTAATAAAGATGGTGGCATATGAAAGATTGATACACAGAATTTAAGACAGGGAGAACGAGTTTTTATTTACATGGGGCAAATATCTATTAACGGGAACAGATCTTTGAAGGCTCAGAGACAACCCTCCCCTCGCCTCCGATTTTGGCTTATACCTCCATCCACTATTGGTAACACCATTAGATACAATAATATAAGGAACACACAGGAGGAGGATAGGCTCCCATGGACAATGCATTGAGATAACTGAATACTACAGCTGACGGAAGCATATAGTATGAATATCTCTATACACTTTAGTTCACATTAGTTCTGTTTCTGCTTTTTCTTTGGAGAGGCTGGTTAGATTTTGTTTTTAAAAAGGTTTTTTTTTTAGGTTTGCCTGTTGCTTCTTTGTATTTATGTACTACAACTATTATGGAAGATGTTAGTGCATAGTAACAGGCTTCTGTATATGGCTGACGTATACACTGCCAATCTCTGTTGTAAACATTTCAACCAAAAATGTTTGATTAATACAAATTATGATCCAAAAAAACAAAAAATGGTGGAGTGGCATTGCCATGGTGTAGACATGTTAAGTCTATGTTGAAGTGTATAGATTGTGGGACAGCGTGGGCACATCCAACATGTATTACCACTAGACTAAACATCATGGTTAAATCAGCTTATAATGATAAGACACATGATTGTATCTTCATATTTATTTAGAGTACTGTATCACGTGCATATTGGAAGATTACGACCAAGTTGGGTTATGAGAAACATTTACATCGGATTTCACCAGATCCTTATGCATTAGGTTTAAATTGGGCACCTTGGCATTAGGATCAGTAACCAAAAAATGGAATCCATCACATGATGTTAAGTGTTTATGTTGCACAGACATTTTGGAGACGTTGGTACACTTCTTTCTGATCTGTCCACAGTACAAAGATTTAAGAATTGCGTATCTGAAACCTATTTTTATTTTCTAATAAACGCGGAAGTAAGGAGCACTGTGGAAGCAATGGCACTCTTTAAGAGGCCCCATGATACAAAAGTAATATATCCGTAGCCATTTCTACCAATAGACAAAAACATGTAGCTGCTTATGTCGGATCTACTTAATCCATTGACATATTTCTGTCTGGTATTATTGGTTTAACCACGATTTCCTAGGGTGTATATACACTGTGATATTTATCTTTAAAAATAATAATTATAGCCGTGCAATATTATAAATATTTTGCAATTGTATTGCTTTCAATATATGATGTTCAGTGCTTTATGATGTGTTGATATTATGCTGTTTTGCTTTTATGTTGTTTAACCGAAATAAAGGTTATATGATGATGAAATAGGTATGCATCTCTAGCCACACAAACAGCAATCTCGATACGTAACTAAAGCAAATGGCGATGTTGAGTGGAAAAGCTAATACTGTGCGCCCTTGACATTTCTAGTGTCAACACAAAAGGATCACGAGCTATGTAAACTCGAAATGTACAAACGAGGGGGATAGCCCAGGAAAAATTTTCTTAATGTGTCCAACATGGATATAGATTTAATTTTTGGAAACTCTCCATCGAGACCTGTGGAAATGTTGAAGGTCAACTCATGTATTTGTCTCTAAACACCACTCTAATTCTGCTGATTAATAGCTCCCCATTCGACCCTTACATTTATGAGAGAACCCTGGCTTACATCAAGTGAATTAGAACGAGCTGGGGCTGACTTTGGTTTGAAAGGCAGACGGGCATGCCCTGCCTTTTGAGTTCACGAACAGTCCTTTTAAATGTGTTTTGACTATTGATGTTCTGCAGAGAATTATGACTCTCCCCAAAAGATTGATTTTGCTTTCTTGTTATTCCCATTTTCACATGAATAGTGTATACTGGCGACCATATAGTTGTTTGCAAATAATTGTAATTGAAATGTTACAATACGTGTGATGTACATTTTTTTTTGTAAATTATTCAATGTGAAACGGCATGTTGAGTCCATCAAATAAAGTTCCGAAGTGGATACAATGTAAGTAGAACATTTAATTAAATATTGGTCGAACTTCAGAGGTGTATGCCTGGAATACCAGATTATAACTGATCCTCGAAAAACTGGATGTAGACACGAAAAGTGATCCCTTGAAGATAGATCAAACACGCCACGTGGAAACAAACACGTGATCTTTAATGCCAAAGGCGTCCAATTATCGCTAGATGGCATGCATCAGGAATAGGAGTGTCTCTTCCGCCATGGTCCGACACTTTGGACCCAAACTGCTGAACATATTGCCAAAATCTGAAATATAGTAGCCGTCTGTTTCCTCTTTGTCTAAGGCACATGTTTGGTATAAAGGAAACCAGCACATGTAAGATAACATAACATGTATACACGGATTGTTCACATTGGTGGAGTAGAGCATAGGCAGAGGGGATATTTCTGCCCTGTGGACATTCTGCAACCCACAATGCAATGCAACCCCATCCCAAAGGTGAATTGATCTTAAAGCACAAGTTAAGCAAACCAACTACAAAGGATACGATGCTAACAGTCTGGCAGCCTAGGAATACACACTTTAGCATCTGTGACATTTAGTACTCAGATCAACTGCAAAAGCCGCCCACCAATGGCCGTTAGAAGAAAGGTTAACAAAAGGAGAAAAGGAATTGTAGCAATTGGTAGAGTAGAACATAGGCAGAGGGGATATTTACCCCCCATTCTCCTTGAACATCGGGAGTAGGAGTGTCAGTTTTGCCCTGTGGAGATTCTGCAACCCACACTCAGTGGTCGAAGTGCCGGGAGCGGTCGGGAGCGGTGCTCCTCTACTTTTTTAAATTACGTTTTACAGCTCCTATACTTTTATTTTAAAAAGAAACCTTTCCGGAATGGTTTCGTTTTAAAATAAAAGTGTAGGAAGACGTTGCAGCTTGTACTTTCAGTGCAGTGCACTGAACATTCCATTAAACGGCAGGTGCAAGTGTTTGGGGTTTGCATTGTGTGTGGGAGGGGGGCCTGATGATGGAGTTTGTGGGGAGTGGGTGCAGGCCAGCAAGGAACATAGTTCCACTACTTCTTTTCGTTCACTTCGACCACTGCCCACACTCTCATAAAGCACCGGGGAAAGCAAGGCTTCTGGTTCCTCTCCTGCTGAACACAGAGTTGGTGAAGTCGTAGCATGCATCTTGCAAAGTTAGCAAGTGCTGAGCACTTCAAATTGGGGACCTCACATCATCATCACCATAACCTTGATTAGGGATGGGAGGAAGGGAACGCCAAAGCTGTTTGCTGGTATGGGAGAAGGGGGAGCAGGAGCAAATCTTGAAACAGGATGCTACAAAGTCAGCCCATCAGATTGCTGAGTTGTTATATGTCTCAAATTTCTGAAGCAGCCATCATTTCACAGGCGGAAAGTGGCAACAATGAGTGCAGGCAGCCCCACCGAGTAGTCATGCACCCCATGCGACTGCTTATGGAAGGGATTTGCACTGGACTAATAAGCTGTTCCTTCCTCCCATGATTTGGAAGACATGCAAGGCAAGGGAGATGATTAAAACAGCGTATGCAGAGGGTAACCACGGGGGAACTTGTTGTAAAGTTTCCGGAGATACCATGCCCAGCTTTGCCCTGACCCTTAACTACAATGTGACCTCCTTAGAGGAAAGGAGCACCCAACATGTGGGAGACATACGACAATGGAAGTTAACACGTGTTGCCCAGCAGCATATTTGCATGCAAGACAATTTTTTAAATGCAGTTTAGCCGTGCACCGTTCCAATGATCGTAAGGTACAAGTCAAACTATCCAACTTTATAAGATAGGCCTGCCAGTGTGGCAGCCAAAGGAATACAAACATTAGGATCTGTGAAATTCAGTACTCAGAACAACTGCAACAGCAGCACACCTACGGCCATAAAAACAAATGTAAAAAAACGAGAAAATAAATTGCAAGAGAAATAGCTAAACTCGCACAAGAATTGAATAATTGTCTGTCACCAAATCATTCCTTCCAATGAAACTCCAGTTATTTCTTTGACATGCAAGGAGAACCCCAAATACAATATAAGCGATTGAAAGAACCCTTTGACCTTTATGTGCAAACAGTACATGGACCAAATTATTCAAGTGAGTGTAAGAAGTCTTTTAATAATACATTGTTTAGGGAACTTTAAGTGGGGAAGTAAAGTGTATGAAGATGCTAGACACATGATGTGACAAGAAAGTAAGTATAATCTTAGAGCATTATCACTTCGGAAAAAAGGCGCAAGGGCAAGGTGAATCAGTTGAACAGTACAATACTGCTCTCCGATGTTTTGCCACTTCCTTTGAATTTTGGAAAAACCTTGAGGAACACCCCGAGATCATTTTATGTTGGAGTGCAATGATAGCATGGTGAGTCAACTCCTAGGGTCCAAAGGAAATCCTTAATTAGAAGAAGTCCTTAGAGTCGCTAAGGAAGTGGAACATTCAAATACATGTGCAAATGAACTGGAAAAAAGAACACAACCTGAATTGAAGAAAGGGGAACTGTTGACATCATCTGAAATATTGGTTGTTCAAAGCAAGAAGAATGAAAGGAAACAAAAACAATTTGTAAGCAAGAAATCCTTCCGTAGAGATACAATTGAAGGAAAAGATAGAAAAGCATGCTTTCAACGTACAATGTCTTTCATTTGTCCAACAGTGAAAGATGTCCTGCTATAAAAACGTTATGCAAGAGGTGCAATTGCAAAGAAAATCTCCCCAACTGCTGCAAAAGCAAATCTGAGAATACAGAATACATAGATGAGTTGTGTGAAGATTCAGAAGAGTACAAATATATGATCGAAGGGAGGACAGAATCAATTATGGCAATTCAAGATGAAGATGCATATGCAGAAAAAACAATGGCTAAAATAAAGAGTTGCAGTGGACATGGTAAATCACACAAGCTTCAGCAGCAGGGGTAAGGCAGTTCTCATGTGAATTCTGATCTGTTTGCCTTCATGGATCAGGGAGAGAAGCTCGCCAATGGTCTCCCTATTCAGCCGCTACAGGGTAATCAGCTGGATATCAATCAATGGCCATGGTGAGGGCCTGCCTGAGGAATGTGCACTTGTCTTGCAAGGTGTCTCCTCCTCCTCTCTGTGCCCTGTGCTGCTGTTCCTCCCTCTGCTGCTCAATGTGGAGAAGGAGGAGCTGCAAGTACAATTTAGCGACAGCAAGCGGCAGCGTGTTGTTGACAAGTGTGTTTGGGTCAGTTGCAGACCATTTGTAGTCTTTTAGAGTGGATTGGGTGCACATGTATGCATTTACCTCCATCAACTGTATGCGTTTACCTCCATCTTTTAGGTGGAGATAACTGCCCTGTGTTTTCAGTGGAATTAACACAGTATTTTGGTGGTATTTCAACTTGTGATATGGTAAAACTACTGTTTCGCATCTTGGCGGTAATTAAGCCAGCAGAAATAACGCTGATGCTAATTCCACCTGATGTTGGCGATAATTCCACCAGCGATAATTACACTGGGGCTAATTACACCGGCGGAATTCGTGCCATCCCCTAATATGTTGGTGTGGTAAAAGTGGCAGTAATTCTGTTACTGCCACTTTAAATGTATACCACTGAACTCATAATGAGCCCCAAAGCCTCTTTCGGAACGAAAAAAAAGAAGTGGGTGACTACTCGGCAAGAATAGACATTGGATGTGAAGCATGTGCCTGGTATTCAGATATAAGTGGATTGCTTATCATAGACGGTCAAGAAGATGATTAAGAAAAGCAACAGGTTCTTAACATAGACCAGGACAGAGTGTCCATGGAGGAATGGGACAAAGTTATCGGTCTGGATGAAATGTTAAAAAAATTGAATGAGGCATTACAGAGCGGAAGGATGGATGAGAATGGATGTCAAACATTTCAAAATGAAGCAATAATGATGTTACAAAGTGAACTGCATGTTGCTTTGGGAGGTGATCAAAACATTCCACCAGAGGCTTTGAGAAAATAACTATTGGTATGTGCCAATGAAGAACACCAAGGGATGTCAAAAACAAAACCATTAGGCATGTTTATTTGTGGCAAGGTATGGGAATACAAGTTGAGAGATTAATTAGCAGTGATCGAATTGATTGTGAACGGTCGTGAGCGTTGTTCCACTCCTTTTAATTTTTACATTAAACCATATTCACCATTCTGTAAAGAGCATTTGTCTATTCATGTCCTTGTTTGTTTGTTTGTTTGTTTATTTATTTGGTATAGCGCAAAACCAAACCCGAAGGGGTAGCTGGGCGCAGACAGTACAATGATACTTGAGAACTTGGTTACAGGAAAAAATACAGTTATACAGTTTATATTACTAACAAAGTTGCATGTACAAGAAAATGCGAAAACAACAGTTCAGGTTGGTTAATCAGATATCAGATCATAGTTACAGTCATCTGGGTCTCTAGAGCAGGTGGCAATGGAATGGTAAGCTAAGTGTCGTTGGAAAGTATCCAGGTGAGGACTTTTCGCCTGAAGCTATGGTAAGGTTGGTCCATTCTAAGATCCAGAGGGAGTTTGTTCCAAGTTTGCGCAGCTATGACCGGAAAACTGGAGCCGCCAGCTGTACTCTTTTTATATCTAGGCACCACTAACGTATAGGCGTTAGTCATTCTAGTAGGGTGGTTAGAGGATCTCTCGTTGACTCTGTTTACCAGGTAAGGGGGAGCTATATTGTTAAGACATTTGGAGGTAAGGGAAAGTGTTTTGAGGGCAATCCTGTCTTTGATTTTTAGCCAGTGGATATTTTTCCTAGAGGTGGAGATATGAGCTCTATTAGGAATATTTAAAGCTACTCTAATAGCGTTGTTTTGGAGAGTTTGGAGTTTATCAAGGATATACTTGTTAGATCCTGCATATAGGACATTACAGTAATCCAACTTGGATATGATGAGTGCATTAGCTAATGTAATGCAACTAGTCTCAGTTAGAAATGGTCTGCATGCTCGGATCAATTTACAAGTATATGCAGTGGAAGATGCTAGTGAGTTAGTTTGTTTCTTGAAGGTGAGCGCTGAGTCGAGATAGACCGAGGGTTTTTACTGCAGGCATCACTTTGATGACATTATTGTCGATGTTGAATGAGGCATAGTTTGGGTCAAGTTTTTTGATGGCCAGCTCTGAGCCGAGGATCAGTAACTCAGTTTTGTCATCATTCAAGCAGAGGCCGTGAGATGCCATTCATGCCTGAATGAGGAGATATATCTTATTTACTAAGGCCGTGTCTTCCAAGAAGTTGCCCGAAAGGGGGATAAGGATTTGAGTGTCATCTGCGTAATTAGTGTAGATGATACCTAATCTGTCCAACTTGTCAAACAAGGGCTTAGTAAAGATGTTATACATCGTCGGAGATACACATAATCCTTGAGGGACACTGCATGAAACTTGTGTGGGATCAGCGGCTGCTAGGGGGGAGAAGACTCTCATTGTCCGGTGTGCAAGGAAGGATTGCACCCAGGTTATGGCATCACTTGAAAAATGAGCGGCAGAGCTGAGGTGATTGCATAAGACTGCGTGATCTACCAAATCGAAGGCCGTGGATAGATCAAGGAGGAGTAGCATAGCTGATTTGCCATTGTCCTTCAACTCGTCAATTTGGGTCTTGAGGTCAATCAGGGCTGTTTCAGTACCATGAAGGGGACGGAAGCCAGATTGCAGTGAGCCTAGTAGATTGTTAGTTTCTAAGTAGTCCTGAATTTGCAGGTACGCTACTCTGTCAATAATTTTAAGCAGAAATGTGACATTGTTGATAGGTCTGTAATTTGTCGGCATTGCAGGGTCAAGTGTTTGTTTTTTTAGCAAGGGAAGCACCCAAGATTGCTTGAGGTTATTGGGCACTAGGTTAGACTTAAAGGATGCATTGATAAGTTTAGAGATGAAGGGGGCTAGGTATCTAGCTGCATCTTTTATAATTTGGGCGGGGCAATTGTCACCTTTGCAGTTGGAGGGCTTTAGAGATAGTATGATTTTTTCTGTTTCCAATATAGATATGTGTCCAAAGCTAAATGGGTGAGGGGTGTTAGGCTGGTTTGGGAGGAGCTGTGGCTGAGGTGTAGGCTCCGTTGGCAGGAGCAGGGAAGCTTTTTTAATGGCAATTTTGGTTTGGAGCAAGCTAATTTTGCCCGCCATGGCATTTTGTATATTAGTGCACCAGAGCTTATTTTTAGGAATGTTATCAGTCGGGGGTATGGGTGATTCCATTTCATGGAGGATGGAGAATAGCTCCTTGGTATCTGATTTGGACTTAGATATTCTATCGTTAAAGGTATTTCTTTTAGTGCTTATGATTTCCTTTTTATACTGTTTGGCGAGAGTGGCTAATTTAATTTTTTTCTCCTCAGTGGGTGAGTGTTGCCAAATTGACTGCAGCTTTCTTTTTTGAATTCTGAGGTCTTTCAGGTGTGGTGTGAACCAGTTGTTTAGGTGACAAAGTTGTTTGCTTTTGCGTGTTTTGGTAGGGGCAATCGAGTCAAGTGCCTCATCGTGCTGTTATAGGCTTCCACAACCGACATAGGGTCTGTGGTGTTATCTAGATTGTTGAGAGTAGGGAGGAGGTGGGGTAGGAGTTGTTCTGCTGTGATGTCTTTTTTACTTCAGGTAGGGAGTGGCGGGGCCATAAGTATAGGTTTGGGTCGGATAAGGTCAAGTGAGGCATTGAATATAATTAAATAATGGACAGTCCAGGATTGTGGCACTATGTTGGTAATGCTAATGTTGCAATTCCGATCAGCAACCCAGTCTAGGGTTCTGTCTTTGGCATGAGTAGGTGAGGAGACTTTTAGTGTTAGGGTGTAGTCATTCAGAAGTGAGGCAATGGATAGGGCTTGTTTGTCATTACATTCATTAAAGCCTACGTTGAAGTCTCCTAGTAATGGAATTTGAGCGTGGTCTTTAGTATTATTAGTCAGGATACTTGTTAGGTTGTCTTCAAAGGTTCCTAGTGGTCCGGGTGGTCTGTAGATGACATACATGGTGAGGGTGCGGTTACAAGAAAGGTGAAGTTTAGCAGTAAGGAGTTCACATGATGGAAATAGCAAGGTAGTAGCTAATCTGATGGGTAAGGTCGATTTATGGATGATAGCTAGGCCACCTCCTTTGGTGTTGGGTCTATCGACTCTTAGTAGTTGGTAGCCATCAGGTATAGCTAGCATGATGGCAGGGCCAGCTGCCTCATGGAGCCATGTTTCGGTTATGACTAGTAGATCTAAATTCTCATTGGTTAGAGTGTCCGAGATCTCTGTAGCGTGGGCTACCATGGATCTGGCATTGATGAGAGATCCAGTTAGAGAAAGGGTGCTAGTTGGTTTAGTCGAGGGAAGTGGTTTATTTTTAGTAGGGGTGACTCTTTGTGCAGGTGACTGGTTAGTAGTTATGGGGGCAGGGTGGAGAGTGGCAGATTTGAGGTATTGCGGCGTTTGTTAGCTAGATCAATATAGCCTCTATAGTTGTGGTGGGATGATGCTCCATGAAGACGGGACAATCTTGCCCTCAGTCTCGCGTTTCTGTCCTTAGGAGGGTATGAGGCAGCGGATGCAAGTGCCATGGTAGTGAGGAGGCTCAGTGCAAGGTGTAAAGTTTGGTGTTGGGTGATTTTCATTATGGTGGTAGGCAGGGAGGAGTTGCTGATAGGCAAGTCCAAATTCGGGCTATAAGTGTAGTCTAGTGCTGTGTGCGAAGGCAAGTAACTATATAGGTAATGGCACTTCAGTAACAGGGAAGTCTAGGCAATCTATTAAGAGACCGTATAATGGTGGTTGGGTAATCTAGGCAGGTACAAATGGACTGGGACCTAGGTAGGCAGGCAACTGGCCAGTGCAAATGGAGGCAGACTAGGCAGGTACAGATGAGCTAACTAGGGCAGTGTATCGCCTAAGTACGTGAGGCTGGGTTGGGTAGCGCCTGGGTTCGGGTAGGACACTTAAGCCAATGGAGCCGTAAGGCAACTGCTAAGTTCGAGGTCGTGCCTAGGCTGCAAAGTTGAAAGGGACATGTGCGAGGACGGTAGCAGGGTGCCAGAGTGCAGATCTAAAGGCACAAGCTGGCAGGTTGGAATGCTAAGGTGCAATTGACTATGGTGGTGAAAGCAATCATGTTACTAAAGATCCAGAGTGCGGCTGGGAGAGGCATCTGGCCTACCTTATATTTCGCATAGCACACGGGCCTCAGTCCTATCGCCTGCTACTTCTGTGGTAGGTGGAAGGAGCTCCTGCTTCTCCCTGGTGCAGCTGGAGATTCTTCTGAGTGTGAGGGCTCCAGCACAGCGATTCAGTTCGGTCGGAGATGTAACACTCACAGACGCCAAACAGGCAAATAAACAGGCCTTTTCAGTGAGGGCCTTCTCGGGTGGTGGGCCGGCTTCCTCCTGCAGGTGGGGGCCTGGCTATAGGAACCAGACGATGTGGGGAGCGGATGCGGAGGGGACAAGAATCGTGGCTATGGGCTCAAAAGGCTCCAGACAGGACGCACCGCCTTGTGCAGTGTGCCTTTGGAAGTGGGCCGGCTTGAACCTGCCGGCTCTCTATTGGTCCAAAAGTAGGATCTATGGGCCAATCAGGTGCGGATGGTAGTCCTGGTGTGTTTTTACACACAGGACTCGGTGTGAAGATGGCGGGCGGCCATTTTGCAGAGGCTAAGGGCTTCGAGTTCGCTAATGGTACTGGCTGCACTCCAGTGCTGTAGAGGCCAGATCGAATGCAGACAAAGACCCTTTTTAGAGCGCCACACTATAAAACGAATTGTGGCAGGGGTCCGTGGATGAAATTGTAGATTTCGCGCTGGTGGGCTGCACGGATATTAATGCAGCAAAGATGGGGCAGGAGGCCTACCTTGTGGTTCGTGTGTGCCTCCAGGCACGCCACTGCTCCTGCAGTGGGGGGGAGCTCCAGCTCCTCCGGAGGCAAAGGAATGAGTGGGGGAGGTGGGTGGGCGGGTGACTTGACAGCTATGCCCGTGATAATAAGTGCGTGCGTGTGTGTGTGTGAGTGAAGCGGCAGCTGTCGCAGCAGAATTAGCCCACCAGAAAATGGCCTTAGTTACTAGTCAATTAGACTATTGCAATTCCCTGGCTGCAAGACCTTGTCAGATATTGCACTGCCGAGACCACAGTTCCATTACCTTTTTTTTTTACATACTTCTACCACTGTTAATACCACTGTTAATTAGAGATTGTGACTCCTGTGAAAAGTCAAGTAAATGATGTACCAGCATGACAATTTCCCTTACTGTTCTGATGATCTCTACAATACTGTGGGAGAGGGTTTGTTTCGAAACTGTAGGCCTTGTGAAAAGTCAAGGTATACAGGTGTATTACATGGTTATGCTATGTTATTTGTTATGTTAGTTGACATTTATATAGTGCTCTATATATCATTGGTATGACCTTGTTAGGCAAAGTTTGCATGCAGTACCCTCTAGGACAACGGCAAACAACTATGACTACAGATCCAAGCAAAACCAACATTTGGTATAAGTCTTTACCTCACAGTTTTTGGGAGCGAGTTGAGCAGCCAGGCTTATCATAAGAGAGAATGTGAGCTTGTAAGGGTGTTTCACAGAGGTCTACAATCACAAGTATTCAGATAGACACTTAACCTCAAGGTTTCTTGGTTAAGTGTCTTAATTCATTACACAGTCAGTTAGAAAACATTCACTAAAAGGAAGCAATCAATATCACACACAAATATACTACAGTACTTCACACTATCCGGTTCTGTGACATTTAAACTAAATTGAAGGAGGAGCAAAATGGCATTCAGAGCATTTGAAGTAGGAGCAAAATGCATAAGATAGTAAAACAAATATTACAGTTACTCTTAAACAGTGCAAATAGTTTGAGTTCACCAGAGGAGTTGATTCAATGCAATAGGTAGACCAAAGTCAATGGGCTAGAGTCTTGTATAGGTAAAAACGGTTCTGGTAGTTAAACTGAAAAGTTTTTGTCACGGTTCGTAGAAGTAGTTCGTAGAAGAAAGATTCAGATGTCGGGTCACAAGCTGACTAGGCCTGCAAGTTGCCAAAGTTTTGTGCACTTTCGCCGTGAGAGGTAAGTGCTCTCAGTCAGGTTTTCCCAGTACCTTATATTGAAGAAAAAGATGCAAACTTCTGTTCCTGGAAGTTCCTGCAGATCTCGCTGTTCCTAAACCTCAGTCGTGGGGACAAGAGGGAGGATGTTGGGGGGCTCCTGCACTGCACAGTGACTGGTCACAAAGCTGGCAAACTGGCAAATCTTTGATTCTGGTACCTGTCATCAAGCACACAAACTGGTGTCCTTCTCCCTGGCTATTCGGTTTCCTTCAGCACTCTGAGGAAAATACAACCAGCTCCGAGAATGGTGTCCAGGTGGCTTACAAGTTGATTGGTCCCACCAACTCAAAGGGAGAAGTCGTCCTTGAAGGGCTTCTCTGTTGAGATGAACTTGGCGATTCGGACCTGCAGCAGGGATCTACCCGGGCAAACCAACGGTCCAGGAGTTTCAAGCAGCCGTCTTCTTCCAGCTCGTCTTTGACTCTTTCATTCCAGTGGTCGACTCTGCCTTCCAAGCCAAGAGAGTCACCTTTTAAACAGGTTTTTCTCACATTAATTCGAGCCTAGCTGCCAGCCAGCCAATCACGCCAGAGTGCGTTTGGGTCTCTTAGGAGACTAAGCACAGGGAGTTTTGGTCACCTCTGTCACTTCCTGGCCACCCCAGACACTCAGGTGCCAGAGGTGGTCATCAGTCCTGAAGCCTGCCATAGGTGTAGGTACAAAGGGAGCATACCTGGTTTGGCACACAGAGACATATTCTAGAAGGACCTTTCCAAAAATGAAATGGCAAAAAAAGAAGACCGGGACCTGTTTAAACAAAGGAGGCTCAGATGCATTCTTGAAAAACATGGCTCCGTGATTTTTAGCTATCAGTGTTCGCGGTCGGGAAAAACCATGGTAGTTTGTTGTAAAACCAATGCCACCAGCCATTTAGATAGGAAAGGGTAACTTTTGACTGCTACATGAGTTTCTAGACATAGGGGATACTAGGACTCCCCTCCAAGACTCTATTGGAAGATGGTGTGTGCTCGGTCTAGGAATTTAAAAAGACTAGCAAAGTCAATTTAACTTTACATTCTCTGGGAAACAGTAGTTTATCCCACAGAAGGTGTTAAAAACCTTGGGACAGCCTAAAAGGCTTCCAAGTGGACTGCCCCAAGGGTGCTGTGTGACACACATGAACATATGATGCCTATGGAGTTGTCTAAAACTCCATAATGAAAGAACACAAGAGTAAAACACACATCAAAATACATGAGATAGTGGGGAAAAGGCTCACACTCTCTCCAGGTAAAAAAAATCAAGTCCTCAAAATCCAGCAAAGTTGCTGGGAGTCTCTAAGGTGAAGGAAATTAGCACATTTATGAGAATTCTCCCTAACAGACCTCAAAGCGTTTGTCAATTGAATGCCCTCAGGGACTGTAGTAAAGGTCAGTTGAGAGAATAGGGTATCATAGGGTGCTTGGGAGCGCTTGTTATGTGTGCAACTGATACGATTACCTGATGGTAGCTGCATCCTAGCACTAGGTGTGGTGATATTGAGATCAGTTGAATGTGTGCAGTCTGTAGGTTAGTCTCCGAGACTGGATTCTGGCTTTGTTAGGACTGTGTAGGATGCTTATGTGTGCAGCTGCGTTCTAACAGGATGTTGAGGTGTTTATGGAGTATTGTTCGTATGTGAGCAGCTAGGCCGAAATTGATTGAGGGGTGTAGTTGCATTCTATTGTGTGTGGGTGTAGAGTAGAGATTGAGCATAGTGATAGGAGATGTGAGTGTGTGGAGTGGAGGTTTTTATTCTTATGAGCCCACTGTTCCGGATTTCAATTACACCTTTTGCGATTGCTGTGTTAGGGTGACCCTATTAGTGACATACTAGTCATTTCCAGTGGTGACATTGCTTGGTATCTCCTTGAACATTTGTCTGCAGGTTGTAATCTCTCAGTGGCCTTAGATGGTCTTAATAGGCATTATGGAAAGAGCCATGTTTTTTCAGATTTGTGGAAGGCCAGGTAGTCATGGGTGTGACAAATGTGTGGGGGAAGTGAGTTCCACAGAATTGCGGCCAAGGTTGAGACGGCAGATCCCCCAATCCTAGCAGAGCTGGAGGTTGGAATCACTAGTAAGAGGGCAGTGCTCGATCTGGTGCATGATGGGAGGTAGGGTTTTACCTTCTTCTGTAGGTACGTTGGGCCGGTCTTGTGCACTGCTCGGTGGGAAATGCATAGGGTTTTGAAGATGGTCCTTCATCTGACAGGGAGCCAGTGGAGAGGAAGTAAGGAAGTCAATGACACGGTAGTGACTCACAGAGTCACACCACATGCCACGACTGGTGTAGCTCCATTCAAAATGCTCAAAGGTATGTTGTTCTTAGATGGGGAGGCTGACTGTAAGTAAGATACAATTGGAAGATGTTCTTGAATGAATAAGACAGGCACAAAACAAACAAGGCTGCATACAACCTACATAATGCAACCCAAGAATTTAATGTCTGAGAAGGTGAGTGGAAATGCATTAAGCTACACCCAGGTTTGCAAAGGCAATGTCTGATTTGGTGTCAACCTGTTAAAGTTACTGTAAGAGTAACAATCTTATTACATGGAGCTGGTAAAACTGTAGATGTAAGAGTATGGAATATAAATAGTGTGAGTAGGAGCAAGACTCATTTGACAGTTAGAAACTGTGCAAATTGTGTTAGTCGCAGGCCAACAGGTACAGTGTTTCAAGGTAACACGGTTTAAGCAATGTAATTGCAAGCATACCCAGGAGAGAGAGGCGCAGACCCACCTACCTGAGTGGATATGTACATTAAATAAATGCATTTGTCTACATTTAATATTATTTCAGTATAGTATGTATTCCATACTACCACTCTGTTTTAGTGTTACATTTAATCTCTTCCATGGCACACATAGTTAGTTTAAGTGTGAGGTACGGTCATGTTCATTTTACTGTACTCCTGTTTTGGACAATTATTTACCATGTTTTTATCATATTATAGGTACTATATTACAGTTAATTGCATTCACATGCTCACTGTGAAGGAAGGAGATATGTGGCATTCTCTTAGAATGTGGAACACGGAACACAGTTACCTTGTCCCAGGATCCAGATCAGGATGGGAGTAATTTGAAGGAAGTTTGGGTGGGTCATATGCTGGATAACACAAAAGTGTGAAGCAGCGATCATTTCATAGACACAATTGGCTTGCCTGTAAGATGTGAACGCACAAACTGAAGGTACCTTTATGTAGTTTTTTAAAAGGCTAGCAGCAAGGACACCGATGTGCAGAAGGAGATGGTGGAGAGGCCAGCACAGTGAATGGAGCCAGCATATAAATGTGGAAAGGGTGAATGAAATCAGTGCGGACACTGGGGCAGAGGTGCTTACGGCAGGTGTGAAACAGTTGTGGAACTGGCGTATGTTGGGGAAAACTGAAGGGTGAAGAGTGCTATATGACCACCCGTGCCTCGGGCGGCCCACATGCATGCATGCACACACGCACTCATACAGAGAGGCACGGGACGTGAGGCTGCCTGTTACGCGTCCCGGCGGCAACTGCCTGCACGGACGCCGTTTATTCAACTGCGCATGTGCGGTCCCAACCGAGGCTCGCGCATGCGCTATGCTACACTGGGACGTCTAGCGCAGGAGGCCCTGGGATCCGCTGGTAATGATCCGAGGCAAGCACACAGACTGAGGCCCCTGTATCGATGAGTACTTGTGTCGGCACTCCCTGAATGTCCACAACACATTTGGGCTGCCTCTTACTCCTTGCCCCTGAAGCGATGCTTGAGATGAAGAAAACTTCTTCCTCTTCCTCCTCTTCCTCTTCAGCTAACTATAGGCTTTGCATTTCCTGCTCCAAGGCTGCGATGCTCCTCTGCCTCCTCGAACCACCACCCCTTGCCCTGGCCGGGCCCCTCTGCACCGAAACCGGAGCAATCCGGGCGTAGTGTCCGGGTCCATTGCATCGGCCACATGACCTCGACTTGGCCGGACAGTCCTCGGAGTGGGGCAAGTCATATCCGCAGTATTGGTAGATAGAGTCAGACCCCTTCGGTTGGCAAGACTCTTGCTTTCTCTGCCCCCACTTGTCTTTTGCCATAGCCCGTTTCCCAACAGCAAACGCATCCTCAGATGCCCCCGGAGGCACTGCTGTGTCCATTTTAGCGCCTCTCGACTCCGCCAGTTCGTACGTTCTGCCACTGTCCAGGATTTGCTGCAGGGTCCAGCCCGGTTCCCTCAACACTTGCCTCCGTAACTTGCCAGATGTCCATCCTTGGAGAACCTGATTCCTTATCATAGATTCATCATTGTCCCATCGACAAGTGGTGGCCATCAATCGCAGTCGAGCAAAAAACTGATCAAGTGACCCCTCTTCCCGCTGTTTCTCCCCACAGAAGAGAAATCTCTCGTAATCCACATTGGAGAGCGGTATAAAGTAGTTTTCCAAAGCAGTCTTGACTGAAGCATAGGTGACTACCTGCAGGTTAAGGGACTCATATATGCGTATGACCTCCAAACCTGCCGAATACAACAGGGTGGCACTCTTCGCATCATCATTGGTTATCCCGGTCGCTGTAAAGTACGTATCAAGTTTTTTCATCCATAGCAACGATCTTGGGCCCAATTTCGAAGGGGGACCTGACACATCAAACTCTTGCATCGGCAGTAAAGACCCCTGTTGTGTTTTCACCACCACTGCCGAGCTTCCACCTCTCCGTCGCTTCCTGCCATGTTTACAGGTTGCACAGGCACCTCCTTGTGGCTTAAAGGCCGCAAACCTGACTTGGGTGGGCAGTGCACGTACCTCCAATTACTGTCCGGTGAAAAACAATGTGTCCTTGCTCCCTTTCTGGCACTTAGTGTCTGTCAGAAGTGGGCCGTCCTCTGGGTGTCGAAGACGGACAAAAGTTCCCAAAAATTGTTTATGAGGTGGTAGAAGCAGCGCACAAGCACCTTTTCAGGCCGCTACTGCTGTATACCAGCTGCTAGAACATCAACGAAATGCTCCAGCCGGGTCCGTGACTCACCACATCGTAACGTCACTGATGGTCAACTTGCCGTGTGCATCGAGCGAACGCTCCGGTGGCATCCCACCTTCGTTGCCAGTTGTTATATGACCACCCGTGCCTCGGGCGGCCCACACGCATGCATAAACACACGCACTCATACAGAGAGGCACGGGACGCGAGGCTGCCTGTTACGCGTCCTGGCGGCAACTGCCCGCACGGACGCCGTTTATTCAACTGCGCATGCGCGGTCCCAACCGAGGCTCGCGCATGCGCTATGCTATACTGGGACATCACAAAGAGTGACCATATCGTGCTGAAAAAGAACACTTAACCATTTGCAAGCCGGTGGCCTAGCTTGTCCACGGTGTTATGCCTAGCACTGAAAGGGGTTGCCACTAAGAATGCCAATGGGTTGACTCTTACCTTGATAGACAGCAAGGTTATCCCACATTCTAACGTAGAGCTTTATACACAAGTGAAACATAAAAGAAATATATGAAAGAGGCAGCTTACCGATATGCAGGATATTTAAAACCAGGAAAACTATGTCACTAAAGATACCTCCTGCAAAGGTATTTTTTAATGAAAGTTTTAATGAAAGTGGCAACAATAGAGTACACAATAATTACATATTCTGGTTCAACTTGACTCATTACTAAAAATTGCATAATTTCCAATTTTAGATGCATTGTTTTTTTGTGCTATTTGTTTTGATTGTTGTTTGTGTTTACATATTGTAGTAATTGGTATTCACAAATGTTCCAATGTTCCAAACAATATGCTGTAATCATTAACAAATGAGATATGAAAGCAAAATCATATATTATCAAAATCTGTTCCATCGCATCCTATTATATATGAAAACAGTAAATAACAATTGGGCACTATTTCAGCTAAACAGTCAGTCTTAGACATCTGCTTTTAGCCTAGAGGACACTGTTCAAACCATTGGTTGGGGCAACTCAGCCTTCGATCCTTCCAAGGTCAAAAAATGTGATAATCTTGCACAGTCATATTAGCATGAAACAGCATTATTCAATCATTTGTAGTTTTTAAATGCTGGATTGTGAACCCCATCTACCCTTTGAATCTAAAACATGTACAGCTAGAACTAACCTGGCTGCAATGTGCAGGAATAAAATCAAGAAGGAAGAGCCAGGGGAGGAGCCTGAGCTGCATGGATGAGCAGCTAAAGCAAGAGAAACATAGATCCGATGCGGATCAGAGAATTAAACTGGTCAAAAATGGACTTGATATGCTTCGCAGTGGAGTGGAAACAGAGGGGAAGGTATTGTTCCACTCCTGAAATAAAACACAGAAGAATTGAGGGAGAACTCGCTGTTCACACCAGAGATCAAACGCAAGACAAGATAGCAGCTGAGAGATATGATATGATAAGCCATTTATAATACACCTATTCACAAGTGTTTTAGGCACAAGACAAGGGAAGGCAGATGGAGGACAAGACAAACAATCTTACTAGACCTTGTGTTATTCAACTCACGCAAGTGCGACACCACCAAGTGCAGGGGGCATGGAGAAGGGGAAGTGTCAGGGAGAAGGGAGGAGGAAGTGCAATCAGAGCAGCAATGCTCTGAGTAAGTGCAGCCAGGACAGCACAACTCTGGGTAAGTGCAAGGAGGAAGTGGACTGTAGAGGTTACAGTTACAGCCTCTATGTGGGTGGTAATCCCGGAAGCAGTGCAGGCGAGACTGATCATGGAGGACCCTGGTATACAGTGAGACTCTCAGGGTAGCCAAGCAACAAGTCAGCATCGCAGACACTTGGTCAGCAGGAGAGGGAAATTGAGAAAGCAAAGAAGAGGAATGTCTTAGGCTGCTTCTAGAACTTCAAGTGGTCCGGCTCAAATTTGAGAGGGCAAGGGAGGCCATTCCAGAGCGAGACACCCATAGAGGAGAGAGATCTACCCCCACTCCCTGCCTAGAGAACCTTCTGACCCTCAGAGAGTTGGAGGTAGCTGAGCAAAGGGCTCAAGAAGGAAGGTATTGTGGAAGAGAGAGTTGGATGTAGTGCAGGCCCCGGTCCTGGAAACCCTTGTGGATGATGCAGTGGGTCTTGTACTTGATCGTTGTAGCCACCCGGAGCCAGTGGAGAAATTTCAGGGCTGGAGATGTACACAAACCCAAAGGCTAGAATCCAAACTGGTAAAACGATCTCAGGAGCTGGAGATATCTAGCGGGAAACAGGACAGGGCTGTTAACTCTCCCCCATACTGTTTGCCGTGGTGATGGAACCACTAGCATGCCTTCTTAGAAATCAATGCCAAGACATGGGCATAAAGTATAGACAAGAGCACCACCTCATCTATCTATATACAGACAATGGGCCTCATTACAAGCATGGCTTGGTGGGAAAAAATTGGCAGAAACTCAATTACTGTCAATGTTCCTGCCCGGCATACTACGAGTATAGCCCTGGAGCGGAGGATTTATGTCCAGCATCATGCTGGAGGAAAATCCCCCAACTCTCAGCTAAAAAATAGGAAAAATTGTCAGAATTACTGCAGAGAAATTGCCTCCATGTAATTCCATCAAAAAAGCCCCATTGAGTAGTATGGACTAAAAAACAAAATAAGGACTTAAACAACCACCGCCACTTGCAATCCAGTGATAATACCACCGGACCAAGTGGTGGTAATGGTAATTCAGTTTGATGGTATCTGGGCAGATTCACCATACAGATACCATCAGATTCATAATGAGTCCCAAAAATACCACTGATGGGGCAAGACATGTTAATGAGGAATTGGTGATAATCAAGAGCTTTGGCAGGCTCTCTGGATTATATATCAATAGAATCAATCATGCGCATTCCCCCTACACCCAAATAACTGGACTCTGCTTGCCATCGCAGACTGCAGTTGTCAGACTGCAGTTGTCCCCTGGCTCTTTCCGATACTTGGGCATCAACATACACAGCACCATCCTGTATGCTAATAACATGCATACAAAATTAGACTCACTGGACAGTTCAATAGTATTCTGGAAAAAACTACCACTCTCTTTGATGGGAAATTGATGATTCCACCACGATTCCTTTACCATTTTGCTAATTTTCCCTTTCTAATTCCAACACAATTTTTCACCATCTTGAATACTAAACAATTTGTTTAATTTATTGTTTTAATACATGTATAGCCTCACAGCATTATGTATAAAATAGAAACAACAAACAAGCCACAATAAGAACAATCTTAAAATCTTGAAACATTAAAATCTATGAAATTCTTAAACCTTCATTACATTAAAATCGGGATGTCTCTGGGACTTCTGGACAATCAATCAGATGAATTTAATAAAACACTCCATTTGATGGTATATTTAAAATATCAATACACTGCCAGTAACATTTAATCATAAAACATATAAAATTCATATCATCAGCCTGCATACAATTATCCCAAATCGTGCATATATCATTACAATCAAATTCGTTATCAAGCGATTTCAAAAAGCGTGATCTCACCATAGTTAAGATTCTACACTCTACTAACAAATGTTTAAGTGCTTCTAGTTTGGATTCACCACACAGGCACAGTCTATAATGTTGCAAAATACCCAGTTGTGCGCCTTTGACTTCCAATACATCACTGAAGTCAATTTTCAGTAGGATGTATTTTCGAAAGATCTGTGGGCATGGATAGGCCATAATATATAGCGGTGTAGTAACACGTTCCATTCTGTAGCAAACATACATACTGCTATTTCTTAGTGTGCACAGCTGTATCATATGTTCGTCTTTACTATGATCATTAATGGTGAATCTCAGCCATCTTTTGAACACAGGTTTGAACCTTGATATGGTATTAGTGTCATAGCCGGCAACCCATTTTTTACATAGAGACAAGATTTTCCATAAAGTGCCCATTTTACAGCATTGGTCAATCAAAAGAAATGCATGAGTGTAGGTAACTGCAATTGTGGTGTTATCTAAGTGCTGCAACTTTTCCTAGCACATAACTGTTCTGTACTTAAAGTCTGCTTCTATCCCGTTGTGTTCAAATTCTAATAATAAATAAGCAACCGAGACACAGTTGGGTAACCAGAACAATTTGCGCAATATCTTTGCTTCAAACTTCTTTAGTTCTTCAAGATAATAATGGCCCCAAATTTCAATTCCATATTGAAGCAGAGGTGATATTTATGTTGTGTATAACAGCAACATTGCATGTGCCGAATAGCCGACATTTTCCCCTATAAAAATGCTGATTGCATTCACTGTTTCATGCATTTTATCTTAATTTCACTCCAATGGTAGCACTAATTTAATTTTTCATATATGTGGACACCTAGGTATTTATACACCTGAACTAGTTCTATGATAAGAACTGCATATGCCCACCATATTTTTTTTGGGGCAATCCGTTGATCTGAAAATACCATTGTTTTGCTTTTTTCTATGTATTAGCTCAGATCATTTATTCTTCCGTATTCACCTAGAGCATTAAGCATAATTTGCAAACCATTAGGAGTGTGGTCTAGAAGTAACAGGTTGTCTGGGTAAGCAAGCCAGCTTACAGTGGCTGTGGCTGCTTTGACTGGACAGGTATGCAGATGTGATAAATGCTTAATCAGATCAGCTAGATAAAGGTTGAAAAGTGTAGCCGCTACGATACACCCCTGTTTTACACCTCAGTGTGAAGTTTCCCTTTCCCATCGAGACGTACACATACCAAAGTATCTTTATACAAACGCATTAGCATTCCTAATAGCCCAAGAGGGATATTCCATGCTAAAGGTTTACGCCAAAGTTTATGGCGATTCACAGAATCAAACGCAGCGCTGAAATCGATGTACGCGCAATAGACTTTTGTTTGACGCCTCTTCCATGAGTATTCGACTGTAGACGTGAGTAACAATATGTTGTGCGAGGTGATAGATTTGTGTCTGAATTCTGTCTGAATGAGGGACAGAATATTATTTATGTTAATCCACGATTTCAGTTCTTCTAATAAAACTTTTGCAAACATTTTGGTGGGGATGTCAGGCATCGTTAGCATTCGATAATTCGAGGGGAAATTCCATCCTCCCTTTTTGTAAACTGGCAGGATGTTGCTTTTAAGCCAGGAATCTCTTGAGCTGGCCAAGGTGGCCAATTTCATTAAATAGAATACGAAGCGCATGAGACCATGTTGCTGCAGATAGTTTAAGTAAATTGTTGCAGACCCCGTCCCGGCCCGGCAACCATAAGGTTTTAAGGCATTCAGTAATTACACTAACGTCAAGAATTGACGTTTTGCATTCCCATGTGTTTGCTGGTAACACCACCAATTCCTCATTAACTTCTCTTGCAACCAAAGATAAGGTAATGTGTCTTACCCATGCCATTTCATCGCCACAATTTATAGACAGTTATCTTTTCATCGTCCCACCTATCACATTCCAAATTTCAGTATTATTTTGCATTCTGGCTAGCAATTTTCATCCAGTTTTCTTAGTGCAGTTGCTTTTATGTACCTGTACCCATTTTTAATACATTTAATATAGGCACTAGTCGCATTAGAGGCTTTGCTTCCCAGGGAAGGATACATCATATTCTCATTTGTTTTTTCACCCCTGTTATCCTTCTATCAAGGTATATATGAGAATGAAAGATTATGGATCTAGCTATGATGTTATGAATATTTAAAACATTACATTTGTGTGCTGGTTTTTGTCTGTGGACACCTTTTAACTTACTATAGCACTATGTAAATAAATATTTTTGTACTTCAATGTGGAACTGTATTTACTAATATATAAGTGAGTAGCAATTTGGCAGATGAGATTATGTTTTTGGTTTTGGCTTTGATTCTCCACTCATCTCTATGCTTACAAGTGAAATTTGCGGAACACCTCACGTTTTTTGGTAAGATCAAGATTGATGGCATCAATGGACAGTACTTCACTGACATCTGTTGAAATATTTTCAATAAGTTCATGCACACTGTACTTGGAGGAGATGCTGTAGGACATGCTCCTCAGTGAGTCAGGCATCATGAATACAGACGACATCAGCATGAAGACAGTGAATCATCAACTGCACAGATGTTCCTGCATTTCTACTCGACATTAGTACAGCAAGCTGTTCGGCTGGCCGGTGGCTCTTCAGCAAGTTGATGTAGAACCTGCCCTTCCACAATTGTGGAGTCAGAAGGAGTTTAATATGTGGTCAGGACAAATGTTTCAAATTGCAAGAGAAGCATCTTAGTGCTGCATTTTGTTGAACCACTGACATTTATACACAGGAACAGTCATTTCATTACAGAAGCCTATGCAATAACATATACCCATAGCCAACACAGGAGCCTGTACAGTGAAAATGATTTGTTTTCTAGTAAAATGTTGCTATCGAAAAGTGGAGCAGGGTTTTTTCATGGCTAATGTGGCTAGGAAACTCAGAGCAGTATTCATGACTTAGATAGCCTGGCAAGTTTCTGACTTGCATAGGACATTGCCATTAACATGTTCAACCCTAGAATTGTGGGATCACAATCATATATTTGTGGGCTCAACCACACGGCACAGTCACCCATTAAATCACCTGAGTTCTCACAGGATGAAGCCGGTCAATAAAGTTATCAGGCTCTCTCAAGGGATGTACACCCGCCCTAAAGTATTTGGGCTCCTTCATTGGTCACAGCCACACACTAAAGATCTCGAGCAGCCACTGAGAGGAATATATTTCCTAAATGACGCTAGATAGAAATGTGCACCCTGGGATTGCTCAAAGGGGAATTTTCAAACATTCTGTTCCATTCCATACTGGTCTTAAGTCAATAACATTTAAACAGGGCTAGAGATATCTCCCATAATGCTCAGAATGTGGAGAGTATAACACAGTTGGCCACAGCATTTCACAAAACCCACACATCATCAGACAACGCCTCCCAAAATTAAACATTCTCACAATTCCAAAAGCTGTACTGGGATATCCATACACTACAGGTTTTCTCAAAATCTCAGATGTACACACTAGCCCCAGTCACTACCAAACCGCTGGTCACTTTCAAAGTGCATCATTTACTGAGAAAAAAAATAATAAATAAAATAAAACTCTATGTCCCAAACGGCTATTAGAAATCAGTGCAGGACAGTGGAAATTGACAGGACAATGAGGGACTGATAATAACCTAAACAAGCACATGTGTTAAGTTGTCCCAGGAACTTTAAAAAACCTGTCATACCCCAGCAAATGAGAGAGCAGACTACTGGCGTCCAAGGTTCCCCCCTCAGTACTAGATAATTTAAAACAGGACATTTCTCTATACTTCCCCATGAGAAACTGAATTGTATAGCAATCCACATTAAAAACAAGATTTCTTGGCAGACAGGGAGATTTCAGAATGATAGACGCTCTAAATTTAAGACACTTCAGCAACAGTCAGTGAACCCCAGAAAACGGATGGAAATATTATAAAAAATCAAGTGTTTCTTAGAAAAGCTCTGAGAATCTTGAGAGGGGGAAAGCAACCCATCTGAAAACATCCGTCCCAAGCACTAACTGCGAATCCAAGATGGCTGTCCCATCTCTTGACACCTTTGCTCCTCCATCGCAGCATAAACAACATATTATCAACGAGGATACATGCCAATCTCTTTTCACCAATTGGTTGACAGTCTCAACCCACCCTTAAAGATAGCAGGAGCTCTGATTGTTTATCACAGCCCTGATGGATGGAGACTTTTTTTCATTGCTCCCTTGAGATCGCTGAGAAACTGCTCCATGGAGGAAGGCAGTGCAAGCTTGAAAGGCTTGGAAGGAGAGACTGGGAGCTGCTAATACCTTAAAGCCCAGGGTGAGAAGCTGGCCAGATCCGTACATGAGCACAACAGAAATTCCTAGGGTAATTGGAAAGCCAGCACCTGAGGCTTTCCACCAGAAACTGCAGGAAGGGTAAACAAAGAAACAAGACATGTGGCAGTAGAGAGGCATAATATCCTTAGCCTTAAATAGACCCAGAATGAGAGTGTGGAGAAATACCCATTCAACCAGAAGCGAACACTGAGAACCTTTTCAGAAATCTGAGATATGTGAACAATAAATACAGAGAAGCTTGGCAGAGGTCTTTGATAGATCTGAAGAGTTCAGACAAAGGAACCTGCAAAAGATTTATGAGAGACCGAACCTGAGGCTTACAAAACCCAAGGTCTGCAAAAGAATGGAATGGATTCCAGTGAAATCAAGTTCTGGAAAGACACGTACATTGAATTTAAGAAACCCAAGCTCGGCGAGAGGCTATTGAACTATGTGTTATAGAACAGACCTAGATTCAGGTCTTCAGATCTGTGAGGCTGAGGTGCACCCCAGAAGGGAGACTTCCAAAGCCTGGTATTGTGAGATGTGTAATCAGGAAGACTAGTGGAGGGTCACAATTGTGAACAACCCTGTTAGAGCCTTTTCCAGAGAACCTGTTTTTTTTGTTTTTTGGTGTTTAGAATGGGGTTCAGCGCTGAGGGTAGGCTTTGTGAATGCTTCTGGTGACCAGATTATTTAACATTGTTTTCCAGACAGGAGTGTTACTAAAGGGAAAAGGACTCGTTAGGATGGAAGATTTTCTGTGGGCCACATTTTTTGTTTGTTTGGCAGATGTAATTAATTTAATCTTTGGAATTAATCTTGGTTTCAAAGATTATTTCATGGAGAAATGTGCCCTGTTCTAACACCCCCTATCATGAAAGTCCCACTCCAAAATGTTGGGACAAGAAACATAGGGCCTCATTACGACCCTGGCGGTAAGGGGTGTACGCCAGCGTTAGCTGCGCCGACCCCTTACCGCCAATTACGAGGTCCCTTAGCGCCATGGAGGTTTTAACACCCGCTTTTAGCGGGTGTTAAAATCCATGGTGCTAAGGGACCATGGAGTTAATTACGCCACCGTAATTTACGGTGGCGTAATTAACGCCTTCCCCACTCCCATTATGCCCTATGGGGCAAAAATGGGAATGGGGAAGGGTAAATGGGGATTGGGGACTTACCGCCCCGCCAAGGTCGGAATGGGGCGGTAAGTCCGCCAACCACCATGGCGTAAACGTAGTTTACGCCATGGTGGTAAAGTGACGGCCCAGGCGGTAACTTACCGCCTGGGTCGTAATGAGGCCCATACTGTTTTAATACAAATATTCTGTTTTATATAAAACAATAAACCAACATTAAATGTGATACCCTATCTTTGAATACTGTGAAAGTCACTCATAAAGTTGCTCACAAAAATTACGGGGAGCTTGTCTACAGAAGAAAAACACTGGTAGAGAGTTTCCCAGACCCCCATTTGTTTTGCATGAATTAACTTTGGGTTTCACCCTAAGTTAACAGGGCGATCCAGACGTGGACCCCTTGCTCACTGTTCTTAGAGAGGCAACAGTTTCACCTCACTGATGAATCCAAACAAGGCTGAAACATGTGTATGGGGTTGCTGATGGTACTCTTGTTCAGAGAAGAATTGCCAAGCATTTCAGCGCTGGACTGCCCCTGGGCAGGACAAAGGATGATATGGGGGGATATTTCTTCTCTGTGAAAGGGACAGTGAGCTAAAGACTTGGTAGAGTCTCTCCCAGGGGTTATTCACCCAAGAACAGTTCATTGGGCTGTGTTTGTTCTGGTAGAGATTCCCAGACCCCCTCACCCCCTTTGTATTCCATCATGAACATTCAAATTATCAGCATTTTTCAGCATTGTATTTCTAAGAAAGCACAAAAGATTCTAATAATATTTCTCCAATATATAATTCATTTAATGTTGTCTGACACTATCGACAAGTGACATTGGGTCACATATATCTTTTTTATTCTAGGGCTGATTCTACCTAAATGTTGGGCCTTGTTGGTTTATAGGTTGAACATGATACAAGAACACTGCGTAGGGTATGTTTGAATACTTGATCTTCATACTTGAGTTTAGGATAGAAGCTTTTAATTTGGAGAGCACAATATCTAGATTCCTTTGACAGATCACACAAGCATGAAAGCATAATTTGATATAGAAAATAAGTCAACACTTTATTTTTATTGGTATTAAGAGTTCAGCTACTGAAGCAGTACAGCTTTTCGTAACAAAGCTATTTGGAAAAATTGCATTGGTTATTTAAATTGGTAATTATTTCATGGGAATGAAGAGGAGAAAATAGTGCACTTCATATTCCACTTTAATTGATATAAAAAGTAAATTCTGGATTTTTCATTTAATACAAACTATGGCTTTAACAGGTCAATAAGTCTAGCATTACCTGCAAATCTGTGAGCCATGTTATAGAGCACGGTCACAAACTCAGATACAAATTGCTCCTAATTAGTATATGGCTACATTCAGAGTATGATATGTTCTGCACAACCATATGTTCTAGAGCAATCTGTTTTAAATATCTACAAAGTTTGATTTACAGTTTCAGCCCCCATTTAGTGGCATAGATTATAAATGAATTCCTGCAAAAGATTTACATTTGCTTTTTGGGGGTGAATACATTCTTATTTCAGTGTATTTTTCTGTGTGACAAGGGGATGTATATCTCTTCTCCCCTGTGGAATTATGATAAAACTGGACTGAAATAGTTTTTTTGTTCTAATTATGTCTTGCATGGACCTGCACACTTATTGAACTTATTTTAAGGAATCAAGAGTAAGACTCGGACACAGTGGCATCTTGAGTGTGGGTTGCAGACTTTTTTTTGGCATAAACGAATATGCGTCAGAGAAATTCTATATTTCCCTAATTCTAAGAGTGGTGTCCCTGCTTCAACAAACCTAAGGAACGTCTATGTCAGGAGGTTAAATCATAAAGTGTCCTCTGTCCTGTGACAAAATCCCTAAACTGACCACTACACGCTAAACTTAATATAATGTGTACATCAGGTTTTCTGTAACTTAATACTTGTATCTTTCCCAAAGTTACCAACATAAAGTTCTAAGGTGCAGCAGAACAAATGAATAGAGTTCTACTTGGCAAGGGGGTCTTACCTTTCCCTTGATTTCTTCTGGTGGTCCCAATGTCACATTGTTAAAGTTCCAGTTTTATCAAAGAGGAAAATGCTCTTCCCTTTAATTTCCATTAAAGTACACACTTTATTTCAAAGTACATAATTCGAATGAATACACACCGTTCTATTGAATGGTTTGTTCAAGGCTGAATGCTTTTCCCCAGGGTCAGAGACAGGTGGCTTCTGCCTTTCCCGGGCCACATAGGAGATGCTTCCCTCTGGGGAATCAGTGACAAGACCCTGAGATTTGTCACACCATATATTCAGAATCACAAGAACTTTCTGAATCACACACATCCTTTAGGATATAGTGATCTGAAGCATATTAAAGTTATTGAAATATGTAATTGAATTAATTCACACGTATTAATATGCAATGTTTATAAGCATGTGATGCAGATCACTTTGCTGAATTATGATGTCTTTTTTGTTTGTTGAATCAAGCAAAGGACCCAAAGATTACAACCAATAACATGCTTTCATTATTTAATATCTTTAAATGCCTGTATATTAAAATGTCTCTATATTTCATGTCATTGCCATTCTCTATTAACCGATAATAAGTGCTGAACAATTGTTCTGATATCGCAGGCAATGAAGCAGACACATGCATAATGATGGCTTATTGCTCTGCTCGGGTCAAAGGGTTCAAGTTTTGTATGCACATCTGTACATTTGAAAATACTTATTACTAAAGAAGCAAGCCTATAATATTTGACCTTGCATCCCGCATAAACTGTGGAGCTCCATGAAAACTCAGTTTTTGAATTGCAATGGGTCTATTTTGTGTTTTTTTTCTTTTTTTATAAGAGCTTTTGTTCTGAATACCCACAGCTGTGTCTTTTAATCTCAGCTAGTAGATTTGTCATTGTTTAATGGTGGGCCTATTTACAAAGAGCTAAACTCTGGACTTTTTGCCTTTAACATCTTTGTTCTGGATAACTTTTAAAATGTAATAATATAGGCCTTGGCAACAAAATATACTCAATATGCAAAATAATTACTCTACCTCCACATGTCATCGTCTGGCACAATATGAATTACACTTTATCTCACTTTATCAAAAATGGCCACACAAATAAACAATTTTTGAAGCAGACATTTAGATGGGAAAAATAGGCCCTTTTTTCTGTTATGTTTAACATTATATGGCTGAAAATCCTTGCACAATGCACATTGTTTAGGGAAATCATTAAATGTATATTTAATAAACATGGCATAATCTAGGATGTAACTGGAGGGACAGAGACTCTTCAGATTAGAATTAAGAAATGTATGATTTGAAGAATCACCACTGCAGACATGTCACACTGCTGAACTAATTAAGAGTTCAGTGTTAATGGCTGAATTGTCATTAATATAATTAATACATTAATATTGTATAATACGCTTAATACCAGAGAACAGTTTCTAAGCGCAGGACTGGGATTCAAACCTGTGTTGCTCTGCACTGTCTTGTTTGTAAGAAGAACGCATTGGCCCTGAGCTATATTCCCAGTCCGTTATTAACAGAATTACCATATTTTTTACTGTTCCTCCAAACTCAGAGTCCTTTAATTTTTGTGGGATACTTCCTCTATCTGTGCCAGTGGAACTACCTCCAAAAAAGGCCAGTAGCTTCTCCATGTAATGATTTTCCTATCCATTGTGAAAGGCTTTTCATCCCTTTAATGTTAAACATTAGAGAAAAAGTGCTTATTTTTCCCATCTAAATGTTTGCTTCAATACATTGTTTATTTATGTAGCCATGTTACAAAGCTTTTTGTTTGAATAATGTTGCCACGCCGTCCTACTACATCTTTGTCCTGTTAATATACTTGGTGTTTTTGTGTTTGTGTAGCGCCTTGTTGCCTAAGGGCTTTGGCGGTCTATAAATATACATAACAGAACATAACCTATATTTTCAATGACATGGGTAAGGTGTTTCACACAGACATGTCATATGTAAATCATCACATCCCCCTGCCCAGTATACTGGCTGAGGTTTATGCCACAAATCCCAGATTCTATATGAAACACCACTTTGAAAATCTGGTTGCAGCATTGGACTTTATGCATGGTTCAAAAGGTGTAGTGTAACAGAAATCAGTGCCATTTACTGAATGTACATGTGAGCTGCAATCCAGACCTTACCGTGAGCCACTTTGGTGCCAGATTCCCAGATTGACCTCATAATGCTATGCTAATTAACAGTCCTCTGATAAGATACATGGACACCTACAGTGGACAGAGTACCAAGATGTTGGGTATGTAGCCAAACTGTCATTTAAATAGGCATGGTTAGCATAATTATAGTGAGGTTAATGGAAAATGGACAGTGAAGCAACCCAACAGACATTTCAGGTACCCAAACCCATGTTTTGTCTTGTGCAAGATTCACATGCCTACCAGGACACCAGATACCATGTCTCACACCTTCCAATCATGGCATGCATTTGCATTGTAGTCACCTGTTTACCAACACACATATTGTGCCTGATAGCACTACATATACCAACATACAATAGGTGAAAAATGTTCAATAGCGTATAACACTAATCCCCCGTGCACAGCAAGAGCACAGTAGCTGTTAGGGAGATTTCTCCAGAATGGCTCATTTCCCTTAGTTACTGAGTCCCTCAGCAGCTTTGCTGGATTGCTAGGATTTATTTTTTTCACCTGGTAAGAGTGTGAGCCTTTTTTCCCCACTCTTACCTGTGTTTTGCTGTCTGTGTTTAACTTTTTTTGTGTTCATAGACTGTGGCGCCTCACCTACTGCATAGGCATCGTCTTTTTACTGTGTGTTACACAGCACCCTCAGTGCAATGACACAGGGTTGTCTTTTTCAGACTTCCCACTTCAAACTCCATTTTCTGGGACGGACTACTGTGTCCCAGAATATGTAAAGTTACCATTGACTTTATTAGTCCTTTTAAATTCACAGACCCAGTACAAAGTATCTTACATAGAGCCCTGGAAAGGGTTAATAGCTATCCTTTTTTGTTTGTTTCTCATGGAACATTATTTCGTTCCCCTTTCTTTAAGATGTTGCTGGTGGCAGTGGTATCAACCCTATTATTCCTACTGCAGTCTATTTAAATAGCCTTGGTACTGTTTTAGGCTAAGTTAGTAGCCTCTAACTTAAATCCGCTGGACCCCATTTATTTTTATTTGATTCCACCTGGGTTTCTTTGCAATTTCTTTTTGTAACTGCCCTTCTCGTGTTTTACTCTGCACGCCAAACCAGGTTTGGTTCCTTTGTTTGCCGTCCTTTGGCAGGCTTCTGCACAAAAGCCCTCCTTAGGCTGCTGAATGTTTGAGGGGGACAGGATGTGAGGGAGGGGTTTGAGACTCCCTGCACAGGGTCTCCTTGGAGACCCATGTCGCACTCTTTATGATTGGCTGTGATCACTGTCCCGCCGGGACTGCCATTTTGCTCACACTTCATTTTGAGCTTAACTTGTCCAGAATCTATTGGGTGGTGCGTAGTATATTAAGTGAGCAAGTTTTTGTACTGCTTTACTTTAGTGAATTGTTTTACAACTGATATTCTTTTACTCAAAAACCTTGAGTTAGTGTTTGTTTGAACCATAGTATTTGCTGTCCTTTGTGTAACTATTGATACTGCTCACTTTACTCTTGAGATCAGTCTGGCTGCTGAGCCATCGCTACCACTTTACTGTGTAGTACAGGCGTGTACCAAAGGTAAATTTATACTGTCACTTGTAGTGTTAATTGTGTGTGGTGTTCCCAAACGGTACTGCATATGATTCTGCCTAACAGTAGCCCACCAATTTATGCACGGAAGTAGGCACCTAAACGCTTTGCAAAGCCAGGAAAATAGTGAATTCATGGAAGTCTTCAAATGATAGCAAAATAATCCATGCACCTCACAAAAAGCAGGGACCATCAGGTACAGATTACCTAGGTAAGGGCAGCAATTGGACTAGAATGTTGGGAATTATGGTTCTGAGTTGGAATATGATGAGAAACGAAATATGGTGTAGAACACAAATGATAAGGAGGAGGATAGCTTTGACACCAAGGACATATCTCCTACCGAGTCGCATGCAACACAAATGTGGTAGGGTGAGACCACGAGAGGTACATGGTGTAAGAGCATGTCTTCAATAAATGATCCCTTCAAGATGAAGTTCTCCTCCATTTGCAGGTGCCTCTGTATACCAGCAGGTACCTTAGATAATGCCCCCAATCAAGAACCACGGGTCACCACAAAAGATGTCCTATGATGATGCTCCCATCACACCCAGGGTGTGCATAGAGTAGACATTTGGATTGCTACATCCAAGGTTCCAATGCCACAACCAAACAAGAGAGGGGAAGTGCTCATGTACAAGCCAGAGAAAGTTTGTAAAATTGTCATTGAGTATGCAATACTGCATAGCATGTGCTTGCAGTGGTACATTCCCATGCACCCAGAAGGTGAACTTGGCCACCAATACATTGTAGATGATGCTGAAGCGCGAATGCCACATGGGGGTCGATATATGGATGGCAGGATGGATGCATCATCTATCAGAAACAAATTGATAACTATGTTTGAGCACATATGTATGTTCCTATAACCTGACTATTGTACATCAATATAATTACATCTGTGAGACACCCAAAGTAATGCATTATTTTGTCTTGCTGCTCACATGTTTTATTCACTCAAACATGCCCATGCAATTACACCCCCTCATCACAAACGCCCATGCCCTCCCACCTTCTTCATCTCCAATACCCATGCTCTTCTCCCTCTCTCATCCACAACACCCATTTCCCCCCACCTCTGCTATCCACTACTTCCATAACCCCCCACAACCCCTGTCCCCAGAACCAATGACCGTGCTATAGAAGTCCCTACTTTCATCCATGCATTACAAGTCCTGACCTAGCAAGTGGGGAGCATGATAGTAGCCAGCATGAGTGCTGGTACCAGAGTGCTGACACAGATACCTTTGTGGCAGTGGCAGAGAAGGAGCTGACTGTGTCCTCCCCTGGTATGCTGGAATGTGAATGTAATTACTTTCAGAACTTTGTAATTGCTGTGTGGCACATCAGCTCTCTCACCCTGTGCCCAACCAGGGTGATGCCAGCAGTGCCATCTGCAATTCTCCTATTCTGCCTCTCCATGGCACTGACCAGCCACCTTAATGCTCTCTAGATGTCTTCCTCTCATAGCCTGTGAATATTCTAGTTGTTCTTGGTCAATCCTCTCAATGCGCTATTAGTGCTGCTTAATCAGATTCAGTCTCTCCCATATGTTCTCAAGTGTTTGAGGTGACGATGCAGTGCATGTATAAAGGTGTGGGAGTAATGGGGAAAAGGGAAAGGATGGGAATGGCATAGGAATCTGTAAGGGTATTGGGGTATTGTCCATGCTGAATCTGACAGGAGTACATAGAAGGGTGTAGGCAACAGGTGAAGGGGAAAGTGTCTGTGGGCACAATTGTGGTCTGAGAAGACGACACATGGGAGGCAGTGGTGTTAGTGGTGATGGAGTAAATAGTGGCTGCTGTCACATGAAGGGCAGTGTTGATGGTAGTGAAGGTGGTAGTGGTGGCAGCAGCAACATAAAAGACAGCAGTGGTGGTGGTCAAAGTGGTGGTTTTCACAACAGTTTCCTTAATGCCTGAGCTGGGAATGGTGCTGGTGGTCAGTGTGTCAACAGGCTACTTGGGCATGGATGGTATGGCTGAAGGCAAGGAGGTGGTGGTAGCATGGGTTGATATAAGTTGGCCATCATAGCTGTCTGGCCCAGATGTGCCAGTCAGGATTCATCAGGTTTTGTGTCCGCGTGTAAGTGAGGGAGCTGAAGCATGCTTCTTAGTGTGGACTGAGGATCTCTTAAAACTTATTGAAGGCTGTCAGTTCCAACCTCAGCCGCACGAATGCCCTCCGGGTGAGCCATCAGGACAATGGAGCTGACCATCTCATCCCATGGGTTCAGCTTGGGAGCTCAGCTTGGCTTTTTTGATTTCTTAGCGAACCATCCCTGCTACCACTAGCTGGTCCTGCACCTCATTCTAGATTGATGACTTCCTGTGGTGTGTGGCTTTCCTTCTCTGGACTCAAAATAACTCTTTGTTGGTAGCAAGCATTCCTTGTGTGGAGGAAATAGAAAATTCCTTTATCTCGTGCGAGAGAGGACAACCTCGATCAATGGGCCTCATTACGAGTTCCGCGGTAACCCGCTGGTGATACTGGTGGGTTGTCGCTGAACTCGTAACAACATTTCCACCCCCTGTCGCAGGGCCTGGGATATCAGGCAGGGGAAAGTGTAAGTCCCCATTCACAGGCAGACTTGCAGTGTGGTGGCCCAGAAAGGGTGAAGGTATGTTGCTACTGGTACCCTTATTTCCGTACCACCACACTTGTAATGAGTCCCACATCACGAGAATGTTTCTAGATAGCTCTGCTGTTTCTTCTTTAGAGTCCTCTGCCCTATCTACTCCTCTTCCAGACAGTGCCCCATATGGGGCGAGGTTGGGCTCGGGAGCTAACATGAGCTTGGGCCCAGCATTCATCTCTGCCCAGAACATGTTTTTTCAATGTCCTTAATGGACACGACAGCTCTAAATCTAATTTTACAGCAACTTGACGAGCTGTGGCCTGGGCCTTTAATTGAGGAGTCACAGCACATGCCAAATGTGCCAGCCAGCAATGTCAATGCATCCTCTATTCAATGTCTGCAGGCACAGGGTTCACTATCTGTGCTGACTGAGGAAATTAACACCATTGATCATAATACTCTCAACATTGATACAATAGATGACTCTCCAGATATGGAAGAGCTCTGAAGGATAAACAGGAAAAATCACCACATCAACAGCAGAAAAAAGAAAAACACACCGAAAGGAGCCAGAATAAATCGTAGGTCTTCCAGGAAATTATTAAAATCATTACACATCCCGGATTCTGAAACACTGTTTATCTCACATATGAAGCCAATGAAACAACTAAAAATCAGAGAATGTATGGGTGCCTCAGCACTCATGAATGAAGAAAAGACCAGTTCTACTCATTCAGTACTGGAGGCACCAGTTTATGAGCTGGCACCACACGAGGACTGCTCTTGCTGAAAGAATGACAAGTGTGTCAAAGGAAATGGGCACACAAATAGATGACTTCCTGAGGCCCTATATGGAAAGGTTGCCACAATTGAGTAGTGAACTGAGGGCTTGTGATAAAGGCTTCCAGAGCAGCACATTGCCTAGGTAGTTATGCCATTTCTCTAAAAGTCAAGCCAATCCAAAGAAAACCTGCAGAAATGGGTGGGAAGGTGACATTTCATCTGAAAGTATGGTGAATTGTATTTACTGATCCGTCACCAGTGCTGAATGGGTATAATCTATTGCCATTAATTCATGACATTCCTATGAGAAGATTGATAACTTCTCGTTACATTGTTCTAGTAGCTTATGTAGATGACAACCGTGCAGATCTGGTGGCAGTGGTTATTCCCTCTCAAGTTCTCAGAGAACTATTGTTATCAGAAACTGTTAATTTTAAATCAATGGGGTACGACAAAGGTTTGGCATCTGAGTGGAAATATGCTCTGCTAAAGAGGAGATCTTCACATGAAAATAGTCTTCCGAGTGGTTGCCCACTTCAAGATTTGACAATAAGGTGTAACATTGACTGCACTCACTGTCTTCTAGCTATGAGTGTGCTCTTCCAACTCAACCTGCGGGCAATGTAACCAGCATGCATGGCTTCAGACATTCAGTGTGGTAATAATATTTAACTCAGGACGTGTGCCACTACCCAAGTTATAAAAAGTAAAGGTTTCTCTTTTTTGAACAAATTCTCTTTTTTGAACAAATCATTTTTACTACGAATATTGTAAGCATACATTTTCCTGATATTTCATTTTACTTTTGATTAATGCATTTTATATATCGTGAAGCACGCTCATGTATTCTTGTCTTGATATAGACACACAAGCTGGTCTGATTTACACAGTTTTCTGTCTCTCCTCCTTTGGACTACCTTGAGCCATATGAATTATGGATCCACTGATGCTTTGACTACTTTCATTTTACAAAGAACCCGGAATCTGTGAAGTAAGTGGCATAGTGACCACTGATATTACAGTTCCCTTAAATGGCAGTAATTATATCTTTTGTGATAGTGACCTCCATGCCTCCCATTCTATTTTTCTCTTAACAGATAAACAATTTAAGAAGACAACAATAGTTGACTACTAAACACAATTATTGGGTAAGTGTGAGTGAGTCGATTGAGGATTAGTAGTCATTTAGGCAATTACCTCTCTAAACATGTTTAAGAAATGTATCACGTAGACTTTATGAACTTCCATTTACAATGAGTTAATTTTTTCACATCCTTATGTACAGGTGACCAATAGAAATAAGAATTGAATCTCAAGTGCCACATAGTGAAGTATGACCAGAAAAACGGTCAATAAACTATACCCCTGAAGAATTTCCCAACACTTTTGGAACATCTCTTATTTTGGGAAAGAAACATGTCAGGTTGATATTAGTATGAATTATTTGTTTTAATCTTTTTGGGTTGATATTAGACTGGATTATTTGTTTCAGGCCTTTTATGGCTTGATGTGTAATATTCGATTTTTTATGTGCAATATTTTTGATCGGTATACGTGTTTGTACGATATATTTGTTAAAATGTGTTTCATTAAGTTTGTTTACCACTGCAAGGGTGGTTTTTGTGCTGTATACTATTTTGTTGGTCCATTCACGATTTCTTTAAGTAGGTATACAGTATCTCCACATCTATTATTTTAGATGGAGTCTTAGGGCCTCATTACACGGACGGCGGTAAGGGTTTACCGGTACCGGTATTTTTCCGGTACCGCTAAACCCTTACCGCCTTACTACGAGGTCCGTTTGCGGGTTGGAGAATTTAACGCCTGCTTTTTGCAGGCGTTAAAAACCAACCCGTAAAGGGACCAGGGAGCTAATTTTGGCACCGCAATTTGCCCCTATGGGGCAAAAATGGGAATGGGGAAGGGCAATGGGGGAAGGGGGATTTACCGCCCCACCAACCTTGGAATAGGGCGGTTATTCCCCTTTCCACCAAGGCGGTGCCGGTATTTTACCGGCATGGACCAAGGTGCTAATAGCACCTTGGTCCACCGCCGTCCGTGTAATGAGGCCCTTAATGTTCCTTTAGTGACATGATATATTTGTATGAATTTATTGAATGTTTTGAAAAATGTAGAAAGTGTCATGTGTTGAAAACCTTTATATTAATACATTTGTTGTATTAATCACTAAGAACCAGTGGGATAGAATTGAATTTTTTCCTCCAATAATTTGTTTGACTTGGGGTCACCTCTGCTTCCTCTGGTCTACTGTACTGATGTGCATCACACTCGGTCTCTTTTCTTAGACGTTTATGCAATCTGTGCTATACCAGGTGTAACCAGGGTGTATAACAACCTGGTGTCCCTTTTGTCTTTTGTGTGTGTGTAACATTGACTGTGACAACCGTTTTTTTTTAGTTCTGGTAAAATGGGAAAGGACAGATTCCCTGACTTGTCGTGGCTAGCAGCTGCAATAAATAAAAAATCCATGTCCCCGTACCACGACTCAACAGCATCATCTTTAGTAAATACTCAAACATAGGTATAGTATCATGGAATACAATAGGTAGCAGCCAGCCTCTAAATAATGTCGATATATGACTAAATTTGAGACAATACTCTGTAATTATTCTTCAAGAGAGCTGGTTGACTCCACAAGTATACATACATAGGTATGCTGTAAGTCTGCAGCTAGCCAGGAAAAGGTCCATTGGGCCATCCAGTGGAGGGCTACAGACTGCAATTAAAGGTTCTATGGATGTGTCCTAAAGGATACTAAACTGGGTACTTATGGAATCTTGGCCAACTGGTATGTTTTTGAAGGAGAGTTCAGTTGAACATGTTTTGTTTTTAATTAATATTTATTAGAACTGAATCAAAAGTTCTATCCAGTTACTCCTTCAAAATGTATCACTCCTAATGGAAGAGTGTCAGATCACTGAATGCAAATGGTTTGTGTTATTGATGGGAGATTTAAACACTAGATTAAGAATCAATAAGCAGAAAGAAAAAGAGGGAGAGGACACCTTATTGAATGCAGCTATATAAAAGGTTGCAGGGATAGATTGGTTAGTATTTATGCGGAAGTGGAATCTGCATTGCTTAAAAGGAAACATTGAGGGTGATTTGGTTCTGTGTGACACTAAGTCAATTGGAGCCCAGTCAACTGCAATCGACTATGCTGTAGTAAATGGGGACTGCTTTTGACAGATGTTACCATCATTAACATAGACTTGAGTAACCACAGGATCTCAGTGCTCAGTTCTGACTGCCTCAGAAAGGCTGGAAAGAGGAGGGTCTTGTGGGAGGCATTGTTAACTCAGCTGGAAATCTGATTAAATGGATGAGAAGTAATACAGAAAGATGTCATTATAGGATCGGAAATATTGATACGGGAGGTGTTGAATGCAATATTGATGATCCTACTGAGGCCGATACCTTCTCACTCTTCCTAAAAGATGCAATCCACAGCCTAAATGTGACTTTTGGCGGGACGAAACGGCTCCGCCCATATACATTTGATGCCGATGTCAAAAAACACAAAAGGGCGCTCAGGAGAGAAATTTGATCTATGAACTACTTGCATATATTCCTCAAGGCAAAAATGTTTCTACTTACGGGAGCTTGCCAATGTTATAGAAACTGACTGAAGCAACATAGAAACCTAATGCTGAGTTGATGCCTGACGTCATCATGAAATGAAAAGTGGGTAGGTTTTGGTCAACAATCAATAATGTAGAATCCCCTCAATCCGTAATGCAAATAAATCCTGTAACTAAGGCAAATTGGGTAGACCATTTCTGTAAACTATAGACTGATAATACAGATACTAAAGAGACAGTTCAATATCCGAAAGGCTCAACATAGTCTCTCAAGTTCGATTGTGATGATGTACTAATGGCCATAAAGAAAGCAAGTAATTTGCATTTGGTGGGGCCAAATGGCCTCACGAATGTAGTCTTAAAAAAGGCACCACAGGCATGGTCAGTTCTATACAACTTATAAGAATATTATTGAAAGTAGAGAAAGGCCAAAGTAATGGAAATATTTTTATGTGGATCTGATATTTAAAAAGGGTTGCAGAGAAGAACCAATAAATTATAGACCGATAACTCTGCTGGATGCAGACAGCAACATCTTTAGTACCCTACTGCTGAATGTGCTACTGTAAGAGGATTCAATCCAGCACTACAGCTAAGTCAATGCCTATTCTGGGATACTGAATGGAAACCCTTATTGATATATCTTTATGTCCAGTTCATGAGTTCTGGATGACTACCCCTATATAACACCCCTCTCTTGGAATCCCCCTGACCCCACTGAGCCAAGAAGTAGTTCTGTTTTGCAAGTTTAAAAGGTTTATTTGAGAAAAAGTAAACAATATATATATATATATCGCACTTTTATGATAAATTAATAATTAATATCACACTTCAGAACATGAGCAGTTAACAACAATGGGTAATGTTCTACTAACAAACTGATTTGATTACCCAGGAGTAGTATAAAGGATGAGATGAGGTAGCACGCTTGGGAATAGGAACAGAAGAATAAGGTGGTAGAGAATGCTTTATCTAGTTTCAGATGGATGCAATGTTGAATGAAAATGCAATACAGAAAATACTCAATATGATTTCAACAAAACAATGTAATCACTTTTCTCTGGCAATCTACTCCCCCCCTTATGCAATGTAAGTAAATGAAGGGGAGAGCACACAGTTCTTAGAAATGCAATCAAATGTAATTCAGTTCACCCCAGCAAGCTTAGACTACAGAAGTTTGAAACACAGGCAAAAGGCTTTGAATATGATGACAATGCAGTGAGAAATATGCTGAAAATGCTTTTAATTCCATTCAGGAGGTTCAGGGTGAGTGGTATCTAGTTAATATGAGTTCAGGCTCACTCTAGCAATGATTCAGGGATGGTTCTTAAGAAGCAAACGAAATTTGAGCAGTTCAGGCAAAAGCTGCTGATTTTTACAGTAAAGAAATCGGGCCAAATCGCAAATCGCGGCAAAATTTGCGAATGCGTGAATCGTGATCGCGGAGAAAGTATAAGGAGTACGAAGTCGGTTCTAGGCTTGTTGGAAAGGTAAGATTCTACGCTTTCAGAGGAAAGTTAAACCAAGTTCCTAGCACACACGGTTCCAGAGATACGGACGATTAAATAAAGGTAGTTTTTCGGATTTGAAATTTTAAAAGTTCAAAGCGACAGGTTACAGCTTGCAGCTAGAAAATGACAGGTGACAGTTAAGAGGCAGTTCTGGTTAGATTAAAATAGATTGAATAATATTATTTTAACTAAGAGATTGGTTCTGCACAGTTCTGCTAGGTACTCACAATATATTTTTGAATTAGGCCTCGCCACGGATCTGGTCAGGTTTTGGACTGGACTCTGGTTCTGGTCTCGGCACTTCACAGTGATCTGGATCAGCTCTCTGGTTCTGCTAACAGCGGTCTGGGTCCCTCTGGATCTCTGGCCTCTGGTTCTGGATACTGCTCTGCTTTCTCTGGGTACAGCACTGCTTCTGGATCTTTCTGGCACAGGGTTTCAGGCCAGAATCAACACCTGGGTCCGGCTGTGAATAGTCTGCAAATGATTTTTGGGCCTGCTGACAAATACTTTTGCTTGCAGTGGGCCTTCTTGGTTCAAAGTTCTGTAGTCTCTGTTTAGCTTGGAAGTCTAAGTGTAGGATCTCTGGATGTGAAGTCCTCGGTCAGCATGCTCCGCAGCAAATGGAATTGAATCTCTCTACCTGTCCCAGCAGTCTCTTTTTATGTGTTTTGAAAGTGGGTGTGTGCCTGGGCCTAGCTAAGCCTGCCCCTTTCTACTTGTCATTGGCCCAATTCTCCCCTCTCCCATGATTGGGGAAGGAACTGTGAGTCAGAGTGATGCTGTAGGTTTTATGGGTCAGAGGATCCTCCCGTGGTCAGTTTGCCCACAAATCTATATTTGACCTAAAGACATATTTCATAGATACACAGTGGTTTGAAATTACATGCACCCATCACGTATCACATGAGGTATAATATGTTCAAACACTGATGTTTCTAAGAGCTTGCATTCAGAAACGGCAAAATTTTGCATTTTTTAACTGGTTTTGCAATATTGGTTTTTCATTAAAAATTATACAAATATACACGGCCTGTCCATACATACTCCAGTAAATTCCCATGTCTCTAGCTTAAACACAGAGTCTGTAGTATACATAAATAGCAGGGTTTTGCCCCAGAACATCACACAAATTGGAGTTTGGGCTTGAATCGAAAGTACATTTTTTAAATTAAGGCTCTCAAAGTTATACATTCCGGTCATTTGATTACAAAGAGTTATCAGTGTTTCTGTAAAATATATATTTTGCTTTCAATTCAGTTCTCAGAGTGTTGGAGTCCGCCTCCAAGACTTGGGTGGGTCAGTGATCACATGTGTCTTCTGGCAGGCAGGCCTTTGTTGACAGGAAACAGTCAAAATCAACATATTCTATTCAAGTGCGAGAGCCTATTGTGTGGTCTCCAGGAGGCTCCCAGCCAGTCTGCCTTCTATCAATCAAGAGGTCATGTGAGATTCTAACTCCTGGTGTGAATCCCTGGAGGTGAGAGGTTTCCCAGCCTTTGGCCTGTTAATTAAATCAGATTGTCTTCTGGGAACAGCATGTGGTTAAGATTTTAATTAACTCCCAGTCTTTGATGTAAAGGCCTCTCCTGCAACTCCTGACATGCAGTTTCCCTGTCATAGTTTAGACCGCTAGCGCCTCCCTCAGTCAGTCAAAAGCGGGTACTGCATGCAATTTTTTTGGATCAGTCTTGAATTCAAGCATTTCAAACAAGAGATATTACATGGAAGTATATTGTCCAGGTTCAACAAATGGCATTGGTGTAGTTCTGCAGTAAAATAATTTTGTGCCCATAAATTAGCCATGTTTGACCTGAAGAAAACGAATTCCCACCAGTTATGGGTTGCTTTTGGCAATCAGCATTGCCCCTTTGACAATGGTTTTAGGCTCTGTGCCCTTCTGTGCTCACAACATAGGCAAACATGGGTGGCAGCCTATTCTTCATGCATTTCACTGTGCATTTTCTGGGAAGTTCTGGCCATCATGATGTTTTCCATGCCAGTACTGCACAGTTTTTGTGGTAGGGCTCGGATGCATGGGTAAAAACATCCCACACTACAGAAATTGGCACTTGAAACAGAACATCTGAACACATTTCAAGTCCAGTTTTAGAAAATTGGTAGGCAACACTTTGAATGGTCTAATTGTAGATTGTCTACAATATAAAGCACGTGTTCTGGACTCATCATATGTTTTCCTATGTTTTGTGGATTTTATATCCGTGTTTGACTTGATTAATAGGGGCATATTGTGGTATAAGTAAGCAAACTGGGGGCTACCGGTGTGTCTACTCAATATTCTAGTTTACCTGCACTCGAAAACCCTAATACAAGTAGGATTAGACCAGATGGGATATTTAACGAAATATTAACATGCAGAGGGGGTTACACCAGGGTTGTATCATGGTGCTTTGCCTATTTAACATTTATATTTGTAACCTCTGTGATTGCCCTGAGTCTTGTGGGCTTGAAACGCCAAATGTTTCCCAGCATATAAAGTGGCTTTCTTAGGGCAATGATATTCTGCTTATTGACTATACTGAAAGTAGTTTACAGAGATTGATTGGGGGAATTACAGATTATGCTGTTGCAAATTATCTAAATATTAATAAGAGCAAAACAAATGTTTTGAGACTGGCGTGCTGAATGATGCCCATTACATTTGTTTGGAATCCTGGCTCAACTATTTAGGAAGTGGTAGACAACTTAATTTGCTTGGACTTCCAGATGTTTCACTGTGCAAATGAAACAGCACTAATAGCATACTTGCCTCCTAAGGGTGACATTAATAAACACAAAATGCAGAAATCGTTTGTCAAATATGGGGGCTTAATGCTAGAGCTCATAGTGAAATTGTATACTGCATAAGCCATACATAGATCAATTATGGCTTATAAACAGTACCATGGATATTTTGATCAGAGATGGAGGGAATAGAGGCTGGGATATGGAGAAGTGTTCTTCGCTTGTCTCATTGTGTCCGAAATGCTGTGATAAGATACGAGCTAGGACTCATTTCAATGAAAGCAAGACTCATATAGACTGCATTAACCCTCCTGGGCAAGATTATAAATCCCCCAGAGCGTTCTTTATATGTTGATCTGCAACAAATGGTTTGCGAAATGTATTGAAAAGCTGAGGACCTTGGAGAGCACACAAGAAATGCTGTTAAGATGAAAATTACGTTAATGGTCTGGGACAGGGTTTATACACGAGCAGCAGTTGGGCAATACAAGTTATATCATGACATACTGCTAGAACTTAGACAGAGGGCATGCTCACCCGCCTATCTAAAGAGGTTCCCTATATGACCTGGAGATACCAATTCCTTAGTTTGAGATAAAATCTAATCCACACATGAGAACTATTGCATATAAGGAATATGGCTGAATTCACTGATGTAGTGTGTAGATTTTGTAAAAATCAAGCATCAGTAGAATCGCTAAAGCATGTCCTGTGCTGTTGTCCTGAGTTAAGGGAGAAGCACTTTCAAAGATTTTAGGATGATTGAAGTCATTTGGGCAAAAATGTGACTGGGTATGTCTACATCGATAATAACAGGAGCACTGAAATTGTTAAATAATTGTGGTTTGATCTATAATATATGATGTAATAATATGGGGGTTAGATTTAGTTCCAGGAAAGTAATGTGAATTCAAACAGGTGTCATGAAATAAGCAGATGTAAATTGAGACTTGTTTTCATGCACAATAATTAAAACAATTTTAGATTATTGTGCATAAGGACAAGATGCATTTTAAAATAGTTTTAGTCTGGAGGATAGATATTCTGTATTCTTTCTCCTTGCTTTCTATTTTCTTGTCCTTTTTCTTTTTTTCTCATTTTTTAACAAATGAAAAGTGCAGATCTTAAAATGGTTTTAGAGAAGGGAATGAATTATGAGAATACGTTTGATATTAAGTTCTTCTTTCTTGATATTTTATGTTTTTCTCTGTTGCGAAAGGATGTTTTATTTAATTATATCACAATAAAACAAAAACAAATAATTAAAAATAAATATTTGTAATGGGCCACCACCTCCTCAGCCATTGCAGCCAGCCCTGCCTAAGAGAACTTTGCTTCTGGATCCTCATTTCATGCAATTTGCTCTTCCCATTTTCCCTCTGACGTGATTGCACCATCCGTCACCATTGGATAGCATCATGAAATTACTGATTTTCAATGGATTCAGATTGTGAGGGTAGCTGCCACTGAGCTTCTCATTTTCATTGTGACACTATTACGACCTAGTGCTATGTCCACCAGTTTTTTAAGACATTTTGATCCAGTAATAACTCCAAATACATCTTGCATTAAAGGCAAACACTCCACAAATGGTTTGAATTAGCACACAGTAATGATTTTGGGCTGTAATTCCTCCAGATGAAATTATTGTTACCACCAAGGTGATTGGTGCATACCATGCTCTCATATTACAGTGGTAATTCTTATGGACACATTGGCAGACATGTAAATTCCATGCAGAAGTGTTCCCACCATATTTACTGAAGAATTGTTTTAATTAAGATCTTCCTTATCATTTCTGGAACTTCCCCTATTCCTATTAGTTCCTATAAGCATTCATGCAACCCCTAACACTGTTACAATAACACTGTTACAATCTTGAATTAAACTGTTTCAAAACCTTTCCACATTGTCTCTTTCTTTCTCTCTGCTTTATACCTCCCCTATATGTATCAGTCTCAAACCTGGCCCTGCTACCCACTAAAGCTCTCAGGCTTCCTCATAGGATGCAGCTAACCACTGATGTTCTAAGGCTCTCCCACAAAGCATTGTTTTTGCCGCCCACTAATGTTCACATGTTGTCCAACAATGAGTTGCCTCCCAATACATTTCTCATGCTCTCCAAAATGGCTGCCACTTTCACATGTTGGGAGTCTCCCTGTGATGTCAGTCCCTCGCCCATGACCACTTAATTCCTGCCCCCTATACAGTGACCTACAAAAGGTAGGATTCTACAGCTTCATGCACCTCTTCATGTTGGCTGCCATGTCTGAGTAGTGCAGCTCCAAATGGCTTATAGTCACCATGCAATGCATGAAATATATGACAGCATGCCTTATCAAGCAGTTTAGGGTGTTCTGCCAGTTGCATTCCATGCCCAAACACGTGTGTGGGTGGTGCTGGAAAAAGGTGCCTGCCACAGGTAATTTGGCAGCAATTAGAGAGGGTTTTGGCACAGCATTTCTGATGTCACCTTGATTCAACTTCCCCTTGGGGAAAACTAGGACCAAATTCCTCACTAGCTTTGAGGAGGTGTGGGCATCCAGGTCACTTATGGACAGTCATGGAAGGGGACTCATTTGCACTTTAACCTTACTTATGGCACCAGCAAATACGGTTTGTCATGGCTGTCATCCCCTCTGCATATAATGTACTGTTTCCTTCCTGCCCCTGATCCACCTTCTTTAGACAGTCACAGCCTGAAGAAGACCTCAGTCGCCTCCCCTGATGGCCTTACCTGGTGGCAGTGCAAAATACTGCCACACCAGGATTTTTCATACTATGGGGAGTAGAGGATGCCACTCCCTGGGGTACCTACTGGGCTTGCCTCCCCCTGTCCACAATAGCAGGTGCTGGGTGAGCCTCTTGCAACACATCCTCCTCATACCCCTTCTCTAACACTAACCTCCTCTGCCTGGTAGATACACAACCTGCTGTGACATTTCCAAAGACGTTTTCTCCCCCAGAAGCATCTCCTGACAGACCTCCCCATCTCTTTAGCATGCTTACCCTGCTAAGGGGAGATCACTTTGTACTCAATCACCCACACCCAGACAGGAGCCATACCATGCATCTCCTCCTGGGTGCTTGATGAAACCACCCCCTTTTTCAGCATGATCAGCAAGACCTTCTGCTCCTCTATCAGCCCTGCCTCACTGCATGAGAGGTTCTTTTCCCACTTCTTCTATCGGAGCCTGGACCAGAGGCATTGCCTTCCTTTCCTCTGTGCCTGTGTCCTCCTCCGATGGCCTTGGCCCGGTATTTGGTCATTGCATCGATTGAAATAGCATTGAATCCATACTAGAGAAAAAAAAGAGCATCGAAAAAAAAGCATCAAATGCTTATTTTTTGTAAAGGTAAAGGGTTTAGTTTAATTAAAATGTTTTTTAAAGGTCAAAAAAGGGGTTTGGATGGACCCCCCCATTAAAAAAACATGAAAATATATCATTTGATGCTTTTTTTCCTATGCTTTTTTTTCTCTGCTATCGCATTCAATGCTATTGCATTTGATGCAATGACTATAAACCCCTCGGCCCTGCTTCCTGTCCCACTCAATTTCATGGAGGCCTCCCCAATTCCACAGGCTCCACCATAGGGACCGCATGGCCCGGGTCCATGAGCCAATGCCAACAAACAAGGTTACTTGCTCTTCATTCCTCATTAGTGAATACTCCTCTGTAAGGAAAAATGCTGTTTATTTCTATATTATTTGTTTATTGAGTTTATTATTTGAAGTTGTCAAAACAAAAACACCAAAGTAAATGTAAAATAATGTTTAATTCCAAAGAAAAGTTTGATGTGAGTGTTGAACCTGGCTCTGCTGATTTCTCGGTCATGTCAACAAGTTGCAAATTATGCATACCATATTGCTATGTTACTTGGCATTCATATAGCACCTTATGTATCATTGGTATGATCTCAAAACGCTGGCAGGTTGAATACCCTTGGGAACCGTAGTTCAAGTCAGTAGAGAGAGAGAGAGGGTCATAAGGTGTGTGGGTGCACCGGATATGTGTGCAGCCAGTAAGGCAGATATTATTCAAGGTTGAGCTCTGGGCCCACTCCTCTTTAATTTGTAAAACGAATTATTTTAGATTCTCTAGTCTCCTTCTTTTTGATGAGACACAGGTATTCTTTCAATTCCCCTAATTCTTTCCTTACGTGTCTGAAATTATTACTCTCTCTCTGGATGGCACTGCACTGCCTCTTTCAAAACCTATCCCAGACAGAGGTCATCCATTCTCCCTGCCTCCAACACCATCTCCATTCATACTATCCCGTAGCATTTTTCTCCTTGACCTAATTACTCAATCATCCAAGTCTCACAATGGCGGAATCCTCCTTGAGAGTGATTGTCAACTATATCATTTAATTGCACTCTTGAACATCAGCAAAATCTGCCCCCATATAACTGACAACAAAACCCTTATCTCCCCCTGATTATCAATAGACTGGGCTACTGTTGTAGCCTATTTGTGTGTCTCACTCTATATTAATTCACTCAACTCAATAAAATAGTCAACTCTACAGCCAACCTAGATCTTCTACCCCAGCAGATTGTCACAACACTTAGTAGCGTTACAAGCAAAAATGTTTGAGAAAGGGAAGGTGGGTGGATAAGGTGAGTGGCTGCAGTGGTGGCGAGCGTCTGAGTGACTAGAGCATGGGCCACTTGGGTTTGTTGCATGGTCTGCTATTGTTTGATGTTGGTCGATGTTTGATGTTGATCGTTGTGTGCCTTTAAAAAGTGTTTAAATAATTATGCATACACACCTGCTCCAGCATAGAGGAGTGTCATTTTCTTCATGTGCCTTTGTGATCCAAAGGGTAACAGCTGAGCTTTACAATTCCTGAAAGAGGCCAAGTGTCTGGGTTAAGTGTTGTATCAAATGAGGCTGTTAATAATGGAGCATTGTCTACACACATAGTCCTCTTGTTGCCTTTCTGTCTTAAGTGTGTTAACTTGCAAATTCACCCGCTCTCCACTAGACAGTTGAAGGGCATTTTCATTTACAATTCACCGGCATGATTTGTTTTGATGCCCTTGAAATTAGGAGTTGTGTTATGGAGGTTCTCAATTTAGTTTTATTGTAAAGTCATATAAAAAAGTCAAGGAACCACTAAACAACATTCCAGTACTAACCCATCCATAGCCCCTAGCTTTGGCTTATGTGCAGTGAGCAAGTGGCCTACTCTTCTGATACAAGAAATAGCTTATATTTGCTGTGCAAGTTTAGAGGTTGTTGCTTGTTGAGGCAAGCTCATTATATCCCTCCTTCCCTGTGCAGTGACGGTGACGGGATGATTATACCCTTCAGTAATTAAATTGAATTTAGTGGCCAGTCTTCGGAAACACCCTCTCCTTCATCCATTCATTCATTTCCCCAATGTGACCAGGGACGTAATTTCACCAAAATGCCAGGGGTAGCGGAAGTGACGTCACATGACCCTTGACCACTGATGACACCACAGGAAGTGATGTCATTTGACCCCACCACGAAGTGACATCATGGGACTCGATGGAACACGACCGTTTACCCCTTGACAAAACAGGAAGTGGCATCACATAGCATTGTTTCTGAGCACATTATGAAAAATATGATTACAATATCACTGTAATGTGATATACATTTCGTACAAGAATGGATCACCATATCGGCAGAAAAAAAACATGCTATAACTGCAACTTGTGAAAAGCGAAATACATAGTCCGAAATGGATACTTATTCTACTCTAAATGCTTTTTGGAGGTTTGTGTCTGCATCGTGAATTTGAGGTGTTTAAGAACAAACTAAATCAGTGACTCACCCCCTGAAGTGTGTCTGAAGTAAACCTTTCATGAGACTAGCAAATATTGTTCAGAATTCCAGAAAGACAAATTATTTGTCTTTCCTATTCGTTCTTATTTAGGGTCACTACTCAGTGTTACACTTGTGGAACTCCCTGTTTTTTTTAAGAAGCCTGAACAAGAAAGCCAGCCACTCCAGAAACAAAGAGGCACATGACATTGGCCACAGCTCAGATCTTCAATTTGTAAAAAAAAAAAAAAAGACAAAAAAAGATTTTTTTTTAGGTGTAGCAAGGGAGACCACAGAGGTAGCAAGGGAGACCCCTGGCGATCCCTAATTACATCCCTGACTGGGATCACTAAGAACTGGTGGGAACAGCGTGAAACTGCGCTCACTAGGGGACAGCACCTGACTGGGCTCTCTTGCACCAGCGCCCTGAGCGTGTGTCTGGTTTGCCTGGATGAACATCATGAAGCTGAGCTCACGACAGCACCCTGGGACTTCAATACTGAACAGCACATTCCTAAGTTCTCTGCAGCGCATAATGGCCTGATTCTGAGCAATAAATCAAATAAAGAAAGTGTCATTCAGGAATGGAGCAGCACTTTTCTTATTTGCTCCATATTCTGAATGATTGTAAATATACACATAGAACATGGTGTAAAAAAGAAAATTGTTGTTCCATCACGAAATTACCATTTACCTATTTTACATGGAGCTCAAAATCAGCCGCTCAGCCTGTCATGGTGAACAGTACTGAGATGAACCCACTGCAGAATCCTAACCTGCAGGTGGGAATTGAGATGCATCTGAACCCAAACATAGAGCTTCTGCTGCAGCACTAATGTCTAGGTCTTCTGCGCCTGGTTATGACCATTCTGGAGCTCCTGGTGGGAGAGGGAGGCTATGTTACTGGCGATCATCTATGCCGCTCATCTGTTCCCTTTAGAAATTAGAAGTAAATACATACAGCACTGACAGGAGAAATGTAAGCAAGTTTTTATGAAACGGCAGTGAGTGCACTTACGAGCATGCAGTGATGGACGGTGACAGTCTGTTCACTTCCTGTCACAGAGTGTTTACTATCTATCATTCACTATATGAATATCCTAATTCGAACCCTCATCTTTGTAATACATTTTGCCAGCAAAGCAATGGAATTACATTACCTAATCGAAATTAAATGTTTCACTTGAAACGCAACAAAATGTGAATTCTTGTTAGCACTGCAGCCAGTCTCACCTATGTCCCAGCCTCCCAGGCTGAAATGCGTCACTTACTGGACGACCACCACTAAAGATAATGTGACAATATGTTCTATGGAGACATGACCATCTCCTTTCAGTGACTTCTTTTCGCATTGTGTACCTGCTTTCCTTAAATTCACCTCCTGGCTTAATTCCTTGACTTACACATTCCTTTAAAAAAGGAAAAGGGATGCGTGGTTTGCCACTGCTTGAAATGGCGGGTTGAAGCACGGCTCCCACCTCCTTTCTATTTTTATTAATTTCCTGAGAGGTATCAATATAATATTTTCGCGTTACTCCATCTTATCTCATCTTTCCGGTCCTCTACTATCCGACAGAGTAGTTCTGGGCTGCGCTTGGCATCGTTCCCTGAAGCCGAGCAAAGGACCGATGCAGCGGGGCGGCGTGATGAAAGATGCCGCATTTCATGTCAGCAAAGTCAGCCGCCTATGACGTTTTGATGCGGTCATACCCTTGGAATCTTCAAAACACCTGCAATCTGCTATATCTAGACTGCTGAAATAAATTAAACACTGCAAGGTACTTTATTTTGAATTTAAACACCATTATCAGGAGTTTATTTTTCAATCTTTACACAAAGGTAGCTCTATCAATGTATTTCTCCTTGATGGAAGTAATTGTGGTAATAGCACTTCATCTTTTCAACACTATTTTATCAACAGATGGTGACCATATATTAAATGAGGATTATAATTGGAAATTGTTTTGCTCAATACTCTGCCTTCTGGTGACTTCAGTTCCTGGACAGTGCAGAGCCAATATGATGTTTTGTAATTAGATTGCCTTCTTCAAGCAATATTTTTGGGATACGTTGTGCTCTTAAAATCTGGGCACATTAAGAAGGACAGAGTGTTGCCGAATCCATTCAGTTGATCTAGAGTGATTCCTAGCTATTCTGATTCGGCTTTTATTATGGCTTCTTTAAAAAAAACAAGCAAAAGGATTTGGGAATACAGAGGCCTCTGCGCCTGTGGCTGCAAATCTAAAAAGACCAAACAGTGACTCTTGGCCTCCTGACAAGCAATATTGGAGTCTAATATGGAGACTATTTTACAAATAAGATCACTTAAACCCATCATGGAAAATACAAACATCAAACTCCAACAAATGGATGAACGTTCAGTGAATTTTGAAAACAGAATCAAAGAAGTAGAAAGAAGAGTCAGCATTTTACAAGATGTTCAAGATGTTGCCACTCGAATTACCTAAGTGGATGCACTCTTCAGAAACAGAATGAGGATTTGGAAAAAAATAATCATAGAAACAGCCTCCATATATTTGGCTTTCCAGGGGGACTTAAAGGGGACAACATTGCTCTTTTCCTCAAGAAAAACCTTCCTAGCATTCTTAATCTACACTTTTCGACTGTTCTTAATATACAAAGAGCACGCAGAGTGGGGTTTAAAAAAGTAAAGTCACCACGCCAAGGACAATAATCTTTCTGCTCCTTGAATATACACAACTTTCAATGACTGTGTAGAATGCAAAAGCAATCGAGCATCTGGAATGGAATGGCCGCAGAATTTTTATTTTGCAGGATGTGTCTAAGGTTCAATGGAGGAAATAATTGCTCTCTTATAATCCTGTGCTCAAGCAACTGAATGTGAGATATGGTCTTGTTCATCCCTGCACCTTTTGAGTAACCATCAATGGCAAAACATCTTCTTTTATGGATCCTTCTGATCTAAAGAACTTTATAAGACTACAAGAGTTGGAGGCAATGGACACCGGAGCTACAAGTCATGGATATTTTTTTTTCTTTTGACTGACACTGGATTCATTATAATATGAAATCTCTTTCAAGTGAATTTCCCCTATGCAACAGTTATGCACAATAATTACGCGAAGCGGGCAAATACGTGTTTTACCTGGCATTTCGTCCCTTTGTGGGATGCGCCCACACCCTTTCTTGGTACATGACATTGCAACCTTGACTTTCAAACTTTTTATCCCTGATCTATCTCACCTTCTTACAAATTTTGGGTGGGGGTGGCTAGAGCAACACAACTTCAGAAGTTTCCATATTTTAACACCTTGTTGTCAGATTTTGCAATCTTTGCTATATTTCCCCTTTCTTTTTTTTTGGTTTTTCATCCAAGTTTTTACATTTTTTGAAAAGCTAAGTAAAATTGCTTGTGCTTTGGTGTATGCTATCTATTGGCTGTTTATGAATTGCCTTGACTGTTCACAGTGTTTGAAGTCAATATTTATTGTTAAGATTATTTTGCTGTCTTCTCTTGGACTATGACCTTAAAGCTCATGACATGGAATGTTAAAGCTCTTCAAAATCATATAAAAAGATTTCTAGCTCACATTAATAGATTTAAGTCAACTATTGCTTGCTTATAAGAAACTCATCTATTGCCACAAGAGTCCATGAAATTGAACATGTTTTGAGTAGGTGATGTACTAGCTGGTCAAGTGGAAGGCAAACATATTGGTGTGGCAATCTTAATTAAAAAAGGGCGTCAACTATCAGATCCAATATAAAGATAGTGATACTAAAGGTAGATGGATTTTGGCTAATATATCTATTGACGCTCAGATTTGTTCAATTCCTAATGTATATGGACCCAGTATCCCCAACCCCAGCTTTGTGATTGATTTGAAACAAAAGATATTACAGTCTAACCTCCCTAATCTGGTACTCAGTGGAGACTTTAATAATAGTATAGACCCATTTCTAGTTAGAAGATCCTCCTGTCAAATTAAAAATAGCAAATCCCATACTAAATTTGTAAGATGTTTGTAAGTAATTTGTGTTGTTGATTCGTGGAGGTTTTCATACACTACTGAGCTGGATTTCACTTTTCTCTTTCTCTCACAGATTACATTATATTGTAATGATTACATATGTGTTGCAAATCCTTAGTAACTGCAACAATGAAATCCACTATTCAATGTTCGCTAATTTCAGATCATTCTCCCATAGTAACTAACTTGGAATTGGGAGGCTTTAGAAAGGGCACAAATAGATGCAGATTCAATAATTTACTACTGAAGAAAATAATTTGCCTTGATTTTCACCAGTTTTTCTTCTAAATTAATAAAGCTGATGATCATTCACCGGCTAATAACTGGGATACCTATAAGACTGCCATGCGTGGACACGTTATTTCATATGTACCAAAGAAGAAAAAAGATGTTAAGATGGATCTGAATACTCTTTACGCTCAACTGTGAGACTTAGAGAACAACTACAATGGAACAGCGAAAAACGCTCTTTTTATACAAATCCATTGCTCTTCGCTTCTCAATTGATATGAAACTGGAGGAGCAATCTTTTGGTGTTGTATTAAAGTTCAAGTCCAGAATGTAATAATCATCTAACAAAGGAAGAATAGCTCTAGCCTCAAATCTTAAACTCAAAAAGGAGAGATATAGAATATCTGCTATCAAGAATTATTTAGGAAAAGTAGTGTCCTCTGATCTGGATATTGTGAAGTTCTTTACCAACTTCTATGAGAAATGATATTCCTCAGAGCACTCACACTCGAATATTGATTTAAATAACTTTTCTGATTTTATTAAATCTAATCATCCAGTGGACATTGATTGAAGTAGCCCGAATGAGCCCAGTCATCTAAATGAGATCTCCAAAGCCATTAAGGACCTTTGCAAAGGTAAAGCTCCTGGACCTGGTGGGTTTCCTGTGGATTATGGTGCTCATTATTCTCCTACCCTCACACCAAAGCAAGACTCTTTATGTCATTTTTTTCAAGGCCTAGTGTGTTGTCAGGTAACTTTATGAAGCTCTTCTGATCCCTTTTCCCAAACATAATAAAGATAAGGAACTTCTCAAAAACTATATACCACTTTCGCTAATCAATTCTGATTGTATAATCGTTGCAAAGATTCTGGCCAACAGAATAGAGTCCTTCACTCATAAGTTAATTAAACCTGATAAGGTAGGATTTGTTAAAGGAAGAGTTATCTCAGCGAATAATAGACTATTTATGAATCTTCTTCATTACATAAATAGAAAGAATCATTCAAAAAATAGCTACATGGCAGAGCATTTGATACTGGAAAAGCATATGACCATGTAGAATGGGATTTTCTTTTTGTGGTATCGTATTGGAAATGGCGTTATTCAATTGGTTAAACTTTTATATTCCGATCCAAAAGCATCTATATTTATCAATAGTCAATTCCAACCAATTGTCTCTTAATAGAGGTACAAGACAAGGATGTCCCTCGCTCCAATTCTATTTGTTTTAGCCCTTGAGGCCCGATTGGAATTAATTCACATAATTAGAGATATTGTAGGTGTTAAATGTGTTAATTCCAAATTCAAACTGGCTGCATATGCTGACAATATACTCATCTTTTTAGAAAATCTGAGCACAACACTCCCTCATTTATCAGATACAATTGATTTTTTTCTCCCATTCCTCAGGGTATAAGTTAAAAAGAGACATATTTGATATGCTTCCACTTAATTAATACTGTATAAATCAAGATTGTACTCCTGTAAGCCATAGCTGGTATCAAGTCTCTATTAAATATCTGTGTATTTCAGTTGCATTTACAAGTTCTCACATTTTTAAGATAAATCTACAAATCTTGCAATTAAAGTTGTGTGAATCCATTGCCTTATGGTCACCATTTTTCCTATCAGCATGGGGAAGATTGGAAGCCATCAAAATGATGTTCACACCAGTAATATTATACTATTTACAAATGTTCTGATTGCTGCTACCATCCACCTTTTTTAAGACTATTAACAAAATTCCTATTGATTTAATATGGGGTCCTAAGCAGAAGACGATAATTGCTTGTAGAAAACCTGAAAACTTCTAAAGCAAGCCAAAAATTGTTTTTCTCCTAATGAAAACATAAATGTACCTACTTGGTTGATGGCTGAAAAATACCTAGTATTACCATTCGACATCAAGGATACAATTGATCTGTTTAATGGTTCTAAAGTGTGGTTCTCCAAAACAATTTATATCACCATGTCCTACTTGAAAGATTTCCGCTTTCACCAAATTAACAAACCCACCGAGGCATTTTCACCTTTCATATGGTATAATAAAATCATTACTTTAAATGATAGACCTATTTGTTGGAAAGCTTGGATTAATAAAGAGTTACATTTATTAATCAGATAATTATGGGAGGTGATATCCTTACTGCAGAGGAATTTAAAACCAAATTCCCATTGCTAAGATTTCCCCCTAGTCAATATCTTAACTTAAAAAATGCATGTTTGGATGCCATGAGCCAAAATTATATCTATACATTGATTGGCAATCCTTTTAGATTACGCTTTATGGAATGCCTTGATGTCTTTAAAGCTTCTATTTCTACAAAATTGGAAAGGGAAGGAGACCTCCTCATTTTAAATGGTCATCTGAATTGCAGTAGGGAGAACATTGTGGGACTAATTTTGATGTTGAAATATGGTCCATGGTTTGGACTATGATAACAATGATGTCTGTCTCTGCAAATTTATCCCAAAGACTGTATTATTTCATGCATAGGACTTTTATTACTCCTAAGAAACATTTTATTTTCAAGATTTCTGATGATGATTTATGTGGATCTTGTCACTCAGCCACTGGGACATTTAGTCACATGTTTTTTTAATGGTCCTGGTGAATGCTTTTTGGATGCAAATATGGAGATTCTATCAACACATCTATAAGATTTCGACTCTGATAAATCTAACTAATATCCTGTTAGGAGGTTTATCCTTTAATGTAGGAAAAAGTATAACTCCTTTAATTATTTTTCATCTATTTATTCTTCTAGCAGTTCACTTAATTACATCCAATTGGAAAGGTTTTACTGAAATGTCTATTAAAGGATGGTGGATCAGTATCTGTGATGGACATAGAAAGGTGGAATGTATTGCCAATTGCAACTCTTTGTTAACTTTTTGAATTAATGCAATGTCTAATCTAGCCAAGTTCTATGATGATTACATTGACTGTTTTACTGTTGATTTATATTTATAAATATGAAGCACTATGTTCATACACCTTTTTTCCCCCTCTCACCCTCTGTTAATTATAACTAGTCAATTATGCACATGTTTATACAGTTTTCTTGTAAGGATCCTAATGACAACAATCTGGTTTGACGTTTTTGTTTTCTTATCTTATATTAATATGTAATTGCTGTGTTATAGACGATATTCTAAATGATAAATTATTGATACATTGTTGTATTGTCACTTTTGGAAACCTTTAGTTTTTAATTTGCATCTGAATAAAATAAAACTTTATTAACTAAAAAAAGAAAATGGAAAAGACAATATACTACTAATGCTAGAAAAGTGAATGTGACTAACAGCTACGAATTTGGGCGTAGTATCAATGTGGCATTCCGTAAGATTGGCTACCACCAGAATTCTATCAAAAGAACGAAAAGCACTCCGAGTTAGAGAGGGTTTAAATAACAATGCATGTAATGTCAAGAAGTTCCGATTTAAAAATACTGTAGTGTATTTTCATGGTGCATTCGTAATTGAATCCTATATTTAAAAATCTCAGCATTCATCTTCGATGGTTGCCGTCAAATAACATTTTGTAGCAGACAGCTCCGTTTTCAGTGCACTTGTAGTGGTATCTCCTCTCTGTCACTCACCAATGCCTAGTAGGGCTAGGACTTTATTTATTTGTGGTGGACATGTAGGCCTGTCATCACAGTATGGTAGAAGCAGTGCAGAGCGAGGTGGTAAGAGCATGTTGTGACTGACAGGTAGGTTCTTTAAACCTTAGCAGTTGGACAAACAAGTTTGCAACACTGTAAAGAAAGAAAAAAGCATCAAAGAGAAATGAGGAATGTAGGAGAGAGAGAAACACGTGAGGGTAGAAGGATGGGGAAAGAAAGTTGAGAGGAAAGATAGTAGAGAGACAGTAAGGAAACAATGGAAGAGAAAAGGAAAGGGTAGTGGATGGAAGGAGAAGCAAGGATAAAGGAAGGAAGAAACAAATGAAGAGAGTGCGGAAGGAAGACAGGAATGAAGGGAAAAAGAAAGAAGAAGATCCAACAGAGAGAGAGAGAGAGAGAGAGAGAGAGAGAGAGGACGGGAGGAAGGAAGGACGGAAGGAAGGAAGGAAGGAAGGAAGGAAGGAAGGAAGGAAGGAAGGAAGGAAGGAAGGAAGGAAGGAAGGAAGGAAGGAAGGAAGGAAGGAAGGAAGGAAGGAAGGAAGGAAGGAACTACTTGTATCCTGTAATACTGAGGTAATCGTGGCAAGGCCAACTCACCCGTTCATCCTTCCAAGGTTGATGCATGAGTACCAACTTCGGTCGGGAAAATAATTGTATGTAAATATGGTCTATGTACAAAGCTTTGGCAAAAGAGCTATATAAATAACAAATCATTACCAAATGCCAGGGCCATGGTGGCTACTGCTACTGCCTGAAGAGCCTGGGTGGGTTGCTCTCAATTGTTGTTTCTCTGCTGTTGTCTCTCATGATGGCCTTCACTTCACAAGTGTGAATCCTGAATCTGGGCCCACTTGACATTTCATCTTTCATAGGTGGTTGATACATTGACTACTGATAATTGGAATAATAACAGCTGCTATTACATCATTTGCTTCTATTGCTTATTAAATGCAAATCTAATTTGAGTCTAGTTCTGAAAAATAAGTACTGAGTTATGTGATGATGTTGCTGTCTTTTTTTTAAAGGATGTTTTCACTGGTTTTCTCATGTGTTTACACACACGTTATATGCAACAATCACCATTAACCCTCCATAACCTCCTTAAGTAGCTTGTTGCCCCATCTCATGGATGAGGGCCACTTTTCTTTGAAGTGCCGGGCCTATTTGTTGTTCCAGTCTGACTCTGCATTGGAGGGGGCAAGGCCCCAGGGCACCCGGATGGTCCATCCACTCCTGATGATCAGGATTCCCTGGACTCGTCAACCCCTGGAGACATGGTATTACTCTTTACCTTATAGGGGTGGCAGCAAGCCAATCATTACAATTGGCCTAAAAGTCTCAGCCTCCCCTATTCCGGACAACAACACTCAACTGCAAGAATTTTACAGAATCAGATTACCAACATTTTGAAGGACCGGGTAGATTTCCAACCACTTGTGGACAGTAAAGTCAGACAGCGATGCTGAACATAAATTTGCCCTAATGTAAGAGGACATACTAAAAGCAACAAAACCAGCACTTGAGGGCAATTACTTTAATTTACCTCTTATGAAAAGCATAGCAATAACTGTATTAGGGACAGCTTAGGGAGCAAAGGAGAAGGAGTACACTGAAGACCCCAAGAAAACTTCCCCTAAAACAAACTTAGAATGGCTTGCAAAGACACCCATTTTCCCAGGTGTATGGAAAATGCTGGAAGAAGCCACTTGGGTTTGCAGACCAGAGGAAGAAGGAAGCAAACTGCTACTCACCGCTTCAAGAGGAGGCAAGGAGCCAACTACCCGGGCCAAGGACATCTACCTTCTGACAACCAGACAGCAGAAGCTCTGCCAGATAAAAGCAAGAGACTATGCCAAGAGCAACAGTAGTGGGCTAGAGAGAGAGTCCACAGCTGGTTTGAACTACCAGATGCCAAAGGTGGCCCTGCTACTGGAACAATGATTACAAGAGACCGCTGTCTGGAGGATAATAAAATTGACTTCTGGACAAGTACCATGATCGAGTGGGGGAGATAAATATTATTTGCATCTGGCGGAGACATATGTATGGTTGAGGGAAACCACCCACGCAAATCAAGAGGCATGTTAAAGCAGAGTGCCTTGGCCTATGGGATACACAAGTACTACGATGAAAACAGATAGATATTCACAGGGTCTGGAAGAAGAGAAGGATAAACCTCTTCTTCAACCTCTTCTTCCAAACTCATCCTCCTTGGTTTCAACATCCACCTCAACTCCCTTGAATCATGCACCTCCCAGTTCTGTGTCCTCTGTGACTCCCTCTCTCCCTCTCTCTCTCTCTGTTCTCCCTTCCGGCCCAACCCACTCTGCCGGTCAGACTCTGATGCCCTCATTTCTGGTGACATCCCTATCTCTAATCCAGTCACCTTCCCCCTCTCTTAGTCTGACTACTCTCTCCTCTCCTCCCACCTGGGATGCCTTGGCCCTCTCTCTGAGCCACCCCCGCACTGCCAGCCTCCTTTGCCGTCTTCCGACCTATGCAGCGAGTGTCAGTGAATACTTTTGCCACCACCTTCATACCCCCAACCCCAGCTCTGACTTTCCCTCTGACCCTGTCCATGCTAACCTGCACCTTTCCATCTCTATCACCCTTGACATCCTTGCCCCTGTCATGAGGATCTGCCTAAAACCTGCCTCCAAGAACAACAGCTGATACAGCTCTGATATAGCATCTCTGAAACGCAAGTGCAGAGTTGCTGAACAGAAGTGGCAGACCTTGGGCTTACCCTCTGTCTAACTGGCCTGCCGTCTGCTCCAAAGGCAATATTGCTTCTCTATCCACTCCAAGAAGCGGACCCACATCCAAGTCTCATCTCCAGAACCACTAACAACACGGCTGAACTTTTCAAAATCTGAAAGGAACACACCAATCCAGTTGCAGTCTCTAACTCCCTCTTCCTTTTCCAGGCTCTCTGCACCAATTTGACCTCCCATTTCACTCTCCTCCACTCCCATCTCCACTCCCACACCTGCCTTTCTTGGCTCCTCTCCTTCCACCCCTTTCACTCTCCTCCCTCCTGACCATAGCATCAGTGAGGTCTCTAAAGTGGTCCGCTCTATTAAGTCTCCTGCAAACAGGTGCTCCCCTGCTCCTCCAGAACCATTAAGGACAACATCTCCTCTCTTGCCCCAGCTCTTGCTGACTTCTGTAACCACTGCTTTGCCACTGCCTCTTCCCCTCTATCCCTCCAGCACTCTCTTGTGCACCCTTGCTTAAAAAAGCCATCTGCTGACCCCTCCTGCCCGGATAACTATCGCATATTTCCAATACTCACTTCATGGGTAAACTCTTGGAGAAGCTGATCCTCCCCCAACTGACCCGCCACACTGATCTTGTTGGTGGCCTTCATGACCATCAATCTGGATTCCAGACATCCAGAGGCATGGAAACGGCTCTCCTGAACACCAGTGAAACCATGCTCACAAATCTCGACTGCAACTCCCCTGCTGTTCTCATTCTCCTTGATCTCTCCTCTGCTTTTGACACAGTCAACCATTCCATAAAATGACTCTTTGACACCCTCAGCATCTTTGACGTGCACTGTATTGGCTGACCTCTTTTCTCACTAACCACCCATCCCAGTTGCAATTGGGCCCTTTCTTCCCCACCACCTCACTCTCTATTTGTGGCATCCTCCAGGGCTCTATTCTATTGCCTTGCCAATTCAATATCAATTTTTCCCATCTTGCTTGCCTTCTTTCCTTCTTATCTCGAAATTTAAAGTGTCATGCCAACACACAGCTTTCCTTCAAACTTCCCTCTACCACCTCCTTTTACTCCTCTCCAATCCCTTGCTGTCTGCCATTTAGGCATGGTGTGCAGCTAACCATCTCTGCCTTAATGCCAGTAAGACTGATATCCTTCCGATTGGGACACCTGCACCCTATTTTTCTCCTGCACAGGTAGCGCATCTCTCCTTCCCTCTGGCCACCCTCGTTGAGCCATCTACACCGACGAAAAAGTGAGGCCAAAAATCTCAGGGTCATCTTCAATTCTGCTCGCTCCTTCATCCCTCATATTTTGGACCTTACTTAAAAGTACTACTTCCAGCTCCACCTCCTCAGAGGCATTCTTCCATTCCTCACCTTCCCCCAGACGTTCAATGTCTCCAGAGCTCTGGTCCTCTCCAGGCTGGACTTCTGCAACAGCCTCTTTCTCAATCTCCCTCTATCCTCCCTATGCCCCCTCCAGCTAATCCAGCATAGGACTGCAAGATTTATCCTTCACCTCAAGCCCAGTTAGCATATCTCTCCAGCCCTTAAGGGGTCGATTCATGGAATTAATGTGCGCCGAATATTCCCGCGCAGAGGTGCCAAAACGTGCGAATCGCAGGAAAAGTGCGAAAATCGCAGTGCAAGTGCGAAAATTGCAGGAAAACCAGCGCACAGCGATTCATGGAAGTCCGTGCGCTAGAAAAACATTGGATGTGCGCTAAAAATGTGCACCGCGCACGCCGGCGCACAGGTCATCCAACAGCGTGCGCCACAGCCACTGCGAAATCGCACATAGTGCGGCGCACATCACAAAAGTAGGCGGAACACGGGGCGTAACACTCGGAATGGGGAACAACACGTCAAAATATGGGCGTCACGGGGGAAGTACACGAGGCAAGTGCGCGGAACGCCCACACGCTCGGCTACAACCCGTATTCATGGAATCGAATAGGGCAAACCAACGCACGCTCAAAGACGCGCACAGGGCCAAACAAGTACGCCACAAGAAAGCAGGCGGTAGCGCCCCTGCGACTGAAAAAAATGTGCGCCAAAATGTGCGCTAACAAAAAGCACCCATATACAGCCATGATGAATGGCCCATACAGTGGACCTCTAGGACAAATGAGGTGCAAAGGGGCACCGACAAACACAGACACCCGCTGTGTGAAAAATAGAATGTGCGCGTGTTCCTGGGTGCGCGGGAAGTACCACACGCGATTAGCCTGGGTATGTGTACTTCGGGGTGCGCGGGAAGTTCCATACGCGATTAGCCTGGGTACGTGTACTACGGGGTGCGCGGGAAGTTCCACACGCGATTGGCCTGGGTAGGTGGGGGTGCGTGGGAAGTTCCACACGCGATTGGCCTGGGTATGTGTACTACGGGGTGCGCGGGAAGTTCCACACGCGATTGGCCTGGGTACGTGTATTCCGAGGTGCGCTGGAGATTCACACGCGATTTCTGCAGGGTACGTGTATTTTGGTGGTGCCGGGGAATGCTACACGTGATTTGGCCATGTGGGTCCCCCCAGGTGTTCCCTCTACACCCTCCACGGCCCCTGCAGGCAGCCCACACCACAGGGTACTACCCTGCACCCCTGCTCATGTCCCACAGGCAACCCATCCACCATGGCCATGCCCACCAGCCAACCCACATGTCACCTTGCACTACTGATCACCAACACATGTCTCCCACCACCCCCACCCCCACCCCCAGCAGTGCAGGGGCAGCCTCCACCAGGCCCCCACTCATGTCTCCCGTCACCCCTACCCCCCAGCAGTGCAGGGGCAGCCTCCACCAGGCCCCCACTCATGTCTCCCACCACCCCCACACCCAGCAGTGCAGGGGCAGCCTCCACCAGGTCCCCACCCATGTCTACCACCACCCCCATCCCCCAGCCACCAGGGGCAGCCTCCACCAGGCCCCCACTCATGTCCCCTATTACCCCCACGACGCAGCAGTGCAGGGGCAGCCTCCACCAGGCCCCCACTCATGTCCCCATGCACCCCCACCCCCCAGCAGTGCAGGGGCAGCCTCCAACCAGGCCCCCACCCATGTCTTCCACCACCCCCACCCCCCAGCAGTGCAGGGGCAGCCTCCACCAGGCCCCCACTCATGTCTCCCATCACCCCCACCCCCAGCCACCAGGGGCAGCCTCCACCAGGCCCCCACTCATGTCTCCCACCATCCCCACCCCCCAGCAGTGCAGGGGCAGCCTCCACCAGGCCCCCACTCATGTCTCCCATCACCCCCACCCCCCAGCCACCAGGGGGAGCCTCCACCAGGCCCCCACTCATGTCTCCCATCACCCCCATCCCCCAACCACCAGGGGCAGCCTCCACCAGCCCCCCACTCATGTCTCCCACCACCCCCACCCCCAGCAGTGCAGGGTCAGCCTCCACCAGGCCCCCACTCATGTCTCCCATCACCCCCACCCCCCAGCCACCAGGGGCAGCCTCCACCAGGCCCCCACTCATGTCTCCCATCACCCCCATCCCCCAACCACCAGGAGCAGCCTCAACCAGGCCCCCACTCATGTCTCCCATCACCCCCACCCCCCAGCCACCAGGGGCCGCCTCCACCAGGCCCCCACTCATGTCCCCTATTACCCCCACCCCCCAGCAGTGCAGGGGCAGCCTCCACCAGGCCCCCACCCATGTCTCCAACCACCCCCACCCCCCAGCCACCAGGGGCAGCCTCCACCAGGCCCTCACTCATGTCTCCCACCACCCCCACCCCCAGCAGTGCAGGGGCAGCCTCCACCAGGCCCCCACTCATGTCCAACTCATGTCTCCCACCACCCCCACCCCCCAGCCACCAGGGGCAGCCTCCACCAGGCCCCCACTCATGTCTTCCACCACCCCCACCCCCCAGCAGTGCAGGGGCAGACTCCACCAGGCCCCCACTCATGTCTCCCATCACCCCCACCCCCCAGCCACCAGGGGCAGCCTCCACCAGGCCCCCACTCATGTCTTCCCTTAACACCCCCACCCCCCAGCCACCAGGGGCAGCCTCCACCAGGCCCCCACTCATGTCTCCCACCACCCCCACCCCCAAGCCACCAGGGGCAGACTCCACCAGGCCCCCACTCATGTCCCCTATTACCCCCACCCCCCAACAGTGCAGGGGCAGACTCAAACCAGGCCCCCACTCATGTCCCCATGCACCCCCACCCCCCAGCAGTGCAGGGGAAGCCTCCACCAGGCCCCCACCCATGTCTACCACCACCCCCACCCCCCAGTAGTGCAGGGGCAGCCTCCACCAGTCCCCCACTCATGTCTCCCATCACCCCCACCCCCCAGCCACCAGGGGCAGCCTCCACCAGGCCCCCACTCATGTCTCCCACCACCCCCACCCCCCAGGAGTGCAGGGGCAGCCTCCACCAGGCCCCCACTCATGTCTCCCATCACCCCCACCCCCCAGCCACCAAGTGCAGCCTCCACCAGGCCCCCACTCATGTCTCCCATCACCCCCACCCCCCAGCCACCAGGGGCAGCCTCCACCAGGCCCTCACTCATGTCCCCTATTACCCCCACCCCCCAGCAGTGCAGGGGCAGCCTCCACCAGGCCCCCACTCATGTCTCCCATCACCCCCACCCCCCAGCCACCAGGGGCAGCCTCCACCAGGCCCCCACTTATGTCCCCTATTACCCCCACCCCCCAGCAGTGCAGGGGCAGTCTCCACCAGGCCCCCACCCATGTCTCCCACCACCCCCACCCCCCAGCCACCAGGGGCAGCCTCCACCAGGCCCCCACTCATGTCTCCCACCACCCCCACACCACAGCAGTGCAGGGGCAGCCTCCACCAGTCCCCCACTCATGTCCCCTATTACCCCCACCCCCCAGCAGTGCAGGGGCAGCCTCCACCAGGCCCCCACTCATGTCCCCATGCACCCCCACCCCCCAGCAGTGCAGGGGCAGCCTCCACCAGGGCCCCTCTCATGTCCCCCTGCACCCCCACCCCCCAGCCGTGCGATTTGCCTGGGTAAATTTCGGGGTGCGCGGGAAGTTCCACACGCGATTGGCCTGGGTACGTGTACCTCGGGGTGCGCGGGAAGTCCCACACGCGATTGGCCTGGGTACGTGTACCTCGGGGTGCGCGGGAAGTTCCACATGTGATTAGCCTGGGTACGTGTACTTCGGGGTGCGCTGGAAGTCCCACACGCGATTGGCCTGGGTACGTGTACTTCGGGGTGTGCGTGAACCTCCACACGCGATTAGCCTGGGTACGTGTACTTCGGGGAGCGCGGGAAGTCCCACACGCGATTGGCCTGGGTACGTGTACTTCGGGGTGTGCGTGAACTTCCACATGCGATTGGGCCTGTGAGAGTGGGGTACATGTATTCCAGGGGTGGGCGGGAATATTTACCCGCGACTGTGCCTGTGAGAGGGTGCTACGTGTATTCCTGGGGTGGGCGGGAAGATTCACACGTTCGCCTACGACGTGCTGAAAAATTAATGGTCCAATCCTGAGACACATACGCCAGCATGAAGCAGGCGTACGTCGACCCGCGCAGCATAAAAGTGCGCGCAAACAACAAACAAGCTCATACGCCAGGATGAATATTCCATTCCTAGCAGCTGTGGCCGTGGGTTACCAAAGGAGGAGGAGGATAGTGAGGGCCCGAATTTTCACTCCCAGAACCAGCCTTTTTGGGATGCCTGATGACCAGGTGTATGGGAGGTACAGGTTTCCCCCACACATAATACTGGACCTGGTCAGTGAGTGGGAGGATGACCTCACATCACCCACCCTGTGCTCCCAAGCACTCAGCCCCCTGGAGAAGGTCCTCAATGTACTGCATTTCTTGGCCACAGGATCATTTCAGCGGACAAGTGCCATAGTGGGTGGGGTGTCACAGGCCACGCAGTCACGCTGCCTACACCAGGTCTTGAACATCATCACTGCACGCCCATCAGTCCGTAGGCACATATACCTGCCCAGGACACCTGCAGAAAGGCAGGCTGCCACCCTCGATTTCTACGGTGTGGCACAATTCCCAAAAGTGCTAGGTGCCATTGACTGCACCCATGTGGCACTACGTCCCCCCAGGGCATCTGAGCACATCTATAGGAACCGCAAGCACTGGCATTCCATCAACGTGCAGGTAGTATGTAATGCTAAGGGAATCATCACCTCAGTATATGCCAACTATCCAGGGTCCACCCACGACAGCTTCATTTACCGAATGTCTACCCTAAGCCGGGACCTAGAAGCTAGGCGGCATGGCGATACATGGCTGCTTGGTGAGTATGAATGCCACTGCACATGCATGCATGTCAGATGCAGAGTTATGTCACTACCCCACTAATGATATCCATCACCTCCTCACCAGGGGACAGTGCCTACCCTCTGAGCACCCACATGATGACGCCAATTCGGAACCCCATCACGCCTCCAGAGGTAAGATACAACACAGCCCATATTGCAACCCGGGGCATAGTGGAGCACACATTCGGAGTGCTCAAGTCACGCTTTCGCTCCCTTGACCGTTCTGGCTGGCAGCTGTTATATGCGCCCCCAGTAGTGTGCAGGATCATAGTGGCACCATGTGTCCTGCACAATGTTGCAACATGCCGGGGCCTGGCTGTGGACATGGTGGTGCCCACACATCCCCCACCACATGCACGGCCACTGCGCATGGGAGGGGAGAGGGCACGGGGTGAGGCAGCCCGTACGCAGCTGGTGGCTAATTACTTCACATAGAAATCACACCCCAGTGGAGTGCACACAGGCCTGGCTCATACCATCTGATAAGCAATGATGACTTGACCTGACAATTAAGATGAACAAAGGGACTGTCAACTGTCAGAACCATAGCAGCCTGAGATTGTTCATGTGGAAGTGTCACAATGTGTGCATCCCTACCTACACAAACACCACCAATGCAGTGTCATGAAAAGACACTTCCATGCTGCAGAAATGAATACCCACTTGCAAAATACTACATGAAAACAGTGCCATGTCACCCACCCCCTCCCCGGCACGGCCACACAACACACCATGGCATGTCATGCAATGTGAGAGGAAAGAAATTAATCCCCACAACATGCCCCAAGTGTCAGCAGCTACAGTGTCCCTAATGGAAACATGTCCACACATGAAATGCTCAGAGTAATGCAGGACCTACAACCGACATTACCAAATACTTACCAAGAATACCAATCACCTACACAACCTCCTACCTACCTTAAACATGACATTACAGACTTAAAAATTAGCTAGCCTCACCACCTGATGATGACAGCCCTCCGAACACTTCCAAGTATACAGTGTTAGCGCCACGCAAGAGTGTAGGTGCAATGCTTACAACATGGACTCCAGTTCCAAGGTGGACCGCATTGTGAAGACATGAGGAATGGACCTGCACATATGGAGGATGAGATGGATGCAGAGGCACATATCAATACACCACGCAGTGTACAATACAACAACAATATGCACTATGAATGTATACACAGTATTGACTACAGACTGCCCACACAGCTCATGGGAGTCCAATGTCACCATATACGTCAATGTCACTTGGGCACACCCTTTGCAAGCCCATGGAAACGGGAAGCAGGAGGGGTGTGTGACAAAAACCCAAGCATATGAACCAAATCCATGACAAGCCTGCATGTGCCCAGCCACAGGGTGCACACCAAAACCCACCTGTGTGGATCTTGCGAAAAAAAAACACCTCCATGGGCTCATGGCCTACACGGCTACCCTATTGTGGGAGTATCACTGCTGTCGCTATCCTCACCCTCTGCAGCTGCATCAGAAGGTGGTGGCACTATGGGAGGCAGCCCACGCAAAGCCCTAGTCTGTTCCTCCATGGCTGCAAGCATGCAGGTGTGGTAGGTCTCGTTCTGGAGGATAAGTGTGCGGAGGTCCCCATGCATCAACTCACGGGATGCCCGGACCTCCGCCCTAGTTGCCTGCATCTCAGCTGAGAGCGTACGGGTGAGATGCTCCAGCTGCTGTTCTGTCCTTTGGTTTGTTGAAGCCTCAAGCTCAACAAGAGTCGTCCTGAGGTGAAGGAGTTCCAGCCTCAGGGCTTCCCTGTGGCCCTGGGACTCTATGGAGATGGCTTCCTGCAGAGTCGCCAGTGCCGCCCGCCTGTACCTGTCGGACGCCAACATGTCCTCCCTGTGTGACTGGCAGATGGAGTCGGTTGCCTGCTGTAGTCGCTCCATCAGCCTTTCGGGGGGGGGACAATGGAAGTGGCCACCCTATGCATGGCCTGAGCCATCATCTCTGATGATGCTGCCTGTTGGGTTGCCATTTGGTAAATGGATTGCTCCCATGCGGTATTGCCAGGTGGTGTACGGCCACCACGTCGGCGGGCACCACACCTGTCTGGGGCAAGGCGAACTACGCCTTGCTGTGCCGGCACTGCCTGAGGCTGCAGGACTGCATTCCCCCTCTGATCTGCTGGCCCAGGAACAGGATCAGATGTCGCGGAGTGTGACCCTGCATCCGTAACCACCAAAGGCGTACCTGCCAACACTAACAAAACAGAAAGGTGATGGCTGGAAGGTTTTGAATTAATCATAACCACGGGCAAAGCTCTGGGCAACCCTCCAGACCATCATTTTTCAGCCTGCCAAGCCATTACAGAAAGGGAAAAACCATATGCAAATCAGTCTTGGTCCTACCCCAAAAGGGGCAGTCCAGCCCGAACTGCTAGGTCACATCCCTTCTGCACGAGACCACAAGCATCCCCAGACATGTTTCAGCCTTGTTGGGCGTCATCAGTGAGGAGTAGCTTGGGTCTCTAGGCCCGGCAGACTCGGGACCCACGTCTGGGCATACCCGTCCCACTCGGGGTGACTTTAACAAAACAGAAAGGTGATGGCTGGAAGGTTTTGAATTAATCATAACCACGGGCAAAGCTCTGGGCAACCCTCCAGACCATCGTTTTTCAGCCTGCCAAGCCATTACAGAAGGGGAAAAACCATATGCAAATCAGTCTTGGTCCTACCCCAAAAGGGGCAGTCCAGCCCGAACTGCTAGGTCACATCCCTTCTGCACGAGACCGCAAGCATCCCCAGACATGTTTCAGCCTTGTTGGGCGTCATCAGTGAGGAGTAGCTTGGGTCTCTAGGCCCGGCAGACTCGGGACCCACGTCTGGGCATACCCGTCCCACTCGGGGTGACTTTAACAAAACAGAAAGGTGATGGCTGGAAGGTTTTGAATTAATCATAACCACGGGCAAAGCTCTGGGCAACCCTCCAGACCATCGTTTTTCAGCCTGCCAAGCCATTACAGAAGGGGAAAAACCATATGCAAATCAGTCTTGGTCCTACCCCAAAAGGGGCAGTCCAGCCCGAACTGCTAGGTCACATCCCTTCTGCACGAGACCACAAGCATCCCCAGACATGTTTCAGCCTTGTTGGGCGTCATCAGTGAGGAGTAGCTTGGGTCTCTAGGCCCGGCAGACTCGGGACCCACGTCTGGGCATACCCGTCCCACTCGGGGTGACTTAAACAAAACAGAAAGGTGATGGCTGGAAGGTTTTGAATTAATCATAACCACGGGCAAAGCTCTGGGCAACCCTCCAGACCATCGTTTTTCAGCCTGCCAAGCCATTACAGAAGGGGAAAAACCATATGCAAATAAGTCTTGGTCCTACCCCAAAAGGGGCAGTCCAGCCCGAACTGCTAGGTCACATCCCTTCTGCACGAGACCACAAGCATCCCCAGACATGTTTCAGCCTTGTTGGGCGTCATCAGTGAGGAGTAGCTTGGGTCTCTAGGCCCGGCAGACTCGGGACCCACGTCTGGGCATACCCGTCCCACTCGGGGTGACTTTAACAAAACAGAAAGGTGATGGCTGGAAGGTTTTGAATTAATCATAACCACAAGCTTTGCCCGTGGTTATGATTAATTCAAAACCTTCCAGCCATCACCTTTCTGTTTTGCTAAAGTACCTGCCAACACTGACATCCCCATTGAGGGTTCTAACCCTGGTGCAGGTAGGTCGGACAGAACAGAATCTCTCCCAGGAACACTCACCTGCGACGGCACGTAGGTCTCATCATCCGAATCGACACCTGAGTACAGCTCGGGGGAGGTGCAGCCAGAGACACCCCTTGAGAGCACGACCTGCAGCAGTTGTGGGTTCTCACCCACCACCACACCACGTCCCTCACTGGTGGTCCCCAGCAGTATCAAGTGCGTCTTACCCTGCAAAGACATAAAAGAAAACAAATGGAAACATGCATTAGCACTATGGCACACAATTAGGGCTGAGAGGCTACAGAAACAGTGCTTGATTGACACATGTCCCACATGACTAAAAGACTCCCATGCATGCACCGTCACTGCGTGTGATGGGGAGGCAGATGGCACACATTGATGACACCAAGATGGAAGATGAACACATTTGCTGCATGCTGCCTAGCAGTGGCATCACACATTGGCCAGTGATTGGCAGGTCAAATACACATGCCATCACACAGATGGCATGTACCCTAGCCATGAAGTGAAGAGGGAGAGGAGGTCACCAATTGTTCATTCAGTCCAGTTTGTTCATATAATTGATTATTTTCATTGTAATGGTTCAAATGTTTAACCTGCAGCTGCCAGTCAAAAATCGTCCTATAGCACAGGGACATGTCCAAACTAATCATGTCCACGAAACTGAGCCAGTCCACTGTACCATAGCCATGTCAGACATGTGACAATAGGACTGAGAAATCCCGAGTAAAAGTGGTGTTATGCAAACAATCTGCCTGAATAAACAGAGGTAAATAAGCAACAGTGTTGTGGCAAGATGACACTCCAAGGGCAACTGGTGTGGTGTTGGGCTGGATGTCTAATGTTGGCCGAAGGGATGCTGCTATACCCAAATGCTGTTGCCAAGAATGTATAGGAAGAGGCACATGGGTGAGCCGAACCACTCAGGCACACACACCCTCCCCTGGCACCCAAACAGAAGCCCTCCCACACACACCATGCACATGGATGACACAAGCATGCATGTGCACTCACCGGACAATGCCTCGTAATCTGCCAGTTCTCCCACGCCTTGGATCTGTTCCTCCGTGATGTAGGTCCCAGCAACCTGCTCATGTGGAGTGAGTTCTATGTCGTCTGCTGGAGACCCACCTCCAGTCACTAGAGTTGCGGCATGACTTGAGGCCAGCTTATTCTTTGCCCTGCGCTTCAGGTCATTCCAGCGCTTGTATCATTCATTAGCTGTGCGCCTCACGATTCCAAGGGCACTTATGATGTCCGCAATGGTCTGCCAGTGTGCCTGACGTTGTGCAGGTGTGGTCTTGGATCCTGCAACAATCACCATTTCGCGGTCATGTGTGGACACATACTCTACAAGTGCATTCAGTTCGGCCTCATTGAAGCTGGGCTTCCTTGACGGGCCGGACTGTGTAGCCGTGTCTGGGGCATCAGCCTCTACTGGACGAGCACTCTTCCTCTTCCGCTTGGAAGGTGGTGGGGATCCTGAGTGTCCTACGCCGCTCTGGACACTAGGGGCAGGAGCGTGGGATTGCACACTCAGCATGGGAGTTGGTGCAGGCATTATCTCAAGTGTGATGGTGTCAGGGGGAATGTCAGCATGATGGACTTGGACCGACACTGTCCTGGATGGGTGTGTGAGAGGTGGGGTGGATGGAGCCGCAGCTGCCCCTGCAGCCTCCCCAGCCTGCCTACGCGGGGCAGCAGATGACCTAGCTGCCCCTGATCCACGTGGCCTGATGACACCAACGTTCACCGGCGCACGTGGCCTAGACCTGCTGACATGGAAGTCAGCCATGGAGTCACCCTGTGCCAGGTCTGGTTCCACAGTGGGCTGGTCCAACAAGGGCTGAGCATGGATGGTTTCTTCCACGGTAACCTCAACCAGGGGGGGGCATGGGTGTCCCTGACTGCTCCTCCACACATGGGGGGCTAGGGGCACCCTGCAAGTCACGGCCACGTCCCCTACTGGATCCAGCACGGCCACCACTTGGGGCTCGGCCACCTTTGCCACCCTTACGGCTTGGTCGCCTCCCAGCCATGGCACTGATGTTATTGTGCGTATGGGAGTCGATGTGAACTATTGTCCTGGGCAATTGGGGGTCAAAGGGGTTGGGTACCACATGGTAATCGTACCCTAGTGCTCTAGCAAGGCTGTATGTCACCCCTGGGGAAAGATGACGGGTCACGCAACGCACAGGCACCCCAAAAAAGCGAAGTAAGGTGCACGCAACCCCTCCTAGACCACGTGCGTGGAAAAATAAACCTGCACTACGCTGTGGCACCCAGGAACACAAGAATGAACGTATGCGTGTCACACGCAGCCTAGAATGACCTCTGAAGGGGTACGCGACACACGGGGCAAGCACAGATGTTAAATACGTGCGGGACTCACCGTCTGCCAGGAACAAAAGCGTGAAAAATATGCGCGTGTGTGCGTTGGCAACACTCCCGCCAAAAGAAGAATTGTACGCTGTCTGAGGAGACAGGACAACAGTAGTAGGGAACGCTGTTTGAGGAAACAGGCCCAGGAAAAAGAGGAAAAGAGAAAAAGCTGTCAGAGGTAACAGGGAGTAAGAACTGGAAACGCTGTGAAGTAAATTGCGTGTGAACCGACAAGAAGTACAGATTTCACCCACTCGCTCTCCACGAAAAGCACGTACAAGGAAATGGCGTTCTGCACGTACCTTTTATACACACGTCACAGACGCGCATACGCGATGAGGCCATTTCCACCAATTACGCGCTTTGACACTCGGACGTGTATCTCTTCATTTTTACACGCGCCATTCTCTACAGCCATGCGCGTGACGTCACAGATGCGCATGGTGGCCTTTGGGCCAATGAAATCGCATATGCGAGCACACGTGGTAAAACTGCACATCCGAGTGTCATCGCGTGTAATTGGAGGGAAGTGAGCGTACACGCGATTGGCCTGGGTACGTGTATTTCTGGGGTGCACAGGAAGTTCCACACGCGATTGGTGGAAATCCACGTGTGCTCTGTCATCACGTGTAATGAGGGAAACACCCGCGCGCCTCACGTCACAGACGCGCTCACGCGCTAAGGGCCTTTGGTCCAATGAAATCGCATATGCGTGCTGACGTGCATACGCGCTAAGGGCCTTTCCTCGATTTACACGCAGACGTGCAGGATTTTCACGTGCCAAATCACTCCGTATCAAGCTGGCCACGCGTAAGCACACAGAAGACCACGCTCCTGCCCAAAAGGCCGAATTATTGCCCCCCACAGCCCCGAGCAGCCTCCCACGAGCCATCTGCTGCTGCCTGCCTGCCTGCCTGCTGCCACCGTGCCCTGCCATTTGGTGCCTGCACATCACCCATCTGCAGGGGTCCATTTGCTGTGTCCACCACTGCTGGAACAGAAGACTCCTGACTGGGATACAATCGCTCCACAGCCCAGCCCCAGGACCCAGTTGCCCACCCACTCCTGCCTCTGGGGTTGCCATGTCGGGCACTGCAACATCTGGCACCACTGGCAACCCCCAGCCAGAGAGGCAGAGGGGCACCAGCTTCACTGCCACCGAAGTTGGTGTCCTGGTGGAGCAAGTCCTGGGGCAGTATGATGCCCTCTTCGGAAGTAAGCGCGCCAACAAGGAAGGACGGACTCGGATCTGGACGGACATCGTGACTGCCATCAACGCGGAGGGGGTGGCAGTCCGTGACTACCAACATGTCAAGAAGCGCTGGGATGACTGCAGGTCCAGGACCCTCTTGAAGGCCCTGCGCCTCATGGAGGGGGGCCGGGGCCGCATGAGTACCATCCAGATGAGGGTCCTGGAACGCGTAGGCCCAGCGCTCCACGCCCAGATCCTTGAGAGGCAGACCGTCTGGAGTTGAGCGGTAAGTGGCCAAGCATTGCTGTGTGAGACAGGGCATGTCGCAGTGTGCTGGTTGTCTGATACTTGCCTGTATGTGTGACATAGGCCATGTATGCATGTGTGTGTGCAGGGACGTCATGCATGTGAGACCAGTAATGTGTGAACCACACGGTTGGTGCATGTGTTCAAATGCAACATGGGTTGCCCTATGCGGAATGGCCACATGAAAGCATGCCAGTCTCTGTTCCTGGACATGGGTGAGGGATGGGTGCTGATGCCATGTACATGTATGCTGTCCATGTCTGTGTGTCTGACCTGCGTGTCTGTGACTTGTGAATGCCAGGGATGCATGACACATGTCTGTCGCAATGTTCAGGTTCACTGATGCAGTCTAGTCATCTTTGTATCCACTGTGTCTGTGGTATACGAGGCCAGATGGATGAAACTAGGGTGAAGTGTGTGCATGTGATAGGCATGGCCCATGATGCATGTGAGTTCCAAAACAACAGTGTATGTTTCAATAATCACTTGGACATGTATGCTAATGTCCATAGCATGCGCCATGCCTGTTACCGCATGTGTTTTACCTGCACTGAGCCATGTGTTGTGGAGGGACATGATGGAAGTGATCTTTGACAGTGCCACTCATCTGCTATTGCTTCCTGTCTAGGGGACCATTGTACAGTACCCTGATGCTTGTGTTCTATGTCTCCCTCTACACAGCGCCACGTGAAGAAGAGGGCAGAGACGGCTCTGTGGAGCAAAGCGGCGGGGATGCCCCCACAGCTGCAGTGGAAGGGGTGGGTGAGCCCCCACAGGGGCTTGCAACGGCGGAAGACGGGGTGGAGCCATCCAGGTTGGAGGTTTCCACAGAGAAGGAGGAGGCCGCTACAGAGCCGCACATGGGGCCTGGTGGGGGTGGTACCACTGGTGCAAGTGGTGCAGTCCAGGGGCAGGGGCAGGAGGCAGCACAGGTTGCCGTGGAGGGGACTGTGCATGTCACTGTCCCTGACACTGTGACTGCACCACCATGCACCAGCAGGGATGCCACATCCCAGGCCCGTCCGCAGGTAGGGGGGATGTCCATGTCATCTGACTCCCCTCCACCTGCGGACGAGGGGACCCCTGGCCGTATGGAGAAGGTCCTGATTGGTGTCGCGTTGCGCACAGGTGCAATTCGTGATGAGGTGCGTGCTTCCCGGGAGGAGCATGCACGTCATCACGGAGAGCACCGTGCCGACGTGGCCCAGTTGGGATCGGCCATGGTCGGGGGTTTCCTACATGTGACGGCCAATCTGGCGACCCTCTCCTCCTCTGTGGAGACTATGCACCAGTCGTTCTCCATGCCGTCTTCCGGCCCAGATGCCACCAGGGCCCCCTGTGGACCTGCCCCGACCAATGCAGCCGGCTCGGTGGGGATCCCATCCCTGCCACAGTCGGGAGTCGGAGGTCCAGCAGGGGTAGACACACCAGCAACTGGACCCCAGCAGATGGAGGATGTGACGGCATCATCGGGCAGGGCACGTGCACGACAGCGTCGGTGGATTCCATCAGCCTGGATGCCGTCGTGCTGGCACAGGCAGTTGCGTCGGAGGCAGCGGCAGGCTCGACGTGGGAGGCATCATGGCTCGGGGCCATCAACATCAGGGGTGCAGGCATCGGCCGGAGGGCAGGAGAACCCCCGAATGGGAGTGGCTTCCGTGTGGGAGCGGTTGGGCCAGCAGATAGGTGCGGAGCGGCAGTGGGCAGAGGAGGAACGGCTCACAATGGTCAGGGCGGAGAACTCCATGCGGAGGGCGCTGATGCGGGCTGAGTGCCTCGAGGGTCTTCGCAGGGAGTTGGAGCTGGACACTGCTTTATCCCTGCGAGACCTAGGGGCCAGGGAACATGCCCACCTCCAAGCCATTGAACAGGAGTTCGATGATTCGATGATGCCCTGGCCCATGACAACATCCAGTGAGCCATTGGACTAGCCCGCTGCCCATGTAAATAGTTATGTAGTTAGTGTTAGGTTTCCTTTGTTTTTGCATTTTCTTTGGACCTTTTGGACAATGGGCCACATTTTTGTATATAGTTATTTTTTATTAGGCAGTGTTGTTAGATAGGTTTCATTTCTTTTGTTGGGATGATGGACCCTGGCTTGTTCACCTGTACATAGTTCACTGTTGGATTTTCTTTTCTTTTTACAATTTACCCATGGAGCAATGGCTTTCAATTAAAATTTCCCATTGGATATTCTTTTGTGGACTGTGACTTTGGACACCATTCCTTTGGATTCTGATTTTTGGTTTTGCATTTTTTCACGGACATGCTTCTTTTTACTTTTTTTACATTCCCATTTCTGTTAGTTTATTTTTGATTCAATTCATGTTTCCTTTAATACATATTTTTTGATCAAACTTCAATGTGTGGTATCATCTCATTGGTTTCATGCATATCATGATATGGGTTTTGAGATTCACTGACACCCTTTGGGTGTATGTGAGGGACATGTGTTCGTTTCCAAACTTGCAATTGCTGTTCTATCATGTTGTTGCCATTTCTGAGTGGGTGGATGCAATACTCGGGTGGGTGTTTTGCATTTGGAGGCTGACCATAGGGAAGAGGGATCTAGATTGTGATGACATGTTGGCTGGGGAACATGAGTTGGACATGAGTGGGGGCCTGCTGGCAGGTGCCCCACAGTGCTGGGGGGTGGGGGTGCAGGGGAACATGAGTTGGACATGAGTGGGGGCCTGCTGGCAGGTGCCCCACAGTTCTGGGGGGTGGGGGTGCAGGGGAACATGAGTTGGACATGAGTAGGGGCCTGGTGCAGGCTGCCCCTGCACTGCTGGGGGGTTGGGGTAATAGGGGACATGAGTGGGGGCCTGGAGGAGGCTGCCCCTGGTGGCTGGGGGGTAGGGGTGCTGGAAGACATGGGTGGGGGCCTGGTGGAGGCTGCCCCTGGTGGCTGGGGGTGGGGGTGGTGGGAGACATGGGTGGGGGCCTGGTGGAGGCTGCCCCTGCACTGCTGGGGGGTGGGGGTGGTGGGAGACAGGAGTGGGAGACTGGTGGAGGCTGCCCCTGGTGGCTGGGGGGTGGGGGTGGTGGTAGACATGAGTGGGGGCCTGGTGGAGGCTGCCTCTAAACTGCTGGGGGGTGGGGGTAATAGGGGACATGAGTGGGGGCCTGGTGGAGGCTGCCCCTGCACTGCTGGGGGGTGGGGGTGCAGGGAGACAGGAGTGGGGGCCTGGTGGAGGGTGCCCCTGACTGCTGGGGGGTGGGGGTGGTGGAGACAGGAGTGGGAGCCTGGTGGAGGGTGCCCCTGACTGCTGGGGGGTAAGGGGTGCAGGGAGACAGGAGTGGGGGCCTGGTTGAGGGTGCCCCTGACTGCTGGGGGGTGGGGGTGCAGGGAGACAGGAGTGGAGGCTTGGTGGAGGCTGCCCCTGCACTGCTGGGGGGTGGGGGTGGGGGTGGTGGTAGACATGAGTGGGGGCCTGGTGGAGGCTGCCACTGCACTGCTGGGGGGTGGGGGTGATGGGAGACATGAGTGGGGGCCTGGTGGAGGCTGCCCCTGCACTGCTGGGGAGTGGGGGTGGTGGTAGACATGGGTGGGGGCCTGGTGGAGGCTGCCCCTGCACTGCTGGGGGGTGGGGGTAATAGGGGACATGAGTGGGGGCCTGGTGGAGGCTGCCCCTGGTGGCTGGGGGGTGGGGGTGGTGGTAGACATGAGTGGGGGTCTGGTGGAGGCTGCCCCTGTGTTAGGGAGAATTCTCTGTTTAGGCTGAATTTCCTAACCTAGTGAGTCCCCCAGCAGCATTGCTGGATTTCTGGAGTTTGTTTTTTCCATCCTGCCAAGAGTGAGACTCTTTTCCTCCCACTCTTGGACATGAATGTGAGTAATTCCTTTGAATGTCAATGTGTTCTATGGGCTATGGGGTCTTTTATTCCATAGGGTCTCATATGTTTTTCTATGTGTGTTACACCGCACCCTACGTGCCGTAACACTGGGGCATCCTAGCGGACCTCCACCATAGACTCCATACCCAGGGACTAACTACTGTCTCCCCGGGCATGTAAAGTCACCATTGGCTTTACTAGACCTAAATTTACTAACAGGACTAGTACAAACCATCTTATTGTGGACGTACTAGTAGGGGTAATTCGATTACTCCTGGATCTGTTACTCGAGGGGGCACTGTCCCGTCCCCCCTCGTCGAGTTTTGGCTGGTGGCAGTGGAAACTACTTGTTATGTTCGACCCCGAACATAACCCTATGGGATTCGTCCCATTGTTGGAGATTGATACTTTTTCTCGTTAATCTCTAACGTACCACCGATCTACTTATCTTAATAAGTTTATCGGATGGTATTTTCTGCCAGAATTCGGTTTGTAAAATGGCCTCTGTGTTCGTCTCTGTGACTCCTAAACCAAAGGTCGAGCCCTTTGTTCCACTTTTGGCGGGCTCTGTACAGAGACCCTCCAAAGTGGTGCCATTCTGTCTGGGTTACCACAGGGGTGTGGGAGGGGGTTTAGGCTCCCTGGACCGAGTTGCCTTGCCAACTCCAGTCGCACTCTGGAGTGATTGGCCCAAGTGGTGAGCCTTCCCGCTCACCACTCGCATGTGTTGATTGACAGCTAGGCTGAATAAATGGGGGTTTTCTGCATAAAAGCAGGGCTTTTGGGACTGGATCTTCAGAAGTCGCCACAGGACCTAAGAATCCGACGAGGGTAACGCTGAGCCGACCTGCACGACGACACCTCCGGTGGAGCCCTGCGGAACCGTCTCACCACTTCCCGACGACAGAGGAGATCTCCCTGCCGGAGAGTCTCTTCCCCTGACTGGTGGGAACAACCAGTCCCCTTTGCTTTTTATTCGCCTCAGGACGCAGTGGTCGAATTGCCCGTGCAGAGCACCTCGGCAACCGGATAGCCACTACCCCTGTACCGCGACCAAAAGGTGGTGCCTTGTGACGGAGCACTCCGCGGCTGGTCTCTTCCCTAGTGGTGCACCGGACTTCACTTTTCTTCGACGACGAGATCATCTCTACTCTTGGCAAAGACCCGATGTACATCCACCACCAGGAACAACTGCCCCCGCCGGAGCTGCCCTCCACAACAAGGTACCATGTCCGCCTGGCTTCCCTTTCGATCGGTTCGAGTGAGGTGTCTTAATCCTCTCCTTTCCGTTGGGTCGCCTCCAAGCTTTTCTCATTTATTGTTCTGAACTGGTTCAATCTGCCGATAACAATTTGCTACAAAGACTTGAATGCATCTCCACTAGAGACTTTTTGGGACATATCGCCTTGCCTCTCTCCGAGTGGGCCTGGCCTCTGAACTTTACGATCTATTGTGATTCTTGCCTTCCTGCCTTGCATTTTATCCGTGAAGTATTGAACTGTGTTGATTTCGTACCCGCCTATCTTTTTCTCTGCCGTCCTAACTAATATTAGAGTGCCATCTAGGTTGAGGTATACACCTCTGTCTGTAAATAAGTGGTACCGGTAGAACCTAGACTTGTCGAAATATTGCTAGGGGGATTGATCGTTTCTTCTTCGTAGAGTAATTGTGTTTGATTTGTTTGCCGTGAAAGTGCCATAGTGTTTTTGATAGATGTTTCGTTATAAATAAATACCTTAATATCTTTACACTAAGCCTCATTGCGTGTTTGCTTGTCTTGCCATGAAGAATTGCCCTATTTTGTATACTCCACATACTGCTCAACTCGTCTTGAGGGAAGTCTGACTGCTCAGCCACAGCTACCAAGTGAATCTGTGTGGTACAGACTGCTACCAAGTGGGTTCACCGCCAAACACCTGTAGTCCTAAATCTTTTGCAGTGGTCCCAGATTGAACTGCACAGGTTTCCGCCTAACACTGGTGTACAGCGGTGGGATTTGTATCGAGTATACAGTTTAGAGTGCTTTTCGACACTGTAGGATAACTAACCACAAAACTTAGCACAAAAGCAACTTTCAAAAAACATGTCTACGATGGAAACTTACAGTCAAGAGTCCTTGTCAGGTGAAAATACTGAGAGTCTGCGAGCTCTCTGCAGGCAAGAGAATCTTCCTGTAAGAGGCAAGAAGTTAGAACTAATAGAGAGATTGCTGGCGAACCAAAGTCTGGGTACTGGTTCAGAGGAACCAATCTCTCCAGCAAATGTCGATAACAGTGATGGTGTTGATCTGAATCGTAATTCTGATGATAGCGATGAAGAGGCTGATGAGGACGGAGAGGCTAACAAAACTGTCTCCCCTACTCCTCTACCTGCCTTACCAGCTGTGCCTACGGGGCCCATACCAGGTCCCACAAGTAACCCGGCTTATTTTGAACTTGAAAAAATGAAGCTCGAACTAGAATACAAACGGTTCTTGGCTCAATCTGAACGAAACCAAGAGCTCGAGTTCAGACGGATGAATGCCCAGGCTGAGCAGAAGCAAGCTGAGTTAAGACTCAGGGAAATAGAACTTAATCACGAGTTAGAGATGCAAAAGTTGTCTATGGAAAATGCTTCTCTCTCCTCTGGTTCCTCTAGGAGCTCCAGTCCCAAAAGACCCCGGATGCCAAAGGAATTAGTGGGTATGTATGAACCAAGATTGGATGTGTTGGATTGGTTGAAACTGTTTGAATACAATCATGTGCTCCAGGACATCACCGGGAATGCTTTGCTTCCCTGGTTGTTCTCTAGGCTCCCTCCTGTTGCGACTGATGTGGCAATGGAGTTGGGGGAGGCGGATAAGACGGATTACGAAAGTGTGAAACTAGCTTTAATAGCTAGATTCGGGAAGACCCCTTCCCAGTATCTTAAGAGGTTTAGAACCCTCAAAAAGCATGATGGTACCCCTTGGGCTACCTGGGTGAGTGAAGGGTTGAAACACTTAGAGGGATGGATTAAGGGTTACAAAGTGAACACTTATGAGGGTATGAGGAATCTTTTTATGTTTCAGTCTATTTATGATGCCTGTTCTCCTGAGCTCAGACAGCACTTGGCTGATTCGAAGGAATTGGATTCCCGGAAGCTAGCTAAGGCTGCTGACTTGCGGGTTGCCAACAGGGCTACTCATAAGGATTCTGGGGCAACTCAGAAAAAGGATGAGGGAAAACAACCTAAAAAACACTCAGAAGAGAATTCTAATAACTCACATTCCAAAGAGGGCCCCAAACAAAACCATAAGGGTAAGCCACAAGGAAAACCACAGCAGAATAGTGTGTCTTCTGGTGCCAAACCGGAAGAAGGTCAGAACAAGCCACCATTCCAGAAAGCATTCGGCAAATGCTTTGTTTGTGGCTCGACTGACCACGTGAAAGGAGATCCCAGATGTAAGGGTAAACCTTCAGGGGTCCAGCTTGTCTCCTTAGCCTTCGCTCCAGTGTAGGAAGTCCAAATGGCAAGTGGAAACTTTCTACTACTAGCTGACGAACCCATTGGAGTCTCAGCCAGCGTTTCTTTAGTATCTCTGGGATTGTGGGAACAACAGAATTTAGATGTCTATAATTCTATCCCCGATAATACTAAAGAGTATTATAAGGACAGTGTCCAGGTGAATGGTCAGGAGACTTCTGCCATTAGGGACACTGGGGCCAGCATAACTGCGGTGGATAAATCGTTTTTCAGGCTGAGGATGTTGCTAAGGCACCCAAACGCCTCACCAAGTTAGCTGGAGGGCCTGTGCAGATGCTTCCCCAATTACCAGTTCTCATCCAGTGTAACGACATGACTGTGAAGATACCTGTCAGCATACAGAGTGAGGTACCAGAACGCGTACTGTTGGGTAACGATTTGAAAACTCTCGGAGTTGTATCGCATACTCCCAGACCTCCTAGTAAACGGTTACAGGAGCTAACCAGACCTGCAAGAGAGAGGACCATGCGCGGTACTCTCCAGGAGATGATGAAGAAAGAAATCACTCCTGCTCCACTGGCATTGTCGGCCGCTGTCTCCAAGAAATCAGAAGCGAAAGGGAAACCTAAGACTTCTATCCCGAAACCAGCAGCCAGCATTCCAGTGCAGCCAACACGAACTTCCCCGCGGTTGTCCAAAGTTACACCCGTAACTCCACCTCCAGCCGAGGCTGAGAGGGAGGTACAACCCTGTGTGGTAGAATTAGACTCTGAGGAAGAGCTAATGGAAGGCCAGGAGCTCATTGGAGATCTGGATCCTGTTGACCATCCTGAGCTGCAGTCTTTACTGGCAGAAGGTGGACCCAGCAGGGCAGACTTCAGTAAGGGACAGAGAGAATGTCCAACTCTGGAAGGTCTTCGCCACCAGGCCAAAGCCCAGGCTGAAGGGCAAGAGCCTGGGAAATACAGGTTGCACTGGGAAGATGGCCTCTTCTACAGTGAACCGACCGAGTCTGCACCTGGAGACTACAAACAACTTGTAGTATCCCAAAAGAAGAGACTACAGTTCTTGCAGTTAGCCCACGAGATTCCTTTGGCTGTTCACTTGAGTTTCAAGAAGACTAAGGAAAGGCTCTCTCTCTACTTCTATTGGCCAAAGATGGGGGCCGAAGTAGAAAAACACTGCAGGAGCTGCCACACCTGCCAGAGCTCTGGTAAGGTTGGCTCCAAGAATGTGGCACCTTTAGTGCCTCTCCCAGTTGTGGGAGTCCCATTTCAGAGAGTAGGGATTTACATCGTTGGTCCCCTTGATAATCCAACCTCCTCAGGCAACAGGTTTATACTTGTTGTAGTAGACCATGCTACTAGGTATCCTGAGGCAATTCCTATGAGGACTGTTACAGCCCCGGCTGTGGCTAAGGCCCTCCTTGGTATTTTTACTAGGGTCGGGTTTCCTAAGGAAGTAATCTCTGACAGGGGGTCAAACTTTATGTCCAACTACATGAAAGCCATGTGGAAGACCTGTGGAGTTACTTACAAGTTCTCACCCGCGTACCTCCCACAAACCAATGGGTTGGTAGAACGGTTCAACCGAACCATGAAGAGCATGATAGGAGCTTTAGGGGAACCCCTTAAGCGTAAGTGGGACCTTCTACTGCCATGCCTTCTCTTTGCTTATAGAGAAGTCCCTCAGGAGGGAGTAGGTTACTCGCCCTTCGAACTACTCTATGGTCATCCCGGCAGAGGTCCATTGGCCCTGATTAAGGAGGGGTTGGAGAGTGCTCCTTCCCCCAAGCCAGTCAGAGTGACTGACTACGTGATAGGTCTCCGGAGGAGAATGTCACACATGATGACGGAAGCAAGCGATAACTTGAAAGCTGGACAAGCATTGGTCAAGCACTGGCACGATCAAAAGGCTAACATGGTTGAGTTCGCTCAAGACCAGGTCATTCTCGTTATGATCCCAACAAGGCAGAGGGCCTTGCAAGATAAGTGGATGGGACCCTTCTGAGTTGTGGGTAAACTCGGAGAGGTGAACTATCTGGTGGACTTGGGCAATCCCAAGGAGGCTCCGACAGTCTTTCACACCAAACGACTTAAAGCGTATGTCTCACGACCTGATGTAGGAGCGTTGCTTCTAGCATCATCCGAGGAAGAAGAAGAGAGTGAAGCTCTTCCGGATCTCTTCAGAGGCTTACCTTTAGATGAAAAAATTGAAGGAGTAAATCTCTCCTCCAATCTGACACCCGAGCAACAAGACGAGTGCAAATCTATGTTGAATCAGTTTGCCTCTGTTCTCGCTTTCACCAGGCTTGACCCCTTGGGGCCAGCACGACATACTCACTGGTGACTGTCTGCCAGTCAAAAGCAGAGGATACGGCATGTCAGAAAATGTACGAACCCACATCAAAGGTGAGGTCAGCAAGATGCTCGATCTCGGGGTAATAGAGCCCTCTACTAGTCCATGGTCTAGCCCAGTTGTGTTAGTACCAAAGGCCGAATCTAAAGAACGTAGATTCTGCGTGGATTATAGAGCTCTTAATGCAGTCACCAAGACTGATGCCCACCCTTTGCCAAGAACAGATGAGTTGGTGGATAAACTTGGCGCCGCCAAGTTCCTCAGCACATTTGACTTGACGTCAGGCTATTGGCAAATAGCCCTGACAGACCATGCCAAGGAGAAAACTGCATTTTCTACCCCCGTTGGCTTATACCAGTTTAAGGTAATGCCTTTCGGATTGAAGAATGCACCTGCTACGTTTCAACGGATGGTAAACCAGGTTCTGAATGGGGTGGAGGACTTGTGCATGGTATACTTGGATGACATCGCAGTGTTCAGCAATTCCTGGGAAGAACATGTAACCCACCTGAGAGATGTTTTGCAGGCTCTTGGACGAGCCAATCTGACCATAAAGGCGAGCAAATGCCAAATTGGACAGAGTAAGGTAGTCTATCTTGGACATGAGGTAGGAGGTGGAGAAATAAGGCCTTTGCTCAGTAAAATTGAAGCTGTGCAAAATTGGACAACACCGACTACTCAAACCCAGGTGAGAGCCTTCCTAGGCCTCACGGGGTATTACAGGAATTTCATAGATAACTATGGGACCATAGCTTCTCCACTGAATGTCATCTCCTCGCCCAAATTTCCTAAAAAGGTTAAATGGAACGAGGAGTGCAATCAGGCTTTTGAAAACCTGAAAAAGGCTCTTTGCCAAGCCCCAGTACTCAGAGCTCCTGATTACCGCCAACACTTCATTGTGCAGACAGATGCTTCAAATGTAGGAATAGGTGCCGTACTCAGTCAACTGGATGGGAAAGGTCGGGAGCACCCCGTTTGCTTCATCAGCCGCAAGCTGAAGGATCCTGAAACAAGGTGGGCAACAATCGAAAGAGAGTGCTTTGCTATCCTGTGGGCTCTGAAGAAGTTTAGGCCGTACTTGTATGTTTCTACTTTTGTCATTCAGACTGACCACCAACCCTTGAGATGGTTAATGCAAATGAAAGGGGAAAACCCGAAACTATTGAGATGGTCGATCTGCCTGCAAGGGTTTGATTTCACCATTGAGCACAGGTCAGGGTGTCACCACCAAAATGCTGATGATCTCTCTAGGATGTATGTCATCGACCAGAGGTATGAGATTCATCCAGGAGTGGATTAAATCCTCCTGTCCCTTAGTCTGGGGGGGCGAGTGTTAGGGAGAATTCTCTGTTTAGGCTGAATTTCCTAACCTAGTGAGTCCCCCAGCAGCTTTGCTGGATTTCTGGAGTTTGTTTTTTCCATCCTGCCAAGAGTGAGACTCTTTTCCTCCCACTCTTGGACATGAATGTGAGTAATTCCTTTGAATGTCAATGGGCCTCATTACACGGAAGGCGGTGGTCCAGGGTGCTATTAGCACCCTGGACCATGCCGGTAAATTACCGGCACCGCCTTGGCGGAAAGGGGATTTACCGCCCCATTCCAAGGTTGGTGGGGCGGTAAATCCCCCTTCCGCCATTGCCCTTCCCCATTCCCATTTCTGCCCCATAGGGCTCTATGGGAATGGGGAAGGCGCTAATTACGGCACCGCAATTTTGCGGTGCCGTAGTTAGCTCCGAGGTCCCTTAGCGGGTTGGTTTTTAACGCCTGCAAAAAGCAGGCGTTAAAACACCAACCCGCTAAGGGACCTCGTAGTAAGGAAGTAATGGTTAACGGCCACCGTTACCATTAACGGTGGCCGTTAACCATTACCGCCTTCTGTGTAATGAGGCCCAATGTGTTCTATGGGCTATGGGGTCTTTTACTCCATAGGGTCTCATATGTTTTTCTATGTGTGTTACACCGCACCCTACGTGCCGTAACACTGGGGCGTCCTAGCGGACCTCCACCATAGACTCCATACCCGGGGACTGACTACTGGCTCCCCGGGCATGTAAAGTCACCATTGGCTTTACTAGACCTAAATTTACTAACAGGACTAGTACAAACCATCTTATTGTGGACGTACTAGTAGGGGTAATTCGATTACTCCTGGATCTGTTACTCGAGGGGGCACTGTCCTGTCCCCCCTCGTCGAGTTTTGGCTGGTGGCAGTGGAAACTACTTGTTATGTTCGACCCCGAACATAACCCTACGGGATTCGTCCCATTGTTGGAGATTGATACTTTTTCTCGTTAATCTCTAACGTACCACCGATCTACTTATCTTAATAAGTTTATCGGATGGTATTTTCTGCCAGAACTCGGTTTGTAAAATGGCGTCTGTGTTCGTCTCTGTGACTCCTAAACCAAAGGTCGAGCCCTTTGTTCCACTTTTGGCGGGCTCTGTACAGAGACCCTCCGAAGTGGTGCCATTCTGTCTGGGTTACCACAGGGGTGTGGGAGGGGGTTTAGGCACCCTGGACCGAGTTGCCTTGCCAACTCCGGTCGCACTCTGGAGTGATTGGCCCAAGTGGTGAGCCTTCCCGCTCACCACTTAGCATGTGTTGATTGACAGCTAGGCTGAATGAATGGGGGTTTTCTGCATAAAAGCAGGGCTTTTGGGACTGGATCTTCAGAAGTCGCCACAGGACCTAAGAATCCGACGAGGATAACGCTGAGCCGACCTGCACGACGACACCTCTGGTGGAGCCCTGCGGAACCGTCTCACCACTTCCCGACGACAGAGGCGATCTCCCTGCCGGAGAGTCTCTTCCCCTGACTGGTGGGAACAACCAGTCCCCTTTGCTTTTTATTCGCCTCAGGACGCAGTGGTCGAATTGCCCGTGCAGAGCACCTCGGCAACCGGATAGCCACTACCCCTGTACCGTGACCAAAAGGTGGTGCCTTGTGACGGAGCACTCCGCGGCTGGTCTCTTCCTGGTGGTGCACCGGACTTCACTTTTCTTCGACGACAAGATCATCTCTACTCTTGGCAAAGACCCGACGTACATCCACCACCAGGAACAACTGCCCCCGCCGGAGCTGCTCTCCACAACAAGGTACCGTGTCCGCCTGGCTTCCCTTTCGATCGGTTCGAGTGAGGTGTCTTAATCCTCTCCTTTCCGTTGGGTCGCCTCCAAGCTTTTCTCATTTATTGTTCTGAACTGGTTCAATCTGCCGATAACAATTTGCTACAAAGACTTGAATGCATCTCCACTAGAGACTTTTTGGGACATATCGCCTTGCCTCTCTCCGAGTGGGCCTGGCCTCTGAACTTTACAATCTATTGTGATTCTTGCCTTCCTGCCTTGCATTTTATCCGTGAAGTATTGAACTGTGTTGATTTCGTACCCGCCTATCTTTTTCTCTGCCGTCCTAACTAATATTAGAGTGCCATCTAGGTTGAGGTATACACCTCTGTCTGTAAATAAGTGGTACCGGTAGAACCTAGACTTGTCGAAATATTGCTAGGGGGATTGATCGTTTCTTCTTCGTAGAGTAATTGTGTTTGATTTGTTTGCCGTGAAAGTGCCATAGTGTTTTTGATAGATGTTTCGTTATAAATAAATACCTTAATATCTTTACACTAAGCCTCGTTGCGTGTTTGCTTGTCTTGCCGTGAAGAATTGCCCTATTTTGTATACTCCACATACTGCTCAACTCGTCTTGAGGGAAGTCTGACTGCTCAGCCACAGCTACCAAGTGAATCTGTGTGGTACAGACTGCTACCAAGTGGGTTCACCGCCAAACACCTGTAGTCCTAAATCTTTTGCAGTGGTCCCAGAGGGAACTGCACAGGTTTCCGCCTAACACCCTGCACTGCTGGGGGGTGGGGGTAATAGGGGACATGAGTGGGGGCCTGGTGGAGGCTGCCCCTGGTGGCTGGGGGGTGGGGGTGGTGGTAGAAATGAGTGGGGGCCTGGTGGAGGCTGCCCCTGCACTGCTGGGGGGTGGGGGTAATAGGGGACATGAGTGGGGGCCTGGTGGAGGCTGCCCCTGGTGGCTGGGGGTGGGGGTGCTGGGAGACAGGAGTGGGAGCCTGGTGGAGGGTGCCCCTGACTGCTGGGGGGTAGGGCGTGCAGGGAGACAGGAGTGGGGGCCTGGTGGAGGCTGCCCCTGGTGGCTGGGGTGTGGGGTGGTGGTAGACAGGAGTGGGGGCCTGGTGGAGGCTGCCCCTGACTGCTGGGGGGTGGGGGTGCAGGGAGACAGGAGTGGGGGCCTGGTGGAGGCTGCCCCTGCACTGCTGGGGGGTGGGGGTGGTGGGAGACATGAGTGGGGGCCTGGTGGAGGCTGCCCCTGGTGGCTGGGGGGTGGGGGTAATAGGGGACATGAGTGGGGGCCTGGTGGAGGCTGCCCCTGGTGGCTGGGGGGTGGCGGTGGTGGTAGACATGAGTGGGGGCCTGGTGGAGGCTGCCCCTGCACTGCTGGGGGGTGGGGGTAATAGGGGACATGAGTGGGGGCCTGGTGGAGGCTGCCCCTGGTGGCTGGGGGGGCCTGGTGGAGGCTGCCCCTGTACTGCTGGGGGTGGGGGTAATAGGGGACATGAGTGGGGGCCTGGTGGAGGCTGTCCCTGGTGGCTGGGGGGTGGGGGTGGTGGTAGACATGAGTTGGGGCCTGGTGGAGGCTGCCCCTGGTGGCTGGGGGGTGGGGGTGCTGGGAGACAGGAGTGGGAGCCTGGTGGAGGGTGCCCCTGACTGCTGGGGGGTAGGGGGTGCAGGGAGACAGGAGTGGGGGCCTGGTGGAGGGTGCCCCTGACTGCTGGGGGGTGGGGGTGCAGGGAGACAGGAGTGGGGGCCTGGTGGAGGGTGCCCCTGGTGGCTGGGGGGTGGGGGTGGTGGGAGACATGGGTGGGGGCCTGGTGGAGGCTGCTCCTGGTGGCTGGGGGGTGGAGGTGGTGGGAGACATGGGTGGGGGCCTGGTGGAGGCTGCCCCTTGTAGGCCGGGGGGTGGGGGTGGTGGGAGACATGGGTGGGGGCCTGGTGGAGGCTGCCCCTGCACTGCTGGGGGGTGGGGGTGGTGGGAGACAGGAGTGGGAGCCTTGTGGAGGGTGCCCCCTGACTGCTGGGGGGTAGGGGGTGCAGGGAGACATGAGTGGGGGCCTGGTGGAGGCTGCCCCTGCACTGCTGGGGGGTGGGGGTGCAGGGAGACAGGAGTGGGAGCCTGGTGGAGGGTGCCCCTGACAGCTGGGGGGTAGGGGGTGCAGGGAGACATGAGTGGGGGCCTGGTGGAGGCTGCCCCTGCACTGCTGGGGGGTAGGGGGTGCAGGGAGACAGGAGTCGGGGCCTGGTGGAGGCTGCCCCTGCACTGCTGGGGGGTGGAGGTAATAGGGGACATGAGTGGGGGCCTGGTGGAGGCTGCCCCTGCACTGCTGGGGGGTGGGGGTGCAGGGATACAGGAGTGGGGCCTGGTGGAGGCTGCCCCTGGGGGGTGGGGATGGTGGGAGACATGGGTGGGGGCCTGGTGGAGGCTGCCCCTGGTGGCTGGGGGGTGGGGGTGGTGGGAGACATGGGTGGGGGCCTGGTGGAGGCTGCCCCTGGTGGCTGGGGGATGGGGGTGGTGGTAGACATGAGTGGGGGCCTGGTGGAAGCTGCCCCTGCACTGCTGGGGGGTGGGGGTAATAGGGGACATGAGTGGGGGCCTGGTGGAGGCTGACCCTGCACTGCTGGGGGGTGGGGGTGCAGGGAGACAGGAGTGGGGGCCTGGTGGAGGGTGCCCCTGACTGCTGGGGGGTGGGGGTGCTGGGAGACAGGAGTGGGAGCCTGGTGGAGGGTGCCCCTGACTGCTGGGCGGTAAGGGGTGCAGGGAGACAGGAGTGGGGGCCTGGTTGAGGGTGCCCCTGACTGCTGGCGGGTGGGGGTGCTGGGAGACAGGAGTGAGAGCCTGGTGGAGGGTGCCCCTGACTGCTGGGGGGTAAGGGGTGCAGGGAGACAGGAGTGGGGGCCTGGTTGAGGGTGCCCCTGACTGCTGGGGGGTGGGGGTGCAAGGAGACAGGAGTGGGGGCCTGGTGGAGGCTGCCCCTGCACTGCTGGGGGGTGGGGGCGGTGGTAGACATGAGTGGGGGCCTGGTGGAGGCTGCCCCTGCACTGCTGGGGGGTGGGGGTGAAGGGAGACATGGGTGGGGGCCTGGTGGAGGCTGCCCCTGCACTGCTGGGGGGTGGGGGTGGTGGTAGACATGGGTGGGGCCCTGGTGGAGGCTGCCCCTGCACTGCTGGGGGGTGGGGGTGGTGGGAGACATGAGTGGGGGCCTGGTGGAGGCTGCCCCTGGTGGCTGGGGGGTGGGGGTGGTGGGAGACATGGGTGGGGGCCTGGTGGAGGCTGCCCCTGCACTGCTGGGGGGTGGGGATAATAGGGGACATGAGTGGGGGCCTGGTGGAGGCTGCCCCTGGTGGCTGGGGGGTGGGGGTGGTGGTAGACATGAGTGGGGGCCTGGTGGAGGCTGCCCCTGCACTGCTGGGGGGTGGGGGTCATAGGGGACATGAGTGGGGGCCTGGTGGAGGCTGCTCCTGGAGGCTGGGGGGTGGGGTGGTGGTAGACATGAGTGGGGGCCTGGTGGGGGCTGCTCCTGCACTGCTGGGGGGTGGGGGTAATAGGGGCCATGAGTGGGGGCCTGGTGGAGGCTGCCCCTGGTGGCTGGGGCGTGGGGGTGGTAGTAGAAATGAGTGGGGGCCTGGTGGAGGCTGCCCCTGGTGGCTGGGGGGTGGGGGTGCTGGGAGACAGGATTGGGAGCCTGGTGGAGGGTGCCCCTGACTGCTGGGGGGTAGGGGGTGCAGGGAGACAGGAGTGGGGGCCTGGTGGAGGGTGCCCCTGACTGCTGGGGGGTGGGGGTGAAGGGAGACAGGAGTGGGGGCCTGGTGGAGGGTGCCCCTGACTGCTGGGGGGTGGGGGTGCTGGGAGACATGCATTGTTGATCAGTAGTGCAAGGTGACATGTGGGTTGGCTGGGGGGCATGCCCATGGTGGATGGGCTGCCTGCGGGACATGAGCAGGGGTGCAGGGTAGTCCCCCGTGGTGTGGGCTGCCTGCAGGGGCCGTGGAGGTTGTAGAGCGAACACCTGGGAGGACCCACACGGCCAATTCACGTGTAGTACTCCCCAGAACCCCTGAAATACACGTACCCTGCTGAAATCGCGTGTGGAACTCCCTGCGCACCCCTGAAATACACGTACCCTGCTGAAATCGCGTGTTTAACTTCCCGCGCACCCCTGGAATACACGTACCCTGCTCGCACGGGGCCAATCACGTGTGGAACTTCTCGCGCACCCCTGAAATACACGTACCCTGCTCGCACGGGGCCAATCGCGTGTGGAACTTCCCGCGCACCCCTGAAATACACGTACCGTGCTGAAATTGCGTGTGGAACTTCCCACGCACCCCTGGAATACACGTACCCTGCTCGCACGGGGCCAATCGCGTGTGGAACTTCCCGCGCACCCCTGAAATACACGTACCCTGCTGAAATCGCGTGTGGAACTTCTCGCGCACCCCTGAAATACACGTACCCTGCTCGCACGGGGCCAATCGCATGTGGAACTTCCCGCGCACCCCTGAAATACACGTACCCTGCTGAAATCGCGTGTGGAACTTCCCGCGCACCCCTGAAATACACGTACCCTGCTGAAATCGCGTGTGGAACTTCCCGCACACCCCTGGAATACACGTACCTTGCTCGCACGGGGCCAATCGCGTGTGGAACTTCCCGCACACCCCTGAAATACACGTACCCTGCTGAAATCGCTTGTGGAACTTCCCACGCACCCCTGTAATACAGTACCCTGCTCGTACGGGGCCAATCGCGTGTGGAACTTCCCACGCACCCCTGAAATACACGTACCCTGCTGAAATTGCGTGTGGAACTTCCCGCGCACCCCTGGAATACATGTACCCTGCTCGCACGAGGCCAATCGCGTGTGGAACTTCCCACGCACCCCTGAAATACACGTACCCTGCTGAAATCGCGTGTGGAACTTCACGCGCAACCCTGTAATACACGTACCCTGCTGGAATCGTGTGTGATACTTCTCGCGCACCCCTGAAATACACGTACCCTGCTGGAATCGCGTGTGATACTTCCCGCACACCACTGAAATACACGTACCCTGCTGATTTTGCGTGTGATACTTCCCGCGCACCCCTAATGCACACGTACACAGGACAATCGCGTGTGGAACTTCCCGCGAACCACTGAAATACACGTTCCCCGCTTGGCGTTTGCTGTTTTCCAGCCCTGTGAACTGGTCCAGGGTTAGCGCAGCCCTTTGCGATTATTTGGGGATTTTGAAGGCTTTTCCTTGCGCGAGGGCGTTCTTGGGGGAGTAACTGGCGCTGCTGCAGGGTCGCTGCACCACGCTGCGCCACGGCTGGTTTTGGATGCGCAAATCCATGAATACGCTGTGCGCGAAAATTGATTTTAGCGCACGCGGCTGGCGCAGACATTCGCACGGGCACGCTGTGCGCCAGTCACGTGCGCCACTTTTGTGCGAATTTTTATGAATTACCCTGTAAATCTCTCCACTGGCTCCAGGTGGCTGCAAGGACCAAATTAAAGTCTGTCTGATTCATCCACAAGGCCTTCTGGAGCCTGAGACCACGCTACCTCCAACTTTCCCTCCCTAAATATTCCTCCGCTAGAGCCCTATGCTCCTCTAATTCCAACTCTTTGACTGTCAAATGCTTCTCCAAGCAGAGAGTGGGGGCATGTCTCTCTCTGCTGTTCTCTACCTCTTTCCCTCTTTCCCTTCCCTGCTAATCACCCCACTGCCGCTGTGACTGGTGGCCTGATCTTCATGAATCTCACAGGATTCCAGGCCCTTATTCCCAGTCGATCGATACCAGCAAACCCCCCCTCCACTGCACTGCCCTTGTGGACCCCTGCTTGGAGACTCTGCATCCCACCCTTCGGAGTTGCCTGCACTAGCTCTAAGCCTGAGGTTCTCCTCCTTAGCTCCCCTTAGCACTTCCCTCCCGGGCCCTCCACCTGCACTTGCCCACTCAATTGCTCCCCCCTTCATCTGCACTTGCACGTCTGAATGCCACAAGGCCTAGTAGGACCTACTGTTTTTGCCATTGTTATTTTCCCCTGTTACCTTTCCATTTAGCCTTGTGACACTTTGAAACAATTGTATAAGCGCCTAACAAATGCTCACTAAAATAAACATTTGAACAATTATGGAGAGGTCTGGGCAGAAGAGACCTGGGGAGCAGAGAAGGACAGTGAAACTATCTGAACGAGTGACACCGTTGGGAGTTCTGGAACCAGAGGATGACCATGGAAAGGTCTAGAGAAGAGAACGTCAGAAGGTCTGAAGGTGAAAGAGCATTTGTAGAGGGCTAAGAAAGAGAAAGATCATGAAAGTTGTGGAGAAAAGACAGACCATGGGGAAGTCAAATATTGAGAGGCTGTGGAGATGTCTGTATAAGATAAAAACCTGGAGTGGTCTATATAAGAGAAAGACCACAGAGAAATCTGGTGAGGAACTGAGAGACCGTGGAGAGGTCAATGTGTGAGTACTTCCTGGAGGAGGTTTTCTGAGGGAATTATTTTTGTATTTATTTTCATTTAGGATCAGACATTTGTAGAATAGCATTTTGGACTCTTTGATTGGCCAGGGTTTGGGAACATGCCGTTTACAAGTATATATTATTCAGGAGGCAAAATAATTCATTATTAAGGAGGTTGGGGGAGGTTGAACTTTTTTGTTGGACATAATCTTTTGGATTTTAGTGGATAGAAGAGGGAGTCTCTGAAATGGCAGAAATGTGTTAAGATTAGTTTTAAGACTATTGTTCTATAGGGTATTTCATATTACTAGTGGTTTTTCACCTAGCTTCTGTGGGCATTCATTCAACACTAACAATGAAGTAACTATCAGCTCTAGCAAATAACCTCAATTCCACATGTACCGTCTCTGTTCATATTTCTTGACAATATCTCAGTTCAAAAAAATCACACTACGTCAACTACTCCATTTTTACATACATCATTTTTTGAAATGTGATGCCCAATTCTTTCTACATTTGAGGGATGCTGAGGTGGGAGACAGAATGGTGCATTCACTTATGATTTTCTTTTTGTTTTATATCAAATATCATACACAATGATCAATGTCACAAATCTTTCAAGTGATTCATGGATAATACAGTTGGTGGGTCAGATAGCCAAATCATGATTTTCTGCATTATTTAACATTCTAAATTATTATCAAAAGGACCAGTTTCATTACACCATACACATCAGGCCATTGGTTTTCTTAATGCAATGTTGTGCTTGATGACTGAACCCTCCAGGTCTTCTCTCTTTCCAGGTCTACTCATTTTGTTTCATGTTTCCTGGGCTCCCCAAAATCCTCTGGCCCTATCACAGGCTTACTTCAGAAGAGATTTGATGGGGTGTCTGTGGCCTTGTCTCGGTGTTGCTTAATGGGATGCAGGCCCACCACAGCTATCGTGTGGGCATGTCACCAGTCGAGATGGTTGCTTTACCGTCCCCATCCCTATTTCGACCTTGGCTTCTTTGCGGTCAGGACATCAACCTTCTGGCATCTTGCTAGTGAAACACTCATTTTACACACTACCGGTGGCTCCACACTCTAGCATGTCTTTGCCCCTCTAGGATGTCTTCTTTTTAGAGGCCCACCTCTGGGTAGGATTCTTTGTCTCAGATTCCAAGTGCCTGATGGTTTTATGTACATCATCACAGACACAAGAAATGTGTCATTTATGTTTCACTGTGGAGTTCAGGTGGGTTCCAGCATTACCTGAATCCAAAGAGTTTGAACAAATGTCCCTACCAGAAAAATCCATAATAAAAGTAACAACAGTCTGATTCCCATGTAGGCAGAAATGTGTTCACGACAGGGCATTTCTTGCAGGAATTGGAGTCCTTGTTCCCAATAGGGGATTTAGTCCCACTGAGGTCCCACTTGCCCAGACCCCTAGAGAGCATCTTGCTGAGTTGGCTCACCTCCTTATCCTCAAAGGAGGTAGATCCCCTCTTGGGAGAAAGGACAAATTGTCCCGATTCATCACACAGCCTAGTGTAGAAAATTGTTTCACAGCTGTGTCATGCTAAGGGCTTGTTTGAGCAACTCAAAGGGTCTTTGATGTTTCCCCAGATTGAGTCAACACTCATATCTGGGTTTGGAGCTGTGCCCTGTCTTAGTAATTGTGCAGTTGGGGCTGTCATTCCTGGCTGAGGATTTGTTTAATGAGGTGGGGTCTGTCCAGAGCTTCAATTTAAGGTAAGGTGTGCAGCTTCATTCATCACCGGGGTCTGGAAGCTTCCAAAAGCTGACTGGTTCATGTGCACTGCACTTGTTGGCTGAGGATTCGTGTCATGAGGTGAGGCCTATCCAGAGGTTTGATTTGAGGTAAGGTGTGTGGCTTCATTAGTAAACAGGTTCTGGAAGCTTCCAAAAGCTGTCTGGTACATGTGCACTGCGCATGTTGCCTGTGCCACAGTGCAGGCTGTGATGCCACAAACATGTTCACTGACAGTGGGGATGGTGGGCTGAAGAGCCAGTGTGTGCATGCATGGGGGCAAGAGTTGGAGGTAGGTTGTAAGCATGCTCTCACAATGCCACAGCATAATGGACCTTCAGATGTCCCAGGCTCAAATATTGAATTCCCCACTTCCTGAAGAATGCACATTGTGTCTGCTGTGCATATCGGGGTCAATTGGCAACATCAACCGCTCCGACCACTTTGAGATTTAATTAATAGGTTAAATAGCAGGTCCTTATTTCTCCCATTGTGCTTGTTCTGTGGGGGGCAGGTTGTATGACTTCAACATTGTGTGCCTGAGTCAGGCATAGTACCTAGTTTGAAAGTTTAATGCATACCTAACTGCCCACATGCCTTCAATTCTGATTTGATAAATGCAACATTACTTGCTTACGTGACTGAACTGTGTGCTTCCAGTGCAGGGCTAAAAACCAAACCATTGCATACACATTGGTAAAGTTTTATTGAGTTATAGTGGAGTTTTGTACAACAGTGGACAACCACCTCCCCCTACTTGATCTGGAGAGATTTCAGAATTGGCTATAGGTACATTTAAAGGTACCTAAACAGAAAAATGTAATTAGTCTAGCTGCCTAAGCTCTCTCCCTCTATTGCATAAATGCTGCTCCCCCATGTGGCTTGTAGCCTGCTTTGTCTGCACTTATCAACAATGTGTATCTTTGTAGTGAAATGTTTTATTTTTGTGTTACACTCCTCTCCTCGCATCTCCCCAGGCACCAAATTGTATGTAGACGCTAAAGGCCGACGTACAGAAGGCAGGAAACATTAGGCTGCCGTTAGGTGTGGATTAGGCAGGAGTCAGAAGTGTGGTGCTGGAAGCTGTGGAGCTCAACAGGTAAGCGGCATGGGAGGGAAGAGGGCAAGGGCTTGGGTCCACACAGATGACAGAGGATGCAGGGGGGAAGCAATTGAAAGCGACTGGGAGCCAACCAGAAACAAAAGGCCACACTTGTCAGTGTGGCCTTTTCAGTCACAAATCTGCACGTTTGGCCTTTTGTTTGCGGCATACCTACATAGAACCATTTTTATGTATCTTTAACTTCAACATACTATCGCTCAGCTACTCCTACTCTCTCCCTTTCTTAACATTTTGTTCAATCCTCAGGCAGTCCCACTTAACCCTTTTTATGGAGAAATGGACCTCTTACTTGACTCACTTCCTACAAATGATTAATCATTCTTAGATGTGACTTTAACCTTTCTAAAATCCCAAATGCCCACCAACTCAAATTAGACTTTCTGCTTCATCACTACTCCCTCTCCTGTCTATATAATCACCTTATTCAAAGACAAGGCAAATCCTTTTATATTGATTTCTCTCATCCTGCCTTACTAATGCAAACGTCTCGATTGGCACTTCTCCTTGCGACCACTCTTTCATGAACTTATATGTCAAAATTCCTTCTGCTCTAACACATCCATTCACCTCACTCAGTATAAAATATAAATACAATCCAGAGTTCCTGGCTTCCTACAGTTCTGAACTCCATTCCTCTACACTTGCTACCTTCTGTCGACAGACATCCTCCATTAACCAAGCCATTCATGACCTCAATGACTTCAATGACTCTTTACAGTGCTGCTCCCATGTCCACACATGTTTTCCTCCCACTCATTTCCTTCAACCCTTCATTATATCTAATACCCTTCTAGTGAAAACTGACTGGCTCCATTACTTATACCACTGACAAACATCCTTCTCTGCCTTCCTTCTCACAAACTCTATAACTGTTCTACTAACTCAATTTATATCTTAATGATGCCCACTCTAAATACATTCGCAACCTTGCCTTCGCTCTATGTTCTTACCTCCCTTACCCCACAATAGCTGTCCCATATCCCCTCACTCCATCTCTTGTTCCCTCTGAGCCAATGACATTGATTTTTACTTTTTCACTCTTGAATCTAAGATCTGTGACACACTTACCAATCTACTGTACTGAGACCCCAACCTGACCCCAGCTCCTCTTATTCGTGCCCCAGCCTGCCTTAGCTCCTTCCGCTTTACCTCTCACACTAAATTGGTAAATATTCTCTGCATAGTTTGACAAAGTCCCTGTTAGGCAGAATTATATGCAGTAACCTTTGGGAACACTACACACAATTAGGACTACAGGTGGCAGCACAAATTCACCTTTGGTACAAGCCTGTACTACACAGTAAAGTGGTAGCAATGGCTGAGCAGCCAGACATATCTCAAGAGCAAGTGAGCAGTATCAAATAGTTACACAAAGGACAGCAGCTACTATGATTCAAACAAACACTGACTCAAGGTTTCTAAGTAAAAGCATTTGCATTTATTTACTCTTCAGTTGTATAACATTTCACTAAAGTGAAACAGTTCAAAAATCACACTCTTAATGCACCACACCGCTCCAAAAGGTTCCAGACAAGTTAAGCTCACAAATGATGTGGGAGCAAAATGGCACTCCAGAAATTTAAAAGGGAGGGAAAGTTAGGCAGAAATTGACCAACACCAACATGTAATTAAGCAGGGCAATCTAGAAAGAGGAACTACAGTGAGAAAATCAAGTCAAACAGGCTTAGGGCCCAAGTCAATAGGACAAAAGTCTTTTGCTCAAGATCACACAGTTCAGGGTAGTTTGCGGTTAAGTCTTTGCCAAGAGTTCAGAACGAAGTCGGAAGAAAAGTTAGCTTAAAGAGAAGTGAAGGACAAGCCCTTGGATTGTCCAAAGGTTTCACACCCTTCCACCGCGGATGGACGAAACGAACAAACAGATGTTAAACAGTACCTGAAATGGAGAAGAAGCTATGGCTGCGGCGGACGTTCCCGGGAATTCCAGCAGGCTCATGGTTCCTAAAGCGAATGTCAAACTGACAGGAAGTAGGAAGACTGTAGGGTCCTGCACTAACCAGAGAAGAAACCAGCAGCAGAGCAAAGCAATGAATTAAAGGTGTACTCCTTAAAACCCAAGCATGGTCCGACCTTCCTGGCTTTCTGGCCCACTGTAGCTCTGTACAGCGAATTCGACCAGAAGAGGGGGTCCTGGCTTGGAGTTTGGGTGAAATGGTTGGTCTACCAGCTCAAGGGAAGAAGATTCTTGGAAGATGCTCTCTGTCATTGGAGTCTTAAGATTCGGACCTGCAGCAGGGCTTCACCGGGTGGTTCAGTCATTGTAGGGATCCTCTTCTTTCAGCTCCTCTTCAGTTCTCTGGTTCCAGTGGCGACAATGCTCTTCCAAACCCAGACACCTGCTTTTTATGCAGTTTTCCCCATTCACATAGCTTGGCTGTCAATCACACAGCAGGGTGGCTGTCCTGGCGGGGACAGTCACCCAGCCAATCAAACAGGAGTGCGACTTGGGTTACCAAGGGAACCCGTGGCAGGGGTCCTAAAACCCCTCCCTCACATCCTGCCTACCCAGACTTTCAGGCACCTAAAGGAGGACTTCTGTGCAGGAAGACTTCTCCAAAAAGAAATGATGACTAAACCCAGCCAGAACAATATTAAAAACAATATGGTGAAGCAGATTTAAGTTCGATGCTACCAAGATAGCCTATAAAAATACCATGGTTATTTAAGATAACCGTAGTAGAAAAAATAGGGTATTACCACTGCCACCAGCCAAGTCTTAATGGAAAGGGAGCAAAACAATGCTCCAAGAGAAACAGACAAAAAGGGATAAGTATTAACCCTTTCCAGTACTCCATGTAAGAATGTTTGTACTGGGTATGTGGATTTAAAAGAGACTAGTAAAGTAAATGGCAACTTTACATGTTCTGTGGGACAGTAGTCAGCCCCAGAAATGGAGTCTAAGTTGGGAAGTCTAAAAGACAACCCTGTGTCACTGCACTGAGGGTGCTGTGTAACACACAGTAAAAATATGATGCTTGTGGAGTAGGTGAGGCCCCACAGTCTATGAAAACAAAAATGTTAAACACACACGCAAAACACATGTAAAACTGGGAAAAAAAGGGCTCACATTCTTAACAGGTAAAAGAAAAAACATTCTAGAAATCCAGCAAAGCTGCTGAGGGACTCACTAGGTAAGGGAAATTAGCCATATATGAGAATTCTCCATAAAAGTCCCCTGCATAGTTTTGGGGATATCTAGACATTTGCCAAAGGGTGCCTGGTGCCTCTCTGTGCCTGAGGGCACCAGGGAGGTGTAGGGAAGAACACCACTTATCATCCAACAGTAGGATGCAAACTGTCATTAATGCACTCCAAATGGTACTGGTTCTATTAGAGAAATGTATGTAGGCCATAAGGGGCAGATTTTTTCAAAAACCTGGGGTCAGTGACCAAAACAGCAACAACCTCAAGCAATGAAAGCCCAATATTATAAACCCTATGTCCAAACTCACACATTTGTTGCAGTTTGTATTCTGTGAACATGAGAGAGGGAAAACATATGCCACCAGTGGCATATGTTTTCCCCCTTCTCCTCTTCTCCCATTAATGGTGGCACCCGGTAGTACGCCCTCGTGGCATCCTTTCATTCCTCTAAGGTCATCATTAATGTTTACTCTAATGGGACTGTCCTTGTCCAAGGCCCTCAGGCCAACCTTCACCTCTTTGACAGACGCTTCCCGCGCCTCATCAACTTTCTTTCTTCTCCTGTTGTAGCTTCTCCCTATTCCCTGACTACCTCGCCTCCCCCTTCTGCCTCCTCTTTGGGTACCTTGCCTTCCCCTTCCCTCTCTGCCCCCGCTCGGGCTCCTTCTCCACCTCCACAGGGCGTACCTCTGATCTGTACCCCTCCCAGAAGTCCTTCAAGGATGGCAGCCTTCTCCATATTGCCACTCTTAACTCTTGCTCTGCTGTCAAACACTCCTCTGAAATCTGCCACCTTATGGAAGAACTTGAGCTTTATGTCCTTGGTCTCACCAACACATGGTTCATGGCCAGATCTGTCACAAGCTTTGATACTCTCCTACCTGACGGCTACAAGATCCTTTCTGCACCCAGGGCTAACTGCTCTGGTGGGGGTGTAGCCCCGATCTTCCCTGAGTGGATCCCTGCCTCTGTCATTCCTACACAGGCCTCCTCCTCTTTTGAATGCCTTGTCTGCAGGCTCTCTCTCTCTCCCCTAGCCATTCACTCACTGTGGCTACTATCTATCGGCCACCTGTTCAGATTGCATCTTTCATCTCTGAGTGGGCCGACCTCTCTGTATCAGTCCTTGCCTCTACTACTCAACCCCTCCTTCTTCGAGACTTCAACGTCCACCTGGATGCCTCCTGTCTCCCTCTGGATTCTGTTGCGACCTCTGCAACTCTCTCTCACTCTCCATTCTCCCCTCTGGCCCAACTCACTCTGCAGGGCACACTCTGGATGTTCTGATCTCTTCAGACCTTCCCCTCTCTGTCCCTCTCACCACTCCTCTCTCCTGGAGTGATCACTGGCTCCTCTCCTCCCACCTCACCATCCCTACCCCTCAGGCCAGGCCGTCTCCATCACTGCCACCCACCTTCTTGGTCATCCGACCCATGAACCGCGTGTCAGCTGAGGATTTTGCTGCCACCTTCTCACCCCATACCACGTCAACCTTAAACACAAGTGTAGGGTTGCCGAGCAGCAATGACGTGCTTCATGTACATCTTCTGACAAGCTGGCCTACCACCTGCTGCAAAGGCAATACCGGCTCCTAACCAAGAAGAGAGCGCATATGCAATCCCGCATCTCTGCAGCATCTAACAACTTGGCTGAACTCTTTAAAATGTGTCTCTACCTCTCCTGTCCCCTTCCTGGCCCTCTGTACGGCACTTGCTTCTCACTTCATGTCTAAAACTCAGGACATCCTGTCCTCTCTCTACTATCCCCTCGCTCCCCCTACTCCCTGCTCTTCCTTTTGCCTTTCTGCAGCCTCCTCTCCTTCCTCCTTCTCTGCCTTCCCACTGTACTCTGATGATGAGGTTTCTAGACAAGTCCAATCTATGAAAGTCTTGTCAAAACAGGTTCACCCCTGCTCCTCCAAAACCATGAAGGACCACATTGACCCCCTGGCTCCTGCCCTGGCTGATTTCTGCAATCACTCCTTCGCCACTGAAGTCTTCCCATCTGCCCTGAAGCAGTCCCTACTTCACTCTCTTCTTAAGAAACCCTCTGCCGACCCCTCCTGCCCAGCTAACTATCAGCCCATCTCCATCACTCCCTTCCTGGGTAAGCTCCTGGAGAAACTGGCCATCTCCGAGCGAAATCTCCACACTGAATCTGTTGGTTGTCTTCATGACCGTCAGTCTGGCTTCAGAGCTGCCAGAAGCACGGAAACTGCTCTCCTGACCATCCGTGAAGACCTGCTCTCCAACGTTGACTCTATCACCCCTTGCGTCCTCATCCTGCTTGATCTCGCTTCTGCCTTTGATACTGGCAACCATGCCATCCTGCTCAACTGTCTCTCTTTGTGCCCGTTTTTTCTCCTCCTCTCCCTTGCTGATTTCCTGGCTGACACTGAAACAGCACTGGTTACCTAGCCACCCTTTGATCTCAGGCCCAGGTCCGCTCCCCCGCCATCACACTCCTGCACTGCCTTCCTGGCAACCCCTGCACTAGGTGACTGTTTTCTGTATCCCTACGGTCCCACTTCCAGCACTTGAAACCGGATGTCTGCACTTACCCTTTCACTTGCCACCTGCTGGCCGTACTTTTTTGTATTGTTTATTATTGTCTTATCCCATGTACTGCACTGTCCTCTCCCCCTACCCCCTGCACTTCTCCTCCTTCCCCTGCCCATGCACTTGCGCAATCTGAATGACACCTGGCCTAGTAGGATCGGTGTCTGTTTTCCCTCTCCCCCCCCCTGCCTCGTCGCACCTTGAAACACTTGTGTATAGGCGTGTTATAAATGCCATATCATATCATATCATATCATATCATATCATATCATAGACAACAGAAATGCCCTATCTCAAGCCCACCCCAAAGGGAGAAATTGACAGGTGATAAAAGGGACAACTAGGAGTTAGTTAGCATGGATGTTTGGAACAGGATTGGAATGGATATCGGAGATGAAATGGGGACAGCAGAGGTACTAAAGAGGAGAGATTAAGGTGGTGGAAGGAGGGGAACCGCAGAGTCTGAAAGTAGGAGAGCTTAAGGCGATAATAGGAGAGCAGCAGGTACTGGAAGGAGAGGCGCAGCATGTGGAGGAAAGAGGGTAGAATGCAGATTTGATGGAGGCAAACTGAAGGGAAATGAAGGGGGAGAACCTCAATTAAGACGAGACAACTGGAAAGCAGGAGGCGGGAGGCAAGACTGGTGATGCTACAACTAGCCTGCGGAAGCCTACATGAGAAGGCATGTATCCTGCAAGGTAGAGGGTGTGTGTATGGCACAAATTCAAGGAGCTTGAGACCTTGGAACATGGAGTAACAAGCATAAAACAAGGCAAAAAAGAGGGTCATGACAGGTCTAGCTTCAGAAAAGCATGCACGGTAGACATAGGGTGTTTTAACGTTTCAGGTATTAACAACTCAGGTCAAGTCTGTACCTTTACATAAGTAATTATATAACTTTAAATATTATCTATTGTATTAGTGGGTTTTAAATCATAATACACAACCAGACAACAATACAAATCTCTACCTGAAGTTAGTCCACAATTGTACTATTCAACACTAGCTCACTTGTTTTTTACAAATAAATGATGATTTACTATGATTTACTTTGATTACATATGATTCATTTATTACTCAGTAAATAATACTTTTTCAACACAGCCAAGTGAGCAAATATGTTCTATAGTAGAAATAAATGGTAAAGAAAGGTGCGAAGACCCACAAGAGTTCTTCTAACCTGGAGGACAGAAAGACTAGCTGAATAGCCCGCGCTAATGTGGATAGATTACAGCTACTACTATGCATGCTGATAGAGACTCAGTGATGTCAACAGGAACTGGATATGTTCACATCCCCAATGCCTGACAATTGCCCATTGTCATTGATCCCTATGGCCTAAATCCATTTTTGTATATTCATAAACCAAGGTTGGGTCCCTACACCTGCAAGGGTTGTTTATCCTCATGATGAGATTTATAAACATGTCATCACTTTGATACAAACTTGTTTGTCCAATATAACAGGGACTTTCTTGTAGTTTGGTGGTTGATGGCACTTGGTAGAGGCCTTGTAATTTTATTTTTAGAAATGTGTTTTCAAGCCCTTGGGGTTCCGGAATGATTGGGTGGCTTTTAATTAGGTCAACACATGTGGCATCAGCCACGACCTTTGCTTAACAGGCCTCTGAAGGGTTATTTATATTTAAAATGTCACACTTACTGCTCAATCTGAAAATGGCCTCAGAAGCCTGTTTCAGCATTTTGTAAGCTTGGCCACTTTATGGCTCAACGATCCTCATATTTTATTGAGACTTCAAGGAAGTACAACTTTTTAAACTGACTGAAGGCATTCCTCTTTAAGGGAGAAGCACTTCTTCAACTGTTGGCTTGACCCTACTACAATCCCCTTCATCTTGGCTATGTTTCTATGTTTATGGCTTAGCCTTTGGTGGATCAATATCTTTAAAAGCCCTGTTCTAAATTCAAGAAATGATTTGCTGTGCTGGCAATAATGATGGAATTGAAAACACATAGGTATGTAGGGGTATTAACTCTTCCCACTTGCTGGATGTTAGGGCTGACCCCTTCCAGCCAGGCTCCAACATCATATACAAAAAGGTTGAGCAATCTTGGGGTGAAGATGCAACACTACTGAGCCCCCCGGCCCGTAGCAACAGGAGAATCATGCATCTTTTTTTCACGTTATGCTATATCTGACTCCATAAAAGACAAGTGTAGAGCAACCAGGAGGAATAATAGATTGGCTTCCATCTCCACCTCTCGATAGAATCCCAAAGGCATGTACAAAAAAAGATTCAAATGCTGCATTTAAGTCAATGAAACATACAAACATCTGGTTTTTCCATACATATATGCACTTGATTGTGATTAGGTTGAGTCAGATCTGTGGTCCCTGTCCCTACACAAAACTCCCCTGACATATACAGGAGAACACTGAAAAATATTTTTCAGATGACACTTATAAGGGATAGAGCGTGATATCTGCCCATTTGACTCCTGTCTCATTTGTTACAAATCTGCACAAAGATTGGGAACTACCCCCAGATATATAAAGCTCAGCAGGAACCAGGGAAGAATATAGGGTGTTTTAACGTCTCAGACATTAACAACTCAGGTCAAGTCTGTACCTTTACCTTTACATAAGTAATTATAAACTTTAAATATTATCTATTGTATTAGTGGGTTTTAAATCATAATACACAACCAGACAACAAGACTAATCTCTCCTGAAGGTAATCCACAATTGTACTATTCAACACTAGCTGACTTGTGTTTTTTTTACAAATAAATGATGATTTACTATGATTTACTTTGATTACATATGATTCATTGATTACTTAGTAAACAATACTTTTTTAACACAGCCAAGTGAGCAAATGTGTTCTATAGTAGACATAAATGGCAAAGACAGGTGCAAAGACCCACAAGAGTTCTTCTAACCTGGAAGACAGAAAGACTAGCTGAATAACCCCAACTAATGTGGACATATTACAGCTACTACTATGCATGCTGGTACAGACTCAGTGATGTCTACAGGAACTGGATATGTTCACATCCCCAATTCCTGACAAGTGCCAATTGTCATTGATCCCAGGAGGAATAATAGATTGGCTTCTATCTCCACCTCTCGATAGCATCCCAAAGGCAGGTACAAAAAAAGATTCAAATGCTGCATTTAAGTCAATGAAACATAGAAAAATCATGTTTCTCTATGAATATATGCACTTGATTGTGATTAGGTTGAGTCAGATCTGTGGTCTCTGCCCCTACACAAAACCCCCCTGACCTCACCAAAGTTGTTCCCCCCTCAATCCAGAACAATATCATATACAGGAGAACACTGAAAAATATTTTTCAGATGACACTAATAAGGGATAGAGCGTGATATCTGCCCATTTGACTCCTGTCACCTTTCTTACAAATCTGCCCAAAGATTGGGAAATACCCCCAGATATATAAACCTCAGCAGGAACCAGGGAAGAATAATATTTAATTTCCGACACAGAAGTGCAATCAAAATTAAATCAAGAAGGACTATTAAGTAAACAGATTAGAACTAATTATGAGCTCAAACAAGGTTGCCATTTAGCCCCTTTATCCCCTACCATATTAGTATCTCTATGTGTCGGATGTTGGAAGTGCTCTAGACTATTGTCATTTATCCTCCTCGAGTAGGCGGCCAACACGTTTCATGGCTCCCGTATGCAGATTACACCCATTTTATTGATAGGACTGAGATGCAATTCCAACGTAATATTAATGCCCTCTATAATTACTCCTTACAAAACCAACATTTTGGAAAATTGTCTTGAGAATGAGCCAATCTAGAAAGTGTGTTCCTACATTTATTTAGGGATGCTTGTCTCTAATACTATCAGTCTTTCAGACTTAAAAAATAGTATGTGTCTGAAGGCTGAAAAGAAATTCAACGTTATCCAACATGGAGGGTATGTTGAAGTTGTACAAAACCAGTTTGGTTCCTAGCACATTGTAAGGTTTGGAGATCTTTACAAACATAGAAACCAAATGGTTGAAAAAACTGGAAGGTAGATTGTGGCGAAGAACTCTGGGTTTACCCAACTCTACACCACCAGAAGCAATATGTGGAAAATTGGAAATTGCTGCGTTAAGTACTCAAACTAAAATTATGTCTGGAGTTTTCTATGTAAAAATGTTGTCCCAAAAAATGATAGATCTTTTTTGGTCAATTTTGTTGAATTACTAACACAACATCCTTTGCCGAAAGATCTGAAACAGTGGAAAAAGGATATCATCTTGTTACTTAATGAGATTGGATTTGTTATAGAAAAGGATGTTAATAAGTCATTGGTGGAACCAAAGTAAAATTATTGGCCAGGATATGGGACAGAAATAATAATTTCTGCATTTTGAGTCAAAAAAAAAAAAAACAAATGTATATAACACAAATTTTCCCAGTTGTCTCACCTTGTTCTTATCTTAAGAATTTATACTAATGTGAGAAGATTCATAATGCAACTGACACTATGCTTTCCAGGACAGTAGCACAGAGGAATATTACCTACCAGTGAAGGCTTTGCTGCATATGCAACAAAGAGGTGTAAACCCAGAGTCATCTTCTTAGAAATTGTGAAAAAAATATGGGAATATTAGGCCAAATAATATTACAATTTAAGATTTGAATTACATAATTTTAAATCAGATCAATCCTGGGGTCTTTTATATTCTGTTAGTGGTACAATTTAAAATGTTTCTATGTATCATATTTGGTGTAAAATTGTGGATTGGCTGGGCCTGCTTGATGCTGCTTAGTAACAGGATGAATTAAGTGTACATTTATATTTTTATGAGGTTGACAATATTTTTTACAATATATTGGTATACATTTTATAGCTAACGCAATTGTGTATTTTCATGAATTTTATTATTGAAGTAGTATATGAAATAATATGGTGGTGTAAATTGAATTGTTATTATATATGTTGTGTTAAAATGTGTATTTAAACAGAATACAACTAAATATTCTGTTTTCATACTAAATTGGGAATGAATATCCTTTCCAATATTTGATCAATATCTTCAGATGTATGATTTTGAATAATTCACAAAAATATGAACCCATATATATTCAGATGCATGATTTTGAATACAACTTTTTGAACACACATATTATGCTTTGATTTCAATTGGGAAGCGCTCACATTTAGGGATTTTTCCCAAACAAGATGGTACAATGTATTAGCGTTCAAAGTCCCTTTGGTCTCATTATCAGATGGTGTTCTTAGATCAACATTCCGGTTTCTTAATGTCCACATTCATCTATATTTGATGAGCTAGAAGGAATAATGGGCCCAGAGGAGATGTGTTGAACTGGCCAGATAACTTTATGGGATTTGCCCAGTGCAGGCATCTTTGCTGCACATTAGCTCTGCAACCACCATCTGATGAGGAGGTCATGCTATTTGCACCCCAGAGCTGCCTCTGAGTGCAAAAAAAGTGTCAAATGTGGCCACCACCATAGAAAATAGAAAAGGGACCAAGTATATTTCCTTGTGCTATGAAGGGGACACCACCAAAGGGGAAGGAACACAGCAATGTCATTCCCTTTGCTGAGGGCATACAGAGATAGTAACAGCCCTGAACACTCGCTGTGGACATTGCTTCGCTCAGGCCTACCTAGACTTGGGCCAGCAGGATGTTACAGGGATGTGACCCTGTACGTACCAGGACGCGGGAGAGATTACTATAATCAATGCTTATCACATATCTATTATTTTAAACAAGTAACAATAAAAAATCACAACTAAATCAGTGGCCAACCACTTAAAGAGCAAACATAAATACAAAAAACAAAACAAAACCAGAAGTAGAAATGAACATCAACCCTAAAAATCTCACACATAATCAACACTTTACACTTTAAATTAAATCTACGAGCGACAAGAAATGAACAATTAAATGGAACATTACATTTAACAAAAATCAAACAAGATATCCTCAAAATGTTTCTAAGACACAATAAAGTAATACCCCAGGATCCGAATAGCTTTCAACCCCTTTTCTAGTGGTGTACAGAGATGGCAACAACCCTGAATACATGCGGAGGCCCTTGTTTCACTTGGGCTTACCTTGACTCAGGCTGGCAGGCCGTTACACTTCAACTGTACTCAACTGTACTCACCTAACGTCTCAATGAAGATTTCAATGATGAACCAGCTCAGTAATTCATGATCACACATTTAAGCCATTTAAAACCTGTTCGACAATAGGAACTATTACCAGCGTGTGTTTATATTTGATGCTTTACAAGAATGGATATTTAGGATTAGTTCTCGGCGAGAGTCAACCAGAATGTAAGAAACATTCTGATTGGCTTTCGCCGGGGCATTACCCGCCCGAGAATCCCTCAGACGGGATTCCACGCCATTGTCCCTGGTGGGGGGTGGGGCAGCCCCTCAGTCAATGAGGAGGCTCGAAGTGAGGCCATCCCAGCTCCGATCCTCCACACGGCTGGAGGCTGCCTTCGTCCCTCGCCGGCGATTCAGGTACGTTTTTCTTTCTTTTTCCTCCTCCCGCTTCCTCTGCACACAATCCCCTCCCGCCCTCCTAACCCAATTTACCTTCATATTTCTGCCTTTCTGGGAGCGAACATGCTGGGAACAATTCTGTTCCCAGCACGTCCGCATCTGATGGCCACCATTGAAAGGGAAAACTGACTCCGTTTTCCCTTTCCCAGCAGCCATTTCCTTTGATATTTTTTTTTTCTTTTCTGGCCTGAAACGTTGCAGCATTTCAGAACAGAAAAGAAGGCTTTTAGTACCCCGGTCTTGGGTCTGGGGTACTAATAGAAATATGCCCCGAGCCATGGGGGCATTAGCTGAGTCGGTAATGCCCCCACGGCTCGGGGTATATTGCTTAATTAGGTGTATGGCTTATGCTTCCTTGCCCATTCGAGTTCCATGTTGTAATACTGGTTTAAAAAATAGTGAAGACCGTAATCACATGACTCTGAAAACAGTGATCAATACATGCATGTTTTTGCATTTATTTTCAAGCCTTTTCATTGTGTGCACCTTTCTGCGTGGTCAGCATTTTCTCAGGGCTTGGAACGCACGATCAATGAGTTTAACTCTATCATGTTTTCTTCGAGCAATAGAGTGCAGCTTTTTAAATTCTGCCAACCAGCATTGTTATAATGGGAGCATGATTCTCGTCGGACATTTTTGGTATTATGCTGTCATAGAGTACTCTCCTCTCCAGATGGACAGATACTAAGAATGACGTCGCACTGCGCCTCAACGCATTGGTCTGGAAATAAAGGCATCCGTTTGTGTGATTAATAGAAAAAAGAAATGTGCAAGCCATGCATATGATTATATTTTGTTACAATTTGTACTTGGCAGGACAGTGTAATTATGCTAAGTGCGTCTCGGACAGAATCGATTGGAAATATCTGAACCTATTTTTCGTTCCACAATTTGACAAGAGCACAATTTGCTTTTTAGCTGTCATCTTGATTACTGAATAAAACATGCCTTTCTGAATTATAAAAAGGGTGTATCAGCAAATACAGAAATGTAATTTTTATAGTGCATGTTTTAACGTCTTGACATTTAAGAAACAAACCTTCATCAATATACTAAAGGAACACAACTATCCATACACTTTCAGGAAAGAGCACACAATTTACAACCACTTAACCTTAACAAACGAATGTTATGAAGTGCACGAAGTAGTTCTTTTTATAGGAATTGTAAACAAGAACACACATATGTGAAATTGCCTTTAGACCTGCTGTTTGCACTATGTAAAGCAACAATGTAAATGTTGCCTCAAACGTTTGCATGGCAGGCAGCATGCACAATGGATTCTTTGAAATCAGCCCGCATTTAAAAGGTACTTAAAACGTGTATTGCATAGAAATTTTGATTAATCCTCGTATTTTTATGACAGTCAGGATTCTATTAATGCCTTAGAGGAGAGTAGTATGCATTATAACTCTCCTTTCTATAAATGTGCAGCAAGGACACTGTGTGTAGACTACTTACTGCTCCCAGAAATCCCTCTGTTCTACATTAGAGCCCATCCACGAATCACCATCTTGAAGCCTCTTTATATAGTCCTTCCTCTAATCATTGCCCCTCTTTTCTATTGTCAACTACCAACTCTCCTTCCACCTGTGTAGGCTAAAACAACAACAATGGAATGCCTCCAAAACCCACTGCATACAGTTCAAAACTCCACCAAAGGCCCAATGCTCCATATGTAATTTGCATGTAATTCTCACCCATACAATTCATAAATCTCCACAATATGTAACACATATACTCAGAATAATTAAATTCAGTGCAGTGGTACAGAGGCTTCCTATCATGCAAATGCATTCAAAGCAAAATAATGCCTGAATAAATGGCATGACTGACAGGTTTACAATAAAATATTTACAATACCTGTTCATTAGACCTGTCCACCACAATGAGGATATTTTCCAAACTGCTGCCTGCCCAAACTGCATTAGATGACACGGTACACCTAGAAAAATGAGCCCTGAAAATTGAAATATTCGCGCTTGCCATGCCCATGACTCAATGCTCTGGCCTGTCTATGGAAGGGGAGGAAAACGGACTAAGGGGAACTAAAAAAGGAAACAAAATAATGATTCATCGACCCCCTCAATATGGCTGTTCTGCTTTGAAATACATGCAAATGCCACATCACACATAATGATTTGATTTGAATTATTTGTATCGAACAAAACCCAAAAGTTGTGGCCTAACACTTATAACCTTATTTTGTAGAGACACGAACGGCCGGAATATCATCCTCCAAAGTTCCTTTGTGATCCATAACAGATAGGGCTAGGAAACCGAATTAGTATTCTTGAAACCTATTACAAATCCCAGGAATGGAATCCTCTGAGTAGTAGCAATCACTGAATTCAACCAATTAATGCTGAACCCTAACTTCTACAGAACTAATACAGTTGGCCACACAGAAGTTGCTGAGTCGTGAGGAGAATCGCATCAAAATGAATAATCATCCTCACTTCACACACCTGTAAGAAGGTGACAGAGGTCACAGAGGTTTTGTAAAGCCTGAATGGCTGAAGTCCGGCATATTTGCACAATAGTAAGTCAACACCTTACGAATTTTACCTAATCTGAAAGAATCTCTTGTGAGGTACATACATTGACACCATAAGGTGAGCATCCTTTAGATTCAAACTGAACAGCTATCTCCTGGTCTCAATAGAACACTCAACAGAGATATGAATTTGCTTTTGAATGTCTGTAGTAGATGGACCTCATGAAATCACAGAGATTATTGATAGGTCTGAACTCCTTGTCCTTTTTTTGCACCAAGCATACATTGCCCATAAAACACCTCTGGAAGCTGAGAATACCTACCACTGCTCCATTTATTTATTTTGTCATTTATTTATGTATTTCAAATTTGTATTCAACATGAACATGGCAGAAGTATTTAAAAGTACAATAACATAAATATACAAAATACACAAAAATAATGAACAAATAAAGACACAAATTCCAAAATAGGATAAAACCATATTAGAACAATAAAAACAAACATTGAAATCTAAAACTAAAACAAAGCCTTACAAAAGCATTCAACAGTTTCCTGAATGTCTTTTTTTTATTTTATTTTTTTTAGTTTCCTGAATTTCAAATAGCCAGAAATCACACATATGATGGAGGGGAGAGAGTTCTAGCTTGAAACAGACGCTGCAGAAAAATACCTTTTGTAAAGATGAGCAACAACAACATCTGGGCGCTTCCAGTTGAACAAACTCCCTGCTTCTGAAGACCTCTAGACCCTGCACAAATCACCAGTTTATCTCCAGGGAAGCTGGTGTTATGATTTTGAAGACATTTATGAGAGAAGCAAGCACTTTGAAAAGAAATTCAGGTGCTAAAAGGACGCCAGTGAAGACTTCTATTTTACAAAAATGGAGACATTTGATTCTAATGTGCCAGGAACCAATTGAGAAGCAGCATGAAGAATGATTTCAACGGAGCAAGTGAGGAATAGGGCAGAACAGAATAACCAAAATCACTTAGGATTGAACTAACAAATTTAAATGACCAGTCGACATAAAGAAGTGTAACTTCTTTCAAAGAAAATAGGTAGTAATAAGCTACCTTTACCAAAGAATTAACACAGCGAATACAAGGAAGGCAGGACTCAGCAAACAACCCAAAGATTTAGCAACGGAGCACCTGGAATAATAGCATGAAAGTCAGGATAGGATAGATGCCTGGACAGAAAACAGCAGAAATTCCGTTTTGGATGCACTCTGATTAAAACATGAAAAAACATTCCCAACAAGCAATCATGGAGATAACAATTATTGCCCTTTGAAGCAATCTAACTATAAAGCTGTGTATCATAATCATAATGGTGAATGGAAGCACAAGACAGCACCACATCCTCTAGCAGTTCCATCTAGATTATAGTGGGGCTTCAGCCACACTATAGTTAAGTATCACGATAAATAGGAAACCCCACAAATAGAATTGTAATAACTTTTGAATTGCATTACAGATTAGGCTGACATTTTGCATACAAGAAGTCAGTCACAGGCCCACCAGACTGGTTATTCTGGGAAAGATTCATTAAAAAATGAAAAAGCTAGTAAGAAAGCAAAAAAATGCTGTTTCCGGCTTGGTCTTCTTCATTTTCCAATAGAGAAAAAGTCAACATTTCTGTGCACTGGACAACAAAAACCACTGGATGGAATTGGGCCAGGTACAAAGCAACTTGGGCACGAAGCGTTGACTCAATTTCCGGGAGGGGTCTGGGTTTATTCCATCCAGTAGTTGTTAAAATATTTGACGGATAAGAGGGTGATCCCTTCTCAAAATTATGGCTGTATCTCCCATGGTGCTTTGCAGCAGAGTCTTTTCAGAAATGAAAAACACAGCCATTTTTGTTTTGTTTGATGCAAGATATATTTGTGAATAGTTTTGAAATATTTTGGGTCTGAAACGGAAAGTGGAAAAAATGCCTTTTGGAGGAGGAAAATTGCATCAGGCTAGGGTTGGAGAGGGGATAATAGGACACCATGTGACATTGGGGAGTAGTGACCAAGTTCAGAGCTCCAATTTATTTGCATATTCATCATTATTTTTGCATATTTAGGGATTTAGTATAAAACGGGAACGGAATGAAAGTGTGTCACATGTAAAATAACCACTAATATTTGTGTTAAAACAATTAGATTAATACAAACAAGTGGGCCTACAGTGAGGTGTGGGTAACGGCTACAGTGAGGAGTGGAGTAACCTATTGGGGAAACATGCCAAAGAGTGCAATATGACCCTGGCCAGTGAGCACAAAGACCATGCTTACTGGCTTGGGCCCAAGGCCCTGGCCAGTTGGCCCAAAAAAAATGTACAGTAGCCACGGCCTTCTTAATGGGTCCAAAGAGTAACATGTACAATGGACATGGCTGAAGGTTAGTGGCTCAGAAGTTTTTTAAAATACACATTGGGCATGACTGAAGGCCATGCTCAATGGCCAGAACCGAAGGCCCTGGCTAGTGGCCCGAAAGAAACAAATTGGGGGAACATGTAGAGTGGACCTGGCCACAGGTCGAGGCAAGGGGCCCATAAAAAAATAATTATGTAATGAAACCCTTGACATTCACTGAAAAACTTTTAGTTAAGATGCGGTTAAGTTATGCAGATTTAATGCAACAAAACCCTTGAAATTCAGCAGATGTGGGAAGTCATGACTAGCTTAACTCTGCATGCTCCTGTTGCAAAGCCCATGAGCACATACAGATTATAAGAGAAGGGATTCACAATGACATACACAAAGGCATTATGGGAGACATCAACAGGAGTATGCCAAGTTAAGCGGAGTTAAGCTGGTCATGACTTCACACATCCGCTGAATTTGTAGGCTTTTGTTGCGTTAAAACTGCACAACTTAACTGCAGCTTAACCAGGGTTTTTTTCAGAGAATATAGAACAGCATGAGCAGCAGGATCAATCCCTGTGGAACCCCAAACATCACCAGAAGTAGGCCAAATTGGGCCTGTCCCATTGTAACAAACTGCCAATTATACAAAAAGGAATGAAAATATTTTTAATTGGAATAGTTTGTTTTATTTAAAATAATAAATAAAGGAATCAAATGTGGTCCCCTAACTTTCAATGCTGGGGAAGTCATTCACAAAATATGAATACATTACAGGGATCCTTTCTACTGAAAGGACAATGTCCCTCATTACGACCCTGGCGGAAATCGAAAAACAATGGCGGAAATGCAATACCGCCATCGAATAACGCTCGGTGCGATTATGACCCGTCACCGTAAAGTACGATGCCATTAGCGACACCGCAGTGAACGCCAACGCTAACTGCACCAAGTACGCGCACGCGCGCCATGCGAAACCGTAACTACCACCATGGCGCAACGGTACGCGAATTCTGACCCTAGCGGACGTGTACCTAACGCCATCAAGCATGGCGGAAAGTACCATTCCGCCATGGTGAGAAGTACGGCATCGCGAACCAACCATAAAAGGCCCTACTGAGTGCCTGTACACCACTCCCTGGCCACATTGCACAACTCCTCGTAGGTTGAATGAAGTCACACAATGCAACCAGTGAAATGTACAAGTCACCCATGCATGCCAACGAACAAATGAATGTAGGGGCTCCAAGTGCCTTGTGAGTGGCCATCCATATTTGCCATGGCACCATTGCCGTACTGATGCAGCACAGGCATGTGAAGGTTCAAGTACAGCAACATGACCTGAAAACTGAGACAAACAAAAACAGGCCCCCCATCGCTTGACACCAGTGTAAGGCAACATTCAAAGCAGTATCCTGAGTGAGACTGCACCAGCCCTGTACTCCTGCCAGTAAACAAACCAACCATCAGCATAAGCATGTACCACACAAGTTGGCAGAGTGACTGAGCAGCCAGGCACATCTCAAGAGGGGCCAATGGGAGCTGCAGGGCACAGATGGCACGAATACAGAAGCTATTCCAATGGACATGACCTCAGTCTCCCTCCAAGAAACGCACGCAAACACAGGCACCTGTGACCAGCCATATTCTGATAATCACATCATTCCACCAATCCACCTGGCTGACCGGCATCTGTTACACAAAAGCTAATCCCCCGCCCATGAGCATGACATCATTAAAACAGTCATAATGGCAGCCCCTATCCCTGACCTTACTGGGCTTCGTAGGCAAACGCGCCCAGTACAGTACCACGCAACTATACTCAGAAGCCGGAACCCAAAGCAGATCTTCTCACAATACATCGCTCCACAAATAGGAATATGCTACATTACTTGCAAAGAATAACGCTACACGGTCAATATCATAATCAAAATTTAATGCACAACAAAATCACCAGGCCCATACAGCTATTAGGTCATGAACTCCAAAATATATTTCATTATTGTGGGCTGCATCCGCAATAAATGACCAGCTTCTTCTTGTGTGACGCCCTGTTCCTTCATGGTACACAGGGGCTACATTTACGTTCAAAAAGCCAACATGGAAGCGCCTAGAACCACAGGGCCGTCCCATTAGGTAGGCACTAGTCCAGCTGAAAGGTCGATATGTTGCTCCTAGCCACTAGTACTGCGTAAGGGCATGTGGGCCATTGGCGATCGTCCCATAAGATCGTAATGGTGCTCCACTGATTAACACGAAGCAGCAGGTGTCGGGAGTAAAAGCCATCTGCAGGAGTGGCATACAGATGGCAGCGGCAAAAGGGGAGGAGATACCTGTCACCCAAATGAAATGAAAAAGAATAGTATGGGCATCAGAACTTCATTTGAATTACTCACTTCAATGATCACACTAAATCCACAGCCATATGCATGCTAGCCCACTCAAAAGGATTATTCCCACCCAAAAATCACTTGCGAATCATAACCATATAAATCGAGGTGAAAACACTATTACAAACGAGTGTTTGTGTGCATGCGTCTGTTAAAACAGAATCCATTAGATGGGATTAGTAACGTGCATAGACACAAGTGTTTGAAGGCGCGTCGAGACAGGGAGGGTTCAACAAGGGCAGATAGACGATGGTCCCACTATGGCAGCCCTGCATCACATAGCGCAGGGGAAGTGGATAGATACCAAAAAGCCATGTACATGGCAAACTCTCTATTAAATCATCTGTCCATGCATCCATACATAATTCCCTCATCCCTGTATGAAAACGCCTGATTATTTACTCACATAACATGTGAAATTTCCATTGAGTCTGTGCGTAATGCAGTCTGCAAAATCCTCTGTGCTCCAGCCCGGAATCCTAGTGCTGTGAAGTAACATGTATTTGCGAACGTCCTGCCTTATCATCCACTACGCTATTGCGCATCCCATACTATTCATATCAATCATTGCATTCTCGCCATGGCCCCTGTCCCAAGGACATTAAACAATAGAACTTTATATCTGCAGTCAGACCTGTGGGCGTCTCCTCGCCGCTAGCTGGAAACAGAAAGCGCTGTCCTTCGAATTCCTCATTTGCAACATCACGTCGAAAAGGCATCTGTGACCGCTTGAAATCACAAATCCATCCATGTAGTGCGGCAGTGTGTGTAAATGGCAACTGGCTTCACTCACACATGGGACGCCCCGCCCATCGGTGAACCGCGGTACAGTGCTGCATGAGGGTCCACCGTCAATCGAGTACTACATTCCACTGACCCTTCACAAGTTTGTTCGCGACTGCAAAGATAGTATGTGAAACAATGGGACCATAGCAGAATGAACATATGAACCAATATCTCACTGCCATCGGGATGAAATACATGATTGTAATAGCAAGATGCCATGCGTCGAATTGCAGCGTTGTGTGCGGGATGTGCTCGCCCAAAGGGGATTGCAGCTTGCACAGGTGGAATGAATCACCACAGGTGGAGGCTATACAGCTTGAAAACACATAAATTGCACACCCAACCCCCTCCCACAACCACACCCACTCCAAAATGCTACCGGCAGGACTAGCGATGTTGGCCCTGGGGGACCTGATAGCACTGCAAGTACTCCAACTTCAAGAAGAAGACGAACACTAACTACTACAACAACCGGCCGCACAGAGGAGACGCAGGAGGAGGAGGAGGGCAAGGCAGGGCCAGCAAGGCCCACCAGCACAGCCACTACCACCACGCAGGCAGCCCGCAATCCCACGCCTCCGAGCACTTCCGTTTAACCTCACTGATGAGCAGATCCACACCCTCTACCGTTTGGACCGGGACACCATAACCGCCATTGTGGACATGACACACGCTGACCTTGTCAGCATGATAGATAGCCCAACCGCCATCCCACCCCTACTGAAGGTGGTGTCTGTACTCCACTTCCTGGCCACAGGCACCTACCAGCACACAGTCGGACAGTTGCATGGCATTTCACAGTCACTGTTGTCACGGACACTATTGCAAGTGCTCGATGCCCTCCTGAAGCACGCAGACGACTACATCTCTCTACCACGCTCGGAGCAGGAAATTACGAACACAAAAGGGGGATTCCATGCACTTGGCGGCATACCGGGTTGCATTGGTGCCATCGACTGCACCCATGTGGAATTGGTTGTCCCACATGCCATGGAGGCCCAGTACCGCAACCGAAAACAATATCATTCTCTTAATGTACAAATGGTGTGTGACTCCAACAGGATCATTACACATTGTTGTGCCCGATTTCCTGGATCAACCCATGATTCTATGGTCTTGCGGAACTCTACAATACCACGCTACATGGAGCGACACGCAGGGAACAGATCCTGGCTACTCGGTGAGTCTCATTTCATGCATGACAATGTGGGGTATGTGATGCGGCAATGACCTGGCAGGAAGGGGGGGGTGGGGGGGTGCGTACGTAGCAATGTCATTCCACAAACATCCTTTATTGTCCACATACAGGTGATGCCGGGTATCCACTGAAGAGATGGCTCCTTACACCACTCCGGAACCCACAGAACCAGCATGAGGAGGACTACAACCATGCCCACTCACGTACCCGTGTAGTCATAGAACAGGCATTCGGCCTACTGAAGGGTCGTTTCCGCTGCCTCAGCAGGTCTGGCGGGGCACTCCTGTACCGCCATGAGAAGGTTGCAAAGATGGTCATGGCATGTGTCATGCTACACAACATGTGCGTACGTGGAAATGTGCCCATGCCCCCTGACGCAGAACTGCAAGCACCTGAATATGGTCATGATGAGGGTGGGGATGTGGCAGCACCGCAAGGAGTCCACGAGGCACAGGAGGGCCGTGAAATTCGTCAGATCATCATAGATTCATGCTTCTAGCACTCACGCCTGGTGGCTGATACATGGACACGGGACTTGTGGCAGTGTGTGTGTCTGGAACATGCACAATATGGACTGTACGCCTATAATGGCCTCGTACACAAAGATCAATGTCCACACATCTCATTGGATGATTGTGAAATGTTTATAGCATATGTGAAATTATGTTACACACCCCATCGACCCGCAACCCAAGTAAGCCCAACACACCCCCTCCACCCTCCTACCTCCCCCCCGAACACCAGTGTCCAAAGATGCTCATTGTCAGTGGGCAGACGCTATTGCAAGCCCCCTCTCCGGGTATCAGGGGCACCCCTGCCTGTGGAGCGCAGGTTCCTCCCAGATCTACGTTGGGGGCTGCCCTGGACGGAACTTGCAACGGATGATGTCTCTGCCTGCTCACGTCCATGCATGTCCCTAAGGGTTTGTGAGAGCTCAGTGAGCACACGGCGCACAGCGGCAAGTTCAGCACATACGTCTTTGGACGTCGCATGCAGTTCCCCCCTCAGGCTCTCGGTGCTTCTCTCCATTTGTACTCTCAGGCTCTCGGTGCTTCTCTCCATTTGTGCCCTTAGTGTCTCAGTACATGTTTCTATGGCTGCCTTAGTACCCCCACATTCATCAGCATGGTCCTTGAGGAGCGTGGCCAGTTGCTGCTGTTGCACGATCACCTGGTCGAGGGACTGTTGCCTCTGCTGGGCCATGGCCATTTGCGGTGGTGTCACAGAGGGGCTGATCAACTCATGTTGCCTTGACACAGGGCTTGTGGGGGATGGCCAGTCGTCGTCTTGTGGGTGCCCCTGCGTGGTATCCTCATGGTGTACGGGATGAAACAAACAGGGGGATTGAGACAGGTCATGGATGGATCCTACATCGACATCACCGTTTTCTGTGTCGGAGCATGCTGCCATTAATGCAGTGTCACCTATGGTGCTGCTGCCACCAGAAGCAGTGCCTTCTGTGGCATCCATTGGGGGGGCCTGTGGTGGTGCTGTTGTGGGCATGCTGGCTGCTGGGGTGCCTGTTGAAGTCCCCTCCTGTGTGCTGCCACTTGATTTGTGCTGCTGCCGTGTCTTGATCCGTGCAGCTGAGGTGGAGGGTCTTTGGCCGTTGGTCTTGGCCCTCTTTGCAGGTGTGCTGGTAGGGGTGTCCTGGAGCTCGTCGTTTGATTCGGACCCTGTGGTGGAGTAAAGGAGGGCGAGCATTATTAATGGGTCTGTGGAAATTGGAATGGCAATGTATCACATGCATTGGGGTGGTACCTGAGGGTGATGTGGGTCAGGGCCTTTGAGGTGGTTTCATTTTTGTGTGGATTGAGGATGCAGTTGTTTTGCAGCCTGCAGTTAGGGGGTGCCTGCTGCACGTGTAGAGGGTGTTTTTAGGAATTTTAATTATTTATTTATTTATTTTGACTTTTGATGTGCGCTATCAGGCCAATGTATGTGGACGTTCTCCTGGACATGTGTTTCTGTTGCACTATGTGGACACATGGTACTTCACATGATTGGACATTGTGGATTTAGCATTGTTTTATTTGGGACACCTACCTGATTCTTCGGATGTCTGCACTCCTTTCTCCATCCCTCCGACTCCATCTATGGTCTCCATTCCAATGGTGGAGGCACAGATTTCTTCCCAGGGGGTCAACTTGATGGGTGATTCCGATCCTCCCCCGGTAGCTGTGGCAATGTTACGGTTGGCGGATAGTATGCTCCGTACGCGTATCCGCAAGTCGTCCCATCGCTTTCTGCATTGCTGTGGGTTGCGGGGTGCGGTCCCCACCACACTTACCCGCTGTGCCACCAGGGCCCATATGGCCTTCTTGTTCGCAAGTGCCGTCCTGGTCATTTGCGTCGAGAAGACGACGGCAGCATTCTCCTGGAGGGTCTCTGTGAGCACCGTGAGTTCCTCAAGGGAGAAGTGGACCTGCCGCTTGCGGTCGCACGCTTTTTTCGCTACTTTTCCCATTGTTATTGTTTTCACTAGGGTGGATGACGGGTTGGGATGTGTCTCAGGGTAGTATTTTTAATGGTTGTGTGGGGATTCTGATTTTATAGGTGTACGGCGTGCTGTTTCCCGTTCCGGGACCATGTTTTTGCTTCCGTTTCCGTATATTTACGGTCACCGTGTTTTCCGATTGCCGCTCATTACGGTGACCGCTATGATGGGTGCCGGAATTGCACCTAGGTCGCCGTACGACGGCGGTGAGGGGCATTTTGGGGACATTTCCGCCATCGCGGACTTTGCACTTCCGCCATGGCGTAGTGCTCATGCCCGATGGGTCAGAATTAGCCGCACTTTACTCCGTCGTGCAATGGCGGAAACGCTATTTACGCTATGGCGGTCAGGTCAGTTGCTTTCCGCCAGGGTCGTAATGAGGGCCTCCATAGCCCATAAGCACACAATAAGTCAAAGAAATACCTCAAATCATGCCTAAGAGTGGGAGGAAAAGAGTCTCACTCTTAGCAGGAGAAAAAAACAAACCCCAAAAATCCAGCAAAGCTGCTGGGGGACTCACTAGGTTTGGGAAATTAGCCTTATAAGAGAATTCTCCCTAACAGCATCTCCCCATCTATGACTCATAATAACACTAATACCCCTATCCCTGAGTCTCTTCCTACAGGCGTATTAGTGCTGTCAATGGAAGAAGTTGAAACAGCCCTAAATTTGCAGCACGCTGGTAAAGCACCTGGCCAGGATGCTCTACCTATCAATCTATATACACAAGAGCACACAATATAGATGCCAATATTGAGGGTTATGTTCAGTTATATTGCATCCAAATCAAATCCCTCTTCATCTTGGAGAAATGCAGAGATGACCCCGATTTTTTAAAAGTGAGGTAATAATGACACGGCTAATTATCGCCACAAATCCGTCCTTGACTGTTTGGGATAAATGTATGCAAACATTCTTGAAACAATGCTTAACTTGTGGGCATCTGAAAATGTAGTCCTTTGCCACATGCAGGCATGTTCCCGCCAAGGAATGGGAACCATCAAACAATCTTTCCGATTAGCCCTAATTATCCATAAATATGTGATGGAAAAACTCGTCTTTGTGCAGCATTCAAACATGTTAAACAGGACCTATTGTGGGTATCCTTACAAGACCACAGAATTCCTCGAGATCTTCTACATGCCATTAAGGGGCCGATTCATGGAACAAACGTGCGCCGAAAATCCACGCGCAAGTAGGCGCAAGCAGGCGCAAGCGGAAAAAAACAGGCGCACGCGCACGCGTGCGATTCATGGAAGTCCCTGCGCGTGTTCACCGCGCGATGTGCGCCAAACCCGTGCATGGCGCACAAGTCACTGCAACATCGCGAAAGGCGTGCGCGACGGTGCGCGACGCGCACAGTGAAAGCGCACAACCTCAGCGCACACAGCAGAAAGTGGGCGGGACATGGGGCGTAACGCGCGGAATGGGGAACAACACACGAAAATAAGGGCGTAACTGGGGATGCACTGCACGGAAGCAGAGGTAACGCCCACACGCACACGAACCACACGTATCCATGGAATGGAATAGGGCAAACCCACGCACAGCCAAAGCCGCGCACAAGCTGAAACACGTCCGCCACACGAAGGCAGGCGGTAGAGTCCCAGCGCATCAAAAAAGTGGCGCCGCGGGAAGTAAAATACGCGATTGAGCGGGGTACTTGTATTCCGGGGGTGCGCGGGAAGTTACACACGCGAATGAGCGGGCTACGTGTATTCCGGGGGTGCGCGGGAAGTGACACACGCGATTGAGCGGGGTACGTGCATTCCGGGGGTGCGCGGGAAGTTACACACGCGAATGAGCGGGGTACGTGTATTCCGGGGGTGCGCGGGAAGTTCCACACGCGATTTGGCCGGGTACGTGGATATCAGGGGTGCGCGGGAAGTTCCACACGCGATTGAGCGGGGTACGTGTATTTCGGGGGTGCGCGGGAAGTGACACACGCGATTCGGCCTGGTACGTGGATATCAGGGGTGCGCGGGAAGTTCCACACGCGATTTGGCCGGGTACGTGTATTCCGGGGGTGCGCGGGAAGTTCCACAGGCGATTTGGCCGGGTACGTGGATATCAGGGGTGCGCGGGAAGTTCCACACGCGATTCGGCCTGGTACGTGGATATCAGGGGTGCGCGGGAAGTTCCACACGCGATTCGGCCTGGTACGTGGATATCAGGGGTGCGCGGGAAGTTCCACACGCGATTGAGCGGGGTACGTGTATTTCGGGGGTGCGCGGGAAGTGACACACGCGATTCGGCCTGGTACGTGGATATCAGGGGTGCGCGGGAAGTTCCACACGCGATTTGGCCGGGTACGTGTATTCCGGGGGTGCGCGGGAAGTTCCACACGCGATTTGGCCGGGTACGTGGATATCAGGGGTGCGCGGGAAGTTCCACACGCGATTCGGCCTGGTACGTGGATATCAGGGGTGCGCGGGAAGTTCCACACGCGATTCGGCCGGGTACGTGGATATCAGGGGTGCGCGGGAAGTTCCACACGCGATTGAGCGGGGTACGTGTATTTCGGGGGTGCGCGGGAAGTGACACACGCGATTCGGCCTGGTACGTGGATATCAGGGGTGCGCGGGAAGTTCCACACGCGATTGAGCGGGGTACGTGTATTTCGGGGGTGCGCGGGAAGTTCCACACGCGATTTGGCCGGGTACGTGGATATCAGGGGTGCGCGGGAAGTTCCACACGCGATTCGGCCTGGTACGTGGATATCAGGGGTGCGCGGGAAGTTCCACACGCGATTCGGCCTGGTACGTGGATATCAGGGGTGCGCGGGAAGTTCCACACGCGATTGAGCGGGGTACGTGTATTTCGGGGGTGCGCGGGAAGTGACACACGCGATTCGGCCTGGTACGTGGATATCAGGGGTGCGCGGGAAGTTCCACACGCGATTGAGCGGGGTACGTGTATTTCGGGGGTGCGCGGGAAGTTACACACGCGAATGAGCGGGGTACGTGTATTCCGGGGGTGCGCGGGAAGTTCCACACGCGAATAGCCTGGGCGCGTGTATTCCAGGGGTTCGCGGGAAGTTCCACACGCGAATAGCCTGGGCGCGTGTATTTCAGGGGGGCGCGGGAAGTTCCACACGCGAATAGCCTGGGCGCGTGTATTTCAGGGGGGCGCGGGAAGTTCCACACGCGAATAGCCTGGGCGCGTGTATTTCAGGGGGGCGCGGGAAGTTCCACACGCGAATAGCCTGGGCGCGTGTATTCCAGGGGTTCGCGGGAAGTTTCACACGCGAATAGCCTGGGCGCGTGTATTTCAGGGGGGCGCGGGAAGTTCCACACGCGAATAGCCTGGGCGCGTGTATTTCAGGGGTGCGCGGGAAGTTCCACACGCGAATAGCCTGGGCGCGTGTATTTCAGGGGTGCGCGGGAAGTTCCACACGCGATTTGGCCGGGTACGTGTATTCCGGGGGTGCACGGGAAGTTCCACACGCGATTTGGCCGGGTACGTAGATATCAGGGGTGCGCGGGAAGTTCCACACGCGATTCGGCCTGGTACGTGGATATCAGGGGTGCGCGGGAAGTTCCACACGCGATTCGGCCTGGTACGTGGATATCAGGGGTGCGCGGGAAGTTCCACACGCGATTCGGCCTGGTACGTGGATATCAGGGGTGCGCGGGAAGTTCCACACGCGATTGAGCGGGGTACGTGTATTTCGGGGGTGCGCGGGAAGTGACACACGCGATTCGGCCTGGTACGTGGATATCAGGGGTGCGCGGGAAGTTCCACACGCGATTTGGCCGGGTACGTGTATTCCGGGGGTGCGCGGGGAGCTGCACACGTGAATTGCACGTGTGGGTCCTCCCAGGTGTACCCTCTACACCCTCCACGGCCCCTGCAGGTGGCTCACACCACAGGGGCCTACCCAGCACATGTCCTGCAGGCACCCCATCCACCATGGCCATGCCCACCAGCCAACCCACATATCAACTAGCACTACTGCCCACCAACGCATGTCCCCCTGCACCCCCACCCCCCAGCATCCAGGGGCACCCTCCACCAGGCCCCCACTCATGTCTCCCACCCCCCAGCACTGTGGGGCACCTGCCAGCAGGCCCCCACCCATGTCTCCCACCACCCCCACCCCCCCAGCATCCAGGGGCACCCTCCACCAGGCCCCCACTCATGTCTCCCACCACCCCCACCCCCCCAGCATCCAGGGGCACCCTCCACCAGGCCCCCACTCATGTCTCCCACCCCCCAGCACTGTGGGGCACCTGCCAGCAGGCCCCCACCCATGTCTCCCACCACCCCCACCCCCCCAGCATCCAGGTGCACCCTCCACCAGGCCCCCACTCATGTCTCCCACCCCCCAGCACTGTGGGGCACCTGCCAGCAGGCCCCCACCCATGTCCAACTCATGTTCCCCACCCAACATGTCATCACAGTCCAGATCCCTGGTCTCTATGGTCAGCCCCCAAATGCAAAACACCCACCCGAGTATTGCATCCACCCACTCATATTCTGCAATTACATCACAGAACACCAATTGCAAGTTCCAAAACAAACACATGTCCCTCACATACACCCAATGGGTGTCAGTGAATCTCAAAACACATAACATGAAATGCATGAAAACAATGAGACACCACACATTGAAGTGCAACAAATAAATAATGTATTAAAGGAAAGATGAATAGAAACAAAAATGAAGAAACTGAAATGTGAATGGAAAAAATGAAAAGAAGCATGTCCGTCCAAAAAAAAGAAAAAATCAAAGAATATAGAAATCCAAAGTAATGTACTACAAAGTCAATGTCCACCAAACAAAATCCAATGTGAAAAAAAAACATAAGCCATTGATCCATGGATAATTTTAAAAAATAAAGTTTGTACAAGTCCACAACTATGTACAAAGCAAGAAGCCAGGGTCCATCATCCCAACAAAATAAAGGAAACCTAACTAACTACACTAACCAATAAAAAAAACTATATACAAAAATGTGGCCAATGTCCAAAAGGTCCAAATGAAATAAAAACAAAAATGAAACTTAACACTACCTACATAACTATGTACAAGGGCAGCGGGCTAGTTCCACGGCTCACTTCTGGATGTGCCGGGCCAGGGCATCATCGAACTCCTCCTCTATGTCCCGGAGGCGGTCCTCCTCCATGGCCCCGAGGGTCCGCAGGGCCGTCGACGTGTCCACCTCCAAAGCCCTGCGGATTGCCTCGAGGCACTCGACCCGCCTCAGGGCCCTCTGCATGGAGTTCTCCGCCCTGACCATTGAGAGCCGTGCCTCTTCCGCCCGCTGCCGCTCCGCATCTATGGCGTGGCCCAACCGCTGCCACACGGAAGACACTTTTTGTCCTGGGTCCTCCTGCCCTCCGGCCGATGCCTGCCCCTCCGATGTCGAAGGCCCCGAGCCTTCATGGCTCCCACCATGGAGCTGCTGCTGCTGTGCCTCTGCCCCTGCACTGCCTCCTGCTGCCTGCACATCCTCCGCCGGCTGGGGTGCAGTCGTTGACGTGGCCACCCCTGCTGGACGTCCGACTCCCGACTGTGGCAGGGATGCCTCCTCCACCAGCCTGGCCGCACCGTCAGAGGCAGCTCCACAGGGCACCCAGGTGACTGATGGGTGGGAAGATGGCACAGAGGACGACTGGCGCGTAGGGGGTCCAGCTGAGGAGGGGGTCGTGGCAAGCCCCATCAGACGGAGGAATCCGGCCTGGGTGACCTGTCCCAGCAGGCTGACGTGGTCAACGAGCCATTCGAGATGACCTGCAGTCTCTTCATGAAAAGACTGCAGGTCGCCTCGCATGGCCCGTTGACGCAACGCCACTCCAGCCAGGACAGGCTCAACCCGGGCCTGGATAGCCACGTCCGCAGGCAGGGGAAGGCCAGTTGACGTCAGCTCATCCCCTGCCTGAAAACTGGTCTGGACATGGGCATCCCTGTTGGTGCAAGATGATGCAGGGACAGGATCAGGGACAGGATTGCACACAGGCACCTCCGCGGCGGCCTGTGCTGCCTCCTGTCCCTGGTCCTGCACTGCACCACTAGCACCAGTGGGATCCCCACCCCCAGACCCCGTCTCCGGTGCTTGCACGGCCTCCTCCTCCACCAAACCCCCCACCAACCTGGATGACTCTGTGCCATCTTCCCCCGTTGGGCCCTGTGGGGTCCCAGCTGCCCCTTCTGCTGCCGAGGAGTCCAACTGCAACCTCCGCCTCTTGGACCTCCCCCCGGCAGCTGCGGCCTGGGACGCGGCACCGGACTCCTCACTCCCCGACGAGATGACAACCTGGGAGGGGAGCCGGGCCTTGCGTCTCCGGCTGGCGGTGGGATCCCCGCCGCTGTGCTCCACAGCACCTTCTCCGCCCTCTTCATCAGTTGACGCTGCAGACAGGGAGAAACAAAACACAGGCATCAGGGCACTGTACAATGTACACATACACACATGACAGTTGTACATGAGTGGCATTGGCAAACCTCTGACATGTCATCACAATCCCCAACACACATGTCATTACAACTTGCACACACGAGCCATACCACAGCCATGTTGCAACTGCCAACACCATCCATACACATACAACAGCATCAGCAGGCAAAGGTGAGCCAGACATCACATGCAACACAGGAAGTGCACCACACATGTACACACACCACCACACTTGCATGCATGTGTACACCTCTGCTAAGTGTCGCAGTGTTCAGACGGGCATCCATGTCACATCTGCCAATCAGGCTTCCACATACCGCTGTCACATGCATCCATGTTGCATCACTGTTGCACCCTTGTCAAATACACACACATGCACATGTACACAGCGCTGATACAATCAGCTGAAAACAACATACATGCGTGACATCACGGACATGTCTACTCACATACACATTCATACAGACTTGTGTGCCCACACAACTGCATTTGGCATGCAAGCCCACACACACAGGCACCATCCATGTCTCACACATTACAGCCCTCGCATGTGTCAGCCCCACGGCCCTGTACACCCGCACCCATACTCGACCCCATACAAACAGATGTGCAACCTGCACACTACTGAACAATCACCACACGAACTGCTCACAATCAGGATGCATGTACACTCACCGCTCGACTCCAGACGGGTCTGCCTCTCAAGGACCTGGACGTGGAGCGCTGGGGATATGTGTTCCAGGACCCTCATCTGTTCTTCCGACAAGTGGCCCCGGCGCCCCTTGGCATCCGCTGCCTTCAAGAGGCGCCGGGCCTTGGTCAGGGTCCTGGACCTGAAGTCCTCCCAGCGCTTCTTGACATGTTGGAAGTCGCGGACTGCCACCCCCTCCGCGTTGATGGCAGTCACGATGTCAGTCCAGATCCGAGTCCGTCCTTCCTTGTCGGCGCGGCAACTTCCGAAGAGGGCATCATACTGGCCCAGGACTTGCTCCACCAGGACACCAACTTCGGTGGCACTGAAGCTGGTGCCCCTCTGCCTCTCTGGCTGGGGGTTGTCAGTGGTCACAGATGGAGTTGGCCCCGACATGACAACCCCAGAGGCAGGAGTGGGTGGGCAACTGGGTCCTGGGGCTGGGCTGTGGAGCGATGGAATCCCAGTCGGGAGTCTTTGGTTCCAGCAGGGGTGGTCACACCAACAGCACCCCTGGCTGATGTGCAGGCAGCAAATGGCAGGGCACGTGGGCAGCAGGCAGTCAGGCAGCAGCAGATGGCAGGTGGGAGCGTGCTCGGGGCTCTGGGGGGCAGTAGTTCGGCCTTCTGGGCAGGAGCGTGGTCTTCCGTGTGCTTACGCGTGGCCAGCTTGATACGGAGTGATTAGGCACGTGAAAATTCTGCACGTCAGCGTGTAATTCGAGGAAAGGCCCTTAGCGCGTAAGCGCGTCTGCACGCATACGCATTTTCATTGGACCAAAGGCCCTCAGCGCGTGAGCGCGTCTGTGACGTGACGTGCGAGGGAGTATCCCTCATTGCACGTGATGACAGTACACACGTGGATCCCAACCAATCGCGTGTGAAAGTTCACGGGACCCCGAAACACACGTACCCAGGCCAATCGCGTGTGGAACTACCCGCGCACCCCGAAACACACGTACCCAGGCCAATCGCGTGTGGAACTACCCGCGCACCCCGAAACACACGTACCCAGGCCAATCGCGTGTGGAACTTCCCGCGCACCCCTGAAATACACGTACCCTGCTGAAATCGCGTGTGAAACTTCCCGCGAACCCCTGGAATACACGCGCCCAGGCTATTCGCGTGTGGAACTTCCCGCGCCCCCCTGAAATACACGCGCCCAGGCTATTCGCGTGTGAAACTTCCCGCGAACCCCTGGAATACACGCGCCCAGGCTATTCGCGTGTGGAACTTCCCGCGCCCCCCTGAAATACACGCGCCCAGGCTATTCGCGTGTGGAACTTCCCGCGAACCCCTGGAATACACGCGCCCAGGCTATTCGCGTGTGGAACTTCCCGCGCACCCCTGAAATACACGTACCCTGCTGAAATCGCGTGTGAAACTTCCCGCGAACCCCTGGAATACACGCGCACAGGCTATTCGCATGTGGAACTTCCCGCGCCCCCCTGAAATACACGCGCCCAGGCTATTCGCGTGTGGAACTTCCCGCGAACCCCTGGAATACACGCGCCCAGGCTATTCGCGTGTGGAACTTCCCGCGAACCCCTGAAATACACGCGCCCAGGCTATTCGCGTGTGGAACTTCCCGCGCACCCCTGAAATACACGCGCCCAGGCTATTCGCGTGTGGAACTTCCCGCGCACCCCTGAAATACACGCGCCCAGGCTATTCGCGTGTGGAACTTCCCGCGCCCCCCTGAAATACACGCGCCCAGGCTATTCGCGTGTGAAACTTCCCGCGAACCCCTGGAATACACGCGCCCAGGCTATTCGCGTGTGGAACTTCCCGCGCCCCCCTGAAATACACGCGCCCAGGCTATTCGCGTGTGGAACTTCCCGCGCCCCCCTGAAATACACGCGCCCAGGCTATTCGCGTGTGGAACTTCCCGCGCCCCCCTGAAATACACGCGCCCAGGCTATTCGCGTGTGGAACTTCCCGCGAACCCCTGGAATACACGCGCCCAGGCTATTCGCGTGTGGAACTTCCCGCGCACCCCTGAAATACACGTACCCTGCTGAAATCGCGTGTGAAACTTCCCGCGAACCCCTGGAATACACGCGCCCAGGCTATTCGCGTGTGGAAATTCCCGCGAACCCCTGAAATACACGCGCCCAGGCTATTCGCGTGTGGAACTTCCCGCGCCCCCCTGAAATACACGCGCCCAGGCTATTCGCGTGTGGAACTTCCCGCGCACCCCTGAAATACACGCGCACAGGCTATTCGCATGTGGAACTTCCCGCGCACCCCTGAAATACACGCGCCCAGGCTATTCGCGTGTGGAACTTCCCGCGCACCCCTGAAATACACGTACCCTGCTGAAATCGCGTGTGAAACTTCCCGCGAACCCCTGGAATACACGTAGCCCGCTTGCCGTGCTGGTACAGGGTTAGCGCAGCCCTTTGCGCTGGATTGGGGATTTTGATGGCTTTTCCCTGCGCGGAAGGCGTTCTTGGGGGCGTAACTGGCGCTGCTGCAAGGTCGCTGCGCCACTGTGCGCCACGGCTGGTTTTGGTGGCTGGAATCCATGAATACGCTGTGTGCGGAAATGTGTTTCGGCGCACGCGGCTGGCGCAGACTACCGCACGCGCACACTGTGCGCCAGCCGCGTGCGCCACTTGTGCGCCGAATTCTATGAATTGGCCCCTAAGTCTCTCTGTTCAGAAAACCAGTCAGCTGTTAGATGGGATATTGCTTAATCCTTGCTAAACTCTTGAGTTGATGCTCCACTTATCAACTCTGTAAGTATAAGCATTCTTTCATTTGCTGACAATGCTGTCCTCTTATCTAGCTCACCCTTCTGCTTAAGGAAAGCTATCAATGTATTTTCAGAACGTTGCATTTCCAAACATTTGATAATAAATGAAAATAAAACTGAGGTCACCACGTCTCATTGGAAAGGTCCACCTTCTATTAACAGAAAGTCAAATAATATAACGACAGAACAAGTAACACATTTTGACTACATAGAGGTCTTCTTCAATAATAAAGGAACATAGAGCAACCAATAGTCAAATCTGAAATTACACTAAAGACATGTTCCCACAAATTTGCAGTGAAATTTATAGTCAACTCTGAAATATATATGGCTCAGGTTTTATCTGCTGCCCTTGGGGCCACATGTGTGTAGACAACCTGGTTATCAGTGAAAATACATTCCTCAAGAAACTTCTTCCTTGAGTCAGGGGTCCCCTAATACAACTTCAAATTAGAAGTCGGTATTTTGGGACTAATTATGCAATTAGGATTAAACGAGCACTTTGTTGGCTCGAAATATGGTCCAGGGAAGAGCTTGCTGTTTATAAGGGCGATAGGATGGACGTATTAAATGGTAATTGCACTAAAATCTGATCTTGGTGTACTTTTGTATAAAAACACTTAAGAAAAATTGGAATGGGCCATCTTTGGTATAATCCGGTGTCAATTGATGATTCCACTGCCAGCTCTATCGAGATCGCTCATTGGGACTAAGGCTTAGGAGACCTACTATATAAAGCATATGCAAACCAATTGCTATGCATTATATGAGATCTAAATTCCAGTTGGGTCTTGAAAAATATCTCACCTGGCTCAGTGTCCCCCATGAGAGGATACTTTAAACCAAGTTCTGATTATGAATCCTACCATTTAAGAGCTTTACTCAGAACAGGAACATATCCAACTGCAAAATGTGCCCAATGTTCAAATCCTTCCCTGAGGATGTGTTCCCTTTCTTTTTTTGGTTCTCCCAATTTAGCTCCATTCGTCATTCATGACTTGTCCCTCTTTTTAAACGTTTTAATATTAGAATGATTATTGATGCAATGGACCTGTGTAAAATTGCTCATAGAGAAGTATGTGTTTTTGCTGTAACAGGTTTTCTTGCCAAGGCATGGAATAGACATATCACATTTGTACTTAAGTCTCCTCTTGAATCATATTCTGTTTTACTGCTGTGAATTTATGATGTCCACTTCTTTTCATACGTGTTTTGCCTGAACGGCGGTGGCAAATGTTTTTTAATCCATTGTGTTGTCTTCTGTGATGCTTTATGGAAATATTCTGAGATAAATACGATATGATGATGCTGATGATGATAGATAAAATTCACTATCTTTTAATTATTGAACTGATTGAATTATTTTAAAGGTCTGGGTTCAGAAATTATGTTTCCCTTTGCAATGAGGTGACAGCAGCACCTAAATCCCTCACTGTTCACAGGGACTCACGCTCAACCCCAGTCCCATGTGTGAGTAGCTTGGTTTGCACGTCTTTAAACGTGGCTGTGTCATAACAGAGAATGACAGCACAGTTGAGGCAGCCACACAATGAAATCACACTGGGCATCATCACTCTCTGGCCTTCCACCTCCTTCAACAATGCCTTGCCACAAGTGACTACACAAAAGCACGCAAGCAATTTAAGACAGTGGCAACTAATTCACCGGGTGTTTAAGGACATCAGGCTGTTCAGGGATGCACACATTAGTAGTAAGGAAGCAGGCCTCAGTGAAATGCTGCCACCCGTTTTCTTTCTAGAGACTTCCTGGACAACATGCAGCATGGGAGCCCAGGGTGTATGCAAGATGATTATAGCTGGAGTAGGGAACCTATGTAGGAAAATGCGAATGTGCTTGAGTGGTAACCATCACACCCATGCAATCAAGGATAGTGACATGCATGTTGTAGTGACTTTTCTAAACCCACTTTTCTGAGACTTCCTATTGAGTACCTTTTCTGGGGTTGGGGCGTGACCCCCTGTGCAGGTGGTTTATACCTGTGGTGCAACTGTCCGCTTTTGAGTGTGGGCCTATTTGCAGCTCTCTATATGTGTATTGTCTTAGTGCCTCCCTGCATGAACAATGATATATGAATGAGCAGGGTAAGTCCTTGCTTTGTTAGCATGAGAAGCATCAGTTTGGCCTTTGCTTGGATGTTTTACCGTTTAAGTGGTTAGCTGGCATCCAGCATGTGCCCAATAAAAGCATGTTTTCTATGCTTCTGAATTTATACTCACAGAAAAAAGGGACAATTTTCTGAACTATACGCATGCAGGGGTTCACTTTCTTGAAAATGAATCAAACGTTGTTAACAAAAGTCCTTTCTCTCCCACTCACCCCTATTTGTCCAGAAGATCACAAACATGACATCATTTAACTGTGTTTGATTATGTTTGCCTCTTTAGTCTTAATGCAATGCATTTTAATGATCATATGTGGTATTGGGTCAACAACAGAAACCACAAACGTGTGTCAGCTGTTGGCATAAAGAATGTGAAAGTATACAGTCATTAAAGTGTGCAAACAGATTGTGTATCACATAGTGCACTGTCCTTGGTAAAAGTAGGCCCATATGGGACACAGCTTAATGTTGTATCATTGTTGTACACTGTTCCCCTATTCTGCCTGATTCACAATGTGCAGATGGGTGGATTGGCCGGTGTATGCTGTATTACCTGGTGAAGGGAAAGAGTCTGTACCTAACTTCTCTGGTTCTGCTGTTGACTCTGATAGCAGGGGAAAAAAAGAAAGTCAATCAGCCATATTGGGAATTTTCAGCAAGTGGGTAAAATCGAGTAGGAACAAGAAGCCTCCCAAGATGGCTACACCAGGAACCACCGGTATCCACACAGCCACAAAGGGCTCTGTAAAGCACTCTGATTAGCCAGCAGTGCCTAAAAGGCACACTTCTCCCCAGAGCCGGGAGTCAGAGCTGGCTGTGTTAAAGGCTGTGAGTCAATCCCATTGTGCCTCTCTGGAGCTCTGATGAGATTAGGATCCACCTCGCGATCACCATCCGAAGCTGCAAACACGCAGGAGCATGTCAGAGCCCAGTGCTCTGTATGTGCAAGAAGCCCCCACCAAGATGGCCACACCAGGAGCCACCAGCATCCACACAGCCACAACGGGCTCTGTAAAGCATTCCAATTGTCCAGCAATGCCTGAAAGGGACACCTATCCCCGGAGCCGGAAGGCAGAGCTGGCCATGTTTAAAGGCCGTGAGTCAAGGCCATTGTGCCTCTCTGCAGCTCCCCTGTGATTAAGATCCACTTCACGATTACCATCCAAAGCTGCAAACATGCAGCAGCATGTCAGACCCCAGTGACATGTAGGCTCAAGAAGCCCCGCCAAGATTGCCTCACCAGGAACCACCAGCCTCCACACAGCCACAATGGGCTCTGTGAAACACTGAGAATGGCCAGCAGTGCTTGAAAGGCACATCTCTTCCCAGAGCCGGGAGGCAGAGCTGGCCGTGTTTTAAAGGCTGTGAGTCAAGGCCATTGTGCCACTCTGCAGCTCTGTTGCTGTTTGCCGCAGTTTCTACGGCATACTGGATCAGAGATCGGTAGGAGAGAGCACACAATGTGAAATCAGCACCAGTCCTCCACTCACCCGCAACAAGCATCACTCATCCCAGCTGCCCAACTCCACTCAGCTCACCTAAGTAAATCCCAAGCAAAGAAAGCTCACCGCTGCACATGGTTAGACTACCAAGGTCGGATCAGAGAACTACAGAGGCAACACTACACAGGAAAATAAGCCATTACCTAAAGTTAAGCGTTTATCCCTTAAGACGCTTTAATGTATGATTGCTCGTCCACTACCACAGATCTGTCCATGCCATGTAAAATCAGCCACGCAATGTTGAACATTTGTGCCGCTGGAGCTCCACTTCTATGCTAGCTCATCCCATTACTCCCACTGGCCCCCATGCCTCGACCATATCTAGCACTCCAGTGCACACCTCCCACGACTTTGCTTCCATGCCCACTCCACCAAACCCCTCACTCGCTGCAACAATGGCCATAGACTTAACCAGCCCCCACACTAATGGCCATGACCTGTCCTACACTGATACTCATCATTATGTGGAGGCCTGCTCTGCCTACCACTGCAATCCAATAATGAAGATCAGGCCTACCACACCTCTCTCAAGCCTACCTCTACGATTCACTTGCTGCACAACTGTCTCAGGCTTCAGACCCTCACGCATTCCCCTCATCACCTCAAGAAATCAATGCCTCCAAACCAAATACACTTACCACATGGTCTCTACTCATGTGCAACCCACCCCCATAAGAAACCGCAGATTAGCAGACCGCACTGCGTCCCATCCATCTGTTAAGCGTAATAAAATCCATCTCATTACTGCACTGGATCTAGACTTCATAGCCATCACTGAATCATGGCTACATCCAGCTTCTGGCCCTACCCTGACCCTGGCTCCACCCGATGGATTCATCCTCCTAAGAGTAGACAGACAGGATACCAGCGTAGGAAGGGTGGCACTGATTTACAGAGACACCTTCAAAATTAGATAAATTCCATCTAAATTTGAGCGAAACTGTGACATGCTCTCAATTAAACTCACTACCTCTGATACTTGCTCAAGACTTCTAAACATCATATACAGACCACCTGGACCCCTCAGCACCTTCGGGGATGATCACCTACATTTACTCAATGCTAACCTCAAACCATCCCCTAAAGTCATTCTCATGGGGGATCTGAACTTAGGTCTCTATGACTCTTCAGATCATAACGCTGCCTTACTTGCTAATGCAATTAACATGCTAGGCTTTTCTCACTGCTTAAACTCCCCAACCCGTGTGAAGGGCTACACCCTGGACTGGTTAGAGGACTTCAACTGTAAAATAAACTCCATCGCTGTCTCACCATGCCCCTGGTCTGACCACTTTGTCGTGAGCTTCTCCATACTGCAGCCCCAAGACCACACACATACTGGCACCCACCTGGTCTAGGCGCTCCCAAAATCACTAAAGAGAGTATAACTCCACTTCTCTCAAGCCTCCCACCGGCCCATCTCTCTACCCTGACCAGTGACCCAGTGCACTGGCAGATGCCTGTCTCAAAACACTTGCCACTGCAGTAGAGACTGTCACGCCTCTGTCACTACGTAAGGCCAAAGCACTCTCCCACTCTCCCACACCAACTGTGACCTTCAGGACATGAGAGCAAAGTAACATCAAACTGAAACAGCATGGAAAAAATCTCAAACAGACTTGCACGGATCTACAAAAACAACTCGACTCACTCAGAGACCAGTGCAAACTGGCCATCCTTCTCCTACTGGACCTCTCTGCTGCTTTTGACCTGGTTGATCATAACATTCTATGCCACCATCTTACCATAGAAGCACACTTCTCAAGGGAAGCCACAGCATGGGTAGCCTCCTTCCTGGCTGAAAGATCTATAGGGGTCTTCTCTGAAGTAGCCGGCGCCCCTCTCTCCCGAATCTCCCCCAAGGCTCATGTGTCTCCCCGACACTATACTATGTATTTACCAAACCTCTTCAGGACCTCCTGGACTCCATCGGCATTTCCTACACAAGCTAAACCAATGACGCTCAAGTCTTGCTACCCCTCACAGGCAACTACATGGAAGACTATCACAATCTATCGAACCATCCAAGCCTGGGTGACAGCCCACAGCCTTTGTATAAATGATGATAAAACAGCATAGACAGCCTGAAGATCCCCATCTACACATCTGTTAAGACCCTCAGGGAATACCTTGACTCATCTCTCTCCCTGAAATGCCCGGTCAATGCCATTGCCTCATCAGCTCCCTACATGGTGAAATGAATCAATGTCGCCAGCACATCGGCACATGACATCAACAAACTAAAAGTAATCCAGAAAAACGCAATCCGTGCAGCTCTCAATATCCCCAAAAGAGAGCATATATCTGAGACAAGAAGCCCACAAGCTGCCAGTCAAGGAAAGGATAATTATCAAAACATTATCGATCAATCACCGTTGCTTGTCCAACACGGCTCCTTCATATCTGAATCAATGCTTCAAGAAAGACTAGTCAAGCAGACCAATTAGAAGGGCTTACACCCACACACTCATAGTGCCCAAGGCAAAACGAGCTAAATTTATAGGTGTCAGTTTCCCCTACGAGGTGGCCCCGCAATGGAACTCACTCCCACCTCACCTCTGATTGGAAAACTTGTATTGGATATTCAGAAAAAGCTTGAAAATATTACTCTTCACTTAAAGCCCTAGACACTGTTTGCTCTCATTGCCCTCATTCTGGGTTTTCCTCCCCCATCATTCCATACAATTCTAAGTGTACCTGGTTGTAACAGCACCTTGATGCTTGAGGGTTATGTGCGCTTAATAAATGCAAAATTACATAAATAAAGAGTGGGGAGGAGAGCGTAAATGAGTCTAAAGGGAGAGAGTGAGAACATTAGAGAACAAGAGAGAATAATTACCTTTTCTGAGTCTTCGGTCTTCTAGGTCCAAACAACATGGTGTTCTGTGGGACCCCACCACATCATTTTGCCTACCATCATCACCTTTGAAACCCTAGTCATCTCTGCCAGTAGGAAGAAAGACACAATTGATCAGTCAGGCTGGGACTTGGTAAAGAATGAGTGAGAGAGTGTGTTTTTCTAGTTCCCAAAACGAGGCTTGTGAAGGGTCTGCAATACCTCCCCTTGCTCCTCTTTGCCACCAATCCCTCCCAGTCGACTTGGTTATGGGGAAGAAAAAGTCAGTCTGTAGGATGAGACTTGTGAGACAGTGAGCAAGAGTGACTATGACAGATAGAGAGTGGAAAGTTTGTGAGAGAGAACACACCTTCATCAGCGTTCTCTTAAATCCTGTCCATCTCCTCTTTTCTGCCTCAAGGATTCTCGATCTCCTTCACTGTTGCCTGGTCGATGTGTCCTCCTCAATCTAGGAAAACTTGCACTTAAGGCCTACTCCTCATCTGCCATTCCTCACTACTGCCCTGGCTGGTGCTTCATGAACTGTTTTTCTGCATCCCAATACAATCCACAGCACTTGAATGATGTGACCAGGTCACAGAGGATAGGCTTGTAGAATGGATACTTCAACCCAATAGAGGAGGGACCTAAAGTTCTTGACAAGCTGAGTGCTGTTCGTCATTACCCCTCGCTATCCCACTGGTGCAGTGGTATTCCTCTCCTGCTCTTCTGCACTGGTGGACAGTACTTCTTCTCTTCCTCTTCCCACTCTTCAACCTCCTTCTGCTCCCCAGCTGTCATAATGCTGATTAGTGGATGCCTCTGAGTTCAAGTTGGTTTGACCTTGGAGGACAGTAGACTGGACTCAGAAATATGCTGTTGCTAAAGGAAAAACAGACAACGGAAATATTCGTCAGGTACTCCTTGATTGCTTGATTGATTCATTGTTTATTTATTACGCATTTATACACAAGTGTTCTATGAAGCTGATGCTGGTGGCATCTCAAGCTCCCACTGTACGCTGCTGATTGACAATCGCCTGACTCCACTGTACAATATATATAAAAACAAGAGCAAAATAAAGAATGTTTGAAGTCTAATGTAAGCATCTAGAAGAAGGGGGAAATGAAAAGACACATGTTGTATCCACTTTGTTATCCACTTATTGCGAACCTTTATAAGTGGATAAAACATTGAGAATTGTGGAAACCAGTGATACGTAAAAAAGAGTGATGGGCAAATGAGAGGAAGTTGGAAGGAAACATGGATAGTCATACATGACAAATCAGGTATTTTCTTTTCTATTCAGGAACTGGCCCTCTGGGAATGCTGAGGCAACGGTTATGCTTGTGCTGTTGTTGCTACTCTTTTTCCTGCTCCAGATATGGTGATGCCTCCTGCCTCCTGTCCAATTACAAATGTAATAAGTGTTGGGGATGAGAAAAAGTAAGGTTCCATTATATAGAAGGTCCATGAACCCATGCTTTATTCTTTGCTTTGCATGATGCGACTTGGGTAAACCAAGGTGCGATATAACATGCATGCGTGAACATTCAAGATATCCACTGCACCTGAAGAGATTGTGGAGCACAAGTGTGTTTCAAACTGCATGTGCAGGCAATCAAATATTTGGCTTTGAGTCACACAATTCCAATGGGTCAAGTGCATGAGCAAGCAAAGGCCTCAAGAAATTATCAATGCAAGACGTGACATCATGCCCATGAGCAATCGTGAGAAATGTGTGATTTGCTCCATCTGAATTGAAGTATGATGCAATATGTGCATGCAAAGCTTCTGGTTCACTTTGCCTGAAGCGATTGGGAAAGAGAAGTGGATGCCATGTAAATGTGTGATCAGGCAAGCATTCCCACTACTATTTTGTGAAGCACTGAGCTGCATTTTTAATGTGAAGCAGTGTTATGCAGCATGAACCAAAATGGAGTATCAGACTGAAATATGTGTGGTTTGCCACAAACCTTTCATATAGCAAAACACGAAAAGTCATAAAGACCTTTAATTGAATGGTTTGTGTATATTGTCGATTTTCAAAGATTAGCTTGCACTAATTAGTGCAAAAAAAGAGGGTGAAGGACTATTGTTCTTTGATTCACCATTCAAATCTAAGCATTGATTAGGCTGTAGGTCACATGACCAGCCCCTACCACTCAATTCCTGTGACAACCTCCAGTTTTCGCACCTTCCAAGCCTCTACTTAAGTACTGCAGGATAGCTCCAAGCAGACAGCATTGAGTAAGGTGCTGGTCAAGTGACCAGGCCGTGCCACTCAGTTGCTCCGCCCACCACCTATTTGATCAGTCCTCCTTAGGAGTCCTCATCGCTGGTGTCATCAGCAAAGGACGTGCCAAGACAAGTACCTCACCTGTTTGTGCCTGTTATGGCCTGATAGGGCCAATGGCCTGACCCACTATCCTGCATTTCACCTACACACAAATCACTACTACTGCTAATCACCCAGAAACATCACCATGTGTCTCCTGTCTCCACAGCCCATCATCACTCTCACTAGGGTTTAAATGGCCAAGTGCCCCGGGCGGCCCCAGCAAGCTATCATAGCAAACCTCATCAATATTGCCCTTGCCCCCATCCAATACCCACGGGCTACATGCACAAGCCCTCTCATGTTGATCAATGCACTGTAAAAAGGTTTATCGTAGAATTTTTTGGAAGGACTAGTGTCCATTAGGAGTGCATGTGGGTTACCTTCTGGAAACAACAGGCTTTTGTTATTGTTCTCAAATATATGTCCCCTTAAGCCTGGGTCCAATACCCACGTGCACCTGAAATGAATGTACATTTTGGTAGTTAAAAAGTACAGAGAGCATGAATAAATATATAGATTGAAATTAGGATGTTGCTCCTCCACCTCGTCTTAACGTTTTAAAGGGGGCCAGTAAGCTTTCTGGTACATATGGAAGACTGGACAAAACTGGAAGCAGCCATGTTGGGTCTTCAGGCCCACATGCTTAGTGTGGTGGAAAAGGGGAATTCGGGGTTCCTTATATTGTTAGATCTTAGTACAGCATTCAATCTTTTCGACCACAATCAACTCAAGCTTGCACTGGCAAAGGTAGCCAACTGCTCGATTGAAGCATTTAGCTTGCTCACATCCTTTCTATCGGACAGAAAATCCAGGATGCATTGGAGTAACAACTTTTCTTATGAAGAGACCATCATATGCGGAGTACCACAAGGGGCAAGCCTGTCCCTGTTGCTCTTTAACCTGTACATCAGATTCATGTGCTTAGTCCATGACAAATTGGGTTCCTTTTTCACTAATCATGCCGACAACACCCAGCTTGTGGTGGAATTGAGCGGGCACTATTCATAGGATAGAGCATGGGTGAAAGGAATATACAAATCCATCGAGAATTGGATGAACCAGAACTGGCTCTGTTTAAACACAAAAAAGACAGAACGGATGGTATTTGGATCAAATCAAGCCAGAGCCAAACTTGACAGCCTGTACCAATCCTTTCTCAAAAATGACTCTCACATAAAGGTGGTCAACAAAGTAAAAAATACTAGGAATGTACATGGATGAGTCCCTGAGCGCAGCAGCCCAAGTCCTTCAACTAAACATGAACTGTTCCTATCACCTACGGCTCCTCATTTGCCCTTACCTGAGTGAAGCCAATTGCTCCACAATAGCTAGAGCAACTATTCTATCAAGGTTGGATTATGGTAATGCCCTTATGTTAGGAGCCAACAAAGGACTCATTCCCGAGTGCCAAGTAATCCAAAACAGCGCAGTCAGGATCATCAAGAATAAAACAAGAAAGGAGCACATCAACGAGGACAGAAGGAACCTTCATTGGCTAGCTGCGGAGGACAACATTCTATTCAAATCCTTGACACTAACACACAGATGCATTTATGGGAAGGCTGCATCCTACCTTAAAAGTAAATCGGTTACGTATGTGCCAAGACGTGCTCTCAGGTCAGACCCTAAAGGCCTAATTAACATAACCAGGGTTAAGAAAGCAAATGGTTTGGGCAAAGCATTCCACACTAAGGCTGCCATGATGTGGAACAATCTTCCCCTTCCTATCAGGTTAGAAAAGAATTACACACGATTTCGGAAAAAACTCAAGACTCACCTCTTCCAATAAACAACTACATACCAGACAAAAACCCAACCACATACTTGAGCAAATTTTCCCATGATTACACGTTTTGTACCAACTGTCTATATGTTAGCACCCTGATGCTTACGAGCGACCGGCGCTATATAGACAAATAATCAATACGATATCAGGTCTACCAGGCTGCCTTATTGTGAGGATTCAAAGTGCTTTATATCTCATTATCTCCATATGTCAGCTATAAAGTGGTGACATAACCCAATATAAATGTCACACTGTATTGATGGACCATTCATTACCATATTACATTTTTTTTACATTGGTCAAAGTACAATTTATCATGGTATTAGCACAAGGGAAAAAGTGCTACAGGGCGTATATCAAAATCATTTTTGCACAAGAGAAATGTTTGCTCTAGTGCTAATACTGGCCAAACTTGGCACAGGTACAAAAATGGATTGAAAGAATAAATGTTTGCCGTAGTGCTAATAACGTGCACAATTACATTTTTGATGGTACAAAGTTACAGTAAAACGGCCGCTGATTAAACCCAACCAAAACCACTAAGTTTTAAACCTTTAAAATGCACCCACTAAAAAATTGACATTTCCATATTATAAATTAAAAGATGATGATCCCTGCACCAATGCAGATGATTTATAAAATATACTCTGACTCCCCGAATCATATTCCAGATCACAAGTATACTGAACCTTCATAGTGTAAGACGTGGATAGCTGACATTGCTTCTTTTAACTAGTTGTGTCAAGATTAGCGCTACCTTGTTCAGGGATAATCTTGAAGATAATGGGCCTCATTACGAGTTCGGCGGTTTACCCGCGGTAAAGCCACCAGAATATCGCCAAATTGAATTACTGTTACTGCCACTTGGTCCGCCAGAATTACTGTGGCGGATTACAAGTGACAGTGTTAACCCCCATTTTCTTTTAGTTCATAGGACTGAGACTAAATCCTCCACTCCATGTGCGACCTCATAATTTGGCTTAGTGTTAAAGTTGGTGGTAATTAATTTTCCTCCAATTTTAACACTTAACACCATACTTGTAATGAGGCCCAATATTTTCTGAATGGTTCATGCACTACTCATTGAAGTTAGAACATCCCCTACAAGTGATTTGGTTAATAGCTGCATGGTGACAGGCCGATCAAATAATACATTAAGACATTTCCATTAGGACTCTTTCCATGCTTCTCTCTACCCCGCTACTTTTCTGCAGGTCTTTGGGTTCACTGGTATTGGAGTTGTCCACCTCACTGAAGTCATGCCACCGTTAATAGGATTATCACTTCTGCATTGATCTGGCTGCCTTCTAGATCCCAAGGCTCCCTACGGCCTTCCATCCACATCCTCTCAACTGAGGACTTGCTTCTCCATCTAGCACCCTAGTTGCCGGGTGTGAACTCCCCGGGTAGACGTGTCATCACACTGGCTTCTCTATGGTTTCCCTAGTTCCATTTTGATCCATCCTTTATTTTTATGGTTGGTAGATGGGTCCAACCCAGCACAATGTTAAAATCCCCTGTCTGTAATAATGATGATGCACTCTTCAGGTCTCACTGGGGCCACCTCTTTTCAATACTTTTAAAGTCCCATGAAAGAGTATTTGTATAACTCCTGCAATCTTCTCCTTCTGAGTATTTCCATGTACAAGGATTCAGGTTGCATAGGAAGAAAAGGAGGAGTGTCACAATAACACACAATGTACTGTCAGAGGCTTTTCTTACAGATGTTAGGGATTTTCGGGCCTCAAGTTAAGAGGGTTTGGGAGTTCCATCCCTGTGAGATCCTCACACAATCTACCACCCCTAGGAGGTATATCAGGTAGCAGCCTCACCTCCCTAGCCTCACAGGGAAGGGCTCCCACATCGGGAGAAGTGGCATAATCCCGCAATTTGTCTCAACTGACAGCCTACAACTATGCAGACCACACCAAACTCATTTTCTAGATAACAACAATGATCCAGACAACGCACTGAATACATGCCTTACCAACATAAACAACTGGATGGCAAACAACAACCTCAAACGAAACAGAATCAAAACAGAAATACCATTTGCCCCACAAGAAAACAGTCTAACACAGACATCCCTCACGTCGCCCCTGACCATGGGAACCAAACCGGAAATGTCAACAGTGAGAAACAATGTGCGAATCCTCATGGACAACAGCCTCACCTTGGAACCACAAGGCAAGGCAATAGCAAAAAAATGCTTCTACTTCCTCCACATAATAAGAGAGATCCACCCTTACCTCGACTTCGCAGATAGAACCTCACACTCACCTGCTTCATATTGTCAAGGATATACTACACAAATAGTCTATACCTGGGAATGTTTGAATGCCCTGCCAGAAAACTATAACACATCCAAAATACTGCATCATATCTACACCTGAGAATAAATAGAAGTGGCCACATCATAGCAGCCTTAAGAAGTCTACACTGGCTAGTAATAATGAAACGCATCAAAATAAAATTCCTCTGCATTGCCCATAAATTACTACATGGACAAGGAGCTGAATTAATCTGATCCAAAATCACCCAATACCAGACGAGGAGAGGTGTAAGATCCAGCACCGACATCCAAATAGAAACAAGACACTTCGAGAAAAAAGCATTTAGAGGAACTGCCTTTTTCTTTCTGATAACCAAAATATGGAAATCAAATCCTAAGGAAATTAGAAAGATGGAAGACCACCTTACTTTCAGGAATAGTTAAAAAAACTGGCTTTTCAACTCACCAAGATAAATATTGATCAACCATTTAACAACTTCTCCAAGAATGAACCGCCCAACCCACACAATCCCTGCATCTGCAAACCAAATACCAGAAACAAGGAAAAAAGGAAAATATTTAGAATAGAAAACAATAGCATAACTACAAATAACCAAATAACTAGAGATCATCCTTAACCCACTAACCACTGCTTCTCTCCCACACAACCCTCACTCCTCACCTACAAGACACGTCCAGAGGGCTAGTGAATGAACCCACTAAAACATGCAAACCACACATCAATCTAACCAAGCTACAAACACAACTGCCTCAGACAACAAACAAATTAAACACTCAATGCCGTCCTTCTGAACAAAACAAGCCCAATGCACAAAACAAACCATGTCCAGAAAGATTACTTGCACAGACACCAATTGCTTGCAGTTCTTGAAAGTGAGCGTCCCTAAAAAGGCATTAAAATTCCACAATGAGAGTCAATAATGGACACACCCCAGATGGGAATGAGACCAGGACCAAGTGAGGGTGAAGTCAAAAAGTGTATCCAAACCAATATAGGGCAAGCAGAGAACTCCGAGAGCGCTCTGCCAAACATCAGTAAAACATTCACATATATTAGAGAATCGCGTCATAGATGGCATAGGCTATAGGGGGCACATAAATAGTGGGGATTGGATGGTGAAGACTAGATACTATGTAATCTGTAGGTCCGGCGCTCCGGGATTAGCGGAGTTCCACGTGGTGCCAGTGCAGGGTGCATGGGTCAGCTGGGCTATTCGGGGTGGAGCACCGGGTCAGGAGCTGTTTGAGTTGATACATCTTGGCTGCACTAACATTTTGCCCTTCTGTCCACACATACACATTCAATGTTAACTTCTGCTTCAAATTGTTTTATAAATCCTAGGAATTGTTAATCTAACATCACAAGAGAAATAGCACATAACTCTAGGTGCTCTTAATGCATCATAATAAAAACATTATTTAAAAAGGTGCAGTTTCATGAGTCCACGTGCCTTATCAGGGGGCATGTGTCAGGATACCTTTATCATTCTGCTTTGTTAGATTTAATAGGAAACATCTTTATAGTATATTAGTACAAGAGTGAATAAACTGCCACCATGGTCAGTCAAGGTTGGGGTGAACTAGAATACTATCGGGTCAGGGGGAACATGGCTGGTACATCAAAAGGCAGTGAGACGTGGGGGCTTGCTGCCCATAATTCTTTCAACCAAAACATGGCGGTACAAAGTGGTTTTATGGTGGCATTGTGTGTCAGGGGGCATGGGGGAAGGCAAATACCTTGTGCGGGTTCAGCAGGAAGGCAAGGAGGTATATCTGTATTACTCCAACATCAGTAAAACAAGGGCCTTCAATTGTTAGCCCAGCCTGAGGAGGGAGGAAGGTGGGGGCTTAGTACACGGCACTGCAGGGGAAGGGAGAGGTGGCCCTGTGGCTTATCGCACGTCTACATTATCGGGATGCGCGCGCATCATTTAGAATGCGAGGTAGGATTAAACCAGTGTAGTTACACGTACATCAAGGATTATGCAAGCTTATAAACATTGTATGTATTACACGTTTCCGTTTATCATGTGTACCCTATTACAGAATAACTGTTATCAACAACAGTCATGTTAGCATCACATCTTTCACAGGGCTAACGTTTCACATCCGGGCACATCCAGAGGGGGATGTTAGGTGGCGGCTGCTATATGTGCGGTGGTACCTGAGAGGCATGAGAGGAGGAGAAGCCCTGTAACATATTGGGCCATATATCAGTTACGTTCATAAGGGACACACACACAAACAAAACGGCTTGCATTAAAACTGAGGTAGAAACTGGTTAGTGTGTGCATTTGCACTGGGACGAGTCTTCAATGTTCTGCTTATAACATGACTTGCGTAACTCAATGATCAGAGGATAAACAAATATTATACAGATTACTCTTATTATACAGACAATAATCTTTACCTTACAAACCGTACCTATTGCAGCACTTGATGGTCTATTTGTGAACTTATGTACTTTTAGGAAATCACAAAGTATGTATGGATATCATATATTGCTTTATGTATTGTGCAGCAACAATAATCCTTGATTAGCAATGTAAGGCTCGAATATATATATGTTTTACAACTCATGTGGGTGATCTGGAATGAGAGAGGGTTGTCACATTTCAATATGAACAATCAATCTCATGGACACAACGCTAATTTATCGTCCTTACAGATAGCTTAGCAGCAAGGGTGAAAATGGGTGGCACACGGGCTTAGCATGGCTACGTAACGACCTGACCTAGTGCACAGCGCTACCTGCACAGGTCCTACTCATTCCGTATAAGGACCCCCAGACTATATACCCAGGGGTCCTCCTCTTTTAGGTGATCAACCTCCAGAGAGAAACCCATTGAAGAAATCTCTTCCTTGTTTTTAGACAAAACCTACACCTGCCAACACAGAGAAGATCCATTAAAAGAAAATGTACCCTTCATCTGTACGGCAGCTAACGCATGCACAGACCTAGGTGGTCTAGCACGTGTTTTTTAGCACAACACAGTGCATCAGAGACGAATTGGAAAGCGCAGTCAGACAAACTGGCTCTTTGAAATCCGTCCCAGTCGAATGAACTGTGTTCCTTTAGTGTGACTACATGGGCTTAGCATACATGCCTGGCACTTCAAACGGGGAACAAGATTTGGGGTTATTTACAGCATATATTATAGATGCGGGGGTCTGCGAGAGGACAGGACAAGTTTTATAGAGGCAGCTTTGTTTTTCTCAGACCTCAGCTTTGGTCCGGTCATCTTCAGGTCAATGATGTACTGCGGAAGGTGAAAGATATAGTGTTTGTAATGAAGCTTGTTCGTGCCTAGTCTCCCATGAGAACAGGCCTTCAGCTTATCCACCATGGGGTGGAGGGTGAGGGAAGTGTTGGCTTGCTGTGCGAGGTCGTGTGGGGAGAGCTGCAGCCCTGCAAGCCGCTTATGCCACTGAGGCCTAGACTGGTATGTTCAAAATGGAGTCTGGGTTTATCACAAAATGGAGTCCGTATCATGCTACAGGATGAGCCGTGCAGCCCCAAGCGTCGACCCGCAGCCATCCCACATCCCAGGCCCAGGTGCATAGATGGCTGCCGGCGAGTCATAGGCCTCACGTTGGTGAGAAATGTAGGGGGAGGGCGGTACTAGACACCTTTCCTCCTATACATTCTGCACTCATCAAAAGATGAGTCCAACATCTATACCATCCCACTCTCCCTCACTAACCAACCCTCTCCACTTTTCCTTGCAGAGCCATATCAATACCTGGAAACCATAAAAAAGGAGCAAGATATAAATCAACTTAACATAGCATAACATAACATAACACAGCATAACATAACATAATGGCCAAAACAAATAACAAATCAGTAGGCCTAGTGAACATTTCTTAAACAGCCTTTAGCTACTTCTCATCCACTCATATAACAGGAAAAACACTTGAATAAACACGTATTTAAATCATAAATACAAGCAGTAACATTTTGGAATGAGTTTTAATATGTGTGCATTTGTTTTACTAACAAAGTAAGGAAGGTTATTTATTTTATAGCACATGGAATGTGGCCCTGGTGCTTACAGAGAGCATCACTGATGTCATAACCAATGTTGCACTAAGTAGAAAATCACTACATACTCTCCTTCCCCCTTCAAAATGTTTCACTCTTTAATGAACGGATATGCTCCAGTATAACAGAAAGCTTAACTAAATCTGCAGACAAAGCTACAGAACTAAACATAAAATGTACCACAAATTGCGTACATATGGCTCGAGACACTCCACCAGAGCCTACTCACCAGCTACAAGAAAGGAAATCCAAAGAAAACATCGGCAAGTCTCACCAAACAGGCACAGCAAAGATACATCTGAGATCTTGGAAAAACCATTGCTATCAGGGGGTCCCTGGAACTGGATCAAGGACGCCCTAAGTGTTAAACGCCCAAGATAGCAACTATCCTCCGAGACCGGCGATTTGTGTCTCCAAAAGACTTTGACGCTGGCATCTTGGAATACGAGAGGACACTCCCACTTAGTGGAACCCAGTTCTGTAGTTCTATCATCATTTGACATTTTCTGTCTTCAAGAGACCTGGCTCCAAGAAAATCCATCTATGGACGGCTACAAAATCGAGATCTCGCCAGCTATCAAGGGCATGCTAGGCCGCCCGTCCGCCGGTCTCTTAATTGCGGTCCGCTCAGGGCAGACCCTGAGAATCATCAAGACCATGAAAAAGTCGTATGGGGTTCTGGCAGTCCTTATAGAGTGGAACTAAAGCCGTACCATTCACCCTTTAGCCTTAATAACTAAATACTGGAATCCGCAAAGAACAACAGTAACAGACTTCTGCCGAGTCATGGCAGAAACCAGGGATGAAATCATGCTGGAATGGAACTCCCCTTTTGCGATAATTTGTGGAGACCTTAATGCTAACTGCATCCACCCTAACCAACAAGCTCTTGGGGATGCTCCCACGACCCAAGCAGAACACAGAGGCAAAGCATGGATGAACCTTATGGCTGCCAGAGGGCTCCACAATGCGGCTTGGATTCTGGGCAAAGACATCCATATCCCAACTTGGGAAAGAGGCCAGTCGATGGCCACTCTAGATTACATCTTTGTCTTGCAGGCCTTAATCGCTGAAACTCGCCAATACCAGGTGGTGAAAACCGAGGCAAGTGATCATAACATGCTCACTCTGGAATGGTCAGCATATGTCAAGACGTGTAACCAGTATTCCCCATCAATCGAGACGAATTTCCAACAGACCAGGCTTCGCCTTACCGCGGCTAATGTGCAGTCTTTTACGCAGCAATATGCAGAGACAGCTAATACTTCTAACACTTCCACAAAGGTACAGAGGCCGAATTACCTTCCTCTTCTGATTGAACACAGAACCAAGTCGGGGCCAGGGAAGTCCATCGCCCCAGCTTTCACTCATAACTATGATAAATTCATAGCAGCGAAAAAGAAGGAGTTAAGAAAACAAAAACGCAGAGCAACTTCTGAAAATACACAGGCAGCGTGGGACGTCTTGGATCACCATAAGAAAATCTATAAAGCTTGGATAAGATCAAGGAGAGCAGCCATTTATCAAAACGACGCAGAAAAAATGCTAAGAGTTATCATTTAAACAAAAACTGCCGACTTTGGAATCTGATAAATCACTCGCAGAGCAACATAGATAACAACATGATTAATGCAGTGGTGGAAACAGCCTGGGTTCAATTCTTTACAGCACTGTTTGCGTCCCCGCATTCCACAAGAAACCTGCGAGTAGAGCCAACGCAGTCATCTTGGGCCGATTTATCCGATAAAGCAGACATATACAGGGCCATTCAGAAGTTGAAATCCTCTAGAGCCCCGGGCCCCGATGGCCTTTCAAACTTGGATCTTAAAACTCATATCAAGGAATGGGTTCCCTTCATTAGCCTTCTGTTTAAACACTGTGCTGACACCAAGAAAATCCCACTATCCTGGACCAAAGCCATAGTAATACCCATCTACAAAAAAGGAAGCCGAGAAGAGCCAGGTAACTATCGGCCCATTGCGTTGCTGGATATTCTGGGAAAACTCTTCGCCTCCCTACTGCTGGACCACTTCCGCCGCTGGGCGCTTTTGGCTCCCTGCAGAGATCCCTTTCAAGTCAGTTTCAAGAAGAACGGAAGCACGACGGTTAACATCTTTATTCTAAACATCCTGAAGGCAAAAATTAAACAAGGGGCTCCGACGGTATACGCAGCTTTCATCGACCTATCGCAGGCTTTCGATAAAGTAGATAGAAAGCTGCTGTGGAATAAGCTGAAACATTGGAATTGCCCTGAGGCCATCCTGAATCCAATAATGGCGCTGCATTGGAACACCACGCTTATGGTTCGTCTGAACAAACAAGGGTCGCTGTCAAAGGAAATCACAGCGAAAAGAGGAGTCAAGCAGGGATGTCCTTTGGCCACGGCCCTGTTTTTGGCCTTTTTAGGCGATTTCAAAGACTCAGAACCCATGGTGCGTTCTTTTCCCCCGAATTTTGGTGGTTCCAAATTATATGCGGATGACATGATTGTGCTTGATCAGACGCCCATTGGCCTTCAACGCCAGCTGGAAAACTTAGCCCAATATATGGAATCAAACAACTTGTCCATAAACAAGCTAAAAACTAAAATCATGATTTTTTCAAAAAACCGCCCGTCGACGAAAATCATCAGGCCCTGGTCGGTCCACCAAACAAAAATTGAAGTGGTTTCCCAATTCAAATATCTGGGAGTCATTCTTGATGGCAGCACACATGACGCTAAAATGCGGGACCACCTCTGGGCTAAAGCAAAATCTTTAACTTCGCAACTAAGAATGGTGGACCGCAAGTATGGCAAATTCTCTTTGATTCCGGCCATTAATTTCTACAAAGGAAAAATGGTTCCGGCACTGACTTACGGTATGGATGCCACACTTTCCATACCTACTTCTTTTTGGCAGAAACTGGAAGGCTTCATCTGGAAATCTGTTCTCGGCCTTCCTAACTCTGTTCCTATTGCGGCCGTAAGAAGAGAGCTGGGCCTTCTATCACTAAGTGCTACAGTGAATGCTTCGTCTTTAGCTCTATTTAGAGAGACTCTTATAACAGACGATCTCCCTATCTTCAACATCATCGCCCAAGAGATGGCTTCCTCAGAATGCAAGACTCTAGTGAACTGGGTTAAACGCCAAAAAAATAAACTGCAGGAGATTATGTGCTCCGTGGACGATCTGATCACCAACCCAGTTAGAGTCGCCAAAAAACTGAAGGATCTGGATTGGATAACAACAAACGACCAAGTACAAGCATGCAAGCTGCTGACCCATCTTCCTCCTACGTTCAATAGACTGCACAGTCCTCTAGCCTATTGTTCGAAATGTCCAACAAGAAAATTAAGATCTACCTTCTTAAGAGCACGTTTGAATTTACTCCACACAAGAGAAATCTTGACAATAAGACAACAAACAGCCACAAAAAGCTGCAGGCTACGCAAAGCCTCAGACTCTATTGAGACAGTTCGTCACCTTCTTTTGCATTGTCCCTCCTTAACGAATGAACGCACCGCTTTCCTATCACCTTGCTGGCTCGACCCCCGTCTGATAGAAGAAAATACTTGGTGGTGTCGTCTCATTTCAGGGGAGAAATCCCGATGGGTGATAGCCTCAGCTAAACTGTTGGAAGCAGCGTTTAGTAAAATCAACGCCGTGGGATGTAGCGAAATATATTAAAAAAAAAAATAATAATGTTTTCGATGTTTGATGTTCAGCCTTGTAAAAATCATATATTTTGATTATACACAAGTAAATAAATAAATAAATAAATAATAATAAAATGTACCTCTTCATAAATCAGAGAGCATGGAAAATTATCTTTAGTAATGTGGCAATAAGACCCAAGGCGGCGGGCCAATACCGCCCCAGGTAAATCCCCTGGGGGTTTTATTGCCATTAGTACCCAGGACGTTAGACCAGGGTACTAATAGCATTTTTTTCTATTTAGAAATTCTGGCGTGTTTCAAAACAGATAAAAAAGTGTAGTCCATTTTCCCTTTCCATGGCGGCCATCGGGAGCGTACACGCTGGCAACAAAAGTGTTTCCAGCGCTTTCGCTCCCAAGAAAAGAAGAAAAAAGAAGGTAAGTGGGGTTTGGAGGGGGGAAGGAAAAAAAAAGAAAAAAGTACCGTGGCTCCAGTGGGGGACGATGGAAGCCTCGAGCCGTGTGGAGGCTCGGAGCGGGGATGGTCCGGTTTCGAGCCTCCTCATTGGCTGAGGGGCTGCCACGCTCCTTGCAGGGAACAGAGTACCCGGCACGCACAGTGTACACGGGAATACTGTGTGGTACGGATCGGAACAGAGCCAATCAACACGTTGGATTCCCGGTGTGCCGCGCGTGCCGGGTACTAATGTTAAAGTCACCAACATAATGTGTTGATTCTCCTGGACTTGCTGCCAGGCATCATGCTGCCGGGCATCAGTGACATTAACATTCAGAATTTGATCAAACACCTACCACTTTCCCTAACAAGGCATAGTTGGCTCTATTCTAGACTGGATAACATCATGTCTGCCTAACAGATTCCACTCCATTTCCAATCCTTCTTATACAATAGAGAGTGTGGCATTTGAGAAGAAAGATTCGGACCAGAAGACATGATTTTACTACGGTAGTTTTATTTATTTAAAGAAAACGGCTTACTGGCTCTATTGCTAAAAGGTAAGTTCCCTACCTATCAAACTAAACTAAGGGTACGTGTCAAAGAATAGTCAAGATAATAAATCTTGACCTCTGTCCAAATCCTAACTTCTCAACTGGCCCTACCACCTAGAAAAACAACTTAAGAAGGAAAGTGGGAAATACAGTCTGCCCTCAGTGTTCTTTACTCTGCATCTCTCAATATTTCAAGGAGTCTCTCCTAGTTTCAGTTCCCACAATTATTCAATAGGAGTCAGGTCTCCTAACGTTATCAGTTTGTGTCCACTTTATCAGAGTTGCAAATAAAGAAAAGGTTTTCTCAGGTACATAGCATAGAATCTCAAGTAAAAAAAAAAAGTCAATTCTCTCAATGATCGTAGATGCAGGGATATTTCATGAAGCCTGCTTCACCAACTATGTGGTTATCGCCTCACAAGAATCCAGTCTTACTTAATTCTGGTTCCCCTATGGATGATTCCTTAATTGCTTTATAGGGCTCTCCTAGATCCCTTGCTTCTCTTGTTCCCAGTTTGTCGCTTGATTTGTAGGTGTATGCGGATTCCCTTGTGAGACTCTGTGCTCACAGCAACCCATGGAGGCTGGGGGACAGACCCGTTACCACACACCTGTGATGAAATGAGCAGGTGGACCAAGGATGGACTGCCAGAAGAACTGTCCTCACTACACCCCAGGGAGGCTGGCAGTTGGACCCCGTCGACACGGACCTGTGAGGGAATGAGCGGCCAGACTTAGCAAGGAGCACCGGAAGAATGGCACCTGCATCGGATGAGGACTCACTGTGTCTTGCCTGCACCTCAGTCGGAAGAGACTTGGGGGTCCGTTCCCACCAGCAGCCACACTGGCAATGCAGGATTTACCCAATGGTGAGAAAAAGTCCCTCTGCACTGGTCCCAACAATGCCAGGGAAGGGAAAATGCCTCATTAAGCGGTGTCAGCCCAGGTTCTCCTACAGACCCCAGGGTCAGTGCTATGGAGCGCAGAGTGGTGGAGCCGGGCACCATTATGGTGACTGCAGGTAGTGCAAGTAAAAAAAGGGGGTGGGGTCTATGATCCTAGTAATCCTGTTGACTGTCGGAATGAAACCTGCAGCAATTTGACAGCCGGCATGGAGGGAAGGATAAAAGGGAAGGAACCTGATACAGTACGTCATTCTGTACCTCTTCCTTCTAAGGAGAGCACCTCGACTGGGATGACTCATCTTTATGCTATGCATATTGAAAGTTCAATAAGCCTGAGAAGACTACAAAGAAAAAGGTAACATCAATACTCAAAACAATTGAGAAGGATTCTTTATTTTTTGGGAAAGAACTTCTGAAGCTAATTCATAAAAACAAGAACTGGAGATACAAGGATGACATTTCTTTTGCCTTCATTTCTTATTAAAAATACCTGAGCAAAGCAGCATTTTGTGTGTCTGCCTCTCTGTCTCCCAAACCCTCCTAGTATATTTGTTTCTTGGGTTTTGGGTGTGGCTTTGACATGTTTCGCTGATTCCAAGTTTTGAGTTTTTAGTGCTCCCATGAACACTCTTATTATTTGTGTTTGTCTCCCTCTCTGGCCCTGGTAGCCCCTCGTAGGGATATAGACTCTTCATTCATTTTCCCATTCTCATGCTCTGGTCTCTGTGTGCCCCTCTACTGTGAGCATCCAACGAACCTTCTCCGTAGCTGGTCCTGCTCCAGCAAGGTATCTCCGACCTGGTTGTGCTGGCATTCTCCTCATCTGCTGGGCATCCTCCTGGGCATTCTCAACTATGAATGGCCCTTCCAGGCACTATTCTAGCCACTTTACTAGCCACTTGCGCAACAAGGTGCTTACTAAATACCCTTCCATTACCTTGCATAACGTCCCTAGGTTACAGAGTGGCACTTATGAAAATTTGAACATGCTACACAATACGTGGATACACTATTTGTTACATATAAGGGGTTGTGTCTCTATAATCAGGGTTGATACAGTAAGGTGTGTGAGACGGAAAATTACCAACTGTGATGAAGATATGCTGAAGGTCTTTCTTAAAAATACCTCTTTGTTTGAGGGGTTACTATACATTGAATTCCATGCTGCACCGACCTGCCCATTGGTTTAAAAATGTCCATTAGACTGACATCCAGTTAGATTGGTCCTAACATTTCTATTAGACCCACATCCAGCGAGAAAGCCACAGTCTGCGGTAACATTCAACAAAGTCTCCCCTATATAATGTTCATTAACAAGAGATAATTCCACTGGATCTGGAACTAATGGGGACTTGACAAATACCTATCTGGATGAGGTGGATTGACAATGTCGAACTCCTGTCATAAAGTCTGGGTTTTCCCAGAGACATCACAGGATGATTTTATGGAATATTGTGGGTCTAAATAAACATCTTGTAGACCATGAGTGGTGTGACTTCATTCAGGGATTTCATGTAATCTGCTTCCAGGAAACATGGTCACCTATTCACAAGTGTTTTAAGGCACGACGAGGCAAGGGAGGGTAAACAGAGGGAAGACAGAGACAACGATCCTACTAGGCCAGGTGATATTAAGATAGTGCAAGTGCAGGGTAGGGGGAAGTGGAAAAGTGCAGGGGAAAGGCGAGGGGGAAGTGCAGAACATAGGATAACAGTAAAATAAATAAAGAAAATAAATAAATAAAAGTGCGACCAGATGGTGGCAAGTGCAAGGGTAAGTTCAGACATCAGGTGTCAAGTACTAGTAGGGGCTGTAGAGATACAGAAACAGTCCCAGAGTGCAAGGGTTTCCAGGGATGCAGTGCAGGTGTGCAACTGGAAGGGAGGGGACCTTAATGCAAGATCAGAAGATAGCCAGGTAACCAGTGCAGTTTCAATACACAAGTGTTTTAAGGGGCGATGAGGCAAGGGACGGGAAACAGAGGGAAGACAGAGACAACAATCCTACTAGGCTAGGTGACATTAAGATAGCACAAGTGCAGGGTAGGGCGGAAGGGGAAAAGTGGGAAGTGCACAACATATGATAATAAATAAAATAAATAAAAGGGCGGCCAGCTGGTAGCAAGTGCAAGGGTAAGCGCAGACATCAGGTGTCAAGTGCTAGTAGGGGCTGTAGGGATACAGAAACAATCCCCAGGTGCAAGGGCTTCCAGGTGGGCAGTACAGGTGTGCAGCTGGCAGGGAAGGGACCTTGGCCTGAGATCAGAAGGTAGCCAGGTAACCAGTGCAGTTTCAGAATCCGCCAGGAGATCAGCAGGGGAGAGGAGGAGTGAAAGCAGAAGCCAAGAGGAAGGTCTTCAGGTGCTTCCAGAACCAGAGATGGTTCTCCTCAAGTTTCAGAGAGGCAGTGAGGCTGTTCCAGAGGGAGGCCCCCGCAGAAGAAAGAGATCTACCACCAACTTGCTACTAGTAGAAGCGACTAACCCTGAGAGAGCTGGAGGCGGATGAGCGAAGAGCTCGAGAAGGAAGATATTTCGGAAGAGAGAGTTGAAGGTATTGAGGTCCCAGGCCCCAGAAGGCCTTGTGGGATATGCAGAGGGTTTTTAACTTAATCATCGCCGCCACTGTGAGCCAGCGCAGCGATTTCAGTCCTAGAGCGATACGATCCCTGGGCTTGAGGCCAAGGACAAGTCTCGCAGTCCTGTTTTGGATGAGTTTCAGAGGGCAGAGAGTAGAGGCAGGCAGATTTAGAAAGAGGCTATTGCAGTAGTCCAGCCTGGAGAGAACTAGATCTCTGGAGACAGTGAGCTTCTGGGGGAAGGCAATGAGAGGAAGAATACCTCTGAGGAGGTGCAGCTGGTGGTGTGACTTCTTAGAGACATCAGAGATGTGAGGAGAGAAGGAAAGTGTGGAGTTGAAAGTTGATCCCAAGGTTTTTAGCCTCACAGGTGGGAGCAAGAAGAGGGCCAAGAGAGGCTGGCCAGAGAGTGACAGGAAAGGATGGAAAATGTGTGCCAATTAGGAGAATCTCGTCTTACTGGCATTGAGGCAGAGATCATTGGCGGCACACCACTCTTGGATGGCGGAGAGACATATTGATTTCCATGGATATGAAATCGTTCAGATATCAGCAGTAAAGGGCCAGAAAGGCATGCCCTTTGTGGTTATGACATATGGATTAGTGTAGTCCTTGATTGGCAGGTAGAGGAGATTGATTCCGGTTCCCCAAACATACAACTCTTGGCACTTAGTCCACCTGGTGTGCAGCCCTTTTTGATGTTTAACATATATAATCGATTAAATAGAAAATATGATCCCAATGCATTTGAATTGGTAAAGAAACTTCTTGAGGAGAGGGAAGCCCATGGAGGGGATGTTACACCGATTGTCCTTGTTGGTGACTTTACAAATCAAACCGCTTACAGATATGGAGGCCATCTGGGATGACCAAGATGAGGCCTGGGATATTCCAGTACTCATTGAAGCACCACCGCAGAGGGCCCACCCTCAAGCATTTGACCTGGCCAGAGTTTTGTTTGGAATTTAATTAAGGGCATATAGTGGGTGCTTTGTGGAAGATCAGCCGGCCAACCTCACTTTTATCTTCCTCTCAGATAGGATCTGGGTTTATGCATTAGGATTTGAGGTCTTGGGGATGCGAGGTAGCGATCATAGTCTGCTTTCCCTAACATTCCGTTTTTCATTCGAACAAGAGTTGACATCTATGTATGATAACCCCAGTGTTCCAGTTCGAATGGTGGGGCAACCATGCAAGGGAATCGAATGGGCTTCCCTTAATGAGCCTTCCTCAAAATCAAAAATGTACCACTCAATGCTCCCTGATCATGAGCTTCTTTTTACGTTGAAGCTTCCTGACGAGGAGGTCTACAATATATTTGATAAGTTGGTCACCAATATCCAGCTGCTTATCAATAAACGTTGTCGTCTTGTCAATAGGTTTGCCATCAGATCTGATAAGTGGTTTGATGAGGAACACAAATTAGCAAAATTCTAGCATCTGAATTGTCTGAAAGGTGGATTGAGTGTCAATATGGGTGAACTTTGGCTTTTGAGAGCTAATTACACATCTTTAATTAAGTACCAAGGTACTTTAGTTCGATTAAAGTGGTAGACTTGGAGGAAAACTCTATTTCTGGGGATGCCCATACATTATGGGATCTTTTGAGTGAAAGGAGGAAGGCGGATAAAAATGAAATAGGTGCCAACATTACCATAAGTAACTGGAGGAACTATTTCTCGAATTTCTATGGTTCGACCTAATGCATCTCCGCCCCTTGGAATTATTTATCGAATTTAGAACAATGGTGTAACATTAGTGAATGTAATGTTGCCCCCATTCAATTTAGTTACCCCGAAGTTGCAGATGTCATCATGTCCCAATGAGGGGGGGGGGGACCTCTGATCTTGACTTCATCCCAAAATACCTTTTTAGGGATGAATTGATTGTCTGGGCCGCTGTATTATGGAGGATCTTTAATGTGGTTCTTAGTATTAATAGGGCGTCTCATTTGTGGCAGAATGCCATCATTGTTCCAATCTACAAAGGTGGCCGCGATGATCCGGGCAACTGCAGGCCCATATATTTGCTAAATAGCACAGGGTAAGTATTTGTTAGGGCTATCTATGAGCATCTTTGGGTGTGGTCAGTGAAAGATGGCATAATAGACCATTTACAGGTGGGTTTTCAGTCTAAGATGAGTACTGTGGATCAGGGATTTCATTTATCTCTGATTTCCGGAAGTACACAGTCTTGTGGAAAATGAAACTTTATTCAGTGTTCATTAACCTCAAAACTGCTTTTGTTGGGTTCCCCCGAAATCAGTGATGGTCTGTAGTGGCTAAAAAGGGGGATCCCATGTAACCTCCTACAAGTTATCAAACAGCTTTATTCCAATAACAAGGCGTCTGTGTTCTGGGGACTAGGAGGCAATCTCACCAACCCATTTTCCTGTGACCAGAGGAGTGAGGCAGGGCTGTGTCCTTTACCCCTGCTGTTTTGAATGTATATAGATGAATGTATTAGACACCTGAGGTATACGTGCCTGTATCAGGCAAACTGGGTCAGAATGAATCCCTGTATTGCTGTTGGCTGATGACACAGTGCTTTTGGCAGTATCGACAAGAGGCCTTGTGACTACTCTGTGTGCAATCTTGGGACAATGCACAGAGGTTCAATTTGCGGTTAATACAGGGAAAATCAAAGTCTTGGTTTTCCCGGCTAGATTCATGCAATATTCTAAGTTCAGCTTGAAGGTTAATGGTTCCATTTTGGATCAAGTCCGTTATTATGATTATTGGATGCTAGAGTTGATGACCAGGGGCGGTGGGCATCTGAAATATTTGCGCGCATCTCTGTACCTGAAAAATATGGTGGGGTAATTTGAACATTTTTGAATAACCATACGCAAGGGGCAATTATCCCTGCTGTCAATATGTATTCTGTACAGGTAAAGTCAGATTCTCTTTACAGAGCTCAAATCTTGGGACATGTAGCCGATAATTTGAGGCTAGCAGAAAGAGCTTTTCTTAAATGCCTGTTGGGTATGCCTTCTGCATGCCCCGATCGTCTACTTTATTTAGAGTTGGGCATCAGGCCGATCGACAGTGATGCAGGTCTCAAGGCAATTGAGCATATTCTAACCCATGTGGGTGGCAAGTCTCTCCCCTGGTTTGTGCATGTTAAACCGTGCTTCTTGATTTAAATTTAAGTGAGTTATGGGACAACCCTTTTGTGATCACAAAAGGTAGTGTAGAATTAGTAAAGACTGCGTTTCGTGAGTCAAATGAATCCAAAGGTATTAATGCCTGCAGTATTTTATATATGTACGAATCCTATTTATTTGGCAAGTATTATTTAGGATTATAAAATTACCTGGATGTTGTAAGCCCTCCTACGACACGTTGCTCGTACCTGAAATTTAGGTTTAATCTTCTTAATATTTTTAGTGGGTTGGTGGACGGAACTGACTTTTCCCTAGTTTGTGGTTAAGCTAAGGAATATATAAGTCACTTCCTGTTCTTCTGCTATGAGTCCCAGACTATTCATCCAAGTATTTGAAACTGATTTGTAATGCTCATAATGTTTGTAATGCTAACCAACTCCTTTTGCTGATAAAATGGTTGAATGACTGAGATTTTGTGTATTGTGTAGCCAAATATATCAATTGAGCTTGGTTTATTAGATGTAGATCCTTGAAGGTTGCAATCGTTTGGAACTTTCTTAACAAATGCTAATATTTGCCTTGTTTTTGATTTGATCATACTGACGCACCATGTTAAATAGTTAATTAGGCCTTTTTGCTATAATGATTTATAAATGTTTACATATGAGGAACAACCAGCATTTGTTCATATGTTTTGTAGCACTTTATTATGCAATGTATGCACAGATTTGAAGGTTTACTCCTCAGATGACTTGCACTTTACCCAAATCGAATTAGTTTAATTCCTTCCAAATTTGTGTGAGAAAACTTTGTTTAGTGTTGATATTTACATTTCTGCTCATTTGCACATTCAGTATAGAATGAACCTATGTCTAGGGTTTTGTTGTTTAGACCTGTTCTTCCATCTTTGCTTATTTGCACATCTAGTATTGATCGGATCTAATGGCTAGGATTCGTCTAATTATCAAGCTTGGATATTGTGCACCGCTAAGGGCTTGTTTTGTTCCCTTGGAATTTGTTTAGATTGATTTTGTTGTTTCAATATATTTTTATATTTTTGTTGTATTGTGCTTAACTTTGTATATATGTATTTTATATTTTACTGTCCAATAAAATCCTGATAATGATGATGATGATGAGCAGGAATGTTTCTTTGCTCATGGTTACGTTGCTTTCTCAATGGTTTTGTGTAGTGTCAGTGGGGGGCTCGTTCCTCTCTCGCTCGCCGAGTTCGACATTGTTTACTGGGCTCCAGGCCCACCATGTCCTCAGGGTGGTCACACATTCCCTCAGGGCAGGCTCGGCCTGATATCGCTGATTCTGCACAACCCTGTGCCTCGTTTCTCGTTCTCTTGGGCTTCTCCTCTCCAGGTCTCACTCCCGACCTCCTTCTGAGTCCATCTCAGCACACAGCTGGCTCTGCTCAGCAGCACGGCTCCATATCCCAAAAACGTTAGTTCTTCGGAAGGTTCACTTTGTGTATTGCTTCTCCTCCTCATTTAAGGGGAAAAGTAATTTTATTCTTGCTCTCAGATATCAAAAAGGTGTGTTTAACTGTCAAGCCCATTGAGATGCCAGCATTACCTTCATCCAACTGTTCAAAATAACTTTCTACATTAGTTTGTGCTTTACAGCTGATGCTCAGATCCACTTCTGGTATTTCTCTGTATGCAGACAATGTCTCAGTTGTAGGGAGTCTATACTGTAATGGGAGTTCCTGTCCCCTGGTAGCGAGTCACTCCCAATTAGGTCACATTTTCCCAAACCCCAACGGAGGCTTTTGCTTAGCTGGCTCACCTCCCTAGCCTTAAAGGTGATGGGTCCCCCAAGGAAGAAGGGACAAACCTTCAGATTTGTCACAAACATCTCCTGTTAAATGCCAGACCCTCCCCCCTTAAATTCTTAGAAGGAAACGACTTAGAAGATCCACATTTCCTTGTCCTTTTCCTTAGCGATGTTTAACAGATATGCAAAAAGGTTGTAGATCCAAAAAACATTTCATAACCTGGGCATTTGAATCCTTCCTCAAACTCATCTTGTTTAGGGGTGCGTGGTTGGTTATCAGTCAAAATGTCCTCCTCGTTAAACAATAACAAAGGCTGACTATGTCCCACTTGATTACAAGTGCTTCCAATTAGACAGTGGCATTGGCCTGTTCTCTAGGAAACAACTTCCTACTAGTGTATGAGACAGGGTTTGAAATCCATATTGGTCTTGAGAAAAGACTGCCCCCAGGTCCACTTTAGAAGTGCCAGTTTGGAGTATGAATTCAACTTTGTTGGGTTTCACTACCAGGACTGTGGGGGAGAACCAGGGACTGTCAGATGGTTCAATTATACCTACCTATAGCATGGTAAAAAGTTCTTCTTCTATGATCCTTCTTCTGGATTTTGGGATGTGGTAAGGTTTTAAGTTTAGCGTTTGTCTTTGTGGGGTCCGGATACTGTGAAAAATATGACATACCAGACCGGATTACACAGAGAAAACCTCTGGGAATTGAGCTAGTAGATCATAAAGATCTTCCTGTTGTTGTCGGGGCAGGTTTTGGGGTAATAACTGAACTTCTTGTTCTTGGTAAATAAGGAGAGCGGCCATGGTAATGCTGGAATTCTCAAAAGGGTCCATTTTCCACTCCTTGAACAGATTAGCTTGATATAGTTGGGTCTTCTGTCTTCGATCAGGTTGGGCAATTACGTAATTGAGGGGGCCATTTTTTCTAAGGCCATATAGAGGCCATAACATTCAGATACCATTTTGTTTTGTTAGGTTGGTAACATAACTAGCATGGGGTCCCCTATGGCAAAGAACCTGGTCATGGCTTGTTTGCCATGTAGAGCCTTTGGTGTTCTTGGGCTGTACCCAACTGGGTCTTTACAATTTCATGGACTGCAGCCATGGACTGATTACATTTATGTGCTGTCTGATATATGGGTAATATAGCATCTTCTCTTTCCTCCCAGGTTTCCTTGAGCAGGCCTGAAACATCTTGTGGTTCCCTTCCAAATAACAGTTTGAAAGTAGAGTACCTAAGGAGGACTGCAGTGTTTTTCTAACGGAAACAAAACCCAGGGGATCATAACATCCCAATTACAGCCATAATTTTACATCCATGAATACTCCATGCCAATAGAATCATCGGGCCACTTCACTCTGAGTTTTCCCTATCCCCTGGTGAGCGTCTATTAGGTGGAAATGGGCCACCTCTAACACTATTCTACGGTGACCTCTGGGGACTACCAGCTGGGTTAAGGGGAGGCCATCTCTCTTGGTATCCCCTATGTATAAAAACCTTTGTTTATAATTAAAAATAAAAATGGTCCCTCCTGGCTGCAACTCTGCTCTTCTGAAATGGTCCTCCCAAAGGCTTGGGTAACTACTGGGCGCTTCCTTTGGGCAAAAGCTATTTCAAGCATGAGTCAGGACAGGGTTGTGTAAGATATCCTTGTGTTTCGCTCCATAATCATAATCTACCACCCTTGCTGCTGCATCCAGGGAGTTTTAACAGGCAAGGCCAGTTTTGTGGCTAGATGTATTGGCTGGTAGTGTTCTAAACATCCTGAAGGCAAAAATTAAACAAGGGGCTCCGACGGTATATGCAGCTTTCATCGACCTATCGCAGGCTTTCGATAAAGTAGATAGAAAGCTGCTGTGCAATAAGCTGAAACATTGGAATTGCCCTGAGGCCATCCTGAATCCAATAATGGCGCTGCATTCGAACACCACGCTTATGGTTCGTCTGAACAAGCAAGGGTCGCTGTCAAAGGAAATCACAGCCAAAAGAGGAGTCAAGCAGGGATGTCCTTTGGCCCCGGCCCTGTTTTTGGCCTTTTTAGGCGATTTCAAAGACTCAGAACCCATGGTGCGTTCTTTTCCCCCGAATTTTGGTGGTTCCAAACTATCCCGCATCTTATATGCGGATGACATGATTCTGCTTGATCAGACGCCCATTGGCCTTCAACTCCAGCTGGAAAACTTAGCCCAATATATGGAATCAAACAACTTGTCCATAAACAAGCTAAAAACTAAAATCATGATTTTTTCAAAAAACCGCCCGTCGACGAAAATCATCAGGCCCTGGTCGGTCCACCAAACAAAAATCGAAGTGGTTTCCCAATTCAAATATCTAGGAGTAATTCTTGATGGCAGCACCCATGACGCTAAATTGCAGGACCACCTCTGGGCTAAAGCAAAATCTTTAACTTCGCAACTAAGAATGGTGGACCGCAAGTATGGCAAATTCTCTTTGATTCCGGCCATTAATTTCTACAAAGGAAAAATGGTTCCGGCACTGACGTACGGTATGGATGCCACACTTTCCATACCTACTTCTTTTTGGCAGAAACTGGAAGGCTTCATCTGGAAATCTGTTCTCGGCCTTCCTAACTCTGTTCCTATTGCGGCCGTAAGAAGAGAGCTGGGCCTTCTATCACTAAGTGCTACGGTGAATGCTTCGTCTTTAGCTCTATTTAGAAAGACTCTTATAACAGACGGTCTCCCTATCTTCAACATCATCGCCCAAGAGATGGCTTCCTCAGAATGCAAGACTCTTGTGAACTGGGTTAAACGCCAAAAAAATAAACTGCAGGAGATTATGTGCTCCGTGGACGATCTGATCACCAACCCAGTTAGAGTTGCCAAAAAACTGAAGGATCTGGATTGGATAACAACAAACGACCAAATACAAGCATGCAAGCTGCTGACCCATCTTCCTCCTACGTTCAATAGAGTGCACATTCCTCTAGCCTATTGTTCGAAATTTCCAGACAGAAAATTAAGATCTATCTTCTTAAGAGCACGTTTGAATTTACTCCACACAAGAGAAATCTTGACAATAAGACAACAAACAGCCACAAAAAGCTGAAGGCTATGCAAAGCATCAGACTCTATTGAGACAGTTTGTCACCTTCTTTTGCATTGTCTCTCCTTAACGAATGAACGCACCGCTTTCCTATCACCTTGCTGGCTCGACCCCCGTCTGATAGAAGAAAATACTTGATGGTGTCGTCTCATTTCAGGGGAGAAATCCCGATGGGTGATAGCCTCAGCTAAACTGTTGGAAGCAGCGTTTACTAAAATCAACGCCGTGGGAAGTAGCGAAATATTAAAAAAAAAAAACATTTTTTTTTCAATGTTTGATGTTCAGCCTTGTAAAAATCATATATTTTGATTGTACACAAGTAAATAAATAAATAAATAATAAAATGTACCTCTTCATAAATCAGAGAGCATGGAAAATTATCTTTAGTAATGTGGCAATAAGACCCAAGGCGGCGGGCCAATACCGCCCCAGGTAAATCCCCTGAGGGTCTTATTGCCATTAGTGCCCAGGACGTTAGACTGGGGTACTAATGGCATTTTTTTCTATTTAGAAAGTCTGCCGTGTTTCAAAACAGATAAAAAAGTGTAGTCCATTTTCCCTTTCCATGGCGGCCATCGGGAGCGTACACGCTGGCAACAAAAGTGTTTCCAGCGCTTTCGCTCCCAAGAAAAGAAGAAAAAAGAAGGTAAGTGGGGTTGGGAGGGGGGAAGGAAAAAAAAAAGAAAACAGTACCATGGCTCCATCGGGGGATGATGGAAGCCTCGAGCCGTGTGGAGGCTCGGATGGGGATGGTCCCGTTTCGAGCCTCCTCATTGGCTGAGGGGCTGCCACGCCCCTTGCAGGGAACAGAGTACCGGGCACGCACAGTGTACACGGGAATACCGTGTGGTACGGATCGGAACAGAGCCAATCAACACGTTGGATTCCCGGTGTGCCGAGCGTGCCGGGTACTAATGTTAAAGTCACCAACATAATGTGTTGATTCTCCTGGACTTGCTGCCAGGCATCATGCTGCCGGGCATCAGTGACATTAACATTCAGATTTTGCTCAACCACTTACCACTTTCCCTAACATGGCATAGTTGGCTCTATTCTAGACTGGATAACATCATGTTGGCCTTACAGATTACACTCCATTTCCAATCCTTCTTATACAATAGAGAGTGTGGCATTTGAGAAGAAAGATTCGGACCAGAAGACATCATTTTACTACAGTAGTTTTATTTATTTAAAGAAAACGTCTTACTGGCTCTATTGCTAAAAGGTAAGTTCTCTACCTATCAAACTAAACTAAGGGTACGTGTCAAAGAATAGTCAAGATAATAAATCTTGACCTCTGTCCAAATCCTAACTTCTCAACTGGCCCTACCACCTAGAAAAACAACTTAAGAAGGAAAGTGGGAAATACAGTCTGCCCTCAGTGTTCTTTACTCTGCATCTCTCAATATTTCAAGGAGTCTCTCCTAGTTTCAGTTCCCACAATTATTCAATAGGAGTCAGGTCTCCTAACGTTATCAGTTTGTGTCCACTTTATCAGAGTTGCAAATAAAGAAAAGGTTTTCTCAGGTACATAGCATAGAATCTCAAGTAAAAAAAAAAAGTCAATTCTCTCAATGATCATAGATGCAGGGATATTTCATGAAGCCTGCTTCACCAACTACGTGGTTATCGCCCCACAAGAATCCAGTCTTACTTAATTCTGGTTCCCCTATGGATGATTCCTTAATTGCTTTATAGGGCTCTCCTAGATCCCTTGGTTCTCTTGTTCCCAGTTTCTCGCTTGATTTGTAGGTGTATGCGGATTCCCTTGTGAGACTCTGTGCTCCCAGCAACCCATGGAGGCTGGGGGACAGACCCGTTACCACACACCTGTGATGAAATGAGCAGGTGGACCAAGGATGGACTGCCAGAAGAACTGTCCTCACTACACCCCAGGGAGGCTGGCAGTTGGACACCGTCGACACGGGCCTGTGAGGGAATGAGCGGCCAGACTTAGCAAGGAGCACCAGAAGAATGGCACCTGCATCGGATGGGGACTCACTGTGTCTTGCCTGCACCTCAGTCGGAACAGACTTGGGGGTCCGTTTTCACCAGCAGCCACACTGGCAATGCAGGATTTACCCAATGGTGAGAAAATGTCCCTCTGCACTGGTCACCAACAATGCCACGGAAGGGAAAATGCCTCATTAAGCGGTGTCAGCCCAGGTTCTCCTACAGTCCCCAGGGTCAGTGCTATGGAGCGCAGAGTGGTGGAGCCGGGAACCATTATGGTGGCTGCAGGTAGTGCAAGTAAAAAAAGGGGGTTGGGTCTATGATCCTAGTAATCCTGTTGACTGTCGGAATGAAACCTGCAGCAATTTGACAGCCGGCATGGAGGGAAGGATAAAAGGGAAGGAACCTGATACAGTATGTCATTCTGTACCTCTTCCTTCTAAGGAGAGCACCTCGACTGGGATGACTCATCTTTATGCTATGCATATTGAAAGTTCAATAAGCCTGAGAAGACTACAAAGAAAAAGGGAATATCAATACTCAAAACAATTGAGAAGGATTCTTTATTTTTTGGGAAAGAACTTCTGAAGCTAATTCATAAAAACGAGAACTGGAGATACAAGGATGACATTTCTTTTGCCTTCATTTCTTATTAAAAATACCTGAGCAAAGCAGCATTTTGTGTGTCTGCCTCTCTGTCTCCCAAACCCTCCTAGTATATTTGTTTCTTGGGTTTTGGGTGTGGCTTTGACATGTTTCGCTGATTCCAAGTTTTGGGTTTTCAGTGCTCCCATGACCACTCTTATTATTTGTGTTTGTCTCACTCTCTGGCCCTGGTAGCCCCTCGTAGGGATATAGACTCTTCATTAATTTTCCCATTCTCATGGTCTGGTCTCTGTGTGCCCCTCTACTGTGAGCATCCAACGTACCTTCTCCGTAGCAGGTCCTGCTCCAGCAAGGTATCTCCGACCTGGTTGTGCTGGCATTCTCCTCATCTGCTGGGCATCCTCCTGGGCATTCTCAACTATGAATGGGCCTTCCAGGCACTATTCTAGCCACTTTACTAGCCACTTGCGCAACAAGATGTTTCCTAATTACCCCTCCATTACCTTGCATAACGTCCCTAGGTTACAGAATGGCACTTATGAAAATTTGAACATGCTACACAATACGTGGATACACTATTTGTTACATATAAGGGGATGTGTCTCTATAATCAGGGTTGATATAGTAAGGTGTGTGAGACGGAAAATGACCAACTGTGATGAAGATATGGTGAAGGTCTTTCTTAAAAATACCTCTTTGTTTGAGGGGTTACTATACATTGAATTCCATTCCGCACCTACCTGCCCACTGGTTTAAAAATGTCCATTAGACTGACATCCAGTTAGATTGGTCCTAACATTTCTATTAGACCCACGTCCAACGAGAAAGCCACAGTCTGCGGTAACATTCAACAAAGTCTCCCCTATATAATGTTCATTAACAAGAGATAATTCCACTGGATCTGGAACTAATGGGGACTTGACAAAGACCTGTCTGGATGAGGTGGATTGACAATGTCGAACTCCTGTCATAAAGTCTGGGTTTTCCCAGAGACATCACAGGATGATTTTATGGAATATTGTGGGTCGAAATAAACATCTTGTAGACCATGAGTGGTGTGACTTCATTCAGGGATTTGATGTAATCTGCTTCCAGGAAACATGGTCACCTATTCACAAGTGTGTTAAGGCACGACGAGGCAAGGGAGGGTAAACAGAGGGAAGACAGAGACAACGATCCTACTAGGCCAGGTGATATTAAGATAGTGCAAGTGCAGGGTAGGGGGAAGGGGAAAAGTGCAGGGGGAAAGGCGAGGGGGAAGTGCAGAACATAGGATAACAGTAAAATAAATAAAGAAAATAAATAAAAGTGCGACCAGCTGGTGGCAAGTGCAAGGGTAAGTTCAGACATCAGGTGTCAAGTACTAGTAGGGGCTGTAGAGATACAGAAACAGTCCCAGAGTGCAAGGGTTGCCAGGGAGGCAGTGCAGGTGTGCAACTTGAAGGGAGGGAACCTTAATACAAGATCAGAAGATAGCCAGGTAACCAGTGCAGTTTCAATACACAAGTGTTTTAAGGTGCGATGAGGCAAGGGACGGGAAACAGAGGGAAGACAGAGACAACAATCCTACTAGGCCAGGTGACATTAAGATAGCACAAGTGCAGGGTAGGGCGGAAGGGGAAAAGTGGGAAGTGCACAACATATGATAATAAATAAAATAAATAAAAGGGCGGCCAGCTGGTGGCAAGTGCAAGGGTAAGCGAAGACATCAGGTGTCAAGTGCTAGTAGGGGCTGTAGGGATACAGAAACAATCCCCAGGTGCAAGGGCTTCCAGGGGGGAAGTACAGGTGTGCAACTGGCAGGGAGGGGACCTTGGCCTGAGATCAGAAGGTAGCCAGGTAACCAGTGCAGTTTCAGAATCCGCCAGGAGATCAGCAGGGGAGAGGAGGAGTGAAAGCAGAAGCCAAGAGGAAGGTCTTCAGGTGCTTCCAGAACCAGAGATGGTTCTCCTCAAGTTTCAGAAAGGCAGTGAGGCTGTTCCAGAGGGAGGCCCCCGCAGAAGAAAGAGATCTACCACCAACTGGCTACTTGTAGAAGCGACTAACCCTGAGAGAGCTGGAGGCGGATGAGCGCAGAGCTCGAGAAGGAAGATATTTCAGAAGAGAGAGTTGAAGGTATTGAGGTCCCAGGCCCCAGCAGGCCTTGTGGGATATGCAGAGGGTTTTTAACTTAATCATCGCCGCCACTGGGAGCCAGCACAGAGATTTCAGTCCTAGAGCGATACGATCCCTGGGCTTGAGGCCAAGGACAAGTCTCGCAGTCCTGTTTTGGATGAGTTTCAGAGGGCAGAGAGTAGAGGCAGGCAGATTTAGAAAGAGGCTGTTGCAGCACTCCAGCCTTGAGAGAACTAGATCTCTGGAGACAGTGAGCTTCTGGGGGAAGGCAATGAAAGGAAGAATACCTCTGAGGAGGTGCAGCTGGTGGTGTGACTTCTTAGAGACATCAGAGATGTGAGGAGAGAAGGAAAGTGTGGAGTTGAAAGTTGATCCCGAGGTTTTTAGCCTCATAGGTGGGAGCAGGAAGAGGGCCAAGAGAGGCTGGCCAGAGAGTGACAGGAAAGGATGGAAAATGTGTGCCAATTAGGAGAATCTCGTCTTACTGGCATTGAGGCAGAGATCATTGGCGGCACACCACTCCTGGATGGCAGAGAGACATATTGATTTCCATGGATATGAAATCATTCAGATATCAGCAGTAAAGGGCCAGAAAGGCATGCCCTTTGTGGTTATGACCATATGGATTAGTGTAGTCCTTGATTGGCAGGTAGAGGAGATTGATTCTGGTTCCTCAGACATACAACTCTTGGTACTTAGTCCACCTGGTGTGCAGCCCTTTTTGATGTTTAACATATATAATCGATTAAATAGAAATTATGATCCCAATGCAGTTGAATTTTTAAAGAAACTTCTTGAGGAGAGGGAAGCCCATGGAGGGGATGTTACACCGATTGTCCTTGTTGGTGACTTTACAAATCAAACCGCTTACAGACATGGAGGGTATCTGGGATGACCAAGATGAGGCCTGGGATATTCCAGTACTCATTGAAGCACCACTGCAGAGGGCCCACCCTCAAGCATTTGACCTGGCCAGACTTTTGTTTGGAATTTAATTAAGAGCATATAGTGGGTGCTTTGTGGAAGATCAGCCGGCCAACCTCACTTGTATCTTCCTCTCAGCTAGGATCTGGGTTTATGCATTAGGATTTGAGGTCTTGGGGATGCGAGGTAGCGATCATAGTCTGCTTTCCCTAACATTCCGTTTTTCATTCGAACAAGAGTTGACATCTATGTATGATAACCCCAGTGTTCCAGTTCGAATGGTGGGGCAACCATGCAAGGGAATTTAAAGGAGCTTCCCTTAATGAGCCTTCCTCAAAATCAAAAATTTACCACTCAATGCTCCCTGATCATGAACTGCTTTTTACGTTGAAGCTTCCTGACGAGGCGGTCTACAATATATTTGATAAGTTGGTCACCAATATCCAGCTGCTTATGAATAAACTTTGTCGTCTTGTCAATAGGTTTGCCATCAGATCTGATAAGTGGTTTGATGAGGAACGCAAATTAGCAAAATACGAGCATCTGAATTGTTTGAAAGGTGGATTGTGTGTCAATATGGGTGAACTTTGGCTTTTGAGAGCTAATTACACATCTTTAATTAAGTACCAAGGTACTTTAGTTCGATTAAAGTGGTAGAGCTTGGAGGAAGACTCTATTTCTGGGGATGCCCATACATTATGTGATATTTTAAGTGAAAGGAGGAAGGCGGATAAAAATGAAATAGGTGCCAACATTACCATAAGTAACTGGAGGAACTATTTCTCAAATTTCTATGGTTCGACCTAATGCATCTCCGCCCCTTGGAATTATTTATCGAATTTAGAACAATGGTGTAACATTAGTGAATGTAATGTTGCCCCCATTCAATTTGGTTACCCCGAAGTTGCAGATGTCATCATGTCCCAATGAGGGGGGGGCCTCTGATCTTAACTTCATCCCAAAATACATTTTTAGGGATGAATTGATTGTCTGGGCCGCTGTATTATGGAGGATCTTTAATGTGGTTCTTAGTATTAATAGGGCGTCTCATTTGTGGCAGAATGCCATCATTGTTCCAATCTACAAAGGTGGCCGCGATGATCCGGGCAACTGCAGGCCCATATATTTGCTAAATAGCACAGGGTAAGTATTTGTTAGGGCTATCTATGAGCATCTTTGGGTGTGGTCAGTGAAAGATGGCATAATAGACCATTTACAGGTGGGTTTTCAGTCTAAGATGAGTACTGTGGATCAGGGATTTCATTTATCTCTGATTTCCGGAAGTACACAGTCTTGTGGAAAATGAAACTTTATTCAGTGTTCATAAACCTCAAAACTGCTTTTGTTGGGTTCCCCCGAAATCAGTGATGGTCTGTAGTGGCTAAAAAGGGGGGTCCCATGTGACCTCCTACAAGTTATCAAACAGCTTTATTCCAATAACAAGGCGTCTGTGTTCTGGGGACTAGGAGGCAATCTCACCAACCCATTTTCCTGTGACCAGAGGAGTGAGGCAGGGCTGTGTCCTTTACCCCTGCTGTTTTGAATGTATATAGATGAATTTATTAGACACCTGAGGTATACGTGCCTGTATCAGGCAAACTGGGTCAGAATGAATCCTTGTATTGCTGTTGGCTGATGACACAGTGCTTTTGGCAGTATCGACAAGAGGCCTTGTGACTACTCTGTGTGCAATCTTGGGACAATGCACAGAGGTTCAATTTACGGTTAATACAGGGAAAATCAAAGTCTTGGTTTTCCCGGCTAGATTCATGCAATATTCTAAGTTCAGCTTGAAGGTTAATGGTTCCATTTTGGATCAAGTCCGTTATTATGATTATTGGATGCTAGAGTTGATGACCAGGGGCGGTGGGCATCTGAAATATTTGCGCGCATCTCTGTACCTGAAAAATATGGTGGGGCAATTTGAACATTTTTGAATAACCATACGCAAGGGGCAATTATCCCTTCTGTCAATATGTATTCTGTACAGGTAAAGTCAGCTTCTCTTTACAGAGCTGAAATCTTGGGACATGTAGCCGATAATTTGAGGCTAGCAGAAAGAGCTTTTCTTAAATGCCTGTTGGGTATGCCTTCTGCATGCCCCGTTCGTCTACTTTATTTAGAGTTGGGCATCAGGCCGATCGACAGTGATGCAGGTCTCAAGGCAATTGAGCATATTCTAAGCCATGTGGGTGGCAAGTATCTCCCCTGGTTTGTGCATGTTAAAACGTGCTTCTTGATTTAAATTTAAGTGAGTTATGGGACAACCCTTTTGTGATCACAAAAGGTAGTGTAGAATTAGTAAAGACTGCGTTTCGTGAGTCAAACGAATCCAAAGGTATTAATGCCTGCAGAATTTTATATATGTACGAATCCTGTTTATTTGGTAAGTACAGTGCTTAAAGTGGGCCGGGGCCTGCCGGGGCCGGGCCCCGGCAGTCTCCAAAAAGTGGGACTGAGCCGGGGCCCTGCCGGGGCCCCCGTCCTACCGCAACATTGGCGGGATGCATTATCCCGTCGCGGCCGCGGCCGCAGCCGCGACGGGAGATGCGCCTGCAATGAAGTCAGGCAAGCTGACAGAAGTGGCAGCCAGCCACAGCGACGCTGTGACTGGCTGCCACTTCCGTCAGTCATAGTAACTGCATCTGGTGACCCCTCGCGCGAGAGGTCACCAGAGGCAGTTACTGTCCCTTTTTTTCCCCAGGTCGACGAGGTGTCTTTAACCCTCGGCGAACCTGGGGAATCCTCGACATTTTTCGAGGTTTATAAAAGATGGCTTGAAAAGTATACATTTCAAGCCATCTTTTATAAACCTGAAATGTTTAAAAAATATGGCCTGAAAACTAAGCAAACCGTAGGGTATGCACACAAATATATATAAATGTTATATATGTGTGTGCGTACCTTACTATGTGTGTGTACTTTGCAAGCCATCTTTTATAAACGTAGAAATGTTACATATTTCTATGTTTAGAAAAGATGGCTTGCATAGCACACAAACCATAGTAAGGTATGCACACAAATATATAACATTTATATATATGTGTGTATACCCTACGATTTGCGTACTTTTTAGGCCACGCCCCTCCCACAAGCCACGCCTCCGAATGAGGACCCCCCTCGATTTCTTACCCCACTTAAAGCCCTGGGTAAGTATTATTTAGGATTATAAAATTACCTGGATGTTATAAGCCCTCCTACGACACGTTGCTCGTACCTGAAATTTAGGTTTAATCTTCTTAATATTTTTAGTGGGTTGGTGGACGGAACTGACTTTTCCCTAGTTTGTGGTTAAACTAAGGAATATATAAGTCACTTCCTGTTCTTCTGCTATGAGTCCCAGACTATTCATCCAAGTATTTGAAACTGATTTGTAATGCTCATAATGTTTGTAATGCTAACCAACTCCTTTTGCTGATAAAATGGTTGAATGACTGAGATTTTGTGTATTGTGTAGCCAAATATATCAATTGAGCTTGGTTTATTAGATGTAGATCCTTGAAGGTTGCAATTGTTTGGAACTTTCTTAACAAATGCTAATATTTGCCTTGTTTTTGATTTGATCATACTGACGCACCATGTTAAATAGTTAATTAGGTATTTTTGATATATAATGATTTATACATGTTTACATATGAGGAACGACCAGCATTTGTTCATATGTTTCTTTTGTAGCACTTTATTATGCAATGTATGCACAGATTTGAAGGTTTACTCCTCAGATGACTTGCACTTTACCCAAATCGAATTAGTTTAATTCCTTCCAAATTTGTGTGAGAAAACTTTGTTTAGTGTTGATATTTACATGTATGCTCATTTGCACATTCAGTATAGAATGAACCTATGTCTAGGGTTTTGTTGTTTAGACCTGTTCTTCCATCTTTGCTTATTTGCACATCTAGGATTGACCGAATCTAATGACTAGGATTCGTCTAATTATCAAGCTTGGATATTGTGCGCCGCTAAGGGCTTGTTTTGTTGCCTTGGAATTTGTTTAGATTGATTTTGTTGTTTCAATATATTTTTATGTTTTTGTTGTATTGTGCTTAACTTTGTATATATGTGTTTTATATTTTACTGTCCAATAAAATCCTGATAATGTTGATGATGATGAAAACAAGCAGGAATGTTTCTTCGCTCATGGTTACGTTGCTTTCTCAATGGTTTTGTGTAGTGTCAGTGGGGGACTCGTTCCTCTCTCGCTCGCCGAGTTCGACATTGTTTACTGGGCTCCAGGCCCACCATGTCCTCAGGGTGGTCACACATTCCCTCAGGGCAGGCTCGGCCTGATATCACTGATTCTGCACAACCCTCTGCCTCGTTTCTCGTTCTCTTGGGCTTCTCCTCTCCAGGTCTCACTCCCGACCTCCTTCTGAGTCCATCTCAGCACACAGCTGGCTCTGCTCAGCAGCACGGCTCCATATCCCAAAAACGTTAGTTCTTCGGAAGGTTCACTTTGTGTATTGCTTCTCCTCCTCATTTAAGGGGAAAAGTAATTTTATTCTTGCTCTCAGATATCAAAAAGGTGTGTTTAACTGTCAAGCCCATTGAGATGCCAGCATTACCTTCATCCAACTGTTCAAAATAACTTTCTACATTAGTTTGTGCTTTACAGCTGATGCTCAGATCCACTTCTGGTATTTCTCTGTATGCAGACAATGTCTCAGTTGTAGGGAGTCTATACTGTAATGGGAGTTCCTGTCCCCTGGTAGCGAGTCACTCCCAATTAGGTCACATTTTCCCAAACCCCAACGGAGGCTTTTGCTTAGCTGGCTCACCTCCCTAGCCTTAAAGGTGATGGGTCCCCCAAGGAAGAAGGGACAAACCTTCAGATTTGTCACAAACATCTCCTGTTAAATGCCAGACCCTCCCCCCTTAAATACTTAGAGGGAAACGACTTAGAAGATCCACATTTCCTTGTCCTTTTCCTTAGCGATGTTCAACAGATATGCAAAAAGGTTGTAGATCCAAAAAACATTTCATAACCTGGGCATTTGAATCCTCCCTCAAACTCATCTTGTTTAGGGGTGCGTGGTTGGTTATCAGTCAAAATGTCCTCGTTAAACAATAACAAAGGCTGACTATGTCCCACTTGATTGCAAGTGCTTTCAATCAGACAGTGGCATTGGCCTGTTCACTAGGAAATAACTTCCTACTAGTGTATAAGACAGGATTTGAAATCCATATTGGTCTTGAGAAAAGACTGACCCCAGGTCCACTTTAGAAGTGCCAGTTTGGAGTATGAATTCAACTTTGTTGGGTTTCACTACCAGGACTGTGGGGGAGAACCAGGGACTGTCAGATGGTTCAATTATACCTACCTATAGCATGGAAAAAAGTTCTTCTTCTATGATCCTTCTTCTGGATTTTGGGATGTGGTAAGGTTTTAATTTTAGTGTTTGTCTTTGTGGGGTCCGGATACTGTGAAAAATATGACATACCGACCGGATTACACAGAGAAAATCTCTGGGAATTGAGCTAGTAGATCATCAAGATCTTCCTGCTGTTGTCGGGGCAGGTTTTGGGGTAATAACTGAACTTCTTGTTCTTGGTCAATAAGGAGAGCGGCCATGGTAATGCTGGAATTCTCAAAAGGGTCAATTTTCCACTCCTTGAACAGATTAGCTTGATATAGTTGTGTCTTCTGTCTTCGATCAGGTTGGGCAATTACGTAATTGAGGGGGCCATTTTTTCTAAGGCCATATAGAGGCCATACCACTCAGATACCATTTTGTTTTGTTAGGTTGGTAACATACCTAGCATGGGGTCCCCTATGGCAAAGAACCTGGTCATGGCTTGTTTGCCATGTAGAGCCTTTGGTGTTCTTGGGCTGTACCCAACTGGGTCTTTACAATTTCATGGACTGCAGCCATGGACTGATTACATTTATGTGCTGTCTGATATATGGGTAATATAGCATCTTCTCTTTCCTCCCAGGTTTCCTTGAGCAGGCCTAAACCATCTTGTGGTTCCCTTCCAAATAACAGTTTGAAAGTAGAGTACCTAAGGAGGACTGCAGTGTTTTTCTAACGGAAACAAAACCCAGGGGATCATAACATCCCAATTACGGCCATAATTTTACATCCATGAATACTCCATGCCAATAGAATCATCGTGCCACTTCACTCTCACTTTTCCCTATCCCCTGGTGAGCGTCTATTAGGTGGAAATGGGCCACCTCTGACACTATTCTCCGGTGACCTCTGGGGACTACCAGCTGGGTTAAGGGGAGGCCATCTCTCTTGGTATCCCCTATGTATAAAAACCTTTGTTTATAATTAAAAATAAAAATGGTCCCTCCTGGCTGCAACTCTGCTCTTCTGAAATGGCCCTCCCAAAGGCTTGGGTAACTACGGGGCCCTTCCTTTGGGCAAAAGCTATTTCAAGCATGAGTCAGGACAGGGTTGTGTAAGATATCCTTGTGTTTCACTCCATAATCATAATCTACCACCCTTGCTGCTGCATCCAGGGAGTTTTAACAGGCAAGGCCAGATTTAGTGGCTAGATGTATTGGCTGGTAGTGTTCCTGTGGGAGGGAAGTACTAAGATTAGGCACCTTTCATTAGAGGGTATATGTACTTCCTCAGTGCTGAATAAGTCAAATCGTATAGGCTTGGGCTAGCCTATTTAGGCATGTTGGCATTCGACATAAGCTTCAAACCAGCATGGCTCCCATCCTGGGTATAAGGTGGCACAGATTGCACCCTGACACCATACGTGGTGTACTAGAAGAAAGACTCAGTCTCAGACCAGAACACATATTTTTACTACAGAAGTTTTATTTAACTTAAAGAAAATGCCTTTCTGACCCTATTGCTAATGCAGAGCGTCCCTACCTAACAAAATAAACTAAAGGTGATTGTCAAACATGTGTCAAAATAATAAATCTTGTCCTCTCTCCAAATCCTAACTTCCAAACTGGCTCTACCACTTAGGGAAACAACTTAAAAGTAAAGGTGGCAATAAAGGCTTCCCAGTGTTCTTTACTCTGCTGTCTCCCATTATTTCCAGGAGTCTCTGCTAGTTTCAGTTCCCACATTATTTAATAGGAAACAGGCCTCCTGGCTTTATCAGTTTGTGTCCATCTTATCAGAGTTCCAAACAAATAAAAAAGTTTTCCTCAGGTAGTTTACATAAACTCTCAAGTTCCCAAAAAGTTCATTCTCTACATGATCAGAGAAGCAGGGACATCTCATTAACCCTCCTCCACCAACTACGTGGGTCTCTCCTCATGAGACTCCAGTCTTGCTTAGTTCTGGTTTCCTCGTGGGATGATTCCTTACTTGTTTTATAGAGCTGTCCTGGCTCCCTTGGTTCTCCTGATCCCAGTTTCATTCTTTATTCATTGGGGTATGTGTATCCCTCCTAGTTTATTTTCTTTTGGGTATTGGGTGTTGGGTGTGGCTTTGAGCCAGTTGGCTGATTCCAAGGTTTAGGTTTCCAGGCTCCCATAACCACACTTATTGTTAATGTCTGTCTCCCTCTCTGAACCTGAGAGCCCCTCGTAGGGATATCGAGTTTTCGTTCCTTCTCCTGTTATCACAGTCTGGTCTCTGTGCCCCCCTCTAAGGTGTGCAACCTACGTTCCTTCTTTGTAGCAGGTCCTTTAGCTTCAATCCAGTGGCACTCTGTTCTCCTCAGCTCCTGGGTGTCCTCTTCTTAATGGAAGCGGGGATGTTTATTTGCTCACTGCTATCTTGCTTTCTCTCTGGCTTTGTGTAGTGTGAGCAGGGGACTCGTTCCTCTCTCGCTCGCCGGGTCCGCCATTGCCTCCTAGGCTACAGACACACCATGTCCTCCGCATGGTCACGCCATACCTCGGAGTTGGCTCTGCTCGGCAGGTTTCTCGTTTTCTCAGGCTTCTCTCCTGGTTCCTCTCTGAGTCTCCCTCCTGGCCTCCTTCTGGGTCCTTCTCTTTGTGCCACAGCTGGCCCTGATCAGCAGTACAGCTGCCCCTCCTAAATACATCAGTATGTCAAGGCTCGCCTCTGTATATTGCTTCTCCTCCTCCTTTCAAGGGGGAAAGTCCTTTTATTCTTGCTACCTGATTCTAAAGTGGTGCACAACTCTGTGCCTCGACAGCCACATTTGGGCTTCTTTCCTGGTTCCTCTCCAGGTCTCCCTCCAAACCTCCTTCTTAGTCCATCTCATCACACAGTGGGCTCTGCTCGGCAGCACACATCTCCCAATAACATAAGTACTTTGGATGTTCACTTTGTTTATCACTTCTCCTACTCCATTCAAGGGGGGGGGAGTACTTTTATTCTTGCTACCAGATAACAGAAAGGTTTGTTTAACTGTGGAGCCCATTAAGAGGCCAACATTGCCTTAAGCCAACTGTTCAAATGCATTTTCTACATTGTTCAGAGTTCTACAGCTGACGGTCAGATCATCTTCTGCTATTTCCATATATGCAGACAATGTCTCAGTTGTAGGGAGTGCCATACTGGAATGTGAGTCCCTGTCCCCTGATTGCGAGTTACCACAGTGAGGTCCCGCTTCACCAAACCCATAGGGAGGATTTTGCTTAGTGGGCTCTCCTCCCTAGCCTCAAAGGGGTGGTTTCCCGCAAGGAAGAAGGGACAAAACCTCCAGATTTGCCAACAAAGCCTCAGGTTGCTGCTATCACCCACTTTTGTTGAACTTGTATCTGCAGCACTTGCTTGCCAATATTAATTTGTTTGGGTTCTACTTTCAGACCTATGCAAACAATAGACAGAGTTTTTAAACTTAATGGCAATGGGAATTTAACCACCACTTTTTGAAAAAAAGCATGCATCTCTGCCTTGGCTCGATGACATTGAACTATGTGACATGAATCCTGATAACAACCAGGGTGCAAGGTGGATATGCTACAGAAAAAAAACCCAGAAAGCATTTATTCAGGCTTGATTGGGTGGGCCTCTATCCTCCTACCACAAATGTGGTATGAAATCATATGCTACTGGAAGGCTGTAATTTTCATATGGGTCCCAGGTAATGCCAGTCATTTCAACAGGTTTCTTTCAGCTCTGTCCCTTTTCCCTCTCTTCAGGTACACTCTTATTATGCCAACAGTGAGGACCTGCATCTTTATGTGCTCACTCGTCACTCCTTGGACATTAACATATCACCCCTCTGGGGCCCTGACCCTGGACCTGGGTTCTCCTTCTCCGCGCCACGGACCTGTGATTACTGGGTGCACCGTTAGGCTCCCTGTGGCCTCACCCTTTAACTGTAATATTACATGGCTATAATTAACAATTGCATACCATGCACTCAGACCATGCACATCTACAACATAAGTTTGCATCCCATACCTGTATCTCTTGCCCATTCAATTCATGCTGTGGGATACAATTGACCTGTGGGCAGCGCTGGTACTTACACCACCATCAATTTCCTTTTGCAGGTTTCTACAACAAGAGCCTATTGACAGAGCTCATCAAACATAATATATGATTTGGGATCACCACACGCAGTAAGACACACGCACCATGGCTCCCTACGTGTAAACGTACAGCCTGGCATCAATCCTTCAATTATTCACAGCAACATCCTGTCTTTTTCCTTCACTCTTTTCCTTCCTTGGTGTTAAGATACAATCTTAAAAACATGTTTCATTGCAATGCATATGTAATCATCAATGCATTATGCCTACCTAACTGTAACAACTCACAATCACTGTATTCATGTTACTCACAACAACCAATGTACTCCTGACTAACACCACTCTCTATAGACATAACCTTGTACACCATGCCTGTAAATGTGCCTATTGAAATCACACAAACAACACAACAATGTCATAGTCTCACCTGAACTATATAAATTCACTGTCCAAAACACTTCACTGATTACCTGCGCTCAGGTGATTATTTTCCTAAACTGCATATGCATCACACCTTGTTCTGTCACTGCAGCCTCGAAAAAGAGCCATGTTGAGTCAAAACATGTGTCGGCTGAGTGTATTAATGAATCACCAACAAATATAAGGTGACAAGACTGCTCCAATTCTTGGTAAAATCAGTATACAATCATACAAAGAGTCATATCAATGAACCAGCAACCATGTGATACCGGTACTTAAACCCAAATTCACTTTAATATATGTTCTCATTTCTTCTCAAAGTTGTTTCCGTTAATATATTTGCATTTGAAAGATTTACTTTGAAATCATAATTACATATAAGCTAATTCTGCACCTTAGGACCGTACAAAATGCTGTTCCTCACCTTTTTCCTAGTTACCTCATAGGTTTGATCATATTTCTCGAGTTGTATATAAAATAGTAGACCTTCTCTACTGACTTTAATGTTAGCATTATAAATATATTTGAGACCCAAACCAGAATGATTGTTCCCAGATTCAGATGAAGAAGAGTAAGCAGCAATTGATTTTTAGTTTTAGTTTCAAAACAATGGAACTGCCGCTGGTACATCAGAAAACCTATCCAACAATCTATGTTTAAGAAGTGAATTTACGATTACTTGTCCCTAAATCATAATATGGTAATGCACCATATTTGTTTACTAAGAAGTAGGTCTAAGATACCCTTCCTAGTTGTATGTTACCCTTTGAACAAATAGAGTACATACTAAGAAGAGATTAATAAAATAGGAGAAATATCTTTGGAGTAATTGCGATTTGGGTCACTTTCTGAATATCCACCCCAATGTGACTACTATATTTTAATAAATTCAGAACATGTCAGTACTGAACATTTTGTGCACTTCACATATGAGGTAGTAATATGAGGGCATTAGAGGTGCCCACTTTGTCACCCTATACAATAGTGCAATCTTGTTTCTTTTTCCTTTTTTTCCTTCTTATGTTAAATGAGGTCAGAAACCGTTTTTAGGCTAATTTGGATTTTTTGTCTCCACCTATATGATGGAAGGAAAAATCAGCAGAACTTGGGGCTCAAAAGGCATCTAATTTACCACTGAAGATATTCACTCAATGCTACAGCTAAATACAGCAACAGACCATTGGGTGGAAAACCCATCTGACAGCATTTGGCAGATATCTCCTGATGTACCATTAGATTCCAACTCCTAATGATTATCTGTTTCTATTTGCTGAGACAGTAGATTTAGAAGAGAAAATTGAATAATTGGCACTTGCAGGTACTGAAAAAGTAGCTGCAGAAGATGAGGTTAGTAAGCCCAAAATGATGTCCAAATACCCAGAGAAAATGGGACAGTTTTAACTTGTAATGTTTCATTTCATAAATTAAAAAATAAATTAAACAGATGAGAACCTCTGGAAACAGGCATCATTGGCATGTCATAAGATGCTTCCATTAACCTGGAGTGCGTAAGATCCAATCTGAATTGTCTTACATTGCTCACATTACCTTATAAAATAAGCTTAATTCATCATGAAAAGTGAAAAGACTGCGAGCCTTTCTTTTGTTTTTTATAAAAACTCTACAATACCCTTCCCAGTGTTGGTGAAGTTGATCAATTCCGTATTCGGGAATGTGCAGTTTCCTGATTCAGAGTGCTGTCTAATATGTAATTGATGATGTTGCTATATATTTATATGTTAGAATGTGGGTCCTACCAGCTGATATGCCTTCTAAATGATAATGAAAAATGTGGACCCAAAACATAGCCAACCAACTAGCAAACTGCCTTTCGAAGTGCACCCAGGTTAGAGCAAACAACTACACAACTACAAAAATGCATTTTCGGATGAACAACTGACAGGTTTGAATGGCAGGATTTCACAGTCAATGTGGATGATGAAAATGTATTCATTTATTTACTTAATGGTTGCTGCTGACATTTATTGACAGTTGTCTTCATTTCAAAAGCAAAGACTGACTGTGTGGTTTTCTTTCTCTACTTAAGAAACTGCTTGAAGGCAATGAGATTCAAAGTTTCATTGAAATCAGCAATTAATTATTTCTTTAGATACATTTGGGGAAACTTGAGTCATTAAAAATCGGATGGTGTCCTGCAGATTTGATTTCACTATTTGCATACCTCTCATGTTTTCATTATTGTTCATTTACATAAATTGAAGCTTTGGCTCAATCATTGATTAAACGTGAGCAATGTAAGTAGAGATATTTACGATTATGATTCCAAAGGATGTCATAAACAGTACTAATAACATTTTTCATACATTTTACATTTATGTCAAATATATCTTGAACGATTGAAACACACATGCCTTACCATCAATAATGAGTTAATGTAGTCAAAATGTCGATTCTTCCAAAAGCTACTTCTCTGATTCAGACACCCAAAGTATGTTCTAATTGAGTATTTGAAGAATTGTTAAGCAATATTACGTGTGTTTCAGTCATGAAAAGCAGAATAAGCTGGGAGAAACTGTGTGATTCAATTACAATGTACAGTTTAGAAGCACTTTATTCTCTTTTTTCACGTTGGACTGAGAGAAACAGTCACAGCCTTCTCTTGAAAGCATGCACTCTGGCTGGAAACTATTCTGTTCCTTGCTTTATTCACTACTAACCCAGAGAGATTTACAACAGCATAGCTCTCACCCACATTGAGGCCATCTTTTTTGCATTACAATGTTGTCTATGTGGAAATCTATTATGGACCTCAGAGATTCCCCATGTTGTGTCCTCCTCTTCATATATACCCCGTTTAAAATACAGTGGTTCAATGTCAAAGTTAAAATCTCCCACAACTATAATTAACGCCTTGCCCTGTGGGGTCATACTTGTCCCTAAAGTTTGCGTAACATCTCAGTCTGATCTGTAATGACAAAATCATGGGCAGAATAGTCAGGCATGTGTAGATGTTGAACATGAGAATATAATGATTTTCTTTGTCTTTTATTTTAAAGGCCATAATATCCTCAGAACCTGTCTACAGCATTTATGCTTCAACTCACAAGCATAGGTTGATCTAAATTGTGAAACCCCCACAAGGATGACCTCTCTCATTCTTCCTTTCCAATGCATTACATTTTGGGTAACCGGGTGTAAACATTGAGTTTAAAGTCCATGTTTCATGAACATCCAAATAGTCTGCTTATTCTATCAAAACATACCATTTTGATCACCTGTGTTGGCTGTCAGCCTGGCAATGTTCCATGATAATAACAAGATAGGATGAAAAAAATGTGTGTGTTGGTACATTTTGGGAATGGGTGGCCACCAGAATAGTAGGGGGTGCCTCAGGTTTTTCAGCATCACACAGGTATTTTACAAGATTACATTTGTTTATTTGTTGCACAGCTTGATGTCTTCCTAATATCAGGAGCTTCAATTTGGGAAGGTATTGGTTAAAACATGCTCATTCTCTCTGCTCTATAAAAACTATCCTCCCTCCTTGATGGGAGAGTCCTTCTGTCTATTAATAATAAACCTTCATGGCTGTGCCTGCTAAGTCAAAGGGAGGGAACACTGGAATAGTTCCCTCTGCTCCTGAAATAAAGGTCTGGCATGTACTGGTCTTCGGGCTGACGCTACCACTGTTCATGTAGAGTTCTTGGTAGCTGAGTGCACATCCAGAGATCAACTGGACACACTTTAACCTTCAAACATTTGGTGACAAACCAATGAGGAATGGTCATTACATATAAACTTCACAAGGCTTCTTCCTGGGCTAGCGCACAGAATGTGGATTCAGGGTACACACCAGACAGCCTATTCATGCATCCAGCCAGACCTGCCCCAGGCCACCCTGAGCTCAAACCTGAACTCTCACCATGACCATATGACACATTCTACTTTCCATACTTACCAGCTGAATATGGCCTCACTGTGGAGTCCCAAAGGTTACTATTTTAATGGAGATGTGCGGAGAGCCAGCCTGTTTTTTTCCTGAACCCAAATGGCTTAGTGCAGCCTTCAGAACATGTACATACTGCTGCCACCAGCCACTGAGTACATGCAAGGAGTCAAACTGGGTGATCTGCTCAATAAAAGATATGGGTGACCTTGAGGGCACCATATTCCCAGGGAAACATAGTGTACAACAAGTCAGGCTCTCCTTCCAAACTATACCCACCTCTCACCAACCACATTAAATAGGCCTTCAATTTGGCACTGTAAAACCCATTTGAATAACAATATAGTGCTCACTACTTCATGTCCATGTCTTCAACCCCAGATCTCCCCAGACATCCATCAGCTGAGGACTTCCATGCACCTCTCCCCTATGTCTCTGGCACAAATCCTGCTCTCCCTCCCTTGTTGCCTTTTACAAGCCATCCTTCCTTAAACTCTGCACTGCTCTTAACTCTGCCAAATCCACCCATAACAACACCCTCACTGCTTTCCTCCTATCCCATCCTCCTGACATACAAATGACCCCAATGTCTGTATTGCCACCATCCCTACCACCTTACGCCCTCTCCTCTAAGCTGCAGGCTTTGCCTGCAATGCCTCTTCAAATATCAACTGTGAGGTTGGCATTATGGTAGGAAAAAAAATAGACAACAGATTCAAAGTGTAATAAAGGCTAAAAGGCTTTTCATTAAAGAAAATGTCATGATGGTGTAAAGCCTAACTTTCCTATGTTAAGGTGGGATTTCCCTACCTAAAGAAACTAAGGATAGTCTATGTCAGTAAGTTTAACTGAAAGTCTGTCTGTGTCCAAAAATATATGCTTGTCCTCACAACTAATACAAATCAATGAGTAGGGATATCAACCATAAACTAAACAGGGTTCCAAAAGTAAAATTCTGAGCTATTTATAGCTCGGGATTACTCTTCAGCCTCTTTTCCCCAAATGTCATCCAGTTTACCGCAATGTTCAATGTACCTTCTTTTGGACTCAAATTAATAAAGTTCCACACCTTTGTAAATGTCAGGGTGCCCTTCCTCAAGTTCAATATGGTTCCATGGCAGAACGTCTCAGGGTTCCCTTCTCCAAGTTCAATATCAAAAGATGTCACAAAAAGAAGTACCTTAAAGCTTTGTCTTTAAACTGAGTTTCAATAGCCTTTACCACTCAAGGTTCCCTTCCCCAAGTCTTATATGCACCAATAGTACTTTTCCTTTTGACACAATAGCAAGCTTCCTTGATAGCATATAGGAGTTCTCTGGTCTTGGCACAGTTGTTAGGCGAAACGGACCAACCATTACAGGTCATGCAACCAGGAAACTTCCATTTGCTTTAAGTAGTTAATTATTCAACATGTAGGAGTTCTCTGGTCTGGGCGCAGCTGATGAATTGCACAATCCACCCATTACAGGTCATGCAACCAGAAACTTCAAGTTCTCTTTGAGCAGTTCAATATTCAACCAAACAAATGGTTTCCCAAATGCAGCTCCACAACAAGCACTTTCTCAACTCTACAATCATTCAACCAACTTAGTTTCCTATTTTTTTTCAGTTCATAGGTCAATAATAGCAGGTTTGTTATTTTCATTCAACTTGGTATTCAATGTTAGCAGTTGTGCTGTTTCATGCAATTCTATGTTCAAAATGATTAGCCTTGCCTTTTCTTTAGTTTTGGTATTCAATATGTGCAATTTAGCTTATTTCATTCAGTTTGGTATTCAACAAAAGCAGTTCATTTATTTATTTATTTACATTTATAAAGTGCACAAAACATTGCTTGGGCATTGTGGCGCAGTTTAGCCCATTTCATTCCATTCGGTATTCAATAAGTGTAGTTTTGCTTTTTTCATTCAGTTTGGTATTCAATAAATGCAGTTTGCGGAGTTGGCTGCAGAGTTATACTGCAGTCTACACAGTCCGCGCGGATCAGGAGCATCAAGTTGAAGAGGCTCTGACTGTGATTCATTGCTTGACTACTAATCGCAGTAATCACTACTAAAATAATTCACTTTATATGCCTCCTGTATCCCTTTTATGATTACTGTCTCTGAGTGGGTTGGCTGGCCATCCCAGCATTCCGGCTACTAATTAGCTTTTGGAAAATACGAATGCCTTATTTCGTTGACTTGAAAACGCATGTCACCATGGCCTCCTTGTTTGTTTAATTTGATACCAGTGTTTACTGGATTTCTTGCACACAGAGCGACTGCGGGCCTGCTGTGCCTTTGAGCTCTGATCTGAAATTTTTCTCTGGGCGTTTCAGAGTCTTTCACATGGTTATGGGACAATTTGATGAGAGAGACTGGATCTGCGCCTGTGCAGTCATTGTTCTTGACATTTCGTGCAGTGCGACTTTGGGCCTTGGAGCTCTGCTTTGGTAATTCCTCTCACCTCGTTAGCGTGGTTTTTGATCTGAGTGACTGGAACCGCGCTTCTTGACATTCATGCACTGGAAGCCGGCAGACTGGCACATGCCATACTCCTTAATGATCAATTAATGTGTTACACATTTTGCTTTATACTCCTGGGTGCCTTGGAGCTCTGTTTCATTTATCTACATATGTCTTTGATATAATTACAGACATTGAATGGACTGCTATTAATTATTAATTTCCCAGAGTAAGTCTTGTATACACCATTTTAATTGCTATTTTAACTTTATCTTAAATGCTGACAGGATTCATTTGATTGGTATTCTACCTGTCAGGACTGTGAAATAACCAATAGTTTGGGATTTGGATTTGTGATAATTTGAAACATGCCCTTAGAATTAAAAAGGGTAAACGAGATGTGACGACCACTAAGAATGACATTCTTAACTTGGTTCACCCTATCACAGGCTTTATCAGCCCCAAAGTCCAGGTACAGAAATTAACCTACCAAATATTACACCCAGCAAAGTAACATTGAGTGACACCCTTCACTCATTTACCATTGACAACAATGGTTCACTCCTCAATCTATGTAACAATTTAAAAAGGAACTCATTGGGGTCACCCTATACTGAGATGGATTCTATAAAACGGACAAATCTATCTGTCCCAATTTAACTGGTTTAATCTCTGAATCAGAAGATACGGAACACGAAATGGATGAAGAATCAAATAATTCATATGTGAATGTAACGGTGGGGAAGGATATGGGTAACAAACCCAAGGCATACTCTTCTCACTATGTCAGCTAAAATTAATGCTTTGTTTGAATTTGTACTAGGATGGCAGAAGATTAAAACGATTTTAAATCATTAGCAGCTAGGATGATGGATGTCAGGGGTCCCATTGGTGTATATGTTGCCATAGCTGCAGATTCTTGCACCCCCGCAGACATTGGTAACAAAACTCCAATGGCCATTAATGCAGCACTGGACTCTCATCCCATGGAATTAAAGGTGTTGCCTGATAAAATAAAACCGATATACTGACTAGAGGGGATGGGTTGCATTATTAACAGGTGGTTCTATATACCACGAATGAACCAGAAGCCTTTGATATTTTGTGACAGGAAATTCAAATGATGGACAAAACCACCACACAAAAATGTAATGGTACTAAAGGAATAAATATAAGTCAAATGCAACAGGACTGCATTTAAACCTTCCCTTAGTACCCCCTCTCCAAAGAACGACATGTAAAATGAAGGATCAAATAATAGTGGTTGATAAAGAGGTTGCTGACTTACATACTTTACTGATGTCCTCTAATATTATTGTCTCACACGTTAGTGAGAATAGGGAACTTAGACAGGTCGATCTCTGTGGCCCTCTGGATAGTTGGTTTCTGGTAGATCGGCAACACCACTTCCAGAAATAATGGATGGTCCCCCCTTATCAATGCCGATTAGGGTTGATCAACTGTTACCTCTAAAGCATCCTAGAATATTGATCCCAAAGGTTTCGAACACTAATAAACATCTTCCCATGAATCCAACTTTTACTAATATCATAGACGAGGAGGATGCATGGAAGAAACTGACTTCATTCGTAAAATTAGAGGAAGTTAATCATACAAATGATAGTATTTTCTTGAACAAAACTAATATTCTAATTACTGTCGAATTCAATTCCCTGTCTTTCTATGACTCGAAATGGGGATATATTAAGATTGGAATTACCCAAATGGGATATTCTTACTAATTGGGCACTGTTAGAATTGTCCTCCCCTGCAGTAAGAGTTTCATTATATTTGTGAACTGATTTATTACTGGAATTGGGATACAATCTCACAAAAAGGTATGAGGCACCTATTAAGGCTACAACAAAAATCCTAAAAATAACAAACCTTCCATTGTTAATCACATATTGAGGAACGATGTACAATATAACATTCAAGATAATGAGAATGGGTTTTCTTCTGATACCAACTGATCATGCACACATTTGATTTTGATATATTGTGTTTATTGCAACACAAGAGGTTATAACTAATTTCTTAACTAGACGGAAGTTAAGGCCCTGGTAGGATCTAGCCATGGTTTATTTTATTACAAGAAATATGGCAGTAAAAGATTTTATAGTTGAGAGCTATACTGTCTTTTATCACCATACAACTAAAGGAGCACGTGGCTGACCAACGGGTGGCCTGGCCATAAGTGCGCAGTCATGCTTTGCAATTAGTCCACTTTGTGTGGAATATTACTCCCAATATGTACTATCTGCTATTTTGCATCTCTGTTCTTCTGTAAAAGACATATTGATTATTAATGTCTATTCCCCCATGATAGAAATAATAATAACATTGTATCTGCAATTGATGATATAATGAATACTTGGCAACATCATTTTTTTAATTATAACATTTTAATCGCTTAAACTCTCTGAATCTAGAGAAATGCAATATCACTCATATTGAACCACATGACCTAATGAGCTTTTTAGTTTTGATACTGTTATGTTATGTTATGTTATGTTATTTGGCATTTATATAGCGCTCTATATATCATTGGTATGATCTCGAAGTGCTGGTAGGTTGAGCGCACTCTGTGACCGTAGTCCAGGTCAGTTGAGAGAGGAAGGTGTTGTAGGTTGCATGGGTTCACCAGTTATGCGTTTAGCTGATGTAATTGCCTGATGGTAGCTGTGTTACATGTTACATTTCTGATTCCACACTATCTCTTTGTTTCTTTGCGATTCATTGGATACATAAGGACTGGCATAAAGAATTTCTTAATGACTGGCCTTACAACTGACAGCGATGGAAGCGATGTTGCAGAGCACAGTTGATATGTGGTATGCCATAGGCCTTAGAGATGGGCATGAGAGCAGCCTCCCTTGAGAAGTACACCGTTATGATGCTTCTGGCTCAAGTCCCAAGGCTGCTAGAGGCTGCCATGCAAAGACAGTCTGCTCTGTTACAAAATGTATTTTCTTTCTCCCTGTTCTGGGAAATGTTATGATAGGTGGTGTTAATGGGTGAGAATAATATGTAGCATCTGCATTGTACATAAGTATGAGCCAGGCATGGGAGGGCAGAACTAAATGCAGTCCTCCCAAGCACTGGTGTGTGTTAGACTTACATAGCTTGTTCACCCCACTTCTGGCCTTGTGTATTATTTGTGTCCGAGTGCCTGGAATACCTGAGACGGTGTGAGGGTGCTGGATGAGCACTGGTATCATAGGGAGCAGGACGAGCTCCATCCTAGCATTAGGTGTGGTGGTAGTGGTATCAGTTGAATGTGTGCAGTCTGGAGGGTAGGGGAGTGTTTGGGTAGAATTATGATCTAAGGAGATCGATATTCCGGGTTCAGTCGATTCAGATGGTTGTGGTTGCTATTACGGAAAGAGACACGTTTTTAGAGCTTTGTCGAACATCATATAGGGCCTCATTACACGGAAGGCGGTGATCCAGGGTGCTATTAGCACCCTGGACCATGCCGGTAAATTACCGGCACCGCCTTGGCGGAAAGGGGATTTACCGCCCCATTCCAAGGTTGGTGGGGCGGTAAATCCCCCTTCCGCCATTGCCCTTCCCCATTCCCATTTCTGCCCCATAGGGCTCTATGGGAATGGGGAAGGCGCTAATTACGGCACCGCAATTTTGCGGTGCCGTAATTAGCTCCGAGGTCCCTTAGCGGGTTGGTTTTTAACGCCTGCAAAAAGCAGGCGTTAAAGCACCAACCCGCTAAGGGACCTCGTAGTAAGGCGGTAATGGTTAACGGTCACCGTTACCATTAACGGTGGCCGTTAACCATTACCGCCTTCCGTGTAATGAGGCCCATAGTCTTGGAAGTGTCGAATATGTGGGGGAAGCAAGTTCCACAGAGTTGGGGCCAAGGTTGAGAAGGGGGATCCTCCATTCCTGACAGAGTTAGAGTTTGGGATTACTAGAAGGAGGCCGGTAATTGATTTTAGGGTGTGAGATGGGAGGTATGGTTTTATCTTTTCTTGTAGGTATAATGGGCCAGTCTTGTGCACTGCTCGGTGAGTGATCCATACGGTCTTGAAGGTGGCCCTTCTTCTGATAGGGAGCCAGTGGAGGGTTCAAAGAGTTGGTGAGATGTGGTCTCTTTGACCCAGGGCAAAGAGCAGTTTTGCGGCACCATTTTGGGCTCTTTAGAGTTTGCTGAGTTGGTATGCTGGGGCTCCTAGGTATAGGGAGTTAGCATAGTCCAGTCTCAATATCACAATAGACATAACTGCAGCAAATCTGTTCGGGAAGGAGAGGTAGGGAAAAAGCGTCTAAGAAGTTTGAGGTGATAGTGACAGCCTTTTGGCACGTTGTTGATCTGATTTGATTGGAGAGGGTTAGGCGGGAGTCCATAGTGCAGCCAAAGTTTTTTTTACTGTTTTGGGGGGAGCGGATCTGCTAGAAGGACAGTATTGCTGCACACCATGATTTCAATTTTAGCAGGGTTCAAGAGGAGGTGGTTTATTGTCATCCATTGATCAATATTGCAAAGGCAGGATTCAAGGTCAGGATGGGGGTAAGTGCTTGATTTGGGTATCGTCAGCGTAGATGTAGCACGAGATGTGGATGATTCCAGGTAGAGTGGACATATAGAGGTTGACCAGGGGAGCAGATAGGCATGTGCCTTGTGGTACTCCAGTGTTCACTGAGTGAGCAACCGAGACAAAAGGAGAGATGAGGGTTATTTGTTTCCTGTTGTTGAGGAAGGAGGTGATCCACTTGAGAGCAGTGCCACAGATTCCTAGGGAGTAGAGGCGGTCAGGGAGGATTGAGTGGTTAACCGTGTTAAAGGCTGCAGAGAGGTCGAGGAGAATCAGTGCAGAGCATTCTTCAGAGTCTGCAGTGACCTTGAGATCATCCCAGATCGAAATCAGTGTGGTTTCTGTTCCATGTCGTGGTCTGAAGCCTGATTGTGCAGGGTCGAGGAGACTGTTCGATTCTACAAAGGCATTGAGTTGGGAGTTTCACTAGAAATCTGGTGTTGGAGATTGGTCTGTAGTTTTTGCGGTCAAGAAGAAGAAGAGGTTTGACATGCACTATTTTAAAGGCATTAGGGAAGATGCCAGATGCGATGGAGTCATTTAGTATGGCTCTTGCATGTTCTCCTGCGCAGGTAGACGAGAATATTTCTTTTAGGACAGAGGCAGGGCAGGGGCTGAGGGGTGACCCTGAGGGTTTTCTGGCAGATACTATGTCAAATAACTTGTTTCTGGAGATGGGTTTGAAGGAGTCGAAGGTAGGGAGGTTGGGTGTCAGGCCAATGGGATCCGGAGGGGTCGGTGGTGGGAGGGGGGAGAGGGAGGATAGCTTGGTGTTAAGGGATGTCGTGTAACGCTCACCTGACTCCCACGGGGGCGCTGGCCTGGTTCGCGCTGCTGTGACCTCGTCTTAGGTGATGCGCAGGGTTCGGAAGAGGGACTGGACCGGGCCCCAGTTCTGGCTTGTCTGACTCGCAGAAGTATCCTTCTGTAGGTGAGAATAGGGGGTTAACTGTCTGCGGGGTAATGCAATCGGCCTCCCACTTACCCCTCTCACCCTCCTCAAAACCCTTCTGTGCTTCCCTGTAGCGTATCACCTTAGGGTCTGGAAGGACGAGCTCTCCATTCTGCTTCTGATGCAGGGGCGCGTTGGTATCCAGTTACGTCACTGGATTTTCGGATGGGTGAGAACCAAACTTGCTTGGCTTCCAGGTAAGTTTTTCTATAAGTGGTTCCCCTTGTGTCCATGCATTAATGTTCTAATGCTAATGTCTTTTTCCCCATAGGGGCCGTGGTACGGAATGCCGGGGAACAGGCACCGACCCGAGGTGAGCGGTGAAATCCTTGTGGAAATCAGGTAAGTCTTTAGTGAGTGTTTTGGTAATGTCTTTTCATTCACTCATTAACGCTGATGTCTTTTTCCCATTAGGGGCCGGGGTCCGAAAATGCCTGGATGCGGCGCGGACCCGAAATGAAAAGGGAATGACCCAACAGGTAAGTCTTGACATGGAGTTTTAGCTTCCCTTTTCCCTTCTTTCTCTCACCTTTGTTCTTGTCTTTTTCTCACTAGGCGCGGGGGCGCGACTGCAAATCCGGATGGTCGCTGCTGAACATGGAGGCGCCCTGTAAAGGTGAGTAGAATGCGGCGCTGCAGCGATCGATGCGATGTGCTTTTAAAAATAAATGTCTTCCTTTTCAGGATTGTCGGCGAAATGTCTTAGGGATGCAGATTTAGCAGGTGAGGCCTTTTCCTTCTTCTGTTCTCTTGTTCCCTTCCTTTGCAGGTGATTCAGGATGCTGGCAGGTGTGGCAGAAGTCAAGATGCAGGAGCAGACACGGTGAGCGTCCAGCTGCTAGATGCAGAACAACGCGAAGCACGTGTGGCTGATCGGGTGTGGTTTAAATAGCCTTGGAAGAAGTTCCTAGAATGTGTCCTTCCTCCAATCAGGTATGTATCCTTCCCCGACCAGGCCCGGGTGGTAAATGAGTCCCACAGGTAAAGTAGTTCCTTTCAGGCCTCAAGGAGGCCGGGGTTCTGCAGCATGGTCTGCATCAGGTAAGTGCACCCAAACACTTTCATAATGAGCCTGGCGCCTATGGCGCCAGGACTGACGTTTTCTATGAGCCTGGCGCCATAGGCGCCAGGACGCTGTACAAAGGGCTCCTATAAGGGGTTGCTGGGACCTTCCCCGGGGACTTGATGTCCGCTTTCGGGGACGCAGGGCCTGAGCCGGCTCCCCGGGAGCAGGCATCGGGACAGCACTCCCCCCCAAGGCCCCTCCCAAGGTTGTTCCCTCCGGGGGTTTTGGTTTGTTTGGGAAGAGTCGGTGGAATTTCCTGACTAATCGAGGTGCATGCACATGGTCACTGGGTTCCCACGACCTCTCCTGAGGTCCGTACCCCTTCCAATCAATTAGGTAGAAAAGCTTTGACCTAAACATTTTTGAATCTAAAATGTTCTTCACTTCGAATTCGGGTTCCCCATCTATTTGAATAGGTTCTGGAGGTTTGAGTAGTTGGGTTCCGGGTACCACTGGTTTCAGAAGTGACACATGAAAAACAGGGTGAATTCGCATATTAGCTGGTAAATCAAGTTTAACCGCTACTGGGTTAATTATTGCCGTAATAGAATAAGGTCCCAGATATTGGGTTAAAAGTTCGAGGCCCTTTGAGCGGTAAATGTCTGGTAGCTAACCACACTTGATCCCCAATCTGATACGGAGGTGCTTCACTCCGATGTAGGTCAGCATTCTCCTTGTATTTCTCTTGGCTTGTTGTAAATACGTGGTTGCCTCTTTGAAGGCTCGGGTAATGGTAGAATGCAGATGTTCTACTGCGGGCACTCCGAGGTTCTGAGGTGAGTCGATGTTTGAGGTTCGAGGGTGATGTCCAAACAAGGTATAAAAAGGACTGTGGCCAGTTCCAGAGTGTACCAAATTATTATATGCGTATTCGGCTATCCAAAGAATGTCTTTCCAGTTGCTTTCAGATTGCTGTAACATACACCGTAAGTACTGCTCAAGGGTCTGATTTGTCCTCTCGGTCTGACCATCGGTCTGAGGGTGGTGACTGGTCGATAATCTTACGTCATTTGACGTAACATTTGCGCCAGAAGTGGGAAATGAATTGGCTTCCCCGGTCAGAGATTAGTATGGATGGGAATCCATGTAGCCGAACAATATTTTCGAGGAATTCTTTGGCTAGGACAGAAGCTGAAGGTAAACCTTTCAAAGGAATGAAGTGGGCCATTTTGGAAAACAAATCCACAATTACCAGATGTCATGATCTCTGCTTCCAAAAGGTCAGGGTTTTCCCAACTCCCTTGGAAGCAGATCCATAACCCAGGTTCCGAGTGCCAACCAGTCCCAATTGGGACCTTTTGGACCCAGTCCTGGCGCCAGTGGCACCAGGCTCATAAATATGCCCAATCCCAGCGCTGGAAGCGCCGGGCTCATAATGCTTGGGTGGACTTACCTGCAGCAGACCATGCTGCTTACTTGCCTGCCAGTTGAGCCTCTGATCCTCTTCTGTTTGGAACTACTTTTCCTGTTGGGTGGGGCAGGAGCCACTCCCTAGATTCAGAACACTGGAACTCTTCTGGAAAGCAGGAACTCTTTTCTTACCTAGGCGTGGCTGTGGAAGGAGACACCTAAGCACTACAGGAGGCTATTTAAACCACACCCGATGGATGAATCTTGCTTTGCGTTATTCTGCATCCTCTGCAGCAGAACGTTCATCGTGTCTTCTGCATCTGATCCTGGGCCTAAGGAAAAAGGCTTACCATCCTGAATCCAGTCTTCAGCAACACCTATAAAGACAAGAAAGAACAGGTTAGCATTACGGTCTTCAGTGACAGCTCTTCACTTACCTGGTCCATCGGCTGTCACCAACGCCTCGCTCTGCATTCCGGCATCTGAAAGACAAAGGCTTACCTACTCTTCGTGCGCTCCGGAGGTCTTCACACTGCATTCCGGCATCTGAAAGACAAAAGCTTACCAACTCTTCGCACGCTCCGGAGGCCTTCGGCGCTGCATCCCGCATCTGAAAGACAAAACAAGGTGCGTTTAAAGACATTGGGGAACTTTAATACTCACGTGCCATTACTCCTTTCCACATCTAACCCATTGGGTATTCCGGCACCCTGCAGCCGCTCCGAACTTGTACCTGCAAAATAAAAAGACAGTTAGAGCGCATCGTGAAGCAGGCAACAAGCGCTTACTTACGTGCTTCCAGGCGCTTCTATTCATCACACGGGCTCCATCTTCAACTCACTTCAGCCCGTCATCCGCCATTCCCGGAACCCTGCAAAACAAGAAACATCATTACTAAAGACTTTAAAGACATTAGAATTACTCGAAACTTACCGTTCGTGCAGTAAACGCCGGACAGCAGTCCTCTGAAGTCAAGAGGCCTGCTCCCCTTATCCAGTGAAGAAACTGGTTACAGCACCCTGCCCCGAGGCAGATGGAGAGCACGGCGTTCACTTACCTAAGGTGAGAGCGTTAACCTTTGGGGTTCTACAGGAGAAGAGAAAGGGAAGAAGAGAGAGACATTCAATAACCCAGTTCCTTAATCCCATATTTTCTATCTGCAGACATCTTACCCTTCAAGTCAGACATACAGTGCACAGAGGTCCAGCCCAAAGAGCCAGCCGTGTGTTACACATCACCTTTGCAGATACGGTATACGCCCAGTCAAGACCGGCGCCTCTACGGGAATCAGGTGAGCGTTACAGAACGCAAAGCCTACCACAAAACTCCCGTCCAGGCGCTATGGAAACCTCGGATACCGACCAGCTAGCCCAGTTACTTGGGGAACTAAGGGCAGAAGTGCATGCAGCCCGTCAGGAAATGAACGCTCTAAGAAGGGAACTGATTATTTCCAAGGAGTGAACAGATGATCTCGCTAGACAATTGCTACAGTCACAAGCCGGACAGACCCCGTTACCCGCATCTGGGGGAAATCTTCCTTCTACATCCTCTATGAATCCAGTGCAGATCAACCTACCTGGGAATGTACCTCTGGCTCCGCCCGAACGATTTTCTGGTGACCCAAAGAGGTTTGCAGTATTTATCAATCAGTGCCGGTTGCATTTCTTATGCCGGCCAGCAGCCTTTCCAACTGATCAAGCTAAAGTAGCTTTCGTGCTTTCGTACCTTAGTGGCAATGCGGCAGAATGGTCGATCCCTCTAGTAAATCAAGATGATCCGGTCCTCCATGATTTTCAAGCTTTTCAGCTCAGTATGGAAAAACTGTTCGCAAGACATTCACAGGGGCAGGCCTTGGACAATGAGCTTCTTTCGTTGCGACAAGGTAATCAAGACCTTTTGGCTTATATTGCGTCTTTCAACAGACTGATAGTGGAAACTCAATGGCCTGAGGACAAAAGGATTATGCTGTTTTATAGAGGTCTACGTGGAGAGCTCAAAGATGTGTTAGCCCAAGTAGTGAATCCCCCACAAGATTGTTCGGACTATATAGACTTAGTCGTTCAAATAGATCACAGACTGCAGAACAGGAAGGCCGATCGTTCCAAGTTTGATGCTCGAGTATTTTCCAAACCGCCAACTCCTTCCAAAGGAGTAGACCCCGGGGAACCCCGGGGACCCTGAAAGGTCCTCTTGTGTTAGAGGACCTTTCAGGGTCTGAAAGGTCCTCTAACACAAAAGGAGCGTGAAAGAAGAAAACAGTTGCAATTATTCCTCTATTGCGGAAACTCAGGGCACTTTCTTCGAGACTGTCCGGTGAAACCTGCCAAGAAGGCAGTAGGAGCTGCAGTTACCAAAGTTACAAACTCTGAGCAGGGAAACGACCTCGCCCGACAAGAATAGAGGTCCTCTTGCCGAGCGTGAAAACCAGTTCCGTGACCTCGCATTTCGTGACATCTATGGTCCTCATTAGCCCTGATAATCCGGATCGATTACATGCAATTGAAGCTTACGTCGACAGCGGTGCCATCGGCAATTATGTGGATCATGAAATGGTTTTGAGGATGAATCTAACTCTTTGTCCCAAGGCTGTAAAGGACGTCATTACTACGGTGGATGGTACGGAGATAGCCTCCGGGCCAGTAACGCATACCACTCAAGAGGTGACGCTAGTAAGTCAAGATGGACACCATGAGAAGATCGTGTTCGATGTGATCAAGGCCCCTCAGTTTCAGATTATTCTAGGAATACCTTGGTTAGAGAAACACAATCCTCTGATCGATTGGCGAGCAAGAACGGTCCAGTTTCCAGAATGTGTCTCTACTTGTCACCCTCCACCTGGTGTTGCACTGGCAGCAATTTCTTCAGAGACTCCCCAGTTACCTCCCGAATACCTAGAATACCAAGATGTTTTCCGGAAGGATCAGGCTAACTCTCTACCTCCTCATAGGTCTTATGACTGCCAGATAGACCTGATACCTGGATCGACTCCTCCTTGTAGTAGAATTTATGCCCTCACCGAGCCTGAGAACCTTCACCTTCGACAATACCTGGATCAATACCTGGCAAATGGGTTTATTCGTCCTTCCAAGTCCCCTGCTTCTTCAGCTTTGTTCTTCGTTCCAAAAAAGGAAGGAGACCTTAGAACTTGTATAGATTATCGCTCCCTGAACCAGATCACCGTTAAGAATAGATATCCGTTACCTTTGATCCCTGAACTCCTGGACCAAGTCAGAAAAGCATGCATATATACAAAGCTGGATCTTAGAGGAGCTTACCACTTGGTACGAGTAAAAGAGGGCGATGAATGGAAGACGGCCTTCCGCACCAAGTATATCAGGTCATGCCCTTCGGACTTTGCAATGCCCCGGCCGCCTTTCAATATTTTATGAACGATGTCCTCAGAGAGCTCATAGATGTGTTTTCAACGTGACTGAAGTTGAATTCTTGGGATTCATATTATCACCTGGCGGAGTGCGTATGGATTCAAAGAAGGTCGATGCAGTTCTCAAATGGCCATCACCATCCTCCGTAAAAAGGTGTGCAAAGCATGTTAGGCTTCGCTAACTTTTACCGCAGGTTTATCCCCGAATTCTCTCGAATAGTCCAGCCCATCACTGCCTTGTTAAAGAAAAACAAACGTTTTGAATGGTCTACCGAGGCGGAACAAGCTTTCCAGGATTTGAAGACTAAATTTATCTCTGCACCAATCTTAAAACACCCTCGCCCCGAACTCCCCTACATCGTGGAAACTGATGCTTCAAGCCTTGCCATGGGGGCAGTTCTATCACAAAAGGACCCGGTAACCAATCAGTTGCATCCCGTGGCATTTTGGTCCCGCAAATTCTCGCCTCCTGAAATCAATTACACGATTACTGACAAGGAACTTCTGGCTATCAAGTCTGCCTTTAAGGCTTGGCGGCATTATCTGCTGGGGGCCCGACACACCGTTACTGTGATTACGGATCACCGAAACCTGCAATATTTGAAAACCGCAAAAGCCCAATCCTCTAGACAACTCCGTTGGGCATTATTCTTTGCCGAGTTTGACTTCATAATTACATTCTAGGGTTCCCCATCTATTTGAATAGGTTCTGGAGGTTTGAGTAGTTGGGTTCCGGGTACCACTGGTTTCAGAAGTGACGCATGAAAAACAGGGTGAATTCGCATATTAGCTGGTAAATCAAGTTTAACCGCTACTGGGTTAATTATTGCCGTAATAGAATAAGGTCCCAGATATTGGGTTAAAAGTTCGAGGCCCTTTGAGCGGTAAATGTCTGGTAGCTAACCACACTTGATCCCCAATCTGATACGGAGGTGCTTCACTCCGATGTAGGTCAGCATTCTCCTTGTATTTCTCTTGGCTTGTTGTAAATACGTGGTTGCCTCTTTGAAGGCTCGGGTAATGGTAGAATGCAGATGTTCTACTGCGGGCACTCCGAGGTTCTGAGGTGAGTCGATGTTTGAGGTTCGAGGGTGATGTCCAAACAAGGTATAAAAAGGACTGTGGCCAGTTCCAGAGTGTACCAAATTATTATATGCGTATTCGGCTATCCAAAGAATGTCTTTCCAGTTGCTTTCAGATTGCTGTAACATACACCGTAAGTACTGCTCAAGGGTCTGATTTGTCCTCTCGGTCTGACCATCGGTCTGAGGGTGGTGACTGGTCGATAATCTTACGTCATTTGACGTAACATTTGCGCCAGAAGTGGGAAATGAATTGGCTTCCCCGGTCAGAGATTAGTATGGATGGGAATCCATGTAGCCGAACAATATTTTCGAGGAATTCTTTGGCTAGGACAGAAGCTGAAGGTAAACCTTTCAAAGGAATGAAGTGGGCCATTTTGGAAAACAAATCCACAATTACCAGATGTCATGATCTCTGCTTCCAAAAGGTCAGGGTTTTCCCAACTCCCTTGGAAGCAGATCCATAACCCAGGTTCCGAGTGCCAACCAGTCCCAATTGGGACCTTTTGGACCCAGTCCTGGCGCCAGTGGCACCAGGCTCATAAATATGCCCAATCCCAGCGCTGGAAGCGCCGGGCTCATAATGCTTGGGTGGACTTACCTGCAGCAGACCATGCTGCTTACTTGCCTGCCAGTTGAGCCTCTGATCCTCTTCTGTTTGGAACTACTTTTCCTGTTGGGTGGGGCAGGAGCCACTCCCTAGATTCAGAACACTGGAACTCTTCTGGAAAGCAGGAACTCTTTTCTTACCTAGGCGTGGCTGTGGAAGGAGACACCTAAGCACTACAGGAGGCTATTTAAACCACACCCGATGGATGAATCTTGCTTTGCGTTATTCTGCATCCTCTGCAGCAGAACGTTCATCGTGTCTTCTGCATCTGATCCTGGGCCTAAGGAAAAAGGCTTACCATCCTGAATCCAGTCTTCAGCAACACCTATAAAGACAAGAAAGAACAGGTTAGCATTACGGTCTTCAGTGACAGCTCTTCACTTACCTGGTCCATCGGCTGTCACCAACGCCTCGCTCTGCATTCCGGCATCTGAAAGACAAAGGCTTACCTACTCTTCGTGCGCTCCGGAGGTCTTCACACTGCATTCCGGCATCTGAAAGACAAAAGCTTACCAACTCTTCGCACGCTCCGGAGGCCTTCGGCGCTGCATCCCGCATCTGAAAGACAAAACAAGGTGCGTTTAAAGACATTGGGGAACTTTAATACTCACGTGCCATTACTCCTTTCCACATCTAACCCATTGGGTATTCCGGCACCCTGCAGCCGCTCCGAACTTGTACCTGCAAAATAAAAAGACAGTTAGAGCGCATCGTGAAGCAGGCAACAAGCGCTTACTTACGTGCTTCCAGGCGCTTCTATTCATCACACGGGCTCCATCTTCAACTCACTTCAGCCCGTCATCCGCCATTCCCGGAACCCTGCAAAACAAGAAACATCATTACTAAAGACTTTAAAGACATTAGAATTACTCGAAACTTACCGTTCGTGCAGTAAACGCCGGACAGCAGTCCTCTGAAGTCAAGAGGCCTGCTCCCCTTATCCAGTGAAGAAACTGGTTACAGCACCCTGCCCCGAGGCAGATGGAGAGCACGGCGTTCACTTACCTAAGGTGAGAGCGTTAACCTTTGGGGTTCTACAGGAGAAGAGAAAGGGAAGAAGAGAGAGACATTCAATAACCCAGTTCCTTAATCCCATATTTTCTATCTGCAGACATCTTACCCTTCAAGTCAGACATACAGTGCACAGAGGTCCAGCCCAAAGAGCCAGCCGTGTGTTACACATCACCTTTGCAGATACGGTATACGCCCAGTCAAGACCGGCGCCTCTACGGGAATCAGGTGAGCGTTACAGAACGCAAAGCCTACCACAAAACTCCCGTCCAGGCGCTATGGAAACCTCGGATACCGACCAGCTAGCCCAGTTACTTGGGGAACTAAGGGCAGAAGTGCATGCAGCCCGTCAGGAAATGAACGCTCTAAGAAGGGAACTGATTATTTCCAAGGAGTGAACAGATGATCTCGCTAGACAATTGCTACAGTCACAAGCCGGACAGACCCCGTTACCCGCATCTGGGGGAAATCTTCCTTCTACATCCTCTATGAATCCAGTGCAGATCAACCTACCTGGGAATGTACCTCTGGCTCCGCCCGAACGATTTTCTGGTGACCCAAAGAGGTTTGCAGTATTTATCAATCAGTGCCGGTTGCATTTCTTATGCCGGCCAGCAGCCTTTCCAACTGATCAAGCTAAAGTAGCTTTCGTGCTTTCGTACCTTAGTGGCAATGCGGCAGAATGGTCGATCCCTCTAGTAAATCAAGATGATCCGGTCCTCCATGATTTTCAAGCTTTTCAGCTCAGTATGGAAAAACTGTTCGCAAGACATTCACAGGGGCAGGCCTTGGACAATGAGCTTCTTTCGTTGCGACAAGGTAATCAAGACCTTTTGGCTTATATTGCGTCTTTCAACAGACTGATAGTGGAAACTCAATGGCCTGAGGACAAAAGGATTATGCTGTTTTATAGAGGTCTACGTGGAGAGCTCAAAGATGTGTTAGCCCAAGTAGTGAATCCCCCACAAGATTGTTCGGACTATATAGACTTAGTCGTTCAAATAGATCACAGACTGCAGAACAGGAAGGCCGATCGTTCCAAGTTTGATGCTCGAGTATTTTCCAAACCGCCAACTCCTTCCAAAGGAGTAGACCCCGGGGAACCCCGGGGACCCTGAAAGGTCCTCTTGTGTTAGAGGACCTTTCAGGGTCTGAAAGGTCCTCTAACACAAAAGGAGCGTGAAAGAAGAAAACAGTTGCAATTATTCCTCTATTGCGGAAACTCAGGGCACTTTCTTCGAGACTGTCCGGTGAAACCTGCCAAGAAGGCAGTAGGAGCTGCAGTTACCAAAGTTACAAACTCTGAGCAGGGAAACGACCTCGCCCGACAAGAATAGAGGTCCTCTTGCCGAGCGTGAAAACCAGTTCCGTGACCTCGCATTTCGTGACATCTATGGTCCTCATTAGCCCTGATAATCCGGATCGATTACATGCAATTGAAGCTTACGTCGACAGCGGTGCCATCGGCAATTATGTGGATCATGAAATGGTTTTGAGGATGAATCTAACTCTTTGTCCCAAGGCTGTAAAGGACGTCATTACTACGGTGGATGGTACGGAGATAGCCTCCGGGCCAGTAACGCATACCACTCAAGAGGTGACGCTAGTAAGTCAAGATGGACACCATGAGAAGATCGTGTTCGATGTGATCAAGGCCCCTCAGTTTCAGATTATTCTAGGAATACCTTGGTTAGAGAAACACAATCCTCTGATCGATTGGCGAGCAAGAACGGTCCAGTTTCCAGAATGTGTCTCTACTTGTCACCCTCCACCTGGTGTTGCACTGGCAGCAATTTCTTCAGAGACTCCCCAGTTACCTCCCGAATACCTAGAATACCAAGATGTTTTCCGGAAGGATCAGGCTAACTCTCTACCTCCTCATAGGTCTTATGACTGCCAGATAGACCTGATACCTGGATCGACTCCTCCTTGTAGTAGAATTTATGCCCTCACCGAGCCTGAGAACCTTCACCTTCGACAATACCTGGATCAATACCTGGCAAATGGGTTTATTCGTCCTTCCAAGTCCCCTGCTTCTTCAGCTTTGTTCTTCGTTCCAAAAAAGGAAGGAGACCTTAGAACTTGTATAGATTATCGCTCCCTGAACCAGATCACCGTTAAGAATAGATATCCGTTACCTTTGATCCCTGAACTCCTGGACCAAGTCAGAAAAGCATGCATATATACAAAGCTGGATCTTAGAGGAGCTTACCACTTGGTACGAGTAAAAGAGGGCGATGAATGGAAGACGGCCTTCCGCACCAAGTATATCAGGTCATGCCCTTCGGACTTTGCAATGCCCCGGCCGCCTTTCAATATTTTATGAACGATGTCCTCAGAGAGCTCATAGATGTGTTTTCAACGTGACTGAAGTTGAATTCTTGGGATTCATATTATCACCTGGCGGAGTGCGTATGGATTCAAAGAAGGTCGATGCAGTTCTCAAATGGCCATCACCATCCTCCGTAAAAAGGTGTGCAAAGCATGTTAGGCTTCGCTAACTTTTACCGCAGGTTTATCCCCGAATTCTCTCGAATAGTCCAGCCCATCACTGCCTTGTTAAAGAAAAACAAACGTTTTGAATGGTCTACCGAGGCGGAACAAGCTTTCCAGGATTTGAAGACTAAATTTATCTCTGCACCAATCTTAAAACACCCTCGCCCCGAACTCCCCTACATCGTGGAAACTGATGCTTCAAGCCTTGCCATGGGGGCAGTTCTATCACAAAAGGACCCGGTAACCAATCAGTTGCATCCCGTGGCATTTTGGTCCCGCAAATTCTCGCCTCCTGAAATCAATTACACGATTACTGACAAGGAACTTCTGGCTATCAAGTCTGCCTTTAAGGCTTGGCGGCATTATCTGCTGGGGGCCCGACACACCGTTACTGTGATTACGGATCACCGAAACCTGCAATATTTGAAAACCGCAAAAGCCCAATCCTCTAGACAACTCCGTTGGGCATTATTCTTTGCCGAGTTTGACTTCATAATTACATTCTAGGGTTCCCCATCTATTTGAATAGGTTCTGGAGGTTTGAGTAGTTGGGTTCCGGGTACCACTGGTTTCAGAAGTGACGCATGAAAAACAGGGTGAATTCGCATATTAGCTGGTAAATCAAGTTTAACCGCTACTGGGTTAATTATTGCCGTAATAGAATAAGGTCCCAGATATTGGGTTAAAAGTTCGAGGCCCTTTGAGCGGTAAATGTCTGGTAGCTAACCACACTTGATCCCCAATCTGATACGGAGGTGCTTCACTCCGATGTAGGTCAGCATTCTCCTTGTATTTCTCTTGGCTTGTTGTAAATACGTGGTTGCCTCTTTGAAGGCTCGGGTAATGGTAGAATGCAGATGTTCTACTGCGGGCACTCCGAGGTTCTGAGGTGAGTCGATGTTTGAGGTTCGAGGGTGATGTCCAAACAAGGTATAAAAAGGACTGTGGCCAGTTCCAGAGTGTACCAAATTATTATATGCGTATTCGGCTATCCAAAGAATGTCTTTCCAGTTGCTTTCAGATTGCTGTAACATACACCGTAAGTACTGCTCAAGGGTCTGATTTGTCCTCTCGGTCTGACCATCGGTCTGAGGGTGGTGACTGGTCGATAATCTTACGTCATTTGACGTAACATTTGCGCCAGAAGTGGGAAATGAATTGGCTTCCCCGGTCAGAGATTAGTATGGATGGGAATCCATGTAGCCGAACAATATTTTCGAGGAATTCTTTGGCTAGGACAGAAGCTGAAGGTAAACCTTTCAAAGGAATGAAGTGGGCCATTTTGGAAAACAAATCCACAATTACCAGATGTCATGATCTCTGCTTCCAAAAGGTCAGGGTTTTCCCAACTCCCTTGGAAGCAGATCCATAACCCAGGTTCCGAGTGCCAACCAGTCCCAATTGGGACCTTTTGGACCCAGTCCTGGCGCCAGTGGCACCAGGCTCATAAATATGCCCAATCCCAGCGCTGGAAGCGCCGGGCTCATAATGCTTGGGTGGACTTACCTGCAGCAGACCATGCTGCTTACTTGCCTGCCAGTTGAGCCTCTGATCCTCTTCTGTTTGGAACTACTTTTCCTGTTGGGTGGGGCAGGAGCCACTCCCTAGATTCAGAACACTGGAACTCTTCTGGAAAGCAGGAACTCTTTTCTTACCTAGGCGTGGCTGTGGAAGGAGACACCTAAGCACTACAGGAGGCTATTTAAACCACACCCGATGGATGAATCTTGCTTTGCGTTATTCTGCATCCTCTGCAGCAGAACGTTCATCGTGTCTTCTGCATCTGATCCTGGGCCTAAGGAAAAAGGCTTACCATCCTGAATCCAGTCTTCAGCAACACCTATAAAGACAAGAAAGAACAGGTTAGCATTACGGTCTTCAGTGACAGCTCTTCACTTACCTGGTCCATCGGCTGTCACCAACGCCTCGCTCTGCATTCCGGCATCTGAAAGACAAAGGCTTACCTACTCTTCGTGCGCTCCGGAGGTCTTCACACTGCATTCCGGCATCTGAAAGACAAAAGCTTACCAACTCTTCGCACGCTCCGGAGGCCTTCGGCGCTGCATCCCGCATCTGAAAGACAAAACAAGGTGCGTTTAAAGACATTGGGGAACTTTAATACTCACGTGCCATTACTCCTTTCCACATCTAACCCATTGGGTATTCCGGCACCCTGCAGCCGCTCCGAACTTGTACCTGCAAAATAAAAAGACAGTTAGAGCGCATCGTGAAGCAGGCAACAAGCGCTTACTTACGTGCTTCCAGGCGCTTCTATTCATCACACGGGCTCCATCTTCAACTCACTTCAGCCCGTCATCCGCCATTCCCGGAACCCTGCAAAACAAGAAACATCATTACTAAAGACTTTAAAGACATTAGAATTACTCGAAACTTACCGTTCGTGCAGTAAACGCCGGACAGCAGTCCTCTGAAGTCAAGAGGCCTGCTCCCCTTATCCAGTGAAGAAACTGGTTACAGCACCCTGCCCCGAGGCAGATGGAGAGCACGGCGTTCACTTACCTAAGGTGAGAGCGTTAACCTTTGGGGTTCTACAGGAGAAGAGAAAGGGAAGAAGAGAGAGACATTCAATAACCCAGTTCCTTAATCCCATATTTTCTATCTGCAGACATCTTACCCTTCAAGTCAGACATACAGTGCACAGAGGTCCAGCCCAAAGAGCCAGCCGTGTGTTACACATCACCTTTGCAGATACGGTATACGCCCAGTCAAGACCGGCGCCTCTACGGGAATCAGGTGAGCGTTACAGAACGCAAAGCCTACCACAAAACTCCCGTCCAGGCGCTATGGAAACCTCGGATACCGACCAGCTAGCCCAGTTACTTGGGGAACTAAGGGCAGAAGTGCATGCAGCCCGTCAGGAAATGAACGCTCTAAGAAGGGAACTGATTATTTCCAAGGAGTGAACAGATGATCTCGCTAGACAATTGCTACAGTCACAAGCCGGACAGACCCCGTTACCCGCATCTGGGGGAAATCTTCCTTCTACATCCTCTATGAATCCAGTGCAGATCAACCTACCTGGGAATGTACCTCTGGCTCCGCCCGAACGATTTTCTGGTGACCCAAAGAGGTTTGCAGTATTTATCAATCAGTGCCGGTTGCATTTCTTATGCCGGCCAGCAGCCTTTCCAACTGATCAAGCTAAAGTAGCTTTCGTGCTTTCGTACCTTAGTGGCAATGCGGCAGAATGGTCGATCCCTCTAGTAAATCAAGATGATCCGGTCCTCCATGATTTTCAAGCTTTTCAGCTCAGTATGGAAAAACTGTTCGCAAGACATTCACAGGGGCAGGCCTTGGACAATGAGCTTCTTTCGTTGCGACAAGGTAATCAAGACCTTTTGGCTTATATTGCGTCTTTCAACAGACTGATAGTGGAAACTCAATGGCCTGAGGACAAAAGGATTATGCTGTTTTATAGAGGTCTACGTGGAGAGCTCAAAGATGTGTTAGCCCAAGTAGTGAATCCCCCACAAGATTGTTCGGACTATATAGACTTAGTCGTTCAAATAGATCACAGACTGCAGAACAGGAAGGCCGATCGTTCCAAGTTTGATGCTCGAGTATTTTCCAAACCGCCAACTCCTTCCAAAGGAGTAGACCCCGGGGAACCCCGGGGACCCTGAAAGGTCCTCTTGTGTTAGAGGACCTTTCAGGGTCTGAAAGGTCCTCTAACACAAAAGGAGCGTGAAAGAAGAAAACAGTTGCAATTATTCCTCTATTGCGGAAACTCAGGGCACTTTCTTCGAGACTGTCCGGTGAAACCTGCCAAGAAGGCAGTAGGAGCTGCAGTTACCAAAGTTACAAACTCTGAGCAGGGAAACGACCTCGCCCGACAAGAATAGAGGTCCTCTTGCCGAGCGTGAAAACCAGTTCCGTGACCTCGCATTTCGTGACATCTATGGTCCTCATTAGCCCTGATAATCCGGATCGATTACATGCAATTGAAGCTTACGTCGACAGCGGTGCCATCGGCAATTATGTGGATCATGAAATGGTTTTGAGGATGAATCTAACTCTTTGTCCCAAGGCTGTAAAGGACGTCATTACTACGGTGGATGGTACGGAGATAGCCTCCGGGCCAGTAACGCATACCACTCAAGAGGTGACGCTAGTAAGTCAAGATGGACACCATGAGAAGATCGTGTTCGATGTGATCAAGGCCCCTCAGTTTCAGATTATTCTAGGAATACCTTGGTTAGAGAAACACAATCCTCTGATCGATTGGCGAGCAAGAACGGTCCAGTTTCCAGAATGTGTCTCTACTTGTCACCCTCCACCTGGTGTTGCACTGGCAGCAATTTCTTCAGAGACTCCCCAGTTACCTCCCGAATACCTAGAATACCAAGATGTTTTCCGGAAGGATCAGGCTAACTCTCTACCTCCTCATAGGTCTTATGACTGCCAGATAGACCTGATACCTGGATCGACTCCTCCTTGTAGTAGAATTTATGCCCTCACCGAGCCTGAGAACCTTCACCTTCGACAATACCTGGATCAATACCTGGCAAATGGGTTTATTCGTCCTTCCAAGTCCCCTGCTTCTTCAGCTTTGTTCTTCGTTCCAAAAAAGGAAGGAGACCTTAGAACTTGTATAGATTATCGCTCCCTGAACCAGATCACCGTTAAGAATAGATATCCGTTACCTTTGATCCCTGAACTCCTGGACCAAGTCAGAAAAGCATGCATATATACAAAGCTGGATCTTAGAGGAGCTTACCACTTGGTACGAGTAAAAGAGGGCGATGAATGGAAGACGGCCTTCCGCACCAAGTATATCAGGTCATGCCCTTCGGACTTTGCAATGCCCCGGCCGCCTTTCAATATTTTATGAACGATGTCCTCAGAGAGCTCATAGATGTGTTTTCAACGTGACTGAAGTTGAATTCTTGGGATTCATATTATCACCTGGCGGAGTGCGTATGGATTCAAAGAAGGTCGATGCAGTTCTCAAATGGCCATCACCATCCTCCGTAAAAAGGTGTGCAAAGCATGTTAGGCTTCGCTAACTTTTACCGCAGGTTTATCCCCGAATTCTCTCGAATAGTCCAGCCCATCACTGCCTTGTTAAAGAAAAACAAACGTTTTGAATGGTCTACCGAGGCGGAACAAGCTTTCCAGGATTTGAAGACTAAATTTATCTCTGCACCAATCTTAAAACACCCTCGCCCCGAACTCCCCTACATCGTGGAAACTGATGCTTCAAGCCTTGCCATGGGGGCAGTTCTATCACAAAAGGACCCGGTAACCAATCAGTTGCATCCCGTGGCATTTTGGTCCCGCAAATTCTCGCCTCCTGAAATCAATTACACGATTACTGACAAGGAACTTCTGGCTATCAAGTCTGCCTTTAAGGCTTGGCGGCATTATCTGCTGGGGGCCCGACACACCGTTACTGTGATTACGGATCACCGAAACCTGCAATATTTGAAAACCGCAAAAGCCCAATCCTCTAGACAACTCCGTTGGGCATTATTCTTTGCCGAGTTTGACTTCATAATTACCTATCGACCTGGTACAAAGAACGGTAAAGCTGATGCCCTTTCTCGGATGGGAGTGGAAGAACACTTGATCAACCCTAAACCTGTACCAATCATTCCCGAACAAAGAATTCTGGGTGTAATCGCCACAGAATCCATAGAGGAAGTTAAGGATAAGGCCAGGCAACTTGTAACTCCAGCAGACATACAGAATTGGCATCTGCAGGGAAAGGACTTTGCAGTAAAGGACAACTTATTGTATTTCCAAGAACGATTATACCTACCCAGCACAGATTTACAGAAAAAAGTAATCTCTTGTTATCACGATTCTTTAATGGAAGGACATCCCGGTATGGCCAAGACCTCAGAAAAGATCAAGCGCTACTTCTGGTGGCCGTCTTGGAAAAAAGATATCAGAGACTTTATAATGTCCTGTGGAGTATGCGCCCAAAACAAGAGTCAAAAGGAAAGACCAGCAGGCCTCTTACGCCCTATTGACATCCCACCTCGCCTTTGGCATACGCTTTCTATGGACTTCATCACCCATCTACCTCCATGCTCCGGATACAATACGATTCTAGTAATCGTGGACTTATTCTCCAAGATGGCGCATTTCATTCCGCTCAAAGGCTTGCCAACAGCAGCAACTCTGGCCCGAGAATTTCTCGAAAACATCGTCCGACTGCACGGTTTTCCTTCGGTTCTAATTTCGGATCGAGGTAGTCAATTTATTTCTCATTTTTGGCGAAGTTGCTGTCGGTCGGCTCAAATTGATGTGAGACTATCGACCAGTCACCACCCTCAGACCGACGGACAAACCGAGAGGACCAATCAAACTCTGGAACAGTATTTACGCTGCATGCTGCAACAAACTGAAAAAACTTGGAAAGACATCCTTTGGATAGCCGAATATGCCTACAATAACTCTGTCCATTCGGGAACTGGGAAAACCCTGTTTTTTCTTTTATACGGCAGTCACCCTCGAACCTCGGAGTTGGATCCCCTCCAAGATCTTGAAACACCAGCAGTAGACTACCTGCATTCTACAATCACCCAAGCCTTTAAGGAAGCTGTTTCTCACCTTCAAAGGGCTAAAGAACAATACAAGAAAGGAGCAGATCAACATCGGAAGGAAGCCCCTCAATATCAAGTAGGGGATCAAGTCTGGTTATCCACCAAATATCTACCTCTAAAAGGGCCACGCACATTCAACCCAAGATACCTTGGTCCCTATTCCATCACTACCATAGTAAACCCAGTAGCGGTCAAGTTGGACTTGCCCCCGCACATGAAGATACATCCGGTCTTCCACGTCTCTCTATTAAAACCCGTGCAACCTCAAACCCCACTAACTAAATCTCCAAAACCTATCCTAGTTGATGGAGAACTCGAGTTTGAAGTCAAAAGCATTCTGGACTCCAAGATCTCCAAATCTAAACTATTTTACCTAATTGACTGGAAAGGCTACGGCCCCCAAGAGAGATCCTGGGAACCTGCTGAATATGTCCACGCTCCTCGCCTAATCAAAAGATTTCACCGAACATTTCCTGACAAGCCAAAACCCCCGGAGAAGCCCGGTTTGGGAGGGGCCTTGAGGGGGGGTACTGTCATGATCTCTGCTTCCAAAAGGTCAGGGTTTTCCCAACTCCCTTGGAAGCAGATCCATAACCCAGGTTCCGAGTGCCAACCAGTCCCAATTGGGACCTTTTGGACCCAGTCCTGGCGCCAGTGGCACCAGGCTCATAAATATGCCCAGTCCCAGCGCTGGAAGCGCCGGGCTCATAATGCTTGGGTGGACTTACCTGCAGCAGACCATGCTGCTTACTTGCCTCCCAGTTGAGCCTCTGATCCTCTTCTGTTTGGAACTACTTTTCCTGTTGGGTGGGGCAGGAGCCACTCCCTAGATTCAGAAAACTGGAACTCTTCTGGAAAGCAGGAACTCTTTTCTTACCTAGGCGTGGCTGTGGAAGGAGACACCTAAGCACTACAGGAGGCTATTTAAACCACACCCGGTGGATGAATCTTGCTTTGCGTTATTCTGCATCCTCTGCAGCAGAACGTTCATCGTGTCTTCTGCATCTGATCCTGGGCCTAAGGAAAAAGGCTTACCATCCTGAATCCAGTCTTCAGCAACACCTATAAAGACAAGAAAGAACAGGTTAGCATTACGGTCTTCAGTGACAGCTCTTCACTTACCTGGTCCATCGGCTGTCACCAACGCCTCGCGCTGCATTCCGGCATCTGAAAGACAAAGGCTTACCTACTCTTCGTGCGCTCCGGAGGTCTTCACACTGCATTCCGGCATCTGAAAGACAAAAGCTTACCAACTCTTCGCACGCTCCGGAGGCCTTCGGCGCTGCATCCCGCATCTGAAAGACAAAACAAGGTGCGTTTAAAGACATTGGGGAACTTTAATACTCACGTGCCATTACTCCTTTCCACATCTAACCCAGTGGGTATTCCGGCACCCTGCAGCCGCTCCGAACTTGTACCTGCAAAATAAAAAGACAGTTAGAGCGCATCGTGAAGCAGGCAACAAGCGCTTACTTACGTGCTTCCAGGCGCTTCTATTCATCACACGGGCTCCATCTTCAACTCACTTCAGCCCGTCATCCGCCATTCCCGGAACCCTGCAAAACAAGAAACATCATTACTAAAGACTTTAAAGACATTAGAATTACTCGAAACTTACCGTTCGTGCAGTAAACGACGGACAGCAGTCCTCTGAAGTCAAGAGGCCTGCTCCCCTTATCCAGTGAAGAAACTGGTTACAGCACCCTGCCCCGAGGCAGATGGAGAGCACGGCGTTCACTTAACTAAGGTGAGAGCGTTAACCTTTGGGGTTCTACAGGAGAAGAGAAAGGGAAGAAGAGAGAGACATTCAATAACCCAGTTCCTTAATCCCATATTTTCTATCTGCAGACATCTTACCCTTCAAGTCAGACATACAGTGCACAGAGGTCCAGCCCAAAGAGCCAGCCGTGTGTTACACATCACCTTTGCAGATACGGTATACGCCCAGTCAAGACCGGCGCCTCTACGGGAATCAGGTGAGCGTTACACCAGAATGGTATTGTATCCCGAACAAGGAGGCAAGTCCGTAATAAAATCCATTGATAGGGTGTGCCAGGGTGCTGGCGGTATGTCTAGAGGTTGAAGGAGACCGGCTGGTCTTTTCTTTTGACCTTTATTTTGGGTGCAAACACCACAGGACATCACAAAAGATTTAACATCTTTTCGCCAAGAGGGCCACCCGAATTGTCGTTTCACCTTTTCCATTGTCTTGGCAATACCGGGGTGTCCCTCTATTAATGTATCATGATAACCTGAAATAACTAGTTCGTGTAAATCCTTGTGCGGCAGGAATAAGTGTCCTTGGTAATAAGGTAAACCATTATCTATGGTAAAGTCTGATCCCTTTTGTATCCAATCCTGTAGGACTGTAGGGTCCAGGAGTTGTTTCACTCTGACTTGAATGTCTTCAAGTGTCTGTAACGAAGTCATGCCTAGAATTCTCTGTTCGGGAATTATTGGTACTGGTTCTGAGTTTGTATCAGATTCTCCCATTCCAATTCGGGATAAGGCGTCTGCTTTGCCGTTCTTGCAGCCAGGTCGATAGGTAATCACGAAATCAAATTCAGCGAAAAACAAAGCCCATCGGAGCTACCGTGATGACTGAGCCTTGGCGGTTTTCAAATACTGTAAGTTCCGGTGATCAGTGATCACCGTGATGGTATGTCGAGCGCCAAGCAGGTAATGCCACCAGGCTTTAAAAGTGGACTTTATGGCTAACAGTTCTTTGTCAGTGATTGCGTAATTAATCTCTGGTGCTGAGAATTTTCTGGACCAAAATGCTACGGGATGCAGTTGGTTGGTTTCAGGATCTCTTTGAGACAGAACTGCTCCCATGGCTAGTCTGGATGCGTCAGTTTCGACGACATACGGGAGATCTGGATGTGGGTGTTTCAATATAGGTGCGGAGGTAAACTTAGCTTTTAAATCCTGGAAGGCCTGCTCGGCTTCTTCAGGCCATTCAAAACGTTTATTTTTCCTCAAGAGTGCAGTAATGGGTTGTACTATGCGTGAAAATTCCGGGATAAACCTGCGATAGAAATTGGCAAAGCCGAGCATGCTTTGAACCCCTTTTACAGAGCTAGGTGATGGCCATTTGAGGATGGCATCCACTTTTCTTGAGTCCATTCGGACTCCTTTGGGTGTCAGGATGAAACCGAGAAACTCAACTTCTGTGGTATGGAAAACACATTTCTCCAGTTTAGCAAATAGTTTGTGTTGGCGCAGTTTTTCCAGAACTGCCCTAACGTGTTTTCTGTGATCAGATTCCGAAGAGGAGTACACTAGAATGTCATCGATATAGACGACAACACAAACATCGATGAGTTCCCGAAGGACATCATTCATGAAGAATTGGAAGGCAGCAGGCGCATTGCACAACCCGAAAGGCATTACCTGGTATTCGAATAATCCATATTTTGTATGGAAGGCTGTTTTCCATTCGTCGCCTTCTTTTACTCGCACCAGATGATATGCCCCCCGGAGATCTAACTTGGTGTATATGCAAGCGTCCTTCACCTGGTCAAGGAGTTCAGGAATCAGAGGCAGAGGATAACGGTTTTTAACCGTTATCTGGTTCAATGCGCGGTAATCGATACAAGTTCTAAGGTCGCCTTCTTTTTTAGGCACGAAGAACAAAGCCGAGGATGCCGGGGACTTTGACGGGCGAATAAAACCATTGGCGAGGTATTGATCCAAATATTGTCTCAAATGCAGGTTCTCAGGTTCGGTAAGGGCATAAATCCTGCTACAAGGGGGTTGTGCACCGAGCACCAGATCGATTTGGCAATCGTACGATCGGTGAGGAGGTAACGTGTTGGCCTGTTTCTTTTGGAAGACGTCCTGAAAGTCCTGGTATTCCGGAGGTAATTGCATGGAGGCAGAGGTTACAGATGCTAGATTAATCTTCAGGTTTTCTGGGTAGCATGTTTGTGCACAATCCGGGAAGGTTATTCTCTTAGCTCGCCAATCAATTTGAGGATTATGTGTCTCTAACCAAGGAATTCCAAGAATAACCTGAAACGGTGGAGCCTTGATTACATCAAACACAACTGCCTCCCGATGGCTGTCAGGACCAATAAGAGTTAACCCAGTAGTGGAATGTGTTACCGGTCCAGAGGCAATTTCAGTTCCATCGACTGTGGTGATGACATCTTTACTGGTTTTAGGACGGAGAGGGAGGTTAATCCTAGAGGCCAATTCACGATCCACATAGTTTCCAATAGCCCCACTATCGATGTATGCCTTTATTGCATGCAACCTCTTAGGCTTTTCTGGATCTACGAGAACCATTGGCACAATGAAATGCGAGGTCTGAGAGTTAGTTTTCAAGCTCGGCAAGCGGACCCCTACGCTTGTCGGGCTGAGTCGTTTCACGAAACAGAGTCTTCATGGTTTTTATCAGCGGCTCCTACCGCTTTTCGGGGCGGTTTTGGCAATCTCGTAGAAAGTGTCCAGAGTTCCCAAAATAAAGACATAATTTTAACTGCCGCCTCCTTTCACGTTCCTTTTGAGTTAAGGGTTCTTTAACCCCTCTAATTTGCATAGGCTCAGAGACATCAACTCCCTTGGGGTTAGCGTGGGTCTTGACCAACACCCGGGTCTCAAACCTGGACCGATCTGTTTTTCTGTTTTGAAGTCTGTGATCCAATTGGACCACTAAGTCTATATATTCTGTGCATTCTTGGGGCGGATTTACAACTTGGGCCAAGACATCTTTAAGTTCTCCGCGTAGACCTCGATAAAATAATGTGACTCTTTTATCCTCTGGCCATCCCGTTTCCACAATTAGTCTATTAAAGGTTGCAATATAGGATAGGAGGTCCTGATTGCCCTGTCGCAGGGATAGAAGTTCGTCATCCAGAGCCTGCCCCTGAGAGTGTCGAGCAAATAACCTTTCCATGCTTGATTGAAATCCTTGAAAATCACAGAGAATCGGGTCATCTTGAGTAACCAGTGGAACTGACCAATCGGCAGCGCAGCCACTGAGATATGACAATACAAAGGCTACTTTGGTCTGATCATTAGGGAAGGCCCCAGGTCTGCATAGGAAGTGCAAACGACACTGATTCATGAATACAGCGAATCGTTTGGGGTCCCCAGCAAAGCGTTCAGGTGGGGCCAGTGGCATGTTTCCAGGTAGATTAATCTGCACCGGGTTACTGGGAACCACAGGAGCGGGGTTCCCTCCGTAACAGGGTAGAGGGGTTTGTCCAGCTTGACCTTGCAAAAGCTGTCTGGCCAGGTCATCAGTTCTTTCCTTTGACATTATTAATTCCCTCTTGAGGGCATTAGTCTCTTGACGAGCGGCATGTACTTCGGCCCGTAATTCCCCCAGTAATTGGGCCAACTGATCAGTCTCAGAAGTTTCCATAGCGCCTGGGTGGGAATTTGTAGGAAAGCTTCGTGTTCTGTAACGCTCACCTGACTCCCACGGGGGCACTGGCCTGGTTCGCGCTGCTGTGACCTCGTCTAAGGTGATGCGCATGGTTCGGAAGACGGACTGGACCGGGCCCCAGATCTGGCTTGTCTGACTCACAGAAGTATCCTTCTGTAGGTGAGAATAGGGGGTTAACTGTCTGCGGAGTAATGCAATCGGCCTCCCACTTACCCCTCTCACCCTCCTCAAAACCCTTCTGTGCTTCCCCGTAGCGTCTCACCTTAGGGTCTGGAAGGACGAGCTCTCCATCCTGCTTCTGATGCAGGGGCGCGTTGGTATCCATTTACGTCACTGGATTTTCGGATGGGTGAGAACCAAACTTGCTTGGCTTCCAGGTAAGTTTTTCTATAAGTGGTTCCCCTTGTGTCCATGCATTAATGTTCTAATGCTCATGTCTTTTTCCCCATAGGGGCCGTGGTACGGAATGCCGGGGAACAGGCACCGACCCGAGGTGAGCGGTGAAATCCTTGTGGAAATCAGGTAAGTCTTTAATGAGTGTTTTGGTAATGTCTTTTCATTCACTCATTAACGCTGATGTCTTTTTCCCCTTAGGGGCCGGGGTCCGAAAATGCCTGGATGCGGCGCGGACCCGAAATGAAAAGGGAATGACCCAACAGGTAAGTCTTGACATGGAGTTTTAGCTTCCCTTTTCCCTTCTTTCTCTCACCTCTGTTCTTGTCTTTTTCTCCCTAGGCGCGGGGGCGCGACTGCGAATCCGGATGGTCGCTGCTGAACATGGAGGCGCCCTGTAAAGGTGAGTAGAATGCGGCGCTGCAGCGATCGATGCGATGTGCTTTTAAAAATAAATGTCTTCCTTTTCAGGATTGTCGGCGAAATGTCTCAGGGATGCAGATTTAGCAGGTGAGGCCTTTTCCTTCTTCTGTTCTCTTGTTCCCTTCCTTTGCAGGTGATTCAGGATGCTGGCAGGTGTGGCAGAAGTCAAGATGCAGGAGCAGACACGGTGAGCGTCCAGCTGCTAGATGCAGAACAACGCGAAGCACGTGTGGCTGATCGGGTGTGGTTTAAATAGCCTTGGAAGAAGTTCCTAGAATGTGTCCTTCCTCCAATCAGGTATGTATCCTTCCCCGACCACGCCCGGGTGGTAAATGAGTCCCACAGGTAAAGTAGTTCCGTTCAGGCCTCAAGGAGGCCGGGGTTCTGCAGCATGGTCTGCATCAGGTAAGTGCGCCCAAACACTTTCATAATGAGCCTGGCGCCTATGGGGCCAGGACTGACGTTTTCTATGAGCCTGGCGCCATAGGCGCCAGGACGCTGTCCAAAGGGCCCCTATAAGGGGTTGCTGGGACCTTCCCCGGGGACTTGATGTCCGCTTTCGGGGACGCAGGGCCTGAGCCGGCTCCCCGGGAGCGGGCATCGTGACATGTCGTCCTGTCAAGGGCAGTGTAGTAGAAGTGAAGGGGGAGGGAGTTGCAGAGTGATTGAGAGAGGGTGGATTGGGTAGAGGTGCAAGTGGGTTTGACGAATTCTGATATGATCATGTGGAGTTCTTTGCTGTGGTTGCCATAGTTGAGAATTCGATTATTGTAATAGGCTTTCTTGGCCTTTCAGATTTCAGCTTCGTAGTTACTGTGCTGCAGGGCGGACAATGATCTGCTGAGTTTGCTTTTAGATGTTCGCTATTTGCGTTCAAGAGAGTTATTTTGTTTTTTTGCATTCCTCAGGTGGGGCGTGAACCATTTGGGGGACGGTCCATTGTGTAAGGAAGCGGGTGGAGGGGGTGAGTGGAATTAGTGAGTCAGTAAGCTAGGAGTCAAAGAAGTCGATGGTTAAGGCTCCATCGGGGCTGGAGTGTTGCAGGGGGACTAAGAAGCAGGGATTCGGCTAGGTCAGGAAGGATTTTGACTTAGTTCCAGCATTTGAGATCCCAGGGTGGTGGGGCTTTCAAGCTGTAGGAGGAGGGGCAGGGGTGTGGATAGAGAAAGGGATGGCATAGTGGTCGGTCAAGATAAGTGGTTTGGGACAGGATATATAAACCAGGTCATGGGAGCTGAAAATTGCATCAAGGGTGTGCCCCCCTGAGTGGGTTGGACCAGTCGTATGATGGGAGAGGTTGGCGCATCAAGACTGTCAACCAGCGAATGAGTCATGGGGTTGTTGGCAATATCGAACCAGATATTGAAGTCTCCTAGGATTGTGAGAGATGTGTGATTTACTTGAAAGGTTGCTATTGAATCACAGAGGTTGTTGGAGAAATGTCTGTCATAAAAAGGGGGTCTGTAGATGAGTAGGAAGCTGTGGGAGAAGGTTGTGGTAGTGAGAGTTTAACTAGAAGGAATTCACAGGAGGGAATGCATGTCTGGGATTTGACGAGTGAGACAGAGAAAAGAGGATTGAAGAGGACTGCCACTCCACCACCTCTAGAGGGTCCATTGTGGGCAATGAGCATGTAGTCAGGGGAGAAGGCTTCATGTTGTAGGGTATTTTGTATAAACTTGGGGCTTGGTGGTATTTTCTTACCGCCAAAAACAATGGTAATTTGACAATGACTATTCCTTGCATTCAGATTGGGTTTGGCTTTATAGTGGAATACATTTTGTTGGTGGTATAGTGGCGAGCATAATTTCTTTGTTTTATTTGTGACCCCAACATACAAAACCCCTTTCTTGTGTTTAGACTGTTCTTGTGATCTCTAGAGGCCTCAGACTTCTACATTATTCAGAAATACCACATTTTCATATGGAGTGCCACCTATGGCTGTTATCACTAATTTATTTACATTAGTGAGACTATGTTTCCATAGGCCTCTCTCTGCTGATTCATATACGCTCAGCAGACTATTGCACTATATTCCACTCAGAAGCCACACACACATACTCTGAGTGGAATCACACGCACAACTGTTTATAATGGCTCATGACATTGCTTAATCTGTATAAGAAACGTGGCACATTAAACATCATTCCCTACCCTACAGATTATTTTCTTTTTCTTTAAAGGCACCAAATGAAGAACAGAAGCAAGAATATTCTCAGGCAGAACGTGTTATCACAATTTCATTTCAAAATGATACATTACCATTCTGGTGAGACAATACTTTCTGAAATAAACATAAGAGAAACAATTGCAATAATACCACAAATTTGTTTTACATTTCAACAAGCAAAAGAGAGATTATATCATGTGTCTTGCAACATTATAACGTGGCAGTTAAACACAGGAGAATTCCCTATCGCTACACTGCCTGTCTAATAGTAGATAATTCATCTGGCAGTCACAGCAATCTCACTCCATTTGTATATTTACCAGCTATTGTAGCTTTTCAGCACGCAAAATTTCCTGGCTTGTCGTCTTTGAGCAGTGACCCAGGGCTCTTTTTTTTTCTTTCTTTAAAGCACCCAGCGAGAACATGCAGTTCAATCTGCAATCTGCAGTTCTCAAGCCGGTGCCAAGTGACTAGGAAACCCCAGTCTCTGAAGGTCAGTGGTCCAGCTCCTCACAGCAGCAGAACGAAGGCGCCCTCACTGCAACTCCGCAAAATGTCTTCTCCCTCTCCTCCTCCCCGAGCTGGTTCAAGAAACATCTGTTACAGCCCCTAAGGTGACGTGTCACCAATCAAAATACACAATATTCTACCCTCCTTCCTCAACAATGGCTCACTTTTACAGTAAGCAACTGTATCTAACTGATTTCCTGCTATTCGAATTTTGCTTCCTGCAAAGACCGTGAACAGAGCAAAGAGAGAGGAAAAATATCTGAACACATGTTTAAAATGACTCTCAGCCTGCCTCATTTTGCACATGGAGAACACATTATAATGTTAAGGAGTTAAAATTGTGTTAGTATTTGTTAATTAAGTTAATTAATTATCTAATGTTTCCCCTGTAATTGAGGCATTTCAATTGAGAGAAAAAAAATGGTGTTCTTTTAACATAGATAGCCTGTCTTCATATACCTGTCCATATGTTACCCTGGCAACACATGGCTTGCTGTACCATCTTACAGCAATAATGTGAGCCCATGCAGTGGCGCTGCACTCCAAAAAACGCTAAATTATACTACAATATGCAACCGGGGCAAAGTCGTCGGAGAACCAGGTTTCGGTGATGCAAATGAGGTCAGGCTTGTCAGAGTATAGGAGGTCAAAATGTTGTGCCTGTTTCTTGCTGCCAAGCGGGCATTAAAAAGGATGCAGGTGACTTTGTGAGGGTATGTGGTCTTAATGGAGGTCATCAACGTGGGAGCCTGAGGAATGTGTATGCCTGGTATGGTGTTCAGAGAGGTAGGAACATTCTTTGATTGACTTTTATTGATGGGTGAGAGGGTTAAGTCGATGAGGGAGGGAAGAGTAGATGGGCGGAGGTGAATATGTGAGAGGTAGGGGGTGGGTCAAGGGGGTTTTGTAGGGCAGTGAGTGGATCAGATGGTGTGTGGGGGTTTAGGCGGTTAGATTTTGGAGTACGTCTTGTGGGCGCTCAGGGAGTACAGGGGGTGTCATGGTCATCGGGCCAAGGGTGCTGACGTTACAAGGTCACACACACAGGGGGCCCGGGTGGATCCAGTCCTGTCGCCTTTGCCGCCAGGCTCATATAGAACAATAAATAAGACAATTCATTTGGGTCAAAAAACATCTTTATTATGGACTTAGCACCTCATTTCTGGTGCACTGTGTGTTTAACATTGGAACTTTCATCTTGACAGCAATCCCACGTGCACTCTTGGGTGGGGCTGCTGCTATTGGGTTGTCTGGTACGTGCTGACTCACTAGGAGTGGCAGGGTGTGGCAGGCAAGTCAAGCCTAGTGGGCGTGCCCATGATCACAGCTATATAGCTGCTCCAATTCCTGAGGCAGACGCTTCGCGTTATTCTGCACTTCCATGCAGCATAACGCTCACCGCCGCCTGGGATTCAACTTACCTGGAGAAATCATGTCATCTACATCCATACTTACCATCTGGAGGATCCTAGTCTCACCTGTACGTTTCTACCTGGAACCGCGGCTCTCCTGCAAACATCTTGGAGCACAGACATCTTCTTCCTGGCATTGCGGCTCACCTGCAAACATCTCGGAGCACAGACAGCATCATCTGAGCACCGCGGTACGATGCGCTCCATCTGCAACCCAGCACCTGCAAATAAAAGTAAAAGACAAGGTTAGACACTTAACAGACATTAAGTTTAAGGTCGCGCTGCCATTAAACCTTGCGCCTTCCCTTAAACCATCACTCACCTGTTGTCGGACATTGTGGTTGCATCCATCTTCCGCTCAGCCGCGTTCTGCACCTCCAAAGCAGCTCTTGTGCCGCATTTCCATCAATTTGGGAGAAAACAGAGAGGAACGTTATTCAGGGAAAAACAACAACATTGAGAGCAATAACATCAGACAGAAACTAGAAAGGGGAAAAGACAAGTAACTTTGAGAGAAAGCAGAACAAGGGGAAAAGGCAAGAAACAATGGAAGACGTACCACTAAACCGGAGGAGCATAGTCGCAGCTGGACTGGACTAGTACTCATCAGGGATCAGTGAAGGAACTTGATCCCATAAACAAGCGCCCCTGCCAGAAGTAGCAGGACAGAGAGCTCATCATTATGGGCTGGTATGTGCCCACAGAAATCGCACCTTGGCTCGCAGGGTTTGGGAGCTACAACAGTCACCAATCAGGGCACTCACGTTTTCCCATATCCACACAGGAGCAATGCCACCAATTGTCACCGTCTGCAGCTTGTCTGCAGGGGAAGAAACCTGAAGGGGGTGATCTAACTCCAGGAAGTGCTGCAACCCTGCCCCAATGCCTCTGCAGAGATCATGTGAGCGTAACAGGGGGAGAAGTCAAGAGAAAAGGGGTGGAATCTGAGTGAGGGCAGAGGAGAGTGCAGGGGAGTAGGGGATGGAGAAGGTGGGAAGGTGGGCTGTGGCAGAAGTGGTGAGGAGTAGAGGGTCGAGGGAGAGGACCAGTCACGTTTTCTGCATTTTGTGGGTTTTGGTGCCATAAGGGTGTGGGAGAGGGTGGGGGGTCAGATGGGGAGGCTACCGTTCTGGCAAGGGTGAGACACAATGCATTCAGACAGGATAAGGGATATGAAGGAGGGGTTTTGTTGGCAGGGGTCGAATAGGGGTTATGGGGGTTGGAGGGAGTGGTATGAGAGGTTGGTCAAGGGGGTGGTGTGTTCCCCAGTGGGCTAAAGGGAATGCAGTGGGTGGTATGGGAGGTCGGTAGGGAGGGAGGAGAGATCTCAGAGGGCACAAGGATGGAGTCGGATTGGAGGTGGATTTGCACTGTTTGGAGTGCCAGAGGACTCCCCTGGATTGGGAGTTCGACAGAGGGCGTGGTCGATGGGCGGTGGAATTAGGGTGTTCTCAATAGATGTCAGAGGGAGAGTGGAAGTCGATGTGTTAGGCTGGGATGGGGGAAGAGGGTTAGGTGCTTGAGGGGACAGTTGTTTGGCATGCCAGTGGGCTCCTCTGATCTTGGAGTTGGACGATGGATGATGATAGCAGAGTGGACGTGCGTCGTCTGGGTGTATTGATGTATGGGGATGGACGTGGTTTGTGATCACGTAGGGGCTAGAGGGAGGATTGCAAAGTTAGGAACTAGAGCGCGGCACATGCGCCGTGAGGGGATTTGTGGGGGGTGGGTATAGGGCAGGGAGGCTAGGGACCGGGACGGGTCAGAGAGGAGGTATATGACGAGTTGGGATCTACATCCCAGGGGATATCAGTGCGGTACCTAGGGTTAATGAATTAGTAACTGTCGATGTATAGGCCCATGACGTATAGTCTGCGTCTGGAATATGGTTACCGGACAGTGGGAGAGGGTCAAAGACGGTAGTGGTAGGGAGTTCTAAGTGTGTGGGACAGGCAGAATAAGATACAGTAATAACTCAGGCAGAATAAAGCACAGTAATAGCTCAGGGCGCACCTTCTAGATGCGAGTCAGGTTGACAGGAACAATTTCTAGGTCACAGGGGTACTTTTTAGATGAGAATCAGGCTAACAGGAACCATTTCAAAGTATGTGGAATAGGCAGAATAAATATAGTAACAATTTCTAAGTGTGTGGAATAGGCGGAATAAACACGGTAATATTTCGAAGGGAACTTCTAGGTGTGAATCATGCCAACATGAGCAATTTCTCAGTAATAGGGGCACTTTCTAGGTGAGAATCAGGCTAACAGAAAGAATTTTTAAGTCACCGGTGCAATTTTTAGATGAGAATCAGGCTAACAGAAACGATTCCTAAATGTGTGGAATAGGCAGAATAAATACAGTAATAATGTCTAAGTGTGTGGAATAGGTAGAATAAACAAGTAATATTGTGGATGGCACTTCTAAATGCAAATCAGGTTAACATGAACAATTTGTAACTCATAGGGGCACTTTCTAGATAAGAATCACGCTATTAGGAACAATTCTAAGTGAGTGGAACAGGCAGAACAGACACAGTAATATCTCAGGGGGTACTTTCTAGATGTGAATCAGGCTAGCAGGAACAGTTTATAAGTGTCTGGAATAGGCTGCAAGAGCACATTTCGATGGGTTTCTTTTACATATAAATCACAGTAATATCTTGGAGGGCACTTCTAGATGTGATGCAGGCAAACAGGAAAACTTCCTAAGTCACGGGGTACTTTCTAGATGAGAATCAGGCTAGCAGGAGCATTTTATAAGTGTGGGGAATAGGCTACAAGAGTACATTTGTAAGGGTGTCTTACAAATAAATCACAGTAATATCTCAGGAGGTACTTTCTAGATGTGAATCAGGCTAGCAGGAGCATTTTATAAGTGTAGGGAATAAGCTGCAAGAGTACATTTGTAAGGGTGTCTTACAAATAAATCACAGTAACATCTCAGAGGGCACTTCTAGGTGTGAATTAGGCTAACAGGAACAATTTCTAAGTCACATGGGCTCTTTCTGGAAGGGAATCAATGCTGCACTAGCACATGCTAACAGTGTCTTACAAATAAATCACAGTAATATCTTGAGTGGCACTTCTAGATGTGAAACAGGCTAACAGGAACAATTACTAAGCGCATAGAATAGGCAGGATAAACACAGTAATATTTTGGAGGGCACTTTAAATGTGAACTAAGCTAACAAGGACAATTTCTAAGTCACAGGGGCACTTTCTAGATGCGATTCGGGCTAACAGGAACAATTTCTAATTCCCAGTGTCCTATCTAGATGTAAATCAGGCTAACAGTAACACTTTCGAAGTCACAGGGTACTTTCTAGATGAGAATCAGGCTAACAAACAATTTCCTAAGTCACAGGGGTACTTTCTAGATGAGAATCAGGCTAACAAGAATTAGTATAGGTATTGGTATAGGCTGAATGAACACAGTCATATCTTGGAGGGCATGTTAGATGAGAAACAGACTAACAAGAACAGTTTGAAAGCCACAGGGGTACTTTCTAGATGTGAATCAGGCTAACAAGAACAATTTCTAAGTCACAGGGGCACTTTCTAGATGAGAATCAGGCTAACAAGAACGACTTCTAAGTCACAGGGTACTTTCTAGATGAGAATCAGGCTAACAGGAACAATTTCTAATTGTGTGGATTAGGCTGCAAGAGCAAATGTCTAAGTGTGTCTTACAAATAAATCACAGTACTATCAGGAAGGGCACTCCTAGATGTGATTCAGGCGAACAGGAACACTTTCTAAGTCACAAGGGTACTTTCTAGATGAGAATCAGGCTAACAGGTACAATTTCTAAGAGTGTGGAATAGGCAGAATAGACACAGTAATATCTCAGAGCGCACTTCTAGATGTGAATCAGGCTAACAAGAACGATTTCTAAGTCACAGGAGGTACTTTCTAGATGAGAATAAGGCTAACAGGAGCAATTTCTAAGTGTGTGGAATAGGCTGCAAGAGCAAATGTCCAAGGGTGTCTTACAAATAAATAACAGTAATATCTAAGTCACAGGGTACTTTCAAGATGTGAATCAGGCTAAACGGAACACTTTCTATGTCACAGGGTGTTTTCTAGATGAGAATCAGGATAACAGGAAAACATTCTAAGTGTGTGAAATAGGCTGCAAGAACAGATTTCTAAGGGTCTCTTACAAATAAATCACAGTAATATCTCAGTCACAGGGGCACTTTCTATATGTGAATCAGGCTAACAAGAACAATTTCTATGTCACAGGGGCACTGTCTAGATGAGAATCAGGCTAACAAGAACAATTTCTAAGTCGCAGGGGCACTTTCTAAATGAGAATAAGGCTGACACGAACAATTTCTACGAGTGTAGAATAGGCAGAATAAGCACAGCAATATCTTGGGGGCACTTCTAGATTTTATAGAAGGAAGTCTGAACAGTTCCCTAAGGTGTGAAATTGGCTAACAATTACAGAGCTTGGATAGTATGTAAAGTGGTAGGGGTTCTTTGTAGAGTGATTGCTCTACTGCCCCCCCACCACTCTTACCTTGGCTGTAGCTGCTGGTTGATGGCTGGCCATTGGCCTCTTGTGCTGACACCTAGAGACACCATATGGAGCTGCCTCTGTAGGAGCCGCCCTTTGCCTTGGGGCCCTTAGCCACAGGGTCTGCATGTGCAGATGGCTGACCTGGGAAGGTTGGTTATGACCTTCAGACACACCAATCAAGGTATGGTGGGCAGGCTGGGAGGTGGGAGGGATCGGAGTCAGGAATTGAATGTAGGTGGGGAAGCGAGTGAGACAGAGGCACAAAGGGAGCTGGGGGCGAACATATCTTACTAGAAAAACTCAAAAATAGGCCCAATGGTGCTGCTCGTGGAAACTCACCTTGCTTTGGAAGCAAAATAGGTGAGCAGCGGCTGCCGCAGGTCAATAGGCCTGCTGCTGGGCACAGAGAAGTAAACCAATAAGAGAGGGTTGGTGGGCTGGGAGGCCAGAGGGATCGGAGTCAGGAAGTGGATGTGGGTGGTGGAAGCGAGGAAAACAGAGGCACACAGGGGTGTGGGGGCCTAAATATCTTACCAACAAAACACAAAAATAATCCCAATGGGGATCGCTGCTGCTCGTGGACACTCACCTTGCTTTGGAAGCACTAGAGGTGTGCGGCAGCTACCACGGGTCAATAGGCCTGCTGGGCATGGAGAAGTAAACCAATCAGGGAGGCTGGGCGAGCTGGGACGCAGAGGGATTGGAGTTGGGAAGTGGATGCGGGTTGGGGTAGCAAGAGAGACAGATGCACAAAGCGGGTTTGGCGCCCAAATATCTTACCAAAAAAACACAAAAATAAGCCCAATGGGGAATGCTGCTGCTCGTGGACACTCACCTTGTTTTGGAAGCAAAAAAAAAAAAGAAAAGGAAATGGGCTCAACTTTTTACACTTGGGACATTCTTCGTCTTAATCATAAGGGAAACAACTTGAATACTAAGAGCTGTACCTGGACTAATGCAACCAGTGCCTCCACATTGGATTATGTCCATATAGATAATAAATTATGGAGCTGTTGTCAACCTATGACAATCTCATTTAATACGCTTAGCGATCGTGCAATATTAGCATGGTCACTTAAGAATCCCCAAATACATGAGAACGCCCATTATAATAAATCTGTCCAAGTAAATCTCACTGGGAATATTATAACCTGGAGTAATAAGAACTTGGAGAAATTGAATCGATTTATCCAAGATAACAACACTTTCTTGTTTGCCTGGCTCCAGAATAATCAATGGAATCTAGGCAAGTTGATGATCATTTTAAAGGATAACTTAAACTAAAAGCAGTACATGGTACCATTACTAATATACTCCAGGGATGTTTTGATAGAGAGATTATGAAAGCTAAGAAACATTATCGAAGACAGTGTAGAATCACTGACAATGATTTCTTACTTAGAAATGAGGCAAAGTAGTGGCTCAAAACTCTGGCATCAACTAGATATAAAAACTGGTTAAAATGCATAAATCATTGATTGTAAATGCTAATTAGAGATATCTTTTCAAATGATTGAGCAAAAGGGATGGAAAAAGATGTTGGGCTATGATTAGAACTAATAGCCACTCCCTATGTAAAATGGAAACTAACTCAATAAGTATGGATGGCTGCAATCGAGCAGTCAGTGAGCTTTATTATGCGGTCACTTCCATTCCAATTAAAGCACAAAACTATAGTCCAACAAGTGATTTTTTGGAATGTTTTGGTATTAAAGATATAACAATTATCATAGCCTCAATTAACAGCTCTCGAGCACCTGGTCCGGATATAATTCCCAATAAAATGCTAAAGGACAATCTGGATTTCTGGGCACCCATACTTGAAAAGTTATTTGAGATGATAGTAAGATATGGTATAATTCCCACCAGTTCACAAATATCTATTATGATCACAGTTTTTGAAGGTGGTGATCATATCAAACCAACTAACTATAGATTTCTGGCTAAAGTGAATGCCAGTCAAAAAGTATTTGCTGCTTTGCTTCGAAGAAAACTAAACAAATGGACCAGTGATTCAGACATTTTGTCACAATTTCAAACTGGTTTCCTTTGAGGTATGAATACCTTGACTTATACTAGTTTACTTAACTACTTTATTGCGGCTAATAAACAGAAAAAGCAGGACCAGCTATCTGTATGTTTTATTGATTTTAGTAAAGCCTTTGACAAAGTCTCTAGTCTGTGTCTTTGGGGAAAACTAAGTAAAATGGATATTGATCCAACCATATTGTATTTGATCATATCTGTATATTCAGACAAAACCGTGAGGATCAAGACAAATAATGATGGAGCACTTACTCTGGATATGGTTACAAAGACCAGTATCAAGCAGGGTTGTTTGTTAGCCCCCACCCTGTTCAATTTGTATGTTGCAGACATGGATCAACACATAAAAAGTATCCACAATATTCCACCTACCATTGGGACCACCCAGTTTCATGGATCATCTATGCTGATGATACCATTCTAATGGACTGTTCTCCTTTTGATTACAATTAATCACTTAATGCATTAGCTGAATATGGCCAGAGTAATAAGCTCTTTATAAATGGGTTAAAAACAAAAATATGAATGTTTGATCAGAGAAACAAAGCAGCCATATTCTCTAGGCATATTAATGGTGCTAAATTAGAGGTGGTTAAGAGCTATGCTTATTTAGGAGTTCTATCAAAAGTAAGCCTTGCAATGACTTTTATTGTACTAATTGTCATTTAAAGGTGTTGAAAAAATGGCTCCTATTAGAAGGATTCTGTACAAGAAAGATGGTAATAACATTGAGGTCCTTATTAAGGTTCATACCAGTATTATTATTCCTAGCATTACCTATGGGCTTGCAACTATACCGGTAACAAAACTAGAAGGGATTGTGGCGATTGAGGCAAAAATGATGTGTTCTATATTAAATGTTCCTCAGTCAGTTTCTGTGACTGCACTTTGCATGGAACTTGGCATAACATCAATTAGATACATACGATTGATCCAAAAATGTGGTTTATATTTTAACATTATTTTAACTTTATCCGATGAAAAATTGATCTATGGGTTATTGGCGGAACAATACAACAGAAACTGTACCAATCTCTTCTTGGTCAACCTGAAAGAAGGCGTGGAGGAATATTTGAAGCTTCTTAATTTGGAACTGGAGGAGATTTTAGCTAATCCTTATTGAATTAATCTCATTAAGAGGAGAACTAAAGAGAATTATTCCTGCATGAATATTGACTATCTATGTAATCACACTATGTACAAGGAATATAGCACACAGGCCTTTACATTGGGTGCCCCACGCTCATATCTTACTAACATTTGCTCTAAAGCGATCAGACGATGTATTACTTATCTGCGTTTTACTATCATACCGACTCTTGAGCATACTGGGTGCTGGGCCCAGATTCCAAGAGAGAAAAGACTCTGTCAATTACCTGGTTTAAAAATTGAGACCTCTAGACATATCCTCACACAATGTATACAATTTGAAACAGAGTATGCTTATTGTTATAACAAGTTTGTATCTATAATTGCATATATTGAGGAAAACCAATTCTGGGCTGCAGTTATTTCGGGTGAGTTTATTGTTATGCAGGGGCTGCTTACTATGTTTGGAAATAGGCCCTTACCCGGATAATTTACCAGAAATCGTAATAATGACATTTTCTTGACTTAATGGATTTTAACGTATATATTGGCAATGCATTGCCTTGATTGTATTGTTTTGACTGGTTGGATCACACACTTTGGATGATTCATTTTATCTTACTGCCACATTATCCAATTTTATGAGGATTTTACAGATGTTTTTATTGAACATATTGATATATTTTCCTTGCTTCAGTATGAATAATTTCATTGAATGTCTTTCGGTTCAATGTCTGTTATTGAATACAATGAATATGCCTGTAATATTTACTGTATTACTTGATTTTAGTATGTTGTAAAGGTGTGTATTAACTAAAAACACAAATAAATACATTTAAAAGAAAAAGAAAAAAATGCAATTTTGCTTGTTTTATTCAATTTGGTAAGTATCCGAATTGTACAGTCGCACACCTAAATAGTCACGTTACAGGTATGTATGGAAAGTTAAACAAAACTTTGGTGCAGAGGAGGTAACACAACCCTATCATGAAGTTGGAAAGACTGGGCCTCATCACGAGTTGGCTATTAGCGCCGGATGACGGGTTTGGCGGTAATAGAATTCCTCATTCCCCACTGGGCCCATTCGGGAATGCCCCATTCCCCATTGGACTCAATGGGGAATGGGACATTAGGATCACTAATGCTCTATTTTTGGAGAGTTCTAAAAGGGCATTGTTCTCATCCTTTGTCATGTTGTATTGTTGGTACTGTTTATTGTTTTTCAATTTGTGAAGATCGTTCATGATACATTTTTCACATGCCAAGATCTCTGGTGGCATTTGATTGTCTGAGGGGCAAAAAGAAGACGGTACGTGTAGGCCTGAATCTGCCTCTGTTTCAGCAATTTCTTCTCCATCAGAGAAAATCCTTAATCGTATAGATCAAAGGAATTTTCTAATCTCTAGTTTGGTATGGTACCAATCTGTTTTGTGAGTGGGTACGTACGATAATCCTTTGCTCAGGACTGATGTCTGTGCTTGAGTAAGGGCAATGTTGGCCAAATTAAAAATGGGAATGACAGAGTCACTTAACGGGTTCGTCGTCTGCGTCCTCTGCTGCGCATCATAGGCGTGAACTGGTGGAACCACGGGGGCCCCAGCCAGGTCCTGCCATCATGGGACCACTTTCGAAAAAAGGCTGTTGTGGATATTGGGGCTGTTGATAATTCCCATGCGGCCTTGCTCTGTTCTGGCGGCTTTGGTCGTCTGAGCCGCTGCTGCTCGTATTTGAAAAAGAAACCCATCTTTTTTTGGGGTGATTCTGTGTTTGTGAAAGTTTTGCCGCCTCAATTGCTTTTTCAGTAGTGTAGGGGAAGATGATTTCTAATTTGAAATCTTGTATATCTTTATTTAATTTTTTGGTTTTCTTAGCAATATTAAAATGTTTGAAGTCTTCTAATAATTTATTCGTGGCTACCAATTGTTCTTGGGCATCTTTAATAGACTTATTGTTGAGAAAAGTCTGTTCTTCTCTTTCAAGATCTTTTTTGTATTTCTTTACTAATTCTTTGCACAGTAGTGATTGTTAGTACCATAAAATCTCTGCTACATTTAATGGCTATATGGCTGAATGTGGTGGTGTATTCTTTGTCTGTTAAAAAGAGACAAGGTTCATTCCTAACAATCAATCCTGCGGGAATTGTATCAGTTCTTAAATATTCCCGCAGGAAGTGTCCATGCAATTCAGTTCTGAATTGTTTTTTCTTGATTTTCAATAGATCATCACTGCCTGACTTTGGATTGTTGATCGGGTTCTGTCCTTGTGGCTCAAATAGAGAGGGTCCTTTTATAATATCTGCTGTTTCCTCAATAGTGTACCCGAAGGTTTGTCCTTCGGCCATACTCTATCGTAACAGGTGTAGGAAAAGATAGTTAGTGGGTATGTTCGGAGACTCAAAAAAACGTGGGTGCAACAGTGGAGTATGAAAACGCACACCGTTGTTCATACAAAACTTAGCTAAAATCTAATTGAATTAGATGATTATTTATATAACACTCCCTAGGCGACCTAGGTTGCTAAGGATATTTAACGAAGAAAATAGGGTAGCCCCCAGCGTGTTCAGTGTGGGTTTGGGGCAAAGATACAAGAGAAACAAGGAAAAAATCAACTCACACTGTAAATAGACACAAAAGTTAAGGTCTACAATGTACTAAATTTGCCAAACCAATGTACATTCTGCTCCTAAGGAGTTCAGACAATAGGACAAATGCTGAGGACAAACAACTGGAGTGAAACTGATCATAAATTTTAATGAAATAGGTTAAAATATCCAAAACACAACATAAATGAAAATAAAATAATTCTAAACAATGTAATAAAAGATTTTTTATACCTGAATTCTTTGAATACATACACGGTAAATAAACCAAAGTTGTCAAATAAAGTAATAAAACATAATAAGAGAGAAATTTTGTTCTAAACATGGACAACATTTTTTTTTCATTTGGCATATAAATTGCAAGATTGAACTTAGTATTTTAGCATGTACAATTGCAATTCAAAGGTTCCTATCCTTTGTGTGTATACATGATCAAGGTATGATCACGTTTTTGTAAAACTACCTACGTGCAAGTATTGAAACTGTAGGTAACTGGTAATGCATACACAACCATAACTTTTTGCGATTTTACGGTATGCGTTGTTCTAGAGGCACGTTTCGGCTATTGCCATCTTTCTTGGCATTTGATTGTAGAGCCTTCTTCAGGGCAAATTGGATCTAAATGAAATCCAAAGAGACAAAAGAACAGAGGGGGTAAGGCAAGTTTATGAGATCAGGAAGTGCAAGAATTGCAATTAACCCAATTGACCATCAGCATTTCCTATTAAAGTAACAACATGGTTGGAGAATGGCAGTGCTGCTGGCTTACGTCAAGATGGAGGAACTGCACTGAACTCACCGTGCAAATGGCACAGGGATGTGCAGCCTTGACAGCCTTTATGGTTTGTAGGTGGCGGAGAACTTAACCCCCTGGAGCAGCGAAGAAAGAGTCTCCGAACATGGAGCCATAACCACTTGTGGATCCAAAATTCAATGTACTGTTTGTAGAAGGAAAAATGAAGGACTAAAGTCACATTTTGATGAGTAGGGACATTGGTTTAGAGAAATTCATGTCATGCAGAAAAGAGTTTAATTGAAGACCGAGCTGAAGCACTCGGGATGCGAAGTAAAGAAAACGGTTGAAAAAAGAAAGAAACCGTGCCGTGATGGAAAACACCGTTTAGTTGAGTAGAACCCATGGATTTGGAAACCAGCAGGACGTGGTGTCATGCATGGAAAGTGTTGTGGTGGCCGAGCTGGAAGCTCGGGACATGAGATTGGTGAACGTGACATTTGCCTCCGTCCCAGACCTAGCCAGACAGGTTGGCATTGGCATAATTGGAAAAAGCAGTATTACATACCGAAATGTGGATATCACAATAAGTGAGTGATCCAAAGTACTGTTGGCATGAGCGCTCCTAAGATGTGGAGTGCGCAGAGTTGAAAGTCCAGAATGTGGACAGAATTCGAGAGGGGCGGAGAAGAGAAAATCGCCTTGGATTGGACTTGTGCGTTGCTGATGGCGACGGAGTGTCTGTGAAAGTAAAGCAAATGTTAGAAGGCAAACTCTTGAAACGGAGCAAGCAAAATGTGTGCTAAGAGCACTGTGAGCAAAGGAGAAAATGCTTACTTAGGTTCCGCTGGATGCGAGTGGGATGAGGCTCACAGGGCACCCGAGCGAGAATAAGCCGAGCCTGGAGGGTTCTGTGTTGGGATGCGTCTGGTAGTCAGGACATCCCTAGATGCTGTACCCCCATGATGTTGTGCGGTAGGAATCTACCATTCGCGCAGGCAAGGGGTGTGGGAGCTCTGATGAATGTCTGCCACAGTACATGGAAAAGCGTAGATGATCACTTGGGCGGCAATAAGCCTTTGTCAAATGCCCTGCATCTGACGAGGAAGTACTGAAGGCGGAAGTGAAACAAAAAAGTATTTCCGAAATCCGAAAAGCTTTCAAAGGAGAAGGGTCGGACCCTAAGAGCAAATGGTAAATCCCTGGGTCTTGCATACGTGTCTAGCAATGCCGGCAACCCAGGTTGTAATGACAGCGGTGTGATGACCGCGGTATCAGACAGTAGCGGAAACAATTGATGTTAAGTACGGTGCATGCACAAGAATGCAGCTGGGCAGGGCGAGTAGGGCCCTGGAGGGCAGAGCGAGTAGGGCCCTGGAGGGGGAACAAAAATAATTTTATAACAAATTGTAACAGTTGAGCAGAAAAAGGGACCTTCGACAGTGAGATTCTGGGAACATTTTTTTTAAAAAAAAGATTTTATAACTCTAGCCTTTGAAAAGAAGGAGAATGCCCACAATTCTGGAGCCATAAGGAATGCTGGGAGAGTGAGTTTTACGTAGGACAAATGGATTCCTCATTGAGACCATGTTGAAAGGAATCTATTCTATAGATTTGGCAAATTTAGTACATTGTAGACCATAACTTTTGTGTCTATTTACAGTGTGAGTTGATTTTTTCCTTGTTTCTCTTGTATCTTTGCCCCAACCCCACACTGAACACGCTGGGGGCTACCCTATTTTCTTTGTTAACTATCAAGGTGCGACGAGGCAGGGAGGGGTATAAAGGAGGACAAGACAATGATCTTAAAAGGCCCAGTGACTTTGAGATCGCGCAAGTGTAATATAGAGGGAAGGGGAAAAGTGCCAGGGGAATGGGAGGAGGAGAAGTGCAAGACATAGGATGAAGACATAGAAAAAGAGTGCGGCTAGCAGGTGGCAGGGGTTAAGTGCAGAAAACATTCTGTATAATGCACGTAGCAAATCTACAGTAATCATTGATAGTAATGCCAGCATTAAAGTGTGATCTTTAAACCTGCAGATAAGGGAGGATGGATAAAGGGGGGAGGGATAACAGTTGAGGTATTGTAGTCACTGATTTAGAGTTTTGTCACATAAATTGTCTGAACCTTTTATCAGATGAGAATGTATATATGAGATTTGATAGAGACCCTATCAAAGAGATCAAAGATCTAATTAAGACTACACTGGATAAAGCATAAGAAAATTAGTGGATTTCTTCTAAAACAAAGGATTTCCTCACTAATCAATTCCCCAAAACTTCAGTTTTTTTATGCTGCTCACAAAATTCAAAATTCACAAGCATGCAACCTTACCACCATTGGTTGCAGGTACATAAAGTGTATTTGACCTTTTGGCCATCTATGTTGATAAAGTATTACAACCTCTAATACAATGCACTGGCCCATACTTACAAGACACTACTGGCTTCCTGACCATCTTGAAAATGTAGAGACCATCCCCAAAAATTATATACTGTTTGCATTGGAGTGCCCAGGTGGTTCAAGTGTCCCCGATTATTACCATGACTTGGCAGCTCCTCTTGGTGGCTTCTCCCGAAGCGGGAAAGCCTGTTCGCTAGGTGCTTCGTTCAGCACATGCCGGCTTCCGTGCTCAGCTCTGTCTCTGCTCCAAGGCAGGAACTGCTGGCCGCCTTCCCTGATGAGGGTTCCCCGTCCTGCACAGTCCCACCGGCAGGACTCACAGGATCTTTGTCTGCGTCTCGCTGGTCCGGTTTCTCAATCTCAAGCATGGCCCTGGTTATAAAAATTATCTCTGCCCAAGTTCCCCAGGTCTCTCCTCCTTCTGCTGCTGCTTCCTCTTCCCCTGCTGCCCCTATGCACTTCTGCAATTCCACATTCTATACACCTGTGGTCCTTCAATGGTCTGAAAATCTATTCCTTCAATCAATGCTGCCTGACTCTGGTTAAAAGTATATGCCTGACCTTCATGCATCTTCTTCGTCCCTGTATCAAAGTGGTGAGAGTAAGCAGTGTCCATTACTGTCAGTTGCTTCTTCTTCTCAGTACTAGAGTGGGGAAAGTATGTAATGTTCATTGCTCTGAGTTGTTTCTTCAGTGTCTCAGTCCTGTCAGCTACCCCAAGAAGGGAATAAAGGAGAACTGTTCTACAATTACCTATAACGGTCAGTGGAGGGTTAGGCTGGTTGTCAAGAGGACAAGGGGATACCATGTCTCAACTAAAGGTACCTCACTCCCATTCCCCAAGACCCTTCTACCCAGGTAATCCTCACTCGCTTGTCAATCCCAAGGGACAGGATCCAAGAGTGATGGCCTTTCCATGGCCACCTGCATAGAGCATCCAAGGGGAGTAGGTGTGAGAATATCCTCAGGTTTCTCACATACAGTTCCCCAATGCGAGTTGGACCAGGATACTTCACAGGGAAACAGGGAGAGAAAGTCTACATTACCCTGTTCTCAACCTTTCCGGTGTTCAGCTGTGAAGCAATATGGTTGACGGTTCAAGAACCGTCGCATTACCCGAGGATTGGATTATTTTTTCTGACTGACCCAAACTAGAGGAGAGTGCTCTGTTATTAGACATAATCTATGATCCACAAGATAGTATTTCAGATGTAACACAGCCCATTTAATAGCTAATGCCCCTAACTCAATGACTGAATTGTTTTTTTCTCTCTCTGGGAAAGAGATTTCTGCTGACATACAGAATGGGGTGTTCCAAGCCGTCATGGTCCTGTGATAGTACAGATCGTAATCTCATTAAAGAAGCATCAGTCTGGAGATTGAATTCCTTAAAGAAATCCACAGCTCCTAAAATGGGGCCTTGGCATAGAGCGTGTTCCAGGGTGTTATAAAAAGTGCCATCCTCTTCTTTCCATTTGATCTTTTAGGGCTCAACATTTTTCAGTTTATATGTCAGTCTAGATGTTGTAAGCGAGAAATTAGGAATACATCTGGAGTAATATCCAATCAACCCCCAAAAGGCCCTTAGATCTTTCTTAGTTTTTGGCAGGGATGTATGAAGGGCAGCTCTTACCTTTTCTTGTTGGGGTTGGACAGTACCGTTGCCAACAAAATACCATAAATACATTACCACCGATTGGGCAAGTCTGCACTATTTTGGGACTGGAGGTTAGCTCTGCTTCTCTTAGCACCATCATTATAGAGGTGGTGTAAATGATCTTCCCATGTCCTGCTATGTATGACAATATCGATATAGGCTCCCCAGAGTATGGTTGAACAATTTTAACCATAAGTCTCTGGAATGTTTCAGGAGCAGCATGCATGCCAAAAGGCAGGACTTTAAATTGAAACAAACCCAAACAAGTGGACAAATCAGTTTTATCTTTGTCAGGTCCTTGCAGAGGCACTTGCCAATATTCCTTTGGATGATGTAATGTAGACAGATAGACATTATTACCCAGTCGAGCTATCAGATTGTCAAAAAAAGGCATGGAGTAAGCGCCAAAAGCAGAGATGGCACTTACTTCATGGAAATCCATACAAAATATCCAACTTCCATTGGGTTTTGCCTCCAAGGGCTATTGGAAGGCTTAATGATGTTCACTTCTAACATGTTTTAATTTCCTTAGTGATGGTCTCTTTTCTGGCCACAAGTGGATCGGAAAGTGGTCTGCTTCTGTACTTGCTGTATTTGCTATGTGCTGTGCGCTGTTGGAGGATGAAGGATTTCTTCAGTGGCTGTCATTGAGAGGTGTGGCTTGGCTGAGTCTAAAAAACCCCATACCCATGTAACGGGAAGTAGATGGGAAAGTGGTCTGCTGCTTTACTCGCTGTATTTGCTACGTGCTGTGTGCTGTTGGAGGGTGGAGATTTTCCTCAGTGGCTGTCAGTGAGAGGTGTGACTACTACTTGGCTGTGCTCACCAAGACTCTCAAAACCCCCCGACCTGTGGAACGTAGAGCGGGAAGTAGATCGGAAAGTGGTCTGCTGCTGTACTCGCTGTATTTGCTAACTGCTGTTGGAGGACAGATGATTTCTTCAGTGGCTGTCTGTGAGAGGTGTGGCTACTACTTGGCTGTGTCTAACAAGACTTTATGAACCCCCAGACCTGTGCAATGTGGAGCGGGAAGTGGATCGGAAAGTGGTCTGCTGTGGTCCGCTGCGGAGCGTGGACCAAGCTGGCCTTCCCCTGTCTGGATCTAACTGTAAACTAACTGGTATCCCCTCTGGTACTCCGCTGAGTGCCTAGATATTTAGAGTCAAAAGAGTCCCTCAGAGAAATGGCCCTAGTCTGATCACGCACACAGCATCAACTGAACTTACGAGAGCCGGTGCATGCATGGTGGATGTCGGAATCGTAGCCGGAGAATGAGGTCAGACCATCAGCCCATTCCCCGGTGGGGAGTGTTAAAGGTAAAATGTGTGAAATTACATTAAATCAATCTAATCCAATGTTAGATGTGACTTATACCAAAATGTTACTGGTAGAGAAAGGAGTGCTTAATGCCCCAACTGATGGCGGCCTTGATTCTCCAGAGAGTAGAAGTACGGAGGAAAGTGTGCAGTCGATGGCTGACTCCAAAACAAATATATCCCTAGGAGACAAGGAACCATTGCAAAAAGGATTCCAGTCAGAAACAAGGGCGCTGTCCAGAGGAGGGACTTCCCACTTCGAAAGAGTTCAGATTGACTTCTACAGATTGTGTGTCAACTGGGGGATCCTACAGGTAACAAGGCACCAGGAGACCGGACAACCCGGGTCAGGAGAGAGGAGAAAGTCCTTGACCGCAGTATTAGTGCTCCAGTTGTCAAATGACATAGCCTCTATTCAGGCGTATCTGGACAGGAAAGTACTTAGGGGTAAAGGTGCCGGGTTTACATCCAATATTTCCAAACAGGGTGGTTCTGACACCCCTCAGAGACTGGAAAATGAAGAGAGGGAGAAGGAGATCTGGGCAGAGAATTAAATCACTTTGATTCAGTAACCCTCAACCACCATAGTTTACCTTCGAGAACGCAAGGGATTCAAAAGATGTGCCCGGTGACATCATCTCCCTTGTCAGGTCCCACGTTGAATGAATCAGCATTCCCCCCAAACATGACACATGCAGATCACCTGGGAAGGACAAGCTCAATACAACAGCTCCAATGCACTATAACATCTGCTCTTTTGATATCTAGTGTGCATTTTATAAAACTATAGGAGTCAATAAACGCAAATCACAAAGATCAGGTTGCAATGCTGTTGATGATGCATTCAAAAATTATCTACTTGGAGTCAATTACAGCCACAGTGCAAGGAAGACTTGATAGGGAAGCAGAACAATTGTTGCAATGGCAAAATCGCCTGTGTGATCTGTCGAGGGGAGAATTGAATAATAAAACCACAATTTTGGAAGCGGTATTAGATTCACAAAAATGGCTACGTGTGATGCTTGAGCCTGCCTGTTTAAAAAAGAATCAGACAATGCAGATGGCTATTGAGCTGTGGAAGACCCAAAGGGGGTCTAAGAAGGCTTCTGTCCTTACCGGTCGGCTCCGAAATGGACCTGTAAAACCCGATCTGAAGCTATCGACTGTGCTAGTTGTTGGTAAGAAGGCTGGAATAAATGTGAAAGAGAATACAGATTTACATACACTCCCATACCCAAACAGAGAGAAATCTGTAGGTGAGATACTGGAGGCTTGAGACTTGGATGAGGATCAATCCGATCCATTAAAAGTCCCTGAGATAGAAGTCCAAGATAAAAGGGGTCCTCCTACGAAGGAAAATCCTCTGATCTTCTGCAAATCCTCAAAAGAAAGTGATCGCAAACCATCACCCCAAACAAAGAAATCTAAAAATAAGCCTGCACCAAAACCTCAAAAATCTAATGCTGCTAAAACGTCTTTCGTAACTTGAAAATTCCACCACCGCTCCCCAGAGAACACATGGTCCAAAGAAAGGCCAAATGAAGAAAAAGTCCTCTACTGAAAAAAAGGACCCATTATAAACATGGAAATTGAATGGGATTGTGATTAGGGAGAGCCTCTTGATATGGCCTTTGAGAACCAAGAGGAATCCATTCTAGACTATTCAATATCCACTGAATCTATCAAAGAGGATTGGGAGGAGAAATCAGGATCTACCCATATAGTGCTGACCGAACGTGACTTGAAACTAGGAAATGGAGCTTTAGCAGCACCAGACTCGAGATATGGACAGAAACCTATGAAGGGATTTCTAACCTTGGACCAAAAAAGATGAATGGTGGATCGAAAGTAGAGGGAAGCGAAGGAGGTGAAGCGGAGGGGGCATACCCCAAAACCGCAGAATGCCTGCAATCAAGAGGGAAAGTTGTTGGACCCCCTCGATGCCGGGGTAACCCTCTCAATGGAAGTTATGCTGAGCTGTGATTATGACTTAATTTTAAATAGAAGACATTTTATGGACTTGCTTCATCACATCCCGGCCCTTCGAGCCAGCATTCTGATGATATCTTATTTGTTGAATTTGTCAAGAATCAAGAATGGATTGGTGATATTATATCTGAGATCTAACCTGATTAAAAAGACCATATGGGACGCGTCAGAAGAGCTCTTGCCCCTGGGTTTTGATCTTAAGGTGACAGAGGGGGTGACAGGACAAGCCAAAGGTCTGAAGATACTGGAACAAAGATCACCCAAGAAGAGGGGAGAACCCTAAGGAAAGTTCACAATATCTGCCTCCCAAAATCCCTGAGGTGCAAAGAGGAATCTCTAAGAACTGTGGAAGAAAGAAACTTTGGAACATTAGGTAGGGGGGTTGGTACCCCGATAGTCACTTTTCTATACTCAGGAACTGAGCTAAGAATGATAAATGGACCAAGGGAGACCCCGCCAGGAGGACTCTGTTTGCGGTTGTCATGTGTAAGCACCCTGACAAGGGTGCTTACACATGACAACCGCAAACAGAGTGAGATCCCATTTAGTCCGGAAGTGATCCTCATAGGATGCTCTAACACAAATGGCTTTTCACATTTGTTTGCCAACGAGAAGGACCTGAAATCTTATCATATCCTGTGCTTTCAGCAATGTACTTAAGACAAGCCCCTTCTGTGATGGGTAAAAAGGCAGACCCCACTGTGGTCTCTTAACTTTAATCAAATTGGGACGAGGACTGAAAATGGTTTAAACGTATAGCTCAAACCCCTGGGTCAAGATGCTCATCTTAGAAAGTAAGCAAGTTGATGGGGGACTGAAGAGATGTCTCCAATTAATTAATGCATATTGGAACCCGGCTAAGATCAATGATGATGCTTTTGTCTACTGTATAACTAAGCTGATTGATGTGGCCCACAGTGAAAGGAAGAATCTATATGCTGTATTGTGTGGTTATTTAAATTAAAGTGTCTAGATAATACGGGGACACCCGTAGAGCTTACAGATGATTTAGCCATTCATAGTGGTGGGAGAATTGGTAGGTGGCTACTGATAATGGAGGCCAGGGAATTGCATATGTTGAACGGCCAGACAAGAGGAGACCGGCCTGCAATGTGCACCTGGTACAATGGTCAGTGCAATCATGTTCTAGATTACTTTTTTGTATCCTCCAATCTCCTGTGAGAAGTGGTATCCATGAAGATCAGTATAATGGTTTCCAGGGACCATTCCCTCCTTACATTACGATGGAGGGGAATGGCCAAAACTTTGACCCTGGGAAAGGTGATTGATGTTTCGATCTCTTGGGGTAGAAACAGTTTATCCTTTACTACGCAGGATGTTCTGTATTTGACAAGGAAGTGGAATGAGGGGGCGCTACAAGACAAGGAGACCTTGGATTATCTCCCGCAGCTGGCACAATTTGTGGTTAAGGGTGTAGGATGAAGAAACTCTGAATTTGTAAACAAGAACAGATATAATATGAGGTTGTGCAGGCCAGAAATAAATTCATCTGGGAATGGGATTACTGAGGAGGCTCTCTGGGATAAAAAGAGATCAGAAGTTAAAAAAATGAAGACAGCAGCATACAAACTGGAGACAGTCATTTAAAGAAACAAGAGGCCAGTTTGAAGCAGAACTGATGTTGAAAACATTATGTAAAAAAAGTGTGCCTAACTTGGGAACTTATTAACTCTATGGGCACCCCTCAGCATGCCTTACAGATAACTGTGGTGACAGAAGATCAGTGGGTGGATCACTTTTGTATGCTCTTTGCCTCAACTTTGTTAAGTGAGACAGAGAGGGGCCCTCAGGATCCAGGAACCGTGGTCATGGCATTTTGATCAAAACAACCTCCTGGTCCCGATACAAAAATTGAGTACCTCAAGACCCCGGGCCCGGATGGGTTAACTAATATTAACTCAAGCAGATCAAGAACAATGGGCTGAATTCTCAAACCAGCTCTTCAAGCAAATAATGAGGCAAAAGATGTTTCCTTTAACCTGGAAAAAGCCTGTGATAGTGCCAATCTTTAAGAAGGGAGATAGAACGATCCTGAAAAACTATCATCCTATTGCCCTATTGGACATCTTGGGGAAACTCTTTGCAGCTTTAGTATTGACGCATCTGACAAAATTGGCCAATGAAGCAGGAGTGTTGGAGTGTTGGACCCCATCATACGGGTTTTGTGAAGGGTATAAGAACCCCCCTCAATCTCTTGAAATTGCAAGAAAAAAATAAAAATTGCAATCTATGTAGCCTTTGTGGATTTAGAGCAGGCATTTGATGGTATCAGCAGTGAGAGATTGTGGAACAAGCTGGAAAGCTGGCGGTGCCCATCTCAAGTACTACAATCTATAAAGGAGTTATACCCGGGAACATCACTTCAGCTCCATCTGAATATGCAAGGGGGCCTGTCCAAAGAAATCAAGACATACCGTGGCCTTAAGCAGGGCTGTCCATTAGCACCATCCTGTTCAACTTGTAATTGTCAGACTTAGCAGAATATCAGGATCAGGTAATTGCTTTTCCCCCTTAAATTACGGAACCCCAATACCGTGTGTCTTATATGTGGATGACCTGATCCTGATTGATAAAACACCCATAGGTCTGCAAAGGAGACTCACGTGTTTTCAAAATTACATCAGTATTAATGAGTTGCGCATTAATGTAAAAAAACAAAAGTGATGATTCTTAATTCAATTGGAGGTATTCAAAAACTACAATTTAAATGGAGAATTGGATCTGAATGCCTGGAGAGAATAAAAACCATCACATATCTGGGAGTCTGTGTGAATCAGAACATGCGTGAGAGACCCTGTGGGCTATTGGGCTGAGAGTGAAAGTTAAAAACTTGGCTGCCCAGGGTATGGTTCTGCATGGTAGATACAGTTGATTTCGTTGGTTCCCATTCTAACATTCTATAGCATGAAAGTGTTTCAGATTTTCACTTTCGAAGCGGATGCTGGACTAAATCTCCCAAGGCAGATCTGGGAGACCTTGGAGGGATGTTTCCGGAAGATGGTTTTGCGACTTCCAAGGGGACTCTCTCTAGCAGTGATTAGGTTTGAACAGGGTCTGCAGTCGCTCTATTCAGTGAGTCTTTGAAAGTCGCTAACACTGTTTAGAAAATCCCTTATGTCTGGATCCTCTGCGCCTTTGGAAACTTTGGGACCATTTGCTGGTAAGAGTCTGGAGTGGCCTCTGGACCATTGGAAAGAGAAATGCACTAGATGTTTAGTTAATTTGAATGTGGCATTAGAGGATCTAACTGGAAATCCTATGGCAGTCAAAGTCAAATTGGATTGTGATAACTAGATGGCAACTCAGGAAAAAAGGAACTTAAATAAGCTAATGATGGATTTTAATGGTGAATGTAGAACCTTGATATCTATTCCAAATTATATGCTGAAATTCCTGTGCCGCAGGTATAGAGATCAATTCCTGTTCTTCCGTTTGAATCTGTACTTAACTAAGGAAAGGTTGGTGGCCCAAAAGCAAAGAAAGAAATCAGCAACATCATATAGATTTTGTGATCAGCAAGACACTGTAGAGATCTTGAAGCATGCAACAATTTATTATAAAGGCTTGACAGCCGAGAGAATAATCTACATGAGAAGATTTATTGAGTGTGTGAAGTCACTGTCAGCAGATGAATGGTGGAACATGTTACTCCAGGGGTTAATCCACCACCTATCTTTGCACTTTTGAAGTTTACGATGAAACTTTTGTGTGGAAATGAAATGATAGCAATGAATAAATTAAGACATAGGTTTAACCTGGGTAGGATTGTTTGGTTGTGGGATGAGGGTTATTGAGGAGGTATTAATGGAGAGTGGAAAGTAGGAGGTTGGGCTGGGAGTGGGTGGTGGATAGCTTCCTTGAAAATGATGACTTGAATATTGAACTTTAATTGTTTTTGATTGTGATTTTGTGACATTTGCTTAAAATTAGGAAAGTAAGGTTGTAAATATGGAAATGAAAAATTAGATGGAAAAACATTGTAAAAGGTTTAAAATAAAATGAATAAATTAAATCTATGGTTTTAAGTGTACCACTTTACCTACCAGAGTACGAATATGGTAAGACAATATACCCGTTATTCTCCCAGGCTCTTCACGAAACACATCTGTTAATTGTCTTATCAGTTCGTATAAGTCATTTTTCTGATGGTTGCTAAGATCTGATGAAATGAAGGCTTTAACCTCTGTGTCTTCTGGCAATAGACACAATAATATTCTAATTGGGAATTTTCATTTCATTCCTTCAACAGATTTATATGATAAACCTGGGATTTTTAACAAAACAGATTGATTGTGAGATCTTATAATTACATGGACCCGGATGTTCTAAAACTTCATAGGATCCATGCCATCAGGACAATAATTTATTTTCTGAAGTGGGCAATAGGACTAGGGCCTTTTGACCTATTGAGTAGGATTTTGGAGAAACATTTCTATTATAAATGATCTTTTGTAGTTCCTGGGCCATAGTCATATGCATTTGAACCAATGATCTAACAGCTGACATATGTTCTTTCATTCCATTGGCTGTTTGACAGAGTAGAATAGGGTCCTCCTTTCTTTCTTCCCAGGTTTCTCTTAACATATCAAGGACATCCCATGGCTCTTGACCCCTGGTTTACCACCCTGAATAGTATGATTAAAGATGACTCATCGATTAAAGATATCACTGCTGCTTACCAAGATACTCTTCGAATGGCAGTTAACACCATAGCTCCCATCGTAAACAAAAAAATAACTCATAGGGAACCTAAGTCATGGTTTACACATGACCTACAACAACTAAAAAGTAAAAAAACTAAGGCTCTCTATACCTGGAAAAAATCGCTCTCAGAAGCAGACAGAGATTTCTATAACGGTCATGTTAGGGCCTATAAAAAAGCGGTGATTGCTGCCAAAAGAACCAATCTTGATGATAGGATAGCTAAAGCTCATTCCAAACCTAAGGAGCTGTTTAAAGTGTTTAAAGAGCTGGAAACAACAACAAATATTATACAGGATCCCATTGTTAAAGACACCAAATGGTGTAACCAAATACAGGAGCTATGGATGCTAAACTCACCAGAATTAATAGAGGCATTGTCGAGGCCAGAGCCATACTATCGCTCAGGGCCTTTAAGGACACAGTCACTCCCGTCAAATGTTGGAATAATGAAGAACTGTTCTCATTTAAGCCCATTACAGAGACCGACCTTACAACGATAATTCAAAATCTTAAACCAACTAACTGTAAGGGTGACATATGCCCAGCACTTACAATTAAAGCCTGCGCCCCCTCGCTTATTCCTACTCTATGTAAGTTTGTCAATGCATCCTTTAGGGACAGTGCTGTGCCTAAATGCATAAAACAGTCCTGGGTGACTCCACTATTAAAAAAAACCAGACCTATCCCCCAATGATCCACTGAACTATCGTCCTATCTACAAATCACCATTCCTGCTCAAAATTCTCGATAGAGTTGCATATTCTCAACTACTAGACAATCTGAGAATTACTGTAAAACTAGAAAGTACCCTTACTGTTAAAGCTGTAACCACAGAGATTCAAGAAGAGCAGGTCAAAACAGTTGTTTGGCCTGGTTTCTCGGGCTGTTTGAAAAGTGGTGAGTTGCTTAATTTTAGCAATCTCAAAGTGAGTCAACCGCTCAATTGGTCTTTACTGCCCACTCGGGAGGTTAATTTTAATCAATTCAACAAAACAATACAATGTTCAAACCAAAAATTGATAAGGAATGTGTTTTATAAAAAGTAATAATAAAAAACATTTTTTTGAAATAACAAACAATTAGTGCAAACAAGTTTCATCTATTCGAAACATAATAAAGCAATTCAAACCGAATAATGCTTCAAATACAGTTCAATTACAAAAACAGAAAATACATGCATGTGCAATTTAGTGGAAACATTCATTGCATCATGAGTCCCCCTTATTCCGTACAATAGTTCCTTGTTTTTGGGGTTAAAGTTGTTTGATGAAAAAGTCAGTGAGTTATGCAGGGTCTTTCGATGCAAGATATCTGATCAATTGCCAATGTGGTTGAATGGTAGTTGGTAACGGGGATTCCAACAGGCTGAAGTACAGGTAGACAACTGTTCCCTGTAATCGTCACATTTCGACGGTCAGAGGTGAATGTACAGGCCGCCTTCATCAGGGCTCCAAATCAGGGACCCTGTATAGGATAACATTAATGTAATACGAGTGGGTAGTAAACCGCGGGAGCCCTGATTAATAGGGCATGTGGTAATGCTAAGTTGGTTCTCATGGCAACCGGGTAGGAGACTTTCTTGCCAGTGCGCATCATCTCAAGCGCATTGGTGCGCCGACGCATTGGAAGGGAAAAGGGACGCCAGACGCCAAGACCAAGTTGTGCATGTACCGGGCCGACCGAAAGGCTTCACAATGAATGCGAAAGTTTCACAGGTATTCTCGAGGCTGTAAAGGGATAAATCATACAGGACAGCCATTGGTGGTTGTGCGCCATCATAACAATCATGGCATAGAGTTCATAGGGTAAGGAGTGCACAGGTGTCCCTGTCAAAGTCAAAACACTGGAGATCTATCTGGACTGTAACCTCAATATGAAAACGCAGGTCACTAGTCTGGTGTCCTCTTCCTCGTATTATATTAAACTACTATCTCATGCACGCCCCTTTCTCTCTCAAACCAGCAGAGAAACGCTGGCTCGAGCACTGATTAGTTCAAGGATAGACTTCTGTAGTAGTCTCCTGATCGGTCTCGCAAAATGTGAATTGAATACATTGCAGGTAGTACAGAACAACGCTGTCAGGGTCGTTATGGATAAAAAGAGATCAGATCATATCTCCCAGTCAAGAAGGGAGCTTCACTGGCTTCCTTTTAAGGATCGTATTCTCTTTCGCCTCCTGTCTATATCCTTCAACTGTATGAACAATTCTGGTCCTATCTACCTAAATGAGGAACTCAGGTCTAAAACCAGCAACTACAGCCTCATATCTAATGATCTCTTCCAGCTAATTGTCCCTAATTGCAGACTTTCTTAGACCAAGGTTGGAGCCTTCTACTCTGCTGCCCACACTGCCTGGAATAACCTTCCATTGAAACTCAGAATTGAAAGCTAAAGCAGAGTACTTAGAAAGGGTCTCAAAAAGTTACCTATTCAACTAATCCCATTATGGCCCGGGCTTCTGTCTTCTGGCTCTATCTATTCTGTCTGGACGTTCTTATTTGTTTCTGTATTTTGTCAGCGCCCTTAAGCCTTAGGGTCAGTGGTTCTTGGGCTATATAAATCTTAAATAAATAAATAAATAAATAAAGGAGTTAAAACAGGGAAAAACCTGATGAGGCCTGAGGCATTTTTCGTAATGCAAACAAGGAACATGGTATCATTTGGTCCCAATTTTTCCATCTTGTCCAATTAGCAATTGGAATTGAGAGTTTTATTAAATCTTTTTTCCAAGCTGTCTATTTATGGGTGGTACACTGATGTTCGAAGGGGGACGATATGTAACAATTATTTGACTTCTCCCATAAGTTTACTCATCAAGGAAGAGCCCTGATCAGTCAATATCTCCCCCGGGAACCCTACTTGAGATAAAAAAGGGATCAGATGTTTCTGAAGTTGTTGTGTGGTGTTGTTTCCCAAAGGAAAGGAATAAGAATAACATGTGGCATAGTCTACAATAACAAGAATATATTTGTTCCCTACTTTAGAAGTTTCCAAGGGTCCCACAATGTTGATACCAATGTGGGAAAACATAACTTCATTTATTGCCAATAGATTTAAGGGGACTGGTCTGGTGGTGGTATAAGTGTGTTTGTTTTCTGGCAAACCTCACACACTTGGACAAAGTTCGTAATGTCCATGTGGATTCCAGGCCAGTAAAGCTTATTTGTTATATGTGTATGAGTTTTGGACTGTTCCAGACGGCTTCCCATTATATGTGAATGTGGCATTTCCATAACAAACCATTTATGACTTTCAAGGGCTACCAACTGGGTTCTTGTCAGTTCCTTCAAAGTGATATTTCCCTTATAGGGTAGCCTACGTCTCAGATAGGAAAAATATCCTCCTTTCTCATGAACTTCTGTTTCTGATGATTTGTAAAAAAAGCCTCTGCCAGCAAGGGGTCACATCTTCGGGCAAAGGCTAGGTTGGGAAGAGTCTTGGGTTCTTCCTTCATGGATTTTCTGCATTCAGAGTTGGGAGGGTCATCAGATGACTCATCAGCCTCCCCAAAACCTTGAGTTCCTCTATCTGTACTCTCCTTCCCGAATTCTTCAATAAAGCCTAGGGAACATGACTTTCTCGAGCACCCCTTGAGTGATTTTATCCCCTTGATGGATTTGAAATGGGTATTTTCCTTGGTTCTGTAAAAGGACTTTAAACTCCCCTCTGAAGTCTGGGTCTATCACTCCAGCCAACACATCAAACCCAAATCTCCAGGCAGGCCTGAACTTGGGGGCTACTCTGGTGTAGGTGTAACTAATATCAAGTCTATGGGTAGCAATCTTCTTTCACCTGGAGGAATTGTATCATCTCAGCTGCTACATATATCAAATCTTATAGAGCTCTTCATGGCTAATGAGGGATATGTTGCTCTGGCACTTCGTTTTTCATATCTTAGGGCCCTCCAACTTGTATTGGTTAAGCTGCATCCCACCATTTCTGAGGTTGGCATCATGAAAGAAGACACAGACAACAGATTAAATGTGTAACAAAAGGCTTTTATTAACAAAAATGTCAGTATGATGTAAGTCTAACTTGATCTATGCTAAGGTGGGATGTCCCTACCTAAAGAAAGTAAGGATAGCCTGTTTCAAATAGTTCAACTGAAAAGTCTGTATCCAAAAACCTATGCTTGCCCTCACAACCAATACAAAACAATGTATAGGGATAGAAACCATAAACTAAACAGGGTCCCAAAGTAAAGTTCTGAGATATTTCAAGCTCGGGCTTAAACTTCAGCATCTTTTCCCCAAATTTCAACCAGTTTATCACAATGTTCAATTTACCTTCTTTTAGACTCAAATTAATAAAGTTCCACACCTTTGTGAATGTCAGGTTGTTCTTCCTAAAGTTCAATATGGTTGCAGGGGAGCACGTCTCAGGGTTCCCTTCCCCAAGTTCAATATCAAAAGATGTCACAAAAAGGAGTATATTGAAGCTTTGTCTTTAAACTGAGTTTCAACAAGTCTTTACCACTCAGGGTGCCCTTCCTCAAGTCTTATATGCACCAATGGTTGTTTTCTTTTTAACACAATAGCAAGCTTCATTGTTAGCATATAGGAGTTCTCTGGTATGGGCGCAGTTGTTGGATCACACAATCCACCCATTACAGGTCACACAACCAGGAACTACAAGTTTTTCTTGAGTAGTTTAACATTCAGCCAAACAGGTGGTTTCTCAAATGCAGCTCCACGACAAGCTCTTTCTCAGCCTTGACTTCAAATTTGCGGCCAGGATCCTTCATCCAACTTAGTTTCCTATATTCTTTCAGTTTATAGTTAATATGAGCTGGTTTGTTATTTGCATTCAATTTGGTATTCAATGTTAGCAGTTGCGCTGTTTCATGCAATTCGTGTTCAAAATGAATAGCCTTGCCTTTCCTTTCACTTCGGTATTCAATATGTGCAATTTTGCTTATTTCATTCAGTTCGGTATTCAATAAATGCAATTTAGCCTATTTCATTCAGTTTGGTACTCAATAAATGCAATTGTGCTTGTTTCATTACATTTTGTATTTCATAAATGCAGTTTTGCTTGTTTGATTTAGTTTGCTATTCAATAAATGCAGCTTTGTTTATATCATTCAGTTCTGTACTTACTTTCGTGGACAGCTACTATATACACAGTCCCTTGAAGCGCCCAGGAGGTTCCAGTGTCCCGACACTTACCCGGACCCGGCAGACCCTCTTGGCGGCTTCTGCCCAAGCAGGAAATCCTGTTCACTGGGCGCTTAGTTCAGCACACGCTGGCTTCTGCTCTCCCCTCTGCCTCCGTTCCATGGCAGTGCCTTCCTAGATGAGGGTTCCCCATCCTGCACAGTCCCACTGGCAGTACTCCCGGGATCTTTGTCTGTGTCTGGGTGTTCCGGATTCTCGCTCTCCAGAACAGCCCAGGGAATGAAAATTATCTCTGCCCAAGTTACCCAGGTATCTCATCCTTCCGCTGCTGCTTCCTCTTCCCTGCTGCCCCTATGTGTTTAAGCATTCCACCTTGTATACACCTGTGGTCCTTTAATGGGCTGCAGGTGTATTCCAACAAGCAAAGCTGCCTGAAACTGAATAAAAGGGCATGTCTGACCTTCATGCATCTTATTTGTCAAAGTACCAAAGTGGTGAGAGCATGTAGTTTCGATTATTCTCAGTTGCTTCTTCCCAGAGGTGGGATATTACCAATCAGGCAGAGGATATTCACAGAGAGGGAGGGGGTATGGGTATGGAGGATCAGGACCTAGATTTGGAGGACCATGTTTTCTATGTGGACAGAGAGGTCACTTTGCAAGGATGGGCCCACATGAACAACAGCAGCAGTATGACCAAGGGGGTTCCCAGGTATATGCTCAACCAATGCAGTCCCAGATGCAACCAATGCAGGCACAGATGCAACCCATAAAACAGCAGATGCATCCACCGCAAGTACAGATGCCACCAGAGCAGGTGCAGGTACCCTAAAAACAGACAATGCAACCTATAGGTTCTGTGGTGGCCCAGATGCCACAGACAAACACACAGCAGCAGTCAACAGTACCACAGAACGACCTATAGGATCCATCACACATGTATACCCAAGTAGACAGTACTTAGATAGCGCAAAACATAGTACCAAGTTAATATGAAACCGGGAAATCCAGGTATGAAGGGCACCTAGGTTAAACTTATTGAAAATTGTATTCCTATAGATATGTTTGTGGCCTGCTGCAGACTTTGGTGTATAAGGTTTATGCCCAAACCTCAGTAAAGTAATCAGTGTTGAAAAGTACACCAATCAAATTGTGCTGGTCCCTTCATTAAAACATGATGTAATATTCAAAACCAACACATCTTATCCTCAAACAAGTCACTGCTCTAACCAACACATGTTTCGACAAATCATGGTCCTTTTCAAGGCTGTACAATGGCACAATGATACAATTTGATACAAATTCTTCCCTTCAGTTAACTGCATAATATTCCAACAAATTAACGGGTCAATTCATAGAATTCAGCGCAGAAGTAGCGCATGCGCCTGGTCAGAGAGGGAGCGTGCGCCTGGCGCAGAGAGGGAGCGTGAGCCACATGTGCCCCAGGCACAGTGCCAAACAGCATTTTGGCGCACTGTGTATTCATGGATTTCGTGAGCCGTTTGCAACCATGGCACAGCGAAAATCAGGCAGCTCTAATAACGCCCCCAACAATGCCCCTTGCACCCAAAAAAACATAGAAATCCCCAATACGGCGCAAAGGGCTGCACTAACCCTGGACCAGCATAGAGTACCCTACACCGTAATCGCGTGAAAAACTGTGCGTACCCCGCTCGCGCCATCCAAAACGCATGAAAATCTACTTGTGCACCCCCTTGAATACGCGTACCCTGCTTGCACCAGCCAAAACACATGAAAATCTCCCCAAGCACCCCCTTGAATATGCATACCCCACTCGCGTCAGCCAAAATGCATGAAAATCTCCCTGTGCACCCCCTTGAATACGTGTACCCTGCTTGCGCCATGCAAATCGCGTGAAGAAGGCCTACTGTAACCATGCGAATAAGCGTGCCCCGCTCAGCCAGCCAAATTGCGTGAAAATAAGCTTGCGTATCCCCTTGAATAGGCATACCCTGCTTGCACCAGCCAAATCATGGAAAGGGCTCCGCGTGTGGTGACAGGTGTTGGGGGGTCCCCCCTGTGTTGTGGGCTGCCTGCAGGGCATGGCCATGGTTATAGGGGGGTCTCCTGTGGCGTGGGCTGCCTGTGGGGCATGGTCACGGGTGATGGGTGGTCCCCTGTGGCGTGGGCTGCCTGCGGGGCATGGTCAAGGGTGTTGGCTGGTCCCCTGTGGCGTGTGCTGCTTGCGGGGAATGGTCAGGGGTTATGGGCTGCCTGTGGGCATGCTCATGGGTGATGGGTGGTCTTCTGTGGCGTGGGCTGCCTCAAGTCACTTACCCGCTTACCTGGCGCCCCACTTCTACTACTTGTGGGTTCACACACAACATCTTCAAAGCACTTACAGCGTGTACTTCTTCTTTTGGCGGGGGAGTTGCCAGCGCGCACAAACGTGTGTGTTTTTCTTTTCCATGCAAGGCAGATGGTGAATCGCGCATGCTTATTTTTCCCACTGTGGTTCCCCCTGTGTGTCGCATACCCCATTTTCGAGGTCAGAGTAGCCTGCGTGTTCCACGTGTACGCTTTTTTTGTGTCCCTGGGTGCCACGGTGTAATGCGGGAGGTTTATCCCATGCACATGGGCTAGCGGGGGAAGCATGCACGTTTATTTTGTTTACTTGGGGTGCCTGAGCATTGCGTGACCTGTCTTTATTTACCAGTGGTCACATACAGCCTCGCAGGAGCACAGCGGTGCGTCTACCATCATGTACCTGGCCCCTTCACCCCAATTGTTGTGTGCACCTCCCATTGGCAATAGTCCATCTGGGCCATGGTTGGGAGGCCACCAAAAAGAAAGGACGGCAAAGCTGGGTGACCTCCCAGGGATGGGCGTGGTGGGGCATGTAGCCTGGGTGGCCAGGGAGGCCATGGGAGAAGTGGAGGGGTACATTGCCAGGCTGTTCCACAGGGCCAGGATGTCCAGCCACATGCTGGGACACCCATGCCGCCACCCCCAGTGCCTCAGGGAGATGCTGCTGCTGCACACATCCCCAGCACACATCTGACCCCACAGCCAGTGTCATCTGCTGGCACCAGCCACTAGGTAGTGGAACCTGCAGGTGCAGCTGCGGCAACCACAAAAAATGCTCGTGGTCAGAGCAGGCTGCCTTGGTACAGGAGGACTCCCAGGCAGATTTCCAGGTGAGGAAGGCCAAGCCACGTGTGCCTGAGGTAGCGGTGACAAAGGCACATGTATCTGGGGCAGTGGTGATATCTGCTACCCCGAGCAGCCAGGTAGTGGGAGCTGCAGGGGCAGATGCAGCCAACACCACCCTGGCAGTGAGTCTGCCAGCCAGGACAGTGTTGGTCACATCCCTTGACACTGAGGCAGTTGTGCCACTGGGTCCTGGCAACAGCACCCAGCAGCCAATTACACAATCCAGGCCTTCCGTCCTCATGCCAATTACTATTCCCATTGGCCAGTCCACCATCACCACTGCCCCTACTGGCAAGAGCAGCATTAGCCACTCAGGGTCCGCACAACCGGCCAAGAGGAGGAAGTGTGCTTCTGCGCAAGAGGCTGGGACCCCAGACATGGCTCCGGCCTCCGGCACTGCAAGGAAGAAGCCTTTCAATAAACAGGAACTGGACTTCCTTGTGGACTACGTGTCGGCACACAACCGTGATATGCTGGTGGGCTCAGGTTTCCATATTACGCTTGCCCAGAGTCAGGTCCACTGGCAGTTCATTGCGGAAAGTGTCAGTGCCATGGAATATGAGAGGCACACAGCTCAGGATTGGTACAAGTGTTGGACTGAGCTCCGATGCTGTGCAAAATAAATGCAAGCCTCTAATTACTCCCTGATTCTGGTGACTGGCAGTGGGCCACCACCAGAGGAGGATGAACTCACTTCACATGAGGAAATCGCTGCGGAGTTCATCGATCGGGGATCTATCCAGGGAGTGGGAGAGATGCCGGATTTTGATGCAACGTCCGGTGAGTGTTGATGCTTGTGTGTCCAGCCCATGTGCGTGTTGCTTGTGTGATGTGTTGTGAGTGCCATGTGTGACACATGCAAACTTGACTGATGTGTGCTTGTAGTGATGCAGTCTGCATGCAGGCCATGTGCTGGACACGGGAGGAGTCCTCATCAGCACGCATGCACCTAACTTACATGCAAGTCACACAGTGGCCTCTCCTGTCCATGTTCAAGCTCTTTGACATGTTAGCATATAGCCTGTGGTGTAGTTCCACTCAACACTCGGCCTACGTCATCACATGACTGACGGCTATGTGAGGTCACACTGCTAGCTGCTCCTCCTCACAGGCATGCTACCTTGCCTCTCCACCACCCTGCAGCTCACTGTCTCCATGTTACAGGTGATTTCCGTGTTGGACTACCGCAATGGCCTGTTCCCCATTCCTGTGTACATGAACACTTCCCTTTTCAAACCTGTACTGTGGGGTACATCCTTTGTCCTTGATGCAGGGTGTCTCACTTGGACCGTGCAGATGGCACAGGCTCAGAGTGGACATGAGTGTTCATTCATGGCACATGTGCATTCCCTGCAAGCCCCTATGGGTTTGTGGCAGTCAACCCATTGTATTACATCTCCGGTATTTTATCCATCTCATAGTATTTGGTCATCCATATCATGCTCACTCAGGGTCACTTCCTCATCACGCACATGTTTAGGGTGTCCTTGTCTGTGTCGAGAACAGGCCTCCCTCTGTTACAGCCACCCTGACTCTAGGCTACTGGTGTTGTGGCTTCTGCATGTATAGATGTACTTGTGATTGTTCCTCATGTGTCCTGCTTACTGCCCCCCTCTCATCTGCTGTAGTCTCAGTTGACTGAGATGATGCAATTGACACCTGTCAACACTGCCTGCAACTTCACAGTACTCTGGTCAGCCATTCAGATCAATGCACTGCCTTCCTGCCATTCCCTGGGGGGGTCACTACATCCCTACAACCCAGTGCAAACACTTTGCACATGATGACTGCATTTGCCCTTACAGTGCCGTCATGACACGAGATTGACATCACTACGTGTTAGGGAGAATTCTCTGTTCAGGCTGAATTTCCTAACCTAGTGAGTCCCCCAGCAGCTTTGCTGGATTTCTGGAGTTTGTTTTTTTCCATCCTGCCAAGAGTGAGACTCTTTTCTCTCACTCTTGGACATGAATGTGGTTAATTCCTCGGAATGTCAATGTGTTCTATGGGCTATGGGGTCTTTTACTCATCTAGGTTAAAGCATTCACCTGTGTCTGCAAATAAGTGGTGCCGTTGAACCTAGACTTGTCGAACTATTGTTGGGGGATTGATTTACTTATAGTAATTGTGATTGAATTTGTTTGCCGTATTAGTGCCAGAGTGTTTTTCATAGATGTGTTTTTAAAATAAATAATTATATATCTTTACACCCAAGCTCTGTTCCGTGTCTGCTTGTTCTACTGTGTAATTTGCCCTATCTTGTATACTCCACATACTGCCTAACTTTTCTTGAGGGAAGTCTGACTGCTCAGCCACAGCTACCAAGTGAATCTGTGTGGTACATACTGCTACCAAGTGGGTTTACTGCCAAACACCTGTAGGCCTAAATCTTTTGCAGTGGTCCCAGAGGGAACTGCACAGGTTTCCGCTTAACACTGGTCTACAGCGATGGGATTTGTATCGAGTATACAGTTTAGAGTGCTTTTCAACACTTTAGGATAACTAACCACAAAGCTTAGCACTAAATAAAAAAAAAGCAACTTTCAAAAACATGTCTACTATGGAAGTTTACAGCCAAGAGTCCTTGTCAGGTGAAAATACTGAGAGTTTGAGAGCTCTCTGTAGACAAGAGAATCTTTCTGTAAAAGGCAAGAAAGTAGAACTGATAGCGAGATTGCTGGAAAACCAAAGTCTGGGTACTGGTTCAGAGGAACCAACTCCTCCAGCAAATGTAGAAAACAGTGATGGTATTGATTTGAATCAAAGTCTTGATAATGAGTCAGAAGAGGAAAGTGAACCTAATGAAGTTAGCCACTCTGAGCCTCGGTCTGCCTTACCTACTGTACCTACGGGGCCCATACCAGGTCCCACATGTAACCCTGCTTATTTTGAACTTGAAAAGCTCGAATTAGAGTACAAATGTTTTTTAGCCCAATCTGAACGAAACCAAGAGCTAGAGTTCAGACGAATGAATGCTCAAGCTGAGCAGAAGCAAGCTGAATTAAGACTCAGAGAAATAGAACTTAATCATGAGTTGGAAATGAAAAAGTTGTCTGTGGAAAATGCTTCTCTCTCCTCTGGTTCCTCTAGAAGTTCCAGTCCAAAAAGACCCCAGATGCCTAAGGAATTAGTGGGTATGTATGAACCTTGACTGGATGTGTTGGATTGGTTGAAAATATTTGAATATAATCATGGGCTCCAGGACATCACAGGGAATGAGTTACTTCCCTGGTTGTTCTCTAGGCTTCCCCCTGTTGCGACTGATGTGGTAATGGAGTTGGGGGAGGTGGATAAGAAGGATTACGAAAGTGTGAAACTAGCATTGATAGCTAGATTCGGGAAGACCCCTTCCCAGTATCTTAAGAGGTTTAGAACCCTCAAAAAGCATGATGGTACCCCTTGGGCTACTTGGGTCAGTGAAGGGTTGAAAAACTTAGAGGGATGGATTAAGGGTTACAAAGTGAACACTCATGAGGGTATGAAGAATCTTTTTATGTTGGAGTCTATTTATGATGCCTTTTCTCCGGAGCTCAGACAGCACTTGGCTGATTCGAAGGAACTGGATTCCAGGAAGCTAGCTAAGGCTGCTGACTTGTGGGTTGCCAACAGGGCTACTCATAAGGATTCTGGGGCAACTCAGAAAAAGAATGAGGGAAAACAGCCTAAAAAAGACTCAAAAGAGAATTCTAATAACTCACATTCCAAAGAGGGCCCCAAACAAAACCATATGGGTAAGCCACAAGGAAAACCGCAGCAGAATAGTGTACCTTCTGGTGCCAAACCAGAGGGAGCCCAGAACAAGCCACCATTCCAAAAAGCGTTCGGTAAATGCTTTGTTTGTGGCTCTACTAACCATGTGAAAAGAGATCCCAGATGCAAGGGTAAACCTTCAGGGGTCCAGCTTGTCTCCTTAGCCTTCGCTCCAGAGGAGGAAGTCCAAATGGCAAGTGGAAACTTTTTACTGCTGGCTGATGAACCCACTGGAGTCTCAGCCAGTGTTTCTTTAGTGTCTCTGGGTTTGTGGGAACAACAGATTTTAGATGTCTATAATTCTATCCCAGATAATACTAAAGAGTATTATAAGGAGAGTGTCCAGGTGAATGGTCAGGAGACTCCTGCCATTAGGGACACTGGGGCCAGCATAACTGTGGTGGATAAATCTTTTTTTCAGGCTGAGGATGTTGCTAAGGCACCCAAACGCCTCACCAAGTTAGCTGGAGGGCCTGTGCAGATGCTTCCCCAATTACCAGTTCTCATCCATTGTAACAACATGATTGTGAAGGTACCTGTCAGCATACAGAGTGAGGTACCAAGACGAGTTCTGTTGGGTAACGATTTAAAAACTCTCGGAGTTGTGTCTCATACCCCCAGACCTCCTAGTAAACGGGTACAGGAGCTAACCAGACCTGCAAGGGAGAGAACCATGAGAGGTACTCCCCAGGAGATGATGAAGAAAGATATCACTCCTGCTCTACTGGAATTGTCAGCTGCTGTATCAAAGAAATCGGAAGCAAAAGGGAAACCTAAAACTTCTAAACCGAAACCAGCAGCCAGCACCTCAGTGCAGCCAACAAGGACTTCCCCTCCGTTGTCCAAAGTTACACCAGTAACTCCCACTCCAGCTGAGACTGAGAGGGTAGTACAACCCTGTGTGGTAGAATTAGACTCCGAAGAAGAGCTAATGGAAGGCCAAGAACTCATTGGAGATCTGGATCCTGTTGACCATCCTGAGCTGCAGTCTTTACTGGCAGAAGGTGGACCCAGCAGGGCAGACTTCAGTAAGGGACAGAGAGAATGTCCAACACTGGAAGGTCTTCAGCACCAGGCAAAAGCTCAGGCTGAAGGGCAAGAGCCTTGGAAATATAGGTTGCATTGGGAAGATGGCCTCTTCTACAGTGAACCGACCAAGTCTGCACCTGGAGACTACAAACGACTTGTAGTAACCCAAGGGAACAGACAACAGTTCTTGCAGTTAGCCCACGATATTCCTTTGGCTGGTCACTTGAGTTTCAAGAAGACTAAGGAAAGGCTCTCTCTCTACTTTTATTGACCGAAGATGGGGGCCGAAGTAGAAAAACACTGCAGGAGCTGCCACACCTGCCAGACCTCTGGTAAGGTTGGCTCCAAGAATGTGGCACCTTTAGTGCCTCTTCTAGTTGTGGGAGTCCCATTTGAGAGAGTAGGGATTGACATTGTTGGTCCCCTAGATCCTCCAACCTCCTCAGGCAACAGGTTTATACTTGTTGTAGTAGACCATGCTACTAGGTATCCTGAGGCAATTCCTATGAGGACTGTTACAGCTCCGGCTGTGGCTAAGGCCCTCCTTGGTATTTTTACCAGGGTTGGGTTTCCTAAGGAAGTAATCTCTGACAGGGGGTCAAACTTTATGTCCCACTTCATGAAAGCCATGTGGAAAACCTGTGGAGTTACTTACAAGTTCTCAACAGCCTATCACCCACAAACCAATGGATTGGTAGAAAGGTTCAACCGAACCATGAAGAGCATGATAGGTGCTTTAGAAGAACCCCTTAAACGGAAGTGGGACCTTCTACTGCCATGCCTTCTCTTTGCTTATAGAGAAGTCCCTCAGGAGGGAGTAGGTTATTCTCCCTTTGAGCTTCTCTATTGTCATCCCATCAGAGGTCCATTGGCCCTGATTAAGGAGGGGTTGGAGATTGCTCCTTCCCCCAACCCAGTCAGAGTGACTGATTACGTGATAGGTCTCCGGAGAAGAATGTCGCACATGATGACAGAAGCAAGTGATAACTTGAAAGCTGGACAAGCATTGGTCAAGCACTGGCATGATCAAAAGGCTAACATGGTTGAGTTCACTCAAGACCAGCTAGTTCTCGTTATGATCCCAACGAGGCAGAGGGCCTTGCAAGACAAATGGATGGGACCCTTGAGAGTTGTGGGTAAACTCGGAGAGGTCAACTATCTGGTGGACTTGGGCAATCCCAAGGAGGCTCTGACAGTCTTCCACATCAACAGACTCAAAGCATATGTCTCGAGACCTGTTGTGGGAGCGTTGCTTCTAGCATCATCTGAGGATGAAGAAGAGAGTGAAGCTCTTCCTGATCTCCTCAGAGGCTTACCTTTAGACGAAAAAATTGAAGGGGTAAATCTCTCTTCGAGTCTGACACCTGAGCAACAAAAAGAGTGCAAATCTATGTTGAATCAGTTTGCCTCTCTGTTCTCACTTTCACCAGGCTTGACCCCTTGGGGCCAGCATGACATAATCACTGGTGACTGTCAGCCAGTCAAAAGCAGAGGATACAGAATGTCAGAAAATGTACGAACCCACATCAAAGGTGAGGTCAGCAAGATGCTTGATCTCGGGGTAATAGAGCCCTCTACTAGTCCATGGTCTAGCCCAGTTGTGTTAGTACCAAAGGCAGGTTCTAAAGAACTTTGATTCTGCGTGGATTATAGAGCTCTTAATGCAGTCACCAAGACTGATGCCCACCCTTTGCCAAGAACAGATGAGTTGGTGGATAGACTTGGTTCAGCCAAGTTCCTCAGCACATTTGACTTAACGTCATGGCAAATAGCCCTGACAGACCATGCCAAGGAGAAAACTGCATTTTCTATCCCAGTTGGCTTATACCAGTTTAAGGTAATGCCTTTTGGATTGAAAAATGCACCTGCTACATGTCAACGGATGGTAAACCAGGTTCTGATTGGGATGGAGGACTTCTGCATGGCATACTTGGATGACATAGCAGTGTTCAGCAATTCCTGGGAAGAACATGTAACCCACCTAAGAGATGTTTTGCAGGCTCTTGGACGAGCCAATCTGATCATAAAGGTGAGTAAATGCCAAATTGGACAGAGTAAGGTAGTCTATCTTGGACATGAGGTAGGAGGTGGAGAAATAAGGCCTTTGCTCAGTAAGATTGAAGCTGTGCAAAATTGGACAACACCTACTACTCAGACCCAGGTGAGAGCTTTCTTAGGCCTCACTGGGTATTACAGGAATTTCATTGAGAACTATGGGACCATAGCTTCTCCTCTGAATGTCATCTCCTCTCCAAAATTCCCTATAAAGGTTAGATGGAACGAGGAGTGCAATCAGGCCTTTGAAAACCTGAAAAAGGCTCTTTGCCAGGCCCCAATACTCAGAGCTCCTGACTACCACCAAACTTTCATTGTGCAGACAGATGCTTCTAATGTAGAAATAGGTGCAGTACTCAGTCAACTGGATGGGAAAGGTAGGGAGCACCCCGTTTGCTTCATCAGCCGCAAGCTGAAGGATCCTGAAACAAGGTGGGCAACAATCGAAAGAGAGTGCTTTGCTATCGTGTGGGCTCTGAAGAAGTTTAGGCCATACTTGTATAGTTCTACTTTTGTCATTCAGACTGACCACCAACCCTTGAGATGGTTAATGCAAATGAAAGGGGAAAACCCAAAACTACTGAGATGGTCAATCTGCCTGCAAGGGTTTGATTTCACCATTGAGCACAGGTCAGGGTGTCACCACCAAAATGCTGATGGACTCTCTAGGATGTATGTCATCGACTAGAGGTATGAGGTTCATCCAGGAGTGGATTAAATCCTCCTGTCCCTTAGTCTGGGGGGGGGCGAGTGTTAGGGAGAATTCTCTGTTCAGGCAGAATTTCCTAACCTAGTGAGTCCCCCAGCAGCTTTGCTGGATTTCTGGAGTTTGTTTTTTTCCATCCTGCGAAGAGTGAGACTCTTTTCTCCCACTCTTGGACATGAATGTGGTTAATTCCTCGGAATGTCAATGTGTTCTATGGGCTATGGGGTCTTTTACTCCATAGGGTCTCATGTGTTCTACTATGTGTGTTACACCGCACCCTCTGTGCCTTAACACTGGGGTGTCCTAGAGGATCCCCACCATAGACTCCATACCCTAGGACTGACTACTGTCTCCCAGGGCATGTAAAGTCACCATTGGCTTTACTAGACCTAAATTTACTAACAGAACTATTACAAACCACCCTATTGTGGACGCACTGGTAGGGGTAATTCGATTACCCCTGGGTCTGTTGTTCGAGGGGGCACTGTCCCGTCCCCCCTCGTCGGGTTTTGGCTGATGGCAGTGGAAACTACTTTGTATATTCGACCCCGAATATATTCCTATGGGATTCTTCCCATTGTTGGAGGCTGATACTTTTTCACGTTAGTCTCTAACGTACCGCCGGTTTATTTGTCTTAAATAAATCTACCGGTTGGTATTTTCTGCCAGAACTCAGTTTTTAAAATGGCGCCTGTGTTCACCTCTGTTACTCCGAATCAAAGGTTGAGCCCTTTGTTCCACTTTTGGCGGGCTTCGGCACTGAAGCCCTCCAAAGTGGTGCCATTCTGTCTGGGTACAACAGGTGGGTGTGGGAGGGGGTTTAGGCACCCTGGACTGAGTTGCCTTGCCAACTCAAGTCGCACTCTGGTGTGATTGGCCCAAGTGGTGAGCCGCCCCGCTCACCACTTAGCGTGTTTTGATTGACAGCTAGGCTGAATGAATGGGGGTTTTCTGCATAAAAGCAGGGCTTTTGGGACTGGATCTTCAGAAGTCGCCACAGGACCTAAGAATCCGACGAGGGTAAAGCTGAGCCGACCTGCAACGACGACACCTCCGGTGGAGCCCTGCTGAACCGACTCACCACTTCCCAACGACAGAGGAGATCTCCCTGCCGGAGAGTCTTCTTCCCCTGACTGGTGGGCACAACCAGTCCCTTTGCTTTTTCTTCGCTTCCAGGGCATAGTGGTCGAATTGCCCGTGCTGAGCACCCCGGCAACCGGATAGCCACTAACCTGTACCGCGACCAAAAGGTGGTGCCTTGTGACGAGCACTCCGTGGCTGGTCTCTTCCCTGTTGGTGCAACGACCTTCGACTTTCCTTCGACGACGAGATCATCTCTTCTCTTGGCAAAGCCCCGACTTGCATCCACCACCAGGAACCACTACCCCCGCCGGAGCTGTCTCTTCACTTACAAGGTACTGTGTCCGCCTGGCTTCCCTTGTGACGGTTACCGTGAGGTGTCTTAAATCCTTACCTTTCCATTGGGTCGCCTCCAGGCCTTCTTAACTTTTGTTCTACACTGGTCCAACCTTCCTGTGTCAATTTGCTACAAAGGCCCTCATTACGATCCTGGCGGAATTCGGAAAACGATGGCGGAAATGCAATACCGCCATCGAATAGCGCTCGGTGCGACTATGACCCGTCACCGCAAAGTACGATGCCATTAGCGACACAGTAGTGAACGCCAACGCTAACTGCACCAAGCACGCGCGCGCGCGCCATGCCAAACAGTAAACACCACCATGGCGCAACGGTACGCCAATTCCGACCCCAGCGGACATGTACCTAACGCCATCAAGCATGGCGGAATGCACCATTCCGCCATGGTGAGAAGTACGGCATCGTGAATCAACCGTAAACAGCCCCACTGACTGCCCGTACACCGCTCCCTGCCCACAAAGTACAACTCCCCGTAGGTGCAACGAAGCCACAATGCAACCAGTGAAATGCACAAGTCACCCATGCATGCCAACGAACAAATGAACCTCAAGAGGGGCCAATGGGAGCTGCAGGGCACAGATGGCACGAATACAGAAGCCATCCCAATGGACATGACCACAGTCCCCCACCAAGAAACGCACGCAAACACAGGCACCTGTGACCAGCAATATTCAGAAAATCACAACATTCCACCAGTCCACCTGGCTGACCGGCATCTGTCACACAAAACCCAATCCCCCGCCCCTGAGCATGACAACATTCAAACTGTCATATTGGCAGCCCCCATCCCTGACCTCACGGGCTTCGTAGGCAAACGCGCCCAGTACAGGACCACGCAACAAAACTCCGAAGCTGGAACCCAATGCAGATCCCCTCACAATACATCGCTCCCCAAATAGGAATATGCCACATCACTTACAAAGAAGAACGCTACACAGCCCATATCAGAATAGAATTTTAATGCACATCAATATCACCAAGCCCATACAGCCATCAGGCCATGAACTCCAAAACACATTTCACCATTGTGGGCTGCATCCGCAAGAAATGACCAGCCACTACTTGTGTGATGCCCTGTTCCCTCATGGTACACAGAGCCACATTCACGTACGAAAAGGCAACATGGAAGCGCACAGAACCGCAGGGCCGTCCCAATGGGGAGGCACTAGTCCAGCTGAAAGGCCGAAATGTTGCTCCGAGCCACCAGTACTGCGTAAGGGCATGTGGCCCATTGGCGATCGTCCCATAAGATCGTAATGCTGCTCCACTGATTAACACGAAGCAGCAGGTGTCGGGAGTAAAACCCATCTGCAGGAGTGGCATACAGATGGCAGTGGCAAAAGGGGAGGAGATACCTGTCAACCAAAATAAAAGAAACAGAATAGAATGGCCATCAGAACTACATTCGAACAACTCACTTCAATGATCACACTAGATCCACAGCCATATGCATGCAAGCCCACTCCAAAGGATCATCACCACCCCAAAACCACTTGCGAATCATAACTATCTATATCGAGGTGAAAACACCATCACAAACGAGTGTACCTGTGCATGCGTCTGTGAAAACAGAATCCTTCAGATGGGATTGGTAACGTGCATGGACACAAGTGTCTGAAGGCGCGTCGAGACAGGGAGGGCTCAACAAGGCCAGATAGACGATGGTCCCACTATGGCAGCCCTGCATCACATAGCGCAGGGGGGGGGGGACAGATCCCAAGAAGCCCTGTACATGGCAAACTCTGTATCAAATCACCTGCCCATGCATCCATTCATCATTCCCTCATCCCGTAATGAAAACGCCTGAATATTTACTCACATAACATTAGAAATATCCATTGAGTCTGTGCGTTATGCAGCCTGCAAAATCCACAGTGCCCCAGCACGTAATTCCAGTCTAGTGAAGTAACATGTATTTGGGAACGTCCTGCCTTATCGTCCACTACGCAATTGCGCATCCCATACTATTCATATCAATCATAGCATTCTCGCCATGGCCCCTGTCCCAAGGACATTGAACAATAGAACGTTATATTTGCAGTCAGACCTGTGGGCATCTCCTCGCTGCTAGCTGAAAACCGAAAGCGCCGCCCTTCGAATTCCTCATTTGCAACATCACGTCGAAGAGGCATCTGTGGCCGTTTGAAAACACTAATTAATCCATCGAGTGCGGCTGTGTGTGAAAATGGCAACTGCCTTCACCCACGAATGGGACGCCCCGCCCGTCGTTGCAACTCGGTACAGTGATGAATGAGGGCCCACCGTTACTCGAGTACTACGTTCCACTGACCCTTCACAACTCTGTTCGCGACTGCACAGATAGTATGTGAAACAATGGGACCACAGCAGAATGAACATATCAACCAATGTTACACGGCCATCGGGTACAAATACAAGATTGCAATAGCAAGATGCCATTCCACGAATTGCAGCGTTGTGCGCGGGACGTGCTCGGCCAAAGGGGAGAGCAGTTTGCACAGGTGGAATGAATCACCACAGGTGGAGGCCATTCAGCCTGGAAACACATAAATTGCACAGCCAGTCTCCTCCCACAACCACACCGAAATGCTACCGGCAGGACTCGCGATGTTGGCCCTGGGGGACCTGATAGCACTGCAAGTACTCCAACTCCAAGAAGAAGACGAACACCAACTACAACCGGCCGCACGGAGGAGACGCAGGAGGAGGAGGAGGCCAAGGCAGGGCCAGCAAGGGCCGCCAGCACAGCCACTACCACCACGCAGGCAGCCCGCAATCCCACGCCTCCGAGCACATCCGTTCAACCTCACTGATGAGCAGATCCACACCCTCTACCGTCTGGACCGGGACACCATAACCGCCATTGTGGACATGACACAGGCTGACCTTGTCAGCATGATAGATAGCCCAACCGCCATCCCACCCCTACTGAAGGTGGTGTCTGTACTCCACTTCCTGGCCACAGGCACCTACCAGCACACAGTCGGACAGTTGCATGGCATTTCTCAGCCACTGTTCTCACGGACACTATTGCAAGTGCTCGATGCCCTCCTGAAGCACGCAGACGACTACATCTCCCTACCACGCTCGGAGCTGGAAATTACCAACACAAAAGTGGGATTCCATGCACTTGCCGGCATACCGGGTTGCATTGGTGCCATCGACTGCACCCATGTGGAATTGGTCATCCCACATGCCATGGAGGCCCAGTACCGCAACCGAAAACAATTTCATTCTCTGAATGTACAAATGGTGTGTGACTCCAACAGGATCATTACACATTGTTGTGCCCGATTCCCTGGATCAACCCATGATTCTATGGTCTTGAGGAACTCTACAATACCACGCTACATGGAGCGACACGCAGGGAACAGATCCTGGCTACTCGGTGAGTCTCATTTCATGCATGATGATGTGGGGTATGTGATTCGGCAATGACCTGGCAGGAAGGGGGCGGGGGGGGTGTGCGTACGTAGCAATGGCATTCCACATCATACGTTTATCGTCCACATACAGGTGATGCTGGATATCCACTGAAGAGATGGCTCCTCACACCAGTCCGGAACCCACGGGACCAGCATGAGGAGGACTACAACCATGCCCACTCACGTACCCGTGTAGTCATTGAACAGGCATTCGGCCTACTGAAGGGTCGTTTCCGCTGCCTCAGCAGGTCTGGCGGGGCACTCCTGTACCGCCATGTGAAGGTTGCAAAGATGGTGATGGCATGTGTCATGCTCCACAACATGTGCGTACGTAGAAATGTGCCCATGCCCCCTGACGCAGAACTGCAAGCACCTGAAGATGGTCATGATGAGGGTGGGGATGTGGCAGCACCTCAAGGAGTCTGCGAGGCACCGGAGGCCCGTGACATTCGTCAGCATCTCATTGATGTATGCTTCTAGCACTCACGCCTGGTGGCTGATACATGGACACGGGACTCGTGGCACTGTGTGTGTCTGGGACATGCACAATATGGACTGTACGCCTATGATGGCCTAGTACACAAAGATCAATGTCCACACATCTCATTGGTTGATCGTGCACTTTTTATGGCATATGTGATATCATGTTGTACACCCTATCGACCCGCCACCCAAGTGAGCCCAACACACCCCCTCCACCCTCCCACCTCCCCCCCGAACACCAGTGTCCAAAGATGCTCATCGTCAGTGGGCAGTCGCTATTGCAAGCCCCCTCTGCGGGTATCAGGGGCACCCCTGCCTGTGGAGCGCAGGTTCCTCCCAGATCTACGTTGGGGGCTGCCCTGGACGGAACTTGCAACGGATGATGTCTCTGCCTGCTCACGTCCATGCATGTCCCTAAGGGTTTGCGAGAGCTCAGTGAGCACACGGCGCACTGCGGCAAGTTCACCACATACGTCTTTGGACGTCGCATGAAGTTCCCCCCTCAGGCTCTCGGTGCTTCTCTCCATTTGGACTCTCAGGCTCTCGGTGCTACTCTCCATTTGTGCCCTTAGTGTCTCTGTACCTCTCTCCATTTCTGCCCTAAGTGTCTCAGTTGATGTTTCTATGTCTGCCTTAGTGCCCCCACATTCATCGGCATGGTCCTTGAGGAGCGTGGCCAGTTGCTGCTGTTGCACTATTAACTGGTCGAGGGACTGTTGCCTCTGCTGGGCCATGGCCATTTGCGGGGGTGTCACAGAGGGGCTGTTGTCCTCATGTTGCCCTGCCACAGGGCTTGTGGGGGATGGCCAGTCGTCGTCTTGTGGGTGCCCCTGCGTGGTATCCTCATGTAGTACGGGATGGAACAGACAGGGGGATTGGGACAGGTCATGGATGGATCTGACTTCGACATCCCCGTCTTCTGTGTCGGAGCATGCTGCCATCAATGGGGTGTCACCTATGGTGCTGCTGCCACCGGAGGCAGTGCCTTCTGTGGCATCCGTTGGGGGGACCTGTGGTGGTGGTGTTGTGGGCATGCTGGCTGCTGGGGTGCCTGTTGATGTTCCCTCCTCTGTGCTGCCACCTGATTTGTGCTGCTGCCATGTCTTGATGCGTGCAGCTGAGGTGGAGGGTCTTTGGCCGTTGGTCTTGGCCCTCTTTGCAGGTGTGCTGGTAGGGGTGTCCTGCAGCTCGTCGTTTGGATCGGACCCTGTTTTGGAGTAAAGGAGGGCAAGGGTTATTGGTGGGTCTGTGGGAATTGGAATGGCATTGTATCACATGCATTGGGGTGGTACCTGAGGGTGATTTGGTTGGGGCCTTGGAGGTGCTTTCATTTGTGTGTGGAGTGAGGGTGCAGTTGTTTGGCAGCCTGCAGTTAGGGTGTGCCTGCTGCACGTGTAGTGCGTGTTTTAGGGGTTTTTAATTATTTATGTATTTATTGTGGGTTTTAACGTGCGCTATCAGGACGATGTGTGCGGACGTTCTCCTGGACATGTGTTTCTGTTGCACTATGGGGACACATGGTGCTTCACATGGATGGACTTTGTGGTTTTGGCATTGTTTCATTAGGCCCACCTACCTGATTCTTCGGATGTCTGCACTCCTTTCTCCATCCCTCCGACTCCCTCTATGCTCTCCATTCCGATGGTGGAGGCACAGATTTCTTCCCAGGGGGTCAGCTTGATGGGTGATTCCGACCCTCCCCCGGTGGCTGTGGCAATGTTGCGGTTGGCAGAGAGTATGCTGCGGACGCGTATCCGCAGGTCGTCCCATCGCTTACGGCATTGCTGTGGGGTGCGGGGTGCGGTCCCCACCGCACTTACCCGCTGTGCCACCAGAGCCCATATGGCCTTCTTGTTTGCGAGTGCCGTCCTGGTCATTTGCGTGGAGAAGACGACGGCAGCATTCTCCTGGAGGGTCTCTGTTAGCACGGTGAGTTCCTCACGGGAGAAGTGGACCTGCCGCTTGCGGTCGCACGCTTTCTTCGCTACTTTTCCCATTTTTCTTGGTTTCGCTAGGGTGGATGACGGGTTGGGTTGTGTCTCAGGGTAGTGATTTTAGTGGTTGTGTGGTTTTAGTGGTTTTATAGGTTTACGGCGGGTTGTTTCCCGTTCCGGGCCCGTGTTTTAACTTCCGTTTCCGTATATTTCCGGTCACCGTACTTTACGGTAGGCGCACACTGCGGTGTCCGCTGTGATGGGTGGCGGTATTGCACCTAGGGCGCCGTACGGCGGCGGTGTGGGCCGTTTTGGGTTCATTTCCGCCATCGCGGACTTTGCACTTCCGCCATGCCGTGGTGCTCGTGCCCGATGGGTCGGAATGGGCCGCACTTTGCTCCTTCTTGCAATGGCGGAAACGCTATTTACGCTGTGGCGGTCCGGTCAGTCACTTTCCGCCAGGGTCGTAATGAGGGCCAAAGACTCGAAGTGTATTACCACTGTGATACTTTTTGGGACATATCGCCTTGCCTCACTCCGAGTGGGCCTGGCATCTGACTTTGTGATCAACAGTAGACCCTGCCTTGCCTGCCTTGCATTTGCTTCGAAAAAGTGTTGGTACCGAGTTGTTTCATACCCTGCCTTTTCTCTCCCGTTCTAACGAATACTAGAGTACCATCTAGGTTAAAGAATTCACCTGTGTCTGCAAATAAGTGGTGCCGTTGAACCTAGACTTGTCGAACTATTGTTGGGGGATTGATTTACTTATAGTAATTGTGATTGAATTTGTTTGCCGTATTAGTGCCAGAGTGTTTTTCATAGATGTGTTTTTAAAATAAATAATTATATATCTTTACACCCAAGCTCCGTTCCGTGTCTGCTTGTTCTACTGTGTAATTTGCCCTATCTTGCATACTCCACATACTGCCTAACTTTTCTTGAGGGAAGTCTGACTGCTCAGCCACAGCTACCAAGTGAATCTGTGTGGTACATACTGCTACCAAGTGGGTTTACTGCCAAACACCTGTAGGCCTAAATCTTTTGCAGTGGTCCCAGAGGGAACTGCACAGGTTTCCGCTTAACACTGGTCTACAGCGATGGGATTTGTATCGAGTATACAGTTTAGAGTGCTTTTCAACACTTTAGGATAACTATCCACAAAGCTTAGCACTAAATAAAAAAAAAAGCAACTTTCAAAAACATGTCTACTATGGAAGTTTACAGCCAAGAGTCCTTGTCAGGTGAAAATACTGAGAGTTTGAGAGCTCTCTGTAGACAAGAGAATCTTTCTGTAAAAGGCAAGAAAGTAGAACTGATAGCGAGATTGCTGGAAAACCAAAGTCTGGGTACTGGTTCAGAGGAACCAACTCCTCCAGCAAATGTAGAAAACAGTGATGGTATTGATCTGAATCAAAGTCTTGATAATGAGTCAGAAGAGGAAAGTGAACCTAATGAAGTTAGCCACTCTGAGCCTCGGTCTGCCTTACCTACTGTACTTACGGGGCCCATACCAGGTCCCACATGTAACCCTGCTTATTTTGAACTTGAAAAGCTCGAATTAGAGTACAAACGTTTTTTAGCCCAATCTGAACGAAACCAAGAGCTAGAGTTCAGCCGAATTAATGCTCAAGCTGAGCAGAAGCAAGCTGAATTAAGACTCAGAGAAATAGAACTTAATCATGAGTTGGAAATGAAAAAGTTGTCTGTGGAAAATGCTTCTCTCTCCTCTGGTTCCTCTAGAAGTTCCAGTCCCAAAAGACCCCGGATGCCTAAGGAATTAGTGGGTATGTATGAACCTAGACTGGATGTGTTGGATTGGTTGAAAATATTTGAATATAATCATGGGCTCCAGGACATCACAGGGAATTAGTTACTTCCCTGGTTGTTCACTAGGCTTCCCCCTGTTGCGACTGATGTGGTAATGGAGTTGGGGGAGGTGGATAAGAAGGATTACGAAAGTGTGAAACTAGCGTTGATAGCTAGATTCGGGAAGACCCCTTCCCAGTATCTTAAGAGGTTTAGAACCCTCAAAAAGCATGATGGTACCCCTTGGGCTACTTGGGTCAGTGAAGGGTTGAAAAACTTAGAGGGATGGATTAAGGGTTACAAAGTGAACACTTATGAGGGTATGAAGAATCTTTTTATGTTGGAGTCTATTTATGATGCCTGTTCTCCGGAGCTCAGACAGCACTTGGCTGATTAGAAGGAACTGGATTCCAGGAAGCTAGCTAAGGCTGCTGACTTGTGGGTTGCCAATAGGGCTACTTATAAGGATTCTGGGGCAACTCAGAAAAAGAATGAGGGAAAACAGCCTAAAAAAGACTCAAAAGAGAATTCTAATAACTCACATTCCAAAGAGGGCCCCAAACAAAATCATAAGGGTAAGCCACAAGGAAAACCGCAGCAGAATAGTGTACCTTCTGGTGCCAAACCAGGGGGAGCCCAGAACAAGCCACCATTCCAAAAAGCGTTCGGTAAATGCTTTGTTTGTGGCTCTACTAACCATGTGAAAAGAGATCCCAGATGCAAGGGTAAACCTTCAGGGTTCCAGCTTGTCTCCTTAGCCTTCGCTCCAGAGGAGGAAGTCCAAATGGCAAGTGGAAACTTTTTACTACTGGCTGATGAACCCACTGGAGTCTCAGCCAGTGTTTCTTTAGTGTCTCTGGGTTTGTGGGAACAACAGAATTTAGATATCTATAATTCTATCCCAGATAATACTAAAGAGTATTATAAGGAGAGTGTCCAGGTGAATGGTCAGGAGACTCCTGCCATTAGGGACACTGGGGCCAGCATAACTGTGGTGGATAAATATTTTTTTTTAGGCTGAGGATGTTGCTTAGGCACCCAAATGCCTCACCAAGTTAGCTGGAGGGCCTGTGCAGATGCTTCCCCAATTACCAGTTCTCATCCAGTGTAACAACATGATTGTGAAGGTACCTGTCAGCATACAGAGCGAGGTACCAGGACGAGTTCTGTTGAGTAACGATTTAAAAACTCTCGGAGTTGCGTCTCATATCCCCAGACCTCCTAGTAAACGGTTACAGGAGCTAACCAGACCTGCAAGGGAGAGAACCATGAGAGGTACTCCCCAGGAGATGATGAAGAAAGATATCACTCCTGCTCTACTGGAATTGTCAGCTGCTGTATCAAAGAAATCGGAAGCGAAAGGGAAACCTACAACTTCTAAACCGAAACCAGCAGCCAGCACCTCAGTGCAGCCAACAAGGACTTCCCCTCGGTTGTCCAAAGTTACACCAGTAACTCCCCCTCCAGCTGAGGCTGAGAGGGTAGTACAACCCTGTGTGGTAGAATTAGACTCCGAAGAAGAGCTAATGGAAGGCCAAGAACTCATTGGAGATCTGGATCCTGTTGACCATCCTGAGCTGCAGTCTTTACTGGCAGAAGGTGGACCCAGAAGGGCAGACTTCAGTAAGGGACAGAGAGAATGTCCAACACTGGAAGGTCTTCAGCACCAGGCAAAAGCTCAGGCTGAAGGGCAAGAGCCTTGGAAATATAGGTTGCACTGGGAAGATGGCCTCTTCTACAGTGAACCGACCAAGTCTGCACCTGGAGACTACAAACGACTTGTAGTAACCCAAGGGAACAGACAACAGTTCTTGCAGTTAGCCCACGAGATTCCTTTGGCTGGTCACTTGGGTTTCAAGAAGACTAAGGAAAGGCTCTCTGTCTACTTTTATTGACCGAAGATGGGGGCCGAAGTAGAAAAACACTGCAGGAGCTGCCACACCTGCCAGACCTCTGGTAAGGTTGGCTCCAAGAATGTGGCACCTTTAGTGCCTCTCCTAGTTGTGGGAGTCCCATTTGAGAGAGTAGGGATTGACATTGTTGGTCCCCTTGATCCTCCAACCTCCTCAGGCAACAGGTTTATACTTGTTGTAGTAGACCATGCTACTAGGTATCCTGAGGCAATTCCTATGAGGACTGTTACAGCTCCGGCTGTGGCTAAGGCCCTCCTTGGTATTTTTACCAGGGTCGGGTTTCCTAAGGAAGTAATCTCTGACAGGGGGTCAAACTTTATGTCCTACTTCATGAAAGCCATGTGGAAAACCTGTGGAGTTACTTACAAGTTCTTAACAGCCTATCACCCACAAACCAATGGTTGGTAGAAAGGTTCAACCGAACCATGAAGAGCATGATAGGTGCTTTAGAAGAACCCCTTAAACGGAAGTGGGACCTTCTACTGCCATGCCTTCTCTTTGCTTATAGAGAAGTCCCTCAGGAGGGAATAGGTTATTCCCCCTTTGAGCTTCTCTATGGTCATCCCGTCAGAGGTCCATTGGCCCCGATTAAGGAGGGGTTGGAGATTGCTCCTTCCCCCAACCCAGTCAGAGTGACTGACTACTTGATAGGTCTCCGGAGGACAATGTAACACATGATGACAGAAGCAAGTGATAACTTGAAAGCTGGACAAGCATTTGTCAAGCACTGGCATGATCAAAAGGCTAACATGGTTGAGTTCACTCAAGACCAGCTAGTTCTCGCTATGATCCAAACCAGGCAGAGGGCCTTGCAAGACAAATGGATGGGACCCTTGAGAGTTGTGGGTAAACTCGGAGAAGTCAACTATCTGGTGGACTTGGGCAATCCCAAGGAGGCTCTGACAGTCTTCCACATCAACAGACTCAAAGCATATGTCTCGAGACCTGTTGTGGGAGCGTTGCTTCTAGCATCATCTGAGGATGAAGAAGAGAGTGAAGCTCTTCCTGATCTCCTCAGAGGCTTACCTTTAGACGAAAAAATTGAAGGAGTAAATCTCTCTTCGAGTCTGACACCTGAGCAACAAAAAGAGTGCAAATCTATGTTGAATCAGTTTGCCTCTCTGTTCTCACTTTCACCAGGCTTGACCCCTTGGGGCCAGCATGACATAATCACTGGTGACTGTCAGCCAGTCAAAAGCAGAGGATACAGAATGTCAGAAAATGTACGAACCCACATCAAAGGTGAGGTCAGCAAGATGCTTGATCTCAGGGTAATAGAGCCCTCTACTAGTCCATGGTCTAGCCCAGTTGTGTTAGTACCAAAGGCAGGTTCTAAAGAACTTTGATTCTGCGTGGATTATAGAGCTCTTAATGCAGTCACCAAGACTGATGCCCACCCTTTGCCAAGAACAGATGAGTTGGTGGATAGACTTGGTTCAGCCAAGTTCCTCAGCACATTTGACTTAACGTCATGGCAAATAGCCCTGACAGACCATGCCAAGGAGAAAACTGCATTTTCTATCCCAGTTGGCTTATACCAGTTTAAGGTAATGCCTTTTGGATTGAAAAATGCACCTGCTACATTTCAACGGATGGTAAACCAGGTTCTGAATGGTATGGAGGACTTCTGCATGGCATACTTGGATGACATAGCAGTGTTCAGCAATTCCTGGGAAGAACATGTAACCCACCTAAGAGATGTTTTGCAGGCTCTTGGACGAGCCAATCTGATCATAAAGGTGAGTAAATGCCAAATTGGACAGAGTAAGGTAGTCTATCTTGGACATGAGGTAGGAGGTGGAGAAATAAGGCCTTTGCTCAGTAAGATTGAAGCTGTGCAAAATTGGACAACACCTACTACTCAGACCCAGGTGAGAGCTTTCTTAGGCCTCACTGGGTATTACAGGAATTTCATTGAGAACTATGGGACCATAGCTTCTCCTCTGAATGTCATCTCCTCTCCAAAATTCCCTATAAAGGTTAGATGGAACGAGGAGTGCAATAAGGCCTTTGAAAACCTGAAAAAGGCTCTTTGCCAAGCCCCAATACTCAGAGCTCCTGATTACCACCAAACTTTCATTGTGCAGACAGATGCTTCTAATGTAGAAATAGGTGCAGTACTCAGTCAACTGGATGGGAAAGGTAGGGAGCACCCCGTTTGCTTCATCAGCCACAAGCTGAAGAATCCTGAAACAAGGTGGGCAACAATCGAAAGAGAGTGCTTTGCTATTGTGTGGGCTCTGAAGAAGTTTAGGCCATACTTGTATAGTTCTACTTTTGTCATTCAGACTGACCACCAACCCTTGAGATGGTTAATGCAAATGAAAGGGGAAAACCCAAAACTACTGAGATGGTCAATCTGCCTGCAAGGGTTTGATTTCACCATTGAGCACAGGTCAGGGTGTCACCACCAAAATGCTGATGGACTCTCTAGGATGTATGTCATCGACTAGAGGTATGAGGTTCATCCAGGAGTGGATTAAATCCTCCTGTCCCTTAGTCTGGGGGGGGCGAGTGTTAGGGAGAATTCTCTGTTCAGGCAGAATTTCCTAACCTAGTGAGTCCCCCAGCAGCTTTGCTGGATTTCTGGAGTTTGTTTTTTTCCATCCTGCCAAGAGTGAGACTCTTTTCTCCCACTCTTGGACATGAATGTGGTTAATTCCCCGGAATGTCAATGTGTTCTATGGGCTATGGGGTCTTTTACTCCATAGGGTCTCATGTGTTCTACTATGTGTGTTACACCGCACCCTCTGTGCCTTAACACTGGGGTGTCCTAGAGGATCCCCACCATAGACTCCATACCCTGGGACTGACTACTGTCTCCCAGGACATGTAAAGTCACCATTGCCTTTACTAGACCTAAATTTACTAACAGAACTATTACAAACCACCCTATTGTGGACGCACTGGTAGGGGTAATTCGATTACCCCTGGGTCTGTTGTTCGAGGGGGCACTGTCCCGTCCCCCCTCGTCGAGTTTTGGCTGGTGGCAGTGGAAACTACTTTGTATATTCGACCCCAAATATATTCCTATGGGATTCTTCCCTTTGTTGGAGGCTGATACTTTTTGACGTTAGTCTCTAACGTACCGCCGGTTTATTTGTCTTAAATAAATCTACCGGTTGGTATTTTCAGCCAGAACTCGGTTTTTAAAATGGCGTCTGTGTTGTCCTCTGTAACTCCGAATCAAAGGATGAGCCCTTTGTTCCACTTTTGGCGGGCTTCGGCACTGAAGCCCTCCAAAGTGGTGCCATTCTGTCTGGGTACCACAGGGGGGTGTGGGAGGGGGTTTAGGCACCCTGGACTGAGTTGCCTTGCCAACTCAAGTCGCACTCTGGTGTGATTGCCCCAAGTGGTGAGCCGCCCCGCTCACCACTTAGCGTGTTTTGATTGACAGCTAGGCTGAATGAATGGGGGTTTTCTGCATAAAAGCAGGGCTTTTGGGACTGGATCTTCAGAAGTCGCCACAGGACCTAAGAATCCGACGAGGGTAAAGCTGAGCCGACCTGCAACGACGACACCTCCGGTGGAGCCCTGCTGAACCGACTCACCACTTCCCAACGACAGAGGAGATCTCCCTGCCGGAGAGTCTTCTTCCCCTGACTGGTGGGCACAACCAGTCCCTTTGCTTTTTCTTCGCTTCCAGGGCGTAGTGGTCGAATTGCCCATGCTGAGCACCCCGGCAACCGGATAGCCACTAACCTGTACCGCGACCAAAAGGTGGTGCCTTGTGAGGGAGCACTCCGTGGCTGGTCTCTTCCCTGGTGGTGCAACGACCTTCGACTTTCCTTCGACAACGAGATCATCTCTTCTCTTGGCAAAGCCCCGACTTGCATCCACCACAAGGAACCACTGTCCCCGCCGGAGCTGTCTCTTCACTTACAAGGTACTGTGTCCGCCTGGCTTCCCTTGTGACGGTTACCGTGAGGTGTCTTAAATCCTTACCTTTCCATTGGGTCGCCTCCAGGCCTTCTTAACTTTCGTTCTACACTGGTCCAACCTTCCTTTGTCAATTTGCTACAAAGACTCGAAGTGTATTTCCACTGTGATACTTTTTGGGACATATCGCCTTGCCTCACTCCGAGTGGGCCTGGCATCTGACTTTGTCATCAACAGTAGACCCTGCCTTGCTTGCCTTGCATTTGCTTCGAAAAAGTGTTGGTACCGAGTTGTTTCATACCCTGCCTTTTCTCTCCCGTTCTAACGAATACTAGAGTACCATCTAGGTTAAAGCATTCACCTCTGTCTGCAAATAAGTGGTGCCGTTGAACCTAGACTTGTCCAACTATTGTTCGGGGATTGATTTACTTATAGTAATTGTGATTGAAGTTGTTTGCCGTATTAGTGCCAGAGTGTTTTTCATAGATGTGTTTTTAAAATAAATAATTATATATCTTTACACCCAAGCTCTGTTCCGTGTCTGCTTGTTCTACTGTGTAAATTGCCCTATCTTGTATACTCCACATACTGCCTAACTTTTCTTGAGGGAAGGCTGACTGCTCAGCCACAGCTACCAAGTGAATCTGTGTGGTACAGACTGCTACCAATTGGGTTTACTGCCAAACACCTGTAGGCCTAAATCTTTTGCAGTGGTCCCAGAGGGAACTGCACAGGTTTCCGCTTAACTGTACGTTTTTTGGTTCTGACTGCACCCACGTACTTCTGAGCTATGTTTCACCTTCAACATGTCTATTCACTTGTGTGATGTCAAAGTGACCTGGCATGTATGTATCCATGTGCCTCCCTTCACTGTGGTTGAATACACTTGCATTGTTGCATCCTGTGACACGTGTACTTTTTTAAAATATGTATTTTCTTGTAGTGCATGTTGACATGCATTTTGCATGTGTCATAGACAGTTCTATTTGACTTGCTGTGGTTATTTGGGATCTGTGCCATGGCTTTGCAACATGCCATCTCTTTGTTGACATCTGTCATTTTCGGCTATGATGTATGCCTGCCAGAAGGTTATGTGTGATGCAGGTGATATGCAACATGCTGTACATTTGTGGGTTTCGCATTTGACACAAATCCATGTCTACTTTCAGGGTCCCCTTCCATTTCATTGCCACTGCATGCATGCCGGAGTTTGTGTCATGTGTGACATGGCTTCTTCATGTGTTGGCCCTCAATATTGTGTTGTCTATGTGTGTGGTAGGTGCTGCTGACATGTGTGCTCATGTGTTTTTTTAATTTTGTTACAGGTGATGATGCACCGGAAGCATAGGAAGAGTGGATGGCAGACAGGGTGCAGTGTTCAGGTCAACAACCATGCACCAGTGGTGGTCGTGGGGTGGTAGGCCGCAAACATCCATTGGTGCTCCAGGCTATTCTGTCCAGGCCTGCCTCTGGGTATGGCTCTGAGGATCTCTTTGACTCTGATGTTGAATCTGATGCTCATCAATCTGTGCCGTCGACCGTGGGTGATTCTGCAGTGGAGGCTGTTCTGTCCGCCACACCTGCGCTGGGGGTTGAGCCCTCAAGGGGCCAGTCAGTGTTGGAATTTCCACCTGTGTTGGATACTGGTGCAGGGTCATGCTCCACACCAGTTGCTCCAGTTCCTGAGGCAGCAGATCGATGGAGGAACACAGTCCTGCAGCCACAGGCAGTGCCAGCACGGCAAGGTGTGGTGTCCAGCAACGCGATGGCCGTGCACCACTGGGGAACATTGAGTGGGAGAATGCCATGCATACCATTGCTCAGCTATAGGGGGCGCGATTGAGATGTTGGCTCAAGGCATGGAACAAGTGGCCGATTCCAATCTCCCCCCTGATAGGTAGGTGGAGCTCCAGCAGCAGGCAACGCAGTCCATGTGCCGCTCACTCAGGTTTGGCACGGCAGCCTCCAACAGGGGTCGCCAGGTTGAACTACACTATTGCTGCTGAGGGACAGGCCCTTGGGGAAGCCCTGGGGGAAGATAACACCTCCCTCAGAAGTACTGTGGCTGCACTCATTATGAGCCAGTGGGCACGGGCAGAACAGAGGATGGAGCAGCAGGATCACACCCTCTCGGCTGAACTCCATGCAAGCTGGGCGGAGGTCCGTCTGTCACGTGAGGCCTCGTGGGCAGAGCTCTATGTTACATGTGAGTCCTTGCAGGAGGGACTCAGTGTTACACGTGAGGTGCTGCATGGCGACCTCCGTGCCATATTCCTGCAGAACCAGGCTCACCAGGACCGCATGCTTGCTGCCATGGAGGGGCTTGCTGGGGCTTTGCGTGGTCAGGCACCTGTGCCACGCGCACCTCCTGATATACAACCAGGGGTTGACGATGACAAAATCTCTCTCACTTAGGTCGGCCGTGAAGACAATGAGCTCATGGAGGATTTTTTTTTGTTTCAACATCATCACATGTGGATGTTGAGGTGCACCCTACACCTCCCCTCTCCTTGTCCCCCCTGGGACCACTATGGCCACTTTAATTTTTTGTCTATTGTGTATTTATGTTGCAGTGTGGTGGTATCTGGCATCCGATGGCATCCACTGTGTGTTCCAGCTGGGCCCATACAGGCTTGTCTCATGTTTGTGTTTGTGGCTTGGGGACACATATGCCATTCCTGTTTCCCCTTTCCATGGGCTCACAAGGATGGCACCATGTGACAGTAACTTACACAGAGGCTTTGGACTTCCATCATATTTGTGGCCAGTCTGAAGTCCAACTTGTGTATATACCCCTAGTGGGGATTCATGATGGTTTCTCCAGTGCATGGTTGGACTGCATTTTGGTGAATACATTGTTGACTGTGCATGATTTCATTTTGCTTATTGATGTATTGCCTTGATTGTATACATTGTTGATGTACTTAATGCTGTATGCAGTCTCATGCCCCCTTTAGCTGTCGAAACCACTCTCCTGATGGTAGGGGGGGCGTGTGGTGGTATGTCACATTGAGGCACTAGTGCTATGGTGTGTCCTCACTGTCTGACATTGTCACTGTTGGGTCCTGTGTTCATGATATGTTATACTGATAAATTGATAGTCCTGTGTTGGTTTTGCTTATGAATTGTCACGGGATCTGCAATATGTTTCCTTTCCACATGTGTCCACAACGGAGTGCTTCACATGGGAAATGTACACAACATTGAAGGTTCATGCATTTCCCATGCTAACATGGATTGAATAGCCCTGCACACCCCCAAAACACACACAACACACCAAAACCCCCATCCCCACCATGCACCCATGAACACACTATTTGCCTTCTGAGACATGCTGTGTCCCTGCTGCACAAGTTCACATTGACTTTCGTGATCGTAAATTGGCGCTGCAGGCTAATTTTTTTACATTGTTGTTTTATGCAGCTGCAGGCGTTTCCATGCCGCAAACACTACTCACTGTACTGTGTTGTGTAGTGAGCGGGGTGTTGTGGGGGGCAATCCGCAGCACCTGCATTTTCTTTTCTTTTTTGGGATTCCCTGAAATGCATGCCCCCAAAGGTTAGAGGTTTTGGTGTTCACACCTCTGGTGGCATGCATTTAAGTAATTTTAGTATAAGTTGGATATTTGTGCTCACTCTTTTCTTCAGAGTCTGTGTCTGAGGGGATTGTCTGTGGCCTGTTTCCATTTGTAACAGTGTACTTTGTGACAGTTGTGTCATGTGTGTTGATAATTTCATTAATGTGTTGCCATGCCTCCCAGCTTCCAGGTCCCGGTGTAGGGCTGACATTCTGAATATGAAACTGTTGTGGGTGGACCGGGGATAGTTTGCATAGACAGAGGTGATGATTCCCTTGGCATCTTATACAACCTGCACGTTGATGGAATGCCAGTGCTTGCCGTTGAGATGGATGTGCTCAGTGGCCCTAGGTGGACGTAGGGCCACATGGTTGCAATCAATGTCAGCAAGCACTTTGGGGAAGTGTGCAACCCCATAAAATTCCTGAACCACGGCCTGCCTTTCTGCCGGTGTTCTGCTGCAGGCAGCGTGACTGTGTGGCCTGTGAGACGCCCCTAACTATGGGAGTTGTCCGCTGAAATGACCAAGTGGCCAAAAAATGCAGGACATTGAGAACCTTTTCCAAGGGGCTCAGTGCTTGGGAGCACAAGGTGGGTGATGTGATGTCATCCTCTCACTCAGTGATCAGGTCTAGGATGATATGAGGTGAATATACCTGCCATAGACCTGGTCATCAGGCATCCCAAAAACGCTGGTCCTGGGTCAGAAAATGCAGGGCCTGACTATCCTCCTCCTCCTGCGGTGTCCCACGATCAGTGCTACGAGAAATGGGACATTCATCGTAGCTGTATATGCTTGTTTGTTGTTTGCGCGCACTTCCGCCTGCTTTCGTGTGGCAGACGTGTTTCCCCTGTTACGCCCACATTTTCACATGCTGTCACCATTCTGCGTGCTCCGCCCCCTTTTTAGTTGTGTACACTGGACGTTGTGCACCTTCACTGGGCGACTCGTGCACAGCTTTCGGGATGTCGCAGTGACGTGTGCGCCACACGCAAATTCAGCGCAGGTCCCAGGTAAGCCAGGCGCAGTGCCTTCCATGAATCGGGAAATGTTTTTCACGCTTGCGCCACACATTTCAGCGCACAATCATTCCATGAATCCCCCCGTAAATCTTAATACATTCCAAAAAAAATGTCATTGAACACATATTAAATATTTTCATAATTGCACCCAATAATGTAGGGAGTATGAGATAGATAGCTACAGAGAAACATTTGAAAAAAAAATAAATGATTGAAAAATATGAAAGAAACACAGCAAAGAAAATAAAATAAATAACGCAAAATACACCTTGTAAGAAAAACGTTATTTTTAGAAAGACAACATATTAATTTGTTATGTATAATTTTTATCATTACAATTATAAATCATAGGTGAGTTCTCGTTGTGGTGAATCCCACAAACGCACCTGAGTGAATTCTACTCTTTATGTGACTAGTCGTCACAGAATATCTACGGTAGACAATATCTCTGTAGCGGGGTTCTATAGAGCCAGAAGAAACTGTAGCAATGAGAATGTTTTTGGACAGAAGTGTGAGCTATTAAATAAGATATTGGCCCTCATTACGACCCTGGCGGATTTTTTCCGCCATCGGCGGACTTTTCCGCCATGGCGCAAAGTCCCTTTACGCCATGGCGGATGGCGGACTTACCGCCCCATTCCGAGGTCGGCGGGGCGGTAAGTCCCCATTGACCCATTTACCCTTCCCCATTCCCATTTCGGCCCCATAGGGCTCAATGGGAGTGGGGAAGGTGTTAATTACGCCACCGTACACTACGGTGGCGTAATTAACACCGAGGTCCCATAGCGCCATGGATTTTTACGCCCGCAAAAAGCGGGCGGAAAAATGACCATGGCGCTATGGGAACTCGTAGTTGGCGGTAAGGGGTCGGCGCAGCTAACGCTGGCGCAAACCCCTTAGCGCCAGGGTCCTAATGAGGGCCATTGTGTGACAGATGGAATTCTTTGCATTGTTGCATTGCAAGTGCAGGACAAGATCCAGATTATTGATAGAGAAACTACACTATCCCCTAGAATCAAACCAACTGATCAAGGTAAAGCGAACATTATATACTATATCGATTGGTATGGAAACATTGGCAGCAGGTGGATGACCTCCTGATGTGCAGTACAATTAAGGACCAGTGCAGGAAAGATTCAGTTACACTTCTGACATTATTAGCAGAGAACGGGTACAAGGTGGACAATGAGAAATTACAGTACTGCCAAAAAAAAAGTAGTGTACCTAGGACAGATCATATCAGCAGGTGGCAGGAGAATTACTCCAGAGAGAGCCAAAGCAATACACAGCACACCACAGCCACACACAGTGAAGCTGATGCAGCAGTTATTAGGCCTGTGAAATTATTGTGGCTTTGACTATTCCACATTTATGGAGCCCCTCCTAAAAGGTCCCATGAAATGAACATCTGAAATGAATGACTCATTTGCCGAACTGAAGGACGCTTTAGCACATGCACCCCAAACGATAAAGAACAATTCTTTCTGATTTCACATTCTGATGGCACAGTGATGACAGATGTCGTCACACAAAAAAAGCCACAAGGGTACAAGATCCTGGCCTATTAAAGCGATCGCTTCGGCCCAGTAATGTAAAGCCACTTACCATGCAAACAGGCGCTCGCTGCAGCAGCCTTTGCTATTGAGAAATCAGGAAAAACAACGATGGGCTAAGCAGTCACTCTCTATGTAGAGCATTGCCTTTTTGCGATATTAGAAACATCAAAGTTCACATTGACAACACAGAGAGCATCAGGGCATGAGGTGATTTGGTCCAATCCAGCAAGTAAGGTAGTGAGGTGTCAGGTTATCAATCAAGCAACATTCATAGCACAGTTGGCGGAGGCAGGTAGGTGCACGATTGATCCTCATACATGGACAAGATGAGGGCGAACCTAACGGTACATGAAGAAGCCATGGAAGGAGGAGAGATGGTCTTCATTGATGGATCATCAACGATAGATTTCAGCATGGATTGCAGACATATGGGTATGGCAGTGGTTGGTTATCATGAAGGAGAATTTGAGGTGTGGTCTCAGAGGAGATTGCCACTACACCATTCAGCACAGACAGCTGAATTGACAGCCATGATAACCGCCATAAATATGTCAGAAGGGCATGCTATTAACATATTCTCAGATTAGGCCTACATCACCTACACAGTGCACTCTTCATTGGCCAGATGGGGTAGGAGGGGGTTTGGGAGGAGCAATGGCTCCCCGGTACAACACACATAGTTATTGTCGCGGTTAATAGATGTACTGCCCCTCTCAGCAGAATTGGCAAAATTAAAATGTGCCTCCCATACCATTGGCACAGATTTAATTTCACATTGCAATGACAGGACCAATTCAGCAGCAAAAGAGACAGCATATTTGCCACTACACAAACACTGTGGGCCTAATCACGAGTTGGCCGGTAGCCCTTAAATGCGGTGGTAACAGGGTTACTGCCACATTTAAGGGTATGCCCAATCATGAGTATGGCTTGTTTACACCCAGCTCAGAGCTGGGGGTAAATATGGCAAAAACAATGCTGATTGTCGGTGCAATTACCGCGCAGTAATACCACCCATGGTAATTGCACTGAAAATCCCCCATGGGAAATGGGGATTAACGTTTACTGCCCACCTATGATCCGGCGTTAATATCGCCAGATGGGTGGGCGGTAACGCAAATAAAGTTGGTCGGTATCCCAGTCGGGATACCACCCAACTCGTGATGAGTCCCTATTGATGCCCTCTAACAAGGATCATGCGTCTATTGTGGCTTTTCTGCAAAAGCAACACCCTACACTTGCAGAACCATTTAACGCATTACCCAGTTTCCAAATGATAGAGTTACAGCGGGTGCACTCAAGCAAAAACAGGAGTTATGGAAAGAAAGGGGTTGCTCACTGTCAACCACAAATCTCGTTTGGAGACAGAACTGTACAGGGAAACCGGTAATTCCCCAGGGGCTGCTCAAAACAGCCATGGACCAGCTGCATTACACAGGACATGTTTCAAAACAGCCATGGACCAGCTGCATTACACAGGACATATTTCAAAGGAGCATGTTGCTGCAGAGATTAAAAAACAATTATTCATCCCTAAATTACAATAATTGTAACTGAGTTTGCAAACAATTGTATAACCTGGAGGTTACACACTCAAAAGAGAACATTAGCACAGCTGGAGGGGCCCATCAGGATTTTCATATTCACAATGTCGATATGAAAGATCGATATTGCTCTTATAGACAAATGGTTGTTGCAGCATACCCTTGTCACCTTGGCTTGAGGCTGGCCCACATGCTCATAATGATGCAAAATCTGCAGCTATATTTTTGGTACGTGAAGTATTCCTAAGGTGGAGTGTATGTGATGTGCTGAGGTCTGACAACAGACAAAACGTTGCCAATGTTACTAGTCAAAAAACAGAGATTATGCTATGCGTAGCATCTCCAGATTAACAGACTTGCTGAGAGCCCCAATGGCCTACTTAAACAGTGCTCTGCCAAGCTATCAGGGACACACTTGCCAGGAATTGGCTCTACTGTCGGCCAATTGCTTTGTTTGTGCTATGTAATTCTCCTTCATAATTTTACTCTGCATGACATTTTCGCTGGCAGGAGAATGCATGCACCTCTGAATCCTACACATACAGTTTCAGATGCTAACAGCACTGCCCAACTCCTGGGAGTTGAATTCAACATGTTTTGTGTGTGCTCACAAAATCTCTCAGCTACATTTTGCACCAGATCCAACCACGTCAAGGCAGGCCTGCCGACTCGACATCAAGTACAGACGCTCCACCAGCACAAGACACAGAGAGTTTTGCAGCACAACACCTTTATCCAGGCAATAAAGTGTTTGTCTGCAACTTCACAGGTACTTGGAAAGTGCTGTGTTTTGCTGGACCCTTCACTGTGACGTCCTGCACCCCAAGTGCAGTAAAGGTGGCCGAGTGGTGTCCATGGATTCATCTTGCAGATGTTAATCAGAACAAGGCCAGCGCTCCCCGCACAGCAGAAGAGAGGGGGGCGACTGATGGGAAGCATATACTAGTTGACCATGATATTTTTCTGTTCCTTTTGCCTGTGTAGAAAACCTGTGTCCGGGCCAAAGGAGTTGTATCAAATGGAAGCAGCAGGAGATGAAAAGAGACGGTATAAGATATGTTATTATAGTGTAGCATTTTTGTTTTTTGTTTCTATGTTTATTTGGTATTTAGTAGAAAAGGATCTGCTTGCCCCTGGTAGGAGCACTAATGAAGGATTACATAGCGAAGTGTTTAATTCTGAGTTGTTCGAAGATGTCATTAAAGGTGGTCATGGCATTGCATCTGGTACCACATGATATGATCATATAAGACAGGTGGGGTGAGAAAGGGCTAATTACACATGTTACGTGTGCTCTCCCATTCCACATGTTACAGGGACACACAAGCACCTTCTCCCTCAAGAAGTGTCAGTTGAAGATAGTTTTTTTTTGCATTTGGTATTATGTAAATCAAGGGGTTTGTTTCACAGAGACGTTGTTACTGTGCAATGGATAGATGAGGGGGAGGAAATATATATGAAACTCACAAAAATGGGTATCTGAACTTTGCATCGAATACCTTTCCAGAGAATGCATTTGCATTGAGGAGTTTGCAACAAAAAAATATGCATCACATGCATGTTTTGGGGGAAAAGGGTTAATTTTTGTAGTGGTGGGTTTTAAAGGGTAAAAAACAGGGGGGTTGAAAAAAAAAGAAAAAAACACGCATTTGATGCAAATTCCTTAGCTGCAAAAAATTTGATGGTATTGTCCCTTGATGCTAAAAATTCGATGGAAAGACCATAAACCACAAAATGGTATACAAAGAGGCCACAAAACACATCATATTAGCATATGTAATAGAAGGGGTGAGAAGGGGAGAACAACTGTTCACAAGTCACAACAGATTAAAGTGCTTTAATGCCACAGGGCACAGTATTCCATTGTGCCGTACCAGAGCACTGATGTGCATTAAGGGGTTGGTTTTCCATGAAGGGATAGGGAAAGGGGTATTCTGCAATGTAGAGCAGAGGGACTGATATGAATTAAATAAGACACAGAGAGTAAAATGAATGACAGCTGTCACATAATTTGGAATAAAAATGCTCATGCTTTAACGTGGATAGATGAGAAAAAACAACCTGTACACATAACAAAACTCACACGTTATTCTTTGCGTTTTACATCCAACAGCTCAATATATTTGTGGACCAATACAGCTGCACCAACGTGATGAGGTTGCCATCACTGAGGAGAGGGACTGCAATTACTAGGAATATTTGGTGGGGATGCTGGACCCAGGCATATGCCCAGCTTCCTCCAGACTGGGGGGTATGTGCTCCCTAGTAACTCTACACAGCTCAGCTATGGTGGTGCCCCGCTCAGAACGTATTCTGTTTTCCGATCATCCTCCACTATTGAATAAAGATGTACACACTAATAAAGCATGGGGAGGGGTGCACACACAATCAACCTGGTCTTTTAACTTGAAGAGCATTAGCAGGGACAATAATCACTGGTCCCAGAAATCATCTTACAGACTGGCTGCTATTCCACCAGAATATTGTTTGTTCAGCTTTTTTGCCTCATTATAACTTCTAGGTGTCCAGGAAGTGGCCAAAACAAAATGGGTGCAGATCACCTGCTACGAAGTATTACAGTTGAGGGATTCAATGGAAAGTGCTTGAACGGTGTGACGGAGGAGCTAAGGGCGGTACGACTAGTTGCCATCCAAACCAGGTACATTTTTTATTAATTAACAGCAATGTAGGATGGAGTGTGAAAGAAGATGAGACAATGCACCAAAATGAACTCTTTCCAAGGCTATCAATGAGCTGCAGACACTCTATGGGACTATGACAAAAGAAACAAGCAAAGTAACATCCCACAACTAACATCCGACAATAGGCTCAACAGTATTTTCACTTGGGTCCCAATGTGGTCGACTTCAAGACTGCAGTCCCAATCCTCGTTCTGGTACTGTTCACTTTGTGTTAATGCCAATTAGGATTAGGAATGCGTAATGGGAGTTGGGGGGATATTTGATGTCCATGCATGTTGACGGGGCCAGGCCAATGACATCCTGTGTATGAAACACACCAACAAAAATGCCTGAGTATGGTCAGCCCGGAATGCTTACAAAAGTACACCTGGATAAAGATAGCTATGAGGTATTTTGGGTGACTGTTCAGCTGATGGGGAAACTTCTATGTTAATGGATTGCTCTCTGTAGGAGTATAGGGCTTAAGGTGAGAGTTTGCATAGGGTAACAAGGATATAGATACCAAAGGAAAAGAGCACAGAGCTGCTGGCCCAAAATGTGTCGATCAATAGAATGATCTAAGGAGGTAATGGTGTAAAGGTCCAAGTTCAATCCTGCCAAGGGGGGAGCATGTATCAATCTTGCAAGTAATGTGGTGACGTCAACACTGATGTGTGTGGTGACATCGGGAAGGGGGATGTCATTGAACATGATACAGTGTGAATAGGAGAACACAGAAGCCGGAACGGCATGAGATATCCAATGGGGGAATGCCCCGAAGGGTGGGGGATTAGTTATAGTAATGTGTTAGGCAGAAACCTGTGCAGTTCCCTTAGGGACCACTGCAAAAGGCTTAAGACTACCGGTCTTGGCAGTAAACCCAATTGGAAGCAGTTTGTACCACCCAGATTTACCTGGTAGCTGTGGCTGAGCAGCCAGACTTCTCTCAAGAAGAGTTAGACAGTATATAGAGTATACAAGATAGGTATCAAAATACAGTAGCACAAGCAAACACTGACCAGAGCTTTTGGTATCAAGTATATAATTATTTATTTAAAGACACACTTAGAAACACTCTACCACTATTGTTGGAAGCAAGTTCAAAAACAAAGTCACTATTAATATATATACATCCCTTATTCCTTATTAGACAAGTCTTAGTTAACACCACTTATTTCCAGACAGAGGTGAGCGCTTAACTAAAGATGGCACTCCAATATGTTAAGAAAAAGAAGGGGAAAGGTAGAAATTAGAACCAGCACACAACACAATACTTTAGAAGCAGTCAGCAAGGCAGGAAAGTCAAAGTCTACTTGTGAGCAAAAAGTTCAGAGGCCAGGCTCCCTCTTGGAGAGAGTAGAACACCAATGCGCCCAAGATCACACAGTTTAAAAGGCTTGGAGAGTCTTGCAGAGAGTTCAAAAAGGAATCAGTTCAGCTCAGAAAAGTTCAGTTAGCCAGCCTAGGGCCAACCCAAGTGGTAAATTGAGGATTTAAGAGACACCCCACACAGACCTTTGCAAGGGAGGCCAGGCGGACACAGTACCTTGAAAGTGGAGAGAATCCTCCAGCGGGGGCAGTTGTTTCAGGCAGCGGGTGCAAGTCATGGCGTCTTCCAGAGGAAGAGATGATCTCGACGTGGAGGAAAGCTGAAGGTCGTTGCACTGCCAGGGAAGAAACCAGCCGCGGAGTTCTCCGGTAAAAAGGTACTACCCTTTTATTCGCGGTAGTGGAAAAACGTGGTATCCCGGTTGCCGGGGTGCTTGGCACAGGCAAGGCGGCCATGAGATGATCCGGGAAGGCAAAAAGGCGGGCAAACTGGTTATCCCTACCAGTCAAAGGAAGAAGACTCTTCTGGATGAAGATCTCCTCTGTCGTTGGAAGAAGTGGTGAGTCGGTTCAGCAGGGCTCCACCGGTGGTATCATCGTTGCAGGTCAGCTCAGCTTCTCCCTCTTTGGATTCTTTGGTCCTGTGGCGACATCTGAAGTCCCAGTCCCCAAAGCCCTGCTTTTATGCAGAAAACCCCCATTAATCAGTCCTAGCTGTCACTCAAACATGCTAAGTGGTGAGCCGGGAGGCTCACCACTGGGCCAATCACACAAGAGTGCGACTTGAGTTGCCGAGGCAACTCATTCCAGGGTGCCTAAAACCCTCCCACACCCCTGTGGTACCCAGACAGAGTGGCACCACTTTTGGAGGCTTCTGTGGAGAAGCCCGCCAAAAAGTGGAAAAAAAGGGCTCGACTTGGGTTGGAGTCACAGAAGCGAACACAAACGCCATTTTGGAACTGAGTTCTGGCAAAAAATACCAACCGATGAATTAATATTAAATAAATACACTGGCGGTATGTTTGAGGCTATGTTAAAAAGTATTAGCATCGAACAATGGGAAAATCCCATAGGAGTATATTTGCGGTTGAATATAAAAAGTAGTATGCACTGTCACCAGCCAAAACTCACTCAGGGGGGACTGGACAGTGCCCCCTCGAACAACAGACCCAGGGGCAATCGAATTGTCCCTACCAATACACCCACAATATGATGGTTTGTACTGGTTCTGTTCACAATTTAGGACTAGTAAAGCCAAAGGTGACTTTACATGCCCTGGGAGACAGTAGTCAGTCCCAGGGTACGGAGTCTATGTTTGGGGGTCACTATGACACCCCTGTGTTACGGCACGGAGGGTGATGTGTAATACACATACCAAAAACACATGAAGCCCGATGGAGTAAAAGACCCCCATAGCCCATAAACCTCATACAAAGTCAAAGGATATCTCAAATCATGTCTAAGAGTGGGAGAAAAAGATTCTCACTCTTAGCAGGAGAAAAAAATAAACCCCAAAATTCCAGCAAAGCTGCTGGGGGACTCACTAGGTTTGGGAAATTAGCCTTAACAGAGAATTCTCCCTAACACTCGCCCCCCCACCCCAGACTAAGGGGCAGGAGGATTTAATCCACTCCTGGATGAATCTCATACCTCTAGTCGATGACATACATCCTAGAGAGACCATCAGCATTTTGGTGGTGACACCCTGACCTGTACTCAATGGTGAAATCAAACCCTTGCAGGCAGATTGACCATCTCAGTAGTTTTGGGGTTTCCCCCTTCATTTGCATCAACCATCTCAAGGGTTGGTGGTCAGTCTGAATAACAAAAGTAGAACCATACAAGTATGGCCTAAACTTCTTCAGTGCCCACACAATAGCAAAACATTCTCTTTCAATTGCTGCCCACCTTGTCTCAGGATCCTTCAGCTTTCTGCTGATGAAGCAAATGGGGTGCTCCCTACCTTTCGCATCCAGTTGGCTAAGGACTGCACCTATAGCTACATTAGAAGCATCTGTCTGCACAATGAAAGTTTGGTGATAGTCAGGAGCTCTCAATATTGGCACTTGGCATAGAGCTTTCTTCAGGTTTTCAAAGGCCTGATTGCACTCCTCATTCCATTTGACCTTCTTAGGGAATTTTGGAGAGGAGATTACATTCAGTGGAGAAGCTATGATGATATGATATGGCATTTGTAACGCACCTATACACAAGTGTTTCAAGGCGCGATCAGGCGGGGGGAACAAGGGGAGACAGACAACGATCCTACTAGGCCAGGTGTCATTCAGATCGCGCAAGTGCAAGGATAGAGGGGAAGGGAAAAGTGCAGGGGGGGAAGGTAGAGGGAAAAGTGCAGTACAGGGTTATTGCATACAGGATAAATAACAAGGGCCAGCTGGTGGCAAGTGCGAGGTAAGTGCAGACAAATGCTGGGAAGGGAGGCTGTAGGGATACAGACACAGTCCCGCAGTGCATGGGTTGCCAGGGAGGCAGTTCAGGGGAGAGTGGCTGGGCCAAGGACGAGAACGGTGAGTGGCCCAGTTGCAGATTCAGTGCAGTTTCAGTAATTTTAGCAGGGGAGAGGGGGAGAGAAAAGAGGCAAAGAGGAAGGTTTTGAGGTGCTTCCGGAACCGGAGACGGTTCTCCTCAAGTTTCAGGGAGGCAGGAAGGCTGTTCCAGAGGGAGGACCCTGCAGCGGAGAGAGATCTGCCCCCAACTCGTTGTTTGGAGAAGCGGCTGACCCTCAGGGAGTTGGAGGCGGATGAGCAAAGAGCATGAGAAGGAAGATATTTAGGAAGAGAGAGTTGAAGGTATTTTGGCCCAAGGCCCCAGACGGCCTTGTGGACAATGCAAAGGGTTTTGAACTTGGTCCTCAGAGTCACTGGGAGCCAGTGTAGTGATTTCAGTCCTGGAGAGATACGGTCCCTGGCCCCTATGGTCCCATAGTTCTCTATGAAATTCCTGTAATACCCAGTGAGGCCTAGGAAGGCCCTCATCTGGGTTTGGGTAGTAGGTGTTGTCCAATTTTGCACAGCTTCAATCTTACTGAGCAAAGGCCTTATTTCCCCACCTCCTACCTCATGCCCAAGGTAGACCACCTTACTCTGACCAATCTGGCATTTACTTGCCTTTATGGTCAGATTGGCCTGTCCAAGAGCCTGCAAAACATGTCCTATGTCGTTAACATGCTCTTCCCAGGATTGGCTGAATACTGCAATGTCATCCAAGTATACCATGCAGAAGTCCTCCATCCCAGCTAGAACCTGATTTACCATCCTTTGGAATGTTGCAGGTGCATTTTTCAATCCAAAAGGCATAACCTTAAATTGGTATAAGCCAACTGGGGTAGAAAATGCAGTTTTCTCCTTGGCATGGTCCGTCAGGGCTATTTGCCAATAGCCTGACATAAGGTCAAATGTGCTGAGGAACTTGGCTGAACCGAGTCTATCCACCAACTCATCTGTCTTTGGCAAAGGGTGGGCATCAGTCTTGGTGACTGCATTAAGAGCTCTATAATCCACACAGAATCTCAATTCTTTGGATCCTGCCTTTGGTACTAACACAACTGGGCTAGACCATGGACTAGTAGAGGGCTCTATTACCCCGAGATCAAGCATCTTCGTGACTTCCCCTTTGATGTGGGTCCTTACAATTTCTGACATTCTATATCCGCTGCTTTTGACTGGCAGACAGTCACCAGTGAGTATATCATGCTGTCCCCAAGAGGGCAAGCCTGATGAAAGTGAGAACAGAGAGGCAAACTGATTTAACATGGATTTGCAGGTGTCCAGTCAACTGGTCGACTGCAATTTGGTCGACTGCAATTTGGTCGACACCATTTGGTCGAATGCCAAATGGTCGAATTTTTTTTTTTTTTAATATATATGTGTTTTGTGGGTTTTCGTGTGGGGGAAAAAAATAAAAAAGAAAAAAAGGGGGTTGGGGGGGACCCCCCCCAAAAAAAACAAAAAATGGGTAAAAAAAAAAAAAAAAAAAAATTCGACCATTTGGCATTCGACCAAATGGTGTCGACCAAATTGTCTGTCGACCAAATGTTTTCGACCATTTAACTGGTAACCGGATTTGCACTCTTCTTGTTGCTCAGGTGCCAGATTTGAAGAGAGATTTACTCCTTCAATCTTTTCATCCAAGGGTAAGTCTCTGAGGAGATCAGGGAGAGCTTCACTCTCTTCTTCCTCTTCGGTTGAAGCTAGAAGAAGCCTCCTACTTCAGGCCTGGAGACATACGCCTTTAGTCGGTTGGTGTGGAAGATTCTGGGAGCCTCCTTGGGGTTGCACAAATCCACCAGATAGTTCACCTCTCCAGTTTACCCACAACCTTGAAGAGTCCCATCCATTTATCTTGCAAGGCCCTCTGCCTTGTTGGGATCATAACTAGAACTAGCTGGTCTTGAGTGAACTCAACCATGTTAGCCTTTTGGTCATGCCAATGTTTGACCAAAGCTTGCCCAGCTTTCAGGTTATCACTAGCTTCTGCCATCATGTGTGACATTCTCCTCCGGACACCTATCACATAGTCAGTCACTCTGACTGGCTTGGGGGAAGGAGCACTCTCCAACCCCTCCTTAATCAGGGCCAATGGACCTCATACTGGATGGCCATAAAGAAGTTCAAAGGGAGAATAACCTACTCCCTCCTGAGGGACTTCTCTATAAGCAAAGAGAAGGCATGGCAATAGAAGGTCCCACTTTCTTTTAAGGGGATCTTCTAAAGCACCTATCATGCTCTTCATGGTTCTGTTGAACCTTTGTACCAACTCGTTTGTCTGACGGTGGTAAGCTGTAGAGAACTTGTAAGTAACTCCACAGGTTTTCCACATGGCTTTCATGTAGTGGGACATAAAATTTGACCTCCTGTCAGAGATTACTTCCTTAGGAAACCCAACCCTGGTAAAAATACCAAGGAGGACCTTAGCCACAGCCTGAGCTGTAACAGTCCTCATAGGAATTGCCTCAGGGGTACCTAGTAGCATGGTCTACTACAACAAGGATAAACCTGTTGCCTGAGGAGGTTGGGGGATCAAGGGACCAACAATGTCAATCCCTACCCTCTCAAATGGGACTCCCACAACTGGGAGAGGCACTAAAGGTGCCACATTCTTGGAACCAATCTTACCAGAAGTTTGGCAGGTGTGGCAGCTCTTGCAAAACTTATCTACCTCAGTCCCCATTTTTGGCCAATAAAAATAGAGTGAGAGCCTTTCCTTGGTCTTCTTGAAACTCAAGTGACCAGCCAAAGGAATCTCATGGGCCAGTTGCAAGAACTGTTGTCTGTTGTCTTGAGGTACTACAAGCTGCTTATAGTCTCCAGGTGCAGACTCAGTTGGTTCACTGTAGAAGAGGCCATCTTCCCAGTGCAAGCTATACTTCCCAGGCTCTTGCCCATCAGCCTGAGAAGCTGCCTGTTTGCGAAGACCTTCCAGAGTTGGACATTCTCTCTGTCCCTTAGTGAAGTCTGCCCTGAAGGTCCACCTTCTGCCAGTAAAGACTGCAGCTCAGGATGGTCAACAGGATCCAGATCTCCAATGAGTTCTTGGCCTTCCACTAGCTCTTCTCCAGAGTCTAGCTCAACCACACAGGGTTGTACCTCCCTCTCAGCCTCAGCCTCAGCTGGAGGTGGAATTACAGGTGTAACTTTGGACAACCTAGGGGAAGTCCTTGTTGGAAGCACTGGAGTGCTTGCTGCTGGCTGTTTCCTAGAAGTCTTGGGTTTCCCCTTTGCTTCTTGTTGTTCAGAGATAGCAAGTTGTAACTCCAGTGGAGTAGGAGTGATATCCTTCTTCATCATCTCCTTGGGAGTACCTCTCATGGTTCTCTCCCTTGCTGGTCTGGTGAGCTCCTGTAACCTTTTACTAGGAGGTCTGGGGGTATGTGACATTACTCCAAGAGTCTTCAGGTCATTACCCAACAGAACCCTTCCTGGTACCTCACTTTGTATGCTGACAGGTATCTTCACAGTCATGTCATTACACTGGATGAGAACTGGTAACTGGGAAGCATCGGCACACGCCCTCCAGCTAACTTGGTGAGGCGTTTGGGTGCCTTAGTAACATCCTCTGCCTGAAAAAATGATTCATCCATCACAGTTATGCTGGCCCCAGTGTCCCTAATGGCAGTAGTCTCCTGACCAGGCACTGTCCTTATAATACTCTTTAGTATTATCTGGGATAGAATTATATACATCTAAATTCTGTTGTTCCCACAACCCCAGAGACACTAAAGAAACACTAGCTGAGACTCCAATGGGTTCATCAGCTAGTAACAGAAAGTTTCCACTTGCCATTTGTACTTCCTCTTCTGGAGCGAAGGCTAAGGAGACAAGCTGGATCCCTGAAGGTTTACCCTTACATCTGGGATCTCCTTTCACATGGTCAGGCGAGCTACAAACATAGCATTTACCAAATGCTTTCTGGAATGGTGTCTTGCCCCGACCTCCTTCTGGTTTACCACCAGAAGGTACACTACTCTGATTTGGTTTCCCTTGTGGCTTACCCTTATTGTTTGGTTTGGTGCCCTCTTTTCGATTGGAATTATTAGAATTATCTTTGGAGTCCTTTTTTGGCTGTTTCCCCTCATCCTTTTTCTGAGTTACCCCAGAGTCCTTGTGAGTAGCCCTGTTGGCAACCCACACGTCACCAGCCTTAGCTAGTTTTCTGGAATATAATTCATTTGAATCAGCCAAGTGCTGTCTGAGCTCAGGAGAGCAGGCATCATAAATTGACTCCAACATCACAAGATTCTTCATTCCCTCATAAGTGTTCACCTTGTAACCCTTAATCCATCCCTCTAAGTTCTTCAAACTTTCACTCACCGAGGTAGCCCAAGGGGTACCATCATGCTTTTTGAGGGTCCTAAACCTCTTAAGGTACTGAGAAGGGGTCTTCCCAAATCTAGCTATCAAAGTTGGCTTCACACATTCATAATCCTTCCTATCCTCCTCCCCCAACTCCATTACTGCATCAGTCGCAACAGTGGGGAGCCTAGAGAACAACCAGGTAAGTAAAGCATTACCTGTGATGTCCTGGAGCCCATGATTATACTCAAACAGACTCGACCAATCCAACGCATCCAACTTAGGCTCATACATACCCACCAACTCCTTAGGCATCTGGGGTCTTTTGGGACTGGAACTCCTAGAGGATTCGGAGAGAGAAGCACTTTCCACAGACAATTTTTTCATTTCTAGCTCATGGTTGAGCTCCATTTCTCTGAGCCTTAGTTCTTGGTGCCGTTGTTCTGTTTGAGCACTAATTCTTTTGAATTCTAATTCAAGCTTCATTTTTTCTAGATCCATATATTGGGGATTAAGTGTGGGACCTGGTAAAGGTCCAGTAGGTACAGCTGGCAGGGCAGGTAGAGGCCCAGGGGAGACAACTATATCATCTTCACCCTCCTCTTCTGCGTCTCACTCAAAGTTATCAATACTAGGTTCAATATCAATATCATTGCTGTTATCTACATTTGCTGGAGTGGTAGGTTCCTCTGAACCACCATCCAGACTTTGGTTTGCTAACATCCTTGCTATTAGCTCCATTTTCTTGCCTTTAGTCAGGAGATTCTTATGCTTACAGAGAACTCTTAAACAATCAGCAGTTTTTGTAGCAAGGGACTCTTGACTATAACTTTCCATAGTTGACACGTTTAGAAAATAACTTTTTTAGTGCTAAGCTTTGTGGTTAGTTGCACTAAGGTATCTATAAGCACACTAAAATGTATACTCAATACAAATCCCACCGCTGTACACCAGTGTTAGGCAGAAACCTGTGCAGTTCCCTTAGGGACCACTGCAAAAGGCTTAAGACTAAAGGTGTTGGCAGTAAACCCAATTGGTAGCAGTCTGTACCACCCAGATTTTCCTGGTAGCTGTGGCTGAGCAGCCAGACTTTTCTCAATAAGGTTTAGACAGTATATAGAGCATACAAGATAGGTACCAAAATACAGTAGCACAGGCAAACACTGACCAGAGCTTTTGGTATCAAGTATATAATTATTTATTTAAAGACACACTTAGAAACACTCTAGCACTATTATTGGAAGCAAGTTCAAAAACACAGTCACTATTAATATATATACATCCCTTATTCCTTATTAGACAAGTCTTAGTTAACATCACTTATTTCCAGACAGAGGTGAGAGCTTAACTAAAGATGCCACTCCAATAAGTTAAGAAAAAGGGAGGGAAAAGGCAGAAATTAGAAACAGCACACAACACAATACTTTAGAAGCACTCAGCAAGGCAGGAAAGTCAAAGTCTACTTGTGAGCAAAAAGTTCAGAGGCAACGCTCCCTCTTGGAGAGAGTAGAACACCAATGCACCCAAGATCACACAGTTTAAAAGGCTTGGAGAGTCTTGCAGAGAGTTTAAAAAGTTCAGTTAGCCAGCCTAGGGCCAACCCAAGTGATAAGTTGAGGATTTAAGAGACACCCCACGCAGACCGTTGCGAGGGAGGCCAGGCGGACAAAGTACCTTGAAAGTGGAGAGAATCCTCCAGCGGGGGCAGTTGTTCCTGGCAGCGGGTGCAAGTCACGGCTTCGTCCAGAGGAAGAGATGGTCTCGATGTGAAGGAAAGCTGAAGGTTGTTGCAGTGCCAGGGAAAAAACCAGCTGCGGAGTTCTCCGGTAAAAAGGTACTACCCTTTTATTTGCGGTAGTGGAAAAACGTGGTATCCCGGTTGCCGGGGTGCTTGGCACATGCAAGGCGGCCACGAGATGATCCGGGAAGGCAAAAAGGCGGGCAAACTGGTTATCCCCACCAGTCAAAGGAAGAAGACTCTTCTGGATGAAGTTCTCCTCTGTCGTTGGATGAAGTGGTGAGTCGGTTCAGCAGGGCTCCACCGGTGGTGTCGTCGTTGCAGGTTGGCTCAGCTTCTCCCTCTTCGGATTCTTTGGTCCTGTGGAAACGTCTGAAGTCCCAGTCCGCAAAGCCCTGCTTTCATGCAGAAAACCCCCATTCATCAGTCCTAGCTGTCACTCAAACATGCTAAGTGTTAAGCCGTGCGGCTCACCACTGGGCCAATCACACAAGCAATCACACAAGAGTGCGACTTGAGTTGCCGAGGCAACTCAGTCCAGGGTGCCTAAACCCCCTCCCACACCCCCTGTGGTACCCAGACAGAGTGGCCCCACTTTTGGAGGCTTCTGTGGAGAAGCCCACCAAAAAGTGGAACAAAGGGCTCAACTTGGGTTGGAGTCACAGAAGCGAACACAAATGCCATTTTGGAGCCGAGTTCTGGCCAAAAATACCAACCGGTGAATTAATATTAAATAAATAAACCGGCGGTATGTTTGAGGCTATGTTAAAAAGTATTAGCTTTGAACAATGGGAAAATCCCATAGGACTATATTCGCGGTTGAATATAAAATGTAGTATCCACTGCCACCAGCCAAAAATCGCTCATGGGGGACTGGACAGTGCCCCCTCGAACAACAGACGCAGGGGCAATCGAATTGCCCCTACCAGTACGCCCACAATATGATGGTTTGTACTGGTTCTGTTCACAATTTAGGACTAGTAAAGCCAATGGTGACTTTACATGCCCTGGGAGACAGTAGTCAGTCCCAGGGTACTGAGTCTATGTTTGGGGGTCACTATGACACCCCTGTGTTATGGCACGGAGGGTGCTGTGTAACACACATACCAAAAACACATGAAGCCCTATGGAGTAAAAGACCCCATAGCCCATAAAACACATACACAGTCAAAGGATATCTCAAATCATGTCTAAGAGTGGGAGAAAAAGAGTCTCACTCTTAGCAGGAGAAAAAAAATAAACCCCAGAAATCCAGCAAAGCTGCTAGGGGACTCACTCGGTTTGGGAAATTAGCCTTAACAGAGAATTCTCCCCAACATAATGGAATAGAGTGTATAGTGTGGACACAGGATGGGGGTGTAGGATAATATAGGGGGGGTTGAGCAATATGTAACCAGTAGAGAAGCCATTTTATTAGCATTTATAGGCACAGATAAAAATAAAAGGGCTGCAGGCTGTGGTGAGAGCAGTGTACTATTTGAATGTTCAGCAGAAACAGTGAGCAGAAGTGTTGCAAGATTAAGTTTCACAGGAGAACACAGTCCTGTCAAAGTCCCTCTAAGAGATACTTTCAAGGCCAATGAGCCAGGCCCCTGGGTGCACAAGTAGAGTTGGCAGAGAAATAGAAATCAAATAGGATTAATTAAAATCCAGTCACAGTGTGGTATAACCTTTTCAGACTACTCTTGGCACCAAACCTTGACAGAACTTCCCACAACCCATCCAAGGGTCTTAAATGGGGACTTTGAAAGCAGCATATTTTGACTGGCCTCTGGAGACTTTCCCAGGGTTTTATCACTGCACAGGCACACAATGCTGTGAGCCAGAAACATCCTCAACTCCTTGCAGGCTTCACAACAGCCTTGTGAAGGAAGGTTATTTGGCTGATTAGTGGTTGTCGGTGGTGCTCTCAGGGTCCTAACACCCCGATGGTGATGTACACAAGCACAGAATACTGAGAGATTGCCATCTTCCTCAACTTCCCATGACCTTTGCATAGGCTATGCTGCAGACTTGGTGAGGAGGGTTCTTTGACTAGCTTCCGGCTGCTGTTGGCACTCCCAGGGTCCTAACATCCCACTGATGAGATGCACAGGACCTAACTGCTGAGAAACGTCAACTCCCTCATCCTCTTGTACATTTTGCCAGAGGCTTCCATAATTACAGATTTATCACCAGTTTCATTGTAATCCCAGCATGATTAAATCCTGTATCCCCAAGGTGCTGTCCTCAGTTAATATGTACCTTCCCTCATTGCTGCTGTACTGAGATTTGTTTCAGGGATGCTGCTGATAACTCTTCCTCTGTATCGGAGTTTGGTTTGGTGTACCCTGGTTTCTATGGAACTAAATAGACACATCTGCCCATTACTGTGTCAAAATTAGGTGCATGAGAAAAAACGTATTTCGTAATGTTGTACCACATCTAAAAACGATTTATCTAGTTAGTAAAATCAGTCTTTATCACAAACCTGTCTACAAAACAAACGTGAGAAAATGAGTAGTAATTATCCATCAGAATTAGCCACTTGGCGTGCTTGGATCACCGTTGACTATAGTGCTTTCCATGCAGATGAGAGAGTCGATCCTGTTACACCTATTTATCTACAGCTAATTTGTGATTTGTGCATGATGCTGTTTCTTTCCACATGGACCTTGTGTTGTTTGTAGATTATATTTTGAAGGATTTCTGCTGTAAATGGTGTGTTTAAAATGGAGCAGTATTTTACAGAGTAATTTGGGAATTTTCCTTGTTTTCTAATAAAATCATGGATGTGATTCCGAAGGTGTTTCCGTCAATTTATGGGTTGAGAAAGAGGGTAGTGAATCCAGGATGTTGTGATATGTCTTAGTAGATGATTCTGGGCAGAAGTCTTCTAGTAATCTGGAATAATTGCTTCTGTTGACTGTGCACTGGAACATTAGTATATTAAATGGGAAGAAACCTCACAGGATCTGTGTGGGATTTTGTTGGATGCATTAAAGGGATGGTTGTAGTTTTTCTTGTGCAGATGTTTTTTGATTACAAGTGTTTAATCATTGAACGACACAGAATTCCTTTATTTGAATCCCCAAGCAATATTGCTCTATCCTTTCCTAGGTTACTTGAAACAAGGATGTTTGAATCTGGTAGAGTATATATGGTATACGTTTTAGACTCTGTGAATGGGTATGGTTTAAAACATACAAGAAAAAACCATCACACAAGCAGAAATTTATCAACGGTGGCTCAATGTCAAATATTATTGCAGGTGATGGCTATGTATGTACACTCAAACTCATCCATTCATATTATATCATAACATAATATTAAACCTCAACTATTTAAAAAGCCCTTGGGTTGCAATGAAAAGCCACATCTGGCGCTTTACCTTCGTACCTCTGAAGTGACCTATTGCATTTGGTATAAAATGTAATGGCACAATTTGAAAAATGAAAATGATATCTGGAAAGTGATCTACTTAGATATAATTCTTAGGTTTATGAGTTAAAAACATTTCATTAAAAAACATCATTACTGAATCCGCTAAATAAGAACCACTCACTTTCATTTCTTCTTTTCTCATGATGATGAAACACAGAGGGGGTAATTCATGGAATAAATGTCCCCCTGAAATTAGTGGCACAAGCGTGAAAAAGCTGGTGCACGCGTGCGAATCGCACGTGTGCGATTCATGGAAGTCCCTGCGCGTGTAATTCCGGGGATGTGTGCAAACCCGTGCGTGGCACACACCGGCGCACACGTCACTTCCACATCCCGAATGCTGTGCGCGACGCGCACAGCGAAAGCGCACAACGTCAGTACACACATGAAAAAGGGGGCGGAACACGCGGAACGGGGAATAAAGCGTGAAAATAATGGCGTAACTTGAGAAGTACTGCTGGGAACGTGCACCGAACGCCCACACGCACGCAAACTACATGTATTCATGGAATCGAATAGGGAAAACCTGTGCACGTCAAACCGCATGCACACACACAATTACGTCTGCCATGCGAAAGCAGGCGGAAGTGCCCCCGCACAGCATAAAAGTGCGCGCAAACAACAAACAAGCATATACAGCTACAATGAATGTCCCATTTCTCCCAGCAGTGATCGTGGGACACCGCAGGAAGAGGATAGTCAGGCCCTGCATTTTCTTACCCAGGAACAGCCTTTTTGGGATGCCTGATGACCAGCGCTATGGCAGGTATAGATTTCCACCTCATATCATCCTAGACCTGGTCACTGAGTGGGAGGATGACTTCACATCACCCACCTTGTGCTACCAAGCACTGAGCCCCTTGGAAAAGGTGCTCAATGTCATGCATTTTTTGGCCACTGGGTAATTTCAGCGGACAACTGTCATAGTTGGGGGCATCTCACAGCCCATGCAGTCACGCTGCCTACACCAGGTGTTGGCAATCCTGACTGCACGCCCCTCAGTCCCCAGGCACATATGCATGCCCAGAACACCCACAGAAAGGCAGGCTGTGGTCCAGGACTTTTACAAGGTGGCACAATTCCCCAAAGTGCTCGGTGCCATAGATTGCACCCATGTCGCCCAATGTTTACCTAGGGCCACTGAGCACATCTATCGAAACCGCAAGCACTGGCATTTCATCAACGTGCAGGTGGTATGTGATGCCAAGGGAATCATCACCTCTGCTAAGGAAACTATCATAGGTCCACCCATGATAGTTTCATATTCAGAATGTCTGCCCTGAGCCGGGCCCTGAAAGCTGGGAAGCATGGCGACACATGACGACACATGGCTCCTAGGTGAGTACAAATGCCTGTGCACATGCATGCATGTCACACACAGACAAGTACACAAGTCCAACTAATGACAACCATCATCACCTTACCAGGGGACAGTGCCTACCCTCTGAGCACCTACAGGATGATGCCCATACGGAACCCCACCACACAACCCCAGGTAAGATGCAACGCAGCCCATATTGCAACCAGGGCCATAGTGGAGCGCACATTCAGTCACGCTTCCGCTCCATTGACCGCTCTAGCAGGCAGCTAATATATGCACCCCCAGTAGTGTGCAGGGTCATTGGGGCAGCATGTTACCTGCACAACTATGCAACAGGGCATGGCGTACCAGTGGACATGGTGGTGCCCCACATCCCCAACCACACGCACGCTCGCTGCACATCGGAGTGGGAAGGGCATGTGGCGAGGCAGCCCGTACCCAGCTTGTGGCCACATTTTTCACCTAAACTCCAACCCCTGCAGAGTGCACACAGGCCTGGCACATACCAGGTCACAATCGTTTATGAGAAAGGGACAGTTAACTGTCACTACCTTACCACCCTGAGAATGTGTCCACGGAAGTGCCACATTGTGTGCATCCCTAGCTAATTAAACACAACCAATCTCATGTGACCAAAGGGAACACATGCAAGGTGCTCCCCCCCTTGCTAAACAGGGCATGAAAGTACTTGTATGCCACCCAGACCCTCCCAAAACCCCTGAACCCCGTCTGCCACACCATACCATGATATGCAATGGCAAAACATCAAACCATATGTATAACACATGACACAATAGTCATGAAGTGCCATGTGAGAAATTTAAATAGGCACCAGAAAATTACACCTGACATGGAATCTGAAGAAATTACTAACCTCACACCATGAAAATGGTGGCACAAATGCATTCCACCAGTGGTGCAACCAACAAAAGTCTGAATACCTGTTGCCATGCACATTGTACAAATGCAAATTGGCATTTCAAATACTGCTCACTCAACAGCACAGTGAGTGTGCATTGCATTGAGGAAAACCCTTCAGCATCATCTGAAAAAATGGATTTCACCAAATAGTACCCAGTCATGCATGTACACGATCAATGACTCAAAGGTGAACAAGGATTGTTGTGACAAAGCATGCCTGAGAAGGCAATCTGGGTGCACACGTGTGCATGGTGTCAATGCGGTTGGGTGGGTGTTGCCTAAGTGTATTTGGCAGTATGGACATTTATTGAATACATGCATGTGAAATGAAGTGAATGCCAATGTCCCGTACACAGCACATGTGAACATTGCACTCAAGAACCCCCTTGTGTGTTAAACCACACTCATCCCCTGACACCTCAAAATAAAGCACAACATTGCATCAGCCATTGACCAGCAGAACGTATCATGTACAGAGTACCCCACATCGACAATGGCAGACAGTGACCCATCACTGAATCATAGAAATTCATAATACGACCTACACATAAAGTTCATCAAAGCGCATCAATGAGGGAAGTAACAAGGGAGAAGAACAGTACATTCCTACATGTCCTTCAAACAGTCTACAATAATATGATAATGAACTGTAAAATCAAAGTACATATTACAAGTGCCTGGAACAATAAGGGGGCGTGTAGGGACGGAATGTTGGATGACAAAACTAGCATCAACATTCCTATGCTTGACGGCAATAGTCGCAGTGCAGGAGTCACATAAGGAGGTGAGTGAGGGAAGAGGAGGGAAGAGGTGCAGAGAGTAACAAAACAAGTGACAAACTGTGGTAGGTCGATAAAGAATCTAGATAGTGCTGGGGAGGGGGAGAAGAAACACAGAAGGGAATGGGGGAACAGCCGACCTGTAATCAGTGGTGGAGGGACGAATGATAAAAGTAAGTGGCAAAATAATACTAAAAAAGTTGAAGGTGGGGTGAGGAAGGACGGAGGCAGAAGGGCAAATGTCTGCAAAGAACAAGCGCCTACGTATCACCATGGCTGATGGCAATTGGGGTAGTGGTGGAAAATGACAGACAGAGTACAAGGAGGAGGGTAAAGGGTGGTGGAGAGGGAGATGGAGGGGAGAATGGAGGAGGGGGCCAAGGTCAAAATGCATAGTGCGGAAGATGGAGAAAAAAGCACACACAGGGGGCAGAGGGAAACCATACGGTGCAGAAGAGTAGGGGATGTGATGATGAAGAGGGGAGAGAGAGGGACACTGGCAGGGGCGGGTGAGACAGGGGGGCAATCAAGTGACTCAGAAGGCTGGTGGACATGTCTAGTCAGGGCCTCCTTTGTGGGCTTTTGGTAGTGGTGGCAGGCTCAAGCATCCTGGTTGGCCGGATTGTCACAAGGGCCAAGTGCAACCAATGGGAGGGGGGAGAATATCCAGGAGACACACATGATAATCATATCAATAGCAATGCGGTCATACCTGAAATGGCACATCAAAACACCAGCCAGGGCTGCAAGATGGCCAAAGCGGTGCTAGCAAGGAATGGGTGGTTGTTGAAATGCGTGGTAACATGGGTAACTCAGCGTGCAGCCTTCATGTGTCATATCAAAATCATTGTGGGAAACTGTCCCAATTCAAAATTTTCAGCACATGGACCCATCCCACCATCATTGGGAGGGGTCCATGTACACAGCCAAAGGGTGCATGGTACCAACTACAGCAGGAAGTGCATTAACATAGACAGTCAATACATAACAAACATCTTAAGTGACATGATGAAATGCACAGTCAGCATAATACTCACCAAAGTGAAGTGCAGACATGCATTTGAGAAACCATCTGGAATACCCACTAGGGGTGTACACACAAGTAGGAGTGCAGGCTGGCCACAGATATGATGGAAGCCCAATGCCCATGTGTGATATGCTATTACACCGAGCCATCCTTGCAAGCCCATGGAAAGGGGAAGCAGGAGTAGCATATGTGTCAGGACCCCAAGCAAAACACATACACATGTATGCCCAATAGACAAAATAAAGTGCAAAACAAGAAATCTGCAGAAAATAAAAAAATAATCAAATAATAATTTCAAATTAAAAATTAAATGAATAATAAAACAAAATCAAAACACGATAATTGTAAAAAATAAAGAAAAATAGAGCAAAATAATAATAAAAACATTAATAGAAAAAATAAAATGTTTAAAAAAGATAATTTATTTTGAAAAAGCAACAAAAGTAAAATGAAAAACAAAAAATAGAAATGATGAAAATAAAAAATACTTACCCAAAACCATACAATTTGGATGAAAAATTAAAAATAGTTGCAGAAAATAAGCTGCTGGAAAAAAAAAATTGCAGAAAAAAAATCAAAAATGGCCATATATGACCGAGAGGGTAGGGGGCAACCAGGAGGGGGGATGTGCAGGGTGCACCTCAACACCCACATGTGTAGATGTTGAGATCAAAAAAATAAACCTCACTGGGCTCAGCGCCTGCACGGCCTGACCTTTGTGGGAGATAGGTTGTCATTGTCACCCTCTGGATGGAAATCAGAAGGTGGACGTGGCTCAGTTGACTCACCATGCCTAGCCGCACCTTGCCCCTCAATGGCAGCAGGCATGTGGGTCTGGTAAACCAGGTCCTGGCTGGCAATGAGACTGAGGTCAGCATGCATTACCTCATGTGTCACACGTGCTTCCTCCTGCAAGGACTGATGTGTGAGACAGAGTTCTGCCTGCATGGCTTCACATGACAAATGGAGCGACTCCCGGCTTGCATGGAGTTCAGCTGAGATGGTTCTTTCAAGCTGTACCATCCTGTCTTCTGTCCGCCTACTCTCGTCCATCATGAGCTCAGCCAGAGTAGATCGGATGGCTTGGTGTTCTACCCTCAGGGCCTCACGGTGTGCCTCTGCTTGAGCATTAAGTGCTTCACGCAGAGCCACCATTTCAGCCCGGCGTGCCCTGTCAGACGCTGCCATGCCTAGCCTGAGTGAGCAGCATGTGGACTGCGTAGCCTGATGCTGGAGCACCATTTGCCTTACAGAGGGGAGGATGGAATGGGCCACACTTTCCATACCTTGAGCAATCATCTCAACTGCTCCCCCCTGTTGCTGTGCTATGGCAATCATGGAACGCTCCCACTCAGTTGACCCCGGTGGCACACGGCCACTGCGTTGCTGGACACCACACCTGCTGGGCCCAAGGAGCTGTGGTCCTTGCTGGGTTGGTACCACCTGTGGCTGCAGGACTACATCCCTCCGTTGACCTGATGCCCCAGGAACATGGCCAACTGGTGTTGAGTGTGACTGTGCACCTGTAACCACCACAGGCAGACATTCCGACCCTGCCTGGCCCCCTAATGCAGGTGTCGCGGACAGAAGATCATCCAACACAGGATCACTTACCGGCGACGACACGTCATGATGCAGATCCGCCTCAACATAGTGGTCAGAGGATACATCAGAGCCTGACTCAGAGTCAGCTCTGGACACGATGGCCTGTAGCACCTATGTGTTCTCGTGGGCTGCCACACCACGATTACCACTGGTGCCTGGTTGGTCATGTGAACTGACCACCGTGTCTGGCATGACATCTTCATCCTCTGCCGCCAGTGCGTCATCACCTGCAACATAAAGAAAAGAAACAAGGATACGCATGTCAGTAGCACATACAGCACACATACAGTTCACAACATTGACAGCAAATAATGAAACAGCCATGTCACAGGCAACTCAAACCCCAACATGCATCCAGTGGCATTGCAATGCAAGGCTATCCCAAAAGCAGAAAAGGATGTGTGCAAAATGTGAAGGCAACACATGTATTACATGTTGCACATGAATCTGCATCACACACAACCCCTAGCAGGCATATATCCAATACCATAATGGGAGATGAGAACAAAGAGATGGCACCTAGCATAAGCATGTGTGAACACACAAATAGACACAGCTAGAAATCTAACCAAACACACCATGATACATGTAACATGCATGTCCATGTTCAACAACCAACTACCATCAACTATGCGCAGTACATGTATCATAGGAGTACATAATAATAATAATAATAATAATAATAATAATAATAATAATTTGGCATTTATATAGCGCTACGAACCCTCAGGTATCTGAGCGCTGCTTATTATTACCCACGGTGTGTGGTGCTCATTTATCGACCTCGGAAGGATGAAAGGCTGAGTTTGGCCCTGCCGGGATTCGAACCTGTGTTAGCAGGCTCTGCACGGGTGTCAAAGCGAGCGCTCTACTCGCTGTGCCACTTGACATGTATCATAGGAGGCACCTATGCTAGTGCCTTTCCATACAGTGAAAGGAGGGACATGGGTACATACATGTCAGGTCAACATCACACAGCAGAATTGTGTTTGCATGTTGAAGAGCTTAACTTGGCACAGCACTGGGTGTGTGTGGCGCAGTGCATGTGTAGCCCCTCAACTTACAACATAAACACGTACGTAGTCATGACAATATTCAAACATGATGGCAGTGTAACGGCAATTGCAGTCATTGTGTGCAAATGGCATGCACCATGTAGCATGCTTTCTGTGAAACACCCACCCTCTGGGCAATAGCAGGGAGGCACGGCATGGCAATGACATGTTCCACATAGAACTGTGCATTGCCAGACATTGTAGGTGTGTGCCTATTGCATTTCGTCATTCAAATGTCACTACAGCAAATGAGAAGTGGACATGATGGAGGAGAGGTGAGGAACCATGCATAGTACATCCATGCATGTAGAAGACAACACCGGTTGAAAAGAGGCAGTGGGCCTGTAAAAGGGGGAGTCATGTGCATGATACAGATATGCACAGCCTAAAGTCATGCGTGATGACACACAGACCTACAGTGAGCTTGACATGGCTGTCCAAATGAGATGACACTTGGATCATCCTGGACAAATACTACAATGAGCAGGTGGTCAAGGACACCAAGGGGCATACATGGAATGCACATGGAACATGATTGTGCGCATATGTGCATTGGGAGTCACTGACATCAGCACAGTCCGAGTGAGACACACTGCACCAAGGACAAAGGATGTATATGACATGATATGACATCTCATCAAGATTGCACTCGTACACAAGTGGCTCAGAGTGCAAACAAGCAAAGGGAGGGGAACAAGAGAGAAAAGGAATTCAAAACAGCTATCATACTGGGCACAGTGACATTGAGAACTCGCAAGTGCATGGAGAAGGGATAAAGGGTTGAAGACCCAGGAAGGGGTTGAAGGGGAACGTGCCAAACAGAGGAGAACAAAGAAGGAAAATGAAGTCCAATGATAGAATAGCCATTCAAAAAGTGGTAGTGCAGCCAGCAAGTGGTAAGTGCAAGAAGATTTGGATAGGGCATATCTGATGAGTGCAGACGAAGAGTGGGGGACTGTATGGGTACATGCACTGTACCCATTGATATGGGAGGCCTGTAAGCAGTGCAGAAGGGAGGCATTGTGAGCAGGTACCTAGCCCGATGGACAGAGTGTGTGCAGGGGCACAGTGGCAACAGAGGAAACTGTTTAGCTGGGAATAAGAGGGGCTAATGCAGGAGCAAGTAGGAAGATGTGGCGGTGCTTCCGGAAGCAGAGATGTTTCTCCTCAAGTTTCAACGTGGCCAGTTGGCAGTTCCAAAGGGAGCTCCCAGCCATACACACAGATCTGCTCCTAACTTATTTATTCAATTAACGACTGACCTGAAGGGAGTATGAGGTAGATGAGCAAAGGACTCAAGAGGGAAGGAATTGGTAGAGGGATTGTTGAAGGTATTTTGTACCCAGTCCCAAAGAATCCTTGTGCACAATGCAGAGGGTTTGAAGTATCATCCGTGCATCCACTGGTAGCCAATGATGGGATTACAGAGCTGGAAAGATAGGATCCCTTGGCTTGAGGCCAAGGACAAGTCTTGCTGTCCTGTACTGGATTAGTGGTTGTTAGGCAGAATCCTATGCAGTTCCCTTAGGGAGCACTACAGAAGATTAGGACTACAGGTATATGCAATACATCCCCTTTGGTATCAGTCTGTACCACTCAGATTTAGTTGGTAGCTGTGGCTGTGGCTGAGCAGTCAGACTTATCTCAAGAGGGAGATGAGCAGTATTCAGGGTTTGCACAATAGGACTACAGCACTATGGGACAAGAAAACACTGACCAAAGCTTTGTATCAAAAAAGAACATCCCCCACTCCTTCCGTATCCACCCCTACTATATGGACACATAATTGTATAAATCTCATGTGACCAATGCCTGACACTACTGTTACCATTGTACTATGCTTTATGTATTGCTCCTCCTTGTAACGTGTGCCCATGCTTGAGGCCTTGCTGTTTGTACCATGTAACCTTCTGCCGCCAAAAATAAAAGTTTAAAAAAAAAAAAAAAAAAGAACATATATATTTATTTTACACACACTTAACTCAACACACAAGTCACTATCATTAAAGCAAGTTAAAACAGTCTAGAAAAGTATACACAACTCCCTATTTAAATTGTAAAATTGTAGACAAGTTTGAGCAAGAGTGAAAACTGAGCAAAATGGCACACTGTAACAATTTGCTTCAGAGGGAGGGAAAGGTCAAGTTATACAGGTTTAGACTTCTAAACACACCAGCAACACTTCCCAATTGGATTGTGAACAAGTTAGGCAAGGTAGTACTTTAGCATAAGCATTACTCAGGTGAAAACCGAGCAAAATGGCACTTCAACAATATATAAAGGGAAAGGAAGGGTGGTTAAAAGAGTTTAGGTGCACCAACACATTTCTTGATCAAAAGCAGAAGGCAGTTGTAACAGAATTAGCCAGAGTCAATAGGCCTGTGCCAGAGTCAGTGGTACGAGGCAAAGGTGCCCAGGATCAAACGGTTCTAGTAGCTGCAGTCAAGTCTTTGTTTAACGGTTGAAAAGGAGGGTGCAGAAAGTAAAAAGACAATGTTAGACGATAGGGGCAGCCAGCCTGTAAGGTAAGTAACGGATTTAAAACACCTTTAGCAGTACCCAACGAAATGGGAGGCCTGGCGGAACATTGTACCTTAAAAGTGGGAGAGGCTTCGGCGGTGGCGGTAGTATCTGGCAGTTCCTGCTGTTCGGGAGATCCAGTAGAGGAAGAGAGGCTCTCGTCGTGGAGGAAGGTTCGAGTTACTGCACTGCCCAGGGAAGAAGCTGGCCACGGTGATGCCAAACCAAATAAAAGGTACGCTCCTTTAAATCGCGGACGTGGTGGAATGGTGCCTGGCTATCCGGATCCGGTCTCCTAGTGCATGGCACTGGCGATTTGACCAAGGCAAGTCCTGGAAGATTATTGGTGAACTGGTTGGCCCCAACAGCTCAAGGGAAGAAGGCTCTTGCAGTGAAGATCTTCTCTCGTCGTCGGAAAAAAAGTGGCTAGGGTCTGCAGCAGGGCTTCACCGGTGGTTCAGTCGTTGCAGATGTCTTCAGCTTCTCTCCTCTTCTGAATTTTTCGTTCAGTGGCGACGTCTTGTCCTCCAGTCCTCAGATCCCTGCTTTTATGCAGAAAAAACCCCATTCATACAGCCTAGCTGTCATGCACACAGCAGGGTGGTTATCCTGGCAGGATAACCCCCCAGCCTATCAGGGCAGAATGCGACTTGGGTTGCTTAGGCAACCCTGTCCAGGGCGCCTACTCCCCCTCCCACATATCCTGTCTACCCCAGACTCACTGGCGCCTGAAGGAGGGCTTCTGTCCAGAAGCCTGCCAAATGGACAAACAAAGGGGCCCCGACCTGGGTTTGGATTACAGAGCGAGACACAAGAAAGAAATATTATCAAACATCTGGCAAAAAAAAGTAAAGTTAATAAAAAGATAAACTGGTGGGATGTTAAAGGCTGTCATAAAAAGTGGTAGCCTCGAACAATGGGAAAATCCCATAGGAAAATATTCACGGTCGAATATTAATGGTAGTAACCACTGCCACCAGCCAGAAACTTTGGAGGGACTGGACAGTACCCTCTCAAAAATAAACACCAGGGAAAAACTATTAACCCTTCCCAGTACCTCCACAGTAAGATGGTGTGTACTGGTGTTGTTCATAACTACTGACTAGCAAAGTCAGTGGTAACTTTGCATGCCTTGGGAGACAGTAGTCAGTCCCAGGGTATGGAGTCTATGTTTGGGGGTCACTATGACACCCCTGTGTTACGGCACTGAGGGTACTGTGTAACACACATGAATAAGATGATACCTATGGGGGTGAGAAAAACCCCATAGACCATAAGCACAAAAATAGCCCCAAACATACATCAAAAATATGCCTAAGAGTGGAAAAAAGAGTCTCAATCTTAGCAGGAGAAAAAAAAATAAACCCTGGAAATCCAGCAAAGCTGCTGGGGGACTCCATAGGTAAGGGAAATTAGCCTTTAAAGAGAATTCTTCCTAATAGTGGTAGAGGGTGGAGTGCGGAGGCAGGTTGAATATTGTAAGAGACTGTCACAGTACTCCAATCTTGAGTAAACCAGAGCTTGAGAGACTGTGAGCATGTAGGTGAATGATAGGAAAGGCACAGTAAACTTGAAGGGATGAAGCAAGAAGGTAACCCCTCTCAAGGTACGTCAGAAATGTGTGTGGAAAAGGAATGTGTTGAGTCAAATGTGACCCTGAGGTTGTTGGCCTTGCAGGTGGAGGTAGGAGGAGGGCCAAGTGGGGCTGGCCAGAGATTGAGGGGAAAGGATTGTGAAGGTGTATCGATGAGGAGGATGTCAATCTTGCTGGCATTCAGACAGAGACAGTTAGAAGTACACCAACAGCAAATGGCAATGAGGCTTTCAGAAATAAGGGAGGGATAAGAGGTGGCCAAGGGCAGCCAGGAAATGAGTTGGTTGTCATCAGCATAGAACTGGAAGTCGTACAAGAAACTGATAATGCAGTAGTCAAGAGCTGCCAGGTGCTCTTTATAAATTGAAGCCGAGAGGTGAGACCCCTGGTGAGCAACACAGGTGGAGAGGGAGATTGAAGAAAGGAAAGAGCCAACTTGTAGCTGGGCGGGTCACACATGCCAAACACACATGTCATTGAGTTACACGCATCAATACTCACCAGATGATGCATCATAATCCATCCTCTCTCCCACTCCACGGATGTGTTCTTCCGGGATGAACTCTGAAGCAATCTCCTCATGCTGAGTGAGTTCATCCTCCTCTGGTGGTGGCCCACCACCAGTCACCAGAGACATGGAGTAATTCAAGGCACGCTTTTGCTTAGCACTGCGTCTGAGGTCATTCCATCGCTTGTAGTAGTCCTGAGCTGTGTGCACCTGGAATCCCATGGATGTCACACCATCCGCAACATGCTGCCAGTGGACCCAAAGCTGGTGATGCGGTATATGGAATTGTGGGCCCACAAGCATATCACGTTGGTGTTCCGACACGTAGTCCACAAGGAAGTCCAGTTTCTGCTTGCAGAAAGGCTTCTTCCTTGACGTGCTGGAGGCTGGAGCCATGTCTGGGGTCTCAGCCTCTTGTGCAGGAGCACACTTCCTTTTTTGGGCGGTGGTGCTGACCCTGAGTGGGCAATGTGGCCCTGATCAGTGGGCGCAGTGGCGGTGGTGGACTGGACCAAGGCAGTGGGTGTTGGTATGAGGACAGAAGGTCTGGCTTGGGTCTGACTCACTGCCGGGGTGGTGTTGCCTGCATCTGCACATGCAGTTACCACCACCTGGCTGCTTGGGGCAGCAGATGTCATAACTGCCCCAGATATGTGTGCCACAGTCACAGCTACAGTGGACACACATGACCCCAACCTCCGGACAAGATGGAAATCATCTTGGGAGTCCTTGTCACACAACACAACATGAGCTGCCTGACCCAGAGACCGGGTGGAGGTGCACACAGCTGCACATGCAGCTACCACCACCGGTGGGCCCGTGATAGCAGGTGTAAATTGCTGTTGGGTGATATGGGTGCCAGGTTGTGATGCAACAGCTGCATCACCAGGAGCAACAGGGGGTGGTGGCATGTCTGCACCAGCACGTGGCTGGGCATCCCATCCCAGAGGGGCACCCCTGCCTCTTTTTCCCCTGTAGCCACCCCGGCCACCCGGGACTCCTCATCCTCCCTGGTCTCCGTGCCCACGTGCCCGACCACGCCCAGCCCTGGGAGGACGCCCAGCTTTGCCGCCCTTAGCCTTTGGTGACCTCCCAACCATGGCACCAATAGAAAATAGGCTATGGGAGGTTCACTCAACAATTGTCCTGGGCAATTGGCTAGAAGGGGGCAGGTTACTTGATGGATTAGGTACCCCAGTGCCCCTGCAAGGCTGTCTGTGGCCCCTGGGGAAAAATGACGGGTCACGCAATACTCAGGCACCCCCCCAAAAAAAAAAAGAATTCAAAAATTGACAAAATATAAGAACAGGAAATAATTGAAAAAAAAATTGTGCATGGGACCCCGGTAGCCCACGTGCATGGATTTTACCTCCAGCAGTACGGTGTGGCACCCAGGAACACAAAAACAAAACGCGTGGAACACGTGGGCTACTATGACCTTGAAAATGGTACGCATGCACAGGGGGAACCACAGTGGGAAAAATAGCATACGTGACTCACCGCCTGCCTTGCGTGGAAAAAAAAAAAGAACACACGCGCTTGTGCACGTAGGCAACACCCTGCCAAAAGAAAAGGTACATACTTCAGACGCTGGGAAGAATTTGCGTGTGATTCCAGCAGAGTAAACACGCATCTATCTCCACAAACAGCACATACAGTGGTCTGCTGGCTCACGCTCCCCTTTAACTCGTGCTGAAGACGCGCAGGTAACATCACTCACGCGCTAAGGCCTTTCCTCAAATTACACGCTGATGTGCTGTTTTTTCACATGCCAAATCCCTCCGTATCAAGCTGGCCACGCAACAACACAGGGAAGAACACACTCCTGCCCAAAAGGCCATTTTCCTGCCCCCCAGTCCCCTGAGCAGACTCCCACCTGCCATCTGCTGCTGCCTGCTGCTAGGGAGAATTCTCATTCTATGGCTAATTTCCCTTACCTATAGAGTCTCCAAGCAGCTTTGCTGGATTTGAAGGGTTTGTTTCAATTTACCTGCTAAGAGTGAGACTTTTTTTCCCGCATCTTAGTCATTTTTGCTATGTGTGTTCTAGTCTATTTTTGTGTTTAATGCCTATGGGATCTTTCTCAACCCCATAGGAACCATATTTACTCACTTGTGTCACACAGCACCTCAGTGCAGTGACACAGGGGTGTCATAGTGACCCCCAAACATAGACTCCATACCCTGGGACTAACTACTGTCTCCCAGGGCATGTAAAGTCCCCATTGACTTTACTAGTATAATCCTATGAACTAAACCAGTACAACCCATCTTACTATGGAGGTACTGGAAGGGGTTAATAGTTTTTCCCCTATATTCATTTTCGAAAGGGTACCGTACAGTCACTCTCTCAAATGTTTCTGGCTGGTGGCAGTGGTTACTACCATAAATATTCAACCTCAAATATTTCCCTATGGGATTTTCCCATTGTTCGAGGCTACCACATTTTCTGACAGCCTCTAACATACCGCTGGTGTATTTTAATATTTACTTTACTCCGGTAGGTTTTTATTGCCAGAACTTTAATATAACTTCTTTCTCTTGTCTTTCTCTATACTCCTAACCCAGGTCGGTGATCCTTTGTTCGTCCTTTTGGCAGGCTTCTGCCGAGAAGCCCTCCTTTCGATGCCACTGAGTCTGGGGTGGGTCCATTGTGTGGGAGGGGGAGTAGGACCCCTGGACAGGGTGCCTCAGCAACCCAGGTCGCACTGTATCCTGATAGGCTGGAGGGTCTCCCGCCAAGATGACCACTCCACTGCTTGAGGGCCAGCTAGGCTTTATGAAAGGGGATCTTTTTGCATAAAAGCAGGGTCCGGAGGACTGGAAGAGCAAGACGTCACCACTGGAATTAAGAAACCAAAGAGGAGAGAAGCCTAAGACATCTGCAACGACTGAAGCACCGGTGAAGCCCTGCTGCAGCATCTCACCACTTTTCTCCACACGACGAGAGAAGATCTTCATCTGCAAGAGCCTTCTTCCCTTGAGCTGGTGGGGCGAACCAGTTTGCCAATCACCTTCCCGGACCGGCCTTGGTCGAATCTCTTGTACCCTTTACTCAGAGGCCGGATAGCCAGGCACCAGTCCACCCGGACCGCGATTTAAAGGAGCATACCTTTTATTCGTCGGGCAGCACCGCTACTGGTTTCATCCATGGGTAGTGCAGTAACTCGAACCTTCCTCCACGACGAGAGTCTCTTTTCCTCTGCTGGATCACCCGAACTGCAGGAACTACCAGGAACAACCACCACCGCAGGAGCCACTTCTCCATATTAAGGTATATTGTTCCGTTTATTGGGGATCCTCCTCCGCCTCCCGTGCCCACGGCCAGGCTCCTGTTGGCTGCCAGAATACTACGTACAGGGAGGCGCAGATCATCCCACCACTTGCGTACATCCTTCACAGTGCAGGGGTGGAGCCCACTGCACTGACTTCCGGGCCACCTCTGCCCAGATCTCCTTTTTCTTAATGAGTTAGGGACCAGCATGTCGTTTGCAAACACGACCTCAGCGTTGGCTGCAAGTGTGTCTGATAACATTATCAGTTCTTCATTTGAGAAGCGTTCCTTGTGATGCCGCGCTGCTCCTTTTTTTAAGGCCTTCGGCATTCTCAGGGATTGTAGTGATGATTTTGGCAAGCTGTGGTGTAGCTGCAGGTCCTGGGGGCAGAGGATGGCAATGGATTGTGCTTTTGAAGATGGCCGCGGTGCTCTTTCCCGTTACTGTGCGATGACGCTACTTCCGGTTCTGCTTATTTACGGTCACCGCTATTAGCGGTCACCGCTTTAAGCGATGACCGCTAATGCCGGATTCATGGATGGCGGAAATGCTATCAGTGCTTTCCTTGTTGCCGCTAAGGGACTTTTTGGGGCCTTTATCAGCATGGCAGTAATGTCCTTACCGGCATGGTGCTAAACTCGTGCCCACGTACTCGTAATGTCACGCAATTAGCGGGCTGCTTCCTACACGGACATGTTATTAGCGCCATGCCGGTAAGGACCGTTACTTACCGCCTACCATGTGATGAGGCCCATTGTTCCACCAGACTGCTCTTTCTTCGCGGTAGTACTAAAGGAATTTTAAATCCTTTACCTACCTGTTGAGTTGGCAACCCCTCTCTTAACATTGTCTTTCGCTTTCTGCATCCACCTTTTCAAAATCGTTAACCAAAGCCTTGACTGCAGCTACAAGAACATTTTGCTCCTGGGCCCTTGCCCTGTACCACTGACTCTGGCACAGGCCTACTGACTCTGGCTACATTTGTTAGATCTGCCTTCTTTAAATTGATTCTCACTAATAACTGTGTCGGTGCACCTATTTCTTTTAACTACCCTTTTCTTCCCATTCTTAAACATTGTGAAATGCCATTTTGCTAATTGTTCATTTTAATTATTGCCTATACTGATGCACTGTCTTGCTGAACTGGTTCACAAACTGATGGAAAGTGTTGCTAGGGTGTATAAGAAAGTATTTCTAGATAACTTGTGTTTTCCCTCCCTTGTGAGGAATTGTTAGAGGATCCCTTGTGTGTAGTTGTCGCTGTGCCGTTTTGCACAGTTTTCACTCTGGTTCACTTGGTCTACAATTTAACTTGGGAGTGTGTATATTTTTCCTTTGACTTAATTTAACTTGCTTGATGACTGTGGTACATGTGTTTTATTAGAAGTGTATAAAACAAATATATATCTACTTTTTAAATACAAGCTTTGGTCAGTGTTTCCTTGTTCCATAGTCTAATGGGCCTATTGTGTAAACCCTGAATACTGCTCATCACCCTCTTGAGATAAGTCTGACTGCTCAGCCACAGCTACCAACTAAATCTTTGTGGTACAGACTGATACCAAAGGGGATTTATTGCTCTCACCTGTAGTCCTAATCTTGTGTACTGCTCCCTAAGGGAACTGCACAGGATTCTGCCTATCACCTGCCTGCCTGCTGGCCATGTGCCCTGCCATTTGGTGCCTCCATGTCAGCCATGTGCAGGGGTCCAGTTACTTTGACCACCCCTGCTGGAACAGAAGACTCCTGACTGAAGTTCCATCGCTCCACAGCCCAACACCAGGACCCAGTTACCCACCCACACCTGCCTTGGGGGTTGCCATGTCGGGTGAAACACCATCAGACACCACTGGCAACCCCCAGCCAGAGAGGCACAGGGCTGCCAGCTTCACAGCAGGAGAGGTTGGCATCCTGGTGAAGCAAGTCCTGGTGCATTATGATGCCCTCTAAGGAAGAAGACGCGCCGACAAGGATGGACAGGAGTGGATCTGGCTGGACATCGTGGTTGCCATCAACTCGGAGGGGATGGCAACCCGTGACATACAACACATCCGTAAGTGCTGTGAGGAATTCAGGTCCAGGGCCCTCAGTAAGGCCCGGTGCCTCTTGCAAGCAGCGCATGCAGTGAGGCGCTGGGTCAACCTTACCACCAACGACATGAGGGTCCTGGAACGCATTAACCCACCGCTTCACCACCTGGTCCTCGAGTCTACCGGTAAGTGTCCATTCGTACTTGTAGGATGCAGTGCATGTTGAGGTGTGCCAGGAGTGTGCAGCTTAGACATATGTCTGAAAAGGTCCAGGTATGGATGTGTCTGTGCAGGGACATGACCATGCTGCATGTGAGTCCTGTCATGAGTGACACACATCAATGGTGTATGTGTTCCAAAGCATGATGCACAACTGCATGTGGCGATGCACACATGTTGGTATTTCTGTGTATGTACTATGGCACGGTTGGGGTGTGACACATGGATGCTGGTTACACCTTCATGTATGTGCACGGCATATATGTGCGTGTGTGGGTTGCATGTGTGTGACAGTGATACAACATGGATGCATGTGACATGGACATGTATGAACCTGTTTGGCAGATGTGACATAGTTGTCAATGATTGCACTGTGACAGGTAGTGGAGATGTACAGATGCATGTTGTCTGTTGGCGTGTGGGCATGTGTTTGGCACTCCCCATGTTGCTCGTGACGTCATGCCAACCTACGGATGTTCATGCTGGTGTATTTGTATGGATGCTGCTGCCTTCTGCACGATTCCTGTCAATTTGTGCATGTGTGTCTTGGTTCAAATGATATGAGTGTTGGGGAGTGTGATGCCATCTGTGAAGTTTGACACTGCCACTCATGTGCAACTGTCACGTGTGTATCCGACCATTGTACAGTGCCCTGATGCCTGTGTTCTGTCTCTCCTTGTCTGCAGCGTCGACTGATGAAGAGGGCGGAGATGGTGCTGTGGAACACAGAGGCAAGGATTCCACTGCCAGCCGGAGACGCAAGGTCCAGCTCTCCTCCCACGTTGTCATATCTTCGGGAGTGAGGAGTCTGGTGCCGCGTCCTTGGCCGCCGCTGCTGAGGAAACGTCCAACAGGCGGAGGTTGGAGGTGGACTCCTCGACAGCAGTAGGAGCAGCTGTGCCCCCACAGGAGCCTATGGAGGAAGATGGCACAGAGTCATCCAGGTTGGTGGGGAGTTTGGTTGAGTAGGAGGCTGTGGAAGGCCCATGCATGGGGCCTAGAGGAAGGCATTCCACTGGTGCTAGTGGTGCAGTCCAGGGTCAGTGACAGGAGGCAGCACAGGCCGCTACAGAGGTGCCTGTGTGTAATCCTGTCCCCGATCCTGTGACTGCATCATGCCGCACCAGCAGGGATGCCTTCGTCCAGACCCGTTTTCAGGGAGGGGATGAGCAAACAACAATTGGCCTTCCTCTCCCTGCGGACGTGGCAATCGGTGACCGGATTGAGCCTGTCCTAGCTGGGGTGGCGATGCGTCAACGTGGTATTCGGATGACGTGCAGAGTTCTCGTGTGGACAATGCACGTCATTTTGAATACCTTATTGACCGCTGGGTTCCTCCGTGTGCTGGATCTTCTAGCGTCCCCCTTCTCAACTGAAACCCCTATGCACCAGTCATCCTCTGTGCCATCTTTCTGCCCAAGTATCACCTGGGCACCCTGTGGAACTGCCCCTGAGCCAGCGGCCAGGGTGGTGGAGGACACATCCCTGCCACAGTCGGGAGTCAGAGGTCCAGCAGGGGTGGCCACCCCACCAACTGGACCCCAGCAAGAGGAGAATGTGCAGGCATCGACAAGCAGGGCACATGCACGGCAGCAGCAGGCTCATGTTGGGAGCGATGATGGCTCGGGGCATTCAACATCACAGGAGCTGGAATCGGCCAGAGGGCAGGAGGAGTCTTGATTGGGAATGCCTTCTGTGTGGCAGCGGTTGGGCCAGCGGATTTGGCACCGGAGCGGTGACGGGCGGAGGAGGCACGGCTCACTATGGTCAGGGCGGTGAACTCCATGCGCAGGGCATTGAGGCGGGCTGAGTGCCTCGAGGCAACTCGCAGGGAGTTGGAGGAGGCTATGACTACATCCCTGCGGGACCTCGGGGCCCGGGAAGAGGCCTGCCTCCGGGACATCGACATGGAGTTTGATGATGCCCTGGCCCGGAACATCAACAAGTGAGCCATTGGACTTGCCCACCGCCTTTGTACATAGTTTTTTAGTGTTAGGTTTACTTTCTTCTTTCTTTTTTTTGGAGTTAATGGACTTTGCTCCACTTCATGTATATAGTTTTTTATTCATAGGACTTCTTGGTAGGTTTCATTTGTTTTGGGGATCGTGGACCCTTTGGACTTGAATTGTATATAGTTGAAGGCTTATACATACTTTATTTTTTGACATTTTCCATGGATCAATGGTTTTCCTTTTTTTTAATTATTTTTTTCATATTGACATTGGCGGTGGACCACTTTTCTTTTTTCATGCCGTGGATTTTTGTTTTTCTTTTGATTTCTATTTTTTTTTGGCAATATCTGTCATTGTTTATTAATTTTCAAGTTTGATTTTCTTTATGTTATTTCATTATGTTTTTAATACATTTATTCTAACTTCATGATTGATGTTGTGTACTATCATTGGTTTTGTGCATGTCTCAATGAACATTGCCTCAGTCATGTGTTGCCACTGTGTGGCTCTGTTGTACATTTATGCATGGGTAGGGTGGTTCTTTTAAGACTGTCATGGCATGGGTAATTTTTGAGTGGGTGCAGTGGATGGTTTCATGCTTGTACTGGGGGCAAGGGGTTGGCATTAGGGCCATGGGTCTGTTTTGTTAGGACATGTTGTTTGGTGGGCCATGTGTCGGGGCCTGCTGGCAGGTTCCTGTCAATGGGGGTGGGTGCGGGTGTGGGGGGACATGAGTCGGGGCCTGCTGGCAGGTGCCCATCAATGGGGATGGGTGGGGGGCGTGGGGGGACATGAGTCGGGGCCTGCTGGCAGGCGCCCATCAATGGGGGTGGGTGGAGGTGTGGGGGGACATGAGTCGGGGCCTGCTGGCAGGTTCCCGTCAATGGGGGTGGGTGGGGGTGTGGGGAGACATGTGTCAGGGCCTGCTGGCAGGTGCCCGTCAATGGGGATGGGTGGGGGGTGTGGTGGGGGCATGAGTTGGGGCCTGCTGGCAAATGCCCGTCAATGGGGGTAGGTGCGGCCTGTGGGGGGACATGAGTCGGGGCCTGCTGGCATGTGCCCATCAATGGGGGTGGGAGGAGGGTGTGGGGGGATATGAATCAGGGCCTGCTGGCAGGTGCCCGTCAATGGGGGACATATATCATGCTCCTGAGTGCATGGTGCCATGTGGGCTGCCTGTGGGGCATGGTCTGGGGTGATGGGCTGCCTGTGGGACATGGTCTGGAGTGACGGGCTACGTGCGGGCATGGGGAGAGGGGGCACACCCAGGAGGGCACACACTGCCAAATTGCGTGTGAAAGTCCACGCGCACCCCCAGAATAAACGTTTCCCTGCACGCACTAGCAAAAACACATGTGAAAGTCCACGCGCACCACCGGAATACACGTAGGCCAGCAAAATCGTGTGTGAAAGTCCACACGCTCCCCTTGGAATACGCGTACCCAACTCGTGCCAGTGAAAACGCGTGTGAAAGTCCACGTACACCCCCGGAATACACATAGGCCAGCAAAATTGCGTGTGAAAGTCCACGCGCACCCCCAGAATAAACGTACCCCGCTCGCACTAACGAAAACGTGTGTGAAAGTCCACGCGCACCACCAGAATACATTTAGGCCAGCAAAATCACATGTGAAAGTCCACCCGTACCCCTCAGAATACGCGTACCCCGATTTAATGTCGATTATTGTAACCACAATATTGCATCTCCTGGCCTTGAAATAGTGTTAATAGCATACAATATAAGCTTGCAAGGGGTTAGGAGTTTGGTGTCGGGACGGCCGGTCACCTGCACACACTTTCAGTTTGAGGTAAGGGTCTTGCCTGCAGCCTGGCACATGGTCTGTCTGGGAACAAAACTCCAGGGTTCCCGAGAGGTTTGGTACTGGGAGGGTGACACAACCATGTTTAATGTGGGCCAATATTTGAAACACTTGATACTTGTTGGAAATCATTGACAATTCAGTCTTGGATTAGTGTTGTACATCATGCTTTAATTATCTGATACAACATGACAATTGTGGCATCTGGTGCCAAATGGGGTGAAACAAAAAAGCAGACACACGTTTCGACCCTAGTCTTTATCAAGGTTGTGGAGCGTGAGGTGTGTGGTGGGAGGTGTTAAAAATATATAAATGGTGCAGTGGCATGGTCTGGATTAACATTAGTCATGGCAACATAATCAAGTTGGTCATAGAATTGCATGGGTGATGGCAGGTTGTTTAGTACGTTCAATCAAAATTACAAGTGTATCGAACCAATTGGTGAGGGGTGAATTGTGGTGATTAGAGATGAACAGTAAGGTAAAGAAAAGTCATAGAGATCATCAAAAATACATATCAGAGCCAATGTTCATTAGACATTACAAGTTTGAGCAGATTAGACACAGCACCAAGGAAGGAAGGAGGAAGAAAAAGAGTGAGGGAGAAGTTAGAGCAGGGCTGCCGCGCATGGAATAGTGATAGGAAGACAACTGAGAAATGCCATAGAGGCAGGTTCTTACGAAAGGAGGTTGTTGAGCAGACTCCTAGTGCAGTGGAAGGCATATCACCCTAAATAGGGTGCTGAGTTGAGGCTTGTATAGCTCATCTAGAAAAAAGAGAGAGGAATGGCGGTTGGGCTAAAATTTTAGCATGATGGCAGCAGTCCCTGTGTAGGGTATTAGGACGAGAAGGATGAGTCAACTGAAAATGAGGAGGGTCCGGGCTTTGGTTAGAAGCAGTGGCTGGATGGATGTGGACTAAGTTGGAGAGGGGCCTGAAAAGGATGCCCGATTGGGTTGGGCTGGGGTGATGGTGGTCGTACCAGTTAAGGTGCAGTGAAGAGCTGAATGGCCTGTTGTAGGTGGAGTCGAGGGGGCGGAGATGGTTGGCCCCGAGGGGCCTGGTTTAGGTTGTGCTGTGCATGGTGGCGTCCCGCATGCGCAGGGAGGGCAAGTGGGCCTGTTCCAATGGTGTGGGTCATGTGACGGAGGGAAGTCAGGTTGGCCCTGGTGGGGCATAATGGGGTGGACAACCCGCATGGATGTGAGTCCATGGGTGGTCTGGCGTTGCGGATGTGGAGTGCTGACGTGTCATGGCAGGGAGACGCTGGCTCCCGAAGGAGTCCCAGTAAGTAGGGAGCAGTGATTGTCTAGTGTGTAGACAGGTTGGGGATCTCACTAAGAAGGGCAGTGATGGCGCTGTCGGCTTTCTAGTCCGCAGGATCAGGAGGTGGGTTGGCCAGATGCTGGCAGGGCATCCGAAAAATGGGTTTGGGCATTTGTGGGGGGGCCGTGACCCATGTGGGTTGCCCCCTGTATATGTGGGAGACAAAGCTAAAAGCCTGTTAGTGGCGGGATGGGGATAAATTCAGGATTCTGGTCCAGGTGCCCATGGCATTAGGGAGTCAGGGGGCCTGAGACGAGGTGGCCGGTGCCAGGTGGCGAGGCTGGGGGCCTAACGAGGCAGGGGCCTAGCAGCTGGATCTGGGCTCTGGTTCATACCTGAGTCTGGTTGTGTGAGTCTGATCCGTGTGGTTCCAGTTAGGAAGTGAGTGCTCCCGTTCGGGATAAGGCACTTGCTTCCTGATTAGAAGTGAGAAACCTATTGGTGATTGGTTGGTGGTGTGTGACGGTAAGCATGACGCATGGATCCCTGATAGGCTGATGATGAATGAATGAATGAATGAATGGCAGGGAGGCGTGTCATGTGGACATGATGCATGGAGATCTGAGAGGCACTTGGTATAGGATGCCAGGGCGGCGTATTTGTGCGAAAATGCCAAAAATGATAATGCATTGTGCCAGGGGGCACAAATGTGTTGTCTGGGGAGGTCATGTTGAACCCTGGTTGTCAGCCAGTGAAAAGAGGAAAAAAGCGCAGAGGGCGTCTCAGCCTCGAAAGTTCTTCAATGGTGATTACTGTTCATGAGGGGCACTAGATAGTGCAGTGTTAGGTGAGGGTCACAAGGAGCCCGTGAAGGGCAGCAAGTGAGTTGAGAGGAGGGGGTAACCCGTGTTGGCCGCAAGATAACAGAATGGTAGTTCATGGTAAAGAGAGGCACTGGATAGTGCGGTGTGTTGAAGATGATGCATTGTGCCGAGGGGCACAAGTGCAGTGTCTAGTGAGGACACATTGACCCCTGGTTGTCAGCCAAAGAAAAGAGGAAAAAAGCACAGAGGGCGTGTCGGCCTCATAATATCTTCAATAGTGATTGCTGTTAATGAGGGGCACTGGCTAGTGCAGTGTTAGGTGAGGGACACAAGGAGCCCGGGAAGGGCAGCCAGTGAGTTGAAAGGAGGGGGATGCCCGTGTCAGCCACAAACAGTCAGATTAGTGGTTCATGGTAAAGAGAGGCACTGGATAGTGCGATGTGTTGAAGAGGGTCACAGTACCGGATGCCCTGTGGGCAGCACGGCGGGAGAATGGAGTGGGTGAGGGCCACTAGTGCATGAGTACGTAGTGCCATGGTTGGTCTGAGATAAGCTGTGGTGCCTCCAGGGGGTGGATGCTTGGTTTTATTTGGGTCAGAACCGCTATTGTGTGAACACATAGTGCCCTGATTGGCAGCCACAGAGGTGGAGAGCAGATGCATGTCTCAGGGGCAGTAGTTGGTGTAGTGTGTTGCAAAAATCAAGGCATATAGCCAAGGGGGCAACGATAGAGAGGGGTAAATTAATTGAGGGTGAAAAAGGTTTGGGGGTGAGTGGGAAGATCAGACAAGGAGCCTAAAGTGAGCATAGTGGGCGGCCTGGCTCGTGTGTGGAGGGTTCCATCGGTTGGTGCAGATTGGGGTCTTTAGCTCATGGCATGGTGACACAAAAGGAGAAGGTTGGGTCATGAGAACACATGAAAATCATGATCACTGTTGAGGCCAATCGTTATGCCTCTATATTTTCATATCAGTCTTGCTTCTCTCTGGCACAGATGGAGTTCCCTATCTCCTCCTCTGGCATCTGTCGGTATTGTTTCTAGTCCCACAAAGGAGATGTCATCTTTGTTGGCCCATTGATGTTTTTCTTGCCAGTGTAGTGCCAGCAGGTATTCAGAGTCTTGAAGATGGAGAGAGCTCAGGTGTTCCCGAATTCTGATATACTTGCGATCACAAACACATATTATGGCATAGATGACAAATTTGGATTTACAATTGATATATTGTTTAATGACATGTTTGTCAACGTCACTGAATTTAAGTGCCTTGGTGTTCTTGGCATGTTTACACATTGAGCACATTCCGCATTTGTAAAAGCCCTGGGGTTGTTGGTTGTGAGCCAATTGTCATTAGTTCCAGGTGCTGGCGCCATGAAAGAGAGGCTTAGATTAGTCTTAAGTGTCCTGGCCTTGGTGTAGGTCAGGCAAGGTTTGTCTGGTAACCATTGCCTGATATCCTCGTCAATAGTCAGGATGTGCCAGTGTCTTTTTAGTATTTTCTGTACTTGTTGACTGTCACTGCAGTACTCCGTAATGTATCTGATTTTGTTGTTATCAATAGTCATTCCTCTTGTCGGTTCTTTAGGTTTTAGTAGAGTTGCCAGTTCTCTTTTGTTAGCCATGTCCCTTGCAGTCTTGGTAGCTTGCAGTGGGTAGCCTCTCTCAGAGAATCGTCTTGTAAGGGTTGAGCGAACCTTACCATAATGTGCCTGTGTGCTGCAGTTCCATTTTGCTCGTAGGAATTGAAATGTTGTTTATTACTGATTTTTTATGGCAGCTTAATGCCTGGAGCACCGAGTTTACATCCGTTGGTTTTCTGAAAATAGCAGTCTTCAGACCCTCCAGAAAATTGCGGCATCAAATGGAAAATATTGCGGCACAAAAAAGAAAAAAATTGCGGCACCCAACTGCGTTTTTTGCGGCATTTTCTAACGTTGAAAAATATATCATTTAACATCTTTTTTAGCCTAAAACCAAGTAATTGCAAGGCTTTTGTTAGTGAGGAACAAAATGTGTTCTGTCTGGCTGTGCTCTGTAGGACAGCCAGGTCGAGTCACCACAGCCTAACATTTTGGATTGTGGTGGGGGAAGGGGGATACAGCCTGATGAGCTCCAAGGAAATGGTGCTGTGCCACTACTTCCAGCAGACAAGTGGAAAGCAAATAAACAGATAGGCTTGAATTCAAAAGTGTAACCCTGGTTGAAGCCCATAGGTTTGCTTTTTGCTTGTCCTATGACCCCAGGAGAGAGGGGGAACAACTCTACACTTCTCCATGGAAGGAATTCATGAGGCCAAGACACAGGGGCAATGCAGTGGCAGTAACTGCAAGCCCATAATACCTAGCCAAACAATTAACTCTCTTGGGTGGTCATAATTCCTTGGTTATGCCACCCACACATGGTGACTAAACACACCCACAAACAGAAATGAAACATCACAACACTACCAGGGGTCAAGTCCTACAAATTAAAGTGGGGGAGGGAACTCATTAACAAATGCAATGGCATGTGATGTCATCAGAAATTAGCATATCAAGGTGAAATATGCATATATCATTAAATTGGCTTTGCATAACCATCAAAATTGCACAGGACGAATGGCATGTGCCTTTCATAAATTTTAACACCCAATTTTGTGCGTAATTGGTGTCATACAGCCCAGCCTTGATTCAAGGCTGGGCTGCATGATACAAAAGCCCGTAGCTGTATTCGTTTCAAATTGCTTTACAATTATTGTAATGCAATTTGAAACGAATACAGCTACGAGAGCCTTCAATTGGCATCATGCAGCCCAGCCTTGATTCAAGGCTGGGCTGCATGATACAAACGCTCGTAGCTGTATTCGTTTTCAAATTGCTTTACAATTGGTATCATGCAGCCCATGATACCAATTGTAAAGCAATTTGAAATTAATACAGCTACGAGAGTCTTCAATTGGTATCATGCAGCCCAGCCTGGAGGCTGGGCTGCATGATACCAATTGTAGACGAGCGTCAGGAAGCATTAAGTGTATGCTTTCTTTTCCGGCGCTCGACAGGAAAGTAATTTACTTTCCTGTCGAGCGCTGGGAATGAAAACAGTCCAGTGGCCTCTTTGGGTGCTCTGAGTTGGGGGCAGATGAGTGGACAGGCCAGTGCTTACCTGGCTAGCTTCACCAACTGTCAGCTCGGGCACTCAATGAGCCTTGGAGGTGCCTGGGGTCACAGCCAAATGCTGTGCATCTCCCAGGCCTGCGTGACCCTCCCCCAATCCTGGGCCTGCAACGCAGAGCCGAGGTGTTAACCCTCAAGCTGCTGCAATCAGCAGCCAGCTGTGTTCGCTCTAAATCATTAAATGAGCGCGAAAAAAGACACACTAAGCTAACGTGTCTTTTTTGCGCTCATTTAATGATTTATAGCGGCAATTGCGGGAAATGGCAAATTTTGCGATTTTTTTGCAAATCGCAAAATCGCCATAAGGTGGATGGTCTGCCTATTGGCACGATGGTAATGTCCAGGAAGTCAATCAATGTGCTGCTTGATGATCCCATTAGTTCAAGGCCAAAATTGTTGTCAGTGAGATATTCTTTGAAGGATGCTTGTTGTTCTGCTGTTCCAGACCAGATCATCAGGACGTTGTCTTTGTAGCGAAACCTTTTGTACACAAATTTATTAAAGTCTGCGCTGGCGAATGCGTGCACCTGCTAGAAATGGTGCATGAACAGGTTAGCCATGCATGGTGTGTATGTGGTCCCCATGGCTATGCCCTTGGTTTGTTTATAGTATTGTTGGTGATACACGAAGACTGTGTTAGTCAAATATAATTCGAGAAATTCTTTGGTGAGTTCCAGGTGGGAACAGAAGGATGCAAAGGCCTTTGCAAAAACAAAGTCAATTGCTTTTAGGGCAGGTCAGTGGTCAATGGCCGTATATAGGGATTTGACATCGAGGGCCACAAGGATATATTCGTTGTGGCATGTGACGTCCTGTAGCACTATTAACGGATGCATGGTATCTCATAGAAATGTTGGTATTTTGAGTACCTCCGGTGCCAGGACGTTGTTGATGTATTTTTTCAGGGTTTCTGTTATCCATCCAATCCCACTCATGATGGGACGTCCTTCAGGGATCAAGTTGAATTTTTTGTGGACATTGGAGAGGAAGTAGATGGTGGGCATCCTAGGATGTCTAGGTTGCAAGTATTTGAGTTCCTCATCTGTCAGAAGACCTCGATGGTGCCGTTTGGTCAGCAAAGTATTGGCTGCAAGTGTTATCTCATTGGTGGGGTTATTAGTCAAAGTGTCATAGCAGCCAGGGGTTGACTGGTGTGTCTGTGCCATCGTAATGTAGTCCGTTCTGTCCATAATGACCACATTACCCCCTTTGTCAGCTTCTCTGATTATGATTTTGTGGTTTTCTTGCAAAACCTTGAATGCATGTCTTTCTTGGTTGGTAATGTTATCTGATGTCTTGGTGCATTTGGTTTTCATCCGATCCTCCAGAGACTGTAGATCTCTTGTAACAGCCTGGCTGAAGATCTCTATGGCATTCTCCCCTTGTAAGTTTGGTGTAAACTTTGATTTTGGGTTTGATTTCCGGGATTTTAAGGTTCCTCTCCTCAATGTTAAGTTCTCCTAGTGTTTGTTGAATGGACTGACCTTGGGTGCTAGAAGAGTCCTCTAAGGTTGCTAGAAGATGGGTGCTCTTTAGATGTTCCATATTGATTTCACTTAGTGGCACATACGTTGTCTTTGGGGGTTTCCAGTTTATTAGTTTCAGCTTCCTGGTATATTTAAACAGGCCAATCTGAGCATCCACAAAGTTGGTATGATTGGCGGGTGCAAAAGAGAGCCCTTTGTTAAGTATGTTGATGTCATTGGTAGTTAGGGTGTGACTGGAGAGATTTGTTATTAGGTGCATGGTCTTGGTGTTCTCTGTTTTAGCTGGGTTTGGGATCTTGTCAATCTGATAGCATTTTCGTGTTCTTCTTGAATGTTCCTTGGTCCCTGCTCAATTGCCTCTCTTGGGTCTAATCTGGGTGGTCTGTTGCCCCAGGGGGGCTCTAAAAAATGCACTTGCTTCTTAATTGCTGCACGTGTTCCCTTCTTGTAGAGTTGTATTTCATCCAGAAAGTTGTATCCAATGCTTCTGCTTGATTCATGTGGTCTTGACAGCCTTGGTGCTGGTTCCTCAGTGCTGTTGTCAGGTTCTTGTGGTACTTGGTCTAGATCATTGTCAGTGTCTGGGTCCGGCCACCCTCCAACTTACTCCACATCCATCCAGCCACTGCTTCTAACCAGAGCACGGCCCCCTCCTCATTTTCAGCGGACTCATCCTTCTCGACTTAATACCATACCCAGGGACCACTGCCATCATGCTAACATTTTAGCCCAACGGCCATTCCTCTCTCTTTTTTCTAGATGAGCTCTACAGCCTCAACTCAGCACCCTATTTAGGGTGATCTGCCTTCCACTCCACTAGGAGCCCGCTCAACAACATCCTTTGGTAATAACCTGCCTCTACGGCATTTCTCAGTTGTCTTCCCATCACCATCCCATGCCCAGCAACCCTGCTCTAACTTCTCCCTTACTCTTTTTCTCCCTCCTCCCTTCCTTGGTACTGTGTCTGATCTGCTCAAACTTGTAATTACTAATGAACATTGGCTCTGATATGTATGTTTGATGATCACTATGACTTTTCATTACCTTACTGCTCATCTCTAATCACCACAATTCACCCCTCACCAATTGATTGGATACACTTGTAATGCTGATTGAACGTACTAAACAACCTGTCATCACCCATGCAATTCTATGACCAACTATGAATGACCAACTTTATTATGTTGCCATGACTAATGTTGTTAATCCGGGCCATATCACTGCGCCGTTTATATTTTTTAACACCTCCCACCAGACACCTCACTCTCCACAGCCTTGATAAAGACTACGGTTGAAACACGCGTCGGCTTTTTTGTTTCACCACATTTGACACCAGATACCACAATTGTCATGTTGTATCAGATAATTAAAGCACCATGTACAATACTAATCCAAGACTGAATTGTCAATGATTTCCAATAAGTATCAAGTGTTTCAAATATTGTACCAGCAATAACTGCCAGCACCCACACTAAACATGGTTTTGTCACCCCATCCTGCATAGAATATAACTTTGGAAATCACTGTTGTAGATTATGCTCTCATCTCACAGAATATGGACAGACCTGCCGGGGTGGGTTGGTTTGTTATTACAGGATGAAGTGGTTTTGAATTCTTTAAAGATTTGGAACCTTTTCTTCTGGGCAGAATGTGAAAATTCTATACAGTCTGCATTATGTTCGTTTTAGGCTTTACTGACATTTGCAGCTGACAGTAATATGCAGTTTTGTCAATTTTAAGATGCTTTTCTACTAGTATTTTTTTAGTGTTCTTTTGTCTTTCTTGAGGTAATGAAGGATGGTGTTAACCGTCCAGCAGCACGTGTTAGTTGGTCTTCTTTAGTGCCTGCACATCGAGAGTTGGTTGGATCAATTAATGGAGGCAGTGGAGTTATTCCTCAGATGTTCCTGGGAAGTTTGGTATTATGAGATTTGATTTATCCTATTCTCGGAGGAGCTTGTCTAACTGTATGTCCTTCTCTGGTATGATGGCTATCAATGAAACTTTGGTACTTTTGGGTAGAGTTGTTGCCAAGGGTTTTATGCTGAATGAAAAAGTGAAATGATCTTGTCAGGCGGAGTGTGTTGATGCTGCTGTTGAAATATCCTACACTGAGAAAACTCTATCTAGCATGTGGCATGATGTAGGACTGGTCCATCTCACTAATCATTTAAGGTTGACAACGTCCAAGGTCACTGAAAATGTATGTTAGCCAAATTGTCCATTGCATCCAGACAGAGGCAGACATTTCACAGTATGATGAGACTTTAGCTGTTAATTGTGAGGGTGGCTATTTAATCCACAAAGTTGCCCGAAATGATTGGTTGTATGATGGTGGTTGGGTGATTAGAAGAGCATTGTGTGTGCATGTTTGCACAGTGGTGTAGCATATTAGGGGTGGTTCATAGAGCTGTGTGTTGCCTAAGGGTCCCACTTTTGCATCAATGTAGTCTCCATCTAAAACCAGTACAATTCAACCTTTACTTTGCCATTGCATTTTATTAATTGAATTTCATAATCTGAGAGGACGTTATGCAATTCTGCAGAGTTGTTGTCTGTTAGCCAGATTTCAGCAATGAATTGTAAACCTGAGTCTTTCAAGCTCGTATTTATCCCTATTGAGTTTCAATATGGTTCAGGAGTACATGCGTCAATTATGTTATTCTTGTGGGTCCTCTTAATAAGTTCTTGTGGAAGGTTGTTTGGTGGCTGGGGCTAAATCACTGGGTTTTAGATGTTCTTGTCTGCATTTGCAGATCTTCAAAGAGGCTTACAAGGCTCATCTTAGATTTGACATTGCCTTATTACTCCAGCGAAGGTTGGTTTAAGGGCAGTGCTTGGTGATGAGTAAGGGTGAAAGGTGGAGATAAATCATGTAGTTGTCATCAGGCTTCTATGTGTAGTGGTGTAGCACAAAATTGGAGACACCCCTGTGAGCCCTGCTGAGGGGGCCCCCTAGTTCAGCAACAAATCACGGTTCGCGCCACACTCTGCGTCGGTCTAGATTACCACGCTTGCGCAATACAAAAACACTTGCTGCTTCAGTGGTATGTTGAACACTGTTCTAGGAGAAGCATATATTACACGGCCACGTAAGTGGCCGTGTAGTTATGGTTAAGTTGCTGTTTCCATAGGAAGAGCACTTTTTGGGCGGCCTACACCTCCGCTCCCCCTGGACGAATCCTCACCAAACTTTACCAAAAAAGTATATGGGCCACTCTGCATTTGTTTTGCAAAGTTTGGTGATGTCTGGTCCAGGGGGGGAAAAGTTATGGGGGGGTCCCAAAACATCTTTTTCCCCCGTAGACAGAATGGGCGTACACCTACAATCTAAATCCTTGATGGATTTTCACCAAATTTGCGGCAGGGGCTTGGTCCCGAAAGCGTGCTTTTGTAAATTTGGTGACAATCCGTGCAGTACTTTTCTTTAAAAAGACCAAAAAGTAGGTTTTTACTGATATCTATGTCCGCTCCGAGGTCACACTTCCCTGTTCGCTCAGCGGACAAGATACCGATTGGCTACGGGGCTGCCGTCATGGACGCGGACACGCAACGTGTCTGCTGATTGGCTGCAGTGAGACGTGTTCTGCGTCAGATTGTTTGAATGCGCCCGAGATTTTGGATCCGCCGACAGCCCAGCGGCGACCAGCGGGAACATGCTATTTTGAAAACTATTTTGCGGTGTCATAGTGCTTGGGGAGGTTCACAGACTAAGAGATGGGTGATAAACTGTATTTGTTCAGGCGGTAGGTTTTAATGATGTATTTTTTATGCCCGCCTTGTTTGAAATGTTTGCACCCAGAGAAAATGAGGGGTTTAATAAGGGTCGTATTTCACAAAGTGCTGTGCAAAGGCACCTTGAAACTGTTCTGGACACGCGTGATGTTAGCGAACATTGAAATTGAGTACATATTGTTATTACATAATTTGTTCCTATGGGTGTGCTGTTGATTAATACATCGCCATGGGTGCAGTCAGTGCTGTGCAAAGGCACCTTGAAACTGTTCTAATGACACGCGTGGTGTTAGCCAACATTGAAATTGAGTACATATCGTTACCACATTATTTTTTCCTGTGGGTGTGCAGTTGATTAGTACGCCGCCATGGGTGCAGTCAGTGCTGTGCAAAGGCACCTTGAAACTGTTCTAAGGACACGTGTGGTGATAGCGAACATTAAAATTGAGTACATATCATTATTACATTATTTTTCCCAATGGGTGTGCTGTTCGTTAGTACGCCGCCTTGGGTGTGACATGCTGCGGTGGTTGTGGCCAGGGCCTAGAGTCTTGGATGCATGGCCACCGCAGCATGTCACACCTAAGGGATACACCTGTTGTATTGATTATCAATTAGATGGTTATGGGGAGTGTGTACAGTCTTGGGTGCATGGCCGAAGGCCATGCAACCGAGAACAAACTTGTCAACTCTAAAGTTACAAGCCAACATGGATTTCACATAGTGCAGTGGTTGTGGCCAGGACGTAAAGTTTTGGGTGCATGGTTGCACACTGTAGGCCATAGACCAAAGACTGTAGACTCTGCCCACAAGCAGTGCAGGATATCACATTCATACATCACACACATTCATACATCACACTCATACATTCTATTACGTATATGGTAGGTGTGGGCAGGGCCTTGAGTCCTGGGTACAAAATGAGTACATGCTACAGCTATAATGTTTCATTGTATGGTTGTGTTAATCATGTATAAGCGAGCATGGGTGTAATATGCTGTGGTGGTTGTGGCCAGGGCCTAGAGTCTTGGGTGCATGGCCGTAGGCCGTAGGCCGAAGGCCATACTTCCAAGACTGTAGGCCCTGGCCACAACCACCGCAGCATGTCACACCCATGGATACAGATGTAGTATTGCTAATGGGTTAGATGGTTGTGGAGAGTGTGCACAGATGTGGGTGCATGGCCAAAGGCCATACACCAAAGAACAAAGTTGTAAGCATGACAGTAATATGCTACTGCACATGCATACATTGCAATATCTATTGATATACAAGTAAGAGTCTATACTCTCGCCACATCCACTGCTGCATACACACCTATAGACACACCCGTAGTGTTGCACATCACTCAGGTGGTTGTGGGGAGGCCCTTCGGCCATGCACCCAACAAAAAAGTTATAACCTCTTAACTTATCAGCCCACATGGGTTTTACATACTACAGTGGTTGTGGGCAAGACATAGACTTTTGCATGTATGGCTGCAGGCTGTATGCCTTATACCCAAATATGTAAACTCTGCCCACAACCACTGCAGCATATCATATTCATACATGACTCCCATACAATCGAGTATGTATCTGGTGGTGTGGGCAGGCCATAGACTCTTGGGTGCATGCCTGTAGGCTGTAGGCAGCAAGCCATACTTCCAAAGGTTTAGGCCTTGTCCACAACCACCGCAGCATATCACAGCAATGAGTACACCTGTAGTATTTGTTATCGCTCATACGGTTGTGGGGAGTGTGTAGAGTCTTGGCTTCTTTGTTCGAAGGCCATGCACCCAAGAACAAAGTTGTAAATACTGGAACTATACCCATACCCACACATTGAAATATGTATGGACATACACCTAAGACGTTAGGCCCTGGCCACAACCACTGTAGCATATCACAGCTATAGATACACCCGTAGTATTTACCATTACTCAGGTGGCTGTGGGGAGGGCCTGCAGTCATGGGTCCATGGCCGAAGGTCATGCACCCAACAGCACATTCATACGTAGTGTTGTTAAAAGCACAATGGGTATGATGTGGTGTGGTAGTTGTGGCCCAGATGTAGAGTCGTTGGTGCATGGCCGAAGGGGATACAGCCAAAAACAAAGTTATAAGCACTGCAGATGTAACCCACTATGGGTTTTATATACTGCATACCCATACATTGAGAAATCTATGGATTTACAGCCAAGTCTGTAACCTGTGGGCACAATTACTGCAGCATATCACAGGTATAGGTACACTCGTACTATGAAACATTACTCAGGTGGTTGTGGGGAGGGTGTACCATTTTGAGAGCATGGCTGAATGCCCTGCTCTCAAAACCAAGTTTATATGTACTGAAATTAGATGCCAAAATAGTTGCGTTATGCTTTGGTGGTTCTGGGCAGCACCCAGAGTCTTGGCCAAAGGCCATGCACCCGAAAATGAAGTCATAAGCAGTGGGGTTATGAGTGAACATGGGCGTGGTGTCGTGCGGTGGTTGTGTGCACGTTGTAGTGTCTTGGCTGCATGGTTGCAGACCATGCACCGAAAACTAAACTTAGAAGTAGTGAAAATAGAAGCACCATGGCTTTTATATGGAGTGATGGTTGTGGTAGGACCTATAGTCTTTCTTGTTTGGCTGTAGGGTGTAGGTGGTAGGATGTTCATCAAAGATGCTAGGCCCAGCCTGCAGGTACTGCATCATATTACTGCCATAGATTAGCCGTGTACATTCACATACGTATGAAATGACTGGTATTATACTTACTCTTTCATTTTTTCAGAATCCATACATGTGTTATATGATTGCAGTACTTGCCGAAAGTAGCCTTTTTTTAATTTCTATGATAAAAGAAAAAAGCATGTTAGTCTTTGCATTTTTAAAGATTTTTCACAAAGTATAATAGATAGTTGAATTTTTTTTTTGTTGACCCTCAATTTAGTTCACAAACCAGTGTACTGTGCATTGTGCTCAGTTTCTGTGTTTGTTTTTCTAATCCTTGAATCTAGGGAAAAAAAAAAATCCTTGTAGAATTAAAAAAAAACTTAATTTGCTATGCTACAAACTATTTCTTTGTTTTCTTTGAGTGTTCCCTTGTTCTTTTTGCTTAATGTTTTGTTTGTTGCCGATTTTTAACAACAGCTAGATACCTGTTGGCGTATTCTAACTGTGCATTTATTGTTACGGTTGTGTGGTATTCATTTATCTTTGTCCTTGTTATACAGTCTTGGGCAGTTAGATACCTGATGGCGTATTCTAACTGTTTGTAGTCTTTCACTTTGTTTTTTGGTAATGTAGAAGTACACATTAGTTATTAAACTTTGGCTTCAAGAACATTAAATACGCATTTGTAAGATTAGCAGGTAATCTCTGCTTTAGAGTCATGATGGTATCATTACATTCCACCCATCCACATTTCTTTATAATGTATGCAGTGCAGTGACCTGCATTGGTTGTGGCTCCTGCATTGTAGATTATACCTACTGTTGTAAAGGTTTTCTTTCCAAGTGACACTTGACCGTGTGTGAATCCAGTCAGCTTGCAGTTGTTTTTGGTACCATCTGCTTTATAACGTAGCAGCATAAGTATTATGTATTTACTATGTGTTTGTATTTGTAAGGTGGAGCGATTGTCTGAATTACACATAGTACATAAACTCCTGTGGTTTGCATTCTGTACAAGATGCTGACATGGAATGAATTCACAATTAGGTATGGATGCATACACAAAACACTCATTTGGGATTTGTTCCTGTATCACATTGCTACAGAGAGTGGATGTATGTTTCCACATGTATGAAATCTGGAAGATTTCATTTATAGGTACGATTTTGTTTTCCAGGACTTGTAGTAAGTACATTAGAAATTCTTGTGGATCTTCTTGTGAGTTTATAGTGAATTTCACTATTATAGCACAGTAGTCCAATTCTTGTCTTAGTCCGTGAACACTGTACGTGTTGTCAGGATTGTTTGTTGCATTGCTATGAAGGACTAACATTTGTAAACAAAATTGGTCTATACTGCGTAAGTAAATGTTGTTAACAATTGGCGGCAATTGCAATAGAATATTTATTGCTACATTTGCATAGCAACTTACACCAGTTTCATTTGCAAATTTGAATGGACCAGCTAGTTCTGTATTATCTGAGTGTTTTTTTTAGAGTTTGTCTTCCTTCTTTGAAGCAGTACCTGGTTTACTTTCCCTAATAGATTGTTCTTTGCTTGTGGTACTTGAGGAAGCTTTACCTTCCTTTGTTTTCTTTGAAGGATTTGCTGTGAGATTCTGTTGCATTTCTGTTTCAATTAGTTTTCTTTTACCACGTTTTACTTTTTCTGGAACAGGATATTGTTTGAGATGGGGGCTGTACAGTGAACTTAGTCTATTGTATTCTAAAATGCAAGGAATATCAGCGTTCACTTTACTTGCATCAAAGTTGATTAGAAATAGACTGTCAAGTGTACGTAAGCGTGATAGTGCTACGTAGCTCATGCCTTCTTTAAAGACTGTGTTTCCTATATCCATCAATGCTTTTTCTAGGGTAAGACTTGGGATTTATGAATGGTGACTGCATATGCAAGAGTTAGATAAAATTGTTCTCTACGTACATACATGTCCCAGCTGCCCCTTCTGCTGCCGAGGAGTCCAACTCCAATCTCCGCCTCTTGGACCTCCCCCCGACAGCTGCGGCCTGGGACGCAGCACCGGACTCCTCACTCCCCGACGAGATGACAACATGGGAGGGGAGCCGGGCCTTGCGTCTCCGGTTGGCGGTGGGATCCCCACCGCTGTGCTCCACAACACCTTCTCCGCCCTCTTCACCAGTTGACGCTGCAGACAGGGAGAAATAAAACACAGGCATCAGGGCACTGTACAATGGACACATACATACATGACAGTTGTACATGAGTGGCATTGGCAAACCTCAGACATGCCATCACAATCCCCAACACACATGTCATTTCAACTCGCACACATGAGCCATACCACGGCCATATCGCAACTGCCAGCACCATCCATACCCATACAACAGCATGAGCAGGCAAAGCTGAGCCAGACATCACATGCAACACAGGAAGTGCACCACACAACACCACACTTGCATGCATGTGTACACCTCTGCCAAGTGTCACAGTGTTCGGATGGGCATCCATGTCACAAATGCCAATCAGGCTTCCACATCCGGCTGTCACATGCATCCATGTTGCATCACTGTTGCACCCTTGTCAAATACACACAAATGCACATGTACACAGTGATGATACATGCAGCTGAAAACAACATACATGCGTGACATCAGGGAGATGTCTACTTATGTACACATTCATCCAAACATGTGTGCCCACAGAACTTCATTTGGCATGCAAGCCTACACACACAAGCACCATCCATGTTTCACACATTACAACCCTTGCATGTGTTAGCCCCACGGCCCTGTACACCCCCACCCATACTCGACGCCATACAAACAGATGTGCAACCTGCACACTACTGAAACATCAGCATACGCACAGCTCACAATCAGGATGCATGTGCATTTACCGCTCGACTCCAGACGGGTCTGCCTCTCAAGGACCTGGACGTGGAGCGCTGGGGATATGCATTCCAGGACCCGTATCTGATCTTCTGACAAGTGGCCCCGGCGCCCCTTGGCATCCGCTGCCTTCAAGAGGCGCCGGGCCTTGTTCAGGGTCCTGGACCTGAAGTCCTCCCAGCGCTTCTTGACATGTTGGAAGTCGCGGACTGCCACCCCCTCCGCGTTGATGGCAGTCACAATGTCAGTCCAGATCCGAGTCCGTCCTTCCTTGTCGGCGCGGGAACTTCCGAAGAGGGCATCATACTGCCCCAGGACTTGCTCCACCAGGACACCAACTTCGGTGGCACTGAAGCTGGTGCCCCTCTGCCTCTCTGGCCGGGGGTTGTCAGTGGTGCCAGATGTTGCAGTGCCCGACATGACAACCCCAGAGGCAGGAGTGGGTGGGCAACTGGGTCCTGGGACTGGACTGTGGAGCGATGGAATCCCAGTCGGGAGTCTTCGGTTCCAGCAGGGGTGGTCACAGCAACAGCACCCCTGGCTGATGTGCAGGCAGCAAATGGCAGGGCACGTGGGCAGCAGGCAGTCAGGCAGCAGCAGATGGCAGGTGGGAGCGTGCTTGGGGCTCTGGGGGACAGTAGTTCGGCCTTCTGGGCAGGAGCGTGGTCTTCCGTTTGCTTACGCGTGGCCAGCTTGATACTGAGTGATTTGGCACGTGAAAATTCGGCACGTCAGCGTGTAATTCGAGGAAAGGCCCTTAGCGCGTAAGCGCGTCTGCACGCATACGCAATTTCATTGGACAGAAGGCCCCTGAAGCGCAAGCACCCCTGTGACGTGAGGCGCACAGGCGTGCATGGGCATTTCAGCGCGCGTGAAAAACTGCACGTCCGCGTGTAATACGAGGAAAGGGCCCATGTGCGTAAGTGACTTGACGCGCGCATGCGTTTCCTTCAGCACGGGTTAAAGGTGAGCGGGCCCAGCAGTTCGCTGTACGTGCCTTTCGTGGAGACCGACGTGTGTTGCTGCTTCCTGTTGTTTCGCGCGCCTTCCCAACTTCACAGCTATCAAGGACGTATCTCTTCTTTTGGCGGGGGTATTGGCTACACATGTTTTTCTGCATCGCCCTAGTCAGACGGTGAGTCGCACATGCTCTTTTTCCCACTGCGGGTGCCCCTGTGTATCGCACCCATTTTTGATGTCATAGTAGCCTGCGTGTCCCATGAGTATGCGTTATTCGTGTTACTGGGTGCCACCATGTACTGCAGGAGGTTGAATCCATGCACGTAGGCTGCAGGGTTGCGTGCACCGTTTTACTGAAGTTTTGGGCTGCCTGAGCGTTGCATGACCCGTCACCACATCACCGGGGTCACATACAGCCTTGCAGGTGCAGGGGGGCTGTTAACATCTTGCTTCCCAACCCCTCACCCCAATTGCCCAGGTCAATTGTGGTGTACACCTCCCATTGGCACCACTCCATCTGTGCCAGCACTACTACATCAGTGCCATGGTTTAGAGGCCACCAAAGGTGAGGGGCGCCTCAGCTGGGCGTCCTCCTTGTGGCGGGCGTGGTCAGGGACATGGCCATGGTGACCAGGGAGTAGGGGGACTCCAGGGTGTCCAGGGCGGCCACAGAGGGGGAAGAGGCAGGGGTGCGCCACTTGAGCACAATGTTGTGCCATGTGTCGGTGTAGTCATGCCACCATCCCCTGTGGTTCCGGGGGATGCAGCTCCTGCATCTGGCACTGGCACCCATTTGACCCGGCAGTCCGTTCCATCAACTGCCACGGGCCCAAGGGTAGTGGTAGCTGCAGGTGCAGCTGTGGACACCGCCACCCAGGCTCAGGGTCTGCCAGCGCAGGCTGCGTTGGCACTTGAAGAGCCCTTGGTAGATCTCCAACAGGCCAGGGGGGAACCATAGGGGCAGGCCGGGCTGCTCAGACCAAGACACGTGTCCCTGGGGCAGTCATGTCATCTGCTGCCCTGAACAGCCGGGTGTTGGCAAGTGCAGGGGCAGATGCACCCAACAGCACCCCGGTTGTGAGTCTGCCAACCAGGACCATTGCGGTCAATGACCCTGCCACAGCTGATGTTGCGGCGCAGGGTCCATTAGTGGGCACCCAGCTGCAACTGACACAAGTCAGGCCTTTGGTCATCCCTCCACCTGCCACTCCCTTGGCTCAATCCACCGAACCCACTGGCCATACTGGTCAGGGCGGTATTAGCCAGCCAGGGTCTGCGCCACAGTCCAAGAGGAGGAAGGTTGCACCTGCAGCACAGGCTGGGACCACACACAGCCACGACCTCCTGCATGTCGAGGAAGAAGCCTTTCTGTAAGCAGGAACTGGACTTCCTCGTGGACTACCTGCGGGGCCATAGCCGTGACATGCTAGTGGGTGCCAATAGTCAGACTACGGCTGCCCAACGTGACACCCACTGGAAGCATGTTGTGGAACATGTCAGTTCATTCGGCCATGAGGTGCGCACGGCGCAAAAGTGCAAGAAGCGTTGGAATGACATCAAACGCAGCACTAAGGCTAAGCGTGCCTCTAATTACAACTTGACTCTGGTGACTGGCGGTGGGCCTGCACCAGAGGAGGAAGAGCTCACTCCGCATGAGGCTCTCGTGGCGGAGTTCATACCACCTGAATTGGTCGAAGGAGTGGGAGAGATGCTGGACTTTGATGCGCAGTCCAGTGAGTGTTGATGCGTGTTTGTTGAGGACGTGTGTGTTTCACTTGTGGGATGTGTTGTGCATGATTGCCGCTACATGTGACGTGTACATGGTTCTGATGCGTAAGTAATGCAATGCTTCCGTCATGCATGTCTCCTCTGCCTACATGCGGGGACTCCATGTAGGCATGCTCCATTGCCCCTCCTCCGCCACTCTGCACCCCAGTTCCACCTTTGCACTGGTCTGCTTCAATCTTGCCAATGTGTACTTTGTTGTTCATGTGTCCTGTTTAGATGCTAACTTCCAGCGTAGAATCTGCCAGACATATGCCGTGTGGTACAGCCTTAGTACTCAATGCAGGGTATCTCACTTGTACTGTGCATAGGTCAAATGTCCCGCAGGGACATGAGTGCCCATTCATGCTCCATGTGCATTGCACGCATGCCCCTATGTGTCCTTGACTGGATGATCACTGCAATACAAGTCCTTGGTTACATACATTGCCTGCCAACTCATCAGCCTTCCCATGTCAACTGTGGCTCAGTCCTGCGTTGCACGCATGTTTAGAGTCTGACAATCTGTGTGGCTCACAGGCCTCAGCCTGTTCAATGGCCAATGACTCTGTCCAACTGTTGTTGTGTCTTCGTCACACATGGGTGGAATCCAGAGTTTTCATCATGTGTCCTGCTTACTGTCCCAGCATCATTTGCAGTGTTGTCACTTGAATCACATTAAGCTGTTGATGCCAGTCAACACTGCCTGTCAATACACAGGTGTATGGTCAGCCTTTTGATACCATGCTAGGCATCCCTGCTTTGGTACTGGGGTGGAGGGGTGCTTGGCTTCTAGATATGGTACACATTGAATGCACAATGCACGTGATGTCTGAATTTGACATTGCACTGCCTTCACATTTCCTGGCACACACCATGGAGTCCTTGTACATGTAGGTATTGAGTGGCGTACACATTTTCTGCACTGCATAGACCCACTTCCTTGGAAACTGCCACCTTTCAACAGGTCTGATCACAGAAGCTATTCAAAGTTGACCCAGCATGGATGCCAGGTTATATGTTGTGTGTCACATGTCTGCCGGATGCGTTTGCTGTCGGTGTGTGTGTGTTGTGTGCTTCTGACATGTGTAGTGACCTTTTTTCTCTCTATTTTTCAGGTGATGACGCAATGGAGGCGGAGGATGGTGTTGTCATGCCAGACACAGGGTTGTTACCACCACATCAACCCGGCACTAGTGGGGGTCGTGGGGTGGTAGGCCACGAAAACCCCCAAGTGCTGCAGTCCATCTTGTCTCTGGCTGCCTATGAGTCCAGCCTTGATGACGACTCTGACGTCCATGTTGAGTTGGATGAGCATCAAGTCCATGTGTCAAGGGTGAGTGATTCTGATGTGGACACTCCTCTGTCTGCGACCCCTGCACTGAGGGATCAGACAGTCTTGGTTCCTCCGCCCGTGGTGGATCGGGATGCAAGGTCACCCTCCACACCAGTCACTGATGTGCCTGGGACATCACGTCGACGGGGGCATGTAGTCGTGCAGCCGCGGGCGGTGCCAACACAGAGAGGACCCCCGGTCCTTGGGTCCCGCAGGGGTCAAGCCCGGCAACGCGTTCGCCGCGCGCAACCGCAGTATACTGAGTGGGAGCAAGACATGACTGCCAATTCCGAACGGCAGGGGGCAGCAATAGAGAACATTGCTGAGAGCATGGAGCGTGTGGCCCGATCTGTGCTCCCCCCTGCTAGGAAGGTGCTTCTCCAGCAGCAGGCGGCACAGTCTATGGCCCGCTTGCTCAGGCTGGGCATGGCGGCCTTAGACAGGGCACGCCAGGCTGAAATGTCGTCTCTGCGTCAAGCAATTGCTGCTCATGCAGAGGCGCACATGGATGCCCTGAGGGAGGAGTATGCTTCCCTCAAATCCACTCTGGGTGTCCTTATGATGTCCCAGAGGCAGCAGGGAGAGGAGAGGTTTGCACAGCTTGAGCGTACCATCTCGGCTGAGCTACAGGCTTGCCGGGAGGTGCAGCGGTTGTCCAGCCAGGCCTTGCAGGAGGAACTCCGTGTTACACGTGCTACCTTGCAAGAGGAAGCACGTGTATCACGTGAGGTTCTGCATGCAGACCTACGTCACATCGCCACACAGAACCAGGCTCACCCGTCCGGCAGACTTGCTGCCGACGAGGGGCAAGCTGCGGCTAGGCGTGGCCAGGCTACTGTGCCACGTCCTCCTTTCCAGGATGAGCCAGACTCGGACGACCATCTATCTCCCACATAGGTCGGGCTGTGCAGGCGTTGAGCCCATGGAGGTTTTTTTTTTGGCTCAGCATCATCGCATGTGGATGTTGAGCAGCACCCTGTACCTCCCCCCTCCTGGGTGCCTCCCCTCCCTTCCGGGTCGTATGTGGCCATTTTTGATTTTTCTTTTAGTTTAGTTAGTTAGTTAAGTTTCTGTTTGATAGTTAGTTTAATTAGGTAATGTAGGTTTTCCATTGTTAGTGTAATTAGTTAATAGTTGATTTAGTTTAAAATTGCTTGTCTATTGTGCGGTGCGGTGCTTTGTGGCTTTTGAAGGCATCCACTGTCTGTTCCAGCTGGGCCCTTCAGGCTTGTCTTGTGTATGTGTTTGCTGCTTGGGGTCCTTGACTCACATATGCCACTCCTGCCTCCCTTATCCATGGGCTCGCAAGGATGGTTCGGTGTCACAGGGCCTCATTACACGGTAGGCGGTGAGCCATGGCGCTATTAGCGCCATGGCTCATGCCGGTAAAATACCGGCACCGCCTTGGTGGAAAGGGGATTTACCGCCCCATTCCAAGGTTGGAGGGGCGGTAAATCCCCCTTCCACCATTGCCCTTCCCCATTCCCATTTCTGCCCCATAGGGCTCTATGGGAATGGGGAAGGCGCTAATTACGGCACCGCAAAAAGCAGTATTTTACCGGTACCTGTAAATCCTTACCGCCATCCGTGTAATGAGGCCCACAGACTTTTACACAAGGGCTTTGGACTGTCATATCTGTGGCATGTCTGGTGCTGTGTGACTTGTCTTTACACCCCTAGTGGGGATGATTTTGGTGTTATTGTCCACTGTGCAGCTTTTGCTAGATGGGGTGTGTCATGAATAATGTGTACATTAATTGCTATTCATTGTGTAGTATGTTTCTTATCTTTACTGTACACGTGCTTGTTGCAATTCATGCTGTAGATAGTGTTCCACACTTTGGATGTGGAAGATGGACTGATGGTGTGATTTATGATGTGACTCTCTGACATGGTCAAGTAATGAGATGCCTGATGAGACACACACAGATGACTTTGAAGCATTAATCATGTGTTTCATGCCCTTTCTGCAGGGGGATGAGCCTCCAGAGCACCTTTGCCAGCAGACATGGCCCTTTGGACGACGGAATTCGGGACACGTTTGTTGGTGCCCACATGCACATGTGTGCACAAGCAGAGGCACAGGGATTGCAGACCTACATCCTAGACCTGCTGACGTGTTCCAAGGAACTCCAGGCAAGGTGAGCAGCACAGGGGGGCCATAACACAGCAAAGCTTGCACCAGGCGAGTTGCACATGCAGGCTTAGTCACAGCACTGATGGTGAGCTTAGACGAATATTGGTGTTGAAGCACACAATGCAGCCCACATGTGTTGGTGGACTGATGGCTGTTGATTGTAAGGTTGTCTGGGACACGTGCAGGGGCAGTAGCACATACCCTCTGGTAAACCAAGGTCCATTGAGGCACTTGCATCAACCATGTAGCTTTCCGAGACTTGGAAAGGGGCAGCTCACAGGGACATACAGCAAGGGACATACTCGGGTGCAGTGCATATCATTTCCATGTACTTTATGATAAATGCACTGCCAACTTTGTTTCGGTCATGGTGGTACGCAACTTGCTCAGAAGTCATGGCTTGCTATATGGGTCTGTCTGCTTACCCAGGGAACATTGCATGTTGTGTGAATTGTGACACATTGGTGTTCCATTTGCCACGCACCCACCGGCGGCTGACTTACTGCATTGACTGTGTATGACCCGTCACAGGGTTAATGTTACATATGGGTACGAAACATCTACACCAGATTGTCTGTTTGGAGAGTAGTTTGTTGCTATGGGGCATGTTTGGTGTTGTGTTTTTGTGTAATTGGCACGTACAGGTTGTTGACTGTGGCTCTCTTTGCAGCATTGCAGTGCTCCTGTAACCGGACCTGAGAGTGCGCAGGCAGGAGGCCAGCACTCAAAACCAGAGCTAAGTGTCTTGTTGTTTTTCTTTCAAACTGCTCTGCATAGGCTTGCTGGGGAGTGTACTAATGCATGGATGTATGTGTGGTTCAATTTGGTATGTTTTTTCCCCCTAATCACCCGGAATCCTATGCAATTTTTAACCCTGTACCCTCTACCTGGTGTTCCTGCTTCCCGTACCTATCCAAGCAACGTTCCCTAACCCTCTTTCCCCGCTGGGGTTGCGGATGCCTGTGTAAGCCCCGAACTTGCAGGTGCTAAAACCCTAGAGGGGGTGGTTGGTTTGTACCACTCCTAAGCCTGGACTACAGAAGGCCATGACAATGATGTCCAAGTTTGTTTGGATTGTGTATGTGTTCATGCAGGTAGTACATTTTTGTGCATTCCCTGGTTTCATGTGTCATTCCTCCTCCCCTCTCCTGCCACTCATTCCAGTCATCCAGTGTGTCAACACCTGTCCCGACTGCATATCCCTGAACCTCCTTCCCCACCAGGGTCTCAGGGGCCTGTGTGAGTTTGACCTTGCAGGCACCCGGGACACGGTGGGGGTGGTTGTTTTTCGTGACACTCCCGGGCCTGTACACGGGACCTATGACAGTACACATCCGTTCATGGTGCATAATCCTATGTCATGTACTACACATGGTTCACATCCTGTTGTGACATTGTTTTACTGTGCTACCTTGGTTTTTGCATCATTGTGGTAGTACTTGGCCTTTGTGAGGTACTGCTACGTCAAGTCATCAACTGGAGGGTGTTCTGGTTCATTTTTCTGGCTTGGATTTTGTCATTTTGGAAATGAGTGTGGATTCTGAGGGTGCAGGCACCTTTTTACACACAAGGTGGGAGATGGTGACGAAGGGTAAAGGTGATCCTGTGGCCAGGTGGAATTGAGGTTTGAAGGCTCCATGACCCAGGTGCAGTTGTTCTGTGGGTCATGGTCATTTGTGAGAGAGTGGGGGTTGTTGTTGATAGTTGCCTTGCCCTGCAGTGTGATGGGAACTCTGACATTGTAATGGTGGTATCCTATGTACATGTAGTGTTCTGCTGATCAATGCCTGTTCATGTGTTGTGTTTACCTTTCAGGTGCGAGGGGATAGTTGTGGTTTGACATGTTGGGGTGTACACATGGTGAATGTTCACATGTGATGTGTAGAGAACACTGATGGTCACTTAAGTGCACATGCATATGTGGAGTGCATGTCCTTGCAGAACCACACACTTGCACTCTGATGCACTACATGTACTCCCACCCTTGCATATCCACGTGTACACTGTTTGCCTTCTGGTGGCCACTGTGTCCGGGCAGCACATGTTCTGTGACCAATTATGGATCCTGTACATGCCTAATTTGCTTTTTGATGTGGTCTGGCATTTAGATGTGATGCTCAGGGTGTGCATCACACACAATGGCTGTTCACTGTGCTGTGCGCTGAGCAGTGTATTGCAGGAGTAGGACACAGCACACAGAAGTTGCAGTGTTGATTTTGCAATGCACAATGTGCATGTATACAAGCATTCATTGTTATGTTACATCTACAACTCTAGTAATGCATTTTGAAATGACTTATTTTGTGTGGGAGGTTGTTGGTCTGTCATTTCATCTGATTCCAGGTCAGGAATCATTGTCTGATGCCACTGTAGATTTTGGACATGGCAATGTGTACCTTAACGTTACTGTGTTGGTGTATGGGTATTGCTTGCCATGTCATGTTGTGGTTTGGGAGGGTTTGAGTGACATGACAGTGATGGCCATGGCCTGTTTTGCAGGTGTGTGTGATGCACACCTTGTATGTCAGGGTCATCCGCTTCTCAGAGCAACTAGCTGGGGGTAGATCTCTCTCTGCGGCAGGGCCCTCCCTCTGGAACAGCCTTCCTGCCTCATTTGAACTTGAGGGGAACCATCTCTGGTTCGGGAAGCACCTCAAGACCTTCCTCTTTGCTTCTGCTTTCTCTCTGCCTCTCCCTTGCAGAATTCTTCACTGGAACTGCACTGGAGCTGCAACTGGGCCACTCTCACCGACCTCGGTCCCTGGCCCAACCACTCTCCACTTGCACTGCCTCCCTGGCAACCCCTGCACTGCGGGACTGTCTCTCTATCCCTACAGCCCCCCCTTCCCAGCACTTGTCTGCACTTACCTTTGCAGTTGCCACCAGCCGACCTATGTATTTGTTTTTTGGTCTACTTCCCCTGTACTGCACTCCCCCCCCTTCCCCTTGCACTTTTCCCTTCCTCCTACCCCTGCACTTGCACAATCTAAATGACACCTGGCCTAGTAGTACCGTTGTCTGTCTTCCCTTGTTCCCCCCTCCCTGCATCATCGCACCTTGAAATACTTGTGTATAGGCCATATCATGTCATATGTCATGTGTGTGCCTTTTTCATGTCATATGTCATATGTGTGCCTTTTGGTCACACAGGATAGCTTGTGTTTAAGTAGCTAGGGATGCAGACGATATGGCACTTCCATGGCAACTGTCTCAGGGTGGTAGGGTTGTGACAGTTGACTGTCTCTTTGTCATCATCGATTGTCACCTGGTATGTGCCAGTCCTGTGTGCACTCCGCAGGGGTGGGAGTTTAGGTGAAAAATGTGGCCACAAGCTGGGTCCGGGCTTCCTCGCCACGTGCCCTGTCCCCTCCCATGGGCAGCGCCTGTGCCTGTGGTTGGGGATGTGGGGGCACCACCATGTCCACCGGGACGCCCTGCCGTGTTGCAACATTGTGCAGGACACATGCTGCCACAATGATCCTGCACACTACTGGTGGTGCATAGAGTAGTTGCCCGCCAGAGCGGTCAAGGGAGCAGAAACGTGACTTTAGCACTCCGAATGTGCGCTCCAGTATGGCCCTGGTTGCAATATGGGCGGCGTTGTATCTTACCTGGGGTGGTGTGGTGGGGTTCCAGATTGGCGTCATCATGTGGTTGCTCAGAGGGTAGGCACTGTCCCCTGGGGAGGTGATAATAGTTGAGATTATTAGGGTTTGGGTATTTGTCTGTGTGTGACTTGCATGCATGTGCAAGGGCATTTGTACTCACCTAGGAGCCATGTGTCGCCATGCGGCCCAGCTCAGGGCGGACATTCTGTATATGAAACTGTCATGGGTGGAGCCAGGGTAGTTTGCATAGACAGAGGTGATGATTCCCTTTGCATCGCATGCCACCTGTACGTTGATGGAATGCCAGTGCTTGCGGTTTCGGTAGATGTGCTCAGTGGCCTTAGGTGGACGTAGGGCCACATGGGTGCAATCTATGGCACCAAGCACTTTGGGGAAGTGTGCCACCCTGAAAAAATCCAGGACAACGGCCTGCCTTTCTGCAGGTGTTCTGGGCATGTATATGTGCCTGCGGACTGAGGGGCGCGCTGTCATGTTTGCCAGTACCTGGTATAGGCAGCGTGACTGCGTGGCCTGTGAGACCCCCCCCACTATGGCAGTAGTCCGCTGAAATGACCCAGTGGCCAAAAAATGCAGGACATTGAGCAGCTTCTCCAAGGGTCTCAATGCTTGGGAGCAAAGGGTGGGGGATGTAAGGTCAGCTTCCCACTCCCTGACCAGGTCTAGGATGATATGGGGTGGAAACCTATACCTGCCATAGACCTGGTCGTCAGGCATCCCAAAAAGGCTTGTCCGTGGTGCAAAAATGCGTGCCCTGGCTATTCTCCTCCTCCTGCGGTGTCCCACGATCAGTGCTGCGACAAATGGGGCATTCATTGTATCTGTATATACGTGTTTGTTTTTTGTGCGCACTTTTGTACTGTGCGTGGGGACGCTTCCGCCTGCCTTCGTGTGGCAGACGCGTTGACGCCTGTGTGCGTCTTTTGCCGTGCGCGGGTTTCCCATATTCGGATCCATGAATACAGGTTGTTCGCGTGAGTGTGGGCATTCCGTGTAGTTCCCTGCAGTACTTTCCCAGTTACGCCTTCTTTTTCACACGTTGTTCCCCATTCCGCGTGTTACGGCCACTGTTCCGCCCACTTTGGTTGTGTGCGCCGCGCTATGTGCGCTTTTGCTGTGCGCGTAACGCACGCCGTGTATGCCTGCGTGCGCCATGGCTGGATTGGGCGCACGGACAGCGGGAATCACGCGCAGCGTCTTCCTTGAATCGCACGCGTGCGCGTGCGCTGCGTGTTTCACGCTTGCGCTCCCTTACGCCTGCTTGCACATGGATTTTTGGCGCACGTTTGTTCCATGAAATCAGCCCCATGGTGTTTTCCACTTATGTCATAGCTAATTCTGCCTCATTTGCTATTAGTGAATTTCCTAGTGGTTTTTGGCTTCCTGTTACAGAAGGTTGACTACTGTTGAAAGAGTCCTTATCTAGCTGGGCCTGAAGTTCTTCTTTGTGTTGCTGTTCATTGTGCAACATTGTTTTGTACTGCGTAAAGTTCACATAGGTGATAGTGCTTTCATTTGCTTTGAAAGCATCTTTATAGCAGTCATAGTTATCTAGTATCTCTTCCTCTTTTCTCCATGGTTTAAAAAGTTGTAGCAGAGACATGTAATATAGTTCTTTCTGTTGAGGAGTTTTTAATGTCAATTGAACATGATTAATTAAGCTTAGTTTGGTAAGATTCGCTAAGCTGCCTTCACAATCTCTGACTCTATATCTGCCTTTGTTTTCATCGGGTTTTATATTATTTTTGTATGTAAAGTTTTGAGCTATGTGGTAAAGACACATGCTTTCTAAAGTCCTACTCCTGTTCGGATAGTATGTGTCCAGTACATTGTTTTTTTTTAAATGTCTTCGCTGTTGGGATAATTTCTGGCAATTGTTTCTATGTCCTCATATGATTTCAGAACTCTTTTTCTACATTTAGCAGGACCAAGACTTAGTCGTACTATGTTGTCTGATTTTCCATACAAAGCAGTACCGGTTAAACGATTTGCTTCTTCATAGGTGCCACATTCTCTATGAGAGAGCATTTTTATGCCTAGACTGTACAATTTCTGAGATAGTGTTTTGTCTGATGATATGTCATCCCAGAGGTCTTAAAGCTCTGTTTTTCTGCTTTTGTAAGTAGGCTGTAACATATCGTGCAACAGCAGTGGAATTGGCTGCAATGTACTGCACATCTATGTTTACATTCCATAAGAGGGCAATGACTGCATTGTAATCATTGATGTATTTTGATTCTTCTTTTCTTTTTATGTAATATGTGTTCTTAGGTGATTTACCTTTAACACTATGTTTAACTGAAGACATGAGTCACGTGTTTCTGTCACTGGTCTAGGGAAACCAAAGCGGCATTTGGTGTAGTATTTCCATTTGTTTTCGTATTTGCAACGACAATATTTGCCACATTTGTGTCTTTGAAATTGTAAAATCTGCCCATGCAGGTAACTATGTGTCCGTTGTGAAGGGATTTCACAAGTGACAATTTTTGGATGAATTGCAAAACAGTGGCACCAGTGTTGTGACCAAATTTATATGTACATTTGATCCACAATAGCATGTGAATATGTGGTGCTCCTCTCACTTGGTATTCTTTACTCCAAAAGAAGTGTTGCACTTCTCCGAGGGGAGGAACAGTTTTATTGCAAATAAAGTATAGCATGGCAATGAAACGATGATGGAAATATCTTGACACATTAACTGGATCTAGAGAGCAAAGTTCTCCAGGTGTTGATAAATGTATGTCGGTTTTGTTGTTGTTTGATATGCGTAGGAACTCATGTAAATCTTCCCATGCATATTCTGCACAACTTAGTGTAATAAACCAAGTCGGTGGTCCAAAGTTTCTGATCATACAACATACGTCTCCCTGCCGTCGGAACCAGTATTCTATTGTACCACGCATGTTTGCAAACACATTTTTTATATTTGATTGTAAAACCTCATCCTTTTATTGTACTTTTTGTATTAATTGCGTAGCTGACATATTTTGAAAGTGGGTTCCAGATTTCAAAATGTGTGCAACTCCGTAACATAGGGTTGCTAGTTCACTTTCAAAGAGTGGGTGGAATATGAATTCTACATTTTGTCTAAACCTGGGATCTTATGAATACATTTGTAATGAGCGGTATTCTGATGTTGTAATTTGAGTGGGTCTATCATCATATCTTCCACCTTTGCCAGTAGGAAAAAGCAGTGGAAAAGCATGTGCTTCTATACTTTTTTCCCATATGCTCATTGGTGAACCTTTGGAATGCAATGGATGAATTGTGTACTGGTCCGAAAGAGTGGATAATGCAGCAAGATCCAGAAGTTTGAATTGTCCAGTTTCTGTTGCCTCTTCAATTATTTCAGTTGTTTCCCTTAAGCTTTCTTCAATTTTTATTTCCTTGTAGTATTCGTTATTGTCTTTTAGATATTGCAAGGCTTCTCTAACTTTTTATAAGTCCACCAGTTGTTGCCAATTTTTTTTGTCTTTGTTGATACACTATTTACCAAGACAATTAAATAATTCTCTATTGAACGTTCCACTCCTAGAGTGTGTACATTTTCTGTTAGATCTAATGGCAAGTAAACACAAATGCCTTTCACCAATTCAGAGGGAGGTATTTTTGCTGTTTTTGGATGAACGCGTATAATTGCTTGAAATGGGTGAACTGTTTGAATTATGATGCTCTCATACAAATTGAGTTGTTGCAGGGTTTTTGGTAGTGGGAACAAATCACAATTATTTGTGATAGCACGTGAAGGAGTTTGGTTGTTATCTAGTTTTGTAGTGCAGTAACTGCAACATATTAATGGTTCACTTATTTGATATTTGTTTTCGGCTAAAAGGTAGAGAGCATTTGGAATATCTTCATTGTCTTCTATTTTGAATGCTACCTCTATATTTTTTGTGTTCCTTTTGTAAAACCTTCTGCGGCAACACACACACACTGTTAGGGCACCTACCTGGTCTTTGCCCAGTGCACATACTAAGATATGGCAGTTGTATCCAAGGTTCCGACTCTGGAGGGGCAGCATTTCACGGTGAGTCGCCTGTCGGTGTAACCGTTCACATGCGCTGGCCTCGCGGGTAACCAAGAACTATGGACCAAGCTTGTGTTCCAAGCCTCTTTCTGGTTCCCGCTCGTCCACGACGCATGCGTTATCCAGCCTGCACTCCAAGCCTCGTTCCCACCCTGAACGCTGTAAATAGCATCCGGCTTCAGGAACAAGTTGCGTCTTAAAGCTGTTTGTTCCTGACTGACTGCAGCGCTTGATGCCTTACCAACCTTGCTCTTTGTTCCAGCCTGAACCTCTGGCCTGTTCCCTAGCCTCGTGCTTCCTCTTGTTTGGGCCCCGTTTTGGCTCCTGGGTTCCATCCTTGGGTCTGGGTTCCCTGATCTGCACTGGGGGCCTGTGTATTCCTGGTTCTTCCCTGAAGTCTCCTAGCTTTTCTCGTGGTTCCCTCCTTGTTTAGCCAGGTCCCTTGCTTCCTTGTGGTTCTCGCCCCCTAGGTTCCTTGGTTGCCTTCTTGGGTGTCTTGAGTTCTGCCCGGGGTTTCCCCTGTCTCCTTTCTGGGTACCCCTGTTCCACCTTCAGGACTCCCTCTCTTCTTGTGCTTCCTTGCGCCACTTTCTCTTCACCCTGCTCCTGGACCTGTCACTCTGGCTTCTCCGGTACGAACGACAACCAAAAACACAGGTACGCAGAGTTCAAGGGACGCACACCTTAACACACACATGGTTTGGTATTTCAGTTGATGCACTTTTAAATTTTAGTATTTCTTTATTGTATGTGTGTAATAGAAGGTTGCTATGTGCAGAATTGTTGGTACTCTGTTGTACAACTATTGCATTTTGTAAGTGGTTTTCACTTCCAAAATATTTTCTCTGAATACAGTCCGTTTCTTCTTGTAGATATTTGGGTGTACCATGTAGAAGAGTGTTATTTAAATTGGCTAATTCTGAAGCTGGACGTTTAGCATAGTATATTTTATACACTAGATTTCTTACATTTGTATGATGTATTGCTATCCTTTTGATATCATGGAAGGTGCTTTTGCAGATAGGTCCAGAAATGCAGGATAATGAATGTCCTTGTAGTCCTGTGTATTTGTGCACTGGGCAGATATCTATATTTTGCAGCACTTTAATTTTAATTTTGTATTTACCTTTCACATACTGATTGAGGAACTGACGTAACGATTTGAATAATTTGTTAGGAATGGCACACATTGATGTGCACGGCCATTTGTACACTGGACGGTCTGGTTCAGGTGAATCGAGAGGTAATTCTGAGTTTTCAGGGGATACTTTTCTAAGCAGTCTTTCTTGTTCCATGATGCTATGATTGATTTTTTCATACCCTCGTCCACTGCTGTGGATGGCAATTGTGTTTGTTTGATTTTGTTTGTATGCTTCTTCATTAAAATGTGGTTCTGTGGTTGTTGTGTGACTCCAATCACCTCCACAAATATGTAAGAAGTTGTTTTTGTTCACATTCCATTTATTGATACATTTCTTTTGTAGTTTGGCACTTAGTTTTGTTAGTGGTTTCATCCTATTTAATATTAATATAAACCACTTCCTTTTCAAAAGGATTGCAATGTCCGCGAGAGCTTGTAAGATTAATTTTCTACGGTACCTATTAAGGGTTGAGGATGATTTCGGTCCTCTTCTTATTAGATTCTGAAGGGCTCTATGATGAAACTTTTTGGCTAAAATAATTTTTTTTACTTTAGGTTCTTGTCACTATATCAGGATTAATAGTAGCATTGTTAGGAGTACTGGTAGCTGATATTTTGTGAAGAGTTTTGTCTTTCGTGCCACATTTTGTTGGAGGAGGTAACGTTTTGGTAGTTGAAGCTTCCTTTGTTTTGCTAAATTACTGTGTTAGCTGTATTGTTCCAACGTTCTCTACAAACTCAGCTAGAGATGGATGGTTAGGTCAGACACTTTTATTTTTATTGGCTCTACTCTGCGTTCCTTTCTACGGACTTGCTTTTTGGTAGGCATTCTTTGGGGTCTGTTGAAAAAAAGAAGGCATGGTTTGGTCTGTTGTATAATGTATGTGTGCTGTGTGCATGCGTGCATGAGTTTGATCGGGAAGCTCTTTTAAAGGTTGTTCTGTACTTACTTTTTTTGCAGAATGACCAGCTTTCTTCGGATATGTCGTTTGCAATGTAGATGCTGTTGATTTTCAGGACAGTAGTCTTCACTGCGATTGTAGAAAGAAGAAGTTAGTAACTTGTGTTTAAAGTAGTTATGTTACTGTAGACGTTAATTTTGCATCTGCCGTCGTAGTATTCTCCTTTGATATTTCACCCAGTGTATGTGTGCATTTCACTTCACTATGTGCTGCCTTTGTATGTTACTTGCAGTATGTTAGTTGCAAGTGCTTCAGAAATTAGTAAAACTTTCGGTACTTTCTTATTACATGTACGATTTCGAAAGATCGGGAGACCCTCAGAGGGCCATGTCACCATGCAATCGGGAGCGTTTATTTTTCTCATACGATCGCATTGGAAGTGGCATTGATGTAGGCGGTACTCAGTAAAAAAATGGTGCCATTTTCTAATGGAAAATCGAGTTTCGTACTAAATAGGGAAGGTTGTAATGTATGTATAGGTTATGCGGGAGACAGTAAGAAGTAGTGCGCTTTGTTAATGAAAAATCAGACATCTTGCACTTAAAGGGGGAGCGTTGGTATGTAGTCACTATGCAGAGTTAGTAGCATTAATTTGTTTAAATGAAATCACACGGGTTATACATTTTCTCTGATTAAAATATGCATACCTGTACTTTATACGCATGCATGTGCGCATCGATGGAGCTGTATGTAGAAATCCGTGACACTTGTACAGTACTTTTCGAAGTAGGTGCTTTGCAATGATATGCAACTTGTAGTTAGAGTGATCAATAGTACATTTAAAGCGCAAAATTGTGATGACGGAGTTACATGTAGGGGTGTTGAATCTGATTGGTGGATGGTTGTGTGACTGCTTGAGGGAATGGATTCGCAAGTGATGTGGAAAGGGTAGAAGGACTTGTTAAAAATTACGTGCTGCACGTACACAATGCTTGTGCATGGGTAGGGCGTATCACATACGGGTTTCTACTGCAAATCTAGCATGGAAAGGGAACTGTAGCCACCAGCCAATCAGATGTTCACATTGCTCTTTTGTGTCGAAAGACAGTGCGTATACTGAAGATGGCAGAGGTGCAGAGGGTGAAGGTTTTGGTCGTTGGAGATATTTTTGCGCATGGTTTACAGCACAATGCCGTCAATGTGAGAGGAGTAGAGGTGGTATGGAGCGCTGAGACTGATCGCAATGTTGCAGCACTTCGCTGAGTTTGCACCGAGATGCATGCGATAAGCACTCCTCATGTGGTCCTTTTGCACTACGATGCTTGTCATTTGGAACAGTTGGTGCAAGCAGTCATGAAAATATTTCCACTGAGAAATACATTTTTTCTGGGTTACTCCCTAGAGGAAAATGGGATAACAGTTCTGTTTTCTGTCCTGATCAAAGAATTGGGAGGTGTACCATCAATCGCGGCATGCATGCTTTTATGTTACACGCTGGTATGTTTTTCTGCAGCCACAAGAACATTGTACCCAGTAATGCAGCTTATTTTAAAGCAGATGGTGTTGAGTTATCTTCTTTGGGAAATGCCATGTTATTTTGGAATGTGAGGCTTTGGAGAAGGTTCTGTAATGGTTGTAGGAGTATAGCTAGAAGAAAAAATATAAAAAAATACAAAATAACAGATGTCTGTAAGGCATGTGTCCAAAAAATTTAAAAAAAAATGGCTCTTTTCAGAGCCCCCCCTTAAAGAGCAAAAGGGGAATAACATTTAAATGTACAGTCCTTACGCTTTGATCCTGTAACTGTCCGCGAACATGGCAGTAGTTTGCAGGAAGCACCAATTCTGGGGTGGAGACGCATGCAAATGAGAATGTGCGAAATAGGGATTGGTCAGTAAAGTTCAGTGGGTGTGTTTTGTTCGGAGACATTTAGTGAGAACGTCTTTTCACTGAGAGGAGACCAGACACCCATGGCTCTGTATGCTCGAAAACAGTTTATCTGGATTTTCGGAGACTCATGGATACATTGGTTGAAGGTTCATGCTGATAGTTGCGGTCTGTGTGCAGATCTTGGATTTCCTAATGTAGAAGTGCACAGGCATGGCGTGCGTGGAATGAGGTGGCTGGACTTGGTACCTCTCTGTGCAACTTTACAGACAGAGCGTCATCCGGACATCCTTATATTCATTGCGGAGGAAACAGTTTAGGCCATGTGTCTGGAATTTCTTTGCAATTTGCATTGAAGGAAGGACTTGCGAAGGTCATGTATATGTTTCCAAATTGCCAAATTGTTTTTTCCCGTATTGCACAAAGACAGATATGGTTGCATTCCTCTGAATTTGGTCCACGGATGGAGAAAGCGAGGCGCAATGTGAATAAGGCTGTTTGTGCCTTTCTAAGAGATGTTCGCATGTCGTTCCACAATGAAATATTTTGTTTCATAGTTCTTTAATTTTTCGTAGAGATGGAGTCCATCTCTCATATGCTGGCAATCACATCTTTCTTCGCAATGTACAAAATGCTTTACAACTTTTTTTGACATCATAGTCACGTATGTGACAATCCGTTTTTTCTAAACGAAATTTTTTGAGGGACACACACCACCACCGAAAGGCTCTTTTCAGAGCCACCACTTACTCCCAGCAAAAAGTCCATTGGTTTTGTTAAGCTTACTCTGTGTATACTACGACTGTCTGTGGACTTTTCAAAAAATGTGCGGGGGCCTACAACCGTCACTTGATAGTTCTATTCTTTAACTGCAAAAGGTGGCTCTGAAAAGAGCCTTTTTATTAATTTTTGAAATTTACCAGTTTACTACTTTTGACGACACGAGACACTAGGAGAGGAAGGCAAAGGAGGGTAAGGAAGGGACACCAACTACAGGGATACGAAGGGGCAGGTGCAGAGAGAAAGATAATGGGTGGCCTTTACTTAGGTAGGGAGCAGTTCTTCTGGTGCTCCATGACCGTAGTCTCAAAAGCACTTTGCAGACTCTCCTCCCTGCAGAGTACTGTGTCACAATACACACACAATATTGTGACCCGTGAAAGGTAAGGGTCAACAGTATTGTGAATGGCTTGTGAGGCAGCTGGAGGGCACTTCCCTACAGGAGTGTCTCTTGTGGTGAGAGGATCGGACACGGAGGATACTGTGGAGGACCTCAATCTACTACGTTCTTCACATGGCACCATGTCCGCACTGTGGAAGGAAGTTAGGTGTCACTTCATGGTTGTCGTACCAAAGCTGTACGCACCAGGTCTCCCGCGAGTGAGCACCAACTGGCACCGGTTACGCCTGACAAAGTTCGCACGTGCTTTCGGTACGTTCCCTAAAACGGAAAACAACTGCCACACCCACGACTCTCGCCGAGTGTCAGTGGTGTGGAGTTCCTCCACCTCATTCTCTTCTTCCTCTTCTTCCTCCATGTCTACATCCTCATCCGCATATCCCTCTGCAGGCCCTTGGGGAGGTGGTGGTGGTGGAGGGTTTGGGGGTGGTGCTGAGGCTAATGAAGCAACAGTAGCCATGGATGCAATAAGGATTAGTTACCTAATGGTCGCTACAGCACTAAAGGCAGCACACCTCTAACAGCTATAGCCAGAGGCACAATGAAGATGAGCTTGGGGGTGTGGCCCTTTGTAGGGGTGGAGGAGTGTGACTCGGACCATATTGATCACTCAAAAGTGCTGCAAAAATTATAAACGACACGTTCTCAGGTAGATCTACTGTATGCGAAATGTGAAATGGTGATTTTATACTGTTAAATATTTTCTTATCTATGTATAACTTCTTTTGCAATGTTGCGGAAGCGGACAAACTGCGCACATTAGTCCACACGCTCAGCGTGGGTGCGGTCACATGATGACGTCTTGAACACATTTGCGCAGGAAATGCCTACCCGCTGGACAGCAAATGCAGAGCAACGAACGTGCGCATGCGCGGCAGTGTTCTACGGACAGAGTTCGGGTCCTGAAACTAATTAAAAGTGCGACACAAGTGAGACGGACAGTTAGGGACAGGCGCGCTGTTCGCAGTACTTATGGGTGTACTGCGCATGTGCGTACATGATCTGATGACTGTACGGACAGGACCAGGGTCCCTAGGACACCTCCAATTTGTTTGACTACGAACATGCCGACCACTGCGCCTGTTCAATGGACGGTTCCATTTTGGCTGTGGACAATACGGACGGTTATAGTATCCTTAGGACACTACCACTTTGCTAGTTTACAGACATTCCCACCTCCTGGTGTGTTCTAGGAACATGTTTTATCTCGTTTGTCAGTGGTACGGAGAGGTACAAAGTCCTCAGGATGTCCCATTCTGTTAATTTACGCATAACTTGCACAGATGGTGCGTTCTAAGATCATTTTCATCTTGGGTGGCATTGGTACAGGTAGCTGTATTGGCGTAAGCACATCCATATTCTATTGCTTATGGCTAGCTCGAACAGGCGCGCTGTTGGCGAACATTTTGAGTCTTTTTAAAAAAAAATCCTCACACAGTTCGACTACAGTGAATAAACAAAAACTTTCTAAAAACACATACACACTTAAACAGAAATACCGGGGGGAAGCAGATACTGACACAAATATAGGGGAGTTAGGGTTCAACACAGGCTGATTGTCAGGAGATGATTTGTGAGGGGAAGAAGGAATGGATGTTTCATCAAAACGTCTATTTTCTCCTTGAAGGTTTGGGGATGGTTCACTAGCAAATGGAGAAGGGGGGCAGGTACAGGTGGGACAGTGATAACACATTTTTCCTCTCAGAAACTCCTCCACAAATTGCCTTAAACTATTAAAGTTGTCCCTCAGTTTGTCCATTTTAAGTTCTATTCTTTTCAGCCTTTCTTCCTCTGTGTCGTTTGTTGGCCTTTCTTCTTTTTTTTCCTGGTCTGTTAAAAATAAATATATATATATGTTAAATGACCATACAATACTCACCATTAATTTGCATATGCAGAGCACTGTGTACCATTATTATCGCTATCTTCGGACATTTCCCATGCTGGAAACTTTCCTCGAGCCACTCCAAAGTACTGCATATTTCTGTGTCAAAATAACACAAAACAAAATTATTTTTCTGTCCCTCATAGCAAAAAAAGCACACACACATATAAGAAGGTCACTTACTATTTTCTTGTAATTTGTGTCGGTTGTAGTGCGTGTGTCTACTGTCGGTCCTGGCTGCAGAGTTTCTGTGAGGTAATTACGTTGGAGGCATACATTTTATTTTGTGGTATAATCCATTTCATTTCACATGGTCATTAAATGCATATTTTTGTTTCAGGCGTTTAGGTTTCTCTATTTATATACTAGTACTTATAATGTCTTTGTGTGTCCTTTTTCTAAGTTGCCTTTTTTTTGTGTAATACATTAGTACAATTTCAGATACCTCCTGACTGTTTGGGTGCTGTTCGTCTCGTCCGTGCCTGTCTCTAGACAGGCGCACAGTCTGTGCCTTTCAAATATGAAGAGCAAGGGGGTTCTGTATGTTCCATGTATATAAAGTAAGCAGATTATACAATATATCTCCCATGATCACATGATGATAGTGTATATTGAGCAAAAAAACTTTATTAACGCGATGTTATGATTAGGTTCCTGTGATGTTCACAAAAAAAAAAAACCTTGTTAAGGGGACGTTATGGTTAAGTTGCGCTACTAAAAACATGTGAAATTCCCTTAACAAAACTTTATAAACGTCACATTATGGTTCCAAGTAAAACCGAAAAAAAACCTGAAATTCGCCAGTTATGGTAGCCTAGGCAACCATAACTGCCCACACCGCTGTGCAATGCTAACACTAACACCCAGGACATCAAAAATGACATCACAAATGTCATTGATGACATCACTAATGACATGTGTGTTCACCTTACAGACAAGGGGTTGTGAATGAATGTTTGGCAAAATAGTTGCCATAACGTCCCCTTAACAAGTTTTTATTGTGAATATATATATATATATATATATATATATACATATATATATATATATATATATATATAGATATAGATATAGATATATATATATATATATATGTGTTTTAATGCATTATACAGCATACTTTATGCAAGAAATTGCCTAAAAAGCTAGAGTGTTTGCATTTGTTTTGAAGGGTAACACCAGTCCAATAATTAAATGCATGCAAGTCACCAACAGTGCCCAGGAACATTGATGGTTTCATTAATGTAATCCTTTGCTATTAAAAATGGCATACCATAATGAAAACATGTCCATCTGGCTGCACATTATAGACCAGTCTAGACACGTAATAACATATTACAGTAAAGCATGCCAGGCCACATTTAGACAATCTTAGACTGGTTGCACCAAAATGCCAGTTGAAGCAATAACACTTATCATGGTTGTTTTATCACAGATGCCCAGAAAAATATACAATACCACAGTAAGAAATGGCTAGACTGGCAGCACCCAAATACCATTCTAGCCAGGTAATTACACTTAACAGGACTGCTTTATCAGAGATGTCCAGTTAAAAAAAGTCAAGCCAAACTAAGAAATGACAAGACTGGCTGCACCAAAATGCCTCTCTAGCAACTCATACCACATATCATGCCTGCTTAGTCTGGAGATGGATTACCATTATGATTTATCACACAATTCCTGTCCCCACCAAATATGCCCTCTCCCTTCAACCCCCATCCCCAAAATCAGCACATCCGCCCATAATTACCTCTACATCCCATTTCCTTGTCCCATTGCTGACAATGAGGCACCTTGCTTCATAGATAAAAACTAGGATGAGGAAGAGTGGGGCTAGGAGTAATGAAGATTACAAGTAACTAAGCCAGGCATTACCTCCATGTCCCACTACCACATTCCAGTACTTGTGTATTAGGCAAAGTGCCTCATACACAAGTACTGGGACAAGGAAGAATTGGGATATGAGTAATGAAGATTACCAATAAGTAATTATGGCATTAAACACAAGCCGTGGCATGATGCCATTGATCTGACTGGGGTTCATTCCTCCCCCCACCCCCTGAAGGCAGAGTGACTTCAAACAGAAACCATTTCTTTCTGAAGTCATAGGGCTACCTGCCCCATGACAAGGAGGCCTCTAGCCTGTAGGCTTCCATGTCATGGGGTGGGGGCCCTCGGTCTTCATAAAGAAAAAGTATCTTTATCTAGTTACTCTGCCGTCAAAAAGAAATTATTTTCTTTCTGTTTTTTGATTATTTGTTTTAGTCTGAGGGGCTTCCACCCAGGACATGTGTAGGGCCCCCGCACAGTGGTTGATGTGGGGGCCCCCGCTGCACCAGTTGCTGTGTGCATAGCTATTTGGGGTTGGCTGTTGTGTCCCAGGTTCCCTGTTAGACATGTTTTCTACTTCTCTTAGTCTGTTTTTTCTGTCAATGGATGCTTGGGTGTGATGGAAATTAAAATGTTTCATATTTTTGTGGGTATTTGGCAAGGTTTTTTGAGTTGAAACAGGTTGGTGATAGTTCAGGCTGCTCGCTGTGATTGTGACTGGTGTTCCTTTTAAACTGATTGGTTAGCATCTGATATAGGGTTTCCAATATGTTTGTTTCCTTATTAGTACCCGGAGAGGGCGCAATCAGAATGAAAGAGCCTTATTCTGATTGGTCCTTGCCGAGTCAATGCCAGGCCGGGAATCCCTCTGTCAGGATTCCACAGCCTTTGTCCCCGGCGGATTGTGTGGCATCCCCTCAACCAATGAGGATGCTCGAAGCGGGGCCATCCCCGCTCCGAGCCTCCCCACGGCTGAGAGGCTGCCTCTGCCCCCCGTCGGGGACTCAGGTAAAGCTTTGGCTTTTCTTTTTCCCCTGCCTCTCTCCCTCCTCCCACCTCCCTGCCCTCCCCACCCCACTTACCTTCTATCCTTTGTCCCTGGTGGGGGATGATGGCAGCCTCCTGCCGTGTGGGGACTCGGAGCGGGGCCATCCCCTCTCCGAGCCTCCACACGGCTGGAGTGGAGGCTTCTATAATCCCCCGCCGAGGACTCAAGTACGTGTTTTTTTTTCTTCCCCTCCCTTCAACCCTCCCAACCGTACTTACCGTCTTTTTTTTCCGGTGCAGACATGCTTCTGTTTCCAGCAAGTCCGCTCCCGATGGCCGCCATCGAAAGGGAAAACAGAGTCTGTTTTCCCTTTCCATGGCGGCCATTTTCTTTGACGTCTTTTTTTTTTCTTCCGAAACACCACAGCGTTTTGGGACAAAAAAAAAGCTTTTAGTGCCCCGGTCACACAGTTTTTGCGGCCTGGGTTACTAATAGCTATATATGCCCCTCGCGGTGGGGGCATTACCGACTCTGGTAATGCCCCCAGGGCCTTCGTTAAGGCAATCGCTTCGCTCGGGCATATAACTAGTCGGTAATGCCCCTGCCGCTTGGGGCATATTGCTTAAGTAGGGAAGAATGACGTCTTGAGCCTTTCCAAAGCTAGTTTTCTTCATCTTTAAAGTCCTTTTCCCACACTGATGCAGGCTGCTGGTGAGGCACTTCAAAATTGTGTGTGACCATTTCACTGGAAGGACTACTTTTAGAAAGTCTGGGTGCACGGTTATTAGTGTTTGTGCCTTGCAAACCAACACTCACGTTCTATTTACCCAGGGACAATATGACAGTGCGAATAGCAGGGAGAAATATCATAGTGAGCTTCTCTAAAGAATGAGGGGTCCTTACTAACCGGTGCACATTAAAGTTGGCTTTACCAGGGAGATGATGTCACTGAGGCAAAAGTTGAAAGCATGTATGAAGCAAATAGAGGATGGCAAATGCAGAGTACAAATAGCAGGGAGCCAATAAACACGTCACATTGTGAATAGAGGTAAACAAATGTCACAGTGTGAATACCATGAGTACGATTTTATAAGCGATTTACTTAGGATGCAATGTTATAATGGATTTTAGCAAGGAAGGACATATCAAGTGGCGTCATCAAGTTCGCTACGGCATAAATATTACAGCATGAATAGTATGGCGCAAATAGCAGAGTCGACCCAGCTAGGCAGGAAGGATTGCAGCACACTTCACAAAGGAGCAAATAAAAATCACACATAGAATGGCAGGGAGCAAGTTAACAAATATCTCCCTGTGAGTGACAGCAGGACTAAATATCACAGTGGGCTTTACATGCTTTACTAAGGAGCATGTGTTATTGTGTGAGGAGCAAAAAGTAAGTAAACAGCTATCACAGTGCAAATAGTAGACAATACATAACATACAAACATGATTGTGCAAATAGAATAGAGCAAGTAGGCAAATATCACATGATGAATGTATAACTTACTTAGACCAAGCATTACAGTGGTTTTGAACGTGGATAGATACCAGAGAAAGAGAATGGAATCAGATTCAATATAGGCGTGCAGATAAACAAACGTCATAGTGGAAAAAAGTGGAAAAAAGCAATGCCTTTTTCCTTACTGAGGAGTAAAATATAACACCAGGTCTTACTAAGGAGCAAATATTACAGAGTGTTTTACTAGAAAGCGACTATCACAGATAGAATAGAAGTGTGAACATGTTCACTGTGGACTTTAAAAGGAAGAAAATATTTGGTCCAAATTGCCACACTAATAAGCAACCCGGGAACTGTACCCAGCCAATCAGGTGGGTAGAAATGCAGGCAAGAACACACAGTGCACCACCCGTGTTTTTCAGCCAACCAAAACCCTTCCCCAGGTATCACCATCCTGATTGTGAGAAGGCATAAGGGAGCCTCTCCTGTTGCCTACCCACACACCCACGCTCCCCCTTAACCCTCCAAGACATCCCACACCCTTCCTCACTCTCTTCCCTCCCGATTTAACTGATATGGACTGGAGCTTTGTGCTCTCTTTTGTGTGCACCACCATAGAAGTAGAAAAGGGACTAAGATTCTATTCTATTATCCATTACACAGACATCTTTTTTATGGGAGATTGGACTTGTGCAATATGCACAGAGCCTAACTCTCATACACAATACAACTTAAACTGCTTGGACCTCAAAAGTATGCCAGGGTCTGAATAGCAATCACCCCAGATTAGTGGGGCATAAAGCCCTGGTAATCACCCTCAGCCCTTGCTAAGACCCTCAATTTGTTCAGACATACCTAGGCTTGTGCTGGCATGTCGTTACCGGCCCTGTTTGCCCCAATAAGCGCCAGTGATTGCTATAGTGAATAGCAAGGAGCAAGAAAACAAAAACCACATAGCTATCAGAGTAAGTAATCACGGCAGACCTAACAAAGGGCAAAATAGTACAATGGGCCTTACCAGGTAACAGCGAGACAATGACAGGGAGAAAATGTCAAAGTATGAAAGGCAGGGGGGCAGCCATTACAGGGAATTTACTGAGGAGCAACTATCACATTACATGTCCTTGATTTTACCACGGAGCAAGATTACTGTTGAAGAGCAGGTTTGCAATTGCAAAATTGCAATTGTTGTAAAATAAAGCAATACAAGCAGCTTTTGGTCTAAAAAAATCAGACCACATCTCCACGACTAGGAGGGAAGCCCTTTGGCTACCCATAAAAGCCAGAATCACAAACAAATCACTCTGTGTTACCCACAAATGTCTAGCAAAAAAGGCACCCATTTACCTAAATAACACCGTCACCCTGAATAAGACATTGAGAGCACTCAGATCTAGTAAGTATCCACATCTCTCTATCCCACGATACTAATGTGCCAGAGCAGGAGGAAGCAGTTTCCCAGTACTGACCCCTCAAACTTGGAATACACTCCCATTAGACACTAGAAATGAACCCTCTCACCAGTGTTTCAAGAAGTTCTTAAAAACGTGGCTATTCAATACATGTTAGCTAGCCAACTGCTGCTCTCAGGACTCAATATCCAGACCAGGCTTGGTCCATATCGGAATATAATGTACCCTGTTAATGTTTGATTACAAATGTTCTGAAAATGTATTGATTGCAACTGTATCCATTTATGCAAAGCAGTCTGTAACTACGCCATGACACCCAAGGGTTTGGGTATATTAAAAATGCAATAAATAAATTGTATAAAACTGTGGACATTAATAAGGGGCAATTATTGCTGTGCGACCAGGCGGGAGCAAGTAATCAAATGTGGGTGGGTGGCAAGAAGTAATAACACAGTGGTATTTACAAAGAACCAAATATTACTAAGCAAAATACATCTTTTTAATTGGTTGCTGTGGCAGCCAGGGGTCTGATAAGCAGTCAGCATCCAGGGGTCAGAGTGTGAAAGTGAACAGGTAAGGGCAATTAAATGAAGGGGCAAACAGGCATCCCCTTTGACTATTTTGTTCGGTGGCAGATGGGCAAGACTGCACTATGTGGAAAGTTTAAAGGAATTAAGGCAAGTGCCGCTCCTAATACAAACTAAAAGTCTCATAAGAGCAGGTTGGGAAGATACGTTAAGGGATTGGTAGGAATATAGATGTTTTGAAAAAATTAAGCAAACATGCATCTGAAATAAATATTAGTTAGTTACCTAACAACATCTTGGTGGAGTCTGGGTGGAGCACACAAATCGGTAGGCCATGTGGGGCCTAGGTTACATCCACCTTTAGCCACAGATCAATTATGTCTCGACTGCACATGAATTGGTGGGAGAAGGTGGGATGGGTGAGAAGTGGCTGGGTAGGACACCTTTATGCATTATTATTTTACTTTACTCAAACTCATTTTGTCATGTATTAATTTGTCAGGATACAATAAATCATAATGCTGAAAGTAGTTCATGCTAGCTAATAGATCATGACAACATCTTGGGCAATCTTATACAGATTCTAGAACGGTCAACATAACATGCATGTATGTCTAATAAGCCAATTGATATACGAAAATAATTGATGCCAATCATCCAAGTTTTGACAATCAAAGGCATCCTTCGTTAGATTGTTAGATTTGTATTTACATATCAAACACCAATATTTTCATCAGCTGCAAACATCAGAACATTTTTAGATTGTATGCGTATTCTTTAATTTCTCATGTGAATATCTTAAACTATACCTTTCTATAATTAATAACGAGAGAATTCGCCAAGAATAGCAGAGCACATTTTGATTAAAAAGTAATTAATGCTTGCGTTTCGGTACATGTTCGCACTTTGCAAATCCCAGAAATCAGAACAGATGTATAACCAGTTCTTCATCACAGTGCGAATACTGCTAACATAATTAAGGCTGCATGAAATGGTCTACTTCAGTTGACTACCCTGATTGGAAACGATGTTCTCAAAGGAGAAATTATAATAGAATAGCTTTCACATTGACCTACCTGTTCAAGTCCTTTTTAATGGAGCACTTTATGACCCCATTCTTGAAATGGTTTGCGCTCCAACAAAATACGTTTTCCAAATATGTCACCCAACACTGCAAGTGATTGTCCTCTTGTTCCCTTAATTTGTATGCAGTACCAGTGCTTTCAATGGGCCGGCTCTGACTGGCCATCAATACCTGCACTTCTTATTTTTGACAGTATTGAGGGCTGGGACTTCTTCAAGTTTGAAGTGAGTACCGGTACTCCAAAACGTTGTCAAACGTCCCGCACACATCAGCTGTCCAATACCTTCCAAGCATGGCTTTCACACTTTAGCAAGGCAAACGTCAAAGTGCAGGGTAACACAGCAGCCCACAACAATGTCTTGCTTTGTATAAACAAAGCATTCCAATAAGGGCGATTCAAGGTTGTTAGACTAGGCATGGGTTTCCTTGAGAAGGATTGTTGTCCATTAAGAGCTTTGAATGGGGGGTTGATACTAAATGGGAGGGAAGCATATCGTTGCATGCTGTGTGAGATGAAAACTTCAGCAGATGACATTACATTGTGTTGTATTTTCTTTCACTGTGAATACAGTATTAAAACCCATTTTCTTACATTGTGAAAAATGTTTTAAACACCTAAACACTTTGTAGGCTTTTAATGACATATTCTAGTCGGGATGGCTAAAATAAAGCTGTGATCCTATTTTTGCTTGACATGGTTTATATAATGTCAGGTTAGTGTTTTATGGAATGTGTGTACATTTCAAAGCATTGCTTTAAAACAGTTATTTGATAGGTTCAAACCAAATCTTAGCAATGGCTTGCATTAAATATAGATGGTAAGGCATGCTCTCAGACTGAGGTCTATGATAGGTCACACTCTTTCACGTAGAATTGAAGCGTGCAAAACCACAATGAAGAAACGCTCTGAGGATTTTTTTACAGAGCACACACTGTGACCCAGCAGAACATGCAAATGTAATACTATCTCTAAACCAGGCCTTTTGCCACAAGGGAAAGCTTATTAAGATGACTAGCTTTTTCAACAAGATGTAACACACCTCATGTGTGACATCTACTAAATTGACTAAGATTTAAGAGCCTATTACTATAAGTTACCTTGTTGATGATCTGACTGCCAGCCCTCCATGTGTATGATCTAAGTTATTATTGTCAGTCCTACAGAGGCCGAGTGACCTAACTCAGTTTAATGATGAAAGTATGCGTATGCATGAGAAGGTACTAGATGAGGAAAATGATAACAGAGAAACTATGGCATGTGTGATAGCTGATACCTTAGCCCTGGTGATAAACAATGAGTTAATATATGGTAAGGTTCCCTGTGATAGTCTGATGAAAGTGCCGACTTTGGAAGAAATGGCACAACAGTGTATGCTTGTTCCAACATTGAATATCGATGCATCAATTGACCTGATGGATAAAAGGATCGCATAGGCTAAAATACAGAATGATGACATGGTTGGTAGTAATGAGACAAAAAGATTTGATATTGACCCCATTAAAGGACAGATAATATGTAAAGAATTATGTAAGACTATTGATGGTTAGCCAGATATACAGACAATGATCAAACTAGATGAGAGTTTCTCACATGTTAACTCAATTGATTCTCCAAATAACAATTGTTTGAGGCTCTTGAGAATGCTTTGACTAATTTAGTCGATACATGTGAAAACATCGAGTGTAAATTAGATGCTCACTCTCTGCTGTTGCATAAAAGTATAAATAGAGGAAGAAAGACCCCCAGGGATATGGGTATTAATACAGAAGTAGAGATACCCAGTGCTTTTCTGACATCCACAAGTGGAAATATGACACATCCAACAATAGAGGATGTGTTAGACAGTATAGTGATAATATCCCCGAAACTGAAAATGCTATGACTTCCAACAATAAACATAATAAGAAAAAGGGTGGTAAGTTTAAAAAGAAAAAAGCTGTCTTAAGCTCTTATGTACAGCAGTAGAACAGGTAGACGCTTTAATAATTGATGTATAGTTAAGGAAACTCTTGCCGCCAATATTGAAGTTGATGGAGGGATAATAGTACCTGCAGCCATATCCACTAAAAGTCCACAACTCAAACCATCCCTTTGACTAGATACCCTAATTATGCAGGTGAACATTTGGTAGCCATGCATACACAGGTGGAGAAATTGGCCATTGATAGTATACAAAAAGAGCCAGTTAGACCTAGAATGAATCGACAGATAGATAGTGGTATGACGAATACTTCTCCGCTTCCATTGGATAGATGGCTGGGTGCGACTAAAACAAAGAACATAAGCAAAAAGAAGGAAAATAAAAAAACACAATGGCATATCTGATGCTGTGTTGGTTGGCATCCAAAAAATATTTGTGGAAGATATAGCAAAGCAGGCAAACAACAATCTTAATACACTCGCTGTACTGTCCAATGTAAATCTTAATGGTGTAAAAGCAACAAATAAATTGGTATGATTCTAAGAAATTAGGGAATTAGATGATAAGTTTCCCACCTATAAAAAAGATCCAGAGAATTATATTAGAGCATTACAATTTCGAAGAATTGAAGCTACTGAAAAATGTGAGGTCTTAGTAGACGGCACATACTATTTTTATGCGCATCCATAGTTGCCCTGCGCATGGTGACAACAAAAGACTTTAAGATAGTTGACCAGGTGGTAACACCAATGATGGTGACTACATATGTTTGGTGTGCTGATATAGTCACACTGGAGTATATTCTCACCCATGGTGACAACTTTGTTAACCTAGGTTATACATGTAGGGAAACATCAATGAGAAAAGTAAAAAATCAGATACTACCTAAGAATGTGAACCTACTAAAATATGAACAGCCCTTAGTGGTCGATAATCACCATTCGACCAAGGTGTCCTCAAGTCTATCTATATCTGATAGCACACAGGGGGTGGATGCTGATAATGGTGACTTTCTGTCTGATGGCTATTGGCAATGGCTACCGATAAGATTCAAATCGCACTTTGAAAAACAAACTCAATAACATCGACGTGCTGCTGTCATGGAATATTAGGGGTAACCAACATTATTCTGCTGATGATGGGCTATTGACCAATCTTCACCACTTTTGTATGATAGCACTCCAAGAGACTTGGCTTCATAAACAGTGTGATCTGGATGGGTGGGGTACTATACAAAGTTTGGCATTTTATGGGCATGATGTAATACCATCTGGTACACAGAGATGGTGCTAGCTGTGCTGGTTAGTTTTGATCATTCTAAGACACATCCTCTGTTATTAGTTGATGTCTATAACCCTCCAAATGGGGTTAGTAATAAAAAAATGTGGATACTATGTTAAGAATACTAGAAGAAAATGATCTTAGCACACCAATTATAATTCTAGGCAATGTTAATGCCCAGATAGTGCTTACCACTGATCAGGATACAGACTGACAAAGCTCTGGACCTATAGAACATAGCTTTTCCAATACCTATGGAAGACCTTGGGCTTGTTTGTTTCTTAAATACCATATGAAAATGCTAAATGGTAACACTATTAGTGACTGCAATCATAGCGCTACTAGAGTTAGTGGTGCTAGTTTATCAACAATTGCCTATATCGTGCTGAATGAAAGAGCTTGTAGTTTAGTGATTGATATAGCTGTGGGAAGCAGAGAGGAGAGTGACCATCTCCCTCTATATTTCTTGATGATCAGCACTAAGGAGAAAGCAACCTACTAACTTAATGGCAATATAGGCATTAATAATGTGGGAAATCACATAAAATGGACACCCAGTAAACTAGAAAAGGCTAAAGAGGTGGCTGATTATGAATTAGTATGAATTAGTACATTTTCTGGAAAAGTTGATGACTGGATCTGAGAATGATACAAGTGACATAATTACCAAATTTGAACATATATGTTAATGTTAATGTTAAAGGACATTTGTACTGTGCACCATCACCACCGGAGTGGTCCCTTGGTGCTCTGGCGGCTCTGAAAGAGGAGGTGAGGTTGAGTTAGTGGGAGGAAGCAGGAAAAGTGCAAGAGAGCAGTGATGTGCTGTTGGCGGCCTCAGCCCGGTGGGTCCGTTGGCTGGGCCTGGGGTGTTTGCGGCCAGTAGTTGTCGTGTACTGTTGTGCCAGGCTATGTGTGTTTTTGTTTTGTTGTTGCAATGTAGTGAAGTTTGTGCGGTTTGTTGTGCTGTAGGTTTTGGTTGTGTTTGGTTTGGAGTTTGAGAGGTGTATGCAGAAAGGGAAACTGTTAGTAGGGTTGGTTAATTTGCGTCTCTATCCTGAATTGAATCGCTCGGCTTGCGTAGTCTCCCCTGTTGCGGCTCTGTCATGATCTGGGTCTGACTGGCATACAGGTTCCTTACTCCTCTAGCCCCGCCTCTAACATGCTCTCTCATAGCTCCCCTTAACCTCCATTCATACTCCTGTGGCCAGTGCACCTGCCAATGACAACCTCTCAGGTAGTGGGGTGATTGCCAATATCTCGATAATTCCACACCAATGAGGTACCTGGCGGTACTTAGATTGAGGGGCGGGGGAAGTGTTGGTGGGATTGTCTGGGTTAGTTGACTCAGTCTCTGTGCGTGCCGCCTGTGTTCCTGTCTATCCGGTGTCACCCGTCCATCTGCCGTGGGCTTTACTCTCCCGGGTCAGGGATGTCCGTGTCTTTTCGGTTTAGTTATCCTTTTTTCCAGTTTCGGTTTCCAGGTTTAGTCTGTGGTGTTGTAGAGCCAGGTTTTTAGTGATTTCCTGAATTTTAGGTGATCTTCAGTGTTCCTTAACAGGGGAGACTCAATATAGTAGATACTATCAAGGTAGTATCAGTTCAAAAACAGAACTATGTAAGTGTTAGTGAAAGATGGAATCTTTCCCATTATAAAAAGAATATCTTTGATTATACTATTCATAACGCTAAACAACAATTAAAGAGGTTGATTAGAGAATTAAAAAATTCTTAAAAGTCTGATGCTACCATGCAAATAAGATTAGGAAAAAAAATGGTATTGTAAATGGCTACGCCATTATAAAATACTTAGGGCCTCATCACGAGTTGGGCAGTAACGCCGGCGCTAATAGTGCTGGCGTTATGAGCGCCCTACCACCAAACCCACCGGTGCTATTAGCGCCAGATCACGGGTTTGGCGGAGCAGAAAAATACCCATTCCCCATTGAGCCCATTCGGGAATTCCCCATTGGGCTCAATGGGGAAATTTCGTGCTTTTACCACTGGTGGATTTCCCGCCGGCGGTACATATGCCGAAAATCAGTAAAATCTCAGCGGATTTCCCCCCAGCTCTTAGCTGAGGGAAAATCAGCCGAAGCCATGATTTGGCGGACCTTTACATCTGGCGGTAACAGCTCTACTGCCGGATTTAAGCGCTACCGCCAAACTCGTGATGAGGCCCATAATGTTGATGAGATATGGCGAGCCATTGCCCTATTTGCCCAGAATAATAATCATCAAGGAATGTGGGCTGTTATGAATGATACTAAAGCAAAAATTCTGTCCATAAACAGTGTGGTTGAATGTGAATGGATTGCTCATGTTGATAAACCCCTTGGTGCATAGGTGGTTAATGAAGAGATTGTATGGCCTAATAAGGCAAATGGCAGGGCAACATTTCTTTGTGCAGTTTAAAAAGACTTATTAAACAACTGCTTACGTCCAAGGCTTCCGGTCCTGACGGCATATGTAATGCGCTTATCCGTATGTCTCCTGAAAAATGGGCTACAGCATTATTTTTCCTGTTTCGTTGGATAGGTCAATATGATATTATTCCCAAATTCTGACGAGAAAGTATAATTCTCCCAGTACATAAAAAAGGAGAACGAAAAGATCCAAGAAATTACAGGCTGCTCGCTATGTTGGATATTCCTGACAAACTTTTTGCTAAAGTCCTTTTTATTGAATTAAACAAATGGATTGTGGACCACCATATTCTACCAATATACCAAACTGGTTTTCGTACCCAATTATAAACGATTCATAACATTCTCAACCTTGTGTCCGCTATAGAGTACGCTTGGTCTATTCGGAAATGACCTGTGTATGCTGTTTTTATAGATTTTACCGCAGCATTTGACACCATAGTTCATGAAAAGCTTTGGATTAAACAAATGAAATGGGGAATACCATTAGGCTTTCTGAAGATGATACAGCTTTTATATACTGATACGTCAAGTGTTTGCCTAGATGGCGAAGGCAAACTATCTGAATTGATCCCAACACTGCGAGGCGTTAAGCAGGGCTGCACATTAACTGCCACTTTGTTTAACCTGTACCTTGCCGACCTGTTTGCCGAGCTTTGTACCGTTTTCTGTGATGATATAAAGATGGCCAACATAAGGTTGGGATGGTTAGGTTACGCCGACGACCTCTTGTTGCTGGATTATACCCCTAATGGTCTTCAGACCAAACTTAATGCCTTAGCCCAATTTGCAGTAAAAAATAGTTTAGAAATAAACATTAGTAAAACTAAGGTGATGGCATTGTTGGGAAAGTCTAAACATTCACGATCAAAATGTTTTAAATGGTTTATTAACAAGAAACAGATTGAATTGGTTCAGTGTTATAAATATTTAGGGGTATTAATCGATCATAAACTCACCTGGAAACAAAATTGGTATGAAACCAAAGTGAAATATATGAGAACTGCAGGTGCATTGAGTCATTTTATTGGACGGGAAGGAGGATTCTCTGTTAACACTGTTTATACTGCTGTATTCTACAGAAATTGTATCTTGTCTTTTATATGCTGCTGAGGTATGGGGAAACATTTTGAAACATTAATTGAATACGTTTGAAGCTAAAAATGTAAGACAGTTATTTTGAATTCCAAAATTTTTATCATGCAAATATATTTAATTAGAGTGTAAGTTAAGATATGCCAGTGATCTCCTAACATATAAAATGGCAATGCTATATATGAAATTGAGTTTGCTTAACAATGATACATTCATAGTTGAATTGATGAAAGTATACAATAAAATGGAAAATCTGAATGATCTAAGTGTTGTTGACTCATTTATTGTATATAATTGATGGGCCAAAGATAATAATCCCGCATTGTGCCTTTACTCTCATGCAAAGCTTAAATGCCTACTTAAATCATCGCTCTACGCCTGTGCTAAAGATAGAGAAATGATTAATTTGTCAACCAAGACAAACAGTGGCTTATTTCTCGAACACTGGACTGTAGATAGAAAAAAAATATATGAAAGTGCGGTTCCAGACTGCACCACTGTTAGAAATTATCTCCTTTTTAAATTCAATAGGTGTGACACAATGGACATTTTAGGAGTTCAATATGACATTGATAGACACTTGAGATTATCTAGACTATGTGGATGTGAAACTATTGAAACTGCGAAACAACTTACATATGACTGTGAGAATCTTAATCAGCTGAAAAGTAAATACCTGAAAAGGTATAACAATACTTGTAACATTGACCATATGGATGCAATATGGATATCTCTTTTATGTGGCAACAATATGAATTTAAATTTTTCACTCTATGAAATTGTATGAGCTTGTTTTAACCATTTTAAGAAAATTGTCTTGTGGTATTTTGTTTTTATAGACATTACCTTTTATGTGAGTTTTAGCTGTTATTTCTATATATTATTGGCTTGTTGTTGATACATAAGTAAAACCTGGTCGGCTATGTACATCTTATGTGAAATAAATAAATAAAAACTAAATAAATAAATATGTGATGAATTGCCATCTGGCAAGGTTGTGTAAGCCCTGGCTTTTTTAAATTTCATTAAATAATACATTATGCAGGTAATTTCCATCTCTGAAAGGGAAATCTGCTCATCAGAATCCCCTTTCATAAACTCCATGCCATAAGCATAGTGCAGACTTGTGCCTTGCTGCATCAGTACCCTGTGTCACAGCGCCTGATCTACCAGTGGCCAGAGCAGGATCAGAGGCCAAAGGTGCTCTCTTGACAGCTTGAGTGGCACCCATGTCTCTGCAGTGCAGGGGAACATTTATAATATGCACCCCTGATCCAAAAACAACATTACCCTGTAGATGTTGTCCTGATGGCACACAACTGTAAATATAAACCATAACTGAGTTAGGGTATGGTGGCCAGCCTCTTTCTGAGGTATCCCAGCCACATTAAATTTGTTTTGCAAACGTGACAGCCCTATGACCCAATTCAGCTGAGGAAGGATAATGTATTTTCCTCCCAGACAAGGGTGTGGAGGGTGGGATTTTTGTACTTTTGTAAAGGGGAGGTCAAGCCCTTCCACCAGGATAGCCACTCCACAGGACCCTGGCCTGGGAACAGAAACCAAGAGGCATACCCATTCATAGAGAGCCAGATGTCACACCAGGCGGATGCATTTCTAAAGTCATTTGATCCTATTCAGGAGAGGGGGAGAGTTAGCATGAGCCAGAGAGGGGTCTGCACAGTGTTTTGAGTATCCTGCCATCTTTATTCTCTATACATCTCTTTCTCTTTCCTATCCCCACCCCTTGCTCTGGAGCATAGCACTTTGGGAGTGACATCAGAAGGGCAGAGTCAACTCATTTCAAGGGCAGGGATTGGACCCTAAAACAGGCTAGCTTATTTCCAATCACCTGAGGACTTTTCCCTATAAAAGAAGCGGTTACCCATCACTTTTTTTAATCATCTTGCGAATTATCTTGTAGCATCTTTGAATCATCTCTTGAGCAGTTTTCACTGGACCGTGCTGACAGAGCAGTGCTCTCTAAAGTCCTCCAGTTGTGAGATGGAGGCAGGTGTTCCAAGGCAGAAACCTGATCTGTCTCCCAAACATCTGCAGGGGCTGTTGGGGGATGATATGCTGCCGGACCAGGACCTGCCTCTCTGACAGCCACAGAGGTACCCAGCACCTCACAGTGTTGGAGGACCCCTGCAGTTGTGTGCCAGCATCTCCTGTGTGTTTGGGATCCCGAGAATAAGGATCCATCTTGTCCTTGAGTTCCTGGAGTGGGACTCACAGCAAGATAAGAAGTGACCTCCTGCTGGAGCAAGATCATGTCTCTGCCAGCCACAGCAGTACCCAGGACCTCAGCATGTTCAAGGACCCCTGCAGCTGTGTGGCAGCCTCCCTGTGTTTGGGATCACAAGAAAGGACACACCCGTTCCTGAGCCCCTGGATTGTGACTCACAAGACCCTGAGAGCCAAGACAGCCAGGATGCTAGGATTTTCACCATTGAACTTCTTGGAGCATGTTTCAAGAACTGTTCAGCAATTTGAACCAGCAAAACCCTCTGTTGCTGCCTTTTGCTCTCTCCTGGTGTTTGCACTGTGCCGGGAAGTCGAGTTTGGCACTGCTGAAGCATCAAGTACTCCAAATAATGTACTATTGACAGCTATGTGCTCCTTTGGTACATTGTTAGGCCCTAGAGAATTGTTAGGTCACTTGAATTGATGTAATCTTTCTATTGGCATACAAACAAGACAGCAGCTAGGGATGGTATGAAATGTACATAAGCATTTCAATTTATTTTTCGATCCAACCCCCCCACTGACACACATCACACCCCATAATGAAACACACAGAATAGTCCACGTTATATATCGGTTAACACAGCCTGACAGGCCATTGATCATAGGAAATAAACACAGTGTGGCTCATTGTAAGTGCAGGAAAAAAGTGGTGGTCATTCCGTTATTGACACTTTTTCTGCACCACCAAATTACAGGTTTTCCAGTTGGGTGGTCTTATTTACCTCTTAGTGCTGGAGGTAACTCAGGCATCCTACTGGCAAATAACAGCCGGCATTACAGGCACCGGTATTACCAGTGGCGGTAATAGGAGCAATCCCCCCATGGAGTCCTATGTAATCCACGGAATGGGGGTTAAACTATTGTTGCTGCCACCTGAAATATGCTGCTAATCCCAGCATATCAGGCGCTGGTAACAGTAGGTCCATTTGCTGGTATCCTGCCGGATTTACAAGCAGGATTCTAGCAAACACTGAATGAGGGCCATTGTCATTTTGTTCCACTTTCATCGAAATTTAAACAATCAATGATAATACATTGTGTCATTGCACCTACATTTGCCTGCATCTATAGAGCTACACCCAGAGCATATTCTAAAGGATATACAGAAATCATATTATAGCATACATATCACATCATTTGGGCAACAGCTAAAAAAAAAAAAGAAATCTGTCTACGCCCATACGTGGTAATCATCAAGCTATGCACTGTCTGAATATGACTCCATGTCTGATGCATTTTATATATATGGATCAAATATGTCCCATAGTTTGTCTGATTGTGGGGGTCTCATCCGCTCTCTATAACTACTCCTCTCCAGAGCACGTCTTGGACAGAAATGTTGCCTGCACCCTTTTCCCGAGGAATGCCCCAGCTTTCCAACTGGTTAGTACAGTCTTACGGGCCACAAATAACATAACATGGATAGGTTTCCTCACTAGGGCATCATCATGGCACTCTTCCAGACCAATACAAAATATTATGTGCATGAATGAGCATTTGGTACTATAGCCCTGAATGTGGGATATGTTTGACAGTACCATTGTCCAAAACGGCTTGATCTTAAGACAAGACCAGAAAATGTGCTCCATTGTAGGTGCTTTTCCATACTTTCTCCAGCAGGCGGGCGACTCTAGCAATTTCATACCAAATAGCCTTGTTGGAGTAACGTAAGTTCATTTTATGATTTTGTATTGTATTTCCCTGTTCTTTAGATTGTATGAGACATCTTTGAGCGAAGAGAAGTAGGTGTAGATATCCTCTGTTTCAACTATTATCCCCAGGTCTTCCACCCACATGCAAGCGAGGGTCCCATTGCTGCCTAGATTATTCGGTACGTGTAGCCTATAAAATGTTTTGATCTTCAGGAATTCAACGATATCTCTGGTGAATTCCGAATCGCAGATCGACAAACCTCTATTACGTGTATCGTGTGTATGTTCACTATTTACATTAGAGCCTTATGTTGTAGCCACTCAGTGTCTGTGAGGCCTAGTATTCCCTGTACCTCTGGAATGGTAAAGTTATGTACTCATCATAGAGATCCATAATCCACACATTTTTCAGGTGTGACTCTTGTCTGACCTGAAGGTTTGGCGGCTTGTAAAGTGTTAATACTCAAAGGCACTTTCTTATTACGCCATATGAACTCACCCAATTGCCTGCCTAAACCTCCAAACATGGACGTTGTTGGAGGCAAAGGGGTCATATATGCTAGGTATATTAATTTGTGCATGGAGTTCATTTGTATTGCATTGATACCACCCATATGTGAAAGTAGAAGTATGTTCCATCTGATAATATCCTGCTCAATCTTACCAAAAACGGGGGCGGGTTGGTGGTGTTATTTAGTTCAATTAGTTATTTAATATTTGCGCTAACCCATATCCCCAGGTACTTAATCGATTGTGGTTGTAACTTAAATGGAACCATCATACGGGGATACCATGGTATATCAATTTGTAATGGCATCACTTCAGATTTATCCCAATTAACACTGTACCCAGCAACTATCCTATTTTCCTGCAATATCGTGCATATCCGAGGGAGGTATAACAAACTCCTTCCGATATACAATAAAAGATCATTGGCATAGATGGAAACCTGATGTTCCTCGTTCCCCCTATCAATGCCCTTCCATCCGCTGTCCATACGCAATTTGGAGGCCAATGGTTCTATCGCTAACGCATATAGGAGGGGTCACAGTGAGCACCCCTGACATGTTCCGAGAAGAAATCACAAGCATCTCAGAGGTTGGCCATTTGTGACCACTGTTGCCATCGGTTTGGCGTACAGAAATTCAACCATTTTAACAAAATGTCCCCTAATACCGAATTTATTAAGAACAACAAACATATAGTTCCATCTCACCTTTTCGCATTTCGGCATCAAGGAAGAGGACCACATCTCCATGTTCAAATGGCTGGAAATAACCTGCAATTGGCGCTGCATATTATCAGAGGAGTGATGATTTAAAATGAACTCCTTTTGGTATTGATGGATAAGTCTAGGCAATAGACACTCTAGTTCTCTGACCAAACATTTAGCTAAAATCTTGGTGTGCAAGTCAATGAGCAAGATCAGTCTATATGAGCTGCACTCATTTGGGTCCCTTCCTGGTTTGTGAAAGACCACACTATTTGCCAACAACATGCACTTCGGAAGATATCCTGATTCTACTGGTCCTGGAAAGGCCGCTGTCAATCTTGGTGCCATTGACTAGAGCATAGGTCTATAGTTGGGCCATCTGGTCTGACCGTGTTACCTGGGGCAAGTCCTGTAATGGCTTTGGTCACTTCTGCTTCTGTAATTGGGGCATTGATCACCATTAGATCTGTCACAGGAATTGAGAGGAGCCGCATTTGTTGTAGGAAAGAATGAACAAGATCCATGTCCATGTATGATGGAGCAGTGTATAATTCCCTGTAATGTTCTGCAAAACGTAGATTGATGTTCTTGTCCCCATCCATGTTTCCCTCTGAGTATTTCTGATTTTCTCTATTATTTGCACCTGTTGTCCCCCTTTAAGCACTAATACCATCAGTCCTTAAGGCTGATCCCATTCTGCAAATATAGTTTGGGACCATTTGGAGAAACATTTCTGTGCACGTATATGAGATATGCTTAATTTCCAATCTGAGTTTTACAATACGTGCATGGACGATGGGATTTCTAGTTCTCTTATGTGTGGCTGTGTGAATTTAGAAGTCAGGCACATTTCTTGGGCTTCGCATTTTTTAAGTTTTCATGCCCACTGTGAGATACATTGTCCCCTAAGAAAGGATTTATACACATCCCAGGGCCTGTAAGGATATTTGGCGTGTTACAGCACAGAGTACAGCACTACTGCACAGGTAGCAATTTTTTTTTATGCAGCACCACCACATGGGTGCGGTGCATTGCTATGTGTGTTACCAGATTAACATGGAAAGACAGGCTATTCAGTCAAAAACGATTTTAACATATAAGATGCAAATCTATTTTTACAGTTAAAAGCACACGTGCACATTCAAAAATGCACACTATTTTTCACCTGAAATGCCTATGGTGCAAGAGACACATTTGAAAACTAATAACTAACATTATTAATAAACAACCTGACTAATAAAAAATCATTTAACATAACCCACTAATAAAAATGTGTCTCCACTGCAGAAATAGGCCTACTCTGAAAGTGAACTTTTAAACGCACATTCATTTTTTTTTCTTTTTCTCTGCTGCTCTGTCCACATAACTCAGGAAGCCAAGGGCGAAGGTACAGCAAATCAGTTGGTTACAAATGGTTACTGTAAAAAGGAGCCATTGTGTAGAGAGGGAGGATGTGGCATGATTAATTTCTGATTGGAGCAGCGTCATAGCAAGTATCATGCTAGAGGCAGTGATGAGGGTTTTGCTGGGGGGAGTTTGAAGAGAGAGGGAGAACAGTCGAGATTTGGCAGAGCTGGGAGAAGGACCTGTTTCCTGGCTGAAGCATTCCTATCTGCAAAAGCTGAGAATTCCAGATAATAACCCCGGTTTGAGAACGAAAGGCGCTCGTTTTCACTGGGGTTAATCTTCAAGGGAGCCACATTCAGAAAGAGAACAGCTGAATAAAACTCGGGCTGAACAGATAAGGTAATTACATAAGTGTGGGGGCTGAGTGTGTACGAGAATATTCAGTCAGTGCAGGAAAGGAGATTCCTGTGATTTAATCACATGTTAATGTTGCAAATCGAGTTCTTTTCTCCGCCACTCTCTTTTCAGTGTATCACAGACAATGCTGTTACTGTGCTATTTTATTTATTTCTGTAAAGAGTGAGATCGTGTTTAAATGCAACTTTTATAATACAGAAAAATATTTGAAAGCAGACGGGTGGTGTGTTTTATATTTACCAATACAGTGCTGATGATGTGGGGAGATTTTTAAACAGTGCAATTGTCATTTTAAGACAGATGTGTGCATGATCATATTCAGTATGGACAGTTGTGAGTGACTGTTTGTAGCATAGCTCGTTGGAGGTACATGAGCCAACGGGAAGAGGGACTCTCTGGACATAGTTCCCTACCGTATATAAGGTAGTGGAAATTACCACAGAATTACCACATATAGCTCTCTGTCGTAAATAAGTCAGTGAGATCGCCCATGGTGGCACACTAACACTAACACTGAAAATGTGGTATTCCTGAAATGTAGGCCTGAGGTCTCTCTAGTGATTACATGAAAAATCTAAGCAAAGATAAGGGATTCTGGACATTGGGGCCACAAATAAAACAAGGGAATTATGCTCACCAAAATACCACCAACCACGCATACCAACCACGCATACCAAATATGCATGTCTGGGTGCTGAAATAATGCATGTCCACTGTATTATTGTTGTACATGGCCCAATCTGAATACAAGGAGTGATTGTTGCTAAGTTATTTTTCGGCGGTAAGAAAATACCGTCAGGCCCCACATCTCCACAAAATACCCTACATATTTATGGTGCGTTGGCCGGGAAAGTGATCATAGAGTACCTACTGGGCGTGGCAAGCGTGTCTCACACTGCCATTTGCACATTAAAGGAAACCCATTTTATAATAGCAGTGTGCCACTAAAAACGAATTTCAGAATGTCACAAAGGGAAACCACATTCTCAGATCTAGTGCAATATTTAGAGGCAAAGTTGTTTGCACATGGGAATTGGTCATCGAATAGCACGTTAGAATGGAGTAACCGCATTCAGGGTGAGGTGCAGAAAGAAAAACTAGACAATATTTTTGCAGAAGGCAGCATAATTCAGGTCTGCCTTACAAGATTATTGAATGCAGCCGATAAAAGTGCAGAGAAAGACTGTTTAATCGGCTATGCAGCAAAATATGGTTTATTTTAAACAAGTCCCTGCGAATGCAAGAGAATGATACTCAGCTAATTAACAGGTTAAAAACTGAATTAGATGGGGCAAGTAAAAATCAGGAAATGTTGAGAGCAGAATTGGATGTATGCCAAAAAGATATGCAATTAAAATGCAGAGACTTTGATAATCAGTTATCCAAAAGCAAGAAACAATTTGAAGATAGTGAGCAAGAATTGGCACACTTAAAAGCCTTAGTGGATCACATTAGACAGGATAAAGATGAGGTTGTTTCAGAGATGCAGATTTTACAAAAAGAACATTGTGAAAAAGAATGTGATCTCCAGAGCGCAGAACAAGAAATGATTAAAATGATTCAAGAAAGAGACAAGAGAAATAAAGAGTTCAATGAATGCAAATGTGCGACATGCAGTAGGTGATTAATAAGATGAATGGTGAAAACAACTATTTGCAAGATGAAGCCAACAGACTCCTTAAAAAGTGTAAGGACTTAGAACAGCAAATGTGCATTCCCAGGTCCCAGGAGAGGCGGCAGGGTACCACATTCAATGGAGTGGAGGTGAATTCTAGCTCTGCCTAAAGAGCTAGTGCTCCAGTGACTGGGCCGGTGACTGAACTTGGTTGCAGCGCCCTTGGGGGATTTGATACTCCCATTGGGGGCAGCCACCAATCTCATACACCTGAAAACAGGATTGAATCACAAAATAGTGCAATTCCATGCATTGCAACAAGTAGCCCCATAAAAATAATGAAATCCATTAAAGCCCTGATCAAACCATTTAAAAAGGGAGGTGAATGCTGCATTGAGGATCACTTAGAAGCGGTGCATGACATTTTTAAAGCACTCCAGATACCTAAGGAACAGTACAGACAATATTTTCATTTAACTTTAGATGCCCCGACGGCCAGCATCATAAGGGGATTAAATGAACAGCAGAATATGACATGGTTGGAGTTTGAAAAAGAAATTAGGCGTCATTTTTCTCCTTTTCAGTCATTGCAGGAGGCAAAGAAAGTCGCTTACACAATTACTGCTGGACCTAATACATCCCCTCGCCAATTTTTACAAAACTTAAAAAGAGCATTTTCTCGCTTTGATGTATCTTTTGACTCAAATTCCAATGAGTTTAAAACTGCATACTTCTATGGGCTACAGAAAGACATCATATCCCAATTGGTCCGTGAATTTGACCGTGACAAGTCCCTTGAATGGATTGTACATCAAAGCACAAAACTATATGAGGTACTCTATTGTCAGGGTAGAGAAAGTGATAAAATGAAAGATACTAGACCTGAATCTAAAGAACCCTCAGCCACAGTAATGGAAATCAGGTCAGCCAAAATGTCCCTTGAGTCTGCTCAAAGCCAAGGTAAAAATAATGTGACACCTGAACAAAGGGGTAATCAACAAAGATCGCCATTTCCTGGACCAATGTTCCAATCACATGATCCTAGTAATAGAGAGAGCTACATCAGCCCTAGGTATTTAAAGGGACAGACCCCGGGTAGGATATCGGCCTGATATGGCAGGTATGAACAATAACCAGAGACAAAATCAAGATCAAAGAAATGATGGTCCCTACCAGTCATTGGGGACACAGAGCAGATTTGATCCCAACACCATGATATATGGTAATCAGGATAGGCCCCGATATGTGGATCGATTTACTGATAATGGAAATCAACCTAGGGGCCAGTACCCACAATCTGAGAGACAGGACATGAGGCAAAACGTGAACTACAATCCACGTCAGTACAATGATTCCCCACCAGGGGATTATAATCAAAGGATGGGTGCAACCCGCTCCCCTCCACAAATGAATCAAGAGTTCAGAAACCATCCCAACCGACATCATTCACCTGAGAGGTATCAGAATAGATCCAATCAGGGGGAAAACAACCAATATCGACCTAGACCACAGAAAGAGGATCCTAGACAGATGGAAAGGTTCCAGTGCCTTGAGGCCCAAGTGAAAATGTTATCTGAGCAAATAGGAAAGCTCTGTACAGCGCAAAAACAACCTTCCAAAGAGGGGGCTGATGGCCATAGCAATGACCGGGGGGGTTCCGAAAAGTGACTAAGTACTCATGATAACTGCAGTGCCAAAATGACAGATTGCTCTGATATAATTTTGCATAACGACTCTGAGATGCCTAATGGATTAAATGTGAAAGTGCCAGTAAATGAACTTGTGACAGAAAGTGCAAATAATTCTAAAAAAGAGGTACGGTTTAATCTAGAGCTAAATAAAACAGTAAAGATTTGTACAAATGAAAAAGAAACATTAGGAATTCCAAAAGAAAAAAGGGACAGACTTAAGAAAAATGACTCATGCATGGGGAATACCAGTGGACAGGGAGTAAGTGGGGATGCTATAGCTCCTTCCCTGGGCAAGCAAAACAATGACCAAACACAGACAGAAAAAGGAAATACTCACAAGGAGGGTACAAGTCAATCACCTGAAGAATTCTTTGAGCCACATATTTTTGAAGAGGCTGAAAGGGCTAGTATCACACTAAATGATCACAAATGCACAGAATTAAAAAATGACAAATTGATGAATGATGTTGTTACACATGTTCAGTTGGAAGGTTGTAGTGTGGTCTCTGATGTTACCCAGTTGGATGGGCGAACAGTGGCCACACTCCAAAAAACCTCTGATCATGGAGAAATGAATAAAGTCTCTCGCGCAGAAATGGGTAAAAAGGAGGGAAAAATGTCTTTCCATTTACCAATGTGTTTAGCCAAAAGTGAAAAAGACCTGAGAAAGGTGAGCCCTGAAATCAGTAAGAATTCACATTTCTTATGTGTATTAGAGGAAGTTGAGGACAGATATTATGCACCCATCACTGTAGAAGAAAAATGCCACACCTTTGCTATGATTGACACTGGCGCACAGGCCACAATTATGTCCAAGGAGCTGGTAAAGAGTATCAATGAAGGGAGACCCCCACGGAGTCAGATCACAGTGAAGGAAAATCAAGACCCAGTGCATAACTTTAATGGGGAGGAGGTGCCCATCATAGGTGTAACTGAGGTTGACATAAAAATAGGAAAGCACGGAATGAAACAAGAGGTATTGATCACATCTATTTGTGAAATTCCATTTCTGATGGGGACAGATTGTCTGAAAAGATTGTCTCCTTTAATAGATGGGGTGAATGGAGTGCTGTGGTCCTTAACCAAAAAACCATTGAGGCCTAAGAAACTAAAATCACAAAACAGTAATATAAATGAATGTCACACCGTTGCCAAAACAAATGATGCTGTGGAGGTATATCTCCAGAATAGCTGCATACCTAGTGTCACTGTTATATTAATGTGTCAAGACAAAATGCAGAGCGACAATGAAAAACTACCTGTACAAATATACTTGGACCCAAGGAAAAATTGGCAGACTGCCATAGATGAGCACACATTACGTTTTTATTTAAAAGAGAAAACATGCAAACAGAATATTACTCCTAAAACAGATTCAGAAAAACACATTACCACTCTAGCAGAAATACACATGGAAGATGAGCAACCATGGGTTCATGTTGGTATAAATGACTATTTTAAAACAACAAAAGCCACTTTAGCGCTTGAACATGAAAGGAGTTTCATTAATGAGAAATTGTTGCAAAAAATAATGGAGAGGGAAGAAATCCCGAGATTTAGGATTAAAAACCAATATGTTTCTGGCTTGGACAGTCCAGACTTTGAAAACCGAATTGCAGGCAGATACATGCTTAAAATTAGCATTGGGCAGAAAACAATTTACCATAATGTATGGATAGTGAGTGGAGCACAAAATGAATTTTACATGGGAAATGACATCATGCACAGAATGTGTATGGTGTTAGATTTCCTTAATCAAAAAATATGGTCACGCCTAGGTGGTCCGGCACCTGAATTTGAAGACAAAAGAAGGGCTTATCATTGTGCACAACTGGTTCCTTATGCAATCGAATTACAAATGAGGAAAGATACTATTATTCCTGCATTTACAAAACAGTTTGCAATAACACTGAAATGCAAAAATGGACAGCAGATGAAAGGTTCTGATGCATTTGTATGCCTGAATGAATCCATAAAACAGCAAGGCCTGGATTATGAATACATTCCATTGGTAGATATTGGTGAAGGATCTGTAAAAATTATGGTAAATAATAAAGGTTGTCAGGATATTCATTTAGAGGAAAACTCCCCATTAGGAATGGCCATACAAAAATCACATTATACGGCAGATTTAAATAACATGGTGATTGGAAATATTCCTGAAAAGTATGTAGATGCCAAGGGTGAGTTGCCAGAACACCTGGACTCTCAGCCCAAAGGAATATTTAAAATTCATTCTGTGTATCCTTATGATTCAAATGAGACAGTGTGCTGCCATCAAGAGGATTGCATAATATTTAATTTAAATGAAAATGAAACAGAAAATCAGCCCATTGAAGTGGAAGCTGATATGCCAAAATATTTAAAAGTGGCAGCTTTACAAAAAGACACAGCCACACAGTTAGAGGAAAGCGCCGAGATTCCATTACCAGAAGATTTTCCAGAATTTTCCAAAATGGTAGAAGAACAGATCTCCTTAGCGAATGCGTGTGAAAGCAATGAAGAGAGGGACAATCTGAGGGAGATATTTATGGAGTTTAAGGATGTATTTGCAAAAGATGCTTATGATTGTGGTTTAACTGATTTACATGTGGCCACACTACCAGAAGGGTGTCGCAGAAATCCAGTGTTTGTACGCCAGTATAGACTACCGCTGGCATGTTTAGAATCATTGGCAGAGATTATTAAAAATTTGGAATCGCGGGGAATCATCCGGCCCATTCATAGCACATCCAATACACCTATTTTAGGTGTGTTAAAGCCAAATGGTCAATGGCGGCTGTGTGCAGACTTGAGAGAGTTAAATAAAAGAGTACCAGTATTTAGATGGCCACTGCCATTCATTGATCAGGGCCTAGCTCAGATACATGGTTCAAATGTATTTACCACATTAGATCTCACCTCTGGATATTGGTGCGTGCCATTGGCAGAGGAGATACAACATTTATTTTCCTTTACATTTGACAGGACTCAATATGCCTGGCTTAGAGCTCCGTTCGGGTACATCAATAGTGGGAGTGAATTTGGCATATTTTTGAGAAAGGCCATGCCGGATGCAGCGGAAAGAGGAACAATAGTTTATGTGGACGATGTCCTGATAAAAAATAAAAGCCTGAAAAGCCATTTTGATGAAATAAGACATGTACTTGGCCAATTGCAGAAAGCAGGCGCCAAAGTATCTTTGCAAAAAGCACAATGGTGCAAGAAAAAAGTGAACTTTCTAGGGCACGAAGTGACTGAACATGGGCTAAATCCACAAAAGAAGAAAATAGAGGCCATACAAAGATTAAAAGATCCTAAAAATGTGAAAGGAGTAAAAAGTTTATTAGGGATGACAGGCTATAACAGAAAGTTCATTGAAAATTATGCAGAAATCACTCAACCATTGACTAAACTGCTTAAACTGAATACTCCCTGGAAATGGGAAAAAGAGCAGTCTGATGCAGTGGCTAAATTAAAGGAATGTCTTGTAAAGGCACGATGTTTAGCATACCCCATAAAGGACAGGGATTTCTTTATAGAATTAGGTTTTTCTGAACATTGTATGTCAGCAGTGTTATCACAAAAACACGATTTGAATCACAAAACCATTGCATATGCAAGTAAGGCATTTTCCCAAGTTGAAATGAAATTTAATGAATGTGAAAAGGCCCTAATAACCACTGTGTGGGCGCTACAACATTTCCGCCCCATTGTTCAGGGAGAAAAGGTGATTATTGAAACAAATCACCAACCGTTGCAATTTTTAGAGAGTAAAAGAATTAGATCAGGTAATCTAGCGCACTCCAGAATCACTTCATGGACGCTGGCATTACAAGGTTTCCCCGTAGAAGTGAGATATGGACAAAATAAAAAGAACCCAATTGCTCAAGGGTTAGCTGACTTACATGACTGTGCAGCTGAACAAATACCAAATGAAATGGAAGTAGAAACTAGTTTGCAGGAATTTGAACAATCACCACACAAAGCTTTTGATGAAAAAACATGCAAGGATTTGCCAACTGTATATGTGGATGGTTGTGCTTTTCACATTGAAAATGACAGTAATAAACAATTAGTGGCAGGAATAGGAAATGTCTGGTTGAAATGTGAAGGTGTCCCCAGTATAGGGATGAGGATTGGAGATAGGAGCAGTCAGGTGGCGGAATTGGCAGCCATTTATAAAGCAATTGGTACTGCAGTTGATAAAAAGTTCAGTGAAATTGTCCTGGTGACTGATTCTGACTATGCACGGAATAGCTTTGTGGAATATTTGCCTGGTTGGAAAGCAAGAGGCATGGTTACATACAACAAAAAGCCACTTAAGCATGGAAAAATGATACAAGCCATAGACAAATTGGTGTCAGAGAATAAGTTAACAATATACTGGAGAAAAATTCGTGGGCATTTAAAAACACCAGGAGAGGATAAGGAGGGAAATGATAAGGCAGACCACCTGGCTAAGATTGGGGCTGTGATGGGAGAATTGCTACCTATTGATTATTTAATGGGTGAAATACAAATTGATGCAGTCACACGTTCTAAAGCACCAAAGGAGGTAGATCAACCGGTGGTGCAGTGGAGTCATGACACGCCAGACCAAGATTTGATTGAGGCACAAAAGAATGATCACATTTTGGGAATCTATTATAATCATTTGATAGATCCCGAACAAAATTCTTTGACAGAAAATGATTGTATGGGAAAAGTGGAGTTGAGGGTGTTATTAAAGAACAAAACACGAATTAGATTACAGGATGGACTCATGATTAGAGAGTCCATAACAGGACAAATACAGTGGGTAGTACCCCTTTCATTCAGAGGACTAATGCTACACCATGCACATGATGCCATAACTGCAGGCCATAGAGGTTCACAAAAAACATTAGAAATACTAAAAGATTATGCTTACTGGCCACATATGTCCCAAGATGTGGAATTATATACTAGAGGATGTCTAGTATGCACCCAATTTAAACCTGCTTCACCAATGCATAGAGCACCATTGATGAAAAGAGGCCTAACTCTCCCATGGTCAGATTTGCAAATAGACTATGTAGGTCCTTTAAAAAGGTCGAGCAGGGGACACCGTTATATTTTGAGTGTGGTATGTTTGATGTCGAAGTGGATTGAATGCATTCCTGCACCAGATTGTAGTGCGCAAACAGCAGCCACATTGCTGGTGAACCATGTGTTCTCAAGGTTTGGGTTGCCACAAAGAATTGAGTCAGACAGAGGAAGTCATTTCACAAGTACTCTAATGAGTAAGGTATGGCAAATACTAGGTGTGAAAAGGAAACTACATATCGCATATCGGGCGGCGTCTTCAGGTACAGTTGAAAGAAGCAATAGGTCTGTTGTGGATATTTTAAAGAAATTTGTGGCAGAAGCAGGTTCCAGCTGGGATTTACGTTTACCGTTGGTTTTGATGGCAATCAGATCAACTCCTGCCAAGGCAGCAGGTGTTAGCCCCCATGAGGTCTTGACAGGTAGGAAAATGGTGTTACCACAACACCTACTATACAGAACACATGAGCAGACACTTGTGAGTGCATCCACAGTTCATGAATATATTGATGAACTGAGGAGGCATTTGCAACATGCATTTGCTTTTGTGCAGAGAAATCTGGAAAGAGCTGCTGACAGTGCAAAGTCTTATTATGACAAAAAGACATCAGTAAAGGAATACAGTGTAGGGGATCAGGTGTAAAAGTTTCATTTTGGAAAAAGTAAACAGAAAAATTCTAAATTTCTAGCAGCCTGGCAGGGGCCATTTCGAATTATAGATAAGGTCTCTCCTGTAGTTTATAAAATTTTGAAAAATGAAGGTGAAACGGCAATAGAGCAGTTTGTCCATGTAAATCAAATCAAACCATGCCATCCCAGACATGAGATCAGGCAGCTTGAGCATGTAGAAACAGATAAAGTCCCTTGAACACAAAAAGAGAAAATAAATGGGTACAATCAGGGGGCAGTGACAAAGAAGTTAAAAAGTTGATTGTTATAATGGCACATAAACACTGTAATATATGTAAAAATATATATTATAAAATAAATAAATAAATAAATAAATACAAATATATAATGGAAGCTCATGGTTGGTGTGCAGAGAGAAAATGTATTAAATATTGAATGCTGTTTTATATGTGCTTGTTTTCTTTTAACTTGTGTTTAATTTCAGAAAAAAAAAACGAAATATTTTTACCAAGCATGTTTTATTTTTGGCAAAAGGGTGAAGTTAGTATTGTGCTATGTACTTAATTTGTTTATTTTCTATTTGATTTAGAAAATTAACATTATTTGGTCGGAGGTTCCGGGATCAGAGCCCACGGGAGACGATGGAGTCCTGGAGCCCACGTGGACGGATTCCGGGAAAGCCCCAAAGAGGGGTGAAGACCAAGGCTGCAAAGCGATCAGCATTGAAGATGATACCGATGATATGGTTAATGATGATGATATTTGGAGGGATCTTCAAGAATTCAGAAGCACAGGTTGTCATTGAACCTGGACCAGCATCTGGTATCGCGGTGGAAGAGGCACCAGGATTCATCATGAGTGATAGAAGGATGATTTTCCAAAATATATACATACCATTGAATCCTGAGATTTTGATTGAAAAACACTTGAACAATACCGGAATTAAGATTGAACAGACTAAAGAGTGGCTGTAAATAAGAAAAGAGGACACTAAGCAGTCAATAAGAGATATATTAATGCAATTGGAAAAAACATTTGTGAATTCAGCAGACATTAAGAAGAAGAGAGGAAAGAGAGGTGCGGTGATGCTCGCGATATCAATGGTAATGTCTATAGTTGGAGCCATAATAGGCACCACAATATCAACAGCCAATTCTATTTCGGTAGGAACACTGAGTACTAAAGCGCAACAACTGAGTATTGACCTAGAAATAATACAAAAAAACATTAGATGGAATTAGAGGGGGACTGGATGAACAAGTAAGATTCATAAATGAAACTGCAATCATTCTAAATGAACAAGCGGATGTAATGCAACGGGCGACTAAAATAATACTTAAGCATGACAGAACTTTGAATGAAATATTGAACATAATGAGTCCTGTTGATAGACTATTAACGAATTATATGAGAGAAGTTCAAACTGCAGTTTCACAATTGATTCAAGGACATATCCCCTTGTATTTTGTTTCGCAGGATATTATTCGTCAAATGATAGAAAGATTGACCAGGAGGGAAATTGATATAATACAGGTAAAAATTGCATTCGAAATGGGTAATGCAATGCCGTTATATGTGGACTTGGAAAGACTAGAGATCGGATTTTTGCTATGCATCCCATATGTAGCCCCTGAACTTATTTATCAAACGAAGTGGGTACACAACGTGGGATTTTGGCAAGAGGACAAATTTATTAAGATTAAGACTCCAGAAGTGGTGGCATTTCAGTCATGGGAACCTGAAGTTTATTTAATACCAAGCCTGGAAACATGTGTAAAATTTAAAGAACAAAATTATATGTGTCCAGGTAAACCGTTTGTTCCTGATGCCACAGATGCTATTTGTGGTTTGAAATCTGACCCAAGTATATCAGAGGGATGTGAAGTGATTATTAGCAATATGGGGAGTGAAGAAATGGCACAGGCTAAGATGGTCAGAGGTAAATGGTTGATCAGCACCTGTTTAAAGAACATGACGGTAGTACATTTAAACCATGGAACATACGTGGTTAAACAGGTGAAATATAATGTTTTTTATTTACAGGTTCCAAAGGATACAATTGTGTCAATTGGGGGGTTAACATTGTTTCATGTAACAAATGATGTTTGGGAAAGCCAAGTGGAAAATATCGATTTTTTTCAAAGGGATACTTTTCCAATAGACCCGGATGTGGAATATTTATTGAATCACAAAGAAAGACATGTTATAAAAATGAATTTGAGAAAAAACAATATTACAATTAGTAATCTGGGGATAATAGAAGTGGAAAGATTTAATTGGGGAACCTGGGGGGAACGCTCAATAGTGGGTTTGGCTGTCCTGGTGCTAATCATGGGTGGATGTTTGATTGTGCTATCAGTAAAAATGAAAATGTTACTGATTTTACTAGCTACGTCAGGAAGAGAAAGATATCCCAATACACATGCATTTTAAAAGAAAAAAGAAAGAACAAGTTGTTTTTAGGAATTGGCTTGGATTGTAGCCAAGTTCTAAAAACAAAAGGAGGGTATGTAAGGATATTTGGCGTGTTACAGCACAGAGTACAGCACTACTGCACAGGTAGCAATTTTTTTTTATGCAGCACCACCACATGGGTGCGGTGCATTGCTATATGTGTTACCAGATTAACATGGAAAGACAGGCTATTCAGTCAAAAACGATTTTAACATATAAGATGCAAATCTATTTTTACAGTTAAAAGCACACGTGCACATTCAAAAATGCACACTATTTTTCACCTGAAATGCCTATGGTGCAAGAGACACATTTGAAAATTAATAACTAACATTATTAATAAACAACCTGACTAATAAAAATTCATTTAACATAACCCACTAATAAAAATGTGTCTCCACTGCAGAAATAGGCCTACTCTGAAAGTGAACTTTTAAACGCACATTCATTTTTTTTTCTTTTTCTCTGCTGCTCTGTCCACATAACTCAGGAAGCCAAGGGCGAAGGTACAGGAAATCAGTTGGTTACAAATGGTTACTGTAAAAAGGAGCCATTGTGTAGAGAGGGAGGATGTGGCATGATTAATTTCTGATTGGAGCAGCGTCATAGAAAGTATCATGCTAGAGGCAGTGATGAGGGTTTTGCTGGGGGGAGTTTGAAGAGAGAGGGAGAACAGTCGAGATTTGGCAGAGCTGGGAGAAGGACCTGTTTCCTGGCTGAAGCATTCTATCTGCAAAAGCTGAGAATTCCAGATAATAACCCCGGTTTGAGAACGAAAGGCGCTCGTTTTCACTGGGGTTAATCTTCAAGGGAGCCACATTCAGAAAGAGAACAGCTGAAGAAAACTCGGGCTGAACAGATAAGGTAATTACATAAGTGTGGGGGCTGAGTGTGTACGAGAATATTCAGTCAGTGTAGGAAAGGAGATTCCTGTGATTTAATCACATGTTAATGTTGCAAATCGAGTTCTTTTCTCCGCCACTCTCTTTTCAGTGTATCACAGACAATGCTGTTACTGTGCTATTTTATTTATTTCTGTAAAGAGTGAGATCGTGTTTAAATGCAACTTTTATAATACAGAAAAATATTTGAAAGCAGACGGGTGGTGTGTTTTATATTTACCAATACAGTGCTGATGATGTGGGGAGATTTTTAAACAGTGCAATGGTCATTTTAAGACAGATGTGTGCATGATCATATTCAGTATGGACAGTTGTGAGTGACTGTTTGTAGCATAGCTCGTTGGAGGTACATGAGCCAACGGGAAGAGGGACTCTCTGGACATAGTTCCCTACCGTATATAAGGTAGTGGAAATTACCACAAAATTACCACATATAGCTCTCTGTCGTAAATAAGTCAGTGAGATCGCCCATGGTGGCACACTAACACTAACACTAAAAATGTGGTATTCCTGAAATGTAGGCCTGAGGTCTCTCTAGTGATTACATGAAAAATCTAAGCAAAGATAAGGGATTATGGACATTGGGGCCACAAATAAAACAAGGGAATTATGCTCACCAAAATACCACCAACCACACATACCAACCACGCATACCAAATATGCATGTCTGGGTGCTGAAATAATGCATGTCCACTGTATTATTGTTGTACATGGCCCAATCTGAATACAAGGAGTGATTGTTGCTAAGTTATTTTTCGGCGGTAAGAAAATACCGTCAGGCCCCAAATCTCCACAAAATACCCTACAGGCCTGAGGGAATTCTAATCACTATTCAGATTCGACCACCAACCCTCGTCTGGGGTCTCTATCAAGTGTTCTGTGAAATCTGGGTGGCGTAATGTTGCCAAATACAGCCTCGAATTTGGAGCCTGCCTTGGTTCATCTGTAAATTTGATCTTCAGTAGAACCGGAGCATGGTCAGATAGTGTCATAGGAAGAATGTCACATTGATCAACCATGTGGGTAACCTTGGACGAGAGCAGCCAATATTAGAATCTAGCATAACTATGGTGATGATGTGAATAAAACGTATAGTCTTTCGGAGCTGGGTAACATCTATTATTATATGTAGCTAGATCCTCCATCAGGGCAAGGAGAGTCTTGTTTTTCGGGTGAATGTGTTGTGGGGCAGACACGCTGTTTGTCCAGTGCCCATTACACTGTGACATTGAAGTCTCTCCAAATCAGTGTCAATTGGCCTATAAACGATGGACATGTTTCAAAAGTGTCTCTGTTGGTCTATAATTAAGTAATATGACCCGAGCGGCAGGGGCATTACCGACTCAGGTAATGCCCCGGGCCCATAGTTAACAAAGTCCCCGCAGGATTACCTGAGCCGGTAATGTCCCTGCCGCAAGGGTCATATTGCTTTTAGTAACCCGGGCCACAGGATTTGCGTGGCCGGAGCACTAAAAGCATTTTTTCCTGTCCCGAAAAAAAAAAGAAAAAAGAAAATGGCCGCCGGGAAAGGGAAAACGGAGTCCATTTTCCCTTTCCATGGTGGCCGTCAGTGTTCCCAGTGCGTCCGCTCCCGAAAAAAAAGGATGAGAAGAAGGTAAGTGGGGCTGGGAGGGAGGAAGGGAGGTAGGGGGAAAAAGACAAAGAAAAAGAAAAAAAAACGTACCTGTGTCCCCGGCGGGGGACGATGGAAGCCTCCAGCCGTGTGGAGGCGCGGAGAAGGGATGGCCCCACTCCAAGCCTCCATCGGGGACAAAGGACGCAGAAGGTAAGTGGGGTGGGGTGGGCAGGGAGGAGGGTGGAAAGGAAAAAGAACGAAAAAAAAGCCTTACTTGTGTCCCTGGCGGGGGGCGAAGGCAGCCTCACAGCCGTGGGGAGGCTCGGAGCGGGGATGGCCCCGCTTCCAGCCTCCTCATTGGCTGAGGGGCCGCCATGCCCCCCGCCAGGTACAATGGCTGTGGAATCCCATCCGAGGGATTCCCGGATGGGTAATGCCTCAGCAAGGGCCAATCAGAATGGTTGTTTCATTCTGATTTCGCCCTCGCAGGGTACTAAATATTAATAAGTGTGATTTAGCATTAATATAGCACCACTCCTTGTCCACAACAGAATTAACAATCTTTAGGGGGACCCTTTTATGACCCAGAATGGACACTCCCCTTTTTTATGATAGGGTACATGGACCACCTGTCTCACCAATCCCCTGTGAAGTTTCTCTGATTCTAGTAGCTAAGTGCATTTCTTGCAGAAAGATTATGTCCCCCTGCATAGCTCTCATGCAATTCAAAAGCCAGAGCCTTTTAATTGGATTTGCCAGTCCCTCGATATTAATCTTAATGCATGTAAAAGCGGCCCTTAGAACTAACGCAAGTTTGCCATATGCTCTGTGCAATATAGCAACATTGCCATATGCATTCACATTTTGTGAAAACTATAAACATATCGTTAAGCAGCCTGATAAGTGTGCACCGGTAGGAGTAAGACAATCGTCGGGTGTGTGACCCCTAATACAAAACATGCTCAGTGAAACAGTACAAACAAAATAATGTGTGGTAGACCACCTGCCCTGCTTGCTCAGTGAACGCAGTTTAGGCAGAGCCGAGCAGAGCAAAATGCAAGAGATGTGCCAAAATACCCTTTGAAACACTACTATGGTCTTACATTGTCATGGCTAGACCCTGCATGTTAGATAAGTGGCCCATGTCTCTCATGGTAATGAACCGTTTTAAAAGACAGCTGCCCTGACTCTGTAATTTGAAACTGAACACATTCACTGATGTAAGGTACAGTGAGCTAAAATGTGATTGTAGACCTTCCTGGTGTGAGGCACCCATAAAAGATGAAGAGGAGTGTCCAACCAACTTATGGGGAGAAAGACTTCAGGCCAGACTAGACACACGTCACTCCTTAAACAAGATGCTGACAAGCATGTTTTCTGGATCTCAAGCAGTCCCCTGCCCATTAGTCGTATTCAAAGCTTCATTGAGAATCCGGATAGCTCACCAATGCAGGAAACTATCAAATCATTCATTGTTTGCCTATGGGATGGCACTGGACCCTTTAAAGATCAAATATGTAACCTCTTGCTCTAAAATCTGAGGCCCACCCACAATAATCAAAGCTTTCCTTGACAGAAAAACTACTAGAGCGAGATATGGGGAAGCAGCATTCAGATTTTAAGGAGAAGGGCCATGTTTCATCCTATATATTGTGTGTAGGTAGATATTGCAAAACATTTTGAATGACCTAAGAAAATAGATTTTTGTGGGTGGTGCTGTGTCCTTGAACCTGCTGGATCTCTCAAACAGTTTAGATATTATCAGTCACTCCATCTATAGCAGTCATAGTTTTTAAGGAGGGAGCAGTGGGTTGGGTAAATTAATTTAAGACAAGCCACTCGAAGAGGATAACAATCAGTCTGTTCTCATCACCATAGAGACTAAAGAAACGGAACAGTGTGTCACCACACGGTAGCCCCATATGCACTCCTATGGGAAAACCTCCCTGGAAACACTCACAGGTCTATCTACCCTACAGTCCCTAGGAAGGAATGCAGATGGGAGTATAGCCTTAAACTTTATAAAACTGTTTTAAGAAACCAATGTTTTGTACCAGCACTTAATCTGTATAGCTCCCGAGAGGAGAGCAGGCGTGTTTACATGGTAAATTTGCAATTTTAAAGAAAAGTGGTAAGAGAGCCGATGCTCAAACGTACATACAGATTCAAATGAGGGTATGCGTATGCATCAGATAGATTTTTTAATGGTGCAGAAGAGTATAACAAGTGAAGTACAATAATGAGTTCAGGTGCTACTCAGCACTAATCAACATCTGTATAATACACGTTCTAATTTTTCTTCAAACAATAACAAAGACGATCGCTTCTTGCGAGTTTTCAAAACAGGATAAGAGGGCTTCTCAAAGAAATTCACAGTGGCTAGTGTTTACAACATTCACACTAGAACTGTTTTTAAGTAAAACCTCAAAGTCCATTAGGACTATTCCAAATAGCACACTTGAATTCAAACAGTTGCCAACGCGTTTCGGATTACTACAGAATCCATCTTCAGGGCTATAGTTGCTATTTGTTCCAGTTCTTCCAAATATATCACAATTCAGGTCTATAAAAATAACAGAGAACATGATCACTAAATGTTTACCATTTTACTACCACAAGAGATCACTAATAGTATTAAGGGGATCACTAACCTCATAGTCCATCAATAGTAGATGTCAGGTAATCGAGTCAAACTCTCAGGGCCTCAGTGCACTACTGGGTGCAGCCGTAAAGGGTGTCGGACGTGAGGATACCCGGTACCCTATGGGAATGTAAGGATGGGGGATGTAAATTAAAAACAGGGAAACCTCATTGTCAAATAACATCAGGCCCCTAAGGCCTCTCAGCGAGTCTCGAATTATCTCATGTACAAGTGGCACACCTTACTCGGCTCCGTGCAGTGCGCAGTTACGACATACTGACCCGTGAGGGAAGTAAGGGGGCATAAAGTGTCACTTAGCCAATTTGAAAATCACGGTGCTTCAAACCGAAAACTGCAAGCACCCCAAACATGCGGTCACAGCCGGATTAACTACAAGCACGTTGTAACATTCTATTGGTGCTAGCATGCAGTAACATGGTTCCCCATTGCAGCACTAACCATCAACGCTTTTAGGCGGAGCGTACGTCTTCTAACCTACGTACATTTATATCAATACAAAACATGCCGGACACCTATACAATGACAGATCGATTCGAGGAAACTCCTCTGGCGAGCGCTCACCTCGCTGTGTCTGGAGACAGTCAGCCGTCCGACGCAGAAGCGCCGGGCTGTAAGCATCTTGTGTTTATCGGTTGCCGTGGTGACTTCGCGCATGCACGCGTGTGCCCCCGGCCGCCATCTTGAAGTGGGCAATCGTGAGCCTATTTACAAGCAATGCATAGTACAGTGAATATACTGATGTGGAGGGATCCTTCGATCGCCGAAGCATCAAAGAACTGCATTTCTAACTAACTAATGGTGGGTCCTTAGTAAATTAATTGGGCTACTTGACGGGGGGCATAGGGGTAATGCAGATCCAGGTCTGCTGGGGCTCCCATAGCCACCCAATTCAATAGTACTAGAATCTCACAATTGCTTGGAGGTGGACACAGGGGAAATGCAGATCACAGTCTGCTGGGGCCCCCATGGCCACCAGGTTCATTTCTACTAATGTATATCAGAATTATATGATATGATATGATATGGCATTTGTAACGAGCCTATACACACGTGTTTCAAGGATCACAGCATACATTGTGTGTTCTATTCCAAAAGCCATGAGACTAGCCATAGCCTGTTCCATAGCAACTGCATCTTCAGTCAATTCCAGTATGAATGATGAACCTCAGAGGACAAACCTCTATCTCTCCATTCTGCCGTGCTAGGAACACCCAAGCGCGGCGTCCTAGCCGTTCACATTCTAAAAATCATTTAGCAGCCCAATCTTTTGCAGGATAGATAACATTTCCCAAATTTGTCCATAATTTCTCACTTTCATGAACAGACAACCAAGGTGCAGCGTATGATTAAGGTAAAGTGAGAAGCCTATCACAACAATCTGCCGTACTTGGAACCCCCAAGGCGAGCACCCAAGCCGGTCACATTCTTATTGACATCTACCAGTATGTTACTTAGCTGGATATGTTACTTGTGTTAGACAAAGCACATCAAATCAAATTCAAGGTTCATACCCCTTGGGCTGAGACAGTCCAGTAGTTCTATCCATAGAATTTCTCTCTGTTGGAGATTCCTTGAAATGTCACCACCCCTCGACCCCAGTTTAACCTGTTCGAGTATGACACATTTGAATTGTGCCACTGTGTACCTGGCTTCTGCAAAATGTACCGCGACTGGTGATTTCTGGCTCTTGGTACATATGTTAGATTTATGCTCCGTCCAGCGTATCTTGGCCTTCCTACTGGTCATCCCCACATAGTAGTAGCCACAAGGGCATTTCAGGCCATAAATAACATTCACTGCATCACATGTGCATGAGTGTATAAGCCAAATTGGTTTGCCTGAGTGTGGATGTCTGATACTGTTGCCCTTATTCACATAAGCACAATGTTGGCAATTCAAACAGGGGGTCTTACCCCTGAATGTACCCATATCAGGTCTCGGGGTTTGTAGTTCTGCCTTGATGAGGCTACTACGTAGTGCCTTATTGTTCTTATAAGCAAATGTGGGTGTTTTTGGGAAATGTTGTTGTAGCTTTGGGTCCATTTGTAGCATTGCCCAATGTTTCTGTGTTATTCTCTTAATTATTTTACTTTGCATAGAGTGTGTCATGACATATACAAGTGTTTTGCCGGTCTTCTGAGCTTTCGGTGTAAGCAACGTCTCTCTCGAAATTTTGCTCACTCTGTCTTTCACACTGTCTATGAGTCTACGCTCATAGCCCCTTTCCTGGAATTTCTTCTCCAACATTGCAGATTGCCGTGTATATTCTGATGTCTCAGAAATATTTCACCTGTACCTTAGAAATTGGCTCAGGGGGACTCTGTCCAATGTTCTCTGTGGGTGAAAGCTAGTCGCAAGAAGCAGACTATTCCTGTCAGTCGCTTTCGTAAAGATCCGGGTCTCCAATTTCTGTGCTTGCACATAGATCTCAATGTCCAATAAGTGAATGCTAGACTTACTCGTAAGGGTTGTAAATTGGATTCTCGGATGCATCTGGTTCATCATATTGAAAAAGTCTTGTAGTTCATCTTCCGGTCCACTCCAGATCCCGAAAATGTCATCAATATATCGTGCGAACATGGTCAGGTGCCTCGACCATCTTGGTGATGTAATCACGTGTTCGTACTCGAGAAAATACATATATGTATATATATATATATATATATATATATATATATATATATATATATATATATATATATATATATATATATATATTGCATAGCAAGGAGCCATTGCTGCCCCCATGCTAGTTCCTGAAATGTGTAAAAAGTATCTCTCATCGAACTTAAAATAGTTGTTCATCAGAACAAGCTTAAGTATGGTCAATACAAAAACTCGGTCTCCTTGGCAATCCTCTGAGTTTAGTAACAGCCATTCCACTGCCTCCAATCCCGATTCATGGGCTATATTCGTGTACAGTGACGTTACATCCATTGTAAATAGTGTGTCCCGACCTTCAACAAACTGTACTGCTTGAAGTTTTTAAAAAAAAGCCATTGTGTCCCTCAAATACGTGGGTGTGTTCTGTATCAAGGGTTGTAGGATCCTGTCCAAGTACTGTGTGAGTGGCTCCAAAAGGCACTCTGTTGCAGCAGTTATTGGGCGTCCTGGAGGTTTCACAAGCCTTTTGTGAATTTTAGGAAGTATATATAAGACCGGTGTTATAGGGTGCTTATTCTCCAAAAACCTCTGTGTTTTCTCAGATTTAACCTCCCTCTTTTCTGCTTCATCCAGCGTTTCCTCTATCAATGCCATTACTTGTGTAGTCGGATTAAACAAAATTTCCTGATACGTTTCCTTGTCGGACAACTGCCATTCTATTTCCTCCAAGTAATCATGTTTATCCATCAGCACAAGGGCACCCCCCTTGTCTGCCGGTCTAAAAATTATTGCGTTGTTATCCAACAAGTTCTTCAATGTTTGGCGCTCTCGAACCGAAAAGTTGCCTAGTCCTTTGCTCTTATACTGCAGTTTATTCAGGTCTTGGAGTATTGCCATCTCAAAGGTTGAAAGGACATGATTCTGTACTGGCGGGTTGAACTCGCTCTTTGGAGGCATCTCGAGGTACTCCGATCCCTCATCGCCTTCCTGGCCATCTTCTTCCAAGTCTGCAAAGAACAGTTTCAACTTCATTTTCCTAAGCAACTTGAAGAAGTCGATCTTCTCTTTCAGAAGTGTACTGTTGTTCTGTGGAACGAAGGAGAGCCATTTTCTCAGCACCTGCAGTTCTAGATGGGAGAGTCTGTAAGAGGATATATTCACTACTATGTCTTTTTCTGTGTCTTGTTTCTGGGGGATTTCTTTTTTTGTCCGCGTCTGATAGGTCTTTTTCTAAAAAATGCACCTCTGCGTCTGTTGTTATATTACTGCTAGATTCCGCAGGCTGTATAAATTCAGGCTCTGTAGCCGGGTCTAATTCTGTGCTTGAAGTGTCTGAAGACGGGGCCCCGGTATGATCCGCTCCTGATTTTGGTGTTTTGCCTTGATATGGGTTACTAGGGCGATGTCCATAGTATTCTTGCAATGTATAAACGATGTCCAACTTATAATCAAGCGTATCCCGTCTGAATTTACGAATTTTCTACGTTTGTAATTCCTGCCTGTACCTTTGTATTTTTTGATTTGTGTCGTCTAGGACTTCTTGGAGTTGATCAGCAGAATAGCATTTGGTTAAAGATGTTTTGAGGTTTTCAATATCTTCGTCTAGAGTCTTAAGGCTCTGTGCAAGCTCTTCAATTGTAAGGAGTATAAGATCCAAAGAGCACTTGTTAAGAATCTGGCGCCATCTTTTCACGAAAGTGGGATTTTCCTTGCACAATGTAGGTTCGAGATTAACCCTTAACCCCCTTGGGATCCTCTGTGCCTTATAATACTGAGCTAGTGTTGATGCATGTAGTTTGAGATTAACTTCCCGTCGTATTTTCCACTATAGTTGTTTTATGAGTGCCTCTGGTTTCTCTGAGGTTAGCAACTCCTTCCCCGTTAGTTTAATAAGTGATAAAATGCGGTTAGCTTCCTCTGTGCTGAAACCTAAGGTCTCAGCTCTATTATTGGTAGTCTGGTCTATTTTAGTGAAGGACATACTGGCCCATGTACAAAATATGAGTTCAATCTTCGTGTGCCCTCCCTAGTGTGTAGCCGCTAAGGAAAAAGTGAACAAAAGAAGGGGGGCGGGAGGCACTAACACATCAATAATTAAATAAACAATAACTAATTCAATGTCGACATAGGTACTCAATTTACATAAACTTTAGGTGCAAAGGGGCAAATGCCACGAGGCCACTCGGGGCTGAATAGAGACTAAAGAAACGGAACCGTGTGTCACCACATGGTAGCCCCATATGCACTCCTATGGGAAAATCTCCCTGGTAACACTCACAGGTCTATCTACCCTACAGTCCCTAGAAAGGAATGCAGACTGGAGTATAGCCTTAAACTTTATAAAACTGTTTTAAGAAACCAATGTTTTGTACCAGCACTTAATCTGTATAGCTCTCGAGAGGAGAGCAGGTGGGTTTACATGGTAAATTTGCAATTTTAAAGAAAAGTGGTAAGAGAGGCGATGCTCAAACGTACATACAGATTCAAATGAGGGTATGCATATGCATCAGATAGTAATGATGCAGAAGAGTATAACAAGTGAAGTATAATAATGAGTTCAAGTGCTACTCACCACTAATCAACAACATCTGTATAACACACTTTCCAATGTTTCTTCAAACAATAACAAAGACGATCGCTTCTTGCGGGTTTTCAAAACAGGATAAGAGGGCTTCTCAAAGAAATTCACAGTGGCTAGTGTTTACAACATTCACACTAGAACTGTTTTTAACTAAAACCTCAAAGTCCATTAGGACTATTCCAAATAGCACACTTGAATTCAAACAGTTGCCAACGCGTTTCGGATTACTGCAGAATCCATCTTTAGGGCTATAGTTGCTATTTGTTCCAATTCTTCCAAATATATCACAATTCAGGTCTATAAAAATAACAGAGAACATGATCACTAAATGTTTACCATTTTACTACCACAAGAGATCACTAATAGTAGTAAGGGGATCACTAACCTCGTAGTCCATCAACAGTAGATGTCAGGTAATCGAGTCAAGCTCTCAGGGCCTCAGTGCACTACCAAATAACATCAGGGAACTGCGCACTGCGCGGAGCCGAGTAAGGTGTGCTACTTGTACATGAGATTATTCGAGACTCGCTGAGAGGCCTTAGGGGCCTGATGTTATTTGAAAATGAGGTTTCCCTGTTTTTAATTTACATCCCCCATCCTTACATTCCCATATGGTACCGGGTATCCTCACGTCCGACACCCTTTACGGCTGGACCCAGTAGTGCACTGAGGCCCTGAGAGTTTGACTCCCCGACAAGATGACAACATGGGAGGGGAGCTGGGCCTTGCGTCTCCGGCTGGCGGTGGGATCCCTGCCACTGTGCTTCACAGCACCGTCTCCGCCCTCTTCATCAGTTGACACTGCAGACAGGGAGAGACAGAACACAGCCATCAGGGCACTGTACAATGGTCTGATACACACATGACAGTTGCAGATGAGTGGCAGTCTCAAACTTCACACATGGCATCACACTCCCCAACACACATATCATTTCAACCCACACACATGCGCAAATTAACAGGAATGTTGCAGCAGGCAGCACCATACAACAGCATGAGAATCCAAAGGTTAGCCTGACATCACATGCAACACGGGGAGTGCCAAACACATGCACACACGCCACCAGACATACATGCATCTGCACATCTCCACCACCTGTCGCAGTTAAATCATCAGCATCCATGTCACATCTGCCAATCAGCCTCCTACATGTCGGTGTCACATGCATCCATGGTGTATCACAGCGGCACACATGTCAAATACACACACATGCACATGTACATTGTGCACATACATGAAGGTGGAACCAGCATCCATGTGTCACACCACAACCATGCCACAGTACATCCACATAATTCATAACATGTGTGTACCGACACATGCATTTGGGCACTATGCATTTGAACACATACACCATTGATGTGCCTCACACATGACTGGACTCACATGCGACAGGCTAATGTCCCTGTACATACACATCCATACATAGGCCTTCCAAGACATATGTCCAACCTGCACACTCATGCGACACCTCGACATGCACAGCGCCAATCAGTAGGCATGGTCACTTACCGCTCGACTCCAGACGGGTCTGCCTCTGAAGGATCTGGCAGTGGATCGCTGGGTTTATGCGTTCCAGGACCCTCATCTGGATGTTGCTAAGGTGGTCCTGGCACTCCTCTGCATGCTTTCCCTTCAAGAGGCGCCGGGCCTTTCTGAGGGTCCTAGACTTGAAGTCCTCCCAGCGCTTCTGGACGTGTTCCATGTTGCGGGCTGCCACCCCCTCCTCGTTGATGGCAGCCACGATGTCCGTCGAGATCCTCTTCCGTCCTTCATTGTCGCCGCGTGAACTTCCAAAGAGGGTAGCATAATGCCCCAGGACTTGCTCCACCATGATACCAACTTCTGCAGCACTGAAGCTGGTAGCCCTTGCCTCTCTGGCTGGGGGTTGCCAGTGGTCTCTGATGGTGGTTCCCCCGACATGGCAGGTGGGTCATGGGGCTGGGCTGTGGAGCGATGGAATACCAGTCAGGAGTCTTCGGTTCCAGCAGGGGTGGTCACAGCAACTGGACCCCTGCCGATGGCTGACATGCAGGCACCAAATAGCAGGGTACGTGGCCAGCAGGCAGGCAGGGAGCAGCAGATGGCAGGTGGGAGCATGCTCTGGGGGGCAGGAAAATGGCTTTCAGGGCAGGAGCGTGGTCTTCCGAGTGTTGTCGCATAGCCAGCTTGATACGGAGTGATTTGGCACATGAAAAAACTGCACGTCAGCGTGTAATTCGAGGAAAGGCCCTTAGCGCGTAGCGCATCTGCGATGTTACATGTGCAGGCGTTTCCCTCGTCACGGGTGCATAGTGATTCAGCATGTGAAAAAACAGCACGTCCGCGTGTTAATGCGTGTAATCCGAGGAAAGGGCCTAAGCGCGTAAGTGACCTGACGCGCGTGGTTGTTTCCCTCAGCATGGGTTAAAGGTGAGCTGGCCCATCAGTTCGCTGTACATGCCTTTCGTGGAGACCAACGTGTTTGTTGCTACTTTGTGTTGTTTTGTGCGCCATCACAACTTCACAGTGGATCAAGGACGTATCTCTTCTTTTGGATGGGTTATTGGCTATGCATGTTTTTCATTATCACGCTAGTCTGACGGTGAGTCGCGCATGCTATTTTTCCCACTGCAGGTGCCCCTGTGTATTGCGTCCCCGTTTTCAAGGTCATAGTAGCCTGCATGTCCCACGCGTATGTGTTTTTCGTGTCCCTGGGTGCCACCGCGTACTGCAGGAGGTTAATTCCACACACGTGGGCTACCGGGGGTTGCGTGCACGGTTTTACTGCAGTTTTGGGGTGCCTGAGCATTGCTAGACCCGTCACTTTATCACCAGGGTCACATACAGCATTGCAGTTGCAGGGGTGCTGTTAACATCTTGTATCCCACCTCCTTCGCCCCAATTGGCCAGGACAATTGTCGTGTACACCTCCCATTGGCACTACTACATCTGTGCCGGCACTACTCCATCTGTGCCATGGCTGGGAGGCCACGAAAGGTCAGGGGCGCCTCAGCTGGGCGTACTCCACATGGTGGGCATGGTCAGGGATGTGGCCGGGGTGACCAGGGAGTAGGGGGACTCCAGGGTGTCCAGGGTGACTGCAGAGGGGGAAGAGGCAGGGGTGCGCCAGCTCAGCACGATGTTGTGCCACGTGTTGGTGCACTCATGCCACCACCCCCTGCGGCTCCGGGAGATGCAGTTCTTGTATCTGGCACTGGCGCCCATGTGACCCGGCAGTCCGTTTCATCGACTGCCACGGGCCCAAGGGTAGTGGTAGCTGCAGGTGCAGCTGTGGACACCACCACCCAGGCTCAGGGTCTGCCGGCGCAGGCTGCGTTGGCACTTGAAGTGCCCATGGAAGATTTCCATGAGGTCAGGAGGCACACCGTATGTGCACACAGGGCTGCCCTGACCGAGGCATGTGTCCCTGGGGCAGTAATGTCATCTGCTGCCCCTACCAGCCGGGTGTTGGCAAGTGCATGGCAGATGCAGTCTAAACCACCCCGGTTGTGAGTCTACCAACCAGGACAGTCCCGGTCAATGACCCTGGCACAGCGGATGTTGCTGCGCAGGGTCCATTCCAGGGCACCCAGCAGCCACTGATGCAAGTCAGGGCTTACGTCCATTTTCTACCTGCCACTCCCTCGGTTCCTTCCACGAGCGCCACTGCCCATACTGATCAGGGAGCATTTGCCAGCCAGGGTCCGGAACAGCGTCCAAGCGGAGGAAGGTTGCAACTGCAGTAGAGCCTGGGACCCCAGACATAGCTACGGCCTCCGGCACGTTGAGGACGAAGCCTCTCTGCGTGCAGGAACTGGACTTCCTTGTGGACTGCGTGCCTGAACACAATCGTGACATGCTAGTGGGGCCGAATTGTCACACTACGGCTGCCCATCATAATACCCACTGGAAGCAAGTTGCGGATCATCTGAGTACATTCGACCATGAGGTGCGCACAGCTCAAGAGTGCAAAAAGCATTGGGATGACCTCAAAAGCAGTACTAAGGTGAAACATGCCTCTAATTACAACATGACTCTGGTGACTGGCAGTGGGCCACCACCTGAGGAGGAAGACCTCACTCCGCACGAGTCAGTCGTTGCAGAGTTCATACCAACAGGAATGGTCGAAGAAGTGGGAGAGATGCTGGACTTTGATGCCCCATCCAGTGAGTGTTGTCACGTGTTTGTCGAGGCCATGTGTGTTTTGCTTGTGTGATGTGTTGTGCTTGACTGCCACTACATGTCATGTGTACATGGTTGGCATGTGCAAGTCATGCAATGCTTCACTGATGCATGCCTGCTGTGCAGGTTAGTGGACATGTAGAGCAGACGGGGACTGTCCTCATCACCACACTCGCACCCTACTCACATGCTAGTCACCCGGCTGCCCCTCCGATCCAAGTTCCAGCTCACTGGCCCTTCTGCATGTAGCCAGGGGTGTCTTTCCTCTCAGCACTGGGACTAGGTCATTGCATGACTGACTTGCATGTGTCCTCTGCCTTCATGAGGGTACTCCACGTAGGCATGCTCCCTTGCCCCACCACCCCCCTGCACCACAATTTGACCATGGCACTGGTGTGCATCATGTTGGCATACTGCCCTGGCCTGTTCAAGGCTCCTGTATACATGCAAACTTCCACCAGACAACCTGCCCGACACATGCAGTGGGGTACATCCTCTGTCCTTGATGCAGGGTGTCTCACTTGGACTGTGCAGATGGCAGATGCTCCACAGGGACATGAGTGCCCATTCATGCTCCATGTGCATTCCATGCATGCCCCTATGTGTCCTTGACAGTATGATCATAGTAGTACATGTCCAGGCTGACCTACATTTTATGGCATTTGATCATCAATTCCATGCCCACTCTGGCTCAGGCCAGCATCACCCACAGGTTTAGGGTGTCACAGTCTGTGTGGGGCACATGCCTTACCCTGTTTCTGTCCCACTGACTCTGTTCAACTGGTGTAGTGGCTTCTGCACACATGGGTGTACTACTGAGGGTTCAACATGTTTCCTGCTTACTGTCCCATCATCATCTGCTGTGTTGTCAGTTGACTCAGATGATGCAATTGACGCTAGTCAACACTGTCTGGCAATACACAGGTCTCTGAAAGGACTGAGGACTAGAGCAGGCACCGCTAATTCTCTTGTTTTGCACATAAATTTGCAGTAGATAGTATTGCTTCTGGGGTGCAGCCCACTAACTCGTGCTACCGTGTGCAGCACGAAGAGAATAGACTGTGTAAAGAGAGACCTAGGCAATTTGCCTGCCGTGTGGGCCGCACACCCTTATATCCCGTTGGGATCTTTTTTAAATATTTTAACTTCTCAACAATTTTATTCAACCAATGTTCGATTATCAATTCTGTGATTTATTCTGGAGCTTCAAAAAGACAATGTATTGTTGTTTTTTTTTTAAGAGCAAACATCATGGAATGGCCAATGCATTTCGGACTTAATAGCCCTTCTTCGGGCCTTGTCTAATCCAAAAAAGAAACCAAATAGCAAACATCAATATTTGTTAATTTAACAGAGAAAAACAGTGTAATCAAATCCAAACGTGACAAATTAGAAAGCATAAAAATAAAGATAAATGCAACAGGGTACCCACGTACATAAAAACACAAATGAGAAAAAAGAGGAGAAAGAATATACATGAACATTCTTCATTGCATATATAATACACCAACATGTTTTATTGCGATATCACATTAAGTATATGGTTCTCTCCTTAACTAAATCCCCTACTTTGTGCATATATACTAATTGTTGATGCACCTCGTGTGAAAGCGTGCATACTATCCAAGTGAATGCCAGTGCACTAAACGCTAAATTGTTGTGCCTAATAGTAAATTCTATGTGAGCACATGCATGAAGATGTTACTATTGTGCGGCTTACACTCGTAATCTAAAATCTTACCTTCCAAAAAATGCCGTTCACAAGCGTAATTGCTTTCACTTCAGTGTGCAGCGCAACCGTACTCGTTCAAATACACACGTTGACCTGTTTAAATGCAATAACGTTCTTTAAATATGCATGGTAACATGTTTAGATATCGTGACATTCTTTAAATCTGAAGCGGTACTTTACCGAGTTCTAACTAGACTAATTAGTGCATTTCACGTACCTCGTGTGCAATGTCAGTCTTGTGTCAATGCCGTTTCGCGCTGACTCATTGTTAGCTGCCGCTCCTACCTAAGTAAACAGTGAGTGTTACCCCGGGAGTGAGGCTACGGTTGCTACGGTGACTGCCACCTCCAACATGGCTGATTCTCCATGTGAATGCCGCCATTTTGCGTGGGGCTTCATAAAAAGAAAAAGGGATTGCTCATGCTCATTAAAATTTGATACTTCTCATAAACTAATTATATCAGACTATATAGCGGATTTAGTCTCTCATTCTGGCTGATGCAGTGTCGATATTAGATAGACACACAACTTTATAAATCTGATGTGTTCATATCTGTGATAGCTTGAATTATGGTGCCTTATCAACAACATGACATGCATGCAAAACCTCAACAAAAATATATTTATAAACAACCAAGATTAAATGCAGTTAAACTTAAGTAGAAATGACACAAATAAAAAATAAATAATAAATAAAAAAATGAAAAAATAAAAAATAGAAAGTGAAAAAATTACGCACATGCGCAATACTCAAAATCATAAAAATTATGATTACACATCAGAATGAACTGTATAGGTTATAGAAGACCAAAAATGGAGATATCATTCTTAGAATGTCATCTAGATGATGCTCATATGCGTCACATGTGATAAAACAACACAGTGGGGTTGCCTGTAAAGTAAAAATGTTTCATAGGTCAATTTGATTTATAGGAAACAGTCCAAATCAAATTCTTCACTCATTCCTCTAGGTGGTAGAGTGTCCAATCGATCTATCCAGAACGCTTCTCTTGGCTGACGTATTCTTCTTGGATCAATGCCTGGCTATTGATTATTCAATACTTCTAGTATTTGGAATCTTAATTGAGCCACTGTATGTTGTTTCTGATCAAAGTGTCTGGCAACTGCTGAGTTGCAGTTCTTATTGCGTATGCAAGACTTGTGTGCGTTCATCTGGATTTTTAATTTCTGTCCAGTTTCACCTACATAACATAGTCCGCATGGACAACGTATGCAGTAAACACAATTCTCGGTGTCACATGTCCCAAAGTGTCTCAGTTTGATCTTTTCTCCTGAATGGGGATGTGATACTGTGTTCCCTTTAATGATGCTGTTGCAATTATTACAATTCAAACATGGGTAGGTTCCCTGTCATTTGTGTTTCTGTTGTCTGTCTTTGTTGTCTTTGGTGTTGACCAAAAGGTCACGTAAGTTGCTTGAGCGTTGATACGCAAACACAGGTTTGGTCTGAAATAAAGTTTTTGTACGTTCATCGCTACTGAGTATGGGCCAATGTTTGGTAATGCATCTCTTTATTTGTGCATTCCGAGAGGAGAATCTTGACACATACACTATTGTAGGGGCATCTTTCTTAGGTCTTTGTTCTAGTGTGCTGGCTCTGGTCTGGCATTGGTCTTAACTGCCACTTTAGATGATGCCTGATCTAATTCATCTTGGCGATATCCTCGAGCAAGCAATTTCTTCTGCAGTTTGTTCAATTCTTGATTTAGTTCACCTTGGTCACTGATGATCCTTTTCAGGCGTAACATTTGTTCATAAGGTAAATTGCGTAGCGTGTTCTGCGGATGAAAAGTCATGCGATGTAGTAGATTGTTTCTGTCGGTATGCTTGGTGTACAGTGAGGTTGTGATTTGTTGTTGATCAACCTTTACTTCCACGTCAACGTAGTGAATATTGGGATTACCTATTTCCGCAGTGAATTGAATACAAGTGTCAATCTGATTGATATGCTTGAAAAAGTCTTGCAATGACTCGCTGGTTCCATTCCATACCCCGAAGATGTCATCTATATAACGTAACCACATTTTTAGTTGGTTCTTCCATTCGTTTTTTTCGAGGATATGTTCGGTCTCAAAACGATGCATGAATGCATTGGCATATGCGGGTGCCATGGTGGCTCCCATCGCCGTTCCTGACGTCTGGAGATAGTATTCATTCTCATAAGTGAAGTAAGAATTCATGGAAATGAAGGTGAGTAAGGTCAGAATGAATTCTTTGTATGCTCCTATATTGTCTTCCTGTAGTAGGAGCCATTCCACTGCTGCTTGCCCAAGATCATGAGGTATACTGGTGTAAAGGCTGTTAACGTCTATTGTAAACAGGATGTCATGCTCTTCAAGTTGAATCTGTTCCAAAATGTTCAAAAAATGATTTCTATCTTTAACGTATGTAGTGGTTTTCTGTATGATCGGTTGTAGGAAATAATCGATATAAGTGCCCAAGGGCTGTAGTATCCCTCCTGTTGCTGCCACAATTGGTCTTCTGGGTGGATTGCTCAGATCTTTGTGTATCTTTGGAAGTAGATAAAAGTGTGGTGTTTTAGGTCGAGGATTCTGTAAAAACTGTTTTGTTTTACGTGTGATCATTCCTAGTTTTTCCGCTCTTCTGAGTATTGAATCTAAGTCCTTTTTGATTCTATTGATCGGATCATGATCTATTTTTGCATAAATCGTGTGATCGTTAAGCTGTCGTAGGCATTCTCTTTTGTAATCGTCTGTGTTCATGATTACTAATGCCCTCCTTTGTCCGCCGGCCTTATAGTAATCTTCTCATTCATAATGATAGCCATTTCACCTCTACTTAGGTTTTTGTATTTAGGTGCGCCGAAATGTATCTTCTTCAGGTCTGCAAGGACCATTTTTTCAAAAGTGTCTACTGCAGGAACTGTGATGGGGGTTACAAAGGTACTCTTTAAATTCCACTAGGTATGACAGATTTTCGTCAATATGATGTTCACTTTCCATTTCAGCAAAAAACACTTTCAGTTTGAGTTTGCATGTAAGTTTGTGTAACTCGATCTTTGAATTAAACAGATTAGTACCATAAGTAGGTACAAATTTCAGACCTTTCTGTAGTACTCTATTTTCTTGATTACTTAGAGACCTATTAGAGATGTTTACTACTAGGTTGTCCGTGCTTGATATCTCGTCTGGACACCAGGTCCTTTTCCTCTTACCCCTCCTCGTTCTCTTCCTCCTTTGCTGTTGTCTAAAAAAGTTTGACTATTTCTTCTTGCTATGGGACCTCTTTCTGCTGTACTGTCGCTACTCCCCGATGCTTGTGGTTGATTTTGAGGATTTTCTTCTCTGCTTGAGTCTGTGTCTGAACTGCTCTGTTCAGTTTGGGGTTTCTTAAATTGAGGTGGCTGGTTCTGATATTTATCTGCCCAGGTGTAAACCTCGTCTCGTAAGTAGTCAAACGTGTCACGCCGGAATTTGTGTATTTTCCTTGCTTCTAAGTCTGACTTATTACCTTTATGTCGTGTGTTAATGTCTGCTAGAATGTCTGCAAAAGATTCTTCATTAGTAAGTTCAGTGATTTCCTTAGTTAATTCCTGTATTTCTTTCTCTAGGGTGGACAAATTAGATGACAGCTCTTAGATTGTAAGAAGAATGAGATCAAGTGAGCATCTGTTTAAAATCTGCTCCCACTTTTTTACGAATTCTTTATTTTCTTTAAATAATGTTGGTTTCAGGCCAATTCTTAATCCTTGCAGGATGCGTTTGGCTTTATAATAGCGTCCAAGTGTTACTGCATGCAATTTGCGATTGATTTCTCTACAAATGAAATATTCCAATTGTTTGATCTTCTTGTTCGAGTCTGTTTTTGCTGTCGCTGAATGTTTATATTTGACTAGACCAAGGATGGTATTTACCTCATCGGTTGAAAAACCTAAAGTGGTAGCTCGTGAATCTGTACGTTTTTCGATATCTTCATATGACATTTTTGCGTGCCGCAACTCTGAATTACACGGAAGAGTGAGATACAGAGAAAGGACTGAGGACTAGAGCGGGCACTGCTAATTCTCTTGTTTTTCACATAAATTTGCAGTAGATAGTATTGCTTCTGGGGTTCAGCCCACTAACTCCACATTTGTCGAGGGCAGGAGCCCGCAACAACAGCCACGCACCGTGCGTGCTGCCGGCCCCGATCCACGCTGCAGGAGCAGCTAGGATTCCAGCTGCCAGCGATCGTCGGAGCGCGGCCTCACCTCGCCGTGAAAGCACCGTTCCACACAGCTGCTGCAGTCTGGGTTGTGCAATCAGGCACGGTGGCCCCTGCATTTGCTGCCATTTTGCCCTCAACCCGCTCCCGCACCACGAGAATCCGCCGACCAGCATATTTAAAATGGCGGCCATCGAAACGCTTCCATAGCGTCCTGGTTGCCTAGCAACACACCGAAGCCTCCTATTTCAGCCGTCGCCATCAACCGGAGGCGGAAGCCGGCCCACGTCCACAAGGGCCACAGAGTATAAGGGTCCTTCCTGTCTGCCCCTGTCCGCCACTGCGCTACGGCGTGAGACGCTGCCCTGCAGTCCTAACGCCTCTTCTCCCTCCTAGCCCGGCAAACACACCCCCTGCAGCGTCGTGAAATCCATGATCCCTCCTGCTTGCTCTCCTCTAACGAAGACTCTCACCCATGAACTATGGCACCTGAGCCAATTACAATGTACTAGAATGAGCTCAATCTTAACTCACGGAAGACACAGTAACCGTAAGTCACTACCACTTGCCTGCTAATGTTACTGCATAGCATCTCCCTAGTCAGCATTGTGTTAGCCTGCCAGCATTGTGTTAGCCTGCCAGCATTTATGATAACCTGCCAGCATTGTGTTAGCCTGCCAGCATTGTGTTAGCCTGCCAGCATTTATGATAACCTGCCAGCATTGTGTTAGCCTGCCAGCATTTATGATAACCTGCCAGCATTATGTTAGCCTGCCAGCATTGTGTTAGCCTGCCAGCATTTATGATAACCTACCAGCATTGTGTTAGCCTGCCAGCATTGTGATAGTCTGCCCCGCGCAACAAACACACGCTCAGTATGTCCCCCCCGCTCCTCCACACCTGCCTATTGTGTGCGCTACTAACCCTTATGATCACATTACTCAGCAGCAACAGAGAGCTTCACCCTCACGACCTACACTCACAGAGACCTTCAACTATAATGGACCGCTTCAGTACACGCACACCGCCACTACAACTCACGGCACTAACACCTGACTCGAACACTAGATTAGTCAGACTCAGAGCCCGTACAGCCCCCATCCAACACCAGGCCAACACGGCACACACAACACTCAGAAACTACAGACTTAGCTCACGTACCACGAAAGTCAACACACCCTACTATCATAGGAACAATACCTCATACCACAGTAGTAAGTCTACAGTCTATACACCCAGCAGCAATCCCTGCACCCCAATTAACACTGCCGCTACACCAAATCCTCTTACCCCAGGACCTCAGAACTCCGGCCATACTCCATACAAGTGCGCTCTCCTCAACGTAAGATCCCTCAACGCCCACGCCATAGAAGTACATGATCTACTAACCACTAATGACCTAGACATACTAGCCATTACCGAGATATGGCTTCACCAAGCGTCTGGCCCTGCCATCGCTCTAGCCCTACCTCCAGGGTATGCCATCATCAGACAAGACAGATTGACCAAAACAGGAGGGGGGGTTGCCCTTATACACAAAGAAATTCTACCCATCAGAACCACACCGCACCAAGAAGAGGGAAATGTTGACATCCTATCTATCAAACTAGCACCTTCGCCGAACTGCACTATCAATATTCATACTATTTACCATCCACCTGGCCCCGCCACCAACTTCCAAGGCCAAATTAACCACCTAGTAGGAAATAACATTAAAAAAATCCACAAAATCACTCCTCTTAGGAGACTTAAACTTAGGACTCAACGACCTCAAGGACAAAGCTGCCTTATCTCTAGCCAAGGACCTCCACAATCTAGGATTCTCTCAAAAAATCATAACGCCTACACACGCTAAAGGACGCACCATAGACTGGATCTCTGACCACAATTGCAACATAGCAATCACAGCCAACACCAGCCTCCTGTGGACAGACCATAATCTCATTCTCTTCGATATCCCCAGCACCAAGAGCAGTAGAGTGCCCACCAAAGCTACGGCTACCCTAGCTAGAAGTTCTGAAAAAATTCACAGCAGCCAACATCAGTGCACTACTCAACGTGCCCTGTCTAAAGCCCCCTTTCCCATCAGACCCTAATACACTCGCGGAAATATTCAAAGATTCCATCACAAGGGCAGTCAACACTGCGGCCCCCCTAGAAAACAAAAAAGAGAAAAAATCCTTCCACTCCAACTCTTGGTTCTCAGAGGATCGCCAATCAATGTGCACAGACAAACGCCAAGCGCTCAAAAACTGGCAACGCATTCCCTGCGACAACACAAAAGATATATTCTAAACCATAGCCAAAAAATACAAAGAGGCCATCTTCCTAGCTAAATCCGAAGCCTACAACCAACGCATCACCGCAGCGAACTCTCAAACTAAAGAGCTTTTTCTGCATCTTTAAAGAACTAACCATACCTCCCACATGCCCAGACGAGATCGTCAAGGATGAGGCTTGGTGTACAGGCATACAAACAGCCATGCTAGAAATAAATAAAACTCCTCCAAAAAAAGATATCACACCATTACAACTCCTTACCCAAGCAAAGCTCACACACACCTATGAAACCTAACGTCAAAGCCAACAACATACCCAAGTTCACCTTCACCGAAATCTCCAATACTGAGGTCATCAACATCCTTAAACATCTCCAACCATCACTATGTAAGGGTGACGTATGCCCCCCAAAAATTATCAAAGAATGTGCGGAGCAGCTCGCACCCATCCTCACTGCGTTCATCAACGCATCATTTAGGTCAGGAATAGTCCCAGACACCCTCAAAGAGGCCTGGGTGCGCCCCCTCCTAAAAAAACCTACACTTGACCCCGCGAACCCCAACAACTATCGACCCATAACCACAGTTCCATTCCTTCTAAAATTACTTGACAAAGCCGCCCATATACAGATCCAACACTACCTGGAATCTAACGCAATCTTAGGTAAAAGGCAATCTGGATTCTGTAAGGGACATGGAACTGAAACCGCCCTTCTAGATTTAAAAAACGAAATCACCAACATTCTCGACATAGGCAAGCCCGCTCTCCTCCTCCTCCTCGACCTATCAGCAGCATTTGACTTGGTAGATCACAGCACACTCACCAACCATCTAACACATGCAGCACACTTTTCTAAAGACGCTGCCTCATGGGTAACCTCATTCCTACAAGGCAGAGCTATGAAAGTCTTCTCCAACACAGCTCATGCAGCGCCTTCCATCATCCACTGCGGGGTCCCACAAGGCTCGTGCACGGCCCCAACGCTATACAATCTCTTTACCAAGCCCCTATTCGACAAGCCGGACGCTATGGGGATCACCTACACAAATTACGCTGACGACACGCAGATACTCTTGCCCATGACTGGTAACTATCATCAAGACTCCACCGCCCTTCAACTAATCTACTCCACCATACAAGCCTGGATGGCCACCAACGGCCTCTGTTTGAATGGGGACAAAACTGAAATCCTCATCTTAGGCCAGAAGCCCACTCTCGCCAACCTCAACTCACTATACACTAACTTTAACATAGACAACTGCATTATCCCAGTCCTATCATCAGTCAAAACACTAGGAGTCCACATAGATGCCCCCCTATCTGTGGATAAACAAGTAAGCGCAATAGTCTCGGCCTCGGCATTAAGCACCAAACTCATCAACGCAATAAAACCTTTCTTAACTAAAGATAACTGCCTGTCCATAGCAAGAGCCACCACTGGAGCTAAGCTGGATTACTGCAACGCGCTCCTAGCCGACACATCCAAGAACAACCTATCAAAGCTCCAAACCACCCAAAATAACGCTCTCAGAGCAGCGCTCAGCATACCAAAAAGAGAGCACATTACTCTAGCTAGGAAAGCTGTCCATTGGCTCCCAGTCAAGGATAGGATTGCTTTCAAAATCCTCAGCACGACGCATAAATGCATCAACCATACAGCACCATCCTACCTATCCGACACCCTGGGCCTCATTACGACCCAGGCGGTAAGTTACCGCCTGGGCCGTGACTTTACCACCATGGCTTAAACTACGTTTACGCCATGGTGGTTGGCGGACTTACCGCCCCATTCCGACCTTGGCGGGGCGGTAAGTCCCCAATCCCCATTTACCCTTCCCCATTCCCATTTTTGCCCCATAGGGCATAATGGGAGTGGGGAAGGCGTTAATTACGCCACCGTAAATTACGGTGGCGTAATTAACTCCATGGTCCCTTAGCGCCATGGATTTTAACACCTGCTAAAAGCAGGTGTTAAATCCGCCATGGCGCTAAGGGACCTCGTACTCAGGCGGTAAGGGTCGGCGCTGTTTAAGGCGCCATAAAACCCTTGCCGCCTGAGTTGTAATGAGGCCCCCTGTCTAGATCCCAGTCCATAAGACCTACCAGATCTACATACACCAACCATCTCATCATACCACGCATCAATAGATCCAAATCAGGAGGTATAGGCTTCCCCTACCTGGCACCAAAGCTTTGGAACACACTGTCCACTGACCTCAGAGCAGAAACATCCCTCCTCTCTTTCAGGAAACAATTCAAAACTGCTCTCTTCAACTAACATGCACACCTGCCCACCCTCTTGCTCTCTATTTACATGTACCTTAGCCATAACCATTGCCCAATGTAACCAAGGGCACAACTGTATGTAACTAAGTTTAAGAAACAATGTAACCAGCGCCACGATGCCTTAGGTCTGATGTGCGCTTAACAAATGTGAATAAATAAATAAATAAATAAATAAATAAATAACTCGTGCTACCGTGTGTCAGCACGAAGAGCATAGACTATGTAAAGAGAGACCTATGCAATTTTGCGTGCAGTGTGGGCCGCACACTCTTATATCCCGTTGGGATCTTTTTTAAATATTTTAACTTCTCAACAATTTAATTCAACCAATGTTCGATTATCAATTCTGTGATTTATTCTGGGGCTTCAAAAAGACAATGTATTGTTGCTTTTTTTAAGAGCAAACATCATGGAATGGCCAATGCATTTTGGACTTAATAGTCCTTCTTCCGGGCCTTGTCCAATCCAAAAAAGTAACCAAATAGCAAACATCAATATTTGTTAATATAACAGAGAAAAACAGTGTAATCAAATCCAAACGTGACAAATTAGAAAGCATAAAAATAAAGATAAATGCAACAGGGTACCCACGTACATAAAAACACACATGAGAAAAAGAGGAGAAAGAATATACATGAACATTCTTCATTGCATATATAATACACCAACATGTTTTATTGCGATATCACAGTAAGTATCTATGTCTCTCCTTTACTAAATCCCGTACTTCGTGCATATAAACTAATTGTTGATGCATGCATACTATCCAAGTGAATGCCAGTGCACTAAACGCTATATTGTTGTGCCTAATACACAGGTCTCTGGTCACCCTTTCGCTGCCATGCAATGCCTACCTGCATTTTCACTTAGGGGGCCTGGGGGGTTTGCCTTTAGCCATGCAACCAATTGCATGCACATTGCACGTGATGCCTGAACTTGCCCTTGCACTGCCTACACGTGTATTGGTAGACTTCATAATGTACCTGTTCATGTAGATAGTGGGTCATGTATACATGTTCTGCACTGCATCAACCCACTTCTGAGCCGGGTTACACCCTTCTACATGACTACTCACTGATGCTATGTCAAAGTCACCTGCCATGTAAGGACTGTTTTTCATCCCTTCTCAGTCATGAATGTGACGGGCACAGGTGCATCCTGTGACAAATGTACTCAGTGTTAGGACTACCTAGTGGTTGTTTAGATGAGTTTATTGGTCAATGTGCGGCCTATTCCAACTGGCATAGGGCACTAATTGGATGTAGCCTGCCAATTGGGTTGTGATGACTGTGGAGCATCCTTCACGTGTGTATGTGTGCACTTCCACATACATCAAAGCAAGCAGCGTTATTGCTGCTTGCTTTGGTGTATTGGATGCTGGTCATGTTCACAATACAGGTGTATGGGGAAATGGGTGTTTTTGAACGCTTTCACATGCACATATGCAAGCAGCTTCAACGTTGTGTGGTGCAACATTGCGAGTACTCACTTATGTGTTTGTGGAAGTGTCCATTTACACATGTGTCTTCCGCAGCTTTATTGTTGACAGAGTAATATGTAGTTGATAGACGTTTCTGCTGGTGAGATTTCTGCATTGTGCACGTTATGTGGAACGGTGTGTGGGAGTGAGGGGCCAATGGGCCCCTCTGTACCATCACGTCTCAGTACAAAACTTGGACCAAGTGCCTCTAGTGGTGGGTACGCCCCTTGCCCTTATGCAATACTAACTTTTGGTTATATTCGCATAGATGGGACCACCAAGCAGGACACAGGGGGCCTCATTACGACCCAGGCGCTGGACCATGGTGCTATTAGCACCATGATCCATGCCGGTCTCCGGCATGGTGGATGGCGGAATTACCGCCCCCATCACAAGGTTGGCGGGGGCGGTAATTACCCATTCACCATTTGCCCTTCCCCATTCCCATTTTGCCCCATAGGGCATAATGGGGATGGGGAAGGCGCTAATTACGGCACCGTAAATTACGGTTGCCGTAATTAGCTCCAAGGTCCCTTAGCGGGTTGGATTTTAACGCCTGCAAAAAGCAGGCGTTAAAGCCTCCAACCCGCTAAGGGACCTTGTAATCAGGCGCTAATGGTTTAACGGCGCCGACGCTCTTTACGGCGCCTTTAAACCATTAGCGCCAGGGTCGTAATGAGGCCCAGGGCATCCATTTTCTGTACCCCCTTTCGACTCCATCTTGGTAACTAGGCCTCACTGCGATAGTACAAAATGCATCTCTCCCTTTTTGCCCGCCGCTGTAGCTCGGAGCACATGGCCCCCACCCTCGTCCCCACTCCAATTGGAAAACTCTGTGGCTCCATTCTCACGATGAGGCCGGAGCTGCTTGCAACAAATAATATATGTAACACATCCCTTTTCCTCTGAGATCACTGTCCTGCATGTGAACAAACAAGAGCCAAGCACAGGGCTCGTCGATCTCCACAAAAGTGTCTTTGCCCTCTTACCCTCGCCAGTTGAAACTTATTGCTTTTCTAACCCTGTGTCCTTGCAAGGCATCCCTTTCATGTGCCAGACTGCCAACCATACTATGAAACCCACCCAGCAGAACCCCAACTAACATTAGACCCCTGTGCAGTATATCGTGCCCAATACTAACAAGTGCCACATACCTGAGATTCTTGTGAGACTAACCCTATAGTTCAAAGACAGTATTATAGTGGTCAAGGCCCTTAAACCTGTTACCTGTGTAACCCAAATGTGTAGATGGTATAAACCCTTGAATGATTTGTATAACGACAGGATACACTACTGAGAGTCTTTTGATCAACTGTTATATAGTGCATGCATTACTCAGAATGTATTTTCTTAGCTTAGATAGTGACCACCGTGTTTCACATCGACCTGACCTTCACCCATCCAGAGCACAAATGTCTGACGTCAATCCTCCCGCCAACCAAGCAACCAACCTGGAGGAAGAGTTGATGCCCACACCTAAGTCACCACCACGGCTGAACAATCCTGGTCCAATGTAGCATGATATGTAAAAAATGTAGATGTACTATATAAATGTGTTGTAACCTTGATGTGGTCAGAGCGCTCTCAGAGATCTAGATAAACTTTTCCTTGAACTCTCCCAGCCTGTGCTTTTGTGCCTTATTCCCTGCCCAGGGACTGTCTGTTTTATTCATTTTTACACATGTGAGTCAGGGTGGGCACAAACAATGGGCATGATCCCAAAGGTTCACTGTTGTGCAGTATGTGTATGCCCAGGCCCACTTAGCTACTATGGTGGTTCCGGGGCGTGTAGATTTCCACAGGGAATGATGTAAGAGGGCACATTCATAGCCCAATGTGGACAATCAGGACCTGAGGGGTGTTGTGGAGGCCTCATGTCCTGCAGCTCGGACAGTACAGGGCCTTATGGTACCTCATGCCTTCTTGCAGGCCCTTGCTTTGCTTGTGACATTCAATATTTCTACATGGCCCATGCCACCCGGTACGAGGCGAGCTGCAGATGGATGTAGCTATATTGATGATGATACTTCAGTGATGCATGGCTACATGCATGTTACCTGTGTCATTGTGTGTTTGGATTCACTTGCAGCAGTGGTCAATTTGCAGTTCAGGCATGCTTATGGTGGGTTGCATCTCTTAGATGCCATCTGTCTTTTCTGCCTGTGACATGTGCCGGACAGAGGTGGTGTCTGATGAAGTTCATATACTACATTTTTTAATAGTGTAGGCTTTGCTATTTACACACATCCATGTCTGCTTTTGGGATGTGTTTGCATATCAAGGCCACTGGATGCATGTCAGGTTCTCATTTGTGTGTGACATGTCTGCTTCATGTGTTGGCTGTATATGTGATGTCTATGTGTGTGTGTTTCATGTGCTTCTGACATGTGTACTAATGTTCATCTTTTCTCCCCTTTCCAGATGATGACGCAATGGAGCCAGAGGATGGTGTTGTCATGACAGACACAGGGTTGCTATCACACCAGCAATCCAGCACAAGTGGGGGTCGTGGGGTGGTAGGCCACGAGAACCCACTTGTCTTCCAGACCATTTTCTCTAGGGCTGGCAATGAGTCTAGCTCGGATGATCACTCTGACGACAATGTCGAGTTGGATGTGCATCGTGTCCATTCGTCAGGGATGAGTGATTTTGATGCGGACGCTCCTCTGTCCGCGACACCTGCACTGAGGGGCCAGACGGTGGTGGGACCTCCACCTGTGGTGGATCGGGACGCAGGGTCACCCTCCACTCAAGTTGCTGATGTACCTGGGGCATCGGGTCGACAGAGGAATGTAGTCCTGCAGGCGCGGGCGTGCCAACCCAACAAGGACGTGGCTCCTTGGGCCCCAAAGGTGTCAAGCCCAGCAATGCAGTGGCCGCTCCACTGGGGTTTACTGAGTGGGAGCAAGCCATGGTTGCCAATTCAGATTAGCCAACGTTGTTCTGTGTAACCCCAGACTGTAGCCACACGGAATCAAAGACGACCAACTTGGATGATCTTTCTTGTATTCCCCTGTGAATTTCCATTTTTGATGTAAGTGATGATTCTCACTTCGAGCTTTAGTACCTTGATGCACAAATGTATCCTAATGAGTTTCTGATTCACCTATTCCTGGTTGAGCCAGCACATTGAGCATTATCTTTGTATTTGTTGGTGCCTTAATCTTTACTCCCATGAGTAGTTTCATCCTTACCGAGTGTCACTGTTTCCTTTTCTTTATAGACCACTCAAAGTGATATACTTTCCAGTACAGGCAGTTATATCATTCGTTGACAATTATTTATAAATTAGGTCGACCTTTGATGTTCATTCCTTCCTATTCACTAGAGAATGAATAAACAGGGCATTACTCATTTTTACCCTGATCTGTTCCCTTTTCAGATAAGGAGTCCCCCTCTTGCTGTTGAGTCTCAAACAATTCTTGGACCATTCACATGACGAGAAGAGTTTTGACCATCAATTCACATGAATATGTGCTTAAAGCTATTGTATTTGTCACCGTGTTTTTTTACCTCCTGTTGATTGACTCTGCAATAATCTGATTGTAGTTGTTATTAGGTGATTTGTACCCTCACCATTATCACTAGTGGGTTATTTTTGGTTTTGGTAGACGGCAGACTACCTCTGAAGAATTTCTGTTTACTTTGCTTACACACACGTTCAGAAAGAAACATGTTAGGAAAGTGATGAATGAATGAATGAATGAATGAATGAATGAATGAATGAATGAATGAGTATGTCTGAATTTGAATTAGAACAAATGTTGTGAGTGATTAGGTTGATTTTGGTGACATTTGCACAACACTACCCCGGAGTGATCTCAATCTTTATTCACTCCTGGTTTTCACACTGGTTTTTACTTTTATTGTTTGGTATCTGTGGTGATTATTCTATATTTTTTTGTTTATTCTGCTGTTTTACCTCAAATTGTGAAGAGGTACATGTAATTTGCATTTGCACTTTACACTAGTTGTCTGGTTATTGAAGCTTTTAATGTTGACTATGAACAAACTCAAAGTTTTTTAATGATGTTGAAAACTAATAAATGATATATATTTTTTGTAAACCCATTTGGAATCTAATCAGTAACTGGTGATTAATGCTGCAAGCATTGGGACACTAATTGAAAAGGGACCAAACTAAGCCCCTTGGCACTGTTTTCTTTGTTTTTCTAGGCTTCGCCTACAAAGTTTAGAGGATGTGCCAGAAAGAGGGCTCATTATGCTCTTACCTCCCTTAGGTGTTTGTTTGCCAATTCAGAACACCAAGGGGCAGCAATTGATATCATCGCTGAGAGCATGGAGCATGTGGCCCAATCCGTGCTACCCCCTGCTAGGCAGGTGGAACTCCAGCAGCGGGCGGCACAGTCCACAGCCCGTTCACTCAGGCTGGGCATTCAAGCTGAAATGGTGTCTTTGCGTCAAGCAATTGCTGCTCAGGCACAGGCACACATGGATGCCATGAGGGTTGAGTATGATTCCCTCAGACCTACTCTGGGTGTGCTCTTGATGTCCCAGAGGAAGTGGTCAGAGGAGAGGTTGCAGCAGCTAGAGAGTACCATTTCGGCTGAGCTACGTGCTTGCCGGGAGGTATACCAGTTGTCCAGCCAGGCCATGCAGGAAGAACTCTGTGTTACACGTGCTACCTTGCAAGAGGAAGCACGCGTATCATGCAAGGTTCTACATAATGACCTACGTGTCATCGCCGCACATAACCAGGCTCACCCGTCCCGCAGACTTTCTGCTGATGAGGGACAAGCTGCGCCACGTCAACCTTTTCAGCCAGAGGTTGATTTGGACGATGAGATATCTCCCACACAGGTCGAGCTGTGCAGGCGTTGAGCCCACAGAGGATTTTCTTTTTGTCTCAACTTCATTGCATGCGGGTGTTGAGGTGCACCCTGTACCTCCCCCTTGGTGCCTTCCCCCCCCGGGTCGTATGTGGCCATTTTTGATTTTTCTTCTTAGTTTAGTTAGTTAATATGGTTTTTGATAGTTAGTTTAATTAGGTAATGTAGGTTTTTTATAGTTAGTTTAATTAGTTAATATAGTTTAAAATTGCTTGTCTATTGTGCATTCATGTGACAGTGTGGTGCTTTGTGGCTTTTGAAAGCATCCACTGTCTGTTCCAGCTGGGCCCTTCAAGCTTGTCTCGTGTATGTGTTTGCAGCTTGGGGTCCTGACTCACATAGGCCACTCCTGCTTCGCTTATCCATGGGGTAGCAAGGATGGTTCGGTGTAACAAACATTTACACAAGGGCTTTGGACTGTCATATCTGTGGTCTGTCTGCTGCTGTACTACTTGTGTTAACACCCCTAGTGGGGATTGTGGGGGTTTTATCCACGGCATGTCTGTGATCAATTTGGGTGGGTTCATGATTGATGTGTCCATTAATTGATCTAGATTGTGATGTATGTTATTTTCTTTCCTGTATATGTGCTTGATGCAATTCATGCTGTAGACAGTAGCCTGTACCCTTCGCCTGTCAAAGTCTCACTGATGGTGGGAGAAGTTCTGATGTAGGACTCTAACATGGCCCAGTGACAACTAGCATGAAGACACACACAGATGGAACTTTCAAGCGTTATTTATATGTTTTATGCCCTTTCTGCAGGACAATGAGCCTCCAGACCACCTTTGCCAGCAGACACAGGGCGAAGTACTACAGAAACCTGGCTACGTTTGGTGGTGCAGAGATGCGCATGTGTGCGTAAGCAGTAGCACAGGGTTTATGCTCAGACGTCCAACAGAAGCACGCGTGTTTCCAGGAGCCCCAAGCAAGGTGAGCAGCACAAGGGGGCCACATCACAGCCAACCTTCCACCAGGCCACTTGCACATGCATGCTAAGTAGCGCCTCTGATGGGGAGTTTGGCCAGATATTGTTGTAGAAGCGCACAGTACAGCTAAAATGCATTTGCCAATTAGCTTTACAAGTTGCCAGGGGCACACGCAGGGGCCGTCGCACATATCCTCCTGTTCCCCCTGCTCCATAGAAGCTGAGTTATTAGCGCAGTAGCGTTCCGAGCCAGAAACGTATACAGCGCACTGGGACACCCAGCGAGGCATAGACTTGTGCAGTGCATATCATTTGCATGTGCAAATTGCCACTTGCACTACCTATTGTAATCCATGGCTGCCAGAACACGACTTGTACTGAAGTCGCACCTTGCTATAAACGTCTAGCAGCTCACCCAGGGACTATTCTATCATTTGTGATTCTTGACGCATTGGTCTTCCATTTAGCGTGCGCCCACGTGCGCCTGCTTTACTGCATTGACAGTGTATGAACCATAACAGGGGCAAGCTAAAGTATACGTACATAGCAGCAGACAAGGGTGTTTGTTTGTGGAGAAGTCACTTACTTTGTGGCAGGAATGTTGTGTGTGTGTTGTAAACACACACAGATTAGTAACTCACGCTCTCTTTGCAGCATTGAACTGATCCTGTTACTGAACCTGAGAGTGCGCAGGCAGGAGGCCAGCACTCACCTCAGAGATAAGTCTCTCTTTGTCATGCATTTCACTCATTTCGTACTAAGTGCATATAGAAAATGGTTTCTCTGATTGAGTCTGTGTTATTGTCAAGCGTTGCATTTTGTATTTTGCCTACTTTCCCTTGCAAATCCAACTCCCCTCCCCTACCCCTCTTTACGGTTATCCTGAATACCAATGCCTGTCCAACCAACGGATCCCTGACCCTCTTTCCCTTGCAGGCACCCAGACCACGGAAGGGGTGGTTGGTTCGTGCCACTCCTGCGCCTGGCGACCGGAGCTGTGACAATATCCATCAGTTTTGGCATCCTCATTGTATGTTGTTTCCGGAAAAAGGTACCCTTCCTGTTGAACCATTGTTGAACTGTTCTACCTTGGTAGTTCGATCATTCTGCTGGTACATGTTCCAAGACTTTTTTTTTCCACTTCGAGTAATCTACTGGAGACTCTTCCACGTTATTTTATGCCAAGGGGCTTTTTACCTGGTTTGTGGGTTTGGCTCCTTGGAGTTCTCTGCTATTTGGTATTTTTACCAGTCAAGGAGGCCTCTGAGGGGTCAGGACCTTATTTACACGCAAGGTGGAACATGAAGACCAAGGGTTAGGGGTACCCTGTAGCCAGGTAGACTAAAAGGGAGAAGGCTACATACCCCAGACACAGTTGTTCAGAAGGTCATGGTGATGTGTAAATGAGTGAGTGCCTTTTGTTGTTGGACAGTGAGCCTATGCTACAGTGTTTGGGCACTCTCTGACAATGTTATTGTTGGGTACTATGTACATGATGTGTTCTGCTGGTCAATGGCTGTTCCTGTGTTGTATTTACTTTTCAGGTGTCAGGGGATTTTTGTGGTCTGACATGCTGGGGTGTACACACGGGCAATGTTCACATGTGATGTGTATAGGACACTGAGGGTCACTTGATTTGACATGCATATATTGAGTGCATGTCCCCACTGACACACACAGTTGCACAATGCTCCACCACACGTACAACCACTCTTCCATGCCCACAGGTGCACACATATTGCCTTCTCGGGCACGCTGTGTCCCTGCAGCACATGATCAATTACCATTTGGGGATCCTGGACATGCGTCAATGGGAAAATATGTTAATTTGTCCTTTTGATGTGATGCTCAAGGTGTATCCCCAACACAATGGCTGCTCACTGTGCTCTGTGCTGAGCAGTGTGTAGCAGGAGCCACACACAGCACACGGGTTTGGGAGTGGTGATTTTGCCTTGCTTAATGTGCATTTGAACGGGCATTCAGTGCTGTGTTGAACCTACCACTGGTGTACAGCATTTGTGTATGACTTGGTATGTGTGGGAGGTTGTTGTCAGTCATTTCATCTGATTCCATGTCAGCCATCATTGTCTCAGGCCACTTTCCATTCATCACATGTCACTTTGTATATTATTGGTCATGTGTTGGCCTTTTGCTGTTGCATGCCATGTCATGGTGTGGCAGACAAGGGTGATGTGGTTTGGGAGGGTTTGGGTGACATACCAGGGATTGTCATGGACTGTTTTGCGGGGAGGCGGGGAGATACACAGCTTGCATGTGTTCACAAGGGATTGGTTATGTTTAAGTAGCTAGGGATGCACCCAATGTAGCACTCCCATGGCAACATCCTCAGGGTGGTAAGGTTGAGACATTTGACTGTCTCTTTGTCATCATCGATTGTCACCTGGTATGTGCCAGGCCTGTGTGCACTTCGCAGGGGTGGGAGTTTAGGTGAAAAATGTGGCCACAAGCAGGGTCCGGGCTGCCTCGCCACTTGCCCTTTCCCCTCCCATGGGCAGCGCCTGTGCCTGTGGTACGCCCTGCCGTGTTGCAACATTGTGCAGGACACATGCTGCCACAATGATCCTGCACACTACTGGGGGTGCATATAGTAGTTGGCCACCAGAGCGGTCAAGGTAGCGGAAGCGTGACTTGAGCACTCCGAATGTGCGCTCCACTATGGCCCTGGTTGCAATATGGGCAGCGTTGTATCTTACCTGGGATGGCGTGGGGAGGTCGTAATGGTTGTGATTAGTTGGGTTTGTGTATTTGTCTGTGTGTGACATGCATGCATGTGCACAGGCATTTGTACTCACCTAGGAGCCATGTGTCGCCATACTTCCAAGCTTCGAAAGCCCGGCTCAGGGCGGACATTCTGTATTCCCCTGTGAATTTCCATTTTTGATGTAAGTGATGATTCTCACTTCGAGCTTTAGTACCTTGATGCACAAATGTATCCTAATGAGTTTCTGATTCACCTATTCCTGGTTGAGCCAGCACATTGAGCATTATCTTTGTATTTGTTGGTGCCTTAATCTTTACTCCCATGAGTAGTTTCATCCTTACCGAGTGTCACTGTTTCCTTTTCTTTATAGACCACTCAAAGTGATATACTTTCCAGTACAGGCAGTTATATCATTCGTTGACAATTATTTATAAATTAGGTCGACCTTTGATGTTCATTCCTTCCTATTCACTAGAGAATGAATAAACAGGGCATTACTCATTTTTACCCTGATCTGTTCCCTTTTCAGATAAGGAGTCCCCCTCTTGCTGTTGAGTCTCAAACAATTCTTGGACCATTCACATGACGAGAAGAGTTTTGACCATCAATTCACATGAATATGTGCTTAAAGCTATTGTATTTGTCACCGTGTTTTTTTACCTCCTGTTGATTGACTCTGCAATAATCTGATTGTAGTTGTTATTAGGTGATTTGTACCCTCACCATTATCACTAGTGGGTTATTTTTGGTTTTGGTAGACGGCAGACTACCTCTGAAGAATTTCTGTTTACTTTGCTTACACACACGTTCAGAAAGAAACATGTTAGGAAAGTGATGAATGAATGAATGAATGAATGAATGAGTATGTCTGAATTTGAATTAGAACAAATGTTGTGAGTGATTAGGTTGATTTTGGTGACATTTGCACAACACTACCCCGGAGTGATCTCAATCTTTATTCACTCCTGGTTTTCACACTGGTTTTTACTTTTATTGTTTGGTATCTGTGGTGATTATTCTATATTTTTTTGTTTATTCTGCTGTTTTACCTCAAATTGTGAAGAGGTACATGTAATTTGCATTTGCAATTTACACTAGTTGTCTGGTTATTGAAGCTTTTAATGTTGACTATGAACAAACTCAAAGTTTTTTAATGATGTTGAAAACTAATAAATGATATACATTTTTTGTAAACCCATTTGGAATCTAATCAGTAACTGGTGATTAATGCTGCAAGCATTGGGACACTAATTGAAAAGGGACCAAACTAAGCCCCTTGGCACTGTTTTCTTTGTTGTTCTAGGCTTCGCCTACAAAGTTTAGAGGATGTGCCAGAAAGAGGGCTCATTATGCTCTTACCTCCCTTAGGTGTTTGTTTGCCAATTCAGAACACCAAGGGGCAGCAATTGATATCATCGCTGAGAGCATGGAGCATGTGGCCCAATCCGTGCTACCCCCTGCTAGGCAGGTGGAACTCCAGCAGCGGGCGGCACAGTCCACAGCCCGTTCACTCAGGCTGGGCATTCAAGCTGAAATGGTGTCTTTGCGTCAAGCAATTGCTGCTCAGGCACAGGCACACATGGATGCCATGAGGGTTGAGTATGATTCCCTCAGACCTACTCTGGGTGTGCTCTTGATGTCCCAGAGGAAGTGGTCAGAGGAGAGGTTGCAGCAGCTAGAGAGTACCATTTCGGCTGAGCTACGTGCTTGCCGGGAGGTATACCAGTTGTCCAGCCAGGCCATGCAGGAAGAACTCTGTGTTACACGTGCTACCTTGCAAGAGGAAGCACGCGTATCATGCAAGGTTCTACATAATGACCTACGTGTCATCGCCGCACATAACCAGGCTCACCCGTCCCGCAGACTTTCTGCTGATGAGGGACAAGCTGCGCCACGTCAACCTTTTCAGCCAGAGGTTGATTTGGACGATGAGATATCTCCCACACAGGTCGAGCTGTGCAGGCGTTGAGCCCACAGAGGATTTTCTTTTTGTCTCAACTTCATTGCATGCGGGTGTTGAGGTGCACCCTGTACCTCCCCCTTGGTGCCTTCCCCCCCCGGGTCGTATGTGGCCATTTTTGATTTTTCTTCTTAGTTTAGTTAGTTAATATGGTTTTTGATAGTTAGTTTAATTAGGTAATGTAGGTTTTTTATAGTTAGTTTAATTAGTTAATATAGTTTAAAATTGCTTGTCTATTGTGCATTCATGTGACAGTGTGGTGCTTTGTGGCTTTTGAAAGCATCCACTGTCTGTTCCAGCTGGGCCCTTCAAGCTTGTCTCGTGTATGTGTTTGCAGCTTGGGGTCCTGACTCACATAGGCCACTCCTGCTTCGCTTATCCATGGGGTAGCAAGGATGGTTCGGTGTAACAAACATTTACACAAGGGCTTTGGACTGTCATATCTGTGGTCTGTCTGCTGCTGTACTACTTGTGTTAACACCCCTAGTGGGGATTGTGGGGGTTTTATCCACGGCATGTCTGTGATCAATTTGGGTGGGTTCATGATTGATGTGTCCATTAATTGATCTAGATTGTGATGTATGTTATTTTCTTTCCTGTATATGTGCTTGATGCAATTCATGCTGTAGACAGTAGCCTGTACCCTTCGCCTGTCAAAGTCTCACTGATGGTGGGAGAAGTTCTGATGTAGGACTCTAACATGGCCCAGTGACAACTAGCATGAAGACACACACAGATGGAACTTTCAAGCGTTATTTATATGTTTTATGCCCTTTCTGCAGGACAATGAGCCTCCAGACCACCTTTGCCAGCAGACACAGGGCGAAGTACTACAGAAACCTGGCTACGTTTGGTGGTGCAGAGATGCGCATGTGTGCGTAAGCAGTAGCACAGGGTTTATGCTCAGACGTCCAACAGAAGCACGCGTGTTTCCAGGAGCCCCAAGCAAGGTGAGCAGCACAAGGGGGCCACATCACAGCCAACCTTCCACCAGGCCACTTGCACATGCATGCTAAGTAGCGCCTCTGATGGGGAGTTTGGCCAGATATTGTTGTAGAAGCGCACAGTACAGCTAAAATGCATTTGCCAATTAGCTTTACAAGTTGCCAGGGGCACACGCAGGGGCCGTCGCACATATCCTCCTGTTCCCCCTGCTCCATAGAAGCTGAGTTATTAGCGCAGTAGCGTTCCGAGCCAGAAACGTATACAGCGCACTGGGACACCCAGCGAGGCATAGACTTGTGCAGTGCATATCATTTGCATGTGCAAATTGCCACTTGCACTACCTATTGTAATCCATGGCTGCCAGAACACGACTTGTACTGAAGTCGCACCTTGCTATACACGTCTAGCAGCTCACCCAGGGACTATTCTATCATTTGTGATTCTTGACGCATTGGTCTTCCATTTAGCGTGCGCCCACGTGCGCCTGCTTTACTGCATTGACAGTGTATGAACCATAACAGGGGCAAGCTAAAGTATACGTACATAGCAGCAGACAAGGGTGTTTGTTTGTGGAGAAGTCACTTACTTTGTGGCAGGAATGTTGTGTGTGTGTTGTAAACACACACAGATTAGTAACTCACGCTCTCTTTGCAGCATTGAACTGATCCTGTTACTGAACCTGAGAGTGCGCAGGCAGGAGGCCAGCACTCACCTCAGAGATAAGTCTCTCTTTGTCATGCATTTCACTCATTTCGTACTAAGTGCATATAGAAAATGGTTTCTCTGATTGAGTCTGTGTTATTGTCAAGCGTTGCATTTTGTATTTTGCCTACTTTCCCTTGCAAATCCAACTCCCCTCCCCTACCCCTCTTTACGGTTATCCTGAATACCAATGCCTGTCCAACCAACGGATCCCTGACCCTCTTTCCCTTGCAGGCACCCAGACCACGGAAGGGGTGGTTGGTTCGTGCCACTCCTGCGCCTGGCGACCGGAGCTGTGACAATATCCATCAGTTTTGGCATCCTCATTGTATGTTGTTTCCGGAAAAAGGTACCCTTCCTGTTGAACCATTGTTGAACTGTTCTACCTTGGTAGTTTGATCATTCTGCTGGTACATGTTCCAAGACTTTTTTTTTCCACTTCGAGTAATCTACTGGAGACTCTTCCACGTTATTTTATGCCAAGGGGCTTTTTACCTGGTTTGTGGGTTTGGCTCCTTGGAGTTCTCTGCTATTTGGTATTTTTACCAGTCAAGGAGGCCTCTGAGGGGTCAGGACCTTATTTACACGCAAGGTGGAACATGAAGACCAAGGGTTAGGGGTACCCTGTAGCCAGGTAGACTAAAAGGGAGAAGGCTACATACCCCAGACACAGTTGTTCAGAAGGTCATGGTGATGTGTAAATGAGTGAGTGCCTTTTGTTGTTGGACAGTGAGCCTATGCTACAGTGTTTGGGCACTCTCTGACAATGTTATTGTTGGGTACTATGTACATGATGTGTTCTGCTGGTCAATGGCTGTTCCTGTGTTGTATTTACTTTTCAGGTGTCAGGGGATTTTTGTGGTCTGACATGCTGGGGTGTACACACGGGCAATGTTCACATGTGATGTGTATAGGACACTGAGGGTCACTTGATTTGACATGCATATATTGAGTGCATGTCCCCACTGACACACACAGTTGCACAATGCTCCACCACACGTACAACCACTCTTCCATGCCCACAGGTGCACACATATTGCCTTCTCGGGCACGCTGTGTCCCTGCAGCACATGATCAATTACCATTTGGGGATCCTGGACATGCGTCAATGGGAAAATATGTTAATTTGTCCTTTTGATGTGATGCTCAAGGTGTATCCCCAACACAATGGCTGCTCACTGTGCTCTGTGCTGAGCAGTGTGTAGCAGGAGCCACACACAGCACACGGGTTTGGGAGTGGTGATTTTGCCTTGCTTAATGTGCATTTGAACGGGCATTCAGTGCTGTGTTGAACCTACCACTGGTGTACAGCATTTGTGTATGACTTGGTATGTGTGGGAGGTTGTTGTCAGTCATTTCATCTGATTCCATGTCAGCCATCATTGTCTCAGGCCACTTTCCATTCATCACATGTCACTTTGTATATTATTGGTCATGTGTTGGCCTTTTGCTGTTGCATGCCATGTCATGGTGTGGCAGACAAGGGTGATGTGGTTTGGGAGGGTTTGGGTGACATACCAGGGATTGTCATGGACTGTTTTGCGGGGAGGCGGGGAGATACACAGCTTGCATGTGTTCACAAGGGATTGGTTATGTTTAAGTAGCTAGGGATGCACCCAATGTAGCACTCCCATGGCAACATCCTCAGGGTGGTAAGGTTGAGACATTTGACTGTCTCTTTGTCATCATCGATTGTCACCTGGTATGTGCCAGGCCTGTGTGCACTTCGCAGGGGTGGGAGTTTAGGTGAAAAATGTGGCCACAAGCAGGGTCCGGGCTGCCTCGCCACTTGCCCTTTCCCCTCCCATGGGCAGCGCCTGTGCCTGTGGTACGCCCTGCCGTGTTGCAACATTGTGCAGGACACATGCTGCCACAATGATCCTGCACACTACTGGGGGTGCATATAGTAGTTGGCCACCAGAGCGGTCAAGGTAGCGGAAGCGTGACTTGAGCACTCCGAATGTGCGCTCCACTATGGCCCTGGTTGAAATATGGGCAGCGTTGTATCTTACCTGGGATGGCGTGGGGAGGTCGTAATGGTTGTGATTAGTTGGGTTTGTGTATTTGTCTGTGTGTGACATGCATGCATGTGCACAGGCATTTGTACTCACCTAGGAGCCATGTGTCGCCATACTTCCAAGCTTCGAAAGCCCGGCTCAGGGCGGACATTCTGTATATAAAACTGTCAGGGGTTGATCCAGGGTAGTTTGCATAGACAGAGGTGATGATTCCCTTTGCATTGCATACAACCTGCACGTTGATGGAATGTCAGTGCTTGCGGTTTCGATAGATGTGCTCAATGGCCCTAGATGGGCGTAGGGCCACATGGGTGCAATCTATGGCACAGAGCACTTTGGGGAAGTGTGCCACCCTGTAGAAGTCCTGGACCACGCATTTCTGCGGGTGTTCTGGGCATGTATATGTGCCTGCGGACTGAGGGGCGCGCAGTCATGATTGCCAACACCTGGTGTAGGCAGCTTGACTGCGTGGCCTGTGAGACCCCCCCACTATGGCAGTTTTCCTCTGAAATGACCCAGTGGCCAATAAATGCAGGACATTGAGCCCCTTCTCCAAGGGGCTCAATGCTTGGGAGCACAGGGTGGGGGATATAAGGTCATCTTCCCACTCCCTGACCAGGTCTAGGATGATATGAGTTGGAAACCTATACCTGCCATAGACCTGGTCATCAGGCATCCCAAAAAGGCTGGTCCAGGGCAACAAAATGCAGGGCCTGGCTATTCTCCTCTTGCGGTGCCCCATGATCAGTGTTGCGACAAATGGTGCATTCATCGTAGCTGTATATACGTGTTTATTGTTGCGTGCACTTTTATACTGTGCGCGGGGACGCTTTCGCCTGCTTTCGTGTGGCGGACGTGTTGACACCTATGCGCGTCTTTTAGCATGTGCAAGTTTCCCATATTCGATTCCATGAATACGTGTTGTTTGCGTGCGTGTGGGCGTTCCATGTATTTCCCTGCAGTACTTTCCCAGTTAGGACTTCTTTTTCACATGGTGTTCTCCATCACGCATGTTATGCCCCGTGTCCCGTCTCCTTTTTGGCGTGTGCAACGACATTGTGCGTTATTGCTGTGCATGTCGCGCACGGCGTTCGGGATGCTGGATTGAAGTGTGCGCCCGTGTGCGCCACGCAAGGATTTGGCGCACATCCCGGAGTAAACACGCGCAGGCACTTCCATGAATCACACGCGTGCTCGTGCGCTTGCTTTTCACGCTTGCGCCACGATTTTCGGTGCACATTCTATCCAAGAATTGGCCCCTAAATGTATTATATCTTTCTTCAACTGGAAGATCAGTTACATTACTGTTCCCATATCACCTAACTTAACAAATGCTCATTTTGAAATGCAATTAATTGTTTCTTATTGTCAACGGTATTAACTGTATACATGTCTCCTCACCTATGCTTGATTCCACAATTGGCTTTTTAATATTCACGGCTACCACGTGGAGTGTTATCTTTGATTAGCATTGCATGAGCCTTATGTCTCTACCCCCATGAGCTATTGTCTGATTTAGCGATATCATGCAACCCACTGTAGCTTGTAAGCAAACCTCTCTGTTTATCCAAGCCTCACTCTATTTGACTTACCCTGCTGTCTGCAAAACCTCATGTGTGTCATTTGTGACCTGTATTATCTGCACTAACGTCTCACTCATGTTCTATGCTATGATACTGCATCCTATTTGCACTGTTTGTTTGCTTTACATTGCACCATACTTATGAACGCATAGACCAATCGCATATGACTTGCTCCCAGAGTGTACTTTATTCTGTTTACTTAAACTAGTATACAACCAACTGCTAATTTAAAAATTGCACATCTTTGCTGCATTATTCCCACTGTTAACTTGATTTATGTACCCTGCAATCCTAGCCTATGCCTGTCACGTTATATTCCTGGACTTTTGCTGGCCTATGCCAACTATCAACAGCAGTGCCTTTTATAAACCTATTGCATACTGTACATTGTTCTACCTAACCCTTCGATACACTTGTTGGTATAGTCACTATGCATTGGCAACGCATATCCACTGTCGCCAATCACATCGCACTGTGCTTCCTCCTTTCGTTACTAGCTTTCACCACTTCTCATTGTAACTCCTTACCTGCAGTCCTGTCACACACTTGGACGCATTCTCATCCTCTGCTCCCCGGCACCCATCAACTAATGCTCAACACATCTCCCACCTTACATGCACAAAGCCTTAGCACTACTCTGCTCATCATCCAGCAGCACCACCCTACCACATCTATGGCCACCCTCACACATCCCACCAACCCATAACTTGACTCCCCTTCCCTTTGGCTTGAACACTTTGCCACCAAACCTACACCTAACCAACCATGCACTGTGCCCTTGAGGAACCTCAGACTTGGCTCTAGACTCCCTCATGCTTCTCACCACCATACAAACATTATTAGGCACACTAACCCATCACCTCCAGCTGTAACAGCTCATGCCACCCTTCCACCCACACTAATCATGGACACCAATCTCGATGAGAGCACCCCACCCACTTTAATCAAGGGGGCATTGATCAATGCTAGATCCCTTACAGCACATGCACTTGATATGGCTGACCTTAATATAACACATGACCTTGACTTCATTGCCATTAAAGAAACTTGGCTTCACGACGCATCAGGACCACTACTCTCATTAGCTATTCCCACAGGCTATACCATCATTAGAAGCGATCACTGTCCATACCACCAACAGTCCCCTCAGAAGGGCCCAGACTAATTGCCTCTCCATACCCCGCTTCAACCTTCAGAGATCTGGTGGGATCAGTTTCCCAGCCCTGGCATTGAAACTGTGGAATTTGCTACCAAACCCACTTAGAGCGGGACCCTCCTTCCTGGCTTTCAAGAGTAAGGCAAAAGCCTGGCTGTCTGGCCAAGACCGGCCACTTAAGCAGACTGCTTGCTAGCTACCTCTCATACTCATGCCCTCAGCCTAACTCTTGTGTATATATGTAATGTAGCTGTTCCTCAATTTGAAGTTGTATATTATTTTGTAAATGTTGTAAATGCGACCCTGCCTTTGTACTGCATACTTTCTTGCACTGTTATGCGTATACCATGTTGTAACCTAAGTGATGCGCCCGGATGCCCTTGGGCCTTGTGCGCTATAGAAATAAATAAATACAAATTACAATGAGTAAGAGGCAGAGGGTCAGTTATTACAGGGGGTAACAGTGTGTGCCCATGTATTTAAGTGATACAATATTGTCTACTGTAAACAAGGATAGTGCAAGTCACCTCAAACTTCTGTGACCTTATGAAAGAAGTCAGACTTTGGCCTTGTTCCTCTGTTTAGTCGCATAGCCCCTCTGCGTCTTGCAATATGTTTAAGTAGATGGCAGTCTATCCCATATATAATTTGTATTTGTATTTGTATTTATTTATTTGTAAAGCGCAGCCTTGCCCTGAGGCATCTGGGCGCGTGGTTACGAGAAGGTGGGTACAGGCAGGCACAGTATGTTACAACAGTGACATAGTCTTAGTCAGAATAAAACAAAAGGCTTAAGAACATAGCTTAAAACACACGGAACAGGATACACATAGGGCCTCATTACACGGAGGGCGGTATTAGCACATGGACCAAGACGCTATTAGCACCTTGGTCCATGCCGGTAAAATACCGGCACCGCCTTGGTGGAAGGGGGAATTACCGCCCCATTCCAAGGTTGGCGGGGCGGTAATTCCCCCTTCCACCACTGCCCTTCCCCATTCCCATTTTTGCCCCATAGGGCATAATGGGAATAGGGAAGGTGCTAATTACGGCACCGCAATTTTGCGGTGCCGTAATTAGCACCAAGGTCCCTTAGCGGGTTGGTTTTTAACGCCTGCAAAAAGCAGGCGTTAAAGCACCAGCCTGCTAAGGGACCTCGTAGTAAGGCGGTATTGGTTAACAGTCACCGTTACCATTAACGGTGACCGTTAACCATTACCGCCATCCGTGTAATGAGGCCCATAGTAACTCTAGGAGCATATACAGGGAACTGAAGCTGGATTAGGAATGGGAATGGGGGGAAAGCAGTACTAGTGTAGTTAAGGTTATGTGCCTATGAAGAAAGTGTAGTGGGCTCATAAAGCTTGTGTAGCCAGAGTTTGTTTTTGTTTTTGAAGGAGAGGAACGTGGGTTCTGCTCTGAGTGTGGCAGGGGTGGTATTCCAGAGTTTACCTGCAAGAACTGGGAAACTTGAACCCCCAGAAGACTGCGGCTTAAATCTGGGTAAAGTGAGAGTGTTGACATAGGCTGATCTCAGCGGTCTGATCGTGACATGCTGCGAGAAGCGGTTAGTTAGATATGCTGGCGCCAGGTTGTTCTGAGCCTTGTTGCTTAAGGCTAGGGTTTTGAGGGATATTCGCTGCCCGACGGGGAGCCAATGAAGGCTGCGTCTGATATCGGAGATGTGAGATCTTCTAGGCATATTGAGGGCAGCCCTTATGGTGTTGTTTTGTGCAACTTGTAGCTTGTCAATGTTTTTTTGACTGGTCCCTAGGTAGAGAGTGTTGCAATAGTCTATTTTTGCCATGATAATTGTTCTGGCTAGGATAAGGCAGTTTTCAGTGTTCAGGAAGGGTCTACAGGCTGTGATAAGTTTCCAGGTATATGCAGAGGCAGACGCTATGGCGTTGGTTTGTCTAGTTAGGGATAGAGTTGCGTCGAGACAGATGCCAAGAGTTTTTGCTAGTCGAATATGTCAAAGAGTGGCTTGGTAAACACATTGTATAATGTGGGAGAAACGCAAGATCCTTGAGGGACTCCGCAAGGGACAGAGGCAGGATCTGCAGAGGCTAGTGGAGAGAAGACCCTCATGGTTCTATTTGCTAAAAACGAGCTAATCCAGGACGACGCTGAGTCTGAAAAGTGCGCTGCAATTTTGAGATCGTGGCAGAGAATATTATGATCCACCAAGTCAAAAGCTGCTGATAGATCGAGCAAAAGGAGGAGTGCCAGATTGCCCTTATCTTTTAGGTCCTCGATTTGGGTTTTTAAATCTATCAGGCCAGTTTCCGGGCCATGTTTAGGACGGAAGCCTGATTGACGGAGACCTAGTAATTGGTTTGATTCAAGATATGCCTGAATTTGCAAATATGCAGCGCGGTCCTGAATTTTTAGGAGGTATGGTACCGTAGTAATGGGCCTATAGTTGGTGGGGTTGCTCCGGTCAAGGGAGGGTATTTTGATTAATGGGATGACCCAGGCATCCTTTACGTTATCTGGGACAATGCCTGATCTGAAGGAGGCATTAATGAAAGTAGTGATAAAAGGCGCAGGGTCATGTGCAGCTTCCTTAATGATTGGTGCAGGGCAAGTGTCGCCTTGGCAGTTTAAAGGTTTAAGCTTTGAGATTATATTTTCCACTTCCTCGATGGATAGCGGGGAGAAGCTGAATGGTTTTAAAGGGCGAGAATGGTCTGGGACGTTAAATGATGGTGTGTGCAGGGTAAAATCAGATAAGTTATTCTTTTTAGCATTTATTTTCGATTGCAGTAAGGCAATTTTGTCCAGAAGTTCCTTTTGAATATTCGTACAACAGGCAGCGTCTGGAGAGCAAGTCACCAGAGGGGCTACAGGGGACTCTAATTGCTTGAGTATCTTGAAGAGTTCCTTAGTGTTGGATTGTGCCAGTGTGATACGTTTGTTGTAGACATATTTTTTGGCTGCAAGAATAGCAGCTTTATAACTGGAGGAGGCCTGAGTTAGGTTGTTTTTGTTAACCAGGGAGGGTATATTTTGCTAAAGGGATTCAGCCTTTCTTTTTTCTTTGCGTAAGTCTCTGAGATGGGGGGTGAACCAGGAGTTCAGATGAGAACGAGGTTTCTGTTTATGCAGTTTTAGTGGAGCAATAGAATTGAGGGCTTTGAGCATAGCCTGGTTGTAGATATCCACTAAAACTGTGGGTTCTGAGCTGGTGGTCTAGTGAGTATTAAGCAGAGGAAGGAGGATTGGAAGAGGTTTCTCGGTCGAGATGTCCTTCTTATGGATTTGAATGACAGGCGCTAGATTGGGCTTGCCGATTTGTGGACTGGAGTTAATTGCAAAAGTTATTTTGTAGTGGTTTTACCAGAGGCATGGGGTCACCGAGATCACGTTGAGCTTGCAGTTAAGGTCAGCAACCCAATCAAGGGTGCTGTCTTATACCCCTACTCTGTGGCATATGCCACTTCAGTGTCCCAGTGTCCAGCTACTTCTATGTTATGCATATTTTAGAATGCACCTTAGTCCTCCAGTATTTCACATCTGGCTTCTAAAATTGGTTAATGTCAATGCTGGATGAACAATCATCTACTTAAACAGAACAGTTCAAAGATCTAGATATTGGTCATTGGAAATCCGAACAATGAAAGGACAAATGAGATCTGGCCACCACTGTTGGGGTTAGTAGTCCGACAACCTTCAGAACCTGGGGGTGCTGCTTGATGATGAAGTCACTCTGGCCCCGCAGATAGCAACACTGATTAGGAAAGGATTTTCTAAAATTGAAAATAACTAAAAGGTGTTTCTTTTATTTATCCTTCCTCGACAAAATATAGGCAGTGATCTCATTAGTTGGTGGCCCCTGGACTCTGCCTACAATATTTGCCTCTTACTTCCATGAGGCTGGGAGGATAGCTGATGGGCAACACGTTTGTCTTGAAAGCAAAACAACAAGAGCAGCACAGGTTCTTACCCTAGTCCTGCATTTAGAGACTGGTCTCCGGTATTGAACGCGTTATGAAAGAAAAATGTATTAGTTCCTTCTCTAGAATTGTGATCACATTTTGTATGTTTTTTAATCCTTTTACCTACAACTCTGTGAGACAACATTAAAACTATCTTCATGGTCCATCGGACCCTGAAAGAGCACAAACCCCATTTCCTCAGAGATAGGTTCTGTTATTTTGGGGTCTAGCATTAACCACAGCTTAAGATTCCAAGACCTGAGAAATACACATCAGGAGACGGAGCTGTCTCTGTGATGGCTCACAAATTGTGGAACAAGCTCCCAATAACTCCCAGTATGCTGACGTGCCAAAAACAATTTAGAAAACTGTTAAAAAGGCATGATTTTCCACAACATCTGCATTACCCTATGGAACCACTAACCAGAATCAGTCTGACCTACCCATCCAGTCTACAGCGCCAGGAGACCAAGTGCCAGATTCATGAAATTTTTTGCATGGGAAACGGTACTTGCGCCTCATTCTGCGCGCAAATCCCTGTTCGGCGATTCATGGAATCGAATGTGCTGTACTTTTCCTGGTCTTGCATGGAGTTTGTGCTGCCTTGGCACGTCTCCTCAAGTCATTGAGGGACTTGTGCAAGACTCCATGCACAGCGTGGGCATGGCTTGCGTAGAGGGCTGGGAAGGGGCGGAACACCAAGAATGTGGAAAAACTTGCTAAAAGATGGCCTCCCACACCCACAATGGCACGGCAGGAAACGTATTCTTGGATTTGATCGTGCAACCTCTTGGCCGGGAAATGGCCATGCAAGCCCTTTATACGATCTGCCACCCGAAGGCAGGCGTAAGTACATGTGCATGTAAGATTTGCAGCGAGCAGGTGGGGTTGCATGTCAGATTTACTGGTAAGTACTCAACTGTGGTTCCAATTTGACTTAATGGTGCACGTATGCAGTTTAGTGGTCTGCAGGAACAGTTTACGGGGGTTTGCATGCAGATTTTCCGAGTAATTACCAAGTTACAATGTTTTATATGCATGTTGTCCGGCTACCGGGTACAGTTACAGGGGAGCCCCTGCAGGGTCCCGAGGTGCAGGCCTGCTTGCGGGGGACCCCACGCACAGTTTGAAGGGTGTGTGAATTTGCGCCTAGGGAGTGTGCAAAGGTAGCTGTTCTGGCTGTTTTTACTTTGCGTGTGGGTGTGTCAAGGGCATTCCGGCCACAGCTTGCGAATATGGTTACTTTGCGCAAACAATTCCATGAATACACTGGGCACGCATTTTTTATGCTGCACGCAGGCTCGCGCACTGTCCTCGCCGCGCTGCCCTTGCGGGTTTTCTGCATACATTTCCATGAATTGGACCCCAGGTTTGTTAATGAGAGATGTGCTTTATAAAAATTGCAATTTAACATGACATAGACCAAGTTTTTTGTACTTTTGGCCTGTCGGTCGAGGGATGTCGACATTTTCGGCACATTCGCTGACGATTATTAGGCCGCGAATGAATTTCATTCATCTTTTTTAAAATGTGCTATACTTTGTGCATTGCACATACAGATGCACGAGCATGCTAATGAGCCCAATAACATTGAGGAACTAGCAGACAAGGCAAACTATAAAAGGCAATACAACCCTATAGCGAGCCTTAGAGTATTTAAAGGAAATATAGATGGAGTTTCACTTAACATTTCTAAAGAGGGTGACAGAAAAACAGAACCCTTACAAGAACAACAACTAACTAGAACATACACTACAATAGCCTACAATAGATCGCAACCTCTCAAAACAACCGTAAAACCCTGCTTTCAACCTACAATTCGTATCCCAATTACATAATATTAAAAAGCTTACCAAAAACTGATTTTTAGCGATTTAAAAATATACGTTTTTTTAGTGCTGCCAAAAATAAATATAAGTTTCAGTGAATGCAAGTGGAGTCCCTGGAGACAACCTCCCTTATCTGTCAGGAGAGAGTGCAGCTAAATCAGACGTAATTATGAGTGAGCGTGAAATCAATACTTTTCATTAAGCTTGCATTCGGTCTTTTTAAAGAGTGTTGCTCGTGCCAGTTGCTATTTTCTATTTTGTGGATTTGTGGAGTCTTTCGCGCTAGTACGTGTCAATGTTTGCACGTCACACCAAATGATTTACTAGATTGAGTTCGATTTGGCACAACACACAAGATACACTTCTAATCACACTCGATTACGGACATGTCCAAATCTCCAGTGTTGTCTTCTGAATAAATATAGAAGCCAAACCTGCCGATATGATGGGGCCTCATTACACGGTAGGCGGTGAGCCATGGCGCTATTAGCGCCATGGCTCATGCCGGTAAAATACCGGCACCGCCTTGGCGGAAAGGGGATTTACCGCCCCATTCCAAGGTTGGAGGGGCGGTAAATCCCCTTTCCGCCATTGCCCTTCCCCATTCCCATTTCTGCCCCATAGGGCTCTATGGAAATGGGGAAGGCGCTAATTACGCCACCGCAATTTTGCGGTGCCGTAATTAGCTCCGAGGTCCCTTAGCGGGTTGGATTTTAACGCCTGCAAGAAGCAGGCGTTAAATCCTACAACCCGCAAAGGGACCTCGTAGTACGGCGGTAAGGGTTAACGGTCACCGTTGCCATTAACGGTGACCGTTAACCCTTACCGCCGTCCGTGTAATGAGGCCCCATGTGTCCGATGGGCTTGTCTGCGTCGTATGCGTTCACCTAAAAACATGAGATGCTACTGAAATATAGTGCTTTTAGAGCATTCCACGACGCGCAATTGTAGTTCATGTGAAAAGGCAGTTTCGTTACTTTTTTTTTTTTAGGTGGCGCTGTGATTAAATATTGTTAAGGGTGTTCGAATATCTGTGAACTTCAACAACACAAATAGTCATCCAAATGAAGGCTGATGCCTTGCGTGAAAAGGAACAACACTTCGGTATTTGTACTCGCCAGCAATGCATCCTGTGAACGCAGTGGACGATTTCCCTGGACTATGCACTCAACATATTCATCCACTATGGCATACTTGCCAACCTTACAGATTTAGGCAGTAGGCTACTGCGTTTAAAGCAGTCCTACTGCCTACAGATTTCAGTGACAGATCCTACTGCTTTTTACGGTGGCATGTAATTCATGTGATTCTAATGTAGGCTCCAGGACAGAGCATGCAACACATTAATTAGTCTGTCTATACAGTGGACTGGTAGGTGATTACTTTGTTTGCACTCAGACCAATCTACTGACCTGACAGCTGTGTGACTCTGTCCTGCACTCTTGCTGGTACAACCCTTAGGTGAACCAGCAGTGAAAGCAAGTGGCAGAGTGTAACACCATCACACAGCATCTGCCGACAACTTGGTGTTGGCATTCAGAATTATACATTTTTAACATTTCAACATCTTTCCATGTTGTGCTGTGTGTATGTTTTGTATTTTCCTGTGACGTCATTATTATGGGAATTATTATTTTTCAAACTTGAAAAATCCTACATCTTTTTGATCACAGAATGTTGGCAAGAACGCTATGATGTTGCTCTTGAGGCATGTTTGCAATTTCTTTTCAGTAGGCTGAACATATTTTAGCAGTGGTTCATCTTTCATACAGATTAGTGAACTGCGTACTGCAATGACCAGTGTGCAATTGGTTTGTGAAATAAACACACACAAAGCTTCTGCCTTACGCCAATGACACCCAAGGAAATTAATGTCCATTATCAGGAGTGGATGGCAACGCTGTGTGATTTTATAAAGGGCACAGATGAGTGAGTAGTATGCATGCACATGTAGCATTCATTTTTACAGCAGCAAGCATTTCTGAGCCTGAGGTCGCTCGAACATCATGTGATCTGCCCTGCAAGCTGTTCCATGCCATACTTCGAATCGAGGAAGAAAAAGTAGAAAAAGACAGGCAGCTAATATCCAGAGATCAACAGGGTTCCATCCATGAAACAGACTCGCAGACCACTCATAAGAATCCAGCTCCTCGAAACCTCTAGAGTCTACAAATACAGCACAATACCTCATTATGTGCTTGGAGATAAGGGGATCATTACGAGTGAACTGGTCTGGAATTAATGTGCTGATGACAACATTACCGGCACCTTTTGCGGACCGGCTCACTCTGTGTTTGCTGGTAGGGGCTGTGAACTACCAGTAGGTCTGAACGTCTGGTAGTTCTGGCCCCTATTGGCAGATAATTCACTGAAGCACCGACATTTCAAAGGAAGTCAAAACTACAGCCAAACTGTGAACAGCAGGTTGACAATGAAATGTATGAAATGGCCCATTGAATGTTTGGGGATGTCTTCCAACCAGGAACCTCCTCAAAAATGCCTTAGAGGCCATAGACCTTCTTTAGCTATCTACCCCATAAACCAAAACATGCACATATGCCTGTGACCTAAACTAAACTAACCCATCTGGCGAGCATATCAAGGTAACAGAATGATACAGTTCTTGAAAATTAACAAATAAAGTGGTGCAGAAAGATACTCTGGGCCTCATTCCAAGTTCAGCGGTAGCCTTGCCGGTAAAACCGGCAGGATGCCGCCGAACTTGCAAATTTTTCCGGCACCCGTGAATGGGCAATTACAAGGTCATTATGGCCCAGCCGGACCCGGTAATTACCCATTTGTGGGTGCTGGAATAAAATGCTCCACATTACCATTTGAGTCCCATAGGGCTTAATGGGAAGGGGGAGCTCAGATATACCAGCACCATTCCTGAATGGTGCCGGTGCATGCGACATGCTCTGGTCACCGGTGCTGGTACGCCCGCCAAGTCAGACCTGGCGGGTGGGAAGGCACCCGCGAGCAGAACTCGTAGTTTGCCGCTCTGGTAGCAACAGTACAGGCAATCTTACTGATAGCGTTGTTATCGGACCGGCACACTTATAATGAGGCCTTCTGACATCCTTTGTAACTGATGAATGCTGCCACAAACAACGAATCACAGATAACTTAAAAATCAGGAAAAGATGAAACTTTGCTGATAGATATATTGAACGAAACTTCAGAAGAAACATAATTATGACTTGTTCAATCCAGAGTCTGTACATAAGAAATACGCCTAAATAAGGCCATGCATATTAAAAAGACCATCTCCACTGACAAGACCTGGAGAGACAAGTCTGCATTATGAAGCAATTCAGACAAGTGTTCTTTTTTCACATACAATTTATATTGTTTTTTGCAAATACAAACATACAAGACAGTAGTATAGAGTATACGTCACATGGTAGGAGATTCACACATAGATATTTAGTTATGGCCATGCACGTTAATCATATGTTGAGTTCCTTTAGCAAGAAATGTTTAGGGTTTTCACTTTTCTTCTTCCTCATGGATAGTACTATGACACAAACAACAGCTACAATATAAGGATCACGACACGGAGAGTGGAGGGCAGAAAAGAAGGTTGAAACAAGTACAATTGAGTGTGGTGTGTCTTGGCAGCATCCAGAAACATGTGTGAATCAATATTCACATTGCCAGAAGACGATTTACTTCAGAGAAGTTATTGATGCTGCCCTAGTAGCCTTTGCCTAAGGGAAACACATTCATTACACATGTTAGAGGAAATAGCTATATGATCCAAGCTCACTGTGCGATAGGGGAGAGACCAAGAAAGGCCTTCCAAAAATTACCTGCTTTGAATGCACCTGCTCAGGTGTGAAACAAATCCTGATGACGACACCAACCGTTCTAGGGTTAACAATCAGATCTGTAGGATTTGATGGTGCCGGAAGCACACGTGTCAGCCATTTCTGAAGTTCTGTATACATTTATACATGAGATAAAACAGGGAATCGATATAGACTCCATGAGACTCGAAGCGTATGGCCTTTGCTGTCTGAATGCAGAACCAGACCTCAGATGTCATGTGTGGGATGTTTTTACCCATGCATCCAAGCCCTACCATAAAACTGTCCAGTACTGGCATGGAAAACATCATGATGGCCAGAACTCCCCAGAGAGTGCACAGGGAAAACTTGAAGAATAGGCTGCCACCCATTTTTGCCTATGTTGTGAGCACAGGAGGGCACTGCCTAAAACCACCATTGGGCTACACACACAGTAGCCTGAAACCATTGGGAATGGCAATGCTGATTGCCAAAAAGCAACTCAGAACTGTGGGGAATTCATTTTCTTAATCCCAAAAATGGTTGCATTACCAGTACTCAACACTATCAGAAAACCAGCGTTTTAAAACCACCAGACTTTTTGTGTAAAACTGCACAAATGAAACAAAACCAGACCAAGGAAAGACTTGCTAAGAGGTGGAAGAATGTAAAACCATATTCTGAAATGACTTTAAGGAAGTAATTATTTAATGTATAAGTACAAATTGTCAGTTTGATTTGAATGTAGAAAGCTGGGAACAAAAAGTGACATTTAGCTGAAACCTGGCTTAGTGAAACTGGATTCTGCCTGACAACTACCCCCGACAGGAGAAACCTGTTCAGCCACTCTTCCCAGGCCTAGCTGCATCCTGCTGCCCCTTTCCAAAAGGAGTTGTCACCTCTATGATTAGATTAGGGGTGGAGCACCTGGGAACTGGAAGGAACAGAACAATGCAACTCCCTTGACTCAGGCAAATGTTATATTGAGGGCCTCGTAAAGTGGCTTCCTCTTAGGAGAAACTGGGAGGGGCAGTGCCTCTGCTAGCAGCTGAGCTTGGGGGAAGTGGATAAACCAGTTATTCCACCCTGTGATGTGGGAAAAACGAGCTAATCCACACCCCATTTTGACCAGGGCATAATTTTAAAAAGATAGATAACTCATAGTGCGGACTTGTCAGAATTATATAAGTAATATCATTATTTTTGTGATTTTTCTGTGAACATTTTGAGAGGCGTTAGGACCCTCTGGTGTATTCTGGGGGGTTGCTAGCGGAAAATAGGGTCTCACTCCAAATGTCTGCATGTTAAAAATCTGACACTTCATCAATTAATGTCCATACTCCTTGCGCACATGTGTGTAATTTTGGGTAACTGTCCGATATTGCAAAACCAGTTAAAAAGCGCAAAATGTTGTCATTTTTTAATGCAAGCCCCCAGGAAGATCAGAGGCGGACAAGCATGGACCTTAAGGAATATATAATGTGCACATGTAATTTCAACAAATTGTATATCTGGGAAAGATGTATTTGAATCAAATATAGATTTGTGGGCAAACTGACCAGGGGAGGATCCTCTGACCCATAAACAGACCTCATCATGATGACAATCCATTTCCTTCCCCCAATCATGGGAGAGGGGAGAATTGGGCCAATGACAAGTAGAGAGGTGCAGGCTTAGCTAGGCCCAGGCACACACCCATTTTCAAAACACATAAAAAGAGACTGCTGGGACAGGTAGAGACATTCAATTCCATTTGCTGCGGAGCATGCTGACCGACGACTTCACCTCCAGAGATCCAGACTTCAAATCCATCAATCTCCAAAGACCAGAACTTTACTTCAGAACTTAAAACAAGGGCCTAAACCCACAAACTGAGAACTCTTCTCAGCAGGCCTCAGCATCCTTAAAATCATTTGCAAACTATTCCACAGCCGGGCGAGCTGTTTGAATTCTTTTGCCAAGAACAATTGCCAGAGACCAGACCAGAGATCCAGAGTGACCCAGACCACTGTGAGCAGAACCAGAGAGCTGACCCAGATCACTGTGAAGTGCCGAGACCAGAACCGGAGTCCAGTCCAAAACCTGACCAGATCTGTGGCGAGGCCTATTTCAAATTTATATTGTGAGTACCTAGCAGAACTGTGCAGAACCAATCTCTTAGTTAAAATAATCTAATCCAAACTATTTTAACCTAAGTAGAACTGCCTCCTAGAAATCGTGCCATCTGTCATTTTTAAAGCTGCACAACTGTCACCTGTCAATTCTGCAGCTGCAAGCTGTCACCTGTCATTTTGAGTTTTACTTTAAATCCGAAAACCTACCTTTATTAAATCGTCTGTATCTCTGGAACCGTTTGTGCTAGGAACTTGTGCCAGGAACTTTCCTCTGAAAGCTTAGAATCTGAGCTTTCCAACGAACCTAAAACCGACTCCTTATACTTTTGCCGTAATCACGATTCACGCACTCACAAATTTTACCACGATTTGCAATTTTGGCTAAATTTCTCCACTTGTCAAAATAGCAGCTCCATTCTTTCTTTTGTTAAAATCCTTTGCAACTTGGTAATAACTCATAGAGCATTGCTAAAGTGAGCCTGAACTAATACCAACACGCATCTCCCACTCACCCTGAATCTCTAGAGGGAATTAAAATCAGTTGGCACATTTTCCTATCCATTGCCATCACATTTAAACGCATTTTGGGCCTGTGTTTCAAACTCCTACCTGTTTCCTCTAAGCTTGCTGGGGGGGAACTGAATTTCGTATTGTATTTGATTGCATTCCTGAGAACTGTGTGCTCCTCTTTCCATCTCCTTCCATTTCTTACATTGCATAGGGGAGGTGGGTGAATTGCCAGAGAAAAGTGAACATATGATATCTTATGAAACCATATCAGTTAGTTTCTGTACTGCATTTTCATTCAACATTGCATCCATTTGAAACCATAAAAGTATTTTCGCTGCCTTATCCATCCTACACCAACTCCTCATTGATTATTAAGAAGTGTGCTAGTGTCAGATTACCCATTGTTGATTAACATTATATTTATAAGGGCGATATCGATTATTAATTTATTATAAAAGCGTGGTATCTATATTTTGTTTTATTTCTCAAATAAACCTTTTAAACTTGCAAAACAGAACTATTTATTGGCTCAGTGGGGTCAGGGGGATTCTAAGAGAGGGGTGTTATATAGGGGTAGTCATCCAGAACTCATGAACTGGACATAAAGATATATCAATAAGGGTTTCCATTCAGTATCCCAGACTAGGCATTGACTTAGCTGTAGTGTTGATTGAATATCGCTTACACATGTAGGATCTAAGGAGCTGCTATCTCTTAGCTTAATACTAGAGAATATAGTGCCTGAGTGTTCTGTTCTTGGGCATTCAATAGAGTCCTTGGTATGAAATAAAAGGGAGGGATGAATAATGAACTCAATGAAAGGCATCATTTGCCTCTGCATCTAAATGTGCCCTTCAACTGAAGAACCAGACAAATGGGACTTCTACACACACGCAGTAAACAAGTCTACCTGAAAGGGATCCCAAAGTTCCCAGAGTTGATGAAACACACTCAGGGACAGTCTGACCAATAGTGAAAAGAACAGCCCACCACTACACTCTGGCAAGCTGAAATGTCCTACCTGATTCATTCCTGTACTCTTGTGTTGGCATGGAAGCAGTTTCCAGAGGGATATGTGTTTCTTCCCTAGCTGAAGGTGCTTTGTATAATACCCAAATCACCTGTAAAGCTATAACCAGGATCCAAACGAGCACTGGAAGCAGAATCACAAGCAATTGGGCTATTTGTACCTTCTGTCACGTTATGAGGACTTGGGTGTTGCCTTAATCATGTGCTCATGTGTTTCTGTACAAAGATTGCAATGGTTTTTAAGTACCTGATCCTAAATTCTGCCCTCCCTTCCAAACTGTTCCTCTTTTTCTATTTTATGAAACGTTTTTAAAAAACAGCATAGTTTATAACAGTACAACATTCATAAACATTTCATAGACATTCTATCCGAGTTCCATAGTTTCTGACACAGCAATTCCTAAACCGTAAGAACAATGACAAGTAAATGCAGTCCAACCCCAACACTCCCATCGTAAAAGGCTCCAGCACAATGCAGAGTCTAGCGCAATCGCTGGGAACCTCCATGTCCAACATTTCAATGGGGATTTGATCTCTTGTGCTGTTGACCAACAAGCCTAGTATTCCCACCTCCATTCCTGTCAATCCCTTGCTTCAATTCTGTGGGTCTCTCTACTCCCCAGTCTCCAAACCTGGCACACTTAATTTACTAACCCACTCAACTGTTCCCCTTCTATCACTTTTTGGATCATGTAAGTGTGATGCAACCTATCCTCGCCTTGCTCTGTTTGCTTAGTGCGGTGGGCCTCTGCACGTGTCGCAGGAGAAGCTGTGTGCTAGACAAAGTGAACCAAAAAAGGAAAACATGAAACCTAACCTACTACCTAACCCCTTTGTACGCACACATTGATGTCTGTACCTGTCAGTGCATCTTAAGCATCCTCCCCTAGAACTGACTTACGGGATGACCTATAAGCCTCTCCCACTACTCCTGAACCTGAGAAACTATAGCTTAACATCTCAACGCTGTGTCACCCTTGAGCGAATCGTAGGAAGAGACCTCAGGTTGACATGAAATCCACCTCTCTGTCCAAGGTTCTGTCTATAATGTGTTCATATGTTCCAGTCTTTATCATCTCTTTCCCCAAGTCCTAGCTAGTGCAAGCCGTTGACTTCCAGAGTCTTGGCACAATTTGTGCAGTTGAAACTAGGGCGGTACTTAGCCATCTTTCATCCAGATCCGTGAGATGCCCAATCACAGATGTATCATACAATAAACAACGTTTGGAGTCGGCTTGGATATCTATACCCAGCGTATTCTGAATTTTCTCTAAAATTTCAACCCAGGAAACCCTCAGCTTGGGGCAGTCCCTTAGCATATGTAATAGATCTGCTCCTGTGGAATGACATCTCCAGCAGTCGTCATTACAGGCCACGCCGGCTGCCGAGCCTATAGGGCGTACAATACCAATCTTGGAGAATCTTAAAATGTGTGAACCTGAGCTGCGCCTCCCTGTCTACCCGCTCGAAATTGCTAAGAATGCAGCCCTATCCGAGAATTGTTGACCTAGCATCCTCTGCCATCTACCTATTATGCCTACTTTATTCTGCTTGGCGAATGCTGAATCAATCAGGGTGGCATTTACTGCCCTAACCAGACCCCTGTCCCCCTTCCAAGTGCTGATTATTTTGATGACAGGGAACCTCTTTATGGGGCCTTGGGTGCCCCCTGAATCGACCCTAAGGAGCATGCTAGTTGCATGTGTGTCCATGCGGCTTTGTTTGACAGGCCAAACGTATTTGCAACTTCAATGAAATGCGTGGAGTGGTTATCTCCACATGTCCCTGACCCGTAGTATCCTGCGATTGGCCCTTCCATCTCCAGTCCAGCAGACTACCTTATTCTCGATCTTTATCACCCGATTATTCCACATGGGTGCCTCCAGATGCCACTGACAATCTACGTTGATCAGGGAATGAGCCATCGCACAGGCTAGCGCAGCGATCCCCACTATAGGGTGTTTCCTCATCTGTACATCAGTGTTAAACCATAGTGCTGTCCCAGCTATCTGCTGTCCCGGAGTGCCCAGGGGTGCTGCCCTCTGATTCCCTGAAGAGAACGGCCACCTGGTAGAGTTGCTGGGCTAAATAGTATAGTTCGCATTTGGTGAAAGTGCATTTTGCAAGTGCTGTCGGATGTCAGCTGGCAGTGGGGAGTGTGAGTTTATCAGAAATACTTTAAACTGTTCTTACAGTTTTTTTTATTTTTTTTATTTATAAATTTCCCTTTGAGGTTTGCTGTATTCGTATTATCTGGCTTGTTCGAGTTTTGTCTCTACTTGTTTTAGGAGTGCTGGTTTCGACCTTACCCTTGCTATCCTTATAGATAACTAGGAGATTCTAGAGTTTTAGTTGCAAAAACCGCAGAAGCCGCTTTCGATTTAGAATAGTATTGTTTTTGTTTGACTGGTATTGCTGTACTGTTGTCAGCTAATGGTCTTCTCGCTGACAACGAGTATGCGTCTGTTAACAAGATAGCAGCACATGCGTCTGCTGCGCTGTAAAATCCGTAGTCCACAACACAAGTTATTCACCTTTCTCGTGGTGGACATAAGAACATTCTGTGCTATGGATTTTAAAACTTCCCAACACAGGGGTTTGCAACCGCCAGCCCCTACCATACACTTGGTCCCAGAAATCTCCAATAGTACTGGAACACCTGTTGAGAGAGTAGACTTTAGTTATACGCTGCCCGACTCATTGATTCAAGCTGGGGCGTTATTGCTCACACCCCTTCTGTCGATAGTTCTATCCAGCTGGGGGACAGGGAGGCCACTTCGGTTTGTGCTCTCCCAAATATGGACATCATTGAATCAAGGGAGGGCGAGATTCAGCCAAAAGCTGTAGCTATTGCAAAGAGAAATGAAGTCGAGGCAATACAGTGTTGGGCCAAAAGGGCAGTGAAAACTCTGACATCTCCCATGCTGAATTTTTAAAACACACTGCCGCAAACCAACAGATCAGAGATCTATCCCAATTGCAGGTCATGTTCTCCCCCACAGCTATGAACTCTTGTGCCTCATCTTTATCCTTCACGCAACCGACACCAAGGCGCAAAATTACATCTCCGTGGGTATAGTCAAGGCTGTGGGGGCGGAATATGCTGTGAGAGTGGATACGTCACTGCAATCAATGAACGCAGCTCTTTTTTCACTTACCAGATTGTATGAAACCTTGGATGATAAAATAAATGCCCCACACGCTCCCTTGGCACTGTTAGTGCAGGGCAATGAAGCAATGCATTCTGCCGCCATATATCTGTCCAAACTGAAGAATTATCTCTTCCACAAGTTTGCACCCCAGCAGTACTGAGGGTTCCAAGCCAGGAAGTTTTGCTGATAGACTGCTCTCCCACTGAGCAATCTAAGCTTTTGCAAGCTAACAATCAGAGTGACATAACAAAACCAGTACATCCAATCCCTCCTGCCCAGGATAGGAGTAAAACACCTAGAGCTCCTATTTGTAATGTAATTCGTCTTGCCAGCATGGCCAACCATGTTTAAAAAAAAAGAAGCAACAACTTAAACACGTTGACCAGCTCAAATCTGACGATACAGAAACTACTGTGATTAACGTTGAAGGTGGGTGCTCCCAGGAGAAGAGGGATACTGTTTTTGTATCAGTGCCAAAATACATCATATTTGACACCAAAATTAAATCATCTGTTGTCATTCAGTTACCAAAAAAATCTGAAAATACTAAAGTGTGTGCCGGAAATAAAATCACTGGCACACACCAATTTATACAAAAATTAACTTTGCCAAAATCGGCAGCTGGCTTAGCGAGAGCAGCAATTGCCAACAAATATAGTAAAGCTCACCTTCAGAAGCCTACAAAACCAATTAGGGAGAAACTTAAGAAGCAGGACCTATCATATGCACCCTGGGATGTTTAGTGCACCTGAGTGAACACCAAAAAGAAACACAGCTGTCTGCTACCAACTTCCAGGAGACAAATTCAATATCTGCCCCAGGTACTTACTTGCCCACTTATATGGGAGCTTCCTTGTCTACGCTCGTTGGCTTGTAAATATCGAGAGAGCAATGGGCCGGATCTAACAAAGATAAAGTAATGACCTTAGAGGGCAGTAGGGAAGAGATTGACCAATCTTTACAGCGCTTCTTCTCTAATTCCCAACAGATGGATGAGACGACTACACGAGTTAAGCAACCGCTAACCCAACTTAATAACAAGAAGCTTGGGTCTCAAACGTTGCAACAATTAGGAGCCGATTTGAGGCTGAAACCCAGAGCAATAAATGCTAATCCCAATCTATCTTACTTGATCTTGCAATGTCGTTCACATCCTTTCCCGACATATGACCTAAATAGGCAGCCTGTCATGAACATATTTGCTGAAATACCTTCCTTGGAAGATCTTTCCTCGACTGATATTGAACAAATCAAATTCTTGCATGATAAAGACTTGTCCATGGTTAAGTTATGGATGAAATCAGGCTGAATTAGAAATGCTCTGTGGCAAGTACAAATTGAGCTCTAAAACATGGCTTTCATTTGATCAACCAATCCTCTTTTGACCATCAAAATGTACCCAACTACAGGAACCAATATTCTTCGGTAGGTGGGAATGGATTTAATACACATCACTTTAGTGGACAGGCTCTTAAATCCAATGCCAACATTGCTGGATCTAATATTTGTAGAATGCCTCAGAGTCAACATTAACAATCCAATCAGCCACTCACACTCTCCTTGGCCTCCTGGAATACTAGGGGTTTTAAACACCTCACATCCTCAATTACCTTCTCTAGGACTATGATATCATAGTTTTACAGGAAATCTGGCTATCCACTCTGCCTGTGTGGGACCAGCATGTCGTTTCTTTGATTCCGGCCATTGTTCCCATCCATGGTTGACCTATGGCAGGACTTATGGTTGCTGTCAAAATCTGTGCAAAACTTTCACTGTTATCATGGGTTTCCCCTAATAGCTTTTGGCAGATGATAAAAATAAGGTAAAATGAACAGTCCATCACCCTTATTAATGCCTACTGGAACCACGCCGGTATCTCGGATGACAACTTTATCAAGGACTTGGAATCTCTATTGGATTTAATAGCTTTGGACCTTGCTTGTAAAGTCACTATTTTGGCTGGTGAATTTAATAACATGTGTATTGATCGGCCTACTAAACCCCTAATGAAGGATCTCCAGTTGTATATGCTCAATGGCGCTGTTCAGGTGATATCCTACCAGCTGACACCTGGCACAGAGGGACCCAAGTTGCTCTGATCGATTATGTCTTTACAGATAGCGGTTTATTTAACCTCATAACGCACTTCCAGATAAAATTGCAAGCCGTGATTGACCACGATATTATGGGCTTGGTCCAATCTGAGAAAAAAGCCTTTACATTCTTCGGCTTCTGGTCTGGTTCTGAATAGTGCTCAAAATAGGGTATTTTGGACGCCTAGACTACTGGAGGACCTCAAGCGAAAATTGTTGTGGTCTTCTGATTTGTCGGGATCAACGTGCAATGGGGTATATACTACTTATGTTGATGTTATAAAGATCTTCAAAACCTCAAAGCACATACGTAGCACCTCTATGAAAAGTACATTGTATGCTTATGACCTGAGGTGGCTGAGAAGAAAGCAGCCTGTCGAGCTTAAAAAAGAAAAATCTGCTTGCTGTTGATTGTAATTGAATTTGAAAGACTAAGATCAATCAAATGTCACTTTAACAATTGGTTAAAAGCAAGGCGAGCATTAACCCTTCAGCATGATGCTAAACACATGTTGGAAACATTATCATCCAAAAGCTCTGGTAGGATTTGGGGACGTTTGGATAATGTGTATGATCAGGAACGTCTGGTGTCCCAAATAAATACTGTCCCAGAGTAAGTTTGGGTAACATTTTATAAAACCCTCTATGCAGCTACCCCTTTGTCCTGTGATTCGGAATCCTGTGATAACATCCGGGCTGGCCGTCTACAATTCAATCTAGAGGATATTATATTTTATATCTCTAAACTTAGTACCTCTAGGGCCCCTGATCCGGATTGGTCTATCCAACTATGTCATCAAAAAACATCTGATAGCTTGGGCAAATATCCTCTTGGACATCTTTGGGAAGGCACTTAGGACCAGTCAGCTGCCCCCCTCCTGGAGGAAATCAATTGTTCTTCTGATTTACAAGAAAGGCGACCAGTCTCATCCTGGTAATTATAGACCAATTACCTTGTTGAATGTAATAAGGAAACTTTTCACCAGACTGATCCTCAGAGACATTAACCAGTGGCTAGATACCACCAAATTGCGAGATCCAAATCAGACTGGATTTATGCCAAGGATAAGACAGCTATAAATGTACATGTCTTGCAGGCTATACAGGCTAAACAATTGCAGGAGCAGCAGAAAAAACAGCCATTCTATATTCATTGATTTCCAGGCAGCTTTCGATTCTGTTTGCAGAGAGTTGGTCATTGGAAAATTCTGTAAGGCTGCAGTCTGGAAAATGTACTATTCTGGATCAATGAATTACATTCCCAGACCACTATACAGGTGAGGCTGTCCTTTGATGGTAATCCTACGGAGCCGATTTAAACATTTAGGGGTCTAAGGGAAGGGAGCTTATTCGCATGCCCTGTCTTGACATGTGTCATGAATTTGCCATCGTTCTTTCTGATGCACCCAAGTTAGGAGGGCAGGCGGTCCCCTGATTGTTCTAGGCTGACAACCTTGTGTTTTTGGCGAGAACTCCCAGGTGTCTGCGGGCCCTCCTCTTGCATCTTGGTGAATATGTTGAAACCAATCTGTTGAGGATTAATCATGCAAAATGTAAAATCATGGTGTTGAGTTGCAGAAGGAAGCTGATTCCCAGGGCTGCCCCATGGCTCCTACAAAATATCAAATTAGAGGTTGTGCAGGAATGCAAAATTTGGGTCTTTCAGTTAGTGCTGATGTCAATGATAAACCTTACTATCGGGACCTTCAGCCTAAGTTAAAGACAGGTATTTCCCAAGCCTGTATTATTCAGGCTAAATATGGAAAGTTTTCTTATTTGCCAGCTATGACTTTTTTTTAAAACAAAAAGTAGCACCTCTCCTTACATATGGGGCTGAAACGGGACACTGGCAAACAGAGCTTTTCTGGAAGAAAATGGAGGGCTCCTTTTGGAGAGCAGTACTGAGTTTTCCAGAATCGGTACCCATTTGTGTAATACTCCACGAACTCGGAACAGTGTCCCTCTATGCTGTCTATATCTGGAAGCTCCTATCCCTTGTGGGATGTTTTTACCCATGCATCCGAGCCCTACCTCAAAAACTGTGCAGTACTGGCATTGAAAACATCATCACGGCCAGAGCTTCCCAGAAAATGCACAGGGAATTGCATGAAGAATAGGCTGCCACTCATTTTTTTGCCGATGTTATGGGCACAGAAGGACACTGCCTAAAACCACCATTGGACTACCCACACATTAGTCTGAAACCATTGGGAATGGCAGTGCTGATCGCCAAAAGCAACCTAGAATTGTGGGGAATTCATTTTCTTAAATCCCAAAAAGGGGTGCAGTACCAGTACTCACCACTATCAGAAAGCCGGCGTTTTAAAACCACCAGATTTTTTTTTATATGTGTAAAACTGAATAGATGAACCCAAAACATGCCAAAGAAAGACTTACTGAGAGGTGGATACAATCTAAAGTTATATTCTGAAGTGACTTGAAGGTTTATAACAAGACTGGCTGAGCTGTGGATTTCAGAAGTTTAAGTAAATTTGGACTGAAAGACACTAAAAACCTAAATGTTTAAAAGAAATGAGTGACCTACTTTTGAGTGTCACATAGGTTGCAATTGTTTAAATGTCATAGTTTTAAACTTAGAATCAGCATCCTAGCTGCATATGTAAAAAAATTGTCTTGACTTAAACTGGGGAACAAAAGTGACATTAGCTGGGGCCTGGCTTAAGGAACTGAATTCTGCCCACCAGCTACCCCCGACAGGAGATGAGACTTGCACAACAGCTGTGTTCCCAGGCCTATCTGCCTTTTGCTGCTCCCACCAAAAGGGATATGACACTTCCCTGATTGAATTACCTGGGCTCTGCAGGAAATTGAACAAAGCCCTGTCCTGACTCAGGCAAATGTTTTATTACGGGGGCCGTAAAAAGTGGCTTCCTCCTGGAAGTAAAGGGGAGGAGCACTGCCTGTGAGAGCAAGCTGGCTTGGCAGAACTGGAAAAAACAGAAATTCAACCTTGTGCTGGGGGAAACCACACCCCTGTAGCCAGAATATGGTTTTAGAAAAAGATGAATAACTCATAGTACGGACTTGTGAAAATTATTTAAATGATACCATAATTCTTGTGATTTTTCTGCCCACATTTTAAGAGGTTTTTAGAACCGGTGGCATGATCTGGGGGCAAGCTAGCAGTTAAGAGGGTATTACTTAAAATGTATGCATGTTAAAAATCTGACACTTCATCAATTAATGTCCATACACCTTGCGCACATGTGTGTAAATTTGGGGTAATGTCCGATATCGCGAAACCAGTTAAAAAGTGCAAATGTCGCCATTTCTCAATGCAAGCTCCCAGGAAGAGCAGATTTGGACAGGGTATACCTCCTGTGATATGTGATGGGTGCATGTAATTTTAAACAAATTTGTACCTGTGCAAATATGTCTTTTAGGTCAAAATATAGATTGTGTATAATTTGACAGGGGTGGGTTCTCTGTACCATAAACAGACCTCATCATGATGACACTTCATTTCATTCCCCCAATCAAGGGGAAGCGGATGAAGTGGCCAATGACCAGTGGAGAGGTGTAGAGCCTAGTGATGCTGCACACACACCCATTTTCAAAACACATAAAAGCAGACAGACAGGACAGATAGGGACCTTCAAATCCATTTGCTGCGGGACGCTCTGCCGGGAAAATCCATACTTTACCTCCATCAATCTCTAGAGAAAGCTGTGCAGAAAGATCCAGACTTCAAATCCATCAATCTCCAGAATCCAGAGAGAGAGAGAGCTGACCCAGATCACTGTGAAGTGCAGAGACCAGACCAGAGTCCAGTCTAAAACCTGACCAGATCCGTGGCGAGGCCCATTTAATTCAAAAATATAGTGTGAGTACCTAGCAGACTGTGCAGAACCAATCTCTTAGTTAAAATAATCTAATGCAAGCTATTTTAACTTAAGTAGAACTGCCTCCTAACTGTCACCTGTCATTTGTAAAGCTGTCACCTGTCATTTTCTAGTTGCAAGCTGCACTTGTCACTTTGAATTTTAACATTCCAAATCCGAAAAACTACCTTTATTTAATCGTTCATAACTCCGTAACCGTTTGTCCTAGAGACGTGCAGTAACTTTCCTCTGAAAGCTGGGAATCGTGGCTTTTCTCCGAACCTAGAACCGCATTCGGATTCCCTATAGTTTTGCCGCAATCGCGAAAAACGCACTCGCGAATTTGCCGCGATTTGCAAATTTCTTCACGTGTGAAAACAGCAGTTTTCTTGCTTTCATTTGCCAAAAATTCGTTTAACCTGCTAGTTACTCCGAGATCCTTGCTAAAGTGAGCCTGGGCTAATATTAACTTGATACCACTCACCCTGAACCTCTAGAGGGAATTAAAAGCATTTTAGCGTATTTTTCACTTCATTGCCAGCACATATAAAAGCATTTTGGGCCTGTGTTTCCAACTTCTGTAGTGTAAGCTTGCTGGGGTGAACTGAATTACATTTGATTGCATTTCTGAGAACTGTGTGCTTTCCTTCCATTTCCTTGCATTGCATAAAGGGGGGAGGGGATTGCCAGAGAAAAGTGATTACATTGTTTTGTTGAAATCATATTGAGTATTTTCTGTATTGCATTTTCATTCAACATTGCATCCATTCGAACCCTATAAAGCATTCTCTACCACATTATTCTTCTGTCCCTATTTACCAGTGTTGCTATCTTATCCATCCTATAACCACTCATCATTGATTATAAAGAAGTGTGCTAGTGCCAGACTATCCATTATTGATTACTGCTCAGATTCAGTGTGATATTCAATTATTAATTTATTATAAAGCGTGATATATATATATATTGTTTAAATTATCAAATAAACCTTTAAACTTGCAAAACAGAACTACTTCTTGGCTCAGTGGGGTCAGGGGGATCCCAAGAGAGGGGTGTTATATAGGGGTAGTCATCCAGAACGCATGAACTGGACATAAAGATATATTAATAAGGGTTTCCATTCAGTATCCCAGACTAGGCATTGACTTAGCTGTAGTGTTGAATTGAATCCTCTTACAAATTGGGGGCTCGTGCCGGACGTTTGGATTAGATCTATCACTTGTGCAGATTAATACAGCGTGCCAGCTGACCAGATACACATATCCGGTCGGATCACACGCTGTGTTACGCTGTAAAGCACTCCTCAAAGGAACACTCTAAGGAAAAAGTTCTGTTTTGCAAAAATATAATATAAACTTCTGTAAGTCAGGAAGGAACTCAAATTCCAGAATGACGACCTTGGTAGATATGAAAATAGCCAGAGAGCACTTCTTACATAAGTTATTTGTGAGAGGTGAGTGGACTCATCAGGACCAGACGGTCTGGTTGCAAGCAATCGCACCCCAGATCACGGAAACAGGGTCAGATATATGGGGAGATCAGGGTCCCCTACATGTGGCCCTGAGTGAACTATATTTGGCCCCGAAGGCTAAGGATGAACAAGACAAGATGGTTAGGATAGCGGCATACCTGTACCTATATATGGGAGGCATGCAGGATAAATGTACTGAAAGCCAAGATCTGGCGAATAAGCGACAGATGGCGTTAGAGAAGGTCCAATCTGACCTGGTCTCTTCTGAGCAGAGGCTGCAGGGGAGCCAGGAGTCAGAAAATGAGAGTAGACAGCACATCATTAAAATAAAGAGGGATATGGACATCCTGCAACAGGAAAAGGCTGACCAGGATACCAGACTTCTGGTCTTGCAGAAGGAGTACCAAGAAGGTTTGGACTCCCTACTGCAGAGCCAGAAAAAGCTGGAGCAACAGTTAGACTTCAATAGGGCATGTGCTGAGCAGGTAGTCACCCTGCAAAGCCATCTAGATAGGGAGAAGGCAGAGAGCAATAAACTGATTTTGAAAGACCTGGATACCCAGGCAGAGTTTGACCAGGAGCGCCAGAAAGCTGGTGCCTTTCAAAGGCAGAGGGACGATCTGGCGGCACAAATGCAGGCTCTTAGCCAGGAAAGAGACGCCTTAGGCCAGGAAGTCTGCCATTTAAAAAGAAAAACAGAAGAAAATCACTTGGCCCTCCAGGGGCTGGGTGACCTCCAAAAAGAACGCCAGAACTTGTTAGAACACACCAGGAGGGTGGAGGATGCTCTGGCAAGAAAGGAGCAGGCCAATAGGGACACAGCTCAAGAGGTAACCCTCCTGCAGCAAAGACTGGCCCAGTGCTCCAGGACCAATCAGGAGGCACAGAGAGAGAAGGAGGCTCTCTGCCAGCACAATGATAGGCTCCAACAACAGGTAGCGATGCAGGAGAGACTGATAGAGTCTAGTAAGGCCTTAACTGAGGAACTGAAGGCGCAGGCTCTTGCATTGCAACAGGGAGCAGGGGCGGATAGAGATGAGGTTCGCTGGGAAAGAGAAACTCCTGAGCATAACCCCAGGAGCCCTAGTACCAGAGGCCTTTATTTCTCTCGGTCCCTGGACTCTGCCACCCCCATGTCCCCTGGCGCACATGAGCACAGGGCCACAGGGATGGCAGATTACTATCCAGCCAGAAGCATGGGGCTCATAGGCCAGTACCACCCAGGAATGGAGGGGCGGGCATCCGGGTATGGGCACCCAAGCACAGTGCAATTTGATGGGGAACCCCAGGAGAGTAGGCCCATTAAGGGCATCCTGAAAACCTCTGCCCAGTTAGGTCAGTGGGGGGGGTACCATCAAATCCTGGCAGCAAGGAGGGATCAGAAGACTCCTCTGAACGGTACAGGACACAGGAGACCAGGTCCCCACATTCTGCCAGCCATTCCCAGGCTCGCAGAATCCGGGAAAGCCTGGAAGATCAGACAGGAACCTCTGGGAGCAGTGCCTCTGAGTCAGAGGATGAATGGACCAGGGTTACCCAAACCAAAAAGGCCAATAAGGCAAAAAGGGCCTTGCTTAAGGACCCATTGAAGCAAATTAAGGCAATCAGGAGTGTCATCACGCCTTATCATAAGAACGCCAAGTACTCTGTTTGGGAACACTTGGAGCTCTATGAGCAAATGATGGAGACTTTTCATTTGAAGGACAGCCAAAGCTGTATCCAATATGTAAAGTGGACATTCTCCCCAGAGTACTCCAGTTTCTTTGCAGGGCTGGAGGACCAAAATCATTCCAGGTGGTCCACCTATAGGGCGGCCATATTAAAACATTTTTCTGTTCACAGAAATCCCCAAGAGGCCCGCAAGGCAGCCTACAATTTGCAATGTGGGGAGGATCAGGCCCCACAAGAATTCGTGCAAGAACTGAAACGGGCCTTTGCGCAGACCACCAGAAGGGTGCGCACAGACAGCAGAGAATTCGTCAATACATATTTCCATGCCTTGCCCAAATATATAATGACCCAGCTCGTGAGGGATTTTCACGAGAAAAGATCTTTAGACTGGGTCATTGAACAGGCGACCCGGATCTATGAGGTGCAGAAGCCAATAGAAAATAAAAATAATGCGCCCAAAAACCCCAAAGCCAACAACACCCCTGCTGCTGCCAAGGTGGCAGAGGTAAAGGTCACCCCCGTTTTAGAGTTGGAGATGGGGGGGCCTAAAAACCTACCTGCACCTAATAATGCTAGGCCCAGAAGGTCCTCGGGCCAGTCACAGACAGGGAGCCAGGGAGGCAGCCCCACAAATGGGGTCCCTCGCTCTCCTGATTATGTAAGCCCCCGTTACAAGGGAAACAGACCCATCCTGGGTTATGTGTGGACTCCTCCAGCCCAGGGGGGGGATCCAGCCAAGCACCTTACCCAGGGAACTTCCCTCCTAACTTCCCATTGGAGGGCAGAAATTCTCCAAACCCTGGGCAGAACTTCTTCCCCAGGTATCCACCCAACTTCCAGCCCCAAAATCCTCCACCCTTCTTTCCCCAATTCCCTGAGCCCAGACAACTGAATCCGGGAGAGGGGAGGCCAAGGGTGGAGGGGTATCCAAATCTTCCCAACCAGGGGTACTACCAAAGAAGGGATAGCTACCCTTCCCGGGATCAGCCCAGGGGAGAAAACAGGGCCCCGTATCAGCCTGAGCGGGTTTCCCAGTTAGAGCGCCAGGTGCAAAACATGGCGCGGGATCTGGGTCACATACTGAGGGCTCAGCAGAACCCTCAGATCGGCATGCCGGCGCAGAACGCACCCAACTCTGGACCTGGTGCCCCAGAACAATGACGGAGGTAGCACCCCGATAGCTCACCGGTCCCCAGGGAGGAGGCACAAAGGGAAGGGGGGTGTAAAGCCTTGGAGGAAGCTTCCTTCCTCACTTGTAAACAGCCCCTGGAAACCCAGGAACCGGAAACAAAATCTCTTGCCCCTGAAAGTCTGCCTCCTAAGGAGCAGAGGGGGGGTAGGAGAAACAAAAGACCCAAACAGACTCAGTTTGAGGAGGAGGTACAGATCTTCCAATTTGAGGGAGAGGGATCCTCAGAGGATCCTGGGAAAAGGATCTTCTCCTTCAAAGAGGGGGGAACTCCTCCCAAAGAAAAATGGGTCCCTAGGGATGCAAATCCAGACTGGGGAGATGTGGAGACTGAGCTACCGCCGCCCACCATCTCATCCCAGAACCAACCGCAAGAAAATCGCCTGGTTCAAACCCATCCTGATGACTGCCTCCAAAAAGGGGGGGCGGCCCAGAACCGGAGCCAGGGGAACCCACAATGGCTCTGATCTCCAGTTGCCATTTTTTTCTTTCAGATTCCCAAGGCTCTCCACAGAATTCTGCCCAAATGTCTTCGCTAGCGATGTCCAAAACCAGAAAGTTAGCCCACCAGTTGTCCAAAAATGTGCATTATCTGTGCCCCCTTGAGGAGAAGGAGGGAAGATACTATGCCCCGGTACAAGTACAGGGGCAGGGTACAATTTTAGCGCTGGTGGACACGGGATCTCAAGCTACCCTTCTGTCCAGAAGGGCCTTTGATGAACTGAATGCAGGAAGGGGAGGGAATTACCAAATTCCTCTTACCTCACTTCCTGGACAACTCCAGAACTTTGACGGGAAGGAAATTCCCGTTGAGGGGACTGCAGACTTGGACATTAAAATTGGGCGACACAAGTTGAAACACCCGGTCATAGTTGTGACTCCAGAGGGCACCCCTTGTTTACTGGGGAATGACCTCCTGAGGAGGTTGTCACCCTTAATAGATTGCGTAAACAAGGTCCTCTGGACCCAGACTAGCCGACCAATAAAATTAAAACAGAGTGTCAACCATGTTAGTTTAAACGGCACCTGCCACATGGTTGAACAAAAACCTGACCAAGTAGAATTTCACTTCCAGAATAGCCAAATTCCAGAAGTGACAGTAATAGCAGTAGGACAACAGACTGGTGATGGGGGTTCCTCTCTATTTCTGAAAATCAACCTTCCTTCCAGTTTAAGGTGGTATTCCACACTGGAAGGAAACACCCTGAAATTATTTACCAATCCACAATCAGAAACTCCCACTCCTATAGTCCAGAAAGATGTGAAATCAGCTCAGAGCCTGGTTGATATTCAGCAAATTGGAGAGCAGTTGTTCATCCCTGTTCAGTTAAATGATGGGAAGGACTCTGTTCTCGCTCGAGTGTGCGTGAACAATGGTAAGAGCTTCATCAGCGAAGCCATGTTTCGCCAACTCCCAAAAGATCCAGCCATTCCCACATTCAAACTGATAGACAAATGGGAAATGGACCTGGAAGCACCTAATTCCAAACAGCTCCTGCCAAGCAGGTGTATGCTCAAAATCTCCATTGGCAACAAGAGCATAGTCCATAATTGTTGGGTAGTGCGAGACGTCACTGCCGCCTTTTACTTAGGCAGTGACATTCTCAATCGCTTTGCCATTAGTTTGGACCTAATAAACTTCAAAGCTTGGTCCCGATTAGCGGATAATCCCATGGGCTTTGATGATCCAGAAAAAGCATTTAGGTCAGCTCAATTGCTACCTTATGCAGTTGAAATTCAGATCAAAGAGGAAGTCACCATCCCAGAAAGGACCCGACAATTCTCCCTGGAAGTGAAAGTTAAAAGAGGACAATATTTGCAAAACCCTGATGCTTACATACTTCTAAACGCTTCTCTCCAACAGCAAGGGTTAGGGGTAAACCCAAAACCATTAGTCAACATAGAACATGACTCCATTCTAATAGAGGTGGATAACAGCGACTTAAAGAGTATTACTCTAGCCGCAGGCACCATTATTGGAATGGCGGTTGATGACCGACATTTTTCCATCGATTTAGGTAATGAACTGTTAGGGCCAATCCCCAGGACTGCTTTGACGGTGACAGTGATGACAATACAACACCAGACAGGATTTTTACCCGGCATGGGGGGAACTTCCTGGTGTACACTTCCTGCCCCTATGGTAAGGAAGATGTGACTTGTGACTTCAGGAGGGATGAGGTGATTTTCCAGGTCCATGAGGGCTGCCTTTCCCACCTGAAGCCTCCAGTCCAAATCAGCACTCTGACCAGGGACTTCTCCACCCAGTTGGAGGAGGCCGCTGAGATAGCCAAACCAGAAGTCTTTCCAGGCTTCAGGCAGATGGTGGAAGAGAGAGTCAACCTAGCTGATGCCTGTGTGACTCTGGAACAAAAGCAAAAGTTGAAACAAGTTTTCTAGGATTTCCAAGATCTCTTTGCGGTAGACTCATATGACTGTGGTCGCACTGACATCCACACCACAACAATCCCCACGGACCCTGGTATGACTCCTGTGTTTGTGAAGCAATATCGCTTGCCTCTCGCATCAATGGAGTCCCTTACTGAAATAATTAAGAACCTTGAGTCCCGGGGAATAATCCGTCCAGTTCACAGCACCTTCAATAATCCAGTGCTGGGAATATTGAAGCCAAACGGCCAGTGGAGACTCTGCGCCGACCTCAGGGAGCTCAACAAACGGGTCCATACTTCCCGATGGCCTCTGCCCTACATTGATCAAGGGCTGGCCCAGATCCAGGGGTCACAGGTGTTCACTGCAATAGACCTGACCAATGGATACTGGACCGTGCCGGTCAGTAGGGAGGACCAATACAAGCTGGCTTTTACCTTTGGGGGCCAGCAGTACACATGGACCCGGACTCCCTTCGGATACCTTAACTCCGGTAATGAGTTCAATATTTTCCTACATAAGGCCATGCCCGACCTGGGTGCGAGGGGTAACCTGGCTTATGTAGATGATGTCCTCATCAAAAGTTCATCTGTGGAGGAACACATAGCGGAGATCCGTTATGTTCTGACGCAGTTGAGGGCCGCCGGAGCAAAACTTTCCTTTCAGAAAGCACAGTGGTGTAGAACCCGTGTTAATTTCTTGGGACATGAGATTACTCCTCAGGGTCTCTGTCCCCAGGAAAAGAAAGTGGAAGCACTTCAGAAACAGAAAGACCCCACAACTCTGCGGGAACTAAGGAGCCTCCTTGGACTGACTAATTACAGCAGAAAGTTCATTGAGGGCTACGCAGAGATCACCAGACCCCTGATTCATCTCCTGAAGGGGGGGTCAAGTGGGAATGGGGTCCAGAACAAGCCGAGGCAGTAAAACAACTCAAAAGAAGCCTCTCAAAAGCGCCTTGCCTAGCTTACCCTGTCAGAAACAAGGAGTTCTTCCTGGAGACGGGGTTCTCTAATACGTGCTTGACAGCAGTATTATACCAAAAGCATGACAAGGTCAATAAAGTAATCTCCTATGCAAGCAAAACTTTATCCTCTGTGGAGGAAAAATTCAACGATTGTGAGAAGGCACTCCTGGCAACGGTGTGGGCATTGAAGAATTACCGCCCGTTTATCCAGGGGGAACACATCATAGTGGAGACTCCACACCAGCCTCTGCAATATCTCCAAAGTGATAGAATCCGGGCCGGAAATGTGAGTAATTCCCGAATTACTTCCTGGATTCTGTCAATGCAAGGCTTTCCTGTGGAGGTCAGATATGGCCAAAACAAGAAGAGTCCCCTCGCGCAAGGTCTGGCTGACTTGCATGATTGTGCCGGAGAAAACTGTCTCGAGGACGAAAGTCTAAAAATAAAGGACAACATGGAGGCATACCTTAATTCCCCCCACAAAGTCTTTGAAGAGGACAAGTGTGAGGGAATGCCCACTGTCTATGTGGATGGATGCTCGTACCATGTTGACAACGACGGGGAGAAAGAACTGGTGGCTGGCGTAGGGAATGCATGGGTGAAGGAGTTCCCAGAACCCTCCGCTGGATACAAACTTGGTCCCCGAAGTAGTCAGGTGGCAGAATTGATGGCTGTGCATCAGGCCATCCTCACTGCTGTCCAGCATCAACTCCACGAACTGGTCATAATCACAGATTCGGATTATGTACGGAACGGGTTCGTGGAGCACCTGGTTAATTGGAAAGCCAGAGGCATGTTATGTGCTAACAACAAACCCTTGAAACATGGGAAGTTGATCCAAAACATTGATGATCTGGTCACCTCGAATGAGATGACCATCTATTGGAAAAAGATCAAGGGTCATTCCAAAGTAGAGGGACCAGACAAAACTGCAAATGACTTAGCTGATCAGCTGGCCAAAACCGGGGCAATCCAAGGGGATCTAATTGAGATTGAGTCCCTGTTGGGGGAAATCCAGGTCACTGCTATCACTAGGTCCCAGACAAATGCTCACAACGACCTTTCAAATGTACAATGGAGTAAGGAGACCCCTGATGCTGATTTGATTACCGCTCAGAAGGGGGATCCAATAATTGGTAAATTTTACCAGCACCTTGAGGACCCTGAGAACTTTCCCCTGACGGATACCGATTACATTGGGAAAGAGGACCTTAGAGTGTTGATGAAATGTCCAAAAATGTTCCGGATCCAAGACGGTTTGTTGGTAAGGAAATCCAAAGCTGGCCACGATCAGTGGGTGGTTCCTGCCTCATTCCGAAGCCTGATGTTAAGTCACGCCCATGATGCGGCCACCGCCGGTCATAGGGGGTTCCACACAACACTGGAAATCTTAAGAGAGGTTGCATACTGGCCACACATGGGGCAGGACCTTGACCAATACTTGAAGGGGTGTCTTGTGTGTGCACAATTTCAGCCGACGTCCCTCACACACCATGCGCCTCTCCAAAAGAGGGGGATGACCCTGCCATGGTCAGATTTACAAATCGACTTCGTAGGCCCCGTGATTCGCTCTGCTAGGGGGAATAAGTACATGTTGACTGTGACATGATTGTTTACCAAGTGGGTGGAATGTCTCCCAGCCCCAAATTGCAGGGCAGAAACAGCAGCTGCCCTGATGATTAACCACATCTTTTCCCGTTTTGGTCTACCTCAAAGGATTGAGTCAGACAGAGGTAGCCACTTCACCAGTGAAGTAATGACAAAGATGTGGGAGATACTGGGGGTCAAGAGAAAGCTACACATTGCTTACAGGCCAGCTTCTTCTGGAGCAGTGGAGAGATACAACCGAACCATTGTGAGCATATTAAAGAAGTTTGTGGCAGATTCTGGGCCAAGTTGGGATATCCCATTACCTCTGGTCCTAATGGCCATCAGATCTACCCCTTCATCTGCAACCAAAATGTCACCATTTGAGTTGATGACTGGACGCAAGATGGTGCTTCCTCAGCATTTGCTCTACAGGACCCAAGAGCAGACCCTAATAAATGCCTCCACAACTCACGAGTATGTGGAGAATTTAAGGAAACACCTTCAACATGCTTTTGCTTATGCTCAGCGGAATCTAGAAAGATCAGCTGATAGCATGAAGACCCACTATGACCTGAAGACTTCCAGGAAGGAATATTAGGTGGGGGACCGGGTCTATCTATACAATTTCCAAAGGAACCAGGCCAAACAGCGAAAATTTTTGCCTACATGGAAGGGACCCTTTGAGATTATAGACAAAATCTCCCCTGTGGCCTACAAGATCCGCATCCCCAAAGGCGGTTTGGCAGAGGGGGAAGACAAGTGGGTCCACATAAACCAGTTGAAGTGTTGCCATCCCAGGCACACTCTGCAACAACTGGAGGAATCCTCTGGAATCCTAGAGGGTACTGTCTCAGATTAATTCAGTTCTAACTTAAAATATCCTACATATCGCCTATCAAATTCTGAGTCTCTCAATGTGGGTGTTTTTGTTGTTGAAGGGAAAAAAAAATGTGCATGTTCATATGTTTTGACTATAAATTTATATGCCACCCCACTATATCAATGGTGGGGGAGAAATGTCCATGAATAGGTATTGCCGCTCTTCCTTTGTCGTCCTAGGAGAAAGAAAACCTGGAGACGGGCCAAGGAGGACGATCCAGAGACCGGGAGCAAAGACGCAAGGGGCCCAGAGTACCGCCCAATATTCCCATCAGGACCGGCGAGGAGAACCGATCGATCAGTACCGGATGGAGGAAAAGATGCTGAACTGTGCCATCTATTGGAAGAAGATGAGGAAACATCCCAGGTCTTGCGGGTCCCATCAGTGAAACAGAATGGCCATCGCAAGAGGGGGGCTTGTGGGATGTTTTTACCCATGCATCCGAGCCCTACCTCAAAAACTGTGCAGTACTGGCATTGAAAACATCATGACGGCCAGAGCTTCCCAGAAAATGCACAGGGAAATGCATGAAGAATAGGCTGCCACTCATTTTTTTGCCGATGTTATGGGCACAGAAGGACACTGCCTAAAACCACCATTGGACTACCCACACAGTAGTCTGAAACCATTGGGAATGGCAGTGCTGATCGCCAAAAGCAACCTAGAATTGTGGGGAATTCATTTTCTTAAATCCCAAAAAGGGGTGCAGTACCAGTACTCACCACTATCAGAAAGCCGGCGTTTTAAAACCACCCGATTTTTTTTTATATGTGTAAAACTGAATAGATGAACCCAAAACATGCCAAAGAAAGACTTACTGAGAGGTGGATACTATCTAAAGTTATATTCTGAAGTGACTTGAAGGTTTATAACAAGACTGGCTGAGCTGTGGATTTCAGCAGTTTAAGTAAATTTGGACTGAAAGACACTAAAAACCTAAATGTTTAAAAGAAATGAGTGACCTACTTTTGAGTGTCACATAGGTTGCAATTGTTTAAATGTCATAGTTTTAAACTTAGAATCAGCATCCTAGCTGCATATGTAAACAAATTGTCTTGACTTAAACTGGGGAACAAAAGTGACATTAGCTGGGGCCTGGCTTAAGGAACTGAATTCTGCCCACCAGCTACCCCCGACAGGAGATGAGACTTGCACAACAGCTGTGTTCCCAGGCCTATCTGCCTTTTGCTGCTCCCACCAAAAGGGATATGACACTTCCCTGATTGAATTACCTGGGCTCTGCAGGAAATTGAACAAAGCCCTGTCCTGACTCAGGCAAATGTTTTATTATGGGGGCCGTAAAAAGTGGCTTCCTCCTGGAAGTAAAGGGGAGGAGCACTGCCTGTGAGAGCAAGCTGGCTTGGCAGAACTGGAAAAACCAGAAATTCAACCTTGTGCTGGGGGAAACCACACCCCTGTAGCCAGAATATGGTTTTAGAAAAAGATGAATAACTCATAGTACGGACTTGTGAAAATTATTTAAATGATACCATAATTCTTGTGATTTTTCTGCCCACATTTTAAGAGGATTTTAGAACCGGTGGCATGATCTGGGGGCAAGCTAGCAGTTAAGAGGGTATTACTTAAAATGTATGCATGTTAAAAATCTGACACTTCATCAATTAATGTCCATACTCCTTGCGCACATGTGTGTAAATTTGGGGTAATGTCCGATATTGCGAAACCAGTTAAAAAGTGCAAATGTCGCCATTTCTGAATGCAAGCTCCCAGGAAGAGCAGATTTGGACAGGGTATACCTCCTGTGATATGTGATGGGTGCATGTAATTTTAAACAAATTTGTACCTGTGCAAATATGTATTTTAGGTCAAAATATAGATTGTGTATAATTTGACAGGGGTGGGTTCTCTGTACCAGAAACAGACCTCATCATGATGACACTTCATTTCATTCCCCCAATCAAGGGGAAGCGGATGAAGTGGCCAATGACCAGTGGAGAGGGGTAGAGCCTAGTGATGCTGCACACACACCCATTTTCAAAACACATAAAAGCAGACAGACAGGACAGATAGGGACCTTCAAATCCATTTGCTGCGGGACGCTCTGCCGGGAAAATCCATACTTTACCTCCATCAATCTCTAGAGAAAGCTGTGCAGAAAGATCCAGACTTCAAATCCATCAATCTCCAGAATCCAGAGAGAGAGAGAGCTGACCCAGATCACTGTGAAGTGCAGAGACCAGACCAGAGTCCAGTCTAAAACCTGACCAGATCCGTGGCGAGGCCCATTTAATTCAAAAATATAGTGTGAGTACCTAGCAGACTGTGCAGAACCAATCTCTTAGTTAAAATAATCTAATGCAAGCTATTTTAACTTAAGTAGAACTGCCTCCTAACTGTCACCTGTCATTTGTAAAGCTGTCACCTGTCATTTTCTAGTTGCAAGCTGCACTTGTCACTTTGAATTTTAACATTCCAAATCCGAAAAACTACCTTTATTTAACCGTTCATAACTCCGTAACCGTTTGTCCTAGAGACTTGCAGTAACTTTCCTCTGAAAGCTGGGAATCGTGGCTTTTCTACGAACCTAGAACCGCATTCGGATTCCCTATAGTTTTGCCGCAATCGCGAAAAACGCACTTGTGAATTTGCCGCGATTTGCAAATTTCTTCACGTGTGAAAACAGCAGTTTTCTTGCTTTCATTTGCCAAAAATTCGTTTAACCTGCTAGTTACTCCTAGATCCTTGCTAAAGTGAGCCTGGGCTAATATTAACTTGATACCACTCACCCTGAACCTCTAGAGGGAATTAAAAGCATTTTAGCGTATTTTTCACTTCATTGCCAGCACATATAAAAGCATTTTGGGCCTGTGTTTCCAACTTCTGTAGTGTAAGCTTGCTGGGGTGAACTGAATTACATTTGATTGCATTTCTGAGAACTGTGTGCTTTCCTTCCATTTCCTTGCATTGCATAAAGGGGGGAGGGGATTGCCAGAGAAAAGTGATTACATTGTTTTGTTGAAATCATATTGAGTATTTTCTGTATTGCATTTTCATTCAACATTGCATCCATTCGAACCCTATAAAGCATGTACCACATTATTCTTCTGTCCCTATTTACCAGTGTTGCTATCTTATCCATCCTATAACCACTCATCATTGATTATAAAGAAGTGTGCTAGTGCCAGACTATCCATTATTGATTACTGCTCAGATTCAGTGTGATATTCAATTATTAATTTATTATAAAGCGTGATATATATATATATTGTTTAAATTATCAAATAAACCTTTAAACTTGCAAAACAGAACTACTTCTTGGCTCAGTGGGGTCAGGGGGATCCCAAGAGAGGGGTGTTATATAGGGGTAGTCATCCAGAACGCATGAACTGGACATAAAGATATATTAATAAGGGTTTCCATTCAGTATCCCAGACTAGGCATTGACTTAGCTGTAGTGTTGAATTGAATCCTCTTACAAATTGGGGGCTCGTGCCGGACGTTTGGATTAGATCTATCACTTGTGCAGATTAATACAGCGTGCCAGCTGACCAGATACACATATCCGGTCGGATCACACGCTGTGTTACGCTGTAAAGCACTCCTCAAAGGAACGCTCTAAGGAAAAGGTCTGTTTTGCAAAAATATAATATAAACTTCTGTAAGTCAGGAAGGAACTCAAATTCCAGAATGACGACCTTGGTAGATATGAAAATAGCCAGAGAGCACTTCTTACATAAGTTATTTGTGAGAGGTGAGTGGACTCATCAGGACCAGACGGTCTGGTTGCAAGCAATCGCACCCCAGATCACGGAAACAGGGTCAGATATATGGGGAGATCAGGGTCCCCTACATGTGGCCCTGAGTGAACTATATTTGGCCCCGAAGGCTAAGGATGAACAAGACAAGATGGTTAGGATAGCGGCATACCTGTACCTATATATGGGAGACATGCAGGATAAATGTACTGAAAGCCAAGATCTGGCGAATAAGCGACAGATGGCGTTAGAGAAGGTCCAATCTGACCTGGTCTCTTCTGAGCAGAGGCTGCAGGGGAGCCTATAGGGATTCCCTATAGTTTTGCCGCAATCGTGAAAAACGCACTCGCGAATTTGCCGCGATTTGCAAATTTCTTCACGTGTGAAAACAGCAGTTTTCTTGCTTTCATTTGCCAAAAATTCGTTTAACCTGCTAGTTACTCCTAGATCCTTGCTAAAGTGAGCCTGGGCTAATATTAACTTGATACCACTCACCCTGAACCTCTAGAGGGAATTAAAAGCATTTTAGCGTATTTTTCACTTCATTGCCAGCACATATAAAAGCATTTTGGGCCTGTGTTTCCAACTTCTGTAGTGTAAGCTTGCTGGGGTGAACTGAATTACATTTGATTGCATTTCTGAGAACTGTGTGCTTTCCTTCCATTTCCTTGCATTGCATAAAGGGGGGAGGGGATTGCCAGAGAAAAGTGATTACATTGTTTTGTTGAAATCATATTGAGTATTTTCTGTATTGCATTTTCATTCAACATTGCATCCATTCGAACCCTATAAAGCATGTACCACATTATTCTTCTGTCCCTATTTACCAGTGTTGCTATCTTATCCATCCTATAACCACTCATCATTGATTATAAAGAAGTGTGCTAGTGCCAGACTATCCATTATTGATTACTGCTCAGATTCAGTGTGATATTCAATTATTAATTTATTATAAAGCGTGATATATATATATATTGTTTAAATTATCAAATAAACCTTTAAACTTGCAAAACAGAACTACTTCTTGGCTCAGTGGGGTCAGGGGGATCCCAAGAGAGGGGTGTTATATAGGGGTAGTCATCCAGAACGCATGAACTGGACATAAAGATATATTAATAAGGGTTTCCATTCAGTATCCCAGACTAGGCATTGACTTAGCTGTAGTGTTGAATTGAATCCTCTTACAAATTGGGGGCTCGTGCCGGACGTTTGGATTAGATCTATCACTTGTGCAGATTAATACAGCGTGCCAGCTGACCAGATACACATATCCGGTCGGATCACACGCTGTGTTACGCTGTAAAGCACTCCTCAAAGGAACGCTCTAAGGAAAAGGTCTGTTTTGCAAAAATATAATATAAACTTCTGTAAGTCAGGAAGGAACTCAAATTCCAGAATGACGACCTTGGTAGATATGAAAATAGCCAGAGAGCACTTCTTACATAAGTTATTTGTGAGAGGTGAGTGGACTCATCAGGACCAGACGGTCTGGTTGCAAGCAATCGCACCCCAGATCACGGAAACAGGGTCAGATATATGGGGAGATCAGGGTCCCCTACATGTGGCCCTGAGTGAACTATATTTGGCCCCGAAGGCTAAGGATGAACAAGACAAGATGGTTAGGATAGCGGCATACCTGTACCTATATATGGGAGACATGCAGGATAAATGTACTGAAAGCCAAGATCTGGCGAATAAGCGACAGATGGCGTTAGAGAAGGTCCAATCTGACCTGGTCTCTTCTGAGCAGAGGCTGCAGGGGAGCCTATAGGGATTCCCTATAGTTTTGCCGCAATCGTGAAAAACGCACTCGCGAATTTGCCGCGATTTGCAAATTTCTTCACGTGTGAAAACAGCAGTTTTCTTGCTTTCATTTGCCAAAAATTCGTTTAACCTGCTAGTTACTCCGAGATCCTTGCTAAAGTGAGCCTGGGCTAATATTAACTTGATACCACTCACCCTGAACCTCTAGAGGGAATTAAAAGCATTTTAGCGTATTTTTCACTTCATTGCCAGCACATATAAAAGCATTTTGGGCCTGTGTTTCCAACTTCTGTAGTGTAAGCTTGCTGGGGTGAACTGAATTACATTTGATTGCATTTCTGAGAACTGTGTGCTTTCCTTCCATTTCCTTGCATTGCATAAAGGGGGGAGGGGATTGCCAGAGAAAAGTGATTACATTGTTTTGTTGAAATCATATTGAGTATTTTCTGTATTGCATTTTCATTCAACATTGCATCCATTCGAACCCTATAAAGCATTCTCTACCACATTATTCTTCTGTCCCTATTTACCAGTGTTGCTATCTTATCCATCCTATAACCACTCATCATTGATTATAAAGAAGTGTGCTAGTGCCAGACTATCCATTATTGATTACTGCTCAGATTCAGTGTGATATTCAATTATTAATTTATTATAAAGCGTGATATATATATATATTGTTTAAATTATCAAATAAACCTTTAAACTTGCAAAACAGAACTACTTCTTGGCTCAGTGGGGTCAGGGGGATCCCAAGAGAGGGGTGTTATATAGGGGTAGTCATCCAGAACGCATGAACTGGACATAAAGATATATTAATAAGGGTTTCCATTCAGTATCCCAGACTAGGCATTGACTTAGCTGTAGTGTTGAATTGAATCCTCTTACAAATTGGGGGCTCGTGCCGGACGTTTGGATTAGATCTATCACTTGTGCAGATTAATACAGCGTGCCAGCTGACCAGATACACATATCCGGTCGGATCACACGCTGTGTTACGCTGTAAAGCACTCCTCAAAGGAACACTCTAAGGAAAAAGTTCTGTTTTGCAAAAATATAATATAAACTTCTGTAAGTCAGGAAGGAACTCAAATTCCAGAATGACGACCTTGGTAGATATGAAAATAGCCAGAGAGCACTTCTTACATAAGTTATTTGTGAGAGGTGAGTGGACTCATCAGGACCAGACGGTCTGGTTGCAAGCAATCGCACCCCAGATCACGGAAACAGGGTCAGATATATGGGGAGATCAGGGTCCCCTACATGTGGCCCTGAGTGAACTATATTTGGCCCCGAAGGCTAAGGATGAACAAGACAAGATGGTTAGGATAGCGGCATACCTGTACCTATATATGGGAGACATGCAGGATAAATGTACTGAAAGCCAAGATCTGGCGAATAAGCGACAGATGGCGTTAGAGAAGGTCCAATCTGACCTGGTCTCTTCTGAGCAGAGGCTGCAGGGGAGCCAGGAGTCAGAAAATGAGAGTAGACAGCACATCATTAAAATAAAGAGGGATATGGACATCCTGCAACAGGAAAAGGCTGACCAGGATACCAGACTTCTGGTCTTGCAGAAGGAGTACCAAGAAGGTTTGGACTCCCTACTGCAGAGCCAGAAAAAGCTGGAGCAACAGTTAGACTTCAATAGGGCATGTGCTGAGCAGGTAGTCACCCTGCAAAGCCATCTAGATAGGGAGAAGGCAGAGAGCAATAAACTGATTTTGAAAGACCTGGATACCCAGGCAGAGTTTGACCAGGAGCGCCAGAAAGCTGGTGCCTTTCAAAGGCAGAGGGACGATCTGGCGGCACAAATGCAGGCTCTTAGCCAGGAAAGAGACGCCTTAGGCCAGGAAGTCTGCCATTTAAAAAGAAAAACAGAAGAAAATCACTTGGCCCTCCAGGGGCTGGGTGACCTCCAAAAAGAACGCCAGAACTTGTTAGAACACACCAGGAGGGTGGAGGATGCTCTGGCAAGAAAGGAGCAGGCCAATAGGGACACAGCTCAAGAGGTAACCCTCCTGCAGCAAAGACTGGCCCAGTGCTCCAGGACCAATCAGGAGGCACAGAGAGAGAAGGAGGCTCTCTGCCAGCACAATGATAGGCTCCAACAACAGGTAGCGATGCAGGAGAGACTGATAGAGTCTAGTAAGGCCTTAACTGAGGAACTGAAGGCGCAGGCTCTTGCATTGCAACAGGGAGCAGGGGCGGATAGAGATGAGGTTCGCTGGGAAAGAGAAACTCCTGAGCATAACCCCAGGAGCCCTAGTACCAGAGGCCTTTATTTCTCTCGGTCCCTGGACTCTGCCACCCCCATGTCCCCTGGCGCACATGAGCACAGGGCCACAGGGATGGCAGATTACTATCCAGCCAGAAGCATGGGGCTCATAGGCCAGTACCACCCAGGAATGGAGGGGCGGGCATCCGGGTATGGGCACCCAAGCACAGTGCAATTTGATGGGGAACCCCAGGAGAGTAGGCCCATTAAGGGCATCCTGAAAACCTCTGCCCAGTTAGGTCAGTGGGGGGGGTACCATCAAATCCTGGCAGCAAGGAGGGATCAGAAGACTCCTCTGAACGGTACAGGACACAGGAGACCAGGTCCCCACATTCTGCCAGCCATTCCCAGGCTCGCAGAATCCGGGAAAGCCTGGAAGATCAGACAGGAACCTCTGGGAGCAGTGCCTCTGAGTCAGAGGATGAATGGACCAGGGTTACCCAAACCAAAAAGGCCAATAAGGCAAAAAGGGCCTTGCTTAAGGACCCATTGAAGCAAATTAAGGCAATCAGGAGTGTCATCACGCCTTATCATAAGAACGCCAAGTACTCTGTTTGGGAACACTTGGAGCTCTATGAGCAAATGATGGAGACTTTTCATTTGAAGGACAGCCAAAGCTGTATCCAATATGTAAAGTGGACATTCTCCCCAGAGTACTCCAGTTTCTTTGCAGGGCTGGAGGACCAAAATCATTCCAGGTGGTCCACCTATAGGGCGGCCATATTAAAACATTTTTCTGTTCACAGAAATCCCCAAGAGGCCCGCAAGGCAGCCTACAATTTGCAATGTGGGGAGGATCAGGCCCCACAAGAATTCGTGCAAGAACTGAAACGGGCCTTTGCGCAGACCACCAGAAGGGTGCGCACAGACAGCAGAGAATTCGTCAATACATATTTCCATGCCTTGCCCAAATATATAATGACCCAGCTCGTGAGGGATTTTCACGAGAAAAGATCTTTAGACTGGGTCATTGAACAGGCGACCCGGATCTATGAGGTGCAGAAGCCAATAGAAAATAAAAATAATGCGCCCAAAAACCCCAAAGCCAACAACACCCCTGCTGCTGCCAAGGTGGCAGAGGTAAAGGTCACCCCCGTTTTAGAGTTGGAGATGGGGGGGCCTAAAAACCTACCTGCACCTAATAATGCTAGGCCCAGAAGGTCCTCGGGCCAGTCACAGACAGGGAGCCAGGGAGGCAGCCCCACAAATGGGGTCCCTCGCTCTCCTGATTATGTAAGCCCCCGTTACAAGGGAAACAGACCCATCCTGGGTTATGTGTGGACTCCTCCAGCCCAGGGGGGGGATCCAGCCAAGCACCTTACCCAGGGAACTTCCCTCCTAACTTCCCATTGGAGGGCAGAAATTCTCCAAACCCTGGGCAGAACTTCTTCCCCAGGTATCCACCCAACTTCCAGCCCCAAAATCCTCCACCCTTCTTTCCCCAATTCCCTGAGCCCAGACAACTGAATCCGGGAGAGGGGAGGCCAAGGGTGGAGGGGTATCCAAATCTTCCCAACCAGGGGTACTACCAAAGAAGGGATAGCTACCCTTCCCGGGATCAGCCCAGGGGAGAAAACAGGGCCCCGTATCAGCCTGAGCGGGTTTCCCAGTTAGAGCGCCAGGTGCAAAACATGGCGCGGGATCTGGGTCACATACTGAGGGCTCAGCAGAACCCTCAGATCGGCATGCCGGCGCAGAACGCACCCAACTCTGGACCTGGTGCCCCAGAACAATGACGGAGGTAGCACCCCGATAGCTCACCGGTCCCCAGGGAGGAGGCACAAAGGGAAGGGGGGTGTAAAGCCTTGGAGGAAGCTTCCTTCCTCACTTGTAAACAGCCCCTGGAAACCCAGGAACCGGAAACAAAATCTCTTGCCCCTGAAAGTCTGCCTCCTAAGGAGCAGAGGGGGGGTAGGAGAAACAAAAGACCCAAACAGACTCAGTTTGAGGAGGAGGTACAGATCTTCCAATTTGAGGGAGAGGGATCCTCAGAGGATCCTGGGAAAAGGATCTTCTCCTTCAAAGAGGGGGGAACTCCTCCCAAAGAAAAATGGGTCCCTAGGGATGCAAATCCAGACTGGGGAGATGTGGAGACTGAGCTACCGCCGCCCACCATCTCATCCCAGAACCAACCGCAAGAAAATCGCCTGGTTCAAACCCATCCTGATGACTGCCTCCAAAAAGGGGGGGCGGCCCAGAACCGGAGCCAGGGGAACCCACAATGGCTCTGATCTCCAGTTGCCATTTTTTTCTTTCAGATTCCCAAGGCTCTCCACAGAATTCTGCCCAAATGTCTTCGCTAGCGATGTCCAAAACCAGAAAGTTAGCCCACCAGTTGTCCAAAAATGTGCATTATCTGTGCCCCCTTGAGGAGAAGGAGGGAAGATACTATGCCCCGGTACAAGTACAGGGGCAGGGTACAATTTTAGCGCTGGTGGACACGGGATCTCAAGCTACCCTTCTGTCCAGAAGGGCCTTTGATGAACTGAATGCAGGAAGGGGAGGGAATTACCAAATTCCTCTTACCTCACTTCCTGGACAACTCCAGAACTTTGACGGGAAGGAAATTCCCGTTGAGGGGACTGCAGACTTGGACATTAAAATTGGGCGACACAAGTTGAAACACCCGGTCATAGTTGTGACTCCAGAGGGCACCCCTTGTTTACTGGGGAATGACCTCCTGAGGAGGTTGTCACCCTTAATAGATTGCGTAAACAAGGTCCTCTGGACCCAGACTAGCCGACCAATAAAATTAAAACAGAGTGTCAACCATGTTAGTTTAAACGGCACCTGCCACATGGTTGAACAAAAACCTGACCAAGTAGAATTTCACTTCCAGAATAGCCAAATTCCAGAAGTGACAGTAATAGCAGTAGGACAACAGACTGGTGATGGGGGTTCCTCTCTATTTCTGAAAATCAACCTTCCTTCCAGTTTAAGGTGGTATTCCACACTGGAAGGAAACACCCTGAAATTATTTACCAATCCACAATCAGAAACTCCCACTCCTATAGTCCAGAAAGATGTGAAATCAGCTCAGAGCCTGGTTGATATTCAGCAAATTGGAGAGCAGTTGTTCATCCCTGTTCAGTTAAATGATGGGAAGGACTCTGTTCTCGCTCGAGTGTGCGTGAACAATGGTAAGAGCTTCATCAGCGAAGCCATGTTTCGCCAACTCCCAAAAGATCCAGCCATTCCCACATTCAAACTGATAGACAAATGGGAAATGGACCTGGAAGCACCTAATTCCAAACAGCTCCTGCCAAGCAGGTGTATGCTCAAAATCTCCATTGGCAACAAGAGCATAGTCCATAATTGTTGGGTAGTGCGAGACGTCACTGCCGCCTTTTACTTAGGCAGTGACATTCTCAATCGCTTTGCCATTAGTTTGGACCTAATAAACTTCAAAGCTTGGTCCCGATTAGCAGATAATCCCATGGGCTTTGATGATCCAGAAAAAGCATTTAGGTCAGCTCAATTGCTACCTTATGCAGTTGAAATTCAGATCAAAGAGGAAGTCACCATCCCAGAAAGGACCCGACAATTCTCCCTGGAAGTGAAAGTTAAAAGAGGACAATATTTGCAAAACCCTGATGCTTACATACTTCTAAACGCTTCTCTCCAACAGCAAGGGTTAGGGGTAAACCCAAAACCATTAGTCAACATAGAACATGACTCCATTCTAATAGAGGTGGATAACAGCGACTTAAAGAGTATTACTCTAGCCGCAGGCACCATTATTGGAATGGCGGTTGATGACCGACATTTTTCCATCGATTTAGGTAATGAACTGTTAGGGCCAATCCCCAGGACTGCTTTGACGGTGACAGTGATGACAATACAACACCAGACAGGATTTTTACCCGGCATGGGGGGAACTTCCTGGTGTACACTTCCTGCCCCTATGGTAAGGAAGATGTGACTTGTGACTTCAGGAGGGATGAGGTGATTTTCCAGGTCCATGAGGGCTGCCTTTCCCACCTGAAGCCTCCAGTCCAAATCAGCACTCTGACCAGGGACTTCTCCACCCAGTTGGAGGAGGCCGCTGAGATAGCCAAACCAGAAGTCTTTCCAGGCTTCAGGCAGATGGTGGAAGAGAGAGTCAACCTAGCTGATGCCTGTGTGACTCTGGAACAAAAGCAAAAGTTGAAACAAGTTTTCTAGGATTTCCAAGATCTCTTTGCGGTAGACTCATATGACTGTGGTCGCACTGACATCCACACCACAACAATCCCCACGGACCCTGGTATGACTCCTGTGTTTGTGAAGCAATATCGCTTGCCTCTCGCATCAATGGAGTCCCTTACTGAAATAATTAAGAACCTTGAGTCCCGGGGAATAATCCGTCCAGTTCACAGCACCTTCAATAATCCAGTGCTGGGAATATTGAAGCCAAACGGCCAGTGGAGACTCTGCGCCGACCTCAGGGAGCTCAACAAACGGGTCCATACTTCCCGATGGCCTCTGCCCTACATTGATCAAGGGCTGGCCCAGATCCAGGGGTCACAGGTGTTCACTGCAATAGACCTGACCAATGGATACTGGACCGTGCCGGTCAGTAGGGAGGACCAATACAAGCTGGCTTTTACCTTTGGGGGCCAGCAGTACACATGGACCCGGACTCCCTTCGGATACCTTAACTCCGGTAATGAGTTCAATATTTTCCTACATAAGGCCATGCCCGACCTGGGTGCGAGGGGTAACCTGGCTTATGTAGATGATGTCCTCATCAAAAGTTCATCTGTGGAGGAACACATAGCGGAGATCCGTTATGTTCTGACGCAGTTGAGGGCCGCCGGAGCAAAACTTTCCTTTCAGAAAGCACAGTGGTGTAGAACCCGTGTTAATTTCTTGGGACATGAGATTACTCCTCAGGGTCTCTGTCCCCAGGAAAAGAAAGTGGAAGCACTTCAGAAACAGAAAGACCCCACAACTCTGCGGGAACTAAGGAGCCTCCTTGGACTGACTAATTACAGCAGAAAGTTCATTGAGGGCTACGCAGAGATCACCAGACCCCTGATTCATCTCCTGAAGGGGGGGTCAAGTGGGAATGGGGTCCAGAACAAGCCGAGGCAGTAAAACAACTCAAAAGAAGCCTCTCAAAAGCGCCTTGCCTAGCTTACCCTGTCAGAAACAAGGAGTTCTTCCTGGAGACGGGGTTCTCTAATACGTGCTTGACAGCAGTATTATACCAAAAGCATGACAAGGTCAATAAAGTAATCTCCTATGCAAGCAAAACTTTATCCTCTGTGGAGGAAAAATTCAACGATTGTGAGAAGGCACTCCTGGCAACGGTGTGGGCATTGAAGAATTACCGCCCGTTTATCCAGGGGGAACACATCATAGTGGAGACTCCACACCAGCCTCTGCAATATCTCCAAAGTGATAGAATCCGGGCCGGAAATGTGAGTAATTCCCGAATTACTTCCTGGATTCTGTCAATGCAAGGCTTTCCTGTGGAGGTCAGATATGGCCAAAACAAGAAGAGTCCCCTCGCGCAAGGTCTGGCTGACTTGCATGATTGTGCCGGAGAAAACTGTCTCGAGGACGAAAGTCTAAAAATAAAGGACAACATGGAGGCATACCTTAATTCCCCCCACAAAGTCTTTGAAGAGGACAAGTGTGAGGGAATGCCCACTGTCTATGTGGATGGATGCTCGTACCATGTTGACAACGACGGGGAGAAAGAACTGGTGGCTGGCGTAGGGAATGCATGGGTGAAGGAGTTCCCAGAACCCTCCGCTGGATACAAACTTGGTCCCCGAAGTAGTCAGGTGGCAGAATTGATGGCTGTGCATCAGGCCATCCTCACTGCTGTCCAGCATCAACTCCACGAACTGGTCATAATCACAGATTCGGATTATGTACGGAACGGGTTCGTGGAGCACCTGGTTAATTGGAAAGCCAGAGGCATGTTATGTGCTAACAACAAACCCTTGAAACATGGGAAGTTGATCCAAAACATTGATGATCTGGTCACCTCGAATGAGATGACCATCTATTGGAAAAAGATCAAGGGTCATTCCAAAGTAGAGGGACCAGACAAAACTGCAAATGACTTAGCTGATCAGCTGGCCAAAACCGGGGCAATCCAAGGGGATCTAATTGAGATTGAGTCCCTGTTGGGGGAAATCCAGGTCACTGCTATCACTAGGTCCCAGACAAATGCTCACAACGACCTTTCAAATGTACAATGGAGTAAGGAGACCCCTGATGCTGATTTGATTACCGCTCAGAAGGGGGATCCAATAATTGGTAAATTTTACCAGCACCTTGAGGACCCTGAGAACTTTCCCCTGACGGATACCGATTACATTGGGAAAGAGGACCTTAGAGTGTTGATGAAATGTCCAAAAATGTTCCGGATCCAAGACGGTTTGTTGGTAAGGAAATCCAAAGCTGGCCACGATCAGTGGGTGGTTCCTGCCTCATTCCGAAGCCTGATGTTAAGTCACGCCCATGATGCGGCCACCGCCGGTCATAGGGGGTTCCACACAACACTGGAAATCTTAAGAGAGGTTGCATACTGGCCACACATGGGGCAGGACCTTGACCAATACTTGAAGGGGTGTCTTGTGTGTGCACAATTTCAGCCGACGTCCCTCACACACCATGCGCCTCTCCAAAAGAGGGGGATGACCCTGCCATGGTCAGATTTACAAATCGACTTCGTAGGCCCCGTGATTCGCTCTGCTAGGGGGAATAAGTACATGTTGACTGTGACATGATTGTTTACCAAGTGGGTGGAATGTCTCCCAGCCCCAAATTGCAGGGCAGAAACAGCAGCTGCCCTGATGATTAACCACATCTTTTCCCGTTTTGGTCTACCTCAAAGGATTGAGTCAGACAGAGGTAGCCACTTCACCAGTGAAGTAATGACAAAGATGTGGGAGATACTGGGGGTCAAGAGAAAGCTACACATTGCTTACAGGCCAGCTTCTTCTGGAGCAGTGGAGAGATACAACCGAACCATTGTGAGCATATTAAAGAAGTTTGTGGCAGATTCTGGGCCAAGTTGGGATATCCCATTACCTCTGGTCCTAATGGCCATCAGATCTACCCCTTCATCTGCAACCAAAATGTCACCATTTGAGTTGATGACTGGACGCAAGATGGTGCTTCCTCAGCATTTGCTCTACAGGACCCAAGAGCAGACCCTAATAAATGCCTCCACAACTCACGAGTATGTGGAGAATTTAAGGAAACACCTTCAACATGCTTTTGCTTATGCTCAGCGGAATCTAGAAAGATCAGCTGATAGCATGAAGACCCACTATGACCTGAAGACTTCCAGGAAGGAATATTAGGTGGGGGACCGGGTCTATCTATACAATTTCCAAAGGAACCAGGCCAAACAGCGAAAATTTTTGCCTACATGGAAGGGACCCTTTGAGATTATAGACAAAATCTCCCCTGTGGCCTACAAGATCCGCATCCCCAAAGGCGGTTTGGCAGAGGGGGAAGACAAGTGGGTCCACATAAACCAGTTGAAGTGTTGCCATCCCAGGCACACTCTGCAACAACTGGAGGAATCCTCTGGAATCCTAGAGGGTACTGTCTCAGATTAATTCAGTTCTAACTTAAAATATCCTACATATCGCCTATCAAATTCTGAGTCTCTCAATGTGGGTGTTTTTGTTGTTGAAGGGAAAAAAAAATGTGCATGTTCATATGTTTTGACTATAAATTTATATGCCACCCCACTATATCAATGGTGGGGGAGAAATGTCCATGAATAGGTATTGCCGCTCTTCCTTTGTCGTCCTAGGAGAAAGAAAACCTGGAGACGGGCCAAGGAGGACGATCCAGAGACCGGGAGCAAAGACGCAAGGGGCCCAGAGTACCGCCCAATATTCCCATCAGGACCGGCGAGGAGAACCGATCGATCAGTACCGGATGGAGGAAAAGATGCTGAACTGTGCCATCTATTGGAAGAAGATGAGGAAACATCCCAGGTCTTGCGGGTCCCATCAGTGAAACAGAATGGCCATCGCAAGAGGGGGGCTTGTGGGATGTTTTTACCCATGCATCCGAGCCCTACCTCAAAAACTGTGCAGTACTGGCATTGAAAACATCATGACGGCCAGAGCTTCCCAGAAAATGCACAGGGAAATGCATGAAGAATAGGCTGCCACTCATTTTTTTGCCGATGTTATGGGCACAGAAGGACACTGCCTAAAACCACCATTGGACTACCCACACAGTAGTCTGAAACCATTGGGAATGGCAGTGCTGATCGCCAAAAGCAACCTAGAATTGTGGGGAATTCATTTTCTTAAATCCCAAAAAGGGGTGCAGTACCAGTACTCACCACTATCAGAAAGCCGGCGTTTTAAAACCACCCGATTTTTTTTTATATGTGTAAAACTGAATAGATGAACCCAAAACATGCCAAAGAAAGACTTACTGAGAGGTGGATACTATCTAAAGTTATATTCTGAAGTGACTTGAAGGTTTATAACAAGACTGGCTGAGCTGTGGATTTCAGCAGTTTAAGTAAATTTGGACTGAAAGACACTAAAAACCTAAATGTTTAAAAGAAATGAGTGACCTACTTTTGAGTGTCACATAGGTTGCAATTGTTTAAATGTCATAGTTTTAAACTTAGAATCAGCATCCTAGCTGCATATGTAAACAAATTGTCTTGACTTAAACTGGGGAACAAAAGTGACATTAGCTGGGGCCTGGCTTAAGGAACTGAATTCTGCCCACCAGCTACCCCCGACAGGAGATGAGACTTGCACAACAGCTGTGTTCCCAGGCCTATCTGCCTTTTGCTGCTCCCACCAAAAGGGATATGACACTTCCCTGATTGAATTACCTGGGCTCTGCAGGAAATTGAACAAAGCCCTGTCCTGACTCAGGCAAATGTTTTATTATGGGGGCCGTAAAAAGTGGCTTCCTCCTGGAAGTAAAGGGGAGGAGCACTGCCTGTGAGAGCAAGCTGGCTTGGCAGAACTGGAAAAACCAGAAATTCAACCTTGTGCTGGGGGAAACCACACCCCTGTAGCCAGAATATGGTTTTAGAAAAAGATGAATAACTCATAGTACGGACTTGTGAAAATTATTTAAATGATACCATAATTCTTGTGATTTTTCTGCCCACATTTTAAGAGGATTTTAGAACCGGTGGCATGATCTGGGGGCAAGCTAGCAGTTAAGAGGGTATTACTTAAAATGTATGCATGTTAAAAATCTGACACTTCATCAATTAATGTCCATACTCCTTGCGCACATGTGTGTAAATTTGGGGTAATGTCCGATATTGCGAAACCAGTTAAAAAGTGCAAATGTCGCCATTTCTGAATGCAAGCTCCCAGGAAGAGCAGATTTGGACAGGGTATACCTCCTGTGATATGTGATGGGTGCATGTAATTTTAAACAAATTTGTACCTGTGCAAATATGTATTTTAGGTCAAAATATAGATTGTGTATAATTTGACAGGGGTGGGTTCTCTGTACCAGAAACAGACCTCATCATGATGACACTTCATTTCATTCCCCCAATCAAGGGGAAGCGGATGAAGTGGCCAATGACCAGTGGAGAGGGGTAGAGCCTAGTGATGCTGCACACACACCCATTTTCAAAACACATAAAAGCAGACAGACAGGACAGATAGGGACCTTCAAATCCATTTGCTGCGGGACGCTCTGCCGGGAAAATCCATACTTTACCTCCATCAATCTCTAGAGAAAGCTGTGCAGAAAGATCCAGACTTCAAATCCATCAATCTCCAGAATCCAGAGAGAGAGAGAGCTGACCCAGATCACTGTGAAGTGCAGAGACCAGACCAGAGTCCAGTCTAAAACCTGACCAGATCCGTGGCGAGGCCCATTTAATTCAAAAATATAGTGTGAGTACCTAGCAGACTGTGCAGAACCAATCTCTTAGTTAAAATAATCTAATGCAAGCTATTTTAACTTAAGTAGAACTGCCTCCTAACTGTCACCTGTCATTTGTAAAGCTGTCACCTGTCATTTTCTAGTTGCAAGCTGCACTTGTCACTTTGAATTTTAACATTCCAAATCCGAAAAACTACCTTTATTTAACCGTTCATAACTCCGTAACCGTTTGTCCTAGAGACTTGCAGTAACTTTCCTCTGAAAGCTGGGAATCGTGGCTTTTCTACGAACCTAGAACCGCATTCGGATTCCCTATAGTTTTGCCGCAATCGCGAAAAACGCACTTGTGAATTTGCCGCGATTTGCAAATTTCTTCACGTGTGAAAACAGCAGTTTTCTTGCTTTCATTTGCCAAAAATTCGTTTAACCTGCTAGTTACTCCTAGATCCTTGCTAAAGTGAGCCTGGGCTAATATTAACTTGATACCACTCACCCTGAACCTCTAGAGGGAATTAAAAGCATTTTAGCGTATTTTTCACTTCATTGCCAGCACATATAAAAGCATTTTGGGCCTGTGTTTCCAACTTCTGTAGTGTAAGCTTGCTGGGGTGAACTGAATTACATTTGATTGCATTTCTGAGAACTGTGTGCTTTCCTTCCATTTCCTTGCATTGCATAAAGGGGGGAGGGGATTGCCAGAGAAAAGTGATTACATTGTTTTGTTGAAATCATATTGAGTATTTTCTGTATTGCATTTTCATTCAACATTGCATCCATTCGAACCCTATAAAGCATGTACCACATTATTCTTCTGTCCCTATTTACCAGTGTTGCTATCTTATCCATCCTATAACCACTCATCATTGATTATAAAGAAGTGTGCTAGTGCCAGACTATCCATTATTGATTACTGCTCAGATTCAGTGTGATATTCAATTATTAATTTATTATAAAGCGTGATATATATATATATTGTTTAAATTATCAAATAAACCTTTAAACTTGCAAAACAGAACTACTTCTTGGCTCAGTGGGGTCAGGGGGATCCCAAGAGAGGGGTGTTATATAGGGGTAGTCATCCAGAACGCATGAACTGGACATAAAGATATATTAATAAGGGTTTCCATTCAGTATCCCAGACTAGGCATTGACTTAGCTGTAGTGTTGAATTGAATCCTCTTACAAATTGGGGGCTCGTGCCGGACGTTTGGATTAGATCTATCACTTGTGCAGATTAATACAGCGTGCCAGCTGACCAGATACACATATCCGGTCGGATCACACGCTGTGTTACGCTGTAAAGCACTCCTCAAAGGAACGCTCTAAGGAAAAGGTCTGTTTTGCAAAAATATAATATAAACTTCTGTAAGTCAGGAAGGAACTCAAATTCCAGAATGACGACCTTGGTAGATATGAAAATAGCCAGAGAGCACTTCTTACATAAGTTATTTGTGAGAGGTGAGTGGACTCATCAGGACCAGACGGTCTGGTTGCAAGCAATCGCACCCCAGATCACGGAAACAGGGTCAGATATATGGGGAGATCAGGGTCCCCTACATGTGGCCCTGAGTGAACTATATTTGGCCCCGAAGGCTAAGGATGAACAAGACAAGATGGTTAGGATAGCGGCATACCTGTACCTATATATGGGAGACATGCAGGATAAATGTACTGAAAGCCAAGATCTGGCGAATAAGCGACAGATGGCGTTAGAGAAGGTCCAATCTGACCTGGTCTCTTCTGAGCAGAGGCTGCAGGGGAGCCTATAGGGATTCCCTATAGTTTTGCCGCAATCGTGAAAAACGCACTCGCGAATTTGCCGCGATTTGCAAATTTCTTCACGTGTGAAAACAGCAGTTTTCTTGCTTTCATTTGCCAAAAATTCGTTTAACCTGCTAGTTACTCCTAGATCCTTGCTAAAGTGAGCCTGGGCTAATATTAACTTGATACCACTCACCCTGAACCTCTAGAGGGAATTAAAAGCATTTTAGCGTATTTTTCACTTCATTGCCAGCACATATAAAAGCATTTTGGGCCTGTGTTTCCAACTTCTGTAGTGTAAGCTTGCTGGGGTGAACTGAATTACATTTGATTGCATTTCTGAGAACTGTGTGCTTTCCTTCCATTTCCTTGCATTGCATAAAGGGGGGAGGGGATTGCCAGAGAAAAGTGATTACATTGTTTTGTTGAAATCATATTGAGTATTTTCTGTATTGCATTTTCATTCAACATTGCATCCATTCGAACCCTATAAAGCATGTACCACATTATTCTTCTGTCCCTATTTACCAGTGTTGCTATCTTATCCATCCTATAACCACTCATCATTGATTATAAAGAAGTGTGCTAGTGCCAGACTATCCATTATTGATTACTGCTCAGATTCAGTGTGATATTCAATTATTAATTTATTATAAAGCGTGATATATATATATATTGTTTAAATTATCAAATAAACCTTTAAACTTGCAAAACAGAACTACTTCTTGGCTCAGTGGGGTCAGGGGGATCCCAAGAGAGGGGTGTTATATAGGGGTAGTCATCCAGAACGCATGAACTGGACATAAAGATATATTAATAAGGGTTTCCATTCAGTATCCCAGACTAGGCATTGACTTAGCTGTAGTGTTGAATTGAATCCTCTTACAAATTGGGGGCTCGTGCCGGACGTTTGGATTAGATCTATCACTTGTGCAGATTAATACAGCGTGCCAGCTGACCAGATACACATATCCGGTCGGATCACACGCTGTGTTACGCTGTAAAGCACTCCTCAAAGGAACGCTCTAAGGAAAAGGTCTGTTTTGCAAAAATATAATATAAACTTCTGTAAGTCAGGAAGGAACTCAAATTCCAGAATGACGACCTTGGTAGATATGAAAATAGCCAGAGAGCACTTCTTACATAAGTTATTTGTGAGAGGTGAGTGGACTCATCAGGACCAGACGGTCTGGTTGCAAGCAATCGCACCCCAGATCACGGAAACAGGGTCAGATATATGGGGAGATCAGGGTCCCCTACATGTGGCCCTGAGTGAACTATATTTGGCCCCGAAGGCTAAGGATGAACAAAACAAGATGGTTAGGATAGCGGCATACCTGTACCTATATATGGGAGACATGCAGGATAAATGTACTGAAAGCCAAGATCTGGCGAATAAGCGACAGATGGCGTTAGAGAAGGTCCAATCTGACCTGGTCTCTTCTGAGCAGAGACTGCAGGGGAGCCTATAGGGATTCCCTATAGTTTTGCCGCAATCGTGAAAAACGCACTCGCGAATTTGCCGCGATTTGCAAATTTCTTCACGTGTGAAAACAGCAGTTTTCTTGCTTTCATTTGCCAAAAATTCGTTTAACCTGCTAGTTACTCCTAGATCCTTGCTAAAGTGAGCCTGGGCTAATATTAACTTGATACCACTCACCCTGAACCTCTAGAGGGAATTAAAAGCATTTTAGCGTATTTTTCACTTCATTGCCAGCACATATAAAAGCATTTTGGGCCTGTGTTTCCAACTTCTGTAGTGTAAGCTTGCTGGGGTGAACTGAATTACATTTGATTGCATTTCTGAGAACTGTGTGCTTTCCTTCCATTTCCTTGCATTGCATAAAGGGGGGAGGGGATTGCCAGAGAAAAGTGATTACATTGTTTTGTTGAAATCATATTGAGTATTTTCTGTATTGCATTTTCATTCAACATTGCATCCATTCGAACCCTATAAAGCATGTACCACATTATTCTTCTGTCCCTATTTACCAGTGTTGCTATCTTATCCATCCTATAACCACTCATCATTGATTATAAAGAAGTGTGCTAGTGCCAGACTATCCATTATTGATTACTGCTCAGATTCAGTGTGATATTCAATTATTAATTTATTATAAAGCGTGATATATATATATATTGTTTAAATTATCAAATAAACCTTTAAACTTGCAAAACAGAACTACTTCTTGGCTCAGTGGGGTCAGGGGGATCCCAAGAGAGGGGTGTTATATAGGGGTAGTCATCCAGAACGCATGAACTGGACATAAAGATATATTAATAAGGGTTTCCATTCAGTATCCCAGACTAGGCATTGACTTAGCTGTAGTGTTGAATTGAATCCTCTTACAAATTGGGGGCTCGTGCCGGACGTTTGGATTAGATCTATCACTTGTGCAGATTAATACAGCGTGCCAGCTGACCAGATACACATATCCGGTCGGATCACACGCTGTGTTACGCTGTAAAGCACTCCTCAAAGGAACGCTCTAAGGAAAAGGTCTGTTTTGCAAAAATATAATATAAACTTCTGTAAGTCAGGAAGGAACTCAAATTCCAGAATGACGACCTTGGTAGATATGAAAATAGCCAGAGAGCACTTCTTACATAAGTTATTTGTGAGAGGTGAGTGGACTCATCAGGACCAGACGGTCTGGTTGCAAGCAATCGCACCCCAGATCACGGAAACAGGGTCAGATATATGGGGAGATCAGGGTCCCCTACATGTGGCCCTGAGTGAACTATATTTGGCCCCGAAGGCTAAGGATGAACAAGACAAGATGGTTAGGATAGCGGCATACCTGTACCTATATATGGGAGACATGCAGGATAAATGTACTGAAAGCCAAGATCTGGCGAATAAGCGACAGATGGCGTTAGAGAAGGTCCAATCTGACCTGGTCTCTTCTGAGCAGAGGCTGCAGGGGAGCCAGGAGTCAGAAAATGAGAGTAGACAGCACATCATTAAAATAAAGAGGGATATGGACATCCTGCAACAGGAAAAGGCTGACCAGGATACCAGACTTCTGGTCTTGCAGAAGGAGTACCAAGAAGGTTTGGACTCCCTACTGCAGAGCCAGAAAAAGCTGGAGCAACAGTTAGACTTCAATAGGGCATGTGCTGAGCAGGTAGTCACCCTGCAAAGCCATCTAGATAGGGAGAAGGCAGAGAGCAATAAACTGATTTTGAAAGACCTGGATACCCAGGCAGAGTTTGACCAGGAGCGCCAGAAAGCTGGTGCCTTTCAAAGGCAGAGGGACGACCTGGCGGCACAAATGCAGGCTCTTAGCCAGGAAAGAGACGCCTTAGGCCAGGAAGTCTGCCATTTAAAAAGAAAAACAGAAGAAAATCACTTGGCCCTCCAGGGGCTGGGTGACCTCCAAAAAGAACGCCAGAACTTGTTAGAACACACCAGGAGGGTGGAGGATGCTCTGGCAAGAAAGGAGCAGGCCAATAGGGACACAGCTCAAGAGGTAAGCCTCCTGCAGCAAAGACTGGCCCAGTGCTCCAGGACCAATCAGGAGGCACAGAGAGAGAAGGAGGCTCTCTGCCAGCACAATGATAGGCTCCAACAACAGGTAGCGATGCAGGAGAGACTGATAGAGTCTAGTAAGGCCTTAACTGAGGAACTGAAGGCGCAGGCTCTTGCATTGCAACAGGGAGCAGGGGCGGATAGAGATGAGGTTCGCTGGGAAAGAGAAACTCCTGAGCATAACCCCAGGAGCCCTAGTACCAGAGGCCTTTATTTCTCTCGGTCCCTGGACTCTGCCACCCCCATGTCCCCTGGCGCACATGAGCACAGGGCCACAGGGATGGCAGATTACTATCCAGCCAGAAGCATGGGGCTCATAGGCCAGTACCACCCAGGAATGGAGGGGCGGGCATCCGGGTATGGGCACCCAAGCACAGTGCAATTTGATGGGGAACCCCAGGAGAGTAGGCCCATTAAGGGCATCCTGAAAACCTCTGCCCAGTTAGGTCAGTGGGGGGGGTACCCATCAAATCCTGGCAGCAAGGAGGGATCAGAAGACTCCTCTGAACGGTACAGGACACAGGAGACCAGGTCCCCACATTCTGCCAGCCATTCCCAGGCTCGCAGAATCCGGGAAAGCCTGGAAGATCAGACAGGAACCTCTGGGAGCAGTGCCTCTGAGTCAGAGGATGAATGGACCAGGGTTACCCAAACCAAAAAGGCCAATAAGGCAAAAAGGGCCTTGCTTAAGGACCCATTGAAGCAAATTAAGGCAATCAGGAGTGTCATCACGCCTTATCATAAGAACGCCAAGTACTCTGTTTGGGAACACTTGGAGCTCTATGAGCAAATGATGGAGACTTTTCATTTGAAGGACAGCCAAAGCTGTATCCAATATGTAAAGTGGACATTCTCCCCAGAGTACTCCAGTTTCTTTGCAGGGCTGGAGGACCAAAATCATTCCAGGTGGTCCACCTATAGGGCGGCCATATTAAAACATTTTTCTGTTCACAGAAATCCCCAAGAGGCCCGCAAGGCAGCCTACAATTTGCAATGTGGGGAGGATCAGGCCCCACAAGAATTCGTGCAAGAACTGAAACGGGCCTTTGCGCAGACCACCAGAAGGGTGCGCACAGACAGCAGAGAATTCGTCAATACATATTTCCATGCCTTGCCCAAATATATAATGACCCAGCTCGTGAGGGATTTTCACGAGAAAAGATCTTTAGACTGGGTCATTGAACAGGCGACCCGGATCTATGAGGTGCAGAAGCCAATAGAAAATAAAAATAATGCGCCCAAAAACCCCAAAGCCAACAACACCCCTGCTGCTGCCAAGGTGGCAGAGGTAAAGGTCACCCCCGTTTTAGAGTTGGAGATGGGGGGGCCTAAAAACCTACCTGCACCTAATAATGCTAGGCCCAGAAGGTCCTCGGGCCAGTCACAGACAGGGAGCCAGGGAGGCAGCCCCACAAATGGGGTCCCTCGCTCTCCTGATTATGTAAGCCCCCGTTACAAGGGAAACAGACCCATCCTGGGTTATGTGTGGACTCCTCCAGCCCAGGGGGGGGATCCAGCCAAGCACCTTACCCAGGGAACTTCCCTCCTAACTTCCCATTGGAGGGCAGAAATTCTCCAAACCCTGGGCAGAACTTCTTCCCCAGGTATCCACCCAACTTCCAGCCCCAAAATCCTCCACCCTTCTTTCCCCAATTCCCTGAGGCCAGACAACCGAATCCGGGAGAGGGGAGGCCAAGGGTGGAGGGGTATCCAAATCTTCCCAACCAGGGGTACTACCAAAGAAGGGATAGCTACCCTTCCCGGGATCAGCCCAGGGGAGAAAACAGGGCCCCGTATCAGCCTGAGCGGGTTTCCCAGTTAGAGCGCCAGGTGCAAAACATGGCGCGGGATCTGGGTCACATACTGAGGGCTCAGCAGAACCCTCAGATCGGCATGCCGGCGCAGAACGCACCCAACTCTGGACCTGGTGCCCCAGAACAATGACGGGGGTAGCACCCCGATAGCTCACCGGTCCCCAGGGAGGAGGCACAAAGGGAAGGGGGGTGTAAAGCCTTGGAGGAAGCTTCCTTCCTCACTTGTAAACAGCCCCTGGAAAACCAAGAACCGGAAACAAAATCTCTTGCCCCTGAAAGTCTGCCTCCTAAGGAGCAGAGGGGGTAGGAGAAACAAAAGACCCAAACAGACTCAGTTTGAGGAGGAGGTACAGATCTTCCAATTTGAGGGAGAGGGATCCTCAGAGGATCCTGGGAAAAGGATCTTCTCCTTCAGAGAGGGGGGAACTCCTCCCAAAGAAAAATGGGTCCCTAGGGATGCAAATCCAGACTGGGGAGATGTGGAGACTGAGCTACCGCCGCCCACCATCTCATCCCAGAACCAACCGCAAGAAAATCCCCTGGTTCAAACCCATCCTGATGACTGCCTCCAAAAAGGGGGGGCGGCCCAGAACCGGAGCCAGGGGAACCCACAATGGCTCTGATCTCCAGTTGCCAATTTTTTCTTTCAGATTCCCAAGGCTCTCCACAGAATTCTGCCCAAATGTCTTCGCTAGCGATGTCCAAAACCAGAAAGTTAGCCCACCAGTTGTCCAAAAATGTGCATTATCTGTGCTCCCTTGAGGAGAAGGAGGGAAGATACTATGCCCCGGTACAAGTACAGGGGCAGGGTACAATTTTAGCGCTGGTGGACACGGGATCTCAAGCTACCCTTCTGTCCAGAAGGGCCTTTGATGAACTGAATGCAGGAAGGGGAGGGAATTACCAAATTCCTCTCACCTCACTTCCTGGACAACTCCAGAACTTTGACGTGAAGGAAATTCCTGTTGAGGGGACTGCAGACTTCGACATTAAAATTGGGCGACACAAGTTGAAACACCCGGTCATAGTTGTGACTCCAGAGGGCACCCCTTGTTTACTGGGGAATGACCTCCTGAGGACGTTGTCACCCTTAATAGATTGCGTAAACAAGGTCCTCTGGACCCAGACTAGCCGACCAATAAAATTAAAACAGAGTGTCAACCATGTTAGTTTAAACGGCACCTGCCACATGGTTGAACAAAAACCTGACCAAGTAGAATTTCACTTCCAGAATAGCCAAATTCCAGAAGTGACAGTAATAGCAGTAGGACAACAGACTGGTGATGGGGATTCCTCTCTATTTCTGAAAATCAACCTTCCTTCCAGTTTAAGGTGGTATTCCACACTGGAAGGAAACACCCTGAAATTCTTTACCAATCCACAATCAGAAACTCCCACTCCTATAGTCCAGAAAGATGTGAAATCAGCTCAGAGCCTGGCTGATATTCAGCAAATTGGAGAGCAGTTGTTCATCCCTGTTCAGTTAAATGATGGGAAGGACTCTGTTCTCGCTCGAGTGTGCGTGAACAATAGTAAGAGCTTCATCAGCGAAGCCATGTTTCGCCAACTCCCAAAAGATCCAGCCATTCCCACATTCAAACTGATAGACAAATGGGAAATGGCCCTGGAAGCACCTAATTCCAAACAGCTCCTGCCAAGCAGGTGTATGCTCAAAATCTCCATTGGCAACAAGAGCATAGTCCATAATTGTTGGGTCGTGCGAGACGTCACTGCCGCCTTCTACTTAGGCAGTGACATTCTCAATCGCTTTGCCATTAGTTTGGACATAATAAACTTCAAAGCTTGGTCCCGATTAGCGGATAATCCCATGGGCTTTGAAGATTCAGAAAAAGCATTTAGGTCAGCTCAATTGCTACCTTATGCAGTTGAAATTCAGATCAAAGAGGAAGTCACCATCCCAGAAAGGACCTGACAATTCTCCCTGGAAGTGAAAGTTAAAAGAGGACAATATTTGCAAAACCCTGATGCTTACATACATCTAAACGCTTCTCTCCAACAGCAAGGGTTAGGGGTAAACCCAACACCATTAGTCAACATAGAACATGACACCATTCTAATAGAGGTGGATAACAGCGACTTAAAGAGTATTACTCTAGCTGCAGGCACCATTATTGGAATGGCGGTTGATGACCGACATTTTTCCATCGATTTAGGTAATGAACTGTTAGGGCCAATCCCCAAGGACTGCTTTGACGGTGACAGTGATGACAATACAACACCAGACAGGATTTTTACCCGGCATGGGGGGAACTTCCTGGTGTACACTTCCTGCCCCTATGGTAAGGAAGATGTGACTTGTGACTTCAGGAGGGATGAGGTGATTTTCCAGGTCCATGAGGGCTGCCTTTCCCACCTGAAGCATCCAGTCCAAATCAGCACTCTGACCAGGGACTTCTCCACCCAGTTGGAGGAGGCCGCTGAGATAGCCAAACCAGAAGTCTTTCCAGGCTTCAGGCAGATGGTGGAAGAGAGAGTCAACCTAGCTGATGCCTGTGTGACTCTGGAACAAAAGCAAAAGTTGAAACAAGTTTTCTTGGATTTCCAAGATCTCTTTGCGGTAGACTCATATGACTGTAGTCGCACTGACATCCACACCACAACAATCCCCACGGACCCTGGCATGACTCCTGTGTTTGTGAAGCAATATCGCTTGCCTCTCGCATCAATGGAGTCCCTTACTGAAATAATTAAGAACCTTGAGTCCCGGGGAATAATCCGTCCAGTTCACAGCACCTTCAATGATCCAGTGCTGGGAATATTGAAGCCAAACGGCCAGTGGAGACTCTGCGCCGACCTCAGGGAGCTCAACAAACGGGTCCATACTTCCCGATGGCCTCTGCCCTACATTGACCAAGGGCTGGCCCAGATCCAGGGGTCACAGGTGTTCACTGCAATAGACCTGACCAATGGATACTGGACCGTGCCGGTCAGTAGGGAGGACCAATACAAGCTGGCTTTTACCTTTGGGGGCCAGCAGTACACATGGACCCGGACTCCCTTCGGATACCTTAACTCCGGTAATGAGTTCAATATTTTCCTACATAAGGCCATGCCCGACCTGGGTGCGAGGGGTAACCTGGCTTATGTAGATGATGTCCTCATCAAAAGTTCATCTGTGGAGGAACACATAGCGGAGATCCGTTATGTTCTGACGCAGTTGAGGGCCGCCGGAGCAAAACTTTCCTTTCAGAAAGCACAGTGGTGTAGAACCCGTGTTAATTTCTTGGGGCATGAGATTACTCCTCAGGGTCTCTGTGCCCAGGAAAAGAAAGTGGAAGCACTTCAGAAACTGAAAGACCCCACAACTCTGCGGGAACTAAGGAGCCTCCTTGGACTGACTTATTACAGCAGAAAGTTCATTGAGGGCTACGCAGAGATCACCAGACCCCTGATTCATCTCCTGAAGGGGGGGTCAAGTGGGAATGGGGTCCAGAACAAGCCGAGGCAGTAAAACAACTCAAAAGAAGCCTCTCAAAAGCGCCTTGCCTAGCTTACCCTGTCAGAAACAAGGAGTTCTTCCTGGAGACGGGGTTCTCTAATACGTGCTTGACAGCAGTATTATACCAAAAGCATGACAAGGTCAATAAAGTAATCTCCTATGCGAGCAAAACTTTATCCTCTGTGGAGGAAAAATTCAACGATTGTGAGAAGGCACTCCTGGCAACGGTGTGGGCATTGAAGAGTTACCGCCCGTTTATCCAGGGGGAACACATCATAGTGGAGACTCCACACCAGCCTCTGCAATATCTTCAAAGTGATAGAATCCGGGCCGGAAATGTGAGTAATTCCCGAATTACTTCCTGGATTCTGTCAATGCAAGGCTTTCCTGTGGAGGTCAGAGATGGCCAAAACAAGAAGAGTCCCCTCGCGCAAGGTCTGGCTGACTTGCATGATTGTGCCGGAGAAAACTGTCTCGAGGACGAAAGTCTAAAAATAAAGGACAACATGGAGGCATACCTTAATTCCCCCCACAAAGTCTTTGAAGAGGACAAGTGTGAGGGAATGCCCACTGTCTATGTGGATGGATGCTCGTACCATGTTGACAACGACGGGGAGAAAGAACTGGTGGCTGGCGTAGGGAATGCATGGGTGAAGGAGTTCCCAGAACCCTCCGCTGGATACAAAATTGGTCCCCGAAGTAGTCAGGTGGCAGAATTGATGGCTGTGCATCAGGCCATCCTCACTGCTGTCCAGCATCAACTCCACGAACTGGTCATAATCACAGATTCGGATTATGTACGGAACGGGTTCGTGGAGCACCTGGTTAATTGGAAAGCCACAGGCATGTTATGTGCTAACAACAAACCCTTGAAACATGGGAAGTTGATCCAAAACATTGATGATCTGGTCACCTCGAATGAGATGACCATCTATTGGAAAAAGATCAAGGGTCATTCCAAAGTAGAGGGACCAGACAAAACTGGAAATGACTTAGCTGATCAGCTGGCCAAAACCGGGGCCATCCAAGGGGATCTAATTGAGATTGAGTCCCTGTTGGGGGAAATCCAGGTCACTGCTATCACTAGGTCCCAGACAAATGCTCACAACGACCTTTCAATTGCACAATGGAGTAAGGAGACCCCTGATGCTGATTTGATTACCGCTCAGAAGGGGGATCCAATAATTGGTAAATTTTACCAGCACCTTGAGGACCCTGAGAACTTTCCCCTGACGGATACCGATTACATTGGGAAAGAGGACCTTAGAGTGTTGATGAAATGTCCAAAAATGTTCCGGATCCAAGACGGTTTGTTGGTAAGGAAATCCAAAGCTGGCCACGATCAGTGGGTGGTTCCTACCTCATTCCGAAGCCTGATGTTAAGTCACACCCATGATGCGGCCACCGCCGGTCATAGGGGGTTTCACACAACACTGGAAATCTTAAGAGAGGTTGCATACTGGCCAAACATGGGGCAGGACCTTGACCAATACTTGAAGGGGTGTCTTGTGTGTGCACAATTTCAGCCGACGTCCCTCACACACCGTGCGCCTCTCCAAAAGAGGGGGATGACCCTGCCATGGTCAGATTTACAAATCGACTTCGTAGGCCCCGTGATTTGCTCTGCTAGGGGGAATAAGTACATGTTGACTGTGACATGCTTGTTTACCAAGTGGGTGGAATGTCTCCCAGCCCCAAATTGCAGGGCAGAAACAGCAGCTGCCCTGATGATTAACCACATCTTTTCCCGTTTTGGTCTGAGGATTGAGTCAGACAGAGGTAGCCACTTCACCAGTGAAGTAATGACAAAGATGTGGGAGATACTGGGGGTCAAGAGAAAGCTACACATTGCTTACAGGCCAGCTTCTTCTGGAGCAGTAGAGAGATACAACCGAACCATTGTGAGCATATTAAAGAAGTTTGTGGCAGATTCTGGGCCAAGTTGGGCTATCCCATTACCTCTGGTCCTAATGGCCATCAGATCTACCCTTTCATCTGCAACCAAAATATCACCATTTGAGTTGATGACTGGACGCAAGATGGTGCTTCCTCAGCATTTGCTCTACAGGACCCAAGAGCAGACCCTAATAAATGCCTCCACAACTCACGAGTATGTGGAGAATTTAAGGAAACACCTTCAACATGCTTTTGCTTATGCTCAGCGGAATCTAGAAAGATCAGCTGATAGCATGAAGACCCACTATGACCTGAAGACTTCCAGGAAGGAATATCAGGTGGGGGACCGGGTCTATCTATACAATTTCCAAAGGAACCAGGCCAAACAGCGAAAATGTTTGCCTACATGGAAGGGACCCTTTGAGATTATAGACAAAATCTCCCCTGTGGCCTACAAGATCCGCATCCCCAAAGGCGGTTTGGCAGAGGGGGAAGACAAGTGGGTCCACATAAACCAGTTGAAGTGTTGCCATCCCAGGCACACTCTGCAACAACTGGAGGAATCCTCTGGAATCCTAGAGGGTACTGTCTCAGATTAATTCAGTTCTAACTTAAAATATCCTACATATCGCCTATCAAATTCTGAGTCTCTCAATGTGGGTGTTTTTGTTGTTGAAGGGAAAAAGAAATGTGCATGTTCATATGTTTTGACTATAAATTTATATGCCACCCCACTATATCAATGGTGGGGGAGAAATGTCCATGAATAGGTATTGCCGCTCTTCCTTTGTCGTCCTAGGAGAAAGAAAACCTGGAGACGGGCCAAGGAGGACGATCCGGAGACCGGGAGCAGAGACGCAAGGGGCCCAGAGTACCGCCCAATATTCCCATCAGGACCGGCGAGGAGAACCGATCGATCAGTACCGGATGGAGGAAAAGATGCTGAACTGTGCCATCTATTGGAAGAAGATGAGGAAACATCCCAGGTCTTGCGAGTCCCATCAGTGAAACAGAATGGCCATCGCAAGAGGGGGGCTTGTGGGATGTTTTTACCCATGCATCCGAGCCCTACCTCAAAAACTGTGCAGTACTGGCATTGAAAACATCATGACGGCCAGAGCTTCCTAGAAAATGCACAGGGAAATGCATGAAGAATAGGCTGCCACTCATTTTTTTACCGATGTTATGGGCACAGAAGGACACTGCCTAAAACCACCATTGGACTACCCACACAGTAGTCTGAAACCATTGGGAATGGCAGTGCTGATCGCCAAAAGCAACCTAGAATTGTGGGGAATTCATTTTCTTAAATCCCAAAAAGGGGTGCAGTACCAGTACTCACCACTATCAGAAAGCCGGCGTTTTAAAACCACCAGATTTTTTTTTATATGTGTAAAACTGAATAGATGAACCCAAAACATGCCAAAGAAAGACTTACTGAGAGGTGGATACAATCTAAAGTTATATTCTGAAGTCAATTGAAGGTTTATAACAAGACTGGCTGAGCTGTGGATTTCAGCAGTTTAAGTAAATTTGGACTGAAAGACACTAAAAACCTAAATGTTTAAAAGAAATGAGTGACCTACTTTTGAGTGTCACATAGGTTGCAATTGTTTAAATGTCATAGTTTTAAACTTAGAATCAGCATCGTAGCTGCATATGTAAAAAAATTGTCTTGACTTAAACTGGGGAACAAAAGTGACATTAGCTGGGGCCTGGCTTAAGGAACTAAATTCTGCCCACCAGCTACCCCCGACAGGAGATGAGACTTGCACAACAGCTGTGTTCCCAGGCCTATCTGCCTTTTGCTGCTCCCACCAAAAGGGATATGACACTTCCCTGATTGAATTACCTGGGCTCTGCAGGATATTGAACAAAGCCCTGTCCTGACTCAGGCAAATGTTTTATTATGGGGGCCGTAAAAAGTGGCTTCCTCCTGGAAGTAAAGGGGAGGAGCACTGCCTGTGAGAGCAAGCTGGCTTGGCAGAACTGGAAAAACCAGAAATTCAACCTTGTGCTGGGGGGAAACCACACCCCTGTAGCCAGAATATGGTTTTAGAAAAAGATGAATAACTCATAGAACGGACTTGTGAAAATTATTTAAATGATACCATAATTCTTGTGATTTTTCTGCCCACATTTTAAGAGGTTTTTAGAACCGGTGGCATGATCTGGGGGCAAGCTAGCAGTTAAGAGGGTATTACTTAAAATGTATGCATGTTAAAAATCTGACACTTCATCAATTAATGTCCATACTCCTTGCGCACATGTGTGTAAATTTGGGGTAATGTCCGATATTGCGAAACCAGTTAAAAAGTGCAAATGTCGCCATTTCTGAATGCAAGCTCCCAGGAAGAGCAGATTTGGACAGGGTATACCTCCTGTGATATGTGATGGGTGCATGTAATTTTAAACAAATGTGTACCTGTGCAAATATGTCTTTTAGGTCAAAATATAGATTGTGTATAATTTGACAGGGGTGGGTTCTCTGTACCATAAACAGACCTCATCATGATGACACTTCATTTCATTCCCCCAATCAAGGGGAAGCGGATGAAGTGGCCAATGACCAGTGGAGAGGGGTAGAGCCTAGTGATGCTGCACACACACCCATTTTCAAAACACATAAAAGCAGACAGACAGGACAGATAGGGACCTTCAAATCCATTTGCTGCGGGACGCTCTGCCGGGAAAATCCATACTTTACCTCCATCAATCTCTAGAGAAAGCTGTGCAGAAAGATCCAGACTTCAAATCCATCAATCTCCAGAATCCAGAGAGAGAGAGAGCTGACCCAGATCACTGTGAAGTGCAGAGACCAGACCAGAGTCCAGTCTAAAACCTGACCAGATCCGTGGCGAGGCCCATTTAATTCAAAAATATAGTGTGAGTACCTAGCAGACTGTGCAGAACCAATCTCTTAGTTAAAATAATCTAATGCAAGCTATTTTAACTTAAGTAGAACTGCCTCCTAACTGTCACCTGTCATTTGTAAAGCTGTCACCTGTCATTTTCTAGTTGCAAGCTGCACTTGTCACTTTGAATTTTAACATTCCAAATCCGAAAAACTACCTTTATTTAATCGTTCATAACTCCGTAACCGTTTGTCCTAGAGACTTGCAGTAACTTTCCTCTGAAAGCTGTGAATCGTGGCTTTTCTACGTACCTAAAACCGCATTCCGATTCCCTATACTTTTGCCGCAATCGCGAAAAACGCACTCGCGAATTTGCCGCGATTTGCAAATTTCTTCACGTGTGAAAACAGCAGTTTTCTTGCTTTCATTTGCCAAAAATTCGTTTAACCTGCTAGTTACTCCTAGATTCTTGATAAAGTGAGCCTGGGCTAATATTAACTTGATACCACTCACCCTGAACCTCTAGAGGGAATTAAAAGCATTTTAGCGTATTTTTCACTTCATTGCCAGCACATATAAAAGCATTTTGGGCCTGTGTTTCCAACTTCTGTAGTGTAAGCTTGCTGGGGTGAACTGAATTACATTTGATTGCATTTCTGAGAACTGTGTGCTTTCCTTCCATTTCCTTGCATTGCATAAAGGGGGGAGGGGATTGCCAGAGAAAAGTGATTACATTGTTTTGTTGAAATCATATTGAGTATTTTCTGTATTGCATTTTCATTCAACATTGCATCCATTCGAACCCTATAAAGCATTCTCTACCACATTATTCTTCTGTCCCTATTTACCAGTGTTGCTATCTTATCCATCCTATAACCACTCATCATTGATTATAAAGAAGTGTGCTAGTGCCAGACTATCCATTATTGATTACTGCTCAGATTCAGTGTGATATTCAATTATTAATTTATTATAAAGCGTGATATATATATATATATTGTTTAAATTATCAAATAAACCTTTAAACTTGCAAAACAGAACTACTTCTTGGCTCAGTGGGGTCAGGGGGATCCCAAGAGAGGGGTGTTATATAGGGGTAGTCATCCAGAACGCATGAACTAGACATAAAGATATATTAATAAGGGTTTCCATTCAGTATCCCAGACTAGGCATTGACTTAGCTGTAGTGTTGAATTGAATCATTTTACACCCTATATAGGAAATACCTGATGTCTGTAAACCCAAATTGCATTATGAATACTTTTATCAAAATATGTATTGTCAACAAATCATAAAAAGATGCAATTCTGCACATCAAAAATTCAGGACATTATGGAAACAGAGGTGATCTCAGAGGGACTCTTTATTGATGATCCGACTAAAGCCAAAAAAAAGCTCTGGCCGAGTGACTGGATTAGAACCAGAGAAAAATGCTGTAAACTGTGCCTATTCAGAGATCATGCTTTTGGGATTAAAAAAAAATGTACCACCTCTGAGCCCTACTTGACTAGATTCCCAGATCCTAGGTGAAGACATTTTATTATGAGACTTAGGATGAACGTGTGGTATACCAATGATGTTCTGTACATGCATAGAATTAGTCAAAGCAATGGCTGTAGATTTTGCTCCATAACATCTGAGCCCGAGACCATTAAGCATCTGGTTGCTGAATGTCCTGCCCTGAGTAGTTTAAGGATTAGATTATTTCATTTCTTTAAGGACTATCAAATTTTAAACACCAAAGTATTGTGGAGGGCTTTGTTTGACAGCCACAGATCTGTAATGAATGTAGCCCTGGTTGATTTCATGCAATCTCTAAATTTGCCTGAAGTGATCAAAATTGTGACCGAAAAAAAGGATTAACTTTTCTTTTGCCCTCTTTTCCTTGTTTTAATGAGTTATCTGTTGTTCAAACATAAATAACTATGATATTTATATCTCGAAAATGTATGGAAAAATTGTAAAATGTATAATGATTATTCGTTATTTCTACTTTTTCTGTTTTAATGCATTTAAGATTGTATATGTTAATGGGTTAATGTGTTAAATATTTGAAAGGCTGGTTCAACAGCTATAACAAATTTAAAAAAAAGCATAGTTCCGGCATTTATGAGAGCATAGAGTTTTTCAAATTCAATCTCCGTCACATGCTATGATACTTAGCAGATTGGACACCAAATACAACATGCAATTCAGGATACACTATCCTGGATCGGAGGCAGATGCTTGAAGAAATGGAGAATTCCCCTAATCACCCTACTCTCTCTTTCTGCAAAATTACCAGGGAGAGAATAGAGTTTACAGGGAAACCCTCTGGGGATGAAAACCCTAGAGATCTTGGTCTTGCGTGTTTCAAATCCCTTCTATCCGCAGGATAAGGTTGGCATGATCCTTAGGGTGGTTACAGTGCGCTGGGTTCTGGTAATGCTGCAATACACAAAGGAAAGAGTAAGTGAAGGTTCCTACACAGTGCTATGGGAAGAGCTACGAGCTGAGGAGGTGTGTGTTTAGCCTTCGTCTGTCTGCACTGCAATGAAGGACTGGATTATGCTAGCACGCACGTGACACCGTGCGGGAAAGGTAGTCTGGCAGAACTGTTTTCAGCGCGTTGATCCGAGTGACTGAAAACAAGGTAGAGATAGCAAGGAGAGGATTGAGCCACAGACGAGGGATGGAACACCGGATATGGAATCTACCAGGATGCATACTTTGCTGCACTGTATGCGCCACTGGTGAGTGAATGAAGGGAAGGTAGCCGTGTCCTGTGTACGAAAGGTAGCAATGTCAGAGAGAGAAAAATGAGGGACAGCAGGAGTGAAACTGAAATGTAGCACTGCAAGAAAACGTACCATTGAGGGAGGAGCCACTGGGATCCTGACTTGGTGACTGGGAGAGCTGTGGATGGAGGACAAAAATCTAAGTGTGTGTGAAAGGAAATGAAGATTAGGATGAGACAGAGAACTCTAGGACAACTCAGAGACAATGCACTTGGACAACAAATTATGGAGCATTTATCATGAAGAGTAGCAACGCACAGCTGCTCTCTTCTTGTCTCCTGATATCCTCCATCTGACACAGGGTGGCAGAGATAGCCTCGAGAGAGAGCATAGTGAATACCTGTAATGCTACTTCTGCTTCGTGTAGCCATCTTGTGGGATCTCCAGCAAACTGCCCCAATCTGCTTCCATCTGTGCCACACGGACCATCGCCGCCTGTGATTCATGACAGTATGCCCCGAAGAGGGGAACCACCTGGCGTATCGGGGTGAAAGAGGTGAAACCGCCTAACCAGACGAGGGGCATGCACCGCAGTGGCTTGTTCCCAGGTCCGTTCAGCAGGGGGGGTTACCCCTTTCAATCTACCAGAACCCCTGTAGTAACATGAGCCACAGACTCCTGAAACCTCAAATTCCGGAAACAATGCTGTAGTAGACACAGCGGGAAGCCACGCAAAACCACCCCGATGAAAGCGGCCCCGGACATCCCACTTTAGTTGTGAGACATGAAATACAGGATGGATCCTGGCCCATTCGGGGGGTAGTTGCAGATGAAAGGCCACTGGTCCCTTCCAGCCCAACACAGTGAAAGAAGCAAAATATCGGGGGGAAAGTTTCGAAGGAACTAAGTGCAGAGGCAGAAATCGGGAAGCCAACCAAATCTTGTCTCCAATGTCAATCCTGGGTGCTGGAGTTCGGTGATGATCAGGAAAGTGTTTGACTCGATCTTGCGCCTCCTGCAAAGCTGCCCGAGCGGACTTGTGGCCCTGTCAAATACTCTCAACCAAGCCATCAAAGTCCGGAAAAGTGTGGTGGTGAGAACAATGGCGGGAAGCAGGTAGGATGAAACCCGTATGTACAATAGAAGGGGGTGGTCTTGAGACAGGCATTCAATGCATCGTTATATGCAAACTTGGCCAGGGGGAGCAGTTCCGTCCAGGTGTCTTGGGTAGCTGAGATCGAACACCTCTCGAGGGTCTGCTTCAGTCTCTTAGTGTAGCCGTCCGTCTGCGGGTGAAACCCAGAACTCAGAGCACGTTGGATGTTAAGGATGGAACCAACATGTTTCCAATAAAGGGAGGTGTACTGAGATCCTCTGTCAGAAATAATTGTCTCAGGAAGCCTGTGATGTGAAAAAATGTGTTCGATGGAGATTCACACCATCCATGCGGCCGAAGAAATTCCTGGGAGTGGCACAAAACGTGCAAGTTTCGTAAACAAGTCCACAGGGACCATAACTGCAGTACAACCTGGTGAAGGGGGCATGTCCACTATAAAATCTGTGGAGATGATTTGCCAAGATCTATCAGGTAAGGGCATCCTGGTCAGGTTTCATAAGGGTGTAATATGAGGAATCCTGGTTTGGAGACAAACGATACAGGATGAAACATAGTCATGAACCTCCAGCATCAGAGAGGGCCACCAGAAATGCCATTGGAGAAGCTCTGCAGTGTTAGCAACTCCCCTATGTTCCGCCGCTCGAGAATCATGACACATTCGAAGGACCTCTTTCCGTAGGGAAACCGCCAGAAGAAAAACTTCTGGTCCCGGAAGTAACATCCCTTCTCATTCGTGAAGTTGTATTTAGAGAGCAATTGTGGACATTCTGTTTCTAAATGCCTAGACTCAGATTCTATCTTAAGCAGGAAATCCGTGTTGGCATTTATGAATAGAGCCTTGGGAAATATAGGTTCAGAATGTAACCGGAAGAGCGTCACAGGCTCCTTTCTGGACAATGCGTCAGAACTGCTCCTAAGGCATGATGATAGGCATCAGACTCCAGGATGAACGTCTTGCTCTGATCCGGGGAGATCAATATCGTGGCTGATGTGAAAAAGCCTTTAACTTACAAAGAAAAGGCTTGTTGGGTTTCCGCTGACCAGTGAAATGGAACTCCCTTCTTGAGGAGGTAGGTCAATGGACGAATGATGGCAGAGAATCCAGGGATAAACCGATGATAGAAGTTTGCAAACCCCAAAATCATTGTATTGCATTGATTGAGGTCGGGGAAGGCCAGTCCAAAATCGCTGCCACCTTCTCTGGATCCATTGATACACCTCCTGCTGACAATATGTAACCTAAATAGGAAACTTATCTATGGTTAAACTTGCTCTTCTCCAATTTACAGATTAAGTGATTTTTCTGGCGTTGACTCAATACTTATTGGACATGAAGTACATGATCATCCGCAGATGCAGAGAATATCAGGATATTGTCTAGATAGACTATGATGTAATGCAACAGAATGTCAGAAAACAGGTGGTCCATGAACCTTTGAAATATGGCCGGCACATTAGACAGGCCGAATGGCATCACCCGATTCTCATAGTGCGCAAAGGGTGTGCGAAAGGCAGTCATCCACTCGTCACCTGGTTTTATCCCGATAAAGTGATAAGCTACCCAGAGGTCTACTTTTGTGTATATTATCGATTCTTTGACCACCTCAAGGATGTCAGGAATGAGGGGCATGGGGTAACGGTCAGGAAGCGTGATCTTATTAAGACTGTTAAAGTCAATACAGGGACGTAATTCTGCTGAATTCTTCTTAGGGATAAAAAAAGGGAGGCTCCCACTGGGGAGGAGAATTCAGTTGTTAAACCGTTCTGGAGGTTGACCTGGAGATATTCTTTCAGGAATTCCTTTATCGTGGCCGACAAAATGTACATTCTCCCGATTGGTAGAGTTTGATCAGGGATGAGGTCTATGGCAAAGTCATCCCTACGATGGGGTGGCAACTCTGAATATTCTGACGTAGAGAAAACTTCCTGATGCGCTCAGTAAGGTTTGGGGATTTCTGGAATTTGATTGAGGATAGTTGGTGGGCTTATTTCTGATGGCTGGGGGGGGTATGAAGACCTACTGCTCCCTGAGGTAGGTAATGTGACAAACAATGTTCTTATCTGAGAAAAAAGGGACCTGCGGACCAGTTCACAAAAATGGTTGTGTAATCTCAACCAGGGCGGCCGTACAATAACCGGATAATGAGCTGCTTTAATTATGTCCAAAATAATCTCTTCCTTGTGAGAAGTGATTCCCTTCTGGAGAGGATGAGTCTGCTCTATGATGGGCCGGACGTCAGGGGCTCCCGTCCACTCTCTTCACGGGGACACAGACAGCCTTGCGCGAGCGGGGAATACCATTATTAAAAGTCCATCTGTCAACATGAAGTTTCCTGAGGCCCCACTGTCTATTAAGGTGGGGACGTTAATGACTTCAGTGTTTCCCTAAGAAAAGGTGACCAAAAGAACCACCATGGGAACATCCGGAGTATCCGCACCATGGAATGTAAGCCTAGGGTGTGGATAACCAGTAGGATCCGCCCAAATCCTTGCTCCCACTACGCTCAGGCACTGGCATTTCTCTGTCTTCTGGGGGGCGATGGGAAAATCCCAGACCAGATGGTCTTTAGCCCCACAATACATACATAGGCCTAGGGTTCTTCACCTGGCTCATTCTTCTGGTGACAAAGGACCTCGAGTTACCCCTAACTGCATACTTTCATCCAGAGGTGACATTTTACTAGGGTTCAATGTAAGGTCAGAAAGGCCCTAGCTAGTTCTACCCTTCTTCCTTTCCGAGTGTCTTTCTTGCAGACGGTAGTCTAGCTGCATGACCAAAGTGACCATTTCTGCTGGGTTAACTGATCGGGGAACATGGGAGACCTCAAGCTAGTCTGACAGACCCCTGTGAAAGAGTGTAACAAGGGCATCATCTGGCCAGGCGGTATCAGTGGCCATCTGTTTGAAATGCGTTATATAATTCATAAGTCTTGAGATCCTTGTTTGAAGTCTAACAGATGTTCCTGAGATGTCACTGTGATCTCTTGTCGAACAAACATAGCCTTGAGGCTATTAACGAAGGCGGGATAAGAATAAAGGATTGTATTATTGGTTGTTACTAAGGGAGTGGCCCAGGCCAGGGCTGCATTGGTGACATTTGAAAACATGTGCCCCACTTTATCCCCGTCTGTGGGGAAGAAGGCTGCCTTAAAGGTAAACTGTACCGTAAATGCCTCAAGGAATTCTTTTAGTTTGTCGGGGTTTCTGTCGAACCTACCTCACGGAAGAGGACCAGGAGGCAACTCTGAGCTCTGTGAGGACCTCACCATCTGCTGCCTCAGGACAGCATTTACTTGTTTAAGAGTTTGCACTTCTACGGTTAGGGACTGGACAGCGGCAACCAACTGCTGCATATGATCCATGCCGTTGGTAATCGTCGCTAACTGTGATAGTTAGCAGATTTTACACCAAATACAACATGCAATTCAGGATATACTAACCTAATCACCCTAATCTCCCTTTCTGCAAATTAGTCAGGGAGAGAATAGGGTTTCCAGGAGAAAACCATGGAGGTCTTGTCCTTGTGTGTTTCAGAGCCCTTCCATCTGTAGGATAGGGTTGGGATGATCCTTAGGGTGGTTACTGCAGGCTGGGTTCTGGCAATGCTGCAATACAGAATGGAAAGAGTAAGTGAAGGTTCCTGCACAGGGGCTATGGGGAGAGCTACGAGCTGAGGAGGTGTGTGTTTACCCTTCGTCTTTCTGCACTGCAATGAAGGACTAGATTATGCTAGCATGCACGTGACACTGTGTGTGAAAGAAAGGCTAACAGGACTGCTATTTGCCCGTTGATCCAAGCGGCTGAAAACAAGGTAGAGGTATTAAGGAGAGGACTGAGATACGGGCGAGGGATGGAGCACCAATATGGAACCTACCAGGACGCGTTCCTTGCTGCACTGCATGCACCGCTGGTGAGTGAATGAAGGGAAGGTAGCCGGGTCCTTTGTGCGAAAGGTAGCAATGTCAGAGAGAGAAAAATGAGGGACAGCAGGAGTGAAACTGAAACGTAGCACTGCAAGAAAACTTACCAGCGAGGGAGGAGCCACTGGGTTCCTGATATGATGAACGGGAGACCCGCGGATGAAAGGCTGAAGTCTAAGTGTGTGTGAAAGGAAATGAGGAATAGGATGAGGCAGAGAACTCTAGGACAACTCAGAGACAAAGCGATTGGACAACGATGTTACAGAGCGTTTGCCGTTAAGAGTAGCAATGCAAAGCTGCTCTGTTCTTGGCTCCTGATATCCTCCATCTGACAGAGGGGGCGGAGCTATCCTCGAGAGTGCATAGGGAATGTCTGCAATACCGCTGCTACTTTGTGGCACCAGCTTGGGGGAACTGCACAATCTGCTTCCATCTGTGCCACACGGACCATTGCCGCTGTGATTCATGACAAATGCTGCCCCATATGAATGACTTAATGCTGTGCATTATTATCTTCATAAGAGAGACTGGTATTTTCAAGGGTAGAAGCCGAAAGATATTTTGCAGATGTGCTATCACCACCATCTTGACTACCTGAACCCTACCCCACATGGATATATTCAGTGCTGACTATTTGACAAAATCCACTAGCGTCTTGGCCCATGCTGTTTCTAGATAGATTGTCCTTGATTATTTCTCCATATCTGTGTTCAAGTAGTATTTGAGACACATGCTCACCCATCACATCTATGCTGCCCTGATACACTGCTTTTGCATTCTGGCATAAAGTGGCATAGATTCACACCTATCCCAATTTATTCTGTATCCAGAAAAGGCGCCACCGTTATGGAATACTTTAATCAATTTTGTTATGGAAGTGTCCAGATTGGACACCGTCATCATATCATCTACGTATAAGAATACCTTTTGCTCCCATAACTGGTGCTCTATCCCCTTTATTTTCCTGTTCTGCTCTATGGTGAGTCAGAGGGGCTCCAGTGCCAGGACAAAGAGTCGGGGGGAGAGTGAACTACCCCGCCAAGTACCCGCACCAATGTTAAAGTAGTCAGACATATGCCCCACTGCATCCAATTTTGAGGTATGGCTTGTCAAATAGGAGTCTCACTTCATGTATGAATCCCCAACCCAGACCAAATCTTTCCAAGATTCGGAATAACTACCTCCACTCCACCCTTTTGAATGCTTTTTCAGCATCTAGGGAGAGCGCAATAGCGGGTTCCCGCTCATCTCTTTCCTGGCAAATCACATGTAGCAGAAGGTACATGATATCTCTCGCAGATCTGCCTGGTATAAAGCCCACCTCCTGTGCACTATCTTCACAATCAACTTCTTAAGTCAAGAGGCCAGCACTATGGCCAGTATTTTAATGTCAGTGTTTAGCAAGGGAATCCATTGATAGCTGCCACATAATATGGGGTCCTTGCTCGCTTTGTGTATGACTGTGAAAATCGCTGCATTGAATTCTGCTCTTAGTATCCCTTCATCATCAGCTTCATTGAACATTTTTGCCCCAGCGCCTTTGCATTGCTCATACTCGCTATACTCTCAAGTACTTTTTTGACTGAGATGGGTCCACCCAGCTTTAGCTGGTCATTGTGATCTAAGACAGGTATTGAAAGCCCTGTCATAATGGTCTCTTCTGCTGAACCATCCACTGAAGGTTTTACTGTGTAAAGATGCTCATAGAATCCACACATTTCTCAAATTATGTGCCTCATTACGGTCCGGTGGTAGCCGTGCCAGTAAAACTGGCAGGTAGCCACTGGACCCGTAATGAATTACTGGCGCCTGACTTCCCAGTGCCAGCGGGCATTCCAAGTCTGGCAGCTTTGCAGTCAGGTGCCAGTAATTTGGTTAGTCCCCATTCCCATGGAGTCCCATAGCACTCCATGGGAATGGGGACACAGAAGCACTTGCACCGTTAACAACGGTGCTGGTGCTCCTGTGAGTACTCTGTGAGCGGGTGCCATCCCACCCGGCAGGTCTGACACTGGCGGGAGGGATGGCACCCGCTTGCAGAGTTGTACTGTGCAGATCCAGTAACAACGGTGCTGGTAGGCTTACCGGCACCATTGATACTGGACCGGCACAGTTATAATGAGACCCTATGTCATTGGGTTCAGTTACGTATTCATCCGAAGCTTGACACTTCATCAGGGCAATCCCATTCTGCTCCTCTCTTTGCTTTAAGAGGGAAGCTAGAAGATGTCCTGCTGTTTTACCCTGCTCATTTTTGGTGGGTTTGAACTGGAAAAATGCATACTCCACTTTTCTAGTGAAAAGGTTATTCAGCTCAAAAGTAGCAATCCATAGCGATAGCAGTGTAGTTTATTAGGTGGTCTCTCATATGGTTGGGTTAATTCAGCTTCATATGGTTGGGTTAATTCAGCTATATCCCTTTCCAGAGACACTAGCCTCTTTCAGTCCTCTTTTCTTTCTTTTTCACGCCTTTATTAATTTACATGCCCCTGATATAAGCTTTTCCAGCAGCCATAATGTGGCCGTGAAGCTAGAAGTTCTGCTTTGTCCCTGGGATTCATTGTAAGGATGGTGTTCAATTGCCATCTAATGATACCCTGTATATTCAGCCACGTACCTAGACACAGAAAGTTGGGGCATTGGTCCAACACTATTCCTGGCAGGATATCTCAGTCTGTGAACTTTATTTTTTGTTTAAATCTATTTATTGTATTCACAAGAAACATACTATTCTATTTCATATAACTCTGTACATGTAACATAATATCCGCTGCATAAATGGTCCAACAATTTCCAAATTGAGACACCAAAAGTAGCTAGAAATGTCCCCCCTGAAGACACAATAGAGACCTTTACATTCTTTGTACTTTCCCAACTCTCTGTATCTGAGTCCCAAAAAATATACTCCTTCAAGGGTGTTTCATATCTGGGAAGGAGGTGAGTTGGTTTAACATTTGCCCCAATCCAGCTCCACTCCTTGCTCCTTTGCCCGAGCCCTATTTTTCCACAAGACCTCCACCTCTGCTAATTCCCAACGCTGAACATCCACTATCCATTGCTGTATCATTGTTTTATTGGACGTTTCCATGATATTGCCAACCTTCTTTTAGGCAGTATTAGCATGAATTGCATCTTGTCTTGTGCCTCTTGCCCCAAGGATTCAGTCCCCATAAACAGAAAGATGGTGTCCGAAGGCAATAACCATGTAATAAAGTGTTAATCCTGGCCATTACCCCATCCCAGTTTTCTCAATAATTGGGCATTCGTACATCATGTCCGAAACCCTGCAGAGCCCTCTCCACAGCGTGGGCAATCGTCATCGAGGTAGAATCTATCATGTGTAACTTAGCCGGGTTCATATATACTCTGTGCAGATAATTAAATTGTACAAGCCGAAATCTCACAGTTTGCAATACCTCTTTGACCTGTTTCCATATCCAAGACCACTCCATATCTGAGCTTGAAAAGCCTACATATCTCTCCTATTTATCCTTGATCGCCAGGTCCTCCCTAAATCGTTCCTCCTATAGTGCTTTGTATAAGAAATTATCCTTTTTCTTTCTCTCACCAACACTACTGTCTGTATTTCCTGACCTGTCTCCGGTTCCTCAGGTATGCACCCACACATATCTGCAAAATGTCTCAGCACTTTTGCATAAGTAATCTCGGGATGTTATAATTCGTTCTCCAATGCTCGAAAACCATTAATTTCCATTTCATGAATAAGTTCCCTATCCGTCTGCACCTCCTTTCCCATAAGATTGCTGGGCCCACTTCCCTGATTGTTTTTGACCCTATTGGTAAATCCGCACTTTGTAACCCTATGTTGTGTCACCTTGAAGAGCTGCTGCCTAAATAACAGGAAGTAATACATTTGCATCTGTGTGCCATGGTCGCATGAGGTAAATGTGTAGTCTCTTGCTGTAGGATTCGCCAGCCTCCATTGGTCTTCTAGGCCATGGCCTGTCAATGCCTGAATGAACATTTCCCTGTCTCTCTTGTTCCTGTCAACATGTCTGTCAGACTTGTCAATAAATGGGTCCATAGGCAGGTTCCAATCCCCTCCTAGTCCGACTATTTGCCTGTTCATCTCTGTCGGGATTCTCTGAAAGAACAAAATAAAAGCTTGCCGCTAGGTGGTGGGTTCATAGATTGAACCGATCACCAGCTCCTCCCATCCCCATATGTGCACCTTGATCGCTATCAACCACCCCTCACTGTCTGGCCAGGTCTTAGTGACTCTTAACAGCAGGGATCTTTGGATCAAAATGACCACCCCATTGGTTCCCCCCTTAAATGAATCTATGTGATCACTGCGCCGCCCGTAACTGCGCTGACGAAAATGTGGACGCCAATTACGACGCAGCACAGTGATCAGATAGATTACTTTGCCCTCATCCCCCAGCCCACATTCCCCTCCCCGCTCCCCCACTTACCTTTACGGCGGTCCACTTCTGTGTGGGCAGATGACTTCCAGCTTACTTGGGTTGGAGCTGACGCTGCAGTGTCCTTTTTAAAAAAAACGTTCTTGTTCCTCGCTCACCACACTGGTGAGCGGGGGACACCACCGTAACCCCTGACTCCTGTTATTGCGCCCAAGGAGATCGTGGGACACGCCCACAACCCCTGATTAGGTTGGGCGCAGTAATGGGAGTCGGAAAAAGGAAATGTACCAAAGTCGCCATAACTGCTTAGTCGGAGTTACATGGCCGACATTTTGGTACATTTCCCCCTAAATAGCTGTGATAGACGCCCCACCCAGTCCCTGAGTAACGCAGCCACTCTTTTTAGATGCGCTCCTCGTACTATGGCAATGTCCGTCTTTTGCAAATTCAAGTATTGTAGGATTTTTTCCGCTGCATATAGTTGTTGAGGCCTTCACTTCAAGTGAGATAATTCTGAGATCGCTACTTGTCATAAACAGACTTTATACTCTTGCTTGCCTGACTTAGTTGCTCCAAGTAACATATAACTCAAAAGACCCATGTAGCAGGCACAAACATGCTGTCCTTTGCCTCACCCACTAGATCGCTTAGGTGCTCCACGCTATATCTGTTGCATCCTAACAGAACACAAACATAATAACAAAAGCATGAAACAATCAACATTCTAAACCCTTGTCTTTTCCCGCTCTCACTCCAGCCCATCTCTTATCTTCCTGGCATGTAGACATAGGATCCCACACATGTAGATATGAGAACAAGACCAACTAACAATTCCCTCCCCTCCATGCCTCGTCATCTTTAACCAGAGGTAGCACAGAGCCCGTGCCTCTGGCTGACTTGTAGTCCCCGGTCACCTCATCAACCCCTCTCCCTTCCACGATAAAGGTGAATTTTGGGCCCACAGGTGCCTACTTGGTAAATGTCTCCCAATTAGAACAGTGCCCGCACTCCTGCTCCAGCCCCCTCCCTTGACTCTGAGGTATAACCATCGAGATTCACCAGCATACATACCCATTGTCCCCCTTGCCCTGAGAAAGGCATTACCAAAGCTCTGGTGAATTCAGGTACATTGCAACTCTGGCATTGCCCCTTATTGAATCTATGTGATGTTAACGAATGCCATTACAGAAAATGCATTTTTACCAAACCCAAAACAATTAAAAACAATTAGGATTTCTTTTTGTTTTTTATGAGGGGTCCCCCAAACCATTATATTTCTATAAACCTGTGACCACCCCAACCCCACCCGTTTTACTCCCTTACGCCACCCCCAAATGCATTTTTACAAAATGTACGGTATTTATTTCGTTGTTCATGCTTTCGGTAAAATCACGGGATACCTTCTTTTTTATCACTTTTTCTCTCTCCTTATTGTGTGTGTAGTTTAATCGGCGATCTAGATTTTTCTCTGAGTCACCCACTCATCTTCTTTTGGGGTACTTGTGTCCACAAGCAATTTCTCTCCACTCGCTTGATGCCTGTCTGGAGCATTTATTCACCACCATTTACCTCTCATGTAGGATCTCCTTTCTGCTCAAGAAGTTGTCTGGTCTGGCCAGCAATATGTCCATTGGATGTTTGTCCAGCTCTTGCAGCGAGTCGCATAATGCCACCAGATTTGTGAATTCTTTTGTTTTTTGATCCTTTGATGAGCATCGTCACAGGGTCGAGAAGGCCATATCTTATCTCATGCTTTTTTAATTGGGGTCGCAAGGCGAGAAATCTCCTTCTCACCTCCATCGTTACCCTAGAAATGTCTGTGGCAGTATGCATTGTGTGCCCTTTCTATATGATCAGGTTTCTCTTCCTGGACACAGCCAGGATTTGTTGTACATGTTGGTATCTCAGGAGGCAGGCAATAAGAGGCCTGGGTGATTTAGTGCTACTCGCGTCCGTCCTCCTGATCCTGTGCACACTCTGGATCTCCAGTAGCCATATTAATTCCATTTTAAGTGTGGTGGCAATCCATTTTTACAGGAAGGCCACTGGGTCCCCTCCCTGCACTTTCTCGAGGATGCCAAAAAAGCATCTGCTGCAGCGGTCTGCAAGTTTGTTCTTCGTCGCTTTTAGATCACCCAGCTCTGATTGGAGGGAGAAATCCTTGTCTGCTACTTCTTTCACTTGACCGACTCTCTCTTCCACCTCCTACAGTCTGTCATTGTACTTGCTCATTTCCGAATTCATCTTCACCACCTCTGCATGGCTATCCTTCACCTGGGCTTCAATGCCCAAGGTTGTCTCACTGATCTTAGAGAATTGTTGCAGTAGAAGATCCATCTTTGTAGCTTCTGCCATCTGCTTCTGCTCCTCCATGCCTCTACCATCCACTGCAGAAACAGATTATTGAACGTGCGCACCACCTACTAGAGTAGGCTGTCCACGAGGGAAGTCATTCCCTTTTCCTACCATTGTCTATTGCAGCTGATGCTACCTGCAATCCCTTTTGTCACCCAGATGTATGAGAATGCAATGAGTTTGTGAAGTGACACCTCTTGCACCCATATGCTCAGCATGTCGCAGCCTGGCATCCTTGAAAAGCTGTGCGCCCCTGATTGCCCCTCCTTGTCCTCATATTTCACAATCCTGATGCAATTCGGCTATGCCATGAATTATATCAGGCATCCTCATGTATTACACTACTCAGAGCATGCGCACTCTATCTGAAAGCCTCACTAAGATGGCCACCGTGTAAGGACAGCATCACTGTCTCCGAACTGCAGTCTAGCCACAGTTCACTGATGATGCCAATTAGCTGGTCCTCTGACACAGTCTACCCCACTGGCAAGCACCTCTGAGGCAATGGACATTTGTGCCTGATACTCATGGAGACTCGGCTCTATCCCAGAAGGCAATGTGCCACACGTTTACAGCGTCACAATCCTGATGCACTCAGTCCCCTGAGCGGAATGCTCCAGAGCCTCTCTCTCCACCCCACGGTGTTCTACGTACCAGCTTCCCTCTGTGAACCATGGCTACCTGTCCTCCACAGTCTGCATCTGTCAATTCTCACTGCATTCCATTCACCATCCTTCCTGTGACTGTTGCGCCCCACACCATAATGGGGGAGCAGCACAGTCCTTCCTCCCTCCTCCCTCAAGACCAGCAGTGCCGTCCAGTAGATCTCCTGCAGATCGGGGAAAAATGCACCTGCAAGCAGCTGTTTCAGATGCTACAAGCAGAAGATTAAGGGGAGGGAGAGGGTGTAATAAAGAGGCACACAGAAATGGAGGTGAGTAAGAGCTTTATTCGAGGCCCCCGGGGAAGTCACAGTGGAGGCACCAACTGGCGAGGCTCTCTCAAATGGAATATACATGCACAAGGTTCTAAAGTGACTCGTGCATGTATTACCATAACATCTCCCCCACCTGAGGCAAAAAGAAAAAAGAAAAACAGCGGGGGAAAAAACAGGAAAGTGAAAGGGGAAAAAAGGGGGGTCAAGTGGGAGAGGCAGAGGGAAGATGGGTAAACTAGGGTACATTAGTAATAGACATAGTCATTGTTGAAGTTTTGGATGATTTTGCGGTTCCTTCTGGACATTCTTCCAGTGGGGACTCCTTGATGCATGGAGTGAGGTCTATCATTGTCCACATGTTCACGGAGAGATTCTCTTAGGGGATGTGAGGTGTGTTGTGATGGTCTGTCAGGACTGTTGTCCTTAAATATGCTGGTCTCTTGGATGTCTTTTGTTACTTTTATGAGATCATCTCCAGACCATCTCTTTCCATCATCGAGGATGACAGACTTCCCATGACAACTCACAACTCTCTGTGGAGGTCTGAAGATGGATTCACCCTTGAGAGTTTTCTTCGGTTCTTTGACACATACCCAGTCTCCTTCACAAACCATCATCTCTTTTACTCCATGTGTGGAGTCGTATTGTCTTTTGTATTTTGCTTGTTTTTCTCTTACTGTCTTTTGAAGTAGATCCATGTTCACCCTTGCTTCTCCCGTGTTTAAGAACATCCACGCTGGTCTAAATAGGTTGGTTGCATCCCTACCTCGCATGAGGGTGAAGGGCTCTATGTTTGTGGTGGTGTGTGGGGTTGTTCTATACGCATGTAAAGCTTCTTTGAGGGTTTCTCTCCACGGGAGGTTGCTGGCCGCGGCCAGTTGAACTACACTCTTCACGAGCCTGTTCATGCGTTCCACAAGTCCGTTGGAAATTGGATGGTACAAAGATGTTGTTATGTGGCTGATGGACCTTTTCTTGAGGAATTCCCCAAATTCCATAGACATGAACTGAGACCCGTTGTCCGAAACCACTTCCTTGGGGTCTCCCTCCCTGTTGAAGATCTCTGTCAGGAAATCTGTGACTTTCTTTGAGGTCACATTGTCCTCAGCTATTCCCCATTCTGTCCATTTAGAGGTGTAATCGACAAGTACTATGATATATACTTTGACTGTTTCGAGGTTCTCGAATGGACCCATGATGTCGATTGCCAGTTTAGACCACACATGTTTGGGAGGTTCAATAGGCTGTAAGGGGGTCTTTCTTAAGATCTTGGACTTGTCACTCATGGCACACGTGGAGCAATTTTTGACCAGTTCTTCTGCTTCTTTCCACATTCCTGGCCACCAATAGTTGTTTCTCAACTTGTTTTTCGTCAAGCTCCTTCCTAGGTGACCTTCGTGTGCCAGTTGGAGTACTTTTTTTCTGAGTTGGGTGGGTGGGATTACTCGATCGCCTCTGAAGATATGCTCATCGTCCATTGATAATTCTTCCTTGAAGGGAATGAAGGTAGTTAAAGCCTCTCCCGTTTCCACCCAGTCATTAGCTATCGCTTCCCTGATTTCTCGCTGTTCCGGATCAGTATTGGCATTAATTTTCCATTCATCTCTCGAGATGGCAGGGTTTACGACAGCTATGATGTCTTCATCTGGAGATGCAATCTCAGTGTCGATGTTGGTCGATAATCTGGAAAGACAATCTGCTACTTGGTTTTGTGGACCAGGAGTATAGCATAGTTGGAGGTTGTATTGCATGATGTCGAGGAACCAACGTCTTATTCTCGGTGATATAAGGTGAGGGGTTTTGGACTGAAGGACATTTACTAGAGGTTTATGGTCTGTTTTCAGTATGACGGGTAAGCCCCAAATTAGGTTCCTGAAATGCTGAAGAATCCACCTCAGACCCAGAGCTTCTCTCTCAATGGTGGAATAGTTTAGTTCGGCTCCCCTCAGTACTCTCGATGCGAATGCGATCGTCACAATGTTCTTATCTTGTTGCTGTTCCAGGATACCACCCAGTCCGGTTTTACTTGCATCTACGGATATGATGGTTTTGGCTTTACAATCGAACATTCCTAAGGCTGGAGCTTGGTTAATTTGGAATTTGATTTCTTCGAATTCGTTCTTGCATTCAGTGGACCATATGAATTTGGCTGCCTTCTTCAAGATGTTCCTCATGTTTTTGGTCTTATCAGCATAGTTGTTTATAAATTGGAGTAGTATTCTGTCATCCCGAGGAAACTCCTTAATTGGTCTTTACTTTGAGGCTCGGCGATATTCATTATGGTGTCCATGAGTTTCCTCTTGGGGCTGATGCCGTTGGCGTCAATGGAATGGCCCAGGTATGAAACTCGGTCGCACTTTATGTTGCATTTCTCTAATTTGAGTGTGAGCCCACTTTTTTGTATGACCTGTAGGACACCCACAAGTTTTGCGTTGTGTTCTCCTTCTGTACTGGCTGATATGAGGATATCATCTTGGAAGCAGTGTATGCCATCAAGTCCTCCAAATAGATGTGACATGAGTCTCTGAAAGACTGCTGCGGCTGAAGCGAGTCCAAATGGCATTCTGTTAAACATGAATGCACAGAGAGGTGTGACAAAAATTATGTTAGGTTCTTTGAGCTCTCTTCCAAAGCTATCTGGTGATAGGCTGAGGAGAGGTCCAGAGTTGTAAAGTATTTTGCAGGTTTCATGGTCGATAGGAGTTCAGATATATTGGGAAGTGGGTGTCTGTCAACCCATATGTTTTTGTTTAGGTCTCTCAAGTCGACGCACATTCTTATGGAATCGTCCGTTTTTTTTACTAAGACAATAGGGGCAAGCCATTCTGAACTCTCGATGGGCTGTATGATATTTTCATCGCAGAGGCGCTTAAGTTCTTTCTTCAACGCCTCTTTTGTTCCAAAGGGAATACTGCGGACTCGGTGGGCCACTGGGACAGCACCTCTTTTGAGGATTATTCTGTGTTGGAAACCTTTTAGGAGTCCAATCTTGTCGCAGAACACCTTGGGGAATTGTTTTGCTAGATTAGATTTGATGTCCATATCATTATTGAGCACATCAGCACAGGGATTTCTTCTCCAGGGTGTATTCTTACTCGAAGGGCGGCTTGTTCTTCCCATCCCACAACGGAAGAGCCATCTTTGGCTACAAAGAGTTTGCAATATGTTTCTCTGTCATGGAACTTGAGGTTCACCCACACATATCCCATTATCTCGATGGGTGTTTTTCCATAACCGGTAGCTCTTACACAAGTTCTTCGCAGGTCATGTATCTTGCCAGAGAGTACACTCAAAAAGGTCTTGAGATCCACGATGGTGTAGGGGGAGCCAGTGTCTACCATTACGGGTAATGATATGCCGTTGATTTGCATTTTGACCCAGGGACCGTTGCTCTGTTGTCGGGATGTTACAGTGAGTATTTGTACCGTTTGTTGCATTGGACTGATAGATAACATGTCATTGTGCTCTTGGTTGCTTTCAATGACTCTCACAGAGGACGGTCTGGTGAAAGGTCGCCTGGTGAGATCGCCATATCTGGTTGTCTTTCCCCGTGTGTTCTTGCAGACTTTGGCAAAGTGTCCAATCTGGCTGCACTTATAACACTCCATAGCGATGGAGGGGCATTCTTTGTCAGGATTTGCATGCTTGTACCATCCGCACCTCTGGCAGCGCGTTGGATTCTGGGAGTTGTATGGCCTCGCTCTGTTTGAGCCAAATTTCGAACCCCTTGATGGCGGAGCCTTTCTTACTGCTGCTACTAGAGGCTCGTAAGGCTCGGACTCAGGGCTGACACATTTGATCTCCACACTGGTCGTGTGGTCACGTCTTTCCCTCATGCATCGATCTCCCAATTCCATGCTCCTTGCTATCTCCGTGGCTTGGTCCAGGGTGGGATTTTTGGTTTGCCACAATTTTTGTTGGATGCGAGGATCAGCCACATTCAGTACCAATTGGTCTCTCAAATACTCATCACAGACACCTGTGAAACTGCAGGTTGACATAAGCGCCCTCAGGGACGCTATGTATGAATCAATAGACTCGCCTTTGAGCTGCTTTCTGGAAAAGAACCTGTATCTTTCCAGTACTACGTTGGTCTTGTTGCCAAAATGACTGGTGAGTTTGGCCAATGCTATGTCAAACTTGCGGTTGCCATCTCCTCCCATGTTGCCGGGTTCAGGAAGGGTCCTGAAGAGTCTCAGTGCTTCTGCCCCTATACAGTTCAAAAGGGTCGCCTCCTTGAGGTCATCATTGAATTTGCTGCCCCCAATGGCTCTGAGGTAGACGTGGAATCCATCGATCCATTGTTCCCATGGGCAGGTTGGGCACCCAGGGCATGGAAGAAACTTTGTGGGAGGCGGAACGCCCTGCATGGTGGTGTGCCTGATTCTAGGTTGTAAGTGGTGAGGAATGGCGTTGAGTGGCACCAGTTGCTGTAGTGATAGGCAGAGGTTTGCAGTACTGTTGGCAGTTAGCAAGGAGGCGCTGGGATACAGTCTTTATATTCATTATGGCAGCGCCCGCAGCGGCCTGCCTGTCAGCTGTCAGCAGAAGTCGGCGGCAGTGAAAGGGGGGGGGCTGTGCTCGCAGTCAGGTGGCATGATACGCTCCCGGGGGCCTCGGGGTACGGTGCCTCATCGCCATCATAATAAAGAGGCACACAGAAATGGAGGTGAGTAAGAGCTTTATTCGAGGCCCCCGGGGAAGTCACAGTGGCGGCACCAACTGGCGAGGCACTCTCAAATGGAATATACATGCACGAGGTTCTAAAGTGACTCGTGCATGTATTACCATAACAGAGGGTAAGGTCCGAGGAGCCTCAGGGCTAACCGGTGATCTTGCGGGCAGCTGGCAACACCCCCCCAAACCTTTCCTCTTAATCAACTATTGGCTTTTTACCCTGATGTCTTTATTATTTCACTATGGAATGTAGTGTGGAAATAAGAGCCATGGGATCCTCGGAAATGGATCCTGATGTAGTCTAAAAATGAGCAATATTGTTATTCAAGATGATGTTTATGTTATCAAAAATGTTCATGCAATTTATCAAGTTATCACAAAATTGTTCATGCAGATGTTTCTACCTATTAGCAGGCCTAGGTGTTCAGTACTAAAGTCCTTGACTTGTGGCTATATTCTGAGTTTTTGTTGGTGCACACATTGATTCTTTTTAAATTTGTAAAGGAAGTGATGATGTCTTTGTCTTAATTGTTATCTGGCTCTTCTTTTCTAATAATTCAAATAACCTGTAGTTGATGGAAGTTCATGGGTGGCTCAGAAATACAAGGTAGGTGTTTCCTCAGGATCAGATGTGAATGGGTGGGGGCAATTGTAGACACCACTTCACATTTACTGCAGAGAGGTGTAATTCTCTCAAGACTTTGTAATCTCATTGCACTTGATTAAACATGGTAATTTGGAGTCCGCTGCAGCCAAGATTTCTGGGCGTTATAGTCTGGAGCCCAGCCATTCCCGAAGTTGTGAATTTGCCAAATCTTGGGTATTTGCCACTTTTGATTGTGATTTCTGTCATTTGTGTATCTTGACAACTCAAGTGATCCTCTATGCTGGTGGTCCTAAGGGATAAATGTGAAGACACTGGGCCTCATTATAAGTTTGTGGGTCCAGGAACTACGGTACCGGTAAGCATGCGGTACTGTAGTTCCCGGACCGGCAAACTACAAGTTGTTCCCACGGTTGCCTTTAGCGGGCAGAAAGGCACCCGCGAGCACAGCATGTCGGATGAACCGGCACCGTTGTAAACGGTGCCGGTGCATCCGACCTCCCCATTCCCACTCAGCCCTATGGGACCGAATTGGAATGGGGAGTATCTTTTTTCCGGCGCCCGCAAATGGGAAATTACCGGATGAAAGCAGGCCAAATGGAAGACAGGTACAGTGAATAAATGCCTTTTCCCTGCATACGCACACATGCCCCTCTAAAGCTCCTGTGCACAGCAGAATGGCACTTCCAGTATATTCTGTCACAAAAATGAATCGTAAACCATCCAGAAATTAACAGATTACAATGTATCTGGTGTCTCAGAAGAACCACATGATGAGGGTGCAAGGATTTATGGGGAAATGTGACAGGGGATTTGAGGGAGTAGATTCAAATGATGATCAGGTGACTTCCGAGCACAGAAACATACGTTTATGTCTTCTCTTTCTTCTCTATGCTATGCAACATTAAAAAAAGAGTGCATTAGGAAGTCTTGGTTTTGTTGAGTATCTGGTTGGGGGTATAATTTGGTGGTCCTCTGAACCCTCAATGAGTTCACATTCTGCCATTAAAAGGCTGCAATTTGGACCATGAGCAATATGCCACGTACAAAGACCCCCTAGAAACGAAGTAGACTTGTGATGCTGGACATCTCAGGTAGATGAGATGTTTGAATTGTAAACCCTTTACTTCACATGTATAAAAAACTACTGACAGACATTATCTGTAGGAATTATCAGTAGTGCCACTCTATTTGTTGACAAACCCCATATCTGTGTCTCTTTCAGAAAATTGATACTTTCCCTAACTCAGGTTTGCATTTGCATGCAACCAAATCTATTGAGGGGTAATTATAAAACGCAATGTAGGGCTACAAGATTTGCTAAATTATGTAATATATTTTGTTGCCATTTGATTGCCAAGGCAACATTCACTTAATATAGTTTACAATAAAAAAAAAATGGTATTGAATAGAAATGGGCAGGTTTTCCTCTTGCTTCTACAATCTTTCTTCATGGAATTCAAGTTCCGCTTTTGACTCTGTCTGTCTGCCACTGTCCTTGCTGTCATTTTGCTCCTTGCATCTTACAATGTATCTGTTTTTCTGTCTCCTAATCCTTTTTTGGGTCTCTTCCTAACCTGGTATGTTCTTTTTATTTTCCCCCATTCGGTGACAGATTGCTCTCTTGGAGTTTCACAGTATGATCGACTCTTAAGTCATGCCCTCATTCTTCAATTCACAACAATTATGAATGGTTTCCTTTCCTTTCAACATCAATCTCTTTAGCTCTTGCAATGAACACTCCAGTTCCCAGGCTTGATGTTGCCCAATATACATCCAATGATTAATCTTTCAATGAATTTTAATCCTACATAGAATATTGAACGATGTTGACCAACATGTATGTAGGCTTTGCCATTACACCAACTTTACAACATCTATTCCTCTTCCAGTATCTTGGACATTGGACATGCTTTATTTGCCAAATGATTCTTAGCCTTTGAATAGACTTTTTCACATGAATTTACCTTGATTTGCTGAATGTTTCTTAGACTTTGATAAGACTTAGGGTCTAATTTAAAAACAATGTTTCCAATGGGATGTGCCCACATTAAAGAATATTTGTAAATCAGGCCCTTAGTTTCCTCAGATATATTAGAATGTGTATGCTCAAAATTTCTTAGAATGGATTAAAGGGTGCAAGTCTGTTTCTCATTTTATTTTTTATTTTATTATTAATGTGTTATAGCTTAAAATAAGCTTTTCACATGATATAAAATATTACATTTACAAAGCAGTTACACATTAAAAAACAGATAGTGGTAACATAATGAGAATTGATAAGGGAAAAGGTAAAAAAAAGAAAAGGATAAAAAGTAAGCGAAAAAGAATAACAAAAATTGAAAATTAGAAAATAGGATCTTAACTTAAGAATTAGAATTTAGAAGTTAAAATGTACATGTCTAAGAGAGGGCAGGAATAAGGCCTTAAGACCAACTGTTAATCAATGTTAGCTCTTTTGCCAGTTCAAAAACTTCAGGTCCAAAAAGCGATTGCTAATGGCAAATAGGTAAGCTTATTATTTCCTGCGTGTGACATTCCCAAATTTACCCTCCCCAAACTAGCAAATTGCTATATGTTTATGCCCAATAATTTCTCGACATTCGTCCAGACATAATACATTGCAATGTATAATTTCATTCCTTTAGCATTAATGGCTCTTTGCCAAAATTCGTTGCTACTAACATGTTCCAAGTTATGGACAAAGTCTGCATAAAATATTGTGTAGACTTTTATCATAGCCGCACATCTGGTAAGGACATGTTTACCCGATTCAGATTCCATTCTGTCCTTACACAACCTGCAGCAGCGTTCGGATAAGGTGAGATTGTTCTTGATCCCACTTATGGCCAGTATAGGTAGCTGATCGATCCGTAACAGAAGAATGAATCGTCTTAGGCGTGGGGAAGGACATAGATTCAAGTAAGGTGAAGGTTTCTTGAAAGTGTAGTTCATGAATTGCACAAATTTATAGCGCTTTAGATCTTCCAAATGCGCAAAATTGCTGATCCAATCATGTAATTCAGCATTCTTAGCTAGCGCTCTAAGCAAAGAAGTTGAGACCACTTGTTGTTTTTGGGTCCAGCCAATCGCTTCCAGATAGTTGTTCATGTTCTTTTTCATAAATAAATATGAAGAAACTTTATTAATTTCAGAGTGAATTGCCGCTAACAATAGGTTGTCTGTATCAGATGTTGCTTTTAGATATAATTCAGCTCTTTTTCTGAGTACTAGGGACTTCCAGAAGATAAGGCCCAGTTCTAATCTAAGGATGGCCATTGGAATGCAGCCCGGAAGACCGAGTATTTATTTCCAAAATTTTGCTTCGAGGGTTTGAAGCCAGTCTAGGTCCATCAGTTGCAGTGCCCCAAGCCCATAAATTATCATTGGTGTTAAGACCTGAAGGTAGAGTTGGCATGCTGCCCAGATGGTATATCCACAGTAGGATGTAGAGAAACGATAAATAAGTGCTGTGACTTGGGCCGCTCTCGCTATTCTGGTTTGTTTACAGATAGTGTATTGCCCCTTGGGCTCAGCCTTGACGCCAAAGTATCTATAATATGGGGTATAGTTAATTACAGTCCATATATGTTTAAGATGACTCGTGATGACTTCTTGGAACTGAACATTACCATCTGAGTTTTGTTCAGATTAATAGCCAGTCCGTTCGTTTGAGTATAGGACCATAATGCCTCTGCTGATCTTCGAATGCCGCTGATAGTATGGTCCATGATGACTAAGTCATCGGCATATGCTAGGACCACACAGTGAGCAGTTCCAATCTTGGGGGGGCAGTTATTTTCCAATTATAGTACTTTGGGCAAACAGATTGTACAGTATTTGTGCCGTGACACATCCTTGTTTCATGCCACAATTTTGGTCGATCTTGTTGGTCATGTTCCCTTTAGCGTCTAACTTCAGGGAAACTGTGGTGTTATGGTGTAATAGCTTGAGATAGTGTAGTATTCCTTTAGGACATCCCAAGTTTTCAAGTTTGGCCCTCAGTAGTTCCCTGGGAACTAGATCGAAAGCGGACTTAAAATCTATGAACAGGGCGTATGGGGCGGATTGCCTGGTGTTCTGGCCTTATTGCAGAGAATATCCATTACTACCAGGTTATGTGTTGTGGAATATCCGCTCCTAAATCCGCATTGGAAACGGTCAAGGATGTTTTCTCTGTCTGCCCATGTTTGCAGTTTTTGTAATAAATATGCTACAAATAACTTGCCGTACAGTCCAGCATAGAGAGTAGATGTTAATTGCCAGGGTCTGTACGGTCACCTCTCTTATATACAGGAATCAAGGTTGCTGTCTGCCAGGATTCCGGAATTTGTCCCACCTTCAGGATCTTTTCGAAAAGTATCTCGAGTACCTCTGCCCAGTACTCCGGATTACTCTTTAGTACGGCATTTGCTAGGCCGTTAGGTCCAGGAGCTCTTGATGATTTAAGCTTTTTTATGCGAGTTATCAATGATTCAGCTGACACTTTAAAAGGGGCTGTAGGTCGACCCCAGCTGTTCCTCTCCTGTAGCTTTGCCTGATCCATGCTGTTCCGAGTTTTCAGGAATTCCTCCCATTGGCTAATACCGATTGGGTTGGTTAAGGGGATACTGGTGTCTCCACGGGCCATGCTCAGTAGTCCCCATATAGATCGGGAATTCCCGGTACATAGTGTTTGGACTGCTATTTGCCATTTGAGCAATTTTATTGCATAGCGTTTCTGCTTGAGCCATGTTCTATAGGCGTTTTTCAACTTCTTACTTAAAGTCAAATAATTGTACGATGTGATGGAAGCTTTATGTAATTTTCTCAGGTCTGCTCTTAAGGTTCATTTGGCATCTCTGATTTCAATGTCAAATGTATTAGTGGTCTTAGCCTCAGGGGCCAGCATATTTGTTTTAACAGCTGCATAGCAGTTTGAGAATGCTGTAATCCATTCTTCAATCTTCTTGCTGGTCATAACTAAGAGCTCTGCACGACACAAATTGGGGTTGTTGATTGTGTATTCTGTGGCTCGTTTGCTGTTGTTGTCAGACCACCGAATCTTGGAGAGAGCATGATTCGTCTTCAACTCTCCGATGGATCTGTGCGGTATATGCTGTGTAATATAATTAAATGAGAATGTAAGAGTAGCATGGTCACTACAATCGTTATCCTTGATCTTCATGTCTGTGATCCAAGTGGTCATAGTGGGGCTTACATAGATATAATCCAATGTGCTGCTGGATTTAGAGTTTCCCCATGTTGGTTTTCCCGGGTAATCACTGGTGGTTCTGCCATTTAAAATGTCAAAGTTCCATGACTTAAAGAAGTTAAGCCATAGCAATCCCTCAGTGTTTACGCTTGCATGTCTCAGCTTCCCTATTTTCTTCAGCAAGGGATTATTACTTGTGCTCATCTCGCCAATTAAGTGGCAGTTAAAGTCACCAGCAAAAATTACCATATTTTTCTTCAGCTCTGTCATCCAATTGATCAACAGATCATGGCAGGCTTCCTGGATATACTCTCTCTGTAAAGATTCAGGTGGATTGTATATATTAACCAGCAAAACATGTTCCGTTTTGTCTTTACCAGGGAGAACCAATCCTACTGCTAACACGAATTTGTCCATATTCGTGTAGATGCGGGTGGATCTTAGTGGATGCAAAATGCCGATTAATAGACCTCCATATGGTCTTCCCCTTTGCCCCTTTTTTGCCAGTACCAGATGGATGGTGATCCGTTTAGCAGAGTTCGGGAAGTAAGCCACGTCTCCTGTAAGCATATACAGGTATGGCCTGTTAATAAGGGGATAGAGCCGTCAGGTGATAGTAGATGGCTGAATCCCCGGCAGTTCCAAGATATTACGGTTTGATCTCATTGGCTAAATGTTATTCCTGGCAGGGACTCTGCTAGCCATTTGAGAACCTTCTGTATATCTGCCATCTGTATAGAATCACCTTTGGGTAACTGTGGTGGGGTCCTTTCTTCCGTTATTGGACTTAACATCTGGGTCGGCCACTGAGGGTCAGTGATATTGGGGTCAGCGTCTATTTCCAAATCAACTTCCCTCAGATTAATTTTGAAGTTACGTAGCAGCTCCGCAGTAGCTAAAAATGTACAATGTAGGGCCGATGTGCTCAAATTCCTGACTTTCAATGGTTCGACAAATTCAAAGTCCTCAGATCATAGTACTCTCAGCTGCGGAATGGAGTGCAGTCTGGTCATCAATGCTGATCGAGTGATCCAGTCATGATCACTGGATTGATAAAGATTTTTAATAAGGCAAGTTCTTCCGCCTCTAGGCACTATGATGTTGTCCTTATCCTCAGCTGGTGCTGCTGTTGGTAATTGAGGCTTGTTAGTCGGCAGCGTTGTGATAACTGATAGATTGTTTGTATTATTCTGGGATAAGTTTGTGTCCTGTTCTTCTCCACATAGAGATGGTTCTGGTTCTTGTGCCACTACTGGTTGAGATTTATTGCATTTGTCATTAATAAGCCAGCTGGTGAGCTTCCCCTCATTTCCTGCAATACGTTTACGGGCTCGTGCCGCTCTCCATTTGGCTTTCCTCTGCCCCTTTTTGGGCGTACTGCCTTCTGTTGGCCTAGAGATTTCCTCCACAGACTCTGCTGTATCAGGTAGTGTAATTGTTGCCATTTGACGCTTTCTTCTTCCAATCGCTTTTTTGGTCAGGCGTCTCTGTTTACGTGAGAGGTAGATTTCCGAATTGTTAGTAATATTTGGGTCCTGGGCCCCGAGGTCAGAGCCATCGTGTATGATAACATTAGTGAGTTCCGGCTCAGACTCCTTCGGGTTATTTTTTTCTGTGTCTCTTGTCGCAATTGCAAGGGTCACATCAAGTATCTTCCCACACATCTTCAGTGGGATGTTTAGTGCAAATTGTAGAGATGCAACAGAAGCTTGCAAATCACCCAGGCTCGTGCAGCCTTCTCCTTGATCGCTGTTGTTTTCTGGTTCCAGTGAGTCTAAATGGACATCGAGAGTTGGGGAAGCAGATAATCTGTCTAATGCTTTACGTTGTGAGTCTAACATCTGGTGTTGGTAGCTATTGATTCGGTTACTCGCGTTACTTCCAGGCAGTGGAGTCATGGCTCTCTGCATGGACAGGCAAAGGTCTAACAGTGAGTTATTGTCAATTGCACTCTCGCCTAGACCCACTGAGTTATTCGTCATACTGTGACTACCCGGCTCCTTCTCCTCACTTAGCAGTGGACTTGTGGGATTTGGGGTGCTCGGAGGTGGAAAAAAGTCAGTAATGGCACCTTTTCTATTGGAGCAGGTTTCGTACCCTTGCCCTTGTTCAGCCCTGTTGTAGAGGTCCTGCCCTTCTGATTCCGCAGGTTATACCTCATGGCAGAACACTTCTTAACAGTTAGCATAATGAATCTTTTCCTTCCCTTCTGTGACAGATCAAGGCAAGTAGAGGATGTACCGTTGGCAAAATGTCCAGCAGGATAGCCTTTTGCTGATACTGTGAAACGCTCACTCCAATACTATCAAGCATTGGAAATCACGAGCTGGATATCTTAGAGATGTTTTTATGCGGATCCTCAAGTAATTGGCGCAGTTAGTGCAAGGACACAGATAGTGCTTACAGTCAGTGAGCAAAACGTAGTGTCTGATTATAATTCAGCATAAATGGATCTAAATTGTGTGCTAGGCTCAATGAGATATCCTAAAGTTTCCCTGATCCAGAGTAAGTGGGAGTAACTAAGACCCATGTTTATAAATTGCTCCTTCCCTTGCCTCTGTCTGACATGTCGTTGTTCAAGGCACAGGGGACAAGGAGTATGCGGGGGAGCACTGGGGGTGGATAGAGGTTCCAAGCGGCTATGCGAAGCGCAGTGACACACCGCAGGAGCCAAATAGCAGGAGCAGGAGCCAAATGGCAGGAGCAGGAGCCAGTAGGAGAGGGGAAAGGGGGGGGGGGCCCAAGCACTCCGCCTCCTAGGTGAACACACCTCAGGAAGTTATTTTCCAGGGGGCACTTCAGCCCAAACTCACTTGGCATGGGAGAGGGGCGAGGAGGGGAGGGGGCGAGGGGAGATTTAACACAATCCCCCAGGTCGCCACTCACTGCTCCTCACCTTTGCTCCATGCGATCTTAAATCCTGCGAGGCAGCTGCGGGAGCACCACTGCGGAATCACCGCACACCGGACCTCCGCTCCGCAGCTCCGCAGCTCTCCGCCGTTCTCCACAGCTCTCAAACACACAGAGCCAGCGAGCGAGCGAACGTTCACCTTGCACAGCCTCGCGCCTCGCTTCTCTGGGTCACGGTTTCTAGCTTTTCGTTACTCAAGGAAAACCAAGGGCAAGCCGCACCAATGACTACACACTCAGTCTCCGATTGTCTCGCCCTCGTAGTGTGACGTGGCCGCTTCCGACAGTTTCTCTTTTTGTCTCTCAGAATTGTGCAGTCTATTGAACTGCTTGTCTTTGCATGTATCAACTCTCCCATTCTCAGTACTTGCTCTCAGTAACTTACTGTTAGACATGACTTGGGAGGTTGGACAACTATGACTAGAGAATGTGGTATCCACCTGCTTAATTACCTCCAACCACTCCTCTAACTTTAAATCCTGTGTTGTCCTTCTTAGACAGAGCTGGTATATTCCACTGTCAAGTCAGTCCACCTAATCTAGATGACAACACTGAAAACCCAAATGATTCAAACTATCCTGAATATGGCTCTGAACTAAAACTATGATGAAGTAGATGTCTGTGAGTACCAAGATCACTTGCAAGAAGCAGAGGCAGTGGTCTAGTTTTCAGAGACCAGTTATTGCCCATAATCAGTACATCAGATGATGATCAAACTGGAGAGCAGTTCAAGCTCAAGTTTGATCCAAACAGAAAAAGAGATGCGAGAAGGAGAGAGCCATCACCCGAAGAGGAACAGCGGAAGCCGTGCACCAAAGTGGTTGAGGAGAGGTGCAGCACCCGTTGAAGCATAGAGGAGTCAGTGTGTGCCGTTAGAGGGAAGCTTGAGTCATCATAATAAACCATACATACTGCCAAGCCGTTGCAGTTCCCAGTGGATGTCTGAATGCTGCCTGAGCCTCCAGAAGAGATACTGCTGCAGAGAACCACCAGTACCATCAAGAAGGAAGCAAACAGGTATGCGGGTTGCCCGGGAGCTGTGTGAGGACCGGGAAAAGCAATGGGGTGAGCTCTGGAACCAAATAGAGAGGGCCTGGGACCCTAAAGTGAATGAGAGATAGTTGTATACTTGGAAGGAGAGTGAGTCAAGTGGCTACAATACAACATTGCAAGTCTGGGTTTCACACTCAAAAGAGAGAGTCTGGGACACTAAAGTGAAAGAGAGACAGTTGTATACTTGGCAGGATAGTAAACCAAGTGGATACAATGCAGCAGTGCAATTCAGGGACCTGCACCCAAAAGAGAGGGCCTGAGACCCGAAAGTGAATGAAAGCCAGTTGTATACATGGCAGGAGAGTAAACCAAGCAAATACAATGGAACAGTGCAAGACTGGGATCACATCCAAAAGAGAGGGTCTGGGATACTAAAGCGAAAAAGTGACAGTTGTATACTTGGGAAGTTTATGAACAAAGCAGATACAATGTGACAGTGTGAGTGTGGGACCCGCACCCATATGCAAAGCCAAAGTTTTAGGCAAATAGGGTCTGGGACCCTATAAAAAGAATAGAGATAACCCAAGAAAGAATACTTGCTTGGCAGGAGAGTGAACCAAGACACAAAAATGTTGCAAGTCTGGGTTCTGCACCCACATGAAAGGCTGAGGATAAGATGGTCAAGAACCCAGTCGTCAATTAAAGAAGTTCTAAGCTTGGTAGCCAAGCATGCCAAGCTGATAGGACATAGAAACTGGGAAGTTGATAAACAGTTCCTCCTGAGTTATCCAAAACCTTGGGATAAGGAGAGGTCTAGGGGAAATGAGCACAATCCTAACTTTATTACCTTACATTTTGGAACATTATTTTTCCATCATTCTAATACCAGTGAAGCTGGGAACGTTTCTGTTGAATGAGAACACCAAGAACACTGTTTTTTTTTTAGAAAAGATCACCCTTTCACAGTTATCTCACATCATTAGTGTTAGGGACAGAAGTAGGTTTTGGGAAACAACAGTGACAGACTTTTGTAAGCTGACAAATTCACTCGTTTTCACTAGTTTTCCTTTGAGGCAGGGAAACTCCCCTTAGCTTTAGGAATAGAGGGGTCTTTCTCCAACCCTTTCTTTATTTAATACACATATTTATCTAAAACATGCCACCATTGTGCCGAAACTTTACTTCTGCACCTTTAAATAGTGGGATCTGACATGGTTGACACAAACTGGGTGACCCTTACTATTACCAAAATCCCCGGTTACGGAAGAAACTCAAGACCTTCCTCTTTATGTCTGCCTTCTCTCTTCCTCTCCCCTGCTGATTTCCAGACTGCTCCACACACTTCTCACCTGGCTACCCTCTGAACTTGGGCCCAGGCTCATGCATGTCCAGTTGCACTCTGTGCACTGCCTGCCAGCTCCCCCAGCACTTGTGGTCTGTATCTGCAACCCTACAGTCCTTCTCTCTGCACTTATGAGCCACCCGTTGGCTGCTCCCTTGAGTTACCTGCACTTAGCCACCCACTTGCTGCACATTTTTAGTTACCTGCACTGTTCCTCTACACTCTTGATACTTCTCCCCTGCCACTTCTCCACACTTATGCGATCTGATTGACATGAGGCCTAGTAAGATTGTTGTTTTGCCCTCCTTCTGTATCTCTCTTTGGCTTGCGCACCTAGAAACACTTGTGACAGGCGCGTTATAAATGCCACATCACATCATATTGGAGTAGTAATAAATATATTTCGGACCTGTTGTCTCGAAGTAGGTAATGGTGTAAAACAGCCAATGTCAGATAGCAGACGTGAAATAAAGATTTACCATACCATTTATTGAGCTGTTATGTTTGCCTTTACAGCACAAACGAGGGTGCATTTAAATTATCAAAATGTATCATTGCATGCTAACAAGTGCACAGTTTGCATTCTATACCATGGCGTGAGTGAATCATTTTAGGGTCTTTGATCAAGGTTATGTAGATACTACCAACTGCTATTGGGAAACCTTAATTAAGTTAACTGAAAAAAGAGTTTTAAAGATGTACATATGACATATTGAGTTTGTATAAGCATTTTTTCATGCATTCTAAGACCCCTTTTAATCTATGCCAGCTCTCTAGCTGACTTATTCGTATCACTGGTATAAATGAGGATGATCTGAATGCCTCTATTTCAATCAAGTGCACTATGCCCTGCATTCGTTGCACCCAACATAGACAGACATGCATGTCCTAAGAGGCATTTTGGTATGGCAACTAGATTGAAGTTTCGTTTCTATTGGACAATCTGGATTTAGGTAAGATATTGAGTTGTTCGGATGGTAGTCTTTAAGTGGTGAAATCGAGTTCAAATGTGAAATGTTGGCAATATATATTGTCGAACTATATATACTGGGTTAAGTTGTCATACGTTTAAAAATAATGTTATTTCAAAATTTTAATTTGGAAATGACATAGATACTTTCAGACTTATGCTGAACAGTCACTTCATTGATCTTCCGATCAACATTTTCAGATTCTCTGAAAAATGTTATACATATGAATGATGAGAAGAATTTTGATTCTTAAAGAAAAGGTCTTCCAATGACAAACTTAAGGCAAGGTTCCATAGACTTTATTATTATGATGATTGTATTCCTGAAGTATAGTTGACTTTGCACATATTGGTTTTAATGATCGGGTTTGACCTTTTGTCAGATTGATGCTTTTTACATTTTTCCATGTTGTCATAGGTTGTGTTTGCTTTAGCAGATTCAATGCAGTATTTCTGTGTTTGGATTCAGTTTGAATGTATTGTATTCTTGATGTTATTATGATATTGTATCGATTTGATGCTTATCATATACATTGTTATATAATACACTTTCTTTGGTGGATTGTTATTATTTTCACAATTTATGCTGATTTCACTGTATTACAGCTGTTGATGGGATTTGGTTATTTTATATGTTCTCGTTCCATATAAATGTTGCCTCATGAGAATTTGTAATAATCAGAATTATTTTTAAAGAGTTCATATTTTTTTTACTATTTAGACCTAGTGCATTTTCCGGGCAAGGCCAGCTATATTTTGTGCAGCCCCTTGTGGGACCTATTAAAGTCTCTGTACTATTTCGATTTGACATTTATCCCGTTCGACATTCATTGTTTTCGATTTTCATGTTGTAGCGATATGACATTTGAGCTGCAACATAGCTCACCCAAATCCATGAATAAGTATGCATAAGTATCTGAAAACTCAATTGCAAAGCTCTCTCTTTGGTAACAAAATATGCCTGCATTTACGGGAGGTTGACATGCCTGTTTATAAATTGTAAAATGGCTTGCCATAGGTGCGGAGAACTAGCTCTCTCTAGAGCCTCCCATTGGGTACAAACAAACAATTTTTGCTGCTAAATCTGTCACAGCCTTGGATTGTTGGTAAAATATATTTTAGTTGTAGTTTAGGCTCTGGCAAGTAGGATACCATCATAAACTATGTTGATTTATGCATGCTTACTTCCTTACTCTTCTTAATCTTGGAACTGAGTAGACACGGGCTTGGTCGTAGATCTCAGCATTTTCTGATTGGAATGTTTGTCACAGTTCTTTAGAGGTCTTGCTTCTTTTTAACGTAATTGCTTTGAATTGTATTTTTGTTTGTAATGTCCAGAACAGTTTTCATGTTTGTGGAGCCACGGACGATGCTAGTCACACTCTGGTAAAACCATTCCACTTCTACATGTCCATCTATAACTTTCTTACTCCAAAAATAACTACAGAAACTATTTGGTCCAGGGAGTAGTATTTAAACCAATACATATTACTCAAAGTATCGTAGAGTGCATGGACATATGGACAAAGGGAACATCTAATTTCACCATGTCATATATGTATATATATATATTCAGTGAAAAAACTTTGTTAAAGAGACGTTATGGTTAAGTTGCGCTACTAAAAACCTATGAAATTCAGTGAAAAAAACTTTGTTAAAGGGACGTTATGGTTAAGTTGCGCTACTAAAAACCTATGAAATTCAGTGAAAAAACTTTGTTAAAGGGACGTTATGGTTCCAAGTAAAACCGAAAAACCCTTGATATTCGCCAGTTATGGTAAGCTAAGCAACCATAACTCGCGCCACCACCGTGCACTGCTAAGACTAACACCCAGGACATCAAAGATGACATCACAAATGTCATTGATGACATCACTGATGACATCACATGTGTATGTACTTTTCATGAAACATGTGTAGAAGGGATTCTTATTATGTTGCGAAAAAAGTGTCAAGAATCATTGCAAGAAATATACCCGAATAAGTGCATTGAACGATGCATTGATATATAAATAGCATCCTATTATGGGGTTCTATCTAGTATACTAAGCTACTCATACAGAAACATAACATTGTGTGCAGCCTACAAGATGAAGGTATGATATTCGTAATGTTAATATGTTGAATAATGAAATGATAATTGTTTTCTTAATAGATTTTTGTGTACTGTGAACTATGTAATAAGTAGCTAATACAACCCATGTATTACATAATTGCATTACTATAGACAAAACACAAAGACACAAGAACACATACCAATATGGGCATATACAGGGAAAGTGAAGTTAGCAAAAAAGCACAAGTAGTAGCAGAAACAATTCATAACTTAACTGATTAGTTTCATGCAAATAAATGATTGCTCTGTTTCAAAGCTGCTATTTACCCTATGTATATGTATCACTTGATGTGATTGGACCCACAGGGAAAGTACAGCCATAAAAAAAACAACAGAACTGTCAGAAAGTGCTCATAAGTCTAGTGATTATCTTTATGCACAAAAAGGATTGCTGTCTTTCAAGCTTGTGTTTTCCCATATGTATATGTTTCATATGATGTGACTGTACTCTAAGGGAATTACTGTAAGAACCTACTAGAAGGATACGTCTACAAATAAAATAAAATTCTTAGTTTGTGACTATTACTGAAGAAAACCATGTGGCCTAGATATGTCAGCAAAAGAAAAAATAGTGAGCCAGACATGTGATGTCATCAGTGATGTCATCAATGACATTTGTGATGTCATCTTTGATGTCCTGGGTGTTAGTCTTAGCAGTGCACGGTGGTGGCGCGAGTTATGGTTGCTTAGCTTACCATAACTGGCGAATTTCAAGGGTTTTTCGGTTTTACTCGGAACCATAGCGTCCCTTTAACAAAGTTTTTTCACTGAATTTCATAGGTTTTTAGTAGCGCAACTTAACCATAACGTCCCTTTAACAAAGTTTTTTTCACTGAATTTCATAGGTTTTTAGTAGCGCAACTTAACCATAACGTCCCTTTAACAAGGTCTCATATGGAACTGACTAGATCTCTTCCTATGAACGTGATGTCCGCGAACTTACTTAATGTTCACGGACATGTTCGGAGAACAGTACCACTACCTAAAAACTGTGGGGGGGGTGGTGGGGTATGTTTGATTGTTATATCATAATATAGGAACATTTAACAAATTCAAAAAGCAGCACACAAACACATTATATATGGTAATACATAAGAAATGTAACCCATATATGTAACACACTAACCATTCATTTAAATACAATATGTTCTGAAATGGAATATACCACAAGAACATAAATTGGCTTCCAACATAATTACCTCACAGACACAACAGAACTGAGAACAAGACCAGATCCACTGAATACATAGGACTTATCTTACCAGAAATAGTAAGTGTACTTCATTTTACTCATATATTTATAAACTTTCTGTATTAGATTAAAAAATATATTATCTTTTTTTTTTTCCTCACAGAAATGTCTAGTACTCTGGAATGGCTAGAGGACAATTTCCCAAATGAAGAAATGTCACAAGATAGTGAAACTAATGGTAAACACTTTATAATATAAACCATTTAAATATTATTATTTTGTATACATTTAACATATATATATTTTTTTTTGTACAGAGCATAACAAAATAGAAACTACCTCTGAAGAAGCTATTATGGAAAACACGCTTGACAACATAAAAGAAAAAATTGATTTACTGTTGACCAATTTTAATAATTTGAAAACTTTTGTTGAAGATCATTTTAAAACAGAAACGTCATACCATTGCCCCACATGTACTTGTCCCTCCTCACCATATCCCAGTCAATTATACCCAAACCCTCTCCATAATCCAAAATGTTTTGATGAGATTTCCATCCCTTCTTCACCTAATACCAATCATGTTGAAACCCCAAATTCTCCTGTTTTTGTTTCTGTTTCTGCCTCACCTTCTCTGTCATAAATTATTAATATATGTTAGTTAAAGTTTAATTTTTATATTGTATTGTGAATAGTTTCCGTTTTTTTTTTTTTTAAACAATAAAAGTGTCCGCGGACAGTGCGAGTGTTCTGAAATGTTCGTACATAAACGAAAATGGAGGTGTCCTGAAGAACACAACACCTGTTCGTACTGTTCGCTAGCAAGTTGAAACTGTTCTAAGAACACACGTGGTGTCCTGAAATGTTCGTAAAGAAACAAAAATTAAAGTGTTCTAAAGAACACTATATCTGTCCGTAATGTTCACTATCAACTTAAAACTGTCCTAAAAACACAATTGGTGTCCTGAAATGTTCGTAAATAAACGAAAATGATGTGTCCTGAACAACAGTACAACTGTTCGTAGTGTTTGCTAGCAACATGAAACTGTACTAAGAACACACGCGGTGTCCTGAATTGTTCGTAAACAAACAAAAATTAAAGTGTCCTAAAGAACACTATACCTGTCCGGTACTGTTCACTAGCAAGTTCAAATTGAACGCTATTGGTGTCCTGAAATGTTCGTACGTAAACGAAAATGGAGGTGTCCTGAAGAACACTATGAGGGTAATTCATAGAAAATCGCACAAAAGTGGCGCACGCGACTGGCGCACAGCATGCCCGTGCGAATGTCTGCGTCAGCCGCGTGCGCTAAAATCGATTTCCGCGCACAGCGTATTCATGGATTTTCGCATCCAAAACCAGCCGTGGCGCAGCGTGGCGCAGCGACCCTGCAGCAGCGCCAGTTACGCCCCCAAGAACGCCCTCGCGCAAGGAAAAGCCTTCCAAATCCCCAAATAATCGCAAAGGGCTGCGCTAACCCTGGACCAGTTCACAGGGCTGGCAAACAGCAAACGCCAAGCGGGGAACGTGTATAACAGGGGTTCATGGGAAGTATCACACGCGATTCCAGCAGGGTACGTGTATTCCAGGGGTGCGCGGGAAGTTCCACACGCGATTACAGCAGGGTACGTGTATTTCAGGGGTGCGCGGGAAGTTCCACACGCGATTGTCCCCGTGCGAGCAGAGTACGTGTATTTCAGGGGTGCGCGGGAAGTTCCACACGCGAATTCAGCAGGGTACGTGTATTTCAGGGGTTCTGGGGAGTACTACACATGAATTGGCCGTGTGGGTCCTCCCAGGTGTTCGCTCTACAACCTCCATGGCCCCTGCAGGCAGCCCACACCACGGGGGACTACCCTGCTCCCCTGCTCATGTACCGCACGCAGCCCATCCACCAAGGGCATGCCCCCCAGCCAACCCACATGTCACCTTGCACTACTGATCAACAATGCATGTCTCCCACCACCCCCACCCCCCAGCAGTGCAGGGGCAGCCCCCACCCATGTCCACCACCACCCCCACCCCCCAGCCACCAGGGGCAGCCTCCACCAGGCCCCCACTCATGTCTCCCACCACCCCCACCCCCCAGCAGTGCAGGGGCAGCCTCCAACAGGCCCCCACCCATGTCTACCACCACCCCCACCCCCCAGCCACCAGGGGCAGATTCCACCAGGCCCCCACTCATGTCTACCACCACCCCCACCCCCCAGCCACCAGGAGCAGCCTCCACCAGGCCCCCACTCATGTCTCCCACCACCCCCACCCCCCAGCCACCAGGGGCAGATACCATCAGGCCCCCACTCATGTCTCCCACCACCCCCACCCCCCAGCAGTGCAGGTGCAGCCTCCATCAGGCCCCCACCCATGTCTACCACCACCCCCACCCCCCAGCCACCAGGAGCAGCCTCTCCAGGCCCCCACTCATGTCTCCCACCACCCCCACCCCCCAGCAGTGCAGGGGCAGCCTCCACCAGGCCCCCACCCATGTCTACCACCACCCCCACCCCCCAGCCACCAGGTGCAGCCTCCACCAGGCCCCCACTCATGTCTCCCATTACCCCCACCCCCCAGCAGTGCAGGGGCAGCCTCCACCAGGCCCCCACTCATGTCCCCCTGCACCCCCACCCCCCAGCCACCAGGGGCAGCCTCCACCAGGCCCCCACTCATGTCCCCCTGCACCCCCACCCCCAGCAGTGCAGGGGCAGCCTCCACCAGGCCCCCACTCATGTCTCCCACCACCCCCACACCCCAGCAGTGCAGGGGCAGCCTCCACCAGGCCCCCACTCATGTCTACCACCACCCCCACCCCCCAGCCACCAGGGGCAGCCTCCACCAGGCCCCCACTCATGTCTCCCACCACCCCCACCCCCCAGCAGTGCAGGGGCAGCCTCCACCAGGCCCCCACTCATGTCCCCTATTACCCACACTCCCCAGCCACCAGGGGCAGCCTCCAACAGGCCCCCACTCATGTCTACCACCACCCCCACCCCCCAGCCACCAGGGGCAGCCTCCACCAGGCCCCCACTCATGTCTCCCACCACCCCCACCCCCCAGCAGTGCAGGGGCAGCCTCCAACAGCCCCCCACTCATGTCTCCCACCACCCCCACCCCCCAGCAGTGCAGGGGCAACCTCCAACAGGCCCCACTCATGTCCCCTATTACCCCCACCCCCCAGCAGTGCAGGGGCAGCCTCCAACAGGCCCCCACTCCTGTCCCCTATTACCCCCACCCCCCAGCAGTGCAGGGGCAGCCTCCAACAGGCCCCCACTCATGTCTCCCACCACCCCCACCCCCCAGCAGTGCAGGGGCAGCCTCCACCAGGCCCCCACTCATGTCTCCCACCACCCCCACCCCCCAGCAGTGCAGGGGCAGCCTCCAACAGGCCCCCACTCATGTCTCCCACCACCCCGACCCCCCAGCCACCAGGGGCAGCCTCCACCAGGCCCCCACACATGTCTACCACCACCCGCACCCCCCAGCCACCAGGGGCAGCCTCCACCAGGCCCCCACTCATGTCTCCCACCACCCCCACCCCCCAGCAGTGCAGGGGCAGCCTCCAACAGGCCCCCACTCATGTCCCCTATTACCCCCACCCCCCAGCAGTGCAGGGGCAGCCTCCACCAGGCACCACTCATGTCCCCTATTACCCCCACCCCCCAGCAGTGCAGGGGCAGCCTCCACCAGGCCCCCACTCATGTCTCCCACCACCCCCACCCCCCAGCAGTGCAGGGGCAGCCTCCACCAGGCCCCCACTCCTGTCCCCTATTACCCCCACCCCCCAGCAGTGCAGGGGCAGCCTCCAACAGGCCCCCACTCATGTCCCCTATTACCCCCACCCCCCAGCAGTGCAGGGGCAGCTTCCACCAGGCCCCCACTCATGTTTTCCACCCCCCACCCCCCAGCAGTGCAGGGGCAACCTCCAACAGGCCCCCACTCATGTCCCCTATTACCCCCACCCCCCAGCAGTGCAGGGGCAGCCTCCAACAGGCCCCCACTCATGTCTACCACCACCCCCACCCCCCAGCCACCAGGGGCAGATTCCACCAGGCCCCCACCCATGTCCAACTCATGTTCCCCTGCACCCCCACCCCCCAGCACCGTGGGGCACCTGCCAGCAGGCCCCCACTCATGTCCAACTCATGTTCCCCTGCACCCCCACCCCCCAGCACCGTGGGGCACCAGCCAGCAGGCCCCCACTCATGTCCAACTCATGTTCCCCTGCACCCCCACCCCCCAGCACCGTGGGGCACCTGCCAGCAGGGCCCCACTCATGTCCAACTCATGTTCCCCTGCACCCCCACCCCCCAGCACCGTGGGGCACCTGCCAGCTGGGCCCCCACTCATGTCCAACTCATGTTCCCCTGCACCCCCACCCCCCAGCACCGTGGGGCACCTGCCAGCAGGCCCCCACTCATGTCCAACTCATGTACCCCAGCCCACATGTCATCACAATCTAGATCCCCGGTCCCCATGGTCAGCCTCCAAATGCAAAACACCCACCCGAGTATTGCATCCACCCACTCAGAAATGGAAATAACATGATAGAACTGCAATTGCAAATTTGGAAACAAACACATGTCCCTCACATACACCCAATGGGTGTCAGTGAATCTCCAAACCCGTATCATGATATGCATGAAACCAATGAGATGATACTACACATTGAAGTTTGATCTAAAAATATGTATTAAAGAAAACAAGAATTGAATCAAAAATAAACTAACAGAAATGGGAATTTAAAAAAAGGAAAAAGAAGAAAGTCCATGAAAAAATGCTAAACCAAAAACCAGAATCCAAAGGAATGGTGTCCAAAGTCACAGTCCAGAAAAGAAAATCCAATGTGAAATTATAATAGAAAGCCATTGCTCCATGGGTAAATGGTAAAAAGAAACGAAAATCCAACAGATAACTATGTACAGGTAAACAAGCCAGGGTCCATGATCCCAACAAAAGAAATGAAACCTATCTAACAACACTACCTAATAAAAAATAACTATATACACAAATGTGGCCCATTGTCCAAAAGGTCCAAAGAAAAAGCAAAAACAAAGGAAACCTAACACTAACTACATAACTATTTACATGGGCAGCGGGCTAGTCCAACGGCTCACTGGATGTTGTCATGGGCCAGGGCATCATCGAACTCCTGTTCAATGGCTTGGAGGCGGGCATGTTCCCTGGCCCCGAGGTCTCGCAGGGATAAAGCGGTGTCCAGCTCCAACTCCCTGCGAAGACCCTCGAGGCACTCAGCCCGCCTCAGCGCCCTCCGCATGGAGTTCTCCGCCCTGACCATTGTGAGCCGTTCCTCCTCTGCCCGCTGCCGCTCCGCACCTATCTGCTGGCCCAACCGCTCCCACACGGAAGCCACTCCCATTCCAGGGTTCTCCTGCCCTCCGGCCGATGCCTGCACCCGTGATGTTGATGGCTCCGAGCCATGATGCCTCCCACGTCTAGCCTGCCGCTGCCTCCGACGCAACTGCCTGTGCCAGCACGACGGCATCCAGGCTGATGGTATCCACCGACGCCATCGTGCACGTGCCCTGCCCGATGATGCCGTCACATCCTCCATCTGCCGGGGTCCAGTTGCTGGTGTGTCCACCCCTGCTGGACCTCCGACTCCCGACTGTGGCAGGGATGGGATCCCCACCGAGCCGGCTGCATTGGTCAGGGCAGGTCCACAGGGGGCCCCGGTGGCATCTGGGCCGGAAGACGGCATGGAGAACGACTGGTGCATAGTCTCCACAGAGGAGGAGAGGGTCGCCAGATTGGCCGACACATGTAGGAAACCCCCGACCATGGCCGTTCCCAACTGGGCCACGTCGGTACGGTGCTCTCCGTGATGACGTGCATGCTCCTCCCGGGAAGCACGCACCTCATCACGAATTGCACCTGTGCGCAACGCGACACCAATAAGGACATTCTCCATATGGCCAGCGGTCCCCTCGTACGCAGGTGGAGGGGAGTCAGATGACATGGACATCACCCCTACCTGCGGACGGGCCTGGGATGGGGCATCCCTGCTGGTGCATGGTGGTGCAGTCACCGTGTCAGGGACAGTGACATGCACAGGCCCCTCCACGGCGACCTGTGCTGCCTCCTACCCCTGCCCCTGGACTGCAACACTTGCACCAGCAGGGATGCCCCCACCAGGCCCCATGTGCCCCTCAGTAGCGGCCTCCTCCTCCTCTGTGGAAACTACCAACCTGGATGGCTCCACCCCGTCTTCCGCCATTGCAAGCCCCTGTGGGGGCTCACCCACCCCTTCCGCTGCAGCCGTGGGGGCATCCCTGCCACTTTGCTCCACAGGGCGGTCTCCGCCCTCTTCTTCACGTGGGACTGTGTAGAGGGAGACATAGAACACAAGCATCAGGATACTGTACAATGGTCCCCTAGACAGGAAGCAATAGCAGATGAGTGGCACTGTCAAAGATCACTTCCATCATGTCCCTCAACAACACATGGCTCAGTGCAGGTAAAACACATGCGGTAACAGGCATGGCGCATGCTATGGACATTAGCATACATGTCCAAGTTATTCTTTAAACATACACTGTTGTTTTGGAACTCACATGCATCATGTGCCATGTCTATCACATGCACACACTTCACCCTAGTTTCATCCATCTGGCCTCGTACACCACAGACACAGTGGATACAAGGATGACTAGGCTGCATCAGTGAACTGGAACATTGCCACAGACATGTGTCATGCATCCCAGGCATTCACAAGTCACAGACACGCTGGTCAGACACACAGACATGGACAGCATATATGTACATGGCATCAGCACCCATCCCTCACCCATGTCCAGGAACAGAGACTGGCATGCTTTCATGTGGCCATTCCTCATAGGGCAACCCATGTTGCATTTGAACACATGCACCAACCGTGTGGTTCACACATTACTTGTCTCACATGCATGACGTCCCTGCACACACACATGCATACATGGGCTATGTCACACATACAGGCAGGTATCAGACAACCAGCACACTGCGACATGCCCTGTCTCACACAGCAATGCTTGGCCACTTACCGCTCAACTCCAGATGGGTCTGCCTTTCATGGATCTGGCCGTGGAGCGCTGGGCCTACGCGTTCCAGGACCCTCATCTGGATGGTACTCATGCGGCCCCGGCCCCCCTCCACGAGGCGCCGGGCGTTCAAGAGGGTCCTGGACCTGCAGTCATCCCAGCGCTTCTTGACATGTTGGTAGTCGCAGACTGCCACCCCCTCCGCGTTGATGGCAGTCACGATGTCCATCCAGATCCGAGTCCGTCCTTCCTTGTTGGCGCGCTTACTTCCGAAGAGGGCATCATACTGCCCCAGGACTTGCTCCACCAGGACACCAACTTCAGTGGCACTGAAGCTGGTGCCCCTCTGCCTCTCTGGCCGGGGGTTGCCAGTGGTGCCAGATGTGGCAGTGCCCGACATGGCAACCCCAGAGGTAGGAGTGGGTGGGCAACTGGGTCCTGGGGCTGGGCTGTGGAGCGATGGTATCCCAGTCGGGAGTACTCTGTTCCAGCAGGGGTGGACACAGCAAATGGACCCCTGCAGATGGCTGATGTGCAGGCACCAAATGGCAGGGCACGGTGGCAGCAGGCAGGCAGGTAGGCAGGCAGCAGCAGATGGCTCGTGGGAGGCTGCTCAGGGTTCTGGGGGGCAGTAATTCGGCCTTTTGGGCAGGAGCGTGGTCTTCCGTGTGCTTATGCGTGGCCAGCTTGATACAGAGTGATTTGGCACGTGAAAATCCTGCACGTCTGCGTGTAAATCGAGGAAAGGCCCTTAGCGCGTATGCACGTCAGCACGCATATGCGATTTCATTGGACCAAAGGCCCTTAGCGCGTGAGCGCGTCTGTGACGTGAGGTGCACGGGTGTTTCCCTCATTACACGTGATGACAGAGCACACGTGGATTTCCACCAATCGCGTGTGGAACTTCCTGCGCACCCCAGAAATACACATACACAGGCCAATCGCGTGTACGCTCACTTCCCTCCGATTACACGCGATGACACTCGGACGTGCAATTTCATTACATTGGGCCAAAGGCCAACATGCGCAGCTGTGACATCACGCACATGGCCGTAGAGAATGGCGCGTGTAAAAATGAAGAGATACACGTCCGAGTGTCAAAGCGCGTAATTGGTGGAAATGGCCTCATCGCGTATGCGCGTCTGTGACGTGTGTATAAAAGGTACGTGTAGGACGCCATTTCCTTGTACGCGCTTTTCGTGGAGAGCGAGTGGGTGAAATCTGTACTTCTTGTCGGTTCACACGCGATTTACTTCACTGCGTTTCCAGTTCGTACTCCCTGTTACCTCTGACAGTTTTTTCTCTTTTCCTCTTTTCCCTGGGCCTGTTCCCTCAAACAGCTCCCCTACTACTGTTGTCCTGTCTCCTCAGACAGCGTACAATTCTTCTTTTGCGGGGGTTTTGCCAACGCGCACACGCGCATATTTGTCACGCTTTTGTTCCTGGCAGACGGTGAGTCGTGCACCTATCTAACATCTGTGCTTGCCCCGTGTGTCGCGTACCCCTTCAGAGGTCATTCTAGGCTGCGTGTGACACGCATACGTTCATTCTTGTGTTCCTGGGTGCCACAGCGTAGTGCAGGTTTTTTTTCCACGCACGTGGTCTAGGAGGTGTTGCGTGCACCTTACTTCCCTTTTTTGGGCTGCCTGTGCGTTGCGTGACCCGTCATCTTTCCCCAGGGGTGACATACAGCCTTGCTAGAGCACTAGGGTACGATTACCATCTGGTACCCAAGCCCTTTGACCCCCAATTGCCCAGGACAATAGTTCACATCAACTCCCATACGCACAATAACATCAGTGCCATGGCTGGGAGGCGAACAAGCCGTAAGGGTGGCAAAGGTGGCCGAGCCCCAAGTGGTGGCCGTGGTGGATCCGGTAGGGGACGTGGCCGTGACTTGCAGGGTGCCCCTAGCCCCCATGTGTGGAGGAGCAGTCAGGGACACCCATGCCCCCCCCGGTTGAGGTTACCGTGGCTGACACCATCCATGCTCAGCCCTTGTTGGACCAGCCCACTGTGGAACCAGACCTGGCACAGGGTGACTCCATGGCTGACTTCCAGGTCAGCAGGTCTAGGCCACGTGTGCCGGTGAACGTTGGTGTCATCAGGCCACGTGGATCAGGGGCAGCTAGGTCATCTGCTGCCCCACATAGGCAGGCTGGGGAGGCTGCAGGGGCAGCTGCGGCTCCATCCACCCCACCTCTCACACACCCAGCCAGGACAGTGTCGATCCAAGTCCATCATGCTGACATTCCCCCTGACACCATCACACTTGAGATAATGCCTGCACCAACTCCCATGCTGAGTGTGCAATCCCACGCTCCTGCCCCTAGTGTCCAGAGCGGCGCAGGACACTCCGGATCCCCACCACCTTCCAAGCGGAAGAGGAAGAGTGCTCGTCCTGTAGAGGCTGATGCCCCAGACACGGCTACACAGTCCGGCCCGTCAAGGAAGCCCAGCTTCAATGAGGCCGAACTGAATGCACTTGTAGAGTATGTGTCCGCACATGATCGCAAAATGGTGATTGTTGCAGGATCCAAGACCACACCTGCACAGCGTCAGGCACACTGGCAGACCATTGCGGACATCATAAGTGCCCTTGGAATCGTGAGGCGCACAGCTAATGATTGCTACAAGCGCTGGAATGACCTGAAGCGCAGGGCAAAGAATAAGCTGGCCTCAAGTCATGCCGCAACTCTAGTGACTGGAGGTGGGTCTCCAGCAGACGACATAGAACTCACTCCACATGAGCAGGTTGCTGGGACCTACGTCATGGAGGAACAGATCCAAGGCGTGGGAGTAGTGGCAGATTACGAGGCATTGTCCAGTGAGTGCACATGCATGTGTGTGTCATCCATGTGCATGTTGTGTGTGGGAGGGCTTCTGTTTGGGTGCCAGGGGAGGGTGTGTGTGCCTGAGTGGTTCGGCTCACCCATGTGCCTCTTCCAAAACATTCTTTGCACCAGCATTTGGGTATAGCAGCATCCCTTCGGCCAACATTAGACATCCAGCCCAACACCACGCCAGTTGCCCTTGGAGTGTTATCTTGCCACTACACTGTTGCTTATTTACCTCTGCTTATTCAGGCAGATTGTTTGCATACCACCACTTTTACTCGGGATTTCTCAGTCCTATTGTCACATGTCTGACATGGCTATGGTACAGTGGATTGGCTCAGTTTTGTGGACATGATTAGTTTGGACATGTCCCTGTGCTATAGGACCATTTTCGACTGGCAGCTGCATGTTAAACATTAGAACCATTACAATGAAAATGATAAATCATATGAACAAACTGGACTGAATAAACAATTGGTGACCTCCTCTCCCTCTTGGCTAGGGTACATGCCATCTGTGTGATGGCATGTGTATTTGACCTGCCAATCACTGCCCAATGTGTGATGGCACTGCTAGGCAGCATGCAGCAAATGTGTTCATCTTCCATCTTGGTGTCATCAATGTGTGGCATCTGCCTCCCCATCACACACAGTGACGGTGCATGCATGCGAGTGTTTTAGTCATGTGGGACATGTGTCAATCAAGTACTGTTTCTGTAGCCTCTCAGCCCTCATTGTGTGCCATGGTGCTAATGCCTGTTTCCATTTGTTTTCTTTGATGTCTCTGCAGGGGAAGACGCACCTGCTGGGGTTGTGGAGATGGTGCAGACCCAGGGGGGGTCTGAGGGCCGATCGACCACCAGTGAGGGACGTGGTGTGGTGGTGGGTGCTGCTGCAGGTCGTGCTCTCAAGGGGTGTCTCTGGCTGCACCTCCCCCGAGCTGTACTCAGGTGTTGATTCGGATGATGAGACCTATGTGCCGTCGCAGGTGAGTGTTCCTGGGAGGGATTCTGTTCTGTCCGACCCACCTGCACCAGGGTTAGAACCCTCAATGGGGATGTCAGTGTTGGCAGGTACGCCTTTGGTGGTTACGGATGCAGGGTCACACTCCGCGACATCTGATCCTGTTCCTGGGCCAGCAGATCAGAGGGGGAATGCAGTCCTGCAGCCTCAGGCAGTGCCGGCACAGCAAGGCGCAGTTCGCCTTGCCCCAGACAGGTGTGGTGCCCGCCGACGTGGTGGCCGTACGCCACCTGGCAATACCGCATGGGAGCAATCCATTTACGGTATGGCAACCCAACAGGCAGCATCATCAGAGATGATGGCTCAGGCCATGGATAGGGTGGCCACTTCCATTGTCCCCCCCGAGAGGCTGATGGAGCGACTACAGCAGGCAACCAAATCCATCTGCCAGTCACACAGGGAGGACATGTTGGCGTCCAACAGGGACAGGTGGGCGGCACTGGCGACTCTGCAGGAAGCCATCTCCATAGAGTCCCAGGGCCACAGGGAAGCCCTGAGGCTGGAACTCCTTCACCTCAGGACGACTCTTGTTGAGCTTGAGGCTTCAACAGCTCTCAGCTGAGATGCAGGCAACTGGGGCGGAGGGCCGGGCATCCCGTGAGTTGTTGCATGGGGACCTCCGCACACTCATCCTCCAGAACGAGACCTACCACACCCGCATGCTTGCAGCCATGGAGGAACAGACTAGGGCCTTGAGTGGGCTGCCTCCCATAGTGCCACCACCTCCGGATGCAGCTGCACAGGGTGAGAATAGCAACAGCAGTGATACTCCCACAATAGGGTAGCCGTGTGGGCCATGAGCCCATGGAGGTGTTTTTTTTTCGTAAGATCCACACAGGTGGGTTTTGGTGTGCACCCTGTCCTCGGACCTCCTGGGTGGCCTCCCCAACCCCCCCGGGCCCATTAATGGGCATTTTTTATTTTATTTTATTTATTTTTTTTGAGACAGTGTGTTGCCTTGTGTGGCTCCCGTGGGCATACGCTGCATTGTGGCTGGGCACATGCAGGCTTGTCATGGATTTGGTTCAGATGCTTGGGTTTTTGTCACACACACCCCTCCTGCTTCCCGTTTCCATGTGCTTGCAAAGGGTGTGCCCAAGTGACATTGACGTACATGGTGACATTGGACTCCCATGAGCTGTGTGGGCAGTCTGTAGTCAATACTGTATATACATTCATAGTGCATATTCTTGTTGTACTGTACACTGCGTGGTGTATTCATATGTGCCTCTGCATCCATCTCATCCTCCATATTTGCAGGTCCATTCCTCATGTGTTCACAATGCGGTCCACCTTGGAACTGGAGTCCATGTTGTAAGCAGTGCACCTACACTCTTGCGTGGCGCCAACACTGTATACTAAGTGTTCGGAGGGCTGTCATCATCAGGTGGTGAGGCTAGCTAATTTTTAAGTCTGTAATGTCATGTTTAAGGTGGGTTGGAGGTTGTGTAGGTGATTGGTATTATTGGTAAGTATTTGGTAATATGGTCTGTAGGTCCTGCATTACTGTGAGCTTTTCATGTGTGGACAGGTTTCCATTAGGGACACTGTAGCTGCTGACACTTGGGGCATGTTGTGGGGATTCATTTCTTTCCTCTCACATTGCATAACATGCCATGGTATGTTGTGTGGCCGTGCCGTGGAGGGGGTGGGTGACATGGCACTGTTTTCATGTAGTATTTTGCAAGTGGGTATTCATTTCTGCAACATGGAAGTGTATTTTCATGACACTGCATTGGTGGTGTTTGTGTAGGTAGGGATGCACACATTGTGACACTTCCACATGAACAATCTCAGGCTGCTATGGTTCTGACAGTTGACAGTCCCTTTGTTCGTCTTAATTGTCAGGCCGAGTCATCATTGCTAATCAGATGGTATGTGCCAGGCCTGTGTGCACTCCACAGGGGTGTGATTTCTATGTGAAGTAATTAGCCACCAGCTGCGTACGGGCTGCCTCACCCCGTGCCCTCTCCCCTCCCATGCGCAGCGGGCGTGCATGTGGTTGGGGATGTGGGGGCACCACCATGTCCACGGCCAGGCCCCGGCGTGTTGCAACATTGTGCAGGACACATGCTGCCACTATGATCCTGCACACTACTGGGGGCGCATATAACAGCTGCCCGCCAGACCGGTCAAGGGAGCGAAAGCGTGACTTGAGCACTCCGAATGTGCGCTCCACTATGCCCCGGGTTGCTATATGGGCTGTGTTGTATCTTACCTCTGGAGGCGTGATGGGATTCCGAATTGGCGTCATCATGTGGGTGCTCAGAGGGTAGGCACTGTCCCCTGGTGAGGAGGTGATGGGTATCATTAGTGAGGTAGTGACATTACTCTGCATCTGACATGCATGCATGTGCAGTGGCATTCATACTCACCAAGCAGCCATGTATCACCATGCCGCCCAGCTTCGAGGTCCCGGCTTAGGGTAGACATTCGGTAAATGAAGCTGTCGTGGGTGGACCCTGGATAGTTTGCATATACTGAGGTGATGATTCCCTTAGCATTACATACTACCTGCACGTTGATGGAATGCCAGTGCTTGCGGTTCCTATAGATGTGCTCAGATGCCCTGGGGGGACGTAGTGCCACATGGGTGCAGTCAATGGCACCTAGCACTTTTGGAAATTGTGCCACACCGTAGAAATCGAGGGTGGCAGCCTGCCTTTCTGCAGGTGTCCTGGGCAGGTATATGTGCCTACGGACTGATGGGCGTGCAGTGATGATGTTCAAGACCTGGTGTAGGCAGCGTGACTGCGTGGCCTGTGACACCCCACCCACTATGGCACTTGTCCGCTGAAATGATCCTGTGGCCAAGAAGTGCAGTACGTTGAGGACCTTCTCCAGGGGGCTGAGTGCTTGGGAGCACAGGGTGGATGATGTGAGGTCATCCTCCCACTCACTGACCAGGTCAAGTATCATGTGTGGGGGAAACCTGTACCTCCCATACACCTGGTCATCAGGCATCCCAAAAAGGCTGGTTCTGGGAGTGAAAATTCGGGCCCTCACTATCCTCCTCCTCCTCCTTTGGTAACCCACGGCCACTGCTGCTAGGAATGGTATATTCATCCTGGCGTATGAGCTTGTTTGTGGTTTTCACGCACTTTTATGCTGCGCGGGTCGACGTACGTCTGCTTCATGCTGGCGTACGTGTGTCAGGATTGGACACTTTTTCGGCACGTCATAGGCGAACGTGTGAATCTTCCCGCCCACACCAGGAATACACGTAGCACGCTCTCAGAGGCACAGTCGCGGGTAAATATTCCCGCCCACCCCTGGAATACATGTGACCCACTCTCACAGGCCCAATCGCGTGTGGAAGTTCACGCGCACCCACAGTAATACACGTACCCAGGCAAATCGCGTGTGGAAGTTCACGTGCACCCCGAAGTACACGTACAATCGCGTGAGGAACTTCACGTGCACCACGAAGTACACGTACCCAGGCAAATTGCACGGCTGGGGGATGGGGGTGGTGGGAGACATGAATGGGGGCCTGGTGGAGGCTGCCCCTGCACTGCTGGGGGGTGGGGGTGGTGGGAGACATGAGTGGGGGCCTGGTGGAGGCTGCCCCTGCACTGCTGGGGAGTGGGGGTGGTGGTAGACATGGGTGGGGGCCTGGTGGAGGCTGCCCCTGGTGGCTGGGGGGTGGTGGTGCAGGGGGACATGGGTGGGGGCCTGGTGGAGGCTGCCCCTGGTGGCTGGGGGGTGGGGGTGCATGGGTACATGAGTGGGGGCCTGGTGGAGGCTGCCCCTGGTGGCTGGGGGGTGGGGGTGCAGGGGGACATGAGTGGGGGCCTGGTGGAGGCTGCCCCTGCACTGCTGGGGGGTGGGGGTGGTGGGAGACATGAGTGGGGGCCTGGTGGAGGCTGCCCCTGGTGGCTGGGGGGTGGGGGTGGTGGTAGACATGGGTGGGGGCCTGGTGGAGGCTGCCCCTGCACTGCTGGGGGTGGGGGTGGTGGTGGTGGGAGACATGAGTGGGGGCCTGGTGGAGGCTGCCCCTGCACTGCTGGGGGGTGGGGGTGGTGGTAGACATGGGTGGGGGCCTGGTGGAGGCTGCCCCTGCACTGCTGGGGAGTGGGGGTGGTGGTAGACATGGGTGGGGGCCTGGTGGAGGCTGCCCCTGGTGGCTGGGGGGTGGGGGTGCAGGGGGACATGGGTGGGGGCCTGGTGGAGGCTGCCCCTGGTGGATGGGGGGTGGGGGTGCATGGGTACATGAGTGGGGGCCTGGTGGAGGCTGCCCCTGGTGGCTGGGGGGGTGGGGTGCAGGGGGACATGAGTGGGGGCCTGGTGGAGGCTGCCCCTGCACTGCTGGGGGGTGGGGGTGGTGGGAGACATGAGTGGGGGCCTGGTGGAGGCTGCCCCTGGTGGCTGGGGGGTGGGGGTGCAGGTGGACATAAGTGGGGGCCTGGTGGAGGCTGCCCCTGCACTGCTGGGGGGTGGGGGTGGTGGGAGACATGAGTGGGGGCCTGGTGGAGGCTGCCCCTGCACTGCTGGGGGGTGGGGGTGGTGGTAGACATGGGTGGGGGCCTGGTGGAGGCTGCCCCTGCACTGCTGGGGGGTGGGGTGGTGGTAGACATGGGTGGGGGCCTGGTGGAGGCTGCCCCTGGTGGCTGGGGGGTGGGGGTGCAGGGGGACATGAGTGGGGGCCTGGTGGAGGCTGCCCCTGGTGGCTGGGGGTGGGGGTGCAGGGGGACATGAGTGGGGGCCTGGTGGAGACTGCCCCTGCACTGCTGGGGGGTGGGGGTGGTGGGAGACATGAGTTTGGGCCTGGTGGAGGCTGCCCCTGGTGGCTGGGGGGTGGGAGTGCAGGCGGACATGAGTGGGGGCCTGGTGGAGGCTGCCCCTGCACTGCTGGGGGGTGGGGGTGGTGGGAGACATGTGTTGGTGATCAGTGGTGCAAGGTGACATGTGGGTTGGCTGGTGGGCATGGCCATGGTGGATGGGTTGCCTGTGGGACATGAGCAGGGGTGCAGGGTAGTGCCCTGTGGTGTGGGCTGCCTGCAGGGGCCGTGGAGGGTGTAGAGGGAACACCTGGGGGACCCACATGGCCATATCACGTGTAGCATTCCCCTGCAACACCGAAATACACGTACCCAGCCAAATCGCGTGTGAACTTCGCGCGCACCCCTGAAATCCACGTACCCAGCCAATTCACGTGTTTAACTTCCCGCGCACCCCTGAAATACACATACCCAGCCAAATCGCGTGTGGAACTTACCGCGCACCCCTGAAATCCACGTACACAGCCAAATCGCGTATTGGACTTCACGCGCACCCCTGAAATCCACGTACCCGGCCAAATCGCGTGTGGAACTTCCCGCGCACCCCTGTAATCCACGTACCCAGCCAAATCGCGTGTGGAACTTCCCGCGCACCCCTGGAATCCACGTACCCAGCCAATTCGCGTGTGAAACTTCCCACGCACCCCGAAATACACGCACACGTTATTTTTCAGTCAGCGGGTGTCCGTGTTTGTGGGTACCCCTTTGCACATCATTTGTCCTGGAGGGCGACAGTATTGGACATTCATCATAGCTGTATATAGGTGCTATTTGTTGGCGCACCTTTTGGCGCACATTTTTTTCAGGCGCAGGGACGCTACCGCCTGCTTTCTTGTGGCGGTCGTTTTTGTGCCTGTGCGCTGGTTTGACCGTGCGCTGTTTTGCCCTATTCGATTCCATGAATACGTGTTGTAGGCGAGCGTGTGGGCGTTCCGCGCACCCTGTACTTCCCCCGTGATGCCCACATTTTGGCAAGTTGTTCCCCATATCGAGTGTTACGCCCCGTGTTCCGCCTACTTTTGTAGCGTGCGCCGCGCTATGTGCGATTTTCGCTGTGGCCTGTGCGATTTTCGCTGTGGCCTGGCGCACGCCGTTAGATGGCCTGTGCGCCAACGTGCGCCGCACACTTTTTTAGCGCACATCAGATGGTTTTTTCGCGCACGCCCTTCCATGAATCGATGTGCACTGCTTTTCGTGCGATTTTCGCAATTGCACTCCGATTTTCGCAATTCCACTGCGATTCGCACGTTTTTGCCCACTTGCGCCGCGCTATTTATTCCATGAATCGGCCTGTATACCTGTTTGTAGTGTTCGCTACCCAATTGAAACTGTTCTAAGAACACAATTGGTGTCCTGAAATGTTTGTACATAAACTAAATTACACGTGTCCTGAAGAACACTAAATCTGTCCTTACTGTTCGCTACCAAGTTTAAACTGTTCTAAGAACACACGCGGTGTCCTGAAATGTTCGTTTCACGTGTGACGCACTTTTAATTACTTCAGAACCCGAACAGTGTCTGTAGGACATCAATGCGCATGCGCTAACCAATCTCCGCGCACTTGGTGTCCTGCGGACAGGCGCTTCCTTCGCGGACTAGTTCGCAAACGGATCATATGACCGTGCCCACGCTCATCATGTGTCCTGATATGCGGACACTGTTCGTGTCCCCGAACAATTTAAAAGTACATTTTCAGTTAATCCATAATATTTTTTCAATAAAATCTCACCATGCCACAAGTCCCACATAGCAATCTTGAGTTTCTATATACCTTTTGAAACTTTCCGATCCTTTTTTTGTGTTCGATCTGTCCGCGCACAGTGCGCATGTCTGCGGACCGCGCACAACTGTGCATGTCTGCGGACCGCGCACAAGCACCCCTATAAAAGACCACGCCCAAGAGCTTATTCCCATTGTGTTTCTGGCTATTCTTCAGAACACAGTGATTTTTGCTGCCACCTGCAGACTACACCATCATCGAGATTGCATCCTTGGCTGCTGAACTGCCACTTGGTGCTGCACCTGCTTCAGCACCACCACCACCCCCGCCACCACCACCTCCCCAAGGGCCTGAAGAGGGGAACAGGACTGAGGATGCGGAGGAGGAAGAAGAGGATGATGAGAATGAGGCAGAGGAAATCCCTACTACCCGCACTAGGCGTGAGTCTTGGGTATGGCGGTTATTTACCATTCATGAGAATGGTCCTAAGGCTTGTGCGAACCATGTTACCTGCAATGAGTGCAAAATGATACTCAGTCGCGGGAAGCACGGTAACTACAGCTTTGGGACCACTACTATGAAGCGACACCTGAGGTCATTTCACTCTGGGGCTATTCGCAGGGTTGTACCTTGCGAAGAACGTAGCAGGTTGATTTCCTCTACTTCATCCTCTGTTTCTGATCCTGTCACCACAAGGACCACCTCTGTGGGACAGCGTCTTTCTCAAGCTGCCTCACAGGCCATACAGAATGCTGATGACCCTTACCTTTCGAGGGTCACAGTTGTATGTATGTACTGTGACACAGTACTCTGCAGGGGGGAGCGACTTCGGAGTGCTTTTGAGACTATCGTCTCAGAGCACGAGAAGACCTGCTCACTACCCAAATAAAACCCACTCTACATCTTCCTCTCTCAGCTCGCCCTTTCTTATCCCTGTGGTTGGTGTCCCCCCCTTTACCCTCCTTTACCCTCCTCTCCTAGTGTGTCGTGTCTGAAAAACCAAAAAAAATACAAAATTACAAAAATCAAAAAAAAATAAGGCTCTTTTCAGAGCCGCCTTTCCCAGTTAAAAAATAAAAATAAATGAAGCAGGGCTTTTGGTATTTTTTAGAAGTCCGGGGACAGTTCGCGAACATTAAAAAAATTGGGTTGCTACTCCATCACAAACATTGTAATTTTCTCTGGAAAGAAGTGGTGGCTCTGAAAAGAGCCTTTGGGTGGTGTTTGTAAGTCAAAAATTGTAAATGCTTAACATCTACTTCAAAATCGTTGTTGTAATTCCAAAAAAGGTCGCAATGCATTTTGTACATTTCTCAGAAAAATCTGATTGCCAGCATAAGTAAGATGGACTCCATCTCTGCGAAAAATGTATGTACTACAAAACATAATATTTTCATTGTGAAAAGAAGACATACAAAATCTCTTAGAAAGCCACAAACAGCCTTATTAACATTATGCCTTGCTTTTTCCATTTGTGGACCAAATGAAGAAGAACGAAGCCACATTTGTAACTGCGCAATCCGTGAAAATATCACTTGAGAATTAGGAAACATGTCCATAACCTTCCTAAGTCCTTCTTTCATAGCAAATTGCAAAAAAATTCCAGTCACATGTCCTAAACTGTTCCCTCCACAATGAATTACAATAATGTCTGGATGTTGCTCTGTCTCCAAAGTAGCACAGAGAGGTAGCAAGTCCAACCACTTCATTCCACGTACTCCATGCCATTGTACTTCCACATGTGGGAATCCAAGATCTACAGCTACTCCACAGCTTTCTGCATGCACCTTCAACCAATGTATCCACGAATCTCCTAAAATCCAAACAATCTGTTTTCTGAAACACACAGCCATAGCTATCTTTTGTTCTCTCAGCAAAAAGAGTAACTGAGAAAATCTCTCCTGGCACAACACACCCACCAAACTTTCCTGACCAATACCTTTCAGTGCTTATTCTCATTTGCATGACTTCTGAACCCAAAAATCCCCGGATGTAACTCCCGATGTCCGCGAACTACCGCCATGTCCGCGGACATATCGTAACATGAACAGCCCTTCTACCATTTCCACTACACTCTCTCTGCCATTCTCTCATTGAATGTACCTCAAAAATCACATGACCATGCACCAATCACATTCAAGACCTCTACATCTAACTGCATCATCATAGATCAGCACTGCAAATGTACTCTGAATCTCTCTGAGTACAAATGTCATATCATTGGCAAGCACCATCTACCAGAAATACTGTACAAGTCTTCAAGATTTCTACTTGCAGCTCCATGCATATCCATATGCATGAACACAAACTTCAGGTATGCATATTTTCTGTATAGTAGATGAACACATTTTCAAACAGACTTTTACCTTGTAAAATCTGTAAAATGAATTTACTGTACTTTTTTCAATTTCCTAAAATCAACTATCACTTATAAACCTTTATACTTTTTACTTTCTTTATACACACACACTCAAATCATGTTAAACTAACATTTTTTAAATGAAATATATAGACTACATATATTCAAACAAAATTGCATTCAAACACAATCTATGTTTAAACCTTTATAAAAATACTTATACAATTTCATATTTTTAGTTTTTATTTATTTATTTACTTAATTACTTTAAATTAGACATGACATTGAGGCGCTATTACCTAGAACAGTTTACTTACAGAAATAGTGATATTCACTAATATATTACAAATTTCACAAGACATAGTAAAGATATTTTTTTTTGCTACAGTTAGTCATTCAATACAATTTGTTCATTAAGAAAATATCATATGTACTGAACTGATGCAATGTATCTTATGTAAATAAATTAGTTTAATGGTTTTACAGAAGGCACTGAGGATTTCAATTAAAAAAATCAATATCTAAATTAAAAACAGTGATATCCAAACAAAGTTAGTAATTTGAAGCTTTTACAATTGCAGTGAAGACCAGTTTCCTGAAAAGAAGCAGCCGAATTCGAAGAAGAAAGAAAAACTAAGAAGTTACCTGTTAATTTTTTTAAAAAGTAAGTAAAATATCACCATAATATTTATGTTATTAATCAAATATACTATAACATTAATACGAGCTATTTTGGTTTCTTAAAATAGAGATTTTGTACCATTTTGTCCAAAAATGTCCATCTCTTAAACAGCGATTTACAGCCAGAACGGCTCACAAATTTCTATTTTTGGACACACAAATTAGCCAACTGAACCACTACAATTTTCATATTATAGAACAAACAACTGTTTTAATTGTATACATTAGATTTACTCTTTGTACTTTTCCACACCACTAGCTTACTTTTTTTTTGTCATCTGAACCCCAGTTTATAACACATAAATTCAAGAATACCTATCCCTACTAGTTTTAGTTCCCAATGCACAATCACACACCATTACATACATCTTTATCATCTTACTCAAACACTCATGCACATAGCACACATACACTCCAGAACACCCCAACGCATATCTTCTTTATTTTTTTCAACAGACCCTAAAGAATGCCTACCAAAAGACAACTCCGTAGAAAGCAACGCAAAATTAGAGCAAATGAAAATAAAGGTGTCCAACATAAGCATCCATCTCTAGCAGAATTTGTAAAAAAAAGTTGAAACAAAACAGCTAATACAATCATTTAGTGAAACACAAAAAGTTGGAAGTACAACAACTTCGCTTCTTCTATCAAAATGTAAAACAAACCAAAAAACAATTAACAGAAAATCAGCTATCAGTACAGATAAAACTACTTCTTCAAATTTTAATATAGTGCAAAGTAAGCATACCAAGGAAAGTATTTTAACCAAAATATACCGTCACAAAGTCCTTCAAAATCTTATAAAAACAGGAGAGAAATCAGGTTCAAAGCTTAAAACCTATCGTAGGAAATGAATCTTAGAAGCATTGATGGACAGTGCAATTCTTCTCAAAAGAAATTTATTTATTTTACTGTTAAACAAAATGAAACCACGAACAAAACTAATAATTAAATTACAAAAAAGACTTCTCAATAAGCGAAATGTCAACAGAAAGAACTTCTTAAGTATGTGCGGAGGTGAATGGAATCACGCTACGAGCACAGAACCATATTTTAATGAAGAAGCGTACAAACAAAAGCAAACGAATACAATTGCCATAAATAGCAGTGGTCGAGGTTATGAAAAAGTGAATAATACCATAATGGAACAAGAAGTACTCCTTACAAAAATATTCCCTGAAAACTTAGAATTACCCCTCCATTCAACTGAATCAGAACGTCTAGTGTACAAATGGCCATGCACGTCAATGTGTAACATTCCCAAACAATGTTTCAAATCTTTACACCAATTCCTCAATAAATATGTAAAAAGCAAAGACAAAATCAAAATTAAATTACTGCAAAATATAGATACCTGTCCAGTGCGCAAGTACACAGGACTACAAGGACATTCATTGGCCTGCATTACAGGACCTACTTGTAAAACCACTTTCCATGATATCAAAAGGATATCAACACATCATTCAACTATAAGAAATCTAGTCTATAAACTGTACTATGCTAAAAGTCCTGCTTTAGCACTAGCAAAGTTAAATAACATCCTTCTACATGGTACAGCAAAAGACCTACTTCAAGAAATTCACTATATCCAGAAAAATATTTTGGAAGTGAAAGCCATTTACAGAATTAAGCAACAATTGTACACATGGCAACCTTTTGCTAAACACATACAAAAAAGAAATACTAAAATTTAAAAGTACATCAGCTGAAGTACCAAACCATGCATGTGTATGTTGCCGTAGAATTTTTTATAAAAGTAACACAAAAACTGTGGACCTATCATACAAAATAGAAGACAATGAAGATTCTAAATGGTTTGAATTAGCTCTCTATCTTCTAGCAGAAAACAAATATGAAATAACTGAGCCCTTAATACTTTGCAGTTATTGCACTACAAAACTTGAAAACAACCAAACTCCTTCACGTTCTATCACAAATAATTTGGAATTATACCCAGTACCAAAACCTCTACAACAACTTAATTTATATGAGAGCATCATAATTCAAACAGTACACCCATTTCAAGCAATAATACGCCGTCAACCAAAAACAGCAAAATTACCTCCCTCTGAATTGGTAAAAGGCATTCGTGGAAAAGTAGTTTATTTACCATTAAATCTAAAAGAAAATGTGCATACTCTAGGAGTGCAACGTCCAATGCAGCAATCTTTAATTATATTAGTAAATGGAGTACCTACAAAAGACAAAAAAATATGGTAACAGCTGGTAGATTTATATAAAGTTAGACAAGCCTTCCAATATCTTAAAGAGAATAATGAATATTACAAACAAATTAATATTGAAGAAAACTTGAAAGATACAACTGAAAAATTCAAGAAACACAAGAAGCTGGTCAATTTGAGCTACTAGATCCTGCTACAATATCAAATACTTTAGACCATTATACAATTTATCCTTTGCACTGTAATGACACCGTACAAGATGTACTGGAAACTTACCAAATGCGTCAAACAAAAGGATCGCCAATCAGTATATGGGAAAAAAGTATAGAAGCACGTGCTTTTCCTCTACTCTTTCCTACTGGCAAAGGAGGAAGGTATGATGATAGACCTATTCAAATATCAGCTTCAGAATACCGCTCATTACGGATGTATTCTGAGGATCCCAGATTTAGACAAAATGTGGAATACATATTCCACCTACTCTTTGAAAGTGAACTAGCAACTTTATGTTACGGAGTTGCACACATATTAAAATCAGGATCACACTTTCAAAATATGACAGCTACACAATTATTAGAGAAAGTGCAACAAAAGGATGAGGTTTTACAATCAAATATTACAAATCTATTAGCAAATATGCGTGGTACTAAAGAGTACTGGTTTCAACGTCATGGAGATGTACGTTGTATGATCAGAAACCTTGGCCCACCCACTTGGTTTGTTACTTTAAGTTGTGCAGAATATGCATGGGAAGATTTACATGATTTCCTACGCATATCAAATAAAAACAAAACAAACATAGATATTCTAACACCTGGAAAACTTTGTTCTTTGGATCCTGTTAATGTTTCAAGATATTTTCACCATCGCTTCATTGCTATGCTACATTTTATTTGTAATAAAACTGTTCCCCCCCTTGGAGAAGTGCAACACTTCTTTTGGAGAAAAGAATACCAAGCCAGAGGAGCACCACATATCCACATGCTTTTATGGATTAAAGATGCTCCTAAATTTGGTCAAGACAGTGATGCCACTGTCTTACAGTTTATTGAAAAATATGTCACTTGTGAAATTCCATCAGAAGCCACAAATAGTGATCTTCGTGCACAAATTTTACAATTTCAAAGACACAAATGTGGAAAATATTGTCGTCGCAAATACAAAAACAAAGGCAAATACTACACCAAATGCCAATTTGGTTTCCCTAGACCAGTTACAAATACAGGTCAAGTAAACAACCTCATGTCTTCAGTTAGACATAGTGTTAAAGGTAAGTCACCTAAAAATACATATTACATAAAAAGAAAAGAAGAAGAAAAATATATCAATGATTATAATGCAATCATTGCCCACTTATGGAATGCAAACATAGATGTGCAGTACATTGCAGACAATTCTACTGCACTTGCACGATATGTCACAGCATACTTAACTAAAGCAGAAAAGACAGAGCTCCAAGACCTCTAGAATGACCTGTCATCAGATAAAACAGTATCTCAGAAATTATACAGCTTGGGCATAAAAATGCTCCCCCATAGAGAATGTGGATCTTATGAAGCAGCTGATCGTTTAACTGGTACTTCATTGTATGGTACATCTGAAAATATAGTATGGCTAAGTCTTGGTCCAGCTAAATCTAGAAAAAGAGTTCTAAAATCATATGAAGATATAGAAACAATAGCCAAACATGATCCCAACAGCCAAGACATTTTAAAAAACAATTTATTGGACACATACTACCCAAACAGAAGTAATACTTTGAAAAACATGTGTCTATACCAAATAGCCCAAAACTACACATACAAAAATAATATGAAACCTGATGAAAAAAAAGGTAAATATAGAGTGACAGACTGTGAAGGCAGCTTAGTTAAACTCACTAAACCAAATTTAATTAATCATATCAAATTGTCATTGAAGACTCCTCAGCATAAAGAAGTATATTACATGTCCCTGCTACAACTCTTCAAACCATGGAGAAAAGAAGAACAATTACTATATAACTATGACTCATATGAGGATGCTTTCAAAGCAAATGAAAGCACTATAACTGATGTAAACTTTACACAGTACAAAACAATGTTGCACAATGAACAGCAACATGAAGAAGAACTCCAAGCCCAACTAGATAAGGATACTCCTGACAGTAGTCAACCTTCTGTAACAGGAAGCCAAGAACCATTGGGAGAACCAGTAATAACAAATGAGGCAGAATTAGCTATGATAGAAGTAGAAAACACCATGTGTCAGTATGAAGATAAGGAAGACTTAACTATACTACAATCAAAACTAAACAATGAGCAAAGTAGCATTTTTCAAGAAGTAACAAAACAAATTGCACATGGTGTAAAACATGAAAATAAAGGATGTTCCTGCCATAATTATAAACCTATACTACTGTACGTCAGTGGTGAAGCTGGTTCTGGCAAAACATTCCTAATCAAAATCATTAGTAAGTTCCTTCAACAATTGACAAACAACAAACTGTCAGCTGTTGTCACTGCCCCCACAGGTTTAGCTGCCTACAACATAGGTGGTGTTACATTACACCGATTACTCTACTATTACCAGTAGAACACCAGAACAAATTAGACTATTACAAACTTTCTGCAGAAGCTGCAATGGAATTACGCAGAGTATTGAAACAAATGAAAATGCTACTAATAGATGAAGTGAGCATGGTCTCCAACCTGATGTTAGCTTTGATTCACCTCAGATTACAAGAAGTACTCAAAACAGACTATGAAGAGCTCTTTGCAGGAAAACACATTATTGTTTTTGGAGATCTGCTTCAATTAACACAAGTAAAAGGTGAACCTATTTTTAAAACATTAGGGCACAAACTCTGCCGTAAAACTCTTGGCAGCATTGGAAATGTCAACCTTTGGCAACATTTCCAATACAGAGAATTAACAGAAAACACGCGCCAATCTGCAGATCTAACTTATGCCAACATTTTTAAAAGTTTGAGAGTTGGTATACTTTCTAAAGAAGCAGAAGCAACATTGAAAACCTGGCACATTAATGCACTTTATGGCGATAATGATGCATGTGCTACAGATGTTATAGAACAATTAGCCCACAAAAATGTCAATTGTATGGCCTTAATGCCAACTCTTGCAAGCTGTCTCAAATTCAATGAAATAATGTTAAGTAAAGAAATGCAACCAATAATGGAAATTAGCGCCACAGACAAACTAGATGTACATGGTATGACACTACCCATGTGAGACCAAGCCACAACAAGACTAAATAATTTAGAAAAATCAATCTCAAACACAGCAGGCTTAGAAAAGATGTTAAAATTATCCTTAAATTGCAGAGTAATGCTTAAACGTAACCTTGACGTGGACCAAGGACTAGTTAATGGAGCACTGGGTACAGTTGTTGGCTTTCAAACATACCCACGTGACAACAAAATTCAGTTTGTCAATATACTCTTTGACAAACTTTCAGAAGTAAAACGGATAGGACGCTCAACAGCTAGATTCCTTCTCTTCAAAGATATGTATGTACGCAGAGAACAATTTTCTCTAACTCTTGCATACGCAGTCAGGATTCATAAATCACAAGGTCTTACCCTAGACAAAGCAATGATAGATATTGGTAACACAGTCTTTAAAGAAGGCATGAGCTACGTAGCACTATCACGCTTACGTACACTTGACGGTCTATTTCTAATCAACTTTGATGCAAGTAAAGTAAATGCTGACATTCCTTGCATTTTAGAATATAATAGACTTCGCTCACTATACACTCCCCATCTAAACACATATTCTGTTCCACAAAAACTAAAACGTTGTAAAAAAAAACTAAATCAAACAGAAATGCAACAGGACGTCACTGCAAATCCTCCAAAGAGAGTAAAAGAAACTAATACTTTAAGTACCACAAACCAAAAAGAATCAATTAGAGAAAGTAAACCAGGTACTTCTTTAAAGAAGGAAGACAAACTCCAAAAAAAGCAGTTAGATACAGAACTACCTGGACCATTTAAATTCTCAAATATAGTTGGTGTAAATTGCTATGCAAATGTAGCAATGAATATTCTATTTCAATTAAAACCAATTGTTGACAACATTTACTTACACAGTACAGACCCATTGTGTTTGCAAATGTTAGTACTTCACAGAAAGGCAGCAAACAATCCTGACAACACGTATAGTGTTTTTGGAATAAGACGACAATTGGACTACTGTGCTGGAATGGTTAAATTCACTATAAACTGACAGGAAGATCCACAAGAATTTCTAATGTACTTACTATAAGTACTGGAAAACAAAAACATACCTATAAATGAAATCTTTCAGATTTCATACATGTGGAAACATACATGCACTCTCTGCAACAATGTGACACAAGAAGAAATTCCCAATGAACGCTTCATATATATATCAATACCAAATTGTGAATCCATTCCATTTCAGCAACTTGTACAAAATGCAAACCATGGTAGATTATGCTCTACCTGCAATTCAGATAATCGCTCCACGTTAGTAATACAAACACATAGTAAATACGTAATACTAATGCTTCTACGTTACAATGCAGATGGTACCAAAAACAACTGCAAGCTGTCTGGATTCACACATGGTCAAATATCACTTGGTAAGAAAACCTTCACAACAATAGGTATAATCTACCACGCAGGAGCCACAACCAATTCAGGGCACTACACTGCATATATAAAAAAGAAATGTGGATGGTTTGAATGTAATAATAGTACCATTACTCTAAAGCAGAGATTACCAGCAAATCTTACAAACACTTATTTGATGTTCTTAAAACCAAAATTTGATAAATAAACTGTATTTAAACCTTTAAGTAAATTTGTGTTAAAAAAATCTAAACTGTTAGAATACTCCAAAAGCTATCTAACTGCTCAAAGATTCTACAAAAACTAATCAGATAAATGAATACCACTAAATTAGACCAAAAAATACACAGTTAGAATACGCCAATTGGTATCTAACTGTCCCAAAATTATAAATTTGTGTTAAAATAATATAAACTGTTAGAATACTCCAAAAGCTATCTAACAGCTCAAAGATTCTACAACAACTAATCAGATAAATGAATACCACTAAATTAGGCCAAAAAATACACAGTTAGAATACGCCAATTGGTATCTAACTGTCCCAAAATTTAACAATATCCAAATAGATAAATCAAAACCACTAAAATATATTAAAAAAATAGACAGTTAGAATACGCCAATTGGTATCTAACTGCTCCAAAACTTTATAATATCAATACAAATGAAGAATCTGTTACTGCTCCAAAAAAAATACAACAAAGCAAAGTATAAAGCATTAGCCAGAAACAACAAGTGAACACAGAAAACAAACAAACAAATAAACTGTAGCATAACATAAAAAGGGTTTTTTTTTAATCCAACATGGATTTTTTTTTCTACCACAGACCCAATGATTTTAGCAACAAATACAGAAACTGAGCAAATTGCACAGTACTCTGATTTGTACTCTACTAAATATGAGGGTCGAAAAAAAATAAAAGTATATTGCTTATACAATGTAATAAGTCATTACAAAATACTAATACTAACATGCTATTTTCTTTTATCACAGAAATGAAGAAGAAAAACATGGACTCCCATTACTAGACCAAACAGTAAGTATACAATAATAAGGACAACCATAGCAGCATAGCACATCCATAGTATCTAATACCTTTGTTCCTTATACATTTGTTTTTCACCCAAAGTTATAAGCAAATATGAATGTGATATGCTGCGGTGGTTGTTGCCAGGGCATAGAGTCTTGGGTGCATGGCCAAATGGCCATGCACCCAAGACTCTATGCCCTGGCAACAACCACCGCAGCATATCACATCCATAGAGTCAAACATTTCAACTATGATCTATGGGAAACTTTTAATGTCCGCGAACAATGTGAGTGTTCTTAGAACACTTTGAACTTGCCAGCGAACAATACGGACACCGTTTTCAGGACACCCCCAACCAACATTTCAGAACAACGCGATAGTTCTTAGAACACTTTCAACTTAACAACGAACAATACGGACAGCGTCCTAAGGACACCCCTACGAACATTCCAGGACACCGGGAGTGTTCGTAGAAGCGTCTTCAGAACACCACCATCTTGTTTATTTGCGAACATTTCAGGACACGCGAGTGTTCTTAGGACACATTCAACTTGACAAAGAACAATACGGACAGCGTCCTCAGGACACCCCCTACGAACACTCCCTGGACACCGGGAGTGTTCTTAGAAGCGTCTTCAGAACACCACCATCTTGTTTATTTGCGAACATTTCAGGACACCGCGAGTGTTCTTAGGACACATTCAACTTGACAAAGAACAATACGGACAGCGTCCTCAGGACACCCCCTACGAACACTCCCCAGACACCGCGAGTGTTCTTAGAAGCGTCTTCAGAACACCCCCATTTTGTTTATTTGTGAACATTTCAGGACACCGCGACTGTTCTTAGGACACATTCAACTTGACAGAGAACAATACGGACAGCGTCCTCAGGACACCCCCTACGAACACTCCCCGGACACCGCGAGTGTTCTTAGAAGCGTCTCAGAACACCACAATCTTGTTTATTTGCCAACATTTCAGTACACCATGAGTGTTCTTAGGACACATTCAACTTGACAGAGAACAATATGGACAGCGTCCTCAGGACACCCCCTACGAACACTCCCCGGACACCACGAGTGTTCTTAGAAGCGTCTTCAGAACACCCCCATTTTGTTTATTTGCAAAAATTTCAGGACACCGCGTGTGTTCTTAGAACACATTCAACCCGACGGAGAACAATACGGACAGCGTCCTCAGGACACCCCCTACGAACACTCCCCGGACACCGCGAGTGTTCTTAGAAGCGTCTTCAGAACACCCCCATTTTGTTTATTTGCGAACATTTCAGGACACCGCAACTGTTCTTAGGACACATTCAACTTGACAGAGAACAATACGAACAGCGTCCTCAGGACACCCCCTACGAACACTCCCCGGACACCACGAGTGTTCTTAGAAGCGTCTTCAGAACACCCCCATTTTGTTTATTTGCGAACATTTCAGGACACTGCGCGTGTTCTTAGAACACATTCAACTTGACAGATAACAATACGGACAGCGTCCTCAGGACACCCCCCTACGAACACTCCCCGGACACCGCGAGTGTTCTTAGAACAGTTTCACTTTGCTTGCGAACAAAACGGACACATATTGACTCCTTAGAACACCCCCTAGTCAGTTTATTTAGAACATTTCAGAACACCCGTGATGGCAGCAAACAAATCGAACACAAAAAGAACGTCTAACACATAAAAAACACAACTTTCATCCTATCTCATACACTCCCACCCTCCCCAAACACTGCTACACACCAACACACTCTACAAAATACACATTTTGTACAAAGTTTCACCGCGCTGTCCGGGGACGTCCGCCAATCCAAGATGGCGGGCGCTACCGAAAAATCTGACGCGCTTCATGCTCCACGCCGTCCAATCAGCCAACACTTTGCATGTCCACGAAAATCACGCAAGACGATTGGCCAATCAGGACGCTTTCCGCAGAGCGAACAGGGAAGTGTGTCCGCAAACCCAACACAGATATCACTATTTTTTTTTACCTACTTTTTGGTCATTTTAAAAAAACTACTGGACAGATTTTCACCAAATTTGCAAAAGCACGCTTTCGGGACCAAGCCGCTGCTCCTGGTCCAAATTTGGTGGAAATCCATCCAGCGGTTTGGGCTGTAGGCGCGAGCAATTTTTTTTTCCCATTCACTCTATGGAGAGTGAGTATAATGTATACAAATATGAGCATATAGAGGGAAGGTAGAGTAATAAAAATAAAACTATGAGAAAGTGCTGATAACCATAATGATTATCTTCATTCACAGAAAGGATTGCTCTCTTTCAAGCCTGTATCTTCCGCTATTTATATGTTTCATATGATGTGACTGGACCCTAAGTCTACAAATATAGTACCTTTTCAATTTTTACTTCCTGACTGTTACTGAAGAAAACTATGTCGCTTCGATATGTCAGTAAAGGATAAAAAGGGAGAGCCAGCCATGTGATGTCATCAGTGATGTCATCAATGACATTTGTGATGTCATCTTTGATGTCCTGGGTGTTAGTGTTAGCAGTGCACGGTGGCGCGAGTTATGGTTGCTTATGTTACCATAACTGCCGAATTTCAGGGGTTTTTCGGTTTTACTTTGAGCCATAACGTCCCTTTAACAAAGTTTTTTCACTGAATTTGATAGGTTTTTAGCAGCGCAACTTAACCATAATATCCCTGACTTCATATACATGTAACATAGAACATACTAACCCCCTCGTAGTGATTTTCATGTCCGCGGACTACCGCCATGTCCGCGGACACATCTAAAATCTGAGCGTGGTGAATGTAAATTTAAATAGTGTGCCCCATTTCCCCTTTGAAGTTGGCTCTGAAAAGAGCCGTTTTTTTTTTTTACAGATGCCTGACAGACACCTGTTATTTTGTATTTTTTTTCTTGTTTTTTTTTCTTACTTTACTCCTAAAATCTTCACATAACCTTCTCCAAAGCAACCCTTACATTCCAAAATAGAAAGGCATTTCCCGTAAAAGATAAAGAAATGCCATCTTCTTTAAAATTAACAGCATTACTGGCATCAATATTCTCATTGTTACAGAAGAAGATACCAGCTCTAAGCATGAAGGCACACATGCCTCGGTTGATGACACACCTAGCATTATTTTGCTGAGGACAAAAAACAGAACTATTGTCCCATATTGCCCTAGGTAGTAATCCAGAAAAAATTACTTTTGCATTTGGAAGGATCTTCATTACTGCTTGAACCAAGCGTTCCAAATCAGCCAACAAAGTAGGGGCACTGACGTTGCCCAAATGGAAAGCACCATAGTGCAAAACTACCACATGCGGACTGTTCATCGTGGCCATATCCTCACAAACTTGTACAATTCCCTGTACATTGCAATCATGCACACTGCTCCACACCACCTCCACTCCTTTCACATCAAAGTTCTTTGCAACATGCCTGCATTCAGCGTACTGCTGTAAACCATGCACAAACATATCTCCGAGCACCAACACCCTCAATCACCACACACAGTCTCTTTCAACACAAATCCACAACCTCGACATCTGATTGGCAGATCCGTACAGTCTTCTTTCCATGTTGGATTTCCTGGAAAAACCCGGATGTAGCACGCCCTGTCCACGAACAGCCGCGGTGTCCGCGGACGGCGTCCACTTTACTCTCTGTGCCATTCCCTCATTGCATACAGCTAAGCAATCACACAATACGAATAACGTCCTCAGAACAACCCCATTTTGTGAATTTTCGAACATTTCAGGACAATTATTATTTCATTATTCAACATATTAACATTACACATATTATACTTTCATCTTGTACTCTGCACACAATGCTATGTTTCTCCATTAGTAGCTCAGTATACTAGATAGAATCCCATAATACAATGCTATTTATATCAATGCATCTTTCAAAGCACTAATAACGGTATGATATTTATTGCAATATCCTTGACACTTTTTTCGCACATTATAATAAAAATCCCTAGTACACAAATTCCATGAAAAGTACATACACACGTGATGTCATCAATGATTTCATCAATGACATTTGCGATGTCATCTTTAATGTCCTGGGTGTTAGTCTTAGCAGTGCACGGTGGTGGCGCCAGTTATTTTTCAAAGCTTACCATAACTTGCGATTTTCAGGGGTCTTTCGGCTGTACTTAGAACCATAACGTCCTTTAAACAAACTTTTTTTAATATCACGCAAACAATATACAAACATGGCGTGCAAAAAACAACTTCTACAGATGGCTTTACACAGAATGTTCCAAAGTAAGAATTTATGCTCGTTCACAGTGAAGGTCAGCTGTTTCCACAACTTCTACAGATGGCTTTACACAGAATGTTGCAAAGTAAGAATTTATGCTCGTTCACAGTGAAGGTCAGCTGCTTCCATTTTTTTCTCGGGCACCGGAGAGGCTCACGAAGCGGACTATAAGGTTGTATTGTGTTTTGACCTTGACAGACAGAGATTGTGATGAAAGACTTCTCTTGAAGGAGTGTTGCTAAAACGTAAGAGAAGATAAAGATGAAATGTCTGAAACAAAACCACTTTTATATATTATATCACTATGCAAAAGATCGTTGGCACACGTGGAGTCGTATTTTGGGACTGCACCACTTGTAGACAATGGAAATTGCAATTGTACTGTAAGTTACCCTTTAAATTACTTTATACCAAATATAATTACAATAGCGTAGCATTAAAGACCGCTCAAGTTGAACTTGCTCGTTGAAAGTGGCATAATGTTTTCTACCGCGCACTATCACCGCCGAATTGATCCCCTGTCGTTTAGACGGCTCTGAAAAAGACAGACGACACAGGGTGGGTTAATAGAAATAATTTAACCGGTCTATACGCGGTCAATCGCTCTACTCGCTGTGCCACTTCACTGTAGCCTGTCAAGTGGCACAGCGAGTACAGCGCTCGCTTTGACATCCGTGCACAGCTTGCTAACGCAAGTTTGAATCCCGGCAAGGCCAAACTCAGCCTTTCATCCTTCCATGGTCGATAAATGAGCACCACACACCGTGGTTAATAATAAGCACCGCTTAGATACCTCACGGTTCTTAGCGCTATATGAATGGGAAAATATTGTTATTTTATTATTAACATACTCTGTTGCACTATCTTCGATAGCAAATATTTTCACGCCCTAATAAATAAAATGATGATTTTTAATGAAGATCGGCTGGTGATACTAATTTATGTTTTTTAAAACAGGTATGTGGCTCCATTTTGCCTATGTCACGATTTACAGACTCCAGCGGATGGGGTCTTCAACTGCCAGGTGCAGGTCCAAATATGCAACTTCATGACCCTCACCATTTTATGGGACAATCGCCAATGACCAATATGCCCTTACGCAGTACTAGCGGCTACAAACAACATACCAACCAATAGGGTGGTCTAATGGCTCGTTGTTGGAGCAACCTTCCGATTATCAGAGCGACCATTTTCTGCTTTTATCATAAACCAACAGCCTATCTACCGCAAAGGAACAACGCGTGGCTCCAAATAAACTTTTGCTGATCGACAGCAGAGACAATAGCAAATCGCTGAATATTCACTAAACATTTCATGTGAAATAAATGTACTTTACCAAATGTACAATCCTGCTGTTTACTTTTAAACCACAGTTTCATATTCCGAATTGTGGCGCACTGAGTTGTAAGCTGATCTAACACTCTCTGTACCGCAAAGGAACATTGCGTGTCTCAACATGAACTTTTGTGGATCGACAACAAAGACAAATGCAAATTGCTGAATATTCTCTAAACATTTGATGTCAAATAAATGTACTTTACAACCTTTACAATCTTGCTGTTTGCTTTTAAATCACAGTTTCATATTCCGAATTGTGACGCGCTGTGTTGTGACATAATGTGTGTTGTCTTCTGGGTTCTGTGTAAAGTCGCGTAGTACTGGAGACGACTGGGCGCGTTTGATTACGCACCCTGTAACGTCACGGAGAGAGGCGGGGAATATGAATGCTTTGATAATATCAGGCTTAGGGTCGGGAGATATGATTTAGTGTCGCAAAAGCATGTCAGCCAGGTCAATAGCGCCAGTCATAGGATTATCACATAATGTCGGCGCACACCAGCCGGATTTATTGTTTCTTTAGTGGACAAAAAGTCGGTTGACGCCCCTAGGAAATTGTACTATTAGCGGACAAAAGGAGTGCTCTTAAAACACTTCCACCCTGACAACGAACAATACAAACACCGTTCTCAGAACACCCCCATTTTGTGTAATTGCAACCATTTCGGGACACTGCGAGTGTTCTTAGAACACATTCAACTAGACAGATTACAATACGGACAGCGTCCTGAGGACACCCCCAGTTTGTGTATTTACGAACAATTAAGTACACCGCGAGTGTTCATAGCTCATTTTTACCTTCCTTGCGAACAAAAATGACACATACTCCGTCCTCTAAACACCCAACCATTTAGTTTATTTACAAAATGTCAGAACAGCCGTGTTCTCCGTGGAAAAATCGAACGCAACAAAAACGTCTAGCACATAAAAAAACAAAACATTGAACCTATCTCATACTCCCCCACCCTCCCCAAACACTCTTACACACCAACACACGGCACTAAATACAGTTTTTTATCCACGTTTCACTGCGCTGTACGCGGTCGACTGCGAATACAAGATGGCGGGCGCCAAAGAAAATCTGACGCGCTCCACGCCCCTCGCCGTCCAATCAGCGAACACGTCACATGTCCGCGGACATGACGCAAGGCCATGGGCCAATCAGGGTGCTGTCCGCGGAGCGAACAGGGAAGTCCGTCCGCGAAGCGAACACAGATATCACTAATTTTTTTGCCTTACATTTTGGTCATTTTTAAAAAAACTACTGGACAGATTTACACCAAATTTACAAAAGCACGCTTTTGGGACCAGGCCGCCGCTCCTGCCGCAAATTTGGTGTAAATCCGTCCAGCGGTTCGGGCTGTAGCCATGCGCAAAGTTTTTTCCCATTCAGTCTATGGGAAAAAAAAAAGTTTTGGGATCCCCCCTATAAGTTTTCCCCCCCTGGACGAATCCTCACCAAACTTTGCAAAACAATTCAGAGTGACCCAACTACTTTTTCTGCAAAGTCCGTAATGAGCGGTATTCTGAAGCTGATATTTGAATAGGTCTAACATCATACCTTCCTCCTTTGCCAGTAGGAAAGAGTAGAGGAAAAGCACATGCTTCTATACCTTTTTCCCATATGCTGATTGGCGATCCTTTTGTTTGACGCATTTGGTACGTTCCCAGTACATCTTCTACGATGTCATTACAGTGCAAAGGATGAATTGTATAATGGTCTAAAGTATTTGATATTGTAGCAGGATCTAGTAGCTCAAATTGACCAGCTTCTTGTGTTTCTTGAATTATTTCAGTTGTATCTTTCAAGTTTTCGTCAATATTAATTTCTTTGTAATATTCATTATTCTCTTTAAGATATTGGAAGGCTTGTCTAACTTTATATAAATCTACCAGCTGTTGACATATTTTTTTGTCTTTTGTAGGTACTCCATTTACTAAGATAATTAAAGATTGCTGCATTGGATGTTGCACTCCTAGAGTATGCACATTTTCTTTTAGATCCAATGGTAAATAAACTACTTTTCCACGAATGCCTTTTACCAATTCAGAGGGAGGTAATTTTGCTGTTTTTGGTTGAAGGCGTATTATTGCTTGATATTGGTGTACTGTTTGAATTATGATGTTCTCATATAAATTAATTTGTTGTAGGGGTTTTGGTAGTGGGTATAATTCCAAACTATTTGTGATAGCACGTGAAGGAGTTTGGTTGTTGTCAAGTTTTGTAGTGCAGTAACTGCAAAGTATTAAGGGCTCAGTTGTTTTGTATTTGTTTTCTGCTACAAGGTAGAGAGCTAATTCAAACCATTTAGAATCTTCATTGTCTTCTATTTTGTATGATAGGTCTACAGTTTTTGTGTTACTTTTATAAAAAGTTCTACGGCAACATACACATACATAGTTTGGTACTTCAGCTGATGTACTTTTAAATTTTAGTATTTCTTTTTTGTATGTGTTTAGCAAAAGGTTGCCATGTGTAGAATTGTTGCTTAATTGGTTTAAAGCTATTTCATTCTGTAAATGGCTTTCACTTCCAAAATATTTTTTCTGGATATAGTGAATTTCTTCAAGTAGGTCTTTTGCTGTACCATGTAGAAGGATGTTATTTAACTTTGCTAGTGCTAAAGCAGTACTTTTAGCATAGTACAGTTTATAGACTAGATTTCTTATAGTTGAATGATGTGTTGATATCCTTTTGATATCATGGAAAGTGGTTTTACAAGTAGGTCCTGTAATGCAGACCAATGAATGTCCTTGTAGTCCTGTGTACTTGCGCACTGGACAGATATCCATATTTTGCAGTAATTTAATTTTGTCTTTGCTTTTTACATATTTATTGAGAAATTGGCGTAAAGATTTGAAACATTGTTTGGGAATGTTACACATTGACGTGCATGGCCATTTGTACACTAGATGTTCTGATTCAGTTGAATGGAGGGGTAATTCTAAGTTTTCAGGGCATATTTTTGCAAGGAGTACTTCTTGTTCCATTATGGTATTATTCACTTTTTCATAACCTCGACCACTGCTATGTATGGCAATTGTATTTGTTTGCTTTTGTTTGTATGATTCTTCATTAAAATATGGTTCTGTGCTCGTAGTGTGATTCCATTTACCTCCGCAGATACTTAAGAAGTTCTTTCTGTTGACATTTCGCTTATTGAGAAGTCTTTTTTGTAATTTAGTTATTAGTTTTGTTAGTGGTTATCATTTTGTTTAACAGTAAAATAAATAACTTTCTTTTGAGAAGAATTGCACTGTCCATCAACGCTTCTAAGATTAATTTCCTACAATAGGTTTTAAGCATTGAACCTGATTTCGCTCATGTTTTTATAAGATTTTGAAGGACTTTGTGACGGTACATTTTGGCTAAAATACTTTTCTTGGTATGCTTACTTTGCACTATATTAAAATTTGAAGAAGTAGTTTTATCTGTAGTGATAGCTGATTTTCTGTTAATTGTTTTTTGGTTTGTTTTACATTTTGATAGAGGAGGCAAAGTTTTTGTACTGGAAACTTCTTGTGTTTCACTAAATGACTGTATTAGCTGTTTTGTTTCAACTTTTTTTTCAAATTCTGCTAGAGATGGATGCTTATGTTGGACACTTTTATTTTCATTTGCTCTACTTTTGCGTTGCTTTCTATGAACTTGACTTTTGGTAGACATTCTTTAGGGTCTGTTGAAAAAAAAAAAGAAGGTATGGGTTATGGTGTTCTGCAATGTATGTGTGCTGTGTGCATGAGTGTTTGAGTAAGATGATAAAGATGTATGTAATGGTGTGTGATTGTGCATTGGGAACTACAACTAGTAGGGATAGGTATTCTTGAATGTATGTGTTACTAAACTGTGGTTCAGATTACAAAAAAAAAGTAAGCTACTTGTGTGGAAAAGTACAAATAGTAAATCTAATGTATACAATTAAAACAGTTGTTTGTTCTATAATATGAAAATTGTAGCGGTTCTGTTGGGTAATTTGTGTGTCCAAAAATAGGAATTTGTGGGCCATTCTGGCTGTAAATCGCTGTTTAAGGCATGGAGATTTTTGGACAAAATGGTACACAATCTCTATTTTTAGGCACAGAAATAGATTGTATTAACTTTATAGTATGTTTGAGTAATACTACAAATATTATGGTGATATTCTACTTACTTTTTTTCTTAAATTAACAGGTAACTTCTTAGTTATTCTTTGTTCTTCGAATTCGGCTGCTTCTTTTCAGGAGACTGGTCTTCACTGCAATTGTAAAAGCTTCAAATTAGTAACTTTGTTTGTATATAGCGCTGTTTTTAATTTAGATATTGATTTTTTTAATTGAAATCCTCATTGCCTTCTTGAAAACCATTAAAATAATTTATTTACATAAGATACATTGCATCAGTTCAGTACATATGATATGTTCTTAATGAACAAATTGTATTGAATGACTTGTGCTTGCATGCAATTTTGTTTGAATATATGTAGTCTATATATTTCATTTAAAAAATGTTAGTTTAACATGATTTGAGTGTGTGTGTATAAAGAAAGTAAATAGTATAAAGGTTTGTAAGTGATAGTGGATTTTAGGAAATAGAAAAAAATACAGTAAATTTATTTTACAGATTACACAAGCTAAAAGTCTGTTTGAAAATGTTTTCATCTACTGTACAGAAAATATGCATACCTGAAGTTTGTGTTCATGCATATGGATATGCATGGAGCTGCAAGTAGAAATCTTGGATACTTGTACAGTATTTCTGGTAGATGGTGCTTGCCAATGATATGACACTTGTACTCAGAGAGATTCACAGTACATTTGCAGTGCTGATCTATGATGATGCATTTAGATGTAGAGGTCTTGAATGTGATTGGTGCATGGTCATGTGATTTCTTAGCTACATCCAATGAGGGAATGGCAGAGAGAGTGAAGTGGAAATGGTAGAAGAGCTGTTCATGTTACGATATGTCCGCGGACATGGCGGTAGTTCGCGGACATCGGGAGTTACATCCGGGGATTTTTGGGTTCAGAAGTCATGCAAATGAGAATGAGTACTAAAAGGGATTGGTCAGGAAAGTTTAGTGGGTGTGTTGTGCCAGAAGAGAGTTTCTCATATACTGTTTTTGCTGAGAGAACAACCGATAGCTATATCTGTGTATTTTAGGAAAAAGATTGTATGGATTTTGGGAGATTCATGGATATATTGGTTGAAGGTGCATGCAGAAAGCTGTGGAGTAGCTGTAGATCTTGGATTCCCACATGTGGAAGTACACTGGCATGGAGTACGTGGAATGAAGTGGTTGGACTTGCTACCTCTCTGTGCTACTTTGGAGACAGAGCAACATCCAGACATAATTGTAATTCATTGTGGAGGGAACAGTTTAGGACATGTGACTGGAATTTGTTTGCCATTTGCTATGAAAGAAGGACTTGTGAAGGTTATGGACATGTTTCCTAATTCTCAAGTGATATTATCACGGATTGCGCAGAGACACATGTGGCTTTGTTCTTCTTCATTTGGTCCACAAATGGAAAAAGCAAGGCGCAATGTTAATAAAGCTGTTTGTGCCTTTCTAAAAGATTTTGGCATGTCTTCTTTTCACAATGACAATATTCTGTTTCGTAGTACAAGCATTTTTCGCAAAGATGGAGTCCATCTTACTTATGGTGGCAATCAGATTTTTCTGAGAAATGTACAAAATGCATTGCGACCTTTTTTGGAATTACAACATCCATTTTGAAGTAGGTTCTAAGCATTTATAATTTTTGACTTACAAACACCTCCCAGAGGCTCTTTTCAGAGCCACCACTTCCTCCCAGAGAAAATTGCAATGTTTGTGATAGGGTAGCAACCCAATTTTTTAAATGTTCGCGAACTGTCTGCGGACTTCTAAAAAATACAAAGGGCCCTGCTTCATTTATTTTCACTTCTATTTTTTAACTGGGAAAGGCGGCTCTGAAAAGAGCCTTATTTTTTTTTTGATTTTTGATATCTTCTATTTTTTTTGGTTTTTTTATACATGACACACTAGGAGAGGAGGGGAAAGGAAGGTAAAGGGGGGGGACACCAACCACAGGGATAAGAAAGGGCGAGCTGAGAGAGGAAGATGTAGAGTGGGTTTTATTTGGGTAGTGAGCAGATCTTCTCGTGCTCTGAGACGATAGTCTCAAAAGCACTACGAAGTCGCTCCCCCCTGCAAAGTACTGTGTCACAGTACATACATATAACTGTGACCCTCGAAAGGTAAGGGTCATCAGCATTCTGTATGGCCTGTGAGGCAGCTTGAGGAAGACGCTGTCCCACAGAGGTGGTCCTTGTGGTGACAGGATCAGAAACAGAGGATGAAGTAGAGGAAATCAACCTGCTACGTTCTTCGCAAGGTACAACCCTGCGAATAGCCCCAGAGTGAAATGACCTCAGGTGTCGCTTCATAGTAGTGGTCCCAAAGCTGTACTTACCGTGCTTCCTGTGACTGAGTATCATTTTGCACTCATTGCAGGTAACATGGTTCGCACGAGCCTTAGGAACATTCCCATGAATGGTAAATAACTGCCACACCCAAGACTCATGCCTAGTGCGGGTAGTAGGGTTTTCCTCTACCTCATTCTCATCATCCTCTTCTTCCTCCTCTGCATCCTCACTCCTGTTCCCCTCTTCAGGCTCTTGGGGAGGTGGTGGTGGTGGAGGGGGTGGGTGTGCTGGTGAAGCAGGTGCAGTACCAGGTGGCAGTTCAGCAGCCAGGGATGCCATCTCGATGATGGTGTAATCTGCAGGTGGCAGCAAAAATCGCTGTGTTCCGAAGAATAGCCAGAAACACAATGAGAATAAGCTCTAGGGCGTGGTCTTTTATAGGGGTGCTTGTGCGTGGTCCGCGGACATGCGCGCGGTCCGCAGACAGATTGAACACAAAAAAAAGTTCGAAAAGTTTCAAAAGGTATGTAGAAACTCAGGATTACTATGTTGGACTTGTGTCATGGTGAGATTTTATTGAAAAATATTATGGATTAATTGAAAATGTACTTTTAATTTGTGCGGGGACACGAACAGTGTCCGCATTCAGAACATGCGATCAGCGTGGGCGCGGTCATATGATCCATTTGCGAATAAGTCCGTGAAGGAAGCGCATGTCGGCAGGACACCAAATGCACGGAGATTGGCTAGCGCATGTGCGTTGAAGTTCTACGGACACTGTTCGGGTCCTGAACTAATTAAAATTGCGTCACACGTGAAACGAACATTTCAGGACACTGCGTGTGTTCTTAGAACAGTTTAAACTTGCTAGCGAACAGTAAGGACAGATATAGTATTCTTCAGGACACGTCCAATTTCGTTTATGTACGAACATTTCAGGACACCATTGTGTTCTTAGAACATTTTCAACTTGCTAGCGAACAGTACGGATAGGTATAGTTTTCTTTAAGACACCTCCATTTTCGTTTAATTACGAACAATTCAGGACACTGCGTCTGTTCTTAGAACAGTTTGAACTTGCTAGCGAACACTACGAACAGGTATAGTGTTCTTCAGGACACCTCCATTTTCGTTTACGTACAAACATTTCAGGACACCAATTGTGTTCATAGAACAGTTTAAACTTGATAGCGAACACTACGGACAGATATAGTGTTCTTTAGGACACTTAAATTATTTTTTTTTACGAACATTTCAGGACACTGCGTGTGTTCTTAGAATAGTTTCATCTTGCTAGCGAACAGTACGAACAGGTATAGTGTTCTTCAGGACACCTCTATTTTCGTTTATTTACGAACATTTCAGAACACCTGCACTGTCCGCAGACACCTACATTGTTTTAAAAAATAAAAAAAACGAAACTATTTACAACACAATATAAAAATTAAACTTTATTTAACATATATTAATAATTTATGACAGAGAAGGTGAGGCAGAAACAGAAACAAAAACAGGAGAATCAGGGGTTTCAACATGATTGTTTTTAGGTGAAGAAGGGATGGAAGTCTCATCAAAACGTTTTGGGTTATGGAGAGGGTTTGGGGATAATTGACTGGGATAAGGTGAGGAGGGACAAGTACATGTGGGGCAATGGTACGAGGTTTTTGGTTTAAAATGATCTTCCACAAAAGTTTTCAAATTATGAAAATTAGTCAACAATAAATCCATTTTTTCTTCTATACTGTGAAAAGTGTTATCCATAACAGGTTTTTCTGAAGTATTTTCTATTTTGGTATGCTCTGTACAAAAAAAAATATATATATATGTTAAATGTATACAAAATAATAATAATTAAATGGTTTATATTATAAAGTGTTTACCATTAGTTTCACTATCTTGTGGCATTTCTTCATGTGGGAAATGCTCCTCTAGCCATTCCAGAGTACTAGACATTTCTGTGAGAGAAAAAAAAAAATATATATTTTTTTATCTAATACAGAAAGTTTATTAATATAGGAATAAAATTAAGTGCACTTACTATTTCAGGTAAGATATGTCGTATGTACTCAGTGGGTCTGCTATATTCCATTTTAGAACATAGTGCATTTAAATGAATGGTTAGTGTGTTGTATATATGGGTTACATTTCTTATGTATTAGTACATATAATGTGTTTGTGTGCTTCTTTTTGAATTTGTTAAATGTTCCTATGTTATGATATAACAATCAAACATACCCCCCCAGAGTTTTTAGGTAGTGGTACTGTTCTTCGAACATGTCCACGAACATTAAATGAGTTCGCGGACATCAAGTACAGTAGAAGAGATTCAGTCAGTTCCATATGACATGTATATAAAGTCAAAGTCATTATTGTTAAGTTGCACTACTAAAAACCTATGAAATTCAATGAAAAAACTTTGTTAAATGGACGTTATGGTTAAGTTGCACTACTAAAAACCTAAGAAATTCAGTGAAAAAACTTTGTTAAAGGGACGTTATGGTTACGTTGCGCTGTTAAAAACCTATGAAATTCAGTGAAAAAACTAAGCAAAACTAAGCAACCATAACTCGCGCAACCACCGTGCACTGCTAAGACTAACACCCAGGACATCAAAGATGACATCACAAATGTCATTGATCACTTAACCATAACGTCCCTTTAACAAAGTTTTTTCACTGAATTTCTTAGGTTTTTTTTAGTGCAACTTAACCATAACGTCCATTTAACAAATTTTTTTCACTGGATATATATATATATATATATATATATATATATATATATATATATATTACATGGCCACGCTAGTGGCCATGTAGTTATGGTTAAGTTGGTGTTTCCATAGGAAGAGCACTTTTTGGGCAGCTTATAACTTCGCTCTCCCTGGACGAATCCTCACCAAACTTTGCAAAAAAAGTATTTGGGTCACTCTGAATTTTTCTGCCAAGTTTGGTGAGGATTTGTCCAGTGGGGGGCAAAGTTATAGGGGGGGTCCCAAAACTTTTTTTTTTCCCATAGACATAATGGGAAAAAACTTTGCTCACGCCTACAGCCCAAACCGCTGGACGGATTTACACCAAATTTGCGGCAGGAGCGGCGGCTTGGTCCACGGACAGGACGGTGATTGGGCAAGCAGCTTGCGTGATGACCGCAGACATCTGACGTGCTCTCTCATTGGATGCAGTGAAAGCGTGCAGTGCGTCTGGCTTCAGAGACGCCCGCCATCTTTGTTCCTCGCCGCCTGCACAGTAAGTCTTTTGTGTCTGTCTCCTGTTCCTCCCACCCCCCGCTCAGGCCCCGTGTCTGTCTCCTGTTCTATCCACCCCCGCTCATGCTCCATGTCTGTCTCCTGTTCCCCCACCCCCCGCTCATGCCCGTGTCTTTCTCCTGTTGCCCCCCACCCCTTGCTCATGCCCTGTGTCTGCCTCCTGTTGCCCCCCACCCCCTGCTCATGCCCGGTGTCTGTCTCCTGTTGCCCCCCACTCCCCACTCATGCCCCGTGTCTGTCTCCTGTTGCCCCCCACCCCCGCTCATGCCCCGTGTCTGTCTCCTGTTGCCCCCCACCCCCCCGCTCATGCCCCGTGTCTGTTCTCCCCACCCCCCACTCATGCCCCGTGTCTGTTGTTCCCCCCACCCCCCGCTCATGCCCCGTGTCTTTCTCCTGTTGCCCCCCACCCCCCGCTCAGGCCCCGTGTCTGTCTCCTGTTCTTCCCACCCCCGCTCATGCTCCATGTCTGTCTCCTGTTCCCCCACCCCCCGCTCATGCCCCGTGTCTGTCTCCTGTTGCCCCCCACCCCCTGCTCATGCCCCGTGTCTGTCTCCTGTTGCCCCCCACCCCCTGCTCATGCCCGGTGTCTGTCTCCTGTTGCCCCCCACTCCCCACTCATGCCCCGTGTCTGTCTCCTGTTGCCCCCCACCCCCGCTCATGCCCCGTGTCTGTCTCTGTTGTTCCCCCCACCCCCCGCTCATGCCCTGTGTCTGTCTCCTGTTCCCTCCATCCCCCCAGCCCCCGCTCATGCCCGTGTCTCTCTCCTGTTGCCCCCCACTCCCCGCTCATGCCCCGTGTCTGTCTCCTGTACCCCCCACCTCCTGCTCATGCCCCGTGTCTGTCTCCTGTTCCCCCCACCCGCTCATGCCCCGTGTCTCCCTCCTGTTGCCCCCCCGCTCATGCCCCATGTCTGTCTCCTGTTCCTCCACCCGCTCATGCCCCGTGTCTCTCTCCTGTTGCCCCCCACCCCCCGCTCATGCCCCGTGTCTGTCTCCTGTACCCCCCCACCCCCTGCTCATGCCCCGTGTCTCTCTCCTTTTGGCCCCTACCCCCCCGCTCATGCCCCGTGTCTGTTTTCTGTTCCCCCCACTCCCCGCTCATGCCCCGTGTCTGTATCCTGTTCCCCCACGCCCCGCTCATGCCCCGTGTCTGTCTCCTGTTACCCCCACCCATGCCCCGTGTCTGTCTCCTGTACCCCCCACTCCACGCTCATGCCCCGTGTCTCTCTCCTGTTGCCCCCCACCCCCCGCTCATGCCCCGTGTCTGTCTTCTGTTCCCCCCGCTCATGCCCCTGTCTTTCTCCTGTTCTCCCCGGCCCCCGCTCATGCCCCATGTCTGTCTCCTGTTCTCCCCACCCCCCACTCATGCCCCGTGTCTGTGTCCTGTTCCCCCCACCCCCCGCTCATGCCCCGTGTCTATCTCCTGTTGCCCCCACCCCCCTGCTCATGCCCCGTTTCTGTCTCCTGTTCCCCCCACCTGCTCATGCCCCGTGTCTGTCTCCTGTTCCCCCCACCCGCTCATGCCCCGTGTCTCTCTCTTGTTGCCCCCCACCCCCCGCTCATTGCCCGTGTCTGTCTCCTGTTCTCCCCACCCCCCGCTCCTGCTCCGTGTCTGTCTCCTGTTCCTCCCACCCCCCGCTCATGCCCCGTGTCTGTCTCCTGTTGCCCTCCACCCCCCCGCTCATGCCCCGTGTCTGTTCTCCCCACCCCCCACTCATGCCCCGTCTCTGTTGTTCCCCCACCCCCGCTCATGCCCTGTGTCTGTCTCCTGTTCCCCCCACCCCTCGCTCATGCCCCGTGTCTGTCTCCTGTTCCCCCCACCCCCCGCTCATGCCCTGTGTCTCTCCTGTTGCCCCCCACCCCCCGTTCATGCCCCGTGTCTGTCTCCTGTTGCCCCCCACCCCCTGCTCAGGCCCCGTGTCTGTCTCCTGTTCTCCCCACCCCCCGCTCATGCTCCATGCCTGTCTCCTGTTCCCCCACCCCCCGCTCATGCCCTGTGTCTGTCTCCTGTTGCCCCCCACCCCCCGCACATGCCCTGTGTCTGTCTCCTGTTGCCCCCCACTCCCCACTCATGCCCCGTGTCTGTCTCCTGTTGCCCCCCACCCCCGCTCATGCCCCGTGTCTGTCTCTGTTGTTCACCACACCCCCCGCTCATGCCCCGTGTCTGTCTCCTGTTCCCCCCATCCCCCGCTCATGCCCCATGTCTGTCTCCTGTTCTCCCCACCCCCCGCTCATGCCCGTGTCTGTCTCCTGTTCCTCCCACCCCCCGCTCATGCCCCGTGTCTGTCTCCTGTTGCCCTCCCCCCCGCTCATGCCCCGTGTCTGTTCTCCCCACCCCCCACTCATGCCCCGTCTCTGTTGTTCCCCCACCCCCGCTCATGCCCTGTGTCTGTCTCCTGTTCCCCCCACCCCCCGCTCATGCCCTGTGTCTCTCCTGTTGCCCCCCACCCCCCGTTCATGCCCCGTGTCTGTCTCCTGTTGCCCCCCACCCCCTGCTCAGGCCCCGTGTCTGTCTCCTGTTCTCCCCACCCCCCGCTCATGCTCCATGTCTGTCTCCTGTTCCCCCACCCTCCGCTCATGCCCTGTGTCTGTCTCCTGATGCCCCCCACCCCCCGCACATGCCCTGTGTCTGTCTCCTGTTGCCCCCCACTCCCCACTCATGCCCCGTGTCTTTCTCCTGTTGCCCCCCACCCCCGCTCATGCCCCGTGTCTGTCTCTGTTGTTCACCACACCCCCGCTCATGCCCCGTGTCTGTCTCCTGTTCCCCCCATCCCCCGCTCATGCCCCGTATCTCTCTCCTGTTGCCCCCAGCCCCCACTCATGCCCCGTGTCTTTCTTCTTTTGCCCTCCACCTCCCCGCTCATGCCCCGTGTCTGTTCTCCCCACCCCCCACTCATGCCCCGTGTCTGTTGTTCCCCCACCCCCGCTCATGCCCCGTGTCTGTCTCCTGTTCCCCCCACCCCTCGCTCATGCCCCGTGTCTGTCTCCTGCTCCACCCACCCCCCGCTCATGCCCTGTGTCTCTCCTGTTGCCCCCCACCCCCGTTCATGCCCCGTGTCTGTCTCCTGTTGCCCCCCACCACCTGCTCAGGCCCTGTGTCTGTCTCCTGTTCTCCCCACCACCCACTCATGCTCCATGTCTGTCTCCTGTTCCCCCACCCCCTGCTCATGCCCCGTGTCTGTCTCCTGTTGCCCCCCACCCCCCGCACATGCCCTGTGTCTGTCTCCTGTTGCCCTCCACCACCCCGCTCATGCCCCGTGTCTGTTCTCCCCACCCCCCACTCATGCCCTGCGTCTGTTGTTCCCCCACCCCCGCTCATGCCCCGTGTCTGTCTCCTGTTCCCCCCACCCCTCGCTCATGCCCCGTGTCTGTCTCCTGTTCCACCCACCCCCCGCTCATGCCCTGTGTCTCTCCTGTTGCCCCCCACCCCCGTTCATGCCCTGTGTCTGTCTCCTGTTGCCCCCCACCCCCTGCTCAGGCCCTTTGTCTGTCTCCTGTTCTCCCCACCACCCGCTCATGCTCCATGTCTGTCTCCTGTTCCCCCACCCCCTGCTCTTGCCCCGTGTCTGTCTCCTGTTGCCCCCCGCACATGCCCTGTGTCTGTCTCCTGTTGCCCCCCACCCCCTACTCATGCCCGGTGTCTGTCTCCTGTTGCCCCCCTCTCCCCACTCATGCCCCGTGTCTGTCTCCTGTTGCCCCGCACCCCAGCTCATGCCCCGTGTCTGTCTCTGTTGTTCCCCACACCCCCCGCTCATGCCCCGTGTCTGTCTCCTGTTCCCCCCATCCCCCGCTCATGCCCCGTGTCTCTCTCCTGTTGCCCCCCACCCCCCGCTCATGCCCCGTGTCTGTCTCCTGTACCCCCCGACCCCCTGCTCATGCCCTGTGTCTGTCTCCTGTTCCCCCACCTGCTCATGCCCCGTGTCTCCCTCCTGTTGCCACCCCACTCATGCCCCATGTCTGTCTCCTGTTCCCACACCCGCTCATGCCCCGTGTCTCTCTCCTGTTGCCCCCCCACCCCCGCTCATGCCCCTTATCTGTCTCCTGTACTCCCCCACCCCCCGCTCATGCCCCGTGTCTCTCTCCTGTTGCCCCCCACCCCCTGCCCCGTGTCTGTCTCCTGTACCCCCAACCCCTGCTCATGCCCCGTGTCTCTCTCCTGTTGCCCCCTACCCCCCCGCTCATGCCCCGTGTCTGTCTTCTGTTCCCCCCACACCCGCTCATGCCCCGTGTCTGTCTCCTGTTCCCCCCATGCCCCGCTCATGCCCCGTGTCTGTCTCCTGTTGCCCCCACCCATGCCCCATGTCTGTCTGCTGTACCCCCCCACTCCACGCTCATACCCCGTGTCTCTCTCCTGTTGCCCCCACACCCCTGCTCATGCCCCGTGTCTTTCTCCTGTTGCCCCCCACTCCCCCACTCATACCCCGTGTCTGTCTCCTGTTCTCCCCACCCCTGCTGATGCCCCGTATCTGTCTCCTGTTCCCCCATCCCCCGCTCATGCCCCGTCTGTCTCCTGTTCTCCCCACCCCCCCGCTCATGCCCTGTGTCTGTCTCCTTTTCTCTCCACTCCCCGCTCATTCCCCGTATCTCTCTCCTGTTGGCCCCACCCCCTGCTCATGCCCCGTGTCTGTCTCCTGTTTCCCCCCACCCCCCGCTCATGCCCCGTGTCTCCCTCGTGTTCCCCACCCCACGCTCATGCCCCGTGTTTCCCTCGTTTTACCCCCCACCCCCCGTGCTCATGCCCCGTGTCTCCCTTGTGTTTCCACCACCCCCCGCTCATGCCCCTTGTCTCTCTCCTTCCCCCCCACCCCCGCACATGTCCTGTGTGTGCCCTGTACCCCCCCGCTCATGCCCCGTGTCTCTCTCGTGTTCCTCCCCACCCCCCGCTAATACCCCGTGTCTCCCTCATGTTCCTCCCCACCCGCTGCTCATGCCCCGTGTCTCTCTCGTGTTCCCCCCACCACCGCTCATGCCCCGTGTTTCCTTCCTTTTCCCTCCCACCCCTTGCACATGCCCCGTTTGTACCCTGTTCCCTCTCACCCCCCGCTCATGCCCATGTGTCTCCCCTGTTCCCCCCCACCCCCCGTTCATACCCTGTTGTGTTCTTTATATACCCCGACTTCCCTTTCCATGGTGGCCATCTTGGTAAAAGATTTTCCTTCCTACATCGGGACGCCACAGGCGTCCCGGTGTAGGAAGGAAAATCTTTTTGTTTTTTTTTACCACCCGGCGTTCCCACTTTGAGGACATAAGATGTTAGTGGTCTTCATCTATTGAAAAGGATGTTATGGTGACGTTGCACTAATAAAAACCTTTAAAATTTAGTAAAACGTTTTTTTTACAGGGACGTGATGGTTAAGTTGCACTAATAAAAACCTATGAAATTCAATGAAAAAACTTTATTAAAGGGACGTTATGGTTAAGTTGCGCTACTAAAAACCTATGAAATTCAGTGAAAAAACTTTGCCAAAGGGACGTTATGGTTCCAAGTAAAACTGAAAAACCCTTGAAATTCGCCAGTTATGGTAAGATAAGCAACCATAACTCGCGCCACCACCGTGCACTGCTAAGACCAACACCCAGGACATCAAAGATGACATCACAAATGTCATTGATGACATCACTGATGACATCACATGTCTGGCTCACTCTTTTTTCTTTTGCTGACATATCTAGGCCACATGGTTTTCTTCAGTAACAGTCAGAAACTAAAAATTCTATTTTATTTGTAGACGTATCCTTCAAGTAGATTCTTACAGTAATTCCCTTAGAGTCCAGTCACATCATATGAAACATATACATACGGGAAGACACAAGCTTGAAAGACAGCAATCCTTATTGTGCATATAGATAATCAATAGACTTATGAGCACTTTCTGATAGTTCTGTTTTTTTTTTTATGGCTGTACTTTCCCTGTATATGGTCATATTTGTATACATTGTACTCACACTACTTTCCTTAGGGTCCAATCACATCAAGTGATACATATACCTAGGGTAAATAGCAGCTTTGAAACAGAGCAATCAGTTATTTGCATGCAAATAATCAGTTAAATTATGAATTGTTTCTGCTACTACTTGTGCTTTTTTGCTAACTTCACTTTCCCTGTATATACCCATATTGGTATGTGTTCTTGTGTCTTTGTGTTTTGTCTATAGTAATGCAATTATGTAATACATGTGTTTTATTAGCTACTTATTACATATTTCACAGTACACAAAAATCTATTAAGAAAACAATTATCATTTCATTATTCAACATATTAATATTACGAATATTATACCTTCATCTTGTACACTGCACACAATGTTATGTTTCTGTATGAGTAGCTTAGTATACTAGATAGAACCCCATAATAGAATGCTATTTATATCAATGCATCGTTCAATGCACTAATTAGGGTATGATATTTATTGCAATGATCCTTGACACTTGTTTCGCAACATTATAATAAGAATCCCTTGTACACATATTTCATGAAAAGTACATACACATGTGATGTCATCAGTGATGTAATCAATGACATTTGTGATGTCATCTTTGATGTCCTGGGTGTTAGTCTTAGCAGTGCACGGTGGTGGCACGAGTTATGGTTGCTTAGCTTACCATAACGTGCGAATTTCAAGGGTTTCGCGGTTTTACTTGGAACCATAACGTCCCTTTGACAAAGTTTTTTCACTGAATACTATTTGGATTAGTGTATATGGAACATGTATGGGAGGAAGGGTCTTCAAGGCCCCCCTCCCCTCCATTTTTACCAAGCATGCAGACTATGACACGTCCAGCAGCCACCCTTGCGCCTGTGGCCAGGGATGCGGGATGACTGCAGGCCGACACATGTGGCTGCAATGCTCATCTGGTAGGATGGTACCATATTCCATTTTGTGACACACTCAGACTTCATTTTGAACATAACTACTTGGGCCTCACCGACCCAAGAGACCTGCAGGGCTGCAGCTCTCCCCTCCTGATTGTGCAGAGTGAGCAAGATCCTTCCCTCGCCCACCTCCCCTCGGCGGCCCTGCTGCAGGCCTGTTCTCACGGGAGAATAGGCACAAACAAGTTACATGACAAACACTGTATCTTTCACCTTCCGCTGTCCATCATTGACCTGCAGATGACCGAGCAGACGCTGGGGTTCGAGAAAAACAAGCTATCTCCATAATACTTGTCCTGTCCCCTCGCAGACCCCACATTTATGACACATTCTGTGGATAACCCCCAACTCTGTTCCCTGTTTGAAGTGCCAGACACGTAGGCCAAGCCCGTGCGCCACCCTGTTTAACCCATGCAGCTAATCCCTTTGAAGAGACTATAAATTCACTTCTGTTGTTGTATGCCACGAGATTGATTATATATAATGAAATAAGGTAACCCTCACCCATCCCCGACTGCACACATTGCAGCAATGAATTTTATGTTTACTCCTCTCACCGCCCAGCAAGTAGTATTGGATGTTACAAACTTCACAAAGCAATGTATGATATCAATATATATTCAATGATTTTCTAAATATGTACAATTTTCAATATATTGAAGGAGTATCTCAGTATGTATGGTTTATTATGATGTATGGCAATTGTACATAGAGTGTCTTTCGCATCATGTGTATAACCCTGCAAGTATTGAAATCATGTACCCCATATTGCAAGTAAAGATTTCCACACCTCTTAATGTACCTATACATACACTAACCTATTTTCTCCCTCATTCATATTATTCATGTGTACTCCCTGCAAAATGCACGATATATGGCACAACAAGCTATAGGGCCTTCTCTCCTCTCTCCTGCAGCGCCACATGCCCAGCACCCACCTTTCTCCCCTCTCTGGCCAGGCTGAAATGTAAAGCCTTGGTTCTACCGATAATATGATGCTATGATTGTAACCCCTCACTCTACCCCTGAGCCAGTACTGTGTTCACCTTCCTGGTCCCCCATACTCCTCTCATTCCACCACCTTTTGTAATGGCCATGTGCCTTCTGACTGGATAGTATCCCAGTTCACCCCGACCCTGACTGACCATGGTGGCCATATATTTATTCTTGTACTAAACTACTATATAGATGTCCCCCCGCTAGATCTAACGAAGGACAAAGATAGATGTATCCCTGGAACGTGCCCCCTGATAAGCCTCCTGAACCCATGAAAGCTGCTCACCTATTGCTCGCCGTGTGTATAATATTCTTTAGAATAATGAATGACTCGCACCCAGAACTATGTGTTATGTCTCCTGTGATGTTAGAATAATGATTCATAGGATTTATATGGCATCATGAATTATGTCTAACCAAGAATGAGTGTGTGAGGCCACAAGGGCAAATGTCAGCATAATCAAAGGTGTATCAATCAACCATCAACCGACCAAAGCTCCACCCTGATGAGTTCAGCTGACCTGCAGGCATCGCGCTGGCACCACGTGGACCTCTGCCAATCCCGGAGCACCAGGCATAAGGACTACATAGTAGCTAGTCTTCACCACCCAATCCCCACAACTTATGTACCCCCTATAGCTTATGTCATCTATGATGCAACTTTGCAATAAATAAGAATATTTGCTGATGTTTTGGCAGAGGGCTCTCTGAGTTTGCAGAGTTCTCTGCTTGCCCTATATTGGATTTGATAAACTTTTACTTTTAACTTCACCCACACTTGGTCCTGGTCTCATTTCCATTTGGGGGGTGTCCATTATTGACTCTCACTGGGGAGTTTTAAATGCCTTATTTGGGGAGGCTCACTTTCAAGTGGTGACACCTAGGACGTGATTTGTCCTTTTGTTCCTTTTGGCACAAGATGTTCCCGGCCACAGCACAGACCCATGGCGCGCCCCCTCAAGTGAGCTGCCTGCCTATGGCAACTGGTACGCTTAGACATGCGAATGCAGTAGGGCGAGAGGGTACGGGTCCCACTTTACAAAACCCATAGTACCACTCGCCGGGCGCAGCCATTGAGCGTGGGGCAGCACCTGGATGGACCGGGTCCAGAGGGTCTCGGATCAAGACGGACATGTGAGTATCAAATGCGAGCAACATTAAAAGGATTTGGATGTAGAACATAGTATACAAGGTCAGACTAGGTTAAGGGGGCTCTTGGGAGTATAATTACTATCTTCATTATTTTTCTTTCTCTGCATATGGCCATTAGAATGAGTTAAAGAGATAATGAGGTGAAAAAGGAGTATGGGAACCTAGCTCTGCGAGGAGGTAGAAGGCGGCGCTGCATAGTTCTATCTTGACTAGTACTGGGAATAAGTGGAAAATAGAAGAAATAGTGGGAGTCTCGCATAATGGGAAGAGTCGGAATACAATTTAGAAAAGCTGTAATCTTTTTCTTTTTCTGATTTACGGCAAGATATTCAGGCAACCTAAGGCATAAGGGGTGCTGGGGTAAGGGAGATCCTCATTAATAGGAGCATTGAGAGAAGACAGGGAGCATATGTGTTATGTGTTGTATGTGAACTATCTCTTGGTCAATGTTATGTACAGAATTTGTGATGTCTTTTTGTGATCACTGCATTCTAATAATGGCTAAAATAACTGTAATGTTGTCCTATCAATAAGTGGTCATTGTAAGTGTGATACTTTTCACGACTCGGTGTAGGTGTATAGAAGTGGTACATCAACGACACAATACTGGTATAGTTAGCACTGAAACTACATAACACACACACCAACAAAAGGTACAATGGGGGAACGAGAACTTGACATGGGTGCAGAAACACCACTGGCCCATATTTGTCAGAGCCTACCAGGTTATTCTACCAGGTTATTCAGAGAGAATAACTAAATACCATGACCAGTGGATCATGGAATTAAAAGGAGAAGGGCTACCACAGGTATGGCCCCAGGGAGGATCATTTGATAAAAACATACTGGATATAGTGGCCACATGCCTATTTGTAAAATATAAACGAAAACAATTACATAATAGAAGGGAGATATTAGACCTATGGAGGTTATTTGAAGAGGTGCCTCCAATAAAAATGAAAGAGCAAATAAAGGAACAGATTGCATCTCCCCTGGCAATAGAGAATCACGGAAAGAAGGGCGAAAAAAAGGAAGAGCCAGTAGAGGTTGTACGGATATACCCCCTCTTAATCAAACCAGTGACAGCCGAGGGATACAGTGACCCGGTGTATGTGTCAAAACCCACCTTCGCAACCCCACCATGACCCACAGCACCCCCACCATATGAGTGCCCAAGAGCGAGTGGACAGGTGAGTACCCAGTCAATAGATGTTGAAAAATTCACAGAAGATTTAGACTCAAGGTTATAGTTAGCCTGGAGTGAACTGTTCAGGCTAGGAGATATGTGCAAACAGAGTGGATCAGGTACTTCCAGGGTCGATCAGTCACAGAGATCACAGACACCCGACAGATCCATAGAAGAAGGGTGGAAGAAGGGGGAGATATTATTTCGAATAAACGATGAACCAACAAGAATAATAGAGTTAGAGCAACACACTCCTGAGGGAGAAACAATGGGAGAGGGTATGGCATCGGGAGGAGCGGAAGAACTATGGTGTGACACTGAGGAAGAGGAGTTAGAAGGGAGGAGAATAGGGATTGCAGCAGGAGGAGCACAGGTGAGGTTAGACGAAACACCTCTGGGGCGGGCAATGGAAGAGGAATGGAATGGTAGACTAAGAAGCAGAGTGGGGAGGATGGCCTTATTGGGAAAAAGAGGGACAAAAGTGAGTACGGGAAAAGGGACAAAAGGAAGGTTGCAGCTACTACTGATACACAGGGGAGGAGGGAGAGCAAATTACATACCATGGGCTCAGATGGATAAAGCAAATTGATAAAAACTCTTACCCCCACTTTCAGGAGGTGCAAGTAAATGATATACGCATTCAAAAAGAACACTGCAGGGGTTCATTTGGCAGCACAGGTGAGGTTAGACGAAACACCTCTGGGGCGGGCAATGGAAGAGGAATGGAATGGTAGACTAAGAAGCAGAGTGGGGAGGATGGCCTTATTGGGAAAAAGAGGGACAAAAGTGAGTACGGGAAAAGGGACAAAAGGAAGGCTGCAGCTACTACTGATACACAGGGGAGGAGGGAGAGCAAATTACATACCATGGGCTCAGATGGATAAAGCAAATTGATAAAAACTCTTACCCCCACTTTCAGGAGGTGCAAGTAAATGATATATGCATTCAAAAAGAACACTGCAGGGGTTCATTTGGCAGCACAGGTGAGGTTAGACGAAACACCTCTGGGGCGGGCAATGGAAGAGGAATGGAATGGTAGACTAAGAAGCAGAGTGGGGAGGATGGCCTTATTGGGAAAAAGAGGGACAAAAGTGAGTACGGGAAAAGGGACAAAAGGAAGGTTGCAGCTACTACTGATACACAGGGGAGGAGGGAGAGCAAATTACATACCATGGGCTCAGATGGATAAAGCAAATTGATAAAAACTCTTACCCCCACTTTCAGGAGGTGCAAGTAAATGATATATGCATTCAAAAAGAACACTGCAGGGGTTCATTTGGCAGTAGGTGACATTAAGAGCTTGCTTGTGTCCATAGTGGGTGATCAAGCTGATCATGTTTGGGTGAAAGCAGGCTTCCCAGCAATAACATTAGATTGTGATCGCCATGATAGCGCATCCTTTAACACAGTAAGAGCAAGAATCTGGGACACATTAAGAGACACATTCCCAGATACACATGACTTACAGTCAGTAATGCAGTGCACAATGAATGACGAGGAAGATGCAATGGCCTTCATTTTACGGGTGCAGGAGATGGGGAGAGCGGAGACGGGCACGGGCTGGGATCAGTCAACCTCCCTGTTCTACTTTATAATAAAAAGAGGGCTTCCGAAGGAAGTTTAGTAAGCGTTCGATAAAATCGCTGGGATTGAAGCCAAGGGCTGGCCCGAGATACAAAGCATCATAGTACACCATTGCTAAAGGATCAAAGAAAGGGAGAAAGAGATAGCACAGAGGCAAAATTAATTCAGACACAACTAGTGAAGGTCACAGCAGTTGTAACCGCACTCCCCACACAAAGGGAACGAGAGGAGGAGGAAGGGTCAACGGTAATACAAACTAGCTTGGCAGCTAATTGGGCAGGAAATGGACAGGAGCAGTGCAACAATGAGGAACAATACAGAGGGCCACAGTGGCAAGTAAGGAACGCCCGTGGAGGAAGAGGTGGGTACAGAGGACAAAGAGGGGGTGCTGCAGGGTAGCAGGATCAGAGATACACAGATGAGCGCAGAGCATTGCTGCATAATGTTCAACAGCACCCACAATACCGCAAACACCTGACCCATGTACAAGGTAACCCTTTCGTCACAATGGCAAACGGTGCACCTGCACCCTTTGGTGGAGTGGAAGTGGTATCTGGAAATGTCTTTGACAATGGGGGAATGACAAGACATCCAGCGTAGGACAGCCCACAGATAGCACTTGCATGTCCAGTACTATCGACGACCCTCGATGCAGCAGAAGAACCATTGGTAGGGACGGAGATAGGGAATAAACAAATAATTTTTATGGTAGACACGGGAGCCGAAAAATCATGCCTATGAGAAGGCAGGTTTCTGTTATCTAATTGTAAATTGGAAACGCAATGGTTCTCTGGGGCGGTGGTCGAAGTTCCTTACACAGAAGATTTTGATGTAACAGTAGGAGGGAAGACAGTATGAGCACCTTTACCATACTATGAAGAACCAACAATTAACTTGCTGGGGGAGAACCCCCTTAGCAAGCCCAATATGACTATATCATTCACTGAAAGAGGGATAGTCTGCTCTACCCCGGGGATTGCGAGTGATGTTGGAAGTACACACATGAGCCACAGCACTGGAGGTACGAGGGATACCAGTTGACCCAGACATGTTCATCCAGGGCTAAAAACACTAGCACGAATGGTCCCGGAGCTAAAGCGCCAATAGTAGAAAGTGCCCACAGAGTTTGCTTTCCGCCCCATAGCACACCCAGAAATAATGCCAGGAACAGTGATGTCCTTAGATTTGCATGCATTACAGGTGTCCGTGCAAAGAATAGTGATCATAGGAATGGACACACATGGGTGTAAGTGGCAAACAGTATTGTGCATTAATGCTAATATTGCACTGCAATATTTGTCAAATGAGGACCTTTTTACTGATTCAGACAGTGATGGGGAGATAGTGATGGAGATTGCGATCCCCTGCGATCCCCTGCGATATCATGATACAAACAAGACAAGTACTAATACAGTTGATGGCAGTGGTAGGGGCGCCACCTTCCTTTTTCAATGATGAAATGCAACTGGTGCCACACGAACTGTGGACTACAGGCCCACATGATGTGGGTCTGCTGCGCGAGGTGACGCCAGTAAAAATAAAACTCAAACTAGGGGCATTGCTGCCCCGAGTAAAACAATACCCCCTGTCCCGAGAAGCAGAAGAAGGGATACAAGAAACAATATATGCACTGCTGGTGCAAGGCATAATAGTGCCCTCAAATTCACCATGTAATACCTGCATCTACCCCATCAAGAAAGCAAAGGGTGAGGCGTGGAGGATGATCCAGGACCCACGCCCCCTTAATGACATCATAGAAAAATAATTTTCATTAGTACCAAATCCTGCATCAATTCTGTGTAGTATACCAAAAGATGCATCATGTTTTACAGTGGTGGATCTAAAGAACGTATTCTTCTCAGTCCCACTGGACCCTGGGTCCCAATATTTGACAGCGTTCACCCTAGGAGGGAAAAGATATGAGCATTGCAGATTACCTCAGGGATACTGTGAGACCCCAAGTATATTGAACAGAATTCTACATGAAGATCTGGGGAATATTGTCACAAATAGCATGATCATTCAATATGTAGATGATCTCCTGATTGTTGGGAAAGATGAAGATGAGCTCAGAAAAGACTCTATTACGCGTTTGACATTTTTGGCCCATAAAGGTTACAAGCTGAATAAGGAGAAATTACAATACTGCCAGGAAGAAGTGTTGTATCTGGGTCAATTGATATCAAAGGATGGTAAAAGAATCATACCAGACAGAGCAGCTGCAGTACACACTGTAAATGAGCCCAAGACAGTGAAGAAAATGCAGAAATTCCTTGGCATGTGCAATTACTGCCTGGCCTGGATCTCAGAATATGCAGTATACACAAAACCATTACTGCAGGGACTTAAAGAAGCACCGAGGGAAAGCACAGAAATACAATGGACAGCAGAAATGCATGATGCATTCAGCACATTAAAAGAACTGATCTCAAAAGCACAGGTACTCGCAAACCCAGATTATGAAAGCAAGTTCTACTTATTCTCACGTTGTAATGGGACACTCATGACCGCAGTGCTAACACAAAAAAACAGCCTCAGCGTTCGCAATAGAGAAAAGTGCATCAATTGTGATGGGATGTTCTGTGACACTGTTTGTGGTACATTCACTATTCGCAATATTAGAAAGATCAAAGAGCACACTGACAACGCAAAGAGCCACAGCCTACGGGATTATCCTATCCTATCCAGCGCTAACATACACATTTATCACAGACGCGTTCACAGTGGAAGACATGCAAACACACATTTGTGCTACATATAGAGGAGAAGTTGGAGACACACCCACTGCAAGTGAAAATGCACTATCTGAAGGAGAAATACACTTTATAGATGGGTCAGCATCAATAAATTCAGAGACAGGATAGAAACATGTGGGGGTGGCTGTTGTGCGACCAGAGGAAGGTAAATATGAAATACTTGTCCAACAAAGGTTACCTGCCCATTACTCAGAACAAGCAGCAGAGTTAGTAGCACTCATCGAAGCACTGCATGCAGCGAAGGGATGCGCGGTTACCATATACACTGACTCTGCACACATGACAACCACAGTACATGGGGGATTGGCTAGATGGGGGAGGAGAGGATTTCACAGAGTAGACAGATCCCCAGTACAGCATGCAGAGCTACTAAAATAGATGATAGAGGCGTTAAAGGAACCTACAGTTGTGGCCATAGTGAAATGCCAAGCCCATACAAACAACAGTGACATCATCTCTTTAGGAAAAGAGGCATCAAATTTAGCCAAGGAAAAAGCAGGTGAGTACATATTGTAAAAACATGTGGAAGAAGATTGCCCTGATGGGTATAATTCAATGGCCATTTCGCAGACATTAGAATTACAACAAGGAGTGACTGTTGAGGAAAAAGAAGTTGTGGGAGAAAAGAGGGTGTAGCCAGTCATCCACTGATCTCCTTTGACGTCAAAACAATACAGGTAAAGCAGTAATGCCCCATAAGCTACTAGAAATTGCATTCCAACAGCTTCACTTCCCAGCTCACAATGCCAAACAACACATTGCAGCAGAGATACAGTAAAATTGGTTTGCCCCAGTGTTGCAGGAACATATATCAAAACTGGCCATGGAATGTACAACATGTCAAATATATAATTCAGGGATGACACTCAGAACACTATGAGGAACACTGCCCAAACCAAATGGCCCATTCTGGGAGTTGCATATAGATTACGCCGACATGGGCAAAAGATGCAATGGATCCCGCTACATGATAGTGGTGGTTTGCCCTTTCTCAAGATGGGTAGAGGCAGGACCCCGCGCCCACCCAGATGCAAAATGTGCAGCAATGTACCTAGTGCAGGAGATGTTTCCCCGCTGGGGAATCAGCGACGTAATACACTCAGATAACGGGACACATTTTGTCAATGATCTGTTCAAAGAAGTAACAGCAATGTTGGGAATAATACATAAATTGTGCACAATTTATCATTCACAATTGAACGGCGTGGTTGAGAAAATAAACAGCCTCCTGAAGGGTAGATTGTCGAAATTGTGTTTCACACTAAAGAAAAACTGGGTGTACTGCCTACCCCTGGCCTTGTTTGAACTGAGAAATCAACCAAGCAAGGACCCCCATTTGTCACCCCATGAGATTGTGACAGGAAGATGCATGCTCACAGCCCACTCTGCAGATACTCAGATGCCCACAGGAGTGCAACAGTATTAGGGGAAGAATTTGATGAATACTTGACTAAGCTCACTAAAGCTGCCCGTATGATTGCCAGGCAGCTAACACCCCCGTTTACACAGGAAGCAACAAGTGACCCAATAACACCAGCAGCAGACAGTCCAAATGGTCAGCTAATGCCAGGGCAGATGGTGTATGTGAGAAGTTTCGTACGTCGGTGGAAAACTCCAAGATTTCATGGCCCATATGAAGTAGTATATTGCACACCCACTGCTGTAAAGGTGAAGGGGCTGAGATACTGGATACATTTGACAGACGTACGAAAAGCTTATGAAAGTGTAACACAAGAAACAGAAACGGGAATGGCAGAAGAAGCAACACAAACTTAATAAAAGAAACGTGTAGATTGAGAGGTACACACATGTCTGAAAGAAGGAATACTAAGTGAAGAAGTAGAATGATGTTTAAAAAAACGTTAATGAAACAAAGAAAAATTGCTCTCTCTCTATCTCTTTCTCTCTCTTTCTTTCTATCTCTTTCAATCTCACAGTTGTAAGTAATAGTATGGTAATGATAATCGAAGAGAACAAATAAATGGTAATAATAAGAAAATGAAATGAACAGAAATATGTATGTGAAAATAGTAATGTATATGAGTTGCTTAATACACTTTTATGTCTCATTATGTAGGAGAAACAATGGCAACGGAGGGGCCACCCGATGTAAACAGCATTAGAATAGATAGAAATGGAAATAGTAACTTCGACTTGCGTAGATACAGTTACGAATGTGGTCTGTTTATGTGTGTGGTGATATTTTTCTCAATGATGTTTGGACTAGTAGTATATTGGACGGTAGCATTTATATCCATTGATATAAATGAGGGGGGAGGGAATGGAACAAGTATAACACAGGGGACTCACCTCATATGGGATGGGCTTAAACTAATATGGGGACACGGGACACACCACGGTGGCACACAGCATACAAATAGCACAAGTGATGCACAGGTGTCAGTACGCCCCACTGCCCCATACAATGCATCTGAATACAACATTTATGAATTGAATGACCCAAGTTGTTCAGATTTACCCTGGTTATACGATGACACCACCAGAACTGTGACACCCCTATCTTAAACTACTATAGGGAATCCTTCCCCCACAAATGGAGCGAAAGAAAATGTCGAGACAGCCGAGAGGTTTATTGCCTTGTATAATGAATGGGAAAAGGGTGGGGCGGGGGAACACCTTTAATGCAGAATGATGTAGAGAAAGGAAAAGTACATCCCAAAAGTAATAGAAGAAAAAGAATGAAGGCTGGGAGGAGGAAGTATGTTGAATATTCTGGATTGGGATTAGACACAAAAGAAGATCCACAACACCCATACCAGTCCAATAAGTGGTATGCAGACATGAGTTCCACTGCAAAGCAAACAACTAACGAGAGCTGTTACATGTGCTCTCTCATCCCCCATGCCTCAGGTACCCCTAAATTGCTCCTGCCACAAGAATCACCCATTGCAGATGCCCAGTGTCTCCTTCATCTCGCCTTATGCAGAATAAAGAACACCTTCCAGTCACACATAGTTTATTTTGAAATGCTACAGAATGAAAAAAAAACTTGCTATTCAAGACCCAAAAGGGGTGGTGTGCCTGAAGGAACCATATTTAGTGATTAGAGGGACATTGTATTCGGACAATAAATGGCTAGATGGACAAATGACATGCAAGGCAGAAGCGCTACGAGGGTTGGCAGCAGAAAAGTTGCAGTAGATTGAGAAAACATGCACTCTGGTATGGACACAAAACATCACAAAGCTCACTTGGGTAACAGCTTTGGAAAAGCTCTTCAAACTGCACAAAGAAATTACCTACGAACTGTGCTTTCTTGGAGAAGGAAAAATAAACATGGGCACAAATAAGAACTGGAACAAAACGCACATCATCCCAGACATGAAGAAAGGGACAGCTGCATTAATGGATACTTACTGGGTTTGCAGTAAACAGGCATACTTGTACCTCCCACAGTCATGGAGGGGCACGTGTTCTCTGGCAACGCTGCATTCCGCCATGAAGGTGGTCCTGGAGAGTCATATTCAAGAGGGGAAGGGGTTGCCGGCCGTCCAAGAACCAAAGGCTCCACAACCAACGGATGAGGCCCCAGTTTATGCCCTATCCGCGGAGAACATGCAAAGCCCAGTATCCAGAAAAGAAGGTTGTCCAATTACATATCTAAGGCATCCACAGAACTCTTGGCACAAATTCCAGACAGGTTCCGGTTATTCAATTCCACTGAAACATTTTTCGCCTCCCTCATCCCAAGTATCCAGGCGCAGACCAACGCACATTGGCTGCAAATTATGCGCTGGGAGCTGATCCAAATGGCCAATTACACAGAAGAAGGATTCAACGTGATCAAGGTGGAGCTAAGGGCCCTATGGCTAATGACAATGCAGAACAGGTACGTCCTAGACCTGTTGACGCCCATGGATGGAGGTGTTTGCCGAAAAATCGGGAGCGCAGGTTGCACTTTCGTACCTTCTGCAGACATGGACAATGGAACTCTGTCTCACGTTATTGCAGCCGTGCACAACCTGGGCAAGCGGATGAAGAAAGAAGGTGGGGTGGAGCCAAGCTCGTGGTTCGATGACCTTTTTTCATGGGTACCTTCCTGGCTCGGGATGACTGTCAAGTTATTGGTGCCTATCATCGTTTTTCTGCTCCTAATTTTTTGTGTGTGTCAGCTAGGTCTTCAATGCTGTGCAAACGCAGTACCTAATGGTGCAATAATGATGGTGACACTGGGTAACGCTAAAGGAGTGGCACAAATGACACATGAAGCCCAAGTACAAACAGGAGCGGATCACGGACCCAAATATAGAATGGTACCACTGTATTATGATGGGTACTTAGTAGATCATTTATATCACACAACAATAAAAGAACCACGTACACTAGAATGGTATAAGGAGGTGTGGGTAGTCCTGGAGGGAGACGGGGGGTGGATATACATGACTTTCACTCCTGATGAATATGCGAGGGTGGAGCAGAGCCTCAGGGGAGTGTGTAGGGCCTGGATGCCACAAAAGGGAACTCCGGCCTGGGACGAAGCAGTATTGGATGAGGAAGAATTGAAGAGGTTGGGTGAAATGCAATATTCGTTACTTAACTAACGAAAGGGGGGAATGTATGGGAGGAGAGGTCTTCATGGGCCTCCTCCCACCATTCTCACCAAGCATGCAGACTATGACTCGTCCAGCAGCCGCCCTTGCGCCTGTGGCCAGGGACGTGAGATGACTGCGGGCCGACACATGTGTCTGCAATGCTCATCTGGTAGGATGGTACCATACTCCATTTTGGAACACACTCAGACACCATTTTAAACATAACTACTTGGGCCTCACCGACCCAAGTGGCCCGCAGGGCTGCAGCTCTCCCCTCCTGATTGCGCACAGTGAGCAAGATCCTTCCCTCGTCCTCCTCCCCTCAGCGGCCCTGCTGCAGGCCTGTTCACACGGGAGACTAGGCACAAACAAGTTACATGACAAACACTGTGTCTTTCACCTTCTGCAGCCCATCATTGACACATGCTGTGGATAACCCCAACACTGTTCCCCGTTTGAAGTGCCAGACACTTATACCAAGCCTGTGTGCCACCCTGTTTAACCCATGCAGCTAATCTCTTTGAAGGGACTATAAATTCACTTCTGTTGTTGTATGCCACGAGATTGATTATATATAATGAAATAAGGCAACCCTCACCCATACCAGACTGCACACAGAGCATCCATGAATTGTATGTTTACTACTCTCACCGCCGAGCAAGTAGTAATGGTTGTTACAAGCTACAAACAACAATGTATGATATCAATATTTATTCAATGATTATCTAAATATGTACAATTTTCAATATATTCAAGGAGTATCTCAGTATGTATGGTTTATTATGATGTATGGCAATTGTATATAGAGTGTCTTTAGTATCATTTGTATAACCCCACAAGTATTGAAATCATGTACCCCATATTGCAAGAAAAGATTTGCACACCTCTTCATGTACCTATACATGCACTAACCTATTTTCTACCTCATTTGTATTATTCATGTGTACTCCCCGCAAAATGCACAATATATGACACAACAAGCTACAGGGCCTTCTCTCCTCTCTCCTGCAGCACCGCATGCCCAGCCCCCACCTTTCTCGCCCCTCTGGCCAGGCTGAGATGTAAAGCCTTGGTTATACCGACAATGTGATGCTATGATTGTAACCCCTCACGCTCACCCTGAGCCAGCACTAGGTGTTCACCTTCCTGGGCCCCCAGACTCCTCTCATCCCACCACCTTTTGATGTAATGGCCATGTGCCCTCTGACTGGATAGTATCCGAGTTCACCCCAACCCTGACTGACCACAGTGGCCATATATTTATTCTTGGACTAACATACTATAAAGATGTTCCCCCCGCTAGATCTAACGGAGGAAATAGATGTATCCCTGGAACGTGCCCCTGATAAGCCTCCTGAACCTGTGAAAGCTGCTCACCTATTGCTCACCCCGTGTATAATATTCTTTAGGATATTGAATGACTCACACCCAGAACTATGTGTTATGTCTCCTGTGGTGTTAGAATAACAATTTGTAGGATTTAAATGGCATTATGAATTACGTCCAACCAAGAATGAGTGTGTGAGGCCACAAGGGCAAATGTTAGCATAGTGAAAGATGTATCAATCAACCATCAACCAACCAAAGCTCCACCCTGATGTGTTCAGCTGACCTGCCCGGATTACCGGGCATAAGGACTACATAGTAGCTAGTCTTCACCACCCAATGCCCAGAACTTATGTGCCCCCTATAGCGTACATCGTCTATGATGCAACTTTGTAATAAACAAGAATGTTTCCTGATGTTTTGGCAGAGCGCTCTCGGAGTTTGCAGAGTTCTCTGCTTGCCCTCTATTGGATTAGATAAACTTTTACTTTTGACTTCACCCGCACTTGGTCTTGGTCTCATTCCCATTTGGGGTGTGTCCAATATTGACTCTCACTGGGGAGTTTTAAATGCCTTATTGGGGGACACTCACTTTAAACATTTGCATAATTTACACTTTATTTAGGCAAAAGTTGAATACTGCAATCAGTTGTAATGTACACTTTGCATACAATCTAGTGTAAGTTGATCCAGATTCACTAAGCAAACACACTAACACCACAACATAGCCTTACTAATTTCTGGAGTTGGAAATCACACCATTGCAAGTGAACCTAAGTGCGAGCTACCACAACAATATTTGTACCAACCAATAGCAGCAGTGCTATTAACCAGTGAGTGACCCTGTTCTAAGGGTCAAAACGACTGTGTACACAGAGGGGTTTCTATTCCTAAAAACTGCCTTCATGGCAATGTATGAATTATGAACTTTTCAATGCAGTGATTCCAAGCCAGTCATTAAATGTGATTAAGTGCATGAAACTCCAGAAAGGCTCAGTTCTGAAAAAAACAACAGTGAAGAAATAAGAAGAGAACTTGGAATCATGAATGTGACCAGCCAACATGTGTTTCGACCATTGAGTCATCATCAGGACAAACACATATTACATCAGTACTCTGATCTCACATAGAACAACTCAAGGTCAACTGCTGCAGTTGAAAGTGCTCACAGGAATCGGGCTACATACAGTACATACAGCTCCTGCGTCTCCCCAACCCTCTACAACATCATTATCAAGCCCCTATTTGACAAATTGGACAGACCGGGTGTTACATACACCAACTATGCAGACGTCACCCAGATCCGCATATCCCTTTCAGGCAACTTCAATTCAGGTAAACAAAATATACCTCATCATTCAGGCCTGGATGGCCACACATGGACTATGCCTGAATGATGAGAAAAACGAAATCCTGCTCCTCGGCTCTAACGCCAACCTAAAAAAACTCAGCCCCAACTACAAGGCATTCAACATTGATGGCAACACCATCACAGTTGCCAAAACTGTGAAAACTCTTGGTTTCCACCTTGACTCAGCCTTGTCACTAAAAAAAACAAGTAAACTGACTAGCATCCTCTACTGCCTGCACATGCAGGCTTATCAGGGCAAGCCGAGGATTCCTCACCCAAGCCAGCTGCATCATCATCGCCAATGCCCTAATACTTTCCAGACTTGATTATCGTAATGCCATGTACCTAGGAGCCAACAATTACATAATCAACAAACTTCAAACACTGCAAAACAATGCACTTAGAACAGCCCTTAACCTACCTTCCAAGGAACACAATTCTAACAAAAGAAGAGAACACAAATGGCTCAAAATCTGTGACCGCATATCACTCAAAACAGCATCACTCACCTTCAAATGCCTAAACAATGCAGCCCCCCCCCTATTTTACAACCAGAATTGTAAAAAGAACCTCCACCCGCCCCACCAGATCCATTAACCCTTACTGCCTACAGGTACCCACATTTAAAAAAAAAGAAAACGGGGCGGTAGCAGCTTCCCTGTCATGGCAGCACAACATTGGAATGCTCTCCCACTCAACTTTAGAACAGACCAATCCTACCACAGCTTCAGACGAAATACTCTCACCTGGTTATGATCCAACGACCCCCATGACTGAACCGAGCACTCCCACACCAACAGACCTTAGCCAACCTGACTGTACATATGTGCATTCCCTTAATGACCAGCCGAAATGTAACCTACTGTATGTATATATGTATATATGCCATTTCACCAGATTGTACAAAATGCAATGTTTCTGCCTTATATTCAATTTTGCCCTATCTTGTAACTGAGGGGTCGATTCATGGAGCAAACGTGCGCCGAAAATCCCAGTGCAAGCAGGCGCAAGGTGGCGCAAGCGTGAGAAACCCAGCGCACGCGCACGCGTGCGATTCAAGGAAGAGGCTGCGCGTGTTTCCCGCTGTCCGTGTGCCAAATCCTGCCATGGAGCACGCGGGCACACACGGCGTGCGCTACGCGCACAGCAAAAGTGCACATAGCGTGGCGCACACAACCAAAGTGGCCGGAACAGTGGGCATAACACGCGGAATGGGGAATAACGCGTGAAAAAGAAGGCGTAACTGGGGAAGTACTGCAGGGAACTACACAAATGCCCACACGCATGTGAACAACCCGTATTCATGGATTCGAATACAGGAAACCCACGCATGGCAAAAGACGCACACAGGCGTCAACGCGTCCGCCACACGAAGGCAGGCGGAAGCGTCCCCGCGCACAGTATAAAAGTGCGCGCAAACAACAAACACGTATATACAGCTACAATGAATGCCCCATTTGTCGCAGCACTGATCGAGGGACACTGCAGGAGGAGGGGAATAGCCAGGGTACGCATTTTCGCACCACGGACAAGCCTTTTTGGGATGCCTGATGGCCAGGTCTACGGCAGGTATAGGTGTCCACCCCATATCATCCTAGACCTGGTCAGGGAGTGGGAAGATGACCTTACATCCCCCACCCTTTGCTCCCAAGCATTGAGCCCCTTGGAGAAGGTGCTCAATGTCCTGCATTTCTTGGCCATTGGGTCATTTCAGCGGACTACTGTCATAGTGGGGGGTCTCACAGGCCACGCAGTCACGCTGCCTACACCAGGTACTGGCAATCATGACAGTGCGCCCCTCAGTCCGCAGGCACATATACATGCCCAGAACACCCGCAGAAAGGCAGGCTGTTGTCCTGGATTTTTTCAGGGTGGCACACTTCCCCAAAGTGCTTGGTGCCATAGATTGCACCCATGTGGCCCTACGTCCACCTAGGGCCACTGAGCACATCTACCGAAACCGCAAGCACTGGCATTCTATCAATGTACAGGTGGTATGCGATGCAAAGGGAATCATCATCTCTGTCTATGCAAACTACCCTGGCTCCACCCATGACAGTTTCATATACAGAATGTCCGCCCTGAGCCGGGCCCATGAAGCTGGGCAGCATTGCGACACCTGGCTCCAAGGTGAGTACAAATGCCCTTGCACATGCATGCATGTCACACACACACACAAATACACAAACCCCAATAATCACAACCATTTACACCTCCCCAGGGGACAGTGCCTACCCTGTGAGCAACCACATGATGACGCCAATCCAGAACCCCACCACACCACCCCAGGTAAGATACAACGCCGCCAATATTGCAACCAGGGCCATAGTGGAGCGCACATTCGGAGTGCTCAAGTCACGTTTCCGCTCCCTTGACCGCTCTGGCGGGCAGCTACTCTATGCACCCCCAGTAGTGTGCAGGATCATTGTGGCAGCATGTGTCCTGCACAATGTTGCAACACGGCATGGCTTACCGGTGGACATGGTGGTGCCTCCACATCCCCAACCACAGGCACAGGCGCTGGCCATGGGAGGGGACAGGGCACGTGGCGAGGAAACCCGGACCCAGCTTGTGGCCACATTTTTCACCTAAACCCCCACCCCTGCGGAGTGCACACAGGCCTGGCACATACCAGGTGACAATCAATGATGACAAAGAGACAGTCAACTGTCACAACCCTACCACCCTGAGATAGTTGCCATGGAAGTGCCACATTGTATGCATCCCTAGCTACTTAAACACAAGCTATCCTGTGTGACCAAAAGGCACACATATGACATGACATGATATGGCATTTGTAACATGCCTATACACAAGTGTTTCAAGGTGCGACGAGGCAGGGAGGGGGGAACAAGGGAAGACAGACAACGATACTACTAGGCCAGGTGTCATTTAGATTGTGCAAGTGCAGGGGTAGAGGGAAGGGAAAAGTGCAAGGGGAAGGGGAGGGGGGGAGTGCAGTACAGGGTAAGTAGACTAAAAAACAAATAAATAGGCCAGCTGGTGGCAACTGCAAAGGTAAGTGCAGACAAGTGCTGGGAAGGGGGGGCTTTAGGGATAGAGAGACAGTCCCGCAGTGCAAGGGTTGCCAGGGAGGCAGTGCAAGTGGAGAGTGGCTGGGCCAGGGACCGAAGTTGGTGAGAGTGGCCCAGTTGCAGATCCAGTGCAGTTCCAGTGAAGAATTTTGCAAGGGAGAGGGAGAGAGAAAGCAGAAGCAAAGAGGAAGGTCTTGAGGTGCTTCCGGAACCGGAGGTGGTTCTCCTCAGATTCAAGTGAGGCAGGAAGGCTGTTCCAGAGGGAGGCCCCTGCCGCGGAGAGAGATCTACCCCCAGCTACTTGTTTTGAGAAGCGGATGACCCTGACATGCAAGGTGTGAATCACACACACCTGCAAAACAGGCCATGACCATCACTGTTATGTCACTCAAACCCTCCCAAACCACAACATGACATGGCAAGCAATACCCATACACCAACACAGTACCAATAAGGTACACATTGCCATGTCAAAAATGTACAGTGGCATCAGACAATGATGCCTGACATGGAATCAGATGAAATGACTGACCAACAACCTCCCACCCAAAATAAGTCATTCCCAAATGCATTACAAAAGTTGAAGACGTAACATAACAATGAATGCCTGTCTACATGCACATTGTGCATTGCAAAATCAACACTGCAGCTTCTGTGTGCTGTGTGCAACTCCTGCAACACACTGCTCAGCGCACAGCACAGTGAACAGCTATTGTGTGTGATGCACACCCTGAGCATCACATCTGACCGACAAACCACATCAAAAAGCAAATTAGGCATGTACAGGATCCATAATTGGTCACAGAACATGTGCTGCAGGCACACAGTGGGCACAAGAAGGCAAACAGAGTGTACACGTGGATATCCAAGGGTGGTTGTACATGTAGGGCATCATAGTGCAAGTGTGTGGGTCAGTAAGGACATGCACTCAACATATGCATGTGCAATCAAGTGACCATAAGTGTCCTCTACACATCACATGTGAACATTCACCATGTGTACACCCAACATGTCAAACCACAACTATCCCCTCACACCTGAAAGGTAAACACAACACATGAACAGGCATTGATCAGCAGAACACAACATGTACATAGGATACCACAATTACAATGTCAGGGTTCCCATCACACTGCAGGGCAAGGCAACTATCAACAACAAACCCCCCCCTCACAAATGATCATGACCCACTGAACAACTGCACCTGGGTCATGAAGCCTTCAACCCTCAATTTCACCTGGCCACAGGATCACCCTTCCCCTTCGTCACCATCTCCCACCTTGTGTGTAATAAGGTGCCTGCACCCTCAGAGTCCACCCTCAATTGCAAAATCACAAAATCCAAGCCAGAAAAACGAACCAGAAAACCCTCCAGTAGATGACTTGACGTAGCTGTACCTCACAAAGGCCAAGTACTACCACAATGATGTAACAACCAAGGTAGCACAGTAAAACAATGTCACAACAGGATGTGAACCATGTGTGGTACATAACATAGAATGATGCACCATGAACGGATGTGTACTGTCACAGATCCCGTGTACAGGCGCAAGAGTGGCACGAAACAACCACCCCCACCATGTCCCGGGTGCCTGCAAGGTCAAACTCACACAGGCCTCTGAGACCCTGGTGGGGAAGGAGGGTCAGGGATATGCAGTCGGGTCAGGTGTTGGCACACTGGGTAACTGGAATGAGTGGCAGGAGAGGGGAGGAGGAATGACACATGAAAGTAGGGAATGCACGAAAATGTACTACCTGCATGAACACATACACAATCCGAACAAACATGGACATCATTGTCATGGCCTTCTGTAGTCCAGGCTTAGGAGTGGCACGAACCAACCACCCCCTCTAGGGTTCTGGCACCTGCAAGTTTGGGGCTTACACAGGCATCCGCAACCCCAGCGGGGAAAGAGGGTTAGGGAACGTTGCTTGGATAGGTACGAGAAGCAGGAACACCGGGTAGAGGGTACAGGTTTCAAAATTGGATAGGACTCCGGGTGATTAGGGGAAAACAAACATACCAAATTGAATTACACATTCATTCATGCATTAGTGCACCCCCCAGAAAGCCTATGCAGAGCAGTTTGAAAGAAAAACAACAAGACACTTAGCTCTGGTTTTGAGTGCTGGCCTCCTGCCTGCGCACTCTCAGGTCCGGTTACAGGAGCACTGCAATGCTGCAAAGAGAGCCTCAGTTAATAATCTGTCCGTGCCCATAACACAAAAACACACCACCAAACATGCCCCATAGCAACAAACTACTCTACAAACAGATAATCTGGTGTAGATGCTTCGTACCCATATGTAACATTACCCCTGTGATGGGTCATACACAGTCAATGCAGTAAGTCAGCCGCCGGTGGGTGCGTGGCAAATGGAACACCAATGTGTCACAATTCACACAACATGCAATGTTCCCTGGGTAAGCAGACAGACCCATATAGCAAGGCATGACTTCAGAACAAGTCGTGTTCCACCATGACCGAAACAAAGTACATGGAAATGAAATGCACTGCACCCGAATATGTCCCTTGCTGTATGTCCCTGTTAGCTGCCCCTTTCCATGTCTCGGAAGGCTACATGGTTGATACAAGTGCCTCAATGGACCTTGGTGTACCGGAGGGTATGTGCCACTGCCCCTGCAGGTGTCCCAAACAACCTTATAATCAACAGCCATCAGTCCACCAACACATCTGAGCTGCATTGTGTGCTTCAACACCAATATTCGTCCAAGCTCATCCTCAGTGGTGTTACTAAGCCTGCATGTGCAACTCGTCTGGTGCAAGCTTTGCTGTGTTGTGGCTCCCCTGTGCTGCTCACCTTGCCTGGAGTTCCTTGGAACACGTCAGCAGTTCTAGGATGTAGGTCTGCAATCCCTGTGCCTCTGCTTGTGCACACATGTGCATGTGGGCACCAACAAATGTGTCCAGAATTCAGATGTCCAATGGGCCATGTCTGCTGGCAAAGGTGGTCTGGAGGCTCATCCCCCTGCAGAAAGGGCATGAAACACATGATTAATGCTTTAAAGTCATCTGTGTGTGTCTCTTCAGGCATCTCATTACTGGACCATGTCAGAGACTTACATCAGAAATCACACCATCAGTCCGTCTTTCACATCCAAAGTGTGGAACACACTATCTACGGCATGAATTGCAACAAGCACGTGTACAGTAAAGATAAGAAACATACTACACAATGCATAGCAATGAATGTACACATTAATCATGAAACACCCCATCTAGCAAAAGCTGAACAGTGGACAATAACACTGCAATCATCCCCACTAGGGGTGTCAACACAAGTCAGACAGCACCAGACATGCCACAGATATGACAGTCCAAAGCCCTTGTGTAATAGGCTGTCACACCGAACCATCCTTGCGAGCCCTTGGATAAGGGAGGAGGGAGTGGCATATGTGAGTCAAGGACCCCAAGCAGCGACACATACACAAGACAAGGCTGAAGGGCCCAGCCGGAACAGACAGTGGATGCCTTCAAAAGCCACAAAACACCGCACTGTCACATGAAAGCACAATAGACAAGCAATTTTAAACTATATTAACTAATTACACTAACTATGAAAAACCTACATTACCTAATTAAACTAACTATCAAACAGAAACTTAACTAACTAAACTAAAAGAAAAATCAAAAATGGCCACATGCGACCATGGGGGACGGGAGGCACCCAGGAGGGGGGAGGTACAGGGTGCTGCTCAACACCCACATGCGATGATGCTGAGCTCAACGCCTGCAGAGCCTGACCTATGTGGGAGATAGATGGTCGTCCGAGTCTGGCTCATCCTGGAAAGGAGGACGTGGCACAGTAGCCTGGCCACGCCTAGCCACAGCTTGCCCTTCTTCGGCAGCAAGTCTGCCGGACGGGTGAGCCTGGTTCTGTGTAGCGATGTGACGTAGGTCTGCATGCAGAACCTCGCGTGATACACGTGCTTCCTCTTGCAAGGTAGCACGTGTAACACGGAGTTCCTCCTGCAAGGCCTGGCTGGACAACCGCTGCACCTCCCGGCAAGCCTGTAGCTCAGCCGAGATGGTACGCTCAAGCTGTGCAAACCGCTCCTCTGCCTGCTGCCTCTGGGACATCATAAGGACACCCAGAGTGGATTTGAGGAAAGCATACTCCTCCTTCAGGGCATCCATGTGTGCCTCTGCGTGAGCAGCAATTGCTTGACGCAGAGACGACATTTCAGCCTGGCGTGCCCTGTCTGAGGCCGCCATGCCCAGCCTGAGCGAGCGGGCCGTGGACCGTGCCGCCTGCTGCTGGAGAAGCACCTGCTTAGCAGGGGGGAGCACAGATCGGGCACCACCCTCCATGCTCTCATCGATGTTCTCCATTGCTGCCCCCTGCCGTTCTGAATTGGCAGTCATGTCTTGCTCCCACTCAGTATACTGCGGTTGACCCTGAGCCTGGGTGGCAGTGCCCACAGCTGCACCTGCAGCTACCACTACCCTTGGACCCGTGGCAGTAGATGGAATGGACTGCCGGGTGACACGGGCGCCAGTGCCAGATGCAGAAGCTGCATCCCCCGGAACCACAGGGGGTGGTGGCATGACTGCACCGACACATGGCACAACATTGTGCTCAAGTGGCGCACACCTGCCTCTTCCCCCTCTGTGGCCGCCCTGGACACCCTGGAGTCCCCCTACTCCCTGGTCACCACAGCCACGTCCCCGACCACGCCCGCCACGAGGAGTACGCCCAGCTGAGGCCCCCCTCACCTTTGGTGTCCTCCCAACCATGGCACAGATGTATTAGTGTCGGCACAGATGGAGTAGTGCCATGGGAGATGTACACCACAATTGACCTGGGCAATTGGGGTGAAGGGGGGGGAAGCAAGATGTTAACAGCCCCCCTGCACCTGCAAGGCTGTATGTGACCCCGGTGATGTAGTGACGGGTCACGCAACGCTCAGGCACCCCAAAACTGCAGTAAAACCATGCACACAACCCTGCAGCCTACGTGCGTGGAATCATCCTCCCGCAGTACGCGGTGGCACCCAGTAACACGAATAACGTGTACGCGTGGGACACGCAGGCTACTATGACATCGAAAAATGGGTGCGATACACAGGGGCACCCGCAGTGGGAAAAACAGCGTGTGCGACTCACCGTCTGACTAGCACGATGCAGAAAAACACACGTAGCCAATACCCCCGCCAAAAGAAGAGATACGTCCTTGATAGCTGTGAAGTTGTGATGGCGCGCGAAACAACAGGAAGCAGCAACACACGTCGGTCTCCACGAAAGGCACGTACAGCGAACTGCAGGCCCCGCTCACCTTTAACCCGTGCTGAGGGAAACTCCCGCGCGCGTCACGTCACTTACACGCATGTGCCCTTTCCTCGGATTACACGCGGACGTGCAGTTTTTCACGCGTGCTGAAACCCCCATGCACGCCTGCGCGCGTCACGTCACAGAGGCGCTTGCGCTTGTGCTTGAAGGGCCTTCTGTCCAATGAAATTGCGTATGCGTGCAGACGCTCTTACGCGCTAAGGGGCTTTCCTCGAATTAAACGCTGACGTGCAGAATTTTCATGTGCCAAATCACTCCGTATCAAGCTGGCCACGCGTAGGCACACGGAAGACCACGCTCCTGCCCAAAAGGACGAATTACTGCCCCCCAGAGCCCCGAGCAGCCTCCCACGAGCCATCTGCTGCTGCCTGCCTGCCTGCCGCCACCGTGCCCTGCCATTTGGTGCCTGCACATCAGCCATCTGCAGGGGTCCAGTTGCTGTGTCCACCCCTGCTGGAACAGAAGACTCCCGACTGGGATACCATCGCTCCACAGCCCAGCCCCAGGACCCAGTTGCCCACCCACGCCTGCCTCGGGGGTCGCCATGTCGGGGCAAACACCATCCGAGACCACTGGCGACCCCCAGCCAGAGGGGCAGAGGGCCACCAGCTTCAGTCATAAGGAAGTTGGTGTCCTGGTGGAGCATGTCCTAGGGCATTATGGTGCCCTCTTCGGATCATCACGCGCCGACAAGGATGGACAGGACAGGATCTGGACGGACATCGTGACTGCCATCAACGAGGAGGGGGTGGCAGTCTGCAACTTCCCACATGTCAAGAAGCGCTGGGAGGACTTTAGGTCCAGGACCCTCAACAAGGCCCGGAGCCTCTTGAAGGCAGCGGATGCTAAAGGGCGCCGGGGCCACTTGTCGGAAGATCAGATGAGGGTCCTGGAACGCATATCCCCAGTGCTCCACGTCCAGGTCCTTGAGAGGCAGACCCGTCTGGAGTCGAGCGGTAAGTGGCCAGGCATTGCTCTGTGAGACAAGGCATGTTGTAGTGTGCTGGTTGTCTGATACTTGCCTGCATGTGTGACATAGGCCATGTACGCGTGTGTGTGTGCAGGGACATCATGGTCATGCATGTGAGACCAGTAATGTGTGAAGCACACGGTTGGTGTATGTGTTTAAATGCTACATGGGGAGCCCTATGCGGAATGGACACATGAGAGCATGCCATTCTCTGTTCCTGGACATGGGTGGGGGTGAGGGATGGGTGATGATGCCATGTACATGTATGGTTTCCATTTCTGTGTGTCTGACCTGCGTGTCTGTGACTTGTGAATGCCATGGATGCATGAAACATGTCTGTGTCAATGTTCAGATCCACTGATGCAGCCTAGCGATCCTTGCATCCACTGTGTCTGGGGTGTACGAGTCCAGATGGATGAAAGTACGGTGAAGTGTGTGAATGTGATGGGCATGACCCATGATGCATGTGAGTTCAAAAACATCTTTGTATGTTTCAAGAGTCCCTTGGACATGTTTGCTTATGTCCATAGCATGCGCCATGCCTGTTACCTCATGTGTTTTGCCTGCACTGACCCATGTGTTGTGGAGGAACATGATGGAAGTGATCTTTGACAGTGCCACTCATCTGCTATTGCTTCCTGTCTAGGGGACCATTGTACAGTACCCTGATGCTTGTGTTCTATGTCTCCCTCTACGCAGCGCAAAGTGAAGAAGAGGGCGGAGGCGGCGCTGTGGAGCCAAGCGGCGGGGATGCCCCCACGGCTGCAGCGGAAGGGGTGGGTGAACCCCCACAGGGGCTTGCAACGGCGGAAGACGGTGTGGAGCCATCCAGGTTGGTGGTTTCCACAGAGGAGGAGGAGGCCGCTACTGAGCCACATATGGGGCCTGGTGGGGGCATCCCTGCAGGTGCAAGTTGTGCAGTCCAGGGGCAGGAGGCAGCACAGATCGCCGTGGAGGTGCCTTTGCATGTCACTGTCCCTGACACTGTGACTGCACCACCATGCACCAGCAGGGATGCCCCATCCCAGGCCCGTCCGCAGGTAGGGGGGATGTCCATGTCATCTGACTCCCCTCCACCTGTGGACGAGGGGACCCCTGGCTGTATGGAGAAGGTCCTGATTGGTGTCGCGTTGCGCACGGGTGTCATTCGTGATGAGGTGCGTGCTTCCCGGGGGGAGCACGCATGTCATCACGAAGAGCACCGTGCCAACGTGGCCCAGTTGGGAGCGGTCGTGGTCGGGGGTCTCATACATGTGTCAGGCACTTTGGCGACCCTCTCCTCCTCTGTGGAGGCTATGCGCCAGTCGTTCTCCATGCCGTCTTCCGGCCCAGATGCCACCAGGGCTCCCTATGGACCTGCCCCGACCAATGCAGCCAACTGGGTGGGGATCCCATCCCTACCACAGTCGGGAGTCGGAGGTCCAGCAGGGGTGGACACACCAGCAACTGGACCCCAGCAGATGGAGGATGTGACGGCATCATCGGGCAGGGCACGTGCACAACGGCGTTGGTGGATTCCATCAGCCTGGATGCCATCGTGCTGGCACAGGCAGTTGCGTCGGAGGCAGCGGCAGGCTCGACGTGGGAGGCATCATGGCTCGGGGCCATCAACATCAGGGGTGCAGGCATCGGCCGGAGGGCAGGAGAACCCTGGAATGGGAGTGGCTTCCGTGTGGGAGCGGTTAGGCCAGCAAATAGGTGCGGAGCGGTAGCGGGCAGAGGAGGAACGGATCAAAATGGTCAGGGAGGAGAACTCCTTGCGGAGGGCGCTGAGGCGGGCTGAGTGCCTCGAGGGTCTTCGCAGGGAGTTGGAGCTGGACACTGCTTTATCCCTGCGAGACCTCGGGGCCAGGGAACATGCCCGCCTCCAAGCCATTGAACAGGAGTTCGATGATGCCCTGGCCCATGATAACATCCAGTGAGCCGTTGGACTAGCCCGCTGCCCTTGTAAATAGTTATGTAGTTAGTGTTAGGTTTCCTTTGCTTTTTTCTTGATTTTGGACCTTTTGGACAATGGCCAACATTTTTGTATATAGTTTTTTTATTACGTAGTATTTTTAGATAGGTTTCATTTCTTCAGTTGGGATCATGGACCCCGGATTGTTTATCTGTATATAGTTGACTGTTGGATTATGGATTTTTTTTTTGATTTACCCATGGAGCAATGGTTTTTGGTTTTGTTTTTCCCTTGGATGTACTTTTTTGAACTGTGACTTTGGATTATGATTTTTGGTTTTTCATTATTTTACGGACATGCTGCTTTTTTTATTTTAATTCCCATTGTCGTTTGTTTATTTTTAATCCCATTTATGTTGCTTTTAATACATTTTTTCCATCAAACTTCAATGTGTAGTATCATATCATTGGTTTCATGCATGTCATGATATGGGTTTTGACATTCACTTACACCCATTGTGTGTATGTGAGGGACATGTGTTCATTTACATACTTGCCATTGGGGTTGTATCATGTAATTGGCAATTCTGAGTGGATGGATGCAATACTTGGGTGGGTGTTTGGCATGTGGAGGCTGCCCATAAGGGCCAGGGATCTAGATTGTGATGACGTGTTGGCTGGGGGACATGTGTCAGGGCCTGCTGGCAGGTGCCTCTCAATGCTGGGGGGTGGGGGTGCTGGGAGACATGTGTGGGGGCCTGGTGGAGGGTGCCCCTGACTGGTGGGGGGTGGGGGTGCAGGGAGACAGGAGTGGGGGCCTGCTGGCAGGTGCCTCACAATGCTGGGGAGTGGGGGTGCAGGGGGACATGAATGGGACATGAGTGGGGGCCTGCTGGCAGGTGCCTCACAATGCTGGGGGGTGGGAGTGCAGGGGGACATGAGTGGGGGCCTGCTGGCAGGTGCCTCGCAATGCTGGGGGGTGGGGGTGCAGGGGGACATGAGTGGGTGACTGGTGGAGGGCGCCCCTGACTGGTGGGGGGTGGGGGTGCAGGGAAACAGGAGTGGGGGCCTGGTGGAGGGTGCCCTGCACTGCTGGGGGGTGGGGGTGCTGTGAGACATGAGTGCGGGCCTGGTGGAGGATTCCCTGACTGGTAGGGGGTGGGGGTGCAGGGAGACAGGAGTGGGGGCCTGGTGGAGGGTGCCCCTGACTGGTGGGGGGTGGGGGTGCAGGGGGACAGGAGTGGGGGCCTGCTGGCAGGTGCCTCATAATGCTGGGGGGTTGGGGTGCTGGGAGACAGGAGTGGGGGCCTGCTGACAGGTGCCTCACAATGCTGGGGGGTGGGGATGCTGGGAGACATTTGTGGGGGCCTGGTGGAGGGTGCCCCTGACTGGTGGGGGGTGGGGGTGCAGGGAGACAGGAGTGGGGGCCTGGTGGAGGGTGCCCCTGACTGGTGGGAGGTGGGGGTGCAGGGAGACAGGAGTGGGGGGCCTGGTGGAGGGAGCCCCTGACTGGTGGGGGGTGGGGGTGCAGAGAGACAGGAGTGGGGGCCTGCTGGCAGGTGCCTCGCAATTCTGGGGGGTGGGGGTGCAGGGGGACATGAGTGGAACATGAATGGGGGCCTGCTGGCAGGTGCCTCGCAATGCTGGGGGATGGGGGTGCAGGGGGACATGAGTGGGACATGAGTGGGGGCCTGCTGGCAGGTGCCTCGCAATGCTGGGGGGTGGGGTGCTGGGAGACATGTGTGGGGGCCTGGTGGAGGGTGCCCCTGACTGGTGGGGGTTGGTGGTGCTGGGAGACAGGAGTGGGGGCCTGGTGGAGGGTGCCCTGCACTGCTGGGGGGTGGGGGTGCTGGGAGACATGTGTGGGGGCCTGGTGGAGGGTGCCCTGCACTGCTGGGGGGTGGGGGTGCTGGGAGACATGCATTGTTGATCAGTAGTGCAAGGTGACATGTGGCTTGGCTGGGGGGCATGCCCATGGTGGATAGGCTGCCTGCGGGACATGAGCAGGGGTGCAGGGTAGTCCCCTGTGGTGTGGGCTGCCTGCAGGGGCCATGGAGGTTGTAGAGCGAACACCTGGGAGGACCCACACGGCCAATTCACGTGTGGTACTCCACAGAACCCCTGAAATACACGTACCCAGGACATTCGCGTGTGGAACTTCCCGCGCACCCCTGAAATACACGTATCCTGCTGAATTCACGTGTGAAACTTCCCGCGCACCCCGAAATACACGTACACAGGACATTCGCGTGTGGAACTTCCCGCGCACCCCTGAAATACACGTATCCTGCTGAATTTGCGTGTGAAACTTCCCACGCACCCCGAAATACACATACACAGGACATTCGTGTGTGGAACTTCCCGCGCACCCCTGATATACACGTACCCTGATGGAATCGCGCGTGGAACTTCCAGCGCACCCCTGAAATACATATACCCTGCTGAATTTGCGTGTGTAACTTCCCGCGCACCCCGAAATACACATACCCAGGACATTCGCGTGTGAAACTTCCCGCGCACCGCTGAAATACACGTACCCAACTGAAATTGCGTGTGAAACTTCCCGCGCACCCCAGTAATACACGTACCCCGCTCGCACGGGGCCAATCGCGTGTGGAACTTCCCGCGCACCCCTGAAATACACGTACCCTGATGGAATCGCGTGTGGAACTTCCCGCGCACCCCTGATATACACGTACCCTGATGGAATCTCATGTGGAACTTCCTGCGCATCTCTGAAATACACGTACCCTGCTGAATTTGCGTGTGTAACTTCCCGCGCACCCCGAAATACACGTACACAGGACATTCGCGTGTGGAACTTCCCGCGCACCCCTGGAATATACGTACCCAGCTGAAATCGCGTGTGAAACTTCCCGCGCACCCCTGATATACACGTACCCTGATGGAATCGCGTGTGGAACTTCCAGCGCACCCCTGAAATACACTTACCCTGATGGAATCGCGTGTGAAACTTCCCGCACATCCCTAAAATACACGTACCCTGCTGAATTTGCGTGTGAAACTTCCCGCGCACCCCAGTAATACACGTACCCCGCTCGCACAGGGCCAATCGCGTGTGAAACTTCCGGCGCACCCCAGTAATACACGTACCCAGCTGAAATCACGTGAGAAACTTCCCACGCACCCCAGTGATACACGTACCCCGTTTGCCGTGCTAGTACAGGGTTAGCACAGCCCTTTGCGCTGGATTGGGGATTTTGATGGCTTTTCCCTGGTCAAGGGGCGTTCTTGGGGGCGTAACTGGCGCTGCTGCAGGCTCGCTGCGCCACTGTGCACCACTGCTGGTTTTGATGGCTGGAATCCGTGAATATGCTGTGCGCGGAAATGTATTTTAGCGCACGCGGCTGGCACAAATGGATTTGCACGTGCACACTGTGCTCCAGCCGCTTGCGCCACTTGTGCGCTGAATTCTATGAATTACCCCCTGAGTTTTTATGCATTCTTATCTTCCTGTTCTCTGTTGTGCCCTGTTACCTCTGGATTTTGCGCGCCATACTAAATGAATAAACAAACAAACAAACAAGTTAAGTGCTGTCGCAATTAACAGATCAAATGGTACTTGAAATTAGTGCAAGGCAGACCCACCATTGACACACGGCCCTAGTAGGCAAGTTACAGCATTCTGTATGAACTGTGTTCTAGTTCATACGTTGCAATGAGAGGCGTTATTGGGAATAGAAACCCCCCTTTTTATATATTGCAAGAAGGCACCATCCCTGTTGCAAGTCACTTTTTCATGGCTTAATAAGTATTTCATCATCTAATGCAGCAATGCGCAGAACTAGTCACATTTGCATCAGTATCCTCTCTATTCTACACACTAGCTTGTCAAATTTCGTCGTCGTGACAGAGACTTTTCATTTCCACTGGTTTTGGTCCTAAACCCTCTTGTGGTAGGTATTTCTTTAACCTGGACACTTTGGGCCTGATGTTAAAAAAAAGTGTTTTACAATGTCAACATCCCTTTGAAAAAACGCTTTGTGAATCAGGCCCTATATTTCAATTGATGGAGCAGGAACAGAAGGCTTAATTCTCTGAAAACACATTGAATACAATGGCGTATTTCGTCTGCAGAACTATGCGCCTGGCTTGTCAATACAGCCACGTACACGAACAGCTTACTCCTCAAGCAGTAGCTGTAGCAAACCATGTTTATGCACATGCGCACTTCAAATCCACTCTCCAGATTTCGTTAACATCTATCCCCTGACGGCTAACAGAACAGGGCAGAAATGCCTAGCTAGAGGCCCAGTCCCTGAGGAAAAATGCACAATAAAAATTCCTTTTTTTGCTAAAACCTAATTACGCTTTCAGTTTCTGGCCAACACAATAGTTGACTTACTGAGTAATTATTGATTTCCTTAACAACAATATGCTGACATGACAAGAAAATGCTACCCACCGGCCGAAAAGCTAAATAAGGGTGCTGACGACATACAAGTCTGATGCTTTATTAATGTTACACATTAAGTATCTAAACTACTGTATGGTTCCATTGAGTAACCTGCTTCCGCAGTGAGACATTTCCAGTTCTTTATAGTGTATGCGTCAATTTGTCAGTTTCTTCACACACTGTGAAAACAGTCCCTTTATCCACTAGCAAATGAAATAAAAATAAACACTGAAATAAAACATAAACAGGTATGTTTTCATTTTCTGATCATGGAAGTGTTTAAAGGTTAGAATATCCTACTCTTTCCCATACTTCAGATAATCCATGCATGAGTATGTACACTCCTCCCTGCATGAAAGTAGAACAATTATTGTGAGTTCCCTTCCTATTTATGATTTCAATAACATATTTGATTAGCTAGACCTTGTGTAAAAACAGTTTTCGCTACACAAAGAGTGTAAGTTATACAATTTCAATTTTAAATGTCACAATAATTAATTCTTACGATTTGTATTGTGGAATTATCAATCCAATAAACAAAACCAGAAGATGTGACCATTGGAGTGCAGCATTGTGTACAATCATCAAAACCTTCAAAGCAGGGGGAAGAACCCAGCATCACAGACTGACCCGAGATAGACACACCTTCCCATTGCCTTCAGTCAAAACGTTCCTGGCCTTGGTGTGATTCTCACACTTGTCCAACAGTAACGCTCTATGATTGCGCTCTACGATTGCACTGACTGAACGGTTATCAATGCCACATCAGCAAACACAGACACAAAACCCTTTTTTCCTGGAAGAGACAAAGGATTTACATGTGTCATGGGGAGACAAAGGGCAATGGATATGGCCAGGGAAATGTGCACAAGATCGCACAGTGAGTAATGTTTGAAGCTACATGCACTCAGGAACCAAGAAACTTGCATGCTAATCCCAGGATGTGTATTTGGAACATGACACAAATGTATAAAAAGGGATGTGGCATAAGCACTTAGCAGTTCCTTATGATTGAAAAAAAAATTGCAAACTCTTAATCCACAATTGCTGTTTCAGGTACTTTCAGCTCTAAACTCACATACCGTACAAGCAATGGCAGTGTCTGTGAGCCAAAATCCTTTATGGTATTTTATATAAGGTAACTCAAAGGCAATACTCACATGGATGAGATACAGCACCTGGCATGTTAGCAAAGAGCAGAAACCAGCTGGATCAAACGGCGACCCAGAAAGGCGTTAACAGCAAAGGGAAGATAACTTGATACATGAGACTTCTGACAAGGCACAAGTAGGAATAGTAATTACAAAAATGTAACGAGAACATAGTCATTCACACAGGAGCTGGACACCGCATCACACAACACATAATCAATGAGCGACAAAGGGAGAAGCACAATGGAAAACCAGGCACAGACTCCAAGAAAAAGTCAAGTAACAGGAGCAGGGGAAACACAATTACAAGCCAAAAACCTCACCAACCCCCACCCAGGGAAGGAAATGAAAAAGGTACACAAATTGGAACACTCTCAATAAAGAGTGTCTAAAGGATCAAGGTTACACTGCGGAACAGGGAAAGGTCAAAGAAATATAGAAACCACACAAACTGGGCTGCACAGGGAAAGGAAAGTACAGGAACGTGATGTCTGCAAAACAGAGGAAACCAGAAAGGCAATCCGGGAATCAGAAAATACTAACAAGCCCACTAAATTCGAAATCCAGGAATCCAGAAACAAGAAATAAAGAACAAGACAATAAGCATAAGAACCAGAAACAAGGAACCAGTCACAAATAGGAACACTGCAATAGTGACCAGCACTGTACTGAATCAGACTGAGGCTTTTAAAGCTGGCTAACAATCACATGCCTCCAGTGTGATGCTTGCTAGCACCTGCCATGCCAGCCACAGGTGTTCCTACAACTCCACCCAATCTTGTGCTGCAAGGGTGGAGATGAAACATTGGGCAAGATGTACTGGGAAGCATAGTCTTCTGAGTAAAGCAGCCTACTGGCTGCCAAAATCCTTAACTGGATCAGGAAGGGAAGTGAAATGAAAAATATGGTTTGAGAGCTGCCACTTCATTGCAGCACAGTGTTGAAAGATTTGGAAGGAATGCCCAATAGGAAACAGACCCCGATTCAGCCCCTATGTGGAGGGAATAAGAGCAAAAGGAGTAAATTGTAAAAACAGGACACAATTGATGAAACCCTTAGTGACCAGACGAAAATGCATGACAACATAATTTTTGTATTGTGCACCAGGACAATCACAGTATGTGAGATACAACACTTCATGCAGTCGTGTGTTGGAATGTACAACTGGCACACAAATGGAAGAGCAACAAAAAGTCAACATGAGTGGGTGTACCTGTGTGGATATTGATAGCACTTGATATTTCAATCTGTATCACCACCAGGATATGCCTGATGGTGTTACTATCAAGAATATTTAGATACAATTGCTGATCGTTCTATGCTCTCCTTATTCGTATAGGTGGTAAATGTCCACTCTCCTGTAGTTCTGCATCTGCCTCTGTCCATCAAAGAGAACAATTACTTTTTTTCACAATCTCTGTTTCAGTAGCTTCTAGAAGATAATCTGTGTTGTGCTGGAATATTATGGCAAGGTTGTGCCTCCCATACTGCAAAAATGGCCTCAACGTTAAAGTGATCTTCTATAATCCCCACAATACACTCAAAACACATCAACAGGAGAACCACATTTTTTAAAATATATGTCTACCTGGATACCTGCCCCTCAGGAAAGAACTAAACTGTGCCCTACTTAGATAGCTCACCCTAAATGTTCCTGGTGCACTGCCTATCTCAAAGTGGGCAGGAAAGAGAAACACCTCTACAAAATTGTGCATTTAAAAGACACACTTTGTTGATTTGGCAAGGAACCAAATTCTCCTTGCACATCTGCTAAAACAAACTGGCAATTACAAAACGGGGGTCACTACAAAAGGTATACCTAGCAGATCCCTGTTGTTAATGTGCAAACATTGACAACAAAGTACATCTCCACCAGTCTGAAAATTATAACACAACAAATGGCTGGACCGGTTTCAGCAGTACATCATGATTCCTCTGATTTCTTCAGGAACAACGTAGCTCTCAAGGGGGCGATCAACTCACACTTAGACTGTTATAGTCCTCATCCTGTATTTCCGCACCAAGCACTGGTTATCTATTTCTGACAGGCAGGTATTTGTAAAACTTAATGTTTTTTTAAACATTAGTCCACCATTCGGGATCTTCTTAGTTCATGCATATAAGATACAGAGAAAACACAAAAGAGAGATTGATCAGTTGATCTCATCTGTGCAAAGTGATTTGTTTTACAACAACTATGGCCTTCATTCCGTCCATGGTGGTCCAGAAAAAAGGGTGCCAGTAGCAACATACCAGCAGACTTTACGGACCGCCATACTACCATAATGCCGGTAGGGGCCACAAATCCCTGACAGGCCTGACCTGCCGGGTTCTCAGGCCCCTACCTGCATGTCTCTCACTGAAGCACTCCATCGGACTCCATATAACAGTTACCGCCACCACTTGTGATATCCCGGTGCCACCAGGATATCAGGCGGCGGTAAGGGTATTATGGGGTTGCCGGTAACCCACTGTCTATCGGCGGGTTTTACCAGCAACTCCGTAATGAACCTAAATGTCCCAATTATTAATGACACTTAAATAACAAACGGGCATGGAAACATACCCATTGTTGTAGAAATTATTCCGCACACCCTCTTTGATGGAAATACTGTTGGCTATAGCAGAACATAGACATGTTGGTGCATGTACCAACTAAAGGAGTGCACTATTATCCAATCAAGTACCCATGGGAAACTCACCCAGTATGCAATCAACACAATTCTGATGATATAGTTATTCTCATAGGATAATGAGAGATCTTAACCACACGTGTTTTCAAAATTGCTAACATGCTATTGAAAGCCCCACTTAACCATTTGTACCTCACCAGCTGTTCGCTTTGGCAATTTGGCCTCACCTTACACCTTTTTTTAATTTTATTTTGGGGTCATTTCATGCAGGTTGCCAACACATTTCTAGGTACTGAATACATCTTGGAGTTAAAAAAATATAGCATGTTCAGTATTATATACATGTTATGCATACAAATACTGCACACAGATTTTTTCAAAACTCGAAATTCTGTAATATTGTTCTTGCAGTCACGTGGTCAGTAAAAATATGTGATAGTCAGATTACCACCTTTTTAGAAGCAACCTCTTACTGGCGGAAAATTGGTTACCAATGTTTCACATTGGAGTTTCCATTGTACTTTGACAACCCTCTAGAGGGTGACTTAAGGAGTGGCAAATGTATCAAAAAAGGATGGGATTGACATGATGGGCCCTACTGCCAGACCCCTCTAACCACTTTCTCTGGGCCCTTACCTGACAATCAAAGGTACAAAGCTGTAAGCAAACAACCCTGGCTGATTGACGCATCAATGTGAAAAATGAGTCGTTCAATAGGTAAGTCTGGAGGATCAGTGTATATACGGTCTCTTTGTTTTCCTAATTTAATAGTTCAGCCCCTCTATTGTTTTGTGAAAGTGTGTTCTATTTGAACACGTTTTTAGTGTATCAGTCTAGTTCACTTATTTAAAATAAACAACATTTCACACTTGGTATAGTACTTTGGTGAAAAGCACAGATGCCTTTGTAATCCACCAAATGCCATCTGATGATGTTGCAGATATGCATTATCTTTTGTGCCTTTCATCCATTTGGTAGAGAATGTCAATTGTTCGTATTTTACGTAAAATGTAGGATAAAATGAATGGCTCAGTGGTTAGTATAATGCACTCTTCATCTTATTTCAATAGTAGGTAGAAGTAACGAACAATACATAACATGTATGTAACTGCAAAACCCAAGACACCGTGCTCCCAAATGTCAGAGTATCTCTAAATGGACATCACTAGTCCTTCATTAGTGTCAATGGCCCCCAAAATGTCTTCTTTTGAACTGCGTGCCAAGTCCTTAACTAGGAGCTCCGCTTGGCAAAGCCAAAAAACCTGCAATCAATGTACCAAACCCTCTAGACTATTCAGAACTCCTTCTTATATTCTTATTAGAAAGCCTGGCCTGTCTGGAATTCTTCTGTCACTGAAAAAAAAACAGTCACACCAGGGTGGAAATCCACCAGCATGGGCTATCCCAATGCTCTGTTGATTTCTAAGAATAACTAACATTCTATAGCATGGCACCGAAGATTCCTATTATGCACATTAAAAGCTTATGCAAACCAGTACAAGAAGTGTCCAAATGAGGATTTCAATAAATAAAAATATGGTAAGAAAGAGTCTTAGACTTGTGAACCAACATCAGAATCCCAAAAAGCCTCTGATGCCATGTACACCATAACATTGTAATCCCCAAAAGGGAATGATCAGTTCCCACCTGGCCCATGCCAGAGCTAACCCACCAGGCCAGAGTAAGAGAAGAGGCTGGAAGAAAAGGTCTCCTGAACGAAATGAACAACTGGTATTTGGACTTTGCAGATCCACTGCACTGATCGCATATACCTATAGAAGGTGCACAATGCAAAGTTGTGCAATTGAAGAAACAAGGAAAATCAGCGTTTCTATAGCTGTTTTAGTTCTGCAAAGTAAACTGAACCCCTCCAGATAGAATAATCTCTCTGACAGGTCCAAACCCTAACATCCTCCACCATCCAGAAAGAAACCAGGTACATGAGCATCTTAAGTGTAGTCAGTTTAGCCTTGAGAGACAGGTTCTCATTATCTGGCTGATCCTTGAACAAAGACAACACACAATTGACATACCGCAGACACACATATTTGGCTGATGGTGTCCATACCACTCTTTTGGCCCTAAGTAGCCTGCAAACGAAATAATGCACCTCAGCCAGAAAGACATTAACCAGAGCATCTCTAGACGAAATTAATGTGCTTTATGTGCTTTATGTATTGACTCTATGGTATGAGAACTTGCAGCAATACTATCCAGAAATGTGACACATGAGTCACTCTAGTCTAAAACAGATCTAGACTTCTCTCTACGTACCAGTGAAAACAAACTGTCCATAATATGTTATGTTATGCTAATGTATACCTTGCACCAATACCACCCAAGGGCAGTCTCCAGGCGCTCACGTGGCTCTGCAAGAAAGAGGACAGGTTGATTTTTGAGGGAAGAATTAAAGGATAGGTCCAGAACCAGGAGAAACTGGTGCTGGTGTGTGTTGACTTGCAGATGGTAGGGTGCGTGCATTGGCCTGTTGTATCCATATGGGTAAAGTCTTATGGCTGGTGCATTTTCTGCATGGCTGTTTGTTGTGTTGAGGTGTGTCTATCCTATGTGTAGATTGCTGGTATTTAGGATGTTGCACACTAGATAGTTGTATCCATATGATATAATGTGATATATGAAATTAATAACTTGCCTATACACAAGTGTTTCAAGGCGTGACGAGGCAATGGAGGGGGAACAGAGGGAAAACAGACAGCGATCTTACTAGGCCAGGTGTCATTCAGATCGCGCAAGGGCATGGGACGGGAGAAGGGGAAAAGTGCGTGGGGGAGGTGGGGGGGAAGTCCAGTACATGGGATAATAGAATAAATAAGATGAATAAAAAATATGGCCAGCTGGTGGCAGGTGCATGGTAAGAGCAGACATAAATTCTAGTAGGGGGACTGTAGGGATACAGAAAACAGTCCCCAGGTGCTAGGGTTGCCAGGGAGGCAGTGCAGGTGTGCAACTGGCAAAGCCTGTGCCCAAGATCAGAAGGGTGGCCAGGCAACCAGTGAAGTTTCAGTTTCAACCAGGAATTCAGCAGGGGAGAGGGGGAGAGAAAGCAGAAGCAAAGAGGAAGGTTTTAAGGTGATTCTGAAACCAGAGATGGTTCTCCACAAGTTTCAGGGAGGCAGGGAGGCTTTTCCAGAGGAAGGCCCCAGTCGAACAGAGAGATCTACCACCAACTCATTGCTTGGAGAAGCGACTGATCCTGAGGGAGTTGGAGGCGGATGTGCGAAGAGCTCGAGAAGGTAGATATTTAGGAAGAGAGAGTTGAAGGTATTGAGGCCAAAGACCCCAGAAGGACAATGCAGAGGGTTTTGAACATAATCCTCATAGCCACTGGGATCCAGTGTAGATATTTCAGTCCTGGAGAGATATGATCCCTGGGATTGAGGCCAAGGACAAGTCTTGCAGTCCTGTTCTGGATGAGTTGCAGAGGGCGGAGAGTAGAAGCAGGCAGATTTAGAAAGAGGCTGTTGCAATAGTCCAGCCTAGAGAGAAACAGAGCTTGGGAGACAGTGAGCTTCTGGGGGAAGGAGAGGAAAGGAAGAATACCTCTGAGTAGGTGCAGCTGGTAGTGTGACTTCTTAGAGACGTCAGAGATGTGAGGAGAGAAGGAGAGTGTGGAGTCGAAGATGACCCAAGGTTTTGAGCCTTGCAGGTGGGAGCAGGAAGAGGGCCAAGAGAGGCCAGCCAGAGAGTGGCAGGGTAGGAGGAAGCAGGTGTGCCGATGAGGAGAATCTCAGTTTTACTGGTATTAAGGCAGAGATCATTGGCGGCACACAACTACTGGATAGCAGATAGACAGTCAGAGATGAGTGAAGGAGACGAGGTGGCTGAAGGTAGCCTGAAAATGAGCTTAGTGTCATCCGCATAGCACTGGTAGTTGGGGCAGAGAGCGGCAATGCGGTATGCAAGAAAAGCCAGGTATTGGTTGAACAGCCAGGGAGAGAGGTTAGATCCCTGCGGAACACCACAGGTAGAGATAGGGATAGAGGAGAGGAAGGACCCAAGTTGGACCTGAGAGGGTCGATCCGAGAGGAAAGAAACCAGCTATGCCAGGGCCTGACCGGTGATAACCAGGTTATCACCGAGAAGGTTGAGCAGGATGGCATGGTTGACTGTGTCACAGGCAGAGGAGAGATCAAGCAAGATGAGGACACAGGCGGTGTTGGAATCAAGGTTGGAGAGCAGGTCTTCACAGATGTTCAGGAGAGCAGTTTCCGTGCTTCTGGCAGCTCTGAAGCCACACTGATGATCATGAAGACAACCAACATATTCAGTGTGGTGATTGAGCTGGGAGATGGCCAGCTTTTCCAGAGGTTTGCCCAGGAAAGGAGTGCTGGAGATTGGGTGATAATTATCCTGGCAGGACGGGTCTTCAGAGGGTTTCTTAAGAAGATGGTGCACAAGGGAGTGCTTCAGGGGGGATGGGAAGACTCCAGTGGTGAAGGAGTGGTTGCAGAAGTTGGCCAGAGCAGGAGCCAGTGAGTCTATGTGGTCCTTGATAGCTTTGGAGGAACAGGTATGAACCTGTTTTGACAAGACTTTCCTAGATCGGACTTGTCTAGAAACGCCATCTGTGGAGAACACGGGAAAGGCAGAGAAGGAGGGAGAAGAGGTGGCCGAAGAAGGGCCTGAGGAAGAGCAGGGCGTCGAGGGAGGAGGGAGAGAGGAAGAGAGAGAGGACAAGATGTCCTAAGTTTTAGAGATGAAATGAGAAGCCAGAGCTATGGAGAGGGCCTGCGAAGGGACAGGAGAGATAGAGACTGCAGCAGGATTGGCCAGTTCCTTGCAGATTTTAAAGAGTTTGGCCAAGTTATGAAATGCCGCAGAGACGTGGGCTTGGATGTGAGCTCTCTTCTTGGTGCAGACAGATAGCCGGTTGCCTTTGGAGCAGGCGGCAGGCCAGTTTGTCAGAGGGTGAACCAGAAGCATGCCATTCCTCTCAGCTACAATGCACTTGCATTTGAGGGTGACAAGGTCTGAATCGTACCTGGAGTTGCACTTGGCTTTGGACTTCAAGCGGATCCTCATGACAGGGGCAAGTATATTGAGAGTTTCAGATATAGCAGAGTGGAGCATGGAAAAGGCTTTGTCAGGGTGTGAGTCAGCCAGAGGGGCAGAGGGGTCATGAGAAATTGGCAGCGAAAGCCTGAACTGACACGTGCTTCATGGGTCGGATGACCAAGAAGGTGGATGGCAGTGCTGGAGTTGGCTTGGCCTGAGGGGTAGAGAGGGTGAGCTGGGAGGAGAGAAGAATTTGATCACTCCAGGAGAGAGGGTAAGGTCCAATGTCTGGGATGTTTCTATGTGACTGTTTGTTATTTTGGGGTTTGTATGTGTGTTTTATGTGTAGATTGACAGGTGTTTAATGTTGTGTGCATTGACTTGTTGTGTCCATGTGGGTAAGGCCCAGTGTACGGGTTTGTTTGTTGTAACTGTGTGTTGCTTCGGTTGGGTTTGTATTAGGGTATAGGTTGGCTAGCCAGTGGGTTTGTATAGTGTTTGGGTGGTGTGTTTGAGGAGGTAGAAGCAGTGGTTAGTGCTTTGGCTAGTCTAGTTCTTCTATATGGCTAATCTACACATTCCTTTCTGTTGTGACAAATTACTAATCTCTATAATTTTCTATCTTAGTCTGACGCATGGTTAATCATCTCAGTTCTATCCAAGTGTGACCCATGGCTAAACCTCACATTTAACTCTAAGTTCCACGCATGACTAGTCTTCACAATTCTAAGTATGATACATGGCTAAATTTCACAATTCTAAGTGTGACGAATGGCTAAACTTCACAATTCTAAGTGTGACATATGGCTAAACTTCACAATTCCATCCAAGAGTGACGCATGGCTAAACTTCACAATTCTATCTAAATGTGACACATGGCTAAATTTCACAAGTCTAAGTGTGATGCATGGCTAAACTTGAGAGTTCACTCCCAATTCGATGTATGGTTAAACTTCACATAGACATAGTGTGAACTAACAAATTGGAGGCACAACAGTAAGTGCAAAACACCTTTATTTGAGATATCTGGATAGAGGGAGAACGCCTAAGTATGGGACACAACAAAAAATAAAACCTCTGAACGGTTGGTACACAGCAGTGATAGGGATACTCTTTACTAGCTGGCTCATTTTGGTGTGCTATGTCATGTAGGCAAGAAGAGAGGCAGGGATTGTTGGTATACAATGATTACTGCACTCCCCAACCAGACAGAGCAAGAAAGCTTGCCTTACCAGGAGCCCAAAATTGCTCGAAGAGCAGCAAAGGCTGGACATATGCTTGGAAGCCATAGAATCATAGAACCTTTCCTGAACAGCTTCTTAAATAATGTCAGGTTGATTTATCATATGGATTGGTGCTCTCTATGTCATTTACTGAGTACAAACCTCTTAAAGCGCATCTATGTATAAGGCATCATGTGGTAATTTAACAACTAAAGGCTGTACTGGTGTGTGTGTGGGTGTGGGTGCATGCACGTGTGTGTGTGTGTGTGTGTGTACTGCTTGAATGGTAAACTTTGCAACCAGGAAATCAGCTGTCCAATACCGGTTTTCTTACATGTCCATATTTTGTGACACTTGGCCAATCAAGAAACCTCACTGTTCCTTATTTCTTCAAATGCCAAAAATAGGTTCAAATAGCAGTCATTCAATGCATTGCGTGCTAATGAATAGTCTCACTCATACATAGTTTAACATATTTCGCTCTAAGTAGCTACTTGTGGTATGTTGCCCTTTACAAATGAGTCATACAGTTGTTCAAATAATTGGCAACTATTCATGCAGTGCACACTCCCAGCAGAGTTTTCATTTAACTCTGCTGGGCAATGCCAATATCATTCTCGTCTAAAGCAGTGTGACTAAGGTCTAATAAAGAGATGCTTGCAAACATCACAATACATATTTTGACATTGTTTGCAAGCTTAATGGGAGGCAACAGTCATGTATGTCTTCTTGCGCAGAAAAGCTTAGCGTGGAAAAAAAAAACAGTTCAAATCCAAAGGATCAAGCCTCCAAAATTCTTTTCTTACAAAAGTTAAAAAGAAAAACTTAAAACAATAGTATAAAACCGTTCCCTTTAAAATGTAATGTTGTCATGCCAAATAATCCACCAATTTATTTAATAAATAATACATTTCTTAAAAGCACAGAAACAGTACAACATAATGATAGAATTTAAAGACAGCAAAACAAGTCTTAAAATATGAAAACAACAAGAAGTTTGACATTAATATTCAATCTAAATCTTAAACCTTCCTGAAGGATAACATCTTTTTATGTTATCTATTATATTATTTTAATTTTTGTTCATCGCTGGCCCTTCCATGCTGTGGGCGCCCGCTGGGGAAATGCACATTTCTGTGTGCATGCCAATTTACAGAGTGGAATGTGTACAAGATGCAGGCTCACTTGGGTGGTGTTTGTGTGGGTGATGGGTTTTAGTCTGACATGAAGGTACAATAGGCTTTTGATGTGGGAGACTATGACTAAAATGCAGAGTACCTTGAAGGCTATTATCTGGGGTAAACGGTGAGAGCCGGGGTTGTGTGTGAATATTTGGGTAAGTGGACTATGAGTATGGCTGCTGCATATGTATAGCTTGCAAAGGGGCAAGGGTGCTGATGGTGAGTTCAGTGAGGGGTGCATTACATAGTCCAGCTTGGACAGAACTAGTGGTTGGACTGCAATGCAGAAGTCAGAGGGAATGATGTGTCTGGTCTTGCATAGAATGTGTAGTTGTAGATTGCATGTTTTGGTGATAGCATCGATGTGCTGTGTGAAGAAAAGGAGGTGGGGCTTGATGGTGAAGCCAAGGGATTTGATAATTCTGGAGAGGGATATGTGTGGGTTGTCCATGGTGAATTCTTTGATCCAGGGGTGAGGTCAAGGGTTTGCCTGTGTGGCATATGAGGAGGCATTCTGTTATGGAAGGGTTGAGCTTGAGTAAGTGGGTGGCAATTCAGGTGATGATGGTGGAGAGACATCTTTTGAAGGTCTGGAGTTAAACAGGGGATGAGATCTGGAACTATATTTGGGTGTCATCCTGCTTTGATGGAAATTGGTTTGCTAAGGTCCTATCCAAGGAATTCTGCACATAAATTGGAGACAGGAAGGATCCTTGCAGGACCCAGTATTTGACTCGGGTGGGCTCATAATGATACTCAGGCATGTAGACAGAGTGTGTTCTGTCAGTGAGGATGGAGGTGAACCAGTTCTAGAGAGTGCCTGGTAGTGTCATCCTGTAGGATAGAACGTTGGGTAGAATGGTGTGGTCAATGGTGTCAAAGGCTGCAGAGAGATCAAGGAATATGGTCTATGATGGTGTGGAGGTCATCAATGGGGTGAGGTTTAGTGGTCTTGGTGTTAAATCAAGGTCATAAGCAGATTGAAAAGTATTGTGGAAGTTGTTTGTGATGATATGTTGTTGGAGTTGGGTTATGATGAAGCATGCCATGATTGTGGCAAGATATGGTAATATAGTAACAGGGTAGTCGTTTTCAGGGAGGATGAGGTCAAGAGATTTTTTTTGAGGAGGGCATGTTTGTCCAGTTTTTAGTGCAGAGTTGATAAAACCAAGTGAGACACAGGAGTTGATGATTTTGAGTCAGTGTTGAGTGCAGGGTGGTGATGGATTTTGATGAAGATTGAGGTGGGCATGCATTATCCAAGTAGTGTGCAGGTTTTGTTTTGCAGGAAGGATGATGAGGGCGTCTCTGCCGATTGAGTTGAAGCTGAAGGTGCCAGTTGTTGGAACGTTTGGGAGCATGGAGTGAAAGTGTGACAACAGAGGGGTGGACTTGTTGGATGTGTATCTTAGAGATTAATTATTCCATGAGGGTGTTTCACACTGAAGTGGACGAGGGTGTCAGCGATGTGGATGGTGGTTTGGATAGGGACTTGACAACACTGAAAAGTTTCAGTGCACAATTGGTGGTGAATTGGAGTACTCGGAGGTAGTGGGTGGTTTGGTATGGCAAAAGGCTGTTTTGCATTTGTGCACCAGTGTTTAGGCAGTGCTCAAGTAGTGAGGCATGGTGCTTAGACTGGATCTTTCTTGTCACCTGTCTTCCTGCTTGATAGAAAGTAGGAAACTGTTGAACTATGGTTTATGGTTGTAGTTGCAGGGGTTTTGTGATTTGAGGAGGGAAATTTTGTTCAGTGCCTGTTTGATGACAGTGCTGTAATTGTTGAGGACAATGGAGGTGTGTGTGTGTGTGTGTGTGTGTGTGTGTGTGTGTGTGTGTGTGTGAGTGTGTGTGTGTGTGTGTGTGTGTGTGGTGGGGGCAGAGGGAGTGGTGGGAGTGCTGCTAAGGTTGTGTCTGTAATGTGTTTTTTTGTTTGTCTGGCTCAGGAGTGAGGGGATGTGTGGCAGGTGGGGGATCCCGTGGGGTACAGCGATCATGAAAGGGGTTGCAAAGTGGTCTGACCATGACACCTAGATTCAATTTTGCACAGATACATGATTTTTGCTTGACATAAAAAGATATTGGGTGTTGCCAGGTCTGTGTGTCAGGTAGGTGTTGCATTTTACATGGTAATGGAGGGCGAGTCCAGTGAGGGTACTGTATAGTATGGGGTTGTTTAGTCCAGTGAGGATACTGTTCAGTATACTGTCTGGATGTGAACTACCAGGGTTGAATAGGCCAGTGTAGATTTTGCTGCAGAGAGTGATGTGGTTGTTAGTTGTGAAGTACGTCCAGTCAGTGTGAACTTTGGAATTTTGTTTTGGTGGCAGAAGATGAGTTGAATAATTGGGGTGGGGTGTGGGTGTGTTGGATAGGAGAATGTGAGAGAGAGTGCTTTAAAAGATGTGTGTTGTGGTGTGTGGGGTTGCTAAGTGTGAGTGAATCTTTGTAAATGATGGCAATACCACCATTTTGTTTGTGTGGGCAAGTTTTGTGTTGAAAGAGATAGTAGGGTGGAAGCATGTTGGGATAATTGCTGTTTGGTGGGGTTTGAGCCATGTTTCTGTTAGAAATAATATGTATGGGTAGTGTGTGCTGATTGGCTAACTGATATGTGTGTGTGTATGTGTGTGTGTGCATGTGTGTGTTGATGTTAATAGTACCACAAAAACGGGGTGAAATCTTCACAGGGCTTCTGTGGGATGACATTAAAGTAGACACAGGATTTATTTCCATTTAAATTGAATCTCCCTCTTTGGGGTGTGTAATTATATTGAATTCACTAACAGGCGTGGTATGCAATACCTGGAGAGGAGGGGTAGAAACAATCTGAATTCTTGTAATATTGGCATGTGATGTCATTGAAGTCCCTACATTGCTGGTGTGTTGATCTGACAGTTTTCCTCCACACATAAAGAAAGCAATTAAGATGTATAGATGAGTACAATAAAAACATTATATATGCCAAATAGCTTGTCAGAAGAACTATGACTGTGAGAAAACCAACATCTTGTACATACTAATCCTCCAAGGGAAACCTAGTGGGATTTTCGGTCACTTTTCTACTTACATTCTGATCTTAACTAATAGAGGTCCAACACGTAATTCATATTGATCTTGATTCTGGGTTGCGACTTTAACTCCTAAATATATTTTGGTTTGTCAGAAAAACTTTCATAAAGCGATATGTACAAGGAGGTTTAGGGAGGTTTGAGCATTACTATCTCTGTTTTAGCCACATTCATCTTAGAGCCGAATTTTACAGAGAGGGCTTCAATTGACTTCAACACATGTCACAGGTTTTTCTTTTCATGTTTGATATATAATATTATATTGTCTGAATATAATCTTATTTTTGGCATGGGACCAGATAGAAATTCATTAACCTCTTCCTCTTGATGAATCTGCCAGTGGCTCAATTAATAGGTCAAAAAGTAACAGTGAGTGGTAGCCTTTGTGAAAGGTCCCTTGCTCCACCATCACTCTGCCAACACATTTATGTTATACATGTCAGATTTAACTACAACATATTTTGATTCTACCTCAATGGACGTGACTTTGTACTAAATGAATAAAACATTTGATTAATGAATGGAAGTCTTGGTCAATGGTTTTCTACATCTCCACTACCTCATCTTGTAAAGTGCTCCCAGGAATTGGATCACTTGCTGTTTCGTTCGATGCAAGAACCCTAACATAACATTACATATCAACCTGTACAAGTACATATTCAGTTCTTTTGACATCACAGATGCCAGAATAAGGGGCATGCAAGATGTATCTTCCCAAAACATATATCATTGTTTAGCGATTGTCGCTATTGCAATGCAGCATGCATTGCACCTATAACAATGCAATCACTAAACAGAATTTAGGCATTTGCATCCTAATGTACTTCACATTGCACCAACTCAAATGTATTTCAAAAGCATATCACAAAATAAATCATTCTGCTAAATAATTAAAATATCAAACAATTTATATTTGGTTATCTGTAATATAAAATTCATCAACCACATGTCATTTCGTTGACCAATTTAAACATCAAACAATTAGTGTTCAATCGTCAGTAATATGAAGTTATTCACCCTAAATGTCAAACAATTTATATTCAATCATCTGTAATATGAAGTTCATCGCCCAACACGTGCTTCTTCCTGCGTATAATGACATCCCTCTGCCTCACGTACCTATTCAGGGGCTACAAAATAAATTAATTCCATTACCTATAATTAAAATATTTAGAAACTGTATTGTCTGGTTTGTCAATTTAAATACAAATAGTGTACGTAATCCTCCCTTACTTTAGAATCGGAACACATCGGATGATTTGAACGCCATTTTTAGGTAAACAATCCAGATTCAACCTATTACGTGTAACAAAAATGAACTTTCTTCCGTATTTGAAAAAATGGGTTCATTTTGATTCTGATTTATAAACTCTATTTTTATGAATGCTGTGGTTATATCACTGATTAGTGAATATGTGATTTTCCAGCTCACCTCATGGGTCAAAATGCTAAACCCCATGGCTTATGTTACATTGTATTCAGTGCTTCATTCAAGGTCTGTTAACCTGTAAAGACAATGAAAGAAGACATATATACACCAGTCCCTTTCCCAAATGTCCTCTCTTGCTAAAAACAGCAAGTTTAGATCATCAATCATATGTATACCTTTGCTATTCCTTACCATGCAATAAAGTATACTTCTTCGGCGAGATCCCTGCGTTATCTGGCATCCTGAACACTCAGTCGCCATTTTGATTGGCTGTTAAATTATTCCCTAATCATCTAAATAAATGAAGGACTGACAAAAGGCTAATAGTTTTCCCATCTTTTAGTAGACATGTGGCTCTTTAGTTACAGTATTATCTCCAGAATCGTGCATATTGATATGAATCTAATTCAAAATCTTTTGACTGGCAATAGCACCATATACTTCATCAATGATTTGCGGTTTTTTCCCGTACCTATTCGATAAAATTACATGATTGGCTATGTTCCGGGCAGTAAAAGATCTAATATGACTCATAACATTCACGTATCTAATCAAACACTGTACTCTACTATTATCCTTCAATCTTCAGTCTTTAATTAGTGAAACATACGTTTAGTTCTTTGACTTTATTTAATCCATATTTCGTTGTGTTAAAGTGAAAAATGAATGTTGCCTCTTTTCTCCACAGCATATTTTCCCTGTGTCCTCCTATTTAATTTGGAAGCAGTGTATACATCCCAAGAGATCTCAAATCAATATAACTGTCCCATACGTTCAGATTTCCAATGCACTCCTTTTGGCATCCTTTCAACTTTCATTCTAATCGTTCAAAGATGCTGTGTGATACGTTATCTTAATTCCTAATACTGCTTCCTATATAAACATTGTACATTTACACACAATAGCATATACAAAAAACATGCTATCACAGTTATTAAATGGATAAACATTCATTAGATTTGTAATGTGGAGTCTCCCGGCTGGCCCCATAGAGTCGGGGTTTGCTGCGAAGTACTTTAAGACGAGATAGCTGCACCTTTAAGATGGATGGGGGTGCAGATTTATGACTCCAACACCAATCAATAAGGACAACTCAATGGTTTGGCAAAGGGAGTCCGTTTAATGACAAGTACAAAAAATGGGGAGTCATGGAAATCAGCAGTGATGCGATCGTCCGTCTCGCTTTAACTCCAACGAACTTCATAAAAACAACATCATTTATATTAAAAACTCATCATAGCTGACGTGTAACACTCAAAAGTTAATAAGCATTTCTATTGGTTAGGAAAAGGGAACTTTAATATAGGTACTATATCTGTATATGGTAACAGAGTGAGGGGATTGGGTGAACACTGTCAGGTGGGTGTCTAAGCCCTACCTTCAAGGATGACTACTGTAGACATCACTAAAAGTACGACGTCCCATTGGTTCTACTAACTATAGGGCCCTCCATTATTTGGTTCATTGTGATTGGGTTGGCACCAACCCCATGCATACATTTCCACTTTGCTAGCAGCACGCAGAATGGACAGCCAGGTGCAGGGTGCCCCCTCAGCTACCCAGCCTTCCTCCAATTAAGGTTACAATCAATCATCAGTTCAACAACAATGTGTCAATTTAGTTACTGTGGTTGGCCTTGAAACTGCATCTTCGGACTGAGAAAGTTCTGCTATCTTCTCCTGGGCGGATGCCACGCGTAGGTGTGGACTCATGCTTCCCCTCGCTCGGATGGTCACATGATGCAGACACTGTGAATTTGTCTAGTTTCTCTCAATTTGTGCATTTAATTCTTATTTGGCTTGGCCCATGCCTACGCCACCTTATCTTGACCTTTCATAGGCAGGATATTCTGTTCTTAAATTTCAATTAGATGTAGCTACTGTTCACTTGTTCTATTGGTATGACCTTGGCTCCTTTTGCATGTGTTGCATCTGCTGAGTTTTGATTCAGCCGTTTATCCTTGTCTTGCTAGAATATAAAGCTTGTCATGCTTGGCCTCTAGTAACCTAAGTTGATTCTACTTTTAATGCAAAGTGAACTCGCACTTATAATACTGTGCTTTGTTTTGAAGTACATTATGTAAACATGGTGCTTGCCGCTCTATTCTTCTACTAAGCATAGCAAGCGGCACTGGTTTCTTAGCTTCTTGCGTTTCAAGCATATGTACAGGCGTTAGCGGGTTGGATATCTTCATCCTGCTTACAGCCTAAGCTTCTTTCATTTTGACATCATCCCTTCATTCTATGTTCACGATATCCGTATTCATAAAGTTTTGTCTCTCTGCATCATTCTATGGTTGTCATTTCTTCTATATGCAAGTCAGTCCGGGCCCTCGTGACGTCACCATTCGTCTTTCATTAAGGCCTTTTTAGTTTCTTCTGGGACGGTACTTAAGCAATCTTAATTTTGTCTTATTTGCTGGTAGGGTTTTCTTAATGGACACCTTACTGTCCATCGTGTTCTTGGTATAGGTACTTCAATAGGTGCTGTTCTTCTAATGGGTACTGGACAGAGCTCTACTGCGGCTCTCTGTTGGTTTATTTTCTCATCATATGTCACATATCTCGGTGTGAATGCTCCTGGTACTTCAAAATGGACGATTGGAGTGCAGGCTTTATTTGGGACCTTCTCTACACTCCCCCCTCTGGGCGATTCATTGACCACTTTCACTTGCTTCCCTCGATCCATTTTGTTCTGTTCTGATCTTCTGTATTCTCCTTCACTTCTTCTCTTGGGTTCATTCCTTCTTCATCTTCTGGATCTACACATGATGACCTGAAGAAATGTCTCTTTGGAGTCCATCTCTTTATAACTCCCTTCAGGCTTCCTGCGTTTCGTACATGTTCGACCTTGTTCCAGGTCATTAGTTGGTATTGTCCATTTGGGCTGCAGTAAATCCATCTTCGCACATTCTGTGCTTCTTGGGATAGAGACATTTTGTACCTTCTAGCGCATGCCTGCTGGCCTTCACAAAGTCTCTTATTTCTTCATCAGTCAGGTCTTTGGCCTTCCATCCTGGCTCGACATCAATCATGATCTTCATTCCTATAGCTTTCTTCGCAGTCTTCTGGCATTGCGAGATTATTATCTTGATAACACAATCTCATAGTAATATCATCACTAGCAGGGCTCCTAGAAACTTGAATATGCCTGCCATCCATTGTGGGACCCATGAGAACAATGATCCACACCAGCTGTCATCATCAACTTCGTCGGTTTCATCAATCATTTGGTTCTGTAGTTTTGTCAGCATACCTATGGCTTCAGTTAAGGTTCCATTCTCCACATCGTGCGATGGTATGAATGTGCAACATGATTCTCCTATTTTTTCACAAACTCCTCCATCCATAGCTGTGATCATGTCAAGCACATATCTGTTCTGGAGAGTCATCAGTCCAATGGCTCTTAATTCTTCTTTAATCACATTAAATCCTTTTATGATTGTGTTAATGGTCTGTAGTAATTTCCATCTGGTTATCTGCAACCATTTAGTATGTGCTCCAACCTGAAATCTTGGCATGAAAATTGTTGCGAACACTGATGAGGTGAGGCTAAACAGCCTGTGTTCATATGGGATTGCATGAAAGGCTTCTTCTGATTTGACAGAGAAGTAATTCTCTCTCTTCATTTGAGTTGTCAGTTCCACAGATCTCTTCTTCCTCAGGTGAGCATCTGCTTTTGGGAAACTGTCAATATTCCTTTTCGGGATCACCAATACTGGAATGTGGACGTTCACTATCGTGCATATGCCTTCCCAGTCTCTTGGCAGTCTGATGTATGCTTTGGATCCACACGCCCAATAATGGTCAATAATCACTGCAGTTCTATGTACCATTCCTGGAGCATCAAAAACTCATCCTCAGTTCTGATTCTCTCTCATCTTCCTTGTGCCGTTATTTCTGAAACAGAACTTTGGGCTTTCTAGTGGCACTATCTGCAAGGGTCCTCCTCTATCTTCGACCCATGTGAGTTGTTTTGCAAGTTTTGGCCATAATGGCTTGCATCCGTTTTGCACTATGTTGATGGTTGGCTCGTAGTGGCTGAAGATAATCTAGGCTCGGCATATCACTACTCCTTTCTCCCATCCGTCTGGTGAAAGCACTGTTCCCCAAATTTGCATTTGGCCTCGATTCTTCCATCTCCGAGCTTCTTCCGGAGTTTTTCCTTAGACATTTAGCTTCTGATTTGCTTCTCTTCTAATCTCTGCCCCTTTAACTCCAGGCTTCTCATCTCTTATCACAATGGGTTTCGTCTTTCCATTGTTTCTTGTCTTTATGTCCTGGACATAATCGTCTTCATTTGGATCAGTTGCTTCAGTTGCCCATTTCAGAGAGGCATCACTACACATGAACTGGCCTCTGGTCTTGCACATTGCTACTTGCGATATACAGTGTGCTGTCTGGACATCAATTTCTGTGGCCACAAATATCTTGGACTTCCCCATGCTGTATGGTAGGAGTGCACGTACAAAGCATTCCCCTTCTGAACTTCGCCTTCCAACTTCTTTCATGTGTTGGTACCAAATTTTGTTTCCCAGATGTGCTGTGCTCTCCAGGTAATCGTTTAGTTCATTGTCATCTCCATGCATGCTTTTCTTGATTCTTAGTGTTGTCCTGTAGTTGGCTATGACTACATCCATGAAGGCATCTGTATGGCTTTTTCTTGCTGGAGGATTCTCAGGTATCCTGGTCCACGGTGCAGGCCTTCTCATCTGTACCATTTCAGATGATCAAATTCTAGCTGCTTTCTCTTGTTCTTTGTACAGTTCCTTTTCTCCGGCTAGGAACATTCATACCCATACTGGCATTGGTTTGATGTATGGTTGTACTGTGGAACTAGTGCTTGTTCCTTTCATTGGGACATATATGTTTTGCAATACAGTTTCTGCGGTTTTGTTCTTCAGTTCCTCTTGCAGCTTCCTTGATCTTGCTAGGTGTGGAAACAATGAGTCTACTATCCGTTGTGTCCATGTAGAGCAGAGGGGGCGTGGCGGCATACCAGTGGGGGGCATCAGAGCCCAGCATGAAATGTAAAAAAAATAAAAATAAATCTTTTTTTTTCGATTGGAGGAAATGGGAAGGTGCAGCTCACATGGTAAGACTGGACCATAAAACGGTCTTAGGCACCAATGAAAAAATGGCCAGCAGTTGCAAATGGATATTCAGTCCTTTAGTCACAGACTGTTTGAATAATACCCAAGGGGTTGTTTTTTGTTCAAATGCAAACAAATTGTGATATTTAAAAAATATTTATTCAGCAACAATGGTCAAAACTACTAGCTGCATAGTGAAGTAACTCCTCAAACTGGCCCACATTGGCCAAAAAAAGTGTCCCATTTTGACTGGCCTACACTAGCATTTTGCATGTTTGGTATGGTCATCGCCCTATTACCCTATAGGCCAGTCCAAGCCTGTCTGCTCATCCATAGTGGGTGAGGGGGTGTTCACCCACTGTCCACCTCACCCATTATGGAGGAGCCGAGGAGCCAGCCCAGTGAAACTCTGAGCACTCCCTCAACTGCTTTTTCCAGCTGAGGGAGTGCTCCTGGGCTGGCTGAACTGTCAAAGGGAAACACTGTTTGTCTTTGACAGTTCGGTTCTACGTTATTTCGCCGAATGATTTTACATCGTGGGACTTTTCATCACCACCCTTTCATCGCCAAAAACTCCTTTTTTTATATTTATGGGGGGGCTTCGCCCCCAAGCCCTCTCTTACTTAAATAATCATACCCCAAACCGCATCAAACACCCCCCCCCCATAAAAAAGTTTTTTAAAAAAAGTTTTTGGCGATGAAAGGGTTGGCGATGAAAAGTTCCACGATGTAAAATCATTCGACGAAATGCGTGTATACCGAAAGTTCATTTCCCCAGCCGCACATGATCACTGAGCCATGCAACACTGGGGGTGTTTTGCTTCGCCAGCCTTGCATAGCTCATTGGAAATGCTGGCTGGGGCACTGCATGTATGTATGTGCGAGAGGGTGCTCCTGCGCCTCCTCACACATACGGCAGAGCAACCTGGAGTGGGGCATTTTAGCAACCACGCGCAGGCCCCTGCAGAAGGTACGTTTATGTCTATTTATTTTTTATTTAAATGTGTATGGATGTATGTATGCTTGTGTCATGGGACTGTGGTGGGAGCAGGATGAGCGGCAGCACTGAGATAGTGGTGGGAGTAGGGTGGGGAGAGCCCAGGGTCTGTACTGGGAGTAGGGTGCGGTGACGGCACGCAAAAGTTCATAGCGATTTCTACATACTGTCCATCTGGCACTTTTGGGGGGGCCCGGCCTGCCCAAACTTTGCTCAAGGGCGGGCCAGGCCAAAAAAGTTTGAAGACCACTGATGCAGAGAGTTTCTCTGAGTTGGCTCTTGTTTTCTTAAAAGTTTATGGTATGATGGTTTTTGTTGTTTTTTTCTCTTAACTCTGGTTTTCTTACAACGTCTGCTGTGGAGTTTCTTATGGCAGGTGGTATCTTCTTCTCTGCCGTTTGTGTTTGTGGTTCTGTAATCATTGACACCAGGCCTGTTTTGTGTGTATCCAGTGTTTGTGCGCATGTAGTTGTCAGTGATGTTACTTCATTCATCCCTTGCCGACACTGTCTTGGCTCTCCTTTCCATTTGTTACCACAAAGGTGTGTGTATCACGGCAAATCACATTAATTGCAAGTTCATTCATTCCACCATCAGATTTTCTAGAGACTGGAATGACTATGTGAGGTCTGTGGGTTTTTGTGGGTCTTATGCGTACATCATTAGGTGGGTGCACTGAATTTGGAACGCTTTGTGCACCAATAAAGAATGTAGTTCTGATTGTTAATGACAATAAAACAATGATGAATATGATGCATAGGTACATTATGCCCCTGTAAGTCGGGTGGCAGCATTTTCTTCCAGAGAAGCGGGGATGCCTCTCTTCTTGTGGGAGGACCAGGTTGCGGTTCTGGTCCCCCATCTCGGTCATTCGACAAAAATGTCAATGTTCTTATTTCCTTAACCAATATTGTCTTTAGAATACTGTGTTCATGAGTGATAGATGTTCCACAAGTGTCCCCCCTCCCGTGGGTGACACATTGTATCTTAGTTCAGGATACAGTTCCTTTGCTAGACTATGGGAATAATCAAAACAAATAACACCTCAATCCACCCCCCTGATTTGCTTCAATCCTGAGGACATGGTGTATGTTGGTCAGATATGAAGAGTAAGGACAGAAAATATCCAATACAAATGAAGTTCTTGATGCTGCTTCCCCAATGTGTCCCTCAGCGAAAGCTTTTTAGAATCTCTTCAGATAGCTCCTCTGATGGTTAGAAAGTTCCACTTGAAGTATGATTCCATGCAGGAGCATTCCAATCTGTGCAACATTAGTTGGATCTCTGATGAAAGTGAGTACGTCAACATCGATTGGTCTCCCTACTAGCTCTGGAAAATCGATGTCTAGGTGAAAAAGGACGTTGTGTGCCAACCTGCTGTCTTCTGGTGACAGGTACATCTGTCCTGTCTTTGTTGAGGTTAAGGATTATATGTTCTTTCCTAGATGTAAACAATGTCTGCACTGTCCAGTCGCATGGAGTGCAACCAGAATGAATATCTTATTTAAGAGATGGCTCAAATGTTCTGTATTTGTTGGATCTCGAAGAAATGTGATTGTGTCTGTTGTTCTCCCAATGAGAGTTGGACAATCTTCGATTATGCGAAAGAACAGTGTGTTGAGGAGCTCATCTATTTCCGCCTGTGTTGGGATCATTTGGTTCTTCTTCACTGTACTCAGGGAGTAAAACAAATCATTCAGCTATAACAGTGAGCGGTTGTCTTATTACCTTTTCATTTTCGGGATCTTACAAAAAGTCAGTGACACTGGTGAGCCTTCCTACCAATGACGAGTATGACTTTAGCACTAAGTCAAATTAGGTGATTACGTCTTTTGTGATGTTACTACTGTGGGACACCATAAGTGATTCCGAACAGGGTTATTGTGCGTAAAGAGTCAGGATATTGTTTTTTCTTCCAGCTTATATGTCCTCAATCAAAACTTCTCATGTTCTCCTTTCTTTATTAAGGCTTGTGTGTGTCTTAGTTCAAAGTTCAATAGCTAATGACCTCTGTTGTGGCTTACACGTACAATTTTCTTCTTCACCCTGCAACTAGGATGCACAGAGTGTCCGTTTTTATGTCCTTTCTCCCTTTTTTGCTTAGAGGATGTGTCCAATTTTAAGACACAACTTGCAAAGAGTTCCTTGTCTTTTGTCTGGCTGATTATGCGTCCTTCATCAGCGTCATGGATCTCGTCTGCACGTGCTGTGGTTCTTCCCTGTCACTCATCAAATCCTCTTGTTGCGGTGTAGGCAGGGGGCCTTCTCCGATGTAGGGGTTGATATCACAGAGAAAAATCCATGCTCTCCTGCCTTGCAGTTTCGCTGCGGACAGAGGACAGTCCTTCACTGTAAAAGGTTCATTGAATCTTGGCTCGTCCCACTTTTTCCTTGTATGGTTTTTCACGAGGACGACATCTCCAGGGAACATGGGTGGAACACGTAGACCTTGAACTTGGTCTGTTGTAGTGTCTCCTTCTGTGTTCTGTGCTGCGCTGCACCCTTTTCATTGTCGCTGCAGCTGGTCTGAAATTACAATAAGGCAAGATGTCATGCAGTTCAGATAGTTTTGCATTTCAGATCCTAAAACCTCTCCTGTTGACTGGGCATCACATCTATCTCTGTCTCGGGGTATTTGGGAGTTCTCATTCTTCTTCCTGTGGCTATCTCGTGTAGCGTAAGATGATGGTCAGAGCCGGGTTAGTTCTGAAGAGCATACAATGCCAGTGGAAGGCAGTGCAACCATCACTTCTTTAGAGTAGGCTTCAACTTGGCTATCCTTTCCTTTAACAAGCCATGGAGCTTCTCACAGATCCCATTACCTTGTGGATGATACGCCGACGAGAACTTGTGCTTTATACCAAGTAACAAGCTAATCTGCTCAAACACTCCATTGACAAAATGAGGGCCATTATCTGATCTCATGACTTTACAGACCCCCCATCTGGGAAAAACTTCCCTCACAAAAAATTTGGCGGCACAGGTAAAGTTTGGGTGTGTACATGGACCTGCCTCAATCCATCTAGAGAATGGACACACAACAACAATTAAGTATCTGTACCCTTCACATACTTGAATCATGTCGACGTAATCAACATGCAAGTGCTGAAAAGGCCCATCGGCCTGGGGATGACTCCTCTCATTACTTTTAATGTGTGCCCTGCTGTAAATTGCTGGCAAATTAAACAGTTCACCATGAAAAATGCAACGTGCTCCGCTAAATTCGGTATGAACCAGTCTTCCGCGAGCGTTGCTGCTAGATTCTCTTTAGTCATATGAGCTGTGTAATGTAACTGCTCCAGTGCTATTTTTAATAGGGCTACAGGCATTACTAGTTTACCAGTGCTGTCTTGTCACCACAAGCTGTCAGAGGGGTTTAAAGAACACACTCGACATTTCCACAGGTTCTTCTCTTCCTGTGGTGCCTCCCCTTGGAGTTCCATTAGTTTTGTTTGCCCCAAATCGCTATAACTTTCAGGCGTATTTCGTGCCACCATCATCCTTTCATTGATAGGGATGACTTCCACTTCCATGATCATCTCATCTTTCGATGCCCTTCATTTGGCCTCTGTGTCTGCTGCATGATTTCCACGTGAGATAAAATCTGTCCCTTTCGTGTGGGCAGTGCATTTCACGACCGCTATGCCCACTGGGAGCTGTAGTGCTTTCATGAGCCTGTCCAATAAGGCTGCGTGCTGCATTGGCGTGCCGTCCACTCGGAGGCAGCCCCTTCTTCTCCAGCGCGCTAAGCCTGCGTGCACTGTCAACGTCATATAGGCGGAGTCACTGTACATTGTTACTTCCTGGTCTGCGTGATTCTCAATGGCGAGTATCAATGCCAATAACTCTGCAGCCTGTGGTGAATAATGAGATGGTATTCGCGCACTATGAAGTACTTGAAACTCTCCATTTGTTGTGTGCTTCATCACAGCAACGCCTGTGTACTTCTGCCCATCACTTTGATCGATCCTCGAAGACATGTCAATAACTACGATCTCTCCTCCTGCCAAGGCATTTTCTTTCACCCTGGCGATTTCATCATAGAATTCTTCATAATTTGCACAGTCATGTATGGGCTCTCCTTCAGTGACTGGCTCTGCTATAAAGATAGCTGTGTTCACTATCTTAAATCAAATTATTTTAATTGATGGATTTGATATAATCACTTCATAAGCAGAAGCTCTCTGAGATGTCAATGTGCCCTTCGGTTTCTCTAGAATGGCAAATAGCGAGTGCTCGACATACAATGTCATGGAGCATCCTATTACAATGGTTGTGGTATTTTCTGTGGCAAACGCTGCGGCAGCTAAACTTTGTTCGCACAGGAAGTGGCCTCTCATCACTGGGTCCACATTCTTGCTGTAATATCCCAGGGGCTTGTACCCCAATGTGGTTCTTTAAGCAAGCACTGCCGTCATAACGCTGCCATTTGTGTGCGAAAACAGGTAAAATTCCTCTGCACAATTAGGAATCCCTAGAACTGGTGCTGTGCAAATAGCTCTTTTGAGTTTAGAAAACCCCTTTTAATTGGATTCAGACAATTCAATCTTCTCCTTCGTCACTTGGGCCTTCTTTAGGGCCTGAAGTAAAGGCTTAGTATAAGAGCTGTAGTCAAAGACCCATGCCCTGACATAGTTGCAGAGGCCTAAAACGCTCTGCATCTGCTTTATCGTGTGTGGCTTAGCCATGTTCAATATGGCTTCAGCCCTTTCTGGGGTCACCTTTTTTCCCTCATGTGAGATCAGCTGGCCTATGTACAGCACTTCTTGCTGACAATATTGTAGCTTTTCTTTGTCAACCTTGTATCCTTTCTGAGCCAGTATAATCAATAGCTGAATAGAATCGTATCTGTATTGCTCTTCTGTGGTGCTGCAAATCAAGATGGTATCCACATATTGCAAGACAACATTTTCTAGTGCAATGTTGCTTAAGTCCACCTGCAGGACTCTGTTGAAAATGGAAGGGGACTCACAGTACCCCTGTAGTAGCCTTGTGCTTTTCAGGTGCATTTGTCTGAACGTGAATGACGTCAGATCCTGTGAGTATGGTGCAACAGGATTGAGAAAAATGCATGTTTCAAGTCAATCACTGTGAAATATTTTGCCTCAACAGGTATATTACATAGGATTGTGGACGGGTTAGGGACTAGATGGAACTTGGCCTCAACAATATTGTTTATTGGCGTTAGATCTTGCACCAGCCTCCAAGACCCCCCTTTACTTTTATCACAGTATACACTGATGTATTACATGGTGACACTGACGTCACTAAGATGCCTTGGTCTATCATGACAGAAATTGTCTTAAAAATCCCCTCATCTGCCTCGCTGGACATGGGATATTGTCGTGCTTTGGATAAAATAGCTCCTGGTTTCAATTTAATTCTTACTTCTCCAACTCCCTTCAAGAGGCCTACGTCATAGGGTTCTGTAGTCCATACTGAGAGAGGCACCTGGGCCATGTCGCCATCAAAATATTCAGGATGCTGTAGTGCCAGCATCATTCGCTGGGGCACCTCTCTTTTAATCATTTTAACACAAAAGGTGACACTCACTTCCACCATTGTCTCTCCCATATCTGTTGGTTCTTCAAATAGATCGTCATCGGTGACGTCATTCACTCGATATCCTTTTTCAATGGCGATTATCGCGCACCATTGTCTGCCCTCATCATTGTAACCATCAATTAAGACTACTTTCCCTCGTACTACAGCTGTGTGTATCAAGGGAAATACTTGTCCCTCTTCCTCATGCATCAGTATTCTGGGTCTGAATAAGAACTCATCAGGGGTTCTCATTTTTTTGTCTGCCAGGCCTGGTAATCCTGCCATAAGCACCCGCATACCATATACAAAGATTTCTCGCTCTAATGGTATGGCCCTCATGGCTATATGTCCTGAGTATGCCCTAACTATTTCGCATATGTTTGAATAGTGCATTCCTGGAGTTGAACATACTATGCTCTCCTCCGTGAACAAGATTGTCATGTTTAACTTCGTCATTAAATCTCTTCCCAAAATATTTACTGGGGTCTGACGTGAATACAGTAAAGGTACGTTCATTTCACATTCTTTTATAGAGACTGGAAGTGTGTTTGTAAAGGGAACATGACTTGTTGCTGCCGTGAAACTCTGAGTATTTATGGCCTCGCCGGACAGTGAAAACTTGCCCTCATGAATACACAAGCATGTTGTACCCTTGTCAACGAGAAAGGAATATTCCCCATGCCCTATAAAGACATCCACCCTTGGTTCCTTTTGAGGGTCTGGTGTCACTGAGAGGATAGAACACATCAGGGTTCCCAGTGAGCTGTCCTAGTTCATATACACATTTGGTGCTGCTGGATTTCCTCCATGAGCAGTGTCATTTCCCATTCCAGGGTTCATGGCCTGCCCTGAGCCCACTGGTTGTGACTACTGCTTTGGTGCCTGTTGGGATTGTTCTTGTGGAAAAGTCTGCATGCTCTGAGGTTGTGCACCTTGTTGCGCTCCTGGCGCTTGTTGTTACACCGTGTGATTCTATGCAACTCCCTGCTGAAAGGCTGCAGGTGGATTCACCATACCTGCTCCTGTCCCTTGGCCGTTCTGCATCATGCCTTGGCTTCTGCATGTGCGCGCAAAGTGCCCTGTCATTCCAACAGCCAACATACGGTGGTGGTCAAATTATTTGCCCATTTGACATATCTTGATTACCATTTTGCATATTTTGAAAACCTCCTTGATTATTTTGGAAACCTCCCTGATTACTCTGCCATCCTCTTCCCCTAAATCCTCTTCCCTGTGGGTAAAACCATGCATTACCCTGATTATTTTCCTGTGGACTAGCCACCTGCTGCATACTTGATTCAGCTGTGCTAGTTATCATGGCTCCATCGAGAGCATATTTTGACAATTTCTTTTGCACCAATTTCGCTTCCTCACCATTTCGAGTTGCTTCCTTTTTGCAATTGTTATCCTGCAGCAACCTACAATAATGTGCGATGGTTAACTGTATTTCTGCCAAATGTTTATCTTCAATTCCCACCAGCTTCTTAGGCTGTTTCTGTACCGGTTCTGGCAATCCTTGGCACAATATATGGTAAAATACAGGTATGGATTTTGTCCAAGATTCTCGAGCACCCATGTGCCTTGAAAATTCTGTATATAAATCAACGGATCCTCAGACTCTGGTGGCTCTACAATTGTTAAATGGAGCTCCGTCATGCAAGGTATTAATAGTGGTTACACCAGGGTAGCCTGCTCGTGCCCACACATCATCAGCTCTCTCACCAAGTATGGCGATTAGGTGACCCTTAATATCCCCAATAGCTAACATGCTTCCCCCTGCCATTTTTTCTAACTCGTGTATCCATTTTCCGGCTCCCGATGTCAGTATTGGAAGATTGTTTTTCAAATTTTCTCGATCCATGTGTGGCCATGGAATATATTGCAGTCTTATTCCCCCCTTCGCAAGCAGTGGAATTTGGAATATGTAGCCCTCTCTCTCTTCTCTCATTGTTCTCCTGTCTATTGCAGGGGTAATATTTCCGCATCACTGTCTACCTGACAATGCCCGCAGTCTGTCTACATAGGGCGGCAAAGACACCCCCGTCTGACCATGAGATACTCCTTCATATCGGTCAGGCTGCGTGGCTGACTCTATGCCCTCGGTGCAGACTCACTAGTTTCTGACGATCTTATTCCCTTCTGCTTTGGGAGTCGCATTTCACTTCATCTCCTCCTCCTCCTCCATTTCACTTCATCTCCTCCTCCTCATTTTCCTCGCACTCCTCCTTTTCGGAGTCGGACATTGTCTGTCCCCAATTTGTGCAACTTCTTGCATTGTCTTGGTTCCTACTGATTTCTAATCTATCTAATCTATCTAGGGATAGTTCCCTATTCCCATTACTTCGGGTGACATCCTCAGTGTCGTAAAGCTGAGTGCTCTCTAGGTGCTCGTCTTCCCCTCCCCTTGGGCTATTTGTATAGTTTCTCTGATGCTTCCGGTGTCGAAGTCATCGTCAATATTTGCCCTAGACGTGCCTGGTACTGAATCATACTCAGGAAAAAATTCTTCGATGTCTTCCCAATCTACCAATGTAGCGGGTTTTTTAACCTCTCTCCCCAGATATTCAAGATCGCATGCTCTCTGTCTTCGCTTATGTTCTATGTCCTCATCAAACTCCTTGTGTTTCCTCGCCTCTTCTCTGACCATATCTTCTTCTACCTTTCTTTTTTCATTTCTATGTTCATCTGCCCTTCGAATTTCCTCATCTCTTTGTCTTTTTATTCTTTTCTCACATATCCTTTGCTCTTCTTCTAATCTTTGCTGGTTCTGTCTTCTTGATCATTGGCTGCTCTTGGGTTGCGATCGAGCTATCTCTCTTGCTATTTGCGATATAGCTGTTGTCGCCTTTGTCTGGCTTTTCTTTCCTTTTTTTCTTATCCTCTCGTCTCTTAACTCCTTCTCTTTCCCCTTTTTCTGTGCATCATCTAACTTCTCCTTCTGTCTTACGTCATCAAAGCCTTTGCCATCGAGTTTCAATAAAATGTGTCCTCCCATCCATTTGTCTTTTGCAAATGCTATCTCATCAGTTCTATTTTCATTTCCCTTCCATCGCTTTCCTTCTCTCTCCTTGTCGAGAGATGTACTTGTCTGTGCCTGATCTCTTCTTGCGTCATCACGTCTCTCCTTGTCCCGTGGGACTGCGGAGGTAACATTCTTGCCCTTATCCTTCCCTTGATTTTTGTCACTATTATGTGTAGGTGACTCATATGCTGGGTTGCTGTACCCCGTGGCTGCTTTGAGCTCTCACAGTGGGTATAACCCTGATCCTTACTTTCTTCAACTTTCGTTTCGAGTGGGGCAGGTGGCACGGTAGGCGTCTCACCCCCTTCTGTGCATACATTAAGTATCCAATCTGTTGGCGGCTCTTCCTCTTTTCCTTGTTCATACATTTTCCACAAATCGAGAACAGCAAGGCGTTTTTCCAACTTCTTGCCTGAATATGTGGCATGCAAATATGTGGTCATATGTTGTAAGGGGGCATTAGATAAAGACCCATTTTGTGGCCATGGCATAAACATCTTGTGGGCGGTACCTTTAACCCACTTGGTACTATATATCTTTAGCTTGGGTGCGTGTTTTGGCAACTGCTTGCATAAGTGTGCCAATGGAGTCATGTCTTCCATACTTAAATCTGTTCCCTTTCCTCTTATATAACAATTGTCCATGTTTTCGTGTGACTTAAACAACTTCTAACAATATGAGCGAGCACCAAAGACTGCAAGCTCCAATCCAAATTTTCACAAAAATGTCACATCTTCCAATTTACTCAAAAACATTAATTCACATGCAATTTCATCTCAGCTGTAAAATCGCACACAGTTTGGATCCGTTTTCTCAAAGAAAGAATTCTAGACATATGACGTCACAACAAAAAACATATATACGACAGACACTTGACAGACTAAACATACACCAGCTGGACACAGATATCTCTGCCACTAATCATTACCCTTTCATGGAGTGTAAACGTACCCTTTGACAACGTCTTTAAACGTTGTGGTAGTGTAATCGTTCCCCATTATGTGGGACTCTGGGTACACGTTTCTTCTAGCCGCTATATTAAAGAGTAGGAATAAGGCAAATCCTCTCACTTCTCGGGTGTCTCTCCCAGTATCCTCTAACTTCTCGGATGTCTGCACCGGTAACCTTTCACTTCTCGGGTGTCTGCCCCGGTAACCTTTCACTTCTATATTCTTGAGTCATTATCCCCTAATATATATACAGTCTTCGCTACTTCTAACTATATTTTGTTTTCTTCCCTCCTCCCTCCGTTACCTTTTCCCTTTACTTTTTCTAAGGCATACATTATTTGCCAAAACATTAAATTTTTTGATTCACTCACCGTTCGCATAGTTCCACTCTGGACCCTCAGGATCACTGCCTTCGTTACCGCCTTTTTGACTTTTTGCCCGCTCGGTTGCCTGTAGGATTGGGAAGGGAAGTGTGGGGAACACGGGTCCCTTTAGGCCCTGAATGCAGTCTTTCTTTACTCTGCCACTGTCTACAGGGAGCTTCATGGTCTACTCAGCTGAATGGCAAAAGACTTGTGATATTGCCGAAGACCTAGAGTTACTTTATGTCGACGGTCAATAGTTGTCTTACTTAATCAATTATTGATAGTCGATAAACCATCCTCTGCTTCCAAGTGTACTTGGGAGTCTCCTGGCTGGGCCCATAGAGTCAGGGTTTGCTCCGAAGTACTTTAAGACAAGATAGCTGCACCTTTGAGATGGATGGGGGTGCAGATTTATTACTCCAACACCAATCAATAAGGACAACTCAATGGTTTGGCAAAGGGAGTCTGTTTAATGACAAGTATAAAAAACGGGCAGTCATGGAAATCAGCAGTGATGCGATTGTTTGTCTCTCTTTAACTCCAATGAGCTTCATAAAAACAACATAATTTATACAAAAAACTTGTCATAGCTGACAAGAGTTAATAAGCATTTCTATTGGTTAGGAAAGGTAACTTTAATATAAGTACTATATCTGTATATGGTAACAGGGTGAGGGGATTGGGTAAGCACTGTCAGGTGGGCGTCTAAGTCCTTCCTTCAAGGATGACTACTGTAGATGTCACTAAAAGTATGATGTCCCATTGGTTCTACTAACTATAGGACCCTAGATGATTTGGTCCATTGTGATTGGGTTGGCACCAACCCAATGCATACATTTCCACTTTGCTAGCAGCATGCAGAATGGACAGCCAGGTGCAGGGTGTCCCCTCAGATTCCTGGCCTTTCTCCAATTAAGCTTACAATCAATCATCACTTCAACAACAATGTGTCAATTATGTTACTATGGTTGGCCTCGAAACTGCATCTTCTGACTGAGAAAATTCTGCTATCTTCTCCTGGGCGGATGCCACGCGTAGGTGTGAACTCGTATGGTCACGTGATGCAGACACCGTGAATTTGCCTAGTTTCTCTCGATTTGTTCATTTAATTCTTATTTGGCTTGCCACCTACCTATGCCTCCTTGACCTTTCAGAGACAGGATATTCTGTTCTTAACTTTCAATTAGATGTAGTTAATGTTCGCTTCTTCTATTGGTATGACCTTGGCTCCTTTGGCATGCGCTGCATCTGCTGAGTTTCGATTCAGCCGTTTATCCTCGTTTTGCTAGAATATTAAGCCTGTCGTGCTTGGCCTCTAGTAACCTAAGTTGATTCTGCTTTTACTGCAAAGTGGACTTGCTCTTATAATACTGTGCTTTGTTTTGAGGTACATTATGTAAACATGGTGCTTGCCGCTCTATTCTTCTACTAAGCATAGCAAGCCACACTGGTTTCTTAGCTTCTTGCATTTCAAGCATATGTACAGGCGTTAGTGGGTTGGATATCTTCATCCTGCTTACAGCCTAAGCTTCTTGTATTTTGACATTGTCCCTTCATTCTATGTTCACGATATCCTTATTCATAAAGTTTTGTCTCTCTGCATTATTCCATGGTTGTCATTTCTTCTATCTGCAAGTCAGTCCGGGCCCTTGTGATGTCACCATTCGTCTTTCATTAAGGCCTTTTTAGTTTCTTCCGGGACGGTACTTAAGCAATCTTCATTTCGTCTTATTTGCTGGGAGGGTTTTCTTAATGGATACCTTACTGTCCATGGTGTTCTTGGTATAGGTACGTCAATAGGTGCTGTTCTTCTAATGGGTATTGGGCAGAGGCCTACTGCGGCTCTGTGTTGGTTTATTTTCTCATCATATGTCACATATCTCGGTGTGAATGTTCCTGGTACTTCAAAATGGACGATTGGAGTACAGGCTTTATTTGGGACCTCCTCTAAAGATTGTTGTACAAGTCATGATACTCCTTAACATTACTCAATACAAGAAAACCGTTGTTTCATTTTCTACATTTTCAGTATTTACCCATACCGATATGACGAGATTTCAAATTAAAGATGACTAGGTGATATTTTTTCTTTCATAGTTCTAGCTTTAATTATGGTAATCATAGGTGTTCATTGGTCGAAGTGCACGAAAATAAGAAGTGGAACTGTGTTCCCTGCTGGCCTGCCCCCTCTCCTCACAAACCCCTTCACCACACCCCATCCCATGCACGATCCAAACGCCCAAACAAACACACCTGCTGTTTAGGGGAATTTTCAGTGCAGTGCACTGAAGTGCATGTTTCAACTACTTTCTACACTTTTAATTTAAAACAAAACCATTCCGGAAAGTGTCTTTTTAAAATAAAACTATTGGAACAGTAAAACATCTAAAAAAGTAAGTAGAGGAGCTCTGCTCCTAACCGCTCCTGCCTACTTCGACAACTGTAAGGGATTTTGAAATATTCTAGCTGTTCCAGAGGGAAGATAAACATTCTAGTATATCTTAAAGGTCAACATCAGTCAGTATTTCATCGGAACACTTCTGTCCTCTTTTTAAAATGCAGGAATTAACATTGATTACTTCCAGGAAGGGGGCAGAGATCTCGTTGATGTATTCATTGTCATTGAAAAGGCTAAACGTACAGGAATCACTCTCCTTTTGAATTCAAAAGGCATTTTTGAGTCAGATGGAATGAGATGAATATGCAGTATAATAAAAGTATGTAAGTTTAATCCATCGACTACATTTGCCTCTATGATGTGTCTTGTTAGGCACGTAATTGACAACCTTGTTCCATTGCAGAGTCCCTGTGATGGTGTAAGATTGTATTATAACATAATTACAACACCTACTTTCAGGTTTAGCTCGTGAGGAGGCATTTGTCCAACAGCATTTCACTCTTTAGAGACTGAAGCATTGAACCAGTTGTTAACTGTTCATTGATGCTAGAACCACAGTGCCTTGTTTGAAGAGAAGTGGGGGTGGAAAGAAGTAACTTGAAATTATTCAGAATATTTGTGATAGTGGAAGGTGACCATGCAGACCGTATTAACATGATAACAGTTGTTGAAGTGGAAGGGCAAACAGAGGTGCACTTTGCCATTTGGACAGCAAAGGGCAACCTACGACTGATAAATTGCTTTGTTTAAATGATAGCTGTTGTTGGAATGGAAGGGCACACAGAAATTGCAGAGGGAAACCTAACACTGATAAATTGTATCAGCTGAGTATTGAAACATACCAAAGCATTTTATTCATATAGATGGGCAGAGATTTCAAATTGAAGATGACAAAGTGATATTTTATCTTTCATAGTTCTAGAATTAGTATATGTGATCAGTGGTTGAAGTGTGTGAATAGAAGTAGTGGAACTATGGTCCCTGCTGGCCTGTCCCCACCCATGTGGCCAATAGTGAGTGGTATTGGCTCACAAGTGGAATCTTTGTCAGAGCTTATTGTGTGAAACCAGAAGGTGTCTCACCCACTAGTGCCTGGGTATCTGTCACCCAGCTGGCCGGTGGCCAGGACATGGCCATCACTTTTGGATCCAATTCCTGGGGGAGGAGTAGTGCCGGAGGATCACATGGGTGAGGGGTCTTCGGGGAGTGGGACACCAGATGGTGAGATGCAGTATCCCCTTTCCTTTAACACATTTACCCCAACCTACCACGTAGGATATTTAGGAACTCTACCCCCATTTTACACACCAACCACTTCAACATAGACAGTCGACTATGAGAGAAAACAGACTAAGACTCGAGTAGTATACCTGACGTGTCCCAATACAATGGTCAGGTGAGGTCAGGCAATAACTGACCATCACACACACCTGACTTCTATTAAGCTTCCCTACACAGATAAAAGGCAGAGCACAGGAGCACCCTCTGAGCGAGGCAAAGCACATGAAGAAACAGCAGTTTTGAGATGGCAGCTGAATGAGAGAAGAAAGATGGCAAAACAGAAGGGGATCACAAAGAGGGAGGTTCCCTTGACCTTTTTGACAAGGAATCATTACTTTCTAGTAACTTTGAGAATAGAAAGCTTAACACCAGGAAACCAAGCTGAAGAATCCTGCATTGTGCATCAGAGATACCCGATGACCTCCCGCGTCAATAATTAAGGCGGGTAGAAGCATAAGACGCTGTGATACTGTCCTTGGCTCCAAGAACAAAGCAGCCTCTATGAAATCAACATTGTATGGCGAGCGCTGGAACGGACATTGTTAAACCACGTGTGATAAAAGACAGTACATTTTAACTGCTGATGAGTGATTGAACTTTACAAGCAAGATACAATACCTTTGACAGAGTGGACCGGCACTGCTTGAGTGCTCATTCGAAGGTCTCTGTAAGGTATCCAGCTGAGAAGTTGTGAAAGTGAGATAAGGTTATATCAAGAAGAGAATGAGTAATTGTGAATAGAAGTGGTCCTGCAATGTTTCAAGCAATGTCCTTTGCACAGTCGAAAGTCTTTGATTTGAATGAAGTAGAGAAAGTTTGTTAAAGTAAAGACATATGGTCCGAGCTCGGTGGAGGGAGACCAATTGAATGTTTTGTGTTAAAGTGGGCCTGAGCCCAGCGGAGGGGGACCCGCTGTGAACAGTAAATCACCCGAGTAAAATCCTAATGAAGAAAGGAACTTTAATGTTTGTCGTGTTGCATAATGCCCTCTGGAATAATAAACTTTGAATGGCAAAGAGACTTTGGCACTGAAGGCCCTGATGTTAAGGTTTTGATCTGAATCCTTGTGATAGAGAAGTCAGAGATTGTGCTAAGCTCGAGTGTGTGGCTTTGTCCTGTCCTGAAAACATGGGGAAGGGAAGCCAACTGCTTAAGTATCCTGACATAAAATTTATTTTCTTTTGCATAACATTGTTTCCCACACAATTAGTATTTAAAAGTATGGATTGGCAATAGGTTTATTAGTATAGGCCCTTTTATTTTGACAGACTCGACTAGGACTGCGTTATTATTGTTTGATGGTCATAGTTTGCTCACCTCTTTAGATTTAGGATTGGATAGGCATTTTTCAAACCCAATTTAAGTTCAATAAACACCCTTCAACTGAGATCACTTGTGTCTGTTTTACTGTTTGATACATTGCCCTCATAACATTATCAATTGTTATTTTAGCCCAATAGTCTCTAATTTACCTTTTTATGCAAGGCACTCAATGCAGGTCTTTCAAAACCTCTCAGACTTACAATGGAATAGCAATTATATTTTGGTGACATTAGATGTAGTCATCTTTTATACCTCGATCTGACAAAAAATACCTTAAGAAGCTGTCACATATTTTTATGACAAGACATCAGCTTCATTCATGCGTGAACACACAATGATTATTGAGATATTAGAGACGACTTTGAATAATAATCATGTTTTATTCAATGGCACACTATATAAACAAAGGATTGGAGTAGACATGGCAGCAAAGTTTGCTCCTTGTTAGCTAATCTCTTTATGGGATATGTGGAACAGACCTATAGCAACATTGTAAATGATAACAATATAATGGTCTGGTTAGTGTTTATCAATGACATTTTTCTGATTTGAAAGGGGGATGAAACATCACTGAACCAGTATTTTGAATATCTGAATATCAATAATTTGGGAATACAACATACAATAACCATTAGCAAAACTAAAATCACTTTCTTGCATTCAGACATTTAGCAACATAATGGGAAACTAGAAACTAAGACCTATCAAAAACCCATTTAAGGAAATATTTTACAAAGTAGTAGTTGCCATAAGAGGAATGTGATCAATACCATACATTTAGGTGAATTCAAGAGGGCCAAAAGAAATTGTAGTCTTACCATGGACAATATGAATAAAGTTCAACTAATATATAAGAGCTTTAAGGAAAGAAGCTATGATGAAAACAACTGTTACTAACTGTGAATTAAAGGTACATATTAAAGTGAGAACAGAACTGCTGACATCCAACGTGAAATATACAGAAGCAGTTATTAAACAAATCAGATTCATAAATCAAAATAATTATAATAGTGATTACATATATAGGTATTAGAATAGACATTGGGCATCATCACGACTTGGGCGGTAACGGTAACGCTATTAGCGGGGGCGGTATTAGCCCTACTGCCGAACTCCCCGGCGCTAATAGCGCCGGATCACGAGTTCGGCGGTAATGTAAGTCCCCATTCCCCACTGAACCCATTCGGGAATGCCCCATTCCCCATTGGGCTCAATGGGGAATCTTTGCGCTAATACCGCCGGTGGATTTCCCGCTGGCGGTAATAGCGCAAATATTTGGCGGATTTCCCCCCAGCTCAGAGCTGGGGCGAAATCCGCCGAAGCCCTGATCGGCGACCCTTAAATCCGGCGGTAATAGCGCTACCGCTGGATTTAAGGGTTACCGCCGAAGTCGTGATGAGGCCTATTGACAAGTACTTAAGTCTGAAATGGACGTATGCCAATATATTTATAAATCACCTCTGATTAACTGTAATAAAGCTACAATTTAGAAAGACAAAATATCCAATTTGAAATATCTGCAGATCGGACGTGGTTAAACCCTGAAAGATGAGGTTTTCATAACTGTGGAAATTGGAACAAATGTTTTCTCACATTGAACGTTTTTAAGCAATATCATGTTAATGTTAATGTTAATGTTAAAGGATATTTTTACCGTGCACTATCACCACCAGAGTGGTCCCCTGATGCTCTAGTGGCTTTGAAAGAGGAAGGGAAGGTGAGTTAGTGGGAGGAAGCTGGAAAAGTGCAAGAATGCAGTGATCTGCTCTTGGCGGCCTCAGCCCGGTGGGTCCGTTGGCTGGGCCTGGTGTGTATTCGGCTGGTAGTCGTCGTGTACTGTGTGCTAGTCTATGTGTGCTTTTTTGTTTTGTTGTGCAGTGTAGTGAAGTTTGTGCAGTTTGTTGTGCTGTAGATTTGTGGTTGTGTTTGGTTTGGAGTTTGAGAGGTGTATGCAGAGGGGGGAAATTGTTAGTGGAATTGGTTAGTTGGCATCTCTATCCTGAATTGGTGTGTTGGGCTACCGTAATCTCACCAGATGGGATGGTGGTTCCCCGCACCACTGTCGTGATCTGGGCCCGTCTGGCATTCAATGACCTCATATCTCAATCCCATCTCCACCAGCCTCCCTGACAACCCCACCTGTCCTCCCTACCCACTTAAGTGGGCAGTGCACCTACCAGCACCCACAGCTCAGTTGGATGGGGTGATTGGTAATATCCTGATTAATCCACAACAGTGTGGTACCTAGTAGAAACTAAGGGGCGGATGAAGATGTTGAATGGGAATGGCTGGGGTTGTTAACTCTGTCTCTATGGGTGTCGCCTGTGTTCCATTCTACCCAATGTCACCCATCCAGGTGTCATGGGTGATTCTCAGTCGGCTCTGGGAGCATGTCAATGTTCTTTCCGGTTTAGTCATTCTTTTTTCCTTTCTGTTTCGGTTTTCAGTTTTGGTCTGTGGTGTTGAAGAGCCAGGTTTTTAGCAATTTCTCAGAATTTTAGGTGATCTTTGGTGTTTCTTATTTCTTTTGGGATGCTGTTCCAGGTTTTTGCGGCTAAGTGGTAGAAGGAGGTGCCTCCAAGTTTTTTCTTAAGGTATGGTTTTTGTTCCAGGCAGATTTCGTTGCTTGACCTGAGGAGTCTCGTTGGCTTGTAGATGGTTTAGGAATTGTGCTCCTTGTCCAAAGATTACCCTGTGCGTTATGCACATTGTTTTGAAGGTGATGCAATGTTTAACTGGGAGCCAGTGTAGTGTTTCTAGGGCAGGAGTGATGTGGTCTCTTCTGGATAGTTTGAGGAGTAGTCTGGCTGCTGAGTTTTGCATCCGTTGTAGTTTCTTTTAGAGGTATTCTGGTATTTCGAGGTAGAGGCTGTTTGCATAGTTGATTCTTGACATGATGAGGGCGATGATAGTGAGTGTTTTGTGCGTGAAGGAGAGGAAAGGTAGGATTCTTCTTGCCGTGTGGAGGAGGAAGAAACATTTGACTGTTGCATTTATTTGTTGTTCTAAGGTTAGGGTGTTGTCCATTAGGACTCCCAGATTTTTTACTACCTTGGATGGTAATGGTGCAGTTCCCACTTCTGTTGACCACGGGATGGTGATTTGTTCTCTTGGCCATTGGATATGATCATGATTTCTGTTTTTCCTGGGTTGATTTTTAGGTCCAGGCTTGGCAAAATAGTCATATATCAATCGTTGTATTACATTTTTATCTAGATGTGCACAGGCTACATTGGGGAATACATCAACCTAACTGTACAACTCAATCACAGGCTGCAGGATCGAAAAATGGATCAAAGTAGGGCAGAAGGGTGATTGGTCAATGTGCAATCTCGTGATAATCTACCCAAGTCACACGAACAGACCAAACCCATGCAACTTGGGGGACTATGGAGTCCTCTCACCAAGGCAGAACGAGACAAAAGGAGATGACAACAACTCTGCTTGTATTGTGGCAATGCAGGCCATTTTCTTCGAGAATACCCATTGAAACCACCCAGGAAAATAGTCGGAGCAACCGACAAAGATGAAGGAGAACAAGACTTGGAAAACTCCAATGCCTGGCAACCGTAGGGGTCCACTTGTTGAGCGGTAAAAAGGAACCTGTACAGACCTCACATCTAGTCATTCCGGTGCTCTTCGAAGACCACAAACAACCGTCAAACATACATGCTTTGGAGGCATACATTGACAGCGGAGCTGTGGGAAACTAAATAGGCCTTCCTTTCCGGCAAAAGCTGAAATCGGAAAATGTCACAGCGATAGATGGATCTCAACTTTCATCTGGCCCAGTAACACATTATACCGAAAAAGTCAAGCTCTTGTGTCAGGACGGCCACCAAGAGGACATTACCTTCAATTTCATTGGTGCTCCTCAGTTCCAGATGATATTAGTAATGCCTTGTTTCGAGACCAATAACCCTAAGATTGACTGGCAGAAACAAGTTCTGACCTTTCCCCCCAAGACTATTTTGACACCTGTTATGCTCAAACGCCCACCAACCCAAAGAGCAAGGAAGGGATTGTACTGGGTCTAACTGGCTCCTACCCACTTGAATACCTAGAATACCAGGATGTCTTTCAAAAGGAACAAGGAAATATCCTTCCTCCGCACAGGTCCTACGACTGCCAAATTGATCCCATACCTGGAGGCCAGATACCCTGCAGTCGGATTTGTGCTCTAACTGAGCAGGAAAACCAACACCTGAAATCTTACCTACACCAGTACCTAGCCAATGGCTTCATCCGCCCATCTAAATCCCCTGACTCCTCTGCACTCTTTTTCATGCCTAAAAAGGAGGGTGACTTAAGAACACGCGTTGATTATAGAGCACGAAACCAGATCACGGTGAAGAATAGATACCCGTTACCACTTATTCCAGAACTCTTGGATCAGGAAAAAAACACTCAAATCTACACCAAACTGGATTTACAAGGGGCTTACCACCTTGTAAGGGTCAAAGAAGGAGACGAGTGAAAGACGGCGTTCCATACTAAATATGGTCTCTACGAATACCAGATGATGCCCTTTGGGTTATGTAATGCCCTTGCGACATTCCAGTTCATTATGAACGACGTGCTCCGTGAATTACTGGATGTTTGCACCCTTGTCTATATTGATGACATTCTCATTTATTCAAGTTCCAAAGAAGAGCATATTGGTCATGTCCGGGCAGTGCTAGAAAAGCTTCGGCAACATCGACTATTTGCCAAGTTGGAGAAGTGTTTTTTCCATGTAACAGAGGTTGAATTTCTTGCCTTTATTCTCACACCATGAGGCGTTCGCATGTATAAACGCAAAGTGGACGCTATCCTTCAATGGCCCTCACTGACGTCTACAAAAGGAGTACAAAGTGTGCTTGGATTCGCCAACTTCTATCGTCAGTTTATACCCGGTTTCTCTCAGATCGTCCATCCTATTACCTCTATGCTGCGAAAAAACAAACAATTCTGCTGGTCCCCAGAGGCTGAGGAAGCCTTTCAGAAACTAAAACAAGCATTTACCATAGCACCCGTTCTACGACACCCGCAACCAGATTTGCTGTATGTGGTTGAAACTGATGCCTGTATCAAAGCAATGCAAGCTGTATTGTCACAACGAAACCCAGAAACCTGACAGTTACACCCCGTGGCATTCTGGTCCCGTAGGTTTTCTGCTCCCGAATTGAACTATGCAATCACTGACAAAGAATTGCTAGCAATCAAGGCAGCGTGTTAAACATGGAAACATTATCTTCTCGGAGCCAGACATACAGTCACTGCCATCACGGATCACCGCAACCTACAATACTTAAAGTCTGCTAAAGCGCAATCTCTGTGCCAACTTCGTTGGGCCCTCTTCTTTGAGGAATACGACTTTGTCATTACCTATAGACCAGGAGTTCATAATGGGAAAGCCATTGCCCTCTCCCGCATGAGCAAGGAAAAGGAAGCTTTCACTAAACCGGACCCTGTGGCTATCATTCCTGAAGAGCGGATTCACAATATGATTGTCACAGCAACCTGTCTGGACGATCTACATTCCAACTTGCGATGCCAGATGAGTCAATCTGTCCAACAGGAATGGCTTCGAAAAGGAGACTGATACACCATTAAAGACAATCTACCCTACTTCCAAGGACGATTGTACATTCCAGATAAGAAATTACAAAACCAGATCATTGCCAACTATCATGATTCCTTGGTAAATGGACATCCAGGAATAGCAAAAACTCAGGCTAAAGTAAAGAAACACTATTGGTGGCCCACTTGGAGGAAGAACATTGTCACTTCATTGCGACCTGTGGTGTCTGCGCTCAACACAAATTTCAAAAGCAAAACCCTGCCGGTCTACTACTTCCATTGATGGTACCGCCAGCACCTTGGCACACTCTGTCCATGGATTTTATTACATATCTCCCTTCCTGCAACGGTTACAACACCATCTTGGTTATTGTGGATTTGTTCTCCAAAATGGCCCACTTCATTCCTTTGAAAGGGCTCCCCGCTGCTTCTCCTCTCGTGACAGTGTTTATAGAACAGATTGTGCAACTGCATGGGTTCCCATCGGTATTGATATCGGATCGTGGAACCCAATTTGTTTCACAATTCTGGAGAAGGTGTTGTAAAATTGCCAAAATCAACCTTCAGCTGTCCACAAGTCACCACCCCAAAACCGATGGTCAAACCGAACAAACCAACCAGACCCTAGAGCAGTATTTAAGATGCATGTTACAACAATCTGAAGATTCCTGGAAAGACATACTTTGGTTGGCGGAGTTTGCATATAACAATTCCATTCACACCAGTACAAGGCAAAGTCCATTTTATACTGTGTGCGGAAGACATCCACGAACATCTGGTTTTGATCCTCTCGACACATTAGAAATGCCAGCAATTACAAACCTGCACAAAAAGATCACCAAGGTTTTTAAAGAAGCAACTTAGCATCTGACCAGAGCCAAGGAGAGACAGAAAAGGTTTGCAGATCAACATTGAAGAGAAGCTCCCAGTTACCAAATCGGAGACAAAGTCTGGTTGGCATCAAATAAAATTCCTCTGAAAGGACCAAGAGCTTTCTACCCCAGATACTTGGGACTCTACATAATCAAGGCCATAATCAATCCTGCTGCCATGAAATTGGAGTTGACATTCAACATGCAGATTTATCCGGTGTTTCACGTTTCACTTATAAAACCAATGGAACCGGGTACACGTATCAGCATTCCACCAGATCCTGAGATAATTGAGGGGGATCCAGAATACAAAGTCAAAACTATCCTAGACTCTAAGGTAGTCTGATCCAAATTATACTACCTCATAGACTGGAAAGGATACAGGCCTCAAGACCGAACTTGGGAACCCAGCGAACATGTCCATGCTCCCCGATTGGTTAGGCAGTTCCATCGCAACAACCCCACCAAACCAGGACCAGGAGGAGGACCACCCTTGAGAGAGGCCTTGAGGGGGAGTGCTGTCATGGCCAATTGCCCAGGATCACATGAGCTGCACCATCAGGTCGAGGGAGCAAGGGGCACCATACTTCACGCACGTCCCTTTGGGACGTTTATACACTGGGGGTCCGGTTGGACTCAGTCCTGGCGCCTTTGGAGCCAGGCTCATGGAGAAACATAAGAAACATAAGCAAGACTCTTTTATTATGGGCAGGAGTGCTTGAAACATAAGCAAGACTCTTTTATTATGGGCAGAAGTGCTTTCAAGAACTTTCCACTAGTGTGCAATCAGTCCGGGTGTGGCTTTCTATCTTAAGCTGTACGTGCAAGGATTGGCAGGGTGTGGCAAGCAGAACTGAGCTAGTGGGCGTGGCCTTATGAGCTCAACTATAAAAGCCAGCCCAACCCCAAGGCACACGCTTCGTGTTAATCTGCATTTGCATGAAGCCTAACGCTCACCGCCACCTGGGTTAAGTAACACTTACCTTGGGAATCCAGTCTCCTGTCCATACGCTTACCTCCTGGAGTCAGCTTTCACCTGCATTGTTCATCGCTGAGCCTAGCGTCCATTCTTCATGTTCCGGATTGCAGGACTTCAACTCTGAGCATGTCATCTTCTTCATCTCCAGCATGCAGATCTTCAGCTCCCGGCACCGCAGCATGACATCTTCTTCATCTTCCGACACGCAGGACTTTGGCTCTGGGCTCCACAGCACGACATCTTCTTCTTCCATGAAGGTGGACCCTGTAAAAGGACAAAAGGCAAGGTTAGACATACAAACCTCAGCTTAAAGTCGCGCTTGAAAAATTCTTCGTGTTTGTCCTTAAAAGCTAACTTACCTGCTGCCGGGCCGCCGCAGGATCCTCTGCTCCTCATCTGGAGCCACCTCGGGATCTGTTGCTCTGCTGGATGGCAATCACACCTAGTTAGGAGAAAGATAGACAATGTTACAGGGCTGAAAACAATCTGTGAACAAAACCATACCAATACTTCAAGACAAACAGAAAACAGAAAGACACTTACCAGAAAGGCGTGGAATAGTCGCAGCTGGACTGGACACCACGTATAAAGTGAAGGAACTCGGTCCTCATTCTACATGCGCCCCTGCCAGAAGTAGCAGGATGGAGAGTTCACCATTAACAATCTACAGGTGAGACTTAATTGGACGATGCATGCTCACCACACTATGGGAGGAATGGTTTGAGAGGGAATTCACTCGCAGGCCAGCAAACTTACATCCTCCCATATCTACGCAGGAGCATGGTTCCAATTCATCTCAGCAGCCCATGGCCTATTTGCAGTGGGAGAAAGCAGATCGGGGGTCCTACTTCATGGGAGAGCTGCAACCGTGCCCCAACGTCCCCGCAGAGACTAGGTGAGCGGAACAGCCTTGTGCCTTGGCCCATTTCCTCTGCTTACTGCTAACCCAGACTTCTCACCCAGAATGAATAAACTGGCCTTTGCACAATGGGAAAGGGATTCTCTAGTGAAATTAGGTGACCTATATAGGGAAGGGATGCCGCTAACATTTACTGACTGTAAGGAGACATTTGGTATCCCAGAATGTGAAAGATTCAGGTACGCACAGGTGAGACACTGGATCATAAAACCCAATAGTCAAAAGGGTGGCTATCAGGGCCCTGATGGGACTAGAACTAATGGTGCAGAAAGGTGCAGGTCTGGGAAGGACTCTCAATTATAAAAGCATCTAAAGAAACCAGATGAAGAAGGTAATTCCCCTACATGCTTCAACAGGCTTAGAACTAGGCCAAGAAATATCAGAACTCAGAAGAGCTCTAGATGCATACATATTAAAGAGATGACTATTAAACTGTGCTAGACTTTACAAAATATTTCTGAATACTGCTGACCACTTCTGGCTCGGTTGTGGGGACATGGGAGACATGATACAAATGTAGTGGACTTGCACAGTGATACAAGTGTATTGGACAGAGATCCTGGCACAGGTAAAATAAATCACAGGGAACCACCCTCCCTTATGTACCATGGTGATTCTTTTGGAGGATGTCCCAGAGGATGGCACATTCCCTCTTTCGGGTCCGCAGGCAACACTCCTCACTCAGTTACTGCTTGCAGCTAAAATAACCAGAGCATGCTTCTGGAAGTTTTCAGAGGACCCCCAATAGCATATTGGTGGATCAAGGTCTGGGAAATTCTGGCCATGGCAAGGATTCCAGCACTAATGACCAATTCCATCCCCAGATATGCCAGTGTGAGGTGCCCATTTATAGAGCATGTGAAAGATATGGATGCTGCACTGTAAAGGCCCCAACTCATGTGACACCTATGACTTGGCTTGTGGATTCTGTGGAAGGGCACTGATGGGTTGTGCTTGCTAAAACCTGTGAGTAGGTGGATTTTATCAGTCTACGGGTAATGAGTTCACACACGTTGTTGCTCTTTTAATAGAAATGCTTGTTTTGCCGTGTTGCTGTTTTCCCTTTTTCTTTTTGTTCTTTTTTTTGGGGGGGGGGTTAGGTCATAATTTTATTATCTATCCCTGTTATCATATTTCTATGTTGCACAATGTTACATGTTATGCGGATAAAGATGAAAAATAAGATTTATAAAAAAAAAGATGGCCTAACTGTTAATCACACATTAGTCCTTTTTTTACCTCGATTACTGTTTAAAATGGCGCCTAACTGCTGAATGATTTTATATTAGGAAATCAAATACGGGCCACAACAGGGAATCATTTATCAAGTATATGGTGCTATTGCCAGCCAAAAGATTTAGAATTAAATTCATATCAATATGCAAGATTCTGGTGATAATAAAGTAACTAGAGAGGCACATATATACCTAAAGTTGGCTGAACCATTAGCCATATGTCAGCCCTTTGCTTACCTCAATGATCAGTGAACTACTTAACAGCCATGACACCTGAGTGTTCAGGATGCCAGCTAACATGCAGGAATCTTGCTGCAGATGTACATTGTATTGCAAGGTATAAAGGAGTAACATTAAGCAGTAATACCCCCGATGGTGCCCCATTTAACAACTGTCAGGCACATCTATGGAAAGCTTTGAGGGACATATACCCAGGCACATCTGACATAAACTCTATCATGGCCACACAATGAAGGAAGATGAGGACCCTGCATACTACATTCAACAGATACAGGAGATATGGCAGTTAGATACTGGAGAAGCATGGGACAAGAATGTATGTTGTGTTATGTTATGTTAGACACATTTATAGAGTGCACAGACACCCGAAGGCACCCTGGCACTTGGATGAATGCAGGGCTACCAATAATAAATTAAAACACAGATGTTTTGAGCAAACGCCGAAAGGTAAAGTGATCGACTGTCATCCACAGTGACAAGGGAGTGGCATACCAGGCTTTGGCGGCAGCCACAGACACCGCACGGCCCCCCATACGAGTCAGTCTAAACCAGGAAACCTTGACCAGAAAAGCAGAGTCAGAGCGGAGACAGCGTGTAGGTATGTAATGGAGGAACTTTTCTTGAATATATTCCGGCCCAAGGCCATTGAAAGCCCAACGTACCATACACAAGGATTTGAACAGTATCCTCTTTTCCACCGAAAACCAGTGGAGCTGCCTCAGCAGAGGGGTAATGTGGGCTCCAATAGGGGGCCGGAGGATAGCTCTGACAGCAGCATTCTGCAATAGCTGTAATCGATGAATCACATATCGGGGCTGGGCAAGATATAGTGAGTTACAGTAATCTAGACCACTCAAATCGAGTGCTGCTACCACCGGAGCAGGGCATTTTTCCGGTATAAAAAGGAGGACTTTCCGGAGTATGCACAGCTTAAAATGACCACTCTTACATACTGCCACAAACTGGGCGTCCATCGCAAGGGAGGAAGAATTTACAACCCCTAAGTTCTTAACGGATGCCACAGGAACCAGAAGAGGGCCAAGGGAGGCCGGCCAGCAATCATTGGTCCAATAAAGAAGAGGCGAGGTAGTACCAGCCACCAGTACCTCTGTCTTGCTACCATTAATTATGAGCCAATTTGATGACATCCATTCCCCAACCTCCTGAAGACAAAACCTAAACCGACTGGCCGTATTGGCATGATTAAGGTCAAGACGAACCAGAATATGGGTGTCATCATCATAGGAATAATAGCGGAAGCCATGGGAATGAATAAGAGCCAAAAGGTGCCTAATATACAAATTAAAAGGAATCAGGCGGAGAGCATAACCCTGCGGAACACTGCAGGAAAGGAAGACAGGGCTGGAGGGAAAGGGAGGGAGAGAAACTGATTGTAAATGGTCGACTAAAAAGGAGATGAACCAGTCCAGAACTCTACCAGCCAGCCCGGCAGTAGAAAGCCGGTAGATGAAGGTGGGATGGTCGACAATGTCGAATGCAGCTGACAGATCTAAAAGAACAACTGCACTGACACCCCCCTGGTCAACCAAATGGGCCAGGTGATTGAGCACCGAGTTCAGGACTGTTTCGGTTCCCCTACCAGGCCGAAAACCAGACTGAAATAAGTCAAAGTAAGAACGTGGATTCCAAAAAAGTGGAAAGCAGAGGGGAGACCAGGGTCTCCAACAATTTCATAAGAAACGGAAGTAAAGAGATAGGCTGATAGTTTGTTAACACTTCAGGATCAAGTGAAGGTTTTTTTAGTAAAGGGATCACAAGGGCGTGTGTTTAAGTGTAGGTGGAATCACCCCCTCCCGAAAGGAGGGTTTTACGGCTGCAGTAACCTGAGAGATAATAGCCCTCGGGTTTTCCTTCAACAACGCCAACGGAATAGGGTCAGTGGGAGATGCTGATTTCAACCCAAGAATGTCAGCAAGAATATCTAATTCTAGGAAAGTGGGGAAAGAGGACCATGTCCTGTCTTCTCGACAAGGCTCAGTCAATGTTTTAGTGACTGTGGGGCACGCTACATCATTATTAATATTATCACGAATAGCAGCGATTTTAGACACAAAAAAGGATGCCAGAGAGTCACATAATGGTTGAGAAGGGGTAACCTGCGTGCTATTCATCGCAGTGGAAGAGAGGGACTGAACAAGCTGGAAGAGGGCTCTGGCTTGATTAAGGGCCTCTTCAACCGTAAGGGCAAAAAACGCCTTCTTAGCCGCTACCAGTAATTTATGGTAGGAAGTGAGTTGCTGGCAGATGCAGATTTAGTTTCCGGCAAGTAGTCAATACACCACTTTCTCTCAGCCTGTCTACACAGAAGCCTTTCAGCACCTAGCTGATCAGTGTACCATGGCTCTGACGGACATGCTTTTTGGTTGCACATCCTAAGAGGAGCCAATTGGTAGGCAGTGGTGGAGAAGGCAGATTCCAAAGTAGACAGGGAGCAAGACATATGCTGACCACAATGAGTGGCCAAGACAGTAGATATGGACGAACCCAGGACCCTGTGCCAGCTACATTTCAGAATCGTTGGCTTAGGCTGTACAGCAATCGGGACAGGAAGAGGGATGAAGAAAAGGGCCAAGTAATGGTCAGGCCAGATAATAGGGGCGGGGAGACAGGGTAATAGATTTCTCCACAGCAAAGACCAGATCAAGAGTATTACCCTGTAAGTGGGTAGGTTTAGCCACCCACTGATGGAGGCCAAGATCAAGCATCAGATCAAGAAATGTTTCCCCATGACCACTAAAGGCCGGGTTGTTAAGAAGATTGAAATCACCCATAATCTCTAGGTTGGGATGCTGAATCTGAAGCTCAAGGGCTAGTGCCGGAAAATTCAAGCAGAACAGAGTATTGATACCAGGGGGCAGATATGTTAATAGTACAGGCAGGGTAAATGTAGAGGATATGGAGATGCGGGCAAGAAGACATGTTCACAATGTAGCTGTCTTTTATCAAGTGTTGCTCCACAGTTTTCCCCCAGAGGTGCAAGCAAGTTTGAATAAGGTGGTTGGCATCGAAACAAAGGCATGGCCCAAAATACATGCACACATTGTACACTATTGGTGGGGAGGCAACAAAAGGAGAAGGAGAAAGTAGAGCAAGCACAGAAGATAGAAGCATAACTATTCTGAGCATGGAAGTGCAGTGATTACCAACACCACGGAAGGGCAGCTGGAAAAGAGCCCTGTGCAGGGATGGACAGAAGATGGGTGGTTTCCAGAGGGTAAGGGGCAGTTACCATACAAGTAGAGGAGGTGAAAGGGGAGGAATGAGAACAAGTTCGGAGGGCCGAGTTATGGACAGGACACTTTGCACAAGAATACAGAAGTAGGCCACCCCCGTCCTACAACAACACAAGTGGTCTACAGAATCGGCTCACTTACCACCCACCATTACAAATGCATGCTAGGCAGAATTATATGCAGTAACCTTTGGGAACACCACACACAATTAGGACTACAAGTGGCAGTACAAATTCACCTTTGGTACAAGCATGAACTACACAGTAAAGTGGTAGCAATGGCTGAGCAGCCAGACTTATCTTAAGAGTAAGTAAGCAGTATCAATAGTTACACAAAGGACAGCAATTTATATGATTCAAACAAACACTAACTCAAGGTTTCTGAATAAAAGAATAAACATTTATTTACACATCAGTTGTAGAACATTTCACTAAAGTAAAGCAGTTGAAAAATCACACTTTTAATGCACTACACCGCACCCAATAGATTCTGGACAAGTTAGGCTCAAAATAAAGTGTGAGCAAAATGGGACTCTTGCAATTTAAAAAGGAGGGAAAGACAAAGTTAGACAAGAATTGAGCAGTACCAACAAGTAAGTAAGCAGGGAAAACTAGAAAAAGGAACTACAGTGAGGAAATCAAATTAAAGTGGCCTGGCCCAAAGTCAAGGGACCAACGTCTTTGCTCAAGATCACAAAGTTCAGGGTAGTTCGCGGTTACATTTTTGCCAAGAATTCCGGACGAAGTTGGTCGGCAGAAAAGTTAGCTTAAAGAATAGTGAAGGACAAGCCCTCAGATTGGCAAAAGGTTTCACAGGCTTTCACCGCGGCTGAACGTAACGAACAACCGGATTTCACAGTACCTTAAATGGAGAAGAACGCGGTAGCTGAGGCGGACGTTCCTGGCAGGTCCTGCAGGTTCGCGGTCCCTGAAGCAACTGTCGGTGTGACACAAAGTAGGAAGACTGGAGGGTTCTGCACTGTCCAGGGAAGAAACCAGCAGCAGAGCAAAGCAACAAATAAAAGGTGCCAATCACACAGCAGGGTGGGGTTTCCACCGCAACAGTCACCACAGCCAATCAGAGTGCGACATGGATCTCCAAGGAGACCCTGTGCAGGGAGTCCTAAACTCCTCCCTCACATCCTGTCCCCCCAGACATACAGGTGCCTAAGGAGGGCTTCTGTGCAGAACCCCGCGAAAGGACAGCGAAAAATAGGAACCAAACCTGGTTTGGCGTGCAGAGTAAAACACAAGAAAGACTTTTACAAAAAGAAATGGCTAATAAATCCAGCCGGAACCGTACAAAAACATATATGTTTAAGTTCAAGATAGCCTAAAACAATACCAGGGTTATTTAAGATAACTGCGGTAGGAAAAATAGGGTAGTTACCACTGCCACCAGCCAAGTCTTAGTGAAAGCTAAACAATGCTCCAAGAGAAACAGACAAAAAGGAATAAGTATTAACCCTCTCCAGAACTCTATTTAAGATAGTTTGTACTGGATCTGTGACTTTTAAAAGAGACTAATAAAGTCAATGACAACTTTACATGTTCTGGGAGACAGTAGCCAGCCCCAGAAAATGGAGTCGGAGTGGGGGAGTCAAAAAGACACACCTGTGTCACTGCACTGAAGGTGCTGTGTAACACATAGTAAAAAGATGATGCCTATGGAGTAGGTGAGGCTCCACAGTCTAGGAACACAAGAAAATGTTAAACACACACAGCTAAACACATGTTAGAGTGGGACAAAAGGCTCACACTCTTACCAGGTGAATATAATAAATCCCAGAAATCCAAAAAAGCTGCTGAGGGACTGAGTAGGTAAGGGAAATTAGCCATTCTGGAGAATTCTCCCAAACAATGCAGCTGCCCATTATCCCACCTGTGCGAGGTCCCAAGAGGCCAGAATTGATTCAATATCCAGCAGCAAATCTCCCTCAGGCAAACAGGCAGCAGGCACCTGCTCAGCCATGGGATAAAAAAAAATGACCACAGGGCACAGTAACTCATTACACATTGTTGAGTGTGATAGGGAGCAATGCTTTCAAGCTTCCTGGCATGGATGTTTGCCCACAATAGGACAACACACAGAGAGATCTATCTGTACAATCTGTGGTTGACAGAGTTATCAATTCTCTGGAGATGTTGTTTTGGTTCCTTTCAGTTAAGGTTTACCAATCACCACAGGCACACTAGAATTGACAGCACCCGTATTGCATTCATAGATACCCCAGTTAACCTCCTAGGCAGGGATATCATGAGCATGTTGAGCATGACCATTTCATTCACTGAGGAGGGCATAGTGTGTTCTTCCCAGGCACATACCATGATAGAACTCAATACAAGAACTTTGTGACCACAGCGCCCTGTGGGTTTGTGTCCCTCTGCCCAGATTTGTTCATCTATGGAGTAGCATTTCTGTTAGGTTGGGTGCCCCGCAATTTTTAATTTTTTATTTTTACATTTATAAAGCGCACAAAACCCAGAGGCATCAAGGCACTTTTACAACCAGTTACACTTACATAAAAGAGCAAAGGAGAGAGTTTGGGTAAGTGTTAAAACAGATTTCCTATACTATACCAGGTGGATAGATGTATAGAAGGCCAACCTCTATTGTGACAAGGACAACTCTGGGAAGCTGTAGCCAAACCAGTTTAAGGTAGCAGTGACAGGCGGTCTAGGCCAAGATCTTCAGTGGGGTGAGAGTGTAAAGGGTCCACAATGAGGTCACACAATGGGAGTTACAAATTGGCCTTGGACAGGATGTATAAAAAATACAGTTATTTAATTATGGCCAAATACACTATAATAAAAATGAACATAGGCAAGTAGACTTATCAACCAATACCATCAAACTAAAATACATATATACTATCAGAGGTTCAAGTGCATAATACAAATCAGAATACTCCTGCAAGGGAATGAATAGGTGGGTATTACAAACAAAAAGGTCCACAGAGAGTTTACCCCCTAACTAATATTGTCCAACCCTAAGTTGCCTGGGGCCTTGTGCCCTATTCTTCAGGATACAAAGATACAGCACTCAGGAGGCAGGAGAAAATGAAGGTAGGGTCTCTATGGTCCAGTGATGGATTCTTATAGTCAGGGTTCAAGATAGACAGTGTGCAAAATTACCCCCCGACAGTTAGAAGTCTTGCCAAGGCAAGTATTGGCAAAGCCACTAGGTTTAAGATAAAGAATATTGTAAGTCCATTGACTTACAATGGGAGTGTAGGGGTATGTTAAAAGCTCAGTAACGTACCCCCCCACTCCGAATCTTCCCAAGACTTTCCAGAACAAATGTAGGGTGCTCTGGCTTGCTTTTCCCATCAAATTCCGCGGTCCTCGATTTTCACGGGTTGCAGGTTCGAGTGATTCTCCGGTTAGGATCTTTTGCTGGTGCAAGGACTCTTGATGAAGAAATGCAGAAACAAAAAGAAATGCAGAAACAAACGATGCAGCACCCTTCTCGGGACTGGAGGTGGGTCAGAAAAGCAGGTTTTGGACCGTGCACGCCGCGCACAGCGATGCAGCAGGACTCAGTAGCCGCGGTCAGACTTTCCAGTCTTTCTCGGTGTTAGGGAGAATTCTCTGTTTAGGCTGAATTTCCTAACCTAGTGAGTCCCCCAGCAGCTTTGCTGGATTTCTGGAGTTTGTTTTTTCCATCCTGCCAAGAGTGTGACCCTTTTCCTCTCACTCTTGGACATGTATGTGTGTAATTCCTTTGAGATGTCAATGTGTTCGATGGGCTATGGGGTCTTTTACTCCATAGGGTCTCATAAGTTTTTCTATGTGTGTCACTCTGCACCCTACGTGTCGTGACACGGGGGCACCCTAGCGGGTCCCCCCACCATAGACTCCATACCCGGGGACTGACTACTGTCTCCCCGGGCATGTAAAGTCACCATTGGCTTTACTAGACCTAAATTTGCTAACAGAACTAGTACCAACCATCTTATTGTGGACGTGCTAGTAGGGGTAATACGATTACTCCTGGATCTGTTACTCGAGGGGGCACTGTCCCGTCCCTCCTCGTCGAGTTTTGGCTGGTGGCAGTGGAAACTACTTGTTATGTTCGACCCCGAGCATAACCCTATGGGATCCGTCCCATTGTTGAAGATTGATACTGTTTTTTTCGTTAATCTCCAACGTACCACCGATCTACTTATCTTAAATAGGTTTATCGAGTGGTATTTTCTGCCAGAACTCGGGTTGTAAAATGGCGTCTGTGTTTTTTCTGTGACTCCTAAACCAAAGGTTGAGCCCTTTGTTCCACTTTTGGCGGGCCTCTGGACAGAGACCCGCGAAGGTGGCGCCATTCTGTCTGGGTTACCTCAGGGGTGTGGGAGGGGGTTTAGACACCCTGGACCGAGTTGCCTTGCCAACTCAGGTCGCACTCTGAAGTGATTGGCCCAGGTGGTGAGCCTTCCCGCTCACCACTTAGCATGTGTTGATTGGCAAGCTAGGCTGAATGAATGGGGGACGTCTGCATAAAAGCAGGGCCTTTGGGACTGGATCTTCAGGAAGTCGCCACTGGACCTAAAGAATCCGACGAGGGTAACGCTGAATCGACCTGCACGACGACACCTCCGGTGGAGCCCTGCGGAATCGTCTCACAATCTCCCGACGACAGAAGAGATCTCCCTGCCGGAGAGGCTCTTTCCCTGGCTGGTGGGAACAACCAGTCTTCTTCTTCTTTGTGCTTTTTGGTCGCCCAGGACGCGGTGGTCGAATTGCCCGTGCAGAGCACCCGGCAACCGGATAGCCACTACTCCTGCCCCGTGATCGAAAGGTGGTGCCTCGTGACGGAGCACTCCGCGGCTGGTTTCTTCCCTGGTGGTGCACCGGACATCTTCTCTTCGACGACGAGAGCATCTCTTCTCTTGGCCAAGACCCGTCGTGCATCCACCACCAGGAACAACTGCCCCCGTCGGAGCTGTCTTCCACAACAAGGTACCGTAACCGCCTGGCTTCCCTTTTCGATCGGTTCGTGTGAGGTATCTGATTCCTCTCCGTTCCGTTGGGTTGCCTCCAAGCTTTATTCACTCTTTGTTCTGAACTGGTTCCACCTGTCGCTAACCAATTTGCTAAACGAGACTTGAATGCATCACCCGTAGAGACTTTCCAGGACATCGTGCCTTGCCTCTCACCGAGTGGGCCTGGCCGCCGAACTGTATGATCTAGTGTGATTAATGCTTTCTTGCCTTGCATTTTTACCCGCTTCAGTACGAACCGTGTTGACTTCGTTACCTGCCTTTCTCTTCTCTCCCTTCCTCACTAAATATTCGAGTGTCATCTGGGTTGAGGTATACACCTCTGTCTGAAAATAAGTGGTGCCGTAGAACCTAGAGTTGTCAATAGGGTGTTTCGGGGGATTGAGCTTATTCCATTCTGCAGAGTAATTGTATTTTGAATTATTTGCCGTGTTTCGCTTTAGTATTTTTCGTAGACGTTCTGTTATCAATAAATAACTTACTATCTTTATACTAAAGCCTAGTTGCGTGTTTACTCGTTTTACTGCAGAGAATTACCCTATATTGTATGCTCCCTATACTGACCAACTTTTCTTGAGAGAAGTCTGACTGCTCAGCCACAGCTACCAATTGAATCTGTGTGGTACAGACTGCTACCAAGTGGGTTCATCGCAACACCTGTAGTCCTAAATCTTTTGCAGTGGTCCCAGAGGGAACTGCACAGGTTTCCGCCTAACACTGGTGTACAGCGGTGGGATTAGTATCGAGTATACAGTTTAGAGTGTTTTTCGACGCTGTAGAACGACTAACCACAAAACGTTACAAAAGCAACTTTCAAAAAAAAAAAAAAAAACATGTCTACAATGGAAATTTACAGCCAAGAGTCTTTGTCGGATAAAAATACTGAGAGTCTGCGAGCTCTCTGTAGACAAGAGAATCTTCCTGTAAAAGGCAAGAAGTTAGAACTGATAGAGAGATTGCTGGCGAACCAAAGTCTGGGTACTGGTTCAGAGGAACCAAACTCTCCAGCAACTGTAGATAACAGTAATGGTGTTGATCTGAATCGTAATTCTGATGATAGCGATGAAGAGGCTGACGAGGACGGCGAGGCTAACGAAACTGTCTCACCTGTTCCTCTACCTGCCTTACCAACTGTGCCTACGGGGCCAATACCAGGTCCCACGAGTAATTCTGCTTATTTTGAACTTGAAAAAATGAAGCTCGAATTAGAATATAAACGTTTCTTGGCTCAAGCTGAACGAAACCAAGAGCTCGAGTTCAGACGAATGAATGCCCAGGCTGAGCAGAAACAAGCTGAGTTAAGACTCAGGGAAATAGAGCTTAATCATGAGTTACAAATGAAAAAGTTGTCTATGGAAAATGCTTCTCTCTCCTCTGGTTCCTCTAGGAGCTCCAGTCCCAAAAGACCTCGGATGCCGAAGGAATTAGTGGGTATGTACGAACCGAGATTGGATGTGTTGGATTGGTTGAAACTGTTTGAATACAATCATGGGCTCCAGGACATCACCGGGAATGCGTTGCTTCCCTGGTTGTTCTCTAGGCTTCCTCCTGTTGCGACTGATGTGGTAATGGAATTGGGGGAGGTGGATAAGACGGATTACGAAAGTGTGAAACTAGCGTTGATAGCTAGATTCGGGAAGACCCCTTCCCAGTATCTTAAGAGGTTTAGAACCCTCAAAAAGCATGATGGTACCCCTTGGGCTACCTGGGTGAGTGAAGGGTTGAAAAACTTAGAGGGATGGATTAAGGGTTACAAAGTTGACACTTACGAGGGTATGCGAAATCTTTTTATGTTGGAGTCGATTTATGATGCCTGTTCTCCTGAGCTCAGACAGCACTTGGCTGATTCGAAGGAATTAGATTCCAGGGCTCTAGCTAAGGCTGCTGACTTGTGGGTTGCCAACAGTGCTATGTTCGATGGGCTATGGGGTCTTTTACTCCATAGGGTCTCATAAGTTTTTCTATGTGTGTCACTCTGCACCCTACGTGTCGTGACACGGGGGCGCCCTAGCGGGTCCCCCCACCATAGACTCCATACCCGGGGACTGACTACTGTCTCCCCGGGCATGTAAAGTCACCATTGGCTTTACTAGACCTAAATTTGCTAACAGAACTAGTACCAACCATCTTATTGTGGACGTGCTAGTAGGGGTAATACGATTACTCCTGGATCTGTTACTCGAGGGGGCACTGTCCCGTCCCTCCTCGTCGAGTTTTGGCTGGTGGCAGTGGAAACTACTTGTTATGTTCGACCCCGAGCATAACCCTATGGGATCCGTCCCATTGTTGAAGATTGATACTGTTTTTTTCGTTAATCTCCAACGTACCACCGATCTACTTATCTTAAATAGGTTTATCGAGTGGTATTTTCTGCCAGAACTCGGGTTGTAAAATGGCGTCTGTGTTTTTTCTGTGACTCCTAAACCAAAGGTTGAGCCCTTTGTTCCACTTTTGGCGGGCCTCTGGACAGAGACCCGCGAAGGTGGCGCCATTCTGTCTGGGTTACCTCAGGGGTGTGGGAGGGGGTTTAGACACCCTGGACCGAGTTGCCTTGCCAACTCAGGTCGCACTCTGAAGTGATTGGCCCAGGTGGTGAGCCTTCCCGCTCACCACTTAGCATGTGTTGATTGGCAAGCTAGGCTGAATGAATGGGGGACGTCTGCATAAAAGCAGGGCCTTTGGGACTGGATCTTCAGGAAGTCGCCACTGGACCTAAAGAATCCGACGAGGGTAACGCTGAATCGACCTGCACGACGACACCTCCGGTGGAGCCCTGCGGAATCGTCTCACAATCTCCCGACGACAGAAGAGATCTCCCTGCCGGAGAGGCTCTTTCCCTGGCTGGTGGGAACAACCAGTCTTCTTCTTCTTTGTGCTTTTTGGTCGCCCAGGACGCAGTGGTCGAATTGCCCGTGCAGAGCACCCGGCAACCGGATAGCCACTACTCCTGCCCCGTGATCGAAAGGTGGTGCCTCGTGACGGAGCACTCCGCGGCTGGTTTCTTCCCTGGTGGTGCACCGGACATCTTCTCTTCGACGACGAGAGCATCTCTTCTCTTGGCCAAGACCCGTCGTGCATCCACCACCAGGAACAACTGCCCCCGTCGGAGCTGTCTTCCACAACAAGGTACCGTAACCGCCTGGCTTCCCTTTTCGATCGGTTCGTGTGAGGTATCTGATTCCTCTCCGTTCCGTTGGGTTGCCTCCAAGCTTTATTCACTCTTTGTTCTGAACTGGTTCCACCTGTCGCTAACCAATTTGCTAAACGAGACTTGAATGCATCACCCGTAGAGACTTTCCAGGACATCGTGCCTTGCCTCTCACCGAGTGGGCCTGGCCGCCGAACTGTATGATCTAGTGTGATTAATGCTTTCTTGCCTTGCATTTTTACCCGCTTCAGTACGAACCGTGTTGACTTCGTTACCTGCCTTTCTCTTCTCTCCCTTCCTCACTAAATATTCGAGTGTCATCTGGGTTGAGGTATACACCTCTGTCTGAAAATAAGTGGTGCCGTAGAACCTAGAGTTGTCGATAGGGTGTTTCGGGGGATTGAGCTTATTCCATTCTGCAGAGTAATTGTATTTTGAATTATTTGCCGTGTTTCGCTTTAGTATTTTTCGTAGACGTTCTGTTATCAATAAATAACTTACTATCTTTATACTAAAGCCTAGTTGCGTGTTTACTCGTTTTACTGCAGAGAATTACCCTATATTGTATGCTCCCTATACTGACCAACTTTTCTTGAGAGAAGTCTGACTGCTCAGCCACAGCTACCAATTGAATCTGTGTGGTACAGACTGCTACCAAGTGGGTTCATCGCAACACCTGTAGTCCTAAATCTTTTGCAGTGGTCCCAGAGGGAACTGCACAGGTTTCCGCCTAACACTGGTGTACAGCGGTGGGATTAGTATCGAGTATACAGTTTAGAGTGTTTTTCGACGCTGTAGAACGACTAACCACAAAACGTTACAAAAGCAACTTTCAAAAAAAAAAAAAAAAACATGTCTACAATGGAAATTTACAGCCAAGAGTCTTTGTCGGATAAAAATACTGAGAGTCTGCGAGCTCTCTGTAGACAAGAGAATCTTCCTGTAAAAGGCAAGAAGTTAGAACTGATAGAGAGATTGCTGGCGAACCAAAGTCTGGGTACTGGTTCAGAGGAACCAAACTCTCCAGCAACTGTAGATAACAGTAATGGTGTTGATCTGAATCGTAATTCTGATGATAGCGATGAAGAGGCTGACGAGGACGGCGAGGCTAACGAAACTGTCTCACCTGTTCCTCTACCTGCCTTACCAACTGTGCCTACGGGGCCAATACCAGGTCCCACGAGTAATTCTGCTTATTTTGAACTTGAAAAAATGAAGCTCGAATTAGAATATAAACGGTTCTTGGCTCAAGCTGAACGAAACCAAGAGCTCGAGTTCAGACGAATGAATGCCCAGGCTGAGCAGAAACAAGCTGAGTTAAGACTCAGGGAAATAGAGCTTAATCATGAGTTACAAATGAAAAAGTTTTCTATGGAAAATGCTTCTCTCTCCTCTGGTTCCTCTAGGAGCTCCAGTCCCAAAAGACCTCGGATGCCGAAGGAATTAGTGGGTATGTACGAACCGAGATTGGATGTGTTGGATTGGTTGAAACTGTTTGAATACAATCATGGGCTCCAGGACATCACCGGGAATGCGTTGCTTCCCTGGTTGTTCTCTAGGCTTCCTCCTGTTGCGACTGATGTGGTAATGGAATTGGGGGAGGTGGATAAGACGGATTACGAAAGTGTGAAACTAGCATTGATAGCTAGATTCGGGAAGACCCCTTCCCAGTATCTTAAGAGGTTTAGAACCCTCAAAAAGCATGATGGTACCCCTTGGGCTACCTGGGTGAGTGAAGGGTTGAAAAACTTAGAGGGATGGATTAAGGGTTACAAAGTTGACACTTACGAGGGTATGCGAAATCTTTTTATGTTGGAGTCGATTTATGATGCCTGTTCTCCTGAGCTCAGACAGCACTTGGCTGATTCGAAGGAATTAGATTCCAGGGCTCTAGCTAAGGCTGCTGACTTGTGGGTTGCCAACAGGGCTATGTTCGATGGGCTATGGGGTCTTTTACTCCATAGGGTCTCATAAGTTTTTCTATGTGTGTCACTCTGCACCCTACGTGTCGTGACACGGGGGCGCCCTAGCGGGTCCCCCCACCATAGACTCGATACCCGGGGACTGACTACTGTCTCCCCGGGCATGTAAAGTCACCATTGGCTTTACTAGACCTAAATTTGCTAACAGAACTAGTACCAACCATCTTATTGTGGACGTGCTAGTAGGGGTAATACGATTACTCCTGGATCTGTTACTCGAGGGGGCACTGTCCCGTCCCTCCTCGTCGAGTTTTGGCTGGTGGCAGTGGAAACTACTTGTTATGTTCGACCCCGAGCATAACCCTATGGGATCCGTCCCATTGTTGAAGATTGATACTGTTTTTTTCGTTAATCTCCAACGTACCACCGATCTACTTATCTTAAATAGGTTTATCGAGTGGTATTTTCTGCCAGAACTCGGGTTGTAAAATGGCGTCTGTGTTTTTCTCTGTGACTCCTAAACCAAAGGTTGAGCCCTTTGTTCCACTTTTGGCGGGCCTCTGGACAGAGACCCGCGAAGGTGGCGCCATTCTGTCTGGGTTACCTCAGGGGTGTGGGAGGGGGTTTAGACACCCTGGACCGAGTTGCCTTGCCAACTCAGGTCGCACTCTGAAGTGATTGGCCCAGGTGGTGAGCCTTCCCGCTCACCACTTAGCATGTGTTGATTGGCAAGCTAGGCTGAATGAATGGGGGACGTCTGCATAAAAGCAGGGCCTTTGGGACTGGATCTTCAGGAAGTCGCCACTGGACCTAAAGAATCCGACGAGGGTAACGCTGAATCGACCTGCACGACGACACCTCCGGTGGAGCCCTGCGGAATCGTCTCACAATCTCCCGACGACAGAAGAGATCTCCCTGCCGGAGAGGCTCTTTCCCTGGCTGGTGTCTTCTTCTTCTTTGTGCTTTTTGGTCGCCCAGGACGCAGTGGTCGAATTGCCTGTGCAGAGCACCCGGCAACCGGATTGCCACTACTCCTGCCCCGTGATCGAAATGTGGTGCCTCGTGACGGAGCACTCCGCGGCTGGTTTCTTCCCTGGTGGTGCACCGGACATCTTCTCTTCGACGACGAGAGCATCTCTTCTCTTGGCCAAGACCCGTCGTGCATCCACCACCAGGAACAACTGCCCCCGTCGGAGCTGTCTTCCACAACAAGGTACCGTAACCGCCTGGCTTCCCTTTTCGATCGGTTCGTGTGAGGTATCTGATTCCTCTCCGTTCCGTTGGGTTGCCTCCAAGCTTTATTCACTCTTTGTTCTGAACTGGTTCCACCTGTCGCTAACCAATTTGCTAAACGAGACTTGAATGCATCACCCGTAGAGACTTTCCAGGACATCGTGCCTTGCCTCTCACCGAGTGGGCCTGGCCGCCGAACTGTATGATCTAGTGTGATTAATGCTTTCTTGCCTTGCATTTTTACCCGCTTCAGTACGAACCGTGTTGACTTCGTTACCTGCCTTTCTCTTCTCTCCCTTCCTCACTAAATATTCGAGTGTCATCTGGGTTGAGGTATACACCTCTGTCTGAAAATAAGTGGTGCCGTAGAACCTAGAGTTGTCGATAGGGTGTTTCGGGGGATTGAGCTTATTCCATTCTACAGAGTAATTGTATTTTGAATTATTTGCCGTGTTTCGCTTTAGTATTTTTCGTAGACGTTCTGTTATCAATAAATAACTTACTATCTTTATACTAAAGCCTAGTTGCGTGTTTACTCGTTTTACTGCAGAGAATTACCCTATATTGTATGCTCCCTATACTGACCAACTTTTCTTGAGAGAAGTCTGACTGCTCAGCCACAGCTACCAATTGAATCTGTGTGGTACAGACTGCTACCAAGTGGGTTCATCGTAACACCTGTAGTCCTAAATCTTTTGCAGTGGTCCCAGAGGGAACTGCACAGGTTTCCGCCTAACACTGGTGTACAGCGGTGGGATTAGTATCGAGTATACAGTTTAGAGTGTTTTTCGACGCTGTAGAACGACTAACCACAAAACGTTACAAAAGCAACTTTCAAAAAAAAAAAAAAAAACATGTCTACAATGGAAATTTACAGCCAAGAGTCTTTGTCGGATAAAAATACTGAGAGTCTGCGAGCTCTCTGTAGACAAGAGAATCTTCCTGTAAAAGGCAAGAAGTTAGAACTGATAGAGAGATTGCTGGCGAACCAAAGTCTGGGTACTGGTTCAGAGGAACCAAACTCTCCAGCAACTGTAGATAACAGTAATGGTGTTGATCTGAATCGTAATTCTGATGATAGCGATGAAGAGGCTGACGAGGACGGCGAGGCTAACGAAACTGTCTCACCTGTTCCTCTACCTGCCTTACCAACTGTGCCTACGGGGCCAATACCAGGTCCCACGAGTAATTCTGCTTATTTTGAACTTGAAAAAATGAAGCTCGAATTAGAATATAAACGGTTCTTGGCTCAAGCTGAACGAAACCAAGAGCTCGAGTTCAGACGAATGAATGCCCAGGCTGAGCAGAAACAAGCTGAGTTAAGACTCAGGGAAATAGAGCTTAATCATGAGTTACAAATGAAAAAGTTGTCTATGGAAAATGCTTCTCTCTCCTCTGGTTCCTCTAGGAGCTCCAGTCCCAAAAGACCTCGGATGCCGAAGAAATTAGTGGGTATGTACGAACCGAGATTGGATGTGTTGGATTGGTTGAAACTGTTTGAATACAATCATGGGCTCCAGGACATCACCGGGAATGCGTTGCTTCCCTGGTTGTTCTCTAGGCTTCCTCCTGTTGCGACTGATGTGGTAATGGAATTGGGGGAGGTGGATAAGACGGATTACGAAAGTGTGAAACTAGCGTTGATAGCTAGATTCGGGAAGACCCCTTCCCAGTATCTTAAGAGGTTTAGAACCCTCAAAAAGCATGATGGTACCCCTTGGGCTACCTGGGTGAGTGAAGGGTTGAAAAACTTAGAGGGATGGATTAAGGGTTACAAAGTTGACACTTACGAGGGTATGCGAAATCTTTTTATGTTGGAGTCGATTTATGATGCCTGTTCTCCTGAGCTCAGACAGCACTTGGCTGATTCGAAGGAATTAGATTCCAGGGCTCTAGCTAAGGCTGCTGACTTGTGGGTTGCCAACAGGGCTATGTTCGATGGGCTATGGGGTCTTTTACTCCATAGGGTCTCATAAGTTTTTCTATGTGTGTCACTCTGCACCCTACGTGTCGTGACACGGGGGCGCCCTAGCGGGTCCCCCCACCATAGACTCCATACCCGGGGACTGACTACTGTCTCCCCGGGCATGTAAAGTCACCATTGGCTTTACTAGACCTAAATTTGCTAACAGAACTAGTACCAACCATCTTATTGTGGACGTGCTAGTAGGGGTAATACGATTACTCCTGGATCTGTTACTCGAGGGGGCACTGTCCCGCCCCTCCTCGTCGAGTTTTGGCTGGTGGCAGTGGAAACTACTTGTTATGTTCGACCCCGAGCATAACCCTATGGGATCCGTCCCATTGTTGAAGATTGATACTGTTTTTTTCGTTAATCTCCAACGTACCACCGATCTACTTATCTTAAATAGGTTTATCGAGTGGTATTTTCTGCCAGAACTCGGGTTGTAAAATGGCGTCTGTGTTTTTCTCTGTGACTCCTAAACCAAAGGTTGAGCCCTTTGTTCCACTTTTGGCGGGCCTCTGGACAGAGACCCGCGAAGGTGGCGCCATTCTGTCTGGGTTACCTCAGGGGTGTGGGAGGGGGTTTAGACACCCTGGACCGAGTTGCCTTGCCAACTCAGGTCGCACTCTGAAGTGATTGGCCCAGGTGTTGAGCCTTCCCGCTCACCACTTAGCATGTGTTGATTGGCAAGCTAGGCTGAATGAATGGGGGACGTCTGCATAAAAGCAGGGCCTTTGGGACTGGATCTTCAGGAAGTCGCCACTGGACCTAAAGAATCCGACGAGGGTAACGCTGAATCGACCTGCACGACGACACCTCCGGTGGAGCCCTGCGGAATCGTCTCACAATCTCCCGACGACAGAAGAGATCTCCCTGCCGGAGAGGCTCTTTCCCTGGCTGGTGGGAACAACCAGTCTTCTTCTTCTTTGTGCTTTTTGGTCGCCCAGGACGCAGTGGTCGAATTGCCCGTGCAGAGCACCCGGCAACTGGATAGCCACTACTCCTGCCCCGTGATCGAAAGGTGGTGCCTTGTGACGGAGCACTCCGCGGCTGGTTTCTTCCCTGGTGGTGCACCGGACATCTTCTCTTCGACGACGAGAGCATCTCTTCTCTTGGCCAAGACCCGTCGTGCATCCACCACCAGGAACAACTGCCCCCGTCGGAGCTGTCTTCCACAACAAGGTACCGTAACCGCCTGGCTTCCCTTTTCGATCGGTTCGTGTGAGGTATCTGATTCCTCTCCGTTCCGTTGGGTTGCCTCCAAGCTTTATTCACTCTTTGTTCTGAACTGGTTCCACCTGTCGCTAACCAATTTGCTAAATGAGACTTGAATGCATCACCCGTAGAGACTTTCCAGGACATCGTGCCTTGCCTCTCACCGAGTGGGCCTGGCCGCCGAACTGTATGATCTAGTGTGATTAATGCTTTCTTGCCTTGCATTTTTACCCGCTTCAGTACGAACCGTGTTGACTTCGTTACCTGCCTTTCTCTTCTCTCCCTTCCTCACTAAATATTCGAGTGTCATCTGGGTTGAGGTATACACCTCTGTCTGAAAATAAGTGGTGCCGTAGAACCTAGAGTTGTCGATAGGGTGTTTCGGGGGATTGAGCTTATTCCATTCTGCAGAGTAATTGTATTTTGAATTATTTGCCGTGTTTCGCTTTAGTATTTTTCGTAGACGTTCTGTTATCAATAAATAACTTACTATCTTTATACTAAAGCCTAGTTGCGTGTTTACTCGTTTTACTGCAGAGAATTACCCTATATTGTATGCTCCCTATACTGACCAACTTTTCTTGAGAGAAGTCTGACTGCTCAGCCACAGCTACCAATTGAATCTGTGTGGTACAGACTGCTACCAAGTGGGTTCATCGCAACACCTGTAGTCCTAAATCTTTTGCAGTGGTCCCAGAGGGAACTGCACAGGTTTCCGCCTAACACTCGGGTCCCCTTGGAGCTAGGGCGACAACATTTTCCAGAGGGTGTCGTTGCAGTGGAAGCTGAGGGTGTGCCAAGTTTCAGGAGACATCTCGGAACGGCAATGAAGATAACCCGGTAGCCCAAAAACAAAGCTTGTCAGCCACAGGACGATTCCCGGGCACTTCCGAATGCGGTTTTTGCACTGGGCACCGAGAAGGCTTCGGGACTGGACGGTCCCTCCACTCCTGGGGTCGTAGCACCTTTGCAGGCCTACTGGAGATCAAGAGACAGACAGGGCTCCACCATGACTGCAGCAGAAGTTGGTTGCCAGGCCTCCTTCAGACAGGTTACAGGTTTCTTTGTGGGTCTTCTCAGCTGGACGGATTCTTGGCTCCTTCAGATTCTTCCAGGATCTCTGAGAATTGCATGCAGGGGCCCTCTTCCTATCCTAAAATCCAGGTAGGAGTTGAAACTCCCACTAGCTAATGGCAGAACTAGCCCACACACACACCCCACAGTGGTCCAAGCAGGACCACTGGTGGGAACACTTATGCATACCACTCAGACACACAGAAACCAGGATGTGTATTAGGGTCACACTGACCCAGCCCACATCCTGCCTGCAAACACACAAAGCCTTCCAGTGGCCCGCCAAAAGCTTCTGCTTTCCTGGGCACTGGAAGTCCTTATAAGGATCTTTCTGGCCTCTGAGGCCAGGAAGAAGGCTAAACAACAAGATGCAAAAAGAATGGGCGAAAAACCTCGTGGCACAGCCGTGTTTGACTAGTAGCCACAGTAAGTAGCGAAAACGAAATTCCGCAAAAAGTGGGGAAAAGTCACTGCTGCCACCAGCCCATCTTTTCAGCACCTCAGAATAACCAAACATTCCTTTGAGTGTTAGTCTAGGGCAAAACAAAAATGAACCCCATTGCACTGCAGTGTAAACTGCTGTGTGCAATGATAAAAAGTTACCACATGTGATACAAAAGTAACCACAAGTAGCAACACAGTCACAAGACTAAGGGAAACACTGTTTCCCAGTACTGAAAGCCTTAAGGACATATCAGCTTCCCCATAACATGTGAGCAAAGGCCAGTAAAGTGAAGCTTAAGGCTTCACTGTACTGCAAAAAGTACAGGTCAGATTGAAAAATAAAAGTAACACGTTTGGGGGTTCCATAAAGATGGAAGGAAAGGTGCAGTAAAGATAATCTTTCCTAACACACGCCCCCTACAGACCAAGGGGCAGTGGGAACTAATCTACCCCTGGATGGGTCCTCTGTTCCAGTCGGTTAACCCTGTTGGACAGCCCATCAACATTGCTACATTTGGGATGTGGCCTATGGCCAATAGTGAAGTTCAAGACCTGAAGACTCATGAACCACCTGAGCCACTTTGGATTCTCTCCCTTAACATCTATCAAGCACTTCAAAGTTTGAGGGGGAGCATACACAGTGAAGTGAGTCCCATAGAGGTAGGACCTGAACTTCTAAGGCAACATACAATGGAAAAGCAACTCTTTTCCACCTGGAGCCAACTGAGTTCTCCACTCCTAAACTGGTAGCTGACTAGACATATAGGGTGTTCCTCAACTTTGTCATTAAGCTGTGAAAGTGTTCCAACTAACCCAGTGTCATAGGCATCTGTCTGCACTAGGAAAGGTCTCTTTAAATCAGGTGCCCTTCGACCAGGGACCTGATCTAGGGATTATTTCAGGCCAGTGAAGGCCTTCTCACACTAGGGAGTCCATAAGAACTCTTTAGGTCCCCTATAAGTAGTGAGGGCAGTCAGAGGGACAGCTATATTTCTATAGGCTGCCACTTTACTCCTGTATTTCCCAGTGAGGCCCAGGAAAGTCCTCACTTGGGCTTGGGTAGTGGGGGTTGCCCAGTTCAGTACATGGTGTACATCACTGACAAGAGGTTGCATCTTGTCCCCACATAAACCAACTTCATGCATGAGGAAGGCCAATGGCTCCTGTTCATTTTGACACTTGGCTGTCTTTCTGAACAAGTTGGCCTGATGAAGGCCCTGACACCCAGTCTCTTGAGTCAGACCCAGTTCCTCCCGAGTGGGGGTTGAATCTGCCATGTCATCCAGACATGTATTGCTAAGATCCATTTTCCGATCCAGAACAGGGGCTAAGCTCAGTTGACAGGTGTCAGTTGCAGCCACCAATCCAGAAGACCTTACACTGAAGTAGTGCTCTGAAAAGGCCGAAACTGCTGTCTCCTCCTCAGCACAGACTGACAGGATATATTGCCATACCCTGCAGAGAGATCATAACAGCCTCTGTACCTTTCATTACAGAGCTGACCCACTAAGGTGTTACCCTTTAGTGAAGAGTGTGCTTCTGTCTTAGGGACAGAACCCAGAACTCTAGTGTCCATACATAATCCAGAACTGGCTTTACATGTATATCCCTCCAGTTCCTCAGAACTGAACTCTTGACAGCTAGAATCCTCAGACACTCTTTGTTCCAACACAGGGTGGATCTCACACCAACTGTCAGAACTTTGTCTTGGTTCTGAACCACCACAACACCCAATCTTGGTGGGTTCACTTATTCCCAGTATACAGTCTGGTTCCCACCATCCTGTTATAAAGGGTGTCAGTGACAACAAGAGGGGAGATTGCCTCAGCAAACTCTCCAGCTCACCTTGCTGATGTGGGGTCAAGTGAGGAGACACTATGCCATCCTCACTGAAGCCATTTGAAAGGCTGCTTTGACACAGGATAGGGAGACACACATATTTTTCTGGCTCCCACTGCATAGCCATAAGCAGGGCTCCAATTTCATCTCTCAAGATAAAATCCACCATACTATTCACAGTAAACTGTATGGCAACCTGTCCAGGTTCACCAAAGCCTTGAGAATAGTTTACCTTGCCAAGCTGTGAAACATGGCAAGGCCCAGACCACTGACAGGTAGTCGGGGATTTGTAGAACAGATTTGACAGGAGAAGGTCCCACCTCCTTCTGTGGGGCTCACAAAGAGCTCCAATCAAACTCCTGAGAGATCTGACAGATCAGTGACACTTGACAGGTCACTTCACCATCCCTCCACTGGGTCTGACCACTACTGATGACAGCAGAGGAGCTACCTCTGTAGCTGTCATTCAGCATGGTGTCAATGACTGACTTGGCAGTCATTCCCTGTGGGTCGGCATAAGGGCATATGGGACTATGATCAGTAATCCCTGATTGCATCTTATCGCCTGAAGTCTCCAGAGTCAAAGGGCTATTAAAATTAGGCCTTGTTTCTGGTAACAATGAGTTCACTCCTAAAAGTGAACTCTGGAGTAACTGAATTCCTGCCTCACTTCGGTCAACCTGGTGACAGAGAGTGAGACCACACCTTTGGTTTTTCTCTGGGTCCCCCATCCTGGGCCAGCAGGAATGTGTGTTAGACCACACAGGTGATATCCTGACACTAGGATGCATCACAAGGGGAATGTCACACACCAACTGTAGGAGGAAGGGCCTCACAACCTGAGTAACCTCCAACCTCTCAAAGTTTGCTCTGGTGGGCTCTGTGGACTTACTTTGCAGTAACCCACCTTCCTTGTGAATTCTTTGCTTCACTGGAGGAGAATCCTCTCCATTGGCCTAACCATGATGGTTTCCTTTTCTGTCTGCCCATACTTCTTGTTCTCCTATGACTCTCCTCTACCTGTATACTAGGCAGCTGAGGAGACCCATAGGATTCAAGGTTTTCTGGGGGTCCCTCTTCCAAACTAGGAGTGGGGACACTTCCAACTACCTCAACATCAGTTGTAGGTAAGGCAGGAGGAGTATTCTCCTGTCCTCTGCCTGTTCTTCTGAATCCACTAGACATGGGTTTCCCCTTAGGCCTAGGACTTCTCTTAGGCTTGGCTAAGAGAGCCTGATTTTGAGACATGGTGCTTGAAGGGGCTGGTGAGGGCCTATCAGGACCTATATCTTGAAGGTTCAACTCACCCAGCACTTTTCAAGGAACCATTCTCCTGACATTGACAGATGCCCTGACCATTTCTCTATGCACAGCTCGAATGACAGATGCTATTGGAACAATAAGAGAGGGCCTACCAGCAAACTGAGTATCCCCCACAGGAACTCTGGCAAGAACCTGTGGGTTTACCATGGAAGAAGCTACTTCCGTAGGACTGGGCCTAGTGTTCCTAACAGTAGAGGTACTTACACCTACTACCTGAACACTATCCTCAACATAATTATTACAATGCAATAGGACAGGAATGGGAGCCAAGGCTCCAGCACTGCTAGTTTCCAAGGAATCTAGACAAACTTTAGACTCTTCCTCTGAGGGAATGGGGCCTAAAGAGAAGGCCACCCCTGCTATCCCTTCTTCCTAATACTGAGAGAAGGCCAGACTAGCAGAGTGGACCCCCAAGGTCTTACCCTTACATTTGGGGGTCCCCCTTCCTGTGGTCACTTGCTCCACAAGTGTAACAAGCCCCACTGGCACTTGACACATAGGGAGGCTTAGAGTAGCCACTTACTTGCTTGGGAGGGTTAGGCCCACTACCCTGACCAAATTCTGATGACTTTCCCCTATTAAACTTTTTGTGGGCCATCTTGGACATAGTTTTATCAGTATCCCTAACCTCTTTCTACTTCTTTCCCTCCTCCTGCTTACCCGAAGCAGGCTTGTCCTTATGGGACACTCTATGTGAAGCCCCTAAATCAACAGCAATGGCTAGCCTCTTAACTCCGTTGAGTCAGCCAAATGCTGCTTGAGCTCTGGGGAACAAGAGGCAAAAATATGTTCAAGCATGACCAAATTAACCATCCACTCAAGTTGTTCAGAGAATCTGCAACAAAACTTACATAGGTCATACATTCTTTCTTTCTATATTCTCTAAGCCTCCTCAAATATTGGGCATGAATCTTCCCAAACTTGAGGATAAGAGAATGCTTAAGTTTTACAAAGTCTAACCTATCAGCCTTTGACATTTCCATAATTGCACCACAGCCAGAATGGGGCAGTCTGCTGATCAACCATGCAATTCTGTCAGCATCACTAACTCCTTGTACCTCACAAGCATATTCAAAAGTTACAAGCCAGTCAATTATATCATTCTTTTCCTCATACATACTCAGGAGATCTTCGGGAAACTGAGGATGTGAAGAGGACCCAGTACCATCTCCAGATCCTCTGGAAGAACCTAGTGAAGCCTGAATCATGGCAAGCTCCAACTGTTGATCCCTATCTTTCTGCTTCTCAACCCTCTCAATTTCCAATTTGGCCATGGCAACCTCAAGTTCTTTTTCATTGAACCTCAGGGTGTCTTTCTCAAAATTGAACAATGCCTCAGCATTAGAAAAGGCCTCAACCAGAAGTTCAGAGGATGCACTTTCTCTCTCCTCATCTAAAACACCAGTCACTGGAGTGACAGTAATGACATTACTGGTGCTGGGTCTACCCCCAGCTCTACTATCAGGACCGTTAGTTAAGATAGGCACAACTTTGTTTCTTTCAAAATCCAGAATTTTTACAATTAACTCAGCTTTTAAACCAGAGACTGCCGAGCCTCTATCAACAAATAACTTTTTCAATTGTTCCTCTTTTAAGGCACTCAAAGTGGTGAAAGTGATTGTTTTCATGATACTTAGTTTAGTAGTTGATTTATATCCACAAAGCAATCAAATAGTATAGTGTCTTGTGTGAGTATAATCTGGACACACCACCAGTGATCTACTGTAGCACCCAATACTGATCATGTTCACAAAACACCCAGATGTTATGTGGAGAGGGTCATCCCACAGCTGCCACCAATTTGTTAAGACTGATTTCCTATACTCTGGCCTGGTGGACATATGTATAGAAGGCCAACCTATATTGTGACAGGGACAACTCTGGGAAGCTGCAGCTAAACCAGTTTAAGGTAGCAGTGACAGGCGGTCTAGACTAAGATCTTCAGAGGGGTGAGAGTGTAAAGGGTCCACAATGAGGTCACACAATGGGAGTCACAAATTACCTTTAGACAGTATGAATAAAAATACAGTTATTGAATTATGGCCAAATATATTATAAGAAAAATGAACATAAGCAAGTAGACTTATCAACCAATACCATCAAACTAAAATACATTTATGTAATCACAGGTTCAAGTGCATAATACAAATCAGAATACTCCTGCAAGGGAATGAATAGGTGAGTATTACACACAAAATGCTCCACAGAGAGTTTACCCCAAACAAATATTATCCAACCCTAAATTGCCTGGGGCCTTGTGCCCTATTCTTCAGGATACAAAGATACAGCACTCAGGAGGCAGGAGAAAATGTAGGTAGGGTCGCTGGGGTCCAGTGATAGATTCTTAGAGTCAGTGTTCAAGATAGGCAGTGTCCAAAATTACCCCCCAACAGTTAGAAGTCTTGCCAAGGCAAGTATTGGCAAAGCCAATAGGTTTAAGACAAAGAATATGTCCATTGACTTACAATGGAAGTGTAGGGGCATGATAAAAGCTCAGTAACTTACCCCCCTGACTCCAAATCTTCCCAAGACTTTTGAGAACCAAGGAAGGGTATCCTGGCTTGCTTTTTCCGCTGAATTCGCAGTCCTCTATTTTCAAGGGTTGCAGGTTTGAGTGATTCTCCGGTTAGAATCGTTTGCTGGTGCAAGGACTCTTGATGAAGAAATGAAGAAACCAACAATGCAGCCCCCTTCTCGGGACTAGAGGTGGGTCTGAAAAGCAGGTTTTGGACTGTGCACGCCGCGCACAGCGATGCAGCAAGACTCAGTATCTGTGGTCGGACTTTCTGGTCTTTCTCAGGTCCCCATGGTGCTAGGATGCCCAAATTTCGCAGAGTGTCATTGCAATGGCAGCTGAGGAAGTGCCAAGTTTCAGGCGGGAACTCTGAACGGAAACAAAGAAAACCCGTAGCCCAAAAACGAAACTGGTCAGCCACAGGATAATTCCTGTGCACTTCCGAAGGTGGTTTTTGCACTGGGCACTGAGTAGGCTTTGGGAATGGGTGGTCTGTCCACTCCTGGGGTTGTAGCACCTTCGCAGGCCTACTGGAAATCAAGAGACAGACAGGGCTCCACCAGGACTGCAGCAGAAGTTGGTTGCCAGGTCTCCTTCAGACAGGTAACAGGTTTCTTTGTGGGTCTTCTCAGCTGGACGGATTCTTGGCGTCTTCAGGCTCTTCCAGGATCTCTGAGAATTGCATGCAGGGGCCCTCTTCTTATCCTAAAATCCAAGTAGGAGTCGAAACTCCCACTAGCCAAAACTAGCCCACACACACACCCTACCGTGGTCCAATCAGGACCACTGGCGGGAACACTCATGCACACAACTCAGACACACAGAAACCATTATATGTATTAGGGTAAGACTGACCCAGCCCACATCCTGCCTGCAAACACACAAAGCCTTCCAGTAGCCCACCAAAAGCTCCTGCTTTCCCAGGTACTGGAAGTCCTTATACAGATCTTTCTGGCCTCTGAGGCCAGGAAGAAGGCTAAACAACAAGTTGCAAAAAGAATGGGCGAAAAACCTCGTGGCACAGCCATGTTTGACTAGTAAAACGGTTTTGAGGTAAGCCGTATGTCAGAGGCGCTGGGACTATAAAAGATGGTAATAGGGGAAATACAGTTTGCGGTTGCTTAATAAAGTCAAAAGAGAAGACAACGGGTTGCTGCACGTTGGAGGGACAAGTGGTTACCTCATAACTACTGGGTTTAGACAATGACACAATGGAGAGGGTCACCTCTGTTTCGTTGCACAGCCCTAGCACAGATTATTAAATGCACAGCTATGCCTGATCAATGACGTTATTGAGAGACAATTGTCCAAATTGTACTGAAGAATAGAGTCATCAGCCTGAGTGCTTAGTTCAAAGTTTATGTGAAACAGAAACAGAACTGCCGACACGTGTTTCGACCCCATACATCGGGTCCTTTTCAAGGCAAAACTGTTCATAATGTAAAACACAAAATCACACAGTGTAATATACACATAATACATCCAAACCAAGCATTTGAGGTTAAAAGGGAAGAAAGAAATGTATTCCAAAACCAAGTTAAAAGAAGAAAGAGGAATGGGGCCAGAACCCATTAAAAAAAAACACCATAATACATATTCGTGGTGAGTGTAATATACACATGAGATGATGCCATGTTGTCAAAATTGAATGTTACCATGGAAAATAGGGCATTCATCATCCAAGGTCCAGCGATGTATCATCCGATGTTGCATGCATGAAGGAAGAACAAAACGTATGGGACTGAAAATGAACTACATGTTTTGCTAATACACATAGTACAAACTAATTTCATGGCATTTGTTACTACCCATTGGAATATAAATGAGGATCACTTGTGCCACCGACATTAGAGACTAAGGTGTTTTGTAATGGGGTAATAGGCCAACTAGAAATCATATTCATTTAAATGGCAGAGAGTACAGTATAGCAAAAAAGAGAAAGGATGAAGTGTGCAGTGGTCAAATTTACACTGCCCATCTCTTGTACACCCCAGTGAACTCATGCATGGTGTCAAAAAAGAGATTGAATACCAGAGTGATTAGGTGCCAGTTATCTTGTGGTATAGTTAGAAAATTCCATAAATTGGTAAATTACCGTAAGGTTGCAATCACGTGGAATGTGGGGGAGAGTGTAACGTGGCCGTTAGGCGGTGCCGTTAGACGCAATTGCATGTATTGCCCGATCGCCGTAAGCCATATAGTCAGCACAATGCTATTATGACAAACATATTCTGTATGGAGAAAAGTCCCATGTGAATGTATCATAAGTCCTATGATAGCCGGTTGAGTGTAAGGAAAGGTAAAGTGCTGATCTAGTAGTAACGGAGTTACCTGAGCAAGTTGCAATACAATTTGTTGAAAAGATTTGAGGATTGGTTTGTTATCCGACACAGTTGAGAAGGTAAAACCTGCAGGTTTGCAGAAGAGAGAAAATGTAGAGTGCAGCAAAGTAGCTACTCAACCTGTTTTGCATTTCTAACATTCCGCACGCAAATCAATATGTAAGAGTACCTGTCTATACTGGGGTTAGATCCACTCTCGAAGCGACGTGTCCCGGCATAGATTTCTGGTTAACAACACGTGTCGCCTCTTCTGCGTTTGTAAAGAAAAGGACCTGGAATCGTGTCACGTGACTGAGTCATGTGCGCGTCTGTAGTCACATAACTACTGAAATGTAATGTGGTTGCTAATACTACTACCGCAATTCAAAAGAAATCAATGCCTGCCCAAATAGGGATTAGTTCCTATATTCAAGCAAAATAGTCACCTCTTTAACGTTCATGAAAAAGAGTGACTGATGTTACATCACGTGACAGGAGTCACGTCTCTGTGTAATGTATGATAAAGCTACAGAGCATTTGGTTCGCTATACTGACTAATACAATGGACGGCCCTTACTTATGTAAAATTCCATATGTGGACCTGGGATAAAAATAGCGATTTAAATAATACTAGAAACAATGTAAGATAGGAAATGCCAGACTATCACTTATGAGAAATAGCTTGTTGATTGTGAGCCTAAAAATGTGATAGCATGTCAGGGTTGAACAAGATGGACAGATAAAGATGACACTAGCACACAATAAAACTGTTGCATGATTGAAAAATAATTATGTGGAAAAACATAAGCATTTCACAATAAAGACATGACTGAAAAATGGACATGCAATAAATGATAATTTGGAAAAACAGATTCTAAGAAGAAGTGAAAAAGTTGTTTACAGGGGTCAAAAAGTTCAAATAAAGACTATGGGCCTCATTACACGGTCGGCAGTAAACCATGGTGCTATTAGCACCATGGTTGCCGCCGGTACCATACCGGTACCACCATGGAGGAAAGTGGAATTACCACCCCATTCCAAGGTTGTCGGGGCGGTAATTCCCCCTTTCTCCATGGCCCTTCCCCATTCCCATTTTTGCGGTACTGTAATTAGCACCAAGGTCCCTTTGCGGGTCCCGCAAAGGGACCTCGTAGTAAGGCGGTAAGGGCTAACGGTCACTGGTACCCTTATCAGTGACCGTTAACCCTTACCGCCTTCCATGTAATGAGGTCCTATGTCTGAGAACAATAGGGTAAGTCAGTAAGCAAATGCAGGACTCAGGAACCAATGGTGAATAGCACACTCAAAGGAATACATTCAGTTCGGTGTCTGTATTTAATCCCAAACTGGTACAGCGAAGTTTGGCAATGGTCCGTGCCTCGAGCTGGCGTAATAGAAGTTGACGGTCACCACCTCTTGGGTGAGAATGTGCTTGAATTAGTCCAATGAACTTAAGGTCATGAACTGAGTCCAATTGGTGCTGTTGTTGCCAATGCAAGGCAAGTGGGAATTTGGGATCTTGGCTTTTCAAATGAGCGAAATATTCCCGGATGCGTACTCGCAACTCTCTAATCGTAGAGCCAACATATACCTTACAGCATACACATTGGATAGCATACACAATACATTTAGATTGACATTTAATGAAATCAGTTATGTGAATTGTAAAACCTTGATGACAACTCAAAACATTCTGATTCAAGGTAAATTTATAAAAGTTACATGAGCCACACTTGAAAAAATCCATAGGTTTGGACGGAAGCCATGTAAGGGGATGTGTCTGAGCAGACTTTGTCCGTAGGAACGACGGACATAGTTTGTTACGTAAAGTTTTATTACGAGTGAAAATAAATTTAGGAGTCAGGATCAAGACACAGTAAATGCCAATGTTTATTCAGAAGCTGGTAAACCATATTGTTGTCTAGAGAGTATTTGGTGATGAACTGAACACTATCAGATTGTGGAGTATTTTTAGCTTTTCGGCTGGCCAAAATCAAATCTCTAGGTGTTTGTTTGACACAATCTAACCCTTTATTGATGGAGTGTTCTGTATAACCTTGTTCTAAGAATCTCTGCCTGATCATGACACACTCTCTTTCAAAAGCCTCCTGGGTACTGCAGTTGCGACGTGCATGGTAGAATTCCCCAAATGGGATGTTTGTAATAACTGATCTTCTATGGCAGCTGGAGGCATGGAGAATAGCATTGACAGCAGTTGCTTTCCGAAAGGTTTGGGTCTGCAGAGGGACATTAGCGATATATATATATATACGTAGATCAAGAAATTCTAATGCATCGGGGCTCACATAGCCAGAGAACTCAATGCCAAAATCATTCTGATTCAAATAGTGTGAAAATTCTTCAAATGTTGGTAACGTCCCATTCCAAATGACCAGGACGTCATCAATTGGACCACTGCACACCTCATCCTTTCTCTTTTTTGCTGTACTGTACTCTCTGCCATTTAAATTAATATGATTTCTAGTTGGCCTATTGCCCCATTACAAAACAGCTTAGTCTATAATGTTGGTGGCACAAGTGATCCTCATTTATATTCCAATGGGTAGTAACAAATGCCATGAAATTAGTTTGTACTATGTGTATTAGCAAAACATGTAATTCATTTTCTGTCCCATACTTTTTGTTCTTCCTTCATGCATGCAACATCGGATGATACATAGCTGGACCTTGGATGATGAATGCCCTATTTTCCATGGTAACATTCCATTTTGACAACATGGCATCATCTCATGTGTATATTACACTAACCACGAATATGTATTATGGTGTTTTTTCGAATGGGTTCTGGCCCCATTTCCCTTTCTTCTTTTAACTTGGTTTTGGAATACATTTCTTTCTTCCCTTTTAACCTCAAATGCTTGGTTTGGATGTATTATGTGTATATTACACTGTGTGATTTTGTGTTTTACATTATGAACAGTTTTGCCTTGAAAAGGACCCGATGTATGGGGTCAAAACACATGTCGGCATTTCTGTTTCTGTTTCACATAAACTTTGGGCTAAGCACTCAAGCTGATGAATCTATTCTTCAGTACAATTTGGACGATTGTCTCTCAATAACGTCATTTATCAGGCATATCTGTGTATTTAATAATCTGTGCTAGGGCTGCACAACGAAACAGAGGTGACCCTCTCCACTGTGTTAATGTTTGACTTTTACCCACTATAAGTAGCCAAACGTGGAAAATGCGGTTAAGCTAAAACGCAATTCCGCAAAAAGTGTGGAAATGTCACTGCTGCCACCAGACCATCTTTTAAGCACCTCAGAATAACCAAAAAATCCTTTGAGTGTTAGTCTAGGGCAAAACAAAAATGAACCCCATTGCACTGCAGTGTAAGCTGCTGTGTGCAATGATAAAAAGTTACCACATGTGATACAAAAGTAACCACAAGTAGCAACACAGTCACAAGACTAAGGGAAACACTGTTTCCCAGTACTGATAGCCTTAAGGACATATCAGTTTCCCCATAACATGTGAGCAAAGGCCAGTAAAGTGAAGCTTAAGGCTTCACTGTACTGAAAAAAGTACAGGTCAGATTGAAAAATAAAAGTACAAAGTTTGGGGGTTCCATAAAGATGGAAGGAAAGTTGCAGTAAAGAGAATCTTTCCTAACAGTAAGACTGAAAAGAAACGGAAAAAAAAAAAAACACTATGCATTACCACAGAATTTCTATTCAGACCAGCAGTCCCCCAGGAGGAAGCAGCAGGCACCATCATCACACTTGATTTAGAGGCAGTGATAACTAAGGTAGACAAAGTAATACCTTTTGGCACAGATGAGAATCCCATTGAATGGCATACAGTTCTATGTATTGACTCAGCACAGCAATTGTAGGAGATGTCTGATGAGCAATTCTTCAAGGACACTGATGACACAGGAGAAATGGTGTTTCAAATTGGCATGCATTGTCAGCTAATTATTGAGCAGAGATAAGTACTGCACACTGTGTTCCTTGCTAAGAAATGGGCACCACACATGAGGAAATGTTTAGAGGTGGTGCCAAACGAGTTATGGACCAGAAGCCCCCACAATGTAAGTCTCTTAAAATGAATAGGGGCAGTCTGCATCAAACTGAAACAAGGGGCAGTGTTTTCCAATAACAAAGAAGCAAATAAAGTGATTTATTCCATCATATTTATTCCATCATTGTAGCATTATGGCATCAGTGTGTAGTGACATCAGGGTCCCCATTGAACATGGTGGTGTACCCAGTGAAAAAAGCAAAAGGGTTGTCATGGAGGATGGTTCAGGACGGATGCCCATTGAACAATATTTTAGAGGCAGAATTCCCAGTGGTCCCCAATCCTGCCACCATCCTTTGCAATATCCCCTCAACTGCGACCGATTTCACAGTAATAGACCTCAACAATGCATTTTTCTGCATTACACTGCATCCTGACTCCCAGTATCTAACAGCATTCACCTACAGGGGACAAAGGTTCCAACACATTTGTTTGCCACAGTGGTATTGTGAGTCACTGGGGATTTTCAACAGGGTACTGCACATGGACTTATAACACTTACAGTTTCAGAGCACAGTAATTCAGTATGTAGACTACCTTCTAGTGGTATTATTATTATTATTATTATTATTATTATTATTATTATTATTATTATTATTATTATTATTATTATATTTATTGAGCACAGACCTTGCTTCAAGAAGCAATGGAGTGCTTAACAGAGGTACACACAAATACAAATACATAACGGAGGGCTTTACAGAGGTGTACAACATTACAGATGCATAACAGAGTGCTTTTCTGTGGTAACAACAGACCAGAAATACAGCGGGTGTAGGATACAGAAGGGGACAGAGGAGGGATGCAGCTGCCATGGGTGGTGGGGAGGAGAGGGGCGGTCGGTCTCTAGTGAGTCAGGTGGCGTGAGGAGTGATGTGATGGCTTACGTGTTGAACACAACATAAGAGCAGTGTAGAAATTACTAAATTGCACATTTGACTATTGGCAGAGAAGGGATACAAAGTCGACAAAGAGAAATTGCAATACATCCAGCAAGTAGTCATATAGATAGGGCAGATAATATCCACAGCAGCAAGGAGAGTAACATCATAAAGGGCAGAAGCCGTACACAACACAGCCAGCCACTGTCAAACAGATGCAGCAATTCTTAGGATTATGTAACTATTGTCGTTCCTGGATACTTGATTACTCTACCTACACCAAACCTCTATTGCAGGTTCTAAAATAAGTGCAGAAAGTTAAGGGAGCCCTTGTCTGGACAGATGAGATGGTCCAGTCTTTTGAGGAACTCAAAAATGCAATCAGTAATTAACCGGTTTTAGCTACACCAGATTACAAAAAATAATTCTTCCTGTTCTACCATTCAAATGGTCAAATGATGATGGCTGTCCTCAATCAACAGACATCAATTGGGACAGAAGCCTTTGGCTTATTACAGTGGTCTCTTAGACCCAGTAATACAGGGATATTTTCCATGTGAACACTAGCAGCTGCTGTTTTTGCAATACAGAAATCATCCACAATCACAATGGGATGCCCTGTCATGAACACACAGTTTTCGCCATACTAGAGAACTCAAAATCCACTCTCACCACACAAAGAGCATCAGGATAAAAGGTAATTTTTTCCAACCCTTCCATTAACATAGTGAGATGTCACCCTGTCAATCCAGCAACATTTATTACAGAGCCAGAAGAGCAAGGTGACCAAGTGAATGATTGCGCTACATATGAAGACATTGCAAATGACCCTATCCATGTTAGGGAAGACCCACAGGAAGAAGGTGAAGTGCTCTTCGTTGAAGGGTTATCAACGATTGATCGGAGCACTGGTATCAGGCACATGGGGGCAGCGGTAATGAGGATTAAAGACGGTGAGCATGAAGTGATATCTATAATATGACTGCCCTCGCACTACTCACATCAGGCGTGGGAGCTCATAGCACTAATAACAACATTAGAAATGTTCAAAGGGTGCTTTTCTACCATTTACTGAGATCCAGCATGTGTCTCATCAACAGTACATTCAGGCCTCTCTAGATGGCACAGGTGAGGGTTAAAAAAATCATGTTGCCTTACTTTCTAGGTTAATTGATGTATTAACACTCCCCACATCAGTTGCTGTAGTAAAGTGCATTGCTCACACCAAGAATACTGACACTGTATCCTATGGTAACAATGTAGCCAATTTAGCAGCAAAAGAAGAAGCATTTCTGGAAGTGCCAAATTGCATTGTCCCCTTAGGTAATATTACAACAGGTAGAACATAAAGATTCCTTACAATGCAATCCTATTGACTCAGATTATCAAATTACAGGCACAGGCTCACCAGCAAGAGATGGAGCTATCGATCAAAAGAGGGTGTTCCTTATCCCCTACATATTTAAATTGGAGACAGAATATTTCAGGAAAAGCTGTGATGCCCCAAGAACTACTTACAGTTGGTCTTAAGCAGTTGCACTACCCAGCAAACATATCGAAGCAGTACATTGCAGCTGATTTAAAGGAAGAATGGTTTGCTCCCAATCTCCAAGAACATCTTGATCATTTCCTATTTAATTCCACCACGTGTCAAATGTACACTATAGTGTACACCATTAAAATGTTTAATGCAACATCCCATCCTCCCTGAGTGCCATTTTCACACCTCCACATTGACTGCATGGACATGGTTCACAAGGGCAGTATCTTCCATTATCTAATTGTTGAGGTGTGCCCCATCTCCGTTTGGCTTGAAGCAGGTACCTGTGTTCTACCATGAGGCCAATCGACATAAACATTTCAAGTACGTGAAGTATTTCCCGATGGGGAATATGTGATGTCCTCAGATCTGACAGGGACACACATGTCTTTAATGAGTGCTTATAAGAAATGTCCCTTTTATTGGGCATAAATCACACGTTGTGCTCAGTTTATCTCCCTAAAGCCAACAAACTTGTAGAGCACCTCAATGGCCTATTGAAACAATGTCTTCCCTAGATGTGTAACACATTGAAAAAGAGTTGGCTTTATTTTCTGCCATTTGCATTGTTTGCTGTTCGTAACCAGTCATGGTCAGATCATCATCTCACTCCTCACAAGATATGTAGTGGCAGGAGGCTGCATACTCCACTCACAACTGCACGCCCAGGCTCCAAGGCACAAAACTCTGAGCAAATTATAGGTGATTCATTATAGTGATATCTTAGGGAGTTAATCAAATCTTATTTCCCATCAGAAATCTAACTACTCCAGCGACAGACATACCAAAAGAACAACAGGATTACGGACTTCCGCAGCAACAACAGCTCTTCGCCGGTGATAAGATTTTAATCAGAAATTTTGTACGGAAGTGGACTGAGGCAATATTTTAAGGACCCTACAACATCATCTACAGCATGCCCACAGCAGTCAAGGTTGGTGGTCGAAAGACTTGGATCCATGTAACAGACACACAGAAAGACAACACATCCATCACCCTTCTTCAGCAGCCGCAGGAGGAAAAGGGGGGAGAAAAAGATAAGTGACATTGATATTTCTTTAATTTCTCTGAAATCAATGTGCCCCTTTCGGCGTACGGACATTAACACTTTTTCACAGCCTTCACGAACAATGGAAAATGTAAAAAGTATTATGCCTTGTATTATTTTTCTTTTCTTTTCTTTTCTTGCTCTCGCTCTTTCCTTATGGTTGAACTGATATGGTTGTTTTCTAGGGGCGGGTCCAGTCAATTCATTAACAATGCATATATATTCCAGTGAATAATAGTGTATCTCTGACCAGAATTAGATGGTATTTTGCAAACCCAGGGGTTTATTTCAATAGCGTAAAAGATGTGCACGACCCCGAAACAAACAATGGGGTTCAGTACAAGTTTGCCAGTATCCCGCCGGTAATTGCGGCAGGAAACCGGGAAACTGACACTGCCATTTCTGCCAGCTGATAACCTGGTATTACTGGGATATTCTAGGTGATGTAAAGGGTGGGAAATCCCCATTCAATGGAGTCCATGGAGCGGATTGCTGGAATTGTAATTTTGGCCTTTACCTGCTGGTAGGGGCTTGAATTACCTCCAGCTCTTGGCTGGAGGTAAATCAGTGACTTCTGCCGGCAAACTTGTGTTGTGCCAGTGCGAGAAAATTGTCGGAATTACCTGCAATTTTACCAGCAATTTTCTTGCACCTGCAAACTTACAATGAACGCTAATATGTGGTATAACCCCATGAAGGTAGTGGGACAAGTGTTATTTAATCCCCCATGCAACAGTCACACCCTTTCCTTATGTTGGGAGCAGGGATTGATTCAGGGACAGAGGGTACACAAACAATGGGTACAAGTTGACACCACAAGATACACAAGTAGCTACATAAAGATAAAGAAGATGGCAGAGATGGAGGGTCCAATGCACCTTATACTGAACTATCAGACAGTAGAGCATAGGAAAGGAAAAGCTGTCTTTAGGGTACCAACTTTGATCAGGTGGCCTAATGAAGTACGACAGGAGCAGCTTCACTGCAAAGCAAGACCTCAATTGCAGATGGAAGTTGCTGTTTACCATTGAGATGAGTAGGTCGAAGGACTGATAGGGTGCAAAGCAGGAGGGATGGCTGGACTTTCAGAGAGTGCAATATTACAAATAAATTAGACTTATTTTAGTGTTTGGCAGAAGAATGTTACAAAATTGACTTGAATTGACCAGCATGAGAAGCCTATGCAAGTACTGAAACTCACATGATTTTCCGTGTCTATCAGTGGCAACAGCAGCATGCATGTGGGGACAAACACAGTGTCTAGTATGAACATCGATCTTCCAGATATCATAGGGGGTACAGCAACCCTCATTGATGTATATTTGATTTGCGAGGGTCTGGCATACACCCGATTGCTGCCACTCTGGAACGGTGTGTACCTCAACAACATTGCAATCCCCCATGCTCATGGTCCCAGATGTCAATTTCAACACAATCACCTATCGCCACATGTCCAAATTAGTCAACTGCATGCATCTGTGGTCTGGAGTTCTTTTGGCATGCAACTTCATTAATGCAGCAACTATTTTTTCCAGGACTGCAGTGACAAACTAAATGCTATTCCCAAGAAGTGTAGGCTATTCAGTAAGCTGAAAAAATGGTTGCCTCTCTTCTTGCTCCTGGACCACAGGCAGTGGTGAATGCGAAATGGCTCCAAATTATCAGTTGGGGATCCAACTGGCAAATGAAACAGAACATGGACTAAAAACTGTCAGGGAGGAATCAAGAGCGATTATGTTGTCAACCCTCCATTATAGATACGTACTGAAGTTACTCACCGCCACGCAGGGTGGCATCTGTGTGAAGGTAGGCAGTTCCTGGTGCACTTATACACCTTCCAATGACGCAGATAATGGCAGCTTAACGCAAGCTATTCACTCACTACACACTTTGCGAACTCGGATGGAGAAGATATCTGTGTGCTATATAGCTTATTGCTGCTATTTTATTTTAGAGTGTGTATTTTAAAATGAAGTGTACTCAATTTTGAATTGAGGACTACATGTCACATTAGGCTTTGCTGTCACCTAAGTATTTTGATTGTGTGGAACACAATTGTGCACATAAGGTCAGACTTAAGCCCAAAAAGGCTTATAACATGTTACAAAGATTTTTGTCAATAGGTCTTTCTCTTCATAGCTCGCATTGCTTTGGAGATCACGTGGAACGAGGTACAGCTGCCTTAGGGGAAAAGGTTGACATGAGCAGTGTTAGTCAGAAGTTTCATCAGGCATGTTTGCACAGAGACTCATGCGAGAAAATGGAAACATTAAGATTGACGGGGGATGCCCACTCAGTATGGTTAGTTACACAATAAAGTATAGCTGGTCAACCCTTAGAATCTGTAAACATTGTAGATTTGATGCATAGCCCCTTAATTAGGACTAAGAGGGTTGATCCTGTTTTGCAGCAGGGGTGGGGAGTTTGATTCTATTGCCAGTAGTAATGGGATTAATCTCTGCTTGAACTCAGCTGCTGATACAATTGTGGATGATTCAGTACCTAAAACTGTAGAAATTCATAGGTAGAGAGAAGGATAGCTGTAGGGCTCATCCTTCAGCGGACATATTGAAGGTAGCTGCCTGTGGGTCCCACCACCCAAATGTATATTAGTTAATACAAGATCCTTGATAAAGCACACAACAGAGGGTTCCGATTATACCCTGGCTCATCAACTGGACATCTGTGCAATTTTCATAGTGCTTGCTTCATCAGGCTGCTGGCTTGTCCCTCTCATTAACCATTCTGACACGTCATGGTATTTTTCATGCAGAAAGGATTAATGGCAGAGGGGGTGGGGCATCCTTCATTTATAAATCCACACTGAATGTGCATGAAGTCGAATTACAGGGGCTAATTGACTGATTGGAAAATCTTAACTGATCGGAAAATCACACTCACAGGCCGATTCATGGAATAATTAGCGCGGCGCAAGTGGCCAAAAACGTGCGATTCGCAGTGGAATAGCGAAAATCGCAGTGGAATAGCGAAAATCGCACGAAAAGCAGCGCACATCGATTCATGGAAGGCCGTGCGCGAGAAAACCATCGGACGTGCGATAAGAAAGTGCGCGGCGCACGTTGGCGCACAGGCCATCTAACGGCATGCGCCAGGTCACAGCGAAAATCGCACAGTCCACAGCGAAAATCGCACATAGCGCGGCGCACGCAACAAAAGTAGGCGGAACACGGGGCGTAACACTCGGAATGGGGAACAACTTGCCAAAATGTGGGCGTCACGGGGGAAGCACAGGGTAAAAGTGCGTAGAACGCCCACACGCTCGCCTACAACACGTATTCATGGAATAGAATAGGTCAAAAAAGCGCACGCTCAAACCAGCGCACAGGCACAAACACGACCGCCACAAGAAAGCAGGCGGTAGCGTCTCAGCGGCTGTAAGAAATGTGCGCCAAAAGGTGCGCCAACAAATAGCACCCATATACTGCCATGATGAATGTCCTATACTGTGGCCCTCCAGGACAAATGAGGTGCAAAGGGGTACCCACAAACACGGACACGCTGACAAAAAATACGTGTGCGCGGGAAGTCTCACACGCGATTTGGCCGGGTACGTGGATTTCAGGGGTGCGCGGGAAGGTCCACACGCGATTACAGCAGGGTACGTGCATTTCAGGGGTGCGCGGGAATTTCCACACGCGAATAGCCTGGCCGCGTGTATTTCAGGGGTACGCGGGAAGTTCCACACGCGATTACAGCAGGGTACGTGTATTTCAGGGGTGCGCGGGAATTTCCACACGCGAATAGCCTGGCCGCGTGTATTTCAGGGGTGCGCGGGAAGTCCCACACGCGATTACAGCAGGGTACGTGTATTTCAGGGGTGCGCGGGAAGTTCCACACGCGAATAGCCTGGCCGCGTGTATTTCAGGGGTGCGCGGGAAGTCCCACACGCGATTACAGCAGGGTACGTGTATTTCAGGGGTGCGCGGGAAGTTCCACACGCGAATAGCCTGGCCGCGTGTATTTCAGGGGTGCGCGGGAAGTTCCACACGCGAATAGCCTGGGCACGTGTATTTCAGGGGTGCGCGGGAATTTCCACACGTGAATAGGCTGGGCGCGTGTATTACAGGGGTGCGCGGGAAGTCCCACACGCGATTACAGCAGGGTACGTGTATTTCAGGGGTGCGCGGGAATTTCCACACGCGAATAGCCTGGGCGCGTGTATTTCAGGGGTGCGCGGGAATTATCACACGCGATTTGGCTTGGTACGTGTATTACAGGGGTGCGTGCGAAGTTACACACGCGATTAGGCTGGGTGGGTCCTGTCACCCTCGACGGCCCCTGCAGGCAGCCCACAAAACAGGGTACTACCCTGCACACCTGCTCATGTCTCCCACCACCCGAACGCCCCCAGTCACCAGGGGTACCCTCCACCAGGCCCCCACTCATGTCACCCACCACCCTCACCCCCCCGCCACCAGGGGCACCCTCCACCAGGCCCCCACTCATGTCACCCACCACCCCCACCCCCCCGCCACCAGGGGCACCCTCCACCAGGCCCCCACTCATGTCACCCACCACCCCCACCCCCCCAGTCACCAGGGGCACCCTCCACCAGGCCCCCACTCATGTCACCCACCACCCCCACCCCCCCAGTCACCAGGGGCACCCTCCACCAGGCCCCCACTCATGTCACCCACCACCCCCACCCCCCCAGTCACCAGGGGCACCCTCCACCAGGCCCCCACTCATGTCCCCTTTCACCCCCACCCCCCAGCAGTGCAGGGGCAGCCTCCACCAGGCCCCCACCCATGTCTCCCACCACCCCCACCCTCCCGCCACCAGGGGCAGCCTCCACCAGGCCCCCACCCATGCCTCCCACCACCCCCACCCCCCCGCCACCAGGGGCACCCTCCACCAGGCCCCCACTCATGTCTCCCACCACCCCCACCCCCCCGCCACCAGGGGCACCCTCCACCAGGCCCCCACTCATGTCTCCCACCACCCCCACCCCCCACCACCAGGGGCACCCTCCACCAGGCCCCCACCCATGTCTCCCACCACCCCCACCCCCCAGCACTGTGGGGAACCTGCCAGCAGGCCCCCACACATGTCCCCCTGGCCCCAGGTCCTGACGATACACAATCATGGCAGTAATGGCCAGCATACCCAGCACAAACACCCAGGCAAGGATTGCATCCACCCACATAGTGAATGCAATCACATGACACAACCCCAATGCCAAGTATGCAAAAGAACACATGTCCGTCACACACACATACACAATGGGTGCAAGTGAATGTCAAAACCCATATCATGACATGTAACAAACCAATGAGAAAATAACACAAGTGTAAGAAAATATAAAAAATGTATTAAATACCAAAAATAAGTGAACTTTTCAAACATACAACGATGTGGCTAAGTAAATAAATGGTCCATGTCCGAGAACAAAAGTGATAAACAAAAAAACAAAGGAATAAAAAATTAAAATGAATTTGTCCAAAGCAATATCATGTCATAGGAAATTAATGAAAAACCATTACGTCATGGTGAAAACAATAAGAAATTAAAAAAATGTATCTCCCAAAAAAACAAACTATATACAGGAATGTTCCAGGGTCCATGAGCCCAACACCAAAAATGAAACCTACCACTAACTAATGAAAAATATATGTACAAAAAAGTGGCCATTGTCCGAGCGGTCCAAAATAATAAAAATAAATAAAGGAAACCTAGCACTAACTAACTAAATAACTATATACAAAGGCAGCGGGCAAGTCCTGCGGCTCACTTGGTGATGTTGCTGGCCAGGGCATCATCGAACTCCATGTCGATGTCCTGGAGGCGGGACTCTGTCCTGGCCCCGAGGTCTCGCAGGGACAACCCCATGTCCACCTCAAACTCCCTGCGAGCTTCCTCGAGGCACTCAGCCCGCCTCAATGCCCGACGCATGGAGAACTCCGCCCTGACCATGGCGAGCCGCTCCTCTTCCACCCGCTGCCGCTCCGCACCTATCCGCTGGCCAAACTCCTCCCACACGGAACACACCACCATCCCAGGGTTGCCCTGCCCTCCGGCCGATGCCTGCCCCTCTGATCTTGATGGCCCCGAGCCATGATGCCTCCCACGTCGAGCCCGCTGCTGCCTCCGACGCCACTGCCTCTGCCAGCACGACGGCATCCAGGCTGATGGAAACCACCGACGCCGTCGTACACGTGCCCTGCCCGATGATGCCGTCACATCTTCCATCTGCTGGGGTCCACTTGCTGCGTTGTCCACCCCTGCTGGACCTCCGACTCCCAACTGTGGCAGGGATGGGATCCCCACCGAGCTGGCTGCATTGGTCGGGGCAGGTCCACAGGGGGCCCTGGTGGCATCTGGGCCGGAAGACGGCAAGGAGAACGACCGGTGGATAGCCTGCACAGAGGAGGAGAGGGCCGTCAGATTGGCCAACACATGCAGGAAACCCCCGAACATGGCCGATCCCAATTGGGCCACGTCGGCACGGTGCACTTCGTGATGACGTGCGTGCTCCTCCCGGGAAGCACGCACGTCATCACGAATCACAGCCGTGCGCATCGCGACCCCAATCAGGACCTTCTCCACGCGGCCAGGGGTTACCACGTCCGCAGGTGGAGGGGAGTCAGGTGACATGGACATCCCCTCTACCTGCGGACGGGCCTGGGACGGGGCATCCCTGCTGGTGCATGGTGGTGCACTCACAGGGTCAGGGACAGTGACATGCACAGGCCCCTCCATGGTGACCTGTGCTGCCTCCTGCCCCTGGCCCTGGACTGCACCACTTGCACCAGCAGGGATGCTCCCACCAGGCCCCATGTGTGCACCAGTGTCGGCCTCCTCCTCCTCTGTGCAAACCACCAACCTGGATGGCTCCTCACCGTCTCCCGCCGTAGCAGGCCCCTGTGGGGGCTCACCCACCCCTTCCGCTGCAGCCGTGGGGGCATCCCCGCCGCCTTGCTCCACAGCGCCGTCTCCGCCCTCTTCTTCACTAGACGCTGCATAGAGGGAGACAAAGGACACAAGCATCAGGCTACTGTACAATGGTCCCCTAGACAGGAAGCAATAGCAGATGAGCACCACTGTCAAAGTACACTTCCATCATGTCCCTCCACAACACATGTGTCAGTCCAGGCAAAACACACACAGTAACAGGCATGGTGCATGCCGTGGACATTTCCATGCATGTCCAATGGACTCTAGAAACATTCAATGATATGTAACTCACATGCATCATGGCTCATGCATATCACATGCACACACTTCACCTCAGTCACATCCATCTGGCCCCAAACACACCGAACACAGGCGAAACAAGGGTAAGTTGGGTGCGTCACTGAATCTGTGCATTGTCACACACATGTGTCATGCATCCATGGCATGCACAAGTCACAGACACGCAGGTCAGGCACACAGACATGGCTACCATATATGTACCTGGCATCAGCACCCATCCTTCACCCCCATCCATGTCCAGGTACAGAGACTGGCATGCTCTCATGTCCAAAATCTGCATAGGGCTCCCCATGCCGCATTTCAACACATGCAACAACCATGTGGGTCACACATCACTGGTCGCACATGCATTACCATGATGTCCCTGCACACATACATGCATACATGGCCCATGGCACACATACAGGCAAGTATCATAGAACCAGCACACCGCAACATGCCCTGTCTCACACAGTAATGCTTGGACACATACCGCTCAACTCCAGACGGGCCTCCCTCTCAAGGACCTGGGCGTGGAGCGCTGGGCGTACGCGTTCCAGGACCCTCTTCTGGATGGAACTCATGCGGCCCCGGCCCCCCTCCACGAGGCGCCGGGCCTTCACAAGGGTCCTGGACCTCAAGTCCTCCCAGCGCTTCTTGATCTTCTGGACGTTGCGGGTTGCCACCCCCTCCGCGTTGATGGCAACCACACAGTCGGCCCAGATCCTCTCCCGTCCTTCCTTGCTGGTGCGGGACGATCCAAAGAGGGCATCATACTGCCCCAGGACATGCTCCACCAGGACACCAACTTTGGTGGCAGTGAAGCTGGTGCCCCTCTGCCCCTCTGGCCTGGGGTTGCCACTGGTGCCAGATGTGGAAGTGCCCGACATGGCAACCCCAGAGGCAGGTGTGGGTGGGCAACTGGGTCCTGGGGCTGGGCTGTGGAGCGATGTAATCCCAGTTGGGAGTCTTCAGTTCCAGCAGGGGTGGACACAGCAACTGGACCCCTGCAGATGGCTGATGTGCAGGCACCAAATGGCAGGGCACGGTGGCAGCAGGCAGGCAGGCAGGCAGGCAGCAGCAGATAGCACGTGGGAGGCTGCTCGGGGCACTGGGGGGCAGTAACTCGGCCTTCTGGGCAGGAGCGTGGTGTTCCGTGTGTTTTCGGGTGGCCAGCTTGATACGGAGTGATTTGGCACGTGAAAATCCTGCACGTCAGCGTGAAATCCGAGGAAAGGCCCTTAGCGCGTAAGCGCGTCAGCACGCATACGCGATTCTATTGGACCAGAGTCCCTCAGCGCGTAAGCGCGTCTGACGTGACCCGCACGGGCGTTCCCCACTCAGCACGTGATGACGGAACACACGTGGAAATACTGCACGTCAGAGTGTCATCGCGTGATTGGCCTATGTACGTGTATTTCATTGCGTGTAATTGGACAAAAGTGCGCGTACACGCGATTGGCCTATGTACGTGTATTTCAGGGGTGCGCGGGCACTTACACACGCAAGTACGTCAGCGCACCTGTATGGCTGCTGCGTGGGAATTTCCACACGCTATTGGAGTGGGAACTAGATTCCAGGGGTGCGCGGGTCACACGCTCGCCTAGAACACGCGCAAAGCATTAATTTGCGCACTTTTCAAATAACAAGCCAGATGCCAGGATGAACATACCGTTCCTAGCAGCAGTGGCAGTGGGCTACCAAAGGAGGAGGAGGAGGAGAGTCAGGGCCAGAATATTCACACCCAGAACCAGCCTTTTCGGGATGCCTGATGACCAGGTGTATGGAAGGTACAGGTTTCCACCACACATAATACTGGACCTGGTGAGTGAGTGGGAGGATGACCTCACATCACCCACCCTGTGCTCTCAAGCACTCAGCCCCCTGGAGAAGGTCCTCAATGTACTGCACTTCTTAGCCACTGGATCATTTCAGCGGACAAGTGCCATAGTGGGTGGGGTGTCACAGGCCACCCAGTCACGCTGCCTACACCAGGTCTTGGACATCATCACTGCACGCCCATCAGTCCGCAGGCACATATACCTGCCCAGAACACCTGCTGAAAGGCATGCTGCCGCCCTGGATTTTTACGGAGTGGCACGATTCCCCAAAGTGCTAGGTGCCATCGACTGCACCCATGTGGCTCTACGTCCCCCCAGGGCATCAGAGCACATCTATAGGAACCGCAAGCACTGGCATTCCATCAACGTGCAGGTAGTATGTAATGCCAAGGGAATCATCACCTCAGTATATGCCAACTATCCCGGGTCCACCCACGACAGCTTCATTTACCGAATGTCCACCCTATGCCGGGACATAGATGCTGGGCGGCATGGCGATACATGGCTTCTCGGTGAGTATGTATGCCACTGCACATGCATGCATGTTGGATACTGAGCAAGGTCACAACCCCACCAATGATACCAATCACCACCTCCACAGGGGACAGTGCCTACCCTCTCAGCCCCCACATGATGACGCCAATTCGGAACCCCACCACGCCACCCGAGGTAAGATATAACACAGCCCACATTACAACCCGGGGCATAGTGGAGCGCACATTCGGAGTGCTAAAGTCACGCTTTCGCTCCCTTGACCGTTCTGGCGGGCAGCTGTTATACGCTCCCCCAGTAGTGTGCAGGATCATAGTGGCAGCATGTGTCCTGCACAACGTTGCAACACGCCGGGGCCTGCCCGTGGACATGGTGGTGGCCCCACATCCCCAACCACATGCACAGCCGCTGCGCATGGGAGGGGAAAGGGCACGAGGGGAGGCAGCCCGTACACAGCTAGTGGCTAATTACTTCACATAGTATTCACTCCCCTGTGGAGTGCACACTGGCCTGGCACATTCCATCTGACAATCAATGATGACTCAACCTGACACTGATCCTGAATGTCTGGAGATTCAACCGTGAAAAGCATATCAGCCTGAGATTGTTCACCTGGAAGTGTTACAATGTGTGCATCCCTACCCACACACAACACCAATGCAGTTTTGTGAAGGAACACATTCAAGCAGCCAAAATTAATACCCACTTGCTAAATGCAACAAGAGGACAGTGCCATGTCACCCAACCCATCCCCAGCACCGCCACACAACACACCGTGCCATGTCATGCTATGTGCAGGTAAACAAAGTAATCCCCACAACGTGACAAGTGTTGCGATGTACAGTGTCCCCAATTGAAACTTCCTACACCTGAAATGCTCACTGTAATGCAGGACAAACAACATACTTGAGCACGTACTACCATAAACATGACTTCAGTAATGTAATAAATCAGTTGTCTCACCACCTGGATATGCCTGCACTCCCACCACTTCCAACTGAACAGTGTTGGTGCCATGTAGAGTTGTAGGTGCACTGCTGCCAACAAGGACCCCATCTCCAGACTAGAGGTCCTTGTGTAGACATGAGGAAGGGACCTGCAAATTGGGAGGCAGACACAGATGATGAGTTACACATCAATGCAACATGCAGTGTAGAACACAACAGCAATATGCACTAGGAATGTATACACAGTATTGACTAGACTACCCACACATGTAGTGGGAGTCCAATGTCACCATGTACTTCAATGTCACTTGGGCACACCCTTTGCAAGCCCATGGAAACGGGAAGCTGGAGGGGTGTGTGTGACTCAAACCCAGGCATCTGAACCTAATACATGACAAGCCTGCATGTGCCCAGCCACAATGCAGCGTATGCCCACAGGAACCACGGAAGCCAACAATGTGTCCCCAAAAAATTGGGAAAAATATAAAAATAAAAATAAAAATAAAAATTTAAAAAATATAAAAATAAAAAGAAAATCAAAAATGGCCATTAAAGGGCCCGGGGGGGTTGGGGAGGCCACCCAGGAGGTCCGAGGTCAGGGTGCACACCAGAAACCACCTGTGTGGATCCTGGGAAAAAAAAACACCTCCATGGGCTCATGGCCCACACGGCTACCCTATTGTGGGAGTATCACTGCTGTCGCTATTATCACCCTGTGCAGCTGCATCCGGAGGTGGTTGCACTATGGGAGGCAGCCCACGCAAGGCCCTACTCTGTTCCTCCATGGCTGCAAGCATGCGGGTGTGGTAGGTCTCGTTCTGGAGGATGAGGGTGCGGAGGTCCCCATGCAACAACTCACGGGATGCCCGGACCTCCGCCCTCGTTGCTTGCATCTCAGCTGAGAGCGTACGGGTGAGACGCTCCAGCTGCTGTTCTGTCCTTTGGTGTGTTGAAGCCTCTAGCTCAACAAGAGTCGTCCTGAGTTGATGTAGCTCCTGCCTCAGGGCTTCCCTGTGGCCCTGGGACTCTATGGAGATGGCCTCCTGCAGAGTCGCCAGTGCCGCCCGCCTGTCCCTGTTGGACGCCAACATGTCCTCCATGTGTGACTGGCAGATGGAGTCGGTTGCCTGCTCTAGTCGCTCCATCAGCCTTTCAGGGGGGACAATGGAAGTGGCCACCCTATCCATGGCCTGAGCCATCATCTCGGATGATGCTGCCTGTTGGGTAGCCATACCGTAAATGGATTGCTCCCATACAGTATTGCCAGGTGGCGTATGGCCACCACGTCGGCGGGCACCACACCTGTCTGGGGCAAGGCGGACTGCGCCTTGCTGTGCCGGCACTGCCTGAGGCTGCAGGACTGCATTCCCCCTCTGATCTGCTGGCCCAGGAACAGGATCAGATGTCACGGAGTGTGACCCTGCATCCGTAACCACCAAAGGCCTAGCTGCCAACACTGACATCCCCATTGAGGGTTCTGACCCTGGTGCAGGTGGTTGGGACAGAACAGATTCCCTCCCTGGAACACTCACCTGCGACGGCACGTAGGTCTCATCATCCGAGTCAACAGCTGAGTACAGCTCGGGGGAGGTGCAGCCAGAGACACCCCTTGAGAGCACGACCTGCAGCACTTGTGGGTTTTCACCCACCAGCACACCACGTCCCTCACTGGTGGTTGGTTGGCCCTCGGACCACTCCTGGCTCTGCACCATCTCCACAATCCCAGCAGTATCAGGTGCGTCTTCCCCTGCAATGACATAATGACAAAGAAATGGAAACCCGCATTAGCACCATGGCACACAATGAGGGCTGTGAAACAAGAGAACCAGTACTTGATTGACACATGTCCCACATGACTAAGACCCTCCCATGCATGCACCCTCACTGCGTATGAAGGGCAGGCAAATGGCACACACTCATTACACAAAGATGGAAGATGAACACATTTCATGCATGCTGCCTGGCAGTGGCATCACACATTGCCCTGTGATTGCCAGGTGACACACACATGCCATCACACAGATGGCATGTGCCATTGCTATTGAGTGTAGATGGAGAGGAGGGCAGCACTTATTCATTCTGTCCAGTTCCCACATGGAATAGCTTTTCTAATTCTGACAGGTCTGCTTTATCACCTGGAGCTGCCAGTCCAATATGGTCCAATTGCACAGGGACATGTGTGAACATATGATATCCAGGTAACAAAGTAACTCCACTTTACCATGGCCATGCCATACATGTGACTAGAGGACTGAGGAATGCCTAGTATAAGTGGTGGAATGCATACAATCTGTCTGATTGAACATAGGAAAATAATCAACAATGTAGTGGCAAGGTGACACTTCAAGGCCAACTTGGGTGCTGTTGGGCTAGATGTCTACTGTTGGCAGAAGGGATACTGCAATGGCGAAATGCAGCTGCCCAGGATGTCTTGCATGAAGCACATGGCTGACCCATTCGACTCAGGCGCACACACTCTCACCTGGCACACAAACAGATGCCCTCACACACACACCATGCACATGGATGACACACACATGCATGTGCACTCACCGGACAATGCCTCGTAATCAGGCAGATCTCCCACGCCTTGGATCTGTTCCTCCGTGACGTAGGTCCCAGCGACTGACTCATGTGGAGTGAGTTCCATGTCTTCTACTGGAGACCCACCTCCAGTCACTAGAGTTGCGGCATGACTTGAGGCCAGCTTCTTCTTTGCCCTGCGCTTTAGGTCATTCCAGCGCTTGTAGCAATCATTGGCTGTGCGCCTCACGATTCCAAGGGCACTTACGATGTCCGCAATGGTCTGCCAGTGTGCCTGGCGTTGTGCAGGTGTGGTCTTGGATCCTGCAACAATGACCATCTCGTTATCATGTCCGGACACATACTCGACAAGTGCATTCAGTTCCACATCCGTGAAGCTGGGCTTCCTCGACGGACCGGACTGTGTAGCCGTGTCTGGGGCATCAGCCTGTGCCGGACGAGCACTCTTCCTCTTCCGCTTGGAAGGTGGTGGTGATCCTGAGTGTCCTGCGCCGCTCTGGACACTAGGGGCAGGAGCCCTGGTGGGCTCTGTATCAGGTGTGTGGGATTGCACACTCAGCATGGGAGTTGGTGCAGGCATTGGCTCAAGTGTAATGGTGTCATGGGGAATGTCAGCAGAATGGACTAGGACGGACACTGTCCTGGCTGGGTGTGTGAGAGCTGGGGTGGATGGAGCTGCAGCTGCCCCTGCAGCCTCTCCGCCCTGCCTACTTGGGGCAGCAGATGACCTTGCTGCCCCAGATCCACGTGGCATGATAGCATCAACGTGCACCAGCGCACGTGTCGTAGCCCTGCCGACCTGGAAGTCAGCCATGGAGTCAGCCAGGTCTGGTGCCACAATGGGCTGGTCCAACAAGGGCTGAGCATGGATGGTGTCAGCCACTTCAGCCTCAACGGGGGGGGGGGGGTGATGGGTGCCCTTGACTGGTCCTCCACACATGGGGGGACAGGCTCACCCTGCAAGTTACGACCACGTCCCCTACCGGATCCACCACGGCCACCACTTGTGGCTCTTCCACCTTTGCCACCCTTACGGAATCCTCGCCTCCCAGCCATGGCACTGATATTAATGTGCGTATGGGAGTGGCTGTAGACAATTGTCCTGGGCAATTGGGGGTCAAAGGGGTTGGGTACCAGATGGTAATTGTACCCTAGTGCTCTAGCACGGCTGATTGTAACCCCTGGGGAAAGATGACGGGTCACGCAACGCACAGGAGGCCCAAAAAAGGGAGATGACGTGCACGCAACCCCTCCTAGACCACGTGTGCAGAAAGAAAAACCTGCACTACGCTGTGGCACCCAGTAACACAAGAATGAACGTATGCGTGTCACACGCAGCCTAGAATGACCTCTGAAGGGGTAGGCTACACACGGGGCAAGCACAGAAGTTGGATACGTGCGTGACTCACCGTCTGCCAGGTAAAAGAGCGTGAAAAATGAGCGCGTTTGGCTGGCTAAACCCCCGCCAAAAGAAGATGTGTACGCTGTCTGAGAAGACAGGACAACAGTAGAAGGGGACACTGTTTGAGGGAACAGGCCCAGGTAAACCAGTACAAGAGGAAAAATAGAGAAAAAGCTGCCAGAGGTAACAGGGAGTACGAACTGGAAACGCCGTGAAGTAAATCGCGTGTGAAACGACAAGAAGTACAGAATTCACCCACTCGCTCTCCACGAAAAGCACGTACAAGGAAATGGTGTTCTACATGTACCTTATATACAGGCCCACACGTACAGCGTCACTTACGCGGCGTGTACGTTCACCAATCACACGCTTTGTCACTCCTGCGTGTAGATCCATTTTCACCAATCACACGCTTTGTCACTTCTGCGTGTAGATCCATTTTCACCAATCACACGCTTTGTCACTTCTGCGTGTAGATCCATTTTCACCAATCACACGCTTTGACACTGGGACGTGTCACGCAACAATTTCCTGCACGTGCAGGTGACTATAGGCGCGCATATGCTGTTGGCGGGTTTACGCGCTAAGGGCCTTTCCTCGATTCACACGCTGACGTGTGGGATTTCACTCCCTATCAGGCTGTCCACGCGTTCACACACGAGAGACCACGCTCCTGGCCAGGAGGCCAAATTACTGCCCCCCAGAGCCCTGAGCACGCTCCCACCTGCCATCTGCTGCTGCCTGACTGCCTGCTGGCTACGTGCCCCACAGTGCTGGTGGGTGGGGGTGTTGGGAGACATGGGTGGGGGCCTGGTGGAGGCTGCCCCTGGTGGCGGGGGGGTGGGGGTGGTGGGGGGCATGGGTGGGGGCCTGGTGGAGGCTGCCCCTGGTGGCGGGGGGGGTGGGGGTGGTGGGAGACATGGGTGGGGGCCTGGTGGAGGGTGCCCCTGGTGGCGGGGGGTTGGGGGTGGTGGGAGGCATGGGTGGGGGCCTGGTGGAGGCTGCCCCTGGTGGCGGGGGGGGTGGGGGTGGTGGGAGACATGGGTGGGGGCCTGGTGGTGGGTGCCCCTGGTGGCGGGGGGGTGGGGGTGGTGGGAGGCATGGGTGGGGGCCTGGTGGAGGCTGCCCCTGGTGGCGGGGGGGTGGGGGTGGTGGGAGTCATGGGTGGGGGCCTGGTGGAGGCTGCCCCTGGTGGCGGGGGGGTGGGGGTGGTGGGAGGCATGGGTGGGGGCCTGGTGGAGGCTGCCCCTGGTGGCGGGAGGGTAGGGGTGGTGGGAGGCATGGGTGGGGGCCTGGTGGAGGCTGCCACTGGTGGCGGGGGGGTGGGGGTGGTGGGAGGCATGGGTGGGGGCCTGGTGGAGGCTGCCCCTGGTGGCGGGAGGGTGGGGGTGGTGGGAGGCATGGGTGGGGGCCTGGTGGAGGCTGCCCCTGGTGGCGGGGGGGGTGGGGGTGGTGGGAGGCATGGGTGGGGGCCTGGTGGAGGGTGCCCCTGGTGGCGGGGGGTTGGGGGTGGTGGGAGGCATGGGTGGGGGCCTGGTGGAGGCTGCCCCTGGTGGCGGGGGGGTGGGGGTGGTGGGAGACATGGGTGGGGGCCTGGTGGAGGGTGCCCCTGGTGGCGGGGGGGTGGGAGTGGTGGGAGGCATGGGTGGGGGCCTGGTGGAGGCTGCCCCTGGTGGCGGGGGGGTGGGGGTGGTGGGAGGCATGGGTGGGGGCCTGGTGGAGGCTGCCCCTGGTGGCGGGGGGGGTGGGGGTGGTGGGAGGCATGGGTGGGGGCCTGGTGGAGGCTGCCCCTGGTGGCGGGGGGGGTGGGGGTGGTGGGAGGCATGGGTGGGGGCCTGGTGGAGGCTGCCCCTGGTGGCGGGAGGGTGGGGGTGGTGGGAGGCATGGGTGGGGGCCTGGTGGAGGCTGCCCCTGGTGGCGGGGGGGGTGGGGGTGGTGTGAGGCATGGGTGGGGGCCTGGTGGAGGCTGCCCCTGGTGGCGGGGGGTGGGGGTGGTGGGAGGCATGGGTGGGGGCCTGGTGGAGGCTGCCCCTGGTGGCGGGAGGGTGGGGGTGGTAGGAGGCATGGGTGGGGGCCTGGTGGAGGCTGCCCCTGCACTGCTGGGGGTTGGGGGTGGTGGGAGGCATGGGTGGGGGCCTGGTGGAGGCTGCCCCTGGTGGCGGGGGGGTGGGGGTGGTGGGAGACATGGGTGGGGGCCTGGTGGAGGCTGCCCCTGCACTGCTGGGGGTTGGGGGTGGTGGGAGGCATGGGTGGGGGCCTGGTGGAGGCTGCCCCTGCACTGCTGGGGGTTGGGGTGGTGGGAGGCATGGGTGGGGGCCTGGTGGAGGCTGCCCCTGCACTGCTGGGGGTTGGGGGTGGTGGGAGGCATGGGTGGGGGCCTGGTGGAGGCTGCCCCTGGTGGCGGGGGGGTGGGGGTGGTGGGAGACATGGGTGGGGGCCTGGTGGAGGCTGCCCCTGCACTGCTGGGGGGTGGGGGTGCAGGGGGACATGAGCAGGTGTGCAGGGTAGTCCCCTGTTTTGTAGGCTGCCTGCAGGGGCCGTGGAGGGTGTACAGGGAACACCTGTGAGGACCCACCCAGCCTAATCGCGTGTGACTTCCCATGCACCCCTGTAATACACGTACCCAGCCAAATCGCGTGTGATGATTCCAACGCACCCCTGTAATACACGTACCCAGCCAAATCGCGTGTGATAATTCCTGCGCACCCCTGTAATACACGTACCCTGGCCAATCGCGTGTTAAACTTCCCGCGTACCCCTGTAATACACGTACCCTGGCTAATCGCATGTAAAACTTCCCGCATACCCCTGTAATACACGTACCCTGGCCAATCGCGTGTTAAACTTCCCACGTACCCCTGTAATACACGTACCCTGGCTAATCGCATGTATAACTTCCCGCCTACCCCTGTAATACACGTACCCTGGCCAATCGCGTGTTACACTTCCCGCGTACCCCTGTAATACACGTACCCTGGCTAATCGCGTGTATAACTTCACGCGTACCCCTGATATGCACGTTACCCGCTTTGCGTTCCTTGTTTGGCAGCCCTGTAAACTGGTCCAGGGTTAGCGCAGCCCTTTGCGATGATTTTGCGATTTTGATGGCTTTTCCTTGCGCGAGGGCGTTCTTGGGGGCGTTACTGGCGCTGCTGCAGGGTCGCTGCGATACTCTGCGCCACGGCTGGTTTGGGAGCCTAAAATCCATGAATACGCTGTGCGCGGAAATCGGTTTTAGCGCACGTGCCTGGCGCAGTCAATCGCACGCGGACACTCTGCGCCAGCCGCTTGCGACACTTTTCTGCGAAATTCTATGAATTACCCTGACAATCTCTAACTCTTATACAGACCACCCACAACTATGTCAGATTTTCCAGAAAGATTCCGAAGTATGTTGTTACCCATGCTTAAACTGTCTTCAAAATGTATTATTATGGGTGATTTTAATCTTTGGGTATCTGAGAGCTCTGATCAAGTTGCACTATGGATGGATTCTGCCTTTAGAGCTCTTGCTTTTTCTCAACAGGTACACAAGCCTACCCATGACAAGCATAATATCTTGGATTGGCTTCTCACTTTTGATACCCAAATCATGAGTTTAATTTCCTACTTTGTCCATGGTCAGATCACAATCTTATTTCCTTCATCCTTGTAATACCATCACTGTTAAACCAGTAAGATCCACTATGGCATCTAGGAATACCTGCAAACTCTATCCAGAAGCCATGGGTCTGTTCACCTCTTCTCTTGATCAGAAGATGTTGCATTTTGAGTCTTTAAATGATATTGATCATGCTTAGCATAAGACCTTCTGATGCTGTCAATCATCTTGCTCCATTGAAAACTCGTTAAATGCCACCTAGAAAGCAGAACACTTTGCATTCTTCTGAAATTGATGAATTAAAGATCAATGGAAGAAAACGTTTTAATAAATGGCTTCAATCTAGATCAGATGAAGATAAACACACTTAATACTATAGCAGCAAAAAATCATAAAGTGGCAATCTAATTATGATTCCAGAATTTTGAATACTGCTTCTAATACTCAGAAGCTTTTTAGAGTCTGAGAGGCCATTGAGAATCGTCGCCCTAGTGAGTCAAATCAAATTGCCAAGGCTAGTACTTTGTGCACTTCGATTCAGGAGGCCATGTTCGGGAAGTTGTGTGGCATCAGGGAGAGCATGATTGACAAAAAGAAATGCACCAGTGATGATATATTGTGTGAGGCTATGGGAGCACCAGAGAGAGTTGAATCATCACCTGTGACTAAGGCTCAGATGCCTTTTACATTTACACCAGTTACAGAGACTGAAATGCTGGATATCATTACTCAGTTTAAGCTGACTAGTTGCAAGGGGATTGTTTGCCCAACGATGATTTTTAAGGACTGCTTGCCATTGATAATGCCATCAATAACAACAAATATGAACCACTTACTTGCAGAATGTCATGTTTCATATTGTATCAAGTAGTCTTGGATATCACCATTGATGAGAGAACCTACACTTGACCCTTCTGTGCCTACCAATTATAGGCCGATCACCAATGAGCCATTCATAAATATTATCCTGGATAGGGCTGCCTATTTGTAGGTGCAGGATTACCTTATTAATAATAACATCTTGGGTAAAAGGCAGTCTGGGTTTCAAGCAGCACATGGCACTGAGTCAGCTTTATTAGATGTAAAATCTAACCTCTTATGCTGTAAGGACAAGGGCCAAGCTGTTCTGCTGATGTTATTCAATCTCTCTGCAGCGTTTCACCTCGTTGATCATGCTCTTCTCGTTGATAGACTATCGCAGGCAGCAGGTTTTTTCTCCATCTGCCTCAGCATGGTCAGTTCCTTTCTTGGGAACAGATCAGCAAGAGTCTTCAGCCGGGATGCAGCAGCTGTGGTGTCCCACAGGGTTCATGACTGTCACCTACACTCTTTAATGTGTACACCCTGCCTCTGTTTCAACTACAAGATGATGGCGGGATTAGTTACACCAACTATGCAAATGGTACGCAGTGTCTAATCCCCCTGTCTGGTGTATATAAAAAACATTTTGAGGTGATAAACTCTACCTATTCTGTGATACAGCATTGCATGATGTCTAATGACCTAGCATTAAATGAAAAAAAAACTAAACTTTGATCATAGGCACATCAGATAAGTTAAAGAAATAGGGCTCTGAGTACCAACATTTTGAGATTGCAGGATGCAAATTGAACACTTTGGGCCTCATTAGGACTCCGGCGGAAAACCATGGTGCTATTAGCACCATGGTCGATGCCGGAGACCGCCATGGCGGAATGGGGAATTACCACCCCATTCCAAGGTTGGCGGGGCGGTAATTCCCCATGCCACCATGGCCCTTCCCCATTTCCATTTTTGCCCCATAGGGCATAATGGGAATGGGGAAGGCGGTAAGTGTGGTACTGCAAATTGCGGTACCGTACTTACCTCGAGAGTCCCTTTGCGGGCCCCTACTTTAACGGCTGGTCTAGACCAGCCATTAAGGTCGGGTCCCGCAAAGGGACCTCGTAGTAAGGCGTTAAGGATTTAACGGCGCCGACACCTTTTACGGCGCTGTTAACCCCTTAACGCCTGGGTCCTAATGAGGCCCTTTGTCTAAAGTCAAGACCTTGGGGGTATTTTTGGATTAGCAAACGGATAACAGATCTCAAATTAACCACCTCCTCTCCTCAACAGATTACTATATTAATCTACTGATACATATTCAACTATTTATCACTAGGCAGTACTGTGCCTTGATTGGCAGGGCTGTGGTAGCCTTTTGTATGACATCTGCAATAGTGATATGACTAGGCTCCAGGTCATGCAGAACAGTGCTGTATGGCTAGTGGTTGGAGTGAGGAGGTGAGATCATGTCTTGCAAGCCAGAAGAGAGATGCATTGGCTCCCAGTAGCTACAAGAATGTCATTCTTGCTTTTGACCATTAGATATAAATGCCTGTTCAGTATCAGTCCTGCATACTTATCTGAAAGCCTTAAATGGCTTTGAATCGTTCAACTCTGTGTCCCAATAACAGCAATCCTCTGGTGGTTCCCAGGACTAGGCTGACTCTGGTTACCAAAAGTGTTTTTTTTTTGTTGTGGCTCCCTTGCTAGGGAATGCTTTACGCCTGATTTGAGAAGCATTTCATCATCGGATCTCTTTAAATGGTCTTTGAAAACTCATGTTTATGTGGGAGTATGTAGTTTTTTGATGTGTTCTTCTTGATTTGTTCATTGTGTGTAGCACCCCTATCCCGAGAGGCCTTTTAAGGCACATTACAAATAATACAATAAATACAATAAATAAGGGGGAGTCACATAAAAAGATTGGTTTGAGGCTATGTATTCATAAGTTCCCTCATGGATGGGTAATATGTTCAAAGTGCTGATTCCTGTCCTTGTTCAGTTGCTTATATTTATTTGTACCCACCAGCCAGTTGTGGGTTGCTGCAGGAAGACATTGGCCATGGGAATGCCTATGTTGTCACTTACACCTAAAACAGGTGGTGCTGCTCCCCTTTGAAACATGCACACACACAGACAGACAAATAGAATGGCAAGGTTGGGCAGTGCATGGTTAGAGTAGAGCAACGGAATGCTCTACCAGGAACACTTTCTTATCCCCCTGCCGACCCAGAGAACTATTGGGAAGAATATGATTACTGCACAGGGGATGGGGGTTGCTGTTTTTTGATGTGTATGCCAGAGGAACATGCACACCAAGGAGGTAACTTGCATTAAGTTAATTTGGTTTGGGTACCAAAAAACTGATTTTGACAAGATGAAGGAAGCAAGTAAGGAAGTTAATAAATTAACTAAAGGAGGGAATGTTAGGATGCAGGTACAACACCCCAAATATGAAGGGAAGTACATGGTGTGTAACTTCTAGTATCATGAACATTTGGTCATTGTTAGTGTCACTGTTTCTGTCGTTTGTCGCAGAATTTCAAGCTATATGCAAATTGAAATTAGTTTGCCACATTCTAGAGAGCACTAAACTTCCAAGTATGTGGTGGAAGGATGTGCTGCAAAATAATATTGTTACTGGTTTGCATTAGCATAGGACCTCTTTCCATATTAGCCCAAGTCCTACCGTTTTGAACTAGGCCTTCTTAGAGTTGTAGATTTCTGCCCTTCAGGGCACTAAGCCACATACTTGAGCCTTTATCATCCCATTTAATTAAACTTTATTGTTCTTGCTTCCCCCAGTGAGTGTTAAGCATGCCAAGGCCCTTGGAGAAAGGGTGAGGTGTAACACACATATTAGTTATTGTTGCATGGCCTAGCTGTTCTCAGGAGCTTTGATTGAAAAGTAGAATAGCAGTTTGTGTTCTTGACGATAGATAAGTACAATAGTTGTGAAGGACATATTTTTTTGTGAACCAAGACTTGAGTAGAGACATTGCCAAAGTGTCAAACCTGATCATGGTTATACCTCCTCCTAGGGAGTTTTTGGACAACTGGGTCTGCAGTAGAATGGCCTGCTATCACAAATACATACAAGGCATTTATTTCCAAAGAGTGGAGCTTCAGTTACATTTTTTAAAGAAGCCACCTGGTTCCCAAAACATAGCCAGGTGGATGTGTGCTAGGGAAAGCAACAGGTTTCAAAATGGCAGTTACGAAAGTTGTTCCAGAGTATACAAGCCTGATAACTTTCTGGATTGCCAAAGTGGCCAAAGTGGCTGAGCCCGTGGGAGAGACTTTTACTGTGCCTAATATGCTGACTTCACTGTTCACACTCACTACATGATTGGGTCATTTTGGTGGGACTGCACATCAGAAATTAAATGAATTTGCTTTGACCAATGAGTGTGTACCATTTTTGGTAAATGTTGCATGTATAACTTTAGCCAATCAGGATTATGTATTTTCTTCTGACTGCACAATCAGCTCCTTCGTATGGGGCTGCACTTAGGATGGTCACGGGCAATAGGGCATGCTAATATATATTGTGTTTAGATCTCTACATAGGGGGAGCCAATAGGGAACGTGGGACTAACATGTATTTGTTACTTGTAATGTACTCAAATTTTGTGTTTTAAATACTGTTACTCAATGTAGGAGGGTCAAGAGCACTTGGAGTTTTCAGTTCTAAGGAGCTGACTGACCATCCCACACATAATTTGCAGATGTTAAAGCTGTTTTTCTGGCAGATAGGGTACTCCATTATTGCTTCTTGAATTTATGTTTCCAATCGGTTTTTGGGCCTACTGTACACTCACTATTCTGCTGAACCCATACCAACGCTAGATTGACCACTTCTTGCCTGAAAATCCAACAATAATATTGTTGTATTTAGGCAACCATTTATGTTGTGTTTAGATGAGCAATTATCCAGAGTGAATCTGTCTAGCCACCAATACAGTTACATGTGATTTTAACTAATAGAAAATAACAAACAAGATTTATGTCTAAAAGAATTTAACTAAGAAATACTGCATTTTTGATTTTCTTTATTTGAGGGGGTTCACTCATGCCCCTGTTTCCCTTCATTTATAATCTACCCGTCTTCTATCAACAAACATGCTGTTAATTTTTGCACTCCACGATCCGGGAGATGCCCATATGGATAACCTGTCCAGTCAATACCAACCACAAACAAATTAAAGATTTTCATTTCGACACACAAGTAGCAGGTACTTCTAAGCTGCATCCATCAACACTAAAGGTTTCTGCATCAAAATTATTGGCAGAAGAGCACAATATAAGACAACTTTACATTACATTACATCTTCATGAATCTATTTTTGACCTTCTAATAGTGTTTATTTCATCTCTCATTATTGGGACTTACAAGAGCACCCTATCTTGTTGTTTGTGGGTCATATTATCACATCAAGTCGAGGCAATCCCACTCCTTGGACCATGTACAGTGTGAAAGACCAAATGACAGTGAGACCTGAGATATATTTCAAACTTAGCTACAACTGGACCAATCAGACAAACAATAAGGGCTCCAATCTGAAGAAAAAAATGTTCTCCATCGTAGCCTCAAGGTCTAAATGTTGTCAGATTTAGGTAAATGCTTAGTTGTGTTGATTTTCTTCCTCCATCTTCCCATTGAGATAGACGAGATCCACCTAATCTTAATTCATCAGCCACTTTTCCAGTTTCACATTTGGGTTTCTCAAGACCTTTTGCAGCTCACCTGGAGTTCAGGATTCCTTTCTCCTTGTGGGTTTAGTTAATTTGAAATGTCCCAAGTAGTTTATTGGTTCATTTCAAGTCCAGGGCTCTCGCCCTTTTTAGGATTTGCAACAGGGGTTCATGGCAGCTTCAGGTGGGTCCACCAGGTTCAAGCATTCTTAGACTTAGTCATCCAGAAATCTTTTACAGTTCAGGGGCTTCCTCAGTCTCTCTGCAAACAGTCTCTGTCGTAGTGTTAAACAGAATGATCCTTCACACTCCCAACTAAGCCTACACAGATACATTTGGGTGAACCCTGAATCACCCAATTTGGCACTGTGTTTGGGATTTGCAGGGTTAACAGAATTTTTAAGTAATTCCAGAAAACGATTTGGTTTAACCTCATTCTAATTTCATATTGAGGACATGTAGTTGTAAACAGTGGCAACATTATTGGCAGAAGAGCACTATACAAGACAACTTTACATTACATTACATCTTCATGAATCTATTCTTGACCTTTTAATAGTGTTAATTCTATATCTGATTATCAGTGGGACTTACAAGAGCATCCTATCTTGTTGTTTGTGGCTCATATTATCACATCAAGTCAATACAATCCCACTCCTTGCACTATGTACAGTGTGAAAGGCCAAATGACAGTGAGACCTGAGATATATTTCAAACTTAGGTTAATTAGCTACAACTGGGTGGTCTCTAGATCAATCAGACAAACAATAAGGGCTCCAATCTGAAGAAAAATAAGGTTCTCCATCGTAGACTCAAGGTCTGAATGTTGTCAGATTTAAGTAAATGCTTAGTTGTGTTGATTTTCTTCCTCCATCTTCCCATAGAGATAATTTCATATTGAGTACATGTAGTTGTAAACAGTGGGTTTAAGTGGTCGGGAAACTTTCTACCAGCACAGATTAAAAGAAAATAAACCATAAACTTAACCAAATATTCAAAACCATTACTGGGATGGATGTCCAACATAGATAAAGCATCTAACTGACTAATGGCTTGTACCTCGCTTTTTCTTTAATATAGAAACCAACATGTACTTTTGTTTCACCAGTGAAAGGCATCTTTTAAAAAACACTTGCTGTAGTGACATCTCATGTGCTTTCCCAAGTACAGGGCTCATAACCTTGCAATATTTCCCAGTTAAATGGTAATCATTTAAGCCTGGTCAGAAGGATGAAAATATTTATCATGCATGCATGATATGTGACTGACTCTGACTCAATCATAAAATACTTAACCTTAGTAATTCTCATCAAAACAAACACAAGAGACAGAATTGTCATGCACAAATCTAAAGAAATTTCTGCTGAACTTCCATGAAGATATGTGGCTCTTTCAGGAGATTCTGGCAAACTCCCAGAAAACAAGATCACATTGTTTCTTAATCTGCCTTCAGACCATATCTCCCTTCCAGGTAAAAATATATGCCTTTTATTGGCCTAGCTCATCCCATTAGTTGTCCTCTTCCTTTTCCATCAGTGCTTTGATTTAACATCCTGGTGGGATGATAAAGGTTTGGTACTTTTGGATTTCCTTCCATAGTTCTCCCTCCCATGAAGTGTGACATTCTGCTGAATGTCATGGGCCGAGGATAAAGCATGGATCAGCCATTTTGAATCCCTTTGCAAGCATTTGTTATGCATATTCTGACATCTGACATCAAATTATTTCTGTCATTTAAATGTGTCATAGCATATGTGTACCCTGCTCAGAATTCAAAATCTATTCAGTAATTTGCCTTCTCGCACTTCCTTCCAGACTGAGTTTCGAAGGAGCGTTTTTAACAGCAGGTGCATTGATGGTTGATAAAAGAGAGGTCCTGCTTTTATCAGTTCTTGATCTGGGCACAGTTGTCATCCTCCCTCTATCACTCTGCGCACTGACCAAGCCATGGTCACACTCCATAGCTGCATTAGAATTAGAATGCATTCCATAGCTGCATTAGAATTCTATTATTAATAGAATAAATGTCAGCCTTCTCTGATTTCACGCCAATGATTTGCAAATTCAGATTTTTTTGAAGGTACATATGCTCTTCAAGTTTTATTGATGAATGTGCTGTTCAACTCTCTCCTGATCAAACAACTCACTAGTTTAGCATATTCAGTCTCACTGAGATGTTATTCCTGTCAGAAGAAAATATATTTCTCATCTTTTAAATATAAATCAGTATTTTCCTCTCTTCCCCATATTAAGAACACACACATTCTTTGTAACCATACTAAATGATACCATGCCAAAATCAGAGGACTGATATCTTGCGTGCAAAATGAATGCCAACTAAACAGATTACAAAAAAACAAGTGCAACACGAAGACCAGTACAAAATGTACTACTTAGATTTGCAGTTGATCTGCCCAAAATAAAACAATAAGAAAGGGGGAAGGAAAAGTGATTCAAATTCATTAAGTAAACATACATCTCAATTCAGTGTGTTATGTCAAATTAGTGAAAGGTCTCTCTGCCTCAGTCCAGCAGCAAACATATTTCAGTGCCTAGATGTCTTATTTTATGTTGTATTGCTAATTTGCGCTGTTTATCAATTCTACAGGTAAACAAAACACTTCAGTGTAGACAGGATAAAAAAGGGGTAGTGGGAACAAGCAGGGAGGGCAAACATTGAAAGCATTAAGAGCCCTAAGGAACAAAGCTTTCAAGCTTTATATCAAAGTTGACATTATAATAGACATAAACAGCAAATCATCCTAGGAAGGCTAATTGAAGAAAAGGTCAATGTTCATAGTCTCACTTCTATGCTAAGAACAGGGAAATTTAGTGGGCCTGATTCAGTTGGCCTGATACTAAGTGCTCCAGAAGAGGAGCAGATCTTGCACTGGGAAGGTACTTCTTAGACTAAGGGCAATGGTTTTCAGGAATTTTCTCAAGATTAGATAGTTTGGTCCTTGTCTAAGCACTGGTGGGGAGAGATCCAGAGCTCCAGGCCAGTGGTTACTGGACTCTTTTTGCCAAATTTCTTCATTCTTGAGTGAGGGAGGATGATCCTCATGGACAAGGTTTATAGAATGTTTCTCTTGTGGATGTATTTGGATCGGTGTTGCCAAACTCATGATTCACAGGGTGTTTTAAATTTCAGAAACATGAAAGCACAGGAGCAAGTGAAAATCTTGGTGGTGATATTGTCATGTCTTATTTCATTCCAAAATTGTGAGGGTTACTCAATACCATGCCTAAAACCTCCATGACACCTATAATAAATCAAAATTAATTCAAGTGCATGACAAGCAAGTATTTGGAGACCAGTTTATGTGAATCAGAAGTGCTGATCATTTGTATAGAGGCCATGTTCTGCAGGCTCCCATCCAAGATGATATATCACCAAAGGTATCAGCCCCTCAGCTTATAAGTAAACGTACATCAGACAGTCCCAGATTCATTAGAGTGTATTATGTCATTCACAACTTGCAGGGGCACATTTAAGCTCTGTATGCATTGTTTCACCATAGGTAGGTATTCCATTTTTCTGACAGAGCTCAGGACTATGTTCATTTAAGTAATTTTAGCCTAAATATTTTCTTTTGCTGTAACATGGTTACAAGACAATCTATGGGGACCATTTCATTTTTTAGCTCCTTTGTCACAGCCCCGTTTCTTCATTATTCTATTTGTTGTAGTCCTTCTCCTTTGTAAATGTGCTTCACTTTCTTCACAGTTCTCCTTCTTCATCAGAGTTCTTCACCTTCATCACAGACCTCCGTTGTCAGTCCTTCATCACAGCCCTTCTCTGCAACAATCCTTCATCACAGTCCTTCTCCAATGTCACAGTCCTTATTATTCAAAGTCATTATCCTTCATCAAGTTTATTTTTCATCATTACAGTCCTTTTAGCAGCGAGGGGGGGGCATTACCTCTTCAGGTAATGACCCGGGCCCATAGTTACAGGGCAGAGTGAAGCAAGGGCCTTTATGCAGGCCCCAGCTCTTTACCTGAAGCTGTAATTCCTCCCTGCAGGGGCGTATTGCTATTAGTATCCCGGGCTGTAAAACCGGGGTACTAAAAGCAATACTTTTTTTCACTTGCGAAACATTCTAGCATTTTGAAACTGAAAAAGAATATATATATACATATATATATATATATATATGGCCGTCAAGGAAGAGGAAATTAAGTCAGTTCTCATTTTCCATAGTCCCTTCTCCCTTTCCTTGTCGGTCATCAAATAAATTGGAAAAAAGTAACAAAACAATGGCTGTGAAAAAATAATGAAGTATAAAGCTAACCTTCCCTCTTGTGCGTGGGCCTGGCAGTCCTTCTCAGAGATGTGCAGGTGTGGGATAAATACTGCACCAAGCAAAAGGTCACCCTTCTGTATTAGAAAACATCATAGTTTATTCAACAGAAACATCAAAAAACATATATAAAATAAGAGTTCACATAAAAACATTTATACAATGTGGGGTTAGTAATGGTGTTTTCCTGATGTGTGAAAAATGTGTTTGGACAATTTATACAATGTTTGTCTATATGGGTGTGCTATGTCCCCCTTTTTTAAGCTTTCCAGACTGGATTGTCTTATTGCATTTAACACATATGGCTGGATGGTGTATGTTGTTCAAGAGTAGTCAATACCAAACATTGCCCTACGGAATTCGTTTAATAAACCTATTTTCCACTGATGAATGTTTAATGTTTGGATGTTTATCTAAAGAAAATTGTCGACACAACGTGTTTCAGCTTTTCTTGTGATGGCCCGCACATACCAGCGATCATCGTTTCTAGATGGCTGTAAAGGAGAGAAGGGATTACATGTAATGTAATGTAATACAAATGTATAAAATGCTCCTTCACCAGCAAGGGCATCATGGTGCTGCCATGTCAGGGACTGTACAGCAAAAGAAGGCAGAGAGGTGAGACCTATTAGATATGATATGATATGATATGATATGATATGATAGGTTATTTATAAAGCGTTTAATGCCCAGAGGTTTCTAAGCACGGACCCAGGGATCTAACCTGTGTCTTGCTTCCAAGGTGAGCACGTTGCCATTGAGATATCCTTCTGAGACAAATTAGGAATTGAAAAGATGGGTCTACAGTGACCACTGAAAGGAAAGGTGGTTTTATGTAGCCTACAAGGACAAGGGGGTGGCATTACATAGGAGAGCTGCTGCGACAGAACAAGAACAGAGTGAAGACACTGTTACGGAACATAAGGACGAAGTTTAGCTTGCAAGTATTCATGCCCTCTACCGTAGAATGCCCGATGAAACACACAGAGGGCCTTGAACTTAAAACACTTGGCCACGGGAAGCCAATGTAGTTTTTACCAGAATCTGGGTTATAGAGCAGAATCTGGGTGACCCAAATGCCAAACAAGCCACAGAATTTTTCAGCACCCATAGCTTCTGCAGCAGATACCCTAGCTGAGCCAGATACAGAGCATTGCAGTACTCAAGGGAGCCGGATATTAACTAGGACACAAGAGCATGAAGACTCGGCATCCTACTTCTCACAGGAAGCGATAGGTTGGATACAATCGTTCCTTAACCACAGAACTATGCATATGTATTCCACTTCCGCATCAGCCGACCCCACACCCATCACCTGTGGGGTACCCCAGTAGTCCTGTGTCTCCCCCACATTGTACAACATCTTCACAAAGCCCCTTTTTGATGATCTTGATGGTCTTGGTATCACCTACACCAACTATGCCGAAGATATCCAGATCCTCATACTGCTGACGGGAGATTAGGACAAGGATTTGGCCTTGGTGAATAGGGTGTACCTCATCATCCAGGCATGGGTGGCTTCTCATGGTCTATACCTGAATGATGATAAGACTGAATTGTTTATCCTAGGCACCACCTCCAACATCAACAAACTCGGTCACAACTACTTGTGCTTCACTATTGACGGAAACATCATCAAGGTAGCCAAGGAAGTTAAAACTCTAAGCTTTAACTTAGACGCCACCCTCTCTTTCATCAAACAGGTCAGCTCTATGGCCTCTTCCACGGTCTACACATGTAAATTAATTAGAGGGGCCAAACCCTTCCTCTCCACCAACAGCTGCACACCCTGGCCAGAGCCCTTGTTTTGTCAAAACTGTACTATTGTAATGCCATTTATCTGGGAGTCAACAAATATATTACAGACATCACCCAGATTTTACAAAATAACGCTCTGAGAGCAGCTTTGAGCATCCCCAAAAAAGATCACATTTCCAACATAAGGAGAGTCAATAACTGGCTCACCACTAAAGACAAAATATCAATTAAAGTAGCTTCACTTACACACAAGTGCCTTAATAAATCTGACCCACAATACCACATGGACACATTTCAGAGATACAACACAAACCGCCCCGCTAGGTCTGTTAACTCTAACCTCCTCAAAGTGCCTAGATACAAATGCTCAAAAACTGTAGGCTCCAGCTTTCAGGTGAAAGCAGCCCAACACTGGATGCCCTAAGTGTCACCCAAATGTATCCACACTTGAGGATCAAATAAATCCATTGGATTATGGAAAATGACTGCAAATCAGCAACCGGCCATTCCTGTACACATATTGCTTAATTCCAACACGAGCATTCTCTTGTATTCATATTGTAAAATCTGACATTTGTATATAACTCATATATCATAACCTTATGTGTATTCTCTGCATATAAAAAACTCTTCATTTACATGTATATTATTACTGTATATTTCTACTGCATAGCAATATAACCAAGCTGAAAATATCCTTTTTGCTTCCTGCTCCCTGATACCTCCGGCTCTGGTGCGCATTACAAATAATAAAACAAACAAATAAAATTAAGATGAGCTGGGAGGTAGGGAAGAACCTTCCACAATATCTGCAGCTTAAAATGGATTTACTGACACAGTGAACTAATCTGGGATTGCATGGAGAGGGAGTTAGAAAATCTTACCCCAAGATTTTTAACAACCGTCGAGGGCACAGGCGCAGAACCCATCTCAGGAGGCCAAAAAGGCTGAGGACCACCCCAGAGTGGCAGAGGAAGAACCAACCACCAACACCTCAGTTTTCTAACCATTAAGGCAGAGCCAGTTCCTGCCCATCCAGAAATGAATTGAACAAAGGCAGGACCGGCAACATCCCGGGGAGGGTGGGAGAGACAGATCAAGCTGCACAAAGATCTGCTTGTCATCGGCATAGGAGAAAGAACAGATGCCAAAAGAGTGAATCAAAAGAACAAGACGCTGAATGTATAAATTAAAAATAATCGGTGAAAGAGCCAAGCCTTGGGGGACACCACATGTGAGAGGCTTAGCAGCTGAGGTGAAAGGAGAGGGAGAGAGACTGGGTCTACCCAGAAAGAAAGGAGGCAAACCATTCCGGGACCTGACCCAAAAAACCAGCCAAGGACAGTCTCCCCAACAGGATGGCATGGTCCACGGTGTCAATTGCGGCAGAGAGATCCAATAGGATCAGAGCTGCTGTGCTACCCTGATCCACGACTTGGCCCAGATCATCGGCCACTCCCACAAGAATAGACTCTGTTCCCCGGTAAGGCCAGAATCCAAATTGAAAAGGAGTCCTCCAGAAAGGCGCAAAGAAGTGGAGTCACCAGAGCTTCCAGCAGCTTCATAGGGAAAGTGAGGAGGGAGACGGGCCGGAAATTGGATAGAACAGCCAGGTCAAGATTAGATTTCTTTAGCAAGGGAAAAATCAGAGCATGTTTAATAGGGGAGGGAACATGAGCTGACACAAAGGAGGAGTTAACCGCTGCCGTACAGAGATGTGAAATGCTGGGACAAATGTCTTTCAAGATGTTAAGTGGAATACGATCTGCCGGGAGGCTGATTTTAAAGGAAGTGCTGCTGAGATCACAGTGGCGTCAGAAAAGACTGAAAAGGAAGACCAGCTTGATAAACCCTTTAGCACATCTACACTAATAGAAGGTGGGGATGGAACAGATGTAACTAAGATTTTCTGACGGATGGTTAAGATTTTCTCCTCAAAGAAATTAGACAGAGAGTCACTGAGCCTTTAGTAGGGAGCCACCACTGCAGTAGAAGGGGAAGAAAGAGAGCAGATATCCTTAAAACACTCCTTAGAGCAGTTAACAGAGGCTTCCACATGAGAGGTAAAAAAAGCACATTTAGCCTGTGTGATGGAAGGCTGGTAAGAGGCTGTCCCCCGCCGAAGAGTAAGGCAAGACGGGCGCGGTAAGAAAAAGCACAATTTGCTTTCGCTGTGCCCACGGGCAAGCCACAACTTGACCAGATTGGCTGAGAACCACGGCTTAGAAGGCCAAAAACAGGGTTTGAAAATTGTAAGGGGGGCTAGTGCATCAGCTGCAGAAGACATAGCTAGAGTGAGAGTCCGAATATTACAGGAAGCTCCACCTGGCTGCCACTGATTGATTGCTAGAGTAATATCAGGGTGCTTGACCTTACCCTACTGCCTTTCGGAAGGCCGGGGGAGTCACACCGGGAGCTGCGCTAAGGGAAACTCAGCTGAAAAAGTGATATTAAAGTGGTCGGACCATAACACCGGAAATGGTGTACATGAGAGAGAGCAAGCAAGGGAGGGGAAAAGATGAGATACAGAGTATTTTCTGAGTGGTAAGTGGAGCCATCTCCACGTGCCTGCATGTCCCTGGCATCATTGGGATGAAAATTAAAATCTACCAGGACCACCAGCATCTCAAACCATAGTCTGAGATCAGCCACCAGTTTGGATAAAGCAGCAGAAAACAATGAGTTAGAAGTAGGGGGGTGGTACATGTAGTCCCTTCTTCCTTTCCATGCGGCATGTCAAAGATCGGGAGTGGACGCACTGGGGACAGAAGTGTTCCCAACGTGTCCGCTCCTGAAACATATCCAAAAAGAAGTTAAGTGGGGGGGGATCTGTGGATGGGGTTGGGGGAGAGGGGAGCACTTACCGTGTTCACCTGTGTGGACAATGGCGGCCTCCAGTCCTGAGGAGGCTCAAGCGGTGGGATTACCAACTGGTAATGCCCCCCTTCCAAGCCTGCTCATATGCTGAGAGGATGCCAACCTCCCCACCGGGTACTCATACTTTATAGGCCTGCTTTTTCATAACATTCCTTCTTGTCACAGCTGTTCCTCTACACCACAGTCTTTGTTTGTAATAGTCATAAATCACAGTGATCTTCATTGTGGTCCTTCTCTTTTATGATGTTCTTCATTTTGATCATAGTTTTCCTCTTTTGCCAGAGATGTCCTCTTTTGTAATAGTCCTTATCATAGATCATATTCCTTTTCCATTGTCACAGTCCTTTATCACAGTACTCCTTCACACTACTAATTTGTCACAGCATTGCTCCATCACATCCTTCCCCTTTATCATAGCCCTTCTTCCGTGTCACAGTCATTTTTACACTCCTTCTCCTTCATCACAGTAATTATTCTTTGTTACAGTTCTTCTCCCTCGTCACAGTCCATCTCATTTGTCACAGTTCTAATTTGTCAGACTCCTTTGGACTCCTTGCCCTTCAACATAGTTACTTTTCCTACTCATGCTACCTCATCACAGTCCTTCATTAAATAATGTGAATTTTAACACTTCACTACTTTTAGCATCTCAGCACAACTCTTACAAACATTGCATTTCTTCATTTTCCTTTTCTTGCATCCTCCGCCCCAATTTAATCATACGTTTACTTCCTAATCCTGACTATGTATATGCAATTAATGTGTTTTGTGTTAGTTTAATAAAATATGCATGTGAAACATTTTCTTCAACATGTCATCTTATATATTGTTGTCTTCTTCACTATAACTATTAGCATCACTAAATTAACGTTCTATGCTATCAATAAACATATGCAACATCTTTGATTATGACAATATATGGAGTTCTATGGGATTGCGTGTCAGCAGCACCACTCCATAATGTTAAAGTGAGAACAATAGCCACTATTACCATAAAACACAATGGCCCTCATTACGACCTTGGCGGAGAACCATGGTGCTATTAGCACCATGGTCCATGGCGCTAAGTTGCCAACTCCGCCATGGTGGTTGGCGGACTTACCGCCCCATTCCGACCTTGGCGGGGCGATAAGTCCCCAATCCCCATTTACCCTTCCCCATTCCCATTTTTGCCCCATAGGGCATAATGGGAGTGGGGAAGGCGTTAATTACGCCACCGTAAATTACGGTGGCGTAATTAACAACAAGGTCCCTTAGTGCCATGGATTTTAACGCCTGCAAAAAGCAGGCGTTAAAATCACCATGGCGCTACGGGAACTCGTACTCAGGCGGTAAGGGTCGGCGAAGTTTATGCCGGCGTAAACCCCTTACCGCCTGGGTCATAATGAGGGCCAATATCCACTTATATTAATCAATCACTTATAGGGCCTCATTACGACCCAGGCGGTAAGGGGTTCACGGCAGCGTTAACAGCGCCGACCCTTACCGCCTGAGTACGAGGTCCCTTAGCGCCATGGCGCTTTTAACACCTGCTTTTAGCAGGTGTTAAAATCCATGGCGCTAAGGGACCACAGAGTTAATTACGCCACCGTAATTTACGGTGGCGTAATTAACGCCTTCCCCACTCCCATTATGCCCTATGGGGCAAAAATGGGAATGGGGAAGGGTAAATGGGGATTGGGGACTTATCGCCCCGCCAAGGTCGGAATGGGGCGGTAAGTCCGCCAACCACCATGGCGTAAACGTAGTTTACGCCATGGTGGTAAAGTCACGGCCCAGGCGGTAACTTACCGCCTGGGTCGTAATGAGGCCCATAGACTTTTATTTTCATGACACAATAAATTCAGCATGGTAGAGAAGGATACTGTTTTATGTGCTATTTCAAAAGCACTAATTTCACAATTAACTATTGCTTGCAATGCACAAAGTTATTTTTTTATCTGATAGTCTACAGTCTTCGGACTACAGTTCTACCAAATTAAATGGAAACATAAACAGACCAGTGGAGTTTGACTTCATATTTCAAAGGCATTTTATAATTTAATTCTGCAGGCCAGAGTACAATATGTCATTTAATCATGGTTAAAATTGTAAAGCTCACATCAAATGCCAACTGTTTTTTTTGGGATATCATTTTAGATAAACATTTGACTCACATTTGCCATCAACCTTCGGCACTCCCTTTCCTGCAGATGTGATCTTCAACAGTTAGTATATAACGTGATTTCAGTTTCTCCATACATTAGATCTAGTTGTGTTATTTTGGTCATACTGTCCAACCATTGGCAATCAAATGCGTAAATGTTACTTCACTCAGGAACGCTCATCATGTAACGATTAACTCCTCTTGTTTCTCCCAGATGTTTTGGTGAATCATTCACTTGCATCTGCAGTTGCAAAGATGTCTGACATTACCTGGTACATTGATGCTCACATCCCTTAACTGACCCACACACACTGAAGGAGCATCTCTCTGTCTTAATGTCATAGTGCCAGTTGAAAACTTGAGTTGGCGGTAAACAAAACTTCACAGTATGCTTGTTATGTTACATTATGCATGGGAAGAATGTATCTGGATTCATCATCAAGCTCTATAGGAAGATAATGATAAGAGCTGCTTTATATTCTCCCGGTACAACTCGCAGTGCGAATGACAAATTAAATATTACACAAAACAGGATCGTTTTTATTCCAGAGAGTTGATTGTTTCCAAGGTATCACATGGCCAGTGTCCAGTGGAGAACACATAACTTTCTTGTTCTACAAATTCTTTTTATATAGTGTTTTCGAAAAGGTTAATTTGGGGTGGTGCACAATGTTTGTACTGCTACCAGAGAATGGCCCTCATTACGACCCTGGCGCAAAGCGAAAAACGATGGCGGTAAACGATTACCGCCATCGTCTTCCGCTCGGGCCGATTACGACCCGTGACCAAAAACTACGATGTCACTAGCGGCATCGTAGCTAACGCTGCCGCTGACTGCGCCAAGGGCGCGCGCACGCGAACATCCACACCGTACTTAGCGCCATGGCGGAAAGGTGCGGGAATGCCGACCCAAGCGGACATGCCCCTAACGCCATCACCCAGGCCGTTAAGTACCTTACCGCCATGGTGCAAATTACGCCATCGCGAACCAACCGTAAAGGGCCATGTAAAGTGAATGCAGCTGCCACAGGTGCACAGAAACAGCACAGGTGAAGGCAATACAGACACAGGAAGTACAAAAAGAGCACACCCCACCCCTTCCCACACCCAGTCACACTCCACAATGATACCAATAGGACTAGCAATGTTGGGGCTGGAGGACCTGATAGCAATGCGAGTGCTACAACAGCAACTACAACAACCACAACTACAACAACAACAACAACAACAATAACAGGCTGCACAGAGGAGACGCAGGAGGAGAAGGAGGGCAAGGCAGGCCCAGCAAGCCCCACCAGCACAGCCAGTGCCACCACGCAGGCAGCCCCCAATCCCACGCATCAGACCCAGCCCATTCAACCTCACCGCTGAGCAGATCCACACCCTGTACCGACTGGACCGGGACACCATCACCACCATTGTGGACATGATACACAACAACATCGTCAGCATGATTGATACACCCACTGCCACCCCCCCCTACTGAAGGTAGTGTCCGTGCTCCACTTCCTGGCCACAGGCACCTACCAGCACACAGTGGGGCACTTGCATGGCATATCACAACCATTATTCTCGTGTACACTGATGCAAGTGCTCGATGCCCTCCTCAAGCACACAGATGACCACATCTCATTACCACGGTCTGCCCAGGAGATTGCCAACACCAAAGTGGGTTTCCATGCACTGGCCGGCATACCTGGTTGCATTGGTGCCATTGACTGCACCCATGTTGAATTGGTGGTCCCACATGCCATGGAGGTACCGTACCGCAACCGTAAACATTTCCACTCAATCAACGTGCAAATGGTCTGTGACTCCAACAGGATCATCACACATTGTTGTGCCAGATTCCCCGGATCAACCCATGATTCTATGATCCTTCGGAACTCAACAATACCACGCTACATGGAGCGACATGCAGGCCCAAGATCCTACCTACTCGGTGAGTCTAATGACATGAGCATGGAAATGCAAAGTGGGTGTTGAATGACGTACCAATGCATATTACATCTGGCAGATACAGGGGGGTGGGTGCAACTAGCAGTAGCCAGATCATTCCCTGTGGCAGCACTGACGTCAACAGAGAAGTGTACACATCATGCCTGACCTAATCATCCCAACATGTGAATGAAAGTGCATCCCAAAAACGACACAATCATTTGCAAGTGCATTGTGCAAATTGTGGCCGCATTGACCCTAAAGAATAACACCAACATGCACGTCACCATGCACCAACTACTGAAAGGCCTGTCCCCCACAACTGCGCACAAAGGAGGCACATGACAGACAGGGACATCAATGCACCATTACAAGACCCACAAACTGTCCCCATTGACACCAGTAATGCTCACTGGGGTCATAATGAGCAAGACATCGATGTTGCTATCATGTGAGCTTCAAGCTCACAGGACACGTGCAAGGTCACATGAATGACGTCCTGAACGGACACAGTGGATGGCCACTCACAAGGCAATCGTCCCCCCTGCATTGTGTTTTAGCACGCAAAACAGTACATGAGAGCCATGAACACATACTGGTTGCACAGTGTAAATCCATAACCACAACTCCAATTGGTGCACAGTAACAGTCAGAATCAAGGCATGGTTGTGTGTCATGTTCACATATCAATCTCGTTCCTGACACATTCTTTTCCCACATTTTACAGGTGATGCGGGCTATCCCCTGAAGAGGTGGCTCCTCACACCAGTCCGGAACCCATCGAACCAGCATGAGGAGGACTACAACCATAACCATGCACGTACCCGTGTGGTGATAGAGCATGCTTTTGGCCTACTGAAGGCACGTTTCCGCTGCCTCAGCAGGTCTGGCGGGGCACTCCTGTACCGCCATGAGAAGGTTGCAAAGATCGTCATGGCATGTGTCATGCTACACAATATGTGCATCAGACGAAACGTGCCTCTGCCCCCTGACGCAGAACCACAACCACCTGATGATGGGGATGATGATGATGGGGATGGGGCAGCACCTCAGGGAGGCAGCGATGCACAGTAGGGCCATATAATGCGTCAGAATGTCATTGACCGATACTTCTAGCACACACAGCGAGTGTGTGACATATGGATGGCACTTGGGGCACTGTGTGTGTCTGGTATGTCAACACTGTGGACTGTAACAATAAAGCACACATATGCAATGAGCAATGTCCACACTTTTAGTTTGTGAGAAAAGAAAAAGTGTATTGTACTACTGAATAGGTATAACAGTAACCCTCCCCCTCCCCCCTGCACACTCCAACACACCCAATACCCCCCTCCCCCTCCCCCCTGCACACTCCAACACACCCAATACCCCCCTCCCCCTCCCCCCTGAACACTCCAACACACCCAATACCCCCCTCCCCCTCCCCCTGAACACTCCAACACACCCAATACCCCCCTCCCCCTCCCCCCTGAACACTCCAACACACCCAATACCCCCCTCCCCCCTGAACACCCTGCAAACATGTGACAGTGCCCGTGGTGAAGTGAGTATAGTTCAGCACACTATTGACTGCCCCCTCTCCCGGAACCTGGGGCCCCCCTGCCTGTGCTCCTCAGGGTCCTGGATGACCTGCGGACGGGAGAGGCTTGTGCTGAACTTGCAGCCGAGGATGTACCGGGCTGCTCAGTACGGCATGTGTCCAGAATTGTCTGGATGAGCTGGCTCATCATCTGCCGCCCTGCAGCAAGTTCGGTGCAAATGTCCCTGCTGGCAGTTTGGATGGCAGCCCTGATGCCATCAGCACTCCTCTCCATGGCTGCACTGGTACTTACACATTCTGCTACATGCTGCGTGAGGAGTGTGCCCAGTGCTTCCTGCCTGTTGGCAATCTGCTCCAGCGACAGCTGGAATTCTGGCCCAATGGGGGGTGCCAATGGGGGACCAATGGGACTACTCCCATCTTCCACAACTCCCACTGGGCTTGGAGTTGCTGGCCATGAATTAGCTGGCGATGGGCCCAGGGTGTCATCTCCATGATGGCTGATTGGGGATAGGTGTGGTGAGTGCAGTTGTGTGTTGTGGTGAAGTCCGGTGTCATCCTCCACATCACTGTCGGAGCAGGCAGCGATGGCTGCAGTCTCCCCAACAGTACTGCTCCCTGCTGACGCATTGCCCTCAGTGGGCAACAGTGGGTGTGGTTGGGCTGCAGGTGCTGTCACGACCCCTTCCTCGGGGGACTTTGCTGCCCTGGGCTCTTCAGCCTGGCGTGGATTCTGCCTGGGTCCAGCAGAGGTGGATGCATGGTTCCCATCTCCCACTTTCCTGGCCTTCTTGGCTGGGGTGCTGGTGCTGTCGTCCCTGCCAGTGTCCGATTGCGAGCCTGTGGTGGAGCAGAGGAGGGTGACTGTTATTGATGGTTCAGCGGACATTGAGCAGGCATTGTGAAGAGTGAAATGGATAGATGGTGGAGTTAGTAGCCCGTGACATACAGGTTGCCTCCCTTTAGGTTCGGTTTTGCATGCAGGTGTGTGTCTGCCTACTGTACAGAGTACATGCTGCATGTGCGCAGGGTGTGGCTCATCTGCTGATGTGTTGCGTCTGCCACATTGTGATTGTCACGTGCAAGTGTATCAGGGTGTCTTGCAAGGCTGGATATGAGGCACCTACCTGTGTCTCCAGATCTCGGGGCCCCTCTCTCCATCTCGCCGACACCTTCGATGCACTCAATGCCAATCAGAGAGGCACATGTCTCCTCCCATGGCTGCATCTTCAGTGGGGAGTCTGCTCCCCCGCCAGTTCCCAGGGCCAGGTTACGGTTGGCAGACATAATGCCCCGGACCCTGATCCGCAGGTCGTCCCATCTCTTGCGGCACTGTTTGGAGGTGCGTGGGGTGGTTCCAACAGCACTGACACGTTGTGCCACAAGTTCCCACACCTCCTTTTTGCGGCCTATGGCTGTTCGGGTCATCTCATTGGAGAAGACAACATCAGCCTTCTCCTGGAGCGTGTCTGCAAGCATTTGCAGTTCCTCTCGACTGAAGCGCTCCTGCCGCTGCCTGTCACATGCCTTCTTGACAACTTTAGGCATGGTTGGCTGTGGAAATGGGTGGGTTATGGGAATGTCAGGGTTTGAGGGTTGGTTGTGGTGTGGTTGGGTAGGATGGCAATGGATTGTGTTTTTTAAGATGGCCGCTGTGCTGTTTCCCGTTCCGCCGCGATTACGCTATTTCCGGTTCCGCCTAATTGCGGTCACCGCTAATTACGGTGACCGCTGACTACGGTCGGCGCAATGATGGGTGGCGGTAGGTCACCCTGCGCTGTTAACGAGGGCGGTAAGGGCTGTTTACGGCATGGCGTAGTTTACGTTACCGCCATGGCGTAATGCTCGTGCGCGATGGGTCGTAATGTGGCGCTCTTATCGCCATCGGACCATGGCGTTAACGCTCATTACGCCATGGCGGTAATTTCAATCACTTACCGCCTGAGTCGTAATGAGGGCCAATGTCTGTTTAACCAGTCCAGTCTTACTTGTTTCTCATCTAAGATGAATCTGTTCAGAAATAAATGTGTTGATGAAATAGGTAGCAAATATATAATTGGGTGCTTGTGGGGTTGCATGTGTTTTGTTGCAGGCGGTTGGGTTTCTGATTCACTTAGTGAGTTTGGATATCTCCTTCTGTAGGCAGGATTTTAATTCTTTGTTTCTGGCATGATGGCTTTTCTTTGCTATTAGTACCTTTGCCCATTAATGTTGCATTTGTCATTTATTTACTCATTTTTCCATTATAGTTCTTCCTCAAGCGCATTTTCAATGTTCAGATTTTAATTGACGAGATTTTCCAGTGAGAGGCTGTACCATCTGGCAGTGAATTTTTGGTTGGAAGGCATGAAGGGCTCCACATGTGGGAGCTCTTCCAGAGCATTCAGGAGCCAATTCATTAGCATGTACAGTTCACCTTCTTGGTCTATAGATGGTTGTAATTGACCTTTAACTCTCAAGGGCTGACTTTCAATCATCCACATAGATAGTATTTCATGTTTTTGTAACTGTTTGCAAATATTGTTCTTTGTGGAATCAAACATTAAAGTTAAGGAAGAGAATGGTAGTACATTATCTCCTGGGATGTAGGAGGGGTGAAACCAAAGTTGTGAAATCTTCATTGCAGAATATTCTGTCCATCTTGTGGCTTCCCAAATGTGTAATTGCTTATACAAGTTCCTTGAGGAGCAAGGATTCTAGCTTTAAGGACAAGGACCTGGCTACAGGAATAATTCTCTGCTCCAAATAGATGGAGAAATTCCCTAGGACTTTGAAGTACTCATAGTTTACTGCTTTCTGTTTATGTGAACTCGTCAGTAAGAGTGTGGTTGTATTAAAAACGCCTTTATATCAGTAGAAAGGCTATGTCAGAGGCAGATGGGGTGAGCAATCTAACTTTAATCTCATCTAAACATGTATTGACTTGTTTAAGAAGGATGGCATAACTTGTTTATGTATTCCCATAAGCAAACAACAGACGCCTGTTTGATCAAGTTTGATTTATTACATCGCAAACATGTGGAGAAAAGTGCAAACAAAGAGTTCACAAACTTGACACTAAGGGGGTAATTCATAGAATCCAGCGCACAAGTGGCGAATGCGGCTGGCGCACAGTGTGCATGTGCGACAGTCTGCGCCAGCCGCGTGCTCCAAAATCCATTACTGCACACAGCGTATTCATGGATTTTAACATCCATAACCAGCCGTGGCGCAGAGTGGCGCAGCGACCCTGCAGCAGCGCTAGTTATGCCCCAACCCCTCCCTGTGCGCCATGCACAGCACACAATTCCCGTACATGGCGCACAGGCCAGTGGATCAGCATACAGCCCCCAACCACGAAAACGCCTGTAAAACTCCCCGCGCACCCCTCCGAATCCATGTATAACCCTGCGCGGGGAGAATCCCACGCGATTGGGCCTGTGCGAGCGGGGTACGTGTATTACTGGGGTTCGCGGGGAGTTGCACATGCGATTGGCCCTGTGCGAGCGGAGTACGTGTATCACTGGGGTTCATGGGGAGTTTCACACGCGATTGGCCCTGTGCGAGTGGGGTACGTGTATCACTGGGGTTCGCGGGGAGTTTCACACGCGATTGGCCCTGTGCGAGCGGGGTACGTGTATTACTGGGGTTCGCGGGGAGTTTCACACACGATTGGACCTGTGCGAGCGGGGTACGTGTATTACTGGGGTTCGTGTGGGGTTTCACATGCAATTGTCCCTGTGCGAGCGGGGTACGTGTATTACTGAGGTTCGCGGGGAGTTTCACACGCGATTGGCCCTGTGCGAGTGGGGTACGTGTATTACTGGGGTTCACGGGAAGTTTCACATGCGATTTCGCTATCAGAGCGGGGTACCTGTATCCAGTGGGGTGAATTGGCAGTGTGGGTCCTCCCAGGTGTGCCCTCTACCCCCTCCATGGCCCCTGCAGGCAGCCCACACCACAGGGGGTACGTGCCCCCAGTAATACACGTATCCTGCACCCCTGGTCATGCCCTGCACACAGCCCATCCACCATGGGCATGCCCCCCAGCCAGCCCACATGTCACCTTGCATTAGTGATCACCAACTCATGTCCCCCAGCACCCCACCCACCCAGTAGTGAGGCTCAGGCCCTGACTCATGTCCCCCAGAACCCAGACCCACCCAGCAGTGAGGCTCAGGCCCTGACTCATGTCCCCCAGCACCCCCACCCACCCAGCAGTGAGGGCCACCTGCCAGCGGGCCCCAACTCATGTCCCCCAGCACCCCCACCCACCAAGCAGTGAGGGGCACCTGAGAGCAGGCCCCGACTCATGTCCCCCAGCACCCCCACCCACCCAGCAGTGAGGGGCACCTGCCAGCAGGCCCGACTCATGTCCCCCAGCAACCCCACCCCCCAGCAGTGAGGCTCAGGCCCTGACTCATGCCCCCCAGCACCCCCACCCACCCAGCAGTGATGGGCACCTGCCAGCAGGCCCGACTCAAGTCCCCCAGCACCCCACCCACCCAGCAGTGAGGGGCACCTGCCAGCAGGCCCCGACTCATGTCCCACAGCACCCCCACCCACCCAGCAGTGATGCTCAGGCCCTGACTCATGTCCGCCATCACCCTCACCCACCCAAAAGTGAGGGGCACCTGCCAGCAGGCCCCGACTCATGTCCCCCAGCACCCCCACCCCCCAGCAGTGAGGCTCAGGCCCTGACTCAAGTTCCCCAGCACCCCCACCCACCCAGCAGTGAGGGCCACCTGCCAGCGGGCCCCAACTCATGTCCCCCAGCACCCCCACCCACCAAGCAGTGAGGGGCACCTGAGAGCAGGCCCCGACTCATGTCCCCCAGCCCCCCCACCCACCCAGCAGTGAGGGGCACCTGCCAGCAGGCCCGACTCATGTCCCCCAGCAACCCCACCCCCCAGCAGTGAGGCTCAGGCCCTGACTCATGCCCCCCCACACCCCCATCCACCCAGCAGTGATGGGCACCTGCCAGCAGGCCCGACTCAAGTCCCCCAGCACCCCACCCACCCAGCAGTGAGGGGCACCTGCCAGCAGGCCCCGACTCATGTCCCACAGCACCCCCACCCACCCAGCAGTGATGCTCAGGCCCTGACTCATGTCCCCCAGCACCCCCACCCACCCAGCAGTGAGAGGCACCTGCCAGCAGGCCTCGACTCATATCCCCCAGCACCCCCACCCACCCAACAGTGAGGGGCACCTGCCAGCAGGCCCCGACTCATGTGCCCCAGCACCCCCACCCACCCAGCATTGACGGGCACCTGCCAGCAGGCCCTGACTCATGTCCCCCAGCACCCCCACCCACCCAGCAGTGAGGGGCACCTGCCAGCAGGCCCTGACTCATGTCCCCCAGCACCCCCACCAACCCAGCAGTGAGGGGCACCTGCCAGCAGGCCCCGAATCATGTCCCCCAGCACCCCCACCCACCCAGCAGTGATGCTCAGGCCCTGACTCATGTCCCCCAGCACCTCCACCCACCCAGCAGTGAGGGCATCTGCCAGCAGGCCTCGACTCATGTCCCCCAGCACCCCCACCCACCCAGCAGTGAGGGGCACATGCTAGACTGCCCCGGCTCATGTCCCCCAGCACCCCCACCCACCCAGCAGTGAGGGGCACCTGCCAGCAGGCCCTGACTCATGTCCACCAGCACCCCCACCCACCCAGCATTGACGGGCACCTGCCAGCAGGCCCCGACTCATGTCCCCCAGCACCCCCACCCCAAGCAGTGAGGCTCAGGCCCTGACTCATGTCCCACAGCACCCCCACCCACCCAGCAGTGAGGGGCACCTGCCATCAGACCCCGACTCAAGTCCCCCAGCACCCCCACCCACCCAGCAGTGAGGGGCACCTGCCAGCAGGCCCGACTCATGTCCCCCAGCAACCCCACCCCCCAGCAGTGAGGCTCGGGCCCTGACTCATGCCCCCCAGCACCCCCACCCACCCAGCAGTGATGGGCACCTGCCAGCAGGCCCGACTCAAGTCCCCCAGCACCCCACCCACCCAGCAGTGAGGGGCACCTGCCAGCAGGCCCCGACTCATGTCCCACAGCACCCCCACCCACCCAGCAGTGATGCTCAGGCCCTGACTCAAGTTCCCCAGCACCCCCACCCACGCAGCAGTGAGGGGTACCTGCCAGAAGGCCCTGACTCATGTCCCCCAGCACCCCTACCCACCCAGCAGTGAGGGTCACCTGCCAGCAGGCCCTGACTCATGTCCCTCAGCACCCCCACTAACCCAGCATTGACGGGCACCTGCCCACAGGCCCTGACTCATGCCCCCCAGCAGCCCCAACCCCCAGCAGTGAGGCTCAGGCCCGGACTCATGTCCCCCAGCACCCCCACCCACCCAGCAGTGAGGGGCACCTGTCAGCAGGCCCCGACTCATGTCCCCCAGCACCCCCACACACCCAGCAGTGAGGGGCACCTGCCAGCAGGCCCCGACTCATGTCCCCCAGCACCCCCACACCCCAGCAGTGAGGCTCAGGCCCTGACTCATGTCCCCAGCAGCCCCACCCACCCAGCAGTGAGGGGAACCTACCAGCAGGCCCCGACTCATGTCCCCCAGCACCCCCACCCACCCAGCAGTGAGTGGCACCTGCCAGCAAGCCCTAACTCATGTCCCCCAGCACCCCCACCCACCCAGCAGTGAGGGCACCTGCCAGCAGGCCCTGACTCATGTCCCCCAGCAGCCACTCCCACAGAGCAGTGAGGGGCACCTGCCCGCAGGCCCTGACTCATGCCCCCCAGCACCCCCACCCACCCAGCAGTGAGGGCACCTGCCAGCAGAACCCGACTCATGTACCCCAGCAGCCCCACCCCCCAGCAGTGAGGCTCAGGCCCTGACTCATGTCCCCCTGCACCCCCACCCACCCAGCCGTGAGGGGCACCTGCCAGCAGGACCCAACTCATGTCCCCCAGCAGCCCCACCCCCCAGCAGTGAGGCTCAGGCCCTGACTCATGTCCCCCAGCACCCCCACCCACCCAGCAGTGAGGGGCACCTGCCAGCACGCCCCGACTCATGTCCCCCAGCAGCCCCACCCCCCAGCAGTGAGGCTCAGGCCCTGACTCATGTCCCCCTGCACCCCCACCCACCCAGCAGTGAGGGGCACCTGCCAGCAGGACCCAACTCATGTCCCCCAGCAGCCACACCCCCCAGCAGTGAGGCTCAGGCCCTGACTCATGTCCCCCAGCACCCCCACCCACCCAGCAGTGAGGGGCACCTGCCAGCAGGCCCCGACTCATGTCCCCCAGCACCCCCAGCACCCCCACCCACCCAGCAGTGAGGGGCACCTGCCAGCACGCCCCGACTCATGTCCCCCAGCTGCCCCACCCCCCAGCAGTGAGGCTCAGGCCCTGACTTATGTCCCCCTGCACCCCCACCCACCCAGCAGTGAGGGACACCTGCCATCAGGCCCGGACTCATGTCCCCCAGCACCCCCACCCACCCAGCAGTGAGGGGCACCTGTCAGCAGGCCCCGACTCATGTCCCCCAGCACCCCCACACACCCAGCAGTGAGGGGCACCTGCCAGCAGGCCCCGACTCATGTCCCCCAGCACCCCCACACCCCAGCAGTGAGGCTCAGGCCCTGACTCATGTCCCCAGCACCCCCACCCACCCAGCAGTGAGGGGAACCTACCAGCAGGCCCCGACTCATGTCCCCCAGCACCCCCACCCACCCAGCAGTGAGTGGCACCTGCCAGCAGGCCCTAACTCATGTCCCCCAGCACCCCCACCCACCCAGCAGTGAGGGCACCTGCCAGCAGGCCCTGACTCATGTCCCCCAGCAGCCACTCCCACAGAGCAGTGAGGGGCACCTGCCCGCAGGCCCTGACTCATGCCCCCCAGCACCCCCACCCACCCAGAAGTGAGGGCACCTGCCAGCAGAACCCGACTCATGTACCCCAGCAGCCCCACCCCCCAGCAGTGAGGCTCAGGCCCTGACTCATGTCCCCCTGCACCCCCACCCACCCAGCCATGAGGGGCACCTGCCAGCAGGACCCAACTCATGTCCCCCAGCAGCCCCACCCCCCAGCAGTGAGGCTCAGGCCCTGACTCATGTCCCCCAGCACCCCCACCCACCCAGCAGTGAGGGGCACCTGCCAGCACGCCCCGACTCATGTCCCCCAGCAGCCCCACCCCCCAGCAGTGAGGCTCAGGCCCTGACTCATGTCCCCCTGCACCCCCACCCACCCAGCAGTGAGGGGCACCTGCCAGCAGGACCCAACTCATGTCCCCCAGCAGCCACACCCCCCAGCAGTGAGGCTCAGGCCCTGACTCATGTCCCCCAGCACCCCCACCCACCCAGCAGTGAGGGGCACCTGCCAGCAGGCCCCGACTCATGTCCCCCAGCACCCCCAGCACCCCCACCCACCCAGCAGTGAGGGGCACCTGCCAGCACGCCCCGACTCATGTCCCCCAGCTGCCCCACCCCCTAGCAGTGAGGCTCAGGCCCTGACTTATGTCCCCCTGCACCCCCACCCACCCAGCAGTGAGGGACACCTGCCATCAGGCCCCGACTCATGTCCCCCAGCACCCCCACCCACCCAGCAGTGAGGCTCAGGCCCTGACTCATGTCCCCCAGCACCCCCACCCACCCAGCAGTGAGTGGCACCTGCCAGCAGGCCCCAACTCATGTCCCCCAGCACCCCCACCCACCCAGCAGTGAGGGCACCTGCCAGCAGGCCCTGACTCATGTCCCCCAGCAGCCCCACCCACCCAGCAGTGAGGGGCACCTGCCCGCAGGCCCTGACTCATGCCCCCCAGCACCCCCACCCACCCAGCAGTGAGGGCACCTGCCAGCAGGACCCGACTCATGTCCCCCAGCAGCCACACCCCCCAGCAGTGAGGCTCAGGCCCTGACTCATGTCCCCCAGCACCCCCACCCACCCAGCAGTGAGGGGCACCTGCCAGCACGCCCCGACTCATGTCCCCCAGCAGCCCCACCCCCCAGCAGTGAGGCTCAGGCCCTGACTCATGTCCCCCTGCACCCCCACCCACCCAACAGTGAGGGGCACCTGCCAGCAGGACCCAACTCATGTCCCCCAGCAGCCACACCCCCCAGCACTGAGGCTCAGGCCCTGACTCATGTCCCCCAGCACCCCCACCCACCCAGCAGTGAGGGGCACCTGCCAGCAGGCCCCGACTCAAGTCCCCCAGCACCCCGAGCACCGCCACCCACCCAGCAGTGAGGGGCACCTGCCAGCACGCCCCGACTCATGTCCCCCAGCAGCCCCACCCCCCAGCAGTGAGGCTCAGGCCCTGACTCATGTCCCCCTGCACCCCCACCCACCCAGCAGTGAGGGGCACCTGCCAGCAGGCCCCGACTCATGTCCCCCAGCACCCCCACCCACCCAGCAGTGAGGGTACCTGCCACCAGGCCCTGACTCATGTCCCCCAGCAGCCCCACCCCCCAGCAGTGAGGCTCAGGCCCTGACTCATGTCCCCCAGCACCCCCACCCACCCAGCAGTGAGGGGCACCTGCCCGCAGGCCCTGAGTCATGTCCCCCATCACCCCCACCCACCCAGCAGTGAGGGGCACCTGCCAGCAGGCCCCAACTCATGTCCCCCAGCAGCCCCACCCCCCAGCAGTAAGGCTCAGGCCCTGACTCATGTCCCCCAGCACCCCCACTCACCCAGCAGTGAGGGGCACCTGCCAGCAGGCCCCGACTCATGTCCCCCCAACATGTCATCATGATCCTCAATCATGGGCTTCATGACCTCCCAAATCCAACCGCACGCCACCCCTGTGCAAAGACCCAACCAAGTATCCCATCCACTCCACATTGAAATGCCCATTACGTGATACAACCCGAATGGCAAGAATGTACATCAACACATGTCTGTCACATACACACAATGGGTGCTGGTGATTGTGAAAACCTACACCGGGACATGCATGAAACCAATGAGAGAATACCACACATCAAAGTAATAAACCAAAATGTATTGAACACAAAAAGAATTTAATCAAATGAAAACATTAAAAAAATGTTTGAAAAAAAGATGAAATGCAGCATGTCCAAAACACAAAAAGAAAAACATTAAGTCTGAATCCAAATAAATCGAAATGAAAATGTGTCCAAAGTCTCCGGCCACCAAATCAAATCCAAAGGAAACGGAAACAGTAAAATCCATTGCTCCATGGTGAGAAAAATAAGAATAGATAAATCCACTGTTCAACTATGTACAAAGAAGTAAGCCAGGGTCCATGAGCCCAACGAATGAAATGAAACCTAGCAAAAAAACTACCTAATAAAGAACTATATACAAAAAGGTGGGGCATAGTCCAAGCACCCCAAATGAATGAAAAAGATAAAGGAAACCTAAAACTACAAACTATATACAATGGCGGCGGGCTAGTCCGTCGGTTCACTTTCCGATTTCCCGGGCCAGGGCATCATCGAACTCCTTCTCGATGTTCTGGAAGCGGTCCTCTTCCATGGCCCAGAGGGTTCGCAGGGACGATGCCATGTTGGACTCCAACTCCCTGCGAATGGCCTCGAGGCACTCGGCCCGCCTCAGTGACCTCCGCATGGAGTTCTCCGCCCTGACCATTGTGAGCCGTGCCTCTTCTGCCCGCTGCCGCTCTGCTTCTATACGCCGGCCCAACCGCATCCACACGGAAGACACACCCATTCCAGGGTTCTCCTGCCCTCTGGCCGATGCCTGCCCCTCTGATGTCGATGGCCCTGAGCCACTATTGCTCCCACCTAGAGCCTGCTGCTGCTACTGCTGTCCATGTGCCCTGTCCGATGATGCATGCACATCCTCCATCAGCTGGTCTCCAGTAGTTGTGGTGTCCACCCATGATGGACCACTGACTCCCGACTGTGGCAGGGATGGGATCTCCACCAAGCTGGCTGTGTTGGTCAGGCCAGGTCCACAGGGGGCCCTGGTGGAATTTGGGCCGGAAGACGGCAGGGAGAACGACTGGCGCATAGTCTCCACAGAGGAGGAGAGGTCCGCCAGAGTGCGCTACACATGTAGGAACCCACCGACCAGGGCCCCTCCCAACAGTGCCACGTCGCGACGCTGCTGTTCATGGTGCCGTGCGTGCTCCGCCTAGGAAGCATGCACGTCATCATGAATGTCACGCGTGCACAACGCGACACCAACCATGACAGAGCCCATACGGTCGTGGGACCCCTCGTCCGCAGGTAGTGGAGAGGCAGATGACGTGGCACTCCCCCCTATCTGCAGACGGGCCTGGGACGGGGAATCCCTGCTGGTGCATGGTGGTGCAGTCACAGGGTCAAGGACAGCGACATGCACAGGCCCCTCCGTGGTGACCTGTGCTGCTGCCTGACCCTGGCCCTGGACTGCACCACTTGCTCCAGTGGTACTGCCCCCACCAGGCCCCATGTGCGGCTCAGTAGCGGGATCATCCTCCTCTGTGGAGACCACCAACCTGGATGTCTCCACACCGTCTTCTGCCATTGCAAGCCCTTGTGGGGGCTCACCCGGCCCTTCCCCTACAGCCGTAGTAGCAGATGCGGCACCAGTCCCCTCGCTCCCAGATGATGGCAATTCCTGGGAGGGTGGCTGGGCATTGCATCACCGCCTGGTGGAGGCATCCCCGCCGCTTGGTTCCACAGCGCCATCTCCGCCCTCTTCTTCACTTGATGCTGCGTAGAGGGAGACATAGAACACAAGCAACAGGGTACAGTACAATATTCTGCTAGACAGGGAGCAATAACACATGAGTGGCTCTGTCAGATGTCACTTCCATCCTGTCCCTCCACAATACATGGGTGAATGCACGCCAACACACATGCAGAAACAGGCACGGCGCCTGCAATCAACATCAGCATCCATGTACAAGGGCCTCTTTTAACCAAAATGTTGCCTTCAAACTCACATGCATCATGGCTCACACTGATCCCATGCACACACATCACTGGAGGGTCAAGTATCATGGCTTGTACACCACAGACACAGTGGATAGACACAGTGGATACAATGGTGATCGCACTGCATGAGTGAATCTACACATCATCACGGACATGTGTCATGCATCCATGGTGTTTCAAAGTCACACACACATTTCTCAGACACACACACATGTGCACCATACATGGATATGAGAGCAGCACCCATCCCTCACCCCCCTCCATGTCCAAGAACAGAGACTGGCATGCATTCATGTGTGCATTCCACATACAGCTCCCCATGTTGCATTGGAACACATGCACCATCCATGTGGTTCACACATTACTGGTCTCACATGACCATGATGTCCCTGCACACACACATCCATACATGGCCTATGTCACAAATATAGGCAAGTATCAGACTACCAGCACACTGCAACACGCCCTGTCTCACACAGCAATGCTTGGCCACTTTCCACTCAACTCCAGACGGGTCTGCCTCCGAAGGATCTGGGCATGGAGCACTGGGCCTACGCATTCCAGGACCCTCATCTGGATGTTGCTCATGCTGACCCAGCACCCCTCTGCATCCGCGAGGCACCGGGCCTTGTAGAGGGTCCTGGACCTGAAGTCCTCCCATCGCTTCCGGACGTGCTTTATGTCGCGGGTTGCCAACCCCTCCGCGTTGATGGCAACCACTGCGTCCTCCCAGATCCTCTCCCGTCCTTCCTTGTTGGCGCGTGATGTTCCGAAGAGGGCATCATAATGCCCCAGGACATGCTCCACCAGGACACCAACTTCCTTCTCACTGAAGCTGGTGGCCCTCTGCCTCTCTGGCTGGGGGTCGCCAGTGGTCTCAGATGGTGTTTGCCCTGACAGGGCGACCCCCGAGGCAGGCGTGGGTGGGCAACTGGGTCCTGGGGCTGGGCTGTAGAGCGATGGTATCCCAGTCAGGAGTCTTCTGTTCCAGCAGGGGTGGACACAGCAACTGGACCCCTGCAGATGGCTGACGTGCAGGCACCAAATAGCAGGGCATGTGGGCAGCAGGCAAGCAGCAGCAGATGGCTGGTGGGAGCATGCTTGGGGCTCTTGGGTGCAGGAAAATGGCCTTTTGGGCAGGAGTGTGGTCTTCCATGTGTTTTTGCGTGGCCAGCTTCATACGGAGTGATTTGGCACGTGAAAAAAGTGCACGTCAACGTGAAATCTGAGGAAACCCTTAGCGCGTAAGCGCATAAGTGACGTTACGTGCGCGGGCGTTCCCCACAACACGGGTGCATTGTGATTCAGCATGTGAGAAAACTGCACGTCACCCGTGCTATTGGAGGAAAGTGCTTTAGCGCGTAAGCGCGTAAGTGACGTTGCACGTGTGGGCTGGCTTAAAAAGGTACGAGTATCACGCTATTTTCTTGTACGTGCTTTTTGTGGAGAGTGAGTAGGTGTTTCTTGTACTTCTTGTCGGTTCACACGTGATTACTTCACAACGTTTCCAGTTCGTACTCCCTGTTTCCTGCATTCTTTTCTTCTTTTGGCGCGGGTGTTGCCAACACGCACACGGGCGTCTTTTTCACATACTTTTTTAAGGCAGACAGTGAGTCGCGCATGTATTTTCCGACTGTGGTTGCCCCCTTGTGTCGCGTACCCCAGGCTGCATGTAACACGCGTACATTTATTTTTGTGTTTCTGGGTGCCACAGCGTAGTGCGGGTTCATTTTTCCATGCACTTGGTCTACCAGGGGTTGCGTGCACGTCTACTTTTGTTTCTGGGGTGCTTGTGCATTGCGTGACCCGTCATCTTCCCCCAGGGGTCACATACAGGCTTGCTACAGCACTAGGGTACGAATTCCATCTAGTACCCTTCCCCTTTCACCCCAATTGCCCAGGACAATTGTTTACTGCAACTCCCATACACACAACAACATCAGTGCCATGGTTGGGAGGCGACCAAGCAGTAAGGGAGGCAAAGGTGGCCGACCTCCAAAAGGTGGGCGTGGTGGGTGCAGTAGGGGACGTGGCCAGGATTTGCAAGGTGCCCCTAGAGACCCGTGTGTGGAGGACCAATCGGGGACACCTATGCCCCCCCAATGGTTGTGGGAAACGTAGCTGACACCATCCCAGCTCAGCTGTTATTGGACCAGCCCATTTTGTCACCTGAACCGGCACAGGATGACTCCCAGGCTGACTTCCAGGTCAGCAAGTCTAATCCACGTGTGGCAGTGAAAGTTGCTGTCACCAGGCACGTGGATCTGGGGCAGCAATGTCATCTGCTGCACCAATTTGCCAGGGGGGGAGGCTGCAGGGGCAGCTGCAGCTCAATCCACCCCAGCTCCGAGTCTCCCAGCCAGTACAGTATCGGTCCAGGTCCATCACACCGACGTTGGCCCTGCCGACATCACCCTGCAGCCAATGCCTGCACCAAGACTTATGGGCATTGTGCCTTTACAGGCTTCTTGTACCCAGTCCACCTGCGCTTCTGCCCCTACTGACCAGAGCGGCATAAGCCACTCAGGATCCGCACCACCTTACAAGAAGAAGAAGAAGGGCGCTCTTGCACTATAGGCTGAGACACCAGACACGGCTACACACTCCGGCACATCAAGGAAGCCTAGCTTCAATGACGCCGAACTTGATGCACCTGTGGCCTATGTGTCGGCACATAGCCGCAAAATGTTGGTGACTGCAGGCTGTAAGACTACGACTGCTCAACGTAGGGCCCACTGGTAGACCATCGTGGACCACATTAGTGCCCTTGGATTTGTGAGGCACGCAGCTGATGATTGCTACAAGCTGTGGAATGACCTGAAACGCAGAGCAAAGAACAAGCTGGCTTCCAATCATGCCCCTACTCAGGTGACTGGCGGTGGGTCTCCACCAGAGGACGACCAACTCACTGAACATGAGTCTGTTGCTGGAACCTTCATCACAGAGGAACAGGTCCAAGGCGTGGGAGACCTACCAGATTATGAGGCATTGTCCGGTGAGTGCCCATGCAAGTGTGTGTAATCCATGTGTATGTTTCTTGGGTGATGTGTAATGATTGAGTGCCAGGTGAGGGTGTGTACTCCTGAGTGGTATGGGTCACCCATGTGCTTCCTCCAAACCATTCATCGGCCTTGGGTTTGGGTATGACAGTATCCCTTCTGACCACAGTAGCCAATTAACGCCACATTACTGCAGTTGCCATTGAACTGTCATCTTGCAACAACATTGTTCTGATTTTTCAGTGTTCATTCAGCCTGATTGTTTCAATCCTCCCATTTTTGCAACACATTTTTCTGCCCTAATGCCACAAATGTGACATGCTTCTGCAATAGATTACAACCCACATTGGCCCACATTTATTACCTTGTTATGGGAATGATTTGACCATTCAGGCTGATTGAATAAAGGCCTGCTCACATTCATTTTTGGGGCTTGTTTGAATGTGGAACATGATTGTTGTTTCCTGTCATGTTGAAGTGACCAACCACTGATGTATCCATCTGCCTGCCATCACTGTATTATTGCACACTGGATGTGTTGCAGTGTGTGGCACATGCATATTTTGTCACACTATTTTGCATTTTACATCTCATCATGTCCATCTCACATGGATGGGTGACAGTACTCATTCACTGACATATGGTTGTACTTGTCAAATGTACCATGACTATGCTACGTGCCATCTGTGTGCTTTATGTGGATTGCCCATGCCACTCACAGGCTAATATGTGATGCCAGTGCTATCCAGCATGCAGCAGATGTGTTGATTTTCCATCTTGGAGTCCTCAATGTCTGCTTTTTGCCTCCCCTTCCAAATCATTGACAGTGCATGCATGCCAGGGTTATGGTCGTGTGGGACATGTGTTATTCATGTACTGGATCTCTGCCTTGTCAGGCCTATGTGTGTGCTATGGTGCTCATGCCTGTTTACATTTGTTGTCTTTCATGTTTTTGCAGGTGATGACGCACTTGATGCTGTTGAGGTGGAGAAGATGGTGCAGACCCAGGAGGAATCTCAGCCACGACCGGGCACCAGTGGAGGACGTGGTGTGGTGGTGGGTGAAAACCCTATCCTCCTGCAGACCATACTGTCCAGGGGTGTCTCTGGGTGCACCTCCCCAGACCTCTATGATTCAGGTGCTGAATCGGACAGTGGGACTTATGTGCTGTCGCAGGTGAGTGTTTCTGGCAGGGATGCTGTTCTGTCCAACCCACCTGCACCGGGGGTAGGCCCCTCTATGGGGATGTCAGTGTTGGTAACTCCGCCTTTGGCGGTTACGGATGCAGGGTCACACTCCACAACATCTGATCCTGTTCCTGGGACAGCAGATCAGAGGGGAAATGCAGTCCTGCAGCCTCAGGCAGTGCCAGCACAGCAAGGTGCAGATCGCCTTGCTCCAAACAGGTGTGGTGCCCGCTGAGGCGGTGGCCGTATGCCACCAGGCAATACTGTATGGGAAAACTCCATGTACAGTATAGCAGCACAACAGGGAGCAACGGTTGAAATGATGGCTCAGGCAATGGGGAGGGTGGCCACTTCCATTCTCCCCCCTGAAAGGCAGATGGAGCAACAACAGCAGGCAACAGACTCCATTTGCCAATCACACAGGGAAGACATGTTGGCGTCCAACAGGGATCGACGGGCGGCACTGGAGACTCTGCGCGAAGCCATATCTGTAGAGTCACAGGGCCACAAGGAAGCCCTGAGGTTAGAACTCCATTTCCTCAGGGAGACTCTGGGTGAACTTGAGGATTCTTTAAATTTTAGGTCAGAACAGCAGCTGGAGCAGCTCACACGTTCGCTCTCAGCTGAGCTGCAGGCAACTTGTGAGGAGATCCGGGCATCATGCGAGGCCATGTGTGCAGAAATGCAGGCAACCCGTGAGGTGCTGCATGGGGATCTCCGTACAATCATCCTCCAGAACGAGACCTTTCACACCTGCATGCTTGCTGACATGACTGACCATACCAGGGCTTTGCGTGGGCTGTCTCCCATAGCACCGCCACCTCCTGATGTAGCAGCAGATGATGAAGAGAGCAACAGCAGTTCTCCCACATTGGCGTAACCGCGCAGGCCATGAGCCATGGAGGTATTTTTTTCTTCGCAACATCCACGCATTTGGGTGTTGGTGTGCACCCTGTCCTCGACCCTCCTGGGTGTCCTCCCCCCTACCCCCCTGGTCCACACATGGCCATTTTTTTTTTTTTTTAATTTTTTATAGTGTGTTGCCTTGTGTGGCTCCCGTGGGCATCCACTGTGTATTCCAGCTGGGCACATGCAGGCTTGTCCTGTCTTTGGGTTAGATGCTTGGGTTCATGAGACACACACCCCATCCTGCTTCCCCTTTCCATGGGCTTGCAAAGGGTATGACCAAGTGACAGTGACGTACACAGTGACATTTGGCTCCCATGAGCTGTGTGGGCAGTCTGTAGTCAAAACTGTGTGAACATCCCTAGTGGGGAATGTTGTATTGAACACTGCATGGTGTACTGATATGTGCTTGTGCATCCATGTCTTCCTCCTTATTCACAGGTACCTTTTTCATGCCTTCACAAGGCCGTCTCCTTTGCAGATGCAGTTCATGTTGTATGCAGTACACTGACACATTTGCCTGACAGCAACACTCTGCAGTCGGAAGGGGTCAATGTGCTGGCCTATTCAGGTTGTAAGCCTTACACTACTTTGATTTTGTACTGTCATATTTTGCCACTGTTTCATCCGGTGTTGCTGTATTGTGTTGCTGGTAAGTATTTGTTCATGTGTGCTGTTTGGTATTGATTACTGGGAGCATATTGTCTGTGGCCTGTTTCCATTTGGGACAGAGCACTTTGTGACACTTGTGTCATGTGTTGTGCATTCATTTGGATGCTTTAACATTGCATGGCATGCCATGGTGTGTTGAGTAGCTGAGATGGGGAGGGGTTTGGTGACATGGCACTATTTTCATGTTGTATTTTGCAAGGGGGTAGTCATTCATGCAGCATAAATGTGTGTCTTTTTGTGACACAACATTGGTTGTCTTTCAGTAGGTAGGGATGCACACAATGTAACACGTCCAGGTGACCAATCTCAGGCTGGTATGGTTGTGACAGTTGACTGTCCCTTATGTCATCATCATTGATTGTCAGCTGGTATGTGCCAGGGCTGTGTGCACTCCACAGGGGTGTGATTTTAGGTGAAGTAATTAGTCATCAGCTGCGTACGGGCTGCCTCACTACGTGCCCTTTCCCCTCCCATGCGCAGCGGGCGTGCATGTGGTTGGGGATGTGGTGGCACCACCATGTCCATCGGCAGGCCCCGGCGGGTTGCAACGTTGTGCAGGACTCATGCTGCCACTATGATCCTGCCCACTACTGGAGGCGCGTATAGCAGCTGCCCACCAGAGCGGTCAATGGAGCGAAAGCATGACTTGAGCACTCCGAATGTGCGCTCCACTATGCCCCGGGTTGCAATATGGGCTGTGTTGTATCTTACCTCGGGTGGTGTGGTGGGATGCCGAATTGGCGTCATCATGTGGGTGCTCAGAGGGTAGGCACTGTCCCCTGGGGAGGTGATGATAGGTATCCTTAGTGGGGTTGTGACATTACTCAGTATCTGACATGCATGCATGTGCAGAGACATTTATAATCACCAAGCAGCCATGTATTGCCATGCCGCCCAGCTTCTAGGTCCCGGTTTAGGGGTGACATTCCGAAAATGAAACTGTCATGGGTGAACCCTAGATAGTTGGCATATACTGAGGTGATGATTCCCTTGGCATCACATACTACCTGCACGTTGATGGAATGACAGTGCTTGCGGTTTCTATAGATGTGCTCAGTTGCCCTGGGAGGACGTAGAGCCACATGGGTGCAATCAATGGCACCTAGCACTTTCGGGAATTGTGCCACCCCGTAAAAGTCCTGGACAGCTGCCTGCCTTTCTGCAGGTGTTCTGGGCATGTATATGTGCCTGCGGACTGAAGAGTGTGCAGTCATGATGGCCAACACCTGGTGTAGGCAGCGTGACTGTGTGTCCTGTGACACCCCCCTCACTATGGCACTTGTCTGCTGAAATGAACCAGTAGCCAAGAAGTGCAGTACAATGAGCACCTTTTCCAAGGGGCTCAGTGCTTGGGAGCACAGGATGGGTGATGTGAGGTCATCCTCCCACTCGCCCACCAGGTCGAGTATTATGTGTGGTGGGAACCTGTACCTCCCATATACCTGGTCATCAGGCATCCCAAAAAGGAAGGTCCTAGGTGTAAAAATTCTGGGCCTGGCTATCCTCCTCCTCTGGCGGTGTCCCACGACCACTGCTGCGAGGAATGGTATATTCATCGTAGCATCTGAGCTTTTTTGTTGTTTGCGTGCACTTTTATGCTGCGCGCGGTCATGTATGCCTGCTTCCTGCTGGCGTACGTGTTTCCGGATTAGCGCGTCTTTTTTGGCACACGCGTTTCCCTTGTTAGATTCCATGAATACATGTTGTAGGCGCACGTGTGGGCGTTCCATGCATTTACCTCCTGTACTTCCCCTGTAACGCCCACATTTTCACACGTTGTTCCTCATTCCGCCTATTACGACCCGTGTTCCGCCCACTTTTGTTGTGTGCGTTGCGCTATGTGCGCTTTCGCTGTGCGCGTAGCGCACGCCATTTGATGACGTGTGCGCCACGTAGGATTTTAGCGCACATTCCAGGATTTACACGTGCACAGACTTCCATGAATTGATGTGCACGGCTTTCGCACGCTTGCGCTGCGATTTTCGCGCTTGCGCTCTGATTCGCACACTTTCGCATGCTTGCGCAGCGATTTTCGGCGCACATTAATTCCTTGAATCGGGCTGTAAATTTCTTTTGATGACAAGCAGATTTGTTGGATATACAAAGTTGAAAATCACGAATAAGCTAAACATGCCAATTGATAGCACCATAGTTATCATACAACACTTTCTACCACAAAACACTTTAGGGTTGTCAAACAGTTCAATTTTCAAAATGTCCCCGAAGGATCCAATGGTCTCGAATTTTTAGCTGATTGATATATTTCTAATTTTCCAACAATTAGTGAACCAATCCTGGTTTAAATTTAGCTACAAACAAGAACCAGTGTAAGTTTAACCTTGCTGGCTTGGAGTGACACCATTTTCAATTGATTGCATACTAAATTAGTTTTCATTTGGGGTAATATTATCGGGCTGCCATTCCGGCCCTTTGCGCAACTCCCTCTCTCCTACTTCCTTGGCTCCTCCTGCCTGATTCCCCTGCAATCTTGTTCCTGACTCCCCGCCCCGCACTGTGGACCATGATTGGGCCTGCCAACCCCTTAAGGCAGCCTCCTAGAGCAGCCCCTGCCTGTTGCAGCCCCCTTGGCTAAGAAGCTAAGGCAAATGACAGCTCCTGCACAAGCAGCTCCAGACCGTTTTGGCCTGTATTTGCCTCTGGGGCCTGCAATCATCACCCAGCAGCCACCGACTGAGTAAGTGTGGTTACGGGCAGGGGGTGCAGCCATTACTGCCCCCCACTAATCTGGCCAACCCAAACCCTCCTTATTACCTTTGCACTAAACCTGATTGTACCAGATAGCCTGCATGTACCATTTAGCCTGATTGTGCCAAGTAGCCTAATTGTGCCAGACAGCCTTATTGTTCCAGATAGCCTAATTGTGCCAGATAGCCTGTTTATGTCCAGTAGCCTAATTGTGCCAGGTAGCCTAATTGTGCCAGATAGCCCTTTTGTGCCAGATAGCCTAAGTGTGCCAGATAGCCTAATTGTGCCAGATAGCCTGATTATGCCATATAGCAGCGTTCCACATCGAGCCTGATTGTGCCAGGTAACCCAATTGTACCAGACAGCATTATAGTGCCAGTAGCCTGATTGTGCCAGATGGCCTGATTGTGCCATATAGCAATGTTTCACATCTAGCCTAATTGTGCCAGGCAACCTAATTGTACCAGACAGCCTTATTGTGCCAGACAGCCTTATTGTGCCAGAGAGCCTGATTGCGCCGGATAGTGTCAGGATATGCGTGTACTTCCCATAACTCCTCCTCACCTGTCTCTTCAAATGAACCTTCTGTGTTTAAAGAGTCCTTCCTCTTCCTTGGTCTTCTTAGTTCTTTACTATTTTTGTCTTTTTTCTGGCTTAGATAGGGGCGAGCTCCTTTGGTGGCCACCTGACCTGAATAGAACCAAGTCCGGGGGACCCCCAAGGAGCAAGCTCCCAATTCAAGGAAAAAAAGACAAAGATGCCAAAAAAAAAACCTGTGTGGTATTAGTAAGTCCTTGCTTGCAGAGAAGACGACAGTGTGAATACAACAGATTCCTTCAATGTTCGATGGCAGAACAGACTCGATAGCAAACTTCTCCAGACTGGATCGTGGCCGAAAAACAGGTGATTGGTAAGTAACGGAAGAATAGTAAATAACTTCAACCTCCTTTTGCAATTTTAGGACAATCGGATAGAAGAAGAAAAGAAACTAGAGGTAACACACAGATTGACAGAAGCTGCAGGAAAAAAGGACAAAGACAACAGTAAGAATCAGAATAAGCAGAAAAGGGGTAAGAAAGGAATAAATGGCGAAAGCTCGAGAAGAAGAATTTTAAATGGAAAAAATATGACAGAAAAGGGAACCGGAATACTAGCAGAGAAACTACGGAAAAAAAATTATACAGACGAGGTGAGTAAAGGAAAGAAGCCGGAAGTAGCCTGTCAGAGAAAGTAAACAGACTACGATGTAAGAGGAAACAATGGAATACCCTCGAAGTTTACCATACAGAACGAGCAGATCCAAAGCATGCAGAAAACATCAGGGGACAGGAAGGCAAGTAAAAAACGGGGAAAATTAAGCATAAAAACTCGAGTCTCTGAGAAGTAACAGGGACTGGCAGTGTCTAGGTCCAAGGACGATACAACGCATCGAGCTACTGATGCTGCGGACGTAATATATGTATCGACGACCATCTTGGATGTGGCATAGACCGTCAATGTGGAACCAAGGCGTTCACGTTAGGTGTATTTCCACTTATTCCAGAATCGCCTCGGCTGATGCATGACAGTTAGACTTATTGTGCCAGATAGCAGTGTTCCACATCTAGCCTGATTGTCCCAGGTAACCAAATTGTACCAGAGAGCCTTATTGTGCCAGACAGCCTGATTATACAAGAAAGCCAAAATGTGCCAGCTAATCTGACTATGCCAAATAGCCTGTCTGTGCCAGATAGCTTTATTGTGCCAGATAACCTGAGTGTGCCAGATATCCTGATTGTGCCAGAAAGCCTGTTTGTGCCAGATAGCAGCATTCCACATCAAGCCTGATTGTGCTAGGTAACCCGATTGTGCCAGATAGCCTGTTGTGCCAGATAGCAGTACACCACATTTAGCCTGATTGTGTTAGGGAACCTACTTGTACTAGATAGCCTGATTGTGCCAGATAGCCTAATTGTTCCAGAAAGCCTACATTTACCAGGTAACCGGACTGTGCCAGATAGCCTGATTGTGCCAGATAGCCTATTTGTGCCACATAGCAGCATTCCACATCTAGCCTCATTGCGCCAGATAATCTGATTGTGCCAAAATAGCCTCATCTTGCATTCAGTCTGATTGTGACAGAGAGCCTACCTGCGATTTTAGCCTGACTGACCCATTTAGCCTCAACTCTACTGGGTAGCCCGGCTGTGCCTGATAACCATAGTTCAACTACCTATAAAACTCGAATCTTGGACTATCGCTATCTCTATAACTACTGTGCTCTGAAACTTGGGCCTTCTCGCCACTGTCCAGAATTCTTTTTATTTCTTATTGGTCCTCATTATGAGTCTGGCGGTAGGCATGCTGGTAAAAACATCTCCGGTAGTGGAGCAAACCGGGGTCCTCTTCAAAACTGTGGTGATTTGGGTGCTAATAAAAATCGCTTGTCTGTACTAAAGAATGGGGTGTGGGGAGATTAGAGGTGTTCCGCCTCATGTTATGGTGTTGTTATTTTCTATTTCTTATTTTGTTTACTGTGTAAAAGTCAATAAATACAGTTAAAAAAAGAAAACAGCCCCGCCGGTCCCGGTAATTCCTCATTGCCGGGTGCTGGAAAATATTCCTCCCCATTCCCATTCCAGTCCCATTGGACTCAATGGGAATGGGGAGGTCTGATGCACCGGCACCATTCATGGATGGTGCCGGTGCATCCGCCAAGGTCTGTGAGTGGGTGCCTTTCCGCCCACCAGGTCAGACCTGCTGGGCGAAAAGGCATTCACTCACAGAACTCATCGTTTGCCAGTCTGAAAACAACAGTACCAGTACGCTTACTGGTGCCGTTGTTTCCGGACGGGCAACCTCATAATGACCACCATTGACTCCTATATCTAAAACTAGAGAAAGCCTTTTAGGGATTACCCAAAACCCAACAATAAACCTTGAATCCCATCAAGCCTAGGAGCTCCTTGGGCTTCCCCTCGTAAATTCAATGGTATGGCAAGGAACCTTGATCTACTCCCCCCAACAGCCCTCCCACCCTACCCCACAACTACCCGACATACCAAGACATAAGACCACCCGACTCTAAACCATTATGCCTACAATCGCAAATGTAAGGAAACAAAAAAGTCACAATCCAACCAGGAAAGTAATGCATGTGGGCTACAGCCCCTGCAATCTAAAAAGAAAGCAAAACACAAACAAACTTACAAACAAACGAAATCCAAAAAAAATCACAACACCAACAACCCAAACGAAACGAAATGCCTAAAACAACCTACCACTAAGGAACGCAACGTGCCACGAAAACTAACAGGACCTCGCGAATGACAACGAAGCATAGGAATGAAACAAATGTTACCAAACCACATAATCTCAACTGCGGAACACACCCCCACAAACACTGACAATCATCGCCCTCATCCTGTCAAGAATTGTCTAAACCAACAGCCTCTACCTCGGAATGCCAGACCACATACTGACGAAACTGCAACATATCCAAAATGCAGCAGCCAGACTCCTCCTTAAACTACCACAAAGAGACCACATCACCCCAGCACTAAATATGTTACACTGGCTTCCAGTCAAACAGCAAATCACATTCAAAACAATGTGCATAGCGCACAGAGCAATCCACGGCCAAGGAGCAGAATTCCTACAAAAGAAAATACCGATTTACCAACCAACCAGAAAACTCAGATTATGCAACGACATCTGCCTTGAACCAGAACCTTACACAAGGAAAAAGCTAGGGGGATCCTTCTTCTCTCACCTGACCGTAAAAACATGGACACCCACCCGAGAGACATCTGAAATACAAAGGACCACCTAAAATTCAGGAAACTACTCAAAACCTGGCTCTTCGCCACATAAACAAAATTGATCCTGGACCTCCAAAGCCAAGCCCGCTCACTAGGCTAAACCCAATGGACAGGGACTGCTGCTAGAGTCGAAGAAGTATTAAACACTAAGGGCCTCATTACGACCCTGGAGGTAACCATGCTGCTTTTTGCGTCATGGCTACCCCCATTCTGGGTACATGGTGCGGGTTCCCTGAATGGGTAAATACCGGGCAATTCCGACCATGGAGGGCCCGGTATTTCCCCATTCAAAGAACCCGGACCCGGTACATCCCCATTCCCATTTCAGCCCCCATAGGGCTCAATGGGATTGGGGATGATGCTAACAATGGGCCCGTTAATGACGGGCCCGTTGTTAGCATTCTGGTCTGCTCGCGGGACCCGCTAAGGACGCCTGGTTTTACCAGGCGTCCTTAGCGGGTCCCGCGACCAGACCTCGTAATGAGGCGGTAGGGGGTTAACGGGGCGGGCAGCTCTACCGGCCCCGTAAACCCCCTACTGCCAGGTTCGCAATGAGGCCCTAAATAACACCCAACAGGAGAGGAATTGCTTAGAACTCAAAGGAAGGGTCCAACCCCTGGGAACAAATGGGAGACAATGCTAGACAGAGCACTCTTATGACCAGAAAACACATGATAACCTTAGCAATGTCAAACCTGTGTGGGGGAGTCCCTCATCTCCAGCCCCCCCACGAAGCATCAGATATAGAATGTCGCCTCAAGCAGAAATGGGAAAATGAACCACAGGGAAATGCTCCAACAGACAGCAAGACCATAGAAAGAAAGACAAGACAGTTGCCCAAAAGCATGAGATAACCCCACTAACCCAACTGCTAAAACCTCAACTCTTGGCACACGCCTCTCAAACGCTAAACAAACACAACCACTCTACTGCACCCCAAGCTGCAAGCTCTTCACCGCACTACAACAACAAAGCAAACCACAATCAGTACCGCACAACAGCAGATGGGATCCCACAGATACGGAAACCGCACCGATGCTCAGAGAACAGTGCTAACCAAACTGAAGCAGTCAACAGAACATCTATATCTCACTCTACCTATATCCCACCTCAGCCACCAACCGATCCTACACTCTGAACTTTCAGATCCTACAGAGAGTCAAGGGACCACTCCAGCATTGATAATGCATGGTATAAATATCTTTTATCATAACATAACATACAATTGAGCCTGATTGTCCCAGATAACCTGACTGTGCCGGATAGCCTGAATGTGACAGATAGAAGCATTTTGCATTCAACCTGATGCTGCTATCTGGCACCAGATAGCCTGATTGTGCCAGATAGTGGGATTTCACATTTAGCCGGATTGTGACAGATAGCAGCATTATACATTCAGCCTGATTGCGCCAGAAAGCAGCATTTTGCATTTAGCCAGTTTGTGCCAGATAGAGTGATTATGCAAGATCTCTCACATCAAGATAACTATTAGTGGGAAATATCTCACAACTAGGTAGAATATACTCTGTGCTAGCTAGTCCAGATAAAATTGAATATGTGAGAAAGCATCACAATTAGACAGAATTGTGAAGATTCACATTACGTCATATCTAGAAAGAACAACAATACTAGCTTGCATCATATCTAGACAGAATTATGAAGAATAGCTTGCATCATATCTAGACAGAGCTGTAATACTAGCTTGCATCGTATCTAGACAGAATTATGAATGTCAGCTTGCGTCACATAAAGACAGATTTGTGAATGTCAGCTTGCACCATAACTAGACAGAATTGTGACGATTAGCATTGCATCATATCTAGACAGAAATATAATACTAGCCTGCGTCATATCCTAGTATTCTAATCTTCACATTTCTGTCTAGATGTGGTGCAAGCTGACATTCACAAATCTATCTAGATGCCACGCAAGCTAATATTTACAGTCCTGTCCAGGTGTGGTGCAAGCTGACATTCACAAATCTGTCTTGAAATGATGCAAGCTGGCATTCATAATTTTGTCTAGATGTGATGCAAGCTAGTATTACCGCTCTTTCTAGATATGAGGCAGGCTAATATTCACAATGCATCACTTCTAAGCAGAATTGTGAAGATAGCATTGTGTCATATCAAGACAGGATTGGAAAGAGTGAATTGCGTCACATCTAGACAGAATTGTAAAACTAGCTTGCATCATATCGAGATGAAATTGTGAAGACTGGGTCAAGTCACATCCAGACAGAATCTGTGAAAACTGGCATTGCTTCACATCTAGACAGAATTGTAATACTAGCTTGCATCACATGCAGACAGAATTGTAATGCTAGCTTCCATCACATCTAGACAGAATTGTGAATGTCAGCTTGCATCACATCTAGACAGAATTGTAAAGATTAGCATTGTGCCACATCTAGACAGGATTGTGATGAGTAACATCCATCTCTTTCAAATAGTGATGCCACTAACCAACCCCACTCTCTTACACTCTAAACAACCACACCTCAAAACCACTACAAACTGGATGCACTTCACTACATCGCAACAACAAAACATAACACACATAGCCTTGCACAACAACACATGACTGCTATGGACCGAAAATCAATCCTACACTCAGCTTTACCGGACTGAGGCTGCCAAGAGTACATCACAGATCTCTTGCTCTTTTCCCGCTCAACCTTACTAACCCATCCCAGTCTCTTTCCTTCTCAGATCTGCCACAGCATCAGGGGTCCACCACAGTGGGGATAGTGCGCGGTATAAGTATCCTTTAACATAACATAAGATGTTTTCAGCATACTTAGCATGTTCGTTCTTTTAACACAAAATGGCATGCCATATTTTCTGCACGTTTAATTATCTGGGGTCCTCTGGTTCAATGATGGCATTTCAAGTGACTACTAACGTTTCCCTTTTGGGATGTTTTTTACTAATAGCTACTGTTCCCACTGAGTCTGAGTCACTCAATAGCTGCAGTGCGTCATTGCGGAGAATTGTATTGATTACTCTTTACTTTCAGCTAATGAAAACAACGGCATTAAGCTGCACAAGAATAGAAAGACGGCGTTCGTCAACAAAGCGTTAGATTCAGGTGTACTCAGTCAGGAATCAGGTCATAAGGGTTCTGAAAAGAGAAAGGGGCATGACATCCAGATTAACTAGGCGCAAAGGGGAAGAAAACTGAACAGAATCAAGCAAGAGGAAGGAAGGAAGGAAGGAAGGAAGGAAGGAAGGAAGGAAGGAAGGAAGGAAGGAAGGAAGGAAGGAAGGAAGGAAGGAAGGAAGGAAGGAAGGAAGGAAGGAAGGAAGGAAGGAAGGAAGGAAGGAAGGAAGGAAGGAAGGAAGGAAGGAAGGAAGGAAGGAAGGAAGGAAGGAAGGAAGGAAGGAAGGAAGGAAGGAAGGAAGGAAGGAAGGAAGGAAGGAAGGAAGGAAGGAAGGAAGGAAGGAAGGAAGGAAGGAAGGAAGGAAGGCACAACTCTGGCCAGCCATACTGCTTTGGGATCCAACACTATTCTCGTTATTATCTTTAGTGTTTCGTGCATTATATAAACTCTACTGTTTTTCTAGGTTTTACAGAGGGGTATTTTATTATAACTCGTGTGTGTGTGTATGTGTGTGTGTGTTTTTTACCGCCGGTGCAATCATTCCCATCTCCTGCTTTTACCTTCAGAAAGATGAACATCTGCTATGTTGTTGCTTCGATCCATACTGTATCCTCCATTTCAGGAAAACAATATTATAATACTCGATAATAAGTTCTATTCTAGCAACTGTGCGCCCTGCTTTGTGCCCAATGAAGTACTTGAGTGTAGGCCTTATCTCACGTTCTCTGTCATAGTCGTTCATCAGAGGGAGTTGTGATTTCTAGTCATATCATCATGATCATCTGTCATGACCTGGATTCTCCTGTCCTTATTTCATTTGATCCATGACATTAAACAACACTATCACTCTATCTTGTTGGGATCTGACTGGACTTCTGACACCATGCATCACAATCACAATGCATGATTAGTTTGAGTGAGCTGTTATGTAAGAGAACCACACTTGATCTTCCAAGGCTCTTGTTGAGTCAAAACAGAATCATGAGCTTGTCCATGAAATAGTCATACCACTTTTCAGGTGTAAAAAACTGAGCATGGGATTCTTGAATATGGGGTACCGCTATTGTCAGATAGAGGGATTGTCCTATGCAGCCATAACCACAACTGCCCTTCCTGGTCATGCAAGCATCCATCACCAATGGTGTCTGATTACTTCAGAGACTGCATGGCCACAGTTGAGTCACTGCTCACATCCTGCAGTCTAAGTTGGTGCATGTCCTTCCAGAAACACATAGCCAAGAAGGCCCAAACAGCCTGGCTCCAAATCTCCATCCTTTTGCAAAATCCAACCCTTCATCCCTCCGCAGGGCTTCCGTACCGTAGTGCAGTGCCCTGTGGTGCACATAGCTGGGGGGAAATGCCCTCCTGATGCTCACTTTGCTCCCCTAAAAGCAGCCCACCACCCTGCAGCACGTCTTATTAAGGGTGCTGGGAAATTTGACCGAATCACCCCCATCCTACGCAAACTACTTTGGTTTCCTTTCCAGGCCAGAATAGTATTCAAGACTCCATGTATCGTTTATAAAGCAGTCACAAGTAGCACACCAGCCTACCTGCTGGCTAAGCTCCACATATCTGATGACACCTGCTCCTCGTGCAGCAATTCAACCAACCGGCTCAAATCACACCTTGTCTGCAAAGAGAAGAACCCCAAGCAATCATTCTCTTGTCACACACACACCCTCTGGATCTCGATATCGGTGTTGGCTTGGAATGCCCCCACAATTCACCCATCTCTCATCATCGCTAAAAACATGGCTTTTTCAACAATACCTGATCAAGGACTCATTCCAATCGACACACATACACCGACACACATACCCCAACTCACAGTGCTATGCTACTGTCAAAATAGGACAGCCCAAATGCCGGCTTCCCACACTATGTACAGCGCTCCGCTGCTCTCGAGCTAGTTCTGCACTTTAAGCAATAAAAGAAAAAAATCCCTAAAATAAAAATAATGCCCTAGTGTAGAATCGTCCCCACTGATTTTCTACAAATGAACTTGCTGCACCAAACTGGAAGAGTTCTGGAGGGAAGACTGGTAACATTAGGAGAGATGCTAGACCCCATCAATATCTATGACTACTCATATTTTATGGAACGTGTAAGATATGTCACCACCATTTCACTGGGCTGGCCGTGCTCCTAGCCAGAAGGTGCATTGCATTATGATGGTTGACACACTCTCCACCATTAGTGGAGAACTGGCTCAACGATATGGAAAGTCTCCAAGAGATTGAAAGGGTCAACTGAGATGTTCAGCCAGACAAGACAAGACCGATGGACTTCTGGAAAGAATTCCGAGCATGCATACTGAGGTGGAAAACCCAGGGCAGCTCTGACTAATGGCCAAGCACATCCCAAAGTCTCTTGACAGGACCTTAAAATGCGTATGTCCAACAACATTGCGCTCCCGATGCAAATGTAACTGAAATTCCAATGGAAAGGACAGCCACCACTTCCGGACTCAGAAACTGCTACAAGATGCACGTAGCTGACGTGCTGCAAATATGGGATTGTTGATTGTTTTTCTATGCTTATGTCAATGAACAGGCATGTATTGTCTTGTTTAGACAAATCCAATACAAACGTTTAGCAAATGTTATGATATTTTATTTGTACACATGTTTTATATAGCTAAAATTTGATACGAAATAGATGTGTTCATGTTTCATTATAATAACATTTGTATGTTTTTTTAAAAAAAAATAATTGTGTAATTCAATGTTTAGCACTTTAGGTCTCCACATTCATCCCAAGTGAAAAATAAAGGGTCTGGCATTGGTTAGCTTCCCAGTACATTGAACAAAGAAATGGCAAACAAACAAAATACCGTTCAGTTATCATTCTTTTAATTGCTTTTTTATTATATATAATGTGCAGAACCGGGATTCTAACCTGTGTCCAAGACAAGCACTTTGCCACAGAGCTATACTACCTGTGATTCAGCAGTCCCTTCCCCTGCCACCACATTGCCCCGTCTTCCCTTACCACTCTCAGTCTGCTGACTCTGCTGTGCTGTACACTGTGCGCAAAAACAAATCATGCATTGCAAAGACAAGATCACATTAAAATAAAATGGCTAGGATGCAAGTCCTTTCATACTGCACACTCATTAAACCAGCACATTTTTGATTATCATTTGCAACGTATTCCTCAGGATTCACCATTCCAATTTGAAACCAAAAAAACGGAGTTTGCGAAATATGTTTTCCTCCGAAATATGACTTTATCATACCCATAAGTGCTCAAATACTACACTGACATACATTGTAAATGTTATGGACGTGTCTCACCTGTTATGTTAAGTTTCTGTTTATTTCGTTTTTTTTTTTTTTTTAATACAAAGCACGTCATTAATGGAACGTACTGCTGACTCATTAGATTATATTCAAAAATCGAAATTGAGAGTTATGTTTTCCTATTGCAAGTGATGGCTACTTGTAAGATTTGTACTTTTGGACATTTGTCTCTAAGTGTTGACAGTCAAAAAGAAAATTTAGTTCTTGGACGAACTAGCAACTGCAACCATTTTTGCAGGGGAACATTTCCAAGAAGCAACTAAAATTGTTTTGATAGTACAGTAATTCGTCAAATGTTTAAAAAGTAATGTGCCTGCAATTTCTCCAGTAGAAATCAGTTGGAACTAATCCGCATCAAATTCTATTAGTTTGAACAAGAAAAGAGTTACATCTTATAAACTTCACCCAGTTTGGAAAATTAAAATCTCTTTATCTATTCAGTTCAATTCATGGTGAGAAATTGTAAACAAAAGGGGCAATCAATAACAATCTGCTACTGACGTCATTATCCCGATCTTCAGATCCTTCTAGTGATTGTCATCTCTGTGGTGACTGCAAAGCTCACCAACCTGAAATCTCTCCACGCAAACCGTAGGATTCTGATTACTGATGCCAAAGCTGCTTACTACTCCACCGCCATTACAGAAGCCTCCAACAGGAGCAAAGCCCTCTTTGAAGTAGTAAATCATTGTACCAAACCATCACCTGACCTCAAGGTCCCAGGAACTCAGGAAAAATGCAATGGAATGAACAATACATTTCAAATAGACATCATGAGCTAAAGCAAAACACATCTTGCACACAGCCGAATTTGAGACAGCTGAAGAACAAACAAACAAACTGTGTCGGATCAAGGAAAGCCCCTATGTATCAACATGACTCGTAAAATATGCTGCGTGCCCTAGCAACTAAAAGTTCAGCCCTTATTTGGGGTCTTCTAAACCAAGCTCAGGGTTTGAGTCAACTAGGAGTCCAGATCAATGCAATTCCTGAGGAGGTCTGGATTAAATATTACAAGTCACTGTATGCAGAAATTAACCTGTCCTCCTTAGAACGCATTGAGTTAGTTAAAGAACAAATCAACATCGACTTTGACAGAGGAGACATTTTATATCATATAAATAGACTGAGTACATCTTGGGCCCCGGGACCGGACGGCCTATCTAACTGTATGATGAAAGCTCACCCTGAATCATGGGCCTCCATCCTGGTCATAATATTCAGGCAAGTAATTCAAAGTGGAAGAGTGCCGCATTTGTGACAAACATCATTAGTGGTACCCCTTTATAAAATGGGGGACTGGCTAGTACCTGAAAATTATCGGCCAGTGACCCTTCTGGATGTTCCTGGGAAGCCATTTGCACGGATAATCATTAAGCAATTTACCACTTGGGCAAAAGAGTCAAATACAGCTGACCCGTTTCAGACAGGGTTTGTGGAAGGAATGGGGACAAGTGTGAACCTTATGACCTTACATGCAATTAAGCTCCAAGAGAAAGAAAAATATCAGGCCCTGTACATGTCCATCATAGATGTTAAGGCCGCTTTCGATTCTGTATCAAGGGAAGTGCTGTGGGGAAAGTTACTAAAAGCGTCATGCCCAGTCTCATTATTTTATTGGATTAAACAACTACATAAAAACACCTCAATTCAAATACAGCTGTCTTTGAACGGTAATTTGTCTGCTCCAATAGCCACACACTGAGAATTGAAGCAAGGGTGTATCCTTCTGTCGGCTATCTTCAATTTCTTCATATAAATATGAGATTCTCATTTGGGGAAATTGTATCTGACCCCCTCGAGATTGAGTGGGCACTGCATCCCCTGGTTGCTCTATGACGATGACCTTGTGTTATTGGATAAAACTCTCTGGGGGTTGCAGGAGCTGTTGAATCAGCTGGGTGATTATGTGGGGAAGAACTTCTTGACAATTAACAAGGACAAATGTAAAATCTTAGTGCATCTCAAATCTCGAGCAAAATTAAAGATCCATCCTCGTTGGCTCCTTCACAATAATTCCTTTAATATTGTCAGGGAGTATAAATACCTAGGCTTAAATTCAAACAACCATCCTTCTGATGAACCTTATTACGAAGATCTAGGAAGAAAACTTAAGACAGCCACATCCCATGCTCGCATAATTACAGCCAAATATGGAAAATGTTCACTGATGCCTTCCTTGAACTTCTACAAGCAGAAGGTAATGCCTATATTATTATATGCTGCATAAACAAGAGCATGGCGGGATGATCTATTTTGGTCCAGGTTAGAGGGCTATTATTGGAGGAATGTATTACAGATACCCCAAAGCCAACCCATGTCTAGCATCAGACATGAGTTGGGCTTGATATCCCTGAGTACTGGCTACAAGTGGAAAATGATGGCATTCTATTGAAAATGTTTACTATCGGATAACAGGAATTCAATCATGAATGTCATCACAAACTATGTTCTGAACACATCACATAAACAAATGCATCTATGGGTAACAAAGGTCCGGCAATTTTTAGAAAAAGCTGATATCTTCGAAGCCGTTTTACAATTCAACCCAGAAAGAGCTAAAATCAAATTATATCAGTGGGACTGGGTTCTTAATAGAGAACAATGCTTGCAACTTCAGTTGTCTAAAGAACATGGTTTTTGGGTAAGAAACTGAATGTTGTTGAATCCTACTTAGTGAAATTTCCAAGTGCAAAGGCAAGAAACCAATATCTAAGGTTTCAAATGAATTTATGGCACAGAAAAGGCGTGGACTTTGTAAACAAGATGACTCCTTTTGTAGGTTCTGTGAGCAACCATCCATTATTGAAACCCTGGGACATTTATTGATGGAATGTAATCAACTAGTTGATCTGAGAAAAAAGTATTTTTACCATTTACTCAATTCTTACCGCCAGGTAACATTGCATGTAATGTTGAATGTATTACTTAATTGTGAACATACTTCCCTAAGGTTAGCTATCATAAACTTTCTGAATGCATTGGACCTAGAGAAACACGAATAATCTCATTTGAATCTGGGAATTTTAGTGCCTTGCATACATTTTTATTTTATTTTAGGATGTCATCATTAGGAATTTCTATGTATTAGTGCTGAATTATGTAAGGTCTCCTTTTAATTCTATTGAGAACTTTGATTTCTGTTTAGAGACAATGGGCCTCATTACGAGTCACCCAGTCTGGAAATAACGGTGGTGGTAAACCCGCCGCCACCGTTGTTTCCGGACCGGGTGATCGCGAGTTCTGCAGGTCGGAGGTGTCATTCCCGCCAGGTCTGACCTGGCGGGTTTAACACCACCCGCCTGCAGGCGGACGTGGAAACAATGTCACCATCATGAAATGGTGCCAGTGTTCCACTTCCCCATTCCCATTGAGTCATACAGGACTCAATGGGAATGGGGATTTACCATATTCTGCCTCCGGAATCCACGGGTCACTGGGGTCGTAATGCCCCGGTAATTCCGGGAATCACAGTGGCGGAATGGTAATACGAGTCCGCTGGTAACCTGCCGGAATTTCAGGCACAGTTACCGCTGGACTCGTAATGAGACCCATTGTATTATTATTATACTGTTTGTATTCATGAACATTTTATTCTTCTGTAATTTCTTTTGTATTAAATTGAAACGTTCATTTAATCAGCTAATTCAATAAAAAATTAAAAATAAAAATAATAATCTGAGAGATCATCATATCAACCTATTACAGAATTAGCATCCCCTGCACCCAAGCACACACACTATCCCTCTGGATCAAATTCTTTCCTCTCTTTTCCCCAGATATCCTAAACATGATTGCCTCCCTCAAACCTACTTCTTACTTTGATGAAATAATTCCAGCATCCACCATTAAATAATTGACGGGCGTGCCGCTAAATTTGTTCCTCAGCATCATCAATGCCTTCCTCGCAGAAGGATAATTACCGGAAACCCGTAAAACTGATTTCATACAACCTCTTTTGAAAAAAACAACCCTAGATTCAGGCGACCTAGCCAACTACAACCCATTACGGACCTCCTATTTAGTGGCAAAATCTTGGAAAAAGTAGTTGCTACTCATCAACTTGCCAGAATTTAACAACTCGACCTCCTAAATGACTACCAGTCAGGGTTCTGCACCAAGTGTAGCATTGAGACAGCCACCATCCAGGTGGTGAATGATGCCCTCTAAATCATAGCTAATGGAGACTCATGCCTCAATGTCCTCCTTGACCTCCCAGCTGCATTCGACACTGTCAACCTCTGCATCCTTCTCTCCCTCCTTGCTGACAGGATGGAATTCTCTGGCACTGTCCTGAATTGGTTTACCTCCTACCTCTCAGGCAGGCACCTGGCTGTTCAAATGAACTTATTGCATTCTAACCAACTCCAGGTGGCTTGTGGAGTCCCCCATGGCTCCATCCTCACACCTAACACCCTCACACCAATCCTTTTTAACCTTTACATGAAGCCTTTTGGCACTCTCCTCAAAGATTACAATTCCAAGATCGAGCCATCCACCAATACATGGACGATACTCAGTTGTACCTGAATGTAAACAGCACGCAGGACATAATTTGTCTCAATAATTTCCGAGCTATCATTCAGGTCTGCATGTCAATTGCGTACCTCAAACTAAACCCATCCAAGACTGAATTAGTCCTCATTGGTCCGGCTGCTAAAAATAACTTATCCAACAATGACTCAGTGATATGCGCCTAGAAGCATTTGATCCACAACTCTCAGACTCAGCAAAATCCTTAAGCTTCACCATTGACTGCAGCCTGCCCTTCCAGAAACACATTGTCAAGAAAACCCAAATAGCCTAGCTCAGAATCTCTCCCCTTCGAAAAGGCAAACCCTTCACCCCCGCCGCAGGACATGCAGACAGTAGGGCAGGCCTTTGTGGTCTTGCACATGGTTGGGGGATGTGGGGATTGCTCTCCTGATAGGGCTCCAAGCTGCTCATTTGTCCCCCCTAAACCAGTCCACCACCTGCAACACGTCGTATTAAAGGAACATGGAAATCTGACAAAATTACCCCCATCCTATGGAACTACATTGGCTTCCATGCCAATCCAGGATACTGTTCAAGACTGCATATATCATCTGTAAAGCAGTCACAAGTACCACATCAGCGTACCTGGTGGCACACGCTCCTCATGCAGCAAATCGACCAACCAGCTTGAATCACAACTCGTCCGCAAAGAGAGGACCTGCAAACAATCCTTCTCTTGTCATGCACCCACCCTTTAGAATTTGAACCTGGTGTTGGCTTGAAATGCCCCCACAATTCTCTGATTTCACAAATCTCTCAAAACATGGCTCTTTTAACAACACCTGACCAAGAACTAATTCCTATGGACACACATACCGATGCACAGACTCCAAAGTACTGTGCTACTGTTAAAAGATGGCAGCCCAAATGCTGGCTACCAACACTCTGTACAGCTCTCCGCTGCACTCGAGCTAGGTCTATAATTTAAACAATAAAAATACAAAAATAAAACAAAGCCCAACTCTCCACAAGTATAACAATATCGGTTGCTTTGGGCTTTATCAGTTCTGCACATTAAGTGGATCATGCTTGGTCATGCATTGTTGACTCCTTTATGGACCTGATTATCATTATTGTCATTAAGTCACATTTTAATATTTTCCATTTGCTTCATCTCGCCCAATTGCCCAATTACCTTAATTTCTATCATGTGTGAGAAAATGGCCACTTAATTTCCTGCAACCCTTCACTTAAATGTCTCGCAGCTTATCATGAGACATCAGTGTGAAAAATCGTCCCCTATGAGATATCACACCACTAGGTCAGACTCATTTCCATGATGTCATGGATTGTTTGTTTTACTTACATCATAACTTGTCTTTAAAACGTTAAGCATGAAAGTGGTACTTAAAGACAACCCCGAAATATTTTGTATTTGATAAACAATGCTTACTTTGCCTCTTTTCCCTAAGCTAATTTGTGTTTCTGCATACTACTTGGATGCCTCTCATTATTCATCAGTCTGCCTTATTATCTAATTTATTTGATGCTGACGCGTGGGAAGATAATTGAGGGGGATTGCCTTTGTGCGCTCTTTAAATGTTCGAAGTGTGAAGCAGTAGCACTCTTGGCTCATTATGAAAATTAAATGTCATAACATCTGCTAAATATAATGCACAATAATGATCTAACGTAACGAGAGGAAAGTGTGATTACAAAGACGTTTGCTTAAAATAATCAGAAATAATGAAGATATGTATAAACATTTTTTTTTAACTCTAAATTGTCAAGCAAGAACCTGGTCATACAAAATGCAGTACTTGTCATCGAGGGCATCTGAAATACAGCAGCCTCTCTGTAATAGTAGAGCATATCACTGGCTTTGTCATCACATATCTGACAAAGGGCACAGTACCTGCATCTCCAAAACATGTCACCATTATTCACCTCCTCATTTAACCGACTGCAGGCCCTAAGACCCTAGACTACTTTGCTGAATTTCCAACCTTTAAACAGTATGTTCTTATTGTAGAAGCGCCTAAAAATCAAACCAAAAATAATTAAATAAATACATAAACCTCCCTATACTCCACAACATTATGGAACAGGAAATAACCAAGCAACAGCAAGACTACTCGGAAGCCTGCCTGTTGTACCAATATCAATGAAGTTTCTGGTCTGGCAGAGGGATCAAAACTGCCCTGGCAGACGTCAGAGAAGATATGTGCCTACTCTTGAAAAGGACCAGCAAGTAGCCCTGGTACTCTTGTATCTATTGGCTGCATGAGATTCAGTTGACAACTGGCTCATAATCAATAGACTCAGAGGTTTGGCTGGGTTAAAAGGTGCAGCCCTGGATTCAATATTGTGCTTCCTCAACACCCAAAGACAACAAATCCAAATGGGCTGAACACTATCATCATCGCTCGGCCACATGGATCGGTTGTTTAGTTTACACGATAACTTGTTTTACATCGTTAAACTTGAATCTAGTCCTTAAAGGTAATCTAGTGGCACTGTTACATATTGTATTTGATAAACCACGCTTACTTTCCCTCTTTCTGAGAAAGGCAAGCATTCTGAATCTTCAGGCTGAACACTGATGCACACGCTACTTCGACGCCTTTCATTATTCATTATTCTAGCGTATTAACACATTTATTTAATGCTGAAGTGTGGGAGGATAATTGATGAGGATTGTCATTGTGTACTCGAATGTTCAAAGTGTTATAGATCGCCTATACAATCCCCTTCCTCGTTCCAGTACTTATTTTCAAGCAACCCACTGTTGTAATACGCTATTTGGTTCTGTGGAATTCTACCGTGGTAGGATTCCACCCCTGCTGTATACAGTTGTTTACTTACCTGGTGGGGGTTCTGTATTCCACAGTTAGTGGAGTTCCTAAGTACGGTGTTTGACAGGGAAGGGGTACCAGCCATTATTGTTACTGATAACGGGGTACAATTCGTGTCCGATTATATGCAGGAGTTTTTGAGGAGCCTTGCCATCCGCCATCACAAGGTCTCACTGTACAATCCAGAGGCTAATGGTCTTGTGGAGCGTATGAATCGTTTTGTAAAAGGGGCTATAAAGCTAGCTCTGGCCAATGGTCTCCCGTGGAAGAGTGTAGTTTCTGAGGCTTTGCAGGCATACAGATATACCCCTTCAGCACTTACGGGGCATTCTCCGTTTGAGCTGATGCGGGAAAGGAAACCTGGTTCAAAACAGGGTGCCGGCGCTGGGTGGTGGTATTCATTCGCAGGTTGACATGCAACAGGTTTTGAATCGGGTTCGCGGTAAGCAAGAGTCATTCATGCAGAAACAACTGGCGTGTAGGAAGCCTCTGTCGGTGAAAGTAGGGGATAGCGTCCAAATCAGAAATCCGAGGTTCGTGTCCAAGGGTTGTAGCAAGTATATGCAACCTCGGGTGGTGGTGAAGACTGGGCAAAGATATGTTAAACTTGATGACGGGTCCTGGTGGAGCATGAGGCGGGTGGTGGTCGTAGGAAGGGCCCAAGGGTCCCATGTAGAGAGCAAGTCCGTGGAAGACTATGGAAGTGTGGGCCACTCTGCAGTGGCTCCCGATGTTCCTTCCGGGGGTGGTTTCCGAGGCAACTTTAAATCCTAATGTTCATTTTCCTTGTGCTGATGTTGGTGTGGCGTCAAGCTGTCATGATGCTGGTGATGATTCTGTTCCGGGAGAGGCTATCGTTGCTGGTGGTGGTGCCATTTGTTCTTCTGCCCCGGTTAGAGTCAACATTCACCCCGTCCGAGAGAGGAAATTACCTTCCAAATTTGATGATTATGTTTTAGGTGCCTTTGTTCAGTAGGTTTCTTCTATTGTTCCAGTAGGTGTTTCTATTGTTTCCTTCCTCTCTGCCTTTTCCTTCCCTTCCCTAGGTTCTTTATCAAATGGGGGTGTGTATTGTGTATATTGACGAGGGTTGGGTGAATGTAGGGTTGAATGGGGGTGTGTAGTGATGAGATGTGTGACTGTTGTAGTGTTTTGTGATGTTATGGGGGGAGAAGTGTTGTAATATGCTATTTGGTTCGGTGGAATTCTGCCGTGGTAGGATTCTACCCCTGCTGTATACAGTTGTTTACTTACGTGGTGGGGGTTCTGTATTCCACAGTTAGCAGTTGGAGATGTGATGGTGGAGTCCTGCTGGGCTCAAGCTGGTTACAATTAAAGCCGCTTCTCTACCCTTCCAGTGTGTGGCTTCCTTTCTACACCCACCTTCATTCTAGGAACCCTTCTTTTGATTCTAACTTTTTTCCATTCATGCCCCACCTCCACTTCAGACGGTATATTGCCCTTGGAGAGATGGCATGCCTCAGATATAACATTTTCCTGCCTCAGACAGGGAACTGGGAAGACAGTTTAGCTGTCTTAAAAATGGAAGCTCTCTTTGCACTGTTTGGAAGGGAAAACCTAGAGCTCGGACCTCCCTGCAGGGATTAGAAGGACTTGGCATAGAGGGAAATGTGTTCCCAGAGTCTCTGCTGGGTGAGGGACTTCTGGTTGAAACAATAAGCAGCCTTGTACCACTGCAGAGCTGTCAGCGTGGTCCAGTAAGTGAAATGGTCCATGGGGAAAGCAGAGAAATAGGCTGCAGTTACAGTCTCCATGCACAATTTCAAAACTGGGGCACTAGTAAGGGGTTAGAGGAAAGTGAGAACGAAACTTGTATTGTTTTTTTCCTGCCTCGCAGTTAAATCCTGCATTACGGGTTTACATGGCAATAGGACAATATTCGGGAGCCATGCAGGCGTCCAGAGAGAATGAATAAAACCTGGACTTCACGTGCGCTTTCGTGCACAGCAAAGGGTTGTATACAACTATAACCCAGCAGTGACAAGTTGAATGTTGAGCGCCTTGTGGCTCCTGTAATGAAGCAACACAGCCTCGTATAACGGTAGACCCCAGGCCCACCACAGACAGACACTGGTACAGGTATTCGGTCGGGGCTCTCCCTGACCCTTTTATTCCCGCAATGGAGTTGCATCACTACGTCGAGGCCGTAACGTGACTACGTCAATATACTCCTCCTTTTTCACAACAATTAACATGACATACAAACTAAAACTGTCAACACCTTAGGCACACATTAGCAATGCTGTTGAACTCAAAAACACTCCACACCAGTCTCTGGATTCTCTCGGTGCAACACTGGCAGCGTGTTAATCGTCCACCACATAGTCCTTCAAATGGGACAGACGGCACCTGGACTCTCATTCGGGGTATCTCATACCTGTACTCCATCGGGGCTCTTCTTCTACCCCTGGGCCAGGATCTGTTGTCTCTTACAAGCTCCACCCTTGATCAGTAGTTTGGTCGGCCTCGCTTCTCATGGGGCTTAGGTCCACTGTATTCTTGAAAAAGCTAGAGTTCCGGGTCAGTGTCGTCCTCCCTTATGATGCAGTCACCATGAATCCCTTTACTCCTACCACATCCAATCGTTTGGGGTCATATGGTAACGAGATCTTGCCTTCGTGGTGCTGGTACCTGACCAGCACCTCATTGCCCAGGGATATGTCTGGTGGTTGCTGTTTCCTCCTTATATTCCCTCTCTCACTTTGCATCCTCTGATCTTTGGCCACCTGCTCTTCATCAATCACTCCTGGTGCCCTATCTTCACTGCCCGGCGAAAACCCATGCAGGCACCTTCTGAACAGGGCTTCTACAGGGGCAACTCTTGTGCAGCAGTGCAGAGTGATATGATGTGTTATGATAGGTTATTTATAACCCGCGCAATCCCATAGGTTTCTAAGCGTGAACACGGGGATCAAATCTGTGTTGCTCTGTGTCGTCTTGCTTCCAAAGTGAGCATGTTGCCCCTAAGCTATCCTTCTGAGAGGCCCTGTATTCCCTCAGGAATTGGATGCAGGCACTGCCCGTGTCCATGAGCAACCCTAAACACCTTGTTCAGGGTCCGCATGGAGAGCACAGCCTCTGCATTCACTCTGGGCCACAATGGAGATATCTTCCTGTGCTTGACTCTGCACTCCTTCAAGAAGCCTGCAAAACTCTCTCCGTGAAACAGTGGGCCATTTTTGGTACACACCACTTCCGGGAATCCATGAGACCTTCTCCCCCACTGGTACAATGTTCTCAAATGTTGTTGATTCCATGAACTCCACCTCCGGATACCTGCTCCATTTGTCAATTACCACTAGGAAGTACATGTCTCTCCCTATCAATCCAAAATCCATGTGCACCACTTCACACGGCCCAGTGCCCCTGGGCATCGACTCAATCTGGGGTGCTCTCCGAATGGTGGCTGTATCCATGAACTCCACCTCCGGATATCTGCTCCATTTGTCAATTACCACTAGGAAGTACATGTCTCTCCCTATCAATCCAAAATCCATGTGCACCACTTCACACTGCCCAGTGCCCCTTGGCATCGACTCAATCTGGGGTGCTCTCCGAATGTTGGCTTTATCCTGACACTACACACAATTCCTCACAAACTCCACTAGCAGTTCCAGTTGAGGAACCACACCATCCTCATGAATGACTTGGTTTTGGGCGACTCCTGATGCCCCTGATGAGCCAGTGTTATTACTTTGGTGACCACGCAGATGGCACGACCATTGTCTGGTGTCTCAACAACAGCCCCGATTCCGCAAATGACAATTCGTTCCTCACTTGCCGCAGATGCTCCAGCACTGCCTTTGCGTCCTGTGTGCATTTGTCTAGCCCCATCAGAGCCCACTTCCAGTCGCCTTTGGCGAGGGCCTCACGGAGTAGACAGAATCATGTGTCTCCTGCGTAGCTATCTGCCAGCTCTTAAATGGACATGGATTCCAGAGTGCTGGACACCAGCCTGATAAATTCCTCAACATCCATCTTGAGATTCCAAGACTCTACATCAGACTTCCGTGGATCTCTGGGCAGGTAATCTGCAGCATTGTTTGCCCCTTTTGGTACACCAAACAGACATCGTACTCCAATAAGGGCAGCATCTAACGATCAATCCAAGCTGGTGGCCTCGATTAGGATCCAGCCATGATTGGTAGCAACGTCTTATGGTCACAACTGTCACCGGTCTACCCAACACATAAAGCCTGAAATGCATGCACCCACAGAGCACTGCCAGTGCCTAACTTTAAATTTGGGAATACAGCTGCTCGGTATCCATCAGGGATCTGCTCACAAATGCCATAGGTGCACTTCACTCTTCAAGTTCTGCTGGGTGAGCACTGCTCCAATTCTGATAGGGCTCACATCCAACATGATCTCTGATGCTATGGCTGTGTTGAAAAACACCTTAGTGCTGTCTGCCGTTAGGGCTGTCTTGATTCCCTCAAACCACTCTATTCCAATAGGCCCCACTGCCATCCGCTCTCTTTCTTTTTCAGATTTTGTAGCGGTCCAGACAATGTCACCAGATTCCTGATGAATCCTCCACAGTATATTACCAAACGGGGAAACTTCTCATCTCTGTGACTGATTCCGGGGGCTTTGCCTCCTTGATGTCCCTCACCTTTCTGGGATCCGGCGGCACACCTCCTTGCTGAAACATGAACCAGAAAAACTTAGTCTTTTCCTTGAAGAATTCACATTTCTCCTTATGGAGGATGAGTCCCAGCGACCTGATCCTTTCAAGTGTCTTTTTTAGCCTCTCCATGTGTTCAAAACCGAAATGTCATCACTGATATTAATGACTCCGGCCATGTCACCCAGCACTCCATGTATAATGTTCTGGAAAACCTCTGTGGCCGATGATACACCAAAACTGAGTCACTTATATCTGTATAAGGCCTTGTGAGTTGTGAAAGTTGTAATGTAATGTATAGAGACTCAGAATTCAGGACCAGCTGATGATAGACCACCCTCTGGTCCAGTTTGGAGAAAAACCTTGCACCTTGTAGTTCTGCAATTATGTCATCCAATGTCGGCGTGAGGTGCCTTTACCCTCTTGATGGCCTTGTTGGGCAGGCGCATATCTACACATATCGGGACAGACTCCGGTTGTTTCGGCTTTCGTGCCACCACTATCGGTGACACCCATGCGGTCAGCCCCTCTACTGTCTCAATGATGTCCATCCCCACCAGGTGTTCTATCTCCTTGTCCACCTGGTCCCTAAGATGAAACAGCACCCACGTGTACTTAAGGGCAACCAGGCAGATGGATTAGTCGATATGCAGTTTCACCGGCTCACCCACCAGTTTTCCTATACCCACAAATAAACATCCAGACTTCTGCAGCACCTCGTGAATGTCTTCCAAGAAGACCCCATATGCAAAACTGACAATCTAGATGGCCTCTGCCACGACACAGCTCAAAAGAGTATCCTTGCTGACATTGGTGACAACAAATCTCACCTTGATGGTATTCGGGCCATGATCCACTTTCAAGACAAATGCCACTTTTAACTGCAACGGTTGTTTACCACCGAAGGTGAAGATTCTCACTTTCACCCGGAGACTCAAAGCTGAATACAGCAGACATAAAAACAATGTTGTTGTATTTAAATATACTGCGGTTTTCTTTCTATGTTTCCCGGAGCACGAGAAACGTAGAAAGAACACCACAGCATTTAGAACTACAACAAAGACTCAAAGCTGAAGCCACAACAAACCTAAATACAACATTGTTGTATATAAAAATGCTGCGTTTTTCTTTCTACATTTCCCGGAGCCCAAAAAACATAGAAAGAAAACCGCTGCATTTAGAAATACAACAATGTTGTATTTCTGACTGCGGCGGCTTTCGCTTTGACTCTCCTGGACTCCCCTGGGTCAGAGGAGCCCAGGAGACTCAAAGTGAAAGCCGCTGCATTCAGAAATACAACGCTGTTGTATTTAGAATTGCCGTGCCTTTGCTTTTTTCACTTTAATTTTTCATTTTCAGTGCTTCCCTGGGCTTGGGGAGCACCGAAAACATAAACTGAAAGTGAAGGCAGCCTCCCAAGCTCATGTACAGCTCTGCTCTGGTTGCAGTAAGCAAAAGCTACCCGTAGGGGGCTTTTGCTGCTTGCTTAGCGCCACCAGGGCAGAGCTTTTACATGAGCTGAGGAGGCTGCCTGAAATGGCAAAATGGAAGCTCCCATGTAAACGCTTTGATCCTCGTTTGCTCAAAAGTTTACATAGGAACTCTCATTAAAATTATGTTTAATGCATGTTTTTCATTTAAGCCCATCTTTTGGGACAATAATATTTTTGAGCGCACTATTCCTTTAAGAGGGATGATTTTAGCAAGTGAAAAAGAGTAGTATCTAGTGACTTCTGCAGAGAAAGATCAGTGCCTTGCATGGTTGACATGTTAGGTCCAGGTAGAGGAATTTAACATTAACCAGTTGTCAGTGAAGGGAAGCCAGGGAAAAGATGATTTGCGTTTTTTTTCTTAAGTCACTGGCAAGATTTCCAGCAGCTTTCAGGTATTTTGCAGTTTGTTCAATTAGTATCCTGGAAAGCTAGAGTGGAGGGGTTTGATATTGAGCAGTTTATTGTTTATTAATGAGACCATGGTCACTTCTTGTAGTAACAGACACAAGTAGTGCTTGTGGAAACATTTGAAAACCTAGTTGCTGGGAGGACATGTTGGAAACAGGTTTGATGTGCTTGAACAAACTTAGATTATGATCCAATTGTTTTTTTGATGATTGAAAACTCAAATCTCCGCTGAAACTTAGAAAAAGTAAGTCTCAAAGACATCTCAATACATGGTTCTCCCCTACCCGAAATCTCTTAGACTTGATAAACGCAAAAAAGAAATCATACGGGCCAAGCAAGAGACCTATAACTTAAGAATATCGCAAGCCAACTCCAGTATAAAATAACTGTTTACCATCCTCAAAGAATTGGAAACACCCATCCCAGTACCAAACACTTGTGTAAAAGATAAACATTGGTGCACTAGCATCCAAAATGCCCTGTCTAACAAAGTGACAGGTCTACAAGTCAAAATGAACAATAAGAAAGTATCCCTACTCTCCACCGCCCGTGCAGTAAACACCCCCCTCCATTTAAAAAACTCACACCCAAACCACCCCTCCGCTTCACTTTCTCCAAAGTATCAACATTAGAGGTTGAAAAAATGATCCTCACTCTTTAACCCTTGAATTGCCAGGGTGACCCCTACCCTGCACAATTCATCAAAGACGCTGCCAGAGACCTCTCTCTCTTCATCACCAAGCTCATTAACTCATCCTTCTCCTCTGGCACTATCCCCAGCAACCTCAAAGTGTCCTGGGTTCGCCCCCTACTCAAAAAACCTTCTTTAGACCCTTCAATACCCATTATCTACAGACCCATCACCACTGTCCCATTCCTGCTTAAAATACTAGATAATATAGCCTATCTTCAAATACAACAATACTTAGAAAACAACCATCTCCTGGGTATCCGGCAGTTGGGCTTTAGACCACAACATGGGATTGAGACAGCCCGCATTGACCTCAAGGCAAAAATTGATACTCTTGGAGACAACGGAAAGACGGCCCTACTACTTCTTCTCTACCTTTCAGCAGCATTCGATTTAGTAGACCACGAAATACTCTGTAACCACCTTGACTCGGCAGCCCACTTCTCACAAGAGGCGATCGGCTGGATTCAATCCTAACTCAACAACAGGTCCATACGTGTCTTTTCTACCACAGCTTCCACTGACCCTATCCCCATCGCCTGTGGGGTCCCCCAGGGCTCATGCGTCTCCCCCACTCTGTACAATGTGTTTACAAAACCCCTCTTCTATGATCTTGATGGTCTTGGTATCACCTAAACAAATTATGCTGATGATACCCAGATCCTCATCCTGTTGACGGGAGATTACGACAAGGATTTGGCCTTGGTAAACAAAGTGTACCTCATCATCCAGGCATGGACGGCCTCTCATAGTCTATGCCTGAATGATGACAAGACGGAGCTCATTATCTTGGGATCCACCCTCAACCTTAACAAACTCAATCATAAATACCCAAGCTTCATCATAGACGGTAACCTAATTAATGTAGCCAAGGAAGTTAAAACTCTAGGATTTTATCTTGATGCCACCCTTTCCTTCCACAAACAGGTCAGCTCCATGGCCTCATCCACATCCTACACCTGCAAATTAATTAGAGCAGGTAAACCCTTCCTCTCGACCTATAGTTGCATTACCCTTGCCAGAGCACTAATCCTATCCAAACTGGATTATTGTAATGCCTTATATGTCAGAGCCAACAAATATATTGCTAACAAAATCCAAATCCTGCAAAATAATGCTCTCAGAGCAGCTTTGAGTATCTCCATAAAAGAACATATCTCCAACACCAGGAGAGCCAACAACTAGCTCACCACTACTGACAAAATCATGCTCATGGTAGCCTCACTGACGCATAAATACCTCAATAATGAAGCCCTACGCTACCTTGTAGACAGATTTAAGAAGTACACCCCCATCATGATCGACCAGAACAGCAAACTCCAACCTTATCACGGTGCCCAGATTCAAACGATCCAAAACTGGGGTAGAAGCTTCCAGGTGAAAGCGGCCCAATATTGGAACTCCTTACCACCCACCTTAAGGACAGCCCAAACCTACCCTCATTTCAGGCGCAATTATATCCACTGGATAAAGGAAAATGACTGGTATCCACCCGATCCACGCCCCTAATGTACACTATATAATTGTTGTTAATGCACCCGCCATGTACTGGTGCCTGTAATACCTTTGCATATGTCTGTAAATATTGTACAGCAATGTAACCAAGCAGAGAATATTCTTGTCGCTCATGCACCCTGATACCTTCGGGTCTGAATAATAAAAATGAATAAAACAAACAAACAAAACAAATCCATTAGTAGACGAACAAGGAAACAGTTATGTGCATTCATAATGAGAATGCATACCTTTATTTCAATAGGAATAGCTAATATTGTAAACATGACAATGTTAATTAGCTACTTTTATGGTAAAAACAGATATATATTGAGAGAAACATATTCTATCGAAAAAATAGTAAATGCTAAAGATATTTCTCTTACTGCTTCAAAATAACTATTTCCTCCGTATCTACAAAAGCATGAGGTTATATTTTCTAATGCAAACACACTTAGTTGTAGATGAATTTTGAGTGACCAGTAAAAATTCATAAGTTGCTGCTATTTTTGCATCACACTGCAAACCTGTAGTGAGAGATGGTTGTTCATGCAAACCCCGCCATAGAAATAGTACACATTTAATGTTTAATCAACCATACAAAATAGTATTTATATACACTGCAAGTGGGCCAACACTGGAAATACGGAAAACATATATTACTGTGGGAAATTGGTGCAGTTGAATTTACAAACAACTCTAGGGCCAGTACGAGGTCCACCCACACTAGACATTTAGAAAAATATTTACGCGAAAAATCACCTTTTCAGGGAGTATCCATTATAATGTGCTGGAACTTAAAAACCAAACATTTCTTGCATGTGAGATTTCAATTATGAAGTCCTCTAGAGCTCAAAATGATTCTGCCTAGTTCCAGCATGTTTGTGTCACTTTATAGCTTTTTCCATTGTTCTGATCTTAAACAGTGTTTATTTGTACTACTCGCACACAGCTCAACAAATCTCGACCATGCTACACATAGAATACAACGCACAACACTGCCCTGCAGGGAACCAACCTATTCCCGAATGGAACGTGGTGCATGGTCTAGAACGATGCAGAATTAGAGCAACGGTTTGGTGATACTACACACATGTGGCAATCCAAATTTCGGCCGACAGTGAGCTTTTACAAACAGTTTCACCAGAACTATACATGTTATGGCGTAACAGCTGGTGAAAAAATAGATCATAGCATATACGTTACAGAAGGTGAAAAGACAGAAAAATAATATGCCACGCTGTTTAAGGTAACCAAGATACAAACAAAAAAAACAGTTAAAGCAATGCAATACTAGCACGTGCTATAGATATAACCTTTGTAAATCGAACATGTTTTATGTATAGTCAACTACTGTGATCAGAAGCCTACATACTGAGTTGCGCGATCTGAATGGCACAAGGCCTAGTAAGATCGTTGTTTTGTCCTCCCTCTTTTTCCCCCTCATTGTCTTGTCTGCCTAGAAACACTTGTGTGCAGATGCGTTATAAATGCCTTATCATATCATATCACTTGCCATCTTTAGCAATCATATAGCAACTATCCACAGGTATTGCCACGACATGCTCAAATACTCCCACCAAAAATGTCACGTAGCACTTCACATACATAGTCACTCACACCATTTGCTGGGAACTGCACTGCCACCACATGACCAGGTACAAATCTATCTGCTGAGTGACTTAGAATTGCCAGCGTGTGCCCAGGAACCATTTTTATTATTTGACAGGTACTAATATTAAATGTTAGGTACAAACATAATATACAAGTTTTTCATCAGTATTTGGGAATGTGACATCACTTTGAGAAAAGCATTATTCTGGACTAGGATTTTAACAAACGATCGACATTATTGTTAAAGCTCAGCAATGCCCTGAAAACATTAACCCATCTATTATTTCAAGCAAATATAAACAGGAGTAGTCGGCTTAATGAATTAACTGCCCTTAGTAAGTCATTTTGGCTTTTATTTTATTTTGTAATGTATGATATGCAAATTTGACATGACATGTAGATTTACCTTGTATGCTTGTTTTTCCTATACTTATGGTATCAAATGTTCCAAACAATAGTACTACTATTCGGCGACAATTAATACAATAACATTCGGGAAAATAGTCTTATCAACACTCAAGAAGTATGCATCCCCAGTGACTAAAAACCTGTAATTCAATCATCATGCCACCCAAGAGACCATCTACATTTGGGAAGTTGTCTGATGCTTGGGATAGAGAAGTAGTCAGGGCAGCAAAGACAGTTGAACAACACCATCAAATAATTCAAGCACAAGCAAGTCGAAGGCAGCACTGAGACAGCAAGACACACCATAACAGAGACAAGCCAGACAACAGGCTGCGGTAGTCGTATGATGCTCGGCATGAAGGAAATCAAAACAATTGCTAAGAACTTTTGAATTGTGTGACAGATTTAGCAGGCAATTTTGTACATACAGTGCTCCCCTATGCCCTGCAGATTGGAATGTCTGGGAAAGATTAATTAAAAATAAAAACGTTATTATTTATTATTGTTTATTTATTTGTTTAGTTTCAAAGAAACTTTACAAAAACACTAAAATCACAACAACAATAAAACACAGTGCATCAAATCCATTATACCATTAAAACAAATACAGAGTATCATACAGTAAAACATTATTCATTTGCCAGGGCTTTAGAATCCACACAATACATTAACCACATTTCATTCAGTCAGTACATTAGTGCTATTTTGCACAATCTAGACGTTTTTTAATAATTAACCACAAATGATAAATAGCAATATGGACTTGTTGGCTGTCCGTGGTGAGACAATAGGCCTAGAAATGTTCACTCTTAATATATTCCAAGTCATAAACAAGTGGTCCCAGACAAAACATATATTCTGGAACCAATGTCCTGCATTCGGTGAGAATATGTTTAGCTGTCTCTGGGTATAGTGTATTATGACACAACCGACAATATCTGTCTTGTTTAAGCAGTCCCAACTGTGGGCCTGTTACCGTTAATATCTGTAACTGATTTATCCTCAGCCTTAGCCGAAATGCCTGCAAACCCATGTTTGGGCATTGTCTAAGGTAGGCTTGATGCTGCAGGTAAATATGCACAATGTTTGTCATACAGGCATAGCTTTGTAGGGACTCTACCTTGTTTGAGAAAACCCTCTTCAATGTAACATATGGTGTACCCCTGGTAAAGTCCGGAAACCATCCTAGGTCATTGAACAAATCACTCACCAACAGACCAAAACTATCTTTGTCATATGCCGGGACAGCCAGTAGACTGCGCAGTTCACATCTAGAATTTGTATGGGTTTTGATGTATAACAACTCACGTCTTTTCAACAATTCTCCTTTAAGGGAAGCCAAGCCAAATTCAAGTCTTATGTACTGTATAGTTGCAGAAGGTTTGAGTGTTTCTTCCAAAAACTGCCCCTAGAATGTCTAGCCACGCTAAATCAACCATGGCCAGAGCTTCCAATCCATAAAGTATTGTTAGACAAAAATGTTGTTTATACAGGGATATAATTCCCTCCAATGAATACCCCGCAGTGTTACTTGCAAATTTCCAAATCGAGCAGATCATCCCATGGGCCGTAGCCTTTTTTCTCACCATGATGCTCTTGTAAGATAATGTACTATCAATATCTAACCCCAGATATGTATAAACATCCACATATTCAATTATTCCCAAATCACACTTAAGTATGGGTCTTTTCACCTTGTTTGCATAAACAGCCAGAATTTTTGTCTTATCCATATTTATGGTCAAATTATTTACATCTGCATAGTTACAGAGTGCCATAAACATTGCTTTGATACCCAAGAAGGTATAATTCAAGAGGACCAAATCATCTGTATACAATAGACAGGGCAGGGGACTTCCCCCTGCCCTGTGACAACAGCCCACCTCTGTATAGCGCCAATCCAGGGCACCAGCCATATACAGATTATACAGGGTCGGCACCAATGTACAGCCCTGTTTAACTCCTTTCCAGTTTTCTACCATCTGCGTCATCAGAAAGTTTAATTGCTGCCTTAGTAGATAGGTGCAGAGCCTGTAATACACTAACCAGCCACGCTTAGTACGTTTTTCCCAGAGTCTGGGCAGATCAACCATATTGAATGCGGCTTTGAAGTCAAATAATATATAATGTCTGGGTACCAGATTCAAGGATGCCACGTATGAGGATGTCTAATACCCTCAGGTTATGGCTCGTACCTGAGTCAGCCCTAGATCCCGTTTGGGTGAAATGCAAGATCTTGGATTCCTCAACCCACTGATTCAGAGCCTCCAGTATAAAGGTCGAAAAGATATTCCCTGTTACGTCAAATAGTGACAATAATCTATAGTTCTCGGAGATCATCCTGTCGCCTTTTTTGTAAACAGGTAAAAGGACCACATTATTCCATGTGTTGGGTATATGGTGATTTTGGCATACCTTTTCAAATAGAGCCCATAAAACAAGAGCCCACTGGTCCGGGTTCCTCTTAAAGACAATATTAGCCAACCCATTTGGACCAGGGGCTCTCGAATATTTCAACTTGAAGATTACGTCTTTCACTGACTTTATAATGAAGGAAAGTGGCCAGCCCCCCTCCACAATAGCTGGCATAATATTTTGTATTGGATCCCCTCCTCGATTTTTTAAGTAGGTTTCCCAGGTCTGCCCTTGTATTGGGTTTACTGTGAGCTTTCTGACATCCCCCTTGGCTTTTGTCAATACCGACCATATTGAACGGGTACACTTTCCACGTAATACTTTAATCATATGCTGCCAGTCAGCATTCTGGATGGAGTATCTTCAACATCTAAGCCAACCCTGGTAGGATCTACAGATCTCTTTACAATGGTTAGCAGTCTCTTCGCATTTGCCTCCCTTTACCAATGCCATTCGGATTTGTCGATGCATAGATCTTTTTTTATCCCAAATGTTTTTATCATAGCATTTGGTATATTTGTTACCGACCGCCAGACCCAGTATCGCCACCTTACCCACTGTGCTGGTGAGATGTTGGATCCATGTTTCAATCTCGCACTCATTCATGCATTCAATATTGCTTATCATAGCACTTGCGGATTTACTGAGAATACTGTCTAGTTTACTTAAATTATTTTCTGTCCACCTTATTGTGTTGCCTGCATGGTTTACTTTAAAATTTGTGACACTACACCTTTCCCTCTCTTGTATAGAAATGTCCATATCAAGTATTACTGGATCATGATCGCTATGTTGCATACCATATACTGTGAATGATTTTACCCGTTGTAGACAAGCGTTATTCCCAAAAAAGGTAATCCAGGGTTGCCACACTATTATTGCCTCTCCAAGTGTATGCCCCTGGTATAGCCCCTGTCGTTCTACCATTCAACATCCACATGTCGTATAGGTCTAAAAAGGAAATCCATTTCCTATCTTTATTATTCGCTAAAATTTGATGCATATTACTTCTAGACTGAACATTTCCATACGTGGGTTTAAGTTTGTTGTCAATACACCCGGCATTCAAGTCCCCTCCCACTACTATCAGGTACTTCTCATCGTCCTCCACATTGGTGAGAATGTCATCCAAACTATTATAGATCTCATCCACCCCATCTGGGCCTGAAGGGGCATAAACATTGATTATCAACAGTTCTCAATCTGGAATTCCTTCCTGGTATACAACCACTGCCATTAAATTGCTACCTGCTGTAGCCAGTGGTATTTGCATGGAGCGAAAAACTATTTCTTACTGCCACAATTAGACCCCCAAAAGGTCTACCGCGTACACCCTTGTTGGCCGGTACCTAGTGATTAATACTTACTGCCCCTTTTCGATTGAAATACCTGGGTGTTCAACATAGGTCTCACAAACTTTTGTGTTTCTTGTTGTATCACCTTATTAGTAACTTGGAATCAGACCCATTTATCCATGGGGCCATTTAACTTGACCAATCTAACTGAGTCATCTTGATGCTTCCTTGTATTTATACGTGGCCCCCCACCTATACCAGGTCCAACCTCCTGAACATCTTTCTGGGATGTCTGGAGACTGACCCTCTACTGAGGTATTTTTACTATGGTTGGGCTGGATGTCACCCTCATCAAAGATATTTCCGCACAAAGTGCATCAATTGCGTCTTCCTCGGACACCTCTGCTATGTTCACAGAGTCTTCCAACCCCCAAGTAGAATTCATTGTGTCAGAGATTATAACCACATTCGATGCCCCAGGTGTTCTACCCAATGTGCGATCATGCCCCAGGGATTCTGTTTGTGTGGGTGTAGAAACTCTTACTGCTGTCTTCTTGATACTTATACTCAGATTCCATGAGTTGATGGATTTGAAATTGGACCTCCCACCCGTATCACTGTGACAGATCAACTTAGTTGTTAAAGAGTATAGTTTCTGTTGATCTGTTGCCGTCACCGAGCACAGTGAAAACAAAGCTTCAACCTTCTCCGAAAGGCTTTCAACCAACGCCAATAAAACATTATCTTCGGAGAAGGAAGTTCTAACCCTATTAGGCTCAGCCAATACTGTCTCCAGTGATACCTTGACACCCGAGGGTTCAATGTGTGTATCACGATTTGGGGTTACCGATAGATCAGTAAATTAGGAATCACTAACCTGCCGGCCCACACCCATAGAGATTCTTCTCACATTAGCACAAAATGCTACTAAAGAACCATAATTATCAAGTGAACCATCGTATCCCAGTGATTGATGCTCCGCCACAGTGTTTATATCAGTGCCATATGACTGTAGCGGGGGCTGAATATTTAAACTTACAGTGTTGGATTGTACTTCAGACAGGGAGTCTGATTTCCCAGTTTCTGCCCCTAAAAAATAGCCTGAGATTTTCATCTGCTGAGCCATAAGTTTGAGGTTTACCACATTAGATTTCTTTCCCTTTTTTTCCTCTGGGGCCATCCCACTTGTTTTTAATTGCCAACCCTGTGCTATAGGGCGGTTTGTCATTCTCAGGGCAGGCACTTCGCAAACCAGGTCTCTTTATTTTTCTCAATTTCATTATAACACCCGTATATGATCAATAAATGAAGTTAAAATGTATAGAGTGAGAAGAATATACCTGTATACTTATATATATAAATTTAATGAACAAACTTTGCTAAAGGGACGTTATGGTTAAGTTTTGCTACTAAAAACCTATGAAATTCAGTAAAAAAACATTGTTAAAAGGATGTTATGGTTACAAGTAAAATCGAAAACCCCCTGAAATTCTCAAGTTATGGTAAGCAAAGCAACCCTAACTCGCGCCACCACCGTGCACTACTAAGAATAACACCCAGGACATCAAAGATGACATCACAAATATCATTGATGACATCACTGATAACATCACATGTGCATTTACTTTTCATACAAGGGTTTTTGAATGTAATGTTGGCAAAAAAGTATCAGGGATTATTGGGAGATGTTTAATAAACTACATACTTCATTACACAATGTAATGCCATCACTGATATTTGTGATGTCATCTTCCCAAGTGGACATGGCCACTTTAACCCCATATGTTGTCCCTCGTGGTCATGGCCAGTAGCCAGATTGTCCAGATCATGACCTTAATGCCCATGGCCACAGGCTACACCTCAGTCACCAAAGATATATCACTATTTTTTGTACCTACATTATGACACTTGTCAAAAAATAAAACACGGGCACATTTGCAAAAACCATGCTTTCAGGTCCTTGCCAATGCTCCTTACACAAGTTTGCTGGAAATCCACCCATGTTTTATTTGTTCAAAAGTGTCAAATGTATCCACATACCATCGTCATATAACCTAGCCCCCACTTGGCAAAATCCATTCAGACTTTATGAAAACATATATATCTAGATCTATAATCATTTTGCAAACCATTGTATAGATTTGTCAAATGGGACCACATTTATAAGCCTTTACAATATTTTGGGACCCCCCCTCTAATTCTGCTCCCTCTTGACAAAATCATACCAAACTTCGCAAAAACATTTATATCTAGATCTATTATTATCAGTTTGCCAAATTAAGTGTAGATTTGACAAATGGCACCTCATTTATAAGCCTTAATATTATTTTGGGACCCCCCCTCTAATTTTGCACCCTCTTGACAAAATCCCACCGGACTTCACAAAATCATTTATATCCATATTCAGTGAAAAAAACTTTGTTAAAGGGACGTTATGGTTAAGTTGCGCTACTAAAAACCTATGAAATTCAGTGAAAAAACTTTGTTAAAGGGACGTTATGGTTCCAAGTAAAACCGAAAAACCCTTGAAATTCGCCAGTTATGGTAAGCTAAGCAACCATAACTCGCGCCACCACCGTGCACTGCTAAGACTAACACCCAGGACATCAAAGATGACATCACAAATGTCATTGATGACATCATTTAACAAATTCAAAAAGCAGCACACAAACACATTATATATAGTAATACATAAGAAATGTAACCATATATGTAACCCACTAACCATTCATTTAAATACAATATGTTCTGAAATGGAATATACCACAAGAACATAAATTGGCTTCCAACATAATTACCTCACAGACACAACAGAACTGAGAACAAGACCAGACCCACTGAATACATAGGATTTATCTTGCCAGAAATAGTAAGTGTACTTCATTTTACTCATATATTTATAAACTTTCTGTATTAGATTAAAAAATATATTATCTTTTTTTTTTCTCACAGAAATGTCTAGTACTCTGGAATGGCTAGAGGACAATTTCCCACATGAAGAAATGTCACAAGATAGCGAAACTAATGGTAAACACTTTATAATATAAACCATTTAAATATTATTATTTTGTATACATTTAACATATATATATTTTTTTTGTACAGAGCATAACAAAATAGAAACTACCTCTGAAGAAACTGTTATGGAAAACACGCTTGACAACATAAAAGAAAAAATGTATTTATTGTTGACCAATTTTAATAATTTGAAAACTTTTGTTGAAGATCATTTTAAAACAAAAACGTCATACCATCGCCCCACATGTACTTGTCCCTCCTCACCATATCCCAGTCAATTATCCCCAAACCCTCTCCATAACCCAAAACGTTTTGATGAGACTTCCATCCCTTCTTCACCTAATACCAATCATGTTGAAACCCCAAATTCTCCTGTTTTTGTTTCTGTTTCTGCCTCACCTTCTCTGTCATAAATTATTAATATATGTTAAATAAAGTTTAATTTTTATATTGTATTGTGAATAGTTTTCGTTTAAAAAAAAATAAATAATAAAAGTGTCCGCAGACAGTGCGAGTGTTCTGAAATGTTCGTACATAAACGAAAATGGAGGTGTCCTGAAGAACACCACACCTGTTCGTACTGTTCGCTAGCAAGTTGAAACTGTTCTAAGAACACACATGGCGTCCTGAAATGTTCGTAAAGAAACAAAAATTAAAGTGTTCTAAAGAACACTATATCTGTCCGTAATGTTCGCTATGAACTTAAAACTGTCCTAAGAACACAATTGCTGTCCTGAAATGTTCGTAAATAAATGAAAATGATGTGTCGTGAACAACAGTACAACTGTTCGTAGTGTTCGCTAGCAACATGAAACTGTACTAAGAACACACGCGGTGTCCTGAATTGTTCGTAAACAAACAAAAATTAAAGTGTCCTAAAGAACACTATACCTGTCCGGTACTGTTCGCTAGCAAGTTCAAACTGTTCTAAGAACGCTATTGGTGTCCTGAAATGTTCATACGTAAACGAAAATGGAGGTGTCCTGAAGAACACTATACCTGTGCATAGTGTTCGCTACCCAATTGAAACTGTTCTAAGAACACAATTGGTGTCCTGAAATGTTCGTACATAAACTAAATTACACGTGTCCTGAAGAACACTATATCTGTCCTTACTGTTCGCTACCAAGTTTAAACTGTTCTAAGAACACACGCGGTGTCCTGAAATGTTCGTTTCACGTGTGACGCACTTTCAATTACTTCAGAACCCGAACAGTGTCCGTAGGACATCAATGCGTATGCGCTAACCAATCTCCGTGCACTTGGTGTCCAGCGGACAGGCGCTTCCTTCGCAGACTAGTACGCAAACAGATCATATGACCCCGCCCACGCTCATCGTGTGTCCTGAAATGCGAACACTGTTCATGTCCCCGAACAATTTAAAAGTACATTTTCAGTTAATCCATAATATTTTCCAATAAAATCTCACCATGGCACAAGTCCCACATAGCAATCTTGAGTTTCTATATACCTTTTGAAACTTTCCGATCCTTTTTTTGTGTTCGATCTGTCCGCGCACAGTGCGCATGTCCGCGGATCGCGCACAAGCACCCCTATAAAAGACCACGCCCAAGAGCTTATTCCCATTGTGTTTCTGGCTATTCTTCAGAACACAGTGATTTTTGCTGCCACCTGCAGACTACACCATCATCGAGATGGCATCCTTGGCTGCTGAACTGCCACTTGGTGCCGCACCTCGTTCAGCACCACCACCACCCCCCTCCACCACCACCACCTCCCCAAGGGCCTGAAGAGGGGAACAGGACTGAGGATGCAGAGGAGGAAGAAGAGGATGATGAGAATGAGGTAGAGGAAATCCCTACTACCCGCACTAGGCTTGTGCGAACCATGTTACCTGCAATGAGTGCAAAATGATACTCAGTCGCGGGAAGCACGGTAACTACAGCTTTGGGACCACTACTATGAAGCGACACCTGAGGTCATTTCACTCTGGGGCTATTCACAGGGTTGTACCTTGCGAAGAACGTAGCAGGTTGATTTCCTCTACTTCATCCTCTGTTTCTGATCCTGTCACCACAAGGACCACCTCTGTGGAACAGCGTCTTTCTCAAGCTGCCTCACAGGCCATACAGAATGCTGATGACCCTTACCTTTCGAGGGTCACAGTTGTATGTATGTACTGTGACACAGTACTCTGCAGGGGGGAGCGACTTCGGAGTGCTTTTGAGACTATCGTCTCAGAGCACGAGAAGACCTGCTCACTACCCAAATAAAACCCACTCTACATCTTCCTCTCTCAGCTCGCCCTTTCTTAACCCTGTGGTTGGTGTCCCCCCCTTTACCCTCCTTTACCCTCCTCTCCTAGTGTGTCGTGTCTGAAAAACCAAAAAAAATACAAAATTACAAAAATCAAAAAAAAATAAGGCTCTTTTCAGAGCCGCCTTTCCCAGTTAAAAAATAGAAGTGAAAATAAATGAAGCAGGGCTCTTTGTATTTTTAGAAGTCCGCGGACAGTTCGTGAACATTAAAAAAATGGGGTTGCTACTCCATCACAAACATTGTAATTTTCTCCGGAAAGAAGTGGTGGCTCTGAAAAGAGCCTTTGGGTGGTGTTTGTAAGTCAAAAATTGTAAATGCTTAACATCTACTTCAAAATCGTTGTTGTAATTCCAAAAAAGGTCGCAATGCATTTTGTGCATTTCTCAGAAAAATCTGATTGCCAGCATAAGTAAGATGGACTCCATCTCTGCGAAAAATGTATGTACTACAAAACATAATATTTTCATTGTGAAAAGAAGACATGCCAAAATCTCTTAGAAAGGCACAAACAGCCTTATTAACATTGGGCCTTGCTTTTTCCATTTGTGGACCAAATGAAGAAGAACGAAGCCACATTTGTCTCTGCGCAATCCGTGAAAATATCACTTGAGAATTAGGAAACATGTCCATAACCTTCCTAAGTTCTTCTTTCATAGCAAACTGCAAAATAATTCCAGTCACATGTCCTAAACTGTTCCCTCCACAATGAATTACAATTATGTCTGGATGTTGCTCTGTCTCCAAAGTAGCACAGAGAGGTAGCAAGTCCAACCACTTCATTCCACGTACTCCATGCCAGTGTACTTCCACATGTGGGAATCCAAGATCTACAGCTACTCCACAGCTTTTTGCATGCACCTTCAACCAATGTACCCACGAATCTCCTAAAATCCAAACAATCTGTTTTCTGAAACACACAGCCATAGCTATCTTTTGTTCTCTCAGCAAAAAGAGTATCTGAGAAAATCTCTCCTGGCACAACACACCCACCAAACTTTCCTGACCAATCCCTTTCAGTGCTTATTCTCATTTGCATGACTTCTGAACCCAAAAATCCCCGGATGTAACTCCCGATGTCCGCGAACTACCGCCATGTCCGCGGACATATCGTAACATGAACAGCCCTTCTACCATTTCCACTACACTCTCTCTGCCATTCCCTCATTGGGTGTACCTCAAAAATCACATGACCATGCATCAATCACATTCAAGACCTCTACATCTAACTGCATCATCATAGATCAGCACTGCAAATGTACTCTGAATCTCTCTGAGTACAAGTGTCATATCATTGGCAAGCAGCATCTACCAGAAATACTGTACAAGTCTTCAAGATTTCTACTTGCAGCTCCATGCATATCCATATGCATGAACACAAACTTCAGGTATGCATATTTTCTGTATAGTAGATGACATAGCTCTCAACCATTTTTGTTTTACAGGCGGGTGAAATCGCCCGATTTTGTTTTTGGCGGGTGAGAGGCCCATTGGAATGAATGGACGTGCAGGAGGCTTGGCGGGTGAGTCTGCCCTTTACAAGGTGTGTGACATCCGCCAAAAGCGTGTGAGTTGAGAGCTATGAGATGAACACATTTTCAAACAAACTTTTACCTTGTAAAATCTGTAAAATGAATTTACTGTACTTTTTTCAATTTCCTAAAATCAACTATCACTTATAAACCTTTATACTATTTACTTTCTTTATACACACACACTCAAATCATGTTAAACTAACATTTTTTAAATGAAATATATAGACTACATATATTCAAACAAAATTGCATGCAAACACAATCTATGTTTAAACCTTTATAAAAATACTTATACAATTTCATATTTTTTGTTTTTATTTATTTATTTACTTAATTACTTTAAATTAGACATGACATTGAGGCGCTATTACCTAGAACAGTTTACTTACAGAAATAGTGGTATTCACTAATATATTATAAATTTCACAAGACATAGTAAAGATATTTTTATTTTGCTACAGTTAGTCATTCAATACAATTTGTTCATTAAGAACATATCATATGTACTGAACTGATGCAATGGGCCTCATTACACGGACAGCGGTAAGGGTTAACGGTCACCGTTAATGGCAACGGTGACCGTTAACCCTTACCGCCGTACTATGAGGTCCCTTTGCGGGTTGGAGGATTGAACGCCTGCTTCTTGCAGGCGTTAAAATCCAACCCGCTAAGGGACCTCGGAGCTAATTACGGCACCGCAAAATTGCGGTGCCGTAATTAGCGCCTTCCCCATTTCCATAGAGCCCTATGGGGCAGAAATGGGAATGGGGAAGGGCAATGGCGGAAAGGGGATTTACCGCCCCTCCAACCTTGGAATGGGGCGGTAAATCCCCTTTCCGCCAAGGCGGTGCCGGTATTTTACCGGCATGAGCCATGGCGCTAATAGCGCCATGGCTCACCGCCTACCGTGTAATGAGGCCCAATGTATCTTATGTAAATAAATTAGTTTAATGGTTTTACAGAAGGCACTGAGGATTTCAATTAAAAAAATCAATATCTAAATTAAAAACAGTGCTATATACAAACAAAGTTACTAATTTGAAGCTTTTACAATTGCAGTGAAGACCAGTTTCCTGAAAAGAAGCAGCCGAATTCGAAGAAGAAAGAAAAACTAAGAAGTTACCTGTTAATTTAAAAAAAAGTAAGTAAAATATCACCATAATATTTGTATTATTAATCAAATATACTATAACATTAATACGAGCTATTTTGGTTTCTTAAAATAGAGATTTTGTACCATTTTGTCCAAAAATTTCCATGTTTTAAACAGCGATTTACAACCAGAATGGACCACAAATTTCTATTTTTGGACACACAAATTAGCCAACTGAACCACTACAATTTTCATATTATAGAACAAACAACTGTTTTAATTGTATACATTAGATTTACTATTTGTACTTTTCCACACCACTAGCTTACTTTTTTTTGTCATCTGAACCCCAGTTTAGTAACACATACATTCAAGAATACCTATCCCTACTAGTTTTAGTTCCCAATGCACAATCACACACCATTACATACATCTTTATCATCTTACTCAAACACTCATGCACACAGCACATAAACATTCCAGAACACCCCAACCCATATCTTCTTTATTTTTTTCAACAGACCCTAAAGAATGCCTACCAAAAGACAAGTCCGTAGAAAGCACCGCAAAAGTAGAGCAAATGAAAATAAAGGTGTCCAACATAAGCATCCATCTCTAGCAGAATTTGTAAAAAAAGTTGAAACAAAACAGCTAATACAATCATTTAGTGAAACACAAGAAGTTTCAAGTACAACAACTTTGCTTCCTCTATCAGAATGTAAAACAAACCAAAAAACAATTAACAGAAAATCAGCTATCAGTACAGATAAAACTACTTCTTCAAATTTTAATATAGTGCAAAGTAAGCATACCAAGAAAAGTATTTTAGCCAAAATATACTGTCACAAAGTTCTTCAAAATCTTATAACAACAGGAGAGAAATCAGGTTCAAAGCTTAAAACCTATCGTAGGAAATTAATCTTGGAAGCATTGATGGACAGTGCAATTCTCCTCAAAAGAAATTTATTTATTTTACTGTTAAACAAAATGAAACCACTAACAAAACTAATAACTAAATTACAAAAAAGACTTCTCAATAAGCGAAATGTCAACAGAAAGAACTTCTTAAGTATCTGCGGGGGTGAATGGAATCACACTACGAGCACAGAACCATATTTTAATGAAGAAGCGTACAAACAAAAGCAAACGAATACAATTGCCATAAATAGCAGTGGTCGAGGTTATGAAAAAGTGAATAATACCATAATGGAACAAGAAGTACTCCTTACAAAAATATGCCCTGAAAACTTAGAATTACCCCTCCATTCAACTGAATCAGAACGTCTAGTGGACAAATGGCCATGCACGTCAATGTGTAACATTCCCAAACAATGTTTCAAATCTTTACACCAATTCCTCAATAAATATGTAAAAAGCAAAGACAAAATCAAAATTAAATTACTGCAAAATATAGATACCTGTCCAGTGCGCAAGTACACAGGACTACAAGGACATTCATTGGCCTGCATTACAGGTCCTACTTGTAAAACCACTTTCCAAGATATTAAAAGGAAAGGATATCAACACATCATTCAACTATAAGAAATCTAGTCTATAAACTGTACTATGCTAAAAGTCCTGCTCTAGCACTAGCAAAGTTAAATAACATCCTTCTACATGGTACAGCAAAAGACCTACTTGAAGAAATTCACTATATCCAGAAAAAATATTTTGGAAGTGAAAGCCATTTACAGAATGAAATAGCTTTAAACCAATTAAGCAACAACTGTACACATGGCAACCTTTTGCTAAACACATACAAAAAAGAAATACTAAAATTTAAAAGTACATCAGCTGAGGTACCAAACCATGTATGTGTATGTTGCCGTAGAATTTTTTATAAAAGTAACACAAAAACTGTGGACCTATCATACAAAATAGAAGACAATGAAGATTCTAAATGGTTTGAATTAGCTCTCTACCTTCTAGCAGAAAACAAATATGAAATAACTGAGCCCTTAATACTTTGCAGTTATTGCACTACAAAACTTGAAAACAACCAAACTCCTTCACGTTCTATCACAAATAATTTGGAATTATACCCAGTACCAAAACCTCTACAACAACTTAATTTATATGAGAGCATCATAATTCAAACAGTACACCCATTTCAAGCAATAATACGCCTTCAATCAAAAACAGCAAAATTACCTCCCTCTGAATTGGTAAAAGGCATTCATGGAAAAGTAGTTTATTTACCATTAAATCTAAAAGAAAATGTGCATACTCTAGGAGTGCAACGTCCAATGCAGCAATCTTTAATTATATTAGTAAATGGAGTACCTACAAAAGACAAACAAATATGGCAACAGCTTGTAGATTTATATAAAGTTAGACAAGCCTTCCAATATCTTAAAGAGAATAATGAATATTACAAAGAAATTAATATTGAAGAAAACTTGAAAAATACAACTGAAATAATTAAAGAAACACAAGAAGCTGGTCAATTTGAGCTACTAGATCCTGCTACAATATCAAATACTTTAGAGCATTATACAATTCATCCTTTGCACTGTAATGACACTGTACAAGATGTACTAGAAACTTACCAAATGCGTCAAACAAAAGGATCGCCAATCAGTATATGGGAAAAAAGTATAGAAGCACGTGCTTTTCCTCTACTCTATCCTACTGGCAAAGGAGGAAGGTATGATGATAGACCTATTCAAATATCAGCTTCAGAATACCGCTCATTACGGATGTATTCTGAAGATCCCAGATTTAGACAAAATGTGGAATACATATTCCACCTACTCTTTGAAAGTGAACTAGCAACTTTATGTTACGGAGTTGCACACATATTAAAATCAGGATCACACTTTCAAAATATGACAGCTACACAATTATTAGAGAAAGTGCAACAAAAGGATGAGGTTTTACAATCAAATATTACAAATCTATTAGCAAATATGCGTGGTACTAAAGAGTACTGGTTTTGACGTCATGGAGATGTACGTTGTATGATCAGAAACCTTGGCCCATCCACTTGGTTTGTTACATTAAGTTGTGCAGAATATGCATGGGAAGATTTACAAGATTTCCTACGCTTATCAAATAAAAACAAAACAAACATAGATATTCTAACACCTGGAGAACTTTGTTCTTTGGATCCTGTTAATGTTTCAAGATATTTTCACCATCGCTTCATTGCTATGCTACATTTTATTTCTAATAAAACTGTTCCTCCCCTTGGAGAAGTGCAACACTTCTTTTGGAGAAAAGAATACCAAGCCAGAGGAGCACCACATATCCACATGCTTTTATGGATTGAAGATGCTCCTAAATTTGGTCAAGACAGTGATGCCACTGTTTTACAGTTTATTGAAAAATTTGTCACTTGTGAAATTCCATCAGAAGCCACAAATAATGATCTTCGTGCACAAATTTTACAATTTCAAAGACACAAATGTGGAAAATATTGTCGTCGCAAATACAAAAACAAAGGCAAATGCCGATTTGGTTTCCCTAGACCAGTTACAAATACAGGTCAAGTAAACAACCTCATGTCTTCAGTTAGACATAGTGTTAAAGGTAAGTCACCTAAAACTACATATTACATAAAAAGAAAAGAAGAAGAAAAATATATCAATGATTATAATGCAATCATTGCCCACTTATGGAATGCAAACATAGATGTGCAGTACATTGCAGACAATTCTACTGCAGTTGCACGATATGTCACAGCATACTTAACTAAAGCAGAAAAGACAGAGCTCCAAGACCTCTGGAATGACCTGTCATCAGATAAAACAGTATCTCAGAAATTATACAGCTTGGGCATAAAAATGCTCACCCATAGAGAATGTGGATCTTATGAAGCAGCTGATCGTTTAACTGGTACTTCATTGTATGGTAAATCTGAAAATATAGTATGGCTAAGTCTTGGTCCAGCTAAATCTAGAAAAAGAGTTCTAAAATCATATGAAGATATAGAAACAATAGCCAAACATGATCCCAACAGCCAAGACATTTTAAAAAACAATTTATTGGACACATACTACCCAAACAGAAGTAATACTTTGGAAAACATGTGTCTATACCAAATAGCCCAAAACTACACATACAAAAATAATATGAAACCTGATGAAAAAAAAGGTAAATATAGAGTGACAGGCTGTGAAGGCAGCTTAGTTAAACTCACTAAACCAAATGTAATTAATCATATCAAATTGTAATTGAAGACTCCTCAACATAAAGAAGTATATTACATGTCCCTGCTACAACTCTTCAAACCATGGAGAAAAAAAGAACAATTACTAGATAACTATGACTCATATGAGGATGCTTTCAAAGCAAATGAAAGCACTATAACTGATGTAAACTTTACACAGTACAAAACAATGTTGCACAATGAACAGCAACATGAAGAAGAACTCCAAGCCCAACTAGATAAGGATACTCCTGACAGTAGTCAACCTTCTGTAACAGGAAGCCAAGAACCACTGGGAGAACCACTAATAACAAATGAGGCAGAATTAGCTATGATAGAAGTAGAAAACACCATGTGTCAGTATGAAGATAAGGAAGACTTAACTATACTACAATCAAAACTAAACAATGAGCAAAGTAGCATTTTTCAAGAAGTAACAAAACAAATTGCACATGGTGTAAAACATAAAAAAAATAAAGAATGTTCCTGCCATAATTATAAACCTATACGACTGTACGTCAGTGGTGAAGCTGGTTCTGTCAAAACATTCCTAATCAAAATAATTAGTAAGTTCCTTCAACAATTGACAAACAACAAACTGTCAGCTGTTGTCACTGCCCCCACAGGTTTAGCTGCCTACAATATAAGTGGTGTTACATTACACCGATTACTACTATTACCAGTAGACCACCAGAACAAATTAGACTATTACAAACTTTCTGCAGAAGCTGCAATGGAATTACGCAGAGTATTGAAACAAATGAAAATGCTACTAATAGATGAAGTGAGCATGGTCTTCAACCTGATGTTAGCTTTGTTTCACCTCAGATTACAAGAAGTACTCAAAACAGACTATGAAGAGCTCTTTGCAGGAAAACACATTATTGTTTTTGGAGATCTGCTTCAATTAACACCAGTAAAAGGTGAACCTATTTTTAAAACATTAGGGCACAAACTCTGCCGTCAAACTGTCGGCAGCATTGGAAATGTCAACCTTTGGCAACATTTCCAATACAGAGAATTAACAGAAAACATGCGCCAATCTGCAGATCTCACTTATGCCAACATTTTAAAAAGTTTGAGAGTTGGTATACTTTCTAAAGAAGCAGAAGCAATATTGAAAACCCAGCACATTAATGCACTTTATAGCGATAATGCATGTGCTACAGATGTTATGGAACAATTAGCCCACAAAAATGTCAAATGTATGGCCTTAATGCCAACTCTTGCAAGCTGTCTCAAATTCAATGAAATAATGTTAAGTAAAGAAATGCAACCAATAATGGAAATTAGCGCCACAGACAAACTAGATGTACATGGTATGACACTACCCATGTGTGACCAAGCCACAACAAGACTAAATAATTTAGAAAAATCAATCTCAAACACAGCAGGCTTAGAAAAGATGTTAAAATTATCCTTAAATTGCAGAGTAATGCTTAAACGTAACCTTGACGTGGACCAAGGACTAGTTAATGGAGCACTGGGTACAGTTGTTGGCTTTCAAACATACCCACGTGACAACAAAATTCAGTTTGTCAATATACTCTTTGACAAACTTTCAGAAGTAAAACGGATAGGACACTCAACAGCTAGATTCCTTCTCTTCAAAGATATGTATGTACGCAGAGAACAATTTTCTCTAACTCTTGCATACGCAGTCACGATTCATAAATCACAAGGTCTTACCCGAGACAAAGCAATGATAGATATTGGTAACACAGTCTTTAAAGAAGGCATGAGCTACATATCACTATCACGCTTACGTACACTTGACGGTCTATTTCTAATCAACTTTGATGCAAGTAAAGTAAACGCTGATATTCCTTGCATTTTAGAATATAATAGACTTCGCTCACTATGCACTCCCCATCTAAACACATATTCTGTTCCACAAAAACTAAAACGTTGTAAAAGAAAACTAAATCAAACAGAAATGCAACAGGACGTCACTGCAAATCCTCCAAAGAGAGTAAAAGAAACTAATACTTCATCAAGTACCACAAACAAAAAAGAATCAATTAGATAAAGTAAACCAGGTACGTCTTTAAAGAAGGAAGACAAACTCCAAAAAAAGCATTTAGATACAGAACTACCTGGACCATTTAAATTCTCAAATATAGTTGGTGTAAGTTGCTATGCAAATGTAGCAATGAATATTCTATTTCAATTACCACCAATTGTTGACAACATTTACTTACACAGTACAGACCCATTGTGTTTGCAAATGTTAGTACTTCACAGAAATGCAGCAAACAATCCTGACAACACATATAGTGTTTTTGGAATAAGATGACAATTGGACTACTGTGCTGGAATGGTGAAATTCACTATAAACTCACAGGAAGATCCACAAGAATTTCTAATGTACTTACTACAAGTACTGTTAAACAAAAACATACCTATAAATGAAATCTTTCAGATTTCATACATGTGGAAACATACATGCACTCTCTGCAACAATGTGACACAAGAAGAAATCCCCAATGAACACTTCATATATATATCAATACCAAATTGTGAATCCATTCCATTTCAGCAACTTGTACAAAATGCAAACCATGGTAGATTATGCTCTACCTGCAATTCAGATAATCGCTCCACGTTAGTAATACAAACACATAGTAAATACGTAATACTAATGCTTCTACGTTACAATGCAGATGGTAACAAAAACAACTGCAAGCTGACTGGATTCACACATGGTCAAATATCACTTGGTAAGAAACCTTCACAACAATAGGTATAATCTACCAGGCAGGAGCCACAACAAATTCAGGGCACTACACTGCATATATAAAAAAGAAATGTGGATGGTTGGAATGTAATGATAGTACCATTACTCTAAAGCAGAGATTACCAGCAAATCTTACAAACGCTTATTTGATGTTCTTAAAACCAAAATTTGATAAATAAACTGTATTTAAACCTTTAAATAAATTTGTGTTAAAAAAATATAAACTGTTAGAATACTCCAAAAGCTATCTAACAGCTCAAAGATTCTACAACAACTAATCAGATAAATGAATACCACTAAATTAGACCAAAAAATACACAGTTAGAATACGCCAATTGGTATCTAACTGTCCCAAAATTATAAATTTGTGTTAAAATAATAAAGACTGTTAGAATACTCCAAAAGCTATCTAACAGCTCAAAGATTCTACAACAACTAATCAGATAAATGAATACCACTAAATTAGGCCAAAAAATACACAGTTAGAATATGCCAATTAGAATCTAACTGTCCCAAAATTTAACAATATCCAAATAGATAAATCAAAACCACTAAAATATATTAAAAAAATAGACAGTTAGAATACGCCAATTGGTATCTAACTTCTGCAAAATTTTATAATATCAAAACAAATGAAGAATCTGTTACTGGTCCAAAAAAATACAACAAAGCAAAGTATAAAGCATTAGCCAGAAACAACAAGTGAACACTGAAAACAAACAAACAAATAAACTGTAGCATAACAGAAAAAGTTTGTTTTTTTAATCCAACATGGATTTTCTTTTTTCTCCCACAGACCCAATGATTTTAGCAACAAATACAGAAACTGAGCAAATTACACAGTACTCTGATTTGTACTCTACTAAATATGAGGGTCGAAAAAAAATAAAAGTATATTGCTTATACAATGTAATAAGTCATTACAAAATACTAATACTAACATGCTATTTTCTTTTATCACAGAAATGAAGAAGAAAAACATGGACTCCCATTACTAGACCAAACAGTAAGTATAGAATAATAAGGACAACCATAGCAGCATATCACATCCATAGTATCTAATACCTTTGTTCCTTATACATTTGTTTTTCACCCAAAGTTATAAGCAAATATGAATGTGATATGCTGCGGTGGTTGTTGCCAGGGCATAGAGTCTTGGGTGCATGGCCAAGTGGCCATGCACCCAAGACTCTATGCCCTGGCAACAACCACCGCAGCATATCACATCCATAGAGTCAAACATTTCAACTATGATCTATGGGAAACTTTTAATGTCCGCGAACAATGTGAGTGTTCTTAGAGCACTTTGAACTTGCCAGCGAACAATACGGACACCGTTTTCAGGACACCCCCTACGAACATTTCAGAACAACGCGATAGTTCGTAGAACACTTTCAACTTAACAACGAACAATACGGACATCGTCCTAAGGACACCCCCTACGAACATTACAGGACACCGGGAGTGTTCTCAAAAACGTCTTCAGAACACCCCCATCTTGTTTATTTGCGAACATTTCAGGACACCGCGAGTGTTCTTAGGACACATTCAACTTGACAGAGAACAATACGGACAGCGTCCTCAGGACACCCCCTACGAACATTCCAGGACACCGGGAGTGTTCTTAGAAGCGTCTTCAGAACACCACCATCTTGTTTATTTGCGAACATTTCAGGACACCGCAAGTGTTCTTAGGACACATTCAACTTGACAGAGAACAATACGGACAGCGTCCTCAGGACACCTCTATGAACACTCCCCGGACACCGCGAGTGTTCTTAGAAACGTCTTCAGAATACCCCCATTTTGTTTATTTGCGAACATTTCAGGACACCACGGGTGTTCTTAGAACACATTCAACTTGACAGAGAACAATACGGACAGCGTCCTCAGGACACCCCCTACGAACACTCCCCGGACACCGCGAGTGTTCTTAGAACAGTTTCACTTTGCTTGCAAAAAAAACGGACACATATTGACTCCTTAGAACACCCTCTAGTCAGTTTATTTAGAACATTTCAGAACACCCGTGATGTCCGCAAACAAATTGAACACAAAAAGAATGTCTAACACATAAAAAACACAACTTTCATCCTATCTCATACACTCCCACCCTCCCCAAACACTCCTACACACCAACACACTCTACAAAATACACATTTTGAACAAAGTTTCACCGCGCTGTCCGGGGACGTCCGCGAATCCAAGATGGCGCGCGCTACCGAAAAATCTGACGCGCTTCACGCTCCACGCCGTCCAATCAGCGAACACGTTGCATGTCCGCGAACATCACGCAAGACGATTGGCCAATCAGGACACTGTCCGCGGAGCGAACAGGGAAGTGTGTCCGCGAACCGAACACAGATATCACTAATTTTTTTTGACATACTTTTTGGTCATTTTAAAAACAAATACTGGACGTATTTTCACCAAATTTGCAAAAGCACGCTTTCGGGACCAAGCCGCTGATCCTGGTCCAAATTTAGTGGAATTCCGACCAGCGGTTTGGGCTGTAGGCGCGAGCAACATTTTCTTCCCATTCACTCTATGGAGAGTGAGTATAATGTATACAAATATGAGCATATAGAGGGAAGGTAGAGTAATAAAAATAAAACTATGAGAAAGTGCTCATAACCATAATGATTATCTTCATGCACAGAAAGGATTGCTCTCTTTCAAGCCTGTATCTTCCGCTATCTATATGTTTCATATGATGTGACTGGACCCTAAGTCTACAAATATAGTACCTTTTCAATTTTTACTTTCTGACTGTTACTGAAGAAATCTATGTGGCTTCGATATGTCAGTAAAGGATACAAAGGGAGAGCCAGCCATGTGATGTCATCAGTGATGTCATCAATGACATTTGTGATGTCATCTTTGATGTCCTGGGTGTTAGTGTTAGCAGTGCACGGTGGCGCGAGTTATGGTTGCTTATGTAACCATAACTGCCAAATTTCAGGAGTTTTTCATTTTTACTTTGAGCCATAACGTCCCTTTAACAAAGTTTTTTCACTGAATTTCATAGGTTTTTAGTAGCGCAACTTAACCATAACGTCCCTTTAACAAAGTTTTTTTTACTGAATTTCATAGGTTTTTAGTAGCGCAACTTAACCATAACGTCCCTTTAACAAAGTTTTTTCACTGTATTTCATAGGTTTTTAGTAGCACAACTTAACCATAATATCCCTGACTTCATATACATGTAACATAGAACATACTAACCCCCTCTTAGTGATTTTCATGTCCGCGGACTACCGCCATGTCCGCGGACACATCGAAAATCTGAGCGTGGTGAATGTAAATTTAAATAGTGTGCCCCATTTCCCCTTTGAAGTTGGCTCTGAAAAGAGACGTTTTTTTTTTTTTTACAGATGCTTGACAGACACCTGTTATTTTGTATTTTTTTTCTTGTTTTTTTTTCTTACTTTACTCCTAAAATCTTCACATAACCTTCTCCAAAGCAACCCTTACATTCCAAAATAGAAAGGCATTTCCCGTAAAAGATAAAGAAATGCCATCTTCTTTAAAATTAACAGCATTACTGGCATCAATATTCTCATTGTTACAGAAGAACATACCAGCTCTAAGCATGAAGGCACACATGCCTCGGTTCATGACACACCTATCAATATTTTGCTGAGGACAAAAAAATGAACTATTGTCCCATATTCCCCTAGGTAGTAATCCAGAAAAAATTACTTTTGCATTTGGAAGGATCTTCATTACTGCTTGAACCAAGCGTTCCAAATCAGCCAACAAAGTAGGGGCACTGACGTTGCCCAAATGGAAAGCACCATAGTGCAAAACTACCACATGCGGACTGTTCATCGTGGCCATATCCTCACAAACTTGTACAATTCCCAGTACATTGCAATCAGGCACACTGCTCCACACCACCTCCACTCCTTTCACATCAAAGTTCTTTGCAACATGCCTGCATTCAGCGTACTGCTGTAAACAATGCACAAACATATCTCCGAGCACCAACACCCTGACTTTCTCCACTTCTGCCATCTTCACCACACACAGTCTCTTTCAACACAAATCCACAACCTCGACATCTGATTGGCTGATCCGTACAGTCTTCTTTCCATGTTGGATTTCCTGGAAAAACCCGGATGTAGCACGCCCTGTCCACGAACAGCCGCAGTGTCCGCGGACGGCGTCCACTTTACTCTCTGTGCCATTCCCTCATTGCATACAGCTAAGCAATCACACAATACGAATAACGTCCTCAGAACAACCCCATTTAGTGAATTTTCGAACATTTCAGGACAATTATTATTTCATTATTCAACATATTAACATTACAAATATTATACTTTCATCTTGTACTCTGCACACAATGCTATGTTTCTCCATTAGTAGCTCAGTATACTAGATAGAATCCCATAATACAATGCTATTTATATCAATGCATCGTTCAAAGCACTAATAACGGTATGATATTTATTGCAATATCCTTGACACTTTTTTCACAACATTATAATAAAAATCCCTAGTACACAAATTCAATGAAAAGTACATACACATGTGATGTCATCAGTGATTTCATCAATGACATTTGCGATGTCTTCTTTGATGTCCTGGGTGTTAGTCTTAGCAGTGCACGGTGGTGGCGCCAGTTATTTTTCATAGTTTACCATAACTTGAGATTTTCAGGGATCTTTCAGCTGTACTTAGAACCATAACGTCCTTTAAACAAACTTTTTTTAATATCACGCAAACAATATACAAACATGGCGTGAAAAAAACAACTTCTACAGATGGCTTTACACAGAATGTTGCAAAGTAAGAATTTATGCTCGTTCACAGTGAAGGTCAGCTGCTTCCATAACTTCTACAGATGGCTTTACACAGAATATTGCAAAGTAAGAATTTATGCTCGTTCACAGTGAAGGTCAGCTGCTTCCATTTTTTTCTCGGGCCCCGGAGAGGCTCGCGAAGCGGACTATAAGGTTGTATTGTGTTTTGACCTTGACAGACAGAGATTGTGATGAAAGACTTCTCTTGAAGGAGTGTTGCTAAAACGTAAGAGAAGATAAAGATGAAATTTCTGAAACGAAATCACTTTTATATATTATATCACTATGCGAAAGATCGTTGGCACACGCTGAGTCATATTTTGGGACTGCACCACTCGTAGACAATGGAAATTGCAATTGTACTGTAAGTAACCCTTTAGATTATTTTATACCAAATATAATTACAATAGCGTAGCATTAAAGACCGCTCAAGTTGAACTTGTTAGTTGAAAGTGGCATAATGTTTTCTACCGCGCACTATCACCGCCGAATTGATCCCCTGTCGTTTAGAGGGCTCTGAAAAAGGCAGACGACACAGGGTGGGTTAATAGAAATAATTTAACCGGTCTATAGGCGGTCAATCGCTGTACTCGCTGTGCCACTTCACTGTAGCCTGTCAAGTGGCATAGCGAGTACAGCGCTCGCTTTGACATCCGTGCACAGCTTGCTAACGCAAGTTTGAATCCCGGCAAGGCCAAACTCAGCCTTTCATCATTCCATGGTCGATAAATAAGCACCACACACCGTGGTTAATAATAAGCACCGCTTAGATACCTCACGGTTCTTAGCGCTATATGAATGGGAAAATATTATTATTTTATTATTAACATACTCTGTTGCACTATCTTCGATAGCAAATAGTTTCACGCCCTAATAAATAAAATGATGATTTTTAATGAAGATCGGCTGGTGAGACTAATTTATGTTTTTTAAAACAGGTATGTGGCTCCATTTTGCCTATGTCATGATTTACAGACTCCAGCGGATGGGGTCTTCAACTGCCAGGTGCAGGTCCAAATATGCAACTTCATGACCCTCACCATTTTATGGGACAATCGCCAAGGACCAATATGCCCTTACGCAGTACTAGCGGCTACAAACAACATACCAACCAATAGGGTGGTCTAATGGCTTGTTGTTGGAGCAACCTTCCGATTATCAGATCGACCATTTACTGCTTTTATCATAAACCAACAGCCTATCTACCGCAAAGGAACAACGCGTGGCTCCAAATAAACTTTTGCTGATCGACAGCAGAGACAATAGCAAATCGCTGAATATTCACTAAACATTTCATGTGAAATAAATGTACTTTACCAAATGTACAATCCTGCTGTTTACTTTTAAACCACAGTTTCATATTCCGAATTGTGGCGCACTGAGTTGTAAGCTGATCTAACACCCTCTATACCGCAAAGGAACATCCGTGCCTCAACATGAACTTTTGCGGATCGACAACAAAGACAAATGCAAATTGCTGAATATTCTCTAAACATTTGATGTCAAATAAATGTACTTTACAACATTTACAATCTTGCTGTTTGCTTTTAAATCACCGTTTCATATTCCCAATTGTGGCGCGCTGTGTTGTGACATAATATGTGTTGTCTTCCGGGTTCTGTGTAAAGTCACTTAGGACTGCAGAGAACTGGGCGTGTTTGTTTACGCACCCTGTAACGTCACGGAGTGAGGCGGGGGATATGAATGCTTTGATAATATCAGGCTTAGGGGCGGGAGATATGATTTAGTGTTGCAAAAGCAAGTCAGCCAGGTCAATCGCGCAAGTCATAGGATTATCACATAATGTCGGCGCACACCAGCCGGATTTATCGTTTCTTTAGTGGACAAAAAGTCGGTTGACGCCCCTAGGAAATTGTACAATTAGCGGACAAAAGGAGTGGTCTTAAAACACTTTCACCCTGACAATGAACAATACAAACAACGTTCTAAGAACACCCCCATTTTGTGTAATTGCAACCATTTCGGGACACTGCAAGTGTTCTTAGAACACATTCAACTAGACAGATTACAATACGGACAGCGTCCTGAGGACACCCCCAGTTTGTGTATGTAGAACAGCCGTGTTCTCCGCGGACAAATCGAACGCAACAAAAACGTCTAGCACATAAAAAAACAAAACATTGAACCTATCTCATACTCCCCCACCCTCCCCAAACACTCTTACACACCATCACACGGCACTAAATACAATATTTTATCCACGTTTCACTGCGCTGTACGCGGTCGACTGCGAATACAAGATGGCGGGCGCCACAGAAAATCTGACGCGCTCCACGCCCCTCGCCGTCCAATCAGCGAACACGTCGCATGTCCGCGGACATGACGCAAGGCCATGGGCCAATCGGGGTGCTGTCCGCGGAGCGAACAGGGAAGTCCGTCCGCGAAGCGAACACAGATATCACTAATTTTTTGCCTTACATTTTGGTCATTTTTTAAAAAACTACTGGACAGATTTACACCAAATTTACAAAAGCATGCTTTTGGGACCAGGCCGCCGCTCCTGCCACAAATTTGGAGTAAATCCGTCCAGCGGTTCGGGCTGTAGCCGTGCGCAAAGTTTTTTCCCATTCAGTCTGTGGGAAAAAAAAAAGTTTTGGGACCCCCCCTATAACTTTGCCCCCCCTGGACGAATCCTCACCAAACTTTGCAAAACAATTCAGAGTGACCCAACTACTTTTTTGCAAAGTTTGGTGAGGATCCGTCCAGGGACGGCGAAGTTATAAGCCGCCCAAAAAGTGCTCTTCCAATGGAAACAGCAACTTAACCATAACTACATGGCCACTACCGTGGCCATGTAATGTATTATCAGTTTGCCAAACGAAGTGTAGATACGTCAAATGGCACTTCATTTATAAGCGTTTACATAATTTTGGGACCCCCCTTTTGTTTTGCCCCCTCTTGACAAAATCCCACCAAACTTTGCAAACTCATTCAGGATCAGGTCAGGAATATAATTGCAAAATGCATTTTCATTAAGTAGCGCCAAAGTTATAAGCCATCCAAAAACTGGCCCCAAACATCTGAAGTGTCCCCAAATTTCTCAGGAGTGTTCGCGAACATCTAAACTGTTTGCGGGCTTTCGCGGCAAAAACCACCCGTTTTTTTGCTTCTTGAAGCCATATTCTATCCCATCCTCATCACCCCTCACCTCCCCAGATTATTTGATAAGTTTGACAAGTGCAATGTTGTGTTTTTTAATCAGTTTTTACCGCGATGTCCGTGAAACCAAGATGGTGGGCGTTTCCAAAAATCTGACGCAACTCATGCTTCACCCCAGCCAATCAGCGAAAATGTCACATGTCCGCAGACATGATGCAAGCCGATTAAACAATCGGTATCCTGTCCACGGAGCGAACAGGGAAATGTGTCTGCGGAGAAGACATAGATGTCACTATTTTTTTTAGACCTTCTTTTTGGTCATTTTTTAAAAAAACGACTGGACGGATTTCCACCAAATTTACAAAAGCACGCTTTCGGGACCAAGCCGATGCTCCTGCCGCAAATTTGGTGCAAATCCGTACAACGGTTTGAGCTGTAGGCATGAGCAAAGTTTTTTCCCCATTCACTCTATGGGAAAAATAAATTTTGGGACCTCCCTTATAACTTTGCCCCCCCTGGACCAAACCTCACCAAACTTTGCAAAAAAACAATTCGGAGTGGGACATATACTTTTTTTTTGCAAAGTTTGGTGAGGATTTGTCCAGGGAGAGTGAAGTTATAAGCCGCCCAAAAAGTTCTCTTCCTATGGGATTAGCAATTTAACCATAACTACATAATATAAAAGTATAAAAACCCTGGATCAAATGTACTTAAAATAAGTGTAGCTTAAAACATACTGTGTAACATGCAATATAAATCAAACATATTACCTAAACAATTCCTGTCAACAAGAATATAACAATAAAAATGGGTTTAATCCATCTTTTAAAGTCTGACAGAATGATCAAAGTCACTTTGAGTCCCATAGAGTCACTTTAGAGTCCATTCACCATGAACGTGTAGTTTCACCTGAAAAGTTATTTACATTACGCCCTGGGGGAGGGAACACACTCCGTACCTCGCAACCAGTGGATTCTAATAGCGGGCGGAGAATCTCGCAGCCCCGCTATCTAAGATCAAAAGAATGACGTTCCAAATTAAGGGGAAAAAAGTTTACTGCAAGCAGTATGAAACTCACTTGGCACACCGATTCCAACTATTACGTAATGCATATAAGAAAAAATGGTCCAAGCTTCGTGAAATCAAAACATAGTCCTTTAGCTCGGGTTATTCACGAAAAAGCACCATGATGCATTGTGGCACAGAGACCCTTCAGAAATGAAACATTTGCCATCTTTTTTTTCTGATTCAAGAGATAGCTGTGGTTATACAAACGAATATCGGAAAACAGTAAGCTGAAAAATGGAATTTGAGTTGGAAAAACAGTGAAATGGCATCAGGCTAGAGGTGGGGAGGGTACCATGTGAAATTTGGGAGTTTGGTGGGCTATGGTCCGAGTTTGCAGCTGGAACATTTTCCCATAGTCGTGGTTATTCGCTCCGATAATCACAGCTACCAGAGAAAACAAGATGGGGCAATGGAAGTGAGTCACGCGGAACACGTTCTTGAGAGTTAGGGGGGAAAATGAGAGTTTGTGGAAGTGGGGGGACCTTGCTATGAGGAGAGGGGTACATGCTGAGTTAGTGAGTGGGGATCCATGGGACATTTGTTTTTTTGCCATTTCTCCCATTAATCTACTGATAATCACAGCTATATGTAGTTTATTGTTCTTATAGTGTACACAACATAGAAAGTTGCCACAGCCAAAGGCTGTGGCCACTGTCCTTGTCCGAAGGCACATGGCTAATGGCCAGGGTGTGATTTAAAATATACAGTAGTCATGTGGGCATGGCCAAAGGCCATGGCTTGTGGCGCGGGAGTGATTTAAAAACTACAGTGGAAACAGCCGAAGTCCGTTGGCCATTTAGTGTTTTAAAAAAGACAGTGGGCACAGCTGAATGCTATGGCCAGTGGCAGTGAATAAAATACAGTAGGAAATACATTTCCACTGCCCATGGCTGAAGGTCATGGCCACTGGTGCTGACAAATCTATGGTATAACCAAACCCTTTAAATTCAAGAAAAAAAACTTTAGTTAAAGTGCAGTTAAGGTGACTAAACATAATGCAACAAAACCCTGGAAATTCAGTGCATCGGGAAACTCAGGAGCATTCCAGTTGCAAAGCCCAAGAGCGCATAAATATAAGAGAAGGGATTCACAATGCTGTACAAAATATCATAATGAGGATTATGGCATTATGGAGGGGCATCAACAGGAATGTGCTGCGTTAAACCAGTCCTGAATTTCCTATTGCGCTGAATTTCAATGTGGTTGGAGTGTGATAGGGCTAAAGAGAAATGATTAGTCATATCCTGATTAGTGTTGATGGGTTAACGTCAGATGGGTGAAAGAGCCAGTCGTGAGACTCCACTAATTATTCTGCTTGCTGAGGATTAGGAGAGGTTAGAGAAAGAGCTTCTGAAAATATGTCGACCTAAGGCGCCCTTTTCACCTTCCTTAGTTATGTGGCAGTTGATGAAAGTGATCAACCCTGGCTCACGGGAGAGGCTGGCTGTGCCAGCTTTTATTGCAATCTGTTTTTTGGAACATTTCAGATCTGATGAAATGCCTCAGAGCAGCAGAACCCATGCTGGCTCATGTGTGGTGACTGCCTATTTTTATTTTATTTACATTTTTCTGTCAACCAGTCAAAACACTTTATTCAGCAGAAATTCCATAAAAGTCACAGGCGTAAAAATACAATCAATCAAAATTCATTGCATTTAGAAAAAAAATGCTTATTACAAAAGTGCAAAGTGCCCACTGGAGAAAAGATAAGATTAAACAAGTGTCTTTTTTTTGGGGGGGGGGGTTACGTGGGGAGATTGGAATCGCAGCCCCATTAGCTCTTAGTAATATCAAACCTTGATGACATTAACATATTCAGCAGTTGAAAAAGAAATAGCCACATTTCAAATTAGGATACTTTCAAATTCGTTATTTCCTTTATCATTGACCCACTGAATGTTGCATTAAGTGCCAATCTCTATATACATATTTAGCAACACAGGATACTATGCATAATTCCATTCCCTTTATGTGTGAGTGGGCACCGACTTCCCTAAGTAAAGGGCATAAATAACTTGCCCTCAGTGATTTTGTGGTGACACATAAAAACAGAAAATGAAACTCTGACTCGTTCCCCATACCATTTGCAAGGCAAATGTTTAGCCTCCCCCAGCCCAACGGGCAGTCTGGGTGGCGTTTAGTAGAGTCCCAAACCCCAGTTTGACAAAAAACGATCTGAAGGACAGGGCGAGAGATAGCTGAGATAGCTTTCTAGGCCAAATTCCACTTTTGGGGAGAGAAAGCCTGGGCCACAGTGCAATCACATTGCATTTTCAATCATCTTTCTCCTTGATATGACAATGGCGACCTTCTTTATTCTTCTATAGGCAGCCTTGTATATATTGTGTGGTTCTTCCCACAATTGATCTTGCTAATATCATACATAGATTTCTTCACGTTCACCACCCAAGTATTTCCACCCTGTATACCCAGGTGATGTTTCAGGGCATCTAGATACATCCCCAGATCTTTGGCTCTCCGGCGTCTCACCAGGTAACGTACTGGAGAGAGGGATGCCAGATCACCAGTTGTTTGTACAACAGGCTCCAGATGTGTCATGCATTGGGAGTCCAACTGGTGAGCTGCAAAAGTTGTTTCATGAATGCATTTTCCACCTTTGCAAGGCAAAGAGTGGTAGAATTACACCATAGTTCTGATCCACAGAGGGCAGCCGGGATTGCTTGCTTGCCATACAGCTTAATGGCCGGATGGATTGCCCCTCTCCCACGTCTGTTGATGAAAGCGAGGGTAGCTCCAGCATATTTCCCCAGCATGGAACAAGACTTCTCTAGCTGAATAGTCCATTGCACATTTTCTTTAAAGCGGGTACCCTGGTAGTCATAGAATTAAACCTGTTCCATAGAGTGGCCCTCAACTTCAATATTTAGGCTGCATTGCTTAGAGAATTTGGGCTTGGACACCAGGACTTTCGTTTTGTCAACATTAAGACTCAAATCAAGATCAGCCTTTTTTTAACAAAAGTTGCCAAACAGTTTTTAGCCCACGTTTGGGGTGTGGACAGCAAGATTGCATTGTCTGCATAGAGGATAGTGGGATATCTATCATGTTCCAGCTTTGGGCAATCCACGCTGGCCTCATGGAGTGAGGTTGTGGTTTCTTCCATATATATATATATATACAAAATATTAATGGAGCAAGGGCGCAGACTTGTCTTATTCCCTTTTGAACAGGCAATGGGGGGCTGTGTTCTCTCCATCCAAACAATATCTAACAACTGCCTTATTGTTACTATTCAGCTCCTGGATCAAGGAGATAAAATGGGCAGGGGCTTTTCTTTTCCTTAATACCTGCCACAGTTTATTTTTTGAGACCGCGTCACAGGCGTTCCTCAGATCTACAAAACTGCATATAAATTCATACGGTTACGGACTGTGTACTTTTCGATCAATAAGAATATTCTAAAACTTTGTTCCACAGTTCTTTGGTATCTCTGGAAACCAGCCTGGAGGTCACTGCTGAATCGAGGAGTGATATGGGTCAGTGCTTTGCTGGCGAGTCCCCAACCCCTTGTAAAATGGGACAATAACTGCTTGCTGCCAGGTCGTGGATACCACATTTTGTTCGATAACAGAGTTAAAATGATGATACAACACAGGGCCCCAGATAACAACCACATCTTTATACAAAACTGGAGGGACAAAGTCTCAACGTGGGGCCTTTCCCACCTTTTGAGCTAATATAGCTTTTAGGACCTCAGAGAGGCTGTTGTGGAATGCTCTCTTCACTAAGAGCCCTACAGAGTTGATGGCGATTAATAAGCTACCATTGTCAGAGTCATCATCAGAGTTGCAATATAGGCTAGAGAAATGGTATTACCATGCTCCTGGCAGGATGCAACATTGTAAGGATAAATCCCCATTACGATCTTTCACTGAACTTAGCTTCAAGAAGGTGCTTGAGTCACCTGCTTCATGGGCCATACTTTTATTTTATTTTTAAAAGCACATTTTTAAATGGACTTTGTGTCCATTGGGATTAGTGCATGGTCAGTTGATGTTGAAAAAGCCAAGTTTTGAAATATTTGCACATTTTGAGAATTTGGGGGGCATTCCAAATCGATACTGGGATCGTGTTCCAGAGAGTGGGTGTGTGACAAGATAGAACTGTTTGTGGGTTATCTCTTTGAAGACTGGTTGTGTTTTTAGCCACATGGCTAATTTGCTGTGTATGGAGTGTGTGCCACCAGATAAGTGGAGCATAGCAACAAGGTAGTGTGAGGCGTCCGAAATGTGAGGCAGACAACTTGGTAGAGGTTTTTCACAAGGTGCCATTTTTTTTTTTTACTCAAACGGGTTTGACAAATGCCTCACTATCCCTAACCTAATAACCTAATAAACTAAAGAAAAGACACTAACAAAAGGAATCTGTTTCTCACAATTTTACATACATCAAACTCATAAAGGCAATTCAAATGTGTCAGAAATAAAAAGTATATTCAACTTAAACCTAATAACTGTGTATCTGTATAACCAGGGTCGCATTCCCTTCGCAGACTCAAAGAAGGAATTGTAACCGAGTTTTATTCATAAAGTTTGTCTTACTCCAAAAAGTCTTTCACTCTTGTAACCAAGTGTTGATCATAAAGTTCCTCTTACTCCAAAAATTCTTCCACTTGAACTTTTAACAAAAGTACAATCAGATGAAAAAGTTTGTATCTCTTCAAGTATAGACACACGTTCAATACAGTCTCTTCTTCTTAAGACAAAACTTCAACATGATTTCTTCTTCTTAAGGAAACAAATATACTTCACAATTCTTCTGTGTAAACAATAGTTAGGATGATTCCTCCACAATAAAAATAAGTTCAATACTTTTTATTTGTCTTAACTTTCAACCACAATACATTACTACAATGATTTCTTCCTGGTCCACTAACCTGATAGCACTACCACTAAAAGGTCCCTATCCTGGGCTACCCAACTACCAGGAAAAAAGCTCCTAACACTACTACAAGTACTCTGTGGTGAGGTTTACTTCAAACCTTTTGAAACATCTTCGACTTTCGACAACAACAAAATGTACGATTTCCTGTGTGAAAATATGAGACACATTGGTGCTGTTTGTTCCACTGTCATATTTGCCACAGACAATGCACGCTATTCTCCTCTCCTCCTGGATACTTTATACCGGAAGGGTTTCTCTCCTGCCACTCTTGTATTCCCACTTTTACATCAAACAACTGCTGACAATGATTCTGTGTTACAATAGCCCCTTCTTGTGTTAGGCAATGCTTGTTGATGTCTTCCTCAACTATTACCTATTCTTCAGTCTGACAATAATGGTTACAATTAGCTGACTTCAGTATTGCACTCTCTTGGCTTTGGCAATGATGGTTAAAGTTAGCTTGTTTCAAGATTGCCCTCTCTTTACTTTGGCAATGGTGGTTATGATTAGTTTGTTTCAATATTGCCCTGTCTTTAATTTGACAATATTCTTGGCTTGGAAATAGTAATTGTAACATTTCTTTTCTTGTCTTTTGTCAACGTTGCTAAAACACAAATATGATTCTCTTTTAATAGTTTGGTATTCAAAATAAGAAAAATTAGCAAGCAGTCAACTATGGAGTATTCCGAGATTACAAAGCAACGGTAAACTCACTGGATTCCTCATACATGTCCGCTGGAGCTGCTGCTGAATCCAATTCTTCTTTTTCTGCTGATTTCTGTATTACCAACAGCTTTGGTCATTTTCTTGTGGCTCATTCCACTCAGGAAGGGGCTCTTCTCGCTCCTAAAGTGCTCCTGTCCTTGCCTGCCACCGGAGCAAGACGCACAATCAGAGGAGTGTCTCTCTCCTCGGGGCAAAGCATTTCAAAACAGGGCTTCCCTCTGCACGACCTCTGCTCTTTTGATCTGCAAACACAAAGACCCTCTCATGGTGAACACCGCTTCTGATACAGTGGTGGTTCCGGTGTCTTCGGTTTTTCACTCCTGCTGCTGCAACTGCGCCCTGTAATGTCTTCTGCCTCTCCTTCTTTTTGTTCTAATGACCTGCACCTAAGGAGGCTTTATACATTCAAAAGTCCCACTCAGGTGTGGGTCATTGGAACCACTAGATTGCGCTTTGTAGTTTTGCACTTCTGAGTCTGTCTTCCTTGTCCCAGTACTTTGGGAATTGTGGGACTTGAAGTCCCCAATGTTCTGGTTTCCATATTCTGCATAGGAGTCAATTTTACAATAGGCCATTAAGATTGTAAGACCTCTAGGGAAGTTATTAAAGGGTTTTTCCCAGTTTTCCTGATCTGGTTCCCCTCTCATGTGATCCTCCAGAAGAACACCACCCCCAGGGTCAGGAACAGGAAGTGTCTGCCTCCCTGGCCACTTGAGAAGGGTCCCAAGCCAGGGTTTCTGGGATAATCACATCTGATTCATCACAGTATGATGGTGTGCCTCTTGGATTGCTTTGTAGATGATACATGCAATCTTGAACAAAATCCTAGCCTGGAGTTGTAACCAATGTGACAAATACGATTAACCTGATTTTGGGGTATCTCCCTTGACCCCTACCTGTCTCTCTGCAACATTTACTGTTATGCTTATGTACCAACATTCTTCCTATGTTCTGTTTCTGAAGTTTACCAGTGCTTTGACACTTACGGGTGTGGTCACTGTCATAAATGCAATTAAAAAAAAAGAAAATTAAAATGTAGTTTACGTAGGACAGTGGTGATTCGGTCACATTTCCGCACACCCGTAATAAGACATGCTGCAGTGTGGAAGATTGCTTGGAGGGGAGCCAAGTTAGTGGCTGGGAGCCCTGTCAGGAGGGAATTTCCCCCTTCCATGTGCAAGACCAGAATGGCCTCAACCATGGTCCGGAACTTCTGTGGGGTTTGATTTAGCAAAGGGTGGAGATTTGGAGGCAGGCAATTTGGGTCATTTTGGCTATGTGTTTCCAGAAGGACCGGCTACTGTCAGTGTTGAAGCCTAAGGATTTTGCTGAATCTGAGATTTGAGATTTAAATCCTTCTAGGCGCAAATCAGTGAGCCATTGTTGGACAAGTTGTTGTTTAAGGGGGGGGGGGACCGATGAGAATGAATTTGGTCTTAGCTGTGTTAAGTTTGAGGTAGGCAGCTGACATCCCAGACTGGATGATTGCTAGGTAATCACAGAGTTGACTGACTTCCTGTGGACTTTTTATTATTATGTACAACTGAGTATTTTATGCATTTTGGTGGGGGCTTTTTCAGGGTCTTTGAAGAGTCAATCCAGAGGCTACCTACACAAGTTAAACAGGATTGGTTTGATAATACATCCTTTGGGGACTCTGCAGGTTACCTGGAGTCATTTATAATGCAACTTGTTCACCTTCACAGACTGGTGTCTGCCTGAGAGGTAAGGAGGTTCACCAATTCAGGACAGTGACAGAGAATCCAATCCTGTCGGCGTGGAGGGAGAGAAGGATGCAATGGTCGACTGTGTCAAATGCAGGCGAGAGGTCAAGGAGGACAAAGGGGCACAAGCCGTCCTTATCCATGATTGGAGGGCACCAATCACCACCTGGATGGTGGTCATTTCGATGCTACATTTGGGACAGAACCCAGGCTGATAGTCATTTAGGAGGTGTAGTTGATAGATTCTGGTGAGTAGTTGTTGAGTGACTACATTTTCCAAAATGTTGTCAATAAAAAGGAGGTTCATTATGGTAGCTGGACAGGTCGTCTGAGCCTAGGGTATTTTTTTTTCAAAAGAGGCCGCATGAGACCAGTCCTGAGGGTGTCTGGGAATTACCCTTTTATGAGGAAGGCATTAATGATGCTGAGTGGTGCATTGAGTATCTGGCACATCAATTATTTTATGATAGAGGGCGTGATGACATCATCAGATTAGGAAGTATGTTTGATAGAGGTAATTGTTTTAGGAAGTCTGGCGGAGAGAGAAGAGAACATTCGGTCCAGATGGGTAGTGCGAGTGCTGGAGTTGAGTGCGGAGGTGCTAATTTTGTGGGAGGCTAATTTGATGATCTGTCTAATTTTGTCTATTTTTTCAATAGAATAATTGTTGATTCCTTTGCATTTTTCCTGAGTTGTTTGCACATTGGGGTCAGGTGAGGGTTTGGTACAATGCTTTACTACTTCAAAGAGGGCTTCATTGAATCCTACATTTGGCACAGAGAGGTTTGAGATTAGTGAGATGTCCAGGATTATGATTTTTGCACCTCCATTTCTCCAGGGCTTTGATTGAGGCATTTTTCAATTGAAGCTCAGGGGTGTGCCAAGGGGCAGATTGTTTTGTCCGAATCCAAGTGGTTTTAGGGGCGCATATGTGCCCACCAGATTTATAGCTGAGTTGTTGACTAATTTTAGGAGGACCGAGGCATTCTCTTTGGTGGGGAAATCTGCACATTTTTATTGTAGCTCATTGACAGGGTTTTGAATGAGCGATATCGAGTGACTGAGTGAGGGGGCTTTTAGCCTGACCTTTGTGGGCTGTAGTTAAGTGGATGAACCACAGTGGGATGATGGCATGGTCAAATCAGTCTAGTGGGATAGGCTGTGCACAGAAGAAGAAGGGGGATGATGTAAAGACAAAGTCTAGGCTTTTGCATTTGTTGTGTGTGGCAGAGACCACAATTTGATTAAGGTCCACGGATTCAGTAGGTGCAAAAAGTGTGCTTTGTTGTTGTCGCTGTGAGACTCAGGGATGTTAAAATCTCAGTGAAAGACATTAGTGTGTGATAGTTCAGCAGAGGCGAGTATGGTGGCAGTGAAAGTGTCAGTCGTTGCACATAATATGCTGTACACTGGGTGGTGAGGACCCTTTAGTGAGTGGCAGCCACAGTAACCTCTTTGAGTGGGACCAATGTGTTGTCTGGTGCATTCATTCCTGCCTGAGAGAATCTTTGCACCTAAGTTCTACTATGAGTGATGACAGTATCAGCATTATGCAAATCATGTAAACCTCTCATAAGAAAAGACACCTCTTTGTGTCACTTATGCACACCTGGGTTATTTATCAGGAGACTGTTTAACTAAGACCTCCTGCGCTGTAGCATGATGTCTGAATGCTGCTCTGGATGGAAAGAGGTGCGACAAATATGCAGTCCTCAGGAACGTCTGTGTCTATGCAGTTTATGTGTACCTAAGACAGTGTTCGACACAATACTTAGGCAGCACCTGTGGGAGGTGTTGAGGGGGCTTGGTGACCTGCCTGCACTCTTGACCATTATACAAAGCCTGTACACAACCAACACAGCAGTGGTCCGATGTGGCACTGATGGAAGTACCTGCAGCAGAATCAAAATTGAAAAGGTTTTCCGCCAAGGGTGTGCTTTGGCCCCGAAACTATTTAGCATTTTCATCAAGGAACTTTTGGCCTCCAAAATGTTGCTTGCTGAAAGGATACCGGACCTGCTGTTTGCGGAAAATGCTGTATTGTTATCGCTGACACCTATTGGCGCCCGCAAGCAGTGGGACCTATTTGTTGCCTTCTGTAAGGAAAATGGTTTATCATTAAATGTAACCAAAACTAAATCTATGGTTTTCAAAATGAGTGTCAGGAAAAAGTGCAAGGATCTTAACCTAACCCTGGAAGAGGATGACATAGATCAGGTATCCCATTACGATTATTTGCGGGTCAGAATGATGGGATCAGGAGGTTGGGCAATGCAAATAGAAAAAGACAGAGTCACCTTGGGTAGATATAGTGGTGCTCTGGGGCAGTGCTTGTTTCACTGGAGGCCTATAAGGCCCAAGCAAGACAGGCTGACATTTACAGGGCGGAGCTATGGGGGTAGATGGACACACATGGACTGACGACAGCTGAAAAGAAATACTTAAAAAATATACTGGGGCTACCGCTGAGCACGCCTAATATCCCACTGATATTAGAAACGGGCATGAAGGGGATTAAGTCCATCAGCAAACTTCGCACTCTATTCTTTTGGGTACAACTCTGGTCCAATGAAAACCTTGCAAAGTATAGAGATGCACTGGTGCACGTCCTAGCGCAGCCAGGGGGCACATCTGTGAAGTGGGCTGTAAGAGATGTATGAGGGACTTGGACCGTGGGTACTAGTGTAGTCACCCGAGCACTATCGCCTCATGTTCAAAAAGCGTGGTACACAGTGCTGCTCTGACTAAGGACCAGCCAGTATTAAAATGAAGGAAGTATATGAGGGTTACCTGGACTATGTAAATCCCGAAATCAAGAGGTCGTTGTACGCCAAGTTTCGGTTTGGGATATAGCCGACGGCAGGATTGAAGCATAAGTGGCATAATGATGTCTCTCCTGTGTGCCCCTTGTGCAATGGGGCGACCGATGATCTAGATCCTTTTTTTTAATGTTATGCCCAGTCACACTGCTGCTAAGGAAGCATTTCTTAAAGCCACTTTTTTTGCATTCGTGACTGCAGGTCTATTGGGGATGCTATGGCACTCTGTTTAGATATAACAGACAATCCAGCCGTGTATGCCACTTGCACATATCTTAAATGGGCATGGAGTGAGATCAAAAACACGTCTGTTAAATGTCTCATAAATGTACAGGTATACAAATGTGCAACCATGCGGACATGCAAATCAGATTTCATATTTATGTTTTATGTGATTTGTATTGATTTGTGTTTTTATGACCCTGGTTGTCGAAGTAAAGCTTATTGAACTTGTAAATTAAATCAATGATGGTCCACATGATTGGTCGCTGTGGTGGTCCACATGATGAAATTATAAGGAGTGTTTATATTACTGTAATACGTCAGAGGTACCCAACCAAACATACTACCATAAACGGCATAGACATGCACAGTCCGGTTGGCAGTGGCTGAGATTATATGGTTGTTAGAAAAAGACAGTTAGTCAAAGGATTTTAAGGGCTGCAAGTTACGTGGATCTGAGATGAAAGCAACCGAATATGGAGAGAAACCAATGGAAGTTCTAGGTGAGTTTTGATAACTTGCTGGAATTCAAAGTGAAAAGAGCTCTAGCATCTGTACAGGATGTTTTCAAAGTTTGGGGTGATCACGCGAGACTGTGCATTACATCTGAACCCAATACCACTGAACAGTTGAAGGAGGTGAAACAAGCCCAACAAGCAGCAGTTTCAAATAAAGTGGGCTCAACCTAATCAGGAAGGCATTATGTTGAATACAAGTGTTTTTTCATTTGATTCGGATGAAACATAAAGCAGGGCCCACAGTGTGGAAGGTTAGTAAAATTGCCTTACCTCTCTCTCAGGAATGAGGTAACAGAAACGCTTGAAAGGTTGAAAAAAGAAGCTATAATTAAACCAGCAGAAGCCTATACATGGAGTAGTCGCTTGTTGGTCAGAACACCTAACAGGCCTGTCAGACATTGCATTTACTTATGAAGGTTAAAGAAGAATGCCATCATGGAAATATTTCTGTTACCCAACATAGTGTCACCAAATAAAACTGAACCAAAACTCACAGCATTCATCAGTGTCCTCCAACAGCAGTTTCCAGAAAAGCAGGCATTACCTTTTGGGTAAGGTTAATGATGTACGATTTTAGCAGAATGATATTTTGATCGTGAAATGGACAGGACGGGCATTATGCTAGAATGATTGTTGTCTGCATTTTCTGGATCAAGCTGGGATGACTGTAAGCTTAGAAAAGGTCAATCTGGGAAGTGCACAGTCAGTTACTTGGGTTATGAGTTGTCAACATATAGTACGAAAGCCAGGTTAGATTTGTGTTCTTTTGTTGCATTAATGCCTCAACTGAAGAACTAGGAGTATGTGGTGTCCTTTTTGCCACTCATTACATTCTATTAAACATTGGTAACAACATATCTGATGAGGACAGATCAATGTGAAACTTGATCAGGAAGGGTTTTCTATTTGAGTAGTATACTCATTAAAACAGAGTGACCATGAAGTGATGGCAGTACAGAGTGATGGCGTGACAGGGAATACAGTAGCAATTTCCTCACGGGTACTTAGAAATCTAGGGTAGAGATATTCTCCCATAGAGAAAGGGGCCTTTGGTTGCTCCTGGACAATTAAGTCTCACCACAAGTTTCATGATAGGTCACTGGATAGCAATGTCTAAAACGTAATGATGAACATATTGTGGGGACAATGAATGTAAGGGCAGATATCTTGTGCTTTTTCCAGTTAGAGAAACTGATGATTTTTCTGGTGGGAACTTGTTGGATGAGGAGGACGTGTTCAATGTTTCTGTGTATGAAACGGAGAGTGGACACAATGTGCACAAGAAGATGGAAGGATTTAGATATGTGTCTGGTGTTTGGCAACGATTATGAAGTTGATTGGTTCAGAAATGTAAATGATAAGGTGGCTGTGGTCCACTGGAGACAAATCAGATATTTCATGCTAATCCAGTCTTTGTGGTAAAATAGCAACTGTCATTAGTTCTCGTTTCCAATAACGTTTGTTAGCTGAAAGGTTTTTCTTCCCCACTCCTCCTATGTGTTGCTGTTTGTGTTGCCCTATATCTAAGCATGCACCCCCATTACAGACGATTCCTCTTTCTTATATATGATCTCATACATTAACTACCCCCTCCACTCATCACAATAGTTACCTGCATTAATGCTTAAGGCTCACAGCACCCGTATCCAATATTAAGCCTCTCTTTTTTGCTGGTTCATCTCTGAACCAGTCTCTCTTCTGATGCCATGACCCATTGTCCCATGCGATACTTTCATTGCATTTGGCCTTCTTCTTTGGGGACATTGATGTTCATTTTCAGACATGTGTTTGCCTTTTATCCTGCTCTAGTCTGCATTTCTAGATTGTTCGACCCATCTCGAATTCCCCTCATCAACCTCTTTCATAACCTTCCATTTCCATTCCCATCTTACCTTCTCTATGGAGTTCCATTCTTTTGTCGTCTTCTCTCGTTTTTGTCTTACACTCTCCTGTAGTTTGTGCTTGATTGAACTACCTCAAATCCATTCATATACCTTGTTCATCTCTTCCATTTCCCATCCCATCATAATCTGACATTCACTTCATCAGCGCATGGGGCATTGCCGTATAATTCATGGTTTGGCCTCCCTATTTAGAATCTGCCCTACCACTCCTTCAGCTGTATTCCTGACTTGTTTGGTTTACCAAGGTTCCTAGGTACCAAGACCCTAACTGTAGATCTTCATATTTGCTTTGGCTCCGTGTAGTGATGTGCTTTACTGAATGGATGCATGCAAGATTGTCTGGAATGCATGCGGTCAGAGGGGATCATATAAGGTGAGAATGTTGATGTATGAGTGAGTGAGTGCTGATGTTCCAACCCAGGCCGTTGGAAGATGTAGCCAGGGTGGTGGGTGCCAGTGGGTTCCTCCTATGTATCTCAATGACTAAATGAGTAATAGGAATAAAGTACCTATATGGAAGGGCGCAGTCCTAATCTCAGTTAGCGCCATGTTGGATTTGTGCACTGCTAGTATAATAACATGCAAACAAAGGTCATTTTCTTGCAGTACATACTTTCTTTATGCCCAGTCGTCGCCATAAAATAAAAGGTGTGCTTTTTATCTCGAGACCTCGTCAGACCAGGTAATACGCTGGTTGGAGCTCCTTTCAGTGCACTTTACTGCTGATGCCTCTGGTCTGAACACATGCACACAACAGTGCATTGTGAGAAATTGGCATCCCACATGACACACCTAATAAAGGTTCAAACAGTGTTGTTCTAGAGCAAGGGGTGGTTGGGAGGGGTGTCTGCAAGATCTAGTGGTTGATATAAAAGATAAAGGATCTTACTTTATAGATAAGACTTTATGAATCCCTCTCTAGGAATAACCTATTATTAACACAGATGAGATGAGTCAAATAAAACAGTATTACGATTAAAATAATGTAAAAGGTTATCCCGGGTCAAATAGCCTCCCTGAGTTAAGTGAGTGGCTGGAGCCCACGCCTATCGTGCAGCCATTCGTGTAGTTAACTACCCATTTCTCTTTTAAAATTGCGTATCATAGATGGTCTGTTTATTCCAAACATTTTAGAATATACCTTCTTTTCTGCAGTTCTAATCTATGGTCCATCTGAATAGACTTGATCTCTACCAAGCTTGCCCAAAGTATCTCTTGCCCCTTCTTCTTCATCCACTCCCTAATTCTGTGCCACGTGCACGCTCTGTCCTGTCAATTTCTTCCTACTCCTATTCCGTATCAGACCAAGGTCTGCATAAAGCAGGTGGGGAACAATATGTCAACTTCCAGAAAAGCGTAGGTGCTCTGAAGCCACTATGTTGGTGTATTTGTGCAGTGTAATAGACTTGTAACATGACATAAAGTACAATAACATAGCATGACGTATGGGTCCCGTGGGAGAGTTCAAGACCAAGGGCTGCATATCATCTTACTATTACTGGCCTGGCATGTGTGAGGGTAAAATACAGGTTTGTGGTGACTGTCAGAACAACATAGTATAAACCCCTCGGTTGGTCAAAGTTCCCAACCTGCCACATCATTAGTCATCTTGATCCACTAAACCTTAAAGTCTGTGCACTTCGTATGAGGTCGTCCCTGTGAACGCATACTCACAGCTGTTTCACATGTATGCACACTCAATGATAACAGTTCATGGGCCGTATTTCTCCAAATCGTATTTTGGAGAGATGGGTTTTCCTCAGGAATAGTGAGAGGCAATGGCACAGAGATGTTCTCTGGAAATGTCCTCATTTTCACGTTTAGACATTGACGTCGAATACATTGTATGGAGGAGGTGAGCTTGGCTTGTTTCTATGAGTGCTTACTACATCCTCGTGTACTTCAGAGGTGTTTCCGTGCATGTGTTTTGGGAACAGAACCCGATTTGACATAAACGGATTAGCATATAGTAATGTGACCGGATATGAGCGCAGATTTAGTGGGCTTCATGGATTGGCTGGAAGTCAGCAGAATGTTGCTTGAGTTGAACTCTGATCTGATCGTGGTTATGCGGTTTGACCAACGCATGATTTGCATAACTGCTTCCACATCATCCATGGTGTGCCAGGATACCACTCCCCGGGGGCAACACCGTAGAAATATGCATGCACGCACATTTTCATTCGGAATGCTCAGCCTGCTTGATTCCTTTCGGCTTTCAGCAATGGTTATATGTGTGCTGAGGTCCTTGCAAAATGCCCAAAAGATAACATTTAAAAAAAAAGATGCACAAAAGTCCAACACAATAAACACAGTGCATCGAGCCATTCTATTGGACAAGCAATGTGATAAAAAACGAACGAGAATGAAGCATTGTTATTGATGGCAGGTTACTTTGATGTATGCAACATAATGTAAGGTAGAATGGCGTATTCAGAAACGCACATTATTTGCACGTGGATTTAGAGTCTGATGTGACAGCTACTGATATGGGAAATAGAAGCCTATAGTCATAGGCTAAACAGACGCAGTCCGAATCTGCTACAGGACGCGTTTTATGTGTTGTCTGTCAGCTGACGTGTAATTAATAAATGCAGGAAATGTCGTCTGCGGAATGTTTGCAATTATGATGGCGCTCACAAAGTTTACTGTTACAGTGCACAGACGCTATCACTCAACAACAGCGCAATCCATCATACTTTTTTAGACCACAAGTAGTACCCATGTTTCAAGTCCTTTTAAGCTACCAGATGCCTCAGGGTGAGGCGCGCTATATAAATGTAAAAATAAATAAATAATAATGGATTAAAAATAGAACTGATCATTGAGGCTCAAACGTATGCCCGTGGAGGGGCTCAGTTGCTCTAAATTGGCCATACATTGATTCCCATCCAGTAACCTATTTACCTGGGCACACAGGTGAGAGAGTGGCGCTTACCATGTTGGGAATATAGCCCTTTTCTAAGTGATGAAACAATACCACGGGATTGGCAATGTAGTATCCCGGTCAATCATTGCTACGCACTGAGTAAAATGACATGTTGAACAAGTCCATTATTCAGAGTAAAGGAAGAACGTAAGCAGCCCGACACAGACACAAGTGCGTATCCAAGAGGCCGCTTTTCTGAACTGTTACTCCACCGCTTCCTTAGCACGTTGACTGTTAAAGGGTACACTGTTTCACAAGCAGTAAGAGGGAAGATGTTGTGTTGTAGAAACAGTTTGCACTTCAAGAGGCTACCCCCAACCGCAGTGGTTGAACCGCTTCACTAAAAGAGCTCATGTTTCTCCTGGTCATAATTTGACTGCAGGGACCAGGTATGTTTGCACTCGTAGCCAAATCCCTGCCACCTAACCTTCGTAATTTGCATGGCAGAGTGCAAATGGCCAGAACCAAAGGCTACAGACACACGTGTACACTGCCTTTTACCCTGCACTTTTGAATGCCGCTGTGCAAAGTGAGTAAACGCTGCCTGCCTTTTGCCCTGCACTTTTGAATGCCGCTGTGCAAAGTGAATAAACGCTGCCTGGCATGCTCACATGCCAGGCAACATTTACTTTTATTTGTGAGCCCTGCTTGCCATGCTCGCATGGTAAACAATATTCACAGTTACAATGCGTGATTGTCAGGGAACTTTACAATGGAACCCCATGGGGCCCGCCTGCTTTAGGCTGGAGAATAAAGCTGGCCGACCCCATAGGGCTCTCAAGCATGTGTGCCAGCCGCGAATGATGGAGCATTTGTATGGTGCAGAGGACGTTGCGTTCCAACCCTCCTCTCCACCATGCAAACGCATGAAAATGCGGCCTGGCCGGATTGAAAGCCATTCGATCAATTTATGGCACTGATGAACATGAGCTCCAATGAGCTTTCTTTAAAGCTTAATGATTTATTTTTTATAACTCGCTTAATAGCACAGACGATTCTCTGAGTGTGGGACCGGGATTTGAATTTGTGTTGCTTTGTGTTGTCTTGCTTCCAAAAGAAACATGTTGCATCTGAGCTATCCTCACGGCCTAATTTAAGAGTAATGTGGTAGGCAAAGATCTAGAGGTACACACTTACATGCAAGCACCTTTCCTATGGAATTTTCTGGAGTGGTAAAACGCAAACTGTAATTACTATCAAGTAGTACGTTTTTAACATAATGCAACGTATTTGCTTTCTTAAAAAATTAATGGCTTACTATATCCGATATATATGTCAATATGAAACATTAGAGGACTTGTGTACTATGAATTCTGCTACAGTCACAGTTCGGTGATTCAGTGGTTATGGTACTGAGTACAGGAGAATGCTAGCAATACTTTAGAGTTATAATTGTTGCCACTTGCAATTCTACTCTGCCCTCAGTCTTGGCTGAACAATGTAATGTTGAATATTCCTCTTTAGTTTGAAGCACTTACCCTTTAGGTTAGTGTTACCTTTGTAACTCACCTGTTGTCTTACGTGTATACATTTTTTGCTTTTTGTTTTGCCCTAGTATATGTCTCACTTTTTTACACCCTTAAACTGGCTCACCACTTGTGTAGGCACCCTTAGCGGGAATGCCCCATCTTCTTCAAATATGTCATTGTAAGTCATGTCTGATTGTAATTGTCATTCCCGTACTGCAAATAAATACAAATACACTTAAATACAAAACACTCTACAAGAGAGGGGGTTAGTTGAAGTGTAGAATGGTGCAACACACAAACGGTAGACTACTGTATAATGCATCTCACCATTGAGTATGTTTTGGCTTTGAAATGGGAGGTGGGAGTGGAATTGGAGGTTGTGCTGTTTCATGGACGGGCATTTTGAATTGGGGCTTTTCCAAAACTAGGCTTCAGTCATAGTGTTTGTAGTGTTGCATGCAATCGGAAAGGTCTCTGGAGTAGGGAAATGCATGTTATGTTATCTTGTATTATACCACGCACAGTTACCATTGGTATGGCCTCCTGGTACTCTGGCGTCTCTGCAAGAAAGAGGGCGGGTGGATTAGTGAGGGAAGAGTGATAGGATAGGTCCAGAACCAGGAGAAACTGGTGTCTGTGCATGTTGTCACTGGCGTAACAGGGGCCCCTGCACCTCCCACGGTGCGGGGGGCCCCGCCAGCACATGTCCTAGGAGGGGGCCCCAATGGAGAAAAAAAATATATTTTTTTCAAAAAAAATTGTTTTTTTTCTTTTTGAATTCAGTCTTCATCCAAAAAGAAATTATTTCTGTAACAGAAATAATTTCTTTATCCAGGCAGAGTGACTACAAAAAGAAAGTTTCTTTTTGAAGTCCGAGGGCTCCGCCCTCCCCATGGCATCGAAGACGCTAGGCTCGAGGCCTCCATGTCATGGGGTGGGGGGAGCCCTATGACTTCAAAAAGAAATAGTCTATTTTTGAAGTCACTCTACCTTCACAAAGAAATTATTTCCGTTATGGTTTGGTCCTTAACGGAAATAATTTCTTTATGAAGTCAGGGGGCCTCATTACAGGTTTGGCGGTAATCGTGCCAGTGCTACCGGCAGGTTGCCGTCGGACCCGTAACGATTTACTGGTGCCCAACTTCCCAGTAACACCAGGGGATTACAACCCCCGGCGGTCCGGGAAGTCAGGCGCCGGCAAATAGTAAGTCCCAATTTCCATAGAGCCCTATTGGACTCTATGGGAATGGGGACCACGGAAGCACCGGCACCGTTACTAACGGTGCCGGTGCTTTCATGAAAACTCTGTGGGTGGGGCCATTCTGCCCGGCAGATCTGACCTCCCGGGTGGGACGGCAACCGCCCGCAGAGCTGTAATATGCCGGTTCGGAAACAACAGTGCCGGTAAGATTACCAGCACCGTTGTTTCCAGACTGGCACATTTGTAATGAGGCCCAATTTCATTTTGAAGTATTAGGGCTCCCCTTAACCCCATGATGTGTGCCTGTGTGAGTGTATGGTGAACGGGTACACACTTAAATGTATGGGTGGGTGCCTCGGTGTGTGTGACTGTATGGTGAAAGGGTGCACACTTAAATGTACAGGTGGCTGCCTGGGTGTGACTGTATGGTGAAATAATGCACACTTAAATGTATGGATGGCTGGGTGTGCATGTGTGTATATGGTGAAGGTGTGTGTGCTTGCGTTCAGGGGCGCAACAAAACCTACATTTCGGGGGGCTAACCCTTCAAATGTTGCGAGAGGCGCTAACTTCATGGGCGGTGGGGGAGGGGCAAACTTATTTGTTTGGGGGCATTTCATTTCTTTACTCATTTTAATGAGACTATTCTAGTGCAGCTTCAATGTTACAAGCAGTTAACGCTCTCCTTTAAGGTTGAAAGCACCCACTAATGGACTGCTGTCAGAATGAGTGGTCTTCTGTTCCCTCGCTACCCTTCCAATCACTCCACTGGCATGCAAGTATTAAACCCACATCACAATTTCAATTGCATAAAACATTTGGCATTTGAAAGCAGGTACTAACAGTGAAATGCTTTATGTTAGTATTAGCTGGGCTCTTGTTAACAGCGAAACCCAGGTGCCATTTAACATCCGTGCCCTGTTCTGCCTGGCAACTGCTCTAAAAGTCAGCCAGGTCGAATCAACAAACATAGCCCAAAGTTTCAGGGGGAGTGCTGAATCCCAGTCAACTCAATGGTGTTGTACCAATACTTGTGTTTAATGTCTTGATTACTCATTACTCCTAGCCCTATTCGTCCTCGTCCCAGTGTGTATGAGAAAGTACTTGTGTACAAGGCACTCTGCCTCAGACACAAGTACTGGGATGAGGCAGAGGTAAATGGAGGTGATGCCTGATTTAGCTACCTGCACTCTTCGTTACTTCTAGTCCCACTCTTCCTCATCCCAGTACTTACCTATGAGGCAAAGAACCTCATACGTAAACTCTGGGACAAGGAAGAGTGACATGGAGGTAATTCTGGGCCAAGGAGATGATTTTGGAGGTTGGGGTAGGGTTGGTAGGGAGAGCGGATGTGTGGGGGTGCAGGTTTGTGCAACAAATCATAATGCTGTCTATGTCCAGGTTAAGCAGGCATGATATGTGGTAATAGTGGCTGGAGAGGCATTTTGGTGCAGCCAGTCTAGTCATTCCTCAGTTTGGTATGACTTTTTTTTAACTGGGAATTTCTGATAAAGCAGTCCTGCTAAGTGAATTACCTGGCTAGATTGCCATTTGGGTGCTGCAGTCTAGCCATTTCTTACTGCGGCATTGTATATTTTCCTGGACAACTGTGATCAAATGATATGATATAAGTCATTTATAACGCGCCGGTACACAAGTGTTTCTAGGTGCGACAAGAAAAGGGAGGAAAGATAGAGGGAGGACAAGACAAATGATCTTACTAAGCCTTGTGTCATTCAGATCGTGCAAGTGCGAGAACGAGAAGTGCAAGGGGAAAGGAGGGGGGAAGTGCAAGGGAGAGGGGTGGGAAAACAGGGCAGCAATGCTCGGAGTAAGTGCAGCCAGGGCAGCGTGGCTCTGGGTATTGCAAGGCGAACAAGGGACTGTAGGGTTAGAGTTACAGCCCCTAAGTGCTTGGCAAGCCCAGAGGCAGTGCAAGGGTGACTGATCAAGAATTAGTCTGGACTCAGTGAGACAATGAGGGTAGCAAAGCAACCAGTCGGTACAGCGGACAAGTAGGTCAGGTAGGCCACCAGGGGAGGGAGAGAGAGAAAGCAGAGGAGAAGAGGAAAGTTTTGAGCTGCTTCCGGAACTTCAGGTGGTCCAGCTCAAGTTTGAGAGGTTCAGGGAGGCTATTCCAGAGGGAGGCACCTGCAGAGGAGAGAGATCTACCCCCACTCTCTGCCTGGAGAAGGGTTTAACCCTTAGAGAGTTGTAGGTAGCTGAGTGGAGGGCTTGAGAAGGAAGATATTTTGGAAGAGAGCGTTGGATGTACTGCGGGCCCAAGGCCCAGAAAGCCTTGTGGACAATGCAAAGGGTGTTGAGCTTGATCCTTGCAGCAACTGGGAGCCAGTGGAGATATTTCAGGGCTGGAGAGATAAGATCCCTGCGATTGAGGCCAAGGATAAATCTTGCAGTCCTGTTCTGGATTAGTTGCAGAGGGTGGAGAGTAGAGGAAGGCAGATTGAGAAAGAGGCTGTTGCAGTAGTCCAGCCTAGAGAGAATAGGGCTCTGGAGACTGTGAGCTTCTGGGGGAAAGTGAGAAAGGGAAGAGTTCCTTTGAGGAGGAGCATCTGGTAGTGGGACTTATTTGTGACATCCGAGATGTGAGGAGAGAAAGAGAAAGAGAGAGTGGATTCAAAGATGACACCAAGGTTGTTTGCCTGACAGGAAGGGCCCACGGCGAGCAGCCAGAGTGAGAGAGGGAAAGCCGGGGCAGGAGTCCAAATGAGAAGGATCGCCATCTTACTGACATTAAGGCAGAGATCGTTGGAGGCACACCAATCCTGAATCACGGATAGACAGTCAGGAATGAGCGAGAGAATAGAGGAGTCTGAGGGGAGCCTGAAGGAAAGCAGAGTGTCAGCCGCATAACACTGAAAGTTAGAGGAGAAGGTAGAGTTCAGGTGGGCCAAAGGGGCCAAGTAGAGGTTGAAAAACCACGGTGAGAGGATGGAGCGGAGAGAAAGGGACCCAGTTGGTCCTGAGAGGGCTGTCCAAGAGGAAGGAGGTCAGCCACTCAAGGGCCTGATCCGTGATGCCCAGGTTCTCATGGAGTCAATTGATCAGGATTGATCAGGATGGCATGGTTGACCGTGTCGAAAGCAGAGGACAGATCAAGGACGATGAGGACAGAAGGAATGCTGGAATCAAGGTTAGAGAGCAAATCTTTACATCTGTTCAGGAGAGCAGTTTCCATGCCTCTGGCAGCTCTGAAGCCAGACTGAAGGTCATGGAGACAACCAACAGATTCTGTGTGGAGAGTAAGCTGGGAGATGGCCAGCTTTTCTAACAGTTTGCCCAGGAAAGGGGTGATGGAGACTGGGTGATAGTTTGCCGGGCAGGCAGGATCGGCAGATGGCTTCTTGAGGAGTGGTTGCATAAGGGAGTGGTTAAGGGGAGAGGGGAACGTTCCAGTGGAAAAAGAGTGATTACAGAAATCGGCCAAGGCTGGAGCGAGGTTGTCAATATGGTCCTTGATGGTTTTGGAGGAACAGAGGAGCACCTGTTTGGATGACACTTTCGTAGATCAGACTTGTCTAAAAACCTTGTCAGGTGTTGTCAGAGAGAAAGAGGAGAAAGGAGGAAGAGAGGTAGAGATGGCCAAACAGGGGCCGAGAGAGGAAGAGGGAGAGGAAGAGGAGATGAAGGACAGGAGTTTTAGCAGAGAAGTGAGATGACAGAGCCATACAGAGGGCCTGGAAGGGAACAGGAGAGGGAAAGACCGCAACAGGATTGACCAATTCCTTGCAGATTTTAAAGAGTTTGGCCGTGTTGTTAGAGGCCACAGGCTTGAATGTGTGTTCTCTTCTTGATGAGTGTTAATGCTTCGACTGGCATTTTGGCGCAACCAGTTTAGGTATGTCTAAATGTGGCCTGGCATGCTTTATTGTAATGATATTACGTGTCTAAACTGGTCTACATTGTGTAGCCAGTTGGACATGTTTTCATTGTGGCATGGCATTTTTAATAGCAAAGTATTCATGTTCCTGTGCACTGTTGGTGATTTGCATCTATTGGATTGGTGATACCCTACAAAACAATTGAAAACACTCTGGCTTTTTAGGCAATTTTTCTCAGAAAGTGTGCTGTATATTGTATTAAAATACATATTTATATCTTTCTCCTAATCCAGTGCGTGGCATATCCCTTCAGCAGCACGTTCGTGCGTATTTCGCAAGTGTGATAAATAATCTATGCTGGCCCAGAGTGTGGCACGACCAGTGATTTGTTGCCGAGTTAGGGGGGCCCCCTCAGCATGGCTCGCAGGGGGCCCCCACATTTTATGTTACGCCACTGCATGTTGGATTGCTGATGAGTTGATTGTGTGCACTGGCTTGTTATATCCAGTGTCTAGGTTGTTTGTTGCATGCAAGTCTTTGTTATGTTGGGTGTGCGTTTAGTGTATTTCTTGTGTAATTTGGCTAGTTATGATTGTGCAAACTAGCTTGTTGTATCCGTAAGTGTAAGGTCCATTGTCTAGCATTGTTTGTTGTATGCACATTTTAGTTATGTTGGGTGGGTGTTTGCATGCAGCTTGGCTAGCCCACAGGGATTGTATAGTACTTGGAAGGTATGTTGGAGTGGAGGAGGAGCAGTTCTGGTTAGTCTATTGGCTATTTTAGTACTTCCAAGCGTGTCCTCAGAGCTCATCCAGCTGCAACACAACAATACCCTCCAATTCTTCCAAGTGTATTACACTGGAAACTCCAACAACCCCTCCAGGATCAACATTGACCACTCCCACAAATTCCTCTCAGTTTTGTTATGTTGTGATAGCTTGTCTCCATACTGTGCACCTCCACAACCAGTGCTTCTGTGGAGACTAGACTGATTTAGAGGAACATGTGAGGTAGGTGTGTGTATGCTGGAGAGAGAGGAGTTGGAAGCGGGAGGTTAGTAGTTGGTGTTTTTTTTTTGTTTCGTTTCAATCTCTTTTGTGTCCTTGGGGTGTCCACTTGTACTGGTCATTGGGAGTTGAACAGCCAAGTTTTCAGTCATTTTCTAAATGTCAGATGGTCTTCCATTGTCCTTATTTCCTTTGGAATTGTGTTCCATAGATTGGCAAATAGGCATGAGAATGCTATTCCACCGAATTTCCTTTATTTGTATTGTTTTCTTTCGGTTAGGAGATCTTCGCTAGATCGTAGGTCTCAGCATGGATGATAGCAGTTGACTTTAGTTTAGAGGAGTTTGGTTCCTTGTCCATGTAGTGATTTGTGGGCAGAGTAGAGGGCTTTGAACTTAATTTGTTTTTTCACTGGGAGCCAGTGTAGGTTTCTTTGTGCTGATTTGATGTAGTCTCTTCTGTTTAGTCTCAGGAGCCCTTGTTTTGGATCTTTTGGATGCACTGGAGTTTTTTGGTGAGTCGTTCTGGCATTCCAAGGTAGAGGCTTTTTGCATAGTTGATTATTGATAAAACCAGGGAGAGGATTGCTAGGGTTTTGTTTGGGAAGGAGAAATAAGGCAGCCTTGCTCTGATCAATCTTAGGAGATAGAAGCATTTCTTTGTAACGTCATTGACGTGTGGTTCCGTTGATAGTCTGTTGTCCATTAGTTTTCTCAGGTGTTTTACCACAGTTTATGTTTCAGGTTTAATTCTCATGCCTGGTGGACAGTGAAGCTGTGAGTTGGTTGTTGTGTCCTCTATCGCTGTGAGTTGGTTGCTGTGTCCTCTATCGGAGAGATCATTATTTCCAATTTGCCCCAGCTTAATTTGAGATTGTTGGTTGTCATTCATCTGTATCGGTCTGTGAGGCACTTGTTGAGGGTGCCGCTCAGATCTTTAGTTTTTGCTATCTTGATGATCAGTTGTGTATCATCTGTGTAGTCGTAGGGGGTCAGTCGACGGTTCCAGATGATTCTCATCACGGGGGACATGTAAAGGTTGAAAATGAGAGGGGAGAGGTTGGAGCCTTGAGGCACTCCACATGTGACGTTTGTAGGCATTGATGTAAAGGGTGGTAGGTAGGTTCTTTCTGTTCAATTTGTGAGGGAGGGCAGCAGCCATTTTAAGGCAGTCTTTTACACCGGACCCCTCAAGTCTTTCGATTAGTGTTATGTGTATGATTGTGTCAAACACTGCTGATAGGTCTAGAAGTATGAGGGCAGATCGGGCGTTGTTGTCTGCGATTATTTTTAAGTCATCCCATATTGATAGGAGCGCTGATACTATTCCTCTCCTGTGTCTGAGCCTGACTTGCGAGTGGTTGAGTAATCTGTCCTTCTTTTTGTAGTTGAGCAGAATGTTACACAAATGGTTCTCTAATGTTTTTTCCCGGTACGGCAGGTGGGATATCGGTCTGTAGTTACTGGGGTCTTCTGTGCTCACTGTTTCGTTTTTAATCAGAGGTTTGAAGTACGCTGATTTGAATGCTTTCAGTACCATTCCTGTGTTCACTGACAGGTTCGTCATAAATCGGAAGTGTGATACCAGGGTGTTGTGTATGAGGATTTCTCTGTAGATGCCTTGCAGGGCAAGGGTGGCTAAGGGATCCTACGAGGTTAGTCTCCTTTATTTGTGTGGAGAAGACTTCTTTTTTTAGTAGTTCAAATCTGGCCAGTCTTCTTGTGGTTGGTGTGTCACTCAGAGGTGGTTCTGTAGTTGCGATTATAGTTGCGTGGCTTTCTTCAATGGTGTGTAGGACTGTTTCTATTTCTGTTTGATGGCTGTTGGTGATGTTGTCACATATTGTTTGTGTGGTGATGGTGCCTTTGATGCAGGAGCCAGGGTATTTAATTTCTTTGATTTCCTTTTGTTGGTCAGTTGTCGATAGAATCCTTGTGCCGTAGTATGCTTTTTTTGGTGTTGTCAAATTTGTTCGAATTTAATTGAATGCATGGTAGATTTTTTAAATTCAAACAAATTGGTTAATCAACACCGAACATGGGAAGTCCTCTGCTCTCTATGTTTGGTAGTGATTACCTTGGGAGGTAGCGGGGGTGTCTCCTGCTTCCTGAGGACTGGAGGTGGGGGACAAAAAAAAAGAGAAAAGCGGACCCGTCATTTCCATCGCAAACAATTCTGCCACAGTCACATCACGCATATGCCTTTTAGTGCTTTGAGGACTGCTATTTTGTTTATTCTGAGTTTTTTGTGGTATTTTATTTTGTCTGGTTCATCGTAGTGGTTTCTCCATATTTTTTCCAGTTTTTTTTTTTTTTTTTTTTTTAGATGCCTCAGTTCTTTAGTGAACCACATTTTACTGCCATCTTTTTTGTTGTGGCTTTAAAGTGTTTTGTGGGGGCTTGCTGGTCCAAGGGCCTCATTACACGGATGGCGGTAAGGATTTACCGGTACCAGTAAAATACCGGTACCGGTAAATCCTTACCGCCTTACTACGAGGTCCCTTTGCGGGTTGGGGGATTTAACGCCTACTTTTTGCAGGCGTTAAAAACCAACCCACAAAGGGACCCAGGGAGCTAATTACGGTACCGCAATTTGTGGTACCGTAATTAGCGCCTTCCCCATTCCCATTATGCCCTATGGGGCAAAAATGGGAATGGGGAAGGGCAATGGTGGAAGGGGGAATTACCGCCCCGCCAACCTTGGAATGGGGCGGTAATTCCCCTTTCCGCCAAGGCGGTGCCAGTATTTTACCGGCATGAACCATGGCGCTAATAGCGCCATGGTTCTCCGCCATCCGTGTAATGAGGCCCTAAGTCCTTGGTGATCAGGGTGTTGAGTGTTTTTTCTGCTGAGTCTGGGCACAGTCTGTTCCAATCATTAAGGATGCTGGAAGGTTATGACCTAATGGTGTGAGGTAGCGCTCTAGTGAGGGAGCTGGCTGGCCCCCATTTATTATGGGTTGACCATCTGTGGGGATGCTGGAGGGCTATTGGGTGTGGAGTTGTACTGTAAGGTGGGTAAGGCACGTGAAGTGTGCGCTGATTTCTTGGCATACAAGTGTCAGGAGGAACGCGCACAGTGAGTTTGGGCACAGTGAGATTAGGGATAATGTTGGTACATGAAGAATAATGTGTTTAGCTTGTTCTTGCACAGCTGAGTGCTCAACGAAAATAAAACTGTGCTATAAAATCGGATACATGCTCGAGGTATATGTATTACTTCGTTTTGCAAACCTGCCATCAAAAGAGGGTCAAGTGTTTTGACGAAACAATCGCTATTTCACAGTAGGTGGTCAATGATTTGATTTCTTCTGCAGGCTAGCAAAGAATGATTTTGCAAAACAAATCCCTGTTATATTGTTTATTAACACGCTGTAAAGGTAAAGGTGTGGAGCTCGTTCAATGAATGGATCGGAGGTATGGAATGATGTGTACTTACCGTGTGCACGTGTGTCTGTCATAAGCTCATTAAGTATGGGAGAACTCGGCCATTACAGCTGAAGTGCCATGTTTGTCTCGGTAATCATTTGGCTGTGAATCAAGCAAAGAGGCACAGTGTTAGTGCTGAGTCGGGCACTGCGGAAGGAAAGAATGGCTGGTGTTGTCTTTACTAGGCGTACTGGGATGACTGATGAGTAGCATATCCCTACAAGGAAGGTATACGTGCAGATTACAAATTGGCTACAGGGGCAAATATTTAGAACTGGTGGTAAATAACCTTTTGTCAGCCATTATCAATTTGAGGAATTTGGACACCACTCCTACATCATCATCGAAATGTTTAGCTACTCTACATGACTTGCACTGCTTGGACGGGAAACTAGTTTTCATTTGTATCCATATGTACCCTGTTTAACATATCGCTTTTACCCAAACTTGTTTTCCGGTGGCAACTATCACTAAGGTATTTTTTTCAGTAAGGGAGAATAGCTGCTTTAATGGAGTTACCACCAGTGGAAATTCATTTACCACAGATGGCCATTTTATTACTGGAGGTAATAACAATGCCATCAACAAACATTCTGTAATGAGCAATATTGCACTTCTGTAAGAGCCAGCTACTACCGGTGGCAATGATGGTGCTCTTTCAGTAATGGGGCCCAGTGTTCATACACACATTGGTCTTCAAACAGAGCTAGTCCCTTGAGGGCCAATCATACATGATACGGCCTGAAATGATAACGCAGAGTTTATTTGATTACTCAGAGGTGATTTCCTATAAAGTTTCTGGCCCTACCAAAATCGGAACCTATACATTTAACGTCTACTGTCTTGGGCTTGTAATAAGTAGAGGGGTGATGTGGAAACCGAACTGACTCCCTTATGGTTTAGGACACACGTCGTGATAAGTAATTTGATAAGTATTGAGACGTAGCAGGCATGCTGTATACATGCGAGACACCTATTTCACATTGCATGATGGGGAGTTAATTTGCTGCATATTGAATCTGTGGTGTGAAGATGGTCGGGGAGGAAATGCTTTGCATGTTGATGTCCATTTTGCCTCGTAGTGATTGAAATCATTTTGCATTTTGCCTTATAGTGTCTGGAATACCAAGAAGCCTGGTTCAAAGGAACTGTTTGTGTTGTTAGGAGCAAGCATTTTAGACAGTGTTGGCTGTTACTGTTTTCTCCTAAACGTTGGATGTGGGAGTTACTTTTTTAAAAGGCAGCTCAGATAAGTGCACGAGCCCTAAAAGCAATAGCAACTGATAGATAGCTACTCGCAATATTTGTATCTGGCATTTTGAGTGTGAGATGCAGAGATGCTTATGTTATGTTTTGCGGATCATGGTGCACCTGTGATTCGCACGGTAATCCCTACTTCAGAGTACTGAGATTGTGCAGCAACATTATTAGTATACCTATCTACAGCCAAGGCAGCAGCGACGCAGCATAAGTGGAGTACGTGTAGGGCTGAAGCATGTACGTTTGAAGTGGTGCACCTGTACGTGTACAACTGAAGCATATAAGTTTCGTACTATTGAGATGGCATATATACATCAAATTCTGTGGAAAATAAAGTTTCTGTAATCATCATGAGAGATTTGCCATGATGTGATGGACAATGTCATACTGGACACCATTTAAGTGACATACACCATTTCCTGTCACACGCATTACTATAAAAGCACCATTTTGTGTTACCCGCAAGTGCCGCTAATGTCAGCTAAAATCTGATAGTGTGGAAAGTTTAGGAACAATGAACTGCTGAAGTTTACGTAGAACTATTGCGTGCAGAGCCACATGGCAGGGGTAAGCATTGCAGGCCGCTTAAAGAAAATTGAAACATTAAATGTGATTCTTTTGAATCTACCCACATGCCAAATGTTAGGTTTGTAACATGTTGGGAAGTATGCTGAACATTTGGAACAGACACACAGACACATATCCACAGTATTGCAGACCGGTTATATGTTATACTTTTTACATTGTCTACACCATGGAACCTGCCCACATGCCAAATTTCAGGTTTGTAGCATGTTGTGTATGCTGAACATTTCAAACAGACACACGCACATATCCACATATGGCATGGCTAAGCATTGCAGACCACTTAATAAAAAAAAAAAAAATGTAGCCTTTATACTTTTTGCATTGACTACACCTTGGAACCTACCCACGTGCCAAATTTCAGGTTTGTAGCTTGTTGGGAAATATTCTGAACATTTCACACACACACATTTCCACATATGGCAGGGGTAAGCATTGCAGACTGCTTATTTATTATAATGTTTACATTGTCTACACCATGGAACCTACTCACATGCCAACTTTCAAGTTTGTAGCATGTTGGGAAGTATGCTGAACATTTCAAACAGACACACACACACACACACATATCCAGAAATGGCAGTGGTAATCATCGCAGACAGTAAAATGTATGTTATACTTTTTACATTGTCTACACCATGGAACCCAACCGCATGACACATTTCAGGTTCATAGCATGTTGGGATGTATGCTGAACATTTCGAAAAGACACACACACATATCCACATATGGCAGGTGTAAGCATTGCAGACTGCTTATCTTTTATACTTGTTTGCATTGACTAAGCCATGGAACCTACCCACATGCCAAATTTCATGTTTACAGCTTGTTGGGAAGTATGCTGAACATTTCCAACATACACACACTTATCCACATATGGCAGTGGTTAGCACTGCAGACCGCTTAAACAAATACATTTAGAAAAATGAGTATTTTATACTTTTTGCATTGTCAACATGAAGGAACCTACCCACATGCCAAATGTCAGATTATTAGCATGTTGAGAAGTATGCTGAACATTCCAAACAGACACACACACTCATCCACACATGGCAGGGGTAACCATTGCAGATCGCTTACAAATTATTTTTAGAAAAGGTATATTTTATATGTGTTCCATTGTCTACACAATTGAACGTACCCACATGCCAAATTTCAGGTTTGCAGCATGTTGGGAAGTAAGCTGAACATTTCGAATAGATACACACATATCCACATATGGCAGGGGTAAGCATTGCAGACCGATTAAAAACATAGAACAATGCATATCTTATCATTGTTATATTGTCTACACGACAGAACCTACCTACATGCCAAATTACAGGTTTGTAGCATGTTGGGAAGCATGCTGAACATTTTGAACACACACACACACACATTTTCCCTTTTATATATATAAAGACTAGCTGCTGCCCACTGCTTGCCTCGCGTGGATTTTGGGATTTGGTACAATTGTTTTTAAAAAGCACATGAGTTTTGTGTTCAAACTATCTGAAAAATAAATATAGGTTGATTTCTTAATGTAATAGACAATGTTTATTGCCGTCGTTGGTCGGGGCATATTGGCTACAAAACACATATAGTTGTTCCTTTGATGTGCATTCAGAAATGTGTTTTAACTACAAACAGACAATGATAGAGGCAAAAAATAAAAAGTGCTTATTTGGCATCTGAAAACTACAAACAAAACTATTTCAGTACTTCTTTGTAACTAACCTACATTAGTGGTTCTCCCTGCAGGTGCTAGGATTACCAGAGAGTTAGGTGAGCTCGTGCGAGAAGCAGCCTTCCCTTAGATCAATCCCTGCTACCTTAAAAGTCTGCCCCTGAGATTTGTTGATCGTCATGATGAAACAAACCTTTAAGGGAAACTCAAGTCTTTTGAATTCCAACTGATATTCTGAGGTTATAAGAGGTATTCTTGTTATGAACATGGACTAACCCTGACCAGAACGGGTTAGCACTCTAGCCTTCATCACATTTCTGTGAAGAGCTTCAATCACATTCTGGTGCCATTACAGGTGCTCCCACCTTGGGAAGTTTGTGTTTGGGAAGACCAGGAGGATTTAAAGTGTACAAGAACTCAGTGTGGTAGTGGACTGCATCATCACTTTGAACCACTGAGTTTGCAGATGTGTACTCTATTTTGATTAATAAGTATTTTATTTTTGACAGCAGCCATGCTGTTCTTTGGCATTCAAATGGCACGCTTACATAAACATTCTGTAGATTTCTCAATTAGATTTTTTATGTCAGGGAACATTTTGGATGTGAGGTCTGCAAGGGAATTGACAACTGTGCCTAGGTCGGAAGGGATGAAAATGTTGCTCTCAAATATGAGATACTCTACATTACCAATGTTAAGAAGCAGTTTGGAAAATTACTTTATAATGTGGATTTAAAATGTAAAGGTTTACTTTTCTAACATCTTCAGGTTGGGAGATATGGGTATACCCAAAACAAATTCACCCCCCTTTTCCACCTCCCATAACTGGATTTTCAGAAAATGGTAAAACGTGTGTTTCTCTATTTTTGAAGAAGAATCTTAATGCCAATGTTCACATCTGTAGCATCTTTGGTTTTTGAGATATAGGTAACCTCATAAAAAAATATCACTCCTCCTTTTCACATCCTTATGGATAGAATTTCCACAAATCCTTCCTTAGTGGGTTCCTACCTCATGAAAACAATGTACCTTCCAAGTGTCATATTCCTAGGTTAAACGGTTCGAGCTGAGCTTTGATAAGTCAGACAGTCAGGACTTCTTCTTATATATATAGATAAACTGAACAACTCAGGTACTCTTGGCATTTGTGAAGGCCCTTTCTCAGAAAAGAGAGTTTGTAATCTCACACAATTGCACTGTTATAGCAAGAATCTACCTCTGCATCTGCTGCCTCTTAGTCTGCACCAGCGAGAGGGGGTGCTTCCTGATGTGGCCACTAGTCCCATGTCTTCCAATTCCTGTGGCTGCTATGGCAACAGCTTTATCTATATGTATCTAGGTTCACTTATGCAGTAGCTCCTTCCTTGGGTTGCTGGCAGCATGTTTTGCTCGTTACATACAATCAGCCTTGGACTGGCCTATATGTCAATAGGGCAATGCCCCAAACAAAAACCTAAAATGCTAGTGTGGGGAACATTTTTGGCCAGTGTGGCCCATTTAATGAGTTACTTCATTATGCAGCTAGTAGTTTTGACAATTGTTGCTTAATACGTATTCATTCAATTGCACATCTTGCATCACATTTTATTGAAAAACTCTCCTTTGGGTATGATTTAAATAGTGTGTCTCAAAAGGAATTGTCATTTGCAACTGTGGCCCACTTTTCCATTGGTTCCCAATTCAGACACACTTGGAATTTTTGTTTTCTCTAATTCTGTCTCCCTTTGTAGTGTGGTCATACTGTGCTGTGCTGGGTGACATTTTTGGGGGGATTGCTTTGGTGACATTGTGTGAAAAGTGACATACATACATTGCAGATAAGACAGAAATGGAAATAGATGATCTTTATGCACATGTGGACCCCAAATGTTTTCCCTTAGTAACCTAGACATCTGAAAATACTTCAAGTTGGTGAGAACTAATAGTCTCAGGGATAAGGGAGGAATGCCCTTAGAAACTGTTTGCAGAAGGGACTGTTTAATTCTGAGGATCGGAAGATACAGATTGATGGCTTGGTCTGCCTGGGAGCAAAGATGTGGTTTGCTAAGTGAAACTGAGAACAAAGGATAATGAGATTATTGCAGGATTACGAGGTATCTTGGCAACTATGCATAAGGACATTTTACAATTAGAAGAGAGATCGAAACAGGTTGAACTCAGTGTACAGTTACAGAGCAGAGATGATTATTTAAACATGCAATTCACACTGAATGATAGGCTGTTGCTGGAATGTGAAGGAGAAATTGATCATTTAAAGAATATTATGGAAGGTATTCGCAACAATAGAGATCTTGCCTTATCAAAGGCACATATAGGTGTTCCATACTTTAAAGACATAGGACCTCATTACGAGTGAGGTGGTAAAGGGTTAACGGCGCGGTAAAGCTGCCGGTGCCATTAAACCCCTACTGCCTCATTACGAGGTCCCCTTGCAGGACCCGCTCTGGACGCCTGGTTTTATCAGATGTCCTTAGCGGGTCCTGCAAGCAGCCCAGCATGCTAACAACCGCCCTGTCATTAAGTGGCCCATTGTTAGCATGCTCCCCATTCCCATTGAGCCCAATGGGGGCTCAAATGGGAATGGGGATGGTCTGGGTCCGGGTTCCCTTAATGGGGAAATACCGGGCCCTCCTAGGTCGGAATGGCCCATTATTTCCCCATTCAGTGAATCCCAGACCTGAGGTTGGGGTTAGCCATGCCCTCATTAAGGGCATGGCTACCTCCAAACTGGTAATGAGGCCAATACAGTTGTTGGAAGATGAGATTTTCCGGTTGACGGGCCTCATTCCGAGTTGGGCGGTAAGGGATACCGGGCACCGTTAAGGAGACGGGTGCCGGTAATCCCTTACTGCCCAATTACAAGGTCTCTCAGCGGGAACCGCAAAGGATGTGTGGTCTGGCCACACGTTCTTTACGGGACCCATTAAGGGACCTTGGAGCTAATAACGGGCCTGCAATTAGCGGGCCCGTTATTAGAACCTTCCACTTTCCCATTGAGCCCTATGGGGGCTCAAATGTGAATGACGAATGGCATTTGGAATGGGGACTTACCGGGTCCGCCTAGGTCGGAATGTCCCAGTAAGTCCCCATTCCACCAGACCGGACCCGGTTTTGGAGGCAGCCATGGCGCTAATAGCGCCATGGCTACCTCCAAACTCGGAATGAGACCTGATGTCTGAAGGTGATAACAAGTTTGAAGCTTTCCATAATTTTTAAATTAAATTTACAGATGTGAATGAGTTAATTGTTAAACTGTGAAAAGAGAATTCTGCTTCTTATGAGGAAACACAAGAATTGCATGTGCACCTTGGAGATAACATGACAAAATGCAGGTGCCAGAAGCACAGAGCTGTTCTCAAATTCTCGTAGGTATCAGGGCAGTATTCCCAATGAGGCTCAATGCAGCCACAGTCTGGGAGATTTTTCAGCTACTGTTCACTTGCCAAGAGCTGGCTGCTCCCAAATGCTTGGGAACAGGCTTGCTTATGCAGAACAGGAAAAGGGGGTGGTGCATTTAAATTGAAGTCCAATGCGATCAAAATCATGAAGATTATTAAAAGTCCGATTAAGCCTTTCTTAAAAGTCTCAGTTATAAGTATCGAAGAACACTTGGAAGCTGTTATTGAGCTATTTCAGACATTTGCCATCACCCAGGCTCAATATGCCAGATTTTTCCATCTCACCGTGGACCCCAGTTCGGCTAGCTTCATACGAGGTTTGAATAAACAGGGGAATTTACCATGAAGTGACTGTGAAAGGGAAATTAGAAAACAGTTATCGCCAAATCGCGGTATTCAACATACCAAAAAGGTAGCATACACAATGACCATGCAGTTAGATGAATCACCACGCCATTTCTTGCAAATCCTAAAAAGAGCTTTATTATGTTTTATCACTAGCTGTGACACCAACTCAGTAGAATTAAAAACCACTTTTTTTTCTGACCTGCAAAAAGAAGTGGTCTCCTGGCTTGTTTGTGAATTCACTAGTGACCGGAATATGGGGTGGATTCTCGAGCAGGCTACTAATATATATGAGGTAATTTCTCATGAGAATAATGAGGGTAAGAATAAGGAATCCAAAGCTAAAGAATCTACTCCTGCAGTGATAGAGATAAAGTATGGGAAAATGCCCTTGGAGACTGCTCAAATAAGAATGACACATCATATAACCAGAGGGGCGTTGCTATACAATGGAAGGCAGCACCATCCCAGGCCACTGTGTTTCAATCCACAGCCCCAGCGACAGAAGCTCGTACATTAGTCCAAGGTGTCTTGGTATTTTGCCTATGGTGGGATTTAGCTATGATATGCAAAGGCCTAATAACACCCAGAATCAGATGTATAATGGGCCATACCAGTCCTTAGGGGCCCAGAGTAGGTTTGACCCTGCCACAATGCTATATGGGAATCACACAAGGCCAAGGTATGTAGATATATTCATTGGAAATGGAAATCAACAAAGGGAACAGTATCTGTCAAATGAGAGACAAAATGTAACCTATGGTCCTCACCCTCATGGTCAGTCCTCTCCATGACTAGACCATCGACAGAGGATGGTCCCCTGAAGGTCCACTCCTCCTCTGCCCCGGGAATTCAGGGGAAACATAAACAGAAATAATTCTCCTGAAAGGAGGCAAAACAGGCCTGATCAATTTGAATTCAACCAATAGCAGCCTAGAGCACAAAGGGCTGATTTTAGGGATATGGCCAAATTCCAGTGCTTAGAGTCACACGTGAATATGTTGGCTGAGCAAATAGGAAAACTGTGTGCAGTTCAGAAACAGCAGCTGAGTTAGAGTGCAGAGTGTCACAACAGTGACATTGCACAGAACAGCATCAAATTGCTACTCAGCCAGACTTCTCATAATGAACGCTCAAATGACAATGATCCACCAGTAAATGAACAAACCAAATTGCCTAGCATATTAAAACCAAGAAAACAGTCAAATAATGAGGACCATTGAACAGAAATGTAATGTGGTAAATGGGGCGTTGTGGTCTTTGGCCAAAAAGCCCTTAAAACAAAAAAAAATGTGATGACCCAAATTAGCAATGCAAAAGTATGCCACACCATTGCTAGATCAGAGAAAGCTGTTGAAGTGTATCTTCGAATGGCTGTGTACCTAGTGTCACTGTCATTCCATGTTCCAGGGTGAAATACAAGGAGAAAAAGAAGAACAGTCATTTAAGATCTATTTGGCTCCTAAGAAAAACTGGGAAACACAGATAGATAAAAACACATTGCGGTTTTATCTAGGTGATGAAGACTGTGAACAACGTGAGGTTTCAGAGCCAGATCAGAAAAAGTTTATTTCAACAATTGCAAAAATACTCATGAAAGGAGCTCAGGTCTGGATACCGCTGCATGTAAATGCGCATCCAGAAATGATTGAGGCAGTTTTGGTCCTAGAGCAGGAAATGTGTTTTATTAACAGGAATGTGTTCAAAGAAATGCTTGACAGAGAAGAGAAGAGGTACCGGACGTAAATCATGGATTATTTGCGCCTAAAAAAATGGGATTTGTGCGCCATTCTGCCGCAAATCCCCATTTGTTAAACAGGGATTTGCGGGCAGAGTGGCGCACAAGTCCCGTTTTTTTGGCGCAAATAATCCATGAATAACCCCCATCAAGTTTTAAAATAAACATAATCAACACATTTTTGGTTTAGATGGCCCTGAGTTCGGACAAAGAATTGTGGGAAGTTGCATGTTGAAAATCACAATAGGGTCCAAATAAATTCATCGCAATGTATGGATTGTAAGTGGAACTAGAGCTAAAGTCTATTTGGGAAATGCCATCATGCACAGAATGTGCATGGTTTTAGATTTCTTGAATCAAAAGGTTTGGTCTAGACTGGGTGGATTAGCACCTGAATTTGAATACAGAAGACAAGATTACCATTGTGCACAAATAATGCCATATGCAATCGAGCTATATGTAAAGAAGGATGTTATAATTCCTGCTTTCACAAGGCAATTCGTGATTGCATGTGATTACAAAAAGTGGCAACAGATACAAGGGCCCAATGCATTTGTGTGTCTCAATGAATCCATGAGCAGCAGTGCTGGAATGTGAATATACACCATTGGTGGAAGTTTGGTATGGTCCCGTTCAGATTCTGGTAAATAACAAAGAATGTTGGAACGTTCACTTGGCAGAAGGGACACCATTAGGGATGGCAATGCAAAAATCACAATACACTAAAGATTTAAGCAACATAGTCATTGGGAATATTCCTGAAAGTCATGTCACCTCACAGGATGAACTGCCCGAGTATTTAGATTCTAAACCAAAGGGTATTTTTATAATTCAATGAGTATATATACACTTATGAACTAAAGGATGTGATTTGTTGTCATGAGGATGATTGTATCCTATTTGAAATGATGAACACGAGGAGGAAAAATAGCAAATTGAAGTAGAGGCTGAAATACCAAGATACTTGAAGGTAGCATCTCTCAAAAGGGATGATGCCACACAGTTAAAATAAAGTACTGACGTTCCTCCTTTAGAGGATTTCCCAGAATTCGCTGAGATGTTATAGGAACAAATTCAAGCTACAGATGCTTGCACCAATGAAGAGGAGAAAGATCAGTTGAGGGTAAAATTCATGTAATTCAGAGAGGTCTTTGCCAGAGACGCCTTTGACTGTGGGCACACTGATTTGCATGTTGCTACACTGCCAGAAGGATATAGTAAGGAGTTTGCATTTGTGCACAAATATAGACTACCTTTGGCCAGTTTAGAGTTGATGGTAGAAATACTTACATTTAGAGTCCAGAGGAATCATTAGACCCAAATACAGTGCTTCAAATATGCCCATATAAGGTGTGTTAAAGCCCAATGGACAATGGCCTTTGTGTTCATACTAGAGAGAACTAAATAAGAGGGTACCTGTGTCAAGGTGGCCTCTTCAATTTATTGATCAAGACCTTGCACAGATACATGGGCCAAAGGTATTCATTGCATTGGATCTTACAGCAGGGTATTGGTGTGTGCCCCAGCTGAAGATCTACAAAATCTATTTGCCTTTTCATTTAGTTTACTACAGTATCCATGGAACCGTACTCCTTTCAGGTATATCAATACTGGACGTGAATTTGGGATCTTCCTGAAAAAATCACTCCCAGGTACAGCACAGAGAGAAACTGCGATCTATGTGGATGATGTCCTGATATAAAATGAAGAAATAAAAAGTCACTTCAATGAAATTAGACATGTGCTCAACCAGTTGCAAAAGGCTGGGGCAAAGCTGTCATTGCAGAAAGTGCAGTGGTGTAGGAAAGGGGTACATTCATTGGGACATCAAATGACAGGACAAGGGTTAAACCCACACAGGAAAAAGGTTGAAGTTATTCAATAATTAACTGATCCCACAAATCGGAAGAATTTGAAGAGTTTGATAGGGATCACAAGTTACAACAGGATATTTACTGAAGATTACTCAGGAATAACATAACCATTGACTAAATTACAGAAGGAAGGGGTGCCCTGAAAAAGGAGAAAGGAACAATGTAAGGCAGCAGCCAAGTTGAAAAACTGTCTGATAAATGCCCCATGTTTAGGTTATCCAAAGAACCAAGATTTCTTTATCGAAATAGGGTTCACAGTTCATTGTATGTCAGCAGTTTTGTATCAAAAACATGACAAAACCATTGCATATGCCAGCAAAGCATTATCACAGATAGAAACACAATTTAGTGAATATGAAAATAACTTTTGACCACTGTCTCGGCATTGCAGCATTTCCACCCATTATTCAGGGGGCACTGTGATTGGTGAAACTAATCGTTGGCCTCTGCGTTTCTTGCAGAGTAAAATGATCAGATGAGGGAATTTAGCCCAGTCAAGAATTACATCATGGACATTGGCACTGCAGGGATTCCCAGTGGAAGTGAGATATGGACAGAACAAAAAGAGCACCGTTGCTCAAGAGTTTGCAGACTTACATGACTGTGCAGCTATGGGTGCCACAGATGGTACAGAGTTAGAACCAAATTTCACTGAATGTGAACATTCCTCAAACAAGGGCTTCGATGAAGAAGTGTGCAGGAATCTCCCAACCGTGTCTGTGGATAGATGTGCATATCACATGGGGGTGATTCTGAAAAAGGGTTGGTGGTAGGAATAGAGATTGTGTGGGTCCAATCTAATGGCAACACAAGAGTAAGCATGGAGCTAATGTTGGGACGGGGGGACGATTGTCCCAGATGCCCTACGTGCTTTCCAATGATGCAAAGGCCTGAGAGTGTACGGTAGGGGCTCAATGAAGGTACAGGGGGAAAGGAGGTGTTGACAGGGGTTATAGTGCTGGGAGGATAGTACATGCTTTGGCTTTATAGTACATTGGGAATCAAGCACCATCTTAGAGAATAGCAGCCATATTGAAATGTGGCCTAACTCAGCCCTGCAGCCAGGACTGCAGGCCTAGGCCACAAACCTGGATATAAGTGCATGCATGCAATATAAGTTGAATCGTGAGCACAACTGTGAAAGGCCAGAGCTGCAGAGATTCATAGACCTTTCATTGTCTTATGTTTCCAGCATTTTGTATCCCAGGAGGAATCCACCTTGCTAGGCCAAGAGGGGGTTGAGAGCTCCCTGTGAAAAGTGATCCCCGAGAAGGAGAACCCGAGCCTCTGACGTTCCAAGGTCTCAGCTCTAATTAATAGCACCCAGATACCCCCATCCTTAACACCCCAGCATTCAAAGGAACAAGTCAGTCCCAGACGACCAACCATAAAGCTGTTAGATCCCCTAATCAATCAGAAAAGATCAGCCAGCAAGGACAGGTCGCCTTCACCAAGTGTCACATGATTTTTGCAGTGAGGTGCCGGGAGGGGCAAATCAACAAACCTAAAATGAGGATGGAGAGCTTTGAAAAGGCACAGACGTGTCTGGAATCGAGCTGAGGTTTGTTAGTTACAATAGTATCCTCTTAGCCATTGTCTGCAGTACCAGGTGCACATTAGGTTAGAGATACAGAATGTATTGTTTTTCTTTTTATAATAAGCAATTCATTTTAGCTTCATGTCTGATGACGTGCAAGGAGGTAGCCTATGTATAGGCTCACAGCAACCTGTGTAACACATGTAACTTATGTCACTGATTATGCTCTGTGTATTTTAAACTGCTGTTCGTGCTAATTTTGACAATATGATACACGGCAGCAGAGGTCTTTGCTGGTGCACCTTTCTTTCTGTGGAAATGAACCTTGTTCACCTTGCAAGAGGTGTGCTGGGCCTTTTTCCCTAATGTGTTGTGTTTTTTTCTGGTGTGAGAATTAAAGGCAACAAACAGTGATAGTGCAGCCAGCAAGTGGCAAGTGGTGGTTTTAAGGCAGCAGACAGGGTAGGTCTGCTGAGTGCATGAAGAAAAAGGGAGAGACTGTATGGGTACAGATACAGACCGCAGTACATGTGGTGGCCCGGAGGCAGTGCGGGAGGGTGGCAGGGTGAGCAGGTACCTCAGCCCAGAGGACAGAATGTGGCCAGGTACACAGTGCCAAGAGAGAACAGATCAGCAGGGGAGAGGGGGAGCAAAGGCTGAAGCAAAGAGGAAGGCCTTGAGGTTCTTCCAGAACTGGCGATGGTTCTCCTCAAGTTTTAGAGTGGCAGGGAGGCTTTTCCAGAGGGAGGCCCCAGCCGAAGACAGAGATCTACCCACAGCTTGTTTTTTCAACAGAGGCAATTGGAGGTAGAGGAGCAAAGAGCTCAAAAGGAGAGGTATTTGCAGAGGGATAGCTGAAGGTATTTTGGACCCAGACACCAGAAAACCTTGCAGAATATGCAGAGGGTTTTGAATTTAATCTTTGCATCCACTGGGAGCCAATGGAGAGATTTCAGAGCTGGAGAGATACGATCCCAGGGCTTGAGGCCAAGGACAAGTCTTGCAGACCTGTTCTGGATTAGTTGCAGAGGGCGGAGAGTAGAGGCAGGTAGATTTAGAAAGAACCAGAGCTTTTGAGACAATGAGCTTCTGGGAGAAGGAGAGGAAAGGCAGAGTACTTCAGTGGAGGTGCAGTAGGAAGCGTGACTTTTTAGAGACATCAGAGATGTGGGCAGAGAAGGAAAGTGTGGAGTCAAAGATGACCCCGGGGTTCTTAGCCTCAAAAGTGGAGGTAGGAAGAGGGCCAGCGGAGGCCGGCTAGAGAGTGAGGGGAAAGGATGATGGAGGTGTGCCCATGAAGAGGATCTATGTCTTGCTAGCATTCAAGCAAAGATCATTGGAGGCACACCAATCTTGAATGGCAGTTAGGCAATCAGAGGTGAGAGAGGGAGAGAAGGTGGCCGAGGGCAGCCTGAAAATGAGTTGTGTGCCGCCGGCGTAGCACTGGAAATTTGAGCAGAAAATGGCAATGCAGTGGACGAGAGTTGCCAGTTATTGGTTGAAAAGCTAGGGTGAGAAGCTAGACCCCTGGGGAACACCACAGGTAGAGAGGAAGAAAGATGATAGGAAGAACCCAAGTTGGACTTGGGAGGGTCGATCAGAGATGAAAGAGGTCAGCCAGGCCAAAGCCTGATCAGTGATACCCAGGTTAACACAGAGACGGTTGAGCAGGATGGTGTGGTTGACCATGTCAAAGGCAGAAGAGAGATCGAGTAGGATGAGGACATATGGAAATTTAAGGTTAAGGTTGGAGATCAGATCTTCACAGATGTTCAGGAGAGCAATGTCCGTGCTTCTGGCAGCTCTGAAGCCAGACTGGTTGTCATGGAGACAGCCAACAGAATTGAAATAAAGGTTAAGCTGAGAGATGGCCAGCATTTCCAGGAGTTTGGCCAGAAAGGGTGCAATGGAAATGTTGGGTGATCAGCTGTGGGTTTCTTGAGAAGAGGAGGCACAAGGCAGTGCTTCCGAGGGGAGAGGAAGGATCCTGAGGCAAAGGAGTGGTTGCAAAAATCAGCAAGGGGCCGGAGTGAGGGTGTCAATGTGGTCCTTGATAGTTTTAGAGAAACAGGGATGAACCTGTTTTTATGAGGCTTTCATAGATAAGAGGAAAGGACGAGAAGGAGGGTGGGGGTGGCTGAAGGAGGGCAGCAAGCACAGACGGAGAGGGAGAGGAGTGGAAGGGGTGGAAAAGATTGACTTTTGTGATGTCATCTTTGATGTCCTGGGTGTTAGTCTTAGCAATGCACCCAGTCCTGTTAGTCTTAGCAATGCACAGTGGTGGCGCAAGTTATGGTTGCTTAGTTTACCGTAACTAGGGAAATTCAGGGGTTTTTTGGTTTTAATTTGAACCATAACGTCCCTTTAACAACGTTTTTTTTTGCTGAATTTCATAGGTTTTTAAAAGCGCAACTTTATAAAATTGTATTTTATTGTATATACATTTTCATAGTGTGAATTTGATAGAAGTTTACTAGGATTCCCTTACTTTATAAACATGTAAACCAGAACATGCCGAACCTCCCGCTAATGATTTTGATGTCCGCAGATGGACGAGGACAACATCAACACTACCCAAAAACTCTGGGGGTATCTTAAATGGTTCTACCATGCCATATAAACACTGCACAAGTTCAAAAAGCAGCACATAAACACATTATATGTAATAATAAATAAGAAGTGGAATCTTTACATCTAACACATCAACCATTCATTTAAATACCATATGTGCTAAAATGGAATATACCAAAACAAAAAAGATATGCTTCCAACATAATTACCTCACAGAAACTGCACAACAAACAGCAACAGCAGACATAGAGAACAATAAGAACACAATTTACCAGAAGCTAGTAAGTAAACTTCATTTTTCTTATATATTTCTAAACTTTCTTTATTAGGTACAGTAAAACTGATATATATATATATATATATATATATATATATATATATATATATATATATATATATATATATATATATATGTTTTACACAGAAATGGCCACTACTTTAGAATGGCTTGAGGAAAATTTCCCAAGTGTAGAAATGTCTGAAGATAGTGATACTAATGGTAGACACTTCTCTATATAACCAAATTAATAATCATTATTTTATGCGCACTTAACATATATTTTTCTTTTTAACATACCATACAAACATTGAAAATAATACACCAAAAGAGACATTAGAAAGTACTCTGCAGTTCATGGAACAAAATATGGACATGCTCATGGAAAATTTCAATCTTTTGAAACATTTTGTGGAGGACCACATAAAAGAAAAAAATAAATATAATTGTCCCACATGTACCTGTTCTGCCTCTCCATATCCCAGTCAACTATCCCCAAACCCTCAACACCAAGAAAAAGATTACAATGAGACTTCAATCCCTTCATCTCCTCCCATCCATCCTCTCCAAACCCCCAATTCCCATATGTTTGTTTCAGTTTCTGCTTCCCCCTCTCTTTCATAAATTTTATATCTGTATATTATAAAAAAAGAATATTATATGTTTTTTTAATTCAGTCCTTTGTGTCTTATTTTTTTTTAAATGCAGTTAAGATGTCCGCGGGCAGCCCGGGTGTCCTGGATGTCCGTAATTATCCAAAATGGGGGTTTCCTAAGGACACTAAACCTGTCTGTACTGTCCGCAGGCAAGATGAAACTGCTCTAAGAACACACGCAGTGTCCGGTATGTCCAGAATTAGCCAAAATGGAGGTGTCATAAAGACACTATACCTATCCGTTATGTCCGCAGGCAAGGTGAAACTGTTCTAATAACACGTGCAGTGTCTGGAATGTCCATAATTAGCAAAAATGGAGATGTCCTAAGGACACTATACCTGTCCGTAATGTCCGCAGGCAAGGTGAAACTGTTCTAAGTACACACACGGTGTCCAGAATGTCCGGAATTATCCAAAATGAGGGTGTCCTAAGGACACTATACCTGTCCGTACTGACTCTAGAACATCCACGCACATGCGCACCACACCCATAAGTCCTACGAACATTGTTCCTGTCCGTAACTGTCCGTCTCACTTGTGTTGCAATTTTTATTAGTTTCAGGACTCAAACACTGTCCGTAGAACACCAGCACGCACGCGCACAGCCGTTCCTGTCCATTTGGTGTCATGCAGACACCCGTTCCCTTCGCAGAGGTGTTCGCGACGTCATCATGTGACCGCACCCACGCTGAGCGTGTGTCCTGAATTGCGGACACTGTCCAGGTCCACAAACATTTTAAAAGTACTTTTTCGGGCAATCCAAAGTATTTTATAGTAAAAAAGTTACCATAGCACATGTCTCAGACAATGACCCTGACCTTCTACATACTTTTGGAATTCTTTGAGCCTTTTTTTGGTGTTCGATATGTCCGCGGACAGCACGGGTGTCCGCGAAGCATGCACCCGCACCCCTATAAAAGGCTACACCCCAGTGATGATCCTAATTGTGCTTCTGGCTATTGCAAATTGAGTTTTGCTGCCTTTGCTGATCTGACTTTTGATTTGAGATCATCTCATCAATCCTGATGGCATCGATGGCTGCTGCTGCTACATCTGCCTCAGCACCACCCTCACCCCCTCCACCACCACCACCACCACCTCACCAAGGGCCTGAAGAGCGGAACAGGCATGAGGATGTAGAGGAGGATGAAGATGATGAAGAGGATGAGATAGTGGAATCCCTACTAACAGCACTCGCCGTGAGTCTTGGGTGTGGTGGTTATTTACCATTAAAGGTGACGTACTAAAAGTATGTGCGAACAAGATCGCCTGCAACCAGTGCAAAATGGTGCTGAGTCATGGGAGGCCTGGTTCGTACAGCTTTGGTACGACACCTATGAAGCGACACCTAAGGTCGTTTCACGTTGGGGCTGTTCGCAAGGTTGTACCTTGTGATCAATGTAGTAGGTTGAGTTCCTCTACCCCAATCTCCGTTTCTGCTCCTGTCACCACAAGAGACACTCCCGTGGGACAGTGCATCCCTCCAGCTGCCTCACAGGCCAACCATGATGCTATTGACCCTTACCTTTCGAGGGTCACAGTTTTCTGTATGTACTGCGATGCAGTACTCTGCAGGGGGAGGGACTTCAGAGTGCTTTCAAGACTACGGTCAAGGAGCATGAGAAGGTCTGCCCACTACCTAAATAAGGCCCATCCTACATATTCGTCTCTGCACCTGTCCTTTCTTATCCCCGTGGTTGCTGTCCCTTCCTTACCCTCCTTTCCCCTCCTCTCCTAGTGTGTTGTGTGTAAAAAACCCAAAGAAAATATATAACAACAAAAATCCCCCCCAAAAAAGGCTCTTTTCAGAGCCACCTTCACAGTCTAAAAACAGAAGTGGCAAACAAATTGAGCAGGGCCCTGTGCATTTTTTAGAAGTCTGTGGACAGTTTGCAGACATCTAAAATTTTGGGGTGCTGCCCTATCAAAACCATTGCACTTTTCTCTGGGAGGAAGTGGTGGCTCTGAAAAGAGCCTTTTAGTGGTTTTTTTGTGTTTTTTATGTTTGAAAACATAGATGGCTGCAATTCCAAAAAAGGTTGCAATGCATTTTGTAAATTTCTCAGAAAAATCTCATTACCAGCATAAATAAGATGGACTCCATCTCTGTGAAAAATGTATGTACTACGAAACATAATATTTTCATTGTGAAAAGAGGACATGCCAACATCTCTTAGAAAGGCACAAACAGCCTTATTGACATTACACCTCGCTTTCTCCATTTTTGGAACAAATGAAGAAGAACGCAGCCCCATTTGTCTCTGCGCAATACGAGAAAAAATGAATTGGGAATTTGGAAACATGTCCATGACCTTCCCAAGTCCTCTTTCATTGCAAATTGCAAAGAAATTCTAGACACATGTCCTAAACTGATCCCTCCACAATGAATTATAATTATGCTTGGATGATGCTCTGTTTCCAATGTAGCACATAGAGGTACCAAGTCCAGCCACTTCATTTCACGCACTCCATGCCAGTGCACTTCCACATGAGGAAATCCAAAATCTGCAGCTACTGCACAGCGTTCTGCATGCACCTCCAACCAATGTATCCATGAGTCTCCCAAAATCCAGATAATGGCCCTCATTACGACCCTGGCGGAATTCGGAAAACGATGGCGGAAATGCAATACCGCCATCGAATAGCGCTCGGTGCGACTATGACCCGTCACCGCAAAGTACGATGCCATTAGCGACACCGTAGTGAACGCCAACGCTAACTGCACCAAGCACGCGCGCGCGCGCCATGCCAAACCGTAAACACCACCATGGCGCAACGGTACGCCAATTCCGACCCCAGCGGACATGTACCTAACGCCATCAAGCATGGCGGAATGCACCATTCCGCCATGGTGAGAAGTACGGCATCGCGAATCAACCGTAAACGGCCCCACTGACTGCCCGTACACCGCTCCCTGCCCACAAAGTACAACTCCCCGTAGGTGCAACGAAGCCACAATGCAACCAGTGAAATGCACAAGTCACCCATGCATGCCAACGAACAAATGAACCTCAAGAGGGGCCAATGGGAGCTGCAGGGCACAGATGGCACGAATACAGAAGCCATCCCAATGGACATGACCACAGTCCCCCACCAAGAAACGCACGCAAACACAGGCACCTGTGACCAGCAATATTCAGAAAATCACAACATTCCACCAGTCCACCTGGCTGACCGGCATCTGTCACACAAAACCCAATCCCCCGCCCCTGAGCATGACAACATTCAAACTGTCATATTGGCAGCCCCCATCCCTGACCTCACGGGCTTCGTAGGCAAACGCGCCCAGTACAGGACCACGCAACAAAACTCCGAAGCTGGAACCCAATGCAGATCCCCTCACAATACATCGCTCCCCAAATAGGAATATGCCACATCACTTGCAAAGAAGAACGCTACACGGCCCATATCAGAATAGAATTTTAATGCACATCAATATCACCAAGCCCATACAGCCATCAGGCCATGAACTCCAAAACACATTTCACCATTGTGGGCTGCATCCGCAAGAAATGACCAGCCACTACTTGTGTGACGCCCTGTTCCCTCATGGTACACAGAGCCACATTCACGTACGAAAAGGCAACATGGAAGCGCACAGAACCGCAGGGCCGTCCCAATGGGGAGGCACTAGTCCAGCTGAAAGGCCGAAATGTTGCTCCGAGCCACCAGTACTGCGTAAGGGCATGTGGCCCATTGGCGATCGTCCCATAAGATCGTAATGCTGCTCCACTGATTAACACGAAGCAGCAGGTGTCGGGAGTAAAACCCATCTGCAGGAGTGGCATACAGATGGCAGTGGCAAAAGGGGAGGAGATACCTGTCAACCAAAAGAAAAGAAACAGAATAGAATGGCCATCAGAACTACATTCGAACAACTCACTTCAATGATCACACTAGATCCACAGCCATATGCATGCAAGCCCACTCCAAAGGATCATCACCACCCCAAAACCACTTGCGAATCATAACTATCTATATCGAGGTGAAAACACCATTACAAACGAGTGTACCTGTGCATGCGTCTGTGAAAACAGAATCCTTCAGATGGGATTGGTAACGTGCATGGACACAAGTGTCTGAAGGCGCGTCGAGACAGGGAGGGCTCAACAAGGCCAGATAGACGATGGTCCCACTATGGCAGCCCTGCATCACATAGCGCAGGGGGGGCGGACAGATCCCAAGAAGCCCTGTACATGGCAAACTCTGTATCAAATCACCTGCCCATGCATCCATTCATCATTCCCTCATCCCGTAATGAAAACGCCTGAATATTTACTCACATAACATTAGAAATATCCATTGAGTCTGTGCGTTATGCAGCCTGCAAAATCCACAGTGCCCCAGCACGTAATTCCAGTCTAGTGAAGTAACATGTATTTGGGAACGTCCTGCCTTATCGTCCACTACGCAATTGCGCATCCCATACTATTCATATCAATCATAGCATTCTCGCCATGGCCCCTGTCCCAAGGACATTGAACAATAGAACGTTATATTTGCAGTCAGACCTGTGGGCATCTCCTCGCCGCTAGCTGAAAACCGAAAGCGCCGCCCTTCGAATTCCTCATTTGCAACATCACGTCGAAGAGGCATCTGTGGCCGTTTGAAAACACTAATTAATCCATCGAGTGCGGCTGTGTGTGAAAATGGCAACTGCCTTCACCCACGAATGGGACGCCCCGCCCGTCGTTGCAACTCGGTACAGTGATGAATGAGGGCCCACCGTTACTCGAGTACTACGTTCCACTGACCCTTCACAACTCTGTTCGCGACTGCACAGATAGTATGTGAAACAATGGGACCACAGCAGAATGAACATATCAACCAATGTTACACGGCCATCGGGTACAAATACAAGATTGCAATAGCAAGATGCCATTCCACGAATTGCAGCGTTGTGCGCGGGACGTGCTCGGCCAAAGGGGAGAGCAGTTTGCACAGGTGGAATGAATCACCACAGGTGGAGGCCATTCAGCCTGGAAACACATAAATTGCACAGCCAGTCTCCTCCCACAACCACACCGAAATGCTACCGGCAGGACTCGCGATGTTGGCCCTGGGGGACCTGATAGCACTGCAAGTACTCCAACTCCAAGAAGAAGACGAACACCAACTACAACCGGCCGCACGGAGGAGACGCAGGAGGAGGAGGAGGCCAAGGCAGGGCCAGCAAGGGCCGCCAGCACAGCCACTACCACCACGCAGGCAGCCCGCAATCCCACGCCTCCGAGCACATCCGTTCAACCTCACTGATGAGCAGATCCACACCCTCTACCGTCTGGACCGGGACACCATAACCGCCATTGTGGACATGACACAGGCTGACCTTGTCAGCATGATAGATAGCCCAACCGCCATCCCACCCCTACTGAAGGTGGTGTCTGTACTCCACTTCCTGGCCACAGGCACCTACCAGCACACAGTCGGACAGTTGCATGGCATTTCTCAGCCACTGTTCTCACGGACACTATTGCAAGTGCTCGATGCCCTCCTGAAGCACGCAGACGACTACATCTCCCTACCACGCTCGGAGCTGGAAATTACCAACACAAAAGTGGGATTCCATGCACTTGCCGGCATACCGGGTTGCATTGGTGCCATCGACTGCACCCATGTGGAATTGGTCGTCCCACATGCCATGGAGGCCCAGTACCGCAACCGAAAACAATTTCATTCTCTGAATGTACAAATGGTGTGTGACTCCAACAGGATCATTACACATTGTTGTGCCCGATTCCCTGGATCAACCCATGATTCTATGGTCTTGAGGAACTCTACAATACCACGCTACATGGAGCGACACGCAGGGAACAGATCCTGGCTACTCGGTGAGTCTCATTTCATGCATGATGATGTGGGGTATGTGATTCGGCAATGACCTGGCAGGAAGGGGGCGAGGGGGGGGTGTGCGTACGTAGCAATGGCATTCCACATCATACGTTTATCGTCCACATACAGGTGATGCTGGATATCCACTGAAGAGATGGCTCCTCACACCAGTCCGGAACCCACGGGACCAGCATGAGGAGGACTACAACCATGCCCACTCACGTACCCGTGTAGTCATTGAACAGGCATTCGGCCTACTGAAGGGTCGTTTCTGCTGCCTCAGCAGGTCTGGCGGGGCACTCCTGTACCGCCATGTGAAGGTTGCAAAGATGGTGATGGCATGTGTCATGCTCCACAACATGTGCGTACGTAGAAATGTGCCCATGCCCCCTGACGCAGAACTGCAAGCACCTGAAGATGGTCATGATGAGGGTGGGGATGTGGCAGCACCTCAAGGAGTCTGCGAGGCACCGGAGGCCCGTGACATTCGTCAGCATCTCATTGATGTATGCTTCTAGCACTCACGCCTGGTGGCTGATACATGGACACGGGACTCGTGGCACTGTGTGTGTCTGGGACATGCACAATATGGACTGTACGCCTATGATGGCCTAGTACACAAAGATCAATGTCCACACATCTCATTGGTTGATCGTGCACTTTTTATGGCATATGTGATATCATGTTGTACACCCTATCGACCCGCCACCCAAGTGAGCCCAACACACCCCCTCCACCCTCCCACCTCCCCCCCGAACACCAGTGTCCAAAGATGCTCATCGTCAGTGGGCAGTCGCTATTGCAAGCCCCCTCTGCGGGTATCAGGGGCACCCCAGCCTGTGGAGCGCAGGTTCCTCCCAGATCTACGTTGGGGGCTGCCCTGGACGGAACTTGCAACGGATGATGTCTCTGCCTGCTCACGTCCATGCATGTCCCTAAGGGTTTGCGAGAGCTCAGTGAGCACACGGCGCACTGCGGCAAGTTCACCACATACGTCTTTGGACGTCGCATGCAGTTCCCCCCTCAGGCTCTCGGTGCTTCTCTCCATTTGGACTCTCAGGCTCTCGGTGCTACTCTCCATTTGTGCCCTTATTGTCTCTGTACCTCTCTCCATTTCTGCCCTAAGTGTCTCAGTTGATGTTTCTATGTCTGCCTTAGTGCCCCCACATTAATCGGCATGGTCCTTGAGGAGCGTGGCCAGTTGCTGCTGTTGCACTATTAACTGGTCGAGGGACTGTTGCCTCTGCTGGGCCATGGCCATTTGCGGGGGTGTCACAGAGGGGCTGTTGTCCTCATGTTGCCCTGCCACAGGGCTTGTGGGGGATGGCCAGTCGTCGTCTTGTGGGTGCCCCTGCGTGGTATCCTCATGTAGTACGGGATGGAACAGACAGGGGGATTGGGACAGGTCATGGATGGATCTGACTTCGACATCCCCGTCTTCTGTGTCGGAGCATGCTGCCATCAATGGGGTGTCACCTATGGTGCTGCTGCCACCGGAGGCAGTGCCTTCTGTGGCATCCATTGGGGGGACCTGTGGTGGTGGTGTTGTGGGCATGCTGGCTGCTGGGGTGCCTGTTGATGTTCCCTCCTCTGTGCTGCCACCTGATTTGTGCTGCTGCCGTGTCTTGATGCGTGCAGCTGAGGTGGAGGGTCTTTGGCCGTTGGTCTTGGCCCTCTTTGCAGGTGTGCTGGTAGGGGTGTCCTGCAGCTCGTCGTTTGGATCGGACCCTGTGGTGGAGTAAAGGAGGGCGAGGGTTATTGGTGGGTCTGTGGGAATTGGAATGGCATTGTATCACATGCATTGGGGTGGTACCTGAGGGTGATTTGGGTCGGGGCCTTGGAGGTGCTTCCATTTGTGTGTGGAGTGAGGGTGCAGTTGTTTGGCAGCCTGCAGTTAGGGTGTGCCTGCTGCACGTGTAGTGCGTGTTTTAGGGGTTTTTAATTATTTATGTATTTATTGTGGGTTTTAACGTGCGCTATCAGGACGATGTGTGTGGACGTTCTCCTGGACATGTGTTTCTGTTGCACTATGGGGACACATGGTGCTTCACATGGATGGACTTTGTGGTTTTGGCATTGTTTCATTAGGCCCACCTACCTGATTCTTCGGATGTCTGCACTCCTTTCTCCATCCCTCCGACTCCCTCTATGCTCTCCATTCCGATGGTGGAGGCACAGATTTCTTCCCAGGGGGTCAGCTTGATGGGTGATTCCGACCCTCCCCCGGTGGCTGTGGCAATGTTGCGGTTGGCAGAGAGTATGCTGCGGACGCGTATCCGCAGGTCGTCCCATCGCTTACGGCATTGCTGTGGGGTGCGGGGTGCGGTCCCCACCGCACTTACCCGCTGTGCCACCAGAGCCCATATGGCCTTCTTGTTTGCGAGTGCCGTCCTGGTCATTTGCGTGGAGAAGACGACGGCAGCATTCTCCTGGAGGGTCTCTGTTAGCACGGTGAGTTCCTCACGGGAGAAGTGGACCTGCCGCTTGCGGTCGCACGCTTTCTTCGCTACTTTTCCCATTTTTCTTGGTTTCGCTAGGGTGGATGACGGGTTGGGTTGTGTCTCAGGGTAGTGATTTTAGTGGTTGTGTGGTTTTAGTGGTTTTATAGGTGTACGGCGGGTTGTTTCCCGTTCCGGGCCCGTGTTTTAACTTCCGTTTCCGTATATTTCCGGTCACCGTACTTTACGGTAGGCGCACACTGCGGTGTCCGCTGTGATGGGTGGCGGTATTGCACCTAGGGCGCCGTACGGCGGCGGTGTGGGCCGTTTTGGGTTCATTTCCGCCATCGCGGACTTTGCACTTCCGCCATGCCGTGGTGCTCGTGCCCGATGGGTCGGAATGGGCCGCACTTTGCTCCTTCTTGCAATGGCGGAAACGCTATTTACGCTGTGGCGGTCCGGTCAGTCACTTTCCGCCAGGGTCGTAATGAGGGCCAATCTGTTTTTTGAAACACACAGCCATATCTAAGTGTTCTTCTTTCAGGAAAAAGACTTTCTGGCAAACTCTCTCCGTACACAACACACCCAGTAAACTTTACTGACCAATCCCTTGCTCTGCTCATTCTCATTTGCATGCCTCTCCACCCCAAAGTCCCTGTATGTAATACGCGATATCCACGGACTACCGCCATGTCCGTGGACATATCGAAAAACTGAGCGTGGTGAATGTAAATTTAAATAGTGTGCCCCATTTCCCCTTTGAGGCATTTTTTTTTTTTTTTGCAGATGTTTGACAAACACCTGTTATTTTGTATTTTTTGGGGGGGTTTCTTACTTTACTACTAAAATCTTCACATAACCTTCTCCAAAGCAACCCTTACATTCCAAAACAGCATGACATTTCCCAAAAAAGATAAGTAAATGGCATCTTCTTTAAAATAAACAGCATTACTGGAATCAATATTTTCATTATTACAGAAAAACATACTAGCTGTAAGCATGAAAGCACACATGCCTCGGTTGATTGCACACCAAGCAATGTTTTGCTGAGGACAAAAAACAGAACTATTGTCCCATATTGCCCTAGGTACTAATCCAGAAAAAATTACTTTGGCATTTGGAAGGATGTTCATTACTGCTTGAACCAAGTGTTCCAAATCTGCCAACAAAGCAGGGGCACTGACATAGCCCAAATGGAAAGCACCATAATGCAAAACTACCACATGGGGACTGTTCATCCTGCCTATATCTTCACAAACTTCGACTATTCCCTGTGCATTGCAATCAGGCACAGTGCTCCACACCACCTCCACTCCTTTAACATCAAAATTGTTTGCCACATGCCTGCATTGAGCATACTGCTGTAAACCATGCACAAACATATCTCCAAGCACCAACACCCGTTACTTTCTCCACCTCTGCCATCTTTACTACACACAGTCTCTTTCAACATAAATCCACAACCTCAACATCTGATTGGTTGATCCCTACAGTCCCCTTTCCATGCTAGATTTGCTGGAAAACTCCAGATGTGGCACGCCCTGTCCGCAGACAGTCGTGGTATCCGCGGACTACCTAAATCTTGGACAACCCTTCTAGATTTTTCACTTCACTCTCTCTACCATTCGCTCATTGGAAACAGCTAACCAGTCAAACAACCATCCACCAATCACATCCAAGACCTCTACATCTAACTCCATCATCAGAGTTCAGCACTTCAAATGTACTGTTAATCACTCTGAGTACAAGTGTCATATCATTGGAAAGCACCTTCTACAAGAAATACTGTACAAGTCTCCAAGATGTCTACTTGCAGCTGCATGCATATTCATATGCATGAACACAAACTACAGGTATGCATATTTTCTTTATAGTACATGTACAATTCTTATACATTCATATAAACAGATTAACTGACTTTTAGCGTGTATAACCTATAAAATGAACTTACTGTCATGTTTCCCATCTGCTACAATCAACTGTCACTTCCAAACCTATCTGCTATTTAATTGTTTTTACACACACATTTGCCAAGCATGTTGACTAACATATTTAAAGTAAAATATAAAGAGTGCACATAGTCAAACAAAATTGCATGCACACACTATGTTCAAATATCAAAGAACAATACATGTACAAAAACATAAAAAATCAATGTCTAATTTAACATCAGTGCTATATACAAACAAAATTACTAATGTGTTTCCTTTACAATTGCAGTGAAGACCACTCTCCAAAAAAGCAGCAGCAGAATTTGAAGTACAAACAACAACTAAGAAGAAACCTGCTCATTCCACAAAAAAAGTAAGTTAAATACCACCATAATATTTGTACTATTACTCAAACCCCGCCTAAAATTGCATTCAGCCTATGTGTGTTGTTGCATTGACCAGCTTGATGTGCCTTGTGCCTAAAATCGCACTTAGCCTATGCGTGCTGTTGCATTGACCAGTTTGATGTGCCATGTGCCTAAATGTAACTGTGCTGTACCCTATGGTCGCTCAGAGACCACCATAAAATTGTGCTGTTCCCTATAGTCATTCACTGACCACTGTGCAATTGTGTTGTGCCCTATTGTCACTCACGGTCCACTGTGTAACTGTGTTGGCCTTATGCTGTTGGGTCGCCTAGAGACCTCTGTGAAGCCGTGTGTGCCCCATGGTCGCCCAGAGACCATTGTGTAATTGCGTTGTGACCGTTGGTCACTCACGGACCACTGTACACTTGCGTTGTGCCTAGCTGCTACCTTAACTAGCTCGTTGTCTGCTCCATTTACTAGTGACTTTGCCAGTTTACAGATAATTCGAATCTAGCTACTGTACTCACGCCCTTCCATTTCCTTGAACTATGCCAGCCTGGCTCATCCTCATCATGTTCCCCTTCTGTGTCATGCCTAATCACACGCCTTGTAGTAGAAGCAGCTACATCCCATTTAGTAATGGTCTAGCCAAGCTTGGCTGCCCTAGACATCACCCTATTCCCTGCCCCACACCCTTCCTGCCCACCCTGCCTCCCTTCCCCTACAGTGCCACTAAAGACCATACTGCTAAAATCGGCGTCACTCTAGATCACCCTCCACTTAACCTCGTTGACCTTGCCAAAGATGCCCACTGTGACACCAACCAAAACTCACTCAAAATAACAGAACATCGCCCCACAGCCTACCTAACATCACTATCCGCAACAACAGACTAGGCTGCAGACTTCGCACCTTACCGAGTAAAATACTAACTACTCCCACGACTAAAGACACCAATAAAAATACCCATGCAAACACCGGTTCACTAAAAGGAGCCTTACTTAACGTCAGATCCCTTGTTGCTCACCCTAATGAAATCGCCGACCTCATCCGCTCAGAAGATCTGGACTTCCTTGCCACCACAGAAACCTGGCTTCACACAGCAGCAGGTCCCTTTCTAATCCTTGCGGTTCCTGACAACTACTCCATCCTTAGGGCCGACAGACCCAATGGTCACGGAGGAGGTGTAGCTCTCATATTCAAATCCTCACTTGATATTAGATCTGTTACCGCCCCTATACTAAATTCATGTGAACACCTCTCCATTAAAATACAAACTACCCCTAAAACCACTATCACTTTGGAACTAATATACAGGCCCCCTGGCCCAACAGGTTTTTTTTTAAGGAAGATATAACCTCCCTCATAGTAGATAAATCTAAACCTCTCTCACAGAATATTATCCTAGGTGACTTTAACCTGGGTTACAATGATCCTCACGATACCCCTGCATCTTCCCTTGACAATGCCCTATGCGAACACAACTACACTCAATTTATTACCTTACCCACACATCAGAAGGGTAGAACCTTAGACTGGCTCGCTGCCCACAACTCCAACATCGCCTGTAAGGACCCCCAACCTCTTATATGGACTGACCATCTCCTACTTTCATTTGACATTAGCACCAATAACCCGAACCGCATACAGTGCCCCCCGGCACCAGCATGTCTGACTAGAAATAAGCGTAACATTACCGTAGAAACCGTCATTCCACTGGTTCTACCTACCCTTAACACGATCCCTGACACATCAGACCTCAACCTTCTTGTAGACACTTACAATGACGCCATGACCAAAGCCATCAACATCATTGCCCCCTTAAAATTACGTAAAGGTAAACCTAGAGCCCATCTTAACTCTTGGTACACACCGGAACTTAAAATACTAAGAAATAAGAAAACTAAAATGGAAACCCTTTGGAAAATGAATCCATCTGAGGAACACAAAATCAATCTCACCAATGCATCCTCCCTCTATAAAAAATAAATAATTCGCACCAAAAAGGAAGCTTACAATGTAAGAATAAACAATGCTAGCTCCAGTACTAAAGAATTATTTACTATCTTGAAGGAGCTAGAAAACCCAATCCACCTATGGACATGTCCGTGAAGGACCAATTATGGTGCACTAGCATCCAAAACGCCCTCGCGAATAAAATCACCGGCCTGCAAATGAAAATTGAAAGCAAAAGATTACAACTCTCCAATAGTAACCTACCCGCCCCTAGTTTACCCACTACGTCCAATACCAACCGTGGCTTCACCTTCAAAAAGGTAACCGCACTAAAAGTGCAAAAAATTATAACTTCTCTCAAACCGTCAAACTGTAAAGGGGGCAGCTGTCCCGCACAGATTATAAAAGATGCAGCAAGAGACCTCTCCCCATTTATTTCTAAACTTATAAACGTTTCATTCTCTACTATTTCAGTACCTAACAATTTGAAACAGTCATGGGTCCTCCCTCTTCTAAAAAAACAGACCCTGGACCCAGCTATTCCTACTAATTATAGGCCTATCAACACCCTTCCCTTCCTGCTAAAAATCCTGGATAGAGTTGCTTACTTGCAAATTCAGAATTATTTAGAGTCCACCCAATTACTGGGACTGCGTCAATCTGGCTTTCGACCTCAGCATGGAACAGAAACTGCCCTTGTTGATCTCAAAAGTCAGATTAACGACATTAAAGACAAGGGCAAGGCTGCTATCCTACTCCTCCTAGACTCTCAGCAGCCTTCGACTTGGTCAACCATAAAATACTCTGTAACCACCTCTCTTCTGCCGCCCATTTCTCCCCTTCTGCTGTCACGTGAATACAGTCCTTCCTGGCCAACAGAACCATGAGGGTCTTTTCCCCTGTGGCAGCAGCAGACCCCATCCCCATTACTTGTGGTGTCCCACAAGGCTCATGCGTTTCCCCCACCCTATATAATATCTTTACAAAGCCTCTCTTTGATAAATTGGATCATCTGGGTGTCACCTATACAAACTATGCGGATGACACCCAGATACTCCTCACCATATCTGGCAATTACAATACTGATGTCACCAGGATCAATGAAATTTTCTCTGTCATTCAGGCATGGATGGCCACACATGGCCTCTGCCTGAATGACGAGAAGACCGAACTGCTCATTGTTGGTTCACCTAACAACCTACAAAAACTGAGCCCTAACTACTCCAAAATCATCATCGATGGCAACACTATCCCTGTCGCCAAAAATGTGAAAACTCTTGGCTTCTATCTTGATGCCAATAACAACCTAACTAAGCAAGTCATTTCAACCGCCTTCTCCACCGCCTACACAGGAAAACTAATTCGGACCTGCAGACCTTTTCTCTCTACTAATAGTTGCCTTACACTAGCAAGAGCCCACATACAGTCTAAGTTAGACTACTGCAACAGCCTCTACCTAGGTGCCAACCAAGCTATAATTAGTAAACTCCAAGTCATTCAAAACGATGCGCTATGAGTAGCACTAAACATTCCTACGCAAGAGCATATCTCTGACACTAGAATCACATGCAAATGGCTTACCATCCAACAAAAAAATGACCTAATAACTCTCTGCCTCACACACAAAGCCCTCAACCATTTAGCCCCCCTACCTTACCAATAAATTCACCTGGAAGCAGTCCATCAGAACTACTAGATCCTCCAACACCCTATGTCTCATGGTGCCCAGATTTATCTCTAAAAGAGCCGGAGGCTCCAGCTTCACTGTCCTCGCCTCCCAACGTTGGAACTCCTTGCCACTAAACATTAAGTCGGCCAATTCCTTCCAGTCCTTCAGGAAACTTGCTATTGGGTGGCAATTGGCACAAAATCAATTAGTATGTTAGACACAGCTACTATCTGTATATACTGTACATGTATCATTTATGTCTTTTATGGATGTCTTCATTGCCACTGCCTGTACTCTGTATATAACCCTTGCTAAAAAGTATCACTGTTAATTCCCATGTATTGTGCTTTGTAACCTGTACCAGCGCCCATTTACTCCCGGGTCCGGAGCGCTATATAAATAAAATAAACAAACAAACAAAACAAACAAACACACTGTGGGGTTAATTCATGCTATTTCTGCACCTAAAAACAGAGATTGTGCACCATTCTGTCCACAAATCCCCATTTCTTAAACAGAGATTTACAGGCAGAATGGCGCACATATTCCCATTTTTCGGCGCATAAATGACATAACTCAGCCCCTAGAATTTTGATATTATAGAACAAACAACTGTTTTAATTGTATACCATTAGATTTACTATTTGTGCTTCTACTCACCACTAGCTTACTTGCTACTGTCATCTGAACCCCAGTTTAGTAGCACATAAATTCAAGAATACCCATCCCAACTAGTTGTAGTTGCCCAATGCACAATCACACACCATCACATACATCTTTATCATCATACTCAGACACTCATGCACACAGCACACATACATTGCAGAACACCCCACCCTACAGCTTCTTTATTTTTTTCAACAGACCCTAAAGAATGCCTACCGAAAATCAAGTCTGTAGAAAGCAACGCAGAAATAGAGCAAATGAAAAAAGAAGTGTCCAAAATAAGCACCCATCTCTAGCAGAATTTGTAAAAAAAGTTCAAACAAAACAGCTAATACAGTCATTTAGCGAAACAAAACAAGCTTCAAGTACAGAAACTTTGCCTCCTCTATCAAAATGCAAAACGAAACAGAAAACAATTAACAAGAATTCAGCTACCACTACTGATAAAATTGCTCCTATAAATCTTGATATAGTGCCAAGTAAGCATACCAAAAAAAGTATTTTAGCAAAAATGTTCTGCCACAGAGTCCTTCAAAATCTTATAAAAACGGGAGAGAAATCATGCACAAACCTTAAAACCTATGGTTCAGAAATTAATATTAGAAGCTTTGATAGACAGTGCAATCCTTCTCAAAAGAAACCACTAACAAAACTAATCACTAAATTACAAAAAAGATTTCTCAATAAACGAAATGTCAACAAAAATAACTTCTTAAATATCTGTGGAGGTGAGTGGAGTCACACTACAAGCACAGAACCATATTTTAATGAAGAAGCATACAAACAAAAGCAAACACACTTAATTGGCATCCATAGCAGTGGACGAGGTTATGAAAACGTTAATAATACCATAATGGAACAAGAAATACTGCTCACAAAAATATCTTCAGAAAACTTAGAATTATCTCCATTCAACTGAATCAGAATGTCTAGTATACAAATGGCCATGCACGTAATGTGTAACATTCCCAAAACATCTTTCAAGTCTTTAGCAAATTCCTCAATCAGTATGTGAAAGGCAAAGACAAAATCAAAATTAATCTACTGCAAAATATGGATACCTGTCCAGTGTGCAAGTACACAGGAATACAAGGACATTCATTGGCCTGCATTTCAGGACCTACTCGCAAAACCACCTTCCATCATATCCAAATGATATCAACACATCATTCAACTATACAAAATCTAGTCTATAAACTGTACTATGCTAAAAGTCCAGCTATAGCACTAGCCAATTTAAATAACATTCTTCTACATGGTACAGCAAAAGACCTACTTGAAGAAATCGACTATATCCAGAAAAAACATTTTGGAAGTGAAAGCCACTTACAGAATGAAATTGCTTTAAAACAAATTAGCAACAATTATATGCATGGCAACCTTCTACTACACACATACAAAAAAGAAATACTGAAATTTAAAAGTACATCTGCTGAAGAACCAAACCATGTGTGTGTATGTTGCAGCAGAACTTTTTATAAAGGTAACACAAAAACTGTAGACCTAACATGCAAAATTGAAGACAATTAAGATTCTAAATGGTTTGAATTAGCTCTCTACCTTATAGCAGAAAACAAATATGAAATAATTGACCCCTTAATTCTTTGCAGTTACTGCACTACAAAAGTTGACAACAACCAAACTCCTTCACGTGCTATGACAAATAATTTGGAGTTATTTCCACTATCAAAACCCCTACAACAACTCAATTTATATGAGAGCATCATAATTCAAACAGTGCACCCCTTTCAAGCAATAATACGCCTTCAACCAAAAACAGCAAAATTACCTCCCTCTGAATTGGTGAAAGGCATTCGTGGAAAAGTAGTGTATTTACCATTAGATCTAAAACAAAATGTGCACACTCTGGGAGTGCAACATCCAATGGAGCAATCTTTAATTATCTTAGTAAATGGTGTACCTACAAAAGACAAAAAAAATGGCAACAACTGGTAGATTTACATAAAGTTAGACAAGCCTTGCAATGTCTAAAAGACAATAATGAATACTACAAAGAAATTAATATTGAAGAAAACTTGAAGGGAACCACTGAAATAATTCAAGAGTCACCAGAAGCTGGTCAATTTGAGCTTCTAGATCCTGCTACAGTATCCAATATTTTAGACCATTATACAATTCATCCATTGCACTCTAATGACATCGTAGAAGATGCACTAGAAACGTACCAAATGCGACAAAAAAAAGGATCACCAATCAGCATATGGGAAAAAAGTATAGAAGCACATGCTTTTCCTCTACTCTTTCCTACTGGCAAAGGAGGAAGGTACAATGATAGACCTATTCAAATAACAGCATCAGAATACCGCTTGTTACAGATGTATTCTGAAGATCCCAGATTTAGACAAAATATGGAATACATATTCCACCTACTCTTTGAAAGTCAACTAGCAACTCTATTTTACGGAGTTGCACACACATTAAAATCAGGAACCCACTTTCAAAATATGTCAGCTACACAATTATTACAAAAAGTGCATCAAAAAGATGAGTTTTTAAAATCAAGTATTACAAATCTATTAGCAAGCATGCATGGTACTAAAGAGTACTGGTTCCAACGTCATGGAGATGTACGTTGCATGATAAGAAACCTTGGCCCACCCACTTGGTATGTTACATTACGTTGTGCAGAATATGCATGGAGAGATTTACATGATTTCCTACGCATATCAAACAAAAACAAAACAAATACAGATATACTAACACCTGGAGAACTTTGTTCTCTAGATCCTGCTAATTTTTCAAGATATTTTCACCATCGCTTCATTGCTATGCTACACTTTATTTGTAATAAAACTGTTCCTCCCCTCGTAGAAGTGCAACACTTCTTTTGGAGAAAAGAATACCAAACCAGAGGAGCACCACATATCCACATGCTTTTATGGATTAAAGATGCTCCTAAATTTGGTCAAGACAATGATGCCACTGTGTTACAATTTATCGAAAAATATGTCACTTGTGAAATTCCATCGGAAGCAACAAATAATGATCTTCATGCACAAATTTTACAATTTCTAAGACACAAATGTGGCAAATATTGTCGTTGCAAATACAAAAACAAAGGGAAATACTACACCAAATGCTGCTTTGGTTTCCCTAGACCAGATACAAAACAGGTCAAGTAAACAACTTCATGTCTTCAGTTAGCCATAGGGGGTCATTCCGAGTTGGGTGGTAAGGGAAAAATGATGCCGATAAAGGACTACCGGCATCGTTTCCCGTTACGGCCCATTCTGACCCACGAGGCCGTAAATAGCAGTTTAGTGGCGCGCACCCGACATGCCGGAATTAGTGGACATGGAAAAAACGGCCTCCACAAGACCGCAAAGTACCTTACCGCCATGGAGTAAATGCCGGCATCGCCGAGAAGGTGTAAAAAACCCAGAGCAGTGTTTACAAGAGGAACAGGTGCACTCAATCAGCACAGGTGGAGGCAATGGAGTCTGGCACAGCACAAAAGGAGCACACCCACACACCACACCCCCTCCCACACCAAGATGATACCAATTGTAGCAGCATTCCTGGAGCTGGAGGCCCTGCTTGCAAGGCAGCAACTACAACAACAGCAACAACAACAACCACAGCCCCCACCACAGAGGATACACAGGAGGAGAAGGAGGGTGAGACAGGCCCAGCATGCCCTACCGGTGCAGCCACCATTACCACACCGGCAGCCCCCAATCCCCCGCATAAGAGCCACCCCCTTCAACCTCACACCAGAGCAGATCCACACCCTGTAGCGGCTTGACTGGGACACCATTACCACCATAGTGGACCTGATACATGACGATATAGTGAGCCGCATAGAAATCTGCACTGCCATCCCCCCTCTACTGAAGGTAGTGTCTGTGCTCCACTTCCTTGCCACAGGCACCTACCAGCATACAGTGGGGCACATGCATGGCATTTCACAGCCCATATTTTCCCGGATACTCAACCAAGTGCTGGATGCCCTCCTCACCCACACAAGGGACTACATGTCCCTACCCCAGACTCCCCAGGAGATATATGACACCAAAGTTGCCTTCCATGCACTGGCAGGCATGCCAAATTGCATAGGTGCCCTTGACTGCACCCACGTGGAATTGGTGGTCCCGCATGCCATGGAGGTGCCGTATCGCAACCGCAAGCAATACCACTCCATCAACATCCAGATGGTGCGTAATGCCAGTAAAGCCATCACACATTGCAATGCCCGATACCCCGGATCAAATCATGACTCTTTGGTCCTGCGGAACTCAACACTACCACGCTACATGGAGCGACATGCTGGACGACGTGCCTGGCTGCTTGGTGAGTAACCTGAATGGGCCATGGCAGTGCATTGGGGCGGTGAGTAGGTTGTCTGCATACTCCACCTGGGTGGGAAAGGGGGGGGATGCTACTCCACCTGGGTGGGAAAGGGGGGGGATGCATACTCCACCTGGGTGGGAAAGGGGGGGATGCATACTCCACCTGGGTGGGAAAGGGGGTGATGCATACTCCACCTGGGTGGGAAAGGGGGGATGCATACTCCACCTGGGTGGGAAAGGGGGGGATGCATACTCCACCTGGGTTGGAATGTCCACGCCAGTGCACGATGTTCACCTCACAGCACACTGTGCCCCAAGGCAAGTGACACGGCACATGACCACATAACCACACAGTGATGAATTTGAGCCGACACCTAACACTACATGAGTAACAGGAAACCTGGCCAGATACCACAACACATGCACCACTCATCGGCGGACCTTACACACCGTAGCGGCATCCTGCACCATGCAGTGCAATGTCGCTGACTCCTGCATCTCAACACACAGGACAGTCATCCCTGGGAGTGCATAGAAGTGAGTCTAACAGGGATCCTACAGCGTGTCACTGGTCCTGCACCCCCATAGGATTGCTGCAAGTCACCGTGGTAGGGATCCGTGCAGAATGACGAGTATGCTACCAAATACAGCCAACACCCCCTTTCACCAAGTCTCGCGCAAGACATCAATGAATGCAGTCCAACACTGCTGCATGCATATACGATGCACATGCAACACAACGTGAGTGCACACCATGACCCATCAGTGAGAAGCTACCCCCTCCATCATTCCATTGCACATGACACATAGCCGGTCCAGTAATGGGGTGACTGTATCCTGGGACATGTGTGTATGGCCAGTAATCACCTGCGGCCATGTAAGACTAGTACAATTCTCCACCATGCACAAACACTTACCTTCATTCCACTCTCATGCAGGTGATGCTGGCTACCCTTTGAAGCCGTGGCTCATGACCCCGGTCCGCAACCCACAGAACAGGCATGAGGAGGACTACAATAGATCCCATACCCGTACACGTGTGGTGATAGAGCAGACCTTCGGCCTGTTGAAGGCACGATTTCGTTGCCTCAGCCGGTCGGGTGGGGCACTCATCTACAGCCACGAGAAGGTGTCCAAGATCACCATGGCATGTGTAATGCTGCACAACATGTGCATCCGTCGGAACGTGCCACTGCCCCCTGACGCGGAACTGCTACCACCAGATGATGATGAGGGGGAGGAGGAAGGAATGGCAGGACAGCATCACGGTGCCGATGCACAGGAGGGACGTTCAGTGCGGCAATCATTGATCGGACAATATTTCTGACTCACAAGTCAGCTGAGGGTGTGAGGATGGCAGGACATGGGCACTGAGTGTGGGGATACATGTACACCATGCACTGTGCGACATTAAAAGAAACATGCACAATGATCAATGTCCACTCTTTTTTTAGGGATGATCAACCAGTGTATTGAACAATAATGTAGAAACGTGTACAACAAAACCTCGACCCTCACCCCTCTCCGCCTCCCCCCCAACTCCCACACACACCCGCACCCCACTCCCCCAACTCCCACACACACCCTCACTCCCCCCTCAACTCCCACACACACCCTCACCCCCCTTCATCTCCCCCCACAACAACCCCACAATAGTCCCATCAGTGAAACATAGGCCACATGTGTGTAGCAGTATGGTCAATGTGCACTTCCAGAGCCAGGGGGATCCATGTTGTGGCGGCGCAATGTACGCAGTGACCGACGGACAGGGCTGGTCTGCATGGAGGAGCTTTGGGAGGGTGGGTACTCCCACTGGGGCTGTGGTCTGGGGGTGCTGCCTCCAGGGCATCTGCAATCCGGCCCAGCAGCTCACAGAGCCGGTTTGTGCTGGCAGTGATCACCTCGCCCAGAGCCTGAAGGTCATTGTGCCACTCCGACCAAGATTTGCGGTTGTCCCGGCTTGGTGTAGAGCCTGCAGCCCTTTCGGGACTTTCTGCAGGGGAGGTGGATCCAGGACAGGCAGGTGGTACTCCTTGGCCTGTGAGCCCTGGGGTGTCACTCTCTCCGGAGTCGCTGTGTGCCACCTGGCTGTATTATGGAGTGTATGGGTTATGTCCAATGTCATAGGGGTCCTCCACGTTGGACACGGAAATTAATGTTGGGCTATCTGGCACATCGAGGAGGCACATGGCAGAATTCTCCCCTGCCACACTGGACTCCTCAGAGTGCACCGTGGGGCATGTCTCCGGCGGCACTGCAGGCATGGGTAGGGGTGCGGGTGGGGGTTGTGCACCCTCCATGGGGGTTGATGGAGCAGGTGGTGTTGCCTGTGTTTTCTTCCTGTTTGCAGGTATACAGTGTCCCCTGGCTGTGCCCCTGGAGGTACTGGGCTGGGTGGCTTCCTGGTCCTCACTTTCATGCCCGCTGCCTGTGGGGGGGAAGAGAGAGATGGCATGAGCACTGATTTGGGGGTCAGCATTTCTTCAAGCCTATGGTATAACAATGGGATTGCAGCGTTTTGTTGACATTTGGGTGGTGAGTGGGACAGTGATCTGGGCTTGGATGGAAAATGCATGCAGATGTCTGGATCACTCATGATGGCGGAGTACTGTGCTGCCTCACATTGACAGCCTCTTTGTGTGCTATGGCCAATATGGGTTGCAGCCTTGCACCTGACATCAGCCTGGGTCCCACTTGTTACGGCATGATTTCATTGGGGGGGGTTCCCATACGTGATGAGACAGCTTGCCCAGCCCTTGGCGGTGCCTTACATTAGGAATGCATTTACTGTCTTGACTCATGACACTCACCTCCATCAGCGGATGACGGAGCACCGAACTCCATTTCGCCAACCCCTTCTATGGCTTCTGTGCCCATCATGTCCGCACACGCTTGCTCCCAGGGCATCATCTTGATGCGAGAAGCTGGGCCTCCTCCTGTCTCCAGGGCCTGACTTCGGTTGGCCGATAGGATGGCCCGCACCCTGAGACGGACGTCATCCCACCGTTTCCTGCAGTCCTTCGTGGTGCGGGGGTGTTTCCTACGGCGCTCACCCTCTGTGCAACCAAGTCCCAGATCTCCTTCTTCCTGACAACGGTGGGCCTACGCATGTCACTGCTGAATACTATCTCAGCATGTTCGTGCAGAATGTCCACCAGGACCTGGAGCTCGTCCTGAGTAAAGCGCTCCTTCCTGATGCGGGCGGCACCGTTTTTCAGGGCTTTCGGCATGATGCTGGTCTCTAATGACTATTTTCCCGATCCAAATATGCCTCCGGGTCCTGTATGGCAATGGATTGTGTTTGTAAAGAAGGCCGCCGCGCTCCTTCCCGTTCCTGTGCGATGACGTAATTTCCGTATCCGTTAATTAGCGGTGACCGTAATTTACGGAATCCGTAAATTACGGTCACCGCTAATTACGGACGGCGAAGCTTCGATGGCGGTGTTGTAAAGAACGTCTCGCTTCATGCCACTAAGGGGTGTAACGGGCCCTTTAGCGGTATGCCGCTAGGGGATTTACCGGCATGGCGGAAAGCTCGTGCCCGCGAGGACGGAATAGCCTGTAAATAGCGGCGTGGTACCAGATCGGACTCGGTCTTTCCGGCATGCCGGTAAAAAACAATACTTACCGCCAACCTCGGAATGAGGCCCATAGTGTTAAAGGTAAATCACCTAAAAATACATAAAAAGAACAGAAGAAGAAAAATATATCGATGATTACAATGCAATCATTGCCCACTTATGGAATGCAAACATAGATGTGCAGTACATTGCAGACAATTCCACTGCAGTTGCATTATATGTTACAGCATACTCAACCAAAGCAGAATAAACAGAGCTCCAAGACCTCTGGAATGACCTGTCATCAGACAAAACACTTTCTCAGAAATTATACAGCTTGGGCATCAAAATGCTATGCCATAGATAATGTGGTTCCTATGAAGCAGCAGATCATTTAACCGGTACTGCTTTGTATGGAAAATCTAAAAATATAGTAAGTCTTGGTCCTGCTAAATCTAGAAAAAGAGTTCTGAAATCATATGACGATATAGAAACAATAGCCAAACATGATCCCAACAGCCAAGACATTTTAAAATACAATTTGCTGGACACATGCTACCCAAACAGAAGTACCACTTTGGAAACTATGTGTCTATATCACATAGCCCAAAACGTCACATACAAAAATAATATAAAACCTGATGATAAAAAAGGTAGATATAGAGTGTCAAATTGTGAAGGCAGCTTAGTAAAACGCACCAAACCAAATTTAATTAATCATATCAAATTGTCATTAAAGACTCCTCAACTTAAAGAACTATATTACATGTCCCTGCTACAACTCTTTAAACCATGGAGAAGAGAAGAAGAAATACTAGATAACTATGACTCCTACTAAGACACTTTCAAAGCAAATCAAAGCACTATAACCGATGTAAACTTTACACACTACAAAACAATGTTGCACAATGAACAGCAACACGAAGAAGAACTCCAGGCCCAACTAGATAAGGACATTCCTGACAGTAGTCAACCTTCTGTAACAGGAAGCCAAGAACCACTGGGACAGCCACTAATAACAAATGAGGCAGAATTAGCTATGACGGAAGTAGAAAAAACCATGTGTCAGTATGAAGATAAAGAAGACTTAACTATACTACAATCAAAACTAAACAATGAGCAACGTAGCATTTTTCAAGAAGTAACAAAAGAAATTGCACATGGTGTACAACATGAAAACAAAGAATGCACCTGCCAAAATTACAAACCTATACTACTGTACGTCAGTGGTGAAGCACGTTCTGGCAAGACATTCTTAATCAAAATCATCAGCAAATTCCTTCAACAATTGACAAACAACAAACTGTCAGCTGTTGTCACTGCCCCCACAAGTTTAGCTGCCTACAACATAGGCAGTGTCAATTTACACCAATTACTACTCCTGCCATTAGAACACCAAAACAAATTAGACTATTACAAACTTTCTACAGAAGCTGCAATGGAACTACGCAGAGTATTAAAACAAATGAAAATGCTACTAATAGATGAAGTGAGCATGGTCTCCAACCTAATGTTGGCTTTGATTCACCTCAAATTACAAGAAGTACTCAAAACAAACTACGAAGAGCTCTTTGGACGAAAACACATTATTGTTTTCGGAGATCTTCTTCAATTGACACCAGTGAAAGGTGAGCCTATTTTTAAACCTTAGGACACAAACTCTGCCATAAAACTGTTGGCAGCATAGGAAATGTCAACCTTTGGCAACATTTCCAATATAGAGAATTAACAGAAAACGTGCGGCAATCTGCAGATCTCACTTATGCCAACATCTTAAAAAGTATTAGAGTTGGTATAATATTATCTGAAGAAGCACAAGCAATATTGAAAACCCGGCACATTCATGCACTTTATGGCGATAATGCATGTGCTACGGATGTTATGGAACAATTAGCCCACAAAAAAGTAAATTGAATGGCCTTAATGCCAACTCTTGCAAGCTGTTTCAAATTCAATGAAACAATGTTAAAAAAAGAAATGCAACCAATAATTAAAATTAGCGCCACAGACAAACTAGACATACATGGTATGACACTACCCATGTGTGAACAAGCCATAACAAGACTAAATAGTTTAGAAAATTCAATCTCCAACACAGCTGGATTGGAAAAAGTATTAAAATATCTTTAAATTGCAGAGTAATGTTTAAACGTAACCTTGATGTGGATCAAGGACTAGTTAATGGAGCACTGGGTACAGTTGTTGGCTTTCAAACATACCCACAGTCAGTTTGTCAATATTCTCTTTGACAAACTTTCAGAAGTGAAAAGGATAGGACGCTCAACAGGTTGATTCCTTCTCTTCAAAGACATGTTTGTACACAGAGAGCAATTTTCTCTAACTCTTGCATACACAGTCACCATTAGTAAATCACTAGGTTTTACCCTAGACAAAGCATTGATAGACATTGGTAATGCAGTCTTTAAAGAAGGCATGAGCTACGTAGCACTGTCACACTTACGTACACTTGACGGTCTATTTCTAATCAACTTTGATACAAGTAAACTAAACGCTGATATTCCTTGCATTTTAGAATACAATAGACTTTGTTCACTATACACCCCCATCTAAAAACATATCCTGTTCCACAAAAAGTAAAAGAAAACTAAATCAAACAGAAATGCAACAGGATGTCACTGCAAATCCTCCAAAGAGAGTAAAAAAAAAAAACTAATACTTCATCAAGTACCACAAACAAAAAAGAAAGTATTAGGGAAAGTAAAGCAGGTACTTCTTCAAAAAGGAAGACAGACTCAAAAAAAGCACTCAGATACAGAACTACCTGGTCCATTTAAAATTGGTGTAAGTTGCTACACAAATGTAGCCATGACTATTCTATTTCAATTACCACCAATTGTTGACAACATTTACTTACACAGTACAGACCAATTGTGTTTGCAAATGTTACTACTTCATAGAAACGCAACAAACAATCCTGACAACACGTATAGTGATTATGGAATAAGACAACAATTGGACTACTGTGCTGGAATGGTGAAATTCACTATTAACTCACAGGAAGATCCACAAGAATTTCTAATGTACTTACCACAAGTACTGGAAAACAAAAACAGACCTCTAAATGAAATCTTCCAGATTTCATACATGTGGAATAAAACATGCACTCTCTGCAACAATGTGACACAAGAACAAATCCCCAATGAGCGCTTTGTGTATGTATCAATACCTAATTGTGAATCCGTTCCATTTCAGCAACTTGTACAAAATGCAAACCATGGTATATTATGTACTACCTGCAATTCGGATAATCGCTCCACCTTACTAATACAAACACATAGTAAATACGTAATACTAATGCTTATACGTTACAATGCAGATGGTACCAAAAACAACTGCAAGCTGACTGGATTCACACATGGTCAAGTATCACTTGCTAAGAAAACCTTCACAACAATAGGTATAATCTACCACACAGGAGCCACAACCAATGCAGTTCACTATACTGCATATATTAAAAAAAATGTGGATGGTTCGAATGTAATGATAGTACCATTACTCTAAAGCAGAGATTACCAGCAAATCTTACAAACGCTTATTTAATCTTCTTAAAACCAAACTTTATTAACTAAACTGTACTTAAACATTAACACAACTTCTATTAAAAAACTATAAACTGTTAGAATATGCCAACAGCTATCTAACTGCCCCAAGATTCTACAACTAAACAGATAAATGAATACCACTGAATTATATCATAAAATAGACAGTTAGAATACGCCAACTGGTATCCAACTGCCCCAAGATTTTACAATAACCAAACAGATAAATCAATACCACTTCATTATAACAAGAAATAGACAGTTAGAACATGCCAACAGGTATCTAACTGCTCCAAGATTCTACAACAACTAAACAGATAAATGAATACCACTAAATTATATAAAAAAATAAACAGTTAAAATACGCCAACTGGTATCTAACTGCCCCAAGATTTTCAATAACCAAACAGATAAATCAATACCACTACATTATAACAAAACATAGCCAGTTAGAATATGCCAACTGGTATCTAACTGCCCCAAGGATTTACAATATCCAAACAGATAAATCAATACCACTTCATTATAACAAAAAATAGACAGTTACAATATGTCAACAGATATCTAACTGCTCCAAAAATCTGCAACAAGCCAACATATTGAACATTAGCCAGAAACAACAAGTGAACACTGCAAACAAACAAACAAATAGACTGTAGCATAACAAAAAAAGGTTTTCTTTAATCCAACATGGATTTATTTTTTCCCACAGACCCAATGATTTTAGCAACAAACACAGAAACTGAGCAAATTGCACAGTACACTGGTTTGTAACCTACTAAATATGAGGGTAAAAAAAAAAATGTTGATTATTCAATGTTATAAATCGTTACAAAATACCAATACTAACATGATCTTTTCTTTTATCACAGAAATTAACAAGGAATACATGTACTCCAATTACTAAACCAAACAATAAGCACATTATAATAAGTATAATCATCACAGCAAATCACACCCATGGTGACTTATAACTTCAGTGTTTATAAATTTGGTCTTGACCATGCACCCAAGACTCTAGGCCCTGGCCACAACCACCGCAGCATACCACACCCATAATAGCTTATAACTTTGGTGCTTATAAATTTTGTCTTGTCCATGCACCCAAGACTGGATAGCCACTATGGGTGTGATGTGCTGCAGTGGTTGTGGCCAGGGCATAGAGTCTTGGGTGCATGGCCATACGGCCATGCTCCCAAGACTCTATGCTCTGGCCACAACCACTGCAGCACATCACACCCATAGAGTCAAACATTTAAGTATGCCATAGGGGCACTTTTAATGTCCGCGAACATGACGAGTGTTCTTAGAACAGTTTCAACTTGCCCACGAACAGTACGGACAGGTTAAGCGTCCTCAGGACACCCCCATTTCATTTACTTATGAACATTTCAGAACACCGCAAGTGTTCTTAGAACAGTTTCAACTTGCCTGCGAACAGTAAGGACAGGCATAACGTCATCAGGATAAACCTATTTTGTTTATTTATGAACATCCCAGGACACTTGATGTGTTCTTAGAACAATTTCAACTTGCCTACGAACAGTACGGACAGGTATAGCGTACTCAGGACACCCCCATTTTGTTTATTTACGAACATCCCAGGACACATGTTCTTAGAACAATTTCAACTTGCCTATGAACAATACGGACAGCGTCCTCAGGACACCACCATTTTGTTTATTTACGAACATTTCCAGACATTGTCTGTATTCTTAGAACAGTTTCAACTTGCCTGCGAACAATACGGACAGTCATAGCATCCTCAGCACACACCCATTTTGTTTATTTATGAACATTTCAGGACACCGTGTGTGTTCTTAGGACAGTTTCAGTGCATTTGCAAACAATTTGGACAGTTCTAGCGTCCTCAGAACACCCCCATTTTGTTTATTTACGAACATCCCAGGACACTTGATGTGCTATTAGAACAATTTCAACTTGCCTGCGAACTGTACGGACAGGCATAGCATCCTCAGGACACCCCCATTTCGTTTATTTAGAACATCCCAGGACACCTGATGTGTTCTTAGAACAGGTTCAACTTGCCTACGAACCATACGAACAGGCGTAGTGTCCTCAGGACACCCCGATTTCGTTTATTTACAAACATTTCAGGACACCCGTATTGTCAGCGGTCAGAACGAACAGAACAGGGGTGACTGCCTCCTACATAAATACAACATTTAACCCATCTCTTATTCCCCCACCCTGCCCAAACAGTCTTACACACTAAAACACTTTACTGAATAGTATCATTAGTGATGATGTCAATGACATTTGTGATGTCATCTTTGATGTCCTGGGTGTGAGTCCTTGCAGTGCACGGTGGTAGCGCAAGTTATGGTTGCTTAGCTTACCATAACTGGCAAATTTCAGGGTTTTTTCGGTTTTACTTGGAACCATAACGTCCTTGTAACAACGTGTTGTTCACTGAATTTCCCAGGTTTTTAGTAGCGCAACTTAACCATCGTTCCTAAAACAAAGTTTTTTCACTGAATATAGGGGTAATTCATAGCAGCGCATGTGGGCAGCGTAGAGAGGGAGCGTGAGCCAGCGTGTGCCAGCCGCGTGCGCCAGCCGTGTGTGCCAAAACCCATTTTCACGCACAGCGTATTCATGGATACTTACATCCATAACCAGCCGTGGCGCAGAGTGGTGCAGCGACCCTGCAGCAGTGCCAGTTATGCCCCCAACCCCGCCCGTGCACCAAAAACAACATTGCACAAATCCCCTACATGGAGCAAAGGCCAGTTGACCAGCATACAGCTAAAAACGCTACTCAGCCCTCATGCGCACCACTCAGAATACATGTAACCCGCTCGCGCCAGCGAAATTGCGTGTAAAACTCCCCATGCACTCCTTGGATTATGCGTACCCCGCTCGCGCCAGTGAAATTGCATGGAAAACTCGCTGCGCACCCCTCGGATTACTCGTACCCCACTCGCGCCAGCGAAATCGCATGTAATAGTCCCTGCGCATCCCTCAGAATATGTGTACTCCCTCTCTTGCCAGCAATATCGCTTGTAAAACTTCCTGCGCATCCCTCGGATTACCCGTACCCCGCTCGCGCTAGCATAATCGCGTGTAAAACTCCTCGTGCGCCCCTCGGATTATGCGTACCCGCTCGTGCCACGAAATTGCATGGAAAACACCCCGCGCACCCCTCGAATTACCCGTACCCAGCTCGCGCCAGCAAAATCGCATGTAAAAGTCCCTGCACACCCCTCAGAATACGTGTACTCCCTCTCTTGCCAACAAAATAGCGTGTAAAACTCCCTGCGCACCCCTCAGAATACGCATACCCCACTCGCGCCAGCGAGATCACGTGTAAAACTCTAGCGCACCCTTCGGATTACCTGTACCTGGCTCACTCCAGTGAAATCGGATGTGCAACTCCCCGCGCACCCCTCAGAATACGGGTACCTTGCTCGCGCCAGGGAAATCGCATGTACAACTACCTGCACATCCCTCGAAGTACCCGTAGCCCGCTCGGGCCTGCGAAATCACATGTTAAACTCCCTGCGCACCCCTTGGAATAAGAGTATCCCGCTCGCTGCAGTAAAATTGCATGTAAAACTCTCTGCGCACCACTCGTATTATCCGTACCTCGCTTGCGCCAACGAAATTGCATGTAAAACTCCCTGCGCACCCCTGGAATATGCATACCCCACTTGCGCCAGCCCAATCGTGTGTAATTCTCACTCCCATACCCCCAGATTCATGCAGCAGTGTGGTGAGAAGTCACAAGCACCGCCTGCAGCCAGACCATGCCACAGGGTTCCACCCTACACCCCTTCCCATGCCCCGCAGGCAGCCCATCCACCCTCCCCATGCCCCGCAGGCAGCCCATCCACCCTGACCATGCCCCGCAGGCAGCCCATCCACCCTCCCCATGCCTCACAGGCAGCCCATCCACCCTGACCATGCCCCACAGGCAGCCCATCCACCCTCCCCATGCCCCACAGGCAGCCCATCCACCCTGACCATGCCCCGCAGGCAGCCCATCCACCCTCCCCATGCCCCGCAAGCAGCCCATCCACCCTGACCATGCCCCGCAGGCAACCCATCCACCCTCCTCATGACCTGCAGGCAGGCCACATGGCACTGTGCTCTTGGGAGCCCCGACTCATGTCCCCTCACTAACCCCCCATTGACAGGCACCTGCCAGAAGGCCCCGACTCATGTCCCCCCCACCAACCACCCAATGAAAGGCACCTGCGAGCATACCCCGACTCATGTCCCCCACACCCACCCCCATTGACGGGAACCTGCCAGAAGGCCCCGACTCATGTCCCCCCAACCAGCCCCCATTGATGGGCACCTGCCAGCAGGCCCCAACTCATGTCTCCCCACCCACCCCCCATTGACGGGCACCTGCCAGCAAGCCCCTACTCATGTCCCCCCCACCCACCCCCCAATGACGGGCACCTGCCAGCAGGCCCCGACTCATGTCCTCCCACCCACCCCCCATTGATGGGCACCTGTCAGCAGGCCCCGACTCATGTCTCCCCCACACATCCCCCATTGACGGGCACCTGCCAGCAGGCCCTGACTCATGTCCCCCCACCCACCCCCCATTAATGGGCACCTGCCAGCAGGACCCGACTCATGTCCCCCACCCACCCTCTATTGACGGGCACCTGCCAGCAGGCCCTGACTCATGTCCCCCCAACCAGCCCCCATTGATGGGCACCTGCCAGCAGGCCCCAACTCATATCCCCCACCCACCCCCCATTGACGGGCACCTGCCAGCAAGCCCCTACTCATGTCCCCCCACCCACCCCCCAATGACGGGCACCTGCCAGCAGGCCCCGACTCATGTCCCCCCACCCACCCCCCATTGATGGGCACCTGTCAGCAGGCACGACTCATGTCTCCCCCACACATCCCCCATTGACGGGCACCTGCCAGCAGGCCCCAACTCATGTCCCCCCCACACACCCCCCATTTACGGGCAGCTGCCAGCAGGCCAAGACTCATGTCCCTGCAAACACCACATCATAACTATACAGACCCATGGCCCTAACCCCAACCCAAATCCCACACCCCCAACCCCAGTACAAAACACCCAACGATCCACTGCACCCACTCCCTATTAAATCACCCATTCCATGATAGTCTGAAAAGAACCAGCATGCCCATAAACAAATGTCCTACAGAGCCACACAGTGGCAACACAAGACTGAGCCAATGCTCATGGAGACATGCACCAAAGAAATCATAATAGACCAGACCAAGAATGAAGAATAATGAAATGTATTAAAAATAAAAACAAATCACAAAATGAAAATCACACATGCAAATAAAGAAATAATGATTGCAATATGAAAAAGAAAGTGAAATCCAAGGAAAAATAAAAATCCAAAACATGAAAAAATAAAAGTGGTCCATCCCCAAAGTCCATAGAAATAAATCCCAAGATGAAAAGCATAAAAAAACATTACTCTATGGGAATATAAAAAAAAAAATAAAGTATGTACATGTCTGTAATACTGAAAACGAAAGTCTGAAGAATCTTTTATCCCAAAACAAAAGGAAACCTACCTAAAACCCTATCTAAAATACAACTATATAAAAAATGGAGCAAAGTCTGTGAACTCCAAATAATATTAAAAAACAAATGAATCTTAAACCTAAATAACTATATGCAAAGGCGGCGGGATAGTCCGATGGCTCACTTGTAGATGTCCCAGGCCAGGGCATCATCGAACTCCATTTCAATTTTCCTGGATGTGGGCCTGTTCCCTGGCCTTGAGTTCTCGCAGGGATGCAGCCATGGCCTCCTCCAACTCCCTGCGAGTTGCCTCGAGGCACTGAGCCCACCTCAAAGCCCAGTCCATGGAGTTCTCCGCCCTGACCATTGCGAGCTGTGCCCTCTCGGCCCGCTGCCACTCCGCACCTATTCGCTGGCCCAACCGCTGCCACACGGAAGACACTCCCAATCCTGGGTAGTCCTGCCTGCCAGCCAATGCCTGCCCTGATGATGTAGAGGGCCCCGAGGCCACATGCCTCCTGCGCCGAGCCTGCCGCCACCATTCTGCTGCCTGCTGCCACCACCACGACTGCCTCTGGGTAGATGGCAACACCCGGGGCATCGTGCAGGTGCCCTACGTGTATGTGCCTGCACATTGTCCATTGCCAGGGGTCCAGTTGCTGCGGTGACCACCTGTGCTGGAGCTCCGACTCCCGACTGTGGCAGGGATGGGATCTCCACCAGCCTGGCTGTGTTGATTAGGGCAGGTCCACAGGGGGCCCTGGTGGCATCTGGGCCTGAAGACGGCACGGAGAATGACTGGCGTATAGTGTGCACAGAGGAGGAGAGGGCCACAAGACAGAGCGACACATGTTGGCACACATCTCTTCGTGATGACGTGCGTGGTCCCCCCAGGAAGCACGCAGGTCATCACAAATGACACGTGGGCGCAACACGACACCAATCAGGACAAAGTCCTGTCACGGGTCCCCACATCCACAGGTAGAAGAGTGCCAGATGATGTGGACCTCCGCCCTACCGCCGGACAGGCCTGGGACAGGGCATCCCTTTTGGTGCATGGTAATGCAGTCACTGTGTCAGGGACAGTGACATGCACAGGACCCTCCAGGGTGACCTGTGCTGCCTCCTGTACCTGCCCCTGGACTGCACCACTTGCACCAGTGGTACCACCCTCACCAGGCCCCATGTGCAGCTCTGTAGCAGCCTCCACCTCCTCCTCCGTGCACACCATCAACCTGGATGGCTCTGCACCGTCTTCCGCCGTCGCGAGCCCCTGTGGGGGCTCACCCACCCCTTCCGCTTCAGCCGTAGTGGCAGACGTAGCATCAGTCCCCTCGCTCCCGGATGATGGAATTTCCTGGGTGGGTGACTGGGCCTTGCGTCACCGGCCAGTGGAGGCATTCCTGCCGCTTTCCTCCACAGCGCCGTCTCCGCCCTCTTCTTCACTCGCCACTGTGTAAAGGGAGACATTGAACACAAGCATCAGGGTACTGTACAATAGTCCCCTAGACACAAATCAATAGCACATGAGTGGCACTGTCAAACGTCACTTCCATCATGTCCCTCAACAACACATGGGTCAGTGCACACAACACACATGCAGGAACAGGCATAGCACATGCAACAAACATTTGCATCCATGTCCAAGGCACTGTAGAAACTTCCAATGGTGGGCTGAAACTCACATGTGTCATGGGACATGCTGATCACATGCACACACATCAGTGGAGGGTCATGCATTTGGCCCTGTATACCCCCAGACAAAGTGGATTCTAGGCTGTATCAGTGAATCAACACATCATCAAGGACATGTGTCATGCATCCATGGCATTTACCAGTCACTCACACACTACTCAGACACATGGACATGTACACCATGTATGTACATGACAGCAGCACCCATCACTCACACCCCACACATGTCCAAGTACAGACACAGGCATGCATACATGTGTGCATTCCGCATGCTGCTCTGCATGATGCATTGTAACACATACACCATCCATGTCGGTCCCGCCTGACTGGACTCACATGCAGCACCATCATGTTCCTGCACACACACATCCATACATGACCCATGTCACACATACAGCCAAGTAGCTAACTACCACCACACTGCAACATGCACTGTTTTAAACGGGAATGCATGGGCACTTACCGCTCAACTCCAGACGGGCCTGCATCCTGAGGATCTGGTGGTGAAGCACTGGGCGAATGCGCTCCAGGACCCTCATCTGTTGGGTGGTAAGGTGGCCCTGGCGCCCCACTGCATCTGCTGCGTCCAACAGGCCTTCTTGAGGGTCCTGAACTTGTAGTCTTTCCAGCGCTTCTGGATGTGTTTGATGTCGCGGGTGCCACCCCCTCCGCATTGATTGCACCCACTACGTCCTTCCAGATCCTCTTCTGTCCTTGTCAGTGTGAGATGGTGTGAAGAGGGCATCATAATGTCTCAGGACTTGCTCCACCAGGATGCTTCATTTGCACTGAAACTGGAAGCCCTCTGCCTCTCTGCTGGGGAGTTGCCACTTAGTGCCGTATGCTGTTGTGTTGGACATGGTAATCCCCGAGGCAGGTGTGGGTGGGCAACTGGGTCCTGGGGCTTGGCTGTGGAGTGATGGAATACCAGTCGGGAGTCTTCTGTTCCAGCAGGGGTGGTCACAGCAACTCGACGCCTGCAGATGGCTGATGTGCAGGCACCAAATGGCAGGGCACTGTTGGCAGCAGGCGGGCAGGCAGCAGCAGATGGCTTGTAGGAGGCTCCCCGGGGATCTGGGGGGCAGGAAAATGGCCTTCTGGGCAGGAGTGCGGTCTTCCATGTGTTGTCGCGTGGCCAGCTTGATGCAGAGTGAATTGGCACGTGAAAAAACAGCACATCAGCAGGTAATGCGAGGAAACAGCATGTCCACGTGTGAAGGCATGTACTTCAAGGAAAGGGCCTTAGCGTGTAAGCGAGCCAGTGACTTTACATGTGCGGGTGTTGCCTTCAGCACGGGTTAAAGGTGAGCGTGGGCCAGCAGTCCACTGTACGTGCTGTTTGTGGAGACCAACGCATGTGTTTACTCTTCTGGATTCAAACGTGATTACTTCACAACGTTTGAAGTTCGTACCTCTTCTTTTGGTGGGGTGTTGCCTACATGCACAATCGCATGTGTTTTTCTTTTTCTTTTCCATGCAAGGCAGGCAGTGAGTCGCACACGCTATTTTTCCCACTGTGGTTCCCCTTTTGCATCGCATGCCGTTTTTGAGGTCATAGTAGCCCGTGTGGTCCAGGCGTACGTGTATTTTGTGTCCCTGGGTGCCACACTGCTGGAGGTAAAATCCATGCATGTGGGCTACCGGGTCACATGCATGTTTTTTTTTAGAAATTGTACTATTTTTTAATTTTTTATTACATTTTTTTTTTTAATTTTACTTTTTTTTAAAACAAATGGGGGGGGGCCTGCGCGTGGCATGACCCGTCATTTTTCTCCAGGGGTCACAGAAACCCTTGCAGGAGCACAGGGGTTCCTATTCCATCCAGTACCCTGCCCCCTTCAACCCAATTGCCCAGGACAATTGTTGAGTGCACCTCCCATCGGCTATTTACCATCTGTGCCATGGTTGGGAGGCCACCAAAGGCTAAGGGCGGCAAAGCTGGGCGTCCTCCCATTGCTGGGCATGGTTGGGCACATGGGCACGGAGACCATGGGGGACAGGTAGTCCAAGGTGGACAGGGTGGCTACAGAGGGGGAAGAGGCAGGGGTGCCCAACTGGGGAAGGATGCCCAGCCACATGCTGGTGCAGACATGCCACCACCCCCTGTGGCTCCTGGTGATGCAGCTGTTGCATCACAACCTGGTGCCCATATGACCCAACAGCAACTTACATCTGCTGTCATGAGCCCACCGGTGGTGGTAGCTGCATGTGCAGCTGCGTGGACCACCACCCGGGCTCGGGGTCGGGCAGCGCATGTTGTATTGCGTGATGAGGACTCCCAGGACAATTTCCATCTTGTCCGGAGGTGCGGGTCACATGTGTCCAGTGTAGCTGTGACTGGGGCACACATATCTGGGGCCCCAAGCATCTGAGTCGTGGTAACTGCATGGGCAGGTGCAGCCAACACCACCCCGGCAGTGATTCAGACCCAAGCCAGACCTTCCGTCCTCATTCCAACACGCACTGTCTTGGTCCAATCCACCAGTGCCACTGCCCCCACTGATCAGGGCCATGTTGCCCACTCAGAGTCAGTACCACCCGCAAAAGGAGGAAGCCTGCTCCTGCTCAAGAGGATGAGAACCCAGACACGGCTCCAGCCTCCAGCACGTCGAGGAAGAAGCCTTTCGGCAAGCAGGAACTGGACTTCCTTGTGGACTACGTGTCGGCACACCAATGAGATATGTTTGTGGGCCCACAGTGCCATACAACGCATCACCAGCGTTGGGTCCACTGGCAGCATGTTGCAGATGGTGTGACCGCCATGGGGTTCCAGGTGCGCACGGCTCAGGACTGCTACAACCGTTGGAATGACCTCCAACGCAGTGCAAAACAAAAGCGTGCCTCCAATTATTCCATGTCTCCGGTGACTGGTGGTGGGCTACCACCAAAGGAGGATGAAGTCAGCATGAGGAGATCAGTGCAGATTTCATCCCGGAAGAACAAATCCATGGAGTGGGAGAGAGGATGGATTATGATGCATCGCCCGGTGAGTATTGATGTGTGTTACTCAATGACATGTGTGTTTGGTGTGTGTGACCCTCCCAGCTACAACTTGGGTCCTTCCTTCATCAATCTCCCTCTCTACTTGTGGTGTTCACCAGGAGTCTTACCTCTCGGCCTGGCTTTCCAAACAGCACCTGGTAGCTCTCACCTACTGCATTTTAATTTTCTTCTACAACTTCCAGTGCTATGTTGATGACACTTAACTCATTTTCAGGCTGCCCTTGGCCACCGCTTCTCCCTCCCTCATTTCTGATTGCCTCATTGATATTTGAAATTGGTGTACTACCAGCAATCTCTGTGTAAATGCCAGCAAGACAGACATCTTCCTCATCGGTACACCTTTGCCATCCTTTCCCTTCACTCTCTGGCCAGCCCCCCTTGGCCCTCCTCTTACCCCCACCTTCAAGATCAACAACCTCGGGGTCACCTTTGACTCCACACATTCCTTTTCCGCACACATTTATGACTTTTCTTGAGATATATTAACTTCTTGCTTAACCTCCTCAGGGGTACTGTGCCTTTCCTCTCATTCACCTACAAGCTCAAAGTCTCTCAAGCTCTGGTTGTCTCAAGGTTGAACTACTGTGACAGGCTCTTTCAATATTCTACTTGCCTCCACACTCTGCACTCTACCACTAATTAAGTACAGGACTGTGAGACTTGTCCTTGGCCTCAAGCCCTGGGATCCTATCTTTCCAGCTCTGAAATCCCTTCATTGGCTACCAGTGGATGCAAGGATGAAACTTCAGACCCTCTGCATTGTGCACAAGGATTGTTGGGCCTGGGTCCAAAATATCTTCAACTATCCCTCTGCCAATACCTCACCTCTGAAGTTGTTCCTCTACCTCACACTCCCTCCGGGTCAGTCGTTTATTGAAGGAACAAGCTGGGGGCAGATCTGTGTCTACGGCTGGGACCTCACTTTGGAACAGCCTACCTGCCACATTGAAACTTGAGGAGAAACATCTCTGCTTCCGGAAGCACCTCAAGACCTTCCTATTTGCTCCTGCATTAGCCCCTTTACTCCCCAGCTGAACAGTTTCCTCTCTTGGCACTGTGCACCTGGACACACTCTGTCTTTTGGGCCCAGGTACCTGCTCACCCTGCCTCCCTGCCGCACTGCCTCCAGGCCTCCAATTGCAATGGGTCCTGTACGTGTGCCCATACAGTCCCCCACTCTTCTTCTGCACTCATCAGATTTGCCCTATTCAAGTGATCTTGCACTTGCCACTTGTCGGCTGCACTACCACCTTTTGAATGCCAATTCTATCATTGGACTTCATTCTCATTCTTTGGTCTCCGCTGTTTGGCACATTCCACTTCTCCCCCTTCCAGGGTCTTCAACCCTTTTTCCCTTCCCCATGCACTTGCATGTTCTCAATGTCACTGCACAGTATGATCGCTGTTTTCATTTCCTTTTCTCCCTTGTTCCCCTCCCTTTGCTTGATTGAACTCTGAGCCACTTGTGTACGAGGGCAATCTTGATGAGATGTCATATCATGTCATATACATCCTTTGTCCTTGGTGCAGTGTGTCTCACTCTGACTGTGCTGATGGCAGTGGCTCCCCATGCACATGTGTGCACATTCATCTCCATGTGCACTTCATGTATGACCCTGGGTGTCCTTGCCCGCCTGCTCATTGTAGTATGTCTCCAGGATGATCCAAGTGTCATGTTATTGGACAGCCATTTCATGCTCACTGTGGGTCTGTGTGTCATCACGCATGACTTTAGGGTGTCCACATCTGTGTTGTGCACATGGCTCCCCCTGTTACAGGCCCACTGCCTCTGGTCAACTGGTGTTGTGTCTTCTGCGTGCATGGGTGTACTATTGATGGGTCCTCTTCTGTCCTGCATCATTTCCACTTCTCATCGGCTGTAGTGACATTTGACTGAGGACATGCAATAGACGCATGCCAACACTGTCTGCCAATGCACAGTTTTGTAAGGAACCTTTCATTGACATGCAGTGCCTCCATGCTATTGCCAAGAGGGTGAGTGTTTCACGGTATCCAGGTTACATGGTGCATGCCATTTGCACATGATGGCTGCAATTGCCTTACACTGCCGTCACATTTGGAGATTGACATCACTACATACATGTTGATGTTGGAAGTTGAGGGGGTACACATTTACTGCCCAGCACACACCCACTCCTGTGCCAAGTTCAGCCTTTCAACGTGCCAACACAATGCTGCTGTGTGATAGTGACCTGCCATGTATGTACCCATGTCCCTCCTTTCACTGTATCGAAACGCAGTAGCTTAGGTGCCTCCTGTGACACATGTACTCTGCACAGTTGATGGTTGTTGAGTGCTGCACGTGAACATGCATGTTACATGTGTCATGGTGTGTTTGGTGTTATCGCCAGCTGTGGCTATTTGTGTATTCCCACATTCTTATTCTACGTGCCATCTCTTTCGTGCCATCTCTCATTTCTGCCTTGGATGTGTGCCTGCTAGAGGTTGTGTGTGATGCAGGTGATGGGCAACATGCAAAACATGTGTTGGCTTCACATTTTGCACACATCCTTTTCGGCTTTCAGGATACCCTTGCATTGCAATGCCACTGGATACATTTTGGGCTTTGAGTTGCGTGTGACATGTCTGCTTCATGTGTTGGCTGTCAATGTTGTGATCTGCATGTGTGTGGTATGTGCTACTGACATGTGTGTTCTTGTTTCATTTGTTTATGTTGCAGGTGATGAAGCACTGGAGGCAGAGTATGAAGATGTCATCCCAGACACGGTGGTCAGTTCACATGACCATCCAGGCACCAGTGGTGGTCGTGGGGTGGCAGCCCACGAGAACCCACTGGTGCTCCAGGCCATTGTGTCCAGAGTGGACTCTGAGTAAGGCTCTGATGTATCCTCTGACCACTATGTTGAGTCGGATCTTCATCATGACGTGTCATCGCCGGTAAGTGATCCTGTGTTGGATGATCTTCTGCCCGTGACACCTGCAGTAGAGGGCTAGGTGGGGTTGGAATGTCCACCTATGGCGGTTACGGATGCACGGTCATACTCAACACCAGTTGGCCATGTTCCTGGGGCATCAGGTCGACAGAGGGATGCAGTCCTGCAGCCGTGGGTGGCACCAACCCATCTAGGACCGCGGCTCCTTCAGCCTGGCAGGTGTTGTGTCCGGCAACACAGTGGCCGTGCGCTACCGGGGTCAACTGAGTGGGGGCATGTCATTATTGCCAAAGCACAGCAACAGGGGGGAGCAGTTGAGATGATGGCTCAAGGTATGGAAAGTGTGGCCTGTTCCATCCTCCCCCTGAAAGTCAAGTGCAGCTCGAGCAGCAGGCTACGCAGTCCACGTGCCGCTCACTCAGGCTACGCATATAATGGACTCTGACAGGGCACGCCGGGCTGAAATGGCAGCTCTGCATCAAGCTATTTCTGTTCAGGCAAAGACACACCGTGAGGCCCTGAGGGTTGAACACCAAACCCTCCGATCTACTCTGGGTGCTCTCATGATGGACGACAGTAGGCGGGCAGAAGACAGAAGACAGGGTGGAGCGGCTTGAAAGAACCATCTCAGCTGAACCCAATGCAAGCCAGGAGGTACTCCGTATGTCATGTGAGGCCATGCAGTCTGAACTCCGTCTTACACATGAGTCCTTGCAGGAGGAAGCACGTGTGACACGTGAGGTAATGCATGCAGACCTACGTGTCATTGCCATGCAGGAACTGGTTTACCAGAACCGCATTCTTGCTGCCACTGAGGGGCAAGCCGCAGAAAGGCATGGTGAGGCAACTGTGCCGTGTCCACCTTCTGAATTCCATCCAGAGGGTGACGACGACAACCTCTCTCCCACATAGGTCGGGCCGCGCAGGCGCTGAGCCCAGTGAGGTTTATTTTTTAATCTCAACATCTACACAAGTGGGTGTTGAGGAGCACCCTGTACCTCCCCCCTCCTGGTTTCCCACCACCCCCGGGTCATATGTGGCCATTTTTTCATTTTTTTTTCCTGCAAGTATTTCTTTTTTCTTTTTTTCTTTTTTTTTGTCTATTGTGCATTCATGTGACAGTGTGGTGCTTTGTGGCATTTGAAGGATATCCACTGTGTGTTCCAGCAGGGCCCATTCAGGCTTGTCCGTGTATGTGTTTTGCTTGGGGTCCTGACACATATTATACTCCTGCTTCCCCTTTCCATGGGCTCACAATGATGGCTCGGTGTGACAGCATCTCACATAGGGGCCTCAGGCTTCCGTCATATCTGTGGCCAGCCTGCAGTCCTACTTGTGTGTACACCCCTAGTGGGTATTCCGGATGGCTTCTCCAATGCATGTCTGCACTTCATTTTGGTGAGTATTCTTTTGACTGTGCATTTCATCATGTTGCTTATGAATTTTTTATGAATTGAATGTCTATGTTCATGCACTTCAAGCTGTAGGTGGTACCAAACACATGTTGGCTGTGTAACACACACTGATGGTGAGAGGGGTCCGTGTGCTGACAATGTTTCCTTGGGACACTTGCCCTACAGTGATTTTGATATGCCACTTGAACTCAACTATCCCCATTTCCTTGCTTCCCCTGCTTTGGCCATCTTGCAGCACTGCCTGGTGTTTTGTTGGGCCATTGGAAATATATCCGCATTGCTTTTGACTTGACTGTCATGTTTGTGGCCTGGACCTGCTCCCCCCTCCCATTGGTTGCACTTGGCCCTTGTGACAATCCGGCCAACCAGGAGGCTGGAGCCTGCCACCACTACCAAAGGCCCACAATGGAGGCCCTGTCTACCCCTGTCCACCCCTGTCCACGACCCTTCTGGGTCCCTTGATTGTCCCCCTGTCTCCCCTGCCCCCCACCTGTCTCCACCTTCCCCCTGCCAGTCTCCCCCTGTCTCCCTTGCCCCTACCAGTCTCCACCTGCCCCCCACCAGTCTCCCTCTGTCTCCCCCCTTCACCATCACACCCCTTCCCCTTCTGTACCATCTTCTTTCCCTCTGCCCCCTGTGTGTGCTTTCTTTCCCACTCTCCCCCTTCCCGCCTTTACACCTTGGGCCCCTCCTCCCTTCTCTCCTCCCTCTCCCTCTCCACCATCCTTTCCCATCCTCCTTGTCCTCTGTCTGTCTTTTCTGGCACTACCCCAATTGCCATCAAGCATGGTGATACGTAGCCGTTTGTTCTTTGCAGACACTTCCTCCTCTGCCTCTCTCCATCCACCCCACCTTCAATTTTTTGAGTTTTATTTTGGCACTTACTTTTATCATCAGTCCCACCACCACTGATTACAGGTCATCTGTTCCCCCTTTCCCTTCTGTGTTTCTTCTCTCCCTCCCCAGCACTATCTTGATTCTTCATCGACCTTCCATAGTTTGTCACTTGTTTTTGTTACTCTCCTCACCTCTTCCCTCATCTTCCCTCACCGCCTCCTTATGTGACTCCTGCACTGCAACTATTGTCGTCAGGCAGAGCAATGATGATGGTAGTTTTGTTTTCCCACATTCCCTCCCTAGACTATCCCTTATTGTTCTAAGCACTTGAACTATGTACTTTGATTTGATAGTTCATTTTCACATTCTGTACAGTTTGAAGGACCTGTAGGAAGGTACTGTTATCCTCCCTTGTTCCCTCCCTCCTTGAGGTGCTTTGATGCACTTTGTGTGTAGACCCTATAAGGATTTTCAATGAATCAGTGATTGCTCACTGTCTGCCATTGTCGATGTGGGGTACTCTGTACATGATAAGTTCTGCTGGTCAATGGCTGATCCTATGTTGGATTTTATTTTGAGGTGCCAGAGGATTGGTGTGGTTTAACACACAGGAGGGTCCTTGAGTGCAATATTCACATGTGCTGTGTACAGAACACTGAGGCTCACTTCATTTCACATGCATGTATTTGATGCATGTTGCTAATGACACAAACACTTAGGCAACACCCCCCCACACCAACTACAGCGACACCATGCACAGACGTGCACCCAGATGGCCTTCTCAGGCATGCTGTGTCCCTACAATCCATGTTCACTTCCGATTCATTGATCATGTACATGCATGACAGGGTACTATTTGGGTGATTGTATTTATTTTTCATGATGCTCAAGGGGTTTCCCCAACGCAATACACACTCACTGTGCTGTCCAGTGAGTGGTGTGTTGCAGGGGACCCACATGCAACACATGGTGTTTGTAATGCCAATTTGCCATTGTCCAATGTGCATGGGACCAGGTATTCTGACTTCTGTTTCTTGCACCACTGGTGGCATGCATTTGTACCACCGTTTTCAGGGTGTGAGGTTTTGGTCAGTCATTTCTTCAGATTCCATCTCAGGTGTATCTGTCTGGTGCCTATTTACATTACTCACATGGCACTTCATGACTATTGTGTCATGTGTTGTGTATATGGTTTGATGTGTTACCATTGCATACCATGGTATGGTGTGGCAGGCGGGGGTCATGGGGGTTGGGAGGGTTTGTGTGGTATATCAGCACTTTCATGCCCTCTTTTGCAGGGGTGGGGATATGAACCTTGCATGTGTTCCTTTTGGTCACACGGGATTGATTGTTTTTAAGTAGCTAGGGATGCACACAATGTGGCACTTCCGTGGACACATTCTCAGGGTGGTAGGGTTGTGACAGTTAACTGTCCCTTTCTCATCATCGATTGTCACTTGGTATGTGCCAGATCTGTGTACACTCCGCTGGGGTTGGAGTTTAGGTGAAAAATGTGGCCACAAGCTGGGTACAGGCTGCCCCGCCACATGCCGTTTCCCCCCCATGTGCAGCGACCGTGCGTGTGGTTGGGGATGTTGTGGCACCACCATGTCCACCAGTACACCCCGCCGTGTTGCAATGTTGTGCAGGACACATGTTGCCACAATGATCCTGCACACTACTGGGGGTGCATATAGAAGCTGTCCGCCAGAGCGGTCAAGGGAGCAGAAGCATGACTTGAGCACTCTGAATGTGCGCTCCACTATGGCCCTGGTTGCAATATGGGCTGCGTTGTATCTTACCTGGGGTGGTGTCGTGGGGTTCCGTATTGGTGTCATCATGTAGGTGCTCAGAGGGTAGGCACTGTCACCTGGTAAGGTGATAATGGTTGTCATTAGTTGGGCTTGTGTATTTGTCTGTGTGTGACATGCATGCATGTGCACAGACATTTGTACTCAACTATGAGCCATGTGTCTCCATACTTCCCAGCTTCCAGGGACTGTCTCAGGGCAGACATTCTGTATATGAAACTGCCATGGGTGGACCCTGGATAGTTTGCATAGACAGAGGTGATGATTCCCTTGGCATCACATACAACCTGCACATTGATGGAATGGCAGTGCTTGCGGTTGCGGTAGATGTTTTCAGTGGCCCTAGGTGGAAGTAGGGCACCATGGGTGCAATCTATGGCACCAAGCACTTTGGGGAAGTGTGCCACCCTGTAGAAGTCCAGGACCACGGCCTGCCTTTCTGCAGGTGTTCTGGGCATGTATATGTGCCTGCGGACTGAGGGGCATGCAGTGATGATTGTCAACACCTGGTGTAGGCAACGTGACTGCGTGGGCTGTGAGACGCCCCCCACTATGGCAGTTGTCAGGTGAAATGACCCAGTAGCCAAAAAATGCAGTACATTGAGCACCTTCTCCAAGGGGCTCAATGCTTGGGAGCACAGGGTGGGTGATGTCAGTTCATACTCCCACTAGTGACCAGCTCTAGGATGATATGAGGTGGAAACCAATACCTACCATAGACCTGGTCATCATGCATCCCAAAAAGGCTGGCCTTGGGCAAAAAAATGCGAGCCTGGCTATTTTCCTCCTGCGATGTCCCACGATCACTGCTGCGAGGAATAGGACATTAATCGTAGCTGTATATGCTTGTTTGTTGTTTACACGCACCTTTATGCTGCGCGGGGGTGCTTCCGCCTGCTTTCGTGTGGCGGATGTATTTGTGCATGTGCGTGTGTTTTGACGTGTGTGGATTTTCCCTATTCGATTCCATGAATACATGTTGTTCACTAGCGTGTGGGCGTTGCATGTGTTTCCCAGCGGTACTTCCCACATTACGCCTACATTTTCACACGTTGTTCCCCATTCCCCATGTTCCGTCCCCTTTTTAAGTGTGTGTGCTAGAAGTTGTGTGCTTTCCCCGTTCCTGTCGCGCACGTGTTTGGAAAGTAGCAGCGACGGGTAAGTTAAGCGTGGATTTGGCGCACATCCCGGGAAAAAGACGCGCAGTGCCTTGCATGAATCGCACGCGTACGCTAGCTTTTTCACGCTTGTGCCAGCTTGCGCCACAAATTTCAGCGCTCATTTATTCCATGATGTCATGCATAACAAATCAGTTGCACAACCAGCACAACCACGCACCATATTGCTTGACACCCCGACACACACTGCTAGACTCTCCGGGTCACAGTCCGCCTCCCAAGTCATCACTTCACCTATGGTGCGAGGGAGTCGTCATCACCGGCGGTTTCGGGCCGTGCGCAGAGGCCGGCCCGGTTTGTTGCCTCGTTTTCATTGGCAACTCCCGTGGAGGCTGCGTTTGGGCTTGAGCACCCGATCACGGTTACTTCCTGGGTTCGTGACGGTTTACCGATCACGTGGTCAAATTTCCGCTCACGTGACTGGGAGCCGATGCACGTAAAAGCCGGGAAGTTCGAGTGGCTCACCGCTTCACAGCTGTTTCACTCTTCTGTCTGGCGCTTTCAGGATTTTCGTTGTTTGCTTCATCGGATTTTGGACTCAGGCTTACGAACCACGGATTTGCTCTCTCTTGCTCCACGGATACTGTCACTCGGAACTTTGTACGAATTATTGGTACTCTTTTGCTACGCTCAACGGATTGATTTTGGATTATCCCTTTCTGACTTTTGACCTTCCGACCATAGACTACGTGACCAGTTCCAAGTTCCCTTCGGCTACGGAAGGGCTACAGGCACCAGCCGGTACCTACCATCTAGAACACGGCTGTCCGGATCTTTGACGCTCCCTCGCATCTGACCCTAGGCACCCTAGCTCCATCCCGCTAGATTTAGGTAAGAAAGTTATTGCACACTCTTTCATATCAAAGTACTGTGTTTGCCTGTGCTAACCCAAACTTCCTTTTAACAGCCTCTGGGATCCTCGGCGTCGTCAGATCCAGTGAATCATCAAACCACCTGTGGCCTCAAAGCTCGCACAGGGAGTTTCTTTACTCTCTTCCTGTGATTTGTGGACAGAGGCCCCTTTATTCTTCACTACGCGGCAAGTCACGACACATGAATTACCACCAGGGGGTATTTTACATTGTTATATCGTCCAAAAAAAAAACACTAAACATGTTAAAAAAGCAGCACATAAATAAATCAAATTCAATAATAAATAAGAAAATGTCTATCTAAGACACTAACAGTCCAATTACATAGCATATGCAACATAGTGGAATATACCAAAACACAATAAATATGCCTCCAACAGAATTACCTCACAGAAATTGCACAGCAAAAATCAACAGGACACCTACGCAGCAGTAACAGCAAAATTTAGCAAGAAACTAGTGAATACACTGCATTTATTGTATATATTGATAAACTTTCTGTATTAGTTACACTAAAACGAATATTTGTTTTTTTTTACATAGAAATGTCTAGTACTTTGGAATGGATGGAAGAAAATTTTCCTCGGGATGAAATGAGTAAAGACAGTGATACTAATAGTAGACACTACACTTCTCTATGTAAGACAATTAATAACCATTACTTTATGTGTACATAACACATTATTTTTGTAACAGACCATACAGACATTAAAAATAATATAACAACAGAGATGTTAGAAAATCCTCTGCAGTGAATAGAGCTAAAAATGGATCTGTTAATGAAAAATGTTGTTCTTTTAAAAAACTTTGTGGAGGAGCATATAAGAGATAAAATTAAATATCACTTTCGCACATGTACCTGTACCCCCTCTCCATGTCCCACCCAACTATTCCCAAAAACTCCCCTGCAAGATAAACGTTATGATGAGACGTCACTCCCTTCCTCCCCTACCATCCATCATGTCCAAAGCCCTTATTCCCCTGTATTTGTATCCGTTTCTTCTTCCCCCTCTCTTTCATAATTTTAATGTTTTTTTGTACAATAATAAAATATTAAGTGTGGTGTTAGTATATTCCTCTGTGTCTTATTTTTTTTTACTAAAAGGCAGTTAGGGTGTCCCTGGACAGCGCGGCTGTCCGGGATGTCCTCAATTAACCAAAATGGGAGTGTCTATAGGACACTATACCTGTTTATATTGTTAGCAATCAAAATGGAGGTGTCCTTAGGCAACACAAGATGTCCGCCTGTCTGTAACTGTCATGATGCCTACCCCCGGGCATCCGGATCGAGTCCATCAGCCCCGGGAGCAGGCATCCAGATACTCATTAAAACCCCAACAGCCCTGGCTGGGGGCTGTTTGGATTCAGTCCTGGCGCCTTAGGCGCCAGGCTCATCATAGAAATCAGTCCTAGCGCCATAGGCGCCAGGCTCATAGACTTTACTTTCCTTATGCAGACCATGCTGCAAATGAGTCTAAGCCAACGTGAGGCCTGGATGGGACTATTTTATTACAGGGACTATTTTTCAGTCGGGTGTGGTTCTGGGGAACTTCTTACCTGGGACTACTTTGCAGGCTATTTAAACCACGCCCGAACAGCAGCCCATGCTTTGCGTTATTCTGCATCCAGCAGCGTGACGCTCACCGTGTCTGCAAGTCAGCATCTAGTCTTCTGCCACGCCCGCCTCGCGTCCGCAGCTCCTAGACAAAAGGCAAAGAAAGGAGAAGAGGTTAGATCACAGACATTATTTGATTCCTTACCTGATTCCGGACCCAGCACATCTCCGAGCCTGGAAAGGATATTATTTCAGCACGCGTCGCTTCGCCAGCAGCAGCGCTGCGTTTTACTCACCAGTCCACCGCATCTTTCGACTCGGCGCTGCCTCCATCATTTTCTTCATCGAAACCCAGCAGCTGGGGGGAAAACAAAAGGAATAACAAGGTGAGCCGAGAAAACCAACAAGGACAATCTCTTTGCCACCATAGGCTTACCTGCTTTACCACCGGAGGTATTATTCTTTAATTCGCTGCATCTTCCTATGCCGCACCTATAAAGGGAGAGAAAACAGCAAGTTAAACTCATGCAACTTTTACCGGACAGTGTTTGGTAATACAGACTCTTACCTGAACGCCATCAGCTGCCTCCAGGCAATATTCTTTTGGACCCAGCTGCAACCTAACGAATGAATGGAACAAGAGTGAACATCGGACATATTGAACTCTTTGAACTTTATAGACACTGGAGTCAATATTCCTCCGGAACTCCTCCAGTACCTTCAACCCAGTGAAGTAACTGGTATCTACGCGCCCCTGCATGCCATGCAGGATGGAGAGCTCATCATTTAAAAACATAAGGTGAGGTTACCAAAAGGGAATATCGGAGGTGATTAGTGGGGAGAACGAGAACTGTTGGGGGGCCATCACTTAAGTCCACGGGTGGCTAAATCCCTTTCTCCACTTGCAGGAGAATACTTCTACGAGTCCAGCAGGCAAGATTAGGCGGGCCAGTCCAGACTGTCATCGCTTCACTACGCATCACGTTGGTGGAGACCGCAGCTGTCCGGGTCCGATCGACGCCCATGTGGGAACCAGGTGAGCGTAACAGAACACAAAGCCTATCTACAAATCCCCACCCGGGCGTAATGAGACCTCAGAAACGGACCAACTAACCCAATTGTTAGGAGAACTTAGGGCAGAAGTGCACTCCGCGCGCCAAGAAACTAATGCCCTCAGGAGAGAACTGATTGTGTCAAAGGAGCGCACTGATGATCTTGCCAGACATCTGCTGCAAAACCAAGCTGGGCAAACACCACTACCTGAACTTGGGGGGAATTCAACCCCAGTTTCATCGAGCAGCCCTGTGCAAGTGGTTCTACCAGGGAGCATTCCTTTAGCTCCACCCGAACGCTTTGCTGGGTACCCAAAAAGGTTTGCCGTGTTCATGAACCAATGCCGCTTGCACTTTTTATGCAGACCAGGAGCTTTTCCAAATGACCAAGCCAAAGCAGCCTTTGTACTGTCATACCTTAGTGGCAGCGCAGCAGATTGGTCAATTCCATTAGTCAACCAGGATGACCCTCTTCTTCGGGATTTTCAGGGTTTTCAATTGAGCATGGAAAGATTATTCGCCAGACATTCACAGGGACAGGCCCTGGATAACGAACTTCTATCCCTACGACAAGAAAACCAGGACCGACCTGCTAACTTATATCGCAACCTTCAATAGGTTGGTGGTGGAAACCGGATGGCCAGATGTAAAGCGGATTACATTATTTCATCGTGGACTTCGGGGTGAACTCAAAGATGTGTTGGCCCAAGTTGTGAACCCACCTCAGGATTGCGCAGAATATATAGTCTTAGTAGTCCAGCTAGACCACCGACTTCAGAATAGAAAAGCTGATCGAGCTATGTTCGAGAATTGGGTATTGGTTAAACCCAATGTTACTCCCAAAGGAACAGATGCATCAGAACCAATGCAGATCGGGGGGCTTAAGGGACCCTTAACTCAAAAAGAAAGAGAAAGGAGACGACAGATGCAGTTGTGTCTGTACTGTGGGGCCTCAGGACATTTTCTACGGGATTGCCCTATAAAACCATCCAAGAAAGTAGTCGGAGTTGCTGATAGAAATCAAACAGAGCCTGATTCGGGAAACAACCATGCCCGACAAGCATAGAGGTCCGCTTTCCGAGCTTAAAGAAGGACACTCAGACCTCGCACCTAATCATACCAATGGTCCTTATTGATCCAAGGCAGCCATCATGTATGCACGCAGTTAGGGCATACATTGATAGCGGGGCCGTAGGATAACTATGTGGACCACGAATAGGCTTCTAAGATGAATCTACCTCTCTGCAAAAAGACCACTTCGGATGTTATCACCACAGTCGATGGAACTGAAATTGCCTCTGGGTCTGTAACTCATTCCACCACAGAGATGACACTGTTGGGTCAAGATGGGCATCGAGAGACTATTGTGTTTGACTTAATCAAAGCCCAGCAGTTCCAAATAATACTGGGGATACCTTGGTTGGAAACACATAATCCTTGTATTGATTGGCGAGAGAAGTGAGTAACCTTCCCGGAGTGTGCACACACCTGTTACCCGGAAAAAACCTTGAACAAAAGCCTGGCCACAGTCACTAATCCAGTCATGCAGTTACCTCAGGAATATCAAGAATTCCAGGATGTATTCCAAAAAGAACAGGCAAACACCTTACCACCTCATAGATCATACGATTGTCAAATCGACCTCATACCCGGTGCACAACCTCCATGCAGTAGAATCTACGCCCTTACGGAACCCGAAAACGGTCACCTACGACAATACTTGGACCAATACCTTGCTAATGGCTTCATTCGTCCATCTAAGTCCCCTGCATCTTCAGCTTTATTCTTCATGCCCAAAAAGGAAGGTGACCTCAGAACATGCATAGACTACCGCGCATTAAACCAGATCACGGTGAAGAACCGAAATCCATTGCCTCTGATCCCCGAATTACTAGACCAAGTAAAGGATGCTTGCATCTACACTAAATTAGATCTCCGAGGGGCATATCATCTGGTAGGTGTAAAGAAGGGCGACGAATGGAAGACCACTTTTCCCACCAAGTACGGATTATTCGAATATCAGGTGATGCCCTTCGGGTTGTGCAATGCACCAGCAGCCTTCCAGTATTTTATGAACGATGTCCTTCGTGAACTTATTGACGTCTGTGTTGTCGTATACATAGACGATATTCTAGTGTACTCCTCCTCAGAATCAGACCATGTTAAGCATGTTCATGCAGTCCTTGAGAAACTACGCCAGTACAAGTTATATGCAAAATTGGAAAAATGTGTTTTTCATGTTGAATTCCTTGGATTTATCCTGACTCCAAAAGGAGTCCGAATGGTCTCTCGAAAGGTGGACGCAATTCTCAAGTGGCCATCACCCAGTTCAGTTAAAGGGGTGCAAAGCATGCTTGGATTTGTTAATTTCTACCGCAGATTTATTCCTGACTTCTCATATGTTGTACACCCTATCACAGCACTTTTGCGAAAAAACAAATGCTTCTTGTGGACCGAAGAGGCTGAAAAAGCCTTCCAAAAACTGAAATTGAAATTCACGTCGGCACCTGTCTTAAAGCATCCATGCCCTGAGCTCCCATACATAGTTGAAACCGATGCATCCAGTTTAGCCATGGGGGCTGTCCTGTCCCAGAAGGATCCAGAAACCGGTCAAGTTTATCCAGTAGCATTTTGGTCCAAAAAATTGTCAGCCCCCGAATTAAACTATGCGGTTACCGATAAAGAGTTGTTAGCCATCAAATCTGCCTTCAAGGCTTGGCGGCATTATCTTCTCGGTGCCAGGCATACCATTACTGTAATCACCAATCACAGGAACTTGCAGTATTTAAAAACAGCCAAGGCCCAATCATCGCGTCAACTTCGATGGGCCTTATTCCTTGCCGAATTCAATTTCATGATCACTTACCGACCAGGTTGTAAGAATGGTAAGGCAGACGCTTTATCCCGAATCGGGATGGGAGAAGCATATTCGAACCCGGAACCAGTGCCTATAATTCCTGAACAAAGAATTCTTGGGATAACTACTCTGAAGACCTTAGAAGATATTAATTTAAAGATCCAACAACTTTTCAATTCAGCAGCCCTGCAGGACTGGGTTAAAAAGGGCCAAGATTATTCAGTTGTCAATGACCTACCTTACTATCAAGGGCGTCTATTTCTACCACACAAGGAACTACAAGAACAAGTCATCTCCAATTACCATGAAGCTCTGATGGAAGGGCACCCAGGTATTGCAAAAACTGAAGCTAAAATTACAAGACAATTCTGGTGGCCCACCTGGCGAAAAGATGTAAAGTCATTTGTACTTTCTTGTGGCATCTGCGCCCAGAACAAAAGCCAAAAGAAGAAACCAGCTGGTCTTTTACAACCTTTAGACATTCCACCCACACCATGGCACACTTTGTCTTTAGACTTTATTACAGATCTACCGCCATGTAATGGATTCAACACCATTCTAGTTATTGTGGATCTTTTTTCCAAGATGGCCCACTTTATTCCTTTAAAAGGATTACCTTCTGCTTCAATCTTGGCAAAGGAATTTCTCGAAAATATTGTTTGAATACATGGATTTCCCTCTGTATTGATCTCTGACTGAGGTAGTCAGTTCATTTCACAATTTTGGCAGAAGTCTTGTCAATTGGCACAAATCGACGTAAGGTTATCAACCAGTCACCATCCCCAAACCAATGGTCAGACGGAGAGAACCAAACAGACTCTCGAACAATACCTACGTTGTATGCTCCACCAAACCGAAGGTAATTGAAGGACATTTGATGGATTTCTGAATATGCATACAATAACTCTGTACATTCAGGAACCGGACCAAGCCCCTTTTATACCATATATGGACATCATCCTCGAACCTCAGAACTCGATTCGCCCCGGCATTTAGAAATGCCGGTAGTAACTCATCTGCATTCTACTATTACACAAGCCTTTAAAGAGGCAACAAAACATTTGAAACAAGCAAAAGAGAAATACAAGAAAAATGCTGATCAACATAGAAGTGAGACCCCACCATATCGAATCAGAGACCAAGTTTGGCTGGCTACAAGACATATTCCTCTGAAAGGAACTCAGACTTTTACTCCTAGATATTTGGGACCTTACACCATTAAGGCCATTATCAACCCGGTGGCCGTCAAATTAGAATTACCCTCTAATATGCGGATTCATCCTGTTTTTCATGTTTCACTTCTAAAACCAGTTCAACCCGGGACAAGATTAACTAAACCACCTGACCCCATCCTAATAGATGGAGAACCTGAATTCGAGGTAAAAAAACATCCTGGACTCTAAAATGGTTAAATCAAGACTTTTTTATTTAATCGACTGGAAGGGTTACAGACCACAAGAAAGGTCATGGGAACCTAGTGACCACGTTCATGCTCCTCGATTGGTGAAAAAATTCCATCGGGACTTCCCAGACAAGCCAGGGCCAAGGGGAAGAACAACTTTAGGAGGGGCCTTGCGGGGAGTGCTGTCATGATGCCTACCCCGGGCATCCGGATCGAGTCCATCAGCCCCAGGAGCAGGTATCCAGATACTCATTAAAACCCCAACAGCCCCGGCTGGGGGCTGTTTGGATTCAGTCCTGGTGCCTTAGGCGCCAGGCTCATCATAGAAATCAGTCCTAGCGCCATAGGCGCCAGGCTCATAGACTTTACTTACCTTATGCAGACCATGCTGCAAATGAGTCTAAGCCAACGTGAGGCCTGGATGGGACTATTTTATTACAGGGACTATTTTTCAGTCGGGTGTGGTTCTGGCGAACTTCTTACCTGGGACTACTTTGCAGGCTATTTAAACCACGCCCGAACAGAAGCCCATGCTTTGCGTTATTCTGCATCCAGCAGCGTGACGCTCACCGTGTCTGCAAGTCGGCATCCAGTCTTCTGCCACGCCCACCTCGAATCCGGAGCTCCTAGACAAAAGGCAAAGAAAGGAGAAGAGGTTAGATCACAGACATTATTTGATTCCTTACCTGATTCCGGACCCAGCACATCTCCGAGCCTGGAAAGGATATTATTTTAGCACGCGTCGCTTCGCCAGCAGCAGCGCTGCGTTCTACTCACCAGTCCACTGCATCTTTCGACTCGCCGCTGCCTCCATCATTTTCTTCATCGAAACCCAGCACATGGGGGGAAAACAAAAGGAATAACAAGGTGAGCCGAGAAAACCAACAAGGACAATCTCTTTGCCACCATAGGCGTACCTGCTTTACCACCGGAAGTATTATTCTTTAATTCGCAACATCTTCCTATGCCGCACCTATAAAGGGAGAGAAAACAGCAAGTTAAACTCATGAAACTTTTACTGGACAGTGTTTGGTAATACAGACTCTTACCTGAACGCCATCAGCTGCCTCCAGGCAATATTCTTTTGCTGCAACCTAATGAGGGAATGGAACAAGAGTGAACATCGGACATATTGAACTCTTTGAACTTTATAGACACTGGAGTCAATATTCCTATGGAACTCCTCCAGTACCTTCAACCCAGTGAAGTAACTGGTATCTACACGCCCCACCATGTCATGCAGGATGGAGAGCTCATCATTTAAAAACATAAGGTGAGGTTACCAAAAGGGAATATCGGAGGTGATTAGTGGGGAGAATGAGAACTGTTGGGGGACCATCACTAAAGTCCACGGGTGGCTAAATCCCTTTCTCCACTTGCAGGAGAATACTTCTACGAGTCCAGCAGACAAGATTAGGCGGGCCAGTCCAGACTGTCATCTCTTCACTACGCATCACGTTGGTGGAGACTGCAGCTGTCCGGGTCCGATCGACGCCCCTGTGGGAACCAGGTGAGCGTAACAGTAATTAACCAAAATGGGTGTATCCTAAGGACACTATACCTGCTCACACTGTCCTCATTCAAGATGGAAGTGTCCTTAGGACACAAAAGATGTCAACCTGTCTGTGATTAACCAAAATGGGGGTGTCCTAAGGACACTATACCTGTTCGAATTGGTCGTAGTCAAAATGGGGGTGTCTGCAGAAAACTAAAGATGTCTGCATGTTCGTAGCTATGCAAAATAAAGTGTCCCAAGAACATTCCCCCTGTTCGCATTGTCTGTAACCAGAATGAATATGTCTGTAGAACACATAGCCTATTTGCCTGTCTGCAAAGTTGTGATGCACATTTATTTAGTTCAAATCTGAACACTGTCCATAGAACACCCACACGCATGCGTAGCACAACCTTGCCCCTCCGAACATCGTGCCTGTGTGCAACTGTCCCCTGCACGTGTGTCGTTCTTTTAATTAGTTCGGGCACTGGAACACTCTCCGTAGAACACCCGCACGCATGTGTAGACCCGACCCTGCACATTTGGGTCCTATGGACAGCCGTCCCATTCGCCAACATGTCCTCAACCTAATCATGTGACTGCACCCGCGCTAAGCGTAACAAACACTGTCTGGGCCCCCAGATACCTGAAAAGTGTTTTTTTCAGCGATCCAAGATATTTTCCACAGTTGCACATGTCCCACACAATGTCCCTGGCGATCTGCATACTTTTAGGAATTTTTTTAGCCCTTTCTTGGTGTTTGAAGTGTCCTGGGACAGCGTGGGTGTCTGCGAAACGTGCCCCAGCACCCCTATAAAAGGCCACACCCCAGAGCTGCTCCTTATTCTGTTTTTGGCTTCCAGGACAGAGACTGCTCCTTGTTGCATTGGATTGTTCTTGCTCTTTGAAACAGCTGTCCTGATGGCATCCATGGCTGCTGCTGGTGCTACTGTTGTCTCCGCAGTACCCCCACCCACTCCACCACCAACACCTCCCCAAGGGCCTGCAGAGGGGAACAGGTGTCAGGATACAGAGGAGAGTGATGAAGAGGATGAGGTAGTGAAAGTCCCTACTACTAGTACCAAAAGCACATGCACATAAAGTGACCTACAATCAGTGCAAGATGTCATGGGAAACCGGGTTTGTACAGCTATGGCACTACCTCAATGAAGCGACACCTAAAATCGTTCCATGGTGGAGCTATTCGTAAGGTTGTACCTTGTGATAAACCTAGTAGGTTGTGTTGCCCTGCAGAATCCTCCATTTCTGCTCCTGCCACCACAAGAGACACTCCTGTGGGGCAGCACATCCCTCCAGCTGCCTCACAGGCCATAGATGATGTTGTTGATCCTTACCTTTCGAGGGTCACAGCATTGTGCGTGTACTGCGACGCAGTACTCTGCAGAGGGAAGATCCTACAAAGTGCTTTTGAGAATGTGTTCAAGGAGCATGAGAAGAACTGCTACCTACCTGAATAAGGCCCACCCTATATCTTCCTCTCTCCAACTGCCCTTTCTTATCCCTGTGTTTTTTGTCCCTTCCTTCCCTCCTTTCCCTTCTTTTCCTTGTGTGTCATCTTAAAAAAAACAAAAAATATAAAACAAAAAACAAAACAAAAAGGCTCTTTTCAGAGCGACCTTCAAAAAGAGAAGTGTCAATGAAATGCACAGGGCCCTGTGCATTTTTAGAAGTCCATGGACTGTCCGCGGATGTGTAAAATCTGTGCAGTGCTGTCCTGTCACAACCATTGCACTTTTCTCTGGGAGGAAGTGGTGGCTCTGAAAAGAGCCTTTTTATGGGTTTTTTTGTGTTTCGAAAACTTCAAATGGTCAACACCTACTGTAAAATGGATTGCTGTAATTCCAAAAAAGATCGCAATGCATTTTGTATATTTCGCAGAAAAATCGGATTGCCGGCATAACTAAGATGTACTCCATCTTTACGAAAAATGTGTGTACTACTAAACATAATGGGGGTCATTCTGAGGTTGGAGGTAAGGGAAAAACGATGCCAGTAAAGGATTACCGGCATCGCTTACCGCTATGGGCTATTCTGAGCAACCAGACCGCTATTTGCGGCACCGTAAAGTACGCATGCCATAAACCGGAGCTGATCCCAAGTAATGCGGACATGCAAATAACGGCCTCCTGAAGCCGGCAAAAGTACCTTACTGGCATGGAGTAAATACCGGCATCTCCGAGAAGGTGTTAAGAACCCTAAGCAGTGTTTCCAAGAGCCACAGGTGCACACAATCAGCACATGTGGAGGAAATGGAGTATAGTACAGCACAAAAGGAGCACACCCACACACCACACCACCTCCCACACCAAGATTATACCAATAGTAGTAGCATTACTGGAGCTGGAGACCCTGCTTGCAAGGCAGCAACAACAACAACAACAGCAGCAACAATAACAACCATAGCCCCTACCACAGAGGATACACAGGAGGAGAAGGAGGATGAGACAGGCCCAGCATGCCCCACCAGTGCAGCCACCGTTACCACGCCCTCAACCCCCAATCCCTCGCATCAGAGCCACCCCCTTCAACCTAACACCAGAGCAGATCCACACCCTGTACCGGCTTGACCGTGACACCATCACCTCCATAGTGGACCTGATACATGATGACATAGTGAGCCTCATAGAAATACGCACCGCCATCCCCCCTCTACTGAAGGTAGTGTCTGTTCTCCACTTCCTTGCCACAGGCACCTACCAGCACACAGTGGGGCACATGCATGGCATATCACAACCCTTATTTTCCCGGATACTTAACCAAGTGCTGGATGCCCTCCTCAAGCACATAAGGGACTACATATCCCTACCACGGACTCCCCAGGAGTTATTCGATACAAAAGTTGCCTTTCATGCACTCGCAGGCATGCCAAATTGTATAGGTGTCCTTGACTGCACCAACATGGAGTTGGTGGTCCCACATGCCATGGAGGTGGCGTATCGCAACTGCAAGCAATACCACCCCATCAACGTGCAGATGGTATGCAACGCCAGCAAGATCATCACACATTGCTGTGGTCGATATCCAGGATCAACTCATGACTCTTTGGTCTTGCGGAACTCCACGCTACCACGCTATATGGAGAGACATGCTGGACGACGTGCCTGGCTGCTTGGTGAGTTGCCTGACTGGACCATGGGTGTGCATCGGGGTTGTGAGGTGGGTGCCTGCATACTCCACCTGGGTGGGAAGTGGTGGGGGAAATGCATACTCCACCTGGGTGGGAAGTGGGTGGGGTGCATACTCCACTTGGGTGGAAATGTTGACACCAGTGCACGATGTGCACCTCACCGAACACTGTGCTCCAGAGCCAGTGAAACGGCTCATGACTACCAAATTCCACAGTGATGAAGTAAGGCCGACACCTTACACTACATGACTAACAGGTGACCAGGCCACATCCCACAACACATGCACCACTCATCGGCGGTCCTCACACACCGTGAGGGCATCTAGCACTATGCACTATGTCGCTGCCTCCAGCATGTAACCACACAGGACAGTCATCCCTGGGATTGCATTGAACTGACATTGATACCACAGCATGTCACTGGTTCCGCACACCCATAGGAGTGCTGCAAGTCACCATGGTACTGATCAGTGCAGAATTACAAATATGCTACTGACAACAGCCAACACTCCCTACTACCAAATCTCACAGAACACAACACATCAATGATTTCACTCCAACACTGCTGCATGCATATACGATGCACGTGCAACAAGATGTGAGTGCACACCATAACCCATCCTGAGGATGCTACCCTCACCATCATCCCATTGCACAGGACATATAGCGGGCCAGAAATGGGAGCAATGCATCCAGGGACATGTGTGTATGGGCAGAAATCACCTGCTGCCATGTAAGACTAGTACAGTTGTCCGCCATGAATGTATGAACAATTACCTTCATTCCCCTCTCATGCAGGTGATGGTGGCTATCCCTTGAAGCCGTGGCTCATGACCCCTGTCCAAAACCCACAGAACAGGCACGAGGAGGACTACAATTGTTCCCATACCCGACACGTGTGGTGATTGAGCAAACCTTTGGCCTGTTGAAGGCACGATTTTGTTCCCTCAGGCGGTCGGGTGGGGCACTTATCTACAGCCATGAGAAGGTGTCCAAGATCACCATGGCATGTGTATGCTGCACAATATGTGCATCCGTCAGAACGTACCCCTGCCCCCTGACATGGAACTGCTACCACCTGATGATGATGAAGGGGAGGAGGAGGAAGAAGTGGCAGGACAGCATCATGGTGCCGATGCACAGGAGGGACGTGCCATGCGACAATCATTGATTGGACAATATTTCTGACACACAAGTCAGCAGAGGGTGTGAGGATGTGAGGACACCGGGCACTGGGTGCGGGGATACATGTACACTATGCACTGTGCAACATTAAATGAAACATGCACAATGATGAATGTCCACTCTGCTGATTTTTTGATGAACAACCAGTGTATTGAATTAGAAGGTTCAAACGTGAAAAACAAACCCTCCACCACCCTCCCCCCTCCAGCTCCCCCCACAACTTTCAAACATACCCTCACCCCATCCCCCCACAACTCCCAAAAACACCCTCACTCCCTCCCCCTACCCCCACAACTCCCAAACACACCCTCACTCCCCTCCCCCCACAACTCCCAAACATGCCCTCACCCCCCTCCCACCACAACAACCCCACAGTAGTACCATAAGGACCACATAGGCCACATTTGTATGTCAGAATTGTCACTGTGCGCTCCAGAGCCAGGGGGAGCCATGTCCTGGCAGCGCAATGTACGTTGGGAGCGATGGAGGGGGCTGGTCTGGGTGGAAGAGGATTGAGAAGGTGTGTGTCCTCCTGCTGGGGCTGTCGTGCAGGAGGTGCAGCCTCCAGGGCATCTGCAATCTGGCCAAGGACTTCGCAGAGCCAGTTAGTGCTGACTGTAATGACTTCGCCCAGTTCCCTCAGTTCATTCCACCACTCCTCCCTGGCCTGCCGATTATCTTGCATAAAGTCATTTATGAGGCCTGTGAGCTGCTGAGCCCGCTCTGCATCAATGGCTGATGTGGTTGATATGGTTGGCCCGTTGGGAATCGGGCTCACATGTCTTTCCGGTGCGTCACTTAGGGAACTGGCCACAGGACTGGCATGTTCCAGTGTTGCTCCTTGCCCCGTAAACCCAGGTGCATCACTCTCACCAGAGTCACTATATGAGACCTGGGGGTTGGTTTGGCCATCAGGGGTGTGGACAATCTCGTAAGTGTCCTCCTCAGTTGCTCCGCATATGGATGAGGGGCTGTCAGGGACATCGAGGAGGCTTGTGGCTGCAATCTCCCCAGCCACACTACACTCCTCAGAGTGCGGCGTAGGGCATGTGTCTGCCACCAGTGCAGGGTAGGGTAGGGTGGGGGTGGGGGTTGTGCACCCTCCACGGGCCTTGCTGGAGCTGGTGGTGTGGCTTGAGGTGTTTTCCTGCTCGCAGGTAGACGGCGGGCTCTGACCTGGCCCCTGGAGGTGCTGGGCCGGTTGCTTGCCTGGTCCTCGCTGTCATGTTTGCTGCCTGTTGGGGTGGATGAGAGGGACGGCATGAGTGATGATTTTAGAGTCAGCATTTGGACATGCCTACAATATCCCAATCAGATTCCAGTGGGTTGCCGGCATTTGGGTGGTGAACGGCACATTGATCTATGCTTGGGTGGCAGATGCATGCATATTTCTGTGTCACTCATGTTGGCCGGGTACTGTGCTGGCTCACATGCACACTGTTTACATCCACTGCCCTGTGTGCCTCATGGAATGGGCCTCTTCATGTGGTATGTGTCATAAAGGTTACAGCCTTGCACCTGGCAGTAGCCTGGGTCTCACTTGTTTCGGCATGATTTAAAGGGGTGGGGGTGTGGCCGACCCTGCCGTGACACCTTGCCTAGCCTTTAGCAGTGACTTTCATAACAAATGCATTGGCAGTATTGACTTTGGACACTCACCTCCATCAACGGATGACGTTGCCCCGCACTCCATGTCACCAACCCCTTCAATGGCTTCTGGGCCTATCATGGCCGCACACGTCTCCTCCCACTGCATCAATTTCATGGGGCAACCTGGCCCTCCTCCTGTCTCCAGGACCTGGCTTCTGTTGGCCGAAAGGATGCTCTGCACCCTCAGGCGCAGGTCGTCCTACTGTTTTCTACAGTCCTTAGTGGTGTGGGGGGTATTTCCCACAGCGCTCATCTTCTGCGCTACCATAGCCCAGATCTCTTTTTTCTTGATTACCGTCACCCTCTGCATGTCACTGCTGAATATGGTGTTGGCATGCTTGTGGAGGGTGTCCACCATCACTTGGAGCTCATCAGAGCTGAAGCGCTCCTTCCTGAGGCGGGCAGCTCCCTTTTTTAGTGCTTTTGGCATTCCTCCTTGATGATGGGATGTTTCCACAGTGTTGAAAGTTTGCCAGGCGTCCTGTCTGGTGAGGATGGCAATGGATTGTGTTTTTAAAGATGGCCGCCGTGCTCCTTCCAGTTCCTGTGCGATGACGCTGTTTCCGGTTCCGCAATTTAACAGTGACTGTAAATAACGGTGACCGATATTTACAGTCACCGCTAATGCCGCTTTACTCTATGGCGGTAGTGTTCACTAGGGTGCGATTCATGCCGGTAGAGGGTTTTTCAGCCGTTTTTGTGGCATCGCGCTGGGTTCATTACCTGCATGGCGCAAAGCTTGTGCCCGCAAACTCGCAATAGCGGTCTATTGCCAGCTCGGACACGCTATTTGCACCATGCCGGTAATGAACGGAATTTACCTCCAAACTCGGAATGAGGCCCAATGTTTTCATTGTGAAAAGAGGACATTCCAACATCTCTCAAAAAGGCACAGACAGCCTTGTTTACATTGCACCTTGCTTTTTCCATTTGTGGACCAAATGAAGAAGAACACAGCCACATTTGTCTCTGTGCAATACGGGAAAACATTACTCTGGAGTTTGGATACATGTCCATGACTTTCCTAAGTGCTTCTTTCATTGCAAATTGCAAAGAGATTCCAGACACATGTCCTAAACTGTTCCCTCCACAATGAATAATAGTAATGTCTGGATGACACTGTGTCAGCAAAGTAGCACAAAGAGGTACCAAATCCAGCTACTTCATTCCACGCACTCCATGCCAGTGCACTTCCACATGAGGGAATCTAAGATGTACAGCCACACCGCAGCGATCTGCATGCACCTCCAACCAATTTATCCACGAATCTCCCAAACTCCAGACAATCTGCTTTCTGAAACACACAGCCATAGCTATCTCCTCTCCTCTCAGGAAAAATACTTTCTGACAAACTCTCTACTCACACATCACACCCAGTAAACTCTATTGACCAATCCCTTGCTATGCTAAGTCTCATTTGCATCCCTCTCAACCTCAAAAATCATGTATGTAATACGCATGGTCTGTGGACAACTGGTATCCGTGGACCAATCGAAAAATCTGAGCGTGGGGAATTAAAATTTAAATAGTGTGCCCCATTTCCCCTTTGAGGTTGGCTCTGAAAAGAGCTTGTTTTTGGTTTGTTTGCAGATACTTCAGAAACACCTTTTATTTTGTAAATTTTTTTCCCTCATTTTCCTCCAAAAATCTTAAGATTACCTTCTCCAAAGCCACCCTTATGTTCCAAAACAGCATGGCATTTCCAATAAAAGATAAAGACATGCTGTCTTCTTTAAAGTAATCAACATTACAAAAGTCAAAGTTCTCATTGTTGCAAAAGAATATGCCAGCTCTAGTCATAAAAGCAAAGATGCCTCCATTGATTAAGCACCTAGCAACATTTTGCTGAGGACAAAAAACAGAACTATTGTCCCTTATTGGCCTAGGTATCAAACCATAAAAAATTATCTTGGCATTTGGAAGTAGTTTCATTACTGCCTCAACCAAGTTTTGCAGATCTTGCAATAAAGTAGGCACACTGGCATAGCCCAAATGCAAATCACCACAGTGCAGAACAACCACATGTGGACTATTATACAGAGCCTGACAAACTTCTAGCATTGCCTGCAAATTAAAACCAGGCACAGTGCACCACACCACCTGCACTCCTTTTGTGTCAAAATGGTTAGCAACATTCCGAGATTTAGCTTACTGCTCCAAACCATTCACAAACATATCCCCAAGCACCACCACCCTGACTTTCTCCACCTCCGTCATCTTCACTACACACAGCCTCTCTTAATACAAAGCAGAACCTCAACACCTGATTGGCTAATCCCCAAAATACACTCCCATTTCATGCTCGGAAGCCCTGGATGTGGCATGTCCTGTCTGTAAACAGCCGAGCTGTCCGCAGAGTGCGTAATTAACACTGGGACAGCCCTTCTACCCTTTCCACTTCACTCTCTGCACCATTCCCTCATTGGCTACTGTTAAGCAGTCACACAACCATCCACCAATCACATGCAAGACCTCTACATCTAACTCCATCATCACAATTCAGCACTTTAGATTTACTGTTGATCACTCCGAGTACAATTGCGCTGTGACTGCAAAGCACCTACAGCAACTACTAGTAAACTCTCCAACATTTTTACTTGCAGATTCATGCACATCTACATGCATGAAAACAAAGTACAGGTATGAATATTTTGCACAGTACATCATACATGCCAACATTCCGACCCACCTGAGAGGGACACTTCCTTCGAAAAATCGAGAGATATCATTTGTGTCATAAGAATGATTTGGGGAAAAATCGGGAGTATCCCGCCAAAATCGGGAGGATTGGCATGCATGGTACATGTACATCTCTTGTATAAATGAATATAAACAGATTAACTGCCACATGCCCTTTTTAACCTGTAAAACAAGCTTACTGTCATTTCTCCCATCTACTTTGATCAAGTGTCACCCATATTATTAACTGCAATGTGCAAACTGTTATTTTCTTCCTTAATGCTATCATTTCTGTAACCACTGTCACGTATTTAACCACATTTCAACCATGATAGCATTTATTGCATATAGTGCATAAGATGCATCATTTCAACTTCCTTTACAAATGACTATATTAATAATCAGACACAACACACACAGCTATCTAACAAAGTGTCATTTCATGTTAAAAGATGGGAGAAATAACAGTATAATTATGGAAAAAGGCTTTCTAGTGTGTTATAAAATTACACGCAGCCAGGATGAGTACATGCATCTTTATTTATGCACAAATATAGCCAATATCATTTGAAAGGCTCCCAGCTGAAAGAACACCACTGCCTATACAACTGTTCTTCCAATCTACACAGCTCTCTCATTCCAGCTGGTTGCCCATTCTGTTCTAGATTTTACAACAGCATTCAACTATGCACAGGTGCAGTCATATCTAGCACATCATCTACAACTATATACGGTGCTGTATAGCAATACATACAACATCTACCCCCTTCCCTTCAGTCTGCAACACAAGCACAAGAACCTTCCTACAACCCTTACTTTATTTCAGAATCTCCCATCTCCAAACACACAGAATCACCCAGTACTTTAGTAATCACCTACTGAGTAATAAGTTGCTGACCCCATCAATCCTTCTGATTTATTTCCCACACCTTCCCAAATACATACATTGCATACTTTTCCATACAGTTCCTGCCATTTACCCTGTAGAAATAGCAAACAAAGCATACAATTATTTCTTCTATCTCCTAACATCCAGTAACACCTCCTTACGAAGCCAAGTATGCTCTGTGCGCTTACTATTGTACTCATTTCTAAAGCACATTCAACTAACAGATTCTAAATAAAATATACAGAATGCACATAGGCGAAGAAAAGTGCATGTACATGCTATGCACAGTTATCAGAAAGCACTACTGCTGCAAAAACAAAGAAATCCATGTCTACATTAACAACAGTGCTGTTAACACACATATTTACTAACTTCTTTCTTTCACAATTGCAGCGAAGACCACTCACCTGAAAAGCAGCAGTGTATGAAGTATGAATGAGAACTCAGAAGAAACCTACTCTTTCCATCCAAAAAAGTAAGTGCAATACTGCCATAATGTTCTGTTACTCATACAATGTAGAATTCTAGTATTCTAGAACAAACAATTATATTAACCCTGCAACATTAGATTCGGTATTAGAGCTTCCCCTCACCAGCTGCATACTTTGTATTGTCATCTGAACACCAGTATAGTAACACACAAATACAAGAATATCCTTCCTAATCTGAAGTAGCAACCCATTGCACAATCACACACCTCTACATACATCCTTACCATCATACTCGGACACTCATGCACAAAGCACACATATACTGCACAAGATCCCAACCCACACTTTCTTTTTTCTCCAACAGACCCCAAAGAATGCCTACCAAAAAGCAACTCCATAGAAAGCAACGCAAAAGTGAATGACATCAAACTGAAACTCTCCAAAATAAGCATCTGTCTCTAGCAGAATTGGTACAAAAAGTTCCAACAAAACAGCTAATACAGTCATTAAGCGAAACAAAACAAGCTTCCAGTATAGAAACTTTGCCTCCTCTTTCAAACTGTAAAATGAAACAGAAAGTGATTAACAAGACTGCAGCTACCACTAGTGCTAACACTGCACCTATAAATCTTGATGTAGCAGCAAGTAAGCATACCAAAAAAATTCTTTTACAAAAAAAATCCACCACAGAGTCCATCAGAACCATATAAAAACAGGAGAGCAATCACGCACAACCCTTAAAACCTACCTTAGAAAATTAATTCTAGAAGCTCTCATAGACAGTGCAATCATTCTCAAAAGGAAATTATTTTAGTTTTAAACATAATAAAACCACCAACACAACTAAGTACTAAACTAAAAATAAGACTTCTCAATAAACGGAATATCAACACAGATAACTTCACAAACATCTGTGGAGGTGAACATAGTCACACCACGAGCACAGAACCATATTTCATTGAAGAAGCATACAAACAAAAGCAAATACACCCAATTGCCATACATAGCAGTGGACAAGGGTATGAAAACTTAATAATACCATTATGGAACAAGAAACGCTGCTCACACAAATATCCCCAGAAAACTCAGTATCAACTGTCCATTCCACTGAACCAATATGTTGAGTATACAAATGGCCATGCACATAAATATGTAACATTGCCAAAACAATCTTTCAAATCTTTACACCAGTTCCTCAATCAGTATGTGAAAGGCAAACACAAATTCAAAATTAAACACCTACAAAATATGGACCCCTGTCCAGTGCGCAAATACACAGGACTACAAGGACATTCATTAGCCTGCATTTTTTTGGACCTATTTGCAAAAGCACCTTCCACCATATCAAAATGATATCAACACACCATACAACTATAAGAAATCTGGTCCATAAACTGTACTATGCCAAAAGCCCTGCTTTTGCACTAGCCAACTTAAATCACAATCTTCTACATGGTACAGCCAAACAACTACTCAAAGAAATAGAGCATATCCAGAGAAAATATTTTGGAATTGAAAGCGACTTACAACATGCAATAGATTCACAACAGACTACCAACAACTGTACAGATGGCAACCTTCTATTACACACATACAAAAAAGAAATACTTAAGTTTAAAAGTAAATCTGCTGAAGTACCCAAGCATTTGTGTGTATGTTGCTGCAGGACTTTTTATTTAAAAAAAAAAAAAAGAAACTGTAGACATAACATACAAATAGAAGACAACAAAGATTCCAAATGGATCCAATTAGCTCTCTATCTTATAGCAGAAAACAAATACAAAATTACTGACCCCTCAATACTTTGCAGTTACTGCACTGCAAAACTTGACAACAGCCTAACACCTTCACGCGCTATCACAAATAACATGGAATTATTCCCATTACCAAAACCCCTGCAACAACTCAACATATATGAGAGCATCATAATCAACAGTGCCCCCATTTCAAGCAATGATACGCCTTCAACCAAAAATAGCAAAACTACCTCCATCTGATTTAGTGATAGGCATTTGTGGCAAAGTAGTTTATTTGCCATTAGATCTCAAAGAGAATGTACACACTCTGGAAGTGCAACGTCCAATAGATCAATCTTTAAATATCTTAGTAAATGGCGTACCTACAAAAGACAAAAAATTTGGCAACAAATCGAGGACTTACATAAAGTTAGACAAGCCCTGCAATATCTAAAAGACAATACTACAGAGAAATTGACATTGAAGAAAACCTGAGGGAAACCACTGAAATAATTCAAGAGTCATCAGAAACTGGTCAATTTCAACTTCTAGATCCTGCTAAAAATCCAATATTTTAGACCATTATACAAATCACCCATTACACTCTAAAGACACAATAGATGGTGTACTGGAAACGTACCAAATGCGACAAGCCAAGGGATCTCCAATCAACATATGGGAAAATGTATAGAAGCACGTGCCGTTCCTCTACTATTTCCTGCTGGAAAAGGAGGAGGGTACGATCATAGACCCACACAAATAACAGCATCAGAATACGGCTCTTTACGAATGTATTCTGAAGACCCCAGATTCCGACAAAACGTGGCATACATATTCCACCTTTTCTTTGAAAGTGAACTAGCAACTTACAGTCAAGCATTACAAATCGTTTAGCAAATATGCGTGATACAAAAGGATACTGGTTTCAACATCACAGAGATGTATGCTTTATGATAAGAAACCTTGGCCCACCCACTTGGTTTGTAACATTAAGTTGTGCAGAATATGCATGGGAAGATTTACACAATTTCCTATGCATAGCAAACAAAAACAACAAACAAACATAGATATAAAAACACCAGGGGAACTCTGCTCTCTAGATCCTGTGAATGTATCAATATATTTCTATCATCGCTTCATTGCTGTGCTACACTTCATCTGTAATAAAACTGTTCCTCCCCGCAGAGAAACACTTCGTTTGGAGAAAAGAATACCGAGCCAGAGGAGCACCACATATCCACATGCTTTTGTGAATTAAAGATGCTCCTAAATGTGGTCAGGATAGTGATGCCACTGTTTTGCAGTTCATCTAAAAATATGTCACTTGTGAAATCCCTTCATAAACAACAAATAATGACCTTCATGCACATCGTTTACAATTTCAAAGACCCAAATGTTGGAAATATTGTTGTGGCAAATATTAAAACAAAGGGAAATACTACACCAAATGCCGCTTTGGTTTCCCTAGACCAGTTTCAACAATAGGTCAAGTAAACAACTTCCTGTCTTCAGTAAGACATAGTGTCAAAGGTAAATCACCTAAGAACACATATTACATGAAAAGACAGAAGAATCAAAATACATAAATGATTACAATGCAATCATTGACCTCCTATGGAATGCAAACATAGATGTGCAGAACATTGCAGACAATTCCAGTGCAGTTGCATGACACGTCACAGCCTACTTAACCAAAGCAGAGAAAACAGAGTTTCAGGACCTCTGGGATGATATATAAATTGACAAAACACTATCACAGAAATTGTACATTTTAGGCATAAAAATGCTCTCTCATAGAGAATGTGGCGACTATGAAGCTGCAGACCGTTTAACCGGAAAATGTATGGAAAATCTGACAATATAGTATGGCTACGTTTTGGTCCTGCTAAATCTAGAAAAAGAATTCTCAAATCATATGAGGACATAGAAACAATATCCAAAAATGATCCCAACAGCTAAGACATTTTGAAAATCAATTTACTAGATATATACTACCCAAACATGTGTACCCCTTTGGAAACAATGTGTCTCTACCACGTAGCCCAAAACTTCACATACAAAAATAATATTAAACCAGATGAAAAGAAAGGTAGATACAGAGTAACAAATTGTGAAGGCAGCTTAGTGAAACTTAACAAACGCAGCTTAATTAATCATATCAAATTGTCATTAAAAACTCCTCCACATAAAGAACTGTATTACATGTCCCTGCTACAACTTTTTAAACCATGGAGAAAAGAAGAAGAGTTGCTGGACACGTATCACTCCTATGAGGATGCTTTCAAAGCAAATGAAAACACTATAACATACATAAACTTTACACAGTACCAAATGTTGTACAATGAACAGCAACACAAAGAAGAACTCAAGGTCCAACTAGATGTGGACACTGCTGACAGGAGTCAACCTTTTGAAATAGAAAGCCAATAACCAATTGGACAGCCACTAATAGCAAATGAGGCAGAATTAACCATGACAGAAGTAGAAAACACCATGTGTCAATATGAGCAATCTACAGAAGACTTTGCTGTACTGAAATCACAACTAAACACTGAGCAGCGTAGCATTTTCCAAGAAGTAACAAAACAAATTGAACTTGGTGTGCAACATGAAAATAAAAACTGTACCTGCCAAGATTACAAACCTATATTGCTATATGTGAGTGGTCAAGCTGGTTCAGACAAAACATTCTTAATCAAAATCATCAGCACGTTCCTCCAACAATTGACAAACAACTGTCAGCTGTTGTAACTGTCCCCACAGGTTTATCTGCCTCCAACATAGGCGGTGTCACTTTACACCGATAACTACTCCTTCCAGTAGAACACCAAAACAAATTAGACTATTACAAACTTTCTACAGAAGCTGTAATGGAACTATGCAGAGTTCTCAAACAAATGAAAATGCTGCTAATAGATGAGGTGAGCATGGTCTCCAACCTAATGTTGGCTTTAATTCACCTCAGACTACAAGAGGTCCTCAAAACAGACTTCGAAGAACTCTTTGGTGGAAAACACATTATTGTTTTCAGAGATCTTTTTCAATTAACACCAGTGAAAGCTGAACCTCTTTTTAAAACCTTAGGGCACAAACTGTGCCGTAAAACACTTGGCAGCATATGAAATGTCAGCACCATTTCCAATACAGAGAATTCACTGAAAATATGCAACAGTCTGCAGACCTGACATATACCAACATTTTAAAAAGTATTAGGGTTGGTGTACTATCTCAAGAAGCACAAACTATATTAAAAACCAGGCACATCCATGCACTCTATGGCCGTAACTAATGTGCTACTGATGTCATGGAACAATTAGCACATAAAAATATCAATTGTATGTCCTTGATGCCAACTCTTGCAAGCTGTTCAAAATGTAATGAATCAATGTTAGAAAAAGAAATGCAACCAATAGTTCAAATTGCCTCCACAGGCAAACTGGATGTACAAGGTATGACACTACCGATGTGTCAACAAGCCACAACAAGGCTAAACACCTTGGAAAACTCTATCTGTAACACAGCTGGTTTGGAGAAAATATACAAATTATCTTTAAACTATCAAGTAATGCTCAAACGTAACCTTGAAGTGGAGCAAGGACTAGTTAATGGAGAACTTGGTACAGTTGTTGGCTTTTAAACATACCCACGTGACAACAACATTCAATTTGCCAATATTCTCTTCGACAAACTATCTGAAGTTAAAAGGATAGGATGCTCAACATCCCAATTCCTTCTTTTTAAAGACATTTATGTACGCAGAGAACAATTTTCTCTAACTCTAGCATACGCAGTCACCATTTAGAAATCGCAAGGTCTTATCCTAGATAAAGCATTAAGTCTTTAAAGAAGGCATGAGCTATGTAGCACTATCACGCTTACGTACACTTGACACACTATTTCTAATCAACTTTCATGCAAGTAAAGTAAATGCTGATATTTCTTGCATTCTAGAATACAATAGACTGCATTCACTCTACACCCCCATCTAAAAACCTATCCTGTTCTGCAAAAAACAAAACATTGTAAAAGAAAACTACTTCAGACTCAATCTATGTAGGATTTCACAGCAATTCCTCCAAAGAAAGTAATAGAAGCTTATACTTCATCAAGGACCACAACCAAAGAATCTACTGCTCAAAGTAACTCAACTACCTCTTCAAAGAAGCAATGCACACTCCGAACAAATGATTTGGACACAAAAATGTCAGGTCCATTCAAATTTTCAAATATAACTGGTGTAAATATTCTATTCCAATTGCCACCAATTATTGACAACATTTACTTACACAGTACAGACCAATTGTTTTTGCAAATGCTAGTCCTTCATAGAAATGCAACCAACAATCCTGACAACACTTACAATGTTTCTGGAATAAGGCGGGAATTGGACTACTGTGCTGGAATGGTCAAATTCACTATAAACTCACAAGAAGATCCACAATAATTTCTAATGTACTTGCTACAAGTACTAGAAAACAAAAATATACCTATGAATGAAATCTTGCAGATTTCATACATGTGGAAACATACATGCACTCTTTGCAGGGATGTAGTACAAGAAGAAGTTCCTAATTAATGTTTCGTGTTCGAGGGCAGGAGGGATTATGATGGGGACTGGCTGAGGTGGGGGCCAGATGTGAAAGGGAGCTTAGTCAAGATGGGCCCAGATCAGGACAGAGGAACATCAGGAGAGAGTTCTAAAGATGTCCAACTAACCATTTCTACTAACAATGTCCACCTCTGCACACACCTCTCAAACTCCAAACCAAACACAACCACAAACCTACAACACAACAAACCGCACAAACTTCACAACACTGCAAATACAAAACAAAAACACACATAGACCTCCACAACAGTACACGACGAGTACCGGCTGCAAACACCCCAGGCCCAGCCAACGGTTCCCATGAGGCTGTGGCCGTCAAAAGCACATCACTGCTCTCTTGCACTTTTCCTGCTTCCTCCCAATAAGTCGCCCTCCCTTCCTCTTCCAGAGCCGCCAGTGCACCAGTGGACCACTCCGGTGGTGATAGTGTACGGTACAAATGTCTTTTAACATTAACAACTTTAACATTAACATCCATACCTAACTGTGAATCCATTCCATTTCAGCAACTTGTCCAAAATGCAAAACATGGCAGATTATGTACTACCTGCAATTCTGATAATCGTTCCAACTTACAAATACAGACACATAGGGGGTAATTCATAGAATTCAGCGCACAAGTGGCACACGCGGCTGGCACACAGTGTGCACGTGCGGCAGTCTGTGCCAGCCATGTGCGCCAAAATCCATTTCCGCGCACAGCGTATTCATGGATTTTAATATCCATATCCAGCCGTGGCGCAGAGTGGCGCAGTGACCCTGCAGCAGCGGCAGTTACGCCCCCAACCCCCAAGGCCAGTGGACCAGCATACAGCCCCTCAACCACAAAAATGTCTGTAAAACTCCCCGCGCACCCCTCCGAATACATGTACCCGCTGTTTGGGGAGAATCACATGCGATAGGCATTGTGCGAGCAGGGTACGTGTATTTCGGGAGTGCGCGGGGAGAATCACATGCGATAGGCATTGTGCGAGCGGGGTACGTGTATTTCGGGGGTGCGAGGGGAGAATCACACGCGATAGGCCCTGTGCGAGTGGGGTACGTGTATTTCAGGGGTGCGCGGGGAGAATCACACGCGATAGGCATTGTGCGAGCGGGGTACGTGTATTCCGGAGGTGTGTGGGGAGAATCACACGCGATAGGCCCTGTGCGAGTGGGGTACATGTATTTCGGGGGTGCACGGGCAGAATCATACGCGTTAGGCATTGTGCGAGCGGGGTACGTGTATTTCGGGGGTGTGCAGGGAGAATCACACGCGATAGGCCCTGTGCGAGCGGGGTATGTGTATTTCGGGGTGCGCGGGGAGAATCACACGCGATAGGCATTGTGCGAGCAGGGTACATGTATTTCAGGCGTACACGGGAGAATCACACGCGATCGTCCCTGTGCGAGCGGGGTACGTGTATTTCAGGGGTGCACGGGGAGAATCACACGCGATAGGCATTGTGCGAGTGGGGTATGTGTATTTTGGGGGTCCGCGGGGAGAATCACACACGATAGGCCCTGTGCGAGCAGGGTACGTGTATTTCGGGGGTCTGCGTGGAGAATCACACACGATAGGCCCTGTGCGAGCGGGGTACTTGTATTACTGGGGTTTGCAGGGAGTTTCACACGCGATAGGCCTTGTGCGAGCGGGGTACATGTTTAACTGGGGTTTGTGGGGAGTTTCACACGTGATAGGCCTTGGGCGAGCGGGTTACGTGCATTACTGGGGTTCGCGGGGAGTTTCACACGGGATAGGCCTTGGGCAAGCGGGTACGTGTATTACTGGGGTTTGCGGGGAGTTTCACACGCGATAGGCCTTGTGCGAGCGGGGTACTTGTAAGACTGGGGTGCCCCAACGGGAATTGGCAGTGGTGTCCTCCCAGGGGAGCCCTCACCACTCTCCCCAGGGCTTGCAGGCAGTCCACACCACAGGGGACTACCCTGCATCCCTGGCCATGGCCAATTTCCCAATCCACCCCACACCTACATGCCTACCTCATGACACAAAACAAAAGTCAACTATGTACATCAACACATGTCCGTCACACACACACACTGGGTGCCATTGATTGTGTAAACCCACATTTTGACATGCATGAACTCAATGAGTGAATTCCACATATGGAAGTAAAATATGAAAATGTGTTATGAACAAAATGAATGTAATAAAATGAAAGCATAAAAAAATGTCAAACATGAAATGAAATGCATGTCCAAAACATACTAAAATGAAATGTAGAACCAATCCAAAGAAATCCAAAAGAAAAATCGTCCAAACTCTCCGTCCACCAAAGAAAATCCAAAGGAAACGTAAAATGTAAAATTCATTGATCCATGGTGAATAAAAAAATAATAAATTCTCACAAATCCAATGTACAACTATGTATGAACTATGTTCAAAGGGTCCATGAGCCCAACGAAAGAAATGAAACCTATCAAAGAAACTAGGTAAGAAATAACTATACACAAATGTGTGGGGCATAGTCCAATCACCCTAAAATAAAGCAAAACGAAAATGAAAACTAACACTAAAAACTATATACAATGGCGGCGGGCTAGTCCAACGGCTCACCTTCCGATTTCCTGGGCCAGGGCATCATCCAACTCCTGCTCTATGTCCTGGAGGCGGTCCTCTTCCATGGCCCTGAGGATTCGCAGGGACGATCCCATGTTCAACTCCAACTCCCTGCGAATTGCCTCGAGGCACTTGGCCGACCTCAGTGCCCTCCGCAAGGAGTTCTCTGCCCTGACCATTATGAGCCGTGCCTCTTCTGGGTCCTCCTGCCCTCTGGCCGATGCCTGCCCCTTGGATGTTGATGGCCCCGAGCCATCATCGCTCCCACCTTGTTGCTGCTGCTGCTGTGCCTGTGCCCTGGCTCTTGCTGCCTGCACGTTCTCCTCCGGCTGGGGTGCAGTAGTGGTGGCCACCCCTGCTGGACATCCGACTTCCGGCTGTGGCAGGGATGTGTCCACCACCAGCCTGGCCGCTGGGTCAGAGGCAGCTCCACAGGGTACCCAGGTGATACATGGGTGGGAAGATGGCATGGAGGACGACTGCCACATAGGGGGTTCAGGTGAAGAGGGGGTCAGAAGAAAGTCCAGCATACGGAGGAATCCAGCCCTGGTGACCCGTCGCAGTAGGTCAACGAGTCATCCGATATGACCTGCAGTGTCTTCACGAAAACACTGCAGGTCACCTTGCATGCCCCATTGACGCAATGCTGTCCCAGCCAGGACAGTCTCAACCCAGTCCCGGATTGCCACGTCCGCAGGGAGAGGAAGGCCAGTTGTTGTGCACTCATCCCCTCCCTGAAAACGGGTCTGGACGTAGGCATCCCTGCTGGTGCAGAATGATGGAGTCACAGGATCGGGGACAGGATAACACACAGGCACCTCCGCGGCGGCCTGTGCTGCATCTTGTCCCTGCCCCTGCACTGCACCACTAGCACAGTGGAATCCCCACCTCCAGACCCTGTGTGTGTCCCTTCCATAGCCTCCTCCTCCACCAAACCCCCCAACAACCTGGATGACTCCAGGCCATCTTCCTTCATTGGACCCCGTGGGGTCTCAGGTGCCCCTTCTGCTGCCAAGGAGTCCACCTCTGACCTCCGCCTCTTGGAGCTACCATCGGCAGCTGCGGCCTGCGATGCGGCACCAGACTCCTCACTCCCCGACGAGATGACAACCTGGGAGGGGAGCGGGGCCTTACGTCTCCAGCTGGTGGTGCGATCCCTGTCGCTTTGCTCCACAGCACCCTCTCCGCCCTCTTCATCAGTTGATGCTGCAGACAGGGAGAGATAGAACACAGGCATCAGGGCACTGTACAATGGACTGATACATGACAGTTGTGCATGAGTGGCAGTGTCAAACTTCAGACATGGCATCACACTCCCCAACACACATGTCATTTCAACTCACACACATGAGCAAATAAGCAGGAATATTGCACCAGGCAGCACCATCCATACACAAACAACAGCACGAACAGCCGAAGGTGAGCCTGACGTCACATGCAACACGGGGAGTGCAGAACACATGCACACACGCCACCAGACTCACATGCATGTGTACATCTCCACCAACTGTCGCAGTGATGAGATTGCCACCCATGTCACATCTGGCATTCAGCCTTCTACATGTCAGTGTCACTTGCATCCATGTTGCATCACAGTTGCACACTTGTCAAATACACACACGTGCACATGTACATAGTGCAGATACATGCAGCAGGAACCAGCATCCATGTGTGATACCACAACCATGCCACAGCACATACACATAATTTATGACATGTGTGCACCCACACATACATTTGCGCAGCATGCTTACCAACACATACACCATCAATGTGTCTCACACATGAGAGGAATCACATGTGGCAGGTTCACGTCCCTGTGCATACGCATCCATACATGTCCTACAAAGATATATGTGCAACCTGCACACTCCTGGCACACCACAACACGCACAGCATCCAATCAGTACGCATGTACACTTACCGCTCGACTCCAGACAGGTCTGCCTCTCAAGGACCTGGACATGGAGCGCTGGGCGTATGCGTTCCAGGGCCCTCATTTGGTTGTTGGTCAGGTGGACCCAGCAGCCCTTGGCATCCGCTGCCTTCAAGAGGCGCCGGGCCTTGTTGAGGGTCCTGGACCTGAAGTCCTCCCAGCGCTTCCGGACGTGTTTAATCTCGTGGACTGCCACCCCCTCCTCGTTGATGGCAGTCACGATGTCCATCCAGATCCTCTTCTGTCCTTCATTGTCTGCACGCAAACTTCCAAAGAAGGCATCATACTGCCCCAGGACTTGCTCCACCAGGACACCAACTTAACTGGCACTGAAGCTGGTGGCCCTCTGCCTCTCTGGCTGGGGGTTGCCAGTGGTGCCAGATGGTGTTGTGTCCGACATGGCAATCCCAGAGGCAGGTGTGAGTGGGCAACTGGGTCCTGGGGCTGGGCTGTGGAGCGATTGTATCCCAGTCGGGAGTCTTCAGTTCCAGCAGGGGTGGACACAGCAACTGCACCCCTGCATATGGCTGACGTGCAGGCAGCAAATAGCAGGGCACGTGGGCAGCAGGCAGGCAGCAGCAGATGGCAGGTGGGAACGTGCTCGGGGCTCTGGGGGGCAGGAAAATGGCCTTTTGGGCAGGAGCGTGGTCTTCCGTGTGTTTTCGCATGGCCAGCTTGATACGGAGGGATTTGGCACGTGAAAAAAGTGCACGTCAGCATGTAAATCGAGGAATGGACCTTAGCGCGTAAGCGCATCTGTGACATTACACACGCGGGCATTTCCCTCGTGACGTGTGCATAGTGATTCAGCACGTGAAAAAACTGCACGTCCACGTCTTAATGCCTGTAAACCGAGGAAAGGGCCTACGCGCGTAAGTGACGTGACGTGCGTGGGCATTTCGCTCAGCATGGGTTAAAGGTGAGCGGCTCCCGGCAGTTCGCTGTACGTGGCTTTCATGGAGACCGGCGTGTGTGTTGCTACTTCGTGTGTTTTGCGCACCATCACAACTTCACAGCGATCAAGGACGTATCTCTTCTTTTGGCGGGGGTATTGGCTATGCGTGTTTTTCATTATCACGCTAGTCTGACGGTGAGTCTGCATGCTATTTTTCCCACTGCGGGTGCCCCTATGTATCCCGTACCCATTTTCAAGGTCATAGTAGCCTGTGTGTCCCACGCATACATGTTTTTCGTGTCCCTGGGTGCCACCATGTACTGCAGGAGGTTAATTCCACACACGTGGGCTACTGGGGTGCGTAAACGGTTTTACTGCAGTTTTGGGGTGCCTGAGCGTTGCGTGACCTGTCACTTCATCACCAGGGTCACATACAGCCTTGCAGGGGTGCTTATAACATCTTGTGTCCCACCCCCTTCACCCCAATTGCCCAGGACAATTGTCGTGTACATCTCCCATTGGCACAGCTCCATCTGGGCCGGCAATACTCCATCTGTGCCATGGTTGTAAGGCCATGGCACTCCCAGCTGAGGCGCCCCTGTAAGGGGAGGGGTGCCTCAGCTGGGAGTACTCCTCATGGCAGGCATGGTCAGGGACGTGGCAAGGGTGTCCAGGGTTGCTGCAGACGGGGAAGAGGCAGGGGAGCGCCAGCTCGGGACGATGTTTTGTCACATGTTGGTGCAGTCATGCCACCACCCCCTGCTGCTCCACAAGATGCAGTTCTCGCATCTGGCACTGGTGCCCGTGTGACCCGGCAGTCCATTTCATCGACTGCCACAGGCCCAAGGGTAGTTGCAGCTGCAGGTGCAGCTGTGGACACCACCACCCAGGCTCAGGGTCTGCCAGCGCAGGCTGTGTTGGCACTTGAGGAGTCCATGGAAGATTTCCAGGTGTTCAGGCGGCACACTGTCGGTGCACGCAGGGTTGCCCAGACCGAGGCACATGTCCCTGGGGCAGTAATTCCATCTGCTGGCCCGACCAGCTGGGTGTCGGCAACTGTAGGGGCAGATGCAGCCGACACGACCCCGGTTGTGAGTATACCAACCAGGACAGTCCCGGTCAATTACCCTGGCCCAGCGGATGTTGCTGTGCAGGGTCCATTCCAGGGCACCCAGCAGCCACTGATGTAAGTCAGGGCCTCACTCCATGTTCCACCTGCCACTCCCTCGGCTCATTCCACCAGTGCCACTGCCCATACTGATCAGGGTGGCATTTGCCAGCCAGGGTCCGGACCAGCGTCCAATAGGATGAAGGTTGCACCTGCAGTATAGACTGGGACCCCAGACACAGCTACGGCCTCCTGCATGTCGAGGAAGAAGCCTTTCTGCAATCAGGAACTGGACTGCCTCATGGACTACGTGCGGGATCACAACTGTGACATGCTAGTCGGGCCGAATTGTTAGACTACGGCTGCCCATCGTGATACCCACTGGAAACAAGTTGCGGAAGATGTGAGTGCCTTCAGCCATGAGGTGCGCACAGCCCAAGAGTGCAAAAAGCGTTGGAATGACCTCAAATGCAGCGCTAAGGCGAAGCGTGCCTCAAATTACAACATGACTCTGGTGACTGGCAGTGGTCCTGCACCTGAGGAGGTAGACCTCACTCGGCACGAGTCACTCATAGCAGAGTTCATACCACCACAATTGGTCGAAGGAGTGGGAGAGATGCAGGACTTTGATGCCCAGTCCAGTGAGTGTTGCTGCGTGTTTATCGAGGCCATGGTTGTTTTAATCGTGTCATGTGTTGGGCATGACTGCCACTACATGTCATGTGTACATGGTTCTCATGGGTGTCCTGTGGAAGATTCAACACCAAAAGGATTGAATGATGCAAGGGCCGGGGTAATTGGACCTAAGACAAAAGGGTCAAATTTGTCATACATCATATATATATATGGTTAATGCTTTTCGTATAGTTAAAAATAGAAGTGGTTTTTGCTACAGTAACTGGGGTTGTGGGGGGAAACTACAAACTATTGGGCCAAAAAAATCGACCCTTTGATCATTCTATCCTTTGCATTCAAACATTTGCCCTAGAACCGTTTTCATGTGCAAGTCATGCAATGCTTCACTGATGCTTGCCTGCTGTGCGGGATGGTGGACATGTTGAGCAGACATGGACTGTCCTCATCACCACACTTGCACCATAATCACATGCTAGACACCCGGATGCCCCTCCGGTCCATGTTCCAGCTCACTGGCCCTTCTGTATGTAGCCTGTGTTGTCCTTCCTCTCAGCACTGGGACTATGTCATTGCATGAGTGACCTGCATGTGTCCCCTGCCTGCATGCGGGTACACCACGTAGGCATGCTCCCTTGCCCCTCCACCCCCCTGTACCCCAATTTCACCATTGCACTGTTGTGCATCATTTTGAGGTATTGCAATGGCCTGTTCAAGCCTCCTGTGTACATGCTAACTTCCACCAGCCAACCTGCCAGACACATGCAGTGGGGTACATCCTCTGTCCTTCATGCAGGGTGTCTCACTTGGACTGTGCAGATGGCAGATGCTCCGCAGGGACCTAATTGCCCATTCATGCTCCATGTGCATTCCATGCATCACCCTATGTGTCCTTGACTGAATGATCATTGTAGTAAGTGTCCAGGGTGACCTACATTTCATGGCATTCCACCATCCACCCCATGGCCACTTTGGCCCAGTCCTGCATCACACACATGTTTAAGGTGTCACAGTCTGTGTGGGGCACAGTCCTCCCCCAGTTCCAGGCCCACTGACACTGTCCAACTGGTGTAGTGGGTTTTGCACACATTTGTGTACTACCGAGGGTTCGTCATGTGTCCTGCTTACTGTCCCATCAACATCTGCTGTGTTGTCAGTTGACTCAGATGATGCCATTGATGCTAGTCAACACTGGCTGCCAATACATAGGTCTCTGGTCACCCTTTTTGGATTTTTTTTCCCACAGACCCAATGAATTCATCCACAAACACAGGAGCTGAGCAAATTGCACAGTTCACTGGTTAGAACTAAAGTACTTCTAAAGTACTAACTATGAGGGTCGACAAAATACAAAAATGTCTACTATGCAATGCAATACTCATTATAAACTAACTACACTAACATGTGATTTTTTCTTTTATCACAGTGATTGAAAAAAGATGTGTGTTCCAACTGCCCATGTCATAAAAAAACTGCATACAATCACAGAAAAACTCAAACAGTATGTATATAATTATTAGACTCACAAACACTACAGCATAACACACCCATTCAAGCAAACACCTGTCCATAAACCACAATACAAAATGTTTGCTTCCATGGGTACCTTATGCTGCAGCGCTTGTTGCCAAACACTACAATCTTGACTGCATGGCCTGGCCAAAACTCTTCATACAGCCTCAACAAAGGAAACAGTAAGTATATAATAATTAAACTCACAAACACTGCAACATAACACAGCCATGCAAACGAACACCTCACCAATAAATATACCCAAAATGGCTAGAGTTTTCAATAGCAACAATCTGAACACAATCCAACAAACAAACAAACACATATCATCTCACTATCCTATAAACACTGTTACACTACTACCAATCAGTACTCAAGTGTTTTGAAAAATGATATCCTAAGCAGCACACATACCACATTCAAAATGTTTGGTAGCATTATAGTGTAATGCTGTGGTGGTTGTGGCCAGGGCCTAGAGTCTTGGGTGCATGGCATATGGCCTATGGCCTTTGACCATACACCCAAGACTCTAAGCCCTGGCCACAACCGCAGCAGCATAACACAACCATAGAAACAAACACCTACCAAACGACCACAACCCAAAAACATAATACATCCACCTCAAAACTATGCACTTCAATTAACATTCTAAAAAATAATTACAACTAAATTACACACTCTTCAATAAATACCCTCTTCACCCAATGCTCTTCTAATGACCCAAAACCAAATCATACTAAACTAAAATAGACAGTAGAGCGCCCAGTGTTTAGTATGTCCACGGACAACCGCGGTGACCACGGACACCGCAAACACATCATGGCCTTCTCCCACCTAAACAAATACAGCATTTGACCCATCTCTCACTCCCCCACCCTCTCCAAGCACTCATACACACCAACACACTCTGCAAAATTGGATTTATGCTCACTTCCAGTGCATGTCCGCGCATCCAATATGGCGGGTGAATCAAAACCATTTGACGCACCTCACGCCTCATTCAAACCAATCAGAGAACACGTTGCATGTCTGCAGGCATGATGCAAGCCGATCATCCAATCGGTGTCCTGGGCGCGGAGTGAACAGGGAAGTGTGTGGGCGATGCAGACATAGATATCACTTTTTTTTGCTTTACATTTTGGTCGTTTAAGAAAAAAAACAGGACGGATTTACACCAAATTAACAAAAGCATGCTTTTGGGACTGAACCGCCGCTCCTGCCACAAATTTGGTGAAAATACGTCCAGCGGTTTGGGCTGTAGGCATGACAGAATTTTTTTCCTCTTAAAACTAGGGGAAAAAAATAAATTTTGGCACCCCCACTACAACTTTTCCCCCCCTTGACCAAATCTCACCAAACTTTGCAAAAAAATTCTGAGTGGGCCATATACAAAGTTTTGTGAAGATTCGTCCAGGGGGTGCGAAGTTATAAGCCACCCAAAAAGTGCTCTTCTTATGGGTTTAGCAACTTAACCATAACTACATGGCTGCTACCGCAGGCTATGTGATATACACACACACAGACAAAGGTAAAAAAAAAACCTTAGTTGCAGGGACATTAAGGTGAGCAATACATTGTAACAAAACCTTTGAAATTCAGGGAACAAACTAGTTGCAAAGATTTGTGATGTCATCTTTGATGTCTTGGGTGTTAGTCTTAGCAGTGCACGGTGCTGGTGCGAGTTATGGTTGATTAGCATACCATAACCGGCAAATTTCTGAGGTTTTTCGGTTTTACCTATAACCATAATGTCCCTCTAACTATGTATTTCCATTGAATTTCATAGGCTTTTATTAGTGCAACTTAACCATAACGTCCCCTTAACTAAGGGGTCGATTCATGGAATTAATGTGGGCCGAAAATTCCCGCGCAGAGGTGCCAAAACGTGCGAATCGCAGGAAAAGTGCGAAAATCGCAGTGCAAGTGCGAAAATCGCAGGAAAACCAGCGCACAGGGATTCATGGAAGTCCGTGCGCGAGAAAAACATTGGATGTGCGCTAAAAATGTGCGCTGCGCACGCCAGCGCACAGGTCATCCAACAGCGTGCGCCACGGCCACTGCGAAATCGCACATAGCGCGGCGCACATCACAAAAGTATGCGGAACACGGGGCGTAACACTCGGAATGGGGAACAACGCGTGAAAATATGGGCATCACGGGGGAAGTACAGGAGGCAAGTGCGCGGAACACCCACACGCTCGCCTACAACCCGTATTCATGGAATCGAATAGGGAAAACCAGCGCACGGTCAAAGACGCGCACAGGGCCAAACAAGTACGCCACAAGAAAGCAGGCGGTAGCGCCCCTGCGACTGAAAAAAAATGTGCGCCAAAATGTGCGCTAACAAAAAGCACACATATACAGCCATGATGAATGGCCCATACAGTGGCCCTCTAGGACAAATGAGGTGCAAAGGGGCACCGACAAACACGGACACACGCTGTGTGAAAAATAGCATGTGCGCGTGTTCCTGAGTGAGCGGGAAGTTCCACACGTGATTAGCCTGGGTACGTGTACTTCGGGGTGCGCGGGAAGTTCCACACGCAATTAGCCTGGGTACGTGTACTACGGGGTGCGCGGGAAGTTCCACCCACGCTTGGCCAGGGTAGGTGGGGGTGCGTGGGAAGTTCCACACGCGATTGGCCTGGGTACGTGTACTATGGGGTGCGCGAGAAGTTTCACACGCGATTGGCCTGGGTAGGTGGGGGTGCGCGGGAAGTACCACACGTGATTGGCCTGGGTACGTGTACATTGGGGTGCGCGGGAAGTTCCACACGCGATTGGCCTGGGTACGTGTATTCCGAGGTGCGCGGAAGATTCACACGCAAATTCTGCAGGGTACGTGTATTTCGGTGGTGCCGGGGAATGCTACACGTGATCTGGCCATGTGGGTCCCCCGAGGTGTTCCCTCTACACCCTCCACGGCCCCTGCAGGCAGCCCACACCACAGGGTACAACCCTGCACCCCTGCTCATGTCCCACAGGCAACCCATCCAACATGGCCATGCCCACCAGCCAACCCACATGTCACCTTGCACTACTGATCACCAACACATGTCTCCCACGACCCCCACCCCCAGCAGTCAGGGGCACCCTCCACCAGGCCACCACTCCTTTCTCCCAGCACCCCCACCCCCCAGCCACCAGGGGCAGCCTCCACCAGGCCCCCACTCATGTCCCCTATTACCCCCACCCCCAGCAGTGCAGGGGCAGCCTCCACCAGGCCCCCACTCATGTCCCCTATTACCCCCACCCCCCAGAAGTGCAGGGGAAGCCTCCACCAGGCCCTCACTCATGTCTACCACCACCCCACCCCCCAGCCACCAGGGGCAGCCTCCACCAGGCCCCAACTCATGTCTCCCACCACCCCCACCCCCCAGCAGTGCAGGGGCAGCCTCCACCAGGCCCCCACCCATGTCTACCACCACCCCCAGCAGTGCAGGGGCAGCCACCACCAGGCCCCCACTCATGTCCCCTATTACCCCCACCCCCCAGCAGTGCAGGGGCAGCCTCCACCAGGCCCCCACTCATGTCTCCCACCACCCCATCCCCCAGCAGTGCAGGGGAAGCCTCCACCAGGCCCCCACCCATGTCTACCACCACCCCCAGCAGTGCAGGGGCAGCCTCAACCAGGCCCCCACTCATGTCTCCCCCCACCCACCAGCAGTGCAGGGGCAGCCTCCACCAGGCCCCCATCCATGTCTACCACCACCCCCACCCCCCAGCAGTGCAGGGGCAGCCTCCACCAGGCCCCCACTCATGTCCCCTATTACCCCCACCCCCCAGCAGTACAGGGGCACCCTCCACCAGGCCCCCACTCATGTCCCCTATTACCCCCAACCCCCATCAGTACAGGGGCAGCCTCTACCAGGCCCCCACTCATGTCTCCCACCACCCCACCCCCAGCAGTGCAGGGGCACCCTCCACCAGGCCCCCACTCATGTCTCCCACCACCCCCACCCCCCAGCAGTCAGGGGCACCCTCCACCAGGCTCCCACTCCTGTCTCCCAGCACCCCCACCCCCCAGCCACCAGGGGCAGCCTCCACCAGGCCCCCACTCATGTCCCCTATTACCCCCTCCCCCCAGCAGTGCAGGGGCACCCTCCACCAGGCCCCCACTCATGTCCCCTATTACCCCCATCCCCCAGCAATGCAGGGGCAGCCTCCACCAGGCCCCACTCATGTCTCCCACCACCCCCTACCCCCCAGCAGTCAGGGGCACCCTCCACCAGGCTCCCACTCCTGTCTCCCAGCACCCCCACCCCCCAGCCACCAGGGGCAGCCTCCACCAGGCCCCCACTCATATCCAACTCATGTCTCCCACCACCCCCACCCCCCAGCCACCAGGTGAAGCCTCCAACAGGCCCCCACTCATGTCTCCCACCACCCCACCCAACAGCAGTGCAGGGGCAGCCACCACCAGGCCCCCACCCATGTCTACCAATACCCCCACCCCCCAGCCACCAGGGGCACCCTACACCAGGCCCCCACTCATGTCTCCCACCACCCCCACCCCCCAGCAGTCAGGGGCACCCTCCACCAGGCTCCCACTCCTGTCTCCCAGCACCCCGATCCCCCAGCCACCAGGGGCAGCCTCCACCAGGCCCCGACTCATGTCCCCTATTACCCCCACCCCCCAGCAGTGCAGGGGCACCCTCCACCAGGCCCCCACTCATGTCCCCTATTACCCCCACCCCTCAGCAGTGCAGGGGCAGCCTCCACCAGGCCCCCACTCATGTCTCCCACCACCCCCTACCCCCCAGCAGTCAGGCGCACCCTCCACCAGGCTCCCACTCCTGTCTCCCAGCACCCCCACCCCCCAGCCACCAGGGGCAGCCTCCACCAGCCCCCCACTCATGTCCAACTCATGTCTCCCACCACCCCCACCCCCCAGCCACCAGGGGCAGCCTCCACCAGGCCCCCACTCATGTCTCCCATCACCCCACCCCCCAGCAGTGCAGGGGCAGCCTCCACCAGGTCCCCACCCATGTCTACCACCACCCCACCCCCCAGCCACCAGGGGCACCCTCCAACAGGCCCCCACTCATGTCTCCCACCACCCCCTTCCCCCAGCAGTCAGGGGCACCCTCCACCAGGCTCCCACTCCTGTCTCTCAGCACCCCCACCCCCCAGCCACCAGGGGCAGCCTCCACCAGGCCCCCACTCTTGTCCCCTATTACCCCCACCCCCCAGCAGTGCAGGGGCACCCTCCACCAGGCCCCCACTCATGACTCCTATTACCCCCACCCCCAGCAGTGCAGGGGCAGCCTCCACCAGTCCCCCACTCATGTCTACCACCACCCCCACCCCCCAGCCACCAGGGGCAGCCTCAACCAGGCCCCCACTCATGTCCCCTATTACCCCCACCCCCCAGCAGTGCAGGGGCAGCCTCCACCAGGCCCCCACTCATGTCCAACTCATGTCTCCCACCACCACCACCCCCAGCCACCAGGGGCAGCCTCCACCAGGCCCCCACTCATGTCTCCCACCACCCCACCCCCCCAGCAGTGCAGGGGCAGCCTCCACCAGGCCCCCACTCATGTCCCCATGCACCCCCACCCCCCAGAAGTGCAGGGGCAGCCTCCACCAGGCCCCCACTCATGTCCAACTCATGTCTACCACCACCCCCACCCCCCAGCCACCAGGGGCAGCCTCCACCAGGCCCCCACTCATGTCCCCTATTACCCCCACCCCCCAGCAGTGCAGGGGCACCCTCCACCAGGCCCCCACTCATGTCTCCCAGCACCCCCACCCCCCAGCCACCAGGGGCAGCCTCCACCAGGCCCCCACTCATGTCCCCTATTACCCCTACCCAGCAGCAGTGCAGGGGCAGCCTCCACCAGGCCCCCACTCATGTCTACCACCACCCCTACCCCCCAGCCACCAGGGGCAGCCTCCACCAGGCCCCCACTCATGTCTCCCACCACCCCCACCCCCCAGCAGTGCAGGGGCAGACTCCACCAGGCCCCGACCCATGTCTACCACCACCCCCACCCCCCAGCAGTGCAAGGGCAGCCTCCACCAGGCCCCCACCCCAGCAGTGCAGGGGCACCCTCCACCAGGCCCCCACTCATGTCTCCCACCACCCCCTACCCCCCAGGAGTCAGGGGCACCCTCCACCAGGCTCCCACTCCTGTCTCCCAGCACCCCCACCCCCCAGCCACCAGCGGCAGCCTCCACCAGGCCCCCACTCATGTCCCTTATTACCCCCACCCCCCAGCAGTGCAGGGTCAGCCTCCACCAGGCCCCCACTCATGTCCCCTATTACCCCCACCCCCCAGCAGTGCTGGGGCAGCTTCCACCAGGCCCCCACTCATGTCTACCACCACCCCCACCCCCCAGCCACCAGGGGCAGCCTCCACCAGGCCCCCACGCATGTCTCCCAACACCCCCACCCCCCAGCAGTGCAGGGGCAGCCTCCACCAGGCCCCCACCCATGTCTACCACCACCCCCACCCCCCAGCAGTGCAGGGGCAGCCTCCACCAGGCCCCCACGCACCCCCACTCCCCAGCAGTGCAGGGGCAGCCTCCACCAGGCCCCCACCCCAGCAGTGCAGGGGCACCCTCCACCAGGCCCCCACTCATGTCTCCCACCACCCCCTACCCCCCGGCAGTCAGGGGCACCATCCACCAGGCTCCCACTCCTGTCTCCCAGCATCCCCAACCCCCAGCCACCAGGTGCAGCCTCCACCAGGCCCCCACTCATGTCCCTTATTACCCCCAGCCCCCAGCAGTGCAGGGTCAGCCTCCACCAGGCCCCCACTCATGTCCCCTATTACCCCCACCCCCCAGCAGTGCAGGGGCAGCCTCCACCAGGCCCCCACTCATGTCTACCACCACCCCCACCCCCCATCCACCAGGGGCAGCCTCCACCAGGCCCCCACTCATGTCTCCCTCCACCCCCACCCCCAGCCGTGCAGGGGCAGCCTCCACCAGGCCCCCACCCATGTCTACCACCACCCCCACCCCCCAGCAGTGCAGGGGCAGCCTCCACCAGGCCCCCACTCATGTCCCCATGCACCCCCACCCCCCAGCAGTGCAGGGGCAGCCTCCATCAGGCCCCCACCCATGTCTACCACCACTCCCATCCCCCAGCAGTGCAGGGGCAGCCTCTACCAGGCCCCCACTCATGTCCCTATGCACCCCCACCCCCGAGCAGTGCAGGGGCAGCCTCCACCAGGCCCCCACTCATGTCCAACTCATGTCTCCCACCACCCCCACCACCCAGCCACCAGGGGCAGCCTCCACTAGGCCCCCACTCATGTCTCCTACCACCCCACCCCCAGCAGTGCAGGGGCAGCCTCCACCAGGCCCCCACCCATGTCTACCACCACCACCACACCCCAGCAGTGCAGGGGCAGCCTCCACCAGGCCCCCACTCATGTCCCCTATTACCCCCACCCCCCAGCAGTGCAGGTGCACCCTCCACCAGGCCCCCAGTCATGTCTCCCAGCACCCCCACCCCCCAGCCACCAGGGGCAGCCTCCACCAGGCCCCCACTCATGTCTACCACCACCCGCACCCCCCAGCCACCAGGGGCAGCCTCCACCAGGCCCTGACTCATGTCTACCACCACCCCCACCCCCCAGCCACCAGGGGCAGCCTCCACCAGGCCCCCACTCATGTCGCCCACCACCACCACCCCCCAGCAGTGCAGGGGCAGCCCCCCCAGTCCCCCACCCATGTCTACCACCACCCTCACCCCCCAGCAGTGCAGGGGCAGCCTCCACCAGGACCCCACTCATGTCCCCTATTACCCCCACCCCCAGCAGTGCAGGGGCACCCTCCACCAGGCCCCCACTCATGTCCCCTTTTACCCCCACCCCCCAGCAGTGCAGGGGCAGCCTCCACCAGGCGATTAGCCTGGGTACGTATACTTCGGCGTGCGCGGGAAGTTTCACACGCGATTGGGCTGGGTACGTGTACCTCAGGTTGCGCGGGAAGTTCCACACGCGATTAGCCTGGGTACGTGTACTTCGGGGTGCGCGGAAAGTCCCACACGCGATTAGCCTGGGTACGTGTACTTCGGGGTGTGCGGGAAGTCCCGCACGCGATTGGCCTGGGTACGTGTACTTCGGGGTGCGCGTGAACTTCCACACGCGATTTGCCTGGGTACGTGTACTTCGGGGTGCTCGGGAAGACCCACATGCCAGGTGCGCTTGAACTTCCACACGCGATTGGGCCTGTGAGAGTGGGGTACATGTATTCCAGGGGTGGGCGGGAATATTTACCCGCGACTGTGCCTGTGAGAGCGTGCTACATGTATTCCTGGGGTGGGCGGGAAGATTCACACGTTCGCCTACGACATGCCGAAAAATAAATGGTCCAATCCTGAGACACGTACGCCAGCATGAAGCAGGCGTACGTCGACCCGCACAGCATAAAAGTGCGCGCATACAACAAACAAGCTCATAAGCCAGGATGAATATACCATTCCTAGCAGCAGTGGCCGTGGGTTACCAAAGGAGGAGGAGGAGGATAGTGAGGGCCCGAATTTTCACTCCCAGAACCAGCCTTTTTGGGATGCCTGATGACCAGGTGTATGGGAGGTACAGGTTTCCCCCACACATAATACTGGACCTGGTCAGTGAGTGGGAGGATGACCTCACATCACCCACCCTGTGCTCAACCCCCTGAAGAAGGTCCTCAATGTACTGCACTTCTTGGCCACAGGATCATTTCAGCGAGCAAGTGCCATAGTGGGTGGGGTGTCAAAGGCCACGCAGTCATGCTGCCTACACCAGGTCTTGAACATCATCACTGCACGCCCATCAGTCCGTAGGCACATATACCTGCCCAGGACACCTGCAGAAAGGCAGGCTGCCACCCTCGATTTCTACGGTGTGGCACAATTCCCAAAAGTGCTAGGTGCCATTGACTGCACCCATGTGGCACTACGTCCCCCCAGGGCATCTGAGCACATCTATAGGAACCGCAAGCACTGGCATTCCATCAACGTGCAGGTAGTATGTAATGCTAAGGGAATCATCACCTCAGTATATGCCAACTATCCAGGGTCCACCCACGACAGCTTCATTTACCGAATGTCTACCCTAAGCCGGGACCTAGAAGCTGGGCGGCATGGCGATACATGGCTGCTTGGTGAGTATGAATGCCACTGCACATGCATGCATGTCAGATGCAGAGTTATGTCACTACCCCACTTATGATACCCATCACATCCTCACCAGGGGACAGTGCCTACCCTCTGAGCACCAACATGATGACGCCAATTCGGAACCCCATCACGCCTCCAGAGGTAAGAAACAACACAGCCCATATTGCAACCCGGGGCATAGTGGAGCGCACATTCGGAGTGCTCAAGTCATGCTTTCGCTCCCTTGACCTTTCTGGCGGGCAGCTGTTATATGCGCCCCCAGTAGTGTGCAGGATCATGGTGGCAGCATGTGTCCTGCACAATGTTGCAACACGCCGGGGCCTGGCCGTGGACATGGTGGTGCCCCCACATCCCCAACCACATGCACGGCCGCTGCGCATGGGAGGGGAGAGGGCACGGGGTGAGGCAGCCCGTACGCAGCTGGTGGCTAATTACTTCACATAGAAATCACACCCCAGTGGAGTGCACACAGGCCTGGCACATACCATCTGATAAGCAATGATGATTCGACCTGACAATTAAGACGAACAAAGGGACTGTCAACTGTCAGAACCATAGCAGCCTGAGATTGTTCATGTGGAAGTGTCACAATGTGTGCATCCCTACCCACACAAACACCACCAATGCAGTGTCATGAAAAGACACTTCAATGCTGCAGAAATGAATACCCACTTGCAAATTACTACATGAAAACAGTGCCATGTCACCCACCCCCTCCCCGGCACGGCCACACAACACACCATGGCATGTCATGCAATGTGAGAGGAAAGAAATTAATCCCCACAACATGCCCCAAGTGTCACCAGCTACAGTGTCCCTAATGGAAACATGTCCACACATGAAATGCTCACAGTAATGCAAGACCTACAACCCACATTACCAAATACTTACCAAGAATACCAATCACCTACACAACCTCCAACCTACCTTAAACATGACATTACAGACTTAAACATTAGCTAGCCTCACCACCTGATGATGACAGCCCTCCGAACACTTCCAAGTATACAGTGTTAGCGCCACGCAAGAGTGTAGGTGCACTGCTTACAACATGGACTCCAGTTCCAAGGTGGACCGCATTGTGAAGACATGAGGAATGGACCTGCAAATATGGAGGATGAGATTGATGCAGAGGCACATATCAATACACCACGCAGTGTACAATACAACAACAATATGCACTATGAATGTATACACAGTATTGACTACAGACTGCCCACACAGCTCATGGGAGTCCAATGTCACCATGTACGACAATGTCACTTGGGCACACCCTTTGCAAGCCCATGGAAACAGGAAGCAGGAGGGGTGTGTGTGACAAAAACCCAAGCATCTGAACCAAATCCATGACAAGCCTGCATGTGCCCAGCCACAATGCAGCGTATGCCCACGGGAGCCACACAAGGCAACACACTGTCCCAAAAAAAAATCAAAAATGGCCATTAATGGGCCTGGGGGGGTTGGGGAGGCCACCCAGGAGGTCCGAGGACAGAGTGCACACCAAAACCCACCTGTGTGGATCTTGCGAAAAAAAAACACCTCCATGGGCTCATGGCCTACACGGCTACCCTATTGTGGGAATATCACTGCTGTCGCTATCCTCACCCTCTGCAGCTGCATCAGGAGGTGGTGGCACTATGGGAGGCAGCCCACGCAAAGCCCTAGTCTGTTCCTCCATGGCTGCAAGCATGCGGGTGTGGTAGGTCTCGTTCTGGAGGATAAGTAAGCGGAGGTCCCCATGCAACAACTCACGGGATGCCCGGACCTCCGCCCTAGTTGCCTGCATCTCAGCTGAGAGCGTACGGGTGAGACGCTCCAGCTGCTGTTCTGTCCTTCGGTTTGTTGAAGCCTCAAGCTCAACAAGAGTCGTCCTGAGGTGAAGGAGTTCCAGCCTCAGGGCTTCCCTGTGGCCCTGGGACTCTATGGAGATGGCTTCCTGCAGAGTCGCTAGTGGCGCCCGCCTGTCCCTGTCGGACGCCAACATGTCCTCCCTGTGTGACTGGCAGATGGAGTCGGTTGCCTGCTGTAGTCACTCCATCAGCCTTTCGGGGGGGACAATGGAAGTGGCCACCCTATCCATGGCCTGAGCCATCATCTCTGATGATGCTGCCTGTTGGGTTGCCATACCATAAATGGATTGCTCCCATGCGGTATTGCCAGGTGCCACGTCGGCGGGCACCACACCTGTCTGGGGCAAGGCGAACTGCGCCTTGCTGTACCGGCACTGCCTGAGGCTGCAGGACTGCATTCTCCCTCTGATCTGCTGGCCCAGGAACAGGATCAGATGTCACGGAGTGTGACCCTGCATCCGTAACCACCAAAGGCGTACCTGCCAACACTGACATCCCCATTGAGGGTTCTAACCCTGGTGCAGGTGGGTCGGACAGAACAGAATCCCTCCCAGGAACACTCACCTGCGACGGCACATAGGTCTCATCATCCGAATCAACACCTGAGTACAGCTCGGGGGAGGTGCAGCCAGAGGCACCCCTTGAGAGCACGACCTGCAGCAGTTGTGGGTTCTCACCCACCACCACACCACGTCCCTCAATGGTGGTCGGTCGGCCCTCAGACCCCTCCTGGGTCTGCACCATCTCCACAACCCCAGCAGTATCAAGTGCGTCTTCCCCTGCAAAGACATAAAAGAAAACAAATGGAAACAGGCATTAGCACTATGGCACACAATAAGGGCTGAGAGGCTACAGAAACAGTACTTGATTGACACATGTCCCACATGACTAAAACACCCCCATGCATGCACCGTCACTGCGTGTGATGGGGAGGCAGATGGCACACATTGATGACACCAAGATGGAAGAGGAACACATTTGCTGCATGCTGCCTAGCAGTGGCATCACACATTGGCCAGTGATTGGCAGGTCAAATACACATGCCATCACACAGATGGCATGTACCCTAGCCATGAAGTGAAGAGGGAGAGGAGGTCACCAATTGTTCATTCAGTCCAGTTTGTTCATATAATTGATTATTTTCATTGTAATGGTTCAAATGTTTAACCTGCAGCTGCCAGTCAAAAATGGTCCTATAGCACAGGGACATGTCCAAACTAATCATGTCCACGAAACTGAGCCAGTCCACTGTACCATAGCCATGTCAGACATGTGACAATAGGACTGAGAAATCCCGAGTAAAAGTGGTGGTATGCAAACAATCTGCCTGAATAAACATAGGCAAATAAGCAACAGTGTTGTGGCAAAATGACACTCCAAGGGCAACTGGCGTGGTGTTGGGCTGGATGTCTAATGTTGGCCGAAGGGATGCCGCTATACCCAAATGCTGTTGCCAAGAATGTATAGGAAGAGGCACATGGGTGAGCCAAAGCACTCAGGCACACACACCCTCCCATGGCACCCAAACAGAAGCCCTCCCACACACACCATGCACATGGATGACACACACATGCATGTGCACTCACCGGACAATGCCTCGTAATCTGCCACTTCTCCCACGCCTTGGATCTGTTCCTCCGTGACGTAGGTCCCAGCAACCTGCTCATGTGGAGTGAGTTCTATGTCGTCTGCTGGAGACCCACCTCCAGTCACTAGAGTTGCGGCATGACTTGAGGCCAGCTTATTCTTTGCCCTGCGCTTCAGGTCATTCCAGTGCTTGTAGCATTCATTAGCTGTGCGTCTCACGATTCCAAGGGCACTTATGATGTCCGCAATGGTCTGCCAGTGGGCCTGACGTTGTGCAGGTGTGGTCTTGGATCCTGCAACAATCACCATTTCGCGGTCATGTGCGGACACATACTCTACAAGTGCATTCAGTTCGGCCTCATTGAAGCTGGGCTTCCTTGACGGGCCGGACTGTCTAGCCGTGTCTGGGGCATCAGCCTCTACTGGACGAGCTCTCTTCCTCTTCCGCTTGGAAGGTGGTGGGGATCCGGAGTGTCCTGCGCCGCTCTGGACACTAGGGGCAAGAGCATGGGATTGCAAACTCAGCATGGGAGTTGGTGCAGGCATTATCTCAAGTGTGATGGTGTCAGGTGGAATGTCAGCATGATGGACTTGGACCGACACTATCCTGGATGGGTGTGTGAGAGGTGGGGTGGATGGAGCCGCAGCTGCCCCTGCAGCCTCCCCAGCCTGCCTACGCGGGCAGAAGATGACCTAGCTGCCCCTGATCCACGTGGCCTGATGACACCAACGTTCACCGGCGCACGTGGCCTAGACCTGCTGACCTGGAAGTCAGCCATGGAGTCACCCTGTGCCAGGTCTGGTTCCACAGTGGGCTGGTCCAACAAGGGCTGAGCATGGATGGTGTCAGCCACGGTAACCTCAACCAGGGGGGGGTGGGGCATGGGTGTCCCTGACTGCTCCTCCACACATGGGGGCTAGGGGCACCCTGCAAGTCACGGCCACGTCCCCTACCGGATCCACCACGGCCACCACTTGGGGCTCGCCCACCTTTGCCACCCTTACGGCTTGTTCGCCTCCCAGCCATGGCACTGATGTTATTGTGCGTATGGGAGTCGATGTGAACTATTGTCCTGGGCAATTGGGGGTCAAAGGGATTGGGTACCAGATGGTAATCGTACCCTAGTGCTCTAGCAAGGCTGTATGTCACCCCTGGGGAAAGATGACGGGTCACGCAACGCACAGGCACCCCAAAAAAGCAAAGTAAGGTGCACGCAACCCCTCCTAGACCACGTGCGTGGAAAAATAAACCTGCACTACGCTGTGGCACCCAGGAACACAAGAATGAACGTATGCGTGTCACACGAAGCCTAGAATGACCTCTGAAGGGGTACGCGACACACGGGGCAAGCACAGATGTTAAATACGTGTGCGACTCACCGTCCGCCAGGAACAAAAGCATGAAAAATATGCGCGTGTGCGCGTTGGCAACACCCCCGCCAAAAGAAGAATTGTACGCTGTCTGAGGAGACAGGACAACAGTAGTAGGGAACGCTGTTTGAGGAAACAGGCCCAGGAAAAAGAGGAAAAGAGAAAAAGCTGTCAGAGGTAACAGGGAGTACGAACTGGAAACGCCGTGAAGTAAATCGCGTGTGAACCGACAAGAAGTACAGATTTCACCCACTCGCTCTCCATGAAAAGCACGTACAAGGAAATGGCGTTCTACATTACCTTTTATACACACGTCACAGACGTGCATACGCGATGAGGCCATTTCCACCAATTACGCGCTTTGACACTCGGACGTGTATCTCTTCATTTTTACACGCGCCATTCTCTACGGCCATGCGCGTGACGTCACAGCTGCGCATGGTGGCCTTTGGGCCAATGAAATCGCATATGCGAGCACACGTGGTAAAACTGCACGTCCGAGTGTCATCGCGTGTAATCGGAGGGAAGTGAGCGTACATGCGATTGGCATGGGTACGTGTATTTCTGGGGTGCGCAGGAAGTTCCACACGTGATTGGTGGAAATCTACGTGTGCTCTGTCATCACATGTAATGAGGGAATCACCCGCGCGCCTCACGTCACAGACGCGCTCACGCGCTAAGGGCCTTTGGTCCAATGAAATCGCATATGCGTGCTGACGTGCATACGCGCTAAGGGCCTTTCCTCGATTTACACGTAGACGTGCAGGATTTTCACGTGCCAAATCACTCCGTATCAAGCTGGCCACACGTAAGCACACAGAAGACCACGCTCCTGCCCAAAAGGCCGAATTACTGCCCCCCAGAGCCCCGAGCAGCCTCCCACGAGCCATCTGCTGCTGCCTGCCTGCCTGCTGCCACCATGCCCTGCCATTTGGTGCCTGCACATCAGCCATCTGCAGGGGTCCATTTGCTGTGTCCACCCCTGCTGGAACAGAAGACTCCCGACTGGGATACCATCGCTCCACAGCCCAGCCGCAGGACCCAGTTGCCCACCCACTCCTGCCTCTGGGGTTGCCATGTCGGGCACTGCAACATCTGGCACCACTGGCAACCCCCGGCCAGAGAGGCAGAGGGGCACCAGCTTCACTGCCACCGAAGTTGGTGTCCTGGTGGAGCAAGTCCTGGGGCAGTATGATGCCCTCTTCGGAAGTAAGCGCGCCAACAAGGAAGGACACACTCGGATCTGGACGGACATCGTGACTGCCATCAATGCGGAGGGGGTGGCAGTCCGCGACTACCAACATGTCAAGAAGCGCTGGGATGACTGCAGGTCCAGGACCCTCTTGAAGGCCCGGCGCCTCGTGGAGGGGGGCCGGGGCCGCATGAGTACCGTCCAGATGAGGGTCCTGGAACGCGTAGGCCCAGAGCTCCACGCCCAGATCCTTGAGAGGCAGACCCATCTGGAGTTGAGCGGTAAGTGGGCAAGCATTGCTGTGTGAGACAGGGCAGGTCGCAGTGTGCTGGTTGTCTGCTACTTGCCTGTATGTGTGACATAGGCCATGTATGCATGTGTGTGTGCAGGGACGTCATGATTGTGAGACCAGTAATGTGTGAACCACACGGTTGGTGCATGTGTTCAAATGCAACATGGGTTGCCCTATGCGGAATGGCCACATGAAAGCATGCCAGTCTCTGTTCCTGGACATGGGTGAGGGATCGGTGCTGATGCCATGCACATGTATGCTGTCCATGTCTGTGTGTCTGACCTGCGTGTCTGTGACTTGTGAATGCCAGGGATGCATGACACATGCCTGTCGCTATGTTCAGGTTCACTGATGCAGCCTAGTCATCCTTGTATCCACTGTGTCTGTGGTGTACGAGGCCAGATGGATGAAACTAGGGTGAAGTGTGTGCATGTGATAGGCATGGCACATGATGCATGTGAGTTCCAAAACAACAGTGTATGTTTCAAGAATCACTTGGACATGTATGCTAATGTCCATAGCATGCGCCATGCCTATTACCGCATGTGTTTTACCTGCACTGAGCCATGTATTGTGGAGGGACATGATGGAAGTGATCTTTGACAGTGCCACTCATCTGCTATTGCTTCCTGTCTAGGGGACCATTGTACAGTACCCTGATGCTTGTGGTCTATGTCTCCCTCTACACAGCGCCACGTGAAGAAGAGGGCGGAGACGGCTCTGTGGAGCAAAGCGGCGGGGATGCCCCCACGGCTGCAGCGGAAGGGGTGGGTGAGCCCCCACAGGGGCTTGCAACGGCGGAAGACGGGGTGGAGCCATCCAGGTTGGTGGTTTCCACAGAGGAGGAGGAGGCCGCTACTGAGGCGCACATGGGGCCTGGTGGGGGCATCCCTGCTGGTGCAAGTGTTGCAGTCCAGTGGCAGGGGCAGGAGGCAGCACAGGTCGCTGTGGAGGGGCCTGTGCCTGTCACTGTCCCTGACACTGTGACTGCACCACCATGCACCAGCAGGGATGCCCCATCCCAGGCCCGTCCGCAGGTAGGGTGGATGTCCATGTCATCTGACTCCCCTCCACCTGTGGACGAGGGGACCCCTGGCCATATGGAGAAGGTCCTGATTGGTGTCGCGTTGCGCACAGGTGCAATTCGTGATGAGGTGCGTGCTTCCCGGGAGGAGCATCCACGTCATCACGGAGAGCACCGTGCCGACGTGGCCCAGTTGGGAATGGCCATGGTCGGGGGTTTCCTACATGTGTCGGCCAATCTGGCGACCCTCTCCTCCTCTGTGGAGACTATGCACCAGTCGTTCTCCATGCCGTCTTCCGGCCCAGATGCCACCAGGGCCCCCTGTGGACCTGCCCCGACCAATGCAGCCGGCTCGGTGGGGATCCCATCCCTGCCACAGTCGGGAGTCGGAGGTCCAGCAGGGGTAGACACACCAGCAACTGGACCCCATCAGATGGAGGATGTGATGGCATCATCGGGCAGTGCTGGCACAGGCAGTTGCGTCGGAGGCAGCGGCAGGCTCGACGTGGGAGGCATCATGGCTTGGGGCCATCAACATCAGGGGTGCAGGCATCGGCCGGAGGGCAGGAGAACCCTGGAATGGGAGTGGCTTCCTTGTGGGAGCGGTTGGGCCAGCAGATAGGTGCGGAGCGGCAGCGGGCAAAGGAGGATCGGCTCACAATGGTTAGGGCGGAGAACTCCATGCGGAGGGCGCTGAGGCGGGCTGAGTGCCTCGAGGGTCTTCGCAGGGAGTTGGAGCTGGACACTGCTTTATCCCTGCGAGACCTCGGGGCAGGGGACATGCCCGCCTCCAAGCCATTGAACAGGAGTTTGATGATGCCCTGGCCCATGACAACATCCAGTGAGCCGTTGGACTAGCCCGCTGCCCATGTAAATAGTTATGTAGTTAGTGTTAGGTTTCCTTTGTTTTTTCATTTTCTTTGGACCTTTTGGACAATGGGCCACATTTTTGTATATAGTTATTTTGTATTAGGTAGTGTTGTTAGATAGGTTTCATTTCTTTTGTTGGGATCATGGACCCTGTCTTGTTCCCCTGTACATAGTTCACTGTTGGATTTTCTTTTCTTTTTACAATTTACCCATGGAGCAATGGCTTTCAATTATAATTTCCCATTTGATTTTCTTTTCTGGACTGTGACTTTGGACACCATTCCTTTGGATTCTGATTTTTGGTTTTGCATTTTTTCATGGACATGCTTCTTTTTACTTTTTTTACATTCCCATTTCTGTTTATTTTTGATTCAATTCATGTTTTCTTTAATACATATTTTTTGATCAAACTTCAATGTGTAGTATCATCTCATTGGTTTCATGCATATCATGATATGGGTTTTGAGATTCACTGACACCCATTGGGTGTATGTGAAGGACTTGTGTTCGTTTCCAAACTTGAAATTGCTGTTCTATCATGTTATTGCCATTTCTGAGTGGGTGGATGCAATACTCGGGTGGGTGTTTTGCATTTGGAGGCTGACCATAGGGACCGGGGATCTAGATTGTGATGACATGATGGCTGGGGAACATGAGTTGGACATGAGTGGGGGCCTGCTGGCAGGTGCTCCACAGTGCAGGGGGGTGGGGGTGCAGGAGAACATGAGTTGGACATGAGTGGGGGCCTGCTGGCAGGTGCCCCACAGTGCTGGGGGGTGGGGGTGCAGGGGAACATGAGTTGGACATGAGTGGGGGCCTGCTGGCAGGTGCCCCACAGTGCTGGGGGGTGGGGGTGCAGGGGAACATGAGTGGGGGCCTGGTGGAGGCTGCCCCTGCACTGCTGGGGGGTGGGGTAATAGGGGACATGAGTGGGGGCCTGGTGGAGGCTGCCCCTGCACTGCTGGGGGGTGGGGGTAATAGGGGACATGAGTGGGGGCCTGGTGGAGGCTGCCCCTGGTGGCTGGGGGGTGGGGGTGGTGGGAGACATGAGTGGGGGCCTGGGGAGGCTGCCCCTGGTGGCTGGGGGGGTGGGGGTGGTGGGAGACATGAGTGGGGGCCTGGTGGAGGCTGCCCCTGCACTGCTGGGGCGTGGGGGTAATAGGGGACATGAGTGGGGGCCTGGTGGAGGCTGCCCCTGGTGGCTGGGGGGTGGGGGTGCTGGGAGACAGGAGTGGGAGCCTGGTGGAGGGTGCCCCTGACTGCTGGGGGGTAGGTGGTGCAGGGAGACAGGAGTGGGGGCCTGGTGGAGGGTGCCCCTGACTGCTGGGGGGTAGGGGGTGGTTGGAGACATGAGTGGGGGCCTGGTGGAGGCTGCCTCTGCACTGCTGGGGGGTGGGGGTAATAGGGGACATGAGTGGGGGCCTGGTGGAGGCTGGCCCTGATGGCTGGGGGGTGGGGGTGCTGGGAGACAGGATTGGGAGCCTGGTGGAGGGTGCCCCTGACTGCTGGGGGGTAGGGGGTGCAGGGAGACAGGAGTGGGGGCCTGGTGGAGGGTGCCCCTGACTGCTGGGGGGTAGGGGGTGGTGGGAGACATGAGTGGGGGCCTGGTGGAGGCTGCCCCTGGTGGCTGGGGTGTGGGGGTGGTGGGAGACATGAGTGGGGGCCTGGTGGAGGCTGCCCCTGGTGGCTGGGGGTGGGGGTGGTGGGAGACATGAGTGGGGGCCTGGTGGAGGCTGCCCCTGCACTGCTGGGGGGTGGGGGTAATAGGGGACATGAGTGGGGGCCTGGTGGAGGCTGCCCCTGCTGGCTGGGGGGTGGGGGTGCTGGGAGACAGGAGTGGGAGCCTGGTGGAGGGTGCCCCTGACTGCTGAGGGGTAGGGGGTGCAGGGAGACAGGAGTGGGGGCCTGGTGGAGGGTGCCCCTGACTGCTGGGGGGTAGGGGGTGGTGGGAGACATGAGTGGGGGCCTGGTGGAGGCTGCCGCTGGGGGGTGGTGGTAGACATGGGTGGGGCCCTGGTGGAGGGTGTCCCTGACTGCTGGGGGGTGGGGGTGGTGGTAGACATGGGTGGGGCCCTGGTGGAGGGTGCCCCTGACTGCTGGGGGGTAGGGGGTGCAGGGAGACAGGAGTGGGGGCCTGGTGGAGGCTGCGCCTGCACTGCTGGGGGGTGGGGGTGGTGGGAGACATGAGTGGGGGCCTGGTGGAGGCTGCCCCTGGTGGCTGGGGGGTGGGGGTAATAGGGGACATGAGTGGGGGCCTGGTGGAGGCTGCCCCTGGTGGCTGGGGGGTGGGGGTGGTGGGAGACATGAGTGGGGGCCTGGTGGAGGCTGCCCCTGCACCGCTGGGGGGTGGGGGTAATAGGGGACATGAGTGGGGGCCTGGCGGAGGCTGCCCCTGGTGGCTGGGGGGTGGGGGTGCTGGGAGACAGGAGTGGGGGCCTGGTGGAGGCTGCGCCTGCACTGCTGGGGGGTGGGGGTGGTGGGAGACATGAGTGGGGGCCTGGTGGAGGCTGCCCCTGCACTGCTGGGGGGTGGGGGTAATAGGGGACATGAGTGGGGGCCTGGTGGAGGCTGCCCCTGGTGGCTGGGGGGTGGGTGTGGTGGGAGACATGAGTGGGGGCCTGGTGGAGGCTGCCCCTGCACCGCTGGGGGGTGGGGGTAATAGGGGACATGAGTGGGGGCCTGGCGGTGGCTGCCCCTGGTGGCTGGGGTGTGGGGGTGCTGGGAGACAGGAGTGGGAGCCTGGTGGAGGGTGCCCCTGACTGCTGGGGGGTAGGGGGTGCAGGGAGACAGGAGTGGGGGCCTGGTGGAGGGTGCCCCTGACTGCTGGGGGCTAGGGGGTGGTGGGAGACATGAGTGGGGGCCTGGTGGAGGCTGCCGCTGGGGGGTGGGGGTGGTGGTAGACATGGGTGGGGCCCTGGTGGAGGGTGCCCCTGACTGCTGGGGGGTGGGGGTGGTGGTAGACATGGGTGGGGCACTGGTGGAGGCTGCCCCTGCACTGCTGGGGGGTGGGGGTAATAGGGGACATGAGTGGGGGCCTGGTGGAGGCTGCCCCTGGTGGCTGGGGGGTGGGGGTGCTGGGAGACAGGAGTGGGAGCCTTGTGGAGGGTGCCCTTGACTGCTGGGGGGTGGGGGGGGTGGTATACATGGGTGGGGCCCTGGCAGAGGGTGCCCCTGACTGCTCGGGGGTGGGGGTGGTGGTAGACATGGGTGGGGCCCTGGTGGAGGGTGCCCCCGACTGCTGGGGGGTAGGGGATGCAGGGAGACAGGAGTGGGGGCCTGGTGGAGGCTGCCCCTGACTGCTGGGGGGTGGGGGTGGTGGTAGACATGGGTGGGGCCCTGGTGGAGGGTGCCCCTGACAGCTGGGGGGTAGGGGGTGCAGGGAGACAGGAGTGGGGGCCTGGTGGAGGCTGCCCCTAGTGGCTGGGGGCTGGGGGTGGTGGGAGACATGAGTGGGGGCCTGGTGGAGGCTGCCCTTGGTGGCTGGGGGGTGGGGGTGGTGGGAGACATGAGTGGGGGCCTGGTGGAGGCTGCCCCTGCACTGCTGGGGGGTGGGGGTGATGGGAGACATGAGTTGGACATGAGTGGGGGCCTGGTGGAGGCTACCCCTGGTGGCTGGGGGGTGGGGGTGGTGGTAGACATGAGTGGGGGCCTGGTGGAGGCTGCGCCTGCACTGCTGGGGGGGTGGGGGTAATAGGGGACATGAGTGGGGGCCTGGTGGAGGCTGCCCCTGGTGGCTGGGGGGTGGGGGTGCTGGGAGACAGGAGTGGGAGCCTGGTGGAGGGTGCCCCTGCACTGCTGGGGGGTGGGGGTGGTGGGAGACATGAGTGGGGGCCTGGTGGAGGTTGCCCCTGGTGGCTGGGGGGTGGGGATGGTGGGAGACATGCGTGGGGGCCTGGTGGAGTCTGCCCCTGGTGGCTGGGGGGTGAGGGTGGTGGGAGACAGGAGTGGGAGCCTGGTGGAGGGTGCCCCTGCACTGCTGGGGGGTGGGGGTGGTGGGAGACATGAGTGGGGGCCTGGTGGAGGGGGCCCCTGGTGGCTGGGGGGTGGTGGTGGTGGGAGACATGAGTTGGGGCCTGGTGGAGGCTGCCCCTGGTGGCTGGGGGGTGGGTGTGGTGGGAGACATGAGTGGGGGCCTGGTGGAGGCTGCCCCTGGTGGCTGGGGTGTGAGGGTGGTGGGAGACATGAGTTGGACATGAGTGGGGCCCTGGTGGAGGCTGCCCCTGCACTGCTGGGGGGTGGGGGTGGGGGTGCAGGGAGACAGGAGTGGGGGCCTGGTGGAGGCTGCCCCTGCACTGCTGGGGGGTGGGGGTGATGGAAGACATGAGTTGGACATGAGTGGGGGCCTGGTGGAGGCTGCCCCTGGTGGCTGGGGGGTGGGGGTGGTGGTAGACATGAGTGGGGGCCTGGTGGAGGCTGCCCCTGCACTGCTGGGGGGTAGGGGGTGCAGGGAGACATGAGTGGGGGCCTGGTGGAGGCTGCCCCTGGTGGCTGGGGGGTGGGGGTGGTGGGAGATATGGGTGGGGCCCTGGTGGAGGCTGCCCCTGCACGGCTGGGGGGTGGGGGTGGTGGGAGACATGAGTGGGGGCCTGGTGGAGGCTGCCCTTGGTGGCTGGGGGGTGGGGGTGGTGGTAGACATGAGTGGGGCCCTGGTGGAGGCTGCCCCTGCACTGCTGGGGGGTGGGGGTGGTGGGAGACATGAGTGGGGGCCTGGTGGAGGCTGCCCCTGGTGGCTGGGGGGTGGGGGTGGTGGGAGACATGAGTGGGGGCCTGGTGGAGGCTGCCCCTGCACTGCTGGGGGGTGGGGGTAATAGGGGACATGAGTGGGGGCCTGGTGGAGGCTGCCCCTGGTGGCTGGGGGGTGGGGGTGCTGGGAGACAGGAGTGGGAGCCTGGTGGAGGGTGCCCCTGACTGCTGGGGGGTAGGGGGTGCAGGGAGACAGGAGTGGGGGCCTGGTGGAGGGTGCCCCTGACTGCTGGGGGCTAGGGGGTGGTGGGAGACATGAGTGGGGGCCTGGTGGAGGCTGCCGCTGGGGGGTGGGGTGGTGGTAGACATGGGTGGGGCCCTGGTGGAGGGTGCCCCTGACTGCTGGGGGGTGGGGGTGGTGGTAGACATGGGTGGGGCACTGGTGGAGGCTGCCCCTGCACTGCTGGGGGGTGGGGGTAATAGGGGACATGAGTGGGGGCCTGGTGGAGGCTGCCCCTGGTGGCTGGGGGGGTGGGGGTGCTGGGAGACAGGAGTGGGAGCCTGGTGGAGGGTGCCCCTGACTGCTTGGGGGTAGGGGGTGGTGGTAGACATGGGTGAGGCCCTGGTGGAGGGTGCCCCTGACTGCTGGGGGGTGGGGGTGGTGGTAGACATGGGTGGGGCCCTGGCGGAGGGTGCCCCTGACTGCTGGGGGGTGGGGGTGGTGGTAGACATGGGTGGGGCCCTGGTGGAGGGTGCCCCTGACTGCTGGGGGGTAGGGGATGCAGGGAGACAGGAGTGGGGGCCTGGTGGAGGCTGCCCCTGCACTGCTGGGGGGTGGGGGTGGTGGGAGACATGAGTGGGGGCCTGGTGGAGGCTGCCCCTGGTGGCTGCGGGGTGGGGGTGGTGGTAGACATGGGTGGGGCCCTAGTGGAGGGTGCCCCTGACTGCTGGGGGGTGGGGGTGGTGGTAGACATGGGTGGGGCCCTGGTGGAGGGTGCCCCTGACAGCTGGGGGGTAGGGGGTGCAGGGAGACAGGAGTGGGGTCCTGGTGGAGACTGCCCCTAGTGGCTGGGGGGTGGGGGTGGTGGGAGACATGAGTGGGGGCCTGGTGGAGGCTGCCCTTGGTGGCTGGGGGGTGGGGGTGGTAGGAGACATGAGTGGGGGCCTGGTGGAGGCTGCCCCTGCACTGCTGGGGGGTGGGGGTGATGGGAGACATGAGTTGGACATGAGTGGGGGCCTGGTGGAGGCTGCCCCTGGTGGCTGGGGGGTGGGGGTGGTGGTAGACATGAGTGGGGGCCTGGTGGAGGCTGCGCCTGCACTGCTGGGGGGTGGGGGTAATAGGGGACATGAGTGGGGGCCTGGTGGAGGCTGCCCCTGGTGGCTGGGGGGTGGGGGTGCTGGGAGACAGGAGTGGGAGCCTGGTGGAGGGTGCCCCTGCACTGCTGGGGGGTGGGGGTGGTGGGAGACATGAGTGGGGGCCTGGTGGAGGCTGCCCCTGGTGACTGGGGGGTGGGGGTGGTGGGAGACATGCGTGGGGGCCTGGTGGAGTCTGCCCCTGGTGGCTGGGGGGTGAGGGTGGTGGGAGACAGGAGTGGGAGCCTGGTGGAGGTTGCCCCTGCACTGCTGGGGGGTGGGGGTGGTGGGAGACATGAGTGGGGGCCTGGTGGAGGGGGCCCCTGGTGGCTGGGGGGTGGGGGTGGTGGGAGACATGAGTGGGGGCCTTTTGGAGGCTGCCCCTGGTGGCTGGGGGGTGGGTGTGGTGGGAGACATGAGTGGGGGCCTGGTGGAGGCTGCCCCTGGTGGCTGGGGGGTGAGGGTGGTGGGAGACATGAATTGGACATGAGTGGGGGCCTGGTGGAGGCTGCCCCTGCACTGCTGGGGGGTGGGGGTGCAGGGAGACAGGAGTGGGGGCCTGGTGGAGGCTGCCCCTGACTGCTGGGGGGTGGGGGTGGTGGTAGACATGGGTGGGGCCCTGGTGGAGGGTGCCCCTGACAGCTGGGGGGTAGGGGGTGCAGGGAGACAGGAGTGGGGGCCTGGTGGAGGCTGCCCCTAGTGGCTGGGGGCTGGGGGTGGTGGGAGACATGAGTGGGGGCCTGGTGTTGGCTGCCCTTGGTGGCTGGGGGTTGGGGGTGGTGGGAGACATGAGTGGGGGCCTGGTGGAGGCTGCCCCTGCACTGCTGGGGGGTGGGGGTGATGGGAGACATGAGTTGGACATGAGTGGGGGCCTGGTGGAGGCTACCCCTGGTGGCTGGGGGGTGGGGGTGGTGGTAGACATGAGTGGGGGCCTGGTGGAGGCTGCGCCTGCACTGCTGGGGGGTGGGGGTAATAGGGGACATGAGTGGGGGCCTGGTGGAGGCTGCCCCTGGTGGCTGGGGGGTGGGGGTGCTGGGAGACAGGAGTGGGAGCCTGGTGGAGGGTGCCCCTGCACTGCTGGGGGGTGGGGTGGTGGGAGACATGAGTGGGGGCCTGGTGGAGGTTCCCCCTGGTGGCTGGGGGGTGGGGGTGGTGGGAGACATGCGTGGGGGCCTGGTGGAGTCTGCCCCTGGTGGCTGGGGGGTGAGGGTGGTGGGAGACAGGAGTGGGAGCCTGGTGGAGGGTGCCCCTGCACTGCTGGGGGGTGGGGGTGGTGGGAGACATGAGTGGGGGCCTGGTGGAGGGGGCCCCTGGTGGCTGGGGGGTGGTGGTGGTGGGAGACATGAGTTGGGGCCTGGTGGAGGCTGCCCCTGGTGGCTGGGGGGTGGGTGTGGTGGGAGACATGAGTGGGGGCCTGGTGGAGGCTGCCCCTGGTGGCTGGGGTGTGAGGGTGGTGGGAGACATGAGTTGGACATGAGTGGGGCCCTGGTGGAGGCTGCCCCTGCACTGCTGAGGGGTGGGGGTGGGGGTGCAGGGAGACAGGAGTGGGGGCCTGGTGGAGGCTGCCCCTGCACTGCTGGGGGGTGGGGGTGATGGAAGACATGAGTTGGACATGAGTGGGGGCCTGGTGGAGGCTGCCCCTGGTGGCTGGGGGGTGGGGGTGGTGGTAGACATGAGTGGGGGCCTGGTGGAGGCTGCCCCTGCACTGCTGGGGGGTAGGGGGTGCAGGGAGACATGAGTGGGGGCCTGGTAGAGGCTGCCCCTGGTGGCTGGGGGGTGGGGGTGGTGGGAGATATGGGTGGGGCCCTGGTGGAGGCTGCCCCTGCACGGCTGGGGGGTGGGGGTGGTGGGAGACATGAGTGGGGGCCTGGTGGAGGCTGCCCTTGGTGGCTGGGGGGTGGGGGTGGTGGTAGACATGAGTGGGGCCCTGGTGGAGGCTGCCCCTGCACTGCTGGGGGGTGGGGGTGGTGGGAGACATGAGTGGGGGCCTGGTGGAGGCTGCCCCTGGTGGCTGGGGGGTGGGGGTGGTGGGAGACATGAGTGGGGGCCTGGTGGAGGCTGCCCCTGCACTGCTGGGGGGTGGGGGTAATAGGGGACATGAGTGGGGGCCTGGTGGAGGCTGCCCCTGGTGGCTGGGGGGTGGGGGTGCTGGGAGACAGGAGTGGGAGCCTGGTGGAGGGTGCCCCTGACTGCTGGGGGGTAGGGGGTGCAGGGAGACAGGAGTGGGGGCCTGGTGGAGGGTGCCCCTGACTGCTGGGGGCTAGGGGGTGGTGGGAGACATGAGTGGGGGCCTGGTGGAGGCTGCCGCTGGGGGGTGGGGTGGTGGTAGACATGGGTGGGGCCCTGGTGGAGGGTGCCCCTGACTGCTGGGGGGTGGGGGTGGTGGTAGACATGGGTGGGGCACTGGTGGAGGCTGCCCCTGCACTGCTGGGGGGTGGGGGTAATAGGGGACATGAGTGGGGGCCTGGTGGAGGCTGCCCCTGGTGGCTGGGGGGGTGGGGGTGCTGGGAGACAGGAGTGGGAGCCTGGTGGAGGGTGCCCCTGACTGCTTGGGGGTAGGGGGTGGTGGTAGACATGGGTGGGGCCCTGGTGGAGGGTGCCCCTGACTGCTGGGGGGTGGGGGTGGTGGTAGACATGGGTGGGGCCCTGGCGGAGGGTGCCCCTGACTGCTGGGGGGTGGGGGTGGTGGTAGACATGGGTGGGGCCCTGGTGGAGGGTGCCCCTGACTGCTGGGGGGTAGGGGATGCAGGGAGACAGGAGTGGGGGCCTGGTGGAGGCTGCCCCTGCACTGCTGGGGGGTGGGGGTGGTGGGAGACATGAGTGGGGGCCTGGTGGAGGCTGCCCCTGGTGGCTGCGGGGTGGGGGTGGTGGTAGACATGGGTGGGGCCCTAGTGGAGGGTGCCCCTGACTGCTGGGGGGTGGGGGTGGTGGTAGACATGGGTGGGGCCCTGGTGGAGGCTGCCCCTGCACTGCTGGGGGGTGGGGGTAATAGGGGACATGAGTGGGGGCCTGGTGGAGGCTGCCCCTGGTGGCTGGGGGGGTGGGGGTGCTGGGAGACAGGAGTGGGAGCCTGGTGGAGGGTGCCCCTGACTGCTTGGGGGTAGGGGGTGGTGGTAGACATGGGTGGGGCCCTGGTGGAGGGTGCCCCTGACTGCTGGGGGGTGGGGGTGGTGGTAGACATGGGTGGGGCCCTGGCGGAGGGTGCCCCTGACTGCTGGGGGGTGGGGGTGGTGGTAGACATGGGTGGGGCCCTGGTGGAGGGTGCCCCTGACTGCTGGGGGGTAGGGGATGCAGGGAGATAGGAGTGGGGGCCTGGTGGAGGCTGCCCCTGCACTGCTGGGGGGTGGGGGTGGTGGGAGACATGAGTGGGGGCCTGGTGGAGGCTGCCCCTGGTGGCTGCGGGGTGGGGGTGGTGGTAGACATGGGTGGGGCCCTAGTGGAGGGTGCCCCTGACTGCTGGGGGGTGGGGGTGGTGGTAGACATGGGTGGGGCCCTGGTGGAGGGTGCCCCTGACAGCTGGGGGGTAGGGGGTGCAGGGAGACAGGAGTGGGGTCCTGGTGGAGACTGCCCCTAGTGGCTGGGGGGTGGGGGTGGTGGGAGACATGAGTGGGGGCCTGGTGGAGGCTGCCCTTGGTGGCTGGGGGGTGGGGGTGGTGGGAGACATGAGTGGGGGCCTGGTGGAGGCTGCCCCTGCACTGCTGGGGGGTGGGGGTGATGGGAGACATGAGTTGGACATGAGTGGGGGCCTGGTGGAGGCTGCCCCTGGTGGCTGGGGGGTGGGGGTGGTGGTAGACATGAGTGGGGGCCTGGTGGAGGCTGCGCCTGCACTGCTGGGGGGTGGGGGTAATAGGGGACATGAGTGGGGGCCTGGTGGAGGCTGCCCCTGGTGGCTGGGGGGTGGGGGTGCTGGGAGACAGGAGTGGGAGCCTGGTGGAGGGTGCCCCTGCACTGCTGGGGGGTGGGGGTGGTGGGAGACATGAGTGGGGGCCTGGTGGAGGCTGCCCCTGGTGACTGGGGGGTGGGGGTGGTGGGAGACATGCGTGGGGGCCTGGTGGAGTCTGCCCCTGGTGGCTGGGGGGTGAGGGTGGTGGGAGACAGGAGTGGGAGCCTGGTGGAGGTTGCCCCTGCACTGCTGGGGGGTGGGGGTGGTGGGAGACATGAGTGGGGGCCTGGTGGAGGGGGCCCCTGGTGGCTGGGGGGTGGGGGTGGTGGGAGACATGAGTGGGGGCCTGGTGGAGGCTGCCCCTGGTGGCTGGGGTGTGGGTGTGGTGGGAGACATGAGTGGGGGCCTGGTGGAGGCTGCCCCTGGTGGCTGGGGGTGAGGGTGGTGGGAGACATGAATTGGACATGAGTGGGGGCCTGGTGGAGGCTGCCCCTGCACTGCTGGGGGGTGGGGGTGCAGGGAGACAGGAGTGGGGGCCTGGTGGAGGCTGCCCCTGCACTGCTGGGGGGTGGGGGTGATGGGAGACATGAGTTGGACATGCGTGGGGGCCTGGTGGAGTCTGCCCCTGACTGCTGGGGGGTGGGGGTTGTGGTAGACATGGGTGGGGCCCTGGTGGAGGGTGCCCCTGACAGCTGGGGGGTAGGGGGTGCAGGGAGACAGGAGTGGGGTCCTGGTGGAGGCTGCCCCTAGTGGCTGGGGGGTGGGGGTGGTGGGAGACATGAGTGGGGGCCTGGTGGAGGCTGCCCCTGTACTGCTGGGGGGTGGGGGTGATGGGAGACATGAGTTGGACATGACTGGGGGCCTGGTGGAGGCTGCCCCTGGTGGCTGGGGGGTGGGGGTGGTGGTAGACATGAGTGGGGGCCTGGTGGAGGCTGCGCCTGCACTGCTGGGGGGTGGGGGTAATAGGGGACATGAGTGGGGGCCTGGTGGAGGCTGCCCCTGGTGGCTGGGGGGTGGGGGTGCTGGGAGACAGGAGTGGGAGCCTGGTGGAGGGTGCCCCTGCACTGCTGGGGGGTGGGGGTGGTGGGAGACATGAGTGGGGGCCTGGTGGAGGCTGCCCCTGGTGACTGGGGGGTGGGGGTGGTGGGAGACATGCGTGGGGGCCTGGTGGAGTCTGCCCCTGGTGGCTGGGGGGTGAGGGTGGTGGGAGACAGGAGTGGGAGCCTGGTGGAGGGTGCCCCTGCACTGCTGGGGGGTGGGGTGGTGGGAGACATGAGTGGGGGCCTGGTGGAGGGGGCCCCTGGTGGCTGGGGGGTGGGGGTGGTGGGAGACATGAGTGGGGGCCTGGTGGAGGCTGCCCCTGGTGGCTGGGGGGTGGGTGTGGTGGGAGACATGAGTGGGGGCCTGGTGGAGGCTGCCCCTGGTGGCTGGGGGGTGAGGGTGGTGGGAGACATGAGTTGGCCATGAGTGGGGGCCTGGTGGAGGCTGCCCCTGCACTGCTGGGGGGTGGGGGTGCAGGGAGACAGGAGTGGGGGCCTGGTGGAGGCTGCCCCTGCACTGCTGGGGGGTGGGGGTGATGGAAGACATGAGTTGGACATGAGTGGGGGCCTGGTGGAGGCTGCCCCTGGTGGCTGGGGGGTGGGGGTGGTGGTAGACATGAGTGGGGGCCTGGTGGAGGCTGCCCCTGCACTGCTGGGGGGTAGGGGGTGCAGGGAGACATGAGTGGGGGCCTGGTGGAGGCTGCCCCTGGTGGCTGGGGGGTGGGGGTGGTGGTAGACATGAGTGGGGCCCTGGTGGAGGCTGCCCCTGCACTGCTGGGGGGTGGGGGTGGTGGGAGACATGAGTGGGGGCCTGGTGGAGGCTGCCCCTGGTGGCTGGGGGGTGGGGGTGGTGGGAGACATGAGTGGGGGCCTGGTGGAGGCTGCCCCTGCACTGCTGGGGGGTGGGGGTAATAGGGGACATGAGTGGGGGCCTGGTGGAGGCTGCCCCTGGTGGCTGGGGGGTGGGGGTGCTGGGAGACAGGAGTTGGAGCCTGGTGGAGGGTGCCCCTGACTGCTGGGGGGTAGGGGGTGCAGGGAGACAGGAGTGGGGGCCTGGTTGAGGGTGCCCCTGACTGCTGGGGGCTACGGGGTGGTGGGAGACATGAGTGGGGGCCTGGTGGAGGCTGCCGCTGGGGGGTGGGGGTGGTGGTACACATGGGTGGGGCCCTGGTGGAGGGTGCCCCTGACTGCTGGGGGGTGGGGGTGGTGGTAGACATGGGTGGGACACTGGTGGAGGCTGCCCCTGCACTGCTGGGGGGTGGGGGTAATAGGGGACATGAGTGGGGGCCTGGTGGAGGCTGCCCCTGGTGGCTGGGGGGGGGTGCTGGGAGACAGGAGTGGGAGCCTGGTGGAGGGTGCCCCTGACTGCTGGGGGGTAGGGGGTGGTGGTAGACATGGGTGGGGCCCTGGTGGAGGGTGCCCCTGACTGCTGGGGGGTGGGGATGGTGGTATACATGGGTGGGGCCCTGGCGGAGGGTGCCCCTGACTGCTGGTGGGTGGGGGTGGTGGTAGACATGGGTGGGTCCCTGGTGGAGGGTGCCCCTGACTGCTGGGGGGTAGGGGGTGCAGGGAGACAGGAGTGGGGGCCTGGTGGAGGCTGCCCCTGCACTGCTGGGGGGTGGGGGTGGTGGGAGACATGAGTGGGGGCCTGGTGGAGGCTGCCCCTGGTGGCTGGGGGGTGGGGGTGGTGGTAGACATGGGTGGGGTCCTAGTGGAGGGTGCCCCTGACTGCTGGGGGGTGGGGGTGGTGGTAGACATGGGTGGGGCCCTGGTGGAGGGTGCCCCTGACAGCTGGGGGGTAGGGGGTGCAGGGAGACAGGAGTGGGGGCCTGGTGGAGGCTGCCCCTGCACTGCTGGGGGGTGGGGGTAATAGGGGACATGAGTGGGGGCCTGGTGGAGGCTGCCCCTGGTGGCTGGGGGGGTGGGGGTGCTGGGAGACAGGAGTGGGAGCCTGGTGGAGGGTGCCCCTGACTGCTGGGGGGTAGGGGGTGGTGGTAGACATGGGTGGGGCCTTGGTGGAGGGTGCCCCTGACTGCTGGGGGGTGGGGGTGGTGGTAGACATGGGTGGGTCCCTGGTGGAGGGTGCCCCTGACTGCTGGGGGGTAGGGGGTGCAGGGAGACAGGAGTGGGGGCCTGGTGGAGGCTGCCCCTGCACTGCTGGGGGGTGGGGGTGGTGGGAGACATGAGTCGGGGCCTGGTGGAGGCTGCCCCTGGTGGCTGGGGAGTGGGGGTGGTGGTAGACATGGGTGGGGTCCTAGTGGAGGGTGCCCCTGACTGCTGGGGGGTGGGGGTGGTGGTAGACATGGGTGGGTCCCTGGTGGAGGGTGCCCCTGACAGCTGGGGGGTAGGGGGTGCAGGGAGACAGGAGTGGGGGCCTGGTGGAGGCTGCCCCTAGTGGCTGGGGGGTGGGGGTGGTGGGAGACATGAGTGGAGGCCTGGTGGAGGCTGACCCTGGTGGCTGGGGGGTGGGGGTGGTGGTAGACATGGGTGGGGTCCTAGTGGAGGGTGCCCCTGACTGCTGGGGGGTGGGGGTGGTGGTAGACATGGGTGGGGCCCTGGTGGAGGGTGCCCCTGACAGCTGGGGGGTAGGGGGTGCAGGGAGACAGGAGTGGGGGCCTGGTGGAGGCTGCCCCTGGTGGCTGGGGGGTGGGGGTGGTGGGAGACATGAGTGGGGGCCTGGTGGAGGCTGCCCTTGGTGGCTGGGGGGTGGGGGTGGTGGGAGACATGAGTGGGGGCCTGGTGGAGGCTGCCCTTGGTGGCTGGGGGGTGGGGGTGGTGGGAGACATGAGTGGGGGCCTGGTGGAGGCTGCCCCTGCACTGCTGGGGGGTGGGGGTGATGGGAGACATGAGTTGGACATGAGTGGGGGCCTGGTGGAGGCTGCCCCTGGTGGCTGGGGGGTGGGGGTGGTGGTAGACATGAGTGGGGGCCTGGTGGAGGCTGCGCCTGCACTGCTGGGGGGTGGGGGTAATAGGGGACAGGAGTAGGAGCCTGGTGGAGGGTGCCCCTGCACTGCTGGGGGGTGGGGGTGGTGGGAGACATGAGTGGGGGCCTGGTGGAGGCTGCCCCGGTGACTGGGGGGTGGGGGTGGTGGGAGACATGCGTGGGGGCCTGGTGGAGTCTGCCCCTGGTGGCTGGGGGGTGAGGGTGGTGGGAGACAGGAGTGGGAGCCTGGTGGAGGGTGCCCCTGCACTGCTGGGGGGTGGGGATGGTGGGAGACATGAGTGGGGGCCTGGTGGAGGGGGCCCCTGGTGGCTGGGGGGTGGGGGTGGTGGGAGACATGAGTGGGGGCCTGGTGGAGGCTGCCCCTGGTGGCTGGGGGGTGAGGGTGGTGGGAGACATGAGTTGGACATGAGTGGGGGCCTGGTGGAGGCTGCCCCTGCACTGCTGGGGGGTGGGGGTGATGGAAGACATGAGTTGGACATGAGTGGGGGCCTGGTGGAGGCTGCCCCTGGTGGCTGGGGGGTGGGGGTGGTGGTAGACATGAGTGGGGGCCTGGTGGAGGCTGCCCCTGCACTGCTGGGGGGTAGGGGGTGCAGGGAGACATGAGTGGGGGCCTGGTGGAGGCTGCCCCTGGTGGCTGGGGGGTGGGGGTGGTGGGAGATATGGGTGGGGCCCTGGTGGAGGCTGCCCCTGCACAGCTGGGGGGTGGGGGTGGTGGGAGACATGAGTGGGGGCCTGGTGGAGGCTGCCCGTGGTGGCTGGAGGGTGGGGGTGGTGGTAGACATGAGTGGGGCCCTGGTGGAGGCTGCCCCTGCACTGCTGGGGGGTGGGGGTGGTGGGAGACATGAGTGGGGGCCTGGTGGAGGCTGCCCCTGGTGGCTGGGGGGTGGGGGTGGTGGGAGACATGAGTGGGGGCCTGGTGGAGGCTGCCCCTGCACTGCTGGGGGGTGGGGGTAATAGGGGACATGAGTGGGGGCCTGGTGGAGGCTGCCCCTGGTGGCTGGGGGGTGAGGGTGCTCGGAGACAGGAGTGGGAGCCTGGTGGAGGGTGCCCCTGACTGCTGGGGGGTAGGGGGTGCAGGGAGACAGGAGTGGGGGCCTGGTGGAGGGTGCCCCTGACTGCTGGGGGCTACGGGGTGGTGGGAGACATGAGTGGGGGCCTGGTGGAGGCTGCCGCTGGGGGGTGGGGATGGTGGTAGACATGGGTGGGGCCCTGGTGGAGGGTGCCCCTGACTGCTGGGGGGTGGGGGTGGTGGTAGACATGGGTGGGACACTGGTTGAGGCTGCCCCTGCACTGCTGGGGGGTGGGGGTAATAGGGGACATGAGTGGGGGCCTGGTGGAGGCTGCCCCTGGTGGCTGGGGGGGTGGGGGTGCTGGGAGACAGGAGTGGGAGCCTGGTGGAGGGTGCCCCTGACTGCTGGGGGGTAGGGGGTGGTGGTAGACATGGGTGGGGCCCTGGTGGAGGGTGGCCCTGACTGCTGGGGGGTGGGGGTGGTGGTATACATGGGTGGGGCCCTGGCGGAGGGTGCCCCTGACTGCTGGGGGGTGGGGGTGGTGGTAGACATGGGTGGGTCCCTGGTGGAGGGTGCCCCTGACTGCTGGGGGGTAGGGGGTGCAGGGAGACAGGAGTGGGGGCCTGGTGGAGGCTGCCCCTGCACTGCTGGGGGGTGGGGGTGGTGGGAGACATGAGTGGGGGCCTGGTGGAGGCTGCCCCTGGTGGCTGGGGGGTGGGGGTGGTGGTAGACATGGGTGGGGTCCTAGTGGAGGGTGCCCCTGACTGCTGGGGGGTGGGGGTGGTGGTAGACATGGGTGGGGCCCTGGTGGAGGGTGCCCCTGACAGCTGGGGGGTAGGAGGTGCAGGGAGACAGGAGTGGGGGCCTGGTGGAGGCTGCCCCTGCACTGCTGGGGGGTGGGGGTGGTGGGAGACATGAGTGGGGGCCTGGTGGAGGCTGCCCCTGGTGGCTGGGGGGTGGGGGTGGTGGTAGACATGGGTGGGGTCCTAGTGGTGGGTGCCCCTGACTGCTGGGGGGTGGGGGTGGTGGTAGACATGGGTGGGGCCCTGGTGGAGGGTGCCCCTGACAGCTGGGGGGTAGGGGGTGCAGGGAGACAGGAGTGGGGGCCTGGTGGAGGCTGCCCCTGGTGGCTGGGGGGTGGGGGTGGTGGGAGACATGAGTGGGGGCCTGGTGGAGGCTGCCCTTGGTGGCTGGGGGGTGGGGGTGGTGGGAGACATGAGTGGGGGCCTGGTGGAGGCTGCCCTTGGTGGCTGGGGGGTGGGGGTGGTGGGAGACATGAGTGGGGGCCTGGTGGAGGCTGCCCCTGCACTGCTGGGGGGTGGGGGTGATATGAGACATGAGTTGGACATGAGTGGGGGCCTGGTGGAGGCTGCCCCTGGTGGCTGGGGGGTGGGGGTGGTGGTAGACATGAGTGGGGGCCTGGTGGAGGCTGCGCCTGCACTGCTGGGGGGTGGGGGTAATAGGGGACATGAGTGGGGGCCTGGTGGAGGCTGCCCCTGGTGGCTGGGGGGTGGGGGTGCTGGGAGACAGGAGTGGGAGCCTGGTGGAGGGTGCCCCTGCACTGCTGGGGGGTGGGGGTGGTGGGAGACATGAGTGGGGGCCTGGTGGAGGCTGCCCCTGGTGACTGGGGGGTGGGGGTGGTGGGAGACATGCGTGTTGGCCTGGTGGAGTCTGCCCCTGGTGGCTGGGGGTGAGGGTGGTGGGAGACAGGAGTGGGAGCCTGGTGGAAGGTGCCCCTGCACTGCTGGGGGGTGGGGGTGGTGGGAGACATGAGTGGGGGCCTGGTGGAGGGGGCCCCTGGTGGCTGGGGGGTGGGGGTGGTGGGAGACATGAGTGGGGGCCTGGTGGAGGCTGCCCCTGGTGGCTGGGGGTTGGGTGTGGTGGGAGACATGAGTGGGGGCCTGGTGGAGGCTGCCCCTGGTGGCTGGGGGGTGAGGGTGGTGGGAGACATGAGTTGGACATGAGTGGGGGCCTGGTGGAGGCTGCCCCTGCACTGCTGGGGGGTGGGGGTGCAGGGAGACAGGAGTGGGGGCCTGGTGGAGGCTGCCCCTGCACTGCTGGGGGGTGGGGTGTTAGGGAGAATTCTCTGTTTAGGCTGAATTTCCTAACCTAGTGAGTCCCCCAGCAGCTTTGCTGGATTTCTGGGGTTTGTTTTTTCCCTCCTGCCAAGAGTGTGACCCTTTTCCTCTCACTCTTGGACATGTATGTGTGGAATTCCTTTGAATTGTCAATGTGTTCGATGGGCTATGGGGTCTTTTACTCCATAGGGTCTCATAAGTTTTTCTATGTGTGTCACCCCGCACCTTACGTGTCGTGACACGGGGGCACCCTAGCTGGTCCCCCCACCATAGACTCCATACCCGGGGACTGACTACTGTCTCCCCGGGCATGTAAAGTCACCATTGGCTTTACTAGACCTAAATTTACTAACAGAACTAGTACCAACCATCTTATTGTGGACGTGCTAGTAGGGGTAATACGATTACTCCTGGATCTGTTACTCGAGGGGGCACTGTCCCGTCCCCCCTCGTCGAGTTTTGGCTGGTGGCAGTGGAAACTACTTGTTATGTTCGGCCCCGAGCATAACCCTATGGGATTCGTCCCATTGTTGAAGATTGATACTGTTTTTCGTTAATCTCCAACGTACCACCGATCTACTTATCTTAAATAAGTTTATCGAGTGGTATTTTCTGCCAGAACTCGGGTTGAAAAATGGCGTCTGTGTTTTTCTCTGTGACTCCGAAACCAAAGGTTGAGCCCTTTGTTCCACTTTTGGCGGGCCTCTGGACAGAGACCCGCGAAGGTGGCGCCATTCTGTCTGGGTTACCTCAGGGGTGTGGGAGGGGGTTTAGACACCCTGGACCGAGTTGCCTTGCCAACTCAGGTCGCACTCTGGAGTGATTGGCCCAGGTGGTGAGCCTTCCCGCTCACCACTTAGCATGTGTTGATTGACAAGCTAGGCTGAATGAATGGGGGACGTCTGCATAAAAGCAGGGCCTTTGGGACTGGATCTTCAGGAAGTCGCCACTAGACCTAAAGAATCCGACGAGGGTAACGCTGAGCCGACCTGCACGACAAAACCTCCGGTGGAGCCCTGCGGAATCGTCTCACAATCTCCCGACGACAGAAGAGATCTCCCTGCCGGAGAGGCTCTTTCCCTGGCTGGTGGGAACAACCAGTCTTCTTCTTCTTTGCGCTTTTTGGTCGCCCAGGACGCAGTGGTCGAATTGCCCGTGCAGAGCACCCGGCAACCGGATAGCCACTACTCCTGCATCGTGATCGAAAGGTGGTGCCTTGTGACGAAGCACTCCGCGGCTGGTTTCTTCCCTGGTGGTGCACCGGACATCTTCTCTTCGACGACGAGAGCATCTCTTCTCTTGGCCAAGACCCGTCGTGCATCCACCACCAGGAACAACTGCCCCCGTCGGAGCTGTCTTCCCCGACAAGGTACCGTAAACCGCCTGGCTTCCCTTTTTGATCGGTTCGTGTGAGGTATCTGATTCCTCTCCGTTCCGTTGGGTTGCCTCCAAGCTTTATTCACTCTTTATTCTGAACTGGTTCAACCTGTCGCTAAACAATTTGCTAAACAAGACTTGAGTGCATCATCCGTAGAGACTTTCCAGGACATCGTGCCTTGCCTCTCACCGAGTGGGCCTGGCCGCCGAACTGTATGATCTAGTGTGACGAATGCTTTCTTGCCTTGCATTTTTACCCGCTTCAGTACGAACCGTGTTGACTTCGTTACCTGCCTTTCTCTTCTCTCCCTTCCTCACTAAAAATATTCGAGTGTCATCTGGGTTTAGGTATACACCTCTGTCTGAAAATAAGTGGTGCCGTAGAACCTAGAGTTGTCGATATAGTGTTTCGGGGGGTTGAGCTTTATTCCACCCTGCAGAGTAATTGTATTTTGATTTGTTTGCCGTGGTTCACTTTAGTATTTTTCGTAGACATTCTGTTATTAATAAATAACTTACTATCTTTATACTAAAGCCTGGTTGCGTGTTTACTCGTTTTGCTGCGAAGAATTACCCTATCTTGTATACTCCCTATACTGACCAACTTTTCTTGAGAGAAGTCTGACTGCTCAGCCACAGCTACCAATTGGATCTGTGTGGTACAGACTGCTACCAAGCGGGTTCATCGCAACACCTGTAGTCCTAAATCTTTTGCAGTGGTCCCAGAGGGAACTGCACAGGTTTCCGCCTAACACTGGTGTACAGCGGTGGGATTAGTATCGAGTATACAGTTTAGAGTGTTTTTCGACGCTGTAGGACGACTAACCACAAAACGTTACAAAAGCAACTTTCAAAAAACATGTCTACAATGGAAATGTACAGCCAAGAGTCTTTGTCGGATAAAAATACTGAGAGTCTGCGAGCTCTCTGTAGACAAGAGAATCTTCCTGTAAAAGGCAAGAAGTTAGAACTGATAGAGAGATTGCTGGCGAACCAAAGTCTGGGTACTGGTTCAGAGGAACCAAACTCTCCAGCAACTGTAGATAACAGTAATGGTGTTGATCTGAATCGTAATTCTGATGATAGCGATGAAGAGGCTGACGAGGACGGCGAGGCTAACGAAACTGTCTCACCTGTTCCTCTACCTGCCTTACCAACTGTGCCTACGGGGCCAATACCAGGTCCCACAAGTAACCCTGCTTATTTTGAACTTGAAAAAATGAAGCTCGAATTAGAATATAAACGGTTCTTGGCTCAATCTGAACGAAACCAAGAGCTCGAGTTCAGACGAATGAATGCCCAGGCTGAGCAGAAACAAGCTGAGTTAAGACTCAGGGAAATAGAGCTTAATCATGAGTTACAAATGAAAAAGTTGTCTATGGAAAATGCTTCTCTCTCCTCTGGTTCCTCTAGGAGCTCCAGTCCCAAAAGAACCCGGATGCCGAAGGAATTAGTGGGTATGTACGAACCGAGATTGGATGTGTTGGATTGGTTGAAACTGTTTGAATACAATCATGGGCTCCAGGACATCACCGGGAATGCGTTGCTTCCCTGGTTGTTCTCTAGGCTTCCTCCTGTTGCGACTGATGTGGTAATGGAATTGGGGGAGGTGGATAAGACGGATTACGAAAGTGTGAAACTAGCTTTGATAGCTAGATTCGGGAAGACCCCTTCCCAGTATCTTAAGAGGTTTAGAACCCTCAAAAAGCATGATGGTACCCCTTGGGCTACCTGGGTGAGTGAAGGGTTGAAAAACTTAGAGGGATGGATTAAGGGTTACAGAGTTGACACTTACGAGGGTATGCGAAATCTTTTTATGTTGGAGTCGATTTATGATGCCTGTTCTCCTGAGCTCAGACAGCACTTGGCTGATTCGAAGGAATTAGATTCCAGGGCTCTAGCTAAGGCTGCTGACTTGTGGGTTGCCAACAGGGCTACTCACAAGGATTCTGGGGTAACTCAGAAAAAGGACGAGGGAAAACAGCCTAAAAAAGACTCAAAGGAGAATTCGAATAACTCACATTCCAAAGAGGGCCCCAAACAAAACCAGAAGGGTAAGCCACCGGGAAAACCACAGCAGAATAGTGTGTCTTCTGGTGCCAAACCGGAAGGAGGTCAGAACAAGCCACCATTCCAGAAAGCATTCGGGAAATGCTTTGTTTGTGGCTCGACTGATCACGTGAAAGGAGATCCCAGATGTAAGGGTAAACCTTCAGGGGTCCAGCTTGTCTCCTTAGCCTTCGCTCCAGAGGAGGAAGTCCAAATGGCAAGTGGAAACTTTCTACTGCTAGCTGACGAACCCATTGGAGTCTCAGCCAGCGTTTCTTTAGTATCTCTGGGGTTGTGGGAACAACAGAATTTAGACGTCTATAATTCTATCCCCGATAATACTAAAGAGTATTATAAGGACAGTGTCCAGGTGAATGGTCAGGAGACGCCTGCCATTAGGGACACTGGGGCCAGCATAACTGTGGTGGATAAATCGTTTTTTCAGGCTGAGGATGTTGCTAAGGCACCCAAACGCCTCACCAAGTTAGCTGGAGGGCCTGTGCAGATGCTTCCCCAATTACCAGTTCTCATCCAGTGTAACGACATGACTGTAAAGATACCTGTCAGCATACAGAGTGAGGTACCAGGACGCGTACTGTTGGGTAACGATTTAAAAACTCTCGGAGTTGTATCGCATACTCCCAGACCTCCTAGTAAACGGTTACAGGAGCTAACCAGACCTGCAAGAGAGAGGACCCTGCGCGGTACTCTCGGGGAGATGATGAAGAAAGAAATCACTCCTGCTCCATTGGAAATGGCGGCCGCTGTCTCTAGGAACACAGAAGTCAAAGGGAAACCTAAAACTTCTAAACCGAAACCAACAGCCCACATTCCGATGCAGCCGACACGGACTTCCCCGCGGTTGTCCAATGTCACACCCGTAACTCCACCTCCAGCTGAGGCTGAGGGGGAAGTACAACCCTGTATGGTAGAATTAGACTCTGAAGAAGAGCTAATGGAAGGCCCGGAACTCATTGGAGATCTGGATCCTGTTGACCATCCTGAGCTGCAGTCGTTACTGGCAGAAGGTGGACCCAGCAGGGCAGACTTCAGTAAGGGACAGAGAGAATGTCCAACTCTGGAAGGTCTTCGCCGTCAGGCAGAAACTCAGGCTGAAGGGCAAGAGCCTGGGAAACATAGGTTGCACTGGGAAGATGGCCTCTTCTATAGTGAACCGACCGAGTCTGCACCTGGAGACTACAAACGCCTTGTAGTACCCCAAGAGAACAGACCACAGTTCTTGCAGTTAGCCCACGAGATTCCTTTGGCTGGTCACTTGAGTTTCAAGAAGACTAAGGAAAGGCTCTCACTCTACTTCTATTGGCCAAAAATGGGGGCCGAAGTAGAAAAGCACTGCAGAAGCTGCCATACCTGCCAGATCTCTGGTAAGGTTGGGTCCAAGAATGTGGCACCGTTAGTGCCTCTTCCCGTTGTGGGAGTCCCATTTGAGAGAGTAGGGATTGATATCGTTGGTCCCCTTGATCCTCCAACCTCCTCAGGCAACAGGTTTATACTTGTTGTAGTAGACCATGCTACTAGGTATCCTGAGGCAATTCCTATGAGGACTGTTACAGCTCCGGCTGTGGCTAAGGCCCTCCTTGGTATTTTTACTAGGGTCGGATTTCCTAAGGAAGTTATCTCTGACAGGGGGTCAAATTTTATGTCCCACTACATGAAAGCCATGTGGAAAACCTGCGGAGTAACTTACAAGTTCTCAACGGCTTACCACCCACAAACCAATGGGTTGGTAGAACGGTTCAACCGAACCATGAAGAGCATGATAGGTGCTCTAGAAGAACCCCTTAAGCGTAAGTGGGACCTTCTATTGCCATGCCTTCTTTTTGCTTATAGAGAAGTCCCTCAGGAGGGAGTAGGCTACTCTCCCTTCGAACTGCTCTATGGTCATCCCGTCAGAGGTCCATTGGCCCTGATTAAGGAAGGGTTGGAGAGTGCTCCTTCCCCCAAGCCAGTCAGAGTGACTGACTACGTGATAGGTCTCCGGAGGAGAATGTCGCACCTGATGACAGAAGCAAGCGATAACTTGAAAGCTGGACAAGCATTGGTCAAGCACTGGCACGATCAAAAGGCTAACATGGTTGAGTTCGCTCACAACCAGCTTGTTCTTGTTATGATCCCCACAAGGCAGAGGGCCTTGCAAGATAAATGGATGGGACCCTACCGAGTAGTGGGTAAGCTCGGTGAGGTTAACTATCTGGTGGACTTGGGCAACCCCAAGGAGGCTCCGACAGTCTTTCACACCAACCGACTTAAAGCGTATGTCTCACGACCTGACGTAGGAGCGTTGCTTCTAGCATCAGTCGAGGAAGAAGAAGAGAGTGAAGCTCTTCCAGATCTCCTCAGAGGCCTACCGTTAGATGAAAAAATTGAAGGAGTAAATCTCTCCTCCAATCTGACACCCGAGCAACAAGAAGAGTGCAAGTCTATGTTGAATCAGTTTGCCTCCCTGTTCTCGCTCTCACCAGGCTTGACCCCTTGGGGCCAACACGAGATACTCACTGGTGACTGTCTGCCTGTCAAAAGCAGAGGATATCGCATGTCAGAAAACGTAAGAACCCACATCAAAGGTGAGGTCAGCAAGATGCTTGATCTCGGGGTAATAGAGCCCTCTACTAGTCCATGGTCTAGCCCAGTTGTGTTAGTACCAAAGGCCGGATCTAAAGAACTTAGATTCTGCGTGGATTATAGAGCTCTTAACGCAGTCACCACGACTGATGCCCATCCTTTGCCAAGAACAGATGAGTTGGTGGATAAACTTGGCGCCGCCAAGTTCCTCAGCACATTTGACTTGACGTCAGGCTATTGGCAAATAGCCCTGACCAACCATGCCAAGGAGAAAACTGCATTTTCTACCCCCGTTGGTTTATACCAGTTTACGGTAATGCCTTTCGGACTAAAAAATGCACCTGCTACGTTTCAACGGATGGTAAACCAGGTTCTAACCGGGATGGAGGACTTCTGCATGGCATACTTGGATGACATAGCAGTGTTCAGCAATTCCTGGGACGAACATGTAACCCACCTGAGAGATGTTTTGCAGGCTCTTGGACGAGCCAATCTGACCATAAAGGCGAGTAAATGCCAAATTGGACAGAGTAAGGTAGTCTACCTTGGGCATGAGGTAGGCGGTGGAGAAATAAGGCCTTTGCTCAGTAAGATTGAAGCTGTGCAAAATTGGACAACACCGACTACTCAGACTCAGGTGAGAGCCTTCCTAGGCCTCACCGGGTATTACAGGAATTTCATAGAGAACTATGGGACCATAGCTTCTCCACTGAATGTCATCTCCTCGCCCAAATTCCCTAAAAAGGTTAAATGGAACGAGGAGTGCAATCAGGCGTTTGAAAACCTGAAAAAGGCTCTTTGCCAAGCCCCAGTACTCAGAGCTCCTGATTACCGCCAACACTTCATTGTGCAGACAGACGCTTCCAATGTAGGGATAGGTGCCGTACTCAGTCAACTGGATGGGAAAGGTAGGGAGCACCCCGTTTGCTACATCAGCCGTAAGCTGAAGGATCCTGAAACAAGGTGGGCAACAATCGAAAGAGAATGCTTTGCTATCGTGTGGGCTCTGAAGAAGTTTAGGCCGTACTTGTATGGTTCTACTTTTGTTATTCAGACTGACCACCAACCCTTGAGATGGTTAATGCAAATGAAAGGGGAAAACCCAAAACTACTGAGATGGTCGATCTGCCTGCAAGGGTTCGATTTCACCATTGAGCACAGGTCAGGGTGTCACCACCAAAATGCTGATGGTCTCTCTAGGATGTATATCATCGACTAGAGGTATGAGATTCATCCAGGAGTGGATTAAATCCTCCTGTCCCTTAGTCTGGGGGGGGCGAGTGTTAGGGAGAATTCTCTGTTTAGGCTGAATTTCCTAACCTAGTGAGTCCCCCAGCAGCTTTGCTGGATTTCTGGGGTTTGTTTTTTCCCTCCTGCCAAGAGTGTGACCCTTTTCCTCTCACTCTTGGACATGTATGTGTGGAATTCCTTTGAATTGTCAATGTGTTCGATGGGCTATGGGGTCTTTTACTCCATAGGGTCTCATAAGTTTTTCTATGTGTGTCACCCGCACCTTACGTGTCGTGACACGGGGGCACCCTAGCTGGTCCCCCCACCATAGACTCCATACCCGGGGACTGACTACTGTCTCCCCGGGCATGTAAAGTCACCATTGGCTTTACTAGACCTAAATTTACTAACAGAACTAGTACCAACCATCTTATTGTGGACGTGCTAGTAGGGGTAATACGATTACTCCTGGATCTGTTACTCGAGGGGGCACTGTCCCGTCCCCCCTCGTCGAGTTTTGGCTGGTGGCAGTGGAAACTACTTGTTATGTTCGGCCCCGAGCATAACCCTATGGGATTCGTCCCATTGTTGAAGATTGATACTGTTTTTCGTTAATCTCCAACGTACCACCGATCTACTTATCTTAAATAAGTTTATCGAGTGGTATTTTCTGCCAGAACTCGGGTTGAAAAATGGCGTCTGTGTTTTTCTCTGTGACTCCGAAACCAAAGGTTGAGCCCTTTGTTCCACTTTTGGCGGGCCTCTGGACAGAGACCCGCGAAGGTGGCGCCATTCTGTCTGGGTTACCTCAGGGGTGTGGGAGGGGGTTTAGACACCCTGGACCGAGTTGCCTTGCCAACTCAGGTCGCACTCTGGAGTGATTGGCCCAGGTGGTGAGCCTTCCCGCTCACCACTTAGCATGTGTTGATTGACAAGCTAGGCTGAATGAATGGGGGACGTCTGCATAAAAGCAGGGCCTTTGGGACTGGATCTTCAGGAAGTCGCCACTGGACCTAAAGAATCCGACGAGGGTAACGCTGAGCCGACCTGCACGACAAAACCTCCGGTGGAGCCCTGCGGAATCGTCTCACAATCTCCCGACGACAGAAGAGATCTCCCTGCCGGAGAGGCTCTTTCCCTGGCTGGTGGGAACAACCAGTCTTCTTCTTCTTTGCGCTTTTTGGTCGCCCAGGACGCAGTGGTCGAATTGCCCGTGCAGAGCACCCGGCAACCGGATAGCCACTACTCCTGCATCGTGATCGAAAGGTGGTGCCTTGTGACGAAGCACTCCGCGGCTGGTTTCTTCCCTGGTGGTGCACCGGACATCTTCTCTTCGACGACGAGAGCATCTCTTCTCTTGGCCAAGACCCGTCGTGCATCCACCACCAGGAACAACTGCCCCCGTCGGAGCTGTCTTCCCCGACAAGGTACCGTAAACCGCCTGGCTTCCCTTTTTGATCGGTTCGTGTGAGGTATCTGATTCCTCTCCGTTCCGTTGGGTTGCCTCCAAGCTTTATTCACTCTTTATTCTGAACTGGTTCAACCTGTCGCTAAACAATTTGCTAAACAAGACTTGAGTGCATCATCCGTAGAGACTTTCCAGGACATCGTGCCTTGCCTCTCACCGAGTGGGCCTGGCCGCCGAACTGTATGATCTAGTGTGACGAATGCTTTCTTGCCTTGCATTTTTACCCGCTTCAGTACGAACCGTGTTGACTTCGTTACCTGCCTTTCTCTTCTCTCCCTTCCTCACTAAAAATATTCGAGTGTCATCTGGGTTTAGGTATACACCTCTGTCTGAAAATAAGTGGTGCCGTAGAACCTAGAGTTGTCGATATAGTGTTTCGGGGGGTTGAGCTTTATTCCACCCTGCAGAGTAATTGTATTTTGATTTGTTTGCCGTGGTTCACTTTAGTATTTTTCGTAGACATTCTGTTATTAATAAATAACTTACTATCTTTATACTAAAGCCTGGTTGCGTGTTTACTCGTTTTGCTGCGAAGAATTACCCTATCTTGTATACTCCCTATACTGACCAACTTTTCTTGAGAGAAGTCTGACTGCTCAGCCACAGCTACCAATTGGATCTGTGTGGTACAGACTGCTACCAAGCGGGTTCATCGCAACACCTGTAGTCCTAAATCTTTTGCAGTGGTCCCAGAGGGAACTGCACAGGTTTCCGCCTAACATGGGGGTGATGGAAGACATGAGTTGGACATGAGTGGGGGCCTGGTGGAGGCTGCCCCTGGTGGCTGGGGGGTGGGGGTGGTGGTAGACATGAGTGGGGGCCTGGTGGAGGCTGCCCCTGCACTGCTGGGGGGTAGGGGGTGCAGGGAGACATGAGTGGGGGCCTGGTGGAGGCTGCCCCTGGTGGCTGGGGGGTGGGGGTGGTGGGAGATATGGGTGGGGCCCTGGTGGAGGCTGCCCCTGCACGGCTGGGGGGTGGGGGTGGTGGGAGACATGAGTGGGGGCCTGGTGGAGGCTGCCCGTGGTGGCTGGGGGGTGGGGGTGGTGGTAGACATGAGTGGGGCCCTGGTGGAGGCTGCCCCTGCACTGCTGGGGGGTGGGGGTGGTGGGAGACATGAGTGGGGGCCTGGTGGAGGCTGCCCCTGGTGGCTGGGGGGTGGGGGTGGTGGTAGACATGAGTGGGGGCCTGGTGGAGGCTGCCCCTGCACTGCTGGGGGGTAGGGGGTGCAGGGAGACATGAGTGGGGGCCTGGTGGAGGCTGCCCCTGGTGGCTGGGGGGTGGGGGTGGTGGGAGATATGGGTGGGGCCCTGGTGGAGGCTGCCCCTGCACGGCTGGGGGGTGGGGGTGGTGGGAGACATGAGTGGGGGCCTGGCGGAGGCTGCCCGTGGTGGCTGGGGGGTGGGGGTGGTGGTAGACATGAGTGGGGCCCTGGTGGAGGCTGCCCCTGCACTGCTGGGGGGTGGGGGTGGTGGGAGACATGAGTGGGGGCCTGGTGGAGGCTGCCCCTGGTGGCTGGGGGGTGGGGGTGGTGGGAGACATGAGTGGGGGCCTGGTGGAGGCTGCCCCTGCACTGCTGGGGGGTGGGGGTAATAGGGGACATGAGTGGGGGCCTGTTGGAGGCTGCCCCTGGTGACTGGGGGGTGGGGGTGCTGGGAGACAGGAGTGGGAGCCTGGTGGAGGGTGCCCCTGACTGCTGGGGGGCACGGGGTGCAGGGAGACAGGAGTGGGGGCCTGGTGGAGGGTGCCCCTGACTGCTGGGGGCTACGGGGTGGTGGGAGACATGAGTGGGGGCCTGGTGGAGGCTGCCGCTGGGGGGTGGGGGTGGTGGTAGACATGGGTGGGGCCCTGGTGGAGGGTGCCCCTGACTGCTGGGGGGTGGGGGTGGTGGTAGACATGGGTGGGACACTGGTGGAGGCTGCCCCTGCACTGCTGGGGGGTGGGAGTAATAGGGGACATGAGTGGGGGCCTGGTGGAGGCTGCCCCTGGTGGCTGGGGGGGTGGGGGTGCTGGGAGACAGGAGTGGGAGCCTGGTGGAGGGTGCCCCTGACTGCTGGGGGGTAGGGGGTGGTGGTAGACATGGGTGGGGCCCTGGTGGAGGGTGCCCCTGACTGCTGGGGGGGTGGGGGTGGTGGTATACATGGGTGGGGCCCTGGCAGAGGGTGCACCTGACTGCTGGGGGGTGGGGGTGGTGGTAGACATGGGTGGGTCCCTGGTGGAGGGTGCCCCTGACTGCTGGGGGGTAGGGGGTGCAGGGAGACAGGAGTGGGGGCCTGGTGGAGGCTGCCCCTGCACTGCTGGGGGGTGGGGGTGGTGGGAGACATGAGTGGGGGCCTGGTGGAGGCTGCCCCTTGCGACTGGGGGGTGGGGGTGGTGGGAGACATGCGTGGGGGCCTGGTGGAGTCTGCCCCTGGTGGCTGGGGGGTGAGGGTGGTGGGAGACAGGAGTGGGAGCCTGGTGGAGGGTGCCCCTGCACTGCTGGGGGGTGGGGGTGGTGGGAGACATGAGTGGGGGCCTGGTGGAGGGGGCCCCTGGTGGCTGGGGGGTGGGGGTGGTGGGAGACATGAGTGGGGGCCTGGTGGAGGCTGCCCCTGGTGGCTGGGGGGTGGGTGTGGTGGGAGACATGAGTGGGGGCCTGGTGGAGGCTGCCCTTGGTGGCTGGGGGGTGGGGGTGGTGGGAGACATGAGTGGGGGCCTGGTGGAGGCTGCCCCTGCACTGCTGGGGGGTGGGGGTGATGGGAGACATGAGTTGGACATGAGTGGGGGCCTGGTGGAGGCTGCCCCTGGTGGCTGGGGGGTGGGGGTGGTGGTAGACATGAGTGGGGGCCTGGTGGAGGCTGCGCCTGCACTGCTGGGGGGTGGGGGTAATAGGGGACATGAGTGGGGGCCTGGTGGAGGCTGCCCCTGGTGGCTGGGGGGTGGGGGTGCTGGGAGACAGGAGTGGGAGCCTGGTGGAGGGTGCCCCTGCACTGCTGGGGGGTGGGGGTGGTGGGAGACATGAGTGGGGGCCTGGTGGAGGCTGCCCCTGGTGACTGGGGGGTGGGGGTGGTGGGAGACATGCGTGGGGGCCTGGTGGAGTCTGCCCCTGGTGGCTGGGGGGTGAGGGTGGTGGGAGACTGGAGTGGGAGCCTGGTGGAAGGTGCCCCTGCACTGCTGGGTGGTGGGGGTGGTGGTAGACATGAGTGGGGGCCTGGTGGAGGGGGCCCCTGGTGGCTGGGGGGTGGGGGTGGTGGGAGACATGAGTGGGGGCCTGGTGGAGGCTGCCCCTGGTGGCTGGGGGTTGGGTGTGGTGGGAGACATGAGTGGGGGCCTGGTGGAGGCTGCCCCTGGTGGCTGGGGGGTGAGGGTGGTGGGAGACATGAGTTGGACATGAGTGGGGGCCTGGTGGAGGCTGCCCCTGCACTGCTGGGGGGTGGGGGTGCAGGGAGACAGGAGTGGGGGCCTGGTGGAGGCTGCCCCTGCACTGCTGGGGGGTGGGGGTGATGGAAGACATGAGTTGGACATGAGTGGGGGCCTGGTGGAGGCTGCCCCTGGTGGCTGGGGGGTGGGGGTGGTGGTAGACATGAGTGGGGGCCTGGTGGAGGCTGCCCCTGCACTGCTGGGGGGTAGGGGGTGCAGGGAGACATGAGTGGGGGCCTGGTGGAGGCTGCCCCTGGTGGCTGGGGGGTGGGGGTGGTGGGAGATATGGGTGGGGCCCTGGTGGAGGCTGCCCCTGCACGGCTGGGGGGTGGGGGTGGTGGGAGACATGAGTGGGGGCCTGGTGGAGGCTGCCCGTGGTGGCTGGGGGGTGGGGGTGGTGGTAGACATGAGTGGGGCCCTGGTGGAGGCTGCCCCTGCACTGCTGGGGGGTGGGGGTGGTGGGAGACATGAGTGGGGGCCTGGTGGAGGCTGCCCCTGGTGGCTGGGGGGTGGGGGTGGTGGGAGACATGAGTGGGGGCCTGGTGGAGGCTGCCCCTGCACTGCTGGGGGGTGGGGGTAATAGGGGACATGAGTGGGGGCCTGGTGGAGGCTGCCCCTGGTGGCTGGGGGGTGGGGGTGCTGGGAGACAGGAGTGGGAGCCTGGAGGAGGGTGCCCCTGACTGCTGGGGGGCAGGGGGTGCAGGGAGACAGGAGTGGGGGCCTGGTGGAGGGTGCCCCTGACTGCTGGGGGCTACGGGGTGGTGGGAGACATGAGTGGGGGCCTGGTGGAGGCTGCCGCTGGGGGGTGGGGGTGGTGGTAGACATGGGTGGGGCCCTGGTGGAGGGTGCCCCTGACTGCTGGGGGGTGGGGGTGGTGGTAGACATGGGTGGGACACTGGTGGAGGCTGCCCCTGCACTGCTGGGGGGTGGGAGTAATAGGGGACATGAGTGGGGGCCTGGTGGAGGCTGCCCCTGGTGGCTGGGGGGGTGGGGGTGCTGGGAGACAGGAGTGGGAGCCTGGTGGAGGGTGCCCCTGACTGCTGGGGGGTAGGGGGTGGTGGTAGACATGGGTGGGGCCCTGGTGGAGGGTGCCCCTGACTGCTGGGGGGTGGGGGTGGTGGTATACATGGGTGGGGCCCTGGCAGAGGTTGCACCTGACTGCTGGGGGGTGGGGGTGGCGGTAGACATGGGTGGGTCCCTGGTGGAGGGTGCCCCTGACTGCTGGGGGGTAGGGGGTGCAGGGAGACAGGAGTGGGGGCCTGGTGGAGGCTGTCCCTGCACTGCTGGGGGGTGGGGGTGGTGGGAGACATGAGTGGGGGCCTGGTGGAGGCTTCCCCTGGTGACTGGGGGGTGGGGGTGGTGGGAGACATGCGTGGGGGCCTGGTGGAGTCTGCCCCTGGTGGCTGGGGGGTGAGGGTGGTGGGAGACAGGAGTGGGAGCCTGGTGGAGGGTGCCCCTGCACTGCTGGGGGGTGGGGGTGGTGGGAGACATGAGTGGGGGCCTGGTGGAGGGGGCCCCTGGTGGCTGGGGGGTGGGGGTGGTGGGAGACATGAGTGGGGGCCTGGTGGAGGCTGCCCCTGGTGGCTGGGGGGTGGGTGTGGTGGGAGACATGAGTGGGGGCCTGGTGGAGGCTGCCCCTGGTGGCTGGGGGGTGAGGGTGGTGGGAGACATGAGTTGGACATGAGTGGGGGCCTGGTGGAGGCTGCCCCTGCACTGCTGGGGGGTGGGGGTGCAGGGAGACAGGAGTGGGGGCCTGGTGGAGGCTGCCCCTGCACTGCTGGGGGGTGGGGGTGATGGAAGACATGAGTTGGACATGAGTGGGGGCCTGGTGGAGGCTGCCCCTGGTGGCTGGAGGGTGGGGGTGGTGGTAGACATGAGTGGGGGCCTGGTGGAGGCTGCCCCTGCACTGCTGGGGGGTAGGGGGTGCAGGGAGACATGAGTGGGGGCCTGGTGTAGGCTGCCCCTGGTGGCTGGGGGGTGGGGGTGGTGGGAGATATGGGTGGGGCCCTGGTGGAGGCTGCCCCTGCACGGCTGGGGGGTGGGGGTGGTGGGAGACATGAGTGGGGGCCTGGTGGAGGCTGCCCGTGGTGGCTGGGGGGTGGGGGTGGTGGTAGACATGAGTGGGGCCCTGGTGGAGGCTGCCCCTGCACTGCTGGGGGTTGGGGGTGGTGGGAGACATGAGTGGGGGCCTGGTGGAGGCTGCCCCTGGTGGCTGGGGGGTGGGGGTGGTGGGAGACATGAGTGGGGGCCTGGTGGAGGCTGCCACTGCACTGCTGGGGGGTGGGGGTAATAGGGGACATGAGTGGGGGCCTGGTGGAGGCTGCCCCTGGTGGCTGGGGGGTGGGGGTGCTGGGAGACAGGAGTGGGAGCCTGGTGGAGGGTGCCCCTGACTGCTGGGGGGTAGGGGGTGCAGGGAGACAGGAGTGGGGGCCTGGTGGAGGGTGCCCCTGACTGCTGGGGGCTACGGGGTGGTGGGAGACATGAGTGGGGGCCTGGTGGAGGCTGCCGCTGGGGGCTGGGGGTGGTGGTAGACATGGGTGGGGCCCTGGTGGAGGGTGCCCCTGACTGCTGGGGGGTGGGGGTGGTGGTAGACATGGGTGGGACACTGGTGGAGGCTGCCCCTGCACTGCTGGGGTTGGGGGTAATAGGGGACATGAGTGGGGGCCTGGTGGAGGCTGCCCCTGGTGGCTGGGGGGGTGGGGGTGCTGGGAGACAGGAGTGGGAGCCTGGTGGAGGGTGCCCCTGACTGCTGGGGGGTAGGGGGTGGTGGTAGACATGGGTGGGGCCCTGGTGGAGGGTGCCCCTGACTGCTGGGGGGTGGGGGTGGTGGTATGCATGGGTGGGGCCCTGGCGGAGGGTGCCCCTGACTGTTGGGGGGTGGGGGTGGTGGTAGACATGGATTGGTCCCTGGTGGAGGGTGCCCCTGACTGCTGGGGGGTGGGGGTGGTGGGAGACATGAGTGGGGGCCTGGTGGAGGCTGCCCCTGGTGGCTGAGGGGTGGGGGTGGTGGTAGACATGGGTGGGGTCCTAGTGGAGGGTGCCCCTGACTGCTGGGGGGTGGGGGTGGAGGTAGACATGGGTGGGGCCCTGGTGGAGGGTGCCCCTGACAGCTGGGGGGTAGGGGGTGCAGGGAGACAGGAGTGGGGGCCTGGTGGAGGCTGCCCCTGGTGGCTGGGGGGTGGGGGTGGTGGGAGACATGAGTGGGGGCCTGGTGGAGGCTGCCCCTGCACTGCTGGGGGGTGGGGGTGATGGGAGACATGAGTTGGACATGAGTGGGGGCCTGGTGGAGGCTGCCCCTGGTGGCTGGGGGGTGGGGGTGGTGGGAGACATGAGTGGGGGCCTGGTGGAGGCTGCCCCTGCACTGCTGGGGGGTGGGGGTGATGGGAGACATGAGTTGGACATGAGTGGGGGCCTGGTGGAGGCTGCCCCTGGTGGCTGGGGGGTGGGGGTGGTGGTAGACATGAATGGGGGCCTGGTGGAGGCTGCGCCTGCACTGCTGGGGGGTGGGGGTAATAGGGGACATGAGTGGGGGCCTGGTGGAGGCTGCCCCTGGTGGCTGGGGGGTGGGGGTGCTGGGAGACAGGAGTGGGAGCCTGGTGGAGGGTGCCCCTGCACTGCTGGGGGGTGGGGGTGGTGGGAGACATGAGTGGGGGCCTGGTGGAGGCTGCCCCTGGTGGCTGGGGGGTGGGGGTGGTGGGAGACATGCGTGGGGGCCTGGTGGAGTCTGCCCCTGGTGGCTGGGGGGTGAGGGTGGTGGGAGTCAGGAGTGGGAGCCTGGTGGAGGGTGCCCCTGCACTGCTGGGGGGTGGGGGTGGTGGGAGACATGAGTGGGGGCCTGGTGGAGGGTGCCCCTGGTGGCTGGGGGGTGGGGGTGGTGGGAGACATGAGTGGGGGCCTGGTGGAGGCTGCCCCTGGTGGCTGGGGGGTAGGTGTGGTGGGAGACATGAGTGGGGGCCTGGTGGAGGCTGCCCCTGGTGGCTGGGGGGTGAGGGTGGTGGGAGACATGAGTTGGACATGAGTGGGGGCCTGGTGGAGGCTGCCCCTGCACTGCTGGGGGGTGGGGGTGCAGGGAGACAGGAGTGGGGGCCTGGTGGATGCTGCCCCTGCACTGCTGGGAGGTGGGGGTGATTGAAGACATGAGTTGGACATGAGTGGGGGCCTGGTGGAGGCTGCCCCTGGTGGCTGGGGGGTGGTGGTAGACATGAGTGGGGGCCTGGTGGAGGCTGCCCCTGCAATGCTGGGGGGGTAGGGGGTGCAGGGAGACATGAGTGGGGGCCTGGTGGAGGCTGCCCCTGGTGGCTGGGTTGTAGGGGTGGTGGTAGACATGGGTGGGGCCCTGGTGGAGGGTGCCCCTGACTGCTGGGGGGTGGGGGTGGTGGGAGACATGAGTGGGGGCCTGGTGGAGGCTGCCCCTGGTGGCTGGGGGGTGGGGGTGGTGGTAGACATGGGTGGGGTCCTAGTGGAGGGTGCCCCTGACTGCTGGGGGGTGGGGGTGGAGGTAGACATGGGTGGGGCCCTGGTGGAGGGTGCCCCTGACAGCTGGGGGGTAGGGGGTGCAGGGAGACAGGAGTGGGGGCCTGGTGGAGGCTGCCCCTGGTGGCTGGGGGGTGGGGGTGGTGGGAGACATGAGTGGGGGCCTGGTGGAGGCTGCCCCTGCACTGCTGGGGGGTGGGGGTGATGGGAGACATGAGTTGGACATGAGTGGGGGCCTGGTGGAGGCTGCCCCTGGTGGCTGGGGGGTGGGGGTGGTGGGAGACATGAGTGGGGGCCTGGTGGAGGCTGCCCCTGCACTGCTGGGGGGTGGGGGTGATGGGAGACATGAGTTGGACATGAGTGGGGGCCTGGTGGAGGCTGCCCCTGGTGGCTGGGGGGTGGGGGTGGTGGTAGACATGAATGGGGGCCTGGTGGAGGCTGCGCCTGCACTGCTGGGGGGTGGGGGTAATAGTGGACATGAGTGTGGGCCTGGTGGAGGCTGCCCCTGGTGGCTGGGGGGTGGGGGTGCTGGGAGACAGGAGTGGGAGCCTGGTGGAGGGTGCCCCTGCACTGCTGGGGGGTGGGGGTGGTGGGAGACATGAGTGGGGGCCTGGTGGAGGCTGCCCCTGGTGGCTGGGGGGTGGGGGTGGTGGGAGACATGCGTGGGGGCCTGGTGGAGTCTGCCCCTGGTGGCTGGGGGGTGAGGGTGGTGGGAGTCAGGAGTGGGAGCCTGGTGGAGGGTGCCCCTGCACTGCTGGGGGGTGGGGGTGGTGGGAGACATGAGTGGGGGCCTGGTGGAGGGTGCCCCTGGTGGCTGGGGGGTGGGGGTGGTGGGAGACATGAGTGGGGGCCTGGTGGAGGCTGCCCCTGGTGGCTGGGGGGTAGGTGTGGTGGGAGACATGAGTGGGGGCCTGGTGGAGGCTGCCCCTGGTGGCTGGGGGGTGAGGGTGGTGGGAGACATGAGTTGGACATGAGTGGGGGCCTGGTGGAGGCTGCCCCTGCACTGCTGGGGGGTGGGGGTGCAGGGAGACAGGAGTGGGGGCCTGGTGGATGCTGCCCCTGCACTGCTGGGAGGTGGGGGTGATTGAAGACATGAGTTGGACATGAGTGGGGGCCTGGTGGAGGCTGCCCCTGGTGGCTGGGGGGTGGTGGTAGACATGAGTGGGGGCCTGGTGGAGGCTGCCCCTGCAATGCTGGGGGGGTAGGGGGTGCAGGGAGACATGAGTGGGGGCCTGGTGGAGGCTGCCCCTGGTGGCTGGGTTGTAGGGGTGGTGGTAGACATGGGTGGGGCCCTGGTGGAGGCTGCCCCTGCACTGCTGGGGGGTGGGGGTGGTGGGAGACATAAGTGGGGGACTGGTGGAGGCTGCCCCTGGTGGCTGGGGGGTGGGGGTGCAGGGAGACAGGAGTGGGGGCCTGGTGGAGGCTGCCCCTGCACTGCTGGGGGGTGGGGTGGTGGTAGACATGGGTGGGGCCCTGGTGGAGGGTGACCCTAAATGCTGGGGGGTGGGGGTGGTGGTAGACATAGGTGGGGCCCTGGTGGAGGGTGCCCCTGACTGCTGGGGGGTGGGGGGGCTGGGAGACATGCATTGTTGATCAGTAGTGCAAGGTGATATGTGGGTTGGCTGGGTGGCATGCCCATGGTGGATGGGCTGCCTGCGGGACATGAGCAGGGGTGCAGGGTAGTCCCCCGTGGTGTGGGCTGCCTGCAGGGGCCGTGGAGGTTGTAGAGCGAACACCTGGGAGGACCCACACAGCCAATTCACGTGTAGTACTCCCCAGAACCCCTGAAATACACGTACCCTGCTGAAATTGCGTGTGGAACTTCCCGCGCACCCCTGAAATACACAAACCCTGCTGAAATCGCGTGTGGAACTTCCCGCGCACCCCTGGAATACACGTACCCTGCTCGCACGGGGCCAATCGCGTGTGGAACTTCCCGCGCACCCCTGAAATACACGTACCCTGCTCGCACTGGGCCAATCGCGTGTGGAACTTCCCGCGCACCCCTGAAATACACGTACCCTGCTGAAATCGCGTGTGGAACTTCCCGCGCACCCCTGAAATACACGTACCCTGCTGAAATCGCGTGTGGAACTTCTCGCGCACCCCTGAAATACACGTACCCTGCTGAAATCGCGTGTGGAACTTCCTGCGCACCCCTGGAATACACGTACCCTGATGGAATCGCGTGTAAAACTTCCCGCGCACCCCTGAAATACACGTACCCTGCTGAAATCGCGTGTGGAACTTCCCGCGCACCCCTGAAATACACGTACCCTGCTGAAATTGCGTGTGGAACTTCCCGCGCACCCCTGAAATACACGTACCCTGCTGATTTTGCATGTGATACTTCCTGCGCACCCCTGATGCACGCGTACACAGGACAATCGCGTGTGAAACTTCCCGCGAACCACTGAAATACATGTTCCCCGCTTGGCGTTTGCTCTTTGCCAGCCCTGTGAACTGGTCCAGGGTTAGCGCAGCCCTTTGCGATTATTTGGGGATTTTGAAGGCTTTTCCTTGCGCGAGGGCGTTCTTGGGGGCGTAACTGGCGCTGCTGCAGGGTCGCTGCTCCACGCTGCGCCACGGCTGGTTTTGGATGCGAAAATCCATGAATACGCTGTGCGCGGAAATCAATTTTAGCGCACACGGCTGGCGCAGACATTCGCACGGGCACGCTGTGCGCCAGTCGCGTGCGCCACTTTTGTGCAAATTTCTATGAATTACCCTGTACGTTTTTTCATTGGATTTCATAGGTTTTTATCAGTGCAACTTAACCATCTCTCCCTTTAACAAAGTTCTTTCAGTGAATTTCACAGATTTTTATTTGAGTCAGATGCAATATTGATTTGTCATTCAGCCTGTTTTTTGTCACAGAATTGTGGGGTGGGATTTTTTAGCAGGAACAGGAAAATCAGAGGTTGCCTAAAAGAAAAATATAATACAGCAACATAAATCATTACAGTGTAGAACTCTGATCAGAATTGGGTAAACACATAGATGAAGGAACTTGACTTGGTGTCAAGAAGGATCAGGCCCACGGAAGGATTTTAGTTCTGGTGAAGAGCGTAGAGAAAAGGACGGCAGGAAATGGAGGTGATAAGGCCATCTTTCACTCCTCTCTTGAAATGGGGGCACGCAAGCCAAGTTGATCTTATCATCAAGTGAAAGAAAAACTACACTTGTATTTTTATTTTACTATAACAGTTCAGTTTCTAAGCGCTGATCTGGGATTGACACCTCTGTTTCTATCAGTGGTCTTGCTTCCAAGACCAGCACATTTCCCCTGTGCTATCCACCTTTAATGATAAATTTGAGACTTGTGGTGGAAACACAGGTACTAGAAGGTGAATCTTGGAGTGTGAAATCAGAAATTGTGGCTGACGGGGAGGTTCAATGAAGTCCTATGAACATTTTAAGGAAATCTCAAGAGTGCAAACCTGTTCTATTTGTCAAACCAACACTTTGCATCTGCCAAAAGATAATCTAAAGAAAGCGAAACAGAGAACAATACATGTGTTTGATTAATTCAATTTGGAGTAGGGAAAGAGAAGCCAGCATAACACAGCGTTAGGGGAGGGGTATTTAAGGTAATGGTCTGTTCAAATGGAATTATTATGTAGGGATGATTAGTGCATGAATTTCTTCTGTGCACTACTTTTAGCAGCACAGTGTGAATTCAGTAGGGATCATGTGCAGCATGCACACATGGTTGTAATCTTGTAGTAGGTGTGTGACTTAGTGCTGATGTGAGGCACTGATGAGAATCATTCATTCTAAAGTGACGGTGATTCGGGAGTTAGCTGGGCATATTGTAGCATAGGGGCTAACAAATACCACAACAAATTACCAACCCACTGACATTTAACCTTAACAAACTGAACTAATTAATAATTAAACTGAGGTTTGGGCCATAGCCCAGCCGTAGGCTGAGGGGTGCATGAACTTGCACCGCATGGTTGTTTTAGAAAATAAATTCACAAAATAAAAGTTGCTTTGCTGTGTACTGAACGTGAGGCTCAGAGCAATGGGTAAGTGGAATGTGCTATGTAAAAGACAACTCTTTGTTTGGGCAGGAAGCTGCTGGACATTGGAATAAAAATGTTGCACATTTCATCCTGGTCGGAGAATCAATGCTGTACAAAGGTGACTATGAAGAAGCAAAAAGTCTTCTGGAAAGTTACTGTGGGTTAACTAAACCAGGGAGGTATTTGATTGATGGATAACCTCACGGCAATGGGTGATGATATCATATGCTTTCTTTATGAAGATATATGCAAGGGGCCGGAAATTAAGAGACATTATAAGACAGAGGAGGAAGACAGGAGGGAGGAAACAAGATAAGAAATGGAGTGAAAGACCAAAGCAATATCGAGGCTTAGTACCAGAAAATGAAATACGCCAATCACGGGTCGAAAGATACAAGTATCTTTATTTCTGTACAGATTGAAAGCAAAACAGATAGCTATCTGGCTCCCAACACCTCGCAGTGTGTAACAGCAGACACAGTGGGGGGGGTGAGAGTGCTGGACATCTTAATGCAGGCTCTTTTATACATTATTACAATCATTGTCCAGCCCCTCTCCGAGCTAGTAATTTACATGCTAGGGTTCGTGCCTAGTTCACATGACAAATATGTCAATATTACTTTAACATATTTAACAAGTTTGCTTGCCCATGAAGATTCAATGGTAACATTGGTTCTATTATTCACAGGAAGCCTTGTTTCAAGAATGGACACAATGCAGTTCGACAAAAACACACGGTCTAAGTGTGGTCTACATTGTCTCGTTGTTTATATGAGGATGAGGCTTGTGAGTGCAGACAACACTTAGATTGCATTTCATATGAGTCACAAGGTTACTTTGTATAGAACAAACATTCTGTTCTCTGCAGCCTAAATGTTGACGTAACTCAAAGGTCATTCGGCTCGGCTGTATTTGAAAATACAGTCCACCATTTTAGGACACAAAGCAAGAGTAAAAAACAAAATGGCGGATGAGTCTCAAAACGGCAGCGAAGTTGATTAGAGTCGGAGCATTCCAAACGCGGTTTTCTGTACAACACGAATGGGCTTAAGCCAATATTCATAACAAGATGGTATTATACAAATACAGTTTAACAGGAGAAGAAGGAACAAAAGAATGAAAAAAGAAGAATATGTAAGGAGTTAGGTATTCTGGGTGACTCTGTGCTCAGCGGAGCTGTGCTGGGATACTGCAACCGTATTCAGTGCATAAAGGAGGGAGGCAGACAAGGTCCTCACTGGACCATGGGGGGCAGTTGGAAGGGAGAGCTGGCCTGTGTCCTGTCATGCACACAAAGTGTCACTGATATCTTGGTAAGCATAAGTGCCAAATAACGAGAAATATCTTATTAGAGATGACAGTACACTAATTAGTGAAATGTCAAATTAGGCACAAAAAGGGAAAAGCCATTTCTTCTTCCTTCACTGGACAACAAATGTATTTTCCTGTTATTATTATTATTAAAAAGGGGAGTTTGCTGAGCTGCCAAAGTAACAGTTATATCTCAAGGTTGTATATTTAAATGTGTGTGCTCTGCCAAGTTTGCTAAAGGAGAGGACAGTTTTGCTGGGCACGGAGGAGAGGTTTATGTCTGTTGTGGAAGAAATCAGGGGAATTGATGCTAAAATACCTGAAAATATAAAAGCGCTAAATTGACAAGTTGTGAATACAGTATTCTCTGCTAAGATGGAATCATATTATTTTCACAATGTTTTCATGTATCCAATGAAGGTGCATCGTGATATTGTTTTCTGTGCGTTTTTGTTATGGTTCTCAGAAAATGTTTAAAGTGAATTACAAAATCACAAAAGCTGCGTATGGTTGGTTATTGTGTGATTAGTTTATTTTGTGATACAAAGTAAGTCAATTGTTGACAATTGACTCAAAGATCTTGTATAAACATTTTCAAAGGCTTTCAATTGCAAGTGAGTTCTGGATGCTTGATAGAGGGAACTGTAAAATATGGTTTTATGTGTGTTACACAGCAGACCAAAGTTGTAAGTCTGGTCTATAGGCTTGGTGAAAATATTTCCCTCATTCTTCATAGGAGAAGGAGTAGATATATGCAAATAGGCCATGAGGGTTTTGATATGATAGGGTTGGTTTCAAGGGAAAATGGGGGATACCATGTTTCACCCGATGAAGACTTGACATCTCCGCAGAGGTTGTCCCCTCTCATGGGATCCTACCTCATATAGGAACCCTAAGGTACAGAATCAGGTAGTGACTGCCATCCCCTGGCCACAAGGACACTGCTGGGAAATCAGTGATGATTCCACTGGATTCATCACACCACCTTCTTGCTCCATGGTGGTGTGTAGATTTGCATTGTGTTCATTGCTTGGGTGATACCTCCATTCTCTGCATTGTTGGAGGTTATGTAAGTTCAGCAAGAAGTGGCAATTTTCACACAGACCTCCCCTCCATGGCAGTCATTAAATCGAGGACATATCGATTTTATAAAGTGGTTTTCTTATATCTCAAAGCTGCTCCCTGACCGCATTCAAGCCATTGACTGCATCATTGGCCAACTGAATGAGGTCTTACCTTGTTATTTGTAGCCACCTGGGAGTTGCTCCTGCTTGCATACCAGGAGAGAATAAGGAATCAAAAAACATTTTAGCTTGCATAAACAGTCTATACTCTTGCGGTACTGCATTTATCTTTTCACTTGACTCTTGAGAGAAATAATTACTGCAGCGTTTACGACACAGGCCCAGAGATTGGTGGTCTCGCTGGTGTGGTAGGCACATAGGCTTTGTCATGGGATGCTTGCAGATGGTGGTGAGGTTGACATTCAATACTAACAGTACAGGAGCTTTCAGGTTAGCCATGGAGCAGACACTTCCCCATGATGGTGGCAGTTGCATGTAGGCTAGTCCTCAGCACTCACAGTCTATGTCCACCAGAACACCAGTACCCCCTCGACCGTCATGTTGAAGTTCATATTCACTCCAACAAAAACACTGCTGTTGCTTATGAAACAGAAGTAAAACCATGTGAGTTTCATAATTCTTAGCGGAAGTTCATGCTGATTTATCCAAATCAAGCTGTCCACAAACATGGCTCATATGGGGGGAAAAGTTTCATTTATTTTTAAGATCACACCCTTGGGTAGCCCCAACACTCCTCCTGCCCTGCACCCAATCAGCCCTTTGACCCATTCATGCTTATTGAAAACAATGCTGTTGATATGCTTCTAAGGTGTACCCCACAAGGAGACTGGTTCTGCCCTACACCATTTGGACAACCTGATGCAGATGCAGGTGATGCTGTGAAAATCAGCAAATTACTCCTAACTTGCTTTTCCTGAAAAACAGTAATATGTGCATGTCTTTTTCTTTCATAAGATTACTCAGCCCTTTGTCTTTTGTTGACATGACAGCTCTACATAACTGTTGTCGTACACTGTTGTATTAGCTTCCACCCAATGTATTGGACCTTGTGTCTCTGCATTGTTACTTGCACCCTATATAAAGATAAGTTAACTAAACAACTTGTGATCTTTGGTGGCATCTTTTGAGGCAAGAACAACCTAGGTGTGGGTGCAGCATAATGAATCAATGGATAAGAGAAACATGGGTCTCTTGATTGCTCTCTCCCGGTATCCGAAAAATGTTTTCTTCTAGGTGGTGATGCACATCATTAGATGTATCTGGGATAACACGTAGATTATAACTATCGCTCCTATCTCTAGGCACACAAATATGATCTTCTAGGGCACTTTCAATGTTAGTACCATTATAAGACCTATCCTTTCGAGGATCAAAGCATGTCAAATATAGCGTGTGTAAACAGAAGATGCTAAATATAAGAACAAAATAAGGCATACACTGCCTAATTGAATCTGTGTTTCCCTGAACTCGTGGTGAAATGTCTAGTCACCCAAATGGACGTATGTAAGTTCAAATGTTACTGCACTTGTTATTCCCCCCTATTTTTCCTCAAGCTGTTGGAGATGGGGTGATGGAACTCCTGTCTTTCCAGCACAATGCTCAGGTGGATGCATGCTTTTTATCTGGAGACTTTGACAGCTGTGGGAGTAGCATAAACCTTTGTGTAATGTCCAATGAATTTAGGGTCCTTGTATTTGCGCACAAACTTCCAAACAAAAAACACAATGGCCTGGAAAGAGCTGTAGTTGCTGACACTGTGATGAATGTTAGGGTGCTGGTGATGACTAGACTACTGGTGGCACATGACTGTGGTGATGGGGCCCAACCTTGTGAGATATAAAACATAAAGATTTTGCTAGTACCCGCAGGTACCCCTGGAATTCTTCCCCAAGAATTTCATCAGAGGTGTGTGCATCGGAGGCAGTGCATGCAGGTGTGAGTGAGAGGAGTATGCAGCATCCCACCTGTGATTATTTCATGTGGGTGAGATGATGATCAGACCCTCGCTGATTGTGCAGTATGAAAAGAGAAAGGGGTGAAGAGTGCAGCAAAGGTGTATGCAATGTATCAAACAGCTTGAGAGGTTTTGCTTCAATAGACCGTTCATTTGCTCCACCTTCTCGTTGACTTGTTGCTGATAAATGGAATGCAATTTGTGTTTCAGCCCCATAAAGACCACATTTCCCCAAACCTCTCATTAAAAAAAATATGTCCTATTATCTGATAAGATGGCATCACAAATTCCTGATCAGGGAAACATTTCCACACTCGAATTTTGGATGATGATTTAGCATCAGAATGAACACAGGTACCTGCTTCAGGCCATAAAGAGAATGGGCAAACCACAACAATTAGGTTTTGAAAATTACTGCACCTGTTAACCATGTCCCTATATTCGATATGCAGTTGTGAAAATGGCCCCTGAGCGTTGGGTAACGTCTCTTTAATGTTCTGACAGTGCGGCTAGTAGTGCACCTTTGACAGTTGGTGGGATTGAGAGATAGTATGGTATTTTCTGTTTCTTTTATGGTGACTTTGGAAAACTTAAATCTGGGGTGATTGGTAGAGTTGCTTGGTTGCTCTAGGTTGACGCTAATGGGTCTGTTTCTGGCGAGTGTTGCTTTTTTCTTGGCAATTTTTGTTTGAAGGGTAGTGACTTTGTTGGCTAGAGCTAGCTGTATGTTGGAGCACCAGAGTTGGTCTTTGATGCAGTGTCTGGCACAGGGATGGGTGCTTCTAGCTCTTTGAGGATGACAAAGAGTCCTTTTGTGGTAGAGTTGGCTTGGGCAATTCTAGTGTTGTAAGTTTCGCGTTTAGCTAGGATGATTTCTTTTTTGTATAGGGCTGTGATGGAGCTCTGGTTGGCTTTGTTTTCGTCAGAAGGTTGTGCTCACCAGGATGTCTCACAATGCCTTTTTTGTTTGTGAAGTGATTTTAGGTATGGGGTGTACCATGAATTGATATGGCCTTTGGGTTTGCTTTGAGTGGTGCAATAGAGTCTAGAGATGTGGTCATGATGTGGTTAAATTCCTTAGCCATAGCTTCGGGATCCAGGTTTTCCGGGATAGCGTTGAGTTTAGGGAGGATGAGAGGTAGCAATTTGTCACAGGTGATGTTTTTTTTGTTGTTCCGGGTAGGAATGGGCAGAGCTAGTGGTGTGGGTGCCAGGGTGGGTTTGGCGGTAGTTAGGGTAAAGGTTATCAGGTGGTGATCTGTCCAAATCTGGGGGGATATGGAGGCTATCGTGGCGTTGCTGTTGTTGTCTGCTACCCAGTCCAGGGTTCTGCCTTTGTTATGTGAGGGGGGGAGCACTCTTTGGGTAAATCCTTGTTCCACTAGGATACTAGCCACATTAGATGCATGTGTGTCTTTGGGGTCGTTATAACCTAAGTTCAAGTCACCTAGTAGTAGGAATTGAGAGGAGTTTTTTAGATTATTTGAGATGATGTTTGATATGTCATCATCAAAGGTCCCAATGGGGCCTGGAGGTCTATAGACCAAGCATATTGTGAGAGTCTGGGTGTTATTTATGTTTAGTTTGGCTGACATGAGCTCACATGAGTTGATGACTGGGGATGGCACTAGTCTGCAAGGTAGACTGTTTCTCATTATGAGTGCAATGCCCCCACTCCGAGTATCGGTTCTGTCTGATCGCAATATGGTATATCCGTTTGGTATGGACAGTGATATGGCGGGTCCTGCTGTGGCGTGTAGCCAAGATTCGGTGACTGCTAGGAGGTCTAGCTATTCAGAGTGGATGATGTCTGCTGTCTATGTAGTGTGTGCAACTAGCGATCTAGGGTTTATTAGGCCGCCCTTGTGGCTAGGTTTGTTTATCTTAGGTAAGGTGGGACTAGCAGTAGTTTGGGTCTTGGGGGGGGCTGTTGGTGGTGGTTGGAATGAGCCAGTGTTTTGTTGTTCGTTTGTTAGAGGATGCCAGGGTTCTAGCTAGTGGTTCATAGAGTTTTGCAAGTCTTGAGCGGAGTCTGCCGTTCCTCTCGAGGGTATTGCAAGGTAGAGTGTTTTGTGTCTGGCGTTGCAGGTGGCAGTCAGTTGGCCAGTGTTTGTAGATCTTTTTCTCACCTGGGTGGACCTCCATGGTTTAACATTTTGCCCAGAGTTCCCCAAACCCATTCCTCATGATGCTTCAAAATCTTGTCTTTATATTTTATATTGCAGAAGCATTTTACACATATTCTCCAATGGCTTATCCATACTGTCACAATCCTCCAACCAAACTGAAAATTAGGCCTGCTGGTGGCCGCTCCCTCAACAAAAAAGGCAGACGTTCCTATTTTCAAAACTCACATTCCTAGTAGCAGATATGCTTATTTACACAAATACTAACAACATTTAATAAAGAACACTGTCCTAAACACAAGAAAATCTGACTCCAAAACCTTACTTTACACAGCTGCTAACAATACATACCATAATACACCTCTTATGTATCCAATTGCTATCAATACCTAACAGCAAAACAACTTTTTAACACAAGCATCAATAATACCTTCAATAAATCACATGTATCTGCACAATGATGTAGATCATTCCTCTTTCCCCCTAACATCGAGATAAGGGCATTCAATCCTCCTCATGTTCCCTTCGCAAGAGCTGAGGGATATACAACACAATGTTGTATTTCATCGCTTAGGAGGGGCTTCAACACCATGATTTGTTACTGCTCAACACTGTCTTTCACTGCTAAAGGGGAGATTCTCCACACTACTATATCACTATACAACAGTGTCCTTCGCCTTTAAAGGGGAGATTCACCTCAATAATTAGTCATTACACATGCAATATTATACAACATTACTGTCTTTCATCATTAAGAGGGGTTTCCCCCACAATACTTCATCAATTCCTAAGCAATAGCAATTCACTTGCAATGAAGAAATGTAAAAAAAAAACAGTATTTTATACAAATATGCTCCCAACTTACTATGCATCCTCCGAGTACTCCGGATGTCGTGACCCACAAACTGCCTGCAGAGCCCGCTCAGCGCTCCTAATCCACAGATCAGACAGACATTTAGTGGAACACCGTGTCTGCTCAGATGCCCATTTGTATGCACAGACAAAACTTCTCACTGATGGCAGGTGCAGTGACCCGGCACGGGTGGATGTGGACACCGGCATCATTGGGAGCTGGAGTTCACAACGGGGGTCACCACTATGTATACATTTAAGAAAATTAAGATAGTGACGAGAGGGCCTGAATTGTAGAAAACACAACTTTAATACAAATGCAATTGACGGCTGAGAGGCCAGTGGGTCTTGTGAGACCACAAAACTGAAAGCTCTTGACACACCTAATCAGGCAGTAGTATTTGAAGATGACATCCACAAAATTAGAATACATTTGTGTACAATGTAGACATTTGTAACTACATTCTAATCATCATTTTGGTTCCTGCCTATATAAAACCTAATTCAGCATAAATTGCCCTCTCCTAATTGATTAATAAATTGCCCTATTCTGATTTGTTAAATACAATAACAGGTTACAGTTAGATGTGCATCTCCCTGCAGATGACCTAAGCATGCACTGTCAATCTGAAGAACAAACTCTGCCTTCCTCAGACACAAACTAGATAAATGCATATTCTCTTCCCTTGGAACCAGATATCTTGCCATCCTATGCTACACCTCACACCTACTGCTCTCCCACTTAAGGCATGTCCTTGTTGCTAGTGCATACTTGGCTGCCTGAGCCAAAGACAAAACCATGATTTCATAGTGTGCCCAACTCCTTTGTAATGATTTAATGGGAAAGTTTAATGGAGGCCTACTGTTTGAATAGTAGACCATATTTCAGTGGTCGGGTCATTCTGCCACATACTTGCAGCCCGAAAGCTCTTTAGGATGCAGCAGAAATGGAATGTAATTCAAAATGGCAGAAACACTCAAATAACATGGCAGAACACTTGGGGGCCTACATCTTGTTACAATGGCTAATATTTATGCTGCTAACTCACTCTGCTGTGTGCTTTCCAGTCCATGGACTCTCTAGAGTGATGCAGAGACAAGCAAGGCCTTATTCAATAAAATGGCAAGATCCTCACGTTAATAGCGGTCGGATAGCCTATATTTGTTCTTACATTTAGGATGTTGCACCCCCATATTAATACGTGCATACAAACTGTATATACAAATTGACCACAGAATGCAATACACATGATTTGTACTTAGTTGTCAACAATAGTGAGGCAACGGGCTCTGTGCCTCAGCAGAACACTGTGCAATATCATGCAATGTTTTTTTTTTTATATTTTGTTAAAAATGAAATGCACTAACCTTTTTGTACCATGCATCCAGATGTATGGGGTGGAGGGTGGGTGTCTTCCCACACATAAAGCCCTCTCTGAGGTTAGAGATGTGGGGTGATAAATGGTATTGTATACTCTAAATAACAGAATAAGAGCAGATATGACCCCCGCTTCACGATGGTTCAGATGTCCCTGCTTCCACTCCATCTGGCTTCATGTCCATGTGCCACATTACGTCTGGAAAGTAAGAGCACATAGTTTGTGCTGAACCATGGTCCATGTATCCAAGATAATTCCATTGGCTTTGTCTGATTGCTGCAACGTGGGAGTAAACAAATATTATAACGTACTGGTGCTAAAACAATAAGGGCCAATGCTACTTAGCCTCAAGGAGCCAACACGAATGAGGTCAGTAATGCACAACATATGAGCTGTTCAAGCAAACTCTACACTCCAGTTTCACGTGTCATTAGGTCACAGAGTCAGTTTCCTTTCCCTTTCTACCAACTTAACCCCAGAGCCAGAAATATAGGACATTTAATACATGCAGGTGACCTAACTAACAAAGAGCATTTAACTACCTCATAACTATCAACTTATCATCCTGGCTCTGTCACGTGCTTTTCTTCTTGCATGGTCATCTTCAATTGAAATCTGAACATCTCTGCTACCACCCTTTCACATGCTTTCTCCCTCCATACATTGCCCTGCAGTCCCTTATGGGTCCTGGCACTTCTAAACACACTGCATTGCTGGGTTTACTTCTTCCCAGTACCAATTTTCAACTTGCTAACTTTCCTGTGCCAACGAACTTCAACTTCAATAGGACTACCTTTTCTAAACACTAGTATTGTACTCTTGGTTTTAGCTTACAGTTCATCTAGCATACAGTGCTGAGATACCTTCCTAGTGATTGTTGCTGTCTAACCCTCCCGCCACATAACATAACAAACATTGTGTCAAATTGTATTGCTCCTTCTTATGTACATTTGCGATGTACTTGCTAACGTCTGTTCATAAAATACATGGTGGCAGCTCACACGTTTCATGCAGCTGTGGTGACACTAAGCACCGCTTCTCCTCCAGAACTATGCAGCCCAATGACACCTGCATACCTTTTCTGCAACGCCAATGCCATCCATCTGACTACCCACTCATATATCACTATTTGTGGATGACTAGGAATCACACAAGTGCCAAACATGAGTATTCAGTAAACAGGTACATAGGGATGCTTGTATTACAAAAGGGACACTGATGCATTTTAACCATAGTTGACTTCACTCTATGGTGTGGTACAGTGAAGAAGCAGAATACAGCTTATTCCTCTGCTACCGTTTGAACTGCTGTTTCAGTTATCCTTCCTGATGCTCAGCTAAGAACCAAAAGACAAATGGCGCAGCGCAGAGGCAGCAGATCCAGTGTTAATTCCATTAATCAGAATTAATGATTATTCACGAGGAAACGTTCCTTTAATGTGATTGAGTGGAAGTGGATGGATCGAATGGGAAAATAACGAGGCCATTCAATGATGGATGGGGATGGAAAACGTTTTGGTTAACAATTGGTATTTGTTCCTCATCTTGTCTACGTAATTGTTGATTTCTGTTTCAGCACATCCCGAGTTAAAAGCTCCTCAATCATTAATTGTCCAGGCCACTCCATCTATGCTGAAACCGCCTACACATAGTTGTAGGAATCGGTTGTTCATGCCACGAACTTACTCGTTTATAGTAGCACTTATTGCCAAATTGTGCCTTCAAATGAAATTCTGTGTAATGTCAACCCTGTGTGTACTGCATCTATGCATCCATTTTGCAGAGATAACATTCCGTACTTGACAGTGAAGTTTGAAATAACAGCCAAACCTGATGCGCCTATTGTCCTGATGCGAGAGACACTTGCCTGATGAGGGATCTCTGATTCGTGTCTTTTTTTAAATCACGGGTAAACGTAAACAGACGCTAACACCACCTCTCCACTCAGTGCATGGCGTGGTGTTAGATGGCAACCGAGATGCCAACGCACGCAGTTTTGTCTAAGGAGAGCGTGTGGAGAAGTATGCTTCTTGGTAAGTCGTCATTGGAGCTGGGTTTAAATCTCACTTCCTTCACAGCCTTTATAAATTGGACTCGCTTTTATAATCTATTTTTAATGTGTTACGGTCGTTTACCCATTTCCAAATGGAACAAACACATATACAAACTGCAGGTAATATTGTGTCGTACATGCAAGATTTGGGCAAAACATGTCCTCACACCTTGTTGGCACAGGCCAGGGGTGTTTTTAGGTCTGGAAACAACCAGGGCTACGCTAATGTCGGGACTGTCAGGACTCGGGGTTAGCTAGCCTTTTGGTTGTAGCCCCTGAGTTTCTATCAGGGGCTACAGCCAAAGACCTGGGGCTAAAGCCCCCTTAGCCCCTCCATACCCTCCAGTCCCCCCAGCAGCAACTCTGTCAGTGGCTATATGATCATTTGAAACATTCCACCCACAGATCAAAGGGCAAACATAAAAGGACGAGGTTTGGAATCTCTTAGCAGCCAATGTTGCAGTTTAGTTCTCTCAGCGCAAACAGTAACAATTGTTATAACATAAGTACACCATTAAACGCATTTGCTGCTTTTTGGGATTGCTCTACGTTGCAGTCAGCGTTACCACTTGAATAGCACATTCTACTTCCGAAAATTCTAATGGTGTCACATACAATATGAACTTGTAGCTTATGTATGCTTGCAGCCTTGTGTTCATCAAGTTGTCAAACGTAAACAACTTTATATTATATTATATTATATTAAAGTATACAACAAGATAATGTGTGAGCCTCACAGTGCCTGCAGATCAACACCCTGACCCCTGGTTGGTTCTGGTGTCTCATGGGTTTGTAGCGCCCTTTTCTGGTTATGGACCTCAGCGGTGTCAATAGCTCCTTTTATGGCCCCCTCACTATGTTCATAGCCCGTGTGTGTAGAACCTACACTGACCACTGGCTGCTATGGAACCTAACAATGTCGGTTGACCCTAACCAACCCTTGGGTGGGCATGCATCCTTCATGATGTTTGCAGCTCATGACCTAATACCTGCCTGATTATGGACCATTACAGTGTATGGACACCCTTCACTGACCATTGGCAATGTTTTGTAGACTCTGTGTCTGTAGCTCCTCCATAGTCCTGGGTGATTATGTATGAAGACAATGTCTACAACAGCTTCCATTTCCTTTGAATTGGTATGGGGACTCGCAGTGTCTGTAGTCATTTAGCTGACCCTGTGGATTCTTATTGAACATCACAATGTCTTTGGATCCTTAAATGACCATTGCCTTTCAATGGACCATGACTGCTCAGTGTGAGTAGCACAATCAATATCTGGCTCAACTTCAGTCTCATGGTGTTTGTACCCCCCTTCAGAATGTTTGGCTGGATATAGAGCCTCACTTTGTCTATAGGCCCGTCTTTGACCTTTGACTATGTACTTTGATAAGTGTCAGGAATTCCTCTCATTCCCTTCTAGAGATAGCGAGACACACGGGGGAGGTTAACATGGTAACTACCCGATATGTCAATGAGATGGTGGATCAAGAGGGATCCTGCTAGCTATCTGTCCCCCAGAAATGCATCAACTTTGTCTGAAGTGCATTCCTGTCTGTCTTCTACCCTAAACTTCACTTCCTACAATGCACCACAATGCACCACAAGGGGGTTTACCAGTATGCGAACCAGAATATGGAAACTATGATAAACTGCAGAAGACTCTCTGTGAATCCACAGAATTCATGAACACTGATGTGTTGTCTGACCCAAAGAGAAGAATCAGTAGATCACTTGCTGACCATTTACTCCAGTGTCCCATTTACTCCAGTGTCAGCACTTGGGGGATGCTGCATTTGGCCAAAATCGTCCCTAGGGAGTGGGGGCCAGTTTCTGGCCACGCCTGTGCCGGTTTGGAAGAAAAAAATAGATTTTTTTTTTTCCCCAATTTTTTTTTCTTTTAAAAAAAGCCTTATATCCTTCTTAGGTCTTTAAATCAGTACTAACACAGGTTGGGTGTGATATTGTGTACATATGTGTCTATAAAAAGAGCTTAAGCTTAAGTGCTATAGAATAACATTATCATTTGGCCTTGGACGTCTGCTTGGATTCACAGTAATTTGACAGTATGGATTTATACACACAGGTATTAATGATACATATGGTGATCCATTCCTGTATGAAATGTATATCACATTAGTGAAATCATAACCATATTTTTTGTAGTGTACTTAGGAATAATGCTATTTGATGTCACTTTCTGTTTTGTCAAGGGGTGAACGGTTGTGTTTCATCACTTCCTGGGATGTCATTTTGGGGTGGGGTCAAATGACATCACTTCTGGTGATTGTCATCATAGGTCAAGGGTCGCCAGGCGAGGGGTGGCCAACTTTTTTGAGGTGCGGGGTGGACCACTTTTTTTTGGGTGACTGCCTATTTCTTGTCCCAGTCCGACCCTGAGAAGAGATTAATGATTGCCATAGGGCCACCAATGCCAGTGAAAAGAATGTCCTGGTGGCACTACAGACCTCAGATGCTCATGAAACCTCATCATTCCTACTAAAGCATTTTAGAAACCATTACCCAATAAACAATTCATTGATGTTAACAATTAATCGTACATTAAGGAGAATTATGACTGCTGACAGGAATACAAAATTCAGCAGTAGAAAGTCCTCAGTAGTCTTATCGGTATAAAAGGGCCTCAGAAAGTTAAGTCACTGTCTTGTGCCTGAACAAAGCAGACATACATGCTGGGATTCCCTTGCTACAAGGGGAGATTTATGGTGAGAGGAGTAACAGACGGACCGCTGCCTGAGGGATGGCAGTGCAAGCCTTGAGCCAGAGATTGAAGATTTCCATTAGCAAACCCCAGGAAAGGAAATTAGAGGAGACATTCTCATAGGAGGTGCTCAGGAGAATATAAACTACCTGAAAAGGACCCTAAATGTGGGGGGCATACCCATTAAGCTAAGAAACCTAAGGGAAGAGAGACCTGTTGTAAATGGGGGAAAACTCAAGGTCTAGAGGAGAGACTGTTTGCAAATCCTGAAAACCCAAGGTCTATGAGAGGAACCTGTTGTGAATCTGCAGAAAGCCAAAGTCCAGGAGGGACTTGTTGAAAAGAGATTGAAGAAAGCCAAGGTTGAAGTGGGACTTGTTGAAAATCCTGACAAGATTACAGTATAGGTGAGACCAAATATTCCAAATATTCCAATTAGTAGCACCACCCAAAGATGGGAAGAAGCCTACCAATGTTGATAATCAGGCCTGGACAAGTTTGAACAAGGGAAAGGAGTCATTTACCTACGAGAGGCCCTAAGAACCAGGGTGAAAGCAGAAAAGCTCAAAGAAAGTACATACTGTGAATATCTCCTGAAGGGGCCCTCCCAGGAACATTTATTATTTTGGTTTTGATTTGCTGGATGAACATTTGTGACTACAATTAAGACTCCTTGTTTGTACACATCTGAGAAAACTTGTTTATTAACTTAGTGTAACCAGGAGGCTAAAAGAAGGATGACGAGCAGGTGTTGATACGTATCTGCTGGCTACAGCATTTGGAACATTATTTTTAGAATAGTTTGTTGACTTCTGCAAAAGTCATGTAAGAATATGTTTTGTTTTCTGATTTGTTTATGATTTATGATTGTTTTGAGATTTCGAATCTTTGACCTCAAAAGTGGTAAACACTTCAAGAGACACTTTCCGTTAGCCCATTCTTAGCCAATTGTTTAAAGTTATGGATAAAGCTCTTAGACCCTGAAGGTATTTGGTTCAACCCATAGCTGTAAAAATGAAGAATTAACGTATGCTTGTTGAACAGCTTACCTTCTGGTGTCACAGGTATGACATTATATAATATGACATTTATAACATATCTGTACACAAGTGTTTATAGGCGCGACAAGACACGGAGGGGGAAACAAACAAAAACAAATATTACTAGGCTCTGTGTCATTCATATTGTACAAGTGTGGGGAAGAGGGAGAGGAGAAGTCCAGGGGTGGGGAAGGGAGAAGTACAGGTAGCGCAATAAGTGCAGCCAGTGGGGGGGATCATAAGTGCAGAGAGAAGGGACTGAAGGGTTGAAGGTACAGCTCCTTAAGTGCTGGGGGAGCCAGGAGGTGGTGCAAGGGAAACTGGACATGCAGGAGCCTGGGCCCGAGTTCAGATTGTATCCAGGTGACCAGTGCACAGTGCAGTCAGGGACATCAGCAGTGGAGAGGAAGAGAGAAAGCAGAAGCGAAAAGGAAGGTCATGAGTTGCTTCCGGAGGTGGTTCTTCACAAGTTTTAGAGAGTCAGGGAGGTGAGGAGAGAGATCTGCCCCCACCTCTCTGCTTGGTGAAGCGTATGACCCTCAGTGAGTTGGAGGTGGATGAGCAGAGTGGTCGATAAGGAAGACCTTTTGGAAGAGAAAGTTGGAGGAAGAACGGTCCCAGGCCCTAGAAAGCCTTGTGGTTGATGCTGTGGGGTACATTTAAGGCCTAAGGCAGACCCACTTACAACAAAAACTGCATTTCAGCAGTCACCTAAAAACAGCTGTGCTTTTGTAAGCTAAGCACATTGGGGGTGTGATTTGAACACAGCCACCCCAGGAATGACTGCATTGTGTTGCCCTTCATGTGAATCCAGAAAAAAATTACTTAAATACAGAACGACTCTGCACTGCTGTTCTGTCAATTCAAAAACTCAAGGCTGCAAAAGAAAATGTCTAGCATTTCAGACTACATCAAACTGGTGCCTCGTTTTGTTTCGAACATCACAGGTTTCTCTATTTAAACACAGCCCTGCCATGCATTGAATGTGAATACCATCAAATAAGGCCATCCCTCACTGAACGGCATTGTTTTCATCAAGTAAAGTCCATGAACAGAATAAGTATTCTGCTTTAAGTCTGCACGGCTTGGATTGACTTTTTGAAATAAATCAACCCACGCAAAGTACTTCAAAGGAAAGATGCTCTCTCTTACATCGTGTCAGTTACTAAGAAACTATTTTCAGCACATCTCTGTGTCCAAAAACTGACCAGATCTGGGAAGAGCCTTTCAGACAGTTAATGCAAAAGAAACCACATTTTGTGACAGTAACAGGAGAAAAAAAGAACACGTGTCAGCCCGCTTTTGCAAAGCAGAAAAATGACATTTGTAAAATTAAATGTTAAATAAGAATGTGGCTCGCACAGAAAGACAATTTTACATATTGGAAGAGGGGCTTCAAAAATGTGTATATTGTGCATTTTTTTCCCCCAAAAGACAAATCATCCCAGTTAGGCCCAGGAGTTTCTGTCAAACCGGTTTGGCAGAGAAGCTAATGTCACACCTACCCAGAACTGATACTGCAAAGGACATGTGCTCTGTTTTCTGGGACCTTATAGTGTGATAATTACAGGTTCCCCAGACTGCCTGGCAGAACTGCCCCAAGGGCAAAGAGTGGGGGTGAAGCCCTGGGTTTTGCCTCATAGGTCTGATTTTCTCTCTATTCACTCCCAGTATCCTCAGGAGGACTTCAAAGCATAGTCATGGAAACCCCTGACCAAGCCAAGCCTTCCAGGGACATTTGTTTGTGGGGGGTTGAGGACCCCCCACATCTGGGAAAAATTCACCCCATTGATTTGAAAGAGCTACTATACATTATGACATTTGTTTCAGCACCCTAAATAAGCAACAATTTGATATTATGCCATTATTTTATGTGATTTTGGCACAAGTAAAATGAGACTACATGTGTCTTCCTGGCATGTGTTGGACTGGAATGGCAGTAAAAAGGCATTTCTGAGTGAAGCATAAATGGCGTAGATGTAACAGTTGGGAAGAACATGCCGGATACTAGTATGCATATATGTAGCCATATTGTAGATGTTATTTGTCTCCTGAAAACTGCGAAATTGTGTCGAGGTGCGATGCAATGTTGCACAAAATTGGCATTTAACCAGCATATTCCTTGTAAAATATGGGATCTACCTATCTGATTTTTATGATGGTGACTATTCTAAATATAGAGTTTTGTTTCATAACGTTCTTTGGTGAAAAGTAGGCTTGTGAGACAATGGGGGTCATAACATTACACACTCATAAACTAAGGCCACTTCCCTTATACCAATCGGCTCGGACGAAGGTGGGGGCATCAGTAGCCTGACCTATCCCATGCAAGGGGTAAGTTCAGAGTACTTCCGCCCATATTGTAAAAATCCTCTGATGTCACCTTGCCTACAAAAGCAGGAGACAGGGAGACACAAGGATATTCAACATTCAAAATTCACCTTGCAAGATTCCAAGACTCTAGAGCCAGGTCCAGAGGTAGCTCACCCAGAACCACCTATCCAGACCACCTATCCAGAACCTCATTCATCCCAATAATTCAGGGAGAAAGGTGGAAAGGCTACTGACCCATTGAGGAGAATCCAGTGATTAGACCTTTTTGCCCAGCTGATTCATCCCACTGTCCACAGTGACAAGACTTTGCCCAGCTGTTCCCATTTAAGAGAGCCAAGCCGTCCCTGTGACCAGATCTCTTGACCCCGCTGCCCAGTGACCAGATCCTAGGCTCCATTGTCCAGATACCAAGCTGGCTGTCGAAATTAACCAAATCAAGGGTATTTTGTAAGTATCAACATCACCCCACACCCTAAAACTGCATATCCTGCTCTTTTCACTTTCATTTTGTTCAAATCCTATAGAAACCCCATAAAAACCCTAGTCATCTCCCAAACTATCAGTATCCTCTGTTTTGTGTAAATCCTTAGTATTATTATAATAAATTAATTTCCCTATAAAGAGGTACGCGGCGCGGGCTGCTAAAAATTGCAAATGAACCCCCTTTTATGTAGTGTATTTATTTAATAATACAACCATTAAAATATAGTCTTGGTAAAACTAGCCAGTTTGCATCAAAATCCGAATTTGCCCATGTCTTGTGCTTTTCTCTAAAAAACTATTTGCCTTTTTCCCATAAAAACCCATATCATCTTCCCATAAGAGTATCCCTGTAGTATCTCATTGTCTACCAGTGAAATAGTTTATTACAAGCTTTCGGGGCTTCGGCTACTTCGTGTGAGTTTGGTAATATCCTAGATGAGTGACATCAGGATCAATTCATGCTGGAATGCAGAGACAGTAAAATAAGGGAAGCACTCTGGTCCAAAGGAAATCCTTCCTTGGATGAAGTACTTAGGGTTGCAAAAGAAGTAGAACACGGTAATAAATATGTAAAGGAACTAGAAAAAAGAGTAGAGCATGAAAATAAGAAAGAAGAGATATTACAAGCACCAGCAATTCTGACGATTCCAGGACAAGTTTCTGCAAAGAGGAAATTACATTTTAAGAAAGATCTAACATATGAGTAGAAGAAATCTTCTAGGTTCAAGGAAAGGAGAGAAATGAATGACACACAGAGTTGTTATAGGTGTGATAGTATTAATCTTTTAGCAAGCTGCAAAAAATGTCCTGGTATCAAGGAGTTGTGCAAAAGGGGCAATAAGAAGGGACATTTTGCCAACTGCTGCAGCACCAAAATGGAGAATATAGATTATGCTGATGAATTATGTGAAGGACTTGAAGAATGCATGTTTGTAGTAGAAGGGTCATTGCATAACTGACCAATTGAAGATGATGCCGACATGAGAAACCCATGGCAGTAATAGAAGTGGATAACAAACCATTAAGTATGGTAATTGACTCAGGTGCGAAATATACCTTATTACCCAAGTTTTTATTTGAGAAGAATTTCCAAGCAAGCACTGTATTAAATAAGGTTGATGTTAGGCCTGTTGCATATGGTGGCAGGCGCATTGAATTGGAAGGATGGTTCTGGTCCGTGATGAAATTGAAAGACAGTTCTGCGAAAGGGAAAGTTTATGTCTCAAAGAAAGGCATGGAACCACTTCTGAGCTTGTCACATCAAAGGCATTTGAAAATGAAATTACATCCAAATACAGAGGAGGCAGTGTATGCTGTGGATCTGGAAACCATCAACAAGACTCTTACTCAACATTCAGTGTTTAGAGAAGAACTAGGAGTTTTACAGAATTTTCATCACAAGATTAAGTTAAATTATGATTTGGTGATAAAATCGGTGATGAAACAAGAACTTGAAAGAATGGAAGCAGAAGGCATCATTGAAAGAGTCATCTGAATGGGTTTCACCTTTAGTCATAGAACACAAGCCCAATGGGAAGTTAAGGCTATGCATAGATTTCAGGAGTGTGAACAAATGTGTGATCCTTGATAGGCATCCCTTGCCTAATATAACTGAAATGCTAGGAACAATTAAGAATGCTAAGATAATTAGTACTTTGGACTTGAGATCTACATATCATCAAATTATGTTACATCCTTTGTCCAAGAACATTACTGCTTTTATTACCACAGAAGGTTTATTTCGTTGTAGAATGATGCCGTTTGGGCTGGTATCCGCTGCCACAGTTTTCCAGCGTGTAATGTATCAATTGTTCCATCAAATGCAGGGTGTGCTATGTTTTCAAAATGACTTATTAGTCTATGGTATAGATCAGAAAGAACATGACAGTAGAGTCTATAGAGTACTTAATATATTTGAAGAGTCTGGTCTCAGCCTCAGTAAGGAAAAGTGTAAATTCAACAGAACTAGCATACAATATCTGGGCCATGAAGTTTCAAATGAAGGTATTAAGCCGAAGGAAGAGTTGGTTAATACTATCGTACATTTTCCTTGTCCAGATAGTAAGGATAAACTGATTTCGTTTTTGGGTATGGCTGAGTATTACGCAAAATGTATTCCTGGATTACCAAGTAAAATATTTCATATGAGGAAACAAGTGAAGTTTTATTGGAATGGCTGTTGTGAAGATGAGTTCAATAATATAAAGGCGGAATTAAATAATGCTCCCACATTGAAATCGTTTGATGTTAATAGAAGGAGCATACTCACCACAGACGACAGTAAACATGGTTTAGGGGCAGTGTTATCACAGATGGAAGGTGGAGTGGAATATCCAATTGCTTTTGCTTCAAGAGTACTAAAAGAAGCAGCATGTAATTATTCCACTATTGAAAAGGAGTTACTGGCTGTGAAATGGGCAATTGAAAAATGTCATTCATTCTTATAGGGAACCAGATTTTTGGTGAGATCTGACCATAAACCTCTCAAAGAGATTCTTACAACAAAAGGTCTTGGTATGGTTTTGTCAAAAATTAGTAAATGGGTGGCAAGTGTGCAGGAGTACAAATGGGATGTAGAATTTTGTAGAATAAATCTGCTGATTGTCTGTCGAGATTTTGTTGAGACTTTAGATGATGAAGGAAATGATGAAGAACAGATATTGAGTGTGCACCAGGAAATGGTATCAGAAGATGATTGGTTGGAAGCAATAGAGTTTGATGAAATTCTTAAAGAAATTAAGGAGTGATTGGGAAGTTGGGCAAAGAGTAATGATATTAAGAAAGGTGAGCTCCCTGATGCTGTAAGGCATGCATTTGATGAATTTCATATAAACAAAGGTTTAGTGTTGAGGAATGGAAAATGATATCCACCAATTGGTGTTAGGAGAAAAATACTGCAGATAGCACATGAGGGACATCTGGGTATGACCAAAACAAAAAGTTTAGTGAGTCTGAATCTAGGGATGGTGAGGCAATTCCTGTTGCTGAGTCTCAAGGGTCTGCTAGAAGTTCTCCTATGGAATCTATCCATGAGATAACTGGGGGCAGCATTGTTGAGTGTTTTATGGGCGAGGGTGCAGTTTTTAGGAGAATTTTGTTTTGAGTTGAGAGCGGTTGTTTTGGCGCCTGGTTTTGAAAATATGTGATCTTCTGGGCATGCCCAGTGCAGCTCTTAAGGCATTGTTTTGGAGGATTTGTATCCTCTGAGTAATTGATTTGTTGGCGCCAATGTAAAGGGCATTACAGCAATCTAGCCTGGAGAGAATCAGGGCTCTGGCTAGTATCATGCAGTTATCAGTCGACAGAAAGGTTTGCCTGTCTTAATCAGCTTGCAAGTGTAAGCGGTGGCTGAGGCCATTGATTTCACCTGTTTGTCGAAGGAGAGGGTAGAGTCAAGGTACAAGCCAAGGGTATTCACCTCCTTGGCCACCTTGATAAGGTTCCCATCAATAGTGAAGGATAAGTACTCCTGGCCTAGTTTCTTTAGGTTATAGTGGGTGCCCAGGATAAGGAGTCCAGTCTTGTCATCATTCAGGCAAAGACCGTGGGTAGCCATCCATGCCTGGATGATGAGATACACTCTATTCACCAACGCCAAATCCTTGTGAAAATCCCTGGAAAGTGGGAGGAGAATCTGAGTATCATCTGCATAGTTAGTGTAGGTGATATTCAGAAGGTCCAAATCATCAAATAGGGGCTTGGTAAATATGTTGTATAATGTAGGGGAGACACAGGAGCCCTGGGGGATGCCGCACCTGATTGGGATAGGGGCCGCTGCTGCTGACAGGGAGAAGAACCTCATAGTTCTATTGCTCAGGAGTGATTCAATCCCTTTGATGGCCTCTGTAGAGAAATGGGCCGCCGAGTCCAGGTGTCTGCATAAAGCTTTATGGTCCACGAGGTAGAATGCGGTTGAGAGGTCTAGTAATAGGAGTAGTGCTGATTTGCCTTTGTCTCTAAGCTCATCAATCTGGGATTTCAAATTGATGAGGGCGGTTTCCATACCAAGCTAAATGGGTGCACAACATTTGTTCAAAGGATATTATTTCATTTCATTTCTTGAGAGTATTTTCAAACGGGAAGGTTATCCCACTACAATCAAAACAGACAATGGAGTACAATTTGTGTTGGAAGAAATGAAATCATTCTCAATGATAATGGGGTTGAGCACATGACAAGTTCTATTTATCATCCCCAGACTAATGGCATAGGTGAGAGATTGAACAAGGTAATTAGGAATATTATTAGGTGTGATTTGGCCTGCAATTGTGATTAGAAGAAGGTGGTTGAAGATACTGTTGTAGCACATAGATTCACTCCTCATTCCACCACAGAGGTTTCCCCTTTTGAAATGTTAAGAGGTTGTAAACCTAACACGAGAGCATGTCCTGCATGGTTAGGCAGAGCATGTATCAAGAACATTGACTTTGAGAAAGTGGGGAGGAATATTTATCAGAGACAAAAATGTAATGAACAATTGTTTGATGTGAGGAAGGCTGTCAGGAAATGTCGAGTGGAAATGGGAGATTGGGTGAGAATCAAAGTTCCAGTGGTAGTGGTAAAGGTCTTATTCAATGGTCTGATCCGATTCAAGTTGTGAAAAGGTTTCATGGGGCCATTAAAGTATCAGATGGAAGAGTTTGGAATGGTAACAGAGTGTGCAAATGTTCCAAGTAGGAGTGCAGGATTAGAAATAATGATAAAGGTAAGAAGGAGGTAAAGAAGGATAATGTATCTGGAAAGAGTCAATGCTTGGAGAATGTATGCACTAAACGGGCATGTAAAAAATTGCCATATCTCAAGGACTATGAGCGTTGAACTCATGCCTTTATGAATTGCAGTACAAATCATTCTGTACAATCCGTGTGATGTAAATTTGTATATTGTTATGATGTTATTTCTTCCTATTCTGTTATGTTATAGATGTGTCAGTTAATATTTTGCAGTATCAAAATTTTGTTGTTATATAAAGAAGGGAGGTGTGTAGTATCTCATTGTCTACCATTTATGTATTTCATTACCATGCCCACTGGGATCAGAATGATTGGAACATTGTATTACAAGTGCTGGAATGTTATGCAAGCATAGTGTCGAATATGAAACAGTGGGTTTTTAGGAATGATGCAGAGTTAGTCATTTTCTGTTGTAATATTGATGTGGCCGGTGGGCTTAACTCTCTCACTTAATAAACGTAATTTGTAACTTAAATTGCTTAAGAGAATTCTTCAACCACCTTTGCCTTAGTACCCTACCTGTTCTGTGTACTTTGTTCCCCATCACAAAAAAAGATTTCTGATTTTGATTGCTAAGCCTATTTTCTTACCTGTTTGCTTTTTTAAAGTCTGTGAAAAGTAAGAAATTGCAATTCTGCCACGTGTGATTTTTGATGCATTGTTTCATCCCCAAAATCTGTGTTCACGCTGTTTTAGTTACCTGCCCAGGAGCTTGAAAGTTTCCTTTCCTCTTTAGTGTAGCCACCCAAAATTCTGTCTGATCTATCCAACCACAAATATAGACTGACCTCAGAGTAACAAGTGCAATCTGCGTATGCTATTTTGCTAAAGTTTAATGTTTTCATTTTCTTCTGTGATCTTCCATTCTGGAGTGGTGGGTCGGATTCAAAAACTGATTTTTCCCACTTTTTGCTGACTCCTTGCCACTGCTTTCTATCCACACAGAATTTAGTTAGCAGGGATTTGGTCAAGTGTTGCAGGGGGAGTGCATGACATAAGTGCCATCCATGATTGTGAAAAAGAGTGATTTTGTTTTCATTTCTGTGTAAAGTTGATGCAGATGATGTCAGAAAGTTGAATTAATTGTATTATAACATTGTGCATTATATTGTCAGCACACTGGTGATTGCTGCCCTAAAATTTATTCTGCTCTGATTTTTCTGTGAAATTTAAAAAGAAATAAATATTTCTTTGTTACACACCGGCTGGTTCATGGTCCACTGCAACACGGGGTGTTTGTTAAGGTGGGTGTAAGACGGGTTGGGTGCCTCTATAAACCAATAATACAGGGTTCAAATAAAATAAAGTGGCATGTTTATTGTGTGCCACCTTCAGTGTCAGTGGTTGAAGTATCTGACCGGAGTGTGCCGTGGCATAAAACCTGTTACACGTTGGGGGCTCGTGCCGGGATTGGAGTCAGTGTTTCTACCTGTGACAGCCTAACACAGCAGGCTAACTCATTGAATGTAGTGATACTTTTGGTGGTTAGAAAACTGTGTTACACTTTAAAAGTGCCATCCCAAAACTTGTACCCTAGGTATCAGGCTTGTGCATAAAAATAAAGTAAACTTAACCCTAAACTAGACAAGAGCAGAGTAGAGATCTGTCCCTGCATAGATAATTAAATAAAGGAAGCACACTCTTCATAATGAGCACCATAGAGATTAATATAGCTAGGCAGCACCTCCTGTCCAAATTATATGTTAGAGGGGAATTGGCGGAACAGGAGCAGGTAGCCTGGCTAGCTAACGTGATGCAACAGGTCACCTCCATTAACATGGATGTGTGGCAGGACAACGGCCTGTTACATCAAGCCTTGACTGAGATGTATATAACTCCGAATATTAAAGAAGAACAGCTTAAAATGTGCCGACTCACTGCCTACAAATACCTACACATGGTGGTTATGGACGAAAAATATAAAGAATATAGAACCCTTGCGCAAAACCAGTCTGAGCTATTAAACCAAATCCAAAATGAATTAAAACTAGCAGAAGAAAAATTGCAAAAAAGCCAAAATTCTGAGGTAGAATTTGAAAACCACATCAAACAGTTAAAATAGGAGTCGGATGTACAACAACAAACCAACTAAAAAAAAGGGCCAGATTAGCTGCATTTAAAGAAGAGTGTCAAGAAAAGGTTGAGTCCCTGAAAGTGAGTCAACTAAAATTAAACCAAGAGGTGGTATACAATAAAACCTGCTTAGGGGACATGATTGTATTACAGAATCAGATCAAAAAGTTTGAAGAGGAGTATAATAAGTTAATCATTAAAGAACTCCACTCTCAAACGGAATATGAACAAGAACGCCAGAAATGAAGAGCTATCAAACAACAAAGGGATGACCTGCATGAACAGAGGGGCACCCTGTATCAGGAAAAAGATGCCCTATACTAGGAAGTGTGCACATTAAACACAGACCTACAGGAACTGAATGAACTAAAAGAAGAATATGAAAAATTATTGGGGCACACAAGACAAGTTTAAGGTGATCTAGAAGAAACCATCCAAGCTAAACATGTGTAAAGTCAGGAGATGTATCTCCTGCAAAAAAAATTGTCTCTGTGTTCCCAGGCAATACAGGCAACACAAAAAGACAATAAGGAACTCTGTGATGAGAACAGGGGACTCCAGAGCCAGGTAGAAGCCCATGGGAAGGTAATAGAGACAAGTCAAGCCCTGATAGCAGAGCAAAAGGCTCAGACCTTTGCCCACTATCAAGAGGTAGGGGCTGAGAAGTAGAAACTTGGGAAGTTAGAAAAAGAGTGTGCTAGGCTTTATCAAAACTTGAGGGATCCCGGAAAAGTAGAGAGTGGCAGGGCAACCCTGATCACAGCATGATGCCCTCTGTACCAAGGGACTCAAACCGATTTACCACTTTGTATGCACAAGGCACTGCTGACTCCATGTCCCCAGGTTAACATGAACTGGAAACCATGAGGCAGCTGGACTTAAATAGGCCTAGCATGATTGAGCTGACGTGCCAGCGTCCAACAGAGAGTGATGGATGGGAATCCCTATTCAGGTACAAAAACATTATGGTTGAGGGATGTAACCAGGAAAGCTTCTATGAGGAGAAAATCAGGGAGCTAGGCCTGCAGAAACATGACCTACAAAGGAACCACTTGGTTCGCTTTGCAGAGAAAAAGTAGTATGAGTTGAGGCCTCGAAAGAGTATTCTAAAAATCTCCACCCAATCAGGGCAGCGGCGGGATTCTCCTCCAACCCTGGAAGCAGGGAGGAGTCAGAAGACTACTCTCCTGTGTGAAAGAGGGAGTCCAAGGGAAGCACCCAGAGAGCCCAAGGCAAGACAGGGGAGATGAGACTAGGCCCCATCATTCTGGGAGAAACTCACAAGCTCAAAGAATTGGGGCTCACCTAGAGGATAACAAAGGGACTTCAAATAGTAGCAGCTCTGTGTCTGAGGGCAAATCGACTCAGGTGAAGCAGCGAAAGAAGGCTAATTAAAAAAGAGGGCTCTGGTGAAAGACCCCATTAAACAGAATGAAGTTATTAGGAGTTTCATGACCTTGTACCACAAGAAATTCAAATATTCTGTCTGGGAGCATCTGGAGGGATATGAAAAGATGATGACCTCTTTTGACATTAAATATAATGTCAAAAATATAATGTAAAAAAAAAATATGCCAAATGGACGTTTTCTCCAGAGTACTCCAGCTTCTTTGCTGGGCTGGAAGACCAGAATTATTCAAGGTGGTCCACCTACAAGGCGGCCTTCTTGAAACACTTCTCCACATACAGAAACCCCCAGGAGGCTCGGAGGTGGCCTACAATCTGCAGTGTGGATTGGAACAGGCCCCAAGAGAATTTGTTAAGGAGCTAAAGCAGGCATTTGCACAAACTACTAGGCTGGTGCGCACGAATAGTAGTACATTTATAAATAAACTATTTTCATGCACTCCCAAAATAAATTAACACAGCTGGTAAGAGATTTGCACGATGACAGGACCTTGGACTGGGTAATAGAGCAAGCAACCTGGATCTACGAGGTCCAAAAGCCAGCAGAAAACAAAAATACATCCAAAAACCACATGGACCCGAACACCCTTCAGATACATAAACTCTGGCAATGAATTCAACATCTTCCTACACAAGGCTATGCCCGACTTGGGTGAAATGGGTAACCTGGCATATGTGGATGATGTCCTGATTAAAAGCTGTGGAGGAACACATAGCGGAAATCTGCTGTGTTCTGACCCAGTTGAGGGTTGCCGGAGCAAAACTATCCTTCGAGAAGGCTCAGCAGTGTAGGACCTGTGTCAACTACTTTGGACATGAAATCACCCCTGAGGGTCTCTGTCCTCAGGCGAAGAAAGTGGAAGCACTATTAAAACTGAACAACCCACAACTCTGCATGAACTAAGGAGCCTCCTTTGACTGACAAGCTATAGTAGGAAGTTAATTGAGGACTACGCAGAGGTCACAAGACCCTTGGTCTATCTGTTAAAGGGGGGTCAATTGGAAGTGGGGTCCAGAACAAGCCGATGAAGTAAAACAACTCAAAACAAGCCTCTCACAAGTGCCTTGTCTAGCTTACCCTGTCAAAAACAAGTAGTTATTTTTGGAAACAGGGTTCTCGAATACATGATTAACAGCAGTATTATATCAAAAGCATGACAAGGTCAATAAAGTAATCTCCTATGCAAGTAAGGCTTTATCCTCTGTGAAGGAAATATTCAATGATTGTGAGAAGGCACTCTTGGCAATGGTGTGGGCATTGAAAAATTACCAGCCTTTCAACCAGTGGGAACACATCATTGTGGAGACTCTATACCAGCCTTTGCAATACCTCCAAAGTGACAGAATCTGGCCACGAAATGTGAGTAATTCCAGAATTACTTCCTGGATTCTGTCCATGAAATGCTTTCCTGTCAGATGTGTCCAAAACAAGAAGCGTCCTCTCACGCAAAGAATGGCTGACTTGCATGATTTGGCCAGAGAAAACTGTCTCGGGGGCGAAAGTCTCAAAACCCAAGACAACATGGAGGCGTACCTGAATTCCCTGCACAAGGTCTATGAAGAAGACACGTGCAAGGGGATAGCCACACTTTATGTGGACGGGTGCTCCTACCATGTTGACAACCAAGGGGAAAATGAACTGGTGGCTGGGGTTGGGAATGCCTGGGTGAATGATGCCCCAGAACCCTCTGATCGGTACAAAATTGGTCCCCGCAGTAGTCAGGTGGTGGAGTTGATGGCAGTTTACAGGCCATCCTCACTGCTGTGCAACACCGACTCCACAAACTGGTCATAATCACTGATTCAGATATGACAGGAACAGGTTTGTGGAGTACCTGATCACCTGGAAAACCAGAGGCATGCTGTGTGCAAATAATAAAATACTTAAACATGGCAAGCTCATACAACATATTGATGATCTGGTCACCTCTAATGGGATGACCATCTATTGGGAAAAGATTGAGGGTCATTCCAGAATAGATGGACCAGACAAAACAGGAAACAACCTGGCTGATCAGTTGGCCAAAACCAGAGCCATCCAAGGGGATCTCCTTGAGATTGAGTCCCTGTTGGGGGAAATACAGGTCACTGCTGTCACCAGGTCCCAGACAAATGCTCACAATGAACTCTCAACTGCCCAGTGGAGTAAGAAGACCCCAGATGTTGATTTAATTACGGCACAAAAAGAGGATCCGATTATTCCGAAGCCTGATACCAAGTCACGCCCATGACGCGGCCACAGCCGGTCACCTGGGGTTTCATACTACTCTTGAAATCTTGCGGTAGGTTGCATATCACACATGGGGCAGGACTTCAACCAATATTTGAAGGGGTGTCTTGTGTGTGCACAATTTCACTCACACACTGAGCTATGCTCCAGAAGAGGAGGTTGACACTTCCTTGGTTTGATTTACAAGTAGATTTCATTGGGCATGTGATTTGCTCCTCTAGGGGGAACAATTACATGTTAACAGTAACATGCTTGTTCACCAAATGGGTGGAATGTCTCCCGGCCCCAAATTACAAGGCAGAAATAGCAGCTGCCCTGATGATCAACCACATCTTCATGCGTTTTGGCCTTCCGCAAAGGATTGAGCCAGACCGAGGAAGTTACTTCACCAGCGAAGTGATGACAAAGATGTGGGAGATAAATGGGGTAAAAAGGAAACTCCATATTGCATTCCACCAATCCTCTAGTAGGGGAGTTAAGAGGTACAATAAAACCATTGTGAGCATTCTCAAGAAGTTTGAGGCAGATTCTGGGCCAAGTTGGGACATCTAATTACTGCTTGTCCTGATGGCCATCAGATCTACACCATCTTCTGCGACCAAAATGTCTCCATTTGAGCTAATGACTGGTTTAAAAATTGTGCTACCTCAGCATCTGCTCTATAGAACACAAGAGCCGACACTGATAAATGCCTCCACAACACATGAATATTTTGAGAATCTAAAAGAAACACCTTCAGCATGTTTTTGCATACGCTCAGCGGATTCTGGAGACATCGGCAGAGGGGATGAAAACCCACTATGACTTAAAAACAACTAAAAAAGAATACCAAGTATGAGACAGTGTCTACTTGTACTGTTTTCAGAGGAACCAGACTAAGGAGAGAACATTTCTCCCCTCCTGGTACAGTCCCTTTGAAATTGTAGATACAATTTCACCTGTCACCTACAGAATCGGCAACCCCAAAGGAGAGCTGTCAGAAGAGAAATGGTTCCACTTCAATCAATTAAAACGTTGTCCCACGAAACATACTTTGCAGCTGATTGAGTAGCCAAAGGAAAATCAAACAGAGGAGACATTTGTAGAATGAGAAGAAACATAAAAGCAGATGGGAGCATGTAGGTCCATGGGTATATCTATATAACAGGGAGTATTTTTCTTTATTGTAATTGTAAAAATGAAAAAAAGGTGTTGGAAAAATCAAGTGCTCTTGTTTCATTGAGTAATTTACTTGATGTTATTGTCCAAATGTGAGGAAGAGAAACAAATGGGTGTAACTGTAAGCATTGTTCCACGGTTGTAAATCTTCAGGGAAGACTGTCATGTAAATATACTAGAACCTGTTTTTATCTATTTCCTATTAGATAATTAACTTCATTACCTCCTAGTCTGGCGAGTACCTTCCCGGGGACCTGGAAAGGGAACGAAGGCAAGGGGGTGCTGCTCCATACCCTCCAACCGAAAGATGGAATGAAATCCTGGAGTGCCACTCCATACCCTCCAACACAAAGACGGAAGGAGATCTTTGCGTGCCACACACTGATGAAAGAGAACTCTGTCAAATGAACACCACTCTGCCCTACTCTCCCTCAAAAAGATGTCGCGGCAGAGCAGGTGGGATCTATGGGGTACATTTAAGGCCTAAGGCAGACCCACCTACAACAAATATGCATTTCAGCAGTCACCTAAAAATGGCTGTGCTTTTGTCAGCTAAGCACATGGGGGCGAGATTTGAACATGTGAATCGAGAAAATATAACTTAAATACAGAATGGATCTGCACTGCTGTTCTGTCAATTCAAAAACTCAAGACTGCACAAGAAAATGTCTTGCATTCCAGACTGCATCACACTGGTGCCTCCGTTCATTTACAATATCACAGAATTTTGTCCATTTAAACACAGTACTGCCTTGTAGTGCATGTGAATACCACAAAATAAGGCTATCTCTCAATGAACAGCATTGTTTTCATCAAGTAAAGTCAATGAAAAGCAAACAAATTCTGATTTAAGTCTGCACAGCCTAGATTGAATTTTTGAAATAAATCAACACAAGCAAAGTACTTCAAAGGAAAGATGCTCTCTCTCTCTTACATTGTGTCAGTTACCAAGAAACTATTTTCAGCACATCTCTGTGTCCAGAAACTGACCAGATAGTGAAGAGCCTTTCAGAAAGTTAATGCAAAAGAAATGGCAGTCGGTGACAATAACAGGAGAGAAAGAGAAAACATGTAAGCCCACTTTTGCAAATCAGAAAAATTACATTTGTAAAATTAAATGTGAAATAAGACGGTGGCTCGCACAGAAAGACAATTTTACATAGGGGCTGCAAAAATGTGGATATTGTGTTGTTTTTTCCCTAAAAGACAAATTATCCCAGTTCGGCCCAGGAGTTTCTGTCAAACTGGTTTGGCAGCAGAGAGGCCAATGTCGCACCTACCCATGAACTGATACTGCAAAGGGCATGCGCTCTGTTCTCTGGGACCTTATAATGTGATCATTACAGGCTCCCCCAGAATGCCTGGGAGAACTGCCCCAAAGACATAGAGTGGGGGTGAAGCCCTGGGCTTTGCCTCGTAGGTGTGATTTTGTCTCCATTCACTCCCAGTATCCACAGGAGGACTTCAAAGGGTAGTCATGTAATCTCTTGAGAAAGCCAAGCCAGGCATGGACATTTGGCTGTGGTGGAACAGGGGGTTGAGGACCACCAATATCTTGGGAAAAAACACCCCATTGATTTGAAAGAGCTACTGTACATTATGACATATGTTTCAGCACCCTAATAAGCAACAATTTGATAATATGCCAGTATTTTCTGTGATTTTTGGACAAGTAAAATGAGACTGTGTGTGTCTTCCTGGCATGTGGTGGACTGGAATGGCAGTAAAAAGGCATTTCTGAGTGAAGCATACATGGCGTAGACATACAATTTGGGGAGAACATGCCAGATATTAGTATGCATATATGTAGCCAGAATTGTAGATGTTATGTGTCTCCTGAAAACTGCAAAATTGTGCCAAAGGGCGATGCAACATGGCAGAGAATTGGCGTTTGAAGCAGCACATTCCTTGTAAAATTTGGGATCTATCTATCTGATTTTTAACAAGGGGGGTCCGGGGAGTCCCTCTGCCAGACATTAGTCCTGGTAAGAGAGACTTACCCAGAGTCTTTAGCTCACTATCTTTCACAGAGAAGAATTATCCCAAAAATATCAGTCTTTGTCCTGCCCTGGGGCAGTCCAACACCGAAAAGCTAGGCAATTCTCCTCTGAAAAAGAGTACCAACAGTAACCCCAGACACGTGTTTCGGTCTGGTTGGACCTCATCAGTAGCGTGGAGCTGTGCCTCTCTAAGAATAATGAGCAAGGGATCCCCGTCTGGATTTTGCTAGTAACTTTGGATGAGACTCAAAGTTACTTAAATATGCAAATTAACAAGGGGGGTCCTGGGAGTCACTCTGCCAGACATTAGTCCTGGTTACGAGAGACTTACCCAGAGTCTTTAGCTCACTATCTTTCACAGAGAAGAAATATCCCAAAAATATCAGTCTTTGATCTGCCCTAGGACAGTCCAGCACCGAAATGCTAGGCAATTCTCCACTGAACAAGAGTACCAACAGCAACCCCAGACACGTGTTTCGGTCTGGTTGGACCTCATCAGTAGGGTGGAGTTGTGCCTCTCTAAGAATAGTGAGCAAGGGGTCCACGTCTGGATTCCCCTAGTAACTTTGGGTGAGACCCACATTTGCTTAAATATGTAAATTAACAAGGGGGGTCCTGGGAGTCCCTCTGCCAGACATTAGTCCTGGTTACGAGAGACTTACCCAGAGTCTTTAGCTCACTATCTTTCACAGAGAAGAAATATCCCAAAAATATCAGTCTTTGTCCTGCCCTGGGACAGTCCAACACCAAAATGCTAGGCATTTCTCCTCTGAACATGATTCCCAACAGCAACCCCAGACACGTGTTCTGGTCTGATTGGCCCTCATCAGTAGGGTGGAAATGTGCCTCTCTAAGAATAGTGTGCAAGGGGTCCACGTCTGGATTCCCCTAGTAACTTTGGGTGAGACCCAAAGTTACTTACATATGCAAATTAACAAGGGGGGTCCTGGGAGTCCCTCTGCCAGACATTATTTCTGGTTATGAGAGACTTACCCAGAGTCTTTAGCTCACTATCTTTCACAGAGAAGAAATATCCCAAAATTATCAGTCTTTGTCCTACCATGGGCAGTTCAGCATGAAAATGCAAGGCATTTCTCCTCTGAATAGGAGTACCAACAGCAATCCCAGACACATATTTCTGTCTGGTTGGCCCGCATCAGTAGGGTGGAGCTGTGACTCTCTAAGAATAGTGAGCAAGGGTTCCACGTCTGGATTCCCCTAGTAACTTTGGGTGAGACCCAGTTACCTAAATATTCAAATTAACAAGTGGGTCCTGGGAGTGCTTCTGCCAGACATTAGTCCTGGTTACAAGAGACTTACCCAGAGTCTTTAGCTCACTATCTTTCACCGAGAAGAAATAACCCAAAAATAGCAGTCTTTGTCCTGCCCTGGGGCAGTCCAGCCCGAAATGCTAGGCAATTCCCCTCTGAACAAGAGTACCACAGCAACCCCAGACACATATTTCTGTCTGGTTGGACCACATCAGTAGGATGGAGCTGTGCCTCTCTAAGAATAGTGAGCAAGGGGTCCACATCTGGATTCCCCTAGTAACTTTGGGTGAGACCCAAAGTTACTTACATATGCAAATTAACAAGGGGGGTCCTGGGAGTCCCTCTGCCAGACATTAGTTCTGGTTATGAGAGACTTACCCAGAGTCTTTAGCTCACTATCTTTCACAGAGAAGAAATATCCCAAAATTATCAGTCTTTGTCCTACCATGGCCAGTTCAGCATCAAAATGCTAGGCATTTCTCCTCTGAATAGGAGTACCAACAGCAATCCCAGACACATATTTCTGTCTGGTTGGTCCGCATCAGTAGGGTGGAGCTGTGACTCTCTAAGAATAGTGAGCAAGGGTTCCACGTCTGGATTCCCCTAGTAACTTTGGGTGAGACCCAGTTACCTAAATATTCAAATTAACAAGGGGGTCCTGGGAGTGCTTCAGCCAGACATTAGTCCTGGTTACAAGAGACTTACCCAGAGTCTTTAGCTCACTATCTTTCACAGAGAAGAAATATCCCAAAAATAGCAGTCTTTGTCCTGCCCTGGGGCAGTCCAGCCCGAAATGCTAGGCTATTCTCCTCTGAACAAGAGTACCACAGCATCCCCAGACACCTATTTCTGTCTGGTTGGACCACATCAGTAGGGTGGAGCCGTGCCTCTCTAAGAATAGTGAGCAAGGGGTCCACATCTGGATTCCCCTAGTAACATTGGGTGAGACCCAAAGTTACTTAAATATGCAAATTAACAAGGGGGGGTCCTGGGTTTCCCTCTGCCAGACATTAGTCCTGGTTATGAGAGATTTACCCAGAGTCTTTAGCTCACTATCTTTCACAGAGAAGAAATATCCCAAAAATATCAGTCTTTTTCCTGCCCTGGGGCAGTCCAGCACCGAAATGCTAGGCAATTTTCCACTGAACAAGAGTGCCAGCAGCAACCCCAGACATGTGTTTTGGTCTGGTTGGATCTCATCAGTAGGGTGGAGTTGTGCCTCTCTAAGAATAGTGAGCAAGGGGTCCACATCTGGATTCCCCTAGTAACTTTGGGTGAGACCCAGAGTTACTTAAATATGCAAATTAACAAGGGGGGTCTTGGGAGTCCCTCTGCCAGACATTAGTCCTGGTCATGAGAGACTTACCCAGAGTCTTTAGCTCACTATCTTTCACAGAGAAGAAATATCCCACAAATATCAGTCTTTGTCCTGCCTTGCGGCAGTCCAGCACCGAAATTCTAGGCAATTCTCCCCTTAACAAGAGTACCAACTGCAACCCCAGACAAGTGTTTCTGTCTGGTTGGACCTCATCCGTAGGGTGTAGCTGTGCCTCTCTAAGAATAGTGAACAAGGGGTCCACGTCTAGATTCCCCTAGTAACTTTGGGTGAGACCCAAAGTTACTTACATATGCAAATTAACAAGGGGGGTCCGGGGAGTCCCTCTGCCAGACATTAGTCCTGGTTATGAGAGACTTACACAGAGTCTTTAGCTCACTATCTTTCACAGAGAAGAAATATCCCAAAAATATCAGTCTTTGTCCTGCCCTGGGACAGTCCAGCACCGAAATGCTAGGCATTTCTCCTCTGAACATGATTCCCAACAGCAACCCCAGACACGTGTTCTGGTCTGGTTGGCCCTCATCAGTAGGGTGGAAATGTGCCTCTCTAAGAATAGTGTGCAAGGGGTCCACATCTGGATTCCCCTAGTAACTTTGGGTGAGACCCAAAGTTACTTACATATGCAAATTAACAAGGGGGGTCCTGGGAGTCCCTCTGCCAGACATTATTTCTGGTTATGAGAGACTTACCCAGAGTCTTTAGCTCACTATCTTTCACAGAGAAGAAATATCCCAAAATTATCAGTCTTTGTCCTACCATGGGCAGTTCAGCATCAAAATGCTAGGCATTTCTCCTCTGAATAGGAGTACCAACAGCAATCCCAGACACATATTTCTGTCTGGTTGGCCCGCATCAGTAGGGTGGAGCTGTGACTCTCTAAGAATAGTGAGCAAGGGTTCCACGTCTGGATTCCCCTAGTAACTTTGGGTGAGACCCAGTTACCTAAATATTCAAATTAACAAGTGGGTCCTGGGAGTGCTTCTGCCAGACATTAGTCCTGGTTACAAGAGACTTACCCAGAGTCTTTAGCTCACTATCTTTCACCGAGAAGAAATATCCCAAAAATAGCAGTCTTTGTCCTGCCCTCGGGCAGTCCAGCCCGAAATGCTAGGCAATTCTCCTCTGAACAAGAGTACCACAGCAACCCCAGACACATATTTCTGTCTGGTTGGACCACATCAGTAGGGTGGAGCTGTGCCTCTCTAAGAATAGTGAGCAAGGTGTCCACATCTGGATTCCCCTAGTAACTTTGGGTGAGACCCAAAGTTACTTACATATGCAAATTAACAAGGGGGGGTCCTGGGTTTCCCTCTGCCAGACATTAGTCCTGGTTATGAGAGATTTACCCAGAGTCTTTAGCTCACTATCTTTCACAGAGAAGAAATATCCCAAAAATATCAGTCTTTTTCCTGCCCTGGGGCAGTCCAGCACCGAAATGCTAGGCAATTTTCCACTGAACAAGAGTGCCAGCAGCAACCCCAGACACGTGTTTTGGTCTGGTTGAACCTCATCAGTAGGGTGGAGTTGTGCCTCTCTAAGAATAGTGAGCAAGGGGTCCACATCTGGATTCCCCTAGTAACTTTGGGTGAGAACCAGAGTTACTTAAATATGCAAATTAACAAGGGGGGTCCTGGGAGTCCCTCTGCCAGACATTAGTCCTGGTCATGAGAGACTTACCCAGAGTCTTTAGCTCACTATCTTTCACAGAGAAGAAATATCCCACAAATATCAGTCTTTGTCCTGCCTTGTGGCAGTCCAGCACCGAAATTCTAGGCAATTCTCCCCTTAACAAGAGTACCAACAGCAACCCCACACACATGTTTCGGTCAGGTTGGACTTCATCAGTAGGGTGGAGCTGTGCCTCTCTAACAATAGTGAGCAAGGGGTAAGTCTCTCGTAACCAGGACTAATGTCTGGCAGAGGGACTCACAGGACCCCCATTATTTATTTCTATACAAGCAGGAGACAGAGAGACACAGGGATATTCAACATTCAAAATTCACCCTGCAAGATTCCAAGACTCCAGAACCAGGTCCCTAGGTACCTGACCCAGAACCACCTATCCAGATCCACCTATCCAGAATCACCTATACAGAACCTCGTTCATCCAAATAATTCTTGGAGAAAGGAGGAAAGGCTGTTGACCCATTTAGGAGAATCCAGTGACCAGACCTTTTCGCCCAGCAGATTCATCCCGCTGTCCACAGTGACCAGACTTTTCCCAGCTGTTCCCATCCAAGAGAGCACAGCTGTCCCAGTGACCAGATCCTATTCCCCACTGTCAAGAGACCCGGCTGGCTGTCAAAATTACCCAATTTAAGTGTATTTTGTAAGTATCAACATCACGCTGCACCCTAAAACTGCATATCGTGCTCTTTTCCCTTGCATTTTGTTCCAATCCTATAGAACCCCCATAAAAACCCTAGTCATTTCCGAAACTATTAGTATCCTTTGTTTACCCTTTCTCTAGAAGAATCTGTGTTAGTTCATATTTGTTAGCATCTTGCTTTTCCATTTCTTACAAGTATTTGTGTAAATCCTTAGTATTATTTGAAATTAATTAATGAATTCCCCTATAAGGAGGTACACAGCGTGGGCTGGTTAAAATTGCAAATTAACCCCCTTGCATGCAGTGTCTTTCTTTATAACATATGGGGCCTCATTACGAGAATGGAGGTAGCCATGGAGCTATTAGTTCCATGGCTGCCTCCGTTCCGGTCTCCATTACCGGGTTCTTACAATGGGGACTTACCGGGTTACTCCGACATAGGAGGACCTGGTAATTCCTCCTTGCAGGAACCCATCCCCATTCCCATTTGAGCCCCCAGAGGGCTCAATGGGAATGGGGAGGGGCGTAATAACAGGCAGATTACATCTGACCCGTTGTTGCCTCCCTCTTCCCCTCGCGGGACCCGGAAAGCATGCATGGTTTTACCAGGCTTGCGATCCGGGTCCCGCAATGGGAAGCTTGTAATCGGCGCTACCGGAATGAAGGGGGCCGGTGCTGTACCAGCCCCCTTCATTCTGGGAGCGCCAGCCTTATAATGAGGCCCATAGTTTTAGTAAAACTAGCGAGTTTGCATCAAAAAACGAACTTGCCCATGTCTTGTGCTTTTCTCTAAAAAACGATTTACCCTTTTCCCATAAAAACCCATATCTTAATCCCATAAGAGTATCCCCTTTCCCTTAGTATCCTACTTGTTCTGTGTCCTTTGTTACCCATCACAAAAACCGATGTCCGAGTTTGATTGCTAAGCCTAGTTTCTTAGCTGTTTGCTTGTTTTAAGTAAGTAAAAATAAGAAATTGCAATTCTGCCGTGTGTGATTTTTGCTGCATTGTTTCATCCCCAAAATTGTTATTTTAGTTCGCTACCCAGTAGCTTGTAAGTTTCCTTGCCTCTTTGATGCAGCCACCCGAATTTCTGTCTGATCTTTCTTTTTGCAAATGTAGACTGACCTCAGAGTAACAAGTGCAATCCGCGTATGCTATTTTACTCAATTTTAAGGATTCATTTTCTTCTGTGACCTCCCATTCTGGAGTGGTGGTTCGGATTTAAAAAATGATTTTTCACCCTTCTTGCTGACTCCTTGTCACTGCTTTCTATCCACACATAATTTAGTTAGCAGGGGTTTGGGGAAGTGCTGCAGGGGTAATGCATAACATAAGTGGCATCTATGATTGGGAAAAAGAGTGATTTTGTTTTCATTTCTGTGTAAAGTTGATGCAGATGATGTCAGAAAGTTGAATTAATTGTATGATAACATTGTGCATTATATTGCCACCACAATGGTGATTTCTGCCCTAATTTCTTTTCTTCTCTGCTTTTTCTGTAAAATTTAAAAATAAATAAATATTTCTTGGTTACACACCGGCCTGGTTCATAGTCCACTGCAACACAGGGTGTGTGTTAAGGTGGGTGTGAGACGGGTTGGGTGCCTCTTCGAGCCCCCTATGGGGGCTCGAATGGGAATGGGCAATGGTTCCCGGAATGGGGACTTACTGGGTCCTCAATGGTTGAAATGACCCGGTAAATCACTATTTCGGGAACCCGGACCCGGAATGCGGTAAGGGGGTAGCATTGGTGCTAATAGCACTATGGCTACCTCCTACCTCATAATGAGGCCCTACTTGATCCTTGCAGCCACGGAGAGCCAGTGAAGAGATTTCAGAGCTGGTGAGATACGATCCTTGGCTTGAGGCCAATTCAATCAACCACACTAGAGAGTCGCAAAGTGTCTCTAGACAAACACCGAACTCTCGGGTGATACTGGGGGTTCACAGTGTCTCAAGGCCCATACTAGATCCATACCAGACTGGTTATGAGGTCATCCAATGTATGCATACACTTCCAATACCTTTATGTTTAAGACCAGTTCTGTGGGCCTCATTATGTATATGACCTCTTCTGGCTATTAATGGGCATTTGCAACATTTGCAACATGTGCAGGTCCTTGCTGAACCAATGGCAGTTTATGAGGTCTAACTTTATTTGTAAACACCCACATGGTTGGATAGTGAATCTCAAAATGTTTGTATGATCTATTTTTGCTGGTTATTAACGTTCTTCTTGTTTGTAGACCCCTGTCTAGTCCTAACTCTCGATGAGTTTGTATGACACCTCCAGACCTTATCTGATCTCATGCTGGCTATACATCTCTTAATGTTGTGTAACCGCTTCTGGCACCTGGCTGTTATATTACTGCTCGGCATGTCCTCAGGCTCTTTACAGAGAGTATGGCCTCTCCTGGCCTCTGAATGTTTATGGAGCCTCACAGTGCAGCCAGTACACTGTTCTAATCCTGCTGGACCTCTCATCTGCCTTTGACACAATTGACCACTCCTTTCTCTTTCAGACTCTACCTGAATTTAGCCTCCATGACCTCACTCTTGACTGGGTGGCCTTGTACCATTCTGGTTCGTCTTTCACTGTCTTGTGTTTCACAGATACCTCTGATTCAACCTCCCTACCATTTGGCATCTTAGTCTACAAAGTGACCACTGCCCCACTAGTCACTCTTCACACTTCAATGATTGTTATTGTATGGCATATTAAGCAAAACCAACCTTTGGTATATGTCTGCACCACACAGTTTTTGGTAGCGAGCTGAACAGCCAGGCTTATCTCAAGAGGGAATGTGAGCTGTAATGATGTTACACAGAGGTCTACAATCACAAGTGTTGAAATAGAATCTTATACTCAAGGTTTCTTGGTAAAAAATGTATTAATTTATTACACAGTCAGTTAGAAAACATTTACTAAAAGGAGGCAATCAATATCACACAAAAAATATTCTACAGTACTTCACACTATCCGGTTCTGAGGCAATTACACTACTTTGAAGGAGGAGCAAAATGGCATTCAGAGCATTTAAAGTAGGAGCAAAAAGGCAAAAGTTAATAAAATAAATAGGAGAATTATTCTTAAACAGTGCAAGTAGCTTGAGTTCACCAGAGGAGTTGATTCCATGCAATAGGTAGGCCAACGTCAATGGGCTAGAGTCTTGTATAAGTAAAAACGGTTCTGGTAGTTAAATGGAAAAGTTTTTGCCACAGTTCTCAGAAGTAGTTCATAGAAGAACGCTTTATATGTCAGGTCACAAGCTGACTAGGCCTGCAAATTGCCAAAGTTTCACACATTTGCGCAGTGAGAGGTAAGTTCTCTCGGTCGGTTTTCACAGTACCTTAAATTGAAGAAAAAGATGCAGCTGAGGACTTCTGTTCTTGGCAGTTCCTGCAGATCTCGCTGTTCCTAAGCCTCAGTCATGGGGTTCAAGATGGAGGATGTTGGGGGACTTCTGCACTGCACATGAACTGGTCACAAAGCTGACAAACTGGCAAATCTTTGATTCCGGTAGCTGTCGTCAAGTACACAAACTGGTCTCCTTCTCCCTGGCTATTCGGTTTCCTGCAGCACTCTGCGGAAAATACAACCAGCTCTGAGAATGGTATCCTGGTGGCTTATGAGTTGATTGGTCCCACCAACTCAAAGGGAGTAGTCGTCCATGAAGGGCTTCTCTGTCGAGATGATCTTGGTGATTTGGACCTGCAGCAGGGCTTCACTGGGCAAACCAACGGTCCAGGTGTTGTAGCAGCCATCCTCTGCCAGCTCATCTTTGGTTCCAGTGGTCGACTCTGCCTTCCAAGCCAAGAGACTTGTCTTTTAAACAGTTTTCCCCCATTCATTCCCGCCTAGCTGCCATTCACCCAGCAGGGTGGCTGTCATTGCCGGACAGGCAGCTATCCAATCACGCCAGAGTGCATTTGGGTCTCCTAGGAGACTAAGCACAGGGAGTTTCGGGCACCTCCCTCACTTCCTGCCCACCCCAGACCTCAGGAAACAGAGGCGGTCTTCAGTCCTGAACCCTGCCAAAGGCATAGGAACAAAGGGACCAAACCTAGTTTGGCGCACAGAGACAAACTCTAGAAGGACCTTACCAAAAAGAAATAGAAGACCGGGACCTGTTTAAACAATGGAGGCTCAGACGTCATCTTGAAAAACATGGATGCCACAATTTAACGCTACCGGTGTTCGCGGTTGGGAAAAATCATGGTAGTTTGTTGTAAAACCACTGCCACCAGCGATTTCGAGAAGAAAGGATAGAATTTGACTGCTACATGAGTTTCTAGTCATAGGGGATACTAGGTAACCACCCCAGCAAACTAGGCAACCGGTACACCTAGACATGCGCAGGCAATAGGACGAGAGGGTACGGGTCCCGGCTTTGCAAAAACCCACCGTACCACTCACCAGAGCCGGGTGTGGCTATTGAGTGTGGGGCAGCACCTCGATAGACCGGGTCCGGAGGGTCTCGGATCAAGGCGGACAAGTTCATATAACAAAGGGAAAATTTGTGGGCTTGATCTATTCTTTTTTCTTTCTGCATATGGCCATTTGGACAGTTCAGGAGATTACAAGGTGAACAGGGATACGGGAACCTAGCTCCGCAAGGTGGTGGAAGGCAGAGCCGCATCATGCTATCTCGACTAGTACTGGGTATAACGAGGAAAATAAGTGGAAACAGTAAGAGTCTTATATAAGGAGAAGACTCAGAAGAGTATTTAGAAACGCTTCATCTTTTTCTTTTTTCTTTGGTAAGGGGGTAGTGCATAAGGGAGTAAGATAGGGAACGGGCTGGCATATCAAGAAAAAATTGTAAGAGTAAGGGGAACAGGAAGGGAGGATTTATATGAAGTGTTACATGTGATGTGTTTTACGGTTATTTTTGTGTAATCGTCTTGTTATGTTTGTTGTTTATAATGTACATGGATAAGCGATGACAAAAAGTAGTAGTGTATAATTGTTTTTACGCAATCTTTCGTAGTAAGTGTGACAGATTCTATAGTATAAAATACAGTGCCACTGAGGTGACAAAAGAAGTGAAGTATTGAAGTATTGTGAATTACATTGTTGTTATACTGACTCACAAGTTTGGGAAGGCATTGTTAAAACAGGATGGGTGCGGAGACACCATTGTCACATATCTGCCAAAGCTTTCCAGGATATGCAGATAGGATCACCAAGTACCACGACCAGTGGATTACAAAGTTGAAAGGGGAAGGCTTAGCCCAGGTATAGCCCAAAGGAGGATCGTTCGATAAGAATGTCCTCGATACGGTAGCCACCTGTTTGTTTGTGAAGTACAAAGGCAAACAATTGCAGAATAGACGAGAAATATTAGATTTATGGAGGCTCTTCAAGGAAGTGCCTCCCAGCAAGGCAAAGGAACAGGGCACATCTCCCCTATCAGCAAATAATAATGAAATGGACGGGGAAGAGAAGGAAGGTAAGATAGAGGTCACCCGAGTATATCCCCTCTGGCCAAAACCAGTACCAGCAGAAGGGTATAGAGACCCAGTGTATGTGTCAAAACCCATGCCCCCCTTCACACCACAACCAACAGTCCCAGCACCACACCCATATGAGTGTCCATGAGCAAGTGGACAGGTGAGTACCCCTGAAATAGATATCGAAAAGTTCACTCAAGATTTAAATTCCCGGTTAAGAATGGCCCTAACAGAATTATCACGATTGAGGGATATATGTGAACAAGGAAGCTTAGGTACCCCCAGAGTAGAACAAACACAGATGTCACAACCACATGAGAGCTCAACGGAGGAGGGGTGGAAGAAGGGAGAAATATTGTTTCAGAATTAATGATACACCCACGAGAATAATAGAAATAGATCAGGCTGTTAGCGAGGTGGGTGCAGAGAGGGGGGCATGGCATCGGATAGAGAGGAGGAATATTGGTGTGACTTGGAAGAGCAAGAAGAAGAAGAGAGAAGGTTGGGGTGTGAAACAGGTGGGGTGGCAGCAGAAATAGAACAGTCTCCCTTGGGGAGGGTGATGGAAGAAGAATGGAATGGAAGGTTGAGGAATAGGATGGGACGAATGGCGATGTTGGGGAAAAAGGGAGCAAAGGTGAGTACAGGGAAATCAAAAGGAAATACATTACAATTACCATTGATACATAGAGGGGGAGGAAGACCCAATTATATACCCTGGGCCCAGTTGGATAAAGCAAATTTACTAAAAACTCTACCCCCGCTCTAGGGAGGGGCAAGTAAGTGGATATATGCCTTTGAGAGGAATACTGCAGGTTTCCCTTGGTGGTAGGTGATGTCAAATGTTTATTAGTGTCTGCAGTAGGTGATCAAGCCAACATGATGTGGGCAAAGGCAGGCTTCCCTGGAATAACACTAGACTGTGACCGCCATGAAGGGGCATCTTTTAACACAGTAAGCAAGAGTATGGGATGCACTAAGAGAAACTTTTCAGATACACCAGATTTACAGTCTTTATTGCAGTGCAGAATGGGAGAGGAGGAGGATGCGATGGCCTTCATTCGCCGGGTGCAGGAGATGTGGAGGGCGGAGATGGGCACGGCTTGGGATAAATCAACCTCCCTGCTCTATTTCATAATCAAAAGAGGGCTCCTGAAATAAGTTCAGAAGTCTCTTGATAAAATAGCTGGGATAGAAGCCAAGACCTGGCCAGAAATACAGAGCATTATAGTGCACCATTGCAAAAGAATAAAAGAAAGAAAAAGAGAGATAGTTCAAAAGAGACTAGTAGATGATGCAAAATTAATTCAGACAAAACTAGTGAAGGTCACCACAGCGGTAGCCGCCCTCCCAACAAGAAAGGGAACGACAGGAGGAGGAAAGGCAGATAGCCATACAAGAAAGGATAGCCGCAAACTGGGCAGGGAATGGACAGGAGCAATGGAATGGAGAAGAACAATGCGGAGGGCCACAATGGCAAGTAAGGAGCGCCCGTGGAGGACAAGGTCGATACAGGGAGTCCAGAGGGGATGGGCACAGGTACGGAGGGTATGGAGGACAAGGTCCCAGGGGAGGAGGACAAGGGGCATGCTGGAACTGTGGGAGGTGGAGACATTTTTCAAGAGAGTGTCGAAGCTGGCCCATGAACTCATATCAGAACAAACAACAGTATGGCCACCCCCACGTAGGAAGCCCACATGGGCTTCCTAAGGGTGGCTGTAGGAGAGAAGAGCAGCCCGATCCCAGGTATATAGACGAACACAGAGCGCCTCCCCAAAACACACAACAACACCCAAAGTCCCGAGAGAAAATGGTCTCGGTTCACGGCAAGTCCTTTGTCACAACAACAAATGGTGCCCCAGCACCTTTCAGAGGAGTAGCAGTAGTATCAGGCTACGTTTTGACAGCGGGGAGGACACAAGGTACTCCGCATGGGACAGCGCACAGGGTGCGCTTGCATGTCCAATACTCTCAATGACCCTCAACGCAGCAGAGGAACCACTGGTGGGGGCGGAGATAGGGAACAAACAGTTCATTTTTATGGTGGACTCGGGAGCAGAAAAATTGTTCCCACAAGAAGGAAAGTTCACGCTGTCTACTCATAAAATGGAGACGCTGGGGTTTCTGGGGCGGTGGTCGAGGTTCCATATACATAAGAATTGGAGGTAACAGTGGGGGGAAAAACAGTGCGAGCACCCCTACTGTATTACGAAGACTAGCCTATAAATTTACTGGGGAGGGATCTCCTTAGCAAGCTCAATATGACTATCTCATTTACAGAGAGAGGGATAATGTGTTCAACCCCTGGGATATGTGCGATGCGAGCAATGCTAGTAATACACATACAAGCCATGGCACAGCAGGTGCATGGAATACGAGTAGATTCGGACATGTTCCTCCAAGGGTTAAAAACATTTGCGAGAGTTGTGCCCGAGTTAAAATGTCAAGAAAGGAGAGTGTCATCAGAATTTGTGTTTCGTCCCATAGCACGCCCCGAGATAGTGCCTGGGTCGGTGGTGTCCCTAGACTTGCATGGGGTACAGGTATCATCACAAAGGATAGCAGTGATTGGATTAGACATCGATGGATGTGAATGGCAAACAGTGTTGTGCATAAATGCCAACACAGCCTCGCAAAATTTGTCTGATGAGGAACCTTTCACGGACTCAGACAGTGATGGGGAAATAATAATGGAGATCGCAATTCCATGTGACATAATGATTCAGAACAAAAAATTGCCACTCCCATTTATGGCCGTAGTGAGCGCACCACCAGCATTTTTCAATGAAGACATGCAACATGTGCCAGAAGACTTGTGGACAGCTGACCCACATGACATGGGATTGTTGCATGAGGCGACACCTGTCAAAATAAAATTCAAGTCAGGGGCATTATTGCCCTGTGCAAAACAATACCATGTGTCATGAGAAGAAGAAGAAGGAATAAAAGAAACAATACACGCCCTGTTACATCAAGGGATCATAGTACCTACAAATTCTCCTTTTAACACTTGTATCTATCCCATCAAGAAGTCAAAGGGAGGGGCTTGGAGGATGATACAGGATCTTAATAACATCATACAAAAAGAGTTCCCACTTCTCCCGAACCCTGCATCTATCCTGTGCAGCATACCCAAAGATGCGTCATGTTTCACAGTGGTGGATTTGAAGAATGCATTTTACTCAGTACCACTGGATCCCGAGTCACAGTATCTGACAGCCTTTACCCTAGGGGGTGAAAGATACTGCAGATTGCCCCAGGGATACTGTGAATGTCCAAGTATATTTCACAGAATTTTACATGAAGATCTTGGAAATATTGACACAAAGGGCACAATCATTCACTACGTAGATGATCTCTTGATTTGTGGAAAGAATGAGGATGAATGCAGACAGGATTCTGTAACACTATTGACATTACTGACACACAGGGGTTACGAGGTGGACAAAGAGAAATTGCAATATTGTTTGACAGAATTATTAGATTTGGGCCAGCTGATATCAAAAGATGGCAAAAGAATAATACCCGTCAGAGTAGCTGCAGCGTGAGCTGTAAGCGACCCAAAGACAGTGAAAGAGATGCAGAAATTTCTCAGCATGGGCAATTATTGCTGTGCCTGGACATCAGAATATGCGGGTTACACAAAACCCCTCCTACAAGCCCTAAAAGAAGCACAAAAGGAAAATGTAACAATACAATGGACAAAAGTGATGCATACTGCCTTCAACACATTGAAAGAACTGGTATCAACGGCACCCGTCCTAGCCACACCAGATTATGAGCGAGAATTGTATTTATTTTCACATTGTTATGGGACACTCATGACAGCAGTACTGACACAAAAAACATCATTGGGCTTCAAGCCTCTAGCGTACTACAGTGGTACACTAGATGTTGTGATGCAAGGACACTTCACTTGCGAACAAGCTCTCACAGCCGCAGTGTACGCCATTGAAAAAAGTGCAACAATTGTGATGGTATGCTCCATGACTCTACACATGGAGCTTTCACTATTTGCCATACTTGAATGGTCAAAAAGTACATTAACAACACAGAGAGCCACAGCCTATGAAATAATACCGTTGAGTGCAAACATACACATAGTGCGGTGTAAAACAGTGAACCCAGCCACATTTCTCACAGAAACATGCACAATAGAAGATATGCAAATTCACGATTGTGCCACATACAGAGGGGAAGATGACGGTACACCCACAGCAAATGAAGATGCACTGACTGAAGGAGAGGTATATTTTGCAGATGGATCAGCATCAATAAATTTAAAAACAGGAGAAAAACATGTAGGGGCGGCAGTAATACGATTGGAGGAAGGAGAGTATGAAGTGATTGTTCAAAATAGATTACCTGCCCATTTTTCAGCACAAGCAGTCGAACTAGGGACGCTAAAAGGAAGTGCAGTGACAATATACACTGACTCCGCATACATGACCACAACAGTACGGTTCAGGGTGAAAGGGTTGAATGAAATTGCTTCAAATGCAATGGTTTCAAACCAAATGGACTGAAAATAAAACAAAGTTTTTTTTGGGGGGGGTACCTGCCCAAACTCCCATTTTTACGGTAAAAAACATTTTTTTTCCTATGCGAAAGCTAAAAAAAAATACATTTCAATAAGGGCATTTGACTTTTTTGTTTTCGTTCCTTTTGTTTCTAAACTATTGTATTTCGAAACAATGTATTCGACCCTTTAACTGGACACCAACAGTACATGGGGGATTGGCCCGTTGGGGAAGGAGAGGATTTAGAAGAGCAGAAGGGTCCCCTGTGCAGCATGCTGAGTTGCTTGCAGAATTAATAGAAGCATTAAAGGAACCAACAGTTGTAGCACTAGTGAAATGCTAGGCCCACACAAACAAGAATGAGGTTATCTTACTAGGAAATGCGGCAGCGGACGCTGCTGCCAAAGAAGCGTCTTAACTAACAAGGGCAACTACAGGTGAGTACATATTACAAATGCACGTGGAGGAAGAACAAGGGGAGGGGTACAACTCCATGCCAGTTTCCCAAATATTAGAGTTACAGCAGTATGGACCAGCTGAGGAAACGGAACTATGGGAAAAGAGGAGGTGTAGTCAATCATCCACTGACCTTCTCTGGTGTCAGAACAACACATGTAAAGTAGTATTGACACAGAAACTATTAGAAATAGCATTTCAGCAGCTTCACTTCCCAGCCCACAATGCTAAACAACATATAGCAGTAGACATACAGGAACATTGGTTTGTGCCAGGACTACAAGAACAGATATCAAAAATGGTGATAGAAAGTACTACATGTTAAACATATAATTCAGGAATCACATTGAGACCATTACAAGGAACATTGCCAAAGTCAGTTGGACCCTTCCGTGAACAGCATATAGACTATGCAGACATGGGAGAAAGGTGTAATGGATCGCGGTACTTGACAGTGGGAGTGTGCCCCTTCTCAAGGTGGGTGGAGGTGGGCCCCTGCGCCCACCCAGATGCAAAATGTGCAGCAAAGTTCCTATTGAGGGAGGTCTTTTCCCACAGGGGGATATGTGATGTTATATGTTCCAACAATGGAAGGCATTTCGTCAACGAGTTATTCAAAGCAGTGACAACAATACTGGGGATTACTCACAAATTATGCACGATTTATCACCCGCAATCAAATGGAATTATTGAGAAAATTAACAGACTCCTTAAAAGTAGGCTGTCAAAACTATGTCACACATTAAAGAGAAACTGAGTGTATTGTTTACCATTGGCCCTATTCGAACTGAGAAACCAACCCAGTAAGAACAACCACTTGTCCCCCCATGAGATAGTGACAGGGAGACGCACGCACACAGCACACTCCCCATTGCAAAGACAATCAGATGCACACAGAAGTGCAACGGTGTTGAGTGAAGAGATTCACAAGTATTTGAAACAAAGCAGGGCTTATGGTTGCCAAACAGCTAGCAGCCTCTTTCACTCAATAAACAGCGAGTGACACAGTAACACCAGGCACAGATAGCCCAAATGGCTAGCTAATGCAAGGGGAGATGGTCTATGTGAGAAGCTTTGTACGTTGGTGGAATGCACCAGATTCCATGGCCCATATGAAGTAGTAAATTGCACGCCTACAGAAGTGAAGGTGAAGGGCTTGAGATATTGGACCCATTTGTCTGACGTACGCAAAGCATATGACACCGTAGGACAAAATGAAGAAGCAAACAGGTCAGAAGGAGAAACACAAACATAAAAAGAGAAACAGACATAAGTGATAAAAGATCTGAAACAAAAGAAGGAAGGAAAATTAAAATGATAAAATGGGGTGTAAATATTGTGTTATAAATGAAAAATGTGAAGAAAGGAGAAGAAATCTGTTTCCAAAAAGTAATTGCATTGCAATAATAGTAATAATAGGGACTCTCTCTCTCTCTCTCTCTCTCTCTCTCTCTCTCTCTCTCTCTCTCTCTCTCTCCCTCTGTCTCTCTCTCTCTCTCTCTCTCTCTCTCTTTCTCTCTCTCTCTCTCTCTCGCTCTTGTTCTCTCTATCTCTCTCTTTCACTCTCTTTCATATCGATGGTCTAGATTTCATAATGATGTTTTCGAATAGACACAAGAATATTAAGTGCTACAAAATGTATATTAGTGGCTGGGACTGGACACAATAGAAGACCCACAACATCCACACCGGTCTAACAAATCGTACGCAGACATGAGCACAACCACAAAACAGACAACTAATGAGAGCTGCTATGTGTGTTCTCTGATACCCCATGCCTCGGGTACTCCTAAAGTAAAGTTACCACAAAGGTCACCTGTTGCAGAGGCACAGTGTCTCCTTCATCTTGCACTATGCAAAATAAAAAATATGTTTCAAGCACACACTGTCTCATTTGAAATGCTGCAGAATGTAAAGACGTGCTACGCGAAACCCCTAGGAGTAATATGCCTGAAAGAACCTTTCTTAGTGATCAAAAGAATATTATATTCGGACAATAAGTGGCAAAACGAGCAAATAACATGTAAAGCAGAGGCACTACGAGGACTGTCGGATGAAAAATTGCAATGGATCCAGAGGACATGCACCCCGGTATGGACTTAACACATCGCAAAGCTCACGTGGGTCATGGCCCTTGAAAAGCCATTCAAACTGCAAAAGGAGATTTCCTATGAGCTGTGCTTCCATGGAGAAGGAAAGGTAAATATGGGCGCAAACAAGAACTGTAGGAAAACACTCATCATCCCAGACATGAAAAAAGGAACTGCTGCATTAATGGACAATTACTGGGTTTGCGGTAAACAGGCGTACCTGCACCTTCCACAGTCATAGAGAGGCACATGCTCCCTGGCAACACTGCATTCCGCAATGATGGTAATACCCGAAAGTCATATCCAAAGGGAGAGGGAGCCATCAACACTCAAAGATCCGGAGCCCCTGCTAACAACTGAAGATACCCCCATATACGCCCTTCACGAGGAGAGGTTGCAGAGCGCATTCTCATGAAAAAGAAGATCATCAAACTACATCTCCAGGGCATCCTCTGAACATTTGCCACAGATTCCAGATCGATTTCGGTTGTTCAATTCCACTGAGACATTCTTTGCTTCCCTTGTTCCCAGCACCCAAGCATGAGCAAACGCAAAATGGCTCCAAATCACCCACTGGCAACGTATCCAATTGGCCAACGACACAGAAGAGGGGTTCAATGTAATCAAGGTGGAGCTAAGGGCCCTGCGGTTCATGACGATGCAGAACAGGTATGTACTAGACCTGTTGACAGCAATGGATGGAGGTGTTTGCCGAAAAATCGGCAGCACATGCTTCACTTTCGTACCTTCTGGAGACGCGGACAATGGAACTCTTTTGCATTTCATAGCAGCCATGAACAACCTTGGCGAGCGCATGAGAGAAGAAGGAGGGGTACAGCCTAGAACTTGGTTCGACAACATGTTTTCATAGGTACCCCCTGACTCAGAATTTCCGTCAAACTATTGGTACCCCCCATCGTTTTTTTATGCTTTTAATTTTTTGTTGCATGTGCCAGTTAGGCCTAAGGTGCTGTGCAAATTCTGTACCTAACAGTGCAATGATGATGGTGACAATGAGCAGTGCAAAAGGAGTGGTACAGGTGACACACGAGGCACAATTACAAACAGGAGATGGCTCAGAGCCAAAATATAGACTGATGGCCATTTACATTGTAGACAGATTATATCACACAACAATAAAAGAGCCCCATTAATTAGCATGGTATGATGAGGTGTGGGTCGATCTGGAAGGGGATGGAGGTTGTATTTACATGACCTGTACCCCAGAAGAATATGCTAGGGCTGGGAAAGCCTGTGGACAGTGTACAGGGCATGGATGCCACGAAAGGGACACCTGCATGGGATGAGGCAGTGGCAGAGGAAGCAGAGTGTAAAAGACTGGGTGAAGTAAAATATTTGTTACTTAAGTAACAAAAGGGGGGAATGTATGGGAAGAAAGGTCTTTTTAGGCCCCCTCCCCTCCATCCCTGCTCACCTGCACACAATGCTCATCCCACGGCTGCCCATGCACCTGTGACCAGAGGTGCGGGACAGCCGCAGAACGACACATACGGATGCAACGTTCATCAGAGGGCTGAAATGGTTCAATTACTGACTCCATTTTGTACTAAACCTGACATTTTTGTAAATGCTAAAGCAGGCCTCACAGCAAAGCCAGCCTGCAGGCCTGCAGCTCTCCCCTTTGGCTGTGCACATCAAGAGAGCTACTCCCTCCCACCTCCTCTGCTCTGTGTCCCTGCAGCAGCCCTGTTCTCACGAGAGACTGGGCATGAACAGATACAAGTCAAACACTGTGGGCCTCATTACACGGTAGGCGGTGAGCCATGGCGCTATTAGCGCCATGGCTCATGCCGGTAAAATACCGGCACCGCCTTGGCGGAAAGGGGATTTACCGCCCCATCCCAAGGTTGGAGGGGCGGTAAATCCCCCTTCCGCCATTGCCCTTCCCCATTCCCATTTCTGCCCCATAGGGCTCAATGGGAATGGGGAAGGCGCTAATTACGGCACCGCAATTTAGCGGTGCCGTAATTAGCTCCGAGGTCCCTTAGCGGGTTGGTATTTAACGCCTGCAAAAAGCAGGCGTTAAAACTCCAACCCGCTAAGGGACCTCGTAGTAAGGCGGCAGGGATTTACCGGTACCGGTATTTTACCGGTACCGGTAAATCCCTACCACCTACCGTGTAATGAGGCCCTGTATCTCTTACCTTCCTCCTTCCATCACTGACCTGTGAATGACTGGGCATGAGCTTGGGCCGGGAGAAAACAATCCATCTCCACAAACACACCACATGAATTGCAGACTCTACCCTAAAGATATATAACATGTATAACCCCCAACCTCACACCCCTTTTGATGTAACATATGCATGCCCCATGACTGTATGCCACCCTGTTTCACCCACAACACTAATCCCCTTCTGAGTTTTTGCATGAGAGAACTGTTTTTTGAGATTATATAAAACGATCAATACCTAAACTGTTTAAATTAATCGTAATGAGTATGATGTCATGATCCACACGTTGATGTTCTATAATGTTGGTCACCTATCGTTCACTACCAAAAGGAGCCCACAGATGTATGAGATGTCAGGTGATTTGTTTGTTATGACGCCAAATGTATAGTTCACATACCCACTGGTGTCCCAATAATATGTATATCCGCAAATTTATTTAAATGGTATACGATTTTTATGCATACAGTATAAATGGGGAAGCCTCGGGGCTAATATAAATAGAGCCATTGTTGTAACACAATGGCCCTCATTACGACCCTGGCGGAAATCGAAAAACGATGGCGGAAATGTAATACCGCCATCGAATACCGCTCGGTGCGATTATGACCCGTCACCGTAAAGTACGATGCCATTAGCGACACCGTAGTGAACGCCAACGCTAACTGCACCAAGTACGCGCACGCGCGCCATGCAAAACCGTAATTACCACCATGGCGCAACGGTACGCGAATTCTTACCCTAGCGGACATTTACTTAACGCCATCAAGCATGGCGGAAAGTACCATTCCGCCATGGTGAGAATTACGGCATCGTGAACCAACCGTAAATGGCCCTACTGAGTGCCTGTACACCACTCCCTGCCCACATTGCACAACTCCTCGTAGGTGCAATGAAGTTACACAATGCAACCAGTGAAATGTACAAGTCACCCATGCATGCCAACGAACAAATGAATGTAGGGGCTCCAAGTGCCTTGTGAGTGGCCATCCATATTTGGCATGTCACCATTGCCGTACTGATGCAGCACAGGCATGTGAAGGTTCAAGTACAGCAATATGAACTGAAATATGAGACAAAACAACAACAGGCCCCCATCGCTTGACACCAGTGTAAGGCAACATTCAAAGCAGTATCCTGAGGGAGACTGCACCAGCCCTGTACTCTTGCCAGTAAACAAACCAACCATCAGCATAAGCATGTACCACACAAGTTGGCAGAGTGACTGAGCAGCCAGGCTCATCTCAAGAGGGGCCAATGGGAGCTGCAGGGCACAGATGGCATGAATACAGAAGCTATTCCAATGGACATGACCTCAGTCTCCCTCCAAGAAACGCACGCAAACACAGGCACGTGTGACCAGCCGTTTTCTGATAATCACATCATTCCACCAATCCACCTGGCTGACCGGCATCTGTTACACAAAAGCTAATCCCCCGCCCCTGAGCATGACATCATTAAAACAGTCATAATGGCAGCCCCTATCCCTGACCTTACTGGGCTTCGTAGGCAAACGCGGCCAGTACAGTACCACGCAACTATACTCAGAAGCCGGAACCCAATGCAGATCGTCTCACAATACATCGCTCCACAAATAGGAATATGCTACATTACTTGCAAAGAATAACGCTACACGGTTAATATCAGAATAAAAATTTAATGCACATCAAATTCACCAAGCCCATACAGCTATTAGGTCATAAACTCCAAAATATTTTTCATTACTGTGGGCTGCATCCGCAATAAATGACCAGCTTCTTCTTGTGTGACGCCCTGTTCCTTCATGGTACACAGGGGCTACATTCACGTTCAAAAAGGCAACATGGAAGCGCCTAGAACCGCAGGGCCGTCCCATTAGGTAGGCACTAGTCCAGCTGAAAGGTTGATATGTTGCTCCTAGCCACTAGTACTGCGTAAGGGCATGTGGCCCATTGGCGATCGTCCCATAAGATCGTAATGGTGCTCCACTGATTAACTCGAAGCAGCAGGTGTCGGGAGTAAAAGCCATCTGCAGGAGTGGCATACAGATGGCAGCGGCAAAAGGGGAGGAGATACCTGTCACCCAAATGAAATGAAAAAGAATAGTATGGGCATCAGAACTTCATTTGTATTACTCACTTCAATGATCACACTAAATCTACAGCCATATGCATGCTAGCCCACTCAAAAGGATTATTTCCACCCAAAAATCACTTGCGAATCATAACTATATAAATCGAGGTGAAAACACTATTACAAACGAGTGTTTGTGTGCATGCGTCTGTTAAAACAGAATCCATTTGATGGGATTAGTAACGTGCATAGACACAAGTGTTTGAAGGCGCGTCGAGACAGGGAGGGTTCAACAAGGGCAGATAGACAATGGTCCCACTATGGCAGCTCTGCATCACATAGCGCAGGGGAAGGGGATAGATTCCAAAAAGCCATGTACATGGCAAACTCTCAATTAAATCATCTGTCCATGCATCCATACATCATTCCCTCATCCCGGTATAAAAACGCCTGATTATTTACTCACATAACATTTGAAATTTCCATTGAGTCTGTGCGTAATGCAGTCTGCAAAATCCACTGTGCTCCAGCCCGGAATTCTAGTGTTGTGAAGTAACATGTATTTGGGAACGTCCTGCCTTATCGTCCACTACGCTATTGCGCATCCCATACTATTCATATCAATCATTGCATTCTCGCCATGGCCCCTGTCCCAAGGACATTAAACAATAGAACGTTATATTTGCAGTCAGACCTGTGGGCGTCTCCTCGCCGCTAGCTGAAAACCGAAAGCGCTGTCCTTCGAATTCCTCATTTGCAACATCACGTCGAAAAGGCATCTGTGACCGCTTGAAATCACAAATTCATCCATGTAGTGCGGCAGTGTGTGAAAATGGCAACTGGCTTCACTCACAAATGGGACGCCCCGCCCGTCGGTGAACCTCGGTACAGTGCTGCATGAGGGTCCACCGTTAATCGAGTACTACATTCCACTGACCCTTCACAAGTTTGTTCGCGACTGCAAAGATAGTATGTGAAACAATGGGACCATAGCAGAATGAACATATAAACCAATATTTCACTGCCATCGGGATTGAATACATGATTGTAATAGCAAGATGCCATGCGTCGAATTGCAGCGTTGTGTGCGGGACGTGCTCGCCCAAAGGGGATTGCAGCTGGCACAGGTGGAATGAATCACCACAGGTGGAGGCTATACAGCCTGAAAACACATAAATTACACACCCAACCCCCTCCCACAACCACACCCACTCCAAAATGCTACCGGCAGGACTAGCGATGTTGGCCCTGGGGGACCTGATAGCACTGCAAGTACTCCAACTTCAAGAAGAAGACGAACACCAACTACTACAACAACCGGCCGCACAGAGGAGACGCAGGAGGAGGAGGAGGGCAAGGCAGGGCCAGCAAGGCCCACCAGCACAGCCACTACCACCACGCAGGCAGCCCGCAATCCCACGCCTCCGAGCTCATCTGTTCAACCTCACTGCTGAGCAGATCCACACCCTCTACCGTTTGGACCGGGACACCATAACCGCCATTGTGAACATGACACACGCTGACCTTGTCAGCATGATAGATAGCCCAACCGCCATCCCACCCCTACTGAAGGTGGTGTCTGTACTCCACTTCCTGGCCACAGGCACCTACCAGCACACAGTCGGACAGTTGCATGGCATTTCACAGCCACTGTTGTCACGGACACTGTTGCAAGTGCTCGATGCCCTCCTGAAGCACGCAGACGACTACATCTCTTTACCACGCTCGGAGCAGGAGATTACAAACACAAAAGTGGGATTCCATGCACTTGCCGGCATACCGGGTTGCATTGGTGCCATCGACTGCACCCATGTGGAATTGGTTGTCCCACATGCCATGGAGGTCCAGTACCGCAACCGGAAACAATATCATTCTCTTAATGTACAAATGGTGTGTGACTCCAACAGGATCTTTACACATTGTTGTGCCCGATTTCCTGGATCAACCCATGATTCTATGATCTTGAGGAACTCTACAATACCATGCTACATGGAGCGACATGCAGGGAACAGATCCTGGCTACTCGGTGAGTCTCATTTCATGCATGATAATGTGGGGTATGTGATGCGGCAATGACCTGGCAGGAAGGGGGGGGGGATGCGTACGTAGCAATGTCATTCCACAAACATCCTTTATTGTCCACATACAGGTGATGCCGGGTATCCACTGAAGAGATGGCTCCTTACACCACTCCGGAACCCACAGAACCAGCATGAGGAGGACTACAACCATGCCCACTCACGTACCCGTGTGTTGATAGAACAGGCATTCGGCCTACTGAAGGCTCATTTCCGCTGCCTCAGCAGGTCTGGCGGGGCACTCCTGTACCGCCATGAGAAGGTTGCAAAGATGGTCATGGCATGTGTCATGCTACACAACATGTGCGTACGTAGAAATGTGCCCATGCCCCCTGACGCAGAACTGCAAGCACCTGAAGATGGTCATGATGAGGGTGGGGATGTGGCAGCACCTCAAGGAGTCCGCGAGGCACAGGAGGCCCGTGAAATTCATCAGAATATCATAGATTCATGCTTCTAGCACTCACGCCTGGTGGCTGATACATAGACACGGGACTTGTGGCACTGTGTGTGTCTGGAACATGCACAATGTGGACTGTACGCCTATAAAGGCCTCGTACACAAAGATCAATGTCCACACATCTCATTGGATGATTATGAAATGTTTATAGCATATGTGAAATTATATTACAGACCCCATCGACCCGCCACCCAAGAAAGCCCAACACCCCCCCTCCACCCTCCTACCTCCCCCCGAACACCAGTGTCCAAAGATGCTCATTGTCAGTGGGCAGACGCTATTGCAAGCCCCCTCTCCGGGTATCAGGGGCACCCCTGCCTGTGGAGCGCAGGTTCCTCCCAGATCTACATTGGGGGCTGCCCTGGACGGAACTTGCAACGGATGATGTCTCTGCCTGCTCACGTCCATGCATGTCCCTAAGGGTTTGTGAGAGCTCAGTGAGCACACGGCGCACAGCGGCAAGTTCACCACATACGTCTTTGGACGTCGCATGCAGTTCCCCCCTCAGGCTCTCGGTGCTTCTCTCCATTTGTACCCTTAGTGTCTCTGTACTTCTCTCCATTTGTACCCTTAGTGTCTCTGTACTTCTCTCCATTTGTACCCTTAGTGTCTCTGTACTTCGCTCCATTTGTGCCCTAAGGGTCTCAGTAGATGTTTCTATGGCTGCCTTAGAACCCCCACATTCATCAGCATGCTCCTTGAGGAGCGTGGCCAGTTGCTGCTGTTGCACGATCACCTGGTCGAGGGACTGTTGCCTCTGCTGGGCCATGCCCATTTGCGGTGGTGTCACAGAGGGGCTGATCACCTCATGTTGCATTGCCACAGGGCTTGTGGGGGATGGCCAGTCGTCGTCTTGTGGGTGCCCCTGCGTGGTATCCTCATGGTGTACGGGATGAAACAAACAGGGATTGAGACAGGTCATGGATGGGTCCTACATCGACAGCACCGTTTTCTGTGTCGGAGCATGCTGGCATTAATGCAGTGTCACCTATGGTGCTGCTGCCACCAGAAGCAGTGCCTTCTGTGGCATCCATTGGGGGGACCTGTGGTGCTGCTGTTGTGGGCATGCTGGCTGCTGGGGTGCCTGTTGAAGTCCCCTCCTGTGTGCTGCCACTTGATTTGTGCTGCTGCCGTGTCTTGATCCGTGCAGCTGAGGTGGAGGGTCTTTGGCCGTTGGTCTTGGCCCTCTTTGCAGGTGTGCTGGTAGGGGTATCCTGAAGCTCGTCGTTTGAATCGGACCCTGTGGTGGAGTAAAGGAGGGCGAGCGTTATTTATGGGTCTGTGGAAATTGGAATGGCAATGTATCACATGCATTGGGGTGGTACCTGAGGGTGATTTGGGTCAGGGCCTTGGAGGTGGTTTCATTTTTGTGTGGATTGAGGATGCAGTTGTTTTGCAGCCTGCAGTTAGGGTGTGCATGCTGCACGTGTAGAGGGTGTTTTTGGGATTTTTAATTATTTATGTATTTCATGTGACTTTTAAAGTGCGCTATCAGGCCAATGTATGTGGACGTTCTCCTGGACATGTGTTTCTGTTGCACTATGTGGACACATGGTACTTCACATGATTGGACATTGTGGATTTAGCATTGTTTTATTTGGCCCACCTACCTCATTCTTCGGATGTCTGCACTCCTTTCTCCATCCCTCCGACTCCCTCTATACTCTCCATTCCAATGGTGGAGGCACAGATTTCTTCCCAGGGGGTCAACTTGATGGGTGATTCCGATCCTCCCCCGGTAGCTGTGGCAATGTTACGGTTGGCTGATAGTATGCTCCGTACGCGTATCCGCAAGTTGTCCCATCGCTTTCTGCATTGCTGTGGGTTGCGGTCCCCACCGCACTTACCCTCTGTGCCACCAGGGCCCATATTGCCTTCTTGTTCGCAAGTGCCGTCCTGGTCATTTGCGTCGAGAAGACGACGGCAGCATTCTCCTGGAGGGTCTCTGTGAGCACGGTGAGTTCCTCATGGGAGAAGTGGACCTGCCGCTTGCCTTCGCACGCTTTTTTAGCAACTTTTCCCATTTTGATTGTTTTAACTAGGGTGGCTAACGGGTTGGGATGTGTCTCAGGGTCGGATTTTTAATGGTTGTGTTGGGATTCTGATTTTATAGGTGTACGGCGTGCTGTTTCCCTTTCCGGCACCATGTTTTTACTTCCGTTTCCGTATATTTACGGTCACCGTATTTTGCGATTACCGCTCATTACGGTGACCGCTATGATGGGTGGCGGATTTGCTCCTAGGGTGCCGTACGACGGCGGTGAGGGGCGTTTTGGGGACATTTCCGCCATTGCGGACTTTGCACTTCCGCGATGGCGTAATGCTCGTGCCCGATGGGTCAGAATTAGCCGCACTTTACTCCATCGTGCAATGGCGGAAACGCTATTTACGCTATGGCGGTCAGGTCAGTTACTTTCCGCCAGGGTCGTAATGAGGGCCAATGACTATGGTAAATGCGGACACCTAGCTCACTTATAACCAGAATTTGCTTATTATTTGTTGTAAAAGAAGTGACAGCAAACATGGTGTTCTACTGGTTCATGTATAATTCCACCAATGAAACGGGGCCAAACTCGACGAACCACAGAGCCTTCTCTCCCCACTCCAGCAGAACTGCACACAAAGGGCGCACAGCACCCACCCATTCTCCCCTTACTACTGACAGTACTGCAGCCAGAGGCCATGTCTCACTGATGCCTTAATGCAACAAATGCGGCCTCTCACCCTTCCGCTGAACACGCGCAGAGCATTCACCTCTCTGCCCCTGACACACAATGTCTCCGTTTTAAGAAATATAGGCTACAAGCCCCCTCAATCCAAAGTCTTTTGATGTAACAGCCGCGTGCCCCTTGTCTGTGTGCCACCCCAGTTCCCCCCATACTACTAATCCCATGTATGGCAATATATTCTCGTCATACTAAAAAACAATAAACCATTCTCTCATGAGATCTAAGGGAATATTTGATGAATGTGTCAATGAAATATTGTGAATAGATTAGGCACGTGGGCCCATGTAACTCACTTTTATTGTCCAGGTCAAACGTCTAATAATATAATTCTTATATGTCAAAACTTATAAATAATGCTTAAGGTATGTGTGGCCACAAGGAAAAATATCAGCTATCTTCACAATGTGGACATCCCCTTGCCCTGCAGCCCTCCCAGAAGAGCCCATCTGACCTGCGTGCTCCACGAAGTAACCAGTTCTGTGCCAGCCAATACGGGAGCACCACCCCTACAGTTTGGATACCATCCTGTCCCCTTCGTCCAATGACCATAATTCTATGTATCCCCTATAGCACACGTCATAGAGACGTGATTTTGAAATATAATGTGCATTTTCTGATGTTTGGGCAGAGCGCTCTCAGAGTTCTCTGCTTGCCTTATTTTTGGTTTTAGATAAACTTTACTTTTAGTTTCACCCCTCACTTCGTCTTGGTCTCATTCCCTCCTGGGGTGTATCCATTATTGACTCTCATTGGGGAGCTTTAATTGCATGGTTTGGGGACTTGCCCTTTCATTGCTCAGGAGCCATGGCTTCACGGGATACGCAGCATCACCTACACAGGAGCAATGGAAAGTGTATTTGTTAACATTGTTGTCATTCCTTGTGTGCAATGCCTGTACAGTGTTCATGGTCACATGCCACAGATTCATCATTACTGCACTTGTCATTCCCTCATAGTGAGACCCAAGTAAGTTCACTTAGGGATGACCCATGCTTGGGGGTATGTGTGCCATTCACGTCTAAAGCACCTTTCCATCAGGTGAGGCACTCACACAAAAGAGTTGATATTGACCATCATCTGCCGTCATCTGATGGGTGTGATGCATTTGAAATTCGTACTATACATGTGGAATGCATCATGACATGTTTGCCTGATGTGCCTCATGATACACTGTGCCTGGTAATCACTTTCACGACTTTCACGACTAATTGATGTCACCATGTACTTGTCCATCACTGCCTTCCCCCATATGACCAAGGCAGTGACGACAAACATTACTGTGAGGGGGCTGGGTGTGTACTGCCATGATGGAGCAGAAGTACTGTGGATGGGTCCTGTGCCACTCACTCATATGTTAGTGGTGGTAACTGATCGGTGATTACATAAGTTACCTTGCTTGTACCATTGCAATTGTAAGTGTTCTTTAGAGATGCCTGGGCCGGTATACTGCTCTTCAGTGTACCTGTGGGGTGGGTGCAGTGACAGAAATGTCCATGTTTGGTAGTTGGATTTGCCCCAGGCATGGCTGCATTGTCCCGTGATGGACCTTGCTACACTCATGTATTCCAGGCATTGTGCCTGTAGGATGGTGCATCATGGTAGCCGTGGTTCATCATGTCCAATTTTGTGCAAGGTGCATGTGCTGGGGTGGGCGCTGTGTTTGTTGCTTCCATTTACGCACAGCTGTGTAGGCATGTCACATCTGCATCCATTGGCTGTGTTGTACATTGTTTCGAGGTGATTGGGGGCACCGTTTTGCCAACAAGGTTGCTGTGTTCCCCCCCGGCAACACCCCTCATGCCACAGCCAGCAGACAGGTTGCCTATGATTGTGGACCCCCCCTCTGGTAACACCCTCATTGCCCTGTTGTTGGACTCACCCAGCAGCCAGGTACATTGTGCAGCGCATCGGGCCATGTAGCGGGGAAGCGTGGAGTTGCGCAGCACCATGGCATCATGTGTGGATCCCGGGAATCTTGCACAGCAATGCGTGATTAATTGCCTTGCATTGCACACCATCTGGACATTAAAGGAATGGTAGAGCTTCCTGTTGCGGTATACTACCTCCTCGGCATGCCGGACTACTAGCTCCTCATGAGTGCTGTCGATGGCACCAATTATGTTAGGCATGCCTGCAAGTGCATAAAATGCCATTTTGGTATCATGCACCTCATCCACAGTCCGTGGTAAATATATGCAGTCCCTTCCATGTTTCAAGAGGGCATCTATCACCTGGTTGAGCACACAGGGGAAACATGGTTTTGAGATGCCATGCAGCTGACCCACAGTGTGCTGGTAGGTGCCTGTGGCAAGGAAGTGCAGCACAGACACTACCTTCAGCAAAGGGGGGTGGTACCTGTCTGGATGTTGATGAGGCTTACCAGGTCGTCATGGATGAGGTCCACTATTGTGCATATGGTATCCCTGACCAGGCGGTACAGGGTGTGGATCTGTGCAGGGGTTAGGTCAAATGGATTAGCCCTTAGGTGAGGTATAGGTGGATGCCTGTGGGGTAGAACTGACTGTCCTGGTGGTATGTGCTGGCCCTGTCTCACCCTCCTTCTCCTCCTGCGCCTCTGCTGCATTACCTGGTTCAATGCCAACTGGAGTAGTAGCAGTGCAGGCATGTCCTCCAGCCCCAGTATTGCAACTGTAAATGGTAGCAATTTGTGTTTGGAAAGGGTGTGGTGTGTGGGTATGATCCTTTTGTTCTGTGCCAGACTCCATTGCCTCAACCTGTACTGATTGTGTGCACCTGTGGCAGGTTTCAACACAGATTGCTATTAACGTCTGCCCCGCAATGCCGAAGTTAACGGCATCATGTTATCTGAATGCCAGTAAGTGCATGTTTGTGAACCTCGTAATGTACACTTGCTTACGGCCTGCCATTGTTACTGGCACGGCTGCCGAATGCCCATGCCCATTCCGGGAAGGTGCTACCCGGTCACAACGGGTCTCTGCAGATGGCAGTAGCACTGGCATTGTGGGTCATAATGCACAGGTCCGGTAAACGATTCTGGTATTCCCTTACCGGTATCCTTGTTACCGGACCACCAACCTTGTAATGAGGCTGATAGTCTCTATTTGGGATATTGCTTCTCCACTGTGCTTGACCAGCCCATCTGCCAGGCACATCACTGTGGTGCCCTGTCATTTGTCATTGTCATTTGAGTAAACTCCCAAGGAGAAATATGGTCCTTGTAGACACTGGTAGTATTTTGTGTTGGCATTGCATAATTGTTACGCTCACCTGGCTCCCACAGGGGTGTCGAGCGGAACTGGACAGCCACGGTCTCCACCAACGTGATGCATAGTGCAGAGATGACTGACTGGACTGGCCCACCTAGCTTCGTCTGCTTGACCCGTAGAAGTAGTCTCCTTAAGACGGAGAAAGGGAATTAGCCACCCGTCGATTTGAGTATTAACACCTCACTGCGTCCCCACTTATCACTTCTGACATTCCCTTTCACAAAGCTCACCTTATAGTTTTGTATGATGAGCTCTCCATCCTGCGAAAAATGCAGGGGCGTGTTGATGGCCAGTTACTTCACTGGCTTGAGGATATTGGAAGAGTTCTGGACAAATCTTGGCTCCAAACCTCCGGTGCGAAAAAGGCCGTAAGTTCTAATGAGTTCAAAATGTCCGATTAATCATTCTTGTCCAATTCCTTGTTTCTTTTGCAGCTTAGACCCAAAAGATGATCGTCTTGTGGCAGCTGAAAGTGTTCAGGTAAGAGTGTGTGTTTTGTAGCACTGTCCGGTAAATGATGCCAAGGTTTAACTCGCTGCTTTCTCTTTTCTTGCAGGTGCAGCGTAGGAAGATTTGGCGTGCTGGTGGAAAATACCTCCTGCGGTAAAATCAAGTAAGCATATGGTGGCAAGAGATTGTCCTTGTTTGTTCCCTTGGCTCACCTTGTTGTTTTCTTGTCCCCCTTAGGCGCTGGAATGCGGCAACCAGGTGATGGAGACAGCACCGGTTCGTAGAGATGCTGCGAGGAACGGTGAGTATGGCGCGGCGCTGCTGCTGGCGATGCGACGCGTTTAAAATGAAGTCTGTTTCTGGTTCGAAGATGCACTGAATCCGAAATCAGGTAAGAAATCCAGTAAAGTTCTTGTTCTAACCTTTCTTCTTCTTTCCCTTCTTTCTAGGTGCTCTGGACTTGAGGCGGGCGTGGCAGGATGCTGGATGCTGACTGCAGACACGGTGAGCGTTACGCTGCTGGATGCAGAATAACGCGAAGCATGTGCTGCTCTTCTGGCGTGGTTTAAATAGCCTTCAAAGTAGTCCCAGGTAAGTATTCCTCCACAGCCACACCTGAGTAACAAAATAGTCCCTAAGATAAAATAGTCCCTTCAAGCCTCACATGGGCTTGGATGCTTGGATCCCTTGCAGCATGGTCTGCATCAGGTAAGTTTTAACATATGAGCCTGGCGCCTATGGCGCCAGGACTGATGTCCCATATGAGCCTGGCGCCATAGGCGCCAGGACTGTACCCAGATAGCCCCTAACAGGGGTTGCTGGGTTTGCTCCAGGTAACATGATGCCTGCTTCCGGGGTTGATGGACTTGGTCTGGATGCCGGGGGTAGGCATCATGACAGCATTCCCCCCCAAGGCCCCACCTAAAGTTGTTCCTCCCCTTGGCCTTGGTTTGTCTGGGAAATTCTGGTGGAATCTTCTCACCAACCCAGGTGCATGAACGTGGTCACTAGGTTCCCATGACCGTTCTTGTGGTCCATAACCTTTCCAGTCCAGTAAATAAAAAAGTCTTGACTTAACCATTTTGGAGTCCAGGATACTTTTCACTTCAAATTCAGGTTCCCCGTCTATAAGGACGGGGTCAGGTCACTTGGTTAGTCTTGTCCCAGGTTGTACTGGCTTCAGAAGTGACACATGGAAGACGGGGTGAATTCGCATACTAGCAGGTAATTCGCATTTGACGGTCACCGGGTTGATAATGGCCTTAATAAGGTAAGGTCCCAAATATCTAGGGTTAAAGGTCCACTTTCCTTTTAGAGGTATGTGTTTTGTGCCAACCAAACTTGATCCCCAATTTGGTATTGTGGAGCATCACTTCGATGCTGATCAGCGTTTTTCTTGTACTTTTCTTTTGCATGTTTCAAATGTTCAGTTGCTTCCTTAAAGGCTTGTGTAATAGTAGCGTGCAGATTGTTCACTGCGGGCATTTTTAAGTGTTGAGGCGAGTCAAGTTCTGAGGTTCGAGGGTGGTGCCCGTATATGGTATAAAAGGGGCTTTGTCCAGTTCCAGAATGTACAGAGTTATTGTATGCATATTCGGAGATCCATAGAATGTCCTTCCAATTACTTTCAGTCTGGTGTAACATACAACGCAGGTACTGTTCAAGAGTCTGGTTGGTCCTCTCCGTTTGACCATTGGTCTGGGGATGGTGACTGGTCGATAATCTCACGTCGACGTGCGCCAATTGACAACATTTCTTCCAAAAATGTTAAATGAATTGACTACCTCGGTCAGAGACCAATACGGAGGGAAATCCGTGTATTCGAACAATGTTTTCGAGAAACTCCTTGGCCAGAATTGATGCAGAAGGTAATCCCTTTAAAGGAATAAAGTGGGCCATTTTGGAAAAAAAGATCCACAATAACGAGAATGGTGTTAAATCCATTACATGGAGGTAGGTCTGTAATAAAGTCTAACAATAAGGTGTGCCATGGTGTAGGTGGAATATCCAAGGGTTGTAAAAGGCCAGCCGTTTTTTTTTTCTGACTTTTGTTTTGGGCGCAAATGCCACAGGACATTACAAATGACTTTATGTCTTTTCGCCAGGTGGGCCACCAGATTTGTCTCTTAATTTTAGCTTCAGTTTTTGCGATTCCTGGGTGCCCTTCCATCAGGGTGTCATGATAATTGGAGATGACTTGTTCTTGTAGTTCCTTATGTGGTAGAACTAGATGCCCTTGATAATAAGGTAGGTCATTGATGACAGAGTAGTCTGAGCCTTTATTTACCCAGTCCTGCAGGGCTGTTGGATAGAAGAGTTGTTGGATCTTTACCTGAATATCTTCTAGGGTTTGTAAAGTAGTTATGCCAAGAATTCTTGGTTCTGAAATTATAGGCACCGGCTCCGGGTACGCATATGCTTCTTCCATTCCTATTCGGGATAAGGCATGTGCCTTGCCATTTTTACATCCTGGTCGATAAGTGATCACGAAATTGAACTCGGCAAAGAACAATGCCCATCGAAGTTGGTGTGATGATTGGGCTTTGGCTGTCTTTAAATACTGCAAGTTCCGGTGATCAGTGATTACAGTAATGGCATGCCTGGCACAGAGAAGATAATGCCGCCAAGCCTTGAAGGCGGATTTGATAGCTAATAGCTCCTTATCGGTAACCGCATAGTTTAACTCGGGTGCCGAGAACTTTCTGGACCAAAATGCTACTGGGTGAAGTTGACCGGTTTCAGGATCCTTCTGGGACAGGACAGCTCCCATGGCTAAACTGGATACGTCGGTTTCAGCTATGTATGGGAGTTCAGGACGAGGATGCATTAATACAGGTGCAGACGTGAATTTCGCTTTCAGTTCTTGGAAGGCATTCTCAGCTTCTTCAGTCCACAGGAAGTGTTTGTTTTTTTGCAAGAGCGCTGTGATAGGGTGTACAACGTGCGAGAAATCCGGAATGAATCTGCAATAGAAATTAGCAAATCCAAGCATGCTTTGTACTCCTTTAACTGAACTGGGAGATGGCCTTTTGAGAATTGCGTCCACCTTTCGAGAGTCCATTCAAACTCCTTTTGGAGTCAGGATAAATCCAAGAAATTCAACTTCTGTAGTATAGAAAATGCATTTTTCCAATTTTGCATATAACTTGTGATGGCGTAGTTTCTCAAGGACTGCACGAACGTGCTTCACATGGTCAGATTCTGAAGAGGAGTACACTAGAATATCGTCTATGTATACGACAACACAGACGTCAATGAGTTCACATAGGACATTGTTCATAAAATACTGGAAGGCTGCTGGTGCACTGCACAACCCGAAGGGCATCACCTGGTATTCGAATAACCCGTACTTAGTGCGAAAAGCAGTCTTCCATTCGTCGCCTTTCTTTACACGTACCAGATGGTGTGCCCCTCGGAGATCTAATTTAGTGTAGATGCAAACATCCTTTACTTGGTCTAGTAATTCTGGGATCAGAGGCAATGTGTATCGGTTCTTAACCGTGATCTAATTTAAGGCGCGGTAGTCTATGCACGTTCTGAGGTCACCTTCCTTTTTTGGCACGAAGAACAACGTTGAAGATGCAGGGGACTTGGATGGACGAATTAAGCCATTGGGAAGGTATTGGTCCAAGTATTGTCGTAGGTGAAGGTTCTCGGGTTCCGTAAGTGCGTAGATCCTACTACATGGAGGTTGTGCACCAGGTATGAGATCAATTTGACAATCGTATGATCTGTGAGGTGGTAAGGTGTTTGCCTGTTCTTTTTGGAAAACATCCTGGAATTCTTGATATTGTTGCGGTAACTGCACAACTGGAGTAGCAACTGTGGCCAGGTCCTTGTTCAAGGTTTTTATTGGGTAACAAGTATGTACACAATCCGGGAAGGTTATGCTCTTCTCTCGCCAATCAATACAAGGATTATGTGTTTCCAATCAAGGTATCCCCAGTATTATTTGGAACTGCGGGGCTTTGATTAAATCAAACACAATAGTCTCTCGATGCCCATCCTGACCCAATAATGTCATCTCTGCGGTGGAATGAATTACAGGCCCAGAGGCAATTTCAGTTCCATCGACTGTGGTGATGACATCCGAAGTGGTCTTTCTGCAGAGAGGTAGATTCATCCTAGAAGCCAATTTGTGGTCCACATAGTTTCCAATGGCCACGCTATCAATGTATGCCCTAACTGCGTGCAAAAGTGATGGCTGCCTTGGATCTATAAGGACCATTGGTATGATGAAATGTGAGGTCTGAGTATCCTTCTTCAAGCTCGGCAAGCGGACCTCTATGCTTGTCGGGCGTGGTCGTTTCCCGAGTCAGGCTCCATATGGCTTTTATCAGCAGCTCCTACCACCTTCTTGGGTGGTTTTACAGGGCAATCCCGCAGAAAATGTCCCGAAGTTCCACAGTATAGACATAATTGCATTTGCCGCCTTTTTTCTCTTTCCTTCTGTGTCAAGGGTCCTTTAACTCCTCCGATTTGCATGGGTTCTGAGGCATCTGTTCCTTTGGGGGTAGCGTTGGGTTTAACCAACACCCGGTTCTCGAACTTGACTCGATCAGCCTTTTGATTCTGAAGTCTGTGATCTAACTGGACCACTAAGTCTATATATTCAGCACAGTCTTGAGGTGGGTTCACAACTTGAGCCAAAACATCTTTGAGTTCTCCTCGAAATCCCCGATGAAACAACGTAATCCATTTTTCCTCAAGCCAACCAGTTTCCACCACCAACCTATTAAAGGTTGCTATGTAGGTTAGAAGGTCTTGGTTACCCTGTCGTAGGGACAAAAGTTCGTTATCCAGGGCCTGTCCTTGAGAGTGCTGGGCAAATAGTCTTTCCATGCTCATTTGAAAAGCCTGAAAATCCCGAAGAATAGGGTCATCCTGATTGACTAGTGGGATTGACCAATCCACTGCACTGCCGCTGAGATATGATAATACAAAGGCTACTTTGGCTTGATCGTTTGGAAAGGCTCCAGGTCTGCATAAAAAGTGCAAACGGCATTGGTTCATGAACACAGCGAATCTTTTCGGGTCCCCCGCAAAGCGTTCTGGCGGGGCTAAAGGGATATTGCCTGGTAAATCACTTGCACAGGGTTGCTTGGTGAAACAGGGTTTGGAATCCCCCCAAGTCCCGGTAGGGGTGTTTGCCCCGCTTGGTTTTGCAGTAATTGTCTAGCAAGATCATCAGTGCGTTCCTTCGAAACAATCAACTCTCTCCTGACTGTATTAGTTTCTTGACGAGCGGCATGTACTTCAGCCCTAAGTTCCCCTAATAATTGGGCCAGTTGGTCAGTTTCTGACGTCTCCATGACACCTGAGTGAGAATTTGTAGGAAGGCTTTGCGTTCTGTTACGCTCACCTGGCTCCCACAGGGGTGTCGAGCGGAACTGGAGAGCCGCGGTCTCCACCAACGTGGTGCGTAGTGCAGAGATGACTGACTGGACCGGCCCACCTAGCTTTGTCTGCTTGACCCGTAGAAGTAGTCTCCTAAAGACAGGCAAAGGGAATTAGCCACCCGTGGATTTGAGTATTAACACCTCACTGCGTCACCACTTATCACTTCTGACATTCCCTTTCACAAAGCTCACCTTATAGTTTTGTATGATGAGCTCTCCATTCTGCGAAGAATGCAGGGGCGCGTTGATGGCAGTTACTTCACTGGCTTGAGGATATTGGAAGAGTTCTGGACAAATCTTGGCTCCAAACCTCCGGGTGAATGGCTGTAAGTATATAGTTCTAATGAGTTCAAAATGTCTGATTAATCACTCTTGTCCAATTCCTTGTTTCTTTGCAGCTTAGACCCAAAAGATGATCGTCTTGTGGCAGCTAAAAGCATTCAGGTAAGAGTCTGTGTTTTGTAAAAATGTCCGGTAAATGATGCCAAGGTTTAACTCGCTGCTTTCTCTTTTCTTGCAGGTGCAGCGTAGGAAGATTTGGCGTGTTGGTGGTTAATACCTCCTGCATTCAAATCAGGTAAGCATATGGTGGCAAGAGATTGTCCTTGTTTGTTCCCTTGGCTCACCTTGTTGTTTTCTTGTCCCCCTTAGGCGCTGGAATGCGGCAACCAGGTGATGGAGACAGCACCGGATCGTAGAGATGCTACGAGGAACGGTGAGTATGGCGCGGTGCTGCTGCTGGTGATGCGACGCGTTTAAAATGTCTGTTTCTTGTTCGAAGATGCGCTGAATCCGAAATCAGGTAAGAAATCCGGTAAAGTTCTTGTTCTAACCTTTCTTCTTCTTTCCCTTGTTTCTAGGTGCTCTGGGCTCGAGGCGGGCGTGGCAGGATGCTGGCAGGATGCTGGATGCTGACTGCAGACACGGTGAGCGTTACGCTGCTGGATGCAGAATAACGCGAAGCACGTGCTGCTCTTCGGGCGTCGTTTAAATAGCCTTCAAAGTAGTCCCAGGTAAGTATTCCTCCACAGCCACAACCGAGTAACAAAATAGTCCCTAAGATAAAATAGTCCCTTTAAGCCTCACATGGGCTTGGATGCTTGGATCCCTTGCAGCATGGTCTGCATCGGGTAAGTTTAAACACATGAGCCTGGCGCCTATGGAGCCAGACTGATGTCCCATATGAGCCTGGCGCCATAGGTGCCAGGACTGTACCCAGATAGCCCCTAACAGGGGTTGCTGGGTTTGCTTCAGGTAACATGAAGCCTGCTTCCGGGGTTGATGGACTTGGTCTGGATGCCCGGGGGTAGGCATCATGACAATAATGCTTGGTCTAGATCAATGCTCCTCAACTGCACGCTGTGTGCCTGGAATGTGACCTTTATCCCCGATAGCGCAAGATGTACCAAGCATTGGGCATCTGTAATTGGGACTGGATGTGGAACTAAAACCTTAGGAGCCCCTGATGTGTGCGGGATAAGTGCACACACATAACATCTTTCATTGATTTCCTTCCTGCAATGCACATATCAGAGTACCACCTATTCAATGTTTTTACATTCTGGACGCCAGAAATAGTATCAAAGCTCAACCCCTTATATAAATCATACGTCATTCATACTTCCCGTTTCTTCTAGGAAAACTTGTAGGGGTGGCCAGCAAAAAGTAAGACTTTTTTTATTGTGTTTTTGTTTCATATATATATTTATACCAGCATTATTTTCCAACTGTCCATCCCCCCCCTTTATATGGCAACCCCATCTAACAAACATACCTCCATCAACCCCAACAACCACAACAAGTGTCATACAAAACAAGATAATACTAAAAAGAGGCACTACCTAATTTCTAAAACAAATGTAATGTATTTTAACTTTATCCCTACATAACAGAGAGGTTGGTCAGCCATCTTTGATTATTCCTGGAGAGGAGAAACAAGGTTATCAAGAAAGAGAGAGAAAGAAAAAAGAAAGAAATAGAAAGAGAGAGAGAGAAAGAGAGAGAAGGAGATAGAAGGAGAAATAATGAGGGAGAGAGAGAGAGAGAGAGAGAGAAAGAGGAAGACCCTTTTTCCACCAGGGCCGACCGGGTCCTGAACCTTCCAAAAAAGACATTTGACAAAAGAAAAAACAAGAAAAAATGAAAAAATTTAAAAAGAAAGAAAAAAGAAAAAAGCAGACGTGTGCCACTGCACCCCACCCCGACATGGATCCTCAAAAATGTTTCTTCTTTGGCTATGCTTTGCTTTGTCTCAGGTGCTCTCAGGACATCTTAGAGATGCACCCAATATCGAACTCCTTCATACGGACTGTGAAAGGCGAACAGAACAACACCTAATATGGACCTTTAAACCTGGGGCTGATCAGTTCCCCAGATAATAATGGTCCACTTGTAATATGGGTAATGCTGTGTATGGAACTATGGTCTTGCTTTCTACAGGGGTGGTCACTATTTCTCCCCCCCTCTTACCGTGCTCCACTACCGCCCCTATGTGCCTCTGTCCCATCCCCTGGTCAATTATGTATGACCCATCCACATATAATATGTCTCCTTCCATCAATGCATGAACCGTTCATCAGTGTGGGCAAATAACTAAAACTCCTGTATATAATCCGGAGTTCCTAAAACAGGGGCTGTGCAAATAGTTTAAGTCTTCAAATTGTCTAGTCATTTTGTCAGTCCATTCAAATGTACTTTTAAGTCCTCTGTCTGAGACTTTGTACAGTGCACTTGTGTAGAATGCGCAGTCTAGGATCCATGCCCTACAATAATTACATAAGCCCAAAAAACTGTGACATTTACTTCACAATACTGGGCCTATGGGCGGTGCCTACTGCCGCTGCCCTAGCTGATACATTTTTCCCCATTACAAAAATGAGTTGTACCACGTATAGTCCCTCCTGTTGGCAGCATTGTAGCTTCTTTGTATCTGCCTTGTTCCCTTTGGGAGCCAGCAATTGCAATAATGCAACAGAACCCCTCTTGCACTGATATTCCTTTTCACTACATACCAACCGATCATCCACAGACTGGATGATTTGTGCTAAGCAACTTACTTCAATGTAATCTGTAGAGGGGTCGCAGCTCTCAGAAACCCAACATCATGTGGATTAACAGTCCATAATTGTGCTGGCACATATCGCATGTCCTCCTCAAAAAATAAAAACATCCCAGTTACCATTGTCATCAGGGGGCACTGTACCTCCCTATACTGCACCATAATATCACAGGGGATGCAGATTTCCAAAATAATCTCCCATTTTGTTCACTGTACTCAAATAACCCCTCATCAGTCATTTTCTTTAATTACACTGTTGCGTCTATACATAATATTGTGCTACATAATGTTGTGCGCCACTCACAACCATCCTGGTCTGTTCCAATTAGAACTGCTCTTTTGACTGCTACTACTAGTCCTTGTAAATGTAATGACAATATTGTCCCTGCCACCATATCGGGTGGCACCATGGGTCAGAAAATAAAATCTGTAGGTACTTGCCAACACTTTTTCGCAATTTGAGGCACTGATTTTGCTAATACCTTAATACCATTCAAATAAATATATCTAGGACCACAGGAACCCCATGTACTACTGACTCCCTTGCTATTGCATTGATTATTACCATTGCTTGAGTTACACACATCCATGGAGTGGAACACACTACCCCTTGAACTGTGAATGATATAGTTATATTTATTGTACTGAGCAGATCCATACCCAACAAGTTCACAGGGGAACTCTCTCAATATAACAACGGGTTCTTACTACTTCCCCTCCCACTTTTATATCCAGCTCCTCAGTCTATGAAACTTTATAAATAGCCCCAGAGAATACCTGCATGTAAAGAGTTTTACCTGATAATGGAACGTTCCACTCCATGATGCATAATTTGGTTGCACCCGAATCTACCATAAATATAAATTACCTGTTTCCTATTTCCAAACCCACCAAGGGATCCTCTTCAGAGTGTGTGGTTATCAATAGGATTGGACATGCAAGTGCTTTCTGTGGGCTGTCCTAATCAGAATATTTATTTGTCCTGGGGAATGAAAAAGGGCTGCCCCTGTCATTGTAACTCCTTGGAATGGGGTGTCTGTTCCGCCTGCCATTCTGTTAAACTGTGTTCCCTCACCCTGCTGTAGTTGTTGCCCATGTTGGCCGTGCCTGTCAGCCCCATAAGGGAACTGATTTGGACCCCCTTGCCCAAATTGCTGTTGTATTCTTCCTTGAGGCCCTTGGAATCCCTACCCTGGAGGTGATGGCCCATAATTGAATCTCATCACAGGCTTGTTCCTGCATTCCGTTGCGAAATGCCCCCATTTCCTGCAACACCAGCACTGTGATGTTCCCAATCCTCCTCCCCAGGGCCCAATCCCCCCAAAACCTCCTGCTCTTGCACCTAAAAATCTCCTTTTACCCTTGGTGCTCCTTCATTCTGCCACTGTGGGTTGGGGTACTATCCCCCCTACCCCACTGTCCCTGTCCTCCTTCACCCTATAGTGCTGCAGTTGTGGCATTCCCAATTGGTTGAGTATCTCCTGTCCTTTCCCCCTGAGCCGGTGCCATCAGTGGTGCTTGGACAACAATCTTATTTAGTGTCTTTTCCACTAGTTTTGCCTCATCCGTTTGTCTCTACTGGACTGTCTCCCTGTCCCGCTCCTTGATTCTCTTACAATTGTGGACTATTATACTTTGTATCTCTGCCCACTCTTTGGCTTCAATTCCCACAATTTTATCTAATGCCTTCTGGACCTCTTTTGGTAGTTCCCTCTTTACAATAAAATAGAAACATTGTACTGTCTCAACTCTCCACATTTCCTGTAATTTAAGAATAAACCTAACTGGGTCCTCATCATCACACATTGTGCACTGCATTAAAGAATGTATGTCAGGGGTATCTGGGTACATCCTTCGTAGGGCAGCCAAGGCTGCTCCATCATGTTCATTATCTGCAAGACCTACCCTAGTCCTTGCCCAAATTTCACCAGCTTCGTCCCCAACTATGGTGACCAGTAGACTCTTAAAGTATCCTAGTGCCAAGGCTACCCCTGCTGTCTGTTTTTCAAATTCATAGATCCATTTACTAGCTCTGTCTATAAACTGGGGGAGAGCTTTAATCAAATTATTTGTGTCCATTATAGGCCGTGGCACATACTCTGTTATCCCTAGTCCTTTATGTATAAGAGGCATCTGCATATCTGTTTTGTTTTCTACCCCTTTAGTATTCTTCTGATCTTGAACTACCATGATTAAATATGGTCTATTTCTTGGTCTGTCCCTCCTCAATGCCTCTTGTGGCAGGGACAGGTTTCTCACTGCCTCCTGTCCTTTATCTCTTTCTTGCCCTGCTCTTCATTATTACTACCACCTTGATCTTCCCCTCCATTTTCCCTTGATTGTTCTACTTCTTGTCCCAGGACTGTCCATACCCTCTGCCCAACAATTTTTCAACACAAAGATTTCTTATTGCCCCAGGCTTGAATCTAAACAAAAAATCTCCTGACTTCCAATCCCCTATTTTCTGTACCGGTACCCTTATTTCTGGTGATACTTCATCGGGGTCTTGTAACCTGACCAACCCTTCCTGCAATGCTCTTAACTCGTTGTCTACGTCTACCTGTGGACCCTCTGGGTACACCAATGCTATGGCATATTGGAGCTTGTGGATAGGTTATATGGAGGTGCAAAAGCTCTTGAGTCCCCCCCAGTTCCTTATCCCGATAATCCTGTTGACACTCTTTCTACCTCTGGAGGCTTATAGACTGGGTTTATATACCCTACTGCAGTTTTAAGTGTTACGGGGTATATCCCCTTACATTGGATCTCTTTTTCACCTTCCTGATCTTCCATATCCTTAATTAATTGACAGAAATCTAGAATCTCTTCTATTTTGTGGGACTTGTTCTCTTCATATTTTGCTTCTACGAAGATGGACATTTTTTGTAGGATGTTTCTGTTATGGGAACCCTGCTCTGGCCAGGAGCAGGACACCCCCCCTTCCTTTGTTTCTACTATCCATTGCTTATTTATTCTCTCACAATGCAGTGACATAACCCTATGCATGTGTTTTATTGGAGTTTCTTCCTCCATAATGTTGCGCGCGTCCCTAATGTTTCACTTAGACCCTACTGCTATGCTGCACATTCTTCAAAAATACAGATCAACCCACTTTTTCCCTACCCCTAGACTTTTTCTCACTTTGATTTCACCAACATACACACAGGGACTCATCCACCTTCCTTTTTTTTTTAGCACAAAAGACAGCAAGAGAAAATTTACACAAAATAATTGACTACCATCCAAGCCCATTCCTTATACCGAGCCACTACTGTTTTGCCTTATATCCTTTGTATTACCACCTATTGCTTTTTATCATCATAAAAGAATAATGCGTGGAACTACCTTCTCAACCTGTTATGGCTGAGGACACCTTACCTCCCAGTCCTTATAAACTGGGGATCCCTTTCATCTCAGTATTTTATATGATGAGGATCCGTTGCATCTCACTCTTTTATATGCTGAGGTTCCCTTTCCATTATAAAAAGTAGAAATACAGAAATATGTGACAATTTCGATACATAACACATCTCTTATCATACTACATCACCAACACTACAACACCAAAAGTTCTATGCCATAATACATTACCAAATCCTATTCCATCTATTCCATTGACTTCGTACACCTCAACATCACCAAATATTTAGTTCACATAACCATATCATACATACACATCACCACATTACAATATCATGCATACATGTTCCCATTTTGTTATCACTTGCAAGAGTATACTCACGTGGGCGTTGTTCATTCCCAAGATACTGCACTGGTCACCTGGCTACCCTCTGATTTACGCCCAGGTCCCTGCACTACCAATTGCACACACAGTTGCACACCCACACTGCCTCCCGGCAACCCTTGCACTTGGGTCTGTATCTATAACCCTAAAGTCCCTTTAACTGCACTTTTGGACAGCTGCTGTCTATTTACCAGTCAAAACACTCTCTCATGTGTGAATGATACAGGGCACCCAATACCATGGTGCAGGATAAAGCCCCAGATGCACATAGAGGGCTCAGTGTTCCACAGTGAGCAGTGGATTGAGGGGCTAATGGGAGGTATGGCAGAGGGATTTGGGGAATTTGCTGAAGAAGTAACAGTAATGATGAATAATCACATTCATACCCTCACCTGGATAAATGATGGACAGCACCCATTAGACATAAAGGCACTCACACAATGTTCTTTATGTTTCAGATCCCCGTGAATAAAAGGTTTGATCAAATAGAGGACTAATATTGGTTGCCAGAGGACACTTGAGCTGCCAAATATACGCGTCAGAACTGCTGCACTTATGGACTATTTCAGGGCCTGTGGGTCCCAACCATATGCCCAAATACCACCAAACTGGAGAGGCTGGTGCTCCCTGGTCACTATACACTCCCCGGCCCTTGTAGTGCACCATTTTAACATTGTGTCATTGACTGATCATTCGGCCCATACAAAAAGGGGTTCCATGTCATTTCATTGTGGGATGTTTTTTTACTGGATTTTTTACCATGGATTTTTTGTGTGCGGTCCTACCCAAACTCCCATCCTTTAATTGTTTATATATTGCAGAACACCCACACCCCATATAAATATTTTTCCAACCCCCCCCAAATATTTCCAATGTTTTTTTCGTTAAAATGTCCAGTTTAAAAACCCAGCGAAAAAACATCCTGCAATGAAAGGACTTTGTACCATAAAAAGGGGCTATGACCTATTTTAAGAGATCTATGAACACTGCAAATTGTAGATCCACGGACACTGCAAATATTGAAGAAGAAATTAATACATGCGTCACTGCAAATATTGAAGAGGAAAGACATCCACATGCCAGACGATCAATGAATTTGCAGAGCAGGAAAGGGAACAACTACTGTTCCCAGCAGAGTGCGGACTGACTGGACGCTATCCGAATGGAATTCAGGCTATGTAGTAAAACTGCCATCTTTTCTACCTTGTTGCTTGCTCCTAGCGTACAGACCGCAGCCAATGCCAATTGATTGCAAATAACACTGTATGAGCTGTTACAATTGGCAAATAGGACAGTGAAAGGGCTGAATGCAGTAAGGCAGGAATTAAGGGCATTAAGGTTGGTCGCTCTATATAACTAGTACATGCTATATTTGTTAACTGACATGGAGGTTGGCGTTTGCATGAAAGTAGGGATATGATATGATATGTCATTTATAACGAACCTTTACGCAAGTGTTTCTAGGAGCGACAAGACAAGGGAGGGTAAACAGAGGGAAGACAAGACAAACAATCTTACTAGGTCTTGTGTCATTCAGAGTGTGCAAGTGCTGTGATGTAAAGTGGAGGGGGAAAGGAGGAAGGGGAGTGCCAGGGAGAGGGAAGGGGGGGGAGTACAGTCAGGGCAGCAATGCTCTGAGTAAGTGCAGCCAAGGCAACACAGCACTGGGTAAGTGCAAGGATACAGGGGACTAGGGGTAGAAGTTACAGGCCATGAGTGTAAGGTAGGCCCGGAGGCTGTCCAGAGGAGACAGATAATGGAGGAGCCTGGTACCTAGTAGGCTCAGAGGGTAGCCAAGCAACCAGTCAGCGCAGGAGACAAGTAGGTTAGCAGGGGAGAAAGAGAGATAAAGCAGACGAGAAAAGGAAGGTCTTCAGCTGCCTCCAGAACTTCAGGTGGTCAGGCTCAGGTTTAAGAGGGGCAGGGAGTACATTCCAGAGGGAGGGACCTGCAGAGGAGAGAGATCTACCCCATTCTCTGCCTGTAGAAGCATCTGACCATCAGAGAGTTGGAGGTAGCTGAGCGAAGGGCTCAAGAAGGAAGGTAATTTGGAAGAGAAAGTTGGATGTAGTGCAGAGAGCAGCTGCTGCACATGTGTGCCCGCAAATGATGCTGTAAACAGAACACTGCTAGAAGCAATAGATGCCTTGCATGCCCTCCATGAGTTTATGGTTCATGAAATGAGCAGATTGACCAAACAAGAATGGTTTGAGAGAATGTTCGCTTGGTTACCCACATGGTTATCAGTGCTCATGAACTTTGTGGTTCTGGTCATCGTATTCACTCTCACTGCCTTTTGTGTCAGTTGTGATTGAGGTGGTGCCAGGACAACAGGAACAGGTGGAAATATATGATGACAATGGGGACTAGCAAAGTTAGGAAAGCAATACCATCAACCAGAAACATTCAAACGCAAACTATTCCCAAAGGTATTATCGTATAGAGGGGAAAGGTTTTGTGGCCTCAGGGGACAAAATCCATGCCACTTTCTGATATAGAACATTATACCTCCCACTGGGTTGATTGTTATCGAGATGGAGGATGCTGCTCAAGATGAATATCTTGCTGTGGGAGGGATCTTAAATGGGTCTCTAGAGTTTGGATGCCAAAGGAGAGACGAGAAAGACAAAGAAGTGTTGATCAATACATTGATCGAAGGGGGGAATGTGAACATGCAAATCCAATGCTCACAAGGGTGTTGCACACACAAGATAAAGAAGTCACACAGTAACACCAAAAGTAACATGAAGGGTGATGTCACGATGCACAGCACGCGTATAACATACAACTATATTGCACCTAGTGTACCACACGTCAGAGAACCGGGTGCTGTGCAGAAAAATTTAAGCACCAACCCACAGAACATAGATATAGTTTTAACCAGGAGGTAACAAGGGATAGGTAATCACGGCTGTCACGATTAAAATAACACATGCAACAAATGAAATATTTTAACACTTTTGTTTTAACAAAACTTAGAAGTGTAAGGAGTTTACGGGTTAGGAAGATTATCGAATAACAGTTTGGCCATATTTGAGTAGGCCCAGGGCAGAGCTGACAGAAGCCATATTTTAATTGGTTTTGAAAGGCCACAGCCAGAGCAGAATTGAAGTTTTGCTCACAATAGCAGAAAATGTTAGATCAGCTCACCAAAGGAGAGACACCAAAAAGCCCACAGTAGCTAATTATTTGTTACAGAAGGAACAGTTTCTCATGGGAAGAAAACTGCAGCTGAATACCAGGTGCAATTCCACACAATAATGTAAAGGACGTTGAGCTAGGTACCAATGGCCCAGGCAGCAAGTACAATAGAAAAAGAGAATTTAATTTCAGAAGTTTGGTTTCACCAATGGTGCTGTGCACAGTTTTTTGTATCTAAATCTGCCATGATGCAAGAGATGAGACGGGGAGTGAAAAGGTGCAGAGGGTTGAGGGAAGAGGGGAGCCAATCAGTGGACTGGGATATGTTGTTTCAGTGGCTGTAACAGTAGCCCTCACCTTGTTGCTGTTCCCTCATAATTCGGAATAGGACGAAATTATAGAGACAAAGCAGTCTAAGTACCAAAGGTCCGACCCCCATTTGTTCGCATACGTATATGTGGGGGGGGTAAAGTTCATAGAACATGTATAGGCCTAAGGTGGGAAGGCTGTGGGGGGTCTCCCACACATATATATATATATTACATGGACGCGGTAGCGTCCATGTAGTTATGGTTAAGTTGGTGTTTCCATAGGAAGAACATTTTTTGGGTGGCTTATAACTTCGCTCCCTCTGGACGAATCCTCACCAAACTTTGCAAAAAAAGTATATGGCCCACTCTGAATTTTTTTGCAAAGGTTGGAGAGGTTTGGTCCTGGGGGGGCAAAGTTATAGGGGGGTCTCAAAACTTTTGTTTTTTCCCATAGACATAATGGGAAAAAAATGTGCGCACGCCTACATCCCAAACCGCTGGACGGATTTACACCAAATTTGTGGCAGGAGCGGGGGCTTGGTCCCGAAAGCGTGCTTTTGCAAATTTGGTGTAAATCCGTCCAGTAGTTTTTTTTAAAATGACCAAAATGTAAGGCAAAAAAATTAGTGATATCTCTGTTCGCTTCGCAGAAGGACTTTCCAGTTCGCTCTGTGGACAGTGCCCTGATTGGCCGAGCGGCTTGCGCGATGTCCGCGGACATCCGACGTGTTCGCTGATTGGACGGCGTGGGGCGTGGAGCGCGTCAGATATTTGGTGGCACCCGACATCTTGCATTCGCGTACGACTGCGGACAGCGAGGTGAAACTTGGTTTAAAAATTGTATTTAATGGAGTGTGTTGGGGTGTAAGAGTGTTTGGGGAGGGTCGGGGAGTATGAGATAGGTGCAATGTTGTATTTTTTTATATGCTTGACGCTTTTGTTATGTTCGATGTGTCTGCGGACAACACGGCTGTTCTGAAATGTTCGTAAATAAGTAGAATGGATTCGGTGTCAAGTTGAAAAGTGTTCTAAGAAGACTCGTGGGGTCCTGGAATGTTCGCAGGGGGTGTCCTGAAGACGTTGTCTGAAAGTGTTCTAAGAACACTCGCGGTGTCCTGAAATGTTCGTACATAAAGAAAATGGGGGTGTCCTGAGGACGCTGTCCGTATCGTCCTCTGGCAAGTTGAATGTGTTCTAGGAACTTCCTTGTGTCCACGGACATTAAAATGGTTGCAATGCTTGAATCTATGGGTGTGATATGCTGCGGTGGTTGTGACCAAGGCATAGAGTCTTGGGTGCATGGCCACTTGGCCATGCATCCAAGACTCTATGCCCTGGCCACAACCACCGCAGCATATCACACTCATATGCCATGCACCCAAGAGTCTATGCTCTGGCCACAAGCACCGCAGCATATCACACTCATAGTGGCTTATAACTTTGGGTCAAAAACAAATTCATAAGGAACATTGTTAGAAGCCAGTATGGGTGTGATATGCTGCTATGGTTGTATTTATCATGTTATACTTACTATTTGGTTTAGTAACGGGAGTCCATGTTTTTCTTGTTCATTTCTGTGATAAAAGAAAATAGCATGTTAGTATTAGTATTTTATAAAGACTTATTACATTGTACAATCAACATTTTCTTCTTTTTTTTTACCCTCACATTTAGTAGATGACAAACCAGAATACTGTGCAATTTGCTCAGTTTCTGTGTTGGTTGCTAAAATCATTGGGTCTGTGGGAGAAAAGAAATCCATGTTGGATTAAAAAAAAAACTTTTTGTGTTATTCTACAGTTTATTTGTTTGTTTGTTTTCAGTGTTTGCTTGTTGTTTCTGGCTAATGCTTTATACATTGGATTGTTCCAGTTTTTGGGAGCAGTAAGATATTAGGTATTTGTTTGGATATTGTAAAATTTTGGAGCAGTTAGATACCAGTAGGCGTATTCTAACTGTTTATTTTTTTATATAATTTCGTGGTATTGATTTATCTGTTTGGATATTTCTAAATTTTGGGACAGTTAGATACCAATTGGCGTATTCTAGCTGTCTGTTTTTTTCTCTATTTGAGTGGTATTAATTTATCTGATTAGTTGTTGTAGCATCTTTGGGCAGTTAGATAGCTTTTGGAATATTGTGACAGTTTATATTTTTTTACTTCAAGTGTACTTAAGGTTTAAGTACAGTTTAGTTATCAAATTTTAGTTTTAAGAACATTAAATAAGCGCTTGTAAGATTTGCTGGTAATCTCTGCTTTAGAGTAATGGTACTATCATTACATTCAAACCATCCACATTTCTTTTTTATATGCAGTGTAGTGCCCTGAATTCGTTGTGGCTCCTGCGTGGTAGATTATACCTATTGTTGTGAAGGTTTTCCTACCAAGTGATATTTGACCATGTGTGAATCCAGTCAGCTTGCAGTTGTTTTTGGTACCATCTGCATTGTAACGTAGAAGCATTAGTATTACGTATTTACTATGTGTTTGTATTACTAACGTGGAGCGATTATCTGAATTGTAGGTCGAACATAATCTACCATGGTTTGCATTTCGTACAAGTTGCTGAAATGGAACGGATTCACAATTAGGTATTGATATATACACAAAGTGTTCATTGGGGATTTGTTCTTGTGTCACATTGTTGCAGATAGTGCATGTATATTTCCACATGCATGAAATCTGGAAGATTTCATTCATAGGTATGTTTTTGTTTTCCAGTACTAATAGTAAGTACATTCGAAATTCTTGTGGATCTTCCTGTGAGTTTATAGTGAATTTCACCATTCCAGCACAGTAGTCCAATTGTTGTCTTAGTCCATAAACACTATACATGTTGTCAGGATTGTTTGCTGCATTTCTGTGAAGTACTAACATTTGCAAACACAATAGGTCTGTACTGTGTAAGTAAATGTTCTCAACAATTGGTGGTAATTGAAATAGAATATTCATTGCTACATTTGCGTAGCAACTTACACCAACTATATTTGAGAGTTTAAATGGACCAGGTAGTTCTGTATCTAACTGCTTTTTTTTGGAATTTGTCTTCCTTCTTTGAAGAAGTACCTGGTTTACTTTCCCTAATTGATTCTTTTTTGCTTGTGGCACTTGATGAAGTATTACTTTCTTTTACTCTCTTTGGAGGATTTGCAGTGACATCCTGTTGCTTTTCTGTTTGATTTATTTTTCTTTTATAATGTTTTACTTTTTGTGGAACAGAATATGTGTTTAGATGGGGAGTGTATAGTGAACCAAGTCTATTGTATTCTAAAATGCAAGGAATATCAGCGTTTATTTTACTTGCATCAAAGTTGATTAGAAATAGACCGTCAAGTGTACGTAAGCGTGATAGTGCTACGTAGCTCATGCCTTCTTTAAAGACTGTGTTACCAATGTCTATTATTGCTTTGTCTAGGGTAAGACCTTGTGATTTATGAATGCTGACTGCGTATATGCAAGAGTTAGAGAAAATTGTTCTCTGCGAACATACATGTCTTTGAAGAGAAGGACTCGAGCTGTTGAGCGTCCTATTCTTTTTACTTCTGAAAGTTTGTCAAAGAGAATATTGACAAACTGAATTTTGTTGTCACATGGGTATGTTTGAAAGCCAACAACTGTACCCAGTGCTCCATTAACTAGTCCTTGTTCCACGTCAAGGTTACGTTTCAGCATTACTCTGCAATTTAAGGATAATTTTAATATCTTTTCCAAGCCTGCTGTGTTTGAGATTGATTTTTCTAAACTATTTAGTCTTGTTGTGGCTTGGTCACACATGGGTAGTGTCATTCCAGGTACATCTAGTTTGTCTGTGGTGCTAATTTCCATTATTGGTTGTATTTCTTTACTTAACATTATTTCATTGAATTTGAAACAGCTTGCAAGAGTTGCCATTAAGGCCATACAATTGACATTTGTGTGGGCTAATTGTTCCATAACATCTGTAGCACATGCATTATCACCATAAAGTGCATGAATGTGCTGGGTTTTCAATATTGCTTCTGCTTCTTTAGAAAGTATACCAATTGGTACATATTTTCTGTTAATTCTCTGCATTGGAAATGTTGCCAAATGTTGACATTTCCTATGCTGCCAAGAGTTTTACGGCAGAGTTTGTGTCCTAATGTTTTAAAAATAGGCTCACCTTTTACTGGTGTCAATTGAAGATCTCCGAAAACAATAATGTGTTTTCCTGCAAAGAGCTCTTCATAGTTTGTTTTGAGTACTTCTTGTAATCTGAGGTGAATCAAAGCCAACATTAGGTTGGACACCATGCTCACTTCATCTATTATTAGCATTTTCATTTGTTTCAATACTCTGCGTAGTTCCATTGCAGCTTCTGCAGAAAGTTTGTAATAATCTAATTTGTTTTGGTGTTCGACTGGCAGGAGTAGTAATCAGTGTAAAGTGACACCACCTATGTTGTAGGCAGCTAAAACTGTGGGGGCAGTGACAGTTGACAGTTTGTTGTGTGTCAATTGTTGAAGGAACTTACTGATGATTTTGATTAGGAATGTTTTGCCAGAACCAGCTTCACCACTGACATACAATAGTATAGGTTTGTAATTTTGACAGGTGCATTCTTTGTTTTCATGTTGTACACCATGCGCAATTTCTTTTGTTACTTCTTGAAAAATGCTACATTGCTCATTGTTTAGCTTTGATTGTAGTATAGTTAAGCCTTCTTTATCTTCATACTGACACATGGTGTTTTCTACTTCTATCATAGCTAATTCTGCCTCATTTGTTATTAGTGGGTCTCCCAGTGGTTCTTGGCTTCCTGTGACAGAAGGTTGACTACTGTCAGGAGTGTCCTTATCTAGTTGGGCCTGGAGTTCTTCTTCGTGTTGCTGTTCATTGTGCAACATTGTTTTGTACTGTGCAAAGTTTACATCAGTTATACTGCTTTCATTTGCTTTGAAAGCGTCTTCATATTAGTCATAGTTATCTAGTATTTCTTCTTCTTTTCTCCATGGTTAAAGAGTTGTAGCAGGGACATTTAATACATTTCTTTATGTTGAGGAGTCTTTAATGATAATTTGATATGATTAATTAAATTTGGTTTGGTGAGTTTTACTAAGCTGCCATCACAGTTTGTCACTTTGTATTTACGGTTTTGCTCATCAGGTTTTATATTATTTTTGTATGTGTAGTTAGGGCTATGTGGTATAGACACATGGTTTCCAAAGTGGTACTCCGGTTTGGGTAGTATGTGTCCAATAAATTGTTTTTTAAAATGTCTTGGCTGTTGGGATCATGTTTGGCTATTGTTTCTATATCTTCGTATGATTTTAGAACTCTTTTTCTAGATTTAGCTGGACCAAGACTTAGCCATACTATATTTGCAGATTTACCATACAATGCAGTACCAGTTAATCGATCAGCTGCTTCATAGGATCCACATTCTCTATGGGACAGCAATTTTATGCCCAAGCTGTATAATTTCTGAGAAACTGTTTTATCTGATGACAGGTCATTCCAGAGGTCTTGGATGTCTGTCTTTTCTGATTTGGTTAAGTATGCTGTGACATATCGTGAAACTGCAGTAGAATTGTCTGCAATGTACTGCACATCTATGTTTGCATTCCATAAGTGGGCAATGATTGCATTGTAATCATTGATATATTTTTCTTCTTCTTTTCTTTTTATGCAATATGTATTTTTAGGTGACTTACCTTTAACACTATGTCTAACTGAAGACATGAGGTTGTTCACCTGACCTGTATTTGTAACTGGTCTAGGGAAACCAAATCAGCATTTGGTGTAGTATTTCCCTTTGTTTTTGTATTTGCGACAAAAATAGTTGCCACATTTGTGTCTTTGAAATTGTAAATTTTTTGCATGAAGATCACTATTTGTGGATTCTGATGGAATTTCAAAAGCAACATATTTTTCAATAAACTGTAAAACAGTGGCATCACTGTCTTGACCAAATTTAGGAGCATCTTTAATCCATAAAAGCATGTGGACATGTGGTGCTCCTCTGGCTTGGTATTCTTTTCTCCAAAAGAAGTGTTGCACTTCTCCAAGGGGAGGAACAGTTTTATTACGAATAAAATGTAGCATAGCAATGAAGTGATGGTGAAAATATCTTGAAACATTAACATGATCCTGAGAACAAAGTTTCCCAGGTGTTAGTATATCTATGTTTGTTTTGTTTTCATTTGAAATGCGTAGGAAAGCATGTAAATCTTCCCATGCATATTCTGCACAACTTAATGTAACAAACCAAGTGGGTGTGCCAAGGTTTCTGATCATACAACGCACATCTCCATGACGTTGAAACCAGTACTCATTAGTACCACGCATATTTGCTAATAGATTTGTAAGATTTGCTTGTAAAACCTCGTCTTTTTGTTGAACTTTTTGTAATAATTGTGTAGCTGTCATATTTTGAAAGTGTGATCCTGATTTTAATATGTGTGCAACTCCGTAACATAAAGTTGCTAGTTCACTTTCAAAGAGTAGGTGGAATATGTATTCCACATTTTCTCGAAATCTGGGATCTTCAGAATACATTCGTAATGAGCGATATTCTGATACTGATATTCGAATAGGTCTATCATCGTATCTTCCTCCTTTGCCAGTCGGAAAGAGTAGAGGAAAAGCACATGCTTCTATACTTTTTTCCCATATGCTGATTGGTGATCCTTTTGTTTGACGCATTTCGTACGTTTCCAGTGCATCTTCTATGGTGTCATGAGAGTGCAATGGATGAATTGTATAATGGTCTAAAGTGTTTGATATTGTAGCAGGATCTAGGAGCTCAAATTGACCAGCTTCTTGTGTCTCTTGAATTATTTCAGTTGTATCTTTCAAGTTTTCTTCAATATTAATTTCTTTTGTTGCCAAATTTTTTTGTCTTTTGTAGGTACTACATTTACCAAGATAATTAAAGATTGTTGCATTGGACGTTGCACTCCTAGAGTGTGCACATTTTCTTTTAGATCTAATGGTAAATACACTACTTTTCCTGGAATACCTTTCACTAATTCAGAGGGAGGTAATTTTGCAGTTTTTGGTTGAAGGCGTATTGTTTCTTGAAATGGGTGCACTGTTTGAATTATGATGCTCTCATATAAATTAAGTTATTGAAGAGGTTTTGGTAGTGAATATAATTCCAAGTTATTTGTGATAGCACGTGAAGGAGTTTGGTTGTTGGCAAGTTTTGTAGTGCAGTAACTGCAAAGCATTATGGGGTCAGTTATTTCGTATTTGTTTTCTGCTATAAGGTAGAGAGCTAATTCAAACCATTTAGATTTGTCAATGTCTTCTATTTTGTATGATACGTCTACAGTTTTTGTGTTACTTTTATAAAAAGTTCTGCAGCAACATACACACACGTGGTTTGGTACTTCAGCTGAAGTACTTTCACATTTTAGTATTTCTTTTTTGTATGTGTGTAGTGAAAGGTTGCAGAATTGTTACGAAGTTGGTTTACAGCTAATTCATCTTGTAAGTGGGTTTCACTTCCAAAATATTTTGTCTGGATATAGTCGATTTCTTTTAGTAGGTCTTTTGCTGTACCATGTAGAAGAATGTTATTTAAATTGGCTAGTGCTAAAGCAGGACTTTTAGCATAGTACAGTTTATTAACTAGATTTGTTATACTTGCATGATGTGTTGATATCCTTTTGATATCATGGAAGGTTGTTTTGCAAGTAGGTCCAGTAATGCAGGCCAATGAATGTCCTTGTAGTCCTGTGTACTTGCGTACTGGACAAGCACCCATATTTTGCAGTAGTTTAATTTTGATTTTGTCTTTGCTTTTCACATATTGATTGAGGAATTGGCGTAAAGACTTGAACATTTTTATGGGAATGTTACACATTGACGTGCATGGCCATTTGTACACTAGATGTTCTGATTCAGTTGAATGGAGGGGTAAATCTACGTTTTCAGGGCATATTTTTGTAAGGAGTACTTCTTGTTCCATTATCGTATTATTAACTTTTTCATAACCTCGACCACTGCTATGTATGGGAATTGTATTTGTTTGCTTTTGTTTGTACGCTTCTTCATTAAAGTATGGTTCTGTGCTTGTAGTGTGACTCCATTCACCTCCACAGATATTTAAGAAGTTATTTCTGTTGACATTTTGTTTATTGAGAAGTCTTTTTTGTAATTTAGTTATTAGTTTTGTTAGTGGTTTTATTCTGTTTAACACTAAAATAAATAACTTTCTTTTGAGAAGAATTGCACTGTCTATCAACGCTTCTAAGATTACTTTTCTACAATAGGTTTGAAGTGTTGAACCTGGTTTCTCTCCTGTTTTCATAAGATTTTGAAGGACTTTGTGACGGAACAATTTGGCTAAAATACGTTTCTTGGTATGCTTACTTTGTACTACATCAAGATATATAGAAGAAGTTTTATTTGTAGTGACAGTTGATTTTCTGTAAATTGTTTTTTGGTTTGTTTTACTTTTTGATAGAGGAGGCAACGTTTTTGTACTAGAAACTTCTTCTGTTTCACTACATGACTGTATTAGCTGTTGTGTTTCAACTTTTTTTACAAATTCTGCTATAGATGGATGTTTATGTTGGAGAGTTTTCTTTTCATTTGCTCTACTTCTGCGTTCTTTTCTACGGAGTTGCTTTTTGGTAGGCATTCTTTAGGATCTGTTGAAAAAAATACAGAAGGTATGGGTTGGGGTGTTCTGGAATGCATGTGTGTTGTGTGCATGAGTGTTTGAGTAAGATGATAAAGATGTATGTAATGGTGTGTGAGTGTGCTTTGGGAAGTACAACTACTAGGGATGGGTATTCTTGAATTAATGTGTTACTAAACTGGGGTTCAGATGACAGAAAAAAGTAAGCCAGTGGTTTGGAGAAGTATAAATAGTATATCTAAAGCTATACAATTAAAACAGTTGTTTGTTCTACAACATCTAAATTCTAGCGGCTGGGTTGGGTAATTTGTGTGTCGAAAAATAGGAAGTTGTGGGACACGCTGCCAGTAATTCACTGTTTAAGACGGGGGGATTTTTGGTCAGAATGGTGCAGAATCTCTATTTTTAGGCACAGAAATAGCATGAATTAACCTTACAGTGTGTTTGAGTAATAATTCAAATATTATGGTAACATTTTACTTACTTTCTTTCTAAAATGAGCAGTTTGCTTCTTAGTTGTTCTTTGTACTTCAAATTCGGATGCTTCTTTTCTGGAGAATGGTCTTCACTGCAATTGTAAAAGAAAGAAATTAGTAATTTGGTTTGTATATAGCACTGTTTTAATTTAGACATAGATTTTTTAAATTGAAATGCTCAGCGCCTTCCTCAAAACCATTAAAACTATTGTTAACAATATACCATTCGATATGTTTAAACGGTGGAAATGACAAGGAGAGAATCCAGGGCGTACTCACCGGCAGGAAAGAGGACTAGGAACCACTTGAGACCAGAGATCAGGAATAGCGAAGCTGATGTGGATTCCACTGATCCCCCCCGTGGCAAAGCCGCAGGGATGGAGAGAGAGTCCAGGGAAACCCTCAGGAGGAAGAAAGCCCTGCGTGTCAGTCGATCGTCTGCTTCTGAATTCTCGTGGAAGAGGAATTTCAGGTAAGGTTATCCCGTACCGTAGGCTACAAGGAAAGTAGACAGAACACAATAAGTAATGGTGGTTGGTAGTGTTAGGACAAGTAAGATAAGTAAGATAAGGAGGTATTAGTAAACACCTTGTTGCGAACCGGGAGATAGAGGTAAGTGATACCGGAGTCTCTGTTTCTTGGGAACCTCGGAAGACAGCACTGAGATGGAAGAAGAGGGTTAGTTAAGGTCAACAAGAAGAGATGGAGAAAGGGATAATATAAACAAAGAGTACCTGTGGTAAGAATTGTCTGCCCGCTAAACGGTGGTTTAGACGGAAGTTCCGTGGATTGACGGAAGTGTAAGACTGTCTGCTAAAGAGGGAGAAACAACGTCAGGATAATATCTAAAGTGGAAGGGGAATAAGGAACAGTCAGCCCAGCCTTCGTACCTCAGATGAGGCCGAAGAACGACCGTGATAGAACTTCCGAGGCGGTACGGATGTTCCCCTTGGAAGAGAGAGGATACGAACAGCGAGCGGGAGCGTGACGGTAAGAGTACTGCAGATTGTGTTTCTCCTGGGAGAATAGCGGGAGCTGGTACTGAAGGAGACAGGAAGATAAATTAGAAATACAGAATGTGGCAAGGACAGGTAAGAATAAACCCTAGATCCGAACTCACGTAGCGTTGGTAGATAGGAGTAGCAACACGCCTGTTTGTTGTGAATCGAGGTTGATATGCTGTGCTCGACCGGAAGGGTGGAGCCGAGTCACCATGTTGGAGCCAGGCAGCTAGACCGCAGCTGACAGTAGCAGCCGCCATCTTGGGTGTGAAAATGGCCGCCGTACTTCTACGGATCCAACGGTGCCACAAAGACCAGCGCTTTCTAGGAGGCATGACAACTATCTTATGACTAACTGTAGGAAAGAAAATATCTTTACTATGGCTTGTGAAATTCATAATGAACCACTGTATACCACTATTCCTGTAACTAAGCTTTTCCACGTAATAGTGAGTCAATGTCATAGCCTGCTTTTCCACGTAATAGTGAGTCAATGTCATAGCCTGCTTGTCCTATATAAATGTAAGTAATTATATAAACTGAAAAAATTAAAACCAATTATGTTTTTGTACAAATATTATTGTTTGAGATTTGATCATAGAGTGTGCATGTACTTTTGTTTGGTTATATGTAGTCTATATATTTTATTTCAAAAATGTTGGTTTAACATTATTTGCGTGTGTGTATGAAGAAATTAAATGGTATAAAGGTTTGTAAGTCACAGTTCATTTTAGGACAATGAAAAAATTATTTTAGATTCATTTTACAGATTATACAAGGTAAAAGTCGGTTAGAAAATGTGTTCATGTACTGTATGGAAAATATGCATACCTGTAGTTTGTGTTCATGCATATGGATATGGACGAAGCTGCAAGTAGAATCTTGGAGACTTGTATAGTATTTCTCGTAGATCGTGCTTGCCAATGGTATGAGACTTGTACTCCGAGAGATTCACCGTACATTTGCAGTGCTGATCTATGATGATGCAGTTACATGTAGAGGTCTTGGATTAGATTGGTGGATGGTCATGTGATTTCTTAGCTACATCCAATGAGGGAATGGTACAGAGAGTGAAGTGGAAATGGTAGAAAGGCTGTCCATGTTACGATATGTTCGCGGACATGGCGGTAGTTCTAGGACACCGAGTATTACATCCGGGGAATTTGGGGTGGGGAGGCATGCAAATGAGATTGACTGTAGCAAGGGATTGGTCAGTAAAGTTTAGTGAGTGTGTTGTGCTAGGAGAGGTTTTCTCAGATATTCTTTTTGCTGAGAGAAGAACAGATATGGCTGAGTGTTTCAAAAAACAGATTGTGTGGATTTTGGGAGACTTGTGGATACATTGGTTGAAGGTGCATGCAGAAAGCTGTGGAGTATCTATAGATCTTGGATTCCCACATGTAGAAGTGCACTCGCATGGAGTGCGTGGAATGAAGTGGTTGGACTTGCTACCTCTCTGTGCAACTTTGAAGATAGAGGAACATCCAGACATAATTGTAATTCATTGTGGAGGGAACAGTTTAGGACATGTGTCTGGAATTTCTTTGCAATTTGCAATGAAAGAAGGACTTCAGAAGATCATGGACATGTTTCCAAACTCCAAAGTAATTTTTTCACGGATTGCACAGAGACAAATGTGGCTTCGTTCTTTCTCATATGGTCCACAAATGGAGAAAGCAAGGCGTAATGTCAATAAGGCTGTTTGTGCCTTTCTAAGAGATTTTGGCATGTCCTCTTTTCACAATGAAAATATTATGTTTCGTAGTACATACATTTTTCGCAGAGATGGAGTCCATCTTACTTATGCTCGCAATCAGATTTTTCTGAGAAATGTACAAAATGCATTGAAACCTTTTCTTTTATAGAAATACAGCATCCATTTTGAAGTAGGTGTTAAGTATTTATAATTTTTGACATACAAACACCTCCCAAAGGCTCTTTTCAGAGCCACCACTTGCTCCCAGAGAAAAATGCAATGGTTACAATAGGGTAGCATCCCAATTTTTTTTATGTTCGCGAACTGTCCGCAGACTTTTAAGATATACAAAGGGCCCTGCTTTATTTATCTTCACTTCTATTTTTTAACTGTGAAAGGTGGCTCTGAAAAGAGCCTTATGTTTTTTTTGATTTTTGTTATTTTGTATTTTTTTTGGTTTTTTATACACGACACACTAGGAGAGGAGGGGAAAGGAGCGTAAAAGGGGGGACACCAACCACAGGGATAAGAAAGGGCGAGCTGAGAGAGGAAGATGTAGAGTGGGTTTTATTTGGGTAGTGAGCAGGTCTTCTGGTGCTCTGAGACGATAGTCTCAAAAGCACTCCGAAGTCGCTCCCCCCTGCAGAGTACTGTGTCACAGTACATACATACAACTGTGACCCTCGAAAGGTAAGGGTCATCAGAATTTTGTATGGCCTGTGAGGCAGCTTGAGGAAGACGATGTCCCACAGAGGTGTTCCTTGTGGTGACAGGATCAGAAACGGAGGATGAAGTAGACGCAATCAACCTACTACGCTCTTCGGAAGGTACAACCTGGCGAATGGCCCCAGTGTGGAATGAGTTCAGGTGTCGCTTCATGGTCGTGGTCCCAAAGCTGTACGCACCATGCCTCCCGCGACTGAGTACCATTTTGCACTCATTGCAGGTGACACGGTTCGCACGAGCTTTAGGAACATTCCCATGAATGGTAAACAACCGCCACACCCAAGAATCACGCCGAGGGCGGGTATTAGGGATTTCCTCTACCTCATTCTCATCATCCTCTTCTTCCTCCTCTGTATCCTCACTCCTGTTCCCCTCTTCAGGCCCTTGGGGAGATGGTGGTGGTGGAGGGGGTGGGGGTGGTGCTGAGGCAGATGTAGCACCAGGTGCCAATAGTGGAGCCATGGATGTCATCGTCTTGGAGATGGAAATCTCAAAATCTGCAAAGTATGCAGCAAAATGCACTGTGCTCTGTGGAATAGCCAGAAACACAAGGAGAATGAGCTCTAGGGCGTGGTCTTTTATAGGGGTGCTTGTTCGCGGTTCGCGGACATGCGCGCCGTCCGCAAGACAGATCGAACACCAAAAAATGTTAAAAAAGTCACAAAAACTATGTGGAAATTTAGGATTAGTGTGTGGGATTTGTGGTATGGTGAGTTTTTAATGAGAAATATTGTGGATTACTTGGAAATGTACTTTTAAACTGTTCGGGGATACGAACAGTGTCCGCATTCAGAAGACGCGATCAGCGTGGGCGCGGTCACATGGTTGCTTCGTGAGCATGTTCGCTAAGGAAGCGGCCGTCCGCAGGACACCCAATGTACGGACATTGTTTTGCGCATGCGTGTGGATGTTCTACGGACAGTGTTCGGGTCCTGAACTAATTAAAAGTGCGTCACACGTAAAACGAACAGTTACGGACAGCGTTTGTTCTTAGCACAGTTTAACTTACTTGCGAACAATACGGACAGACATAGCATCCCCAGCACACCTCCATTTTTGTTTATTTACGAACAATACAGGACACCAGGAGTGTTCTTAGAACAGTTTCAACTTGCTAGCGAACACTACGAACAGGCATAGTGTTCTTAAGGACACCTCCATTTTCGTTTATTTACGAACATTTCAGGACATTAAGAGTGTTCTTAGAACAGTTTCAACTTGCATGAGAACATTACGGACAGATATAGTGTCCTCAGGACACTTAAATTTTCATTTATTTACGAACATTTCCAAACAACCGTGCTGTCCGTGGACACCTAAATTGGTTATAACACAAAGAACAGAAAGTAATTACAACACAATATAAAAAAGTAACTTTATTTGAAATATATAAACAATTTATGACTGAGAAGGTAGGGCAGAAACGGAAACAAAAACAGGAGAATTAAGGATTTCAACATAATTGGGATATGGTGAGGGGGGACAAGTACAGGTGGGACAATGGTACGTTGTTGGTAGTTTTAGGTGATCTTCCACAAAGTTCTTTAAATCGTTAAAATGTGCCATGAATTGGTCCATTTTTTGTTTAATGTGTTGCAGAGTGTTATCCACCGCTTCTTTTTCTGTGGTAGTGGCAATTTTTGTATGGTCTGTAAAAAAAAAAAAGTATATGTTAAATGTATACAAAATAATATTTATTAATTGGTTTATATAGTAAAGTGTACCATTAGGTGCACTATCTTCTGACATTTCGTCTTGTGGGAAATGCTCCTCTAGCCACTCCAGAGTAGTACACATTTCTGTGAGAAAACAAAAAAGTAATATATTTTTTTTTATCTAATACAGAAAGTTTATAAATATATGAGTAAAATGAAGTGCACTTACTACTTCAGGAAAGTATGTGATGAGTGGTCTGTACGTCTGGTCTTGCTCTTAGTTGTGGAGTGTCGGTGAGGTAATTATGTTGGAAGCCACTTTATCTTCTTTTGGTATATTCCATTTTAGAACATATTGTATTTAAATGAATTGTTAGTGTGTTACATATATGGGTTACATTTCTTAAGTATTACTACATATACTTTGTATGTGTGCTGCTTTGTGAATTTGTTAAATGTTCCTATGTTATGATATAACAATTACACCTACCCCCCCCCAGAATTTTTAGGTGGTGGTACTGTTGTTCGAACATGACCGCGGACAGTCAAATTCAGTATTTTCCATATTACATGTACATAAAGTCAAAGTTATTATTGTTAAGTTGTGCTACTAAAAAACTAAAATTCAGTAAAAAAACTTTGTTAAAGGGACGTTATGGTTAAGTTGCGCTACTAAAAACCTATGAAATCCAGTAAAAATGTTGTTAAAGGGACGTTATGGTTAAGTTGCGCTAATAAAAACCTATGAAATTCAATGAAAAAACTTTGTTAAAAGGGACGTTATGGTTAATTTGCGCTACTAAAAACCTATCAAATTCAGTAAAAAAACTTTGTTAAAGGGACGTTATGGTTCAAAGTAAAACCGAAAAACCCCTGAAATTCGGCAGTTATGGTAAGATAAGCAACCATAACTCGCGCCACCATGCACTGCTAACACTAACACCCAGGACATCAAAGATGACATCACAAATGTCATTGATGACATCACTGATGACATCACATGGCTGGCTCTCCCTTTTTTTCCTTTACTGACATATCTAAGCCACATAGTTTTCTTCAGTAACAGTCAGGAAGTAAACATTGAAAAGGTACTATAAGTCATATCATATGAAACATATATATAGCGGAAGACACAGGCTTGAAAGAGAGAAATCCTTTCTGTGCATAAGGATAATCATTAGAGTTATCAGCACTTTCTCATAGTTTTATTTTTATTACTATACCTTCCCTGTGTATGCTCATATTTGTATACATTGTACTCACACTCCTTTTCTTAGGGTTCACTGACATCATGTGATACAAATACATACAGTAAGTAGCAGCTTTGAAACAGAGCAATCATTTCTCTGCATAAAGATAATCAGTTAGGTTATGAACTCTTTCTGCTACTACTTCTGCTTTTTTGCTTACTTCTCTGTCCCTGTATATACTCATATTTGTATGTGTTGTTGTCTCTTTGTGTTTTGTCTGTATTAAGTGCAATTATGTATTAAGTGGGTTTTATTAACTACTTATTACATGTTTCACAGTACGCAAAACTCTAATAAGAAAGCAGTTATCATTTCATTATTCTACATGGCAAGATTATGAATATTGCACCTTCATCATGCATACTACACACTGCCTAAGTTTCTGCATGAGTTGCTTAGTATACTGAATAGAACTTCATAATAGAATGCTATTTATATCAATGCATTGCTTAATGCACTAATTAGCTCATGATATTTATTCAAATGATCTTTGACACTTTTTGGTCAACATTATAAGAATCGCTCCTACAGAGTTTTCATGAAAAGTAAATGCACATGTGATGTCATCAGTGATGTCATCAATGACATTTGTGATGTCATCTTTGATGTCCTGGGTGTTAGTGTTAGCAGTGCACGGTGGCGTGAGTTATGGTTGCTTATCTTACCATAACTGCCGAATTTCAGGGGTTTTGCGGTTTTACTTTGAACCATAATGTCCCTTTAACAACGTTTTTTTACTGAATTTGATAGGTTTTTAGTAGCGCAACTTAACCATAACATCCCTTTTAACAAAGTTTTTTCATTGAATATATATATACAAGCAAACGAAGAATTTCTTTTTTAAATTCAGACTTTTGGTACTCTGACATTTTTCCTCTGTCATTTCATGAAGATCCCATAATTCCATTGGATATATTCAGTGTGATTCTGTGGCTCGCGCTGTCTCCAATGAAGGGAACTAGTTTGCATTGAGGGATTTATCAACCAGTACCTTAGCAGATGCCAACCAATGGCATGCCAGAGTTTCTGGAAGTTAGAATATAATGATGTATGGGAGGGGAGGGACGCTTAAGGGTCATGACATCATCAAGGGGTTCTGATGGTGATGTTATAGGAAAGGTTTTTATCTAATCAGGACATGTAATCTATATGAACCTATAGGGGTCTTTTGGCAACACACTGATTATGTATTAGCGCATTCCCCAAAATTGTAATGATTGGCAAATTATGTTAATGTGAGATTTCCTTGTATAAATATTGCAGCCCTTTTGGGTGGAGGTAAGAATGTATTACAGTTCAGGTCCACAGAGCTTTTTGTTCTCCAGTCGAATGTGGAATAACGTGTTTCTTTTTTCCTGCACGGTGTGCTCTACTTTTGGATTATTGTTGTGTTTTTCTCAGATCACCCCTGGATTATCTAAGGCCCTCATAACAAGTTTGCTGGAAAAATACTGGTTATTCCGGCATGCTGGTACTACAGCGTCTGGCAGGCAGACCACAAAATGTACTAGTAAATTATAAGTCTGCAGGTACGTGCATACCCTCCTGCTAGAAATGGTAGTACTGATATGCTCGAATACAGGCTTTGACAAAAAAATGCTGGTGTTTCAAACAGGAATTAGACAGAAAAACAATGCCAACACCCAAACTGCCGCTGTGATTTTGAACAACTCAATCCACTTAAAAAGAAAACACTTTCTGCTGCAATCCACACCATCTGAGAGTGAAGACATGCCAGGAAGTGGGAATTCTTGCATCCCAGAGGTACAGCAGTGCAAGCTGGATTTTACCGAGCCATAGTTCACTACCCTAACAGAAAATGTGGTGGCAAATTCAGAGCACACATTCAGGGCTGGAAATCACAGGAATAGCCAGAGGAGGAAGAACGCCATCTGACAGGATGTGGCTGACAATGTGACAGCTGTGGGGACCAACCCATGCATGCCAAGTAACTGCCACAAGTGCTGGGATGACCTGCAGCTGAGTGTCTGTTACATTGTGGCCACCCATAAGAGGGAGCTTGCTGCCACAGGAGGAGTGATGGTGGCACCCCTGACCCTTATGCCCTGGGAGGAGATGCACATGGAGTGCATTGCGGGAATTGGGACCGCATAGGCCGGAGCTTGGACCCAAGGCGATGGTGTTAAGTACAACAAATCCCATCTAAATGCCAATTGTGAGTCAAAATAAATGCATCCCCAGGCACAGGAACAAAAAATGGGCAAGGGTACCTCTCCTAAACGTGTCAGTCAAAGCAAATGGGCCGATCGCACACACATGCCAAGGGTTGCGGGCAGACATAGCCATGCACAAGCACTGTGGCCAAAATTCACTGTCCCACAGGGACACATGATGAGTCCCCATGTGTGCCAAGAGAGAACAGGACAGGAATGTTTGGCCCACCACACACACACAACAAAACGCTACCTTGGCAGACCAACAGACAATGTGTACTCACACCGCCCTCATGTAGAAGCACACATTGGAGCAAACAGAACAAACTAACATCATGACAACAGCAGGACAAATACAATGTAGCATGAGTGTAATGCAGGCCCACAGATGTGACTCCCAGATGACTAAAAGCATGCTCATCTCAGCCCAACAGACACATCCTCTGATGACAACTTGGCTGGAATGTCGTCAGGCTCAGCACATGTGTCCCCTGGCAAGGGCGCACCACTGCCAACTCCTGCACCAGCACAGCCCACTCCTGCACCAGCACACCTCCTCTTTCACCAGCACAGCCACCTCCTGCATCAGCACAGCCACCTCCTGCACCAGCTCCACCTCCTCCTGCCCCGCAACCACTTCTAGCTGTGCCACCGCCAGCTGCCGTAGGACCCACACTTGTGGTCAGTGACCCCACCATCCCTCCCACCATCCCTCCAGTGCCCTCCACACCACCATGCATATACCAGCTACCACACCAACTTTGCACAGCTCCCATAATCCACCCATGCTCAACATCCAGAACATGGATGTGCGGGTCCATGCAATGGAGAACGAGCACAGGTCTATTGCAGAACTGGAACAGCAGCAGCTCAACATGAATGTATATAGGCCAGCAGCCACAGGATCACACAGGCACACAGCAGTACCTCCGCTGCCTTGGTTATGCTGGCCCAAAGGGTCTGCGAGGGTAATGAGGGGATCTCGGCCATGGCTGATTCCCTCTCCAGGTCACCCTCAAGCAGTTGGTGGCCCAGGGGTATGACCCACTCTCTACCATCACCACTCCTGGGAGCTCGCACAGGGCAGCCCAAGCTGCTTCTCCCGGTGGATTTCCACTACACGTGTGCCATCCAAGGGCCCCGTGAATAAGAGGCAGAACAACTAACTCTAGGTGTGACACCATCATAATTTCAATACATAATAGTTTACCCTTGAAACAATGAGTGGACATTCCGTCTGTTGGTGCAAGTATTTATTGTGTATGTGCCTCATATGCAGTGAGGTACAAGGGAAGTGCAGAGTGAAAGGGCTTCCCAGAAAAAGTTATCTATGAGTTGTTGACAGGCCATGCGCCCATCCCTGGCCTCCATGTGTACATGCATGGGCCTACCTGGTGTTGCATCATCATCACCCACTGGTGGAGGAATATCCAGAACAGGGAGCAGGGGTATGCTGCGTCGGACACATATGTTATGCAACATTGCACAGGCCAGAATTATCTGCCCCACCTTCTCTGGCCTGTACATGAGCACACCCCTAGACCGTTGTATGCATCTCAAACAGGCCTTCAAGAACCTGAAGGTTCACACAATGGTCGTCCTGGTCTTCACATGCTCCCTGTTGTATGCCATGTCCTAATGCGTCTGGGGATCACTCAGAGGAGTCATCAGCCACGGAAGCAGTGGGTATCCTGAGTCACCTGCAATGGTTAAGTACACAATGTTAGCGTATCTTGCATGTAGCAGAACTGTGTGAATTATCCATAGTTCATGCTTAGCTTGTATGTGGAGGTTAGCCACATTATGCATCTGGTCTGATAGAATAGCTAAGCCTTATGCTCCCTGCTTCGCCCTGAGACAGGCACTGTGCAACATTTGTATCATGCCGGGTTCGACTCCCTGGGACGGTTTGTTGGGGCCTGGAAATGTATTACACCTAGATAGATTGTTTTGTGCTGGGAAGTGTGTCACACTTGGATGGATTGCAGGGGAGTATGAAATGTATTTCCACTAACAAATCACATTAAAAGTCAACATTCTGAATATGCACCCTCAAACTCTGGAATGAACACAACCATACCTCTACCGCAACACTAGCTGCATGTTCGTCAAAACAAGTGACATGAATACAAAGCATACCCAATCATGCATCAACGCCACGTGACGGCTACCAACTGTAAGCGTCCCAATGCTTAGTTTTCAGTTTATCTGAACTGAAGCTGCCGATGGCATGTAAAATCTCTCTTGCTCTTCTCCCTCTCAATCCCACTGACAATCCACCCCAACACTCAAATTGCAAACCCACCAGGGTGCCAAGAGACTACGCAAGTGGTAACAGTGCACGGTACATGACCCATTAACATTTACATTAGCATTTACATGTGTGCATAATGATGCTTGGCAGTGCTGTTGCTTGAGACAGCTTGAGCTCAATGGTCAGTCTGTGCATGCCCATCCGAGTGGGATGGGTAAAAAACGACGGTCTGGAGGTTTTCTAAGAGCAATGCCATGCAAGGCTGAAACATGTCTGGGTATGCTTGTGGTCTCGTGCAGAAGGATGTGACCAAGCAGTTCGGGCTGGACTACCCTTTTGAGGGTGAGACAAGCCTTATTTGCATATGGTCTTTCCCCTTTTGTAATGTCTTGGCAGGTGAAGAAAGATGGTCTGGAGTCTTGCCCAGAGCAATGCCAGATATTAAGATTCATTCTAAACCTTCCAGCCATCACCCCTTTTGTTTTGCTTAGTCACCCTGAGTGGGACGGGAATGTCGAGACGTGGGTGCCGTGCCTGCTGGGCCTAGAGACCCAAGCTACTCCACACTGATGAGTCCCAATTAGGCTGAAACTTGTCTGTGGATGCTTGTGGTCTTGTGCAGAAGGAATGTGACCAACAGTTCAAGCTGGATTGTCCCTTTGGGGGTGGGACCAAGCCTGATTTGCATATGGTCTTACCCCTTTTGTAATGGCTTGGCAGGTGAAGAACAATGATCTGTGTGTTTGCCCAGAGCAATGCCATTGGTTAATATTGATTCTAAACCTTCATTTTGCTTTGTTTGTGCATGCCCCATGTCTCTCCAGGACATACATCACATGGCCCTAGTTGACCTGGTCTACAGATTCACTGGCATTTGAGGGGTGTGGGTGTTGCATTCTGGTACCTGTAGTGCATTACACATGGCTGTCCTTTTAGTATTGAAAGTGCATGGTCAATGACTGCTACATTTCCAGTCATGTGCTACTCCTGTGTGTTGTGGGCTTTCAATTGAGGCATGTGCTGGTTGGTCCTGCATGTGCGGGGTGCTTGCCTGACATGCGTTTGTTACATTTCCCTCCTTTGCTTGTGATCCATGCTGCAATATAGGTGTATACGAACATGTACTTACCCAAAATCACGATCCTTGTAAGCCACCAGGGTACTGTTCTGCAGGATTTCCTTTTTTGGGTGAATAGTATCAGTCCCTGCGCTCTACCCTTGTTTTAGTATATTAGATATTCTTTGTAACTGACTTATTCACATTTAGTTGGGGATCAGTGGCTGCATGACTCAGTAGGGACCGATATTCACCAGTCGGTCTGTTGGTTACAAGATTTTTTTTAATTCTATTGAGCCTTTGCGGATGGGTTTTGGGAGTCCCCACAGGTTTCTGAGGTCTAAAATAACTTGTTAGTTACACACTTCTTAGTGTTTGAAAATAAGTTGAATACTTTATTTCATATATTTTTCATTCATATTAACCGCACTAGTTAATTCACTAAGTGCTTATTCAATTTTGTTTCACAGATATCAATATCACACAGGTTATTTCACTTTGTCTATTCTTTTGTGACATTAATTGTGACTTTTCTGGTGATTGGTGCATTATTTCTTTGATATTTACAATAAACATTGGTGCTAACATTTCTCTGCAGGTGCTGCTGTTTCGCCACTCCTTGGGCGTTGCCAAGGCACATTCTTAATATTGTGTGTCAGTCGTCTGTTCACACTTTACATTTCAGTGCATACATTTCAAATAGGTGACACACATCAATGTTATATAGACTTGTAGATCTATGCATGGGATTGTTTTTCATATATTCTTTTTCTTTTGCGAGAGAGAAAACTTCAGTGGGTCTTGAAATTCAGGTAAATCTACTGTTGTGTAGTTGGGTTTCTGTGTTCACCTGGTCTGTGTGAAACTTTTCTCAATTCCGTATTCTTATATCAAAGCATATATGTAAGCCCTGTTGGGTTGTTTCCTTCGTCCTTCCTTGTTAACATTTTCGGTTATGTCTTTCCTTTCTGTTTCCATGGAGTCGTGGTTTAATCCTGGGAACTGGACACAGCAGTAGGTGATGGTCAGGTCTGCTTCACAGGTCATCCGGACATTGAGACAATGGAACTGCTTCCGGTTCCTGTAGACCTACTCTGCAGTGTGGGGGACCAATAGCTCATGCAATCCAATGCTGTCAAAACACTGGGCATGCCCACAATTGCATACATGCAGGCTTTGGTGGCGTTTACTTGTGCCTGTGGGGTTGGGTGGGTAATGTGCAGACCCACATGGCACATGAGAACTTCCAGTACCTGCACAAGCACTCTGGAGATGGCAGGCTGCTAGACGTTCAGACCCGACACCAGCTTTGCTTCAACAGCAGTGGTATGGCTGTCCTGATGCCGATAATGCTCCCAATGTCATCCTAGATTAAGGTCAGGAGGTCATGATTGGTCTCCCTGTTTAGGCAGTGCAGTGTGTGTATCTGGATGTCTGTAAGGGGTAAGGGAGTGGCCCTTGTGTGAGAGATTATGGCACGCCTCAGCCTCACACCTGCATCACCTGTATCCCCATCATCATCCTCCTCCTTCTTCTATTTCTGGCCTCCTGACACCATTGCTGATGCTCCAGCACCATCAGCTGCACATCGGCATGCAGTGCCTCCAGGTCCATGGTAGTGACAATGAATGGCCACATAGTTGTGTTGGGGGGTGTTCTTGGTGTGGGAGTGGCCCTTTAGTCCTGTTCCTGTATGCATTAGGTACACCTGGGTGGATTGATTGCTCCTGTGGCCTTATTTCCTTCACCTGAGTCGATTTTCCCGGCAGCTCTGAGGTGGTAGTATCACCGGTTTGGATTTGCCAGTAGCACTGGCGATGTTCTGCCGGTATTGCCAGCAAGGCCATGCTCATAATGTGCCAGTGATACCATTGTGCCGATATTACCGCCACATGTTTCTGGCATTGCTGGTATTTCCATTGCCTGTGTTACCGGCACCAGTAATACCAGGTGAGGTGTTATCATTGCCATTAATTCCAGCAGCTGAGTTCCATTGAACCCATACTTTGGCGGACCAGTAAAATTGCTAGTAAACAGTTTTACCAGGACTCTTACCAGATACCGGCAAACTAGTAATGATCCCCTTAGTCTTGAAAATTCAAATGTGAACATTGAATATTTTCGTAATGCTTACTATTAAACATGTTTCTACTTCTATCTGTTCTTACATTTTTTATTACTACATATACTTGTTATATTAAGTTTGAAATACCTGAAATAGATTTACCAGAATCAGGCACTTTCCCTGCAATTAAGTATTGTAATTGTTTACTAATGCATGAAATTCAAGCCATTTGTATAAAATTACATATTTTTATTTTAAAGTCTGTAAGTTAATAAGTATTACACATTAATGTGCCGCACATGATCATATCATGCATCAGTGCATTAGCCCATGTCATTTTGTTATTATTGCTAAGTGTAATAAAATAACATATGTAACAAATGTGGTCAACAAAAATATTTTAACTTATTTAATCAGTAATATCACATTTGGTGTAATTATTGATCTCATTGCTGATGTTCACCGGCATCGGCTGGGACCCGCTGTGACCGGGCTCTTCCTTGCCGGTATGAGCACAGACACATGGCAGCCGTGCCTGTGACACTGGCATGCCGCTGCGAAGTGCACATTATGAGTCACACGGACATGTAAATACTGGCATGGAGATGCTGGTAATGATGGATACCTTGATGCCATTAACACCGGCATTGCGGGGCAGGCATTAATAGCAATTTGCTGTGTAGAAACCTGCCACAGGTGCTCACAATCAGCACAGGTGGAGCCAATGCAGTCTGGCACAGCACATAAGGAGCACTCCCACACACCACACCCCTCCCAAACCCACAATGCTAACATTGGCAGTTGCAATACTGGGGCTGGAGGACATGCCTGTACTGCTACTCCTTGAGCAGGCAGTGAACCAGAGAATGCAGCAGCGGCACAGGAGGAGAAGGAGGCCAAGACTGGGCCAGCACATACCAATAATGCAGGCAGTTGTACCCTGCAGGCAGCCACCAATCCCTCACCAAAGGGCCAGTCCATTTCACCTAACCCCTGCACAGATCCACACCCTGTACCGCCTGGACAGGGACACCATCACCACAATAGTGGACCTCATCCATGATGACCTGGTGAGCCTCATCAACATCCAGACAGCCACCCCCGCCCCCTTCCTGAAGGTAGTGTCTGTGCTACACTTCCTTGCCACAGGCACCTACCAGCACAGAGTGGGGCAGCTACATGGAATCTCACAACCCTGTTTCTCCCGTGTGCTCAACCAGGTGCTAGATGCACTCCTGAAACATGCCAGGGACCACATCAAGCTACCACAGACCGCCGAGGAGGTGAATGCAACCAAAATAGCATTCCATGCACTGGCAGGCATGCCAAACGTCATTGGTGCCATTGACTGCATCCATGTACAGCTGGTAGTCCGGCATGCCGTGGAGCTAGTATACTGCAACAGGAAGCTCTACCATTCCCTGAATGTCCAGATGGTGTGCGATGTAAGCAAAATCATAACGCATTGCTGTGCAAGATTCCCAGGCTCCACACATGATGCTATGGTGCTGCGCAACTCCACGCTTCCCCACTACATGGCGCGACACGCTGCACAACGTACCTGGCTGCTGGGTAAGTCTAACCACAGAGCTATGAGGGGCGTTGATTGGTGGGGGGACACAAGCACAGGCAACCTGATTGCTGTCTGGGGAATGAGGGCCACAACAACATAGCACTGGATGGCCTGCATGAGCAACACAAGTGCACACCACATGCATGAATCCATAATTTCCCCCAAAAATAGGCGTGAACATTACCATGCATGCAATGAAGTGCAGATAGACTGCGTTGGGCTACAGAAATCAAAGTCACATGATGGACCACACATACACACCTCTGCATCCCAAACCTGCACAACAACCTATCACACACATGGAACGAGACCACACACAGCGTCCTAGGTGACTAAAATTGTGACCCTAGTGAATTCAACAGAATGTGGGAAACAACCAATGGATGAAGATGTGGCATGCCTACACAGCTGTGTGTACATGGAAGCAATATACACAGTGCCCACACCAGTACATGCATCAGGAACATAACTAGACATGAACCACAGGTACCGCAATGCACCACCCTGCATTCACAATGCATGAAATACATGAGCGCAGCAAAGTAAATCACAGGTCAATGTGCCATGCCCGAGCTAAATCCAACTGCCACACAAGGAAATCTGTCACTGCACCCACCACACAGATGCACTGCAGACCAGTCTACCTGTCCAGACAACCTATGGGACATTTCCAAATGCAATGGGTCAAGCAGGGCAACTATTGCAATCATCAATCAGTTACCGCTACTAAAATATGATTGAGTGGTACAGGATTCATCCACATAACCAAATTTTCACCATGCCAGTACCCACACAGCCTTAGCACAGAAACCTTACCCTTCACCGGCGGACCATACCACCAATGTGAATGTGCCTTAGTCATATGGGGGAAGGCATTGATGGACATGTACATGGTGACATCAAGAAGTCGAATGCATGATTTGGAAACCACTGTGCATCATGAAGCACATCAAGCAAAAGTGTCATGATGCACTGTACATGCATAGTCCATTTACAATGGCAACACATCCATCAGATGTGAGGACATCATGGACCTTTTGCCTTCATTTGTGTGAGTGCTGTTTCTGATGGAAAGGTCCCTGAGATATGACCAGCACCTATCCCCCCACAACCGCGGGTCATCCCTAAGTACACTTATCTGGGTCTTTCAATAAGGTACATGTCAAGTGCTTTCATGAATGATCTGTTGCATGTAGTCATGAACACTGGAACACAGACGAAAGGGTCGAGAGCAAAATTATTGAAGAACCTCCTCCCTGCTGGTTCATTCAAAGTTTCAGCACAATGATGTGTAAAGAATCACACCTATGGTTACAAAAACGTATGTTTATATCGTTTTTTCGTATCTACTTTCTACATTGTTTAAGAGATACTTCTGAACATCATAAAATACAGCAACATAAGCAATCGTAGTTTGCACAGTCAGAACAAAACAGAGGCAAGATATTGTTCTTGCATAGTGATACTTACAAAAGAAATAATACAGTTACTACTGTCGCGACTCGAAGTAGACTACAGGGGTCAAAATTCAGTAGATAAATGAACAGCAGGTCTTTAATACATATCTTGAAAACAAACAGTTAACAATGGTGACACTGGCCCTCATTCTGAGGTTGGTGCTAGTCATGGCGCTAGGACCATATCGACGTGGCAGTATGGGGACTTACCGGTCCATTCCGCCCTTTGCGGGACCGGTAAGTCCCCATTTGAAATGCCATTCCCCATTCCCATTTGAGCCCCCATAAGGCTCAATGGGAAGGGGGAAGGCGGTAATAACGGTAGCGGAAATTTCGGTACCGTTATTGACCTCGGTATCCCTTTGCGGGTCCCATCCTTAACGCCTGCTAAAACCAGGCGTTAAGGAAGGACCCGCAAAGGGACCTCGAAATAGGGCGGAAAAGGATTACCGGGACCACTGTCATTAACGGTGCCCAGTATCCCTTTGCGCCCGTGTCGTAATGACCCCCATTGTGTATTGCAGGGAAATGCATCTACACCCGGTTTTTCAGCCCTATAGTGTGGCTAAGTGAGTCATTTCTTCCTGGGCCTTCATCAGGACAGAGGAAGACTGTGTGGTCAGGATATTCAGGAAGTGCTGTGGGGACGAGAGTCAGGCCACATGTGAGAGTAGTAAAGGTAATGGTAACCTTATTAGTGGTAATCATAATCTCGAGTATATCGATTTAGGCTGCTTTTGACTTCACAATGGTGCTGTTAGAGCAGCGCCATATAAAAGGCTGCAAGGGTGATGTCTCACTATGGCATCAGGGCAGTCAAAATCTGCATCTATATTCATGCAAGCCCAGGGTTAGTCCTGAGTCCGCGGATGGAAGGATCTCTGCAGTGCAGCCGTGCCGCTGCAGTATCTGTCTGCAGTGGGAGCGCGGGGAAAGCTTCCGCGAGCCTGCGGGTGGAAGAATCTCTGCAGAACAGCCATCTCGCTGCAGTATTTGTCTGCAGTTGGAGCACGGAGAAAGGTTCCGTGAGTGAGTGGCGGTGGAGACGCCGTTGCTAGGCGCCAAAAAAAAGCCCTTCTTTACATTTAGTCATGAACACTGTACAGGCAGTGGTCACAAGGAATGAATAAATTAATCACAAGTACATGTTCCATTGCTCCCATGCAGGTGATGCTGGGTATCCCCTGAAGCTGTGGCTCCTGGCCCCCATCAGGCAACCAGTCAACAGGCACAAAGAGGACTAGAACCGTGCACATGCACACACTCGTGTCAAGATTGAGCAGCCTTTTGGGCTGTTGATGGCCCGGTTGTGTTGCCTCTGCAGGTCAGGTGGGGCACTCATTTACAGGCCGGAGAAGGTGGGCAAGATAGCGTTGGTATGTGCCATGCTGCAAAACATGTGCATTCGGCGCAACATACCCCTTCCCCCTGACATGGACCTGATGCCACCTGAAGATGAGGATCAGGATGGGGAAGATGCTGGAAATCTCCTGCGGCACAATGTGCATGAAGGATGTGTGGCACGCCCGAATTTGATTGAACAATACTTTTGATGGGCTGGGGAACACAAGGCACTGGGAATGGAGCACACTTGGCACTGGACACTGTACAAAATTAAATTGACACACTCTCAAGAAGCAATGTCCAGTCATGTGTTTTCCTTACTCACACCAGCTGTATTGAACAGAAATTAACTATGTACACATTGCCATTGCTGAAAGTGCATCACTTTCCCAAAGAAATGAAACCCACTACCCCCACAACCCCCAACCCCACAACCCCCAAACCCACTACCCTCAATCCCCCAACCCCACTACCCCAACCACACTACCACCACACCCTATGTCGTCATACCCAATACTCCAACACCCAACACCCCAACACCCAATACCCCAACCCCAGCACCTCAAAAACCAAATACCGCCCCCAAATGCCCCCACCACGACTCCACCACTACTCCACCACAACATGCACATGTGAGTCCAACTAATCACGCCCACTTTTCGGAGGAGGGGGTTGAGTGTCTGTGCAGCGTGTATATCGCAGGGAGCGACGCACCGGGCTTGTGTGTGTGGAACTTGCCGGTGTCGTGCTCGATGATAGAGAAGGTTGGGGGTCAGTGTTGGCATTCGCTGCTCTGCCATAGTGGTTGTCAACTGATTGAAAGCCTGGTTCATGGCTGCAATCCCTTCCTGCACTCGCTGGGCCACGCGGTACACAGCCCGGCTCACCACCCTGGCATTCACCTGCAGGGCATCCTGCATGGCCTGCCGTGTTGCCTCGCCATCTTCCACATATTGCCTAACCATGTCCTGCATAGCCTGCTGCCGCCCCTCCATGCGGGCCAGCCGCCCCTCCAGATCCTGGATGTGTTGTGCAGCAGGTGGATGCACGAGAGGTGGGGTACGTGGGCTCCCAGGGCTGTACACAGCTTCCTCCATGTTTTTGTCAGGGCACTGTCCTCCACTGTGCTGTGTCCAGCTGAGCTATGTACAGGAGAGTAACGTGGGGTTGTCTGCATGGGTGGCATACTTTTGCGGTCATCATGCATGCTTTTGTCAGGGGGGTCTGCCACCTCCTCCTCCTCCCTGTGTTGGGCAGATTGGGCCACCTCACCCTGCTCACTTGTGGCCGCTGATTGTGGCTCCTCCACGTCACTCACCACTGGGGAACCCATTTCTTTGCAGGAGTGGCTTTTGGCTGGTGTGCCTTGCTGGCAGCAGTGGGTCTTTGCTGGGGGGCCTTGGTGGGGGTAGGTTGTTCCTGCTCGGACTGCTGGGTAGCCTGTGTGTCTTCTTGGCTGGTGGGCTGTGGTGTGGAAGCTGCGGCACGCTTCAGTCCTGCCCTTGAGGTCGAAGGCCCCTAGCTGGAGGAGGCGAGATCATCATCACAGCTCAGACGTGCAGCAGCTTTTTTGGGTGTTGGGGCGTGTTCTGCCTTGCTGTCTGTTCCTGTGCCTGTGGGGGACAGTGAAGCAGGGCATCAGTCATGGGTCATCATACATCCTACATACATCGATGCTAGTAAGTTTTGAGTCCTGCGCATTCTCATGGACATGTTGGAGGGGCAGCCATGGTGCATACAGGAATGGGGGGGTGCAGTGTTTGAGCATTCCTCTGGTGCAGCAATGTTGTGAATGGTGTTTGGCCTACAGTTTTCCTCTGGTTTGCGTGTTGTGGCCATGCATCAGTGGCTGTGTGGCATGTGTTGTTTAGATGTGGGACAGATGTGCTCACATTATGTGCATAGATGCATTGATGTTTACACTGCGTGTATGGTTATGGTGGGTGGGTCAGGTGTGCAATTGGCGGTGGTGATGTGTGCACCGTGGCATGAGATGGCACAGTGGTCAGGCCTGCATCTGTACGGTGATGTGTATGTGTGTGTGTTCATGCGGTTTGGTGCTTGTGTTGGAAATTGGGGACTCATGTGGGTTGTGTCAATGGGATTTGTTTGTGGCAGGGACATTGTGGTTATGTCGAAAGTGGCTTTAGGTGGGGGGTGATGGGGCATGTCTTTGCTCTCATCCATGTGCCATTGGGACTTTGCCATTGTGTGTTGTGGCTTTGGTATTACGCTAAGGGTCACTCACCGTCATCGTCCGATGTTGGGCATCCCATCTCAGCACCACTGATGCCCTTGATTCCCTCCATATTCATCACTGTGCTGCACGTCTCCTCCCACGTGGCAAGTTTTATTGAGGATGGTGGTCCACCTCCTGTGCCCAGGCCCTGACTACGATTAGCAGAGAGCAAGTTGCGGACCCGCCGCCGGAGATCATCCCACCGCATTCTGCAGTCACGTACAGTCTGGGGTGTTGTCCCCACCACAGAGACCTTTTTTGCAAACCTCCTCCTACACTGCTTTCTTGCGCACTTGGGCTCCCCAGCGCAGGTCTGCGCAAAAAATGACATCAGGATGTTCCACCAAGGTATCCGCTAGCATATTCAGCTCGACGTCTTTGAACCTTGACTTTCTGCGTTGGACTGTGCCTTTCCTCGTAGCCATCTTCCTCTGCTTGCTTCCACACTGCTCAGTTCTCTGGTCCAGGCACTGTAGGATGAGGATTGCAATGGATTGAGTTTTTAAAGATGGCCGCCGTTGCATTTCCCGTTTCAGCGTGATGATGTTCTTCCAGTGTCGGTATTACCGGCATCAGGATGTCAGAACTTACGGCATCGCGGATGCCAGTGCCAGTGCCTGCGGCATCGGTGATGCCAGCATCAGGGGTTTTAGGGGGGCTTACCAGCATGCTGGTGCAACCGTTACATGATGCCCAATGTCTCAATGGCATTTCAGAAACATACTTTTCTTAATAACTTGTGAACGTGTGCATGAAAAAAATCTGAACATATTCCAGAGTACTATTTCGAGGCAGTCGCCCCTGCACGGAAAATGTCAGATTTCTACATTAACGGCTTCATAGTTTACATTTCTTTTTACTTTGATCACATTTTGAACAGCATTTAACATGGGGTTTTCACATAGGAGAAAGAAAATGTTGGTCCAAATATCGATTTTCGCAATTTTTCCAGGCACCTACAATTTGTAGTTTGAATTGGTGCACTGAAAATTATTTTGAAAATCAAGTTAGCCAATTTTGAGATATTAACTTTTGAATTATATCTATATATGGTACATGCACAGAACAAATGTGCATATGTCATATGGACTGTACACGGATTGTATGAAACAACACACATACAACATACACACCCACCACACTCGGACACATCCCGACATACACCGAAACAAGGAATTACAGAATTCACACACAATACATACACACAAAATACAAACCCACCCACAGTGTGTACACATTGCAAAATACACTCAAGCAAGGAAATACAGACTATACATACAACATAAAAAGAACATAAACACGCACCCACACTACATTCACATCACAACCTACACTCAAGTAAGCAAATACAAAATTCACACACAACACAAATACAGAACACATGCACCAAACCACAGAGCATATGAAACAGCACACACACAACATACACACCAACTGACACTGTATACACAGCCCAACATACACTCAAGCAAGATAAAAGCAATTCAGCTACAGCAAACAAACACACACACACTCAAAATATGCACCCACCCACACTGCTTACACAGTCCAACATACATCCAAGCAAGGAAATACAAAATTCACAAGCACACCGACACACAAAATAGACACCCACACATACCATAAGAGACATACAACATACACACCCACAGACATCCACACACAAACAGCATACACTCCCAGACAAAACCCACACACACACAACATACACACCGCAACACACAAAACACACTGCCCCCCCACAGTGTACACATTCCAACATACAATGAAACTGCAAAACACATAATTCGGGAATAATATTCAGACATTGCCATAAGCACACACAGCATACAGACGTACCCCCACTGCGCACACATTCCAACATACACTTAAGCAAGAAAACATATAACTCATGGAACTATATTCAGCCAACATTAGCATACACAAGGAAATACATAATTTAGCCAAGGAAACACACAACACTTTATTAACAAAAAAGTACATGCTATAAAATAAAGTAAAGGAGTATGTTACTGTGAAACATAAGGCAGGCCTTCAAGAAGATTGGCTAAAATGAACTATTCCCCTCATCCGTCAAATGTACTTCATCCATCCCAAAAATAGTGCCAATTTGACCTGTTCCTGGAAAAAATCTGGTGTTATGATAGTCTCAAGTATACCCATAAAATGAAAAACTCAATAAAGGCAGTAACTACAAGTGCACAAGTAGCTTTATTCATATACAAATGACCAGCATGGTGTACATATGACAATCTCAAAATGGAGTTAGAAACAAAAAGGTTTTTAATTATCATAAAATCTTAAATTCACCTATTTACTTGGTTAATGGTGTATAGAACATATAGTTATCTATAACTATTTCACAACTAATAACTCGTCCTAGGTTCATCCTTCTAAAATGATACACTTTGATCTAACTTGCCATTGGTTGGCATTCTACTACTCTAGTCGATAAGGTGGAGAAGGTTCTGATTGGTTAGTTATTTGTCCATCCAACCTTGGCTAGGTTATGCAGTGCCAACGTATGTGGTCGAGAAGGAAAGATGGCCAAACTGCAGTGAGATGTCCTTGAAAGTTACTCCAATCACTTACCCATTCCAAGGTTGTTTCTTTCAGACATGTTTGTGGCTTTGGTGTTTCAGCCACCTCTCTAGATACACATTGGGCCTCATTACGAGTTTGGCGGTAACCGTGCCTGCATTACAGGCACGGCTACCGCCGAACTCGCATCCGGCATCACCACCCGCGAATGGGCACTTATCGGCCCATTACGAGTTGAATGGGCCGGTAATTACCCATTCGCGGGTGGCGGTAATGCTGGGCTCCTCATGCCCATTTTGCCCGATAGGGCAGAGTTGGGATGAGGAGCATAGATGCACCAGCACCGTTTATAACAGTGCTGGTGCATCCATGTGTTTCCCTCATGGGTGCTGCACAGCCTGCCAGGTCAGACCTGGCGGGCTGGCAGGGACCTGCGAGGGAAACTCAGAATAAGGCGGTACGGTATGGACGGTGCTGGTGCCATACCGTACCACCAGGGTCATAATGAGGCCCATTGAGCCTTATAGGTGCACTTTCTAATTGGGCATGAATAAATGTCCACTGGACTGACCACGTGATGATCTTTTACTGTCACAACGTGTGTGTGCCTTTCTTCAGTGGCCACTTGGGGTGTAATATGTTTGTTCATTGTGGGATCATTTGGCACGGCAGCAGCTTGCCCCAGGCATTCAAAGATATGTTTGTTTTCTCGTTGCTACCAATAGAAGCTAATTTACTTAAAAGGTGCATGCTATGCCCTGGGAACCCTTATCTGGTGCAGTTTAAACTCTTAGGCAGAACTCCCTTTCGCAGAATGACCTTGCTGCTTGGGCTGATGTCTGAGCATCATGAGGCCTGGAATTCTGTGTCAAGATGCAATATTTCAGAATTGACCCTTGCAGGGTTTGGTCTGTGTAATGGCGGTATTTCTGCTCTTTCTCCGTCATGTTGCTGTTCTTTGTTTCTTGCATGCCACCATTCATTATTCCCTGCTGTATATGCTGCAACCTCTTCCTACCTGCCCAAGTATATGCTACTTGTGTAACCCTGTCTGGGTATTCTGCAATTCTTTCCTGCTTTTGTAAATGCACATTAATTCTCACCCTACTTGTGTCACACAACCTATTCTACTATTCATGACGGCTGCATGACCATTAGTGTTTTACTGCCTTTTTACAGAACGTTTCTCAGCTTATATTTTCGTTCATGCTTGGGAATGGTTGTGGAGTGGCCAGACCTAGTGCAACTCTCATCTGCACATCACACTCCCCCCCCTATAGTCAATTAATTGAATACACCTCAATTCTCCTTCATTCTGTCATATCCATATTTAGGCATCCAAACTTTACATACCCCCTCAAGCTACCTCCTTCTTCTACGTACTCCTCTGGCCCTCATGTCATAAAGCAGCAATCCCTTTCTCCTTCATCATTGACCCAGTGTTATGTGCATGTGTCAGGGTTGAAATGGGGCATGAACCCGGTGCCAGTGGGTCCAATAGTACTTTCAATGACATTCATCTAAGGTGATTCCTCTGTTTGAGTGTGGACATGCACCATGTTTTCTTTGCCCAATATTGCTGTCATCATGTGCTTCTCTACAACTGTTTTCCCCCTCTCTCTACACTGTGCTAATATTATTTTCCTAACCAGTCAGACATCCATGGGGACAACCCCTTAAACTAGTCCCCATCTCTCAGCGGCACTACCTCCTTAATTGCATTGATTTTCTTCAAACAATATTTGTCTCTTTTTGTGCATTGCAGTGTTCCATATCTCTTCTCTTTCTGGTCATGTTTTACCATAGGGTAGTTTCCTATTTGTACCGCATCACTTTGGGGCACCACCAGTGCCAGTGCATGTAAGACTGATAGTGAGCCTATCCCACCCCAAGTTGGCGGGAGCGGTATATGGGCCTGTGTACCATAGGCCCAATAAGGTCCCTAAGTACTTCTGTACCTACTTTCATGCCTGGCATATCCAGGATGTGTTTTCATCCTTCATTATCCCCTACATTCACTGTGCTATTGTTTCGGAAAAAAAAAACAGGGATGCATTCACTATCCTTGTTATGTGCACTGGCCCTTCTAAATCCTCTACTCATGTTAATAGTCTGACATATGTTTTCTATTCTTCTAGGCATTTTCTACAGGTACCCATGAGAATCCCTTAAGTGCTTCTGCTCAACATCCCATCATCCCTTCCACCCAACCTCGAGAGGTAAACACCTTTCCTACTATGTGTAACTGAGGTTTGTTTCAACATAGAGGTATCTCCTTTTCTTGTTGGTCAGTACATTGCAACAATGGATCTTCACTTTTTGTTATGCCACCTCTTTGCTGCCTTGTGTAAGGAAGGCATAGTATCAACAGGAAGACGACGGACGCAAATGATCACAGTTTGAGTGTGTTGATTGAACTTCAATTGGGTTTGTAAAACACCTATTTAAGTCTAAGGCCCTCATTACAACACCGGCGCTAAACCATGGCGCTATTAGCACCATGGTTGGTGCCGATGTTGTAACGAGTCCGCCATGGTGAAATGGGGAAATACCGCCCCATTCAAAGGTTGGCGGGGCGGTGTTTCCCCATTTCCCCATGGCCCTTCCCCATACCGCAAATTGCGGTACCGTAATTGCCTGCGAGGTCCCTTTGCGGGTCCCTACTTTAACGGCTGGTCCAGACCAGCCGTTCAGGTCAGGTCCCGCAAAGGGACCTCGTGATTAGGTGCTAATGGGTTAACGGCGCCGCAGCCTTTTACGGCACCATTAACCCATTAGCGCCAGGGTCGTAATGAGGCCCTAAGTCTAAAGATCAGAGTAAGCTATGACCATCAAATAATAATAACATAGTTCTAGTAGAGTCTTGTCAAAATAAAAGGGTCTAAACTAATAAACCTATTGCCAATCCTTACTTCTAAATACAAATAGTGTGGCAAGCAATGTTATGCAAAAGAAAATTGTTCAATTGTAATTGTAATTGTTTATTTGTAGAGCACTTATACACAAATGAAGTGCTTCAAAGCGCTTCAATGCGGAAAGGGAACAAGGGGATATAATTGTCATTCTTAGGTCTTGAAGATTCTGAATGATCAAACCGCAATAACTAGCATACTAGGATGGGGCATTTATACTAGTATAAGTGTGTGACAAAGAGTGGGGGCAAAAGAAGGGAAAGTGGTAGAGTAACAAACACAAAAATGGTTGGTCATCAGTGCGCCTATGCATGAAGGCATAAACAGCTAGGGAGGGGAGATAGAGGAGGACAGGACAGACACAATTGCTAAGCCTAGTACATTCAAGGTCGTACAAGTGCGCAGACAGAAGTGTGAGGGTAGGGGAGGGGGACAAGTGCACCCAGTCCAGCAGGGGCCAGGGTTTAGTAAAGAGTGGGTGCCACTTTCAAGGAACGTATTCCAAGTGCATTAATGCAAGTCAGAATGCAGAGGTCGGGAGGCAAGTGCAGGACTGGTGGGGGAGCCTGGGACCTGTGAGGCTCTGGAGATGCACCAGGCGAACAGTCAGCTGACTGAGCAGATTGGGGAAGAGAACGAGGGAGGGAAGCAGGAGAGAATAGAAGGAGGTTAGCAAGGGAGAGGAAGAGAAGAGGAGTATCGAGAACTTAAGGAGGTCCGGCTCAAGATGGAGAGAAGCGGGTAGCCTGTTCCAGAGGGAGGCACCTGCAGACAATAATGATCTACCCCCAGATCTCTGTTTGGAAAAATGACTCACCCACAGAGAGCTGGAGGAAGCTCAGCGGAGGACTCTGGAGGGAGAGTATTTAGGAAGAGAGTGTTGTAGATAGTAGGGGCCCTGGCCCCAGAAAGCCTTGTGTGCTATGCAGAGGGACTTGAACTTGATCCTTGCAGCCACAGGGAGCCAGTGGAGGGATTTCAGCACCAGAGAGATGCAGTCCCTGGGCTTGAGGCCAAGGATAAGTCTTGTGGTTCTGTTCTGAATAAGTTTTTGAGGTCGGAGAATAGAGGAAGGAAGGTTGAGGAAAAGACTGTTTCAGTAATCCAGCCTGGAGAGAACCAGGGCTCTGGAGACAGTGAGCCTCAGGAGGAAGGTGAGAAAGGGTAGAATACTTCTGAGGAGGTGCAGCTGGTAGTGGGACTTTCTGGACATGTCCAAGATGTGAAAAGAGAAGGAGAGAGTAGAGTAAAGATGACACCCAGATGTATTGCCTCACTAGTGGGTGAGGGTGCAGGACCAATTGTCGTCTGCCAGAGGGAAAGTGGGAAAACAGGAAAAGGGGTCCCCAATGAGGTCTCTGTCTTATTGGCATTAAGGCTTAGATCATTAGCTGCACACCAGGACTGAATTGCCTGCAGACAGTTTGGGATGAGCGAGAAGGAGGAAGAGGCTGAGGGTAGCCTGAAGGAGAGCTGAGTGTCATTCACACAACACTGAATGTTGGAGGTGAAGGCAGAGATTATGTGGGACAATGGGCCATGTAGACATTGAAAAACCAGGGGGATAGATTCGATCCCTGCGGGACACAACAAGCAGAGTGAGTTAGAAGAAATGATGTGTCAGGAAATGTAAGCCGTTAGCTTCCCTTCCTCATGTTTTCAGCAAGGGTCAAGGTGGCACACTTAAGCTTAAAACATACTCTGGCTTTTCTAGCACGGGATGCAGTTCAAAATTTCAGTATCAGGGCCTTCTGACAAAGTCTCTTTGCCATTCAAACGCTCTTACTTCAGAGCGCTGGATGCAACAAACGAACATTAAAGTTAATTTCTTCTCAGGATTTCACATGTACAACCTCTTGGGTGATTTACGGGTTAATCCTGGGTCCCCTTCCCAGGGCTCCGACCCATTTTAAATATCTGAATACACCCTAAGATGCCAACCCTGACATCTAGAGCTCATGTGATCTTTAGGCATTCAGCTATCAGTTCAGAAGGCTTAATCTCTCAGATTTTCCTTCCCTCAAGTCCAGATCAACCTTCCTGGGTTTTATACAGTTTGCACACAAAAGTTCCTTAATAAATGTTCTTTCTTCAATTAGAGGTTCTCTTTGATTGGGCTGAAACCTTCCTCAGTTCACTTACAGGGTTCTCTTCCCCTAAATTTCTTTACCTTTTTATTGGACTTCCCTCCGTCAGGTTAGCGTCCCTCTCTCTGCATCAAAAAATGAAGACTTTTGACTGTGCACAGGATTTCGCTTGACCCATCGCAGGGCCACTTTGATTCACAATTTAATGTCAGAGTCAAAGGCTATTACTCTTTCAGCCTCAGCGCCTCCCCAACTCCGCTGTTCACCCGGGAGGGCCCGTTGGTAGCCTTGCAATGTATGCTATCTTTCTCCTTCTCTGCCGGGCTGGCTTGCATAGCCCGCTTGGCTTCTAGGCAGTAGAGGTCTCTCGACAAAAAGGCTTTCACTCTCCAGCCTCCTGGATTCAGCACCCTGGTCTCTCACTCTCCTTCGCCCCCTTGGCCTATGCCCTGGAAGTACTGCTTTGTCTCATGCAACGCCTCGCTCTTATCTCCTCAGGGGTCTCCCTCAATCAGGCTCAGACTCCTCAGGATATCCCTCAGTCGGGATCATACTCCTCTTTCACTGTTCTCAAAATAAAGGTTTTTGGACTTAAAATCCCAGAGTGCATCAGTGTTCAAATGGCATTTCACCTGAGGTCAGGGTCTCACCGCCTGCTGCTCAAAAGCCTGGGTCTTTGAGTGTGACCCAGGGGAGGAGTTCTGGGTTGGACACAGTCAGGCAGACTCAACTGCCCCAGGGTTAGCCTTCTAGATGTATGATTATGATATGATATTTTATTTATAGCATGCCCATACACAAGTGTTTCAAAACACGACAAGGCAGGCCAGGGGAAACAAGAGGAGTGACAAGACAACGATTTTACTAGGCCCAGTGACAGTGAGATTGCGCAAGTGCATGGCAGAGGAATGGGGAAAAGTGCTGAGGGAAGGGGAGGAGGAGCAAGCGCAGGACATAGGATCAACATCAAGAAACAGGAAGTGCAGCCGGGGGTGGCAGTGCAAGGTTAAGTGCAGGACAGCAACTGATAGTTAGCACAGGCAGGGAGGCTGCAGTGTTACAGATGCAGCACCAAATGTAGGGTTGCCAGGAGGCAGTGCAAGTGTGCAACTGGTAAGGCAGAGACCTCGGCACATGGTTCAGAGGATGGCCAGGTAACCAATACAGTGTCGGACAGGAAATCAGCAGGGAAGAGGAAGAGAGAAGACAGAAGCAAAGAGGAAAGTCTTCAGCTGCTTCCAGAAGTTACTTATGTCTGCTGCACAATCTGGTTTTGCTGCTGCAGTGTCTGGTGCATCTGTGACGGCTCATTATGTTGCTGTAATTGTTGCTGAATTGTCTATTGAAATGTGCCCTGCTCTTGCTGTGTCTATGTGTACTGTGGCAGGGAAATACAAGCCCCCCTCTTGAGTCATATTGCTGCCATCCTCTACTCATTGCCCCTCTTCTCCTACATACTCGTGCAAATGCCCTGTCTTCACACACATCTCATTCCATCAAAACCTCCTCCATATCCACATAAATCCCATACCCTATTCCCCTTAGAACACATCCCCGCCCCCTGGGTTGATAATTACTTTATCCTCTCCCTCCTAAATACCCACTTGGCTCTGCTGTTGATATACTTGCTCATCATGTTCTCCCCCAAAGTTTAATATCATTGCTCCCTCTACCATTATCTGCAACAATTTCTATTGCACCAATTTAGCTACCTCTCACTGCATCTCTTCTTACTTGTTCCTTTCTTTTTCTTGTTTCATTTGGTAATAATGAACAATATTCAACTGTATTTCAGCCATTGTTGCAATTCAATCATTACAATTTTTGTCAGCTATTTCAACCCTTCTTCCCAACATTCCCTTGTTTCCAAATGCCACTTCTCTTTTATTTCTTGTATGTATGCCACTGGATCCTCATCTTACGTGTCATAATCACACTCTTGTTTGATGTATCTGGGAATAGTACACTCAATGTGCTTCAAATGTTTGCTCTGAAATTGTTAAAAGGCAAATCATCCCGTGCAGTATTTTGTGCCATCACATCGCGGTGTCCTGCCCTTTTCCATACATCATCTGATTGTTCTCCCAAAGTCAATGCAAATAACCTCTTCACATCCCTTACTGCCAATGTCATATCCGCCATCCTCTCCTCCAACTCATGAATTCACTTTCCTGCCCCTGATGTCAACAATGGTAAATTAGACATCAAATGACCCTTATCTGTTTGTGGCAATGATATATACTGAGCCAGTCTCCTCCCCTTTTACAGCATGAGTAATGTGTCATCCCTGCCCTGCGTACGGGCCCACCTGCACCCTTAATCCGTTTTGACGCTATCACCATATGGCCTGTTAAACGGCCTGGTAAGTTCCTTAATCTGCTTACAAGTGGCCTTTTTCATCTTCGGTTTACTGGGAGAAGATCTGTGAGCGATGGTCCCTCGCTCTGACCTAGCTCATTATCCCACCCATCTATTAGTGTATATTCTTGTGTTTTCAGCTAACTTGATTGAGGAGTTTGTGTTGCCTCTTCCTCCTCTTCTTCATCTTCCCACTCTTCTTCCTTTCGCTCTATCTCTTCCATCACCTCATTGCTGACACCTCCAGGACCTTCACTCACATACACTCATCTTTCTATTTTCTCTATTATGTTTTTGCTAACACTGTAGCAACCTCCCAAATGTTCTCTTCTCCTTCTCTGTCCTCCATTGCCTTTCTCCCAATGCTATCACTAACCTACCCTTTATACTCTTCTCTTGTTCTCTCCTGCTCATCCCCTCTTTGCAAGGCCTTCATGTTGCCATTGTCAGCGTTCTGTCGGGCTGTTTTAAATAATAATTTGTTTAATAATTTGTTAACTAATATCTGACCTACCACCCATTTGTCTGGTCTAACTGCTGTTTCTTGCCTCCTCCTTTCACCTTGTTCAATTCTTGTTTTAGTTCCTTTAGCTGTGCTTCCAAACTGTGCCGCTTATCATTTTCTACTCGTATTGCTAATGCGCTTTTTTGTGCCACCTTTTGTTTAATTTTCTCTATTATCACCTTCCTCCTCCGGGGGCACAAATCAGGATTACTGTACCCTGCAGCAGCTGCTTGCAATGAATATAATCCTAGCACTGTCAGGAAAGGAGGGCATGGTTGAGGAGGAGGAGCTGTGGGCTGAACATTCCTTTCATCTTCTCTTTTACCTTCCCTTGTGTTTGGCAAGTAGGCATCTATACATATGTTGCAGCAGATCTTCTGAATGTGCCCCTTCTTAAGGCCATGGCTGAAACAGCTTGCCAACCGTGTTTTTGAGACATTTTACATGGTATTTAAGGAGCTTTCCTTTATATTGGGGAAGCGCCTTACACAAATTAACAATGGGGGTGTCTGACATTATAGTAATATCAACTCAATTTACCATAAAATTCAACACTATCCATTTCAACACACTCTCCTCTCCCTTTCCTTTTCTCACCCCCTCACAGTTCTTTACAATGTCAACATAATGTCCTCCCTAAATCACACTAACAATATGCAATCTCAATCTATTCCATACTTACCTCCAAACAATCCTAACTGCTACTCTACTAACACACAAGACACCACAACTGCCCTGTTATATTCCAAGACGATACCTACAAATAATAAACTACAAAGAACATCTATTCAACACAGCTGTCTTGCCTTTTTATGGGTTATCTCCTGTTTTATCTCTTTTAGTGCCCCCCAACAGAGGTTTGGATTTACACCCTACTGTGCGGTCTTCCCCAACTACCGTCAGAAGTATCTATTTTCTCTCTCACTTCAATACTCTTTTATAAAGCTTAAAACAACAATCAACAATTCCCTCCTGTGATGTCTGCTCCACAGACTTTGTCGCGCACAATTATACTCACGCGGTACGTCAGTGTTGAGCCTCCTCTATCTGCCTGCTCTGCCCTCTGTGCCCAGTGTGCCACCTGCAAGACTGGCCAGGACTTTGGGAAATTAGGCTCCTGCCAACCTCTTCTTAGGTGCACACACGGACTGCTCCTAGAAGGCCAACACCACTGTCCAAGGGGGACGCGTCAAGGAGTCCTCGAACCTCCACCAGATTCTGGGTATCTCAGCAGTGCCTCCAAATGTTATGATAGGCCCAAGTATACCAATAAGGAGAAAAAACTCAATAAACGGAATAACTCCAAGTGCACAAGAAAACCCAGCTTTATTCAAATACAAACGAATGCCAATCACAAAATGGCACTAGAAACAACAAGGTTTTATGTAGAAAAAATGTCACAGCTGATTCATGGTTAGTAATTATCATAAAAAATCTTGTATTCACTTATTTTAATGGTTAGTGCAGTATAGAACATATAGGGCCTCATTACGATGATGGTGATAACCATCCAGTGCTGCTGACAAGATGCCACCGTCCCTATAACACTGAATCCGCCGCCTGATATCCCAGTGCCAATGGGACATTCCAAGTCACGGTGGGTCGGGATATCAGGCGGCAGAATCAGGAAGTCACCATTCCCGTGGGACCCCACAGGAATGGGGGCACGGAAGCATCGGCACTGTTGCTAAAGGTGCCGTCACTTCCATGACAACTCTGCTTTCTAGGGCCGTTGCATCACTGAACATGTCTGCCACCACGTGACATGTTTGTGAACAGGCACCAATGTCTTCAGCTGTCCCACCTTTTAATTGGTTTTGCTCACACCCTACAAACACTTAAATTCTATTACCATTCCATAGTCTACTGTGTTCTTTGAACAACATGTCCTGCCCTATTCTGCCCTCTGTAGTCCATGGACAGGGATAAGAGACCACAGACAACACCTCAAGGGGGACTGACCCATTTATTTTAGTCATTTTCAATCAGACTCACCAACAGAAGAGACCATTTTGGGGAGCTTTGAACTTTATAACCGATGACATCTGTCATGACCATTCCACACACTCCAGGGCCACCACCACCACCACCTGGAGGTCCTTGAGGAGGTGACAGCAGCACTGCAGCAGATGAGCCTCATGAGGAACAGGAGGAGGAGGATGATGATCTGGAGGAAGTCCTTGAGCTGTCCAGAGGCCAGACAGAATCTTGGGTGTGGAAGTTCTTTTTCACTGTTGGAGGACTGCCAAAAGTTCAGACAGCCTGCGTGCACTGCACTGAGCATAGACACACTCAGTCACGTCCAAAAGGTGCAGTACTCTTTTGGAATCACATCCATACACTGCCACAACTGCTCTTTTCATCTGGTCACCCGCTTTCGCAGGGCATCAAAGCACCTACTCCACCTCATCATGAACTTCCACCAGTGGCCAGACTCGTTCCACTTCAGTTAGGCAAAGGGGTGCTCCTGCAACATCCCAATCTAACAGGAGACAGTTGACCCCTACCGACAGAAAACAACTGCATATACTCCAACACACTCACCTGTCAAGGGGAGCAATTATGCTACGCAGTGTCTTCAAAGCGGCTGTGAAGGCACAAGAAAATGATTGACCGCTCTGTTAGTTCCATAAGCAGTGCCCTCTCTCCTCCCTTCTGCATCAGTCCCTCCTTTTCTTTTTTGTTGGTTGGTGGCCCAAACACCTCTAATCCTTCCCCTATAAAAACATCAAGAAACAAAACAAATCATTATGAAATTAATTAATATATTATGTTGCATTGGGAACCACTCTTTACAGAAAATAGAATGAAGGAAATAGTTTTACCCACTCTGTATTCCTCCATGGCACCCACAGATCCTCAGAAATGTCCACAGACTAAACAATCAAAAAATGAGAATAAAAGATCTATCAAAATTTTGTAATTGAATTTTGTAACTATTTAATGCTGGCTCTTAAGAGAGCATTTTCCTTGCTGTGTTATCAACATCTACACTTGCAATGTGTAGCATTATAGTTTCTCATTATATACTGCTGTTTTCACGATGCATTTTTTCACAAAAAATATTCACTGCATTCTGAATATTGCACAGAAAATGCTAATTTCCAAGAGTTTTAAGCTGTACTCCTTCCTTTCTAAAAAATATTCAGAATGCAATTATGTTGAATGTTGTCATTTTCAAAAGATGCCATTACAAAATCTCAGAGAAATGCACGCTGGCATTTTCAAATTTCAGTTTTAACCTTGTCCATCCTGTCTTTGCGTAATTCATGACAAAATTAATGTGGTTTATGCAAAAAGAGTCATCAGACTTTTAAATGTATCTTTCATGGCAAACATCAACGATATCCCAGTAACACCTCCTAAAATATTATCTCCACAATGAACGCTTGAAACACTTGTGTATAGGCACGTTATAAATGCAACATCATATAATATCATAACAGTAATCATTTGTGGATGTTTGAAATGCACCATATCCTGACACATAGGTTACTGTTGATTTCACTTCACATCACAAACTGCATAACATAACACCTCCAATTTTCATGATTCTGTGAGTTAACAAGCTGCTTTGAAAACATCTCTAACCAATAAATCCAGGAATATCCCATGATCCAAACAGTCTTCTTGTTCAGCTCCATGTTTTCAGCTATATCAACCACAAATGATGCACTTGCTGCCCTATCTTATCTAGTCCAATTCTTGCTCCATAAACCGAATGGGTGATTGGCTGAGTCACTTGATGTCCTCAGACATCCACGATGTCCGCAGCCTTCACAGTCCTCTTTCCTTGCAGGGCATGAAAATATTCCTGGATGGCACGTGGATTCCTTTCACAAACAACTGCATGTGTCCACGAACATTTGGCATGGTGCACAAGGCATCCGTTCTTCTCTTTTTACCCTATTTTCTGTAACGCACTCTCCGTGAGTACATTCATGCAGTGATAGAGCCATACACAAATCAGATCACCCTCCATCTAACTTTCTCACCTTAGCTCAACAGTTTAGATATATCGTTCAACTCTGAGAGCGCATGTGCACTGTGATCCAAAGCCTGCTCTATCACAAACGACTTTTTAAACATTTACAGACGTCTTTTCCCAGGATGTACAGACGTCATAATCTAGGGCGTCATCCTACAGGTATTTTTTTAATGTTCAAAAGTAATCAAGTATGCTAATGCAATACAGTAGATACATGTACAATAAATAATATAAAACAAGGATACTTTTTAATATATGCACAATGAATGTATTACGAACTAACCTAACTGCAAAACAGCACTTTCTTCAAACTACAAATAAAATACAACCGTGTCATCAATTTCTAGCGCTTCTTTTCAAACTTCACACTACAACATAATATACCACTTTGCTTATAATATGACTTCAACTACAACATTTTTCTATGTGCTGCAAATCGTGATTGCCTGCAGCGCCCATCCAAATTTGTTTTTGCACTGCTTTTAAAACTATTTCTGCTTACACTGTAACTGCTACACACCATGCTGCATATAACAGTGCACAATTCAGTAATTTAAAACAGGTCCACACCTTAATATATATGCGCAAAATTATAAAATATATTATTCCTACAAAATAACATACCACCTTGCTTATAATGTGACTTCAACTATAAAAAAAATTCTATTCTTTAAAACATGATTGCCCGCAGCAACCATCCCAATTTATTTAGCATTGCTTTTCAAAACTACTTCTGCTTACATTGTCACTGCTACATATTGAACTGCCCAATTCCCTAATTTAAACAGCTCAATTAACAGACTAGTACAAAAAATATGATACCTTTCTTGACAAATGTCATGTAAAAATGCCTTATCTCAAAAGTAGAAAAGACGTTCATGGCTTAGGGGCAACACATTTGTATTGGAAGCAAGACAATGCAGCGCAAAACAGGTTTGAAATCAGATCACCCACTTAGAAACCAATTGTTTTGGTCCCGACAGCGTGGGAAGTCAGGCATTGGATTTGTTAAGTCACCATTCCTGTCGCGTCCCATAGGATTCCATGGGAATGGGGACTCGCAAGCACTGGCAGGGTCAGACCTATCGGGCACGACGGCCGCGGCAGGAAGACATGTAGTGTGGCGACCCAGAAATAGAGGTGCTGGTAAGCTTCCTTCCACCCTTAATTCTGTGCCGCCAAACTCGTAATGAGGCCCACTGTCTCTCTTTATGAATTGTAAGGGTTGTCCTCAGTGAACATGCAAACAGTAATTTATTAAAAGTGGTCAAAAAAGGAGCTGATCCCTTTATTCTCGCAACTGGTAGATGCAGCCCCCCTGGGGAATGCTGTATCAGCACTTTTATTGCAGGGTGCAAAGTAGACATGGGACACACAGGTGGCATGCTTGTTGGCATAGACTTTTATTTAACAGAACCCTATCTGTCCGTATAACTAAGAGGGGTTTCACTGCCTCCAATTAAATGAAGGATGATGTCAGTGCATCCGTCAAAATCAAGTAGTCCACTGTCCGTGTTCCCAACCTAGTTTCATCCCTTACATTTTAAAAGAAAAACGTAGAATAGGGTACACCCTGATTCCAAAAGTCTGGCTCCCTCTTTCTAGATGGTTTTATGGTGTTCGTAAATGATCGGGGAATATCCTCCTTCCCCTGTCCCTCACTATGTTTTTCTATATTTTTCCACACTGTCAGGGGGAGGGATTTACCCTTCGCTAGGCTTTCTCAGGGAATTCTTGTTGGAAATGCCTCCCTTCCCCAGGCCTTTCGTAGGCTCTCCTTCAATAATCTCAATGATGTCTTGGTTATATCTTTCCTCCTCTGGTCTTCTCTAACATTTGCCAAAGGATATTTTTTGCTTCCCCTGATCTTCTCTTGACTTTTACTGAAGGATATTTCTCTTTTCTTTCTGTATTGTTCTGACTCATGCCAAAGGGTATACTCTCGTCAAACTTTTTGGGTCCCAGACCCCTTTCTCAGTTTCATCATGTCTCTTAATCAGGCCCGGTTTACTACGTTGTCTCACATATAGAATTCTCCAATTCTCTCGACATATGGGTCCCTGACTATTATCTCTCTTCTGCTTTCTTTGGTGTGCTCTCTCTCACCCAGTATGTCTCTGTTTATATTCTCTGCTTGGTCCCACTCCCACTCGGATACAAAATATGGTTCTGCACTTCCTCTGTACCACAGCCTCTAGTGGTTACCAGTACCTTCCAGGTCCCCCTCTGCACACCTTCTAACTTGGTCCACAAGGGTTCTGGTCTGGCTTTCACTTGGTTCTCGTGGTCTGCTCTCACCTTTCGGCGGCTCTGCCCGCACATTGTGTCTCCCCGCACATTGGGTCTCACATGGAGCATTCGGTTGGCTTCTTTCCTGCCACCAAATGTCGGGTTTTCCAGCCTTCAGGGGACTTTTATGCTTCCCTCCACCTTTTTGGATACTGACTTCCTTCTCCAGGTGTCTGGGTCTGCAGCGCATCCTCTCTGCACAGTGTTCACTTCCCAGCTTGATGCTCCTCTGGGGCAGGACTGAACTTGAGGAAAGTCCTCATTGCCCTGCTCTTCTTTGTGTCAGTGCTTGTGGAGTCATATACTCTGATACTTTACTCACTCGTCCTCATCACAGTATTATCAATCTGACAGACAAGGCTACTAAGCATGAAGTAACTAACAGAAGAAAGAGGAGACATAGAGGGTGGTGGTGAGGGAGCCCGATCTGTGCTGTGTGTTAGATCATGATAGTCAGAAGGATGGTTGACATACCACATTCACTCTTGATAGTCTTCACTTCACCCGCAGAGGAGGTTCCCTCCCATGGGATCCACCAACTGAGGAACACTCCCAAGGGGACTATCGGGTAGTGCCCTCACCTCAATGGCCGCAGGGAAAGGGACTCCCCCACATTTCACCAAATTCTTGTATTTTTACAATTGCACACATCACCTTTCAGTGAAGTGCACTTAGGATTCTTTGTAACATTATAACTTTTTATATAATGGCTTTTTGGTTGCTTTGACAATATACCTAAGAAAAGCAGGTGGCAGCTCTGTAATTTCTAACATTTATATGATAATTTACTAACGCACTTTTGCATTTACCACAAATGCCTGCTAAAGGTGGTAGTACCCTAGGATGGGCATGCCACAGACTTATTGTTGTTTTTCAGCATATTGCACTTTAGCCTACTTCCCGCCTTCTCAGGTCAGGAAATCCATGGCATGGAAATCCCTTTCCTGGGGATAACTGCTGCATTCTCAGGCTCAGGGGCTTTGTGTGTGAGCCAGAGGAGGGGGTTGGGACTGCCTCCTGAAAGTCAGTTGCTGGGAATATGTGGTGACCAGTGTATCTATGGATTTTCCATTCTTCCTCTTCTCAGTACTTTTATTTAGGTATTTAATTTATGTATTCATCACGCGCCATAGTCGGCAGGCATCAGGATGCAAAAAGAGGAAAGCACATTCAGCATTCTGAGCAAAAATGAATCAGAATAGCATCTGTCAATTAAACAATAGAGTTTTTAGACATTTGCCGAACATTAACAAGTTCTCTTCCTTCTGAAAATTTACTGGCAATTTATTCCAGGCCAGGACTTTGTGGACCGGAAAAGAGCAGAAATGTCCTCTTGCACGCTTGGTTTTTGGATAGCTCAGATGCATATTATTGCTTAACCGAGTAGTTTGTATCAGTTGGCGATGGGAAAAGCACCTACGTAAGTAAGATGGGCCCAGTCTATACAGACATTTGTGAGTTAATGTAGTGACCTTAAAACAAATCCTAGCTGCAACCGGCAGCCAGTGAAGGTCCCTTCTCTGAAAAAAAAATGTTCTTTACAAGGTATATTTTTAATGATGCAAACCTCATCATTCTGAAGGGTCTGTAGTTACTGGATACAGTTTTTACTGGAACCGCTCAATAACACACTGCAATAATAAATCCTAAGCATTATAGTTGCTCTTACCAAGGTTTCAGTTTTTTGTTGGAGACGTATGACCTGACTTATCTTAGCAATCTCAAATGGTATTGAGATTTTTGACCTTATTAGACACTTTAATGTGATGACCATCAATGGAGAATCCTGAATACTGTGCTCCTAGCTTGGCTCTTGCTTGAGATGACCCAAATGGGAGAAACTCAGTTTGTGTGCTGTTGACATTCAGGCTTGAATTGCCTCATATTTGCAATAGATAAGATTATAATGAAAAGAAATTAAATGAAATTAAATGATGTTTTATTTATATCGCGATCATACACACATGTTTCAGAGTGTGACCAGGCAAAAGGGAGGGGAACAGGGGAGAAAAACAATGATCTTACTAGGCCAGTGACATTAAGAGCGTGCAAGTGCATGGGGAAGGAAAAAGGGGGAAAGGGCATGGAAGGGGAGAGAAGAGGAAAGTGAGGAACAGAGGAGAGAACAGAATAAATAAGAAGTAAAAATGAATACATAAGTAAAGGCGACACACAGAGGTAGTGCAGCCAGCAAGAGGCAAAGTGCTAGGTTAGTCACACAGGATGTATCTGATAAGTGCAGAAGAAAAGTAGGTGGGGGACTGTATGGGTACAGATACAGACCCCAGTGCAAGGAGTGGCCCAGAGGCAGTGCAGGTGGGAGGCAGGGTGAGCAGGTAGCTAGGCCCGAAGAACAGAGGGCTAGCCAGGTGCACAGTGCTGAGAGAGAAAGCAGATCAGCAGGAGAGAAGAGGGGCAAAGGCAGAAGTGAAGAGGAAGGTCTTGAGCTGCTTCCGGAACCGGAGATGGTTCTCCTCGAGTTTCAAGGTGGCAGGGAGGCTGTTGAAAAGGGTGGCCCCAGACAAAGAGATCTGCCCCCAGCTCGTTTCTTTGAAAAACGACTGCCCCTGAGGGAGATAGAAGAAGAGGAGTGAAGGGATCGAGAGGGGAGGTATTTACAGAGGGATAGTTGAAGGTATTTTGGACCCGGGCCCAAGAAAGCCTTGTGGACAATGCAGAGGGTTTTAAATGTAATCCTTGCATCCACTGGGAGCCAATGAAGGGATTTCAGAGCTGGAGAGATACGATCCCAGGGCTTGAGGCCAAGGACAAGTCTCGCAGTCCTGTTCTGGATTAGTTGTAAAGGGCAGAGAGTGAAGACAGGTTGATTTAGAAAGAGGCTGTTACAGTAGTCCAACCTAGAGAGAACCAGAGCTTGAGAAACAGTGAGCTTCTGTGGGAAGGAGAGGAAAGGTAGAGTACCTCTAAGGTGATGCAGTAAGAAATGTGAGTTTTTAGAGACGTCAGAGATGTGTGCGGAGAAGGAAAGTGTGGAGTCAAAGATAACCCAGAGTTTTTTAACCTTACAGGTAGGGGTAGGAGGTGGGCTAAGGGAGGCCAGCTAGCGAGTGAGGGAAAAGGATAGTGAAGGTGCACCAATGAGGAGGATCTCACTCTTGTCGGCATTTAGACAAAGAATGTTGACGGTAAACCGATTTTGAATGGCTATTAGGCAGTCAGAAATGAGGTAAGGAGAGGAGCTGGTTGAAGGAAGCCTGAAAATGAGTTGGGTGTCATCAGCTTAACACTGGAAATTTGAGCAGAAAATGGAAATGCAATAGGCAAGAGTTGCCAGGTATTGGTTGAAGAGCCAAGGTGAGAGGTTAGACCCCTTGAGAACACCACAAGTAGAGAGGGAGATCAAAGATAGGAAGGTCCCAAGTTGTACCGGGGAGGGATGATCATAGAGGAAAGCGGTCAGCCAGGCCAGAGCCTGGTCGTTAATACCCAGGTTGTCACGGAGACGATTGAGCAGTGTGGTATGGTTGACGGTGTTGAAGGCAGAGGAGAGATCAAGTAGGATGAAGACAGAGGGAATATTAGAGTCAAGGTTGGAGAGCAGGTCTTCACAAATGTTCATGAGAGCAATTTCTGTGCTTCTGGCAGCTCTGAGGCCAGATTTGTGGTCATGGAGAGAGCCAACAGAATCGGAATGAAGGTTAAGAAGAGAGATGGCCAGTATTTCCAGGAGCTTACACAAAAAGGGAGTAACGGAAATTGAGTGAGAGTTAGCAGGACAAGAAGGATCAACTCTGGGTTTCTTGAGAAGAGGATTTACAAGGAAGTGCTTCAGAGGGGAGAGGAAATATCCAGAGGCAAAGGAGAGGTTGCAGAAATCGGCAAGGGCCGGAGTGAGGTTATCGATGTGGTCCTTAATGGTTTTCGAGGAACAAGGATGGACCTGTTCTGGTGAGTCTCTCATAGATCAGACTTGTCTTGCGACCTGATCAGGGAAGAAAAGAGAGGAGAAAGAGAGGGGGGGCTAGCTGAAGGAGGGTCAACAAGCAGAGAAGGAGAGGGGAGAGGAGGGGGAGCGGAAGAGAGGGTGGACACGTTGTATGGGTTTTAGAGATAAAGTGATGTTAGGCAGAATCATATACAGTACCCTTTGGGAACACCACACACAATTAAGACTACAAGTGCAAGTCCACATTCACCTTTGGTACAAATCTGTACTACACAGTAAAGTGGTAGCAATGGCTGAGCAGCCAGACTTATCTGAAGAGTAAAGTGAGCAGTATCTTACACAAAGGACAGCAATTGCTATGGTTCAAACAAACACTGACTCAAGGTTTCTGAGTAAAAGAATATACATTTATTTACACCATCAGTTATAAAACAGTTCACTAATATAAAGCAGCAGAAAATCACAATCTTAATACACTACAATCCACCCAATGATCCCTGGACAAGTAAAGCTCAAAATGAAGTGTGAACAAAATGGCACTCCTGCAATTTAAAAAGGGAGGGAAAGACAAGGCTATTCAAAATCAAGCAGCACCAACAAGTAAGTAGGCAGGGCAATCTCTAAAAGGCTTACTACAACTAGGATTCAGATCACTAGGCCTGGGCCAATGTTAATGGTTCAGAGTCTTTGCAGAGGATCACACAGTTCAGAGTAGTTTGCGGTTAAGTCTTTGCCAAGAGTTTGAAATGAAGTTGGTTGGATGAAAAGTTATTTAAAAGAGTAGAGAAGGACAAGCCCTCGGATTAGCGAAAGATTTCAAACACTTTCAGCGCGGTCGGACGGAACGAACGACCGGATTTGAACAGTACCTTAGAGGAAGAAGAATGCTGTAGCTGAGGTAGAAGTTCCTGGCAGATCCTGCAGGTTCACGGTTCCTGAAGTGACTGTCAGACTGACAAAAAGGAGGAAGACTGGAGGGTCCTGCACTGCCCAGGGAAGAAACCAGCAGCAGAGCAAAGCGAAGAATAAAAGGTGCGCTCCTTAAAACCCAAACAGGGTCCGGTCCTCCTGGCTATCCGGTTCACTGCAGCGATGCACAGCAAATTCGACCAAGGGAGGGAGGCCTTGATTGGTGTTTGGCAAACGGATTGGTCACACCAGCTCAATGGAAGAAGATTCCTTGCAGATCTTCTCTGTCATCGAAGTTAAGGAGATTCGGACCCGCATCAGGGCTTCACCGGGAGGTTCAATAGTTGCAGTAGTCCTCTTCCTTCAGCTTCTCTTCGGTTCTCTCGATTCAGTGCTGACTCTGACTTCCAAATCCCAGAGACCTGTTTTTATGCAGTTTTCCCCCATTCACAAAGCCTGGCTGTCAATCACACAGCAGGGTGTCTGTCTTGGCAAGACAGCGACCTAGCCAATCAAAAAAGAGTGCGACTTGGGTCACCAAGAAGACCCTGTTCAGGGGGCCTAAACCCCCCTCCCACACATCGTGTCCACCCAGACAATCCGGCGCCTGAGGGATTCTGTGCAGAAGCCTGCCAAAGGACGGCGAACAAAGGAACCAAAACTGGTTTGGCACACAGAGTAAAACACGAGAAAGTTCTTTACAAAAAGAAATGGCGAATAAACCCAGCTGGAACCAAATCAAATTAAAAGGGGTCCAGCGGATTAAAGTTTGAGGCTACTAACACAGCCTAAAACAGTACCATGGCTATTTTCATAGTCCATGGTAGGAAAAAAATGGTAGATAGCACTGCCACCAGCCAAATCTTAAAGCCAGGGGAACAAAATAATGTTCCATGAGAAACAGACAAAAAGGGATAACTATTAACCCTTTCCAGTACTCTATGGAAGATAGTTTGTACTGGTTATGCACATTTAAAAAGACTAATAAAGTCAATGGCAACTTTACATGTTTTGGGACACAGTAGTCAGTCCCAGAAAAGGGAGTTTAAAGTCGGAAGCCTGAAAAAGACAACCCTGTTTCACTGCACTAAAGGTGCTGTGTGACACACAGTAAAAAAGATGATGCCTATGGAGTAGGTGAGACGCCACAGTCTATGAACACAAACATTTAAAACACACAGCAACACACATGTAAGAATGGGAAAAAAGGCTCATACTCTTACCAGGTGAAAAAAATAAATCCTAGAAATCCAGCAAAGCTGCTGAGGGACTCAGTAGGTAAGGGAAATTAGCCATTCTGTAGAATTTTCCCTAACAAGGGAGAGGCAAGGGCATTGCAAAGAGCCTGGGTGGTGAGAGGATGGGTGGAGACTGCTGCAGGGTTGGCCAACTCCTTACAGATTTTAAAGAGTTCAGCTGAGTTGTTAGATGCCGCAGAGACGCGGGCTTGAATGTAGACTCTCTTCTTGGTGTGGACAGAGAGTCTGTATTGCCTTTGGAGCAGGCGACATGCCAGTTTGTCAGAGGATGAGCAAGAAGCCATCCATTTCCGTTCAGCAAACCTACGCTTACCTTTAAGTGTAGCTAGGTTAGAGTCAGACCAAGAATTGCACTTGGCTTTAGACTTATGATATGATATGATATGATATGGCATTCGTAACGCGCCTATACACAAGTGTTTCAAGGCGCGATGAGGCAAGGGATTGGGAACAGAGGGAAGACAGACAATGATCTTACTATGCCAGGTGTCATTCAGAATGCACAACGGAAGGGGGAAAAAGGAAAGTGCAGGGGAAGAGGGGGAGGGGAAAGTGCTGTACATGGGATACTAAATAACAAGATAAATAAAAGAGTGGTCAGCTGGTGGCAAGTGCAAGGGTGAGTGCAAAAAAGGTAGCAGGCGCCCCTCTCTCGAAAGAACAAGGCATGATAACCTGTTCAGTGGTTATTAACCACATTGAGAGTTCGCAGCCATTGCTTTTTGCTCACGCTAGGGTGAGTGCAGGTGTAAGTGCTGGTGGGGGGACTGTTACGGATACAGAAAACAGTCCCCAGGTGCAGGGGTTGCCAGGGAGGCAGTGCAGGTGCGTAACTGGCAGTGCTTGGGCACGAGAACAGAGGGTGGCCAGGTAACTAGTGAAGTATCAGTATCAGCCAGGACTTCAGCAGGGGAGTGGGGGAGAGAAAGCAGAAGCAAAGAGGAAGATTTTAAAGTGCTTACGGAACCAAAGATGGTTCTCCTTAAATTTCAGGAAGGTAGGGAGGCTTTTCCAGAGGGGGGCCCCAGCCGAGGAGAGAGATCTACCAAAAACTTGTTGCTTGGAGAAGCGACTGACCCTGAGGGAGTTGGAGGCGGATGAGTGAAGAGCTTGAGAGGGAAGATATTTAGGAAGAGAGAGTTGAAGGTATTGAGGCCCCAGACTCCGAAGGCCTTGTGGACGATGCAGAGGGTTTTGAACTTAATCCTCGCAGCCACTGGGAGCCAGTGAAGAGATTTTAGTCCTGGAGAGATAAGATCCCTGGGGTTGAGGCCAAGGACAAGTCTCATAGTCCTGTTCTGGATGAGTTGCAGAGGGCGGAGAGTAGAAGCGGGAAGATTTAGAAAGAGGCTGTTGCAATAGTCCAGCCTAGAGAGCACCAGAGCACTGGAGACAATGAGCTTGTTGGGGAAGGGGAGGAAGGGGAGAATACCTCTGAGGATGTGCAGCTGGTAGTGTGACTTCTTAGATACATCAGAGATGTGAGGAGAGAAAGAGAGTGTGGAGTCGAAGATGACAGCAAGGTTTTTAGCCCTGCAGGTGGGAGCGGGAAGAGGGCCAAGGGAGGCCAGCCAGAGAGCTACAGGAAAGGAGGATGGGTGGAGACTGCAGCAAAGGTGGCCAACTCCTTACAGATTTTAAAGAGTTTGGCTGAGGATCTTGTAGCCGTCATGGGTCCGATATCCGAGAAGGTGGGTGGCAGTCTTGGGATAGGCTTGGCTTGTGAGGAGGAGATGCAAAGATGAGAGGAAAGGAGGGAGTGATCACTCCAGGAGAGAGGAGTGGTGAGTGGTGTAGAGAGAGGGAGGCCAGAGGAGATCAAGCATCAAGTGTGTGACCAGCAGAGTAAGTTGGGCAGAGAGGAAGATAGAAAGGCAGAGTGAATTGCAGAGGTTGTGAAAAAGTGCAGATGAGGCACAGGGAGAATCGAGATGGATGTTGAGGTCACCAAGGAGGAGGAGTTGAGTGGTTGAGGCCAGGAGGGAGGAGGAGAGGTCAGCCCACTCAGAGAGAAAAGTGGTGATTACACCAGGGGCCCTTTAGAGAGTAGCATCAGTAAGAGAGTGACTAGGGGAGAGAGAGAGAGTCTGCAGTCAAGACATTCGAAAGAAGAGTAAGTCTGAGTGGGGATGATAGATGCAGGAATCCACTCAGGGAAGCTCAGGGAGCTACACCCCATCGGTGCCGCGTGGATCTGGAGGTGGAGAGGATCTTGTAGCTGTCAGGATGAGAGTGTCAAAGCTTGTTACAGAGCTGGCTGTGAACCACCGAGGGCATCAAGGTCAAGTTCTTCTAGGAGGTGGCAAATGTCAGAGGAGTGTTTGACAGCTGTGCGAGAATTGAGAGTGACTTCAAGCAGATCCTCATGACAGGGGCAATAGCATAAAGAGTACCAGAAATAGAGGAGTACAGCAGAGGCATGGCTGTGTCAGGGTGTGAGTCAGCCAGGAGTGTAGGAGGGGGAGAAGGTAGCAGCAAAAACCTGGACTGACACCAGCTTCATGGGCCGGATATCCGAGAAGGTGGGTGGCAGTCTTGGGGTAGGCGTGGCTTGTGGGGAGGAGATGCAAAGATGCACCAGCTTCATGGGCCGGATATCCGAGAAGGTGGGTGGCAGTCTTGGGGTAGGCGTGGCTTATGGGGAGGAGATGCAAAGATGAGAGGAAAGGAGGGAGTGATCTCTCCAGGAGAGAGGAGTGGTGAGGGGAGTAGAGAGAGGGAGGCCAGAGGAGATCAAGTCATCAAGTGTGTGACCAGCAGAGTGAGTTGGGACGGAGGGGAGGATAGAGAGGGAGAGTGAATCGCAGAGGTTGTGAAAAAGCACAGATAAGGAGCAGGGAGAATCGAGATGGATGTTGTGGTCACCAAGGAGGAGAAGTTGAGTGGTTGAGTCCAGGAGGGAGGAGGAGAGGTCAGCCTACTCAGAGAGAAAAGAGGTGATTAGACCAGGGGGCCTGTAGAGAGTAGCAACAGTAAGAGAGTGACTAGGAGAGAGAGAGAGAGAGTCTACAGACAAGGCATTCGAAAGAGGAGTAAGTCTGATTGGGTCATGATAGATGCAGGAATCCACTCAGGGAAGATCAGAGCTACATCCCCTGTGTGCTGGGTGGATCTGGAGGTGGAGAAGATCTTGTAGCCGTTGGGGAGGAGAGTGTCAAAGCTTGTTACAGTGCTGGCTGTGAACCATGTCTCAGTAAGACCGAGGACATCAAGGTCAAGTTCTTCTAGGAGATGGCAGATGTCAGAGGAATGTTTGACAGCCAGGCGAGAATTGAGAGTGGCAAGATGAAGAAGGTTGCCAGCCTTAAAGCCCTTCTGGGGAGGGGTACATATCAGAGGTACGCCCTGCCAAGGTGTAGAGGGGGCTTGAGATGGGGCAGAGGAGGAAGGAGAAGAGGGCAAGGTAGCCAAAGGAAGAGAGTAGGGGACAGCAGGAATTGAGAGGAAGGTGATAAGGTGAGGGAACCGCCTATCAAAGAGGAGGAGATTAGCCTGAGGGCCTTGCACCATGACAGTGACATTTATGTAGACATTAATGATAACTCTGGAGGAGTCAAAGAAATCCATGAGGACTTCCCAGTGGGTGCCACCTTCAATGGGAGAGAAGGAGACAAGTCAGAGCACAGAGATCATATCAGGGGTCCAGAGATCTGGCAAAGGAACGACAAAGAGGATGTTAGTGAGGGTTTGTCTGGCAGAGGCACTGGAATAGGTATAAGCGATGAGGAGACCTGGGTTGGAGACCAAGATATCATTTTAAAATTTCTTCTTACCAGACTTAGTGAGAAGGGAAGGATAGTTGATAGAGAAGCGGTTGGCATAGATAGGAGAAACAGATAGCGTTATGGGCAGGTAGAGAGAGGAGGCAGTGGGAGAAATATGCAAGTACAGCGGTGTTGAACAGTCACTGGTCTGACAGTTTACAATTGAGGTACAAAGTTGACTTTTCAAAACAAACCCAAATTTGACTTTTCAAAACACACCCAAATTTGACCTTTCATTCACACCCAAATTTGACTTTTCAAAACACACCAATATTTGACTTTTCAATACACACCCAAATTTGACTTTTCAGTACACACCCAAATTTGACTTTTCAGTGCACACCCAAATTTGACTTTTCAATACACACCCAAATTGTCTGTATCTTTAGCATAATGCCCACTCAGCTCAATTATGAGCTGTGTGTCGTCAGCATAGTTAGTGAACTGAGTTCCTAGTTTCTCAAGTAGGTCCCACAAGGAGCAAATATAATCAATAAAGAGTGCGGGTTATAGGCATGCATCCTGGGGCACACCACATGTAATCGGTTCTGATTCAGTGGCAGCATCCCCCAGTACAATATCATACAGCTTTCTAGATCTCCTGTATGTATTTTATTAAAATTCCTATTGATAATATTTTTATACCCATTCTTTTTCTGAGTTAGCTTTGTGGGTAACGCAAGTTTAAAGTTTACAAAATAATGGTCTGACCATACACATGGCTTAACTTCAAATTGCTCAGAAGCAAATTATTGGTTGCCATCCAGTCTAATACATCACCCTTATTATGGGTAAATTCATTGCTGTGAATAACAAAATTGAAATTTTGGAGTAATTGTTCTAAAAGTGTCACTTTGTTATCCAGAACATTACCTAACCATCTATTTAAGTCTCCCATAATGATTGTAGAGCTATTAGCTCTATTCAGGGGGACTAGGATATTAATTACGTCTTCATGAAAGGTGGGTATGTCATTTTTATATGAATGCAATGGTTAGGGTATGGGGGTTGCCTTAAAGAGCATCATTTCACATCCCTCAAAGGTAATTCATGCCTGGAAGAGACACAGCTCTTTTCTTGCTAAAATAGCAACCACATCCTTTCTTATTCTCCCGATTTTGCCCAATGAAGGTATAGCCCTCAGGAGTGGCGAGATCAATGTTCAGACCACTGGAGTCCTTTAGTCACTTTTCAGTGACACACATGATATAAACATGATTGTCAAGAATGTAGTCACAAATGTTGAATGCATGTTTGTCCATAGAGCGAGTGTTGAGTAGTGAGATATTTAAAATGTGACCTCCTACTCCCATCACTCCCAAGTTTAAGCAGTGTATCTATGAATGGTGAAGCATTACAGTAATACACAGACTTTGAGGGACTAATACCTTAGAAGGGTAAGCGGGTGCAGGTTTAGGAGGTTATCAATGAGTTCCCTAAAGGAAAGTAAGTCCTTATCCCACAGAGGGGAGCCTCTGCCTATGATGTCCACCCTCTCATTACCACCTGTAGGGGAACTATTGGGTATCAGCCTCACCTCTCTAGCCTAGTAGGGAAGGGTTCCCCTCTGGGGAGAAGTAACGAGAACCTGTCAATCGTCAAACTAAGGAAAAGTCACTTAGCTCAGGGAAACCCTTGAGGTCTGAAACAACTGTTTCATCCACCTCAAGTTGTGGGTTCTAGGCCTGTAGGCAACCCTGAGGTCACTGAGTCAGGTGCTTCCGCAGCATGCACTTCACTGGCCACCAGACCATCTCTGGCAGGCGCCTCTTTGGACTCTGGATCTGGTCTTCTTAATACCGGTGGAGCCAGACTTTTGCCAATGTCAGCCAGAAGAGCTGGACCTATGGCTGCCAGGGCTGATTCCCGAGCTTCTTCTTTTGGCTGAGATTGTGTGATTGCAGCAATTGATTTTGGCATTAGGTTTATATTTTCCTAACAGACAATCTACCGGAGTGGCATTTAAACACCAACGCAGAGTTGTGAGGTTTCTCTCGTCCAACTGAACTCCATGATCGCCAGTGGGCATCAAGTGAGACAGTTGAATCACATAACACATGGTTCCAAAAGATCTCTGTGTTAGCATGAACTGAGGCTTCTGGGGGAGACACAGTACCTTTCCTACTCAGGGATACAACAGTGCATTCGGCCAACCCCTGGCAGAGTGGAATTCATTATCTAAGAGGCCTGTGCTGACTATTTCTTCTTCTTCCTCTTCCTCCATGAGGGTAGAGCTAACTATGACCAGCTTGGATCTAGCCTTGAACATGGAATCTTCATTCCTATGTCCCCGCCCTCGGCAGACAAGGCAGTATTGAGGGGCTATGAATGTGGATGCAGTTGTGCTAGGTATTCCCTCACTCCTCCTTTCTTATAGAGTGGATGATGCCGGTGACTGGAATGTCCCCTCTTGTTTTTCAGGCCTATTCTTAGCAAGAGGGTGTGGACCTTTGTCCTTACCCTTTTTAATGTACTTTTCTCATCCCCTTTGTCATCTGGTTTGGATGCTATGGAGTGATTTTTCTGGATGCGAGTAGCCACAAACTGGTCAGCCTTTTTTTTCATTTCTTACATACAATACACAATATTAATCTATATCATTATCTTCAAATCCCTCTTTACATTGCTCATGCACACTCGTTTAGGTGCCCGGACGAATGTTCTCAAGCACTGGAATATTTAAGGACTCTGAAGACAGCTGATTCAACTCGACACAATCAGTCCTACAGATTACTTTTTCTTCTACGTTGTATTCAGTCATGCTGCCACTGCGGTTTAGGTGGCCTTTGTCCTTGTTTGTGCATGTGGATATGCTCACACTTACACAACAGATGTAGCTTAAAAGCATTGTGGATGATCGAACTGTAAGGACTATATCACTTGAAGGGCAAATTATCACAGTGTAGCAGCACACACCCACAAACCATATGGTTGTACTTGAGTGTGATCCAGTGGGAAGCCATGGAAAAGATGATTCTTCTCGAACCACCAGAAATGCATCCACTTGAACATATAAGAGGATACAATCTGCCGGTTGTAGTTCATGGAAGATGCAGGCATAAAAGCCAGGTGTTGAAAAAGGTAGTGCTAAACACTAAACTGGGCCATGGGTGAACAAGATGCATAGTTAGCAAGTGTCTTTTCACTTACAAACATTGTAAGGCTGACACCTCCTACCTGCTGAGCAAGACCCCCCCCAAAAAAGGTCTCCAATTTCTAAGGTCTGTGAGTGGGTGTAGATGTCCATTACTATTGAGTATGAAACGTTATACTTTTGACAACAGATCTTGAGTGTTGGCCAGCATACAACTCTGTTCACCAGCCAACAGGATTAGTACGGCAGTGGGTGTCCATTGTTGTGTTGCTAAGTGAAAGGGCCAAGGATGGGACATCCGATAACCTGTTATCAAGAGAGTGTATAGGAAAGTGGTTTGGGAGTGGAGGAGGCCTACTAAGGTAGGCTGGAATTTCATCATGGACCTCTGCAGCAAGCTGATTCAAAAGGAATTCACTCAGACATTTGACATTTCATTCAACTCCGGGTGTAGGTGCTGTGCAAAAGAAGAGTGGTCGTTGGGGTAATGTGTATTTGGGGTGCATGTATGTGAGGTTGCACCATGTCAGAGAGAGTACTGAGACCATGAAGGGTGAATGTTGGAGGCATGATGATCTGAGGGAGGGGTCCAGATTGGCGCAAGTACTGTGACAATGAAGAGTGGGTGCTAGATGCAAGAAGATGTTATGGTGGCCAAATTGGTATAAAGTACTTTGTCCATCTAGAGTGGATGTTGCAGGAATGACGATTTGGGGGTGTGCATTGTGATTGCAAGTATTGTGACCATGAATAGTAGGTGTCGGAGGCATGAACCTTTGGGGGCAAGCAGATTGGTAGGAAGTACTTTGACCATGGAGAGCAGGTGTCAGTGGCATGAAGAGACATCCATAATAAGAAATTGGCATTGCATTGAAACAGCTGTTATTAAAAAACACGATTAACAGTGTTCTGCAGTGAAACGTGTGTTTCCAAAATGTTTTAAAAAAACCTTTACACAGAAATGGTCTAAGCTTGTAGATTCATCACCAACCTGCAGTGAACAACTGTACAGTACATCCTGTTCTGCTTTGGATCTCTACCTCTCACAGGGTCTCCTATTAATTATGTGTATGTACTGAATTTAGCCCACACGATTGCAATGCATAAAAACACTGCATAGTTTACTGACATGTTGACTTGAGGGCTAAAATGGGCCCATTTAAAGGGATTTCTCTACCCTTGCCCTTTTCAGCATAATTGATTCAAATTGATCTTCTTTCAAGGGGTTTTGAGCTCGTTCCAGTCTCTCCTATTTTGATTTACATGTAATTAAATATCACACACTAGAGAATGTGGACACACAACTTAGCATACAATTCTAGTATTGTGGTAGACTTTAACAGCACTGAGACCAGTTTCTGACATTAGTCTGTTAAGTGAACAGCTGTTGGCAGACTTCCTGTCGAATTTATTCTTCTATTAATCAGATGTTCTATCTGCCGCACTGATGCGTCCAATCTTAAGAGATCCGAACATGTGTTTGCTTAATATACTCTTTATCAAGGGCAGGGAAAGGGTTAAGGTGCTGTAAGGATGTTTGCAGGGATTGCAGTTTGATGAGATGAACTTGTTTGGATGTTTTGTGTGCAATTATCGCAATTAAGAAACTGGTGTAGCCAAGTTCACATGGACAATAATTAAGGCACACACGCTCCTAACTTTTCTAGTTTGTGAAACCATCAGCATTTCTCGAAAAGAGATGGTCCTGGAGACGCAGAATGACAGAGCTGAGCAACCAATAGCACTAAGGTAAAGAGTAGCATATTCAGGGTTAGTGGTGACCATGGCATATGATTACCATTGCCTAAATGAAATTCCCATTTAAAATGGACTCTGAGATTTAAAAGCATCTGTAAAAGGGCCAAGTGTGAATTTAGCACTGAAGTGCAATGCAACTGGCAAATTACAAATCCAGCGCTAAACATCTACTTACTAGAAGGCTGCGGCCAATGTCTAAAAATACATTGGGCTTCATTACAAGTTTGTTGGTCTGGAAACAAGGGTGCCAGTAAGCTCACTGGCACCCTTGTTTCAGGATTTTCAAACTACAAGTCTGCCTGGTTGGCAGAGTGGCCACGGCAGGCAGACTTGTCACGGGAGCACCAGCACCATTGCTAACGGTGCCTGTGCTCATGTGTCCCCACTCCCATAGAGTCTGATAGGATTCTATGGGAATGGGGACTAACATATTTGCTGGCGCCTGACCTTCAGGCCGCCGGACCCGTAATGAGCAGGTGGCGCTGGGAGGTCAGGTGCCGGTAAATTATTCCGAGTTCCCCGGCAACACGCCGCAAAAACACCGGCATGGTTACCGCCGGACTCAGAATGAGGCCCATTGGCTATCCAGCATGCTCATCTTGGACAAAAAAAAACATGAGAAACAGCTTGAAGATAATTAAGTGTTACAGACCCAGTCTGAGGACTCTAAAGTTTGCTTTAGGCCCTGAAGACTAAGTTAAAGAACTAAGCAAAGTGAGAGATTTTAACTAGGCTTGCATAATGGTGGGTACAGCCAGAGGGTGGGGAATATAACGCTATTATAACCCATTTTGCTCTTTAAAGTATAATGTGCATATATAAGTTACTAGTTCCGCAGTCATTGTGCTGCGACCGTCTCAGCAGAGTTAGTATGTAATTCCGCATAGGGTGTTGGTGGCCTTTGGCTATGGGAATCTAATGTTCAGAACAATCTGTGGCTTATGCAAACAATGTTCGTCTTTTTTGTCATTGGCAAACAGCTGTGTTAAGATCGGGTCGAAATCAACATGTATCACTGAAGCTTCAGAGGCTGATTGTGAGGTTTACTTGAACAAATGTACACAGTAACACCCCTACAAGTGTAAAGGAAGCATTAGAACCTCCTCAGTTATAGAATTGACCCCATCACAAAAAGAAATTGAGATTGTAATTGTTCATATTACAATCAGTAGAACGGGTTAAATAAAATCCTTATTGGTAAGCAGCATAACACCCTATTTTTTGATGAAGTGGCAACTACGGGCATCATCACATACTGGCAAAGCTCAATTAGTACACAAATGTGCAAAGACATACAAATAACCCTGTATTTAACCGATCCTTTTGATAGTACATGTACATTCCTTGGAAACAATTTTAGAATCACTGGCAGACTTATTGTTTGCCCATTCTCTACCATGAATAATTAAGCTAGTTTTGGTGAGAAGTGGGCATTTAACAAAATGGTCATAACAAATACCCTCAACGATACTATCGACATCACTGAAATGTTTTCTCAGTGGTAGGTACAACCAGGGATATTAATTTGATTAAGTTTGCTCATCTTTATGATGAAAGTGACTAGTTACTAAAACTGTCAGTACTGAGAGACATTGGGCCTCATTGTAACTGTGGTGGTAAGGCAACAATGGCGCTGGTAGTGCTACCGGCGCTGTTGTTACCTTGCCGCGACATTACGAGTTCTGCTCGCGGGTGCCACTCTGCACAACTGGTCAGACCAGGCGTGCAGAGCGGCTCCTTCGAGCAGAACAGGATGGCAGCAATGGTATCGTTATGAACGGTACTGTTGCTACCATCCTCCCATTTGTACTAGCACCTGGTCCCGCGCAAGGGAAATTACTGTGCCCGCAAAGGTCGGAATGGCCCGGTGTTAGGCAGAATTATATGCAGTACACTTTGAGAACACCACACACAATTAAGACTACAAGTGAATTAAGACTACAAGTGACAGTACAAATTCACCTTTGGTACAAACCTGTACTACACAGCAAAGTGGTAGCGATGGCTGAGCAGCCAGACTTACCTCAAGAGCAAGTGAGCAGTATCAAAAGTACCACAAAGTACAGCAATTACTATGATTCAAACAAACAATGACTCAAGGTTTCTAAGTAAAAGAATATACATTTATTTACACATCAGTTATATGACATCTCACTAAAGCAAAGCAGTTGAAAAATCACACTTGTAATACACCACACCACTACCAATAGATTCTGTACAAGTTAAACTCAAAATGAAGTTGAGAAAAATGGCACTCCAGTAATTTAAAAAGGGAGGGAAAGACAAAGTTAGGTAAAAAATGAGCAGCACCAACAGGTAAGTAAGCAGGGCAATCTAGAAAGAGGAACTACAGTGATGGAATCAAATCAAAAAGGCTTAGGGCCAAAGTCAATATGACAAAAGTCTTTTGCTCAAGATCACACAGTTCAGGGTAGTTCGCGGTTAAGTCTTTGCCAAGAGTTCCGGACGAAGTTGGTTGGCAGAAAAGTTGGTTTAAAGAGTACAAAAGGAAAAGCTCTCGGATTGGCGAAAGGTTTCACACACCTTCAGTGCGGCTGGACGAAACAAACAACTGGATTTGTACAGCACCTTTAGATGGAGAAGAAGCTGTACCTGAGGCGGACGTTCCTGGCAGTTCCTGCAGGCTTACGGTTCCTGAAATAACTGTCGAACTGACATGAAGTAGGAAGACTGGAGTCTCCTGCACTGCCCAGGGAAGAAACCAGCAGCAGAGCAAAGCAACAGATAAAAGGTGCGCTCCTTAAAACCCAAGCAGGGTTCGACCTTCCTGGCATCCGGTTCACTGTAGCTCTGTACAGCAAATTCGACCAGAGGAGTGAGTCCTGGCTTGCAGTTTGGGCAAACTGGTTGGTCCCTCCAGCTCAGGGGAAGAAGATTCCTGGTAGATATCTTCCATTGGAGTCTGAAGATTCAGACCTGCAGCAGGGCTTCACCGGGCAGTTCAGTCGTTGTAGGGGTCCTGTTCTGTCAGCTCCTCGTCGGTTCTTTCGTTCCAGTGGCGACTCTGCCTTTCCAATCCCAGAGACCTACTTTTTATGCCTGGTTGTCAATCACACAGCAGGGTAGCTGTCCCACCGTGACAGTCACCTAACCAATCAAACAGGAGTGCGACTTGGGTTACCAAGGGAACCCATGGCAGTGGTCCTAAAACCCTCCCTTACATCCTGCCTACCTAGACTTTTAGGCGCCTAAGGAGGTCTTCTGTGGAGAAGCCCACAAAAAGACGGTGAACTAAGGAACCAAATCTGGTTTGGCGCACGGAGTAAAACATGAGAAATACATTTTAAAAAAGAAATGGTGAATAAACCCAGCCGGAACCATATAAAAACATATATGGTCGAGCGGGTTTAAGTTAGAGGCTACCAAGATAGCCTAAAACAATACCAAGGTTATTTAAGATACAGACAAAAAGGGATAAGCATTAACCCTTTCCAGTTCTCAATGTAAGATAGGGTGTACTGGGTTTGTAGATTTTAAAAGACTAATAAAGTTAATGGCAAATTTACATGTTCTGGGAGACAGTAGTCAGTAGTTGTTAAGTCATTATTCCTCTGGAATACCATAGGACTCCAAAGGAATTGAGACCCGGAAGCACCAGCACCGTTGCTAACAGTGTCGATGCTTCCGTGACAACTCAGCCAACTGGGGCAGTTGCACCTGGCAGGGTCAGACCTGCTGGGCACGATGACCCCTGCAGGCAGACATGTAGTGTAGTAGCCCAGAAATAGGGGTGCCGGTAAGTTTACCGGACCCTCATTTCTGGGCCGCCACACTCGCAATGAGGCCCAATGTCCCTCTTTATGAATTGTAGGAGTTGTATCCAGGGTCCTCAGTGAACATACAAACAGTCATTTATTAAAAGTGGTCAAAAAAGGAGCTTACCTCTTTATTCTTGCAACTAGTAGATGCAGCCCCTCCTGGACATTGCAGGGTGCAGAAGTAGACATGGGACACACAGATGACATGCTTGTTGGCATAGACCTTTATTTAACAGAAAAAAAGGAATAACCCTATCTGTCCATATAACTAATAGGGGTTTCACTACCTCAAATGAAGTGAAGGATGATGTCAGTGCATCCGTCAAAATCAAGTAGTCCACTGTCCCATGTCCCCAATCTGTTTTCGTCCCTTACACTTTAAAATAATTAATAAAATAGGGTACACCCTGATTCCAGAAGTGTGGCTCCCTCTTTCTAGATGGCTTTACAGTGTTCGTAAATGATCGGGGAATATCCTCCTTCCCCTGTCCCTCACTATGTTTTTCTAATTTTTCCACACTCTTGGGGGGCTCACCCTTCGCCAGGCCTTCTTAGGCGATTCTTTACAGTTCAACTAAGGTGTTGGAAATGCCTCCTTTACCCAGTCCTTTCGTAGGCTCTCCTTCAATAATCTCAATGATGTCTTGATTATATCTTTCCTCCTCTGGTCTTCTCTTAACTTTTGCCAAAGGGTATTTTTTGCTTCCCATAATCTTCTCTTGACTTTTACTGAAGGATATTTCTCTTTTCCTTCAGTATTCTTCTGACTAATGCAAAAGGGTTTCTTCTCGTCACACTTTGTGGGTCCCAGACCACTTTCTCAGTTTTATCATGTCTCTTAATCAGGCCTGATTCACATGTGCAATTCTCCAATTCTCTTATCATATGGGTCTCTGACTATTATCTCTCTTCTGGTTTCTTTGTTGTGCTCTCTCACCCAGTATGTCTCTGTTTTTATTTTCTACTTGGTCACACTGGGATGTGAAAGATGGTTCTGCACTTCCTCTCTGTACCACAAACTTTAGGGGTTACCAGTGCCTACCGAGTCCCCTCTGTATACCTACTAACTTGGCCATGAGGGTTATGGTCCTCAGCAACACTGATAAGCTTCTCTGGCTTTCACTTGGCTCTCACCTTTCGGTGGCTCTGCCACACTGGTTTCTGCCCACACATTGGGTCTCACATGGAGCACTCGGTTTGCTTCTTTCCTGACACCGGATGTCGGGTTTCCCAGCCTTTAGGTGAGTTTAGGCTACCCTCCACCTTTTCGGACACCGACTTCATTCTCCAGGTGTCCAGGTCTGCAGCTCATTGTTTCTGCACGGATTTCACTTACCAGCTCGATGCTCCTCTGAGGCAGACTGACCCTGAGGAAAGTACTTTATTGCCCTGCTCTTCTTTGTGTCAGAACCTGTGGAGCCATATACTCCCATACTCACTCTCCCTCATCACAGTATTATCGATCTGACAGACAGGGCTACTAAGCATGAAGTACCTAACAAAAGAAAGAGGAGACATAGAGGATGGGGATGTGGGAGCCCTATCTGCACTGTGTGTCGTATCATGTATATCAGAAGGGTGGTTGACATGCCATGTTCTCACTTGATAGTCTTCTCTTCTCCCACAGACGAAGTCCCCTCCCATGGTATCCACCGACTGAGCACCACTTGCAAGGGGCCAAGCAGGTAGTGGCCTCACCTTAATGGCCTAATGGAAAAGGACCCCCTCTAGTGGAGAAGTGACAACATCAAGAATTTGTCCCAGAATTCCTGTATTTTTACAATTACACACATCACCTTGCAGTGAAGTGCACTTAGGATTCTTTGTAACATTATAACTTTTTCTATAATGGCTTTTTGGTTACTTTGACACTATACGTAAAAAAAGACAGGTTGCAGCTTTGTAATTTGTACAATGTTTATGATAATTTACTAATGCACTTTTGCATTTACCACAAATGCCTACTAAAGGTAGTATCACCCTAGGGTAGCCATGCCACAAGATTTTTCGTTGTTGTTTGGCCATATTTCACTTTGGCCTATTAACCGCCTTCTCAGGTCAGGAAATGCCTGGTATGGAAATCCCTTTCCAGTGGATTTATTGATTTTCAATTCTTCCTCTTCTCAGCACTTTTATTTATGTATTTATCACACGCAGTAGCCGACAGGGATCAGGGCATACAAAGAGACAAACACATTCAGCAGTCTGGGAAAAAATTAATCAGATCAGCATCTGTCAATTAAACAATAGAGTTTTTAGACATTTGCAGAACATTAACAAGTTCTCTTCCTTGTGCAAATCTACTGGCAGTTTATTCAAGTCCAGGACTTCCTGAACCGGAAAAGAGCAGCAATGTCCTCTTGCACGCTAGGTTCTTGGACAGCTCAGTTGCATAGTATTGCTTAGCCGAGTTGTTTGTATCAGTTGGTAATGGGCAAGGCAAAACAAATCCTAGCTGCAACCGGCAGCCAGTGAAGGTCCCTTCCCTGTATAGAAATATGTTCTTTCCTAGGTATATTTTTAATGATGCAAACCTCATTATTCCTCAAGGTCTGTAGTTACTGGATACAGTTTTTACTGGCACCACCCAGTAACGCACTTTAATAATAAATCCTAGGCATTATAGTTGCTTTTACCAAGGTCTGAGTGTTTTTGTTGGAGACGCATTGCCTGACTAATCTTAGCAATCTCAAATGGTATTGAGATTTTTGACCTTATTAGACACTTTAATGTGAAGACTATCAATGGAGAATCCTAAATACTGTGCTCTTAACTTGGCTCTTGCTTGAGATGACCCAAATATAAGGAACTCAGTTTGTGTGCCATTGAGGCAATGTCAATTCGTTTACAACCAGGCTTGAATTGCCTCATAAATGCAAGACACAAGATTGTCCGTATCTTTAGCATAATGCCCACTCTGCTCAATTATGAGCTGAGTGTCGTTGGCATAGTTAGTGAACTGAGTTCCCAGTTTCTAAAGTAGGTCCCACAAGGAGTGAATGTAAACAATAAAGAGTGCCGGTTAGAGGCATTCGTCCTGGGGCACACCGCATGTAATCTTTTCTGATTCAGAGGTAGCATCCCCGCAGCACATTTTGTATTTCCTATTCTGCAGGAATGATTTGATGCATTTTGGTTAAAAGTCAAATCCTGCTGTTTTGCATTTTGGTTAAAAGTCAAATCCTGCTCTTTTTGCATTTTGTTTAAAAGTAAAGTCCGGCTATTTTGCATTTTGGATAAACGTCAAACCTTGCTGTTTTGCATTTCGGTCAATAGTCAAATCCTGCTGTTTTGCATTTTGGTTAAAAGTCTTTTTTGGTCAAAAGTCAAACCTTGCTGTGCTTTGCTAACTTGCTCTGCACTTTGCTTGTATTGGTGCTTCTCTGTAACTTGATGGCCCAGTGACTTCACTGTTTTCCTTGATCCACTCTTACCTGCTTTCCCCACCCCACACCTGCTTCTCTCCTCCTTTTTCTCTCGCTATCACACCAATGGCGCTTTCTGTTCCTCCTATCTTCTCCAACTGCTTCTCCATTGACTATCCTTCCCTTCTCACTAAGTCTGGTAGGAAAAAGTTCAAAAAGGATATCTTGGCCTCCAACCCTGGTCTACCTATCGCTGACACCTATTCCAGCGCTTCCTCCAGACAGACCCTCACTGACATCCTCTTTGTCGTTTCTTCGCCAGATCTATGGACTCTTCATATGATCTCTGTGCTCTCCCCTGTCTCATCCTCTCCCATTAATGGTAACACCCACTGGGAAGTTCTCATGGCTCCCTTCGAGTCATCATTAATGTCTACCTTAATGGCACCATCATGGTCCAAGTCCCTCAGGGCAATCTCCTCCTCTTTGATAGGCGATTCCCTCGCCTCATCAATTTCCTTTAATCTCCTGTTGCCCCCCCCCCCCTTTGCTACCCTGCCACCTCTTCCCTCCTCTTCTACCCCACCTCAGGTTCCTTCTTCAACTCCACAGGGTGTACCGCTGATTTGTACTCCTCCCCGGAAGGCCTTTAAGGCTGGCAACCTTCTTCATCTTGCCATTCTCAACTCTCGCTCTGCTGTCACACACTCCTCTGACATCGGCTATTCCCCGGAAGTACTTGACCTCAATGTCCTTAGTCTTTCCGAGACATGATTCACGGCCAGCTCTGTCTCAAGCTTTGACACTCTCCTCCCTGATGGTTACAAGATCCACTCTGCACCCAGATCCACCCGGTCTAGAGGGGGTGTAGCCCTGATCTTTCCTGAGTGAATTCCTGCCTCTATCATTCCCACACAGACATAGTCGCTCTTTTGAATGCCTTGTCTGCAGACTATCTCTCTTTTTTAGCCACTCTCTTACAGTGGCTACTATCTGCCGGCCTCCTGTTCAGAACACCTAATTTCTCTCTGATTGGGCGGACCTCTGCTCCCTCCTCGCCTCAACCACTCAACTCCTCCTTCTTGATGACCTCAATATACATCTAGACTCTCCTTTTTCCTCCTCTGCAGTCTTCTGTGATATCTGTGATTCCCTGTCCATTTCTAACCTCCCCTCTGGCCCAACTCACTCTGCAGAACACACACTTGATGTCTTGATAGCCTCTGACCTCCCCCTCTACATTCCTCTGACCACTTCTCTCTTCTGGAGTGATCACTCCCTCCTCTCCTCTAATCCCTCCCCCTTGTTGTCCCCAGTCCAAGCCTACTCCAATACTGCCACCTACCTTCATGGACATCCGGCCCATGAAGTGTTTGTCAGTTGAGGCTTTCGCCGCTACCTTCTCTCCCCCCCTCTACCTCTGGCTGACTCACATCCTGACACAGCCCTGTCTATGCTCTACTATTATATTTCTGATACTCTTGATGCTCTTGTCCCTGTCATGTGGATCCGTTTGAAGCCCAAAGCCTTTTGCAATTCTTGGTATGACTCTGACCTAACTACACTTAAACATAAGTGTAGGGTGGCTGAGAGGAGATGGAGGACTTCTTGCTCATCCTCAGACAAACTGGTCTGTCGCTTGCTCCAAAGGCAATACCGACTCTCTTTCCACACTAAGAAGAGAGCCCATACCCAAGTCCATGTCCCTGCAGTATCTAACAACTTGGCTGAACTTTTCAAAATCTGCAGGAATCTGGCCAATCCTGCTGCAATCTCTTTCTCTCCTGTCGCCTCCCAGTCCCTTTGCATGGACCTTGCCTCTCACTTCATCTCAAAAACCCAGGATATCCTGTCCACCCGCTCATCCCCGCCCCCTCTTCTCCCCTCTCCTTTTGTGAATTCTGGCCCTCTTACAGCCACCCCCCCACCCTCCATCTCATCCTTTCCTCTTTTCTCCCCTGACGAGGTCTCTAGACAAGTTTGATCTTTGAAAGTCTCGTCAAAACAGGTTCCTCCCTGTTCTTCCAAAACATCCAGGACCACTTTGACATCCTCGCTCCTGCCCTGGCTGACTTCTGTAAACCTTTGTCCTTCACCTCAGGAAACTTCCCCTCCCCTCTGAAACACTTTCTTGTGCACCCTCTTCTCAAGAAACCCACTGCTGACTTTCTTACCTTGCTAACTATCGCCCAATCTCCATCACTCCTTTTCTGGGCAAACTCCTGGAAAAGCTTACCATCATGCAGCTTAACCTTCACTCTGATTCTGTTGGTTGTCTCCATGACCATCAGTCTGGCTTTTGAGCTGCCAGAGCATGGAACCCGCTCTTATGAACATCCGTGACGATCCGCTCTTCAAAGTTGATTCCAGCATCCCCTCTGTCCTCATTCTACTTGATCTCTCTTCTGCTTTTGACACGGTCAACCATACCATCACGCTCAACCGTCTCTGTAACAAACTGGTTATCACCGATCAGGCTCTGGCCAGCTGACTTTCTTCCTCTCTGATCGACCCTCCTAGGTCCAACTTGGGTCCTTCCTTTCATATATTTCCGTTTCTACCGGCAGTGTTCCCCAGGGGTCTAACCTCTCACTCTGGCTTTTCAACCACCACAATCACCTCATCTGTGGAGTGCCAGAGGGCTCCTCCCTGTCGCCTATATTGTTTAACATCTACATTTGGGCCCTTGTATGTCTCATTCGCTCCTTCGGCATCAGTTGCTACTCCTATGCCAGTGACACCCAGATACTTATCAGATTAGATCTAGATCAGGCTGAAGTGTCGCCCTGCTTGCGGGAGTGCCTGACAGCTGTTGGAGATTGGATGAACCACAATTGGCTCAAATTGAATGGTGATAAGACTAAGGTGATGGTGGTTGGCTATCCCCCTAATCCCAAACTCTGGGTGTCCTCCTTTTGGCCCTCTTCCCTTGGACCCCTGCCAATCCCGGTTAAGAAAGTTAAAAACTTAGGTGTGGTCCTATCTGCATCCCTGTCTATGGACCAACAAGTCTCTGCGGTCTGTCAGGCTGGCCATTTTCAACAGAAAATTCTGAGGAGAGTCACTAGTAGCGCATGCCATAGAAATCACAGACTTGATCCTCAAAGACGATCTTGACTTCCTCGCTATTACCGAGACTTGGCTACACCCTGCAGCAGGCCCCATGCTCATGATAGCAGTCCCAGATAACTACTCTATCCTGAGGCAAGATCGCCCCAACTCCAGAGGAGGGGGTGTCACCATTATACACAAATGTAGTCTATCCATGAGATTAGCAACTCCCGCCAATGCCCGATCCTGCAAAACTTTATCAGTCAAAGTCCCACTCACTAATACCTAAACCCTCACTATCCATCTGATCTACCACCCGCCAGGCCCCATCTGCACCTTCGATGAAGACCTTAATGCCATTCTATCTAGCAATCTTAAAAGCTCGTCTCAAGTTCTCACCTTGGGGGACTTTAACATAGGATATAACGACTTAGCAGACCCAACAGCTAGCACCATAGTCACCACTCTTGCTGAACTAGGCTTTGCGCAAAGAAGCATGGTACCCACCCACTCGAAAGGTAGAATACTTGATTGGGTGGCCGACCACAATTGCCTAGTGAACATCACCAATATCTCTCCACTAATCTGGACTGACCATCACCTAGTCTCATTCTTGTTATCCACCGACAGACCCCCACCTCCGCCCATCACAACAGCCCCCCCTACTCTCATCAGAAACAAGAAGAATATTACACCAGAAAGACTCATCCCGAATTTACTCCACAAACTTAACACACTCTCGGACAACTTGGAGCCAGAGATCCCAGTTGAACAATATAACAAGGCCATGGCTACAGCACTGGACCTCATCGCCCCACCCAAACTCAGACTGAGTAAACCGAAAACGCACCTTAACAAATGGTACACACCATTCCTCAAAAACTTAAGTCAACAAAAGAGAAATTGCAAGGCTACCTTGAAAAAATCCCCTTCAGCTGCAAATAAACTCAAACTATCCAAAATAGCTGCACTCTATAAAAAAGAAATTTACATGGCCAAACGAACCTCCTTTGACTCTCGCATATCCCTAGCTAAATCCAACATGAAAGAACTCTTCTCTATACTCAAAGAAGTCGAAACCCCTATACTACCCCCTGATTCCTGCACCAAAGATAAAAATTGGCGCCCAGAAATTGAAAACACCCTGGCTAATAAGATCGTGACCCTTCAAAGTAAAATTTCCAGTAAAAAAGCGGCCCTAAAAGACACACTCCCTTCGAAAAGTCTGGATAAGAGCACGATCACAGATCCCTCCCGCTTCAAGTTCTCCAAAGTCAACACTCTTTATGTGGAAAAAATCATCCTGTCTCTGAAATTCCTCCAACTGCCAGGGAGACTTGTGCCCAGCTCAGCTTATAAAAGATGCCGCCCGTGATCTGTCACCTTTCATCACTAAATTATTCAATGCTTCCTTTACCACTGGCTCCATCCCCACTGATCTAAAATAATCCTGGGCACTGCCATTACTGAAAAAAAATCCCTTGATCCAGCCATACCCACAAATTACCGACCCAAAATAACCGTTCCTTTCTTACTAAAAATCTTAGACAAGGTCGCCTGTGTACAAATACAGAAGCACTTGGAAGAACAACACCTCTTAGGATCCAGACAATCAGGGTTCCGTCCGCAACATGGGACTGAAACCGCACTTATTGATTTGAAAGCTCAAATTGATACACTCAGGGACAAAGGGCAAGTTGCCCTACTCCTCCTCCTCGACCTATCTGCAGCCTTCGACTTGGTCGATCATTCTGTCCTATGCTCACACCTCCACACAGCAGCACACTTCTCCCCCGAGGCCATCACTTGGATCACCTCTTTTCTGAACGGAAGAACGATGAGGGTCTTCTCTCCCACTGCTGCAGCAGACCCGATATCCTTTACCTATGGTGTCCCACAGGGCTCCTGTTTCTCCCCGACACTTTACAACATATTTACCAAGCCCCTTTTCGACGATCTGGATCATCTCGGTATCACCTACACAAACTACGCAGATGATACCCAGATCCTCCTTCCGCTTTCAGGAGATTGTGAAAAGGATTTGTCCTTGCTAAATAGGGTGTACATCATCATCCAGGCATGGATGGCCACTCATGGACTATGCCTGAATGATGAGAAAACAGAGTTTATCATCCTGGGTACCACGTCTAGCTTAAAGAAACTTAGCCGGGCCTACAACTTCTTCACGATAGATGGGAACAATATTAAAGTTGGACAGGAGGTCAAAACTCAGGGATTTTACTTGGATTCCAACCTTTTCTTCAAAAGACAACTGAGCTCCCTGGCATCATCATCGGCATACACGTGCAAATTGATCCGCTCAGCCAAACCTTTTCTTTCAGACACTAGCTGTGTCACACTCGCTAGAGCCCTTATACTTTCCCGCCTTGACTACTGTAACACCCTTTACCTGGGAACTCCCAAAGCTACTACCAACAAGTTACAAACCCTCCAGAACAATGCCATAAGAGCAGCCCTAGGCATCCCCAGAAGAGAACACATCTCAGGATTCAGCCAACAGAACAACTGGCTCTTGACTAAAAACAAAATACTCCTAAAAACGGCATCACTCACCAATAAACCTCTTAACAATGCCACCCCGATCTACTTGATCAACATATTCCATAGACAAGCCTCCTCGAGACCCATCAGAACTGCATACAAAGACTGCCTTTCCGTCCCAAACTTCAAACTTGCTACTATAGGAGGTAACAGTTTCCCGGTAAAAGCAGCCAAATTATGGAACTCCTTGCCTCCCAACCTGAGAGTAGGCATGCCTTACTTGAATTTCCGCTCCAAGGTAACCTCATGGTTGAAACTGAACGACCACCAAGATAGCTAAATGTTATGGCTTCCTTCATGCTATCCGCACACCTTACAACCTGTTTGCCCACCCTTATAACTTTGTTGTTACTGTTTACATTGTTTGCTCTCTCTATTACGTTTTGTATATACTCCCTACTGCCAATGTGTACCTTATATACCTGTAACTAAGCTTCGCATATTCTTGTAATTGCTTCACCATGATACCCTTGGGTATAATTGCGCATTATAAATAATAAAACAAACAAACAAATAACAAACAAACTCTGATTTGGGCCCCATTGCACCCTCCAGTGGTATCAGCTATGGTTCTATCACAAATAGACTATTGCAACTCACTGTACTTAGCCCAACCCCAGGGCCTGATGAAACGGCTGCAGCGCTGCAGAATTTGGCCACTAGGGTAGCTACAGGCACCCCCTTTGGAGCTCACATCTCCCCTGTGTTGCAGACCCTGCACTGGCTTTCTGTGGCCCAACAGGTAGAATTTAGGGCTCTGTGTACTGTGCACCATGCCCTGCATAGTCAGGAAGCGGAGTACCTCCAAGCCAAGTTCATGCACTATCATCCCACCCGTAACCTTCGTTCAGCCACTTCCAAACAACTTGTTGTGCAAAAGCTTTATAAGAACTGTTAACATAACATAACCAATACCTGGCAACTCTCGCCCACCACATTGCCATTTTGCTCCAATTCTGAGTGCTATGCTGATGACACTCAACTCATTTTCAGGCTCCCCTCGGCCACCTCCCCACCTTCTCTCATCTTTGATTGCCTATCTGCCATTCAGGATTGTTGTGCCGCCAATAATCTCTGCCTGAACTCTAGCAAGACAGAGATCCTCTTAATCAGCACACCTTCACACTCCTTTCCTGTCACTCTCTGGCAGTGGCTGGCCTCCCTTGGTCCTCCTCCTACCCCCACCTGCGAGGCAAAGAACCTCGGGGTAATCTTTGACTCCATGCTTTCCTTCTCTGCCCACATCTCTGATGTCTCTAAAAAGTCAAACTTCCTACTGCAGCTCCTCACAGGTGTTCTGCCTTTCCTCTCGTTCCCCCAGAAACTCACTGTCTCTCAAGCCCTGGTTCTCTCTAGGTTGGATTAGAGCAACAGCCTCTTTCTAAATCTATCTGCTTCTACACTCTGCCCTTTGCAACTTATCCAGAACAGGGCTGCAAGACTTGTCCTTGACCGCAAGGCCTGGGATTGTATCTCTCCAGTCCTGAAATCTCTCCATTGGCTCCCAGTGGCTGCAAGAATACAATCAAGACCCTTTGCATTGTTCACAAGGCTTTCTGGGGCATAGGTCCAAAATCCCTTCAGCTTTCGCTCCGTAAATACCTTCCCTCCAGAGCTCTTCGCTTCTCCACATCTAACTCCCTCAGGGTCTATTGTTTTTCTAAGAAATGAGCTGGGGGTAGATCTCTGTCGTCGGCTGGGGCCTCCCTCTGGAACAGCCTCCCTGCCACTCTGAAACTCGAGGAGAACCATTTCGGGTTCCGGAAGCATCTCAAGAACTTCCTCTTTGCTTCTGCTACTTCGCTCCCCAGGTGATCTGTTCTGACTCGGCATCATGCACCTGGTCACCCTCTGACTTTCGGGCCCAGGTACCTTTTCACCCTGCCACCCACCTGCACTGCTTCCTGGCAATCCCTTGCACTGGGGTCTGTATCTCTAACCCCACAGTCCCCCCCTTTTCTTTCTGCACCTAACGGACACACCCTGTCTGTTGCCTTAAACCTAGCACTTGCCACTTGTTGGCTGCACTACCACTGTTTGTTGCTTTTATTATTTATTTAATTATTTATTATCTACTTTTATGTTTATTTATGTGTATTCCTTTGATCAGCACCTTCCACTTCTCACCCCCTCCCATGCACTTCCCCGTTCCCTCTCCCATGCACTTGTCCATTCTCAATGTCACTGGGCTTAGTAATATTGTTGTTTTTGTTTCTCCCTTGTCTCCCCTCCCTTGCCTCGTCATGCTCTGAAACACATGTGTACGAGAGTGATACAAATACAATATCAATATCAATATCAATGAACTGGATCCTCTAGGGGAGACACAGTATCTTTCCCAATCAGGGATACAACGGTGCATTCGCCCAACCCCAGGCAGAGTGGGAAGAGGCCCATGCTGACTATTTCTTCTTCTTCCTCTTCCTCCATGAGAGTAGAGTTAACTATGGCCAGATTGGGTCTACCCTTGAACATGGAATCTCAATTCCTTTATCTTATCTCTCTGCAGAGAAGGCAGTATTGAGGGGCTTGCATGTGGATGCCTTAGTGCTAGGTGTGCCCTCACTCCTCCTTTCCGACACAGTGGACGATGCAGGTTACTGGAATTTCCCCTCTTGTTTTTCGGGCACATTCTTAGCAAGACAATGTGGACGTTTGTCCTTACCCTTTTTTAATGTACTTTTCTCAGCCATCTGGTTTGGATACAATACACAATAGTAATCCATATCATTATCTTCAAATCCCCCTTTACATTCCTCACACACACTCGTTTAGGTGTTTGGATGAATGTTGTCCAGCACTGTGATATTTAAGGATTCTGAGACAGCTCATTCAACTCGGCACAATCAGTCCTACAGATTACTTTTTCTTCTACATTGTATTCATTTATGCTGTGGATATGCTCACACTTACACAACAAATGTAGCTTAAATCCATTCTGGATGATCGAACTGTATGTACAATATCATCTGAAGGGCAGATTGTCACAGTGTAGCAGCACACACCCACAAACCATAAGGTTGGCAGTTGTTGTGTGGTTGGGCGTGATCCCGGGGGAAGCCATTGCAAAGGTGATTGTCCTCAAAGCACCAGAAATGCATCTACCTGATCATATAAGAGGATACAATCTGCCAGGTGCAGTTCATGGAAGATGCAGACCTAAACGGCAGGTGTTGAGAAGCTTAAGTGCTAAACACTAAACTGGACCACAGGTGAACAAGATGCATAGCTAGCAAGCATCCTTGCACTTACAAACATTTCAAGGCTGAGAAAGCCTTCCTTCGTGCTGAGCAAGACCCCTGCTCTGTTCGGCACTTTCTAGGGTCTGTGAGTGGGTGTGGATATCCATTACTATTGAGTATGAGACTTTACACTTTTGACAACAGATATTGATTGTTGGCCAGCATACAATTCTGTGTGTTTACCAGCCAACAGGATTAGTATGGTGAAAGGGCTAACTAAGGAGGGGAAATGCGATTAACTGTTGTCCCGAGAGTGGCATAGGTAAGTGGTGTGGGAGTGGAGGAGGCCTACTAAGGCAGGCTGGAACTTCATCATGGACCTCTGTATTAAGCTGATTCCAAAGGAATTCACTCACACATTTAACATTTCATCCAACTCCTGGTGCAGGTGCTGTGGAAAAGAAGAGTGGCTGTTGAGGTAATGTGTATTTGGGGTGCATGTATGTGAGGTTGCACCATGTCAAGGAGAGTACTGAGACCATCAAGAGTGAGTGTCGGAGGCATGATGATTTGAGGGAGGGGTTCAGATTATCAGGAAGTACTGTGACCATAAAGAGTGTGAGTAAGACGCATGAAGATTTGATAGTGCCCAAATTGGTATGAATTACTGTGAACATGTAAAGCATTTTTTTCCTGGAATTACGATTTGGGGGTGTGCATTTTAAGTGCAAATATTGTGACCATGAATAACAGGTATAGGGGGCATGAAGAATTGGGGGCACGGAGATTGGTAGGAAGTACTGTGACCATGAAGAGTAGGTGTCAGCGGCATGAAGAAACATCCACAATAAAGAATTGTCATTGCAATGAAACAAATGTTATTAAAATACATGATCTGCAGTGAACTCCAGTGAAACGTGTGTTTCTAAAATGTTAAATAAGCCTTTTACGTAGAAATGATCTGGGCTTGTAGATTTATCACCAACCTGCTGTGGACAACTGCAGAGTACATCCTGCTCTGCTCCTCTACCTCTCACAGGGTCTCCTATTAATTATGTGTTTGTACTGAACTTAGCCCACACGATTGCAATGCATGAAACACTGCATCGTTTACTGACATGTTGATTTGAGAGCTGAGATGGGCCCATTTAGAGGGATTTCTCTACCCTTGCCCTTTTCAGCATAATTGATTCAAATTGATCTTCTTTCAAGGGGTTTTGTGCTTGTTCCAGTCTCTCCTATTTTGATATACATGTAATTAAATATCACACACTGGTGAATCTGGACATAAAACTTAGCATACAATGCTAGTGCTGTGATAGACGTTAGCAGCACTGAGACCAGTTTCTGACATTAGCCTGTTAAGTGAACAGATGTTGGCAGACTTTCTGTGGAATTCATTCACCTACTAATCAGCTATTCTATCTGCCGCAGTGATGCGTCCAATCTTAAGAGATCCGAACATATGTGTTTGCTTAATATTCTCTCTTATCAAGGGCAGGGAAAGGGTTAAGGTGCTGTAAGGATGTTTGCAGGGATTGCAGTTTGATGAGATGAACTTGTTTGCATTTTTTGTGCGCAATTGTCACAATTCAGAAACTGGTGTAGCCAAGTTCACATGGACAATAATTAAGGCACACACGCTCCTGAAACCATCAGCATTTCTCAAACATCGATGGGCCTGGAGACGCAGAATGACAGAGCTGAGCAAACAATAGCACTAAGTTAAAGAGTAGCATATTCAGGGTTAGTGGTAACCTTGACATAAGATTACCATTGCCCAAATCAAATTCCCATTTAAAATGGACTCTGAGATTTAATAGAATCTGTAAAAGGGCCAAGTTTGAATTTAGTGCTGAAGTGCAATGCAACTGGAACAATAGGAGTCCAGAGCAAAACATCTACTTACAGAAGGCTACAGGCAATGTGTAAAAATACACAGCCTATCCAACATGCTCATCTTGAAAAAAAAAACAATTTTGGAGATAATTAAGCTTTATAGACCCGGTCTGAGAACTCCAAAGTTTGCTTCAGGCCCTTAAGACCAAGTTAAAGATCTAAGCAAAGTGAGACATTTTAACGAGGGTTGCGGACTAATAATGCTGGGTACAGCCAGAGGGTGACGGATATAACGCTATTATAACCCAAGTTGCTCTTTAAAGTATAATGTGCATATGTAAGTTAAAAGTTCCGCAGTCATTGCGCTGCAACCGTCTCGTCAGATATAGTATGTAATTACGCATAGGGTGTTGCAGGCATTTGGCAAAGGGAACATAATGTTCAGAACAATCTTTCCTGTTCCTGTTTTCTGCGAACAATGTACACCTTTTTTTGTCCTTGGCAAACAACAGTATGACTGAAGCAACAGAGGCCAATTGTGAGGTTTACTTGAGCAACCCTACACAGCAATACCCCTACAAGTGTAAAGGAAGCATTAGAACCTCATCAGTTAAAGTACTCACCCTTTGGCCACTCATCACTAAAAGAAATTGAGATCGTACTTGTCCCTATTACAATCAGTAGAATGGGTTAAAGTAAATCCTTAACGGTAAGCAGCATAACACCCTCTTTTATGATGAAGTGGCACAAATGCGTATCATCACATACTGGCACGGCTCAATTAATACGCAAATATTCAAAGACATACAAATAACCCTGTAGTTGATCTATCTTTTTGCTAATACATGTACATTGCTTGGAATTACTAGCAGACTCATTGTGTGTTCAATCTTTTCATCTCACTCTCTGGCCGGCCTCCCTTGGTCCTCCTCCTACCCCCACTTGTGAGGCAAAGAACCTTGGGGTTATCTTTGACTCTACACTCTCCTTCTCCGCACACATCTCTGATGTCTCCAAAAAGTCATACTTTTTATTGCACCTCCTTAAAGGTGCTCTGCCTTTCCTCTCCTTCCCTCAAAAGCTCACTGTCTCCCAAGATCTGGTTCTCTCCAGACTGGATTACTTTAACAGCCTCTTCCTAAATCTTCCTGCCTCCACCCTCCGCCCTTTAGATGTAATCCAGAACAGGACTGCTAGACTTGTCCTTGGCCTCAAGGCCTGGGATCGTATCTCTCCAGCCCTGAAATCCCTTCAGTGGCTCCCACTGGATGCCAGGATTAAATTTAAAACCCTCTGCATTGTCCGCAGGCTTACTGTGGCCTGGGTCCAAAATACCTTCAACTTTCCCTCCATAAATACCTCTCCTCTCGAGCCCTTCCCTCCTCTACTTCTAACTCCCTCAGGGTTAGTTGTTTGGCAAAGAAACGAGCTGGGGGTAGATCTCTATCTTCTGCTGCTGCCTCCCTTTGGAATAGTCTCCCGTCCACCCTGAAACTTGAGGAAAATCATCTCCAGTTCCGGAAACATTGCAAGACCTTCCTCTTTGCCTCTGCCTTTGCCCCCCTTCGCCCCAGTTGATCTGTTTCCTCTCTTGGCATTGTGCACCTTGCCACCCTCTGTCATCCGGGCCCAGGTACCTGCTCACACTGCCACCCTCCTGCACTGCCTCCATGCCACCCACTGCACTAGGGTTCTGTATCTGTACCCATACAGTCCCCCTCCCACTTTTCTTCTGCACTTATCAGATATACCTATCTGACCAACTTTCACCTGCCACTTGTTGGCTGCACTACCCTTATTTATTTATTTAATCTAATTTTTTTTTCTGTTTTCCTCTCCTCCACTCCGCACTTTCCACTCCCCATCCCCTACATGCACTTTCCCCTTTGTTTCACTTTTCCATGCACTTGCACTTTCTTAGATGTCATTGGGCCTAGTAAGATAGCAGTTTTTAAAAAAAATGTTTGTTCTCCCTTGTTCCCCTCCCTTTTGCCTGGTCACGCTCTGAAACACGTATGTGTGAGCGCGATATAAATAAAATATCATATCATATCATTAAGCTACTTTTGGAAAGAAGTGGGCATATAACAAAATGGTCTTTACAGATACCATCAATGGTACTATCGACATCACTGCCATGTTTCATCAGTGGTAGGTACAAAAAGGGATATTCATTTGATACATTTTTCTCATCCTCATGGCGAAAATGACTAGTCACTAAGATTGTCAGTACTGAGAGACATTGGACCTCATTACGAGGTCAGTGGTAACCCGCCGGTACCACCGACGGCTTGCCGCTGACCCCGAAACACAATTTCTAGCGTCTGACTTCCCAGTGCCACCAGAACATTCCAAGTCCCAACAGTGGGGGAAGTCAGGCGTCTTGTTAAGCCCCATTCCCGTGGAGTCCCAGCAGACTGAATCAGATCAGAAACTGTAATTTGAAAAATAGAGTTTTCAGATGTTTGTGGAATGTTAACAAGTTCTCTTCCTTCCGCAAATCTACTAACAATTTATTCCAGGCCAGGACTTCCTGGACCTGAAAAGAGCAGCCATTTCCTCTTGCACACTTGGTTCTTGGACAGCTCAGATGCGTATTATTGATTAGCTGAGTAGTTTGTAACAAAATGGTCTTTACAAATACCATCAACGGTACCACCATGTTTCATCAGTGGTAGGTACAAGGGATATTCATTTGATAAATTTTGCTCGTCCTTATGGTGAAAGTGACTAGTCACTAAGACTGTCAGTACTGAGAGACATTGGACCTTATTACAAGGTCAGCAGTAACTTCCTGGACTGGAAAAGAGCAGCCATTTCCTCTCGTACGCTTGGTACTTGGATAGCTCAGATGCATATTATTGCGTAGCCGAGTAGTTTGTGTCTATTGGTGATGGGCAAAGCCCTCACTTACGTAAGATGGTCAGCCCATACAGACATTTGTGGGTTAATGTAGTGACCTTAAAACAAATCTTAACTGCAACCAGCAGCCAGTGAAGGTCCACTCTCTGTATAGAAATGTGTTATTTCCTAGGTATATTTGTATTGTATTTGTATATTTGATGCAAACCTCATCATTCTGCAGGGTCTGTAGTTTTTGGATACAGTTTTTACTGGCACCACTCAACAACACACTGCAATAATAAATCCTAGGCATAATAGTGCTCTTACCAAGGGCTCACATTTTTTGTTGGAGATGTATGGCCTGACTAACCTTAGCAATTTTAAATGATATTGAGAATTTATTACCCAATTGTTCACTTGAGCATCAGCACCAGGGGAAGGTTCAAAAACCACTCCTAGGGTGTTTGACCCTACTAGACACTTTAATGTGATGACCATCAACGGAGAATCCTGAATACTGTGGTCCTAACTTGGCTCTTGCTTGAGATGACCATGATATGAGAAACTCAGTTTTTGTGGCATTAATGCAGAGCCAATTAGATGACATCCCAGAATGAATTGCCTCATAAATGCAAGAGATATTGTCGGTATCTTTAGCATAATGCCCACTCAGTGTCGTCAACATAGTTAGTGAACTAAGTTCCCAGTTTCTCAAGTAGGTCACACAAGGAGCACATATACACATTAAAGAGTGCTGGCTAAAGGCATGCATCCTGGGCCACACTGCATGTATTTGGTTCTGATTGAGAGACAGCATCCCCCCAGCACAATTTGGATTTCCAATTCTCCAAGAATGCTTTGATCCACACAATAGCTTCTCCAGAGCAATATCCTATGTCAGAGAGGGTTGCAATAAGCCTCTCATGGTCCACAGGGTCAAAGGCTGCTGATGAATCCAATTACATCAGCTGCTCTGACTTACTCTTGTTCACAATGTTCAGCATGTGGGTTTCACGGTCCACCAATGCACTCTATATATAACATTGACCCATTACTTAATAATAATCTCCTCAATATTCACACAGAAGGTTCCCCTCAGGTTATGACTAAGATTTTGTTATCAAAATCAACACCCCCTCTGACTTCCCCTCTCCCTCTCTCCCCTCCACTCCCTCATCCTCCATGTCCATCTTCTCACCTGTCTCCCTGTCCGATGTCTCCGCCCTACTATCCAAAGCCCACCTCACCCCACATCCTCCCCAACTGACCCTCTCTCTTCCCTCCTTATCCCTAAGATTTACCCTCTTCTTATCCCCTACCTTACCTCCTTCTTCAACATCTGCCTCTTCTCAGCAACCTTTCCCACTGCGTTCAAGCATGCTATGATTATTCCTATTATGAAGAAACCTTCTGCTGATCCACTTCTCACCTCGAACTTCAGACCTATCTCTCTTCTCCCATTCCTCTCTAAGCTTCTTGAGCGTCTTGCCTATTCTCAGCTCTCATCCTTTGTCACTACTTTCTCTCTCCTACCACCCTCGCAATCTGGCTTCCATCCCAAACATTCCACTGAGACTGCTCTCGCCTCTATCCTTAAGTCCCTCCGCTCTGCTCGCCATGCCAAGCAATCCTCCATCCTTATTCTCCTCGATCTCTCTGCAGCCTTTGACACTGTCGATCAACCCCTCCTTCTCCACACTCTTTCCTCTTTTGGGTTCAAAGGCTCTGTTCTCAACTGGTTATCCTCTTACCTCTCTTCCTGCTCCTTTACTGTAACCTGGGGCGGCTGGACCTCTCCTACCCATCCTCTTGATTACAAGTACCCCAAGGTTCAGTGCTTGGTCCTTTTCTATTTTCACTTTATATCTCACTCATTGCACCTGTTATCTCCTCGTTTGGCATCTCCCACCACTTCTATGCCAACGACACTCAACTGTTCCTCTATTTCTCCTCCTTCTCAACTGTTCTTCACCAAAAACTCTCTTCCTGCCTTACTGCCATTAGGAACTGTATGTCCTCTCGCTTTCTCTCTCTTAACACTGACAAAACCAAAGTCCTTTTCTTTCCCTCCAACTCTCTTCCCCCTCCATCTCCCCCCATTCATTCACTTTCCTCCATCTAAACTCCCTATCTCTCTCCAAGCTCGTAATTTAGACGTCCTCTTGGATTCCTCTCTCTCCTTCTCCCAACACATTTCCCTCACTTCTCGCACCTGTCACTATCACCTCTTCAATATTCGTAAAATCCGTCCCTCCCTCATGTTCCACACTACCAAACTCTTTGTCTCCTCCCTCATCTTCTCCCGCCTCTTCTATTGCTCTTCCCTATTCTTTGGATTACCTACATCTCATCTTGACCCCCTTAAATCCATCTACCACTCTGCTGTTCGTACCCTATGTCTCCTTACCTCCCGTGACTCCATCTCCACCTCGCTATCCTGCCTTGGCTGGCTACCATTCCACTCTCAACTTAAATTTCACTTTCTATGCCTTGTCTTCAAATCCCTCCATGATCTTGCTCCCCCTTACCTCTCCTCCTTTCTCACTTTCTACTCCCCCCGTTCCCTTCGATCTGCTGACCATATCCTTCTCACTGTTCCTCCTTCCCCCTGCGCCTCCTCCCGCTTCCGCTCCTTCCAACTCCTAGCGCCTCTGCACTGGAACTCCCCTACCTTGACCTCTTTTCGCACTTCCCTTAAATCTCTCCTCCTCCATTCTCCTCCTTGAAACCCCCTCCCCCCTCTCCATCCCCTCCCTCCTCATTCTTTCCCCTTGAACATCTCTCCCCCCCTCCTACCTCCACTCTGTCTCCCTTCCCTTTTCCTCCTCCAACTCATCACCACTACTCCCCCTTTTCCCCTTCAGCTAATTGCTTTTTTCACTGTTTTGTTGAATGGTTCATATTGTAATTTTGCTTCTACCGTTATATTGTTTATGTTTTATGTACAAAGTTGTTCCACTGTACAACGCCTAGGTGTAAGGCGCTTTATAAATCAATAAATACAAATACAAATACAAATACAAATACAAATACAAATACAAATACAAATACAAGATGGCTTATTCAATAAGCTACATAATATTTGCATGAAATGTTAGAGAAAAATAATTCCTCTATTCCAACATGCAAGGTCTCTAACAGGAGTTTCAGCCATGACTCGTCAATACCTCAATTTGATTTTCATCCCATCACAATGAGCAAGCTTCAAATAATCATTGAACATATGAAACCCTCTCAATGTAGAGGAGATGCTTGCTCCTCAATGATTATAAAGAAATGTCCTCCTCGGCTCCTTGATGCTTTATGTATTTTCATAAACACCTCCTTAAAGGAAAATAGCGTCCCTGATGAGATCAAATCGACTATGGTTACTCCTATTCTTAAAAAAACAGGCCTGCCAATGGACAATCCGCTTAACTTTCGACCTATATCTAATACTCCTTTCTTATTGAAAATCTTAGATAGAGTGGCATATGGCCAATTGGCAGAACACCTGGAGAAATACCCCATTCTTCACCCTAAGAAGTCTGGCTTTCGGGAAAAAATTTGGTACGGAAACAGCGCTCTTGGAGCTTAAAACTAAACTCTTGGGAGACATGGATAAAAAGGGTTTGTCATTGATAATCTCCTTAGATCAGTCAGCAGCTTTTGATCTGATTGAACACTCCATTCTGACTCAGAGATTACAAGCTGTGGCCAATCTCTCGGCTTCGGCAGCACAGTGGGTTCAGTCTTTTCTGGAGCACAGAAGCAGCAGAGTTTGCTCGGCTTCGGCAGAAGCTATCCCTATATCGGTGCTATATGGAGTCCCCCAAAGGCAAGTATGTCACCTTGTTTATATAAACTCTTTATGGCACCTTTCTTCTTTATGCTATTAACAGGACATCATGAGAGGGACGAGTTTGAGGTAAATAGAATTTTCGCCTTAATCGAGCGGTGGATGTTGGAAAATGTTCTTGCTCTGAACCATAGTAAAACAGAGCTACTGATCATTGGTAGCCCTAGGGCCCTAAAAAATCTTGATACAGCTTATAGCTCCTTCAAGTTAGGGGAGGATATTACCTCTCCATTACCGAAAACAAAAATCTTGGGAGTTACATTGGACTCTACATTAAGTATGAAGGCTCATGTACCCACAGTAGTGGCGAGAGTAACCTACTATGTTAAGCTCCTTTCCCATCTAAGGCCTATGATTTCACAGAAGTGTGCAGAGACTCTTGCCAGGGCAATAATTGGGGCAAAGTTGGTCTATTGCGGTAGTCTTCTTTTAGGCATTAGTCAACTAGAATTACGCAGAATACAGGTTGCTCAGAATTGGGCGGTCAGAGTAGTTCTCAGACTACCTAAGCATAGTCATATAACCGAGGCTAGAAGATCTCTTCATTGGCTTCCCATACAAGCCCGTATAGTCGTCAGAGTCCTGGTCATTGCCTTTAAGTGTAGGCAACAAGTTGTGCCCACCTATTTATAGAATTATATAATAGAGAAATCTAACCAGCGCTCCTTTAGATCAGGAAAACAAAACTTGATTGTGCAGCCCAGAAGCAGGACTGCTAAGGCAGGAAATGGGGCTTTTAATGCCAGGGCTCCTTCCCTCTGGAATAAACTTCCAGACCGATTAAGGCATCAGAAGTCCTTGCAAGTCCTCAAGAAAGAACTTAAGACACACCTTTTTGCTTAATCTAAACAAATATTACCACTCGTATGACCGAAGGTTTATAGCTGGTTTAACAAGTGGTATACATCAGCTTGTCCCCTGTTATCTTGTTTCGTTCTGTTCTCATGAGGATGAAGTGTCTTGGGTCCTATTGTTTGTTTAATAGTTGTTGTCTGATCTCTGCCTTTATGCCTGAGGGTCAATAGCGCGCACTATAAATGTAATGTAATGTAATGTAATGTAACTCTCTGTGCCACGTTTGGACCTAAAACCTGATTGCCTGGGGTGTAGAATATTTTCTTCCTCCAGGTGTCCCTGAAATTGCATAGTGGCAATCTTATTAACAATTTGTTAGCAAAAACGGGACGTTTGTTATGGATCTTAAGTTACTGTATACCTTGGAATCTTTATATTGTCTGGACGTTGTTGTGGGAGAAAGTGGCATTGGTAAGGAATGGAGTAACAATTGAACTCTGTTTAAAATAAACTTAGAAGGAATGGTATTGCCCAAACATGTTGTTGGACGCATCTTCCTATGTGTAATCACCATCTGATCTACTGAAATTTTCTTAAAAACAAGCACTCGTTTAGCCGCTTGCAGAGGTTTTCTTAAAACTTTGAGTATATAAAAATCTTTGATGTGGGTGATCGGAGCAGTCATTTTAAGATGGGCTAATTTAATTTTGTCTGCAAAGGCCTGCTGAACTTCAATACAGTCATCTTTTAAATGAGTCCATCTGGACACAGGGTTTTTCTCATTTCCTTAAAATGACAAAAGGCTTTTTTGTTTCATTTCCCGATATCTCAATGTGTGTATTATTTAGTTTTTCTTTGTCTCGTGTATCTCTCTCCTATATAACTTATACAAGAATTTCCAGATGGTACTGTTTTATTTCAATTTCTGGTTGTGGATCTTTCTCTAATTTTCTTTGATTTCATAGGAGCAACTTGCTCTAGTAAATCATAAAGGAAGTTATCATATGTAGCTGCTAATATTTAAGGAGGATCAGTATCTGAACTAGCATCCATAAGCCTGATCATACAGCTGTCCAGATTTTCCGTATGTATTTTATTAAAATTCCTACTGATAACATTTTTTATCACTTTTTTTCTGAGTTAGCTTTGAGGCTAACGTAAGTTCAACGTTTACAAAACAATGGTTGCCACCCAGTCTAATACATTACCCTTATTATGGGTAGGTTCATTACTGTGAATAACAACATCAACATTTTGAGGGGTTTGTTCTAGAAAGTGTCACTTCTGTATCCAGAACATTACCTAACCATCTATTTAAGTCTCCCAGAATGATAGTAGAGCTGTTAGCTCTATTCAAGGGGACTAGGATATTAATTACTTCCTCATGAAAGGTGGGTATTTCATTTTTTGGGCGGTACGACAAAAAAAATATGAATGCAATGGTTAGGAGATGGGGTTGCCATAAGTAGCATCATTTCACATCCTGCACAGGCAATTTATGCCTTGAAGGGACAAAGCTCTTGTCTTGCTAAAATAACAACCGCCCACCCCCCTTTGTTATACTGCCGATTTTGACCAAAGCATTCATAACCCTAAGGAGTGGCTAGATAAAAATTCAGACCACTGGAATCCCTTAGCCATGTTTCTGTGATACACATGATATCAACATGATTGTCAAGAAGGTAGTCACAAATGCTGATGGCATGTCTGTCCATCGAGTGAGTGTTAAGTAGTGAGATATTTAAAATGTGACCTCTACTCCCACTACTCTCACTATTCAGGAGTGTATGTGTGAATGGTGCAGCATTACAGTAATAAACAGACATGAGGGCCTAATACCTTAGAATGGTAAGAGGGTGTAGGAATGTCCTTTAGAAGGTTATCAAGGAGTTCCCTAAAGGAAAGGAAGTCCTTATCCCACAGAGGGGAGTCTCTCCCTATGATGTCCACCCACCTATTACAACCCCTAGGGGACTATTCGGTAGCAGCCTCACCTCGCTAGCCTCATAGGGAAAGGTTCCTGTCTGTGGAGAAGTAACGAGAACCTGTGAATCAACAAACTAAGGACAAGTCACTTAGCTCAGGGACACTGTTGCGTTCTAAAACTACTGTTTCATCCACCTCAGGTTTCAGGTTCCACACCTGTAGGCAACCTTGGGGTCACTGGGTCAGGTGCTGCCGCAGCATGCACTTCAGTAGCCACCAGACCCTCTCCAGAAGGAGCAGGCACCTCTTTGGACTCTGGATCTGGTCTTGGTAGTACCGGCAGAGCCAGACCTTTGCCAACGTCTGCTGGAAGAGCTGGACCTATGGCTGCCAGGGCTGCTTCCTCGGCTTCTTCCTTTGCCTGAGATTGTGTGACTGCTGCAATTGATTTTGCCAATAGGTTTATACTTATTCTGATGCACTAATTTGTGTGGATCTTTCATCATATCTTCCTTCTTTTCCTGTAGGAAAGAGTAGAGGAAAATAATGTGCTTCTACAATTTTTTCCCATCTGTTCATTGGCGATCCTTTGGCTTGATGCATTTGATATGTTTCTAATGCATCTTCAGTGGTGTCTTTGGAGTGCAGTGGGTGAATTGTGTACTGTTCTAAAATGTTGGCAGCAGTACCAGGATCTACAAGTTCAAATTGGTCAGTTGCTGGTGAATCTTGAATTATTTGGGTGGATTCTCTTAAATTGTCTACTATGTTTACATCTTTGTAGTATTCATTGTTGTCTTTCAGATGTTGTAGAGCATGTCTAACTTTGTTTAAGTCGACTAGTTGTTGCCAATTTGTTTTGTCTTTTGTTGGTACACCATTAACTAGTAAAAATCAAAGATTGATCTACTGCCCATTGTACTCCTAGGTTTTCAACATTTTCTTTAAGATCTAATGGCAAATATACAACTTTGCCACTGATGACTTTTAGTAACTCGGATGGGGGCAATTTCTCTGTATTTGTTTGAAGGCATATTGTAGATTTGAAATGGGTGTATTTTTTGGATTACAATTCTCTCATACAAGTTAATTTGTTGGAGAGCCTTTGGAAGTGAGACTATGTCAAAATTATTAGTGATAGCAAATGATGGCATTTGGTTATTGTAAAGATTTGTATTGCAGCGCGTGCAAACTATTGAGGGGTCAGTTATTTTATATATTTTTCTGCTGTTAGATATAATACTGTTAGGAAAGATTTCATATTGTATGTAATTTTCCCTCCATGTGGCAACCCCCAAACTTTTTGCTGCTGTTTTACACCCTGATCTAGACTTTGCCAGAGAAGCACAGCCTTCCGCCGCACTCCTCTGGGCTTTCGCTCAATTCTTATGGGGAAACTGACATGCCCTTAAGACAGTCAGTACTGGGGGACTTTGTTTCCCTTAGTCCTTTCCTCATGTTTCAGCTTTTGTGCAACATGAAACAAGAGTGAATTGTAACTTACTTTACCGTGCTCTTGGGTCTCTAGTCATTCCAAAGGCCCTAGAAACTCTCGCTGGACTTATTATGAACTGTGCAAGTGTGTCAAGTACAGGACTGGTGACAGCTATCGTTTCTCTTGTGTTTTGAACCCTTTTCCGCCATGTTTTCCGCGCTTACTGCGTTTGGCACAAATGAGTGGCCTGGCTCCAAAATGGCCGTGCCATGAGGTTCTTTGTCCTGTCCGCTGACCGTCTTGCCCCTTCACCTTCCCCAGGTCGAGCCAACCAGGTTAGTCCTTATTTGGTCACGCACATTCCCGCGAAACCCAAAGCTTTCGCGGGCTTCTGCATGCCTTGTGTGTGCCTCCAGGATGTGGGCTGGGATGTCTGTTCCCAATACACATCCTGGGTGCCAGAGAGTCTGGAGTGTCCTGAATGCCTGAGACCACCGTGGTCCGTGATAGGTCCACATATGGTGTGAGTGTTTGTGAGCAGATCTCCCATTGGGTCCTCTCCGTTTTGGCGCAAAGGGAACTTTGGATAAGAGGAGGCTAAAAACACCACTACGATGTCGATCTCCTGAGTTCACACCGAACAAGGGATAAGGAGCCAAGTATCCTGCAACAAGAAGCTGAGTCGAGGAACCGCTGGTGACCCACTGAAGGTTTGGCACCCTGATCCGCTGTCGTCCTGCGAGACCCCTCTGCATCTGATCGTCCTAGAATGTCTGCGAAGGCGCTTCGAGCCATTGGAATAGTGGGATCAACTATTCCCGGCACCTTCATCAAACCCTGCAAGTAAGCCTCTTCGGAAGTGTCCCCGGGCCAACCAGTGGGCTGACCAGCTTACGAGGGATCGTTTCGGGGAAGCCCTCGAAACTTGGTCTACTGCTTGCTCTGCATCCACAGCACCCTCACACCAAAATTCGTACACTTGGCATTCCCAGGTCTGAAGTGAGACAAATGCGCCCGGACCAGAGTAAATGCGGTTGCCGTGCTGCCCTGCTGCGGTAACAACCTGTGCACGTCCGCTGCATTTGGGACACCCTCGACCCTGCATCCTACTACACAGAATCTACACAGTGTCGAGACGTCCTAAGCAGGAGGAAGGGAAAATGTCCAAAGATAAGGAGGGTGGGGAAACTGATAAATCTTCTTCCCAAAAGGGCCACAAAAAGAAAAATAAGGGTAAGACACAAGAGAACTCACAGGGTAGTGGAGGTAAGCCTCCAAAACCGAACTCTGGTTATAATAAGCCTCCCTATGTAAACAGACCCAATGGATCTTGTTTTGGTTGTAGAGCAACTGACCACGTGAAGGGGGACCCCAGATATAAGGTCAAAACCTTGGGGTTCCACTCTGCTAATCTGACCTTCTCCCCCTACAAGGAAGAAGAGATTACTGGAGCATCCTTCTCCTCAGACTCCGTCACCAGTGGGATAGAAGTTGAGGTAGTTTTAGTTTCCCTGAGTTCCTGGGAGCCTAAAGTCACAGAAGCTTATGCTAGGATTCCAGATAACACCAAGCACTACTTTAAAGACAGTGTGCTGATCGATGTAGTAGATACTCCAGCTTTTAGGTATAGTGGGTGCAGTCGAACTGTAGTGGATTCTACCTTGGTAGACCCAGAGGAAGTTGCCAGAGCTACTCTGATGCCCACTAAGTTGGCTGATGGCCCACCTCTCATCTTCCCAGTAATACCTGTAAATCTTACTATCAATGGTACAGCAGTCAGGATTCCAGTGAGCATTCAGAGGAGTGTCCCAGGAAAGGTCTTGTTGGGCAATGATCTCAGAGCGTTAGGGCTTGTGGGAGATACTGCTGACAGACCCTGCACAAGGTTTCAAACGAGGGCAGCACTGGCCAAGACCTGGCCAAGACCAATGCTCTGCCCCAGCCAAAGGGGAAACCCAGGGCTAAAGGAGTCAAGAAACCAAGAGGAGGGAAAATAATATTCCTCCTAACTCGCCTACCACTGCGGTGGAGGTAGTTGGTCAATTACCCGGACCTGATTATGAGGTGGTGATGTCTGAAGTGTTTGACCCCAATGACCATCCTGACCTAAACGATTTGTTAGTAGAAGGTGGTCCTGACAGGGAAGAATTCAGTAAAGGCCAACATGAGTGCCCATCTCTGGATAGGCCTAAGGTGACAGGCATGCTCCCAGCTTGAGGGTGAACCTCCTGGGAAGCATCGGATGTATTGGGAAGTCGGACTCCTGTATAGTCAGCCCACAGAGGCTACAGAAGGAGACCATAGGAGGTGGTTGGTTCCCCTTGCTGTAAGACCCTTCCTCCTGCAGCTGGCGCATGAAATGCCCCTTGATGGTCACCTTGGTATTAAGAGGACCAAGCAAAGTTTATCCATGCACTTCTACTGGCCCAAGATGAGGGTGGAAGTAGAAAGTCACTGCAGGAGTTGTGCCTTCTACCAGTTATTGGGTAAAAGTGGTTCAACAATCCAAGCACCATTGGTATCACTCCCAGTTGTGGGAGTACCATTCGAGAGGGTATGGATCGACATAGTTGGTCCCCTTGACCCCCAAACATCCTCAGGGAATAGGTGTATCCTGGTATTGGTCGACAATGCCACCAGATATTCTGAGGCCATCCCATTGAAAACTGTGACTGCCAAGTCTGTCGCAAAAGCTTTACTCGGCATCTTTAATACGGTTGGCTTTCCCAAAGATGTTGTGTCTCACAGAGGCAGCAACTTTATGTCAAAGTATATGCAGGCTATGTGGAAAGAATGTGGGGTCACCTACAAGTTTTCTTCCGCATACCACCCCCAGACCAATGGTCTGGTGGAACGCTTTAACAGGACCTTAAAAAGTATGATTGGGGCTCTGGAAGAGCCTCAGAGAGGAAAATGGGATCTTCTTTTACCATGTTTACTGTTTGCCTACCGAGAGGTACCACAGGAGGGTGTTGTCTTCATTCCCTTCGAACTTCTGTTTGGGGACCCTTAACCATAGTCAAGGAGGGATGGGAGATGCCCACTCCCCCTATTACTTCCAATGTAGTAGACTATGTGTTAGGGCTCAGAAAAAGGATGGTACTCCTGATGGGTCTGGCTAGTGACAAGTCGAAGGCAGGACAGGCTCGGGTGAAACATTGGCATGACCAGAAAGCTTCCCTCATCAACTTCACACCTGGTCAGCAAGTCCTGATCATGAATCCCATAAGGCCTAGAGCTTTACAGGATAAGTGGTCAGGCCATTACACAGTGGTGGAGCCCCTGGGTGAGGTCAACTATTTAGTGGACCTTGGAAGGTCTGGACAGGCTCCAAAAGTGTTCCATGTAAATAGGCTGAAGGCTTTCATCCCAAGAGTTGAAATCCCAGCACTGCTATTGGCTTCAGATGTTGAGGAAGAGAAGTCTGAACCTCTCCCTGACCTGTTTCAAAGCAGTCCTTCAGATAGCTCCTTTGAAGGTGTCCGAGTGGCCCCTCACCTGACTTCTGATCAGCAGGCTGAGGTGAAGAGTTTGCTTAGGCAATTTTACCCCCTGTTTTCACAGTCCCCTGGTTTGACACCATGGTGCAAACATAACATAGACACAGGAGACAGTGTACCTACCAAATGTAGGGGATATAGGATGTCAGATAAAGTACGGTCTTACATTAAGACGGAGGTCAACAAAATGTTAGATGTTGGGGTGATTGAACCCTCCAGTAGTCCTTAGTCCAGCCCTGTGGTTTTGGTTCCAAAAGCAGGCACTTCTGAATTGAGGTTCTGCGTGGATTACAGGGCTCTGAATGCTGTCACCAAGACAAATGCACACCCCTTGCCTCGAACAGATGAGCTCGTGGTTACCTTGGGTGCCACCAAGTACCTCAGCACGTTTGACCTCACTGCAGACTATTGGCAAGTAGCCCTTGCAGAACATGCCAAGGAGAAGACAGCATTCTCAACTCCAGAAGGTCTTTACTAGTTCAGGGTAATGCCTTTTGGGTTGAAGAATGCACCTGCCACTTTCCAGAGGCTTGTGAATCATGTGTTGAATGGTTTGGATGAATTCTGTCTTGCATATCTGGACGATATAGCAGTTTTCAGTGCCACCTGGGAAGACCATGTGAAACACCTTGGGATTGTGTTACAGGCTCTTCAGAAAGCCCACTTGACCTTAAAGGCCAGTAAATACCAGATTGGACAAGGCTCAGTGGTTTACCTTGGACATGAAGTAGGTGGAGGGAGGATACAGCCTCTACCCAGTAAAGTACAAGCAGTACAATACTGGCCTACCCCCACTACACAGACCCAAGTGAGAGCCTTCTTAGGGCTCACAGGGTATTACCAAAATTACATGGCAGACTATGGCACCATAGTTGCCCCTCTGACTGCTCTCACCACTCCGAAGAAACCCAAGAAGGTAACTTGGACTGAAGAGTGTGATGGCTTAAAAGACTCCTTGTGCCAGGCCCCTGTCCTCAGGGCCCCTGATTACCAAAGACCTTTTATTGTGCAGACAGATGCCTCTGACACTGTACTGGAGCTGTACTATCACAAGTAGATGAGAAGGGTAAGGAACACCCTATTGGTTTCATTAGTCGCCAGTTTAAGGACAGAGAGCTCAGATGGTCCACAGTAGAGAAAGAATGTTTCTCTGTTGTGTAGGCCCTATGGAAGCTGAGGCCCTACCTCTATGGGACCCACTTCACTGTGCAAACTGACCATAAGCCCTTAAAGTGGCTGATGAACATGAAGGGAGAGAATCCAAAGTTGCTTATGTGGTCCATAAGTCTACAAGCCTTTGACTTCACTATTGAGCATAGGCCAGGTGTCCAGCATAGCAATGCTGATGGGTTGTCCAGAATGTTAAACCAACCTGAACAAGAAACTCATCCAGGGGTGGATTAGTTCCCCCTGTCCTTAGTCTGGGAGGGGTGAGTGTTAGGAAAGATTTCAAATTGTATGTAATTTTCCCTCAATGTGGCAACCCACAAACTTTTTGCTGCTGTTTTGCACCCTGATCTAGACTTTGCCAGAGAAGCACAGCCTTCCACCGCATTCCTCAGGGCTTTCTCTCAATTCTTATGTGGAAACTGACATGCCCTTAAGACAGTCAGTACTGGGAGGCTTTGTTTCCCTTAATCCTCTCCTCATGTTTCAGCTTTTGTGCAACATGAAACAAGAGTGCACTGTAACTTACTTTACCGCGCTCTTGGGTCTTCAGTCATTCCAAAGGCCCTTGAAACTCTCGCTGGACTTATTATGAACTGTGCAAGTGTGTCACAGACAGGACTGGTGGCAGCTATTGTTTCTCTTGTGTTTTGAACCCTTTTTCGCCATGTTATCCGCGCTTACTGCGTTTGGCACAAATGAGTGGCCCGGCTCCAAAATGGCCATGCCACAAGGTTCTTTGTCCTGTCCGCTGACCGTCTTGCCCCTTCACCCGCCCCAGGTTGAGCCGACCCGGGTTGGTCCTTATTTGGTCATGCAATTTCCCATGAAACCAAAAGCTTTCGCGGGCTTCTGCATGCCTTGTGTGTGCCTCCAGGATGTGGGCTGGGATGGGGTGCCAGAGTGTCTGGAGTGTCCTGAATGCCTGGGACCACCATGGACCGTGATATTTCCACGTATGGTGTGAGTGTTTGTGAGAAGATCTCCCATTGGGTCCTCTCCGTTTTGGCACAAAGGGAACTTTGGATAAGAGGAGGCTGAAAACACCACTACCATGACGATTTCCTCAGTTCTCACCGAACAAGGGATAAGGAGCCAAGTATCCTGCAACAAGAAGCTGAGTCGAGGAACTGCTGGTGACCCGCTGAAGGTTTTGCACCCTGAGCCGCAGTCGTCCTGCGAGACCCCTATGCATCTGATCGTCCTAGAAGGTCTGCGAAGGCGCTTCGACCCATTGGAATAGTGGGATCAACTATTCCCGGCACCTTCATCAAACCCTGCAAGTAAGACTCTTCGGAAGTGTCCCTGGCCAACCAGTGGGCTGACCAGCTTACGCAGGACGCTTTGCTCTGTCACCACGGCCATTTTGGGCAAGCCCTCGAAACTTGGTCTACTGCTTGCTCTGCGTCCACGGCACCCTCCTCCGAAATTCATACACTTGGCATTCCCAGGTCTGAAGTGAGACGAGTGCGCCCAGACAAGAGTAAACGCGTTTGCCGTGTTGCCCTGCTGCGGTAACAACCTGTGCATGTCCGCTGCATTTGGGACACCCTCGACTCTGCATCCTGCTAAACAGAATCTACATGGTTTCGAGACGTCCTGATCATCGCAGCTGAAACTGCCAGCAACGTGAACTGAACTGGAGAAGTCTGGATTTGCCTGCGTCGGGGACAGGTGAGTAGTCCATACCCCAACCGGTGGCCCCTCGCGCAGGAGCCCGTTTCGTTTCTACCGCTGTTGCGAAATATCGACTCTATCCCGCACTCTCACCCTGCCTCTGCCCACAAGTGGAGGCCTTGCTTGAGTAGTGGGGACTTGTTCTGCATCGCTTCATTCACCTTCCTGAACTGCCTGAGACCCTTGAAGAGACCCTACTTTATCTATTGGCACCAGCGCGTGCAGGTACTTTTGAGCATAAGGCTCCTCTCTTCGTAGGGCTCGGACTTCCTCCTAGTTAGGTCTATTTCTGATGTCGAACTGGGTCTAATGATTACTTGCACTGCCTGTTTTCCTCCTCATCTAGGTGGTCTACATATTACGTGCTCATAACTCCTTAGACCCCTCGGTCTTGTATATATATTGTATTGATTGTGATGTGTTGGTTTATTTAGTAGTATTGTGATTCTTTGCTACGGTCGATGTTACAAAGGCCTTGTAATAAATGTGTTTATATTTTTAATATAATACCTGTCTGGAGTAATTTGTAAGTGTCCTTGCTTTGTGTGCTCATTGAGGTCTTTCAGTCACCCTCACCCCTCTTGAGACTTAGTCTTGACCGCTGCCATTGCTACCCTGATTGGTCTGGCTTGTCCAAAGGTTACCCTGTTCCAAGAAACTAGGGTGGCCTTCTGAACCTCTGCCCCTCCAGGTCAGAGTTCAGAAATCCATTTTATCAAATGCTATTTGGAATCATTGGGATTCCTCATTGTCTCCTATTTTGTAGACCAAATTTACTATTATTGTGCTCTTTTTATAAAAAGTTCTGCAACAACAGATACATACTTGGTCTGGTATTACAGCAGATGTGTTTTGAAACTTATCTATTTCTTTTTTGTATGTGTTTCTTAGGAGGTTTGTGTTTGTGAGGTTTTCAATAATGTTTTCGGAAGTTACTGAATTGTCTAAGTCAAATTCACTTCCAAAGTATTTACTTTGGATGTTCTCTGTTTCTCAAATTAGTTTTTTGTCTGTTGCATGTAGGAGAATGTTATTTAAATGTTTCTGTTCTAGAGAGGACTTTTTGCATAGTATTGTCTATGTACAAGATTCTGTATATCGGTATCGTGTGTTGCTAACATTGTGAAGTGGTGAAAGGTGCTTTTCAAGGAGTTGATGAAATGCAGGCTAATGAATGTCTTCGAAGTGCAGTGTGGCTACACACTGTACAAGAGTCCATGGTTTGTAAAGCTTTCATTTTACTTTTGTATTTTAGTTTCACATAGTGATTGAGGAATTGTCATTAACATTTAAAGGAATGTTGGCGTACATTACACATTGAGCTGCATGTCCATTTGTACACTGGCCGGTTTGTTTGAGCGAAAGGGACATTTGGTTGAAAGTTTATGGGCAATGTTTTTTCTATAAGATTTTCTTTTGCCATAATGGTGTCTCTGACAATTTCATACCCTCTGCCATTACTGTCTATGGCAATTGTTGTTTATAAGCCTCTTCATTGAAATATGGTTCTGTGCTGCTTGTGTTCTATGAGTTGAGCAACTTAACCAAAACGACCGGGCCACTACTGCAGGCCCTGTATTAAATATTTATTTAGTGGAAAAGGGACGTTATGGTTACGTTGCACTAACAAAAACCTAGGAAATTCTGTGAAAAACTTTGCTAAAGGGACGTTATGGTTAAATTGTGCTAATAAAAAACTATGAAATTCAGTGAAAAAAATGAGTTAATAGGATTTTAAAACAGAAACCGCCTGAAATTCGCTAGGTACGGTAAGCAGAGCAACCATAACTCGCACCACCACAGTGCACTGCTAAGATTAACACCCAGCACATCAAAGATGACATCACAAATGTAAATGATTACATCACTGTTCACATTGCATATCTAGGCCATGTGTTTTTGTTCACTGACATAGGTAGGCCAGGGGTTTTTGGTCACTGACAGTCAGAATATGAGCATTTAAAAGGTGCTATATAGCTAGACATTAACCTTGTCATATGTTCTTAAAGTACTTTACTTAGTGTTTGGTCTCAGCTCATGGTGCAATACACGGGGCAATAAGCAGGCTTCAAACACACAATTCATTTGTATACATGTTGATGAATTTTAATGCTATTCTCATTTTCTGGTGGTGTTATTTCTTTCTTCCTTACTTTAGTTTCCTTTTATGTTCCTCTGATTTGTATTCTTTGTGGGTCTTCCTATGTTTGTACTAGCACAAGTATGATATGATATGATAGGTCATTTATAATGCGCTTAAGACCCAGAGGTTTCTAAGCACCAACCCGAGGATCAAACCTGTCTTGCTCTGTGTCATCTTGCTCCCAAGGTTAGCGCATTGCCCCTGAGCTATCCTCCCGAGAAGTATGTAACACGTCTACCAGGAAACCTGAAACACGTGTCATCCAAGAGGGGCTGAAAATTCAAAATAAAAAACGTTATCAAATACAACAGAACTTTTGGATTTGTCATTCATAGCAAAAGGAAGTACACCAGTAATTTATCTTGGCTCAAATAAGTGCAGGCACAGTTGCAACTTTTCCTACAGTTTACAAACAGAGTAGAGGAACTCAGTGTCTCCGTAGTGACCTACACTCATGCGACACAGAACCAACCACAAAAGACAAAAACCCTAAAAAGGTTAATAATCACCACGATTTGGTCGCAAAGGTACAGGCCTATGATATCTCAAAAAAGTTCCTCAATGTTAGAAAACTGTATAAGTAATATGTCTTGAATTATTTGCTATTTATTCCATGTTTAACATTACCGAAAACTCTGATAAGGTAGCATTCATTATTTTACTAGCTAAAATTAGCAGATAAAAAATATTGTTCTATGGTGCATGGTGCATCCATTGCCTATCTGTATGTTTGATCAGGTTCCTGCATTAACAACAACACTCCAATATAATGTTTTCTTTAGAAGAGTACATTCTTTAATACATGAAGTAGTTCATGATAGATATCCCGATCACCCCTGAGATCTTGTTACCAACATTGTAAACACAAGCCCTTGTAGTGACTTTTCATCAAAATTAATTTCATATGTGATGTCATCAATGAAATTTGTGATGTCATCTTTGATGTCCTGGGTGTTAGTCTTAGCAGTGGACAGTGGTGGCGCGAGTTGTGGTTACTTAGCTTACCATAACTGGAGAATATCTGGGGGTTTTTGGTTTTACTTTTAACCATAATGTCCCTTTAACAATGTTTTTTCAATTAATTAAATAGGTTTTTACAATTATTTATGTATTTATTGTATTTATTTGCATTTTTAAAGTGCTCACATAGCCCGGGGGCAACGAGGCGCTGTTACAGAATTTGTTTTTTTTTTGTTGTTGTCTTAGTTGCATATTTATAACGTACTTAAATATCCAGTGGTTTCTAAGTGCGGACCCGGGGAGCGAACATGTGCCGCTTCGTGTCGTCTAGCATCCAAGGTGAGCACGTTGCCACTGAGCTATCCTCCCGGGACTAGTGCAACTTACCCATAGCTTCCCTTTAACAAAGTTTTTTCACTGAATTTCATAGGTTTTTATTAGTGCAACTTAACCATAACGCCCCGTTAACACTATTTGTTTCTGTGATATATATATATATATATATATATATATATATATATATATATATATATATTTCTCAAATGTAAGCATATGTTTGAGGAGGCAGAACACTTTAAAACTACATTTGCCTGGCAGAGACTTGGCTGAGTGTCTCAGAGTGTTTTGTGTTTTGTGATTTCGTGCCTGTTGCCAGAATATTTCTTTCTCAACTACCTTTTCAACTAACTATGGTACCCTCCTCATCACATATGGTAAAACCGCTCTCTATGCCACGTTGCACACTACTGAGGGATTAGTGGCAGTCCACTGGATTCTGGATGAAGGCTGAAAGCTAAAGGACTTGTGTGATCACCAACAATCAGCAACAATCTAATTAGTGAATTCCATGCATAGTGGTCTCTCTGTGAGGGTGAGTGCAGTCGATTATCTCAAACTACTTGGAAGTTACTGTGAACTTTTCTGTGTCCCTTGCCTACGAGAAATCTTTCAGAAATGACATATAGACTTCAGGGAGTTTTTTCCCTTTGATCTAGGTTTTAGCTACTTTCCATCAGCCCTTTCTCTAAATAGTTAGCTGCAAATGCCTAATAGCAGTATGAGAGCAGGGCTTAGAAGCCACCTTACCTGTGAAGATCATATGGACCTAACTGCTCCAGAATGCATTACGAGTGGTAGTGACCTAATTGACTGGAACCCGCCCAGTTACCAATGCCCATGAAACCTTCTATAACACTGTGTGAAAATCGGCAACCATTTTTAATTGAATTGATATTTTATTTATATTGCGCTCATACACAGGTGTTTCAGACCGTGACAAGGCAAGGGAGGGGAAACAGTGGAGAACCCAAAAAAAAAATAAGTAAAAACAATGATCTTACTAGGCCCAGTGACATTGAGAACGTGCAAGTGCATGGGAGAGAGGGAGGGGAAAAGTGCATGGAAGGGGAGAAGTTTAAAGTGCAGAGCAAAGGAGAAACAGAATAAATAATAATAAAATAAATAAATAAGAGGCAACAGTGGTAGTGCGGCCAGCAAGTGGCAAGTCCTAGGTTTAAGGCAGCATAAATGCTGATGTCAGAGTTTCTGTGTGTCGTGTGTTGAACCCCAGCGACCAGCAGACTCTAGCGGATGCCGAAGTGGGAATTGAGGCAACAAGTAGGAGGAGGGGGAAACAACCAGTGGTTCTACAATCTGGTAAACAAATGAATGTTGGTCTTAAAACCCCTGGACATAAGTCTCATTCTCCCCAATTGCCGGTCAATGTTTTATAGACCGCTACTGTGTAAAATCTATTGGATCCAGTACAGAACTTAAAGCAGTGGCTCCAGCAAAAGGAATAACAATGCTGGACTAGTCTATTATGAATGGGCAAAATGCTGTGACCAGATCTAAAGACCTAACCAACCTCAGCATTATTCAATTTGCAGATATGGCTATGAATAATAATACTTTTTTGGTTGTTATGGATAATGCACCAGCTAGAGCCACTGCTAGTGCTAATCTACAACCTTGCAATGCATCCAATCACCCACTGAATTAACAAACTTTATTGACAAATACGCCATCACCAATGAACCATTGGTAATAGTCTATCCCATGCCATACCCAGGGCTTTAGATTGCATAATACCGCCCTTCTCTGCCAAGCAGGATAATTTACTGCAGAATTTGTACTGCCCCAACTCTTTGTATCGTGACCCTACATACATCAGTCACCCCGCCACCCCATTGCAGCTGGCCTCTGAGGAGAGACTACCATTTTGTTTCAGAATAACAATGTGAAATTGCCAGTTAACTCAAACTGTCCATATCTCATGGACCAGGGTTTAAGGGCTATTGGGAATTTACCATCAAATGGTCAGCCCTTAGAGTTGCCCTGGGTATAGCAAGGAAAGAGCATATATCAGAAGCAAGGAGACAGAATAACTGGCTTTCCACCAGCGACAAAATTCGGTTGAAAACTGCTTTGCTTACCCAAAAACACCTGAACAATGTTGCGCCCCGCTATCTTACCAAGAGATTTATTAGAAAAACATCCAGCAGGCCCACCAGAACAGCCAATACAAACTGTCTGACTGTACCAAGATTTAAACTATCCAAAGTGGGAGGCAGTAGCCTTCAAGTTAAAGCATCTCAGCTTTGGAATTCCCCCCCCCACCCCGTAAGAGCCGACCAAAATGATGCGAACTTCAGACAGAACCTCATCAACTGGCTCAAAGATAATGAGCATTAATCCTACTATTCCTATACTGTGAATACTTACCAGACTGTTATCTTAAATTATGCTCATGTTGTATAGTGTCCATTGTTGTATATAATTACCTTGCCAATACTTGTATCCCGATCACTTGTATATTGCTATCTGTTCCTCTGTATATCATCACTGTAACTCAAGCTGAAAGTCTTCTTGTTCTTCCTGCGCCCTGACGAGCATTACAAATAAATAAACAAACAAACAAACACATGTGTACCCGTCAGTGGCTGCAGCTGTTGGGAACATCTTAAACAGATTACATACCCCACTTTACTGGGGGTCATGCAAACATGTCTGAGATTTTGGTCCCAAATTGTATGACAATTTCCAACCTCAATGGGACAAGGATTGGTTTTGTAAGTTACATGCCAGGAAGAGTTGAAGAGTGACCTGAATCCAATCAAAACGGAGTATGTACTAAAGTTAACCAGCCAACTGGGATCTGATATTCGGGTTTGCTTAAATAGAGGGAACATACTGACGATGTTTGGTGAGATCCCAGATTTGGCACTTTTCTCTTCATCTGATATTGACAGAGTAGCTTTCCCAGATAGAAATCATCCTGAGACTTTAATTCAAATTTAGTGAAAGAGCTTGTTTTTACTAGAAGGTTAAGACTACAGGCCCTTCATTTGATGAGTGTAATTTGAGCTCTCATAATGAGGGTTTTTTGGGTCCCTGAGGGGGATTCCATACTCTGACATGACCTGTTTATCAGGGAATGAGATCAGCTGGCATTCAAGAAGGCCATGCCGATGGCTATAACACTGGTCGGCCATCTCTCACATCAACCCTCTGGAGAACCAGGGCAAGCGAACACAGAAAATAGAGGGATGATGCTATGTATAAACTCTTGGAACACAAGGGAAAGCCACCATTTTTTTACTAACTGGGTAATCACCAGTCTCTGAAGGGTGGCTAATTGCATTTTCCTACAAGAGACAAGCTTGACTGAGTCTATTGTTATGAATGTCTACCAGGTCTTCTCTCAATTGGATTGGGTGAGTAAGGGCAGGAGAGCCTGAGGAGGGCCCGTAATTGCTGTGGACTCTGCCCTAGCAATAAATGTGATTGCACTGGAAGATATTACATTTGGCGCTATGGCAGTCCCTATAACATCTGTTGATCAGTCGCTAACATTTCTCCTGGTTTATAAAGGCACGTACCTTTTTATGCACACTCCAGAATGAAGACAACCCACTAGGGAAGTAGGCCAGGAGATAGTGTTGCAAGGATAGCAAAGGTTTAATTGTACAGAATACCAACTATCAGCAAAGGACTCTACTGCTCAAGATCATTCTGGTTAATCTAAGGGCAAGCAGAAGCTTAAATAGCCATGCAGCATCATCATATACAGTAAAACCTGATGCTACTGATTGGAACGACTAGATGGGCATGCTCCATAGGGGATGCCATGGTACAATTGGTTAGTTCTGTTGCCATCGATCAGTCTACACGTGGGTCAGCTGGGCTCATCTCAGTCTTGCGTGAAGGTCAGATTGATCGCATAATACAATGTTACAGCTAAACTAACACGCTAAGCTTCTTATTCCATCATTGTGGGATGCACCTAGGCAGCACGGAAAATGGTGCCTGGGGGAAGGGAGGATAAAATATAGTCATGCTGACCCAAACATTCAGGGCTTCGTTGATAATGCACTTTCCTCACTCAAGGTCTCCACTCTGGGTTTGATCTTTAATTCATCTCTCCCTGTATTTCATGTTACAAATGATGTGTTTTATGTTCAAAGAAATACAGTCGCGCATGCTTAGATCTTTTATGGACATTTGATTTGTGTTGGGACAGGAGGGTCGCTTGCTCATCATTGAATGAAGAGTTGTGGGGGTCGGGTCAGTGGTGTGGGGCTGGCTCGGGACTGGCAGGGTAGGGGTTAGAGGTCTGCTGCCAGCTTAGTGGTGATGAATGGATGCTTCGCAGAGCCTGATATTGTCTCACACTCTTGCAGAAAACATTCTTCTAAAAGATACTACATGTTTGCAACAGTGGAGGGACAAGGGGGACGTGAGCTTTCATGGGAACGGGCTGTGTGGATTCATTCTGCCTTAATGAGGTTGGGCCAGATGCAGCGCGATCATACAGGCCTGTGCTTCATGGCCTACTGCAAAATGGAGTTTCGTTCTATGTGTTTTCTAATGCTGTGCATCGACTGTTGGCGCTACATTGCTTCTAGATTGTGTTTAATAGTGCAGTTTTCTCCCCTCTTATACACTACATCACTTCATATGGATTTTGCCTCACCTGAAAGTGCCTAGGGGGTGGGATATACTCATTTCCACCCCAACATTAAAACATACTGGCATAAGGGGATTTCTGATCTTATTTGTTTTGTAGCAGTGTTATTGAAACGGTTATTATCATGGCTAAACTTGAATAGCGATGGGCGGTTGATTGATTGTTGCTGGAGACTTCAATGCTACATATGATTTTCAGGATGTTGGAACTGAAATGTCAGAAATGTCGGCAGATATGTTTTCCCAGAACTTTGAATCACAAATGAGTAGGAGTTGGTGTTTGGCTTTTGAGACGCTGGGACTAAATCTGCTGAATGGGACGGATTTTGGTGAAACATATAATATGCAAACTTGGTTCAGAGGAGCAAGTTCATCGACTCTAGATTCTATTTTAATTGATGACCATCTGTTAAATTGCTGTACCTATTTTGCAGTATTTAAAAATGAATGTAGTGATCATGGCATTTTAGAGGTCAAATTCAATATTGTCCTAAAAATTAGGGAACGCTCTAAGATACCCCATTTGAGAACTATCATCTCAGGTAATGCAATTGGCTAGTCTGATTCAAATATGACATCTCAAACCTAGTATTGCACTCCATCATGCAAGGGCCCCATTGAGGTGGAAGATGGAGGTGTTCAATGTAAAGAACTTTGATGGCTTTATGAGTGATATGGTTAATCAAGTGACAACAAACTCCAATAATAGAGGTAGGAACACTATTAATTTGATATATAATCATAACGATTACTTGGCAGGAGGAAAGGCAATTATTAGAAAAGAGATTATACATTTTAAGACCATCTCTAGACCTCCTGTTAAAATTGTACCATATAAAAAAATATATAAACATTTATGCAAATCAATTACAGCGTCCATGCATAATGCAATGGGATGCTGAGGCTATGCTTCAAATTCTGATTGCATTTAAAGTAGGGACATTTTGGACCTTGAGTAATAAACAAGACTCTGTAATTAATATGTCGCAAATAAATGCAGTTTTGGAACATTAGTGGATCACATTATTTGGCGATTTGTTATTTGTTATTCCATTAATAACTATTTGTAATGATCACGCTATTAATATCCCAGCTTTTGAACAGAAGCGGCCATTTGAACTCAATAAAGAATTTATGTATAACTTAATAATAAAATGTAAGAAGTCTCGGGCACCAGGGCCGAATGGCCTGACAAATACCACCTTTAAGGCCGACCCTTCTAATTGGTTTAATGTTTTGTTTCTGCAATTTGGGAGCATACTAGATACTGTTTTGCTGCCAGTCTCATGGTGTACGGCAAATGTTGTCCCGATTTTTAAAGAGGGAGTAGGTCTGAGCCTAAAAATTACTAACCCATGTCACTAATTGATTCCGATTGTAAAATGTTTACTTCCCTCCTTTTGATACATCTGCAGAATTGGGCCGCTAATATGCCGCTAATATGCATGTCCTGATTAAACTGCAGACCAGCTTTGTAGAGGTAATTCGACTAACATTAATGGATTTACCCTGAAATCACTGCAAAAGCTGCATAATCAGAAGTTGCTGGAAGTACCTACCTCGCCTCAATCAACATGTCTGCGGCATTTGATCGTGTAGATCAGAACCGATTGTGGGCCAAATTGGCTAGCTGGGTGTTGCCTAATGGGTTACTGTGCCTTATGGGCTTGTATGAGAACCCAAATATACAGATATAAATAAATAAGGAAGATGATTTTCTACCGGTAAAATTAGCCCTCATCTTGGTTTAAGACAGGGAAACATTTTGGCCCCATGGCTTTATAAACAGTATATGTCAGATGTGGCTGAACACCTTGAGAAAGACAGCTTGATTGCACCAAATGTTGGCCCATGTAAAATTGCATGGATGGCATATGCTGATGTTTTACCTCTTTTTGAAAAATCTAAGGTCAGCCTTCAAAGACTTCTGAATTCTTTTTCAACATATGATACAGAGAATGGCCGGGTAAGAAACCCAGACAGAACAAGAATTCTGGCCTTTCCCAGGGGGAGGGAAAAACGTGTTGCCCTTCTTGAATCCTGGAAGATACAGTGATCAAGACACGTTCCAGTTTCACTTATTTGGGCTTCAACTTCAGTGCACAATCGGGTTTCAAGAACGTTCACGAGATTATGCTGCAAAAAGCAACTGTGCTGCAAAACCAAAGTTGATTGTAAATATAGGCGATTCTCCCTTAAGCATGCATTGATATTCTTTGATGGTAAAATTGTTCCAAAGCTATTTTATGGTCTGGAGCTCTATGGTGCATCAAATGTCAAAGTGCTGGATCAGATTGAGGCGAGGCTGTGGTGGAAAATATTGAGGGTCCCTAATGTGATTCCCTTAGAAGCTATTAGATATGATCTGCGCATATCGTCCCTTAGAGCTAGAGTTGAATGTAGTATGCTTGCCCTACATTCAAAACTAAATGTACCAATACCGGGTTCGATATATGAGGTTATGGGGCTTACCCTTAAGATTGTGACTAATACCAAACCATTTAAATATATTGTGAAATTTGGTAAAATCTGTGAAGCAATTCTTTCTAGGATCTCAAGCGATATTGAAAGTCTATCGAGGAACTTGAACAAAGTCAAAAGGTTGCTGTTTGATCTGGACTTTATTGCTACAGTTGATCTATTCCACTCTTATTCCTCAATGGGCCATTTAACTTATGACCATGTCAAAAGTGGGATGCTCTCACCAAATGTTTACTATGTTCCCAAATTGACAGTATAGGGATATGTTTATGAGGCTTTGCTGGAATTTGCTCCCAACTAGAGCAATACAATTTAGGAGAAAGGCAATTCTTGAGCAGAATAACAAATGTAGATTTTGTAACTCTACTGTAGAAACTATCAAGCACCTGATGTTACATTGTATAGGCCTAACCCACTTTAGGATGACATACATGGAGCGATTACAGGTGTTTGAGTCTATGTGGACTGATGAAATTCTATGGCATAGATGAGTAAATGTCCAACATGCATTTGGACGGTTTTCCGGTATCTGATTTTATTAAAAGCATGATTTTGTTGTAGATCAGCAATGACATTCTTTTTATTGAGGTTAATGTTTTTTCCATTATGCCTAAAGTAATTATGGATTATTGTACTGTGTTATTATTTCTTTTGCAATTTGTAATGAAATTATTTTTTTATAGATTTCATATTTTTATTCAAAATCTGTTAATTTTTTTACTTTGTTTATCCTGTGTTCTTATTATCATGTGTTCTTTTTGTAAAGGTTTGTTTATAAACCATATACAATAATACAAATAAAATAAAATCCATTATAGTTCATAATTGGTCCATCGGCCCAACCTACCATGTCCTCATGCCAGTAGTGCAATAGTAATCTTTTGCATTATCCCAACCTCCATTGTCCTCACCCCAGCACTGAATTATTAATCTATTACATTCCAACAATCTCTGTCTTTCTCATCCCAATACCCAATTAATAATATGTTAGGTGAAGTGGTCCTCCAAGGGGCAGTCTGCAGGGTCTGCCCGTTTTACTACTTGATGCCTGACGGTTTGGCATGCTGTGTGCTGTGCTGAGTGAAGCTGCCTGGCTCCAACACCAACTTCTATAACTCCAGCTGGCCACGGGAAGTGGGCCCCAAAGTTGTCCTCCGAATGGTAGTCTGCAGTGTCTGCCGGTTTTACTAATTGCTGCCTGACTGTTTGCTGTGTGTTGTGCTGACTGGAGCTACCTGGCTCCTCTTACAACATCTATAACTCCAGCTGGCCACACAAAGAAGGCCATGAAGTGGTCCTCCAAGTGGCAGTCTGCAGTCTGCTGGCTGGAAGGCAGCGGCCCCGACCGCTTTTTGTCAACATGAAGGAGTGAAGATTAGCATCATTCAGATACATTTGCTACGTGAGTTCCATTTCTCCTCTCACGGGCTTTATATTTATATGAGTTGCTCGCACGCTGGTGAAAAAAATAAACATCCAGGAAATTCCTTTCAAATGAGGCATGTTTTTCTATCACACTGTGCTTTTAAAACAGTGCTGGTGACTGCAGCCAAAACATTTCTCTCTTGGAGCCGACTCGTAACTGACTTGTCCCAATTGTCATCTCTGCCTATTCCAGTTTCACTCAAGTGGTGACTGTCAGATAAGGGTCTTCAAACTACCCGAATTAGCAAATTGGAATTAAGAGTACTTTTGTTCTGAATTCAAAAGCATAAAACTTTCTCAAAATAAGACTGCCTCGCTTGGAACAAAACTGCATATTAAATGCATGAAAAGTGTTTCTTTACTCCAACACTTTCTTTTGGAGGATATTCAGTGCAAAAGTGAGCTCCTTGGCTGGTAATCATTCAGGATTGCACGAGCACGAGGGTGTCTTTGCGTGCTCCGTGGTTGCTGTGGCACCCGATTGTCAGTTTCACAAAAGGAGGGAATCGGTTGTGACCCTGTATGGTGCTAGCCAAAATAATGCTGCTGCCACTAACAGGATATAATTGGATTACTTTGCATACTACTAAATTGGCCTGAAGCTATCTGGAATCACTTTTCTCTGGAGTAAAACGGGACACATATATTGTGTACAAGCATGTCTGTGCTCTTGTACATAATGTGCACATGTGTCCAAAACAAGATAAAATCCCATGCAAACCGCAGGGTTACTCTGCGTAGTGTGGTGGTAAGCGCCAAGCAAAGCGTTAGAGAAAATCTAACAAACAACTACTACCAAACTCAAACAAGTTACTTTGCATCAAAGCAAGCAAATGAATAATGCTTGCTCTGGAATTGTTTTCGCTCGGAAAAAAGACAATTGATAGCCAAGTACAGCCAGAAATTTTAAATGATTCAGTAAAGAATGGGCCATTTGGATTCATAGATAATAAGAACTTGCTCCTTATATTGTGTGTTGGTTTGAGTCGAGCATCCCTAGTTGGTGGAAAAAGGCCTCCATCTACGGCATTGGAAAACAATGTAATAGATATTGACCTTTCTAATTCGCCCCACATTGCGGGCTTGGTTTTGTCGGAATATGAGGATGATTCCTCATAGACAAGCAGCGAGGAGGAGGAGCAAAATGGTGGCATTGGTGAGGTACCGGCAACGTATGGTGATGCAATGATACTCTGAGGGCTTGACAGCATCATGGCAAATGTAGAAGAGTTGACAATGGAGATTTCCATATTGGTGAAAGTTAACAAGGGGGGTCCTGGGAGTCCCTCTGCCAGACATTAGTCCTGGTTGCGAGAGACTTACCCAGAGTCTTTAGCTCACTATCTTTCACAGAGAAGAAATATCCTAAACATATCCGTCTTTGTCCTGCCCTGAGGCAGTCCAGCACCGAAATGCTAGGCAATTCTCCTCTGAACAAGAGTACCAACAGCATCCCCAGACACGTGTTTCGGTCTGGTTGGACCTCATCAGTAGGGAGGAGCTGTGCCTCTCTAAGAATAGTGAGCAAGGGGTCCACGTCTCGATTCCCCTAGTAAGTTAGGGTGAGACCCTGTGAAAGATAGTGAGCTAAGGACTCTGGTTAAGTCTCTCGGAACCAGGACTAATGTCTGGCAGAGAGACTCCCAGGACCCCCCTTGTCAATTTACATATTGGTGAAAGACCAGTCAGTGATCAAGGAAACCCTTGCCCAGAAGTTGAATTTACTGGACAAAATTACACCAACGGTGAGAAGGCTTCAAAAGAAATCACCCAAAAATAAAACTGCTAAACCAACTAGGACATCATCAATATTGATTGAAGTTACAGCAGAGCCACTTTGTGGCTTTGAATAGATTTTCATCTCACCAGCAATGGCTAAGGAAATGGATAAGTGAACTACTGTTTATTCGACCAGGCCGACAAAGAGGGTAAAATCTAAGGTTGGTCTGCAAAATGTTGAAAAGTTAACAACTTACGATAGCTTGTGTGACCGTTCCAACATCAAAAAAACACCTTTGATGTCAGGAGAGACACGGATTAAAGCCGCACTCCGAGACGGCAATGTACATCAAACCATACTTAAAGGGCCTCAAAATAAAAAAGGAGTTACAAGATCACAAACCAAGTCAAACAAAATTTGTAAACAAAGAGACACGATTATTTTAACTACACAAAATGATGAAGTACCTACGTTGAGCATTGCGGAGAACAACATTGATACTCGGAAAAGTGAACAGAGTAACACTATAATAAATACGTATAGAAATTTAGGAATTTGGGCAATAATCAAGGAAACTAATCCTACTGGCAATAGCCTGTTCCTGAATCAATCACAAATCCTGGCGATTTTCCAGGAAATACCAGAATTAAGCATTATAGTCTCCACAGATATCAAGAGCATTGACTTACCTAAAGTCGGTAGCCATACTAATTGGGCACTGATTGAGTTCTCCTCAGTAGTTATCTCTGCATTACTTGCATATGCAAAAGCTCTCACGCCTTTTGGATTATCATTAATCCTCTGTCATAAGAGGAAAAAGATGGTCCCTTTTTGCCCTGTTATAACTGAAGGGAAGCGAAGCAATAAAACATGAGTTGAACAACATACTGAAAGGGGATTGCTGAGGGCCTTTCAAATAAACAAAGACAAAGCTATAATGAACAAGTGTGAAAAAGAATGCTGGCTTCCCACATGCATAATCAATGGCACAAATTGATATGCACCTACGATCGAATCATTGCTATGGACTTCGTGGAATACACAGGGATATAGATCCTTCCTTTTATACCCAGCTGGTCTTAATACTGTTATTATAAGTGATGTTTTTGATTACAGGACAGGTGGTGTATTTCGCCTTTCTACAGAAATGGTTTCAAGATAGTGTATAATCTGGCAAAACAGTCTGTGCATGTTCGACCTATTGGTGGCCTCGCAATTGGTACTCGACTGGAACATTCATTGAAAATACTCAAAACCTCTAAACCATTACCATATGTGTTACCTGCTATCCTGAGATCATCTGGGGATCAGTCTAGACCTATTTTGGCAATTAACGTATACGACCCTCCGGGGGGACATCAAACCAATTTCATCATTCAAGGAATTGAAGAAATTATCTTACAATTGTTCATACTGTTTAAAACATGCCCAATTATAATTGGAGGTGACCTTAAAGCTAGAGATTTACATTGCACAAATCCTCGGCCAAATAACCTTGCAGACGATTGGGGACAATTCTTGACCCGCTGTGAGTTAGTATTTCTGCACTTTAAAACTGTGAAAGGGTCTGCGGACACTTACACGTGGTCAAATAGTAGGACAAAGTCACATTTATATTATGTTATTACTGATCCTGTTGTGAAGGTTGAGTTTGGAGAGGTAGTGATCACAGCTAAAAGCTTGTGTGACCATTCTACATTAAATTGGAAAATGCAAATTAGTGTACCTTATACAGATTTAAAAAAAAATAGGTGAGGTCTGTACAAACTCTAAGGGTACACGTATAAACTGGTCCATAGAAAAAATTAAGAACATTAATGAGGTTGCATGGCAAAACAAAAGTGACATGCAGAACATTGTGACTAAAGCAGACTGGGACCTCACTCAATTGGTACACATATATTCCAAGTCATCACAAAATACGCCTTGTGGTGAGATGGCCTATGAGTGTAAGCAAAAAATAAAAGGAGACAACTGTACGATGCAGAGACTGCAGATAAGAAGAAGGCTTACTGTAAAGAAAATAATTAGATTAAAAACAATATAGTAATGAGTTCTAAAAACAAGCTGCTGTCTACATTAACTTAGCCACCAGATATAAAAATGTGCATAAACAGCACAAATCCAGTACTAACAACTAAAACTGGTTACTCTTATTTGGGTGGCTGAGATCACATGACAATAAAGCCTTTTGGTCAAATTTTAATAACTATAAGAAGGATATATCACCGATGGAACTAAATCATGAGCCAGAAAACAAATGGTTGGAGTACATCGCTGATTTATACCTTGACCCAGAAGCTAAGCATACACTAATGGAGAGCGATGATAGAAATATAAGCATGACAAATTTTGATATAGATGAGGAACTTTCTGTAATATTTTAAGGCAACTGAAAGGTTCCTGTGCTCTGGGACCAGGCAGAATACTGAATATTGTATTAAAGGCCGAGCCACAGCTCTGGGCTAGAATATTGGTTCTGCTATATAAACACATAGAAAAACAAACGGATGTCATACCAAGTAGTTGGAGTAAAGCAATTTTGGTGCCTATCTTTAAGAAAGATGATAGAATAAATCCACACAACTACAGACTTTATCCATGATGGACACCAGCCAAAATATATTTTCTAGTCTACTTTTACAGAAGCTTACAAGGTGTGCAAATTAAAATGAAATATGGAGTCTGTACCAGACAGGGTTTAGGAAAAAGTATAACGTGATCACTAATAAATGTGTAGTGCAATACCTAATGACGGAAACAGAGAACATAATTAAGCCTTATATGTACTGTTGTTGTGTGGAATTCGCTAAGGATTTTGATCTTATTCTTTGTACATTTCTAAGGGAAAAACTCACTAATCGGGGTATAGAAAATAATCTGCTGTACTAAATACAGTTGTTGTACACAAATACATTGATTGCTATTAGATTGAATCTTGCATGGCACTATGCAAAATATCAGGATACCAACAGTGGCCTTAAGCAAGGATGCATATTAGGTCCAATTTTGTACAGCCTATTTACAGCAGATCTGAGCTTAATGTTCCAACAAACAAATGATTTCCCCCTGAGGATTAATGGTGTACGGATACCGTGGCTATCTTATGCGGATGCCATCATAATGTTTGATAGAACACAAATTGGCCTACAAAGAACCATACAGTACCTGGTTGAATACGCTGAGGCAAATGTTATGAGTAGTCACATAACCAAGACAAAAATCCTACGCTTAAGTAAACAAAATATAGGTAAAGACAATTTTGTATGGCGCATTCAGGATATCCCAATGATCAAAGTGCCGGAATACTACTACTTGGGGTTTTCTATCACAGCGAATCCCAGTGAGAAATTTTACCAGGAAAAGGTCTTTTCTAAAGTTTGGAGAAAGTGGCCGGCCAAAAAACTTTACATTGTGCACCCTGGGGGACATAACAACCAAGGGCTCCTTGAGGTGTGCCAACAGTACTCTATGGGATGTTTGCCTTAAAATATGAGCAAATTGTATGGTTACAACAACTTGAGGGTAAATTCCTGACATCAGATACATGTGTACCAAATGCAGTGCCTATAGTGGCCCTGCTCCTCAAATAGGGGGGTTACATCAGTAATCACATTCTGGTACGTTCAAGGAACGTTGTTGTATGCAAAATTCATGAGTAGTAATTGTGAGTCGAATTATTTGCTACTACTGATGGGAAAAAGCACTGACAACCGGGGAAACAATAGTTTCATTGTTGAACTTAAAAACTCAGCAGAAACTTGTATATAGCAGTTAATTCCGGCACCGGAAGCAAGACGATGGGATTAATCAAATAATGTAGATAAACTGTAAGGGTAATTTTCTGGTGGTCAGCAGAGCCGTACCCGGGGTCCGCAGACGTCTAGCTCTTGGAAGGCCCCAACTCCTTCCACATCTAAAATAAGTAGGAGGGCCACAAAAGAGCAATAGTTACTGCTGTTTTATTACAAGAAAACAGACAGGGACAGGTACATGGAGCGTAGGTTCCAAGCAACTTCTCATCATAACCGGGCTTGCAGGCCCCTTTTGAATCTGAGTGATATAACAATGTGTGTCCTCTTTGAAAGCTCGTCCCCAAACCTACTGCCACTCCGGGTTGGTTCCCCTAGTGGTAGGTTCAGTATAGACCAGTATAGTGAAGAGTGTTATTGGTAGACTAGACGTCAGGTGGTACACTTTAGTTGTCCCTAAAAGTTGTTGCACCTAAAAGGTTACATGGAGAGGATTAGTGATTGGTTGTGTTGTAATGTCGTCAGTGGTTAGCCCCCCACGCCCTGATTGGTTCATCAGCGAGCCCCCAAGACTGGGACCATCGTCGTTCCCAGCCCACGATGTACCTGGTGTTGCCAACACTATGTGACTATGTGTCAGTGGAAGGAAATGGCCAGGTCCAGCTGCTTGCCATTTGAGTGCTCCTTTCCCTTTGCTGCCGGTGTCTGAGTTGTTACAACTTTGTTGCAAGCTGGGTCCCAGATGTGGGACCCCGGTGCTTCTTCAGTTCTCGGGGCTTGGCACCGTATCAGGTTGGCCTGGTCACATGTTGAGAGACACGTGTTGAAGCAGAATTACGGGGATTTGATTTGTATTTCTGCTCCAGGGAGTCGCGGCAGTGGCAGGTGTAACCTTGGCTTGTAGAGCGTGGAATGTGGATTGCAACATTGCGACCTTGGCTGCGGGGCTCCAGTCAGGGGCTGTTCTGCATGCTCAGCACCTTGTGGCTCTGTATGAGCTGCTACGGGTCTGTCTGGTTTGCAGGTTACTTCGGCTTGGTTGCATGTTGTGACATAAGGTCCATAAGGCATGGGGTCTGGGGGTCTGGTGTGGTTCCTTGCACATCGATCCAGTTATAGGGTCTTGTCTCCAGGGTTACTAGCATGAATCCTCTGCAAGCATATACACAAACTCTTCTGGCATCTTGCGTTTCTGTGAAGCGATTGCCTGCCTATGTGAAAAACAATAACGATGAAAGTCTGTGAGTGTACACGGTCCGCTACGTCATAGCTCTGAGCGTGTTCTGCGTGTGGTTTGGTGCGTGTCTGATCCAGGTGCGTGGCAGCACATGTGTTTCTGTCTGTTTCAGATATGTCGTCATGTCATCTCTAATGATGGTGGCTTAGGTTGTGAGACATTTTAGTCAAGCTGGTCCATGCGATTGGTCTCAGCTCTGTCTTACATCCCACCTCCTGCTCTGGGTGGAATGTGGCAAGGTTTTCCAGGTGGGGTGTGGTCACGGTGGATGTTGACATTGGAGGCAGTGGACAGACGTGCAAACTCATCCTGCTGAGGGAACTTGGGTCAATGATGTCATTGACCATAGTTTGTACGTTGGCTGGGGGAAGGGACTGCCCCATTTTCCCTCTTCAGTCCCCCCTCTGCTCGACTTGTTGACCACAAAATTATCCACTCTCTTATCGTCACGCAGGCGCCATACCTTTGTCATCCCCGCTAGGTGTACGTAGCGGTTGTAATGGTCAAATGACCAATACATGTATACACATCCACCACCGGGCTTACAATAGACCCATTTTACAACATATGAGTTTGGATTTCATGGATTTTCAATAGATGGTGGGTACAAGTCTGCTTCTACTATTTGCTGACGCAACTGTTCACGTTCCTTGAGGATTACCTCTGCTTGAGGTTCATCTTCTGCGGGCATGAGGATGTGCATACCGATCATTTCTTCTGCTGTACGTTTTGACCTTGCCATCCATAACTTTATCCCCATCAGCGATGCCATCCCCAGAATTATGCATCCTGCTAGCACCTTAAAACCATCCGCTAGCCATGATGGCATTCAGGAGCAGATGCATGAAAACCAGCTTCCATCCTTCTTAGTTCCCTTTGCTTCATCTTCCATCTTCGCGTGCATCTTGGCCAGTTATGATACCGCTTCTGATAGTGTGCCATTATCTTCATCATTTGCGGGAATGAATATACACCAGGAATTGCCAATTTTTGTGCAAACTCCTCCTTCCATGGCGGTGACGAGGTCCATGATGTACCCCTGTTCTGTAGTGCTACCATACGTATTGCTCTTAACTCTTCTTTGATGACATTGAATCCGTTTACTGTGGAGTATATTGTCATCATCAGCTCCCACCTGGTGATCTGCAACCACTCGCATTTGCATAGGCTTGTATTCCTGGATGTATTATGGATGAAAAGAACATGGCTGCTCTACTAAATAGTCTGTGAATTGCTGGAATGTCGCTAAGTGCCATTTCTGATTTACCCCAGAGGTAATTTTCCGTGAGTGGTTCTCCTTGTCTTTTTATCCTCATCAGCGTTTTTTCTGTGGGGGTGGAACTCTGGGATGTGATGACAATTTGTCCCAGATACCTTCTTCTTCTTCTTCTTCTATTTCCTTTGTCAATTTTCAGGAAGTCCTCCATTTTGATATGTTTCTGTGGTACTACCAGGGATGGTACGTTGATGTGTACCAGAGTACACACGCTACCCCATGATGGAGGTAGATTATGATATGCTTTTGCTGTGCAGGACCAGTAGTGGTCCATTAGTACTGCTGTTGGAGCAACCCCCTCAGGAAGCTTCACTATTCATTTGCCTCCTTCATTCATTCCTACATTCACCTCTCCATCATGCTGGTAACAGAGTGTGTGGGACGCAACAGGGATTTTTGTTAACAGCTCCTCCTCCTGGTCCAGCCATGTGAGTAGTCCTGCAGTATTTGCCCACTCCTTGTAGCACTTGTTGTTTTCTTCTTGTACCGTTACTACTGGAGATTTTGCCAACGCCAATATTTTGCTTCCCACTACTCCGTCCACCCAGCCGTTCTTTGTATACACTTTGCCATAGATCAGGATCAGCGGCCTTTCCCAGCACCCAGGTTCACCTCCTGTCTCTCTTGCACTCCATTTACATGGCAGGTAGTCTAGTGTCACTTTTTTTGTTTCTCATTTATCTGGCCCGTCTGTTATGTACTCTATTCCTTCAGTGAGTTGCCAATAGTTGTCAAACATAGGTAGTGTTTTCATGAAGTTATCTTCGTATGGGTCTGTGGACTAGATTTCCACCTTAGTTTTGCTGTTTTCCCTTGGAATCGTCCTCGTGTCTGGAACAGTGCTAGATATAGGAGGCATTCTGCTGTGGACACTGGTACTTCAGTGGCCACAAGTGTTCTGGAGGTGCTCATGGCATACGGGATCAATAACAGTTGTCCTTTGTCATATTCTTAACAATTTTGAACATGTGTTTATACCACATGTTGTTAGAGATGTGTGCAGACTCTGTAAGCTATGTGTCGGCCCCATGTACATCAAGGGAAACACTATGTTTACTTCTTCTTAATATTTGTCCTGTGCTACTCGTACCACCTAACACAGTGCTCCTTGCAGCTGAAGTGGGGTAATTGTTAATATTGGGTATTTTGGGTGCATGCAAAGCATAGTAGGCCTGCCAGACAGCAGCAGTTATCAGCCCAGTGGTCAAAAATACCCCCAACATTTTAATCACAATTATTGCGACAACTGACATTTTGATCTTACCTTTGCTGCTGTCCTGCAGCTATCTTGTCGAGGTGGTATAGGTGCCCTCCCTAAACTCTTTTAAAATATTGCATTGTTACTGTTAGTATTTGTTACTTAAGCCCTGCAGATCAAATAGTCATTCAGTGCCCATGCAAAAAGCTCCTCCCACATCTGCCTAACCGCCCTGTCTATCAGAGCAGGTAGGGCCGCGTGGAAGTGTGGATCAGACCAAACTATGAATGAATGAACGCGTTATAGTATAGGTGTGGCCGTCTGGGCCTGAAATAATTTAGCCTTTTAATCCCATGTATAAATTGGTGCAATAATGCTTCTGGGTGGTCGATGGGAGGCAGCATTTATGCCTGGGCAGTGATCAATGTGTTTTTATCAAGTATTTGCATATAAACAATACAATGCGCAAGACCTGCGTGTGCGAGTCAAAAGGAGAAGAGAACATGCACGTGTTTACACAGTGTTGTGCGTAATGGCGATACCCTTATCTATGTCAGTTGTTTTTTTACTTTTTCGGATCGTTTAATTTATTGTTTACTGCATTACTTCAATAGCACCATCACATTTAGAGCTGTATCAATAGAGCAGTGGGAAGTTTTTGTGTCAGTGATCTCTGAATCATAGGGTGGGCTGGGGGCTGTGACTCGTTTATATCCTTAGGGGTATCTGATGCTCGTGATGTATCTTTTCCGTTGTCTGCCGTTGCTGTTGCTGATGTGTTGGCCCTGTTGCTGATGTGATGGGGTGCGGTTGGTGCTTTGTAGGGCTTGATGTCGTGGATATGTGACCAAACGTCCTTATTCATCATTTTCACAGCCACCTTTTCTATTGTATGTGGCACAGTAAATCTAGGAGAATTCCACTTGCGCCTGATGTTCCTAAGGAGCACTGTGTCTCCTTCTTTTACTGGCCACTGTCCAGTTTGGTCTTCATTGGTGGTCGTTGCCTGTTGATCGTTCTCTGGCCCGCCCTGTGTCCGTCAAATCTGTTGAGAGATAAAGGGGGCACTGGTAACCAAAGAAGTGACATAGTCATACATTTCTCTTCCAAAAACATCATTCGTTCCTTCACAGTCAGTCATACATCGCCCTTGTGGGTGGTGTTAATGGAAGGCATTTGGCGTTCGGTTACCACCTCGTGGGGCGTAAGGTGGTGGTCCAAACCAGACTTATTTCGCAACTTAAACAGCGCCAGGGGAAGTCAGTAAAGCCAACTCTTCTTGGTCGCCTGCTGTGTTTTTGCAATGGATTCCTTTAAGAGGCTGTTGAGGTGTTCACAGATGCCATTGGCTTGCGGGTGGTATGCACAGGCAAACATGTTTAATCCCAAGAAGTGCAGAGATGTGCTGGAATAGTTAATTTGCGAAGTGTGGGCCATCGTCTGACCTCAGTACTTCGCAGACCCCCACCTTGGGAACACCTACCTCACCAGGGATTTCACTGCCTGAAGTGCATTGGCATGGGAACCCAGGCCAGCCTATATCCACCTTGAGAAAGGGCAGACTACCACAATAATGTATCGGTAGCCTTGGCATACGTTGATCATATCAACGTAGTCGATTGTAGGTGTAGGAAGGGTCCTTCAGGCCGTGGTATTGTACCTTTGATCACTTGCAGCATGTGACTGGCTGTAAATTGTTGGCAGGTGAGGCAATTACTGATGAAGTTTGCAACATGTGCATTTAGTTTGGGATAGAACCATGACTCTTTTATTCGTGCTGCAATGACCTCCTTTCCAGTATGAGTGGGGTGGTGCAGTTGGGCCATCACTGTTTTTAGTAGGGCCAGGGGCATAACTATTTTTCCTGTGTTATTTTGTCTCCATAGTGCATCTGATTGGGACATTGTGCATCCTCTTTTTACCCACAATTCTTTCTCTGCCATTAGGGTTGCCACCATAATCTGTGTTTCTGGAAGGTGCGTGTAGCCTTCTTTCATTATCATCTGCCTTACCCACCCTCTTTCTTTTTGTTTTTCTTGGAGGTCTCACATCTCGCCAAAGTATGCAGCATGTTTTGCATGGCAGTCTGCTGCTTCATTTCCTCTAGATATTGGATCTTCACCATTTGTGTGTGCCTGACATGTCACCAGCGCCAGCTCATGTGGGTATGTTATTACTTCTATCAGTTCACCCAGGAGGAGAGCATGTTGACCCGGGGTACCATCTGCTTTCCTGAATCCCCTTCTGAGCCATCGTATCAATCCTCAGTGTACAGTAGACATGACATAGGCACTGTCAGAATATATTGTTACTCTTTTTACGTTACCTTCTTTTAAGGCCAATATGAGGGCCACCAATTATGCTGCCTGCGCTGAATATTGTTGGGGCAGTTTGACACATCTCACTGGGTCATGTGTCCAGTCCTCCCTTAATCGCACTACAGCTGCACCTGTTCTTCTTATGCCATCACTTTGATCAATGGTTGCGGACCTGTCAATGTATAGAACATCACCTCCCTCTAGGGTGATTTCCTCTACCTTTCGGGTGGAATAGTAGTACTCGATGGCATATGTATCAACCAAAACTGAGCATCTTCGTCGAGTCCTTTCTGCACTCTTCTTCAGTGGTGCTGCAGATGAGAATCTTATCTACATATTGCAACACCATGCTTTCAAGCTCAACATTCCCCAGGTCCATTTTTATTACCCTGTTAAAAATTGATGGTGACTCGCATTATCCCTGGGGTAACCTTGGGTGTTTCCATTTTGTATTGCGGTATGTGAAGCTGGTCAGGTCTTGTGAGTCTGGGTGTAGTGGTATTGAGAAGAACGCAGTCTTGAGGTTGATCACAGTGAATCGTAATGCCTCTGCTGGTATCCCAAACAATATTGTGGCAGGGTTAGCTGCCACAGGATGTTCTGCCTCTACAATGTGGTTTAGGGGTCTCAGATACTGTATGAAATGCCAAGACCCTCCTTTGGCCTTGCGCACAGGGTAAACCGCTGTGTTGCATGGTGATTCTGATGGTACCAATATACCCCACTCTATAAGTGTGCTGATTGTTTCATAAATTCCTTCATCAACTTCTTTTGACAGTGGGTATTGCTCCCTTTTTCAATTTTATCTTTACTCTGCCAATGCTCTTTATGCAACCCACATCATAGAGACTAGTCGCCCATAGTGAAGCAGGTCCAGCGGCCAAGTCTTCTTCACAAAAATCATGTGGTGCTTGGAGGGGTGCCTCTAATGCCATTTTCATCGCTAACTCCTTGTATGTTATTTTCAACCATACATAGACACTCATCTGGAACACCATCTAGCTATCTTCATTTTCATCTGAGAACAGTTCCTCGTCTGACACTTGCGTTAACCTACACCCTTCCGCCAGTGCTATCACAGCTCTCCATGCCCTTCCTTCCTCATCCTGAGCGTGAACAGTGATCCAGTCTTGTTTGGCTACTATTCCTTAGATATCAACTGATATTATTGCCCCTTCTTCATCATCTGTGGGTGTCTCAGGCCTGAAAAGGTAGTCTGCAGGTCTTCTTCACACTTTAACCTCAATTCCTGTTAGCCATGGTATTGCCATTTCTGTCCTGTATTGGAAGATCTCAGCGTCCACTGGTACTGCCCTTGCCACTGTCTTGCCACAGTAAGCCTGGAGTAGGTGTCTCATTGTGAGCATGTGTATGCCTGGTGTGGAGCATATTATTCCTTTGTCAGTGAATGAGATGGTCATGTTCAATCTATTCATGATATCACGCCCGAGTATGTTCACTGGTGCTTGCTTTGAGTATAATAAGGGCAAAGATAAGTTGTGATCCCCTACAGATAAGGAGATGTTATCAGTAAATGGAACCACCCCTTGAGCCCCAGAAAATCCTTGAGTGTGCATGGCATCGCCTGACAATCTGAACTTCCCCTCGGTGATGCAGGATCTAGTGGCTTCTGTGTCAACTAGGAAAGAGAATGTTTTGTCACCTATTGCCACCTTTAAGCATGATTCTTCCGCAGGGTTAGGTGTTACTGACAGGATGGGACACAACAAGGAAGTCTGTGGGCTCTCCTATTGGGGGTATAATGATTGTCTGCTGGCCATGTAGGTGTTATGCCCCAGGATCGTTACTCCCCCCATTCATGTTATTGATACTGTAGTGCCCATGGGTTGTTGTGTGTCATCTTGTAATTGTGTTAGTTGTTGCACTGTGTTGACGTGTTGTGTCGCTATCATTTGCTGTTGTGCCTGTTGTTTAGCGGGTTGGTGTGATATTTGCTTTGTGCTGGGCATTGCTTGCTGCTTTTGTTGTTTTTGTGCTTGTGGCATGGTGTATTGCTGCCCCCCCTGCACCTGACTCGTCTGTTGTGCTGCTTGTTGGTAGTAATTGTTTGGTCCCCCTTGGTAGCTGTGTTGCCCTTGTTCACCCCATCCTGGTTGTTCTGGCCTTGCCCTGCATGTGCGTGCTACATGCCCTACCAACCCACATGTCCAGCAAGTGGGCGGCTCCTGTGCCTGCATGGGAATCCCCCTGTGCTATCCAAATATCCTTGCTGCCCATATTGGGAATATCCTCGAAACCCCACCCCCCACCTAGTATGCTGATGGTCCAAGCCCCCTCCCCCTGTTGAAACCTCCTCTCCCTCTGTAGTTGTTCATATAGCCATTTCCCATTGTCGTGTATCCTTCCCCCATATGTTGTGTTTGGAGGCGGGGGTGGCAGTTGTTGGGTCATTGGGGGTACTTGTTGTTGTTGTATTGTTTGTTATTGTTGCGGGTGTACTGGCGGGGTGGGGCTAGTTATGAGCGCTCCCTCTAGGGCATATTTCGACAGTTTTTTCTGAACCAATTTTGCCTCATCTGCCTTTCTGTCCTCCTCCTTCTGTTTCACCTTGTCTTGCCATAATCTACAATGGTGTGCTATTGTTAATTGTATCTCATGCCATGCTTTTGCTTCCATCCCCACCAGCTTTTTCAATTGTCTCTGTACGGGTTCTGGGAGCCCCTGAATCAGTATGTGATAAAATATAGCTAGTGGTTTGTCCCACGGCTCCCGCGTTTCCAAGCGCCACTTCTCCTGAATCTCTTAGATGTAATTAACAGGGTCCTCATTCTCAAGCATTTTGCGTGACGTGATTGCCCCTATGTTTGATGTGCCAGGGTACTGTACCCTCAACGCCTGCCATACTGCCTGTCTACAATTTGCAAATGGCGACCCGTCATGTGAAGTGTCTCTGATTGTCACCCCAGTAAACCCAGCCCTCTTCCACATCTCACCTGCTGCATCACCCAAAATGGATATGAAAATTCCCTTGACATCACCAACCGCTAGCCTGTGCCCCGCTGTCATTTTTCCATTTCGCATATCCATTTCCCTGTCCCTCTGCGTAAGGATGGTAGCCTGCATTTAATGTTCTCTTTGTCTGCATGCTTCCATGGTACATATTGTGACCTCTCCCCCCCCTTTCCAGTAATGGCATATGCGTGTAATCTAGAAAAGAATTTAGGAGCGGAGTATCTAACGTTCCTGAGTGTGCTAACTCCAAATACTCTTTCCAGAGTATGAATGTATTTAGTTGTTTGCAACTCAATCTTTTGACAATTTCACTCAAAAAAAGTTCAATTAAGGCAAGGTAAAGAGCGATGTGTATCCTTATTTCTGACACAGAGTTGTCACAATTTATTATTTCTTGAGATTTAAACCTGACAAATCAGTGCCCAATTTCACATGGCCAATGCATTTCGGACTTGGCCCTTCATCAGGGCCCTTAGGCACTGATTGAAAGTCAACAAATATCAACCTATCATAGTGTGAGCATTTGTCAAATAAATTGAATAAATTAATATAAATTAAATTACATTTGTTCCCATCAAAGTACAGACATTCAAAAATTCAATATGTCATTTACCAGATTGTCAATAGGACCGTAAAGTTACAAAAATGCACATACCCCAACAGAATTGTAGTCCACGGGTGGATTTGTAGAGTAAGAGAACAGAGAAATTCACATTATTATCATATACATTGACATTAGTGTGTATAGCACACATTCTTAAAGGTTTCTTATTTGCTTCATATTCCTACCTGTGATACTGGTAGTTCATAAGTTATATCACTGTTCAAATCCAAACAAGAAGGGGGGTTGTTCAGTAATCATGTGTATTCACCCAAACATCAATGTAACACTGGTTGGTTAGATCACAAGAAAATAAGTTGCCTTACCAGAAAGTGAATCTGTCTGGCTGTCTGATCTGTGGAAGTTACATAGTTCCAGTAGTTTGTGTTAGTGCCCTATCTATATTCTATGTGCTTTCCTATCTCTGCTAGTATTAGTCATCTGTTACATTATCATTTCATCCTTCTTTCTCATGGCAGTACTCCAAGATTCAAACTCTCGCTCTCTCATCCCAATACGGGTGTGCTCCCATTACAACTGTTATATACATGATTTATTGATCTAACATTATTTGAATATTTTTGACCATTGCGGTGCCCACCCAACCCCTTTATTTTTGTCCATATGCGTGTAATCTGCCATCTCCTCTGGTGTGCGTCTTTATTGTGTTGTTTGTATGTCCTGTGTGTCGTCCTCCATGTCGGAAAAATCGTCAAAAAGTTCAATGAGATTGCATGCGTGTTGTGTTTCCCCTGTTCCCTTGTGTCCCCTGCGTTGATGTGAGTGGCCCATGTTATGCGCTATTGCTGAACCTTCCCTTCTGTGCCCGGGGAGGTTCCTGAGCCTGTTGACATATGGTGTGTGTGTGGCTGGCAGTGTTACTGGTTGTAGCGTCCCCTCCCTCTGTGCGCTTGTCCCTCCCTGTCCAGCTGTTGTCTCTTCTTGTGTTCTACATTCCCATGATGAGCCTGTGCCCGTGCGTGTGATCTAAAGTTTGTTATGCCCTTCTCCATTTCATCACTCCACATGATTCCTCATCCTCATCACTGCAAAACCCCCCAGAGAATGTGAGTTTTGTATGTGGGCGGGGGTATCGAACAATTACCATTTCTAAATATATGTCTACGCACTTACCTGCATTCATAATGTCTGCCCTTTCCTGGGGTGCTGTCATCAATTCTCTATTGTGTGTACTTAACTTACTCCTCACAGTCCTATCATTTTCCTTTTGAGCTTGTTCTCCTGGCCTGGTTGCATCCTGATTTTTCATCACCGCCCTGGCCCTGCATAGTTCCTTCATTATGGAGTCACTCACCTCGCCCAGGGCCCTCGCATCCCTGTCCTTTGTACTCACCTCTCCACTACCCCTTGCTAGTATGCTTTCCATTATCCTGCCCTCTTCGTACTTACATGTTCCTTCTGATAGAATATTTTTCTTCCAGAGTGTCATTTCCTGGTCAACCTCTTTCCTTTCTTCTTCTCTTCTCCTATTTTTCCATTGTTCCATGCGCGCTGCCCTTTCTCCTATGCCCCGTATGTATGCCTCCTCCTTCTTCCTTTCTTCTTCCCCTTGCTGCTCAAATTCCATCCTCGCTCCCTTTTCTCTTTCCAGCTGCACCTGTCTCTCCAATTCCCTTAGCTCTAGCTTCTTAGTAAGTATGCTTTGTGTTTTCTTTAATTCAGCTATCTTTTCTTCCAGCTCTGCTTCTTCCTCTTTCTTGGAATTCCCTTCTTCCCTGTTACTTACCTCGTCCTTCCTCTGTGTGCATCCTACTTCCATTCGGTCTATTACCTGAATCCCCTCCTACTCCTTCCCTGTGGCCGTTCCCTTTAGTTTTAACAGCACCTGTGCTGCTATACATTTGTCTGGCCCTGTACCTGCTAGTTCGAGCTGTGTTTTCTTTATGGAGTCACCATTCGCCAGTGTCCCTTCTGTGCTTACCGTTTCCCCTTTTAGCAACATTTTCCGGTATGGCTCCTCCAGAAAATACGGTGGTGGGTTATATGTGGGGTTCGAGTATCCATCTGCTACTGTCAACTCTCTGGGTTTGGCTGCCTCCTTTAATTCTCTTAGTTGGTATAATCCGTCACTCTCTTCCTCACTCCCCTCAGCGCTGTCTGTGGCACCGCTGGGAGGGGCCTGAGGCAGAGCGTTTCCCCCTCCCTCATTCTCTTCTTCTTTCTTTACTTCTTGCATACTCATCTTCCCTGGGCCGGATCCCTCAAACATTCTCCAGAGCTTGAGAATCTGTAAATGGTTTGCCAACCTCTTCCCCGTATATGTATTGTGTAAATATGCTAATAATGAATGTTGAGTCTCCTTGCTGAAGCTACCATTAGGCGGCCAAGCTATCCTTATTTTTTGGTCTGTGCCTTTAGTCCATTCTATGCTGAACTTGACTAGCTTATCCCTGTATGATAGCAGTGTTGGACAGATGTACTGTAGAGGTGTTGTTAACGTGTGGTACCCATGATGGATGCCTATCCCATAATTCAATGACATTTTTAGAAATATACCACTGTTACCTGGCCCCTAGCTGGGGACTTCCAAGTCTCCACTGTCAGTGGGAAGGAAAAAGGTGCGTTAAAACTTTCTTAATAACTTGAACACTTATTTCTCTAATGTCTTGCACTGGGCTGCGGTCTTCTGACACGCCCTTTTGCGTTTCTAGGGTCCCCTTCGACCCATGGTGTGCAAAGTCCCCTGTGACCTCACACCCAGCGTGGCGTGCTCTTGGGCCGCCCCGCCCTCTCAGGGTTACCGCTGTCCGGCGCACCTTTGTTATTCCAGCTCCTTCTTTCCCTTCTACCCCTCACAGCCTGCGCTGCGTTTGTCCATAATGTCCCACCCACACGGGTTGCATCGCTGCTAGGCACACCCCCTCGTGTGATGTGCCGGCATTCTCAGTGCAGGGCCGCTTGTCACCTGCACCCCACCCTAGCCGCTGGCTGCGGCTCCAATCTCTATACAAGCCCTATGGGTTACATCAGCAGCTACCACAACGTATTACAAATACTCAGTTTGAACATGTAATGCGTGCCAATTTCCACATAAACAATCCCCACAATGCCCACAGCTGTCTTCCCACTACGCCTTGAGTGGAGTATCCATTAATCACCTTTTTCACTATAATTGGGCTGCACCCGCTGCGTCTCCTCGCGTGTGATACGTTCCCTCACTAGGAGAACTTAACCAGCCAACTATATTCTGCATCTGAGAGAGACTCTAGCTACCTCCTCGGGAATATGTTACCTATTCACTGAGCTAAAACACTAAATTAATAGGAATTCTCATCTACTCATCAAACTATAACACTGACTCATAGGAATACCACACCCCCATAGATGTGTTCTCTATCCAGACCAATCAGCGTGGCGCTCTGTCCAACACGTGGGCACCTGTCGCCCCACCCAATATGCTCATCAACACTAGAAGGGACTCCCTCTGCTCCATTCCCTACTACAATCCATGTGCTGATCAACAGTGATACTCTAAATTTTGCCACACTGTAGAACCACCTGCCACCCTATTTACAATGCCTCCCCCCAACTGCAGAACATGATATTGCTCATTGTGTGGACCATACTCACATCAGCCAGTGCCGCTCGGCTGCGGCCTCCCCTCCCAATCAGCTCACCACCTCCCCACGTCTGGACCGCATCTGGACACTCACCAACCGCGGGGAGGGAAATTTCTGAAGTTGGCTCCCGACAGCCAATCTCCGGATTGTGCAGTCCGGTCGCCTCGCAGTTCCACGATGGTCCTGCAGTCCTCCAATGGGGCAATGGTGGATGGGGCCACTTTGCCGGACCACCTGGTCACAGATGGTCTTGCTGGTATCTCAGCACTGCCTCCAACATGTTAGGGTGACTTTCTGGTGGTCGGCAAAGCCATACCCGGGTTCTGCAGACCTTCAGCTATCAGAAGGCCCTAACTCCTTCCGCATCCCAAAGAAGTAGGAGGCCTACACAAGGGCAATAGTTACTGCGGTTTTATTACAAGAAAACAGACAGTGACAGGTACATGGGGCGTAGGTTCCAAGTAACTTCTCATTGTAACCGGGCTTGCAGTCCCCTTTTGTATCTGAGTGCGTACTCTGTGAAAGCTCATCCCCAAACCTACCGCCACTCTGGGTTGGTTCCCCGAGTAGTAGGTTATTTTTAGAACTGTATAATGAAGAGTGTTATTGGTAGAGTAGAGGTCAGGTGGTACGCTTGGGTCATCCCTAAAAGTTGTTGCATCTAAAAGGTTACATTGAGAGGATTACTCACTGGTTGTGTTGTAATGTCGTCAGTGGTTAGCCCCCCGTTCCCTGATTGGTCCATCAGTGAGCCCCCAAGACTGGGACCATTGTTGTTCCCAGCCCGCGATGTACGTTGTTTTGGCAACAATATATGACTATGTGTCAGTGGAAGACAGTGTACAGGTCCTGCTACTTGCCATTCGAGCGCTCCTTTCCCATCGCTGCCGGTGTCTGAGTTGTTACAACTTTGTTGCAAGCTGGGTCCCAGACGTGGGACCCCAGTACTTCTTCAGTCCTCGGGGCTTGGCACCGTATCAGGTTGGCCGGGTCACGTGTTGAGAGACTGTGGCTGAGGCAGAATTACGGGGATTTGATTTGTATGTCTGCTCTTGGGAGTCACGCCAGTGGCAGGTGTAACCTTGGCTTGTAGAGCGCGGAATGTGGATTGCAACATCACAACCTTGGCTGCGGGGCTCCAGTCAGGGGCTGTTCTGCATGCTCAGCAACTTGTGGCTCGGTATGAGCTGCTCTGGGTCTGTCGACTCTGATTTGCAGCCTACTTCGGCTTGGTTGCATGTTGTGGCATAAGGTCCATAAGGCAGGGGTGGGGGGTGTGGTGTGGTTCCTTGCACATCGGTCCAGTTATAGGGTCTTGTCTCCAGGGTTAGAAGCATGAAGCCTCCGTAAGCATATACACAAACTCTTCTGGCATCTTGTGTTTCTGTGAAGCGATTGCTGGCCTATGTCAAAAACAATAATGATGTACATCTGTGAGTGTACACGGTCCGCTAAGTCATAGCTCTGAGTGTGTTCTTTATGTGGTGTGGTGCGTGTCTTATCCAGGTGCGTGGCAGCACATGTGTTACTGTCTGTTGAAGCTATGTCATCATGTCATCTCTAATGATGGTGGCTTAGGTTGTGAGACGTTTTATTCAAGCTGGTCCATGCCATCGGTCTCAGCTCCTGTGGAAACAGAAAAATTGATATGAGGCCGGGAAGCCCAAAGGAAACACACCAACACAGGTTACAAAGGACATACAAAGCCCTTGCCGCGGAATCTATTTACACGATGTTTTAGACAACTTGGCGTAGGCCAACATACATTCAAACAATGCGATAGGAGGTATAATATTATTTGGATTTCCACAGACCCTCCTTTTGGCCTATGCTAAGTGCTAAACATCATTCCTAATACTTTTGAAAATAACTCCATGTGTTATCATCCATAGATTCCGCATCATTGTCTGTAATGTCTATAGTCATGAGGTCGTTCATAAAAACCTCTTGTAACATGAATTCTTTAGATGCTGTATCGGGGGTATATATTTTATGCCCTATTGCGCTCACTTCTTGAGCACAACACCCCCCTATCATTCCACATATACTTGGGAGGCATTGAAAACAACAACAAAGGAATAACAGAATCCCTAAAATAACCAGAATAACGGAAAGCACCTTCCAACCCCAAGATCGCAAAGAATCCCAAAACCAAGTACTAAGGTTCCAGTCTCCTACAGGGATATGGACTTCAGAACTGAGAGTATGCAAGTTCTGAATTGCTTTAAAAATTGTTGGTAAGGAGTCTGGTACGAAAACACAACAAGCGGACCCCACTAATTTGCATACTCCACTTCGTTCTGCCAAGATGACATCTAATGCCATCCGATTTTGAAGTGCTACCTATCTTATCGCCTTTTGCTCTAAGGTCATATTGTAGAGTATGTCCGTGGTCCGGTTGATCGTTCTCTCCAGTACCCTTGCTAATCCCCTAATGTTCTCTGAGTTTGCTATTTGTCCCCAAAAGGGCACAACCGATTTAGCTATGTCCCCCAATACTTGCCCAGGGGTATCTCCGTTGTTGTCTCGCCATGGGCGAGCCTTAGAAACCTCCAATGTACTAGCTACAAATACCCCGGGTAACAATATTCCTAAATAACAGGTTGCCTGCCAATCCTTGGGCAACCAGGGAAATGCTAAACTACCATAAAAAACAAAATAAACAGGCCCCCCTACATACAGAGGCCTGTTTTCCCCAGTCAAATTTACAATATTTTTACAAGCTTCAAAATCTCCCATTGGCCTAGTGCCATTTCTCTGTACACAGAAGGGAACCGAGTCAGGACTATGATTTATAGAATAAGAAGGAGGTACAGCGTCCTTATTGCCTATCAGAGCCATTTTAAAGGAAATCAGAGTTTGAAAAGGAAGAGATAGTTTGTCAGACGGCCTAATAGAAGCGATGTTAGGTTTACTTCTATTTGCGAAAAGCGAGCATCCCAGGGGAGTCAATTCACGTTTCTCGAAATCATTTAAATTAGTTCCATCAAAGTTCCCTGAGATGCTATCATTCCATCGGCCAAAGAATAGCGCTCTAAGAGAGGCATAGCAAGAAGTCGTTAAAGGTAGAGGATGTATATACCATCCCAGTCCCTTGTTCCCATGCTGCGGTAAATGAGTACAAATCCAACAATTACTCTTATTAAAAATGGCATGAGTAGCATTCATTACTATCATCAGAGTGTTATTATGATACTTTTGTCTATGTTGGGAGTCTCTAGGGGACAGAGTGTGAAGGTGTACAGAGGGAGTCAAAACAGTTGGTACGATCTCGGTCGGTAATAAAGGTTTCAAAGGATAGATTTCTTTGAAATACCAAAGTCCTGCAGCAGCAGTTGCAAAAATAACATTAATCATAATCAAAACACAACAGTACGTTTTCGGGGCCCAGGCACATTGTTCATTGTTCGATTTGGTCACCCCCTTATTTACAAATTCAGTACGGGGAGCAGCGGTGAAGGTGGCAGGCATCGTAGTTTCTCAATCGACAGCCCCAATGTTCGTTGCTGGCGACACTACAGTCGCGTGATTTCTTAGTCCTTCCCAACCCTAGCCAGCAGAATCCCTTTTTGTTCTACAAAACCTTCTCATAACAAGACAATTTTCCAATCACTTCCTTTTTTTCCAGATGCACGAAACTCGTGCCGTAGTTCTATTTCCTTGGTCGAAGGTTGTACCTGATGGTACCTGGAATTGTCTGGTCCGGAAGCAAAGTATCGTCACTTCCTGAGGGAAGCGACGTGTCGGTGGCGACGGAAGTCGCAGAGCTCGAAACAGTGTTTTCCGGAAGTGATTTTTCAAGAGAGTGTGGAGACGAAATGGACTGTTCCCCAAGCTCCTCAGGCTCAGAGAACTTCTCCGACGCACTCACAGCGCTGTTTGCTACTCCAAGATCAGAGACTGTAGCATCAGCGAGGGGTTCTGCTTCTTCTGTAACGTGTGGCATCGGGTGAGGAAGTTTCTTGACGTGCGTCGCGTGAATCCAGTTCTTCTTTCCAGCCACCCGCACTGCTGTCCTGGTGACCAATAACACCTGATGGGGTCCCCGCCAGCGAGGCGCGAGACAGGAAGACCTCTCGTAGGCCTTGACGAAGACCCAACTTCCAGGCTGTATATCGTGTCCTGGGCCCGTGAACCGTACAGGTAAAGCAGAATTCACCTGGTGGTAAATGAAATACAGATTTTTAGTTAACTGGTTACAGTAGTCTACAAGCAATACATTTTCCACCTCCCTCAGGCCTTTAGGTTTCGGGAGACCCCAAATGTTAGCAGGTCTCCCCATTACTACTTCAAATGGAGAAAGCCCAGTTCTAGTCTGAGGTGTGGTACGCATAGCTAATAACACAATAGGCAAAGCATCTGGCCATTTTAGTTTGGTATCAGCACATGTTTTTGCAAGTTTATTCTTTAAAATACCGTTGTGTCTTTCTACCAACCCTGCACTTTGAGGATGTCTAGCTGAATGAAATCGTTTCTCAATACATAGGGCTGCACATATTTGCAAAATTACTGCTGCGATAAAGTGAGGACCATTATCCGACCAGATTATCCTCGGGAGCCCAAATTGAGGAAAGAATTCTTTTACCATAATCTTTGCAGTGGTCATGGCGGTAGCATCTTTGACGGGGAAAGCCTCGACCCATTTACTGAAGGCACAAATAATGACAAGAACATATTTTAGATTATTCCATCGTTCCATCTCAATAAAATCAAAGTGGATGACCTCAAAGGGGACAGAGGGGGGCCCGAAACTTCCCCTTGGAGTCACTGTCCCTTTACCCACATTGTGCTGTAGGCAGATCATACAGTTCTGGACGTGCCTCTTTGCAGTTTCCAGAATCTTGTCATTTACCCAAACCTGTTCTAACATTTTCATGATCTGCTGGGCACACACATGCGTAGGACCGTGTGCCATTGTAACCATTGCCAATACATAAGAATCAGGAAGCAACCATTTCCCTTCGGATGTATCCACCCAACACCCTTCGTCATCCAGTTTCCCCATTCCTTCAGCCCACTTTTTAGATTCTTCCATTGTGGCATCAGTTTGAATATCTCGCACAGACCCAATACCTTCATCCATTATACAAGCATCTCTCATTTCCCTCGAAGCATACATGTCCGTGCTAAGGTCTGTGGCCGTTTGTCTGGCTATCAAATCCGCAAAAGCGTTCCCTTTGCCTACATCATCTATGACCTTGCGATGTGCTGCACATTTCATGATCGCTAACTGTTTAGGGAGTGAGAGTGCCGAAAGTAATTGCACTATCAAGGGTCCATGCTGAATCTTGGTCCCATGTGAGGTCAGAAACCCTCTTTTCGACCAAAGCTTCCCAAAGTTGTGAGCCACCCCAAATGCGTACTGACTACCAGTATATATATTGACTCTATGCCCCTGGGAAAGTTCACAAGCACGGGTCAACGCTATAATCTCTGCGGCCTGCGCGGAGTTATGCGAAATTCTCTTAGTTTCGACAACTTTTTCAATGTAGTAACTGCATAAGCAGCTGTAGATGTACCATTCGAAAGTTTGAAGCAGGAGCCATCACAAAACAGCTCCCCTTCTGCATTGTCCAAAGGAGTATCTATGAGATCTATCCTGCCCTTCGTTTCTTGTTCAGTGGTATACAGGCAGTCATGTAATTCTTCGTCACCGCAAACAGTGTTTTGCGGGAAAGGTAAGAGTTCAGCCGGATTGAGAACACAACACCTCTTAATTTGAATATGAGGGGCAAACAGAATTAGTTCATACCTTGTTAACCGTGCTGAGGTGAGGTGTTGCGTTTGGGTTTTGTTCAATAAAATATCAACAGAGTGAGGTACCATCAAAATCAAATCATGGCCTAGGACCATTCCCTCACTCTGTTTTACAGACGCGGCAGCAGCAGCGACAGCGCGCAAACATCTTGGCAAAGCGCATGCGACAGGATCAAGGGCCGAGGAGTAGTAGCCGCACGGCCTATTCTTCCCTCCGTGTTCCTGTGTTAACACAGCCAAAGCACATCCATCACATTCATGCACAAACAACACAAAGGCCTTGTCATAATTTGGAGTACCCAGAACCGGTGCCGAACATAGCGCGGTTTTGAGAAGCTCAAATGATCGTTGATTTTCCGATTCCCATGGCAGTGGCAGAGAAATGCCCTTCTTCGTCAAAGCCAACATCGGTTTTATCACTAGTGCGAAATTTGGGATCCACAACCTACAGTAAGAATCCATACATATCAGGTATCTGACTTCCTTCTGTGTATTTGGAACAGACATGCCAGAAATGTGTTTTATTCTTTCAGGTGTCAATCTTCTCCCCTCCTTTGACAGGAGGTAGCCTAGATAGGCAACCTCCTGACAACAATTTTGAAATTTTTTAAGCGAAGCTTTATGACCATTTTTAGCTAGATGAACGAGCAACAATACAGTGCCTTCTTTACAGGCACTCTCAGAGTCTGCAGCCAAAAGCAAATCGTCAACATATTGAAGCAGCGTGCAAGCAGGTGGCAATTCAAGGGTGTCGAGCTGCTCTTTCAAGGCTCTACTATAAATACTAGGACTTTCAGTATACCCTTGAGGTGCCCTTGTAAATGTAAATGAGCGTCCCCCCAAGGTGAACGCAAACAGATATCTGCTTTCTTTATGTATAGGGATACTAAAGAAAGCGTTCTTTAAATCCACAACGCTGAAGTGTGTAGCCGTAGCAGGGATTATTGTTAATATCGTCGTCACATCAGGAACAATTGGAAATTGTGGGGCGACCACTCGGTTAATAGCACGAAGATCAATTATAAACCGGTATGGAATTGCATTGTCGCCTTTCTTATATACGGGTAAGATCGGACTGTTAGACAAACTACCTGTAATCTCCTCGATCACCCCACAATGTACAAAATCGGAGACAATGCATTTCAAAGCACGTTCACCTTCGACTGATATTTTATACTGCGGGATGCGTGGCAGTTTCACCCCATGTTTCAGTACTATTTTAACGGGCTCAATCTGTAACACTCCAACTTCATTGTCGTCCACCGCCCACAAACATTCCGGGACAATGCTGAACTCGGGAGGTAAAGGTTGAATCAAGAACTGAGAATTAGGTAGTTGCTGTGGTGAAACCGTTAGCCGCACTCCATCCGAAGAACAATGCATTACTGCGTTCAATTTCTTTAACAAATTCAACCCCAGCAAATTCTCTCCACAGTTCGAAGTGAGAAGAAAAGGACAATGGTCCGTGAAGGGACCCAAAGAAACGGATACCGGTGCAAAAACCAGACAGACAGTTGGTATACCGGAAAACCCTACGGAAACATTTGTTTGCCCTGACAGTGGGATGTTTGGAACCCTAGAATGATCAATGGAGCACTTCTTGCTCCAGTGTAAATCAAACACTGGTGTTTCCTATTCCCTACTAATAATTCAACGTAGGGGCCTTTCTGATTAACGGGAATAGGTGAAGGTTCCAAACCCTGCTTCGGGCAATCCTAATGAAATAGAGCCTCATCAGAAGGAAGCTCTTCAGAAAGGTAGGCAGCAGAAGGGTGATCAAATATGTTTCTCGAGTCCATACTCGAGATCGGATTTTCCCGTGAAAAAGGTTGCTGAGAATCTTGTAAAAGCTGACCTCTCTCAGGGCCAGGGCGGCCCCTAGGTCGTCTATCCATACCCCCAAACGCACTGCTTGACCTCTGGCGAAGGACAGGGCACTGTGCTCGCCAATGACCTTCCTGGCGGCAATAAGCACATTGATTAATATTTACAGGACTCAGAGGAGCATTTCCTTTTGGAACGTACTGACCTCTAGTTTGTGTCATACCTCCTCTGGGGTTTCTAATAATTTGCTGTAATAATACTTTGGTTTTCAAATCTCCCTTTCTCTTTTCAATTTTTTTTCCTTCTCATTATTAACACGGTTCTCATAATACTGAGCCATGTGCAAAACCTCAGATTGAGATTTTGCCTGCCAAGCGCTCTCAGAGGACATCATTTGTGACTGGATGTCAGGTAACAATCCACGTACAAATTTGTCCACGAACAACCTCTTCCCCGACACTGTACCTAAATCCTGTCCACTGAAGTCAGAAAATACCTGCTCGAATCTATTAAAAAATTCGGTGGCGCCTTCAGTTTTCCCTTGGACACAGGCCGTAAGCTTGTCCCAATAATCCTTTTTTCTGGAATTATAGTTTTTAGTTTAGCGACAATCCTATCAGGTAAAGTAAGTATTACCTGTGGTGGTTTCTCACCAGCTGGTCTTTCTCCATCAATTCTAATCATATTTGCCCACGTATCTCCCAGCCCCGGCACATCGTCTATTGTCCGAACCTGTTTCCATACATCTACGGGTAGGAGTACAGGGAATAACAAGTCAATGTCACTCAAGGTGAACACAGAGGACTGTAAAACGGACTCTATTTCTTTGTAATACCCCGTCGGGTTTTTCCTAATATCGGGAACTGATTGTCTAATTGTGTTCACTTCCTGTCGTGAAAACGGGACGTGAACGAATTGTGATACATAATGTGCAGGGATATCCACAGCGGGGGCACCAGTCGCCGCGTTGGCAGGGACCTCAACTTTTGGGACAAAGGTCGGAGGAACCTCTCTCATAGGCAACTGAGATATAGGTACCTACGGCCGCTTACTAAGCAATAGAGCCAGGTCGAGCGCTAAGGCAGCTGTAGAAGTGTCGGGCGAAAAAGCCCTTTTACAAATCCCCAATAATTCTATGGGGCAACTAACCCTCTTCCTTACACATTCCTCTTGTAGGTGCTGTACCATCACCTGAATTACCTTTCTTTGCATTTCTACTGTATACTGACTATACGTGTCATACATTTCGTCTGGCGGTATCGATGAATCCGAGATCCATCAAACCGCATCTTTAGTACAAATTCGTACTTCCTCAGGTGCTGATCTACGGCACGGAAGGAACCGTGTCTGTACATATATTCTATCATCTTCATCATCCTCATCTCGTGATTTTTCAAAGTCTTTCCTAAACTCAAACAATCTTTCAACATGTCCATATACTTTCTGCTCTGTGTCCCTCGAAAGTGCCAAAGCATTCAGATCTCTCACCCCTTGTGGAAGATCCGAATTTTGTAATCTACCCCACATCACACACAAATGAGTCCCCAAACCTTCGATAAAAACATTTTTCTCGGGAAAACTATTCAAATTAGATAATGTGGAAAAAACATTAGCTTGATCACCTTTCTCCATGCAATGCTTAGCCCATGCAAACAATTCCTGTTTCTTATCTGCAGAAACAGTACTACGAGTCACGATTTTTGACCCTGCACCTGAATCGACTTCAGTCAATACGGGGCCACTCGGGAACGGAGGTATAGGTAAATTTAACAAAGGTGCAACTATCGGTGCAGGGGGAAGGGATGGCGCGATAGGCGGAGGAACAATAACCAAAGGACTAGGAACAATAGGCTGTACAGGCGGAACAGGAATAACAACAGGAACAACAACAGGAATGGGCAGAGCACCCAAAACAGGAGCATACAGAGGTGGCGCTGAGGCATCGGGCCTGCATTCATTTAATAATTTCTCAATAAATTCCTCAGAAACATGGAAATCTTTAGAGGGATAAATCTTCTGGATCCCGAGTGAAAAGGCTCTATCTATATTTTTAACTGATTCTGACCGCTTTTCTTTACCATATAATAATGCTTTTTCAGCGTTTGTTTTATGACGACGTGCATGTTTATCCCTACTTTTAAGCTGCTGTAATGCTTCTTTCTTCCAATTCTGTAAAACATCAAAGGCTGCTGGTCTAGCCTTTTTCTTTAACAAGATCAATTCTAAGTATTCAATAAGGGGGATCTCAAAACTACCGTTGATTGGCCACTGAAATTCGGAGGCATGTCTGGTCTGTCTGTGCCAAATATCATTAAATACTATACTTCCAATGCCATACTTACAGTACATAGTACACGCCGGCGACCCCTCCTGTGGTGCCGGGCGGCTAAATTCCAAGGATTGTCGATCGCTGTGGAACAGAGCCCTAAAGCAGCTAGACAATTTCCCAGGCATTTCACAAAAAATTGGTGTTACCTGGTTCAATAATTGTGTCTGCAGATACAATACGCCAAATTCAAATTGTCAGGGTTAAATTAAGAGCCGGGTCACGACTGCACCTGACCAAACCTAAGGAGGACCGTACGGTTTACCAAATAACTTACCTAACGAATTTTACCTTGTGTTTGGTGGTTTCGGCAAATCTGCCCGCCTCAAAATTGGACCCTCGTCAAGATGCCGTGTCAGACCACACGACTATCGTCCAAGGATCGGATCGTGCAGCGCTGCCGAGGTATCACGTCTCGATCGGTCGGGCCCACAGAATCACACCGTCCGATCCCGGTTCGATAGTCTGCGTCAACCTTCAATGATCCGGCATCAATCTTGAGGGTCCCTATTCAGGCGCCAACTGTGGAAACAGAAAAATTGATATGAGGCCGGGAAGCCCAAAGGAAACACACCAACACAGGTTACAAAGGACATACAAAGCGCTTTATTCAAAGATACAACAATTACCAAAAGTCAATTGACAAACGGATAGCTATTCGGCCCTCAGAGTAACAGAACGAACTATCAACGGTAGTTCGCCGTGTTAGTGTGAGAGACCATACATTGGGATACTCGGGTTTTTATACTTTTTATCCAGCTCTGGCCAACCCTCTCGCGGGTTAACCATTCTTGGAACCAGGCCTAGAGTTTGTTGCCAGGTCAATCCCATAATGTATACATTTGATCAGTTCCGCTGATACAGTTGTTCATTTACACATAGGTCAGGGATAGGACAAGGTCTCAGTTTGTGACCCCAACAAGTGGCCTGCGGGCATATTACTTATTCATGTGTGCGGAGGTCACAACGGTCAGAATCCCACTCGAAATGTCATTCGGCCTCCATTTTGTTGTTCAGGGTGACTTCCACACTACAAGAGAACCTAAAATGGCGGCTAAATCCAAGATGGCGATTTACACAATACATTAAGGTCAAGACCTTGCCGCGGAATCTATTTACACAATGTTTTAGACAACTTGGCGTAGGCCAACATACATTCAAACAATGCGATAGGAGGTATAATATTATTTCGATTTCCACACTCTGTCTTGCTTCCCACCTCGTGCTCTGGGTGGGATGCGGCCAGGTTTCGCAGGTGGGGCATGGTCATGGTGGATGTTGACATCCGAGGCAGTGGACAGAGGTGCAAACTCATCCCGCTGAGGGTACTTGGGTTGTGACGTCATTGGCCATAGTTTGTACGTTGGCTGGGGGAAGGGACCGTCCCATTGTCCCTCTTCAAAACTACCTAGGAAACTTTGATACCACAATCTGTCCCGACAACACATCTGTTGCCAATTACCCAGTACTTATTTAATTAAACACTGTTCTACTGATCTTAAATGTGTTGCCCTATGTATGCACTTGAATGTGTTGTCTACCATGGAGTTTATTTGGTCTTGGTCCAAATTTCCCTATAATGAAAGGCTCTGTTGTATATGCCATGAGGAGGTAGAAACCTGTCTTCACGTTCTCACAAGTTGCAGGTTTTTGAAATCTTACTACACACAAGGATATGCTAATTTTGTTACCAATTTAGAAGACTGTTCAGGTGACCAATTTATGTCTGAACTGTATGGTGCAACATCATTGGTTGTAGTGGCAGCAGCATACCACATATTGAAAGAAATATTGACAAATGGTTAAATAGTATTAACAAGAAGCAGTGGTATCATGATAGATGAACTCTGGAAGATCACAATGTATCGGAATGCGACTATTAATATGAAAAACAACAGATTAATAAGAGTATGAAATGATTTGTAATAATTGTTCTTCTTTTTATACGCTATTAAAATGTAATTTATATTGTTTAATTTTACTGTTAAATGTGCTTAAAGTTTCTTGTATGGAACTAAATGCACAAAAAAACTAAAAAAAAGAAAACATTACTTTCATCTACATTTTCCTCATCCAATTACCAAATAGTAGTCTATGAAATTACCTCTACTACCCTTTTCCACAGCACAGTATTCCAATAATAGTTTCTTTTTCATTCCTACAACCACCCTCCCCCTCATACCACTATCCCTTTAGTGATATGTTACATTAGCCCCAGCACCCTCTTTCTCATCCTACTATCTCATTAGTATTATGGTACATTATCAGGGTGTGCTCGCATTACAACTGTCATCCCAATACCCCAGCAGCAATACATTTCATAAGCACGACATTACATTATCAACGCCTCCCTCTTTGTCATACCAGTATTCCTAAACTAAATACTCTGAATTTCTACCCCAGTCACCATTAGTAATTGATTATACAACCCCCTCTACCTCTTCCTCGCCCCATTACCTTATTAGTAGTCTCTGTCATTACACCAAACTCCTTCTTCCTCGTACCACTATACATTTTGGAATATGCTACATTAAACAAATGGCCCTCTTCCACATCCCAGTACACTCTGTGTTCCTTGTCCAAATACCACTTTAATTTATTTTATCATCCCCACCTCCCTCTTGCACATCCCTGTACCTCACTAGTAGTCTGTATCATTCCTACAAACTCCTTTGTTGTCATGCAACTGACCAACTACTAGTATGACACTTTAACCCCACCTCCCTTGTTCTCATCCCACTTTCCTATTACTAATCTATTACATTAGAAAAAAATGCAATTTTCTTCATCACAGTACTCCAAAACTCAATCATTCTCTTTAGTACTTTGTTACATTATGATTACCTCCCCTTTCCTCATCACAGTACACCAAAAATTCAAACGCATTCTTCCTCACCAAATGACCCTGTTAGTAATCCATTATGTAAACCTACCTCCCTCTTCCTCATCTCGGTATTTCATTAGTATTCTGTGACATTATCCCCACCTATATCTTTCTCTCAAGTACCTCAAAAGTAATCAATGTTATAGCAATGGCTTTGCCTTCAGCTTCCTCTTCCTCCTCTCAGTAATTGTAGTGCATGCAATAACCTCCACCACCCTCGTCCCTAACACAGTACCCCAATAGCATTCTTTTGCATTCCTACAACCTCCTGTTCCTCCTGTTTCCTCAAATCTCTATCCCATTAGTAATATTTTACATTAGTCCTAACGTTCACTTTCTCATCACATTACTCCATTACTAATCTATTACATTATCACCACCTCTGTCTTCCTCATTGCAGTATTTTAAAAATAAAAAGTCTTTCTTCCTCATCCCACTACACTAATATTAATTCATTACATAACCCCCACCCCCTCTTCCTCATCTCAGTATCTCTTTAGTAGTCTATGCCATTCCCAACACCTCTGTTTTCCTCATGCCACTACCCAACTACTAATATTTTACATTAACCTGACATCCATCTTCCTCATCCCAATACCTTATTACTGATCTGTTATATTATCATTACTGCCCTCTCCCTCATCCTAGTATTCCAAGAGTGAAACTCTCTCTTCTGTATGTCATTACCCCTTAGTAATTCAGTTTCCATGCAATGCACCCAAAATCAATCACCCTTCACTACTCTGAAATGTGCTAACACATTATCGAATTCCAAAATCAGCCATCCTTCCAAAATCCATCATTAAAAATGCTCCTACAAAAAATGTATTTCCAAATACTAACAAACAATAACAACATTAGAATACACACACAAACTGTATTGTAAAATAATTAAATTACTCTTTCATTTTTCAAACAGATACAAAAAAATGCCAAACATTGGTTAGGTAAAAACAACGGAGAGTCATACATTAACCCTCCACTAAAACAATTCATAGAAAGCGTACAAGTAAGAGAAGAAGTAGCTATCCATTTGCAACGTACAACCACACCAACCACCATCATAACAGTCATTACTCCACCTCCATCAAAAACAAAGGTAAACAATTACATCCTAAAACATTTTCAACAGAAGATTAACCCCAACAAACACATGGAAAATGTATCTTCCAGTGTTAATGTAGTTCAAATAAAAAATGTCCAAAAATCAATTTCGCTAAAGTTGTTACAGATTTATCACCACTCTCATAAAAAATATGGTAATTCACATTCCGCACTTGTAAATGACCAAAGAAAATTTGCCATAGAAGCAATAAATGACTGTGCATTTGGACTAAAACTAAAACTATCTATATGAGCAGTGCACACATGAAACCATTTACACAATTAATAAAAAAAACTATAAACAAAACTTAGAAACATATGCAATGCCAATGTATATAACTTCCACAAAATAGGTGCTGGTGAATCATGTTACACCACTAGCATAGAACTGTACTTTAACAAAGAATCATACAGCCAAGAACAAATAAATCCACTTGCCATAATTACACATGAATGGTTCTATAAAATAGTAGAACAAACTATTATGAAATATTATCTTTAATTAAAAAATCTTCCCAAAAGAATATTCAACCACCTCTTCCTCAGGTCTACACAGTATATTCAGTCTACAAATGGTCATGCAGCTCAATTTGCAATATGTGGCAAAAGTTGTTCACATTTTTATGACAATTTCTTAAACAATACATGAAAATAAAAGACAAAAGTAGAATCAAAACTCCACAAAATATGGACTCCCATCTAGTGCACGTCTATACTAGAGTACAAGGACATTCTTTAGGCTGCTTTTCAGAAGCATCCTCTAAAACAACGCCCTTCAAACATTTTCACCCATTTTCACCCTGAGCCCCCCCAAGAAAATGTTCCACATGTTGGCCCTTCCCCACCATAGTGCCAATTTGTGCATGCAAGACTGAAGCACTATGAATTATTGTGCTCTGTCGAACTATCAGGGTAATTCATAGAATTCAGCGCATAAGTGGCGCACGTGGCTGCGCACAGTGTGCGCGTGCGACAGTCTGCGCCAGCCACGTGCGCCAAAATCCATTTCCACGCACAGCGTATTCATGGATTTTAACATCCATTACCAGCCGTGGCGCAGAGTAGTGCAGCGACCCTGCAGCAGAGCCAGTTACACCCCCAACCTCTCCGCGTGCGCCATGTACAGCACACATATCCCGTACATAGCGCACAGGCCAGTGGACCAGCATACAGCCCCCCAACCACGAAAACTCCTGTAAAAATCCCCACGCACCCCTCCGAATACACGTATCGCACTGTGTTGGGAGAATCACAGGCGATTGGCCCTGTGCGAGTGGGTTACATGTATTTCGGGGGTTTGCGGGGAGTTTCACATGCGATTGGCCCTGTGCGAGTGGGGTACGTGTATTACTGGGGTTCACGGGGAGTTTCACACGCAATTGGCCCTGTGCGAGCGGGGTACGTGTATTACTGGGGTTCGCAGGGAGTTTCACACGCGATTGGCCCTGTGCGAGTGGGGTATGTGTATTACTGGGGTTCGTGGGAAGTTTCACACGCGATTGGGCCTTTGCGAGTGGGGTACGTGTATTACTGGGGTTCGCGGGGAGTTTCACACACGATTGGCCCTATGCGAGCGTGGTACGTGCATAACTGGGGTTCGCGGGGAGTTTCACACGCGATTGGCCCTGTGCGAGCGGGGTACATGTATTTCGGGGGTGCGCGGGGAGTTTCACGTGTGATTGGCCCTGTGCGAGCGGGGTACGTATATTACTGGGGTTCGCGGGAGTTTCACATGCGATTGGCCATGTGCGAGTGGGGTACGTGTATTTTGGGGGTGCGTGGGAAGTTCCACACGCCATTGACCCTGTGCGAGCGGTGTACATGTATTACTGGGGTTCGCAGGGAGTCGCACATGTTAATTGGCAGTGTGGGTCCTCCCAGGTGTGCCCTCTACCCCCTCCACGGCCCCTGCAGGCAGCCCACACCACAGGGGACTACCCAAAACCCCTGGTCATGTTCCGCAGGCAGCCCATCCACCATGGGCATGCCCCCTAGCCATCCCACATGTCACCTTGTACCAGTGATCACCAACTCATGTCCCCCTGCACCCCCACCCCTCAGCAGCGAGGGGCACCTGCCAGCAGGCCCCGACTCATGTCCCCCAGCACCCCCAACCACCCAGCATTGACAGGCACCTGCCAGCAGGCCCCGACTCATGCCCCCCCACATGACATAAAGATACACAATCATGTCCCACATCTCCACCGAAATATCACAGCACACCACCCCAGTCTTGAGATGCAATGATTTCCCAATCCACCCTACACTGACATGCCTATTGTTAGGGAGAATTCTCTGATTAGGCTGAATTTCCTAACCTAGTGAGTCCCCCAGCAGCTTTGCTGGATTTCTGGAGTTTTTTTTTTTTCATCCAGCCAAGAGTGAGACTCTTTTTCTCCCACTCTTGGACATGATTTGTGGTATTTCTTTGAATGTTAATGTGTTCTATGGGCTATGGGGTCTTTTACTCCGTAGGGTCTCATGTGTTTTGCTATGTGTGTTACACAGCACCCTTCATGCCGTAACACTGGGGTGTCCTAGGTGACCCCCACCATAGACTCCATAGCCTGGGACTGACTACTGTCTCCCAGGGCATGCAAAGTCACCATTGGCTTTACTAGACCTAAATTTACTAACAGAACCAGTACAAACCATCCTATTGTGGACATACTGGTAGGGGTAATTTGATTACCTCTGGGTATGTTATTCAAGGGGGCACTGTCCCGTCCCCCCTCTTCGAGTTTTGGCTGGTGGCGATGAATACTACTTTTTATATTCGACCGCAAATATATTCCTATGGGATTTTCTCATTGTTCGAGGCTAATACTTTTTTCACATTAGTCTCTAACATACCGCCGGTTTATTTAATCAAAATAAATTCACCGGTTGGTATTTTCTGCCAGAACTCGGTTTTTAAAATGGCGTATGTATTCGCCTCTGTAACTCCAAACCAAAGGTTGAGCCCTTTGATCCACTTTTGGCGGGCTTCTGCACAGAAGCCCTCCAGAGTGGTGCCATTCTGTCTGGGTACCACAGGGGGTGTGGGAGTGGGTTTAGGCACCCTGGACTGAGTTGCCTTGCCAACTCAAGTCGCACTCTGGTGTGATTGGCCCAAGTGGTGAGCCGCCCCGCTCACCACTTAGCATGTTTGATTGACAGCTAGGCTGAATGAATGGGGGTTTTCTGCATAAAAGCAGGGCTTTGGGGACTGGAACTTCAGAAGTCACCACAGGACCTAAGAATCCGACGAGGGTAAAGCTGAGCCGACCTGCAACGACGACACCTCTGGTGGAACCCTGCTGAACCGACTCACCACTTCCCAACGACAGAGGAGATCCCCCTGCTGGAGAGACTTCTTCCCTTTGACTGATGGGAACAACCAGTCCCTTGCTTTTTCTTCGCTTCCAGGACGTCTAGTGGTCAAATTGCCCGTGCTGAGCACCCCGGCAACCGGATTGCCACTAACCACTGTACCGCGACCCAAAAGGTGGTGCCTTGTGACTGAGCACTTCGCGGCTGGTCTCTTCCCTGGTGGTGCAACAATCGTCAACTTTCCTCTACGACAAGATCATCTCTTCTTCTGGCAAAGCCCTGACTTGCATCCACCACCAGGAACAACTGCCCCCGCCGGAGTTGTCTCTTCACTTTCAAGGTACTGTGTCCGCCTGGCTTCCCTTGTGACGGTTAGTGTGAGGTGTCTTAAATCCTTACCTTTCCACTGGGTCGCCTCCAGACCTTCTTAACTTTTGTTCTAAAACTGGTCCAACCTTTCTTTGACATTTTGCTACAAAGACTTGAAGTGCATTTCCACTGTGATACTTTTCGGACATACCGCCTTGCCTCTCTCCGAGTGGCCCTGACCTCTGAACTTTGTGATCTACAGTAGACCCTGCCTTGCTTGCCTTGCATTTGCTTCATAAAAGTGTTGGTACTAAGTTGGTTTCATACCCTGCCATTTTCTCTCCCTCTCTAACGAATACTAGAGTGCCATCTAGGTTAAGCACTCACCTCTGTCTGCAAATAAGTGGTGTCTTTGAACCTAGACTTGTCGAAATATTGTTATGGGATTGATATATACTTATAGTAACTGTGATTGAAGTTGTTTGCCATATTAGTGCCAGTGTGTTTTTCATAGATGTGTTTTTAAATAAATAATTATATATCTTTACACCCAAGCTCTGATCCGTGTCTGCTTGTTCTACTATGTAAATTGCCCTATCTTGTATACTCCATATACTGCCTAACTAGTCTTGAGAGAAGTCTGACTGCTCAGCCACAGCTACCAGCAGAGGCGTTGCTAGGGGTTGGCTAAGGGGGCTATAGCCACTGATCTTTTGGTTGTAGCCCCAGATAGAATCTCAGGAGCTACAGCCAAAAGGCTAGCTAGCCCCCAGTCCCAACAGTTCCAACATCAGCGTAGCCCCAGGTCTTTTCCAGACCTAGCAACACCCCTGGCTACCAGGTAAATCTGGGTGGTGCAGACTGCTACCAATTGGGTTTACTGTGAACTCATGTGGTCTTAAACTTTTTGCAGTGGTACCAGAGGGAACTGCACAGGTTTCTGCCTAACACCTATCTCAAGACACAAACCAAAAGTCAACTATGTACATCAACACATGTCCGTCACACACACACACTGGTTGGCATTGATTGTGTAAACCCACATTTTTGCATTCATGAACTCAATGAGTGAATCACACACATGGAAGTAAAATATCAAAATGTATTATGGAGAAAAACAAAGCAATGAAATGAAAGCATAAAAAAATTGCAAACATGAAATGAAAAGCATGTCCAAAAGATGAGTACATGAAAAGTATAACCAATCCAAAGAAATCCAAATGAAACATAGTCCAAACTCTCCCTCCACCAAAGCAAATCCAAAGGAAATGTAAAAAGTAAAATCCATTAATCCATGGTGAAATCCAAAGAAAAAGTGCCAATAAATACATTGTCCAACTATGTACAATCAATTGTCAAGGGTCCATGAGCACAAAGAAAAGAACAGAAACCTATGAAAAAAAACTACCTAATAAAAATAAATATATACAAATGTGTGGGGCAAAGTCCAAACAACCCAAAATAAAGGAAAACGAAAATGAAACCTAACACTAAAAACTATATACAATGGCGGCGGGCTAGTCTGATGGCTCACTTTCCGATTTACCGGGCCAGGGCATCATCGACTTCCTGCTCAATGTCCTGGAGGTGTCCTCTTCCATGCCCCTGAGGGTTCGCAGGGACGATGCCATGTTGACCTCCAACTCCCTGCAAATTGCCTGGAGGCACTCAGCACGCCTCAGTGGCCTCTTCATGGAGTTCTCCGCCCTGACCATTGTGAGCCATGCCTCTTCCACTTGCCGCCGCTCCGCATCTATGGCCTGGCCCAACCGCTGCCACACTGAAGACATTTCCAATCCTGGGTCCTCCTGCCCTCTGGCCAATGCCTGCCCCTCGGATGTTGAAGGCCCCGAGCCATCATGGCTCCCACCTTGTTGCTGCTGCTGCTGTGCCTGTGCCCTGGGTCTTGCTGCCTGCACGTCCTCCTCCGGCTGGGGTGCAGTTGTTGAGGTGGCCACCCCTGCTGGACATCCAACTCCTGACTGTGGCAGGGATGTGTCCTTCACCAGCCTGGCCGAAGGGTCAGAGGCAGCTCCACAGGGTACCCAGGTGATACATGGGTGGGAAGATGGCATGGAGGACGACTGGCGCATAGGGGGTTCAGGTGAGGAGGGGGTCGGAATAAGGTCCAGCATACAGAGGAATCCAGCCCTGGTGACCCATCCCAGTAGGTCAACGCAGACAACGAGGCATCCGAGATGACGTGCAGTGTCTTCACGAAAACACTGCAGGTCACCTCGCATGCCCCGTTGATGCAACGCCATCCCAGACAGGACAGGCTCAACCCAGTCCCAGATTGCCACGTCCGCTGGGAGAGGAAGGCCAGTTGTTGTGCGCTCATCCCTCCCTGAAAACAGGTCTGGACGTAGGCATCCCTGCTGGTGCATGATGATGCAGTCACAGGATCGGGGACAGGATTACACACAGGCACCTCTGCAGCGGCCTGTGCGGCCTCCTGTCCCTGCCCCTGCACTGCACCACTAGCACCAGTGGAATCCCCACCTCCAGAATCAGTGTGTGTCCCTTCCACGGCCTTCTCCTCCACCAAACCTCCCACCAACCTGGATGACTCCATGCCATCATCCTCCGTCGGACCCTGTGGGGTCTCAGCTGCCCCTTCTGCTGCCGAGGAGTCCACCTTGAACCTCTGCCTCTTGGACATACCCTCGGCAGCTGCGGCCTGGGACGCGGCACCAGATTCCTCACTCCCCGACGAGATGATAACCTGGGAGGGGAGCTGGGCCTTGCGTCTCCGGCTGGTGGTGCGATCCCTGCCGCTTTGCTCCACAGCACCCTCTCCGCCCTCTTCATCAGTTCACGCTGCAGACAAGGAGAGATAGAACACAGGCATCAGGGCACTGAACAATGGACTGATACACACATGACAGTTGCACATGAGTGGCAGTGTAAAACTACAGACATGGCATCACACTCCCCAACATACATGTCATTTCAACTCACACACATGAGCAAATCAACAGGAATATTGCACCAGGCAGCACCGTCCCTACACAAACAACAGCACGAGCAGCCGAAGGTGAGCCTGACATCACATGAAACACAGGGAGTGCACAACACATGCACACACGCCACCAGACTGACACGCATCTGTACATCTCCACCACTGCAGTGATAATGTCACCATCCATATCACATCTGGCAATCAGCCTCCTACATGTCAGTGTGACATGCATCCATGTTGCATCACAGTTGCACACTTGTCACATACACACACATGCACATGTACACATTGCAGATACATGCAGCAGGAACCCCCATCCATGTGTGGCACCACAAACATGCCACAGTACATACACATAATTTTCAAATGTGAGCACCCACACATGCATTTGGCCAGCATGCTTGTCAACACATACACCATCGATGTATCTCACACATGAGAGGAATCACATGTGGCTGGTTCACGTCCCTGTACATACGCATCCATACATGGCCCTACAAAGACATATGTTGAACCTGCACACTCCTGGCACACCACAACACACACAGCGTACAATCAGTAGGCATGTACACTTACCGCTCGACTCCAGACGGGTCTGCCTCTCAAGGACCTGGACGTGGAGTGCTGGGCATATGTGTTCCAGGACCCTCATTTGGTGGTCAGACAGGTGGCCCCAGCACCCCTTGGCATCCGCTGCCTTCAAGAGGCGCTGGGCCTTGTCGAGGGTCCTGAACCTGAAGTCCTCCCAGCGCTTCCGTACGTGTTGAATGTCGCGGACTGCCACCCCCTCCGCGTTGATGGCAGTCACGATGTCCATCCAGATCCTCTTCCGTCCTTCATTGTCGGCGCGCAAACTTCCAAAGAGGGCATCATACTGCCCCAGGACATGCTCCACCAGGACACCAACGTCACTTGCACTGAAGCTGGTGGCCTTCTGCCTCTCTGGCTGGGGGTTGCCAGTGATGCCAGATGGTGTAGACATAGCAACCCCAGAGGTGGGTGGGCAACTGAGTCCGGGGACTGGGCTGTGGAGGGATGGTGTCCCAGTCGGGAGTCTTCAGTTCCAGCAGGAGTGGTCACAGCAACTGCAGCGTTGGCTGACGTGCAGGCACCAAATAGCAGGGCACGTGGGCAGCAGGCAGGCAGCAGCAGATGGCAGGTGGGTGTGTGCTCAGGGATCTGGGGGGCAGGAATATGGCCTTCTGGGCAGGAGTGTGGTCTTCCATGTGTTGTTGCGTGGCCAGCTTGATAAGGAGTGATTTGGCACGTGAAAAAATTGCACATCAGCGTGTAATTCGAGGAAAGGCCATTAGCGCGTAAGCACGTCTGTGATGTCTGTGATGTTACTCGCGCAGGCGTTTCCCGCATGACGTGGGCATAGTGGTTCAGTGCGTGAAAAAACTGCACGTCCGCGTGTGAATGCGTGTAATCCAAGAAAAGGGCCTATGCGTGTAAGTGATGCGACGCGCTCGGGCATTTCCCTCAGCACGGGGTAAAGGTGAGCGGGGCCAGCGGTTCGCTGTACGTGCCTTTCGTGGAGACCGACATGTGTTGGTATTTCGTGTTGTTTCACGCACCATCACAACTTCAAAGCAGATCAAGTACGTATCTCTTCTTTTGGCGGGGGTATGGGCTATGCGTGTTTTTCATCATCACGCTAGTCTGACGGTGCTATTTTTCCCACTGCGGGTGCCCCTTTGTATCGCACCCGTTTTCGAAGCTGCAGGGTTGCGTACACAGTTTTACTGCAGTTTTGGGGTGCCTGAGCGTTGCATGACCCGTCACTACATCACCGGGGTCACATGTAGCATTGCAGGTACAGGGGTGCTCTTAACATCTTCCATCCCACCTCCTTCACCCCAATTGCCCATTGGCACTCCTCCATCTGTGCCGGCACTACTCCATCTGTACAATGGTTGGGAGGCCATCAAAGGTGAGGGGCGCCTCAGCTGGGCGTCCTCCTCGTGGCGTGCGTGGTCAGGGACGTGGCTGGGGTGACCAAGGAGTAGGGGGACTCCAGGGTGTCCAGGGTGGCCGCAGAGGGGGAAGAGGCAGGGGTGCGCCACTTGAGCACGATGTTGTGCCATATGTCGGTGCAGTCATCCCACCACCACCTGTGGTTCCAGGAGATGCAGCTTCTGCATCTGGCACTGGCGCCCGTGTGACCCGGCAGTCCAGTTGTGGACACCACCACCCAGGCTCAGGGTCTGCCAGCGCAGGCTGCATTGGCACTTGAAGAGTCCTTGGGAGATTTCCAACACTGCAGGAGGGAAACCGTAGGTGCACGCAGGCTGCCCTGACCGAGACATGTGTCCCTGGGGCAGTAATGTCATCTGCTGCCCCGAACAGCCGGATGTTGGCAAGTGCAGGGGCAGATGCAGCCAACAACACCCCGGCTGTGAGTCTGCCAACCATGACAGTCCCGGTCAATGACCCTGCCACAGCAGATGTTGCTGCGCAGGGTCCATTAGAGGGCACCCAGCTGCACCTGATGCAAGTCAGGCCTTTGGTCGTACCTCCACCTGCCACTCCCTTGGCTCAATCCACCTGTGCCACTGGCCATACTGATCAGGACAGCATTTGCCAGCCAGGGTCTGTGCCACAAACCAAGAGGAGGAAGGTTGCACCTGCAGCATAGGCTGGGACCCCACACACAGCCACGACCTCCTGCATGTCGAGGAAGAAGCCTTTCTGCAACCAGGAACTGGACTACCTTGTGGACTATGTGCGGGACCAGAGCCTTGACATGCTAGTTGTGCCTAATTGTCAGACTACGGCTGCCCACCGTGATACCCACTGGAAGCAAGTTGCGGAACATGTGAGTGCATTCGGCCATGAGGTGCGCACGGCGCAAGAGTGCAAAAAGCGTTGGAATGACCTCAAATGCAGCGCTAAGGCTAAGCGTGCCTCACATTACAACTTGACTCTGGTGACTGGCAGTGCCCCTGCACCTGAGGAGAAAGACCTCCCTCCGCATGAGTCACTCGTTGCAGAGTTCATACCACCTGAATCGGTCGAAGGAGTGGGAGAGATGCCGGACTTTGATGCCCAGTCCAGTGAGTGTTGCTGCGTGTTTGGTGAGGACATGTGTGTTTTACTTGTGCGATGTGTTGTGCATGACTGCCACTACATGTCACGTGTACATGGTTCTGATGTGCAAGTAATGGAATGCTTCACTGATGCATGGATGCTATGCTGGATCGTGGACATGTGGAGCGGACGGGGACTGTCCGCATCACCACTATTGCACCCTACTCACATGCTGGTCACCAGGATGCCCCTCCGGTCCATGTTCCAGCTCACTGGCCCTTCTGCATGTAGCCTGGGGTGACCTTCCTCTCAGCCCAGGGACTATCTCATAGCATGACTGACGTGCATGTGTCCTCTGCATACATGTGGGTACTCCATGTAGGCATGCTCCCTTGCCCCTCCACCCCCCCTCTGCACCCCAATTCCACCTTTGCACTGGTCTGCTTCAATTTTGCCGTTGAGTACTTACCTGTTCATGCGTCCTGTGTACATGCTAACTTCCACCGGCCAATCTGCCAGACATATGCTGTGTGGTACATCCTTTGTACTTGATGCAGGGTGGTACATCCTTTGTACTTGATGGAGGGTGTCTCACTTGGACAGTGCAGAGGTCAGATGCCCCGCAGGGACATGAGTGCCCATTCATGCTCTATGTGTATTCCACGCATGCCCCTATGTGTCCTTGACAGGATGATCATTGTAGTACGAGTCCAGGGTGACCTACATTGCATGGCATTTCATCAGCCTTCCTATGGCTGCTCTGGCTCAGTCCTGCATCGCACACATGTTTAGGGTGTGACAGTCTGTGTGGGTCACAGGCCTCAGTCTGTTTCATGGCCAATGACTCTGTCCAACGGGTGTAGTGTCTTCTTCACACGTGGGTGTACTCCGGAGGTTGCATCATGTGTCCTGCTTACTGTCCCATCATAATTTGCTGTGTTGTCACTTGACTCACATGATGCAGTTGATGCTAGTCAACACTGTCTGTCAATACACAGGTCTATGGTCATCCTTTTGATACCATGCAAGGCATCCCTGCATTTGCACTTGGGGGGAGGGGTGGTTTGCTTGTCGCCATGCTACCCATTGAATGCACATTGCACGTGATGCCTCAAGTTGACCTTGCACTGCCTTCACATTTTCATATACGCATCATGAAGCACTTGTACATGTAGATAGTGACTAACGTACAAATTTGCTGCACTGCATCGATCCACTTCTGAGCAATATGACACCATTCTACATGCCTAATAACAGAAGCAATGTCAAGTTGACCCAGCATGCATGGCAGGTTCTCTTTTGTGTGCGACATGTCTGCTTGATGTGTTTGGTGTCTGTGTGATGTCTGTGTGTGTGTGTGTGTTGTATGCTTCTAACATGTGTAGTGACCTTTTTTCTCTCTACTTTTCAGATGATGACGCAATGGAGCCAGAGGATGGTGTTGTCATGCCAGGCACAGGGTTGTTATCATTACAGCAACCCGGCACAAGTGGGGATCGTGGGGTGGTAGGCCACGAAAACCCACATGTGCTACAGTCCATCTTGTCTCTGGCTGGCAATGAGTCCAGCCCTGATGACCACTCTGACGTCCATGTCGAGTTGGATGTGCATCAGGTCCATATGTCAGGGGTGAGTGATTCTGATGTGGGCACTCCTCTGTCCGCGACACCTGCACTGAGGGGTCAGACAGAACCTCCGCCTGTGGTGGATCGGGACACAGGGTTACCCTCCACACCAGTCACTGACGTGCCTGGGACATCATGTCGACGGGGGCATGTAGTCGTGCAGCCGTGGGCGGTGCCAACACAACGAGGACACCCGGTCCTTGGGTCCCGCAGGGGTCAAGCCCAGCAACGCGGTCTCTGCGCGCAACCACTGTATACTGAGTGGGAGCAAGACATGACTGCCAAATCTGAACACCAGGGGCAGCAATGGAGAACATCGCTGTGAGCATGGAGCGTGTGGCCCAATCCGTGCTCCCCCTGCTAGGCAGGTGCTTCTCCAGCAGCAGGCGGCACGGTCCAGGGCCCGCTCGCTCAGGCTGGGCATGGAAGCCTCAGACAGGGCACTCCAGGCTGAAATGTTGTCTCTGCATCAAGCAGAGGCACACATGGAGGCCCTGAGGCAGGAGTATGCTTCCCTCAGATCCACTCTGGGTGTCCTTCTGATGCCCAGAGGGAGCGGTCAGAGGAGAGGTTTGCGCAGCTTGAGAGTACCATCTCGGCTGTGCTACATGCTTGCTGGGAGGTGCATCAGTTGTCCAGCCAGGTCTTGCAGGAGGAACTCTGTGTTACACGTGCTACCTTGCAAGAGGAAGCATGTGTATCACAGGAGGTTCTGCATGCAGACCTATGTGTCATCGCCACACAGAACCAGGTTCACCCATCCGGCAGACTTGCTACCGACGAGGGGCAAGCTGCGGCTAGGCGTGGTCAGGCTCCTGTGCCACGTCCTCCTTTCCAGGAAGAGCCAGACTCGGACGACAATGTATCTCCCACATAGGTCGGGCTGTGCAGGCGTTGAGCCCATGGACTTTTTTTTTCTCCTCAACATTATCGCATGTTGGTGTTGAGCAGCACTCTGTACCTCCCCCCTCCTGGGTGCCCCCCCCCGGCTCATATGTGGCCATTTTTTATTTTTATTTTAGTTTAGTTAGTTAAGTTTCAATTTGATAGTTAGTTTAATTAGATAATGTAGGTTTTCATAGTTAGTGTAATTAGTTAAAATAGTTTAAAATTGCTTGTCTATTTTGCTTTCATGTGACGGTGCAGTGCTTTGTGGCTTTTGAAAGCATCCACTGTCTGTTCCAGCTGGGCCCTTCAAGCTTGTCTTGTGTATGTGTTTGCAGCTTGGGGTCATGACTCACATATGTCACTCCTGCTTCCCTTATCCATGGGCTCCCAAGGATGGTTCGGTGTAACAGCCTATTACACAAGGGCTTTGGACTGTCATATCTGTGGCATGTCTACTGCTGTCCTACTTGTGTTAACACCCCTAGAGGGGATAATAGGGGTGTTATTGACCACTGTTCTTCTTTTGCTAGATGGGGGGTTTCATGATTCATGTGTACATTATTTGCTATACATTGTGTAGTATGTTTCTTATCTTTACTGTACATGTGCTTGTTGCAATTCATGCTGTAGATAGTGTGTACCACACTTTGCCTGTGAAAGACGCACTGATGGTGTGATTTCTGATGTACGTCTATGACATGGTCCAGTCATGAAATGCCTGAAGAGACACACAAAGGTGATTTTAAAGCATTAATCATGTGTTTCCTGCCATTTCTGCAGGGGGATGAGCCTCCAGACCACCTTTGCCAGCAGACATGGCCCATTGGATGCCTGGAAGCTGGCCACGTTTGGTGGTTCCGACATGCGCATGTGTGCGCAAGCAGAGGCACAGGGATTGTGCTCATACATCCAAAAAAAGATGATGTGTTTCAAGGGACTCCAGGCAAGGTGAGCAGCACAGGGGGGGGGGGGGACACCGCAGCCAACCTTCAACCAGGCCAGTAGCACAGCACATGCATGCTTAATAGTAGCACTGACGGTGAGCTTGGACAAATGTGGGTGTTGAAGTGCACAATACAGCTGAGATGTGTTGGTGGACTAATGGCTAGTTGATGGGAAAGTTGTCTGGGGCACCTGCAGGGGCAGTGGCATATACCCTCTGGTTGACCATGGTCCATTGAGGCAGTTGTATTAGCCATGTAGCGTTCCAAGACATGGAAAGAAGTAGCTCACAGGGACAGACAGCGAGGGACAGACTCGTGTGCAGTGCATTTCATTTCCATGTAGAATTTGACACGTGCACTATCTACTTTATTTCTGTTATGGTGGAACACGACTTGTTCTGAAGTCCTACCTTGCTATATGTATCTGGCTGCTTACTCAGGGAACATTGCATGTTGTGTGAATCGTGACACATTGGTCTTCCATTTGCCACGCACCCACCGGCGCATGACTTACTGCATTGACTGTGTGTGAACCATCACAGGGGGAATGTTACGTATGGGTACGAAGCACCACACCAGATTGTTTGTTTGTAGAGTAGTTTGTTACTTTGGGGCATATATGGTGGTGTGTTTGTGTGTTATGGGCATGCACAGATTAGTAACCGTGGCTCTCTTTGCAGCATTGAACTGCTCCTGTTACCGGACCAGAGAGTGCGCAGGCAGGAGGCCAGCACTCACCCCAAAGATAAGTTTCTCTTTGACTTCCATTTGAGTAATTTGGTACTATATGCATGATGAACAAGTTTGGTCTAATTGTGTATGTGTTAATGTGATAAGCAAGTGTTGTGAGCACAAGGGTTTCCTCAATTTTTTTTAAGGGGGCTGTGGTATGTGAGGAGAGATACAGCAGAAAAAAAACCGTACATATACCACTAGCTACCCACCTCTAACACACCGAAAGGTGGCTACTTGTCAGAAATGTACCTCACAGTAGGAATTTCATAGGATTATATCTCCCACCATAGACAAAGAAATGTGTTTAGCATATTTTAATTATTATATCAAACAGCATGGTAAAACAACATAAAAACCTATTTCCAGCGTTCGTTATTTGTAGAAACACAAATGGGCGGAAGAAGCAGACACCAAAACATTTGCAATGTACAATTTGCGTGATGTTAGTAATGGTGTATTTTGATCACATTTTCAATTATACAACAACATGACATAATAGCGTCAACATTTGAATATGTTTCTAGGGAGAAGGACAACACTGTTGCAGTTTAAAGCTCGTCAGTAAAGTCTTCAGGACGCGATAGGTTAAAGAAACACGTTACACTGGCAACATGGCGCCTATGTGTCAGTGTGGTGACCTAAAGAGATAAATAAAAATTGTTTTACTCAAACATGATAAAAACAGTGATGCTGGTGTTTGTGTGCCTACAAAACAAGTAGCCAGGTTGCTAACCTTAAAAGTGATTTCTTTTGGTGTGATGGGCAAAGCGATTGCATGAATCAATTTAATTGAGGCGGCAGACCAGTCCGTCTTAAGAATTCAAGCTGTAAACCAATACATACATTTATTTAGATTTTTGTTGAAACAAGTAACATATTGAACCAACAATAGTTACATTTTGATATATGAATCAATCATATTTACCACTTTATGTGTAAGGCAGGGATTTTTGTTTCAAGTTCTGCAGAGAAATTTCAGTGGTGTACCGAGTTTCTATAGTATTCCGGATACTACATGTCCCATAATGCATCATGGAATCTAAAAAAATTGTGAAAAGCCTTTCAATTTCACAGGTTTCACCTGATTTACGTTTCTTTCAAGCATTTAAGTGGCAGGGAGTAACACTTACTTGGCCATAATGATCCCCAAGGCTGTCTTGCATTGTTATATATTGGGTTAGATATTTGAAACCGCTCGCGTGTCAGTGAATGGCTCTGTGTGGGAGACAAAGGCACCAGAGAGTACAATTAGACTCTCTGTACGTTTTTGAGCAACAATCAAGTGTGGCATGGATTTCAAAGCAGGCTTACCTGTCGTGTGTGCATTCGCCTTCACAAAATCGCTTCACCCTGTGGCTTTTTCCTTGGTTGAATAATGGTGTAAGCCAAATGTCATTCGTTGACATCGAAAGAGGACTGCTAAGTCCAGTCCATTCGTGTGTGTAGTAGAGGAAGGACTTTCCTCAGTATTAGAAAGGGGTCGGCCATTTTTGAGTGTATATGGATCCTATGAAGGTATACTTAACACTGCAGTAAATAATGATCTGCTTGCTAGTTCTCAGTAAGGGGGTGTGTATAGTGTGTCAAATACATTTTTTCTTTTAGATCAAATTTGTGCACACAATGGTTATGCATTATATGACAATTTTAGACAAGGCATCACCCTCCAGCAGACATGATAGACATAAATGGCAATGAGATCATATTTCATTAACCCCCCACTGGTTGTCTGAGCTATTAGTGGATAAACAGACTCCACTCTATGGCAATATTTAGACCGGACTGGACTGTATTGAGATTATAAATCCATTTTTGCTCCATTTTTTTAAGGAACAGATCCCTATTCCCTCCCCGTGGGTGAGCTTTAGATGTCTCAATAACAAACCAAAATATATCTTTGCATGTGTGTTTCGCTTGTAAATAATGGGCCACCAAGGGTTTATCCGGAGTACCATTCCGTATGGCTGAGCGATGTTTGCCAATTCGTAATTTCACTGACCTGATCGTTTTGCCTATATAGATTAACCCACAAGGGCATTTTATCCCATAGACGTTACATAGACGATGTGTTCATGCTTTGGCACGGAAGCCAGGACCAACTAGATCTCTTTTTAATATGGCTCAACAGCCAAACTCTAACCATCAAATTCACCATGTCATCAAGCACTGACAATATAGCCTTTCTTGATCTGAAAATCTTCAAAAAGGATAATCAAATGGGTACTACATTATTCAAAGAACCCACAGACAAGAACACGCCTTTATTGTTCAGTAGCTTCCATCCGTCTAGTCTATGGGAAAATTTACCCTATGGACAATTTCTTAGAATCCTACGGAACTGTAGTGAATTGGCTGACTTTAAAATCAATAGCCAGTTCTTGAGCGAAAAACTTAAACAGAGACAATATCCTCGGAAAATAATCAAGAGATCTATGAAGAGAGCACGTAACGCAAACCGCGAAGTGATCCTTCAGAAACACACAAAACCACAAGATGATAGAATTACGTGTGTCTCATCTTTTTCGCCCCTGAGTAATGACCTAAGAAGGGTGATACTAAAAAATTGGAAAATCATTCATACCGATGATTTTCAACCAAGTTGTCCTAGATTTGCCTTCAAGCGGATGCCGAATCTGCGGGATAAATTAGTACACACTTACCCTATTAACAACATTGAGACACCCATTCAATCTACATTATGGGAACTGCCACCAGTCAGTGGTCATTATGCATGCGGACATTGTTCAGTCTGCCATTTGACCAAGAATTTGAAACAGATTCATCTGTATGACAGGCTATGCAAATACCAATCCTTCTCAAATTGCCTGACTAAATGGGTGATCTATGGGATAAAATGCCCTTGTGGGTTAATCTATATAGGCAAAACGATCAGGTCAGTGAAATTACGAATTGGCGAACATCGCTCAGCCATACGGAATGGTACTGCGGATAAACCATTGGTGGCCCATTATTTACAAGCGAAACACACATGCGAAGATATATTTTGGTTTGTTATTGAGACATCTAAAGCTCACCCACGGGGAGGGAATAGGGATCTGTTCCTTAAAAAAATGGAGCAAAAATGGATTTATAATCTCAATACAGTCCAGTCCGGTCTAAATATTGCCGTAGAGTGGAGTCTGTTTATCCACTAATAGCTCAGACAACCAGTGGGGGGTTAATGAAATATGATTTCATTGCCATTTATGTCTATCATGTCTGCTGGAGGGTGATGCCTTGTCTAACATTGTCATATAATGCATAACCATTGTGTGCACAAATATGCTCTATAAGAAAAAATGTATTTGACACACTATACACACCCCCTTACTGAGAACTAGCAGGCAGATCATTATTTACTGCAGTGTTAAGTATACCTTCATAGGATCCATATACACTCAAAAATGGCCGACCCCTTTCTAATACTGAGGAAAGTCCTTCCTCTACTACACACACGAATGGACTGGACTTGGCAGTCCTCTTTCGATGTCAACGAATGACATTTGGCTTACACCATTATTCAACGAATAATAAAAAGCCACAGGGTAAAGCGATTCTGTGAAGGAGAATGCACACACGACAGGTAAGCCTGCTTTGAAATCCATGCCACACTTGATTGTTGCTCAAAAACGTACAGAGAGTCTAATTGTACTCTCTGGTGCCTTTGTCTCCCACACAGAGCCATTCACTGACACGCGAGCGGTTTAAAATATTTAACCCAATATATAACAATGCAAGACAGCCTTGGGGATCATTATGGCCAAGTAAGTGTTACTCCCTGCCACTTAAATGCTTGAAAGAAACGTAAATCAGGCGAAACCTGTGAAATTGAAAGGCTTTTTGCATTTTTTTTTAGATTCCATGATGCATTATGGGACATGTAGTATCCGGAATACCATAGAAACTTGATACACCACTGAAATTTCTCTGCAGGACTTGAAACAAAAATCCCTGCCTTACACATAAAGTGGAAAATATGATTGATTCATATATCAAAATGTAACTATTGTTGGTTCAATATGTTACTTGTTTCAACAAAAATCTAAATAAATGTACGTATTGATTTACAGCTTGAATTCTTAAGACGGACTGGTCTGCTGCCTCAATTAAATTGATTCATGCAATCGCTTTGCCCATCACACCAAAAGAAATCACTTTTAAGGTTAGCAACCTGGCTACTTGTTTTGTATGCACACAAACACCACCATCACTGTTTTTATCATGTTTGAGTAAAACAATTTTTATTTATCTCTTTAGGTCACCACACTGACACATAGGCGCCATGTTGCCAGTGTAACGTGTTTCTTTAACCTATCGCGTCCTGAAGACTTTACTGACGAGCTTTAAACTGCAACAGTGTTGTCCTTCTCCCTAGAAACATATTCAAATGTTGACGCTATTATACCATGTTGTTGTATAATTGAAAATGCGATCAAAATACACCATTACTAACATCACGCAAATTGTACATTGCAAATGTTTTGGTGTCTGCTTCTTCCGCCCATTTGTGTTTCTACAAATAACCAACGCTGGAAATAGGTTTTTTATGTTGTTTTACCATGCTGTTTGATATAATAATTAAAATATGCTAAACACATTTCTTTGTCTATGGTGGGAGATATAATCCTATGAAATTCCTACTGTGAGGTACATTTCTGACAAGTAGCCACCTTTCGGTGTGTTAGAGGTGGGTAGCTAGTGTGTTAATGTGAGTAGTACAGTTTTGTGCATTCCCTACTTTCCTGTGTCAATCCTACTCCCCTCTCCTGCCCTCATTCCGGTTATCCAGTATACCAATGCCTGTCCTGACTGCATATCCATGACCCTCCTTCCCCACCAGGGTCTCAGAGGCCTGTGTGAGTTTGACCTTGCAGGCACCCAGACCACGGTGGGAGTGGTTGGTTCGTGCCACTCCTGCACCTGTACACGTGAGCTGTGACAGTACACATCAGTTTGTGGTGCATCATTCTATGTTATGTACCACACATGCTACACATCCTGTTGTGACATTGTTTTACTGTGCTACCTTGGTTGTTAGATCATTGTGGTAGTACTTGGGCTTTGTGACGTACTGCTACTTCAAGTCATCTACTGGAGGCTCTTCTGTTTTGTTTTGCTGCCTGCAGGCTTTTTCTTGGCTTCTGTGTTGGCCTGCTTTGAGTTCTCTTTGATTTGAAGTTTTTGCAAGTCAAGGTGGCCTCTGAGGATGCTGGACACTTTTTACACACAAGGTGGAAGATGGTGACAAAGGGGAAGGGTGATCCTGTGGCCAGGTCAACTTCAAGGATGAAGGCTACATAACCCAGGCACAGTTGTTCAGTGGGTCATGGTGATTTGTGAGGGAGGGGGGGTATTTTGTTGTTGACAGTTGCCTTGCCCTACAGTGTGATGGGCACCCTGACATTGTAATTGTGGTATCCTATGTACATGATGTATTCTGCTGATCAATGCCTGTTCATGTGTTGTGTTTATCTTTCAGGTGTGAGGGGATATATGCGGTTTGACATACTGGGGTGTGCACATGGTTAATGTTCACATGTGATGTGTAGAGGACACTGATGGTCACTTGATTGCACATGCATGTATTGACTGCATGTCCCTACTGACACACACACTCGCACTATGATCCACAACATGTACAACCACCCTTCCATGTCCACATGTACACTCAGTTTGCCTTCTGGGGCCCATTGTGTCCCTGCAGCACATAATCTATGACGATTTGTGGATCCTGTACATGCGTAATTTGCTTTTTGATGTAGTTTGTCGTTTTGATGTGATCCTCAGGGTGTGCATCACACACAATGGCTGGTCACTATGCTGTGTGCTGAGCAGTGTGTTGCAGGAGATGGACACAGCACACGGAATCTGCAGTGTTGATTTTGCAATGCACAATGTGCATGTAAACAGGCATTCATTGTTATGTTACAACTACAACTGTTGGAATGCATTTGGGTATGACTTATTTTGGGTGGGAGGTTGTTGGTCAGTCATTTCCTCTGATTCCATGTCAGGTGTTAGGGAGAATTCTCTGGTTAGGCTGAATTTCCTAACCTAGTGAGTCCCCCAGCAGCTTTGCTGGATTCCTGGAGTTTGTTTTTTCCATCCTGCCAAGAGTCAGACTCTTTTCTCCCACTCTTGGACATGATTTGTGGTAAATTGCTTTGAATGTCAATGTGTTTGATGGGCTATGGGGTCTTTTATTCCATAGGGCCTCATGTGTTTTGCTATGTGTGTTACACCACACCCTCCGTGCCGTAAAACTGGGGTGTCCTAGCGGATCCCCACCATAGACTCCATACCCTGGGACTGACTACTGTCTCCCAGGGCATGTAAAGTCACCATTGGCTTTACTAGACCTACATTTACTAACAGAACCCGTACAAACCATCCTATTGTGGACATACTGGTAGGGGTAATTCGATTACCCCTGGTCTGTTGTTCGAGGGGGCACTGTCCCATCCCCCCTCGTCGAGTTTTGGCTGGTGGCAGTTGAAAGTACTTTTTATATTCGACCCCTAATATATTCCTATGGGATTCTTCCCATGTTGGAGGCTAATACTTTTTCACATTGATCTCTAACATACCACCAGTTTATTTATCTTAAATAAATCCACCGGTTGGTATTTTCTGCCAGAACTTGTTTTTTTTAAAATGGCGTATTATTTCGCCTCTGTAACTCCGAACCAAAGGTTGAGCCCTTTGTTCCACTTTTGGCGGGCTTCTACACAGAAGCCCCCCAAAGTGGTGCCATTCTGTCTGGGTACCACAGGGGGTGTGGGAGGGGGTTTAGGCACCCGGGACTGAGTTGCCTTGCCAACTCAATTCGCACTCTGGTGTGATTAGCCCAAGTGGTGAGCCGCCCCGCTCACCACTTACCGTGGTTTGATTGACAGCTAGGCTGAATGAATGGGGGTTTTCTGCATAAAAGCAGGGCTTTTGGGACTGGATTTTCAGAAGTTGCCACAGGACCTAAGAATCCGATGAGGGTAAAGCTGAGCCGACCTGCAACGATGACACCTCCGGTGGAGCCCTGCTGAACCGACTCACCACTTCCCAACGACAGAGGAGATCTCCCTGCTGGAGAGTCTTCTTCCCCTGACTGGTGGGAACAACCAGTCCCTTTGCTTTTTCTTCGCTTCCAGGGCGTAGTGGTCGAATTGCCCGTGCTGAGCACCCCGGCAACCGGATAGCCACTAGCCCGTACCGCGACCAAAAGGTGGCGCCTTGTGATGGAGAACTCCGCGGCTGGTCTCTTCCCTGGTGGTGCAACGATCTTCAACTTTCCTTCGACGACGAGACCATCTCATCTCTTGGCAAAGCCCCGACTTGCATCCACCACCAGGAACAACTGCCCCCGCCGGAGCTGTCTCTTCACTTACAAGGTACTGTGTCCGCCTGGCTTCCCTTGTGACGGTCAGCGTGAGGTGTCTTAATACTTACCTTTCCATTGGGTCGCCTCAAGACCTTCTTAACTTTTTGTTCTAAACTGGTCCAACCTTTCTGTGACAAATTGCTACAAAGACTCGAAGTGCATTTCCACTGTGATACTTTTTGGGACATATCGCCTCGCCTCTCTCCGAGTGGGCCTGGCCTCTGAACTTTGTGATCTACAGTAGACCCTGCCTTACTTGTCTCGCATTTGCTTCGTAAAAGTGTTGGTACCGAGTTGGTTTCATACCCTGCCTTTTCTCTCCCGTTCTAACGAATATTAGAGTGCCATCTAGGTTAAAGCATTCACCTCTGTCTTCTAGACTTGTCTAAATATTGTTAGGGGATCAATATACTTATAGTAATTGTAATTGAAGTTGTTTGCCGTATTAGTGCCAGTGTGTTTTTCGTAGATGTGTTTTTATAATAAATAATTATATATCTTTACACCGAAGCTCTGTTCCGTGTCTGCTTGTTCTACTGTGTAAATTGCCCTATCTTGTATAATCCACATACTGCCTAACTTTTCTTGAGAGAAGTCTGACTGCTCAGCCACAGCTACCAAGTGAATCTGTGTGGTACAGACTGCTACCAAGTGGGTTTACTGCCAAACACCTGTAGTCCTAAATCTTTTGCAGTGGTCGCAGAGGGAACTGCACAGGTTTCCGCCTAACATCAGGCATCATTGCTTGATGCCACTTTACATTTTTCACATGTCAGTGTGTCCCTTATTGGTACTGTGTTGGTGTTTTGCTATTGCTTGCCATGTTATTTTGTGGTTTGGGAGGGTTTGGGTGACATACCAGTGATAGTCATGGCCTGTTTTGCAGGTCTGTGTGATTCACACCTTGCATGTGTGCCTTTTGGTCACACAGGATTGCTTATCTTTAAGTAGCTAGGGATACACACAATGTGGTACTTCCATGGCAACAGTCTCAGGGTGGTAAGGTTGTGACAGTTGACTGTCTCTTTGTCATCATCGATTGTCAACTGGTATGTGGCAGGCCTTTCTGCACTCCGCAGGGGTGGGAGTTTAGGTGAAAAATGTGGCCCCAGCTGGGTCTGGGCTGCCTCGCCATGTGCCCTATCCCCTCCCAAGGGCAGCACCTGTGCCTGTGGTTGGGGATGTGGTGGCACCACCACTTCCACCGTTACGCCCTGCCGTGTTGCAACATTGTGCAGGACACATGCTGCCACAATGATCCTGCACACTACTGGGGGTGCATAGAGTAGCTGCCCGCCAGAGCGGTCCAGGAAGCGGAAGCGTGACTTGAGCACTCCGAATGTGCGCTCCACTATGGCCCTGGTTGCAATATGGGCTGCGTTGCATCTTACCTGGGGTGTTGTGGTGGGGTTCCGGATTGGCGTCATCATGTGGTTGCTCAGAGGGTGGGCACTGTCCCCTCGAGAGGTGATAATGGTTGTGAATATTGGGGTTTGTGTATTTGTGTGTGTGTGACATGCATGCATGTGCACAGGCATTTGTACACATCTAGGAGGCATGTGTCGCCATGCTGCTCAGCTTCCATGGCCCGGCTCAGGGACATTCTGTATATGAAACTGTCATGGGTGGAGCCAGGGTAGTTTGCATAGACAGAGGTGATGATTCCCTTTGCATCGCATACCACCTGTACGTTGATGGAATGCCAGTACTTGTGGTTTCGGTAGATGTGCTCAATGGCCCTAGGTGGACGTTGGGCCACATGGGTACAAACTATGGCACCAAGCACTTTGGGGAAGTGTGCCACCCTGTAAAAGTCCTGGACCACGGCCTGCCTTTCTGCAGGTGTTCTGGGCATGTATATGTGCCTGTGGACTGATTGCCAAGAACTGCTTTAGGCAGCGTGACTGCATGGCATGTGAGACCCCCCCACTATGGCAGTAGTCCGCTGAAATGACCCAGTGGCCAAAAAATGCAGGACATTGAGCACCTTCTCCAAGGGGCTCAATGTTTGGGAGCAGAGGGTGGGGGATGTAAAGTCATGGTACGTGTATTTTGGGGGGTACGCGGGGAGTTTCACATGCGATACTCCATGCGAGAGCGGGGTACGTGTATTTGGGGGATACACAGGGAGTTTTACACACGATTTGGCATCATGAGCCATCCCGGGTGTGCAGTTCCGCCATCCACATGCCCTGCAGGCAGCCCACACCACAGGGGACTACCCTGCAACCCTCACCATGCCCTGCAGGCAGCCCACATGGCACCATGCACTTGTGAGCACACTTGTGAGCCCTGACTCATGTCCCCCACCCATCCACCCACCCCCAGTGATGGGCACCTTCCAGCAGGCCCCGACTCATGTCCCCCTGTACCCCCACCCTCCCCCAGTGACGGGCACCTGCCAGCAGGCCTGACTCATGTCCCCCCCCAACTCACCTACCCACCATTGACGGGCACCTGCCAGCAGGCCCCGACTCATGTCCCCCCACCCACTCACCCACACACCATTGACGGGCACCTGCCAGCAGGCCCCGACTCATGTCCCCCCAACACATCATCACCATCCACACTCATGGCCCTCATGGCCCTCATGGCCACCCAAATCCCACCCCATGCCACTCCAGTCAAAACATCCAACCAAGTATTCCATCCACCCCACATTGAAATCCCCATGTCATGATAGATCCCAACTGACAAGTATGCACATCAATACATGTCCGTCACACACACAATGGGTGCAAGTGAATGAGTGGCAGTGTAAAATTAACACATGGCATCACACTCCCCAACACACATATCATTTGAACCCACACACATGCGCAAATTAACAGGAATGTTGCAGCAGGCAGCACCATCCATACACATACAACAGCATGAGCATCCGAAGGTTAGCCTGACGTCACATGCAACACGTGCCACCAGACATACATGCATCTGTACATCTCCACCACCTGTCGCAGTGATATCACCGCCATCCATGGTGTATCACAGTTGCACACTTGTCAAATACACACACATGAACATGTACATTGTGCACATACATGAAGGTGGAACCAGCATCCATGTGTCACACCACATCCATGCCACAGTACAAGCACAGAAATGTAAACATGTGTGTACCCACACATGCATTTGGCCACCATGCATTTGAACTCATACACCATTGATGTGCTTCACACATGACTGAACTCACATGCGGCAGGCTCATGTCCCTGTACATACACATCCATACATGGGCCTACCAAGACATATGTCCAACCTGCACACTCCTCGCACACCTCAACATGCACAGCGTCCAATCAGTACGCATGTACACTTACTGCTCGACTCCGGACGGGTCTGCCTCTCAAGGAACTGGAGTTGGAGCGCTGGGTGTATACGTTCCAGGACCCTCATCTGGTTGTCAGTAAGGCGGACCTGGCACCCCTCAGCATCCGCTGCCTTCAAGAGGTGCCGGGCCTTGCTGAGGGTCCTGGACCTAAAGTCCTCCCAGCGCATCCGACGTGTTGCATGATGCGGGCTGCCACCCCCTCCACGTTGATGGCAGCCACAATGTCCTTCCAGATCCTCTTCCGTCCTTCATTGTCGGCCCGTGAACTTCCAAAGAGGGCATCATAATGCCCCAGGACTTGCTGCACTAGGATGCCAACTTCATTGGCACTGAAGCTGGTAGCCCTCTGCTTCTCGAGGCAGGTGTGCATGGGCAACTGGGTCCTGGGGCTGGGCTGTAGAGCGATGGAATACCAGTCGGGAGTCTTCTGTTCCAGCAAGGGTGGTCACAGCAACTGGACCCCTGCAGATGGCTGATTTGCAGGCACCAAATAGCAGGGCACGTGGCCAGCAGGCAGGCAGGCAGCAGCAGATGGCAGGTGGGAGTGTGCTTGGGGATCTGGGGGGCAGGAAAATGGCATTCTGGGCAAGAGCATGGTCTTCCATGTGTTGTCGCGTGGCCAGCTTGATATGGAGTGATTTGGCACGTGAAAAAACTGCACATCGGCGTGTAATTCGAGGAAAGGCCATTAGTGCGTAAGCGCGTATGTGATGTGATACGTGTGGGCGTTTCCCTCAGCGTGTGAATGCATGTAATCTGAGGAAAGGGCCTAAGGAAAGGGCCTAAGGGCGTAAGAGAAGTGACGTGCACGGGTGAAAGGTGAGCAGGGCCAGCAGTTCGCTGTATGTGCCTTTCGTGGAGACTGACGTGTGTGTTGCTACTTCGTGTTGTTTTGCGCGCCATCACAACTTCACAGTGGATCAAGGACGTATCTCTTCTTTTGGCGGGGTATTGGCTACGCGTGTTTTTCATTATCACGCTAGTCTGACGGTGAGTCGCGCACACTATTTTTCCCACTGCGGGTGCTCCTGTGCATCGCATACCCGTTTTTAAGGTCATAGTAGCCTGCGTGTCCCACGCGTATGTGTGTTTCGTGTCCCTGGGTGCCACTGCGTACTGCGGGAGGTTGATTCCACAAACGTGGGCTAGGGGGTTGGGTGCATGGTTTTACTGCAGTTTTGGGGTGCCTGAGCATTGCTTGACCCGTCACTTTATCACCAGGGTCACATACAGCCTTGCAGGTGCAAGGGTGCTGTTAACATGTTGTATCCCACCCCCTTCACCCCAATTGCCCAGGACAATTGTCGTGTACACCTGCCATTGGCGCTACTACATCTGTGCCAGAAATACTACATCTGTGCCATGGATGGGAGGCCACGAAAGGTGAGGGGCACCTCAGCTGGGTGTACTTCACGTGGAGGGCGTGATCAGGGACGTGGCTGGGGTAACCAGGGAGTAGGGGGACTCCAGGGTGTCCAGAGTGGCTGCAGAGGGGGAAGAGGCAGGGTGCGCCACTTCGGCACAACGTTGTGCCACGTGTTGGTGCAGTCATGCCACCAACCCCTGCGGCTCCGGGAGATGCAGTTCTTGCATCTGGCACTGGCGCCCATTTGACCCGGCAGTCTGTTTCATCGACTGCCACGGGCCCAAGGGGAGTGGTAGCTGCAGGTGCAGCTGTGGACACCACCACCCAGGCTCACGGTCTGCCAGCACAGTCTGCGTTGGCACCTGAAGTTCCCTGGAAGATTTCCAGGAGGTCAGGAGGCACACCGTAGGTGCACGCAGGGCTGCCCTGACCGAGGCACGTGTCCCTGGGGCAGTAATGTCATCTGGTGCCCCGACCAGCCGGGTGTTGGCAATTGCATGGGCAGATGCAGCCGACACCACCCCGGTTGGGAGTCTACCATCCAGGACAGGCCCAGTCAATGACCCTGGCACAGTGGATGTTGCTGCGCAGGGTCCATTCCAGGGCAGACCAGCAGCCACTGATGCAAGTCAGGGCTTTCGTCCTCGTTCCACCTGCCACTCCCTCGGTTCAATCCACCAGCGCCACAGCCCATACTGATCAAGGCGGCATTTGCCAGCCAGGGTCAGGACCACTGTCCAAGAGGAGGAAGGTTGCACCTGCAGTAGAGACTGGGACCCCAGGCACAGCTTCAGCCTCCGGCACGTCGAGGAAGAAGCCTTTCTGCATGCAGGAACTGGACTTCCTTGTGGACTACGTGCGGGACCACAACCGTGATATGTTAGTGGGGCCGAATTGTCAAACTATGGCTGCCCATCGTATGTCCCACTGGAAGCAAGTTGCGGATCGTGTGAGTGCATTTGGCCATGAGATGCGCACAGCTCAAGAGTGCAAAAAGCGTTGGGATGACCTCAAACGCAGTACTAAATCGAAGCGTGCCTCTAATTACAACATGACTCTGGTGACTGGCAGTGGGCCACCACCTGAGGAGGAAGACCTCACTTCGCACAAGTCAGTCGCTGTGGAGTTCATACAAGCAGGAATGGTCAAAGGAGTGGGAGAGATGCTGGACTTTGATGCCCCGTCCAGTGAGTGGTGTTGCGTGTTTGTGGAGGACATGTGTGGTTTACTTGTGTGATGTGTTGTGCGTGACTGCCACTACATGTCATGTGTACATGGTTCCCATGTTCAAGTCATGCAATGCTTCTATGATGCGTGCCTGCTGTGCAGGATGCTGGACATGTAGAGCAGACCGGGACTGTCCTCATGGCCACACTTGCACCCTACTCCCATGCTAGTCACCCGACTGCCCCTCCGTTCCATGTTCCTGCTCACTGGCCCTTCTGCATGTAGCCTGGGGTGTCTTTCCTCTCAGCACTGGGACTATGGCATTGCATGACTGACGTGCATGTGTCTTCTGCCTGCATTGGGGTAACCCACGTAGGCATGCTCCCATGCCCCTTCACCCCCCCTGCACCCCAATTCCACCATGGCACTGGTGTGCATCATGTTGGCGTACTGCAATGGCCTGTTCAAGGCTCATGTGTACATGCAAACTTCCACCAGCCAACCTGCCAGACACATGCAGTGGGGTACATCCTCTGTCCTTGATGCAGGGTGTCTCACTTGGACTGTGCAGATGGCACATGCTCCGCAGGGACATGAGTGCCCATTCATGCTCCATGTGCATTCTATGCATGCCCCTATGTGTCCTTGACAGGATGATCATAGTAGTACGTGTCGAGGATGACCTACATTTCATGGCATTTGATCATCAATTCCATGCCCACTCTGGCTCAGGCCAGCATCACACACAGGTTTAGGGTGTCTCAATCTGTGTGGGGCACATGCCTCCACCTGTTTCAGGCCCACTGACTCTGTTCAACTAGTGTAGTGGCTTCTGCACACACAGGTGTACTACTGAGGGTTCATCATGTGCCTTGCTTACTGTCCCATCATCATCTGCTGTGTTGTCAGTCGACTCAGATGATGCAATTGATGCTAGTCAACACTGTCTGGCAATACACAGGTCTCTGGTCACCCTTTCGCTGCCATGCAATGCCTCCCTGCATTTGCACTTAGGGGGGATGGGGGGTGTGCTTGTAGCCAAGCAACCCATTGCATGCACATTACACGTGATGCCTGAACTTGCCCATGCACTGCCTTCACGTGTATTGGTAGACTTCTTAATGTACTTGTTCATGTAGATAGTGGGTCACATACACATGTTCTGCACTGCATCAACCCACTTATGAGCCGGGTTACACCCTTCTACATGACAACTCACTGATGCAATGTCAAAGTCACCTGGCATGTATGGACTGTTTTTCATACCTTTAGATGAGTTTATTGGTCAATGTGCGGCCTATACCAACTGGCATAGGGCACTGATTGGATGTAGCCTGCCCATCGGGTTGTGATGACTGTGGAACATCCTTCACGTGTGTATGTGTGCAATTCGACATACATCAAAGCAAACAGCATTACAGCTGCTTGCTTTGGTGTATTGGATGCTGGTCATGTTCACAATACAGGTGTATGGGGAAATGGGTGTTTTTGAATGCTTTCACATGTACATATGCAAGCAGCTTGAATGTTGTGTGGTGCAACATTGCGAGTACTCACTTATGTGTTCGTGAAAGTGTCCATTTACACATGTGTCTTCTGCAGCTTTTTTGTTGACTAATATGTAGTTGATCAACGTTTATGCTGGTGAGATTTCTACATTGCGCACATTATGTGGAACTGGCATGATCCCAAATGGTCACTGTTGTTCAGTATGTGTATGCCCAGGCTCACTTAGCTACTATGTTGTGTCCTTGCCGTGGTGATTTCCACACGGAATGATGTAATCTGGCACATTCATAGCCCAATGTGCTCGATCAGTCCCTGAGGGGTGTTGTGGAGGCCTCATGGCCTGCAGCTCGGACAGTACTGGGCGTCATGGTCCCCCATGCCTGCCCTTGCTTTGCTTGTGACATTCACTATATATATATGGCCCATGCCACCCGGTACGGGCCGAGCTGCAGATGGAAGTAGCTATATTGATGATGATGATTTAGTGATGCATGTCCGGGGTCATTGTGTGTTTGGAATCACTTGCAGCTGTGGTCACTTTGCAGTTCAGAAATGCGCATGGTGTGTTGCATCTCTTTGTTGGCATCTGTCTTTTCTGCCTGTGACATGTGCCTGACAGAGGTGGTGTCTGATGGAGTTCAGATACTACATTTTGTAGTTGTGTAGGCTTTGCTATTTAAACACATCCATTTCTGCTTTTGGGATGTGTTTGCATATCAAGGCCACTGGATGCATGCCAGGTTCTCATTTGTGTGTGACATGTCGGCTTCATGTGTTGGCTGCCAATGTGATATCTATGTGTGTGTGTGTTATGGGCTTCTGACATGTGTACTAATGTTTATCTTTTCTCCACTTTTCAGATGATGACGCAATGGAGCCAGAGGATGGTGTTGTCATGCCAGACACTGGGTTGCTATCACACCAGACACCCGGCCCAAGTGGGGATCGTGGGGTTGTAGGCCATGCGAATCCACTTTTGTTACAGACCATCTTGTCTAGGGCTGGCAATTAGTCTAGCTCGGAAGATCACTCTGACAACAATGTCGAGTTGGATGTGCATCGGGTTCATTCGTCAGGGGTGAGTTATTCTGATGTGGATGCTCCTCTGTCCGCGACACCTACACTGAGGGGCCAGATGGTGGTGGGACCTCCGCCTGTGGTGGATCGTGATGCCGGGTCACCCTCCACTCTAGTTGCTGATGTGCCTGGGGCATCACGTCGACGGAGGAATGTAGTCCTGCAGCCGCGGGTGGTGCCAACCCAACAAGGACGTTGGCTCCTTGGGCCCCGCAGGTGTCAAGCCCAGCAACGCGGTGGCCACGCGCCACTGAGGTATACTGAGTGGGAGCAAGCCATGGTTGCCAATTCACAACATCAAGGGACAGCAATTGATAACATCGCTGAGAGCATGGAACTTGTGGCCCAATCCGTGCTACCCCCTGCTATGCAGGTGGAACTCCAGCAGCGGGTGGCACAGTCCACAGCCCGCTCGCTCAGGCTGGGCATGGTGGCTTGAGACAGGGCACACCGGGCTGAAATGGTGTCTTTGCGTCAAGCAATTGCTGCTCACACAGAGGCACACATGGAGACCATGAGGGTTGACTATGAATCCCTCAAATCTACTCTCACAGTGCTCATGATGTCCCAGAGGAGGCGGTCAGAGGAGAGGTTGGAGCAGCTAGAGAATACCATTTCAGCTGAGCTACGTGCTTGCTGGGAGGTGTACCAGTTGTCCAGCCAGGCCATGCAGGAAGAACTCTGTGTTACATGTGTTACCTTGCAAGAGGAAGCACGCGTATCACCCAAGGTTTTACATGCTGACCTACGTGTCATCGCCGCACAGAACCAGGCTCACCCGTCCTGCAGACTTGCTGCCGATGAGGGGCAAGCTGCTCCTAGGCGTGGTCAGGGTACTGTGCCACATCAACCTTTTCAGCCAGAGGGTGATGAGGACGACAAGTTATCTCCCACACAGGTTGGGCTGTGCAGGCGTTGAGCCCATGGAGGTTTTATTTTGTCTCAACATCATCGCATGTGGGTGTTGAGGTGCACCGTGTACCTCCCCACTCCTGGGTTCCTTGCCCCCCGGGTTGTATGTGGCCATTTTTGATTTTTCTTGTTAGTTTAGTTAGTTATTATGGTTTTTGATAGTTAGTTTAATTAGGTAATGTAGGTTTTTTATAGTTAGTTTAATTAGTTAATATAGTTTAAAATTGCTTGTCTATTGTGCATTCATGTGACGGTGTGGTGCTTTGTGGCTTTTGAAAGCATCCACTGTCTGTTCCAGCTGGGCCCTTCAAGCTTGACTCGTGCTTGTGTTTGCAGCTTGGGGTCCTGACTCACATAGGCCTCTCCTGCTTCCCTGATCCATGGGCTTGCAAGGATGGTTCGGTGTAACAAACATTTACACAAGGGCTTTGGACTTTTGTCATATCTGTGGCCTGTCTGCTGCTGTACTACTTGTGTTAACACCCCTATTGGGGATTGAGTGGGTTTTATCCACGGCATGTCTGTAATCTATTTGGGTGAGTACATGATTGATGTGTGCATTAATTGATGTGGATTGTGATGTATGTTATTGTCTTGCCTGTATATGTGCTTGATGCACTTCATGCTGTAGACAGTAGCCTGCACCCTTTGCCTGTCAAAGTCACACTGATGGTGGGAGGAGTTCTGATGTAGGTCTCTAACATGGCCCAGTGACAACCCGCATGAAGACACACACACACAGGGAACTTTCCAGCATTATTAATATGTTTTATGACCTTTATGCAGGAACATGAGCCTGCAAACTACCTTTGCCAGCAGACACAGGGCCAAGTACTACAGAAACCTGGCTACGTTCGGTGGTGCAGACGTGCGCATGTGTGCGCAAGCAGAAGCACAGGGCTTGTGCTCACATGTCCAACAGAAGCAGAGGTTTTTCCAGGAGCTCCAAGCAAGGTGAGCAGCACAAGGGGCCACAGCACAGCCAACCTTCCACCAAGCCACTTGCACATGCATGCTAAGTAGCACCAGTGCTGGGGAGCTTGGCCAGATATTGTTGTAGAAGCGCACAGTACAGCTAAGATGCATTGAGGAACAAATGCCAAGTAGCTTAACAAGTTGTTAGGGGTACACGCAGGGGCTGTCGCACATATCCTCCAGTCCACCCTGCTCCGTAGAAGCTGAGTTATTAGCGCAGTAGCGTTCCTAGCCAGAAAGATATACAGCGTACAGGGACACCCAGCGAGGCACAGACTCGTGTGCAGTGCATATCATTTGCATGTGAAAATTGCCGCGTACACACCGATTGAAATCCAAGGCTGCCAGAACACAACTTGTACTGAAGTCGCACCTCACTATACGCGTCTAGCAGCTCACACAGGGACCATTCTATCATGTGTGATTCTTGACGCATTGGTCTTCCATTTACGGCACGCCCACGTGTTCCGGCCTTACTGCATTGACAGTGTATGAACCATCACGGGGGCAAGCTAACGTATACGTACATAGCAGCAGACCAGAGAGTTTGTTTGTGGAGAAGTCACTTACTTTGGAGCATGAATGGTGTTGTGTGTGTTGTAAACACACACAGATTAGTAACTCACACTCTATTTGCAGCATTGAACTGATCCTGTTACCGGACCTGAGAGTGCGCAGGCAGGAGGCCAGACTCACCCCAGAGATAAGTCTCTCTTTGTCTTGCATTTGACTCATTTAGTACAATGTGCATATAGACCATGGTTTCTCTGATTGAGTATGTGTTATTGTCTATAGTTGTATTTCGCCTACTTTCCCTTGCCAATCCAACTCTCCTCTCCTCCCCCTCTTCCCGGTTATCCTGAATACCAATGCCTGTCCAACCAACGGGTCCCTGACCCTCGTTCCCCGCCGGGGTCTCGGAGGCCTGTGTAAGTTTTACCTTGCAGGTGCCCAGACCACAGAGGGGGTGGTTGGTTCGTGCCACTCCTGCACCTGGAGACCAGAACTGTGACACTACCCATCAGTTGTTGCATCCTCATTGTATGTTGTTTCCGGAAAAAAAAAACATCCTGTTGAACCATTGTTGAACTGTGCTACCTTGGTAGTTCTATCATTCTGCTTGTACATGTGCCTGGACTTTTTTTTCCACTTCGAGTAATCTACTGGAGACTCTTCCAGGATTTTTTTGTGCCTAGAGGATTTTTCCCTGGTTTGGGGGTTTGGCTCCTTGGAGTTCTCTGCGATTTGGGATTTCTACCAGTCAAGGAGGCCTCTGAGGGAGATGCACCCTATTTACTCGCAAGGTGGCACATGAAGACCAAGGGGTAGGGGGATCCTGTAGCCAGGTAGACTAAAAGGGAGAAGGCTACATTTCCCAGTCACAGTTGTTCAGAAGGTCATGGTGATGTGTAAATGAGGGAGGGCCTTTTATTGTTGGACAGTAATCCTGGGCTACAGTGTTTGGGCACTCGCTGACAATGTCATTGTGGGGTACTATGTACATGATGTGTTCTGCTGGTCAATGGCTGTTCCTGTGTTGTATTTACTTTTTAGGTGTCAGGGGATTTTTGTGCTTTGACATGCTGGGGTGTACACATGGGCAGTGTTCACATGTGATGTGTACAGGACACTGAGGGTCACTTGATTTCACATGCATATATTGAGTGCATGTCCCTACTGACACACACTGGTGCACAATGCTCCACCACATGTACAACCACCCTTCCATGCCCACAGGTGTGTCCCTGCAGAGCATGATCAATTACCATTTGGGGATCCTGTACATGCGTCCATAGGTTATTTTTTTTTTTCGTTGTCCTTTTCATGTGATGCTCAAGGTGTATCCCCAACACAATAGCTGCTCACTGTGCTGTGTGCTGAGCAGTGTGTAGCAGGAGACACACACAGCACACGTATTCGGGAGTAGCGAGTTTGCCTTGCCCAATGTGCATGTGAACAGGCATTCAGTGCTTTGTTCAAGCTACCACTGGTGGAAGGCATTTGTGTATGACTTGGTATGTGTGGGAGGTTGTTTGTCAGTCATTTCATCTGATTCCATGTCAGGCGTCATTGTCTCGGGCCACTTTCCATTTATCACATGTCACTTCGTATCTTATTGGTCATGTGTTGGGCTTTTGCTGTTGCATGCCATGTCATGGTGTGGCAGACAAGGGTTATGTGGTTTGGGAGGGTTTGGGTTACATACCAGGAATTGTCATGGCCTGTTTTGCAGGGGGCGGTGATATACACCTTGCATGTGTTCCTTTTGATCACACGGGATTGGTTATGTTTAAGTAGCTAGGGATGCACACAATGTAGCACTTCCATGGCAACATCCTCAGGGTGGTAAGGTTGTGACAGTTGACTGTCTCTCTGGCATCATCGATTGTCACCTGGTATGTGCCAGGCCTGTGTGCACTCCACAGGGGTGGGAGTTTAGGTGAAAAATGTGGCCACAAGCTGAGTCCGGGCTGCCTCGCCACTTGCCCTTTCCCCTCCCATAGGCAGCGCCTGTGCCTGTGGTTGGGGATGTGGAGGCACCACCATGACCATGTACACCGGTACACCCTGCCGTGTTGCAACATTGTGCAGGACACATGCTGCCACAATGATCCTGCATACTACTGGTGGTGTATATAGTAGCTGGCCGCCAGAGCAGTCAAGGGAGCGGAAGCGTGACTTGAGCCCTCCGAATGTACGCTCCACTATGGCCCTGGTTGCAATATGGGCAGCGTTGTATCTTACCTTGGGTGGTGTGGTGGGGTTCCGGATTGGCGTCATTGTGTAGTTGCTCAGAGGGTAGGCACTGTCCCCTGGGGGGTTGATAATGGTTGTGATTAGTTGGGTTTGTGTATTTTTCTGTGTGTGACATGCATGCATGTGCACAGGCATTTGTACTCACCTAGGAGCCATGTGTCGCCATGCTTCCCAGCTTCCAGGGCCGGGCTCAGGGCAGACATTCTGTATATGAAACTGTCATGGGTTGAGCCAGGGTAGTTTGCATAGACAGAGGTGATGATTCCCTTTGCATCACATACAACCTGCACATTGATGGAATGCCAGTGCTTGCGGTTTCGATAGATGCGCTCAGTGGCCCTAGGTGGACATAGGGCCACATGGGTGCAATCTATGGCACCAAGCACTTTGGGGAAGTGTGCCACCCTGTAGAAGTCCTGGACCACGGCCTGCCTTTCTGCAGGAGTTCTGGGCATGTATATGTGCCTGCGGACTAAGGGGCGTGCAGTCATGATTGCCAAAACCTGGTGTAAGCAGCATGACTGTGTGGGCTGTGAGACCCCCCATTATGGCAGTTGTCCGCTGAAATGACCCAGTGGCCAAAAAATGCAGGGCATTAAGCACCTTCTCCAAGGGGCTCAATGCTTGGGAGCACAGGGTGGGGGATGTAAGGTCATCTTCCCACTCCATGACCATGTCTAGGATGATATGAGGTGGAAACCTATACCTGCAATAGACCTGGTCATCAGGCATCCCAAAAAGGCTGGTCCGGGGCAAAATAATTCAAGGCCTGGCTATTCTCCTCCTGCTGCGGTGTCCCACGATAAGTGCTGCGACAAATGGGGCATTCATCATAGCTGTACATACGTGTTTGTTGTTGCGCGTACTTTTACACTGTGCGCGGGGACGCTTCTGCCTGCCTTCGTGTGGCGAACGTGTTGACGCCTGTGCGTGTCTTTTAGCGTGCGCGGGTTTCCCGTATTCGATTCCATGAATACGTGTTGTTCGCGTGCGTGTGGGCATTCCGTGTATTTCCCTGCAGTACTTCCCCAGTTACGCCTTCTTTTTCACGCGTTGTTCTCCATTCCACGTGTTACGCCCCGTGTCCCGCCCCCTTTTTGGTGTGTACACCGACGTTGTGCGATTTCACTGTGCGCGTCGCACACAGTGTTTGGGATGTTGCTGTGACGTGTGCGCCCGTGCGCACCACACTCGGATTTGGTGCACATCCCGCAGTAAACACGCACAGGCGCTTCCATGAATCGCATGCGTGCGCGTGTGCTTGCTTTTTCACACTTGCACCGGCTTGCGCCAAGATTTTCGGCGCACATTTGTTCCATGAATCGGCCCCTAAGTATTAAGGCAGGCATGCCATACAAATGTTGATTTTTCCATTTGTGAAAATATAGCGTTTAGAAACCTTGGGCAAGCACATTATTAAATTGCAGAGCTGTAACTTGGTGAGGACTAATATGAAGGATGTGTCCGTCTTTGGGCAATCAGCCTGTCGATGTCTTGTTCAAATTTTGAGACAGCCACTCTCCAAATCTCCTCCGCTTCCAGTCTTGAACAATATTTACTCTTTATGACTGCTAGTGCAGAGAAACCAATCTCACACAGGTATGAGGAACTGAATGTTAAAAGAGTTTTTATTGTACTCTGTGATAAGGCTGGATATTCTCATGCAACAGATTACCAAAATCCCCCAATGACAGTTACCGTAACTGGCATTCTAATATGCGATCACAGCAAAGCTCCATTAGTTGTTCCTGGGTGTGAGTTGTCAGATTAGCCCCTACCTTTGCTAGAAAATGTTGCACCACCAACTGGGAAATATGTCTGTACATTGGCTATCAGGGAAGTCAAATGCTCGATTACTTGCTTTGAAATCCTTGGAAACCATATTCAGTCTCCACAAGAGCAACCCCCAATAATGGGAATGCATCAGTAATGCTTTCTTCGAGTATCCTTTTCTAAAGGTGCAGCGTCCTTTTGAAAGCAGAGATTCTTGCATGCATTGCGAAAGAAGTTTTATACCTGTCTTGCATAGAGAGGTTCAGGAGATTTAGTTTGTGGAAAATGTCAGCTAGGTAAGCCAAAAGCTCAGGCCAGTGTGGATCACATAATTGCTCTGCTTTGGCACTATCAATATCTGAAAGGAAATGACATACTTAATTTCTCAGTTCATACACATGGTTTAAAACCATGCCCCTGGATAAACGCCTCACTTGTGTGGGAAACAATAAAGCATCATGCTCTGTTCCCATGTCTAAACACAACTTTGAAAATAAGCATGCTCTTGTGGGTTGCATGTAATGAAGTTAACAATCTTCACAACAGACCTCAGCACCTCTGAAAGTTCACTGTCCATGTTATTAACGGCCAGGGCATTCCAATCTATCATATAGCGAGTCCACACGGTATGTGGACCCACTGCTAATACTTTGGTTTTCAAGCCTGCCCTGGCACCACACGAGGTAGGGGCATAATCAGTACAAATGCCAACACAGGATTCCCACATCAAGCCATTTGAATGTAGAAAGTTGCTCACAACGTCAAACAGTTTAGACGCAGTTGATCTGCCCTAGATGTCCCTGTCAAACAAAACATCTTCCAATAGTTCTCTTCATGATAATACCTGATGTAAGAAATGAAGTGCCCTTCCTTTGCTATGTCAGTGGCCTCATCAAACTGCATTGCAAATGCACTTGACTTCAAGTGTCAAATCAACTGTAAAGTGATATCCAATGCCATTTCAGCAATGATTCAGCAGCAGATTTTGTCAGAGCATGGGATGCCTTTGCACGTGCCTGCTGCACTATAGCCAAGCATTATCATGTTTACCTCAATTATTGTTGGGAGTAGCACTTTTTCAGCATCTGTGAAGGGATTTTTGTTTTTTGCAAGATTTTACGCAATGTGGCACGGTGGTTTGAAAGTATTTCTTGGGGTAATGGCCACCATTTTGGCAGAGTCTCTTTGTTTGTTTATGCCTTGCAATTGGCGTGCAAAATATTCGCGACTCTATCTTGCAAGCTCGCCAGGTTGTGTTTCCAAGTGATGCCTTAGTTTATTCACTAACATCACTAGGCAAACAACACACTGGGGCCTAACTTTTCCACTCACAGTGATGGACACGAATGCATAGGTAGGATGCATCACAAGGGGGTTTCGCTGCTTTGTTATCTGCATCCATTTCTGTGTCTGCCTTTCGATACAGATAGCTACCATCTTTGAGCACTACGAAACAGTCTTAAACAAAGTTTTTAAAAAGCACTACATGTTTCAAAAGAGGTTTAAAAAAGTGCCACACGTTTCAAACATGGTTTAAAAAAGCAACATATGTCTTAAAAGAGATTTAAAAAGCGCCACACATTTTAACAAGTGGTGCAAAATGGCTATGTTCCAAGAGCTTTCAGTGTTCGAAGGCTACACTTCTTGTGTGCAGCCCTAAAAGCACATAAACGCCTACCAGACTTTCGCACATATAGAATAGCAGAACTGTATCCAAAAATGCTTTGATGCAAAACTTTGCCAGTTCTCCGCAGTCACTGGAGTAACTCCATATCTGCCTACATTTAAAAATCAAACACCTTAAGATTTCTGTGTTTCGTGGAATACACCAATTCAAGTCCCAGGTCTCCTGTTACACTACTCCATACACAGTCACAGGTCTCCCTGTGCCCGGCTCCTCTCCCCAAACAGTCCAAGAGCTCCCCCACCATGGTAAAACTGTACTACCCACATCCCACACATGATCAAGTCTCCCCCTGCCCTGCTTCTTGTATGGTCCTGGGCATCCACCACCCTGCTCACCACACAGTCCCAAGTCTCTCTGTGCCCATCTCCCCACACAGTCCCAGGTCTCCTGATGTCCTGCTCCCCACCCAATCCAAAGATTCCCTGTGCCCCGCCCCCCCACACACTCCAAGGGATACCCCACCATGGTAAAACATGTTTCACTCTCCCCAACCCCGACACGATCAGGTATCCACCCGGCCATGCTTCTTGGATAGTCCTAGGCATCCCCACCCCAACTACCAACACAGACCTAGGTCTCCTGGTGCCCCACTCCCCACACAGCGCCAGGTCTCCCAGTGCCCTGATCCTTTGCCAACACAGTCCAAGGGCTCCCTCAACATAGTAAAAAGAAACTCTACCACCCCGCCCCCCACATGACCAGGTCTCCCCCTGCCCCCCACACAGTCCCAGGTCTCCTGGTCTCCTGCTCCCTACACAGTCCCAGGTCTCTTCATGCCCCGCTCCTCTCCCCACACAGTTCAAGAGCTCCCCCACAATGGTAAAAAATAAATAAACGGTACTACGCCCAAATCCCACATGATCAGGTCTCCCCCCGCCCTGCTTCCTACATAGTCCTATGCACCGGCTCAACCCGCTCCCCAGACAGCCCTAGGACTCCTCATGCCCCGCTCCCCCACCCCTCTGCTCACACAGCCCCTTATCTCCTCCTGCCCTGCATCCTGCATAGTTCTATGCACCCGCCCTACCCTGCACCCCATACAGTCCCAGGTCTCTCATGCCCTGCTTCCCCACATGATCAGGTCTCCCCATGCCCTGCTTCAAGCATAGTCCTAGGCATCCCCCACCCCACTACCCACAGAGCCCTAAGTCACCCGATGCGCCGCTCCCCACACAGTCCCAGGTCTCCCAGTGCCCTGCTCCTCTCCCAACACAGTCCAAGGGCTCCCTCAACATGGTAAAAATAAACCTGTATCACCCCCAACCCGACAAGATTAGGTCTCCCCTGCAATGATCCCCACAGAGTCCCAGGTCTCCTGGTCTCCTGCTCACCACACAGTCCCAGGTCTTTTCATGACCCACTCCTCTCCCCAAGAGCTCCCCCACCATGGTAAAAAAAATAAGCTGTACGACACCCATACCAGACATGATCAAGTCTCCTGCTGCCCTGCTTCCTGCATAGTCCTATGCACCACACCACCCCGCCCCCAGACAGCCCCAGGTCTCTCCATGCCCCACTCCCCTAACCCTCTGTCCACACAGCCCAGCCCCCACATGATCAGGTCTCCCCTTGCCCTGCTCCCTGCATAGTCCTGGGCAACCCCCACCCTGCCCCCAAAATGTCCCTGGGCTCCCCCACCCACTCCAAAATCAAGCCCAGGGCTCCACCACCTGCTCCAAAATCAATCCCAGGTCCCTCAGACCCGCTCCAAAAACAAACCCAGGACACTTTTGCCCACTCCTAAAACAATCTCAGGGCCCCACCACCCACTTCAAAAACAACATCAGGGCTCCCCAACCCTCTCCCAAATCAATCCCAGTGCTCCCCTACCTGCTCTAAAAACCACCCCAGGGCTCCCCCACCCGCTCCTAAATTAACCCAAGGGCCCCACCCGCCGCAAAAACAACCCCAGAGCCCCCCACCTGCTCCAAAATCATCCTAGTACTCCCCCACCCACCTCAAAAACAACCCCAGGACCTCCTCCTTACCTTGTATAATCCTGGTCCTGTTTCAGTCCCTTCTTTTGACTGGAACAACTGGATTCAAACACCCTGGCACAGCAGCCACTACCTGAGCCTGGTCCGTAGGGTGGCTATAGGAGGGAGGACCAAATGTGGGGAGGCGACCCTCAGTGAGGGAGTCAGGCATCATCAAATCAGACATGGTATTTTTCCCCATACCCTGATTGCATATTGTAGTATTCCGCTGCAATAACTTACAAGACTAGCTGATAGCATTCTACAATATCCTGAAAATAGAATTACAAAAACGAACTATGAACTAAATGTGTATGAGCCTTTCAGAAATACTGGGAAAAGGAGGAGGAATGGAGCTATGAAGATTAATAGAGCATGGAAGCCCACAGCGTGCTCTGTTTGTTGGAAGGAGACACGCTATGTGGGGACATTTAAATTCCCCACAGCTTATGCATGAGAGAGAGATACCTGATACAAGCAGGCAGCTAGCATCGGAAGAAGCTTGAGGAGACTGTGGCAGCAGGCAAAGTCTGATGAAGAGGGAGGAGCAGGCAAACTTCTCCCTGATGAGAAGGGGTTGCTATGATATGATAGGTTATTTATAAATTGCTTACTACCCAGAGGTTTCTAAGCGCGAACCCGGGGATCGAACCTGTGTTGCTCTGTGTCGTCTAGCTTCCAAGGCGAGCAAGTTGCCGCTGAGCTATCCTCCCGAGACAACTAGCATTACCGAGGGGAAGGAATGGAAGAGCCACTGCTCTGCCGTGGCAGGGCCTAGATCAAGAGGCTCCCCTTCGACTGCTGTAACCAGAGAGAAAGCGAGAAAGAAACTGAGCGTTCTCCCGATCAACCGGTGAATGGCAGCATTCATGGTACAGCACGAGGACGAGCATATCAGGCAAACATAGCCAGAGAGCCCAGCTGGGGAAGGTGGGACACCGGGGCACTTCGGGAACCTTGCTGCACACAGGGGGAAGAGCTGAAAGGTCACTTGGAAAGGGCAAGAAGCCCTGGAAGAGAGATACTGTTGAATGCATGGAAACAGTTGCAGCCTGAGAAACCGTGCAAGTGTGGGACCCAAAACCCTATTGAGAGAGGGTTGAGTTATAAGTATACCAGACATAGTCAAGTGTGTAAGGAGAATCCTGGGGAAGACCCATGCCATTGGGAATGTGAATTGAGTAAACTGTTTAAGAACGTCTTGGCAGGATAGTGTACCAGGCAAAGTCAAGTCTTTGAAGTAAATTGCAAATACAGAGAGAGGGCGTTGTGTTCTTGTCCTATAAAGAACTTGGTTATTCTTGTTGAAGTATTGTTTGTGGTGGAGAGAAACATGGGGAAGGGAGCCATCCCCTGGAACTGTGAACACTATCCATTTGGAACCTTTTTGTTGGAGTTCTCCTTTTTCTTTTTTAACTTTGGACATGTGTGCACTTTCAAGGCCAAAGCAATACCCTAGCATTGTAGAGTTTCTTGTAGAATGTGAGGGCTAGTATAGGAATTCAGACACAGGACATTTTGCATTGAACATCTTGATGCAGGATGGACCCTTCGTTTTTAGTTGAGATAGAGAAATACCCCCAAGAGCAGGGATAGTGAGGCATTTTCTAACCCGTTTTATTTTGAATAAAAGTTTGTAGCAATCACTATGAGTCCTATGTGTTCGCGTCTCATTCCTGGTTCATCACAGGGCAGAGAGCTTGCTTCCACTGTGTTTATTTCCTGGATAAACTGTGCCCACTGTCCCAAACCTGGCCTCGGTCCCACTGTGCATGTGGGGTGGGGCAATTTTTGGATGGGATATACACAAACATGCTTGTCCCATCCTATGGCAGCTTTTTCTTTTCTCCCACTGTAATTTCAGGCTGGGTGGGTGGCACGCCAGACAGTTTGAAGTCCTATGCTCATCACATAGAAATGTTAGCAAAACACCATTCTAAAATGCACACTCTTGTGCATACATTGTACAATGCTAAAATGCCATCTCTAGCATTACAAAACCTCTGATACTCCACTAACAAAAGATACCATCATATTTAATGAAAAGGTTGGATAAATATCTCACTATCCCTACCATGATGAGGATTTCCCTGCCTAAAATAAACAAAAGTAAACACTCTAACAAAGAATATCTGTCCCTCACACTTACATATAAAGTAATTTTGTAAGGTAATGCATCACAGTTTAAAGGCAACAACAATATAACAATTGACTCTGAAGTATGACAAAAATCTCTCCTTATAATCTGGTTGATTTACCCTTCACCAGATTCAAGCAAGATTCTGTTCCACAGTTCCAAATGAACCAAGAAAATCCTGGTTTATAACAGCACAGTTTTTTATAACTGCAACTTGACAAAAGAAAGTTCCAACACTACAGTGATCCGACAAAGAAAAAACAAGGTTATTTCTCTTCCTTGAGCAAGAGTAAGATTCTGTATTATTCTCCTCACAAGAAGAACATGTTCTCAGTTCATTAATAGCAATGATATTGTCTTTGTCAGGATGTTTAGCCACAACTGCATATTTCTGAAGAAATATAACTCTTCTACAGCAGTATTATGCAGTTCTTTCTTCAGCACCATAAGCAACATCAATTGTCATTTTCATCACCACTTTATAGCACTTCATCAGCTTCTATCTGGTTTACTCCAATGCCAGGCCTACTACCTCAATCTCACCTGGTTTTCTGCGATGCCCTATTACTTCAAAAGTATCCACGTAGGTATACTTCCCTGCTGGAACAGTGATTCACAAACAACAAGAGCTTTTGTGGTGGGAATCAACTAGACAACTTCACAATGTTCATTATTTTACAACATTAAACCTTTTAGCAACTCTTCAGGGAAAGCAAGATTCTCATTGGTGCTTGATAATACTCCTTTGCAAATGATGCTCCTCGCCTCATGAATAATGTTTTCCATAAGAGTAGCCTTCTTGCCACTCTTGTTACCCTAATGCAAGTAACCAAATACTGACAAGGGTAGGATCTTATTCCACGTACAGCTTGGCTTTGGCAATCTAAATTCATACCAGCAGTTGGTATATGCTTCTTAAAACATGGGCAACAAGCTTCACAACCTTTGAACCTTTCATTAGTCCCCTTCTGTCTTTTGGCAATATTTTTATGGATTTGCATTACCTGGGTTTTACTTTCCCATGGCTTGGGCAATGTTTGTAGTAGCTTTTTAATAATCTTGCCCCATTTGGCTTGCTGGGTTCTCAACAAACATACATGCTTAAATGTATAGTCATTTGGTGTTAACAAACATTGCTTTTGCTGCTTCCCAATAGTTTGGTATTCAAAATCACTTGCAAAATAACTTCCACTCATATGCAAGTGTCTCTAGACAAACGCCTGCCTTGAGCACAGAAGAAGATTCAGCACTGCCGGGGTTAGGACCAGCTTGTGAACTCACCGGGTAAGGCGTGCATATCTGATCCCCTTGCGTTATCTCATTGTTCTGCTTCTGTGGCTCCTTGTGGCCTGGCTGACTGCTTCTCCTGCTCTGCTATCACCCACACCACTTGTTGGAAAAAGAGCTTACCTTGCGCCAGGGGCTTCCTGGTGCATGCCAGCCACCAGAGATACCCTCTTAGGTAGGAAAGCTTCCCTCGCTTACACTTCCTGCTGCGTAGACTAGGGCAAGCTTCCCTCCTGCATGATTCTTGTTGTGCGACCCCTGCACTTGAGGCTTCTGGAGACACTCCCAGGTCTGGCTACTGTTTTCTGCCAACAGTGGTCCAGGCATCTTCTCCTTCCTCCAGATTCTGTGTCAGCTGAATCCACGACTCATATTGCTCTTCCAGCTCGTTTGTGCTCAGACACTTGTTCTTTTGAGCCTCCCAGTCTCCCTCAGGTGTGGGTCATTTGAATGTCAACCGGACCACTCCTGCAGACTTGTACCTCTTTAGCCCTCTTTTTCGTCCCAGTACTTAGGGAATTATGGGACTCGCAGATCCTAATGGCAAAGTTAGTTTTTCCTAGTTCTTCTGTTTTACAATAAGGCATTAGAAAGGTGGGGTCTCAGGGAAAGTTGAGCAAGGGGGTTTTGCATTCCTCCTAACCTGCTTCCCCCCTCATGTGATCCTCCCGCAGACCTTCACCCCCAGAGTTGGGATCAGAAAGCATCCTCCTTTCCCAGGCTGCATGAGAAGGGTCCCAGCCCGTGTTTCCTGGAGGAATCGTTGCTGATTCATCACAAAATTAATTTCTGTTCCAGATGTAATAGCTTCCTATTGATTTGATCCTTCCTTGGTTTTTCCTTTCACATGTTTCAAAATGTTCCCATTGAAATCATTGCAATTGTGCTGTTTTTCCAGAAAATGTTTTACAAGTGGTGCTTGTTATATTTTTTTCTTGATGCAACTTGTGTGCTCAATCATTTCTCGTTTTACAAATCAATAGGAAGCTATTACACCTGGAACAGAAATTAATTTTCTTGACCAATAGTCTTACTCATGGCCTCAATGAAAATATATTGAACGGCATAACGCCTAGATGTGGTGTATCTTTGTGTGCTCAATCTACTCGTTATTGACCGTAAATTGGTGTATTGGTCAAGGAATATAGATCTGTAATAAATTTGATGTCAGGATTTACTGTCTGCAGTCCCGATGACAGGAAAGAGTTGTGCGGTTAGATGACTTTGAGAATGTGTCCGTAGGAATTATGGCAAATAGAAGCTTTTTTTAACTGCTTTTGAATATTGTAATTCCATCTGTGCTAGATATGAAACAAGATTGTATGTATTGTTTGAGATCCCAAGCATCTAAATTGCCATTTGGAGAACCTTTGTCTTCTAGACATGGTGGATGGAACAAGACTGTGATGAAACAAGACTGCATGTGTCTTTGGGATCCCAAGCATCTAAATTGTTATTTGGAGAATTTTGGTTTGACAGCCAGAGAAGCTATAGATAGATCATGACCAACTATCATAGAGATGGTGGTTACACTAAGGATAAGGTTTTGATGTGTATTGATTGAATTCTGTGCATCATGTCCTTTATTAACAAATGCGGTTTCCCTAATACATGTGGATTGAAACTGAGGCATTCCAAAATTGAAACAACGAGGATTGCCTGTAATTTGATGCAGGACATTTGGCCTCATTACAAGTCCGGCGGTAACCGAGCCGGAAAAAATGGCAGGTTACCACCGGACTCGTATTACCATTCCGCCTCCATGATTCCCAGATTCACTGGGGCATTACCACCCCGGTGACCCGGTAATTCCGGAGGCGGAATTCGGTAAATCCCCATTCCCATGGAGTCCCATAGGACTCCATGGGAATGGGGAAGTGGAAACACCAGCACCATGCTGTAATGGGGCCGGTGTTTCCAAGTCCGCCGGCACGCGGGTGGTGTTAAACCTGTCAGGTCAGACCTGGCGGGAGTGACACCTCCCACCTGCAGGACTCGGAATCAACCTGTCCAGAAAGAACGGTGGTGGCGGATTTACCACCACTGTTCTTTCCAGACCGGCTGACTCGTAATGAGGCCCATTGTATCTGAACTCGAGTGGCATTAAAAACTTGTGAAGGCTCTGTGATGTAAAGCTTTTGAAGGCATTGGGCCATTAACAAGATCAAAACAAATATGTATAGACTTTTTTGATATAAAATCAATATGCTGAATATAGTGAGTATCTCAGTTTGCACAGTAAAAAAAAAACTACATTTCCTTGTTTTTCCTTCCTCTAGGAGGACATGCGCGGCATTTGCTGCTATGTACGTGATGACGTCATTGCGCGGGGACGTGATGATATCATCACGTCACCGGCACACGTCCGTATTTATGGAAGACATCTTTTCTTTTCATCACAAACCCTATCAACATTCTACATTGAGAGAATGCAGTTTTGAGGTGAGCTGTACTTTGTTTTTTTAACATGTTCTTAACATTTTACCTGGAGAATATTTGTTATCCCCTTGACTCCGAAGTAGAGGTTTATTTGGGCATTTTCTACCTTAGATTTGGGTGCAAGGAGATTTGTACTACATTAATACAGATTGGAAATCTGGTCCCTCTTTATCCTGAGATGTAGAGCTATACACTGGAAACCTATCCGAAGTAAGTGTCATGCCACTTCCATAATGAAAAAAGTTCTAAGAATGATGATGATATTTGGGGGAGTGTTTTTTGGAACCTGCACAAATTTTGTGTTCCCCTCTGTTTTTCTCCCAGTTTTTCGCTCAGTCTGTTCGTGGATAGACGTAATAGCACCATTTCTTGACCTTATATATATCAACATATTAAAAGTGTGGAAAAAGATTTCCCTTGCAACTTCTCCAGTTAAGAAGTTGTTTTCATAATAGGATACAGGCTTTTAAACGAGTTTGGAATATAATAGATCCAACATAGTGTTCCTCACTATTTCTTTTTAGAATAGAAGAAGGCTGTTGGGTAGATATTGCTAACTAGAAGGAGATTACCTTGAAAGCCATTTGTGGCGTTTACTAGACTGTGGAGATTAATTCCCCCCAGTTTAAAAGGTATGTATGAGTGCAGCATATCTAACGCCCTAGGAGGATCAGGGTTTTCATAAAATCAGTATGTCATTAGTCAAATAATAAAAAAAGTGTCTTTAACCGACAGGGTGTTGTGTTATTGAGTATGTTGGGAAACTAAGAAGTCAAAATACAGAAGACTTATCACCAGTATAAACACAAGAAACTTTTCACCCCTGATGAATGTCAGTCATTTATTTGTGGCTTATGGACAGAAACTTGTGCAAGTTGGGTTTTAGAGAATAGTTAAAAACCTCTCAAAATAGGAATAATAACATCAGTGTGAAGAATCACACACAGTATTGAAGTATTGATATATACATTAGAAAAGTCAACCCACATTTCTGAATCCCATGTGTTCTTTTACATTGTTTTATATGTTGTTTTATATGTAGTTTTATGGAATGTGTTCATTTTATGAGTGCAAAAAAGTTCTAAGTGTCTAATAAAAATTGTTTTTGCTATGTATATAAATTGAATATTAAATATTTCACTAAGTGCGTGTTAGCTTACCTGTGTTAGTGTAGACATCATTTAGTACATCTTCTTTTTGTAGAAAATATATCTTCCTCATGTGGTAAGAAGTGTATTATCCACACAGCATGATTCATGCCGTTTGAGAATAGTGTATGTTAAAATCTATGCATACCATCATCAGCGTACAAATAACAAAACATACTCACATGAAACATAATGGGCCTCATCATGAAGTTGGCAGTATCTGGGCGGTAATTGTGCCAGAGCGTTACTGCTACTTGATCCGTTGTTATTAGCACCAGATCACGAGTAGCGGTAAGGTGGTCAATCTCCAGTCCCAATTGGATCCACTGAACCCAATAGGGTTTTTCTGTGCTATTAGTGCCGCCGCAATTAGCACTGCGCTAACAGAGCCGTAAGTGGGCGGAAAGTGGAGATGTTTACCCCCAGGAAAAAGCTGTAGTTAAAACTCCCACTGCTCTCCTGATTCGTGATTGGGCCAACCCTTAAATGCAACAGTAATAGTGTTACCGCCTCATTTAAGGGGTATCGCCCAACTCGTTATGAGGCCCAATGTACAGCATATGAAATGGTATGCTTAAACTAATACAGGACTGATTTACAAAAATGTTTTAACATGGGAAAATCCCATTGAAAACATTTGTGTAAATCAGGCCCTAAGTGTAGTAATTCCAATATAATCATGTAATATGTCACTTACTGATATTACTTTTACATATTACATGTCACACTAATAAATACATATATTAATGTTACTATTATTACATTTCCATTAGCACACACATGTTTTAGTATTAGAACAGCATGTCTTGTTTTGTACAGGTGAGACATCAACATTAATCCAAGTGGAAAAAATAATTCAGCCAAATATTAGGAAGAAAAAAACAACATAAACATCCTCACCAAAAAGCATAATAAATTGAAAAAACAAATCAAAACATGTACCACTAAAACCTGCAAAGTTAACAAAAGTAAAAACCAAATCATCTTCTGTTGCATTTAATATGCAATTGTGTTTTACAACACATTTAATACTACAATTAAAGTAATAAATAATTCTTCTTTATAAAAAAAGGCCCTTTCCTATTCAAACATATGTAAGTATAATAAAGCTAAAACAAAATCGGGGTTTCTCCCAAAAAACAAACACAATTGAATTTTAAAAATAAAAATGTGAAAATCAACCATAAATCAAAACACATGGGGCCTCATTACGACCCCGGCGCTAAACCATGGTGCTATTAGCACCATGGTCCATGCCGGGGTCCGCCATGGTGAATGGCGGAATTACCGCCCCATTCCAAGGTTGGCGGGGTGGTAATTCCCCATTCACCATGGGCCCTTCCCCATTCCCATTTTTGCCCCATAGGGCTCAATGGGAATGGGGAAGGCGCTAAGTACGGTGCCGCAAATTGCGGCACCGTACTTAGCACCAAGGTCCCTTTGCGGCACCCTACTTGAACGGCTGGTAAAACCAGCCGTTAAGGTCGGGTCCCGCAAAGGGACCTCGTAATCAGGCGTTAAGGGTTTAACGGTGCCGACACCTTTTACGGCGCCGTTAAACCCTTAACGCCTGGGTCGTAATGAGGCCCATGGTCCTTTAATAAAGACAATTGTCCTTTGTTATTACATTTCAGCTTGTAAACGCAAGCATGGAAAAAAGATAAACAATAAGAAAAAAAACACAAGGAAAAACACCACAACCACTTCTCCAAAAGGAATATAAAAAAGGAATACAAAAGCAAACAAATCACTAGCAAACAGAAACTTAAGAAATGCATGCATTCATGATATACTGAGGACATTACAATTCTGCCAACTATTGGTAAAGTTACAGGAGAAGTAGTAGAAGATATAATAATTGTTTGGGAATATTGAAAAGTATATTTGTATTTTCAGTTGTTTCGTTTAAAACTTTCAAATAATTTATGGATGCTGAAGGAAAGACTCAACCCTTGCAATGCACATTGTTGTTTCCATGTTCATTTAGTATAGCTCCCTCTCATTCAGAGAATGATTCTCAGAGTGAGGTAAATCAAACAATAGAAAATAGCTACAGTTGACTTGAGCAAATAATCATACTAAAGTATAAAAACACAGTTGTGTTAAAAACTGTTAAAGGTTTCGGAAACATTTGACGATGTACTAACCACTAAAGTTCTTAGTTCTGTTTTATTTTATCTTTCTCCTTATTGTTTTTACTGTTTTTATAACATTTTGATTGATTGAAATAAGGGTCTAGCCCTGACGACGGACACAGTCTAAAATTTGTTGGCCTCAATAGACTTATATATGAATACTGCTTCACTGATTACATATGTTTTATGAAGACAATGTCTGATATGGTCATGAGAGTGAATGCAAATAGACACCATAGAAATACATAATATAACATGTATAATATAAAAATATCTAATAGACACCGTGGAATATATATGTGACTCCCTTAAAAATGTTCAGTGTACTATGAAGTTCAATTTCAAAGACAATTAATTTGCGGAATCACTTCTAAAAATGTGAACAAATGTACAAGATATCCACAACATACCTTCAAATATATATGGCATGCATGTTCTCTTCACAATGTACCCTACAATATGAATTACAAATCCAAATATAATTTCTATGAGTACCCACTCGTCTAAGTATGTTCAAAATGGTGTGCTTGGAAAAAAAACAATAGTTTTGTCATTTGCAGTTGCTTATTGATGACTGCAGCTTTAATTACTCTGAGCATTCACTCAAGTAAATATGTACAAAATAGCAAGCATTGCCAAAGACAATAGCTTTAAAGTTTGCTGTTGTTTTTGTGATAGAAATGGTCATAGCATTAATTACTATAACCAATATAATTTTGACAAGCGCAGAGAAAGAATGTGAAAAATATACATGAAAGATGCATTCAAACATTGGACAGTCTCTTTCACCATTTACTGTGAACTGCAATTCCAAATACTCGTATTACCGCCGATATAGATTTGACATGTGTGGTGTGGAAATGCATTGAATATATACGACAGGCATGTTCAAATATGTGTGACAACTATGTTTAGCAAGTAGTATACCATTTAATAAGAACTGCAATTACTATGATTAATATATTTTTTTACATGCACCTACTCTGTAACCTAAATTAATCAATGAAAATTAAAAGGTACGGTTGTAATGTATTCAAAGTAAATTCTTCAAGCATTGGAAATACTAAAGGTTACTACGAGCACTCAATTTAAATTAAATATAATCTATTGATATAATCTGTCAGACTGCTAGTGAAACCTTAATACACACCACGCCACTACTTCACAGCACTCATTTTAAATATAAAGCAGTTAACATCAGGTGCATAAAATAGTAGAATCCAAAACCAAATGATCTCTTAAAAGGAAGGAAATAACTCTGTTTTACACTCTTTTTCAGCATCTCCAAGGGGTCAACCTCAGATACATTATTCAAGAAAATTGTTCCTACTGGCATTACTGTGGGCAACCGTCCACACCATCATTCTTTGCCTGCCAAGCCATTACAAAAGTGGAAAGACCACATGCAAACCAGCCCGAACTGTGTGATCACATCCCTTCTGTACAAGACCACAAGCATCCCAGGACATGTTTCGTCCTCATTGTGCCTCATCAGTGCGGAGTACCTTATCTGATTCACTATTGATTAGTGATATGGTGCAAATGGCTTTTTTATAATGTACACAAATGCAGGCAAAAATCAATAAGCAGTCCCCCCACTATAGTCCACAGGCACACAGACTGCTAACTGATAACCCAATTGGCTACTTTCTGTACAATTCAGCGATCTCTCGCCTGAGGGATCTGGCTTGAGATTACGGACCTAGTAAGGAGTTTCTAGATTGGCTCAAGCAAATTTTGAAGGGGCTGTTACTTTTGCCCACTTTTTGTGGGGTAAGGGCAGACACATTTGTATGTTTATTTTTAATAATTTGTATGGCGCATTAGGGCCAAAGGCAAACGGTCTCACAAATAACTTGAGCACAAATACACATCAAGGCAATGACAATAAAGATTAAAAACGAAACTACAAAAGTTAGTAAAAACACAGTAAAATAGCACAGCACAGTAAAAAAGCTAGGACACAGCAGCAAATAGTAAAAACTGTACAAAAGATAAAAACGGCAAATAAGAGAATACAAATCATAGATCATGAGGACACAATGAACACCAAAAAGTCAGCAGGAGAGCTTCAGACATAAAACCATTAAAATCAAGGAACAATGAAAAGTCTTCAATGCTTTCTTAAAAAACAGGGGAGAGGGTTCCAATCCCAGAGAGCTTGGCAGCTTGTTGCAGAAGCAACATTTCGAAGGGAATTTCCAGCAGTTTGCCATGACATGATCTCAGTGAACGAGTGAGATACTTTTCCTGAATCCTCTTTTTCAAATAGGCGGGACTTTTACCATAGATACATTTATGTGTGATAGATAATGTTTGAAAATTCAGACGTTCTCTCACCGGTAACCAGTGAAGGGCCTTTTGGGCAGCTGTGCCATGCGCTCTTTGACTGATATTAGAAATAATGCAAACTACGCTATTGCTGGAAAAAAAATAAAAGGCCATATTCAAACTGTCTGGTGACCTCCTAACCAAGGTGAAATATCGGTGGGTAAAGGGCTCAATAAGCCCCAAAATGGCCTATCTCCAAAAGCAGCCCATGGGCAATGATGTTCTTCAAGGACAAATGGGCTTTGAGAAGGGTCATATTGGTGACGCATCAGAGTCTACCCAATAGTAGGTAGGACCATGGCCTCAAACCGGTTCATTCTGTTTTTCAATGTTTTTTTAAAAAGCTTTTTGTGGTGAAAGTCTGCAGGCTGAGAGATGTCAGTGGCACACTGTGGACATGTTGTATGGCATGTGGAACAAATGTGGACCCATAGAGAGTACATTTGCGAATGCCGCTATCCTTCAGTCACAAATGTTCTCCGCAGGGGTACACATGTAGTCTGTTTACCAAGAACCCAGTCCTTGTATGTTTTATTTGGAGGGGACACGGCCAAGGCCCAGACACTGTGGGATTTCTGGCACAAGATTAAAGTCATTGCCCTACTGGAAGTAAGTAGTGGGCAATGGCTGCTCCAGCCTCTAAATGTATTCAATATCACCAAGTCCATCGTGCCAGAAGGAGGAGGGCCACATCTGCAGGAGCATCTCCATTTCTTCTCTCTCTCTCTCTGTCCACGCACACACTGATTCTCCATCGCATGCAACCATGCATTGTATTTATTTATTTGGTGTTGTATACTGATCCCCATGTAAACTAGACTCTTCAGAGCACAGACTTATATGAAGGGGCAAATGGGAAAGGTAATGTGGAGACATCAAGTGGAAAACCAAGCCAAACTCACACTTTTGGGTCAAATTGGTGTAGGCAAAGCATTGAAACACTGTACACAGTGTATTTCCAACTTGTCGTTGAATAGAAACATTTCAAAATAATTGTCATGATGCCTACCCCCGGAGCACCAGGCCAGGCCCAGCACCCCCGGGAGCAGGCATCACGCCCCCGGGTAAAAGCCCAGCGGCCCTTTATAGGGGCTCTTTGGACTCATGTTGGACATCAGTCCTGGCGCCATAGGCGCCAGGCTCAAAAGGGGAAGTGTTTGGTGCACTTACCTGAAGCAGACCATGCTGCACACTCACCTGATGCAGACCACGCTGCATGAAGAACCAAGCCAAATGGGGCTTAGGAGGGACTATTTTTCTGAAGGAACTATTTTGTTACTTGGGTGGGGCTGTGGAGGAATACTCACCTGGAACTTCTTCCAAGGCTATTTAAGCCACGCCAGACAGCCACACATGCTTCGCGTTGTTCTGCATCCCAGCAGCTGAACGCTCACCCTGTCTGCTCCTGCACCTGGACTCCAGCCACGCCCGCCTCGTACCTGGAACACCTGAAGGGGAATAAGAGAAGAGAAAGGTGAAAACCAAGAACTTATTCAACATTCTTACCTGCATCCGGAATCTTCACGCCAGCATTCCTGAAGGAAGACTTCCATTTAAAAGCACTGCGTTGCTCGCTGCAGCGCCGCGCTTCACTCACCTGTTCCCGAGACGCCGCCCGGCTCCATCGGGGCTCTCAGTGCCGGTCGCCACATCTCTGCACTGCACCTAAGGGAGAGAAGAAGAGACAAAAGGTGAGCAAGGGAACACAAGAGGAAAGCCGAATTTTCAGCCATATTACTTACCGGCTATTCTTGGTGAACCATTCCACATCTCGGGTCGGCACCGCATCTCTGGCAGGTACCGCACCCCGGCCGCTATGGGGAAAGGACAAAAGACATTACTGGGGAATTAAAGACATTTAGAGGGGTCGCCCTCATCACTAACTCACCTGATTTTACCACCGGCAATTTAACCCCTGAACGCATCGCCTTTGTTCTGCACCTGAAATAAAGGACAGAAAAAAACAACATAAAAGGAGGCTCACACTTGAACTTTTGCATCTTCATACTTACGGCGTATCGCTCAGAAAAGTCAAGTGGATTTGCCAGCGCCATTCTGAAAACCAGTGAAGTAACTGGACGAACGCGCGCCCCTGCACCAGAAGCAGGATGGAGAGTTCATCCTTCCAAACCATAAGGTGAGCTTAAACAGGGGGTTTTGGAGGAAGTCAGAGAAGAACGAAGGGGGAAAGGGGGGAACAAGCACATTATTCAGCAGACAATTAATCCCCTTTCTCATCTGCAGAAGGATATTCCTACGGGCCAGACAAGCAAGATTTGGGGGTCCTGTTCAATCGGTGGTCCGAATTCTACGCATCACGCTTGAAGAGGCCACAGCAACCCAGACCAGACCAGCGCCTCCGTGGGTACTATGTACGAGTGCTGAGAGTTGAAGTTGTAATATGAATGTGGCAGAAGGATGTCTTGAATGACGTCCTTTTTTATTTCCCATCCCATTTTCGAGATGTCGTATTCCTTTCTGGCTCACACCCCACTCGGGAACTCCATTTTTTTCTGTCTCTATTTTCTTTGTGACCCCCCCATGTCTGGTCCATCTCTTTCGCCTTCTCAGTTTCTGAGCTCCAACCTTCTTGCTCCCTCTTCCTAATGTTTTGAGCACTTCATCTTTCTCTTTTCTCTTAATTTCTTACCCGTTTGGTGATACTCTTTCATTCTGCTTTCCATACTTCTTTTAGCTTAATTCCTAAGATTCCTCCTTCCTCTTTGTTTCTCTCTCTCTCTTTCACCCCCCCCCCTCTCTCTCTGTCTCATCACTCTCTCACACCACATTTTTGAAACATGATAAAGGAGTGCCCTATGAAGGGCTTCACCAGAGGTCAATGGGTAGTATCCAGGCTAGGGTGGGGCCAGGGGGCGCCTCCTCTGAAATTTCATTCCCTCCTTTACCCCCCCCTCTGCAGTGGCATACCGAGCAGGGAGGGCAAGCTGCCCCCATCAGAGGATCTTTGTCAGTGGGACACTGTTCCCGTTAGGCACCTAAATGAGGGTGCCCAATGGAAAAGTGTCCCGCTGGCTGGACCAAATGTGCTGTCCAATTGCTGCTCAGCACTCATTGTCCTGGCAGCAAAACACCTGACCCTTTCCGAACAGGGCAGGTATCCCGCTGCTAGGACAATGTCCCAAGGAGGCCGGGCAGCAGAGGTCTCTCACGTTGCTCTGTGTCAACAGAGCATTTCGATGGTGGGAGAGGGGAGGGACTATAAGCAAGGGCTTTTGTTCCTTTAAACATGTGAATGGGGGTGATCAGAAGTGAGAAGGGTTATCATGCTGCATGCTTTAGGGAATAATTATGGCTTTAAAACCCAAGGGGGGTTTGTTAGGCTCACATTAATCTACATGATGCTATTGTGACTTTGCATGCAAACTAAAGCCATACTCTTATTGATCAAAATATGTTTATGACAATGTATATAGTGTTAGTTTACTATGAAAGGATAGTTTATTATGTATGTGGTTTGCTTCAAAGACATTGCTATAAAGTTTTAATTAAGCACATGAAATGCAAAGTAAAACCTTAATAAATAGCTATATCAACAAAACCTGGGAAGATGTGCTCAGTTGCTTAAATTGTCTGCAACCCGGTTTCACCATTTACCCAAAGTGTGTGGTCCTGGGCAAATCAATTAATCGCAGTGTGTCTTCTCTGCAGCTCTGTAAGTGATTCACTTCATAGCTTATGTTAATATGTCATGCTGTAATTTAAACAAAGCCTAATGACTATAGAGCTGCTCCATATATAATGGTAGTGCAATTTAGGTATTTTGCACCACAAAGGTAATTGCCACTTGACTTACATTTGGCAACTTATTCTAAAGTCACTGTCATGGTGCCTCCAAGTATTAAAGACTGATGATGCTCCTTGTGATGTCCTTTTCTGTGAAGTCATTTCTGTTGGGTCATGTATTTTGCCACAAACCACCTGGACAGACCTTTAATAATGAGTTTCCTGCATCTGTAATGAGTTTATATTTTTTGTTATGTTAAAATTCCAGCTGACACTAATGTTACCAAAAAAAGGATATTGGGGCAGGTGGTTTGGGGGCGCAAATGAGACCTTATGGAATTGCGTGCACTGCTTTTGGGGGGAAAAGTAGCAGGACTTTTTTTCGTGGCTCATCCCCCCGACTCTTGTAATGCTGGCTACTCCCCTGGCCCCCTACCTGGGCTACTCTCTCTGCAGTGCTGCCTGACCCGCACGGCAGACACACAGGGCCGCAGTACACATGGCCGCAATGCTGCTGTCGGGTTCAGCTATGGGCACCACAAATGCAGTGAAGAACGCACCGTAAAGGTGCACACAGGGCAGCGGCAGAGGGGTGAGGGTCAGCAGTCAGGGTCCAGGGCTTTCCATTACTATTGCATGTGTGCACACACATGCACAGCTAGGTGAAAAGGCAAGCCCTGCCCGAGGGAGTGAGGGCACAGTGAAAAAAGGCCCCAATTTGAATTTGAACAATCGGGCCGGTCTGGCTGCTGATTGTTGAAATTCAAATTGGCGTCTTGGCAGGTAGTTCACCTCTGACAAGGGTTTCCCGGACGAGCCCCCAGTTTTGCTGAAGGAAGCAGGGGGCGCAGTGATTTACTCTGCTGTCCTCCTTTCCCCAGCCGTCACTTGCACATTTGCCAGCATTTTCGACAGACTGTTTCCTTTCTTATGGCCTGAAAGGGACACACTACCCTCGAAACATCAGAGTGGCTCCATCTATGCAGAAGACACTGCTTTAAAGGATCATATCTTGTCGCTGGTTGACCGCTGTTATAGCGCGCACACTGACACACACTGTGATCCTTTAGTTGACATGCCCGCTCTGGAAATTCTCAGTGCTCTTGCTACATTTGCACTATAAAATGTCCACACAAAGACAAAGCTGAGAATGGAACCCACAGCCTCAATTGCGATCTGCACAGACCTTCCAGAAAAGCACCCACAGCCAGATGCAAAATGCACAAAAAGGCATTGCGAACCATGGGTATTAATGGCACACTTGTGAAAGGCCACCTGCAGCAGATCTGATCGTGACACAATATGGACCCTGTATCATTTCAAAATGCTTAAAATGCCAGGTGTCCATTACCAGCCAACGACAACAAGCAACATTTGAACAAATTGCCCATGAAGTCCCGAAACCAGGAGTGAACTTAACGGGTGCTGTGTGTGTGCTGGGCGATATATTGAGTTTTGGAGATATACCAATATATATTTTCAATATCGTTAACATCAAGATATATACATGTATACAACAGAATTGCTTGCTGTATAAATACACGATTTGTACCTCCCCCGGGGCACTGTGGACTACTTTGCCCCCCTCAATTTTGTAAAAGCATGCACATTGCTCTTTTATAGACAGTCCCCCTACTTTTGACCGTTGACCCCTCTCTGCCCCCTAAATTTGCTTCCTGGAGACTCCACTGGTGGTGTCACTATGGTATCTGCTCGAGATTTTGCAATGTTCAATATGCTAACAAATTGAGCACTCATCAACATTCATGTGAGTGAGGTACAGGCGTATGCATCCACAGTGGAGTGTGGGGTGAGCGTAAAGCTAAAAGGAATATATGTCAATGAGTAAGACACAAAGCGCAAAGAGGTGCCCTCAGTGCCAATTGTGTTGCAAAATTGTACCGACGAAAGTAAAAAAATAAACGCAGGAAATGAATTCCTCCTTTCGACCCGTGAGGAAGTGGAAGTGCCGTGGGGGGGAGAACCCAGAGCTTGAGATGAGAATGAAGCGTGCTGCGTGCATCCGGCATTGCATAAGGGCCTGCAGAAAGAAGAGCTGTGGAAACGACTCCTGTCATAAAATGATCCTGCGACGCCCCATCTATTTTCAGATGGTTCCATTATGAGTTATCCTTTCTGCAACCCAGTATGAAGCATCACTAAGCCAAGCACCAGTCATTTTAACATAGTATGCTGGCAGGCAACTTATTCACACTACTGTACGGTAAGATTTAATGACGCACGGCAGAATTACCTATTGCACAACGTGTCTGACAACGTTCGAGCGAAGAGTTTTGTTAACACGCAGATCACACCACGCGGAATGCTATTTAACGTTTATCTGTTCGATGTGGCTTTTAACTTTCATGAATGCTTAAAAAGCTCTGTAGCTTCATGATCTCACTTAACCTCGGGATTTTCTTGTCGGCTAAAACTTAATTTCTTTCATTTATCCACAACTGAATTAGAAACAGACGGGGAACAATGAGGATTAATCATTATAACCAACAAGGAGAAAAGGATAACTGCTGCCAAGCACACTGAGCATCCACGAGGCCGGAAGCCAACAATTCCATTATATCGCTGTAATTGATTCCATGTAACCTTTGGCAGCGAGAAACGGTGATACTCGTTACTGAGTGGCTTTATTGAGCTGGGATGTGGAACATATTTAAAGAGCCAAGTAAATCAAGGAACAGATAATTAGTTTTTCCCAGCGTCAATAAAATATGGGGGGTCTCTGTGTCTACTGTGAACCAGATTTGCTTTACAAAACACCCATACTACAAGTAATCAGCATGGCAATGGAGCGTTTACCTGAAACGTGTTACAGTAACTGAATCTGTTTGTCAAAAAATTGCAGTTAAAATATCACGGTGGAACCCACATTCCTTCCATCTGCTATAAATAAGTAAGCAAATTAGCACTTGCATTACTCTATTGTCTAAAATAGCCCCAATGCTTTTTGCACTGGGGCATACTTTGCCCTAGTGCTTATTCGTGTACCAGTGTAAAGTTTCTGTAATCTGGGCAGGAGTCGGGGGGCGGTGTGGGTGAAGGTGGGGGTGGTGGTTGGGGGGGTGGAAGTTAGAAGGTGGGGGGACTCATGCTCAGTGGTGGACTGGCCTTCTGGGAATTATGGAGAGTTTCTAGAGGCAAATTGGTATAAAACCAATAGTTTCCAATGTTATTAGGAGAACACCCAAAGCCTAATTAGAGGTATTATGATTGTGTGTCACGTTTGCTCGCTGGGGGATACATAGGGACAATTTTGAAAAATATTTCCAGGGCCAATTTTCATTCCCAGTCCATGCCTTCTCATACTTCATAACAAGTCCACCTTTGGGAAAGTTAAGCTTTTCTGCATCGGCTTTACCTGCTCTGCTAGATTCCCACAGAATTTCCCAAGCACCCCCTCCTGCCATGGTATCAAGATAGGTTTGAGGACCACTGTCCAAATGCAAGAACCCAGACCTCTGAGCCATCATTCTAAAACATATGTGAAGGCTTTCTTAAGGCACACATAGCTTCCTGCTTCTTTAGTTTTGATTGGTTGTGAAATTAGGATAAGACAAGAATAGGATAAGTAAATGGCCGTTTTGGGGACATTGTGCAATGCTTTTGGCATGTTTAGGAGAATGTAGAGTATTTTGGTGGTGCTTTTCAGTTAATGGTGGTTTTCGGGTTTCTTGATGCCTGTTGTATAACATTTTCTCAGTTTGAGAATGTTCTTTAAGCTCCAGTGTTCACCGTGTATTCTCTTTTAAATACTGTAAAACAATGTCCTTTGTTTGGACAAAGTCCCGAGGATTCTCTTTCTCGCACCTCGCACCAAAAATATGGAACGACTTACTGAAGAATATACGCAACACAAGAAACCACTTACTATTCAGGAAACTGCTCAAATTGTGGCTCTTCACTGCAGAACTAGATGTACGCCCACAGGGGCACACAGACACCTGATAACAATGATGAGTGAAAACACAGATCTCGGACCCCAACAATCTATCAACTACATACAGAATCTAAGGAAGACAATCTACGATGTATCAAACTACAAACTGAGAGTTAGCCATTACAGGACAACACTAATGACCGAATACATAGCTAAACCAAGACAGAAGACCAAAGACGATTATCAATAGTACCCTTGCCAATCAATCCCAAACCCAGCAAACACACCGTCAAAATAAACAGCGAGGGAATATAGGGGGCAGTCAATCCACAGCACCAACACCATAAGGGGAAGACTAGACATAACCAACCCACCAAACTAAGATCCATACAACAGAACCAGGAATGCACTGTGACATCTAATCTAATGGTTAGATGGCCAAGAAATGTAACAAGCTACTAAGCGTACCCACAGGTATGCCACCTAAATAGAACAAGAGCAGCGAGATCCCGGACATACAACCCACTAACCCAACTTCAAATCTCTGCCTACCTAAATTACCGGAAAACCCACACAACCATCTCTCGCCCAGCAAACCACACAGACTTCACCACACCGCAACAACAAACAACACATAAACTGCATCAACAGCACACAAGGTCTCGCTCTGATCCGATACTTACACCAAAGCTCAGTGCACAGTGAAAACCGAACTGAAGCCGCCACCAGCAGACCACTCCTCTCACTTTCCTACTCCCTCTTCACCCGACTAACCTAATCCCCACCACCCAATTGTTACAGATCTGCCTGAGCACCTGGAGACCAACTTTGCTGGTGACGGTGCGTGGTATAAATACCTTTATTAACATTAACATTCTTCTACTTTTTCCCGGTTGTCATTGTGTAACCCAACAAAAAAAAGTTCCTAGTTTACTAACACATTTCCTTTCCTGTATGTTTATGGAAAACTACTTTCTGCATGAACTGGAACTCTGTGCTTACTCACCTTCCCCTCTGTGTTTTTCCAAGATCCCTTTCCCATTGGGTGAGTTTCTGAGGACCCCTTCTTTGCCTTTGTCTCTTGTGTTGTGTTTTGCACATTGACACCTTAGACATATTTGTGTTTGTGCTTTCGGATCTTAGGCAACATGTCCTGACATTTGATGGGAGTACTGGGGTGCAAAAAATTGACTTCTACCATACAGGATTACAAGGGTGGGTCAAGGCAAAAGTACCTACTTAGCTGTCACATATCTATAAACCAAGAGGCAACAAAATTATAAAGGTTAAACAGCAAAGTATAACAGTCCAAAATAAAGGAATGTCTATACAAAGTTCAATATATATATATATATATATATATATATATATATATATATATATATATATATATATATATATATATATATATATATAATCTAACCACACCATGTATAATAATAACTAAATAGGGAACATTACAAAAACCCACCCATGTAGAAGGAAAACAGAATATGAATGATAGTGACATGCACATTCTCGGAACTAAGACAGAAGGAGAAAATACAATAAAAACCACACTTTTCAAAAAGGATATGTTCTTCAGTTGCCAAACAGGATTAATGGGACTTAGCCAGTTTGTAGGAATGGCAAAAGTGATCAGACAATAATACATTTTTCAGTGTCTTGGTGGTTTAACAGTGGCAAGCCAGAATTCTGGGTGCTGTTCAGAGGTTTAATGTTGCTCGGAATGAGGCAGTCGTGGTGGTTGAAAGCATTACTCAAGCAACAAGGATCATGGAGGTCATCACGTTTGGTCCGGCAGTCGAGGGTTGACAGCAGATGGGATGATGAAAGGATGCACACATGACTCCATTTGATGTGGGGGCACAAGGGATGCAGTTCCTGAGGAACAACAGGCAGTTCGATCAGCAACTTGTTTTTGGTGTTAAAAAACTGGAAATTTCAACAGTGGGCCATTCAGTGCAGCTGCAGCTGTACTTTTTGGTTAAATTTGAGGTAATGACACACTTTCAGATGATGCAGTGTTTGGCAAATGGGTTCCAATGTGCTCGAGAGTGGGTGGCCCACACTTGAATCATGGTTTGCAGTGGTTCGACAAAAATGTGCCAGGAATCCTGGCTGTCCTGGCTCTCAGGAGCTGTGAGTCCCACACTAGGGTCCCATGCACAGGATGGGTCATTTTCTTCTTCTCCCAAAGCTGGGGGAGGCTGGTGCATACCATTATGGGTCCTTTAACACAGTTAGGTCCTAGGCAGTGGTGTGGCTAGAAGAGATGCAGGTCCTGTTCTAGCAGCAATTCCCCCCAAATAGTCCTTGGGGATGGTTAGGGGACATAGCTTGCCTCGGATTTGGAACAACCATCTCCACCTCACACCAGGAGGACTTTGGAAAGGACTGCTCTCCGAACAGCATCCAACAAAGTTGTCTTGAATTTTGAAATCCAGAGATGATTCAAGCATGCTTTCGGAGGAAAATCATTGTTCTTGAAGAAAGATGACTTTGCCTTATGGCATCACACTCAGAGTGCTTTGTGCTACATGAAATGGAGGGGACAGGAAGGCAGGATACATACTGAGAGAAACAAGATAGTAGAACCTTTCTCCAGCTGCAATGAGATACCTATATCTAAACTAACCCTGCCCCCTTGTTGGAATCAAAATAATATTATGCCTCCTATTGCAGTATTTGAATGTGTGCGTGCCTACGCCAAGTTGTCTAAAATATCGTATAAATAGATTCTGCGGCAAGGTCTTGACCTTAACGAAAATTGTGTAAGTCGCCATCTTGGATTTAGCCGCCATTTTAGGTTCTCTTGTAATGTGGAAGTCACCCCAAACATCAAAATGGAGGCCGGATGACATTCCGAGTGAGATTCTGGCCGTTGTGACCTCCGCACACATGAATAAGTAATATGCCTGCAGGCCACTTGTCGGGGTCGCGAACTGAGACCTTGTCCTATCCCTGACCTATGTGTAAATGAACAACTGTATCAGCGGAACTGATCAAAATGCATACATTATGGGATTGACCTGGCAAGGAACCATAGGCCTGGTCTTAAGAATGGTTAACCCGCGAGGGGGTTGGCCAGAGCTGGATAAAGAGTATAAAAGCACAAATATTCCAATGTACAGTCTCTCTCACTAACGCAGTGAACTCTCGTTGAAGTTTGTTATGTTACTCTGAGAGCCGAATAGCTATCCGTTTGTCAATTGACTTTTTTGGTAACTGTTGTAGCTTTTAAATAAAGCACTTTGTATGTCCTTTGTAACCTGTGTTGGTGTGTTTCCTTTGGGCTTCCCAGCCTCATATCGATTTCTTTGTTTTCACACCCTTCCCTTCTCAATAGAATCAAAGGCATTTTGACAAGCAATACCCCTCTGTGAGGATACTCCTTTGAGAATCAGTGTGCCCTTTGCTTTGTCTTCCAAGGACAGCCTCCTGTTGAGTGGCTGTCTTTCTAAGAGGGTGCTGCATGCCCTCACACAGGATTAAAAAAAAGGCAACCCCAAAGGCTACTCTATTTCTGGCTGTAGCATGACAGACTGACTGAAGAAAATACACCTAAACCTTCCTCAACTGGACTAGACTCATAGGGCTGACACATGTGTGGTATCAAATTGATGTGGCTTGGGGAACTATGAGAGATGCTGGCCACCATACCTTAAAGTCAGGTACGAGATATATTTACAGTTTTAGGTGCCACCTTGACAGCCTGCTCATCGTTATGTTGTTTTTTGGAACAGAAGTGCCATCACTGCAGCTCTCAAGAGGGCCCCTGAACCTGCTCTGTGCCATTGGAGAGAAGGTGCTGCAGGTAAGGCTAATAATGCAGATTGGCACAGGTGTACATTATGCTTTTGACATGGAGCTTATGAAAGGGAAATCTGATCAGCAGAATTCCCATCTTAAAATGGAATTAGTCACATAAGTGTCTTAACTGATAAAATACAGCCTTGTCAGATGCCAAATTCTCACATGGGAAAGAAGATGAGGAGCTGTCCTACTCCTAAACCTGTGTGTCAGAGGTTGGGGGAGTCAGCAATCAGTGGGGAGATAAATCCAGTGGTAAAGGGGAGGATGGAGTTTAAGATGAAGTGTGAGGGGTGGGAGGCAGTGTTTATGGAGGGGAATATGGTAGTTAAAAATGGAAAGATGAGGAATGGGAGATGGTCACTGAGAAAGGCGAGGTGGTCACTTGAGAACCAGAAGAAGGTGGGTGAGTACCTTATCATTATAATTGTCCTCATATAACGCCCTTAATAGCAACGTGTAGTTTCTAAGTGCAGGATCAAGATTTGAACCTGTGTTGTGCTGAGTTGTCTTGCTTCCAAGACAGATGCACTGCCCCTGAGCTACACCTTTTGGAAAAGGAGTCGGCACAGAAAAGCACCTACTTCAGGAGTAGCAGAAAGAGGTAGAAAGATATGTTTAGGTCCAGGAGTGGCAGAGGGGAGGTAGTGTTGTGCTGGAGAAGGACAAAGACAGTTCATCTGGATAACCCGATCAAGAGTGCCTTAGGAAATTGCACAATGTCCAAACACTTCAGGCAGTGGCCCTATGATGTGTTCAAAGAGTGCACATCATGACTCAAATGTAGTTATAGGAGCACTGTCCTGCAGCAGTGAGGGAGTCTGCATGCATCTTCATCTGTTACACCTTTGACTGCTGTGGCCTAACGTAAAGTGTGCTTTTTAAAAGGAGACCCGGTGGTTTAGAGGGTAGAGAATGGGTTTCCAAATTGCAAGCTTGTATGTTCAAATTCCCTCTTTGGCATTAACACACTCAAACTGGTATTGTGAGCTGTGCATTGAGAGGAAATAGGGACACTATTTAAATGTAATGCTTTTCATTGTAATACAAATATTGTTGTATCTTTATTTCCATTAGAAATGGCTCTGAGACCAGTACTTTTGTTTACCCCAACCATCATTGCTAGTTCATATATGCATCATCATCCATTACAACATAATGCAAAAAGCTATGCTTGATGAAAGGAGACCCAGTGACTCTGGTGTTAGAGCATGCAGGCATACACTTTTGTGGCCATATTGGGCCAGTATTAAAAGTTACTATACTAGTTTAAAACACTGTTTTTAAGGAAATATGTTTTCAAATTCCTTTTTTGCATCATATTTTTTCAAAACACCCCCTTGCACAGTACTCATACATTCTGTTCAGGATAGTAATTCATTGTAATGTTTGATTATGTTCCCCTTGTTCATTGGTGGCTGGACTGATTTTATGCCCAACTCTGGCTTTGGCTCATTCCAAGACACATCTTCACCTTTGTCAGCTATGTTAAAAATCAAAAATCTATCATTTCTAAAGAACGGGTCAGTATCACTGAGCTTAGAGCACAAGTTTACCAAATGCCAGATTGCAGGTTCCAGTCTTCTCGTTGGCATAACTTATTCAAACTCATACGTTGCCCTTTGTGTTGAGAAAAAATTGGTAACATTTTTACATTTTTAACATGTTTGTTACTGTTATGAATAATATTATTTTCTTTATTTCCATTGAAAATGGCCCAGAGCAAGAGTCCAGCAGGTTTGTGCGTCAAAACCAGAATTGCAAGTTCCCATCTGCATCTTTATCCATTACACCTTTGACCGCCATGTCATAATGAAAAAAGCTATGCTAGGCCCATTCAGTGGCTCAGTGGATATAGCTTGGGTTTACCAATGGAAAGGTTGCAGGTGTAAGTCCTGAAATTGATATGAAAATCCTCAACCATGTAGATTGACCCATGTATTGAGAGGAAATCAATGCACTCTAACATTTTTTTACTGTTATGAAAATATTGTTTTATCTTTATTTACATTAAACATGGTTCAGAGAGAGAGACTAGCACTTTTGTTTATATTAACCATCATTGCCAGTGCCCAGCTGTGTCTTCTACCATTGCACTATTGACCGCCAAGTCAAAAAAGCTATGGCTCCTGCAGTAAGTATCAGTGGTTCAGAGTTTAGACCATGGTTTTAGCACTGGCAAGCATGCTGGTTCAAGTCCCCATGTTGGCACTGTTTAGATGCAGGTGCATCACCCACAACATGAGCACATGTTTTTGCCTCAGTAAGGTCCACTAACAGGGCATCAGGACCCTGAAGTGATGTAATGGCTATGTGCCACAGTGCTGACAACTTCAGGGTGGTAAGTAAGATGTGGCATGATATAATATATAGTACAACTTTTTTGTTGTTGTTTACTTAACACAGGCAATTGTTGCACAGTGGCTTTGGTCACATTGTAGCTTTGCTTTTGCCAGTATGGTGGTACATAATATTGTATTTCCTGCATGCACTGTACCTCATAGAGCGAACACAGCACATTTTGCCTTATGTAGCACATCACCTCGCTTCTGAGCACGATATGCAGCATGCTGCAGATCGCCATACTTGCTACACCTTGCCTGCACAACCATGGCAGGAAATATATGGTGCATGATGCCACATTCCTCCATGCTTCACAGTCCAAAGAAAACACACAGCACATCGTGTGATGCACCTGCCTGCTGTCAACATCGAGACACACATGATAGCTGGACAGAAGTTGGATAAGCACACACAATAACACTTTCACAATCTGGTGCATCAAACATACACACAGCTCCTCACATCATATTTTCTCACATGAAAAATATGTGTACCTTTTGGCTTTGGTCATTTTTAGAACGCCTAGTGTGAAGTACATGACCCTGTATGTCCCACGTTGTACCCTTCACTCTGGAACTACTCTCCTAGTGACTATTCCTAAGTTTCACTTCTTTAGGATCGGTGGGCGGGCCTTCTCTATTGCTTCCGCCAAATTATGGAATGTCACCCTTAGATATGTTGAGAATCACGTTAAATTCTGACGTTTTCTGAAAACTCTACTCTTTTAGAACAATGCTACACATTAGTGTTTCTGTGTGTTTTCCTCGCGCCATGATGCCCTTGGTTGACCGTGCGAGTTATAAATGCTGATAACATAACATTATTGTGTCTTATGCCTGAAGGGATGTTAGGTGTTATGAGCAAGAGCTTTGCCGTTTTTCAGTACGCCTCAATGAGAGGCACTGAGCTGTTGTTATAGTAACGTAGGCCATAGTTGCTAGCTGAGAACACTTGATTGAATTTAGTGTTGCCTTTCAAAAAGGCTGAGAGAAGAGGGCAGGTGGGTAGGAGGGTGAGAAAGTTGCCAGCTTCTTATTTCAAAGGAAGCATTTCTCAAGGGATGAATGCTCAGTCCCAGGCAGAGTTCTGGAAGATGATGTACCAGGACTGGCAACATGGAACGAGAGAGAGAGTTTCGTAGTGAGCAGGTGCAGATGGTGGAAATGGGAAATGAATAGAGGAGGTGTGTGCCATGTTGGTTTGTTGCTCATTAGTCCATCTCTGTGGGACGTGAAGGCCCCAATTATCTGAGGTGGCATGATCCAATTAAAATGAAGCCCTCTATCAAACTATTTTCCCAAGATGGGATTATTACGTTTTATGATCTGACCGAGGGCGGGTGATCATGTTGGCTTGGTGGGGTTGTTTTGTGACTAAATGGTAACTGAAAATAGTTTTTGATCAACATATAGGGTTCTTTAGAAGACTGGGGACGATCAGCCAATGATAATAACGATAGTAATAATTTGGCATTTATATAGCGCTACAAACCCTTAGGTATCTGAGCTCTGCTTATTATTACCCACGGTGTGTGGTGCTCATTTATCGACCTCAGAAAGATGAAAGGCTGAATTTGGCCCTGCCGGGATTCAAACCTGCGTTAGCAAGCTCTGCACAGATGTCAAAGGGAGCGCTCTTCTCACTGTGCCACTTGACCGGCAATGCACGATAATGTTAGGATGATAGTTTTGTTACATTTCTCCTGTGATATGGTAATGCTCTGCTTGTGGCTATAAAATTACCTTCCAGCAAGGGCCAGGTTGAAGTTGACTATGATAAGTTCATCTTCCCGGCCGTGATATACAAATACATTTTGTATTTTTTCCTGCATGTGGTGCACTCCTTTTTGAGTTTTTGTGGATTGCTTTTTCCTGATTTTGGACCTGTGCAAGCTCAACATTCAGAGGGCCCAGCGAGATCACCAGAACAAGAGGGGCTGGGGCTCTCTTCCGCATGCCTGGTGAGGTGTAGCCAGCCTGTAGAGACCAGTTCCAGTGCACACAAACAAGGAGGTATAGCAAACGCTGAGGTTCCACAAGGTCTGCCTGATCCCTTGTACGTGGAAGCCTGTCCCGGATGGTGCAGCCATTTGACAGAGTTGGAGGATCAAAAAACATGTGAGTGCACCCTCGCAGGAAAGCACAAGATGCAATTTGGTATTTGATCTTCTTGATTTTTTCTCTCTCTCGCTCTTACTATTGAGTGTGCAATTAGTGCAGAGATCTCCCCGTATTTGGGGAAAGACTGTGTCATAAAGAAGTGCATGCGGATTGGAAAAGGGATCTCTCCAGAGGTTGGGAGACATGGCACAGTGCAGTGTTGTAGGGTGAAGGGCTCTTTTCTATTAAGAGAAAAGATGACATCATAAGTAGCATAGTATTGTAGTATAGTTTTGCATGCAAATTATGAAAGGAGAACTCCTATGTTGGGAGGAAAGATGACTCCATAGGTAGAGTCGGGTTGACACATTAATGTGGAATCATTTTGTGATGTTAATGTTGGGGTGGACCTCTGATCTTGTTACCCAAAATAGGCCCACCTCTTAAGAAGTGAGTGTACATTTCTCCATAAAGCAAGTTTATTGTATATATATGGCCACAGGGGGCTAGATGACTCCTTAGAGAGAGAACTAACCCGATTCTCCTTGAACCACACAAAGGTTGCATTTGATATACATTTTTGCAACATTTATCACACTCCCACATATTTCAGTACAAAGTCATGCCCCCAAGTATGATTGTCTAACCCCGTACAAGGAAATCTAAATCCCCTAAATTCCCACACTCTCATTCTATACATTCACTTAACCACCATCCCCTTCAACACATGTTTGCATTAGCTCATATTTAAAGTACAACCCATTTTTGGGCTCTTTGAATAGTCGGTCATGACATCATCACAAAATTACATATTCACCTACAATAATCCTAATTTATTACAAGTTCCATCTGGTCAGGACCTCTTAACCACCGGCATATTGCACTTGGCTTTTACAATAACTCATCAAAATGAGGGGGGAGAGACATAAACAAGTGTCCTTTGAACCGGTAATAAACATCTTATCCACTCAGACTTACTGGCATACCTGTTATTTCTCATTTCTTTTTAATCTATTACAAATACAATTTCAGTTTGCATGGCCTCTGGCCACAACCTGGTATTTTCCCTGAGAACTTAATTGAAACCCATAAACCATTTGCCACCCCTGCCCTTAAGCACCTCATGCACCCGGTTATTTTCTGGCCCCAAGTCGACCCTGCCATGTGGTCGTACTTTCTTCGTTACTGAATAACAAACTCACATGTTCTCAGAAAGATTAAATCTCTTATCTACAACAGCACCAAGTTGTAAATCTATGACCCAATAGCACTTCATTTCGTCCTGGCCGCAACTGCCTATTTGATACAATAGCAGCTGGCCGAATGCAGTTAGCTGCTTCCCCCATCGTTTGCCCACGCTCAATCAACTATGCAGGTCATGCAAATTTTACCTCATCAACCCAGGTTTCTGCAGCCTACACAAACCCTAGCTATGAGGGACCTGCGGCATACAACCTTCCCATGTATTCACCATGGGCCCCCTATTCCCCAACTGTTCCAAACACATTTCCCTGAAAACCCCTGTGTATATATGTTTTTGCACATGTCTTTAAAAATATTGCATCACTACACAGTGACTTCCCCATGGGAAATCTATTCTCTCTCATGTGCATATAAAGCTCCTTGCTTCCCATCTTTAGGCACTACATTGCACGTTACATAACTACATTGTTTTCATGCTATATCTGTAGACTTCACATTATGTTGGTACGTGTATACAGATCTAAAATGTATCAACAATACACAACATAACAGAAATAGTAACACTCATCTCTTTCTCATTAACTATACTAGATACATACCAGATTGCAAAATCACTCTAACATTGTGTCTACCCCAGACAGCAATATGGCGTGCGCAACGCAAACCCATCTTTCCCATTGAAACCATTATCGAACAGCCCAACATTTCCCCCTAATAAACCTATTCCTTGTTCTTTTGAAACATCTTCTCTGGGAATCAAGACAATACAAACATCTCTCATGCTGACCCCACTATGGGCATATCGTCTGATGAACATCCCCAACCCGTGCGCCTGCAGTTTCCCCAGTCTACCCACTGTTCTGCACAGTAATCCCAATTTGGTGGAGGACATAGAACAGCACCTGGAATCGCAACCAACACTGTATCCAGTTCTAACTCAGTCTGAGTATCCATGTGATATGAAATGGTGGTGGCCCTAGCCTTGGACAGTTTCACAGTTATCATGGCATCTGCTTTTGGTGTCTTAGCAGAAAAACATTTTAAGAGCATCTGACAGGTACAAAAATAATAAGCAAAAAAACAAAATCGGCAGAAGGATCTTCACAGCTATGCTCATCCAGGAAGGTCCCAAAAAAAAGAGAGTCCAACCAAGGTCCATTTGTAATTCCTGCTTCTTTTTTCAGGACCAGCCTAAGGTTATGCAGAGCAAATACGCCTCAAGGTCCAGTTCTTCTTTTACAGCACTGAGTTCATAAACAGTAAAAACTCTCAGTGAGTGACGTGGAGCCACTTCGCATTAGCAATAGCTTGAAGACTGGGGGCCAAAAGAGAAGAAAAAACAATCTCAGTTCTACTGAGCAATCTGTATTTTTCAGGAATGTTCATCAGTACTTCAGTAGATGTTGTAGAGATGTTTATTCGACCTTTTAGTTCAATTGAAATATTCCACTTCCTTGTGTCCAGGCAAAGTCAATAAATTGTCCCTATTATATGAAACAAGGGATGCCAGGGGTACAGGGCACAAAATGGGCACAGATGTGGATTTAGGCAATGGGCTGGCATGTATCAAATGTTCTTGAGGCACAATGAGAACAGGCACTTTCAGTGTAGTGAGACTTCACACACTTTGCCAGGCTGGAGGTAATTGTCGGTAAGAGAACTGTTCACAAGACCAAGACACATCGAGGAGTGCTGATGTACCTCCAGCCACATCAGCAATGCGAAGTGTATGGCTGCAGTTCCCATTTGTGCCAACAGGCACTGTGCCATAACCTTTGAAACGCAGACATAAACATATAAGTAACTGGATCTTAACAGGTTTCTCTGGCTCCTTGAGCACGGTCAAACATTTCATATATTTATTCTAGATACTTTCACAATCCTTATTAATATATGCCACACCTTCTTCTGATAATCCACTCATTCCTCCACCCCTTGTTTCCATCGGTTATTCACAACAATAGACCCTTCCAAATTAAACTGGACTCTCTGCATAGAGCATATATGTTCCTGCTCTTTACAATCTTTGTTCAAACACTCCTTGTCAATAGGTAGGACAGAACTTGTAACAGATTGCCCTTGAAACGATTTGTCAATGAGAAGTGTGCAACGGGTAATGTAGTTACTCCAAAACCACAAGAAGTAGCTCTACAGGGATCACTACCATCTTTTAATGCATTTCCTGCATCTCTACAATTTAAAGCAAAGGGACTGCAGTATACAGAGCTGGCAACTGTACCTGCTGGGACACAGTTTCCATTTCTTGGGAATCTGTAAACGGCAAATACATGGCTTCCTTTGACCCTCTGTCAGCGGCATCGTTTCCAAGCACTAGTGGGTCAGTATGGTTAGTATTCACAGCCCATTTAACTATTCCCACCTCTGCTGAGAGTGTTGACGCTTCAATTAGTCTGGAAAACAATGCAGCATTTATTTTTATTTTTATTTACATTTGTAAAGAGCCTAACCCTAGGGGCATCAGGGCACTGTAGATTAAACCAATTACACACATGCTTACAGGCATGAGGTGCCAGAAACTCTCCCAAGTACAGTCATTTTGGTAGATGGACTATACCATGAAACACTGTCATTAGCCAAAGAGGTATGTTTTAGGGCCTTCTGCAAGGGCCAGTAAAATTCCTCTGCCCTTAGGGCAGGGCATTCCAGTGGTGTGCTGCTATTGTGGGGTTGCTAAAGCCATCTCCTCTGAATTTTTTGAATGTTGGAGGGATCAGGCAGTGTGTGTGTAACGACCTAACCGGTCGGGTGGACTTGGATCGCATGATGGAGAGTGTTTTAAAGATGATTCTTTCTCAGATACAGAGCTATTGCACTTCCTTCCTGGCTGCTGAGATGTGTTCTTTTCATGGGATGTTGAGTGCTGCATGTAGGGCATTGTTCTGGATTACCTGCAATCTGCTGATGTTCTCTTTAGATGTTCCCACGAAGAAGATGTTGCAGTAGTCAAGTCTCGATCCTATGAATGCTCTGGCGATGATGAGGCAGCTGGTTAATGTGAGGAACTGTCTGGCTGAATTGATGAGCTTGGCTGCATATGCAGGCAAAGAGCCAATAGCATTTACTTGTCTGTTGAGGGAGAGCGAGGTATGCAAGTAGACCCCCAGGCATTTTTACAGAAGCTGAGACAGGGATGTGAATGCCATCTAGGCTGAAGGCTGAGAATTGGGTGTTGAGTTTTTGGAGCGTGGACAGTGACCCTACCAGTAGGTTTTCCGTCTTGTCGTTGTTGGGGCATAGGTGGTTAAAGGCCACACAGGCTTCGATTTTTGAGTACATTTTGTTGAAGGTGGTGGAGTCTTTGTCCTAAATGCCTGACAGGGGGATGATGATTTGGGTGCCATCGTCATAGTCGGTGTAGGCTATGCTGATGGAGTACAGGAGGTCGAAGAGGGGTTTGGTGAAGATATTGTAGCGGAAAGGGGAGATGCAGGATCCTTGTAGGACTGGTATGCAGTGATAGCATTGCAGCAAAAATGTCGCCTGTCCAAAAAATCATGGCACAAACGCTGTGGTTTGACCCAGTAAAGATGTACCCCATTATACCATTTAAGGGGAGTAGGGATCGCAGGGGTGTCCCCCGCTTCCCTTAAATGGTATAATGGGTAGGAGGGTTGCAGGGGTTTTCTCTGCATCCTTTACATGGATTGTGGCGGCAAAACCACAGCCTTTTTGCTGCAATATTTTGTGTCCACAGCAATTTTCGCCACAATTTTAACACATGGAACCGTGGGACTCCACACGAGATGGATGGGATGGGTGCTGGCAGTGTCTGATAAGACTCTCATGGATCTACCTTCCAAGAAGGAGGCTAACCAACTCATGGCCTGCTGCGAGAAGTTGGCGGCTTCCATGAGATGGTGGCAGAGGGTTTTTCGGTCTACCAGTTCAAAGACAGTGGAGAGATCGAAGAGGAGTTGGAGGGCAGTCTTACTGTCATCTGAGAAGGCATTGAGTCGGTTTTTCCCTTCTAGTAGTGCTGATTCAGTTCAATGACTCGGACTGAAGCCTGATTGGTGCAACCCAATGATGTGATTGGATTGTAGGAAGACTTGAATTTGCTCATAGGCTGCGCTGTCCAGGATCTTTAGTAGGAACGGGACTGTGGTGATGGGGTGGTAGTTATTTGGCACTGATGTTTTTTTTGTATGCTTTAACTTAATACTCTCATTTTCATTTGCTGCAGCTGTTCACGTGCTTATGTTTTTTTTTTTTTTACTTTTGTGCTCTGTTTTTTTCAGCTATTGTTGTCTGTACTTGTTTGTTTTGTTGGCGCCCTAATGCCTCAGGGTCAATGGTGAGCGGTATAAATAAAAATCGAATCAAATCAAATCAAGCAAGGTTTTTCATAGTAGTGGGAGAAATCATGATACTCTCAGACTCGAGGGGACTTGGCTTGCTGAAAAGGAGGCATTTATGACTCTCGTAATGAATGGGACTATGGCTTCCGAGCAGACTTTTATGATGTTAGGGGGCATATGTCCCCTTTACATCTGGATGGTTTGAGCTTGTTGAGTATGTCAGTCATTTCTCCTTCAGAGACTTCTCTAAATTGAAATGCGGTGAGAGTTGATGGTTCGAAGGGAGGAGAAGGGTAAGGGTGGTGATGAGGGCTTGTTTCACTTTTATTTTTTGTTGTAGGTAGGTGATTTTGGAATGCATAGCCTTTTGTATATTTTTGCAACAGGTCTGGCATCCCTGGTATTTCTTATTTCACGTTAATCTCTTACAACTAGCATTTATGCTTGCACAGCCTCTGGCATTTCCCTGAGAACCTAGTTAAAATGTATAAACCATTTACCACCTCTGCCGTTAAGCACCTCTTGCACTGAGTTTATTACCTAGCCCCATGTCGACCCTGCCATTTGGCTGGACTTTTCTGGTCAGTGAATAACAAACTCACATGTTCTCAGAAAGATTACCTCTCTTATCCACAACGTCACCACGTCATAAATCTATGACCCACTAGCACTTAATTTTGTCCTGGCTGTAACTGAACATGTGATATCATCACATCTGTACCGAATGCAATTAGCCACTTCCGCCCAATCTAGGACTTCACTCAACCAACTCTCCAGGCCACACAATGTTTATCTTGCCAACCGAGGTTTCTGCAGCCTACACAAACCTGAGCTATGAGGAACTTGCGTTATACAACCTCACCATGTATTTACCATGCACCGCCGGTTCCCAAACTGTCCCAAACACATTTCCCTGAAAGCCTCGGTGTATATATGTCTGTGCATGTGTTTTCATGACTACTGCATCTCTTCACAGTGGCTTTCTCATCCATTAATAATTTCTCTCACATGCACATATAAAGCTCCTCACTTCCCATCTGTAGGCACTACATTGCATGTCACACAACTACATTGTGTTAACACTGTAACCACAGACTTTTCGTTAAGTTGCAACATGTATGCAAATCTAAAATGTATCAACTATACACAAAATAATACTAACAGTAACACTCATCCCATTCTCAATATCTATACTAGATACAGACCAGATTGCAACATTGCGCTAATATCACATCTACCCCAGTCACCAATATGGCGCATGCAATGCAAACACTTCTTTCCCATTGGAATCATTATTGACCACCCCAAAAGTTTCTACAAGACTGCGCAGAAAGAATTGATTGATCTGTAAACAACGAGAAGAAGTAATTGTGACATTCAGAAATATATAATTTGGAATGTATTGTTGTGGCAAGGGAGGGTGATTGAAGATTTATGGTGATTAGAGGACAAGTATTTTGGTTATATTGAAGGTTTTATTGGGTATCGTATTTTGGGTTTGGTTATTGGGTGCATCTTGATGTATTTTTATTTAATGAGGTTTGGGTGAGTGTATTATGATGAGACGTATGTGTGTGTGGGAGGACTGTGTAAATGTATGTTATATTGGTTTGAAGAAGAAAGAAGGGATTAGTGTGCTGGGTGTTGCAGAAGTATGGGGAAGGGGAAGAAAGAGGTAAAACTGGTTGACAATTAACATTGTGAAGTTGGGGTCTTAAATTGACTGTTGAGATTTTCAAGGTATATTTGAATTTATTGCATTTGATATTTGACAAGGGGAACACCCAGAGGGAAGAGAAAGCAGGCACTGCTGGTACAGCATCTGAAGGGGATAGGGGAGGGCACACTACGGCACAATGACGACTCCATTGGACAACGTGTGCAAGACTCTTCCACGGCACCGGGGAAAGATAGTGAATATCATTTTGACTGGGTAAGGGAGAAAGTGGGACAACTTTTCACACCATTGTCTTGATTGCCTATGATTAGATGTGACCACGAGCCTCTTATTTCCACCTCGTGTGAGGCTGTGAAAACAGACACCTGGTCATCAGTCACTCATGTCACAACTCACCCTAAGCCATGTCACGGCGCTAAAAATACATGCATGCCTAGGTTCATGTGCTTATCAACATGATTAAACGTATGTAGTCAGGAACTGTGAAGTTTTTCATTTTTTTTAAACAATTGTTATTACTTTTTACAAATAAACAAAACAACCAAAAGAAACCATACAGTGAATATCAGTCATAGCTTTCAAATATTGTGTACAGTATCATGTTAATATCCACCGCTGTCTCGTTACCCTCCCTCCACCCCAAGCTTACTTCCCTTCACTGCCATCCACCGCCCTTTCCTGGGGTATCTTCCTCCCCTCACCGTCCGAAGAATCCTCGTCTTCTAAGCAGGTCAGGACAGGCTCAGACAAAGTAGTCACTAGATGCCTCCAGGCCCTCAGTGTCTCTGCTTCTTCATCTTCCCCTCTGTTAGCTGCCTCACTCCACACCACCGTTTACATCTCCACACATTTCTGAAGATCGTGCCACCAAGCTTCTACTCTTGGTCTATTACTTGCTTTCCAGCCCATGGAAATTCTGTGCTTGTCCAGTATATAGGCCAAGTCCTTACATTTGCTTACATGTGCCAGCTTACGCGGCCTAGGAAACCCCCCCCACCATGCATGCCCACAAAGATTCTCCCTCTAGTTTAATCCTTTTCGCAGTCAAGAGGTGGGCTACCTCACCCAGAATCTCAGAATTTCCGGGCGCACCCAGAACATATGTATCATTCCTGCATCAACCTCCCCGCATTTAGGACATGTTTGTATTCCCGCATTCTTGAAACTTGCAATACTCGGAGGGGTCATATATGCCCTGTGGGAAATGTATAACTGGATTTGCTGCAACCTAGCGTTCCTAGACACTTTTTTATGGTATCTCTGAACCCTCACTCACAGCCCGTCATTCATAGATTCCCCAGCTTGCTCTTCCCAGTTCCGTCTCAACTGAGGCACCTCCTTCCCCACTCTTGACATCAACAGTTCATAAATTTGTGAAACTTTAAGGCCACCATCTGATATGTCATAAAATGTTTCTATGGCTGTGTTGGGAGAACCCTCCAGAACTATTTCTGACCATGTATCTTATCTTCCGCTCCAGCCTACCTTGGTGTAGACCGGTGTCTTCAAATGCTTCCGGATTATTTTCCTCAATTGCTTGTCTACTCCTTTCAATGCTACTAGTGGCATTTGTTGGGAACAAGGGGTCAGATTCCCCATGACCCTACAAGCCCTTTGCCACATCTGCCATCCTAAGTCTAACATTCTTGTCCTCCCATCTTGCTGTGGCTTCTGCACCAATATCCACTCTTTTAAGAAAAACAGGACACACTCAGCCCTCAACAATCTGGACTCTGATGTTTAGTCTTCCGATAACCATTTAGCTACATATTGCAGTTGGCTAGCCAGATAGTATATCTCAAAGTTGGGCAATGTAAGGCCCGCTTGTTCATATTTGTTTTGAAAGTTCCATAATGCTATCCTATTTCTAGTATTGTGCCATACGAACCCTCTACATATACTTTCAAGCTTCGGTATCATGTATGGTATATTCACAAAGAGATGCAACAACCTAGGCAGCACCACCATCTTTAGTAATGCCACCCTCCCATCATGGTCAAAGGGAGCTTGGGCCAGAACCTCATGCAATTTTCAATATTAGACACTGCCTTCTCTCTGTTATGTTTGTATTCGGCCTCAACCGTATGGTATACATTGATCCCCAGGTACCTAAAGGTCCTGGTCTCCCATTGTATTTGTAGTACCAGCAGTTCCCCTCGTGGTATCTCTTTATATCTACCTAGAGGGAATATACATGATTTCCTGAGATTTACTGTTATGCCAGACAACACAGCATATCTCCCGATTACTTCCAAAATATACTGTGGGTTCTCCTCGGGATATCTCAGATACAGTAGCATGTCATTAGCATACATAGATATCAAGTGTTGGCTGATCCCCACCTCCCCATATTGCTGTCTCAGGCGTATCGCCAGAGGTTCCAGTGTTAAAATAAACATCATCGGAGACCACAGGCATCCCTGTCTGGTGCCCCTACCAGGTTGCCATCGATCTGAGACGGTCGCTCCCATCCTAACTCGGGCCAGAGGAGCACTGTACAGTAGTTGTGCCCACCTCAAGTGTGTGGGCCCAACCCCTTATTCTTTCAGGACCGCCAACAACCAAGGCCATTTGACAGAGTCGAAGGCCTTCACCACATCCAATGAGATTATAGCAACTTCCTGTGGGTCCTCTTCCTTTTGTTCTATGATGTAATGTAGCCTTCTAAGATTATCTGATATGCTTCTGCGTGGTACATGCCCTGTCTGATCGGGGTGTATACGTTTGTTGATAACCGGTCTCAGCCTATTTGCGAGCACTGCCGTGAGTATCTTGCTATCTTGGTTAAGCATGGTTAGCGGTCGATATGACCCGCAGTCCATGCATGGTTTGTTTGGCTTAAGGAGTGGGATAATAATCGCCTCCCTCAGGGACTCTGGTAGCATCCCCCTATACAAAGCTTCATTTAGCATTGGTAATAGCGGGGGAGCACCTCTGGAGCCTTACTGGTAGGTAAAAGCTTAATCACTGCTTCTAGTTCCTCTACCGTAAGTGAAACCTCTAGGGTCTCTCTCCGTAGTGCCTAATTTGGGAAGACCAATATCCGCCAGTGTGTCCATCACATTCTCTCCTTACCCCTCCTCAACATCCTTATATAATTGCTGATAAAACTCTAAAAAGCCCTTGTTAACCCCTTCTTGGTATTTAGTATTTGCCCATTCATTCCTCTTACTGATCTAATTGTTTGCCTGGGTGTCTCACTATTATATAGCTAGGGTAACAGCCTGCTCGGCTTGTCTACCCCTGCATGCTGTCTTTCCACGTACTTTTTATAACTCAGGTTACCTATTCTCTCCCAATACTACCCACCGACCTGTTGTAACTGTTTTATAGTCCCAGCCTCCTCCGGGGAATTCTGGCTCCTACGCATAATTGTCTCTAGTTTCTTCCCTGCTTCGTGTAGCTCATGTGTTATTCCTCCCTGCAGACCTCTGGATTTGGATACTGCCGTTCCCCACACCACTACCTTAAATGCCTCCCATACTGTGCCAGCCGAGTCCACATTCCCCATATTATGTTCAAAGTATTCCACAATTTCTTTCCTCAGATCCTCCCTTAATATTGTATCTTTTAAAGCTTCTGCCCTACGTTTCCATGTCGGAATCCGTGCCCTCGGCCGCGAATATTGGCATGTTATAATCAGTGGCAAGTTGTCAGAGAGGACCCTTGCTTTGTATTCCGACCACACTAGTTCTCTCATCAACTCTGGTTCTGCAAATATGTAGTCTAGCCTCGTATGCAGGTTATGTGGGGTGGAATAGTGGGAGTAATGCCTATCATGTGGGTGGTGCATCCTCCACACGTCTACCAGATTAAAATCTCTCAATAGGGTCCTTAGAACTTTAGCTGCCGGGGTAGGCTTGTCCATCTTCATGTCTTATCTATAAACTTTGGGGTCCAACGTACAGTTAAAGTCTCCTCCCCATATAACTGCCTCTCCCATGTATGGGCTGATCTTATTGTATGAGGTCCGGAGATAGCCTGCAGCATCTTGTATACATGTTGATAATGCTCAGCTCCCTATTTTCCACTAGTAATCTTATTAGCACCATCCTCCCATCTGGCTCTATGGTAGACTGCAACAGTTAAAAGGGGACATGCGATGCTATACACGTAATAACCCCTCTGGCATACGCTGAATATGTTGCCCCTATGGTGGTCCCTCTCCATTTCCTCTCCACCAAGTCCTGTTTTTCTTTTGTTAAGTGAGTCTCCTGTAAAAAGCCAATGCCAATTCCTCTGTCTCTTCAAATACGTCATGACCATATTCCTCTTTGAATATCTATTGAGCTCCCTGACATTCCAGGTCTCTATCTTGAGATCCCCCATCCTCTCTATACCCTGTCCCGCTCCTCACTCCCCTCGCCTTCCACAGTGATGTATAGGTGGACCTCTTCCGTGGCTAGTGGTTGTAAGCTCCTATCCCCATAACTCCCCCAACACCCTTCCCCTCCCCTACTAAAAGCTTGCCAACTCCCCTCCCTCCCACCCTACTACCTATCCCCAACTGCTGGCCAGCTCCATCCCTGGATGTCCGGCATCCCTGTATCTAGTCCCAGGCCGACCTCGCCGGTGTTGGGACTCTGCAGGGGGGAACCCTTCTGCTGGTCCCAACTAAACTAACTACTGGGAAGAAGAAAGTGTTCCTCCATGTCTCCCACACTATTGCAACATTTTACTATGCACACATTTATCGTAAACCTCCTATTCACATTTCTTTTGTTATATTATATTACTGTACCGAGGTAAGTATCATATGTATATATGAGTCCAATATCAACTTCCGCACTTAATTTAATCTCCACAATCTCTGCCCCGGCTCATTGTCTATCCTATAATATCCTCAAGGGTTACATTTCTGCACAATGTCTATATCAGTGTTACCTCCACTTTCCAGCATCAGCTGTCCAAGTCAATCGTCCATTAAATGTGGGGTGCAGAGTCACTTATCCTGTCCGCCTAGCGACTGGCAATTTGCTCCCTCCGGACAACCCACTGTGTCCAGCCATCCTGTCGCTTCTTCAGGGGTGTCAAAGAAAAGCACCTTGTTCCTATGCAGCACCTTCAGCTTCGTTGGGTACAGCAGAATGTACTTGATGCCGGCCTTGTGCAGTCGTGTCTTGACCGCCACATAGTTCATCCGCTTTTTTTTTGTACCAGAAAGGTGTCGTCCGGGTATGCTGTGACCATCACCGACGCTCTGTGTATCGTCCTTCCCTTGCAGAAATGTTCCAAAATCTTCTCCCTAGCTTTATAGTTTAAAATCCTAGCAATGATCGGTAGGGGGGGAGCACCCGGCAGCGGCCTCCTAGCTGGGGCTTTATGCGCTCTCTCCACTGTGAACCCGTGGGTGAGTGCTCCTGCGCCGATCTCTTGCAGCATCATATTTTCTATGTAGTTTGTCAGTTCCGGGCCTTCTTCTCCCTCCGGCAGCCCCAGAATGCGTATGTTGTTTTGCCGTGCCCGTCCTTCTGATTCCTCTGCGTGGTTTTCTAGGTTGCGAACCTGTTGTTGCAGTGTGTCGATCTCTTTGGTATTGGCCGTGCTGGTGTCTGTGTTGACTTTGACCATGCTCTCAAGCCCACTAGTGCGCTCTGCTAGCGCTCGCATGTCTTGCCTCAGGAGCTTGACATCCAAACTGACCACGTCGATCTTGATTTATAGTCAGGATTTCAGTTCTGCCATGGCAGCATCAAGCTTCCTCCCCCATGAGGACTTCAATTCTGCTATAGCGTCTAGGATTTGTTGGTCGCCCCTCATTGGGTCCATCCCTCCTCACGCAACTCCGCCCATGTTTGTGACACCTCCTGGTGAATAGGCCGGTTTTATAAAAATGTCTAGCGTTGGCTGCTTTACTTTGGCTTTGCCCACTTTAGACGCCATTTCCCATTGTGTGTTGGTTCCAATGCCTGGAGCACTACCATTAATAATTGAGCCGCTCTCTCAGCGCTTTTTGAGAGGTTTGATCCCACCTTTTTGTAAAGTATCCCAGCATGCTGTTTACTGTGAGTGTGTCTTATTGATGTCCTCGTTCCATCTGGTGTGATGTCTGAAACGAGTGCTCTTGCTTGATGGTAGCCTCCCTTCTCCTGTGTTCATCCGCTGTCATGCAGCCATCGGCTCATTTTGGGGGGTTCCTTCACTTTCCCCGTTGGTCTGGCTTCCTTGCAGTCACACTGCCATTATGTCGTCTGTCTGCCTCTCTCACTCCAAACCACCTGACTCTGTGCGTAGGCTGCAATTGGCTTCAGCAGTTCATCAGCAAAAGTCCATTTACAGCTTAAGGTTCAGCGACACAGTACTGGGCCAGGTTATGCTCAGGAGGGGCCCAGATTGCACACTGTTTCAGGAAGTGGCTGGGGAGGGGGTGGTCACTTTACAACTGTGCTCTCTTACCAAGCAACATAGTCTTTCAGCAGCTGCCCTTTCATCCGGCAGGTGGTTCTGTTAGGTGCTCTCCTTTAGGTGCCATCCACTATGTGTCCCTTACTGGGCCTTCTTCTAATATCCAGTGTATGGCCCAATGACTCTTGGGCTCTGTGCAGGGTTCCAATGTACCTCTAGGCCACCATCTTCCTTTATTGACCAGCCCTCGTCCCGGTTATGTGTATTTTACAGTGCTTCTCACGCTACTTCGCAGCAATCCTCATCTGTTATTATCAAATCCCCCAGTTCAATGCACACCTCGCTTGCTTAATCTGTTGCCTTTCCCAGTGCAACTCACTTTCTGGCTTGCCACACTAGCCACAGCTCCAGTGTCTGCAGGTCCTGCAACAGTGTATCTTTGCGGTCCTTTCTGCTCTTTCGTTCAGTGTGCCCCCGCGGTCAGTTCAGTGTGCGTGGGGAATCGGTCTTGTTTCCACCCACCGCTCAAGGGCCACCCCCAGACTAGGGGACCACTCCTCCCTGCTTCCGCTGCATGCTGCACCGATGGCCACGGCCCCAGCTCTCCCCGCTGCGGTCCCAGCCGCCTTGACCTTTGTCCGCGCCGACGCTCCCCGCTCCTTTGCTGGTTTCTTAATATGTTTTGGCGTACTTTCCTGCAGCTGCAGCTATTCGCGCTGCCATTATAACCCGCACCCTTCCAGGACTGTGTGGGTATGTCGGGTGCACCTCTCACTTCGATCATCATAGGTCTCACCCTGCAGCGCGATGGTCCTTCTGTACAGCCCTTTGTTCTCACTCTGCCATCTTGGTGTGCACCGCGTTTCGGGTTCTGCAGAACCGAAGTTCCTCGGTATTCACTCTGTGTGCTGCTGATCACTCCTCCGTTATGTTCATTGCATGCCTGTGATGTTCATGCATCCGCCGGTATCTCTTTGTCATGCATGTCTAGTTTAAAGCACAGTTATCTGCTCCAGATCAATGAAGGATCAGTGGGAGCTCCTAGAAAACACATACTATTTCACAGCCATTTAGCCACGCCCCCCACAAATGGAAGAATTGTAAAGTTCTTAGATTCAAAGAGATACCACCCTGAAGCATTACTGTGAATTCTGCACTTGCCACAGGAGTTATCCTGTTAATGCATTTAATATGACCCCCTTTCTTCTGAGGGTTCTTATGCTCACAAAACAAGCTAAAACAAAAGCAGATATAACATAGCATAACATCACACCTATTAACAAGATTGCCATGTGGGCAAATAGCATGTTTGAATGTGTAAGTAATAGAACAAGTGGTGGTTTTAGTTTAACAGCATGGGTAATCTTTATCTCTCATTAAGCTATGCTACAATATATTATACAACACTATACTATTCACCATCAGTCTCCATGTACACAGCAAGCGTCCACCTGTCACTCACGTTTAGAGCAGAGCATCCTTCAAATGAAACAGCTCCTTCTGGGGTTGATGAGTTCTGCTTAGCTGGCATGGGCTGTCTTGCTCGAATGCTGTTGCTCTGCTCTGCGCTCCTTCCCAGCCCCTCCGGGTAGAATGGACTGGAAGGTCTGCTGGGCTTCCTGCTTTCCCTTCTTTTGCTGGGCTATATATCTATAAACTAAATCGTGGCCCTGCATGTGTGAATTTGTCATATCCGCTGTTTGGAACAGTGAGGGAGCTAGTGTATCACTTTGTTTGTTGGAGGTAGATCTCCTATGTAAAACTATGTTAGATGGGTTTTTGCACCTCAAAGTTAGATCTCTGCACCCATTAGTAACTGCCTTCACTGTACTCTATTGCATCTTGTGAAGTTCTGCAACATTATGCATCATCTGCTTCTGCCGGCTACATTAGCCAGCTGTTTGTTATCAAGGGACATCTACCTCACTTGTTACCCAGTGTTTCCCATGGTACCCTATGGGCCTTGACTTTGAAAATGTGCTAGATTCTTGTGTTTGCGTCTGTCAAATTCCTGTATAACACTTATCCATGTGAGGTTAAAAGGCTGCTCTCAGATAACACCCAATGGTGTGAAGTCAGACAGGCTGCTACCTGACATTTATGGCCGGCCATTCTGCCAGAACAGCAAAGCACCATTTCCTGGTCATTGGCTGATCTTGCAGAGCCTGCGAACACTTGTTCAGCAGGTGTTGCACAATGTATATGCATCAATACATTTCTATGTTAAAAGTGTGGTGTATGTTTAAAGAACACCTTTCTTGGCTACATATATGAACATCTGTCTTAAATTAGTCTGATTTAATGTCACCCCCCTTAAGATAGTTGTCATAGATCAGAGATGTGTAGCACTTTGAAGCCATCATTAAAAGCTTCTAGGAGCTATATTTGCAAAACAGGCCGCCTATGTTGATGGCAAAAAAAAGCATATACAACCTAGCAATGGTGAGTAATGATTGCTGCATGCACAAGTAAATGAGTTGCTTGGTGAATACATGAGAGCCGAGAAAAATATTGGAGGTGCTAGAAAAAAAGCAAATTAATAAATGCATCACACTTTGAAGCAGTTAGCGGTAATGGCTAACACAAGCATAAATCAATACATGTATTTAACTGTGAGGTATTCCGGATAAGTCCAATCGTCTGTTAGTGGAAATGGTTAAACATAAGTGAATGAATGCATGTATTTAACATCTGTATTTAGGTTAATTCAAACTCCTTAATGGCAATAGTTTCAAGGTAAGACACAGGCTTCTTTGAGAACCCATTAGAAATTTTCTACCAGTATAACTTGACTCTGCACTTTCTGACCCAAAGTGCTTTAGAACCTGTCATCTTGCGTTCATGACCACATGTGTAAACTACCCACAGTTTAAGTTTGTGTTCTGTAAGGTAGACCAAAATGTGAGTGCCTCTGTTACCCTCAGTGATTTGCAAGTGGAGGTCATCCAATACATACATATGCTGTGTGCACAAATGTGTAACCTGAGGTATAATGCAGTATATTTTCGGTTCTGTGGACTCTGTTTGTGATGAAGGAAACAAAATGTGCATGTCAGATTTCTGCAAGATCATGGGCACTGGCTAATTTCGCCATGCACTCCTGGAACCAGAAGTATCCATCACTTGCATCGACTGTGGAAGCTTCCTGGGGCCCAGGGTTTGGGAGTAGGCATTTGTCATCTTGTGTCTGGCTTGAATCAGGCTTTGTGACTGGAGGCTCAGCTGCTTCGCTTGCTGGTGTGTTGGTCCCATGGGAGATATCTGGACATAGTCATAGCTTTTGTCGTTCTCTGAGCAGTTTCCTTTCCCTTTGCATGCTCCCATGGTAAGGTGTGGCTTCTGGGGGGGTTTCAAGAAAATCACAGTAGAACACTTGAGGGAAGAATCTCTGGATGCTGCACATGTGTCTGTTTATGGACAAAGTTTTAGCAAGTCGGGTATGCCACAATGCAAGTCTGGGTGATGAGACTGACCCACGTTCTTAGGCAAGAAGCAATTCCTTGGCTCACACCACGCATCTGGCAATAGCTGATATTGTCAACTTCTTCCTGATCAATGAGATAATGAAATGTTTTTTTTAATTGAACACATTGCTGGTAATCAAGGCATCTGCATAGCTCAGCTCTGAACCAAAAATAAGTTGCTTCAAGGTGCTTCATAATTTAGTGTCTACAGCAGCATAAATGAGAAAGTCCAAGTATTAGCAGCAGTCCACACCACAAAGCACCTGGCAAATAAGTCAGTGTTTTAATGAATGTGTCCAGCGTGGTCAGCCCTTTTCAAAGAGCTTTTGTTGTAATCATCGTAACCGCAGAAAAAAAGTTTTCATGCCAGTTAATTGTGAGCTGTCGATTAAAGAGTGCATGGCCTCTTCCATTGTATCTTCAGAGGCTTTTAGAAATGCGATCTGTTTAACCACTGTGGAGTGTGCTTCAAGATAAGAATCTTCACTGCTGCACACTCTTAGACACATGTTTTGCAGGCGTGCCATATGCAAGCTCAATTTTAGAAATTGTAAGGGTCTTAACTTCAGGCTCGGCCAATGTAGGAATTTTTATTGTGGTGGCCTGGGTGAATTCAGAATAAACCCACAGCACTTAACTTGTGTGCTCAAAGTAACCAGGGTTGGAATCCCAACTGCAACATAACATGACTCATTGAATTGCACCAGATATGAGCTATTAGATAAGCTGTGTACTTAAGTGTGAAACAATGCGATTTGATGTAACATGAAGTGTACATTTAGTTTTATTACACAGGAATTCACTGGCTCTGCAAGCGTTCAGACCATGCAAGTGGACCCTTTGCATTCACATAATGAGTACAGTGTTATTTCAGGACTTTAGGGTTATACACATGCATGTGAATAAGGCACTAGATAGTCTTCCCATTTTCAAGTGTCATTAACCAAGTGCACATTACCCCAGGAATGTAGTTCCTGATATACCTTGAAGGTGTCGCCCGAAGGGGAATATTTAACACACCATGCAAAATCCAATTAGTTAAGCCTGGTACCCAGGCAATTAATGCTGCAAAACCTTTTGTAAGTACACTAAGTAACACAAACGTAGAGCCTGACATTGCCTGGTGTATTGCAACCTTGGACAAGTCAAGTATATTTATTTGTTCTGGCCATGAAATTACATTCCAATCTGTGACTCCTCTGCTAAGAGTGTCCAGAAAATCTGTTATCACAGAAAGACTTACTGCAGTTTCTTGGTCGCTTTTAATCATAGACAGGTCACTCTAAACCAATCCCACTACATATGTAGTGACTTCTATTAGTGCATAGAAGCCCAGCTCTAGCGCTTGATTATTAGAATCATATGCATGAAATCCTAGTTGCACTGCCTCACTTTCAGTATGCAGGATTTGCATCATTGCTTGTGACCAAGTGTATGTTTTACCTGTGATTGACGCTTGTCCCACCTCACAAGGTACTTTAGGGTCAGAAGTGGTGCAGGAAGCTGATCTCCTGACACGCCCACTCTGTGTGCACCTCAGAACAATAGCTGACTGCATGATAGCTATCCGATTCTCTTCTTTAATTAGGTTATCTAGAGATAGTATCACCTCACTCAGGTGATACTGCAAAATCATTCCTTGGCACAGCTTACCTGTGGATATATCTTGTGTCAGGAAAGTGTTATGAAATTCCATGCCCTTTATGGGCCCACACTGGTCCCTGCCCTTCTTTTAATGCATTAATTTGATTGAACCACATTTATTCCAGGACGCCATTAGCATTAGGTAACATACTTGGTGCCATTGCATTCTTTTTCTTCTCTATAGGACACACTCCAGAACTCACATTCTTCCCTCTTCCAGTCAGGGTAGAAGCTCAAGTTCCTATTACTGCAAGTGGTCTGGAACTGCGTACAATTGAAACAAGTCATCAAATGTGGGAATCTACATGCCATGTCTAATGTATAAACACCTTATCTGCTGACCCCAAGTAGACCACAAAGGGACAATTTCCTGCTATATTTGTTCAGTCATGTTTGATTAGTATTCTCTGTTAAAAATGACTGAATCTGCAACATCCATGTGCTGTGCACCATGTGTCTCTGGAGGGACCTTATATTGATTTGTAAATATGTAATTCCCTGCTTGGTATAGTCTCATTGAAATTTATGGGAACTGGGCATGGAATTCAGGACTATTGTTTTGGAAAGGCACTGAACAGTGTTACCAGAAAAAGAGTATTTGTGCCAAAGGATGGGCTTATGTTTGATCATTGTAATACTGCACATAACACACATGGGACCCCATCTGATGGAGATCCTCAACATCACCAAAAGCACCAAACAACACATTTTGCGCACATTTCTGGAGACTAGTTCTTAACAGTTCTCTATATGTTCTGGACATATGGTTACTGGGTGCAAACAGTCTGGATTCATCAATCACAGCTGCGGGTCATTAAACGTCTTAAATGATGGCATCCACATATGACCCATGGTTAGAGGAAACATTTGTATTGAAGATGGAGTTCCTGGCTCTTGAAGCTCTCTTTTCTCTAACATGTGCGAATAACTTAAAGGCTTTAGTTCCACTTATTTGCTTGGAGGTGGAGTGGAAAACTTACTCAAAAAATGCCCTGAAGTCAGTGAGATGAGAAACAGTATGGCTCAGCCACAATTGAAGGACTTTTACTGCCAGCATTATTTCCACTGTTTCAGAAAATCTGTCCAAAAGAATTATTTCATTATTTTAGCAACCAGGAAGGCTTTCTGTTTCCAAATTATCAGGCCTGCAGTACTTCCCTGACTTCTCATCTAGCACGCCAATCATTATGATTTGTCAGATCTCCATCTCTTTTCTTCTTTGGGCTCCTCAATTGGAAGAGGATGATTGCATGGAAACATTGCAGAAACCATTTGGAGCGGGAATCAGGTGATCCACAGAAACTTGTTTGGTGCCTCTCTTGGGTGATATTACGGGCAGGATAGCAGTTCTGGATTCTTTAAATCTTATAACGTGTACTTATGGTCTGTAGGACAGGCCAAACAGAGTGTTATCATGGATCTTCTAGAGGACCCAAAATCCTGCTTTCAGAGTGGTCTCAGGACTGGCCTTAGCAGCTTCCACCTGGAGGGATTCCCTCAGCAGTGTTGTTGCCAGCTATTGCCTAGAGAGGAGCATGGGGAACGTGTTCAGAGCAGGCACACATATGTCTCTCCCAAATAAGAGTTCAAATGGAGACTTACCATTCCATAGAGACTGGCGTGGTAAATTATTTAAACTTCTGCTAACTAGATGCACGTGATCTACCCAGTTACCCCCCACTGTAAGGATGCCTTTAGTCAGGCACAATATTATTGAGTGGTTTGCCCTTCCTGTAATCCCATTTCATCTCTAAATGATATGGGTTTAGCTAAGTGCAGCTCTGATCCCCAATCCTCTAATGCCTTTCTCAGGGTCTGCCCTGCAAAAGCTGGACCATTATCAGCATGGAGCGTTTGAGTTGCTGTCATGGCTACTACACCCCAGAGTGCCTGTATGACTGATTTGCAGTCTGCTTTCTTTTGGGGAATCATCCACGTGAACCTAGTGCACAAACCCACTATTACTAGAATATATCTGCTCTTTTTTATTGCTGGTAGTGGGCCTTTATGATCCAGGTATTGAATCTCAAAAGGTCGAGGTCGCCTTTCTTTGTGAGCCTCGTTAGGTATTTTGCTCTGGTCCACCGTTGTCTCAGCCATTTGTCACTGTTTTCTATGTATACTTTAACCTGTTGCCTTAGTCCTGGCTACCAATACCTGCCAAGGAGCAGCTGTGCAATTGCAGTAACCCCAAAATGGGTAGATGCAAGTCCAGCATGTGTGGCTGATATTAGCTTTTCCCTGTCTGCTCTATTAGGGATTATTCTTTGAATATGATCCTCTTTTTTCATAGGCATTGTCAATGCTATGAATGTGCCCTTTAGTATGTGTTCTTTGTGCATCACCCATAGCAAAGGATAGGCCTGTTTAACGTCTCACACTTGTTTTCAGAGTTGCCTGGAAGCAATACTTTTATGCAAGCTGTGTATGTGAAAGCATTATCTCCCACCAACAGGTTTGTTTCTAAATCTTTTTCTATATTTCTGTCTTGCAAAGGACCAGCTTGACTCATTAACGAATACACATGGTGCAGAATGTGAGTGTGTTCTGGCAACCAATGAGCTGCATTGAAATTTGGTTTTATCGCAGCATATAATGGTTTCACTAGTTTGGCAAAATTAGACACATAAGATCTGCCAAAATTCAAAATCCCTAAAATTGCCTCCAATTGCCTAAATGTGTTAGGCGGTCATATCCTGGCACATTTCTCAAGAAAATTGCTGATAAGCCGCTGCCCTCATCTGCAAAAGTGAACCCTAAGAAGGTAACCTCACAATGAGCTTTTTGTGTGAATGTCTTGATCAGTGTGTGGGCTCTGCAGTCTGTAAAAGTTGCAGGCCTACAGTGTGTTTTTTCTCAACTTTCACATCCTTCTCCTAGGTTTTGGAATGATCGGGCGTCTTTGCCTGTGAGAAATTAGCTGAACTCTCATCAGTGCATACTTTTGTGGACTCTTCATTTGTCTTTTGCCTCTGAAATCATAGTCTGTTGGTCTAAATTGGGACTGCCCTCTAGGTTTACCCCAAGATCGTTTACCCCTGTGAGTGCCTTGCCACTGTGGGGCATTCCTATCTCCTGTAGTTTTCCCATTTGTTGGTTCATGCTCTGGGCATTTTCCTTCCTCTGTTGGTGAAAGCTGTTGTTTGTGTGTTCCACTACCCTTTTTACCTTTACACAAACCGCTTCCTTTTGAGGGTTTCCCTTCCTAGTGTGTCTCCTTGTCTGACTTGCTATCCTTGTTAGCCTTCTTCTGTGCCATTGCAAGTCTCCTGCCTAGATAATCTCTCCCTAGCGATTGATAAGTGGATGTCACAATGTCCCCAATTTGCTACCTATTTTCTTTCTCATTTAACTGGGAAAATTTTCTATGAACTTCTAACCTTGCAGGCTTTCAATAAGAGTAGAATTATGCCCTCAACCATATAATATTTATTGGATGCTGTGGACAAGCCTAAGTTTATGGCATCAGCAGCGCCCTGTGTTCCCATAATGTATTCCAATGTTGATGCTAAAGCTGTGATAGACGGAGTGCCTATCAGTGGTAAATAAAGCCCACTATAAATTGAGATCCAGCTGTTACAGCTTGCTAAAGCCGGTGTGCAGCCAGATGGAAGGAACATGGCTAGTGCCCTATGCCTATGCTGCTTTGTAACATGGGGATAGGCGGCTTGCAGCTGTTCTAGCTTTTCTGAATACCACATGGGTATGTCCTAATTTCTGGAAGGGCAAGACTCTAATATAATTCTCAATGTCTGTCGCTGCACTCCTGCTGCATCCATCTGTCCTTGTGGCTGATGGGCAGGCGCTATGCCATGTTGTGCAGCATATTGCAAAGCAAGGTTATGTACGGTGTCAAAATGTGCAGAAACTGGGCTAAAGATTTTAGTAACAGGTTCGTTGTGGCTAACGGTCCATGTCTATAATTTGTTTGTGGATAAACTAGATTACCTCCAAACCAGTTGACATGATTTTGTATATGTTAAAGCTAATTCAGGAAACTGGTATGGGCGATATTGGATTAGGTTTAAGTATCCTCTTATCAGGCGAGTTGCATACACGTTATTTACCTTGTTGGCTGGGGTTTTGAAGTAAGTGAATAACGATTTATCAGGTTGCCCTCCTAGGTGCCCAATCGCTACAGTAAAGTTTCTATTAACTCCCTGACAGTGTGATAACCTAAGTCAATTGATACCGCTATTCTGAAATGGATGAGAATATTGATTTCCCGATGGGCCAACTTCTGTACCCACCTAACCTCTTTTGATTACAAAGCTTTTTAGAAAACATAGTTCTGCCTGGTCCATTTATCATGACTGGGGCATGAGGTTATTATTAGCAATGCTAAGGTAATTTCTAAGAAGTCCCATCTATCTGGGGTGTCACCTGTCTTGATTGCCTATGATTAGGAGTGACCATGAGCCTCATATCTCCACATTGTGTGAGGCTGTGAAAACAGACCCGTGGACATGAGTCGCTCATGTCAAAACTCAACCTAGGCCATGTCCCAGTGCTAAAAGACAGGCATGCCTAGGTTCATGTGCTCATCAACATGATTACACATGTACAGTCAGGAATTGTAACATTCTTAGACTCAAAGAGATACCACTCTGACATATTACTCTGGATTATAAACTTGACACTGGAGTTATCATGTTAATGCATTTATTATGGCCCCCTCTCTTCTGAGGGTTCTTATTCTCATTAAACAAGCTGAAGGAAAAGCAGATATAACATAACATAACATAACATCACACCTATGAACAATATTGTCATGTGGAAAAAGAGCATGTTTGAATATCTAAGCAATAGAACAAGTGGTGGTTTTAGTTTAACAGCATGGGTAACATTTAACCCTAATTAAGATACGCTACACTATGCTATACTAAACTATACTATACTAAAAGCCATCAGGCTTCACACAAGCCTCCACCTGTCAATCATGTTTAGTGTGACGTGTACTCCAAATGAAACAGCTCTTTCTTGGGTTGATGAGGTCTGCTTAGCTGGGACTGGATGCCTTGCTGGAATGCTGCTGCTCTGCTCTGCACTCCTCCCCAACCCCTCCGGCTTGAATGGACTGGCAGGTCTGCTGGGCTTCCTGCTTTCCTTTCTTGTGCTGGGCTATATATCTATCAACTAAATTGCGGTGCTGCACTTGTGAATTCATCATATCTGCTGTTTGGAACAGTGATGGAGCTTGCATATCACTTTGTTCTTTGAAGCTAGAACTCCTACGTAAAACTACATTAGAAGGGTTTTTGCACCTCAAAGTGAGATCTCTACATGTTTAGTAACTGCCTTCACGGCACTCTATGGCATCATGTGAAGTTCTGCAACATTACTCCTCGCATGCTTCTGCAGGCTATATTAGCCAGCTGTCTGTTATCAAGGGACACAGAAGAACACCAAAAAATTAACTCAGCAATTCTCTTCCTTCAATATTGATGGAAACCTCATTAGGGTCTCCAAGGAAGTAAAAACCCTCGGTTTCTACTTGTATTCTACACTATCATTCGATAAACAACTCAAATCCTTGGCTTCCACCACTGCCTACACTTGCAAACTAATAAGAGCAGGCAAGCCTTTCCTCTCTAACAACAGCTGCATGATCTTGGCTAGAGCACTTATCCTCTCCAGGATCGAATACTGTAATGCCCTTTACAGTGGCGCCAACAAATCAACCATCCAGAAACTACAAACACTCCAAAACAATACTTTGCGAGCCGCACTGGGCATAAATAAAAGGGCACACATTTCCACCATCAGACGTCAACACAAATGGCTAACTACTAACCATAAAATTAAATTAAAAATGATCTCCTTGACACACAAAGCTCTTAACAACGCTGCCCCAAGCTACCTCACGAACAAAATACAAAAAAAAACCTCCATCAGACCAATGACAGCTACTAACACTAACTGTCTGGTAGTACCTAGATTTAAACAAACCATGGTCGGTGGGAATAGTTTCCCTGTGAAGGCGGCCAAAACCTGGAATCTATTACCTAACAATCTAAGAGCAGATCAGCCGTACCCACTATTCAGGCGGAATGCCATCCAATATCTTATCTCCAACGACCACTAGACACAGGTTTATAGTATTCTCAGACCCGACACTGGTCCCTCTCCTCTGACTTACGACATGCCTTACGACATGTCGACCCCTCCTCTGTCTTACGACATTATGCGTACCATCCTCTATGGAACTTATCGACCTGTACGACGATGATCCTGTATATTTGTATACTATTACTGTATCCTGTATAATTTGTATAACCTGCATAATATCTATATTATCCATTACTGTAACTTGTATAATATGTATAACTCACTGTATCCTGTATAATCTGTAACGATGTAAGCTTCGCATTATCCTACCTGCTGCGCCCTTCTACCTATGGGTCTGGAGCGCATTAGAAATAAAACAAACAAACAAACAAACAAACAAAAGGGATATCTATCCAACTTGCTACCCTGTGTTTTCCATGGTACCCTATGGGCCTTGACTTGGCGAGTGTGCAAGAAGCTTCTGTTCGCCTCTGTCAATTTCCTGTTCTAGACCCTTGTCAGATATAAAATGTACCCTGCGAGGTTAAAAGGCTGCTTTCAGATAACACCTAATGGTGTGAAGTCAAACAGGCTGCTATCTGACATTTGAAGTCCACCTATCTGCCAGAACATGAAAGCACCATTTCCTGATTGTTGACTGATCTGGCAGAGCCTATGAACACTTGTTCAGCAAGTGTCACACATGGTATATGCATCATTACATTTCTATGTTAAAAGTTGAAGAACAGGCAAGGCATTTTGGAATTGTGGAAATTATATTAGGAAGAGCAGGGATCACCCAGTGGCAAGGGGGGAAGGCAAACGCAGGTCTCGAGCACCCCTGTCGAGGCTGCCTCCATCACTGCAGCTAACACAGTCACTGCCACAGTACCATCAGCCTCGCCAATGACTGGGTCCTTTCCTGTCACTGCAGGTTACACCAATCCCCCATATCCCCTGAACAGGCAAAAAGATGAAGTGAAAAGAACTATAACACATGGCAGAAGTGTGTAGAGGCACTCTGCTAGTGGTACATTGGTTACAAAGATAGGGGAGAGCGGGCAGAGACAGATCAATGAGGTGTTGAAGGAGTTTGAGGAGGAGCTTGTGTGCACCACTAGGGAACAGGAGGAGGGTCGGCAGATCAGGACATATAACGTTCAAATTAGCTAGTGAGCCCATTGTCGATAATAATTTTCCATCACATGGGCAGTTAAACTCCGATTAAGATTGAGAGGCCGGGAGGAGGACATGGGGGAAATATAGGAGCATGCAGAGGGGGAGGAGCACAACGATAGACCATGGACAGAGAGACTTATGAGAAGGCTGACTCTCAAAGCTGTAGCAACAATTAAAGCTGGTAGAGAGAGAGCAGAAATTAAACATCTGAGGACGCAGCTCCCCTTATAACAGAAAGGTTGACAGGGTACTCAGTATGTAGCTTGTCGAAATATGAACACAGAGAATTTGATGAATAGTTTGCCATCCCTCACTGAAGGTGCAGGCAAGTGGATTTATGCCCTAGAAAAGGAGAGGGCAGGGATGACATTAGCAGTGAACAACATGAAGAGTTTGTTTGCCATTCCTATTGGGGGAACAGGCTAATGACTTGTGGCGGAAAGCAGGGTATGACGGAGTGACATTAAAAATTGATGCTTGCAATGGCACACCATTCAATAACTGCAGGTCAAATGTCTGGAAAGCACTCAGGGGTTGTACCTTGACTGCATAGAACATGCAGTCCATTTTGGGGTGCACAATGGGTCCAGATGAGGACTCTGCACAGTCCATACAGGAAATTAAGGCAAAGTGGTGTTTAGAGATGCAACAATTGTGGGAAAATAACAAACATGTTTCTACCACATCCTACTTAGAGGCTTCACTGGAGAAGTACAAGCAGATTTAGCGAAGATGGTGGGGATAGAGAATAAGTGGTGGTTTGAGATACAGGCAAACATAGTACATCTCTGTAAGGGTAAACAGGATAATGAGAAAAATAATATAGAGGAGTCTCAGAAGCTAGAGGCCAAATTGGTGCAGAGGAAATTGGCTAAAATGAGTTTGGAAGGATATGATCTAACTGCCCTTCCATAGGGGGTCTCGGGTCGCAAAGGGGATGTGTACCACATGGTTTTGTACAGCAAGAGGGGATTCCTCCCACAGAGAGAGCGGATGCCTCAAGGAGGAGTGGTTCAGCAGGGAAGATTTGCACCACAAGGGGGATTTTGCCTACAAGGGAAATATTTTCCAAGGGTAAGAGGGGGTTTTCCAAGAAGTAGGGGGTAGCAAGGGCACAATATGGAAGAAAATGCTGGGATTGTGGTGGGATAAGCCATTTTGCAAATGAATGCAGGAACAGACACCACATGTTGTTTGGCCCTGATGGTACTCCTCAATATCACAACATGCCGTACTGCCCACAGACACAGCAGCAAGCCCATGCAATGCACATTTCCCCAGAACATTCAAATTATGCCGCAGCAGCCCATACAATACATGGTTCCTCACAACATCCAGAATGTGGCACAAAAGCAACCCCCATTTGTCCTGAGATCTCAGAGTGCACCAACACTTCCCCAGCAGCAACCCACAACAGTTTGAACCGCACTGGCAGCTTCACAGCTGCCATCACCATTTGCCCCACCCAATCCTCTTCAGGTGCAGGCACAGGCACTGCATCTTGTACAGGCACATGAATAGACAACAAATCAGCAATGGGATGCCTGTCTGTTACCTCAGGGCACAGTTCCACAGTGCACGAGAGAAGCAGTGCCAGGGGGCAATCCTTTCCTAACCCTAGGTGCAGATATAAACACCCAATATGACAGTCCACAGAGGGCTCTGCTGTGCCCAATGCTATAATTAACTGCAGACCCAGAAAAGGAACAACAGGTTGCAGTGAGCATGGCCAAGAAGACATTCTCATTATTTGCTGACATGGCCGCTACCAAATCTTGCATTAGAGAAGGAAAATTCCCTTTGTCGGATACGATAATAGACATGAGGGATTCTCCTGGGCTGTTGTAATGTTTCCTTTCACCAAAGATCCACCCGTGCAATTGGCAATCAGGAAATAGTTGCACCCCTATTGTACTCCAGAGATACGCCAATCAACATATTGGGCAGAGATGTTATGATCAAATTGAACATGACCATTTTGTTCACTGACAAAGGAATAGTGTGTTCCACCCATGGGGTGTACTACCACAGAGCATGCACATTGCTTCAAACAGTCTGTGCCCACCGATTACCCACAAAATGTTTGGTCAGATCAGCAGCTCACAAGGAGGTAGCGGCAGGAACTGTCAACACATTAAAGTAAGATGTGGTAATAATGTAAAAGGACAAGGTGTCTTTCAGAGAGTAGATAAAGATGGTATTGAATAGTGCACTGTCTTGTGCATTGACCCTACCCAGCGCTTAACTGACTTGACCGACAAACACATTTTTGATGACAATGAGGAGGTAAGGGAGATGGTTTTTGAGATCAGTATACCATGTCACTTGCATGTATAGCACGGGAAGGTTTCCCAATTAGCACAGGAGGACTAACAGGAGGACTTACAGAAGTTGCCTGCTGAGATTTGGACCAGCAGACCCCATGACATGGGTCTCTTAAAAGGCATAGGGGCAAGTTGCATTTAATTGACGGAAGGGACTATACTGCCCTGGGTCAAACAGTATCCCCTGCCCCGGGAAGCAGATGAGGGGATATATGACATTATTGCAACATTATGGCAACAGGGCATAATTCAGCATTCGGAATCCCCATGTAACACAGTGGTGTACCCTGTGAAAAAGGCAAAGTGGGGGTCGTGAAGGATGGCAAAGGATCTGCGTCCACTCTATAACATTATATCAGCAGAGTTTAAATTTGGTGCAAAATCCAGCTGCCATGTTGTGTTATAGTCCAATGGAGGCAATTTATTTCACAGTGATTGATGTCAAGAATGCATTCTTTTCGATAAATTACACCCAGATTCCCAATGCCTCACTAAGTTTACTTACAGCCATCAGTGATTTCAGCACACCAGGCTCCCACAAGGGTACTGCAAATCCCTGAGTATATTTAACAGAGTGTTGCAGGCAGGTTTGGGAAATGTACAGACACAAACCACAGTGATAGACTCTGTGGATGACCTCCTTGTGTTTGGCACCACAGAGGAGCCATCCAGGGGGAATTAAATAACGCTTCTGGTGTTATTGTCAGGCAAGGGTTACAAGGTGGACAGAGAGAAGCTGCAATATTGTCAAACAGAGGTGGAATACCGAGGGCAGATACTATCATCAGTGGGGAGGAGGTTGACACTTGAAAGGGCAGCAGCAGTACACAATATGCCCCCACCAAACACAGTGAAGGAAATGCAGCAGTTCCAAGACTTATGCAATTATTGCTGGTCCTGGGTATTTAATTGTTCCAGTTTCACTAAGCCACTACTTCAGGGGCTCAAAACAGCACAGTAGGTAAAGGGTCTCTTTCGCTGGACGGCCAAAATGATACAATCATTTAAAGAGCTAAAAGGTTCACTTACCAGTTCTCAGTGTTAACAACTCCAGACTATACCAAATAATTATTTCTGTTTTACCACTCCAATGGGGAGGTGATGAAAATATGGAAGATGTCATAGGGACACAAGTCCCTGGATTATTACAGTGGCATTTTAGTTCCAATGATGCATGGATGTTTCCCATGCGAGCAGGTACTTGCAGAAGCATATTTCACAATTTAAAAAAATCATCTGTCATAATGATGGGTTGCCAAGTGACACTTTATGTAGAGCCTGCAGTATTTTATATCCTGGAAAAATCCAAGTATCCCCTCACTACCTAATGAATGTCAGGGTATGAGGTTATACTTTTGAATCAATCAATTCACATTCAGATGTGTCACATTGTCTAGCCAGTGACTTTTGTCGCCCAGCCAGTACAGGAGGGTGAGGATGATAATGATTGTATTGTAAGGGTCCAAATCCAATGTTGCCAATGGGGGTACATGTACCGTTATGCAAGTGACATGGTATATGACATCGGGAGTGGTGACGTCACTGCAGAGGGTGCAGGTAGTATAGAAATAGTTTGCTTAAGACACAGGTGTTGTCACAGTGTGGAAAGACAAATGAGGAAACAGAAAGTGGTATGTGACTTGTTTAGGGATAGGGTAGCTTGTGCAGTGCAGGCATAACAGGCATAGGGGCGAGGATTTAAGGTGGCTTAGGTCTTAATGTACTAGGAGGCTTTTGAGCAATTTGTGAACAGTAGAGAAGCCAGTTTTTGTGCACCCAAGTTAGAAAGCACTTTTGTAGGCAACTCATAAAGGGATGCATGCTTTTTATGATACAGTGTTTTTTTAATGAATATACAGCATGATTAGTGCACAGTAAATGTTGCAAGGTGAAGTTTTCCAGAAGAATGCATGCCTGTCAAATTCGCTCTAAAATATACTTTCCAGTGTCCGAGGAGAAGTAGGACAGAAATTGAAGTTTTTTCAGAATACATTTGGCAGTAAAGCGTGAGAAGGGCACTGAGGGGGCTAGTGCAATGGGGAAGGGGTTGTGGGGCATGGCATTGGGAGCCAATCAGTAGAGAGAGGTTTCTGTCTTCCGAGGGTGCAACATTGTAAAGTGTCCTCAATGATGTTCACGGGTCACATGAGTGGTCAGACTCAGTGAGACTGTCTCATCCCTTGTCATTTCAAGATGGCTTGTGCAATCTAAATACAGCAGGTTATTTGGGAAGTTATGTGACATCACAAGGGTTGTTAATGTGATTTTGTTGCCAGACATTTTTTATCGAATAAGGGTCAAGTACAGTATATCTCACTGAGATGTCTAACATTGTACCAACACTCAGCTCCTGTGACCTGCCCTAAAGATTTAACTAAAAGGTTGTATGGCAATTTTGTAATTTATTTAATAAAATGTCCAGTCGTAGTGGGTGGCCTCGAAAGCTAATTTCATTTGGTTCAATTCCACGGGGCTGTCTGAACCATGCCTTCCAGATGTCCGCTTTCAATAAACCTGTGTTACTTGTTGCATGGCCTACGCTCCTTTTTTGGATTACTTTTCCTTTATTGATATTACTTTTGACGAAGGTCCCCTGGTACATGGTGGAGGCTCCAAGGAGATCCTTAGTTCCCCTATTGAACTGAGGGTATTCTTGACACACTTTTATGGGTGCGGGGCAGGGAGGATGAGACCAGCTTGAAGTATACTGATGATGTGGCCATGCAGATGTTGAGTAGACAAAGGTCTGCCTGGTCCCGAGTGCCGCCATGCTCAAAGGGAGGTCTAGGCCATGGGGGAAGACTCAGCGTTGAGAGGACTTGAGGATCTTTAGAGCATGTGACTGTCCCTTGCATGAATGTGTAGCACTGTGCATTCACCTGTGCTGTGTTTTTTGTGTATAGGACGCATCCTCCAGGGGAGAGGACGATTGGCCAAAGTAGTGGTAGATGTTAGTTCCACCCCTCCGTTACCGACAAGTTGTGTTGCAGGCACATCTATGGTAGAATACATGATTGCATAGACAATGTTAGACTTTAATTAGATTAAGTGTTGCATAGTGCAAGCGATTGTATAATTGTGTCATTTTTTCTTTTATTATGGGGATTGAGATAAGTGATTTTTGAGGACTGCGCTGATTTTTGTTGAGGGGCATGTGCAGTAGAGTACACATATTGTGATATAGTGTGTTGGTCAAGGAGGAAGGGCGTGCACAAGAGTGCTGCAGTTAATAGTATTTCTTAGTGACTGAAAAGTAACTTAGTGGCCAGAGGAGATGGGGTCAGGTAGTTGTATTACAAAATAGATTAGATCGAGGCGGCCATTACATTTTAATAAGTGTAATTGTATTGCCTGGGAAGGGGGCAATTGCATTTTGGTTTTGTGGGATTGAATGTGTGGATTTTCGGTGTGGGTGTATAGAAAGTTGGAGAGGATGTAAGATAAGAGGGATGTGTAGTGTGTTTGGAGTGGAGTGTTGAGTGAGGATATATGGGTGTGTGTAATAGTTATGTAGTGTTAATATTTTTGAGACTTGTGCAAGAGAAGCAATTGTGATTGGCTTTTTTATACACATTGGGAGGGAAGCTGAAGCCGAATTGCACACGGGCAGAACTCTTGACTGTGGTAAGTGAGTTGTAGTGGGTAGACGGGGGAAGGATGGGGTTTGTTGGGATTGTGGACACACCCCATGTTCATCTTTGTACTAAAGTCACAACAATACCCAGATAACATATTAAAGTATCATTTCTAGTGGGTGCAGGTCACAGCAGGGCAGTGTTTTTGAGAAAGGCCAGGAGAAGGAGGTTTTGATAGCAAAGCAATAGAGAACATGTTTTCTTATTTATTGGCAACATATAAAGGCACCACATTAAACAGTAGGCAAAATCTGTTAGGCCTATGGAAGCTATATGAAGAGAAAAAAGAGGAACCCACCAAAGTGGTGTGGATAGGTAGTGATGTGGTGATGCCGCCCACCACACCACCCCCTGCCTATGAGCTGCGCCTACGAAGAAGCCAGCAGCAGGATACATGAACCCACAACGGGTATCTCCAAGTAGGGCTAATGCAGAATTAGGGCAGGGAAAGCCAGAGAACAGCAGCAAGTAACAAAAAGTAACATAAAGTACTTTCCTGACATAGAAAAAAGTGTGCAGCAGCAGTTATAAACTGTGTTCAAGAGAGCAGAGGATTAGATAGAGAAGGCGGTCTGAAAACAAGAAGAGGAGCAAGGGTCGGCGGGAACGGCAGGTGTCTGGACATCTGTAAAAATGATGTTCACATTTGATAAAAAGACATTGGACGAGGCCAAGAGGATCAGGGTCTGACAAAGGGGGATGTGGGAAGAAGGAAAATTGGATGAAGACAGAGAAAGGGAGTGGGAGAAAGTGAGAAGGCAGAGGAGAGAAAAGGAGAAAGAAAGGTAGATAGATTGGGGGGGAACTAGAGACTGGGCCTAGAAACTCTAAAATAGGACAGGAAGGCTGGCAGTAGCCAGCTCTGCAAAGGATGGGGATGCCCCAGCACCTCAAACACAGCTGCCGCTGTTGGAGAAAGGCATCAGCAGATCTCAGTATATACCATGGCAGAGCATGCCATCAGGGACTAGCCCATGGATATATACTCTCGATAAAGAGGCAGCAACAGCAACTTCCATGGCAATCGGCTATATAAATAGCCTTTTCCCAGCTTTGTTAGATGAACACGGGTACAAATATGAGAACAGGCTGGATGTGATAGAGGTAAATTGAGCAGAAACATTCACAATGGTGTGACCTTCAAAAACTGCATTGCACACATGTGGAAAGTATTGAGGACTATGTAAAAAGACACATCAGACATGCAGGCCATGTTGTCACACAAAATGAAACCCAACGAAGACTCCACAGAATACATACAACATACACGCGAGATGTGGACATTAGATACACAACAATCATGGGACGTGAAGATATTTATATTTTATCACATATTACTCAAGGGGCCCCCCCACAGATGTGCAATCATCCTTAGAAATGATGGTCATTATTGAGGCAAAGTGGTGGCTAGAGACACAGACCAACATAGTACACTTTTGCAAAAGGAAACAGAAAAGAGAGAAAGACACGGCAGATAATGCAGTTATGGCAGAGACAGAATTGGTGCAAAAGAAACTAGCAAAAATGTCCATGGAAGGGGCTGTATTTACAAACATTGCCCCAGGCCAGCTTGAAGCAGCACCCACCCAACAAGGGGGTCTTCCTGCAGAGATGGGACACAGGGAAGAATATATCCACACTAGGAGTGTGGTTCCAACTGCAGGGAAAATATCCCCAGCAGCGAGTGTATCAGCACAATGATATTTACAACAAAGGGGTTATTACCCATAGATGGGATATTACCAACAAGGTAGGTGATAATCACAGAAAGGGAGAGATATGGCTATGGAAGAGTGAGACCCAGATTTGGAGGACCGTGTCTTATATGTGGATACTATGCACGGATGTACCCACAAGGATAACCGCAGCAGTATGGACAAGGGGGCGGGGGGCAGGCATATGTTCAACACATGCAGCCAAAGGTGCCACCCATACAATCACAGATGCAGTCACTGCAAGCACAGGTGCCACCCCAACAGGTTCAGGTTCCCTTCACACAGACAATGCAACCTGTAGAACCTGTAGTTGCAGGCAAATACATAGCAGCACGTGGCAATACCACAGAATCCCCTACAGGCTCAAGCACACATTTATACCCAGCAGAAAAATATATTGTTAATTCAAAATATAGTACCACATTACATGGGAGTGCCCGTACCTGGAGATAATCCCTTCTCATTTTGAGGACAAAGCACAAATGCCTAATAGACCATCCCTCAGAGGATATGTGTTTGCCCAATCCTCTCAGTAACTGAGGAGCCCCTAGTGGAACCTGAGGTAGCAGTGAAGATTGGACAGAAAGATTTCTCATTTTTGGTCGACAAAGGAGCCACCAAGTCCCGCATTATGGAGTGTGTTTTTCCCTTGTCGGACAAAGTAATGGACACACAGGGATTGTCTGGGGCTGTATAAATGGTTCCTATCACAAAAGACGTGCAACTCACAATAAGTACTGTAAGGAACTCATGGTGGCAACATTAAAGACAGACACAAGTGATCACAGTTCAAGGGTGTTTATTAAACTGTATTTACAGGTTGAAAAATGCCTAATATAAGCCTAAATCTAAGATGGGACCAAGCTATGACAGTCAAATGATAATAAGGCAGTCGTAGTGATGTCTTGTCAAATAAAAGGGCCTATACTAAGAAAAACTTATTGCCAATCCTTATGCTAAATACAAAGAGTTTGGGATAGGATTCATAGCAAAGAAAGAAGTGTTCACAAATAATAACTCAGGATGTGGTAGTCAGGTCTACCTTGCCCACGTTTTGAGCATGGGACAAGGTATGAACCTGGAGCACAGCACACACTTGTGCTTTCTTAGCACAAGCTAACAGTTCCGCTTTCAGCTTATCAAGGCCTTCGGTAGTTAAGTCTCTTTTCTAATGTCTCTTGTCTCCAAGGACCTGATGTCTTCAACAAAATAAAAAAAAACAAAAGTTCCTTTCTGCTTGTACATTGGGTGATGTCTTTTGACCCCTGGATCCCCCTCTTCTGGGCTCAGACCCTTCTTGATAGTTAGCCTCCCTCCACTGGGTTCAATATAGCTTTCAACACAATCTTCTTTGTGATATCTAGTTGATTCATAAATCTTAATGTTTGTTAGACCAGTTACCTGTTGACATCCCTCTGCCACTCTTGTCAACACACTATTCATTGGAACCTTAGACGTCACCCCCTTTTTATCAGCATCCCTTGGTCGGGTTCACTCTTGCCAACTTTATGATGCTGGGACTCGGTTCCCTTAGTTTCACAATCATCTGTCCGTCAAAGACTTTCAACTGTACAGAGGAGTTTACTGAGCCCCTGTATGCCCACTTTGACCCCCACCTTTCTCCCAATGCTCTCTGTTTACGGTAGTTCAAAAACAGGTTAATTGTCCAGAGTTTCCAGCGTGAACACCCACATGGTGCTTGACTTTTTTATGCTGGCTTTCTCCTTGCGTATCAACTGTTCTTTGTACATTCTTTAATCAGCCGCTTGCTACTTTCGTTCAACACACTTCGTTTCCTATCGGCTCTCCCCTCGACTCACCAGCTGTGAGGAGCCGCTTGGCTTTTCTTGTCTCTGGAGTCAACGCCGGTACCATGGGGCCAAGCATCTCCTCTCAAGTTCATTGTCAGCAGAGGAGAACCCGGTGTACCATTGACATTTGCTGCAAAACATGCTGGCTATTGTTTGTGGTTTTATGATTCCTTCTGCTGATGTTTCACGGGCCTGGCTTTGAAAGGGCAAGGTCGCTTCTCTCCTTGTTACCCTCTCAGTTTGCATCATATTTCTTTTCCTCTTGATCTGCTGTGCTGAGTAAGCTCTCTTGTCATGCGGTATGCCTTGCTGGTTTTGTGCTCACGCCTTTTATCCCTGTGGGGAAGGCAAAAGGTTGTCAGGTGTGTGTGATTCTGGTCAGTTGCCTGACTTTGCCTTACCCGTGTGGGGGACATGTACGGTAGACGGCTCTGGTGTTTGTATATCGTATTTCGTGATGTGCAAAAGTGTTTGTGTCGGAAAGGGGGGTGGAGTAGAGTGTTAAGAGTATACTGCGAGGTAGGATGGGGAAAAGGAGTTATAAGAAGGGGGATACCGCATCTCACCCATTGGTGTCCCACTCCACTCCGCAAGGACCCCAATCCAGGTGATCCTTCCTCACTGGTACTACCCCAGGAACTGGATCTAATAGTGCTAGCCGTGTCCTGGTTACCTGGATGACAGATGCCCGGGGACTAGTCAGGGAGACAACTTCAGTTTTATCAAAGTACACAGAAAATAGTAGTGCCCCTGTTGTATTCAAAAAGATATGCCCATCAAAATATTAGGGAGAGATGTAATAAATAAATTGAATATGACCATTTCATTTTCAGAGAAGAGTATTGTATGCTTGACGTCCAGCATTTTTATGTGTGGTGCAGAAATTATGCAAGGATTTTGTGCACAGAGCCATAGCACTTTGCATTGGTCAAAGTGCCACCCAAAGGTATTTACTTACGGGCACAAATGTTGTTAGAGCGGGTACCCAGAATGAAAGACAATGTACTCTGATTGGCCATAAAATTCTTGTTCAGACCAGCAGAACACAAAGACATGGCACCAGGGACGACACTTAGACTTAGTAGCAGCACTTGCCAGAAAGGACATGGTAATATTGTATGGGGCAGACAAAGAGTTCACAGAGTGGTGCACGGTCCTATGCATTGACCCATCATTGAGACTAAGAGACTTGACAAACAACTGTTTTCAGAGGATCAAGAGGAGGGGATGGTATTCCAGATATGCATCTCATAGCAGGTGAACATGTATGAGAGACAGGTCCCCCAGACGAAGCACATAGTGTGCACAGTTTCAGCTCACTTGCTGGATGATTTGAAATAAGTAAGAGAGGTAATATGGGCCAGTGGGCCCCATGATGTAGGGTTGATTGAAGGCAGAGGCATTGCTGCCCCGTATTTAACAATACCCACCATCACGAGAAGCAGACAAGTTTATATGTGACACACTCACACTATGGCCTAATAAAAACACCAGAATCTCCATGTAATACAGCCATTTACCTAGTTAAGAAATTGAAGGGCGGGGTGTGGAGATTTATTTCATCCCTTGAACAATATAGTTTAAGCAGAGTTTCCTCTTGTACCAAACCCTGCCACCATATTATGCAACATCCCTACAGAAGCCAAGTGCTTCAAAGTTATTTATTTAAAGAATGCATTATTTTCCATCCCATTGCACCCAGATTCATAGTATTTCCCTGCATTCACTGAGCATGGCAACAGGTTCCAGCACACTCATAAGATATTGTGAGTCACTTAGTGTGTTCAACGTGGGGATCCAGAAGGACCTAAGTAATGTGCCAATGCACAGCATAGTCATGCAGTACATTGCTGACCTCCTGGTGTGCAGTCCAATGGAGGAACTGTGCAGAACAGATTCAGTGGCACTTTTGACATTATTTCAGGAGAAGGGGTACAAGGTAGACAAGGCAAAATTGCAGTCCTGTCAAAAAGAAGTAGTGTGCCTAAGACACATAGGGCCTCATTACGAGGTAGGAGGTAGCCATGGTCCTATTAGCACCATGGCTACCCCCTTACCGCATTCCGGGTCCGGGTTCCCGAAATAGGGACTTACTGGGTCATTCCAACCTTGGAGGACCGGTAAATCACCTTTCTGGGAACGATTCCCCATTCCCATTCAAGCCCCCATAGGGCTCAATGAGAATGGGGATGGAGCTAATAACGGTACCGCAATTTGCGGTACCGTTATTAGCTCTGAAGTCCCTTAACGGGTCCCATTCCATAACGCCTGGTAAAAGCAGGCGTTAAGGAAGGGCTTGCTAAGGGACCTCGGAATAGGGAGGTAAGGGATTACTGGCACCGATGTCCTTACCGGTGCCGGTAACCCCTTACCACCTACCTCGTAATGAGGCCCATAATATCAGTCAGTGGATGGCAGGAGGATTATTCCAGAGAGGGCAGAAGCAATACACAGCACACCAGAGCCATGCACGGTCAAGCAGATGCAGCAGTTCTTAGGCCTTTGCAAATAGTACAGGGCCAGTGTCTTTGACTACTCTGCATTTACAGAGCCCCTACTTCAAAGATTAAAATAACCATAAAAGGTAAAAGGCCCCATAAAATGGAAATGGAAAGTGATTGACTCATTTGACTAACTCAGGGAAGTGCTAGAACATGATGAGCTTTAGCATCCCCAAACTACAAAGAAAAATTGAATGTGTTTTCCCATTCTGATTGCACAGTGATGACAGCTGTCCTATTTCAAAATAAGCCACAAAGGCAGAAACCCATGGCCTATTACAGTGGTCTCCTAGACCAAGTAATGCAAGGCCACTTCCAATACAATCAGGAACTTGCCGCAGCAGCATTTGCCATCGAGAAATCACCAACAGCAGCTATAGGTTGTGCAGTGACACTCTATGTGGTACATTTACTTTTTGCAATACTGGAAAAACCAAAGTCCACACTAGTTACTGGGTATGAGGTGATATTTTCCAATTTATCAATTGAGATAGTTAGGTGTAAGGTTTTCAATCCAGCAACATTCATAGCATAACCAGTGGAGGTAGGAGAGTATGAGCACGATTGTGCCTCATACATGGAAAAGCTTGGGGGCAACCGCAGAGTGCATGAAGTGCCCATAGAAGGAGGATAAGTGCTCTTCATTGAGGGATCATCAATAATTGATTTAAACATGGGTTGGCAGCCTACGCGTGCAGCAGTGGCTTAATATCATGAAGGATAATTTAAGTTGTGGGCTTAGATGATGTTGCCACTAGACTACTCAGCACAAGCACAGCTCTGATAATGCCCATCGACATGTTAGAGGACATCTCCCCAACATATTCTCCGATTCCGCCTATGTCACATCCACAGTGCAGTCAGGATTGGCCTGCTGGAAAAGAAGGGGGTTCCAGAGGAGCGATGACTCCCCGTACAACAGGCAGAATTATTGGTCCAACTAATGGACGTACTGCAACCCACAACAGAATTGACAGTGATAATATACAGCACACATACCAACAGCACAGATGTCATTTCAAAAGACAACGGCAGGGCTGACACTGCAGCAAAAAAAGGAGCCTACTTGCCATTACACACAACAATATTCATGCTCTTTAATAAGGATCATATGCCCTTGATGGCATTACTGTAATGGCAGAACCCCACACTTGCAGTGCCATTCCATGCATTACCAAATGATCAAGTGATAGAGTTACAGGGGGCGCACCCCAGGAGGAGCAGGAGTTGTGCAAAAAGAGGGATTATTCACTGTCACCCACAGATTTAGTGTGGAGACAGAACAGTGCAGGGAAACCAGTAACACCTCAGGGGCTGCTTAAGACAGCACTGGATCAACTGCATTACCCAGAACATATATCAAAAGAGTATTTTGTTGCACCGATTAATGAACAATGGTTCATGCCAAACCTACAGGAACTGGTAACTAAATGTGTAAACTACCATGTGACATGCCAGCAGTTCTCCACAGAGCACACACTAAAAACTGTGAGAGCAACATTGCTATGCTGGGGGGGCCCCTTTTGGCATTTGCATAATTACTTTGTCGATATGCAGGATTGATGTAGCTCTTACAAGAACATGATAGTTTTTGCGTGTCCTTTTTCACTTTGGCTTGAAGCTGACCAATGTGTCCATAATGATGCCAAATCTGCAGCCAAATTTCTAGTATGTGAAGTATTCCCCAGGTGGGAAGTATGCAAAGTGCTGAGGTCTGACAATGGACAGCACGTTGCCATTGATCTTTTTAAGGAGACAAACTCCTTATTGGGCATCAAGCACACATGTTTCTCTCTGTGCCATCTCCAAGCCAATGGCCTTGTTGAGCAAGTTGTTAGAGACACTTGACAATAACTGGCTCTATTGTTGGCCTCTCGCTGTGTTGGCACTACGCAATTCCCCTAGTTGGGATCAGCATTTGACTGTGCACAAAATTGTCACAGGCAGTACAATGCATGCGCTTTTCACTCCTGCATATACAATTCTGGATACTAATAGAGCAATACAGCTCCTGTGAGATGAATGCAAGGTGTACGTAAATGAGCTCAAAGAATCTCTCGAATACATCTCACACCAGATTCTACCATGGCAAGTCAGCCCTGCTGGCCCGGCTTCAAGTGCAGACACCCCATCAGCACAAGATACAGAGATGTTTGCAGCACAGCTTCATCTTTATTCTTTTGACAAGGTCTTGATTGGCACATTCACATGGTCCTGGAAGCAGCGTGCTTCACTGGACCCTACACTGTGACGTATTGCACCTAAAAATCAGAGAAGTTTGCCAAGAGGCACCCATGGATTCATTTTACAGACATCCGCTGAGACAAGGCGGCACTCCCCTCGTACGAGAATAGAGGGGGCTGACGGATGGGAGCCCAGTTTACTGTGACATTTTTGTTGTCCTTCCCCCTTTATAGAAGACCAGTGAGCAGTCCAAAGGAGTTGTAGCAAATTGAAGTCGCAGGAACAGAGGAGGTATTGTGTAAGCTATGTTTTATAGTGTATTGTTTTTGTTTTTTGATGTTTTTGTTTATTTGTTTCAAAATAAAAGGGAACAGTTTTCCCGTAGTATGATCAATTATGAAGAAGAATGCATTAAAAGAGAAGTGTTTAATTATGAATTGTTTTTATGGGCAGACATGGCATAGGGTCAGGCAATTTATGGTATGACCAAGAGGTATCAGCAGAAGAGGGGGGTTGTTTGATGCATTTTATGTTGCATAAAACAAGGGGTCTATTGCAGGGACACACAGTCACTGTTCAATGGATAGGTGAGGGCAAAGTAGTGTATGCTGACAATTATATAAAATTCACAAAGATGGCCAATATAGAAGCCACAAAGAAAAAAAAATATCAGAATATTTAAAAGAATGAGCGAGAAGTGGGAAACAACTGTTTACAACCCGAAGCAGATTAGTGTGTTCGAATGCCGCGTGGCATAGTATTATATGGTGCCATACCAGACCATTAATGCACATTGAGCGATCCATTTTCCATGATGGGGGATGGGAGAGGGCAATGCTGCAATGTAGGGTGGAAGGATTGATAGAGTTTGTAGAAAATGTGCTGAAAAAGATGAATGATAGCTGTCAGATCATTCGGAATGAGCATGTCTATGCTTTAACATTGGTAGATGAGAAAAATCAACCTTTACACACAAGGGAATTCACACACTTTTCTTTGTGAGTTTAGATGCAATGGCTCAATATATTTGGAGACCATCACAGGATGCCAAAAGGTGATGATGTTGCCGTCACTGAGGAGTGGGACTGCAGATTTAATGGACATATGTTGGGAATGCAGAACCCAGGCAAATGACCAGCTTCCACCAGACTGGGGAGGAACTTATGACCTGCTGAGTTTGCACAGCCCAGCCCTCATGTTGCCCTGCATCCATTTGCTGATCATCATCCACTGCTTTCTAAATATTTACACACTAATAAAGCATTGAGTGGGAGGGTACATACATAATCGGCCCAATCTTTGAATTTTCACAGTGTTCACTGAGAGAACAATTATTGGTCAGAGAAATCATCTGATAGACAGGCTGCTATTCCACCAGAATTTCACTTGTGCAGCAAGGTGTCCACATTTTTTTCGTCACTTTTACTTCCAGTCATCTAAGCAGTAGCAAACTCCAAGTGGGTTCAGATATCCCGATATGAAAAACTACAGTTGAGGAATTCAATGGAGAAGCCTGAATGCAGTACCAGAGTAGCTAAGGGCAGTAAGACTGGTTGTTCTTCAAAACCAGTGCATTTTAGATTTGTAACAGAAATGGAGGCCTAGAAGATAGGAAGCAGCTGCTGTCAGTTTGTATCTGCAAATGATGAAGCCAATGGAGCTTTGTCTAAGGTCATTGAAGAACTGCACACACCACACGAGACTATGATAACAGAAACAAGCACAGCATCACCTGACAACTGGATCAAGAACATGAGGGGTGACGTTGGGAGTGATGTCATTGAGCGTGGTGCAGTCAATAGAGATATAGTTTGTTAGGACACAGGAGCAGGCACATCGCAACATGTTCCATGCGGTAAAGCAACGGAGGGTGGGTGATTTGTTGTAATGATGGGCTAAGTGTGTGTAGCATGGGTCTAGGTGTGGGAGTGTAAGGTGTCTTAGGGGGTAATGTGGTAGGAGGCTTTTAAGCAAACAGTAGAGAGGCTATCCTGTTTAGGCTCAAGTTAGGAAAGCATATTTGGAGATAGCTCATAATGAAGGGCTGCAGGATTTTGTGACAGCAGCATGCATTTTTTGAACATTCAGCAGGAACAATGCGTAGACATGTTGCAATACTGAAGCTTTCCCAGGAGAATGTAGTCCCATCAAAGTGTCTCTAAGAAATACTTTTGAGGCCAATGAGCTAGGCCCCTGGGTTTCCTAGAAGAATTGGCAGAGAAATAGAAATCAAATACAGTTGATTAAAATCCAGCCCACTGCGTGGTACCATTTTCCCAGACTACAGTTGGTGGCAACAAGGCGTGAGAAGGGAGCTGGTGGGCCACAGTAATGGGGTACGTGTTATTGGGCATGCGACAGGGAGCCAATCAGTGGAGAGATGTTTCATTGTACCTAAGGTGCAACATTGTAAGTTGTCCTCGCTGATATCCGTGGGTAACATTATTGGTCAGCCCCGGTTTGAATTTCTCACTGCTTGATGTCGCAAGACGTCATGTCCAATCAGCATGCAGCAATTTGTATACTGGACAGTGCCAACAAATGGAAAAAATACTTTTTTTCACTGATCAGCACAATCACGTAATTGTGGGGTGGTGTGGGAAGATTTGTGAGGTCACAGAGGGTGTTAATGTGAATTTGTCCCAAGAAATAATTCACCCAATAAGGGTCACCTAAAGTACACATTGCTATAGGGGTTTGACATAGTTCCACCAATAAGTTCTTTTGACTTGCTATAGAAATATAACTAAAATGTTACATGACCGTTCTGTAATTTGTGTATAAAACATCCAGCCGCAGTGGTTGGGGTCAGGAGCTAATTTCCTTCAGCTCCACACAGCTGTCTAAACCACATCTACCAGCTGTTTTGGGCTTCACTTTCTCACTAGAACTTCACTGCCAGCAGCTATCATGGATTGGTCACTCACATATGGCCATATTGCATCATCCCCATATCCAGCTGAAGGCCACACGAAGCTCCTCCAGGAACACCAATCCAGAAAAAATAGCTTCATCTTAGCAACACCAGGGAATATCTCAGAGCGACCAACCACTGATGGACTAGGCGATCAGATGACAAGATTGGTTGTCATCCCTTCTAAATTTCCTTGGGGCGTAAGAGCCTTTGCTTTTGCCTTTCTCCCTTTTGCACCTGTGAGTACCCCGAGCTTCCTAATTACTGTACTGTCTCCCCGCACTGTGCTACTCAACTATAATGCATTCTTTCCTGCTCCTCCTGCTGTTCCTCCTGCTCATCTCTCCCTATGCTTTCTCCAAATCACACTACAACCTCCTCCTTTCCTATCCCTATTATAAAACTCACAACTCGAAACGCTCACTACTTCATTTCTGTTTCACCTCCTTCCCACAAATAAAGCTGACAAGCTAACCATACCTCTTCTAAGACCTATCTACCTTACCTCTCTTCCTCTGAGATCAACTTCTCTACTCTTCCTTACCTCATCAACTGAACATTGAACTCTGGAATGCTCAGTCTGTATGCAACAATACTTCTTCATCATTAACTACTCTCGCTACAGCTCTCCTCCCCTAGACCTTATTGCTATCACTGCAACCTGGGTTTCTCCATCTGACACTGCCACTCTGGCAGCACTACAGGACTGAAAACTATCCTTCATTCACTCTCCTCGACTTCCTGCCTCAATGCCTCACAAATCTCTGATGCCACATCCTCTCCTGCCTCTTTTGAATTCTCCATCTCTACTATTGCTTTGCCTTACTCATCATCTACACCTAAAGCCCACCTTTGATGATGTTGGGCAACTCATTGATTCTATTTTCCTCGTACTGTGACTAGGCTGGATAGCTGACAATGGAAAACAGGCCAGATTTAAATGTAAGCCGCCACTGTTTCTATCTTCCTCTATGCAACTCTACAAGCCTTCTCATAATCTCCAATCTGCCTCCTCAAATACCCTTGTGGCTGTTGGCCCTCCTTGTTATTCCTCTCACTTCTACTCTTTCTATCGTGTTGCTCCACTTGCATGGAAATCTCTTTCTGTATCCATTCAGAAACTGTTCACATGTATTTGTTCAAAACCTAACTAAAAGCCTTACTCCTCGCCTCAAAGTTACCCTCTTAACTTACCTCTCATCTGCCTGCCAGCTAACAGTTTTCCCTCACCTCTAACCTGCCTCTGTCTCTCACGTCCTCTGCCTCTACTCAAGCACTTCACCCATCATGGTAACATCGGAGCACATCTTCCCGTATCATCTACCTGCACTCAAAATGCCCAATGTTGGTCTTCCTGAATCTATGTATGTCCCCTTATGTATTGTCCCCAGTAACTGTTCAATTTACTCCCATCCATAACCTGCTCAGAATGTCCCTCAAACTCACCCCATTGTAAGAACCTCACTGCTTCCTGTCGAATCTGAATTCTTATATATTGTGCATTCTTTTGTGATAAAAAGAGCATTTTTCTTCCTGTATGTATACAAATAAATAAATACATGAATTGTGTGGGGCTCTATGGAATACTTGTTTGCCCATTGGGATTCTATGCTTCTCCAGCTGAGCTTTAAGGGAAAGAAGTACAGGATTATCTATTTATTTATTTATTGAGCATTTTTTTGGCACCTATACAGCAGAAAGTGTTTCCAGGCACTACAAGGCAAGGGTGGGCTAGGGGGACAGTGGCGGGAAAAAAAGCAGTAAACATCCTACTAGGCCTTGCATGGGGATGACGTGCAGGTCAGGACAAAAAGAAGGGTTTGGGGGGTATAAGTGCAAGGCGAGGGATTTCAAGGGCCTGGGGGTGGATAAGCCTTTGGGAGTCCAAGGAGGGCAAGTGTGATGAGATAAAACAGGGGGAGGGTAATCAAGGGTGTTGACTAGGGTGGGTTAACCTCAGTAGGCTAGTCAGGCAAGGGTGCCCAAGGGCAAGTGCTGGTTTATGGGGTACTGCAGAAGATTGGTAGAGGGAGGGCCTGGCCCCTGTATGACTCAGAAGGGACCAGGGAGCAATTGTTTGCAGCAGGTGATGAGTTAGCAAGGGAAGGGTAGAGATAATTATGAGGAGAAAAGGAAAGTCTTGAGAAGCTTCCGGAGTTTAAGATGTTCTGGCCCAAATTTGAGAGGAGCAGGAAGCCCAGTCCAGAGGGAAGCACCTGCCGAAGAACGAGATGTACCCCACACTCTCTGCTTGGAGAAGCATCTGACCTGCAGAGAGTTACAGCTAGATGACTAAAGGATTGTCGTCATACTCAGGTCAGTGCACTATCCGAAAATCAGATATAAGATTTCAATCTGCAGAGGAAGAATAAAATAGTTTATAATGGAAGAATATCTGTTATTGTGAAAAGTAAAGCACCCTGGATGGTCAGTGAACCTCCCGTTCATGGTACACAAGCCTAATTCAGATAAAAAGGGTAGCAAAAACGTACCCACTCTGCTCATCCCAGGGTCCTGGTTGCAGAATATTATGTGCTACATCTTCTTCATCAAAAGCTGAGCCTAGCATTCCCCCAACATCAAGTTAAGTCCCCCTCCAGCAATAAAATAGGCTTGCACGTGACTATGTAATACATCAGCGTCTAAATGTTTCCAAAATAAATTTACAAATTCAAGTGCATCATCCCCACACCCTAACCAAGGAATGCAATATAAAAGTCAAAAATACTGTAAATGCCACCATAAGGAAATGTTTTATTTTAATTTTATGTATACATATAACCACAAGGGCTTTGCACAAAATAATCACATAAATTAAACAGATGACATATTACATCAGCAAATCATCTTAAAGTAAGCAAAAAGCAATTGTATCTGACCTGATCAGCCATCATTCAACTATATTCCATCAATAGTTAAAAATCTTCATGATATCCATATTAAGAGGCCGATTCATGGAATTAATGTGCGCTGAAATTTTCAGTGCAAGCGTGCGAAAATGTGCAAAAGCATGCGAATCGCAGTGCAAGTGCGAAAATCGCAGCGAAACCTGTGCACAGCGATTCATGGAAGTCCGTGCGCGTGTAAATTCCAGGATGTGCACCAAAATAGTGCAGGGCGCACGCTGGCGCACACGTCTCCAAACAGTGTGCGCTACGCGCACAGCGAAATCGCACATAGCACGGTGCACACAACAAAAGTAGGAGGAACAGGGGGACGCGGAATGGGGAACAACGCGTGAAAATGTGGGCGTCACGGGGAAAGTACAGGAGGCAAATGCCCGGAACGCCCACACGCACGTTCAAAACATGTATTCATGGAATCGAACGGAGCTAACGTGTGCGCCAAAAAAGACGCGCTAATCCGGAAACACGTACGCCAGCAGAAAGCAGGCGTACGTGGACCCATGCAGCATAAAAGTGCGCGCAAACAACAAACAAGCTCAGACGAAAGGATGAATATACCGTTCCTAGCAGCAGTGGTCGTGGGATCCCGCAGAAGGAGGAGGAGGGTAGTCAGGGCCAGAATATTTACACCCAGAACCAGCCTTTTTGGGATGCCTGATGACCAGGTGTATGGGAGGTACAGGTTTCCACCTCACATAATACTCAACCTAGTCAGTGAGTGGGAGGATGACCTCACATCACCCACCATGTGCTCCCAAGCAATCAGCCCCCTGCAGAAGGTCCTCAATGTACGGCCACTGGATCATTTCAGCGGACAACTGCTATAGTGGGGGGGGTCACAGGACACGCAGTCACGCTGCCTACACCAGGTGTTGGCCATCATGACTGCACGCCCATCAGTCCGCAGGCACATATACCTGCCCAGAACACCTGCAGAAAAGCAGGCTGCCGTCCAGGATTTTTACAGGGTGGCACAATTCCCCAAAGTGTAAGGTGCCATTGATTGCACCCATGTGGCTCTACGTCCCGCCCGGGCATCTGACCACATCTACAGAAACCGCAAGCACTGGCATTCCATCAACGTCCAGGTAGTATGTGATGCCAAGGGAATCATCACCTCAGTATGTGCCAACTATCCAGGGTCCACCCACGACAGTTTTATTTACAGAATGTCAACCCTAAACCGGGACCTAGAAGCTGGGCGTCATGGCGATACGTGGCTGCTCAGTGAGTATAAATGCCTCTGCACATGCATGCATGTCAGATAGTGAGCAATGTCAATGCCAATTCGGAACCCCACCACGCCACCCGAGGTAAGATACAACACAGCCCATATTGCAAACCGGGGCATAGTGGAGCGCACATTCGGAGTGCTCAAGTCACGCTTTCGCTCCCTTGACCGTTCTGGTGGGCAGCTACTATACGCTCCCCCAGTAGTGTGCAGGATCATAGTGGCAGCATGTGTCCTGCACAACGTTGCAACACGCCGGGGCCTGCCAGTGGACATGGTGGTGCCCCCACATCCCCAACCACATGCACGCCCGCTGCGCATGGGAGGGGAAAGGGCACGTGGTGAGGCAGCACGTACGCAGCTGGTGGCTAATTACTTCTCCTAAAATCACACCCCTGTGGGGTGCACACAGTCCTGGCACATACCAGCTGACAATCAATGATGATGACATAAGGGACAGTCAACTGTCACTACCATACCAGCCTGAGATTGGTCACCTGGAAGTGCTACATTGTGTGCATCCCTACCTACTTAAAGACAACCAATTAAGTGTGATAAAAAGACACATTCATGCTGCATGAATGACTACCCCCTTGCAAAATACAACATGAAAATAGTGCCATGTCACCCAACCCCTCCCCATCTCAGCTACCCAACACACCATGGCATGTCATGCAATGTGAAAGCAACCAAATGAAAGCACAACACATGACACAAGTGTCACAAAGTGCACTCTCCGAAATGGAAACAGGCCACAGACAAAATGCTCCCAGTAATCAATAAGAAACAGCACACACAAACAAATGCTTGCAAGCAACACAATACAGAAACACAGGATGAAACAGTGGCAAAATATGACAGTACACAATCAAAGTAGTGCAAGTCTTACAACCTGAATACGCCAGCACATCGACCCCTTCCAACTGCACAGTCTTACTGCCACGCAAATGTCTCAGTGTGCTGCATACGACATGAACTCCATCTGCAAAGTAGACGGCCCTGTGAAGACATGAGGAAGGAACCTGCAAATTAGGAAGAAGACATGGATGCACAAGCACATATCAATACACCATGCAGTGTACAAAACAACAACAATATCACGTAGGAATGCTACACAGTATTGACTACAGACTGCCCACACAGCTCATGGGAGCTCAACATCACTGTGTGATTCACTGTCACTTGGGCACACCCTTTGCAAGCCCATGGAAATGGGAAGCAGGAGGGGTGTGTGTCTAACGAACCCAAGCATCTAACCCAAACTCAGGACAAGCCTGCATGTGCCCAGCCGAAATACAGTGGATGCCCAGGGGAGCCACACAAGGCAACACAATGTAAAAAAAAAACAAATATATCAAAAATGGCCATGTGTGGGCCTGGGGGGTGGGGAAGGCTACCCAGGAGGTTCGAGGACAGGGTGCACACCAACACCCACCTGCGTGACAACAAATGGAAACAGGCATGAGCACCATGGTACACACATAGGCCATGACAAGCCACAGATCCAGTACATGATCAACACATGTCCCACATGACTATAATCCTGCCATGCATGCACTGTCAAAGAGTTGGAAGTGGAGTCAGAAAGGCAGACACTGGGGAGAGCAATATGGAAAAGCAACACATTTGTAGCATGTTGGGTAGCACTGGCATCACACATCAGGCTGTGAGTGGCATGTCCAATACACATACATCACACATGGCAGCACACAGAGCATAGGCACGGTAAAGAACAAAACTACAGCAATATGTCAGTGATTGAGTACTGTCACACATCCATGTGACATCGACATGATGAGAAGATTAATGCTGAATATTCTTTCAAAATATGTGTGTGCCACACACAGAAACACATCCAGTGTCCAAAAATACTGTCATTCTGGGCTGATCAATGGTTGGTCACTTTGACATCACAGGAAACATCTGTCATGTTCCACAAGCAAACAGCCACTTATAATAATTTTTATGCAGGCCAATACTCCATCAGCCTGAATGGTGTAATCATTAACATAACCAGGTAATAATAGTGCCCCAGTGTGGCCTGTAAACAATGACTGAAGCATATCACATATGTCGCAATAGGGCATAAAATTGTCTTGCAAAAAGGGGAGAGTGCAAACAATCAGCATGAATGAAGACTTATTAAATCAGACCAATGTAATTGCAAGACAACAGTTCAAGGTAGAGTGCACAAATGTGGGCTTAAAAGGCAACTGTGACCAGAAGGGATACAGTCATACCCAAATCCAAGGCACGTGAATGTATGGGAGGAAGCACACAGGTGACCCATACCACTCAGGTGCACACCCCCTCACCTGGCACTCAATCTGAACCCGTCACTCAAACAACATACACATGGATCACACACACACATGCATGGGCACTCACCGGACAATGCATCATAATCAGGTAGTTCTCCCATGCCTTGGATCTGTTCCTCTGTGACGAAGGCCCCAGCAACAGACTCATGTTCAGTGAGTTTGTTGTCCTCTTGTGGAGACCCACCGCCAGTCACCAGAGTAGCGGCATGATTTGAGGCCAGCTTGTTCTTTGCTCTGCGTTTCAGGTCATTCCACCGCTTGTAGCAATCATCAGCTGTGCGCCTCACAAATCCAAGGGCACTTATGCGGTTGGCGATGATCTGCCAGTGTGCCTTACGTTGACCAGTTGGGGTCTTGGACCCTGCAGTCACCAGCATTTCATGGCTATTTGCCGACACATAGGACACAAGTGCATCAAGTTCCGCGTCATTAAAGCATGGCTTCCTTGACGTGCCAGAGTGTGTAGCCGTGTCTGGGGTCTCAGCCTGTCGTGCCAGAGCACCCTTCTTCCTCTTCTTTAAGGGTGGAGCGGAGCCAGAGTGGCTTACGCCGCTCTGGTCAGTAGGGGCAGAATCACCAGTGGACTGGGTAGTAGGAGTGTGGGAATGCACAATGACCATAGGTCTTGATGCAGGCATTGGTTGCAGGGTAATGTTGGCAGGGGGAACGTCAGTTTGATGGACCTGGACTGACACTGTCCTGGCTGGGAGAGTCAGAGCTGGGGCGGATGGAGCTGCAGCTGCCCCTGCAGCCTCCCCACCCTGCATACTTGGGGCAGCAGATGACATAGCTGCCCAGATCCACGTGGCTTGGTGACAACAACTTGCACCGCCACACGTGGCCTAGACTTGCTGACCTGGAAGTCAGCCTGAGAGTCATCCTGTGCCAGGTCAGGTGCCACAATGGGCTGGTCCAACAGGGGCTGGGCTGGGATGGTGTCAGCCATGTTTCCCTCAACCATGGGGGGCATGGGTGTCCCTGATTGTTCCTCCACACATGGGGGTATAGGGGCACCCTGCAAATCCCGGCCACGTCCCCTACCACGCCCACCACGCCCACCTTTTGAAGGTCAGCCACCTTTGCCTACCTTACCGCTTGGTCACCGCCCAACCATGGCACTGATGTTGTTGTGCATATGGGAGTTGCAGTAAACTATTGTCCTGGGCAATTGGGGGTCAAAGGGGTAGGATACTAGATGGAATTCATACCCTAGTGCTCTAACAAGGCTATCTGCGACCCCTGGTGAAAGATGATGGGTCACGCAACGCACAGGCAGCCCAAAATCGAAAATTAACGTGCATGCAACCCCTCGTATACCGCGTGCATGAAAAAATGAACACGCACTACGCTGTGGCACCCAGAAACACAAAAATAAGCGTACGCTTAATACACACAGCCTACAATGACCTCTGAAGGGGAACGCGACACACGGGGCAAGCACAGTTGCTAAGTACGTGCGGAACTCACCGTCTGCCTGGAAAAAGAACGTGAAAAATACGCAACACCCCGCCAAAAGAAGAATTGTACGCTGTCTGAGGAGACAGGACAAAAGGAGAAGTGAACTCTGTTTGAGGAAACAGGCCCAACCAAAAATCAGAAAAGAGCTCTCAGAGGTAACAGGGAGTACGAACTAGAAATGCTGTTAAGTAATCGCGTGTGAACCAACAAGAAGTACAGATTTCACCCACTCGCTCTCCACGAAAAGCACGTACAAGGAAATGGCGTCCTACACGTAGCTTTTAAACCGGCCCGCACGTACACATCAGATATGCGTGTAAGTGGGCCCTTTCCTCCAATTACACACGATGACACTCGAACGTGCATTTTTTCCACGTGTGCTCTGTCATCACGTGCTATGAGGGAAAAGCCAGCGCATGTAATGTGACCCTTTGGTCCAATGAAATCGCATACGTGTGCTGACGCGCTTACGCGCTAAGGCCCTTTCCTCGAATTACACGCTGATGTGCAATTTTTTCATGTGCCAAATCACTCCGTATCAAGCTGGCCATGCAAAAAAACACACGGAAGACCATGCTCCTGCCCAGAAGGCCGAATTACTGCCCCCCCAGAGCCCCGAGCACGCTCCCACCTGCCATCTGCTGCTGCCTGACTGCCTGCTGCCCACGTGCCCTGCCATTTGCTGCCTGCACGTCAGCCAGGGGTGTAGTTGCTGTGACCACCCCTGCTGGAACCGCAGACTCCCGACAGCGATTCCATCGCTCCACAGCCCAGCCCCAGAACCCAGTTGACCACCCACTCCTGCCTCTGGGGTTGCCATGTCCAGCACAACACCATCTGGCAGCAGTGGCAACCCCCAGCCAGAGAGGCAGAGGGCCACCAGCTTCACTGCCACCGAAGTCGGTGTCCTGGTGGAGCAAGTCCTGGGGCATTATGATGCCCTCTTTGGAAATTTGCACGCCGACAATGAAGGACGGACCAGGATCTGGATGGACATTGTGACTGCCATCAACGCGGAGGCGGTGGCAGTCCGTGACTTACATCATGTCAATGAGAGCTAGGAGGACTTCAGGTCCAGGACCCTCAACAAGGCCCGGCGCTTCGCTAAGGCAGCGGATGCCAAGGGGCACCAGGGCCAGCTGTCGAACCATCAAATGAGGGTCCTGGAACGCATATGCCCAGTGCTCTACGTCCAGATCCCTGAGAGGTAGACCCGTCTGGAGTCGAGTGGTAAGTGAACATGCATTGTGATAGTACGCTGTGCGTGTCGTGGTGTGCCAGTAGTGTGCAGGTTGCACATGTGTTTATGTAGGGCCATGTAGGGATGTGTATGAACATGGGCGTGAGGCTGCCACATGTGAGTCCTCTCAATTGAAAAACACTTTTATGGTGTATTTGTTGGTAAGCATGCTGGGCAAATGCAGGTGTGGGAGCACACATGTTTGAATTTCTGTGTACGTACATTGGCATGGTTGTGGCATGGATGGTGGTTCATAATGCATGTACTTGCACTGTGTACATTTGCATGTATGTGTATCTGACAAGTGTGCAACATGGATGCACGTGACACAGATATGTAGAAGGATGAATGGCAGATGTGACATGTATGGCGATCTCATCACTGCAACAGTTGCAGGAGATGTAGACATGCATGTAAGTGTGGTGGCGTGTGTGCATGTCTAGTGCACTCCTTGTGTTTCATGTGATGTCAGGCTCACCTTTGGCTATTCATGCTGTTGTATGTGTATGGATGGTGCTGCCTGGTGCAATATTGCTGTTGAAATCTTTGTGTGTGTGAGTTAAAATGACATGTGTGTCGTGGAGTGTGATGCCATGTCTGAAGTTAAACAATGCCACTCATGTGCAACTGTCATGTGTGTATCAGTCCATTGTACAGTGCCCTGATGCCTGTGTTTTATCTCTCCGTGTCTGCAGTGTCAACTGAAGAAGAGGGCGCAGAGGGTGTTGTGGAGCACAGCGGCAGGGATCCTACCGCCAGCCGGAGACGCAAGGCCCGGCTCCCCTCCCAGGTTGTCATCTTGTCGGGGAGTGAGAAATCCGGTGCCGCGTCCCAGGCCGCAGCTGCTGAGGGAAGGTCCAAGAGGCGGAGGTCGGAGTTGGACTCCTCGGCAGCAGAAGGGGCAACTGAGACCCCACAGGGTCTGATGGAGGAAGATGGCACAGAGTCATCCAGGTTGGTGGGGGGTTTGGTGGAGGAGGAGGCGTGCAAGGGACAGACACGGGGGTCTGGAGGTGGGGATTCCACTGGTGCTAGTGGTGCAGTGCAGGGGCAGGGACAGGAGGCAGCACAGGCCACCGCGGTGGTGCCTGTGTGTAATCCTGTCCCCGATCCTGTGACTGCATCATCCCGCACCAGCAGGGATGCCTACATCCAGACCCGTTTTCAGGGAGGGGACTCGCTTACAACAACTGGCCTTCCTCTCTCTGCGGACGTGGCTAACCGGGACCAGGTTGAGCCTGTCCTGGGTGGGGTGGCTTTGCGTCAACAGGCCAGGCGAGGTGACCTGCAGTCTTTTCATGAGGAAACTGCACGTCATCTCAAATGGCTCGTTGACCGCGTTGACCTACTGGGACAGCTCACCAGGGCCAGATTCCTCCGTTTGCTGGACCTTGTTCCGACCCCCTCCTCAACTGAACCCCCTATGCGCCAGTCATACTCCATGCCATCTTCCCACCCATGTATCACCTGCGTACCCTGTGGAGCTGCCTCTGACCCTGCGGCCAGGCTGGTGGAGGACACATCCCTGCCACAGACTGGAGTAGGATGTCCAGCAGGGGTGGCCACCTCAACAACTGCACCCCAGCCGGAGGAGGATGTGCAGGCAGCAAGAGCCAGGGCACAGGCAGAGGCACAGCAGCAGCAGCAACAAGGTGGGAGCCATGATGGCTCGGGGCCTTTGTCATCGGAGGGGCAGGCATCGGCCAGAGGGCAGGAGGACCCAGGACTGGAAGTGTCTTCCGTGTGGCAGCGGTTAGGCCATGCTATAGATGCGGAGCGGCAGCGGGCAGAAGAGGCACGACTCACGATGGTCAGGGCGGAGAACTCCATGTGGAGGGCCCTGATGCGGGCCGAGTGCTTCGAGGCAATTCGCAGGGAGTTGGAGGAGAACATGTCGTCGTCCCTGCGAACCCTCGGGGCCATGGAAGAGCACCGCCTCCAGGACATTGAAGAGGAGTTCGATGATGCCCTGGCCCGGGACATCCAAAAGTGGGCCGTCGGACTAGCCCGCTGTCATTGTAAATAGTTTTTAGAGTTAGGTTTCCTTTTCGTTTCCTTTTATTTGTGGTCAATGGACAATGCCACACACATTTGTATATATTTATATTTTTAGGTAGTTTCTTAGGTAGGTTTCATTTGTTTTGTTGGGCTCATGGACCCTTTACATCGTTGGACAATGGATTGATTTATTTTTGCGATTTTTGCACATGGATTAATGGATTTTTATTTTGGACAATGGATTGTATATAGTTACATCATGGATTCATTTGGATTTTTTTTTCATTATGGACATGGAGTAATGTTTTTTTTTCAGGACAATTTATTGTAAATAGTTGGACTATGGATTGATTTCGCATTTTTATTTTTCATTATGGACATGGAACAATGGATATGTTTTTTTACCTTTTTTTGGATTTGCATTGGTGGAGGGAGAGTTTGGACTGTTTTTCTTTCAAATTTTTTTGCATTGCTTATCATTTTCATTCACTCATCTTTTTCACATGCTTTTCATTTCATGTTTGATATTTTGGTATGGTTTCATTTCATTTATTTATTTATGTACATAATACATTTTCATATTTTAGTTCCATGTGTGGGATTTGCTCATTGGGTTGATGCATGTGAAATTGTGAGTTTACACAAGCAATGCCAACCAGTGTATGTGTGTGATGGACATGTGTTGATGTACATAGTTCAGTTTTGGTTTGTGTCTTGAGAAAGGCATGTCAGTGTGGGGTGGATTGGGAAATCATTGCGTCTCAAGAATGGGGTGGCGTGACGTGGTATTTTCTGGTGTAGAAGTGGGCCATGATTGCGCATCTTTATTTCGTGTAGGGGGGGGCTTGAGTACGACATGAGTGGGGGCCTGCTGGCAGGTGCCCCTGACTGCTGGGGGATGGGGGTGCAAAGGGACATGAGTGGGACATGAGTGGGGGCCTGATGGCAGGTGCCCCTGACTGCTGGGGGGTGGGGGTGCAGGGGGACATGAGTGGGGGCCTGCTGGCATGTGCCCCTGACTGCTGGGGGGTGGTGGTGCAAAGGGACATGAGTGGGACATGAGTGGGGGCCTGATGGCAGGTGCCCCTGACTGCTGGGGGTTGGGGGTGCAGGGGGACATGAGTGGGGGCCTGCTGGCAGGTGCCCCTGAATGCTGGGGGGTGGTGGTGCAAAGGGACATGCGTGGGACATGAGTGGGGGCCTGATGGCAGGTGCCCCGCACTGCTGTGGGGTGGGGGTGCAGGGGGTCATGAGTGGGTGATCAGTAGTGCAAGCTGACATGTGGCTTGGCTGGGTGGCAGGCCCATGGTAGATGGGCTACCTGCGGGACATGACCAGGGGTGCAGGGTAGTCCCCAGTGGTATGGGCTGCATGCAGGGGCCATGGAGGGTGTAGAGGGAACACCTGGGAGGACCCACACTGCCAATTCACGTGTAGGACTCCCCGTGCAACCCCGAAATTCAGTGCACCACTCTGACAGCAAAATCGCGTGTGAAACTTCCCGCGCACCCCAGGAATACATGTACCCTGCTCAAATCGCATGTGAAACTTCCCGCGCACCCCAGGAATACACATACCCCACTCGCACAGGGCCAATCGCGTGTGAAACTTCCCACGAACCCCAGTAATACACGTACTCCACTCGCACAGGCCCTTTCAGGTGTGAAACTTCACATGAACCCCAGTAATACACGTACCCTGCTCCAATCGCATGTGAAACTTCCAGCGAACCCCAGGAATGCATGTACCCCACTCGCACAGGGCCAATCGCGTGTGAAACTTCCCACGAACCCCAGTAATACACGTACTCCACTCGCACAGGCCCTTTCAGGTGTGAAACTTCACATGAACCCCAGTAATACACGTACCCTGCTCCAATCGCATGTGAAACTTCCAGCGAACCCCAGTAATACACGTACCCCACTCACACAGGGCCAATCGCGTGTGAAACTTCCCGCAAACCCCAGTAATACACGGACCCCACTCGCACAGGCCCTTTCGCGTGTCAAACTTCATGCGAACCCCAGTAATACACGTACCCTGCTCCAATCGCATGTGAAACTTCCCACGAACCCCAGTTATACACGTACCCCACTTGCACAGGCCCTTTTGCATGTGAAACTTCACGCAAACACCAATTATACACGTACCCTGCTCCAATCGCGTGTGAAAATTCCCGCAAACCCCAATCATACACGTACCCCACTTGCACAGGGCCAATCGCGTGTGAAACTTCCCACAAACCCCAGTAAAACACGTACCCCACTTGCACAGGCCCTTTCGCGTGTGAAACTTCCCGGGAACCCCCGTAATACACGTACCCTGCTCCAATCGCATGTGAAACTTCCTGCGAACCCCAGTTATACACGTACCCCACTCGCACAGGCCCTTTCACGTGTGAAACTTCCCGAAAACCCCCGTAAATCACGTACCCTGCTACAATCATGTGTGAGACTTCACGCAAACCCCAGTTATAAACGTACCCTGCTCGTACAGGGCCTATCGCATGTGAAACTTCACGCAAACCCCAGGAATACTCGTTCCCCACTTGCCGTTTGCTGTTTGGCAGCCCTGTAAACTGGTCCAGGGTTAGCGCAGCCCTTAGCGCTGGATTGGGGATTTTGATGGTTTTTCCTTGCGCAAGGGCATTCTTGGGGGCGTAACTGGTGCTGCTGCAGGGTCGCTGCGCCACTCTGCGCCACGGCTGGTTTTGGAGGCTAAAATCCATGAATGCGCTGTGAGCGGAAATCGATTTTAGCGCATGCGGCTGGCGCAGACATTCACACGCGCACACTGTGCGCCAGCCGCGTACGCCACTTGTGCACGAAATTCTATGAATTACCCTGAAAATCACATCACATGATAGATCAGATAGTTTCATTTCCTTCCATTAAGGCAACCCACATCACTGTTGGGAAGTCCATTACTGTTTTTAAGTATGCTCGCAGTGTTCTCATTCTTAGTGTATTTAAACTCTCACATCTACACAATATGTGTTCGATGGATTCAATTATGTTATTTCCACATAAACAAGTTACGCTCCTTGTTCTTGAGATGCATGCATGCACCCACTATTTCTAGCACTGCTGCACGATAAAATTTGCGTAGCAGGTAGTTTCCTAAACTTTCACTGTTAATGTAGGCTTCAATATATGTGCCTCAATAAGATTGTTCAAACCAATAGGTTATAAAAGGGCCACTATTTACCAGTGAAGCTAGGTTAACCACATCTCTTTCACAGTAATGATCTTTTATTTTATCCTTACACCAATGTTTTATCTAGAGCAAAGAAGAAGGGACTTTTATTGTCTGATTTTCTTTTATCCATTTCTTATGTTTCGTATACAACCAGCCAAGGGTCCCCAACTCTGTGAGTTTTTCAATAGTAGCACAGGCTTGCATGAAGAAGCTCATAATGGTTCCATTATTAAGTTGTACCACTTTCTTATAGGTCATTGCTAACTTGTGTTCATATGCTCATATGATTTTAAACAATTGCAAATTCTAGCAGGAGAAATTCAATCGGAAGAGATTGTGGCATGCAAAAGAGTCGTCTCAAAATCTGAGCTTCGAGCTTCCCAAGTTCACATGTCAGTTTGTGCCCCCACACTTCCGCTCCATATAGCATGCAGGGCATCACCTTAGAGGTCTAGAGCAGTGGAATTGTTTTAATAGAGATACCGCTTTCTCTGCCAATGAAATTGCTCAAAGCATATGCAATTGTCATGCGTTTAGTTTCATTTACTTTCCATTGTTAGTCCCAACTCAGCCTGTCATCTTTTATGATGCCTAGATATGTGTAACTTTTAACCTGGTCTACTTATTCCCCATCAATTTCCCATGACACGCTCTGTTGTTTTCTACCCTTAGTTTTATCTTGAAATGCCAATATCTTGGTTTTCTCAACATTAATTTGTAAACCATTACTAGAAGCATACTTACCGAGTGCGTCTAGGAGCACCTGAAGGCCCTTTGGTGTGTAATCAACCAAGAGGTTGCCAGCGTAACCTAACCAGCTGTACTTTAATGTGCCAAATTTAACTGGGCAGGCTTCAGGTAGACGTTTGACTCCTTGCACTGTCCGAAAAGGATAAGTAAGGAGGAGAGGCCCACATTGGAAGAAAGCCCCCGCATAGTAGGGAAAGGAAGTTGTGTCTGAGGGGCTGAGAGGGAAGATGTCCCAAGATGCGCATATAGACTGTGCAATAGTTACTGACCATATCCTTAAGTATGAAGACATGCCAGAAAATTGTGGCCCAGCTGTGCACAGGAGGATGCGAGGTTGCCCATTAGAGTAAGGGTGCGACATGGGCATCAGAGAAGTAGAATCCATAGTCATACTGCCCAAGTGTTAAGCTTAAAAGCAACTCTCTCTGCATGAGAGTGAAGTAGGAAGCTGAAGAGGTGCAATTGTGCATCTAGCAGTAGACTGGCCCCGAGATGCTACGGGTGACGGTTGATCCACCGGAGATCTTTGCTCCACGGTGACAAGTGGGACAATGGTGACGTCAGTGAGCCGGTGAGGGAGTTGGTGGACGAGCGGAATGCACAGGAATTCTAAGACGTGCGTACTGCACTGTTCGACCATGATACGAGGCATGTATCACAATATACCAAAGAGGTGCTTTAGAGCAAAGGACCCAAAGCGTGGCCATACGTGGGCAGGAAGTTTCGAGGTAAGTATGGGAAGGAGCCGATTTGACGAAGCTCGCCCTGGCGGCCTATTAGTGCGACGGAGGTACGGCGCATAGGTTAATGAAGTTCCACAATGTCATGAAGGGAAGCAGAGCGCCGTGGAAATTACGTCCGGAGGAGCCTTAGGAAAGAAGAGATGGTCAAGCCCAGCGCCACGGGTCTGTCGGGTGAAAAATGTTGTGGCACAGCACGCCTGCAAAGAGGTGCGGGTGGACAGCAGGAGCCGTGTAAAGATTAGATCCTGCATTGGCACGGTACCTGGGACAACGGATTTGCCCGTAGTGAGGCTGTTTACAATAGTAATCAAAGCGGATCAAAGCTGGAATGGCGTGGCAACCGTGATGCGGAACGCATGGTGCTTTTCATCTACCCTTTGCAATGGATTAATTTAACCGCAAGTATATGCTTGTGTGTAGCAGAGATAAAGTGGATGTATTATTTTGCTGTGTTGAAGATATGGATATTGTCTTTAATTTATGATTGAAAAGCAAGTCTTGGTATAATGCACGTTAGGATTCTATGGCGGGGTTTATCTCTGAGAATGGGTATGGTAATTTGTTGGATAGGCTAAATGTTATTCTTGTGCATAATGGAATGTGTAATCGGGTGATGTTTAATGAGCATTAGTTTGTCTTCAACTATTTTGAGGATTTGCAGGTTCTTAGGGGTGAGAATCCCACCCATGGACTTTTAGTTATGCAATATTGCTAAAACTTTGGTGAAGATGCTAACGTGTTGTAGTGCTAACATATTTGAGGATTTTCGGGTTTTTAGGTTGCACCAATGCGACATGGACTTTTAGCTTTGGTTTTGGGATGGATTTGTTGCATCTAATGTTTTGGAGGCTATATAGTTTAAGCTTCATGAAAAAACATATGGTGTTTAAGAAATATGTCAATTCAAATGTAAAGAACAATGCATATTGTGTTATGTGATGAATGGTTGGGTTGGGTTGGGTATGGATGGGAGTGGTTATGAGTGCTTTTAATCCTGGTTGTGGATGGTGCTTATATACATGTTAGGAGCATAGTTTGGCTGATGGTGAGTGTGCCTGGCTGACATAATAGGAGTATGCTTTGGCTGATGGTGAGTGTGCCTAGCCGACATGTTTGTCCTACCATATGCTGAGGTGGGATGTGATCTCAGCATTATTTTAAGTATGGTATGGGTGCGTCTGTGGTAGTGTCAGTATATAATAGCTGGTTTATTTTTAACAGGCCATGAGGAATATTCCATTTCACTAACTTGTTCCATAATTTATTCCTCATGACCATGTCAAATGGTGCGCTGAATTTGATGAAGGCTGTGTATACTGGTAATTGACAGCGTTCCCAAGCATGGTCGATGTCAAGCAGATCAAGTTATGGCTTGTACTGGATTTCATCCGAAAGCTCGTTTGGTTGATAAGCAGGACTTGATTTTGGTTGATCCGTTGATTTAGCTCATTTAATAGTACAAGTGCAAACACTTTAGCAGGGATGCTAACATTGCTAACATTCTATAGTTTGTGGGTAATTTCCACGTGCCTTTTTTGTAAACTGGGAGTATGATGCTTTCTTTCCATGTGTCAGGTATTTGGCCTCTGTTCCCTATTGCATTAAATAATGGGTGCAGAGCTTTAGCCCAAGGATCATGAGACAACTTAAGCAAAGCATAGCATGTCCTGTCAGGTCTTATTGCACAGGGTGGTGGGAGTTTGGTTATCATTAGATAGATCTGTTCAATTGATTGACTACAAGACCACTTAGCATCTTGCTGATTATGGTGTTAGTCACAAGGTAAAATGGCTCCTAATGTGTTCTGAACATGGGCTTGCCAGCTTTCTTCAGGGACACTTTTGATCGGTACATTTCTTTTTGTTGCCCCCTTTGAGAGTCGGTCAAATACCCATATTGTTATTGTTTCTTGCATGGGATGACAATGTTAGCCATAGATCATAGGGTTGCTTCTTTTTATGTCTTCTTAAGAAGCTTCTGAACATTTTTTAAATGTTTTTCACCCTAGTCGGAATAACAGTGTGGGGGATATTAGGACCTTTATTATTAATAATGATTATAATCTCTTTTCTAATCACTTTTTTCGCTATTTGGATGTTATGATCATATCTCAGATATTTAGTTGCTGGCTTGTTCCATCGTTCACCTGAACTATTATATGTAGTTTTTTTGTGTGATGTCACAGATTGGTATCCTTAAATTAGAGAACTCATCTAGAATTTTAGCTGCTGAGTTAGCACGTGCAGTCTGACAGTTACTAGCAAAGAGATGGAGCCCTCCTGTAGGTATGGTGTTTACTGCTACGAGGTTGGTCGGATTCCAGCTGATTCTATTTTTCCCAGCGTTTAGGACAACATCACCCGTTTGAAGAATGTTAGATTCTTTAACCGCCATGTCCAGCATTACACATGGAAGAAGATGGTTGCTTTCCTCTCGATGTATAACAGACATATCATAGCTACTTCATTGGTGAACACACCAATTGTTGAGGCACTCTTACAACTAATTCTAGTGTAAGATTTTACAGCGTCTCCATTACAATTTTCATTGAGCATAATGAGGTAGAATCTGGTAAACACGGTTAACCGTAATTTCGCCTGCGGGTCTGTTTCCGTTTTGGACAAGGGGCTAGATTCCAACTGATGTGAATGAGAGAAGATGTCATTGTATATTTTTGCATTACAATCCCCTACTGCAAACACCAGAATATTCCGCTTGTTAGATTCAATGATGTGTCTACTTTATTGGAGGGTCATAGATATTTATAATTATAATCTCACTTGAATGATATTCTCAGTCTTTACTAGGACATCCTCTATCATTGCACAGGAGTGTATAGCTGTCAGCTGCCAAGGGTGGTGCACAGAAACTAGTAGGTCACCTAGCAGTCTGCCTATTTGGCCTTTAGTGGCCGGTATTTGCAACCATAAACCTCACACAAGTCAGCCATGTCTCTTGTAATGCTATTATTTGAAACAGGTCGATGTTATCTAATAGTCATCATCTGCTGACAGATAGATACATCCTCTGGTGTTCCAGGAACACATTAAACAGCAGTTATCTAAGATGACAACCGACAGGGCAGTACTTGAATGTGACAGGGAGCAGAAAGATGAGTGACGATCTGTAACCAAAGTCACCAAAATTCTGCAGTTTCATCCCTTCTGTTTTTTTCTTTTTTGCTGTACAAAAGAAAGTCGCAAAACCAAGTTGACTAGGTTTCTTGAAACAATAAAATGTCGAACTTTACAAAGAATGCTGAAATGCCTGGGCCTTGCAGTTGTCTTTGCAATCAAACAATGTTCCAGGAAACAATTCTGAGACTGAACCCCCGGGCAATAACAACCAAAGGGCTGACTTTTAAAGCTGGCCAGTCGATTTGCAAACAGGATCTTTCGCTTGAGCTGAGATCTGAAGGTGATGCGATTCAATACAAATCTTTCCAGATTGCCCAGATTTAAATCCGACGCTACTCTTCTGCTGATCAACAACTTTTGGAAGATACCAGTGCTTGTGGTGGTGACATTATAGAGCCCGGCTATTCAAGTAGATTTCAATCTCAGTGTTTGAGAACAACTCTCATTTATACTAGAAAAGATAGCAAATTTTTGCATCAGCAAAAGTCACTCGAATACTGCAACCCCCATGGTACATGCAGTCAGATAAAACGTGCAGCAGCGGAAACATTTTATTAGCATTCCCCAAAATTCCTAGATTATCTGACATATCACGAGAAAAAAGTCCTTTCAATATGCATTCTTATTACCATGAAAATAACAGATCAAGTTGTTCAACCTCAACCCAGCCAGAGGGTTTGGATTAACATGCTTCACTGTAGCACCAGTATTTTATCCAAGGGTGATAGCCTAGTCTCATTTTGATGAAACAGATCTTTAATAAGATCAAGACTTTTTTCCAACAGGATTTGATTTTGAATCCTTTCCACGTGCAGTTAAAGAATTGGGGTTGTTTTACCGCCGCGGAAAGGTCTGCAACCGAAATGACTGCTTGAGAAATGTACAACATACATAAATGTTTGTAAATTTCACATGCAGACATCCATTGTAAAACAACCCCAAAACCTAACCCCTGGCCACACTCCCACCCCAAACACAACCCCATCCCCCTACTTACCTTTCACCTCAATGCGCTGTGTCCCTGCAACGCTGGTTCCCTTTCACTTCCGTGATTGTGAGCCAGTGCCGCAGGGTCCTTTTCTTTCTTTTTTTTCCTTGTTTTCTGTCGGGCAGCTCGCAACCCCCACTCGCTATACTGTATAGTATGGTGAGCAGGGTATTGCGAGGGACACCCCCGAAGCACCCGCAGCCTTTTTTTTCCGGGTCAGCTTCAGGGGTGTCTCTCGCAACACCCCACTCACTATACTATTATAGCAGCTTTCTTTTTTGTTATTTTGACTCAGGTCAGCTGTGGGGGTGTCCCCTGCATCCCCCGCTCACGCATCCCCCGCTCACTATACTTCATAGTATAGTGAGTTGGGGGTTGCAGGGGACACCCCCGCGGCCTCTGCATCTTTTACCTACCCCACCAAAATATACATACCACAAAAGGCTCGAACTTTTTGTAGTTTGAACTTTTGGTGGTATGTATTTTAGGTCTTTTGGTGGGTAAAATGGATTTGGTAATAACAAAGCAAGACCTCCAATCTTAAGAGCTGGAGATGCAGGGAGCCATTGGAATCTACATTGTATGTTTCCTGTCTCTGGGGGGCAGGATATTTTCCTTGCCAGATGCCTAGGTGTAGTGGATGCCCCTGTGTATAAGATCAGTCTACTCACTGAACCAAAATCAGGGTTATTTTCTAAGCTTGCGTAGCAATTAAATATTTTAGAGTTTCAAGGGGCGAGGAAACTAACTTTAATCGCAAGAGATTTAAAAATATTATTTGACCTAAAAATCGTTAAATCAAATGTCAGTCTGTCAACTCTGGCAAGGTTGGGACGGTTGAATGTCACATTTAAACCCTTGGTACTGTTGGAAGGTTGGAGTATTAGACACCCAGCAAATAATAATGTCTCAATCTATTTCCACAGCCACCATTTGTGTTTTTTATTGACATCATGTTCTCACCCCAGAGATTGTCACAAACTGCTACAAATGCCGCTAAAGCTTTGATCACTTAGTCAAACTTTGCTCTGGTTTCTACAGAGCAGAAGTTGTAGTGAATAACTGTTCGTGCTTGAAATACTATAGGTGTCGACTAGATAGGCGTATGGACATTATTGCTATACTCAAAGTCACAAAAATACTAACCCCTTCACAGTGGTTTTTTATCAAAACTTGTGTGACATGTTTGTAAATATATGATATACCATTATAGGCACAAAAAATCTGACGGTTCAATCCTGGGACCATATGCCTACACATGGTAACAACAAAATTATCTAAAATAAAAATATGTTGTGAAATTCAATTGTGGTGATCCATTATATGTACAGATTAAATATGAATATCTGTTAAAAGTGTGGTGAATACCATAATAGGATATACCAAAGCCACACAACTCGGTTTTGGGAGAGTAGAAGCCCATGGGAGACTCCTTTCACTCATTCTAATTCAAACACTATAATAAAAGGCCAGGTGTCTGTTTGTCCCTGTATGTTTGTCTGATGCAGTAGCTACGCCTGTTGTCACGGCTAGAGGGAGGTGTTACCTTTGGATAGATAGAGACAATGCCAATTTGCATACCTTTGCCTGTTGTCAGTGGTAGAGGGAGCTGTTACGTTAGGATATATAGTGGTCTTACTGTGTTAACCTGCACTGGAGCCCATGTGCACAGGCTTCTACACTAGTCTGAGATACAGTATGCTGGCAAGGCATGGCACTATAGTTTCCTTCATATTGCCCTCATCCTTTGGGTAAACCATTGTTCACGCTGGGTTTGGATGCTTTGGGGTTTTCCTGGTGGAAAAGTGGTGAATTTCATAAAATTTGCCACCTCTTTCTGAATAGTACTATTGGAAATTTGAACAATGTGAACTATATTTTGGAATAACCGAACAAAATAATCTGCACAATCTACAAGACAGACATAGGCCACTACATCAAAACAACACAGTTGGGTGGATCCACGCAAGCTACCTTGCTCAAGAGTCAAGAGATGCCTATGTCTGACTGGCAAAGAGAAACGGATAGCGATCTGGGACAGCATCTGAAGAAATACCATAAAACAGTTACTATCTCCGCAGGTTTTGGTTGTACAAGCTGCATACAGGTGGCAGTAATCCAACAATTTCTGAGAGTTGCAGAGATAGGGGTTCTTTGTTTTCATATATGGGGTAGTATCTGCCTCTCTGCAGCTACTGCCTGGTGGTCTGATCTAGCACTCTTGAAATAGTGGGATACCACCTGGTACCTGGCAAAGCTGCTTTCATTCTCCTGGCTTCACATCTGAAGATGGTGAAGGAACTGAGCTCCCAGATTCATGTCTAGTCCATACATCACTGACAGCAGCTAGATAATGCATACCTAAGTTGCGCGGAAAGCAAGAGGTAACGGAAGAGTGGCTCATTCTGATACTGGAAAATAAGACCAGCTTTCGTCGCCAACTGCAGCCAGTATGTTAGATGGACGCCATTTCATGGTGTTGCTGTTATGCATAACCCAAATGTCTGAACTGATGCGATAACTTGCTTGTTTTCATTGAGCTCATTTAAAGTCTTCCTCGAACCCAGGCTTTAAATATGATCCTCATGTTTGCCCTCCAAATAATTTAGTATGATTCCTGCACCTCACAATACCACTTCTGGGATATTGTTAAATGCAGCATCTCCAGTCTGAAGCCTCTGCTCACGTTTCATTTTCATTTACTCGAGTAGTGTCCCACTAACATTCTCCCCACACTGCAGAAAACTCCACATGTCTTTATTCAGGCAATTTAGGTGTTACTTAGATTGGTTCTCATAATGTCCCATTCCCCACTTCTTCCAGGAACTCCGTTGTAGACCATAGCCCCTTTTAGTCTGATGCCTTTGTTCCTTCTCATGCAGGTTATCGAGCTTCAAATGTATTGGTTTGTCTCGGTTGAACCGTCTATTTTGGTCTTTTGCATTCCTTTTTTCCCAAAACACTTTCCATCTTTCCATGAAACTAGACACTTTATTCCAAACTTGCATCGTCATCATAAAACATCCACCTCCTTACCTACGTTTCCTTTTGGAGGCCCCCAACTCCAACCTCAAACCTTACTCCTATTTAGGACACTGGCAGCATTTCCCATTTACCTTTTTCGACATCAACTGTGTAGTGTACTGTAAGGGGACAGAAACTAATACATGATGAAGTCTAAACACGAATCATACTGTAGCATTCACGCCTCAGCTGGGGGCAGCAATGTTGTTTAACGGCCCACCAGCACATGCTTCGTTTGGGACCTCAGCTCGGGCTCTGGGCGGTTAAATGCCATGTCCGCCTCCAAGCCACCACCATTAAAAAAGAAAAGGGAGTAGGTCCCTTTTCGGGTGAAGGCAGCCATGGAAAACACGTTCCAGAAATTGCTGCAGAAGGGACATAATCCCTTTTCTATTTTTACGGCAGTGACTATTTTAACTGACATTTTTTTTCACGGCAGGTGGTGAATGCACAATCACACCTAGGAAAGGCACATGTGATTGGCCAATCTGCCTTTCCCAGGTGCGAATGTACTTTTCTTTAGTACTTTGGTATAAAACATTTGGCCAAACAATGAATTAATAATTAGAACATGTTGGATGCATGTCCAAGTATGTTATCGGATTACATCCCCGCTTGAAAGGTACAGCACATCTCATTTAAATTATGGAAATGCAAACAATTGGTTAATGATCTAACCCCTCTGCATCAAATGTGCAGCACTATTGTGAAGCTAGTAAAGCTACAGATGTATTCACATCACGATTCGCAGCGCATCATGCGTACAGTGTAGGGACTACTTTAAATGGGATCTGTGTCCTTTTACACTAGATTAGCTTTCTCTTCCATCTGAGAAGGAATCAGGATCTGTCATGCTGCAGCAGGCCCCAATCGACGTATTGATCTGCTCCCCGTCCACTGTCACCATCATGCAAATTAAATGTGAACACACTGCTAACATCGACCACATGTTCTCTCGCCCTGCAAATTGTATTCTGCAGTTTGTAAATTAAACGTTACACAATTGTATACCATATTCGATAATTAAGAAATGTTGTTCCCACCACTTTGTCAGGTCTTGCTTTAGGATCACGCTGATAATGGGTGCCTTCGGCCTGGGGTAAGGACAGTGTAGGAATCAAGCAGAAGGACTGAACATAAGCGACATTTTAGATGATGCTGATGGTGGCTGTTCAAAATTAATCAGTCCCAAATAGGCATGAAAGATACATGAAATCTAGTCCACATTGTTATTGACTGAATTATAAGTTGTTCCCCTAAGGATGCTTTATCAACAGTAAACAGAAACACCAAAAGAAATCAAAGCGCATTAAGAAAGACAATACAATGGCAGAACAAAGAGAAATGAGTCCCTGAATGGAGAGGGCAGGCATTCTGAAACACAATGGCAAATCAGTAGCAAACAGGCAAAACAACTGCAGACAAATAATGAGCATATGCAATCAGCGGGAGTGTAGAATTATGCCACTGATACATGTCAGGCTTTTATTAGATACAGAGTGTAATACTTGTGTACGAGCGTGATAACAATAAAATACCATATCATATCATATTGTGTCTACTAAACGAGAGAAACAATACAGGACATATCAGATCATCCTAGGAGACTTCATGCACAACCAAATAAGAGAAACATGTGGATACAAGAAACACAGCTGCATAAAGAAGTCCTACCTGTAGGGGGCCAAGGAATCATTTCCCGCTCTACATAGTCAAAGGGCCTCATTACGACCCAGGCGGTAAGTTACCGCCTGGGCCGTGACTTTACCACCATGGCGTAAACTATGTTTACGCCATGGTGGTTGGCGGACTTACCGCCCCATTCCGAGTTTGGCGGGGCGGTAAGTCCCCAATCCCCATTTACCCTTCCCCATTCCCATTTTTGCCCCATAGGGCATAATGGGAGTGGGGAAGGCGTTAATTATGCCACCGTAAATTACGGTGGCGTAATTAACTCCATGGTCCCTTAGCGCCATGGATTTTAACACCTGCTAAAAGCAGGTGTTAAATCCGCCATGGCGCTAAGGGACCTCGTACTCAGGCGGTAAGGGTCGGCGCTGTTTACGGCACCGTAAACCCCTTACCGCCTGAATTGTAATGAGGCCCAAAGACTGTAAAGTCGTACAAGTCAACAGAAAAAAAAGAATGTTCAAAAGAGATGTGTTTTCATAACTGTCATGGCGTGGAGCAGAGCATTGAGCGGTTTGCAGTGGAAGCAGTGGCAATTGTGAGTATTTCTTCAATGTTTTTTTCTTTGGAGGCAGAGCATGCTGCAAACAGGAAACCCCAACACATAAAGTTGCCAGTAACGCGCAGAGCGCCACGCGGAGTGGAGCATTGAGTGTTTGGCAGTGGTCGGTGAGGGGCCGGCAGGGAGGCTGTTGTTCCTTGTTGGAGATATATACCTTGCCCATAGCAAGGTAACTGTCAGCATCTCTTAATTAACGTGCTCCAACAGTTGTCTGCTCCGGTCTGTGCTTTTGTTTTTCTGGCAGAAGTCAAAGCTTTCTTGAAGTTTGAAGCTTGTTTTGTTTCTTTGCTGAAGCTGCACCGCCCCTTAGCTTGACCAAAGGAATCTTTTATAACCATCTGGAGAGTGGGTTGAAACCATTGGTAGAAACTGTTGAAGGGTCCTTCCTATGATCCTCGGTGCATGCGCTCACGTACGGAGTAGACTGCAGGAAACTCCCTCCTTTGATCGGTGTCTCGCCCCTTCTTTTCTATTTTCTTCGGTTCCTTTTATGGATGCTTCTTCTGTCCCTCCCTCATGATCCCCGGCCTTTGGAACTTGATTTTAGACTTGTTTTTATAATACTATAGGTCTGCAATTTGTGAACTGATGAACTTGTGAACTTGTAACACTTTTTAAAAGAGTGGGATTTTTTTTCCCTTTTTGGGCATTTCTTACATCGTTCTTTGAATCAGTGATCTTTTGTCCCGCTGAGATTGTGTGTTTGCAGGGTTAGCGGGCCTGCCCTGTTTATTTTTGTCCCTCTTTTTTTGCTTTTTCCTTGCTTTATTTTATCTCTCCCTAGAATGCTGTGAAAGGGTCTTAGGAGTCAATGAATTAATGATGACTCAACTGATGACAAACAAGTCATGGAAGTCATGGAAGTAATGGAAGAGCCTATTATTGTTACGCCTCAGGCGTAAAAATAATTACCGGTACCAGTATTTTACCGGTACCGGTAAACCCTTACCGCCTTACTACGAGGTCCCTTTGCGGGTTGGAGAATTTAACGCCTTCTTTTTGCAGGCGTTTAAAACCAACCCGCAAAGGGACCAGGGAGCTAATTACGGTACCACAATTTGCGGTGCCGTAATTAGCACCTTCCCCATTCCCATTATGCCCTATGGGGCAAAAATGGGAATGGGGAAGGGCAATGGAGGAAGGGGAAATTACCACCCCACCAACCTTGGAATCGGGCGGTAATTCCCCTTTCCACCAAGGTGGTGCCGGTATTTTACCAGCATGGACCAAGGTGCTAATAGCACCTTGGTCCACCGCCGTCCGTGTAATGAGGCCCTATATCTTTGTTGACACCATCTCTTTTCATCTAAGTACAGGTTTTAAGATAATTCCCAATGTATGAAGGGACCATAGTGTCTTGAAAGTGGACTTGAGATATATTGGTAAATAATTTGGTCAAAGGGAATGTAATTAAACTTAGAAGTGTGGGAAAGAGTACATCGATTAAATGGCCCGCCAGAATATTGGGATTCTAAACAGTGAACTAGACTCCCTTATGAGCATCAGTACCTTAGAATGCAAACTCTATGCAATTAACCCCACTAGGTTTGATACATTTCTAGGTTGCCTGATTGAAAGGGCTAGTACTAACCCCAGCATGAGGTTTGGTACATCAAGTCGTAGACATAGGCATATTTTTCATCAACAGGTGGCCTGTGTGAAAGTCGCTATGCATAGATTCTTGCGGTTCATTCGCTGTTCTAACTGGGAACAAGTACAAAAAATAATAGAATCAGACTTGGCAAACAAAGGTATAAAAATTACTGTAGGTCCAGAATATCAGTGGCGTTGCAAAAGGATGCAGAAACTATGCAGTGTACCCTAGTGAAAAGAGATTTAAGGGCATACTGGGTGCTGATTAATGGCCGAGAGTTTCCAACCATCGTTAGTCAATTGAATTTGGTCTCAGAAACCCAAAGGGTTGATTTTATTTTTCAATTTGTATGAGGCTAACCCAGGGAGTCCACACAAGGAAAGAAACTGCTTGTCTGCCTACCATGACAAGGAGTGGCAACCAACTATTGACTATGAGCTGGTGTTGGGGCTTATTAAATAGCAAAAACATGCCGGGAGGCAGGGCGGAATAGTTTGACTAATAACACCTTTAAGGGTAACCCGAATGTCTGGGCACACATGCTCATTATGCTTTTTAAGAGTATTGTGAATAATGGAAGCCTCCCGATCTCATGGCAAACAGCTTATGTGGTCCCTATACTTAAAAGCAGGGAAATAGATCAGGCTAGGAATTATCACCCTATCGCCTTAATAGGCGTGGACTGCTAAATGTTTGCCTCCATATTGTTGATTCACCTAAACGAGTGGATGAACACAACACATTGATTATATACATTTCAGATGGGGTTTCGAATGGGTCATTCTACGAACCTGAATGGCCTTGTCATGAGGGCGTTGAAGGAATCAGCATGGGAAAAGTTTGGTGGAGATATGTATGTGGCTTCAATTGACCTCCAGTAGCCTTTGACCCATTATCCAGAGCCGTCTTTGTCTCACCTGGAGAAGTGGGGGCTGCCAGGGGTTTTCTGTGGATAATCATAGCTCGTTAAGATAAAGCAGGGATATGCGTCAGACTTAATCTTGAAGGGAATATAACTCGCAGGATTCAAACCTAGGTTGGTTTGAGACAGGGGTGTGCTCTTGCCCCCTGTCTCTTCAACATATATGTCTCCGACATTGGGGATTATCTGGTTGAGGCCAGTATGGTCACCCCTAAATTGCTAAATTGGGTGAGCTGCATATGCCCTGGCTGGCATACGCTGATGATTTCCTACTCATCGACAGTACCAAAGTGGGCCTTCGGCACTTAATGAATACATTTTTTCAAAATGCACAGAAGACAACTGACTGATTGTCAACCCTAGGAAACCACGAGTCCTGGTGCTGTCTAGGGGGCAGAAAAGGAAAAGACAGAGTTGGAGCATTGAAGGGGTTTCCATTGATAACACATCTAGTGTGCTTTGTTTGAGGTCGGAATTCCCACCTTCCTCAGACAGACAGCTACAGCTCTGTCCAATCAGATGAGCAAACTAGAGCAAAAAAGTGGGTGGTTTTCCATCAAATCATCGGTCTGCGTTTATGAGGTCAATGTTGTGCCAAAACTCATCTATGGGATGAAATTATATTATTATGAATTAGTGAAATTTTGGAAATCAATAGAGGGAGGGCTGTGGAGATGGACGCTTAAGCTACCCAACTTTATTCCGGAAGAAGCTATCATATTTGTATTGGAAATAGCATCCTGGAGGCCCAGGAGACATGGAGGCTCTATCCCTTTTTCACAATATGATTGCCCCACTGTCGACTATTCTCTATTTTGAGCCGGGTAAATTGTTGGATATGTGTGGTTCAGGACAAGATTCTAATATGAATTTGGGATAAATGTGATCAGTCTTCGAGAGACCTCAATATGGACAGAGAGACCCTGGTCACTAAAACTGAAAGGGTTAAAAGAGTGTTATATGAGAAAGACTGGATTACAACAACAGATAGGTTCCATTCATATCCCTCTTTGAGCCATTTACATTGGGATACACAGGGTTATCTCGCCTATTCTCTTACAGTTTCCGAATAGATATAATCGGGAGATTTTGCTACAATTACGTCAGAATATTCTACCAACTCGTGAAGTGCAACTTCGAAAGAAAATGATAGGCTTAGAAGATTCAACCTGTCGATTCTTTAAGAGGGAGGGAGAAACTGAAACATCAAAGCAACCACTAATATTCTGCCCTGCACTTTCTACTGAAATGTCGGCCCTTATGGCTAAATTTGCTAAATGGGGAGTTCATGGGGATGATGAATATATATGGTCCTGTTGTATTAATGTTCAGAATACCTCAGAGGGTATAGCGAGTGCATATTTTTTTAAGTCTATGGATTTGTACAATGAACAGGATAATCCATAATTGGTAAGCAAATTGTGTTTCTTCCACACCACTTATTGCGTCACAGGAATATTAAAGATGAGAAAAGTGACAGGTTACTTAATCAATGAGTCCAAAAAACTGACTGTAGAGTGATCAATGATTCTTTATTCTTAGCCCTATGTGATAACAGGTGTTTCGGCAACTTTCTGTGCCTTTCTCAAATCAGGGCATGTCGATTCATTAAAATTACAGAAAAAGGATATCATTTTTAAATTACAGAAAAAAGAATATCATTTCAAATGCAAACAAAATAGAATAGTACCATGTTACATGCACATGTCCACAAACAAACATCGATTCAAATGTAAAAAGAGTAAAACATAATAATTAATAATAATAAATACAATACAAAAGGACTGAGATTCAGGATGGGGATCAGGAAGGTTCAATATGGGTTTGAGAACAGATGAGGACAAAAACAAAGGGAAAACACATAAAGAAAAATCATTAAGTTATATAACTCATATGGTAGTACATGGTGGCTCACATTGGTACGCGGTCAGTTTGTAGTGGATACTGAAAGAGTTCCAATTTATATGTCCCAAATCAAATAGTACATATTAACTCACATTGGTACGTCGTCTGTTTATAATGAATATTGTTGAAGTTCCAAATAACATGTCTCAAACAACATGAAATATTGATAGAGAGAATTCCCCATGACTCTTTAGCTAGCTCCTCTTACCAAAGTCTCAGCTAAAAAAGTGATTTTCAAAAAATAAAGATGTTCACTTTTTGTAAGATGATTAAGTTCCAAACCGGTCTTATTATGTCTCCTACCATTGGTTTGTGTCCGCAAATATTCTGCTGTGGTTGCCAAAAAGTCAAAGTCATGGGTTAAATCCCCCCTATGAAAATGAAAGAGGTGTAGTTGCCTTTTATTATTATCATTTATATCTCATATACAAAGGATGATGAAGCCAACAAGTCCTCCAAAAACTAGTGCAAGATTGAATTTGTGATTAGTCGTAATATATTACTGCAAAGTGCATCTCTCATTTCCTTCCCATGCTCGCGATAGTGCACGAACAAATATCTGTGCATGTCATTGTTTACGACGTAACCTGGATACTATGTACCGGTTGATAAATTGCTAGTTCGAATGTGTATAATAAGAGTACCATGTTGGCTGCTACTTTAAAGAGTCCTTGGAATGAGTTGTAGGCCAAGGAGAGCATGTCGCAAAACCAACTGCGGTTGGCATTGCTAAAAGAAACATATTTTAGAAACATTGTCTTCCACAGAAATAATAAATGGACGTTCTTAAATGGTGCCAATTTTATCACATATTAAGTCACAAATTGTCAAGATCAGAATATGCGTTATAAAATTACCAATAAAACCACTAGTTTATTGAAAAAATACCAGTGTGTGCACTAGGAAATACACAAAATATCGTGCTCTTTTTGGTGTGCTGATACATGATTTCTCATGGAAATACTTCAATTGATGGGCAAGTTGCGGTGGGCTGGCTAAGACCCAAGGGCTTACCTCTAAATTAGGATCCCCTGCGTCTCACGTCTTGAGTTGAACAATGCACGTCCATGTTGATTCCTGTTTATCTGTTTCTCATGGAAACCAGGTAGCCTTACCTCAGTTCCCATGTTGTTGAGGAGGCTTCCTTGGCTTGTCGGCCATGTTTTGGGAAACCTTGCATGCTGTCTATAGACAACGTGTATGCTGCTGTGCTCATTAGCTTGCATTAGTTGACCCGGAAAGTTGATATATCAAGTTTCTAGTCAGTTAAATGGTTGTTGTACACGAAATATCTATAGTGAAAGCTAAACATTGTGCAGGTATGAAACTTCAAGTACATAAACGCTCAAATTCTTATTAAACCGAATACAAATGTCACGTGGTGATATACTATCCAAAAAACCTCCGTTGAACATAGGTGCATTGTTTGTCGCGATGTTTGAGGTACATTATTAGCATCTGAAAAAATATTCTGACACACAGGTGTCTGATACTATATATAGTAATGATGCAATTATTATGTTACAATGAATAGTACTATTTATGTTCAAAAGCATATGCATTATACATTACTCCTCATACAATACATATTTTACGTCTGAAACATTGTATTCCAATATAGAGTTATCTGGTACCCACTTCCATAACATGTGTAGTAAAAATGCTGTTATTAAGTTGCACTGGATGAAAATAGTGACATTCATATGTACATTAATCTTCATGAATTATCATACTACTTACAAGTATTAGTTTAAATACATAGGGCCTCATTACGAGTCTGGCGGTAACCGCGGTGGTAAAACCGCCTGGTTACCGCCAGACTCATATTACCATTCCGCCTCTGTGACTCCCGGAAATACCAGGGCATTACGACCCTGGTGTCCTGGGAATCCCGGAGGCGGAATGGTGTAAATCCCCATTCCCATTGAGTCCCATAGGACTCAATGGGAATGGGGAAGTGGAAACACCGGCACCATCTCGTGATGGTGCTGGTGTTTCCACGTCCGTCTGCAGGCGGGAGGTGTTCAACCCGCCAGGTCAGAACTGGCAGGAAGATCACCTCTCGCCTGCAGGACTCGGGATCGGGCGGTCCAGAATTAACAGTGGCGGCGGGTTTACCGCCACTGTTAATTCCAGACCGCCCAACCTGTAATGAGGCCCTTAGTGTGTTATAATAACAATTCTTATTGTAGATACATAGTGTGCTGTGGTCTGCCCAGGCTTAATATTCTTGCGAGAGGACAGCTTTAAAGGAAAGATGCCATCTTATTATCAGAGTTCAGACCTCCATCTACGGTTCTAAAATAACATATAAATGTAACCTCTTCTTGGCGAAGGAGTCATTCTTGGTTGCTTCCTCGACTCCCCAGGGTGACCTTCTTTAATCCTATACATTTGATGTCCTTTTTGTCATTAAGTTGGTGTTTTTGTTGCCAGTGGTCTGCTAGATGCAAGTTTTTGTCCAGACTGCCAATAGATGATCAATGTTCTCTAATCCTGATTCGTAGTTCGCAAATCGTGCTGCCAATGTATACACGTTTTCAGGTGCATATGATAGCATATATTACGAATTTGGAGCAACAATTGATTTGCTCTTGATTTTAATCTTGACCCTTTTTAAGTCTTTGAAACAATTCTTACTTTTCATAGCATACTGGCACATCGAACAGATAGCCAAATCTGGTTTGTCTTCTCTTGCACTTCTAGTAGCAGTGAAGGACTCAAACTGGTTTTGAGAGTTGCGACCCTTCTGTAGATTGTAGATGGGTGCTCATCAATATATTCTTTTGTATGCGAGTCCAGTTTGAGCAGGTACAAGCTTTTTTTCAAAATCTTCCTTATAAGGCGATTGTTTGCACAATAAGTAGTGATGAATTTGACTCTATCATCATGTTGCCGTTCTGTCACTTTCTGTGTAAAAGTTGATGCTCTTGGTGTCCGTTGTGATTTGTTCAGTACTGCTTGAATGCATTTGTTGGAGTAGCCTCTAGCAGTGAACTGCATAGATAATAATTCACATTCTGCACTGAAGTTGTCTGTGTCCCCACAGTTTCTTCGTGCTCTTAAAAATTCCACTTTGGGGATGTTCCTGATGACTGGTTCATAGTGACAAATAGTCGCAAACAAAGTCGAATTGACTTCGGTCTCCTTACGATAGATTCTGGTCTTCACACGTTGCCCTGACACATAAATGGTTAGATCTAAGAAGTTAATCTCTGTTTGGCTACTGGTTCCAATAAATTCTATCCCAAACTCATTGCCATTCACTCTGTGTCTAAAGTCCTCTAGTTCTTGAGACGTGCCCTTCCTTATCAGGAAGACATTGTCAATATAGCCTAACCCTTTAATGACATTATCCTTGTAAGCATTGGTTGGGTAAAGAGAGAGATCTACAAACATACCCCTTACTAAATAAGCCAAGGCTGGTGGGTACTTCATACTCATTGCGACACCACTTTTTTGTTAAAAAAATGGATTGTCAAAAAGGAAAATGTTATTTACTAATGTTGCCATCAGCATTTCTTTTAGCATGCAGACAAAAGGAAAATGGGATGCCGATTCTCCCTTAAATATGTAATCAATTGTTTCCAAACTGAGGTAATGCCCAATTTATGTATATAGGGCTTTTATGTCCCATGTTACTGGATGATATTTGGTGCTCCATTGGATTTCTTCCACTTCCTGTATGGCCGCTGTAGTGTCTTTCAAAAATGCCCTGACCTTTTTGACTTTGGGTGTAAGGATGTTGTCAATGTATTAAGCCATTGGCTCTGTGGCCCAGCCGAAGCCACTGAGAATTGGTCTGCCTTCTAGAATTTGTATAAAAGTCTTATGCACTTTAGGAAGGAAATAAATTGTTGGTAATGTTGGTTTTGGTATGAAAAAGGTATCTCCTTTCGTCATCTGTAATAAGGCCTTGCCGATGCCAGTTTTCTATCAGCTTCTTTAAATCTTCAATAATGTCAGTTTTGGGATTGGTAGGTAAGAGTTCATAACAATTCCGTGTATTGAGGTGTTTGTTAGACATTTTGATATAATATGTCCTGTTCATGATGATTATGTTTCCCCCCTTATCCGCTTTCTTTATAACTAAGTCCTTATTTGATCCTCGTGTTTACAGGGGGTCTTTTCTTTCTATTGTAAATAAAGTAGATTATGTATTTGCTCTCAAACATGAAATTTAAAATGGTTGAAATATCGGTTTAAAAAGTTTTGCAAAGATTTTAACTTTTTCACTGTTATATGTGATGAACTGAGACGCATTCATCGGTCTTATTATGATATTGTGTAAAATTGTGTAATAATGATTTCTATTTCATATATTCCAATATTGAATGTTGTAAACGATTATTTGTAAACCATATACAATTAAAACAATTAAAAAAAATATATTGTCACAATTTATTTTTGCTAAAATGTACAAATACATTTAATTCTAGGGACCACTGTATGGATAGAAAATACAAGTAAAAACCATGTTCTTGGTATAGAACACTAAAACATTAAGAATAGCAAAGTAAACATGGTTTCAGTGATTAGTTCAGTTGCATCTAAAAGCTAACATTATGTTATATCACTGATGATTTCTCAATTATTGAAAAATAGTACAATGAAAATACTTATTTGATGCAGTTAGCCAGATTTCTGAAAATTGCAGCACTGAATGTATATTACTCCAATCACAGGAGACTATCATCACACTCATTGCATTTATGATTGTCTGTCTGATCGCAGACCTGTCTAATGTATTTTTTTCCTTGTTTTCCTCTGGTTACATAATACTTAACTCACTTGCCATCTTGCTCCTAAATAGAGAGCATTATGGGAATATCATCCTGTTCTTTATTTTGTATTCAGACAAGGGGGCAGTGTTGGGGCAGAGCATCTGACTTTGTTGAAGTCATTCACACAGTGGGAAGCAGCCAATGGTGGGCTGACATCAGAAGAGTGATGTCGTTCCCAGTGCTATTGGGCAGGGCAGTGCTATGTCCGGAAGAACATAATAGTCTCCGCTCTGGTAAATGTGGGGCTCAGAAGCTGGTGGGGTAAGGATCTTTTCGAAGTCCTCTGGTGACATCACCAAAAGAAGAAGGCCTCATAAAGATGTAGGATTGAAAGAGTGGATATGTAAGGGAAACTTTGTTACTATACTGCTTTTCAGTTTAGCTTCCTTAACTGGTTACTAAAGTCTTAATTCTGAGCCTGAGACTTGCTGCACCTGCAGAATGGGGGACTGTGGGAAATGCCTGCACAAGTCAGAATGGGAAAGAGAGATGGAGACTTCCCGCACCTCTGCTCGGTCCTGAACCCCAAAACCCCACAGATAAATTATGGATAGTGGTCTGCTATTAGAACAGAGACACAGAATCCATCTTGCATTCACACCCTAAATCAAGACTTAACTAGATGACGCAAAAAATGTGGGTCATTGACTAGGTCTTGGCCGCAGGCGGCATAAGCAGGCTGGACATACCAATTGAAGAAGGCGAGGAGGAGGATGACCATCTAAGATATGCTACATGATGAAGGAGAACAAATACTGATATTCTCAGACACGTGTGGGACAATCTCAAAGTCCCAGCCCCTGTGGAGGACACAGAACAGGGCTTCCTCTAAAGGTATGTTACCCCCAAAACAGAACAATAATTTCTAGTATAAAGCCCGTTAAATATCTATTGACCTGAAAAGAATGATTTAAAAGTGGGTGTACACTCCAAATTGTTGGCAAAAATATATCCTGTCCCATGTGGGCAAACCGATCTGTCTGAGACGGTTCATGTGGATTCCTTAATGTCTCAGGCTATCCCTCAATGACTGCATAGGATATGGTCCATGAGACACATCCGACAATAAGGTCAATGTGATACTAAAGAGGACTGTTATGCTCACCTGGTATCCAAGGGGGCGCCACACGATACTGGATGCAGGTCTAAGCGCTATTCTGGACCCCTCTCTGCTTGGTTATGTGCCAGACGTTGGGTAGCGCCTATAACAGGAGAAAATAGGGTTAAAATACTGGTTCTGTGAATGGTGGACTCCCACCTCCTTCTGGTCCAAATACCCACACTTGGAGTTATTGCTCACTTTAGGTTTTTGTGCGTTGAACTCTCCGTCCTGCTTTTCTGTGCAGGGGCGCGTGGTTGGTGTGGGCGTTCCATGGACCTAGTTGCTTCACTGGTCTGTGTGCCCTTATGTTGGGTCCAGACCGGATGTGACTCCAACTCTGCTTGCTGTCTTCCAGGTGAGTTACAATGTCTTTTCTGTCTTTATTCTGTCTCTTTCTTTCCCTCTGTTTTCTCTGTCTTCTCAGTGTCTTGCTCCACTATGCTGTTCCCTAACAATGTCTCTTTTTTGTTTTCACAGGTATGGTTGCGATCTCAGAGTTGCCACACTGATGGTAAAGATCACGGTGAGTTATTGATGCGCGGAGTGCTGTGCTGTTTATTGGTGTTAATTGCTAACCTGTGTTCTCTTTTCTTCTTTGTACAGATTGTGGTGATGTTGCAGAGTGATGAGCGATTGAAGCGCTGCCTGCCCAGGTAAGTGCTTTGTTAATGCTGACCTTGTTCCTTCTCCCTTGCAGGTTGCGGTGAAACCCAGAGAGGGGCAAGGTAAGAGAAGCGCAGGGTGCTGTAAGGACTCGTTGCTTGCCCAGGTAAGAATTGTTATTAATAGTGTAATTGGTTCTTTACCTTTTCAGGTTGCGGCGACATCCGGAGATGGGCGAGATAAGCGAAGTGCAGGATGGATTCAAGGCCAGTTACTTCACAGGTAAGTGTTCTTGGTTGCTAATGCTGTTCTTGTTCTTCCAGGTTATTAATGGAATCCGGATCTAGGGCTTCAGAATCAGGTCGCCGGAGAAGCAGATGAGCAGGAGCTGGACACGGTGAGCGTTACGCTGCAGGAGTGCAGAATAATGCAAAGCATGTTCTGCTGTTTGGGTGTGATTTAAATAGCCCAGGTAAAGTAGTTCCAGGCCAAGTTATTCCAGGCCCAGCCACACCCAAAACACTAGACTGCATTGCTTGGTTTTAAAGAACTGAGCTGTGTAATAGGCTCCCATAATAATAAGAATAATTTGGCATTTATATAGTGCTACGAACCCTCAGGTATCTGAGCGCTGCTTATTATTACCCATGGTGTGTGGTGCTCATTTATCGACCTCGGAAGGATGAAAGGCTGAATTTGGCCCTGCCGGGATTCAAACCTGCGTTAGCAGTCCCTGCACGCATGTCAAAGTGAGTGCTCTACTCGCTGTGCCACTTGACCTGCGTACCCTGCGTACCTCAACCATGTTGGGTTAAGGGGCAAAACTGGTATTGCTTTATTCCTGATAATGAGCTTGGTGCCAAAGGCACCAGGACTGACTCCATGTATGTTTCTGATTGAGTCTTAAGGCCCTTGGGGCCAGTGTGAAGGGTTTTAGCCCCACTGCTGCCAGGGGGCTATTATACCTGAGGGGGTCAGGGGAATGGATTGTGACAGCACTCCCCCCTAAGACCCCTCTCAAGGTATCTCTTCCGTCTGGCCCTAGTTTGGTCAGATGGTTCTGATGAAATCTTCTTACCAGACATGGCTCATGGACTTGCTCGCTAGGCTCCCATGTCCTGTCCTGAGGGCCATATCCCTTCCAGTCCACTAAGTAATATAACTTGGACCTGGTGAGTTTAGAATGTAGGATGTCCTTGACTTCAAATTCAGGTTCTCCGTTAACCATTAGCGGATTTGATGGTGTTTTGACCCGAGTTCCAGGCGGAACAGGTTTTAAGAGTGACACGTGGAATACGGGAAGGATCTGCATATTTGGTGCACTCACAAGATGGTATGCCCCCCTGAGGTCCAGCAGTTCTGGGATAAGGGGTAGAGGATAACGTTTTTTAACTGTTACCTGGTTTAGTGCACAGTAGTCGATGCACGTTCTCAAGTCCCCCTCCTTCTTGGGTACAAAGAATAGGGGCGAGGCTGCCAGGGTTTTGGACAGCTGGATAAAACCGTTTGCCAGGTATTGGTTCAGATATGATTTCAAGTGGAGATTTTCAGGTTTGGTGAGTGCATACATTCGACTACACAGAACTTGTGGACCAGGTACGAGGTCGATCTGACAGTCAAATGGCCTGTGAGGGGGTAAGATATTAGCCTGTTCTTTTGGAAAACGTCTTGGAAATCGTGGTATTCGCTTGGTGGTGTACTTGTTACACCTAGTACAATGCCTCTTTATCTTGGAAAGGTGTCTCTGGGTCAGACAATGGCATTTCTACTTGGTAGCATGCATGAGCACACTCATTGGAGAAGTCTAATTTCTTGGCTCTCCAGTCAATGTTAGGATTGTGAGCCACCAACCACGGCATCCCTAGAATCACCCGGAACGAAGGGGCCTTGATAAGGTCAAAAGCAATGGCTTCCCGATGTCTGTCTTGGCACAGAAGGGTCAATTCTGCTGTGCGTTAAGTTACAGGACCAGAAGATATCTCCGTGCCATCGACAGTGGTGACCTTCTCAGTTGTCGTTTTCTGACAGAGGCGAAGCCCCATCCTTGTTGCCAGGCCTTGGTCTATGTAGTTACCAACGGCTCTGCTGTCTATGTATGCCTCCACAGCATGCATCCGAGACGGTTGTTGGTGACTGATCAAAATCACAGGCAGGTCAAGTTGTGAGGTTGTGGCTCTTTTCCTTCGCTCGACAAACGGACCTTTACGCTTGCCATGCCTGGAAGTTTTCTGACTCTTGTTCTCCTCCTTCTATCTCTGTAGCTGCAACTTTTCTCCTAGGGGGTTTTACGGGACATTCTCTGAGGAAGTGACCTGATTTCCCACAGTACAGGCATAATTGCTGTTGTCTCCTTTTGTCTCTTTCGGCATTGGTTAATGGGCTTGGTACCCCCCAATTTGCATGGGTTGCGAAGTGTTTTCTGAAGAACGCGGACTGTTCTCCTTTGAGTGTACATACACAGTCCGATTCTCCGTTCACGCTCGATCTGTCCTTCGATCTTGCAGCCTGTGGTCTAGCTGCACCACTATGTTGATGAACTCTGCACAGTCTTTTGGCGGGTTTACCACCTGAGCTAGGACGTCTTTCAATTCCCTACGTAATCCTCAATGGAATAACTTTGTTCGTTTCTCCTGAGGCCACCCAGTTTCAATGATAAGTATGATAAAATTGGCGATATATGTTAACAAATCTTGGCTGCCTTGGTGGAGGGACAGAAGTTCGTTATCCAGAGCTTGGCCCTGGGTATGTCGGGCGAATAGCTTCTCCATCTCCTGCTGAAACCCCCTGAAATCCCGCAGGAGTGGGTCATCCTAGCTTACTAACGATATGGACCAATCCGCGGCACTGCCACTCAGATATGACAGAATTAAGGAAATCCATGACTGATCATTAGGAAAGGCTCCGGGTCTACAAAGAAAATGGAGGTGGCACTGGTTCATGAATCCTGCATATTTTCTTGGATCCCCTGTAAAACATTCTGGTGGGGCCAAAGGAACTGCCCCGTGGAGGACCACCTGCACTGGATTGACGGATGTGGCTGGAACCGATGGAATACTTCCTGGCAATGGAGCCTGCCCAGCCTGTGATTGGAGCAATTGTCTGGCTAATTCATCGGTGCAGTCCTTGGTGACAATCAACTCCCTCCTAAGGGCGTTGGTTTCGGTCTGTAATTCTCCCAGTAACTGGGCTAGTTGGTCAGTCTCTGATGTTTCCATGACGCCCAGGTAGATGTTTTAATTGAGGCTTCACATTCTGTGACGCTCACCTGGTATCCACGGGGGCGCCACACGATACTGGATGCAGGTCTAAGCGCAATCCTTGACCCCTCTCTGCTTCGTTATGTGCCAGACGTTGGGTAATGCCCACAACAGAAGAATGGAGGGTTTAGATACTGGTTCTGTGATGGGTGGACTCCCACCTCCCTCTGGTCCAAATCCCCTCCCTTGGGGTTATTGCTCACCTTAGGTTTTTGTGCATTGAACGCTCCGTCCTGCGTCTCTGTGCAGGGGCGCGTGGTTGGTGCGGGCATTCCGTGGACCTAGTTGCTTCACTGGTCTGTGTGCCCTTATGTTGGTTCCAGAATGGCTGTAACTCCGACTCTGCTTGCTGTCTTCCAGGTGACTTATAGTGTCTTTTCCATCTTTATTCTGTCTCTTTCTTTCCCTCCGTTTTCTCTGTCTTCTCGACGTCTTGCTCCACTATGCTGTTCCCTAACGATGTCTCTTTATGTTTTCACAGGGATGGTTGTGATCTCGGAGTTGCTGCGCCGATGGTGAAGATCACGGTGAGTTATTGATGTGCTGCTCTGTTTATTGGTGTTAATTGCTAACCTGTGTTCTCTTCTCTTTTTTGTACAGGTTGCAGTGATGTTCCAGATTGATGAGCGATCAAAGCGCTGCTTGCCCAGGTAAGTGCTTTGTTAATGCTCACCTTGTTCCTTCGCCCTTGCAGGTTGCGGTGAAACCCAGAGATGGGCAAAGTAAGAGAAGCGCAGGGTGCTGCCAGGACTCGCTGCTTGCCCAGGTAAGAATTGTTATTAATGCTGTCCTTGTTTCTTTACCTATGCAGGTTGCGGTGAACTCCGGAGATGGGCGAGGTAAGCAAAGCACAGGATGGATTCAAGGCTGGTTACTTCACAGGTAAGTGTTCTTGCTCGCTAATGCTGTTCTTGTTCTTCCAGGTTATGAATGGAATCTGGATCTAGGGCTTCAGAATCGGGCCGCCAGAGAAGCAGATGAGCAGGAGCTGGAAACGGTGAGTGTTACGCTGCAGGAGTGCAGAATAACGCGAAGCATGTTCTGCTGTTTGGGTGTGGTTTAAATAGCCCAGGTAAAGTAGTTCCAGGCCAAGTAGTTCCAGGCCCAGCCCCACCCAAAATACTAGATTGCATGGCTTAGTTCTATAGAACTGAGCTGTGTAATAGGCCTCCATGTTGGATTAAGGTCCAAAACTGGTATTGCTTTATTCCTGATAATGAGCCTGGCACCAAAGGCATCAGTACTGACTCCTTGTATGTTTCTGATGGAGTTTTAAGGCCCTTGGGGCCAGTGCGAAGGGCTTTAGCCACACTGTTGCCAGGGGGCTGTTATAACTGAGGGGGTCAGGAGCATGGATCATGACAGCAGACTTCTCACATGCCAATTGAACTCTCAGGGCAGGAATCTACCAGGTATATCTCTTGATCTATTCTCAAGGATTTGTAGGAAGTATATGATGAATTAATGAGAATAATGATTGCTCTGGCATTTTTAAGATCTTACAATTGCCGCCAGGGGTGGGGTGGGGGAGCCTGACTTTAAGGTTTACTATCTTGCGGCTCATATTAGAGTCATTAGGGACTGGCAGAGAAATGATAGGGGGAAGGTGTGGAGGCAGATGGATGGTGTGGTGGTGGGGAAGGACTTGAAGGGAGTTCTGTGGGTGCCAAAGCAGGACAGGCCATCACAAACGTAACATCAACCACAGGAGAGGCATGGGATAAAGCCATTAGTATAGCACACATCACCACTTTCCCTTACCCGTATACGCCCTTACATGGGAACCCACAATTCACTCCAGCACTTACCAACCCACTGACCTTTTTTCCTTGGTTCCAGGGCGGCTGTCGGATGGTACGGGATATGTTGGAGGGGGGGGAGGTGAAACAATTCAAACAGTGTAAGAAAGACTTTGGCATAGGGGAAAAGCAGAGATATTCCTACCTGCAGATCAGGCACTGGGTTTCCCAGCAGTCGTTTAGGCAGGCGGGATCACGCCCCCTCACCCAGTTTGAAAAGTATTTAGATACTAACTCTGGGGTTAGGGGGGTGGTTTCATCCATCTATAAACTCATCAAAAGGCATGAAATTCTGCATTCAAGGAAGTATATCATCAAATGGGAGCAGGATGTGGGGGTGTCTATCGACGAACACAAATGGGTAAAACTGTGGTCTCAGATCCCGAAACTTGCCAGATCTATTCAAATTCAAGAGATTTGGCTGAAACTGATGATGAGTGGGCACGTAACCCCAACTAGGTTAAACAAGGTGTACCCTAATGTGTCGAGGTTGTGTTGGAGGGAATGCGGCCTAGAGGGCTCATGGGCTCATGTCTGGTGGAATTGCCCCAAAATTGACTAAATCTGGACACACGTCCAACTTGCCGTCACATAGGTGCTGAGAATTCATCTAGGCCAAAACAGAGGCCTGGACTTATTAGGCCTGAACGGTTCGGTGTCGACTCTTGTGACTAGAGGGGACCACAAACTTTACGCAATAATGATTATGGCGGCAGTGCTGGTTCTTGCGCTGAGGTGGAAGTCGAGGGTTCCCCCTCAGGAACACGAATGGCTCGCCAAGCTGTGGTCACTGGTGGCGGTGGAATGGCTCACCTATTGTATTCAGGGATAACACATGCGTTTCACCTCGGAATGGGCCAGTTTGCTAACCTACCGAAAAGCGGGTGCCCGTCGGGCCTGGTGTCCCAAACCTATGGAACTACTGGCCATTATTAGCCCTCAGGATGAGTCTGACCTGTGAACGTTGGGGACAGTTACTTGCAGCTACCCTATGGGGAAGTTGGCTTTGGATTAAGGTTAAAAGATTCACCTTGACACCCTGGCCGAGAGACATTTTAGTGATAATTAATATGTGTGCAGTCCTTATGTCGATTTTATAATATTAGCTGACCTTTTGGGTCTGGAGGGGGGTAAGGGGTGGAGGAGGGGGGGCAGTTTGAGAGGGTGGGGGTCGTTCATTTTGGTTTTCATTGTCTTTCTGTGCTGGTTTCCTTGAAAATGGTTAATAAAAATGTATTGGAAAAAAAAGATCTTACATTTGCAAACCCCACTCATACCATACACTACAATGGAAGTCATCGCTCGACAGGCCATTGCAATAAAGGTTCTTATTCAGTGCCAGACAGAGGAATGCACCTACAAATTGCGGGAATAATAGGGATGGGCTGGGACACCCCCAAGGCGGGAAACAAGGGGGTCACTGGAAGCTGTAGCCATCCCCAGGGACCATGCATGAAGGGTAACAAGTGGGGACACGTAGTACATAACATAAAATGGACATAAGGGAACCTGCTGCGTAAATGTGAGGCAGGTGAAAATGCAGGTACACTCCATGGGGTCGCCACCTTGGGCCTCACACAGTAGGCCAGCTTTTGAACACATGGCCCCTACACAGCGGCTGTGATAGGGGAGAAGCTGAACTCAGGCTGCTTGTCTGCAGCAGACCGCACAAGGAACTTGGTGGTGCATGTGGCATCAGGGTACATACATGGACCTGGCTCGATCCAACTAGAAAAGGGACATACCACGTTCAGCATATACCTGTATGTCTGCAGCATGTCTACATATCTATATGTAGATGTTGAAATGGACCATTTGGTCTAGGAATTGCTCCTCTCACTGTTCGCAAAGGTTGCCCTGCAGTAATGTGTGGCACACCATGCAATTCACAATAAACTGTGCCACATGTTCTAACAAATGTGGGGAAAACCATACTTCTGCAATGGTAGCAGCAAGACTATCTTGCATCGTATGCGCAGGGTAGTGACACGGCTCCAGCACTACTCTCAATAATGCTAGAGGTATAAATAGCTTTACAGTGCTATTGTGCCTCTAAATTGCCTCAGTGGGGGATAAAGAACACCCTCGTTTTCTCCATAAATCCTGCTCCTCCTACACGGCTCGACCTTGTATTTCAATTAACTGAACAATAGGCAGCATGTTAAAGCCCTCCTTTACCAACATGCATCGTCCTATCATTTGCTTAACACTTTTTAGTTTGAAATCCAATATCTTTGGGATATATGCTGCCTTTTTGGCTGCTACATCTACTGCTTAATTTCCGTGAGAAATTATACCTGCTCTTTTAGTATGCGCTGTGCATTTGACGACTTTGATAGTCAATGGGAGTCTCAATACCTCAATAAACATATCCAATAGGGCTTCATGTTGCACTGCAGTGCCGTCTGTGTGGAGGAAGTCCCTCCTTTTCCAGTGAGACAAACCTGCATGCACAGTTGACATCACATAGGCGGAGTCAGAGTACACAGTCACTTCCTCATCCTCGAATCTTTGGAGTGCAGTGATAAGCACTACCAATTCTGCACCCTGTGTTGAGCAATGCAAAAGGCATCCTCGCGCTTGTGACTACTTCAAATTCACCCTTTGGTTCAGCTTTACTACTGACAACCCAGTATGCCTTTTGCCAGCAGTTTGATACATTTTTGAAGACCCATCAATAAGAAGAACTCCCCAACTCCGAGAGCATTTTCTCTAACACAGGGAATGTCATCATAAAATTCAGTATACGTTGTGCAATCGTGTACATTCTCATCCTCCAATATTGATTCCACTATGAATGTTGCTGGATTCACTATTATGCATCTAACAATTTTGATCGCAGACATCGAGATAACTACCTCGTAACCTGATGCTCTTTGTGTTGTCAATGTACTTTTGGGTTTCCCTAGAATGTCAAACAATGTATATGATATGATATGATATGATATGATATGATATGATATATGATATGATAATATATGATGTGGCATTTATTCCGCGCCTGTACACAAAAGTTTCTAGGTGCAACAAGACAAGGAGGGGGAAACAGAGGCAGGACAAAATAACCATCTTACTAGGCCTTGTGGCATTCAGATCGCGCAAGTGCACTGAAGAGGGAAGGGGAGTAATGCCAAAGTGAAGGGGCATGCTCAAGGCAGCAGGAAGAAGAGAGAAGAGAGATGTTACTGAACACCCTATTGTACTAATTGAAGTTTTTTCAATTGCAAATGCAGCAGCAACTAAAGCTTGCCCTTTCATAACTGGATATACAATCCTGCTCTTATAAGCCAAAGGTGTATGTCCTAATGTTTTTTTTTGTGTGAGAACTGCTGTCATGACTTCTCCATTTGAATGAGAAAATAAGTACAATTCTTCATGATAATCTGGAATTCCTAGCACATGGGCTGTATTAATTGCCCTTTTTAGTTCCTCAGATCCTTCAATCATTTCATCTGTCCATGTTATCTTACTTTTTCTACCTGTGCCTCTTTGAGTCATTTTAAAAGTGGTTGAATATAGGTGCTATAATTGGAAACCCAGGCCCTACAATAGTTACATAGGCCTAGAAATTTTTGTATTTCCCTCACTGTCTTAGGTTCTGAAGTCTTCATAATTGATTCTGCTCGTTCAGGTGTCACTTTCCTCCCCTCTTGAGAGATCAGCTGTCCTATGTATAGGATGTCTTCCTGACAGTATTGTAACTTTTCTTTGTCCACTTTGTATCCTTTATCTGCTTATATGGTCATGAGTTGTACTGGGTCTTCTCTGCACCTTTCCGTTGCCTCTCTGCATACCGATAAGTCATCTACATATTAAATTATTGCCCCATTGCATCTGAAGGACCCTGTTAGTGATCAATGGGCACTCACAGTACAGTACCTTTCGGGCAAACCAGCATGTTTCAGACAAATATTTCTATAGAAAACGGAGGGGAATTGAGAAATATTTCGCTTTAGTTGGGATATTACATAATATTGTGGTGGTATTTGGAGCTAAACAAAACTCTGCATCAACAACATTGTTTGGGTGTCGAAGATCCTGAATGATTCTCCACAACACTGCAGTAGATTTCTTCAATGGTACATAGCCGTGTAGCCGTGTTGGGGAGTTCTACTGCTTGGGGACTCAGATTGCGTCAATATTCCTTGCTTCATTAAAGCGGAAATGGTCTTGAATGTAACTTCACCCGCTTCTTGGGACATAGGATAGTGGGCCTCATTGCAAGTTTTGCATTTTTTCTGGCACCCGCAAATGGGCACAGCCCCGCTGGACCCAGTAATTGCCCATTTGCGGGCGCTGGAAAAACATGCTCCCCATTCCCATTCAATGGGAATGGGGAGGTCGGAGGCACCAGCACCATTCAGAATGGTGCCGGTGCATCCAACATGCTCTGCTCGCAGGTGCCGGTACACCCGCCAGATCAGTCCTGGCGGGCAGGAAGGCACCTGCGAGCAGAACTCCTAGTTTGCCGGTCCGGCAACAACGGTACCGGCAAGCTTACCGGTACCATTATTACCGGACCAGCAAACTTATAATGAGGCCCATTTTTTTGCTCGGGGGAAAACTGTTCCTGGTTTCAGCTTCATTTGAACTGCTCCTAATCCGTTTAATGGGCCCATGTCATATGGACTAGTAGTCCATAAAATATTTGGCACTTTCTCTAAATCTTCCTGGAAAAATGACAGTTTTCTTTTTTTAACATCAACTTTCTTTGCAGTATTTCCATACTCTCCACTTCAATCCAACAAGTGAAGCTTATAAAAAATACTAATTCATCATCAGAATAATCATCCCTAAAAAGCTCTTCATCTGTCAAGTCTGTCAATCTATATCCCTCAACCAGGGATATCACTGTTCTCCATCCTCTACCCTCATCATTTGTTCCATGGACAACCAGTCTTTCCTCTCTGACCATTGGTGCTTCTAACTCTAAAGGGATAACCTGTCCTTCTTCATCATGCAAGGGTATTTCTGGTCTAAACAAACACTTTTCAGGGATTCTCAATATTTTACCCACCAACTTAGATAACCACGATAATAACTCCATACAAAAATACTTATGGATCTAAAGGGACTCTTCGTAATGCTTTCTGGCCTGTGAAGGCTAATATAAATTCATTCACATTTATATAATGTATCCCTGGAGTGGAGCTCACTATTCCTTCATCAGTAAAAGATATTGGGGCTCATTGGGGTCATTACAGGTCCAGTGGTAACTGTGCAGGTGTTACCGGTGAGGGTTGCCGCCAGACCAGTAAATATTTACTGACCCAGAAAGTCAGGTGCTGGAAAATTGTAAGTCCCCATTCCCATAGAGTCCCATAGGACTCTGTGGCAGTGGGGAACATGGAAGCACCGCCACCGTTGCTAATGCTGCCAGTGTTTCTGTGATGGTCTGACTACCGTGGCAGGGTCAGACCTGCTGGGCACGGTGGCTCCGGCAGGCATACTTGTAGTATACCGGTCTGGAAACAACATTGCCGGCAACCTTACCAGCACTGTTGTTTCCGGACCAGCATGCTTGTAATGAGCCCCCTTGTCATATTAACTTTTGTCATCAAGTCACGTCCTCGTATGTTAACTGGTGTCTGCTGAGAATATAATAAGGGCAGAGACACATCATATTCTCCTATAAAGATTGGTTATTCTTCTGTAAAAGAAACTAAACTCATCACCCCAGCGAATCCCTGTGCATTCATGGCAATGCCCGACATTGGGTATGTTCCCTCTTGCACACAGGAACGAGTTGCTCCGGTGTCTGCAAGGAACAAAAATGTCTTGTCTCCTATCGTTACCTCAACCCTTGCTTTTTCTTGGGGGTCTGGTGTTACTGATAGTATTGATCACATCATGTCACTCTGCTGGCTCTCCTATTGTGTATATAAATTCATCCCTGTACCTGTGAATTGATTTCCTCCTACCACAATCGCACTCCCTAGTTTTGGTGCGGGTGTATGCTGTATTCCTACATTTGTATTCCATTGTGGTCCCATGGCCTCTTGTCACTGGGTCTGTATCTGTTGGCTTTGCATAGGCACTTGCTGTGATTGCCCCTGTGAAGATTGCATCTGTAGTGGCTTACTGTGGTTGTGGCGCACATATCTGATCCTGCGTGTGATCTTGGGTATAATATTCCTGTTGTTTTGTGTTAGATTGTGGAACATAGCACAATTCCCTCTTTGAGCTTGCCAATTTTGCAGCTTGCCCCCTCTACTTCTAAATGTTCTGGCTACATGTCCCATCTGCCCACAATTCCAGCATTGTTGTGGCTGTCTGCCATTAAATACTCCTCCAGGAGGTTTCTGAAATCTACCTCGTACTCCTCCTCTGGGTCCATTTCCTCTTCCTCTTGGCCAAACTTATACCCACTCTGATCCATAGGGTATACTGCATTACGTTGCTGCACTGGTTGCATCTCTTATGTCGCCATACCCTCATTACTTGTCAATACTGCACCTTCTATGGCTAATTTTAACAATTTTTTTCTGAACTAACTTTGCTTCCTCCTGCTTTCTACGTTTGGCTTTCTTCATATCTCACCAGCTGTGAAAGACCCTTTGCTTCATTCACAAGGCTTTGTGGGGCCTGGGACCACACTACATCCAACTCTCACTTCCTAAACATCTCCCTTTTCATGTCCTCCGCCATCCACCTCCAACTCTCTGAGGGTCAGGTGCTTTTCCAAGCAGAGAGTTGAGGGCTGATCTCTCTCTGAGGCTGGGACCTCCCTCTAGAACAGCCTCCCTGCCTCTCTCGAACTTGAGCAGAACCACCTCTGTTTCGGGAAGCAACTCAAGACCTTCCCTTTCACTTCTGCTTTCTCTCTTCCCCTCCTCTGCTGATGCCCCAACCCGTGCACTGGTCAGCTGGCTACTGTCTGAATTTGGGCCTAGTTTCCTGCATGTCCAGTTGCCCTTCACAATGCCTCCCGGCTCCCCCAGCAGTTGTGGCCTGTATCTGCAACCCTAGAGCCTCCCCGCTCCGCACATGTAAGCCACCCGCTACCTGCACTTATTGAGTTACCTGCACTTAGCCACCCGTTGACTGCACTTGAGTTACCTGGACTTCTCCCCTCACCCCTCGGCACTTCTCCTCTTCCTCTTCACTGCTCTTGCATGATCTGAATGACACAAGGCCTAATAAGATTGTTGTTTTTTCCTCCCTCTTTTTCCCCTTCCTTGTCTTGTTATGCCTAGAAACACTTGTGTACAGGCACGTTATGAACATCATATCATATTTATAACCTCATACACATGTGCCCTTTAAAATTGTCTGCGTATGCCTTTCTTTACTATCTTTAGTAAATGTATATCATCTCACTTTTTACTCCATCTTGGCGTTTGATATGCACTCCTCTGGCCTTGCGTCAGGAATCCTTAAATAATACCCCTATTTGAAGTTTTAGTGCATACCCTCCTGCCCATTTTAGAACTGGGAATTGAGGTCTATTCCTCTTCTTTCATATCCCCCAAAATTATGTTGCTTTTATACATATATTTGTAATACATTCTCTCCCCCTATTTTTGCCACTTTCAATGTTCTACTTACATCCGTAGAGAGTCCCTCGGCATGAACACTTCCCCACTGGACCAGTTCACCTTCAGTCCGTGGGGCACCTGTTGGGACCCGACAGAAATTTCGTCAAAGGGGCAGACAACCGATTCTTCTCACAAGTGTGTAGTTGTGCACCGATCTCCACAGGAAGCTCCACAGTCTTCTGGCTAATGGCAGAATCAATTAAGAGTCTGAGAGTAGATCTGGGCCTAGGTTGATGGATCAAAACCATCCTCTGCTAACAAAACGTCTCATGTGCTAGATGGAATTACGAATAATGATCTCGAACCCAAATAACAAGACAGACTCAAAGAATATGGCAAAGTATTACTTTATTATTAGCATAAAATAAAGTAGGGCAATCTGGCAAATAACAGGGAGAAATCCACACACTCACAACCAATTGTGATTATTCAACGGATTTATACCTCGATGTGTGTCATTTCTGACATCATCCTTTGTGGCAAACTTAAAACCTCTTGAGTGGAGGGATTGGTTAGGGAACATATGTACCTATAGTTTTGTTAGTTGTTAATGACTTTATTGGCTGCCTCTTATCTGGTGGGCACGCCTCAAACTACCTATGAATATGTATAATACTGATTATAGCAGAAGAAATGGCAGCAGGTTTGTCTCTTCAACATTGTATAGCATGTTGCTACATAGACCCTCTGATTGGTTGGCATGCTTTTCCATCCTTGGATTTACAAGTTTTAAGCAGCACGTCAGCAAACGAAACTGGAGTGTCGCAAGCAACATCATACTACTCCCACTTTCCCAATTAGTCTATCGCCTCTCATCAGTCAGGCCCCAAGCTAAGGCTTCTCCTTTGAAGTTGACATCAAAGCCTGCTCTCTGTCCTGGGACATTCAAGGGCATGTAGGCTTACTATGATCTTCATTTTGGGCTTACTGAATAGCCCTTGTTTTCAGATTCTGAATCATGTGTGAGGAGACCAGAAATGTGTTCATTTTGACCTTCTATTTACTGTTATTTGATTAAACTGTGCTGGGTGTGATTATACTTCTGGGTCTCTGGAGACTTGCTCACTCCATCTTACATGGGTTTTCAAAATCTTTGATTGTTTAATACCTGGCTTCTGCAGATGTTTTCTTATTTGCTTAATCTAAGAGAAATATGTCTTACATAGATGACTTATCCTTTTGACTCCGCTGGTGCCTTGCAATTAATCCATGAAAAAGCATCCTTGATCACAAGCCAATAGGCTCCTCTTTATTCCTCACACAAAGGTGGTTTTCCAGCGTCTTCTGACTCTGCAGCCCTGGTCTGTCTCTGAGGTAGCTTGAATGGTTTAATTATGAGTCTGACGTCCATCTTTCCATCATGGCTGCTCTAGCCATGTTATGCTTTCCTTTGCAGCAAGCTTCTACATGTCTCATCCACCTTGTGTTTCGGCATATATACATTTATTAATCAGCAGGTTACTTTATCTTCTTTGTATATATGATTTCTTCATATTTGATACATTTTTCTCTTGTTACTGCAGTTACATCTTCACTCTTTGAGTATTTGTATGTCATTTCAGTGAGTCTCAGTATCTTTCCTCTATGACATCACTCTACACTCATCAGATCTCAAGTATAGCTCTATGATGTCCAATGGTGTATGAAGACATCCTCCACCCTCCCAGTGCAAGGGCACATTTGATACGGCTATCTGAGTACATATCGTCTTTCATACACTGAATGCGGTATTGGGATGTTACCTGGTGTTCCACATAAGGCTCTTCTCCTACTGTTTGAATTTGAAGGAGGTGACAGGGCGGGAGCTAGGGATAACATGCCAAACAGCTCCTCTACACAATCAAGGTAAGGGATCAGTCCCAAGGTCCTGGTGGTCGTTGAAGGACCAGACAGAGCTAATTTCAAGTGTCTGGATGTGAGGAACAGAACTTCAAGGTCCCTATGAGACCGTTTCTGAGATATTTGCTCCACAACATGTAAAACATCAATATGGTCATAGAAGAACCTGACTAATCTATTTCTAACTGTCACAATGCCAGGAACACACTTGAAGGCCTAAACAAATGTTTCAAGGCCCTAGGACAAATCGCTTCCGAAATATATGCACCACAATGCACCGCAACATACTGTTCCACACCAGCATGAGGTGAAAGGGGGGAGTGCGCACAGAAGGTCCCATTATGCTGCAGCACACCCCCAACTCTGCCCCGTGATTCTCACCAATTGATGAGAGTGTTCTCATGTTGTCTATAGTACCTGTGCGAAGTACAGGCACATTCTGCTAGTTTTATAAACATTTTATTTGATGGTTGTTTCATTGTACTGTACTTGAGAAAGGATGTCACACTGGCAGCTTTTGCAACTATGCTATGATATGATATGAAAAGTAATTCATAACGCGCCTGTACACAAGTGTTTCTGGGTGCGACAAGACAAGGAAGGGGAGACAAAAAGAGGACAAAACAAGTGATCTTACTGGGCCTTGTGTCATTCAGATCGTGCCAGTGCAAGTGGGAAGGTAGAGGATAAGTGCCACGGGGAGGGAGGAGGGAGAGTGCAATAGGCAAGCTCAAGTAAGTGCTGCCATGGTGGCTGTCTCAAGTAAGAGCCAGAAGGCAGGGGACTTTAGGGTTGCAGATGCAGTCCCTAAATGCATGAGAGGCCTGGAGGCAGTGCAAGGGGGCTACTGCTCATTAAGGAGCCTGGTTCCTGTTAAGGTTCAGCTGGAGGCTGGGTAACCAGTTATCGCACCAGACAGGTACATCAGAGAGGGAGAGAGAGAGAAAGCAGAAGCAAAAAGGGAGGTCTTAATTTGCTTCTGGAACCTGAGGGCCTCCTTCTTAAGTTTGAGAGAGGCAGGGAGGGAGGTACAAACATACCACAAAGTGACAAAGACATCCTTACAATCAGACAGGCATTCAGGCAACAGTGGATGCAGTGTTAAGTGCTCCAGGTCTACTGGTAATAGATTGGGGACTAGGTTTGAGTCTGATGAAATCCTCTTCAACTGTATTAACCCGTTATTGAACTGGGCACAATCCACTGCACAAATGTTTTTGTAGACACTCCTCTGCGTATATTCGTGTATTTGTATGTATTTATTAATTTTTAGTTTGAGTCTATACCCTGCTTTTTTACTGTTTGTGTTTTTATATAATCTATTATGATGAGGTAATATACATGTGATGCTGACAAATGTGTTTAATAGTTATTGGGCCTCATTAGGACCGTGGCGCTCGTGTAATGAACGGTGCCGGTACGGGGCCAGCAACGTTCATTACGGGATGCCCTATTACGAGACCTGCTAGCGGGTCCCACTTTTCACGTTTGGTCTGACCAGACTTGAAAAGCGGGACCCGCTAGCAGGCCAGTATGCTAACAACTAGCCCGTCATTAACGGGCCCGTTGTTAGCATCCTTCCTATTCCCATTGAGGACTTTTTCCGGGTCCAAGAAAAGGCCAATTACCGGGTCCGCCAAGGTCGGCATAACCCGGTTATTGCCCTTTTCTTGGACCCGGTAAAAAATCATTACCGGCAGCAGCCGTGCCCTTAAAAAGGGCTTAAGAGTAAGTTCAGTGTTACTGATATTTATTGATTTTCTTTTCTTCCAAGTATTGTTTTGCTTCAATTAACCAGCAATACACGGTACAGTAGGCAAGTGATGCTTCATAGGGCTTCACTCTGGCCTGGAACCTGGATATTTCCAGATGTTCTAGCCCACCACCATTTGTATATTTGCTAACATATGTCACAGAAGTATTAAATGAACAAAAGTCAATGTATGTTTTGGCATTAACTGTGAAGCCTACCTTAGGGCACACTATTTCATGATGTCAAAGCTTCTTTTCCTGAAGTAGCTCCAGAAATAATCCCTACTTTCTTCCAATAAATATATCTGATCATGTGGGCAGGCATCTCATAGTGCCCCAGAGGATATTAAATGGTTCCCCTTAATATGGAAATACTGATATATGAAACAGAATCAGCCAAATTATCGTGCTCAGCTCTGACAGTTCCCTGTTCTCTGTAGGGTGCCCCGATGCACCTCTACTACCCACCAAGATGCATTTAAGGGTATCATTGGAGTTCATCACCTCAGAAGGCTCTTCAGGGCAGCAGCCATGATGATAAATCACACAGCACAAGTTAGAATGCTACAAAATTCATTTGCTACAAATGAAAAACTAGTTATTGTTTATATTTTCTCCCTCCTTTTCTCATACCTGTTTACCAGTATTACAACAGGCCTTTGTATTTATTTATTTTTGTTTTGTTTTACATTGCATTCAAACATGTGTTATTGATTTAAAAAGAGATGTATTAACATACACACAGAATAAACATTACATATAAGTCATTGCCACATTCAGCGTGACGTCCACTAGCTCACTAGCTCCACACAATAACAAAAACGGTCAATTCCCCACCTTGTTTTTCCCACGAGTGCACTCACGTTCTAGATGTTCTTTGAATTCCTCTGATGCTGTGTCCCCCTTAATTGCCTGCACAGCTGGGTGTGGCACCCTGCTCCAGGTATCAGGCAAGCCTTCAGAGAAACACAATGCCTGCAAACCTCCTTGTGGTGGGTGTGCACATGAACTGGTGACTGCAGATAGGTGTGCAAATCAGGTCGTGCAAAGTGGAGCCCCAAGCCTGTGGGGGGGTCTGTGACATTTCAGTGGGGTCACCAAAATGTATAGTAGGCCCAAAACAGGATAGATAAAAATCAATCCAGGGAATAAATAGGTAGTGCACGATTTGAAAGAAAAACAGGATTTATTACATACAACTATGGCTGGGTGGGTCGGACAGCTCTGTAGAACGAAAAAATGGAAAACACTCTCGGCACGTCTATATTAGTTTGTGGTTTTTATAGACAAAAACCATGAAACAACATTTCTTACAAATATCAAGTGTCCATTGGCTGGCTCCTGTAAAAAAAAATATAAACACAACTTATACAACCCAAACTCATGGTCAGTAACCTATCCATGATTATTTAAATGCTACCGTCTATGGATGACCTATTTGTCTAGTCAGCAAAGAAAAATACTCTGTTTTGATTGGACAACATTATTGATATTACTTTTACTAGAACACAATGGACACACTACTACTTTCTTATGAGACCAGACAACTTGGCATCCCTCAACGACTCTCAGACCTTGCAGTTGTACATTTGGCAACACCTCATACGACTCCCCTCTTGAAAAATTTTGCCTTTTTAGCTCACATCCTCCCATATCTCTCTGAAGAACCAAGTGGCTTTATAAGAAAACACAGCTGAGGTACTGCTCCTAAGGACTAATTTCTCAAATGTATTTGCTCTATTTAGCCTATTTAGTGCAGGTGTCAAAGTGGTTGTGAAAGTCGGCTGTGTTGTGGACTCACTGGCAAAGTCGGTCTTCCCTTACCATTGCTTTGAGAAGGAGGAGCCAGTTGCAGTGTGGCAAGCAGTACAGCTTAAAACCAGCAGTTATGCGCAGAGCGCCAAAGGATGTCAAAGTGGTTGTAAAAGTGGTCTGCTGTGGGGACTCGGGCAAAGTCTGTCTTCCTTCACCTTCGTTTTGAGAAGGAGGAGCCAGTAGCATGGTGTCAAGCAGTACAGCTTAAAACCGACAGTTACGCAAGGAAAGCCACGCAGGTGTCATGATCTCTGCTTCCAAAAGGTCAGGGTTTTCCCAACTCCCTTGGAAGCAGATCCATAACCCAGGTTCCGAGTGCCAACCAGTCCCAATTGGGACCTTTTGGACCCAGTCCTGGCGCCAGTGGCACCAGGCTCATAAATATGCCCAGTCCCAGCGCTGGAAGCGCCGGGCTCATAATGCTTGGGTGGACTTACCTGCAGCAGACCATGCTGCTTACTTGCCTGCCAGTTGAGCCTCTGATCCTCTTCTGTTTGGAACTACTTTTCCTGTTGGGTGGGGCTGGAGCCACTCCCTAGATTTAGAACACTGGAACTCTTCTGGAAGGCAGGAACTCTTTTCTTACCAGGAACTCTTTTCTTACTTAGGCGTGGCTGTGGAAGGAGACACCTAAGCACTACAGGAGGCTATTTAAACCACACCCGGTGGATGAATCTTGCTTTGCGTTATTCTGCACCCTCTGCAGCAGGACGCTCATCGTGTCTTCTGCATCCAGTCCTGGGCCTAAGGAAAAAGGCTTACCATCCTGAATCCAGTCTTCAGCAACCCCTATAAAGACAAGAAAGAACAGGTTAGCATTCCGGCATCTGAAAGGCAAAGGCTTACCTACTCTTCGTGCGCTCCGGAGGTCTTCATACTGCATTCCGGCATCTGAAAGACAAAAGCTTACCAACTCTTCGCACGCTCCGGAGGTCTTCGGCGCTGCATCCGCATCTGAAAGACAAAACAAGGTGCGTTTAAAGACATTGGGGAACTTTAATACTCACGTGCCATTACTCCTTTCCACATCTAATCCAGTGGGTATTCCGGCACCCTGCAGCCGCTCCGAACTCGTACCTGCAAAATAAAAAGACAGTTAGGAGAGGGCGCTAGAGGGCCATCCAAGATGGCCGCATTGACCTGAGCTCCCAGCACAGCCCGTATTAATCCTGCACAATCCTCCTTCTGCCTGTACTTTCTCAGCTCGAATCCTAGACGCCTGGTCTCCCGTCTGCTCCAGCAGCTTGCCAGTGAAATCTGGAAGAAAATCGGCCATCCTGCGCGAAGAAAACAGACGCGGCCTGAACCGGGGCATTGCCAGGCCGGCCCGTGTGCCGCGCGCCGGGGCTTGGGAGGCGGGCTCGCGGCGCAGCCCGAGAGGATCGATCGGCGAGGAGGCGGCGATCGGGCGCTCCTTTCCCCCCAGGGTCGGATCCAGGTCCGGCCCGCCGCCCTCCGGCGTAACGAGGTCCCGTGAGGACTCGGAGGGTAGACGGAGCTGGCGCTCGGGCGCCCGAGGCGCCGCTGCGGCCGGAGCCTCCCCCCTCCCCCCACCCGCCCAACGGAGCCCGCCAGCGCCTGGAGAGACCTGGGACTCCCGACACAGCCGCGGACTTCGGCGGTGGGGAGCGGACGGAACGTCAGGAAGATAAGGTACGGAGGGGGAGTGGGGTCGGGCCTTGTGGTGATACTGGGCGCCCTCGGAGCGGCCGGCCCCCCCCCTCCCCATCGTCGAGGGGGCATCAGCGCTGATCAACCCCAGCTGCCGCTGAGGGGGACAGTGGGACCCGGAGCGGGTCGAGGGAGTGAACAGCCCCCAGCGCCCATCACCAGGGGGAGTGCCCACAACCACCGGGGGGCTCTTCCCCCCCCCCAATGCGACATCTGGCGCCATCTCGGAGGGATCTCACCCCCCCCCCCCACCGCAGAGGCAAAGACCCTAGGCCCCCCGGAAGTCATTAGCCTGGTGCCCTTATCAAGCCACAGGGGCACCAGCACCAGGAGGTCAAGCGAGATCACAGTGGAGTGTCCCCCCCCCCTCAGGTCTGTGCCACTCACGAGGGAGGTCACCTGCACAGCTGATCGCTGCAGTGGAACACCATCCTCTCCCAGCTGGTCATCCGAGGGCTGCCCCAGTGGTTCTCAAAATTGCAGCTCTACAACGCCTACTAACTTGGCATCACAGCAGCAATCCCCACAATACCGGCATCCCTGAGCGAGTTCTCAGAACAATCCTGCCATAATAATATAACAATAGAACCCTGCGTCACATAACCATCTACCAGTGGGTCCACCGCAGAAATGGGGAAGAACGATAAATCGCAGAGGAAACTAACGTTTGAGGGTGGCGCAACTCCTAAAGCCCCCTCTCAAAGCGAGGACCACGCGGCGGCCCCAGTCCCCCCGCCTCAGCTGGAACCGGAGGTTAACCCGTCTGAAATCAAAGAACTCCTTCTGGAACTGAAAGCTGGCATAGGAAATCTTAACAACAAAATGGATGGCCTCGCCTTCAAGGTTGACCTCCTACAACACCGCATAGACACACACTCAGAACGTCTGAATGAGGTTGAGCAAAGAGTGTCGAACTTAGATGACGGCACAGAGTCCCTTATAACCAAGGTCACACTACTGGAATCCCAAATGAAAACAACTATTGCCAAATGCGAGGATTTGGAGGGTCGTTCAAGGAGGAACAACATAAGAATTATAGGCGTGAGGGAACAACGGCTACAAGGTAAAATGGAGGAGTTCGTAGAATCCCTCTGCACATCACTCTTCAGCAGAGAATCTATGTCCCCAGTCTTTATAGTGGAAAGAGCACACAGGATCCCATCCAACAGACCAGTCCCCGGAGCACCGCCAAGGCCAATCATCGCACGGCTGCTCAACTACAGAGACCGTGACACCATCCTACGACTGGCCAGGGAGAAGGGCGAACTTCTTCATGAGGGTGATAAAATCCACTTCTATCCGGACTTCTCACCCACTGTTCAAACCCAGAGGAAATCCTTCACCGCCATCAAGCAAAGACTCCGAGCCAACCAACTACCCTACTCAATGCTCTTTCCTGCACGACTCAGAGTCCAACAGGGGGAGAGGGTTCATTTCTTCCAATCTCCAGATGAGGCGGGCATGTTCCTTGATCGGATGGGCTGCCCCGATCCGAGCCCCAACCGACCAAGGCCCCAAAGAGACAGAATCCTCAGAAATCCACCGTAAATCAGCATGTCCTGAGCAGACCCACAACCACACGACAGATTGTCTTAAGTACAGGCTCAATTTATTATGAGTACGACACGGGGCTGGGGAACTTGGACGGCCCCTGACGCCCCTAGCACAGCTCCAGTTTAGTCTCCTAAGTTATCTCGGCAACCAGTTGGTATTCACGCCGAGCTCAGTTGGAGTACAAGTTACACAGCGACATGGTTTCCACGTGTCCGCAGTTCGTTCTAGTTGGTTATTGAGGGTCCTCTCGGTGGGCTTGTTGGGGGTTGCCCACCCAATAGAAAGGAAATCCACGGGCCAGTTGGGGTTAGCCCGTGGATGGTTCCCTCAGTGTTCATCAAAAAATAAACTATGCGTCTCTAGCCCACAACCACCTCCCAGCACTCCACCTGCCAATCAGAAATCAGCGCCACCCTATCCAACAGGGGTCCTCTCCCGATGCGACGGTTCCTGCAAATCTCACCCTGATGCCATGATATGGCCAACTGCATCCACCGTAACGCTGCGACATAGAAAGTTCATCCCGTCACATTCAATGTTCTGACATGGAACATAAGAGGAGGCAATATTCCCGCTAAAACTAGGAAAATACTCCAATACCTGAGACGTCACAACGTAGACGTGGCCATGATTCAAGAGACACACCTTCTCCCAGGCAAGGACCATCAGTGGGCCAGGAGCTGGGGCTGCCACAGATACTACTCTTCTTATTCAACCTACGCCAGAGGAGTCGCTATTCTGATACATAGGAGGCTGAGCTTCCGTTTGATCCACACAACGAGAGATTCAGAGGGGAGAGCGATTCTGGTGAGTGGAGTCATAGCAGGCCAGAAGGTGACCCTTATTAACTCCTACGCTCCGAACACGGACGGCCCGGATAATTTCGGTTGGGTGCTTACCCAGCTCTCCAAGTTTGACCCAGCAACCATAATCTGGGGAGGGGATATGAACACTGTACTTGATTCATCAAGAGACAGATCGAAAGCTCAGCAACTCCCACCAACTAAAGCAGGACTCCAAATAAATGAAATCTGCAAGGCCTTCAACCTGCTAGACATCTGGAGGGTCACGAATGGTGAATCACGGGAATTCACGTTCCACTCAGCGGTACACAATACAAGTTCCCGAATTGACTACTTCTTCATCTCAGCGAATGGTCCATTGTCAAGTAGACGCTGCATCATATACCCAAGAACGCTCTCCGACCACTCTCCTCTCTTTCTTGAAGTTGCACACTCCACCCCTTCTCCACCATTACTACGATGGCGTTTCAAGACAGGTTCGTTGAGAGGCGAGGTGTTCGCCAGCGAACTGAAGGAAGAGATTAGCGTGTTCCTAGAAGCCAACGCCGGATCAGTCCCCTCAGCAAGTACACTCTGGGAATCCCTAAAATGCTATATCAGGGGAGTGTGTCACGCCAAGGAAAATGGCATCCTCAAACTCATCAGACGCGAGCTCACAACCAGCGAAGGGAAGTTAAAAGACCTGGAACGACAAGCCACGAACGGGATGGATCCCCAAACTGCGAAGGCACTGAAGGAGGAATTACTGATATTCAATCAAGCGGCGGACCGAGAGATCAAATTCCTGAACCGCAATAGCCAAGTCCGGCAGTATGGAGAAGGCCAGAAACCCGGCGCCCTCTTGGCAAACCTAATCAAAGCTGACTCCAAACTGACCCAAATAGAACACATTCGGACCAAGCAAGGCAATATAGTACATACTGACAAGGAGATAGCTGAGGAATTCAGGATCTTCTACCAAGAACTCTACAGCGCCAAATTGTGCAAGTCCTCGACCGCCCCACGGGAGTACCTCGAGGACACAGAGCTGTATTGGGTTGAACACTCCCTCCGTGAACCTTTGAACGAACTGATCACCCAAGAGGAGATTCTGGAGGCCATAAAATCCCTCCCCAGCTCTAAAGCGCCAGGCCCAGATGGTCTGACGGGCGAGTTCTACAAGTCCTTTGCGGGCACGCTGGCCCCCCTCCTAGCGGCGGTATATGAAGAAGCACTAGAGAGGGGTCACCTTCCTCCCACCACTTGTGATGCCAACGTTATTCTGCTGTACAAACCAGATAAACCTCCAGAGGAATGCTCATCCTACAGACCAATATCCCTCCTCAATCTCGATAATAAAATACTCGCCAAGGTGCTGGCGGGAAGATTAATGCCTTTGATGCCTACCCTCGTGCTGGCAGATCAAGCCGGCTTCATACCTGGCCGCAACACGACTTTTGGAATTAGAAGAATGTTCGGTGTCATTGCCGCATTGGACCCCTCGTTGCAGGCGGTGGCGGTTCTGCTCGACGCCGAAAAGGCCTTTGACTCGGTGGAGTGGCCGTTTCTGTTTGCAGTGCTTACTAGGATGGGCTTGGGCGCCCGTTTCATCAACCTGGTCTCACTCCTGTACTCCAGACCACGAGCAAGTATCATCGTCGGCACAGCCAAGTCAGCTCCGATCGACCTGCAAAGAGGCACGAGACAGGGTTGCCCGCTCTCAGCCCTGATTTTCGCCCTGGTGATGGAACCACTAGCCTCCAAACTCAGGGAACAGCGACAACAGAGAGGTCTCATCATAGGCCCTCACAAACTCATTATCTCTCTTTATGCTGATGACGTAGCCCTATTTATCCGTGACCCAGTAGACAACCTGAATCCAGTCATGAGGGAGGTCATCAAATTTGGAGCCGCCTCGGGGCTAAAAATTAATCAGTCAAAATCAATCGTTTTCCCATTGACCCCAAACACAAAACAGTTTCCAGACGACTTCCAACTCTCATGGAAATCCTCCAGAGTCCGATACCTCGGAATACATCTATCACTAAACTGTCAGGAAGTGTTTCGAGATAATTACGAAGTGGTGGTCAAGTCGATTCAAGAGAAGATTTCTCGATGGAAGTCACTGCCTTTGACACTCTGGGGAAGGGTCTCTCTGGTGAAGATGGTGATCCTACCAAAACTACTTTACTTATTCATCAATATCCCTCTGCTGCTGCAACAAGCCTTTTTAAAAAAATTAAAGAGCATGGTCCTCGAGCTACTCTGGGCAAATAAACCAGCCAGAGTGGCGTACACTACGCTCACGCTACCGGTCACAAATGGAGGCCTGGCACTACCTGATCTCGAAAGATACTTTTGGGCAGCTCAGGCACAGTACCTCAGCCACTGGTACACCCCCCAGGCGGTCCAACCACATGTACAGGTGGAAAGAGCCCTTGCAACACCAAACTTTCTGACCGCAATCATCCTGAGCCACACACCGGTTCCCAGTTCCACGATGAACGTGATGCTCACGACGTACAAGGTCTGGAGGACCCTGGCCCAAAGACTAGATGTGATAACACGGTACTCCCCACTCTTACCTATCAAGTTTATTCCCGGAGTCCCACTCACCTCAGAGACCGTGTTCCACCACTGGGTTGACAAACTAAACATTCGAACCCTAGGAGATCTTTTCTCAGAAGAAGGCTTCCTAACTCCAGAACAAGCCAGAAATAGAGGGGGCAACACGGCTCTGGACATATTCCTTTACTTCAGGACTCGCTACACCCTCCAGGCCTTGCTGCCAGACTTCCCTCGTCAACCACCAACTTGGCAACTGTTACATAATGTCATTCAAGCTCAAGGCGAGGGTAGGCTGGTATCACAGATTTACAAAGCTCTCACTCCTGCCACAACCCCGGCCATCATTAGGGCCAAAGCTAGATGGGAAGAAGCACTGCATATGAGCATATCAGATGAGGACTGGAACTACTGCCTGAAACAGACTAAAAAAGTGGCGCTTAACTCACGCCTAAAGCTCATCCACTTCAACTTCCTTCATCAGACTTACCATACACCAGCAAAATCCAACATACACCACCCTGATGCAGAAGCGAAATGCATCAGGTGCGGGACAATTTCAGCAAGTTTTGTTCACCTGGCGTGGGAGTGCCCCGAGGTGGCCCCCTTCTGGAAACGGGTACTAGAGACGACTGCAGCAATTGTGGGGGAACCAATTCAGCCAAGTGCCACAGCATCCCTATTGGGCATGACCAGGCTGCTTTCTCCCCCGATAAGGAAACTAGCTGGGATCCTGCTGACTTTGGCTCGGAGGAGAGTTGCCATTGCCTGGGGCCGGGGCCCCCCTCCAGCATTCTCCGCTTGGCGCAAGGACTTGCTTTATTACCAAGACGTTGAATCGGATTTCATTAAACTCCTTCCCCTGCACGCCCGTCCTCCAGACATATGGGGACCACTGACACTGTTCCTGTTGGGTGAGGCAGCAGAGCACCCCTCTGACTCCTCCGACTCGGAGAATGCCCCCAGATGAGGGCTAACAATTGTGGGGACAATACCAGCGGAATGGGAGCGGGAAACGACACATAATCGGCTAGTGCAGAATCACTATCTAAGTGACATGGTTTTGGAGGGGCAGGGGAGGGTTACCGGGAGGGTCCGGGGTCGTGGCGCAAGGTTTAAAGTCCACCCTAATGTGGGTGTGAATTTGTGTTGTGGCATAAATACCAAAAATAAAGTTTTAAAAAAAAAATAAAAAAAAAGACAGTTAGAGCGCATCGTGAAACAGGCAACAAGCGCTTACTCACGTGCTTCCAGGCGCTTCTATTCATCACACGGGCTCCATCTACAACTCACTTCAGCCCGTCATCCGCCATCGCCGGAACCCTGCAAAACAAGAGACATCATTACTAAAGACTTTAAAAAGACATTTGAATGACTCGAAACTTACCGTTCGTGCAGTAAACGACGGACAGCAGTCCTCTGAAGTCAAGAGGCCTGTGCTACCTATCCAGTGAAGAAACTGGCTACAGCACCCTGCCCCGAGGCAGATGGAGAGCTTGGCATTCACTTACCTAAGGTGAGAGCGTTAACCTTTGGGGGTCTACAGGAGAGGAGAAGAGGAAAGAGATAGGGACACCCCAATAACCCCAGTTCATTAACCCCATATTTTCTATCTGCAGACATCTTACTCTACACGTCAGGCATACAGTGCACAGAGGTCCAGCCCAAAGAGCCAACCGGGTGCTACACATCACCTTTGAAAATACGGTAGTCGCCCAGTCAAGACCGGCGCCTCTGCGAGAATCAGGTGAGCGTTACAGAACGCAAAGCCTACCGCAAAACTCTCGCCCAGGCGCTATGGAAACCTCGGATACTGACCCCCTAGCCCGGTTACTTGGGGAACTAAGGGCAGAAGTGCATGCAACTCGTCAGGAAACGAATGCTCTAAGAAGGGAACTAATTATTTCCAAGGAGAGAACAGACAATCTTGCTAGACAAGTGCTACAGTCACAAGCCGGACAGACCCTGTTACCCGCATCAGGGGCAAATCTTCCTTCAACATCCTCTATGAATCCAGTGCAGATCAACCTACCTGGGAATGTACCTCTGGCCCCGCCCGAGCGATTTTCTGGTGACCCAAAGAGGTTTGCAGTATTTATCAATCAGTGCCGGTTGCACTTCTTATGCCGGCCAGCAGCCTTTCCAACTGATCAAGCTAAAGTAGCTTTTGTACTTTCGTACCTTAGTGGCAATGCGGCAGACTGGTCGATCCCTCTAGTTCATCAAGATGATCCGGTTCTCCATGATTTTCAAGCCTTTCAGCTTAGTATGGAAAAACTGTTCGCAAGACATTCACAGGGGCAGGCCTTGGACAATGAGCTTCTTTCGTTGCGACAGGGTAATCAAGACCTTTTGGCTTATATTGCATCTTTCAATAGACTAATAGTGGAAACTCAATGGCCTGAGGACAAAAGGATTATGCTGTTTTATAGAGGTCTACGTGGAGAGCTCAAAGACGTTTTAGCCCAAGTAGTGAATCCCCCACAAGACTGTTCGGATTACATAGACTTGGTCGTTCAAATAGATCACAGGCTGCAGAACAGGAAGGCCGATCGTTCCAAGTTTGATGCTCGAGTATTTTCCAAACCGCCAACTCCTTCCAAAGGAGTAGACTCCGGGGAACCCATGCAAATAGGGGGTCTGAAAGGTCCTCTAACACAACGGGAGCGGGAAAGGAGGAAACAGTTGCAATTATGCCTATATTGCGGAAACTCAGGGCACTTTCTTCGAGACTGTCCGGTGAAACCTGCCAAGAAGGCAGTAGGAGCTGCAGTTACCAAAGTTACAAACTCTGAGCAGGGAAACGACCTCGCCCGACAAGAATAGAGGTCCTCTCGCCGAGCATTAAAACCAGTTCCGTGACCTCGCATTTCGTGATACCTATGGTCCTCATTAGCCCTGATAATCCGGATCGATTACATGCAATTGAAGCTTACGTCGACAGCGGTGCCATCGGCAATTATGTGGATCATGAAATGGTTTTGAGGATGAATCTAACTCTTTGTCCCAAGGCTGTAAAGGACGTCATTACTACGGTGGATGGTACGGAGATAGCCTCCGGGCCAGTAACGCATACCACTCAAGAAGTGACGCTAGTAAGTCAAGATGGACACCATGAGAAGATCGTGTTCGATGTGATCAAGGCCCCTCAGTTTCAGATTATTCTAGGAATACCTTGGTTAGAGAAACACAATCCTCTGATCGATTGGCGAGCAAGAACGGTCCAGTTTCCAGAATGTGTCTCTACTTGTCACCCTCCACCTGGTGTTGCACTGGCCGCAATTTCTTCAGAGACTCCCCAGTTACCTCCCGAATACCTAGAATACCAAGATGTTTTCCGGAAGGATCAGGCTAACTCTCTACCTCCTCATAGGTCTTATGACTGCCAGATAGACCTGATACCTGGATCTACTCCTCCTTGTAGTAGAATTTATGCCCTCACCGAGCCTGAGAACCTTCACCTTCGACAATACCTGGATCAATACCTGGCAAATGGGTTTATTCGTCCTTCCAAGTCCCCTGCTTCTTCAGCTTTGTTCTTCGTTCCAAAAAAGGAAGGAGACCTTAGAACTTGTATCGATTATTGCTCCCTGAACCAGATCACCGTTAAGAATAGATATCCGTTACCTTTGATCCCTGAACTCCTGGACCAAGTCAGAAAAGCATGCATATATACAAAGCTGGATCTTAGAGGAGCCTACCACTTGGTACGAGTAAAAGAGGGCGATGAATGGAAGACGGCCTTCCGCACCAAGTATGGGCTATTTGAATATCAGGTCATGCCCTTCGGACTTTGCAATGCCCCGGCCGCCTTTCAATATTTTATGAACGATGTCCTCAGAGAGCTCATAGATGTATGTATTGTTGTTTACATTGACGACATCCTCGTTTATTCTTCATCGGAATCTGAACATCGGAAACACGTGAAAATGGTCCTCGAAAGATTGCGTCAACACAAACTTTTCGCTAAGTTGGAAAAATGTGTTTTCAACGTGACTGAAGTTGAATTCTTGGGATTCATATTATCACCTGGCGGAGTGCGTATGGATTCAAAGAAGGTCGATGCAGTTCTCAAATGGCCATCACCATCCTCCGTAAAAGGTGTGCAAAGCATGTTAGGCTTCGCTAACTTTTACCGCAGGTTTATCCCCGAGTTCTCTCGAATAGTCCAGCCCATCACTGCCTTGTTAAAGAAAAACAAACGTTTTGAATGGTCTACCGAGGCGGAACAAGCTTTCCAGGATTTGAAGACTAAATTTATCTCTGCACCAATCTTAAAACACCCTCGCCCCGAACTCCCCTACATCGTGGAAACTGATGCTTCAAGCCTTGCCATGGGGGCAGTTCTATCACAAAAGGACCCGGTAACCAATCAGTTGCATCCCGTGGCATTTTGGTCCCGCAAATTCTCGCCTCCTGAAGTCAATTACACGATTACTGACAAGGAACTTCTGGCTATCAAGTCTGCCTTTAAGGCTTGGCGGCATTATCTGCTGGGGGCCCGACACACCGTTACTGTGATTACGGATCACCGAAAGCTGCAATATTTGAAAACCGCAAAAGCCCAATCCTCTAGACAACTCCGTTGGGCATTATTCTTTGCCGAGTTTGACTTCATAATTACCTATCGACCTGGTACAAAGAACGGTAAAGCCGATGCCCTTTCTCGGATGGGAGTGGAAGAACACTTGATCAACCCTAAACCTGTACCAATCATTCCCGAACAAAGAATTCTGGGTGTAATCGCCACAGAATCCATAGAGGAAGTTAAGGATAAAGCCAGGCAACTTGTAACTCCAGCAGATATACAGAATTGGCATCTGCAGGGAAAGGACTTTGCAGTAAAGGACAACTTATTGTATTTCCAAGAACGATTATACCTACCCAGCACAGATTTACAGAAAAAAGTAATCTCTTGTTATCACGACTCTTTAATGGAAGGTCATCCCGGTATAGCCAAGTCCTCAGAAAAGATCAAGCGCTACTTCTGGTGGCCGTCTTGGAAAAAAGATATCAGAGACTTTATAATGTCCTGTGGAGTATGCGCCCAAAACAAGAGTCAAAAGGAAAGACCAGCAGGCCTCTTACGCCCTATTGACATCCCACCTCGCCCTTTGCATACGCTTTCTATGGACTTCATCACCGATCTACCTCCATGCTCCGGATAAAATACGATTCTAGTAATCGTGGACTTATTCTCCAAGATGGCGCATTTCATTCCGCTCAAAGGCTTGCCAACAGCAGCAACTCTGGCCCGAGAATTTCTCGAAAACATCGTCCGACTGCACGGTTTTCCTTCGGTTCTAATTTCGGATCGAGGTAGTCAATTTATTTCTCATTTTTGGCGAAGTTGCTGTCGGTCGGCTCAAATTGATGTGAGACTATCGACCAGTCACCACCCTCAGACCGACGGACAAACCGAGAGGACCAATCAAACTCTGGAACAGTATTTACGCTGCATGCTGCAACAAACTGAAAAAACTTGGAAAGATATCCTTTGGATAGCCGAGTATGCCTACAATAACTCTGTCCATTCGGGAAGTCGGAAAACCCTGTTTTTTCTTTTGTACGGCAGTCACCCTCGAACCTCGGAGTTGGATCCCCTCCAAGATCTTGAAACACCAGCAGTAGACTACCTGCATTCTACAATCACCCAAGCCTTTAAGGAAGCTGTTTCTCACCTTCAAAGGGCTAAAGAACAATACAAGAAAGGAGCAGATCAACATCGGAAGGAAGCCCCTCACTATCAAGTAGGGGATCAAGTCTGGTTATCCACCAAATATCTATCTCTAAAAGGGCCACGCACATTCAACCCAAGATACCTTGGTGCCTATTCCATCACTACCATAGTAAACCCAGTAGCGGTCAAGTTGGACTTGCCCCCGCACATGAAGATACATCCGGTCTTCCACGTCTCTCTATTAAAACCCGTGCAACCTCAAACCCGACTAACCAAATCTCCAAAACCTATCCTAGTGGATGGAGAACTCGAGTTTGAAGTCAAAAGCATTCTGGACTCCAAGATCTCCAAATCTAAACTATTCTACCTAATTGACTGGAAAGGCTACGGCCCCCAAGAGAGATCCTGGGAACCTGCTGAATATGTCCACGCTCCTCGCCTAATCAAAAGATTTCACCGAACATTTCCTGACAAGCCAAAACCCCCGGAGAAGCCCGGTTTGGGAGGGGCCTTGAGGGGGGGGTACTGTCATGATCTCTGCTTCCAAAAGGTCAGGGTTTTCCCAACTCCCTTGGAAGCAGATCCATAACCCAGGTTCCGAGTGCCAACCAGTCCCAATTGGGACCTTTTGGACCCAGTCCTGGCGCCAGTGGCACCAGGCTCATAAATATGCCCAGTCCCAGCGCTGGAAGCGCCGGGCTCATAATGCTTGGGTGGACTTACCTGCAGCAGACCATGCTGCTTACTTGCCTGCCAGTTGAGCCTCTGATCCTCTTCTGTTTGGAACTACTTTTCCTGTTGGGTGGGGCTGGAGCCACTCCCTAGATTTAGAACACTGGAACTCTTCTGGAAGGCAGGAACTCTTTTCTTACCAGGAACTCTTTTCTTACTTAGGCGTGGCTGTGGAAGGAGACACCTAAGCACTACAGGAGGCTATTTAAACCACACCCGGTGGATGAATCTTGCTTTGCATTATTCTGCACCCTCTGCAGCAGGACGCTCATCGTGTCTTCTGCATCCAGTCCTGGGCCTAAGGAAAAAGGCTTACCATCCTGAATCCAGTCTTCAGCAACACCTATAAAGACAAGAAAGAACAGGTTAGCATTCCGGCATCTGAAAGGCAAAAGCTTACCTACTCTTCGTGCGCTCCGGAGGTCTTCATACTGCATTCCGGCATCTGAAAGACAAAAGCTTACCAACTCTTCGCACGCTCCGGAGGCCTTCGGCGCTGCATCCGCATCTGAAAGACAAAACAAGGTGCGTTTAAAGACATTGGGGAACTTTAATACTCACGTGCCATTACTCCTTTCCACATCTAATCCAGTGGGTATTCCGGCACCCTGCAGCCGCTCCGAACTCGTACCTGCAAAATAAAAAGACAGTTAGAGCGCATCGTGAAACAGGCAACAAGCGCTTACTCACGTGCTTCCAGGCGCTTCTATTCATCACACGGGCTCCATCTACAACTCACTTCAGCCCGTCATCCGCCATCGCCGGAACCCTGCAAAACAAGAGACATCATTACTAAAGACTTTAAAAAGACATTTGAATGACTCGAAACTTACCGTTCGTGCAGTAAACGACGGACAGCAGTCCTCTGAAGTCAAGAGGCCTGTGCTACCTATCCAGTGAAGAAACTGGCTACAGCACCCTGCCCCGAGGCAGATGGAGAGCTTGGCATTCACTTACCTAAGGTGAGAGCGTTAACCTTTGGGGGTCTACAGGAGAGGAGAAGAGGAAAGAGATAGGGACACCCCAATAACCCCAGTTCATTAACCCCATATTTTCTATCTGCCGACATCTTACTCTACACGTCAGGCATACAGTGCACAGAGGTCCATCCCAAAGAGCCAACCGGGTGCTACACATCACCTTTGAAGATACGGTAGTCGCCCAGTCAAGACCGGCGCCTCTGCGAGAATCAGGTGAGCGTTACAGCAGGTGTCAAAGTGGTTTGGAAAGTGGTCTGCTGTGGGGACTCACCAGCAAAGTCTTTCTTCCCTCACTATTGTTTTGAGAAGGAGGAGCCAGTAGCAGTGCAGTAAACAGTACAGCATAAAATTGTCAGTTACGCATGGAGTGCCATGCGGGTGTCAAAATGGTTGTGAAAGTGGTCTGCTGTTGGGACTCACCGGCAAAGTCTGTCTTCCCTCACAATTGGTTTGAGAAGGAGGAGCCAGTAGCAGTGTGGCAAGTAGCACAGCTTAAAACTGGCAGTTATGTGTGAACCGCCACAAAGGTGCCAAAGTGGTTGTTAAAGTGGTTTGCTGTGAGGACTCACCGGAAAAGTCTATCTTCCCTCACCATTGCTTTGAGATGGAGGAGCCAGTAGCAGTGTGGCAAGCAGTATGGCTTAAAACCGGCAGTTACGTGTGGAGCATGATGCAGGTGTCAAATTGGTTGTGAAAGTGGTCTGATGTGGGGACTCACTGGCAAAGTCTGTCTTCCCTCACCATTGCTTTGAGAAGGAGGGGCCAGTAGCAGTGTGTCAATCAGTGCAGCTTAAAACCAACAGTTATGCATGGAAAGCTGAGCAGGTGTCGAAGTGGTTGTGAAAGTGGTCTGCTGTGGGGAACCACAGGCAAGTCTGTCTTCCCTCACCATTGTGTTGAGAAGGAGGAGCTAGTAGCAGTGCGGCAAGCAGTACAGCTTAAAACGGCAGTAACGCGAGGAGTGCCGCGCGGGTGTCAACGTGGTTGTGAAAGTGGTCTGCTGTGGTCCGCTGGAGGTCAGTGGGGGAAGCCACTCTCTACAAATTGATTGGAGTTACACCAATAGGTATGTGTTGGTTTTGGTACATAACTTATGCTGCAATAAGTTGTTAAATCAGTTTCCTGCTTTCTGTGTGACCTGGAACTTCTTAGCCCGCTTCCCAATGTTGACTTATACACAAGTCTTGACCACCTAAACGATACCAGGCAAGACCAGAGGTCAGTCTAAAGCATACAATTTGCACAAGGACATGCCGTACAAAAAGGTGAACACATGTTCACATGCTACTAGCACTGAGCTGATAGGTTCCACTCCCATTAGTCTACTTGAAGTTGTAATAACGCTGTTTCTGGATAGATCTCTCCAGGGTCAAATTATGTCATATTTTGGCTGTGAATCTGCATAAATTACTGAGAGGGTGCAGAAAGTGAGCTGCATTGATTTACTAACTATTCTGATTGATGAAGAACCGTCCAGGAGTGAAAATCCATTAATGCTTGGGATTGACAATAACCATTCCCTGCTTTTTCTGTGTTATTCACTACAAGGGGCAGTTTAAAACCCTTGTGATCATCATGATTCAGTGCTATCAAATGAGGGAGCTCCACCTGTAATACAGCTTCTCTCATCCCCGGCAGTCTCTTAGGCAGGAAAGTCACTGAGGATGTCACTGATCCCTGACCTATATTATGTTACAGAAGTAGACCTACCTGCAAGGGATTTCGAAGAGCCTGGTCATGTCAGTGCTGCAAACACAAGCATTGGGAGTTACTCAGCAGATCTTAACATTGGTGCAATGCATTAAGCTGTGAAAATTCTTCTCAACCTTTTTGTCCATATACACAAGGACTTGCAAGATCAGGGTGTGACCCTGAAACTATTCATGCCACAATTTGCAAAGTCTAGCTTGCCCACAAACACTGTAGTAAATGTCAATCGCAATGACATTGATGTTGTAGAGGTCATAGAGGGGCCTGCGACTGATGATAATGAAGGCGGTCTGAGTCCTTCCTTGACAGGTTGTACTTTTGGGGCTCTGCCCTCCCCTATCAATCATATAAAGAACAGTGCCGAGCAAAACAAGCAGCACACCCTGAGGCATATAATGTTTCTGTGTTGTAACCAGTTGAGGCTCAGTACTGTTACAGCTCACTGAACTATATTAAAGTGGGGCATATACAAAATTTTAAAAAAAACAGAAGAGAAGAGAGTCACGTCGGAATGCTAGACAACGGAAATGTGTGGGTACCTTCACCAGCTGGTTGGTGAAGAAGGTGATGGCAGCACCGGTTGTGGGGGCAGATGTACCACCTACCGGAAACCCACTACCTCTGACCACAGTTGCAGACAGAGAGCCTGGTCTTGTCGATCAGGTGATGAGTAAGGCAGCCCCCATTGCGGAACTAACTGACAAGGAGCTACCTGTAACAAATGCATTAATCTTAAATATTTTATTGTCAAAATCATCTTGGGACTACAAATATCTGAACCATATCGCTATGCTGACGCTATTGGCTAAAATACCCTCTTTGAGGATTCTCAGCTCTACTGACTTTGATTTCATTGAGCAATCAGTAGTAAATGGAAGACAACTAACTTGTTTTTTTTGTTGCCAAGTGGACACAGCTACCCTGATACGGTCACATACATTGACGTTTAGACCTCTTGGTTATTATTTGGACACTAAGATCCCTGAAGTAATTCCATCTATTTGTTGTATGAACTGCCCGAAATAACGGAACAGGGGTAAAGTGACAAAGACTGTTGAGACTCTACAAAAACCCTTACCTATGGTTAACTCACAAGGCTGGGAATGGTGAAAGAGCTTTCTTCCTCAGCAAAGCTGCTGAGCTGGAAAACTAGAGGCTATTGTCATCTGTTTTCTGTAGAGGGCTGTTTACCATTACTGTTGGTGCAAGACATTATTATGTGTCAGGAGACAAGGTTAACTGACAATGTTTATATTGAAGGATACAAAATACATCAAGTCATGGCAAAGAAAGGTGCATTGTGGAGAGCATGTAAGGGTCTCATCACTCGGGTGCAGAAATCTATGGGGTCACAAATGCTAAGTACTAGCACCTATGAAGATAATGTGATGGCTGTCGAATTCAATCTAAAAGCTGATCAAGAATGTAAAAGTTTGCTCTTGATAAATGTGTATGATCCCCTGGGGGAAATAGTACTGCATTAAGGATGATGTTTTGTGGGCTTGAGGGGTGAAAGCGGAAATGAGCTGATCCTAATAGGAGGAGATTTAAATGCTCACTGTGTAGACAATGTCCTCAGTTTTTCATTTGAGAATATCACCCCATAGTCCACGCTGCTGCAACAGAAAGAGAATGGACATTGGCATAAGTGGCTATATTACTTCAGGGAATGGGAACTGGTACTCCTGAATGGTCGAGCCAGTAGTCATGTCCCATGTAGAGGTTGTGGAGAAGTGGCCACAGTTGGTCAACCCTGGACTACCTATTCGATAGTAATGACATCTTAGAATGTGTACAATCTCTCGAAATATCTCCCCATTTTCATAGTGATCATTCACCCTTGAGCTTAATTTCACTCCTGACCATTGAAGACATCACTGGCTCCATGCTCAAAGACTTTGTTGTTAGTCAATCTGGAAATTCTATTTGATGGTCTGGTGTTAGCATTGACAGGGTAAACAGTGGGTACAGAATGTAGGTAGAGCCTGTTGGCAGGCTTATAAATCCTTATGTGCAGATGAGATGGAGCACTGGATAAGTGTCTTCATGGCTGATGTGGCGTCCATCAAACCGGGCTGAACCTTGACTGTGGTTAAGGATCACAGGAATCCATTTGATGTCCAGATCTGAAATTCTAAACATACTATGCACAGAGAATTGCATGATTTCAGGAAGAGAGTTTCCTCTGGCACATAACTTCACCATCAAAGAAGCATAATTAAAAATCCCTATCATAGATGGCTAAAGGATTGGAAACACTCAGGAGAAAACACACAATGGCAGCAGTTGACATGTGTTTTAAGTAGCAGAAACACAAGGACCATATGGCAGCTATTAACTGCTGCAAAAAGGTTCTAAGGAACCAATATTTTAGACCCTATTGGGGAGGGGCATGGTTGGATTACATCGGTGGGAAAATGAGGTCCCTACCAAACACCCCAATCCTAGGTGACACCATGTACAGTGAGCGTTGGCCGATTGATACATCGGTTGACACTTTACTGGCAGCTATTAAATATTTAAAATCTTGCCGGGCCCCTGGTCCTTACTGGGTTGCAAACGTGGTTCTCAAAAGGGACCCATCTGCTTGGGCTCCCTTTTTGGGAGCACTATTTGACAGTGTATTTTGTGAGCATATAATTCCGACCACTTGGCGGCAGTCTGTGTTTGCTCCTGTTTACAAAAAGGGCAACAGCAATAAACCGGAAAATTACAGACTGTTGTCCATGTTGGACCTGACTTGCAAAATGTTTTATTGTCTGGTATTGAAGGAGCAACAGGCCTTGGTAAAGTCTGAAAACATCTTGCCCGGTCTTCAAATGGGATTTTCACCTGGCTCCTCTACTACACACAGTATATGTATGCTCGACTGTTCGATCCTGGAGGGCTCACAGAGGGACACCCCGGTGCTATACGTAACATTTTTCAACTCTCGGTCAGCTTATGGCCTGGTAAATAGATCCCGGCTCTGGAACAAAATTATGTCTTTGGGATGCCTGGGGTAGTTACTGACCATAGTGAAGAAACAAGTGCCGGAGTCACTCCCCTGCTGTCAATACTATACATCTCTGACCTCCCTGAGAGGATGTTGGCTAGTTCAAACTGTCTAGCTAAGATCGGAAGGACGAGGGTAGCCAGCATGTTGTATGCTGATGACCTCGTAATTCTTGATCACACTCCCTGGATCCAGATCTATGCTCATGGACTTAGCAGTTTATGCTAAGGAGAATGAGCTGGTGGTCAATATTGAAAAATACAAAATACTCTTAGTTGCTGGGAAGAAAGTAAATAGATTGAAACTCGATTCCAGTCTGGGTAACATAGAGTATGTTGACAACTAGCCCTACCTTGGGTTGGAAATGAGTGCTGATAATAACTGCTCTCATATTGTTGCAAACAGAAAGAGAAAATCTACCTTATTGACCCACTTGTTCAGTCGCTTTGCCCATCAGATGTCAGGTTACCTTGGAGGGGATACTAATACTTTACAGGCAGTATTTCTGTCTGTTAATAATATAAAGTATTGAGGTGCCAAATATGAAAGACCTGAGATGGTTAAACAGACTTGAGGGATCCTTCTGGAGGAAGTTATTGAAACTAAGAGATTGTTCCCTATGGAACTGTTGCATCTGTAGCTGGGTCTGATTTCATTGGGTGGCATGGTGGAAAGGAAAAGGGGTGAGTTATATTAGAAGGCCAAGATGACACCACCCTGTCCTGTCTTCAAAATGTTAGGGGCTAATTGTGGGAGAGGCCACACTAGGAGCAAAACATTCGACAACCATGTGATGACTCATTTTCAAGCTATACATTGGTACACCAATTGGGAAACTACGGAAGGGTACTTGACCTTGAAATCATCATTTAAAGATAAATTTGATTTGGTGGACTGGAATTAAAACTAAAAACGTATTTTTACTATGAAAAGTCTAAAATGTACATCCAGGGTGGTCCATAGATCCAAAAAAACTCAACCTTATATTACTTTGAACCCAAAGCTGGAGGTTTGCAGGCTAATGTTGTGTCTTCGTACCGACCAGTTGCCATTGTTATCTGTTTCGAGTGCACACATGAAACTAGTGCCAGAGGATAGGATGTTCCGGGTGTGTAAGAGTCATGGGACTATGGAAACATCAAAACACCTGTTCACAGATTTTATGTCCCTAAGTGCCTTCTACATGTGTACATAGGAGACCTTTCTTCATCATTACTACCCCATTAAATCTGACTTTTGGATGTATTGTTTGAATTCACCCTCGCTTTCAGTCCATCTTGCACTTTAAAGGGTTTGGAATTTGATATCAAAGAAACTCCCTATTGGCATAAAATAATGTTAATCTTTGAGGGTGTTTTCAAATTCCCATAATGATTGTCACTTTCTTTTGTTCAATACTGACAACCTAATCTTGAAGAATGTATATGACTTGCATATAGCTATAATTTAATCATAAAGATTAAATGCCTTTTTACAGCTTGTCATATTCATGTATTTTGAGTTCTGCTATTTGCTGGTATTGTCAAATGTACTCCATCTTAGAGATGTCTATTTGTCTAGATCCTAAAGCATGAATAAGTATGGCCAAGGAATGGCAGTTTGTGAGGCGTCTTCAATTGAAAAACCTGAATATCTTTGTGTGTCCTGTTGACACACATTCTACAGAAGACAAGTACAAAAAGTCTACATAGAAGACAAGGTAACAGACTCTGCAGATGATGTTTGGAAGAACCTTTATCTGTATGTGTTTGTAGTGGGGCGATTCACTGCAAGTGCGGCACTATTTGTGTGCAGATACTTTTTCAGTGCAATGACAAGGGGAAAGAATCCTTCAAGAGGCATTTGAACAACATGGACGTACCTGAATTTCCTGTTGTGCTTTAAAATGTGAACATGTTTGAGGTGATTACATTGGAAACTGTTCATCTTTTTCAGGTTATTGTCTGGCTACAAACAAAGACATTGAGACTCCCTAAAAAGTCATTAGTGCAAGGTGTGAAAGGTCAAGTAGTCTATTTACCTCTACATTTGCAAGAAAGCGAAAACAATCTGGGGTAAAAAAAAATACATTAATGGTTCTTTGTTTGTTTTGGTTAATGGTGTTGCTACAAAATATAAACAAGTATGGCAACAGTTTATAGAGAACACAAAAGTAAAGAAAGCTTTACAGTTTCTAGTTAATCACAAGGAATTGTATAACTTCAAACTTCATGTACCAGACTTGTCCACACTCTTGATGTTGGATTGCCAGAGAAGAACAGTAAAGGTCAGTTTCAGCATCTTACTGTTGTTGAAAAAGCATTACACTATTCATCCCATACACTCACGAGAATTGATGGGTGACTGTCTTGAATTATATCAAATGAAGCAAATGAATGGAGCACCAGTCAGTGCCTGGGGGGGGGGGCAACCTCTAGAAGCTTGTTGTTTTTGTATGCTTTATCCCACTGGAAAAGGTGGCACAAGGGGTGATCGGAAAGCTCCCATTTCCTTCTCTGAATACCCTTGTAAACATATGTATTCTGAGGATTTCCGCCTTCCTTTGCACCAATATTGAATACATTGTTCACTTGCTCTTTCAAAGTGAATTTTCATTACTGTCCTATTCTGTTGCTCATACACTTCAAACAGGAACTAGATTTCAAAATGTTTCTGCTAATGAGATGTACAAGTGGTAAAACAAAAGATTACCGATATCCTTGCCACTATGTGATGAAACAAGGCATATTGGTATAGAAGACATTCTGAGGTTCAATGAAAGCTCTGAAACATGTGTCCTCCTACTTAGTTTGTGACTTTAGGTTGTGCAAAGTATGGCTTGGATGATCTTGCAGACTGGTTTCAAGAAAGTAGTCCAACTAAGGAAGGTATACCAAACATGACACTAGCAGAATTGTGTGCCATGGACCCTGTTACTGTGTCTAGATATATTTCAACAATGATTTTTAGCAATGGTATGTTACTTGCAATACAAAAAATGGTCAGCTAGGCACTGTGGAACATATGCTTTTGTGGGTTAAAGAGGTTCCACAATTTGGGAAAGATAGTGATAGATGTGCTTTATAAAAATATGTCTCTTGATCCCTGATCAGAATGTCAATGCAGATGTACGGAATAATGTGGAAAGGTCCCAATGGGCATGTGTGGAAAGTACTATCACAGAATTTTTGAAAGGAAAGTACACTACTAAGTGCGGATTTGGATTTCCTAAGCCTGTTTCACCAGTTACTCAAGCAAATAGTGTTTTTAGATCTGTTTGACACACTTTAGCTCGCAAATCACTCAAGAATACATATCACATAAAAAGAGACAAGGAATGCCAATTTTTAACTTGTTATTGCTCAGCTTTGGAATGCCAATACTGATGTATAGAATATTGCTGATAACACAGCAGCTGTAGCTAGCTATGTTACAGCATACTTGACTAAATCTTCAAAGGGCAATGCAGCAAAGGTTTGGGATGACTTATCTGTCAGTCTAGAAAAATTAGACACCCCTCAAACGGAAGGCAATGCAGGATAATTGGTTGGCCGAAGACAACCCGCCTCATTTAAAGTGTTAAGAATATATGCTCATTAGTCATTACATAATTACTAGCTCAACTAGAGTGAGGCCATTTTAAGATGACCAGAATCGCCATTTTGTTTTCTCTCTCTGTTCTCTCTAACACTGCTACTTTGCCTTATGTAAAACTGCTTTGCTGTAGATATTATTCCGCTTCAATGGTCCAAACTTACTAAAGACATGTTGAAACATTACGCTGGAGAGCCATACAGAAATGCCCGGTTCTCTCCCTCACATATCCTTGAAAGCAAGGAGCAAGGCATTTTAATCAGTACACGGATGCCAGCGAGTCTCCTTAAAAGAATAGCAATGTACGAAACTAATATTAAAGGGTTTGAATTATGTTATTCTTTACGGCCCCCCCTTCTGAGCACTGTGAGGCCCCAGAGAGCAAGCTGACATCTAGAGCGTGAATCGAAACCAGGAAATAGTAAGGCCTGGAATGTGCCAGTCCCCTACGCGCAGCTTGCCCATAAAAAACAAAAGCGCTGTATTCTCTCAAATAACGAATGGTGGCTGTAAATTCGAGATTGCAAACTGTCACTAAATATGGTGGTCTAAGGTGTCATTCGTCACCATGGTCAATCATCGCCTCAAATTCAAAGGGAATGAATTAGGGGCGGCATCAAATGTGACATTGTTAGGGAGAATTCTCTGTTTAGGCTGAATTTCCTAACCTGGTGAGTCCCCCAGCAGCTTTGCTGGATTTCTGGAGTTTGTTTTATTCCATCCTGCCAAGAGTGAGACTCGTTTCTCCCACTCTTGGACATGAATGTGGTTAATTCCTTTGAATGTCAATGTGTTCTATGGGCTATGGGGTCTTTTACTCTATAGGGTCTCATATGTTTTGCAATGTGTGTTACAATGCACCCTCCGTGCCGTAACACCGGGGCATCCTAGAGGACCCCCACCATAGACTCCATACCCGGGAACTGACTACTGTCTCCCCGGGCATGTAAAGTCACCATTGGCTTTACTGGACCTAAATTTACTAACAGAACTAGTGCAAACCATCCTATTGTGGACGTACTGGTAGGGTTAATTCGATTACCCCTGGGTCTGTTATTCGAGGGGGCACTGTCCCGTCCCCCCTCGTCGAGATTTGGCTGTTGGCAGTGGAAACTACTTGTTATATTCGACCCCGAATATAACTCTATGGGATTCTTCCCATTGTTGGAGGTTAACACTTTTTCTCGTTAGTCTCTAACATGCCACCGGTTTATTTGTCTTAAACAAATCTATCGGTTGGTATTTTCTGCCAGAACTCGGTTTTTAAAATGGCATCTGTGTTCGTCTCTGTGACTCCTAAACCAAAGGTTTAGGCCTTTGTTCCACTTTTGGCGGGCTTATGCACAGAAGCCCTCCAAAGTGGTGCCATTCTGTCTGGGTACCACAGGGAGTGTGGGAGGGGGTTTAGGCACCCTGGACCTAGTTGCCTTGCCAACTCAAGTCGCACTCTGGTGTGATTGGCCCAAGTGGTGAGTCACCCCGCTCACCACTTAGCGTGTTGTGATTGACAGCTAGGCTGAATGAATGGGGGTTTCTGCATAAAAGCAAGCATTTTGGGACTGGATCTTCAGAAGTCGCCAAAGGACCTAAGAATCCGACGAGGGTAAAGCTGAGCCGACCTGCAACGACGACACCTCCGGTGGAGCCCTGCTGAACAGACTCACCACTTCCCGACGACAGAGGAGATCTCCCCGCTGGAGAGTCTTCTTCCCCTGACTGGTGGGCACAACCAGTCCCCTTTACTTTTTCTTCGCTTCCAGGGCGTAGTGGTCGAATTGCCCGTGCTGAGCACCCCGGTAACCGGATAGCCACTAGCCCCTACCGCAACCAAAAGGTGGTGCCTTGTGACGGAGCACTCCGCGGCTGGTCTCTTCCCTGGTGATGCAACGATCTTCAACTTTCCTTCGACGACGAGATCATCTCTTCTCTTGGCAAAGCCCCGACTTGCATCCACCACCAGGAACAACTGCCCCCACCGGAGCTGTCTCTCCACATACAAGGTACCGTGTCCGCCTGGCTTCCCTCGTGACGGTTAGCGTGAGGTGTCTTAATCCTCGCCTCTCCATTGGGTCGCCTCCAAGCTTTCTTAACTTTCTGTTCTGAACTGGTCCAATCTTTCTGTGACAATTTGCGCCAAAGACTAGAAGTGCATTTGCACTGTGATACTTTTTGGGACATATCGCCTTGCCTCTCTCCGAGTGGGCCTGGCCTCTGAACTTTGCGATCTACAGTTGACCCTGCCTTACTTGCCTTGCATTTGTTCGTAAAAGTATTGGTACCGAGTTGATTTCATACCCCGCCTTTTCTCTCCCATCCTAACGAATATTAGAGTGCCATCTAGGTTAAAGCATTCACCTCTGTCTGCAAATAAGTGGTGCCGTTGTATCTAGACTTGTCGAACTATTATTAGAGGGATTGATTTACTTATAGTAATTGTAATTGAAGTTGTTTGCCGTATTAGTGCCAGAGTGTTTTCATAGATGTGTTGTTATAAATAAATACCTATATAGCTTTACACCCAAGCTCTGTTCCGTGTTTGCTTGTTCTACTGTGTAAATTGCCCTATTTTGTATACTCCACATACTGCCTAACTTTTCTTGAGAGAGGTCTGACTGCTCAGCCACAGCTACCAGGTGAATCTGTGTAGTACAGACAGCTACCAAGTGGGTTTACTGCCAACACCTGTAAGCCTAAATCTTTTGCAGTGGTCCCAGAGGGAACTGCACAGGTTTTCCCCTTAACACTGGTGTACAGCGGTGGGATTTGTATCGAGTATACAGTTTAGAGTGCTTTTCAACACTTTAGGATAACTAACCACAAAGCTTAGCGCTAAAAAGCAACTTTCAGAAACATATCTACTATGGAAGAAAACTCTCAGAGTTGTTTCGCATACCCCCAGACCTCCTAGTAAACGGTTACAGGAGCTAACCAGACCTGCAAGGGAGAAGACCATGCGAGGTACTCTCCAGGAGATGATGAAGAAAGAAATCACTCCTGCTCCACTGGAATTGTCAGCTGCTGTCTCCAAGAAATCAGAAGCGAAAGGGAAACCTAAGACTTCTATACCGAAACCAGCAGCCAGCATTTCAGTGCAGGCAACAAGGACTTCCCCGCGGTTGTCCAAAGTTACACCCGTAACTCCAACTCCAGTTGCGACTGAGAGGGAGGTACAACCCTGTGTGGTAGAATTAGACTCTGAAGAAGAGCTCATGGAAATCCAGGAACTCATTGGAGATCTGGATCCTGTTGACCATCCTGAGCTGCAGTCTTTACTGGCAGAAGGTGGACCCAACAGGGCGGACTTCAGTAAGGGACAGAGGGAATGTCCAACTCTGGAAGGTCTTCGCCACCAGGCAGAAGCTCAGGCTGAAGGGCAAGAGCCTGGGAAATACAGGTTGCACTGGGAAGATGGCCTCTTCTACAGTGAACCGACAGAGTCTGCACCTGGAGACTGCAAACGGCTTGTAGTACCCCAAGAGAACAGACCACAGTTCTTGCAGTTAGCCCACGAGATTCCTTTGGCTGGTCACTTGAGTTTCAAGAAGACCAAGGAAAGGCTCTCTCTCTACTTTTATTGGCCAAAGATGTGGGCCTAAGTAGAAAAACACTGCAGGAGTTGCCACACCTGCCAGACCTCTGGTAAGGTGGGCTCCAAGAATCTGGCACCTTTAGTGCCTCTCCCAGTAGTGGGAGTCCCATTTGAGAGAGTAGGGATTGACATTATTGGTCCCCTTGATCCTCCAACCTCCTCAGGCAACAGGTTTATACTTGTTGTAGACCATGCTTCTAGGTATCCTGAGGCAATTCCTATGAGGACTGTTACAGCTCTGGCTGTGGCTAAGGCCCTCCTTGGTATTTTTACCAGGGTCGGGTTTCCTAAGGAAGTAATCTCTGACAGGGGGTCAAACTTTATGTCCCACTACATGAAAGCCATGTGGAAAACCTGTGGAGTTACTTACAAGTTCTCAACAGCTTACCACCCAAAAACCAATGGGTTGGTATAAAGGTTCAACCGAACCATGAAGAGCATGATAGGTGCTTTAGAAGAACCCCTTAAATGAAAGTGGGACCTTCTACTGCCATGCCTTCTCTTTGCTTATAGAGAAGTCCCTCAGGAGGGAGTAGGTTATTCTCCCTTTGAGCTTCTCTATGGTCATCCCGTCAGAGGTCCATTGGCCCTGATTAAGGAGGGGTTGGAGAGTGCTCCTTCCCCCAAGCCAGTCAGAGTGACTGACTACGTGATAGGTCTCCGGAGGAGAATGTCGCACATGATGACGGAAGCAAGAGATAACTTGAAAGCTGGACAAGCTTTGGTCAAGCACTGGCATGATCAAAAAGCTAACATGGTTGAGTTCACTCAAGACCAGCTAGTTCTCGTTATGATCCCAACAAGGCAGAGGGCCTTGCAAGACAAATGGGTGGGACCCTTCAGAGTTGTGGGTAAACTTGGAGAGGTCAACTATCTGGTGGACTTGGGCAATCCCAAGGAGGCTCCGACAGTCTTCCACACCAACCGACTCAAAGCGTATCTCTCAAAACCTGATGTAGGAGCGTTGCTTCTAGCATCATCAGAGGAAGAAGTAGAGAGTGAAGCTCTTCCTGATCTCCTCAGAGGCTTACCTTTAGACGAAAAAATTGAAGGAGTGAATCTATCTTCAAATCTGACACCCGAGCAACAAGAAGAGTGAAAATCTATGTTGAATCAGTTTGCCCCTCTGTTCTCGCTTTCACCAGGCTTGACCCCTTCGGGCCAGCATGACATACTCACTGGTGACTGCCAGTCAAAAGCAGAGGATACCGAATGTCAGAAAACGTACAAACCCACATCAAAGGTGAGGTCAGCAAGATGCTTGATCTCGGGGTAATAGAGCCCTCTACTAGTCCATGGTCTAGCCCAGTTGTGTTAATACCAAAGGCAGTATCTAAAGAACTTAGATTCTGCGTGGATTATAGAGCTCTTAATGCAGTCACCAAGACTGATGCCCACCCTTTGCCAAGAACTGATAAATTGGTGGATAAACTTGGTTCAGCCAAGTTCCTCAGCAAATTTGACTTGACGTCAGGCTATTGGCAAATAGCCCTGACAGACCATGCCAAGGAGAAAACTGCATTTTCTACCCCCGTTGGCTTATACCAGTTTAAGGTAGTGCCTTTCGGATTGAAAAATGCACCTGCTACATTTCAACGGATGGTAAACCAGGTTCTGAATGGGATGCAGGACTTCTGCATGGCATACTTGGATGACATAGCAGTGTTCAGCAATTCCTGGGAAGAACATGTAACCCACCTATGAGGTGTTTTGCAGGCTCTTGGACGAGCCAATCTGACCATAAAGGCGAGTAAATGCCAAATTGGACAGAGCAAGGTAGTCTATCTTGGGCATGAGGTAGGAGGTGGAGAAATAAGGCCTTTGCTCAGTAAGATTGAAGCTGTGCAAAATTGGACAACACCTACTACTCAGACCCAGGTGAGAGCCTTCTTAGGTCTCACTGGGTATTACAGGAATTTCATTGAGAACTATGGGACCATAGCTTCTCCTCTGAATGTCATCTCCTCTCCCAAATTTCCTAAAAAGTTTAGATGGAACGAGGAGTGCACTCAGGCCTTTGAAAACCTGAAAAAGGCTCTTTGCCAAGCCCCAGTACTCAGAGCTCCTGATTACCACCAAACTTTCATTGTGCAGACAGATGCTTCTAATGTAGGAATAGGTGCCGTACTCAGTCAACTGGATGGGAAAGGTAGGGAGCACCCCGTTTGCTTCATCAGCCGCAAGCTGAAGGATCCTGAAACAAGGTGGGCAACAATCGAAAGAGAATGCTTTGCTATCGTGTGGGCTCTCAAGAAGTTTAGGCCATACTTGTATGGTTCTACTTTTGTCATTCAGACTGACCACCAACCCTTGAGATGGTTAATGCAAATGAAAGGGGAAAACCCAAAACTACTGAGATGGTCGATCTGCCTGCAAGGGTTTGATTTCACCATTGAGCACAGGTCAGGGTGTCACCACCAAAATGCTGATGGTCTCTCTAGGATGTATGTCATCGACTAGAGGTATGAGATTCATCCAGGAGTGGATTAAATCCTCCTGTCCCTTAGTCTGGGGGGGGGGGGGCGAGTGTTAGGGAGAATTCTCTGTTTAGGCTGAATTTCCTAACCTAGTGAGTCCCCCATTAGCTTTGCTGGATTTCTGGAGTTTGTTTTTGTCCATCCTGCCAAGAGTGAGACTCTTTTTTTTCCCACTCTTGGACATGAATGTGGTTAATTCCTTTGAATGTCAATGTGTTCTATGGGCTATGGGGTCCTTTACTCCATAGAGTCTCATGTTTTACTATGTGTGTTACACCGCACCCTCCGTGCCGTAACACTGGGGCGTCCTAGAGGATCCTCACCATAGACTCCATACCCTGGGACTGACTACTGTCTCCCAGAGCATGTAAAGTCACCATTGGCTTTACTAGACCTAAATTTACTAACAGAACTAGTACAAACCATCCTATTATGGACGTACTAGTAGGGGTAATTCGATTACCCCTGGGTCTGTTATTCGAGGGGGCACTGTCCCATCCCCCTCGTCGAGTTTTGGCTGGTGGCAGTGGAAACTACTTATTATATTCGACCCCGGATATAATTCTATGGGATTCTTCCCATTGTTGGAGGCTAATACTTTTTCCTGTTAGTCTCTAACATACTGTCGGTTTATTTGTCTTAAATAAATCTACAGGTCTGGATTTTCTGCCAGAACTCGGTTTTTAAAATGGCGTCTGTGTTCGCCTCTGTAACTCCAAACCAAAGGTTGAGCCCTTTGTTTCACTTTTGGCGGGCTTCTACACAGAAGCCCTCCAAAGTGGTGCCATTCTGTCTGGGTACCACAGGGGGTGTGGGAGGGGGTTTAGGCACCCTGGACTGGGTTGCCTTGCCAACTCAAGTCGCACTCTGGTGTGATTGGCCCAAGTGGTGAGCCACCCCGCTCACCACTTAGCGTGTTTTGATTGACAGCTAGGCTGAATGAATGGGGGTTTCCTGCATAAAGGCAGGGCTTTTGGGACTGGATCTTCAGAAGTCGCCACAGGACCTAAGAATCCGAAGAGGGTAAAGCTGAGCCGACCTGCAACGACGACACCTCCGGTGGAGCCCTGCTGAACCGTCTCACCAATTCCCAACGACAGAGGAGATCTCCCAGCTGGAGAGTCTTCTTCCCCTGACTGGTGGGAACAACCAGTCCCTTTGCTTTTTCTTCGCTTTCAGGGCGTAGTGATCGAATTGACCGTGCTGAGCACCCCGGCAACCGGATAGCCACTAGCCCGTATCACGTTCAAAAGGTGGTGCCTTGTGACGGAGCACTCCGCGGCTGGTCTCTTCCCTGGTGGTGCAACGATCTTCAACTTTCCTTCGACAACGAGATCATCTCATCTCTTGGCAAAGCCCCGACTTGCATTCATCACCAGGAACCACTGCCCCGCCGGAGCTGTCTCTCCACATACAAGGTACCGTGTCCGCCTGTTTCCCTTGTGACGGTTAGCGTGAGGTGTCTTAATCCTTGCCTCTCCATCGGGTCGCCTCCAGACCTTCGTGACTTTTTGTTCTAAACTGGTCCAACCTTTCTGTGACAATTTGCTACAAAGACTTGACGTGCATTTCAACTGTGATACTTTTTGGGACATATCGCCTTGCCTCTCTCCGAGTGGGTCTGGCCTCTGAACTTTGTGATCCACAGTAGACCCTGCCTTACTCGCCTTGCATTTGCTTCGTAAAAGAGTTGGTACCGAATTGGTTTCATATCCTGCCTTTTCTCTCCCATTCTAATGAATAATAGAGACACGGGGAATGAGCGGGGGGTAAAATGAGGGAGACACGGGGCATGAGCGGGGGGGTGGGGGGAACACAAGGTAAACACGGGGCATGAGCGGGGGGGTGGAGGTACAGAAGGGAAACACAGGGCATGAGTGGGGGGTGGGGGTACAGGAGGGAAACACGGGTCATGAGTAGGGGTGTGGGGGGTAACACAGGGGAAACACGGGGCATGAGCGGGGGGTGGGGAGAACATGAGGGAGACATGGGGCATGAGCGGGGGTGGGGGCAACAGGAGACACACGGGGCTTGAGCGGGGGGTGGGGAGAACATGAGGGAGACATGGGGCATGAGCGGGAGTGGGGGCAACAGGAGACACACAGGGCATGAGCGGGTGGTGAGGGGGTACATGAGGGAGACACGGGGCATGAGCGGGGGTGGGGGGAGAGGGTGGGGGGAACAGAGCACATGGGGCATGAGCGTGGGTGGGGGGAACAGGGTGCACATGGGGCATGAGCGGGGTGGGGGAACAGGGCGCACACATGGGGCATGAGCGGGGGTGGGGGAACAGGGCGCACACATGGGGCATGAGCGGGGGTGGGGGGTAACACGAGGGAGACACGGGGCATGAGCGGGGGGTAAAATGAGGGAGACACGGGGCATGAGCGGGGGGTGTGGGGAACACGAGGGAAACACGGGGCATGAGCGGGGGGGTGGAGGTACAGGAGGGAAACACAGGGCATGAGCGGGGGGTGGGGGTACAGGAGGGAAACACGGGGCATGAGCAGGGGTGTGGGGGGTAACACAGGAGAAACACGGGGCATGAGCGGGGGGTGGGGAGAACATGAGGGAGACATGGGGCATGAGCGGGGGTGGGGGCAACAGGAGACACACGGGGCATGAGCGGGGGGTGAGGGGGTACACGATGGAGACACAAGGCATGAGCGGGTGGTGAGGGGAACACGAGGGAGACACGGGGCATGAGCGGGGGGTGGGGGCAACAGGAGACACACGGGGCATGAGCGGGGGTGAGGTGGTACATGAGGGAGACACGGGGCATGAGCGGGGGTGGGGGGAGGGGGTGGGGGGAACAGGGCACATGGGGCATGAGCGTGGGTGGGGGGAACAGGGTGCACATGGGGCATGAGCGGGGGTGGGGGAACAGGGCGCACACATGGGGCATGAGCGGGGGTGGGGGAACAGGGCGCACACATGGGGCATGAGTAGGGGGTGGGGGAACAGGGCCCACACATGGGGCATGAGCAGGGGGTGGGGGGAAGGAGAGAGACATGGGGAATGAGCAGGTGGTGGGGGAACACGAGGGGGACAAGGGGCATGAGCGGGAGGGGGGTAACACGAAGGAAACACGAGGCATGAGCGGGGTGGGGGGAACACGAGGGAGACACGGGGCATGAGCGGGGGTTGGGGGAACACGAGGGAGACACAGGGCATGAGCGGGGTGGGGAGTAACATGAGGGAGACACGGGGCATGAGCGGGGGGTGGGGGGGTAACACGGGGCATGACGGGGGGGTGCGGGGAACATGAGGGAAACACAGGGCATGAGCAGGGGGGTGGGGGTACAGGAGGGAAACACGGGCATGAGCAGGGGGTGGGGGTACAGGAGGGAGACACGGGACATTACTGGAGGGTGGGGGAGAAACAGGAGACATGGGGCATGAGCGGGGGGGTACACAAGGGAAACACGGGGCATGAGCAGGGGTGGGGGGAACAGGGGAGACACGGGGCATGAGTGGGGGTTGCGGGAATAGGAGAGAGACACAGGGCATGAGTTTGGGTGGGGGGAACAGGGGAGACACGGGGCATGAGCGGGGGGTGGGGGATAACACAAGGGAGACACGGGGCATGAGCGGGGGTGGGGGGTAACAAAAGGGAGACACGGGGCATGAGCTGGGGGTGGGGGGCAACACAAGGGAGACACGGGGCATGAGCTGGGGGTTGGGGGTAACACAAGGGAGACACGGGCATGAGTGGGGGGGTGGGGGTACAGGAGGGAGACACGGGACATTACCGGAGGGTGGGGGGGGAAACAGGAGACATGGGGCATGAGCGGGGGGGTACACGAGGGAAACACGGGGCATGAGCGGGGTCGGGGGTACAGGAAGGAGACACGGGGCATGAGCAGGGGGGTGGGGGTAACACAAGGGATACACGGGGCATGAGCGGGGGTGGGAGTAACACAAGGGAGACACGGGGCATGAGCTGGGGGTGGGGGTAACACGAGGGAGACACAGGGCATGAACGGGGGTGGGGGGTAACACAAGGGAGACATGGGGCATGAGCGGTTGTGGGGGGTAACAAAAGGGAGACACGGGGCATGAGCTGGGGGTGGGGGCAACACAAGGGAGACACAGGGCATGAGCTGGGGGTGGGGGTAACACAAGGGAGACACCGGGCATGAGCAGGGGGTGGGGGGAACAGGGCACACCGGGCATGAGCGGGGGTGGGGGGAACAGGGAAGACACACATGTCATGAGCAGGGGGTGGGGGGGAAGGGGAGAGAGACACGGGGCATGAGCATTGGGGTGGGGGAACAGTAGGGCGACACAGGGCATGAGTGGGGGGTGGGGGGAAGGGGAGAGACACACGGGGCACGAGCAGGGGGTAGAGGGGAAGGGGAGAGACACACGGGGCATGAGCAGGTGGTGGGGTGAAGGGGAGAGACACGGGGCATGTGCGGGGGGTCGGGGGAGAGGAGAGACACACGGGGCATGAGTGGGGGGTGGGGGGAAAGGAGGGCACACACGGGGCATGTACGGGGGTGGGGGGAACAGGGCACACACGGGGCATGAGCGGGGGTGGGGGGAACAGGGGAGTCACGGGGCATTAGCGGGGAGGTGGGGGTAACACAAGGGAGACATGGGGCATGAGCGGGGGGCGTGGGGTAACAGGGGAGACAGGGCATGAGCGGGCGTGGGGGGTAACACAAGGGAGACACAAGGCATGAGCGGGGGTGGGGGTAACACGAGGGAGACACGGGGCATGAGCGGGGGGTGGGGGTAACACAAGGGAGACACGGGGCATGAGCGGGGGTGGGGAGTAACACAAGGGAGACACGGGGCATGAGCTGGGGGTGGGGGGTAACACAAGAGAGACACGGGGGATGAGCTGGGGGTGGGGGGTAACACAAGGGAGACACGGGGCATGAGCGGGGGCTGGGGGGAACAGGGCACACGGGGCATGAGCGGGGGGTGGGGGGAACAGGGGAGATACACAGGGCATGAGCAGGGGTGGGGGGAAAGGGGAGAGACACACAGGGCATGAGCAGGGGGGTAGGGGGGAATGGGAGAGAGCCACGGGGCATGAGCAGGGGGGTGGCGAGAACGGTAGGGAGACACGGGGCATGAGCGGGGGTGGGGGGAAGGGGAGAGACACACGGGGCATGAGCAGGGGGTGGGAGGAAGGGGAGAGACACAAGGGGCATCTGCGGAGGGTGGGGGGAAGGGGAGAGACACACGGGGCATGAGCGTGATGTGGGGGGAAAGGAGGGAGACACGGGGCATGAGCGGGGGGTGGGGGGAAAGGAGGGAGACACGGGGCATGAGCGGGGGTGGGGGAAGGGGAGAGAAACACGGGGCATGAGCGGGGGAAAGGGAGAGACACAAGGCATGAGCGGGGGGTGGGGGGAAGGGGAGAGACACACGGGGCATGAGCGGGGGTGGGGTGAAGTGGAGAGAGACACAGGGCATGAGTGGGGGGTGGGGGAAGGGGAGAGAGACACAGGGCATGGGCGGGGGTGGGGGGAAGGGGAGAGAGACACCGGCATGAGCAGGGGGTGGGGATGGAGGGGAAGGGGAGAGACACACGGGGCATGAGTGGGGGGTGGGGGGAAGGGGAGAGAGACACGGGGCATGAGCGGGGGGTGGGGGGCAGGGGAGAGACACGGGGCATGAGCGGGGGCCTGGGGGAGGGGAGAGACATGGGGCATGAGCGGGGGGTGGGGGGAAAGGGAGAGACACGGGGCATGAGCTTGGGGTGGGGGGGAAGGGGAGAGACATGGGGCATGAGTGGGGGGTAACACAAGGGAGACACGGGGCATGAGCGGGGGGTGGGGGGGTAACACAAGGGAGACAGCGAGCATGAAGCTGGGGGGTGGGGGGTAACATGAGGGAGACACGGGGCATGAGCGGTGGATGGGAGATAACAGGGGAGACAGGTCATGAGCGGAGGGTGGGGAGAACAGGGGAGACACAGGGCATGAGCGGGGGTTGGGGGGAAGGTGAGAGAGACACGGGGCATGAGCGGGGGGTGGGGGGAAGGGGAGAGACACACGGGGCATGAGCGCGGGGTGGGGGAAGGGGTGAGATACAGGGCATGAGCGGGGGGTTGGGGGAGAAGGGGAGAGAGACACGGGGCATGAGCGGGTGGTGGGGGGAGAGACACTGGGCATTAGCGGGTGGAGGGGAGGGACACATGGGGCATGAGCGGGGGGTGTGGGGTAACAGGGGAGACACGGGGGATGAGCTGGGGGTGGGGGGTAACACAAGGGAGACACAGGGCATGAGCGGGGGCTGGGGGAACAGGGCACACGGGGCATGAGCGGGGGGTGGGGGGAACAGGGGAGACACACAGGGCATGAGCGGGGGTGGGGGGAAAGGGGAGAGACACTCGGGGCATGAGCAGGGGGGTAGGGGGGAATGGGAGAGAGCCACAGGCATGAGCAGGGGGGTGGGGAGAACAGTAGGGAGACACGGGGCATGAGCGGGGGGTGGGGGGAAGGGGAGAGACACACGGGGCATGAGCAGGGGGTGGGGGGAAAGGGAGAGACATGGGGCATGAGCTTGGGGTGGGGGGGAAGGGGGGAGACACAGGGCATGAGTGGGAGGTGGGGGGGTAACAGAAGGGAGACACGGGGCATGAGCGGGGGGTGGGGGGGTAACACAAGGGAGACACCGAGCATGAAGCGGGGGGGTGGGGGGTAACACGAGGGAGACACAGGGCATGAGCGGGGGGTGGGGGAGAAGGGGAGAGACACACGGGGCATGAGCGGGGGTGAGGGGAAGGGGAGAGAGACACGGGGCATGAGTGGGGGGTGGGGGGAAGGGGAGAGAGACACGGGGCATGGGCGGGGGTGGGGGGAAGGGGAGAGAGACACCGGCATGAGCAGGGGGTGGGGGTGGAGGGGAAGGGGAGAGACACACGGGGCATGAGTGGGGGGTGGGGGGAAGGGGAGAGAGACACGGGGCATGAGCGGGGGGTGGGGGAAGGGGAGAGACACGGGGCATGAGCGGGGGCCTGGGGGAGGGGAGAGACATGGGGCATGAGCGGGGGGTGGGGGGAAGGGAGAGACATGGGGCATGAGCTTGGGGTGGGGGGGAAGGGGGGAGACACAGGGCATGAGTGGGAGGTGGGGGGGTAACAGAAGGGAGACACGGGGCATGAGCGGGGGGTGGGGGGTAACACAAGGGAGACACCGAGCATGAAGCGGGGGGGTGGGGGGTAACACGAGGGAGACACGGGGCATGAGCGGGGGGTGGGAGGTAACAGGGGAGACAGGTCATGAGCGGGGGGTGGGGAGAGCAGGGGAGACACAGGGCATGAGCGGGGGTTGGGGGGAAGGGGAGAGAGACACAGGGCATGAGCGGGGGGTGGGGGGGATGGGGAGAGACACACGGGGCATGAGCGGGGAGTAGGGGGGAAGGGGTGAGACACAGGGCATGAGCGGGGAGGTGGGGGAGAAGGGGAGAGAGACAAGGGGCATGAGCGGGTGGTGGGGGGAGAGACACGGGGCATTAGCAGGGGGATGGGAGAGACACATGGGGCATGAGTGGGGGGTGGGGGAAAGGAGGGAGACACGGGGCATGAGCGGGGGGTGGGGGGAGGGGTAGACACACAGGGCATGAGCGGGGGGTGGGGGGAAGGGGAGAGAGACACAGGGCATGAGCGGGGGGTGGGGGAAGGGGAGAGAGACACAGGGCATGAGCAGGGGGTGGGGGGGAAGGGGAGAGAGACACGGGGCATGAGCGGGGGTGGGGGAACAGTAGGGAGACACGGGGCATGAGCTGGGGGTGGGGGGTAACACAAGAGAGACACGGGGATGAGCTGGGGGTGGGGGGTAACACAAGGGAGACACGGGGCATGAGCGGGGGCTGGGGGAACAGGGCACACGGGGCATGAGCAGGGGGTGGGGGGAACAGGGGAGACACACAGGGCATGAGAGGGGGTGGGGGGAAAGGGGAGAGACACACGGGGCATGATGTAACGCTCACCTGATTCCCGCAGAAGCGCCGGTCTTGACTGGGTGAATGCCGTATCTTCAAAGGTGATGTGTAACACACGGTTGGCTCTTTGTGCTGGACCTCTGTGCACTGTATGTCTGACTCGAAGAGTAATATGTCTGCAGATAGAAAATATGGGATTAATGAACTGGGGTTATTGGGTGCCTCTCTCCTCTTCCCTTTCTCTTCTCCTGTAGAACCCTAAAGGTTAACACCCTCACCTTAGGTAAGTGAACGCCGAGCTCTCCATCTGCCTCGGGGCAGGGTGCCGTAACCAGTTTCTTCACTGGATAAGGGTGCAGGCCTCTTGACCTCAGAGGACTGCTGTCCGTCGTTAACTGCACGAACGGTAAGTTCTGGGCACTTCAAATGTCTTAAAAGTCTTTTGTAATGATATCTCTTGTTTTGCAGGGTTCCGGCGATGGCGGATGGCGGGCTGATGAGAGTTGAGGATCGAACCCGCGTGAGGAATAGAAGCGTCTGGAAGCACGTAAATAAGCGCTTGTAGCCTGCTTCACGATGCGCACTAACTGTCCCTTTTATCTTGCAGGTACAAGTTCGGAGCTTTAGAGAAGCTGAAGGGTGCTGGAATACCCACTGAATTCGGCGTGGGAAGGAGTAATGGCACGTGAGTAATAAAGTTGCCCAATGTCTTTAAACACACCTTCTTTTGTCTTTCAGATGCGGGATGCAGCGCCGAAGGCCTCCGGAGCGTGCGAAGAGCTGGTAAGCCTTTGTCTTTCAGATGCCGGAATGCAGCGCAAGGCGTTGGTGACAGCCGATGGACCAGGTAAGAGATGCGCTGCCACTGAAGACCGTAGTGCTAACCTGTTCTTTCTTTGTCTTTACAGGTGCTGCTGAAGACTGGATTCCAGGATGGTAAGCCTTTGTTCCCTTAGGCCCAGGATCAGAAGCAGAAGACACGATGAGCGTTCTGCTGCAGAGAATGCAGAATAACGCAAAGCAAGATTCATCCATCGGGTGTGGTTTAAATAGCCTCCTGTAGTGCTTAGGTGTCTCCTTCCACAGCCACGCCTAGGTAAGAAAAGAGTTCCTGCTTTCCAGAAGAGTTCCAGTGTTCTGAAACTAGGGAGTGGCTCCTGCCCCACCCAACAGGAAAAGTAGTCCCAAACAGAAGAGGATCAGGGGTTCAACTGGCAGGTAAGTAAGCAGCATGGTCTGCTGCAGGTAAGTCCACCCAAGCATTATGAGCCCGGCGCTTCCAGCGCTGGGACTGGGCATCTTTATGAGCCTGGTGCCACTGGTGCCAGGACAGGGTCCAAAAGGTCCCAATTGGGACTGGCTGGCACTCGGAACCGGGGTTATGGGTCTGCTTCCAAGGGAGTCGGGCAAGTCCTGATCTTTTGGAAGCAGAGATCATGACAGCACCCCCCCTCAAGGCCCCTCCCAAACCGGGCTTCTCCGGGGGTTTCGGCTTGTTAGGAAATGTTCGATGAAATCTTTTGATTAGACGAGGCGCGTGGACATATTCTGCAGGTTCCCAGGATCTTTCTTGGGGACCGTAGCCTTTCCAGTCAATCAGGTAAAATAGTTTAGATTTGGAGATCTTGGAATCCAGGATGCTTTTGACTTCAAACTCGAGTTCTCCATCAACTAGAATAGGTTTTGGAGATGTAGTTAGTCGGGTTTGAGGTTGCACGGGTTTTAATAGAGAGACGTGGAAGACCGGATGTATCTTCATATGAGGGGGCAAGTCCAACTTGACCGCTACTGGATTTACTATGGTAGTGATGGAATAGGGACCAAGGTATCTTGGGTTGAATGTGCGTGGTCCTTTTAGAGGTAGATATTTGGTGGATAACCAGACTTGATCTCCTACTTGATATTGGGGGGCTTCCTTCCGATGTTGGTCTGCTCCTTTCTTGTATTGTTCTTTAGCCCTTTGAAGGTGAGAAACGGCTTCCTTAAAGGCTTGGGTGATTGTAGAATGCAGGTGGTCTACTGCTGGTGTTCCAAGATCTTGGAGTGGATCCAACTCCGAGGTTCGAGGGTGACTACCGTATAAAAGAAAAAACGGGGTCTTCCCAGTTCCCGAGTGGACAGAGTTATTGTAGGCATATTCGGCTATCCAAAGGATATCTTTCCAAGTTTTTTCAGTTTGTTGTAGCATGCAGCGAAAATACTGTTCCAGAGTTTGATTGGTCCTCTCGGTTTGTCCGTAGGTTTGAGGGTGGTGGCTGGTCGAAAGTCTCACATCAATTTGAGCCGACCGACAGCAACTTCGCCAAAAATGAGAAATAAATTGACTACCTCGATCCGAAATTAGAACTGAAGGAAAACCGTGCAGTCGGACGATGTTTTCGAGAAATTCTCGGGCCAGAGTTGCTGCTGTTGGTAAGCCTTTGAGTGGAATGAAATGCGCCATCTTGGAGAATAGGTCCACGATTACTAGGATCGTATTGTATCCGGAGCATGGAGGTAGATCGGTGATGAAGTCCATAAAAAGCGTATGCCAAGGGCGAGGCGGGATGTCAATAGGACGTAAGAGGCCGGCTGGTTTTTCCTTTTGACTCTTGTTTTGGGCGCATACTCCACAGGACATTATAAAGTCTCTGATATCTTTTTCCAAGACGGCCACCAGAAGTAGCGCTTGATCTTTTCCGAGGTCTTGGTCATACCGGGATGTCCTTCCATTAAAGAATCGTGATAACAAGAGATTACCTTTTTCTGTAAATCTGTGCTGGGCAGGTATAACCGTTCTTGGAAATATAATAGGTTGTCCTTCACCGTAAAGTCCTTTCCCTGCAGATGCCAATTCTGTATGTCTGCTGGAGTTACCAGTAGCCTGGCTTTATCCTTAACTTCCTCTATGGATTGTGTGGCGATTACACCTAGAATTCTTTGTTCGGGAATGATAGGTACAGGTTTGGGATTGATCAAATGTTCTTCCACTCCCATCCGAGAAAGGGCATCAGCTTTACCGTTTTTTGTACCAGGTCGATAGGTAATTATGAAGTCAAACTCGGCAAAGAATAGTGCCCAACGGAGTTGCCTAGAGGATTGAGCTTTTGCGGTTTTCAAATATTGCAGGTTTCGGTGATCTGTAATCACAGTAACGGTGTGTCGGGCCCCCAGAAGATAATGCCGCCAAGCCTTAAAGGTGGACTTGATAGCTAGAAGTTCCTTATCAGTGATAGTGTAATTGATTTCGGGAGGCGAGAATTTGCGGGACCAAAATGCCACAGGATGCAACTGATTGGTTACTGGGTCCTTTTGTGATAGAACTGCCCCCATGGCAAGGCTCGAAGCATCAGTTTCAACGATGTAGGGGAGTTCTGGGCGAGGATGTTTTAAGATCGGTGCAGAGATAAATCTAGTCTTCAAATTCTGGAAAGCTTGTTCCGCCTCGGTAGACCATTCAAAACGTTTGTTTTTCTTTAACAAGGCGGTGATGGGCTGGACTATTCGAGAGAATTCGGGGATAAACCTGCGGTAAAAGTTAGCGAAGCCTAACATGCTTTGAACACCTTTTACGGAGGATGGCGATGGCCATTTGAGAATTGCATCGACCTTCTTTGAATCCATACGCACTCCGCTAGGTGATAATATGAATCCCAAGAATTCAACTTCAGTCACGTTGAAAACACATTTTTCCAACTTAGCGAAAAGTTTGTGTTGACGCAATCTCTCGAGGACCATTTTCAAGTGTTTCCGATGTTCAGTTTCCGATGAAGAATAAACGAGGATGTCGTCAATGTAAACAACAACACACACATCTATGAGCTCTCTGAGGACATCGTTCATAAAATATTGAAAGGCGGCCGGGGCATTGCAAAGTCCGAAGGGCATGACCTGATATTCGAATAGCCCATACTTGGTGCGGAAGGCCGTCTTCCATTCATCGCCCTCTTTTACTCGTACCAAGTGGTAGGCTCCTCTAAGATCCAGCTTTGTATATATGCATGCTTTTCTGACTTGGTCCAGGAGTTCAGGGATCAAAGGTAACGGATATCTATTCTTAACGGTGATCTGGTTCAGGGCGCGATAATCTATATAAGTTCTAAGGTCCCCTTCTTTTTTTGGAACGAAGAACAAAGCTGAGGAAGCAGGGGACTTGGAAGGACGAATAAACCCATTCGCTAGGTATTGATCCAGGTATTGTCGGAGGTGAAGATTCTCAGGCTCGGTGAGGGCATAAATTCTACTACAAGGAGGAGTAGATCCAGGTATCATGTCTATCTGGCAGTCATAAGACCTATGAGGAGGTAGAGAGTTAGCCTGATCCTTCCGGAAAACATCTTGGAATTCTAGGTATTCAGGAGGTAACTGGGGAGCCTCCGAGGAAATTGCTGCCAGTGCAACACCAGGTCAAGGGTGACAAGTAGAGACACATTCTGGAAACTGAACCGTTCTTGCTCGCCAATCGATCTGAGGATTGTGCTTCTCTAACCAAGGAATTCCTAGAATAATCTGGAACTGAGGGGCCTTGATCACATCGAACACGATCTTCTCATGGTGTCCATCTTGACTTACTAGCGTCACTTCTTGGGTGGTATGCGTTACGGGTCCGGAGGCTATCTCCGTACCATCCACCGTAGTAATGACGTCCTTTACAGCCTTTGGACAAAGAGTCAGATTCATCCTCAAAACCATTTCATGATCCACATAATTGCCGATGGCACCGCTGTCGACGTAAGCTTCAATCGCATGTAATCGATCCGGATGTTCAGGGCTAATGAGGACCATAGGTATCACGAAATGCGAGGTCACGGAACTGGTTTTAACGCTCGGCAAGAGGACCTCTATTCTTGTCGGGCGAGGTCGTTTCCCTGCTCAGAGTTTGTGACCCTGGTAACTGCAGCTTCTACTGCCTTCTTGGCTGGTTTCATCGGACAGTCTCGAAGAAAGTGCCCCGAGTTTCCGCAATAGAGGAATAATTGCAGCTGTTTTCTCCTTTCCCGCTCCTTTTATGTTAGTGGTCCTTTCAGGCCCCCTATTTGCATGGGTGCCCCGGAGTCTACTCCTTTGGTAGGAGTTGGTGGTTTGGAAAATACTCGAGCATCAAACTTGGAATGATCGGCCTTCCTGTTCTGCAGTCTGTGGTCAATTTGAACGACTAAGTCAATATAGTCCGAACAGTCTTGCGGGGGATTCACTACTTGGGCTAACACATCTTTGAGCTCTCCACGTAGACCTCTATAAAACAGCGTAATCCTTTTGTCCTCAGGCCATCGAGTTTCCACTATCAGTCTGTTGAAATATAAGCCAAAAGGTCTTGATTACCCTGTCGCAATGAAAGGAGCTCATTGTCCAAGGCCTGCCCCTGTGAATGTCTTGCAAACAGTTTTTCCATACTGAGCTGAAAAGCTTGAAAATCATGGAGAACCGGATCATCTTGATTAACTAGAGGGATCGACCAGTCTGCCGCATTGCCACTAAGGTACGAAAGCACGAAAGCTACCTTAGCTTGATCAGTTGGAAAGGCTGCTGGCCGGCATAAGAAGTGCAACCGGCACTGATTAATAAATACTGCAAACCTCTTTGGGTCACCAGAAAATCGTTCGGGCGGAGCCAGAGGTACATTCCCAGGTAGGTTGATCTGCACTGGGTTCGTAGAGGATGTTGAAGGAAGATTTGACCCCTGATGCGGGTAACAGAGTTTGTCCGGCTTGTGACTGTAGCAATTGTCTAGCGAGATCGTCTGTTAGCTCCTTGGAAATAATCAGTTCCCTTCTTAGAGCATTCGTTTCCTGACGGGCTGCATGCACTTCTGCTCTTAGTTCCCCAAGTAACTGGGCTAGCTGGTCGGTATCCGAGGTTTCCATAGCGCCTGGGTGGGAGTTTTGCGATAGGCTTTGCGTTCTGTAACGCTCACCTGATTCCCGCAGAGGCGCCGGTCTTGACTGGGTGAATGCCGTATCTTCAAAGGTGATGTGTAACACACGGTTGGCTCTTTGGGCTGGACCTCTGTGCACTGTATGTCTGACTCGAAGAGTAATATGTCTGCAGATAGAAAATATGGGATTAATGAACTGGGGTTATTGGGTGCCTCTCTCCTCTTCCCTTTCTCTTCTCCTGTAGAACCCCAAAGGTTAACACCCTCACCTTAGGTAAGTGAACGCCGAGCTCTCCATCTGCCTCGGGGCAGGGTGCCGTAACCAGTTTCTTCACTGGATAAGGGTGCAGGCCTCTTGACCTCAGAGGACTGCTGTCTGTCGTTAACTGCACGAACGGTAAGTTCTGGGCACTTCAAATGTCTTAAAAGTCTTTTGTAATGATATCTCTTGTTTTGCAGGGTTCCGGCGATGGCGGATGGCGGGCTGATGAGAGTTGAGGATCGAACCCGCGTGAGGAATAGAAGCGCCTGGAAGCACGTAAGTAAGCGCTTGTAGCCTGCTTCACGATGCGCACTAACTGTCCCTTTTATCTTGCAGGTACAAGTTCGGAGCTTTAGAGAAGCTGAAGGGTGCTGGAATACCCACTGAATTCGGCGTGGGAAGGAGTAATGGCACGTGAGTAATAAAGTTGCCCAATGTCTTTAAACGCACCTTCTTTTGTCTTTCAGATGCGGGATGCAGCGCCGAAGGCCTCCGGAGCGTACGAAGAGCTGGTAAGCCTTTGTCTTTCAGATGCCGGAATGCAGCGCGAGGCGTTGGTGACAGCCGATGGACCAGGTAAGAGATGCGCTGCCACTGAAGACCGTAGTGCTAACCTGTTCTTTCTTTGACTTTACAGGTGCTGCTGAAGACTGGATTCCAGGATGGTAAGCCTTTGTTCCCTTAGGCCCAGGATCAGAAGCAGAAGACACGATGAGCGTTCTGCTGCAGAGAATGCAGAATAAGGCAAAGCAAGATTCATCCATCGGGTGTGGTTTAAATAGCCTCCTGTAGTGCTTAGGTGTCTCCATCTACAGCCACGCCTAGGTAAGAAAAGAGTTCCTGCTTTCCAGAAGAGTTCCAGTGTTCTGAACCTAGGGAGTGGCTCCTGCTCCACCCAACAGGAAAAGTAGTCCCAAACAGAAGAGGATCAGGGGTTCAACTGGCAGGTAAGTAAGCAGCATGGTCTGCTGCAGGTAAGTCCACCCAAGCATTATGAGCCCGGCGCTTCCAGCGCTGGGACTGGGCATCTTTATGAGCCTGGTGCCACTGGCGCCAGGACAGGGTCCAAAAGGTCCCAATTGGGACTGGCTGGCACTCGGAACCGGGGTTATGGGTCTGCTTCCAAGGGAGTCGGGCAAGTCCTGATATTTTGGAAGCAGAGATCATGACACATGAGCAGGGGGGTGGGGGGAATGGGAGAGAGCCACGGGGCATGAACAAGGGGGTGGCGAGAACAGTAGGGAGACACGGGGCATGAGCGGGGGGTGGGGGGAAGGGGAGAGACACACGGGGCATGAGCAGGGGGTGGGGGGAACGGGAGAGACACAAGGGGCATGTGCGGAGGGTGGGGGGAAGGGGAGAGACACACGGGGCATGAGCGGGGTGTGGGGGGAAAGGAGGGAGACACGGGGCATGAGCGGGGGGTGGGGGGAAGGGGAGAGAAACACGGGGCATGAGCGGGGGGGAAAGGGAGAGACACAGGGCATGAGCGGGGGTGGGGGGGGAGGGGAGAGACACATGGGGCATGAGCGGGGGTGGGGGGAAGGGGAGAGAGACACGGGGCATGAGTGGGGGGTGGGGGGAAGGGGAGAGAGACACGGGGCATGGGCGGGGGTGGGGGGAAGGGGAGAGAGACACCGGCATGAGCAGGGGGTGGGGGTGGAGGGGAAGGGGAGAGACACACGGGGCATGAGTGGGGGGTGGGGGGAAGGGGAGAGAGACACGGGGCATGAGCGGGGGGTGGGGGGAAGGGGAGAGACACGGGGCATGAGCGGGGGCCTGGGGGAGGGGAGAGACATGGGGCATGAGCGGGGGGTGGGGGGAAGGGAGAGACATGGGGCATGAGCTTGGGGTGGGGGGGGAGGGGGGAGACACAGGGCATGAGTGGGAGATGGGGGGGTAACAGAAGGGAGACACGGGGCATGAGCGGGGGGTGGGGGGTAACACAAGGGAGACACCGAGCATGAAGCGGGGGGGTGGGGGGTAACACGAGGGAGACACGGGGCATGAGCGGGGGGTGGGAGGTAACAGGGGAGACAGGTCATGAGCGGGGGGTGGGGTGAGCAGGGGAGACACAGGGCATGAGCGGGGGTTGGGGGGAAGGGGAGAGAGACACAGGGCATGAGCGGGGGGTGGGGGGGATGGGGAGAGACACACGGGGCATGAGCGGGGAGTAGGGGGGAAGGGGTGAGACACAGGGCATGAGCGGGGAGGTGGGGGAGAAGGGGAGAGAGACAAGGGGCATGAGCGGGTGGTGGGGGGAGAGACACTGGGCATTAGCAGGGGGATGGGAGAGACACATGGGGCATGAGTGGGGGGTGGGGGAAAGGAGGGAGACACGGGGCATGAGCGGGGGGTGGGGGGAGGGGTAGACACACAGGGCATGAGCGGGGGGTGGGGGGAAGGGGAGAGAGACACAGGGCATGAGCGGGGGGTGGGGGAAGGGGAGAGAGACACAGGGCATGAGCAGGGGGTGGGGGGGAAGGGGAGAGAGTCACGGGGCATGAGCGGGGGTGGGGGAACAGTAGGGAGACACGGGGCATGAGCGGGGGTGTGGGTGAAGTAGAGAGAGACACGGGCATGAGCAGGGGTGGGTGAGAAGGGGAGAGAGACATGGGGGATTTGTGTGGGGGTTGGGGGTGATGGGGAGAGACGCACGGGGCATGAGCAGAGGGTGGGGGGTAACAGAAGGGAAACACGGGGCATGAGCTGGGGGTGGGGGGTAACACAAGAGAGACACGGGGATGAGCTGGGGGTGGGGGGTAACACAAGGGAGACACGGGGGATGAGCGGGGGCTGGGGGGAACAGGGCACACGGGGCATGAGCAGGGGGTGGGGGGAACAGGGGAGACACACAGGGCATGAGAGGGGGTGGGGGGAAAGGGGAGAGACACACGGGGCATGATGTAACGCTCACCTGATTCCCGCAGAAGCGCCGGTCTTGACTGGGTGAATGCCGTATCTTCAAAGGTGATGTGTAACACACGGTTGGCTCTTTGGGCTGGACCTCTGTGCACTGTATGTCTGACTCGAAGAGTAATATGTCTGCAGATAGAAAATATGGGATTAATGAACTGGGGTTATTGGGTGCCTCTCTCCTCTTCCCTTTCTCTTCTCCTGTAGAACCCTAAAGGTTAACACCCTCACCTTAGGTAAGTGAACGCCGAGCTCTCCATCTGCCTCGGGGCAGGGTGCCGTAACCAGTTTCTTCACTGGATAAGGGTGCAGGCCTCTTGACCTCAGAGGACTGCTGTCCGTCGTTAACTGCACGAACGGTAAGTTCTGGGCACTTCAAATGTCTTAAAAGTCTTTTGTAATGATATCTCTTGTTTTGCAGGGTTCCGGCGATGGCGGATGGCGGGCTGATGAGAGTTGAGGATCGAACCCGCGTGAGGAATAGAAGCGTCTGGAAGCACGTAAATAAGCGCTTGTAGCCTGCTTCACGATGCGCACTAACTGTCCCTTTTATCTTGCAGGTACAAGTTCGGAGCTTTAGAGAAGCTGAAGGGTGCTGGAATACCCACTGAATTCGGCGTGGGAAGGAGTAATGGCACGTGAGTAATAAAGTTGCCCAATGTCTTTAAACACACCTTCTTTTGTCTTTCAGATGCGGGATGCAGCGCCGAAGGCCTCCGGAGCGTGCGAAGAGCTGGTAAGCCTTTGTCTTTCAGATGCCGGAATGCAGCGCAAGGCGTTGGTGACAGCCGATGGACCAGGTAAGAGATGCGCTGCCACTGAAGACCGTAGTGCTAACCTGTTCTTTCTTTGTCTTTACAGGTGCTGCTGAAGACTGGATTCCAGGATGGTAAGCCTTTGTTCCCTTAGGCCCAGGATCAGAAGCAGAAGACACGATGAGCGTTCTGCTGCAGAGAATGCAGAATAACGCAAAGCAAGATTCATCCATCGGGTGTGGTTTAAATAGCCTCCTGTAGTGCTTAGGTGTCTCCTTCCACAGCCACGCCTAGGTAAGAAAAGAGTTCCTGCTTTCCAGAAGAGTTCCAGTGTTCTGAAACTAGGGAGTGGCTCCTGCCCCACCCAACAGGAAAAGTAGTCCCAAACAGAAGAGGATCAGGGGTTCAACTGGCAGGTAAGTAAGCAGCATGGTCTGCTGCAGGTAAGTCCACCCAAGCATTATGAGCCCGGCGCTTCCAGCGCTGGGACTGGGCATCTTTATGAGCCTGGTGCCACTGGTGCCAGGACAGGGTCCAAAAGGTCCCAATTGGGACTGGCTGGCACTCGGAACCGGGGTTATGGGTCTGCTTCCAAGGGAGTCTGGCAAGTCCTGATCTTTTGGAAGCAGAGATCATGACAGCACCCCCCCTCAAGGCCCCTCCCAAACCGGGCTTCTCCGGGGGTTTCGGCTTGTTAGGAAATGTTCGATGAAATCTTTTGATTAGACGAGGCGCGTGGACATATTCTGCAGGTTCCCAGGATCTTTCTTGGGGACCGTAGCCTTTCCAGTCAATCAGGTAAAATAGTTTAGATTTGGAGATCTTGGAATCCAGGATGCTTTTGACTTCAAACTCGAGTTCTCCATCAACTAGAATAGGTTTTGGAGATGTAGTTAGTCGGGTTTGAGGATGCACAGGTTTTAATAGAGAGACGTGGAAGACCGGATGTATCTTCATGTGAGGGGGCAAGTCCAACTTGACCGCTACTGGATTTACTATGGTAGTGATGGAATAGGGACCAAGGTATCTTGGGTTGAATGTGCGTGGTCCTTTTAGAGGTAGATATTTGGTGGATAACCATACTTGATCTCCTACTTGATATTGGGGGGCTTCCTTCCGATGTTGGTCTGCTCCTTTCTTGTATTGTTCTTTAGCCCTTTGAAGGTGAGAAACGGCTTCCTTAAAGGCTTGGGTGATTGTAGAATGCAGGTGGTCTACTGCTGGTGTTCCAAGATCTTGGAGTGGATCCAACTGCGAGGTTCGAGGGTGACTACCGTATAAAAGAAAAAACGGGGTCTTCCCAGTTCCCGAGTGGACAGAGTTATTGTAGGCATATTCGGCTATCCAAAGGATATCTTTCCAAGTTTTTTCAGTTTGTTGTAGCATGCAGCGAAAATACTGTTCCAGAGTTTGATTGGTCCTCTCGGTTTGTCCGTAGGTTTGAGGGTGGTGGCTGGTCGAAAGTCTCACATCAATTTGAGCCGACCGACAGCAACTTCGCCAAAAATGAGAAATAAATTGACTACCTCGATCCGAAATTAGAACTGAAGGAAAACCGTGCAGTCGGACGATGTTTTCGAGAAATTCTCGGGCCAGAGTTCCTGCTGTTGGTAAGCCTTTGAGTGGAATGAAATGCGCCATCTTGGAGAATAGGTCCACGATTACTAGGATCGTATTGTATCCGGAGCATGGAGGTAGATCGGTGATGAAGTCCATAAAAAGCGTATGCCAAGGGCGAGGCGGGATGTCAATAGGACGTAAGAGGCCGGCTGGTTTTTCCTTTTGACTCTTGTTTTGGGCGCATACTCCACAGGACATTATAAAGTCTCTGATATCTTTTTCCAAGACGGCCACCAGAAGTAGCGCTTGATCTTTTCCGAGGTCTTGGTCATACCGGGATGTCCTTCCATTAAAGAATCGTGATAACAAGAGATTACCTTTTTCTGTAAATCTGTGCTGGGCAGGTATAACCGTTCTTGGAAATATAATAGGTTGTCCTTCACCGTAAAGTCCTTTCCCTGCAGATGCCAATTCTGTATGTCTGCTGGAGTTACCAGTAGCCTGGCTTTATCCTTAACTTCCTCTATGGATTGTGTGGCGATTACACCTAGAATTCTTTGTTCGGGAATGATAGGTACAGGTTTGGGATTGATCAAATGTTCTTCCACTCCCATCCGAGAAAGGGCATCAGCTTTACCGTTTTTTGTACCAGGTCGATAGGTAATTATGAAGTCAAACTCGGCAAAGAATAGTGCCCAACGGAGTTGCCTAGAGGATTGAGCTTTTGCGGTTTTCAAATATTGCAGGTTTCGGTGATCTGTAATCACAGTAACGGTGTGTCGGGCCCCCAGAAGATAATGCCGCCAAGCCTTAAAGGTGGACTTGATAGCTAGAAGTTCCTTATCAGTGATAGTGTAATTGATTTCGGGAGGCGAGAATTTGCGGGACCAAAATGCCACAGGATGCAACTGATTGGTTACTGGGTCCTTTTGTGATAGAACTGCCCCCATGGCAAGGCTCGAAGCATCAGTTTCACCGATGTAGGGGAGTTCTGGGCGAGGATGTTTTAAGATCGGTGCAGAGATAAATCTAGTCTTCAAATTCTGGAAAGCTTGTTCCGCCTCGGTAGACCATTCAAAACGTTTGTTTTTCTTTAACAAGGCGGTGATGGGCTGGACTATTCGAGAGAATTCGGGGATAAACCTGCGGTAAAAGTTAGCGAAGCCTAACATGCTTTGAACACCTTTTACGGAGGATGGCGATGGCCATTTGAGAATTGCATCGACCTTCTTTGAATCCATACGCACTCCGCTAGGTGATAATATGAATCCCAAGAATTCAACTTCAGTCACGTTGAAAACACATTTTTCCAACTTAGCGAAAAGTTTGTGTTGACGCAATCTCTCGAGGACCATTTTCAAGTGTTTCCGATGTTCAGTTTCCGATGAAGAATAAACGAGGATGTCGTCAATGTAAACAACAACACACACATCTATGAGCTCTCTGAGGACATCGTTCATAAAATATTGAAAGGCGGCCGGGGCATTGCAAAGTCCGAAGGGCATGACCTGATATTCGAATAGCCCATACTTGGTGCGGAAGGCCGTCTTCCATTCATCGCCCTCTTTTACTCGTACCAAGTGGTAGGCTCCTCTAAGATCCAGCTTTGTATATATGCATGCTTTTCTGACTTGGTCCAGGAGTTCAGGGATCAAAGGTAACGGATATCTATTCTTAACGGTGATCTGGTTCAGGGCGCGATAATCTATATAAGTTCTAAGGTCCCCTTCTTTTTTTGGAACGAAGAACAAAGCTGAGGAAGCAGGGGACTTGGAAGGACGAATAAACCCATTCGCTAGGTATTGATCCAGGTATTGTCGGAGGTGAAGATTCTCAGGCTCGGTGAGGGCATAAATTCTACTACAAGGAGGAGTAGATCCAGGTATCAGGTCTATCTGGCAGTCATAAGACCTATGAGGAGGTAGAGAGTTAGCCTGATCCTTCCGGAAAACATCTTGGAATTCTAGGTATTCAGGAGGTAACTGGGGAGCCTCCGAGGAAATTGCTGCCAGTGCAACACCAGGTCAAGGGTGACAAGTAGAGACACATTCTGGAAACTGAACCGTTCTTGCTCGCCAATCGATCTGAGGATTGTGCTTCTCTAACCAAGGAATTCCTAGAATAATCTGGAACTGAGGGGCCTTGATCACATCGAACACGATCTTCTCATGGTGTCCATCTTGACTTACTAGCGTCACTTCTTGGGTGGTATGCGTTACGGGTCCGGAGGCTATCTCCGTACCATCCACCGTAGTAATGACGTCCTTTACAGCCTTTGGACAAAGAGTCAGATTCATCCTCAAAACCATTTCATGATCCACATAATTGCCGATGGCACCGCTGTCGACGTAAGCTTCAATCGCATGTAATCGATCCGGATGTTCAGGGCTAATGAGGACCATAGGTATCACGAAATGCGAGGTCACGGAACTGGTTTTAACGCTCGGCAAGAGGACCTCTATTCTTGTCGGGCGAGGTCGTTTCCCTGCTCAGAGTTTGTGACCCTGGTAACTGCAGCTTCTACTGCCTTCTTGGCTGGTTTCACCGGACAGTCTCGAAGAAAGTGCCCCGAGTTTCCGCAATAGAGGCATAATTGCAGCTGTTTTCTCCTTTCCCGCTCCTTTTATGTTAGTGGTCCTTTCAGGCCCCCTATTTGCATGGGTTCCCCGGAGTCTACTCCTTTGGTAGGAGTTGGTGGTTTGGAAAATACTCGAGCATCAAACTTGGAATGATCGGCCTTCCTGTTCTGCAGTCTGTTGTCAATTTGAACGACTAAGTCAATATAGTCCGAACAGTCTTGCGGGGGATTCACTACTTGGGCTTACACATCTTTGAGCTCTCCACGTAGACCTCTATAAAACAGCGTAATCCTTTTGTCCTCAGGCCATCGAGTTTCCACTATCAGTCTGTTGAAATATAAGCCAAAAGGTCTTGATTACCCTGTCGCAATGAAAGGAGCTCATTGTCCAAGGCCTGCCCCTGTGAATGTCTTGCAAACAGTTTTTCCATACTGAGCTGAAAAGCTTGAAAATCATGGAGAACCGGATCATCTTGATTAACTAGAGGGATCGACCAGTCTGCCGCATTGCCACTAAGGTACGAAAGCACGAAAGCTACCTTAGCTTGATCAGTTGGAAAGGCTGCTGGCCGGCATAAGAAGTGCAACCGGCACTGATTAATAAATACTGCAAACCTCTTTGGGTCACCAGAAAATCGTTCGGGCGGAGCCAGAGGTACATTCCCAGGTAGGTTGATCTGCACTGGGTTCGTAGAGGATGTTGAAGGAAGATTTGACCCCTGATGCGGGTAACAGAGTTTGTCCGGCTTGTGACTGTAGCAATTGTCTAGCGAGATCGTCTGTTCGCTCCTTGGAAATAATCAGTTCCCTTCTTAGAGCATTCGTTTCCTGACCGGCTGCATGCACTTCTGCTCTTAGTTCCCCAAGTAACTGGGCTAGCTGGTCGGTATCCGAGGTTTCCATAGCGCCTGGGTGGGAGTTTTGCGATAGGCTTTGCGTTCTGTAACGCTCACCTGATTCCCGCATAGGCGCCGGTCTTGACTGGGTGAATGCCGTATCTTCAAAGGTGATGTGTAACACACGGTTGGCTCTTTGGGCTGGACCTCTGTGCACTGTATGTCTGACTCGAAGAGTAATATGTCTGCAGATAGAAAATATGGGATTAATGAACTGGGGTTATTGGGTGCCTCTCTCCTCTTCCCTTTCTCTTCTCCTGTAGAACCCCAAAGGTTAACACCCTCACCTTAGGTAAGTGAACGCCGAGCTCTCCATCTGCCTCGGGGCAGGGTGCCGTAACCAGTTTCTTCACTGGATAAGGGTGCAGGCCTCTTGACCTCAGAGGACTGCTGTCTGTCGTTAACTGCACGAACGGTAAGTTCTGGGCACTTCAAATGTCTTAAAAGTCTTTTGTAATGATATCTCTTGTTTTGCAGGGTTCCGGCGATGGCGGATGGCGGGCTGATGAGAGTTGAGGATCGAACCCGCGTGAGGAATAGAAGCGCCTGGAAGCACGTAAGTAAGCGCTTGTAGCCTGCTTCACGATGCGCACTAACTGTCCCTTTTATCTTGCAGGTACAAGTTCGGAGCTTTAGAGAAGCTGAAGGGTGCTGGAATACCCACTGAATTCGGCGTGGGAAGGAGTAATGGCACGTGAGTAATAAAGTTGCCCAATGTCTTTAAACGCACCTTCTTTTGTCTTTCAGATGCGGGATGCAGCGCCGAAGGCCTCCGGAGCGTGCGAAGAGCTGGTAAGCCTTTGTCTTTCAGATGCCGGAATGCAGCGCGAGGCGTTGGTGACAGCCGATGGACCAGGTAAGAGATGCGCTGCCACTGAAGACCGTAGTGCTAACCTGTTCTTTCTTTGTCTTTACAGGTGCTGCTGAAGACTGGATTCCAGGATGGTAAGCCTTTGTTCCCTTAGGCCCAGGATCAGAAGCAGAAGACACGATGAGCGTTCTGCTGCAGAGAATGCAGAATAAGGCAAAGCAAGATTCATCCATCGGGTGTGGTTTAAATAGCCTCCTGTAGTGCTTAGGTGTCTCCTTCCACAGCCACGCCTAGGTAAGAAAAGAGTTCCTGCTTTCCAGAAGAGTTCCAGTGTTCTGAACCTAGGGAGTGGCTCCTGCTCCACCCAACAGGAAAAGTAGTCCCAAACAGAAGAGGATCAGGGGTTCAACTGGCAGGTAAGTAAGCAGCATGGTCTGCTGCAGGTAAGTCCACCCAAGCATTATGAGCCCGGCGCTTCCAGCGCTGGGACTGGGCATCTTTATGAGCCTGGTGCCACTGGCGCCAGGACAGGGTCCAAAAGGTCCCAATTGGGACTGGCTGGCACTCGGAACCGGGGTTATGGGTCTGCTTCCAAGGGAGTCGGGCAAGTCCTGATCTTTTGGAAGCAGAGATCATGACACATGAGCAGGGGGGTGGGGGGAATGGGAGAGAGCCACGGGGCATGAACAAGGGGGTGGCGAGAACAGTAGGGAGACACGGGGCATGAGCGGGGGGTGGGGGGAAGGGGAGAGACACACGGGGCATGAGCAGGGGGTGGGGGGAACGGGAGAGACACAAGGGGCATGTGCGGAGGGTGGGGGGAAGGGGAGAGACACACGGGGCATGAGCGGGGTGTGGGGGGAAAGGAGGGAGACACGGGGCATGAGCGGGGGGTGGGGGGAAGGGGAGAGAAACACGGGGCATGAGCGGGGGGAAAGGGAGAGACACAGGGCATGAGCGGGGGTGGGGGGGGAGGGGAGAGACACACGGGGCATGAGCGGGGGTGGGGGGAAGGGGAGAGAGACACGGGGCATGAGTGGGAGGTGGGGGGAAGGGGAGAGAGACACGGGGCATGGGCGGGGGTGGGGGGAAGGGGAGAGAGACACCGGCATGAGCAGGGGGTGGGGGTGGAGGGGAAGGGGAGAGACACACAGGGCGTGAGTGGGGGGTGGGGGGAAGGGTAGAGAGACACGGGGCATGAGCGGGGGGTGGGGGGAAGGGGAGAGACACGGGGCATGAGCGGGGGCCTGGGAGAGGGGAGAGACATGGGGCATGAGCGAGGGGTGGGGGGAAAGGGAGAGACACGGGGCATGGGCTTGGGGTGGGGGGAAGGGGAGAGACACGGGGCATGAGTGGGGGGTGGGGGGTAACACAAGGAAGACATGGGGCATGAGCGGGGGGTGGGGGGGTAACACAAGGGAGACACCGAGCATGAAGGGGGGGGTGGGGGGTAACACGAGGGAGACGCGGGGGATGGGAGGTAACAGGGGAGACAGGTCATGAGCGGGGGTGGGGAGAACAGGGGAGACACAGGGCATGAGCTGGGGTTGGGGGGAAGGGGAGAGAGACACTGGGCATGTGCGGGGGGTGGGGGGAAGGGAAGAGACACACGGGGCATGAGCGGGGGGTGGAGGGGAAGGGGTGAGACACAGGGCATGAGCGGGGGGATGGAGGAGAAGGGGAGAGAGACACGGGGCATGAGCGGCTGGTGGGGGGAGAGACACGGGCCATTAGCGGGCGGAGGGGAGAGACACACGGGGCATGAGCGGTGGGTGGGGGAAAGGAGGGAGACACGGGGCATGAGCGGGGGGTGGGGGGAAGGGTAGACACACAGGGCATGAGCGGGGAGTGGGGGGAAGGGGAGAGAGACACAGGGCATGAGCGGGGGGTGGGGGAAGGGGAGAGAGACACGGGGCATGAGCGGGGAGTGGGGGGGAAGGGGAGAGAGACACGGGGCATGAGCGGGGAGTGGGGGGGAAGGGGAGAGAGACACGGGGCATGAGCGGGGGGTGCGGGAACAGTAGGGAGACACGGGGCATGAGCGGGGGTGTGGGTGAAGGGGAGAGAGACACGGGCATGAGCAGGGGTGGGTGAGAAGGGGAGAGAGACATGGGGCATGAGTGGGGGGTGGGGGTGAAGGGGAGAGACGCACAGGGCATGAGCAGGGTTTGGGGGGTAACACAAGGGAGACATGGGGCATGAGCTGGGGGTGGGGGGGTAACACAAGAGAGACACGGGGATGAGCTGGGGGTGGGGGGTAACACAAGGTAGACACGGGGCATGAGCAGGGGCTGGGGGAACAGGGCACACAGGGCATGAGCGGGGGGTGGGGGGCACAGGGGAGACACACAGGGCATTAGCGGGGGTGGGGGGAAAGGGGAGTGACACACGGGGCATGAGCAGGGGGGTGGCGAGAACAGTAGGGAGACACGGGGCATGAGCGGGGGGTGGGGGAAGGGGAGAGACACACGGGGCAGGGGGTGGGGCGAAGGGGAGAGACACAAGGGGCATGTGCGGAGGATGGGGGGAAGGGGAGAGACACACGGGGCATGAGCGGGGTGTGGGGGGAAAGGAGGGAGACACGGGGCATGAGCAGGGGGTGGGGGGAAGGGGAGAGAAACACGGGGCATGAGCGGGGGGGAAAGGGAGAGACACAGGGCATGAGCGGGGGTGGGGGGGAAGGGGAGAGACACACGGGGCATGAGCGGGGGTGGGGGGAAGGGGAGAAAGACACGGGGCATGAGTGGGGGTGGGGGGAAGGGGAGAGAGACACGGGGCATGGGCGGGGGTGGGGGGACGGGGAGAGAGACACCGGCATGAGCAGGGGGTGGGGGTGGAGGGGAAGAGACACCGGCATGAGCAGGGGGTGGGGGTGGAGGGGAAGGGGAGAGACACACGGGGCATGAGTGGGGGGTTGGGGAAGGGGAGAGAGACACGGGGCATGAGCGGGGGGTGGGGGGAAGGGGAGAGACATGGGGCATGAGCGGGGGCATGGGGGAGGGGAGAGACATGGGGCATGAGCGAGGGGTGGGGGGAAAGGGAGAGACATGGGGCATGAGCTTGGGGTGGGGGGGAAGAGGAGAGACACGGGGCATGAGTGGGGGATGGGGGTAACACAAGGGAGACATTGGGCATGAGCGGGGGGTGGGGAGGTAACACAAGGGAGACACCGTGCATGAAGCGGGGGGTGGGGGTAACACGAGGGAGACACGGGGCATGAGCGGGGGATGGGAGGTAACAGGGGAGACAGGTCATGAGCGGGGGTGGGGAGAACAGGGGAGACACAGGGCATGAGCGGGGGTTGGGGGGAAGGGGAGAGAGACACGGGGCATGTGCGGGGGGTGGTGGGGAAGGGAAGAGACACACGGGGCATGAGCGGGGGGTGGGGGGGAAGGGGTGAGACACAGGGCATGAGCGGGGGGATGGGGGAGAAGGGGAGAGAGACACAGGGCATGAGCGGGTGGTGGGGGGAGAGACACGGGGCATTAGCGGGGGGAGGGGAGAGACACAGGGGGCATGAGCGGGGGGTGGGGGAAAGGAGGGAGACACGGGGCATGAGCAGGGGTTGGGGGGAAGGGTAGACACACAGGGCATGAGCGGGGGGTGGGGGAAGGGAAGAGAGACACAGGGCATGAGCGGGGGGTGGGGGGAAGGGGAGAGAGACACGGGGCATGAGCGGGGAGTGGGGGGAAGGGGAGAGAGACACGGGGCATGAACGGGGGGTGGGGGAACAGTAGAGAGACACAGGGCATGAGCGGGGGTTAGGGTGAAGGGGAGAGAGACATGGGCATGAGCGGGGGTGGGTGAGAAGGGGAGAGAGACATTTGGCTTGAGTGGGGGGTGGGGTTGAAGGGGAGAGACGCACGGGGCGTGAGCGGGGGGTGGGGGGAAGGGGAGAGACACACGGGGCATGAGCGGGGGTGGGGGAAGGGAGAGAGACACAGGGCATGAGTGGGGAGTGGGGGGGAGGGGAGAGAAACTCGGGGCATGAGCGGGGGTGGGGGGGAAGGAGAGAGACACGGGGCATGAGCGGGGGGTGGGGGTAAGGGGAGAGACACGGGGCATGAGCAGGGGGTGAGGGGAAGGGGAGAGAGACACGGGGCATGAGCGGGGGTCGGTGGAAGGGGCGAGAGACACGGGGCATGAGCGGGGGGAAGGGGAGAGAGACACGGGGCATGAGCTGGGGGTGGGGGGAAGGTTAGAGAGACTCGAGGCATGAGCGGGGGTGGGGGGAAGGGGAGAGAGACGCACGGGGCATGAGCAGGGGGTGGGGGGAAGGGGAGAGACACACGGGGCATGAGCGGGGGGGTGGGGGAACAGTAGGGAGACACGGGGCATGAGCGGGGGGTGGGGGTGGGGGTGGGTGAAGAGGAGAGACACACGGGGCATGAGCGGGCGGTGGGGGGAAGGTGAGAGACACGCGGGGCATGAGCGTGGGGTGGGGGAGGGGAGAGACACACGGGGCATGAGCAGTGGGTGGGGGGAGGGGAGAGACACATGGGGCATGAGCAGGGGGTGGGGGGAAGAGACACACGGGGCATGAGCAGGGAGTGGGGGGAGGGGAGAGACACACGGGGCATGAGCGGGGTGGGGGGTAACACAAGGGAGACACGAGGCATGAGCGGGGGGTGGGGGTAACCCGGGAGACAGGGCATGGGTGGGGGGTAACACAAAGGAGACACGGGGCATGAGCGGGGGGTGGGGGGTAACATGAGGGAGACACGGGGCATGAGCTGGGGGTGGGGGGTTGTCTTGATATTGGGCAAAATCTTCCTCGGGGCCAGCCCTTTGAGAGCAAAAATACCCAATTCAGCCCAAAATACAGGTTCTATTGTGCTGAGCAGTGATCTCATGCTAGTGACAAATGACACCCTCAAAGCTTTAGCATATTTATTCTAAGCAGTGAATTTCATATACATTTGGGATTCAAGTTACAGAATATTACAAAGCATAACACTTAGAGCAATGCAAAATATAGTGAAACATGGAACTTAGATAAACATAGAGAAACATAGAGAAATATAGAGAAACATAGAGAAACACAGTCTTACGTCCCTTTAATCAGCACTGGGGAGACCTTGGGCCCTCATAAGCTAGCTGTAAACAAGCCCCGCTCAGAGGACAATGCTGAAGGACACCGTATGAGCCAATGCCGGGCACCTGTTTCTGCACGAATCAAGTCCACAGGCGATCTCCCCCTGATCCATGTGTGCATGGATATTTTATAACTTCTTGCTGTCAGTCACCATGACGCACAGTTCCAGAACTTTCCCTGTGCAACTGGCTCATGGAAAAAACCCAGCTCTCTCTGAGATGCTCCCTGCTCGCTCCTACCCCCTCCCTTGTTCCCATCTGCGCTGGCTGAGGAATGTCTTATCAGTACCTTCCCAGAGAAAAGGAAGATTAGCTTGGAGCCAGGGCTAACGTTAGTGAGGCTGAATATTCTAAGGGAAGCAGGGATGTATTAACCCCATCTGCAAGCTCTAAAAGGCATGCACTCATAGCTTAGTGTTTATAGCGCTTAAGACTGGCTATCTAAGCGCTATATAGGTGCCATGATGTTCCAAACACTCCAAAAACCTATTAGCTACATAGCTGGGGGCCCTCCCTGCCTGTCATATTCCTTGTAGCTCACTACTGCATAATGGAAGTGCTACAACAGACTACTGTCAGCATTTTTAGCACATACTTTGAATACACTATTGGCTTTCAGCGGCTAATGCTGTCATCTAAAGCCCTGATTGGCAAGGTTGCAATTTCGTGTATCACTACATTCCACCCCTATTCAACGTGTGTGCGACAAAATGCTGACTAATACCTATCAATATAGTATTTAGTGCAGCGATAAAGACCTTGGGGCTTTGCAAGAGGTTTAAGCAAACTATCTTATAGCGGTTAGTTAGCGTGGCATGCAAGGTAAAACACTAACTAAACAAAAATGTACACAAAGTGAACAGTGACATATACCCTTGCCAAAACCTGGCCTACACAAAAATACCTACACAAAGTGAACATGGACATTTACTCTAGCCAAAACCTGGCCTACACAAAAATACCTACACAAAGTGAACATGGACATTTACTCTAGCCAAAACCTGGCCTACACAAAAATACCTAAATCAATTTTGTATAACTGATTGTCAGTTAAAAAGCAGCATGCAGTTAAAATGTCAAGGCAATCCAGTGTAGTCTAATCTACAATGCACTATTGCATTTATGTATGGTTACCAATTCTAAAACCTGGCAGCCTTTCACCCTAAGGGCCTACCCTCCCCCTGATCCCAGGGCATTCAAGCGTGACTATGGGCTGTGTGACTAGACACTTCCCCCAGGTAGGTGGAACCCAACCAGAAACCATCTAATTTCGTGAACAAGGTGAACCCATGGGCACCAGGTTGTCTAAATAAAAACAATTCTACTAATTTACATCAAAGCATGGCATGTGTTATTCATGCAATCAAAAAGCAAGCAATTCAATCCATATGTATGCTGGTAACTGTAGCTCTGCGTGCCAGTGTGTGGAGGATGGTTGCCCCCACCCAGTAAAAAGCCAACACCTGCTGATTTAACAATGTTTGCCATACAATGCATTGTGTGTATTTAGCAGTCTTGTTGACCTGCCCTATGGCAGACAAAAATGTCTACATGTCTAAAATTCTGTCATCTTCAATTGGCTGTCAATACTTGTAGCAGTGCTGGGCATATCAATGGGCCCCACTAGGCCAGAAGTTCTATAGCAGAGCTGGCATCAGAACCCATAGTGGCTAGCTTATTGTGCACAGTTTCTATGTCACAAGCATATAAAGCACCTGCAATTAATGAATCTAGCTCCCTAGCTACGCGCACTCTAGTGATGGGCCATAGAAATGGACTCCATTTGTAGCAGCTTGGTAGTACTAAGGAAACATTGCCTCATGATAAATCTATGTCTAAGTGTAGCACTGTAATAATGAAGGTGTGCATTACCAGTCTACAATTTACATGTTGTCTTACTACTGGAAAATCTAACAGGTTCACAGTGTCTACCTTCTGTGACTTGGAGAATACCCTTCTTCAAGTGGGATATCTACCATATACAATATTAACTTTAGCCACAAACACCATACTACTATCCGGCAGTGGCTGTTTCATCACACCATGGAAAAAATTCATTTAGTCAAGTTATAGTTCATAAGATCTTGGCGAGAACACTCGCTGCAGTTCTTGGTCAGAAAAACATCACATTAGACAAATTAAACAAATGGTATCCATTCAGTGACAAAAGATGCCTGACAATGTGCCAGGCCAGTACACTAGCAATTCCATGTGGATACTCATTTGTAGCCCTTTCCAAAGAATTATTCCAAATGTGTACAATCAAAAGGTGACTCTTTGCATTAGTGTGCTGGAGACAGCTGTCCCCACAAAAACATGAAACTGGTTGGTTTAACAAAAAACCGTGTCACACTCTGTGTCATAAAATCAAACATCAAGTCAGTCATGGTTTCATTTACCTGCCTTAAGCTGGCTGTAAAAGTATCCAGTGTTTCAAAGATTACCATTTCAAATTATAGCTCATACACTTGGCAGCATTACTTCAATTAAGAATCTTAACCTACGCACAGGTGACTTTGATGTGCGCACTCATCTTATCTCAAAATAAATTACGCTCCTGCTTGCATAATTCTGCTGCCCCAACAGTTCATAAATCATTCTCCTGCCTACGTGCAATGTAGAATATTTTTTTTTTTCAAAAAAAACAAAACATCTCTGGTTAAAGCCATTCAGTTGGAAGAGTAAAACCATTTGGTTTTTTCAGATTCATCTCAACAGTGCATTTAAAAACCATTTTTCAATGTGTTAGCATTCAATTGCTGTGTCACACAGCTGTATGTGGTGCCTGATGTTACAGTCCACAATTCATTGTCCATAGTCCTTTAAACAAGAAAGGGCAAAACATGTCATTTAAATGTGTAGCATCAAATACTTGATAATTAGCCAAGTCTGCATCGTGCCAGTTCAGCAAAAGTTATTACTCTGTTGGACACTATTCGCAGGTTACAGCATTGAGTGAGGTGCAGGGCACGTTAAAGTTGAAATAGCATGTCGCAGTGGCTCGCTTTCTCTGAGAATGCGTCTGACCCTTCTTTGATCAGTGTCACCCACAAACTGCATATTAATTTTTGATATTATGAAATGTCTTGTCGTGCTTTGCCTAGGCAAAATACAAACAGAAATGTTAGGATTTCATCAAAACTTCAATATCAGCGTTATCCACCCCTTCCCATAATACCACCCCCATCTTCAAAAAGTCTCATCAGGTAACTACACACTTTGTCATTGCTACTGCAATTATTTATCACCTTTCTGCATGTTTCTGGGGGCTTATTTACACTCAACCATACGGGGTGTAACTGCCTAATCACAAACTCATTTGTGCAATGCAATCATAGCTGGTCAATGGTACCTCAGACTGATCTGTGCTTTTACAAAGCCATATAGTAAGTACCCAGGTCGCACAATGCTTTTCTTTTTTCACCAAAGCGATCACCAATGCCAGGCGCCAACTTGCTTCCAGTGTCCCATGATCTTGGTTTAGGTTGCCCTGCTGGCATCACTCCATTTTTCAAAGGTAAATTCTTTCAGTCCAATACCGCTTGCAGTTGTACGAGCAGCTTTGTTTATTTATCTTTCTTTTCTTAGCAGTGTCTTTTCAAGCCTCTGGTTTTTTCACTTGTCATTTTTCAAAGGGCGTTTGCTGTTTTTGAACCACCCCTTTGAGTGCGATAGTCTAAGCCAGTTTCTTTTGTTGCTTCAACAAATCATTCATTCTTGCACTAAGCCGTGTGGCTTCTGGATCATGGCTAATGTGCAGTGTTCATGTTGTACTTCAAAGCCCCGCTCTGCATGTTGTCTCTTGCAAAACGGCTAAGCACTTTTGTCAGTTTTGCTTCCATCTGGAATGCCATAATGTCTTTGTCAGTTACTCCATCCCCTGGCAATGTAGCTTGCAGTTTGCCAGATGTGTATTTTCTCTTCTCAAAGCGCCTAGAGGTTTCTTCTCCAGTGCACAGCGCTTTACTTCAGTTCACATCACATGGAGCATTGGAATGCAGCTTGCACAGCAATAGCGCTTTACTTCACTTCACATCACATCACATGGGAATGCGGTTTGCACAGTAATGTCTGTTGGAATGGGCAGCTGTCTTTTCTTGGCCCATTCACAGATGCATAGGTAAATGTTCAGATGTGATGTGCCCGTCTGCCATCCTGCATGAAGCCTTTGCTCCGTACCACAGTTTACTGGGCAAATTCTTTACTTTTTGAACAGCTCTCTGTTTTTGCTCCCCCTTCCTCAGGAATGCAGGCATGTTTATCTTTCGTGTGCACCTGGCAGCGCCATTAGCACGCAGCTTATCTCTTTTGCCTATAACTCTTATACTGTGGCGGCTTCACTCGTTTCAGACAATTCATCCAGATTAACTCTTTCTTGTACTGTTTCTGCTTTTGTTTGCCTTCACGCACCTCGCCCAAGACAGCTTCAAGGCACAAGCTCTGCACACACAGCAAGACTCTTGTTTTCAAAAGCGGCACTTTTCTTGTCATGTGCGATCTTTCAAGAGAACTCGCAACCCATTAAATCTTTGTGCTATCTTATCACACACAGATGTTTCATTCTGTTGTACCATTGCCAAACTATAACCACCCAGTTCAGTGCATTTAAAAAATAAAAAAATGCCATATTTAGTGCAGCTCCCTGCACGTTTTTTTTTTTTCTGCAAGAACAACCCACACTCTATTGCTTGTGGGCTGTTTAATGTGTCAACAACATTTTTCCCCATGTATCACAGTCAACAGGTCACTATTTCCAAAGCATACATCACTTTTATAAGGCAACAGCACAAATCCATGGCATAGCATGGGATCATAAAATACTCCAGGGGCAATTTAGAAAAATATAAATTGTTTTTCCCCCCAACCATTGCAAACTGATTCTGCAATTTCAAATCAGTACACAAAAATCGAAAATCCAAATAACATTCACTCACTTTCCTTTTAAGTGAGTCTCTCACCCAACATAAGCATGGCACAGCCTAAAATGCAATATAACCATTTTAGTGTGTTTCCTTTAAACAGAATTTGCCACCATTAGCACATGGAATTTTACAGTTGCCAAAAGAAAGAAAAAACTCTTTAGGCTCTCAGCACAGATGTTACTCATTCTCCTAAGCATGGCTCATTCCCCTTCCTCATTATTCAGGAATGCCAACCCTTCAAAAGCATATATCAAAAAAGACGAACCTTCGCCTCCGAACATTACAGCCCCCACTCGCTAGCACACTGGGGCTGAGTCAATGGTTAAATCACTATTCACAATTTGCATGTCAAATTCTTGCAATTATTTTTCCTGCCCTCATGACAGAATAGAGATGAGAACTCCGTCTCATTATGCATTCCAAATTACAACTTTAAACTGGGAAACCACATGATAAAATTCTTTTTCTAATTGAGCATACATCTTTCTTAACCATTCATCGGAGTGCTTTAAACAAAGCCATTTCCCGCTCGTTTATTGCCTTGTACTCCCTGGCACCAATCCCATGCAATAAGTCAGTCACGACTGATTTACTGAAGGGAGTCTTAACCACACAAGCTATCGGCCACGGCAAGCCGACACAACATTGCTGCCTTTTGAAGTCTCAGAGCTGCAGTGAGACCATCAAGGAAATGCGACAGCCTGCTCCCCACTCTACACTGTGTTCTCTCACACCATTTGTCATGTCAGCATGGCACTGCTCTTCACAATCCCACAAAGCTGCCACCAAATGTCTTGATATTGGGCAAAATCTTCCTCGGGGCCAGCCCTTTGAGAGCAAAAATACCCAATTCAGCCCAAAATACAGGTTCTATTGTGCTGAGCAGTGATCTCATGCTAGTGACAAATGACACCCTCAAAGCTTTAGCATATTTATTCTAAGCAGTGAATTTCATATACATTTGGGATTCAAGTTACAGAATATTACAAAGCATAACACTTAGAGCAATGCAAAATATAGTGAAACATGGAACTTAGATAAACATAGAGAAACATAGAGAAATATAGAGAAACATAGAGAAACACAGTCTTACGTCCCTTTAATCAGCACTGGGGAGACCTTGGGCCCTCATAAGCTAGCTGTAAACAAGCCCCGCTCAGAGGACAATGCTGAAGGACACCGTATGAGCCAATGCCGGGCACCTGTTTCTGCACGAATCAAGTCCACAGGCGATCTCCCCCTGATCCATGTGTGCATGGATATTTTATAACTTCTTGCTGTCAGTCACCATGACGCACAGTTCCAGAACTTTCCCTGTGCAACTGGCTCATGGAAAAAACCCAGCTCTCTCTGAGATGCTCCCTGCTCGCTCCTACCCCCTCCCTTGTTCCCATCTGCGCTGGCTGAGGAATGTCTTATCAGTACCTTCCCAGAGAAAAGGAAGATTAGCTTGGAGCCAGGGCTAACGTTAGTGAGGCTGAATATTCTAAGGGAAGCAGGGATGTATTAACCCCATCTGCAAGCTCTAAAAGGCATGCACTCATAGCTTAGTGTTTATAGCGCTTAAGACTGGCTATCTAAGCGCTATATAGGTGCCATGATGTTCCAAACACTCCAAAAACCTATTAGCTACATAGCTGGGGGCCCTCCCTGCCTGTCATATTCCTTGTAGCTCACTACTGCATAATGGAAGTGCTACAACAGACTACTGTCAGCATTTTTAGCACATACTTTGAATACACTATTGGCTTTCAGCGGCTAATGCTGTCATCTAAAGCCCTGATTGGCAAGGTTGCAATTTCGTGTATCACTACAGGGGTTAACACAAGGGAGACACGGGGCATGAGCTGGGGGTGGGGGGTAACACAAGAGAGACACAGGGCATGAGCGGGGTGTGGGGGGTAACAGGGGAGACAGGTCATGAGCGGGGGGTGGGCGGAAACTGTGGAGACACAGGGCATGAGCGGGGGGTGGGGGGGAAGTTGAGAGAGACACGGGCATGAGCGGAGGTTGGGGTGGAACAGTAGGGAGACACGGGACATGAGCGGGGGGTTTGGAGAAGGGGAGAGACACACCGGGCATGAGCGGGGGGTGGGGAGAACAGTAGGGAGACACGGGGCATGAGAGGGGGGTGGGGGGTGGGGAGAGACACGGGGGCATGAGCGGGGTGGGGGGAAGGGGAGAGACACACGGGGCATGAGCGGGGGGTGGGGGGAACGGAGCGTGACATGGGGCATGAGCGGGGGTGGGGGGAATGGGAGAGACACACGGGGCATGAGCGGGCGGTACGGGGGAAGGGGAGAGAGACACGGGGCATGAGCGGGGGGTAGGGGGAATGGGATAGACACACAGGGCATGAGAGGGGGTGGGGGGAAGGGGAGAGACACACAGAGCATGAGCGGGGGGTGGGGGGAAGGGGGGAGAGACATGGGGCATGAGCGGGGGGTGGGGGAAGGGGAGAGACACACGGGGCATGAGCAGGGAGTGGGGGGAAAGGAGGGAGACACACGGGGCATGAGCGGGGGGTGGGGGGAAGGGGTGAGAGACACGGGGTATGAGTGGGGGATGGGGGGAAGGGAAGAGACACACAGGGCATGAGCAGGGGGTGGGGGGAAGGGGAGAGAGACACGGGGCATGAGCGGGGGGTGGGGGGAAGGGGAGAGACACACAGAGCATGAGCAGGGGGTGGGGGGAAGGGGAGAGAGACACGGGGCATGAGCGGGGGGTGGGGGAAGGGGAGAGAATCACGGGGCATGAGCGGGGGGGAACGGGAAAGAGAAACGGAGCATGAGCGGTGGTGGGAGGAACACACGGAGAATCAGCGAGGGGGGGAACATGGGAGACACGGGCCATGAGCAGGGGGGTGCGGGGGAAGGGGAGAGAGACACGGGGCATGAGTGGGGGTGGGGGGAAGGGGAGAGAGACACGGGGTATGAGCTGGGGGTGGAGGGAAGGGGAGAGAGACACGGGGCATGAGGGGGGGTGGGGGGAAGGGGAGAGAAACACGGGGCATGAGCGTGGGGGAACGGGAAAGAGAAACGGAGCATGAGCGGTGGTGGGAGGATCACACGGAGAATCAGCGAGGGGGGGGACATGGGAGACACGGGTCATGAGCGGGAGGGTGCGGGGAACAAGAGAGAGACACGAGGGCCAGTGCCTCACCGCCTTTTCCTGGCCGACGCAGCCCACATCTGTGCAGGCAGCAGATCCCGCTCCGATAAACAAAGATGGCGGGCGTCTCTGAAAATAGACGCACTGCACGCTTCACGGCAGCCAATAGAAAAGCACGCCAGATGTCATCTTTGATGTCCTGGGTGTTAGTCTTAGCAGTGCACGGTGGTGGCGCGAGTTATGGTTGCTTAGTTTACGATAACTGGTGAATTTCAAGGGTTTTTCGGTTTTACTTGGAACCATAACGTCCCTTTGACAAAGTTTTTTCACTGAATTTCATAGGTTTTTATCAGCGCAACTTAACCATAACGTCCCTTTAACAAAGTTTTTTCACTGAATTTGAAAGGTTTTTAGCAGCGCAACTTAACCGTAACGTCCCTTTAACAAAGTTTTTTCACTGAATTTAATTGGTTTTTAGCAGCGCAATTTAACCATAACGTCCCTTTAACAAAGTTTTTTCACTGAATTTCATAGCTTTTTAACAGAGCAACTTAACCATAACGTCCCTTTAACAAAGTTTTTTCACTGAATTTCTTAGGTTTTTAGTAGTGCAACTTAACAATAATGACTTTGGCCCTCATTACAACCCTGGCGTTAAGGGGTTAATGACGCCGTAAAAGGTGGCGGTGCCGTTACCCCTTAACGCCTGATTATGAGGTCCCTTTGCGGGTTGGAGATCTTAACGCCTGCTTTTTGCAGGCGTTAAAAACCAACCCGCAAAGGGACCTTGGTGCTAAGTACGGTGCCGCAATTTGCGGCACCGTACTTAGCGCCTTCCCCATTCCCTTTGAGCCCTATGGGGCAATAATGAGAATGGGGAAGGGCCATGGTGGCATGGGGAATTACCGTCCCGCCAACCTCGGAATGGGGCGGTAATTCCCCATTCCGCCATGGCGGAGTCGGTAAGTTACCGGCATGGACCATGGTGCTGTTAGCACCATGGTCCAACGCCAGGGTCGTAATGAGGGCCTTTGACTTTATATACATATCATATGGAACTGACTGAATCTCTTCTACTGTACTTGATGTCCGCAAACTCATTTAATGTTGGCGGACATGTTCGAAGAACAGTACCACTACCTAAAAACTCTGGGGGGGTATATTTGATTGTTATATCATAACATAGGAACATTTAACAAATTCAAAAAAAAGCACACAAACACATTATATGTACTATTACATAAGAAATGTAACCCATATTTACAACACACTAACCATTCATTTAAATGCACTATGTTCTAAAATGGAATATACCACAAGAAAATAAATTGGCTTCCAACATAATTACCTCACAAACACGACAGAACTGAGAACAAGAGCAGACCCACTGAGTACTTAGGACATATCTTACCTGAAATATTAAGTGTACTTAATTTTATTCATATATTTATAAACTTTCTGTATTAGATAAAAAAAATATATTATCTTTTTTTTTTTCTCTCACAGAAATGACTAGTACTCTGGAATGGCTAGAGGAGCATTTCCCACTTGAAGAAATGTCACAAGATAGTGAAACTAATGGTAAACACTTTATAATATAAACCATTTAATTATTATTATTTTGTATACATTTAACATATATATATTTTTTTTTTGTACAGAACATACCAAAATAGAAAATACTTCAGAAAAACCTGTTATGGATAACACTTTTCACAGTATAGGAGAAAAAATGGATTTATTGTTGACTAATTTTAATAATTTGAGAACTTTTGTGGAAGATCATTTTAAACCAAAAACCTTGTACCATTGCCCCACATGTACTTGCCCCTCCTCACCATATCCCAGTCAATTATCCGCAAACCCTCTCCATAACCCAAAACGTTTTGTTGAGACTTACATCCCTTCTTCACCTAATAACAATCATGTTGAAACCCCTAATTCTCCTGTTTTTGTTTCTGTTTCTGCCTCACCTTCTCTGTCATAAATTATTAATATATGTTAAATAAAGTTTAATTTTGATATTGTGTTGTAAATAGTTTCATTTTCTTTTGTTTTTAAAACAATGTAGGTGTCCACGGACAGTGCAGGTGTTCTGAAATGTTCGTAAATAAACGAAAATGGAGGTGTCCTGAAGAACACTATACCTGTTCGTACTGTTCGCTAGCAAGATGAAAGTATTCTAAGAACACATGCGTTGTCCTGAAATGTTCGTAAAAAAAAATTTAAGTGTCCTAAAGAACACTTTATCTGGCCGTAGTGTTCGCTATCAAGTTTAAACTGTTCTAAGAACACAATTGGTGTCCTGAAATGTTGGTACGTAAACGAAAATGGAGGCGTCCTGAAGAACACTATACCTGTTCGTAGTGTTCGCTAGCAAGTTCAAACTGTTCTAAGAACATACGCGGTGTCCTGAATTGTTTGTAATTTAATGAAAATGGAGGTGTCTTAAAGAACACTATACCTGTCCGTACTGTTCGCTAGCAAGTTGAAAATGTTCTAAGAACACAATTGGTGTCCTGAAATGTTCGTACATAAACGAAATTGGACGTGTCCTGAAGAACACTATATCTGTCCTTACTGTTCGCTAGCAAGTTTAAACTGTTCTAAGAACACACGCAGTGTCCTGAAATGTTCGCTTCACATGTGACGCATTTTTAATTAGTTCAGGACCCGAACAGTGTCCGTAGAACATCAACGCGCATGCGCTAGCCAATCTCCGTGCATTTGGTGTCCTGTGGACATGCGCTTCCTTCGCGGACTTGTTCGCAAAAGGATCATATGACCGTGCCCACGCTGATCGCGTGTTCTGAATGCGGACACTGTTCGTGTCCCCGAACAAATTAAAAGTACATTTTCAATTAATCCATAATATTTTTCAATAAAATCTCACCATGGCACAAGTCCCACATAGTAATCCTGAGTTTCTACATACCTTTTGAAACTTTTCAAACTTTTTTTTGTGTTCGATCTGTCCGCGGACAGCGTGCATGTCCGCGGACCGCGCACAAGCACCCCTATAAAAGACCACGCCCTAGAGCGTATTCTCATTGTGTTTCTGGCTATTCTTCAGAACACAGCGATTTTTGTTGCCACCTGCAGATTACACCATCATCGAGATGGCATCCCTGGCTGCTGAACTGCCACCTGGTGCTGCACCTGCTTCAGCACCACCCCCACCCCCTCCACCACCACCACCTCCCCAAGGGCCTGAAGAGGGGAACAGGAGTGAGGATGCAGAGGAGGAAGAAGAGGATGATGAGAATGAGGTAGAGGAAAACCCTACTACCCATACTAGGCGTGAGTCTTGGGTGTGGCGGTTATTTACCATTCATGGGAATGTTCCTAGGGCTCGTGCGAACCATGTTACCTGCAATGAGTGCAAAATGATACTCATTTGCGGGAAGCACGGTAAGTACAGCTTTGGGGCCACTACTATGAAGCGACACCTGAGGTCATTTCACTCTGGGGCCTTCGTAGAATGTAGCAGGTTGATTTCATCTACTTCATCCTCTGTTTCTGATCCTGTCACCACAAGGACCACCTCTGTGGGACAGTGTCTTCCTCAAGCTGCCTCACAGACCATTCAGAATGCTGATGACCCTTACCTTTCGAGGGTCACAGTTGTATGTAGGTACTGTGACACAGTACTCTGCAGGGGGGAGTGACTTCGTAGTGCTTTTGAGACTATCGTCTCAGAGCACGAGAAGATCTGCTCACTACCCAAATAAAACCCACTCTACATCTTCCTCTCTCAGCTCGCCCTTTCTTATCCCTGTGGTTGGTGTCCACCCTTTACCCTCTTTTCCCCTCCTCTCCTAGTGTGTCATGTATAAAAAAAAAAATAAATACAAAATATAAAAAAAACAAGGCTCTTTTCAGAGCTGCCTTTCCAAGTTAAAAAATAGAAGTGAAAATAAATGAACAGGGCCCTTTGTATTTTTTAGAAGTCCGCGGACAGTTTGCGAACATTTAAAAAAATGGGTTGCTACCCTATCACAAACATTGCAATTTTCTCTGGGAGGAAGTGGTGGCTCTGAAAAGAGCCTTTGGGAGGTGTTTGTAAGTCAAAAATTATAAATGCTTAACACCTACTTCAAAATGGATGTTGTAATTCCAAAAAAGGTCGCAATGCATTTTGTACATTTCTCAGAAAAATCTGATTGCACCATAAGTAAGATGTACTCCATCTTTGCGAAAAAAATGTTTGTACTACGAAACAGAATATTTTCATTGTGAAAAGAAGACATGCCAAAACCTTTTAGAAAGGCACAAACAGCTTTATTAACATTGTGCCTTGCTTTTTCCATTTGTGGACCAAATGAAGAAGAACGAAGCCACATTTGTCTCTGCGCAATCCGTGAAAACATCACTTGAGAATTAGGAAACATGTCCATAGCCTTCCCAAGTCCTTCTTTCATAGCAAATTGCAAAACAATTCCAGTCACATGTCCTAAACTGTTCCCTCCACAATGAATTACAATTATGTCTGGATGTTGCTCTGTCTCCAAAGTAGCACAGAGAGGTAGCAAGTCCAACCACTTCATTCCACGTACTCCATGCCAGTGTACTTCCACATGTGGGAATCCAAGATCTACAGCTACTCCACAGCTTTCTGCATGCACCTTCAACCAATATATCTGTGAATCTCCCAAAATCCATACAATCTTTTTCCTAAAAATACACAGACATAGCTATCTGTTGTTCTCTCAGCAAAAACAGTATATGAGAAACTCTCTTCTGACACAACACAACCACTAAACTTTCCTGACCAATCCCTTTTAGTACTCATTCTCATTTGCATGACTTCTGAACCCAGGAATCCCCGGATGTAACTCCCGTAGTCCGCGAACTACCGCCATGTCCGCGGACATATCGTAACATGAACAGCCCTTCTACCATTTCCACTTCACTCTCTCTGCCATTCCCTCATTGGATGTAGCTAAGAAATCACATGACCATGCACCAATCACATTCAAGACCTCTACATCTAACTGCATCATCATAGATCAGCACTGCAAATGTACTGTGAATCTCTCTGAGTACAAGTGTCATATCATTGGCAAGCACCATCTACCAGAAATACTGTACAAGTCTCCAAGATTTCTACTTGCAGCTCCATGCATATCCATATGCATGAACACAAACTTCAGGTATGCATATTTTCTGTACAGTAGATGAACACATTTTCAAACAGACTTTTAGCTTGTATAATCTGTAAAATGAATTTACTGTATTTTTTTCAATTTCCTAAAATCAACTATCACTTATAAACTTGTATACTATTTACTTTCTTTATAAACACACACTCAAATCATGTTAAAGTAACATTTTTTAAATGAAATATATAGACTACATATATTCAAACAAAATTGCATGCAAGCACAATCTATGTTTAAATCTTTAAAAAAAATACTTGTACAATTTCATATTTTTTTGTTTTAATTTATTTATTTACATAATTACTTTAATTTAGACATTACATTGAGGCGCTATTACCTAGAACAGCTTAGTTACAGAAATAGTGATATTCACTGGTATATTATAAATTTCACAAGACATAGTAAAGATATTTTTTTGCTACAGTTAGTCATTCAATACAATTTGTTCATTAAGAACATATCATATGTACTGAACTGATGCAATGTATCTTATGTAAATAAATTAGTTTAATGGTTTTAAAGAAGGCACTGAGGCTTTCAATTAAAACAATCAATATCTAAATTAAAAACAGCGCTATATATAAACAAAGTTACTAATTTGAAGCTTTTACAATTGCAGTGAAGACCAGTCTCCTGAAAAGAAGCAGCCGAATTCGAAGAACAAAGAAGAACTAAGAAGTTACCTGTTAATTTAAGAAAAAAAGTAAGTAGAATATCACCATAATATTTGTATTATTACTCAAACATACTATAACGTTAATACAAGCTATTTCTGTGCCTAAAAATAGAGATTGTGTACCATTTTGTCCAAAAATCTCCATGTCTTAAACAGCGATTTACAGCCAGAATGGCCCACAAATTCCTTATTTTTGGACACACAAATTACCCAACTGAACCGCTACAATTATCATATTATAGAACAAACAACTGTTTTGATTGTATACATTAGATTTACTATTTGTACTTTTCCACACCACAATCTTACTTTTTTTTGTCATCTGAACCCCAGTAGTAACACATAAATTCAAGAATACCTATCCCTACTAGTTTTAGTTCCCAATGCACAATCACACACCATTACATACATCTTTATCATCTTACTCAAACACTCATGCACACAGCACACATACATTCCAGAACAGCCCAACCCATACCTTCTTTATTTTTTTCAACAGACCCTAAAGAATGCCTACCAAAAGTCAAGTCCGTAGAAAGCAACGCAAAAGTAGAGCAAATGAAAATAAAAGTGTCCAACATAAGCATCCATCTCTAGCAGAATTTGTAAAAAAAAGTCGAAACAAAACAGCTAATACAGTCATTTAGTGAAATACAAGAAGTTTCAAGTACAAAAACTTTGCCTCCTCTATCAAAATGTAAAACAAACAAAAAAACAATTAACAGAACATCAGCTATCACTACAGATAAAACTACTTCTTCAAATTTTAATATAGTGCAAAGTAAGCATACCAAGAAAAGTATTTTAGCCAAAATGTACCGTCACAAAGTCCTTCAAAATCTTATAAAAACAGGAGAGAAATCAGGTTCAATGCTACAAAAACCTATCGTAGGAAATTAATCTTAGAAGCGCTGATGGACAGTGCAATTCTTCTCAAAAGAAAGTTATTTATTTTACTGTTAAACAAAATGAAACCACTAACAAAACTAATAACTAAATTACAAAAAAGACTTCTCAATAAGCGAAATGTCAACAGAAAGAACTTCTTAAGTATCTGCGGAGGTGAATGGAATCACACTACAAGCACAGAACCATATTTTAATGAAGAAGCGTACAAACAAAAGCAAACAAATACAATTGCCATACATAGCAGTGGTTGAGGTTATGAAAAAGTGAATAATACCATAATGGAACAAGAAGTACTCCTTACAAAAATATGCCCTGAAAACTTAGATTTACCCCTCCATTCAACTGAATCAGAACGTCTAGTGTACAAATGGCCATGCACGTCAATGTGTAACATTCCCAAACAATGTTTCAAATCTTTACGCCAATTCCTCAATAAATATGTAAAAAGCAAAGACAAAATCAAAATTAAATTACTGCAAAATATGGATACCTGTCCAGTGCGCAAGTACACAGGACTACAAGGACATTCATTGGCCTGCATTACAGGACCTACTTGTAAAACCACTTTCCATGATATCAAAAGGATATCAACATATCATTCAACTATAAGAAATCCAGTCTATAAACTGTACTATGCTAAAAGTCCTGCTTTAGCACTAGCAAAGTTAAATAACATCCTTCTACATGGTACAGCAAAAGACCTACTTGAAGAAATTCACTATATCAAAAAAAAATATTTTGGAAGTGAAAGCCATTTACAGAATGAAATAGCTTTAAATCAATTAAGCAACAATTCTACACATGGCAACCTTTTGCTAAACACATACAAAAAAGAAATACTAAAATGTAAAAGTACATCAGCTGAAGTACCAAACCATGTATGTGTATGTTGCCGTAGAAATTTTTATAAAAGTAACACAAAAACTGTAGACCTATCATACAAAATAGAAGACAATGAAGATTCTAAATGGTTTGAATTAGCTCTCTACCTTGTAGCAGAAAACAATTACGAAATAACTGAGCCCTTAATACTTTGCAGTTACTGCACTACAAAACTTGACAACAACCAAACTCCTTCACGTGCTATCACAAATAATTTGGAATTATACCCAGTACCAAAACCCCTACAACAACTTAATTTATATGAGAGCATCATAATTCAAACAGTACACCCATTTCAAGCAATAATAAGCCTTCAACCAAAAACAGCAACATTACCTCCCTCTGAATTGGTAAAAGGCATTCGTGGAAAAGTAGTTTATTTACCATTAGATCTAAAACAAAATGTGCACACTCTGGGAGTGCAACATCCAATGGAGCAATCTTTAATTATCTTAGTAAATGGAGTACCTACAAAAGACAAAGAAATATGGCAACAGCTTGTAGATTTATATAAAGTTAGACAAGCCTTGCAATATCTTAAAGAGAATAATGAATATTACAAAGAAATTAATATTGAAGAAAACTTGAAAGATACAACTGAAATAATTCAAGAAACACAAGAAGCTGGTCAATTTGAGCTACTAGATCCTGCTACAATATCAAATACTTTAGACCATTATACAATTCATCCTTTGCACTGTAATGACACGGTAGAAGATGTACTGGAAACGTACCAAATGCGTCAAACAAAAGGATCGCCAATCAGCATATGGGAAAAAAGTATAGAAGCACGTGCTTTTCCTCTACTCTTTCCTACTGGCAAAGGAGGAAGGTATGATGATAGACCTATTCAAATATCAGCTTCAGAATACTGCTCATTACGGATGTATTCTGAAGATCCCAGATTTAGACAAAATGTGGAATACATATTCCACCTACTCTTTGAAAGTGAACTAGCAACTTTATGTTACAGAGTTGCACACATAATAAAATCAGGTTCACACTTTCAAAATATGACAGCTACACAATTATTAGAAAAAGTGCAACAAAAGGATGAGGTTTTACAGTCAAATATTACAAATCTATTAGCAAATATGCGTGGTACTAAAGAGTACTGGTTTCGACGTCATGGAATTGTACGTTGTATGATCAGAAACCTTGGCCCACCCACTTGTTTGTTACATTAAGTTGTGCAGAATATGCATGAGAAGATTTACATGATTTCCTACGCATATCAAATAAAAACAAAACAAACATAGATATACTAATACCTGGAGAACTTTGTTCTTTGGATCCTGTTAATTTTTCAAGGTATTTTCACCATCGCTTCATTGCTATGCTACATTTTGTTTGTAATAAAACTGTTCCTCCCCTTGGAGAAGTGCAACACTTTTTTTGGAGAAAAGAATACCAAGCCAGAGGAGCACCACATATCCACATGCTTTTATGGATTAAAGATGCTCCTAAATTTGGTCAAGACAGTGATGCCACTGTTTTACAGTTTATTGAAAAATATGTCACTTGTGAAATTCCATCAGAAGCCACAAATAGTGATCTTCATGCACACATTTTACAATTTCAAAGACACACATGTGGAAAATATTGTCGTCGCAAATACAAAAACAAAGGGAAATACTACACCAAATGCCGATTTGGTTTCCATAGACCAGTTACAAATACAGGTCAAGTGAACAACCTCATGTCTTCAGTTAGACATATTGTTAAAGGTAAGTCACCAAAAAATACATATTACATAAAAAGAAAAGAAGAAGAAAAATATATCAATGATTATAATGCAATCATTGCCCACTTATGGAATGCAAACATAGATGTGCAGTACATTGCAGACAATTCTACTGCAGTTGCACGATATGTCACAGCATACTTAACTAAAGCAGAAAAGACAGAGCTCCAAGACCTCTGGAATGACCTGTCATCAGATAAAACAGTATCTCAGAAATTATACATTTTGGGCATAAAAATGCTCACCCATAGAGAATGTGGATCATATGAAGCAGCTGATCGTTTAACTGGTACTGCATTGCATGGTAAATCTGAAAATATAGTATGGCTAAGTCTTGGTCCAGCTAAACCTAGAAAAAGAGTTCTAAAATCATATGAAGATATAGAAACAATAGCCAAACATGATCCCAACAGCCAAGACATTTTAAAAAACAATTTATTGGACACATACTACCCAAACAGAAGTAATACTTTGGAAAACATGTGTCTATACCACATAGCCCAAAACTACACATACACAAATAATATGAAACCTGATGAAAAAAAAGGTAAATATAGAGTGACAAACTGTGAAGGCAGCTTAGTTAAACTCACTAAACCAAATTCAATTAATCATATCAAATTGTCATTAAAGACTCCTCAACATAAAGAAGTATATTACATGTCCCTGCTACAACTCTTCAAACCATGGAGAAAAGAATAACAATTACTAGATAACTATGACTTATATGAGGATGCTTTCAAAGCAAATGAAAGCACTATAACTGATGTGAACTTTACACAGTACAAAACAATGTTGCACAATGAACAGCAACATGAAGAAGAACTCCAAGCCCAACTAGATAAGGACACTCCTGACAGTAGTCAACCTTCTGTAACAGGAAGCCAAGAACCACTGGGAGAACCACTAATAATAAATGAGGCAGAATTAGCTATGATAGAAGTAGAAAACACCATGTGTCAGTATGAAGATAAAGAAGACTTAACTATACTACAATCAAAACTAAACAATTAGCAAAGTAGTATTTTTCAAGAAGTAACAAAACAAATTGCACATGGTGTAAAACATGAAAATAAAGAATGTTCCTGCCATAATTATAAACCTATACTACTGTAGGTCAGTGGTGAAGCTGGTTCTGGCAAAACATTCCTAATCAAAATCATTAGTAAGTTCCTTCAACAAATGACAAACAACAAACTGTCAGCTGTTGTCACTGCCCCCACAGGTTTAGCTGCTACAACATAGGTGGTGTTACATTACACCGATTACTACTATTACCAGTAGAACACCAGAACAAATTAGACTATTACAAACTTTCTGCAGAAGCTGCAATGGAATTACGAAGAGTATTGAAACAAATGAAAATGCTACTAATAGATGAAGTGAGCATGGTCTCCATCCTGATGTTAGCTTTGATTCACCTCAGATTACAAGAAGTACTCAAAACAGACTATGAAGAGCTCTTTGCAGGAAAACACATTATTGTTTTTGGAGATCTGCTTCAATTAACACCATAAAAAGGTGAGCCTATTTTTAAAACATTAGGACACAAACTCTGCCGTAAAACTGTTGGCAGCATTGGAAATGTCAACCTTTGGCAACATTTCCAATACAGAGAATTAACAGAAAACATGCAGCAATCTGCAGATCTCACTTATTCCAACATTTTTAAAAGTATCAGAGTTGGTATACTTTCTAAAGAAGCAGAAGCAATATTGAAAACCCGGCACATTAATGCACTTTACGGCGATAATGCATGTGCTACAGATGTTATGGAACAATTAGCCCACAAAAATGTCAATTGTATGGCCTTAATGCCAACGCTTGCAAGCTGTTTCAAATTCAATGAAATCATGCTAAGTAAAGAAATGCAACCAATCATGGAAATTAGCGCCACAGACAAACTAGATGTACATGGTATGACACTACCCATGTGTGACCAAGCCACAACAAGACTAAATAGTTTAGAAAAATCAATCTCAAACACAGCAGGCTTAGAAAAGATATTAAAATTATCCTTAAATTGCAGAGTAATGCTTAAACGTAACCTTGAAGTGGACCAAGGATTAGTTAATGGAGCACTGGGTACAGTTGTTGGCTTTCAAACATACCCACGAGACAACAAAATTCAGTTTGTCAATATACTCTTTGACAAACTTTCAGAAGTAAAAAGGATAGGATGCTCAACAGCTAGATTCCTTCTCTTCAAAGATATGTATGTACGCAAAGAACAATTTTCTCTAACTCTTGGATACGCAGTCACGATTCATAAATCACAAGGTCTTACCCTAGACAAAGCAATGATAGATATTGGTAACACAGTCTTTAAAGAAGGCATGAGCTACGTAGCACTATCACCTTACGTACACTTGACGGTCTATTTCTAATCAACTTTGATGCAATTAAAATAAACACTGATATTCCTTGCATTTTAGAATACAATAGACTTCGCTCACTATACACCCCCCACCTAAACACATATTCTGTTCCACAAAAAGTAAAAAGTTATGAAAGAAAAATAAATCAAATAGAAATGCAACAGGATGTCACTGCAAATCCTACAAAGAGAGTAAAAGAAACTAATACTTCATCAAGTACCACAAGCAAAAAAGAATCAATTAGGGAAAGTAAACCAGGTACTTCTTTAAAGAAGGAAGACAAACTCCAAAAAAAGCAGTTAAATACAGAACTACCTGGACCATTTAAATTCTCAAATATAGTTGGTGTAAGTTGCTACGCAAATGTAGCAATGAATATTCTTTTTCAATTACCACCAATTCTTGACATTTACTTACACAGTACAGACCCATTGTGTTTGCAAATGTTAGTACTTCACAGAAATACAGCAAACAATCCTGACAACACGTATAGTGTTTATGGAATAAGACAACAATAGGACTACTGTGTTGGAATGGTGAAATTCACTATAAACTCACAGGAAGATCCACAAGGATTTCTAATGTACTTACTACAAGTACTGGAAAACAAAAACATACCTATAAATGAAATCTTTCAGATTTCATACATGTGGAAACATACATGCACTCTCTGCAACAATGTGACACAAGAAGAAATCCCCAATGAACGCTTCATATATATATCAATACCAAATTGTGAATCCATTCCATTTCAGCGACTTGTACAAAATGCAAACCATGGTAGATTATGCTCTACCTGCAATTCAGATAATCGCTCCACGTTAGTAATACAAACACATAGTAAATACATAATACTAATGCTTCTACGTTACAATGCAGATGGTACCAAAAACAACTGCAAGCTGACTGGATTCACACATGGTCAAATATCACTTGGTAAGAAAACCTTCACAACAATAGGTATAATCTACCACGCAGGAGCCACAACCAATTCAGGGCACTACACGGCATATATAAAAAAGAAATGTGGATGGTTTGAATGTAATGATAGTACCATTACTCTAAAGCAGAGATTACCAGCAAATCTTACAAACGCTTATTTGATGTTCTTAAAACCAAAATTTGATAACTAAACTGTTTTTAAACCCTAAGTAAACTTGTGTTAAAAAAATATAAACTGTTAGAATACTCCAAAAGCTATCTAACTGCTCAAAGATTCTACAACAACTAATCAGATAAATGAATACCACTAAATTAGACCAAAAAATACACAGTGAGAATACGCCAATTGGTATCTAACTGTCCCAAAATTTAACAATATCCAAATAGATAAATCAATGCCACTAAAATATATAAAAAAAATAGACAGTTAGAATACGTCAATTGGTATCTAACTGCTCCAAAATTTTATAACATCCAAACAAATAAATAATATGTTACTGCTCCAAAAAAATGCAACAAGCCAAAGTATAAAGCATTAGCCAGAAACAACAAGTGAACACTAAAAAACAAACAAACAAATAAACTGTAGCACAACAGAAAAAGGATTTTTTTTAATCCAACATGGATTTTTTTTTCTCCCACAAACCCAATGATTTTAGCAACAAATACAGAAACTGAGCAAATTGCACAGTCCTCTGATTTGTAATCTACTAAATATGAGGGTCCAAAAAAAAAAAAGTATGTTGATTATACAATGTAATAAGTCATTACAAAATACTAATACTAACATGCTATTTTCTTTTATCACAGAAATTAACAAGAAATACATGTACTCCGGTTACTAGACCAAACAGTAAGTATACAATAATAAGGAGAACCATAGCAGCATATCACATCCATAGTATCTAATACCTTTGTTCCTTATACATTTGTTTTTCACCCAAAGTTATAAGATAATATGAATGTGATATGCTGCGGTGGTTGTTGCTAAGGCATAGAGTCTTGGGTGCATGGCCAAATGGCCATGCACCCAAGACTCTATGCCCTGGCAACAACCACCGCCGCATATCACATCCATAGAGTCAAACATTTCAATTATGGTTTAAGGAAACTTTTAATGTCCGCGGACATTATGAGTGTTCTTAGAACACTTTCAAATTGCCAGCGAACAATACGGACAGTGTTTTCAGGACACCCCCTACGAACATTTCAGAACAATGCGATAGTTCTTAGAACACTTTCAACTTGACAACGAACAATACGGACAGTGTCCTCAGAACACCCCCATTTTGTTTATTTGCGAACATTTCAGGACACCATGAGTGTTCTAAGAACACATTCAACTTGCCATCGAACAATACGAACAGCATCTTCAGAACACCCCCTACGAACATTTCAGAACAACGCGAGAGTTCTTAGAACAAATTCTACTTGACAAAGGGCAATACGGACAGCGTCCTCAGGACACCCCCATTTTGTTTATTTGCAAACATTTCAGGACACCGCAAGTGTTCTTAGAACACATTCAACATGACAGAGAACAATACGGACAGCGTCCTCAGGACACCCCCATTTTGTTTATTTGCGAACATTTCAGGACACCGCAAGTGTTCTTAGAAGCGTCTTCAGAACACCACCATCTTGTTTATTTGCGAACATTTCAGGACACCGCAATTGTTCTTAGAACACATTCAACTTGACAGAGAACAATACGGACAGCGTCCTCAGAACACCCCCATTTTGTTTATTTGCGAACATTTCAGGACACCGCGAGAGTTCTTAGAACACATTCAACTTGCCAGCCACAACCACCATTCATATTTGCGAACATTTCAGGTCACTGCGAGTGTTCAACAACGTCTTCAGAACACCCCCATTTTGTGTATTTGCGAATATTTCAGGACACCGCGAGTGTGCTTAGAACACATTCAACTTGACAGAGAACAATAAGGACAGCGTCCTCAGGGCACCCCCTACGAACATTCCCCGGACACTGCGAGTGTTCTTAGAAACATCTTCAGAACACCCCCATTTTGTTTATTTGCGAACATTTCAGGACACCGCGAGTGTTCTTAGAACACATTCAACTTGCCAGCCACAACCCCCATTCATATTTGCGAACATTTCAGGACACAGCGAGTGTTCGACAACGTCTTCAGAACACCCCCATTTTGTGTATTTGCGAACATTTCAGGACACGGCGAGTCTTCTTAGAACATATTCAACTTGACAACAAACAATACGGACAGCGTCCTCAGGACACCCCCATTTTGTTTATTTGCAAACATTTCAGGACACCGCAAGTGTTCTTAGAACACATTCAACTTGCCAGCCACAACCCCCATTCATATTTGCGAACATTTCATGACACAGCGAGTGTTCAACAACGTCTTCAGGACACCCCCATTTTGTGTATTTGCGAACATTTCAGGACACGGCGAGTGTTCTTAGAACACATTTAACTTGACAGAGAACAATACGGACAGCGTCCTCAGGACACCCCCTACGAACATTCCCCGGACACCGCGAGTGTTCTTAGAAGCGTCTTCAGAACACCCCTATTTTGTGTATTTGCGAACATTTCAGGACACAGCGAGTGTTCTTAGAACACATTCAACTTGACAGAGAACAATACGGACAGCGTCCTCAGGACACCCCCTACGAACATTCCCTGGACACCACGAGTGTTCTTAGAAGCGTCTTCAGAACACCACCATCTTGTTTATTTGCGAACATTTCAGGACACCGCAAGTGTTCTTAGAACACATTCCACTTGACAGAGAACAATACGGACAGCGTCCTCAGGACACCTCCATTTTGTTTATTTGCAAACATTTCAGGACACCGCGAGCGTTCTTAGAACACATTCAACTTGCCAGCCACAACCCCCATTCATATTTGCGAACATTTCAGGACACAGCGAGTGTTCGACAACGTCTTCAGAACACCCCCATTTTGTGTATTTGCGAACATTTCAGGACACGGCGAGTGTTCTTAGAACACATTTAACTTGACAGAGAACAATACGGACAGCGTCCTCAGGACACCCCCTACGAACATTCCCCGGACACCGCGAGTGTTCTTAGAAGCGTCTTCAGAACACCCCTATTTTGTGTATTTGCGAACATTTCAGGACATTCAACTTGACAGAGAACAATACGGACAGCGTCCTCAGGACACCCGCATTTTGTTTATTTGCGAACATTTCAGGACACC